>NC_080682.1:91581327-96581327 GCF_030445035.2 Dasypus novemcinctus
CTAGGTTTTTTGTTTTTGGCATACTGTTGTTCATAGTATCCTCTTATGATCTCTCATTTCTGTGGTGTCAATGTATCGTCCCCTCTCACATTACTTCTCTTCTCTTTATTTCATTGTCAATCTAGTTAAAGGTTTGTCAATTTTGTTGATCTTCTCAAAGAACCAACTTTCAGTTTTGTTGTTTCTTTCTATAGATTTTGGACTTAATTTCATTTATTTCCTGCTCTGATCTTTACTATTTCTTTCCTTCAGTTTGGTTTGGGATTAGTTTGCTGTACTTTTTTTTTAGTTTCTCTATGTGTGCAGTTAGATCTCCAATTTTAGTTCTTTCTTCTTTTTTTTAATGTAACCATTGAGGGCTATAAATTTATCTCTGAGCACTGCCTTTGAATTGTCTTATAGGTTTTGATACATTGTATTCTCATTTTCATTTGTCTCAAGATATTTGCTGAATTGTCTTGCAATTTATTCTTTGACCCACTGAATATTTAAGAGTGTATTGTTTAATCTCAATATATTTATCAATCTTCCATTTTTCCTTGCATTGTTGATTTCCAGCTTCATTCTGTTATGATCAGAGAAAGTGCTTTTTATAATTCAAACTTTTAAAATTTATTGAGACTTGTCTTGTGAGCCCACATATTGTCTATCTTGGAGAAGGAGCCATGAGCACTTGAAAAAAAGTGTATCCTTCTGTTTTAGGGTGTACTGCTCTATAGAGGTCTGTTAAGTCTAGTTCATTTATCATACTATTCAAGCTCTTTTTTCTTTATTTATACTCTGCCCAGATGTTCTTTCCAATACTGAGAGCTATGTACTGAAGTCTCCAACTATTATTGTAGAGACATCTATTACTCCCTTCAGTTTTTAAAATATACTTACAAATTTTTAAAAAGAACTCATATTATATAAATATTACATAAAAATAAAGGGGATTCACATTTGCCCCACTCCTTACCTCTCCCACATGAACAACATCATTCATTAGTGTAATACATTTGTTACAATTGATGAACACATACTGGAGCAATTCCACTAAGTGTGGATTATAGTTTATATTGTTTACAGTCTCTCCCACACAATTTTTACAGTTATGACAAGATGTATAATGGCCTGTATCTGTCATTGCAGCATCATTTAGGACAATTCTGATGTCCCAAAAATGCCCCCATATTACATCTATTTTTTCCCTTTCCTTCCGTCAGAACCTCTGGTGGCCACTGCCTCCGCATCAATGATAAAAGTTTTTCCATTGCTAGAATAACAATAACTCTATGGTAGAATAGCAATAAGTCTACTCTAGTCCATCATTCATTCCCCAATCCTGAGGATTCTGGGATAGTGATGCACACTCCACCTCTAATTGAGAGGGGCTTAGATCCCATAGGGTAGACGGATGGGACTATCTTGCTTGCAGTTGTAGACTCTCTCTGTTCCTTGGAATAGTTGTTGTCCATCATCATCTCCTTGTTAGTTGTCCTGGGTGAGTCCAATTAACTGGAGAGTTGGTGTTGCCATTCTTTTGAAACCCAGGGCCCATAGCACATTGACAGCCCAAAGATTTAAATCTCTTGGACATACACCTATTTCTTGGCAGTAATAACTTCGAACATTAATGGATTAAACTCTCCAAACAAGAGACACAAAGTGGCAGAATCGATAAGGAAATATGACTTATCTATATGCTGTCTACAAGAAACTCACCCTAAGCCCAGGGATGCAAGCAGACTGAAAGGAATGGCTGGAAAACAATTTTACATGCAAACAATAACCAAAAAAGTATTAGTAACTATACTAATATCAGACAAAATAGACTTTAAATGCCAACTGTTGTAAGAGACAAAGAAGGACACTATATATTAATAAAAGATAAAATCTATCAAGAAGAAAGAACAATCATAAACATTTTTTCACCTAACCAAGACACCTCAAAATACACGAGGCAAACATTGGAAAACTAAAAGGAGAAAGAGATGCCTGTACAATTGTAGTGGGTGAGTTTAATACACCATTATTACCATTAGACAAAACATCTCGACAGAGAATTAATAAAGAAACAGAGACATTGAATAATATATTAGAGGATCTGAACTTAATAAACATATCCAGAACATTACACCCAAATGCAGTGGAATATACATTCTTCTCCAGTGCACATGGATCATTGGTTAGACCACATGCTAGGACACAGAACAACACTCAATGAATTCAAAAAGATTGAAGTTATACAAAGTAATTTCTCTGATTACAATGGAATGAAGCTAGAAATCAGTAAGGGCCAGAGAACCAGATTAGGCACAAAGAGATGGAAGTTAAACAACACACTCTTAGACAAACAGTGGGTCAAGAAAGAATTAACAAAAGAAATCAGTAACTACCTTGAAAGGAATGAAAATGACAATACAACATGTCAAAACCAATGGGATGCAGCAAAAACTGTACTGAGAGGGAAATTCATGGACACATATATAAAAAAAGAAGAAAGAGCTAAAATCAAAGACCTAACTGTAAACCTAGAAAAATTAGAAAAAGAACAGCAAATTAACCCCAAAGAGAAACACTAGATGATGTAGGGTAAAAAGATGTAAAGAAGAGGGGATAACATTGGTTTAGCCCCCAATTTTTCTGACTTTTTATTTCTAACACCTCTAATCTGTTATCTATCTTTTATTCACTCTTTATGTTATGGCATTTATTTTCCCTTTCCCTCTCTCCTGACCACACTGGTCTTTTAATTCATACTATATTCTTCCCCATACTCACTTTAACATCTCATTATAGGTACTCCACATATTTTCTGTTATAACCCTACACAGCTTATATGAATTCTATATCCATTCTCCTAGACCTCAAATGGTTTTTCTGCTAACATTCACTATCCAATACTACTATTATATTTTTCTTTTCTTACCCCTTTTGTTTTCTCTGGACCTAATATTTTCCTTCAAGTGAAATTAGCCAACAACAAGGAAATAGAATAAGAAGAAAAAAGTGACAAAGAGAAGACTTAACATGCACACAAAAACAACTAATTAAACCCCAAGACTAGACAAAGAAGATAATCAACAGTATAAACTGAACAAGATAAAATGATGATCAGACAGCAACAAAAACTATGGACCAATCAGGAAATCAGGAAAATATGGGCCAATCCAACGAACAAACTAAAAACCAGGAAGAAAAGTGGAACATCTAACAAGTAATTAAAGCTCTTAAAACATGTATCATGTGCCAATTCAATGAAGTGAAGGAAGAGATTAAGCATATTAAGAAAACACTTTGAGAGCATACAGAAGAAATTGTGATCATGCATAAAAAGATCACAGGGATGATGGGGATCAATAGCACAATCCAAGAAATAAAAAATACACTCTCAGCAAATAACAGCAGATTTGAAGAGGCAGAGGAAAGAATTAGTAATGTGGAAGACAGTACATCTGAAATCAAACAGATAGTAGAATTAATCAATAAAAAGATAGGAAAAAATCCATCAGAAACTTAGGGACCTGAAGGACAAAGCAAAATGCACAAACATATGCATTATAGGCATCCAAGACAGAGAAGAGAACAGAATGGGGACAGAAGGGGTGTTGGAGGAAATAGTGGTTGCAAACTTCACAAACCTATTGAGGGAGATGCATGTACATGTCCAGGAAAGACAATGCATCCAAACAGCATAAATCCCAACAGGGCTACCCCAAGACATATGCTTGTCAAATTATCCAATGCTCAAGACAAAGAGAAAATAGTAAAAGCAGCAAGAGAAAAGAGAACCATCTCATACAAGGAAGACTCCATAACATTAAGTGCTGATCTCTCATCTGCAACCATGGAGGCAGAAGGCAGTGGTATGACATAGTCAAGGTACTAAAAGAAAAAGAATTTCTAACCAAGAATACTCTATCCAGCAAAGCTAGCATTCAAAAATGATGGAGAGTTCAAAGTATTCAGATAAACAGAAACTAAGAGAGTATGCCAACAAGAAACCTGCCCTTCAAGAAATACTAAAGGGAGTTCTGCAGGAGGAAAGAAAAAAAACAGGAGAGACAGAGTTGGAGGAGAGTGTAAGAACAACTAAAACTACAAAAAGAGAAAAAAAATCAAACAACATAAGACAAACACAAATCTAAAGAAAATATGGCTAATATAAGTAATTCCTTGAAAGTAATAACATGAATTGTCAATGGATTAAACTCACCTGTTAGGAGATACAGATTGGAAGATCACATAAGGAAATATGACCCATCTATATGTTGTCTACAAGAAACTCATCTTAGACCCAGGAATTCAAGAACATTGAAAGTGAATGGCTAGAAAACAATTATACAGGCAAACAATAACTAAAAAGAGCAGGTGTAGCTATATTAATATAAGACAAAATAGACTTAAATGCAAAATTGTTGCGAGAGACAAAGATGGACACTACATATTAGTGAAAATGATAATCTTTCAAGAAGAAAGAACAATCATAAACATTTATGCCCCTAACAAGGGCACCTCCAAATATGTGAGGTGAACACTGGAGAAACTCAGTGAAGGAATAGATGCTTCTACAATTATAGTGGGAGACTTTAACACACCACTATCACCATTGGACAGAACATTTCAAAAGTAAATCAATAAAGAAACAAAGATTTTGAACAACAGACTAGAGGACCTGGACCTAATAGACATATCCAGAACATTACACCCAAATACAGCAAGATATACATTTTTCTCAAGTGCACATGGATCATTCTCCAAGATAGACCACATGCAAGGCTACAAAGAAAGTCTCAATGAATTCAGAAAGATTGAAATCATACAAAATAATTTCTCTGACCACAGTGGAGTGAAACTGGAAATCCGCAAGGTCCGGAAGCCCAGATTTGGCACCAAGATATGGAAGTTAAACAACACACTCTTAGAAAAACAGTGGGTCAAGGAGGAAATCTCAACAGAAATCAGTAACTACATTGAAATGAATGAAAATGATAGCACAACATATAAAAACTTATGGGATGCAACAAAAACTGTACTGAGAGGGAAATTCATAACCATAAATTCATACATCAAAAAAGAAGAGCTAAAATTAAGGAACTAACTGAACAATTGGAGTAATTAATAAAAAAAATAACAAACTAACCCCAAAGAAAGAAGAAAGAAATAACAAAGATCAGAGAAGAAATAAATGAAATAGAAAATAGGTAAGCACTCAAAAAATAAACAAAACAAAGAGCAGGTTTTTTGAGATGACCAATAAAATTGACAAGCCTTTAGTTAGACTAACAAAGAAAAATAGAAAGAAAATGCAAATACACAAAATAAGAAATGAGACGGGTGATATCACACCTGCCCCACTGAAATAAAGACTATCATAAGAGGATACTTTGAAAAACTGTATTCCAAAAAAGAAAGACAATTTAGAGGAAATGGACAAATTCCTAGAAACATATTAGCAGCCTACATTGACAAAAGTAGAAATTGATGACCTCAAAAAACCAATCACAAATAAAGAGATAGAATCAGTCATTAAAAACCTCCCAACTAAGAAGAGCCCTGGGTCAGATGGCTTCACAGGGGATTTCTACCAAACATTCTGGAAAGAACTAATATCAATCTTGCTTAAACTCTTCCAAAAAATCAAAACAGAAGGAACATTGCCTAACTCATTCTCTGATGCCAACATTACCCTAATACCAAAGACAAACAAAAAAACTTCAAGAAAGGAATATTACAGACCAATCTCTCTCATTAACCTAGATGTGAAAATAATGAAAAAATACTTGTTAATCATATTCAACAACACATTAAACAAATGATACACCATGACCAAGAGGGCTTCATCTGGTGTGCAAGGATGATTCAACATAAGAAAATCAATTAATGTAATACATGACATGAACAGATTGAAGAAAAAAATCACATGATCATATTTATAGATGCAGAAAAAACATTTGACAAAATACAGCACACTTTCTTGATAAAAACACTGCAAAAGATAGGAATAGAAGGAAACTTTCTGAACCTAATAAAGGGCATATATATGAAAAACCCACAGGTAACATTGTTTACAATGGTGAAATCCTAAAATCTTTCCCTCTAAGATCAGGAACAAGACAAGGATGTCCACTATCACCCCTTCTATTTGCAATGTGTTAGAAGTACTAGCTTGAGCACAGAGGCAAGACCCAGATATAAAAGGAATCCAAATAGGAAAGGAAGAAGTCAAAATTTTACTAGTTGCAGATGACATGATCTTATACATAGAATGCCCTGAGAAGTCTAGAGCAAAGCTTCTAGAACTTATAAATGAGTTCAGTAAAGTTACAGTGTATAAGATCAATGCACAAAAATCAGTAGCATTTCTGTACACCAATGATGAGCAATCTGAGGAGGAAATCAAGAAACAAATACCATTTACAATAGTAAATGAAAAAATCAAATACCTAGGAATAAATTTAACCAAAGATGTAAAAGACTTACACACAGAAAACTACACAACACTGTGCAAAGAAATCAAAGAAGACCTAAACAAATGGAAGAATATTCCCTGTTCATGGATAGGAAGACTAAATATTAAGATGTCTATCCTACCAAAAACAGATCTACAGATTAAATGCAATACCAATAAAAATCAACACAATGTTCTTTTTTTTTTTTTTTTTTTGTCTTTTATTCCATAGTCTTTATTTCTCAGCAAAGAAAGTTTTTTTCCCTCGTGGCTTATTATAATACTAAGGGCCTAAATTAAGTATCTGTGAGGGCCAAAAACATTAATTGCTCTTACCAAACACCTTTCAACAAAGCCAGAAAAAAAACTTTTTATTTTCTAACAAGACTAAATTTATTCAATACCCTAGTAAAAGTTTTGATTATAAGTATCCAACAGTATAAAAAAGTACAAAACAGATTTGTAGATTTCTAATATATTAATACAAAGTGCATGACTACATACAGTACATCCTACAGGCAAAGAAAGGTGGAAAGGGGAGAAGACGACTGTGGTTGAGGTCTAGTAATAAATAAATAAATACAGAAGTAGAGATGATCCATATCATAGTATATTCTTCCACCAATACTGCAGTCAAAATGTACAAAAAAAAAAAAAACACCATTTCAAATGTAACTCAGGAGGAAGAGGATAATGACTGGGACTCTTGTAATACACCCCAAAGGCTGGGGGAGAGCCGACCCCACTCACGGTGTAGTCTGTGCATTTGGTGGCATGTAGCATGTAGGTTTTTCCCAAAGGAAGAAATAAGAGAATCTTAAATTTAGATTAAGAACTATAAAACTATGTGGTGCCTATAAAAAGAGGCTCACTCCTTATGTTATTTATACTATCCAATTTTTAAAATCCAGTTTTAAAAAAAAGCACTGAGTCATGTCATTAAAAGGTAGGTAAAAATGCTCCTCCCTCATGAAAAATCTGAACTGATGACATTTTTTTTCCCTGAAATTTTAGAAATGAGGCAATGAGAGTACTTTGGTTTGGATTCAAGTGAGAGGCTTTTAATGGAGATTTTAGAACTGAAGAGCTCCATATTCAGGATTTACCACCTACCATGTCAACGTTCAGAAAGCCTGACTAGAAGAAGCCAAACCAAAAACCAACCCACTCGGCATGAACACACACCGCTTTTCTTCTAGTAGAATTTTACTTTAAATATAGCAAAAAGGAAAAAAATCCCTAATAGGTTAAAACAAGTCAAACACCCACTCTACACAGATAAAAACCTTCACAAAGGTCAACTGAAGTAATCCAGAGCTAAAACTGAATTGTGCAGATTTTCAATTAAGTCACCAACAGTCACAGAACATAAACAAAAGTAATTATATACACACCCGGCAAGCCCTCTAAGAAATATGCCCCAGGAAGCATTAACCTTTGTTTTGTGCCATCTTGAAGACACCCACTTTATTTTCAGAGTCTAAGGTTTTTAACAGTGTGTGTTCTCTACCAGGTGGTCATGCTTTGGTGCTATCCATACAGGGTTGCTGATCCTGAAGCTCTGCCGCTTCCCAAGAGGAGCTTTGATTCTGCTTTAGAAGTTTCATATAAATCAAAATCTTTATCAAATATTAACATGGAGGGAGGTGACACAGGATGCAACATATACAGTCAAGTTACCTCTCTGTATATTTAGTAATTACTTTCTCTTTCAAAGTATTTGCACCGGAAAGCTTAGTCTGTCCTGCTTGACATTTCAGTAGTACAGGTTTGAACCATCAGAACCTTGGCAAGATCGTAATATTTCAAAATCATTAACGAATACCTCTAGGGGCAAGTCCATGTTACTGAGTTATGAAAAATTTACTATCATAAGGGAAAACAAGTGTAGCCAGCTAAAAAATGCCCCAACCACTGCTTCTCAATATAGAAAAAGACTAAAACTACATACGGTTTATCATACAGCAAATCCCATCTGTCCCCTGAAATTCCCCTAATTTCATTCATCAGAAGGGGATTTAAAAAAGACTTAAAGAGCACTTTACAGCAGCATTCAGCTTTCCTATGAAATACTCAGCATCTTAAATATTATGTACACTTCTTTTTCTTATAGTAAGCTAGAAACTGGCTTCAGAGTTTGTGGAACTGGGGGGTGGGTGGGGGGAGAATAACCCATTCAAAACCATTCTAGAAATTGTCTTTTGGCAGAATAGCAAGTATCCATGTTAAAAGGGTCACTTTGTTATCTTTCCAAAATTAAAAAAAATTGTTCCCCATTTGCATAAACTGCAGTCACCACTCCTGAGTGGGGAGGAGCAGAGGCTACGGCCCCGGCTCCTCCGGTTTTCCGGCAGCTGCTTTCTTGTTGCTACAGCAAGGCTTGAACAGGTGGGTGTCAATGAGGACCTCCCCAAAACGGCCTTTGTAGATAATCCCACAGCATATTTTCTGTCTTTTCCAGTATGTGAGATCTAAAAAGGAAAAGACTGGTGTTCTGCTGGAGCCAGAGGCCATCTCTGTGTCCGAGCCCTCATCTGACTGGTTACTGTAACAAGGGGACTGGGCTGGGGAAGCACTTGAGGTGGTACTGTGAGCATCAGAATTGTGATGTTTAAATTCTTTCTGCAGTTTACTGATCTGGTTGCTTTTCATTCTGTTTCCAGATAGAGTTTTCACTTTCTTTGGTTTCAATGTAGTCTTTAGACTGGGTCCTGCCCTTGCGTCTACCACATGATTCCAGTTTTTCTTGGACCCTGCGGGCAGCTTCTTCCATCTCTTCACAAGCAGGACACAGGCATTGCAGATGTCTCCTGAGCGAGCCTCCTGCAGCCCAAAACAGCTCTGGAAGTCCTTTTCATAGCGTTTACTGTCAGTGAATCGAGAACTGGAAGACTTAGCCCTGCAAATACAGCAGCCCTCTATACTTCGGTACATCTTTGGCTTGTGAAAACCAAACATCTTTTCTTCTGGGCAATAGTCTTCCCCGCGCAGAAATGCTCCCGAGCTGCGGCGTGCCCGCCGGCCGGCCCCGCTGCCTCCCCGCAGCCGCTGGTCTGGAAAGATTGTCCCCGCAGTCCCCGCAGCCGCTGCCGCCGGCCGGGAAGGTGTAGATTCTGCTCGCCGTCCACAATGTTCTTTAAGGAACTAGAAAAACTAACTATGTAATTTATTTGGAAAGGAAAATGCCCCAAATAGCCAAAGACATATTGAAAAAGAAAAATGAAACTGGAGAAATCACACTACCAGACTTCAAAACATACTACAAAGCTACAGTAGTAAAAACAGCATGGTATTGGCACAAGGATAGACACATTGACCAAGGCAACAAATTGAGAGTTCTGATATATATACAGTCATTTGATATTTGACAAGACCACCAATCCACTCAACTGGGAGAGAATGGCTTCTTCAACAAATGGTGTCTCAAGAATTGGATATCCATATGTAAAAGAAGGAAAGAGGATTACCATTTCACACCAAAAACCAACTCAAAGGGAAGTGGACTTGGCCCGGTGGTTAGGGCATCTGTCTACCACATGGGAGGTCCAGGGTTCAAACTCCAGGCCTCCTTGACCCGTGTGGAGCTGGCCCATGCACAGTGCTGATGTGTGCAAGGAGTGCCGTGCCACGCAGGGGTGTCCCCTGCATAGGGGAGCCCCATGTGCAAGGAGTGCACCCTGTAAGAAGAGCCACCCAGCGTGAAAGAAAGGGCAGTCTGCCTAAAAATGGCACTGCCCGCATGGAGAGCTGACACAACAAGAAGACACAACAAAGAGAAACACAGATTCCCATGCCGCTGACAGCAACAGAAGCAGACAAAGAAGAAGATGCAGCAAATAGACACAGAGCAGACAACCGGGGAAGGGTGGTGGTGGGTAAGGGGAGAGAAATAAATGAATAAATAAATCTTAAAAAAAAAATCAACTCAAGATGGACCCAAGACCTAAATGTAAGAGCCAAGATCATAGAGACCTTGGAAAACAATGTACGGAAGCATCTACAGTACCTTGTAATAGGAAATGGCTTCATGAGCTTCACAACCAAAGCACAAGCAGCAAAATAACAAAGTGTATAAAAGTCTATAAACTAAAATGTAAACTATAATGTAAAACGGAAGAAAACTGGAAATTTAGGAATCTGTACTTTCTAAAATATAAACAATAATGTAAACCCAAATGGAACCATGCTTGATAGCTATGTTTCAAAATTTGTACATCAACTGCAGCAAATATAACATGAACATGTAAAGAGATCACTGCTGGGGAAAAGGGAAAAGGGTTTGATGTTGGATATCTGGGTGTCCCCTATATTGTGCCTGTGAATTACTGTAGTCTAAAACTTTTTTGAAGACAAAATTAAAAATTAGAAAAAAAAGAAAGGAGGTAGACACTGATGAAGAAATGAAAGTGCTTTGCCACTGTACTTACAGGGCAATAGCTATTACAGCAATGAAAGGCAAAATGTTACAAACAAAGTTTTATAATATTTTTCATTTTATTAATCCAGCAATTTATTTTTATTTTATTTTAGTATTTCTAATTTACTATATATTCTATTTCTAAACTTTAAACCCATCAATGTATTTCAATTTCCTATTAATTGAATTTGATCCTTTCAAATTGTCAAAGAAGTTTTGGATCACAGAGAGGTTAAACTATGGTAGGGGATGAACTCTGGTATGGGATGTTATTGATGGGGGGCATATAATAGGGGGGGGAGTTCTCCAAGGCATGTATATAGGGAACATAAATATGTTAGGATATATGTTGGGTATTTTTATAGTAGTTACAGTTACAAATGTCAACTGAGTAAGTGCTGAGTTCCCATCCAGGGGAGCTCTGTCATATTCCCCAATGGAACAACCATAATCCCCCAAGTGCAACAGCAAAGATCAACAAGGAAGGATGGTCCAATAATGAGCTCTTGATACTGATGGCTATGCTTAGGAGCCTGTGTGCCTGAAATATGAACTAGGTCTAGAGCTGTAGGGTGCCTAAGAGTTACATCCTGAGAGCCTCCATGTTACTCAAATGTGGTTACTCTCTAAGCCAAACTCAGTATGTAAATGCATACATTCCCCCCAGCATGGGACATGATTCCTGGGATGAGCCTCCCTGACACTGAGGGTTTACTACCAATCACTAACTGGAGAAGTAACTAAAAAGAGACCTCGAATAAAATGGTCAACTCAGACCAGCAGAATATCTCAGCCTACATGTTGGATCACATGTTAAAAACTGCTCTTTGACCTTGAGTAAAAGGGGGAAATGGCAAAGACAAATGAGTTTATATGGCTAAGAGTCTTCTAAAAAGAGTTCGGAGGTCATCAGAGGGGTCACGCTTATGCACACCTAAGCAGGACCCCAGAAAAAGCCAAAGTAAATACAACCTAGGTACTGGTTCTCCTGAAGGCTATGGAGATCCACAGGGCATATAGTCACAGCAGATGGATCTGGAGCTCTGTGCCTTGTCAGAGGGCCCTACATTGGAATTTGTGCTCCTGAGTGTGACTAAGCTGGACTCAGATGTGACTTTTCCACACATGCCTCTTCTGTAGCTTTTACTGAACCTGTGGTTGGCACTAGGGATGGTCCATACTCAGGAAACTTGAATCTCTGGACTGCCCATGTGCCAGCTGGGCCCTGAGCCTCAGCAGAGTGGCAACTCCTACTCTCTGGTTTGTTGGTCTTACCCAGGTCAGTTAACAGGGAGGTTAAGATGGTCAGCCACCATACCAGGGAATTAAGAGTGCCTATAACTGTAAGCAGAGGAATTGCATCCATCATCCATGTGGAATCTAAGCCCCCTCTTTTTCTAGAGGTGGAGAAGACATCATCATCCCAGGGTCCACAGAATGGAGCAATAAAATGTGGACTAGAGTGGACTTACTGATAGTCTACTACAAAACTATTGTGGCGAGTAATAGAAGAAATTTTAGCATCAAGGTGGAGAAAGTAGCCACAGTAGTTACTGAGGGCAGGGGCGGGTAGAAGAGATGTGATATGGGGGCATTTTTGGGATTTTGAATTGTCCTTAATTATATTGCAGGTTCAGATACTGGACTTTATATATCCTGCCATAATCCACTGAATGTACTGGGGGAGAGTGTGAACAACAGGGTAAACTATTATCTGTGTAGTGCAGCGGTGCCCCAAAATGTGTTCACCGAGTGTGATGTGTATGCTGCAATGATGAGGGAGTTTGTTGGTGTGGGAGGAGTGGGGTAGGGGGGTAGGGGGTATACAGGAACCTCTTATAATTTTGTGTGAAATTTTTTTGTGATGTATATATCGTCAAAAAAATACAATTTACAAAAATGATGTGGTGGGGAGTGGGGAGTGGGATATATGGGAACCTCTTATGTTTTTTGTTTTTTAATGTTTTTTAATGTAACACTCTTTGTGATCTATTAACTTTAATTGAAAAAAAGAAAAAAAGAAAATGAAACAAAAACAAAGAAAATCAATGACGGAAGAAGATGTGGTTCAAGCAATTGAGCTCCTGCCTACCAAATGGGAGATTCCATTTTCCATTCCCAGTGCCTCCCGGAGAAGATGAACAAGACAGTGAGCTGGTGTGGTGGGCTGGCATGGTGAGTTGATGCAACAAGATGACACATCAAGGAGACACGAAGAGGAAACCCAATAAGAGAGGCAACAAAGCAGGCAGTAGAGGTGGCTCCAGTGATTGAGTGCCACTCTCTCACATGGTAGGTCTCAGGTTCAGTTCCTGTTGTCTCCTAAAGTGAAGACAAGCAGACACAGAGAGCATACAGTGAATGGACAAAGGGAGTAGACAGAGTGTAAACAACAAGGCTGAGGGAATAAAAGAATAAAATAAATCTTTAAAAAAAAAAAGAAAAACAAAAGAAAATCAATGCATACAATACACCACATAAAGAAAGAAAAAAAATCATGTGATCATATCTATAGATGCAGAAAAAGCATTTGACAAAATATAGCACCCATTCCTGATAAAAATACTTCAAAAGGGGAATAGAAGGAAACTTCCTCAACATGATAAAGAGTATATATGAAAAACCCACAGCTAACACCATATACAGTGGTGAAATCCTAAAAGGTTTCTCTCTTAGGTCTGGAACAAGACTAGAATGCTCACTGTCACCACTCTTATTTAACACTGTGTTAGTGGCTAGTTCAAGCATGTAGACAAGAAAAAGATAAAAAGTTATCCATGTAGGAAAGTTATCCATGTAGGAAAGCAAAAAACATGATCCTATACATAGAAAACCCTGAGATAATAGAAGCGGTCTCAGGAAACACACAATATTGGTTCTTTTGAGGGATAAAGAGACCCACGGGTTCTATGGTCATGGCAGATGGGGTTCACTGCCATGGCAGATGGCCCTTCTTTGGAGCTGGTGTTTCTGTGTGATGGAACTGGACTCAGAGGGGATCTCTTTTCACAAGACTTGCATACTACTTTCCTGGAATTGTAGTTGGTGCTGGGGTTTAAGATATATTTAGGGGATTTGAATCTCTGGACTGACAATATGATATCCAGGCCCAGAGCCTCAACAGACTTCTGCTCCTACACTCTGATTTATTGGACTTACCCCGCTCAGCTAACATGGAGTTGAAGAAGGTCAACCACCACACCATGGAGCCTAGAGTGTCTACAACTGAAAGCAGGAGGAGTGCATGCAGTATCTATGTGGAATCTAAGCCCCCACCTGACATAGATGTGCAATGGACACAACCAATCCAATGTCCACAGAGAAAATGTGGCATGGGTGTGGGAAGCATTGCCATGGTGGCTGCTGGGTGCGGGGAATGGGAGGAAGAGATGAGATGGGGAGGCGTTTTCAGGACGTGGAGTTGTCCTGGATGGTGCTTCACGGTCAATTACGGGACATTGTAGATACCCCCAGGGCCCACTGGATGTAACGTGGGAGAGTGTGGGCTATGATGTGGACCATTGTCTATGGGGTGCAGTGATGCTCAGAGATGTACTTACCATGTGTCATGATGATGGAGAGAGTGTTGCTGTGGGGAGAGTGGGGGGTGGGGGCGGTGGGGTTGAATGGGACCTCATATTTTTTTAATGTAATATTTAAAAAAAATAAAATAAAATAAATAGTTCCTAATCACAATATTGCTTTTAACCATAGTTACTTTATTGAAGCTGTGGATTCTAAAAAATATTGTCTTTCCAACACTTGGATCTGTCCCAGCATCTGTAGCAGATTACATGCACAGCAGAAATTTTATCCATCTGGGAACTGGAGAGGAAGCTATGTCTGTGCTTATCTTTAGTGCATTAGCAATGATGTGTTATAGTAAGTAAATACCATTATTTTATCTTGTAAATGGGCTTAACTTTTTCAAAAGAATTTTTCAAAGAAAAAAATTATTAAGGTGCTTAGTATACATGTAAGGTTTTGAATACATTCAAAGTATTGAACAGTTAAATTGTAATTGCTATTGGTTCTTTAGTGCTGTGTTGCCAATTATATATTCAATGGAAATTGTAAATAAATACTATTAATGAATACACACACACACACACACAAAGAAAACACACAATGAGTGAACACAGAGAACAGGCAACTGGGGTCCGGGCGGGGGGGGGGGGGCAGGAAGGAAGAAGAGAGAAATGAATAAAAAAAATAAATCTTTAAAAAACCAAAACAAAACAAGAAAAAAACCCTGAGATATCTCCATTCAGTTTTGACAGTGTGTACTTAATGTATCTTGGGGCACTCAGGTTAGGTGCATAAGTATTTAGTATAGTTACTTGTTCTTGGTGAATAGGCTTTTTTAGTAAAATATATTGACCATCTTCATTCTTCATAACAGTTTTTCATTTGAAGTCTATTTTGTCCAATATTGGTATTACTACTCCAGCTCTTTTTTGGTTACTATTTGCATGGCATATCTTTTCCCAATCTTTCACTTTTAACCTGAGTGTGTCCTTACCTTTGAGGTGGATCTTTTGTAGACAACATACAGATTGGTCATTTTTAAAAATCCATTCTATCAATCTATTTATTTTGATTGGAGAGTTCAAGCCATCAACATTCAATATTATTACTGTAAAGGCATTACTCACTTCATCCATTTTGTCCTTTGCCTTTCTCTTCTCATATCATACTACTGCCTGTCTTTTTACCCTTAAATTTACCCTTCCTAATAATCTTCATTTCTACACTCTTCTCCAAGGCTGTTAGCCTTGTTTTATCCTTTCAGGCTGCAGCACTCCCTTAGTATCCCTTATAATTATGGTCTTTTGGTGACATAGTCTATCAGTTGTTGTTTATCTGTGAAGACTTTGAACTCATCCTCATCTGTGAAGGGCAATTTAGATGGATACAAAATTCTTGGCTGGCAGTTTTTCTCTTTTAGTACCTTTAATACATCATACCACTTTTTTCTTGCCTGCATGGTTTCAGATGAGAAATCAGCACTTAATCTTATAGAGCCTCCCTTGTATGTGATGGTTTTCTTTTCTCTTGCTGCTTTAGAATTTTCTCTTTGTCTTGACCATTGGATAATTTGACAAGTATATGTCTTGGGGTGAGCCTGTTGGGGTTTATGATGTTTGGGGCGTGTTGTGCTTCCTGGACATGTACATCCATCTCTCTCAGTAGATTTGGGAAGTTTTCAGCCATTATTTCCTGAAACACCCTTTCCATCCCCTTTCCCTTCTCTTCTCCTTCTGGCATGTCTATAATATGTATGTTTGTGCATTTTGCATTGTCATTCAGGTCCCTAAGTCCTAGCTGGATATTTTTCTATCTTTTTATCGATCAATTCTACTATCTGTTTGATTTCAGATGTACTGTCTTCCACATCACTAATTCTCTCCTCTGCCTCTTGTAATCTGCTGCTATTTGCTGTGAGTGTATTTTTGATTTCTTGAACTGTGTTGTTCATTCCCATTATATATGTTATCTTTTTGTGTATGTCTGCAATTTCCTCTCCAAGTGTTTTCTTCATATTGTTAAACTCTTCCTTTACTTCATTAAGTTGGTCTCTAATATATGTTTTGAGATCTTTAATTATTTGTCAGATGATCTGCTCCCCTTCCTGGTTTTTAGTTTGTTCATTTGATTCAGCCATGTTTTCCTGATTACTGGTTTGGTTTGTAGTATTTTGTTGCTGTCCGGTGATCATTTTATCTTGATGGGTTTAATCAGTTCCTTAGCTTCTTTGCATCATCTTGGGGATTAATTAGTTGTTGGTCTTGCATAACTGTTAGTCTTCTCTTTGTCACTTTTTTCTTCTTACTCTATTTTCCTGTTGCTGGCTATGTTCACTTTTAAGGAAAATATTAGGGTCAGGGAAAGCAAAATGTGTAAGAAAAGAAAATGTATAAAATAGTATTGGTAATAAATGTTAACAGATCAACAATGTGAGATCTGGGAGAATGGAAATTAGACTCATATAAGTTGTGTAGAGTTATAGCAGTAAGTAGAGTATCTATAATGAGATAGTCAACTGAATATGGGGAGGAATATAGTGTGAATTAAAATGGCCTTGTTTTCATGAGAGAGGGAAAGAGAAAAGAAAGACAACAATATCAAGAGTGGATAAAAGACAGAAAACAAAACCAAGTTATTAGTAACTAAAAGTTTGACAATTTTGGGACTAAAGAAAGGGAGGTGGAATGTAAGAGAGACAGTAGATGATGGAGGATAGCAAGATATTGGGGAAAGGGGATAGTGTAGGTGATCAAAATCAATTCACACAGAAAGAAGGAAATGGAGGATGAAGAAACACAGTAAATATGAGACACTCCCTGCAGCACCTATTGTATAAATTAAATAAAATAAAATAAGAAGAAAAAGAGAGAAAAGAAAAAAAAAGCAAAGAAAAAAAGGGAGGTGGGCAAAGAAAATGGAGGGAAAACAAGCAAGAAAAAGAAAAGAAGAAAAAAAAAACTAAATAAACGAAAAAGGACCTTGGGGGATACAATGGGAGAAAAGACCAGGAGATAATGCAATATTAGCAACCAAGACAATACAAAAAGAAAAAAGAGTAAAAGAAAAAAACAACAACAAACACCGAGGGTTAGGACAATTAAGGACCTCAGATGGACCTCAGGGCGTGGTGGATTCAGGGATGGGAAGTCTGTGATATTGCAGACGCAAGAGGTGTGAGTCTCCGGAGTGTGGACCACCAGGTTTTAGGGAACACAGACCTGGGAACCACGCATCCGGTTAACAGGGAGCCGGGGAGTACCACAGCACAGCACAGTCTTCAGGGATCCCCACATTTGGGCGCCAGCCCTAGGGGGAGGGGTCACTCCCAGAAACTCTCACCTCTGTATCAGTAACCCAAAATTCCACCTCTCACAGGAGTTTCTTTTGTCACTGCCTCACCAAATCAACTTCAGGACACCTCCTGCTTTGCAAGCCCCTGAAACAGGCTGCTGGGGGTGCTGCTATACTACAAACATTTCAGGGACTGCCACAGCTGGGCCACCAGCCCTAGGGGGAGGGGCTCCACCCAGAAGCTCTGACCTCTGTGTCAGAAACCCAAAATCCCATGTCTCACAAGAATCTCCTCCGTCACTGTCTCACCAAATTGACTTCCAGACACCTCCTGCCCTGCAAGCCCCTGAAACAGCCTGCTGGGGTCGCCGCTGTACTACAAACAGTTCAGAGACCGCCAGCCCTAGGGGAGGGGCTCTAGCTGGAAGCTCTGATCTCTGTGTCAGAAACCCAAAATTCCACGTCTCGCAAGAATCTCCTCCATCACTGTTTCACCAAATCAACTTCCAGACACCTCCCTCACTGCATGCCCCTGAATAGCCTGCTCAGGGCTTGGGAACTCCCCAGTGCAGCAAAGCGTCCAGGAATCACCACTGGTGGGCCACCAGCCCCAGGGAGAAGCATCCTGAGTGCAGTCCCAATCTCCATGAAAGAGACCCAAAATTCTACCTTTTACAGGAATTTTCTCTGTCACTGTCCCACTAAATTGACGTCCAGACACCTCCTGCCCTGCAAACACCTGAAACAGCCTGGTCCAGAAGGATTCCAACCCTACTCAGCTGCCTCTTTGCAGGAGAGATTATAAGGTGCACTCACTCAGACACCATCTTGCCCTACCTCCTCTCTCAACTTCTCAGGGCAACTGCCGGTGCTTTTGACCTGTACACACCCAAACATTGGCACCTGAGGCTCCGCACCCATCCCTGTAAATCAATAGATGAACTGTGTTTGCCCAGCATCTCTGAGTAACTGTAGGTGTTTTTGACCACACAGACTGGACTGTGTGGATCCACCCTCATCCTCTGTCAGGTCTGAGCTCCTCAACCAGAGTGGGGCAGTCAGGGCCATTGGCAAGGTGAAAGGCATGTAGAGCTGTGGGGAGTTTGTGCACATGGAGTTTATTCTATGCTCTTTCCCTTTCCTTTGTTCTCTCTGCTCTCTTTCTTTCCTGTTCCTTCTCCTCTGTTTACATGGGAGCTGCTTTTATGTCATTACTATCAGAATATATGATTGATACTTACAGTGGCATACCGATCATGTTATATATACTAATTGGCTGGCATATGTGCCAGTCGGGACCAAGCCCTTCCCCAGAACTTGAGTGCAGTTATGCTGTGTCATGTTTCCCAGATATAGCCAAGAAGTATCCAGGATCCTTCAGCCATTTAGCTATTGGGCTCTAGCTCCCCTACACCCTCCAATAGGAAAGGAGGGGGCTGGTGTTTCTACAGCCTTTCCAGGCAATGGCATACACTTTCAGCCTGCATAGACTGGACTGTTGGATGCCTATGGATCCACCCCTACCCCCAATAAGATGGGCGGGGTCTGGTGTCTCCACAGCCTCTCCAGACAATGGCCAGTACTTTCAGCCTACAGGGACTGAAATGTTGGGTGCCTGTGGATCCAACTCCATGACATAATAGAATAAAAGGGGGTTGGAGTTTCCTTAGCTTCTCTAGGCAATAACAGCTATTCTGGGCCTAAAGGGACTGAACTGTTGTGTGACTGTAGAACCACACCCACCACCCAATAGGCTAGGAGGAGGCTGGTGTTTCCTCAGTCACTCCGGGCAATGGTCGGTATGTTCAGCCTACAGGGACTGAACACTTGGGTGCTGGTGATTCCTTTCTCACTCCCTAAAGGGCAGAAGGGACAGTACTCCCTCAGCTGCTCAGGGAAACTGCAGGCATATTTGGCCTACAAAGATTAGCTTGTTGGGCACTTCAGAGGGTCCATTTCCACCCCTGGCAAGAAGGGGTTCTGGTTTCTCTGTCAGTTTGGGCAACTGTGGTCATTTTGGACTAACAGAGCATAGATTGCTGCCCACAACTATAGCTCCATGTCTGCCCAAGATAGGGGAGGAATCTTCATCAGTCTCTCTGGGCAACTACACACAGTCTTGTCCTGCCCAATTGGATTATTATACATGGCTGCAGCTCTGTCCCTACCCTTGACAGAGGAGAAAGGTGGGAGAAGCTTCATCAATTCCTAAGGCAATGTGGGCGGCTTCAGCCTCCAATACTTACAACACCAACTACATCCTCAACTCCTAATACACAACAAACAAGGGAGAAAAGACAAGAAGGCCCTAAACTAAAGGAAGAAACTGCACCCAGAATAAATACATCTAACAAGCCAGATGTGAAAACACCAACAAAAAATTACAATCCATACCCAGAAACAGGAAGATTTGCCCAGGTAAAGGAACAAGATAAGCCTGCAGATGACATACAGAAGTTGAAACAAATAATCATAGATGTTCGAACAAATCTCCTTAATAAATTCAATGAGATTGCTAAAGAGATTAAGGATTTAAGAAGACATGAGGGAAACATGAATATTTTGAAAGGATACAAAGGCAAAAACAGCAGACCATGGGATTGAAAGGTGTAATAAATGAAATTTAAAATACAAGTTTGCATTTGTGGTATAGTGCTAAACATCATTGCCTTCTAAAAATACAAGCTCACCCATGCCTGTGGAGAGCTGATGGCCTGCATCCATGGAGAGCAGGTGCAGCAAGATGATGCAACAAAGGGAGACAAGCAGATACAGAAGAATGCACAGTGAATGGACACAGAGAGCCGAGAGCAAGTGAGCAGCAAGGGGGGGGGGGGATAAATAAATAAAATAAATCTTAAAAAAATACACTGGAGGCATTTAACAGTAGATTTGAGGAAGCAGAAGAAAGGCTCAATGAACTCAAAGACATGGCCTCCAAAGGTGAACATACAAAAGACCAGATGAAGAAAAGAATGGAAAAAAGTTGAGCAGGTTCTTAGGGAACTAAGTGATAGCAAGAGATGTGCAAACATATGTGCCATGCATGTCCCAGAAGGAGAAGAAAAGGGAAAAGGGGCAGAAGGAATATTTGAAGAAATAATTGTGGAAAGTTTCCCAATCCTATTGAAGGACATAACTATCCATGTCCAAGAAGCACAATGTAATCCCGTCCAAATAAATCTGAATAGACCAACTCTGAGACACATACTAATCAGAATATCAAATGCCAAAGACAGAGAATTCTGAGACCAGTAAGACAAAAGCAATGCATGACATATAAGGGATACTCAATAAGATTAAGTGCCAATTTCTCATCAGAAACCATAGAGACAAGAAGGCAGTGGTATGATATATTTAAGATACTGCAAGAGAAAAACTGCCAGCCAAGAATATTATATCCAGCAAGATTATCTTTCAAAAATGAGGGTGAGATTAGAATATTCACAGATAAACAGAAACTGAAAGAGTTTATAACAAAAAGACTAGCTTTCCTGGTAATTCTAAAGGTAATGTTACAGCATGAAAAGAAATGCCAGGAGAGAGAGAGGCTTGGAAGAGAGCCTAGAAATGATGACTGTATCAGTAACAATAACTAAAAGTGTCAAAAATAAAATGAGAGATAAAACACAAAGATCAAAATGGTTGAAAAAGAACTGCCTTTACAGTAATAACACTGAATGTTAGTGGATTAAACCTTAATCAAAAGACACAGACAGACAGAATGGATATGAAAATATGAGCTATCTATATGTTGTCTGCAAGAGACTCACCCTGGACCCAAGGATACCAATTGACTGAGAGTGAAAGGTTGGAAAAGATATTCCATGCTTGCAGCAAAGAAAAACAAAAACAAAAACAAAAAAGAATTGGGGTAACTATACTTACCTCAGATGATATAGACTTTAAAAGAAAAACTGTTATTAGAGACAAGGAAGGACATTACATATTAATAAAATGAATTATTTACCAGTAAGAAAGAGCAATCACAAATGTATATACACCTAATCAGGATACCCTAAGATACATAGGCAAACATGTCAAAACTGAAGGGAGAAATAGACATCTGTACAATAATAATTGGAGACTTCAGTACAGAATTGGATAGGACTTCTGGGAAGAGGATCAATAAAGAAAGAGAGAACTTAAATAATATGATAAGTGGACTAACCTAATAGACATAAAGAGAACACTGTATCCCAAAACAGCAGGATATACATTCTTTTCAAGTGCTCATGGATCTTTCCTCAGAATTGACCATATGTTGGGTCACAAAGCAGATCTCAATAAATTCAACAAAATCAAAATTATACAAAGCACTTTCTTTGATCATAATGGAAAAAAGTTGGAAATTGACAAGTGGCAGAAAATGGGAAAATTCACATATATATGGAAATTAAGCAACACACTCAAAATAATCAATCGGTCAAAGAAGAAATTTCAAGGGAAATCAATAAATATCTTGAGATGAGTGAAAATGAGAATACAACATATCAAAACTTATGGTATACAGCAATGGTAGTGTTAAGAGGAAAATTTATAGCCCTCAATGCTGACATTAAAAAAGAAGAAAGAGCTAAAATCAATGACCTAACTACACAGCTGGAGGAACTAGAAAAAGAACAGTGAACTAGTCCCAAAGAAAGTAGAAGGAATGAAATAACAGAGATCAGAACAGAAAGAAATGAAATTGAGAATATAAAACAATAGAGAGAATTAATAAAACCAAACATTCATTCTTTAAGATTAACAAAATCGGCAAACACTTAGCCAGACTGACTAAGAGAAAAAAGAGAGATGTAAATAAATGAAATAAAAAATGAAAATTTGAACATTACTACTAACCCCACAGAAATAAGAGAAATCCTAAGAGAATACTATGAAGGACTTTATGCCAAAAAACTAGATAATGTGGATGAAATGGAAAAATTCCTAAGAACCTACAAACAACCTACACTGATCCAAAAAGAAATTCTGGATCAACACACCAACCACAAGTAGATATTGAAAGAGTTATCAAACACCTCCTCAAAATGAAAAACCTAGGACCAGACAGTTTCACAGGTGAGTTCTACCTAGTATTCAAAGAAGATTTAATACCAATCTTAATGTTTTCCAAAAATTTGAACAAGAAGGAATGCTACAAAATTCATTCTATGAAGCCAATATCACCGTAATACCAAAGCCAGATAAAGATATTATGAAAAAAGAAAATTACAGACCCATTTCTCTAATGAATACAGATGTAAAAATCTTCAATAAAATACTTGCTAATCAAATGCAACAACACATTGAAAGAATTATTCATCGTGATGAAGTGGGTTTTATACCAGGCATGGAAGTGTATTTCAATACAAGAAAATCAATCAGCATAATACACCACATTAACAAATCAAAGAAGAAAAACCACAGGATCTTATTGATTGACACAGAAAAGGCATTTGACAAAATACAGCATCCTTTCTTGATAAAACTACTACAAAAGATAGGAATTGAAAAAAACTTTCTCAACATGATTAAGGCCATATATGGAAAACCCATAGCTAACATTGTACTCAATGGTGAAAGACTAAAAAGCTTTCTCATTGAGATCAGGAAAAAGACAAGAATGCCCATTGTCACCCTGTTGTTCAATACAGTGCTAGAGGTTCTAGCTAGGGCAATCAGGCAAGAAAAAGGAATAAAGTGCATCCAAGCTGGAAAGGAAGAAGTACAACTTTCACTATTCACAGATGAGATGATCCTATGTCTAGAAAGTCCTGAAAAATCTATAACAAAGCTGCTGGAGGTAATAAATGATTTCAGTAGAGTGTCAGGATACAAGATCAATACATAAAAATCAGTGGTGTTTCTATACACTTATAATGCTCAATCTGAGGAGGAAGACAGGAAAAAAATTCCATTTACAATAGCAACTAAAAGAATCAAATATTTAAGAATAAACTTAACCAAGGATGTAAAGCACTTGTATTCTGAAAACTATAATGCATTGCTAAAAGAAATTTTAAAAGGACCTAAATATTTGAAAGAACATTCCATGCTTATGGATTGGAATACTAAATATCACTAAGATATCCATTCTACCCAAATTGATATACAGATTCAATGCAATCCCCCCAAAATTTTACCAACATTTTTAAAACAAATGGAAAACACAATGATCAAATTTATCTGGAAGGGTAAGGGACCCCAAATAGCCAGAAACATCTTAAAAATGAAAAGTAAAGTTGGAGGACTCTCATTTCCAGACTTTAAATCATATTACCTAGTTACAGTGGTAAAAACAGCATGGTATTGGCATAAAGATAGACACATGAACCAATGGAACCACACTGATGGTTCAGAAACAGACCCTCACATCTATGGTCAAGTGATTTTTCACAAGCCTGTCAAACCCACCCAGCTGGAACAGAACAGTCTATTAACAAATGGTGATGGGAGAACTGTATATTCATAGACAAAAGAGAGAAAGAAGACCCCTAACTCACACCTTATAGAAAAATGAACTCAAAATGGATCAAAGACCTAAATATAAAAGCAAGTATCATAAAGCTCCTAGAAGAAAATGTAGGGAAACATCTTCAAGACCTGGTGTTAGGTGGTGGATTCTTTAACCTTATACCAAAAGCACGAACAACAAAAGAAAACATATATAAATGGAATCTCCTCAAACTTAAGTGCTTCTCTGAATCAAAGGACTTCATCAAGAAAGTGAAAAGGCGGCCCACTCAATGGGAGTAAATATTTAGAAACCACATATCTGATAAGGAGTTGATTTCCATTCTATACAAAGAGATCATGCACCTCAAAAATAAAAGAGCAAGCAATCCAATTTTAAAAATGGGCAAAAGGTTTAAATAGACATTTCACCAAAGAGGAAATACAAATGGCCAAAAAGCACAAGAAAAAGTGTCCATATCACTACCTATTAGGGAAATGCAAATCAAAACAGCAATGAGATATCATCTAACACTACATAGAATAGTCATTATTGAATAAACAGGCAACAGTAATTGCTGGAGAGGATGTGGAGAAATAGGAACACTGTTTTACTGTTGGTGGGATTGTAAAATGGTACAACCTCTGTAGAAGATAGTTTGGGGGTTCCTCAAGAAGCTAAATATAGAGCTACTATATGATCCAGCAATTTCTCTACTAGGAATATATCCAGAAAAACTAAAAACTATGACATGAACAGACATCAGCACACCGATGATCATAGTGGCATTATTCACAAATGCCAAAAGATGGAAACAACCCAAGTGCCCATCAACCTATGAATGGGTAAAGGAAATGTGGTAAATACATATGATGGAATACTATGCTGCAGAAGAAGAAATGCAATTGGAACATATATGACAACATGGATGAATCTTGAAGACATTATACTATGTGAAGTAAGCCAGATACGAAAGGATAAATATTGCATGGTCTCATTAATATGAACTAAATATGAAGAATAGACGCAATAAGTTAAAACCTAGAGTATAGGTTATTCAGAAATAAGAGGAAGGTTGATAAGAACTATTGATGGTTAATGTATGTAGAAGTTTTAATTAACTTGACTGTAAAAGTGTGGAAATGGATAGAGTTGATGGTAACATACTATAGTAAACAGCAACTGGTTTATAAATAGGACTGTGGCTGAAAAGGGCAGTCTGTGGAAGTAAAGGTTAATTGAAAGAAATCTAAGGAATAATCTAGGGACTGAGTAACACAGTGAACCCAGAGGTTGATGAGAATTGTGGTTGAGGGTACAAAAGCAAGAGTGTCCTGTTAACTAAGGCAGATGTACATCACTATTATAGGGTGGTAGAAATGTGGAGAAGCATGGGAAAACTACAATTGGTGTGACCTATAGACTGTGGCTAACAGCAGTACTATAATATTCTTCCATCAATGCCTAAGATGTGCTGTGTTCATAATGGAGGTGTATGGAAAAAGTGTGCCAAATGGACCATGGTTCGTGGTAGTAGTCTGATGATATTATCTCACAATCTGTAACAAATGTTCCACCACGGTGTGGTGTGTTTGTGAAGGGATGTTGTATGAGAATTCTACACATGTGTATAATTGTTTGGCAAGCTCACAACCTCTGTAATAACAATATCTTTATAAAAAATAGGGTGGGTTGGGGGGAAAATACACCAAATATAAGATATGGACTATAGTGCTAGTAATATTTTTATGATGCTCTTGCATAGTTTATAACAAATGTTTCACAACAATTTGAAGTGTTGGTGAAGGAGTGATGTCTGAGACACCTGTATTTGTTATATATGTTTATTTTGTAAGTTTATAATCCTTACTATACATTTACTCTTTATGTATGTTCATGTATGAATTATATACTTCAATAAAATATACTTTAAAAAAAGATGTATAACATAATCACATTTATTTAAGCGTGTATGCCCATATCAAATGGTAACTTTCAACAATGCAAAACCAGAATTACCTTTACACCAACGTATATATGTGAAGAGATGATAAGCTTACTCTGGCCAAAATACAGGCTGGGAACTGTAAATGATACTATATGAGATTCTTTGGATAGGCTTGGATTTTGACAAGTGAATACAATTGTAGTATTTGAAAGTATCCCTGATACAATGTTCAAATTTCCCCTTTTGTTTCAATTGTCATCTTGAAAGAATGAAGGAAGCGTCCATGAATATAATGAAAAGATAACATAAGGAAGAGAGGCTCAAGAACATGAGTAATGGTCTTAAGACAGGAGGTGGTTTCATAGACTCTTAGAACTAGAAACATGCTATAAAACTAGTTCACTGCTTTCATGTAACAGATGAAGACTCTGAAATTCAAGGAAGCTATAGCTTTGCTCAAGGTCACAAATCTTATTTATTTTTGTGCAAGGCCTACAACATAGAACACCTAACTTTCTACTTCTGGTATTCTCTCTTTTCTACATCCCTTACTACAGTTATTTGAACCTCACTCATTTACACTTACTTTTATTTAGAAGAAAATATTCCTAGGATGCAGATTAATTTATATTCTGCTTAACTACAATATGAGTTCCCCAATGAGAGCAAATTTGTTCTATGCATCTTTGTACTCTAGAGGGATAACAAAGGTCCTGCACTGGTACAGATGCTTAGAAAATATCTGTCCAAGTAACAAACCTGGTGGCATTAGAATATCATGTGATCCTTTGACATACTGGCATACCAAAACAAGAACTCTGAAACCAGATCACAAACTGTGTTATTAATCCAGAAAATACAGTTTCAAGCACAGAAATTGATGTGAAGACATTAAGAAGCTTTATATGATAACTCCTCTCCTAAACCCTATAAAATTGATTGTTCCAAATGTGAGTAATTTTTTCAAGACGTAACCTTTTGAGGGTTGTGCCTGACAAAATTGCAGATTTTCCCTATGGAAAAGAGAGGAAAGAGAAGAAAGGTATTGACTTTATTGAAGGTAAATGAAGGAGACTTATGGACTCTGGCTACATCCCAGCACTCAAGACTGACATTTAAAATATTATGATGCTTTATAATTGCATTATGCAACTGCATAAATAACACAAGTATTAATAATGATAATGCTATTAATACTACTAATAATTTAACCACAATAAGGCAACTAAATATCCATAGTTACATATTTTTAAATAAACATACAGAAATGACAAATACAGTATTAGTTAGGAATTATTTCTCCAATGCAGGATTTGCCCTCTTGATTTCTTACATTTTGGGCAAAACAAAATCATAAATAATGGGAAAAAAGTAAAAACATCATGAGGATGCCAGATTTGGTAGGGGGTTCGAAGAGGAGGGATAGAGTTGTGCGGGGTTCGAAGAGGAGGGATAGAGTTAAGAAATTATGTCTTCAAAATGTAGATTTCACCCCAATTTCTCATTACTGATTCATAAGTCATCCTACTTTAGGAATGCAGAGATCCAGTTGCAGTTGCCCTTGTCACCACCCTTTCTTCAGTAGTCTCTGGATTCCTTGCTTGATTTCCTGTGTTCGCACCCCATAAACGATGGGGTTGAGGGCTGCAGGGATGACATGGTGGAGGACATTGAGCAGGACTGGCACATTAGGGGAGACCTTCTTCTTAGCCACATGAGTGAGGACGAAGACCAGGAGGATGGTGCTGAAGAAGAGGATGAGAATGAAATGGGAGCCGCAGGTACTCAGAGCCTTGGTCACAGCTCCCTCTGCCTTGAGTCTCAGCACAGCTTTCAGTATGAAGGTGTAAGAGAGAAAGATAAGTATGAGGTCAGACCCTAGCAGGGTCCAGCCTCCTGCAAATTGGTAAAGGTGATTGATAGTGATGTTGTCAGAGGAGAGCCTGGAGACAGACATATTGGCACAGAGGCAGTTCTCAATGACATTTCTTCCACAGTAATGAAGTCGTGCTGAGAGAAACGGGATGGGCAGAATAAGAAGCACATTTCTGGCCAGGATAAAAATGATAGCTTTGGCTACAAATTGATCAGTGATGATGGATGGGTACCTCAGTGGGTGGCAGATGGCTACATAGCGGTCATAGGCCATGACCATAAATGTGCAGGACTCCATGGCCAGAAAGCAGTTCATGATGTACATCTGGAGGAAGCAAGCATAGAAACTGATGGACTTGAGGTCAAACCAAAAGATGGCCAAGACCTTTGGAATAACGGTGAGACAGAGCACCATGTCCAGCAGGGAAAGGAGGCTGAGTAGGTAGTACATGGGCTGGTGCAGAGAGGCCTCCAATCGGATGGTGATCAGGAGAATAACATTGGCCCCCATGGCCAGGAGGAAGAGGAGGCTGAGGGGCAGGGACAACCAGAGCTGCCACATGGGGGAAGTGACAAAACAGTTTAGGAGGAAGTCTGAAATTCCCATAGAGATGGAGCCATTTCTGCAAGGTGTCATGTTGTGGATTTTGTTTCTACAGATTTCCTTTGGTAATCTGAAAAATTAAGATCAAAACTAGCTTCACAATTCAATTAAAAATTAGGCAAGTGGGCTTGAGTAGACATTTCTCCAAAGAAGCTATACAAACAGCTAATAAGCATGTGAATAGATGCTCAACATCATTAATCATGAGGCAAGTGCAAATCAAAGCCACAATGAGATCTACTTCATACCCACTCTAATGGCTATTATTAAAAAAACAGAAAATAATGTGGCGAGGATATGGATGAATAGGAGACTTTGGATATGGTTGGTGGGAATGTAAAATGGTGCCATTAATGTGGAAAAGAGTTTGGTGGTTTCTCAGAAAGTTGAAAATTGAATTACAATATGACTTGGCAATTCCACTCCTAAGTTTATACCCTAAATAATTGAAAAGAGGGACTTTTGATAGATATGTACACCAATGTTCACAGCACATTATTGACAATAGCCAGGTCAATAGATGAATGGATACACAAAATATGGTATATACACATAATTGAATTTTACTCAGTCATAAAAGGAATAAAGTTCTAAAGCATGATGAACCTTGAAGACATTATGTTGAGAGAAGCAAGCCAGACATAAAAGAGCAAATAAGTTATGATTACACTTCATGAAATACCTGGAATAAGCTAATTCATAGAGATAGAAAGTGGATTGCAAGTTTTCAGAGATATGGATGAGAGGGGAAAGTAGGGAGTTATTGCTTAATGGATGCAGTTGCTGTTTGGGGAGGTTTTGTAATAGATGGTGGTGATGGTGGACACATTGGGAATGTAATTAATTCTATTGAATTGCACACAGGAAAGTAGTTAAAATAGGAAATTCTGAGCTGTAAATATGTAACTACAATAAGGAGTTAAAAATAGCTTCTGACTTTATACTTACAAAGGTAGAAAAATTTAATTTAATTAGGCACAACTTATGGCTTCTAATAAAATATTTTAACTGGAGATTTTGCACATTATAAACAAAATAAATACATTACAATCTTTTAACAATTCAGTTTCTTGATATTACTGGAATATTTCTAATTTCTGAAAAAATTATAAAGTAGAATACGTAATTTGAATTAGTTATAGGACACTTATTCTTGCCATTGAGGAATGTGATGAAATAGGCCTGTTGATTTCAGTGGTGTGGAGATGGTGAAGTTGATCTTCAATGTGCCCTCTTCGGAACCACTGCCCAGCTGTAGACAATGTCCCTAACACCCACACCAAATGTTTTTTTGGTTTGTCACTCCTTTCTTCTTATTTACTGGTTATTTACCCTTTATATATTTGGGATACAAAGTTTAAATAAGTGTTGTCTTCATTCTCAAGGAAGTAACTGTCCCCTGGGTGTGTTGGTGAATAATTATAAGAAAAAATGATAACCATGACAGAGTCTAGTGCAGAATATTTTGAAAATGTAGGTGAGGATTAATTGTACTCATGTGAAAGAAAAATATTCCCAGGATTTCCCTCCTGCTGAATTTTAACTGCAAGTCCAGAGAAGGATATGAAAAATTAGTTGCCTTTAGCAGTGAGAAATGCCTGAGAAATATTTAGGTTCAGCCTTTCCAGAGTATTTCAAAACACAGTATATAGATCCTAGATCTGTCTACCATGTACAGATGCTCTTCTCAGGTTGTCACATAATGAGTATTAATTATTTTCATCCATGTTTAAACCGAAATGTTTCACATGCATTAGCTAGCTGGCAACAGACAAAAATGGTTGCAAGGTATTGATTTTTCAATATTTACCAGGCACTATGCTAAAATACATTAGGAACAATACCTCACTTAATTATTAAAACACCCTGGGAATTATGTCTCGTTTGTGTAACTCTACAAATAAGGGAAGTGAGAGGAAGAAAGGTTGAGAAAATCCCACAATCAGACAGGCAGTAGAACTTTCAGGCTAGATGCAAAACTCCATTTGATTTCAGACCCAATTCTTGGTAACATAAGCACACTCCACCTCACAAGTTAAATGGTCTCTCAGAATCTGTCTGAGTCCTGTAATGGTATCTTATTTTATTCAGGTCCTCAGTCCCTTAAAAAAGAAAAATCTACCCCTCTCGTATAGTAAAAAAAATGTAACTGTATTTTTGGAATGGGGTAGATAGGAAAGTATTTTTTGTTAACACATCTATGAACCCAGAACTGAAAATATTATTTTATTCATTAGGACCTAAATTTTATGTAACTATTAAATGACACATTATTTCCTTCTATGTATGTCTTACGCCTACACCTTCAGTCCTGTTCATTTAGTTTTCTTTTAGAACTCAACCTTCCACCAATATGATCCTGGAAACTGATGGATCAGTGAAAAATAGTGGGCATTATTTATCCCCTTCCTTTCCACCTCAATTCTTCTCTTCATTCGTTTTGATGTTCTTCTTTAAAAACAAGAAGTTAGGACTAATTTGTGTCTGCCAGGAATTATCCCTCCCTCTGGAGACAAAGTTACTTTCAAGAGGTACAGCAAGAGTTTAGATTATCTCCTAATTCTGTTCCTGTTATTAAGAAAAACATGTATTAAAAATGCCATTGTTAAGTTTTAAAGCTGTTTTAATGTGGTCTTATTTGTACCAATGAAACACAGTATACAAGGCTGGGTTGCTGTTACAGCAATTAATTTATGATACAGTTTTATTAAGCATCTTTCCCAAGAGTTCAGTTAAAAGTTTGGGAGCTGAAAAGCTAAGATTTAAGCAATGTCTTCAAGCCATTGCTCATAGAAACATACTAAATCCTCTCAAGATGCCCAGTGTAACCATGTGTTATTTGATATTTCATTTCATGTATGGTGAAATGTTTTTTTTAGAATTCTTCTTGATAATAATCCAGCAGTTTGGAATTTGTCTTTTCCCTTCTAATTGCACTTCTGACTCCTATTTCCTTGTCTTATCTGGACTTATAATTCCCTCCTTAATTTTATTCTGTGCTTTTCTTTCTGATTGTTTTCATGTGTTCGCCACATCTGGGTTTCAAGAAATGATTTAAAAATATACACGTATCTCCTCTGACAAACTTCCTTGTTTCATTAAGCTGTTTCCATCTCCTATTTACACATTCTCAATCTCTTCTGCTTGTTGATTCTGGGCTTTGCTTAGGGGAATGGTCTTTAATAGTAGGAAGTATTGGAAGTGGTGAATGTCTTAAGGTAACAAACCCAGAAAACAGCTTCCAGCCCTGTGATGGTGACAAAAGAAACTTCTCCATATATTGGCACTATGATAAGAGGTTGGCCCTATTTCTCCTTCTTATTTTTCCTTTTACTTAGTTCAAATGTGGGCAGGTATGATAGCACCCTGCTGATCTAGGACTTTCTCCACTTTAACCACCCCTATTATCTTTGGTTGTAACCCACCCACAGAAATGCAAATATCAGGCTTTCAGATTCTGACACTATTCCCTTTATCTGGTATTTTACACTTCATCAACTCTTCCTCTGCTCATACCCTATATAATATTATAGCACTTGAGTCTTAGAAAACACAGCCCCAAATCTCACCTTCCCCAAACTGGATTAAGGATCCAGGCCTGCTTCCTGGAAGATCCATCCACACGGGCATACCTCTGCTGTAGGAAAGAGGATCCATAAGGAAACCTAGAAGAAACAGAATGTTTTTTCTGTCCCTGAGTAGCCTCAAAAAGTTTATTTCCAGCTCTAGGACAGAAATTGTAGAGAGGAACTAGGAAAAAATTTCATCTTATTTTCCATTTTTTTTTATTCTCCTCTTGCTCTCTCTCTCCTTTTCTTCAACCTACCATTTTTTTTAAGCATGAAGCATTTACTCAGCTCTAGGATTAAAGTACTTGGATATATATTTACATATTTCTTTTCCTTTCTTAATCTTGATTGGCAATCATAGCCAGTCTGTAGCAATAATTGGATACGGTTCCTATAGTGAATTATTTCTTGCTACAGTCAGGGTAAGGCTTGGGAAGCCAGAGATGTTAAGGTTGGAGACCAATACAAAGTACCAACGCAACTCCTGCTCCTTGGCTGCAGGATAGAACTGTGCACTATAAGCTTGGACTTTGGGATTTGGTGTAATATATAGAGTTGTCTGTTCGCACCAAATTCACATGAACTTGTAAAACATTTTCATCAGTCTATCCTTCAAACTTTTATTGAACTGACTCCAGAGACAGAAAATAAATTGCTTTTGCTGGCAGATCTTTCTAGTAATGTTAGCATTTCAGATTTTAGAAATTCTTTAGATCGAACTGAGATAGATTGTCCTCTCTCTTTACCCTCACACCCTTTGTTGTTTTCTGGTCTCTGTCACTGTATTGAGTGACCTATTTCTTTCACCAATGGATCAAGTGTTTTTATAGATTTTCTTTTGTAGGACTTCAAGATATACAGACTTTAGACTGAAAACACCCAGTTCCTTCAACCAGGTCCCACTTTTAAGCTATCCCCAAACATAAATTAATTTACCGTTGTCAAACAACAGTTTACTATATCCCTGGAATATTAGACCTCCAAAGGAGGTCAAAGCAGTTAAGATGGGGCCACAGTTTCAACTTTCTCTTTTCAGACTACCCAAGAAACCCTGACTGAGAAAAGGACACGGTCGCACATCTTGCCATCTGGCTAATCTTGATATCTTTCAGGTTCCTTTCCAGTTTCCCGTTCCCAAACTCACTTTCAGAGGATGCAGTTGCAGGGGGTCTGGTGCACTGATGTGGGAGTTCTGACCAGAATCCAATATAGCTGAGACTGTTACAATCTCAGAGGGCTTCAGGGACCCTGCCCTGGGAGAACTTCTTCATCCTGTTGCCTTGGGGAGAACAGAAAGTCCACAAGGACCTCCTAGGGAAAGAGAAGTATGTGGTTAAGGGAAAAAACAGTTGGTGTCTCTGCTTGAGGGAGAGTCTCTAGGAGCTAAGACATATGCAATGCTACATTGTCTGTATGACCTGCAGGCTGCAGCTCATTTCCCTGGACATGAGGACTTAACATAGCATCCACATGTTCTCATACCTGTATGCATGTATACTCAAATCCTCCTCCAAAGGTGCAATAAATTCTCACATAGGTTCTTGTGGGCTTCAAGCACATGCTCTAGAGGAGGGTAGATATTGCCCATCCATGTTGTTGAATCAATAGGTGATGATATCATAACTTTAGCCATGGCATTACAATGATAAAGGTGAAATGAAACAAAGCACTTTCTTTTTTTAAAAAATTCACTTTATTTCAAATTCAAAAAAATAAAAGAACATAAAAAGGCAGCTCTACAAGTTATGGAAACATTACTCCTAAAAAGTTCTTTTTCAGGCACTTTTATCTTTCTAATTCCAATTCCTGACTCAGTTGTTCCCCTAGTGTTCAGAAAGATACACAGATGGACATAGATTAGTTAATGATAGTCAAGGTCTCCTTATTAATGAAAAAGAAGTGAGCCAGAGATGTGTCCAATGGCCTAGTCCATGTGGGCCCAAAGCGGCTACAGTTGCCTAGAAGGGCTGAGGGAGCTCTGTCCCTCTTGCCCTGTCAGGGGTGGGGATGGTGCCACAGGCATCAATAATCGTCTGTGTGCATAGCAGGTGTCTAAAAATCTAGTACAAAAGAGACTACAGTTGCTTAGAGAAGAAAGTGCAAGTTCCGGCAGCTTCCTCCCAGCTCTAGGTGGGGCTGGAACCTAGGCTAGGGCAGTAATATGACCTGGGTAGAAAGAAGTCAGTCCTACTTCCGACTTCTTTTTCAGTGTTCAATCAGACCCACTCCGTCTCAAGCTGGTGGCTGAGTTAAAATGGAGGCTACCAGTCTCTTTCTGACTTGGACAGGATCAAACATGAGCTGTTCTTAGGATTGGACTTTAGCCAGCTGATTTATTAATTAAGAGCTCTTCCTCCCCTGTTTTTGGGAAATGGAGCTTCCAACTCCAGCCAAGGAATAGCCTGTGTTGCCAGTGGGGGGATGGGCACCAGCCTCTGCCTCATGGAGTATTCTACTCACAAATCTTCTCTGCAGATGGGCAGTTTCCTCCTTCCGTTCTTCCAAGGATATTGCAGGATACCCTTCTTGTCTCTTAGATTCCCCAAACAGGAGATTTAGATAGCTCTGGTGGTTAGCACTGTGGGACAGGCTGACTCTTGGGGCTCCTTACTCTGTCACCATCTTGCGCCTCCTCCAGCTTCTCTGGTCAACTGATTTTTGACAAGGCTGCCAACTCCACTCAGCTGGGACAGAAGAGTCTCTTCAACAAATGGCAGTTGGAGAACTGGATATCTATAACAAAAAGAATGAAAGAGGAACCTATTTCACACCTTACACAAAACTTAATTCAAAATGGATCAAAGACCCAAATGTAAGAGCCAGGACCCTAAAACTATTAGAAAAAAAATGTAGGGAAGCATCTTCAAGACCTCTGTCATTGGCAGAGGATTCTTAGACTTGACCCCAAGAACAAGCAATGAAAGGAAAAAATACATAAGTGGGACTTTCTCAAAGTTAAATACTTTTGTGCTTCAGAGGACTTTGTCAAGAAAGTGAAAAGGCAGCTGACTCACTGGGAGATAATATTTGGTAAGGATTTAATATCCAGAATATGTAAAGAAATCCTACAACTCAACAATAAAAAGACAACCCAGGTTAAGTTTAATGATCTCTTGCTAAACTTAAAGCATTGTTAAAACTTTAATTGTAAGCTAATCAGAATTTCTCCAATACCCATATGAAATTGGGCAAAATTCAAATGTTCTGGTAACCAACAAATTAAGAAACAACAAATACTAAATCTGAAATTTAGGAAGTTTAATACATGAAACAAAGGGAACATATTTGAAAGTTAGGGTATAAGGATAGGGGTTGCTAAGAAACTGCCACCACTGGAGTTTTTCTTGGAAATACTGTAGTTTAAATTTACAGTGAAGACAAGGCGGGCAGAATATGCACAGCTACAAAACAAATGCAGTGATGAGTTACAGCAGAAAGAGGAAATGCATTTTGTAAACCACAGGATCAGGATGGCAGCTCTAGGCAATTACTAGTTAATATCTAAGTGTTCCTCCTATTATGTTAACTTCAAAATTTAAACTGAGTTGAAAATAAACCTCAGTTATAGCAGTTTATTGTACAAGTTAATAGTCGACAAAAGCAAATCATAAGACCTAAAATTTAATTTGGTAGAATTTACTTCATTCATCTGAACTAACCCACTTCCCCATCTTTCTGTTCAAAAGAATGTGGATATGGACCTATTGTAATCCTTTCCTAGGTTAGACTAAAGTCATACTATACATATAGTCTTTGATTTTAGGAACCAGAACAAAGTAAACACCTAAAAGTAATGGAGTAAAAGGGTTTTGGGAATTAATCCAGCCAGAAGTCCTTTCAATCTTCCCATTAATGCAAAATCCATTCATAAAACTAGCCAAATCATTAACTTCCAAGAATTCCTTAAATAAGTATTATCTCAATTTCAAATGAAAGAATAATTTCCAAAAAATTAGGTCTAATTTATAAAAGGTGCTCTTTACCAGTTTACATGATTTCTTTCACCCATATTTTATATTAAACAATAAGCACAATGATTTCATTACAGCATATACTTTAGAGCCTAATCTTTCAGCAGGCATCACTGACAATCCAAGCACTTGAGGAATTGATGCATTATCTGCAGGATACACCTGGCTGGCATCTCTACCCAGGTCATATGGCAAGTTCAAATGTTCCTACCTCAACACAAGAAATGATCAAAGGGGGAAATGGCACATATTTGCAATATACTAAGGACGCAGGTAGGTCATTCTTCACCTAGATCATCAGCTGCCAATAAAACCGTGTATACAAATTTAATGAATTAGTTTACTCTAGTTTAGCTAATAAACTTTCCACTGAGTTGAGAAATGTGAATAAGAATTGTGCCAGGAATTCTAGAGAATGAATTCACCAGATTTTTATACGGCAAATAATGTGGAAAGTTAGAACAGAATTTCTAGAACCATTTATTCTATGATGTAAAATCAAAGTACTACTTTATTAATGAGTTATTTTACATAATATGATAATCAATATAGTCACAATAAAAAATTATAAGAAGAATGGACTGATTTTCCGATTCCCAAATCAGAGTCAACTGCACGTTTACACAGAATTGTCTTTGCACCAAGCCCAAAAGGGTACAGCATATAAATTACTGTTTCTGTAGCCCCTTTATTTTTTGGGGATGAAGTCGTTAGAAAAGCAGTTGCAGGTTTATTATCTAAGGTTTGAGATAGTAGAAGAGCCAAAGGTGTCATGAATTCACCTGTAAACCATTTTAGGCCTGAATATCAGCCAATTCTGGTGGAAGAAGAGTCCTGGGATGCTTGCTCTCAGAGTGCTGCTTAGAAGTCTTAGGGTCTAGCATTTGTGTCCTACAGACAGTGCAGGTATATATTAAGGCAGCTTTGGCAGCAGCCTTTTGGTCATGTCCCTGTTTCTCCTTTTGCCCAGCTTGTTCTTTGGCACTTTTCTGCTGCGACTGAATCTTCTGCTGTTCTTGAGCCATATCCAGGCTAGGAGGTCTTGCGTTGGAGATGGCTCAACGCATGAGGGCCGGAGGAGGTAGCAGGAAGCAGGGGAAGGGGGTTAGGTTGCCCAGCACGACTCTGGCCTCCTCCTCCCGCCAAAACGTGGTAAGAGAAAAGCCGGAAGCACAACAGCCGGCACTTCGCACAGCAGCCGCCGCTGACTCAATCTTGCTGGGGCGTCTGTGCCTCGTGCCCGCGCACGCCGTGCCCCCGTCCCAGTCGCTCTAGCGCCTGCGTGGCTTCCCATAGCGCCCGCCGGCGCCTTCTTTTATATCTATTTTGGTAACGTTGCTCAAGAATTTGTCCATTTTGTTTAGTTGTCAAAGTTAATGGCGCAGTTTTTCATAATGCTTTCTTGTTAAGCTTTTAAAAGCTGTATTATCTCTGATTTTCCCTTTTGCTTTCCTGACATTGGAAATTTATGTTTTTCCCTTTTTTAAAAAAGCAGTTGATCAGCTTAGTTAAACTTATATACATTTTATTTATCGTATCAAAGTATCAGTTTTAGGTTTCATTGATTTCCCCTCCCCCCGTTTTTTAGTGTTGTTTTGATATTTAGCTCATATCAATGATTTAGTTCCTTCCATTTACTTTCAGATTAATTTGTTTTTTAGTCTAGTTCTTAAGAAGGAAAGCATGGAGCATTAATTTTATACCTTTATTCTTTTGAATATAAGCATTTAAAGTTATATATTTTCCTCAATCACTGCTTAGCTACATCTCATAAATTTAGGCATTTGTTTTGTCACATTCAGTTTTATGTGTTTTCTAACTTCTCTTTAGATCTTTTGACTTATAAATTATTCAGAAGTGTTATAATTTCTGATTACTTTGTAATTTTCAGATAACTTTGTAAAATTTTATTGAAGTATATTATTCATACACGAACATACATAAATAAGTGTATAGTAAAAACCATGAGCTTACAAAATAAAAGTGTATGTCATCATACAGGGCTCCTGTACATCATCCCACCACCAACACCTTGCATTGTTGTGAAACATTTGCTACAGACTATGAAGGAGCATCATCATCATTTTACTACTAACTCTAGCTCATACCTTACATTGGTGTATTTTCCCCCCAACCCACCCAATTATTAACTCTCTATATTAGTATTATATATTTGTTAGAGTTCCTGAGAGAACATTTTCATATGTTCTGTTAACCACAATCCATCATTGACCTGTGTTAAATAGTCCCGTACTTTGTACAATCCACTCGAAGTGTACACTCAGTGGCCCTCATTTTCATCACAGAGTTGTGCTGTCAACACCTCAGTCAATTTTAGAACATTTACATTATTCCAAAAGGAAAAACCCATATCCCCTATACCCATAAGAATCTTTTATAAGCGATTTTTAAGAATACTGTGGTGGTCAGATTATATACTCTATATAAATGTAATCCTTTTAAAATTGATTGAGACTTGTTTTGTGGCCTTTCATAACATAGATGGATATTCCATATTTACTTGAAAAAATTGTATATTCTACTTTTTCAGTTGTAGTATTTTCTAAATGCCAATAAGAGAAAATTATTTGATGGCAATTGATGATTTTGTATATCATTGTCCCTTTAATTATTGAGAGAGGAGTGCTGAAATCAACTAAAATTGCAAATTTATTTCTTCCTCTTTTCAGTTCTGTTAGCGTAACTTCACATATATCATAGCTTTATTATAATTTAGCATTGTAATATCTTGGTGATGAGTTGAATCATTTTTCAAAATGAAATGCTCATCTTTGTTTTTTGTTCTGAAATCTGTATTCTCTGACACAAATACTTTGTAGCTGGAAGGTCTTTTTCCATGAATTTACTTTTTTTAAAGATTTATTTATTTATCTGCACCGCCCCTCCCTCCAGCTGCTTGCTTGCTGTCGGCTCTCTGTGTTCATTTGCTGCGTGTTCTTCTGTGTCTGCTTGTCTGCCTTTGTTGTGTCATCTTGCTGCGCCAGCTCTCTGCTTGCACGGTCTGTGAGCTCTTCATGGGTGCAGGCTGTCAGCTCTCCGTGGGCACAGGCCAGCTTGCCTTCACAAGGAGGCCCTGGGAAGTGAACACAGGACCTCCCATGGGGTAGACAGGAGCCCAATCTATTGAGCCACATCTGCTTCCCCATGAATTTGCTTTTTGTCTTTATGTTTGACTTGAGTCTCCTGCTGACAGTACATAGTTGGCCCTGCTTTAAAAAATATATTTAATCTATTTTTACAGTCTTGGCCTTGAAATTGGAGTGTTTAGTCCATGAATACATAATATGACAGCATGTTTGGATTTAGTTCCTCCTTTTAAATTTTGTTTTCTCTTTGTCCATTATTTTTCTTACTTTATTTCTCATTTCCTGAAATGTGATGAGCTATTTAAATATTTTTAGAAATATTTTAATTTGCCCATTGGCTTTTAAGATAATCTTTGTATTATTTTCTAGTGGTTTCTCTAGGGATTACAATATACATCCTTCGGTTTTCATATTCTTCTTAGAGTTAATATTATACCATTTCAAATAAAAGGCATTCTCTATATGATATAATTATTATGCTTTCCTTCTTAAGAACTAGACTAAAAAACATCTTCAAAATTTATGAACCCCACCAAACAAGGTTAAATTTTTTGCTTTAACTGGTCCTAAGCTTTGTTAAAAATTTAGGAGAAAAGAACCATCCTTGTATTTATCTAATACTGCTAGTGCCCTTCATTCTTTTCTGTACATCCATGTTTTGCTCTGGTGTCATTTCCATTTAGCTTGAAGAGTATCTTTTAGCATTTTTACTCAGCAGATCTCAAAAAAAATTCTCTATAATTTTTTTTTTTTACCTGAAAATGTCTTTATTTTGCAATCATTATTGATTTTTTTATTGCCTATAGAATTCAGGATTGACAGTGTGGTTTTTTGTTTTAGTGAATTAAAGATATCATTTCATTGTTTTTTTCCTCCATATTTGCTAATGACAAGTCAGGAATAATTTGAAATGTTACTCTTTTTTTTTTGATCATGTGTAGTTTTTCTCTGGATTCGTTCAAGATTTTCTCTTATCTTCAGTTCCCAGAAGTTTGATTTACACATGAATAGGCCTTTTTTATTTGTTTATATTGTTCAGTGTTTATACTGCTATAGCAGTTTGATATCATTTATGAATTCCAAAAAGGTTATTGGATTATATTTTGTAAACTGGTCTGTTCCTCTGGGCATATTAGATTGTATTATATTCAGAGGTTTCACTTTACTTAATTAAATTATGATTAAGGCTTTGATTCAGCCACATCAGTAGGAAAACACAGCAGAGGAGAGAGTTGGAGTTTTGATGCTAGAGCCCTGGGAAGTAAATACACCAGAGAAGAACGGAGGAGTAGAGATGGCTCCATAGATACCACAGAGACCCTGGGTAGAGAGAGTGCATGATAGTATACAGCTGACCTTGTGGAAAAAACAGTTCAGCTGAGCCTGGGAAAAAATGAGTGCTGGGGAGAGAGACGAGACTTATATCAGCCTACAGCTGAGATCAGAAGAAGCTGGGACCTCGGAGCCTGAAAAGGAAGGCTGAACCCTTGCATTGCAGACACTGGCAGCCATCTTGCTCCAACCCATGGCAACAGACTTTCATTAGGGCAGTAATTTACTCTTTATGGCCTGTGACTGTAAGCCTCTACCCCAAATAAATACCATTTGTAAAAACCAAGTGATTTCTTGTACTTTGCAGCAGCACCCCTTTGGCTGACTTAAATTGCTTATAGTTTGCTGAGATTCTTGAATCTTCGTCTTTTTTTAAATTTGGAGAAATTTCCACCTTTATATCTTCTAATCTTTTTGCCCTGGGCTTTCTCCTCTCTCTTTTGGGACTTCTTTGTGTATGTAAGGCATACTTTCAGGTCTCTGAGTTGTTATTATTGTTATTTTTAATTTTGTAATTAAAAAGTAATTTAGAATTGTATGCTGAATATTATGAGCTTTATGTTGTGGGGACTCTGGATTCTGTTATGGCCTACCAAAGAGAATTGAAATTTTTATTTTAGCAAGTAATCAATTCAGTTGGACCCATCAGAAAATATTTCTCTTTGACAGCTACTCAAATATTAATTCAGCACTTTATCTTTATATTGTCTCATTGTGTCTATTCTGTGCATGCTTGGGGTAGGAATTAGCTAAAGATTTGACAAAGTGTAAATGTAGAGTTTGGGTTATACACATTCTGATCCTCTACTTTCCTAGTTTCCAGTCTCTCTGTTTAACAGCTATTGTTGTGTAAAACTCTGTCATCCAGTTTTTTAAGACAGATAACAACACTGTTGCTTTTCTATCAGGGTTTTTAACTGTTCTAATGCTTGACACTGACATCATCATCCCTTCAAATTAAAATGAATTTAAATGATAAACTCATTTTACACCATTTCCTTTTTCCAAGTTTCAACTTCCCTCCAATATGGTCATGCATTTCTTTACTTTCCAGTGCCTTTAGTTTTTTTTCTCCCAGGTTTTATAGAAACTATATACAAGAGTCACGTGAGAGTTTATTAGCCATACCAGAAACAGGAAATCTGTCTGATATTAACATAACCATTTCAGTTTTCTTATGATTTTGTTCACTTTGCATATATTTTTCTATTTAATATTTCTTATGGACAGCATATAGTTGAGAATGCTTTTTTAAAAAAAAAATCCCATCTATCTCTTTCTGCCTTTCATTTAGATTACTTATAACAGGATTTCTCAATCAAGTCACTAGTTACATTTTGGACTATACAATTATTTTGTGTGTTTGTGTGGGGGGAGTTATGTGTATTGTTGAATGTTTAATAGCAATACTTTTTCTCCACCCACTAGATTCCAGTAATCTCTTCCCCAGTTAAAGCAACCAGAAATGTCTGTAGAAATTTCCCCTGGGGAGAAAAATTGTTTCCATCTCCCCTTCATTTGAGAACCACTAATTTGAACCATATACATTTCTTTTAGTTATTGACATGAGTAATTAATACTATCTGTGGCTGCTTGTGAGTTGCAACAGAGACCATATGGCCTTAGAATCTTAAATATTTACTGTGTGGCCTTTTCCAGAAAAATTTTGCTGATATAAAATTCTAGTGTATAAAACATGCATTTTTCAGTTATCACAATCAGACTTCAAATAATATTATACTACTTCACGTATAAAACAATTTTCCCTCTCTAAACCTTTCTCCTGTTTTTGTTTTATATCTTTCTTCCACCTATATTATAAACCCAAGTACAATGTCACTTTTTTCTCTCCACCTCCTCTCCTTCAATGCCTTTAGTTACCAATTACATGAATACTAGACCAGCTAATATTTTTCCCCAGGCCATCAAGGCTTTGTACATTTTCCAGCATTATTTCTCTTTGTGCTTCAGTTTAAACAGTTTCCATTCCTCTGTCTTTAAGTTTACTGATCTGGTGGGTGACTACATACAGTAGAGCCTAGGAAACTGAGTCAGGCATTGTCAGCAAGCAAGCCACCACCAGAATGTTACAGACTTTAGAATAAGCATGGCTCTGCCAACGCTTTGATTTTTGGACTTCTGGCATTATAAATATGAGTAAATGCATTCTTGTTATTTAAGCCTCATACTGCTTCTATGTCCAAATTTCCTCTGCTTATAAGGCCTCCAGCCAAACAGGATTGAAGGCTACCCTGATATAGTTTGACTTTATCTTAATGGGGTCTTTACACATGAGCTCACATCCACAGGACCAGGGTAAATCCATAACAGTTACTTGTTCATTGTTTTGGAACACATCACCAGAATATAAACAAGGATCTTGTCTTTCTTACTCATCATTGGAATCCCATTCACTAGAACAAGGACATGTATTAGGTGTACATTCTTATTTGGTAAATGGATAAATGGTATTAAATGTTGGCCTGAAGGGCCACTGCCCTTCTTTCTGTGTGCTCTGCATTGTTCTCCTGGCTCAATATCCAGCATCATCTGGGTCTATCCTCAAATATCTTTCCTGCTCTTACTGGATATATGAGGAAGGGTCTAATTATGGGTAATATATGAGTACCCTGAGTGATCTTGCCAACAAAATTAAAGCTTTAACATTTTTTGGAGAAAGCCTGTCTAGTTCAAGGAGACATTTTTCCTGATCCTATGTTTTATTAATTATTAAATTAGAGCACACACTTATTATTAAATATTTCATATAAAACCTGTTAGTAAAATAATGAAATAACTTAAAATACTCCTGTGTGTATTTGTGTGTAAATGGTGGAAAGAAAAATGGAAAGAATTGCAATTATGGATTTATCATTTACCATCAAACTTCTGATAAATCTTTGACAACAGCATTACTTATCTGAATGCTAATATTCCTTCCTTGTCATGATACGAAGTAGTAATACTAATACTATGCAGTATTATTAATAATAATGCACTATTATTAAACTTACAGACTTTTAAATATTTCCTAACTTTTGGTGGCTGAAATTTTCCTGAGAGATATCTTTATATTTGTAAGACCCTCTGTTGATATTTAGTTAAGCACATTTCGAGCGAGGCCATTCCTTTTATATCCAAATATCTGGGATATTAAGATTTTAGGAAGTTAATCTTTTTAGAATAAAAGGATACAGGTTATCTAGGTAGACATAGAGTGAACCTAGTTGGATCCTGGCAGATTACTTTTAAATTTTGAGAATTGGACTATTCGTAGTTGAGATGATAATGCAAGCTTTTAATTATTGCTTCTCATTAATGTGAGAGTGTGCTTATTTTTCAAGCAGTTGCTCATGAGTTATCTAGGAACAGAGAAATGAAATGCCAACTTATTTTTTTTTTTCACTGTTGACCTCAGAAGAAAATGTAACACAAGTGTTTTCGGTTAAGTCTGAAAGACCTAACTTTTTAGAAAAATTATTGGTATTGGATAGTATTGGTATTAGAGAGTTTTTCCTTTCATGGTTGCAACAAAATAATGCATGCCTATTGGTTGTCCTTGAGATGCCAAAGCTGAGATCAAAAAGGATGTCATATATATATTTTTAATGTAATATTATTACAAAGTCAATAAAAAAAAAGAAAAGGCTAAAAAAAATTTATATAATGTAAAGCTCCTTTAAATTAAAAAAAAATTAAATGCATTTTTCTCAAAAAAAAAAATTCCTCAGATTGGAAAAAAATTTTTTTTTTCAATATTCTCAGGTAAAATGAGTAGCCTGACACATAATGAGGGCATACATTTAATTGACTTTTTGTGATTGTGCAAGGTCTACATCCAGACTCTCTAAATTTCCTTCCAGTGTTTTTTCTACTATACCAATGTGTCTTTACTAAGCCCGTATATATATATATATATATATCTTTATATATTCCTCACCCTTCTCAGTTCAGAATATATTTTGGAACTCAGTGATTTGTATTTAAGTATATATATATATATATATATATATATACACTTAAATAGAGAAGATGTAGGATCACAGAAAAATCATGTGTAAAATAGAGTTCCCATATACCACTCTATTAAACACCTTGATTTGGTGTGGTACATTTGTTAAAATTAATGAAAGCATTTTTATAATTGTACCATTAACTGCAGTCTCTCATTTAAAATAGGGTTAACTGTGTTGTACAGTCCTATGTTAAAATTTTTTTTAAATTTATCTATGCATATTCTGAGCTCCTCAATGCAACAAAATGTTCTATTTATTTTTGTGTTCTCAATAGCTAACAGTTCACAGGACACAGTAAGAGCTAATAAATTGTCTAATTAACAACAACAAAAAAATATTCAACTGGACTGTTTAAAATTTAGTATTAGTACTAGATCATATTATAATCCATACAGTCCATTGACTTATAAGCAGAGGTGTGTCCACATATTGTATATTATGATGCCCTGTATCTAAAAGATAAATGGCCAAAATACAGATACATTTGGGAAGAGAATTTCAGTCTTCTACATCTAATAAAAGAAATTGTTTTATGTATTACACATGAGTTCACAGGCAAAAGTCCTACCCTCTGTGTATTGCATATGACAGAAATTCAATTTTAATGATGGAGAAGAGTAAGAGACTGATTGGCTAAGAGAGAAGGAGAGACAGAGAGATAGACAAGAGAAAGAAAGAGGAAATGTGGTAGAAGTCTGAAAACAAAGACCTAATTACAGGACAGTGGTAACCTTCTATTATTTAGGGATGAAATTAAAATCTTATGGCTCTTTTTCCAGTATATTCCCTTCTTTGTATATAAGAATAAAAACACCTTGCACACAACACAACTACAAAATACATGCAGTTTTTTTTTCAGAAATATAAAATTCATGAAAAATATAGTTGTATTTTAGGGAAAATAAAATATTCACTTTAGAACCTGCCCTAAAGAATATCAGTATTTTTTATAAAATAGGATTACAAGCCCAAGAAAAAGAAGTAAGAGTCAAAGAGATTCCTAAAGGAAGACTGAAAAACAAGGAAACAAACAAGCAAAAAACTCAGGAGAATTAGAAGAGAAGCCACAATGTCTAGATTACACAGCTTGAGATTACTTTCAGAGCTGTGCATTTCAGGCTACTTGTCATACCGATTCATAAGTCATCCTACTTTAGGAATGCAAACTCATTTGCAGTTGCCCTTATCACCACACTCTCTTCAGCAGTCTCTGGAGTCCTTCCTTGATTTCCTGTGTTCGCACCCCATAAACGATGGGGTTGAGGGCTGTGGGGATGACATGGTGGAGGACATTGAGCAGGACTGGCACATCAGGGGAGACCTTCTTCTTAGCCATATGAGTGAGGACGAAGACCAGGAGGATGGTGCTGAAGAAGAGAATGAGAATGAAGTGGGAGCCGCAGGTACTTAGGGCCTTGGTCACAGCTCCCTCTGCCTTGAGTCTCAGCACAGCTTTCAGTATGAAGGTGTAAGAGAGAAAGATAAGTATGAGGTCAGACCCTAGCAGGGTCCAGCCTCCTGCAAATTGGTAAAGGCGATTGATAGTGATGTTGTCAGAGGAGAGCCTGGAGACAGACATATTGGCACAGAGGCAGTTCTCAATGACATTTCTTCCACAGTAATGAAGTCGTGCTGAGAGAAACGGGATGGGCAGAGTAAGAAGGACATTTCTGGCCAGGATGAAAACAATAGCTTTGGCTACAAATTGATCAGTGACGATGGATGGGTACCTCAGTGGGTGGCAGATGGCTACATAGCGGTCATAGGCCATGACCATAAATGTGCAGGACTCCATGGCCAGAAAGCAATTCATGATGAACATCTGGAGGAAGCAGGCAGAGAAGCTGATGGGCCTGAGGTCAAACCAGAAGATGGCCATCACCTTGGGGATGACGGTGAGGCAGAGCACGATGTCCAGCAGGGAGAGGAGGCTGAGCAGGTAGTACATGGGCTCATGCAGTGAAGCCTCCAGCTTGATGGTGATGAGGAGGGTGATGTTGGCCCCCATAGCCAGGAGGAAGAGGAGGCTGAGGGGCAGGGATAGCCGGAGCTGCCAGCTGGCGGACCTGACAAAACAGTTCAGGAGGAAGACTGAAATCTCAATAGGGATGGTATCATTTTGGCGTGCTGTCATATTCTGTTATATATTTCTATAGCTTTCTTGTAATGATCTGTAAAATCAGGATGAAAGTTACCAACTGACTCAAAATATGTGAATATGGAACACTTTGTGATTTAATTGGGGCAATTTATGGATCCTAGTGGTTTCTGCAGATCGAAGTGAATTTATGTGTTTGTCCTTTGAGAAGTGCTTGTGTGATATATCTATCACTCTATATAAGAGAGTAGACAGTGGTAATACGATTTGCTTAATTTTTGATGTGTTGTATGTTTATTTTTGATAGATTTGTTATACCTTACAGAAAGTAAAGAGACAGAGAGAATACTTAGCTGGAGCCCAAATAGCAATTTTAGAATTTTCTTTCTGCTTCTGTAAACTTAGTAGCAAAACTCTCTGATGCAAGTAGAATTACTTATTTCAAGAGGGATATTGTAAGTGGATTGTGGAATCAATGAAATAATCACTAACCATAATTTTTAATGAAACATAGTAAAATAGAAAAGCAAGTTAATTTTTTATATGGATCAGAAAAGTTTGAAAAACTTTCACTTCATTGTTAAGATTAAACATTATTTCATGAAAATTTGTTTCTTTTTTATATATACATAAATACTAAAAAATGGTACTATCTATTAAGAATAGACTAACATGAAAGCACTGCATTGGTTTGTAACTATGTAGAGAAAATTTAAAGTTATATATACTGATTTGAAGAAAAAGAACCAAGAATTTTGTGAACAGAGAGTCTCTAATTTTGTACTAGTAACTTCCTTCCTTTTCGCTTTTTTTTCTGATGACCACATTGACTGCCATATCTGTAAACTGTGAAAATATATTCAAATAAGTAGCCAAGTCTGACCCAAGTAGGGATGCAAAGAAATGTCACTAGTCCCCATGCTACCCCCACTGTGAGTTTTCAGAAGTATCAAATTTTCTCTCATTTGAGATGTTATTATACATAGAAAACAAAGTCAGTCAACTTCTATTTTGTCTAAAAAGTCTTTATTTGGTAGGTATGAGCTCTAGCAAATATTTGCTTCTTTCTTCCTATTTCTTATCTTTATACTTATAAGAGTCCACACATTTTGAACAAATGATTTGAAGGAAAAATTATAGATTCCATACAGCTACGAGGAAGCAATCAGCAGGATATACATTCTTTTCAAGCACTCATGGACCCTTCTCCAGGATAGAACATAATTACATCACAAGAAAGGACTCAATAAATTTAAAAATATTGAAAGTATGCATAGCACTTTCTCTCATTATAATGAATTGAACATAGAATTCACTAGTGGGTGGATAAAGAGGAAATTCATAAATAAATGGAGATTAAACAACATATTCTATAATAATCAGTGGGTCAAAGAAAAGGTGCAGGAGAATTCAGTAAATATCTTGAGATGAATGAAAAGAAGAACACAACATATCAAAACCTATGGGACACAGCAAAGGCAGTGCTGAGAGGGAAATTAAAAACTCTCACTGCTTACATTAAAAAAGTAGAATGACCAATTTATCTAATGATTATAGGTGCAAAAAATCTTCAGCAAGACTCTTGCAAACCGAATCCAAAAGCACATTAAAAAATTATGCACTGTGATCAAGTGGGTTTATCACTATTTGCTGATGTTATGATCCTAATCTATAAAATACTGAGAAATCACAGCAAAGCTACTGGAACTAACAGGTTAGTTCAGCAAAGTGGTAGGATACAAGATAAATACACAAAAATCAATAGCTTTTCTATACATTACTGATTAGCAATGTAAGGAGGAAATCAGAAAAAAATTCCATTTATTATAATGGCTAAATAAATCAGATATTTAGAATCAATTTACCCAGCCATAAAGGACCTATATTCAGAAAACTAAAAAAACATTGCCACAAAAATCTAAAGAAGACCTAAATATATGGAAGGACATTTTGTGTTCATGTATTGGAATACTAAATACTATTAAGATGCCAATTCTACCCAAATTTACAGATTCAATGCAGTCCCAATAAAAACCCCAATAGCCTTTTGTGCAGAAATGGAAAAGCTAATTGTAAAATTTATTTAGAAGGGCAAGGAGCCCCAAATAACCAAAAATATCTTGAAAAAAGAAGAATAAATTTTGAGGATTCTCACTTCCTGACTTCTAAAGCGTATTACTTAGCTACAGTGTTAAAAAAACACATGGTACTGGTATAAAGACAGATAGACCAATGGAAACCAATAAAAAACTCAGAAATAGACCCTCACATGTATGGTCATATGATTTCTGCTAAGGCTGTCAAGCCCTCCCAGCAAGGCCTGAACAGTTTATTCAACAAATTGTGCTGGGAGAACTGGATATCCATATCCCAAAGAAAGAAAGAGGACTCCTATCTCATATTTTATATGGAAATTAATTAAAAATGGATCAAGGATCTAATATAAAAGCAACAACATAAAACTCCTAGAAGAAAATATAGGAAAACATCTTCAAGATCTTGTGGCATGGTAGTTTCTTAAACCTTATACTCATAGCATAAGCAGCAACAACAAAAGATTGATAAAAGGAACCTCCTCAAATGTAAACACTTTTTTACCTCAAAAGACTGTCAAAAGGCACATGATCCAATGGGAAAATTCATTTGGCAATCACATACCCAATAAGGTTTGAATGTCCATGATGTGTACATAGGTACTACAACTCAACAAGAAAAGACAAATACCCAATTAAAAAAAGGGCAAAAGACTTAAATAAACGATTGTCCAAAGAAGAAATACGAATGGCAAAAATAAACATGAAAAAATTTCAACATCACCATTGATTAGGGAAATGCAAATCAAAATTACGATGAGATACCATTTCACACCTATTAGACTGGCTCCTATTAAAAAGTTGAAAAACCGTAAATGCTGGAAAAGATGTGGAGAGATAGGACTGCTTATACATTGTTGGTAGAAATGTAGAATTATATAGTCACTTTTTGCCAGTTCTTAAGGAAGCTGAATATAGACTTGTCATGTGACCTCAAATAACACTACTATATATATACCCAGAAGAACCTAGAGTAGTGACACGGACAGACATCTATGCAATGTTGTTCATAGCAGCATTATTCCGTTGCCGAAAGTTGGAAACAATCCAGCTGTCCATCAACTGATGAATGGATCAACAAACTGAGATGTTATACACATGATGGGATATTATGCAGCAGTAAAAAGAAATGAAGTTGTGAAGCATATGACAATATGGATGAATCTGGAGGACATTATGTTGCGTGAAGGAAGCCAGACACAAAAGAACAAATACTATATGATTTCACTTTTATGAACTAAATATATTGTATAAACTTATGGAGTTAATAATTAGAATATAGGTCACCAGAAAATAGAATGAGGTTAGAGAATGTAAAGCTGAGGGCTAATCTGTACAGTTCTGGTAAAATAAAAGTTACTTGTAAATTTTTGGAAGTGAATGAAAATAGTGAGAGCACATTGTGGTGTTTCTGACTAGCAGAACTATTATATAGGTATGAGAGTGGTTGAAAGGGAAAGTCTAAGGATATTTATATTATTAGAAGGAAAGATAAAAAGTATAACATGGGATTGTTTAACAGTGAAACTTCATGTGAAATATGAATATATATTATATTGCATATATGACTTTTTAAAAAATATATAAACTCAAAGTAGAGAGATGGAAACAGAATAGCAGTTATGTACAGCAGGGGAAGCATTGAGAGATTGAGAGGTCATGAATTTTTTTTTCCATTATCTGCTTTTTTGATTGTTATTATTTTTATTGGAATAAAGAAAATACCCTAATTATGTTTGAAGTGATGAATGCACAAATATGTGATTTTACCTAATACCATTGATTGTACATTTTTGATGGATTTATGTTTTATTAATAGGTATCAGTAAAATTGATTTGTTAACAAAAGAATGTAAATGAGAGGAGCAATGACAGGGTCATGCACAGAATATTATGAGAGTGCAGAGGATTGCTGGCTAATTCTGTCCTGGGAGGATGGGCTGGAGAAAAAGAATTTCAAATATATCATGTGGTACCCCCTTCACATTAATGGTAAAGGATTCAAAGTTTCCTCTCTAATGAATTTGGAGAGTCCCAGAAAGCCATGGCTTGGTAAAAGTGATGGGTGAGGTGTTTGTGGGGCTGCTGATCATGCAGTTCATTGTACCCAAACCTGTCTATGGGAAGAGGCCTCTGTTAAGGTGTTGTTTCATGACTTTAGAATGGGGGTTATGAACATTTTTTGCTCCACAGAACCCTTTGATTTAGAATGGGGGTTATGAACTTTTTTGCTCCACAGAACCCTTTGCCAGTCAGGTGAAAACCATGGACTCCGTACTAAGTCTACACTATACTGTGTATTATTTAAGAAATATATCACACCCACACCAACATGTCTCCACAAGAATAATTTTTTTTTTTTAACTTTTCACTTCAGGCTCATGGACCTCCTGAAATATTTCCATGGACCCCTTGGAGGTCTGTGGATCCCTGGTTAATAACCCCTGATTTAGAACCTCTTTTCATCAGGTGTTTAAGAACTGCCTTGCTTGTTACTCATTAAATTATCCAATAAATGATAAAGTTAGTAGTTAGGTTTACAATCTGTAATACTTGTTGTGAATGGTGTTCAAATATTCTAGGGCCTCATGCCATTTAATCATTCAACATCTTTTGAGACTGTTTTATTATCGCTACTTTAAAGTGAGGAAATTGAGAGCTCAAATCCAATTTCTTAACCACCCAGGCTGTGCTAATCCTAATCCTGCTTAAAACAGAAGGTTGTATTGCATTGATTTCCATGACATCTGTGAACCTAAAAAATAATTCTATGATAACTCAATATCCCTGTAAAAAAGAGAACAACTTCACATATGGTACAATTAATAGTTTCTTATTCCCCAGATACCTTTCCTGTGGTGCTCAGCAGTTGCTCACTGAATGAATCTTCCACATTCCAGAGAGGCCTTGGCAGTACTTGGACCTCTACCAAAGGAGAGAGGATGGGCTTCCCTCCCAGGTTCCTTCCTCTATCATCCTAATCCTCCACGTCCTAAAGCAGCGGTTCTGCGCAACCCTTATCTGTGAGGGATGGTCCTTCCCACCTTGTATTTGGAAGAAATTTAGATTATGTCCCAGTTTATTTTTCTATTGCTAATAATAGGTATATTTGTAGTGACTTTAGCAATTTTGATGGGCAAGTTGACCTTTTTTAACAATTTATTTTTTTCTCTTGCTTAAACTGAGTTTCAGTGAATGTGTCTTTTCCTCGGTTTACCTGGCAGAGCCCAGGTGTGGGAGAAATAAAATTCTAAGTGCTTTCTTCAAGCCTTAGGTCAGTGTGTTACCGTGGTCATCTACAAATGATTATGTATCTTATTTGCCATTTTATTTTATGTTTTCTTCTCACAACAATGCTTAGGGCATTCTTCTGGCAGGATGACTTTCCCCTTTTTCCCATTTTTCACACTTGCAAAGCTGACTTTTTTTTCCTACTTGCAAAGCTGACTCCTGCTCTCCTCCTGCTTCCCTCCTTAGTCTGCTTTTGTATTGGGTCCCTTAACTGTTTTCTGGGGTTTGCCCTCTAAGAGTTCAATAAAGATTACAAAACTATTTCTATATCCAGATCCTTGAACTTATTTTGTTATTTCATAACTCGATATCCCATGTCTCTAAATCTCAGCTTCTCTTGTCCACTGGGTCTCTGATTTGCCTTGATGTAGTGATCTACTAAGAGTGAGTAAGAGTGGAAACGGAGGATGTCTTAATATAATATGATCCGAAATGATACAATAGTGTAATATAATTATCCATAGACTACAACTTTCCTGACCAAATATATATCTTAGACCCAGGCACTACATTTACTTATCTCTGCTTTTCCCTCTATCCCTCTGACTCCACTTTTAATTTGGGAGCGTGGGATGATAGCTGCTGCAAAGTTCAGGAATGTTAAAGGTGGTACAACTACTCTTAGGTTTGTGTTTATGCACAACACACACACATTTCAGTTTGTCACATTCCACATATCCTCTCCAAAAATCACTTTCCTCATTAAGTTCTTTTTTTTGTTGTTGTTCCTTTCTCTTCCTATCCTCTGGTTCAACTCTCTGAAAATTTATTATATTTAAATTAAAAGCCGCAGCTTAAATGTCACCAGCTGCAAGAATCTTTTCTTGTCCAGGGACATCAAAGCACTCCAGGAGATAATGAGGGGCTCTCTGCTTGGTAGCACTGAGAATCTTGAAATGACCTTTGAAGGGTACAGACACATGTAAGATCCATTGGTTAAGGCATGAACACCCATGGACAGCCCAGAGGAAGCAGACTGATTTTTGTTTCCTGCAGTGCTGGCTCTGCAGGAATGAGAATTATTTATTTACAACATTACAATGATTTTCTGAAGAGGACATGGATAATTTCACTTTATTTTTACAGAAACTGGCTCTTTCACGGTTTTCTGTTGTCTCTTTAAGGCTCCTACATGTTCTTGTATCTATAATTATTTAACAAGTATTGAAGTCCTACTCATTCCTAGAGACAAAACATTTGAAAACAAATTTGTCCTTTGCCTTTCTGCTTTCATTCTTGGTTTGCAATCAGGGCTTGCTAGTGGCAGCAATAGGGCTGAATTTTAGAGCTAATGGTTTCTGAGTCCAGCAGGGACAGGATGAGAAAGCCAGGGAAGGTGAAGATCAGAGATTGAAGCAGACACCCTGTAGTCCAAGCTTTGTTACAGCCTTCAAGATAGGCCCACATCCTATCACTGGAGAAGCACAGTTTTAAGAAGTTGATGGGATCATATAACAACATAGTCCAGACAAATATGTAAAATTTCTCTCCCCAGCTCCTTTCAGACCTTACTAAGTGCATCTAGGGACAGGTAGCCCATTGCTTTTCAGGGTATGTATATATCTGCTTTGGGTATGCTAGCATTTAGAAATATTTTAGGTGATCTGAAATCCACTGAACAATGTCCTGGAGCTGCCCGTTGTGCACCAACTATGGTATTTATCTCCAACCTCTAGGTTACATAGACTGAATTAAATTCCTCTCCCATGATCTATTATATTTACGTAGATTCTCAGTTCTAAGACCCCTAGATTTTCATATTCATAGTTGAAAACCTCAAGTTTTCTCAACTGGGCCTCACATAACACATTTTCTAGTTCTCTGGTACCTGGAAGATACTTGGTAATCTTCCATGGACAAATTCTTGCTTCTTGGCCTCCCTTGCATCACCAAAAGAATGGAAGCTCCAGAACACAGGCCCCTTCAATGCCTCTTGCCCTGGGATAGGAGGCTGACTCTTCTGTCCTCTGTTCAAACTAGTTCAACACCACTGATTCAGGATTGGAAAGGAACACAGGTATAAATGGGAGAGTGAGGGCCTCCTTATTAGGTCCACCCACCCATCAGGCACCCTCTTCAGGTTTCCCTTCCCAGACTCACACTATGTGAAGCACGGGGTCTGACTTCACTGATGCTGGATTTCTGGATAGCTCTTGAAGGAACCAGGCTGCTATAACCTTAGGGCCACAGGGACCCTGCCTTTTGGGAACTTCTTTATGCCTACGCCTTTGTGCCTAAACACCTTACTGGCACCTAGAGGCAGACAGATGGGAGAAAGGAATGAGTTTCTCTTTGAAGGGAAGATCACCTGGTGAGCAGCCCTTGGAGACACTACATTGGCTGTGTGTCCTACAGGCAGTAATTCAGTCCCCTAATAAGGGATCTCACATATGCATTCATTTACACTCACAATCATTTGCACATACACGCTCACCATCTTCCAGGTCCTTTAATCTCACTCAGAGGTCCTCATGGCCTTTCTGCATGTGCTTATTTTATAAGCGCAAATTATTCCATCGAATGGATTGATGCTGACTTATACCTCTTATAAGCCAAATGATAAATGTATAATGATATCATTATAATGATAAAACATAAGGAACACTGAAGAAAATCTTCCTGAAAAATATAATGTGCTTTTCAGAGATTTTCTAAAGCAATTTTTGCTGCAGTGAGAGATAACTTTTCCCCCTTGTTTTATATAGCTGCTGTTTTTGGCTGTTCTTGTGCAATTATTTATTTGTTTATTAAGCAGTTTTATTGAGATATATTCATATATAATATGATCTCTCTAAAGTGTATAATCAGTTGCTTTTATATAATCACAATGTTGTCCACTAATCACCTCAAAAAGTTTAGAACAATTTCATTATTCCAAAAAGAAAGACTCCACATCCTTTAGCATTCCTTCCTTAGGCCTACATAATCACAAATCTAATTTCATCTTTATAAATTGATTTATATTTTCATTTTATAAAATGGAATCATACATATGTGATAATCTGTCTCGTCTCCTTCACTTAGCATAATGTGGGTTTTTTTTGGTCTGATAGTAACATATTGGCGTTTTAACTTACATTTTTTCAGCTTCAAAAGAAAAATGATTGTATACATGCAACTCTACCCATATTCTTATTTCACATAATATATTTATATTTCACATAATATATTTAGTTCATAATTGGGCAATCATATAATATTTGTCCTTTTGAGTTCTGGCTTACTTCGCTCAACATAATGTCCTCTAGGTTCATCCATGTTGTCATATGTTTCATGACTTCATTTCTTCTTACCACTGCATAATATTCCATCATGTGTATACCCCACAATTTGTTTATCCATTGATGGACACCTGGATTGTTTCCAACTTTTGCCTATCATGAATAATGCTGCTATGAACATTGGTAAGCAAATACCTTTTTGTGTCACTGCTCTCACTTCTTCTGGGTATATACAGAGCAATGGTATTGCTGGGTCCCATGAGAAGTCTATATTTAACTTCCTCAGCTACTGCCAAACAGTCCTCCAAGTGGCTGTACCACTCTACATTTCCACCAGCAGTGAATAAGCGTTCTTATCTCTCCACATCCTCTCCAACATTTATAGTTTTTCAATTTTTTAATAGTGGCCAGTCTCTAGGTATGAAATGATATCTCATTGTAGTTTTGATTTGTATTTCCCTAATCACTAGTGGTGTTGAAAATTTTTTCATATGTTTCATTACCATTTGTATTTCTTCTTTGGACAGTTATTTTTTCAAGGCTTTTGCCCATTTTTTAATTGGATAGTTTGTCTTTTTAATGTTGAGTTGTAATGATCTCTTTTTATATCATGAATTTTAAACCCTTAACAGATGTGATTGCCAGATATTTTCTCCCATTGAATTGGCTGCCTTTTCACCATTTTGACAAAGATCTTTGAGGTGCAAAAGCGTTGAATTTTGAGGAGGTACCATTTATCTATTTTTTCTTTTGTTGTTTGTGCTTCAGGTGTAAGGTTTAGGAAACTATTGCCTTCCAGAAGATTATGAAGATGTTTTCCTGCATTTTCATCTATGAGTTTTATTGTAGCTGTTTTCTATTTAGGTCCTTGATCCATTTTGAGCTGATTTTTGTATAAGGTGTGAAATAGGGATCAATGTGGTTTATGACACTAACTCATTTTCTTTTATTGAACCTCCCTTGCAAACCTGGGATAAAACCTACTTGATCGTACTGTATAATTCTTTTAATGTGTGTTTGGATGCAGTTTGCAAGTATTTGCTTAAGAATTTTTGCATCTATATACATTAGAGATATTGGCCTGTAATTTTCTTTCTTTATATTTGGCATCTTTACCTGTTTTTGGTATTAGGGTTGTGATGGCTTCATAGATTGAATGGGATAGCGTTCTTTCTGGTTCAAGTTTTTGGAAGAGCTTGAATAAGATTGGTATTAGATCATCTTTGAAAGATCAGTATAATCCACTTGTGAAGCTTTTGGTCCTGGGCTTTCATCTTCAAATGGCTTTTGATGACTGTTTCAATCTCTTCACTTGTGATTGTTTTGTTGATGTCCTCTATTTTTTTAGGGTCACTGTAGGTTGTTCATGTATTTCTAGGAATTTGTCCATCTCTTCTACGTTGTCTAGTTTTTATTGTACAGTTGTTTATAGTAACCTGTTATAATCTCTTTTATTTCTGCAGGATCAGTGGTAATGCCCCCCCCCTCATTTCTGATTTTATTTATTTGCATCTTCTCTCTTTTTCCTTAGTCTAGCTAAAGTTTTGTTGCTTTTGTTGATCCTCTTAAGGAAACAACTTTTAATTTTGTTGATTCTCTCTATTGTTTTTTTGTCCTTGATTTCATTTATTTATGCTCTGTTCTTTACTATGCCTTACTTTTGGTTTGGTTTGGGATTAGTTTGCTGTTTTTTTTCTAGTTCCTCTAGGTGTGCAGTAGATCTTCAATTTTAGCTCTTTCTTCTTTTATAACGTAAGCCTTGAGGGTTATAAATTTCCCTCTCTGCACTGCCTTTGCAGTCCCAGGTTTTGATATGCTGTATTCTCCTTTTCATTTGTCCCAAGGTATTTGCTGAATGCTCCTGCAATTTCTTCTTTGACCCACTGATTACTTAAGAGTATGTTGTATAATCTCTATATGTTTATTGATTTTCCTTTTTTCCATTCATTATTGATTTCCAGCTTTTTGTTGTTATGATCAGAGAAAGGTTTTATAATTTCAATCTCTTTGTATTTATTGAGACTTGTTTTGTTACCCAATATATGGTCTATCCTGGAGAAGTATCCATTAGCTCTTGAAAAGAATGCATATCCTGCTCTTCTGGAGTGCAATGCTGTATAGGTATCTGTCAGGTCTAGTTCATTCATCATATTATTCAAGTTATCTGTTTCTTTATTTATCCTTTCTCCATTCTTTGAATTGAATTAGGATATTGTGTGATTATCATTGATCAGTTGTCTTAAATTCTATATCTCTTTAGGGTGTTTTGTTTGTTTCTTTGGCTGTACCCTCTCTTCCTGTTTCCTCATATGGCTTGTAATTTTTTGCTGAAGTCTAGGCATCTGAATATATTGGTGAATTTACTCTCATGGCCAATTTTTCTCTTGCCTATTTTTTGTTCCACAGCTGCTCTTTGATATTTGGTTCAATTTATTCTCAGTCTTCAAAATTCCCTAGCTCATGTTATCAGAATCATTCCAGGGACTCACTAATGGAGCACAGATTTTCTTCCAGGTGTTAGGGTACAGAGAGAATGAAAAGCAGTTTTTGTCCATGCAGTTTCCAGACTGGCCAGATTATGGCACTTGCTGGTGTACCTTAACAGGCAAGTGTTTCAATCTCCATTTTCCTTTGTTTTTCTCTGGTCAGAGCCATGATTTAAAGTGGGCTCTGCTGGTCATATTCCCTGAAGAAAACCTCCCTGATTCCCCCCTTCTCTTTTCCCTTTTAACAACTATTAGGATAGAAGTTGTCTATTCTCCTCTCAGTCAGCTGCAGTGAGCCAGGGGTTCTACCTGAACTTCATATCTTGGGGAGTGGGGGAGGGGTGCCCTTCCCAGCCACCATGGGGGTTTGATAACTCTTGTTTGTTGTTTTGGGTTCTTCATTCTCCTGGGAGTTGTGTAGCATTGTCCTTTTCTGCTGATCCCAAGAACAGGTCCCTCAGGGAGCTTTTGGCTCTTTCTCTGTTTTTTGTGAGAGTGTTGAGCTCTGCTTGCCTATTCCAGCACCATCTTCTCACAATTCTGCTGTCATTGTTTTAAGCATTGCCTTTGCTGAATCCCATAAGTTTTAGTATGGTATGTTCTCATTTCCATTCAACTTGAAATATGAGCTGATTTCCCTTGTAATTTCTTCTCTGACTCAGTGATTGTTTAAAAGTATGTTATTTAACTTACATATATTTGTGGATTTTCCAGGTCTCTCCTGTTATAGATTCCCAGCTTCATTCCATTATGGTCAGAGAGAGGCTTTGCAAATTTTCAATCTTTTTAAATTTATTGAGACTTGTTCTGTGATCAAACATGTTCTATTCAGCATAACTATCCCTGTGCATTGAGAATGTTTACCTGTTGTATTGGTATGCATTGCTCAATATATGCCTGTTAGTTCTAGTTTATTTATCATATTATTCAAGTTCTCTGTTTCCTTATTATCTTCTGTCTAGGTATTCTATTTATGAGAGTGGTGTATTGAAATCTCCAACTTTTATTGTAGAAATGTCTACATTTTTCCCTTTGGTTTTCCCAGTGTTTGTTTCATTTATTTTGGGACTCTATGAGTAAGTGCATAAATATTCAAGTTTATTTTTTCTTCTATAGTGTCCTTCTTTGTCTCTTGTAACAGTTTTTTACTTAAAGTCTATTTTGTCTGATATTAGTATAGCTACCCAAGCTCTTTTTGTTACCATTTGCATGGAATATCTTTATCCATCCTTTCACTTTCAGTATATTTGTATCTTTATGGTTCAGATGAGTCTTTTGTAAACATCACATAACTAGATCATGTTTTTTTTTAATCCATTCTGCCGATCTTTTGATTGGGGAGCTTAATCTCTTATACTATTAAGTTTTATTCATAAGTTTTGTTTTATTAAACTTGTAAGTATTGTTTATAAGTATATTATTTAGTTTTCAATAACTTGGGAATTTTTCCTTAGATCACATTGTAGTTGATATTTAAATTAATTTTATTGTGAGAAGATGGCATCCTTGTATTGTTTAAAATATATTGAGGAACTTTCCTAGCCCAGAATATGGTCTCTTAGTAAAAGTACTGTTTTCTTAAAATAATTTGACTTCTCCTCTTGTCCTTGCTTTGGAGCCTGGGTATTTTTTTTCTGATTGTAAAACAGGTTTTCTAGTTTTCTTTTGATTAATGTTGATATGGTATATTTTTCCATCCTTTTAGTCTTAACCAATTTGTTTTTATTTTTGAGGTATATGTTGTATAGGCAGCATATTATTAGGTCTTGCTGTTTTTATTCAATCTGACAAGCTCTGACTTTTAATTGGAGTATTTATTCCATCATTACTAACGTGATTATTCATCAGTGGTTGTGTTTAATACCAATCATCTTGGCATTCATTTTCTAGTTTTACTGTCTCCTTTTTAATTTTTACCCCTTTTTCATCCTTTTTATGCATTACTTATTTTTAATTTGTTCCATTTTATCTTATTTGTTGAACAATTATTTATAATTTTTCATTGGTGGTTGTTTAGAGTTAAAATGCACTCTCTATTATAAAGTGATAATATACCAGTTCACATGTATTGTATTTATAATAGTATCATTTCATTTCTTTCTTCTTGGCTTTGTCTATTACTTTCAACCATTTTAATTGTCTATCTGTTATAAACTCTATACTACATGTTTTGTTTTTGTTTTTATTTAAACAGGAAATCATCTTTGAAAGGGATAAAACAATAAAACAGATACCTATTTCTCTATCAACTAGTTTTGTTGATTATGGATCATTTCTTTTGTAGATCCATATTTTCATCTAGTTTTATGTATTTTTTTTTGCTTGAAGACTTTCTGTTAACATTACTTGTAGTGTGGGTCTGATGGTGAATTACTGCAGTTTTTTATTTCTTTAAAAAGTGCTTTGCCTCTTTTTGTGAAAGGTGTTTTTTTGGGGTGAGGAATTCAAGACTAACTTTTTTACTTTCAGTATTTCCAGTTTGTTTTCTAACTTGTATTGTTTCTGATAAGAAATCTGCTGTCATCTTTAACTTTCTTTCTTTGTATGTACCATGTTTTTTTCCTCTGGATTTTAAGATTATTTTCTTTATGTTTAATTCTGAGAAATTTGATTATTATGTGATTTAGTTTTCTTCAAATTTCTTATTGATGGACTAATTGAGCTTCTTGGAACTTTGGGTTTAGAGTTTTTTAAATCAAATTATGAAAATTACAGTAATTAAAAAATATGATTTTTCTGATCTTTGTTGCTTTCCTTGTCCTCTTTTTTCCTTCTTCTTGAGGTACAGGGAGCTGGATATTAAACCTGGGACCTTGTATGTGGGAAGCCGGCACTCAACCACTGAGCCACATCAGCTTCCCTGAGCTGATTTTTTAGTTTGTTTTTGTTTTTTTGTTTTTGTTTTTGTTTTTTCAGGAGTTACTGTGAACCAAACCCAGGACCTCCCTTGTGGGAGGTGGGAGCTCATCCACTTGAGCCACATCTGCTCTCTCCTTGTACTTTTTTCTTTAAAGATTTAATTTATTTATTTATTTCTCCCCACCTCCTCATTGTTCGCACTTGTTTTGTCTGTTCACCTTCCATGTTTCTTTAGGAGGCATCAGGAACTAAATCTGGGATCTCCAGTGTGGGAGAGAGGCACCTAATCGCTTGAAACACCTTCATTCCCTGCTTTGTTATGTCTCTCATTCTGTTTTTCTTCCTGTTTCTATTGTGTTAGCTTGCCATGCCTGCCCATCACACCAGCTTGCTGCCTTCTTTAGGAAACACTGGGAACCAAATGAGGGACCTCGCATGTGGTAGGTGGGAGCCCAATTGCTAGAGCCACATCTGTTTCTTTCCCTCCTTGTACTTTTTGATTTGTCATTTTATTCAGATGGAATATTTGCTCATGGATATTTATTCTTTCATCTGTTCATTCATATATAGTATATTCTATTTTTATTATATGTAACATGCCAAACTGTATTAAATGATTATATATCTTCCTATATAAAGCTAAATGTATATTTAGGCTATACATTTATTTCTATGTCCTCATTTTTCTATATCCTATATGATGGTTGCATATGTTGTATATTCATTATCATTCAGTTCAAATACTTTCTACTTTTTATTTTATATTTGGCTCACAGATTGCTTAGCTGTGTAATATTTAATTTTAACGAAGTATGGTTTTTCTAGACACATTATTTTTGATTTATAGTTTGAGTCCATTGTGGTCATAAAGCTATTCTTAATAATTTCAATAATTTGAAATTTGTGGAGGTCTTTTTATGTTTCTGCATTTAGTAGTTGGCTTTAATAAATGTTTTATGTGTAATTGAAAAAATTCTGAATTCTTTTGTTATTAGGTGAATGTTTTCTACATATCCATTGGGTTAAGTTTATTAATTAAGTTGTTTTGAACTTTTAAATCTGTAATGTTTTTAAAAATTCTGCTGGCTACCACAACTCTTAAGAGAGGTATGCTGAAGGGTTCCACCATGATTTTGGATTCATTTCTTCCTTTGTTTCTATCAGTTTTGAGCCATTTTAATTGAAGCTTTATTTGCTACTTATTAATCACTTCATTATTATGAAATATACATCTTTATCTGTAGTAATGCATCTTTCTTCTTCATGTCTTGATTAATCAGGTTAGTATAGATACTAACTCTGTTGGGTAGTGTTATCATGATATATATTTTTTTCATTCTTTCATTTTTTACCATTCTGGTTCCTTATGTTTAAAGTGTTTCTTTTGCATGCAATAAATATATATTCAATCTGACAGTTTTAATATCTTATTTGGAATATTTCACTCATTTATCTGAAGTAGTGGTTGTTTAACAATTATTCTCTTATTTTTCATTTTTCTATTTGCTTCATATATTTTACATTATTTTTCCTTCCTTCTCGTTGATTAGTCAAAGTTTTAAATGTATACTCTTGCTTGTCTTTTGAGTTTTTCTCCTAGAATTTAAAGCACATATTTTTTACTTACTACAGTCTAAAGAAAGTATGCACTGTAGTAAGTGTTCAGGATGATATACAATTCTTTTCCTTTAATGGGGTATTTTTGGCTTTTTAAAATATCTCTAAAGCTTAGTAAAAATTAATGATAAAACAGGCCATCATAAATTATTCATTTTAAAAATTGTTTTTCAAGAATGCAGCTAATTTGGAAAATGGAATGTGGATAGTCCAAATTATAATACAATGAAAATGCAAATATAGACACTGGATTTCATTAGTATGAAAAAATGCAAAATATTTCAATAATTTTCTTATACTTATTATGGGTTGGGATGGTATTTTGAATATTAGATTAAATAAAATATATTATTAAAATTAATTTTACTTGCTTCATTTTACCCTTTAATGTGGCTTCTAAAACATCTAATATTAAATGTGTGACTTATGTTATATTTCTATAGGACAGCACTGTTCTAGAGGAAATCCTAATCAATGAAATATTTTATTGAGATATATCTATTGCAAATATATTCACCTTCTTGATCAAATTAATGTCTGCCAAAATTGCCTTTATGTGGACCATAAATATTTACAAGTTGAATGTAAACAAAAAATACAGATCTTTGAGAAAGGAAATATGAAGATTTACCCCTCTGTTTTAAAATGCAAGGCTGTGTAAACTTTTGTTAGTGCTGGCAGGTGGAGTATGTGCTCTCAGTCTCACAATATATCGATTTTCCATCTGATGTTATTTGCCAACAGTTTATTGGTAAGATCTGGTCTTTGTTATAGAAGCAATTTGACCCTGGAAAAATCTAGTCCCCCCAATTTTTGGTTCCTTGATGAGTGGCTGTTAATATACAACATTATTAAACTTACAGACTTTTAAAATATTACCTAAGAATCAGTGGTTTACATTTACCCTAGAGGTCTATTATATCTTTGCATTTATAAGACCCTCTGTTGATACTTAGTTATGTACCTTTTGAGCTAGGCCATTCTTCTTTTATAGAAATGTCTTAAAAAATGAGATTTTATGGTAAGAAAAAGATCTATTTGTAGGCACTCTAGGCTCCATGGTGTGGTGGTTGACCTTCTTCAAATCCATGTTAGCTGAGTGGGGTAAGTCCAATAAATCAGAGTGTAGGAGTTGAAGTCTGTTGAGGCTCAGGGCCTGGCTATCATATTGTCAGTCCAGAGATTCAAATCCCCTAAATATATCTTAAAACCCAGCACCAACTACAATTCCAGTAAAGTAGCATGAAAGACGTGTGAAAAGAGATCCCATCTGAGTCCAGTTCCATCACGCAGAAACACCAGCTCCAAAGAAGGGCCCAACCACCACACCATGGAGCCTAGAGTGCCTACAACTGAAAGCAGGAGGATTGCATCCAGTATCCATGTGGAATCTAAGTCCCCACTTGACATAGATATGCAATGGACACAACCAATCCAATGTCCACAGAGAAAATGTGGCATTGGTGTGGGAAGGGTGGCCATGGTGGCTACTGGGTGCAGGGAATGGGAGGAAGAGATGAGATGGGGAGGCGTTTTCGGGACTTGGAGTTGTCCTGGGTGGTGCTTCACGGACAACTACGGGACACTGTAGATCCCCCCAGGGCCCACTGGATGGAACGTGGGAGAGTGTGGGCTACGATGTGGACCATTGACTATGGGGTGCAACAATGCCCAGAGATGTACTTACCAGGTGCAATGGATGTGTCATGATGATGGGAGAGAGTGTTGCAGTGGGAGGAGTGGGGGGTGGGGACAGTGGGGTTGAATGGGACTTCATATTTTTTGAATGTAATATTTTTAAAAAAATGAATAAAAAATTAAAAAAAAAAAGATTTATTTGTTCCTAGTCTGAACCTACTTGGATACTGGCAGATTCTTTTTTTATTTTTGAGAAATGGAATGTTCTTGAATAAGGTGTATGTGCTTTAATTATTGCTTTTTGTTGATGTAAGTGAATGCTTGTTTTTCAAGTAGTAGTTCATAGTTATTCAGGAGGAGAGAAATGAAATGCCGACTTATTTATTTTTATCACTGTCAGCTGAAGAAGTGGACAAAGCTTAGCAGAATAGAACCATATGTAAGCCAAGAATATAATGGAAATGTTCATATGTTTTCAGTTAAGTCTGAAAATCCCAGACTTTGTTAACAGTACTGGTATTGGACAATGTTGATATTAGAGAGTTTTTCCTTCCACGGTTGAAACAAAATAACACATGCCTATAGGTTGTCTTTGAGACACAAATGCTTAGATTAAAAGGATGTTATAAATAAATTATTTAGACTTCAAGTAGCAATTGAGTAGCTGAGTCAAATGAGGGCATAAATTTAATTAATTGATTTTTCATAATTGTTCAAGGTCTACAACCCAGACTGTCTAATGTTACATTCAGTGCTTTTTTTACTATACCAGCTATCTTACTGCATATATTAGTCAGCCAAAGGGGTGCTGATGGAAAGCACCAGAAATGTGTTGGTTTTATAACAGGCATTTATTTTGGGTAAATCTTACAGTTACAAGGCCCTAAAGAGTCCAACTCAAGGTACCATAAGAGGTATTTGCTCGCTCAAAGTCTGTTACCATGTGTTGACCCAAGAAGGCAGGTAAAGGTTCAGCCGCCCTCTTCCCTCTTAAGGCTCTGTGGTCCCAGCTGCTTCCTATCTCAGCTATAGGCAGGAGGGCTATAAACTATCAGGTGAATGGCATGTCTCTCTTCCCAGGACCTCTGCCTTGTCTGTGGAACTCTCTCTCTTCCTCTGTGTATATTCTCTGTGCATCTACTTCTATGTTCTTGATTGAACATCTGTTTATATAGCCCACCAAATTGGGTCAGGACTCAATCCCGCTTGCCCTAATGACGTGGTTGAATCAAAGCCCTAATCTTGATTTAATCAAGTAGACTGTAAAGCCTTTGAATTTAAATAAAAGGGTATCATGCCCAGAGGAACAGACCAGTTTACAAACATAATCAATATCTCTTATAGAAATACATAAATAATATCAAACCGCTACACGGCAAAAACATATACCTTATTCCATTCCTCATCCCTTTCAGGTGAGAATAACACATTATAAGAACTAATTGATTTGTATTCCTCATTAGCATATTTTGAGCTCCTGAAAGCAACAAAAATGTTCTAATTATCTGTGTGTCCTTAAGAGCTAACAGAGTGCCCAGGACACAGTGAGTGCTCGGAAACTGTCCAATTAAGAAGCAAATAATGTTTAGCTAGGTTATTTTATATTTTAGTAATATTATTAGATCATATATTACTGTACTAAAAAGTCTTTGACTCAAGAGCAGAAGTATATTCACATAAGGTAAACTATGATGCTCTGTATCTAAAAGATAAATGGCCAAACACTAGACAACATTGGAGGGTAGTATTTAAGAGTCCCTGAAATCTAAACTCTTTGCTTATTGTTACACATGAGCAATAAAGGCAAAAATCTTAACCTCTGTATATTGCATTTGACAAACCTATTACTTTAATGATGTTGGTGGGTACAGGGTGGGAGGGAGAAAGTGAGAGGGAGGAGAAATTTATGTGATTGGAGTTTGAAGAACGATGACTTATTTTCAGTTCAGTAGCAACCTTCTGTATTTTAGGATGAAATTCAACCTCTATGGCTTTTTCTCCAATATATTCCCTTCTCTGTATATAAGAATGAAAACACCTTGCACACAACACAACCACAAAATACACACAGTTGATTTTGTCAGAAATATAAAATTCATGAAAAATACACACTCGTATTTTAGGGAACAAAATTCTCACTTTAGAGCCTGTGCTCATGAATCTCAGTAATTTGGATGATATAAATAGGATTATAAACATAAGAAAAAGAGGCAGAATCAAAGAGATTCCAGAAGGAAGACTGAAAAACAAGGAAACAAACACGCAAAAACCTTGAAACATTAGAAGACATTTGAGATTACAGCTCAGAGCTATGCATGGCAGGCTACCTGTGATACGTATTCATAAATTATCCTACTTTAGGAATGCAGAGACCTAGTTGCAGTTGCCTTGGTCACCACCCTTTCTTCAGTAGTCTCTGGAGTCCTTCCTTGATTTCCTGTGTTCGCACCCCATAAACGATGGGGTTGAGGGCTGCAGGGATGACAAGGTGGAGGACATTGAGCAGGACTGGCACATCAGGGGAGACCTTCTTTTTAGCCACATGAGTGAGGACGAAGACCAGGAGGATGGTGCTGAAGAAGAGAATGAGAATGAAGTGGGAGCCGCAGGTACTTAGGGCCTTGGTCACAGCTCTCTCTGCCCTGAGTCTCAGCACAGCTTTCAGTATGAAGGTGTAAGAGAGAAAGATAAGTATGAGGTCAGACCCTAGCAGGGTCCAGCCTCCTGCAAATTGGTAAAGGCGATTGATAGTGATGTTGTCAGAGGAGAGCCTGGAGACAGACATATTGGCACAGATGCAGTTCTCAATGACATTTCTTCCGCAGTAATGAAGTCGTGCTGAGAGAAAAGGGATGGGCATGGCTATAATGACATTCCTGCCCAGAATGAAAACAATAGCTTTGGCTAAAAATTGATCAGTGATGATGGATGGGTACCTCAGTGGGTGGCAGATGGCTACATAGCGGTCATAGGCCATGACCAAAAATGTGCAAGACTCCATGGCCATGAAGCAATTCATGATGAACATTTGGAGGAAGCAGGCAGAGAAGCTAATGGACCTGAGATCAAACCAGAAGATGGCCAGGACCTTTGGAATAACAGCGAGACAGGCCACAATGTCCACCATGGAGAGAAGGCTGAGCAGGTAGTACATGGGCTCGTGCAGAGAGGCCTCCAGCCAGATGGTGATCAGGAGGGTGGTATTGGCTCCCATGGCCAGGAGGAAGAGGAGGCCAAGGGGCAGGGAGAGCCAGAGCTGCCAGCTGTGGGACTTGACAAAACAGTTCAGGAGGAAGACTGAAATCTCAGCAGGGATGCTATCATTTCAGTATGCTGTCATAGTCTTTCTGGCATGCTTTCTTCTAGCGATCTGTAAAATTAGCATCAAAGTTACCAACTGACTAAAAGATATGCGAAGATGGAACAATTTGAGATGTAATTGGGGCAACTTCTTATGGATTCTGACATAAGAAGGGACACGAAGAATTGTCCCTAGTCCCCATGCCACCCCCATTGTGAGTTTCAACTGTATCAAATTTGCTTTAATTGGGGATTTTAAATTGTTATATACTTCTTGCACATGACAGCACTGCATGTGGACCAGGTCATCACATGGGTCAGGAGGCCCTGGGTACTGAACACTGGACCTCCTATATGGAGGCAGGCACTCTATCAGTGTCCGAGCACATACTTACCAAATAAAAGGAATTTTTAGAAAAAATAGAAGTTAACTAACTTTGCCTCTCTCCATAAGGTCAGCTGTACACTATCAGGCAAACAGCTGTGTCTCTCCCTGGAGTTTCTGCCGTGCCTAAGGAGCCATCTCTATTCCTCTGTGTTCTTCTGGCTCAGGTCCTCTCTTCCCAGGGCTTGCTTCTCTTTCCTCTGTGTGCTTACTTCCCAGGGCTCCAAATAAAAACTCCAACATCAAAATCTTCCAGCATCAAAAAGCTTCAACTCACAGAATCAATCTTCCACATCAGAGAGGCCCTCGCAGTAACTGGGACCTCTGCCAAAGGAGAGAAGATAGGCCCTCTCTCCCAGGTTCCTTCCTCTCTCATCCTAATCCTCCATTTCCTAAAGCAAGGGTTCTGTGCAGCCAGTGTCTGTAAGGGATGGTCCTTCCTCCCTTGTCCTTTGGGAGAGATTTAGATTATCCTCCAGTTCATTTTCTTTAGTTAGTAATAGGTGTATTAGTAATGACTTTGGCAATTCAGGATGAATTTTAAATATATTATTTGTGACTCATAATATTGTGAGGAATGTGGGACAAGTGACTACTTTAACAACTTTTTCATGTGTGTACTGTGTTTCAGTGATTGTCTCTTTTCCCCAATTTAACTGGCAGAGATCAAATGTGGAATCAAATTCAACATGCTTTTTTCAAGCTTTGCATCATTATGAATACACCTGAATCATGTGTCACCTTGCTGATCTAGAAATACGTATCTCCTCTGCCATTTTGTTTTATATGTTTTCTTCTCCTAATAACAATCATGAAGGCATTTTTTCTAGAAGGCTGTAAACCCCTATTTTTTCCCACTTGTAATTCTAACTCCTGCTCCCCTCTGCTCCTTTGTCCACTTTTGTACTGGGTCTCTTCTTAGTTTTTCTTGGGTTTGCCAGTTAAGGATTCAATAAAGATTACAAAAACTATTTCTATAGCCAGATCCTCTGACTTATTTTGTTATTTCCTGACTGGTAGCACTGAGAATCTTGAAATGACCTTTGGAGGGTACAGACCAGTGGAAGAACTGTTGGTCAAGGCATGAGTACCCATGGGGAAGCCCAGAGGAAGCAGACTGGTTTTTGCTTCCTGCAGGGCATTGAGATAATTATTTATAGCATTAGAATGATATTTCTGAAGAGGACATAGAAGGATAATCTTACTTCTTTTACATAGTACATAGCTCTTCTGCTATCTTTTTCTTATCTCTTTAAGGTTCCTTCAAGTTCTTGAATCCATAATTATTCAACAATCATTGAAGTCCTACTCATTCCTGGAGATAAAACACCTGAAAACAAATATGTCCTTCACCTTTTCCCTTTCAGTCTTGGTTTGCAATTAGAGTTTCCCAGTGGCAGCGCAAGGGCTGAATATTAGAGCTAATTGTTTCTGGTTCTAGTCAAGGATATGATGAGAAAGTCAGGGAAGGTGAAGTTCAGAGATTGAAGCAGGCACCCTGGAGCCCAAGCTTTGCCACAGACTTCAAGATAGGCCCACAGACTGTCACTAGAGAAGCACAGTTTTAAGAAGTAGATGGGATCATATAACAACATAGTCCAGACAAATAGTAAAACAACTCTCCCCAGTATCCTTTCAGACTTTGTTAAGTGCATCTAGGGACAGGTAGACCATAGCTTTTCTGGGCATATTTATCTGCTTTGAGTGTACTAACATTTAGAAATATTTTAGATTGATCTGAAATCTACTGGACTATGTCATGGACCCCACTGTGTGCCAACTCTGGACTTTTTCCCCAACATTTGAGGTTACATAAACTGAATTAAATTCTTTTCCCTTGATCTAGAATTTGTAGGTAGAGTTTTAGTTCTAAGTCCCTTAGATTTTCATATTCATTGTTGAAAACCACAAGTTTTCTCAACATGACACAGTTTCCAGTTCTCTGGTACCTGGAAGATACCACAGACAAATTCTTGCTTCTCGGCCTCCCTTGCACCACCAAAAGGATGAAAGGTCCAGAACACAGGCCCTTCATATGCCTCTTACCCTGAGATAGGAGGCTGAGTCTTCTGCCCTCTCTGTTCAGACTAGTTCAGCACCACTGACTCAGGATTAGAAAGGAACACAGGTCTTAATGGGAGAGTGAGGGCCTCCTTATCTTGGTCCACCCACCCTTCAGGCCCCCTCTTCAGGTTTCCCTTCTCAGACTCACTTACAGAGGATGTGAAGCATGAGGTCTGCTTTCACTGATGCTGGAGCTCTGGGTAGCTCTTGAAGGAACCAGGGCTGTTATAACCTTAGAGCCTCAGGGACCCTGCCTTTTGGGAACTTCTTCATGCCTACTCCTTTGTGCCTAAAAACCTTACTGGCACAGAGAGGCAGACAGATGGGAGAAAGGAATGAATTTCTCTCTGATGGGAAGGTCCCCTGGTAAACGGCCTTTGGAGACACTACATTGGCTGTGTGTCCAGAGGCAGTAATTCAGTCTCCTAATAAGGGATCTCACATATGCATTCATTTACACTCACAATCATAATCACTCGCTGTCTTCCAGGTCCTTTAATCTCACTCAGAGATCCTTATGGGCTTCCCGCACATGATTATTGTATAGGCCCAAATTATGCCATGAAGTGGATTGATGCTAACTTATAACTCTTATCATAGCATTATAGGGATAAAATGTAAGAAAAACTGAACAAACTCTTCCTGAGAAAATATATTGTTTTTTAGAGAGAGAGCTCCTAAAGCAATTTATGCTGTAGTGAGAGATTTAAAATGATGTTTATATATAGCTGAATATCAGTTTAGGAACATGATTTCTTCCTTTAATTCTCATTTTAATTTTGTACCTCATGTGAATTATTGACAGACCTTACATTGTAAACTATTACCAATTTATTCAAGGCCATATGTGCTTCATTTTTTCCCCTTTTTATTCTGCATATCTCAAGACGTTTGCTATTTCCTTTTCATTCTGAAAGCATAAAACCTAGTGTTTTACAATGTTTTCTAATCTTCAGCAAGCTTATTTAGATATATATTTATTTATAGGAGAATGTATTTGTATGTAATTTACCAAAAATGTCATCTGGTCATTAATATGTTTTATTTTCTACCAGCACTATATTTTAAAAATCTCTGCATTTTATCAAATTTAATACTTTTGAAGTCTGTTGAATATTCTATTATATGCCTTTTACTTAAATACACAGCATCCAGGTGAAGTGTAATTTATTGTTACCAAAATACTAATAATGTCAGTATAGTTTTACACCTTTTTTCAGGAAGAAGTATATCTAGAAATGAGTTTTCTGAGTCATGGGTCATAAACATATTATATTTTACAAGGGAAAACCAAATTTCTTTTAAAAATGTCTACCAAATTCTACTATAAGTACATAAAATTTCTTTTTTCCCCCCATCCTTTCCACAAATTGGTATTATCTTGTTTTTGGAAACCTTGTTGGGTACAAAATGGTATGTCAATATTTTAGTTTTATTTTCTTCTGAAAACTGGGCATTCTTCTTAGACTGGTTTGCCTTTTTTTTTTTTCCTTATTACATGCTCCGCCCTTCTTTTTCTTTTAGTAATATTTGTTTTTCTTGACACATACAAAATCTTGCTTATTGTTAGTATTACTCTCTTAATCTAGATATTGCTAGTTGTCCTCCATCCTGTTATGTATCTGTAAGTTTGTTACAGGGTATCCATTATTTTGAAAATCTTTTAATTTGTTGAAGTCAAAGTCTTTATTGCTCTCTTATATTTTCTTTTGGGGTAACTTTTGTGAAATATTCCACAAGGTCAGAAAAGTAGCTTGTTTTAGTTTTTCTTTTAGAAACCTTTTTGTTTTATCTTTTATACTGGTGCATTTACATGTATTTATGCTTTGTAGAGTCATGAGTCAGGACTGATGTTCGGTTAGTGGACACTGCTATAGTCATACCAGCTATGAATATCCTGAAATAGTAGTTTAGTTTTATAATTATCCTCTGCTCTGAGTCCCCGATTTTTTTCCTCTTTAAGTCACTTGCTCTCCTGCTATCTTCCAGATCTCCTCTTTATTCAAAAGGTCATGAGTTAATGCCTGGCAGAGGTCCACCCTTTAGTGCCTAGCTCCAGTGGTAGGACCTGAATATCTTCTGAATGGTTGGTGGAGGTGCTATAGCATTTCTCAAATATTTTTAATGTCAGTCCCATTTATAATGATAAATATTGATCTAACTTGATTTTCCTTCATGTAGGGAGAAATAATTGATGTTTTCTCTACTGATTTGAGATGCTAATTTTATTATATACCAAGTTCTCATACATGCATGGCTCTGCTTCGGACCCATCTTTGGTGTATTTGATTTAAGTTTCATAAATGCAATAACCTTTACATTTCTATTACTTTGTAAAATGTACTAATCCCTGCTACTTTGAGTACTATTTAAATTATATATTAGAAGTTTAGTTTATGCTTTATTTATGCTTTCAACATATATTTCATAACTACACATAATTTCCACATTCTCTTGGTTATAAGAAGGTCACTAAAGCCAGTCCTCATTTATGAGGAGGGAAACTGAACTTCAGTGATTTATGATAGGATTAGCAATGAATATGTGGCCATATTGACAACTGTGATATGTAAACTTAACTTTTGTCCTTCATAATATTTTTGATCATTTTAAAATTGCCACTTGACCTTTTATGTGTATGCCTATCTCATTTTCAATTTCAGTGAATAATTTATATCCCTCATAGATAGCAAGTTGTTAAATATTTTTACCTTTTATTTCATTCCACATTGAGTTTAACCCATATACATGAACTATAATTTACTGTAGCACTGAAGGTATTTTCTGTCAATTTTATTACTCTGCCTTTCTTTCCTGTATTTCTTTAGCAGAATAAAATTTCTTTTGATGGTTGAAATATTTTAAAAATAATGTTTTTTCCCTTTCAATGTTTTCCTGTGTCTTAAGAACTTCACAAGCTTCATCTTTCATGGGTTCCTATTGCCTTTCACACCTTTGGTATTTATATTAGCAATATCTAGTTTTCATCCAGATTTAAATTGCAATATCTTTTTATTGTAATCATAGTTTATTGATTTTATGGTTAACAATAAACACCAGATATTTGCTGTTTCTGTGTATCAAAACTCCTTCTTCCTAACTGGGATTACTTTTTAAAAAAATAGCTGGTACCAGGGATTGACCCCAGGGACCTTATACATGCAAAGCAGGCACTCAGCCACTGAGCTACACCAGCTCCTGGAATTACTTTAGTGAATTACTTTTTCTAAATGTCATTTCAAAGAACTTTGTGATTGCATCTTATCGCAAGCATTATTTTGAGAAGAATATCTTTAATTCACCTTCATACTTAAAAAGCAATATAGGTGAAAAAAATTTAAATTTAATTTTTTTTTCTGAATGCATTGATGATCTTATTTCATTTTTTAAAAATCTATTGTTTTTATTGAGATGTTCAGTGTCAATCTGATTCTCTTTCTTTGTAGTATAGTGGATGTTGTGGTGAGCCACCTAAATACCTCTTCAAAACCAAGGAACTCCTTCCACAGGAATATTGTCTTGGGCACCTCACAGCTGAGTCTCTTCCCAAGACTTTCTCTGAAAGGGATCTACCTTGTTCAACATAACATCTCCTGCTGAGCAGCATTTGTCCAAAGATGGGTTGATGTGGAAGTATAGAGTCCTGGTTCCCTACCTCAAATGGGACAAGTTAGAAAAATATCTGCATAATTGGTATAGGTCTCTGAGGAAACTGCCTCACAGTACAACTGTCCCACCATCCAGTCCTGCTTTCTCACTTATCAGAAGTCTTGTTCCCAAGAATAGTCCCATATTATTGGGGTCTTGCTTTGTTCCCAATGTAGCAACACCCTTCTCCCCTCATCCTGCATGCAGTTTCTCATGTTATTATGTCTTGCATTAGTGTGGTACATTTGATACAATTGATGAGCCAGTAGTGATCCATTATTATTAACTAAAGTACACAGTTTACACTAGGGTTCACTCTTTGTCTTTTCCAGTTCAATTTGTTTTGAAAAATGTGCAATGTCATGTATCCACCATTATACTATCATATAGAATAGTTTCATTGCCCTAAACCACCCTGTGCTCCATCTATTCATCCTTCCCTCCCTCTCCCATTACATTCTGAATGACTGCTCATTTTGCCATCTTTGTGGTTTTGCTTTTCCCAAAATGTCATATTCTTAGTATCACATGGTATGATTTTTTCAGATTATCTTCTTTCACTTGGAAATGTGCATTTTAGTTTCCTCCATGGTTTTGTGTGTGTGTGTGTGTGTGTGTGTGTGTGTGGCTTAATAGTGCATCCCTTTTTATTGCTGAATAATATTCCATTGTATGGATATACCACAGTTTGTTTATCCATTCCCTTCTGTAGGACATCATGGTTGATTCCAATTTTTGGTAATTATGAAAAGAACTTCTATAAACAGTCATGCGCAGCTTTTTGTGTGCATAAGTTTTCAATTCATTTGGATTACTACCTAGGAGCAAGATTGCTAGATCATGGTAAAGCCTGGTTATAGCTTTGTAAGAAACTACCGTTCTGTCTTCCAAAGTGTCTGTACCATTTTGTATAGCCACCAGCAGTGGATGAGTATTCCTGTTGCCCTACATCCTTGACAGCATTTGGAGTTGTCAATGTTTTTGATTTTACCCATTTGAATAGGTGTCTAGTAGTATCTCATTTTTGCTTTAATTTGTAATTCCTTAATAATATATGATGTTGAACAGCTTTTCGTATGTGTATTTGCCTTCTGTATAGCTTCTTTGTGTCTGTTCAGGTTTTCTGACTATTTTTCTTTCTTTAGATTGTTTCCTTATTGTTGACTTTTAAGAATACTTTTTATGTTTTGGATCTTGGTCATATTTGTGTTTTGTAAATATTTTTCCCAATCTGTGGCTTGTCTTTTCCTTCTGTTCACAGAAGTTTTTAATTTTAATGAAGTTAAACTTATCAATTGTTGCTTCATGGATCATATTTTAGGCGTTGTATCAAAAAAACCATCATGAAATGGTCACTTAGATTTTCTCCTCTATTATCTTCTAGAAGTTGGATAATTTTGCATTTTGCATTTTGGTTTATGACACATTTTGAAATAATATTTGAGAAATGTTTAAGGTCTGTGTGTAAAGTCATTATTTTGTATGTGTATTTCCAGATATTTCCGTACCATTTGTAAACAGACTGTCCTTTCTCCATTGTACTGCCTTTGCTCTTTTTTCAAAGATTAGTTGACTATATTTGGGCAGAACTGTTCCTGGAATCACTATTGTACCTGTTTGTGTTGACTCTTCTGGATCTTTTGTGTTTCGATACAAACTTTAGAATCAGTTTTTTTATGTCCACAAAATAACTTGCTGTGGTTTTGAGCGGGATTGCATTGGTTTGTATTCAATTTGGGAAGAATTGACATCTTAATAATATTTAGTCTTCCTAAGTGTGAACATGGAACAGTTATCCATTTATTTATACCTCTCATTTCTTTCAGAGTTTTGTAGATTTCCTTATATAGATTTGTGTACATATTTTATTACTTACATACCTGCGTATTTCATTTTTTGATGTTAATGTAAATCGTATTGTGTTCTTAATTTTAAATTCCAATTGTTCCTTGCTGATATATATAGGAAATCAACTGACTTTTGTATATTAACCTTGTATCCTGAAACCTTGCCATAATTGGTGCTGGAATATTACATTTTTATTTTTATATTAATAAATATTCATAAACTTTGTTCTGGAGTGTAATTAAATTACTTGGAAACAGTTTGATCCTTTTGGATTTTGTTTTTAAGATTTGTTAATCTTAATAACAAATGGTTCCCAATACTGAAGGAAGACCCTTCTGAGTATTCTTCCCAATGCCTTTTTAAAAAAATTTTTTTGTCTTTATTTGAGGTAATTGTCCCTGCAGCACCACCCAGGACAACTCCAACCCCCCAAAATGCCCGCACATCACATCTCTTCCTCCCACTCCCTACCCCCAGCAGCCACCATGGCTGCTTTCTCCACACCAATGCCACATTTTCTTCGATTCCTAATCACAATAGTTCCTGAATAGAATATCAGTAAGTCCACTCTAATCCATACTCTAGTCCTCCATCCTGTGGACCTTAGAATGGTTGTGTCCACTCCACATCTATATCAAGAGGGGGCTTAGATTCTACATGGATGCTAGATGCAATTCTCCTGCTTTCAGTTGTAGGCACTCTTGGCTCCCTGGTGTGGTGGTTGACCTTCTTCACCTCCATGTTAGATCAGTGGGGTAAGTCCAATAAACCAGAGTGTAGGAGCTGAAGTCTGTTGAGCCTCAGGGCCTGGTTATCACATGGTCAGTCCAGAGATTCAGGTCCCCTGGGTATACATTAAACCCCAGCACCAACTACAGTTCTCGAAAAAGTAACCAGATAGGCTTGTGGACAAAGATCACATCTGAGTCCATTTCCATCACACAGAAACACAAACTCCGAAGTAGGGCCAACTGACATGGCACTGAACTCCATCTGCCATGACCATAGAACCTGTGGGTCTCTGTAGCCCTCAGAAGAACTGAGTTTTTCCTCTCTGGGTAGAAACAGGCACTATTTCCAATTTCTGTGTGAGAGCTGGGTACTCTTCTCTTTTATTCTATAGAAGGTTTTCTCCCTACTTCAAGTAGTTTTCTCACACTGACCACTTGAGGGAGATCCTCTGCAGATTTTGGGGGTTCTATTTCTGTGCAGATCTCTCTTTTCAGCCCTCTGCAATGGAAATTCTAACTCAATCTCTGAATTCCCAGCTTTATCTCCTCAGGGACTCCACTGACCTCTAACTGGGTTTCCCCATGCCTCGTGCTGTGCAGCCTGGAGACTTTCCAAGAAGTAAAGGCAATTGTAAAACTCGTCTCATTTGTTTCCTGTCTTTCAGGGCTCAATCTCAGTAGTAGTTTGATTGTTAGGGCCTTAAATTCCAATATATCATACATTTTTTTCTAGTTTTTGCTTGTTTCAGTTAGGAAGGAAAATCCAGTTCCTTTGATTCCATTTTGATTAGAGTCTTAAGTCTATGGGGATTTTAGTTATTAATTTACTCCCCCTCTTTTTAAAACATTGGTTGTAGCTAATCTCCAAAGATGCCCCCCCCCACCCCAGTGTAATACAGCAGTTAGGATTCAACACCTTGTGTGATCTGCTTCCCTTGAATGACTCTCAGGTTCACTTTTGACTACCAGAATGTGTTGGAAGTGAAATTTCTTGAATTCTGAGACAAAATCATAAGAAGTCTTCCAGTTTCTTCCTGGGTCTCTTAGGTAACTTGTTCAGGGGGATATCTGACTGCCCTGACTCTTCTTCCTGTGTCTTCTTGAATGAGTATCCATTTATATTAGCCCACAAAGGGGGCGGACACTCAACCAGAGTCATGCCCTAATCTTAATGTAAGTTAATCAATGCCATCTCACCTGAATCTAATACAATCAAATGGTATCAGACCTGGAGGAACATATTTGTTTACAAACATAATCTCCCTTTTGGGGATTCATAAATAATTTCAAACTGCCACAGAACGCACTACAGACTCCCAGCAGTGACCACTTCAAGCTAGTCTTCTAAGTTTTAAAATCTACTTGTGCCCAGTGACGTGTAAATCTCTCCTGTCTTTAGAATAAGCCCTAGGGACTAGGTTAAGGTAGCCCTTTGCAGAGGCAGGACCATGTTCTTACTATGCCTTAGTGATGTGAGGCCTCAGAGAGAGCAGGAGCTATGTAGAAATTATATTGGAATGTAAACTATAATTCATGCTTAGTGGCAATCCTCCAAAATGTGTCTATCAATTGCAATGAATGTACCACACTGATGAGACATGTTGCTAATTTGGAAAATGTGGGAGGTGTGGGGAGCAGGGCATATGGGAATCCCCTTTATATTCACTGTAACATTTATATCATCTAAGTGTCATCTAAAAAATAAAAAAATGAAAAGACAAAAAAAAGAAAAGAAATTAAGTTGGGAGAGTTGGAATCAGGAATCGTAGATGAACTCAGCTTGACTTCCCAACCTCTGTCATCCCCACTTTACCTCCCTCCCACCTCTCCTCCTGATCCAGTCTGTTGCTAGTCACAGTGTGTTTCTCAGGCTACCTCCCTATACCTTGAATTCAGGGCAGCATCAAGGACAAGCTCTGACCTGGGCCCTACACGGTTTTCTTATATTACCACATTGAACATGTTCCTTCACCACAGTGTCTACATTGTTAGAATTGAGTCAAAGAGAGAATCAATTTCACAGATGTGTTCTGTGCCCAGAAGGGAATATGCTCTCAATCATTGCTTCCAGTTATTAGTAATCAGCAGAAGAAAGTATCCTGATCCTTTGCTCAGGCTCTCCTCTGCTTCTTTTGTTCACCTCCCCCCACCTCTCACCCCCAACACACACCCTGATATGAAGCCCAGTACTGCATGGCTGGGGTTGGTCTCGGTGCTTCAGACTCTAAGAAAGGAGCCAGATCTTAATGTAGGTGCACCCACCAAGCCACATGAATAAAGGGGGCCAGGCTAAAGCTTCCAGCAAACCTCTGTTTAAGGTAGATGGAAGAAGACACAAACAAAGAGGGAGGAAGGAAAAGGGGGGAAAGAGAAGAGGAAGAACTTGTGAGAGATTGAAGAGAGAAAGGAGAGGGAACCTGAGAGGGTCTAAGGAACAAGTTACTGGACCACCAGCACATTCTTCATGTCAGCATGGCAGACATAATAGCCAGAGGTTGACAACCAGAGTCAGAAGGGTCCCAGTGGTGCTGAGGGTGGCACAAGAAGGTTTGTGGGCATAAAACGAGGTTTGACTGTGTTTTTTTCTGGCTCCTCAGAATCACTGCAGAAACTTGGCTGTCCAGATAAAGACTGAGTGGATATTGGTTACCATGGCCAGCGGAGGTGGATGCTGGGAGGCAACTGGAAATGTACCAATCAGAAGAAAGCTGGGCATCTTGGCTAATTCACATACGGGAAGCACCCTTATGCTTGAACAAAACTGTTTCTAAATTTCTACCTAAGGACCATATTACTAGAAACTGGTGCTTTCTGTAAACCTTGTTCTATAGGATAAAAGACTGTGAGGAAGAAAGGAAGTGCCACCAGTATTCAATACACTCTCCTCACCTCTCTACTTTCTCTCTCTGGAAATTAAGCCATGGATATCCTTTTCTTGAGGGCTCCAGAAAATTCCTTCAATCTCCATCCAGCAGGGTCCTGGAAGTATCAGCCTGGATACCTCGTCTTAAAACAAAACAGAACAAACAAACAAACAAACAAACAAACAAAACAAGTAGGAAAACCAAGGGAAAGGGAGGAAGTGGAAAGAACAGAATGGGAGAAATGGAAGAGTAGAGCAAAGATAGTCAAAATGGCAAAAGAGGAGGGAGAAGGACAAGAGGGTGAAGTGGGGGACAGAGAGAATGCAGTGCCTCACCAGCAGGAATCTCTGCCTGCAGAAACAGGAGGAGGTGTGATTTGGAGGGTTGTTGGATCCAGGCCATACCACAGATTGCTTTGAAGGAATCCTGGTTCATGTTCATGGAGACTTAGTTATCTTGGACGTGTGCTTGCAGAGAGCAGCTGAACAGTTCAAAGAGGACTGTACCCATTGAACCTACCGATTTTTACTGAAACTTTGCCCATTCCAGATTTGGACACCTTGAGCAAAACACTGTTAATTCAGTTTCTGTATAAACTTGAAAGCAGAAGGACATAAGAAATTCATTAAGGGATAAAAATAATGGCAGTTTAATTGGCTGTAAGTTAATTGATGAAATTAAAATAGGGAAACGGACTTTGGCCCAGTGGTTAGGGCGTCCGTCTACTATATGGGAGGTCCGCGGTTCAAACCCCGGGCCTCCTTGACCCGTGTGGAGCTGGCCATGCGCAGTGCTCATGCGCACAAGGAGTGCCGTGCCACACAAGGGTGTCCCCCGCGTGGGGAAGCGCCACGCGCAAGGAGTGCGCCCATGAGAAAAGCCGCCCAGTGTGAAAAGAAAGTGCAGCCTGCCCAGGAATGGCGCCGCCCACACTTCCCGTACCGCTGACGACAACAGAAGCGGACAAAGAAACAAGACGCAGCAAATAGACACAGAGAACAGACAACCAGGGGAGGGGGGAAATTAAATAAATAAATAAATCTTAAAAAAAAAAATTTAAAATAGCCTATGATACTTTATTATATGCAACACCATTGCAGTGTTTAAATATGATTTATAAAAGTCATGGTTTTTAAGAGTTTTATTGACAATTCAAGGTACTACTGCTTTATTAGAGTGAAATTTCTCTAAATTTAAATTAATTTAAAATTTCTATCTTAGGACAACAGTGACTCAGGGGTTATCTAAGTTGACATTACTGTAAACAGAACATTTGTTATATAAAAAATCTAGATTGTGACAACATAATGATTTTGCTGATGAAAGTTAAAATTTTTTTCATAATAAACTTAGGATAATTGATAAATTGCAAATGCTGTTTTATATGTTATGCCCACAAGTCTATGAATAGAATATCCAAACATGTAATCTTGTATGTAAAAGAAATAATGTTTTTCAATTCATATTTCAGCCTTACTTCTTGCATATTTCATAGCATTTCTTATCAATATTACACATTGCAACAAAGCTTGTTGCCAATGAAATTGAAAAGTTTTCTATTTTGATTCCAAGAACAAATGAAAAGGTCCATCTTTTAGACATCTGTTTTATTGTGTAGTGATATGGAAGATGTCTGTAGTCATGTTTTATATAACTCTCTAGAGACACCATGGTCACCATTGATAGATACCACAATAGAAAGGCAAAGATTATGTCCTATCCTAAAGAGACAGGGAGTTACACAGGGCATGTGTCCAGGGTGCATGGAAATGTTTGGAATACTATAGTGGAAACAATTAAAAACAACAGCTGGGGGGGTACTGGGTTCCTGGCTGGGGGGGCTCTGTTGTGGTCCCTAGGGGAGCAGCGGCAGTCCCCCAGGTGCAATGGCAAGGACAAGGAAGGAATGAGGGTCCAACAGTGGGCTCCTGATACTAATGACTATGCTTGTGAGCCTATACACCTGAAATAAGAACAAGGCCTAGAGCAACACTGTGCCTAAGAGTTCCCTCCTGACAGCCTCCATGTTACTCAAATGTGGCCAGTCTCGAAGCCAAACTCAGCATGTAAATGCAATGCCTTCCCCCCAGTGTGGGACATGACACCTGGGGATGAGCCTCCCTGGCACCAAGGGATCACTACCAAGTACCAGCTGATGACATAACTAGAAAATGACCTTGAATTAAAGGTTCAATGCAGACCAGCAGAATATCCCTGTCTACATATAATAACAGGAGTTAAAAATGCTGTCTGACCTAAAGTAAGGGGAACAGGAAAGGACAAATGAGTTTATATGGCTATGAGTCTCTAAAAAAGAGTCTGGAGGTTGTCAGAAGGATTGCCCTTATGCACACCTGAGCAGAGTCTCAGAGACAGATAAAGTAGATACAACCCCAGATATTGGTCCTTTTGAGGGCTAAAGAGACCCACAGGTTCTATGGTCATGGCAGATGGAGTTCACTGCCATGTCAGTTGGCCCTTCTTTGGAGCTGGTGTTTCTGCGTGATGGAGCTGGACTCAGATGAGATCTCTTTTCACAAGACTTTCATGCTACTTTACTGGAATTGTAGTTGGTGCTGGGGTTTAAGATATATCTAGGGGATTTGAATCTCTGGACTGACAATATGATAGCCAGGCCCTGAGCCTCAACAGACTTCAGCTCCTACACTCTGATTGATTGGACTTACCCCACTCAGCTAACATGGAGTTGAAGAATGTCAACCACCACACCATGGAGCCTAGAGTGTCTACAATTGAAAGCAGGAGGATTGCATCCAGTATCCACGTGGAATCTAAGCCCCCTCTTGACGTAGATGTAGAATGGACACAACCAAGCCAAGGTCCACAGGAAGGAGGAATACAGTAAGAATTAGAGTGGACTTAATGATATTCTATTCATGAACTATTTTGGTTAATAATCGGGAAAATGTGGCATTGGTGTGGAAAAAGTGGCCATGGTGGCTGCTGGGTGCAGGGAATGGGAGGAAGAGATGAGATGTGGAGGCATTTTCAGGACTTGGAGTTGTCCGGGGTGGTGCTGCAGGGACAATTGCCGGACATTGTATGTCCTCCCATGGCCCACTGGGTGGAACGTGGGAGAGTGTGGGCTATGGTGTGGACCACAGGCCATGGGGTGCAACGATGCCCAGAGATATACTCACCAGATGCAAAGGATGTGTCATGATGATGGGGGAGAGTGTTACTGTGGGGGGAGTGGTGGGTGGGGGTGAATGGGGACCTCATATTTTTTGAATGTAATATTTTTTAAAAAATCAATAAATTGAGTAGAATTTGAAAAAAAAAGAGCTTAGGAGATAGTGAAATGAACAGTAAATTTAAAATGATCATAAAGTGAATTATTGTTCACATTTTTCTGCACACTCTGATCCAGACTTGCATTTGTAGTCTTTATCAACCAGAACAAAAAAACAGCAACAACTTTTGAGAGAGCTGTTAGAAGCCAGCATTAATGGACAGTACAATGCATGATGATGCAGTGTCATGAGTAATGCTGTAACTGGCATTCAATTTGTGCTAATAAGGAACTGTAGTGAACTGTAGAGGCTAAAAGGTAAGGATGACATGGAAGCAGTTCAGGGCTTTTTGGTAGGCTTTCTTCTCTTTTACTCTATACTCCTTTCATAGGCCATCTTATCTACTTCCATTGCTTCAAGGATGATCTATAGCCAACTCCCAAGTTTACATCTTATATGAAAACCATACCTGCAAATCCTGATGCTTACTGTACATCACCACTTTTGTCTTATAGGTATTCAGACGTAAATATATGAAAGAATACTTATGGGGGAAGTGGCTGTGGATCAATCAGTTGGGCTCCCGTCTACCATATGGGAGGCCCTGGGTTCGCATCCTGGGGCTTCCTTATGAAGGCAGCCTCGCTTGCAAGTGCTGCAGAAAGCCGAATCAGCAAGGTGACGCAACAAAATAAGGAGACAAGCAAAAAATAAACACACAAAAGAGTGCGCAGTGAATGGACACAGAGAACAGACAACAAGCAAGCCACAAGGGAGGAGGGGAAATAAAATAAAATACGTATAGACACAAAAGAATGCACAGTGAATGGACACAGAGCAGACAGCAAGCAAAAAAAAAAAAAAAAAGCCCTGGGCAAGGGGATAAAAAATTATACTTATGATCTAACCCAGAGCTCTGACCTGCTCCTATGGATGTATTCTGTACAGTTAGTTGTTCAGACCAGAAACCTGGGTTATGGTTGAAATGTGCTCTCTTCCTTACTTTTTTTTTTTTTTTTTTTTTTTAAAAAACCAGATTTATAGGTTATCATTTCATTTAAGGAATAAACAAACATACAGAGGCATCCTATGCATGCTTTTCTCCCCTTTACTTTTTTTTTTTTTTTTTTTTTTTTTGAGGTACCAGGCCTGGGGATTGGACCAGGGCCCCCAGGCTCAAGCACTGAGCCACATTGGCTTCCCTGTATTGGTTTTTTGGTTTGTCTTTTTTTTTTTTTAATATTTATTTATTATTATTATTTTTTAATTACATTAAAAAAAATATATGAGGTCCCATTCAACCCCACCGCCCCCGCCCTCTTCCTTACTTTTGACAACTAATGTAAGCATTCAGAGGACAAGGCCCATGTCAGAATTGTTTTTCTATTAACTGGCATATATTCAGTTATTTAACATTCAGTCATCCATTCATTTAACAAGAAGTTATGGGTGTCTACAATATGCCAAGCATGGTCCTGGGCACTGAAGATACAGCTGTGAACATAACAGACAAAATTCCTTGCCCTCATGCTGCTTAAATTTTAATGAAGAGAGACTAACTAAGTAAATATATAAACAAAATTATCATCATTAGATGGTGACAAATGCTATGCAGAACAGTGAAACAGGGAAGGTGCTAAGAAATCATTTGTGTTTTTGGGGAATATTATTGGATACTGTTTTAAATATGGTGTTCAGGAAACCCAATGGACTTGAAGAGGGAGAGCTACATAAAGAGAGGGAACCACTAGTAAAAAATCCCAGAGGCAGGAATATGGTTGCTGTGTTTGAGAAACTTCTGGGCAAGAAGTTTGGATAGAGTGAACTGAAGGAGCAAACAGAAAGGTAGATGAGGTTCAGATCAGATAGAGCCTTGTAGGATTTTGTCCTTTATTCTGAGTAATCTGTGAAACTATGTGGAGAATTTGTATATAGCATTGATGTGACTGGCCAACCTTATATATTAAAATAGGTACTTTTCTATATTTTGGCTAAACTATAGGGAAACAAGGGCAGAAGCAAGGGGATGCCATTCTCCCCTTGGGGCCATTGTAACAATTTAGAGTGGAGAAGAGATAGCTTGGGGTTGGATAATGCCGTAAAGATGGGGAAAAGCGGTAGTGGCGTGATTGTCAGAATATTTCAAATATTAAAAAAATGTATGCTGATGGGTTAGATGTTTGTTATGTGGAAAAGAGGGGGTCTAGGAGATAATGATGCAGCTAAGGTTTTTGATTGGAAAAACTGGAAGTATGGCGTTGACAGGAACTGGGATAAGGAAGACACAGAGAACAACAGTCTATCTTCTTAATGAACCAAGGACTTTTATGCTTCTATGCATTGGTTCATGATAATCCAGTTTCTTTTGTTATTCTGCCAATATATCATTCCATTGCCTGTGAGTAGCCCCTGGCCCTACCTGAAGAAAACAATTTCTCTCTCTGGGCTAACACAGTACCTTATTCATGTATTTCAAATTAACCCTTATCAAATGTCAGTATAGTTGATATTTCTACTTTTTTCTATTTGATGTTATGCTCCTTGAGTAATAGGACCAAGATTTATTCATGTTAGAGTCCCATTTTCTAGACCATGCTGCATACAAAATAATTTTCAATAAATTCTTTGAATGATTGAGGGCAACTGTTAAAGTGTAACTTAAATTTTTAAAAAATTAACTGTTATCTTTAATTTTACATATTTTTCCAAATCCTATGCACTGTCTCTACTGATCTTTCTCATCAGTCACATATCTTTGAGTGAGTGTTGATTTTCAATTTCTCCAGGCCCCACTTGGCATTTAATGATGAAAAAACAATTTGATTTGGTAATTTACTCATTAAAATTCATAGACCATGGGCTGAATGGCATGGTGAAAGTATCAGCATCTATATCATTAGTCTCTGCCAAGAAGGACATGCATCTGGGTAACATGGCAACCATACAGTTCATATCATCAGGCATGTCCAGAGAGGTGATTAGGACTATATTTCTATCCTTTCCTCAGCCCTTGCTTTCCAATGTGATTTTGAGTATTCTTGATGCAGAAAAGCAAAGCAAAAATGCAATCTATTTCTATTGTGACCCATTATTCCTCAGTAACTTCCAAATTCCCTGTTTAGTCTCCTGGATTTGTTTGCCATAGACAATAGGGTTCAGAGCTGCAGGAATAACATGGTGTAGGACATTAAGTAAGACAGGAATGTCAGGGGAAACTTTTTTCTTAACTATATGGGTAAAATAAAACCTAGCAGGATAGTACTGAAGAAGAGGATGAGAATGAAGTGTGAGCTGCAAGTACTCAGAGCTTTGGTGGCTGCCCCTTTTGCTTTGAGTTTAAGAACAGCTTGGAGGATGAAAGTGTAAGAAAGGAAAGTGAGGATGAGGTCACAGCCCAAAGCAGTCCATGCCACAATTAACTGGTAGAGTCTGTTAAAGGCAACATTATCACAAGAGAGCTTGGACACAGACAGGTTGGCACAGATACAGTTCTCAATTATATTTTTTCTACAATAATGGAGCCTGGCAGAGAGGATAGGGATAGGTGCAGTGATAACCGTGTTCCAGGCCAAAATGAAGACAACAGCCTTTGCCACAAATTGGTCAGTGATGATGGACAGGTAATGCAGAGGCTTGCAGATGGCCACATAGCAGTCATAGGCCATGACCTGGAAGGTACATGGTTCCATGGACAGGAAGTTGTTCATGATGAACATCTGGAGGAAGCAGGCTGAGAAGCTGATGGACCTGAGGTCAAACCAGAAGATTCCCAGGACCTTGGGGATGACGGTGAGGCACAGCATGATGTCCAGCAGGGAGAGGAGGCTGAGTAGATAATACATGGGCTTGTGCAGAGAGGCCTCTAGCCGGATAGTGATCAGTAGGGTGGTGTTGGCTCTCATGGCCAGGAGGAAGAGGAGGCTGAGGGGTAGGGAGAGCCAGTGCTTCCAGCTGGGTGATCTAACAAAACAGTTCAGGAGGAACTCAGAGACTTGAGTGGAGTGGGAGCTGTTGCTTTAAGGCAGCATTGGCAGTGACTGTAGTGTGGTAGATGACTGAGTGGCTGAAGAAGAGAGAAGGAGTTAATTCTACCTCCCACCCTGATGACTAGATAATTCACACATAAGATCCATATGGGTAAGGACAGAACCTACCTTGTTCACCCCACATCCTTGTGCCTAGCACATTGTTTACCACACAAGAGATGGCTACAAATATTTGTTGAATATATAAAAGAAAGAGACAATAAGTGCTGTTTCTCTATATTTGTTCTTTAATCTGTGTTTCATATGACATTTTCCTGTGTGAATTTATCTTTTCAGTTTAATTAAACTCAAATTACATTTTTAGTGATTCATCAGAAATTAAGTAGAATGTTATTTAAATGAAACATGTTAAACCAAAGGCACTAAAGCAGAGATAATGTTTCAGATCAAATTTTAGAATGCATAGAAAAACATTCTAAAGGGAGAATGGCATCCACGCCCATCAAGATTTTATTTACTTTCAGATCTCTTTTAGTTTTAAATGTGGTCACATATAAACATTAAGTTTTAAATGGAGTAAAAGATGAGATTATCTAGATGAATGATTGACTGAGTATCTAGAACAAATGCCTGATCATACCTAGGTCTCTGTCTGTATCTGTGCCATCTGTAGCTGTAGCTGTAGCTGTAGCTGTATTTATGCCTACACCTATCTATATTGGATTGCTTTGAATATGTCCATTTGAAGGCTAAAAATAAAGAATTCTCAGATCAGGAATTGTGTGGAACCAAGAGAGTTTAATCAACGTTGATCTTCACTTTCGACTCAAGAGCGTTTGTGGCATTTCATGAATTTAAGCACTGGTTTTCATTACCTCATAGAGCATAGAGAAAAAAGACCAAACAGGGCCCACACATATGGACAACTGATTATGTAATCTGCACATACATGAGAATCCCCAGCACTGCACACTTAGAGGGGTGTGCACTAGAAGCCTACTCCTTCAACTTCTCTCACACCACTACCTGGAACTTCAAAGAACACTACCTCATAACTTGTTAAAGGGGAAATATCTTTCCTGTAAATCCTGAACATCAAGCTGGTACTTTTTTGACTTTGGAGACTGATTACATGTCAATTATTTAGCTCAAAAAGGAATTGAAAATTATTCAGGACTGGAAGTGCCCCCAGAAAGTAGCAAAAGCAAGCTCAAATACTTTCTTGAGGAGCCACTTTTTTCCTCAGGTCTCAAATATGTTAAACAGATAATGTTCTATAGAAATTGACCTGTGTATAGTAAAAAACTACTAATTTAAAAAGATCACAAAGCTATAGATAGGAGAATCCAGTTCTCAGTAACTTGAGCTATTAAAGTTATTTGACAAATTACTAAGCAAATATCCTTCCTTGATTTTAAGGAATGAAAGATAAACTTGAAACTATAAGCAAAGGATAAGGTATACTTAGAGGAAGAATCACTCATATTTCCTAGAAGTGAAAAAATCTAATAAAAATAATAATGTAAGAAATATGTTTTAAAGTAGATTTGGCACAATTTAAGAATATATATGAAATGGGGTGTAGAGCTGGAGAGTTTTTTCTACTTTAGAATTAAAGCAATTCTTATCTACTTATTCACTTATCCACTTATCTACCTATCCACTGATAAATGGAAAATATAAAATGTGGTTAAGTGAAAGGACATAGGTTTTGAAAGACATATACTATCTTTTTATCTTACTGTGATTAATTGATAAAATTGGGATAATATTTTACTCAGGGTACTAGAAGCTATAAAAGTTTGAGGAAGAACCAGATATATTTGAAAAATATATCAACAATAAGAACTCTATGATTGGATTTAACAGTAGTTTAGATATGTGTTAAAAAGTCATGAAATTCAAGATCAAAAGAGTCTATTCAGAATGAAGATGGAGAGAAAGAGAAATGGCTGGAAAATACTGGAGACTGTATAGCAGAAATATAGGACAGAGGGAGAAGGCCTAACATATACCTAATGGGAATTTCCGGCTGAGGAGGAAAGAGAATGAGGCAGGGGCTGTATTTGAATGAATCATATTTTTGAACTTTCCAGAAGAGATGGCATGCATTCATAAAGAGATTCAAGATTTCTAATAACTCTCTAGCAGAATAAATAAAAACAAATTTACACCTAGAGCTATCATGGTCTAATTTCAGATAACCAAAGATAAAGAGAATATCTAAAGATCAATATGCCATATAATTAGAAGAATCAATGCACCAGGCAAGTAGTACTAGCATTCTAGGTCCTTTGTTGCACATTCACCCTTGATGATTGACCTATTTTTTGAAAAGTGCTCTCAGTCTCACAGACAGTCCATATAATCTCTCCTCCACCTAATACTCTGTATTTGTCTTCTTTTTCCCAATTAAGTTTCTTTGCCCAGGTTAATGAAATCTCTCTGCCCATCTTATAGTTCCAAGAAGCCTATAGACATCCTTCTTGGGGCATTGTTTTTTCTGAGGGGCCATTGCACAAGGGACATTCTCCAGTGATCTGACTTGCAAGATTATTGTTTTTAGTTTTGCAGGAGGCATACCTGTGCAGGGGTTTTTCTCCATGATCTGTTTGGGTTCCAGATTAGAGTACATAGAATCTGGATGGCAATTTGTGTTAATCTTTAAAAAACAATTGTCTTGCAAGTGAGGGGTAAGAAGAGGTGAATCACGATGAGAGGAAGAGAAAAAGCTACTGAATATTAAATGGTTTTATATCTTTTTTCTCCTGGTGATCTCTATTGGTTTGGATTAGCTGTGCCCAGTGGGATGAATCTAGGCTGAGTAAGTGGAAGATAGTGTAAGAGAGTGGAAAGAGAGGGTACAATCGAAGCAGAAATGTCCAGAAAATAGAGGATGTAAAGAGATGGAAAATGAAAAAACAAATTTAAAACAGAAGAGACAGAACTGAGTATAAAAAGGACAAAGGAAGAAAAGAGAAGTAAAGAGACAGTAGAAGGAGAAGCAAGTACCTGTGGAAAATGAGAAAGGAATTAAAAGGCATACAAGTGAAGATTTCAAAGTATTTATGATGCAAGGCTTAGAGTTTGGTAACCTTTTTTTTCATTCCAAATCTGCACCTTTCCTCATGCCTCTTTAATGTATTAATGAAGGCTTTTCCAGATATCTCCCACATGATATTCTGGTTTTGATCCTTGAACCCGTATCTGGCAAAATTCTCTTCAGAGTGCCCAGAAGTCTGGGCTCAGCCTTGGCACAGTCATCGCCACCTGGCCCTTTATCATTCCTCTGCTTGAGCACTCTCCCCACCATCCCTTTCAGCCCCTGCCTTAATGCTTGAAATCTACAACTTCCCCAGTTAAGAAGCTTAGCTCTAGTCCTATCCGAATCCCTGCTGTAGCTTGATGTTCAGTTTCATAGTAGTGGCTCTATGCCTTCATTTTCCTTAGGGATCAGACGTACAATCTTTGCCAGGGTAGAATCTTCCTGACTCTTTGCATATCAGCCTTTCCCATCCTAGATCTCAGAAAGGAGAGTTTATGCTTGAGTCAGATTCTTCTGCTTCCCCAGGGAAAGACTGCCTTTCTAGCCCTGAAGTGTGGGGAATCAGGAGTCTAGTATTTTCTTATACCCAAGGGGGAAAGGTTTCCTCTCATTTTTAATGTCCTGTGATCCCTTCACAGTGTCATTGTTGCCCCGGAAGGCATAGGGATGGTCTCAGAGTTAACTCATCCCATATCAATTGAATAGGCAGGATGTGGTACTTAGGAAATAAAAGGATGAATGATTTTGTAAAAATTTGGGGAGAAAGGTTCAAGACAATGTGCTAGTTGGTATCAGGTTTTGATTATCTGGACACATATTGATCAAATGTGTGTTTGGTGGATATAAAATGTTTGTAAATAAATATTAATAATAAAAGGTTTGCATCCACAGATGTACATAAAACTAATAGTGCACTCCTCTACTGATTGTTTATAGATATAACAAGACACACAGAACAGCTCCCTATATATATATATAGTGTCTATGGCCAATAGTCCCCTTGAATAAAATGCTTTTAAGAAACTCTATTTTTGTGACATTCTAATACTAATATAGAAGAAAATTCTATCTAATTGTTTACTTCATAATATATACTCCATTAGAACAGCAGTTTGATATAGTTATGAATTCCAAAAATAGTTATTAGATTATGTTTATTAATTGGTCTGTACCTGGGTGTGATTAAATTATAATTAGGACTTTGACTGGGCAACATCAGTAAGGTGTTGAGTCTCTGCTCCTTGGTGGGTGGGAACTCACAGATAAAAGACATGGTAAAAGAAGAGAATTGAAGATTTTGATGTTGGAGTTTTGATTTGGAATTTTTTGCTGAAGTCTTGTTCTTGAGCCCTGGGAAGTAAGCACCCAGAGGAAAGAGAAGTAAGCCCTGGGAAAAGAGGACCTGAGCCAGGAGAAGAACAGAGGAATAGAGATGGCTCCTTAGATGCAGCAGAAACCCCAGGGAGAGACACAGAGCCGTTCACCTGATAGTCTACAACTGATCTTTAGAGAGAGGCAAAGCCTAGAGAGCCTCATAGACTACTGCTGACCTTGTGGTGAAAACAGAGGGCCTGAGCCCAGGGAGAAGCAAGTCCTGGAAAGAGAGAAACTCAGGAAGACTGAGCCCTGGCAGACATCGTCAGCCATCTTGCTCCAACATGTGGAAAGAGACTTTAGTGAGGGAAGTAAATTATGTTTCATGGTCTGGTGAGGGCAAGCATGCAAAAGTTTGGCTCTCAGAACTGGCCGCCTTCGAGGTCTGAGGCACAAAATACGCCTCCCTTGGTTGGCCCCTAGGGACGAGGTATGTACCTACGCCTCCCCGCAGGGGAAACTCACGCAAGCCCCCTCACACCACCTCCGTCTGGGCCAATCTCAGGGCCTCCTACCTCGTAAAGACACGCCTGCACTCTTCCACCTATCAGCGAGCTATCCAGCTCAGTCCTCTCAAATTTAAGCTCTCCCTAGTAACTACTGACCAGCCTAGTAGACGAGTTCTGCTTCTATGCCCTTATAAGGTAACAACAGCTAATCTAGCCTATCAGAACCCAATCACCCTCCACCAATCCCCTCTCTTCATACTCTATAAAACTGCTTGTACTTCCTCAATAAAGTAGACCTGCGCCATCCACCTCGTCTCCGCAGTTGTCCTTCGAGTCACTGTGCATCCTCTCACGCCTGCGCCTCCCCACCCCGAGCCCCCTGTCTAGAGAAGCGGGGGCTCCTTACCTCATTTGGCGCCCAACGTGGGGCTCCCCATGGGGCCTGGCTTCAACCGCTCGTTTTCATCCAGGAGCAGGTAAGGACCCCTCCGGGTGCACCTCCCCTAGCTAGCATGGGGAGCTCACTCTCCTGGCAGCAAAGCCCGCAGGTTCGGGCCCTTGCCGCCCTCTTAGACTGCCACAGATGTAAAGTCTCAGCCCGCCAGCTTCAGACTTTCTGGGACCTCCTTCTTCCCTTTAACCCCTGGCTTACCACCGCCAACCTCTGGGACCCAGACACTTATCGTGTGCTCATAGATCGGGTCACCTCTGCCATGGAGCACAAAAATAAGCGTTTCCCTCCTGGCCTCATTCCTACCCTCATCACCATTCACTCCTGCCTCCAAGGAGCTGCTCCTCCTGCCGTGGCTTACAGCTGCGAGGAGGTCAACCCCACTGATGACAGGGACGACGACTCCGTCTCCCTCGTGTCCCAGCTTAACAATCTCTTAGAGCCCGCACAGCCGCAGGCGCTCTCTCCTAAAGTGCAAAATCTTGAGCCATCGGCACCTCCGCTTAAGCATCAAGATGGCGCATTTCCACCTTCTTCCCCGTTCAAGCCCAAACATAACGCACTTCCGCTTTCTTCCCCGCTCGCTGCGCCCAAGGACCCAAGCGGCCACCCCCCATCTCCTCTCCCGGGGAAGGCGCCACCTCCCTCCGCAGCGGCTACGTCACTCTACCCTGAACTTCCTGCTGCCACAGCACAGGAAGTCCCCAACTTCCCCCACCCTCCCTGTCCGCAGGACGGGGCCGCCGCAACCACCCCGTTCGCCCAGGTGGCTAGCACCTGCCTAGGACTAACCAACCCATACCCGCACACCGGCTCCTCCATGTCTGCCCCTTGGCCGTTCCCCACCAGTCTCGAGTCGCAGCCAAATAATAATTCCCCATCATTTCCCGCTGCGCACTTCCAAATGATGTGTCAGGAGCCTTCACCTCTGCCCACCCCGAGCGGCTCTGCTCAGCCTTCAGCTGGCTTCCCCCAGCTCTTCCCCCTCAACATCCAACAGACTCCACAGCGCCCCCTCCCTTGGTACCCCCACGAACGCGCAGAGGTCAAATGCCTCAGGGAGGCAGTGAAAGAGGACGGTCTCGGCAGCCCATACGCCAGACAGCTCCTCGATGACATCTCTCTTCACTTAAATCTCCCTTACGATTGGCTCTCTGTTGCCTGTACCATCCTAACTCCTGGTCAATTTGTCAACTGGCGCGCACATTTCCAGAACCAAGCTGAACTCCAGGCAGCCACCAACCTGCAGAACGGCGTCCCCTTCCCGGCCGAGGCCTTCTTAGGCACCGGGCCTTTTACCAACCCTGGGGTATACGCCTGGGTGCCTGCCGCCTTTTGGGATCAATGCCATTTGGTTGCCTTGCGAGCCTTTCAAAGCTGCTCGGCTATTAAGACTGATGGTCTCGCTAAACTTACCCAAAGGAAGGACGAGGACTTCTCAGCCTTCATTTCGTGAGTCCAAGAAGCCTGTGAACGAAAAGTAGAAAATGATCAGGCCCGCCGAGCCCTCGCTAGGGAACTTATCCTAGAAGGGGCAAACTCGGCCTGCAAGCAGGACATCTTGCCTGTGCATGATAAAGACATACATTAATGGATATTGGTGTGCAAAGACTTAGATCAAACCACCCAAGTCCTAGCCACCACCCTAGCCACCTCCATAAACCATTCCACCCAGAACCTCGCCGACACCTTGGCCTCATCCCTGGCCGAGGCCCTCTCCCTTACTGGAGGCTGCTTTAAATGCGGGGAAACGGGCCATTTCACCCGCGACTGCCCCCAAGGACCCTGCCCTTCTAACCATCGGCCTCCAGGGCCTCCCACTCCTTGCCCAAGGTGCGGGCATGGCTATTACTGGGCCAGAGACTGCCGGTCATGCACAAATAAGAGTGGCAAGCCTTTAAACTTCCAAGGGGGTGGACCCCAGCCCCACAACCAAGGGGCTCCCCCCCCCAGCCCCACAACCAAGGGGTACCCCCCCGCATGCAAACCACCAAAGCCATAATGTGGTCCATCCCCATCCACCAAAATAAACCTCTTCTAGCCATAAAAGTTGGAGGAAAAGGTGGAGGGCAATGGTTTCATGGCACCCTTGACTCCGGAGCTGAAGTCTCCTGTTTCCCCATTTGTTATGAACACCTATGGGAAACCATACCAGGTCCTCCCATACAAGGTGCCACTGGGGAAGCGCCCTCCCGAAAGACTAGGAAATTAATTCCATGGGAGGACAAAGATGGACACAAAGGGCTATTTCAGCCTCTCATTGTGCCAGAACTCCCTACTATTCTATGGGGCCGTGATATCCTCGAACAAAGCGGTGCTATCATCTCCTCCGAGCACCCTGGGTCTATGGAGCACCCCCAATTCTAAGTGCCATTGCTCGTAATTTACCATGTCAACCCGTTCCTCTTCAATGGGACACAGAGGAACCTATCTGGGTTGAGCAATGGCCTCTCCCGTCTCATAAATTGGAAGCTTTAAAGTTATTAGTACAAGAGCAGCTACACCTGAAACACATAGAACCCTCTGTTAGCCCATGGAATTCCCCAGTCTTTGTCATACACAAAAAAGACAAACAGGCATACCGATTCCTCCATGACCTATGCGAGATAAATAAGCATATAAAACCAATGGGTTCCTCGCAACCGGGGCTACCTCACCCATCAGCTATTCCCAAAAAATACTACATACTTATTATTGACATCAAAGACTGTTTCTTCTCCATACCACTGCATCCTAATGACCGCAAAAAGTTCACCTTCACAGTTCCACTGCCCAATCATCAAGGGGCTAATGCTAGATATCAATGGACCTTGTTACCGCAAGGTATGAGAAACAGTCCAACAATGTGCCAAAATTATGTCAATCAGGCCATTGAACCTCTTAGATCCTCATATTACGTCATCCACTATATGGATGACATCCTCATCGCTCACAGTGAAGAAGAAATGCTAATCGAAGGGCTAAACCAATTAAAATTAAACCTCCAACAAATAAACTTAACCATCAAAGAAGAAAAGGTACAAAAGGTAGCCCCATTCACATTTCTTGGATTCCGAATAACCTCCCATATAAACTCCATATCACCCCAACTCGAGACTCCGGAAGCTCTCACTCTTACCGAGCTGCAACAGCTTTGCGGACATATCAATTGGATTAGAGCCTCCATCCCTATCACTACACAAGACCTTGACCCCCTTTTCCAGCTGCTTAAAACACCTGGACACCCTTCCAATATAATTCATAAAAAGATTAAAATCACCCCGGCTGCCAAACAAGCCATAGAGAGAGTGTCCCAGGCTTTGTTGAAAGCAGTTATCAATAGATATAACCCTGAGGAACCAATCTTAGCTCTAGTCCTCAAAACCCTAGGCACCCCAACGGGAGTGTTATGGCAAAATGGGCCTCTTCTTTGGGTGCATTTGTCTAAATCTCGCATTCCAAAGCTCCTGCCACTAATACAGGCCTTTATATCCTTGGCATCAGACCTTGTCACTTTGTGTAGGCAAAGGTATAATGTAGAACCTGCACGAATTACATGGCCATTAAATAAAGAACAAACTACCACCCTCTTGCAGGAGAACTATAGCATGCAAGTGCTCAAGGAACAGTATACTGGGGACTTTGACACACATTACCCTTCAAGCAAGTTGTTGCAAGGCCTTACAGGCATAAAGTTAATGGAACAAAACCATGCGTTCCCTTCTGGAGCGCCTATTCCTCATGCCACAGTAGTATTCACTGATGCATCCAAACGTGGATTTGGCTTTGTTGCATATACAACCAACAAATGCACACCCTCATATCAGGCCTATAAGTTAACTAATTCAGTCCAGAGGGGCGAGCTACATGCAATCATAGCAACCTTTCAAACATTTAGTCAGGAACCACTTAACATATTTTCAGACAGCCAGTATGCCTTCCAGGTTTGTAAAACCATAGCATACTACACCTTCTTCCCCACAGACTCACCTCTAGATGCAGCCCTGATTGACCTAAAAAAGGCCCTGGAGCATAGACATCACCCCTGGTATATCAGCCATGTTAGAAGTCATACCTCACTTCCAGAAGCTATAGCAGAAGGAAACCATTTGGTTGACTCTTTAGTCTCGGCACTCCTAACGCAACAATTGACCATTGATCCCATCAGTCAGGCAAAAAATCTGCATGCGCGCTTTCATTTTTCAGCTGCGTCCTTAAAGCACTTACTCCCTGACGTACCTTTAGACACATGCAAACACCTAGTGCGCCTTTGCAAAACCTGCTCACCATTCTTACCATTGGGACCCCTACAACCTCAAGGGGTTAACCCCTGAGGCCTGAAGCCCAACGCACACTGGCAAATGGATGTCACCCACATCCCAACATTTGCTAGGCTAAAATATGTACATGTCATCATAGATACTTATTCTCATTTAACTTATGCAGCAGCCTTGGCCAGTGAAAAGGCTAGGCACTGCATAAAGGCACTGCGACAAGCCATCCTGTTCATGGGAGTGCCTTGGGACCTAAAAACAGACAATGGCCCTGCCTATACTAGCAGAGAGTTCCAAAATTTTATCAGAACATACAACATCACACACCATTTTGGCATCCCATACAATCCACAAGGTCAAGCCATAGTAGAAAATACGCACCATCGCTTAAAGGTTCTCATTGAAAAAGAGAGGGGTATACAGCCCCAAGCTATACCAGATGAACTATTAACCTCATGCCTAATACACTTAAATTTGATGACATTTGACAAGAATGGCCTCTTGTCAATGCATAAGCATTGGGGGCCCTCTATAATATCTACTTCTCTTCCCCTCGTATATTGGAAGAACCCAGAATCCAACAACTGGCAGGGACCCAGCCCCCTTTTAACCCAAGGACGAGGGTTTGCTTGTATTTTTCCAGATAACGTCCCACAGTTCATCTGGATCCCTGGAAGAAATGTCCGCCCAGCAACCGGAGAGACCAAACCGACCCAGTCAGGGTCCCTGGAAGCCGTCCCGGAGGGACCGCCGGTGGATGCGAGCTCTCCAACACCAGATACAACACCTCAACATGTCAGATGAAGCTCCAGACATCACCGCCCTGATCCGCCTGTATAGGAGAGCCAGAGCCACCGGCCCAACGAAGCCCCCTAACCTCGTTGCCCTGCTGCTTGCTATGCTCTCGCTCACCTCTACAGGCCAGGCCATGGAGGTCTGGGTGGCAGTCCGTCATCCTCCTGGATTCCTTTTCCTTGCCCCGCAGAGCCTTGTTTTCCCCCAACTCATCCTAAGCAACTGCTCTCTACAGCTACCATGCAACCCCACCTTCATACCCACAGCGATAACTCTCACTGTTTCTCTTACTCCCCCCCCCCCCAGACGTTCTCTTACTTATAGCCTTTGGCAGTGTTGCTAATCCTATAACCAATCCTTTTGGAATTATACCCTCTCTCTGCAACATGACATAGAAACCTTTAATGACCTCGTTGTCCCCGAATTTACTATTAGCCTCCTCAGTCAGCTACTCAATAAGTTCACCCAATTTTTCAACCCTGCCAATCTCATTTTCTATGCTATCCTTTTCCTAATAGCTGTTATTCTTCTCATAGTGTTCAGACGTGTCTTTACCTCCCTAACCGCATTAAAGCAGAACCAGCGAGTTCTGTCTATCTCCACCCTAGCCTTAAAAGAAAACAAAGGGGGAATTGAGGGCAAGCATGCAAAAGTTTGGCTCTCAGAACTGCCTGCCTCCGAGGTCTGAGGCACGAAATACGCCTCCCTTGGTTGGCCCCTCGGGATGAGGTATGTACCTACACCTCCCCGCTGGGGAAACTCATGCAAGCCCCCTCACACCACCTCTGTCTGGGCCAATCTCAGGGCCTCCTACCTCGTAAAGACACGCCTGCTCTCTTCCACCTATCAGCGAGCTATCCAGCTCAGCCCTCTCAAATTTAAGCTCTCCCTAGTAACTACTGACCAGCCTAGTAGACGAGTTCTGCTTCTATGCCCTTATAAGGTAACAACAGCTAATCTAGCCTATCAGAATCCAATCACCCTCCACCAATCCCCTCTCTTCATACTCTATAAAACTGCTTGTACTTCCTCAATAAAGTAGACCTGCGCCATCCACCTCGTCTCCGCAGTTGTCCTTCGAGTCACTGTGCGTCCTCTCACGCCTGCGCCTCCCCACCCCGAGCCCCCTGTCTAGAGGAGCGGGGGCTCCTCACCTCAGTCTGGTATCTGTTAGTTCCTACCCCAAATAAATACCCTTTATAAAAGCCCACAGTATTCTGCTATTTTGCATCAGCACTCCTTTGGGTGACTAATACAATTAATACCTCCCAGGTTAAAATATGTTTGACTATGTGGTAGTTAATTTTTTCTAACCATTTTCCACCCTTATGGAAAAGGGTACAAGCCTGAAGATTAGAGAGAACAGTGAACAACTAGTTCTGTCACTTTCCAGCTTCTTAACTTTTGACAAAGTTCTTAAATTGTCCCAATTTCATATTCTTAGTTTGCGGTTATGTTAAGTAATAGATGTGATCGTGTTACAAAAGCACTTGGTGGTTATTACTTTGCTGTTATTTCCACTACTGAAAAATGTGTCCTCCCTGCGTCTTTTTTTGGGAAACCATTGGTTAGCAGTAAATGTCTAAATAGGTATTGCCTTTGCTGGCATCTTGGTTTCTAGGATCTTGCTTATATTGCATGAAGGAATTTAAGGACACATCATAGGGTAGGCAAGGAACTAAAGAGTTTATTGAGAAATGAGAAGACGTGAGAGTACACATTGGAGGCTTGAGTGTGGGGTGCTGCAGGCAAAACCCGCTTGCTAAGCCTTGATGTGTTGCCCTTTTGAGCTGGCCTTTCCTCCTTCTTCCCCAGGTTAAGGTGGGATATTAACTGTTTGCAGTCCTGGTTGGTTGCTTATCTGCCTGCTATTGGTTTATACTATGGAACACTCAGTTTGTACCTGTCCGCTTTCAGGGTACCAATGACAAGACGTTCTGTTTGGAGTTACCTGGGGCTTTTCTTTTCTTTTTTTAACTAATTTTTTTATTTTTTATTTTTAAAGAAGTTTAGATTACATAAATGTTATGTAAAAGATCTAAGGGATCCCCATATCCCCCCTGCCTCTGTCTCCCACCCTTTCCCACATGAACAACATTCTTCGGTAGTGTGGTATTTTGCTACAATTGATGAACCCTTATTGAAGCATTCTACTAACCATGGACTACACTTTACATTATAGTTTACATTCTGTCCTGAACAATTTTTTAAGTTATGACAAAATATACAATGACCGGTATCTGTCACTGCAATGTCATGCAAGAATCCAGGGCTTTTTTGAGCCCTGGGTTTTCAAACAGGACCTCCTGATCAGGTTCCTGGTGGGCTTTTTGCTATAAGAGTTATGACTTTGTTCTCCAACGACTTCCTTCCCTCATAGGGTTTCTGAGCATGGTCTCATGGCCATGTTCTTTGCCAGGGTCAGGTGGGATGGTTACAGCTTTGTGTGGACCAGCTACCTTCCCTCCTGTACTATACTAACCTGCCTCAGAGCTACTCATCATGAAGCCTGTTACATAGAATTGTCCATGTTAGAGGCAGCTTGATTTCAAATCATTGTGTCCTTATTGAAGAATCTGAAATTAAAATTGATGGCTTTGTGCTCATTTGTAAAAGTGAATATCTTGGCTGATAACATGTTTTTGTCTCTCAGAATGTCAGTCATATGAGCTTCTGATTATGGCTCAGGATCATCTCTTGTGGATTACTTCCTTTCTCCTCATACCCCCCAAAAATATATGCTTTATAAACAACTTTTTAAGGTTCTCTAAAATATGACCTGCTATTTTCCTTTGATTTGGTAATCAAGATCATTTAAATCATTTAAGCTAGATAAACCTGTTTTATATTGTGAGATTGATTCAAGTTGGAATGGTTGGAGATAGAGCACTTTCATGCCAATAACCCTCTATCAAGGTCAGTCTCAGGACTCCAAAGAAATGCTTCAGTCTTTGTAACCTCTATGTAATTCTTTATTTTCTTTATCTCACACTTTCCAATACAATTTCTGTTGGAAATTTTGTGATCTAATCACCATTTACCCTTGGCATTTACTCATTAAAGGGAGCTCTGTCAAGTGTCTTCTGAGAGGTTACTCTGAGGTTAAGAGCTGCTTCATTGGCTTTGTTCATCCTTACACAAGACCCTAATGTTGGAATGAGAATCCTATGAGAATGTGAGGTGATTCCTTCCATATTTCCTGCCATCTATGGTGTTCATTTCAATATTAGCATCCTGTGTTCTGCCCTTAGGCAACAACCATTCTGAGACAGAGCCTGTCATTGGTTGGATAGTGTTGAATAAAGCCCCTGATCATGACCTAATGACTTCCCTGAACCACAGATGTTGCTGGACATCACAAGGCTCAAAAGTTCCTGTAGAATGCAATGAACAAATTCTTCCTGAATATTCATCCTAACCTTGTTAACACTGTGATAAACATGTAGGTCTGTATTTTGTAATGCTATACCTTTATTTTCCCAGGTTTTGAAAACTGTAATTAGGGCAGTAATTTTCGCTTACCTTAGTTAAACTTCTTATTTCATTTCCACTAAAGAGTTGCGCTAATAAATTAAGGAATTGAGTATTAGATGGTTATTAAATGCAGAGTAACAGCTATTAGAGGGTTAAGGCTGACATTGAAGTTATTGAACATGCTAAACAGTAGGTGAGAGAGTTGGCCTCTTTAATAGGATGGAAATTAGCCTAAGGGACAGATGGTAGGCACAGGTGAATTGCCAACTTATGGATAAAGTTGCATTGCCTGTTGTTTGGAAATAACAACCAGCTGAGTCAATCTTTTTATGGGACCAGTGAGTAAACAATTAACTTAGGATTTATTCTTCTGACAATAAGTCATGTAACTTATAAACTCTTTCTTTTTTTTTTTTTTAAAGATTTATTTATTTAATTCCCCCCCCCCCTTCCCCTGGTTGTCTGTTCTTGGTGTCTATTTGCTGCGTCTTGTTTCTTTGTCCGCTTCTGTTGTCGTCAGCGGCACAGGAAGTGTGTGCAGCGCCATTCCTGGGCAGGCTGCTCTTTCTTTTCACGCTGGGCGGCTCTGGACGCCCTAACCACTGGGCCAAAGTCCGTTTCCCTATAAACTCTTTCTTTAAGAACTTTTCACCATAGGTTCTCATTTGCTACATGACACTAATAAAACTAAGAAGGCCAATTCTATTATTTATCAAGGACAGGGTGACATTATGAATGATTCATTCTACCAACATTTATTGACTACTTTCTAGGTGCCTTGTATGCTTTTCTTTTTCTCATCCTACCTAAAACCATGGCTGATAGGTCACATTATTTGCCTCATTTTGCATATCAGATTACCAGTGCTTAGAGAGATGAAGCAAATTGTCTAACATCACAAACCAGGATTAGAAAGTATGTTTATATCATTCCAGAACAGAACTCTTTGTAGCAGAATTATATCATCTCAGTCTCAGATAGTGTGTAAGGAACAAGGAGTAATTGGAAAAAATGCAAGTGAAAGTAGGCCTTCATTATCTGCAGATACTTAAACCACCCAGACCATCCTCATCTTTTTAATGTCTGTTCTAATTCTCAGAAAATGCAGTGGTACTTGTTCTTTCATTTTTAGTTGTGCATTCATTCACACATTCAAAAATATTTTTGAGTATGTACAAGGTATTAGGCATAGAGCTTGGTGCTGGTGATACAGTGATGAATGAAAATCGATGGTAAGTCAAAAAACAAAAATATATCTAAAAATTGATGTGGTACAGTCAATGATATTATATATGTGTACCATTGAAACACAGATATGGTGCACTTGTCTGAGCCAGAGAAGTCTTTGTGCATTCACAGAACCTTTGCTGACTTAACCGATGAGTAAGACCTAGAGGGTATGGAGAGTACAAAGAGAATTCCTGATCTGTGGGCATTGAACAAAGGTTAGGATAAAGATGAGGGTTTTTTGTACTGAGATCTACCATCAGTTCAGTGCTGATACAGAAGTGTAAAATAGAGTGTAAAAGAGGAGGCTGTAATATTCTCATGCTAATCTAAAAGGGGGAGTGATAAAGTGCCCTTATGATGAATGTCATAGACTGAGGGGAAGCCCTATCATATAGTGGGGTTTACAAGGGAGAAAAAGGAAAAAATTGTGATTTTCCAGTAGATAAGAAAAACAAACAATCAAACCCATATTGGTAAAATATACTCTTTAGGAACTAGATGGGCTGAGTTTAAGTCCTGCTTCTGTCACTTATTTAGATGTGTAATATTGGAAAAGGTACCTATCCTTTCTGAGGTTCATTTACACTGACGGCAACATGGGGATAATAACGTTATATTTTGAGTATTATTGGGAAAGGCAATGAGATAATGTAGGTATAAATCCCATCACAGAACTGAATATACCACATCCTAAATAAGTGTTAACTATTTAAATCAAGACCTATATATCCAATTATTTTAGTATTAATAGGTATCAATAAACATTTGTTGAAGTATGTCCCAAATCTAGGAAAAACAATATTATAAATATAAAAATAAATGTGACTTGATATAAATGTGTACACAGATAGTTGAAAAATTATTTTCTTGTTTATGTTTATTGCCAAACATGGCTTCCTGATACATTCTAGTGTGAAAAAAATTAAGAAACAAACAACCACTTTACAAAACAGTTCAGCAGTTTCTTAGAAAGTTTATACATAACTATTAAATCCAGCAGCCTTACTTCACATATTTACTCCAGAGAAATGAAAGCATATAACCATGCAAAGTCTTTTATATTTATATTCATAACACCTTCGTTAATAGGCAAACTGTAGAAACAATTCAAGTGTCCATCAGGAGGTCTATAATGAAATCATGCTCTATGCATACAAAGCAGTGCTATTTAGCAATAATGAAGAACAAACTGGGGAGCCAATGTAGCTCAGGTGATTGAATGCCTGCTTCCCATGTACAAGCTACTGGGTTCAATCCCCGTACTGCCTGAAAAATAAATAAATAAAAGAATGAATTACTGAAATCACAACCACATGGATGAAACTTGAAAACTTTAGAGTAACAAAAGAAACCAAAAATAAGATAATATATTCTGTATGTTTCTATTTTTAAGAAATTCTTGGATGGAGAAAGCTAATCTATAGTGCCTAGAAAACAGATCAATGCTTGCCTAAGGAAAAGGGTGGGAAAAGAGTTAAATAAAGGGAGTATGATGAAACTTTTTTCAGTGACAAAAACAAACTTTCTTGACCTGGTGGTTGTTAAAATGGATGTAAACTTTTGTAAATGCTCATGATACTGAATGCATTTAGTTGTATATAAATTATACCTTAAGAAATAGATGATAGAAAAATTTTAATATAAAATAATGAAGAATTTATATTTAATCAAGTGTAACATAAAAGTCCTGGAAGAAAATGTAGGGAAACATCTTCAAGATCTTGTAATAGGGTGTAGTTTCTTAAACTTTACACGCAAAACATGAGCTAGATAAATGGGACCTCCCCAAAATTCAACACTTTTGCACTTCAAAAGACTTTGTCAAAAGGGTATAAAGGCAATAGATTCATTCAATAGGAGAAAGTATTTGCCAATTAAATATCTGATAAGGGTTTAATATCTATGATATGCAAAAGATCATATAACTCAACAATGTAAAGACAAACTGCCCAATTAAAAAATGGGCAAAGGACTTGAAAAGACAATTGTCCAAAAAAGAAATGCAAATGGCAAAGAAATACAAGAAAAAATGTTCAGTATCAGTAGGGATTAGGGAAATGCAAAACAAAACTACAGTGAGATATCATTCAAAATTTTTAGACTGGTCACTATTAAAAATTTGGAAAACTGTACAAGATGGAGAGGATGTGGAAAGATAGGAACACTTACTCACTGTTGGTAGGAATGTAGACTGGTCCAGCCCCTGTGGAGGATTGTTTAGCAGTTCTTATAAAGTTGAATATACATTTGCCACATGACCCAACAATATCATGTATACATCCAGAACTGACAGCAGTGACAGAAACAGACATCTGCACGCCAGTGTTCACAGCAGCATTATTCACAGTTGCCAAAAGATGAAAACAATCTAATATCCACCAAATGATGAATTAATAAACAAATTGTCGTGTATATACACCAGGAATATTAAGCAGCGGTAAGAAGAAATGGAGCTGTGAAGCATATGACAACATGAATGAACGTGGAGGACATTGTACTGAGTGAAGCAAACCAGACATAAAAACACATATTGTATGCTTGAGCAATTAAGAACTAAATATATTGTGTAAACTCTTGGAGGTCACCAGAAACTAGATTGTGGTTAAAGAGTGGAACACTAGAGTTAATCTGTGCAGAATTGGTGAAAAAGGTTTTTTTTTTGCAAATCTTTGGAATGAATAGAAATGGTTAAAGAATCTCATAGTGTCAGAAACTAGCAGTCATATTTTATGGGTATGAGAGTGCTTGAACAGGAAAGTCTAAGGTCATGTATATTACTAATGGAAAGCCAAAAACTGTACCATGGGATAGTATAAGATAGTCCGATGTTACATAAAACATGAATATGGGTTATATTGCATATATATGACTTTTTATAAAATATAAATACAAATATAGTAGAGAGAAAGAAAAAGAAAGCAGCTGTGTTTGGCAGGAGAAACAGAGAGAGGTAGAGAGGTGATGAGTTTTGTTGGTCTATTTATTTGTTTTTTCTTTATTGTTATTGGAATAATGTAATAAGTGCTCAGGAACTCCTTTGAGTGATAAATGCACAAATAAATGATTATACCAAATATCATTGATGGTGTTCTCTGGATGGATTTATGCTTTATTGATATGTAACAATAAAATTGAGTTGTTATCAAACATTATTTTAATCATTTCAAAAATAGAAAAGAGGAGACTGTTAGAAATCTCAGACCCCCCAAAAATAATTCTATATTTCTATCTTCCCCTCAGTCCTTGCTTTCCTATTCTGATTTTGAATACTCCTGAACCAGAAAAGCAAAAAACAAACAAACAAACAAAAAACCCCACAATCCTTTCTGTGGTCACCCAGTCCTCCTCAGTAATTTCCAGATTCACTATTTAATCTCCTGGCTTCATACTCCAGAGACAATAGGGTTCACAGCTGCAGGGATAACATGGTGTAGGATATTAAGTAAGACAGGAATATGAGGGGCATCCTTTTTCTTAACCATATGGGTGAAAAGCAGGCTAGTAATGAAGAAGAGGATGAAAATGAAGTGTGAGCCACAAGTGCTCAGAGCTTTGGTGGCTGCCCCTTTTGCTTTGAGTTTAAGAACAGCTCAGAGGATGAAAGTATAGGAAAGGAAAATGAGGATGAGGTCAGAGCCCAGAAGAATCCATGCCGCAACTAAGTGGTAGATTCTGCTAAGGGCAACATTATCACAAGAGAGCTTGCACAGAAAGGTTGGCACAGATATAGTTGTCAATTATATTTTTTTCCACAATAATGGAGCCAGGCAGAGAGGATAGGGACAGGTGCAGAGAGAAAGGTGTTCTGGACAAAGATGAATACAACAGTCTTTGCCACAAATTGGTCAGTGATGATGGATGGGTAATGCAGAGGCCTTCAGATGGCCACTAGCGGTCATAGGACATGACCTGGAAGGTACATGATTCCATGGGCAGGAAGTTATTCATGATAAACATCTAGAGGAAGCAGGCTGAGAAGCTGGTGGACCTGAGGTCAAACCAGAAGATGGCCAGGACCTTGGGGATGATGGTGAGGCAGAGCACGATGTCCAGCAGGGAGAGGAGGCTGAGCAGGTAGTACATGGGCTTGTGCAGAGAGGCCTCCAGCCAGATGGTGATCAGGAGGGTAGTGTTGGCTCCCATGGCCAGGAGGAAGAGGAGATTGAGGGGCAGGGAGAGTCAGTGCTTTCACCTGGAGGATCTGATAAAACAGTTCAGGAGGAACGCAGAGACTTGAGTAGAGTAGGAGCTTTTGCTATAAGGCAGTATTGGCAGTGACTGTAGTGTGGTAGATGACTGAGTGGCTGAAGAAGAGAAAGGAGTTTGTTCTACTTCCTTCCCTGATGACTAGATAATTCACATAAGATCCACACAGGTAAGGACAAAACCTACCTCATTCACCCCACATCCATGTGTCTAGCACATTGTTTACTGCACAAGAGATGTCTACAAATGTTTGTTGAATATATGAAAGAAAGGGATAATAAATGACGTTTCTCCATCTTTGTTCTTTCATCTGTGTTTCATGTGACATTTGTCCCAGGTGAATTTATCTTTTGAGTTTACTCTATTATCATTCAATGAATCATAAGAAATTAAGTGCCTTGTTAATTAAATGAGACATGTTAAAGGCACTAAAGCACAGATAACATTTGTTCAAATATTAAAATGCATAGAAAAACATTCTAAGACAAGATGGCATCCACATTTATCAAATTTTATTTATCGTTAGATATTTTTGAGCTTTAATTGGGTAACTTGTAAATATTAAGTTTTAAAGGGAGCAAAAGGTGAGATTATCCAGATGAATGATGGACTGTGTACATAGAACAAATCTCCTTATCATACCTATGTCTCTGTCTGTATTGTGCCATCAGTAGCTGTATCTGTACCTGTACTTATATCTATACCTATTTATACTGGATGGCCTTGAATACATTCACATGCAGGCTAAAAATGAAGAATTCTCTGACCAGGGATTGCATGAAACCCAGAGAGTTAAATCAACATTGATGTTTACTTTCTACTCAAGAGCTTTTGTGGCATTACATGAATTTAGCTCTAGTTTTCATTACCTCATAGAGCATTGAGAAAGAAGATTAAAAACAAGGTTGTTGATGTGGGAGGAGTGGGGTGACGGGGGTGGGGTAGTAATGGGGACCTCTTATATCTTTTGAATGTAACATTTAAAAAAAGAGAGAGAGGAAAAAAAAAAAAGAAAAAAAATCCTAACAACAAAGTCTCACATATGTGAACAGTTTATTAGGTAATCTGCACTACATAAGATACCAGAACTGCACACTTAGAGGGGGTACACTGCAGTAAGCCTAATCCTTCAACTTCTCCCATATCACTACCTGGAACTTCAAATATTGTTATAGGGGGAAATTTTCCCTGAAAATGTTGAACCTCAGGCTAGTTCTTTTGTGACTTTGGAAGCTGAATACATACCACTTATTTATCTCAAAAAGGAATTGAAAATTATGCTGGACTGGAAGTTTCCCCAGAAAATAAAAAAAAGCAAGCCTTAATTATTTCTTGAGGAATGACTTTTTTTCTCAGACTTAAAATAACTTTAATAGATAACATTCAATAGGAATCGAGTGGCTTATACTGAAAAATTACTAATTTAAAAAGAGCAGAAAACAATAGATGATAGAATTCAGCCTTCAGTAACTTGAGATACTAGAGGTATTTGTCAATAATACTGAACAAATTTCTTACCTGGATTTTAAGAAATGTAAGATAGCCTAGAAAATATAAGGAACAGATAACTATACCTAAAAAAACGAATCACTCATATTTCCTAAAGTGAAAGAAATTATATTGAAGAATGTATAGCAAAAAAGAGGGTAGTACTGGAGAAATTTTTCTCAGCATTGTTACAAGAATCTATGAATCTTGTCCTTCAAGTAGTGAAGCTTGGGTGTCATTGTGGGCACCAAGGGGAGGGGAAGAAAGGAATAGAATAGATAGATGGGGGGTAACTTGGGGGCATTGGAAGTGTTCTGAATGATCCTGCAATGATGGATACAATCTATTTTAAATTTCACCAAAAATTTATAAAAGTGTATAGTCTAAATTGCACACCATAATGTAACCAAAAATTTAGAAAAGTGTACAGTTTAAAATGTAAACCATATTGTAAACCATAATGGAACCATGTTTAGTAGCTATGTTTCAATAGCTTGTACATCAGTAGCAGCAAATGTAGCATCCCACATGTAAAAAGATCATTGCTGGGGAAAGGGGAAAAGGATATGATGTTGGGTATATGGGAGTCCCCTGTATTCTATATGTGACTTTACAATGATGTAAAACATTTTTGAAGACATAATAATAATAATAAAAAAAAGGATGATGACACTGAGGAAGAAATGGAAGAGATTGCCATGCCACTGTACATACAGGACAACACCTATTACAGTGATGAAAAGCAAAACATCAAAAAAAATTTTAATGACATTTTTCATTTTTAATACCCCAATTTATTTTTTTACTTTATTTGAGTTTATCAAATTATTATGTATTCCATTTCTAATCTTTAAACCTATCACTACTATTTCATTTGACCATTAATTAAATTATCAATATATTAGACTTCATTTTTTAAGAAGTTTTGGATCCCAGAGGGGTTCAACTACGGGTTGGGAGGAGCACTGATGTGGTGTGTCCTTAATGTGGGATGTACGAGTGGGAGGGAGCTCTCCAGGGCATGCATATAGAGTATATGGATATGTTTGGATAATTGTTGGGTATTGACATAGTGGGTGGAGTTTCACATGACAACTGTGGGAGTGCTGAGTTCCCATTCCAGGGAACTCTGTCACACTCCCCAAAGGAGTGGAGCAGCAACTATTTCCCAAGTGCAAGGACAAGGACCAGTGACGAAGAATGATCCAATGATGGGTCCTTGATACTGGTGACTATGCTTATGAGCCTGTGTTCTTGAAATTTCAACTAGGCCTAGAGCTGCAGTGTGCATAAGAGTTACCTCCTGAGGGTCTCCATGTTGCCCAAATGTGACCACTCTCTAAGCTAGACTCAGCATGTAAATGCATTACCTTCCTCCCCCCCTTCCCCCTCAGCATGGGACATTACTCTAGGGGATGAGCCTCCCTGCTGCTGAGGGATTACCACCAAGCACCAGCTGGTGATGCAACTAGAAAAAGACCTTGAATTAAAAAGGGGAAATGATAAAGATAAATGAGTTTATATGGTTAAGAGACTTCAAAATGAGTTGGGAGGTCATCAGAGGGGTCACACTTATGCACGTCTTATCAGGATCTTAGAGACAACCAAAGTAGATACATCCTTAGGTGGGGGTGCTTCTGAGGGCTACAGAGACACCTGGTTCCTATGGTCATGACAGATTACTCTGGAGTTCAGCGCCTTGCCAGTGGGCCCTACTTTGGAACTTGTGCTCCTGAGTGTGATGGAGTTGAGCTTAGACATGACCTTGGTACACATGCCTCTTTTGTCCCTTTTACTGAACATGTGGTTGGCACTGAGGTTTGTGTATGCTCAGGAGACTTGAATCTCTGGACTGTCCATGTTCCAGCTAAACCCTGATCCTCAGCAGAGTTGCAACACCTGCTCTTCAGTTCGTTGGACTTACCCAGGTCAGCTAACAGGGAGTTGAGGATGGTCAACCACCACACCAAGGAACCAAGAGAGTCTACAGCTGCAAGCAGAATTCTATACATCAGCCATGTGGGATCTAAGCCCCCTCTTGATTTAGAGATGGAGTGGACATTGCCATCTCAGGGTCTTCAGGATGGAGGAATAAAATATAGATTAGAGTGGACTTCCTGGTATTTTACTATAAAGTTATTGTGTCTCTAGAAATGGAAGAAATTATATCATTGATGTGGAGACAGTGGTCACAGGAGTTGCTGAGCACAGGGAGAGGAAAGAAGAGGTGTGATATAGGGGCATTTTTGGGACTTGGTGTTGTCCTGAATGATATTGCAGTGACAGATGAAGGGATTATATATCCTGCCATAACCCACTGAATGGAATTGGAGGGAATGTAAACCACAGTGTAAACTATAATCTGTCTGTGTAGCAGTGCTCCAAAATGTTTTGCTCAAATGCAATGAATGTGCCACATTGGTCAAGAGGGTTGTTGATATGGGAAGAGTGTGTGGTGCAGTGGGGCATGAGGATATATGGGAATGTCATATTTTTTAATGTAACATTTTGTGTGTTCTATGTATCTTAAAAAAAAAAAGAAAAGATAATTTAAAAATTTAAAAAAAGAAAATTATCTGGCCGAAGATGATTGCTTAAATAAAATTTACTAAAAATTAAAAAAAAAATTCTTATCTACTTTACTTGATAAGATGAAAATACAAAAGTGTGGTTAAGAAAAAGGACATTGGGTTTTGATTAGATGTATCTTATCTTTTTTATCTTACTGTGATTAAGATGATAAATTTGTGGGTTAATATTTTACTCAGGGTACTAGAAGCTATAAAAATTTGAGAAAGATCCAGATATACTTGGAAAGTATATTAACAATAATAATAATAAGAAAAAACAGTAAGAACTCAATGACTGGATTTAACAGCAGGTAATGATTGTTAGAAAGAGTCAGGAAATTTGGGGGGGATCAGAAGAATGTATTCGGATTGAAGATGAAGAAAAAAACAAATGGATGGAAAATACTGGAGATTGTAAAGCAGAAATAGAGAACAAACTGAGAAGGCCTATCGTATATCTAATTGCAGTTTCTGTTTGAGGAGGAGAGAGAATGAGGCAGGGGTCATACTTGAATGGATTATGCTCTTGAACTTTCAAGAAGACATGGAATACATTAATAGCCATATTAAAGAAATACAATAAATCTCTAGTAGGATAAATAAAAACAATGTACAGCTAGAGCTGTCATGGTCAAATTTCAGATAAGCAAAGATGAAAAGCATAATTTAAATATCAGTATGAGGGATATAATCAGTACCAGGCAAGTGGTACTAGCATTCCAGGTTGAGAGGTGCATGTTAGCCACAGGATGCTTGGCTTGGGTTTTGAAATGTACTGTCAGTCTCACAGGCAGAACAGATATTCTCTCCTCCTCCTAAAACCCAGTATTTGTATCACTCTGTTTTCTTTGTCCCAATTATATTTCCCTGCCCAGGTTAATAAGATCTCTCTGCCCATCTTATAGTTCCAAGTAGTCTATGCACATCCTTTTTGGGACTTTGTGATTTCTGAGGGGCATTGCACAAGGGACACTCTCCAGTGATCTGACTTGTAAGATTATTGCTTTTAGTGCCTGCAGGAGGCATACCTGTGCAGAGGCTTTTCTCCATGATCTCTTTAGGTTTTAGATTAGAGTATATAGAATCTTGATGGGAATTTGTGTTAATCTTTAAAAAGCTATTGTCTTACAAAAGAAGGGTAAGAAGAGGTAAACCATGATGAGAGGAAAAGAGAAAGCTATTGAATGGAAAATGGTGTCATATCTTATTTCTCCTGGTGATCTCTATTGGTCTGAAGTGCACTGTGCACAGTGGGATGAATCTAGACTGAATAAGAGAAAGATAGTTTAAGAAAGTGGGAAGAGAGGGGACAAAAGAAGCAGAAATGTCCAGAAGATGATGATGCAGAGAAGATGGGAAAATGAAAACAGAAGGGACTGATCTTAGGATAGAGAAGAAAAAGGAAGAAAAGAGAAATAAAAGAGACAGATGAAGGAGAAGTCAAATAGTACAAAGATTCAGTAGCTTGCCACATAAGACATTTTTATATTTCCATGTGGTATTTGGAACATACTCACCCATCACACTTTTTCCTGCTATGACTAGGAAAAAGGACACTTTGGATTTTGGAAACATGATATATATCCTTGAGAATTTTTGTCTAATCCTTTCACCAGAAAATATTGACATTTGATAGTTTGGATTGGAAACAAGGACAAGAGGACTCTGAGGAAGGTTTAGGCTGAAGTTCAAGTGTCCCTATTTGTCAGATGATAAGATTTGAGAGATACTGTCATTTTCCTGGTATTAATGGTAGATGAACAAGTTGTAAATTGGATTCACTATCAATACTACTATTATATTTTTCTTTTTTTACCCCTTTGGTTTTCTCTGGACCTAATATTTTCCTTTAAGGGAAATTAGCCAACAACAAGGAAATAGAATAAGAAGAAAAAAGTGACAAAGAGAAGACTTAACATGCACACAAAAACAACTAATTAAACCCCAAGACTAGACAAAGAAGATAATCAACAGTATAAACCCAACAGGATAAAATGATGACCAGGCAGCAACAAAAAACTATGGACCATACCAATAATCAGGAAAACATGGCCCAATCCAATGAACAAACTAAAAACCAGGAAGAAAAGTGGAACATCTAACAAGTAATTAAAGCTCTCAAAACTTGTATCATGGGCCAATTCAATGAAGTGAAGGAAGAGATTAAGCATATTAAGAAAACACTTGGAGAGCATACAGAATTGTGATCATGCATAAAAAGATCACAGAGATGATGGGGATCAATAGCACAATCCAAGAAATAAAAAATACACTCTCAGTAAATAATAGCAAATTTGAAGAGACAAAGGAAAGAATTAGTAATGTGGAAGACAATACATCTGAAATCAAACATATAGTAGAATTTGCGGCGGCTTGCTCGGTCGGTAGAGGTGGGGTCTGGCTGCGGATGAGGGGTCGGTCCAGCTCTGGACGAGGGGTCGGACCCGCTTGGGATGAGGGGTCGGTCCCACTTGGGACGAGGGGTCGGTCCGGCAGCAGACGAGGGATCGGTCTCACAAGGGGTTGCGCGGTTCGGCTGACGGGGTCGCCCGGCGAAGCCGGCGACGAAGGGGTCGCTCGGAGAAGCCGGCGACAAAGGGGTCGCCTGGAGAAGCAGGCGACGAACTGGGGACAAGGGAGGCCAGGCCCTTGTCGGGGGCTCTCAGGACTGGAGGGCGCACGGCAGAAGAACTACCGCGGAGGCAAGGTAAACATGCAAGTCCAACTTTATTGAGGGAGAGGCAACAGTTTTATAGGGGCTGGGGAAGGCTGATTGGTCGAAGCCATGCCCTGTTCTGATTGGTTGCCGGTGAAAGGTCAGTGGGCGGTACTGGATGGGGGAGGGGTGGTGGTTAGGGATTGGCTGTTGCTGTTGCTGGGGGAAGGGGCAGGGTTTAGGGATTGGTGGCTGCTGTTGCTGGGGTGGAGGGCAGACTTGAGTTTCCCGCCCACGCCTGGCTGTTGCTGCTGTTGGGGGAGGGGAAAAGGGCAGACTGGAATTTTCCACCCTGCGCCTGCGCAGGGAGAAGGAAGAAGAAGGGTACTGCCCCACAGGCATCGTGTGGCGCCACCCGGGAGGAGGGGCGGCCGCGGAAGCATGGCTGCCGAGAAGGGGAGACCCGAGGGCACTCTGCGCCCATGCCGAGCTCCCTTCAGGGGTGGCAGTGAGTCCGACCAGCCACACTATTATGGGGGCAGCGGCTTGGCCTGCCGCGGCTGCTCCCCTGCCAGGCCAGCAAACCACACTTCAGCCCGAGGGGTGACCGCAAGAATTAATCAATAAAAAGATAGAAAAAAATCCATCAGGGACTTAGGGACCTGAAGGCCAATGCAAAATGCACAAACATATGCATTATAGGCATCCAAAGAGGAGAAGAGAAGGGGATGGGGACAGAAGGGGTGTTGGAGGAAATACTGGCTGCAAACTTCCCAAACATATTGAGGGAGATGCATGTACATGTCCAGGAAGGCCAATTCACCCAAACAGCATAAATCCCAACAGGGCTAACCCAAGACATATGCTAGTCAAATTGTTCAATGCTCAGGACAAAGAGAAAATATTAAAAGCAGCAAAAGAAAAGAGAGCCATGACATTCAAGGAAGGCTCCATAACATTAAGTGCTGATCTCTCATCTGCAACCATGGAGGAAGAAGGCAGTGGTATGACACAGTCAAAGTACTAAAACAAAAGAATTTCTAACCATGAATACTCTGTCCAGCAAAGCTAGCATTCAAAAATGATGGAGAGGGAAACGGACTTGGCCCAGTGGTTAGGGCGTCCGTCTACCACATGGGAGGTCTGCGGTTCAAACCCCAGGCCTCCTTGACCCATGTGGAGCTGGCCCACGCGCAGTGCTGATGCGCACAAGGAGTGTCGCTCCATGCAGGGGTGTCCCCCGTGTAAGGGAGCCCCACGCGCAAGGAGTGCACCCCATAAGGAGAGCTGCCCAGTGCAAAAAAAAGTGCAGCCTGCCCAGGAGTGGCGCCGCCCACACTTCCCATGCTGCTGACGACAACAGAAGCGGACAAAGAAACAAGACGCAGCAAATAGACACAGACAACAGACAACCGGAGGGGGGTGATTAAATAAATTAAAAAAAAAATGATGGAGAGTTCAAAATTTTCAGATAAACAGAAACTAAGAGAGTATGCCAGCAAGAAACCTGCCCTTCAAGAAATACTAAAGGGAATTCTGCAGGAGGAAATAAAAAAGCTGGAGAGACAGAGTTGGAGGAGAGTGTAAGGACAACTAAAACTACAAAAAGAGAAAAAAAATCAAACAACATAAGACAAACACAAGTCCAAAGAAAATATGGTTAATATAAAAAATTCCTTGAAAGTTATAACATGAAATGTCAATGGATTAAACTCACCTGTTAGGAGATACAGTTGGATAAGGAAATATGACCTGTCTAAATGTTGTCTACAAGAAACTCATCTTAGACCCAGGGATTCAAGAACATTGAAAGTGAATGGTTGGAAAATAATCTCACAGGGAAACAATAACTAAAAAGAGCAGGTGTAGCTATATTAACATAAAACAAAATAGACTTTAAATGCAAAACTGTTGTGAGAGACAAAGATGGACACTACATATTGGTGAAAATGATAATCTTTCAAGAAGAAAGAAAAATCATAAACATTTATGCCCCTAACAATGGCACCTCCAAATATGTGAGGCGAACACTGGAGAAACTCAGTGAAGGAATAGATGCCTCTACAATTATAGTGGGAGACTTTAACATACCACTATTACCATTGGACAGAACATTTCAAAAGTAAATCAATAAAGAAACAAGTATTTTGAACAACAGACTTGAGGATCTGGACCTAATAGACATATTCAGAGCATTACACCCAAATACAGCAAGATATACATTTTTCTCAAGTGCACGTGTATCATTCTCCAAGATAGACCAAATGCAAAGCCACAAAGAAAGTCTTAATGAATTCAGAAAGATTGAAATCATACAAAATAATTTCTCTGACCACAGTGGAGTTAAGCTGGAAATCTGCAAGGGCCAGAGGCCCAGATTTGGCACCAAGATATGGAAGTTAAACACCACACTCTTAGAAAAACAGTGGGTCAAGGAGGAAAACTCAACAGAAATCAACAACTACATTGAAATGAATGAAAATGATAACACAACATAAAACAACTTATGGGATGCAGTAAAAACTTTACTGACAGGGAAATTCATAACCATAAATTCATACGTCAAAAAAGAAGAGCTAAAACTGAAGAAATAATTGAACAATTGGAGTAATTAGTAAAAAAATAACTAACCCCAAAGAAAGAATACGGAAGGAAATAACAAAGATCAGAGCAGAAACAAATGAAATAGAAAATAGGTTAAGCACTCAAAAAAATAAACAAAACAAAGGGCAGGTTCTTTGAGAAGGTCAATAAAATTGACAAGCCCTTAGTTAGACTAACAAAGGAAAATAGAAAGAAAATGTAAATACACAAAATAAGAAATGAGAAGGGTGATATCACTCCTGACCCACTGAAATAAAAACTATCATAAGAGGATACTTTGAAAAACTGTATTCCAAAAAGAAAGGCAATTTAGAGGAAATGGACAAATTCCTAGAAACACATTAGCAGCCTACATTGACAAAAGAATAAATTGGTGATCTCAATAAACCAATCACAAGTATAGAGATAGAATCAGTCATTAAAAACCTCCCAACTAAGAAGAGCCCCAGGCCAGATGGCTTCACAGGGGAATTCTACAAAACATTCTGGAAAGAACTTACATGAATCCTGCTGAAACTCTTCAAAAAAATCATAACAGAAGGAACATTGCCTAACTCATTCTATGATGCCAACATTACCCTAATACCAAAATTGAACAAAGAAACTACAAGAAAGGAAAGTTACAGACCAATCTCTCTAATTTACCTAGATGTGGAAAAACTGAAAAACTACTTGTTCATCATATTCAACAACACATTAAACAAATGATACACCATGACCAAGAGGGCTTCATCTGGTGTGCATGGATGATTCAACATAAGAAAATCAATTAATGTAATACATGACATGAACAGATTTAAAAAAATCTCATGATCATATTTATAGATGCAGAAAAAGCATTTGACAAAATACAGCACTCTTTCTTGATAAAAACACTGCAAAAGATAGGAATAGAAGGAAAATTTCTGAACCTAATAAAGGGCATATATGAGAAAACCCACAGTTAACATTGTTTATAATGGTGAAATCCTAAAATCTTTCCCTCTAAGATCAGGAACAAGACAAGGATGCCCACTATCACACCTTCTATTTAACATTGTGTTAGAAGTACTAGCTTGAGCACAGAGGCAAGATCAAGATATGAAAGGAATCCAAATAGGAGAAGAGAAGTCAAAATTTTACTATTTGCAGATGACATGATCCTATACATAGAAAGCCCTGAGAACTCTAGAGCAAAGCTTCTACAACTTATAAATGAGTTCATTAAAATCACAGTATATAAGATCAATGCACAAAAATCAGTAGCCTTTCTATATGCTGATGATGAGCAATCTGAGGAGGAAATCAAGAAACAAATACCACTTACAATAGTAAATGAAAAAATCAAATACCTAGGAATAAATTTAACCAAAGATGTAAAAGACTTACACACAAAAAACTAAACAGCTCTGTTCGAGGAAATCAGAGAAGACCTAAACAAATGGAAGAATATTCCCTGTTCATGGATAGGAAGACTAAATATTATTAAGATGTCTATCCTACCAAAAACAGATCTACAGATTCAATGCAATACCAATAAAAATCAACACAACATTCTTTAATGAACTAGAAAAACCAACTATGTAATTTATTTGGAAAGAAAGAGACCCCAAATAGCCAAAGACATATTGTAAAAGAAAAATGAAACTGGAGGAATCACACTAACAGACTTCAAAACATACTACAAAGCTACAGTATGGTATTGGCACAAGGATAGACTCACTGACCAATGGAATGAATTGAGAGTTCTGATATATATACAGTCATCTGATATTCAACAAGGCCACCAAACCCACTCAACTGGGAGAGAATGGCTTCTTCAACAAATGGTGTCTCGAGAATTGGATATCCATATGTAAAAGAAGGAAAGAGGATTACCATCTCACACCAAAAATCAACTCAAGGGAAGCGGACTTGGCCCAGGGTTAGGGCATCCATCTACCACATGGGAGGTCCACAGTTCAAACCCTCAGCCTCCTTGACTCATGCGGAACTGGCCCATGCACAGTGCTGATGTGTGCAAGGAGTGCCGTGCCATGCAGGGGTGTCCCCTGTGTAGGGGAGCATCATGCGCAAAGAGTGCACCCAGTGCACAAGGAGAACTGCCCAGCGTGAAAGAAAATGCAACCTGCCTAAGAATGGCGCCACTCACATGGAGAGCTGACACAACAAGATGACACAACAAAAAGAAACACAGATTCCTGTGCTGCTGACAGCAATAGAAGTGGACAAAGAAGAAGACACAGCAAATAGACACAGAGAACAGACAATGACAACAAGGGCAGGGGGGTGGGGAAGGGGAGAGAAATAAATAAATAAATAAATAAATAAATAAATAAATCTTTTTAAAAAATGGACTCAAGATGGACCCAATATCTAAATGTAAGAGCCAAGATCATAAAGACCTTGGAAAACAATGTAGGGAAGCATCTACAGTACCTTGTAATAGGAAAGAGCTTCATGAGCTTCACAACCAAAGCACAAGCAGCAAAAGAACAAATAGATAAATGGAACTTCCTCAAAATTTAAGCATTTTGCACCTCAAAGGAGTTTGTCATGAAAGTGCAAAGAGAGCCTACACAATGTGAGAAAATATTTGGTAACCATATATCTGATAAGAGCCTTATATCCTGTATATATAAAGAACTCCTATATCTTGAAAATAAAAAGACAAACAACTGATTTAAAAAATGGGAAAATATTTGAATAGACGCTTCTCCAAAGAAGAAATACAAATGGCTAAAAAGCACATGAAAAAATGCTCAAAATACTAGCTATTAGGGAAATGCAAATCAAAACTACAATGAGATACCATCTTACTCCCATAAGACTGGCAGCTATCAAGAAAACAGAAAGCTACAAGTACTGGAATGGATGTGGGGGAATGGGAACACTCATCCACTGCTGGTGGGAATGCAGAAGGAAACAGTCATTCTAGGGACTATTTGGCGCTTTCTCAAAAAGTTAGCTATAGATTTGTCATATAACCCAGCAATTCCACTGCTGAGTGTATACCCAAAAGATCTGAAAATAAGGACACAAACCAATATATGTACACCAGTGTTCATAGCAGCATTATACACTATTGCCAAAAGTTGAAATCAACCCAAATTCCCATCAACAGATGAATGGATAAATAAAATGTGGTATATACATACAATGGAATACTACTCAGCTATAAGAAGGAATACAGTACAAACACATGTGATAACATGAAAGAATCTTGAGGACCTTATGTTGAGAGAAGCAGCCCAGGCATTGAAGGACAAATACTACATGACCTCTCTGATATGAAACAAGCAAATCAAGCTGTGTCAGAGAGCTAGAGACTGGAGATAGGCGTAAAGGATTCTGAGGGGAAGAGGAAGGTTGCGAGCTGACGCCTACATGGGTGAAGTCAATGATAAGCTAGAGATAAATATTTGTACAGGGAAGGGATGAGATGGGGGCATAGGGATACCTTTGGGTGGGGCTTTAAGGGCTTGAGTGGGGGCTAGGGTTAGGAGGATGGATCAGATGACCCAAGGAATTGGGGGGAGGGCTGGGAGAAACCACTGAATATGGGCGAATGACAGGTATATATTTGAAACTTTACTATTGAAAAAAGTCTTTAGAAGATATAATAAAGAAGGATCACGTGTTTAAAGTCCCTAAGGGGGGCATCTGGTAAAGGGACAAGCTTTTAGGGAGTATGTGAGTGTTCATTTTGTCATAGTGTGTTATAAATTTGGGTGGAGACCCATACAATGAGTGTGAAGGTATACCTACATCCTGGGAAGACCTGATATTTCCAAAGAGAGGGAATTATGTCTCTTCAGAGGATTGCTGGCTCCCAATTAGTTAGTGCAGTCTAGTATGTCAAGCCCTCAGCATTGTTGAAGTATCTGTAAATCTGGTTCCTCAAGTAGTGAAGGCTGAGTATCATGGTGTGCCCTGCAGAGTGGCGGAGAGAGGTATAGAATGGATGGAGGTAGGGCAACTGGGGGCAATGGAAGTGCTCCACAAGATCATGCAATGATGGACATGTCAACTTACATCTAAAGTGTATACAAGTCTATAAACTAAAATGTAAACTATAATGTAAAACATAAGGAAACTAAAATTTTAGGAATCTGTACATTCTAAAATATAAACAATAATGTAAACCAAAATGAAACCATGCTTGATAGCTATGTTTCAAAATTTGTACATCAGCTGCAGCAAATATAACATGAACATGTAAAGAGATCATTGCTGGGGAAAGGGAAAAAGGGTTTGATATTGAATATCTGGGTGTCCCCTATATTGTGCATGTGAATTACTGTGGTCTAAAACTATTTTGAAGACAAAATTAAAAATTAGGAAAAAAAAAAAGAAAAGATGTAGACACTGATGAAGAAATGAAAGTGCCTTGTCACTCACTGTACATATAGGGCAACACCTATTACAGTAATGAAAGGCAAAATGTTAGAAAAAAAGCTTTATAATATTTTTCATTTTATTAATCCACCAATTTATTTTTACTTTATTTTAGTATTTCTAATTTACTATATATTCTATTTCTAAACTTTACACCCGTCACTGTATTTCACTTTCCTATTAATTGAATTTGACAATATATTAGGATTCATTGTTGAAGAAGTTTTGGATCACAGAGAGGTTAAACTATGGTGGGGCATGAACTCTGGTGTGGGATGTTATTGATGAGGGGCACATAATGGGAGGGGGAGTTCTCCAGGGCATGTATATAGGGAACATAAATATGTTAGGATATATGTTGGGTATTTTTATAGTAGTTACAGTTACAAACGTCAACTGAGGGAGTGCTGAGTTCCCACCCAGGGGAGCTCTGTCATATTCCCCAATAGAACAACCATAATCCCCCAAGTGCAACAGCAAAGATCAACAAGGAAGGATGGTCCAATAATGAGCCCTTGATACTGATGGCTATGCTTAGGAGCCTGTGTGCCTGAAATATGAACTAGGTCTAGAGCTGTAGGGTGCCTAAGAGTTACCTCCTGAGAGCCTCCATGTTGCTCAAATGTGGTTACTCTCTAAGCCAAACTCAGTATGTAAATGCATACATTCCCCCCCGCATGGGACATGATTCCTGGGATGAGCCTCCCTGGTGCCGAGGGATTACAACCAATCACTAACTGGAGAAGCAACTAGAAAGAGACCTCGAATAAAAGGGTCAGCTCAGACCAGCAGAATATCTCAGCCTACACATTGGATCACACGTTAAAAACTGCTCTTCAACCTTGAATAAAAGGGGGAAATGGCAAAGACAAATGAGTTGGCTAAGAGTCTTCTAAAAAGAGTTCGGAGGTCATCAGAGGGGTCACGCTTATGCACACCTAAGCAGGACCCCAGAAAAAGCCAAAGTAAATACAACCCTAGATACTGGTTCTCCTGAAGGCTATGGAGATCCACAGGGCATATAGTCACGGCAGATGGATTTGGAGCTCTGTGCCATGTCAGAGGGCCCTACATTGGAATTTATGCTCCTGAGTGTGACTGAGCTGGACTCAGATGTGACTTTTCCACACATGCCTCTTCTGTCACTTTTACTGAACCTGTGGTTGGTGCTAGGGATGGTCCATACTCAGGAGACTTGAATCTCTGGACTGCCCATGTGCCAGCTGGGCCCTGAGCCTCAGCAGAGTGGTGACTCCTACTCTCTGGTTTGTTGATCTTACCCAGGTCAGCTAACAGGTAAGTTAAGATGGTCAGCCACCACACCAGGGAATTAAGAGTGCCTACAAATGTAAGCAGAAGAATTGCGTCCATCATCCATGTGGAATCAAAGACCCCTCTTTTTCTAGAGGTGGTGAGGACATCATCATCCCAGGGTCCACAGAATGGAGGAATAAAATGTGGACTAGAGTGGACTTACTGATAGTCTACTACAAAACTATTGTGGCGAGTAATAGAAGAAATTTTAGCATCAAGGTGGAGAAAGTAGCCACAGTAGTTACTGAGGGCAGGGGCGGGTAGAAGAGATATGATGGGGGGCATTTTTGGGATTTTGAATTGTCCTTAATTATATTGCAGATTCAGATACTGGACTTTATATATCCTGCCATAACCCACTGAATGTACTGGGGGACAGTGCGAACAACAGGGTAAACTATTATCTGTGTAGTGCAGTGGTGCCCCAAAATGTGTTCACCGAGTGTGATGTGTATGCTGCAATGATGAGGTTGTTGGTGTGGGAGGAGTGAGGTAGGGGGGTGGGGGGTATACAGGAACCTCTATAATTTTGTGTGACATTGTTTTTTGATGTACATATCGTCAAAAAAATACAATTTACAAAAATGATGTGGTGAGGAGTGGGATATATGGGAACCTCTTATGTTTCTTGTTTTTTAATGTTTTTTAATGTAACACTCTTTGTGATCTATTAACTTTAATTGAAAAAAAGAAAATGAAACAAAAACAAAGAAAATCAATGATGGAAGCAGATGTGGTTCAAGCAATTGAGCCCCTGCCTACCACATGGGAGATTCCATTTTCAGTTCCCAGTGCCTCCTGGAGAAGATGAGCAAGACAGTGAGCTGGTGTGGTGGGCTGGCATGGTGAGTTGATGCAACAAGATGACACATCAAGGAGACACAAAGAGGAAACCCAATAAGAGAGGCAACAAAGCAGGCAGTAGAGGTGGCTCCAGTGATTGAGTGACACTCTCTCACATGGTAGGTCTCAGGTTCAGTTCCTGTTGTCTCCTAAAGAGAAGACAAGCAGACACAGAGAGCATACAGTGAATGGACAAAGGGAGTAGACAGAGTGCAAACAACAAGGGTGAGGGAATAAATGAATAAAATAAATATTTTCAAAAAAAAAGAAAAACAAAAGAAAATCAATGAATATAATATGCCATATAAATGGATTGAAAGAAAAAAAAATCACATGATCATATCTATAGATGCAGAAAAAGCATTTGACAAAATAAAGCACCCTTTCCTTATAAAAATACTTCAAAAGGGGAATAGAAGGAAACTTCCTCAACATGATAAAGAGTATATATTAAAAACCTACAGCTAACATCATATACAGTGGTGAAATCCTAAAAGCTTTCTCTCTTAGGTCTGGAACAAGACAAGAATGCACACTGTCACCACTCTTATTTAACACTGTGTTAGTGGCTTGCTCAAGCATGTAGACAAGAAAAAGATAAAAAGTTATCCATGTAGGAAAGAAAGAAATAAAAATTTGCACATAACATGATCCTATACATAGAAAACCCTGAGATAATAGAAGCGGTCTCAGAAAACACACAATGAATGAACACAGAGAGCAGGCAACTGGGGCGGGGGGTGGGGAAGGGAGGAAGTGAGAAATGAATAAAAAAATAAATCTTTAAAAAACCAAAACAAAACAAGAAAAAACCCCTGAGATATCTCCATTCAGTTTTGGCAGTGTGTACTTAATGTATCTTGGGGTACTCAGGTTAGGTGCATAAATATTTAATATAGTTATTTCTTCTTGGTGAATAGGCTATTTTAGTAAAATATATTGACCATCTTCATTCTTTGTAACAGTTTTTCGTTTGAAGTCTATTTTGTCCAATATTGGTATCACTACTCCAGCTCTTTTTTGGTTACTATTTGCATGACATATCTTTTTCCAGTCTTTCACTTTTAACCTGAGTGTGTCCTTACCTCTGAGGTGGATCTTTTGTAGACAACATATACATTGGTCATTTTTAAAAATGCATTCATCAATCTATTTATTTTGATTGGAGAGTTCAAGCCATCAACATTCAATATTATTACTGTAAAGGCATTACTCACTTCATCCATTTTGTTCTTTGGCTTTCTCTTCTCATATCATACTACTGCCTGTCTTTTTACCCTTAAATTTACCCTTCCTAATAATCTTCATTTCTACACTCTTCTCCAAGGCTGTTAGCCTTTTTTTATCCTTTCAGGCTGCAGCACTTCCTTAGTATCTCTTATAATTATGGTCTTTTGGTAACATATTCTATCAGTTTTTGTTTATCTGTGAAGACTTTGAACTCATCCTCATCTGTGAAGGGCAATTTTGCTGGATACAAAATTCTTGGCTGGCAGTTTTTCTCTTTTAGTACCTTTAATACATTATACCACTTTTTTCTTGCCTCCATGGTTTCTGATGAGGAATCAGCACTTAATTTATCAAGATTCCCTTGGATGTGAGGCTTTATTTCTCTTGCTGCTTTCAGAATCCTCTCTTTATCTCTGATATTTGTCGTTCTGAACACTAGGTGTCTTGGGATAGGTCTTTTTGGATTTATTTTTTGGGGTGTATTGACTTTCTTGGATATTAATATTTATGTATTTCATAAGGGTCAGTAAGTTTTGAGTTATTATTTCTTCAAATATTCTTTCTGCCCCTTTTCCATTCCTTTCTCCTTCTGGGACACCAATAATGCAAATGCTTGTTTCTTTCACATTGTCATTCAATTCCCTGAGACCCTGATCCATTTGATCTATTCTCTTCTCTTTCTGTTCTCCTATCTTTTCCAGTTCAGAAATTCTGTCTTCAAACTGTTCAAATTTCCTCTTCTGTGCCTCTAATGTATTTTTCTCTCTTTATTTTTTAAAAATGTTACATTCAAAAAATATAAGCAGTCTCCATATACCCCCCACTCCCTTCACCCCACTCCTCCCATATCAACAACCTCTATTCATCATTGTGGGACATTCATTGCATTTGGTGAATACATTTTGGAGCACTGCTGTACCACATGGATTATGGTTTACATTATAGTTTACACTGTTCCCCAGTCCACCTAGTGGGCCATTGCAGGACATACAGTGTCCAGCATCTGTCCCTGCAGTACCACCCAGGACAACTCCAAGTCCTGAAAATGCCCCCACATCATATCTTTTCTTCCCTCTCCCTATCCTCAGCAGCTACCATGGCCATTTTCTAATGTATTTTTAATCTCATCCATCATGTTTTTCATTCCCATAAGGTCTGTTACTTTTCATTGCAGACTTTCAAAATTGTTTCTTAAGATCACCTGGTGTCTTCTTAATATCCTTTACTTCTTTAGTAGTCATATTTTCTTGAAATTCTTTGAAATGATGTAGGAGTGTTGTATTATTATTGCTGATAATTTTTTAAAATGCTGTATCTCTTCACATTTCATTTCTTCTTTTGGCAGGGCCATCTCTTCCTGTTTCTTAGTGTCACTTAAAATTTTTGCTGATATCTAGGCATCTGAATATGTTGGTGAATTTACTCTGGTGGCCAATTTCTTTCTCTTGTCTATTGTTTTCTTTTTTTCATAGCTCTTCTTTGACATTTGGTTCAACATATTCTAAGTCTTTAAAATTGCCCAGGTTAAACTATCAAAATTGGGCCAGGGACTCACTAATAGGGCACAGATTTCCTCCCAGGGATTAGGGTATAGAGATTACCTTCAACACTTTTTGTCCATGCATTTTCCAAACCAGGCAGCAGATAGTGCTTGTTTGCGTATCTTTCCTTGGAGATGTTTGAGTTTAGGCTTTCCTGTGTTCCTGTGTTGAATCTCCAGAGAGGAGATTCAAAGTGAGCAATGCTGGCCAAATTCTGAGGTAAAGCCTCTCAACTCTCCCTGCCTTTTCCTTTGGAACAGCTGACAGGGAAGAAATATCTGTTTCCCTCTCAGTCAGTTGCAGTGAGCCAGGACGTTTTACCCCTGCTTAATGTCTTGGGGGTGGGGTAGAGGATCCCTTTCCAGTGGCCACGGGGGCTTGGTAACTCACATTTATTGTTTTGGCTTCTTCAACTCTCTGTCCCTCATGCGCCCAGGAGTTGTGTAGCACTGTCCTGTTCTGCTGACCTCCAAAGCATGCCCCTCAGATATCTTTTGGCTCTTTCTCCATTGTGTTTGTTAGAGCATTGAGCTCTGCCTGTTAGTCTGACAACTCCTTCCCACAATACCCCTCTTCAGGACTTTTGATCCCATTAAATGACATGTGGATTATGCAGTCTTGATCAGAAGACAGTTCTGTTTATTAAAATTTCTTACATTGGTTTGATCAAACATATTAATAGTTATGATATTTTCATAAGAATAAAACATTTATTAACATAACTGAGCAGAGAAGTGAGATTCCTTTATTCAAAATTAAGATACAATTTTTTTTAAAACAAATCAATTTTATTGTTACATATTAATAAAGTATAAATCCATCCAAAGTGTACAATCAGTGGCATCTGGTATAATCACATATTTGTTTATTCATCACTTTAGTCATTCTTAGAACACTTTCATTATTCCACTAATAATAAGCAAAAAACAAACAAAGCTCATCATCTTTTAATCTCTTTATACTTCCCCTGCCATACATAGTTGCTGTCCTTTTTCCTTCTCTTTAGTATCTTTGCATTTATATTTTGTAAAAATAGTCTTATATATTCAATACCATCCATAGTCATGTTTTATATCAGGTTTTACTGTCATATGCAGTATCTTGTTACATGTAGTATACAATTTCAAAACAATATTTATAAAAGATGCAAACAACAAAGTCTATTCAAATACCCAGTCAAGAAAGCTTAAACTCCTACTGACAAGGGTGAATATGACCAACTCACCAATTTGTGGTAAAGTGTATGGGCATTGGCGAGTGTTTTAGGTCCTTTTGATTTCCCCTCCATCTAGAGTCTATAGCTACCCCAGCCATGTGAAATAATTTTCTACTATTTGATACAGCTCTGCCTCCAGTGGCATCCAGTCTAGTATCAATGGAGGATGAATTCATACACTCAAGCAATATTTGAAGGCAATATTTTAGTATTTGACCACTATTCCTATTAAATCTACCCAACATATGACATTTCTGTGTTTCAAAATCCCTTCTCCAGTGCTATTATGATTTAAACCATACTCTCTTCTCATGTATGTATCTGGTTTATAGGATTAGGTCTCTGCTTTGGTGCTGACCCAAGTTCCCATTCTAATATTCTGCCTTGACCTCCAATTCTATGCTAGGCCTGGGCACTGATTGTGACCTTACCAGAGCATGGACTCCTTTGTCTTTCTTGGAATCAGAGGAGCTGAAACCTGCTGTCAGAGCTCCCCAATGGCCACTAACATGGACTTTTTCCTTAGTCACACAATTAGTCTACATCCCAACCACCTTCTGGGACATCGATTACTTCAGGAGCTTCTACTGATTCTAGTCTTAGGCCTTTGTAGATAGTGTTACATATGAATGGCCCAGACTTATCCTATATGCTTTTAACTACAGACTTATCAACATTCAAAATCTCTGTTCAAAAGTCATCTCCATAGACAATAACTCCTTAATAACCACATCAAAAGTGACCTCTTTCTCCTACTTCAAGTCACTGAAGGTCACTACATTACTGTCTTTTATTCTTTACAGCAGCTTTATCTATTTAATGTCTTGAATTTACATATGTATTAACTTGAATTTTCCTCTGGAATGTACATGAACCTTTGCTTTTTTTGCTATTCTCAGCATCAAGAATCTCTGACACTGACATATTAAATATGTATTAGATTAAGGAATAACTGGTCCCAAAATTTGGTCTGTAGTGTTACTGCCATGCCCTGTAGCCACTCTGCAATATTCTCCTGAATTAATCTCCAGTGTCAGTTGGAATACCTCTTAGATATCTGCCTGATCCACATAGAGATGGCAGGATCAGAGGCCCTAATTCTTGCTAATGATATAGTTACCATCATATCCTTCATTTTAATATTATCTCGGTAATTGCTTCATGGTTTAAAGCAGGGGTTCTTTTTTTTGTCTATTTATTTTTTAAATATTACATTAAAAAAATAAGGTCCCCATATACCCCCCACCCCTCTCACCCCACTCCCCCCCCCATAGCAACATTCTCCTCCATCATCATGAGACATTCATTGCATTTGTTGAACACATCTCTGAGCATCGCTGCACCTCATGGTCAACGGTCCACATCATAGCCCACACTCTCCCACGTTCCATCCAGTGGGCCATGGGAGGATATACAATGCCCGGTAATTGTCCCTGAAGCACCACCCAGGACAACTCCAGTCCTAAAAATGCCTCCACATCTCATCTCTTCCTCCCATTCCCCACACCCAGCAGCCACCATGGCCACTTTCTCCACACCAATGCCACATTTTCTTCAATTCCTAATCACAATAGTTCATGAATAGAATATCAGTAAGTCCACTCTAATCCTTATTCTATTCCTTCATCCTGTGGACCTTGGATTGGTTGTGTCCACTCCACATCTATATCAAGAGGGGGCTTAGATTCCACATGGATGCTGGATGCAATCCTCCTATAAAGCAAGGGTTCTTAACAAGGGATCTGTGAGCTTGAAATGAAATTCAAAAAAACATTATTCTTGTGGGGACATGTTGGTGAGGGTGTGATATATTTATTAAGTAATACATAGTATAGTCTGAACTTAGTAAGAGGTCTGGTTTTCAATGACTGGCAAAGGGGTCCATGGAACAAAAAAGGTTAAGAACCCCTGGTTTAAAGGGACACATTTTTTCTTCATGATTTTTATTAAATGTTAGATTATAAAGCATTCTGTATACATTATGTGTTTTTTAAATTTTTAAAATTAAAATACTGTAGTATGAAACCAGCCATTTTCAAGTACTGATGCATATAATTTTGAAAATCTGTTTAAAGAATATTTAAACTTGAAATAAAAAGTAAGATATAACTGTTTCCTTTATGATAAACATTTAACATTAACAATCATTGCTTACCCTAATGCTAATAACCCTTATTAGTTGTGAACTATAGTCCATGCTCAGTGACAATGCTCCAAAATATGTTCATCAATTGCAGTGAATGTACCACACCAAAGAAAGAAGTTGTTAATGGGAGGGAAAGTGGGAGATGGGGGGAGTGGGGCATATGGGAATCTCTAATTTTTTAATGTAACATTTTATATAATCTAAGTATCTTTAAAAATAAATAAATAAAATAATAAATAAATAAATAAATCACACAAAAATTATTCCTTATTAGTCACTAATAAACACTAAGTAACCTTATTCCCCTCTGAGACTCAAGTATCGTTCTGGGTTTAAATATGGCTTATCTTTAGCTATGTTACTGCTGGATTTTGGACACATTTGCCATGCATTAAGCTAATAAATAAATCTCCCATTTTAATATTTTCAACTGCTTTATAATAATTCTTATGCTACTGTCAGTATTTTAACACAAAGAAGTAATTGTGAATCCTCTAACTCCCTGGCTTCCTTTCTCCTTGTGGCTAAGCAGAAAAAGATGAGAGAAACCACAGCTAAGCAGAATAAGTCTCATTGTAGCCAATTTTTAAAAGCAGTACACCTTTTTTTTTACTGATTAGCCTACTTTTCATATTCATTTTTCAGAGTTTTTAGGTTAATGGCTAAAAAAAAATCCTAATTCATATTCAAACTCTGAGTAGGATACCGCTACTGATTTTCTCTTTTGACTGGTTTCACATAGAAATCTGGCGTAACTGTTTTCAAGGGATTTCTCCTCTTACATGAAAAAAAAAAATCCAACTAGACAAAAAAACGCCATCTTTGATAATACAAAACAATTTTAAAACTCTGTTTAGTGGAAATAGCTTATGATAAATTCCTCAGTTCTAGGGATCTATTTCAATCTAAGCCAGTTTGTAGAAAAACCTGAGTTTGCTTTGAAATAAGTTGATGTGAGTCACTATTAGAACTAATGATTTTTAGACTATTGATGAAAAATATTGGGCAGATGTCACCTAAAAGTTCCAAGCAATTATCTGTTTGGTAAGAGAGGTGGCTTCAATTTGCTTCAGCTATAGATTCTATTTTCAGTTTTGTCTTTAGTTATAAATGTGTTGAATGAAGACCTTCCTTTAAAAATAGTTTTGCACGAGTGAGAACTTAATTAGTTATAATAGGTCAGTCTAGTACATTTTATCTAATATGTTAACAGAATTTAGGCCTAATTTTGCCTATATTACAGTTTATTATTAATGAGAAGTAAATGTGTTTTCATTTTCAAACAGATGCTAGTAAACCAGCAGCAGTGAAACCAAAGACGACAGGAAAAGCTCACTATTGATTTCTTTTTTATTACTTGATGGGAGGATTAAAGAAATTGGCAAAGCATGGAAAACTATATCTTAAACAGATTATTCATTCATCACATATTTTAACTATGGTTAAACGACCCAAATTTGAGAACCATATTTGTAGTGGATTATGAGCATTTTCGTTTTGGGGTCAGAAGGCAGGATCCCATAATTTCTGGGCTGAGTGCAACCTGCCCTGAATGGAGTTTCTATTTACCTCATCAGCCAAATTGGGACATGTCTATCCTGAGGACAAACTGAAGACTCAAATAATATGACAGCTTAGATCAGAGGGAAATACTCTGTCAGGAGCTTCAAAGCTATTGTTTGATAATAGCAAAAGAAATTGTGGTTTTAAACCATGAATTTTAAATCAGTATAACTGTGCTCAAACACATGTCTACCAATCAAAATAGGAATCATTACAATCCACACATTTTTGCCAATGAGAAATTAGTTTGTTTATTCTTTTTTTTCCTAAAGATTTATTTATTTATTTCTCTCCCCTTCCCCCCCCACCCTGGTTGTCTGTGCTCTCTGTCTATTTGCTGCGTCTTCTTTGTTCACTTCTGTTGTTGTCAGCGGCACGGGAATCTGTGTTTCTTTTTGTTGCATCATCTAGTTGTGTCAGCTCTCCGTGTGTGTGGCACCATTCCAGGGCAGGCTGCACTTTCTTTCGTGCTGGGCGGCTCTCCTTATGGGGCGCACTCCTTGTGCATGGGGTTCCCCTACGCGGGGGACACCCCTGCGTGGCAGGACACTCTTTGTATGCATCAGCACTGCACATGGGCCAGCTCCACACGGGTCAAGGAGGCCCGGGGTTTGAACGGCAGACCTCCCATGTGGCAGATGGTCGCCCTAACCACTGGACCAAGTCTGCCGCCAGTTTGTTCATTCTTCTAGAGTAAAAATCTGTGCTTCAGGATTTGACAAACTCTTGGAAAGCATTTTCTGCATCCTGCTGGTTGTGGAAGCATTTTCCCTGCAAAAAATTGTTGAGATGCTTGAAGAAGTGGTAGTTAGTTAGTGAGAGTTCAGGTGAATATGGCAGATGAGACAAAACTTCGCAGTCCTATTTGAAGCTTTGGTTGTGGGATGTACAGATCAGGTGTTTTATAGAGAAGAATTAGGCCCATTGTCTTGACCAGTGCTAGCCTCAGGCATTGCAGGTTTTGGTGCATCTTATCGATTTGCTGAGCATACTTCTCAGATGAAATAGTGTCACCAAGGTTCAGAAAGCTCTAATGGATCAGATAAGCAACAGACCACCAAACAGTAACCATGACCTTTTTTTGGTATAAGTTTGGCTTTGGTAAGTGCTTTGGAGCTTCTTCTCAGTCCAACCACATTGCCAGTTGTCATGTAAAATCCACTTTTCATTGCATGTCATAATCCATGCTAAAATGGTTAGTTGTTGTTGTTTAGACTAAGAGAAGATGATGCTTCAAAATGATTATTTTTTTTGATTTTCAGTCTGCTCATGAGATACTCACTTATTGAGTTTTTTCACCTTTCCAATATGCTTCAAAAGCCAAGTGACCTTAGAATGATCAATGTTGAGTTCTTCAGCAACTTCTCACATAGTTGTAGGAGGATCAGCCTTGATGATTGTTCTAATTGGTCATTGTCAACTTCCAATGGCTGGCCACTATACTTCTCATCTTCAAGTCTCTCATCTCCTTTGCAAAACTTGAACCACCACTGCACTCTACATTTGTTTGCAATTCCTGGCCAATGAGTTGTTGATGTTGCAAGTTGTCTCCACTGCTTTACAAACCATTTTAAATTCAAATGAAGAACATCACTCAAATTTGCTTTTTGTCTAACATCATTTCCATAGTCTAAAATAAATATAAAATAAACAGCAAGTAATAACTCATTAACAAAAAGCATAAAGTGAGAAATGCATATTAAAATGATGTACAACAGATTGTGACTCCACCCCCAGCATGAGGGGAAGCAGGGCTGATTGAATATCACAATGCTGATAAGGACTGGCTTCCTTTCACCCAGATGGGTTTGCAGGTCTAGCCTAAACCCCAGTCCAGCTCTGGCAAGAATGAAGTTGGGTTACCTCCACAACCTCTCTGGGAAACTGCAAGTCATGTTGCAGAGGCTGGTGCTCATCCTACTCTAGCAATGCAAGCTTCCTCAGGAGCCATTCTGTGGCTGGAGTTAGAAGCTTCATTTCTTATAAATGGTGGAAGAAGAAACAGTGGTCCACTGACCTCAGCTACTGATTAGAGGACTTGGTTGTCTGAAGTATAATCCTAGAAACAGCTAAAGTTTGAGCCTGTCCAAGTTAGGAAGAGTCTGGTAGTCACCATTTTGATTCCACCCCTGGCAGGAAGGGAAGCCTGGCTGACTGAAAATTCAGTGAAGTTAGGGACAGGTTTCTTTCCATCAAGGTCAGACTGCAGCCCTAGCCTAGGCTCCAGCCCCACCTCCAGCAGAGAGGAAGCTGGCAGGACCTGCACGAGGCTTTCCAAGCAACTGCAAATGCTCTTTGCCAGGACAGACTGAGTAGTCGGTCCCCTGGGGCTGTATCCCCACACCCCAATATGATAGGAAATGTGCTGGCTATCCTTGGCCTCTCCAGGCAATGACAAGTGTTTTCAGCCCACATGAACTGGTATGTTGAGTGCCTTTGAATCCATCTTCACCTCTGTCTGTTCATAGGATGGGAGGGGGTTTGTGTTCTCTCAACCTCTCAGGGCAACTGCCAGTGCTTTTGACCTGCAGCACCTGAATATTGGACACCTGTGGCTCTGCACCCATCCCCAGGAGGTCAAGAGATGAAGTGTGTTTGCCCAGCATCTCTGGGTAATTGCAGGTGTTTTTGACCACACAGACTGGACTGTGTGGATCCACCCTCATCCTCTGTCAGGTCTGAGCTCCTCAACCAGAGTGGGGCAGTCAAGGCCATTGGCAAAGTAAAAGGCACGTGGAGCTGTGGGGAGTTTATGCATATGGAGTTTATTCTGTGTGCTTTCCTTTTCCTTTGTTCTCTCTGCTCTCTCTCTCTCTCCTGCTCCTGCTCCTCTATTTACATGGGAGCTGCTTTTATGTCATTACTCTCAGAATATATGATTGGTTCTTATCCAGAATATATGATTGGTGGCATACCTATCATGTTACATATACTAATTGGCTGCCATATGTGCCAGTCGGGACCAAGTCCATCCCCCCAGAACTTGAGAGCAGTGATGCTGTGTCATGTTTCCTGGATATAGCCAAGAAATATCCAGGATGCTTCAGCCATTTAACTATTGGGCTCTAGCTCCCCTACACCCTTCAAAAGGAAAGGAGGGGGCTGGTGTTTCTACAGCCTTTCCAGGCAATGGCATAGACTTTCAGCCTGCACAGACTGGACTGTTGGATGCCTATGGATCCACCCCTGCTACCAATAGGATAGGAGGGGTCTGGTGTCTCCACAGCCTCTCCGGACAATGGTAGGTACTTTCAGCCTACAGGGACTGAACTGTTGGGTGCCTGTGGATCCAGCCCCATGTAGTAATAGGATAAAAGGGGGGTGGTGTTTCCTTAGCTTCTCTGGGCAATAGCAGCTATTCTGGGCCTAAAGGGACTGAACTGTTGGGTGACTGTAGAACCACACCCACCACCCAATAGGCTAGGAGGAGACTGGTGTTTCCTCAGTCACTCTGGGCAATGGTGGGTACGTTCAGCCTACAGGGACTGAACTCTTGGGTCCTGGTGATTCCTTTCTCACACCCTAAAGGGCAGAAGGGACAGTACTCTCTCAGCCTCTCAGGGAAACTGCAGGTATATTTGGCCTACAAAGATTAAATTGTTGGGCACTCCAGAAGGTCCATTTCCACCCCTGGCAAGGAGGGGCTCTGGTTTCTATGTCAGTTAACCTGGGCAACTGTGGTCAGTTTGGACCCAGACAGTATAGATTGCTGCCCACAACTGTAGCTCCATCCCTGCCCAAGGTAGGGGAAGAAGGGGTGTGAAGCTTCATCAGTGTCTCTGGGCAACTACAGAAACACTTGTCCTTCCCAACTTGGATTATTATACATGGCTGCAGCTCAGTCTCTACCCCTGACCGAGGAGAAAGGTGGGAGAAGCTTCATTAGTTCTTAGGGCAATGTGGGCCGCTTCAGCCTCCAATACTTACAACACCAACTACGTCCTCAACTCCTAATACACAAAAAGCAAGGGAGAAAGACAAGAAAACCCTAAATTAAAGGAAGAAACTACACCCAGAATAAATACATCTAGCAAGCCAGATGTGAAAAAAACAACAAAAAATTACAATCCATACCCAGAAACAGGAAGATTTTGCCCAGGTAAAGGAACGAGATAAGCCTGCAGATGACATACAGGAGTTGAGACAACTAATCATAGATGTTCAAACAAATATCCTTAATAATTCAATGAGATTGCTAAGGAGATTAAGGATTTAAGAAGACATGAGGGGAACACAAAGCTTTTGAAAGCATACATAGGAAAACAGCAGACCTTATGGGATTGAAAGGTGTAATAAATGAAATTTAAAATACAAGTTTGCATTGGTGGTATAGTGGTAAGCATAGCTGCCTTCTAACAATACAAGCTTGCCCATGCCTTTGGAGAGCTGAAGGCCTGCATCCATAGAGAGCTGGTGCAGCAAGATGATGCAACAAAAGGAGACAAGCAGATACAGAAGAATGCACAGTGAATAGACACAGAGCAGACAGCAAGCAAGCTGCAAGGGAAGGATAAAGAAATAAAATAAATCTTTAAAAAAATACACTGAAGGCATTTAACAGTAGATTTGAGGAAGCAGAAGAAAGGATCAATGAACTCAAAGACATGGCCTCCAAAAGTCAACATACAAAAGAACAGATGAAGAAAAGAATGGAAAAAAGTTGAACAGGATCTTAGGGAACTATGTTATAGCAAGAGATGTGCAAACACATGTGCCATGCATGTCCCAAAAGTAGAAGGAAAGGGGAAAGGGGCAGAAGAAATACTTGAAGAAATAATTGTGGAAAATTTCCCAATCCTATTGAAGGACATAGCTATCCGTGTCCAAAAAGTACAATGTAACCCCGTCCAAGTAAATCTGAATAGACCAACTCTGAGACACATACTAATCAGAATATCAAATGCCAAAGACAAGAAGAATTCTGAGACCAGCAAGAGAAAAACAATGCATGACATATAAGGGATACCTAATACAATTAAGTGCCAATTTCTCATTAGAAACCATAGAGACAAGAAGGCAGTGGTATGACATATTTAAGATACTGCAAGAGAAAAACTGCCAGCCAAGAATATTATATCCAGCAAGATTATCTTTCAAAAATGAGGGTGAGATTAGAATATTCACAGATAACCAGAAACTGAAAGTTTATAACAAAAAGAATAGCTTTCCAGGAAATTCTAAAGGTATTTTACAGCATGAAAATAAGTGACAGAGAGAGAGAGGCTTGGAAGAGAGTCTAGAAATGATGACTGTATCAGGAACAATAACTAAAAGTGTCAAAAATAAAATGACAGATAAAACACAAAGATCAAAATGGTTGAAAAAGAACTGCCCTTACAGTAATAACACTGAATGTTAGTGGATTAAACCCTAATCAAAAGACACAGACTGACAGAATGGATATGAAAATATGACCTATCTATATCCTGATTGCAGGAGACTCACCCTAGACCCAAGGATACCAATTGACTGAGAGTGAAAGGTTGGAAAAAATATTCCATGCATGCAGTAAACAAAAACAAAAACAAAAAAGAACTGGGGTAACTATACTTACATCAGATGATATACACTTTAAAAGCAAAACTGTTATTAGAGACAAAGAAGGACATCACATATTAATAAAAGGGATGATTTACCAGGAAGAAATAACAATCATAAATGTATATGCACCTAACCAGAATACCCAAAGATACATAGGCAAACATGGCAAAACTGAAGGGAGAAATAGACATCTGTACAATAATAATTGGAGACTCCAATACAGAATTGGATAGGACTTCTGGGAAAAGGATCAATAAAGAAAGATAGAGCTTAAATAATATGATAAATGGACTAAACTAATAGACATAAACAGAATACTGCATCCCAAAACAGCAGGATATACATTTTTTTCAAGTGCTCATGGATCTTTCTCCAGGATTGACTACGTGTTGGGTCACAAAGCAGATCTCAATAAATTCAACAAAATCAAAATTATACAAAGCACTTTCTCTGATCATAATGGAATGAAGTTGGAAATTGATAAGAGGCATAAAATGGGAAAATTCACATATATATGGAGATTAAGCAATACACTCAAATAATCAGTGGGTCAAAGAAGAAATTTCAAGGGAAATCAGTAAATATCTTGAGATGAGTGACAATGAGAATACAACATATCAGAACTTATGGGATACAGCGATGGTAGTGTTAAAAGGAAAATTTATAGTCCTTAATGTTTACATTAAAAAAGAAGAAAGAGCTAAAATCAGTGACCTAACTACACTGCTGGAAGAACTAGAAAAAGAACAGTGAACTAATTCCAAAGAAAGTAGAAGGAATGAAATAACAGATTCAGAGCAGAAATATAATGAAATTGAGAACAGAAAACAATAGAATTAATAAAACCAAAAGTTCGTTCTTGAAGATTAACAAAATTAGCAAACACTTAGCCAGACTGACTAAGAAAAAAAGAGAGAAGATGCAAATAAATGAAATAAAAAATGAAAATGGGAACATTACTACTGACCCCACAGAAATAAGAGAGTTCCTAAGAGGATACTATGAAGAACTTTATGCCAAAAAACTAGATAATATAGATGAAACGGAAAAATTCCTAGGAACCTACAAAAAACCTACACTGACCCAAAAAAGAAATAGAAACCTCAACAAACCAACCACCAATAGAGATTGAAAGAGTTATCAAACACCTTCCCAAAATGAAAAACCCAGGACCAGATGTTTTCACAGGTGAGTTCTACCTAGTATTCAAAGAAGATTTAATACCAATCTTAAAGTTTTTCAAAAAATTGAACAAGAAGAAATGCTACCAAATTCATTCTATGAAGCTAATATCACCCTAATACCAAAGCCAGATAAAAATATTATGAAAAAAGAAAACTACAGACCCATTTCTCTAATGAATACAGAAGCAAAAATCTTCAATAAAATACTTGCTAATCAAATGCAACAACACATTAAAAAATTATTCATCGTGATGAAGTGGGTTTATACCAGGCATGGAAGTGTGTTTCAATGCAAGAAAATCAATCAGCGTAATACACCATATTAACAAATCAAAGAAGAAAAACCACAGGATCTTATTGATTGACACAGAAAAGGTATTTGACAAAATACAGCATCCTTTCTTGATAAAAATACTACAAAAGATAGGAATTGAAAGAAACTTTCTCAACATGATTAAGGCTATATATGGAAAACCTGTAGCTAACATTGTACTTAATGGTGAAAAACTAAAAGCTTTCCCTTTGAGATCAGGGACAAGACAAGGATGCCCATTGTCACCCTGTTGTTCAGTACAGTGCTAGAGATTCTAGCTAGAGCAATCAGGCCAGAAAAAGAAATAAAAGGCATCCAAACTGGAAAGGAAGAAGTACAACTTTCACTATTCACAGATGTCTGATCCTATATCTAGAAAGCCCTGAGAAATCTATAACAAAGCTGCTAGAACTAATAAACTATTTCAGTAGAGTGTCAGGATCCACAACCAATACATAAAAATCAATGGTGTTTCTATACACTTATGATGATCAATCTGAGGAGGAAGTCAGGAAAAAAATTCCATTTACAATAGCAACTAAAAGAATCAAATATTTAAGAATAAACTTAAGCAAGGATGTAAAGCACTTGTATTCTGAAAACTATAATGCATTGCTAAAAGAAATAAAAAAATACCTAAATATTTGGAAGAACATTCCACGCTTATGGATTGGAAGACTAAATATGACTAAGATATCAGTTCTACCCAAATTTATATACAGATTCAATGCAATCCCCCCAAAATTTTACCAGCATTTTTAAAACAAATGGAACACACAATGATCAAATTTATGTGGAAGGGTAAGGGACCCCAAATAGCCAGAAACATCTTAAAAATGAAAAGTGAAGTTGGAAGACTGTCACTTCCAGACTTTAAATCATATTACATAGCTACAGTAGTAAAAACAGCATGGTACTGGCATGAAGATAGACACTTGAACCAATGGAACCAAACTGATGGTTCAGAAACAGACCCTCACATCTATGGTCAAGTGATTTTTCACAAGCCTGTCAAACCCACCCAGCTGGAACAGAACAGTCTATTAACAAATGGTGCTGGGAGAACTGGATATTCACAGACAAAAGAGAGAAAGAAGAACCCTATCTCACACCTTATACAAAAATTAACTCAAAATGGATCAAAGACCTAAATATAAAGCAAGTACCATAAAGCTCCTAGAAGAAAATGTAGGGAAACATCTTCAAGACCTGGTGGTAGGTGGCAGATTCTTCAACCTTACACCAAAAGCATGAACAACAAAAGAAAATATATATAAATGGAATCTCCTTAAACTTAAGCATGTCTCTGAATCAAAGGACTTCATCAAGAAAGTGAAAAGGCAGCCCACTCAATGGGAGTAAATATTAGGAAACCACATATCTGATAAGAGTTTGATTTCCTTTCTATCCAAAGAGATCATGCACTTCAACAATAAAAGAGCAAGCAATCCAATTTAAAAAATGGGCAAAAGATTTAAATAGACATTTCTCCAAAGAGGAAATTCAGATGGCCAAAAAGCACACAAAAAAAGTTCATATCACTACCTATTAGGGAAATGCAAATCAAAACAACAATGAGATATCATCTAACACTACATAGAATAAACAGACAACAATAAGTGCTGGAGAGGATGTGGAGAAATAGGAACACCCTTTTACTGTTGGTGGGATTGTGAAATGGTGCAACCTATGTAGAAGATAGTTTGGGGGTTCCTCAAGAAGCTAAATATAGAACTACTATATGATCCAGTAGTTTCTCTACTAGGAATATATCCAGAAAAACTAAAAACTATGACACAAACAGATATCTGCACACCGATGTTCATAGTGGCATTATTCACAGTTGCCAAAAGATGGAAACAACCCAAGTGCCCATCAACCAATGAATGGGTAAAGGAAATGTGGTAAATACATATGATGGAATACTATGCTGCAGAAGAAGAAATGCAATTGGAACATATATGACAACGTGGATGAGTCTTGAAGACATATACTATGTGAAGGAAGCCAGCCATGAAAGGACAAATATTTCATGGTCTCATTAATATGAACTAAATATGAAGAATAGACACAATAAGTTAAAACCTAGAGTATAGGTTATTCAGAAATAAGAGGAAGGTTGAAAAGAACTACTGATGCTTAATATATGTAGAAGTTTTAATTAACTTGACTGTAAAAGTGTGGAAATGGGTAGAGTTGATAGTAACATATTACAGTAAATAGCAACTGGTTTATAAATAGGATTGTGGCTGAAAAGGGCAGGCAGTCTGTGGAAGTAAAGGTCAATTGAAAGAAATCTAAGGAATAATCTAGGGACTGAGTAACAGTGAATCCAGAGATTGATGAGAATTGTGGTTGAGGGTACAAATGCATGAGTGTCCTGTAAACTAAAGCAGATGCACGTCACTATTGCAGGGTGGTAGAAATGTGAAGAAGCATGGGAAAACTACAATTGTTGTGACCTATAAATCGTTGTTAACAGCAGTACTATAATATTCTTCCATCAATGCCTAAGATGTGCTGTGTTCATAATGGAGGTGTATGGAAAAAGTGTGCCAAATGGACCATGGTTCATGGTAGTAGTCTGATGATATTATCTCACAATCTGTAACAAATATTCCACCACGGTGTGGTGTGTTTGTGAAGGCATGTTGTATGGGAATTCTACACATGTGTGTAATTGCTTGGCAAGCTCACAACCTCTGTAATAACAATATCTTTTTAAAAAATAGGGTGGGTTGGGGGAAAATACACCAAATATAAGATACAGACTATAGTTACTAGTAATATTTTAATGATGCTCTTGCATAGTTTATAACAAATGCTTCACAACAATTTGAAGTGTTGGTAAAGGAGTTATGTCTGAGACACCTGTATATGTTATATATGTTTATTTTTTAAGTTCACAATCTTTACTATACACTTACACTTTATGCATGTTCATGTGTGAATGACATACTTCAATAAAATATATTTTAAAAAAAGATGTATAACATAATCACATTTATTTAAGAGTGTATGCCCAGATAAAACGGAAAATTTCAACAATGCAAAACCACAATTACCTTTGCACCAACCTATATATGTGGATACATGATAAACTTACTCTGGCCAAGATACAGGCTGGGAACTGTAAATGATACTATATGAGATTCTTTGGATAGGCTTGGATTTTGACCTGTGAATAAAATTGTAGTATTTGAAAATATCCCTGAAATAATGTTCAAATTTCCCCTTTAGTTTCAACTGTCATCTTGAAAGAATGAGGGAAGCGTCCATGAATATGATTGAAAAGATAACATAAGGAAGAGAAGCTCAAGAACATAAGTAATGGTCTTAAGACAGGAGGGGGTTTCATAGATTCTTAGAACTAGAAATATGCTATAAAACTAGTTCACTGCTTTCATGTAACAGATGACGACTCTGAAGTTCAATGAAGCTACTGCTTTGTTCCAGGTCACAAATTTTATTTATTTTTGTGCAAGGCCTACAACATAGAACTCCTAACTTTCTACCTCTGGTATTCTCTCTTTTCTACATCCCTTACTACAGTTATTTGAACCTCACTCATTTATACTTTCTTTTATTTAGAAGAAAATATTCCTAGGATGCAGATTAATTTATATTCTGCTTAACTACAATGTGAGTTCCCCAATGAGAGCAAATTTGTTCTATACATCTTTGTACTCTATAGGGCTAACAAAGGTCCTGCACTGGTACAGATGCTTAGAAAATATCTGTCCAAGTAACAAACCTGGTGGCATTAGAATATCATCCGATCTTTTGACATACTGGCAAAAAAAACAAGAACTCTGAAACCAGATCACAAACTGTCTTATTAATCCAGAAAATACAGTTTTAAGTGCAGAAATTGATGTGAAGACATTAAGAAGCTTTATATGATAACTCCTCTCCTAAACCCTTATAAAATTCATTGTTCCACATGTGAGTAATTTTTTCAAGACCTAACCTTTTGAGGGTTGTGCCTGACAAAATTGCAGATTTTCCCTATTGGAAAAGACAGGAAAGAGAAGAAAGGTATTGACTTTACTGAAGGTAAATGAAGGAGACTTATGGACTCTGGCTACATTCCAGTATTCAAGACTGACATTTAAAATACTATGATATTTTATAACTGCAATATGCAACTGCATAAATAACAAAAGTATTAGTAATGGTAATGATAATGCTATTAATACTACTAGTAATTTAACCACAATAAGTCAACTAAATATCCATAGTTACATATTTTTAAATAAATATACAGAAATGATAAATACAGTATTAGTTAGGAATTATTTCTTCAATACAGGATTTGCTCCCTTGATTTCTCACATTTTGGGCAAAACAAAATCATAAATAATGGGAAAAAAGTAAAAACACTCATGAGGATGCCAGATTTGGTAGGGGGAAGGAGTTGGTTGTGTGGGGTTTGAAGAAGGATAGAGTTAAGAAATTATGTCTTCAAAATGTAGATTTCACCCCAATTTCCCATTACTGATTCATAAGTCATCCTACTTCAGGAATGCAGAGATCCAGTTGCAGTTGCCCTTGTCACCACCCTTTCTTCAGTAATCTCTGGATTCCTTGCTTGATTTCCTGTGTTCGCACCCCATAAACAATGGGGTTGAGGGCTGCAGGGATGACATGGTGGAGGACATTGAGCAGGACTGGCACATTAGGGGAGACCTTCTTCTTAGCCACGTGAGTGAGGACGAAGACCAGGAGAATGGTGCTGAAGAAGAGGATGAGAATGAAGTGGGAGCCACAGGTACTCAGAGCCTTGGTCACAGCTCCCTCTGCCTTGAGTCTCAGCACAGCTCTCAGTATGAGGGTGTAAGAGAGAAAGATAAGTATGAGGTCAGATCCAAGCAGGGTCCAGCCTCCAGCAAATTGGAGGAGGCGATTAATGGTGACATCATCACAGGACAGCCTGGAGACAGACATGTTGGCGCAGATGCAGTTCTCAATGACATTTCTTCCACAGTAATGGAGTCGGGCAGAGAGGATGGGAACGGACACAGTAACAAGGGCATTTCTGGCCAAAATGAAAATGGCAGCCTTGCCTACAAATTGATCGGTGATGATGGATGGGTACCTCAGTGGGTGGCAGATGGCTACATAGCGGTCATAGGCCATGACCATAAATGTGCAGGACTCCATGGCCAGGAAGCAGTTCATGATGTACATCTGGAGGAAGCAAGCATAGAAACTGATGGACTTGAGGCCAAACCAAAAGATGGCCAGGACCTTTGGAATAACGGTGATACAGAGCACCATGTCCAGCAGGGAAAGGAGGCTGAGTAGGTAGTACATGGGCTGGTGCAGAGAGGCCTCCAATCGGATGGTGATCAGGAGAATAACATTGGCCCCCATGGCCAGGAGGAAGAGGAGGCTGAGGGGCAGGGACAACCAGAGCTGCCACGTGGGGGAAGTGACAAAACAGTTTAGAAGGAAGTCTGAAATCCCTATAGAGATGGAGCCATTTCTGTAGGGTGTCATGTTGTGGATTTTGTTTCTACAGCTTTCCTTTGGTAATCTGAGAAATTAAGATAAAAATTAGCTTCACAATTCAATTAAAAATTGGGCAAGAGGACTTGAATAGACATTTCTCCAAAGAAGCTATACAAACAGCTAATAAGCATGTGAATAGATGCTCAACATCATTAATCATGAGGCAAATGCAAATCAAAACCAAAATGAGATACTACTTCACACTCACTCTAATGGCTATTATTAAAAAAAAAAACAGAAAATAATGTGGCGAGGATATGGATAAATAGGAGGCTTTGGATATGGTTTGTGGGAATGTAAAATGGTGCCGTTAATGTGGAAAACAGTTTGGTGGTTTCTCAGAAATTTGAAAATAGAATTACAATATGACTTGGCAATTCTACTCCTAAGTTTGTACCCCAAATAATTGAAAAGGGGGACTTTTGATAGATATGTACACCAATGTTCACAGCACATTATTGACAATAGCCAAAAGGTCAATAGATGAATGGATACACAAAATACAGTATATACACACAATTGAATTTTACTCAGTCATAAAAAGGAATAAAGTTCTAATACATGATGAACCTTGAAGACATTATGTTGAGAAAAACAAGCCAGACATAAAAGGACAAATATGTTATGATTCCACTTCATGAAATACCTGGAATAAGCTAATTCATAGAGATAGAAAGTGTATTATAGGTTTTCAGAGATGTGGATGAGAGGGGAAGGTAGGGAGTTATTGCTTAATGGATGCAGTTGCTGTTTGGGGAGGTTTTGTAATAGATGGTGGTGATGGTGGACACATTGGGAATGTAATTAATTCTATTGAATTGCACACAGGAAAGTAGTTAAAATAGGAAAATCTGAGTTGTAGATATATTACTATAATTAAGAGTTAAAAAATAACTTCTGAGTTTATACTTACAAAGGTAGAAAAATTTAGCTTAATTAGGCACAACTTATGGCTTCTAAATAACTATTTTGTTTTAACTGGAGATTTTGCACAATTCAGTTTCTTGATATTACTGCAATATTTCTAATTTCTGAGAAAAAAACTGTTGATTTCAGTGGTGTGGAGATGGTGAAGTTGATCTTCAGCGTGCCCTCTTTGGAACCATTGCCCAGCTGTAGACAATGTCCCTAACACCAACACCAGATGTTTTTGGTTTGTCACTCCTTTCTTCTTATTTACTGCTCATTTACGCTTTATATATTTGGGATAAAATTTTAATAAGTGCTGTCTTCATTCTCAAGGAAGTAACTGTCCCCTGGGTGTTGGTGAATAATTATAAGAAAAAATGATAAGAACAATGACAGAGTCATAGTGCAGAATATTTTGAAAATGTAGGTGAGGATTAATTGTACTCATGTGAAAGTAAAACATTCCCAGGATTCCCCTCCTGCTGAATTTTAACTGCAAGTCCAGAGAAGGATATGAAAAATAGTTGCCTTTAGCAGTGAGAAAACCTGAGAAATATTTAGGTTCAGCCTTTCCGGAGTATTTCAAAACACACAGTATATAGACCCTAGATCTGTCTACCATGTACAGATGCTCTTCTCAGGTTGTCACATAATGAATGTTAATTATTTTCATCCATGTTTAAACCGAAATGTTTCACATGCATTAGCTAGCTGGCAATGGACAAAAATGGTTGCAAGGTATTGATTTTTCAATATTTACCAGGCACTATGCTAAAATACATTAGGAACAATACCTCACTTAATTATTGAAACACGCTGGGAATTATGTCTCGTTTGTATAACTCTACAAATAAGGGAAGTGAGAGGAAGAAAGGTTGAGAAAATCCCATAATCAGACGGGCAGTAGAACTTTCAGGCTAGATGCAAAACTCCGTTTGATTTCAGACCCAGTTCTTGGTGACATAAGCACACTCTACCTCACAAGTTAAATGGCCTCTCAGAATTTCTCTGAGTCCTATAATGGTATCTTATTTTATCCAGGTCCTCATTCCCTTAAAAAAGAAAATCTACCCCTCTAGCATAAAAAAAAAAATTAAGTTTATTTTTGGAATGGGGTAGGTACAAAAGCATTTTTTTAAACACAACTATGAACCCAGAACTAAAAATATTATTTTATTCATTAGGACCTAAGTTTTATGTAACTATTAAATGACACATTATTTCCTTCTATGTATGTCTTACCCTTACACCTTCAGTCCAGTTCATTTAGTTTTCTTTTTGAACTCAACCTTCCACCAATATGATCCTGGAAACTGATGGATCAGTGAAAAATAGTGGGCATTATTTATCCCCTTCCTCTCCACCTCAATTCTCTCCATTCATTTTGATGTTCTACTTTAAAAACAAAAAGTTAGGACTAATTTGTGTCTGCCAGGAATTATCCCTCCCTCTGGAGAGAAAGTTACTTTCAAGATGTACAGCAAGAGTTTAGATTATCTCCTAATTCTGTGCCTGTTATTAAGAAAAGCATGTATTAAAAAAGCCATTGGTAAATTTTAAAGCCGTTTTAATGTGGTCTTAGTTGTACCAAGGAAACACAGTACACAAGGCTGGGTTGCTGTTACAGCAATTAATTTGTGATACAGTTTTATTAAGCATCTTTCCCAAGAGTTCAGTTAAAAGTTTGGGAAATGAAAAGCTAAGATTTAAGGAATGTCTTCAAGCCATTGCTCATAGGAACATATTAAATCCTCTCAAGATGCCCAGTAAAACCATGTGTTATTTGATATTTCACTTCATGTATGGTGAAATGTTTTTTTAATAATTCTTCTTGATAATAATCCAGCAGTTTGGAATTTGTCTTTTCCCTTCTAATTGCACTTCTGACTCCTATTTCCTTGTCTTATCTGGACTTATAATTCCCTCCTTAATTTTCTTCTGTGCTTTTCTTTCTGATTGTTTTCATGTGTTCGCCACATCTGGGTCTCAAGAAATGATTTAAAAATATACACGTATCTCCTCTGACAAACTTCCTTGCTTCATTCAGCTGCTGCCATCTCTCATCCACACATTCTCAATCTCTTCTGCTTGTTGATTCTGGGCTTTGCTTAGGGGAATGGTCTTTAATAGTAGGAAGTATTGGAAGTGGTGAATGTCTTAAGTTAACAAACCCAGAAAACAGCTTCCAGCCCTGTGATGGTGACAAAAGAAACTTCTCCACGTATTGGCACTATGACAACAGGTTGGCCCTGTCTCTCCTTATTTTTCCTTTTACTTTGTTCAAGTGTGGGCAGCACCCTGCTGATCTAGGACTTTCTCCACTTTAACCACCCCTGTTATCTTTGGTTGTAACCCACCCACAGAAATGCAAATTTCAGGCTTTCAGATTATGACACTGTTCCCTTTATCTGGTATTTTACACTTCATCAACTCTTCCTCGGCTCACACCCTATATAATATTATAGCACTTGAGTCTTAGAAAGCACAGCCCCAAATCTCACCTTCCCCAAACTGGATTAAGGATCCAGGCCTGCTTTCTGGAAGATCCATCCACACGGGCATACCTCTGCTGTAGGAAAGAGGATCCATAAGGAAACCTAGAAGAAACAGAATGTTTTTTCTGTCCCTGAGTAGCCTCAAAAAGTTTATTTCTACTTCTAGGATAGAAATTGTAGAGAGCAAATAAGAAAAAATTTCACTTTATTTTCCATTTTTTCTTTATTCTCCTCTTGCTCTCTCTCTCCTTTTCTTCACCCTACCATATTTTTTTTAAGCTCTAGGATTAAAGTACTTGGATATATATTTACATTTTTCTCTTCCTTTCTTAATCTTGATCGGCAATTGTAGCCAGTCTGTAGCAATAATTGGATATGTTTCCTATAGTGAATTATTTCTTGCTACAGTCAGGGTGAAGCTTGGGAAGCCAGAAATGTTAAGGTTGGAGACCAATACAAAGTACCAACACAACTCCTGCTCCTCGGCTGCAGGATAGAACTGTGCACTACAAGCTTGGACTTTGGGATTTGGTGTAATATATAGAGTTGTCTGTTCGCACCAAACTCACATGAACTTGTAAAACATTTTCATCAGTCTATCCTTCAAACTTTTATTGAACTGACTCCAGAGACAGAAAATAAATTGCTTTTGCTGGCAGATCTTTCTAGTAATGTCAGCATTTCAGATTTTAGAAATTCTTTAGATTGAACTGAGATAGGTTGTCCTCTCTCTCCTTGCCCTCACACCCATTGTAGTTTTCTGGTCTCTGTCACTGTATTGAGTGACCTACTTCTTTCACCAATGGATCAAGTGTTTTTATAGATTTTCTTTTGTAGGACTTCAAGATATACAGACTTTAGACTGAAAACACCCAATTCCTTTGACCAGGTCCCACTTTTAAGCTATCCCCAAACATAAATTAATTTACTGTGGACAAACAACAGTTTACTATATCCCTGGACTATTAGACCTCCATAGGAGGTCAAAGCAGTTAAGAAGGGGCCACAGTTTCAACTTTCTCTTCTCAGACTATCCAAGAAACCCTGACTGAGAAAAGGACATTGTCACACATCTTGCCATCTGGCTAATCTTGATATCTTTTAGGTTCCTTTCCAGTTTCCCATTCCCAAACTCACTTTCAGAGGATGCAGTTGCATGGGGTCTGATGCACTGATGTGGGAGTTCTGACCAGATTCCAATATAGCTGAGACTGTTACAATCTCAGAGGCTTCAGGGACCCTGCCCTGGGAGAACCTCTTCATCCTTTTCCCTTGGGGTAGAACAGTAAGTCTACAAGGACCTCCTAGGGAAAGAGAGGTATGTGGTTAAAGGAAAAAACAGTTGGTGTCTCTGCTTGAGGGAGAGTCTCTAGGTGCTAAGACATATGCAGTGCTACATTGTCTGTGTGACCTGCAGGCTGCATCTCATTTCCTGGACGTGAGGACTTAACATAGCATCCACATGTTCTCACACCTGTATGCACGTATACTCAAAGCCTCCTCCAAGGGTGCAATAAATTCTCACATAGGTTCTTGTGGGCTTCAAGCACATGCTCTAGAGGAGGGTAGATATTGCCCATCCATGTTGTTGAATCAATAGGTGATGATATCATAACTTTAGCCATGGCATTTTAATGATAAAGGTGAAATGAAACAAAGCACTTTCTTTTTTTAAAAAAATAACATAATTTCAAATTTAAAAAAATAAAAGAACATAAAAAGGCAGCTCTACGAGTTATGGAAACATTACTCCTAAAAAGTTCTTTTTCAGGCACCTTTATCTATTTAATTTCAATTCCTAACTCAGTGGTCCCCCTCAGAAAGATACACAGATGGACATAGATTAGTTAATGACATTCAAGGTCTCCTTATTAATGAAAAAATGAGTCAGAGATGTGTCCAATAGTTTAGTCCATGTGGACCCAAAGCGGCTACAGTTGCCTAGAAGGGCTGAGGGAGCTCTGTTCGTCTTGCCCTGTCAGGGGTGGGGATGGTGCCATAGGCATCAATAATCGTCTGTGTGCACAGCAGGTGTCCAAAAATCTAGTACAAAAGAGACTATAGTTGCTTAGAGAAGAAAGTGCAAGTTCCCGCAGTTTCCTCCTGGTTCTAGGTGGGGCTGGAACCTAGGCTAGGGCAGTAATATGACCTGGGTAGAAAGAAGTCAGTCCTACTTCCAACTTCTTTTTCAGTTTTCAATCAGACCCACTCCGTCTCAAGCTGGTGGCTGAGTTAAAATGGAGGCTACCAGTCTCTTTCTGACTTGGACAGGATCAAACATGGGCTGTTCTTAGGATTGGACTTTAGCCACCTGATTTACTAATTAAGAGCTCTTCCTCCCCTGTTTTTGGGAAATGGAGCTTCCAACTCCAGCCAAGGGATAGCCTGTGTTGCCAGTGGGGGGATGGGCACCAGCCTCTGCCTCATGGAGTATTCTACTCACAAATCTTCTCTGCAGATGGGCAGTCTCCTCCTTCCGTTCTTCCAAGGATATTGCAGGATACCCTTCTTGTCTCTTAGATTCCCCAAACAGGAGATTTAGATAGCTCTGGTGGTTAGCACTGTAGGACAGGCTGACTCTTAGAGCTCCTTACTCTGCCACCATCTTGCACCTCCTCCAGCTTCTCTGGTCAACTGATTTTTGACAAGGCTGCCAACTCCACTCAGCTGGGACAGAAGAGTCTCTTCAACAAATGGCAGTTGGAGAACTGGATATCTATAACAAAAAGAATGAAAGAGGAACCTATTTCACACCTTACACAAAACTTAATTCGAAATGGATCAAAGACCCAAATGTAAGAGCCAGGACCCTAAAACTATTAGAAAAAAATGTAGGGAAGCATCTTCAAGACCTCTGTCATTGGCAGAGGACTCTTAGACCTTTACCCCAAGCACAAGCAATGAAAGGAAAAAATACATAAGTGGGATTTTCTCAAAGTTAAATACTTTTGTGCTTCAGAGGACTTTGTCAAGAAAGTGAAAAGGCAGCTGACTTACTGGGAGATAATATTTGGTAAGGATTTAATATCCAGAATATGTAAAGAAATCCTACAACTCAACAATAAATAGATAACCCAGGTAAGTTTAATGATCTGTTACTAAACTTAAAGCATTGTTAAAAACTTTAATTGTAAGTTAATCAGAATTTCTCCAATACCCATAAGAAATTAGGCAAAATTCAAATGTTCTGGTAACCAACAAATTAAGAAAGAACAAATACTAAATCTGAAATTTAGGAAGTTTAATACATGAAACAAAGGGAACATATTTGAAAGTTAGGGTATAAGAATAGGGATTGCTAAGAAACTGCCACCCACTGGAGTTTTTTTTGGAAATACTGTATTTTAAATTTACAGAGAAGACAAGGCGGGCAGAATATGCACAGCTACAAAACAAATGCAGTGATGAGTTACAGCAGAAAGAGGAAGTGCATTTTGTAAACCACAGGGTCAGGATGGCAGCTCTAGGCAATTACTAGTTAATATCTAAGTGTTCCTCCTATTATGTTAACTTCAAAATTTAAACTGAGTTGAAAATAAACCTCAGTTATAGCAGTTTATTGTACAAGTTAATAGTCGACAAAAGCAAATCATAAGACCTAAAATTTAATTTGGTAGAATTTACTTCATTCATCTGAACTAACCCACTTCCCCATCTTTCTGTTCAAAAGAATGTGCATATGGAACTATTGTAATCCTTTCCTAGGTTAGACTGAAGTCATACTATACATATAGTCTTTGATTTTAGGAACCAGAACAAAGTAAACTCCTAAAAATAATGGAGTAAAAGGGTTTTGGGAATTAATCCAGCCAGAAGTCCTTTCAATCTTCCCATTAATGCAAAATCCATTCATAAAGCTAGCCAAATCATTAACTTCCAAGAATTCCTTAAATAATTATTGTCTCAATTTCAAATGAAAGAATAATTTCCAAAAAATTAGGTCTAATTTATTAAAGGTGCTCTTTACCAGTTCACATGATTTGTTTCACCCATATTTTATATTAAACAATAAGCACAATGTTTTCATTACAGCATATACTTCAGAACCTAATCTTTCAGCAGGCATCACTGACAATCCAAGCACTTGAGGAATTGATGCATTATCTGCAGGATACACCTGGCTGGCATCTCTACCCAGGTCATATGGCAAGTTCAAATGTTCCTACCTCAACACAAGAAATGATCAAAGGGGGAAATGGCACATATTTGCAATATACTAAGGACGCAGGTAGGTCATTCTTCACCTAGATCATCAGCTGCCAATAAAACTGTGTATACAAATTAAATGAATTAGTTTACTCTAGTTTAGCTAATAAATTTGCCACTGAGTTGAGAAATGTGGGTAAGAATTGTGCCAGCAATTCTAGAGAATGAATTCACCAGATTTTTATACAGCAAATAATGTGGAAAGTTAGAATGGAATTTCTAGAACAATTTATTCTATGATGTAAAAGCAAAGTACTACTTTATTAAATGAGTTATTTTACATAATATGATAATCAATATAGTTACAATAAAAAATTATAAGAAGAATGGACTGATTTTCCGATTTCCAAATCAAGAGTCAACTGCACGTTTATGCAGAATTGTCTTTGCACCAAGTCCAAAAGGGTACAGCATATAAATGACTGTTTCTGTAGCCCCTTTATTTTTGGGGGATGAAGACTGTTAGAAAAGCAGTTGCAGGTTTATTATCTAAGGTTTGAGATAGTAGAAGAGCCAAAGGTGTCATGAATTCACCTGTAAACCATTTTAGACCTCAATATCAGCCAATTCTGGTGGAAGTAGAGTCTTGGGATGCTAGCTCTCAGAGTGCTGCTTAGAAGTCTTGGGGTCTAGCATTTGTGTCCTACAGCCAGTGCAGGTATATATTAAGGCAGCTTTGGCAGCAGCCTTTTGGTCATGTCCCTGTTTCTCCTTTTGCCCAGCTTGTTCTTTGGCACTTTTCTGCTGCGACTGAATCTTCTGCTGTTCATGGGCCATATCCAGGCTAGAAGGTCTTGCGTTGGAGATGGCTCAACGCATGAGGGCCGGAGGAGGTAGCAGGAAGCAGGGGAAGGGGGTTAGGTTGCCCAGCACGACTCTGGCCTCCTCCTCCCGCCAAAACGTGGTAAGAGAAAAGCCGGAAGCACAACAGCCGGCACTTCGCACAGCAGCCGCCGCTCGCGCGCCGCCGCTGACTCAATCTTGCTGGGGCGTCTGTGCCTCGTGCCCGCGCACGCCGTGCCCCCGTCCCAGTCGCTCTAGCGCCTGCGTGGCTTCCCATAGCGCCCACAGGCGCCTTCTTCTATATCTATTTTGGTAACGTTGCTCAAGAATTTGTCCATTTTGTTTAGTTGTCAAAGTTAATGGCGCAGTTTTTCATAATGCTTTCTTGTTAAGCTTTTAAAAGCTGTATTATCTCTGATTTTCCCTTTTGCTTTCCTGACATTGGAAATTTATGTTTTTCCCTTTTTTAAAAAAGCAGTTGATCAGCTTAGTTAAACTTATATACATTTTATTTATCGTATCAAAGTATCAGTTTTAGTGTTGTGGAATTTAAGAGAAGTTAAATTATTTGAGTATAGAGAGGCCAGGACTCAGCAATGATTTTGAGAAGGAAAAATGGTTTATTGACGGCTGGCCGGACTCGGGAGCTTTTAGTTTGAATTTTGAGCCCTGAACAAGATTTTTAAATGTCTTTTATACAGAGAGGAAAGGCCAAATGGTCTTTTTGTTTTAGTTTTCAATAGGCTTCAATTAGCATATATCTTCCACATCTTAGGTAAGCTTTTAGCATGGACTCCAGACATTCTAGATAAGCCTTTAGCACATTTGGTTTTTGCATTTCCCCTAAATACTTAAAGTTTATAGCCCCCGCTTTGTTAAACATTTCCTGGGACTGGAGCCGCTGCTAGTCCCTAAGGGCAGGACTGCAGCCCCCCACCGTTCCACACCCACAAGTCAAACAACTTAGTTATCTCTGAAGAGACAAAGAGCTCTCCACCCATAGCCCACATCATTAGGTTTCATTGATTTCCCCTCCCCCCGGTTTTTAGTATTGTTTTGATATTTAGCTCATATCTATGATTTAGTTCCTTCCATTTACATTAAGATTAATTTGTTTTTTTAGTCTAGTTCTTAAGAAGGAAAGCATGGAGCGTTAATTTTATACCTTTATTCTTTGAGTATAAGCATTTAAAGTTATATATTTGCCTCAAGCACTGCTTAGCTACATCTCATAAATTTAGACATTTGTTTTGTCACATTCAGTTTAACATATTTTCAGACTTCTCTTTAGATCTTTTCTTTGACATAAATTATTCAGAAGTGTTATAATTTCTGATTACAGTGTAATTTTCAGATATCTTTGTAAAGTTTTGTTGAAGTATATCATTCATACATGAACATACATTAATAAGTGTATAGTAAATATCGTGAGTTTACAAAATAAAAATGTATGTTATCATACAGGGCTCCTGTACATCATCCCACCACCAACACCTTGCATTGTTGTGAAACATTTGCTACTGTTGTGGAATTTAAGAGAAGTTCAATTATTTGAGTATAGAGAGGCCAGGACTCAGGAATGATTTTGAGAAGGAAAAATGGTTTATTGACGGCCTGCCGGACTCGGGAGCTTTCTGTTTGAATCCCGAGCCCGGAACAAGATTTTCAAACGTCTTTTATACAGAGAGGAAAGGCCAAATGGTCCCTTTGTTTCAGTTCTCAGTAGGCTTCAATTAGCATATATCTCTTTCACATCTTAGGTAAGCTTTTAGCAAGGACTCCAGACATTTTAGATAAGCCTTGGTTTTTGCATTTCCCCTAAATACTTAAAGTTTATAGCCCTTGCTTTGTTAAACATTTCCTGGGACTGGAGCCTGCTGGTCCCTAAGAGCAGGACTGCAGCCTCTTATCTTTCCACACTCACAAGTCAAACAGCTTAGTTATTTCTGAAGAGACAAAGAGCCTTCCACCCATAGCCCACATCACTACAGACTATGAAGGAGCATCATCAAAATTTTACTACTAACTCTAGCCCATACCTTACATTGTTGTATTTCCCCCCCAACCCACCCAATTATTAACTCTCTATATTAGTATTATATATTTGTTAGAGTTCCTGAGAGAACATTTTCATATTCTGTTAACCACAATCCATCATTGACCTGTGTTAAATAGTCCAGTGCTTTGTACAATCCACTCAAAGCGTACACTCAGTGGCTCTCATTTTCATCAGAGTTGTGCTGTCAACACCTCAGTCAATTTTAGAACATTTTCATTATTCCAAAAGGAAAAACTCATATTGTAGTGGAGAAATTCGGATAGGCGCGGTTTCGAAGGCCAGGACACAAGAGAATACCGAGAAGGAAGTTGGTTTATTTCGACCGGCTGGGCTCGGCGGACTCTTGTCCTAATAAAAACCGAGCCCCGAACAGCCTTTTACAGACCCTTTTATACAGAGGATATAGGATTAGGAAGACTAACAGTGATGGTAAACAGACCTTTGGTTAGGTTCTTCAGATCTTAGTATCAGATAGGTTATTTCCTCCCGGTGAGTTACATATTCTCCACATCCAAGCCAGTTTGGATTAGCATATCTTCCACATCGTCTGGAGGCAGCCCTGAATACACATTCAGTCTCACATCCCTTCTGAACATTCAAAGACTGCAAGGCCTATATTGCTTATTTGACCATCTTGGAGACTAGGTACTCTTGGAAATAATTTTGTTTTTAATGCACAGGCTATATCAATATCCCCTATACCCATAAGATATCTTTTATAAGCGATTTTTAAGAATAATGTGATGGTCAGATTATATACTCTATATAAATGTAATCCTTTTAAAATTGATTGGGACTTGTTTTGTGGCCTTTCATAGCATAGATGGATATTCCTTATTTACTTGAAAAAATTGTGTATTCTACTTTTTTAGTTGTAGTATTTTCTAAATGCCAATAAGAGAAAATTATTTGATGGCAATTGATGATTTTGTATATCATTGGCCCTTTAATTATTGAGAGAGGAGTGCTGAAATCAACTAAAATTGCAAATTTATTTCTTCCTCTTTTCAGTTCTGTTAGCGTAACTTCACATATATCATAGCTTTATTATAATTTAGCATTGTAATATCTTGGTGATGCGTTGAATCGTTTTTCAAAATGAAATGCTTATCTTTGTTTTTTGTTCTGAAATCTGTATTCTCTGACACAAATACTTTCTGTTTAACTGGAAGGTCTTTTTCCATAAATTTACTTTTTTTAAAGATTTATTTATTTATCCTCCCCCCCGCAACTGCTTGCTTGCTGTCTGCTCTCTGTGTTCATTTGCTGGATGTTCTTCTGTGTCTGCTTGTCTCCCTTTGTTGCGTCATCTTGCTGCGCCAGCTCTCTGCTTGCACGGTCTGTGAGCTCTTCATGGGTGCGGGCTGTCAGCTCTCCGTGGGCACAGGCCAGCTTGCCTTCACAAGGAGGCCCTGGGAAGTGAACACAGGACCTCCCATAAGGTAGACAGGAGCCCAATCTATTGAGCCACATCTGCTTCCCCATGAATTTGCTTTTTGTCTTTATGTTTGACTTGAGTCTCCTGCTGACAGTACATAGTTGGCCCTGCTTTAAAATATGTATCTAATCTATTTTTACAGTCTTGGTCTTGAAATTGCAGTGTTTAGTCCATAAATACATAATATGACAACATGTTTGGATTTAGTTCCTCCTTTTAAATTTTGTTTTCTCTTTATCCATTATGTTTCTTACTTTTTCTCATTTCCTGAAATGTGATGAGCTATTTAAATATTTTTAGACATATTTTAATTTGCCCATTGGCTTTTAAGATAATCTTTGTATTATTTTCTAGTGGTTTCTCTAGGGATTATAATATACATCCTTCAGTTTTCATATTCTTCTTAGAGTTAATATTATACTTTTTCAAATAAAAGGCTTTCTATATATGATATAATTATTATGCTTTCCTTCTTAAGAACTAGACTAAAAATCATCATCAAAATTTATGAACCCCACCAAACAAGGTTAAATTTTTTGCTTTAAATGGTCCTAAGCTTTATTAAAAATTTAGGAGAAAAAAACCATCCTTTATATTTATCTAATACTGCTAGTGCTCTTCATTCTTTTCTGTACATCCATGTTTTACACTATGTCATTTCCATTTAGCTTGAAGAGTATGTTTTGGCATTTTTACTCAGCAGATCTCAGAAAAAATTCTCTTTAATTTTTTTTTACCTGAAAATGTCTTTATTTTGCATTCATTATTGAAGAATATTTTTATGGCCTATAGGATTCAAGATTGACAGTTTGTTTTTTTGTTTTGGTGAATTAAAGATATCATTTCATTGTTTTTCTCCTCCATATTTGCTAATGACAAGTCAGGAATAATTTGAAATGTTACTCTTTTTTTGATCATGTGTAGTTTTTCTCTGGGTTCTTTCAAGATTTTCTCTTATCTTTGGTTCCCAGAAGTTTGATTTACACATGAATAGGCCTTTTTTATTTGTTTATATTGTTCAGTGTTTATACTGCTGTAACAGTTTGATATTATTTATGAATTCCAAAAATGTTATTGGATTATGTTTTGTAAATTGGTCTGTTCCTCTGGGCATATTAGATTATATTATATTCAGAGGTTTCACTTTTACTTGATTAAATTATGATTAAGGCTTTGATTCAGCTACATCAGTGGGAAAACACGGCAGAGGAGAGAGTTGGAGTTTTGATGCTAGAGCCCTGAGAAGTAAATACACCAGAGAAGAACAGAGGAGTAGAGATGGCTCCATAGACACCTCAGAGACCCTGAGAAGAGAGAGAGCATGATAGTATACAGCTGACCTTGTGGAAAAAAAAAGTGCAGCTGAGCCTGGGAAAAAATGAGCCCTGGAGAGAGAGACGAACCTTTTATCAGTTCACAGCTGAGATCAGAAGAAGCTGGGACCTCGGAGCCTGAAAAGGAAGGCTGAACCCTTGCATTGCAGAGACTGGCAGCCATCTTGCTCCAACTCATGGCAACAGACTTTGATAAGGGCAGTAATTTACTCTTTATGGCCTTGTGACTATAAGCTTCTATCCCCAATAAATACCATTTGTAAAAACCAAGTGATTTCTTGTACTTTGCATCAGCACCCTTTTGGCTGACTTATACTGCTTATAGTTTGCTGAGATTCTTGAATCTTTGTCTTTTTCTAAATTTGGAGAAATTTCCACCTTTATATCTTCTAATCTTTTTGCCCTGGGCTTTCTCCTCTCACTTTTGGGACTCCTTTGTGTATGTAAGGCATGCTTTCAGGTCGCTGGGTTGTTATTATTGTTATTTTTAATTTTGTTCTCTGTTTTCTTCAGGCTAGATAACTTTATTGTCCTATTTTCAAGTTCATTGACTCATTCCTCTGTCATATCTATTCTGCTACTCTGCACATTCAGTGACTTTTAAATTTTGGATATTGTATGTTTACCTTTTAGAATTTTTACTTGTTTCTCTTTAATATTGTTTATTTCTCCTCTGAGATTCCTATCTTTTCATTCATTGCAAGTTTATTTTCCATGATTTCAATAAGCATTAGCTATACTGAAGTTTAAATTGGATCATATATTATATGTATAATCTTGGATTTGGTTTCAGTTGATTTCCTTTTTTCTTGGGATTGGATCATTGCATTCTAGTTCCTTGTATGTTAAGTAATTTAGAATTGTATGCTGAATATTGTGAGCTTTATGTTGTGGGGACTCTAGATTCTATTATGGCCTTCCAAAGAGAATTGAAATTTTCATTTTAGCAAGTAATCAACTCAGTTGGACCCATCAGAAAATATTTCTCTTTGACAGCTACTCAAATATTAATTCAGCACTTTATTTTCTCTCATTGTGTCTACTCTGTGCATGCTTGGGGTAGGAATTAGCTAAAGATCTAAAGATTTGGCAAAGTGTAAATGCAGAATTTGGGTTATACACATTCTGATCCTCTACTTTCCTAGTTTCCAGTCTCTCTCTTTAGCAGCTATTGTTGCCTAAAACTCTGTCATCCAGTTCTTTAAGACATAAAAACACTGTTGGTCTTCTATCAGGGTTTTTAACTATTCTAATGCTTGGCACTGACATCAGCATCCCTTCAAGTTAAAATTAATTTAAATGATAAACTCATTTTACACCATTTCCTTCCTCCAAGTTTTAACTTCCCTCTAATATGGTCATGTTTTTCTTTACTTTCCAGTGCCTTTAGTTTTTTTTTCTCCCAGATTTTATAGAAACTATATACAAGCGTCATGTGAGAGTTTATTAGCCATACCAGAATCAGGAAATCTGTCTCATATTAACAAAACCACTTCAGTTTTCTTATGATTTTGTTCACTTTGCAGATATTTTTCTATTTAATATTTCTTATGGACAGCATATAGATGAGAATTGTTTTTTTTTAAAAATCCCATTTGTCTCTTTTTGCCTTTCATTTAGATTACTTATAACAGGGTCTCTCAATCAAGTCACTAGTTACATTTTTGACTATACAATTATTTTGTGTGCTTGTGTGGGGGGAGTTATGTGTATTGCAGAATGTTTAATAGCAATACTTTTTCTCTACCCACTAGATTCCAGTAATCTCCTCCCCAGTTAAAGCAACCAGAAATGTCAGTAGAAATTTCCCCTGGGGAGCAAAATTGTTTCCATCCCCCCTTCATTGAGAACCACTGATTTGAACCATATACATGTCTTGTAGTTATTGATATGAGTGATTAATACCTATCTGTGGCTCTTTGAGTTGCAACAGAGACCATATGGCCTTAGAATCTTAAGTATTTACTTTGTGGCCTTTTTCAGAAAAATTTTGCTGATATAAAATTCTAGTGTATAAAACATGCATTTTTCAGTTATCACAATCAAACTTCAAATAATATTATACTACTTCACATATAAAATAATTTTCCCTCTCTAAACCTTTCTTCCACCTACATTATAAACCCAAGTATAATGTCACTTTTTTCTCTCCACCTCTTCTCCTTCAATGCCTTTAGTTACCAATTACATGAATACTAGACCAGCTAATATTTTTCCCCAGGCCATCAAGGCTTTGTACATTTTTCAGCATTATTTCTCTTTGTGCTTTAGTTTAAACAGTTTCCATTCCTCTGTCTTTAAGTTCACTGATCTGGTGGGTGACTACATACAGTAGAGCCTAGGAAACTGAGTCAGGCATTGTCAGCAAGCAAGCCACCACCAGAATGTTACAGACTTTAGAATAAGCATGGCTCTGCCAACGTCTTGATTTTTGGACTTCTGGCATCATAAATATGAGAAAATGCATTCTTGTTATTTAAGCCTCATACTGCTTCTATGTCCAAATTTCCTCTGCTTATAAGGCCTCCAGCCAAACAGGATTAAAGGCTACCCTGATGTAGTTTGACTTTATCTTAATGGAGTCTTTACACATGAGCTCACATCCACAGGACCAGGGTAAATCCATAAGTTACTTGTTCATTGTTTTGGAACACATCACCAGAATATAAACAAGGATCTTGTCTTTCTTACTCATCATTAGAATCCCATTCACTAGAACAAGGACATGTATTAGGTGTACATTCTTATTTGGTAAATGGATAAATGGTATTAAATATTGGCCTGAAGGGCCACTGCCCTTCTCTCTGTGTGCTCTACATTGTTCTCCTGGCTCAATATCCAGCATCATCTGGGTCTATCCTCAAATATCTTTCCTGCTCTTACTGGATATATGAGGAAGGGTCTAATTATGGGTAATATATGAGTACCCTGAGTGATCTTGCCAACAAAATTAAAGCTTTAACATTTTTTGGAGAAAGCCTATCTAGTTCAAGGAGACATTTTTCCTGATCCTATGTTTTATTAATTATTAAATTAGAGCACACACTTATTATTAAATATTTCATATAAAACACGTTAGTAAAATAATGAAATAATTTAAAATACTCCTGTATGTATTTGTGTGTAAATGGTGGAGAGAAAAATCGAAAGAATTGCAATTATAGATTTATCATTTACCATCAAACTTCTGATAAATCTTTGATAATAACATTACATACCTGAATGCTAATGTTCCTTCCTTGTCATGATATGAAGTATTAATACTAATACTATGCAGTATTATTAATAATAATGCACTATTATTAAACTTACAGACTTTTAAATATTTCCAAACTGTTGGTGGCTGAAATTTTCCTGCGAGATATCTTTATATTTGTAAGACCTTCTATTGATATTTAGTTAAGCACATTTTGAGCGAGGCCATTCTTTTTATATCAAAATATCTGGGATATTAAGATTTTATGGAGTTAATCTCTTTAGAATAAAAGGATACAGGTTATCTAGGTAGACATAGTGTGAACCTACTTGGGTCCTGGCAGATTACTTTTTAATTTTGAGAATTGGAATATTCGTAGTTGAGATGATAATACAAGCTTTTCGTTATTGCTTTTCATTACTGTGAGAGTGTGCTTATTTTTCAAGCAGTTGCTCATGAGTTATCTAGGAACAGAGGAATGAGATGCCAACTTATTGTTTTTTCACTGTTGACCGCAGAAGAAAATGTAACACATGTCTTTTCGGTTAAGTCTGAAAGACCTAACTTTTTAGAAAAAGTATTGGTATTGGATAGTATTGGTATTGGAGAGTTTTTCCTTTCATGGTTGCAACAAAATAATGCATGCCTATTGGTTGTCCTTGAGATGCAAAAGCTGAGATCAAAAAGGATGTTTTAAAATAATTTTTTTCAATATTCTCAGGTAAAATGAGTAGCCTGAGACATAATGAGGGCATACATTTAATTGACTTTTTGTGATTGTGCAAAGTCTACATCCAGACTCTCTAAATTTCCTTCCGGTGTTTTTTCTACTATAACAACGTGTCTTTACTAAGCCCTATATATATATATATCTTTATATATTCCTCACCCTTCTCAGTTCAGAATATATTTTGGAACTCAGTGATTTGTATTTAAGTATATATATATATATATATATATACTTAAGTATATATATATATACTTAAATAGAGAAGATGTAGGATCACAGAAAAATCATGTGTAAAATAGAGTTCCCATATACCACTCTATTAAACACCTTGATTTGGTGTGGTACATATTTTAAAATTAATGAAAGCATTTTTATAATTGTACCATTAACTGCAGTCTCTCATTTAAAATAGGGTTAACTGTGTTGTACAGTCCTATGTTAAAATTTTTTAAAAATTTATCTATGCATATTCTGAACTCCTCAATGCAACAAAATGTTCTATTTATTTTTGTGTTCTCAATAGCTAACAGTTCACAGGACACAGTAAGAGCTAATAAATTGTCTAATTAACAACAACAAAAAAATATTCAACTGGACTGTTTAAAATTTAGTATTAGTACTAGATCATATTATAATCCATACAGTCCATTGACTCATAAGCAGAGGTATGTTCACATATTGTATATTATGATGCCCTGTATCTAAAAGATAAATGGCCAAAATACAGATACATTTGGGAAGAGAATTTCAGTCTTCTACATCTAATAAAAGAAATTGTTTTATGTATTACACATGAGTTCACAGGGAAAAGTCCTACCCTCTGTGTATTGCATATGACAGAAATTCAATTTTAATGATGGAGAAGAGTAAGAGACAGATTGGCTGAGAGAGAAGGAGAGACAGAGAGATAGACAAGAGAAAGAAAGAGGAAACGTGGTAGAAGTCTGAAAACAAAGACCTAATTACAGGACAGTGGCAACCTTCTGTTATTTAGGGATGAAATTAAAATCTTATGGCTCTTTTTCCAGTATATTCCCTTCTCTGTATATAAGAATAAAAACACCTTGCACACAACACAACTACAATATACATGCAGTTTTTTTTTTTCAGAAATATAAAATTCATGAAAAATATAGTTATATTTTAGGGAACATAAAATATTCACTTTAGAACGTGCCCTAAAGAATATCAGTATTTTGTAAAAAAGAGGATTACAAGCCAAGAAAAAGAAGTAAGAGTCAAAGAGATTCCTAAAGGAAGACTGAAAAACAAGGAAACAAACAAGCAAAAAACCCAGGAGAATTAGAAGAGAAGTCACAATGTCTAGGTTACACAGTTTGAGATTACTTTCAGAGCTGTGCATTTCAGGCTACTTGTCGTACTGATTCATAAGTCATCCTACTTTAGGAATGCAGAGATCCAGTTGCAGTTGCCCTTATCACCACACTCTCTTCAGTAGTCTCTGGATTCCTTGCTTGATTTCCTGTGTTCGCACCCCATAAACGATGGGGTTGAGGGCTGCGGGGATAACATGGTGGAGGACATTGAGCAGAACTGGCACATCAGGGGAGACCTTCTTCTTAGCCACATGAGTGAGGACGAAGACCAGGAGGATGGTGCTGAAGAAGAGGATGAGAATGAAGTGGGAGCCGCATGTGCTTAGGGCCTTAGTCACAGCTCCCTCTGCCTTGAGTCTCAGCACAGCTTTCAGTATGAAGGTGTAAGAGAGAAAGATAAGTATGAGGTCAGACCCTAGCAGGGTCCAGCCTCCTGCAAATTGGTAAAGGCGATTAATAGTGATGTTGTCAGAGGAGAGCCTGGAGACAGACATATTGGCACAGATGCAGTTCTCAATGACATTTCTTCCACAGTAATGAAGTCGTGCTGAGAGAAATGGGATGGGCAGAGTAAGAAGGACATTTCTGGCCAGGATAAAAACAATAGCTTTGGCTACAAATTGATCAGTGACGATGGATGGGTACCTCAGTGGGTGGCAGATGGCTACATAGCGGTCATAGGCCATGACCATAAATGTGCAGGACTCCATGGCCAGAAAGCAATTCATGATGAACATCTGGAGGAAGCAGGCAGAGAAGCTGATGGGCCTGAGGTCAAACCAGAAGATGGCCATCACCTTGGGGATGACGGTGAGGCAGAGCACGATGTCCAGCAGGGAGAGGAGGCTGAGCAGGTAGTACATGGGCTCATGCAGTGAAGCCTCCAGCTTGATGGTGATGAGGAGGGTGATGTTGGCCCCCATAGCCAGGAGGAAGAGGAGGCTGAGGGGCAGGGATAGCCAGAGCTGCCAGCTGGCGGACCTGACAAAACAGTTCAGGAGGAAGACTGAAATCTCAATAGGGATGGTATCATTTTGGCGTGCTGTCATATTCTGTTATATATTTCTATAGCTTTCTTGTAATGATCTGTAAAATCAGGATGAAAGTTACCAACTGACTCAAAATATGTGAATATGGAACACTTTGTGATTTAATTGGGACAACTTATGGATCCTAGTGGTTTCTGCGGATCGAAGTGAATTTATGTGTTTGTCCTTTGAGAAGTGCTTGTGTGATATATCTATCACTCTATATAGGAGAGTAGACAGTGGTAATACGATTTGCTTAATTTTTGATGTGTTGTATGTTTATTTTTGATAGAGTTGTTATACCTTACAGAAAGTAAAGTGACAGAGAGAATACTTAGCTGGAGTCCAAATAGCAATTTTAGAATTTTCTTTCTGCTTCTGCAAACTTAGTAGCATAACTCTCTGATGCAAGAGGAATTACTTATTTCAAAAGGGATATTGTAAGTGGATTGTGGAATCAATGAAATAATCATTAACCATGATTTTTAATGAAACATAGTAACATAGAGAAGCAAGTTAATTTTTTAAATGGATCAGAAAAGTTTGAAAAACTTTCACTTCATTGTTAAGATTAAACATTATTTCACGAAAATTTGTTTCTTTTTTATATATACATAAATACTAAAAAATGGTACTATCTATTAAGAATAGACTAATATGAAAGCACTGCTTTGGTTTGTAACTATGTAGAGAAAATTTAAAGTTATATATACTGATTTGAAGAAACAAACACAAGGATTTTGTGAACTGAGAGTCTCTAATTTTGTACTAGTAACTTCCTTCCTTTTTGCTTTTTTTTCTGATGACCACATTGACTGCCATATCTGTAAACCATGAAAATATATCCAAATAAGTAGCCAAGTCTGACCCAAGTAGGGATGCAAAGAAATGTCACTAGTCCCCATGCTACCCCCACTGTGAGTTTACAGCAGCATCAAATTTGCTCTCACTAGAGATGTTATTATACATAGAAAACAAAGTTAGTCAACTTCTATTTTGTCTAAAAAAGTCTTCTTATTTGGTAGGTATGAGCTCTAGCAAATAATTACTTCTTTCTTCCTATTTCTTATCTTTATACTTTTAAGAGTCCACACATTTTGAAGAAATGATTTGAAGGAAAAATTATAGATTCCATACAGCCACGAGGAAGCAATTCTTGTTATTGAAGATGAAGTTAGTTCTCTGATTGCAATATATGGATATGATGAAGTCCACCCTTAAAGACCTCGGCAACATTACCATTTCCCTGTTGAATATAAAGATCCCTAGACATACACACCATATTCACCAGACACTAATTCCATCTTACCATTGTCCTTTTATCATTTACTCTTTTTCTGACATTATGGTAAGTCCTAGGGTCACATGGAGGCAAAATTGTCTGGGGAAGATAGATAATAAAAATGTAAATATGGAAGTTCAAGGAAGATGGTGTTGAAATAGGCAGGCAGGACTCAACTCTCTCACAAAAACAATGGAGAAATGACCAAAAGCTGTCCAAGGGCCCTGCTTTGGGGGTCAGCATACCGGACAGTGCTGCACAACATTCCAGGAATGTGAGGGACAGAGAGACAAAGAATCCGAATAACAAACGTGAGTTACTAAACCCCTGCAGCATCTTGGAAGTGCTCCCATCTGTCACTCAGAAGACATTAAGCCTGGATAAAACCCCTGGCTCACTGCAGCCAACTGAGAAGGGAACAAATGTCTTCTTCCCTATCTGCTGTTATAAGGGAAAAAAGAGGGTGTGACAGAGGGCTTCTGTTCAGTGAATTTGACCAGCAGAGCCTGCTCTGAATCTCACATCCGGCTGGACCAGAAAAATGGTAAAGTGGAGACTGAAAGAAGCACCTCCGTGGAAAGGTTTGCTGATGAGTGCCATCTACTGGCTGGCCAGAATATTGCAAAGAGAAAAACTGCCTTTAGGTCTCTTTTTATCCCACTTCTGGGAGAAACTCTGCACCCCATTAGTGAGTCCCTGGCCTGATTTTGATAATTTAAGCTGGGAAATCTTAAAGATTTAGGATAAGCTGAACCAAAAATAAAGATCAAGCTGTGAAAGAAAAAAAAAACCCTGGGAAAGAAAGAGCTATTAACTGTCAGAGTAAATTCATGAACATATTCAGTTGCTTAGACATAAGCAAAAAATTGCAACACATACTAGAATAGCCAAAGGAACAAACCAAATATCCAGATTAGATAAAAGGATTTAAGACAACTAATCAATGATAATCATATAAAACTACTAAATTAATTCAAAGATTGAAGGAAAATATGACTGATGAGATAAAGAATATTAAGAAGACAGTGGGTGAGCATAAAAAAACAATTTAAAAGCCTGAAAAGAAAAGTAACAGAGATTATGGGAATGAAAGGCATGATGGATGAGATAAAAAACACATTAGAGGCACATAATGGCAGATTTGAATTGCCCAAAGATAGAAGTGGTGATTTCTAGGACAGGGCATCTGAAGTGAGTAATGCAGGAGAAAAGAAAGTGAACAGAATGGAAAAAATGCAACAGGTCCTCAGGGAATTGAACGACAACATGAATTGGACAAACATATGCATTATTGGTATCCCAAAGGAGAAAAGAATGGAAAAGGGGAAGAAAGAATATTTGATGAAATAGTGACTCAAAACTTGCCAACGCTTATGAAAGACATAAATATTGATATCTAAGAAGGACAACACACTACAAACAGAATAAATCTGAATAGACCTCCTCTGAGATAACTTCTATTCAGAATGACAAATATCACAGATAAGGAAAGGGCTCTGAAAACAATAGGAGAAAAGCAAAGCATGACATACAAGGGAACCTTAATGACATTAAGTGCTGACCTCTCATCAGAAACCATAGAGATGAGAAGAAAGTTATATTATGTATTTAAGAGAAAAACTGCCAGCCAAGAATTTTGTATCCAACAAAACTGCCCTCAGATATGAGGGTGAGTTCAGCATCTTCACAGACAAATAAATCTGAGAGTGTATGTTATCAAAAGTCCAGAATTACAAGAGGTACTAACGGGAGTGCTGAAGCCTGAAAAGATTAATCAAGGGTGAGTGACTTGGAGAAGAATGTAGAAATGAAGATTATTAGGGAGGGTAAATTAAAGGGTAAAAAGATAATAGTTAGATATGGCACAAAAAAAAGAGGACATGGATGAAGTTAGTAATGCCTTTATAGGAATAACATTGAATGTTAATGGATTGAACTTCCCAATCAGAAGACATAGACTGATAGAATGGACCAAAAATATGAGCCATCTACATGCTATCTATAATAGGATTACCTTAGACATAAGGACACAACCAGGTCGAAAGTGAAAAGTTGGAGGAAATTGTTCCATGCAAATGGTAACCAAAAAAGAGCTGGAGTAGTGTTACTGACATTAGCCAAAATATATTTTAAAAGTAAAACTGTTTTAAGGGCTTAAAAATGTTGTTATATACTAATAAAGGGGGCAATTCACCAAGAATAAATAACTAAATATTTATTTACATAACCTAGGTGCAAGAAGATACACGAGGCACACACTGGCAAAACTGAAGGGAGAAATTGACTTCTGTACAATAATAGTTGGAGACTTAAATTTACCACTCTCAGTATTGGATAGAACATCTGGACAGAGGATAAATAGCTTGAATAATATGATAAATGTATTGGACCTAACATACTTTTATAGAGCATTACTTCCCAAAACAGCAGGATATACTTTCTTTTGAACCACTCATGGACCCTTCTCCAGAATAGAACATAATTGCATCATAAGAAAGGACTCAATAAATTTAAAAATAGTGAAAGTATTCATAGAACTTTCTCTCATTATAATGAATTGAACGTAGAAATCAATAGTGGGTGGATAAAGAGGAAATTCATAAATCAATGGAGATTAAACAACATATTCTACAATAATCAGTGGGTCAAAGAAGAGGTTGTAGGAGAATTCAGTAAATAACTTGAGATGAATGAAAAGAAGAACACAACATCAAAACCTATGGGACACAGCAAAGGCAGTGCTGAGAGGGAGATTAATAACTCTCACTGCTTACATTAAAAAAGAAGAAAGACCAATTTATCTAATGAATATAGGTGCAAAAAATCTTTAGCAAGACACTTGCAAACTGAATCCAAAAGCACATTAAAAAATTATGCACCGTGATCAAGTGGGTTTATCACTATTTGCTGATATTATGATCCTAATCTATAAAATACTGAGAAATCACAGCAAAGCTACTGGAACTAACAGGTTAGTTCAGCAAAGTGGTAGGATACAAGATAAATACACAAAAATCAATAGCTTTTCTATACATTACTGATTAGAAATGTAAGGAGGAAATCAGAAAAAAATTTATTTATAGTAATGACTAAATAAATCAGATATTTAGAATGAATTTACCCAAGGACATAAAGGACTTCCATTCAGAAAACTAAAAAAAACATTGCCACAAGAAACTAAAGAAGACCTAAATATATGGAAGGACATTCTGTGTTCATGTATTGGAATACTAAATACTATTAAGGTGTCAGTTTTACCCAGATTTATTTACAGATTCAATGCAGTCCCAATAAAAATCCCAACAGCCTTTTTTGCAGAAATGGAAAAGCTAATTGTAAAATTTATTTAGAAGGGCAAGGAGTCCCAAATAACCAAAAATCTCTTGAAAAAAGAAGAATAAATTTCGAGGATTCTCACTTCCTGACTTCTAAAGCGTATTACTTAGCTACAGTGTTAAAAAACACATGGTACTGGCATAAAGACAGATAGACCAATGGAAACCAATAAAAAACTCAGAAATAGACCCTCACATGTATGGTCATATGATTTCTGCTAAGGCTGTCAAGCCCTCCCAGCAAGGCCTGAACAGTTTATTCAACAAATTGTGCTGAGAGAACTGGATATCCATATCCCAAAGAAAGAAAGAGGACTCCTATCTCATATTTTATATGAAAATTAATTAAAAATGGATCAAGAATCTAAATATAAAAGCAACAACATTAAACTCCTAGAAGTAAATATATGGAAAACATCTTCAAGATCTTGTGGCATGGTAGTTTCTTAAACCTTATACTCACAGCATAAGCAGCAACAACAAAAATTAGATAAAACGAACCTCCTCAAATGCAAACACTTTTTTTTTACCTCAAAAGACTGTCAAAAGAGTTCAAAGGCATGCGATCCAATGGGAAAATTCATTTGGCAATCACATACCCAATAAGGATTTAATGTCCCTGATGTGTACATAGGTACTACAACTCAAAAAAAAAAAAGACAAATACCCATTTAAAAAAAGGGCAAAATACTTAAATAAACAATTGTCTAAATTAGAAATATGAATGGCAAAAATAAACATGAAAAAATTTCAACATCACCAGTGATTAGGGAAATGCAAATCAAAATTACGATGAGATACCATTTCACACCTATTAGACTGGCCACTATTAACAAGTTGAAAAACTGTAAATGTTGGAAAAGATGTGGAGAGATAGGACTGCTTATACACTGTTGGTAGAAAAGTAGAATTACACAGTCACTTTTTGGCAGTTCTTAAGGAAGCTGAATATAGACTTGTCATGTGACCTCAAATACCACTACTATGTATAAACCCAGAAGAACCTAGAGAAGTGACACGAACAGACATCTGTGCAATGATGTTCATAGCAGCATTATTCCATTGCCGAAAGTTGGAAACAATCCATCTGTCCATCAACTGATGAATGGATCAACAAACTGAGATGTTATACACATGATGGGATATTATGCAGCAGTAAAAACAAATGAAGTTGTGAAGCATATGACAATATGGATGAATCTGGAGGACATTATGTTGAGTGAAGTAAGCCAGACACAAAAGAACAAATACTATATGATTTCACTTTTATGAACTAAATATATTGTATAAACTTGTGGAGTTAATAATTAGAATATAGGTCACCAGAAAATACAATGAGGTTAGAGAATGTAAAGCTGAGGGCTAATCTGTACAGTTCTGGTAAAAAAAGTTATTTGTAAATTTTTGGAAATGATTGGAAATAGTGAGAGCACATTGTGGTGTTTCTGACTAACAGAGCTATTCTATAGGTATGAGAGTGGTTGAAAGGGAAAGTCTAAGGACATTTATATTATTAGAAGGAAAGCTAAAAAGTATAACATGGGATTGTTTAACAGTGAAACCTCATGTGAAATATGAATATATATAATATTGCATATATAAGTCTTTTAAAAAAAATATAAACTCAGAATAGAGAGGTGGAAACAGAATAGCAGTTACGTACAGCAGGGGAAGCATTGAGAGATTGAGAAGACATTAGTGGTTTTTTTTCCGTATCTGCTTTTTGGTTGTTATTATTTTTATTGGAATAAAGAAAAGGCTCTAATTACATTTGAAGTGATGAATGCACAACATGTGATTCTACCTAATACCATTGATTGTACATTTTTGATGGATTTATGTTTTATTAATAGGTATCAGTAAAATTGATTTGTTAACAAAAGAATGTAAATGAGAGGAGCAATGACAAAGTCATGCACAGAATATTATGAGAGTGCAGAGGATTGCTGGCTAATTCTGTCCTGGGAGGATGGGCTGGAGAAAAAGAATTTCAAATATATCATGTGATACCCCCTTCACATTAATAGTAAAGGATTCAAAGTTTCTAATGAATTTGGAGAGTCCCAGAAAGCCATGGCTTGGTAAAAGTGATGGGTCAGGTGTTTGTGGGGCTGCTGATCATGCAGTTCATTGTACCCAAACCTGTCTATGGGAAGAGGCCTCTGTTAAGGTGTTGTTTCATTGATTTAGAATGGGGGTTATGAACTTTTTTGCTCCACAGAACCCTTTGCCAGTCAGGTGAAAGCCATGGACTCCTTACTAAGTCCACACTATACTGTGTATTATTTAAGAAATATATCACACCCACACCAACATGTCTCCACAAGAATAATTTTTTTTTTTAACTTTTCACTTCAGGCTCATGGACCTCCTGAAATATTTCCATGGACCCCTTAGAGGTCTGTGGATCCCTGGTTAATAACCCCTGATTTAGAACCTCTTTTCATCAGGTGTTTAAGAACTGCCTTGCTTGTTACTCATTAAATTATCCAATAAAAGATAAAGTTAAATAGTAGTTAGGTTTACAATCTGTAATACTTGTTGTGAATGGTGTTCAAATATTCTAGGGCCTCATGCCATTTAATCATTCAGCATCTTTTGAGACATGTTTTATTATCACTACTTTAAAATGAGGGAATTGAGAGCTCAAATCCAGTTTCTTAATCACCCAGGCTGTGCTAATCCTAATCCTGCTTAAAACAGAAGGTTGTATTGCATTGATTTCCATGATATCTGTGAACCTAAAAAATAATTCTATGATCACTCAATATCCCTGTAAAAAAGAGAACAACTTCACGTATAGTACAATTAATAGTTTCTTATTCCCCAGATACCTTTCCTGTGGTGCTCAGCAGTTGCTCACTGAATGAATCTTCCACATTCCAGAGAGGCCTTGGCAGTACTTGGACCTCTACCAAAGGAGAGAGGATGGGCTTCCCTCCCAGGTTCCTTCCTCTATCATCCTAATCCTCCACGTCCTAAAGCAGCGGTTCTGCACAACCCTTATCTGTGAAGGATGGTCCTTCCCACCTTGCATTTGGAAGAAGTTTAGATTATGTCCCAGTTTATTTTTCTGTTGCTAATAGTAGGTATATTTGTAGTGACTTTAGCAATTTTGAAGGGCAAGCTGACTTTTTAACAATTTATTTTTTTCTCATGCTTAAACTGAATTTCAGTGAATGTGTCTTTTCCCTGGTTTACCTGGCAGAGCCCAGGTGTGGGAGAAATAAAATTCTAAGTGCTTTCTTCAAGTCTTAGGTCAGTGTGTTACTGTGGTCATCTAGAAATGATTATGTATCTTATTTGCCATTTTATTTTATATGTTTTCTTCTCACAACAATGCTTAGGGTATTCTTCTGGCAGGCTGACTTTCCCATTTTTCCCATTTTTCACACTTGCAAAGCTGACTTTTTTTTCCTACTGGCAAATCTGCCTCCTGCTCTCCTCCTGCTTTCCTCCTTATTCTGCTTTTGTATTGGGTGCCTTAACTGTTTTCTGTGGTTTGCCATCTAAGAGTTCAGTAAAGATTACAAAACTATTTCTATATCCAGATCCTTGAACTTATTTTGTTTACTTCATATCTCGATATCCCATGCCTCTAAATCTTAGCTTCTCTTGTCCACTGGGTCTCTGCTTTGCCTTGATGTAGTGATCTACTGAGAGTGAGTAAGAGTAGAAACGGAGGACGTCTTAATATAATATAATATGATCCGATACGATACAATATAGTGTAATATAATTATCCATAGACTATAACTGTCAGTCTTGAGTTCCTGACCAAATATATATCTCAGACCCAGGCACTACCTTTACTTATCTATGCTTTTCCCTCTATCCCTCTGACTCCACTTTTAATTTGGGAGCATGGGATGATAGCTGCTGCAAAGTTCAGGACTGTTAAAGGTGATGCAACCACTATTAGGTTTGTGTATATCCACAACACACACACATTTCAGCTTGTCACTTCCACATATCCTCTCCAAAAATCACTTTCCTCATTAAGTTCTTTTTTTGTTGTTGTTCCTTTCTCTTCCTATCCTCTGATTCGAGTCTCTGAAAATTTATTATATTTAACTTGAAAGCCGCAGCTTAAATGTCACCAGCTGCAAGAATCTTTTCTTTTCCAGGGACATCAAAGCACTTGAGGAGATAATGAGGGGCTCTCTGCTTGGTAACACTGAGAATCTTGAAATGGCCTTTTAAGGGTACAGACACATGTAAGATCCATTGGTTAAGGCATGAATATCCATGGAAAGCCCAGAGGAAGCAGACTGGTTTTTATTTCCTGCAGTGCTGGCTCTGCAGGAATGAAAATTACTTATTTACAACATTACAATGATTTTCTGAAGAGGACATGGATAATTTCATTTTATTTTCATAGGAACTGGCTCTTTCGTGGTCTTTCTATTATCTCTTTAAGGCTCCTACATGTTCTTGTATCCGTGATTATTTAACAAGCATTGAAGTCCTACTCATTCCTAGAGACAAAACATTTGAAAACAAATTTGTCCTTCGCCTTTCTGCTTTCATTCTTGGTTTGCAATCAGAGCTTGCTAGTGGCAGCAATAGGGCTGAATTTTAGAGCTAATGGTTTCTGAGTCCAGCAGGGACAGGATGAGAAAGCCAGGGAAGGTGAAAATCAGAGATTGAAGCAGACACCCTGTAGTCCAAGCTTTGTTACAGCCTTCAAGATAGGCCCACATCCTATCACTGGAGAAGCACAGTTTTAAGAAGTAGATGGGATCATATAACAACATAGTCCAGACAGATATGTAAAATTTCTCTCCCCAGCTCCTTTCAGACCTTATTAAGTGCATCTAGGGACAGGTAGCCCATTGCTTTTCAGGGTATGTATATATCTGCTTTGGGTATGCTAGCATTTAGAAATATTTTAGGTGATCTGAAATCCACTGAAATATGTTCTGGAGCTGCCCATTGTGCACCAACTATGGAATTTATCTCCAACCTCTAGATTATGTACACTGAATTAAATTCCTCTCCCATGATCTATTATATTTAGGTAGATTCTCAGTTCTAAGACCCCTAGATTTTCATATTCATAGTTGAAAACCTCAAGTTTTCTCAACTGGGCCTCACATAACACATTTTCTAGTTCTCTGGTACCTGGAAGATACTTGGTAATCTTCCATGGACAAATTCTTGCTTCTTGGGTTCCCTTCAATCACCGAAAGAATGGAAGCTCCAGAACACAGACCTCTTCAATACTTCTTGCCCTGGAATAGGAGGCTGAGTCTTCTGCCCTCTGTTCAGACTAGTTCAGCACCACTGATTCAGGATTGGAAAGGAACACAGGTCTAAATAGAAGAGTGAGGGCCTCCTTACCCGTCAGGCACCCTCTTCAGGTTTCCCTTCCCAGACTCACAAGATGTGAAGCACCGGGTCTGCCTTCACTGATGCTGGATTTCTGGATAGCTCTTGAAGGAACCAGGCTGTTATAACCTTAGGGCCGCAGGGACCCTGCCTTTTGGGAACTTCTTCATGCCTACCCCTTTGTGCCTAAAAACCTTACTGGCACAGACAGGTAGACATATGGGAGAAAGGAATGAGTTTCTCTCTGAAGGGAAGATCACCTGGTGAACAGCCCTTGGAGACACTACATTGGCTGTGTGACCTACAGACAGTAATTCAGTCCCCTAATAAGGGATCTCACATATGCATTCATTTACACTCACAATCATTTGCACATACACGCTCACCATCTTCCAGGTCCTTTAATCTCACTCAGAGTTCCTCATGGCCTTTCTGCACATGCTTATTTTATAAGCCCAAATTATTCCATTGAATGGATTGATACTGACTTATAACTCTTATAAGTCAAATGATAAATGTATAATGATAAAACATAAGGAACACTAAAGAAAATCTTCCTGGAAAATACAATGTGTTTTTCAGAGATTTTCTAAAGCAATTTTTGCTGCAGTGAGAGATGATTTTCCCCCTTGTTTTATATAGCTGCTGTTTTTGGCTGTTCTTGTGCAATTATTTATTTGTTTATTAAGCAATTTTATTGAGATATATTCATATATCATATGATCTCTGTAAAGTGTATAATCAATTGCTTTTATGTAATCACAATGTTGTACACTAATCACCTCAAAAAGTTTAGAACAATTTCATTATTCCAAAAAGAAAGACTCCACATCCTTTAACATTCCTTCCTTAGGCCTACATAATCACAAATCTAATTTAATCTTTATAAATTAATTTATATTTTCATTTTATAAAATGGAATCATACAATATGTAATAATCTGTCTCATCTCCTTCACTTAGCATAATGTGGTTTTTTTTTTTTGGTCTGATAGAAACATATTGGAGTTTTAACTTACATTTTTTCAGCTTCAAAGAAAAATGATTGTATATATGTAACTCTACCCATATTCATATTTCACATAATATATTTGTATTTCACATAATATGTTTAGTTCATAATAGGGCAATCATATAATATTTGTCCTTTTGAGTTCTGGTTTACTTCACTCAACATAATGTCCTCTAGGTTCATCCATGTTGTCATATGTTTCATGACTTCATTTCTTCTTACCACTGCATAATAGTCCATCATGTGTATACCCCACAATTTGTTTATCCATTGATGGACACCTGGATTGTTTCCAACTTTTGCCTACCATGAATAATGCTGCTATGAACATTGGTGAGCAGATATCTTTTTGTGTCACTGCTCTCACTTCTTCTGGGGATATACATAGCAATGGTATTGCTGGGTCCCATGGGAAGTCTATATTCAACTTCCTCAGCTACTGCCAAACAGTCCTCCTAGTGGCTGTACCACTCTACATTTCCACCAGCAGTGAATAAGTGTTCCTATCTCTATACATCCTCTCCAACATTTATAGTTTTCCAATTTTTTAATAGTGGCCAGTCTACTAGGTATGAAATGATATCTCATTGTAGTTTTGATTTGTATTTCCCTAATCACTAGCGATGTTGAACATTTTTTCATATGTTTCATTGCCATTTGTATTTCTTCTTTGGACAGGTATCTTTTTCAGGTCTTTTGCCCATTTTTTAATTGGATAGTTTGTCTTTTTAATGTTGAGTTGTATGATCTTTTATATCATGAATTTTAAGCCCTTATCAGATGTGATTGCTAGATATTTTCTCCCATTGAGTTGGCTGCCTTTTCACCATTTTGACAAAATTCTTTGAGGTACAAAAACATTGAATTTTGAGGAGGTACCATTTATCTATTTTTTCTTTTGCTGTTTGTGCTTCAGGTGTAAGGTTTAAGAAACTATTACCTTCCAGAAGATTTTGAAGATATTTTCCTACATTTTCATCTATGAGTTTTATTGTAGCTGTTTTTCCATTTAGGTCCTTGGTCCATTTTGAGGTGATTTTTGTATAATGTGTGAAATAGGGATCAATGTGGTTTATTACACTAACTCATTGTCTTTTATTGAACCTCCCTTGCATACCTGGGATAAAACCTACTTGATTGTACTGTATAATTATTTTAATGTGTGTTTGGATTCAGTTTGCAAGTATTTGCTTAAGAATTTTTGCATCTATATTCATTAGAGATATTGGCTTGTAGTTTTCTTTCTTTCTTTTTTTTTTTTTTTGGTATCATTACCTGTTTTTGGGATTAAGGTTGTGATGGCTTCATAGATTGAGTGGGATGGCATTCTTTCTGGTTCAAGTTTTTGGAAGAGCTTGAGCAAGATTGGTATTAGATCGTCTTTGAAAGATCAGTATAATCCACTTATGAAGCTTTTGGTCCTGGGCTTTCATCTTCAGATGGCTTTTGATGACTGTTTCAATCTCTTCAGTTGTGATTGTTTTGTTGATGTCCTCTAATTTTTTAGGGTCACTGTAGGTTGTTCATGTATTTCTAGGAATTTGTCCATCTCTTCTCTGTTGTCTAGTTTTTATTGTACAGTTGTTTATAGTAACCTGTTATAATCTTTTTTATTTCTGCAGGATCAGTGGTAATGCCCCCCCTCTCATTTCTGATTTTATTTATTTGCGTCTTCTCTCTTTTTTCTTAGTCAGTCTAGCTAAAGGTTTGTTGCTTTTGTTGATCCTCTCAAGGAAACAACTTTTAATTTTGTTGATTCTCTCTATTGTTTTTTTGTCCTTGATTTCATTTATTTATGCTCTGTTCTTTACTATGTCTTACTTTTGGTTTGGTTTGGGATTAGTTTGCTGTTCTTTTTCTAGTTCCTCTAAGTGTGCAGTAGATCTTTAATTTTAGCTCTTTCTTCTTTTTTAACGTAAGCCTTGAGGGTTATAAATTTCCCTCTCAGCACTGCCTTTGCAGTCCCAGGTTTTGATATGTTGTATTCTCCTTTTCATTTGTCTCAATGTATTTGCTGAACGCTCCTGCAATTTCTTCTTTGACCCACTGATTACTTAAGAGTATGTTGTATAATCTCTATATGTTTATTGATTTTCCCTTTTTCTATTCGTTATTGATTTCCAGCTTTTTGTTGTTATGATCAGAGAAAGGTTTTATAATTTCAATCTCTTTGTATTTATTGAGACTTGTTTTGTTACCCAATATATGGTCTATCCTGGAGAAGTATCCATTAGCTCTTGAAAAGAATGCATATCCTGCTCTTCTGGAGTGCAATGCTGTATAGGTATCTGTCAGGTCTAGTTCATTCATCATATTATTCAAGTTCTCTGTTTCTTTATTTATCCTCTCTCCAGATGTTCTATCCAATACTGAGAGTGGTATATTGAAGTCTCCATATATTGTTGTAGAGACATCTCTTCTTCCTTCAGGTTTGCCAGTGTGTTCCTCATGTATTTGGGGCACTCAGGTTAGGTACATATATACTTATTACAGTCCTTTCTTCTTGGTGAATTGCCCCTTTTATTCATATCTAATGACCTTCTTAATCCCTTATGTAGCAGTTTGATATAGTTATGAATTCTGAAAATAGATATTGGATATTGTTTGTAATCTGGTCTGTACCTGGGCATGATTAAGTTATGATTAGGGCTTTGATTGGGCCATGTCATTAGGGTGTTGAGACCCCAACCCTTGGTGGGTGGGGACTCACAAATAAAAGGGATGACAGGGGACAGAGCTGAGGGTTTTTGATGTTGGAGTTTTGATGTTGGAGTTTGATGCCGAAATCTTAAGCTGGAGCCCTGGGAAGTAAGCTCACAGAGGAAACAGAAGCAAGCCCTAGGAAGAGAGGAACCCTGAGCCCAGGAAGAAGCAAGACCCTGGAAGAGAGGAAGCTAGGAGGCCTGAACCCCAGCCATCTTGGTCCAACATGTGAAAAGAGACTTTGGTGAGGGAAGTAACTTATGCTTTATGGCCTGGTGTCTGTAAGCTCCTATGCCAAATAAATAACCTTTATAAAAACCAACCAATTTCTGGTATTTTGCATTAGTACCCCTTTGGCTAATACACATTGTAACAGTTTTGCATTTAAAATCTATTTTATTCAATATTAGTATCGCTATTTTATTTGTTTGTTTTTAGTTGCTATTTGCATGAAATATCTTTGTCTAACCTTTCACTTTTAACCTGGTTATGTCCTTACACTTGAGGGCAGTCTCTTGTAGACAACATATAGATGCTTATATATTTTCATCCCTTTTGGTTAGTCTGTGCCTTTTGATTGCTGAGTTCAAGCCATTATTATTGAATATTATTATTATTATTTTTTAAAGATTTATTTATTTCTCTTCCCTTCCTCCCAACCCCGGTTGTCTGTTCTCTGTGTCTATTTGCTGCATCTTCTTCTTTGTCCACTTCTGTTGTTGTCAGAGGCACGGGAATCTGTGCTTCTTTTTGGTTGCATCATCTTTTTGTGTCAGCTCTCCATGTAGGCAGTGCCATTTTGAGGTAGGCTGCACTTTCTTTCGCGCTGGGTGGCTTTCCTTGCGGGGCGCACTCTTTGCGCATGGGGCTCCCCTATGTGGGGGACACCCTTGCGTGGCAGGGCACTCCTTGCGTGCATCGGCACTGCTCATGGGCCAGCTCCACACTGGTAAAGGAGGCCCAGTGTTTAAACTGCAGACCTCCCATGAGGTAGACGGATGCCCTAACCACTGGGCCAAGTCTGCTGCCATTATTAAATATTACTGTAAAGGCATTACTTACTTCATCCATTTTGTCCTTTGGCTTTCTATTGTCATATCTTACTATTGTCTGTCTTTTTATCTTTAATTTACTCTTCATAATAATCTTGATTTCCACATTCTGTTCCAAGTCTCTCACCCTTGTTTATATCTTTCAGGCTGCAGTATTCCCTGTAGTATCTCTGGTAATTCTGGTCTTTTTTTCCTTTTATATACTCTATTAGATTTTGCTTGTTTGTGAAGACTTTAACTTGCTCTCATTTTTCTTTTTTTTTTTAAGATTTATTTATTTATTTATTTTTCTCTCAAACCCCCACCCTGGTTATCTGTTCTCTCTGTCTGTTTGCTGTGTCTGCTTCTTTGTCCACTTCTGTTGTTGTCAGTGGCATGGGAATCTGTGTTTCTTTGTGTGTGTCATCTTGTTGCATCAGCTTTCCATGTGTGTGGCACCATGCCTGGGCAGGCTGCACTTTTTTCACACTGGGCGACTCTCCTTACAGGGTGCACTCCTTGCGTGTGGGGCTCCCCTACACGGGGGACACCCCTGCATGGCATGGCACTCCTTGCGCACATCAGCACTGTGCATGGGCCACCTCCACACAGGTCAAGGAGGCCCGGGGTTTGAACCGCGGACCTCCCATGTGGTAGACAGACGCTCTAACCACTGGGCCACGTCTACTTCCTATTTGCCTTCATATTTGAAGGACGGTTTCACCAGATACAGAATTCCTGGTTGGCAATTTTGTCTTTCAGTACCTTAAATATATCATACCACTTTTTTCTCTCCTCCATGGTTACTGATGAGAGGTCAGCACTTAATCTTTTTGAGGCTCATTTGTATGTGATGCTTTCCTTTTCTCTTGCTGCTTTCAGAATCCTCTCATATCTGATATTTGTCATTCTGAATAGTAGGTGTCCCAGAGTGGGTCTATTCAGATTTATTCTGTTTGGAGTGTGTTGTCCTTCTAGGATATTGATATTAATGGCTTTCATAATGTTTGAGACATTTTTTGTCATTATTTTCTCAAATATTTTTTCTGCCCCTTTTCCATTCTATTTTCCTTCTCAGACAATGTTAGGTGTATGTTTGTGGGTTTCACATTGTCAACTCAATTCCCTGAGACTCTGTTTCATTTTTTCCATTCTCTTTCTCTTCTTCTTTCTTTTCCAGTTCAGCTGTTCTGTCTTTGCAATCATTAATTCTGTCTTTGAGCAAGTAAAACCTGCTGTTATATGCCTCTAATGTATTTTAAATCTCATCCATCATGTCTTTCATTCTCATCAGCTGTTACTTTTCTTTGCATGCTTTTAAATTGTTCTTTGTGCTCACCCAGTGTCTTCTTAATATCCTTTATCTATTTAGTCATATTTTCTTTCCATTCTTTGAATTGATTTAGGAGAGTTGTGTGATTATCGTTGATGAATTGTCTTAAATTCTATATCTCTTTAGGGTATTTTGTTTGTTTCTTTGGCTGCACCCTCTCTTCCTGTTTCCTCATATGACTTGTAATTTTTTGCTGAAGTCTAGGCATCTGAATATATTGGTGAATTTACTCTCATGGCCAATTTCTCTCTTACCTATTTTTTTCCACAGCTGTTCTTTGAAATTTGGCTCAATTTATTCTCAGTCTTTAAAATTGCCTAGCTCAAGCTATCAGAATCATTCCAGAGACTCACTAATGGGGCACAGATTTTCTTCCAGGTGTTAGGGTACAGAGAGAATGAAAAGCAGTTTTTGTCCATGCAATTTCCAGACTGGCCAGATTATGGCATTTGCTGGTGTACCTTAACAGGGAAGTGTTTCAATCTCCATTTTCCTTTGTTTTTCTCTGGTCAGAGTCATGATTTAAAGTGAGCTCTGCTGGTCATATTCCCTGAAGAAAACCTCCCTGATTCCCCCCTCTCTTTTCCCTTTTAACAACTATTAGGATGGAAGTTGTCTATTCTCCTCTCAGTCAGCTGCAGTGAGCCAGGGGTTCTACCTGAACCTCATATCTTGGGGAGTGGGGGAGGGGTGCCCTTCCCGGCCACCATGGGGGTTTAGTAATTCTTGTTTATTGTTTTGGGTTCTTCGTTCTCCTGGGAATTGTGTAGCATTGTCCTTTTCTGCTGATCCCAAGAACAGGTCCCTTAGGGAGCTTTTGGCTCTTTCTCTATTTTTTGTGAGAGTGTTGAGCTCTGCTTACCTATTCCAGCACCATCTTCCCACAATTGTGCTATCATTGTTTTAAGCATTGCCTTTGCTGAATCCCATAAGTTTTAATATGGTATGTTCTCATTTCCATTCAACTTGAAATATGAGCTGATTTCCCTTGTAATTTCTTCTCTGACCCAGTGATTGTTTAAAAGTATATTATTTAACTTACATATATTTGTGGATTTTCCAGGTCTCTGCCTGTTATAGATTCCCAGCTTCATTCCATTATGATCAGAGAGATGCTTTGTAAAATTTCAATCTTTTAAAATTTATTGAAACTTGTTCTGTGATCAAACATGTTCTATTCGGCATAACTATCCCTGTGCATTGGGACTGTTTACCTGTTGTATTGGTATGCAATGTTCAATATATGCCTGTTAGTTCTTGTTTATTTATCATATTATTCAAGTTCTTTGTTTCCGTATTATCTTCTGTCTAGGTGTTCTGTCTATTTAAGAGAGTGGTGTACTGAAATGTCCAACTTTTATTGTAGATATGTCTACATTTCTTCCTTTGGTTTTCCCAGTGTTTGTTTCATTTATTTTGGGGCTCTATGAGTAAGTGCATAAATATTCAAGATTGTTTTTTCTTCTTGTTAGACTGACCCTTTTATTAATATATAGTGTCCTTCTTTGTCTCTTGTAACAGTTTTTTACTTAAAGTCTATTTTGTCTGATAATAGTATAGCTACCCAAGCTCTTTTTGTTACCATTTGCATGGAATATCTTTATCCATCCTTTCACTTTTAGTATATTTGTATCTTTATGGTTCAGATGAGTCTTTCGTAAACATCACATAACTAGATCATGTTTTTTTAATCCATTCTGCCAATCTTTTGATTGGGGAGCTTAATCTCTTATACTATTAAGTTTTATTCATAAGTTTTGTTTTATTAAACTAGTAAGTATTGTTCATAAGTATATTGTTTAGTTTTCAAATAACTTGGGAATTTTTCCTGAGATCACTTTGTAGTTGATATTTAAACTAATTTTATTGTGATAAGATGGCATCCTTGTATTGTTTAAAATGTATTGAGGAACTTTCCTGGCCCAGAATATGGTCTCTTAGTAAAAGTACTGTGTTTTCTTAAAAGAATGTGTATTCTCCTCTTGTTCTTGCTTTGGAGACTGAGTATTTTTTTTTTTTTTTGTGATTATAAAACAGGTTTTCCAGTTTTCTTTTGATTAGTGTTGATATGGTATATTTTTCCACCCTTTTAGTCTTAACCAGTTTGTTTTTATTTTTGAGGTATATGTTGTATAGACAGCATATTATTAGGTCTTGCTGTTTTTATTCAATCTGACAAGCTCTGCCTTTTAATTGGAGTATTTATTCCATCATTACTAATATGATTATTCATCAGTGGTTGTGTTTAATACCAATCATCTTGGCATTCATTTTCTAGTTTTACTGTCTCCTTTTTGTTTTTTTCCCCCTTTTTCAACCTTTTTATGCATTAATTATTTTTAATTTATTCCGTTTTATCTTATTTGTTGAACAATTATTTATAATTTTTCATTGGTGGTTGTTTAGAGTTATAATGCACTGTCTACTGTAAAGTGATAATATACCAGTTCACATGTATTGTATTTATAATAGTATCATTTCATTTCTTTCTTCTTGACTTTGTGCTAACTTTGTGCTATTACTTTCAACCATTTTGTCTGTCTGTTATAAACTCTATACTACATGTTTTGTTTTTGTTTTTGTTTAAACAGGAAATCATATTTGAAAGGGATGAAACAATAAAACAGATACCTATTTCTCTATCAACCAGTTTTGTTGATTATGGATCATTTCTTTTGTAGATCCATATTTTCATCTAGTTTTACTTATTTTTTTGCTTGAAGACCTTCTGTTAACTTTACTTGTAGTGTGGGTCTGATGGTGAATTACTGCAGTTTTTTTATTTCTTTAAAAAGTGCTTTGCCTCTTTTTGTGAAAGGTACTTTTTGTGGGGTGAAGAATTCAAGACTAACATTTTTACTTTCAGTATTTCAAGGTTGTTTTCTAACTTGTATTGTTTCTGATAAGAAATCTGCTGTCATCCTTAACTTTCTTTCTTTGTATGTACCATGTTTTTTTCCTCTGGATTTTAAGATTATTTTCTTTATATTTAATTCTGAGAAATTTGATTATTATGTGATTTAGTTTTCTTCAAATTTCTTATTGATGGGCTAATTGAGCTTCTTGGAACTTTGGGTTTAGATTTTTTTAAATCAAATTATGAAAATTACAGTAAGTAAAAATATGATTTTTCTGTTTTTTGCTGCTTTCCTTGTCCTTTTTTTTCCTTCTTCTTGAGGTACAGGGAGATGGATAGTAAGCCTGGGACCTTGTATGTGGGAAGCCGGCACTCAACCACTGAGCCACATCAGCTTCCCTGAGCTGATTTTTTAGTTTGTTTTTGTTTTTTTGTTTTTGTTTTTGTTTTTTCAAGAGTTACTATGAACCAAACCCAGGACCTCCCTTGTGAGAGGTGGGAGCTCATCCACTTGAGCCACATCTGCTCTCTCCTTGTACTTTTTTCTTTAAAGATTTAATTTATTTATTTATTTCTCCCCACCTCCTCGTTGTTTGCACTTGTGTCTGTTCATCTTCCTTGTTTCTTTAAGAGGCATCAGGAACCAAATCTGGGATCTCTGATGTGGGAGAGAGGCACCTAATCACTTCAAACACCTTCATTCCCTGCTTTGTTATGTCTCTCATTCTGTTTTTCTTCCTGTGTCTATTGTGTCAGCTTGCCATGCCTGCCCATCACACCAGTTTGCTGCCTTCTTTAGGAAACACTGGGAACCAAATGAGGGACCTCGCATGTGGTAGGTGGGAGCCCAATTGCTAGAGCCACATCTGTTTCTTTCCCTCCTTGTACTTTTTGATTTGTCATTTTATTCAGATGGAATCTTTGCTCATGGATATTTATTCTTTCATCTCTTCATTCATATATAGTATATTCTATTTTTATTATATGTAACATGCCAAACTGTATTAAATGATTATATATCTTCCTATATAAAGCTAAATGTATATTTAAGCTATACATTTATTTCTATGTCCTCATTTTTCTATATCCTATATGATGGCTGCATATGTTGTATATTCATTATCATTCAGTTCAAATACTTTCTACTTTTTATTTTTATATTTGGCTCATAGATTGCTTAGCTGTGTAATATTTAATTTTAACGAAGTGTGGTTTTTCTAGATACATTATTTTTGATTTATAGTTTGAGTCCATTGTGGTCATAAAGCTATTCTTAATAATTTCAATTAATTTGAAATTTGTGGAGGTCTTTTTATGTTTCCGTATTTAGTAGTTGGCTTTAATAAATGTTTTATGTGTAATTGAAAAGATTCTGAATTCTTTTGTTATTAGGTGAATGTTTTCTACATATCCATTGGGTTAAGTTTATTAATTAAGTTGCTTTGATCTTTTAAATCTGTAATGTCTTTAAAAATTCTGCTGGCTACCACAACTCTTAAGAGAGGTATGCTGAAGGGTTCCACCATGATTTTGGATTCATTTCTTCCTTTTTTTCTATCAGTTTTGTGCCATTTTTATTGAAGCTTTATTTGCTACTTATTAATCACTTCATTATTATGAAATATACATCTTTATCTGTAGTAATGCATCTTTTTTCTTCATGTCTTGATTAATCAGGTTAGTACAGATACTAACTGTTGGGTAGTGTTATCATGATATATATTTTTTTCATTCTTTCATTTTTACCATTCTGGTTCCTTATGTTTAAAGTGTTTCTTTTGCATGCAATATGTGTATATTCAATCTGACAGTTTTAGTATCTTATTTGGAATATTTCATTCATTTATTTGAATGCGAGTAGTGGTTGTTTTACAATTATACTCTTATTTTTCATTTTTCTATTTACCTCATCTATTTTACATTATTTTTACTTTCTTCTCTTTGATTTATCAAAGTTTTAAATGTATACTCTTGCTTGTCTTTTGAGTTTTTCCCCTAGAATTTAAAGCACACATTTTTAATTTACTACAGTCTAAAGAAAGTATGCACTTTAATAAGTGTTCAGGATGATATACAATTCTTTTCCTCTAATGGGGTATTTTTGGCTTTTTAAAATATCTCTAAAGCTTAGTAAAAATTAATGATAAAACAGCCCATCATAAATTATTCATTTTAAAAATTGTTTTTCAAGAATGTAGCTAATTTGGAAAATGGAATGTGGATAGTCCAAATTATAATACAATGAAAATGCAAATATAGACACTGGATTTCATTTGCATGAAAAAATGCAAAGAATTTCAATAATTTTCTTATACTTATTATGGGTTGGGATGGTATTTTGAATATATTAGATTAAATAAAATATATTATTAAAATTAATTTTACTTGTTTCATTTTACCCTTTAATGTGGATACTAAAACATCTAATATTAAATGTGTGGTTTAAGTTATATTTCTATAGGACCGCACTGTTCTAGAGGAAATCCTAATCAATGAAAATATTTTATTGGGATATATCTATTGCAAATATATTCACTTTCTTGATCAAATTAATGTCTGCCAAAATTGCCTTTATGTGGACCATAAACATTTACAAGTTGAATGTAAACAAAAAATACAGATCTTTGAGAAAGGAAATATGAAGATTTACCCCTCTATTTTAAAATGCAAGGCTATGTAAACTTTTGTTAGTGCTGACAGGTGGAGTATGTGCTCTCAATCTCTCAATATATCGATTTTCCATCCAATATTATTTGCCAACAGCTTATTGGTAAGATCTGGTCTTTGTTATAGAAGCAATTTGACCCTGGAAAAATCTAGTCCCCCCAATTTGTGGTTCCTTGATGAGTGGCTGTTAATATACAATATTGTTAAACTTACAGACTTTTAAATATTGCCTAAGAATCAGTGGTTTACATTTACCCTAGAGGTCTATTATATCTTTGCATTTATAAGACCCTCTGTTGATACTTAGTTATGTACCTTTTGAGCTAGGCCATTCTTTTATAGAAATGTCTTAAAAAATGAGATTTTATGGTACAAAAAAAAGATCTATTTGTAGGCACTCTAGGCTCCATGCTGTGGTGGTTGACCTTCTTCAACTCCATGTTAGCTGAGTGGGGTAAGTTCAATAAATCAGAGTGTAGGAGCTGAAGTCTGTTGAGGCTCAGGGTCTGGCTATCATATTGTCAGTCCAGAGATTCAAATCCCCTAAATATATCTTAAACCCCAACACCAACTACAATTCCAGTAAAGTAGCATGAAAGTCTTGTGAAAAGAGATTCCATCTGAGTCCAGTTCCATCATGCAGAAACACCAGCTCCAAAGAAGGGCCCAACCACCACACCATGGAGCCTAGAGTGCCTACAACTGAAAGCAGGAGAATTGCATCCAGTATCCATGTGGAATCTAAGCCCCCACTTGACATAGATGTGCAATGGACACAACCAATCCAAAGTCCACAGAGAAAATGTGGCATTGGTGTGGGAAGGGTGGCCACAGTGGCTGCTGGGTGCAGGGAATGGGAGGAAGAGATGAGATGGGGAGGCATTTTTGGGACTTGGGGTTGTCCTGTGTGGTGCTTCACGGACAACTATGGGACATTGTAGATCCCCCCAGGGCCCACTGGATGGAACGTGGGAGTGTGAGCTATGATGTGGACCATTGACTATGGGGTGCAACGATGCCCAGAGATGTACTTACCACGTGCAATGGATGTGTCATGATGATGGGAGAGAGTGTTGCTGTGGGGGGAATAGGGGGTGGGGGCGGTGGGGTTGAATGGGACTTCATATTTTTTGAATGTAATATTTTTTAAAAAATGAATAAAAAATTTTAAAAAAAAAGATCTATTTGTTCTTAGTCTGAACCTAGTTGGATACTGACAGATTCTTTTTTTATTTTTGAGAAATGGAATGTTCCTGAATAAGGTGTATGTGCTTTAATTATTGCTTTTTGTTGATGTAAGTGAATGCTTGTTTTTCAAGTAGTAGTTCATAAGTTATCCAGGAGGACAGAAATGAAATGCCGACTTATTTATTGTTATCACTGTCAGCTGAAGAAGTGGACAGAGCTTAGCAGAATAGAACCATATGTAAGCCAAGAATATAATGCAGATGTTCATATGTTTTCAGTCAAGACTGAAAATCCCAGACTTTGTTAACAGTACTGGTATTGGACAATGTTGATATTAGAGAGTTTTTCCTTCCACGGTTGAAACAAAATAACACATGCCTATAGGTTGTCTTTGAGACACAAATGCTTAGATTAAAAGGATGTTATAAATAAATTATTTAGTACTTCAAGTAGCAATTGAGTAGCTGAGTCAAATGAGGGCATAAATTTAACTAATTGATTTTTCATGATTGTGCAAGGTCTACAACCCAGACTGTCTAATGTTACATTCAGTGCTTTTTTTACTATACCAGCTATCTTACTGCATATATTAGTCAGCCAAAGGGGTGCTGATGGAAAGCACCAGAAATGTGTTGGTTTTATAACGGGCATTTATTTTGGGTAAATCTTACAGTTACAAGGCCCTAAAGAGTCCAACTCAAGGTACCATAAGAGGTATTCGCTCACTCAAAGTCTGTTACCACGTGTTGACACAAGATGGCAGGTGAAGGTTCAGCTGCCCTCTTCCCTCTTAAGGCTCTGTGGTTCCAGCTGTTTCCTATCTCAGCTATAGGCAGGAGGGCTATAAACTATCAGGTGAATGGCATGTCTCTCTTCCCAGGACCTCTGCCTTGTCTGTGGAGCTCTCTCTCTTCCTCTGTGTATATTCTCTGTGCATCTACTTCTATGTTCTTGATTGAACATCTGTTTATATAGCCCACCAAGTTGGGTCAGGACTCAATCCCGCTTGCCCTAATGACGTGGTTGAATCAAAGCCCTAATCTTGATTTAATCAAGTAGACTGTAAAGCCTTTGAATTTAAATAAAAGGGTATCATGCCCAGAGGAACAGACCAGTTTATGAACATAATCAATCTCTTATAGAAATACATAAATAATATCAAACTGCTACACAGCAAAAACATATACCTTATTCCATTCCTCATCCCTTTCAGGTGAGAATAACACATTCTAAGAACTAACTGATTTGTATTCCTCAGAAGCATATTTTGAGCTCCTGAGAGCAACAAAAATGTTCTAATTATCTGTGTGTCCTTAAGAGCTAACAGAGTGCCCAGGACACAGTGAGTGCTCGGAAACTGTCCAATTAAGAAGCGAATAATGTTTAGCTAAGCTATTTTATATTTTAGTAATATTATTAGATCATATATTACTGTACTAAAAAGTCTTCGACTCATGAGCAGAAGTATATTCACATAAGGTAAACTATGATGCTCTGTATCTAAAAGATAAATGACCAAACCCTAGACAACATTGGAGGGTAGTATTTAAGAGTCCCTGAAATCTAAACTCTTTGCTTATTGTTACACATGAGCAATACAGGCAAAAATCTCAACCTCTATATATTGCATTTGACAAACCTATCACTTTAATGATGTTGGTGGGTATAGGGTGGGAGGGAGAATGTGAGAGGGAGGAGAAATTTATGTGATTGAAGTTTGAAGAACGACGACTTATTTTCAGTTCAGTAGCAACCTTCTGTTTTTTAGGATGCATTTCAACCTCTATGGCTTTTTCTCCAATATATTCCCTTCTCTGTATATAAGAATAAAAACACCTTGCACACAACACAACCACAAAATACACACAGTTGAGTTTGTCAGAAATATAAAATTCATGAAAAATACACACTCGTATTTTAGGGAACATAAAATTCTCTCTTTAGAGCCTGTGCTCATGAATCTCAGTAATTTGGATGATATAAAAAGGATTATAAACATAAGAAAAAGAGGCAGAATCAAAGAGATTCCAGAAGGAAGACTGAAAAACAAGGAAACAAACATGCAAAAACCTTGAAACATTAGAAGACACTTGAGATTACAGCTCAGAGCTATGCATGGCAGGCTACCTGTGATACGTATTCATAAATTATCCTACTTTAGGAATGCAGAGACCTAGTTGCAGTTGCCTTGGTCACCACCCTTTCTTCAGTAGTCTCTGGAGTCCTCCCTTGATTTCCTGTGTTCGCATCCCATAAACGATGGGGTTGAGGGCTGCAGGGATGACAAGGTGGAGGACATTGAGCAGGACTGGCACATCAGGGGAGACCTTCTTTTTAGCCACATGAGTGAGGACGAAGACCAGGAGGATGGTGCTGAAGAAGAGGATGAGAATGAAGTGGGAGCCGCAGGTACTTAGGGCCTTGGTCACAGCTCTCTCTGCCCTGAGTCTCAGCACAGCTTTCAGTATGAAGGTGTAAGAGAGAAAGATAAGTATGAGGTCAGACCCTAGCAGGGTCCAGCCTCCTGCAAATTGGTAAAGGCGATTGATAGTGATGTTGTCAGAGGAGAGCCTGGAGACAGACATATTGGCACAGATGCAGTTCTCAATGACGTTTCTTCCACAGTAATGAAGTCGTGCTGAGAGAAATGGAATGGGCAGAGTAAGAAGGACATTTCTGGCCAGGATAAAAACAATAGCTTTGGCTACAAATTGATCAGTGACGATGGATGGGTACCTCAGTGGGTGGCAGATGGCTACATAGCGGTCATAGGCCATGACCAAAAATGTGCAAGACTCCATGGCCATGAAGCAATTCATGATGAACATTTGGAGGAAGCAGGCAGAGAAGCTGATGGACCTGAGATCAAACCAGAAGATGGCCAGGACCTTTGGAATAACAGCGAGACAGGCCACAATGTCCACCATGGAGAGAAGGCTGAGCAGGTAGTACATGGGCTCGTGCAGAGAGGCCTCCAGCCAGATGGTGATCAGGAGGGTGGTATTGGCTCCCATGGCCAGGAGGAACAGGAGGCTGAGGGGCAGGGAGAGCCAGAGCTGCCAGCTGTGGGACTTGACAAAACAGTTCAGGAGGAAGACTGAAATTTCAGCAGGGATGCTATCATTTCAGTATGCTGTCATAGTCTTTCTGGCATGCTTTCTTCTAGTGATCTATAAAATTAGCATCAAAGTTACCAAATGACTAAAAGATATGCGAAGATGGAACAATTTGAGATGTAATTGGGGCAACTTCTTATGGATTCTGACATAAGAAGGGACACAAAGAATTGTCCCTTTCCCCATGCCACCCCCATTGTGAGTTTCAAAACTGTATCAAATTTGCTTTAATTGGGGATTTTTAATTGTTATACACTTCTTGCACATGACAGCACTGCATGTGGACCAGGTCATCACATGGGTCAGGAGGCCCTGGGTACTGAACACTGGACCTCCTATATGGAGGCAGGCACTCTATCAGTGTCCGAGCACATACTTACCAAATAAAAGGACTTTTTAGACGAAATAGAAGTTAACTAACTTTTCCTCTCTCCACAAGGTCAGCTGTAGACTATCAGGCAAACAGCTGTGTCTCTCTCCCTGGGGTTTCTGCCGTGCCTAAGGAGACATCTCTATTCCTCTGTGTTCTTCTGGCTCAGGTCCTCTCTTCCCAGGGCTTGCTTCTCTTTCCTCTGTGTGCTTACTTCCCAGGGCTCCAAAAAAAACTCCAACATCAAAATCTTCCAGCATCAAAAAGCTTCAACTCACAGAATCAATCTTCCACATCAGAGAGGCCCTCGCAGTAACTGGGACCTCTGCCAAAGGAGAGAAGATAGGCATTCTCTCCCAGGTTCCTTCCTCTCTCATCCTAATCCTCCATTTCCTAAAGCAAGGGTTCTGTGCAGCCAGTGTCTATAAGAGATGGTCCTTCCTCCCTTGTCCTTTGGGAGAGATTTAGATTATCCTCCAGTTCATTTTCTTTAGTTAGTAATAGGTGTATTAGTAATGACTTTGGCAATTCGGGATGAATTTTAAATATATTATTTGTGACTCATAATATTGTGAGGAATGTGGGACAAGTGACTATTTTAACAACTGTTTCATGTGTATACTGTGTTTCAGTGATTGTCTCTTTTCCCCAATTTAACTGGCAGAGATCAAATGTGGAATCAAATTCGACATGCTTTTTTCAAGCTTTACATCATTATGAATACACCTGAATCATGTGTCACCTTGCTGATCTAGAAATACGTATCTCCTCTGCCATTTTGTTTTATATGTTTTCTTCTCCTAATAACAATCATGAAGGCATTTTTTTCTAGAAGGCTGTAAACCCCTATTTTTTCCCACTTGCAATTCTAACTCCTGCTCCCCTCTGCTCCTTTGTCCACTTTTGTACTGGGTCTCTTCTTAGTTTTTCTTGGGTTTGCCAGTTAAGGATTCAATAAAGATTACAAAAACTATTTCTATAGCCAGATCCTCTGACTTATTTTGTTGTTTCCTGACTGGTAGCACTGAGAATCTTGAAATGACCTTTGGAGGGTACAGACCAGTGGAAGAACTGTTGGTCAAGGCATGAGTACCCATGGGGAAGCCCAGAGGAAGCAGACTGGTTTTTGCTTCCTGCAGGGCATTGAGATAATTATTTATAGCATTAGAATGATATTTCTGAAGAGGACATAGAAGGATAATCTTACTTCTTTTACATAGTACATAGCTCTTCTGCTATCTTTTTCTTATCTCTTTAAGGTTCCTTCAAGTTCTTGAATCCATAATTATTCAACAATCATTGAAGTCTTACTCATTCCTGCAGATAAAACACCTGAAAGCAAATATGTCCTTCACCTCTTCCCTTTCAGTCTTGGTTTGCAATTAGAGTTTCCCAGTGGCAGCAAAAGGGCTGAATATTAGAGCTAATTGTTTCTGGTTCCAGTCAAGGATATGATGAGAAAGTCAGGGAAGGTGAAGTTCAGAGATTGAAGCAGGCACCCTGGAGCCCAAGCTTTGCCACAGGCTTCAAGATAGGCCCACAGCCTGTCACTAGAGAAGCACAGTTTTAAGAAGTAGATGGGATCATATAACAATATAGTCCAGACAAATAGTAAAACATCTCTCCCCAGTATCCTTTCAGACTTTGTTAAGTGCATCTAGGGACAGGTAGATCACAGCTTTTCTGGGCATATTTATCTGCCTTGAGTGTACTAACATTTAGAAATATTTTAGATTGATCTGAAATCTACTGGACTATGTCATGGACCCCACTGTGTGCCAACTCTGGACTTTTTCCCCAACATTTGAGGTCACATAAACTGAATTAAATTCTTTCCCTTGATCTAGAATTTGTAGGTAGAGTTTTATTTCTAAGACCCTTAGATTTTCATATTCATTGTTGAAAACCACAAGTTTTCTCAACATGACACAGTTTCCAGTTCTCTGGTACCTGGAAGATACCACAGACAAATTCTTGCTTCTCGGCCTCCCTTGCACCACCAAAAGGATGAAAGGTCCAGAACACAGGCCCTTCACATGCCTCTTACTCTGGGATTGGAGGCTGAGTCTTCTGCCCTCTCTGTTCAGACTAGTTCAGCACCACTGACTCAGGATTAGAAAGGAACACAGGTTTTAATGGGAGAGTGAGGGCCTCCTTATCTTGGTCCACCCACCCTTCAGGCACCCTCTTCAGGTTTCCCTCTCAGACTCACTTAACAGAGGATGTGAAGCATGAGGTTGCTTTTACTGATGCTGGAGCTCTGGGTAGCTCTTGAAGGAACCAGGGCTGTTATAACCTTAGAGCCTCAGGGACCCTGCCTTTTGGGAACTTCTTCATGCCTACTCCTTTGTGCCTAAAAACCTTACTGGCACAGAGAGGCAGACAGATGGGAGAAAGGAATGAATTTCTCTCTGATGGGAAGGTCCCCTGGTAAATGGCCTTTGGAGACACTACATTGACTGTGTGTCCAGAGGCAGTAATTCAGTCCCCTAATAAGGGATCTCACATATGCATCATTTACACTCACAATCATAATCACTCACTGTCTTCCAGGTCCTTTAATCTCACTCAGAGGTCCTTATGGGCTTCTTGCACATGATTATTGTATAGGCCCAAATTATGCCATGAAGTGGATTGATGCTAACTTATAACTCTTACCATAGCATTATAGGGATAAAATGTAAGAAAAACTGAACAAACTCTTCCTGAGAAAATATATTGTTTTTTAGAGAGAGAGCTCCTAAAGCAATTTATGCTGTAGAGAGAGATTTTAAAATGATGTTTATATATAGCTGAATATCAGTTTAGGAACATGATTTCTTCCTTTAATTCTCATTTTAATTTTGTATCTCATGTGAATTATTGACAGACCTTACATTGTAAACTATTACCAATTTATTCAAGGCCATATGTGCTTCATTTTTTCCCTTGTTTATTCTGCATATCTCAAGACGTTTGTTATTTCCTTTTCATTCTGAAAGCATAAAACCTAGTGTTTTAAAATGTTTTCTAATCTTCAGCAAGCTTATTGAGATATATATTTATTTATAGGAGAATGTATTTATATGTAATTTACCAAAAATATCATCTGGTCATAAATATGTTTTATTTTCTACCTGCACTATATTTTAAAAATCTCTGCTTTTTATCAAATTTAATACTTTTGAAGTCTGTTGAATATTCTATTATATGCCTTTTACTTAAATACACAGCATCCAGGTGAAGTGTAATTTATTGTTACCAAAATATTAATAATGTCAGTATAGTTTTACATCTTTTTTCAGGAAGAAGTATATCTAGAAATGAGTTTGCTGAGTCATGGGTAATAAACATAATATATTTTACAAGGGAAAGCCAAATTTCTTTTAAAAATATCTACCAAATTCTACTATAAGTACATAAAATTTCTTTTTTCCCCCCATCCTTTCCACAAATTGGTATTATCTTGTTTTTGGAAAACTTGTTGGGTATAAGATGGTATGTCAATATTTTAGTTTTATTTTCTTCTGAAAACTGGGCCTTCTTCTTAGAGTGGTTTGCCTTTTTTTTTTCTTATTACATGCTCCACCCTTCTTTTTCTTTTAATAATATTTGTTTTTCTTGACACAAAATCTTGCTTATTGTTAATATTACTCTCTTGATCTAGATATTGCTAGTTGTCCTCCATCCTGTTATGTATCTGTAAGTTTGTTACAGGGTATCCATTATTTTGAAAATCTTTTAATTTGTTGAAGTCAAAGTCATTATTGCTCTCTTATATTTTCTTTTGGGGTAACTTTTGTGAAATATTCCACAAGGTCAGAAAAGTAGCTTGTTTTTAGTTTTTCTTTTAGAAACCTTTTTGTATTATCTTTTATACTGGTGCATTTACATGTATTTATGCTTTGTAGAGTCATGAGTCAGGACTGATGTTCGGTTAGTGGGCACAGCTATAGTCATACCAGCTATGAATGTCCTGAAATAGTAGTTTAGTTTTATAAATATCCTCTGCTCTGAGTCCCCGAATTTCTTCCTCTTTACATCACTTGCTCTCCTGCTATCTTCCAGATCTCCTCTTTATTCAAAAGGTCATGAGTAAATGCCTGGCAGAGGTCCACCCTTTAGTGCCTAGCTCCAGTGGTAGGACCTGAATATCTTCTGAATGGTTGGTGGAGGTGCTATAGCATTTCTCAAATATTTTTAATGTCAGTCCCATTTATAATGATAAATATTGATCTAACTTGATTTTCCTTCATGTAGAGAGAAATAATTGATGTTTTCTCTACTGATTTGAGATGCTAATTTTATTATATACCAAGTTCTCATACATGCATGGCTCTGCTTCGGACCCATCTTTGGTGTATTTGATTTAAGTTTCATAAATGCAATAACCTTTACATTTCTATTACTTTGTAAAATGTACTAATCCCTGCTACTTTGAGTACTATTTAAATTATATAGTAGAAGTTTTAGTTTATGCTTTATTTATACTTTCAACATATATTTCATAACTACACATAATTTCCACATTCCCTTGGTTATAAGAAGGTCACTAAAGCCAGTCCTCATTTATGAGGAGGGAAACTGAACTTCAGTGATTTATGATAGGATTAGCAATGAATATGTGGCCATATTGACAACTGTGATATGTAAACTTAACTTTTGTCCTTCATAATATTTTTGATCATTTTAAAATTGCCACTTGACCTTTTTTGTGTATGTCTATCTCATTTTCAATTTCAGTGAATAATTTATATCCCTCATAGATAGCAAGTTGTTAAATATTTTTACCTTTTATTTCATTCCATTTTTGATCATTGAGTTTAACCCATATACATGAACTATAATTTTACTGTAGCACTGAAGGTATTTTCTGTCAATTTTCTTACTCTGCCTTTCTTTCCTGTTTTTCTTTAGCAGAATAAAATTTCTTTTGATGGTTGAAATATTTTAAAAATAATGTTTTTTCCCTTTCAATGTTTTCCTGTGTCTTAAGAACTTCACAAGCTTCATCTTTCATGGGTTCCTATTGCCTTTCACACCTTTGGTATTTATATTAGCAATATCTAGTTTTCATCCAGATTTAAATTGCAAAACCTTTTTATTGTAATCATAGTTTATTGATTTTATGGTTAACAATAAACACCAGATATTTGCTGTTTCTGTGTATCAAAACACCTTCTTCCTAACTGGGATTACTTTTTAAAAAAATAGCTGGTACCAGGGATTGACCCCAGGGACCTTATACATGCAAAGCAGGCACTCAGCCACTGAGCTACACCAGCTCCTGGAATTACTTTAGTGAATTACTTTTTCTAAATGTCATTTCAAAGAACTTTGTGATTGCATCTTATCGCAAGCATTATTTTGAGAAGAATATCTTTAATTCACCTTCATACTTAAAAAGCAATATAGGTGAAAAAGAAATTTAAATTTAATTTTTTTTTCTGAATGCATTGATGATCTTATTTCATTTTTTAAAAATCTATTGTTTTTATTGAGATGTTCAGTGTCAATCTGATTCTCTTTCTTTGTAGTATAGTGGATGTTGTGGTGAGCCACCTAAATACCTCTTCAAAACCAAGGAACTCCTTCCACAGGAATATTGTCTTGGGCACCTCACAGCTGAGTCTCTTCCCAAGACTTTCTCTGAAAGGGATCTACCTTGTTCAACATAACATCTCCTGCTGAGCAGCATTTGTCCAAAGATGGGTTGATGTGGAAGTATAGAGTCCTGGTTCCCTACCTCAAATGGGACAAGTTAGAAAAATATCTGCGTAATTGGTATAGGTCTCTGAGGAAACTGCCTCACAGTACAACTGTCCCACCATCCAGTCCTGCTTTCTCACTTATCAGTAGTCTTGTTCCCAAGAATAGTCCCATATTATTGGGGTCTTGCTTTGTTCCCAATGAAGCAACACCCTTCTCCCCTCATCCTGCATGCAGTTTCTCATGTTATTATGTCTTGCATTAGTGTGGTACATTTTGATACAATTGATGAGCCAGTAGTGATCCATTATTATTAACTAAAGTACACAGTTTACACTAGGGTTCACTCTTTGTCTTTTCCAGTTCAATTTGTTTTGAAAAATGTGCAATGTCATGTATCCACCATTATACTATCATATAGAATAGTTTCATTGCCCTAAACCACCCTGTGCTCCATCTATTCATCCTTCCCTCCCTCTCCCATTACATTCTGAATCACTGCTCATTTTGCCATCTTTGTGGTTTTGCTTTTCCCAAAATGTCATATTCTTAGTATCACATGGTATGATTTTTTCAGATTATCTTCTTTCACTTGGAAATGTGCATTTAAGTTTCCTCCATGTTTTTTTTTTTTATTGTGTGTGTGTGTGGCTTAATAGTACATCTCTTTTTATTGCTGAATAATATTCCATTGTATGGATATACCACAGTTTGTTTATTCACTCCCTTCTGGAGGACATCATGGTTGCTTCCAATTTTTGGTAATTATGAAAAGAACTTCTATAAACAGTCATGTGCAGCTCTTTGTGTGCATAAGTTTTCAATTCATTTGGATTACTACCTAGCAGCAAGATTGCTAGATCATGGTAAAGCCTGGTTATAGCTTTGTAAGAAACTACCATTCTGTCTTCCAAAGTGTCTGTACCATTTTGTATAGCCAGCAGCAATGGATGAGTATTCCTGTTGCCCTACATCCTTGACAGCATTTGGAGTTGTCAATGTTTTTGATTTTACCCATTTGAATAGGTGTCTAGTAGTATCTCATTTTTGCTTTAATTTGTAATTCCTTAATAATATATGATGTTGAACAGCTTTTCATATGTGTATTTGCCTTCTGTATAGCTTCTTTGTGTCTGTTCAGGTTTTCTGACTATTTTTCTTTCTTTAGATTGTTTCCTTATTGTTGACTTTTAAGAATACATTTTATGTTTTGGATCTTGGTCATATTTGTGTTTTGTAAATATTTTTCCCAATCTGTGGCTTGTCTTTTCCTTCTGTTCACAGAAGTTTTTAATTTTAATGAAGTTGAACTTATCAATTGTTGCTTCATGGATCATATTTTAGGCGTTGTATCAAAAAAACCATCGTGAAATTGTCACCTAGATTTTCTCCTCTATTATCTTCTAGAAGTTGGATAATTTTGCATTTTGCATTTTGGTTTATGACACATTTTGAAATAATATTTGAGAAATGTTTAAGGTCTGTGTATAAATTCATTATTTTGTATGTGTATGTCCAGATATTTCCGTACCATTTGTTCAACAGACTGTCCTTTCTCCATTGTACTGCCTTTGCTCTTTTTTCAAAGATTAGTTGACTATATTTGGGCAGAACTGTTCCTGGAGTCACTATTGTACCTGTTTGTGTTGACTCTTCTGGATCTTTTGTGTTTCGATACAAACTTTAGAATCAGTTTTTTTATGTCCACAAAATAACTTGCTGTGGTTTTGATCGGGATTGCATTGGTTTGTATTCAATTTTGGAAGAATTGACATCTTAATAATATTTAGTCTTCCTAAGTGTGAACATGGAACAGTTATCCATTTATTTATACCTCTCATTTCTTTCAGAGTTTTGTAGATTTCCTTATATAGATTTGTGTACATATTTTATTACTTACATACCTGCATATTTCATTTTTTGATGTTAATGTAAATCGTATTGTGTTTTTAATTTTAAATTCCAATTGTTCCTTGCTGATATATATAGGAAATCAACTGACTTTTGTATATTAACCTTGTATCCTGAAACCTTGCCATAATTGGTGCTGGAATATTACATTTTTATTTTTATATTAATAAATATTCATAAACTTTGTTCTGGAGTGTAATTAAATTACTTGGAAACAGTTTGATCCTTTTGGATTTTGTTTTTAAGATTTGTTAATCTTAATAACAAATGGTTCCAATACTGAAGGAAGACCCTTCTGAGTATTCTTCCCAATGCCTTTTTAAAAAAAATTTTTTGTCTTTATTTGAGGTAATTGTCCCTGCAGCACCACCCAGGACAACTCCAACCCCCCAAAATGCCCGCACATCACATCTCTTCCTCCCACTCCCTACCCCCAGCAGCCACCATGGCTGCTTTCTCCACACCAATGCCACATTTTCTTCAATCCCTAATCACAATAGTTCCTGAATAGAATATCAGTAAGTCCACTCTAATCCATACTCTAGTCCTCCATCCTGTGGACCTTAGAATGGTTGTGTCCACTCCACATCTATATCAAGAGGGGGCTTAGATTCTACATGGATGCTAGATGCAATTCTCCTGCTTTCAGTTGTAGGCACTCTTGGCTCCCTGGTGTGGTGGTTGACCTTCTTCACCTCCATGTTAGATCAGTGGGGTAAGTCCAATAAACCAGAGTGTAGGAGCTGAAGTCTGTTGAGGCTCAGGGCCTGGTTATCACATGCTCAGTCCAGAGATTCAGGTCCCCTGGGTATACATTAAACCCCAGCACCAACTACAGTTCTGGGAAAAGTAACCAGATAGGCTTGTGGACAAAGATCACATCTGAGTTCATTTCCATCACACAGAAACAGAAACTCCGAAGTAGGGCCAACTGACATGGCACTGAACTCCATCTGCCATGACCATAGAACCTGTGGGTCTCTGTAGCCCTCAGAAGAACTGAGTTTTTCCTCTCTGGGTAGAAACAGGCACTATTTCCAATTTCTGTGTGAGAGCTGGGTACTCTTCTCTTTTATTCTATAGAAGGTTTTCTCCCTACTTCAAGTAGTTTTCTCACACTGACCACTTGAGGGAGATCCTCTGCAGATTTTGGGGGTTCTATTTCTGTGCAGATCTCTCTTTTCAGCCCTCTGCAATGGAAATTCTAACTCAATCTCTGAATTCCCAGCTTTATCTCCTCAGGGACTCCACTGACCTCTAACTGGGTTTCTCCATGCCTCGTGCTGTGCAGCCTGGAGACTTTCCAGGAAGTAAAGGCAATTGTAAAACTCGTCTCATTTGTTTCCTGTCTTTCAGGGTTCAATCTCAGTAGTAGTTTGATTGTTAGGGCCTTAAATTCCAATATATCATACATTTTTTTCTAGTTTTTGCTTGTTTCAGTTAGGAAGGAAAATCCAGTTCCTTTGATTCCATTTTGACTAGAGTCTTAAGTCTATGGGGATTTTAGTTATTAATTTACTCCCCCTCTTTTTAAAACATTGGTTGTAGCTAATCTCCAAAGATGTCCCCCCACCCCAGTGTAATACAGCAGTTAGGATTCAACACCTTGTGTGATCTGCTTCCCTTGAATGACTCTCAGGTTCACTTTTGACTACCAGAATGTGTTGGAAGTGAAATTTCTTGAATTCTGAGACAAAATAATTAGAAATCTTCCTGTTTCTACCTGGGTCTCTTAGGTAACTTGTTCAGGGGGATGTCTGACTGCCCTGACTCTTCTTCCTGTGTCTTCTTGAATGAGTATCCATTTATATTAGCCCACAAAGGGGGCGGACACTCAACCAGAGTCATGCCCTAATCTTAATGTAAGTTAATCAATGCCATCTCAACTGAATCTAATACAATCAAATGGTATCAGACCCGGAGGAACATATTTGTTTACAAACATAATCTCCCTTTTGGGGATTCATAAATAATTTTAAACTGCCACAGAACGCAATACAGACTCCCAGCAGTGACCACTTCAAGCTAGTCTTCTAAGTGTTAAAATCTGCTTGTGCCCAGTGACGTGTAAATCTCTCCTGTCTTTAGAATAAGCCCTAGGGACTAGGTTAAGGTAGCCCTTTGCAGAGGCAGGACCATGTTCTTACTATGCTGTAGTGATGTGAGGCCTCAGAGAGAGCAGGAGCTATGTAGAAATTATATTGGAATGTAAACTATAATTCATGCTTAGTGGCAATCCTCCAAAATATGTCTATTAATTGCAATGAATGCACCACACTGATGAGACATGTTGCTAATTTGGAAAATGTGGGAGGTGTGGGGAGCAGGGCATATGGGAATTCCTTTTATATTCACTGTAACATTTATATAATCTATGTGTCTTCTAAAAAATAAAAAAAATAATAAAAAGACAAAAAAAAAAAAAAGAAATTAAGTTGGGAGAGGTGGAGTCAGGAATCCAAGATGAACTCAGCCTGACTTTCCAACCTCTGTCATTCCCACTTCATCTCCCTCCCACCTCTCTTCCTGATCCAGTCTGCTGCTAGCCACAGCGTGTTTCTCAGGCTCCCTCCCTATAACTTGAATTCAGGGCAGCACCAAGTAGAAGCTCTGACCTGGGCCCTATGTGGTCTTCTTCTTATTTTACCACACTGGACACGTTCCTTCACCACAGTGTCTACATTGTTAGAATTGCGTCAAAGAGAGAATCAATTTCACAGATGTTTTCTGTGCCCAGAAGGGAATATGCTCTCAATCATTGCTTCCAGTTATTAGTAATCAGCAGAAGAAAGTATCCTGATCTTTTGCTCAGACTCTCCTCTGCTTCTTTTGTTCACCTCCCCCATCCCCCACCCTGATAAGAAGCCCAGTATTGCATGGCTGGGGTTGGTCTCGGTGCTTCAGACTCTAAGATAGGAGCCAAGTCTTAATGAAGGAGCACCCACCATGCCACATGAATAAAGGGGGCCAAGCTAAAGCTTCCAGCGAAACTCTGTTAAGGTAGATGGAAGAAGACACAAACAAAGAGGGAGGAAAGAAAAGGGGGGGAAAGAAGAGGAAGAACCTGTGAGAGACTGAAGAGAGAAAGGAGCGGAAACCTGAGAGGATCTAAGGAACAAGTTACTGGACCACGAACACATTCTTCATGTCAGCATGGCAGATACAATAGCCAGAGTTTGACAAACCAGAGTCAGCAGGGTCCCAGTGGGGGTGAGGGTGGCACAAGAAGGTTTGTGGGCATAAAACCAGGTTCGACTGTATTTTCTTTCTGGCTCCTCAGAACCACTGCGGAAACTCGGCTGTCCAGATAAAGACTGAGTGGATATTGGTTACCATGGCCAGGGGAGCTGGATGCTGGGAGGCAACTGGAAATGTACCAATCAGAAGAAAGCTGGGCATCTTGGCTAATTCACATATGGGAAGCACCCTTGTGCTGGAAAAAAACTTTCTAAATTTCTACCTAAGGACCATATTTCTAGAAATTGGTGCTTTCTACAGGATAAAAGACTGTGAGGAAGAAAGGAATTGCCACCAGTACTCAGTATGCTCTCCTCACCTCTCTACTTTCTCTCTCTGGAAATTAAGCCATGGATATCCTTCTCTTCAGGGCTCCAGAGAATCCCTTCAGTCTCCATACATCAGGGTCCTGGAAGTATCAGCTTGGATACCTTGTCTTAAAACAAACAAACAAAACAAAAACAAAAAAATCAACAACAACAACAACAAAAGCAAGCAGGAAAACCGAGGGAAAGGGAGGAAGTGGAAAGAACAGAATGGGAGAAATGGAAGAGTAGAGCATATAAATGCAATGCCTTCCCCCCAGCATGGGACATGACACCTGGGGATGAGTCTCCCTGGCACTGATGGATCACTACCAAGTACCAGCTGATGAATAACTGGAAAATGACCTTGAATTAAAGGTTCAACGTGGACCAGAAGAATATCCCTGTCTACATATAATAACAGGAGTTAAAAATGCTGTTTGACCTAAAGTAAGGGGGAAATGGAAAGAACAAATGAGTTCATATGGTTATGAGTCTCTAAAAAAGAGTCTGGAGGTTGTCAGAAGGATTGCCCTTATGCACACCTAAGCAGAGTCTCAGAGACAGATAAAGTAGATACAACCTCAGGTATTGGTCCTTTTGAGGCTAAAAGGACCCACAGGTTCTATGGTCATGGTAGATGGGGTTCACTGCCATGTCAGTTGGCCCTTCTTTGAGCTGGTGTTTCTGTGTGATGGAGCTGGACTCAGATGGGATCTCTTTTCACAAGCCTTTCATGCTACTTTACTGGAATTGTAGTTGGTCCTGAGGTTTAAGATATATCTAGGGGATTTGAATCTCTGGACTGACAATATGATAGCCAGGCCCTGAGCCTCAACAGACTTCAGCTCCTACACTCTGATTTATTGGGCTTACCCCACTCAGCTAACATGGACTTAAAGAACGTCATTATATGGGTCTCTACCCAATGGTATAACCCACTCTGACAAAATGAGCATTCAGATATTCCCTAGGAGTCTGTCCTGCATCAGATTATCCCCTTTGAGTATCTTAAACAGGTAACTTTCCTAATTATATTTTGAAAAGATTTTCTCAGCATTTTACTTTCAACCAACACTTGACAATCTCCTATGTTCATATGTTGCCCCTCCCTCCCCCCAATCTTGGGCAACCCATCTGCCCATCCCTAGCCCCCCTCAAACCCACAAAGCCCCACCCAAAGGTAACCCTATGCCCTCATTTTATCTCTTCCTTGTGCATATACTTACCACCAGCTTATCATAGATTTCACTCATGTAGATGTCAGCTTACATCCTTCCTCTAACCCCGATTTCCTGTAAGCCTATCTTCCAGTCTCTAGCTCTCTAAGGCAGCTTGCTTATTTCATATCATTGAGGTCATGTAGTATTTGTCCTTCAATGCCTGGGTTGCTTCACTCAACGTAAGGTTCTCAAGATTCATCCATGTTATCACATGTGTTTGTAGTGTATTTGTTGTTACACCGAGTGGTATTCCATTGTATGTATATACCACATTTTTTTGATCCACTCATCTGTTGATGGGCATTTGGGTTGATTCCAACTTTTGGCGATAGTGAACAATGCTGCTATGAACATTGGTGTGCATATATCGGTTTGTAGCCTTGTTTTCAGTTCTGCTAGGTAAATACCCAGCAGTGGTATTGCTGGGTCATATGGCAAATCTATGGATAATTTTTTGAGAAACTGCCAAACTGTCCTCCAGAATGGTTGGGTCCTTCTGCATTCCCACCAGCAGTGGATGAGTGTTCCCATTTCTTCACATCCTCTCCAGCATTTGTATTCTTCTGTTTTCTTCATAGCTGCCAATCTTATGGAGTAAGATGGTATCTCACTGTAGTTTTGATTTGCATTTCCCTGATCACTAAAGATTTGAAGCATTTTTTCATGTACTTTTTAGCCATTTGTATTTCTTCTTTGGAGAAGTGTCTGTTTTAATCTTTTTCCCATTTTTTAAATGGGTTGTTTATCTTTTTATTTTGAAGATATAGGAGTTCTTTATATATGCAAGTTATAAGTCTTTTATTGGATATGTCGTTGCCAACTATTTTCTTCCATTGTGTAGGTTCCCTTTTTACTTTCTTGACAAACTCCTTTGAGGTGCAGAAGGCTTTAATTTTGAGGAAGTCCCATTTATCTATTTGTTCTTTTCCTGCTCTTGTTTTTGGTGTGATGTTCATGAAGCCATTTCCTATTACAAGGTCTTGTAGATGTTTCCCTACACTGCTTTCCAAGGTCTTTATGGTCTTGGCTCTTATATTTAGGTCTTTGATCCATCTAGAGTTGATCTTTGTATAAGGTGTGAGATGGTAATCCTCTTTCATTCTTCTATGTATGGATATCCAGTTCTCCAGGCACCATTTGTTGAATTGGCCATTCTCTCCCAGTTGAGAGGGTTTGGTGGCTTTATCGAATATTATATGGCTAAATATGTGAGGTTCTATATCATAACTTTCAATTCGATTCCATTGGTCTGTGTGTCTCTCCTAATGCCAATACCATGCTGTTTTCACTACTGTAGCTTTGTAGTATGTTTTGAAGTCAGGTAGTATGATTCCTCCCATTTCATTTTTCTTTTTCAATATGTCTTTGGCTATTTGGGGCCTCTTTCCTTTCCAAATAAATTTCATAGTTAGTTTTTCTAGTTCCTTAAAGAAGGCTGTGTTGATTTTTATTGGGACTGCATTGAATGTGAAGATCAACTTTGGTAGGATAGATATCTTAATAATATTTAGTCTTCCTATCCACGAACAGGGAATATTCTTCCATTTATTTAGGTCTTCTTTGGTTTTCTTGAACAGTCTTGTATAGTTCTCAGTGTATAAGTTTTTTACATCTTTAGTTAAATTTATTCCTATGTATTTGAGTTTTTTATTGACTCTTTTGAATGGTATTTGTTTCATGATTTCCTCCTGATCTTGCTCATTATTGGTGTACAGAAATGCTACTGATTTTTGCGCATTGATCTTATAACCTGCGAGTTTAATAAACTCATTTATGAGTTCTAGAAGCTTTGTTGTAGACCTCTCAGGGTTTTCTATGTATAGGATCATGTCATCTGCAAATAGTGAAATTTTGACTTCTTCCTTTCCAATTTGAATGCCTTTTATATCTGGTTCTTTCCTCAGTGCTCAAGCAAGTACTTCTAAGGGAATGTTAAATAGCAGGGGAGACAGTGGTCATCCTTGTCTTGTTCCTGACTTTAGAGGGAAGGATTTTAGGATTTCTGCATTGTAAACAATGTTGTCTGTAGTTTATTCATATATACTCTTTATCATGTTCAAAAATTTTCCTTGTATTCCGATCTTTTGGAGTGCTTTTTATCAAGAAAGTGTGCTGTATTTTGTCGAATGCTTTTTCTGCATCTATAGATATAATCATGTGATTTTTTTCCTTTAATCTGTTTATATGGTGTATTACATTGATTGATTTTCTTATGTTGAACCATCCTTGCATACCTGGAATGAATCACACTTGGCCATGGTGTATAATTCGTTTAATGTCTTGTTGAATACGATTAGCAAGTATTTTGTTAAGTATTTTTGCGTCTAGGTTCATTAGAGAAATTGGTCTGTAATTTTCCTTTCTTGTGGTGTCTTTGTTTGGCTTTGGTACTAGGGTAATGTTGGCATCATAGAAGGAATTAGGCAATGTTCCTTCTGTTTCGATTTTTTGGAAGAGTTTCAGCAGGACTGGTGTTAGTTCTTTCCGGAATATTTTGTAGAATTCACCTGTGAAGCTGTCTGGCCCTGGGCTCTTCTTAGTTGGGAGGTTTTTAATGACTGATTCTATCTCTTTACTTGTGATTGGTGTGTTGAGATCATCAATTTCTTCTTTTGTCAATATAGCCTGCTTATGTGTTTCTAGGAATTTGTCCATTTCCTCTGAATTGTCATTTTTGTTGGAATATATTTTTTCAAAGTATCCTCTTATGAGAGTCTTTCTTTCTGTGGGGCAGTGATGATATCTCCTTTCTCATTTCTTATTTTGTGTATTTGCATCTTCTCTCTTTTTTTCTTTGTTAGTCTTGCTAAAGGTTTGTCAATTTTATTGATCTTCTCAAAAAACCAGTTCTTGGTCTTGTTTATCTTTTCTAGTGCTTTCTTATTTTCTATTTCATTTAGTTCTGCTCTTATCTTTGTTATTTCCTTCCTTCTTATTCCTGTTGGATTACTTTGTTGTTTTTTTCTAATTCCTCCAAATGTGCAGTTAGTTCTTCAATTTTTGCTCTTTCTTCTTTTTTGATGTATGAATTTATGGCTATAAATTTCCCTCTCAGTACTGCTTTTGCTGCATCCCATAAATTTTGGTATGTTGTGTTATCATTATCTTTTGTTTCAAGGTAGTCATTGATTTCATTTTAGATTTCCTCTTTGACCCACTGTTTTTCTAAGAGTGTGCTGTTTAATTTCCATATCTTGGTGTGAAATCTGGGCCTCTGGCCCTTGCAGATTTCCAGCTTCACTCCACCGTGGGCAGAGATATTATTTTGTATGATTTTGATCTTTCTGAATTCATTAAGCCTCTCTTTGTGGCCTAGCATATGGTCTACCTTGGAGAATGATCCATGTGCTCTTGAGAAAAATGTATATCCTGCTGTGTTTGGGTGTAATGATCTGTATATGTCTATTAGATCCTGCTTCTCTAATATACTGTTCAAATATTTCGTTTCTTTAGTGATTCTCTTTTGAGATGTTCTGTCCAGAGTTGATAGTGGTGTATTAAAATCCCCCACTAAAATTGTAGATGCATCTATTCTTTCACTTAATTTTTCCAGCATTTGCCTCACATATTGAGAGGCACCCTTGTTAGGAGCATAAATATTTATGATTGTTCATTCTTCTTGACAGATTGTCCCTTTCACTAATATGTAGTATCTTTCTTTGTCTCTCACAATTGTTTCGCATTTAAAGTCTATTTTGTCTGATATTAATATAGCTACTCCTGCCTTTTTTGGTTATTGTTTGCTTATAAGATTGTTTTCCAACCATTCACTTTCGGCTTCCATGAGTCTCTGGGTCTAAGATGTGTCTCTTGTAGACAGTATATAGATGGGGCATATTTCCTTATCCAATGTCCCAGTCTGAATCTTTTGATAGGTGAGTTTAATCCGTTGACATTCAGTGTTATTACTTTCAAGGAATTATTTATGTTAGCCATATTTTGATTGGGCTTGTGTTTGTCATATTTTATTCATTTGTTGTTTTTTTTTTTCTTCTCTTTTTGTCTTTTTTGTTGCTCTTACACTCTCCTCCCACTCTGCCTGTCCTGTTTTTTTTCCTTTCTTCCTGCAGATCTCCCTTTAGAATTTCTTGAAGGGGAGGTTTCTTGTTGACATACTCTTTCAATTTCTGTTTATCTGTAAATATTTTGAACTCTCCATCATTTTTGAATGCCAGTTTAGCTGGATAGAGTATTCTTGGTTGGAAATTTTTTTCTTTTAGTACCTTGACTATATCATACAACTGCCTTCTTGCCTCCCTGGTTTCAGATGAGAAATCAGCACTTAATCTTATGGAGCTTCCCTTGTATGTGATGGTTTTCTTTTCTCTTGCAGCTTTTATAATTTTTTCTTTTTCTTGAGTGTTGGATAGTTTGACAAGTATATGTCTTGGGGTGGACCTGTTGGGGTTTATGATGATTGGGGTGCACTGTGTTTCTTGGATATGTACATCTGTCTCTTTCAGTAGATTTGGGAAGTTTTCAGTCATTATTTCCTGCAACACTCCTTCTGACCCCTTTCCCTTCTCTTCTCCTTCTGGGATTCCTATAATACGTATGTTTGTGCATTTTGCATTGTCATTCAGGTCCCTAAGTCCTAGCTGGATTTTTTGTATCTTTTTATCTATCAATTCTACTATCTGTTTGATTTCTGATATACTGTCTTCCACATCATCAATTTTCTGCTCTGCCTCTTCTAATCTGCTGTTATTTGATGCAAGTGTATTTTTGATTCCTTGAACTGTGGTGTTCATTGCCATCATATCTATTATCTTTTTGCATATGTCTGCAACTTCCCTTCCAAGTGTTGTCTTCATATTGTTAACCTCTTTCTTTACTTCATTGTCTGTGATATATGGTCTGAGATCTTTATTTACTTATGCAATGTTCTGCTCCCCTTCCTGGTTTTTAGTTTGTTCATTGGATTCAGCCATGTTTTTCTGATTACTGGTTCGGTTTGTAGATTTTTGTTGCTGTCTGGTCATCATTTTATCTTGACGGGTTTAATCAGTTCCTTAGCTTTTTGTCTAGTCTTGGGGATTAATTAGCTGTTATTTTTGCATAAGTGTTATATCTTCTCTTTGTCACTTTGTATTTCTTATTCTAATTTCTTATTGTTGGCTGAGTTCACTTTGAAGGAAAATATTAGGGCCAAGGAAAGGCAGTTGAGTAAGAAAGGAAAATGTGTAAAGTATTATTGGTAATAAATGTTAACAGAGCAACAATATGAGATCTGGGATGATCAATTTTAGATTCATGTAAGTTGTGTACAGTTATAGCAGTAGGTAGAGTACCTAAAATGAAGTGGTTGACTGAATATGAGAGGAATATGGTATGAATTAAAAAGCTAGTGTTTTCGTGAGAGAGGGAAAGAGCAAAGAAAGGTGATAATTTTAAGAGTGGGTAAAAGACAGAAAACAAAACAAAGGTATTAGAAATTAAGATTTAGACAATTTGGGGATCAATGAAAGGGAGGTCGAATATAGGAGAGACAGTAGCTGATGGAGGATATCAAGATGTGGGGGAAAGGGGATAGTGTAGGTTGCCAAAATCAACTCACACAGAAATGAGGCAATGGAGGATGAGGAAACTCAGCAAATGTGAGATGTTCCCTGCAGCACCTATTGTATAATTAAGATAAAATAAAATAAGAAGAAAATGAGGGACAAGAGAGAAAAAAAAAGAGAAGAAAGAAAGAAAAAAAAAAGGGGGTGGGTAAAGGGAGGGGAACAAGTAAGGAAAAGAAAAAAAAAGATATAGAACAACCACAACAGCAACAAAGAAAAAACCCTAAATAACTGAAAAAAAAAATACTTTGGGGGATACGATGGGAGAAAAGACTAGTAGATAATGCAATGTTAGCAATCAGGACAATAAAAAATAAAAAATAAAATAAAAATAAACAAAACAAAAATGAACAAAAAAGAAAAAACACAAACGCTGATGGTAGGACATTCAAGGACCTCAGATGGACCTCAGGGCATGATGGATTTAGGGATGGAAAGTCTGTGATAGTGAAGACTCAAGAGGTGTGAGTCTCTGTGGTGTGGGCCACCAGGGTTTAGGGGACTCAGACCTGGCAACCTCAAATCTGGTTAACAGGGAGCCTGGGAGCACCACAGTGCAACACAGCCTTCAGGGATCCCTGCAACTGGGTGCCAGCCCTATGGGGGAGGTCACATCTGCAAACTCTGACCTATGTATCAGAACCCCGCAATTCACCCTCTCACTCAGGTCTCTTCTGTGGCTGTATCCCCAATTCAACTTCAGAACAACTCCTTCCCTGTAAGCCCCTGAAATCGCCACCTGGGGGTGTCTCTACACTGCAGCCAATTTAATGGCACTGCAGATCATTAGCCCGGCCCAGGGGGCGGGGCTCCAGCCAGAAACACCGATATCAGAGTCCGAAACCGAAATTCCCATGCTTTGCAAAATATTTCCCTAATCGGCTTCCAGACGTCTCCCACCCTTCCAGTCCCTGAAACAGCCTCCTGGTGACATCTCTTTATTGCGAGCAATTTAAGGCTGCTACAGATTGGCAGCTGGCCTTGGGGGAGGGGCTCTAGCCAGAAGCGCTATTATTTGTGTCCGCAATCAAAAATTCCCTGCCTCACAATAAAACTCCTGTCTGTCTCCCCAAATCGGTCTGTGAAGGCCTTCTGCTCTGCCAGCCCCCCAATAGCCCACTCAGGGCCCATGAACTCCCCAGTACCGCAGAGCCTCCAGGAATCGCCACCCCAGCTCTGGTGCCCCGGCTCCGCTCACGCCAGGAGGGAGCTTCCCCCGCGCAGCCCCCACCTCTGTGCATTAGAGCCTCAATTTTATCTTATACATGAATTTTATCTATTACCTTCCCACCAAATTGATGTCCAGACACCTCCTGCCCTGCAAAATCCCCAAACAGCCTCGTTGCGAAGAATTTCCAACGCTGCCCAGCGGCTTCTTTGCAGGAGAGATTATCAGGTGTGCTCACTCAGCCACCGTCTTGCCCTGTCCCAGGGCTATATTTCTATCCTTCCCTCAACTCTTGCTTTCCAATGTGATTTTGAGTATTCCTGATACAGAAAAGCAAAGCAAAAACACAATTACATTCTGCTGTCACCCATTCCTCCTCAGTAACTTCCAGATTCCCTGTTTAATCTCCTGGCTTTGTACGCCATAGACAATAGGTTTCAGAGCTGCAGAAATAACATGGTGTAGGATATTAAGTAAGACAGGAATATCAGGGGAAACTTTTTTCTTAACCATATGGATGAAAAAAAACTAGCAGGATAGTACTGAAGAAGAGGATAGGAATGAAGTGTGAGCTGCAAGTGCTCAGAGCTTTGGTGGCTGTGCCTTTTGCTTTGAGTTTAAGAACAGCTTGGAGGATGAAAGTGTAAGAAGGGAAAATGAGGATGAGGGCAGAGCCTAGAAGAGTCCATGCCACAATTAACTGTTAGATTCTGTTAAAGGCAACATTATCACAAGAGAGCTTGGACAGAGACAGGTTGGCACAGATACAGTTCTCAATTATATTTTTTCACAATAATGGAGCCTGGCAGACAGGTTAGGGATAGGTGCAGTGATAAACGCGTTCCTGGCCAAAATGAAGACAACAGCCTTTGCCACAAATTGGTCAGTGATGATGGACGGGTATGCAGAGGCTTGCAGAGGGACACATAGCAGTCATAGGACATGACCAGGAAGGTACATGATTCTATGGGCAGGAAGTTATTCATGATGAACACCTGCAGGAAGCAGGCTGAGAAGCTGATGGACCTGAGGTCAAACCAGAAGATGGACAGGACCTTGAGGATGGCAGTGAGGCAGAGCACAATGTCCCGCAGGGAGAGGAGGCTGAGCAAGTAGTACACAGGCTCGTGCAGAGAGACCTCCAGGAAGATGGTGATCAGGAGGGTGGTGTTGGCTCCCATGGCCAGGAGGAAGAGGAGGCTGAGGGGCAGGGAGAGCCAGTGCTTCCAGCTGGGCGATCTAACAAAACAGTTCAGGAGGAACTCAGAGACTTGAGTAGAGTGGGAGCTGTTGCTATAAGGCAGCATTGGCAGTGACGACAGTGTGGTGGATGACTGAGTGGCTGAAGAAGAGAAAGGAGTTAATTCTACCTCCCACCCTAATGACTAGATAATTCACACATTGGTTACATACAGGTAAGGACAAAACCTACCTCACTCACCCCACATCCTTGTGCCTAGCACATTGTTTACCACACAAGAGATGTCTGCAAATATTTGTTGAATATATGAAAGAAAGAGACAGTAAATATTTTTCTATATTTTTTCTTTAATATGTGCTTCATATGACATTTTCCTCTGTGAATTTATCTTTTGAGTTTAATTAAACTATTTTTTAGTGATTCATCAGAAATTAAGTAGAATGTTATTTAAATAAAATATGTTAGATCAAAGGCACTAAAGCAGAGATAACCTTTCAGTTCAAATTTAAAAATGCATATAAAAGCATTCTAAAGGCAGGATGGCATCTACGCCCACCAAGATTTTATTTACTTTTAGATCTCTTTTAGTTTTAAATGTGGTCACATATAAACATTAAGTTTTAAATGGAGTAAAAGATAAGATTATCTAGATGAATGATTGACTGAGTACCTAGAACAAATGCCTGATCATACCTAGGTCTCTGTCTGTATCTGTGCCTTCTGTAGCTGTAGCTGTAGCTGTACTTATGCCTACACCTATCTATATTGGATTACTTTGAATACATCCATTCACAGGCTAAAAATAAAGACTTCTCAGACGAGGAATTGTGTGAAACCAAGAGAGTTAAATCTACGTTGACCTTCACTTTCGACTCAAGAGCGTTTGTGGCATTTCATGAATTTTAGCACCAGTTTTCATTACTTCATAGAGCATAGAGAAAAAAGACCAAACAGGGCCCACACAGGTGGACAACTGTTATGTAATCTGCACGTACATGAGAATCTCCAGCACTGCACACTTAGAGGGGTGTGCACTAGAAGCCTACTCCTTCAACTTCTCTCACACCACTACCTGGAACTTGGAAGAAAACTACCTCAAAGCTTGTTAAAGGGGAAAAACCTTTCCTGTAAATCCTGAACCTCAGGCTGGTACTTTTTTGACTTTGGAGACTGATTACATATCAATTATTTAGCTCAAAAAGGAATTGAAAATTACTCAGGACTGGAAGTGCCCCCAGAAAGTAACAAAAGCAAGATCAAATACTTTCTTGAGGAACCACTTTTTTCCTCAGGCCTCAGATATGTTAAACAGATAATGTTCTATAGAAATTGAGCTGCGTATAATAAAAAATTACTAATTTAAAAAGAACACAAAGCTCTAGATAGGAGAATCCAATTCTCGGTAACTTGAGATATTAAAGTTATTTGACAAAATTACTGAGCGAATTTCCTTCCTTGATTTTAAGGAATGAAAGATAAACTTGAAACTATAACCAAAGGGTAAGGTATACTTAGAGGAAGAATCACTCATATTTCCTAGAAGTGGAAAAATGTAATAAAAATAGTAATATAAGAAATATATTTTAAAGTAGATTTGGCACAATTTAAGAATATATAATGAACTAGAGTGTAGAGCTGGAGAGTTTTTTCTACTTTCGAATTAAAGCAATTCTTATCTACTTATTAACCTATCCACTTATCTACTTATCCACTGATAAGTGGAAAATATAAAATGTGGTTAAGTGAAAGGACACAGGTTTTGAAAGACATATATTATCTTTTTATCTTACTGTGATTAATTGATAAAATTGGGATAGTATTTTACTCAGGGTACTAGATGCTATAAAAGTTTGAGGAAGAACCAGATATATTTGAAAAATATATCAATAAGAACTCTAGGATTGGATTTAACAGTAGTTTAAATAAAAAGTCATGAAATTTGAGATCAGAAGAGTCTATTCAGAATGAAGATGGAGAAAAAATGAAATGGCTGGAAAATACTGGAGACTGTATAGCAGAAACATAGGACAGAGGGAGAAGGCCAAAAATATATCTAATGGCAATTTCTGGCTGAGGAAGAGAGAGAATGAGGCAGGGGCTGTATTTGAATGGATCACACTTTTGAACTTTCCAGAAGAGATGGAATGCATTAATAAACAGATTCAAGATTTCCAATAAATCTCTAGCAGTCTAAATAAAAACAAATTTACACCTAGAGCTATCGAGGTCTAATTTCAGATAACCAAAGATAAAGAAAATATCTTAAAGATCAATATGACATATAATTAGAAGAATCAATGCACCAGGCCAGTAGTACTAGCATTCCAGGTCCTTAGTTGTACATTTGCCCCTGATGCTTGGCCTATTTTGAAAAGTGCTCTCAGTCTCACAGACAGTCCATATAATCTCTCCTCCACCTAATACTCTGTATTTGTCTTCTTTTTCCCATTCAGATTCTTTGCCCAGGTTAATAAAATCTCTCTGCCCATCTTATAGTTCCAAGAAGTCTATAGACATCCTTCTTGGGGCATTGTTTTTTCTGAGGGGCCATTGCACAAGGGACACTCTCCAGTGATCTGACTTGCAAGATTATTGTTTTCAGTTTTGCAGGAGGCATACCTGTACAGGGGTTTTTCTCCACGATCTGTTTGGGTTCCAGATTAGAGTACATAGAATCTGGATGGCAATTTGTGTTAATCTTTAAAAAATTATTGTCTTGCAAGTGAAGGGTAAGAAGAGGTGAATCATGGTGAGAGGAAGAGAAAAGGCTACTCAATGTTAAATGATTTTATATCTTATTTCTCCTGGTGATCTCTATTGGTCTGGATTAGCTGTGCCCAGTAGGATGAATCTAGGCTGAGTAAGTGGAAGTTAGTGTAAGAGAGTGGAAAGAGAGGGTACAATCGAAGCTGAAATGTCCAGAAAATAGAGGATGCAAAGAGATGGAAAATGAAAAAACAAATTTAAAACAGAAGAGACTGAACTCAGTAAAAAAGGACAAAGGAAGAAAAGAGAAGTAAAGAGACAGTAGAAGGAGAAGCAAGTACCTGTGGAAAATGGGAAAGGGATTAAAAGGAATACAAGTAAAGATTTCGAATATTTATGATGCAAGGCTTAGAGTTTGGTAACCTTTTTTCCCATTCCAAATCTGCACCTTTCCTTGTGCCTCTTTAATGTTTTGATGAAGGTGTTCCAGATATCTCCAACATGATATTCTGGTTTTGATCCTTGAACCTGTATCTAGCAAAATTCTCTTCAGAGTGCCCAGAAGTCTGGGCTCAGCCTTGGCACAGTCATCTCCACCTGGCGTTTTTTCATTCCTCTGCTCAAGCATTCTCCCCACCATCCCTTTCAGCCCCTGCCTTAATGCTTGTAATCTACAATTTCCCCAGTTAAGAAGCTTAGCTCTAGTCCTATCTGAATCCCTGCTGTAGCTTGATGTTCAGTATCATAGTAGTGGCTCTATGACCTCACTTTCCTTAGGGATCAGGCTTACAATCTTTGCCAGGGTAGAATCTTCTTGGCTCTGTGCATATCAACCTTTCCCATCCTAGATCTCAGAAAGGAGAGTTTATGCTTGAGGCAGATTCTTCTGCTTCCCCAAGGAAAGACTGCCTTTCTAGCCCTGAAGTGTGGGGAATCAGGAGTCTAGTATTTTCTTATACCTAAGGGGGAAATTTTTCCTCTCATTTTTGATGTCCTGTGATCCCTTATCAGTGTCAGTGTTGCCCCTGAAGACATAGGGATGGTCTCAGAATTAACTCACCCCATATCACTGGAATAGGTAGGATGTGGTATTTAGGAAATAAAAGGATGAATGGTTTTGTAAAAATTTGGGGAGAAAGGTTCTAGTCAAAGTGCTAGTTCGTATCAGGTTTTGATTATCTGGAAGCATATTGATCAAATGTGTGTTTGGTGGATATAGAATGTTTGTAAATAAATATTAATAATGAAAAGTTTGCATCCACAGATGTACATAGAACTAATAATGCACTCCTCTACTGATTGTTTATAGATATAACAAGACACACAGAACAGCTCCCTATATATATAGTGTCTATGGCAAATAGTCCCATTGAATGAAATGCTTTTAAGAAATCCTATTTTTGTGACATTCTAATACTAATATAGAAGAAAAGTCTATCTAATTGCTTACTTCATAATATATACTCCATTAGTGCAGCAGTTTGATATAGTTATGAATTCCAAAAATAGTTATTAGATTATGTTTGTAAACTGGTCTGTACCTGGGTATGATTAAATTATAATTAGGACTTTGGGCAACATCAGTAAGGTATTGAGTTTCCGCTCCTTGGTAGGTGGGAACTCACAGATGAAAAACATGGTAAAAGAAGAGAGTTGAAGATTTTGATGTTGGAGTTTTGATTTGGAATTTTTTGCTGAAGTCTTCTTTTCAAGCCCTGGGAAGTAAGCACACAGAGGAAGGAGAAGCAAGCCCTGGGAAGAGAGGACCTGAGCCAGGAGAAGAACACAGAAGAATAGAGTTGTCTCCTTAGACCCAGCAGAAACCCCAGGGAGAGAGACAGAGCCATTCACCTGATAAGTCTACAACTGACCTTGTAGAAAGAAGCAAAGCCTAGAGATCCTCATAGACTACTGCTGATCTTGTGGTGAAAACAGAGGGCCTGAGCCCAGAGAGAAGCAAGTCCTGGAAAGAGAGAAACTCAGGAAGCCTGAGCCCTGGCAGACATCGTCAGCCATCTTGCTCCAACATGTGGAAAGAGACTTTAGTGAGGGAAGTAAATTATGTTTAATGGTCTGGTATCTGTTAGTTCCTACCCCAAATAAATACCCTTTATAAAAGCCCACAGTTTTCTGCTATTTTGCATCAGCACCCCTTTGGGTGACTAATACAATTAATACCTCTCAGGTTAAAATATGTTTGACTATGTGGTAGTTAATGTTTTCTAACCATTTGCCACCCTTATGGAAAAGGGTACAAGCCTGAAGATTAGAGAGAACAGTGAACAACTAGTTCTGTCACTTTCCAGCTTCTTAACTTTTGACAAAGTTCTTAAATTGTCCCAATTTCATATTCTTAATTTGCGGTTATGTTAAGTAATAGATGTGATCGTGTTACAAAAGCACTTGGTGGTTATTACTTTGCTGTTATTTCCACTACTGAAAAATTTGTCCTCCCTGCGTCTTTTTTTGGGAAACCATTGGTTAGCAATAAATGTCTAAATAGGTATTGCCTTTGCTGGTGTTTTGGTTTCTAGGATCTTGCTTATATTGCATAAAGGAATTTAAGGACACATCATAGGGTAGGCAAGGAACTAAAGAGTTTATTGAGAAATGAGAAGACGTGAGAGTACACACTGGAGACTTGAGTGTGGGGTGCTGCAGGCAAAACCCATTTGCTAAGCCTTGATGTGTTGCCCTTTTGAGCTGGCCTTTCCTCCTCCTTCTCCCCCAGGTTAAGGTGGGATATTAACTATTTGCAGTCCTGGTTGGTTGCTTATCTGCCTCCTATTGGTTTATACCATGGAACACTCAGTTTGTACCTGTCCGCTTTCAGGGTACCAATGACGAGACTTTCTGTTTGGAGTTACCTGGGGCTTTCTTTTTTTTTTTAACTAATTTTTAATTTTTTTTTATTTTTAAAGAAGCTTTAGATTACATAAATGTTATGTAAAAAATCTGAGGGATCCCCATATCCCCCCTGCCTCTGTCTCTCACCCTTTCCCACATGAACAACATTCTTCGTTAGTGTGGTACTTTTGCGACAATTGATGAACCCTTATTGAAGCATTGCTACTAACCATGGACTACACTTTACATTATAGTTTACATTCTGTCCTGCATAATTTTTTAAGTTATGACAAAATATACAATGAGCAGTATCTGTCACTGCAATTTAATGCAAGAATCCAGGGCTTTTTTGAACCCTGGGTTTTCAAACAGGACCTCCTGATCAGGTTCCTGGTGGGCTTTTTGCTATAACAGTTATGACTTTGTTCTCCAACAGCTTCCTTCCCTCATAGGGTTTCTGGGCATGGCCTCATGGCCATGTTCTTTGCCAGGGTCAGGTGGGATGGTTACAGCTTTGTGTGGGCCAGCTACCTCCCCTCCTGGACTATACTAACCTGCCTCAGAGCTACTCATCATGAAGCCTGTTATATAGAATTGTCCATGTTAGAAGCAGCTTGATTTCAAATCTTATTTGAAGAATCTGTACTGAAAATGGATGGTTTTGTGCTCATTTGTAAAAGTAAATATCTTGTCTGATAACATATTTTTGTCTCTCAGAATGTCAGTCATATGAGCCTCTGATTATGGCTCAGGTTCATCTCTTGTAGATTACTTCCTTTCTCCTCATACCCCCCCAAAATACATGCTTTATAGCCAACTTTTTAAGTTTCTCTAAAATATGACCTGCTATTTTCCTTTGATTTGGTAACCAGATCATTTAAATCATTTAAGCTAGATAAACCTGTTTTATATTGTGAGATTAATTCGAGTTGGAATGGTTGGGAGATGGAGCACTTTCATGCCAATAACCCTCTATCAAGGTCAGTCTCAGGACTCCAAAGAAATGCTTCACTCTTTATAACCTCTATGTAATTCTTTATTTCCTTTATCTCACACTTTCCAATACAATTTCTGTTGGAAATTTTGTGATCTAATCAACACTTACCCTTGGTATTTTCTCATTAAAGGGAGCTCTGTCAAGCGTCTTCTGAGAGGTTACTCTCAGGTTAAGAGCTGCTTTATTGGCTTTGTTCCTCTTTACACAAGACCCTAATGTTGGAATGAGAGGCCTATGAAAATGTGAGGCGATTCCTTCCATATTTCTTGCCATCTATGGTGTTCCTTTCAATATTAGCATCCTGTGTTCTGCCCTTAAGCAACATCCATTCTGAGACAGAGGCTGTCATTGGTTGGATAGTGTTGGATAAAGACCCTGATCATGACCTAATGACTTCCCTAAACCACAGATGTTTCTGGACATCATAATGCTCAAAAATTCCTGTAGAATGCGATGTACAAATTCTTCCTGAATTTTCATCCTAACCTTGCTAACACCATGATAAACATGTAGATCTGTACTTTGCAATGCTATACCTTTATTTTCCCAGCTTTGGAAAACCGTAATTAGGGCAGTAATTTTCGCTTACCTTAGTTAAACTTCTTATTTCATTTCCACTAAAGAGTTGCACTAATCAATTAAGGAATTGAGTATTAGATGTTTATTAAATGCAGGGCAACAGCTATTAGAGGGTCAAGGCTGACACTGAAGTTATTGAACATGCTAAACAGTAGGTGAGAGAGTGGGCCTCTTGAATAGGATGGAAATAAGTCTAAGGGACAGATGGTAGGCACAGGTGAATTGCCAACTTATGGATAAAGTTGCATTGCCTGTTGTCTGGAAATAACAACCAACTGAGTCAATCTTTTTATGAGACCAGTGAGTGAACACTTAACTTAGGATTTATTCTTCTGACAATAAGCCAGGTAACTTATAAACTCTTTCTTTAAGAACTTTTCACCATAGGTTCGCATTTGCTACATGACACTAATAAAACTAAGAAGGCCAATTCTATTATTTATCAAGGACAGGGTGACATTATGAATGATTCATTCTACCAACATTTATCGACTACTTTCTAGGTGCCTTGTATGCTTTCCTTTTCTCATCCTACCTAAAACCATGGCTGATAGGTCACATTGTTAGCCTCATTTTGCATATTAGATTACCAGTGCTTAGAGAGGTGAAGCAAATTGTCTAACATCACAAACCAGGATTAGAAAGTATGAAAGTATGTTTATATGATTCCAGAACAGAGCTCTTTGTAGCAGAAATATGTCATCTCAGTCTCAGATAGTGTGTAAGGAACAAGGAGTAATTGGAAAAAAATGCAAGTGAAAGTAGGCCTTCATTATCTGCAGATACTTAAACCACCCACATCATCCTAATCTTTTTAATGTCTGTTCTAGTGCTCAGAAAATGCAGTGGTACTTGTTCTTTCATTTTTAGTTGTGCATTCATTCACACATTCAAAAATATTTTTGAATATGTACAAGGTATTAGGCATAGAGCTTGGTGCTGGTAATACAGTGATGAATGAAAATCGATGGTAAGTCAAAAAACAAAAATATATCTAAAAATTGATGTGGTACAGTCAATGATATTATATATGTGTACCATTGAAACACAGATATGGTGCACTTGTCTGAGCCAGAGAAGTCTTTGTGCATTCACAGAACCTTTGCTGACTTAATCGATGAGTAAGACCTAGAGGGTATGGAGAGTACAAAGAGAATTCCTGATCTGTGGGCATTGAACAAAGGTTAGGATAAAGATGAGGGTTTTTCGTACTGAGATCTACCATCAGTTCAGTGCTGATACAGAAGTGTAAAATAGAGTATAAAAGAGGAGGCTGTAATATTCTCTTGCTAATCTAAAAGGGAGAGTGATAAAGTGCCCTTACGATGAATGTCATAGACTGAGTGGAAGCCCTATCATATAGTGGGGTTTACAAGGGAGAAAAAGGAAAAAATTGTGATTTTCCTGTAGATAAGAAAAACAAACAATCAAACACATATTGGTAAAATATACTCTTTAGGAACTAGATGGGCTGAGTTTAAGTCCTGCTTCTGTCACTTATTAGATGTGTAATATTGGAAAAGGTACCTATCCTTTCTGAGGTACATTTATACTGACAACAACATGGGGATAATAACGTTATATTTTTAGTATCATTGGGAAAGGCAATGAGATAGTGTAGGTGTAAATCCTATCACAGAACTGAATATATCACATCCTAAATAAATGTTAACGAGTTAAGTCAAGACCTATATATCCAATTATTTTAGTATTAATAGGTATCAATAAACATTTGTTGAAGTATGTCCCAAATCTAGGAAAAAAATATTATAAATATAAAAATAAATGTGACTTGATATAAATGTGTACACAGATAGTTGAAAAATTATTTTCTTGTTTATGTTTATTGCCAAACATGGCTTCCTGATACATTCTAGTGTGAAAAAAATTAAGAAACAAACAACCGCTTTACAAAACAGTTCAGCAGTTTCTTAGAAAGTTTATACATAACTATTAAATCCAGCAGCCTTACTTCAAGTATTTACTCCAGAGAAATGAAAGCATATAACCATGCAAAGTCTTTTATATTTATATTCATAACACCTTCGTTAATAGGCAAACTGTAGAAACAATTCAAGTGTCCATCAGGAGGTATATAATGAAATCGTGCTCTATCCATACAATGGAGTGCTATTCAGCAATAATGAAGAACAAACTGGGGAGCCAATGTAGCTCAGGTGGTTGAATGCCTGCTTCCCATGTACAAGGTACTGGGTTCAATCCCTTTACTGCCTGAAAAATAAATAAATAAAAGAATGAATTACTGAAATCACAACCACATGGATGAAACTTGAAAACTTTAGAGTAACAAAAGAAACCAAAAATAAGATAATATATTCTGTATGTTTCTATTTTTAAGAAATTCTTGAATGGAGAAAGCTAATCTATAGTGCTAGAAAACAGATCAATGCTTGCCTAAGGAAAAGGGTGGGAAAAGAGTTAAATAAAGGGGGTATGATGAAACTTTTTTCAGTGACAAAAACAAACTTTCTTGACCTGGTGGTTGTTGAAATGGATGTAAACTTTTGTAAAAGCTCATGATACTGAATGCATTTAGTTGTATATAAATTATACCTTAAGAATTAGTTGATAGAAAAATTTTAATATAAAATAATGAAGAATTTATATTTAATCAACTTTAACATAAAAGTCCTGGAAGAAAATGTAGGGAAACATCTTCAAGATCTTGTAATAGGGTGTAGTTTCTTAAACTTTACAAGCAAAACATGAGCTAGATAAATGGGACCTCCCCAAAATTCAACACTTTTGCACTTCAAAAGACTTTGTCAAAAGGGTATAAAGGCAATAGATTCAATAGGAGAAAGTATTTGCCAATTAAATATCTGATAAGGGTTTAATATCTATGATATGCAAAAGATCATATAACTCAACAATGTAAAGACAAACTGCCCAATTAAAAAATGGGCAAAGGACTTGAAAAGACAATTGTCCAAAAAAGAAATGCAAATGGCAAAGAAATACAAGAAAAAACGTTCAGCATCACTAGGGATTAGGGAAATGCAAAACAAAACTACTGTGAGATATCATTCAAAATTTTCAGACTGGTCACTATTAAAAATTTGGAAAACTGTACAAGTTGGAGAGGATGTGGAGAGATAGGAACACTTACTCACTGTTGGTAGGAATGTAGACTGGTCCAGCCCCTGTGGAGGATTGTTTAGCAGTTCTTATAAAGTTGAATATACATTTGCCACATGACCCAACAATATCATGTATACATCCAGAACTGACAGCAGTGACAGAAACAGACATCTGCACGCCAGTGTTCACAGCAGCATTATTCACAGTTGCCAAAAGATGAAAACAATCTAATATCCACCAAATGATGAATTAATAAACAAATTGTCGTGTATATACACCAGGAATATTAAGCAGCGGTAAGAAGAAATGATGCTGTGAAGCATATGACAACATGAATGAACCTGGAGGTCATTGTACTGAGTGAAGCAAACCAGACATAAAAACACATATTGTATGCTTGAGCAATTAAGAACTAAACATATTGTGTAAACTCTTGGAGGTCACCAGAAACTAGATTGTGGTTAAAGAGTAGAAAACTGAGAGTTAATCTGTACAGAATTGGTGAAAAAGTTTAAAAAAAAATCTTTGGAATGAATAGAAATGGTTAAAGCATTTCATAGTGTCAGAAACTAGCAGTGGTATTTTATGGGTATGAGAGTGCTTGAACAGGAAAGTCTAAGGTCATGTATATTACTAATGGAAAGCCAAAAACTGTAACATGGGACAGTATAAGATAGTACAACATTATGTAAAACATGAATATGGGTGATATCGCATATATAGAACTTTTTATAAAATATAAATACAAATATAGTAGAGAGAAAGAAAAAGAAAGCAGCTGTGTATGGCGGGGAAGCATTGAGAGGTTGAGAGGTGATGAGTTTTGTTGGTCTATTTGTTTCTTCTTTATTGTTATTGGAATAATGTAATAACTGCTCAGGAAATAATTGGAGTGATAAATGCACAAATAAATGGTTATACCGAATATCATTGATGGTGTTCTTTGGATGGATTTATGCTTTATTAATATGTAACAATAAAATTGAGTTGTTATCAAACATTATTTTAATCATTTCAAAATTAGAAAAGAAGAAACTGTTGGAAATCTCAGACATAAAAAAAAAAATTTGTATTTCTATCTTCCTCTCAGTCCTTGCTTTCCTTTCTGATTTTGAGTATTCCTGAACCAGAAAAGCAAAGAAAAACACAATCACTTTCTGTGGTCACCCATTCCTCCTCAGTAATTTCCAAATGCCCTGTTTAATCTCCTGGCTTCGTACTCCATAGACAATAGGGTTCAGAGCTGCAGGGATAACATAGTGTAGGATATTAAGTAAGACAGGAATATCAGGGGCATCCTTTTTCTTAACCATATGGGTGAAAATAAAAACTAGCAGGCTAGTAATGAAGAAGAGGATGAGAATGAAATGTGAGCCGAAGTGCTCAGAGCTTTGGTGGCTGCCCCTTTTGCTTTGAGTTTAAGAACAGCTCAGAGGATGAAAGTATAGGAAAGGAAAATGAGGATGAAGTCAGAGCCCAGAAGAATCCATGCCGCAACTAACTGGTAGATTCCGTTGAGGGCAACATTATCACAAGAGAACTTGGACACAGAAATGTTGGCACAGATACATTTCTCAACTATATTTTTTCCACAATAATGAAGCCAGGCAGAGAAGATAGGGACATGTGCAGACAGAAAGATGTTCTGGACAAAGATGAAGACAACACTCTTTGCCACAAATTGGTAGGTGATTATGGATGGGTAATGCAGAGGCTTGCAGACGGCCACATAGCGGTCACAGGGCGTGAACTGGAAGGTACACAATTCCATAGGCAGGAAGTTATTCATGATGAGCATCTGGAGGAAGCAGGCTGAGAAGCTGATGGACCTGAGGTCAAACCAGAAGATGGCCAGGACCTTGGGGATGATGGTGAGGCAGAGCATGATGTCCAGCAGGGAGAGGAGGCTGAGCAGGTAGTACATAGGCTCGTGCAGAGAGGCCTCCAGGTGGATGGTGATCAGGAGGGTGGTGTTGGCTCCCATGGCCAGGAGGAAGAGAAGGCTGAGGGGCAGGGAGAGCCAGTGCTTCCAACTGGGTGATCTAACAAAACAGTTCAGGAGGAACTCAGAGACTTGAGTAGAGTGGGAGCTGTTGCTATAAGGCAGTATTGGCAGTGACTGTAGTGTGGTAGATGACTGAGTGGCTGAAGAAGAGAAAGGAATTAATTCTACCTCTCACCCTGGTGACTAGATAATTCACACATAAGATCCTTATGGGTAAGGACAAAACCTACCTCATTCACCCCATATCCCTGTGCCTAGCACATTGTTTACTGCACAAGAGATGGCTACAAACATTTGTTGAATATATAAAAGAAAGGGATAATAAATGATGTTTCTCCATCTTTGTTCTTTCGTCTGTGTTTCATGTGATATTTTTCCCAGGTGAATTTATCTTTGGGTTTACTCTATTATCATTCAATGAATCATAAGAAATTAAGTGTTTTATTAATTAAATGAGACATGTTAAAGACACTAAAGCACAGATAACATTTGTTCAAATATTAAAATGCATAGAAAAGCATTCTAAAACACGATGACATCCATATATATCAAATTTTATTTATTGTTAGATATTTTTGAGCTTCAATTGTGGTAACTTGTAAACATTAAGTTTTAAAGGGTGTAAAAGGTGAGATTATCCAGGTGAATGATGGACTGTGTACATAGAACAAACCTCCTGATCATACCTATATCTCTGTCTGTATTGTGCCATCAGTAGATGTATCTGTACTTGTACTTATATCTATACCTATCTATATTGGATTGCTTTGAAGACGTTCACCTGCAGGCTAAAATTTTCTGACCACGGATTGCATGAAACCCAGAGAGTTATATCAACATTGATGTTCACTTTCGACTCAAGAGCCCTTGTGGCATTACAAGAATTTTAGCTCTAGTTTTCATTACCTCACAGAGCACTGAGAAAGAAAATTAAAAACAAGGTTGTTGATGTGGGAGGAGTGGGGTAAGGGAGGTGAGGGGTATATGGGGACCTCTTTTATCTTTTGAATGTAATATTTTAAAAAAGAGAGAGAGAAAAAAAGGAAAAAGAAAAAAAATCCTAACTACAAAGGCTCACACACATGAATAGTTTATTAGGTAATCTGCACATACATGAGATACCCCAGAACCGCACACTTAGAGGGGGTACACTGCAGTAAGCCTACTCCTTCAACTTCTCCCATATCACTACCTGGAACTTCAAATATTGTGATAGGGGGAAAATTTCCCTGTATATGTTGAACATCAGGCTAGTTCTTTTGTGACTTTGGAGGCCGAATACATATCACTTATTTAGCTCAAAAAGGAATTGAAAATTATGCTGTTCCCCAGAAAATAACAAAAAGCAAGCCTTAATCCTTTCTTGAGAAATGCCTTTTTTTTTTCTCAGACTTAAAATAACTTTAATAGATAACATTCAATAGGAATTGAGTGGCTTATAGTGAAAAATTACTAATTTAAAAAGAGCAGAAAACAATAGCTAGCAGAATTCAGCCTTCAGTAACTTGAGATATTAGAGTTATTTGTCAATAATATTGAATACATTTCTTACCTGGATTTTAAGAAATGTAAGATAAACTCAAAAATATAAAGAATGGATAACTATACCTAAAAAAATGAATCACTCATATTTCCTAGAAGTGAAAGAAATTATATTGAAGAATATATAGCAAAAAAGAAGGTAGTACTGGAGAATTTTTTCTCAGCATTGTTACAAGAATCTATGAATCTTGTCCTTCAAGTAGTGAAGCTTGGGTGTCATTGTGGGCACCAAGGGGAGGGGAAGAATGGAATAGAATAGATGGATGGGGGGGTTAACTGGGGGGCATTGGAAGTGTTCTCCATGATCCTGCAATGATGGATACAATCTATTTTAAATTTCATCAAAAATTTATAAAAGTGCATAGTCTAAAATGTACACCATAATGTAACCAAAAATTTAGAAAAGCATACAGTTTAAAATGTAAACCATATTGTAAACCATAATGGAACCATGTTTGGTAGCTATGTTTCAATAGCTGTACATCAGTAGCAGCAAATGTAACATCCACATGTAAAAAGATCATTGCTGGGGAAGGGGAAAAAGGGTATGATGTTGGGTATATGGGAGTCCCCTGTATTCTATATATGACTTTACAATGACCTAAAACATTTTTGAAGATGTAATAATAATAATAATAAAAAGGATGATGACACTAAGGAAAAAATGGAAGAGATTGCCATGCCACTGTACATACAGGGCAACATCTACTACAGTGATGAAAAGTAAAACATCCAAAAAAAATTTAATGATATTTTCATTTTTTATTACCCCAATTTATTTTTTACTTTATTTTAGTTTATCAAACTATTTTGTATTCCATTTCTAATCTTTAAACCTATTACTACTATTTCATTTGACCATTAATTAAATTTAGCAATATATTAGGCTTCATTTTTGAAGAAGTTTTGGATCACAGAGGGTTTCAACTATGGGTTGGGAGGAGCACTGATGTGGGGTGTCCTTTATAGGGGATGTATGAATGGGAGGGAGCTCTCCAGGGCATGCATATAGGGTTTATGGATATGTTTGGACATTTGTTGGGTATTGATACAGTGGGTAGAGTTTCACACGACAACTGAGGGAGTGCTGAGTTCTCATTCCAGGGAACTCCCTAATGGAGTGGAATAGCAACAATTCCCCAAGCAAGGACAAAGACCAGTGACGAAGGATGGTCCAAAGATGCGCCCTTGATACTGATGACTATGCGTATGAGCCTGTGTTCTTGAAATTTCAACTAGGCCTAGAGCTGCAGGGTACCTAAGAGTTACCTCCTGAGAGCCTCCATGTTGTTCAAATGTGGTCACTCTCTAAGCTAAATTCAGCATGTAAATGCATTACCTTCCCCCCACCCCCAGCACGGGATATTAGTCTAGGGGATGAACCTCCCTGCCGTTGAGGGATTACCACCAACACCAATGGGTGATGCAACTAGAAAAAGACCTTGAATGAAAAAGGAGAAATGGTAAAGACAAATGAATTTATGTGGCTGAGAGACTTCAAAATGAGTCAGGAGGTCATCAGAGGGGTCACACTTTGCACATCTTATTAGGATCTCAGAGACAACCAAAGTAGATACATCCCTTGGTGGGGGTGCTTCTGAGGGCTACAGAGACTCCTGGGTCCTATGGTCATGACAGATGACTCTGGAGTTCAGTGCCTTGCCAGTGGGCCCTACTTTGGAACTTGTGCTCCTGAGTGTGATGGAGTTGGGCTCAGATGTGACCTCTGTACACATGACTCTTCTGTGACTTTTACTGAACATGTGGTTGGTGCTGGGGTTTGTGTATGCTCAGGAGACTTGAATCTCTGGACTGTCCGTGTTCCAGCTAAACCCTGATCTTCAGCAGAGTTGCAACACCTGCTCGCCAGTTCGTTGGACTTACCCAGGTCAGCTAACAGGGAGTTGAGGATGGTCAACCACCACACCAAGGAACCAAGAAAGTCTACAGCTGCAAGCAGGAGAATTCTATCCATCAGCCATGTGGGATTTAAGCCCCCTCTTGATTTAGAGATGGAGTGGATATTGCCATCTCAGGGTCTTCAGGATGGAGGAATAAAATATGGATTAGAGTGGACTTCCTGGTATTCTGCTATAGAATTATTGTGTCTCTAGAAATAGAAGAAATTATATCATTGATGTGGAGACAGTGGTCACAGGAATTGCTGAGCACAGGTTGAGGAAAGGAGAGGTGTGATATAGGGGCATTTTTGGGACTTGGTATTGTCTTGAATGATATTGCAGAGACAGATGCAGGGATTATATATCCTGCCATAACCCACTGAATGGAATTGGAGGGAATGTAAACCACAGTGTAAACTATAATCTGTGCTGTGTAGCAGTGCTCCAAAATGTATTTACTGCTCAAATGCAATGAATGTGCCACACTGGTCAAAGAGGTTGTTGATATGGGAAGAGTATGTGGTGGGGTGAGGCATGGGGATATATGGGAAGGTCTTATATTTTTTAATGTAACATTTTGTGTATTCTATGTACCTTAAAAAAAAAGAGAAGATAATTTAAACATTTTAAAAAATGAAAAGTATTTGGCCAAAGAAGATTACCTAAATAAAATTTACTAAAAATAAAAAAAAAAATTCTTATTTGCTTAACTACTTGATAAGCTAAAATACAAAAGTGTGGTTAAGAGAAAGGACATTGGATTCTGATTAGATGTATCTTATCTTTTTTATCTTATTGTAATTAAGATGATAAAATTGTGGGTTAATATTTTACTCAGGGTACTAGAAGCTATAAAAATTTGAGAAAGAACCAGATATACTTGGAAAGTGTATCAACAATAAAAATAATAAGAAAAAAAAAACCCAGTAAGAACTCAATGACTGGATTTAATAGCAGGTAATGATTGTTAGAAAGAGCCAGGAAATTTGGGGGAGATAAGAATAATGTATTTGGATTGACGATGAAGAAATAAACAAATGGGAAATGGACTTGGCCCAGTGGTTAGGGCGTCCGTCTACCATATGGGAGGTCCGCGGTTCAAACCCTGGGCCTCCTTGACCCATGTGGAGCTGGCCCATGCGCAGTGCTGATGCGCGCAAGGAGTGCCGTGCCACGCGGGGGTGTCCCTGGTGTGGGGGAGCCCCACGCGCAAGGAGTGCGCCCCGTAGGGAGAGCCGCCCAGCGCGAAGGAAAGTGAAGCCTGCCCAGGAATGGTGCCGCCCACATTTCCCGTGCCGCTGACGACAACAGAAGTGAACAAAGAAACAAGACGCAGCAAATAGACACAGAGAACAGACAACCGGGGAAGGGGGGGAATTAAATAAATAAATAAATCTTTTTTTAAAAAAAAGAAATAAACAAATGGATGGAAAATACTGGAGATTGTATAGCACATTAGGGAACGCATTGAGAAGACCTATCATGTATCTAAGTGCAGTTTCTGTTTGAGGAGGAGAGATAACGAGGCTGGGGCCATATTTGAATGGATTATGCTCTTGAACTTTCCAGAAGACATAGAATACATCAATAGCCATATTAAAGAAATGCAATAAATTTCTAGTAGGATAAATAAAAACAATGTACACGTAGAGCTGTCATGGTCAAATTTCAGATAAGCAAAGATAAAAAGCATAACCTAAATATCAGTATGAGAGATATAATCAGTACCAGGCTAGTGGTACTAGCATTCCAGGTTGAGAGTTGCATGTTAGCCACAGGATGCTTGGCTTGGGTTTTGAAATGTACTTTCAGTCTCTCCTCCTCCTAAAACCCAGTATTTGTATCACTCTGTTTTCTTTTTCCCAATTATGTTTCTCTGCCCAGGTTAATAAGATCTCTCTGTCCATCTTATAGTTCCAAGTTTTCTATGCACATCCTTCTTGGGATTTTGTTATTTCTGAGAGGCATTGCACAAGGGACACTCTCCAGTGATCTGACTTGCAAGATTATTGCTTTTAGTGCCTGCAGGAGGCATACCTGTGCAGAGGCTTTTCTCTATTATCTCTCTGGGTGTCACATTAGAGTATATAGAATCTCGATGGGAATTTGTGTTAATCTTTAAAAAATTATTGTCTTACAAGAGAAGGGTAAGAAGAGTCAAACCATGATGAGAGGGAAAGAGAAAGCTATTGAATGGAAAATGGTGTCATATCTTATTTCTCCTGGTGATCTCTATTGGTCTGGAGTGCACTGTGCACAGTGGGATGAATCTAGACTGAATAAGAGAAAGATAGTTTAAGAAAGTGGGAAGAGAGGGGACAAAAGAAGCAGAAATGTCCAGAAGATGATGATGCAGAGAAGATGGGAAAATGAAAACAGAAGTTAAAACAGAAGGGAATGATCTTAGGATAGAGAGGACAAAGGAAGAAAAGAGAAATAAAGAAGACAGATGAAGGAGAAGCCAAGTACCTTTGGAAAATGAGAAAGGAATTAAAAAGCATGCAAGCGAAGATTTAAAAGTAATGATGATCCAAAGTTTGGTGTTTGGCAACCTTCTTTCCACTCCAGGTCTACACCTTTCCTCATGCCTCCATAATGTATCAATGAAGGTTGTTTAGGATATCTTCAACTTGATACTCTGGTTTTGTTCCTTGAATCCCTATCTGGGCAAAGTTCTCCCCATTGAGTGCAGAAGTCTGGGCTCAACCTTATTACAGTCATCTCCACCTGGTCTTTTGCCATCCCTCTCCTCAATCACTCTCCCCACCATCCCTTTCAGCCCCTGCTTTAAATGCTTCAAATCTACACCTTTCATGGTTAAGAAGTTTTTCTCTAGTCCTTCCGCACTCTGCTCTAACTTGTTGTCCAGTATCATAGTGGTGGCTTTATGCCTTCATTTTCTCTCGGAATCAGACTCACCAGATGTATAAAGTGATCTTTACTAAGGAGAAATATTCATGGCTCTGTGCATCTTAATCTTCCACATTCTAGATCTCAGAAAGGAGAGTTTATTTTTGAGTTTCATTTTCTTCTGCTTCCCCAGGGAAAGATAGCCCTGCTAGCCCTGAAGGGTGGGGAGTCAGGAGCCCAGTATTTTCTTACACCTGAGGGGGAAAGCTTTCCTCTCATTTTTAATTTCCTGTGATCCCTTGGCAGTGTCACTGTTGTCCCTGAAGACATAAGGACGGTCTCAGAGTTAATTCATCCCATACCACTTGAATAGGTAGGATATATACTTAGGAAATAAAAGTATGAATATTTTTATAAACCTTTGTGGAGGAAGATTCAAGACAAAATGCTAGTTGGTACCAGGTTTTGATTTTCTGGAAACGTATTAATCAAATGTCTGCTCGGAGGATACAGAATTTTTGTAAATAAATATTAATAAAAATGTACATTCATAGATGTACATAGAACTAATTGTTCTGTACTGATCATTTGTAGAAATAACAGTACACACAGAACAGCTGCCTGACTTTGTTGTATCTACTGCCAATAATCCCCCTTGAATGAAATGTATTTAAGAAACCCTATTTTTGTGGCACCCTGAAAACTAAAATCCAATAAGATAAGTCTATCTAATTGCTTACTTCATAATATATTCTCTTAGTACATGGTAAGTTAAAGATATGGTTGACTTTGTTGTAATTAATTTTTTTCTAACCATGTCTCACCCTTGTGGAAAGGGGTACAAGCCTAAAGATTAGAGAGCATAGTGATCAACTATTTTTGTCACTTTCCAGCTTTTTTACTTTGTCAAAAGGGTGAAAAGGTAGCCAACTCCATGGGAGAAAATATTTTCCAATCATATATCCAATAAAAGATTTATAACCTTGATAAACAAAGAGATCATACAACTCAACAGTAAAAAGACATACTACATATAAAATTGAGCAGAAGACTTGGGAAAACAATAGTCCAAAGAAGAAATACAAATGAGAAGAAACACATGAAAAAATGTTCAACTTCACTAAGAGTTGGAAAAATGCCAATCAATATTATAATGAGATGTGGGAGAAGTGGGGGTGTAGGGGGTTGGGGGAGCATATGGCAACTTCTTATATTTTTTAATGTAAGTTTTTTTGTGATCTATCTATCTTCAAAAAATACAATAAAAATAATGGGGTGGGGGATGGGGAGTCGGGTATATGGGAACCTCTTATGTTTTTTAATGTAATGTTTTGTGTGATCTATTAACTTTAAAAAAAGATAATTAAAAAATAAAAATAAAAATTTGGAAAACTGTAAATATTGGAGAGGATGTGGAGAGATAGGAATACTTATTCACCGTTGGTAGAAACATAGAATGGTATAGCCACTGTAGTGGCGTGTTTGGCAGTTCCTAAGGAAATTAAATATAGACTTGCCATGTGAACAGGCAATACTCTTATTAGGTAAACCCATGAGAACTGAGAGCAGAGACATGAATAGACATCTGCACACCAATGTTCATAGAACTATTATGCACAATTGCCAAAAGCTGGAAACAACCCAGGTATTCATCAACTGATGAATTAATTAACAGATTTTTGTGTCTACACTTGAAGAATATTATGCAGTGGTAATAAGAAATGAAGTCATGAAACATATGACAACATGGATGAACCTGGAGGACATTATGTTGAGTGAAGCAAGCCAGACACAAAAAGACAAATACTATATTATCATGCTATTATGAAGTAAATATATTTTGTAAACTCATGGAGTTAATAATTAGAATATAGGTCACCAAGAAATAGAAGGAGGGTAGAGAATGGAAAGCTGAAAGTTAATATGTGCAGAATTGGTAAAAAGGTCATTTGTAAATCTTTGGAAATGAATAGAAATGTTTAAAGAATATCATGATGTCTGTAACTAGCAGTGGTATTATATGGGGATGGCAGTGGTTGAAAGGAAAAATCTAAGATCATATATATTACTAGAAAGAAAGCTAAAAACTGAAACATGGGACTGTATAAGATAGTAAAACCTCATGCAGACATGAGTATGGGTGATATTACATATATGAGACTGATTTTACAAAATATAATTACAAATATACTAGAGAGAAGGAGAAAGAATAGCACCTATGTACAGCAGGCCAGACATGGAGATTGAGAGTTGATGAGTTTGTTTGTTTTTTGTTTATTATTATACAAATAATGAAAGTGCTCTGGGAATGATTGTGGTGATGAATTCACAAATATGTGATTATACTGAATACCATTGATGTCTTTGGGTGAATTTATGCTTTATTTACATGTAACAATAAAATTGATTTGTTTAAAAAAGTATGACCTTATTTCAATCATTTCAAAAATAGAAATTTTAATGCTAAAAAGCAGAGAGTATTGGAAATCTGACATAAAAATTCTTCTTACTTCATGTACTGGTGTTTGTAGAATATTTGTATTGTTCTTAATGTTCTTTTATCACCCAGATATGTGAAAATTTTGTCAGAGACAGGCAGTAACCCATGGAGAGCCTATAGTTAAGCCTATAGTTGAGTAGCTGAGTAAGGCTGCTTCAGAGGCATGTCAGGGATTCAGTCTTAGGGTTTTTGACCAATGGCAGACACTTCTGGTGCTCCATTCTAGGTGTTCACCATTCTCTCATAGAGCAGAAGCTTTCTCTCACATTCATGGCAAATCTCTGCTGCAGTAAAGTGTATCCTCAGGTCTCAGAAGCATACTATTCCTGAGCCCAATGCAAACAGGGAGTATAAAGTCTATTGATCCAAGAGCAGCCTCAAGCTATGACTGATCAGAGTGGTATATCCCAGTTTTCTTACCCTCAATTGAATAACATGAGGGAGGTTCCATACACTCTCTCAGGATTCCTCAGTGGGTCAGAGCCAAAATGTCCGCAGTAGTAACCTACTCATTAATGCATGCCATTTCCCTGATGATAAACTGGATTTATCATGTCCAATATGATAAATCATAAATAATACTGTATCCTTGAAAAATGGCACAAAGACTTAAGGGATGAAGGATTAGTGGTCCCCAAAGTCATCACCATTTAATTTCACTATTACAACACCTGCCTAATCCAGATAGACCGTGGCAGATAAAGATGGACTGCAGTAAATTTTACCTAGCAGTAGCCTCAATTAAAAACTACTATGCCAGATGTGTAATCTTTACAGAAACAGATCAACGAAGTCTCTAGTCTTTACTGTGAAGATATTGATGTATTCTTTTCTGTTAATTCCTATCCAGGAAATAGAGCAAAAGCAGTTTTCATTCAACTGACCTAGGCAGCAGTGCACATTCAGGGCTTTCCCCAGGCTATGTTAACTTTCACTCTTTGTTACAATGTAGACAGAAAGGACTTAGGTCCTTTTGACATGCCATATCCCTCAGACTCACTGTATTGATAGCATTATGTTAATCCGAGTGGTTAAGCAGAAAGTGTCAAGTATCCAGGATTTCTGATCAGTCACATGCATACAACAGGAAGGAAGACAAATAGTGCAAAGATTCAGTAGCTTGCCACATTAGATATTTTTATATTTCCATGTGGTATTTGGAGCATACTCACCCATCACACTTTTTACTGCTATGACTAGGAAAAAGGACACTTTGGATTTTGGAGACATGATATACATCCTTGAGAATTTTTGTCTAATCCTTTCACCAGAAAATATTGACATCTGACAGTTTGGATTGGAAACAAGGACAAGAGGACTCTGAGGAAGGTTTAGGCTGAAGTTCAAGTGTCCCTACTTGTTAGATGATAAGATTTGAGAGATACTGTCATTCTCCTGGTATTAATGGTAGAACAAGTTGTAAATTGGATAGCATGCTGGCAAGCCATAATATTAGAGTCCCAGGATAGATCCATAGCATCTGCTGCAACGAATGCAGCAGAGAACTAGAATCATTCTAGGATAACTTCATTTGTCTGAAGCAAGAAGTAATAAAGTTGTACAGGCGTACCAACTGTCCATTCTGTCAAGAAAATAGTATTTTGGGATACCTCAGAGCAACCACAAGTTACACAATAATTGGCCTAGTCCTTATTTTGTCTACCTCAGTTTTTATGGATGCCTTTCCATCTCCTCATACCTAAGACTTCATGGAGGGTCCCAAATCCCGGCTAATGAAGGAAAAACCCAGGCCTAGAAATGGTTGGGCCAGATCACTATGTGAAAGGTATAAATGGACTGCTTTTCCTACATTAAGGCCTTGATCATGGGTGAGCCAGAAGGATAGAGACAGAATTCTGAGCAGTGCATCTGGTCATCGACTTGGTGTAATGAGACAAATGCACTGTGTACAAACATATGTATGGACCCTGGGCAATGGTGAATGCCTTGGAAGGTTAGAGGCTAGGAATTAGTAAGACTGGAAAATCAGAGGCAAAGGGGTCTGAAGCATGAGATTGCCCTAATGGGATCTGGCAAGAATGCAAATCTTAATGATTCATATTCATGCCTGCCTCAGAGCATCTGACAGAGCAAAGGAGGTAATGAAAAACCAGACTGCTATAAGTATTTGAGGTAACATATGCCTTTGGGCCAGTATGTCAAGAATAGGGCTGTTATATAAACAAGGATAACTGAACAAATGATCATGATATTGTGGTTATACTATATAATAGAGGTAGGAAGGATGCTAGAGCTTATGAGATTCATTGAATTATGTCTTGTTTCTTTCATGTCCCATGATAACTGTGAAAAGACATTTGTAGCAATCACAGCTTGACAACAGCATGGTCACCAGGGGCTTAATCCCTCAAGGACAATGTTCTAGATTAGCCTACTAGGTAAGCAACCTAGATGAGCAGAAGTGCTGGCTGAAATTGGGAAGAATCTAGAATGGGTGGTAAAGAGGGAGATGATTAACATGTGAATATTATTTACAGTCTCTGGATCAAATGCAGTTGCAGGGATTATATGCTGGTCTACTAGGCCTCCTACCGTAAGTCTTCCCTTAGAAATTATGACAGGCCACCATCTTGAAGAATTAGTAATGATATAGAGCTAGCTAATAAATGGGATGAGAAGATCTGACCATTACATAGGTAGACAGTAGCAGAAACTTCAGTGCCCCACACTTGTCCCTTTATCACTCACCATTCCATAATACACACTAGGAGGTGTCTACATGCAAGCACCTGACACTCAACCAGAAAGCACCCTCTGGCTATGGAAACATGCTGGACCCATGCATGAGGCAAGGTCAAAATTTCAAGGGATTAAGGCCCAGAGAAACAATCTTCAAACAATGATGGATGGCTATATCTTTTCAGTCAGTTTTGGAGATCATCATTTGTATTTGCCTGCTACCACAGTCCTGTACTTATTTGTTGTAGTGGCCATAGTTTAATAATGGTGACAAAAACTGGTTGTGTTACATAAGATCCTCATATATAGGCTGGAGGTAATCTGATTTATTATTGGAATGTCACTGGATTCAAAATTTACCTCTATAGCTGTTGAGGTATGTATATCCCAGGGAGTACTCCGAAGTACCAGAGGCCAGATTTAGGAGAATAACATTAATTCTAGACATTACTTGCTGAAGAAATTAGGTTATCTTTCTAGTTATTGTCATTAAGAAAGTTGCATAGACCTCCTTAAGGGTATTAATCAAAACTTATATATATGTCTTTGAGAATCTACATGTTCTTTCACTACCAGAGTTCTTACTTTCTTTTTGGCATCCCTATCTGACATATTTATAACATAAACTTTGTTTTCATTCACACATCTCCTGGATTAAAGTTTCCATTTAGTATTTCACCTTCCTTAGTAAACTGATTCATTCTTCTAGATTTCAAGTTCCATATTTGTCCTTCAGAAATTGAATAACAATGCTAATCTTTCCATTCATTTCCCAATTAATTAATCAATTCAACCTATAGCTACTTTTGGTGAATTTAGTTACTTCTGAAAGATGATGTTGAATCACATGCAACATAATACATTCATGAAGAGGATCAATGACCAGAATCAGAGCAGAATGCCATGGACATAAGGTGAGGGCAAGACAACAATGGTTAGTGTCTTTGATGAAGGTTTTTCAAGTCCGTTCAGGAAGTCAATAGGGCCATGGCTCAGAAATAATGCAATAGCACCCAAGGGACAGTGTTTTGAAATAGAAACATTATATCAGGGACTGTATTTATATTTCCAGTACAATCCAAACACAAATTTGTAAAAAATTTTTATTAAATATTATTATATACTAATAGATATATTTTAGTTTTATATATATAATGAGATAATATATATCATTATGATTGGGGAACTGAGGATCAAACATCTTTAGGGTTAAGAATTCTTAGGACTTGCTCCCGGATCTGCTTTGTCCTGACCCCATAGATAACAGGGTTGAGTGCAGGTGGAACAACCATATATAGATTGGCCAGAAATATATGAATATAGCCAGGGATGTTATGACCAAAGCGGTGGGTCATAAAAGAGAAAAATGCTGGGAAGTAGAAGATGAGCATGACACAGACATGGGAGCCACAGGTGTTGAGAGCTTTCAATCGGTCATTCCATGATGGTAAATGGAACACTGTGTATAGTATCTTCACATAGGAGAAACTAATTACAATAAGGTCAATGAATCCCACAGAAAAGGCAGCCATCCCAAACAAATTATTAGCCCTGATACTGGCACAGGAAAGACGGGCAATGCCCATGTGCTCACAGTAGGTGTGGGGAATGATACGGGCACCACAGAAAGACAAGAGCAAGATAAGAAACACGAAAGGGATGACAAAGATTAAAGATCTCACTATTATGATTATACCTAGAATAGCTACCACCTTGTTGGTGAGGATCATGGTATATCTCAGGGGATTGCAGATGGCAACATAGCGGTCTATGGCCATGATTGTCAGTACCCCAGATTCTAGGCCGGTACACAGGTGAATCATAAACATCTGTGTGAGGCAGGCACCAAAAAGTATTTCCCTGAAATTGAACCAGAAGATTCCCAGCATCTTGGGGATAGTAGCAGTGGACAGGCTCAGGTCAGTGGAGGCCAACATTGCCAGGAAGTAAAACATGGGCTGATGGAGACTAGGCTCAGCCTGAATTATAAAAAGGATTATGATGTTCCCCAAGAGGGCAATCAGATATAAAACACAGAAGGGGAAACCAATCCAGATGTGAAAATTTTCCAGTCCTGGGATTCCCAAAAGGACAAAAGATGAAGGGTGAAATTGGGTGGTGTTGTAAAAGAGCATCTTCATGGTTGCTGACTAATTTTACCACATTGCATTACTAACTTGAATCCTCTTCATTTTTTTTCAGGTCAAGGAGAGACATGGAGTCCATTCTTTCCCTTAATACTCAGGAGCAGACCCTAGAGTGGAAAATTATAAAAGAATAAAGAGCCCCTCAAATGCAGAACTCATATTTTGGGTAACTTGTCTTTTGTCCAAGATGCACCTCAAACTTAAAGCTCTGTTATAGTCCTAAGAATGATAAATTTTACTTTAATTTTGAAGGACTTCTTCGTGTTTACAATGGAGAGTAGATTACAGGGGCAAGGTTAGAGTTTGAAGTAAGTTGAATAAGAGATAAGGCTAATTTGATCTAAAATATAATAATGGAGATGGAGAATGGCATATATAATAAATTGGCAGGGCACGACTGAGGATGGAAGAGAGGAATAAGTCATGTTTGCGTTCCAAGATTATATCCTGGGCAAATGAGCAAATACTGGTGCTTTTCTGTGAGATATGGAACATAATAGGAGAGAGTTTTATTTACTTTAGTTGATGCATGTAAATGTTGACATCGGTACTGAAATGTGGATGTATGATGTTTTTATCAAGTCAAATAGAGATTCTTAGTAGGTAGATTATTAGTTAAGTTCTCACTGTTGAAGTCATGCCTATGGAATATGAGTTTATAAAACACACATGCAAAATTTTGCAAGTACTTGGTGCCAGGAATCACAGGATCCTTATAGTGAGTAAGACAATTTCATATTTGTTTCAATGAACAGTTTAGTGAAAGTCTGCTCAGAAAGTTAGCTAAATGAGATAGTTAACTAATTGTATGAGCTGAAAAATCGGACTGCAATTACTGGAATTGGGTAAGCTAAAGCCACTCAACGGGCACAGTCTGGGCAAATAGAGCCTTACCCAAGGAAATTCATCTTCTTTTTTTTTTATAGGGAATCCTTTGAAAGTGTACTTTCTTTGCTTTATAAAGAGGCACTCCATTTAATGCAGAGATGTCCACTTTTCTAGCTATGTTTTCTAGCTATGTTTTCAGATGAAATTGTTGAGAGTATTATTCTCATACATAATCTTGACTGACCATCAGAGTTGCCACTGATGACAATACACAGAAAAAAAATTTCAACTATGTGCAGTCTCAGATTTCAGTAGCCCTAGAATTTTGACATGAGAGCCAAGTTGAATCCTTTTACATTATCTGAAGCATGTTAATGCTTCACCGAAAAGGATCTCATCCAGAATGACCATATCCAGTGCCATACATAGTGCTTGGCACAGACCATCAAACATGTCAGGGTTGTTGATTATGTGCAAATCAACTATATAAGAAGTTCTAGAGCTTGATGAACTCCCTATGCATCGTTGCCTTCTTGGGAAGCCTGCCAGCATACCATGCAGTGTCCAAGCATGACCCACGTGATACACTCCCTGCAAAATGTCCTTGGTGATGAATAGGGAATGGGGTCTTCTCTTATGTATTTTCTTCAATGCAGTTTGAAAATATCAGATTTCCTGATATCACCCTGTCACTCATTTCCACTTAGCTTACTCAAGGGACATTTAGCAAAGCTGCAGAAATGAAAAAAAAAAACTGTAGTATAAAGCAGGAAATTTCTCAAATAGTTAAGTTGTTAGTCGGTGATACCAAAACTGAATAAAATATGGAAGAGAGTGGATTTACTGGTATTCTACTATAGAATTATTGTGACTCTAGCAATGGAAGAAATTATATCATTGATCTGGAGACAGTGGTCATGGGAGTTGCTGAAAGCAGAGAAAGGGAAAAAGAGGTGTGATATAGGGGCATTTTTGGAACTTGGGCTTGTCCTGAGTCCCTGATATTGCAGGGACAGATGCAGGACATTATATATCCTCCCATAACCCACTGAATGGACTGGGGGAGAGTGTAAACTACAATGTAAACTATAATCTACTCTGTGTAGCAGGGCTCCAAAATGTATTCATCAAATGCAGTGAATGTACCACACTAATGAAAGAAGTTGTTGATGTGGGAGCTGTGGGGGTGTGGGGAATGGGGTATAAGGAACCTCTTATATTTTCTAATGTAACATGTTGTGTGATTTATGTATCTTTAAAAAAAAGATTAAAAAAAGAAAGAAAATAAACATACGTAACATCACACAGGGGTTTTATACATCACCCCTCCACCAACTCTTTGCATTGGTGTGAAACATTTGTTATGTTATGTTTATTTTGTGAGTTCACAATCCTTACGTTCTTTATGCGTGTTCATGTAGGAATGATATACTTCAATAAAAATAAAAAAAGAAAAAAGAAAGAAAAAAACAGTATTCTAGAGGTTAAAAATATTTGGAGAAAATTAAACAAAATTGACAATACTTTTTCCTATAGGTCTTATCAGAGCTTTTAAATATATGGATGTGAATATTCAGTCTTTAAGAAATAAGATATAGTTTGCAGCATATTCTTAAATTCTCTTTGATAGAACACCCATTTAATTAAACAGTTAAAATTTAGTGCTCAGCAGAACACAATGTAATTCTAGTGGAATGATATAGGGAATAGGAGTTTTGGGTCTTCTTTACGTTCTCTCTGAGTCATAAGTTGTTCAAGTATTCATTTAACAAATATTAATCAATTATCTATCTTGTAGTAAGTATTATTATAGGTGGGAATAACCAAGAGATATGGTGGTGAATAAAAACAGTGCTCTTTTCATAGCTTTTACATTCTAAATTAGCAGGAAGACAATAACCCAAACAGATCCTTTGAAAAGATGGTACACAAATTGTCAGTAAGCACATGAAATAGTGCTCAACATAAGTCACCTTGGAAATGAAAATTTAAATCCCAAAATAATTCAATTTCATATCCCTAGAATGGTTAAAACAAAAAAAAAGATTGGCATTACCACATGCTGATGAGGATGTAGAATAACTGAAACTCTTACATTGGGGGTAGGTATGTGAAATGTACAAACACTTTGGAAAACTCTTTGTTGTGTTTCTTAAATCTTAAAAATACATCTTTTCTGTTTTCCAGCAACTCTATTCCTATTATTTAGAAAGAGAGTTAACATCCAGTGGACATGTCAAATAGGCAATATATACGTATGCCTGAATCTCAGGGAGAAGATATCAGTCTGATAAAACATGCATGACATCTGTGTTATATGCATGTTTATCAGATAAAGAGGAAAAACTATAAAAACAAAAAGCAAAAATATATGTACTAATATATTTTTCTTCTGATACGGTGGGCAATATTTTATGAAAAACGTACGATTAGGGTAGTAATTCAACAACTTTGGTGTCTATGTGTGTATGTGTATATGTGTAAGGAGTGAAGGAGAGAGAGAGAGAGAGAGAGAATGAACAAGGAAAATAAGAATTTAACTCTCATTGGTCATTGGATAACCTAAAATCCTGGGTAGATGTACCCTAGGTCTTCATGAAAACTATAGATTTCTATGCCACTCTTTTTTAATCTATTCCCAAATAAGAACCATTTAAGTATCCCATCATCTTCCTTCAAACACTTTATTATGACTCCAGGTCATCTTACTCTTTCCCTTATTCCTACTTCTTCCCTGATGTCTCTGCCTTTGTTCTACCAGGGATTCACATTCAGCCTGGAACCAACTTACAAACTGTTTTTGCAGCTCTTCCATATTCCATAAGGATCACCTGTTCGCATGGTTTATCCTCTGGGCTTTGTGAAGTCATGCTTTATAGTGAGGAGGAAGGATTTATAGTGAGCATTCATTTTCCCCTGGCGCATTTGCTCCCCTCTCAGTCTCTAGGGCCTGGAGGGTGGATAAAGAGAAATTCCTGAGATCAGACTCAAAGCTGATTCCTTCCCAGGTATTACTTCAGGTCAGTAGTCTAATCATGATTCTAGACAGTGTGAGGGCTTTGTAGTGCTCAAGGTAGCACTGGAGTGAGTCTTTTAATGGAAGCAACAGCAGCAGTGGTCAGAATTCAGTAAGGAGAGAATACATTTTCACTTTTATAAATCATTTCATAATTTTTACAATTCCTTGTAAAGGTCCCTGGGAGATCATTATTGGACTACACTTGCCACCTTACTTTTAATAGGAAATGACTCAAGGATATGATCAGGTTGTAGCTAGAGAAGAAACTTAAATCCAAGCCTATTGAGTTTCTAACCCTTTGCTATTTTTAATGAATGCTCCTGAGCAGCCCCTTCATTCACAGGTTATTTGTACAGATTTGACTTCAGCATTTGTGCTATAGAGTATAATAATGAAAATGAGATGGAGACTGCTAATTGGGCAGTTTTCTACAAAGTCATTGTTTAAGTATCTTTGCTAAGTCCTGGTCCAATGGTTTTACTAATGGATTTCAGACTTAATTTTTCTCATAATTGCAGAAATAGAGTGTAATATAGAAAGTAAACAAAGGGCCCTCAAGTTCTAAATCTGTTACATACACAGATATTCAATTGCTTCAGTATCATATATTGAAAAGTAGGACTGAGGCCATCAAATAGAGGGAATTGTATCTCTCAAGAGAAATGGTGGCTCCCAGGGCGTTAGGGCAGTTCAGCATGTCAAGCCCTCAACACTGTTGCAAGTATCTCTGAACATGGCTCTTCAAGAAATGAAGATTGCCTGTCATTGTGGGCCCTAAGGGGAGGGGGAAATAAGTATTGAATAAATGGAACCAATGTGACTGTGTGGGCAATAGAAGTGTTTCACAAGAGTACGCAGGATGGATATAAGACATATAAAATTACACCAAAAATATATAGGGGTTGATAGGCTAAAATGTAAATCATAATATAAAACATAAGATAACTAAAAATTTAGAAAATTGTATAGTCTAAAATATAAACCACAATGTAAACACACGTTACCTTGTTTGAAAGCTATTGTCCAATATCTGTACATCAGTTTCAGTAAATATGGTATGAATATGTTAAAAGATTATTGCTGTGGAAAGGAAAAGGTTTTATGTTGGATATGTGGGAGTACTGTATATTATATATATGAGTTACTTTGATCTAAGACTCTTGTGAAGATAAACTTAATAATTAGAAAAAAGAAAAGAAAAAGATAGGATGTAGAATTTTTCCAAATTAATATGTATTCTGTATCTAACCTTTAAGCTCATCGCTATATTCCATTTTACTATTAAGGGAACCTGGCAATATATTGGGCTTCACTTTTCAGGAAGTTTTGGATCACAGAGAGGTTCAACAAGGGCAGTGGAGGAATATTAGTGTGGGATGTTATTGAAAGAGGACACATGGTTGGCAGGGAGTTCTAAAGGGCCTATATCCAGGGTACATAAAAATGTTTGGATATTTTCATAGTGGAAACAATTAAAAACAACAACTGAGGGAGTGCTGAGATTCTAGTAAGGTGAGCTCTTATCACAGTCCTTAAAGGAACAGCAACAATGCCCCAAGTGCAATGGCAAAGACCAAAAGAGAATGAAGGTCCAACAATGAGCCCCTGATACTAATGGCTATGCTTGTGAGCCTGTGCATCTGAAATAAGAACAAGGCCTAGAGCAGCAGTGTGCCTAAGAGTTCCCTCCTGAGAGCCTCTGTGTTGTTAAATGTGGCCAATCTCAAAGCCAAACTCAGCATGTAAATTCATTGCCTACCCTCCCCGCCCCCCGTGGGACATGACTCCCAGGGATGAGCCTCCCTGGCACAGAGGGATCACTACCAAGTACCAGCTGATGATGTAACTAGAAAATGACCTTGAATAAAAGGTTCAACTCGGACCAGCAGAATATCTGTCTACTTATAATAACAGCAGTTAAAAATGCTTTTTGACCTAAATCAAGGGGGAAATGGAAAGGACAAATGAGTTTATATGGCTATGAGCCTCTAAAAAAGAGTCTGGAGGTTGTCAGAAGGATTGCCCTTATGCACACCTGAGCAGAGTCTCATAGATAGATCAAGTAGATACAACCCCAGGTATTGGTTCTTCTGAGGGCTACAGAGACCCACAGGTTCTATGGTCATGGCAGATGGAGTTCAGTGCCATGATGGTTTGATTACTGTAAATTTGTAATGATTTTTCTTAGACTTATTTTATTTATTTCTCCCACCCACTCCCAGCTCCCTTCTTTATCTGCTCTCTGTGTCTGCTTGTATTCGCATTAGGCGACTCCAGGAACAGATCCTGAGACCTTCTGGAGTGGGAGAGAGGCGATTACTCTCTTGTGCCACCTCAACTCCACGTTCTGCTATGTCTTCTTATTTTCTCTCCTCTCTGTCTCTTTTTGCATCATCTTACTGTGCCAGCTCTGAGTATCAGTCAGCACTCCTGTGCAGGCCAGTTTTCCCATGCTGGGCAGCATTCCCACACAGGGTTATACTCCTGCATGTGGTGACATTCAGCATGGGCTGGCATTCTGCGTGAGCCAGCTCACTGTGTGGGCCAGCTTGCCCTCACCAGGAGGTCCTGGGTATTGAACCCTGTACCTCCTATATGGTAGACAGGAGTCCAATTGGTCCCATCTGTTTCCCAGGAATGAAGTTTAACACTGGGAAGTGTGTGTCCTCTAATTTTATTCTTCTTTTTCAAGATGGCTTTGGCTATTCAGGGCCCCTTATCCTTCTATATATATTTTTTAAACTTTATTTTAAAAGAAGTTTTATATTACAGAAAAATTGCTTAAAAAATATAGGGGATTCCCATATACCCACTTCCTTCCTCTCTCACATTTCCCCCTATTAATAACATCTTACATTAGTGTGGCACATTTGCTATAGTTGATGAACAAATATTGAAGCATTGCTACTAACCTTGGTGTATAATTTACATTATGGTTTACGCTTTGCATCATACAATTTCATAGGCTTTGACAAAATGTATAATGGTCTGTATCTGTCATTTCAGTACAATGCAAAACAATTCAAGTGCCTTAAAAATACCCTATATTCCAACTATTCTTTCTTCCTCCTCCCCTCAGACCCTCTGATAACTACTATCTTTATAACAATGTCACAAGTTCATCTGTTACTACAATAATAATAAGTCTACTTACTTGGGTCCATGTTTGCATTCCCTCCTTATGTTTGTTCATTCCTCAATCTTGAGGATTTTTGAATGGTGATACCTGCTCTGTTTCAGATTGAGAGGGACTTAGATCTTATGGGGCAGATAGAAGGAAATTATTTGCTTGCAATTGTAAGTTTTCTTGCTTTTTTTGGGACAATCGTTGTCCATCATCTTCATTTTATTAGTTGTCCTAGGTGAGTCTGATGAACTGGAGAATATGTGTTGGCTCAACTCTGCTGAGATTCAGAGTTCCATCGGCATATGAATAGACCAAAGATTTAAGTCTCTGGGACACATATTTAACAGGAATAGTTCTAATTATACATTCAAATAAAAGGAGTAGAAGAGTCCTGTGTAAGGAAATTATATATAAATGAGTCTAACACTGTTATATTGGGGAAATAGGTTATCATATATTCCAAGGTAAGGCCCACTGATGGTGTGCTAATTTTATGGGTTTGTGTGCCTTGTGTATAGTGTCCTGACATCTCTAGGTCCCTCAGGAGCACCTGTTTGAGGTTTCATTTATTGGGTCAGTTACTGAGATCCACCTGAGATATGCATAAGCATAATCTCTGGAATGACTTCCCAACTCACCTCGTAATCTCTTACCTTAAAAACTGTTTTGTATTTAATTTTTCCCATTTTGGTCAAGGTCTTTTTCCAAATGCATAGCTTGTTGGCTTTTGGTAATAATCGCTTGGTACCAGGGAGACTCAGCCCTAGGAGTCATGTCCCACTCTGGGGGAAAAGTATTAAGTTTGTTTGCTGAGTTTGGCTTAGGGAGAGACCACATTTGAATAACAATGAGGTTTTTAGAAGGTAACACTCAGGCAATAAATATCATTAGGCTAAGTTTTAATTTTACAAGAGTAAGGTTCATAAGTACAAGCATTAATATTGAGGACTTGGAGTATTAGACTCTTTTCTTTTACTAGCCATTGCCTATGCACTCTAGAGATTCTTGTCCCTCTATTAGAGAATGTAGCAGGACTCCCCACAATGGAAATTTAACTTTTTTTTTCATTATTCTGTGGGCCTCCACCCACTGAGATAATACATATTCATATTCTACAGCGGCATGCCCCAGGTGTACTCTTTCCTACACATTCCCCCATCACCAACAACATGCACCAATGACCCTCCCCTGCTACAGTTGCCAAAAGAACAAGCCCACAGTTGTATTCTTACCTAAAGTCCTCTATTTCTCCAGAATTGACCTGTTCCTTCCTCCAGCCCACCCCTCTGCTCTATGGATAGCCCAATCCCCCCAAACCTGCTCACTCTCACGCTCATCAGCATCTTTCCTTCACATCATTGCACCACCATCACCTCTATCCACTGCCAAACCTCCTCCAACTACCTTATCATAAGTTCTGCCCAGATTGATCATCAGCTCACCACTCTCTACTCACTATCCATCTCTTAGTAACCTGTTTTCTAGATTCTACCTCTGTAAGTCTGCTCAATACCCTTAATTCATGTTAGTGAAATCATGCAATATTTGTCCTTTAGTGACTAGCTTACTAAACTTGAGTAATATTCCATTGTATGATTATACCACATTTTGTTTATCCAGTCATATACTGGTGGACACTTGGGTTGCTTCCAACTTTTGGCAATATGCTGAAATGAACATTAGTGTGCATATATCTGTTTGCATCTGTGCTTTCAATTCTTCTGGGTATATTCCTAGTAATGAGATTGCCAGATGGTATGAGAATTCTATAGTTAGCTTCCTGAGGTACTGCTAAACTGTCTTCCACAGTGGCTGCACCATTCTACATTTCCAGCAACCATGGAATGAGTGTTCCTATTCTTTCACACCTTTCCAACACTTGCAGTTTTCTTTTTTTTTTTTTTAACAGCAACCAGTCTAATAGGTGTAAAACAATATCTCACTTTAGTTTTGATTTGCATTTCCCTAGTTGCTAGTGATGTTGAGCCTCTTTTCATGTGCTTTTTAGACATTTGACCCAGTGATTGTCTAAGAGGGTGTTGTTTAACTTCCATGTTGTTGTGCCTAATTTGCTTCTCTGCCCCTTACTGATTCCAGCTTCATTCCATTATGGTCAGAGAAATGACTTTGTATACTTTTAATCTTTCTGAATTCATTGAAAGTTGTTCTGTGACCTAGCATGTGGTCTGTCCTGGAGAATGATCCATGGGCACTCAGGAAGAATGTATATTTGGGTGTAATGTTCTGTATAAGACTATTAGGTCAAGATCCTCTAATCTGTTATTTAAGGTCTTTGTTTCTTTATTGATTTTCTGTTGAGATGTTCTGTCTAATGGTGATAATAGTGTATTAAAGTTCCCCACTATAATTGTAGTGATATTTGTTTCTCCACTCAGATTATTCAGCATTTGCCTCATGTATTTTGAGGTGCTCTGGTTAGGTACATAAATGTTTCTGGTTGTTCTTTCTTCTTGGTAGATTTCCCCTTTTATTACTATATAGTGTCTTTATCTCTTACAGTAGTTTTGCATTTAAAGTCTATTTTGCCTGATATTAGTATAGCTACTCCTGCCCTTTTTTGAATATTGTTTGCATGTAAAATTGTTGTCCAACCACTCACTTGTAGCCTTCTTGTGTACTTGGGTCTAAGGTGAGTTTCTTGTAGACGGCATATACATGGGTTATATTACCTTTTCCATTCTGAAAATCTGTGTCTCTTGATATGAGAGTTTAAGCCATTAACATTCAATGTTATTACAGTCAAGGAATTACTTACATAAGCCACATTTTCTTTTAGTTTATGTATGCCATTTATTGTCTCTATTTCTCTTTTTATCTTTTTTAGTTAGTCTTAAACTCTCCTCCAACTTGCTCTTTCCTGTTTATTCTTTTCAACCTGTAGAACTTCCTTTAGTATTTCTTGAAGGGCAGATTTCTTATTGACAAACTCTTATTTCCTGTTTATCTGTGAATGTTTTGAACTCTCCCTCATTTTTGAATGTCAACTTTGTTGGATAAAGAAATCTCCATCTCAAAGTTTTTTCTTTTAATATCTTAACAATATTATACCACTGCCTTCTTGCCTCCATGGTTTCAGATGAGAAATCAGCACTTAATCTTATCGAGCTTCCCTTGTATGTGATGGATCTCTTTTCTCTTGCTGCTTTCAGTATTCTCTTTGTCTTGAGCATTGAACAACTTGACAAATATCCATCTTGGGGGGGCCTGTTAGGATTTATACTGCTTGGGGTGCACTGTTCTTCCTGGACCTGTTTGTCCATGACCCTCAATAGAGTTGGGACATTTTCAGCCATTATTTCCTCAAACAGTCCTTCTGTCCCTTTTCCCTTCTCTTCTCCCTCTGGGGTGCCTATAATGCTTATGTTTGTGTGTTTCATGTTGTCATTCAAGTCCCTAAGCTGTAATTTTTCTACCTTTTTATCTATCCATTCTACTATCCATCTGATTTGAGATGCACTGTCTTCCACATTGCTGATTCTTTCCTCTGCTGTTCAAATTTGCTGTTATGTGCTTCCACTATATTTTTGATTTCTTGTGTTGTGCCATTCATCACCATCATATCCATTATCTTTTTATATATGTTTACAGTATCTTCAGTATGCTGTCCCAGTGTCTTCTTAATATTCTTAATGTCTTCCTTCACTTCATTAAATTGATTCATGATATTTGTTTGGACATGTCTGTTTAGTTGTTTCATGTTCTACATTTCCTCCTGTTTTTTTTTTTTTTTTTTTTTTTTTTTTTGTTATACTGGGCCATGTCTTCCTGTTTCTTAGTATGACTTGTAATTTTTTTGTTTTATATTGGTATTCTTGATTGTGTCCCACAGGTTGCTTGGACCCTGTGCACTCCTTTTTATCCTTTTTCTTTCTGCTTCTCAACTTCTCAATGTGAGTCATTTCAGCTGTTTTGCCTTTGAGATCACTGAATATTTTTCTGCTATCTGCAATCTGCTATTGAAAGTCTCTAGGGAATTATTCCTTGCATTTGTTGTGTTCTTCAGCTTCAGTATTTCTGTTCTTACTGAGACTCTCAGAGAGTCCCACATTGTCTTTTCTTGTTTTCTTCATATCCTTTATTTTTTATCTGTGTTTTCCTTTATTTACTTGAGCATGTTGAAGTTTTTTTTCTCTTTTTTTTTTTTTAAGTCATGGTCTGATAAACCCAAAGTCTTGCCCCTTTCAGTGATGGTTCCTGGATGTTTATCCTATTCTTTTCAATTGCCCATTATTTCTCATTTCCTGTTTCTTTGTTTTAAGATCTTTTATTGCACAATGTACATTTTAATATTTTAAAATGTTAACAGCGGGAGCTATTTCCTGAGTTGTCTGGTCCTTAAGTTTGTATCCAGCTGGTGATAATGATAGACTTTCTTGAATGCCAGGAGCTAATCAGGACAAATACTAAACCAAAGCAAAATGCACCTTTCACCAATTTACCTTTGCAAATTGACTCTGTTTTGACTGGCAGTCTCCTTCAGAGCTTAACCCTCCTTTCACCAAGAAGTTCAGCCTGTGGCAAATGTAAAGTGTTTTATCTGAGCCTGTTGGAGTCCTGGATTCTGCTTCTTTTCCTGTTTTTTTTTTTTTTTTGCCTGCAACAGCCTTAGGAATTCCCCATTTACTATTTACTGGAGGTCAAATGAACTTATCCTCTTTCCCTTTGACATAGTTTTACCCCATCCTACATACTCTCTTGAGTGACTTAATTCAGGTTGTCCTTTGCCAAAGCTGCTTCAACTTAATTTTTTCTTACCCTACTTTACCGTCTGCAATGTAATTCTCTGCCTTCAGGACAAATTCTGGAAGGGTAAGCCTTCAGTTTGAGTTTTTCAGATTGCCTCACAGTAATTTGGCACTGACATGCAGGCACCCCAGTATGTGTATAGGGTTTATTCTGCTCCTGCAAGTGCTCCATCCTGCACTGAGGAGGCAGTGGGAGAGGGTCCAGTAAGGGTACTTGGAGCTTCTTCTGTGTTTTTTTTTTTTTTTTTTTTTGCTTTGGTGAGGGAGTGAAGAGTTTATTAAGGAACAAAGAAAGAGAGAAGGACACAATCCAAGACACAGTTTGCAGGTATGCTATAGAATGAGTCGTGCATGTGGAGCCTGAGGTTAGATCTTTTTAAAGCCTTTCCTCCTCACCGTTCTTAGTGTTGGGAAAGGTCCCCAGGTGTTTGCTCTCCTTACTGTTTTCCTCACATGTTAGCTCTCAGGGGTTAATGGGAGGGAAGCCTGCTGTTTAGAGGTATCCAAGGCTTCTCACTGACCCTGGAAAGAGTTCCAAATGGGACCTTGTCCCACAGTGTTGTTGGAAGTAACTATGAATCTTGTTCTTCAAAGAGTGAAGATTGGTGGTTGCTGTGGATCCTGAAGGGAGGGAGAGGGAGGAAGAGCATAGATAGAACATGGGGCATTTTGGGGATGATGGAAATATTCTACATATCTTATACAGGCCATGTTAAACGTCATCAAGATTTGTAAAATGTATTGTCCAAAATGTAAACCATAATGTAAATCATTGACCATGGTTAGTAGCAACATTTCAATATTTATACACCTATGTAACAAATGTACCATCTACATGTAAAATGTTATTAATAGGGGAATGGAGGAAAGGGGGAGGATGTTGGGTACACGGGAATTCCCTATATTCTGTATGTGACTTTTCTGTAGTCTAAAGCTTCTTTGAAGACAAAATGAAAAAAATAAGACAATGGGGGAATAAACAGAAGAAAATGTCATTATACATAAAAGCTAACAGATCTTACAGTGATGAAAGACAATGCAAAAATAATTTTAAATTTTATATTTTCAAATGTTTCTATCCCAAATTTTATTAAATTTTAAAATTTTATTTATTGCTTTCAAAACACATTATGATTCCATTTTCTTATTAATAGTAGTTGGTTATGTTCTTAATTTAATTTTTGAAGATGTTTTGGATCACAGAAGAGTTACAACCATGGCAGGGGAGGGTCATTGGTATGGAATGCCAATAATCCAGATACATGGGAAGGTGTTCACTTGTGGCATACTTATAAAGCATATACATGTGTTCAAGTGTTCATGGGGCATTGCCATGGTGGGTGGAGTCTCACACAATAATTGGAAGAATATCCAATTCCCATCTTCTGGAGCTCTGCCACATTCTTAATGGGACAATAAGAATCCCTTGAGCACAGGGACAGTGACTAATGAAGGAGGATGGACCATTGATAGGTCCTCGATATTGATGAATGTACTTATGAACCTTTACTTTTGGAATTGAAACTTGGCCTAGTATTATAGTGTGCCTAAAAGTTACCTCCTGAGAGCCTCCTTGATGCTTAAATGTGGCCTCTTTAAGCCTGACTCAGCATATAACTACATTACCTTCCTCCCAGCCTGTGACATAACTCTAGGGAAAGAACTTCCCTGGCACTGAGGGATTTCTACCAAGCACCAACCAGCAATGCAGCTGGAAAAAGATGTTGACCAAAAGGGGGAAAAGGTAAGAAAATTAGTTTATATGGCTAAGAGACTTCAAAATGAGTTGGGTGATCATTCCAGAGGTTATGCTTATGCACGTTTCATCAGGATCTCATTAACTGCCAAAGTAAATATTGCCTCAGATAATAGAGACATCCAGACACTATAGGCAAGGCAGACAGTTCAGGAGTTTTGGTGCCCTTCCAGTGGGCCCTACTTGGGAATTCATGCTCCCCACTGTGTCGGAGTTGGACTCGTGGTGGCTTCCCTACACATGGCTCTTCTGCCCCTGCTATTCAAATCTATAATTGGTACAATAATTGATAGGTATACGTCCAAGAGGTTTAAATCTTTGGCTGTCCATGTACCAGCTGGGCCTTGAATCTTAACAGAGATGCAACATGTACTCTTCAGTTCATTGGATACACCAAGGGCACTAGCAAGGACATGATAATGGACAATGACCATCCCAAGGAACAGAGAGAATCTGCAACTGCAAGCAAGATAGTCCCTTCCATCTAAGCTACCTCTCAATCAGAGGTGGAGTGGGCATCACTATCCCAGAATCCTCAGGACTGGGGAATGAATGGTAGACTAGAGTGGACTTACTGGTATTCTAGTATTAGCTTATTATTATTCTAGCAATGGAAGAACTTTTATCATTGGTGTGGAGGCAGTGGCCACTGGCGGTTCTGAGAGTAGACAAAGGGAAACACAGGTATAAAAGGGGACATTTTTAGGACTTGGGAATTGCCCCCAACATCACATCTCTTCTTCCCTCTCCCTGCCCTCAGAAACTACTATGGCCACTTTCTCCACATCAATGCTACAATTTCTTCCATTAATAGTCACAATAGTTCTATAGTAGAATATCAGTAAGTCCGCTCTAATCCATATTTTATTCCTCCATTCTGTGGACCCTGGGATAGTGATGTCCACTCCACCTCTATATTGAGAGAGGGCTTTGATCCCCCATGGTTGATGGATGCAATTTTCCTGCTTGAGATTATAGGCACTCTCAGTTCCCTGATGTAGTGGTTGCCATCTTCACATCCATGTAGCTTACCAGAGGGTGTTTTTATTGCCTCTACCAGCTTTCCTTGAAGTAAGGGTGGGTTTTTGTCCTGCCTTTGAGTAATTTCCCTGAACTTATTGACTGGTTTGGTAGTACGTTTCCTCATCCTGTTAAGGAGACATGACCACATGGTCTCTGGCCCTCAGATCTACCTGCCCCTTATTCCCTTTTACATAGGTTTAAATGCAATTCAGGGTCTCATACAGAAGCAACACTTTGGCCATACTGCAGCCACGTGGTGTGGCAGAAAAATAGCCTCTTCCTTTTTAGACCATCAGTAAACAGGTTGTCCCAGTTCCTAGGAAAACACCTGTGTGGGGACTCTGCTGAATGATAGTGGCCACACTCATTTTCTAGGAGAAATGAAAAAAAATGTCTGTCATCCAATTCCATGTCCCAGATCCCAGCCTGATGAAACTTTTGTGATCTAAACTGAAGTGCCACTTAAGTCTTGGGGGACATTTGGAGTTTCTGCTCTGGTTCCCATTGTCCCAGAAATCACAGAGATCATGCCACCAAGCATCGCTGGGTTGAACTAGGATTTGGGAGATGTCTGGACGTAGATTCTGGACTGAAGCTGCCATATGTAAAATGCATTATTTTTATCCCAGTGCTTGGAGAAGGTGGGGCCTACACTCCAGTTTTGGGGCAGAGTGAGATCACCACCCCAGAGCTTGGAGAGGATGAGGCCTTGGTCCCAGTGTTCTGGGAAAGTTCTGGGAAAGTCTGGCCACAGTGCAAGTGTTTGGAAAGTGTAGGGCTCCTGCTCCAGCAGGCTGGAAGGACAAAGCATCAAGCCACAGTTGGCTTTCAGATCTTGAAATCTAATGGAATTTTCCCTGATGGCTGTTGGACTTGCTTGGGACCTGTGACCCTATTTTCTTTCCAATTTCTTCCTTCTTGCCTGTCCCACCATTGTATTTTTGGGGCAGATGACTTATTTTATAACTTTCACTGATCCACAGATGGAGGGGATTAGCATTACTGAAATGACTTAAGGGTTTAGGATTTTGTAATGGAAAGAACGTTCCTTTTTGAGGTCCAGAAGGTAGAACATGGTAGGTTGAATTACCCCAGAAAAAAAACACATTCTTAACTTAATCCATTCCTGTGGGTATGAACCCATCATAGATAGGACCTTTTGAAGATGTTATTTTTAGTTAAGGTGTGGCCAACTGAATCAGGATAATCATACTACTGGAGTCCCTGTACAAAGAAAGCCTTAAGGAGGATCTAGAAGCTGGAAGTCAGAAGGAACCCAGAATAGAAATGAGAGGACAAATGAGTGCTTCAAAACCGTGATTCAATTAATTCCTGTTGTTTAAGTCAGTCCATTGTGTGGTATTTGCCATAGCAACTGGGAAATTAAGATCATATTTATTTATGTAATTTCTTTTTTTAAAAAAAAATTAATTTTTTAATTATTTTTTTAAGTTAATGGATCACACTAAACATTACATTAAAAAACATAACAGTTCCCATATACCCCATTCCCCACCCCCCTACCCCCATCATTTTTTTAATTGTATTTTTTGAAGATACATAGATCACAAGAAATGTTACATTAAAAAATATAAGAAGTTCCCATATACCCCACGCCCCCACTGCACTCCTCCCACATCATCAACCGCTTTCATCATTGAGGCACATTTGTTGCATTTTGGTGAATACATTTTGGAGCACTCCTGCACCACATGGATAATAGTTTACATTATAGTTTACACTCTCCCCCAGTACACTCAGTGTGTTTATGACAGGATATATAATATCTTTTGCTGTAGTTCTCCCATTCTGGCAGCATATGATATTGGCTTAGAACTTGGACTTTGAAATCAGAGAGCCACTTAGTATCTATATGATCTTGGTGAAGAAATGCATCATTTCAGAAACTTAATTTTTACTTATGTAGACTGACAAAAATACTAGTATTTATCTTTTAGGATTGGTTTCAAAATTAGGTACAACATCACAAATAAAGTATTTAGCAATCAGTAAGTACTTTAAAAATATTCAACCAGATTGATTTAATTTTCACATATACTTTTGCATCTGAATTTACATGTGACTTGGACCTACATTTCTCTTTATTTTGAATGTTTTCTTTTTAATTTATGTCCTTTTTTAGTTTTAGCTTTTGATTTTGCCATTAGGATAATCTAGGTTTTCTAAAATGATTTTGAAGGGTTTTCAAATTTTTAATGCTGTGGAAGAGTTAATAAAATGTAGGAAAGGTATGAAAAGACATCTTACCTATAAGATTTTGAAATATGTAATAACATTTTTTCCCATCATCTTTCATCATTAGTTGATATTTTCAGTTTTTAACTTTTTTGGTGTCAATTTCATAATTTTTATTGGTTAGTAAATGTCCACTTTTCAGGATATATTTACACAGAGTATCATTTATTTAGTTCAGTTCCTCTCTCAGTTTATATTATCATTACTTTAGACTTTTCTCTTCACATTCTTTGTGTATCCTACTTTGTATTGAAACCTGGGCCGCATTTCCATTTAGAAGCCAAACACATTAATGATTTTGCAGCTCTTGGAATCACCAAAGAAATCATGCATTCACCTTTCATGTGATGAGAAAGACTTAAATTATGCCAGCAGTCATGCTATTCCAGTAGCTTTCTTATGGCTTAATTTAACCAGTACGGTAGGATTCTGGAATTCTTGAGGATTCAGAATTCTCAAGCCTGGAATGAGCCCTCTTAACTCTTCATGTTTTAGAGTCATCTACTGAAAGTCTCTCTGACCAAGATAAGGACTGTGTAGTCCTTAAACGGTTGGGGTAATCTGATGTTGGAGATCTTAGTTCATATCAGTGACTGTACATTAGAATTATAGTTAATAAGCATAAACTAGAAGTAATAGCCATACTAGAAATATGTTTAATGAATACTTTATTTATGTATAAATTTGTTTGACTATTTATTTACTTAGCAAGTATTTTAATGGTTTTACAGGTTGCAAAGGTTTTTACAACAGTATTCTGAATTTACAGTGCCCAATTAATATTTCTTCATAGGATTTCATGGATAGGGATACTGAAGCTCAGAGAACTCTAAGTGTAATTTTCAGGCTAAGCTTCTAGTCAAAGCTAGAGCCTGGATTTAAATTTAGATCTTTTGACTCCTAATTAATTTCTGTTACCACTAAACCCTTACTGGTTTTCATGAAACCCACATCATCTCTATAGGCTTGAACTTCAGGTTCTGACTTGTCAACTAAGAACATCTCTATATAGAAGGAAAGCATTCAGGGCATTTACTGGGACGATTATTTGAAAAGTCTTCTTCCTTCAGAAATTTTGTAAAATCAGTAGAGTTTAAGTGTGAAATTTAATTTCACATAATTTAAAGAGTCTAGGAAAGAAGTGTCCAGGATTTATTTCTTCTCTGGCTCAGTATGGTCTTGCTGAAATATTATGGGAGATCCTCTTGGAGCTAAAATGTCAATAGCTTTTTTTTTTTTCTCTCCAAATTCTACTCAATTGTCAATAGCTTTTAGGGTTAAGTATCCTTAGTACCCGTTCTCTAATCTGTTTTGTCCTGACTCCATAGATAACAGGGTTAAGGGCAGGGGGAACAACCACATACAGATTGGCCAAAAGGATGTGGATGTAATGAGGGATATTGTGGCCAAAGCGATGTGTCATGAAGGAGAAGAGGGCTGGCAGGTAGAAGGCCAGCATGACACAGACGTGGGAGCCACAGGTACTGAGTGCCTTGAGCCGGGCATCCCAGGATGGGAGATGGAAGACTGCCTGGAGGATTTGAACATAGGAAAATCCAATAACAGAGAGGTCAATGTATCCCACGGAGAATGCAATCAGGCCATAAATAACATTGACCCTAATATTGGCACACGCTAACTTTGCCAAGCCCATGTGCTCACAGTAGGTATGGGGGATTATCCGGACACCACAGAAAGGCAATCTTAAAATGAGAAATATGAATGGAGTCACAAACACCAAAGTCCTGACTATGATGACTGTGCCCAGAATGGCTATCACCTTGTTGGTGAGGATCATGCTATATCTCAGGGGGTTGCAGATGGCAACATAGCGATCTATGGCCATCACTGTCAGCACCACAGACTCCAGACCAGTGCATATATGGATGATGTACATCTGTGTGATGCAGGCACCAAACACTATCTCCCTGAGATTGAACCAGAAGATGCCCAGCATCTTGGGGATGGTGGCTGTGGATAAGCCCAGATCAGTGCAGGCTAACATGACCAGGAAGTAAAACATGGGTTGATGCAGGCTGCGTTCAGTCTGGATCACAAACAGAATAGTGATGTTCCCCAGGAGCGCTATTAAATACACTGCAAAGAAGGGAAAGCCAATCCAGATGTGCACATCTTCCAGCCCTGGGATCCCCAACAGAAGGAAAGATGAGGGGTGGAACTGTGTATTGTTGAGAGGAAGCATATTGGTGGGAACTGGTTATAGCCACATTTCTTGCAGGGTTTTTCTTGCTTCCAGTGAGGGACCCTATTCTCTTTCATAATATGTTGCCTATTTTCTGGAGAAACAAAAAATCCATTCTTTAATTCTATAATATAGCAAGGGAGACCTAGAGAGGGAACATAAAGTACAGTTGAAGAAACACCCTGACTTTGCAATATTTGCCTCACCTATATGCAGGATGTTTCCAAGTACAGAAACACCTCCCATGGTTTCCTCTCCATCTGCCCTTCAGTCTTTAAGGAAGAGACCTATATATGATAGATTAAATTAGCAAATAGTTGTTGATTTAACTGAAATAATCCCAAAGAGCTGCCTCTTGTGAATACAGCTGAGTTAATTTTTTTCAAAGATATATATTTTTTCCCAGTCTTTCAAATACCCCTACCAAATACCACTATAGATATCTTAATTATAGGATGCTCCTACTTCCCAGCAATATGTTGGAGGGTATCTTTAGTCATGGTGTAAAATAGAATGAGGGAAGTGGATGTGGCTCAACTGATAGAGCATCTGTCTACCAATGGAGGGTCCAGGGTTTGATCCCCAAGGCCTCTTGACCCATGTGGTAAGCTGGCCCATGCGCAGTGCTGCCATGCACAAGGAGTGCTGTGCCACGCAGGGGTGGCCCCACGTAGGGGTGACCCACATGCAAGGAGTGCACCCTGCAAGGAGAGCCACCCTGCGGGGAAAAAAGGCACAGGCTGCCCAAGAGTGGTGCCACACACACAGTGAGCTGACACAGCAAGATGATGCAATAAAAAAGAGACACAGTTTCCCAGTGCTACCTGATAAGGCAAGCAGATGCAGAAGAACACACAGTGAATGGACACAGAAAACAAACAATGGGGTATGGGGAGAGAAATAAATAAAATAAATCTTTTTTTTTTAAAAAGAGAATGCGATGAAATATTTGTGTATGTGTGTGCGTACTTGTAAAATATCACTGGGCAGGTATTAAGATGGAGACAGCACAGCTACTCTGAAAAATTAAGAAGATGCTATGTGAGAGGTAATTCAATGTACAGCTGGTGTTTGGATCTGACCTAAGTAATGGAATTAAGATACTTGGACATACTAGGAGACTCATATAATTCCAGCACTACAATGCTTCCCTCCTAAAACAGCAAAGTACCATTACTCACTATGTTATGTTACATTTCCGTTCCTAAACAGATTTACCCTGGATGCTCCCAGATAGTTTACAGTGCCTACTATGATCTATGATTTATGATCTTTTCTGCCTTCATCATGCTGAATTATATAAATGGACAATTCCATCATGTCAGCTTGATAGTGGCAGTGCTAAGGTCTCTCTTTTAAAATTAGAGCTATACCATAGTTATATATTGGCTTCAGCTTGGAAACATTCTGTAGTTTGCAGTAATGCTGTAGCTAGTTTCCCTGATGTAATGATGGGTGAAAATACCTTTAAGTTGGCAGCAAACTTATAACTATAACACACACATCTGTCTGGCATGCCTTTTGGTTGAATCTGGGTTGTAAGTGGCTCTGTGCTATGAATACAATGTATAACATGGACATGGATTTTGTGGTGCTTGGGTGTTAGTAAATGAGATGAGGCCACAATTAGGAACTATTTTAGTTTTCTAGGCTGCCCAAAGCAAATACCATGAAATGGGTTGGGTTAAACAATGGAAATTTATTTGCTCACGGTTTTGAGGCTGGGGAAATGTCCAACTCAAGGCATCACTGAGGCTATGCTTCCTTCCCAAAGCCCAACTTCTGGTGATCCTTGGCACCTCTGTCACATTGACAAGGCGCACAGCAGCATCTGCTGGTCTCTCCCTTCTCTTCTGGGTTTCATTGATTTCAGCTTGTTCCTTCTGTTGTGTTTTTTTCCCTGTCTGAATTTCATTTTCTTATAAAGGACTCTAGTAATAGGATTAATACTCATTCTGACTGAGGTGGGACATACCACCTTAACTCAAGTAACCTTGTCAAAAGCTCCTACTTACAGTGGATTCAGACCCACAGGAATGGATTAGGTTTAAGAACATGTTTTTCTGGGGTACAAAGAACTTCATGCCACCACAGGAACATTGTCGTGACTGAGCATATTCCAGTGTAGGCTTTGGGTTACGAGTTAGGTGCCTAATGTGGTTGGGCTTGTTGGATCTGGGCAGTGTCATATCCACGATGGCACCATTTGTTACCTGTCCTTGATGTTACTTTGATGAGTGCAATGAATTCTAAGGTGGTGGTGCCAATTTTAAAGAAAAAATGTCCCTGTGTCACAAGAAGAGACCACAAGAACTGCTTTGGGGGTGTAGTGGCATGTGTCATTTGGATTAGCATATGTTCATGTTTTTTCCAATTTTCTTTAATATTATACTGTGCAATTATTTCCAAATATGTCATGATCCTGTTGGAGGGAAGAAAGCTACTTTATGCCTCATTCATTCCCTGGGTTGTATTAGTCCAGTGTTTTTCTCTCTATGGGGGTCTGATCATAACAACATTAGTATCAATATATTTTCACTCACCACCAAATACCTTTAATTAGATTTAGCTTTCTATTCATCTCTCTCCCTTGTCAAAATGTCCAATCTTCCAGCGATCTCCTTTAATTTCATTTTCTAATAAAAAGAATAACTCAAGTTGTATTGGGGGAAAAACAGCTAATATTAAATGCTAGGCACTTGCTCAGTGCTTTGCACATATTTTATTCAAAGATTATAGCAAGTTTGAGTACAACTACTACTATCGTCCTATTTTCAGAGGAGGCAAATGAAGTTCAGGCCAGTTAAGTAATCCCCGAGGGATTCAAAACTATGTCTGTCTGACTCAATATCTGCTGCTTTAAACCAGAATTTTTAAAATATACGTAAACTGGAGATAATAGTGATCTTGCAGAGCTGTTCTGAGAGTTAGAAATTATAGACATGCCTACTTTGCTTGCATATGGATTCTAAATAAATGTAACCATTATTGTTAATATTGATAAGGATGAGAAGAAAAAATATTTCTGCAGACCATCTCTTTTCCTCCCAGTTGTCACTTCCTGCTTTTAAATTCTTATTTCTCATGCAATGCATTTTGTATCTCTACTATTAATATGAGCTATTCTGCTAGTTACGAAGATTTGGAAACTTGTACTGATATTTTAATTCATTCTAATTTATTTCATTTTATCTAATTAATTACTAAGACCTTTTGGTTATATTTGTGAAATTTTGATCTATTTTTCTATTTCTAATTTTATGCCTAATTTTCTTTTTACTGATAAACTTCAGGGGACAGCATTGTTAATCTGACCTATACCAAACTGGTCTAGTTGGGTTTTCAGTTTTTATGTTTCCTCTAATCTAACACTCCTAGAGAGATTAATCATAATACCAACATGATAATCATTTCCATAATTGTTGAATATATTTATTATTTAACTTGAAATATTTAACCTCACCATGGCTGTTTCTAAAGATTTGAAGAAAAACAGATGTTATATATCACAATAGTATTAATTGTATTAATGAGCAAACTATAGAGAGAACTTTGTTGACACAAAACTTGGATCACAGGGTTACATAGATGATCATGGGATGCCTAAGTTTGATGGAATCAAGAATGCAACTAAAGGAACTAAGTTCAAGCTTACGTTTATTTTATATATTTATTGTTTTTTGTTTTTATTTTTAATATCAGATTTTAATGAGTATTTTAGAAGCAGATGTATTGATGAAATACTATCTCAAGAAATATTTATATACCTTTTTTTACAAATATGTCAGAGATGTTGAAACCCATCTTATCTCAATTAATTGGACTACAGAATACTAGAAATCCTAAAGTGTGTCTCAGAATGCACAAAAGGTGTACTTTCCCCTTGTCCTTCTCCATTTATTCTTTTTTAGGAGGAACTGTTAATTGAAGCTATAAATGCAATATCCCTTTTGTGATATTACCTTCCAATCCAGTGGTTGTTTGTTTTACCATTAAGACTGAATGCTTTTACAGGAATTATATTTTCTAATATGTTATCTATGGAAAATTGTATTTTTCTTTCATTTAAGCTGGTAAACTGATTTTTGGGTAGGAATTTGCATTTGCTAACTAAACTTGTCACAATTAATCAACTAACTTACAGTTATCTTGAAAATTGTGTCATAAACTCAAAAATTTAAAAGTGTAGATTCTCTTGTCAGTGAAGAAAATCGTTTCTAGACTCAAAGTATAAAGTAGCCTTTCTTTACTGGATGTACAGAGAATATAAAAATAATGTTTTTTATCAGATTCCTTACCATAAGCAAGTGAAATCTCCATTCTCTGGTACTGCAAACTATGGCCCAAACACATAGACCAGCACCCCTACACACACCCACACAATTTGGTATACTTTAGTAAGGCATTCAAATCTTGGTTCACTCAACGATAATGTGTATGTACTTGTAGTCTGAGAATACGTGCTCTCAGTCCTTGCTTTTTCTGGACTTGAGTTAGTTATAAAATTGTCTTTCCTGTGATTTGTAGACCAGAAATAATTAAAGGTTTTTAAGGCAGTATGGCTAGAACCCCAGGATTATATCTATTTTCTGCTTTGTTTATACGCCACAGCTCAACACCTGAGTATAATACCTGAGCATATAGTAAGCATGCAGAAAATTCTTGTTAGATAATTATGTTATTGATGGACATTTGCTCATCTGTTGATATCCTTCCCACCTCACTTTCATGAAATCTTCTCTCTTGGTTTTTAAAACATCTATCCCTTTTGTTTTTTTCTAACCCTTAGAATACTTCTTGAAATTTGCTTATTCCTTATCTTCCTCCATCTTGCTCTTAAATGGTATTCTATTCCCTGACCACAGTCTCTACTCACCCAATGTGCTTCACACGGGAGATTCCATTCACTTCCCTAACTGCAAGTACAGCATTTCCCCCCTCGTGATTCTCAAAAATATATTTCTAGTAGATGTCTTTCCTGGACTTTCTCCATCTATATCTCCAATGTTATATGATTTTTCTGAGGTACATCTCATTTAACAAGCTCTGTACCAAGTTCATCATCTCTCCTTTGAAGACACTCCTCCTCCATTTACCCTATCCCCTGTTAATGATATTATACACACACTGTCCCAGAAAAGTAACCTAGTTTCAGAACTTTCCCTCTCCTCCATCTCCTTCACTCTTATGATCCAAACACTCATTAATTCCTGTCAATGCTCTGTTCAAACACATTTAAATATTATTGGGTAGCCACCAGGTGCGAAGTACTAATGTTCAAGGTACTATGGGTGAAATCAAACGCAGGGCCTGATCTCATGGAACGTGGAGCCTAATGAGGGAGACCAAAAGGAATAAAATAGTCACTCAAATAAATGTAAAATAACAACTGGGCTACAGAGAAGAGGTACTGTACAACAAGAACTTATTTGACATAGTCACAGTTCACGGGGAATGCGTTCCTGAGCAAGTACTCATTGAATTCATGACTGAAAGATGAGAAACCGTTAAAAAATCGAAAAGGGTAAAGAAGAAGGAAAAGCATTCTAGTTAATAGAAATGGGATGTGAAAAGGCTGAGTTATGGGAAAGGCATGGCAAATATGAGGGAGTGAAAATTCAGTGTGACCAGGGCCTAGAAAGCACAGAGTGAGATGAGAGATAGGGAAGGTACATGTATGTCCTTGTGGTTAATTTTAAGGCAGATTATCTTTATCCTAAAATCTATGGGAAGAAAGTTAAGGTTTTTGAAAGAGTGGAGTAACACAATCTTATTTGTATTTCAAAAATATCACTGTTGCTGCATTGTAGAGAATGTATTAAAAACACCAAGTAAATATGTGTACAGATCAGTCAAAAGGTTGTCACAGAACTCCAGGTTAAAGATTATGTTTTCTTGGACAATAAAGTTAGTGATGGAGATGAATTGGAACTGGTCAATTTTTAAATTGTTTAATAGGGTTAATCCTCAGAAATAACTGTCGAATCCTTTTCTCCCCCTTCACAACTGCTGAATTAGTAAGGCAACTATAACCTTTTATCTTAACTGTTTTCTCTAATTCATCTCCCTTTACCAAGGGCCTTCAATATTTTTCCTTTGAAAACATCTAAGGGATCAATACAATCTTATTAACAAAACACGACTGAGAAGCAATGATTCACACTCTATGAGGCAGATGCAGCATCTCTGGGGGCCTCTAGGAGAGAGGTATTGAATAGTTCTATATAGTTTGAAAAAGTCCTCCATTGGCTCCTAGTAGAGGCAATAGGGTAGCTCAGGGGTAGAGGCAGTTTCACCTGTTTGGATTTGTTATATTATTATTGCAAAACAGATAAGCTCATGAATCAACATCCTGAAATCTTACAGATTGTGACATGTTCTTATAGCTGCTCCCCATGATTACATTTTCCACATTCTATTTTTAGGATCATCTGCAAATTTATCACCATTACCAATTTCTTATAGAAGTTCTCAGTTATTAACCCTTTAATTCATTTAACAAACTTTTATAGAGTTCTTACTACATGGTTTTGCTCCAAATATGGGCTACAACAGGGTGAGGCAGACAACTTCCTGGTACTTTCTGTCTTAACTCCAAACCAGTTCTCTGTGTACTAATAATACTTTCATTTTTTAATAGTTTTTATAAGAAACTTACTAAAAGATATTTTTGACATTCTAATATATTATGAATTCAAAGTGTTCCTGATCAATTAGCTCATTTTCATTAGCAAAAATTATTGTCTATATGGCATCTGCTGCAACCATTGCCCTTACTGTGGCCACTACTGGCACAGGCACCTTTTCCCTTTCACATGCTCAATAGTTCGTTTTCTCTTTAAGCACTTCTGTGTATGTTATATAAGTTTTATCTTCACTGTAATTCTGCAAGGCTCTCCTTGAAACTCTCTCTCCCCTTTCTGACAGTCACTGGGAAAGCTTGATGAGCTGCTCCCAGGGACTGGCTTCCATCCAAGGCAGGGTCCCAGGTGTCCTATCTCTCAACCCATTTGTGCCCCATTTTCAGGTAAGCTGTAAACTTCTCCCTCTAGGGTGAATAATTGCTCAAGGTAAGGGGCTCCCTTTCAAGGAGAGAAAATGGAAGGATACAGGAATGGATGCCAGCTGATGAGTGTTGGGTTTCTTCTCCATGTTTGCATATAGCATTCTTTTTTTCTATGCTTGCCTCTACATATATGTTTCTGTGTTTGTTGGTCAGTTTGTTTCTTTCAATTTATCACTCATGTGGGTATTGTCATGTGCTTTTGTGTTAGGGTCTGTTATGCTAATAGGAATCCAGATTATTCTCAACGCAGCTCCTATTTCTATTTCTCACTACTTTCCTTGGAGACGGTCCTATCTAACAGAGACTCTCATGGAGTCACTGGAGTGTCATCATTCAGTGAATCTCTTTAGCTACTACTACTGTCATCCAGCTTCCAGCATAGCCAAAATCTGACTCACCTACCTCTGCCCAGCATCTGAGAAATTGTTGGGAACTGGATGCCACAGACTGTGAGCTCTGTTTGACTGATTTCTCAAAAGCTAGGGCCAAAGAGTTATATTAGAACCCTAGCCCCTTGGGAGGGACCTCTGCACAAGCAGGTTGTATCCCTGCACTTTGGGATTTTTTTATCTCTGAGAATAAAGCTCTATGCCGTCTGGTCACAGATAACATCTGGCCACAAATGATCTGTTCCCTGTGCTTCCTCTCAGGGAGAATGCTGCCCTGAGCAGGTCCCAGGAGCCTAGTCAGTCAGAGGCACAGAGGCCTCACCCCGACTCTTTAAATTTTACTCTACTACCAAGTGAACAGTTGTTTTTGGCAGACAGCCAGTGAGAGCAGGAAAAGAGCACTGTAGGGAACAAACCAACACTTCCTCAATGTCAGCTTAGAAATATAAGTACTTTTATTAATGGCAGAGCTACAATTCCAGCTTTTGTCTCTAAACTATCTCTTATAGGAATTACACAATATGATTTTTGTGAGTTTAGTACCTTTCACTATGTATATATGTGTATATACATCTATATAAAGCAATAACTAGTAGAAACAAAAAGAAATGCATATTTATAAAAGGAAAGCATTTTAATATACATATTAAGAACCTAACTCTTCATTTACCTACATGTTTGGTGACTTTGATAAATTTAATTTGCTGTTCTAGACCTTAGTTTTCCCTTTTGTAAAGTGAGAAAAAATTATATCAACTTTTAGAAATGTTATGATATTTAAGATAATCCCTAAAAAGTGCTCAACACCCGATTATAAGTGATTAATGGATAAATAAACACTGGGTATTATTATTTTTTATGGCATTTTCTATAGAATCAACACTTGGAATCAGGCAATTTAAATATAGATTCCTTTTCTTCAGTTCAACAGCTGAGAGATGAAATTTTTTACTGATGCATAATAGTGATGAAAATTATTTACATCTTATATGTATTTTTTAGAATTAAATGAGATAATACATTTGATTAGCATAGAAGAGTGATGATAGATCCAAGCTATAATTAAAATTGTCAATATTTTTATTGATTATTTGAAATAGTTGGTTTTGGGTGTTGAATTTGAATGTAAAATTGTAATTACTTTTTTTTTCACTAGATTGTTTTTTAATTTAATTTTTTAAATTATCTTTTTTTAAAGGTATATAGATAAAAAAAATGTTACATTAAAAATATAAGTTCCCATATACCCCACACCGCAACCACCCCCCCCCCCACTCCTCCCACATCAACAACCTCTCATCTTTGTGGTACATTCATTGCATTTGGTGAATACATTTTGGAGCACTGCTGTACTGCACAGATTATAGTTTACATTGTAGTTTACACTCTCCCCCAGTCCATTCAGTGGGTTATGGCAGGATATATAATGTCCAGCATCTGTCCCTGCCATATCATTTAGGACAGCTCCAAGTCCTGAAAATGCCCCCACATCTCATCTCTTCTTCCCTCTCCCTGCCCTCAGCAACTACCGTGGCCACTTTCTCCAGATCAATGCTACAGTTTCTTGTTAATATTAGCTATACTCTTATTTGTTCAAGAAATGTATTTAGGTTGACCTCTAGATGTCAGTAATGGTCAAATGACAAGCAAATGTTCCTTGATTCATCTCTATTTATTGAGCATTTGCTACGTGCCAAACAACATATTAATTAGAGGATCAATAAACATAGGCCCAATAATGAATGCTTGCTTGCCATTTGGCCACTACTGATATCCAGTGGCAAAGTCAAGTACATTCCCTGAACAAATAAAAAAAGATTTCATGTGAGCTATCTAGTAAACTAAACCACAGTTTTTCAATATATTTTAGGTATATCTTTATTTATATAATCCCTAGATTAACACTAGCTTCTCTTCATGGAGTCATGGTTTGTTTTATTATAAAAGGGTATAAAAATTCTTGATCATTTACAATATTCTCTACAAAATTGGTCATATCTTTCTATATGTTATCATATCAAGTTAAGATATTATCATGCCAAGTTAAGATTTTAGAAAACTCAATGTTTTCTTCAATACTCATGGGCATTATAAAACATGTAGAAGAATAGCCTTAGTATATCGACTATTTCTTCATCACACTTTCGGCCTTAGGGAGAAATTCTCTAAAATTAAGTGAGAATAGTTAAGAATACAAGCATAGAATATTCATGGTGACTAGATGATTATTCAAGTTCATTTTTTCTTCACTTTTATCCTTAGTACAAACATACTAGATTTTGTTTCAAAGTGCATATGGGGGTTTGGAGCTGGGTGTCACAGAAAAGCATGTTCTTAAACTTAGTCCATTCCTGTGGGTGTGCACCCATTGCAAATAGGACTTTGTTTTTTTCCAAATTCTACTCAATTTATTCACTTTTTTAAAAGATATTACATTTAAAAAATATGAGGTCCCCATTCGCCCCCACCGCCGCCCCCCCTATTCCCCCCACAGTAACACTCTCCCGCATCATCATGTCACATCCATTGCATCTGGTGAGTACATCTCCAGGCATCACTGCACCCCATGTCCCGTGTTCCACACCATAGCCCACACTTTCCCACGTTCCATCCAGTGGGCCATGGGAGGACATACAACATCCGGCAATTGTCCCTGGGGCACCACCCAGGACAACTCCAAGCAAATAGGACTTTTTTGTTTGTTTGTTTGTTTCTGGAATATTATTCCAAGTTTATTTTTCTAACTTTGTTTCTTTTCTGACTGCTAAATTAGGTGAGATCTAGTTAAATATGGACTGGTGATTGCATTGGGTTGCATAGCTCTGCTATAAAATTGTGACTAGAAATTCTATGCCATTGGGGTAATAAATATCTTCACTAAACCTTGTCTTTACAGAATATGGAACTGAGAAATATATAACAGAATGTAAAAAGAAGATTAAGTAGGTGCCATTATTTCTGGGCAACTCAATGTGCTAATCTGATATAGAAATATTAGTTATAAACTAAGTTAAATTTTCATTTAGGCTATGTGGGTAAGAACAGACAAGTTTATTTCTTTCACCACAGTAACAGAGACTTATGATGTGGTGATTAAAAGCATAGAATGCCTAGGCTTATTATTAATAACCCTATTGCTTAATTTTGTGATATTTATTTATTTATTTTTTTTCCTAGTTTTTTTTTTTATTATATTTTTTTTTATTGACTTTGTAATAATATTTGTCTCTCCTGTCAAATAGGACTTTTTAATGAGGATACTTCGGCTACAGTGTGGCCCAATGGAATCAGGATGGGTCTTAATCACATTGCTGAAGGTCTTAAAGGTAAAGCCACAGAGAGAGTCAAAGCCAAAGGGAACAGCTAGAAGTGGGAAGCCAACAGAAAGTAGAAGAGAAGCCAGGTTACTCTGCCATGTGCATTGCCATGTGACAGAAAAGCCAAGGACCAAGTATTACAGGCAGCCAGCCCCAGAACATCACTGTCTTCTGGTAGAAAACATCAGCTTGATGACGCCTTGATCTTGGACTTCTCATAGCTTCAAAATCATAAGGCTATAATTTCCCATTGTTTAACCAACCCATTGCATGGTGTTTGTTTAGCAGCCAGGAAACTAAAACAGTATATTAATACAAATTGTTTTTCTTTATCAACATTGTCATGGAAAACTTCTGGGCTGTCTGAAAGGATAAAAAAATCCTAATTTATTTTTAGGGGACTCTCATAACTAAAAAGAAAGTATCTAATATCACAGGTATAACCTTGAAACAAATAGCATGGAATAGAAATTCAAAGGAATATATATATATATATAAGCTTCAAGCTTTTGCTCAGAAATTACTTCTAGCTCTTCATTTATGTGGGTTAATGTGTTTGATATCATCTCTTTGCCCCTCCAGATTCACTCTACACTCTGTGTCCTAGAGCACTCACAGATAAAATCTGGATCAACAACATCCCCTAACCTTTGGCATGGCTGGGAAATGGAAAGCACCAGCAGGAGACTGGAAAGAGAGGAAGGTCATGATTTCCGTCTGGTTGCACTGACTCCCTTCCTGCAGGTGATTTGCACGGTTGCCATGGGGTCTGAATGAGTCCCTCAAAATGAACTGCTGTCTGATGCTTTTCTACACTGCTTTTTTGGTCTCCTATTCTAGAAATCCCATCTCTCCTTCAGGGCAAGGTGTTGTAAATATCCCCAGCGTTTACTAGCCCTATTGGCCCTGTGGTTCCCCTACACTTTGCCTACATGTTTGTAGTGGTTTAAGGGGTCAAGCCAACTATTTCTTCCAGAACCCTGGCTGATTTGACCAATAAGCAGCCTTATCTTTTCTTTCAGATTCTTCTATTAAACCTAATTTTAACGTGTTTAATAAAATACAATGTATAATATATATCATATGTGAATATAGATATATTGTTGTACTGGTGTTATTGTCTTCCTTTTATATCTGAACTCCAAATTCTCAAAGGCTTTTGAACCACATACACATATATCTCAATTAATTAATTTTGCAGTTGCCGAAAAAGACTAACATATACTTCACAAAAGAGCATGGCAAATCAGTACTGAAAATATGCTTAAAATTGTTAGTCATCAGGGAAATGAAAATTAAAGCTGCAGTGAGATACCAGTTCCCACTCACTAGAGTAGCTAAAATACAAACAAACAAATAAACAAACAAAATTCTCATATTGGTGAGAATATGCAGTGCCTTTGTTGTAGGAGTGTAAAACAATGAAACCACTCTGGGAAACTGTTGGAATTGTCTTCAAACTTGGCAGCTGGAAAATGGAAGGGTTTCAAAACATCTGGGATTTTTTAAGTAAGGTTTTTAGACCAGAATAATATCAAGGCTTTGACTGCATATAGTGAGTTATAGATTGATAAATCAATTGAGTATATAAATTTTGGAAGAGATTTGAGATGTATCTGGATTATACTTCAGGGAGTATTACTTTTTTAAAAAATCTATCAGTATAGGTTTATTTATTTTTTTACTCTCTACATTTTTATTTATTTTTTTACACATTATTAAAAATTAAAGTTAATAGATCACACAGAAAGTTACATTAAAAAACATAAGAGGTTCCCATATACCCCCCACCCCACTTCTCACACGTCAACAACCTCCCCCATCATTGTGGCACACTCATTGTACTTGCTGAACACATTTTGTTGTTTTTTTTGTTTTTTGGTTTTTTTTTTTAGAATCTCAATTTGAGTTTATTCTTTGGTCATTAACAGTACTTTAACAGCAGAAAACATTTCAACTTTCCCTGTAGGGTTTCTGAAATTTCCTTTTTCTAAACCCACGTACTTTTATCACTCCCATGGAAAACAAACATCAGGGATAAAATGGAATTCAGGATCCTTAGATGATTCCCTTCTCTAATTTGGCTCATTTGCATCATTGAACCTCTGGGGTTACTTCAATATAAAGGCGTCTTAGTCACTGAAATTGAGCAGTTTATTCAAAGTAGTGAAACCAACCTGGAGAGGACTTGTGCAAATTGCCATGTGCTCAAGGTGGAATCAGAAAATCGCCAACGTAGTACTACTTTCTTCTAGATCTGCAGCGCCGGTAATCAGCACAATCCCCAGGCCTGGTCCCTCATCTCTTCTAAATCTGCAGGAAGTGCACCACTGCTCCTCTGAGCCCTGCAATTTGTGAGTTGCCTTGGAGCTATAGAAAAAACATCATTAACTCAATCTGTGTTATTCTGAAATGTTGAAAACAAAAATAGCATCCAGAAGGTTACGTCCCTAGAGTCCTGTTATTTCATATAAAGATTTTCTTTTTTCTTGAGCTATGGTTGCTTCTTGGCCATTTTCCTCATTACAGCTGCTCTTTACAATTTCATTTTGCATCCAGTTCTGATGCCAACAGGTTTGCTTAGAAGGGGATGTATCCCTGGGCAAAATGAATGGGAGCAGATCCATCACACAGTAGGGTCCGCTCCATAGGCCTACATATGATTAAATTCAGGTTCATCCCTAAAAGAATTTAAGGAGAAGTCTAGATTGTTTCCAAAGTTAGTTACAACATTATTTCCCATCCTGTATGCCTTTTAGCCATGTAGCTTTGCCAGTTTCCATGAAAAGATGAATTCTCTTTCTCGCTCCTTGAATCTGGACTGAACCTATGACTTTGACCAATACAATACAGTAGAAGCAATGCTATATGACGTCTGTGGCTATGTTTTAATGGGATTTGTAGCATCCATTTCCTCTAAGTCTAGCCTATATCCTATAAAGCAAGAAACCTCTGTCAATGTCAGTACCAACTGCCAGATGCATGAGTGAGGCCATCTTGGATGGCTGAACACATTTTGGAGCACTGCTGTACCACATGGATAATAGTTTACCCTGTAGTTCACACTCTTCACCAGTACATTCAATGGATTATGGCAGGATGTATAAAGTCCAGCATCTGACCCTGCAATATCATTTAAGACAACTCCAAGTCCCAAAAATGCCCCCAAATCATATCTCTTCTTCCCTCTCCCTGCCCTCAACAACTACTGTGGCCATTTTCTCCACATCGATGCTACAATTTCTTCTCTATTACTAGTCCCAATAGTTTTATAGTAGAATATCAGTAAGTCCACACTAATCCATATTTTATTTCTCCATTCTGTGGACCCTGGGATGGTGATATCACCTCCACCTCTATGTCAAGAGGGGCCTTATATTCCACATGGATAATGGATGCAATTCTTCTGCTTGCAGTTGTTGGCACTCTTGATTCCCTGGTGTGGTGGATGACCATTTTCACCGCAGACCAGCCAAGGGAGTATTACTTTTTAAGTTTAAAATGAGCTGTCTGCTCCCCAGGTGCTGGTGGATAAAATGAAGTGAGATAAACTGCATTAATATTCTATGAAATACACTGATTTCTATATTCTAAAAAGTACCCTGTTATGCAAGATGCAAAAAGGCATCCAAAGGACAATGACATGTCTGGGAGATTGAGGGAAGTTTATTGAAAATGACATTATTTGAGGCATTTAGTATTAGTAGAATACTCCAGTTTCATCTTTTCCCCCTCTCTTGCCACCATTTCCTTATTTTTGATCTTTTGTATCTTTTTCCTTCTAATCATGTCACATATTTTTATTAAGCTTGTACATAAATATGCATATTATTCTCAGATGCTGGGAGATTAAGGTCATATTTAACACATAAACATAAGCCTGTGTGCCACCATATATATACACACACAGCTTTATATACAGATTAATTCTCAAACTGCATGCATATTATTCCCAGAACATTGGAGTCATGCTCCAGGTGCAGGACAGTGATACTTTGACACAGACCACAAGAGTGAAGCAAGAAGGGAATTTGGCGTTAGAGGCTGAATGTCAAAATATATGCATGGCCTCTCCTATGGTGTGTAGAGCCCAGGGTGAATATTGTTTGTGGGAGGCCCTGAGTAAACAACTTGGTTGAAAATATAAATTACAATATTAATGGACCCATGCAATATATAGTGATTTTTCAATGAAAACTTAGAATAATGACAAGATAAGAAGTACTTTTATATTTGATTGCTGTCCAGTCACTGTATATGAAGATAGTGTTCAGGCAAGTTTTCTTTCTGTTCAGGTCTAAAACCCATTTGTGTGTATTTTTTACTGCCAAGTAGGCCATTCCTGGCCATTTCAGTTCTCCTGACATAAGTAAAATGTAGCAACGCTGCCATTACTCACAAGGCTATGGTTCTTCAGAGCAATGTAGTTTTCTTGTGTCCAGATTTTCCAAATTACATTTATGTAGTGCTGACTGCATCATTACTAAGGATGTTCCATCATGATGCCCATAGATCATGATTTCCAATGACGGTCTCCAAGGTGGTCTCTGTACTTCATTGATGATGACAATCTTAATCAGAGCATTCATGAAAATATGAATGATAACTCTTTTTCTGTTCACATTAAATTTACCATTAGGAATTTCATATAGCACAAATGTAGGTAAACGCATCTTCCAAGCACCTGATGTATTTACAACCTAATCACTACATTTCTAGAATTTTTTTTTCAATGCTGATTGCTGGGCTTCCTTTCACATAGTAGCAGGGGTATATAGAGGTATAGAGGTAGGTGATGGACTTGTGAACAGAGTAAGAAGAACATTCCCAATCAAACAAGGAATCCCCTTCTCTCATCTGTCACTCTTTAGGACTGATATGGGAGAGCATGATATCATCATATCCATTGAAGTTTAGACCGGACATAGATAGAAAGCACCTGGTGGCATTACAAAACAATTCTCATGACAATCCTTGGAGAAGATCAGTGCAGCCACTTCTGTAGGTCTTCCTGACAGGTGGTATGGGGCCTGAAAAAGGCTGGGATGATCACCGTGGGTACCAGCACCAGGTGGGGTAGTGTTAGAGTGAAGGATGCCTAATGTTACCTGTGTGCTGTAGTCAGGAGGCAGCACCAGGGTTGGGACAGATATGTGAGGACCAGTGTACCACTCTATGCATGTGGCACAAGCCCAAGGTTCAACAGTGGACAATTGTTAGCACAGAGCCCTGAACTTATCTATATCTGATGTGAGTGAGAGCTACCTCAAATCAGCATGTCAGCAATGTTCTGGCAGTCACACTTTGTATGATTTCATAAAAGAAAAATCCATGCTGTTCAGAGGGAGTTTTCCACAGGTCCCAGCCATGGAACCCCATGACAACTCTATAGACAAGGGCCACGCAATTCCTTAGGGAAAATTGTTAAGCTTATGAAATGGTGGGCATTGGCAGAGGAGAATCATAGAATTCTCTGAAGATGAGAAATGGGGATTGGAACAACATGAAAGGGGTTTAGGCTCAGGACCACACTCAAGTGGTCCCAAGCACCATTTAGAAAAGAAAATTTGGAGGAAACTACTCAAAATTTCAAAACTTATCCATAGCAGAGGTTCCCTGAGGTGGGGCACCAGGACAGGGGGCTCTACTTACCCAGGTCTAAGTTTTTGCTTGTGAATTACCTCAGGGCCAGCATAACTGTGCACTCCAATCCACAATGTGCAAAGTATTATGTTTATATTGATTTTTCCAACTCCCATAAATAGATTTTACCAGAAAGTTGCTTTAAACATGCCACAGACCCCTCCATTTAATTGACAGAAGAAAAAAATTGCCTTTATTTAGCATGCTTATTGTGGTACATGAGTGATGATGGAGGAACTGGCCAGTCCTTACCACTCAGCACTTATGACCACAGTGATGAGGACTGTACCAATTTCAGTCACTTGTTGGTACGATTCTACTTGCACCTGCATCTAAAGTTTCTGTATCCTTTCTTTTTCTCGTTTCCAATCACAGCCTTAGGTGTGCCTTATTAGAGCCTTATTTGCTCTAGCTCCTTCTTTATATAGCTATAGAGCTCCACCTGGGGCTAGTGGTGCCTCACATATATGCATAAAACATTTCTTGCTCTAAATATCCTATAAGCATTAGTGTTTGTGGTTAAAAGAATTTATCCAAATGATCTTTCTCTTTTAGTTACATGAAAATTATCCTAGAAAGGGGGTATATTTTGTACTTTTTTGGTACACAAGTTGTTGGCTTTCATTGTGCTTCATTTTTCTTATTTGTAAAATAAACGGATTAGATCAGATGAATTTCAGTGTCTTTCTATCCTTTAAAATTCTTTGTTATCATAAAATTTTAGGGGCATGAAGCAGAGGCTCAAGAAACAAATTTTAATCCATGTTCACAGGAGTAAAGAAATTCTACCAGGCACCAGGGGATGCAGGAATTGTGCTTTAGCTTGTGTCAAATATCAGACTAGGAACTGTCCAGATTTGCAGACATTGCACAGGTAATATCGCTTTCCTTGTCCACTGGCTATGTGTGCCCTTATTTTCTAGTACCCCTAATCTGGTGTGCTTCTGGGTATTTTGCTTCTCATTGTCATGCACTCTAGCTAGTGGAGTTAAATCACAACATGATGGTGACTTTTCTAGATTTCTCAGCAAGAATGCCCTGGTCAGTGACATATCTTAGTTGATTGTCTCCTTAAATGGGTTTAAAGCAACCCACATTCTCTAGTTATAGTTAGAGTTTGAAAATGGAAGTAAATATAGAGAATCTACTGGGTTAATAAATTATCAGAAATTATTATTGGCTTGATCTCAAACCTGGCCTGTAAATCACAGATTGACCCTGATTTCCTTTTCCAATTTTTCTGTAGTCCTGTATATCTGAAGGTAAATGGCTTAACAAACAAGGGAAATTGTAAGACAGAATTCAATTAGAGTTAGACCTGGGGTCACACACAATTATTCACTTGTAAAATGACTTTGCTTCAAGTGAGAAAATAATGATCACATCTCCTTAATGTCTACACTATAGCCTCATATTCCTCAATTCACAAGTGCTTAGTTCATTGGAGAAAGAGTGAAGAAGAGAGAGGAAGAATGGGAATCAGAATGAGGAAAGGGAACAAGAATGGCAGTGAGTACAAGACAGAACATAAAAATAAAAATGAATAAATAGTTTTAAAGAATGAAGAAATTTGAGGATTACTGTAGAGACAGTAGTGTTTGGATCAGGAGCATTCCAATTGAAACACTGCTTCTAACCCACGGCATAAACCTCATTTTCTTCATCTGTAGAATGATATTATTAGATCAATATTCCTTCAGGTTCTAACCTTCCCTAAAAGAGAAAGTATATGGAGAAATGGGCATACCACATCTCTCTCTGCCTACCATTCTACTCCAAAAACATTGCTATCCCCACGATATCTGCCTTCCCTGTTAGTGTCTGCCCTTTGTCCAGTTATACTGGGGAGGGGATAGAGGTGTGGGCAGTAAAGGTAACTTTGCTTTATCTGTCAACTTTAAACCACTGCCGATCAAAATGAAAAATCTTTCCGTCATTGTGTAGTGTTATAGAAGATATAAAAGAAAACTCAGATTGTTATAGTTTGGGTAGTATGTGGATATATTTTTCCCAATTTTTACACAGACTCATTCTTTCTGTACAAATATCTTCACAACCTGCTCCCGGATTTGCTTGGTTCTGACTCCATAGATGACTGGGTTAAGGGCAGGTGGGACAACCACATATAGATTAGCCAAAAGTATGTGGATGTAGCGGGGAATGTTCTGGCCAAAGCGGTGTGTCATAAAAGAAAAAAATGCTGGTGTGTAAAAGCACAGCATGACACAGACATGGGAACCACAGGTATTAAGAGCTTTTAGTCGGGCATCCTGAGAGGGAAGGCGGAAAACAGCATTAAGGATAAGCACATAGGAAGAGGCAATCAGGATCACATCCACAATAATATTAGAAATCACCATGAGCCCATAGATAACATTGACCTTAATGGGCGCACAGGCCAACCGGGCAAGACCCATGTACTCACAGTATGTGTGAGGGATGATGTGATGCCCACAGAAGGGCAACCGCAGAATGAGAAACACAAAAGGGGTCACAAGAATTAAATTTCTCCCAACAACAACAGAGGCTAGGATGCTGATTGTTTTATTGGTGAGGATCATGGTGTACTGGAGAGGGTTGCAAATGGCAACAAAGCGGTCATAGGCCATGGCCACTAGTAAAACAGTCTCCATGCCTGTAAACATGTGGATAAAGAACATCTGAGAAAGACACCCCCCAAAGCTGATCTCCTGGAGGTTGAACCAGAAGATGCCCAGCATTTTGGGGATAGTGGATGTGGATAGACCCAGATCAATCATAGACAGCATGGCCAGAAAGTAGAACATGGGCTGGTGGAGACTGTGTTCACTCTTGATCACAAAGAGAATGGTGATATTCCCCACAAGGGCGATCAGGTACACAATACAGAATGGGAAGGCGATCCAGATATGCACAGTTTCCAGGCCTGGTATTCCCAGCAGAAGAAAGAAGAGAGGGTGGAATTGGGTGTCATTGATAGATGGCATTCTCCTCTCAGGTGTCATTGAATTCTTGTTATGGAGGAAGGATCTTGTGTTCTTTAAGAACTTCTGTTATCAAGGTCCTGAAAATATGGAAAGAACTCTAGTCAGTGCACTGGAGGTAATGGTAGAAGTAATCAATTTACAAACTTTAGAGAGGTTCTTCCCAGAGGGTAACTGAGAAAATCTTTAAACACACATTATTGTTCTATGAGATCCATCACAGGCAATATTTTCTATGGATTTTGTTTCCTAATATTTGAGATCTTTAAAGGACCTGACAATATTTCAAATGTATTGAATATTTGTGTTTTTGACATTCACTGCCATTCCTTTTCCAAGTAGCCCTTTGGTCATTTAAAGGAAATGACCTTACCCAGTCATTTTCAAAGGGTGGTCTCAGGATCTCTGGCAGTTTCTAAGACTCTTTCAGAGAGTCCACAAGGTCAAAATTATTTTCATAATAACAGACATTATTTGCCCTTTACACTCATTCTCTCATGAGTGTGCAGTGAAGTTTTCTAGAAGCTATATGACCTTACAATAGATTAAATGCAGATGTAAGTATGAGAATCTGGCTCTTTTCTATTAACCAGCCCTTAAATGTATTTGCAAAATGTAAAACAGTGTCATTCTTATCACTATCTTATTTTTGGAAAATACAATTAATAAGATATGTAATTTTTGTTCACACAGAACAGGTTAGTAATGCTTTTTTAAAAATCATAAATAAAACTTGTTTGTAGATTCTCACATTTAACTTCTAATATGGTTAAAATTGATGTGGGTATAATCTACATAAACCCAAGTTTCCTTGGTTCCTTAATAAATTTTAGCCATATTAAAGGGTCCTAAGTCCAAATGAAAGCTCTGCCTCATACTACTGTGACATCAATTTTACAAAATTATACCTATCTAGCTTTACCTAGCTATAGGTATGAATAGATCAAATATCTAGAAAACATTTCAATTTTAGTGATACTGAAGTTAAAGTCTTGTTAAAGAATCTTCCTTCATCCCTGAAAATGAAATTACTTTCTTTTAACTTTTTGTGTCCATAGGACTTTGTACAACTCTGTAGCAGCTAACATAACCTGAATTGTATAATAGTCATTCATATATTTTTCTTATATCTGCTAATAAACCAGCTGTTACTGGGCCCAAAGAACCAAACAGTATCATTTTATGAATGCTTAGGTCCTTTTTTTTTTTTTTTTTTTGAGTGTTTAGGTCCTAGTTCAGTGTTTAGTTGTTAAACGGAATCAGGGTTTGTATAAATGAGCATGTGTGTGTGTGTGCGTGAATGTGTGTGTCTGTGTGAGAAAAAGAGAGAGACAGAGAAACAGAGACAGAGAGACAGTGAGAGAGAGAAAACATATCTTAAAAAATGAAGTTTGTGATTGCACATATAATTCATCCTTTAACACTATAGATAGGGATTATGCAGTAGAAATACCCAGGCATTTCTGTTTAATATGAGAATAAAAGCAGCTTCTCTTGACCCTAGAGAAGCTGGAGTGAAAATTGTTGATGTACAGGGGAGAACACAATGTTTGCTATGGCTGAAAGGAAGATACCAGGCTGAGAAGTTAGGGAGCAGTGGTTTGTGGTACATGACTTGGAAGAGTCTGAGGGAATAGTCTGGATGATATACATCATGGGATTCCCAGTCAAAAGTCAGCCCCATCTTTTGTACAGCTGTTTCTCAACACGATGCTTTCCCAGCTGGAGGAAAAATTTCTAGGGGAGTGACACAGAGGACTAGTCTCTAACTGTTTAAGTCCAAAGTCAACAGGACTTCCACCCTTTCACAATTTTGGACAGAAGGTTTGCTATCTCCCTGTTGTGACTGTGTGCCACAAACAATGGCAGACAGAGTGTTGCCAGAAAACTAAAGAATTATTCCTGGAGGGAAAGGTGATAAGTTTATACTTTTCTTGATATGCAAATTGATAAAGAATTTAGCACCAAAGTTCATTTCAAAAGTTAAGTTGATAATAGAAATCTTTGCTCACCAATGCTAAATTCTTTTAGTTTGTGATTTTAAAAAAAATTCCGTTGGCTTTTTTTTCCAGCTGACTCTAATTAGTATAATAAAAGGGGTTTATTTGGACTCTGAAACCATTAAGACATGGCTTAAAATTCTGGAATGCTATTTATTAGCTGGAGACTTTTAGACAAATTCAGTAGCTTTCTAGATAATTTTTTTCCTTTAAAATTAGGATAATAAACTCTAACTAATGCCATTTATTTTAAGATTGAATAAAACTAATATATAAAGATTAGCTCATAGGGCATTTCAATAAATGGTAGTTATTTATATTATTAATGTCTCCTAATGTTTTATTTTTCTTTTATTGGAGGCAGCTAAAATATAACATTCGCCTCATAGTAGAAATAACATAGTTCACTATAAGGAGCCCATTCTTTATAATTGAAGCTACCACTGGCAATACAGTGTTAAGAAGGTGGTATAGAAGGATGGCACAGGACAGTTTAAGTGGAAGGAGTAGTACAGGGACATACAGATGGATGTAACTAGATTTCTGTAAATCATACATGATCTAAAGCTGCTTGGTTTGAAAGGGAACATGTTTCTCCCCTCATTCTTGCAGGTTTTCCCAAGCTTGGTAGGACAAAACAATTGATGAGAGTGGGTGATAACCTTCATTAATGACTGGCCATGAAGCAGGAACTCAGAGAAGGGCTGGATCTAGGAGATTTGCCAGGGGTTTTAGGTTGAAAATAAAAAGTACTTGGATGTGAAGTTATGTGGGACAGGGACCCAAGTTGCAATCGACAAACCCTAAATTCACTAGTATTGTGAAGGAGAGAAAAGAAGAAAATAGTGGAAACCAAATGGATAAAACCTACCTCATTTTATTTAGATATTTATACCTCTACCCTCCACTACACACACACACACACACACAACTGTGAACTACAACAACATCTCCTGTCTCTGATGAAACACATCAAACTTAATCCCTGGGCCTGGTTCCCTGCCAATAAACCCGTTTGTTATCCAGAACAGTCTTTACTGTTAGGTGATAGCAGGTAAGAGACTATATTTGTGGTGGTCTGTCTGAATCTGTGTGTGTGAGAGAAAAGGGGGCAGAGAAAGGGGAAGATAGAGGGGCAATTCTGTGTATTACTCATTGGTATGCCGCTCTCGTCACCTGTGGATGTCTGTTCCAACCCCAGGAACAACTCTTTTGTGTTAGTTTCTGAGGAAAAATGTATGTAGGATAGCTCCACAGCAAAGGAGAGGCTGCTCTCTTCTATCCTCATTTATCATCTTCTTCTCTCTGTGGCATCTCCCCTCCCCTGCTCAAGCATCCTTACCTCTCTAATGTTTTCTCTCCCAGTCCTCACTTAGATCAGAATCATAAGCCCAGATGCTTAAAGAAAGTGATCAGGAGCCCTTCCAGCCTCTGGGCCCCAAGTCTGTCCAGTCACATGGAGACAAACCTTATAGTGAGTGAGGGAGTCCCTAAGTCTAGGCATGTCCTAGAATCCCTGGGCTTAATCTTCGGAATCCTCTGGGTATAAACATGGGCTCAAGGTTCATTAAGTTCCTCCAACTCTTTGTTTCTCTCTACTACAGCTGCAGCAAATCTTCATACCACATATAGTTCATTAGCTCAGGGAAGAGGGTGTGGGGCAAGCTGCTGGGAAGGGAGATGGTGCTTGGATTGATTCTCTCTCCCTCAGGAACCATGAAAGCTTTTTTCATATCATTAAGTCTTTGAAGGATAATTTTTTAGGAAACTGTCCTTATCAATACTTCTGTTTTGTTTAATATAATTGTGTGAATTGTGATACAGTTTGTTACAACTGGGGCTTCAAAAGATAGGGAAAACACCTTAATCTATACACACCAGACTTGCAGCAGCTCTGGTTATTGGAAGTGTGCATACCTGCAGATAATGGCATCAACTCCTTTTGGTCTCCATTCCAGCATTGGTCTCCATTCCAGTCTAAAGCTAATGGTAAACTGGTAAAGTCTTTGGAGAAGGGCTTGCATGTGTTTCAGCTCTTTTAGTAAAAGGTGAGAGAAATTCCACATTTTCCTGAGAAAATAGAATCTATTGTCCTTCCCATCCACAGCACATGGTCTAGAGTTCCGTGAGAATTCCCCTTCCCAGATGATAATGGAGTAGAGCTGATAGTACCACCAGGACATGCAGTAGGTCATAATTTTACTAACTACAAGTAGAAAAAGACTGAAAGAATTTGAATACTTTAGAAAATCACTTGTTTTTTTTTTATGGTAAATTGGGACACTTTTGAGGTTTAGGAAAGAGAAGATATTGTTGTCTGCCATACAAAAGATATTATGGTCTGATGTGCTATGTCCTGGTATTCATAGTTTCTCTTTTTAATGGGAGGCTTACTCCTCTCTTACATGGTATCTGTCCTTCCCACTTATTTCCCCAAATTTATATTCCTATATCAAGTCTGATTCTATCCAATCTTTCCTTAAAAACCCACCTAAAGACCCCACTTTCTCTATTGTGTACCCTAGGAATTATACAATAAAGTACATTCACCATGATTATAAAAGTCCAATGCTCAATGCCCCATCAACCTTTAATTCTACTTCTTGATTTCCAAACCTGTGTCCCCTGTCTTTGGTTACCAAGAGTTGTCCATATGAAACAACTACCTTTGATTACTATTGCCTTTAATTTTCCCTCAATTACCACTTCATTCATGATGATCTACCATATGAACCAAGAATATATGTTTTCTCTATTATAAATATTTTTTACTAAGTGATTTTAAATCACTTTATTACATACTAATTTATTTTACAGGGTCAGATTCAAACTCATTCTTTTTTTATTCTATTTTTTTAATTAGAGAAGTTGTGAGCTTATAAAACAATCCATGCATAATGTTCAGAATTCCCATACATCACCCCTCCATCAACAACTTACATTGTTGTGGAACATTTGTTACAGATTATGAAAGATCATGATCAGACTATCACCATTAACTATGGTCCATAGCATCTACTTGTTATATTTTTTCCATAAACCCCTGATTATTAACACTATGTATTAGTATTGTACATTTGTTACTTCTCATGAGAGAACACTTTCATATTTGTCCTGTTAACCACAGTCCACCTTCCCTCATACGGTTCACTGTTTTATACAGTCCCATGCCTTGTCCATTTTATCCAAAGTGTATACTCAGTGGCTCTCACTTTCATTACAGAGTTGTACAGTCATTGCCCCAGTAAATCTTTGAACATTTTCCTTAGTCCAAAAGAAAAAATCTCATACCCTGCTATTTTTGACCCTTACTTATTATTAATATAGTACCTTCTTTGACATTGATTGTATTTTTATATCAGTGGGAACTACTATAATAGCACTGTAACATACACAGTTTCCTTTGCTTTGGTTTAGGAATATTTGTCATGTACCTTCCATATTCTTTTCATGAATTGATATTATGAGGATGTATGACTCATCTCTATCCTTCAATTAACCAAGCAGAGTGCCTTGAATGTAAGAAGTACTCAGGCATTGTTGAATTACATTATTTTGGGCTAAAAATATAATAATACCCCCTAATCTGATTCTGTATTTTATCCTTGTCCTTTTCCCAGAATTCTTCCTCTTTATCTTATAGAGCCAATTATTTTTATGAGCAGCAATATTATTTATACTTTGAACATTTTTTGATATTCTCTTCATCTTCCTTTGAAACTGAAACTCACCTGTTCCCTGAGAATACTGGTTCTCCTGAAAACTTCTGAGGAATTGGATATGTTTCTCTACTACAACCTCCTGTACCAATAGGCCTGGAGGAGATCTTAATATTCTAATTTCTCTTCTGATACTCTGATACCTTGCATCCCCCAAAATCCAGTTTTGGTTCTTGTGACATTATACAGTCAATACCCCTAATTCCCTGGAAGTTTCAGTGTCTGGCTCACTGCTACTCTGTTAAATATTATACTATAATAACTACTGTTGTTTTCTATACCTGTATAGATTATCATTCCAAAACTTAGTAACTCAATTTACAGTCTTCTCTAGTTTAAAAAAAAACTTGGCCTTTATTTAACTCAGCTGTTATAAATGAAACCAACACCTTCAAAATACTAATAAACTGCACCCTATTTATAAGCTCAATTTGAAAGACCTTTATTTAACTCAGCTGTTATAAATAAAACCAACACCTTCAAAATACTAATAAACTGCACCCTATTTATAAGCTCAATTTGAAACACCTCACTACCAATATCACCACCTTCAATTTTTCAAACTCATTTCTTCTTGTTCCTCATCTTTAAAAAAAACCTATTGAACTTTATATTATCTACAATCCATCAAATGTAAGACTTTTAATATTGCCTTATAGCCACAATGCCCCCATTTCCCTTTGGTCACAAATCAGATATGCCATGTAATTATAATCACTCCCTTGCACACATCCTTTCCTCTCTCCTTGGGTGCTGGACAGCGCCCAACCTCATTTAGCGTACTCCACACCTGCTTCTAGGCTGCTGAATGTGGTTGTAGGAAATGGTGATGACCGGTCTCATTTTAAATTCATGATCACCAGACTTGAATGTATCCTTGGAATCATCCAGCAAACTTCTATGTTGTCTTGGTTCAGTCACTCTCTACCACCGGAGAGGACTATTTAAGATAGTCCAATGAATCAAAATTTCCCTTCATGGTTTGTGCATTTGTATTCTGCTACATAATAATTCTCTGCAAAATTGGTTACTTAAACCTAATTTCTCTTAGTTCAATATGCTCTGCATTGGATGAGCAATTTTTATTTGGGCTTATTAACCTGATCTTTACCAGGCACTCATAGGGATCTGATCAGCTGATGGTTTAGTTGTTAGTTGTACTCACACATGCAGCGATTGGAAGTGTAACACAGCCTCTCATCCTTTACCCTAATCTGGGCTCATTTACATGAAGATCTCAGCTTTCCAAGAGCTGCAGCCATAAACTGCAAATGTACAAGCTCTTTTCAAACTTCTGCTTGCATCAAGTTTACTAATGTCAAAAGGAGTCACATTCCTACCTAAATTCAAAATGTGGGGAAATAGACTCCATTTCTTGATGGAAAGACATTAACTATCATACTGAAAGTGCATTGATGCAGGGGTGGGAAGAATTTAAGGTCATTTTTACAATCTTGCCTGCCTGTCAAAAAATATCCACCTTTACCAAGATCAGAAAGATATCCTACATTTTGTTCAAGAAGCTTTATTTCTGTATATTTTTATCCACATTTCATATTGAGTTAACTTTTCTGTATGGCATGAAGTATAGGGGCAAGGAATATTATTTTTTCCATATACAGTTGGCCCAAATTGTCTGTTCAATTGTCCCTGCCCCATTTTTCACCATTTTTTAGTGCCATACTTTCTCAATTGTTCTGTATTGCTACCAGTAATGCTATCTGTGTCATAAATACTGTATTCATGTTTGTATGGCTCTTATCTAGTCCAGTGTTTTGCACATTTGCTTATGCTTTTACCAATATTCCACAATTTTAATTAATGAAGCCATATAATACCCTGGAGAACATGATAGTATAAATCCTAAAACTTTATTCTTCTTCAAGATTATTTAACCCATTACTTTATTTTTATTGTAATTTTTTGAAGATACATATATCACAAAAAATGTTACATTAAAAAATATAAGAGGTTCACAACACCCAACCCCCCACCCTCCCACTCCTCCCAAATCAACAACCTCTTTCATTATTGCAGCACATTCATTGCATTTGGTGAATACATTTTGGAGCACTGCTGCACCTCGTTGATTATAGTTTACATTGTAGTTTCTAGCCCATTACTTTTAGAAATATATATTTTGAAAATAAAACAAATGGACAAACAAAAGAACCCACAAGAATATTTATTGCATTGAATACACAATTGAAGATACAAATGAATACTTTTCATTTTCTCTATACGCAATCATGCCATTTGTAATGACAGCTTAATTTTTCCTCTTTAATTTATTATGTTTTGTTACCTCTTTTCCTTGTCTTATTGCACTGCATTGGGCTTCTAGAAACGGTGCTATTGACAACATTCTTGCTTCTGATATTAGGGGAAATATTTAAATATATCACTATCGTGTGGATTTCCTTCCATTCTTCAGATCTGTACATTTTAAAAATTAGATAAAGGGAGATCACTTCAAACAGAGTTTGTGTAGCAGGTTTTTAAAATTTTTAGTGGATGTTAGTTTTTTCAAGTACTTTTATCTACTGATCACATTACATTTTATCTAGTGATCACATTACTTTTTATCTACTGATCACATTACTTTTTCCCTTTGTTCTGATAATATTTTTATTTTCATTAATTAATTATCAAGTGTCAAATCAATCATGTATTTGCAGAATAATTCTAAGTTGGTTTTTATACATTGCCCTTTTCTACATCTCTGCATTTGTTTTTAATATTTTCTTTAGAAGATGTATCGCATATTTATTTATTTTTTATTAAAGATACATAAATCACACAAAATGTTACATTAAAAAACATATATGTCACTCCCTGCAACCCCTACTCTTGCCTCATAGACAAATTCTTTGATTAGTGTGGTTCATTCATTGCATTTGATGAGTACATTTTGGAGCACTGCTACACAGCATGGATTATAGTTTATGTTGTAGTTTACACTCTCTCCCAGTCCATTCTATGGGTTATGAAAGGATATATAATGTCCTGCATCTGTCTCTGAAATATCATTGAAGAAAAAACCAAGTCCCGAAAATGCCCCAATATCACACCTCTTTTTCTCTCTCCCTGACTTCAGCAACTCCTGTGGCCACTGTCTCCACAGCAATGACATAATTTCTTCCATTGCTAGAGTCTCAGTAATTCTATAGTAGAATACAAGTAAGCCCACTCTAATCCATATTTTATTCCTCCATCTTGTGGACCATGGGAAGGTGATGTCCACTCCACCTCTAAATTGAGAGGGGGCTTAGATACCACATGGCTGATGAATGTGATTCTCATGCTTGCCGCTGTAGACTCTCTTGGTTCCCTTGTGTGGTGGTTGACCATACTCACCTCCCAGTTAGCTGGCCTGGGTAGGTCCAATGACCTGGAGAGTAGGTGTTACAACTCTGCTGAGGCTCAGTACCAGCTGGCACACAGACAGTCCAGAGATTCAAGTCTCCTGAGTATATATCAACCCCAGCACCAATCACAGGTTCAGTAAAAGTGACATAAGATGCATGCATAGAGAGGTCACATCTGGAGCACGAGTTCCAAAGATGGGCCCACTGGCAAGGCACTGAACTCCAGAAACATCTCTTATGACTGCAGGATCTGGGTGTCTCCATAGCCCTCAGGAGCAACCCTACCTGGGGATGTATCTACTTTTGCTGTCTCTGAGATCCTGCTGAGATGTGCATTAGCATGACCCCTCTGATGACTTCCTGACTCATTTTGAAGTCTCTTATCCATATAAACTTATTTGTGTTTACCATTTTCTCCTTTTATTCAAGGTCTTTTTCTAGTTGCATCACCACCTTGTGCTTGGCAGTAATTCCTCAGTGCTAGGGAGGCTCACCCTGGGAGTCATGTCCCATGCTGGGGGGAAGGTAATGCATTTACATACTGAGTTTGGCTTAAAAAGGGTCCATTGAGCAATATGGAGTCTCTCATAGGCACCCTGCAGTTCTAGACCTATTTGAAATTTCAAGCACTCAGGCTCATAATTTCTTTATTCCTTCTGTATCTCTGTACTTTTATGTGGATTTATATTACTTTTCCTGAAGAATCTTTCTTAGCTTTTTTCTTATAGCAAGTCTGTTGATATTTTCTCTCAGTTTTTGTTTATTTACAATATTTTAATCTCTTAATTTTAAAAGATATTTTCAATAGATATTGAAGTATAGCTTTATTATTTTTTGTCCTAATTTCTTAGAAATATCATCCATTGTCTTGATCTTATTGTTTCTTTTGGGATATTTGTTGTTAGTCTTTTTATTGCTCCTTTGAAGCAATAAATATTTCCTCTCTCTGATTTCTTTAAATATTTTCTGTTTCTCTCTGTTTTTCTGCAATTATACTTTGATATTTTTGGGTGAGTTTTTCTGGGATATATATCTCTACTTGGAAAGTTTGGAATTTTAGGGTGACTGGGTTGATTTCTTTGTTAACTTTATCCTTTAAATATTGCTCTTGATCTGTTCTTTAATTCCTTTCTTTATCTGAATAAATTATATGTATGTAGAACTTTCAAGAATTTTCCAAATTTCCTGTATTATTTTTATGTTTTCCATCCATTCTTCCTTTTTTCCATGCTTCGTTGTGGATATTTCCTTCTGGTTTATCTTTTAGTTCTTTAGTTATCTCTTGGCTGGGTCTAATTAGGTGCTACTCTTATCTATTGAATACTTATTTTAAAATAATGTATTCCTATTTATTTCCATTGATTTTCATAGTTTCCAGTTCATGACTGAAATTCTTCGTCTTGTTCTCCATCTTATTGTATATAAAAATCATAATTGTTTTATATGCCCATTATCTGAACCTTTTTTTGATTTGTTTCCTTTTGTCTTTTTTGTTTGTTTGTTTGTTTACTTGTTAGTTTTGGTTAATTCTTGTCTTATTTCATACTTTTTTATTTTTTATTTACTACTGGGAATTATGAAGGAAAAATTGTCAGGATAATTTGAGACTCTGACTATTGATATACACTATAGGGTTTGACTTTATTTCTCTCAAGCTGTTAGGGTAAGAGTACATCACCACAATCCAATTAAGAATCAAGTTAATTCTAAGACTGATTACATACTTTGTGATGGCTAGTCCATTTTGAGTTTACTTTCACTCCTTGGATACTCCCTTTGTGCTCAGTTTTTTTCTATTCTTTGGCAAACTCTGTACTTCACTATTTAATCCCACCTAATTCCGTGGTTTCTAAAGTTCTCCTCATATTACCAGTTTCTCAGAGAGTCTTTTAATTTAAAAAACAAGGTTGAGGAAAAGCAGCTCCAAAATCTGACCTCACATCTCTGAGCTTTCCTTTGTTTTCTGGGACCTTGGCATAAATAATGAATTATTTATGCTAATTTATTATCTCTCAAATGCATTAAAATCTGTTCTAAATATCCTTCCCAAGGTTTTTTGTTTCTTTTTCCTTGACAGAAGCATTAGTCTGAAATAAGATAGTTTATCATTACTAGAATTAGAAAATTACTAAATAATCTTTCCTAAAGTATACATTATCACAATTTATCAATAATTGTTTCAACTTAACTGTACCTTCTGCTGCTTTCTTTTGTACATAAATTCTGTTTCACATACCATCTTATAATTTGTTAATGCTTCCTTATTTGTTTTGCTATAATACATATATTTGTCTTTTCCATAGTAAAACCCTTTAATTTTACAGCTATACAAAAGAAGTATCATGGGATCTGGGATACTTCTCAGTAATCTAATTCATTTCCATTCAGTTTCCTCTCTCTGGCCCTGTACTTTTGTATTTTTAAAAATTTTGCTAGAGTACGTTTACATTTTTTTTTTTACCTCTAGAAAAACATTAAGTCAGATTTTTAGTAAAATTTCTGAAAATGTCTTAATTTTGCTTTTAAGTATGAATAGACTGGGAGAATATTGACTTCTAAGTACAAAATGAATTTTCCTCAGGACATGAATATATTTTCTTTTAGCAACTGGTTTTGCATTTAAAAATTCTTATACCAGTCAAACTATGCTTCCCTTTTATCTATGCTTTTTTCTCTGCTTGTCTCCCCTGAACTTTCCTGTTTTCTTTCTCTTGCCAATTTTTTTTACAGAATGGTTTAGGAAAATTGTTTCCCTGTTGTGTTTGAAATGTTTACCATTTCAAATGCACCTAAATCTGGTGTCTGTCTGTGGCTCTCTCTTTCTCCATTTGTCCCTACTTGAAATTGCCAGTCTTAAAAATTGAATAATTTTTCAGTTCTAGAAATTCATTCTTCGTTATTTCCTCGTTTCTTATTTTGATTTCAACTTCTGTAACTCCTATTATGTGACATTAGATTTTCTAAATTGATTGTCCATATCTGTTAGTCTCCCTGTTTTAGGGTCCTCCTCTGTTTTTTCATATTATTTTGTTTAATTCTACTTGGCTTATATCTCCCAGAATATAAAATTCCTTTTCATCTAAGTCCATAATCTTGAGTCATTTCATTCAGTATATAATTGTTCTGATATTCGTTGGGTATTGTCATAGTAGGTAGAGTTACACACAACAACTGAGGGAATGCTGAGTTCCTAGCCTGGGGAGGTCTGTCATTTCCCAATGGAACAGAAAATATCCCCCAAGTGCAAGGGTAAAGACAAGTGAAGAAGAATGGTCCAATGATGGGCTCTTGATATTGATGGCTATGCTTATGAACCTCCATGCTCGAAATTTCAACTAACCCTAGAGCTGCAGTGTGCCTAAGAGTTATCTCCTGAGAGCCTCCATATTGCTTAAAGGTGGCAACTCTCAGAGCAAAGTCAGCATGTAAATGCATTACCTTGCCCCCAGCATAGGACATGACTCCCGGGCATGAGCTTCCCTGGCACTGAGGGATTACTATCAATCACCGGCAGGTGATGCAAGTAGAAAAAGACCTTGAATAAAAGAGGAAAATGGTAAAGACAAATGAATTTATATGGCTAAGAGACTTCAAAATGTGTTGGGAGGTCATCAGAAGGGTTGCACTTTCACACGTCTCAGCAGGATCCCAGAGACAGGCAAAGTAGATACAACCCCAGGTATGAGTGCTCCTGAGGGCTACAGAGACACACAGGCTCTGTGGTCATGGTATATGACTCTGGAGTTCAGTGTCTAGCCAGTGGGCCCTAGTTTAGAATTTGTGTCTCTGAGTGTGATGGGTTTGGATTCAGATGTGACCTTTCTACACATGCTTCTTCTGTTACTTTTACTGAACCTGTGGTTGGTGCTGGGGTTGGTGGATACTTAGGAGACATGAATCTCTGTAATGACCATGGGCCAGCTGGACCCTGAACCTCAGCAGAGTTGCAACGTCTATTCTTTGGATTGTTCAATTTACCCAGGTCAGCTAACAGGGAGATGAAAATGGTCAACCACCACAACAGCAACCAAGAAAGTCTACAACTGCAAGTAGGAGAATTGCATTGATCAGCCATATGGGTTCTAACCCCCCTCTCAATTTAGAGGTGAAGTGTACATCACCATCCCATGGTTCACAGGATGGAGGAATAAAATATGGATTTGAATTTACTGGTATTCTACTATAGAACTATTGTGACTCTAGCAATGGAAGAAAGTATGTAATTGATGTGGAGGTAGTGGCCACGGGAGTTGCTAAAGGCAGGGAGGGGGAATAAGAGGTGTGATGTGGGAGTAATTTCAGGACTTTGAGTTGTCTTGAATGATATTGCAGGGACAGATGCAGGACATTATATATCCTGCCATAACCCACTGAATGGATTGGGGGAGAGTGTAAACTACAATGTAAACTATAATCCATTCAGTGTAGCAGTGCTCCAAAATGTATTCACCAAATGCAATGAATATGCTATAATGATGAAAGAGGTTGGTGTGGGAGGAGTGTGTGTGGGGTTGTGGGGTATGTGGGAAACTGTCATGTATTTTAATGTAATATTTTTTCTGTGATCTATGTATCTGAAAAAAAAGACAATTACATTTAAAATTTTTTAAACATTTTGGTGGTTATATTTTTAGAATTCTTTATTGATCTGAAATGCTAATTTTCACACTGGGAAACAATTTGCATTTCAAAAATTCAATATCTTTCTGTAAAATTACATCGTGCCTCTTGCCTTTATGAAAGAGCAGCCTTTCAGTGTTGTTATGTGCACTAAGTTTGTTATCAAGCAAGCATCATTTTACTATATGCAACAAAGTGGAAAGTACATGGATAAGTTGAGTGTTACAAATTCCAAAATGGAGCAAGGTTTGTTTTGGGGGAATTTGAGGGCATTTTAATTTATTACACTCTGGGGGGAGAATTGTCTTTAATTTTTCTCCTTTTGTTATGGATTCTGATCTGCTACTCACTGTGGATCTAATAGTCTTGCCATTGTTCCATTACCTTGTCTGTACAAAATCCACTTTTTAAAAATGAACTCTTCATGCTTTTCCTGGAGGATAGACATTACAATTAGTATACTGTGTATCTTTGTGTGTATGAGCTGGAGAAGGATTATTGGTCCATTTAGCCTATGAATATTGACATAAATTTAGTATCCGGGTGATTGTCTTGTGGTCCACTCTGCTCACTCTCCTGGTTAACTCTTTGCATTTTATTTTGGACTTGCTTGGGAAAAAAAGTGGTCCTCATTACTGTGGAAGACCTATATTTCACTTGTTTCATGTTTTTGTATATAATAATCTCTATTTTTTTCTATCCATATTCCTTATTCCTTTTCTTTTCTTCATTTTTTAAAAAAATATGTGGTGTGATGATGTTATCCTTTTATACTTCCTAATACTGTTATATATTTATTTTACTTCTAGTTTACCTTTCAAAACACATTTAAAAGAGACAAGAGATAAATATTTGTGCTCATAAAATATCTCAACACAGGAATTTAGGCAGAATTTACAACAGATATCCAACCATTAGATGGCAACACTAAGTGGATAGCTGGCAATGCATAACTTTAATGGGTGAAGAATCTGAAACTAGATAATACAGATAAAATTATACTGATGATTGTTAAAACTTTTGGACATGTTATTTAAGTCTTTCTATCTTTTAAAATTTCCTTTACTTTCAGTTGTCATACTTTCTTCTCTAGTGCCATTATTGATAATCATGAATGTGTGGTTTATAGTACTCGATCTGTATTTCATGTCCCTATCATATTCACTTTTTCACATCTCAAATACTCAAAGTTCCTTACAACCTGATTTCTGTTCTACCCCGTTTTCTTCCTAGAAGTTTGTGACTAATTTTTCTTTTTTCATTTTACACATTTCAAGCTTGATCAAAGCCATCCTGTTAAAATCAAGGAAACAAATAAATAAATATCTTTATGTTCTATCTTTCTCTCTTGTTTGTGGCCATGTTTTATTTAAATTCCTTTATTAGTTGTTGAAACATATGACATATGATACATTTCTTTCCTTCCATAAGCATTTTTGAACTCAAATAAGAAAGAACCATCACAGGTAAGAGAATGCTAAACTTAACTGTCCAAGAATGAGAGAGTATGGTATGAGGGTTAAGTTTATGGAGAATGTCATAATACCAGAAACTTGACTGCATAGAAAGAGGAAAAAGAAATCTAGTCTAATGCCCATTTTTGCTTGCATATCCTTTGATAAAATTATATTAATTATTATTGTTATTATTTTGTGTTACTGGGGATTGAACCCAGGACCTTGTATGCGAGAAGTTGGCGCTCAACCACTGAGCCACATTGGCTCCCCTGAGTTGGTTTTTTTAATTTGTTTTGCTTTGTTTTGTTTTTTGTTTTTCATGAGGCACTGGGAACTGAACCTCGTACCTCCCATGTGGAAAGCAGGCCCTCAAGTATTTTAGCCACATCTGCTCCCCTATACTAATTAATTTTAGGCACAATTTTCTTATGTACAAAAACCTTTCTCATTTAATTTATTAATAATAACTGTAAATGACCATATGACTTTTTATTTTAATATCTCTATGAAAGAAATTGTATTATTACTTGAAAGAGATCTAGAACACCAGTCACTTCTAACAATTAGAAAGTTATTCTTTCAGTGAATCAAATGCTCCTCTTTGAAACCTCTTGTATGGCAGGTGTCGATTGAGATAGCTTTGCAAGTACATACTCAGACACATGCAAACACACACAACCTCAACAATTACTACTATTAGGTTTTGATTTGTATATAAATAAATGACAATATTGGTGAGACCAATTTTTTGTAAATTTTGTTACTAGTTATAGTTGTCCAAGGTCTTATCCTTAATAACCTGAATTAATTTCCTCTCATTTAGTCTTTTTTAAAAACATACTCTTTTCCCACTCCTGGACCTTCTGAGTCCTGATTCCATAAATGACTGGGTTGGGGGGAAGGGGAATGATCACATAGAAATTAGCCAGGAGGGTCTGGATATGCGGGGGGATGCTGTGACCAAAGTGATGAGTGAGGAAGGAGAAGAGAGCTGGACCAAAGAAGGCTAAGATGACACAGATATGCGAGATACAGGTATTTAAAAGCCTGCAGGTAAACATCTTGGGAAGGGAGGTAGAAGACAGTGTATAAGATCCGAGTATAAGAATGATGATAAGAAGTACACCCAGGAAAATGATTGAAACATTCCCAAGACCATAGTAGACATTGGTGCTGATGCTGGTACGAGCCAAGCTACTTCTGTGTTCTCACAGTGTGTTTGAGGAACGATCCTATGTCCACAGTAAGGCGACCTCAGGAGGAGAAAAATAATGGGAGCAATCATACATAAGCGTTTTAGGACTACCACCACAGCAATCACACCAATGGATACATTGGTGAGGATCATGGTGTACCTGAGAATGTTGCAAATTGCCACATAGTGATCACAGCCCATGGCAAGAATTAAAATGCTCTCCAAGACTGTGAAAAAATAGATAAATAAAGACTGGATCAACAAAGCACCCAAGTCGTACCTCACAAAGGCTGAACCAGAAGATGCCCAGCATCTTTGGGATAGTAGCAGTAGAGACACTCAGGCCAATTATTTACAGCATGGCCAGAAAGTAGAACATGGGTTGGTGGAGGCTATGATTAGTACAGATGACAAACAGAATAATAACATTTCCCTAAAGAGCAAATAGTTTTCTCTCTACCTTCTTCCCATCTTAGTCCAACTCCTACCTCACTCCAGAACACGGATCTGTGCCATTTTATTCCCTACCCTAACTGTAGTTAAGCACCACATGTTTGATTACTGAAGCTTTGTATAAATTGTTGAAACTGTGAAGTCTGTGTCCACCAACTTTGTTCTTCATTTCCGTGATTGCATTTGATATTTGGGCCCCTTGCTAGTCCATGTAAATTTTAGGATGAACTTTTACATTTCCATAAAAATAAAAGGCCATTGTATTTTTATAGTTATTACATTTATTTCAATATTTCTCAAATTTTTATAATTAGTTAATATTTTGAACACAGAAATGTACAATTTAGAAAAAATTATAATCTGTAATTCCTGAACTCATATAATTCTTGTCAATCTTTGAAAAGTATTGTATACTTTCTTACTTTAAAAAATTTAGCAATACAATATAAGAAGTATAAACCCCATATATCAGACCAGCAGATATCTCAGCCTACATGTACTATCAAGAGTTAAAAATGCTTTTTGACCTTGAATAAAAGGGGGAAATGGAAAGGACAAATGAGTATATATGGCTATGAGTCTCTCTTCATTCTGTTAATGTGTTATCATCAACTCTATTCACTTCCAAACTTTCAGAATAAACCTTATTAAAAAGTCTATATACATCGAACATCAGCTCCCATTCTCAGCACACCTTCTATTTCCACTACAAACCCTGTATTCTAGAGTTAACCTTCGAGAGTATTTGCTCATTGTATTTAGTTCATATTAATGAGAACATGCAGTATTTGTCCTTTTGTCTCTGGCTTATTTCACACAACATAATATCCTCAAGGTTCATCCATGTTGTCATATGCACCCAATTTCATTTCTTCTTACAGCTGAATAGTATTCTATTGTATGTATATACCACATTTTGTTTAGCTATTCATCAGTTGATGGACATTTGGACTGTTTTCATATTTTAGCAATTGTGAATAATGCTGCTATGAACATTGGTGGCAAATGTCAGTTCATGCCCTGGCTTTCAGTTCTTCTGAATAGATTTCTACTAACGAGGTTACTGGATCATTTAACAGTTTTATATTCATTTTCTTGAGATACTGCCAACTGTCTTCCTCAGAGGCTGCACCATTCTGTATTCCCATAAACAGTTAAGGAATGTTCCTTTTTCTCCACATCCTCTCCAGCACTTTTAGTTTTGTTTTTTTGATCATGCCTGTTCTATAAGGTGTGACATGGTATATTATTGTAGATTTGGTCTGCATTTTCTTAATAGGTAGTGATGGTGAACTTTTTTTTTTTCCATGTGCTTTGGGCCATTTGTATTTTCTCTTTGGAGAAATGCATATTCCAGTCTTTTGCCCATTTTTTATTTGGGTTGATTGTCTTTTTATCATTGAGTTGTATGATCTCTTTATATAACATGGATATCAAATCCTTGTCAGATACATGGTTTCCAAATAATTTCTCCCTTTGAATATGCTGCTGTTTTACTTTCTTGACAGTCTTTTGAATAAAAAAAAGTGTTTTATTTTGAGGAGGTCTCATTTTTCTATTTTTCTTTTGGTGTTGCTTGTGCTTTGGAAATGAGCTTTAAGAAATTACCGCCTACCAGAAAATCTTGAAAATATTGGAAGACTTATAGTGGTAGTTTTTACATTTAGGTCTTTGATACAATTTGATTAATTTTTGTATAACGTGTGAGATAGGGTCATCTTTCTTTTGGATATGGATATCCAGGTCTCCCAGTACCATTTGTGGAGTAAACTTTCTGTCTCAGCTGAGTGGGTTTGATAGCCACATCAAAAATCACTTGACCCTATATGGACATGAGGGTCAATTGCTGAGTTCTCTTGATTCAGTTCTATTGATCAATATGTCTATCTTTATGGAAGTACAATGTACAAAGCTTTTTTTATCACTATATATATGTAATATGCTTTAAAGACCAGAAGCAAGAGGCCTATAACTTTGTTCTTTTTTTAAAAGACATTTTTAGCTATTTGTGGCCCTTTACCTCTACAAATAAATTTGATAAGGGGCTTTACCTTTTCTTCAAAAAAGGCTGTTGGGATGTTGATTGGGATTGCATTGAATCTGTAAAACAGTTCGGGTGAATTGATGTCTTAACTAAATTTAGTCTTCCAATCAATGACCATGGAATGTCCTTCTTTTTATTTTAGTATTCTTTAGTTTCTTTTAGCAATGTTTTTTAGTTTTCTGAATATAAGTCCTTTTATGACCTTGGTTAAGTTTATTCCTAAATATTTGATTCTTGAATTTACTATTATAAATGGATTGTTTTTCTGACTTATTTCTCAGAGTGCTTATCAGTAGTGCATAGGAATACTACTGATTTTTGCATATTAACCTTGTATCCTACCACTTTGCTGAACTCATCTATTAGTTTTAGTTCCTTTGTTATGTTTTTGGGATTTTCTTGACATAGGGTCACTTCATCAGTGAAGAACAGCACTTTTATTTCCTCCTTTCATATTTGGGTGCTTTTTATTTCTTTTTCTTGCCTAATTGCTCTAGCTAGAAATTTTAGCACAATATTGAATAACAGTGTTGACAATGGGCATCCTTTTCTTGTTCCCAATCTCAACAGAAAACCCTCAATCTTTCATTGTTGAGTGCAATGCTAGCTGTTCATTTTTCATACTTGCACTTTACCATATTGAGAAAGTTTCCTTCTATTGCTGTTGGAATGTGGTTGTTTTTTTTTTTTATCAAGAAAGAATGCTATTTTGCACAATGCTTTTTCTGCATCAATGGAGATCATGTGATTTTCCTTCAGTTTATTAATGCATTTTATTACATTAATTGATTTTCTTTCGTAGAACCACCCTTGCATAACTGGGATAAAATCCACTTGATAGTGGTGAATAATTCTTTTAGTGCCCTTTTGGATTTGGTTTGCAAGCATTTTGTTGAGGATTTTTTCATGTATATTTATTAGAGGAATTGGTCTGTAAATCTCTATCTCTGTAGTACCTTTGCTTGGTTTTGATACTCATAGAGGAGTTTGGTATCATTCCTTCAATTTTTTGGAAAAGCATTAGCAAGATTACTATTGGATCATCTTTGAATGATTGGTAAAATTCACTTGTGATGCTGTCTGGTCTTGGGCTTTTCATCTTTGGAGGTTTGTGATAACTGTTTTAATTTTTAACTTGTGTTTGGTTTGTTGAGGTCTTGTCTTTCTTCTAGAATCAGTGTAGGTTGTTCACATGTTTCTAGGAATTTGTTCATTTCATCTATGTTGTCCCATTTTCTGGCATGCAGTTATTCACAATATACGTTTATGATCTCTCTTACTTCTGCTGGGAACCTGCCTCCTCTCAATTCTTATTTTATTTATTTACATCTTCTTTCTTTTTGTCTTTGTCAGTCTAGCTAAAGGTATGTTGATTTTGTTGATCTTTTCAAAGAAACAACTTTTGTTTTTGTTGTTTCTATTTCTTTTTTTTTCTTTTCTCAATTTCATTTATTTCTGCTCTGATCTTTATTATAACTTTCCTTCAGCTTTGCTTGGGATTAATTTGTTGTTATTTTTCTGGTTCCTCCATATGTGTAGTTACGTCTTCAATTTTGCTCTTCTTTTTTTAATTTTTGTCTTTATTTTTTTAATATTACATTAAAATATATGAGCTCCCCATATATCCCCCATCCCCCTCACCCCACTCTTCCTCCCATAACAACAATCTCCTCCATCATCATGAGACATTCATTGCATTTGGTGAATACATCTCTGACCACCGCTGCACCTCATGGTCGATGGTCCACATCATAGCCCGCACTCTCCCACAGTACACCCAGTGGGCCATGGGAAGACATACAATGTCTGGTAATTGTCCCTGCAGCACCACACAGGACAACTCCAAGTCCTGAAATGTCCCCACATCTCATCTCTTCCTCCCACTCCCTACCCCCAGCAGCCACCATGGCCACTTTCTCCACACCAATGCCACATTTTCTTTGATTACTAATCACAAGAGTTCAGGAATAGAATATCAGTAAGCCCACTCTAATCCATACTCTATTCCTCCATCCTGTGGACCTTGGAATGGTTGTGTCCACTCCACATCTATATCAAGAGGGGGCTTAGATTTCACACGGATGATGGATGCAATTCTCCTGCTTTCAGTTGTAGGCACTCTTGGTTCCCTGGTGTGGTGGTTGACCTTCTTCACCTCCCTGTTAGCTGACTGGGGTAAGTCCAATAAACCAGAGTGTAGGAGTTGCAAGTCTGTTGAGGCTCAGGGCCTGGTTATCACATGGTCAGTCCGGAGATTCAGGTCCCCTGGGTATATATTAAACCCCAGCACCAACTACAGTTCCGGTAAAAGTAACAGGAGAGGCTTGTGAACAAAGATCACATCTGAGTCAAGCTCCATCACAAAGAAACGCAATCTCCAAAGTAGGGCCAACTAACATGGCACTGAACTCCATCTGCTATGAACATAGAACCTGTGGGTCTCTGTAGCCCTCAGTCTTTCTTCTTTTTAATGTAAGCATTGAATGCTATATAAGTACTGCCTTTGCTGTATCCCGTAGGTTTTGATATTTTGTTTTCTGATTTTCACTTGACTCAAGGTATTTACTGATATCTCTTGCAATTTCCTCTTTGTTCCACTTATAATTAAGATAGTATTGTTTAAACTCCATGTATTTTAAAATTTTCCCTTTTTCTTTCCACTATTGATTTACAGCTTCATTCCATTATGATCAGAGGAAGCATTTTTAAAATAATTTCAATCTAATTACATTTTGAGACCTAACTTGTGACCCATCATATGGTCTATCCCAAAGAATGATCCATGAACACTTGAGAGGAATTTATATTCTGCTCTCTTGGGGTGTAATGCTCTAAAACATCCTTTAGCTCTAGTCCATTTATGGACTATTATGAAAGCTCTCTGTTTCCTTATTTATCTTCTGTCCAGATATTCTATCTAATGCTGAGGGTAAGATCTTTTATGGTTACTATTTGCATGGAATATCTTATTCAAAGTTTTCACTTTCAACTGAGTTGTGTCCTTACATCAGAGATGAGTCTTTGGAAGACAGCATATGGATGGCTCATATATTTTTAAAATTCTTTCTGTCAGTCTGTCTTTTGATTGGGGAAGTCAATCAGTTAAAGTTCTGTGCTATTAATGTAAAGGCATTATTTATTTCATCCATTTTGTCCATTGTTAAGTCTAATTATTCTCTGTCTTTTCCCTGTTCATGTTACCCTTACAAATAAACTTGATTTGTATACTCTTCTCCAAGTCTCTCACCTTTGATTTTTCCTTTCAGGATGTCTCACTCCCTTTAATATTTCTTGTTAAGCCTGGTCTTTTGGTTGCATACTCTCCCATTTTTTATCTGTGAAAATTTTAAATTCACCCTCATTTCAAAAATGTTTTTCCTGTCACAGAATTCCTGGCTGGCAGTTTTTGTCTTTCCATGCCTTAAATACATAATATGACTTTCTTCTCACCTCCATGGTTTCTGGTGACACATCAGCATTTAGTCTTATTGAGGTTCCCTAGTATTTGTTATATTGGTTTTCTCTTCCGGCTTTCAGAATTCTATCTTTTCTCTGGTATTTGTCATTCTGAATAGAAAATAACTTGGGGAAGGTCTATTAGGACTTATTTCATTTGGGGTGCATACTCCTTATTGGATATTGGTATTTATATCTTTCATAAAGATTGGGAAATTTTTGGTCATTATTTCCTCAAGTATTCTTTCTGCCCCTTTTCCATTTTCTTCCCTTTCTGGGACCCCATTAATGCACATGTTTACGTGTTTTCCATTGTCATTCATTCAATTCCTGTTCCATTTTATCCATCATTTTCTCTTTCTTTTCTCCTTCCTTTTCGAGTTCAGATTTTACATTCTCCATTTCCCTAATTCTATCCTTCATCAATTCAAATCTGCTGAAACATGCACCTAACGTATTTTTTATCTCATCCATTGTATCTTTCATTCCCATAATCCCTGTTAAATTTCTTTGCAATCTTTGAAATTGTTTTTCATGTTCACCCAATGTTTTCTTAGTATCCTTTGTATCTTTTGTCATATTTCCTTCAACTCCTTGAATTGATTGAGGAGAGTTGTGTGATTACATTGAGTACTTGTCTTAAGTTCTATGTCTTGTCAATATTTTTGTTTTGTTTCTTTGGCTGGCCCATGTCTTCCTGCTTCTTAGTGTGGCTTGTAAATTTTTGCTGATGCATAGGCATTGGAATATTTTGTTGAATTTACTCTGATGGTCAATTTCTGTCTCTTGTCTAGTTGTTTTGTTTCATAGCTCTTCTTTGATATTTGGTTCAACTTCTTCTAAGTGTTTAACATTGCCCAGCTTAAGTTATTAAAACAGGGCCAGGACCTCACTAAGGCAGTGCAGACTAGATCAAGGGGATTCAGACAAGGCACACTAAAAGAAGTTTTTCTCCTGGTAGTTTCCTACCAGCCAGCAGATTATGCCTGTCAGTGAATCTTTCCAATGAGGTGACTATTTCATCCTTCACTTGCACATGATCTTGCCTGGCCAATCTGAGATTCAAAGTGATCTCTGCTGGCTTAATTCACTGAAGGGAAACCATCGTAGTCCTCCACCACACACTTTCATCCCAGGGAGGATTTGTCTGTTCCCCTCTCAATTGTCTGCCCGAGCCATGAGTTTTATCCAGGACATTTGCCTTGAAGGTGGGGGATAGATGCTGTTCCCAGTCATGGTGGCTAGTAACTAACAGTTTTCATTTCAGGTTCTTCATCTCTCTGTCGTGTGCCTATGGAGAATGTACAGGACTCTCCTGTCTGCTGAACTCCAAGGCAGTGCCCTTGGATAGCTTTTTGTCCTTCCTCCATTGTATTTGTGAGAGAGTTGAGCTTTGTCTACAAATTCCAATGCCATCTTCCCATACAAGTGGTTTATTTATTTATTTATTTATTTATTTATTTATTTATTTATTTTAATGTTACATTAAAAAAATATGAGGTCTCCATATACCCCCATTCCCCTTACCCCACTCCTCCCATAACAACTTCCTCCATCATCATGGGACATTCATTGCACTTTGTGAATACATCTCTGAGCACTGCTGCAACACATGGTCAATGGTTCACATTATAGTTTAAACTCTCCCCCAGTCCACCCAGTGGGCCATGGGAGGACATACAACGTCCAGTAACTGTCCCTACAGTACCATCCAGGACAGCTCCAAGTCCTGAAAATGCCCCCAAATCACATCTCTTCTTCCCACTCCCTACCCTCAGCTGCTACCATGGCCACTTTCTCCACATCAATGCTCCATTTTCTTTGATATTCATAAAGTATTTATTCAAAACCACTTGGACAGTCCTGAATCTCTGGATTGTCCAAGTGGTTTCGAATAAATACTTTTTGAATATCTGATGAGCACTTGTGCTGTCTCCAGTGATATATGTGAAGAAAAGACAGACATTACTTTTATAGATACTTGGTGAGGATACCATGTTATGAATGGGAGAGTTAGTAATACTGTGAAGTGCAAAGAGAAGTCATAAGAGAATTGAGAACTGTTTCTTAAAAGGATTAGTTTATATTGAGTTATCAATGTAGGTAGTCCATTAGAAAGCATTGTAGAGAGAGCAAGAGGTAATGCCTATGTTTAAGATTACCATTTTAAATACAGAGGTCAGGGAAAGTTTCTGTGAGGCAGGGGTATTTGAGGAGGGACTGAATGAAGAAAGCATGACTTTTGAGGGTATTAGTGAAGAGTGCTCTTTGTTGTATGAAGAGGAAAAATTATACCACTGAAGCAAGAATGATATTCAGAATATTTGCCAAATGTCATGAAGTATAATGTACCTAGAGTGAAGTGAAGGAAGGAATGAGTGACAATAGCAGGTGGCTTTGAAGAATACTTCAAGGGCAAGTAGAGTAGCTTAAGATGTTTGGATTAGATAATGTGAAGAAGAAGCTAAAGAGGTGAAAAGATGGGTAGAGTTTGATTCCATGGAGTGTCTACATCAGCATTTTTTTAAACTACAGGTTTGAATATTTTATAAGGATTAGGACAGGAGGATTTTAGGTAAATATTTCAAGATATAATAGATTCAAAGAGAGAGAGAAGGAGGGATAGAAGGAGAATGAGAAAGTAGGTGAGGTAAAGAAGGAGAGGAAGAGAGAGAAAGTTAGGAAAGCATGGACAGCATAGTAAATAATATAGGATGGCCTCAGTACCAATAGACCTGGTATTTAATTTACCAGGGACATTGAACTTTAATTTGGGATAAATAATACAAATTCTAGTTGTATCAGTATAGGATGAGTTTTTTTGGGAAAAATAAAGGAGTAATGAAAAATTCTTGCCCTGTAATATCGCTGTAGCCAGAAGGAGTTTACCAAATAGAATTCTTCAGTGTCTATTAATTAAGTTCTCAAGGATATAGTCTCCATCTCAGGGGATTGAGGTTGCAATAACAATATATATTCTTCTCTTCAAGATAAGAAATTTAGTGCCCCAGAGAGATAACATAAGACTTAGTCAAAGGACTGATTCTTAGAGATTCAGAGACCAAGGTAAGTGACAACACAGACAGTGAAAGACAGCAAGAGAGATGGAGAAAGGGCTTATAACAATCTGGCATGGTAAGATGGAGGACATATGAAGAATGTAGCATACATGAAAAGAGAAAGAAACTCATAGAGTGATACTATTTCAAGGCTACATATATTTTTCTACAATACTTCTGACTAGTGTCACAAAGAGTAACAGGTATGGTAAAGCTGATGAGGAAAGAAATGCATGAATATGTCCTGTTTAGGTTTAGCTATTGTTTCTGACCATGTATGCAGGTATAAAAATTTGACTAGCAAGAGGGTAAGCACTAACTTTCCTTATTTTCTAGATTATTAGTAAAATAATCCATAAATGTATTTTCAATTAATTAATTCTTGAATGGATAAAATAGTTTGATATAAAAGTATTGACCTGACTAATAGATTTGTCTATAAAAAGACCCAGTGCTAATATGATGCAGCAGCTGATAAAGGGTATGAATGCAAGATATCAGGAAGGGAATGATACCAGAAGATTAAGCAATGATGAGATGAGAAGGTATAAATTATCTCTTGTCCTTCCCTTCATCAGTTACAGGACACGGAATGAGGTATGTATGTGAAGTATGTTGGAGGTGAGTGAAATAGGGTATAGTATGAGGATGCCAGGTTTCAGAAATGTCTGCTGGATATAATTCCATGTATCAGCTTAGAGTTAGGGGGCCGAACAGGAGTGGCGAGGACACAGTCTTATCTCCAGACTCAGCATAGCTGTAAAATGAATGAATATATGTTGAAATAATAGATAAGCATGCATTTATAAGATGATCAAGTGACTGGTTGTGCCCAGAAATGTTTATAGACTTTTAAATAGTGTCTCATAGAGGGAAGCACTAATTTTGAAAACTCTTCTGGAAAATCCAAAGAGATAAGTGAGCAGTTGATTTTCTTGGGTATAATATTATTTTATCCTTTTCTGAGTTTTATACTCTATACAGTCCTTAAGGATGACTGATATACATAGGTACTGTGCCTGGTCATCTTCTATCTACTGAATCTCTCAGTAAGGTCATAGAGAGAACAACAGTTTTGAGGCAGTGATGCTATGCTTCTTTTTCTTACTTTGTCCATGCGTTCTTTCTGTCTTCAAAAAAATAACTTGCCTTCTCTTTCTAAAGAATTTCTCTGTAAGCCTTACCATTTGCCTATTTTCCATGGATTTTTATCTTGACCCACTTCTATATGTGTAAAATTTTATGCATAGTTTCTCCAAAGCACTTGCAATGTTGCTTACATATTCATCTTTGGAATTGTTATCTCCCTCAGTATAGCAGGGTATTCTTGAGGTTATGTGACCTATGTTATTCAAGTTTTTATTCATTTTGCCTAATCAAATCTAGACATGGAGAAGCCTTAAATATTTGAAGGAATAAGTTGTGATGATTACTACATCAACTCCTGTGTTAATTCTCCAGTAAAGAGTCAGTTGTCTTATGTCTTTATGCACCCTTGTCATATTTAGTTTCCCATTACAGAAGTGAGAATTCAACTATTTCCTCCCCAGCCTCAGTAACCCAAGATTAAATATATATGTATATATGTATATACTTGACTTCCTGAGAGAGAATTTCCCAAGTAATCTCTCATACTCTTCATAGGCTTCAAACTGGGCAGTTATTTGCCAGCACTTGTCTTATAATGGGCTTAAAGTAGGGTATACTGACATACATATGCATAAATCTCTGATGGGTGGATTTCCTCCAACATTCAAGAATTCCAAAATTCGAATCAAAGCTTTCTTTTTAAAAATTTTTTTGATGTTTAAAATTATTTTTTATGATAAGTTGTGAGCTCAAAAAACAATCATGCATAATGTGCAGAATTCCCATACATCTTACATTGTTGTGTAACATTTGTTACTGATTATGAAAGAACATGATCAGGCTATTTCCACTAACTATGGTATATAATGTGCATTTGGTATATGTTTTTCAATACACACCCCTAACATTAACAATACGTATTAGTATTGTACATTTGTTACAGTTCACAAGAGAACGTTCTCATATTTGTACTGTTAACCACAGTCCATCTTCTACCACATGGTTCACTGTGTGGTACAATACCATGCCTTACACATTCTATCCAGATGTACTCTCAGTGGCTTTCATTTTCATCACAGTTTGTGTAGTCATGGCCTCAGTAAACCTTTGAACAATTTCCTTAGTCCAAAAGAAAAAAATTCCATGTCCCCTATTACTGACCCTTAGTATTGATTTAGTACCTTCTTTGAGATTGATGCAAGAATATTGCTATATTGCTGTCAACTACAGGTCATAAATTACATTCATTGTATTTTTCCTGTGTATCCCTATATTCTTGCCAACTTGTAATAGTTCTAGTTCATAGAAGAATATATTTACATTTGTGCTATTAACAGCAATACCCATCTACCTCCAGGTTCACATAAGTCTCTAGATTATTCTCTAGCTTTTTTTCAACTGACATTTACATCCCTAGATTACATTTTTTAGCCACAATCCCATTTATAAACCAGTTGGTTTAGTTATACTAACTATAATGTGGTGCCATCAACTGTATTCATTTCCACCCTTTTTCAGTCAGATGAATTGAAAATTCTGCATACACTAAACATCAGTAACCCTTTTCAGTCCTCACTCTGTCTCCTACTAACCTATGGTATGGCTCTTTTTTTATTTTATTATATATTTATTTAGTAAATTGTATTTTTCAAAGATACATAGATCACAAAAAATGTTACATTAAAAAATATGAGGTTCCCATATACGCCACAATCTACCCCCCTCCCCCGCACTCCTTCCACATCAATAACCTCTTTCATCATTGTGGCATATTCATTGCATTTGGTGAATACAATTTGGAGCGCTGGTGCACCACATGGATAATAGTTTACATTATCGTTCACACTCTCTCATAGTACTTTCAGTTGCTTTAACTCCATGTGTTTATACTTCATATATGGATCAAAGCCTCTGTGCCATTGTACACATCATGTTCACACACTTAAGTACTATCTGTAAAACTCGTTTTAACAGTGAATTTCCCATAAATGAACTTCTCCGAAGTTTGCTTCAAATTTTAGTTTACTGCAGTTCAGGATTTTCACATAGTTTCAATGAGTGCTGAAGAAATCACTGAATTCTTAATTTTGTCTTGCTGAGATATCCATAAGGACACTAAGATCTGGGAAACAATCTTAGGAACCAAACTGTAGGATATTTAAAATGCTTCTGCCTTCTTCCCATTGACACATACCAGAGGAAATATTTGAAAATCATCTAGCACATAATAGTTAGTCTCATTTCCCTCAGATGGTCCATCCTTGGACAGTTTAATTACTGGATGCTTTCTTATGGAGTGTCCAATAGACAGGACTATCTAGATTAAAATAATGACTTAACTAATGTTTTATCATGACTGAAAAATATTTTTACCAATTATCTCCTTCTCCTTGTCTTTATCCATTTTTCATATCTGATGGAAAAATAAAAATATATATATTTGCAAAATATACCTATGTTGGGAAATGCATTGTTTATATTCTGAAATATGATGAAATTGAGAATATTTGTTATTATTTATTGTTAATTTGATTATTTAAAGAAATTTTGAAATGGAGCACTTTCAGTTGGCTGAACTTCGTACATATCAAAATAAACAATGATAAGAAGTTTACCATTCAGTAAACATTGAGTATTAATGCCATTCGAAATCATACCATTCAATATTCACAAACACACATAAATGCATACACACACATACAGAGTTATACCCACTACATTTTAGGAATCTCAAGTAGCCAAAAGAGGAATTTTTTTATTTCAAATTCCAAAGGAGGCACCATGCACATTAAACAAAAATGTGTATAAAACTACCAGATGCACAGACCCTGGACTTTATTTTCCCATTTATTTCTGGTTGCATTCCTGATTATGAATCTCTCTCTGGCAGAGAGATATTTTTTTCCCTTCCTTTCTCCAACCCCTAAATTTGCTTGTAGGAAAATCAAAACAGTGTGAGGCTGATTACTCCTAGTTCTGTATGATGTTCAAGTGAAGCAAGTAGAGTGTGAAGAGAGTATTTTATCACTTTTATGAATGGGAAGAAAGGAAGATTACAGTGTTATTTGTACTTTTTCAGGAATCTGGACAAAGAGAGAAGTGAAGCAATCACTAATAGGAAAATAACATCAAAATCTGATAAGCACAATCACAAGCAGTAGCAGAGAGAATGTCCATTCCTAATGACACGCAGTTCCATCCTTCTTCATTCCTTCTGGTGGGCATCCCAGGCCTGGAAGCTGTGCACATCTGGATTGGATTTCCCTTTTTCTGTGTGTATCTTGTTGCACTTTTGGGCAATGCTGCTGTCCTGTTTGTGATCCAGACTGAGCAGAGTCTCCATGAGCCCATGTACTACTTCCTGGCCATGCTGGACTCCATTGACCTGGGCCTGTCCACAGCCACCATCCCCAAAATGTTGGGCATCTTCTGGTTCAATCTCAGGCATATATCGTTTGGGGGCTGCCTTTCCCAGATGTTCTTCATCCACTTTTTCACAGTAATGGAGAGCATCGTATTAGTAGCCATGGCCTTTGACCGCTACATTGCCATTTGTATCCCCCTCCGGTACACCGTGATTCTTACCAACAAAATCATCGGCCTTATTGCAGGTGCTGCTGTCCTGCGGAGTTTGTACATGGTAGTTCCACTGGTGTTTCTCCTCCTGAGGCTGCCCTTCTGTGGGCACCATGTCATCCCTCATACCTACTGTGAGCACATGGGCATCGCCCGCCTGGCCTGTGCCAGCATCAAAGTCAACATTATGTTTGGACTTGGTAACATTTCTCTCTTATTATTGGATGTGCTCCTTATTACTCTCTCCTATGTCAGGATCCTCTATGCTGTCTTCCGCCTGCCCTCCTGGGAGGCCAGACGCAAAGCTCTCAACACCTGTGCCTCCCACATTGGCGTTATCTTTGCTTTTTTCACACCAGCGTTTTTCTCTTTCTTGACACACCGTTTTGGCCAAAACATACCTCAGTATATCCATATCTTGTTGGCCAATCTGTATGTGGTTTTCCCTCCAGCCCTCAACCCCACAATCTATGGGGTCAGGACCAAGCAGATTCGAGTGCGGATGCTGAGGATATTTTTCAAGAAAGATAACTAACTATTCAAAGGCTTACCCTAGAATTCCTATTTTCTAGATTACAGTGTAATATTGAACTCAATAATACATAATCCATAAATTTAAACTTTTGTCTTTGAAGGTAATACTGAGAATATTGGTGATTTTATTGGAATCTGTATGAAATCTTTTTTTTTACAAGTATTTTCACTCATTTTTGTTTGAGTCTTTTGATAGTCTTATATAGTTTAAATCTACCTCCATTACCCCAGTTTTGAGAGGAATACAGTTTTTTAGAGAGTTTAAGTGATTTATTCCAACTCCACTCAGAAGTAGTCACTTGGACCAAATAATTGACTCCAAATTGTTAGCATTTTTCCTTATGTCAGAGAATAGGAACAAAATAATCTGTCTCTGAATAAGTAGTTCTTGAAACAACATTTAAAATATATGTTCTAAGTATTATTTGTGTTCTTGCGTGTGTTTTATTTGAAGGGAAAGGGCATACACAAATGAAATTGATCAGTATGGACAGAATACATGCTTCATGTCAGGCTTTGAACAAATATTTTTTAACAGGTGATGGGTAAAATTCTTTCCCCTCTGCCAAACCTTTGAATCCAGTTTTATGAGTTGTGTTTTTCAGGGTTCTCCAGAGAAGCCAAACTGACAAGATGTATATATGAATTGGCTTATACGGTTGTGCGGATGGTCAAATCTTAATTCTGTAGGGCAGGTTGCAACATTGGAACTTCTATGAAAAATTTGGATGAATTCCAGAGGAGAAACTATAAAGATTGGAGCCTCTTTCTATTGGCCACTGAAATAATCATTTCTCCTTCAATGCCTTCAACTGATTGCATGAGGCTTCTCTCATTATTGAAAGCAAACACCTTAGGTGATTGCGGATGTGATCAGCCATAGATGCTATCAATTTACTGATGATATAATCCGTGAAATCTCTCACAATAACAACCCAGTCCTCACTTGACCAAACAACTGGATACCAAATTGTAGCCCAACTGAGATAGGAATTTAACTATCACAGCCATTATCGGCATATTAATGCAGAGTGATAAATGCAGGGATGCAATAATGCACCTGGATAGGTGTGATACACTAGGTTTATTTGGGAATTACTGATGAGAACACCTTGCATGTATTACCTCTCTAATGAAATGATGAAAAAAGATGATTAAACATGCAAATGATGGTAGGTGGAGTGTGCAGGAGAGGGGGGACTGGAGCAGGACATCTCAGGCTGAGGAAATAGCCCAGAGAAAGGTGTAGGTTCAAGGTCTTTTCAATTTTGATAGAACAATGAGTTTGCAGATGAGTGATCTGATGTCAACATTTAGGTGTTGGCATTGGTCAAAGCATGATTACCATTGAGTGCAATGTTGTGGAGTTTGATCTATAGCCCTATGGGGGTTTGAAACTGTATATACCCCAGAAAAGAGTGTTCTTATCTTTAATCCTTGCCTGTGACTGCGGACTCATTTTAAGTAGAACCTTTTTTACTAACTTATTATTTAAGTTTTTAAACTTTTGTCTTTTTTTCCCAAGATACATAGATCACAAAAAATGTTACATAGTAGGATCTTTTAAAATATTTTTATGGGAGAAACTGTGAGCCTACATAACAGTCATGTATAATGTGCAGAATTCCCATACATCACCCCTCTGATGAAAGAACATCATCAAAATATAACTAATTATAGTTCATATCTTACATTTGGTATATTTTTCCGTACACTCCCTATTATTAGGCCAAGTTTTAGTATCGTACATTTGTTATAGTTCATTGTAGGCTCTAATATTTATACTGTTAACCACAAACCATCATCCACCACAAGGTTCACTGTGTTTTTATGCAATCCCATGCTGTGTACCATCCATTCAAAGTGTTCACACAGCAACTGCCACTTTGATCACAGTTGTGCAGTCATTGCCTTAGTAAACCTTTGAAAGTTTTCCTAGTCCAAAAGAAAAAATCTCATACTCACCATTATTGATCATTAGTAATGATGTAGTACTTTCTTTGATACTGATGCATGAATATTACAATATTGCTGTCAACTATAATCCAAAGTTTATATTAATTAAATTTTTCCTTGCATCACCATATTCTTACCAACTAATAATAGTGATGTATTTTTGTTCTTGTTCATAGAAGAACATTCTATATTTGTACTAGTAATCAGAGTCCTCATCCACCTCCAGGTTCACTATATCATTTATTCCCTAGATTTCTTTCGCTGTCCTTCATTGGCATTTACATCCCTAGACTACCCCTGTCAGCCATAATCCCATTTATAAGTATTCCATATTAGTTATTCTCAGTATAATGTGCTACCACCAACTCTATTCATTTCCACGCTTTCACTCTAGCTATTTGAAAATTTTACATATATTAACCAACAGTAGGGTGGTGCTTCACAGACAATTATGGAGCATTGTAGATCCCCCCAGGGCCCCACTGGATGGAACGTGGGAGAGTATGGGCTATGATGCAGACCATTGACCATGAGGTGCAGTGATGCCCAGAGATGTACTTACCAAATGCAATGGATGTGTCATGATGATGGGAGAGAGTGTTGTTGTGGAGGGAGTGGTGGGGTGGGGGCGGTGGGGTTGAATGGGACCTCATATTTTTTGAATGTAATATTTTTAAAAAATGAATAATAAAAATAAAAAAATAAGAAAGTACCCCTTCTTAGCCTTCATCCTGTTTTCTCATATACTGTATTCCAGATTTTAACTCCATGTGTCTATTCTTTGTATTTAGTTCATATTGTGAGACCATACAATATTTATCTTTTTTTTCTAGCTTATTTCACTCACTATGCATTCCCTGGTTTATGGACCCTTGGGTTGTTTCCATCTTTTGTTTATCCATTCATTGGTTGATAGACACTTGGGTTGTTTCCATCTTTTGGCAATTGTGACTATAATGCCAAAATGAACATTGGTATGCAAGTGTCTATTCATGTCCCTGTGTTCAATTCTTCATTAGGATTACATTGAATCTGTATATCAATTTGGGTAGCACTGACATCTTAACAATATTTAGATTTCCAACCCATGAGCATTGAATGGTCTTCCAATTATTTATGCTGTAAAAAACTTTCTTTTAGAAATGCATTGTAATTTTTTGAATACAAGAGCTTTAAGTCCTTGGTCAAGTTTTTTCCTATTTCATTCTTTTTGTTGCTATTGTGAATGGATTTTCCCCTGACTTTCTTCTCTGATTCATCATTAATTGTGTATGCACTCATTTATTAGCTGTAGTAGCAAGGAGTAAATTTTTACTTCTTCCTTTTCAATTTGGGTGTCTTTTATTTCTTTTCTTACTTATTGCTCTAGCTAGAACCTCTAGCACTATATTGAAGAATAATGGTGAAAGTGGGCATCCTTGTCTTGCTCCTTATCTCAACAGGAAAGCTTTCAGTCTTTCACCATTTAGTACAATGTTAGCTTTGTGTTTTTTCAGATACACATTTTATCATTTTAGTAGTTTGATATTATTGATGAATTCCAAAAAGAAATATCGGTTTATGTTTGTGACCTGGTCTTTACCTCTGGGCATATTAGAGTGTATTGGATTCTAGGTTTTACTTTTACTTGATTAAATAATGATTAAGACTTTGATTTGGCCCCTTCAGTAGGATGTTGTGTCCCTGCCCCCTTGGTGGACAGGGACGCACAGAGGAACTGCACTGCAGAGAAGGGATTTTTTTGAGCTGGAACCCTGCGAAATAAGCACCAGAGGAGCTTGATTGTGAAGGGCCCTGAAAGTAAACTAGCTACTTGCCTGATAGACTACAGCTGGCCTTGTGGAGCTAGCAGAGGAGCTTAGCCCAGGGAGAAGCAAGCCCGGGAAAGAGAGGAACCCAGGAAGCCTGAACCCTCACAGAAGTAGGCAGCCATCTTGCTCCAAAACATGGCATAGACTTTGGTGAGGTAAGTAACTTATGCTTATGGTCTAGTAACTGTTGACTTCTCCCCACAAAATATCCTTTATAAAAGCCAATAGATTTATGGTATTTTGCATCAGCACACCTTTGGCTGACTAATGCAATTGTGTTCAGAAAAGTTCCCTGAATTCCTGTTTAAGAGTGTTTTTATCAAGAATGAATGCTGTACTATGTCAAATGCTTTTTCTGTATCAATTGTGATGATCATATGATTTTTATTCTGTAATTTATTAATGTGATACCTTACACTAATTAATTTTCACATGCTGAACCATCCTTGAATGCCTGGGAAAAAACAAGTTTATTAGATGAATAATTCTTTTAATGGGTTGTTTGATTCAATTAGAGAGTACTTTGTTGAGTTTGCATCTATAGTCATTAGGAAAATTGGTCTGTAATTTTTTTGTTATATTTTTATCTGGCTTTGATATCAGGATGATGTTGGTGTTATAAAATGGGTTTGCTAGTGTTTCCTCATATTCAATTTTTTAGAGGACTTTGAGTAAGATTGAGATTAAATCTTCTTTGAGTGCTTGGTAGAAGTCACCTGTGAAACCATCTGGTCCAGAGCTTTCATTTTGGGGAGGTTTTTGATGACTGTTTTGATCTCTTTTCTTGAGATTGGTTAGTTGAGCTCTTCTATTTCTTCTGCTGTCAGTGTAGGTTTTTATTATTTGTACATTTCATCTACATTGTCTAGTTGGTTGCATACATTTTTTCCTATCAATATCTTATGATCTCTTCTATTTCTGTGGAGTCAGTAGTAATTTTCCCAGCTTTCATTTCTGAATTTATTTATTTGCATCTTCTCTCTTTTTTTCTTTGTTAGTCTAGCTAAGGGTCTGTGAATTTTGTTCATCTTTTCAAAAACCCAACTTTTGTTTTTCTTAAATCTCTAATTGTTTGTTGTTGTTGTAGTTCTCAATTTCATTTATTTCTTCTCTCATTACTGTTATTCATTCCTTCTGCTTGTATGGGATTAGTTTACTGTTCTTTTCTGTTTTCTCTACATTTGTGGTTGTCCTTTTTTTCTAGTTTTCTTTAATGTAAGCATTGAAGGGTATAAATATTCCTTTCAGCACTGCCTTAGCTGCACCTATAGGTTTGCTATATTGTGTTCTCATTTTCATTTGTCTTGAGATATTTACTGACTTCTGTTGCAATTTGTTCATTGACCTATTGATTATTTATTTATTATTTTGTTTTTTAATCTTCATATTCTAGTGCCTTTTCCCTTTTTCTGCCTGTTATTCGTTTCCAGCTTCATTCCATAATGATAAGAGAAAGTGCTTTGTATAATTACAGTGTTTTAAAATTCATTGAGATTTGTTTTGTGACCCAATATGTCATCTATCCTGGAGAAAGACCCGTGAGTACTTGAGAAGATTGTATATCTTGCAGTTTAGGGGATGCAATGTTCTGTATATGTCCACTAGATTTAGTTCATTTATCAAATTATTCAAGTTCTTTATTAAACTTCTGCCTAGATGTCCTATTCAATTCTTAGGTGGTATATTGAAGACTCCAACTATTATTGTAGAAACTTCTGTTTCTCCCTCCTGCCAGTGTTTGCCTCCTGCATTTGGGGCACCTTGATTAGGTACATATACATTTATGATTATTTCTTTCTTGTGAATTACCCATTTTATTAATATATAATGTGCTCTCTTATCTCTTTTTATAGCTTTCCTTTGAAGTTCCATTTCACCCAACCTAAGTGTAGAAATTGTAACTACTCCAGCTTTTTTCTTTCTCATTTTTATGTACTTTTTGTTACTGCATTCATAGAACATATTTTTCCAGGATTTCACTTTCAATCGTTTTGTATCCTTTGATCTAAGATGAGTTTCTTATAGACAGCAAATGCATGACGCATTTTTTCATATCCATTCTAGTAGTGTGTGTTTTTTGATTGGAAAGTTTAATCCTTTAACATTTGATGTTATTACTTAAAGACAGTCCTTCATCTATTTTGACCTTTGTTATTTTATTTGTCTTATCTTACCTTCACCAATCTTTTTACACTTGTGATTACTTTTACTGAAGTAATCTTCCTTTCTAAACTGCCTTTCAAGCCTCTCTCTCCTGTCTTTTCTTTTCAGACTGTGGCATCCCTTGTAATATTTCCTGAAAGGGAAAAACTCTCTCAGTTTTTGCTTTCATGTGAATATTCTATACTTGCCCTCAGTTTTGAAAGACAATTTTGCCAGATATAAGATTCTTGGCTGGCAGTTTTTCTTTTTAAATATCTTAAATAAATCATACCACTACCTTATTGCCTCCATGGTTTCTGATGAAAACTCAGCACTTGATCTTATTAGGCATAGTTTGTATGTGATGAATTGCTTTTCTCTTGCTGCTTCCAGAGTTCTCTTTTTGACATTTGACAATCTGATTAGCATTTGTATTCAAATAGCCCTATTCATATTTGTTTGAATGGGCGCATGGTGTGCCTCTTGGACATGCCTCTGTGTCCTTCATTAGAGCTGGAACCTTTTCTACTGTTATTTCCTCAAATATTCTTTTTGTCCCTTTTCTCTTTCTTTCTCCTTCTGGGACACCCATGTTAAATATGTTTGCCTATCTCTTGTCATCATTTAGTTCTCTAAAAAATTGAGGTATTGTTCAATTTTTTTCTGTTCTTTCTCGATCTGTTCTTTTGTGTGTTCACTTTCAGAGGTCATGTTTTCAAGTTCTGTAGATGATAGAGATCAAGACTGCTTTTCTTTCTTTGACCAAGCTACCACTTAGCTCCTTACTTGCCCCTATCTACACTTTCCTTGGTCCTGACTACCTTGAAACTAATCTTACAGTTCTGGGACCGTAAAGAAAAGCCACTGAGACTACAGGAGAAAGGAAAATAAGGAAAAGATAACTTCAGACTCTACCTTTCCTAATGTCATTCTTGCCCTCCACCTCCGCCTTCATTTTGCTTTTCATCTCAGCACTTATGCTACTGAGGTACCTGAGAGGCTCCTAGATAAGCACTTGTTTTATTTATTCTTTTTTAAAAAGCTTTAGATTGCATAAATGTTGTATAAAAAATAAAAAATAGAGGGAATTCCCATAGGCCCACTCTGCCCCCCTCCCACACTTTCCCACATTAACAATATCCTTCATTAGTGTGGTACATTTTTTATAATTGATGAACATATATTGAAGTATTGCTAATAATTGTGGAATATATTTTGCATTATATTTTGCACTCTATCCCACACAATTTTGTAGGCTATGACAAAATATGTAATGGCCTGTATCCTTCATTGCACTGTCATGCAGGGCAATTCCAATGTCCCCAAAATGTCCCCATATTACACGTATTCTTCCCTCATTCTCTCCTCAGAACCTCTGGTGACTTTATATCATTGATAAAATTCTTCCATAGCTAGAATAATGCTAAATCTATGATAGAGTAATAATCAGCCTACTTTAGTCCACTGTTCATTCCCCAATCTTGAGGATTTGGGGATGGTGATAGCCATTATACTTCTAATTGAGAGGGGGCTTAGATTTCGTGGGGCAGATGGATGGAATTATCTTTTTGAAATTGCAGACTCTCTCTGTGCCTTGGGATCAGCGTTGTCCATAACCTTCCTCTTAGTCATCCTGGGTGAGTCCAATGCTGGTCTAGTGCTAATTATAGGTTCAAATAAAAGGGGAGGCAATTCTTTATCTCTCTCCCTCTCTCCCCTAGTCCTTACAGGCTCCAGGTGGCCTTGTTACTGCAAAGGAAAATGTTCTCAACCAAGAAGTGCTGATCGCAACCGCAGTGAATCCCTACCCATCCCAGGGTGTGGTGTGTGAATGTAAAATCACTTACTCTTTTCCAGTGCTTTTTCTCCAATTCTCTCCCAGCCTTTACAGAGCTGGTTGTCTTGTTTCAGTGATGTTGAATTCCACTCTTATGTTTTACAAAATTATTTTGGCAGTTGAGAGCATGCTTTAGAGAAGGATTGCTCTTCTGAGAGATTGGACCTTGGTTTAACTATTTTTCCTGGTTACAGAAATCTAATGACTTTGTTCCCTTACTGGAGAAGCTCTGACAGAAGAAATATCCCTTATTTATTCCTTTGTTTTGTCCTTCTTTTTTGAGAAGTTCAGACACATTATACTTTACATTTTTTGCTTCCATTCATTGCACCAAGATACAAAGTCTCTACAGGTGAGGGTAAACTTCTCTACTCAGAGCCTGATGATGGGCATCCAAGGACTTGCATGAGCTGCAACGTCCCCTGCCATCACTGCTCATGTTCTTTAGCCAAGGAACTCTAAAGCTAAAGCATGGGAATTAGTTTCTTTCAAAATAACTAATACAGTTCTCAGGACTCTCATAACATTAACTCTCTAAAATGAATTCAGCTATTGACTGTATAACTTCAAGGCACTCTTGAGAAAACATTGTATAAGAAACAAAAACATGAGGAAGAGATATTTTAGATCTTCAAGTGAATTTTAGAATGCAAGGAGAATAGATTAATTACACCACTATCAATAGATGGTGAAAAAGAAACAAGGAAAGTAATATGTTTGAGATCCTAGATGTTGATAAATACCTTGCATATATTATCTCATTTATTTCTCAGATGACCTTTTTTTGTTTTAAGTTTAGTTAAGATGATTTTCATACTTAGTCTTTTCCTGTTTTATTTTTAAACTTTGGTAATTTTTGAGTTGGAAACATTCATCTGCTTTGTCTTATGAGTAATGAGTTCTCTAAATCTCACTCTGAATACTGATTTGTTTTTGTTTTAAAAAATATATTCCAATTGTTTTTTTTTCAAGTGTGTATTTTAATTTGCAGATAAACAAATGGGCAGAGTTAGATTTTGTTGTGGATTTCAAAATATTATTTAATTGTCCCATCATTGTCCATAACTTTTGTGACATATATTTCTTGGTTTTTGTTTATAATTTTTTGTCTGTGTGAAATAATTATTTAACAATATTCTGCAAGTATTTTAAAAAGTGTATATTATCCAATGATAAATTTTTTTTAGTGAAAATTCTCTTTGTATTAAATTACTGTTTGCGTGATTGAAGCATTTGTTTCTAGGAGAGGTGGGTTAAGGTATCCCAGAATGAATTTGGATATATCAATTTTTTAAATAAATTTCCATTACATTTTGCTTCTTATATTTTGAAGTAGTACTTTGAGATAGATCATTGTTTTTGGATCTCATCTATCCTTTTCTCTCTTTCTTAATAATTGTTACCTTGAATTCTATTGTTTTAGAACATGTCTAGTGCTATACTACATTTATCCTGTTTATTTCACCCTATATATATTTTAAATACATAACTTTTGACAGTGTCTTTTCATTTAGAATCTTTTCATGATGAAATTTGTCATACAAATACATGCTGAAAAAATAAGGCAGAAAAAAGCCATAGACCCAGACACAAAAATTTTTAACTTATTCTTACACGTGCCATAGATATATGTTATTACAAAGTAACTTGAAGATACCATGACATATTACTCCTAAATCACATGTGTATGTCTCATCAAGTATCTGTGTGAAATTTACTTACGGAAGGCATGAGGAAATATTATATGATTTGATATGATATATTACACTACACTGTATTACAGATAAAGTGCGTACAGTGAGGGAGCAGCTTAGAAGTGAGTTCAATGAACTTTCAGAATGACAATATCCATGTAACCACAACACAAATCTGGAAACAATTTATTGGCAACCAAAAATCTTTCCATACCTCTTTGAAGCCCTTATCTTACACATTCAAAAAACACTATCCTAATATCTGCCACTGCATAACAGTTTTGCTCTAAGCTTTTAACTTTACTTAAATGCAAACATAAAAGCATGAATGCATTTATATCTTTTTAAAGAAAATTCAGTAATAAATTTGTGAGATTTGTCCCTATTTTTGCTTGTAGTGGTGTTTGCTCATTTCCTTGTTGGGTGGTATTCTGAGGTGTGAATGTACCACAATTTATTTATGTAGTCCAGGTTGACATTTGGGTTGTTTCTATTTTTGGCTTGTAGGACCCAGCCTCTAAGATGACTCCCAGTGATCCCCACTTCCTAGTATTGATGCCCTTGTGTAAAGCCCTCCCTTTGAGTTTGGGCATGATTTTTATGGAGCAATAAATAACTAATGTGTAAGTAACCCTTTTAAAATAATATGAATCATAACTTTCTTTGCAGACTATTAGATTCATCCATATATGCATTTCTAATTGAGTAGATTGCTAACAGTGTAAATCCTAGGTCATACATTGTATATGAGTTCAAATTTGATAGATACTGCCAAATAGTTTCCAAATTTAGTTCAAATAATTTACACTGCCATCAACAAGCAGTATATGAGAGTTGTAATTGTTTCACAACCTCCCCAAAGCTTTGTTTTATGAGTCTATTTAATTAAAAGTTCTTCTTTGTGTGTGTTTGTAGTAATATCTCATTGTGGATTTAATCTTCATTTCCCTGATACAAAAGAAGTCAAGCACCATTTCAAGTGTCCATATTAATTTAGATATTCTTTTTAATGAAAAGCTTCTTCCACACTTGTAATTTTTCTGTTGCTTTTTAAAATTAGAAAATATGTATGTATGTATATATATGTTCATACATATATTTTGTTTTAAAGACTTTTTTCAAAAGTATGCATTGCAAATATATTCTCCTACTATAGAACTTGTCTTTTCACTCTCTTATTGGTGTCTTTTCATGAATGAAAGTCCTTCATTTTAATGTTGTAAGATTGCTTTTTGTGTCTATTTAAAGTAATCTGTTTCTCTCGCAAGTAACAAAGATATTTTGCTATATTTTTTTCTAAAATTTAATTGTTTTATATAGACAAATTTGACCCACAATATATCTTGTAGAGATTTTTTTGGATAAATTGTGCAGTAGACTTCATGACTTATCATTTCGATATTCAATTACCCCCACCAACATTTACTGTTAAGAGCTTCCTTATACAATCTCACTGCTCTTGTGCTTTTTAAATGGAAAACTTGGAATATGTTATAAGGATTATGGCAAGGAAATTTTAGATAAATATGTCAGGATATACTAGCATCAGAGAGAGTTGGAAGAGAGAATGAGGGAAAAAGAAGGGGGAAGGAGGAAAGAGAGAGAATGAGAGAGAGAGAGAGAGAGAGAGAGAGAGAGAGAGAGAGAGAGAGAGAGAGAGAGAAGGAGGAATGGACAAAGTAGTGAAGAATGCAGGATAGGATTGGAGTTGATAGATCTGATATTTAATTTACCAGGAACTTTGAATTTAATTTATGAGAAATCATACAAATTTTATTAGTGTCAGTAAAGGAATGTTTTTTTTTTTGAAAAATTAAAGGGTCAAATGAAGAATTCTTGCCCTGTAGTTTCTGTGGCAGTTATTCTTATAAAGGGGTCCATGAACTTGAATTGAAATTCTAAAAGATATTATTCTTGTGGAGATGTGTTTGTGTAACTGTGATATATTTATGAAATAATACACAGTATAGCGTGAACTCAGTAAAGGGTCCATAATTTTCACCTGATTGGCAGAGGGGTCTGTGGAAGAAAAAAAAGGTAAAAAATGCCTGCTGTAGAGAAAACGAAAAAATAGCCAAATAAAATTCTCCAGTGCCTATTAACTAAACTATGTCGAGGTCTCAAATATACCATGGTCCCCTTCACAGGGGAAATTGAGCTATAATAAAAGCATAAAGGACATTTCTTCATCGTTTTATATGGTGTATCCTAGAGAGATGCCACATGTTTTTGAAGTACTGCTTGTTAGGTGTTTAGACATCAAGGTAAGTCATATCATGGTGAAGCTGTGAAAAATAAAAGAGATGAAGGATGGGCTGATGTCAAGTTAGTGTGCAGAGATGGAGGACAAGTCAAAGTATGAAGAAAGGATGGAGATAGAAAGCATACTTACCCACAAGACCTCTCAAGGCTACTCATGTTTTCTTTCATTTCTATGTACCTATGTTCATCCAAAGCTTCACACATAAACTAAAACATCCTTCCAAAATTAAAGGGACTATAGGTGATGAGGAAGGAATTGCATCAATATGTCCTGTATATGTTTACCAGTTGTTCATGAACTTGCACACATGTGCCTAAATGTGAACAGCAAGAGGGGACGGGCTAACTTTCCCTGATTTATTAGCATTATATGCTATAGTAAATATAATAGTTTAATATATTATTGAATGTAAAAAAGTGCATATAAATGGATCCTAAATCTTGTCTCTGATGGACAGATTTTTTTTTTCTGAAAATAGGACTTAGGGCTAGGGTTATGAAACATTTCAGAAAGAAAACAATTTTTCGTGAAAGCTGGATGGCCATTAACCTTTAGGATTGGGCAGTGATGAGATGAGAAGGTATATATTATCACCCTTTTCACTTCTCATGATTGACATTACATGGATGATAACTGTTGTGGGGAGATGGTGAAACAGAATAGAGTAAGTGGATGTAAGGTTGAGAAAGTGGCTTCTGAATATATCTATAAGTAGTAGCTAAGAGTTAGATGGTAAAAAAAGGAGTGGGAACTGAAACTTATTTATGAACCCAGGACAAATTGACTGACATGTGAATATATCTTGAAATAATATATCACTATACATTTGTGGAACTAGAAATTTGCTGTGAGCAATGTTTATAGACCTGTAAATGATGTCCTAGAGAGGAGGTAGGACCAGTTTTGAGAATCCACTTAGAAAATCTATAGGTATTAGTGGAATAAGTTGATTTTGGCCAGATGTAGTCATATTTTGTTTTTCTGAGTTTCTGCTGTACATAGCTTCTAAGTGTGACTGATACACTGGGCTTTTAGATTTTCTGCAGTCTACTGAATTTTATTTACTAGTCAGGCCACTTTGCTTTGTTCTTATCTACAAATGTAATAAATTTTAAAAAAATCTTTTTCGTGTAGAATTAGTATTTTAGTCTTAGTGTAAGCTTAACTTTCTATATGGAGTTTATCTTGACCCACCTTAATATTACACATGCTTTTACCATAGCACTGGCAATGTAGTTTTCAAATTTCAACTCTGGAATTTTATTTCTCTCAAAAACAGTGGTATGCTTGAAAGTATGTGTCATGAATTATTTAAACATGCATTCCAAGTTCCAAATCAAGGCAGGCACATAGAGAATCTCCTAATTATTTGATGGGATAAATTGTGCAGAGCACCCCTCTATGTCCCTCATGTATCCTCCACATTAGAAAGAGGAAAGAATTCTTTCCTTACCTCTCATTTTCTCATTAAAATACTGAGGACAAAGATTTCATCCTGGGTTTAGTAACCTAAGTTTAATATTATTCTTCTTCCTGAAAGAATTTTCCTAATTATCTCTCATTTCTCCTACTATTCATAGGCTTCAAATGGGTAGAGTTGTTTGTCAGAAACTTATTTCATCATGGGTTTAAAGTAAGGTTACTGACATTCATATTTCTTTATCTCTGGTTGGTGGTGTCACTAACAACAATATTCTAAAATTTTAAAATTTGAATCAAAACTTTTAATAAAATTGTATACATAGGGCCACTCACATTATCTGTTGGATTAGTTTTATCCAAAAAGCTGCTTGCTATTATTCATCTCAAAGGTGATTTCATGAACTTCTTAATTTACTGTAAGTTCACATTCTGTACATAATCTAGACAGGTGCTAAAATGGAAAATCCCTTCACAATTCTTACTTCAGTGTGGCAAAAAGGAAGACATTGACAAAGACACTAGTATCTGGAATAGATAAATGCTTGGGTAGGAAAGAAATTGTAAGGTAATTAAAGTTCTCTGCCTTTTCCATATATATTTTTGCCTATAATATTGGAAAACTCTTCTGCATCCAGAATATAGTTGCAATTCTCCCATGCAATTTCATGCCTGGAGAGTTTCTTTAATGGTTGTGTTATTATTTACTCAGCAAATAATAGGCTTATCTAAATAAAAATAATTCCTCCACCAAATAGTTTCTTGCAAAATCATTTATGATGTAAATTGAGTTGTATATTTCCTGGTCATCCCATTGAAATTCCTTGCTGATCTGCCTTTTTTTACTTAAATAATTTATTCAATGAGCTTTTAAAATTGAGAACTTATAAGGGCAGACACTTTTCATGCATATGAATAAGCAAAGATTGGTTGTTTTCTCTCAAAATCAGACCCTCCTGTATTCACAAACACATGTAAAAATGCACACTCATCTACACATAAACACACAGATATATTCACATGAAATTTATAACTCTCTAGTTCCCTAATAGGAAAGAAATGAATGAGATAAAAAATACAACGAATTCATCATTTACATTAAACAAACCTAATGCAAGCATACCAGATACACAGAGTATAGAACTTAAATTTTCCCATCTATTTCTGGTTATACTCCTGATTATGAAATTTCTCATGGCAGGGAGATATGTTTCTCCTTTCCTTTCTTCATTCCCTCACTTTGTTAGTAGAGAATGCAACTGAAGAGTGAGACTGATTCTATTCAAGGTGCTGTTTAATGCTCAAGGAAGGTTATCAGAATGTGAACACAGCATTTTACCTTGTTTCTAAATGGGAAAAAAGAATATTGAAATGTTCTTATGCTTTTACCAGGAATCTGGGCAAAGGGAGAAGTGGAGCAAAAATCGCTAATGGGAAGTCAGTAACTATCTCTGGCATGCACATCAAATTATTGTAGCAGAAGAATGTCTATGCTTAGTGACACTCAGTTCCATCCTTCTTCATTTCTCCTGGTGGGCATCCCAGGACTGGAAGCTGTGCACATCTGGATTGGATTCCCCTTTTTCTGTGTGTATCTTGTTGCACTCCTGGGCAATGCTGCTGTTCTATTTGTGATCCAAACTGAGCACAGTCTCCATGAGACCATGTACTACTTCCTGGCCATGCTAGACTCCAGCCATTTCTTATTAAAAGGTCCTATCAATACTTCCCTCCATTTTCTTCCAATGTCTTTATGGTCTTGGCTCTTATATTTAGATCTTTGATCCATCTCGAGTTGATTTTTATATGAGTTGTGAGATGGTAATCTTTTTTCATTCTTTTGCATATGGATATCCAGTTCTCCAAGCACCGTTTGTTGAAGAGGCCATTCTTTCCCAGTGAGTGGGCTTGGAGACCTTGTCAAATACCAGATGACTGTATGTGTGAGGATTATATCCAAACTCTCAATTTGGTTCCATTGGTCTGTGTGTTTATCCTTCTGCCATACCATACTCTTTTGACTACTATAGCTTTGCAGTGCATTTTAAAGTCAGGTTGTTTTACTGGATCTGTAGTTGGCACTGGGGTTTTAGTGTATACCCAGGGGACCTGAATCGCTGGACTGACCATGTGATAGCCAGGCCCTGAGCCTCAACAGACTTGCAACTCTTAACACTCTGGTTTATTGGACTTACCCCACTGAGCTAACAGGGAGGTGAAGAAGGTCAACCACCACATCAGGGAACCAAGAGTGCCTACAACTGAAAGCAGGAGAACTGCATCCAGCATCCATGTGGAATCTAAGTCCCCTCTTGATATAGATGTGGAGTGGACACAACCATTCCAAGGTCCACAGATGGAGGACTAGAGTATGGATTAGAGTGGACTTACTGATATTCTATTCAGGAACTAATTGTGATTAGTAATCGAAGGAAATGTGGCATTGGTGTGGAGAAAATGGCCATGATGGCTGCTGGGGGTAGGGAGTGGGAGGAAGAGCTGTTAAATAGAAGGGGTGATAGTGGGCATCCTTGTCTTCTTCCTGATCTTAAAGGGAAAGATTTTAGGATTTCTTCACTTTAAATGATGTTAGCTGTGGGGTTTTCATGTACACCCTTGATCATGTTCAGTAAATTTTCCTCTCTTCCTATCTTTTGCAGTGTTTTTATCAGGAAAGCACACTGTATTATGCCAAATTCTTTTTCTGCATCTATAGATATGATCATGTGATTTATTTCTTTTGATATGTTTATTTGGTGTAATACATTGTTTGATTTTCTTATATTGGACCATCCTTGAGTACCAGGGATAAAACCCATTTGGTCATGGTTTGTTGTGTTGTTGAATATGATTAAGCAAGTATTTTGTTGAAAATTTTACATCAAGTTTCATTAGAGGGATTGGTTGGCAATTTTCCTTTCTTGTGGTATCTTTGTTTGGCTTTGGTTTAGGGTAACATTGGCATCATAGAAAGAGTTTTGTTTTGTTTTGTTTTAAAGATTTTAAACAAGATTGGTGTTAGTTCTCTATGGAATGTTTGGTAGAATTCACCTGTGACGCTTTTGACTCAGGGCTCTTCTTAGTTGGGAGGTTTTTAATGATTAATTTTATCTCTATACCTGAGATTGGTTTGTTGAGATTATCAATTTAATCATTTTTCGATGCAGGCTGCTTATGTTTTTCTAGGAATTTGTCCATTTCCTCTTAATTGTCCTTCTTGTTGGCATATAGTTTTTCAAATTATCCTCTTACGATAGTCATTATTTTTGTGGGGTAAGTGGTGATATCCCCTTTCTCATTTCTGATTTTGTGTATTTGCATCTTCTCTCTCACTTCTTTTTTTATTAGTCTAACTAAACGTTTGTCAATTTTGTTGATCTTCTCAAAGAACTACCTCTTTGTTTGCTATTTTTTCTAGTGCTTTCTTATTTTCTATTTCATTTAATTCTGGTCTTATCTTTGTTATTTCTTTCTTTCTTCTTCCTTTGTGGTTTGTTGTTTTTTACTAATTCCTCCAAGTGTGCAGTTAGGTCTTCAATTTTAGCTCTTTCTTCTTTTTTGATGTATGAATTTATAGCTATGAATATCCCTCTCAGTACTGCTTTTGTGGCATCCCATGAGTTTTGATATGCTGTGATATCATTTTCATAAGTTTCAAGGTAGTTACTGTTTTCTTTTGAGATTTTCTCCTTGACCCAGTGTTTAACTTCCATATCTTGGTACCTAATCTGGGTTTGTGTCCCTTTCAGATTTCTTGCTTCATTCCACTGTGGTCAGAGAAAATACTTTGTATGATTTAAATCTTTATAGATTCATTGAGACTTTCTCTGTGGCTTAGCCTGTGGTCTATCTTAGAGAATGATCCATGTGCACTTGAGAAGAATGTAAATCCTGCTGTATTTGGGTGTAGTGTTTTGTATAAATCTATTAGGGCCATTATTATTATTCAAGGTCTTTGTTTCTTTATAGATTCTCTTTTGAGATGTTTGGTCTAATGGCGATAATAGTGTATTAAAGTACTGCACTGTAATTGCAGAGGTATCTATTCTTCTACTTAATTTTTCCAGTTTTTGCCTCATGTATTTTGAGGTCCCCTGATTAGATGCACAAATGTTTATGATTGTTCTTTCTTCTGGAAAGAGTACCCCTTTTACTAATAAGTAGTGTCCATATTTGTCTCTCAAAATAGTTTTCCATTTAAAGTCTATTTTGTCTGATATTAGTATAGCTTCCCTTACCTCTTTTTGCTATTGTTTCCTTGTGAGATTGTTTTCCAGCCATTCACTTTCAACCTCCTTGAATCCTTGGGTCTAAGGTGGGTTTCTTGTAGACAGCATATAGATGTTTCATATTTCCTTATCCATTCTGCCAATCCATGTCTCTTGACAGGTGAGTTTAATCCGTTGACATTCAGTGTTATTACTCTCAAGAAATTATTTACATTAGGCGTATTTTCTTTGGATTTGCATATGTCATATAATGTTTTTATTTATTTTTGTCTTTTTAGTTGTTCTTACACTCTCCTCCAACTCTGTCTCTCCTCCTTTTTACTTTCTTCCTGCAGACATTCCTTTTGTATTTCTTGAAGTGCAGGTTTCTTATTGGCATACTCTCTTAGTTTCTGTTTAACTGTGAATATTTTGAACTCTGCATCATTTTTGAATGCCAACTTTGCTGGATAAAATATTCTTGGCTGGAAATTTTTTTTCTTTTACTGCTTTGACTATGTCATACCACTGCCCTCTTGCCTCCATGGTTTCAAATGAGCTTCCCTTGTATGTGATGGTTCTCTTTTCTCTTGCCTCCTTCAGTATTTTCTCTTTGTCTTAAGTGTTGGATAATTTGACAAATACATGTTGTGGGGTAGGTTTTTTAGAATTTATACTTTTTGGGGTGTGCTTCACTTCCATCCATCTCCTTCAATAGGTTTGGGAATTTTTCAGTATTGATCCTCCAGCACCCTTTCAGTCTCCTTTCCCTTCTCTTCTCCATCTGGGTTACCTATAATGCTTATGTTTGTGCATTTTATATTATCTTTCAAATACCTCAGTCACTGCTGGATTTTTTCTTTTTATCTATCAATTCTACCATCTGTTTGATTTCAGATGTACTGTCCACCCGTTCACTCTTTCCTCTGCTTCTTTAAATCAATTGTTATTTGCTCAGAGTGTATTTTTGATTTCTTGGTTTGTGTTCTTCATCACCATCATATCTGTTGTCTTTCTGTGTGTGTTTACAATCTCTTCAGTATGCTCTCCAAGTGTTTTCTTAATATCCTTAATCTCTTCCTTCACTTCATTAAGTTGGGCCATGATCTTTGTTTGGAGTCATTTGTTTAGTTGCTTTATGTTCTGCTCCTTTCTTGGCTTTTAATTTGTTCATTGGACTGGGCCTCGTCTTCCTGATTATTTGTATAGTTTATAATTTTATGTTGCTGTCTGGTCATCATTTAATCGTGGTGGGTTTGTTCACTTGATTAGCTTTTCTCTCTAGTCTTGGGGGTTTTTTAGGTGCTGTTTTTGGGTTTGTGTTAAGTTTTCCTTTTGACACTTTGTTCTTTTTATTCTGTTTCCTTGTTGTTTTCTGTTACCTTGAAAGAAAAAGATTAGTGCCAGGGAAAGAAAAAGAGGTAAGCAAAGAAAAATTATAATAGTAGTATTTGTAGTAAATGTTAGGAGAAGAACCATATAAGACCTAGGAGAATAAATATTAAACTCATGTAAACAGTGTGGCATTATAGGAAAAAATAAAGATGGATTACCTACAATGAAATAGGAACCTGAATATGGGGAAGAATATAGTGTTACCAGATTTTATTTAATTTCTAGTGTATGCTGTAGAAATGAATTTCAGGAGTATGCCACAAGAGTTAGGTCAGTAATTGATTCAGGTGTGGAGGTAAGAAAAATGGGTTCCAGGAAGAGAGGAAGTTGTTGAAAAGTGACAAAGAGGGTTAATTTACAGGCTACAGTTCCCCATTATAGGTTATTAATGCCCAAGTTTACCTGAGTGGCCACATGGCAGAGGAAATAGTGAGAGTGGTGCACAGAGGGCAGGAACAAGTCCACAGACAAGAAAACGGGAGAATGAGTGAACACATTCAGGCACCCACACATGGCTTTTCAAACTGTTAATTATTCCACCCCTTTGCTAATGGCAGGGTAGGAGTTCCAGCTGTTTGCTGTTTTGATTGATTACCCTACCCATCAATTCCTTATGAGGGCCCAATGATAAAAGTCCTTGAGGAATATCTGGGGCTTCTCCTAGATTCCAGATGAAGTTTTTGTTCTGAATGGAAGAATCTTGGTGGAGAATATCTTCCAGCAGCCTTCTTGTGGGTTATTGATGTCCATGTGGACTCTCTGCCAGGTTCCAGATCCATCTATTGATTTCCTACCTTAATAGCTAGCTCCATTCCCCCCTCAGTGAGTTTACACCTTTAATCTTAAAGGGGTGCTGAAGGGAGGTGATCATTCTTATGTAGCTACTTCCTTCTGGTTAGGGGCAATAGGCCCTACCTAACAAGGTGTAAAGCTCTCTTGCTTTTCCATCCTAGTTGGAAGATGGGTCTGGCATTCTGTGTGAAGCTAGATGAAGTTCCCATATGGTTAATAAGATGTTGATTCCGGAAGAAATAAACTTCATTAGAATTCTGAAAATATGTGTTCCCCACTTAGAGGATACTGGACCCCAGAATTAGAAAAGGCCAGGTGCCTGCAAAGGCTGCATTTTCCCAAGTTGATGGGAAATAGTATTTTCCCTTTAGTTGAATGGTAACAGACATTTCCCTCTTTAGTTATGTTAAAGGAGATGAATACAAGGTTTTTTAAAGGGATGTCTGGTTTGCCTTCCCCCTAGGAATAGGCATTTGTGCTAAAGTTGACTTTGACATAGACACTATAGCTTTTTCTCTTGAAGAGGTATTTCAGGTCATCCAATGATTAGCATTTGTAAATCCCAACAGGTGCTTCTGTTGAGCTGGCACTATTTTGGGCTTCACTCAGGATTAGCACAATAAGCTGGAAATTCCTTTAACTTTAAATAGCTGTGGGAGTCATCAGAACCTCAGAGTAAAGTTCTTTACATTTTAGTAAGGCTTGTTTTCTTGTCAAGTGATCATAACTTGGTTTCTAGGTCCTGGGTGAGGAAAGATTTTCCATGGACCATCTCAAAGGGGCTAAGCTGAAGTGGGTCTTAGCCACTTCATTTGCTATTTCCCATTTGGTGGGAAAACACTTAGTCTTGGTAGGATGGCATGTTGACCTGCCAGTCCTTCCCAGGGTATGAGTGGGACAGGTTCTGTAATAAGGGCTAGGAAGGAGACCTGGGCTAAGCACATTCATTAACTACTTAGAAAATGAAGTTTACCAGGACTTTTAACATGTTCAATGCTTCTCTGCATAATAGAGAAGATATCACTCTAATCACCAGGTATATATCTAGAGTAGGATATATGTCCATTACTTAATACTAATTAATATACTACTCAATGCATGAGTTTCTTTTTGCACTACAATTAATAGATTCAAGTTCCAGGTTTGCAATACCTTACATGTTATTTCTGCATGGAAGCAGGCCATAATGCCAATCGTGTTTAAGGTCTACTCACAGTAATCTGGTATTCATTACTCCACTTGGTATGTTCTTCACACAGTGAGCAAGCAGCAGCACTGTTGACCCTAGAGAGAGGCTAGGAAAGTAGTTTCCAGTATTCTACTGTCCTGGTGTATAGCGCTCTTTGGCACTATAAAACAGTGTCAGTTTGAAGGTGACATCCTTTGTACATTTGGCTGTACTGAGCCTTCATTGGCTGCTGCAGGAGTTTGAAACTGTAACATAGTTTCCATTGACTTCAGGAGCACAATCAGAGATATAGTAGGTACCTTTATTGTTTTAGGGGTCAGTGACCAACCTAGCCAATAACTCAAATGGAGAGGCAGTCTGCAGTATATTGAAGGCCTGGTTTGAATGCACAAGAGAGTTTGACAATGTTGAAATCGATCTCTTGATTTTCATACACTTCTTAAACATTTCCAGTACAATGTGTTACATATCAAATGAACTTTTTAGTACTATGCTTTTTACTTTTACACTTTTACCATAAAGGCATTAGTAGGTATTTTACTTTACAGTAAAGGAAAAAGTATTTTTTACATTTTAAAAATGAAAACTGAAGATTTCCAATGGAATCAAGGTAACTTTTCATTATCACCACTTGAATATGCACATTGAGGTGACTTCCAGACAGAATTCACTGTTATGAAGTTAATTTTTGCCATTAATATCTCTGTTAACTAAGCCACAAGAGTTTTATCAGTAACAACTTGTGAAATTCCTCTGCTTTTCTAGCAATTAAATAAATTCCACTTTTGATTTATACATTAAATCCACTAGAAAGACAGTATTGACATTTAAAGACTCATTTTCAGATTACCTTTCATCGTTATCCAATTTGTAACAGGTGAACCCCAAATCTGACTTCCTAGGCACAAGTAAACTGACAAATATAAACACAGATTTCAAAGTTGAACACAAAGTTAAGCACAGAGTAAAACAGAAGAGAATTTTATACCTTTAGCATTTCTAGGAACTCTTTCATCTTAGTTGATGGCACATGAGGTTTCTTTATCTTGATCACTATTCACACCTTTTATAGGCATGACCAAGTTTGAACTAATGGAAGTTTGATGTATATTTCCTCATTTCTTTAAGGAGGCACAACATGAGGTTTCCGGGCCCCAGATCTATCTGTTCTCTTTTCTTACACTGGATTAATTGGAATTCAGGGTCTTATACAAAGGCCTGTCTCAGCTATACTATGGCCATGTAGACCAGCAGTAGGCAGAATTTCCCGATTCCTACGAGACTCCTATGGGGAGTTTGCTGGTATGTTGGAGACTGCTCCCATTACTCTAGGAAGAATGAAGACGCACCTTTTAGTTGACCACTCTGGCATCTCAGAGCGCTAGTCTGACTAAAACCATTCACCACTGCACACAATTTGAAACAGAAGCTCTGTCTCAGTGTCCTGAGAATTTTAGTTTTCAGAGCCTGTCTGGCCCACAAGCATCCTTGTGAGCAACTTAGGTCTTAGGGTATCTGAATCCAGATATCAAATCAATCAGCCCAAGCCAAATTTGTGGGACACTGAGCAGTGGCCCCAAATCAAAGTGCCTGAGATGTCTGTCCCAGGGGATATTTAGCTGCTCTCTGAATGGTTGGGCCCAAACGGAAGTTACTGAGTTAAATTTTAGGAAACTTTTGACTGCTCTCTGGTTCCTGCCACCCTGGGGAATCATAGAGTCCCTGCTGCCAGGCATTCCCTGGACCATTCTGGACTTGGAAGAGAGGTTGATTAGATTTCAACCTGAAGCTGCCAAGCCAAATAGTCCTTCTTCCTCAAATATCACACCTTCTTCTGAGAAGGGGCAAGAAAGTTTCTTCCTATTCTTACTGAGGTTCTTAAAGCCATCCTAGTTTTATAACCTTACTATCTTGGAGTTTCCCAGTTAAATCAGCCTTCCAAAGGCCATTAACTGATTAATGAGCAATTGCTCTAGCTAACAGGCTTTGGGGTCCTGAGGCAATAACTTCCTTGCTAGACAAAGGTACTTTCCTAGTTTCACAGTTTTTAAGACATTTCAAAGCATTCTAACACAAACCTGTAAAGAGAAATTCAGTAGCAAGAAGTATATAGGTAAAACATGGGTAGAGATTAATTATGCAAGGGTATCCTGGCCTGTGACACCCCTGGGGAATGGCACTTCCAGGGCATCCATTTGGACTCTGCCCTCTGCCTTCCCACTTCATCCCCCAGGGAGCTGGGCATAGTCAGATAGGAATGCTGCTTGCAAAGGTGTGGACCCACTGGGAGGAGCAAGCCCTTGACTCACTGCCATTGCCATGCACCCCCTAGGTGAGAGAAGCTAATGTCAGGCAAGCCTGAGACCAAAGACTTCAGCCACTGAAAGAACTTGAAAAAGAAGCTTCACAGGGTCTGATGCTCTTCTGGGGAACCTCTGCCTTGGCAGGACAATGATTTAAGCCATTGCCCTATGACCCAGCTGTCCTGGCTGGATTCAGATCTTACAAGGTGCATCATAGTGCAGATGCAGAGAATTGCCAAGCCCTGGCCCCTTCCCACTCAGGATTACATCCTGTGGGAACTTGTAGGTGAACCCATTTAAAATAGAGAACCAAAGGAAGACATTAAACAGGCTGTAGTGTCACTCACCAATAAACTCCTGGCTGGCTCACCAAATACATTACTGGATTTTATTTAGGTTCTTGGCTATGCTGCAGAAATGAATTTCAAAAGCATGCCAGGTGAGTTAGACCAGTAATTTATTCAGTCAGGGAGGGAAGAGAAATGGGAGAAAATAACAGATCGGGGTCCCAGGTAGCAAGGAATGGGTTGAAAAGTAACAAAGAGGACTGATTTTCTGGCTACAATTCCTCATTATAGCTTATAAATGCCCAGGTTTACTTGCATGGCCATGTGGCAGAGGAAAAATGGTGAGAGTGGTGCACAGAGGGCAGGAACAGGTCCAGAGATGAGAGAGCAGGAGAACAAGTGCATGCATTTAGGCCCCCTGTGTGTCTTTTTGAACTGTTAATTATTCCACCCCTTTGCTAATGGCAGGGGAGGAGTCCCAGCTGTTTGCTGTTTTGATGGATTACCCCACCCATCAATCCCTTATGAGGTCCCAATTGTAAAGTCCTTGGGGAATATCTGGAGTTCTCCTGTTTTCCAGAAGAAGTCTTTGTTCTGAAAGGCAGAATCTTGGGTGTGGAGTTCTTCCAGCAGCCATCTGGAGGTTATTGATGCCCATGTGAACTCTCTGCCAGGTTCCCAATCCATCTATTGATTCTCTATCTTACTAGCTGGCTTCAATAGTATGAATTAATAGGGTTCTATGATCAGGAGAGAGAGAAATAGAAAAGAAATGACAATAACATAAATAATTAATAACAGATAAAAAACAGAATATAAGTGTTAGAAATAAAAAGCCATAAAGGGAAGCGGACTTGGCCCAGTGGTTGGGGCATCCGTCTACCACATGGGAAGTCCGCGGTTCAAACCCTGGGCCTCCTTGATCCGTGTGCAGCTGGCCCATGTGCAGTGCTGATGTGCGCAAGGAGTGCTGTGCCACGCAGGGGTGTCCCCACGTAGGGGAGACCCACATGAAAGGAGTGAACCCTGTAAGGAGAGCCACCCAGTGTGAAAGAAAGTGCTGCTTGCCTAAGAATGGTGCCACCCACACAGAGAGCTGACACAAGATGACGGAACAACAACAACAACAAAAAGAAACAGATTCCTGTGCCACTAACGACAACAGAAGTGGACAAAGAAGAAGACACAGCAAAGAGACACAGAGAACAGACAACCGGGGTAGGGTGGGGGGAGGGAAATAAATAAATAAATAAATAAATAAATAAATAAATAAATAAATCTTTTTTTTAAAAAGCCATAAAAATTGGGGGCTAAACAATAGAAGGCGGGAGGTAGAAAGATGTAGGAGGGAAAAGAGATAGGGTTGTTAGCCAAAATCAGGACACACAGAAAAGAGGAAACTGAGGATGAGGAAGCACAGCAAGCAATAAACAAGTGAGCAGTACCTTATTGAAAAAAGAAAAAAAAATAGAAAAAAAAAGGGGTGGGGGGATAAAGATGAAAGAAAGATAAGATAACAAGAAAAAAAAAATCCGTGAGTCCTCAATTAAGGTTTCAGCCAAACAATAAAAAAAACAGACTTCCCTCTTAAGCTCTAATTTAGGGAAAACAATGCAAGGATAATATCCATGTTTTCCCTGTCTCAGAGTATCAGCTAATATCCCAGCTGGTCACTAGTCTAAGAGGAGCTGTGAACTGAACCAGAAATCTTGCACATTCAAGACTGAAACTCCTCCACTGAGCCAAACCCTTCTTCTGGGTCAACCTGATCCTCAAAAAAAGTCCCCTTCCAGGAGCAGGGTGACTCTTTGCAATTGAATAAACTGATTAGGAATTTGCCCCTCCCCCTTTCTCCCTTTCTCACTTCCCTCTCTCTCCAGGCAGTAGGAAGCCTGTGTGAGAGCTCCCCTCTGAAATTCAAATGGGAACCCGATTAACCAAATCACCATGGAAAATAATGACTCTCAGTCTCTTTGAGAGAGAGCACCCACACTTTGCCAGGAACCCTAAAATTTGCTCTTGGAAGTCTACCAAGCAAAGCACTTCCGACTGTCCCCCGCCATTAGGTGTGTTGCATAGGATTAGTTAATTGCCTTGCTCCACCTTCTCCCAGATATCCCACAGAGGTTAGATAAATCAGGCTGCCTTCGCAGATTCACCTTTCCCCTCTTCCTGGTTTCTCCTCAAGCCAGCTGGTATGCTCCTTAAAGCTCAAAAAGGGAGGTTCAGACAGTTGAACCCACACTCATAGGACTCCTCTCCACCCTTCACCAGAACCTTCCCACTCAGAGTTTTTCTCCTCTGGCTGTGTGATGGGCAAGGTTTGGGGAAAGCCAAGGCTTCTTGCCCTGGTGGAGGGTTTTACCATGATTTTACCTTGGCTATCCCTCTTCTTGTTATGCTTTCTTCAGGTTGATGTCCAGGAGCCTCCTGCTTTGTGGGTTCCCAAAAAACTCACTCAGGCAGGATTTTGTCCCCACTCAGAGGTTTTTTTTTTGTACGAGAGATGATGACGGTACACGAACTCTCGTTTGAGTCTTTAGACAGTTTTATATAGTATATATCTACCCCCACTCCTAGGGAGTTTAAGTGATTTATTCTAATTTTACTCTTAATAGGAAGTAATAATTTGCACCAAGTTCTTGCCTCCAAATTGTGGGCATTTTCTTTTATGGCACAGAATAGGAATAAAATATTCTGTAGCTGAATGCTGAATAAGCAGTTCTTGAAATGCACATTCTCTCCAGCACTTGTTTCTTTTTTTTAATAATGGCCATTCTATGAGATAATATCTCATTTTGATTTGCATTTCCTTAATAACTAGTGATACTGAACTTTTTTCAATGGTGCTTTTCAAGCATTTGTATTTCATTTTTGGAAAAATGTCTGTCTTTTGCCCTTTTTTTCATGTTCAAAAATATTCATTTTTACTTCAAACTTTCATACAAATTATGTTATTTCTATGCATCATGAAAGCTTTAGCCATTAAGTTCAGGCACATTGCCATAGTAATATATTTATTTTTCTAGTAGAGTGGTGTTTCTCCATTGGATTTTTAAAATTTTTAAAAATTTTTTAAAAAGGTATTTAGATTATATAAATGTTACATAAAAAATATCGGGGGTTCTCACTGCCCTGCTCTCCATACCTCCGACATTTGCCGACATTAACAATATATTTCTTTATTGTGGTACATTCATTGCAATTGATGAAACATTTGGAGCATTGCCATAAAGCATGTATTATAGATTACATTGAAGTTTACACTCTGTGTCACACAATTCTATAGATTATGGCAAGATATATAATGGCCTATATCTGTCATTGCAATGTCATTCAGGTCAATTCCCAAGTCCCAAAATGCCCCTATATCATATCTGTTTTCCTTCTTTCTGACTTTAGGACCTGCAGTGGCCACTGCCTCCACATCAATAATATAAACTTTTCCATTGCTAGAATCACAAGAAATCTACAGCAGAATACCAACAGTCCACTCTAGTCCATAGTTCATTCTCCAGTCCTGAGGATTCTGGGATGGTGATGTCCACTCCACCTCTAAATGAGAAGGGTCTTTTGCCTGTTTTTAAATTGATTTGCTTGCCTTTTTATCATTGAGTTTTATGATATCTTTGTATAGCATGGAATTCAAACACTTATCAGATATGTATTTTACAAATATTTTCTCCCATTGAGTGGGCTTCATTTTCACCTTCTTGACAAGGTCCTTTGAAGTACAAGTCCTTTAAAGCACAAAACATTTAAGTTTGAGAAGATCCCACTTATCTATTTTTTCTTTCATTGCCTGTGCTTTGTGACATTTATTTGTTTTGTTTGTAATTTGATGTGTGTCTGTATATGTGAGGTGGATTATGAAATAATTACTTAGGAATATTCCAAAAGTATTTTAAAAGTGTATATTATCCAATGATGACTTTTTCTAGTGCACATTCTCTTTGCTTTAAGTTACTCTTTGCATGGTTGAAGTGTTTGTTTCTATGAGAGGTAGGTTAAGGTATCCCAGCATGAATTGGATATATCAATTTATTTTAAAAATTTGCATTACTTTTTCCTTCACATATTTTGAAATTATGTTTTCAGATAGATCAATATTTTTGACTGTCATCTATCTAATATGTCTCATCTATATAATTGTTAAATACACAATATTTAATCAGACTTAATAAAGGGTCCATGGTTTTCACTTGATTGGCAGAGGGGTCTGTTGAACAAAAAAGGTAAAGACCTCCTGGATAGAGAAAAAAGAAAGAGTCAAAGGAAGCAAACTTGGCCCAGTGGATGGAGCATCCATTTACCATATGGGAGGTCTGTGGTTCAAACCCTGGGCCTCCTTGACTCGTGTGGAGCTGGCCCATGTGCAGTGCTGATACACGCAAGGAGTGCTTTGCCACGCAGGGGTGTCCCCCGCATAGGGAAGCCCCACGCGCAAAGAGTACACCCCATAAGGAGAGCCGCCGAGTGCGAAAGAAAGTGCAGCCTGCCCAGGAATGGCATCGCACACACAGAGAGTTGATGCAGCAAGATGACGCAACAAAAAGAAACGCAGATTCCCGTGCCGCTGACAACAACAGAAGAGGACAAAGAAGAATACACAGCAAAATGGACACAGAGAAGAGACAACTGGGTCAGGCAGGCAGGTGGGGGGAAGGGGAGAGAAATTTAAAAAAAAAAAAGCCAAATAGAATTCTCCAGTGCCTATTATTAAACTATATCAAGGTCTTGAATATACCATGGTCCCCATCACTGGGGAACTGGAGCTATAATAAAAACATAAAGACATTTCTTAATCATATTATGTGGTTTATCCCAGAGAGATGCCACATGTTTTAAAAGTGTTGCAAGGTAAGTCATATCAGGGTGAAGCTATGAAATATAAGGGATATGAGGGATGGGCTGATGTCAAGTTAGTGTGCAGAGATGGAGGACAAGTCGAAGTATGAATAGAGGATGGACAGAGAAAGCACACTTATCCACAGGACCTCTAAAGACCACTCAAGTTTTCTTTCATCTCTATGTACTTATGTTCATCCAAAGTCCCACAGAGAAAACTAAAGGGGCTGTTAAGTTGATGATGAAGGAAATGAATCAATATATCCTGTATATATGTTTAGCAGCTGTTCCTGAACTTGTATGCATGTGTCTAAATGTGAACAGCAAGAGGGCAACAGCTAAATTTCCTTACTTTTTAGAGCATTGCATGCTATTCTAAAGGTAATCATTTATATTTATCATTGAAAGAAAATAAAAGTATGAATAAGTGGATCAGAAATCATGGTGTTGATGGACAAATTTTTTTCTGAAAATAAGACTCAGGGCTAGGATGATGAAGCATTTGAGAAAGAAAATGAGTTGGCATGATAGCAGGTTGGCCATGAGCCTGTGGGATTGGGCAGTGATGAGCTATATTACCATTCTTTTCACTTCTCTCATGATTAACATTACATGGGTTGATATGTGTTGTGGGGAGACAGAGTAATAGACTAGAGTAAGTGGATGTCAAGTGGAGAAAATGGCTTCTGAGTATAATTATAAGTAGTAGCGGAGATTTAGGTGGTAAAAAATGGTATTGGGACTCAGCACAAATTGGCTTATATATGAATATGTCTTGAAATAATAAGGCACTATACATTTGTGGAACTAGAAATTTGCTGTGAGCAATGTTTAGAGATTTGTAAATGACATCCTAGAGTAGGAGGTAGGACCAGTTTTGAGAACCCATTTACAAAATCTATAGGGATTAGTGGGTAAGTTGATTTTGGGGGAATGTAATCATATTTTGTTTTTCTGAGTTTCTGCTGTACATTGCTTCTAAGTGTGATTGATACACTTGACTTTTAGATTTTCAGCATTCTCCTAAATTTTAGATACCTGCCAGACCATTTTGTTTTTGTTCTTATCTCCATAGAGAATAAATTATTTAAAAATCTTTTTGTGAAGAATTACTTTTTAAATCTTAGTGTAAGCCTAATCTCCTACATGCAATTTATCTTGACCCACCTTTATACCTCCAACATGCTTTTACCATAGCATTGGTAATGCAGTATCCAAATTTCTGTCTGGAATTTTATTTCTCTCACTAACGGTGTTATTCTTGAGAGTCTGTGTCAGGATTATTTAAATATGTATTCAAGTGCCTAATCAGGGAAGGCACATAGAGAATTTCTTAAATATTTGGGGGGATAAATTGTGCTGAGTGCCCCTCTATGTCCCTTGTGTGTTCACCACACAGAAAGTGGAAAGAATTGTTTCTTATTTCTCATTTTCTCAGTAAAATACTGAGAACTTCATAGATTTCTTTCCTGGGTTCAGTAACATAAGTTTGCTTATTGTTCTTCTTCCTGAAAGGATTTTTCAAATTATCTCTTATTTCTCCTTTTCTTAGGCTTTAAATGGGCGTAGATGTTTGCCAGGAACTTATTTCATCATCGATTTAAAGTAGGGATACTGATATTCGTATGTATTTATAACTCATTGGTATCACTAACCCCAATATTCTAAAATTTTAAAATTTGAATCAAAACTTTGGATAAAATTATGTACATAGCTGCCACATTTTCTGTAGGATTAGTTTTATCCAAAATGATACTTGATAATAACCATTCTCCAATGGTGTTTTCATGAAATTCTTAATTTACTGTAAGTTAAGATTTTCTACATAATCTACATATGTGCTAACATGGAAAATCCCTTCAGAATTCTTATTTCTCTGTGACAAAAAGGAAGATACACATTAAGACACTAATGTATGGAATAGATAAATGCTTGGATAGGAATTAAATTGCAAGGTGGTTAAAGTTCTGCTTTTTCCCTGTCCATATACATTTTTTCTATGATATTTGAAAATTCCTATGCACCCAAAATATAGCCCATGCTCCCAAGCTGTTCCATGGCTGGACAGTTTCTTTAATGGTTGCGTTATTGTGTACTCACCAGATAATAGGTTTATCTAAATCAAAATAAACCCTCAACCAAACTTCCATCTTAAGTGCAAAATATCCTTTGCCAAGAATTTACCTCTCCTTGTCTCTAGCCATTTTCCAAATATAATTAATTCAATTATTTTTCTTGCCAAACCATTTATGATGATTTTTGAATTGTATGTTTCCTGAACATTCATTTGAAATTACATACCGGACTCCCTCTTCTTATTTAATTTATGTATTTATGATCTTTTAAAACTGAGAACTTTTAAGTAGCAGACCATTTTCATATACATGAATAAACAAAGAATGGTTGTTATCTCTCAAAATCAGCCCTTTCTATATTCACAAACACATGTAAAAATGCACACACATACACAAAAACACACAGATATATGCATATGAAATTTATAGCTCTCTACTTCCCTAATAGGGGAGAAATGAATGAGATAAAAACAACCAAAGAATTCACTATTTACATTAAGCAAACATCATGCAAACATTCCAAATACACAGAATATAGAACTTTATTTTTCCCTTCTATTTCTGATTATAGTCCTGATTATGAAATTTCCCCTGGCAGGGAGATATTATTCTCCCTTCCTTTCTTTGTTAGTGGGGAATGCAGCTGAAGAGTGAGACTGATTCTATTCAAGGTGCTGTTTGATGCTCAAGGGGGAGGGGATATCATAATATAAACAGATCATTTTACCTCCTTTCTAAGTGGGAAGAAAAGAATATTAAAATGTTCTTTTGCTTTTTACCAGGAATCTGGGCATAGGGAGAAGTGGAGCAAAAATCACTAATGGGAAGTCAGTAACTGTCTCTGGTATGCACATCAACTAAATGTGGTAGAAGAATGCCTATGCTTAATGACACTCAGTTCCATCCTTCTTTGTTCCTCCTGGTGGGCATCCCAGGACTGGAAGCTGTGCACATCTGGATTGGATTCCCCTTTTTCTGTGTGTATCTTGTTGCACTCCTGGGCAATGCTGCTGTCCTGTTTGTGATCCAGACTGAGCACAGTCTCCATGAGCCCATGTACTACTTCCTGGCCATGCTGGACTCCATTGACCTGGGCCTGTCCACAGCCACCATCCCCAAAATGCTGGGCATCTTCTGGTTCAATCTCAGGCATATATCCTTTGGGGGCTGCCTTTCCCAGATGTTCTTCATCCACTTTTTCACAGTAATGGAGAGCATCGTATTAGTAGCCATGGCCTTTGACCGCTACATTGCCATTTGTATCCCCCTCCGGTACACTGTGATTCTTACCAACAAAATCATTGGCCTCATTGCAGGTGCTGCTGTCCTGCGGAGTCTGAGCATGATTGTTCCACTGGTGTTTCTCCTCCTGAGGCTGCCCTTCTGTGGGCACCATGTCATCCCTCATACCTACTGTGAGCACATGGGCATCGCCCGCCTGGCCTGTGCCAGCATCAAAGTCAACATTATGTTTGGACTTGGGGATATGTCTATTTTATTTTTTGATGTGCTCCTTATTACTCTCTCCTATGTCAGGATCCTCTATGCTGTCTTCCGCCTGCCCTCCTGGGATGCCAAACGCAAAGCTCTCAACACCTGTGGCTCCCACATTGCTGTTATCTTAGCTTTTTTCATACCAGCATTTTTCTCTTTCTTGACACACCGCTTTGGCCATAATGTCCCTCAATACATCCACATCTTGTTGGCCAATCTATATGTGGTTGTTCCTCCAGCCCTCAACCCTGTCATTTACGGCGTCAGAACCAAGCAGATTCGGGAGCGAGTGCAGAGGATATTTTTCAAGGAAGATAACTAACTAGTCAAGGGCTTTACCTTAGAATTCCTATTTTCTTGTCTGTAGATGAGAGTGTAATGTTGAGCTCAATAATACATAATCCATGAATTTAAACTTTTGTCTTTAAATGTAATGCTGAGTATATTAGTGATTTTATTGAAATCTGTATGAAATCTATTTTTATAGGCACTTTAATTCATTATTGTTTGAGTCTTTAGAAAGTCCTACATAGTATATATCTACCCCCACCTCTCCTAGCTTTAAGAGGATATATTGATGATAGGGAGTTTAAGTGATTTATTCTAATTTTGCTCTTAGTAGCTAGCAGTAATTTGCACCAAATTCTTGCCTCCAAATTGTGAGCATTTTCTTTTATGGCATAGAATAGGGATAAAATATTCTGTCACTGAATAAGTAGTTCTTGAAAAAAATGTTTAACGCATTTGTTCTGAGTCTTATGTGTGTGTTTGCATGCATTTTACTTGAGGGGCAAACTCATATAGACATGAAATTAATCAGCATGAAGAGAATTCATGTTTCATGTCAGGCTTTGAAAAAGTATTTTTAACATTGATGTGTAAGTTTCTTTCTCTCCCGTCTGCCAAATCATTGAATTCATTTTTGGGGTTGTCTTTATTAGGTTTCTACACAGAAGCATGACTGACAGGATGCATATATGAACTGTCTATTTCTGTGTGGTAGGCTACAACCTGGGAATTCCTATGAAAGTTTTCAAGGAATTCCAGAGGAGAAGCCCTCAAGATGGAAATTGTTCCTTCTGACAGCTGAAATCATCATTTCTCCTTTTAATGCCTTCAACTGATTAGATGAGACTTCTTGCATTGCTGAAAACAATATCCTTAGTTGATTGTGACAGTAATCATCCAAAAATAGAATCAATTTACTGATGATTTAAATCCACAAATTTTCTTACAGTAGTTTAGTTCTTGCTTCACCAAACACCTGGACACCATAAGCTAGCAAAGTTGACATATGAACTTAACTAGCACAACCATTATAGGCATACTAATGCAGAGTGATAAATGGAAGGTTGCAATACTATATCTGGTTAGGTGTGGCACACTATGTTTGTTTGGGGGTCGCTGAGGAGAACACCTTGAACGTATGTACACTCTAATTAAATGATGAGAAAAGATGATTAAACATGCAAATGGTTGTAGGGGGAGTGTGCGGGAGAGGGGAACTCAAGCAGGGCAGTCCAGACTGTGGAAATAGCACAGAGAAAGTTGTAGGGCCAAGGACCTTTCCATTTTGACAGAACAATGAGTGATTCTAGGTTAATATTTAGGTGTTGGCATTGGTCAAGTGATGGATACCACTGTGTGCAAAATTGAGGAGTTTGAACTATCTCCCAGTAGGGGTTTGAAACTGTGTGTACCCCAGAAAAGTATGTTCTGAAAGTAAATCCTTTTCTGTTATTGTGGGTCCAGTTTCAGTAGGATCTTTTAAAAATATTTTTCATTAGAGAATTTGTGAGCTTCCATATCAGTCATGCATAATGGGCAGAATTCTCATACATCACTCCTCTACTATTTGTTACAGATTATGAAAGAACCTCATCAAAATATAAATACCAATTATGGTCCAAACCTTATATTTGGTATATTTTTCCATACATCCTATATTCTTAAGTGAATGTATTAGTATTGCATATTTGTAAAGTTCATGAGAGAATGCTCTCTTATTTCCGCAGTTTACCACAGACCATTACCCAACACAATATTCATTGTAATATATATTCACATTCCTTGTTCCATCCATACAATGTGTACACACGGTAACTGCCATTTTCTGGGATGGTGATGCCCACTCCACCTCTAATTGAGAGGGGTCTTTTGCCATTTTTAAATTGGATTTGCTTGTCTTTTAATCATTGAGTTTTATGATCTCTTTGTACAGCATGGAAATCAAACCCTTATCAGATATGTGTTTTCAAATTTTTTCTCCCATTGAATGGGCTGTATTTTCACCTTCTTGACAAAGTCCTTTGAAGCACAAGGCATTTGAATGTGAGAAGGTCCCATTTTTTTGGTCTTTATTTATTTATTTATTTATTTTTAATGTTACATTAAAAAATATGATGCCCCCATATACCCCCCCACCCCTCACCCCACTCCTCCCCTAACAACAACCTCCTCCATCATCGTGGGATATTCATTGCACTTGGTGAATACATCTCTGAGCACTGCTGCACCACATGGTCAGTGGTGCACACATTATAGTTTACACTCTTCCCCAGTCCACCCATTTTTTCTTTCGTTGCCTGTTCTTTATGACATATATTTGTTTTTGTTTGTAATTTGCTTTTTGTTTTTGTATGTTAGGTGGATGATGAAATAATTACTTAGGAATATTCTAAAAGTATTTTAAAAGTGGATATTTTTAAACATCCAATGGTGAATTTTTCTAGCGTTTGTTCTTTTTGCTTTAAGTTACTCTTTGTGTGATTGAAGTGTTTGTTTCTATGAGAGGTGGGTTAAGGTAGCCCAGAATGTATTTGGATATATCAATTTTTAAAAAAATTTCCATTACTTTTTCCTTCATATATTTTGAAGTTATATTTTGAGACAGATCAATATTTTTGACACTATCTATCTTTCTCTCTCTTTCTTAATAATTGTTTCCTTAACTTCTATTTTTATAACATGTATAGTGCTGTACTGCATTTTTCCTATTTACTTCACCCTATATATATTTTAAATACAAAACTTTTGATAGTACTGTTTCATTTAGAATCTTTTCATAATTATATTTCTCATACATATACATGCTGAAAAAATAAGGTAAAGAAATGGTGTAGATCCACACTCAAGAATTGTTAATATTTTCTCACAATGCCATATATATATATATATATGTCATTTTAAGGTAACTAACAGATATCATAACACTTTACCCTTAAATATTTTAACATACACTTCCAAAAATACCAAATTTTCCACTGTAAGTATCCACACATGTGTATGTCTCATCAAGTATATGTGTGAAATTTATTTCCTGAAGGTATCAGGAAATAGTCTATGATTTGAAACATATTACACTACATTGCATTACAGGTAGAGTACGTGCAGCAAGGGTACAGCTTACAAGTAAGTTCAATGAGCTTTCACAGTCACAATATCTATGTAACCGCAACCCGAATCTGGAAATAATTTATTGGCAACCAAAAATCACTTTATACCTCTTTGAAGCCCCTATCTCACACACTCAAAACACAATATCCTAATAATCACCACTGCTTGGTAATTTTGCTCTAAAGCTTTTAACTTTACTTAAATGCAAACATAAAAGCATGGGCCCATTTATTTCTTTTTAAAGAAAAATAATTTACGTATTTGTGAAATTGGTCCATATATTTGCTTGTAGTAATAGTTTGTTCATTTCCCTGTTGTATAGTATTCTGTGTTATGAATATACCACAATTTATTTATGTAGTCTAGGTTGACATTTGGGTTATTTCTATTTTTGGTCTGCCAGACCCAGCCTCTAAGATGACTTGCAGTGCTCCCTGCTTCTTCGTATTGATGCCCTTGTGTAAAGGCCTCCCTTTGAATATGGACTGGATTTAGTGATTCCCTTCTAGAAAGTTGAATGAGGCCGGGTGGATGGAATGTCACTTCCACATTAAGGTTGTAAATATACTATGGCTTTTGTTTTTGTATCTTCTCTTTCTCTCTCTATCTTACTCTGGGGGAAGCAAATAGTGAGCTGCTTCGTGGAGAGGGCCATACGGCATGGAAATGATATATTTCTATCCAAAAGCCAGTGACCATCTGAGGCCTGTCATTGGCCATGTGATTGAGCTTGCAAGCACGTGCTTATAGGTGAGTCTTGAGATGACTGCAGTCCCAGCTAGTACCGTGTATGAAGCATTATGAGAGGCCTTGAGCCAGAGGCACCCAAGGAATCCAGACCCGGATTCTCGATTCACAGAAACTTTTATGATGCAGATGTTGGTTGTTTTAAGCTGCTAAGTTTGGGCATGATTTTTATGCAGCGATAAATAACTCATGTGCAGCCCATTTAAAATATGAATAATAACTTTCTTCACAGATTATTCAATGTATCTACATATGCATTTCTATGTGAGTAGATTGCTAATAGTGTAAATCCTGGGTCATATACTATACATGATTCCAAATTTGATAAATACTTCCAAGTAGTTTTCTAAGTTGGTTAACTTAATTTACACTGCCATCAACAAGCAGTGTTTGAGGGATTTAGTTGTTTTATAACTTCCCTAAAGCATTGTATTATGAGTGTATTTCATTAAAACACTTCTTTGTGTGTGTGTAGTAATATTTCATTGTGGTTTTAATTTTCATTTACCTGAAAAATAAAGAAGTCATGCTTTGTTTCAAGTGTCTATTTCATATGGAAATTCTTTTTAATGAAAAGCTTCTCCCACATTTACAATTTTTCTGTTGTTTTTTAAATGTTTAAAATTTTATATGCATGTATATATGTATAATTTCTGTATCAAAAGACTTTTGTTGAAGGTATGTATTACAGATATATTCTCCTAATAATACTTGTCCTTTCAATCTCTTACTGGTGTTTCATAAATGAATGTCCTTCATTTTAAGGATGTAAGATTGCTTTTTATATCTATTTTAAGTAATCTGTTTCTATCCCAAGTAAAGAACATATTTTCCTTTGCTTTCTTCTAAACTGTTTATTGTTTTACATTGAGAATTTTGACCTACAATATATCTTGCAGAGATTTTTTTTAATAAGTTGTACAATAGGTGTCATGACTTATGATTTCAATATTCAATTACCCCTAGCAGCATTTTCTGTTAATAGCTTCATTTTACAACCTCACTATTGAGGCACTTTTAAAGTGGAAAACTTGGAATATGTTATAAGGATTAGGGCAAGGAACTTTAGATAAATATGTAAAGGTGAACTAGACTCAGAGTGAGAGGGAACTAGAGAAGGAGGGAAAAAGAAGCGGGAGGGTGGAGAGAGAGAGAGTGAGAGTGACAGAGAGGGAGGGAGATAGAGAGAGGTAGGAGGAAGGAGTGGACAAAGTAGTGGAGGATACAGGATAGGAATGGAGTCAATAGATATGATATTTAATTTACCAGGAACTTTGAACTTAATTTATGAGAAATCATACAAATTTTATTTGTGTCAGTAAAGGAATGGGTTTTTGGGAAAAATAAAGAGTAAAATGAAGAATTCTTACCCTGTAGTCTCTGTTGCAAGGGTTCTGTAAAAAGGGTCCATAAAATTGAATTGAAATTCAAAAAGCATTATTCTTGTGGGGACGTGTTGGTGTAGGTGTGATATGTTTATTAGATAATATTTGGTACAGTGAGACTTAGTAAAGGGTCTGTGGTTTTCACCTGATTGGCAGAGGGGTCTGTGGAATCAAAAAACTTAAAGAACCTCTAGTGTAGAAAAAAATATATAGCCAAATAGAATTCTCCAGTGCCTGATAATTAAAATAATTCAAGGTCTCAAATACACTATGGTCCCCATCACTGGGGAAATGAGCTATAATAAAAGCTTAAATGACATTTCTTCATCGTTTTATATGGTGTATCCCAGAGAGATGCCGCATGTTTTCAAAGTGCTGCTTCTTAGGTGTTTAGACATCAAGGTAAGTCGTATCAGGGTGAAACTGTCAAAAATAGGAGAGATGAAGGATGAGCTGATGTCAAGTTAGTGTGCAGAGGTGGAGAACAAGTCAAAGTATGAAGAGAGGATGGAGATAGAAAGCACACTTATCCACAAGACCTCTCAAGGCTACTCATGTTTTCTTTCATTTCTACACGTGTTCATCCAATGTCTCACACACAATACTAACGGGACTGTGAGGAAGGAAATGCATCAATATATCCTGTATATGTTTACCATTAGTTCCTGAACTTGTTTATATGTGCCTAAATGTGCACAGGGGAGGGCAACAGCTAATTTCCCCTACTTTCTAAAGCATTGTATGATATAATAAAGTTAATATTTTAATATATTATTGAAAGAAAAATATGAATAAGTGGATCAGAAATCATGACTGTGATGGACAGATTGTTTTATGAAATTGGACTCAGGGCTAGGATGATGAAGCATCTGAGAAAGAAAATTAGTTGGAATGATAGCAGGATGGCCAGGGGCATTGGAGATTGGGCAGTGATGAGATGAGAAGGTATACATTATTACTCTTTTCACTTCTCTCATGATTAACATTACAGAGGATGGTATGTATTGTGAGGCGATGGTGTAATAGACTAGAGTAAGTGGATGTCGGGTTGAGAAAATAGCTTCTGAATATAATTATAAGGAGGATGGTAAAAAAAGTGTTGGAACCCAATCTTATTTATGAAGCCAACACAAATTGGCTAATATATTAATATATCTTGAAATAATATGTCAGTATACATTTGTGGAACTAGAAATTTGCTTTAAGCAATGTTTAGAGATCTGTAAATGATGTCCTAGAGAAGAAGAAGGTAGGATCAGTTTTGAGAACCCACTTACAAAATCATAGGGATTAGTGAGATAGGTTGATTTTGGGGGGATATAGTCATATTTTGTTTTTCTGATTTTCAGCTATACATAGCTTCTAAGTGTGACTGATACACTGGACTTTCAGATTTTCAGTATTCTCCTAAATTTTAGATACCTGTCAGACCACTTTGTTTTTGTTCTTATCTCCATAGAGAATAAGTTATTTAAAAATCTTTTTGTGAAGAATTACTCTTTTAGTCTTAGTGTAAGACTAACCTCCAACATGGAATTTATCTTGACCCTCCTTTATACCTCCGACATGCTTTTACCATAGTACTCGCAATGCAGTTTCCAAATTTCAACTCCGGAATTTTATTTCTCTCACTAACCATGGTATTCTTGAGAGTATATGGCAGGAATTATTTAAAGGTGTATTTCAGGTGCCTAATCAAGGCAGGCACATAGAGAATCTCGTAAATATTTGAGGGGATAAGTTGTGCAGAGTGCCCCTCTAGGTCCCTCGTGTATTCTCCACATTAGAAAGTGGAAGGAATTATTTCCTTACTTCTCATTTTTCTCATTCAAATACTGAGAACTTCAGAGATTTCTTTCCTGGGTTCAGTAACCATAGTTTGCATATTATTCTCCTTCTTGAAAGAATTTTCCAAATTATCTCTCATTTCTCCTACTCTTCATAGACTTCAAATAGGCATAGTTCTTTGCCAGAAAATCAATACATCATGAGTTTAATCTAGGGATACTAACATTTATATGTGTTTATCTTTGATTGGTGTCACTAACTCCAATATCCTAAAATTTAAAAATTTGAATAAAAACTTTTAATAAAATTGCATGCATATATGTCACTTACCTCTTCTGCAGACTAGTTTTATCCAAAAGCCTACTTGCCACTACCTATCTCAAATGTGATTTCATGAAATTCTTAATATACTGTAATTCAGATTTTCTACATAATCGAGATAGGTGCTAAAATGCAAAATCCCTTCACATTTCTTATTTCTGTGTGACAAAAAGGAAGACATCCATAAAGACACTAATGTCTGGAATAGAAAGATGCTTGGGTAAGAAATAAATTGTAGGATAATTAAGGTTCTTCTGCTTTTTCCCTGTCCTTATACCTTTTTGCCTATTATATTTGAAAAGTCTCCAGTACCCAGAATGTAAGAATCCTCCCAAGCTGTTCCATTCTTGGACAGTTTTTAAAGGGTGTGTGATTAACTCAACATAATAATAAGCTTATCTAAATCAAAATAAACCCTTAACCAAACTTCCATCCTAATGGCAAAATACCCTTTGTCAAGGATCTCACTCTCCTTCTCTCTAGCCATTTTCTAATTAAGATTAATACAATTATTTTTCTTATAAAACCATTTATTATGGTAATTGAGTTGTATATTTCCTGAACATCACATTGAAATTATTTACTGGCCTGCTTCTTCTTATTTATTTATTCAACGAGCTTTTAAAATTGAGAACTTATAAGTGGCAGATGATTTTCATGTATATGAATAAGCAAAGCAAAGATGGTGGTTTTCTCTCAAAATCAGACCCACTTTGTATTCACAAACGTGTAAAAATGCACACTCACATACACAAAAAAACACAGATATATACATATGAAATTTATAGCTCTCTACTTCCCTAATAAGGGAGAAATGAGTGAGATAAAAAAAGTGCCAAAGAATTCACTGTTTACATTAAACAAACTGCATGCAAACATACCAAATACACAGAGTATAGAACTTAATTTTTCCCTTCTATTTCTGATTATAGTCCTGATTATGAAATTTCCCCTGGCAGGAGATATTATTCTCCCTTCCTCTCTTGTTGCCCTGATTTGTTAGAAGGGAATGCAAATGAAGAGTTAGACTGATTCTATTCAAGGTGCTGTTTGATGCTGGGGGCAGGGTGCGTGGGGTGGTTATCAGATTGTGAACAGAATGTTTTACCTCCTTTCTAAATGGGTAGAAAAGAATATTAAAATGTTCTTCTGCTTTTTTACCAGGAATCTGGGCAAAGGGAGAAGTGGAGCAAAAAATCACTAATGGGAAGTCAGCAACTGTCTCTGTTATGCACATCACCTAGTGGTGGTAGAAGAATGCCTATGCCTAATGACACTCAGTTCCATCCTTCTTCATTCCTCCTGGTGGGCATCCCAGGACTGGAAGCTGTGCACATCTGGATTGGGTTTCCCCTTTTCTGTGTGTATCTTGTTGCACTCCTGGGCAATGCTGCTGTCCTGTTTGTGATCCAGACTGAGCACAGTCTCCATGAGCCCATGTACTATTTCCTGGCCATGCTGGTCTCCCTTGACCTGGGCCTGTCCACAGCCACCATCCCCAAAATGTTGGGCATCTTCTGGTTCAATCTCAGGCATATATCCTTTGGGGGTTGCCTTTCCCAGATGTTCTTCATCCACTTTTTTACGGTAATGGAGAGCATTGTGTTGGTAGCCATAGCCTTTGACCGCTACATTGCCATTTGTATCCCCCTCCAGTACACTGTGATCCTCACCAACAAAATCATTGGCCTCATTGCAGGTGCTGCTGTCCTGCGGAGTCTGAGCATGATTGTTCCACTGGTGTTTCTTCTCCTGAGGCTGCCCTTCTGTGGGCACCACGTCATCCCTCATACCTACTGTGAGCACATGGGCATCGCCCGCCTGGCCTGTGCCAGCATCAAAGTCAACATTATGTTTGGACTTGGGGATATGTCTATTTTATTTTTTGATGTGCTCCTTATTACTCTCTCCTATGTCAGGATCCTCTATGCTGTCTTCCGCCTGCCCTCCTGGGATGCCAGATGCAAAGCTCTCAACACCTCTGGTTCCCACATTACTGTTATCTTAACTTTTTTCATACCAGCATTTTTCTCTTTCTTGACACACCGTTTTGGTCATAATGTCCCCCAATATATCCATATATTGTTGGCCTATCTGTATGTGGTTGTTCCTCCAGCCCTCAACCCTGTAATTTATGGGGTCAGAAGCAAGCAGATTAGGGAACGAGTGCTGGGGATATTTTTCAAGGAAGATAACTAACTAGTCAAGGACTTTACCTTAGAATGCCTATTCTCTCACTTACAGATGAGAATGTGATATTGAGCTCAATAATTCATTGTCCATAAATTTAAACTTTTGTCTTTAAAGTTAATACTGAGGTTATTTTTGACTTACTGGAATCTAAATGAAATCTATTTTTGCAAGTATTTTCATTCATTTTATTTTGACTCTTTAGCCAGTCCTATATAGTATATATCTACCCCCACCTCTTCTAGTTTTGAGAGGATATATTGACAGTAGGAAGTTTAAGTGATTTATTCTAATTTTACTCTTAGTAGAAAGTAGTAATTTGCACCGAATTCTTGCCTCCAAATTGTGAGATTTTCTTTTATGGCATAGAGTAGGAACAAATATTCTGTCATTGAATAAGTAGTTCTTGAAAAAACGTTTAACACATATGTTCTGAGTCTTATGTGTATGTTTACTTGTGTTTTACTTGAGGGGCAAACTCATATAGACATGAAATTAATCAGCATGAAGAGAATTCATGTTCCATGTCAGGCTTTGAAAAAGTATTTTTAACATTGATGTGTAAGTTTCTTTCTCTCCCGTCTGCCAAATCTTTGAATTCATTTTTGGGGTGGTCTTTATTAGGTTTCTACAGAAAAGCATGACTGACAGGATGCATATATGAACTGTCTATTTGACTGTGGTGATAGTGAAGTCTTAATTCTGTGTGGTAGGCTACAACCTGGGAATTCCTATAAATGTTTTCAAGGAATCCCAGAGGAGAAGCCCTCAGGATGGAAATTGTTCCTTCTGATAGCTGAAATTATCATTTCCCCTTTTAATGCCTTCAACTGATTGGATGAGACTTCTTGCATTGCTGAAAACAATCTCCTTAGTTGATTGTGGATGTAAAAATCCATAGATACAGTCAATTTACTGATGAATTAAATCCATGACATTTTCTTACAGTACTAATTATACCAGTCAGTCCTTGCTTCACCAAACAACTGGACACCATAATCTAGCCAAGTTGTCACATAAACTTAACCATCACAGCTGTTATAGACATATTAATACAGACTGATAAATGGAAGGATGCAGTAATGTATCTGGCTAAGTGTGATACATTGGGTTTATTTGGGGATTGCCAAGGTGAACACCTTGAAATTCAAATGTCCTCTGTAATGAAATGATGGGAAAAGATGATTAAATATGCAAATGGTGGTAGGTGGAGTGTGCCGAAGAGGGCCTGGAGCAGGGCATCATAAACTGAGAAATAGCACAGAGGAAGGTGAGGAAGGTGTAGGTTCAAGGACTTTTCCATTTTAACTGAACAATAAGTGATCCTAGGTTAATATTTAATTATTGGCATTGGTCAAAAGATGGATAGCACTGAGTGCCTTGTTGAGGAGATTGTACTGTCTCCCTGTAGGGGTTTGAAACTGCATGTACCCTAGAAAAACATATACTTAAAGTTAACTCTTTTCTGTGGGTATGAACACAGTTTAAGTAGAATCTTTTAAAAATATTTTTTCATTAGAGAAATTTCAAGCTTCCAGAAGTCATGTATAATGTGCAGAATTCCCACATATCACCCCTCTACCATTTGTTACAGATCATTGAAGAACATCATCAAAATATTACTTTTATTTATAGTTCATAGCTTACATTTGGTGCATTTTTCCATACATCCCCTTTTATTAAGTCCATGTATTACTGTTGTACAATTGTTATAGTTCAATGGAGAATGCTTTCTTATTTGTACAGTTAACCACAGACCATTACCCACCAAAATGTTCTTTATACTATATAATCCCATGCTTTTTTCCATCCATACAAAGTGTTCACACAATAACTGCCACTTTCATCACAGAGTTGTGCATTCATTGCCTCAGTAAACCTTTGAACACTTTATTAGTCCAAAAGGAAAATCTCATACTCCCCTATTATTGATCATTAGCATTGATATAGTATTTTCTTGACACTGATGCTTGAATATTACCATATTGCTGTCTACAATATACATTTGTTCTAGTTCAGTGAGGCACATTCTAGTATTTGTACTAGTAACCACAATCCTCATCCACCTCATGTTCACTATTTTCTTTAATCCCTAGATTATTATCTAGCAGCCCTTTATTGACATTTATATCCATAGACTGTCCCTTTCTGCCACAATCTCATTTATAAACCTGCTATTATTATACTCAATATAATGTGTTACCATCAACTCCATCCATTTCCACATATTTATGTTTAGCTAATTGAAAATTTTATATTCATTAAGCAAAAGTACTCTCTTTGTCCTCATCCTATCTCTTAATATCCTATATTCTAGATTTTAACTCCATGTGTGTGTTCTTCCTATTTAGTTCATATTAGTGAGACAATTCAATATTTATCCTTTTGTGTCTAGCTCATTTCACTCATTAGCCATTCATTCATTGATGGACACTTGTGTTGTTTCCATCTTTTGGTAATTGTGACTGTAATGTCAAAATGAACATTGGTAAGCAAATGTCTATTCATGTCTTTTTTATTAGTTCTTCTGGATATATTACTAGAAGAGGGATTGCTGGGTCATATGGCAGTTCTATATTTAGCTTCCTGAGGAACTGCCAAACTGTCTTCCACAGAGGCTATAACATTCCCATCAAAAGTGAAGGAATGTTCCTCTTCATCACTGGTTGTTTCTCTTTTATCACCCCTCCCCCCCAACCTTGCAGCTTGCTTGCTGTCTGCTCTCTCTGTCCATTCACTGTGTATTCTTCTTTGTCTGCTTGTCTTCCTTTGCTGGGTCATCTTGCTGCACCAGCACTCCACGGGCACAGGTCGTCAGCTCTCTGCGGGCATGAACCATCAGCTCTCCACAGGTGCAGGCCAGCTTGCATTCACAAGGAGGCCCTGGCATGTGAACCCAGGGGCTCTCATATGGAGATGGGAGCCCAATCGATCGAGCCACAGATGCTTCCCTCATTTGTAGTTCTGATTTGCCTTTCCTTAATAACTAGTGATATTGAACATTTTTTTCAATGGTGCTTTTCCAACATTTGTATTTCCTTTTTGGAAAAATGTCTATTTAAGTCCTTTGCTGGGACTTTAATAGACATTCCATTAGGATGGGAATCTCCTGCTTGCAGTTGTAGACACTCTCACTTCCTTGGTGACCTGATTGACCATTCTCACCTCCTTGTTAACTGATCTGGGTAAGGCCAATGACCTGTTGATTAGGTGTGCAATTCTGCTAAGTTTTAGTGCCCAGTTGACAAATGGACAGTCCAAAGATACAATTCTCCTGGGCACACACCAACCCTAGCACCATCCACAGGTTCAGGAAAAGTGACAGAGAGGAATACATAAGGAATTCACATCTCAGTCCAACTCCATCACAGTCAGAGCACAAATTCAAAATTAGGCCCACTGGCATGGCACCAAACTCTGGTGTGATCTGCCATGAGCATAGGACCTGGGAGTCTCCATACCTCTTAGGAGTACCACAACCTGGGGTTGTATCTACTGACGTGGGCAATTGTAAGCACATCCCCTCTGATGACCTCCCTACTCATTTTGAAGTCTCAGTCATATAAACTTATTTGTCTTTACCATTTCCCCCTTTTATTCAAGGTCTTTTCCTAGTTGCATCACCAGCCAGTGCTTGGTAGTAATCCTTCAACACCAGGGAGGCTCATGCCCCATGCTGGGGGGAAGGTAATGTGTTTATATGCTGAGTTTGACTTAGAGTGTGGCCACATTTGAACAACAGGGAAACTCTCTGGAGGTAACTCTTAGGCACCCTGCAGCTCTAGGCCAAGTGGAAATTTCAAGCTCAAAGGCTCATGAGCATAGTTATCAGTATCAAGAGCCCATCACTGAACCATCCTTTTTCACTGGTCATTGCCCTTGCACTTGGAGAATCATTGCTGCTCCATTGGGGAATGCAGCAGAGCTCCTCAAGATGGGAAGTCAGCACTCCCTCACTAGTTGTGAAAGTCTACCCACTTTGTCAATGCCCAAACGAACATACAAACATATCTTTATGTCCTATATGCATACCTTGGAGAACTCCCTACCATGCATCCCACATCAATGATACCCTATACCATTGCTCCTCCCCTGCCATAATTGAACCCCTTTTTGATCCAAAACTTCTTTAAAAAGGTGCCTGATATATTGCCAAATTCAATTAATAGGAAAATGAAATAGTAATGATAGGCTTAAAGATTAGAAATAGAATAAATTATAATTTAGAAAATTAAAATAAAGTAAAAAATAAAATGGGGTATTAAAAATGAAAAATATTTAAAATTTTTTGATGTTTTTCCTTTCTTCACTGTAATAGGTGTTGTCCTATATGTACAGTGGCAAGGAAATCTCTTCCATTTCTTCCTCAGTGTCTCACATCTTTCTTTTTATTATGTCTTCAAAAAAGTTTTAGGTCACAATAATGTCACATATAGAATATAGGGGACTCCCATATACCCAACATCCTCTCCCTTTTCCCCCTTCCCCAACAATGATCTTTTTACATGTGGATGTTACATTTTCTACAAGTGATGTACAAATCTTGAAACATAGCTACTAACCATGGTTACATTATGGTTTACATTATGATTTATTTACATTTTAGACTGTACAATTTTGTAAATTTTTGGTGAAATTTAACATGGCTGGTATCCATCATTGCACAGTCATCAGAATACTTCCATGCCCCCCCCCCAATTACCCCTTCTTCCATTTATTCTATTCCTCTTTCTCCCTCTCCTCAGGGCCCACAGTGACAATCAAACTTAACTGCTTGAAGGACAAGATTCATAGATACTTGCAGCAATGCTGAGGGTTTGGCACGCTAGTCAGTAACTCCCCCACTGGGAGCCACTTGTGCTATTGAGAGACACCCTCCCCTCTATTTGAGAATATCAAGACTCCCCAGGATGGGGGTACATCACCTTCCTGCTTATTGTGGTCTCTACCCGCTGATATAACATACTATGACAAGATGAGCTCTCACACACTCCCTAGAAGCCTGCTCCAGATGCACCCTGTACCAAATGTCCCCCTTGCAACACCTTAAACCAGTAACCCTTCCTTATTATATTTTCTGAAGAATTTTCTCAACATTATACTTTGAATCACATACCTGCCAATCTCCTGTGTTCACCAACTACCCTCTCAAACCACCCCCCAATTCCATGGACCATCCAACCCATCCTCCCAATCCTAGTCCCTCTAAAGTCTTCAAAGCCCAACCCAATGCTATCATTATACTCCCATCACATCACTTCACAGAACAACTACTTACCTCCATTTTATCATAGATTATTCCCATATGGGCAATGGCCCACGACCTTCCTTTCTCTCCCTATTTCCTGTACTATCTTCCAGACTCTAGCTCTCTAAGACAGCTTGATTTGCTTAATCCATAACAGAGAGGTCATGTAGTATTTATTCTTCAATGCCTGGTTTGCTTCCCTCAACATGTTATCTCATGGGTTAGTACTGTATTCCTTCTTACAGCTGAGTAGTATTTCATTGTATCTATATACCTCATTTTGTTTAATTATTCATCTGTTGATGGGAATTTTGGTTAATTCCATCTTTTGACAATAGGGAAAATGGCTACTCTGAATATTGGTGTGCATATATCGGTTCATTTCATGGTTTTCAGTTCTTCTGAGTATACATCCAGCAGTGGAATTGCTGGGTCATATGGCAAATCTATAGCTAGTTTTTTGAGGAGCTGCCAAACTCTCCTCCAGAATGGCTGGACCCTTCTGCATTCCCACCAGCAATTGATAAGGGCTCCCATTCCTCCACATCCTCTCCTACACTTGTAGTTGTCTGTTTTTTTAGTAGCTACCAGTCTAATGGATGTAAGATGGTATCTCATTGTAGTTTTGATTTGCATTTCCTAATAGCTAGTGATGTTGAGCATCTTTCCATGTGCTTTTTTAAAAGGAAAAAGCAGCTCAGTTTATTGGTAGATTTTACATATTGAATTATATTTCATGTTTCAATGAGCTAAGCATTTATGGTTTCACATACAGGAGTCATATGGAAAGAAACTGAAAAACATGTTTATAATTTTTTTAAAGATACATAGATCACACAAAATGTTACATTAAATTATATAAGATGTTCCCATATACCCTACTCCTCCCACCTATCATGCAACCCACATCAACAACCTCCTTCGTTAGTGTAGTACATTCATTGAATTTGATGAGTACATTTTGGATCACTTCTACAGAGCATGAATTATAGTTTATGTTGTAGATTACACTCTCTTCCAGTTCATTCAATGGGTTATGGTAGGATATATAATGTTCTACATCTGTCCTTGCAATATCTTTGAGGACAATTCCAAGTTCTGAAAATTCTGTAATATCATACCGCTTATTTCCTCTCCCTGACTCCAGCAACTCCAGTGGCCACTGTCTCCATATCAATGATATAATTTCTTCCATTGCTAGAGTCACAATAAGGCTGTAGTAGAATACCAGTAAATCCACTCTAATCCTTATTTTATTCCTTTGTTCTGAGGACCCTGGGATGGTGATATCCACTCCAACTCTAAATTGGGAGGGAACTTAGCTTTAGATTGCACATGGCTAATGGATGGAGTTTTCTTGCTTGCAACTGTAGAATCTCTTGGTTCCCTGGTCTGGTGGTTGACCATCTTCACCTCCCTGTTAAATGACCTGGGTAGGTCCAATGAACCAGAGAATAGTAGTTGCAACTCTGCTGAGGCTCAGGACCCACCTGGCACATAGACAGTCCAGAGAATCAAGTCTCCTGAGCATACATGAACCCCAGTGCCAACCACATATTCAGTAAAAGTGACAGAAATGGCAGATATAGAGAGATAAAATCTGAGTCCAACTCCATCACACTCAGAAGCACAAATTCCAAACTAAGGCCACTGGCAAGGCACTGAACTCCAGAGCCATCTGTCATGACTGAAGGACCTGGGTGTCTCCATAGTCTTCAGGAGCACTCCTACCTGGGGTTGTATCTAGTTTGGCTGTCTCTGAGATCCTGCTGAGATATGAATAAGCAAGACCCATCTAATGACGTTGGACCTGTTTTGAAGTCTCTTAACCATAGAAACTCCTTTGTCTTTATGATTTCCCCCTTTTATTACAAGTCGTTTGCTAATTGCACCACCAGCTGGTGCTTGGTATTAAACCCTGAGCACCAGGGAGGCTCATCCCCAGGAGTCATGTCCCATGCCGGGGGAAAGGTAATTCATTTACATTGTGAGTTTGGCTTAGAGAGTGGCCACATTTGAGCAACATGGATGCTCAAAGGCACTCTGCAGCTCTAGGCCTAGTTGAAATTTCAAGCACGCAGGCTCATAATTTCTTTATTCCTTCTGTATCTCTGTACTTTTTTTTCTGGATTTATCTTATTATTTCTGAGAATCCATTTTAGCTTTTTTTCTTATTTCCCCTCTCTGACTGTTTTAAATATTTTCTGTTTCAGTCTGTTTTTCTGCTTTTTACTTTGATATTTTTGAGTGAGCTATTTTGGGATATTTATCCCTTCTTGGAAATTTTGGAATTTTAAGGTGGTTGGCTTGATTTGTTTGTCAACTTTTTAAAAAATACTGCTCCTGATCTGTTCTTTAATTCTTTATTTTATCTGAGTAAATTATATGTGTATAGAACTTTCAAGAATATTCCAAATTTCCTGTATTATTTTTATGTTTTCCATCCACTCTTCTTTTTCTCCATGCTTCACTGTGGATATTTCCTTCCAGTTTATCTTTCACTTAATTGATTATCTCTTCGACTGAGTCTATTCAGGTGTTACTCTACCTATTGAATACTTATTTTAAATTAACGTATTCCCATTTATTTCCCATTGATTTTCATGGTTTCCAGTTCATGACTGAAATTCTTCATCTTGTTCTCCATCTTATTGTATATAAAAATCAGAGTTGTTTTATATCCCCATTATCTGAATCTTTTTTGATTTCCTTCCTTTTGTCTTTTTTGTTTGTTTGTTTGTTTACTTGTTAGTTGTGGTTAATTATTGTCTTATTTCATACTTTTTTATTTTTTATTTACTACTGGGAATTATGAAGGAAAAATTGTCAGGATAACTTGAGACTTTGTTTGTGGACATACACTATAGGGCTTGACTTTATTTCTCTCAAGCTGTTAGGGTAAGAGCACATCACCACAATCCAATTAAGAATCAGGTTAATTCTAAGATTGATTACATACTTTGTGATGGTTAGTCCATTTTGTATTTACTTTCACTCCTTGGATACTCCCTTTGTGCTCAGTTTTTTTCTATTCTTTGACAAACTCTGTACTTCACTATTTAATCCCACTTAATTCCGTGTTTCTAAAGTTCTCCTCATATTACCAGTCTCTCAGAAAGCTCTTTTAATTTAAAAAACAATGTTGAGGAAAAGCAGCTCCAAAATTTGACCTCGCATCTCTGAGCTTTCCTTTGTTTTCTGGGACCTTGGAGTCATTATTTATGCTAATTCATTATCTCTCAAATACATTAAAATCTACGTTTTAGATATCCTTCCCAAGGTTTTTGTTGTTTTTTTTTTCCTTGGCAGAAGCATTAGTCTGAAATAAGATAGTTTATCATTACTAGAATTAGAAAATTACTAAATAATCTTTCCTAAAGTATACATTATCACAATTTATCAATAATTGTTTCAACTTAACTATACCTTCTGCTGCTTTCCTTTGTACATAAATTCTGTTTCACATACCATCTTATAATTTTTTAATGCTTCCTTATTTGTTTTGCTATAGTACATATATTTGTCTTTTCCATAGTAAAACCCTTTAATTTTACAGCTATAGAAAGGAAGTGTCATAGGAGCTGGGATACTTTGCAGTAATCTAATTCATTTTCATTCAGTTTCCACTCTCTGGCCCTGTACTTTTGTATTTTTAAAAATTTTCCTAGAGAATATTTATGTTTGTTTGTTTGTTTACCTCTGAAAAACATTGTCAGATTTTTAGTGAAATTTCTGAAAATGTCTTAATTTTGCTTTTAAGTATGAATAGATTGGGAGAATATTGACTTCTAAGTGCAAAATCAATTTTCCTCAGGGCATGAATATATTTTCTTTTAGCATCTGGTTTTGCATTTAAAAATTCTTACACCAGTCAAATTATGTTTCCCTTTTATCTATGCTTTTTTCTCAGCTTGTCTCTGTTGAAATTTCCTGTTTTCTTTCTCTTGCCAATTTTTTTCCTACAGAATGGTTTAGGAAATTTTTTTTTCTCTGTTGTGTTTGCAATGCTTACCAAATTGTACCTAAATCTGGTGTCTGTCTGTGTTTCTCTCTTTCTTTCTCCATTTGTCCCTACTTGAAATTGCCAGTCTTAAAAAGTGAATAATTTTTCAGTTTTAGAAATTCATTCTTCATTATTTCTTCCTTTCTTATTTTGATTTCAACTTCTGAAACTCCTATTATATGAAATTAGATTTTCTAAATTGATTGTACATATCTGTTAGTCTTCCTGTTTTAGGGTCCTCCTCTGTCTTTTTATATGACTTTAATTAATTCTGCTTGGCCTATATCTCCCAGAATATAAAATTCTTTTTCAGCTAAGTCCATAATCTTGAGTCATTTCATTCAGTATAAAATTGTTCTGATATTCGTTGAGTATCGTCATAGTAGGTAGAGTTACACAAACAACTGAGGGAGTGCTGAGGTCCTAGCCCAGGGAGGTCTGTACATTTCACAATGTAACAGAAAATATCCCCCAAGTGCAAGGGCAAAGACAAGTGAAGAAGAATGGTCCAGTGATGGGCCCTTGATATTGATGAATATGCTTATGAGCCTCCGTGCTTGAAATTTCAGCTAACCCTAGAGCTGCAGTGTGCCTAAGAGTTACCTCCTGAGAGCCTCCATATTGCTTAAAGGTGGCCACTCTCAAAGCCAAACTCAGCATATAAATGCATTACCTTGCCCCCAGCATGGGACATGACTCCTGGGCATGAGCTTCCCTGGTACCAAGGGATTACTATCAATCACCAGCAGGTGATGTAAGTAGAAAAAGACTGAATAAAAGAGGAAAATGGTAAAGACAAATGAATTTATATGGCTAAGAGTCTTCAAAATGAGTTGGGAGGTCATCAGAGGGGTCACACTTTCACATGTCTCAGCAGGATCCCAGAAACAGGCAAAGTAGATACAACCCCAGGTACCAGTGCTCCTGAGGGCTACAGAGACACATAGGTCCTGTGGTCATGATATATGGCTCTGGAGTTCAGTGCCTAGCCAGTGGGCCATAGTTTGGAATTTGTGTTTCTGAGTGTGACGGAGTTGGACTCAGATGTGACCTTTCTACACGTTTATTCTGTTACTTTTACTGACCCTGTGGTTGGTGCTGGGGTTAGTGGATACTCAGGAGACATGAATCTCTGTAATGACCATGGGGCCGGCTGGACACTGAACCTCAGCAGAGTTGCAACACCTATTTGGATTGTTCACCTTACCCAGGTCAGCTAACAGGGAGGTGAAGATGGCCAACCACCACACCAGGGAACCGAGAGAGTCTACAACTGCCAGTAGGAGAATTGCATCGATCAGCCATATGGGATCTAAACACCCTCTCAATTTAGAGGTGGAGTGTACATCACCATCCCATGGTTTACAGGATGGAGGAATAAAATACGGATTAGAGTGGATTTACTGGTATTCTACTATAGAACTATTGTGACTCTAGCAATGGAAGAAAGTATGTAATTGATGTGGAGGTAGTGTTCACGGGAGTTGCTGAAGGCAGGGAGAGGAAATAAGAGTTGTAATGTGGGAGGAATTTCTGGGCTTGGAGTTGTCTTGAATGATATTGCAGGGACAGATGCAGGACATTATATATCCTGCCATAACCCACTGAATGGATTGGGGGAGAGTGTAAACTACAATGTAAACTATAATCCATGCAATGTAGCAGTGCTCCAAAATGTATTCACCAAATGCAATGAATATGCTATAATGATGGAAGAGGTTGTTGGTGTGGGAGGAGTGTGTGTGGGGATGTGGGATATATGGGAACATCTCATTTTTTAATGTAACTTTTTTTTTGTGATCTATGTATCTGAAAAAAAAACAATTACATTTAAAATTTTTTAAACATTTTGGTGGTTATCTGTTTAGAATTCTTTATTGATCTGAAATGCTAATTTTCACACTGGGAAACAATTTGCATTTCAAAAATTCACTATCTTTCTGTATAATTACATCATGCCTCTTCCCTTTATGAAAGAGGAGCCTTTCAGTGTTGTTATGTGCACTAAGTTTGTTATCAAGCAAGCATCATTTTACTATATGCAACAAAGTGGAAAATACATGGATAAGTTGAGTATTACAAATTCCAAAATGGAACAAGGTTTATTTTGGGGTAATTTGAGGGCATTTTAATTTATTACACTCTGGGGGGAGAATTGTCTTTAATTTTTCTCCTTTTGTTATGGATTCTGATCTGCTGGTCATTGTGGATCTAATAGTCTTGCCAGTGTTCCTTTGCCTTGTCTATATAAAATCCACTTTTTAAAAATGTACACTTCATGCTTTTCCTGGAGGATAGAAGTTGCAATCAGTATACTGTGTATCTTCGTGTGTATAAGCTGGAGAAGGATTATTGGCCCATTTAGTCTATGTATATTGACATATATTTAGTATCCTGGTGATTGTCTTGAGGTCCACTCTGCTCACTCTTCTGGTTAATTCTTTGTTTGTATTTAATTTTGTGCTTGTTTGGGGAAAATGTGGTCCTCATTACTGTGGAAGACTTATATCTCATTTGTTTCAGAATTTTGTATATAATATCCATTTTTTCCATCCATATTCCTTATTCCTTTACTTTTTTGGATTTTTTTTCAAAATATCTGGTGTGATGATGACATACTTTTATACTTTCCAATACTGTTATATATATTCATTTTACTTCTAGATTACCTTTCAGCATGCATTTGAAAGAGACCAGACATAAACATTTATGCTCATAAAATATCTCATCACAGGAATTTAGGCAGAATTTACAAACATATATACAACCATATGATGGCAACACTAAGTGGATAGCTGGTAACCATTACTTTAATGGGTGAAGAATATGAAACTAGATAATATAGACAATATGATATTGATAAATGTTAAAACTTTTGGACATGTTATTTATTTAGATCTTTCTATCTTTTAAAATTTTCTTTACTTCCAGTTGTCATACTTTCTTCTCTAGTGCTATTATTAAAAATCACGAATGTGTGGTTTTTACTACTCTATCTGTATTTCATATCCCTATCATATTCACTTTTTCACATCTCAAATTTTCAAGGTTCCTTACAACCTAAATTCTGTTCTAACCCCTTTTTCTTTTTTGAAGTTTGTGACTCATTTTCTTTTTTCATTTTACACATTTCAATGCTTGACCAAAGCCATCCAGTTAAAGTAAAGCAAATAAAGTAAATAAATATAATTATATTCTCTCTTTCTCTCTATTTGGGGTCATGTTTTATTTAAATTCTTTTATTAGTTGTTGAAACATATGCCCTATGATACATTTCATTCCTTCTGTAAGTATTTTTAAACTCCAGGAAGAAAGAACCATCACAGGTAAGACAGTGCTAAATTTATCAGTCCAAGAATGAAAGTGTATAGTATGGGGGTTAGATTTATGGGGAATGTCATAATATCAGAAACTTGACTGCACAGAAAGGGGAAAAAGAAATCCAGTCTAATACCCATCTTTGCATATCCTTTGATAAAATTATATTAATTGATAATAATAATAATAATTATTATTGTTGTTATTATTATTTTGTGGTACTAGGGACTGGGGATTGAACCCAGGACCTTGTATGTGGGAAGCTGGTGCTCAATTACTGAGCCACATTGGCTCCCCTGAGTTGTTTTTGTTTGTTTGTTTGTTTTGTTCTGCTTTTTGTTTGTTTTTGTTTTTGTATTTTGTTTTTCAGGAGGCACCAGGAACTGAACCTGGGACCTCCCATGTCAGAAGAAGGCACTCATCTGCTTTAGTCACATCTGCTCCCCTATACTAATTAATTTTAGGCACAATTTTTTTTAATGCACAAAATCCTTTCTCATTTAATTTATTAATCTTAACGTTTAAATAGCCATATGAAATTTTATTTGAATATCTTTATGAAAGAAATTGTATTACTACTTGAAAGAGATCTAGAACACCAGTCAGTTCTAACAATTAGAAAGTTATTCTTTCAGTGAATCAAATGCTCCTCTTTGAAACCTCTTGTATGGCAGGAGTCAATTGAGGATAGCTTTGCAAGTACATACTCAGACACATGCAAACACACACAACCTCAACAATTGCTACTAATGTTAGGTTTGAGTTGTATATGAATAAATAATTGACAATATTGGTGGAACCAAATTTTTATAAATTTTGTTACCAATTATAATCTTCTAAGTTCTTATCCCTGATAACCAGAATTTTCTCTCATTCAGTCTTTTTTTTCACAGACACAAATTACAGGTTGATATTGAATAAGTTTCTCTAAAGGTATTTTATTCTTTTTCCTTATTTCAGTTCTCCAAATAATCTATCCGTCCTCCCCTGCACCATGAGAGTGAAACACTAAGATGTCAAGGTGAACTCTGTATCTCTCATAAAACTTTGTGTTCAGAATTAATAAATGCACCTAATCTCTTTTAGCTCAAGAAATATATATGATTATTTATAAAAGTGATAATAGTGTAAGCAATCACAATTCTGTCATTGAGTATGTATTATTTCTAGGCTTTATGCCTATCATTATTTGTACATATTACCTCAATTAGTTCTCACCACAATTTCATAATACAAATGCTGCTTATGTCTGGTTTAATGGAATAAAAAGGTTTTGATAATTAATATCCTATTTCTACAAATTTATGAGCAATGGAGTAAAGATTTGAAGTTAGGTTATGTGACACTAATCTGGATCTGTGTTTAATACTTGCCAATGGAAGTAGTGAAAAGAGATAGAGAAAAGAAAGGTTGGAAAGAGTAAAATGACTAAAATAGCTAAAACTGCCTTGAAGAACAATTCTGGAGGATTAACAATATCAGATATTAAAACTTTCTGTAAAACTATGATGATTATGATAGTATGTTACTGGTAAAAAGTAAAAATAGGAAAAAGGCTGTAGCTTTTTGGTGTTGCTTATGAATTCTAAGAATAGATAATAGATTATATTTGAGAACTAGTCTGTTCCTGTGGGCATATTAGATTGTATTGGATTCATAGGTTTCACTTTTACTTGATTAAGTTGTGATTAGGTCTTTGATTGGGTAACATCCCTGGGACATCAAGACCCTGTCCCCTTGGTGGGTAGGGATTCACAGAGATAACTATATGGTAGTGGAGTTAGTTGGAGTTTTCCTGCTGGAGCCCTGGCAAGAAAATACACAGAGAAGCAGATATGTGAGAAAAGAAAGAAGGCTCCATTAGACACGGTGAGGCCTAGGGAAGAGAGGTGAGCCGTTTATCTGATAATCTACAGCTGACTTTGTGGAGAGAGCAGAGCAGCTGAGCCTAGAGAGAAGTGAGCCCAGGAGAGAGATGAGACTTATTGTAGGCTACAGCTGTTATTGGAAGAAGCTGAGACCATGGATGCTTAAAGGGAAGAGGAACCCTGAACCTTTGCAGACGTCTGGACAGCCATCTTGCTCCAACATGTGGCAGCAAACTTTGGTGAGGAAAGTAACTTATGCTTTATGGCCTGGTAATTGGAAGATTTTATCCCAAAATAAATACCCTTTATAAAACCAAACAACTTTCTGGGATTTTGCATCAGCATCCCTTTGGCTGACAATGAAATGGAATTGAGAGTCTAGAAAATGTTCTACACAGTTATTAAGATACAGATTTCTGAAACCAAGTTATCACTGGGTCAGAATTTAAGGTAGGGTGGCCTGGAGGAATGATAATCCATAAAGTTTCTTCCCCTTTTGAACTTCTTTTAAAAGGCCTGATGATTTCTATAACAGTCAAGACAAAGGTGACATCAGAGCTCATGACCTGCTTACCAGAACTAGCCAAATTTCAAAGCTGGAGGACATAGTCTCCAAGAGGACTAACTTCTGACATCTGCTGCAAGTTTAAGAGGTTCCCCAAACCACCATATTTTTTGATAATTCACTAGAAGGACTCACATTACTCATTGAAAGCTATTATGTTAATGCTCAGAGTTGATTACAAGGAAAGGATAAAGATTAAAATCAGTCAAATGAAGAAATGCTTAGGGCTTAGTCTCAGAGGGTTCTAAACATGAAGCTTCTGCTGTCCTTTCCCAAAGAGTCAGGATGTGTTACCCTCCTGGCATTGATGTGTGATGGTGTATATGGAGTATTACCAATCAAGAAGCTCACCAAGCTTTGGTGTCCAGAGTTTATATTGGGACTTCTTTACACAGACATGAGTGACTGATTGATTATCCACGTAGGTGGACTCAGTCTCCAGGTCAAGTGACTTAGCTCCCCACTCTATATCATATTGTTGGTCATTCTGGGATGGCCAGCCCCTTCAGAAGCATACATGCTCTACCAGGTATGGCATATATTACCTGCCAGAATTCCAGGGCTTGGCCTAGACCTTTCTTTGGAAAAGGTCAAATTCTTTACCATACATTGTTAAATTTAGTTCCAAAGATATTCCTTACCATTGCTATAGCTAAGCTTTACATTTCACTTCTTATCTGGGGCCCTGGCCCCAATCTTAAATTCAGGTCTCCCAATAATCAAGTTTGATTTAATGTTAATCATTTTGTAATATGAAACATGGGAATGGCCAACAGATTTTCTGACTTTTTCTCTTTGTGTAAACTATCAAGGCAGTATGTATAACTAAAATAAACCAAAGCACAGTAGTTAATATAGTAGTTATATAGTTGGCATTGTGGCATGGAATAACATCCTGATTTTGTTCTTACTGGCTTTATGACCATAGGTACATTACATCATTTTTTCTGTTTCAGTATCATCTAGAAATAAGTCTAGCATTATCTATTTAATATTATTATTGAGAGGGATAAGTGAGATTATATATGCCTAAAATATTGTAGGTGGCCAGCAAATAGTTTTCTCTCCAATTTCTTTCCATCTTACTCTAACTCCTACCTCACTCCAAAGCACTGATCTGTGCCATTTTATTCCCTACCCTAACTGTAATTAAGCACTATATGTTTGATTTGTGTAGCTTTGTATAAAATGTTGAAACTGTGAAATCTGATTCCACCAACTTTATTCTTACAGCCGAGTAGTATTTTATTGTATGTATATACTACATTTTGTTTAGCCATTCATCAGTTGATGGACATTTGGGCCATTTCCGTATTTTAGCAATTGTGAATAATGCTGCTATGAACATTGGTGTGCAAATGTCAGTTAATGTCCTGGCTTTCAGTTCCTCAGAATAGATTTCTACTAACGAGGTTACTGAATCTATATTCATCTTCTTGAGATATTGCCAAATGTCTTCCTCAGAGGCTGCACCATTCTGTATTCCCATCAACAGTGAAGGAATGTTCCCTTTTCTCCACATCCTCTCAAGCACTTTTAGTTTGTTTTTTTAATCATGTCTGTTCTATAAGGTGTGAAATGATATATTATTGTAGTTTTGATCTGCATTTTCCTAATAGCTAGTGACGTTGAACTTCTTTTTTTTTTTTTCATGTGCTTTGTGGCCATCTCTATTTCCTATTTGGAGAAATGTGCATTCCAGTCTTTTCTTGATATGGGGTCATTTCATCAGGGAATAGCAACACTTTTACTTCCTTCTTTCATATTTGGGTGCTTTTTATTTCTTTTTCTTGCCTAGTTGCTCTAGCTAGAACTTCTAGCACAATATTGAATAACAATGCTGAGAGTGGGCATCCATTTCTTGTACCCAATCTCAGGAGAAAAACTTTCAATCTTTCCATGTTGAGTACAATGCTAGCTGTTGGTTTTTCATATTTGCACTTTACCATATTGAGAAAACTTTCTTCTATTCCTACCTGTTAGAGCGTTTGTTTATTTTTTATCAAGAAAGAATGCTGTATTGTTTAATGTTTTCCTGCATAAATGGAGAAGATAATGTGATTTTTCTTCTTCAATTTATTAATGTGTTTTAGTACCTTAATTGATTTTCTTTTGTCAAACCACCTTTGCATACCTGGTATAAAATCCTCTTGATAGTGGTGAATGATTTTTTGAATGTGCTTTTGGATTCAGTTTTCAAACATTCTATTGAAGATTTTTTCATATATATTAATTCAAGTAATAAAATTCTTTTTCTGTAATATCTTTCCTTGATTTGGGTATTATATTGTGATCTTGGCTTCACAGAGGAGTTTGGTAGCATTCCTTCAATATTTTGGAAGAGCTTTAGCAATAATAGTATTGGATCATCTTTGAATGTTTGGTAGAATTCACTTGTGATGCCATGTAGTCCTGGGATTTTAATCTTAGGAGTTTTGTGACAACTGTTTTGATTTTTTTCTTGTGATTGGTTTGTTGAGGTCTTCCATTTTTTCTAGAATCAGTGTAGGTTATTCATGTGTTTCTAGGAATGTGTCCATTTCATCTATGTGGTCCAGTTTTCTGGAATGCAGTTGTTCACAATATATGCTTATGTTCTCTCTTATTTTTGGTGGGTACCTGGCCCCTCTCATTTCTTATTTTATTTATTTACATCTTCTTTCTTTTTGTCTTTGTCAGTCTAGCAAATGGTATGTTGATTTTGTTGATCTTTTCAAAGAAACAACTTTCATTTTTGTTGCTTCTCTTTATTGATTTTGTTGTTGTTGTTGTTCTCAATTTCATTTCTTTCTGCTCTGATCTTTATTATTTCTTTCCTTCTGCTTTGCTTGAGATTAGTTTGCCACTATTTCTCTAGTTCCTCCTGGTGTGTAGTTAGGTCTTCAATTTTAGCTCTTTCTCCATTTTTAATGTAAGCTTTGAATGTTATGTTTTCCTCTCTTTCTCCATTTTTAATGTAAGCACTGAGTGTTATAAGTTTTCCTCTCAACACTGCCTTTGCGTTTCTCATAGGTTTTGATATTTTGTTTTCTCATTTTCATTTGTCTCAAGATATTTACTGATATCTCTTGCAATTTCTTCTTCAATTCACTGATAATTAAGATAGTGTTGTTTAATCTCCTTGTATTTTAAAATTTTCCCTTTTCTCTTCATTATTGATTTACAGCTTCATTCCATTATGATTAGAAAAAGCATTTATTATAATTTAATCTTATTACATTTCAAGACCTGCCTTGTGAGCCAACATTTGGACTATTCCAGAGAAATATCCATGAGCACTTGAGAAGAATGTATATCCTCTCTTTTGGGATATAATGCTCTAAAATGTGCTTTAGCTCTAGTTCATTTATCTTATTTTTAAAGCTCTCTGTTTCCTTGTCTATCTTCTGTCCAGATTTTATATCTAATGCTGAGAGTGAGCTCTTTTATGGTTACTATTTGCATGGGATATCATTTTCAAACCTTTCACTTTCAACTTGGTCGTGTCCTTACATCAGAGATGAGTCTTTGGAAGACAGCCTATAGATGGTTCATATTTTTTTAATCCTTTCTATCAGTCTATGTCTTTTGATTGGGGGAGTCAATCCATTAAAGTTCTGTGCTATTACTGTAAAGGTGTTACTTACTTCATCCATTTTGTCCTTTGGCTTTCCATTGTCAAATCTAATAATTGTATATCTTTTCCCTGTTCAAGTTACCCTTACTAATAGTCTTCATTTCTATAGTTTTCTCCAAGTCTCTCACCCTTAATTTTTCCTTTCAGGATGTCTCACTCCCTTTAGTATTTCTTGTAAGTCTGGTCTTTTGGTAGCATACTCTCCCATTTTTTGTCTGTGAAGACTTTAAACTCACCCTCATTTTAAAACACAATTTTACCAGTTACATAATTCCTGGCTGGCAGTTTTTTCCTTTTCCATGCCTTAAATATGTAGTACCACTTTCTTCTCACCTCCAGGGTTTTTGTTGACAGATCAGCATTTAGTCTTATTGAGGTTCCCTTGTATTTCATGTATTGTTTATCCCCTCCTACTTTCAGAATTCTCTCTTTTCTCTGATATTTGTCATTCTGAATAGTAAATAACTTGGGGAAGGTCTGTTAAGATTTATTTCATTGGTGTGCATTGTCCTTCTTGAATATTAGTACTTATATCTTTCATAACGATTTGGAAATTTTTGGTCATTGTTTCCTCAAATGTTCTCTCTGCTCCTTTTCCATTCTCTTCCTTTTCTAAGACATAAGTAATGCACATATTTCATATTTTTCATTGTCATTCAATTTCTGAGACCCTGTTCCATTTTCCCATTATTTCTTTACTCCTCTCTTTTCAAGTTCAGATTTTCCATCCTTGATATCCCTTATCCTGTCCTTCCTCAATTAAAATCTGCTGATATATGCATCTAATTATTTTTATCTCATCCATTGTATCTTTCATTCCCATAATTCCTGTTAAATTTCTTTGTAATCTTTGAAATTGTTTTTCATGTTCACCCAATGTTCTCTTAGTATCCTTTATATCTTTTGTCATATTTCCTTTAACTCCTTGAATTGATTGAGGAGATTTGTGTTATTATCATTGAGTACTTGTCTTAAGTTCTATGTCTTGTCAATATTTTTCGTTTATTTCTTTGATTGGGCCATATCTTCCTGCTTCTTAGTGTGGCTTGTAAATTTTTAATGATGTGTAGGTATCTGAATATGTTAGTGAATTTACTCTGATGGTCAAATTCTTTCTCTTGCCTAGTTGTTTTGTTTCACAACTCTTCTTTGCTTTTTGGTTCAATTTCTTCTAAGTCTTTTAACATTGCCCAGCTTAAGTTATCAAAATAGGGCCAGGACCTCACTAAGGCAGTGCAGACCAGATCAAGGGGATTCAGACATGGAACTCCAAAAGTTTTTCTCCTTGTAGTTTACCACGAGCCAGCAGAAAGTGTCTGTCAGTAAATCTTTCCAGTGAGATGACTTTTTCAATCTTCACTTGCCCATGATCTTGCCTGGCCAGATCTGATATTCAAAGCGGTCCCTGCTGGTTTAATTCACTGAAGGGAAACCATCTTACCCCTCTGCCATACCCTTTCTCTTCATACTGAGGATTTGTTTGTTCCCCTCTCAGTTGGCTGCAGTGAGCCATGGAATTTATCCAGATCATTTGCCTTAAAGGTGGGAAATAGATGCTGTTCCCAGTCATGGTGTCTAGCAACTCACAGTTTTCATTTCAGCTTCTTCATCTCTCTGTCCTTTGCCTATTGGGGTGTACAGCACTCTGCTGTCTGCTGAAACCCAAAGCAGTGCCCTTAGACAGCTTTTTGCCCTTCCTCCATTGTTTTTGTGAGAGAGTTGAGCTTTGCCTACATATTCCAATGCCATCTTCCCACACAAGCACTTTTGAACAGATATTTTATGAATATCAGATGAGTACTCTAACTGTTCCCAGTGGTATATTGTGAAGTGCGAAGAGAACTCATAAAACGGATTAAGAACTCTTTCTTAAAAGGGTCACTTTATATTGAGTTCTGAATGTAGGTAGTCCATTAGAAGGCACTGAAAAAAGAGCAAGTGGTAAGGCATATGTTTAAGATTACTGTTTTAAATACAGAGGTCAGGGAAAGTTTCTGTGAGATGGGGGTATTTGAGGAGGGTCTGAATGAAGGGAGCATGGCTTTTAAGGAAATTAGAGAAGAGTGTACTTTTTTGTATGAAAAACAAAAATAATACCACTGGGGCAAGAATGATATTCAGAATATTTGAGGAAAATCATAAAATAAAATGTTCCAGGAGTGAAGTGAAGGAAGGAATGAGTGACAATAGCAGATGCCTTTGAAGAGTACTTCAAGGGCAAGTAGACTATCTTAAGATGTTTTGATTAGATAATATGAAGAAGAAGCTATGGAGGTGAAAAGATTGGTAAAGTTTGATTCCATGGAGTAACTACATAAGCATTTTTTTAAACTATGGGTTTGAATATTTTATAAGGATTAGGGCAGGAGGATTTTAGATAAATATTTCAAAATATAATAGATTCAAAGAGAGTGGGAAGGAGGAATAGAAGGAGAAGCATCAATATGTCCTGCATAATTTATCTATTGTTTCTGACCTTGTATGCAGGTGTAAAAAAGTGTCTAGCAAAAGGGCAAGAGCTAACTTTGCTTATTTTCTTTATTATTCGTAAAATAATCAATAAATATATTTTCAATTAATAAATTCTTGGATAGAATAGGCTGATATAAAAGCATTGACCTGACTCATATATTATCTATAAATAGACCCTGTGCTACGATGATGTAGCAGCTGATAAAGGGTATGAATGCAAGATATCAGCGTGGGCATGATACTCTGGGAGATGAAGCAATTATGAGATGAGAAGGTATAAATTATCTCTTGTCCTTCCCCTCATTAGTTACAGGACATGGGATAAGGTGTGTATGTGGGGTGTGTGGGAGGTGAGTGAAATAGGTTATAGTGTAAGGATGCCAGGTTGCAGAATTGTTTGCTGGATATAATTCCATGTATCAGCTTAGAGTTAGGGGGTCAAAGAGGAGGGGCTAGGCCCCAGACTTATCTCCAGACCCAACATAGCTGTAAAATGAATGAATATATGTTGAAATAATAGGTAAGCATGCATTTTATAAGATGATCATGTGACTGGTTTTGCCCAGAAATGTTTATAGACTTTGAAATAGTGTCTCAGAGAGGGAAGAACCAATTTTGAAAACTCTTCTGGAAAATCCACAGAAATAAGTGAGCAGTTGATTTTCTTGGGTATAGTGATATTTTGTTCTTTTCTGAGTTTTCTACTCTATACAGTCCCTAAGGATGACTGGTATACATGGGTACTGTGCCTGGTCATCATCAATCTACTGAATCTGTAGGTAAAGTCATAGAGAGGGCTACAGATTTGAGGTAGTGGTACTATGTTTCCTTTTCTTACTTTGTCCATGCTTTTCTTTCTGTCTTCAATAATATAACTTGCCTTCTTTTTCTAAAGAATTTCTCTTTAAGTCTTAGCGTTAGCCTATCATTTTCTATGAATTTTTTTCTTGACATACTTCTGTAGGTGAAACATTCTATGCATAGTTTCACCAGAGCTCTTGCAATATTGTTTGCAAATTCATCTTTGGAATTTTTATCTCCCTAGTAAACCAGGGTATTCTTGAGAGTGTGTGTCCTATCTTATTCAAGTTTTTGTTTATATTGGCTAATCAAGGCTAGTACATAGAGAAGTCTTAAATATTTGAGGGAATAAATTGTGATGATTACTACATCAACTCCAATGTTGATTCTCCACTAAAGAGAGACAGTTGTCTTAAGTCTTTTTGTACCCTGGCCCTATATAAATTCCCATTACAGAACTGAAAATTCAACTATATCCCTCCCAGCATCAGTAACCCAAGATTTTATATATATATGTAGATAGTTATTTGCCAGGGTACTTGTCTTATAATTGGTGTAAAGTAGAGTGTACTGACCTATATATGCCTTAATCTCTGATGGGTGGCCTTCTTCCAACATTCAAGTATTCCATTTTGAATCAAAGCTTTCTTTTTTTTTAATTTTTAAAATTATTTTTCATGACAAGTTGTGAGCTTAAGAAACAATCATGCATAATGTGTGGAATTCCCATACATCTTACACTGTTGTGTAATATTTGTTACTAATTATGAAAGAACATGGTCAGGGTATTTTCACTAACTAGGGTATATAGTGTACATTTGGCATATGTTTTTCAAAACACCCCCTAACATTACCATTGTGTATTAGTATTGTACATTTGTTATAGTTCACAAGAGAACACTCTTATATTTGTACTCTTAACCACGATCCATCTTCTACCACATAGTTCACTGTGTGATATCGTCCCATTCCTTGTATATTCTATCCAAACTGTACACTCAGAACGATTTCCTTAGTCCAAAAGAAAAAATTCCATACCCCCTATTACTGACCAATAGCACTGATATAATACCTTCTTTGAGACTGATGCAAGAATATTACTATATTACTATATACTACAGCCCATAAATTACATTAATTGTATTTTACCCATGCATTACTATATTCTTACTACCTCGTAATAGTTCTAGTTTATATAAGAATATATTTGCATTTGTACTATTAACCACAATACTTTTCCACCGACAGGTTCATTGTGTTATTCAGTTCCTACATTATTCTCTAGTTTTCATTCAATTGACATTTACATCCCTAGATTACATTATTTAGCCACAATTGCATTTATAAATCAGTCAGGTTAGTTACAGTAACTATAGTGTGTTACCATCAACTTTATCCATTTCAACACTTCTCCAGGAAGGTGAATTGAAAATTCTACATACATTAAGCGTCAGTAACCCTTTTCAGTCCTCACTCTATTGCCTAGTAACCTATGGTCTGACTTTTAACTGCATGTGTTTTTTCTTGATATTGGATCAAAGCTTTCTGTGCCATTGTATACATCACATTCACACATTTACATACTCTCTGTAAAACTTATTTTAATAATAAGTTGCCCATGAATGAATTTCTCCAAAATTTGCTTCAAATTTTAATTGACTGCAATTAAGTTCAGGATTTTCACAGTTCAGATGAGTGCTGAAAAAATCACTTAATAATTCTTATTTCTGTCTTGCTGAGACATAAAGACACTAAGACCTGGGAAATAATCCTAGAAACTAAACCGTAGAGTATGTGGGAGGAGTATGATGAGGGGGTGAGAGGTATATGGGGACCTTATATATTTTTTTAATGTAATATTAAAAAAATAAAAAGAGAAAAAATAATAAAATAAAGTGCTTCTGCCTTTTTCCCATTCATACAAACCAGATAAAATATTTGAAAATTGTCTAGCCCATAATGTTTAGTTTCATTTCCCTCAGATGGTCCATACTTGGACAGTTTAATTACTGGCTGTATGTTTCTTATGGAATGTCCAATAAACAGGGATATCTAGACTGAAATAATCACTCAACTAATGTTTCATCATGACAGCAAAATATTTTTACCAATTATCTCCCTCTCCTTGTCTTTATCCATTTTTTGAAACCTGATGGAAAAATAAATATATATATACATATATATATTTGCAAAATACACTTATGTTGGGAAATGCATTGTTTTATTGTTATTTAATTTAATTATTTAATGAACTTTTAAAATGGAGCACTTTTAGTTGGCCAATCCTTCATACATATGAGAATAAACAAAGATAAGAGGTTTACCATTCAGTAAACATTGAGTATTAATGCCATTCAAAATCATACCATTCAATACTCACAAACACACCTAAATGCATACACACACACATACGGAGCTATACTCTTTACATTTTAGGGTTCTCATGTCACCAAACAGAGGAATGGTTTTGATTTCAAATATAAAGAAGGTGCCATGCACATTAAACAAAAATGTGTGTAAAACTACCAGATGCACAGACCCTGGACTTTATTTTGCCATTTATTTCTGGTTACATTTCTGATTATGAATCTCTCTCTGGCAGAGAGATATTCTTTTCCCTTCCTTTATCCAAGCCCTTTTTGCTTGTAGGAAAATCAACAAAAGTGTGAGGCTGCTTATTCCTACTTCTGTATGATGTTCAAGTCAGGCAAGTAAAGTGTAAAGAGAGTATTTTATATCTTTTATAAATGGGAGTAAGGAAGATTACAATGTTATTTGCACTTTTGCAGGAATCTGGACAAAGACAGAAGTGGAACAATCACTAATAGGAAAATAACATCAAAATCTGATAAGCACAATCACAAGCACTAGCAGAGAGAATGTCCATTCCTAATGACACTCAGTTCCACCCTTCTTCATTTCTCCTGGTGGGCATCCCAGGACTGGAAGCTGTGCACATCTGGATTGGATTCCCCTTTTTTGTGTGTGTATCTTGTTGCATTCCTGGGCAATGCTGCTGTCCTGTTTGTGATCCAGACTGAGCACAGTCTCCGTAAGCTCATGTACTACTTCCTGGCAATGCTGGACTCCATTGATCTGGCCCTATACACAGCCACCATCCCCAAAATGCTGACATCTTCTGGTTCAATCTCAGGCATATATCCTTTCCCAGATATTTTTATCCATTTCTTCACTGCCATGGAGAGCATTGTATTGGTAGCCACGGCCTTTGACCACTACATTGCCACTTGTATCTCCTTCTGGTATACCGTGATCCCCACCAACAAAATCATCAGCCTCATTGCAGCTGTTGCTGTCCTGCAGAGTCTGTACATGGTAGTTCCAGTGGTGTTTCTCCTCCTGAGATTGCCCTTCTGTGAGCACCATGTCATCCCTCATACCTCCTGTGAGCACATGGGCATTGCCAGCCTGTGCCAGCATCAAAGTCAACATTATGTTTGGTGTTGGTAATATTTCTCTCTTATTATTGGATGTGCTCCTTATTACTCTCCTATGTCAGGATCCTCTATGCTGTCTTCTGCCTGCCCTCCTGGGAGGCCCGACTCAAAGCTCTCAACACCTGTGCCTCCCACATTGGAATTATTGTGCTTTTTTCACACCAGTGTTTTTCTCTTTCTTGACACACCGTTTTGGCCACAACAGCCCTCAATATGTCCACATCTTGTTGGCCAGTCTATACGTGGTTGTTCCTTCAGCCCTTAACCCAGTAATCTATGGTGTCAGTACCAAGCAGATTCGAAAATGAGTGCTGAGGATTTTCTTTAAGAAAAATATCTAGCTAGTCAAGGACTTTACCTTAGAATTCCTATTTTCTCACTTGTAGATGAGAGTGTAATTTTGAGCTCAAAAACATATAATTCATAAATTTATACTTTCATTTTTAAAGTTAATGCTGAAAATATTGGTTACATTATTTGAATCTGTATGAAATATATTTTACAAGTATTTTCGTTAATTATTGTTTGAGTGTTTTGACAGTTCTATATAGAATAAATCTACCTCCACTCTCCCAGTTTTGAGAGAAATTCATTGATTTCCTTAATGATTTCTTCCAATTCCTCTCTTAGTCGAAAGTAGTAACTTGCACCAAATACTTGCCTCCAAATTGTTAGCATTTTCCTTTATGTCAGAGAATAGGAAAAAAATATTCTGTCTCTGAATAAGTAGTTCTTGAAACAGCATTTAAAATATATGTTCTGAGTATTATTTGTGTTCTTGCATGTGTTTAAATTGATCTCCATGAACAGAATACATTTTCCATGTCAGACTTTGAATAAGTATTTTTCTAACAGGTGATAGATAAAACTCTTTCTTTCCCCTCTGCCAAATCTTTGAATCCAGTTTAGGAGTTGCGTTATTCAGGGTTCTCCAGGGAAGCCAAATAGACAGGATGTATATATGAATTGGCTTGTGTGGTTGTGGAGATGGTTGAATCTTAATTCTGTAGGGCAGGCTGCAACGTGGAACTCCTATGAAAGATTTCGATGAATTCAGGGAAGAAGCTGTAAAGATAGAACGTCTTCCTTCTGACAGCTGTAATAATTATTTCACCTTTCAGTGCCTTCAACTGATTGCATGAGGTTTCTCTGATGATTGAAAGCAATCACATTCGGTGATTGGTGATGTCATCAGCCATAGATGCAATCAATTTACTGATGATATAATCCATGAAATCTCTCACAGTAACAATTAAGCCAGTTCTCGCTTGACCAACGACTGATTACCATACTCTAGCCAAGTTGACATAAGAATTTAACTATCACAGCCTTTATGGCCATATTAATGCAAAGTGATAAATGGAAGGATAGGGTAGGCAGTGGGAAGAAGAGATGTGATGTGGGGGCATTTTTTGGGGTTGGAGTTGTTCTGGGTGGTGCTGCAGGGACAGTTACTAGACATTATATGTCCTCCCATGACCCACTGTGGGAGAGTGTGGGCTATGGTGTGGACCATTGACCATTAGGAGCAGTGGTGCTCAGAGATGTATTCGCCAAGTGCAATGAATGTCTCATGATGATGGAGGAGGTTGTTGTTATGGGGTGAGGAGTGGGGTGAAGGGGGTGGGGGATATATGGAGACCTCATTTTTTTTAATGTATCATTAAAAAAATGAATAAAGACCAAAAAAAGCGAATCGATGTCTGGTACTTTGCATCAGTACCCGTTTGGCTGAATAATGCATTCCTCTTGAGAAAATTTCCCTCAATTCCCATCTTTCAGAATGCTTTTATCAAGAAAGAATGCTGTACTTTGTCAAATGCTTTTTCTCTATCAATTGTGATGATCATGTGATTTTTATTCTGTAATTTGTTAATGTGATGTCTTACACTAATTGATTTTCTTTTTTTTTTAAAGATTTATTTATTTTTCTTTATTTCTCTCCCTTTCCACCCCACTCCCCGGTTGTCTGTTCTCTGTGTGTATTTGCTCTGTCTTCTTTGTCCACTTCTGTTGTTGTCAGTGGCACGGGAATCTGTGTTTCTTTTTGTTGCGTCATCTTGTGTCAATTCTCTATGTGTGTGGTGCTATTCCTGGGCAGGCTGCATTTTCTTTCGTCCTGGGCGGCTCTCCTTACGGGGTGCACTCCTTATGTGTGGGGCTCCCCTATGTGGGGAACACCCCTGTGTGGCAGGGCACTCCTTGCACACATCAGCACTGCACATGGGCCGGCTCTACTTGGGTCAAGGAGGCCCGGGGTTTGAACTGCCGACTTCCCATGTGGTAGACGGATGCCCTAACCACTGAGCCAATCGTCTCCCTAATTGATTTTCATGTGCTGAACCATCCTTAAATGCCTGGAAAAAACTCATTTTGTCAGATGAATAATTTTTTTAGATTTATTATTTTTTAAATTTATTTCTCTCCCCTTCCCCCCCCCCCCCCACAGTTTTGTGCTCTCTGTGTCCTTTCACTGTGTGTTTTTCTGTGACCGCTTCTGTCCTTATCAGCGTTACCGGCAATCTGTGTTTCTTTTTGTTGCATCATCTTATTTTGTCAGCTCTCCATGTGTGTGGCACCATTCTTGGGCAAGCTGCACTTTCTTTCACCCTTGGTGGCTCTCTTTACGGGATGCACTCCTTGTGTGTGGAGCTCCCCTACACGGGGGATGCCCCTGCGTGGCATGGCACTAATTGCACGCATCAGCACTCGCATGGGCCAGCTCCACATGGGTCAAGGAGGCCCAGGGTTTGAAATGCAGCCCTCCCATATGGTAGGCAAATGCCCTATCCATTGGGCCAAGTCTGCTTCCCAAAGAACCAACTTTTGATTTTGTTAATCTCTAATTTTGTTGTTGCTATTGTTGTTCTCAGTTTCATTTATTTCTGCTCTGATCATTGTTATTCCATTCCATCTGTTTTTATTGGGATTAGCCTGTTGTTCTTTTCTATTTCCTCCAGTTGTGTGGTTAAGTCATTGTTTTTCACTCTTCTTTTAATGTAAGAATTGAAGGGTATAAATATTCCTTTCAGCACAGCCTTAGCTGCACCCATAGGTTTGCTATATTGTGTTCTCATTTTCATTTGTCTTGAGATATTTCCTAACTTCTCTTGCAATTTGTTCTTTGACCTACTGATTATTTAAGATTGCGTTGTTTAATCTCCATGTACTAGGGCATTTTCCCTTTATCTGCCTGCTGTTTCCTTTCTAGCTTCATTCCCTTATGATCAGAGTAAGTGCTTTGTGTAATTACAGTGTTTTAAAATTCATTGAGATTTGTTTTGTGACCCAACATATGGTCTATTTTGGAGAAAGATCCATGAGCTTTGAGAAGAATGTATCTTACAGTTTAGGGGATGCAGTGTTTGTAAATGTCTATTAAATTTAGTTCATTTATCATATTATTCAAACTCTGTTTATTAACCCTCTGCCTAGATGTCCTTACTAGTTCTGAGAATGGTACTTTGAAGACTCCAACTATTATTGTAGAAACTTCTGTTTCTCCCTCCAGCCAGTCTTTGCCTCCTGCATTTGGGGCACCTTGATTAGGTATGTATACATTTATGATTATTTCTTTCTGGTTAATTGTCTGTTTTATTAATGAACAATGTACTTTCTTGTCTCTATTTATAGCTTTCCTTGTTAACTTCTATTTTATCCAACATAAGTGTAGGTATTATAACTAATCCAGCTTTTATCTTTTCCTTTTTATTTTTTGTTACTGCATGCATGGAATATATTTTCCTGGGTTTTTGATTTCTATCTATTTGTATCCTTTGATCTAAGGTGAGTCTCTTGTAGATTGCAAATACATGGCACATTTTTTCATATCCATTTTGCCAAGATGTGTTTTTTGATTGGAGAGTTTAATCCTTTAACATTTGATGTTGTTTCTGTAAAGACAGTCCTTACTTCACCCATTTGACCTTTGTGTTTTATTTGTCTTATCTTACCTTCACCACTCTTTTTACACTTTTAGTTACTTTTACTGATACAATTTTCCTTTCTAGATTCTCTTCCAAGCCTCTCTCTCCTGTCTTTTCTTTTCAGACTGTAGCATAGCTTTTAATATTTCCTGCAAGGGAATAACTCTCTCCATTTCTGATTTCTTGTGAATATTCTAAACTTGCCCTCAGTTTTGAAAGACAATCTTGCCAGATAAAAGATTCTTGGCTGGCAGTTTTTCTTTTTCAGTATCTTAAAATCGTATCTCTGCCTTCTTGCGTCCATGGTTTCTGATTAGAAATCAGCACTTAATATTATTGGGCATAGTTTGTATGTGATAAGTTGCTTTTCTCTTGCTGCTTCCAGAATTCTAACTTTAACATGTGACAATCAGATTAGTATTGTATCCAAATAGTGCTATTCATATTTGTTTGAGTGGGCACATGGTGGTGCCTCTTGGACCTGGCTAACTGTGTTCTTTAGTAGAGCTGGAACATTTTCTATTGTTATTTCCTCAAATATTCCTTTTGCCCCTTTTCTCTTTTTTGTCTCCTTCTGGGACACCCATATTAGGTATATTTGCACATTTTTTGTCATCATTTAGTTCTCTCAAAAACTGAGATATTCTTCATTTTTTTTTCTATTTCTTTACCTGTTGTTTTTTGTGTTCACTTTCAGAGGTCATGTCTTTAAGTTCAAAAGATAAGAGGGATCAAGACTGTTTTTCTTTCTTTGGCCAAGCTCTCACCTTTACTCCTTACATGCCCCTATCTACACTGTCCTTGATCCTGACTACCTTGAAACTAATCTTACAGCTCTGGGACTGCAAAAAAAAAAAGCCACTCAGACTGCAAGAAAAAGGAGAATAAGGAAAAGACATCTTCAGACTCTACCTTTTCTAATGTCATTCTTGCCCTCTACCTCTCCCTCCACTTTGCTTTCATCCCAGCACTTATGTTATTGAGGCACCTGAGAGGCTCCTACCTAAGCAATTGTTTTATTTATTTATGCTTCTATTCTTTTTAAAAAGAAGATTTATATACATAAATGTTGTGTAAAAAATAGAGGGGATTCTCATAGACCCCAGTCTTCCCCCCTCCCACACTTTCCCACATTAACAATATTCTTCATTAATATAGTACATTTGTTAAAATTGATAAACATATATTGAAGCATTGCTAATAACCGTGGAATATAGTTTCCATTATATTTTGCACTCTGTCCCACACAATTTTGTGGGTTAAGAGAAAATATATAATGACCTGAATCCTTCATTGCACTGTCATGCAGGAGAATTCTAATGTCCCCAAAGTGCTCCATATTACACGTATTCTTCCCTCGTCTTCTCCTCAGAACCTCTGGTGACCACTGACTTTTATATCAATGATAAAATTCTTCCATTGCTAGAATAAGTCTAAGTCTATAGTAGAGTAATAATAAGTCTACTTTAGTCCATTGTTCATTCCCCAATATTGAGGATTTGGGGATGATGATACCCATTATGCTTCAAATTGAGAGGGGCTTAAATTGCTTGGGGCAAATGGATGGAAGTATCTCTTTGAAGTTGCAGATTCTCTGTTCTTTGGTATCCATGTTGTCCCACAACATCTTCTTAGTCGTACTGGGTGAGTCCAATACTGGTATAGTGCTCATTATATTTCAAATAAAAGGGTAGGCAATTCTTTATCTCCCTCCCTCTCTCTCTCTCAGGTTACAGGCACCAGGAGGCCTCATTATAGCAAAAGTAAATGTTCCCAACCAAGTCCTGCTAATTGAAACTGCAGTGAATCCCTACCCATCACAGGATGTGATGGGTGATAGTAAAATCCCTTTCCATCTTCTAGTGCTTTTTCTCCAATCCACTCCCAGCCTTTACAGAGCTTGCTTTCCTGTTTCGCTGATGTTGAGTTCTACTCTTATGTTTTACTCTTATGTTTTACAACATTCTTTTGGCAGTAGAGAGCATGCTTTAGAGGAGGATTGATCTTCTGAGAAATTGGACCCTGGTTTAAATATTTCTTTCCGGTGCAGAAATCTGATGACTTTGTTCCCTTACTAGAGAAGCTCTGACAGAAGAAATATCCCTTACTTATTCCTTTGTTTCGTCCTTCTTTCTTGAGAAGTCCAGACACCTTATCCTTTGCATTTTTTTGCTTCCATTTATTGCACCAGATAAAAAATCTTTACAGGTGAGGGTAAACTTCTCTACTTAGAGCTGATGATGGGCACCCAAGGACTTAGAGTGTCCCCTGCCATCACTGCTCATGTGTTTTAGCTAAGGAGCTCTAAAGCATGGGAATTAGTTTTTTTCTAAATGACTAATACAGTTCTCAGGGTCCTCATAACATAAATCTCTAAAATGAATTCAGCTATTGACTGTAAAACTTCAAGGTACTTTTGAGAGAACATTGTATAAGTCTAGGTTTGTATCAGGGTGTCAAGAAACAAACATGTGATAAAGAGATATTTTAGATCTTCAGCTGAGTCAGAGGCATGCAAGTAATCTACCCAGATTCTCGATTCACAGAAACTTTTGTGTTGTAGATGTTGGGTGTTTAAAGCTGGTAAATTTGGGGATCATTTTTATGAGCAATAAATAGCTAATGTGTAACCCTTTTAAAATAATATGAACAATAACTTTCTTTACAGATTATTAGATGCTCCTACATATGCATTTCTATTGCGTAGATTCCTAATAGTGTAAATCCTACCTCGTACAGTATACATGAGTTCAAATTTGATAGATACTACCAAATAGTTTTCGAAGTTGGTTAACTTAATTTTCACTGCCATCAATAAGCAGAGTATAAGAGTTGGGGAGGTTACGAAACAATGAGTCTATTTAATTAAAACAGTTCTTCTTTGTGAGTGTATGTGTAGTAATATCTCATTGCATTTATAATTTTCATTTCCCTAATGCAAAAGATTTCAAACACCATTTCAAGTGTCTATTTTCATTTGGATATTCTTTTTAATGAGAAGCTTCTTCCACACTTGTAATTTTTTTGTTGTTTTTGACAAATTAGAAACTTATGTATGTATGTATGTATATATTAATACCTATATTCTGTATTAAAGACTTTTGTCAAAAGTATGTATTGCACATATATTTTCTCACTAGAGAACTTATCTTTTCACTGTTCTTATTGGTGTCTTTTCATGAATGAAAGTCCTTCACTTTAATACTGTAAGATTGCTTTTTATGTCTGTGTTAAGTATTCTTTTTTCTCACAAAAATGAACATATTTTGCTGTATTTTCTTCTAAACTGTTTATTGTTTTACGTTGAGAAATTTGACCCACAATATATCTTGAAGAGACTTTTTGGATAAGTTTGTCCAATAAGTGTCATGACTTATAATTTTAATACTCAATTACCCCCAGCAACATTTTCTGTTAAGAGCTTCCTTATACAACCTCACTGCTGTTGCACTTTTTAAATGGAAAACTCTGAAAGGATTAGGGCAAGGTACTTTTAGAAGGTGTACTAGAGTCAGAGAAAGAGGGGAAAAAAAAATAAAGGAGGGAAAAGAAGGGGGAAGGTGTGAGAGAGAGAGAGAGAGAAGGAGGAATGGAGGAAATAGTGAAGAATACAGGATAGGATTGGAGTCAATAGATTTATCACTATGGTAAATTTAATTTACCATGAACTTTGAATTCAATTTATGAGAAACCATACAAATTTTATTAGTGTCAGTAAAGGACTGGTTTTGGGGGATAAATTAAAAGGGTAAAATGAAGAATTCTTGCCCTATAGTCTCTGTGGCAGTGATTCTTACAGAGGGATCCATGACAATGAATTGAAATTCAAAATACATGATTCTTGTGGGGACGTGTTGGTACATGTGTGATATATTTATTAAATAATACACAGTATAGTTTGTACTCAGTAAAGGGTCTGTAGTTTTCACCTGATTGGCAGAGGGGTCTTTGGAACAAAAAAAGGTAAAGAGCTCTTGGTGTAAAGAAAAACAAATAGCCAAATAGAATTCTTCAGTGCCTATTAATTATACTAGGTCAAGGTCTCGAATATACCATGGTCCCCATCACAGAGAAAATGGAGTTAATAAAAGCATAAAGGACATTTCTTCATCATATTATATGTTGTATCCCAGAGAGATACTAAATGCTTTCAAAGTGCTGCTTCTTAGGTGTTTAGATATCTAGGTAAGTCATATCAGGGTGAAACTGAAAAATAGGAGAGATGAAGGATGGGCTGATGTCAAGTTGGTGTGGAGAGATGTAGGGCAAGTCAAATTATGAAGAGAGGATGGAGATAGAAAGCACACTTATCCACAAGATCTCTCAAGGCCACTGATGTTTCCTTTTATATCTATGCTATATTCATCCAAAGTCTCACACTTAAAAATAAATGCTGAGGAAGGAAATACATCAGTATATCCTGTATATGTTTACCAGTTGTTCCTGTACTTGTATATATGTGCCTAAATGTGAACAGCAAGAGGGCAAGGGCTAACTTTCCCTACTTTATGAGCATTATAGGCTATAATAAAGATAATCATTTAATGTATTATTAACTGAAAAAAAGTGTGAATAAATGAATCAGAAATCTTGCCTCTGATTGACAGTTTTTTTTTGAGAATAGGACTCAGGGGTAGGGTGATGAAGCATATCATAAAGAAAACGAGTTTCCATAATAGCAGGATGTCCATGAGCCTGGGGGATAGAGCAGTGATGAGATGAGAAGGTATGTATTATCACTCTTTTCACTTTTCTCATGATTAACATTACATGGGATGGTAAGTGTTGTGGGGAGATGGGAGATGGTGTAACAGAGTAGAGTAAGTGGATGTCATGTTTAGAAAATAGCTTCTGAATAAAATTATAAGTAGTAGCTGAGAGTTACATGGTAAAAAAAGGTGTTGGAACCCAATCTTATTTATGAACTCAGCACAAATTGGCTGATATATGAATATATCTTGAAATAATAAGGTACTATACATTTGTGGAACTAGAAATTTCCTGTGAGCAATGTTTAGAGACCTGTAAGGGATGTCCTAGGGAGGAAGGTAGGACCAGTTTTGAGAATCCACTTAGAAAATCTATAGGGATTAATGGGATAAGTTGATTTTGGGGGGATGTATTAATATTTTTTCTTTCTGAGTTTCTGCTGTACATAGCTTCTAAGTGTGACTGATACAGTGGACTTTGAGATTTTCAGCATTCTTCTGAATCATATTTACTAGCCAGAACTTTGTATTTGTTCTTTTTTTTTTATGAATGAAAGGCTACTTTATTAATGAATTCAATAAATATTTTATAGTTCATTCTTTTTTCTTTTATTTATTTTTAATAAATTGTCTTTTTTTAAAAAAAGATACATAAATTACAAAAAATATTACGTTAAAAATATAAGAGGTTCCCACATATCCCACTTCCCATCCCCCCACTCCTCCCACATTAACAACCTCTTTCATCATTGTGGCTCATTCATTACATTTGGTGAATACATTTTGGAGCACTGCTGCTCCGCATGGATTATAGTTTAAATTGTAGTTTATCTCCATCTGGAATAAATTTAAAAAAATATTTTTGTGTAAAATTACTGTTCTAGTCTTCGTATAAGCCTAACTTCCTACATGGAATTTATCTTGACCCACCTTTATACCTACAATATGCTTTTACTCTAGCACTGGGAATGCAGTTTCCAAATTTCGACTCTGGAATTTTATTTCTATCACTAACAGAGAGTGTGTGTCAGGAATTATTTAAATATGTATTCCAAGTGCCTACTCATGGCAGGCACATAGAGAATCTATTAATTATTTGACAGGATAAATTGTGCAGAGTGCCCCTCTATGTCCCTCGTGTATTCTCCACATTAGAAAGTGGAAAGAATCGTTTTCTTACTTCTCATTTTCTCATTAAAATATTGAGAACTTCAAAGATTTCCTCCTTGGGTTCAGTAACATAAGTTTACATATTATTTTCCTTTCTGAAAAAATTTTCCAAATTATCTCTCATTTCTCTTACTCTTCATTAACTTCACATGGGCATAGTCATTTGCCAGGAACTTATTTCATCATGGATTTAAAGTAGGGTTACTGACATTCATATTTCTTTAACTCTGATTGGTGTCACTAAGAGCAATATACTAAAATTTTAAAATTTGTATTAAAATTTTTAATGAAATTGCATACATCATTGTCACTCACATTTTCTGTGGGACTAGTTTTATCCAAAAGGCTGCTTAATAATAACCATCTCCAGTGGTGATTTCATTAAATTCATAATTTACTGTAAGTTCAGCTTTTTCATATAATCAAGCTAGGTGCTAAAATGCAAAACCCTTTCACTATTCTTATTTCTGGGTGACAAAAAAGGAGACAGTCATAAAAACACTAATATCTGGAATAGAGAGATGCTTGGGTAGCAAATAAATTGTAAGGTAATCAAAGTCCTTCTGCCTTTTCCTTTTCCATATAAGTTTTTGCCTATGATATTTGAAATCTCTCTGCACCCAGAATAAGCCCATCCTCACAAGTTGTTCCATGCCTGGACAATTTCTTTAATGGTTATGTTATTATTTACTCACCAAATAATAGGCTTATCTAAATCAAAATAATCCCTCAACCAATTTTCCATCCTAATGACAAAATACCCTTTGCCAAGGATCTGCCTCTCCTTTTTTGTAGCCATTTTCCAAATATGATTAATACAATTATTTTTCTTGCAAAACCATTTGTGATGTTAATGAGTTGTATATTTCCTGATGATCCCAATGAAATTACTTACTGGCATGTCTCTTCTTATTTAATTAATTTATTTAATGAGCTATTAAAATTGAGAATTTATAAGTGGCAGACTCTTTTCATGTATATGAAAAAGCAAAGAGTGGTTGTTTTCTCTCAAAATCAGACTCTATTTATATTCACAAATGCATGTAAAAATGCACACTCAATAAACAAAAACACACAGGTATATAAATATGAAATTTATAGCTCTCTAGTTCCCTAGTAGGAGAGAAATGAGTGAGATAAAAACTACCAGAGAATTCACCATTTACATTAAGCAAAATTCATGCAAACTTACCAGATACACAATGTATAGAACTTAATTTTCCCATTGTATTTCTGATTATGAAATTCCTCCTGGCAGGGAGATATTCTTTTCCCTTCCTTTCTTGTTGCCCTAACTTTGTAAGTAGGTAATGCAGCTAAAGAGTGAGACTGATTCTATTCAAGGTACTGTTTGATGCTTAGAGGAGGCCATCAGAGTGTGAACAGAACATTTTACCTTCTATCTAAATGGGAAAAAAAGAATATTAAAATGTTCTTATGCTTTTTACCAGGAATCTGGATAAAGGGAGAAGTGGAGCAAAAATCACTAATGGGAAGTCAGTAACTGTCTCTGGTATGCACATCAACTAAATGTGGTAGAAGAATGCCTATGCTTAATGGCACTCAGTTCCACCCTTCTTGATTCCTCCTGGTGGGTATCCCAGGACTGGAAGCTGTGCACATCTGGATTGGATTCCCCTTTTTCTGTGTGTATCTTGTTGCACTCCTGGGCAATGCTGCTGTCCTGTTTGTGATCCAGACTGAGCACAGTCTCCATGAGCCCATGTACTACTTCCTGGCCATGCTGGTCTCCATTGACCTGGGCCTGTCCACAGCCACCATCCCCAAAATGCTGGGCATCTTCTGGTTCAATCTCAGGCATATATCCTTTGGGGGCTGCCTTTCCCAGATGTTCTTCATCCACTTCTTTACAGTAATGGAGAGCATTGTGTTGGTAGCCATCGCCTTTGACCACTACATTGCCATTTGTATCCCCCTCTGGTACACTGTGATCCTCACCAACAAAATCATCAGCCTCATCACAGGTGCTGCTGTCCTGCGGAGTCTGAGCATGATTGTTCCACTGGCATTTCTCTTCCTGAGGCTGCCATTCTGTGGGCACCATGTCATCCCTCATACCTACTGTGAGCATATCGGCATCGCCTGCCTGGCCTGTGCCAGCATCAAAGTCAACATTATGTTTGGCCTTGGGGATATGTCTATTTTATTTTTTTGATGTGCTCCTTATTACTCTCTTCTATGTCAGGATCCTCTATGCTGTCTTCTGTCAGCCCTTTTGGGAGGCCAGACACAAAGTCTCAATATCTGTGTCTCCCACATTGCTGTTATCTTAGCTTTTTTCTCACCAGCGTTTTTTTCTTTCTTTTTTTTTTTTATATTTTATTTTATTTACTTTGTAATAATATTACATTAAAAAAATATATATATGAGGTCCCATTGAACCCTACCTCCCCCACCCCACCTCTCCCCCCCCTCAGCAACACTCCCTCCCATCATCATGACACAGCTATTGCATTTGGCAAGTATATCTCTGGGCACCCCCGCACCCCATGGTCAACGGTTCACACCATGGCCCACACTCTCCCCCATTCCATCCAGTGGGCCCTGTGAGGATTTACAATGTCCGGTGATTGCCCCTGAAGCACCATCCAGGGCAGCTCCATGTCCCAAAGACCCCTCCACCTCTCATCTCTTCCTGCCTTTCCCCATACCCATCAGCCATCATGTCCACTTTTCTCAATCCAATGCCACCTTTTCTATGTGGACATTGGATTGGTTGTGTCCATTGCACCTCTATGTCAAGAGGAGGCTCAGATTCCACCTGGATGCTGGATACAATCCTCCCACTTTCAGTTGTAATCACTCTAGGCTCCATGGTGTGGTGGTTGTCCTTCAACTCCATCTTAGCTGAGTGTGGTGAGCCCAATAAGTCAGATTGTAGGTGCAGAAGTCTGTTGAGGCTCAGGACCTGGCTATCACATTGTCAGTCCAGAGATTCAAATCCCCTAAATATATCTTAAACCCCGACACTAACTACACCTCCAGCACATTAGCATGAAAGTCTTATGAAGAGAGATCCCATCTGAGTCCAGATTCGTCACACATAAACACCAGTTCCAAAGAGGGGCCATCTGACCTGGTAGTTAACCCCATCGGCCATGACAATTTTTCTTTCTTGACACACTCTTTTGTCCACTATATCCCTCAATATATCCACATCTTGTTGGCCAATCTATATGTGGTTGTTCCTCCAGCTCTCCACCCTTTCATTTATGGTGTCAGAACCAAGCAGATTGGGGAGTGAGTCCTGATGACTTTTTTCAAGAACAATAACTAGCTAGTCAAGGGCTTTACCTTAGAATTCCTATTTTCTTGCTTGTAGATGAGAGTGTAATATTGAGCTCAATAATACGTAATCCATAAATTTAAACTTTTGTGTTTAAAGTAATTCTGAGAATATTGTTTACTTTATTTGAATCTGTATGAAATCTATTTTTGCAAATATTTTCGTTCATTATTGTTTGAGTTTTCAGATACTCCCATAAAGTGTACATCTAACCCCACTACTCCTAATTTTGAGAGGATATATTGATGTTAGGCAGTTTATGTTATTATTTTAATTCTACTCTTAGTAGGAAGTAGTAATTTGTACCAAATTATTCCCTCCAAATTGAACATTTTCTTTTATGGCAGAGAACAGAAATAAAATATTTTGTCACTGAATATGTAGTTCTTGAAACAACATTTAATGTATGTGTATGTGTTCTGAGTATTTTTTGTATGTTTGCATGTGTTTTACTCAAGGAGCAAAGTCATCTAGACATGAAATTGATCAGCATGGATAGAATACAACTTCCATGTCAGGTTTTGAGTAAGTATTTTTTAACATGTGATGGGTAAGATTCTTTCTTTTCCCTCTTGCAAATATTTTAATTCGTTTTAAGAGTTGTGTTTATTAGGGTTCTCCAGGGAAGCATGATTGACAGGATGTATATATGAACTGGCTATGTGACTGTGGTGATGGTGAAGTGTTAATTCTGTAGGGCAGGCTGCAACCTGAGAACTCACATGAGTTTTTCATGAATTCCAGAGGAGAAGCTCTACAGATGGACATTGTTCCTTCTGACAGCTGAAATTATCATTTCTCCTTTTAATGCCTTCAACTAATTGGATGAGTCTTCTTTCATTGTTGAAAACAGTCTCCTTAGTTGATTGTAGATATAATCATCCATAGATACAATCAGTTTTACTGATGATTTAAATCCATGAAATTTTCTTACTGTAACAATTAGGCCAGTCCTCACTTAACCAAACAACTGAACACCATAACCTAGCAAAGTTGACATATGAACTTAACCATCGTAGCAGTTATATGCATATTAATACGGAGTGATAAATGTAAGGATGCAATAATGTGTCTGGTTTGGTATGATACACTGGGTTCATTTGGGGATTGCTGAGGAGAACATCTTGAAGGTATGACTTCTCTAATGAAATGATGAGAAAAGATTATTAAACATGCAAATAGTGGTTGTGTAGTGTGCAGGAGAGGGGACTGGGGCTTGACATTCTAAGCTGAGTAATAGCACAGAGAGAGGTATAGGTTCAAGGACTTTTTCATTTTGAGAGAACAATTAGTAATGCTAGGTTAATATTTAGGTTTTGACGTTGGTCGAAGGATGGATACCATTGTGTGCAAAATTGAGAAGATTGAACTATCTCCCAGTAGGAGATTGAAACTACATGTACCCCAGAAAAGCATGTTCTTAAAGTTAGTCTTTTTCTGTGGGTGTGGATCCAGTTTAAGTAGTATCTATTAAAAATATTTTTTTAGTAGAGCACTCAGGGGCCACCATAACAGTCATGCATAATGTGCAGAATTCCCATACATCACCCCTCTACCATCTGATACAGATAATGAAAGAATATCATCAGGAAATAACTAATAATTATGGTCCATAGCTTTCATTTGGCATATTTTTCCATACACCCCCTATTATTAAGTCCATGTATCAGTATTGTACATTTGTTACAGTTCATGAAAGAATGCTCTCTTATTTTTACTGTTAACCACCATTACCCATCACAAGTTTCAATATATTACATAATCCCATGTCTTGTTCCATCAATCCAAAGTGTACACAAAGTAACTGTCGTTTTTTCACAGCGTTGTGCAGTCATTGCCTCAGTAAACTCTTGACCTATGACAAAAGAAAAAACTCTCATATCCCCCTATTGTTGATCATTAACGTTGGTGTAGTACCTTCTTTGATACTGATGCATGAATGTTACAGTACTGCTGTCAACTATAGTCCAAAGTTTATGTTAATTATATTTTCCCTTGCATCACCTTATTCTTACCACCTTGTAATAGTGATGTACATTTGTTCTAGTTCATAGGAGAACATTCTAGTATTTGTACTTGTAACCACAATCCTCATCCACCGCTGGTTCACTGTCATTTAGTCCCTAGATTATTCTCTAGCTCTCCTTAATTGATATTTACATCCCTAGGCTTCCCTTTTCAGCCACAATCCCATTTATAAACTGCCATTAGTTATTCTCAGTATAATATGTTACCACCATTCTATCCATTTCCACACATTTATGTCTAAATAATTGACAATCTTACATACATCAATCAAAAGTACCCCTTCTTAGTCTGTATCCTATCTCCTAGTATACTGTATTCTAGATTCTAACACCATGGGTCTATTCTTCCTATTTAGTTCATATTAGTAAGACCATACAATATTTATCCTTTTGTGTGTAGCTTATTTCACTCATTATCCATTCATTCATTGATGGACACTTGGGTTGTTTCCATCTTGCTTATCCATTCATTGTTTGAGAGATACTTGGGTTGTTTCCATCTTTTGGCAATTGTGACTTTAATTTCAAAATGAACATTGGTATGCAAGTGTCTATTCATGTCCCTGTTTTCAGTTCTTCTTGATATATTATAAGAAGAGTGAATGCTGGATCCTATGATGGTTCTATATTTAGCTTACTGAGGAACCGCCAAAATTTATTTCAGATAAGCTGCATCATTTCCATAAAAACTGAAGGAATGTTCCTAAGCATAGTCATCAGTATCAAGGGCCCATTATTGGACCATCCTTCTTCACTGGTCTTTGCCCTTGCACTGGGGAATAGTGTAAACTACTATGTAAACTATAATCCATGCTGTGTAACAGTGCTCCAAAATGTATTCATCAAATGCATTGAATGTGCCACACTGATGAAAGAATTTAATGATGTGGGAGGAGTGGGGGTAGGGTGGGGAGTGGGGGTGTATGGGATCCTCTTATATTTTTTAATGTAACATTTTGTATGATCTATGTATCTTTAAAAAATTTTAAAAAAATCTATTAAAACAAAAAAACACTTCAGGAATGTTCCTATGTCTTCACATCCACTCCAGCACTTGTTTTTTTTTGTTGTTTTTTTTTTTAATAATGGCCATTCTATGAGATGGTATCTCGTTGTAGTTTTGATTTGCATTTCCTTAATAACTAATAATACTGAACATTTTTTTAATAGTGCTTCTCAAATATTTGTATTTCATTTTTGAAAAAATGTCTATTTAAGTCTTTTGCCCATTTTTCATGTTCAAAAATATTTAATTTACCTCAAAATTTCATACAAATTATGTTGATTTCTATGCATCACTAAACCTTCAGTCATTAGGCTCATGTACATTACTTTAGTAATATATTATTCCTTCCATTACAGGGGTGTTTCTCCATTGGATTTTCAAAAATTCTAAAATTTTTTTTAAAAAGGTATTTAGATTACATAAATGTTACAGAAAAATTATAGGGAATTCCCATTTCCCTGCTCCCCACACCTCCAACATTTTCCCACATTAACAACATTCTTCATTAATGTGGTACATTCATTGCAATTGATGAGACATTTGGAACATTGCCACTAAGCATTTATTATAGATTATACTGTAGTTTACACTCTGCACCACACAATTACATAGGTTGCGGCAAGATATATAATGACCTGTATCTGTCATTGCATTGTCATTCAGGTCAATTCCCAAATCCCAAAAATGCCTCTACATTACATCTGTTTTCCCTCTCCTGACTTCAGGATCTCCAGTGATGACTGCTTCCACATGAATGATATAAATTCTTCCATTACTAGAATCACAATAAATCTTTCATAGATGTAGCAGTTTGATATGGTTATCAATTCCAAAAATAGGTATTGGATTATGTTTTTAATCTGATCTGTGCCTGGGCATGATTAAGTTATGATTAGGGCTTTGAATGGGCCACAACTTTAGGACGTTGAGTCCCCACCCCTTGGTAGGTGGGGACTCACAGATAAAAGGCATGGCAAAGGACAGAGTTGAGGGATTTTAATGCTGGACTTTTGATGTTGGAGTTTGATGCTGAAGCTGGAGCCCCAGGGAGAGAGACAGAGTCATTCACCTGATAGTCTTCAGCTGACCTTGTGGAGAGAGGCAAAGCCTAGAGAGCTTCATAGTCTACAGCTGACCTTATAGAGAAAACAGAGGAGCTGAGCCCTGAAGAACCCAGGAAGACTGAACCCTCACATATGTCGGCAGCCATCTTGCTCCAACATGTGAAAATAGACTTTGGTGAGGGAAGTAACTTATGCTTTATGGCCTGGTATCTGTAAGCTCCTATGCCAAAATAAGTAGCATTTATAAAAACCAAACAATTTCTGGTATTTTGCATCGCACCCTTTGGCTCACTAATAAAGTAGATTACCAGCAAGTCCACCCTAGTCCATAGTTCATTCTCCAAACCTGAGGATTCTGGGATGGTGATGCCCACTCCACCTCTAACTGAGGGGTTGTTTGCCCTTTTTTAAATTGGATTTGCTTGCCTTTTTATCATTGAGTTTTATGATCTCTTTGTAGAATGTGGAAATCAAGCCTATATCAGATATGCGTTTTTCAAATATTTTCTCGCATTGAGTGGGCTGCATTTTCACCTTCTTGACAAAGTTCTTTGAAGAACAAGTCCTTTGAAGCACAAGGCATTTAAATTTGAGGAGGTCCTATTTATCCAATTTTTCTTTCATTGCCTGTGCTTTTGACATATATTTGTTTTTGTTTGTTATTTGTTGTGTGTCTACGTGTGTGGGGTGGATTATGAAATAATTACTTAAAAATATTCTACAACTATTTTAAAAGTTTTTGTTATCCAATGATGAATTTTTCTAGTGCACATTCTCTTTGCTTAAGTTACTCTTTGCATGGATGAAGAGTATGTTTCTATGAGAAGTGGGTTAAGGCATCCCAGCATGAACTTGGAAATATCAATTAAAAAAAATTTCCACTACTTTTTGTTTCATACATTTTGAAGTTTCATACATTTCATGTATGAAGTTTCATGTATGAAAAATAGTTCATACATTTTGAAATATTGAGATAGATCAATATTTTTGGCTCTCATCTATCCTTTTCTCTCTTTCTTAATAATTGTTACCTTGAATTCTATTGTTTTAGAACACATCTACTGCTGTGCTGCATTTTTCTCATCTTTCTCATGCTATATATATTTTAAATGCATAACTTTTGACAGTACCTTTTCCTTTAGAATCTTTTCATAATGAAATTTGTCATACATATATATGCTGAAAAAATAAGGCAGAGAAATGACATAGATCCACACTCAAAATTTGTTAATATTTTCTCACACATAGCATTTACATATGTCATTCTAAGGTAACTTACAGATATCATGACACTATTCCTAAGTACTTTACCATACTCTTCCATAAATATTGATATCCTGTGGTATATTTGAATGATTCATCCCTATTTTTTCTTGTAGTGGTAGTTTGCTTATTTCCCTGTTGTGTGGTATTCTGTGGTGTGAATATGCCACAATTTATTTATGTAGTCTAGGTTGACATTTGGGTTGTTTCTATTTTTGGTATGCCAGACCCAGCCTCTAAGATGACTCACAGTGATCCCTGCTTCTTGGTATTGATTCCCTTGTGTAAAGCCCTCCCTTTGAGTATGGACTGGATTTAGTGATTTCCTTCTAGAAAGCTGAATGAGGCCAGGTTGATGGAACGTCACTTCCAAATTAAGGTTACAAAAATACTAAGGCTTTTGTTTTCAGTATCCTCTCTTTCTCTCTCTTTCTTACTCTGTGGGAAGCTAATAGTGAGCTGCTTCGTGGAGAGGACCATTAAGCACAGAAATTATATATTTCTGTTCAAAAGACAGTGAGAATCTGAGGCCTTTCATTGACCATGTGATTGAGCTTGCAAGCACATGCTCATAGATGAGTCTTGAGATGACTGCAGTCCCAGTAAGCACCTTGTTTGAAGCATAATGAGAGAACCTGAGCCAGAGGTACCCAAGGCATCCAGACCCAGATTATCGATTCACAGAAACTTTTTTGTTGTAGATGTTGGCTGCTTTAAGTTGCTAAGTATGGGCATGATTTTTATGCAGCAATAAATAGCTCATGTGTACACCATTTGAAATAATATGAATAATATCTTTCTTTGCAGATTATTAGATGCACCCACATTTGCACTTCTAGTTGAGTAGGTTCCTAATAGTGTAAATCATAGGTCATACACTACACATTAGTTCAAATTTGATAGATAAGACAAATAGTTTTCCAAGTTGGTTAATTTAATTCACACTGCCATCAACAAGCAGTGTTTGAAGGTTGTGATTGTTTTATAACCTCCCCAAAGCTTTGTATTATGAGTGTATTTAATTAAAACAGTTCTTCTTTATGTGTGTATATAGTAATATTTCATTTGGTTTTAATTTTCATTTCCCTGAAAAATAAAGAAGTCACACTCGGTTTCCAGTGTCTATTTTCATTTGGATAGTCTTATTAATGAAAAGCTTCTTCCACACTTATAATTTTTCTATTGTCTTTGAAAATTTAGAGCATTATGTGTGCATAAATATATATGTATATATTCTGTATTAAAGATTTTTGTCAAAGGTGTGTATTGCAAATATGTCCTCCCACTATAGAACTTGCCTTTTCACTCTCCTATTGGTGTTTTCATGAATGAAAGTCGTTCATTTAAGGCAATTTGCAAGGTTCTTCTTCATAACAGACAGTTGAGCATGTCAAGCCCTCAACACTGTTGCAAGTAGCTCTGAACATGGCCCTTCAAGCAATGAAGTTTGTCACTGTGGACCTTGAGGAGAGAGGGAAAGAGGTATGGAATAGATGGAATCAATGTAACTGTGTGGACAATAGAAGTATTCCACAAGATTATGCAAGGATGGATACAGGACACGTTAAATTACACCAAAAATGTATAAGGGCCTATAGGCTAAAATGTAAATCATAATGTAAAACATAAGATAACTAAAAATTTAGAAAATTGTATAGTCTAAAATATAAACCACAATGTAAACCCAAATGTTACCTTGTTTGAAAGCTATTGTCTCAATATCTGTACATCAGTTTCAGTAAATATAGTACAATATAGTACAGTAAAAGATTGTTGCTGTGGAAGGGAAAAGGGTTTTATGTTGGATATGTGAGAGTACTGTATATTGTATATATGAATTACTGTGATCTAAAACTTTTATGAAGATAAGCTTAATAATTAGAAAAAATTATTTACATTAACTTAATTTTTCTAAATTAATATGTATTCTATTTCTAACCTTTAAACTCATCGCTATATTCCATTTTACTATTAATGGAACCTGGCAATATATTGGGCTTCACTTTTGAAGAAGTTTTGGACCACAGAGAGGTTCAACAATGGCAGAAAGGGAATACCGGTGTGGGATGTTATTGACAGGGGACACATAGTTGTCAGGGAGTTCTACAGGGCATATATCCAGGGTACATAAAACTGTTTGGATATTTTCATAGTGGTTACAATTAAAAACAACAACTGAGGGAGTGCTGAGTTCCTAGGCAGGGGAGCTTTCTCACAGTCCCTAAAGGAAAAGCAACAATCCCCCAAGTACAAAAGCAAAGACCAAAAAAGAAGGATGGTCCAAAAATGAGCCCTTGATACTAAAGACTATGCTTGTGAGCCTGTGCACCTGAAATAAGAACAAGGTCTAGAGCTGCAGGGTGCCTAAGAGTTACCTCTTGAGGGCCTCCGTGTTGCTCAAATGTGGCCAGTCTTGAAGCCAAACTCAGCATGTAAATGTGTTGCCTTCCCCCCAGTGTGGGACATGACTCCTGGGGATGAGCCTCCCTGGTGCCAAGGGATTACTACCAAGGTCCAGCTGATGATGTAACTAGAAAATGACCTTGAATAAGAGTATCTTAATCTACATATAATACCGGGAGTTAAAAATGCTTTTTGACCTGAATCAAATGGGGAAATGGAAAGGACAAATGAGTTTATATGGCTATGAGTCTCCAAAAAGAGCCAGGTGAAAATGAAAAATAGAAGAGATGAGGGATGGGCTGATGTCAAGTTAGTGTGCAGAGATGGAGGACAAGTCAAAGTATAAAGAGAGGATGGAGATAGAAAGCACACTTATCCACAAAACCTCTCAAGGCTACTCATGTTTTCTTCCATATCTTAATATTGATGTTCATCCAAAGTTTCACACATAAAACTAACGGGACTGTGAAGTTGATGAGGAAGGAAATGCATCAATATATCCTGTGTATGTTTACCAATTGTTCCTGAGCTTGTATATATGTGCCTAAATGTGAACAGAAAGTGGGCAATGGCTAACTTTCCCTACTTTCTAAAGTATTACATGGTATAACAAAAATAATCATTTAATATATTATTGAAAGATAAAAGTAGAAATAAGTGGATCAGAAATCATGAATATGATGAACAGTTTTTTTTTTCTGAAAATTGGACTCAGGGTTAGGATGATGCAACATCTGAGAAAGAAAATGAGTTCGTGTGAAAGCAGGATGACCACGAGCCAGGGAGATTGGGTAGTGATGTGACTAGAATATGGGGAAATTAGCCACGGTAGCTGCTGAGGGTAGGGAGAAGGAAGAAGAGATATGATGTGGGGGCATTTTCAGGACTTGGAGTTGTCTTGGGTAGGTGGTGATGCAGGGGCAGATGCTGGACATTGTATGTCCTGCCATGACCCACTGGGTGGACTGGGGGAGAGTGTAAACTATAATGTAAACCATTTTCCATGTGGTGCAGCAATGCTTCAAAATGTATTCACCAAATGCAATGAATGTCCCACGATGATGGAAGAGGTTGTTGATGTGGGAGGAGTGTGGTGAGGGTGGTGGGGAGCATATGGGGACCTCATATTATTTTAATGTAACATTTTAAAAAATAGAGAAAAAAATACGGTATATACATGCAATGGAATATTATTCAGCTGTTAAAAGGAAGGAAGTTTTGATATATGCAACCACCTGGATGAACTTTGACAGAATCATGTTAAGTGAAATAAGCCAGAAACAAAAGGGCAAATATTGTATATCTCTCTAATATGCAATAATTAGAATAAGCAAATTCATAGGGTCAAAAACTAGAATAGAGTTTACAGGGGTCAGGATAGGAGTAGAGAATGGGACTTGATACTTAAATTGTATAGTGTTTTTATTTTGGTTGATGGAAAATTTTGGTAATGAATGATAAGAGCAGCATGATATTGTCAATGTAATTAACAGCATTGAATTATATATTTGAGTATGATTAAAAGGGGAAATTATAGATTGAATGAAAATTAGATTAAAAAAGGAAGGTATACTTATCACTCTTTTCACTTCTCTCATGATTAACATTATATGGGATATGTGTTGTGGGGAGATGGTATAATAGAGTAAGTCTATGTCATGTGAGAAAATAGCTTCTGATTATAAGTATTACCTGATAGTTAGGTGGTAAAATAAGGAGTTAGAACCCAATCTGATATATGAATATCTTGAAATAATATCACTATACATTTGTGGAACTAGAAATTTTCTCTAAGCAATGTTTAGAGACCTGTAAATGATGTCTTAGAGAAGAAGGTAGGACCAGTTTTGAAAACTCACTAAGAAAATCATAGGGATTAGTGGGATAAGTTGATTTTAGGGGGATGCAGTCATATTTTGTTTTTCTGAGGTTTTGCTTTACATAGCTTCTAGGAGTGACTGACACATTGGACTCTTAGATTTTCAACATTCTCCTGAATTTTATGTACCTGCCAGAACAATTTGTTTTTGTTCTTATCTCCATACAAAATAAATTATTTAAAAATCTTTTTGTGAAGAATTACTCTTTTAGTCTTAGTGTAAGCCTAACGTCCTACATGGAATTTATCTTGACCCTCCTTTATACCTCCAACATGCTTTTACCATAGCACTGGCAATGCTGTTTCCAAATTTCAACAAATTTCAATTTTGTTTCTCTCACTGATGGTGGTATTCTTGAGAGTATGTGTCAGGAATTATTTAAATATGTATTTCAGGTGCCTAAACAAGGCAGACAAATAGAGAATCTCTTAATTATTTGGCAGGATGAATTGTGCAGAGTGCCCCTCTATGTCCCTCATGTATTCTCTGCATTAGAAAGTGGAAAGAATTTTTTCCTTCTCATTTTTTCATTAAAGTACTGAGAATTTTATATTTACACCATGGGTTCAGTAATGTAAGTTTACATATTATTCTCCTTCTTGAAAGAATTTTACAAATTATCTCTCATTTCTCCTATTCTTCATAGGCTTCAAATAGGCTTAGTTCTTTGCCATGAACTTATTTTATTATGGATTTAAACTAGGAATGCTTATATTCACATGTGTTTATCTCTGATTGGTGTCACTAACTCCAATATTCTAAAATTTTAAAATTTAATTAAAAATTTAATTAAATTACATGCATAGCTGTCACTCACATTTTCTGTAGACTAGTTTTATCCAAAACCCTGACTGCTACTAATCATCTCCAATTGTGATTTCATTAAATTCTTAATTTACTCTAAGTTCAGGTTTTTCATATAATCAAGATAGGTGCTAAAATGCAAAATCCCCTCACTATTCTTATTTCTGGGTGACAAAAAGGAAGACAATCATAAAAACACTAATATCTGGAATAGAGAGATGCTTGGGTAGCAAATAAATTGTAAGGTAATCAAAGTTCTTCTGCCTTTTCCTTTTCCATATATGTTTTTGCCTATGATATTTGACATCTCTTCTGCACCCAGAATAAGTCCATCCTCTGAAGCTGTTCCATGTCTGGACAGCTTAGTTTCTCTAAAGATTGTGTTATTATGTACTCATGTAATAATAGACTCATCTAAATCAAAATAAACCCTTAACCAATTTTTCATCCTAGTGTCAAAATACACTTTGCCAAAGATCTCCCTCTCCTTGTCTCTAGCCATTTTCCAAATATGGTTTATACAATTATTTTTCTTATGAAACCACTTATTATTGTAATTGAGTTGTATATTTCCTGAATATCACATTAAAATTACTTACTGACCTGCCTCTTCTTATTTATTTATTTAATGAGCTATTAAAATTAAGAATTTTCCATGTATACGAACAAGCATAGATTGGTTGTTTTCTCTCAAAATCAGACCCTATTTATATTCACAAACACTTGTAAAAATGCACACTCAATAAACAAAAACACAGATATTTACATTTGAAATTTATAGCTTTCTACTTCCCTAGTAGGGGAGAAATGAGCGAGATAAAAACTACCAGAGAATTCACCATTTACATTAAGCAAACTTCATATAAACATACCAGATACGCAGTGTATAGAACTTAATTTTCCCCTTGTATCTGATTATACTCCTGATTATGAAATTCCTCCTGGCAGGGAGATATTCTTTTCTCTTCCTTTCTTGTTGTCCTAACTTTGTTAGTAGGGAATGCAGCTGAAGAGTGGGACTGATTCTATTCAAGGTGCTGTTTGATGCTCAGAGGAGGTCATCAGAGTGTGAACAGAATATTTAACTTCTTTCTAAATGGAAGAAAAAGAATATTAAAATATACTTATGCTTTTTACCAGGAATCTGGACAAAGGGAGAAGTGGAGCAAAAATCACTAATGGGAAGTAAGTAACTGCCTCTGATATGCACATCAACTTGTGGTGGTAAAAGAATGCCTATGCTTAATGACACTCAGTTCCACCCTTCTTCATTCCTCTTGGTGGATATCCCAGGACTGGAAGCTGTGCACATCTGGATTGGATTCCCCTTTTTCTGTGTGTATCTTGTTGCACTCCTGGGCAATGCTGCTGTCCTGTTTGTGATCCAGACTGAGTACAGTCTCCATGAGCCCATGTACTACTTCCTGGCCATGCTGGACTCCATTGACCTGGCCCTATCCAGAGCCACTATCCCCAAAATGCTGGGCATCTTCTGGTTCAATCTCAGGCATATATCCTTTGGGGGCTGCCTTTCCCAGATATTCTTCATCCACTTTTTTACAGTAATGGAGAGCATTGTGTTGGTAGCCATGGCCTTTGACTGCTACATTGCCATTTGTATCCCCTCTAGTACACTGTGATTCTTACCAACAAAATCATCAGCTTTATTGCAGGTGTTGCTGTTCTGCGGAGTCTGTACATGGTAGTTGCACTGGTGTTTCTCCTCCTGAGGCTGCCCTTCTGTGGGCACCACATCATCCCTCATACTTACTATGAGCACATGGGCATCGCCCGCCTTAGCAACATTTCTCTCTTATTATTGGATGTGCTCCTTATTACTCTCTGCTATGTCAGGATCCTCTAGGAGGCTGTCTTCCTCCTGCCTTCTTGGAAGACCAGACGCAAAGCTCTCAACTCCTGTGGCTCTCATATTGGTGTTATCTTAGCTCTTTTCACACCAGCATTTTTCTCTTTCTTGACACACCATTTGGCTACAACATCCCTCAATATATTCACATCTTGTTGGCCAATCTGTAGTGGTTGTTCCTCCAGCCATCTATCCTGTCATTTACAGGGTCAGAACCAAGCAGATTTGGGAGGGAGTCCTGAGAACTTTTCAAGAACAATTGCTAGCTTATCAAGGGCTTTAACTTTAGAAGTCCTATTTTCCTGCTTGTAGGTGAGAGTGTAATATTGAGCACAATAATACATAATTCATAAATTTAAACTGTAGTCTTTAACAGTAACTCTTAGAATATTGTTGACTCTATTGGAATCTGTATACAATTTTTTTTACAAGTATTTCATTCATTTTATTTTGAGTCTTTATATTGTCCAATATAGTGCATATCTACCCCATCTCCTAGCTTTGAGAGGATGTATTGTTATTAGGGTGTTTAACTAATTTATTCTAAATTTAATCTTCGTAAGAAGTAGTAATTTTCATCAAATTCTTCCTTCCAAACTGTGAGCATTTTCTTTTATGGCAGAGAATGGAAACATAATATTTTGTCACTGAATAAGTAGTTCTTGAAACAACATTTAAAACGCGTGTTCTGGGTATTATTTGTGTGTTTGAATGTGTTTTACATGAGGGGCAAAGGCGTATGTGGGAGAGTGTGGGCTATGATGTGGACCATTGACCATGAGGTGCAGTGGTGCGCAGAGATGTATTCACAAATGCAATGGATGTCTCATGATGATGGAGGAGAATGTTGTTATGGGGGGAGGAATAGGGTGAGGGGGGTGGGGGTATATGGGGACCTCATATTTTTTAATGTAACATTAAAAAATAAAGACAAAAAATGGATAAAGAAAAAAAAAGAAATGAAATTGATCAACATGTACAGAATTCATGTTTCTTGTCAGGATTTGAACAAGTATTTTTTAACAGGTGATGGGCAAGATTCTTTCTTTCCCCTTTGCCAAATCTTAGAAATCATTTTTGGATTGTGTTTATGAGTGTTGTACAGAGAAACATGACTGACAGGATGTGTATATAAATATAAACTGTCTATTTGACTGTGATGATGGTGAAGTCTTAATTCTGTAGAGCAGTCTGCAACCCGGAAACCCAAATGAGTTTTTGATGAATTCCAGAGAAGCTGTAAAGATGGAAATTCTTCCTTCTGACAGAAGAAGTCATCATTTCTTCTTTTAATGGCTTCAACTGTTTGGATGAGACTTCTTTCATTATTGGAAACAATCTCCTTAGTAGATTATGGATATAATCATCCACAGATATCATCAATTTACTGATGATAGAAATCCATGAAATTTTCTCACAGTACTAATTATGCCAGTCCTCCCTTCACCAAACAACTGGACACTATAACCTAGCCAAAGGTGGCATATGAACTTAACTATCACAGCCATTATAGGTATATTAATGCAGAGTGATAAATGTAAGGATTCAGTAATGTATCTGTCTAGGTGTGATACATTGGGTTTATTTGGTTGTTGCCAAGGAGAACACCTTGAAGGTATGAACTCTCTAATGAAATGATGAGAAAATATTATTAAACATGCAAATGGTGGTAGGTGGAGTGCGCAGGAGAGGGGACTGGAAGAGGGCATCCTAAGCTGAGAAATAACACAGAGAAAGTTGTAGGATCAAGGATTTTTCCATTTTGACAGAACAACGAGTGATCCGAGGTTAATATTTAGGTTTTGGCATTGGTCAAAGGATGGATACCATTGTGTGTAATATTGAGGAGATTGTACTATCTCCCTGTAGGGGTTTGATACTGCCTGTACCCCAGAAAAGCATGTTCTTAAAGTTAGTCCTTTCTGTTTGTATAGACCCAGTTTAAATAGGATCTTGTGAAAATATTTTTCATTAGAGAAATTGTGAGCTTCCATAAAGTCATGCAATATGTGAGAATTCCAATACATCACCCCTCTACATTTGTTATAGGTTATGGAAGAACATCATCAAAATATAACTATTAATTATGGTCCATAGCTTACGTTTGGTATATTTTTCCATACACCCTCTATTATTAAGTCCATGTATTACTACTGTACAATTGTTATAGTTCAATGGAGAATGCTCTCTCATTTGTACAATTAACAACAGACCATTACCCACCAGAATGTTCATTGTACTATATAATATCATGCTTTGTTCCATCCATATGAAGTATACACACAGACACACAGTAACTGCCACTTTTATCAGAGTTGTGCAGTCATTGCCTCAGTAACCTTTGAATGTTTTCTTAGTCCAAAAGAAAAAATCTTGTACCCCGTATTATTGATCTTTAGAATCGATATAGTGCTTTGTTGACACAGATGCATGAATATTACAATATTGCTGTCTACTATAGTCCAAAGTTTATATTAATTATATTTTCCCTTGTCCAAAGTTTATATTAATTATATTTTCCCTTGCATCACCATATTCTTACCACCTTCCAATAGTGATATACTTTTGTTCGAATTCAGAGAAGAACATTATAGTATTTGTACTTGTAACCACACTCCTCATCCACCTCAGGTTCACTATGTCGTTTAGTCCCTAGATTATTCTCTAACAATCTTTCATTGACATTTACATCCATTAACTATCCCTTACAGCCACATTTCCAATAATAAGCCTGCCATTATTTATACTCAGTATAATGTGTTACCATCAATTCTATCCATTTCTACACATTTATGTCTAGCTAATTGAAAATTTTACATTCATTAATTGTAAGTACACCTTCCTTGTCCTCATCCTATATTCTAGATTTTAACTCCATGTTTTTGTTCTTCTTATTTAGCTCATATTAGTAAAACCATTCCGTATTTATCCATTTCTATGTAGCTCACTTCACTCATTAGCCTTTCATTGGTTGATGGAAACTTGGCTTGTTTCCATATTTGGGCAACTGTGACTATAATGCCAAAATGAATATTGGTATGCAAATGTCTATTCATGTCTCTGTTTTCAGTTCTTCTGGATATATTACTAGAAGAGGGTTGCTGGATCATATGGCAGTTCTATATTTAGCTTCCTGAGTAACTGCCAAACTGTCTTCCACAGAGGCTACATCATTCCCATCAAAAGTGAAGGAATGCTCGTATATCTCCACATCCTCTCCAGCACTTGTTTCTTTTTTTTAATAATGGCCTTTGTGTGAGATGATACCTCATTGTACTTTTAATTTGCATTTCCTTAATAATATGATATTGAACATTTTTTCAATGGTGCTTTTCCAACATTTGTTTTCCTTTTTGGAAAAATGTCTATTTTAAGATTTTTTCCCCTTTTTAACATGTTCAAAAATATTTAATTCCCTTCGAAGTTTCATACAAATTATGTTGGTTTCTATGCATTCCTAAAGCTTCAGTCATTAGGCTCAGGTACACTACTATAGTAATATATCAATTTTTCCAGTACAGTGGGGTTTCTCAATTGGATTTTCAAATATTTTGTAAAAGATATTTAGAATACAGAAATGCTACAGAAAAAAATATGTGATTCCCATATGCACTGCTCCCCAACCTGTGCATACTTGCCCCCATTAACAGCATCCTTTATTAATGTGGTACATTCATTGCAATTGATGAAACATTTGGAGCATTGCCAATAAGCATATATAATAGTTTACGTTGTAGTTTACACTGTCCCACACAATTATGTAGGTTTTGGCAAGATATATAAAGGCCTGTATCTGTAATTTCAGTGTTATTTAGCACTATTCTCAAGCCCCCAAATTGCCCATGTATTTCATCTCTTTTACCTCTCCCTGACTTGAGAATCTCTAGTGGCCACTGTCTCCACATCAATGATATAAGTTCTTCCATTGCTAGAATTACAATATGTGTATAGTAGAATACCTGTAGTCCACTCAAGCCCATGGTTCATTCTCCAATTCAGAGGATTCTTGGATGATGATACCCACTCCAGCTCTAACTGAGAGGGGTCTTTTGCCCATTTTTAATTGGATTTGCTCACCTTTTTATCATTGAGTTTTATGATCTCTTAGTATAACTGGGAAATCAAACCCATATCAGGTAACTGTTTTCCAAATATTTTCTCCCATTGAGTGGGCTGCATTTTCACCTTCTTGACAAAGTCCTTTGAAGTATAAGTCCTTTGAAGCACAAGACATTTAAGTTTGAGGAGGTCCCATTTATGCATTTTTTTCTCATTGCCTATGCTTTGTGACATATATTTGTTTTTGTTTGTAATTTGTAGTGTGTCTGTGTGTGTGGTGGATTATGAAATAATTGTGTAGCAATATTCCACAAGTATTTTAGAAGCGTATATTATCCAATGATGAATTTTTCTAGCACACATTTTCTTTAAGTTACTCTTTTCATGGTTGAAGTGTTTGTTTCTATGAGAGATGGGTTAAGGTATCCCAGCATGAATTTGGATATATCAATTTTTTAAAAAATTTCCATTGCTTGTTGCTTCATACATTTTGAAGTTATATTTTGAAATAGATCAATATTTTGACTTTCATCTATCCTGTTCTTTCTTCATGATTGCTACCTTGAATTCTATTGTTTTAGGACATGTATAGTGTGATTCTGCATTTTTCCCATTTATTTCTCCCTATATATATTTGCAATATATTTTAAAAAATTTTAAACATACATAGATCACAAAAAATGTTACATTAAAACTATAAGAGTTTCCCATATGCCCCACTCCCCACACCCCCAGCCCATACCACATCAGCAACCTCTTTCTTTAGTGTGGTCCATTCATTGCATTTGATGAATACATTTTGGTGCACTGCTACACAGCATGATTTATAGTTTACATTTTAGTTTACACTCTCTCACAGTTCACTCAATGGTTTATGTGAGGATATATAATGTCCACCATCTCTCCCTGCAATATCATTGAAGTCAACTCCAAGTCTTGAAAATATTCCAATATCACACCTTTTCCCTCTCCCTGCCTGCAGCAGCTCCAGCGGCCACTGTCTCCACATCAATGATATAATTTCTTCCACTGCTAGGATCACAATTATTCTATAGTAGAATACCAGTAAGTTCATGCTAATCCATATTTTATTCCTCCATCGTGAGAGCCTTGGATGGCAATGCCCTCTCCACCTTTAAATTGAGAGGGAGGTTTAGAGCCCACATGACTGATGGATGGGAATCTCCTGCTTGCAGATGTAGAACCTCCTGTTTCCTTGGTGTGCTGGTTGACCATCCTCATGTCCTTGTTAGTTGACCTGGATAAGACCAGTGAACTGGTGAGTAGGTGCTGCAATTCTGCTGAGTCTCAGTGCCCACCTGTCACATGAACAGTCCAGAGATCAAGTCTCCTGGGCATACACCAACCCCAGCTCCAACGACAGATTCAATAAAAGGGACAGAAGAGTCATGTGTAGAGAAGTCACATCTGAGTCCCAACTCCATCACACTTACGAGCACAAATTCCAAATTAGGGCCCACTGGCAAGGTGCCAAACTCTGGTGTCATCTGTCATGACGTAGGATCTGTATGTCTTCATAACCCTCAGGAGCACCACTACCTGGGGTTGTATCTACTGATATGTGTGCAATTGCAAGCTCTGCTGACCTCTTGACCCATTTGGAAGTCTTTTAACCATATAAACTATTTGTCTTCACCATTTCCCCCTTTTATTCAAAGTCTTTTTCTAGTTGTATCACCAACCAGTGCTTGGCAGTAATCCCTCAGCTCCAGGGAGGCTCATCACCAGGAGTCATGTCCCATGCTGGCAAGAAAGTAATGCATTTATATGATGAATTTAGCTTAGAGAGTGGCCACATTTGAACAACATGGAGGCTCTCAGGAGGCAACTCTTTGGAACACTGCAGCTCTAGGTCAAATTGAAATTTCAAGCTCAAAGGCTCATAAGCACTGTCATCAGTATCAAGGGACCATCATTGGAACATCCTTTTTCACTGGTCATTGCTCTTGCACTTGGGGGATTGTTACTCTCCTCAGGATGGGAACTCAGCATTCCCTCATTAATTGTTGTGAAACTCTACCCACTATGTCAATATATAGCAAATATATGAACAAATCTATATACCCAAAGGCAAGCCCTGGAGAACTCCCTCATGCATCCCCCACCAATGACACCCCACACCATAGCTCCTCCCTTGCCATAGTTGAAACCCTTTGTGATCTAAAATTTCTTCAAAAATGAAGTCTAAAATATTGCCAAATTCAATTAATAGGAAAGTGAAAGAGTAATGATAGGTTTAAAGATTAGAAATAAAATACATAATAATTTAGAAAATTAAAATAAAAGTAAAAAATAAATTGGAGTATTAAAAATTGAAAACTATTATTAAAATTTTTTTTGATATTTTGCCTTTCATCACTATAATAGGTGATGTCCTGTATGTTTAGTGGCAAGGCAATCTCTTCCTCAGTGTCTTACATCTTTTTTTCATGGATGTCTTAAAAAATGTTTTAGGTCACAGTAAAGTCACATATAGAATATAGCAGACTTCCATATACCCAACACCCTCCCCCTTTTCCCCCTTTCCCCCCTTTCCCAACAATGATCTTTTTACATGCAGATGTTACATTTGCTACAACTGATGTACAAATCATGAAACATAGCTACTAACCATGGCTACATTGTAGTTTATATTATGGTTTAAATTTTAGAGTGTGCACTTTTATACATTTTTGGTGAAATTTAACATGACTGGTATCCAATATTGCACCACACAGAATACTTCCATTGACCCCCAACAACCCCTTCTTCCATCTATTCTATTCCTCTCTCTCCTTCTCCCTGGGGCCCACAGTGACAACTAAACTTAACTGCTTGAAGAACAACATACTTGGAATTGTGCTGAGTGCTTGGCACACTAGTCTGTCCTCCCCCATTGGGAGCCACCCGTGCTGTTAAGAGACAACATCCCTTCTGTTTGAGAACATCAGGACTCGCCAGGGTGGGGGTACAACAACTTTCTGCTCACTATGGGTCTCTACCCACTGATGTAACACAGTATGACAAGATGAGCACTCACACACTCCCTAGAAGCTTGCCTCAGGTACACCCTGTGCCAAATGCCCTCCAAGCAACACCTTAAACCAGTAACCCTTTCTTATTATATTTTCTAAAGAGTTTTCTCAACAAATGCTTTCAACCACATACCTGCCCAATCTCCTGTGTTCACCTGCTACCTCCCAACTCTCCCCCCAATTCCATGGACCACCCGACCCATCCTTCCAATCCTAGTCCCTCTCAAGTCTGCAAAGTCCAACTCAATACTATCCTTATACCCCCATCATATCACTTCACTAAACACCAACTTACCTCCACTTTATCATAGAATTTTCCCATGTGGGTTTTGGCTCACAACCTTCCTCTCCCCCACTATTTTCTGTAAGCTTATCTTCCAGTCTCTAGCTCTCCGAGATAGCTTGATTTGCTTAATTCATATCAGAGTGGTCATGTAGTATTGGTCCTTCAATGCCTGACTTGCTTCATTAAACATATGGTCCTCTAGATTCATCCATGTTATCCCATGGTTTAGTACTGTATTCCTTCTTACAGCTGAGTGGGTTTCCATTGTATGCATATACCACATTTTATACATTTATCTGCTGATGGGCATTTGGGCTGAATCCAACTTTTGGCAATAGTGAATAATGCTGCTATGAACATTGGTGTGCATATGTCAGTTTGTCTCCTTGTTTTCACTTCTTCTGGGTATATGCCTAGCAGTGGAATTGCTGGGTCATATGGCAAATCTATAGCTAGTTTTTTGAGGAACTGTCAAACAGTCCTCCACAATGACTGGATCTTTCTACATTCCCATCAGCAGTGGATAAGTGTTACCATTCCTCCAGATCTGTTCTAACACTTGTAGCCTTCTGGATTTTTTTTTTCTCCCTCTCTTTATTTTTTTAAATGCTACATTCAAAAAATATAAGAGGTCCTCATATTCCCACCCCCCTCACTCCTCTCCTCCCACATCAACAATAGCTGCCATTCTAATGGATTTAGGATGGTGTCTCATGGTAGTTTTGATTTGCATTTTCCTAACAGTTAGTGATGTTAAGCATCTTTTCATGTGCTTTTTAGCCATTTGTATTTCTTCTTTGGAGAAGTGTCTTTTCAAACCCTGGCCCTTGTAGATTTCCAACTTCATTCTTCTGTGGTCTCAGAAATTATTTAGTATGATTTCAATCTTTCTAAATTAATTGAGACTTTCTCTGTAGCCTAGCATGTGGTCTGTCTTGGAGAATGATCCATGTGTGCTTGAGAAAAATGTATATCCTGCTGTGTTTGGGGTTATTGTTCTGCATAAATCTATTAAGTCCAGATCTTCTAATACATTATTCAAAATCTTTGTTTCTTTATTGATTCACTGTTGAGATGTTCTGTCTAATGGTGATAATGGTGCATTAAAGTCCCCCACAGTAATTGTAGAGGCATCTAATTCTCCACTTAGTTTTTCCAGTGCTTGCCTCATGTATTTTGAGGCATCCTGGTTATGTGCATAAATATTTATGATTGTTTTTTCTTCTTGAAAGCTTGCCCGTTTTACTAGTATGTAGTGCCCATCTCTGTTTCTCAAAATAGTTTTGCATTTAAAGGTTATTTTGTTCCATATTAGTATAGCTACTCCTGCCTTGTTTGGTTATTGTTTGCTTATAAGATTTTTTTCCAGCCATTCGCTTTCAACCACCTTGAATCCCTGCATCTAAGCTGTGTTTCTTGTAGACAGCATATAGATGGGTCATATTTCCTTATCCATTCTGCCAATCTGTGTCTCTTGACAGGTTTGTTTAATCCCTTGACATTCAGGGATATTACTCTCAAGGAATTTCTTGTATTAAGCATGTTTTCTTTGGATTTGTGTATATCATATGTTGTTTTTATTTATTTTTTTGTGTTTTTAGTTGTTCTTACACTTTTCCCCAACTCTGTCTCTCTCCTTATTTTCTCTCCTCCTGCAGAACTCCCTTTTGATTTCTTGAAGAGCAGATTTCTTACTGGCATACTCTCTTCATTTCTGTTTACCTGTGAATATTTTAAACTCTCCATCACTTTTGATTGCCAGCTTTGCTGGCTAGTGTATTCTTGGTTGGTAGGCTTTTTTCTTTCAGTACCTTGAGTATGTCATATCACTGCTTTCTTGCTTCCATGATTTCAGAGGAGAAATCAGCACTTAATCTTATTGCATGTCACTTGTATTTGATGGTTTCTTCTCTCTTCCTGCCTTCAGTTATTTTCTGTTTGTCTTGAGCATTGGATAATTTGATAAGTATATGTCTTGGGGTAGACCTGTTGGGATTTATACTGTTTGGAGTGTGCTGTACTTCCTGGACATTTACATCCATCTCCTTCAATAGGTTCAGGAAGTTTCAGCCATTATTTCTTCCAACACTCCTTCTGTCCCCTTTCCCTTATTTTCTCTTTCTGCAACGCCTGTAATGCATGTGTTTGTGCATTTTGTGTTGTCATTCAAATCCCTAAGTGCCTGCAGGATATCTTCTATCTTTTTATCTGTCAATTCTACTATCCATCTGTTTACCACACCACTAATTCTTCCCTCTGCCTCTTCAATTCTGCTGTTATTTGCTGAGAGTGTATTTTTGGTTTCTTGGATTGTGCCATTCATCACCATAATATCTGTTATCTTTTTGTGTATGTTTAGAATTTCTTCAGTATGCTCTCCAAGTGTTTTCTAAATATCTTTAATCGCTTCTTCTCCTTTTCATGGTTTTTACTTCGTTTATTGGATTGGGCCATGTCTTCCTGATTATTGGTATGGTTTGTAATTTTTTGTTGCTGTCTAGTCATCATTTTATCTTCATGGGTTTGTTCAGTTGATTAGCTTCTCCCTCTAGTCTCTGGTTTTATTTAGGTTCTGATTTTGTGTGTGTTGTTTTCTCTTTGACACTTTGTTCTTCTTATTCTATTTCCTTATTGTTGTCTAAATTCCCTTGAAGGGAAAAGATTAGGGCCAGAGAAAGCAAAAGAGGTAATAAAAGAAAAAGCATAATAGTTTTATTGACAGTAAATATTAGTAGAAGAACCATGCAAGACCTAGGATAATGAATATAATCTCATGTAAGCAGTGTAGAGCTATAGGAATAAAATTAAAATGGAATACCTGCAATGAAATGGGAAGCTGAATATGTTGAAGAGTGTAGGATGAATTAAAAGGCCAGCTTGACTAGGAGAGAGGGAAAGAGAAAAGAAAGGACAATAACCCAAAGAGTGAATAAAAGACAGAAAACATAATAGAAGTGTTAGAAATAAAAAGCCTGAAACATTGGAGGCTGAAGAAAGAGAGGTGGAATGTAAGAGCAACAATAGAAAGTGGAAGAAGGGGAGGTGGGGCAAGATGGTGTCTGAGTGAGTGCACCTTATAATCTCTCCTGCAAAGAAGTGGCTGGGCAGCATTGGAAATTTTTCAAGACCAGGCTGTTTCAGGGTTTTGCAGGGCAGGAGGTGTCTGGACATTGATTTGGTGGGATGGTGACAGAGAAGATTCGTGTAAAAGGTAGAATTCAGGCTCTCTTTCATGGAGATAGAGGCTGAGGGCAGGATGCTTCCCCCTGGGGCAGGTGGCATGGCAGTGGCGATTCCTGGAGGCTCTGCTGTGCTGGGGAATTCATAAGCCCTGAGTGGGCTATTCGGGGGCTTGCAGGGCAGGAGGTGTTTGGAAACCGATTTCATGAGACAGAGACGGAGGAGTTTTTTGCGAGACATGGAATTTAGGGTTTCTGACATGGAGATCAGTGCTTCCGGCTAAAGCCCCTCCCCCTAGGGCTGACTGCGGATCTGCGGTGGTCCTTAAATTGGTTGCAATATAGAGGCATCACCAGCAGGCTGTTTGGGGAGCTTGCAGGGTGGGAGGTGTCTGGAAGCTGATTTGGTGAAACAGAGATGGAGGAGTGTTTTGTGAGATGTGGAGATTTGGGTTTCTGACATGGAGATCAGCACTATCAGCTAGAGCCCTGCCCCCTAGGGCTGGCTGCTGATTTGCGGTGGTCCTTAAATTGGTAGCAATATAGAGGTGCCCACAGCAGGCTGTTTCGGGGGCTTGCAGGGAGGGAGGTGTCCTGAAGTCAACTTGGTGATATAGCGACAGAAGAGACTCTTGTGAGAGGGGGAGTTTTGGGTTTCTGACACAGAGTTCAGAGTTTGCAGATGTGAACCCCCGATAGGGCTGGTACCCAGCTGCGGGGATCCCTGAAGGCTGTGTTGCACTGCGGTGCTCCCAGGCTCCCTGTTAACCAGATTTGAGGTTGCCAGGTCTGTGTCCCCTAAACCCTGGTGGCCCACACCCCAGAGACTCACACCTCTTGAGTCTGCAATATCACAGACCTCCCATCCCTGAATCCACCACGCTCTGAGGGCCATCTGATGTCCTTGATTGTCCTAGCCCTCGGCATTTGTGTTTTCTTTTTCTTTTCTTTTCTTTCTTTTTTCTCTTTTTTCTTTTTTTATTGTCTTCGTTGCTAATATTGAATTATCTCCTAGTCTTTTATCCCATTGTATAACCCAAGGACTTTTTTCATTTGTTTAGGTTTTTTTTTCTCTTCTTTTCTTTTCTTGCTTGTTTCCCACCCTTTTCTTTGCCCAGCCCCCCTTTTTTCTCTTCTCTTTTTTTCTTTTCCCTCTTTTTCTTATTTTATTTTATCTTAATTATACAATAGTTGCAGCAGGGAACACCTCACATTGCTGGGTTTCCTCATCTTCCATTTCCTCATTTCTGTGTGAATTGATTTCGGCCACCTACATATCCCCTTCCCCCAACATCTTGATATCCTCCATAATGTACTGTCTCTCCTCTATTACACGTACCTTTCTTTGGTCCCCAAATTGTCTAATGTTTAATTTCTAATACCTTTGTTTTGTTTTCTGTCTTTTATCCACTCTTGATACTATTGTCTTTCTTTTCTCTTTCCCTCTCTCATGAAACCACTGGCTTTTTAATTCACACGGTATTCCTCCCATATTCAGTCAACTATCTCATTATAGGTATTCTACTTACTGCTATAACTCTACACAACTTACATGAATCTAATATCCATTCTCCCAGATCTCATACTGTTGATCTGTTAACATTTATTACACATACTTCTTTACACATTTTCCTTTCTTACACAATTGCCTCTCCCTGGCCCTAATATTTTCCTTCAAAATTAACTCAGCCAGCAACAAGAAATTAGAATAAGAACAAAGTGACAAAGAGAAGATACAACACTTATGCAAGAACAGCAGCTAATTAATCCCCAAGACTAGACCAAGAAGCTAAGGAACTAATTAAATTCGTCAAGATAAAATGATGACAAGACAGCAACAAAAAACTACAAACCAAACCAGGAATGAGAAAAACATGGCTGAATCCAATGAACAAACTAAAAACCAGGAAAGGGAGCAGAAATTCAGACAAGTAATTAAAGATCTCAGAACATATATCAGAGACAAACTTAATGAAGTAAAGGAAGTGTTTAAAAATATGAAGAAAACACTTGGAAAGGAAATTACAGACATATGCAAAAAGATAACAGATGTGATGGGAATGAACACCACATTGCAAGAAATCAAAAATACACTCGCAGCAAATAGCAGCAGATTAAAAGAGGCAAAGGAGAGAATTAGCATTGTGGAAGACAGTACATTGGAAATCAAACACATAGTAGAATTGATCGATAAAAAGGTAGAAAAAAATCCAACTAGGACCTAAGGACCTGAATGACAACGCAAAACACATAAACATACATATTATAGACATCCCAGAAGGAGAAGAGAAGGGAAAGGGGTCAGAAGGAGTGTTGCAGGAAATAATGGCTGAAAACTTCTCAAATCTACTGAGAGAGACAGATGTACATATCCAAGAAGCACAACACACCCCAAACATCATAAACCCCAACAAGCCCACCCCAAGACATATACTTGTCAAATCATCCAACGATCCAGACAAAGAAAATTCTAAAAGCAGCAAGAGAAAAGAAAACCATCACATACAAGGGAAGCTCCGTAAGATTAAGTGCTGATTTCTCATCTGAAACCATGGAGGCAAGAAGGCAGTGGTATGATATAGTCAAGGTACTAAAAGAAAAAAATTTCCAACCAAGAATACTCTATCCAGCTAAACTAACATTCAAAAATGATGGAGAGTTCAAAATATTCACAGATAAACAGAAACTGAAAGAGTATGCCAACAAGAAACCTCCCCTTCAAGAAATACTAAAGGGAGTTCTGCAAGAAGAAAGGAAAAAACAGGACAGGCAGAGTTGGAGGAGAGTGTAAGAGCAACAAAAAAGACAAAAAGAGAAGGAAAAAAACAAACAAAATATGACAAGCACAAGTCCAATCAAAATATGGCTAACATAAATAATTCCTTGAAAGTAATAACACTGAATGTCAACGGATTAAACTCACCTATCAAAAGATTCACACTGGGACATTGGAAAGGAAATATGACCCTTCTATATGCTGTCTACAAGAGACACATCTTAGACCCAGAGATTCATGGAGGCTGAAAGTGAATGGTTGGAAAACAATCTTACAAGCAAACAATAACCAAAAATAGGCAGGAGTAGCTATATTAATATCAGACAAAATAGACTTGAAATGCGAAACAATTGTGAGAGACAATGAAGGATATTACATATTAGTGAAAGGGAAAATCTCTGAAGAAGAACGAACAATCATAAATATTTATGCTCCTAACAAGGGTGCCTCTAAATACATGAGTTAAACACTGGAAAAACTAAGTGAAAGAATAGATGCATCTACTATTATAGGGGGAGATTTTAGTACACCACTATAAAATCTGGACAGAACATCTCAAGAAAGAATTACTACAGAAACAAAATATTTGAACAGTACATTAGAGGAGTTGGATCTAAGAGACATATACAGATCATGACAGCCGAATACAGCAGGATATACATTTTCTCAAGGGCACATGGATCATTCTCCAAGATAGACCATATGCTATGCCACAAAGAAAGGCTTAATGAATTCAGAAAGATTGAAATCATACAAAATAATATCTCTGACCACAGTGGAGTGAAGCTGGAATTATGCAAGGGCCAGAGGCCCAGATTTCATACCAAGATATGGAAATTAAACAGCACACTCATAGAAAAACTATGGGTCAAAGAGGAAATCTCAAAAGAAATCAATAATTACCTTGAAACAAATGATAATGATAACACAAACTACCAAAACTTATGGGATGCAGCAAAAGCAATACTGAGAGGGAAATTTATAGCCATAAATTCATACATCAAAAAAGAAGAAAGAGCAAAAAGTGAAGAACTAACTGCACATTTGGAGGAATTAGTAAAAAAAACAACAAAGTAATCCCACAGGAAGAAGAAAGAAAGAAATAACAAATATAAAAGCAGAACTAAATGAAATAGAAAATAAGAAAGCACTTGAAAAGATAAACAAGACCAGGGGCTGGTTTTTTGAGAAGATCAATAAAATTGACAAACCTTTAGTGAGACTAACAAAGAAAAAGAGAGAGAAGATGCAAATACACAAAATAAGAAATGAGAAAGCAGATGTCACCCCTAACCCCACAGAAATAAAGACTATCATAAGGGGTTACTTTGAAAAACTATATTCCAACAAAAATGACAACTCAGAGGAAATGGACAAATTCCTAGAAACACATAAGCAGCCTATATTGACGACAGAAGAAATTGATGCTCTCAAAAAACCAATCACAAGTAAAGAGATAGAATTAGTCATTAAAAACCTCCCAACTAAGAAGAGCCCAGGGCCAGATGGATTCACAGGTGAATTCTGCAAAAAGTTCCAGAAAGAACTAACACCAATCCTGCTGAAACTCTTCCAAAAAATCAAAACAGAAGGAACATTACCTAACTCCTTCTATGATGCCAATATTACTCTAGTACCAAAGGCAAACAAAGACACCACAAGAAAGGAAAATTACAGACCAATTTCTCTAATGAACCTAGAAGCAAAAATACTTAACAAAATACTTGCTAATCATATTCAACAACACATTAAATGAATTATACACCATGACCAAGTGGGAATCATTCCAGCTATGCATGCAAGGATGGTTCAATATAAGAAAATCAATAAATGTAATACACCATATAAACAGAAGGAAGGAAAAAAAATCACATGAAAGTATCTATAGATGCAAAAAAAACATTTGACAAAATACAGCACACTTTCTTGGAAAAAACCCTCCAAAAGATCGGAATACAAGGAAATTTTTTGAACATGATAAAGAGTATACATGAAAAACCCAGAGCAAACATTGTTTACAATGGAGAAATCCTAAAATCCTCCCCTCTAAATTCAGGAACAAGACAAGGATGTCCACCCTCTCCCCTTCTATTTCTCATGGTCTTAGAAGTACTTGCTCGAGCACTGAGGAAAGAACCAGATATAAAAGGCATTCAAATTGGAAAGGAAGAAGTCAAAATTTCATTATTTGCAGATGACATGATCCTATACATAGAAAACCCTGAGAGATCTACAACAAAGCCTCTAGAACTCATAAATGAGTTTAGTAAAGTTGCAGGTTATAAGATCAATGCGCAAAAATCAGTAGCATTTCTGTACACCAATAATGAGCAAGATCAGGAGGTAATCAAGAAACAAATAGCATTTGCAATAGTAAATTTTAAAAAATCAAATATTTAGGAATAAATTTAACTAAAGAGGTAATGAACTTATACACAGAGAACTACACAAGACTGTGCAAGGAAATCAAAGAAGACCTAAATAAATGGAAGAATATTCCCTGTTCATGAATAGGAAGATCAAATATTATTAAGATATCTATCCTACCAAAACTGATCTATACATACAATGCAATCCCAATAAAAATCAACACAGAATTCTTTAAGGAACTAGAAAAACTAACTATGAAATTTATTTGGAAAGGAAAGCGGCCCGGAAGAACCAAACATATAATGAAAAAGCAAAATGAAATTGGAAGAATCACACTACCTATCTTCAAAACATACTACAAAGCTACAGTAGTGAAAACAGCATGGTAGTGGCATAAGGAGAGACACACAGACGAATGGAATTGAATTGAAAGTTCTGATATAGAACTTTATATATATAGTCATAAAATATTCGATAAAGCCACCAAACGCTCTCAACTGGGAGAGAATGGCCTATTCAACAAATGGTGCCTGGAGATTTGGATATCCATAAGTAGAATGAAAGACAATTACCATCTCACACCTTATGCAAAGATCAACTCAAGATGGATCAAAGACCTAAATATAAGAGCCAAGACCATAAAGACTTCGGAAAGCAGTGTAGGGAAACATCTACAAGACCTTGTAATAGGAAATGGCTTCATGAACATCACACCAAAAGCATGAGCAGCAAAAGAACAAATAGATAAATGGGACTTCCTCAAAATTAAAGTCATCTGCACCTCAAAGGAGTTTGTCAAGAAAGTAAAAAGGGAGCCTACACAATGGGAGAAAATATTTGGCAACCATATATCAGATAAGAGACTTAACTTGCATATATAAAGAACTCCTATATCTTGAAAATATAAAGATAAGCAACCCATCGAAAAAATGGGAAAAAGATGTAAACAGACACTTCTCCAAAGAAGAAATACAAATAGCTAAAAAGCACATGAAAAATTGCTCCAAATCTTTAGCTATCAGGGAAATGCAAATCAAAACTACAATGCGATACCATCTTACTCCCAAACGATTGGCAGTTATGAAAAAAACAGAAGAATACAAATGCTGGAGAGGATGTGGAGAAATAGGAACACTCATCCACTGCTGGTGAGAATGCAGAAGGATCCAACCATTCTGGAGGACAGTTTGGCAGTTTCTCAAAAAATCTAACCATAGATCTGCCATATGACCCAGCAATACCACTGCTGGGTATATACCCAGCAGAACTGAAAACAAGGACACAAACAGATTTATGTACACCAATGTTCATAGCAGCATTGTTCACTATAGCCAAAAGTTGGAATCAACCCAAATGCCCATCAACAGATGAGTGGATCAATAAAATGTGGTAAATACATACAATGGAATACTACTCAGCTGTAAGAACAAATACACTACAAACACATGTGATAACATGGATGAATCTTGAGAACCTTATGTTGAGTGAAGCAACCCAGGTATTGAAGGACAAATATTACATGACCTCAATGATATGAAATAAGCAAGCTACCTCAGAGAGCTAGAGACTGGAAGATAGGCTTACAGGAAATTGGGGGTGGAGGAAGGATGTGAGCTGACATCTGCAGGTTGGAATCTATGATGAGCTGGCTGTAAGTATGAGCACAAAGAAGAGATAAAAAGGGGGCAAGGGGTTCCCTTTGTGTGGGGCTTTGTGGGTTTGTGGGGGGCTGGGGATGGGTGGATAGGTAATATTGCCCAAAAAAATTGGGGGAAGGGAGGGGCAACATACAAACATAGGAGAGTGTCAGGTGTTGGTTGAGAATATAATCCTGAGAAAACCTTTTCAAAATATAATTAGGAAAGTTATGTGTTTAAGATACTTAAAGGGAATAATCTGATGTAGGACAGACTCCTAGGGAATATGTGAATGCTCTTTTTGCCAGAGTGGATTATACCATTGGGTAGAGACCCATATCATGAGAGTGAAGGTATACCCACAGCCTGGGGAGGACTAAATTCATCAAATAGAGGGAACTGTATCTCGCAAGAGAAATGGTGGCTCCCAGGGCATTAGGGCAGTTGAGCAAGTCAAGTCCTCCACACTGTTGCAAGTATCTCTGAACATGGCTCCTCAAGAAATGAAGATTGACTGTCACTGTGAGCCCCAATGGGAGGGGGAAACAGATATTGAATAGATGGAACCAACATAACTGTGAGGGCAATAGAAGTGTTTCACAAGAGTATGCAAGGATGAATATAAAACATGTAATATGACACCAAAATATATAGGGGTTGACAGACTAATAATATAAATCATAATGCAAAACATAGGATAACTAAAAATTTAGAAAATTGTATAGCCTAAAGTATAAACCACAATGTAAACACAAATGTTACGTTGTTTGAAATCTATTGTCTCAATATCTGCACATCAGTTTCAGTAAGTATGGTATGAATATGTTAAAAGATTATTGCTGTAGAAGGGAAAAGGTTTTATATTGGATACATGGGAGTACTGTATATAGTATATATGAATTACTGTGATCTATAACTCTTGTGAAGAGAAGCTTAATAATTAGGAAAAAAGAAAATAAAATGACAGGATGTAGAATTTTTCCAAATCAATATGTATTCTATATCTAACCTTTAAACTCATTGCTATATTCCATTTTACTAGTAAGAGAACCTGGCATTATATTGGGCTTCACTTTTCAGGAAGTTTTGGATCACAGAGTGGTTCAACAATGGCAGCAGAGGAATACTGGTGTGGGATGTTATTGACAGGGGCCATATGGTTGACAGGGAGTTATACAGGGCATGTGTCCAGGGTGCATGGAAATGTTTGGATATACTCATAGAGGATACAATTAAAAACAACAGCTGGGGGGTACTGGGTTCCTGGCTTGGGGGGGGGGCTCTATCGTGGTCCCTAGGGGAACAGTGGCAGTCCCCCGGGTGCAACAGCAAGGACCAAGAAGGAATGAGGGTCCACGAGTGAGCCCCTGATACTAATGACTATGCTTGAGAGCCTATACAACTGAAATAAGAACAAGGCCTAGAGCAGCACTGTGCCTAAGAGTTCCCTCCTGAGAGGCTCTGTGCTGCTCAAATGTGGCCAACCTCAAAGCCAAACTCAGCATGTAAATGCACTGCCTTCCCCCCAGCATGGGACATGACATCCAGGCATGAGCCACCCTGGTGCCGAGGGATCACTACCAAGTACCGGCTGATGACATAACTAGAAAATGACCTTGACTAAAAGGTTCCACTCGGACCAGCAGAATATCCCTGTCTACATATAATAACAGGAGTAAAAAATGCTTTTTGACTTAAATCAAGGGGGAAATGGAAAGGACAAGTGAGTTTGTATGGCTATGAGTCTCTAAAAAAGAGTCTGGAGGTTATCAGAAGGATTGCCCTTATGCACACTTGAGCAGAGTCTCAGAGACAGATAAAGTAGATACAACCCCAGGTATTGGTTCTTCTGAGGGCTAAAGAGACCCACAGATTTTATGACCATGGCAGATGGAGTTCACTGCCATGTCAGTTGGCCCTTCTTTGGAGTTGGAGTTTCTGTGTGATGGAGCTGGACTCAGATGTGATCTCTTTTCACAGGCCTTTCTTGTTACTTTACCAGAATTGTAGTTGGTGCTGGGGTTTAAGATATATCTAGGGTATCTGAATCTCTGAACTGACAATATGATAGCCAGACCCTGAGCCTCAACAAACTTCAGCTCCTACACTCTGGTTTATTGGACTTACCCCACTCAGCTAACATGGAGTTGAAGAATGTCAACTACCACACCATGGAGCCAAGAGTACCTACTACTGAAAGCAGGAGTATTTCATCCAGTATCCATGTGGAATCTAAGCCCCTCTTGACATAGATGTGGAATAGACACAACCAATCCAAGGTCCACAGAATGGAGGAATACAGTAAGAATTAGAGTGGACTTAATGATATTCTATTCATGAACTATTGTGGTTAGTAATCGAGAAAATGTGGCATTGGTGTGGAAAAAGTGGCCATGGTGGCTGATGGGTGCAGGGAAGGGGAGGAAGAGATGAGATGTGGAGGCATTTTCAGGACTTGGAGTTGTCCTGGGTGGTGCTGCAGGGACAATTACCGGACATTGTAGATCCTTCCATGGCCCACTGGATGGAACGTGGGAGAGTGTGGGCTATGATGTGGACCATTGACCATGAGGTGCAGCGATGCCCAGAGATGTACTCACCAGATGCAATGGATGTGTCATGATGATGGGGGAGAGTGTTGCTGTGGGGGGCGTGGTGGGGTGGGGGTGTTGGGGAGTAAATGAGGACCTCATATTTTTTGAATGTAATATTTTAAAAAAATGAATTAAAAAAATAAAATTAAAATTTTAAAAAAAAGGAAGAAAGTGGAAGAAAGAAAGATGTAGGAAGGAAAAGAGAGAGTGTTGGTAGCCAAAATCAGTCACAAAGGAAAGAAGAAATCAGGGATGAGGAAGCACAGCAAACAAGAAATACGCCATCAGCTCCTCTTCCTAGTTTCTCCTCAAGCCAGCTGTCATGCCTCTCAAAGCTCAAAAAGGGGAGTCTAAACAATTGAACCCATACATGTCAGACCCCTCTGCACCCTTCATCAGAACCCTCCCACTCTTAGAGTCTGTCTGCAATGGATAGGGTTCAGGGAATGTTGAGGTCGGGGAACGTGGGTTAGGGAAACACTGGGTTCTGCAAACGCGGGTTCAGGGATCGCGTGTTCAGGGAATGCATTTTCAGTGAATGCAGGGTTGGGGGAAGGTGAGTTTAGGGAACACAGGTTCAGGGAACATGGGTTCGGAGAACACGGATCTGGGAACTCAGGTTTGGGATCGAGGGTTCCCAGAACGTGGGGTGTGGGGAACTCTGCCTTGTGACCTCTGGTTTTCAGGGAATGCCATGGTTATCTGCCCTAAGGGAAGGGCTACACCTTCCCATAGATCCACAAGGCTCAGAAACCAGCAGTTTTACTTTGAGCAATCACTCTTTTGGTAGAACTCTCTCCAGATTGATGTCCAGAAGCCTCCTGCTTTGTGCTTTCCAAAACATCTCACTTAGGCAAGATTTTGTCCCTACTCAGCCATTTTTTTTTTTTTGTAGGAAAGATAATTTAGGTACACTTACTTCAAGACCATCTTGCCCTGCCTTAATATACTTTTTAGCCATGTGTATTTCTTCTTGGGGAAGCATATGTACAAGTCTCTTCCCCATATTTTAACTGGTATGTCTATCTTTTTATTTTTGAGGTATACAATTTCATTACATAAATTGCATAATAGGCTCCTATCAGATACATGGCTCCCAAATATTTTCTCCCATTGTGTAGCCTGTCTTTTCACTTTCTTGACCAACTACTTTGGGGTGCAAAACTTTTTTAATTTGGAGGAGTTCTGATTTATCTATTTTTTCTTTCTCTTCTCGTGCTTTGGGTGTGAAGTTGATGAAGCCATTTCTTATTATAAAGATGTGTAGATGTTTCCCTAAATTGTCTTCCAATGTCTTTATGGTTTTGGCTCCTATATTTAGATTTTTGATACATCTTGACTTGATTTTTGTATGAGGTGTGAGATGGTGCTCCTCTCCCATTCTTTTGCATATGGATTTCCAGTTCTCCAAGCACTATTTGTTGAAGAGGCCATTCTTTCCCAGTTGAATGGGCTTGGGGACCCTGTTGAATATCAGATGACTGTATATGCGAAGATCTATACCAGAATTCTTAGTTTGGTTCCATTGGTCATTATGTCTATCTTTGTGGTAATATCATGCCATTTTGACCACTAGAGCTTTGTAGTATGTTTTAAAGTCAGGTAGTGTGATTCCACTGATTTCATTTTTCTTTTTCAATATGTCTTAGCCTACATAGGGCCTCTTTCCCTTCCAAATAAATTTCATAGTTAGTTTTTCCAGTCATTAAAAAATGCTGTATTGATTTTTATTGGAAGTGCATTAAAACTGTAGATCAGTTTGGGTAGGATAGACATCTTAATGATGTTTAGTCTTCCTAATCATGGACAGGGAATATTCTTCCATTTATTTAAGTCTTCCTTGATTTTCTTTAACAGCATTGTGTAGTTTTTTGTGTATGAGTCTTTAACATCTTTAGTTAAATTTATTCCTAGGTGTTTTATTTTTTAATTTACTATTGTAAATGGTATTTTTTCTTGATTTTCTCCTCAGATTGCTCATTATTGATGTACAGAAATGCTATTGATTTTTGCCCATTGATCTTATAACTTGTGACTTTACTGAACTCATAAGTTCCAGATACTTTATTGTAAGTTTCTCCGGGCTTTCTATGTATAGGATCATGTCATCTGCAAATAGTGCAATTTTGACTTCTTCCTTTCCCATTTGGATGTCTTCTATGTTTTTTTCTTGCCTCACTGCTGAAGCAAGTACTACTAACACAATGTTAAATAGGAGGGGTGATAGCAGGGATCTTTGTCTTGTTCCTGATCTTAGAGGGAAAGACTTTAGGATATCACAATTGTATATGATGTTAGCTACGGGTTTTTCATATATGCCTTTTATCATGTTCAGAAAGATTCCTTCTATTCCTATCTTGTGCAAAGTTTTTATCAGGAAAGTGTGCTGTATTTTGTCAAATGCTTTTTTCTGCATCTATAGATATGATCGTGTGATTTTTTTTCTGCCGATCGGTTTATGTGGTATACTACATTGTTTGATTTTCTTACGTGGAACCGTTCCTGCATATCAGGGATGAAACACACTTGGTCAGGTATATAATTCATTTGACGTGTTGTTGAATATAATTAGCAAGTATTTTGTTGTGGATTTTATTATCTTGGTTCATTAGAGAGATTCATCTGTAATTTTTCTTTCTTGTGGTGTCTTTAGCTTTGGTATTAGCATAATGTTGTCATCATAGAATAAGTTAAGCAATGGTCTTTCTATTTCAGATTTTTGGAAGAGTTACAGCAAGATTAGTGTTCATTCTTTCTGGAATGTTTCATTGAATTCACCAGTGAAGTAGTCTGGCACTGGCCCTTCTTTGTTGGGTGGTTTTTAATGACAGATTCTATCTCTTTACTTGTGATTGGTTTGTTGAGAGCATCAGTTTCTTCTTTCATCAATGTAGACTGTTTATGTGTTTCTAGTAATTTGTCCATTTCCTCTAAATTGTCCTTCTTGTTGGCATATAGCTTTTCAAAGTATCCTCTTATGTTACTCTATTTCTGTGGTGTCAGGGGTGATAACCCCTTTCTCATTTCTCATTTTCTGTATTTGCTTCTTCTCTCTCTCTCTCTCTCTTTTTTTTTGTTAGTCTATCCAAGGGCATTTCAATTTTATTGATCTTCTCAAAGAACCATCTCTTTGTTTTATTTATTTTTTCTAGTGCTTTCTTATTTTCTATTTGACTTAGTTCTGTTCTGGTGAAGGTTATTTCTTTCTTCTACCTTTGGGGTTAGTTAGTTGTGTTTTTATTCATTACTCTAAGCGTGTTGTTAGGTCTTTTATTTTAACTTTTTCTTCTTTTATGATATATGAATTTGTGTCTATGAATTTCCCTCTCAGTCAATCTTTGGCTGCATTCCATAAGTTTTGTTATGTTATGTTGGCATTTTCATTAGTTTCAAGGTAGTTACTGATTTTGAGATTTCCTCCTTTACCCACTGTTTATCTAAGAATATGTTACTTATTTTCCATATCTTCTTCCCTAATCTGGTTCTTTTTACCCTGAAGATTTCCAGCTTCATTCCACTGTGGTTGGAGAAATTACACTGTATGATTTCAATCTTTCTGAGTTCATAGAGACTTTCTCTGTGGCCTAGCAAGTGATCTCCTTTGAATATGATCCATGTGCACTTGAAAAGAGTTATGTGAATAAATGTTTATGATTGTTCTTTTCTTCTCGAAATATTGCCCCTTTCCTAATATATAGTGTACATGTTTGTCTCTCACAATAGTTTTGTATTTCAAGTCTATTTTGTCTGATATTAATATAGCTACTCCTGCCTTTTTTTGGTTATTGTTTGATTTTAAAATTGTTTTCAAGGCATTCACTTTCAACTTCTTGAATCCTTTGGTCGAAGATGTCTCTCTTGTAGACAGCATATAGATGGGTCATATTTCCTTATCCAATGTCACAGTCTGAATCTTTTGATAGGTGAGTTTAATCTGTTGACATTCAGTGTTATTACTTTCAAGGAATTATTTATGTTAGCCATATTTTGATTGAACTTCTGTTTGTCATATTTTGTTTTGTTTGTTTTTCTTCTTTCTGTCTTTTTTGTTGCTCTTACACTCTCCTTCAACTCTGCCTGTCCTGTTTTTTCCTTTCTTCCTGCAGAATTCCCTTTAGAATTTCTTGAAGGGGAGGTTTCTTGTTGGCATACTCTTTCAATTTCTGTTTATCTGTGAATATTTTGAACTCTCCATCATATTTGAATGCTAGTTTAGCTGGATAGAGTATTCTTGGTTGAAATTTTTTTTCTTTTAGTACCTTGACTATATCATACCACTGCCTTCTTGCCGCCATGGTTTCAGATGAGAAATCAGCACTTAATCTTACGGAGCTTCCCTTGTATGTGATGGTTTTCTTTTCTCCTGCTGCTTTTAGAATTTTCTCTTTGTCTTGAGCCTTGGATAATTTGACAAGTATATGTCTTGGGGTGGGCCTGTTGGGGTTTATGATGTTTGGGGTGTGCAGTGCTTCTTGGATATGTACATCTGTCTCTTTCAGTAGATTTGGGAAGTTTTCAGCCATTATTTCCTGCAACACTCCTTCTGACCCCTTTCCCTTCTCTTCTCCTTCTGGAATGCCTATAGTACGTATGTTTGTGCTTTTTGCATTGTCATTCAGGTCCCTAAGTCCTAGCTGGATTTTTTCTATCTTTTTATCGACCAATTCTACTATCTGTTTGATTTCCAATGTACTGTTTTCCACAATGCTAATTCTCTCCTCTGCCTTTTCTAATCTGCTGCTATTTGCTGCAAGTGTATTTTTGATTTCTTGAAATGTGATGTTCATTCCCATCATACCTGTTATCTTTTTGCACATGTCTGCAATTTTCTTTCCGAGTGTTTTCTTCATATTGTTAAATGCTTCCTTTACTTCATTGAATTTGTCTGTGATATATGTTCTGAGATCGTTAATTACTTGTGCGAAGTTCTGCTCCCCTTCCTGGTTTTTAGTTTGTTCTTTGGATTCAGCCATGTTTTCCTGATTACTGGTTTGGTTTGTAGATTTTTGTTGCTGTCTGGTCATCCTTTTATCTTGATGGGTTTAATCAGTTCCTTAGCTTCTTTGTCTAGTCTTGGGGATTAATTAGCTGTTGTTTTTGTGTAAGTGTTATATCTTCTCTTTGTCACTTTGTTCTTCTTATTCTAATTTCTTATTGCTGGCTGAGTTCACTTTGAAGGAAAGTATTAGGGCCAGGGAAAGGCAATTGTTTAAGAAAGGAAAATGTGTAAAGTAGTATTTTTAATAAATGTTAACAGAGCAACAATATGAGATCTGAGAGGATGGATATTAGATTCATGTAAGTTGTGTAGAGTTATAGCAGTAAGTAGAGTAACTATAATGAGGTAGTTGACTGAATATGGGAGGAATAATGTATGAATTAAAAAGCTAGTGTTTTCGTGAGAGAGAGAAAGAGAAAAGAAAGGCAATAGTTTCAAGAGTGGATAAAAGACAGAAAACAAAACAAAGGTATTAGAAATTAAGAATTAGATAATTTGGGGATCAAAGAAAGGGAGGTGGAATATAGGAGAGACTGTAGATGATGAAAGATATCAAGATGTGGGGGAAAGGGGATAGTGTAGGTAGCCAAAATCAATTCACACAGAAATGAGGCAACGGAGGATGAGGAAACCCAGCAAATGTGAGGTGTTCCCTGCAGCACCTATTTTATAATTAAGATAAAATTAAATAAGAAGAAAATGAGGGACAAGAGAGAAAAAAAAAAGAGAAGAAAGAAAGAAAGCAAAAGAGGGGTGGGTAAAGGGAGGGGAACAAGTAAGGAAAGGAAAAAAAGATATAGAACAACCACAATAGCAACAACAAAACCCCCCTAAATACCTGGGGAAAAAAAAAGACCTTGGGGGATATTATGGGAGAAAAGACTAGGAGATAATGCAATCAGGACAATAAAAAATATAAAATAAAAAGTAAATTAAAAAAAAACAAAAAAGAAAAAACGCAAACGTTGAGGGCTAGGACATTCAAGGACCTCAGATGGACCTCAGGGCATGGTGGATTCAGGGATGGAATGTCTGTGATATTGCAGACTCAAGAGGTGTGAGTCTCTGGGGTGTGGGCCACCAGGGTTTAGGGGACACAGACCTGGCAACCTCAAATCTGGTTAACAGGGAACTTGGGAGCACTGCAGTGCAACACAGCCTTCAGGGATCCCCGCAGCTAGGTGCCAGCCCTATGGGGGAGGTCACATCCGCAAACTCTGACCTATGTGTCAGACCCCCGCAATTCACCCTCTCACTCGGGTTTCTTCTGTGACTGTATCACCAATTCGACTTCAGGATACCTCCCGTCTTGTAAGTTCCCGAAACAGCCACCTGGGGGCGCCTCTACACTGCAGCCAATTTAATGATGCTGCAGATCAATAGCCAGGCTCAGAGGGAGGGGCTCCAGCCAGAAGCGCTGATATGTGTCCGAACCCAAAATTCCCACGTCTCACAAAAGATTCCCCTAATTGGCTTCCAGACGTCTACCACCCTGCAGGCCCCTGAAACAGCCTCCTGGTGATGTCTTTTGATTGTGAGCGATTTAAGGCCACTGCAGATCAGCAGCCATCCTTGGGGGCGGGGCTCTAGGCGGAAGCGCTGTTATTCATGTCAGAAATCAAAAATTCCCTGCCTCACACAAAACTTCCATCTGTCTCCCCAAATCAGTCTGTGAAGGCCTCCTCCCGTGTTAGCCCCCCAATAGCCTGCTCAGTGCTTATGAATTCCCCAGTACCACAGAGCCTCCAGGAATCGCTCCTGCGGTGCCAGTGCCTTGGCTCTGCCCACCCCAGGAGGGCGTGTCCTGCGCAGCCCCCACCTCCATGTAAGAGAGCCTCAATTTTATCTTATACCCGAATTTTCTCTGCTGCCTTCCCACCAAATCGATGTCCAGACACCTCCTGCCCTGCAAAATCCCGAAACAGCCTGGTCCCGAAGAATTTCCAACGCTGCCCAGCCACTTCTTTGCAGGAGAGACACTCAGGTGCACTCACTCAGACACCATCTTGCCCCACCCTCCTCCCCTATATGTATTTTAAATACATAAATTTTGACAGTACCTTTTCATATTGCCTATTGTGTGGACCATTGACCATGAGGTACAGCAGTGCTCAGAGATGTAGTCACCAAATGCAATGAATGTCTCATGATGATAGAGGAGGTTGTTGTTATGGTGGAAGGAATGGGATGAGGGGCTGGGGGGTATATGGGGACCACATATTTTTTGAATGTAACTATAAAAAATAAAGACAAAAAAAGAACTAAAAGAAAAAGAATCTTGTCATGATGAAATTTGTCATACATGTGCATTCTGAAAAAAATAAGGCAGAGAAATGCCATAGATACACACTTAAAATTGTTAATATTTTCTCACAAATGCCACATATATATATGTCAGTCTAAGGTAACTTACAGATATCATGACACTTTACTCCTACTTTACCCTACTCTTCCAAAAACATAGATTTTCTGCATTATGAACCAAATTTTCCACTGTTTCCACATGTGTATGTCTCATCAAGTATCTGTGTGAAATTTACTTACTGAAGGCATCAGGAAATATTATATATTTGATATGATATATTACATTACATTGCAGTGCAGATAGAGTAAGTACAGTGAGGGTACAGCTTACAAGTGAGTTCATTGAACTTTCACAGTGACAATATCCATGTAAGCACAACACAAATCTGGAAACAACTTATTGGCAACCAAAAATCTCTTCATACCTCTTTATTTTTTTTTTAACCTCCCCATCTTTCCTTTATTATTTTGTTTGTTTGTTTTTAAAGATTTATTTATTTATTTCTCTCCCCTTCCCCACCACCCTAGTTGTCTGATCTCTGTGTCTGTTTGCTGCATGTTCTTCTTTGTACGCTTCTGTTGTTGTCAGCAGCACAGGAATCTGTGTATCTTTTTGTTACGTCATCTTGTTGTGTCAGCTCTCCGTGTGTGCGATGCCATTCCTGGGCAGGCTGCACTTTCTTTCACGCTGGGCTGCTCTCCTTACAGGGCTCACTCCTTGCGTGTGGGGCTCCCCTACGCGGGGACACCCCTGCGTGGCAGGGCACTCCTTGCACGCATCAACACTGCGCGTGGGCTGGCTCCACACGGGTCAAAGAGGCCCGGGGTTTGAACCACAGACCTCCCATGTGGTAGATGGACGCCCTAACCACTATGCCAAGTTCGCTTCTTTTTTTTTTTTTGTCTTTATTTATATTTTTAATATTACATTCAAAAAATATGATGTCCCCACATACCTCCCACCCTCCTCACCCCACTCCTCCCCCCGTAACAACAATCTCCATCATCATGAGACATTCACTGCATTTGGTGAATACATCTCTGAGCACCCACTGCACCTCATGGTCAATAGTCCACATCATAGCCCACACTCTCCCACAGTCCACCAGTGGGCTACTTCCCTCTTTAAAGTCCGTATCTCACACACTCATGAAACAATTATCCTAATAGCCACTACTCTGTAATAGTTTTGCTCTGAACTTTTAACTTTACTTAAATGCAAGCATAAAAGCATGGACACATTTATATCTTTTTAAAGAAAAATCAGTAATATATTTGTGAAATTCATCCCTATGTTTGCTTGCAGTGTTAGTTTGCTCATTGCCCTGTTGTGTGGTATTCTGAGGTGTGAATATACCACAATTTATTTAAGTAGTCCAGGTTGACATTTGGGTCGTTTCTATTTTTGGCTTGCAGGACCCAGCCTCTAAGATGACTTCCAATGATCCTGCTTGCTGTATTGATGCCCTTGTGTAAAGCCCTCCCTTTGAATATGAATTGGATTTAGTGATTTCCTTCTAGAAAGTTTAATGGGGCCTAGTTGATGAAGTGTCACTTCCAAATTACATTATAAAAATATTATGACTTTTGTTTTCAGATCTTCTCTTTCTCTTATTCTGTGGGAAGCTAATAGTGAGCTGCTTTATGGAGAGGACTATATGGCATGGAAATTATGTATTTCTGTCCAACATCCAGTGAGGATTTGAGACCTTTCATTGGACATGTGATTGAGCTTGCAAGCACATGCTCATAGATGAGTCTTGAGATGACTGCAGTCCCAGATAGCATATTGTTTGAAACATTATGAGAGATCCTCAGCCAGAAGTACCCAACTAATGCATCCCCGGATTCTTGATTCATAGAAACTTTTACATAATAGCTGTTGGTTCTTTTAAGCTGATAAGTTTGGGTATAATTTTTATGCAGCAATAAATAACTCATGTGTAACCCATTTAAAATAATATGAATAATAACTTTCATTACAGATTATTAGATGCACCTACATATGCATTTTTAATTGAGTTGATTCCAAATAGTGTAAATCCTAAGTCGTACACTATACATGATTTCAAATTTGATAGATACTGCCAAATAGTTTTCCAAGTCAGTTAACTTAATTTATACTGCCATCAACAAGCAGTGTATGAGGGTTGTAATTGTTTCATAACCTCCTCAAAGCTTTGTATTTTAAGTCTATTTAATTAAAACAAGTTTGTGTGTGTGTGTGTGTGCATGTAGTAATATCTCATTGTGGATTTTATTTTTATTTCCCTGATTAATAAAGAAGTCAAGCACCTTTTCAGGTATCTATTGGTCTTTTGGATATTTTTTTAATGAAAAGCTTTTTCCACACTTGTAATTTTTCTGTTGTTTCTGAGAAATTGGAAAATTATATATGCATGTATATATGAATATATTCTGTCTTAAAGACATTTATCAAAAGAATGTATTGCAAATATATTCTCCCACTGTAGGACTAGCCTTTTTATTCTCCTGTTGGTGTCTTTTTCATGAATGAAAGTTCTTCATTTTAATATGTATGGTTTCTTTATCTTTTTTTAATGTCAATTGCTTTTAGTATTTAAGTAATCAGTTTCTCTCCCAAGTAATGCACATATTTTGCTATATTTTCTTCTAAACAGTTAACTGTTTTACATTGAGAAATTTGACCCACATTATACCTAGGAAAAATTTTTTGGATAGGTTGTGCAACAGGTGTCATGACTTATGATTTCGATATTCAATTACCCCAGCAGCATTTACTGTTAAGAGCTTCCTTATACAACCTCACTGCTGTGGCACTTTTTAAATTGAAAACATGACTATGTCATAAGAATTAGTGCAGGGGACTTTTAGATAAATATTTCAAGGCATATTAGAATCAGAGAGAGAGAGGGAAGGAGAGAAAGAGGGAAAAAGGAGCAGGAGGGAAGAAAGATAGAATGATTAGGAATGAAAAAAGTACTGAAGATTAGAGGATAGGATTGGAGTCGATACCAGGTGTTTATTTTATCAGGAACTTCAAATTTACTTTATGAGAAAACATATAAATTTTATTAGTGTCAGTAAAGGAATAGTCTTTGGGGAAAAATTAAAAGAGTAAAATGAAGATCTCTTGCCCTATAATTTCTGTGGAAGGAGTTTTTAACAAGTGGTCCATGAGCTTAAATCAATATTCAAAAAAAACATTTTTTGGGAATGTGTTGGTGCAGTTGTGATACGTTTATTAAATAATACACAGTATAGTGTGGACTTAGTAAGGGGTCTGTGGTTTTCATCTTAGTAAGGGGTCTGTGTTACAAAAAAGGTTAAGAACCCTTAATATAGAGGAAAAAGAAATAGCCTAATAGAATTCTTGAGTGACTATTAATTAAACTATGTCAAGGTCTCAAGCATACCATGGTCCCCATCACAGGGGAAATGGAGCTATAATAAAAACATAAAGGACATTTCTTCTTCATATTATGTGGTGTATCCCAGAGAGATGCCATGTTTTCAAAGTGCTGCTTCTAAGATATTTAGACATCAAGGTAAGTCATATCAGAGTGAAACTGAGAAACATAGGAGAGATGAGGGATGGGCTGACGTCAAGTTAATGTGCAGAGATGCATGACAAGAGAGGATGGAGAGAGAAAGCACGCTTATTTATAAGACCTCTCAAGGCTACTCATGTTTCCTTTCTTAGCTATGTACCTATGTTCATCCAAAGTCTCACACATAAAACTAAAAGGACTGTGAAGTTGATAAGGAAGGAATGGCATCAATATATCTTGTATATGCTTACCAATTGTTCCTGAACTTGTATATATGTGCCTAATTGTGAACAGCAAGAGGCAATGGCTAACTTTCCCTACTTTCTGGAGTATTACACGCTATAGTAAAAATAATCATTTAAAGTGTAAATAATGGATCAGAAATCTTCCTTCTGATTGACAGATTTTTTTCTGAAAATAGGACTCGGGGCTAGAGTGATGAAGCATCTCAGAAAGAAAATGAGTTTGCATGAAAGCAGAGGAATTGGGCAGTGATGAGAAGGTATACAGCATTTCTCTTTTCATTTCTCTCATGATTACGTTCCATGGGATGATGTGGTTATATGGGTTGTTGTTAGTGGTATAATAGAGCAGAGTAAGTGGATGTCAGGTTGGGAAAATGGCTTCTGAGTATAATTATAAGTAGTAGCTGAGAGTCAGATGCTCAAAAAAAAGGAGTTGGAACCCAATCTTATTTATGAACCCAGCACTAATTGGCTGATATATGAGTATATCTTTAAAAGATAGGTCATTTATATCTGTGGAACCAAAAATTGCTTTAAGCAATGTTTGTACACTTGGAAATGTTGTCCCAGAGAGGAAACTAAGACCAGTTTTGAGAACCCATTTAGAAAATCTACAAGGATTAGTGGGATAAGTTGATTGGGGGGGATGTAGTCATATTTTGTTTTTCTAAGTTTCTGCTGTAGCTTCTAAATGTGACTGTTACCCTACTCTTAGATTTCCAGCATTCTCCTGAATCTCATGACTAGCCAGAGCCACTTTGTTTTGTTCTTCAATTCATATGGAATACATTTTTTAAAATCTTTTTTTGAAGAATTACTCTTTTAGTCTTAGTGTAAGCCTAACCTCCTACATGGAATTTATGTTGACCCTCCTTTATACCTACAACATTATTTTACCATAGCACTGGCAATGCAGTTTCCAGATTTCAACTCTGGAATTTTATTTCTCTCCCTAACAGTACTATTCTTGAGATTATATGCCAGGAATTATTTAAATATTTATCCCAGGTGCCTAATCAAGGTAGGCACATAGAAAATCTCTTAAATATTTGATGGGATGAATTGTGCAGAGTGCCCTCTACGTCCCTCATACATTCTCCACAAAAGAATGTGGAAAGAATTGTGTCCTTATTTCTTATTTTCTTAATAAAATACTGAGAACTTTAAAGATCTCCTCCCTGGGTTCAGTAACCTAAGTTTACATATTATTTTCCTTTCTGTAAGAATTTTCCATATTATCTCTCATTTCTCCTACTTTTCATAGGCTTCAAATGGGCATAGTTGTTTGCCAGGAACATATTTCATCATGGGTTTAAAGTAAGGTTACTGACATTCATATGTATTTATCTCTGATTGGTGTCACTAACTCCAATATTCTAAAATTTTAAAATTTGAATCAAAAACCTTTAATAAAATTGCCAACATAATGGTCAGTCACATTTTCTTTAAGACTGGTTTTACTCAAAAGTCTTCTTGTTAATAGCCATTTCCAATAGAGATTTCTTCAAATTCTTAGTTAACTATAAGTGTTGAATTTATATATAATCTAGATAGGTGCTAAAATGCAAAATACCTTCACAATTCTTATTTCTGTGTGACAAAAAGGAAGACAGCCATAAAGACACTAATATCTGGAATATAAATACTTGAGTAGGAAATAAATTGTAGGGTAAATAAAGTTTGCTTCTTCCTTTTCCCTGTCCATTTACATTTTTGCCTATGATATTTGAAAACTCTCCTGCACCCAAAAAATAGCCCATCCTCTAAAGCTGTTCCTTACCTGGACAGTTTCTTTAATGGTTATGTTACTTAATGTACTCACCAAATAATAGGCTTATCTAAATTAAAATAATCACTCAACCAATCTTACATGCTAACAGTAAAATACTCTTTGCCAAGGATCTCCCTCACTTTGTCTCTAGCCATTTTCCAAATATGATTAATACAAATAATTTTCTTGAAAAACCATTTATGATGGTAATTGAATTATTTTCTGAAACATCACATTGAAATCACTTACTGAATTGCCTCTTATTGATGTAATGAGCTTTTAAAATTGAGAAATTAGTATATGCAGACCCTTTTCATACATATGAGTAAGCAAAGACTGGTTATTTTCTCTCAAAATCAGACCCTTCTGTATTCACAAAAACATGTAAAAATGCACACTCACATACACAAAAACACACAGGTATATACATATGAAATTTATAGCTCTCTAGTTCCCTAATAGGTGAGAAATGAATGAAATAAAAGATACCAAAGAATTCACCATTTACATTAAGCAAATTTCATGCAGATACCTGAACACAGAATATAGAACTTAAGTTTTCCCTTGTATTTCTGATTATACTCGTGATTATGAAATTCCTCCTGGCAGGGAGATATTTTTTTCCCTTCCTTTCTTAATACCCCAACTTTTTTAGAAAATGCAGCTGAAGTGTTAGACTGCTTCTATTCAAGGTGCTGTTTGATGCTCCAGGGAGGTTATCAGAGTGTGAACAGAGCATTTTACCTCCTTCCTAAACGGGAAAAATGAATATTAACATGTTATTCTGCTTTTTTACCAGGAATCTGGACAAAGGGAGAAGTGGAACAAAAATTATAAATGGGAAGTCAGTAACTGTCTCTGATATGCACATCAACTAATTGTGGCAGAGGTATGCCTATGCTCAATGACACTCAGTTCCATCCTTCTTCATTCCTCTTGTTGGGCATCCCAGGACTGGAAGCTATGCACATCTGGATTGGATTTCCCCTTTTCTGTATGTATCTTGTTGCACTCTTGGGCAATGCTGCTGTCCTGTTTGTGATCCAGACTGAGTACAGTCTCCATGAACCCATGTACTACTTCCTGGCCATGCTGGACTCCATTGACATTGCCTTGTCCACGGCCACCATCCCCAAAATGCTGGGCATCTTCTGGTTCAATCTCAGGCATATATCCTTTGGAGGGTGCCTTTCCCAGATGTTCTTCATCCACTACTTCTCTGCCATGGAAAGCATTGTGTTGGTGGCCATGGCCTTTGACCGCTATATTGCCATTTGTATCCCCCTCCGGTACACTGTGATCCTCACTAACAAAATCATTGGCCTCATTGCAGGTGTTGTTGTCCTGCAGAGTTTGTGCATGGTTGTTCCTGCAGTGTTTCTCCTCCTGAGACTGCCCTTCTGTGGGCACCACATCATCCCTCATACCTACTGTGAGCACATGGGCATCGCCCGCCTGGCCTGTGCCAGCATCAAAGTCAACATTATGTTTGGCCTTGGTAACATTTCTCTCTTATTATTGGATGTGGTCCTTATTACTCTCTCCTATGTCAGGATCCTCTATGCTGTCTTCCACCTGCCTTCCTGGGATGCCCGACTCAAAGCTCTTAACACCTGTGGCTCCCACATTGGTGTTATCTTAGCTTTTTTCACACCAGCAATTTTTTCTTTTTTGACACACCGTTTTGGTCACAATGTCCCTCAATATATCCATATATTGTTGGCCAATCTATATGTGGTTGTTCCTCCAGCCCTCAACCCTGTAATCTATGGGGTCAGAACCAAGCAGATTCGGGAGCGAATGCTAAGGATTTTCTTCAAGAAAGATAGCTAGCCATTCAGAATTCTTGTAGGTTTTGTCTCATAATACTACCACCCCCCAACATGTTAAAGTCAAATCTCTAATATACAAACCTATAAAAAATAGGAAGCCAAAGATATTATTGAGACTAATAACATTATTTGTCCTTAATTTGAAGTTTGTTTTAGTTTAAAGACAAATTTTAGTATATTGAGGATTTTATTGCTCTCTGGAACAGTTTGCTATCTACATGTGAAAAGATGAATTTAAACATTTAACTTCATATAATAGAGAAAAATATGACTTAAAATGGATTACAGTCATTAATGTAAGTGCTTTAGCACTTTTTTAAAAATTATACAAAAACGTAATAGATATCTTCATGACATTGTGTCATAGATTTCTTAGATCTGAAACCTATAGCCAGGAAATTTTAAAAGCCAGTGAAACAGTGAACATTATTTTTTTTAAAATGTTTTAAATGACACTTTATGAAAACAAAAAAGAATGTCACGGATTGGGAGAAAATATTTGCAAATCTTATATTTTAATAAGGCATTTTACCTAAAATATATAAATTATTACATGTCAGTTAATAAGAAAAATTGCCTTATTGAAAATAAGCAAAATATTAGTACTATCTTTCATCAAACATATATACATTTGGTCAATAAGCCTATGAAAATAATTTCTACCTAATTAGTCCTTAGGGAAATACCCATTAAAATCACAATGAAGTAACATTTTTTACTTACTTGGATGACTATCATAAAAAAGACAGACAACAACAATTATGGGTATCATTGTGGAGAAACTAAAACCCACATATTTGCAATTAAATGGCAATACTACTTTGGAAAACAGTTTGGCACTTTTTCAGAAGTCAAACATAAATTTACCATGTGATTCAACAATTTCACTCTTAGATATCTTCCTAAGAGAAAAGAAAATATATGTCCACCCAAAAATTTGTCATGAATGTAATATTATTTATCATAGCCAAAAAGTGGAGACGTTCCAAATAAAAAAAAATGAATGGATAAACACACAGTGGAATACTATCAAGCAATTAAAAGGTATAATTTACTGTTACATGCTACAAAATAAACTGGATGAAATTATTCTAAAATTGGATAGTGGTGATGATTTCACAACTCTGTGAGATTACTAGAAGTAATTGAATCATTGAATTGTACATTTAAAAGGGTTGAATTTTATAGTATGTAGTTTTCCTCAATGGAATTGTCAGAAAATAAAAATCCGTTAGTTGAAGAAGAGTTTGGTCCTTAGGAGAAAGTATACGGCCATACCAGTATCCTTCAGGACTAATTTTTCCAGTCCTCTTCCAAAGGAACCTGCTGCCAGTTGCTTGGACAATCATGTATTAGTGAAGGAGGGATACAAAGAACTTTTGATGAATTTTGGAAACAAATTCTAATTGATGTTAACATTCAAGCTCTCAACTACTTTTCTTCTCCAGTAATGTTGTGTGTGTGTGTAAAGGGTAGAGGTAGGAATGCATGGAGTCTTGACCCAGATCCTGCTCAGAGAGGATATAGTGAGGGACTGATATGATAGTCATTTCCAAATCTAATATTTGAAATTTATAATTGAAATAAATATATTGATGGTTTGTGAAAACTTTGCTTGATTTTTTGAATGTGGTGAATTATCTTGTGCAAAAACTGCACCCTCTCCTGCCTCATCCATGACAGTAAACCCAAACAAACAGGGATGGTGGACCCTTGTCAGATGCCTATTTAATTCACCAGTTTGATCCCTACAAAACTCAAATGGCTATTGATCGATGACAGAGGACTACTGCAAACCTAACCAAACAGTAACTTCAGTTATGGATGCAATACCTTCTCTAGAGTAGGTGAATAGAGCTTTTAGTGTGTGGTATACAACCACTGATATGGTAAATGTGTTCTTTCTCATTCCTATCAAAAAAGAGCAGAATTAGGCTATACTCATGTGCAGAGAGCAAGAGTATAGATTTATCAACTTTCCTCAGTGCTATATTAATTCTCTCACCTTCTATCATAATCAGTTCTGAAGGGATTTGTACTATCTGAACAATTCACTGCACAGCTTATTGACCACAGTATTGATTACAGTCTAATTAGGCCAGATGATTAATAAAAGGCAATTACAACAAAGATCTTTATAGGACATGCACACACAGGGTAGGAGATAAATCATAAGAGGCTTCAAAGTGTCAGTCACAGTGAACTCTGTAGGAATCCAGAGTCTATTAAAGGTGCTACTGGGGTGCCAGCTTTGAGATTTCTGAAATAATTGACCGTAATCATTAGAAGGTATTGAGGTTGGGCCTCATATTGAGCACAGGCAAGAATATATTTAGCATGCACATGATTCATGGGAGCAATCTGGGTGGTTTCAAATGCAATTTTAAAAGGAAATGAACAAAATCAATCCTTGCCAGAGAAGGACTTTGCAACTAATTGCTCATTCTTTTCAGGTCTTAAAGTCTGATTTGCCTCACCAGGCAAGATACTTGAACTATTAGGGTTCTAGTTGAGATGAGGACTATTTAGAATAGGTAATGAGGAGGGAGATAGTAAGTCCAGTTATGAGTTTGAGGTAAATTACAGAAACAGGAGCTTTTTTTCATTAACTGCTTTGTATGCATTCTTCAAGATCAAGCATAATTCAGGACAGACTGTTTTGGGGATGAGTGTGTAAATATACCATAAGAAGCAATTAGCTATGACCACCACAAAGGATAGGTTGTGGTAGATTCTGAAGTGCTCCATCAAAATATTGTCTTTAGCACTGACACAACCATCACCCTTTTGCTCAGAATATCAAATATTGGTGTCTATTCTGTAGATCAGCTCAAGTCTTATTTGCAAATGCATTTCATATTAACTCTTCTCTCTGTCCAGTCCAAACTTCCTTACAGATATACCTCCTAAGAACACTCCTCAATAAATCTTCTCCATGAAACTCTGCACCTTAGAATTTGTTTCCAGGGAATAAAGTTGAAGATAATATTATTTTTGAATGATGCATTTCCAAGAATTCTGTATCATGCTTCTTTTTTTTTTAATTATGTGATTTTCCAGAGTTAATGTGTCTTATTTCCCTTGATTCTTTCTAATTATTTTTGCCTTTGGTTTTCAACACATTTAGTTGATGTGCCTAGGTTCTGTTTGTTTTTTTAATTATTATTATTACTATTTAATTGTGTATCTTTTTTGAATGATGGTTGATGTCTTCCATCAGTTTTTTGAAATTATTCAGCCATTGGCTTCGGTGCCAATTTCTCTCTCCTTGCCTCTTGAGAATACAGTTAAAACCTAAATAAGTATTTTGGTTATCTGCTTCTGTATAACAAATTATGCCAAATGATAGTGGCAAAGAAACAATTGCATAATTCAGCTCGTGGGTTTTATTGGTTAGGAATTCAGAAAGGGTACAACAGGGATAGCTCTTTTCTGCTCCACAATGTCTGGGATCTCAGATGGGATACCTTAAATGACTAAAGGGGACCCAAATGACTGGTGGCTATTACAGGCATAGTTGGACAGATACTTTCTAAGATGGCTTCTTTACTTCCATGTCGGGCTCTCAGGCATGGCTTGCCTGGAACTTTTGACCAGAGTACTGACATATGGCCTCTCCAGCATGGTGGTCACCAGGTCAAACTTATAATGTAGACTCCAAGAGCTAGTATTCCAGCAGTGCAAAATGGAAGATACTTGAACTTTTGTGATCTAGTCCACCATATTCTATTGATTGAAGCACCAAAAGTCTGTCCAAATTCAAGATGAGGGAAGACAAATACCCATCACTCCATGGGAAGAATGCCAAATGTTTTTAAAAGGCCACAGCATACCCTAAAACCACAATTATTTACATTCTTACCATGCAAAAATGAAACAAAACACTCCTTCTTTCCTAAGACTCTCTAAAATTCCCATCTTATTATGAGAATGGTATCATGATTACTTTCAAGGTACACTATCTCATCATCTAAATCAGGTGCAGGTGCAGATCAGACTCCTTGGCTTTGGTTTTTTGCAGATGATATTTCTTTGTCTGGAGGCCTATGAATTAATAAGGGAAATTATCTGTCCCATACATATTCAACATACAGTAATAGGGCAGTTATAAAATAACCATACTAGCCATTCCAATTCAAAAAATGGAAAGCAGGAGGAATACAGTAGTCACTGACCCATGATAATTCTAACTTCAATTTAGTACACATTTCAGTTTGTTCATTTGTTCTTTGGAAGTGATTCCTGAGGCTCTTGGTTTTGCTTTTGATTCCAACAAATAAATTATACTTCCTTAAAAAATAGCTAATGCTGCCACCTGAGTAATTTGTTGTAGTTTGCTTTCTATTTGTAAAAATTCAGTGGTCCAAAGTCCTATTTTCTTTCTATAGTGTTTTTGTCCATTTCAGTCCAAGATGATATAATTACCTTAAAATTGTTTTATTTTTATTATCTTTACTTTATAAAGATACATCATAGATCACCCAAAATGTCACTCCAAAAAATATATTTCCATACACCCCCACTCTCCGCCCCCCACCCCCCCACACTCCTCCCACATCTAAAACCTCCCTCATCAATGTGGCACATCCACCACATTTGATGAACACATTTTGGAACACTGCCACACAGCATGGACCATAGTTTACATTGTAGTTTACACTCTCTTCCAGGCCATTCAGTGGGTTCTGGCAGGATATATAATGTCCTGCATCTGTCCCTGAAATACCATTCAGGGCAACTCTGAGTCCCAAAAATGCCCCATATCACATATCTTTATCCCTCTCCCAGCTCTCAGCAACTCCCATGGTCACTATCTCCATATCAATGATACAATTTCTTCCATTGCTAGAGTTACAACAGTTCTATAGTAGAAAACCAGTAAGTTCACTCCAATCCTTATTATCTTCTCCCATCAGGACCCTGGGATGATGATGTCCACTTCACCTCTAAATCTAGAGGGTGATTAGAGCCCACATGGCTGATAGATGCAATTCTCCAGCTTGCAGTTGTAGACATTCAGTTCCCTGGTATGGTGGTTGACCATTCTCACATCCCCATCAGCTGACCTGGGTATGTCCAACAAACCGGAGAGTAGGTGTTGCAACTCTGCAGAGGCTCAGGGCTCAGCCAGCACATGGACAGACCAGAGATTCATGTCTCTTGAGCATACACCAATCCCAGCACCAACCACAAATTCAGTAAAAGTGTCAGAAGAAGCATGTGTAGAGAGGTCACATCTGAGTCCAACTCTATGACACTCAGGGGCACAAATTCCAAAGTAGGGCCCACTGGGAAGGCAATGAACTCGAGAGCCATCTGTCATGACCATAGAACTTGTGTGTCTCCATAGCCCTCAGGAGCACCAGTACCAGGGGTTATATCTACTTTGGCTGTCTCTGGGATCCTGCTGAGATGTACATAAGGGCGACCCCTCTGATAAGGTCCTGACTCATTTTGAAGTATCTTAGCCATATAAACTCTTTTATTCAAGGTCTTTTTCTAGTTGCCTCACCAGCTGGTGATGGCAGTAATACCCAAGTGCCAGGGAGGCTGATCCCCAGGAATCATATACAACAATGTGGGGGAAGGTAATGCATTTACATGCTGAGTTTGGCTTAGAGAGTGACCACATTTGAGAAACATGGAGGCTCTCAGGAAGTAACTCTTAGGCTCCCTGCAGCTCTAGGTCTAGTTGAAATTTCAAGTACACAGGCTCATAAGCATAGTTATCGGTATCAAGGACCCATCATTGGACCATCCTTCTTCACTGGTCTTTCTCCTTGCACTTGGAGGATTGTTGTTGTTCCATTGGGGAATGTGATAGAGCTTCCCAGGATAGGAATTCAGAACTCCCTCAGTTGTCATGTGTAACGCTGTCCACTATGACAATACCCAATGAACATTTGAACATATCTATATACCTACATGCATGCCCTGGAGAACTCCCTCCTATTCATGCATCCCCCATCAATGACACCCCACACCAGTGAGCCCCTGCCCTAGTTGAACCCATCTGTGATCCAAAACTTCTTCAAAAATGAAGCTTAGAATATAGCCACATTCAATTAATAGGAAAATGAAATCATATTGACAGTTTTAAAATTTAGAAATAGAATACATAATAAGAAAAACCAAAATAAAGTAAAAAATAAATTGAGGTATTAAAAATGAAAAATATCATAAAAATTGTTTTGATGTTTTGTCTTTCATCACAGTAATAGGTATTGCCCTGCATGTACTGTGGCAAGGCAATCTCTTCCATTCCTTCCTTAATGTCTACATCCTTTTTAAAAAAATTTTTAATGTCTTATAAAAAGTTTTAGATCAGAGTAAAATCACATATACAATATAGGGGACTCCCATATACCCAACATCAAACCTTTTTCCACTTTCACAACAATTACCTTTTTACATGTGGATGTTATATTTGCTACAGCTGAAGTACAGATATGGAACCATAGCTAACAACCATGCTTCCATTATGGCTTACATTATGGTTTATATTTTAGACTATGCACTTTTACAAATTTCTGGTGAAATTTCACATGGCTTATATACATTGTTGCACGAACTTGTAGAACACTTCCATTGCTCCCTAGTTACCCCTCTTTCATCTATTCTATTCTTCTCTCTCCTCAGGGCCCACAGTGACAACCAAGCTTCACTGCCTGAAGGAAAAAATTTATAGATAATTAACTACAATGCTGAGGGCTTGACACTGTAATTTGTCCTCCCTCATTGTGAACCACCATGCTCTCCAGATAATTCCTCTCCTCCCTTATTTCCTGTAAGCCCATCATCCAGTCTCTAGCTCTCTGAGACAGCTTGATTTCCTTAATTCATATCAGAAAGGTCATGTAGTACTTGTCCTTCAGTGCCTGGCTTGCTTCACTCAAGATAAGGTCCTCAAGATTATCCTGTGTGTTAGTACAGTATTCCTTCTTACAGCTGAGTAGTATTCCATTGTGTGTATATGCCACATTTTATTTATCCGTTCAACTGTTGATGGGCATTTTGGTTGATTACGACCATTGGCAATAGTATATAATGCTGCTGTGAACATTGGCGTGCATGTATCAGTTCATATCCTTGTTTTCAGTTCTTCTGGGTATATACTCAGCAGTGGAATTGTTGTGTTATATGGCAAATTTATAGCTAGAATTTTTAGGAACCACACAACTCTCCTCCAGAATGGCTGGATCCTTCTATATTCCCACCATCAGTGGGTGAGGGTTCCTATTCCTCTGCATCCTTTCCAACACTTGTATTCCTCTCTTTTTTTATAGTCAACAGTCTAATCGGTATAAGATGGTATCTCATTGTAGTTTTGATTTGCATTTTCCTAATACTAGTGATGTTGAACATCTTTTCCTGTGTTTTTTAGCCATTTGCATTTCTTCTTTGGAGAAGCATCTATTCAAATTTTTTGCCCATTTTTTGAATTGGTTGTTTGTATTATTTTTGAGATGTAGGATTTCTTTATACATGTTGGATATTAGGCTCCTATCAGATATATGGTTATCAAATATCTTCTCCCTTTGAGTAGGCTGTCTTTCCATTTTCTTGATAAACTCCTTTATGGTGCAAAAGGCTTTAATTTTGAAGAGGTCTTCTTTATCTATTTTTTCTTTTGCTGCTTGTAATTGGGTGTGAAGTTCGTGAAGACATTTCCTTTTACAAAATCCTGTAGATGCTTTCCTACATTGTCTTCCAAAGTTTTTATGGTCTTGGCTCTTCTGTCTAGATCTTTGATCCATCTTGAGTTGGTTTTTGTATAAGGTGTGAGATGGTAATCCTCTCTCATTCTTTTGCATATGGATATCCAGTTCTAGCACCATTTGTTGAAGAGGCCATTCTTTCCCAGTTGAGTGGGCTTGTTGGCATTGTCAAATAGCAGATGACTGTATATGCAGGAATCTATATCCAAACTCTCAGTCTGGTTCCATTGATCAATGTGTCTATTCTTGTGGCAATACTATGCCATTTTGACTACTATATCTTTGTTAGTTTGCTGGGTTTTCTTACTAATTCCTCCTCCAAGAGTGCCATTAGGTCTTTGATTTTAGCTCTTTCTTCTCTTGTATTTTTGGTTTTGGGAATTCCTCTTGAGGTTTTTTTCTTAATTTTTAAAAATTAATTTATTGAAGTATATCACTCATTCATAAACATACATAAAAAATAGTGTATAATAATAGCTGTGAACTTCCAAAACAAACATACATAACATCATACAGGACTATCATAACTCACCCTATCTCCATTAACTGGCATCATTGTTAAACCTTTTTAACTAATGATTAAAGAGCATTGTCAAAATATTACTACTAACCAAAGTATTTCACTCCAAACCAACCCTATTATTATTATCTTTTTATCATTTATATAGGTACATGCATAAACAATTAAGAGTATAGTAAAAGTTGTGAACTTACAAAGCAAACATACATAACATCATACAGGGGTTTCATACATATACCCTCCGCTAACACCTTGCATTGTCTTGAGACATTTGTTACAAATTATGAAAGAACATTTTCAAAATATTACAACTATCATCATCCTTAACTTCTATATCCTCCAAGCACACATTTGATTAATACATTTCCAGTAATCAAAACCTGGTACCAGCTAGCATTGTGTCTTGGACCTCCCTTCACAAAAGTTTATAAAATTATTCATACTTTCATTTCCTAAGTACCACATTCTACCTATTCAAGGGGTATGGGATGAGTTAACTCTGAGACTCTCCCTATGTATTCAGGGGCAACAATCCACTGCCCAGGAATCCCAAGACATTAAGAAATGAAAGAAAAGTTTTCCCCTTAGGTATAAGAAAATACTAGACTTCTGACTCCCCATCCTTCAGGGTTAGCAAGGAATTCTTTCCCTGGGGAAGCAGAAGAAACTGAAACTCAAGCACAAACTCTCTTTTCTGAGATCAAGGATGTGGAAGATTAAGATGCACTGAGCCAGGAATATTTCTCCCTAGCAAAGATCACTGTCTATAACTGTTGAGTCTGATTCCTAGGGAAAATGAAAGCATAAAGCCACCACTATGATACAGGACAAGAAGCTAGAGCAGAGTGGGAAAGGAGTAAAGTTTCTTAACCATGAAAGGTGTAGATTTGAAACATTAAAGCAGGGGCTGAAAGGGATGGGAGGGGTGAGTGCTCGAGTGGCAAAAAACCAGGTGGAGATGACTGTGCCAAGGCTAAGCCCAGACTTCTGCACTCTCTGGGGGAAATTTTGCCCAGATAAGGATTTAACGATCAAAATGAGAGTATCAAGTTGAAGATATCCTGAACAACCTTCATCGATACATTATGGGGGAATGAGGAAAGGATTAGGCTTGGAATGAAAAGAAGGTTTCCAAACGCCAACCCTTGGATTATCACTACTTTGAAATCTTTACTTGCATGCCTTTTAATTCCCTTCTCATTTTCCAAAGCTACCTGCTTCTCCTTCTGATGTCTCTTTTCTTCCTTTGTCCTCTCTATCCTAAGTTCAGTCCCTTCTGTTTTAACTTCTGTTTTCATTTTCCATCTTCTGTGCATCATCATTTTCTGGACATTTCTGATTCTGTTGTCCCCTTCTACCCACTTTCTTACACTATCTTCCACTTATTCAGTCTAGATTCATCCCACTGTGCACAGCTTACTCCAGACGAATAATTATGATACCATTTTCCTTTCAATACCTTTCTCTCTTCCTCTCATCATTGGTTTAGCTCTTCTTACCCTTCTCTTGTAAGACAATAATTTTTTAAAGATTAACAAAAATTCCCATTGAGATTCTATATTCTCTAATCTGGAACCCAAAGAGATCATGGAGAAAAACCCCTGCACAGGTATGCCTCTTGCAGACACTAAAGCAATAATCTTGCAAGTCAGACCACTGGAGAGTGTCCCTTGTTCAATGGCCCCTCAGAAATCACAATACCCCAAGAAGGATGTCTATAGGTTTCTTGGAACTATAAGATGGGCAAAGAGATCTTATTAATCTGGACAGAGAAATTTAATTGGGAAAAAGATAACAGAATTATATAAAATACAGGGATTTGGGAGGAGGAGAGAATATCTGTACTGCCTGTGAGATCAAGGGTACTTTTCAAAACCCAATCCTGTGGCTAACATTCAACTCTCAACCTGGAATGCTAGTACCCTAGCCTGGTACTGATTATATCTGTCATACTGATCTTTAAGATATGGTTTTTATTTTTGATTACCTGAAATTTGACCATGGTAGCTCAATGTGTGCATTGTTTTTGTTTATCTTGATAGAGATTTACTGCATTTCTTTAATATAGCTATTAATGCATTCCAAGTCTTCTGGAAAGTTCAAAAGCATAATCCATTCAAATACCCCCTGACTCATTCTCCCTCCTCCTCAATCAGAAACTGCAGTTAGATATACGATAGGCCTTCTCAATCCGCTCTTTATTTCTGGTATACAATCTCGGTATTTTCCATCCATTTCTTTATCTCTCTGTCTTCAATCGAATGCATTTTTCTGATCTCCCTTGAATTTCCTGACTCTTTTTCTTTTAATAACTATTTTTATTAATAGTAGTAATTGTATCTATTACAAAATTTAAAAAAAATACAAAGGGTATGCAGTAAGCACACCATTCCCCCAGCTACCCAATACTACTTTGCCAAGGCAGCCACTCCTACCAGTTCTTATATGTCCTTCCAGAGATATTACATGCACACACAAGAATGGGAATATACTGTGTTTCTAAGACATCTTCAGTTATAAGATGCAACAAATATTCAATTGTCTTGATATATGACATTTTGTCTAAGCATTCATCAGTTGATTGACATTTAGTTTTTCATCTTTTAACTATTTTAAATAATGCCTCTATAAAATTTATGTACAATTATTTGTGGACATATTTTAATTTCTTTTTAATTTCTGCTGAGTATATACCTTTTTGCTGGGTCTCATATAGCTTTATATTTAACCATTTAAGGAACTTCTAGACTTTTTTCCAAATTTACTGTATGGTTTTACATTTTCACCTGCAGTGTGTGAAAAGTCCAATTCCCTCACATATTTGACAACACTTGTTATTACATAATCTTTTATATATATAGCCCATCAAAGTGGGTGTGAAATTTTAACTCATGGTTTTGAATAGCATTTCTCTATGACTAAGGATGTTGGAGATTTTTTCATGTCCTGACTCTTTTTAACAATCACTAACTTGCTGTTATATCCAGTCATGGGGTTCTTATTGATTTTTCTTCTTATTATTATTGTTGATATACTTTTCAAGAATATCTGGTTCTTTCTTAAGGTTTTATAGCTTCTACTACCATGAGTAAAATATTAACCCGAGATTTTATCATCTTAATCACAATAAGATAAAAAAGATAAAATATATCTAATCAAAATCTAATGTCCTTTTTCTTAACCACATTTTTGTATTTTAACTTGTCAAGTGGATAAGTGGATAATTAAATAAGAATTTTTTTTTTAGCAAATTTTATTTAGGTGATCTTCTTTCACCAAATCTCTTTTTCAATTTTTAAAAATTATCTTTTTGGATTTTTAAAGATACATAAATCACAGAAATATGTTACATTAAAAAATATATATAAGAGGTTCCCATATACCCTCACTCCTCCCAACCTACCCCCCCCCAACACACTCTTCCCACATCATCAACCTCTTTAACCAGTGTGGCACATTCATTGCATGTGATGAATACATTATGGAGCATTGTTACACAGCATGGATTATAGTTTACATTGTAGTTTACATTCTCTCCAAATCCATTTAGTGGGTTATGGTGGGTTATATACTGTCCTGCATCTGTCCCTGCGGTATCATTCAGGACAATACTAAGTCCCCAATGCCCCCATAACACACATCTTCTTTCTTCTTCCTGCCCTCAGCAACTCCCATGGCTCCTGTCTCCACACCAATGATCCATTCTTTTCCATTGCTAGAGTCACATTATTCTATAGTAGAATACCAGTAAGTCCACTCTAATCTATATATTATTATTCTATCTGGAGAACCATGAGATGGCAATGTCCACTCCACCTTTAAATTGAGAGAGGGCTTAAGTCCCACATGGCTGATGGATGGAGTTCTCCTGCTTACAGTTGTAGACTCCCTCAGGTATCTGGTGTGGGGTTGACCATTCTCACCTCCTCGTCAGCTGATCTGGGTAAGTCCAATGAATTGGACAGCAGGTGTTGCAACTCTTCTGAGGCTCAGGACCCAGCTGGCAAATGGACAGTCCAGAGATTCAAGTCTCCTGAGCATACACCAACCCCAGTGCCAACCACAGGTTCAGTAAAAGGGATAGAAGAGGCATGTGTACAGAGATCCCATCTAAGCCAAACTCCATCACATTCAGGAGCACAGGTTCCAAAGTAGGACCCACTGGCAAGGCACTGAACTCCAGAGCCATCTGTCATTACCATAGGACCTGGGTGTCTCTGTAGCCCTCTGTAGCCCTATTTGGGGATGTATCTGTTTTGGTTGTCTCTGAGATCCTGATGAGATGTGCATAAGTATTACCCCTCTGATGACCTCCTGACTAATTTCGAAGTCTCATAACCATATAAACTTATTTTTCTTTACCAATTCCCCCTTTTTTCAAGGTCTTTTTCTGGTTGCATCACCAGCTGGGTGCTTGGTCATAATCCCTCAGTGGCAGGGAGGCTCATTCCCAGGAGTCATGTCCCACACTGGAGGGGGAGGTAAAGCATTTACATGCTGTGGCTTAGAGTGGCCACATTTGAGCAACATGGAGGCTCTCAGGAGGTAACTCTTAGGCACTCTGCAGCTCTAGGCTTAGTTGAAATTTCAAGCACACAGGCTCACAAGCATAGTCTTCCATATCAAGGGCCCATCATTGGACCATCCTTCTTCACTGATCTTTGCCCTTGCACTTGGGGAATTTTTGTTGCTCCATTGGGGTGTGTCACAGAGTTCCCCAGAATTGGAACTCAGCAATCCCTCAGTTGTCGTTTGAAACTCTACCCACTATGTCAATACCCAATAAATGTCCGAAGATATCTATATACCTTATATGCATGACCTGGAGAGCTCCTCCCACCCATATATCCCCCATAGGACACCCCACATCAGTGCTCCTCCCAAGCCATAGTCAAATCCCTCTGTGAGCCAAAACTTCTTAAAAAATGAAGCCTAGTATATTGCCAAATTTAATTAATGGTCAAATGAAATAGTAACTATAGGTTTAAAGATTAGAAATGGAATACATAATAACTTAGAAAAAATAAAATAAAGTAAAAAATAATTTGGGGAATTAAAAAAATGAAAATTATCATTAAACATTTTTTTGATGTTTTGCCTTTCATCACTGTCATAGGTGTTGCTGTGTTTGTACAGTGGTAAGGCAATCTCTTCTATTTCTTGCTCAGTGTCAACATCCTTTTTATTATTATTATTATTGTTGTTATTGTTATGTTTTCAAAAAAGTTTTAGGTCATTTTAAAGTCACATATAGAATACAGGGGATTCCCATATACCCAAACTCATACCCTTTTTCCCCTTCCCTAGCAATGATCTTTTTACATGTGGATGTTACATTTGCTGCAACTGATGTACAGATATTGAAACATAGCTACTAACCATGGTTCCATTATAGTGTACAATATAGTTTACAATTTAAACTGTACACTTTTCAAAAATTTTGGTTACATTATGGTTTACATTATGTTATACATTTTAGACTATACACTTTTATAAAATTTTGGTGAAATTTAACATGGACTCTATCCATCATTGCAGGATCATGCAGAACACTTCCATTGCCCCCCAGTTACCCCCTCTTCCATCTATTCTACTCTTCTCTTCCCCTCCACTTGGTGCCCACAGTGACTCCCAAACTTCACTGCTTGAAGGACAAGATTCATATATTCTTGTAACAATGCTGAGAAAAAATTCTCCAGTACTACCCTCTTTTTTTGCTATATATTCTTCAATATAACTTCTAGGAAATATGAGTGGTTCTTTTCTTTAGGTATAGTTATCTGTTCCTTATATTTTTTAAGTTTATCTTACAATTCTTAAAATCCAGGTAAGAACGTTGTTCAATATTATTGACAAATAACTCTAATATCTCAAGTTACTAAAGGCTGAATTCTGCTATCTATTGTTTTGTGCTCTTTTTAAATTAGTAAGTTTTTGTTATAAGCCACTTGATTCCTGTCAAATGTTATCTGTTGAAATTATTTGAAGTCTGAGAAAAAAAAAAGGCATTCCTCAAGAAAGGATTTGGACTTGCTTTTATTATTTTCTGGAGGCATCAGTCCAAAATAATTTTCAATTCCTTTTTGAGCTAAATAATTGGTAGGTATTCAGACTCCAAAGTCACACAAGAACTAACCTGAGGTTCAATATTTACAGGGAAGATTTCCCCCCTATAACAAGATTTGAAGTTCCAGGTACTGATAAGGGAGAAGTTGAAGAAGTAGGCTTACTGGAGTGCATACCTCCTCAAAATGTGCAGTTCTGGGTATCTCATGTATATGCAGATTACCTAATAAACTGTCCACTTGTGTGAGCCCTTGTTTTAATCTTCTTTCTCAATGCTCTGAGGTATTGAAAACTGGAGCTTAAATTCATGCAATGCCACAAAAGCTCTTGAGTTGAAAGTCAACATCAATGTTGATTTAACTCGCTGCATTTCACACAATCCCTCGTCTGAGAATTCTTTATTTTTAGCCTGCTCATGGATGTATTCAAAGCATTCCAATATAGATAAGTATAGGTATAAGTCCAGGTACAAAAACAGCTACAGCTACTGATGGCACAATACAAAAAGAGACATAGGTATGAATTAACTCCTTTCTCTTCTTCAGCCACTCAGTCACCTACCATGCTAGTCACTGCCAATGCTACCTTATAGCAACATCTCCCACTCAACTCAAGTCTCTGAGTTCCTCCTGAACTGTTTTATCTGATCCTCCAGCTGGAAACACTGGCTCTCCCTGGCCCTCAGCCTCCTCTTCCTCCTGGCCATGGGAGCCAGTACCACCCTCCAGATCACCATCTAGCTGGGGACCTCTCTGCACAAGCCCATGTACTACCTGCTCAGCCTCCTCTCCCTGCTGAACGTTGTGCTCTGCCTCACAGTCATCCCCAAGGTCCTGGCCATCTTCTGGTTTGACCTCAGATCCATCAGCTTCTCAGCCTGCTTCCTCCAGATGTTCATCACAAACAACATCCTGCCTATGGAATCATGTACCTTCCAGGTCATGCCCTATGACCGCTATGTAGCCATCTGTAAACCTCTGCATTACCTGTCCATCATCACTGACCAATTTGTGGCAAAGGCTGTTGTATTCATCTTTGCCATGAGCACCTTTATCTCTGCACCTGTCCCTATCTTCTCTGCCCAGTTACATTATTGTGGAAAAAATATAATTGAGAACCGTATCTGTGCCAACCCTCTGTGTTCAAGCTCTCTTGTGATAATGTTGCACTTAACAGAATCTACCACTTAGTTGCGGTATGGATTCTTGTGGACTCTGACCTCATCCTCATCTTCCTTTCCTATACTTTCATATTCAGAGCTGTTCTTAAACTCAAAGCAAAAGAGGCAGCCATCAAAGCTCTGAGCACTTGCACCTCGCAATTTATTCGCATCCTCTATTCAGTACTATCCTGCTAACTTTTGTTTTTACCCATATGGTTAAGGAAAAAGTTCCTCCTGATATTCCATCTTACTTAGTATCCTACACCATGTTATTCCTGCAGCTCTGAACCCTATTGTCTATGGAGTAAAAAGCCAAGAGATTAAACAGGGAATTTGGAAATTACTGAGGAGGAATGGGTGACAACAGAAAGTGATTGTGTTTTTGCTTTGCTTTTCTAGTTCAGGAATACTCAAAATCAGAATAGGAAAGGAAGGACTGAGGGAAAGATAGAAATATGGAAGAATTTTTTTTATGTCAGATTTCCAACAGTCTCCTCTTTTTAGCATTAAAATTTCTATTTTTGAAATGATTAAAATAATGTATAACATTTCTTAACAAATCAATTTTATTGTTACATATTAATAAAGCATAAATCCACCCAAAGAGTACAATCAATGGTATTTAGTGTAATCACTTATTTGTGCATTCATCACCCCAATTATTTCCTGCACTTACATTATTCCAATAACAATAAATAAAAACCAAATAAACCAACAAAACTTATCATCTCAACCTCTCCATACTTCCCCTGCCATACCCAGTTGCTATCTTTTTCTTTCTCTCTAGTATATTTGTATTTATATTTTGTAAAACAGTATTATATATGCAATATCACTCATATTCATGTTTTAAATGACATTTTACTATCTTACAATGTCCCATGTTACAGTTTTTGGCTTTCCACTAGTAATATACATTAGCTTAGACTTTCCTTTTCAAGCACTCATATCCATAAAATACCATTGCTAGTTACATACATTATGAGATGTTTTAACCATTTCTATTTGTTTCCAAAGTTTTATTAACAACTTTTTTTTACCAATTCTGCACAGATTAACTCTAAGTTTTCCACTCTTTAACCACAATCTATTTTCTGGTGACCTCCATGAGTTTACACAATATATTTACTTTCTAATTGCACAAGCATACAGTATGTGTTTTTATGTCTGATTTGCTTCACTCAATATAATGTCCTCCAGGTTCATTCATGTTGTCATATGCTTCACAGCATCATTTCTTCTTACTGTTGCTAATATTCCATTGTGTATATACATGACAATTTATTAATTCATCAGTTGATGGATACTGGATTGTTTCTATCTTTGGCAACTGCGAATAAACTGCTATGAATATTGGTGTGCAGATGTCTGTCTGTTTCTGTCACTGCTCTCAGTTCTGGCTGTATACCTAGTGATGGTATTGTTGGGTGAAGTGGCAAGTGTATATTCAACTTTTTAGGAACTGCCAAACAGTCCTTCACAGGAGCTGTACCAGTCTACATTTCTACTAACAGTGAATAAGTGTTCCTATCTCTCCACATCCTCTCCAACATTTACAGTATTCCAATTTTTTAATAAACAGTCTAAGAAATGTGAATGATATCTTGTTGTAGTTTTGTTTGCATTTCCCTAATCACTAGTGATGTTGAACATTTTCTCATGTACTTCTTTGCCATTTGTATTTCTTTTTTGGACAATTGTCTTTTATCCAATTTTAATTGGGTAGTTTGTCTTTCCATTGTTGAATTATATAATCTTTTGCATATCACAAATATTAACCCTTATTGGATATGTAATTGAGAAATATTTTGTCTTTTGAATCTGATGACTTTTTACCCTTTTGACAAAGTCTTTTGAGGTGCAAAAATGTTGAATACTGAGGAGGTCCCATTTATCTATTTTTAAAATTTTATTGCTCATGTTTTGGGTGTAAAGTTTAAGAAACTATACCCTACTACAAGATCTTGAAGATGTTTCCCTACATTTTCTTCCAGGAGTTTTTTATTAAACTTGATTAAAAATAAATTCTTTTTTTTTTTCCAAATTCTACTCAATTTATTCATTTTTTTAAAAGATATTACATTAAAAAAATATGAGGTCCCCATTCGCCCCCACTGTCCCCACCCCACCATTCCCCCCCCACCCACAATAACACTCTCCCCAATCATCATGTCACATCCATTGTGTCTGGTGAGCACATCTCCGGGCAACGCTGCACCCCATGTCCTGTGTTCTACACCATAGCCCATACTGTCCCACGTTCCATCCAGTGGGCCATGGGAGGACATACAATATCCGGCAATTGTCCCTGGGGCACCACCCAGGACAACTCCAAGTCCCGAGAATGCTTCCACATCTCTTCTCTTCCTCCCCTTTCCTGCACCCAGCAGCCAACATGGCCACTTTTTCCACATCAATGCCACATTTTCTCGATTATTAACCACAATAGTTCATGAATAGAATATCATTAAGTCCACTCTGATCCTTACTGTATTCCTCATTCCTGTGGAACTTGGCTTGGCTGTGTCCACTCCACATCTATGTCAAGAGGGGGTCCAGATTCCACATGGATATTGGATGCAATCCTCCAGTTGTAGGCACTCTAGGCTCCATGGTGTGGTGGCTGACATTCTTCAACTCCATGTTAGCTGAGTGGAGTGAGTCCAATAAATCAGAGTGTAGGAGCTGAAGTCTGTTGAGGTCAGGGCCTGGCTATCATATTGTCAGTCCAGAGATTGAAATCCCCTAGATATATCTTAAGCCCCAGCACCAACTACAATTCCAGTAAAGTAGCATGAAAGCCTTGTGAAAAGAGATCCCATCTGAGTCCAGCTCCATCATGCAGAAACACCAGCTCCGAAGAAGGGCCAACTGACATGGCAGTGAACCCCATCTGCCATGACCATAGAACCTGCCCTCAAAAGGACCAATACCTGGGGTTGTATCTACTTTATCTGTCTCTGAAACTCTGCTCAGGTGTGCATAAGGGCAAACATTCTGACAACCTCCAGACTCTTTTTCAGAGACTCATAGCCATATAAACTCATTTGTCCTTTCCATTTCCCCCTTAATTTAGGTCGAACAACATTTTTAACTCCTGTTATTATATGTAGACAGGGATATTCTGCTGGTCTGCATTGAACCTTTAATTCAAGGTTGTTTTCTAGTTACATCATCAGCTCGTACTTGGTAGTGATCCCTCGGTGCCAGAGAGGCTCATCCCCGGGTGTCATGTCCCACGCTGGGGGGAAGGCATTGCATTTACATGCTGAGTTTGGCTTCAAGACTGGCCACATTTGAGTAACACGGAGGCTGTCAGGAGGGAACTCTTGGGCACAGTGCTGCTCTAGGTCTTGTTCTTATTTCAGGTGTATAGGCTCACAAGCGTAGTCATTAGTATCAGGGGCTCACTGTTGGACCCTCATTCCGTCCTGGTCCTTGCCATTGCACCCAGGGGACTGCCGCTGCTCCTGTAGGGACCACGATAAAGCATCCCCCCCCCCCGGCCAGGAACCCAGTACACCCCCAGCTGTTGTTTTTAATTGTTTCCACTATGAGTATATCCAAACAATTCCATGCACCCTGGACACATGCCCTGTATAACTCCTTGTCAACCATATATCGCCTGTCAATGACATCCCATACCAGTATTCCTCCACTGCCATTGTTGAACCACTCTGTGATCCAAAACTTCCTGAAATGTGAAAACCAATATAATGTCAGGTTCCCTTACTAGTAAAATGTAATATAGTGATGAGTTTAAAGTTTAGATATAGAATACATATTGATTTGGAAAAATTCTACATCCTATCTTTTTCTTTTCTTTTTTCCTAATTATTGTGCTTCTCTTCACAAGAGCCCTAGATCACAGTAATTCATATATACAATATACAGTACTCCCAAACATCCACCATAAAACCTTTTCCCTTCCACAGCGATACTCTTTTAACTAATTCATATCATATTTACTGAAACTGATGTACAGACTCCGAGACAATAACTTTCAAACAAGGTGACATCTGTGCTTACATTACAGCCCATACTTTAGGATATACAGTTTTCTAAGTTTTTTAGTTATCCTATGTTTTACATTATGATTTACATTATTAGTCTGTCATCCCCTATATGTTTTTGGTGTAATATTACATGTTTTATATCCATCCTTGTGTACTCTCGCGAAACTCCTCTCTTGCCCCCACATTTACCTTGATTCCATCCATTCAAAATCCATTTTCCCATCCCCTTGGGGCCCACACCGACAGCCAATCTCCATTTTCTGAGGAGCCACGTCCAGAGATATTTGCAACAGTGTTCAGGGCCTGACTTGCTCAACTGCCCTAATGCCCTGGGAGCCACCCTTTCTCTTGAGAGATACAGTTCCCTCTATTTGATGGCATTAGTCCTCCCCAGGATGTGGGTCCACCCCCACTCTCACTACTTGGGTCTCTACCCAATGGTACAACCCACCCTGGCAAAATGAGCATTCAGACATTCCCCAGGAGTCCGTCCCAAGTCAGACCATCCCTTCTGAGCATCCTAAACAGGTAACCCTCTTAATTATTTTGATATGGTTTTCTCAGCATTTTACTCTCAACCAAAAACCTGACACTCTCCTATATTTGTATGTTGCCCCTCCCTCTCCCCAATTATTTTGGGCAATATTATCCATCTGCCCATCCCCAGCCCCCCACAAACCCACAAAGCCCCACACAAAAGGAACCCCTTGCCCCCATTTTATCTCTTCTTTGTGCTCATACTTACCGCCAGCTCATCATAGATTCCAACCTGCAGATGTCAGCTCACATTCTTCCTCCACCCCCTGATTTCCTGTAAGCCTATCTTCCAGTCTCTAGCTCTCTGAGGCAGCTTGCTTATTTCATATCATTGAGGTCATGTAGTATTTGTCCTTCAATACCTGGGTGGCTTCACTCAACATAAGGTTCTCAGGATTCATCCATGTTATCACATGTGTTTGTAGTGTATTTGTTCTTACAGCCGAGTAGTATTCCATTGTATGTATTTACCACATTTTATTGATCCACTCATCTGTTGATGGGCATTTGGGTTGATTCCAACTTTTGGCTATAGTGAACAATGCTGCTATGAACATTGGTGTACCTAAATCGGTTTGTGTCCTTGTTTTCAGTTCTGCTGGGTATATACCCAGCAGTGGTATTGCTGTGTCATATGGCAAATCTACGGTTAGTTTTTTGAGAAACCGCCAAACTGTCCTCCAGAATGGTTGGATCCTTCTGCATTCCCACCAGCAGTGGATGAGTGTTCCCATTTCTTCACATCCTCACCAGGATTTGTATTCTTCTGTTTTCTTCATAGCTGCCAATCTTATGGAAGTAAGATGGTATCTCATTGTAGTTTTGATTTGCATTTCCCTGATAGCTAGAGATTTGGAGCATTTTTTCATGTGTATTTTAGCCATTTGTATTTCTTCTTTGGAGAAGCGTCTGTTTAAATCATTTTCCCATTTTTTAAATGGGTTGCTTATCTTTTTATTTTCAAGATATAGGAGTTCTTTATATATGCAAGTTATAAGTCTCTTATCAGATATATGGTTGCCAAATATTTTCTCCCATTGTGTGGGTTCCCTTTTTACTTTCTTGACAAATGCCTTTGAGGTGCAGAAGGCTTTAATTTTGAGGAAGTCCCATTTATCTATGTGTTCTTTTGCTGCTTGTGCTTTTGGTGTGATATTCATGAAGCCATTTCCTATTACAAGGTCTTGTAGATGTTTCTCAACATTGCTTTCCAAGGTCTTTATGGTCTTGGCTCTTATATTTAGGTCTTTGATCCATCCTGAGTTGATTTTTGTATAAAGTGTGAGATGGTAATCCTCTTTCATTCTTCTACATATGGATATCCAGTTCTCCAGGCACCGTTTGTTGAATAGGCCATTTTCTCCCAGTTGAGAGGGTTTGGTGGCTTTATCGAATATTATATGGCTATATATATGAGGTTCTATAACAGAACTTTCAATTTGATTCCATTGGTGTGTGTGTCTCTCCTTATGCCACTACCATGCTGTTTTCACTACTGTAGCTTTGTAGTATGTTTTGAAGTCAGGTAGTGTGATTCCTCTAATTCCATTTTTCTTTTTCAGTATGAATTTGCCTATTCAGGGCCTCTTTCCTTTCCAAATAAATTTCATAGTTAGTTTTTCTAGTTCCTTAAAGAAGGCTGTGTTGATTTTTATTGGGATTTCATTGAATGTGTAGATAAGTTTTGGTAGGATAGACATCTTAATAATATTTAGTCTTCCTATCCATGAACAGGGAATATTCTTCCATTTATTTAGGTCTTCTTTGATTTCCTTGTACAGTCTTGTATAGTTCTCGGTGCATAAGTTTTTTACATCTTTAGTTAAATTTATTCCTAAATATTTGATTTTTTTATTTACTATTGTAAATGATATTTGTTTCTTGATTTCTTCCTGATCTTGCTCATTATTGGTGTACAGAAATGCTACTGATTTTTGCGCATTGATCTTATAACCTGCGACTACTAAACTCATTTATGAGTTCTAGAAGCTTTGTTGCAGATCTCTCAAGGTTTTCTATGTATAGGATCATGTCATCAGCAAATAATGAAATTTTGACTCCTTCCTTTCCAATTTGAATGCCTTTTATATGTGGTTCTTGCCTCAATGCTCGAGTAAGTACTTCTAAAACAATGTTAAATAGAAGGGGAAACAGTGAGCATCCTTGTCTTGTTCCTGATTTTAGAGGGAAGGATTTTAGGATTTCTCCTTTGTAAACAATGTTGGCTGTAGGTTCTTCATTTATACTCTTTATCATGTTCAAAAAATTCCCTTATATTCCGATCTTTTGGAGTGTTTTTATCAAGAAAGGGTGCTGTATTTTGTCAAATGCTTTTTCTGCATCTATAATTATAATCATGTGATTTTTTTCCTTCAATCTGTTTATATGGTGTATATATTGATTGATTTTCTTATGTTGAACCATCCTTGCATACCTGGAATGAATCCCACTTGGCCATGGTGTATAATTCGTTTAATGTGTTGTTGAATATGATTAGCAAGTTATTTTGTTAAGTATTTTTGTGTCTAGGTTCATTAGAGAAATTGGTCTGTAATTTTCCTTTCTTGTGGTGTCATTGTTTGGCTTTGGTACTAGGGTAATGTTGGCATCATAGAAGGAGTTAGACAATGTTCCTTCTGTTTTGATTTTTTGGAAGAGTTTCAGCAGGATTGGTGTTAGTTCTTTCCGGAATGTTCTGTAGAATTCACCTGTGAAGCCGTCTGGCCCTGGGCTCTTTTTAGTTAGGAGGTTTTTAATGACTGATTCTGTCTCTTTAATTATGATTTGTTTGTTGAGATCATCAATTTCTTCTTTCATCAATATGGGCTGCTTATGTGTTTCTAGGAATTTGTCCATTTCCTGTGAATTGTCATTTTTGTTGGAATATAGTTTTTCAAAGTATCCTCTTATGGTAGTCTTTATTTCTGTGGGGTCAGTGGTCATATCTCCTTTCTCATTTATTATTTTGTGTAGTTGCATCTTCTCTCTTTTTTTCTTTGTTAGTCTCGATAAAGGTTTGTCAATTTTGTTGATCTTCTCAAAAAACCAGCTCTTGGTCTTCTTTATCTTTTCAAGTGCTTTCTTATTTTCTATTTCATTTAGTTCTACTCTTATCCTGGTTATTTACTTCCTTCTTCTTCATGTTGGATTACTTTGTTGTTGTTTTTTTTTAATTCCTCCAAATGTGCAGTTAGTTCTTCAATTTTTCTCTTTCTTCTTTTTTGTTATATGAATTTATGGCTATAAATTTCACTCTCAGTATTGCTTTTGCAGCATCCCATAAATTTTGGTATGTTGTGTTATCATTATCATTTGTTTCGAGGTAGTCATTGATTTCTTTTAAGATTTGCTCTTTGACCCACTGTTTTTCTAAGAGTGTGCTGTTTCCTTTCCAAATCATGGTGTGAAATGTGGACCTCTGACCCTTGCAAATTTCCAGCTTCACTTCACTGTGGTCAGAGATATTATTTTGTATGATTTTGATCTTTCTGAATTCATTAAGCCTTTCTTTGTGGCTTATATATGGTCTATCTTGGAGAATGATCCATGTGCACTTGAGAAAAATGTATATCCTGCTGTGTTTGGGTGTAATGATCTATATATGTCTATTAGATCCAACTCCTCTAATATACTGTTCAAATATTTTGTTTCTTTAGTGATTCTCTTTTGAGATGTTCTGTCCAGAGTTGATAGTGGTGTATTAAAATCCCCCACTATAATTTTAGATGCATCTCTTCTTTCATTTAGTTTTTCCAGCATTTGCCTCACATATATAGAGGCGCCCTTGTTAGGAGCATAAATATTTATGATTGTTCGATCTTCTTGACAGATTGTCCCTTTCACTAATATGTAGCATCCTTCTTTGTCTCTCACAATTGTTTTGCATTTAAATTCTATTTTGTCTGATATTAATATAGCTACTCCTGCCTTTTTTTGGTTATTGTTTGCTTGTATGATTGTTTTCCAACCATTCACTTTCAGCCTCCATGAGTCTCTGTGTCTAAGATGTGTCTCTTGTAGACAGCATATAGATGGGTCATATTTCCTTTTCCAATGTCCCAGTCTGAATCTTTTGATAGGTGAGTTTAATCCGTTGACATTCAGTGTTATTACTTTCAAGGAATTTTTTTGTTAGCCATATTTTGATTGGACTTGTGTTTGTCATATTCTCTTTGTTTGTTTGTTTTTCCCTTCTATTTTTGTCTTTTTTGTTGCTCCTACAATCTCCTCCAACTGTGCCTGTCCTGTTTTTTCCTTTCTTTCTGCTGAACTCCCTTTAGAATTTCTTGAAGGTGAGGTTTCTTGTTGGCATACTCTTTCAGTTTCTGTTTATCTGTGAGTATTTTGAACCCTCCATCATTTTTGAATGCTAGTTTAGCTGGATAGAGTATTCTTGGTTGGAATTTTTTTTTCTTTTAGTACCTTGACTATATCATACCACTGCCTTCTTGCCTCCATGGTTTCAGATGAGAAATCAGCACTTAGTCTTATGGAGCTTCCCTTGTATGTGATGGTTTTCTTTTCTCTTGCTGCTTTTAGAATTTTCTCTTTGTCTTGAGCATTGGATAATTTGACAAGTATATGTCTTGGGGTGGGCCTGTTGGGGTTTATGATGATTGGGGTGTGCTGTGGTTCTTGGATATGTACATCCATCTCTTTCAGTAGATTTGGGAAGTTTTCAGCCATTATTTCCTGCAACACTCCTTCTGACCCCTTTGTCTTCTCTTCTCCTTCTGGGATGCCTATAATACGTATGTTTGAGCGTTTTGTATTGTCATTCAGGTCCCTAAGTCCTAGCTGGATTTTTTCTTTCTTTTTATCAACCAATTCTACTATCTGTTTGATTTCCAGTGTACTGTCTTCCACATCGCTAATTCTCTGCTCTGCCTCTTCTAGTCTGCTGATATTTGCTGCAAGTGTATTTTTGATTTCTTGAACTGTGGCGTTCATTCCCATCATATCCATTATCTTTTTGCGTATGTCTGTAATTTCCCTCCAAATGTTGTCTTCATGTTGTTAACCTCTTCCTTTACTTCATTAAATTTGTCAGTGATAAATGTTCTGAGATCTTTCATTACATGTGTGAAGTTCTGCTCCCCTTCCTGGTTTTTAGTTTGTTCATTGGATTCAGCCATGTTTTCCTGATTACTGGTTTGGTTTGTAGATTTTTGTTGCTGTCTGGTCATCATTTTATCTTGACGGGTTTAGTCAGTTCTTTAGCTTCTTTGTCTAGTCTTGGGGATTAATTAGCTGTTGTTTTTGTGTAAGTGTTATATCTTCTCTTTGTCACTTTGTTCTTCTTATTCTAATTTCTTATTGCTGGTTGAGTTCACCTTAAAGGAAAGTATTAGGGCCAGGGAAAGGCAATTGTGTAAGCAAGGAAAAAGTGTAAAGTAGTATTGGTGATAAATGTTAACAGAGCAATAATATGAGATCTGGGAGGATGGATATTAGATTCATGTAAGTTGTGTAGAGTTATAGCAGTAGGTAGAGTACTTATAATGAGGTAGTCGACTGAATATGGGAGGAATATGGTATGAATAAAAAGTTATTGTTTTCATGAGAGAGGGAAAGGGAAAAGAAAGGCAATAGTTTCAAGAGTGGATAAAAGACAGAAAACAAAACAAAGGTATTAGAAATTAAGAGTTAGACACTTTGGGGATCAAAGAAAGGGAGGTGGAATATAGGAGAGACAGTAGATGATGGGGGATATCAAGATGTAGGGGAAAGGGGATAGTGTAGGTAGCCAAAATCAATTCACACAGAAATGAGGCAGTGGAGGATGAGGAAACCCAGCAAATGTGAGGTGTTCCCTGCAGCACCTTCCCACCAAATCGATGTCCAGACACCTCCTGCCCTGCAAAAATCCTGAAACAGCCTGATCCCGAAGAACCTCCAACGCTGCCCAGCTACTTCTTTGCAGGAGATATTATCAGGTATGCTCACTCAGCCACCATCTTGCCCCGCCTCAAAAATAAATTTTTGATTATTTTATATTAAATTTTTTCTATCAACTATTTCTTAAGTTATAATTTATATACAACTAAATGCATCCAATATCATGAGCTTTTACAAAAGTTTACACCCGTTTTACACCAGGTCAAGAATGTTTGTTTATGTCTATGAAAAAAGTTTCCTCATACCCCATTTATTTACCTCTTTCCTTACCCTTGTCCTTAGGCAAGCATTGATCTGTTTTCTGGCACTATTAATTAACTTTCTCCATTGAAGAATTTCTTAAAAATAGAAACATACAGAATATATTATCTTTTTTTTTTTTAATTTTTTTTTTTAGATTTTTTTAAATTTTTTTAAATTTTTTTATTTATTTAATTCCCCTCCCCTCCCCCGGTTGTCTGTTTTCTGTGTCTTTTTGCTGCGTCTTGTTTCTTTGTCCGCTTCTGTTGTCGTCAGCGGCACAGGAAGTGTGGGCGGCACCATTCCTCGGCAGGCTGCTCCCTCCTTCGCGCTGGGCGGCTCTCCTTATGGGTGCACTCCTTGGGCGTGGGGCTCTCCTACGCGGGGGACACCCCTGTGTGGCACGGCACTCCTTGCGCGCATCAGCACTGCGCATGGGCCAGCTCCACATTTTTGGTTTCTTTAGTTACTCTAAAGTTTTCAAGTTTCAATCATGTGGGTGTGATTTCAGGAATTCATTCTTTTATTTATGAATTTATTCATTTTTCAGGCAGTACGGGGATTGAACCCAGTACCTTGTACATGGGAAGAAGGCACTCAACCACCTGAGCTATTTCCACTCCCTAGTTTGTTCTTCATTATTGCTAAATTGTACTCCCTTTTATGGATAGAGCACAATTTCTTTATATACCTCCCAATTGACACTTTAATTGTTTCTACAGTTTGCCTGTTAACAAAGGTGTTATGAATATGAATATAAAAGACTTTGCGTGGTTATATGTTTTCATTTCTCTGGAGTAAATATTTGAAATAAGGCTGCTGGATTTAATAGTTATGTATAAACTTTCTAAGAAACTGCTCAAATGTTTTGTAAAGCGGTTGTTTCTTAATTTTTTTCACACTAGAATGTATCAGGAAGCCATGGTTGACAATAAACATAAACAAGAAAAAAGTTTCAACTAATCTGTGTACACATTTATATCAAGTCACATTTATTTTATATTCATAATATTGTCTTTCCTAGATTTGGGACATATTTCAACAAATGTTTATTGATACATATTAATTCCAAAATGTTTGGATATATATATGTCTTAACTTTACTAGTTAGCACTTATTTAGGATATGATGTGTGCAAGTCTGTGATTGGAGTTATACCTATATTATCTCATTGCCTCTCCCAATGATACTCAAAGTATGAAATTATTATCCCCATTTTGCAGTCAGTGTAAATGAACCTCAGAAAGGATAGGTATATTTTCCAATCTTACACACCTACATAAGTGACAGAGGCAGGATTTGAATTCATCCCATCTAGTTCCCAAAGAGTGTATTTTTCCAATATAGGTTATTTGTTTTTCTTATCTACTAGGAAAATCACAATTTTTTTCCTTTTTCTACCTTGTAAATCCCATAATATGATAGGGCTTCCCCTTAGTCTATGGCATTCATGCCAAGGGCACTTTATCATGCCCTCTCTTAGATTAGCATGAAATTAATACAGTCTCCTCATTTACACTCTATTTTACACTTCTGTATCAGCACTGAATTGATTGTAGATCTCAATATAAGAAACCCCCATCTTTATTCTGACCTTTGCTCACATGCTCACAGATCTGGAATTCTCTTTGTACTCTTTAGTTTCTCTATTACTCACTGTTGAATAGTCAGTAGAGTTTCTGCAAACTCACAAAGCCTTCTCTAAGGTGGACCACCCCCACAACCATCCCCCAGTTCAGTCAAGTGCACCATATCTGTGTTTCTATGGTATGCATATATAATATCATTGAACTTACCACATCAATTTTTAGGTATACTTTTGCTTCTTGACTTACCACTGATTTTCATTCATCACTATATCATCAGCACCAAGCACGATGTCTAATATCTTGTACATACGCAAATATTTTTGAATGCATGACTGAATGTACAATTGAAAATGAGAGATCATGTACCACTGCATTTTTTGAACATTAGAACAGAAATTAAAATGATTAGAATAGTCCTGGGTGGTTTAAGTATCTCAGATAATGAAGGCCTACTTTCACTTGCATTTTTTCCCAATGACTCCTTGTTCCTTACGCACTTTGTGAGACTGAGATGATGCAAGGCTGCTGCAAAGAGTTCTATTCTGGAATCACATAAACCTACTTTCAAATCCCGCTTTGAGATATTGGACAATTTGCTTCTCCTCTCTAAGCACTGGTATTCTAATATGTAAGATGAGGCAAATAATATGACCTACCAGCCATTGTTTTAGAGAGGATGAGAAAAGGGAAAGCATACAAGGCACCTGGAAAGTAGTGAATAAATGTTGGTAGAATGTATTATTCTTAATGCCACCCTGTCCTTGATAAATAATAGAATTGACCTTAGTTTTATTAGTGTCATGTAGCTAATGAGAATAAATGGTGAAAAGTTCTTAAAGAAAGAGTTTATAAGTTACATGACTCATTGTCAGAAGAATAAATCCTCTGTTAATTGTTCACTCACTGATCCCATAGTAAGATTGACTCAGACTGTTGTAATTTCCAGACAAAAAACAATGCTTTCCTTTATCCACAAGTTGGCGATTCACCAGTTCACAGACTACTATCTATCCCTTATCCTTATTTCTAACCTAATGTTTAGCATGTTCATTAACTTCAGTGTCAGCCTTGACCGTCTAATAGCTGTTGCCCTGCATTTAGTAACTATCTATTACTTAATTAATTCCTTAACTTATTAGCTCAACTCTCTAGTGGAGATGAGGTAAGAAGTTTAACTGGGAAACGGACTTTGGCCCAGTGGTTAGGGCGTCCATCTACCACATGGGAGTTCCATGGTTCAAGCCCCGGGCCTCCTTGACCCGTGTGGAGCTGGCCCATGCGCAGTGCTGATGTGCGCAAGGAATGCCATGCCACACAGGGGTGTCCCCCGCGTAGGAGAGCCCCACGCACAAGGAGTGCACCCATAAGGAGAGCCGCCCACCACAAAGGAGGGAGCCTCGCCTGCCGAGGAATGGCGCCACCCACACTTCCTGTGCTGCTGACGACAACAGAAGGGACAAAGAAACAAGACGCAGCAAAAAGACACAGAAAACAGACAACCGGGGGAGGGGAGGGGAATTAAATAAATAAAAATAAATCTTAAAAAAAAAAAAGTTTAACTAAGGAAAGGGAAAACTACAGCCCCTAATTACAGTTCTTGAAACCTGGGAAAATAAAGGTATAGCATTGCAAAATACAGACCTATATGTTCATCACAGTATTAGTAAGGCTAGGACGAAAATTAGAGAATTTGCAAATCAGCATTCTAGAGCAACTTTTGAGCCTTGTGATGTCCAGCAACATGCTCTGGTTTAGGGAAGTCACTAGGTTACTGCATTTTGCAGAGTGAGATAAGCTGAGAACTGAATTGTTGGGCACAAAGAAAACAAAAACTGATTCTGAAATTTCCAAGCCTCTGTAAATCAGACTCCCAGATGAAAGTGCCCCATTGGAGGACTTAACTAAACTTGGAACTTATAAATCAGGATGGAAGATATAGTTATGTCAGAAAGATATGTGGAAAGTCTTACTGTCTGATGGCTTGGACCCCTGCTTCCTGCATGCTAAACCAACAAGGTTTTTGAGAGAGCTGTATAAACAAAAACACTGTCAACCCGGAATAAAAAAGACATGGAAAAGAGAGATTGAAGGAGAAACAGCTTTAAGAGGAAAACCATAGAAGCTGAGATCTGGAATTAGGGCATCACCTTAGGCCAAGAGAGAACCCCACCCATGTGTACAGAGAGGTTGAGTTTGCCCCAGCAGCTGAAGAGAGTGGATGTTCCTATCCCATATTCTGGGAGAGTTTTGCTGTCCCAGCATATAGAGAGGGTGGAACACATTCCCCAATGTTTAGTGTGGTTAAGGTCAGCACTCCACAGGTTTGTGTGAGTTGGACCTATCCCTCAAAGGTTAGGTAATGCCAGGTGGTCAACTCATTTCTCTGAGAGGGTTGAGCCTGTATGCCAAAGGTTATGGAAGGCCAGGTGGTCAACTCATTGCTCTGAGAGGGTTGAGCTTGTTTGCCAAAGGTTAGGGAGAATGTTTTCTTCACATCACTGTACTAGGGGGGTTAAAACTTTAGACCAAAGATTGGGTAAGGAGTAGCAATCACCCCAATGCTCTTGGAGAGAGAGTCTGGAGCCTGGTCAACACCCAGATGCTTGATCAGTGTGGAACCAAGAAAATGGCCATTGGGCAATCCAGTAGAAAGCATGGGTCCCCATATGGCCCCAAGGAGAAGAATCCATCATCTTGAGAATGACTGTCAGACTGAAATCAAATGGGGAATGCCCTGCAGGTTTACTGAACTGTAGAAGACCCATAACTCAAGTTTCCCTCCCAGTGTCTCCTTATTGTAATAAAAATATTTATCCTTTGTCTGTCCATTTGTGTATTGGAAGTATTTGAATTGTTTTGCAAGTTTCAGAGGTCTATAACAAAGGGACTTTGCCCTGAGAAAAACTGTATTTCTTTAAATTGACTGTGATATGATTTAGTACTTGCATTTTAACTGATTTAAGTTTTTTTTAAAAAATAGTGTAATGTCTTTTTGGAATTCAGAGGGTGGAGTATAGTGGTTTGATATTATTGATTAATTCCAAAAAGAAATATTGGATTATGTTTGTAAGCTGAACTTTTCTTCTGAACATATTAGATTATATTGGATTCATAGGTTTACTTGATTAAGTAATTACGTAAACCTCTTGTCCCAGTAGGGCTTGAGTCCCTCCCATTTGGTGAGTGGGGGCTTACAGATGAAAGACTTGGCAAAAGACAGAGTTAAGGGTTCTTAACGTTGGAGTTTTGATGTTGGAGTTTGTACTGAAGCTGGAGCCCTGGGAAGTGAAGAACCCTGAACCCAGAGAGAAGCAAAACCCTGGAAAGCAGGAACCGAGGAAGCCTGAACTCTCACAGATGTCAGCAGCCATCTTGTGTCAACAGATGAAAATAGACTTTGGTGAGGGAAGTAACTTATGCTTTATGGCCTGGTATAGTAAAAACCAACCAACTTCTGGTATTTTGCATCAGCAAACCTTTGACTGACTAATACAGTCACAATCGGGGTCTTTATCAAACTCTATCCAACCAATGACAGGTTCTGTCTCAGAAAGGTTGTTGGGTAAAGGCAGAGCAGGCTAATATTGAAATGAACTCCACAGATGGCAAGAACTATGGAAGGAATCACCTCACTTTCTCATAGGCCTCTCACTCCAACTTTAAAGTCTTGTGTAAGGAGGAACAAAGCCAATAAAGCAGCTCTTAACCTGAAAGTAACCTCTCAGAAGACACTTGACAGAGCTCCCTTTAATGAGGAAATACCAAGGATAAATGTTGATTGGATCACAAAATTTACAACAGAAATTGTATTGGAAAGTATGAGATAAAGGAAATAAGGAATTACACAGAGGTTCTAAAGATTGAAGCATTGCTTTGGAGTCCTGAGACTGATCTTGATAGAGGGTTTTGGCATGTCAAGTGCTCCGTCTTCCAACCATTCCAACTTGAATCAATCTAACAATATAAAACAGAGGTTTAAATCATTTAATTTAAATGATTTAAATTAAGTTTATCTTGGTTACCAGATCACAGAAAAATAGCAGGTCAGATTTTAGTGTGACTTAAAAAGTTGGTTATAAAGCATGTATTTTTAGGGAGTATGAGGAGAAAAGCAGTAATCCACAAGAGGTGAACCTGAGCTATAATCAGCGGCTCATATAACTGATATTCTGGGAGACAACAACATGCTATCAGCAAAGATATTAGTTTTTACAAATGAGCACAAAACCAACAAATTTAAGTGCAGATTCTTCAAATAGTAAGCAATGATTTGAAATCAAGCTGCCTTTAACATGGACAATTCTATGTAACAGGTTTAATGATGAGTAGCCCTGAGGCAGGTTAGTATAGCACAGGAAGGAAAGCAGCTGGTCAAAACAAAGCTGTAACCATCCCAACGGAGACCCAAGAAAGAACATGGCTTAGAGACCTTGCCTGGAAACCCTGTGAAAAAGGCAGCTGTTGGAGAACAAAGCTAGAACTGTTAGTTAAAATCTACCAGGAACTTGGTCAGAAGGTCCTAGGTGGTGCTTCACGGACAATTACGGGACATTGTAGATCCCCCCAGGGCCCACTGGATGGAACGTGGGAGAGTGTGGGCTACGATGTGGACCATTAACTATGAGGTGCAGCGATGCCCAGAGATGTACTTACCAAATACAATGGATGTGTCATGATGATGGGAGAGAGTGCTGCTGTGGGGGGAGTGGGGGGTGGGGGCGGTGGGGTTGAATGGGACTTCATATTTTTTGAATGTAATATTTTTTTTTTTAATTTTTTTATTTTTTATTGACTTTGTAATAATATTACATTAAAAATATATATGTGAGGTCCCATTCAACCCCACCCCCCCACCCCCCCTCTCCCCCCCCCCCAACAACACTCGTTCCCATCATCATGACACATCCATTGGATTTGGTAAGTACATCTTTGGGCACCTCTGCACCTCATATACATTGGTTCACATCATGGCCCATACTCTCCTCTATTCCATCATGTAGGCCCTGTGAGGTGAATGTAATATTTTTTAAAAAATGAATAAAAAAAAAAAAAGAAGGTTCTGTTTGAAAATCCCAGGCTCAAAAAAGCCCTGGAATCTTGTATGACATTGCAGTGACAGATACTGGCCATTGTATGCTTTGTCATAACTTAAAAAATTGTGCAGGACAGAAAGTAAATTATAATGTAAAATATAGTCCATGGTTAGTAGTAATGCTTCAATATGGGTTCATCAATTGCAGCAAATATACCACAGTAATGAAGAATGTTGTTCATGTGGGAAACTGTGGGAGATAGAGGGAGTGGGGATATGGGAATCCCTTAGATTTTTTACATAACATTTATGTAATCTAAAGCTTCTTTAAAAATAAAAAAATAATTAATTCAAAAAAAAGTCCCAGGTAACTCCAAACAGAAAGTCCTCATCATTGTTACGCTGAAAGCGTACAAACTGAGTGTTCCGTGGTATAAATCAATAGAAGGCAGAAAAGCAACCAATCAGGACTGCAAGTAGCTAAGATCCCACCTTAACCTGGGGAAGAAGGAGGAAAGGCCAGCTCAAAAGGGCAATATACCAAAACTTAGCAAGTGAGTTTTGCCAATCACACCAAACTCTGTCTCCAATGTGTATGCTCACTTCGTCTCATCTCTCTATAAACTCTTTACTTGCTTGCCTACCCTAAGATATGTCCTTAAATTCCTTTTAGACATTTATCGCTAACTAATGGTTTCCCCCCAGAAAATGCAGGGAGGCCAAATTTTATAGTAATGGAAATAACAACAATGTAATAACCACCAAGTGCTTTTGCAGCATGATCACATTTATTATTTACCATAACTATACAAGTTAAGAATATGAAATTATGATAATTTAAGAACTTTGTCAAAAGTCAAGAAGCTGGAAAGTAACAAAACAAATTGTTCACTGTTATCTCTAATCTTCAGGCTTGTAGCACCTCATCAACTACCCCATAAAGGTGGGAATTGGTTAGAAAATGTTAATTGCCATATAGTCAGCCATATTTTAATCTGCAAAGTACTAATTGTATTAGTCAGCCAAAGGGGTACTGATGCAAAATACCAGAAATCTGTTGGCTTTTATAAAGGATACTTTATTTGGGGTAGGAGCTTACAAATACCAGGCTGTAAAGCATAATTTACTTTCCTTACTAAAGTCTATTTCCACGTGTTGGAGCAAGATGGTTGCCAACTTCTGCCAGGGTACAAGCTCCTGGGTTCCTCTCTTTCCAGGACTTGCTTCTCTCTGGGGTGAGGTCCTCTGTTTTCACCACAAGGTCAGTGGTAGTCTATGAGACTCTCTAGGCTTTGCCTCTCTACAAGGTCAGCTGAAGACTATCAGGTGAACGGCTCTCTCTCTCCCTGGGGTTTCTGCTGGGTCTAAGGAGTCATCTCTATTTCTCTGTGTTCTTCTCCTGGCTCAGGTCCTCTCTTTCCAGGGCTTGCTTCTCTTTCCTTTGTGTGCTTACTTCCCAGGGCTCCAGCTCAAGACTCCAGTATCAAACTCCAAATCAAAACTCCAACACCAAAATCTTCAACTCTCTTCTATTGCCATGTCTTTTATCTGTGAGTTCCCACCCACCAAGGAGTGGGGACTCAGTGCCCTACTTATGTGGCCCAATGAAAGTCCTAATCATAACTTAATCATGTGCAGGTACAGACCAGTTTAAAACATAATCCAAAATCTATTTTTGAAATTCGTAACTATATCAGACTGCTCCACTAATGGAATATATATTATGAAGTAAGCAATTAGATAGATTTTTCTTGGATTTTTGTATTCAGAATGTCATAAAAATAGGGTTTCTTAAAAGCATTTCATTCAAGGGGACTACTATATATATATAGGGAGCTATATATAGATACTATATATATAGGGATACTATATATATAGATACTATATATATAGGGAGCTGTTCTGTGTATCTTGTTATATCTATAAATGATCAGTACAGGAGGGCACTATTAGTTTTATGTACATCTGTGAATTGCATACTTTTTATTATTAATATTTATTTACAAACATTCTATATCCACCAATCATACATTTGATGAACATGTTTCTAGAAAATCAAAACCTGGTATCAGTAAGCTCACTGTATTATAGAATCATTCTGACTAGTAATAGAAGAAACTGTAGCATTGATCTGGAGAAAATGGTTACAGTAATTGCTGAGGGCAGGAGAGGGAACAAGAGATGAGATGTGGGACATTTTTGGGACTTGGAGTTGTCCTAAATGATATTGCAGGGACAGATGCTGGACATTATATATCCTGCCATAACCCACTGAATGTCTGGAGGAGAGTGTAAACTACCATGTAAACTATTACCCATGTAGTGCAGCAGTGCTCCAAAATGTATTCACCAAATGCAGTGAATGTCCCACGATGATGAAAGATGCTGATGTGGGAGGAGTGGGGGTGGAGTGGGGTGTAGGGTATGTGAGGACCTCTTATATTTTTTATTGTAACATTTTCTGTGATCTATGTATCTTTAAAAAAGAGAGAGAATTCAATAGTGTTGTTGGGGGGGGAGAGGGAGGGGGAGTGGGGATGAATGGGACCTCACATATATATTTTTAATGTAATATTATTACAAAGTCAATAATAAAATTAAAAAAAAAAAAGATTTTAAAATATTAAAAAAAAAAAAAATTTGAAAAAAAAAACCCTGGTATCAACAATCACTTTGTCTTGGACCTTCATCCCCCAAATTTTATATAATCATTCATCCTTTTATCTAAGTACCACATCCTATCTATTCAAGTAGTATAGGATGATTTAACTTTGGGACTCTCCCTATGTCTTCAGGGGCAACAGTGACACTGCCAAGGGATCACGGGACATTAAAAATGAGAGGAAAACTTTCCCCTCAGGTATAAGAAAATACTAGACTCCTGATTCCCCACCCTTCAGGGCTAGAAAGGCAGTCTTTCCCTGGGGAAGCAGAGGAATCTGACTCAAGCATAAACTCTCATTTCTGAGATCTAGGACAGGAAAGATAGATTTGTACAGAGCCAGGAATTCCACCCTGGCAAAGATTGTAAGTCTGATCCCTAAAGAAAATGAAGGCATAAAGCCACTACTATGATAGTGAACATCAAGCTACAGAAGGGATTGGGATAGGAGTATAGCCAAGCTTCTTAACTGGGGAGTTGTAGATTTCAAGCATTAAGGCAGGGGTTGAAAGAGATGGTGGGGAGAGTGCTTGAGGAGAGGGATGATAAAGGGCCAGGTGGAGATGACTGTGCCAAAGATGACTGTGCCAGACTTCTGCATTCTCTGAAGAGAATTTTGCCAGACTTGGGTTCAAGGATCAAAACCAGAATGTCATGTTGGAGATATATGGAACAGTCTTCATCAATATATTAAAGAGGCATGAGGAAAGGTGCAGATTTGGAATGAAAAATAGGTTACCAAACTAAAAGCCTTGGGTCATAAATACTTTGAAATCTTCACTTGTATGCCTTTAATTCCTTTCCCATTTTTCACAGGTACCTGCTTTTTCTTGTACTGTCTCTTTACTTCTTTTATTCCCTTTGCCCTTTCTGTACTCAGTTCAGTCTCTTCTGTTTTAACTTTCTTTTCTCTTTTTCCATCTTCTTTACATCCTCTATTTTCTAGACATTTATGCTTCTGTTGTCCCCTCTCTACCCACTCTCTTACAGTATCTTCCACTTACTCAACCTAAATTCATCCCACTGTGCACAGCGTACTCCAGACCAATAGAGGTCACCAGGAGAAATAAGCTATAAAACTATTTTTGATTCAGTAGCTTTTTCTCTTCCCCTCATCATGGTTTATATCTTCTTACCTTTCACTTGCCAGACAATAATTTTTTAAAGATTAACACAAATTCCCATTGAGATTCTATATTCTCTAATCTGGAACACAAAGAGATCATGGAGGAAAGCCCCTGCACAGGTATGCCTCCTGCAGACACTAAGAGCAATAATCTTGCAAGTCAGATCACTGGAGCATGTCCCTTGTGCAATGGTCCCTCAGAAATCACAATACCCCAGGAAGGATGTCTATACGTTTCTTGGAACTATAAGATGGGCAGAGATATCTTATTAACCTGGGCAAAGAATCTTATTTGGGAAAAAGAAGACAGAACGATACAAATACATAGTGTTAGGTGAAGGAGAGATTATGTGGACTGTCTGTGAGACTGAGGGTACTTGTCAAAAAATGGGCCAAGCATCCTGTGGCTAATGTGCAACTAATGATCTGGAATCCTAGCACCACTGGCCTCGTGCACTGATTCTTGTAATTATATCTGTCATATTGACCTTTAAGATATTCTCTTTGTCTTTGGTTATATGAAATGAGACCGTGATAGCTCTAGGTGTAAATTTGTTTTTATTTATCCTGCAAAAGATATATTGGAATTCTTGAATCTGATTATTAATGCATTCTATCTCTTCTGGAAAGTTCAAAAGCATGATCCATTTAAATAAGGCCCCTGCCTCATTCTCTCTCCTCCTCAGTCAAAAACTATGATTAGATACACATTAGGCCTTCTCCCTCTGTCCTATATTTCTCCTATACAGTCTCCAGGATTTTACATCCATTTCTTTTTCTCTCCATCTTCATTCTGAATAGATTCTTCTGATCTCCCTTGAATTTCATGAGTCTTTTTAACAAGTTTCTAAACTGCTGTTAAATCCAGTGATAGAGTTCTTATTATTGATATATTTTTCAATCTGGTTCTTCCTCAAACTGTTATAGCTTCTAGTGCCCTGAATAAAATATTATCCCAATTTTTACAATTAATCACAGTAAAATAAAAAGATAATATGACTTTCAAAATCCATGTCCTTTCTCTTAACCAAATTTTGTATTTTCCACTTATCAATGGATATGTAGATAAGTGGATAAGTAGATAAGAATTTGTTTTAATTCTAAAAAAAAAAATTCTGCAGCTTTGTCTCTATTTTGCTATATAGTCTTAAATTGTGCCAAAACTATCCTTTCAACATATTTCTTATATTTTTATTTTTATTAGATTTTTTCACTTCTAGGCAATATGAGTGATTCTTCCTTTAAGTATACTTATCCTTTGCTTATAGTTTCAAGTTAATCTTTCATTTCTTAAAATCAAGGAAGGAAATTTTCTCAATATTTTTGTCAAGTAACTTTAATATCTCAAGTTACTGAGGACTGGATTCTCCTATCTATAGCTTTGTGCTCTTTTTAAATTAGTAGTGTTTTACTATACACAGCTCAATTTCTGTAGACTATTATCTGTTTAACATATTTGAGGCCTGAGGAAAAAAGTGGTTCCTCAAGAAAGCATTTAAGCTTGCTTTTGCTATTTTCTGGGGGCACTTCTAGTCCTGAATAATTTTCAATTCCTTCTTGAGCTAAATAATTGACATGTAGTCAGTCTCCAAAGTCAGAAAAGTGCCAGCCTGAGGTTCAGGATTTACAGGGAAGATTTTCCCCCTACAACAAGCTATGAAGTAGTCAGTTTTCTTTGAAGTTCCAGGTAGTGGTGTGAGAGAAGTTGAAGGAGTAGGCTTCTAGTACACACCCCTCTAAGTGTGCAGTGCTGGGGATTCTCATGTACGTGCAGATTACATAATCAGTTGTCCACCTGTGTGAGCCCTGTTTGGTCATTTTTCTCTATGCTCTATGAGATAATGAAAACTGGTGCTTAAATTCATGAAATGCCACAAATACTCTTGAGTTGAAAGTGAAGATCAACGTTGATTTAACTCTCTTGGTTTCACACAATTCCTGGTCTGAGAATTCTTTATTTTCTGTCTGCGAATGGATGTATTCAAAGAAATCCAATATAGATAGGTGTAGGCATAAGTACAGCTACAGCTACAGCTACAGATGGCACAGATACAGACAGAGACCTAGGTATGATCAGGAGTTTGTTCTAGGTACTCAGTCAATCATTCATCTAGAAATCTCAGCTTTTACTCCCTTTAAAACTTAATGTTTATATGTGACCATATTTAAAACTAAAAGAGATCTAAAAGTAAATAAAATCTTGATGGGCGTGGATGTCATCTTGCCTTTAGACTGCTTTTCTATGCATTTTAAAATTTGAACTGAAAGGTTATCTCTGCTTTAGTGCCTTTGGTTTAACATGTTTCATTTAAATAATATTCTACTTAATTTCTGACAATTCACTAAAAAATAATTTGAGTTTAATTAAACTCAAAAGATAAAGTCACACAGGAAAATGTCATATGAAACACAGATTAAAGAACAAAGGTAGAGAAACATCATTTATTACCCCATTCTTTTATATATTCAACAAATATTTGCAGACGTATCTTGTGCTATAAACAAAGTGCTAGGCACAAGGATGTGGGGTGCATGAGGTAGGTTTTGTCCTTACCCATATGGATCCTATGTGTAAATTATCTAGTCATCAGGGTGGGAGGTAGAATTAACTCCTTTTTCTTCTTCAGCCACTCAGTCATCTACCACACTGTCATCACTGCCAATGCTGCCTTATAGCAACAGCTCCCACTCTACTCAAGTCTCTGAGTTCCTCCTGAACTGTTTTGTTAGATCGCCCAGCTGGAAGTACTGGCTCTCCCTGCCCCTCAGCCTCCTCTTCCTCCTGGCCATGGGAGCCAACACCACCCTCCTGATCACCATCCGCCTGGAGGCCTCTCTGCACGAGCCCATGTACTACCTGCTCAGCCTCCTCTCCCTGCTGGACATCGTGCTGTGCCTCACGGTCATCCCCAAGGTCCTGGCCATCTTCTGGTTTGACCTCAGATCCATCAGCTTCTCAGCCTGCTTCCTCCAGATGTTCATCATGAACAACTTCCTGCCCATGGAATCATGTACCTTCCTGGTCATGGCCTATGACCGTTATGTGGCCATCTGCAAGCCTCTGCATTACCCATCCATCATAAATAACCTATTTGTGGCAAAGGCTGTTGTCTTCATCTTTGTCAGGAACACGTTTCTTTCTGCACCTGTTCCTATCCTCTCTGCCCAGCTCCATTATTGTGGAAAAAATATAATTGAAAACTGTATCTGTGCCAATCTGTCTGTGTCCAAGCTCTCTTGTAATAATGTTGCCCTTAACCGAATCTACCAGTTAATTGTGGCATGGACTCTTCTGGGCTCTGACCTCATCCTCATTTTCCTCTCCTATACTTTCATCCTCCAAGCTGTTCTTAAACTCAAAGCAAAAGGGGCAGCCACCAAAGCTTTGAGCACTTGTGGCTCACACTTCATTCTCATCCTCTTCTTCAGCACTATCCTGCTGGTTTTTGTTTTCACCCATATGGTTAAGAAAAAGGTTTCCCCTGATATTCCTGTCTTACTTAACGTCCTACATCATGTTATCCCTGCAGCTCTGAACCCTATTGTCTATGGAGTGCGAAGCAAGGAGATTAAACAGGGAATTTGGAAATTACTGAGGAGGAATGGTTGACAATAGAAAGTGATTGTGCTTTTGCTTTTCTTTTCTGGGTCAGAATACTCTAAAACTCAATTGGAAAGCAAGAGCTTTAGGGAAGGAGAAAAATTCAGAAGAATTTTTTCGTTTGAAATTTCCAAAAGTCTCCTCTTTTTAGCACTAACATTTCTATTTTTGAAATAATTAAAATAATGTATGATAACATTTTCTAACAAATCATTTTATTATCACATATTAAAAACTCATAAATCCATCCAAAGAGCACCATCAGTAGTATTCAGTGAAATCACATGTTTGTGCATTCATCAACCCAACCATTTCCAGAGCACTTTCATTACTCCAGTAATAAATAATAAAACAAAAAAATAAACAAAACTCATCACCTCTCAATCTCTCTATGCCTTGCCTGTCATACATAGCTGCTATTGTTTTTCCTTCTCTCTAGACTATTTGTATTTATATTTTGTAAAAACAATCTTACATATGCCATATCACCCATGTTTGTGTTTTACATGACATTGTACTAACTTATACAGTCCTATACAGTCCCGTGTTATAATTTTTGGTTCTCCATTAGTAATATACATGACCTTAGACTTGCCTTTTCAACCACTCACATACCCATAAAATACCACATCATGATGTGCTTTAACCATTTCTATTCATTTCCAAAGATTCACAAACAACATTTTTTTAACAATTCTGCACAAATTAGCCCTCAGCTTTCCATTCTCTAACCTCATTCTATTTTCTGATGATCTATATTACAATTATTAAGTCCATGAGTTTACTCAATATATTTAGTTCAAATAACAATCATACGGTATTTGTTTTTTTCTATCTGGCTTGCTTTACTCAAAATAATGTTCTCTGGGTTCATGCATGTTGTCATATACTTCACAACTTAATTTCTTATCACTGCATAATATTCCATTGTATATATGCACAACAATTTGTTTATTAGTTTATCAACTGATAGATACCTGTGTTGTTTCCATCTTTTGGCAACTGTGAATAATGCCACTATGAACAATAGTGTGCAGATGTCTGTTTTTGTCACTGTCTTCAGTTCTGACTGCATACCTAGCAACGATATTGTTGGGTCACATGGCAAGTGTATATTCAACTTTTTAGGAACTGCCAAACAGTCCTCCACAGAGGCTTTACATTTCTACATTCCCACAGAAGTGAATAATTGTTCCTATCTTTCCACATCCTTTCCAACCTTTACTGTTTACAGACTTGTTAATAGCAGCCAGTCTAATAGGTTTGAATGATACCACAATGCAGTTTAGATTTGCATTTCCCTAATTGATAGTGGTATTGAACATTTTTCCCCATGTTTTTTTGCCATTTGTATTTCTTCTACGAACAATTGTCTTTTCAAGTCTTTTGCCCACTTTTTAATTGAGTAGCTTTATTGTTGAACTGTATGATCTCTCTGTATATCACAGCTATTAAACCCTTATTGGATATGTGATTACCAAATATTTTCTCGTATTGAGTTGGCTGCCTTTTCACCCTTTTGTCAAAGTCCTTTGAGGTACAAAAGTGCTGAATTTTGAGGCAGTCCCATTTATCTATTTTTTTCTTTTGTTTCTCAAATTTTGGGTATAAGGTTTAAGAAACTACACCAAAAGATCTTGAAGACATTTTCCTACATTTCACTGAGGACTTTTTTGTGCATGTAATTTTTTAAAAACTAATTTATTTAAGTATATCACTCATACATAGACATACATAAAGAATGGGGGTATATGGAGAACTCATATTTTTTGAATGTAATATTAAAAAATGAATAAATACAAAAATAAAAAATAAATAAAATAAAAAGAACATTCTCAAAACATTACTACTAACCGAAGTATTTTCCGCAACCAACCTTATCATTATTATCTTTGTATCATTTATATATGAACATACATAAACAATTAAGTGTATAGCAAAAGTTGTGAAATTACAAAGCAAACATGCATAACATCATACAGGGGTCCCGTACACCCTCCACCAACACCTTGCATTGTCACAAGAGGTTTGTTACAAATTATGAAAGAATATTGTCAAAACCTTACTACTAATTGTAGTCCTTATTTTATATTTGGTGTATTTTTCCCTCAAACCACCCTATTGTTATTTTTAAAATGTATTTTATGATAGAAGTTGTAAACTTATAAAACAATCATTCACATGTGCACAATTCCCAAATAAAACCCCTCCATCAACACACCACACTGTGGTGGAATATTTGCTACAGATAAGATAATATCATCTGACTGTTACCATGTCTATAGTGTACATTGGGTTCACATTTTCCATACGGTCTCATTATCAACATAGTACATCTTTCACATAGATGCAAGAATATTATATTATTACTGCTAACCAGTCCATAAGTCACTCCAGCTGTATTTTTCCCATGCTTCTCCACATTCCCATCACCCTGCAGTAGTGGTGTACATTTCCTCTAGTTCATAAAGGACACTCTTGCATCTGTACCATCAACTACAATTCTCATCCACCTCTTAGCTTACTGTGCTATTCATTTCCTAGATTATTCTCTAGCATTTCTGTCATTTGGCGTTTACATACCTAGATTACCATTTTCTGTCACATCCCCATTAATAAACTGTTACTCACTATGTGTTACCATCCACTCTATACATTTCCACACTTTTATAGTAAAGCTAATTAAAACTTCTACATATATTTAACATCAGTAGTCCATCTCAGTCCTCCTCTTATCTCAAAGAATCCACCACCTATCACCAGGGCCTTTTTTTTTTTTTAAGAAATGTCTTTATTTATTTATTTTTTTAAAGATTTATTTATTTCTCCCCCCTTCCCCCTTCCCCCTTCCCCCCCTCCTCCCTTCCCCCCTCCCCCCTCCCCCCCTCCTCCCTTCCCCCCTCCCCCCTCCCCCTCCCCCCTCCCCCCTCCCCCTCCCCCCTCCCCCCTTCCCTCCCTCCCCCCTCCCCCCTTCCCTCCCTCCCCCCTCCCCCCTTCCCTCCCTCCCCCCTCCCCCCTTCCCTCCCTCCCCCCTCCCCCTTCCCCCCTTCTCCCCTCCCCCCTCCCCCCTCCCCCCCTCCCCCCCCTCCCCCCCCTTCTCCCCCCAATTGTCTGTTCTTTGTGTTTATTTGCTGTGTCTGCTTCTGTTTTCATCAGCGGCACGGGAATCTGTATTTCTTTCTGTTGGGTCATCTTGTCGTGTCAGCTCTCCGTGTGTGCGGCACCATTCCTAGGCAGGCTTCACTTTCTTTTGCGCTGGGCGGCTCTCCTTATGGGGTGCACTCCTTGCGTGTGGGGCTCCCCTACACGGGGACACCCCTGTGTGACTCGGCACTCCTTGTGCCCATCAGCACTACGCATGGGCCAGCTCCACACGGGTCAAGGAGGCCCGGGGTTTGAACCGCGGATCTCCCATGTGGAAGACGGACGCCCTAACCACTGGGCCAAGTCTGCTGCCAATATGCCCTGTACATTCCACAAGCACTGCCTTCTTATTTTACTTCTTTTAGCTATTAACTTTGTAAGATGCAAAGAGGTTGGTCAAGTTTAAATGACTTTGCTGCACCTTTTCATATCAAAGAATCGAGAACTACTGACAAGGAAGGCCACGCCTGCCTCTCCCATCTGCCTGTCTGGCTGGCAGGGAAGGAAAAAAACTTGCAAGTTGGTGAAGGACGACTGTGAAATCTAGAGTAAAAGCAAAAGTTGGTCCAAGGTGTCCTACAGGTTGTAAAATGCAGTTTAATCAGAGTGCCATTTTTTTTTTGTTCAAATGATTTTAATTATTGGAATGCACAATTTGCCAGGTCTTAAAGATATTTTCCTACAATTTCTTCTAGAAATTTTATGGCTCTTGCTTTTATTTTCAGGTTTTTGATCCATTTTGAGTTAATTTTTGGATAAGGTGTGAGATATGGGTCTTCTTTCAGCTGTGGATATCGAAGTCTTTCAGCACCATTTGTTGAATGGACTGTTCTGCCAGAGCTGTGTGGGTTTGACAGCTAGTCAACAATCACTTCACCATACCTGTGAGTGTCTGTTTCTGAACCACAGATTTTGTTCCCTTGGTCTATGTGTCTGTCTTTATGCCAGTACCATGCTGCTTTTTTAAACCACTATAGCTAGGTAATATGATTTTAAGTTTGGAGATGAGGGTTCACTTTTCATTTTTATGATGTTTCTAGATATTCAGGACCCCTTACCCTTCCAAATGAATTTTATAATTGTGTTTTCAATTTTTTTTGTATTTTAGTGCTGGTGGAATTTTTATTGGGATTGCATTGAATCTGTATATCAATTTGAGTAGAATTGACATCTTAATGATAGTTAGTCTTCCAATCCATGAGCATGGAATGTTTTTCTGGTTATTTAGGGCTTTTTTGATTTGTTTTAACATTGAGTTGCAGTTTTCTAAATACAAGTGCTCTACCTTATTGGTTAAGTTTGTTTTTGTCTATTTGAGTTTTAAATCAGCATTTAATCTTATTAGGTATCCCTTATATGTTATGCATCATTTTTCTCTTGCTGTTCTCAGAATTCTCTCTTTGTCTTTGGCATTTGAAATTCTGATGATTACATGTCTCAGAGCTGATCTATTAGGATTTTTTCAGATGGGAGTACACTGTGCTTTTTCAACATGGATATCTATGTCCTTCAATAAGGTGGACAATTTTCTACCATTATTGCTTCAAATATTCCTTCTGCCCTTTTCCCTTCTCTTCTCCAGGGACACCCATCACACATATATTTGTGCATCTTTTGCTGTTATTTAGTTCCCTGAGACCTTGTTCATTTTTTCCATTCTTTTCTTCATCTGTTCTCTTGTATGTTCACTTTCAAAAGCCATTTCTTCAAGCTCACCAATCCTTCCTTCTGCTTCCTCAAATCTGCTATTATATGATTCCAATGTTTCTTTTAATTTCATTGATTGCACCTTTCATTCCCATAAGATCTGCTATTTTTCTATGTTATGCTTTCAAATTCTTCTTTGTACTCATCCAGTGTCTTCTTAATATCCTTAATCTCTTCATTCATTTCATTGAATTTATTAAAGAGATATATTTGAACATCTATGACTAGTTGTCTCAATTCCTTTATGTCTTCTGGAGGTTTATCTTGTTCCTTTAACTGGGCCATAGCTTTCTGTTTCTTGGTGTGAACTGTAATTTTTTGTTGGTGTCTTGACATATGTATTACTAGAGTATTTATTCCAGATGCAGTTTTTCTCTTTAGTTTAGGACTTCCTGCCCTTCCTCTCTTGCTGGTTGTGCAGTAGGAGCCCAGGTTGTAATTGGTGTTATAAGCTGTGGAAGCTCAAGCTGCCCTCATTTCCCCAGAGACCACTAAGCTTCTTCCAACTTTCTCCTTTGCCAGGGGTAGAGAAAAAGCCACTGCTCTGTGGAATAATCCAAATCATGCAGGCCTAGACTGTAGTTGCTGGAGAGACTGATGAAGCTTCATGCCCTTTTCTCCCCTGCCTGGGGCAGAGATGGAGATGCAGGTGTGGGCAGCAATCTTTGCAGTGCGAGTTCAAGATGACCACAGTTGCCCCAGTAGACTTCTAATTTTCCATCTGTGCCAGCCAAAGGTACCTACAGTTACCTGTATAGGCTGGTGCAGGGCTGCAAGACCCCTCTCTGTCAGTAGTGGGCCTGAAGCCTAGGCTAGGGCTGCAGGCTGATGTGGGTGAAAGAACCTGGTTCCTACTGTCACTGTGATCTTTGGTCAGTCAGGCTTCCCCTCAGGCTGGAGGCAGATTCAAATGGTGGCCACCGTCCTCTTTCTCACTTGGGCAGATTCACACCCTACTTGTTCCCAGGGTTATATCTTAGCCAGGTCAGTCTACCAATTAGTAGCCAAAATCAGCAGCCAACTGTCTCCCCCTTCCCTGTTTTTGGGAAATGGAGCTTCCAATTCCAGCCACAGAATAGCTTCAAGGGTTGCTTGCACCATCAGAGTAGGACAATCACTGTCCTCTGTGGCTTGGCCAGTAATTTCCTGGAGAGGCTGGCACAGTTCCCCCCTGCTGGAGGTGTCACTGGGGCCTATGCTAGATCTGTGATATAATCTGGATGGGAAGAAGCTGGTCCCCACCAACACTGGGATTTTCAATCTGCCTCACTTCCTCTTGTGCCTGGTGTGGAGTTGAGATGGTGGCTACTGGCCTCTTTCTGACTTGGGCAGGTTCAATCTTTCTCTGTTCTCAGGTATGTACTTTATCCCACTGAATTTACTCATCAGTAGGTTAAGCTGGTACCCAACCATCTCTTCTCCTCATTTTCTGGAAGTGGAGCTTTTAATTCCAGCCACAGAAACAGCTCCTGAGGTAGCTTTTACTTCCAGTGGAGAATGGACACCAGCCTCTGTGGCATGGAGTGCTCTACCTATGACTCTTCTTGGCAGATGAGCAGTCTCCTCCTTCCATTCCCTCAAGTATTTTCCAGGATGCTTTTCTGGCCTCCTGCAGTTCCCAAACAGGTGCTTCAGGTAGCTCCAGAGAGCTCTAGGTGTTTACTAACTGCCCTGTAGCAGGGGCTGACTCTAGGAGTTCCTTACTCCTGCTGACATCTTGCTGATTGTCTATTTCTTCTTTTTTGATGTGTAAATTTATGGCTATGAGTTTCCCACTCAGTACCACTTTTCTTGCATCCCCTAAGTTTTTATATGTTGTGTTGTCATTTTCATTAGTTTCAAGGTAGTTACTGATTTCTTTTGAGACTTTCTCTGTGGCCTGACATAGGACTTTCTTGGAGAATGATCCATGTGCATTTGAGAAGAATGTATATCCTGCTATACTTGGATGTAGTGTTCTGTATATGTCTATTAGGTCCAGATCCTCTAATACACTATTCAAATTCTTTGGAATAATATATCATTGATTCTCTGTTGAGATGTTCTGTCTAATGATGATAATGGTTATTAAAGTCTCCCACTATATTTGTAGAGGCATTTATTTCTCTTATTTGTTTTTCCAGTGCTTACCTCATATATTTTGAGGTGCCCTGATTAGGTGCATAAAGATTACCCATTTTACTAATATGTAGTCTTGATCTCATCCTCTCAAAATAGCTTTGAATTTAAAGCCTATTTTGTGTGATATTAGTATAGCTACTCCTGCCCTTTTTTGGTTAGTGTTTGCTTGTATAAATGTTTTCCACCTGTTCACTTTCAACTTACTTGAATCCCTGGGTCTAAAGTGCATTTTTTTGTAGACAGCATATAGAATGGTCATATTTCCTTACCCATTCTGCCAATCTGTGTCTCTTGACAGGTGAGTTTAATCCATTAACATTCAGTGTTATTACTCTCAAGGAATTACTTACATTAGCCATATTTTCTTTGGATTTGTGTATGTCATGTTTTTTTATTTCTCTTTTTTGTCTTTTTGGTTGTTCTCACACTCTCCTCCATCTCTGTCTTTCCTGTTTTTCTCCTTCCTCCTGCAAAACTCCCTTTAGTATTTCTTAAAGGGTAGGTTTCTTATTGGCATATACTCTCTTAGTTTCTGTTTAACTGTGAATATTTTGAACTTTCCATCATTTTTGAATGCCAGCTTTGCTGGATAGAGTAATCTTGACTGGGAATTTTTTTTTCTTTTAGTACTTTAACTATGTCATACAACTGCCTTCTTGCCTTCCATGGTTTCAGATGACAAATCAGCACTTAATCTTATTGAGCTTCCCTTGTAGGTGATGGTTCTCTTTTCTATTGCTGCCATCAGTATTTTCTCCTTGTCTTGAGCATTGAATAATTTGACAAGTATGTGTCTTGGGGTAGGCCTGTTGGGATTTATACTATTTGGGGTACACTCTGTTTCCTGGACATGTACATCAATCTCCTTAAATAGATTTGGGAAGTTTTCAGCCATTATCTCCTCCACCATCCCTTTGCTCCCCTTTCCCTTCTCTTCTCCTACTGGAGAAATATAATGCATATATTTGTGCATTTTGTGTTGTCTTTCAAATCCCTAAGTCCCTGTTGGATTTTTTTTTTCTATCGTTTTATGTATGAATTGTACAATCTGTTTGATTTCAGATTTACTGTCTTTCCCATCACTTAGTCTTTTCTCTGCTTCTTCAAATCTGCTGTTATTTGCTGAGAGTGTACTTTTGATATTGGAGGATGCCATTCATTACCATCATATCCATTATCTTTTTGTGTATGTTTACAATTTCTTCAGTATGTTCTCCAAGTGTTTTCTTAATATTCTTAATCTCTTCCTTCACTTCATTAAGTTGGTCCATGATATTTGATTGGAGAGTTTTAATTAGTTGTTTGATGTTCTGCTCTGCTTCCTGGGTTTTAATTTGTTCATTGGACTGGGCCATGTGTTCTTGATTATTGGTTTGGTTTGTACTTTTTTGTTGGTGTCTGGTCATTTTTTCTCTGTGGATTTATTCAGATGATTAGTTTCTCCTTCTAGTCTCAAGTTTTTTAGGTGGTGTTTCAGGGTGCATGTTAATTTTTTTTCTTTGCCACTTTGTTATTCTTATTCTATTAAGTTTTTGTCTAAGTTTTTGTCTAAGTTACCTTGAAAGAAAAAGATTAGGGCCAGGGAAAGTAGAAGAGGTAAGGCAAGAAAAAACATAATAGTAGTATTGGTAGTAAAGAACCATATACAACCTAGAGGAATAAATATTAAACTCATATAAGCAGCATATAGTTATAGGAATAAGAAACTGGAGTACCAACAATGAAATGTGAAACTGAATATGGAGAATATAGTATGAATTAAAAGGCTAGTATGATCAGGAGTGAAAGAAAAGAGAAAAAAACAATAGGATAAAGAGTTAATAAAAGATAGAAAACAGAATCGAAGTGTTAGAAATAAAAAGCCAGAAAAATTGGGAGCTAAACAAAGAAAGGGAATGTAAGAGCATCAACAGAAAGTGGAATGTAGACAGATGTAGGAAGGAAAAGAGATAGAGTTGGTAACCAAAATCAGTATACACAGAAAAGAGGAGGCTAACGATGAAGAAGCACAGCAAACAATAAATGAGCTAGCAGTACCTAATTGAAAAAAGGAAAAAAAAAGGATAAAGGAAGAAAGAAAGAAAGAGAGACAGAAAGAAAGAAAGAAAAGGGTGAGGGGATACAGAGGAAGGAAAGGCAAAATAACAAGAAAAAAAAAACACAAGCCCTCAAGCAAGGTGGCATCCAAATGATAAAACAACAACACAGATTTCTTTCTTAAGTTCTTATTTAGGGAAAATAAGAGACCCAAGGCAAGCTAATACAAAGATATTATCTATGTTTTCCCTATCTCAAAGTATCAGCTAATATCCCAGTGGATCACTACTCTAAGAGGAGCTGTGAACTGAGCCAGAGATCTTGTACATTCAAGGCTGAAACTCCTCCACTGAAACAAACCCTCCTTCACTGTAAACCTGCTCCTCAAATAAAGTTCCCCTTCCAGGGACAGGATAGACTCTGCAATTGAATAAACTGATTGGGAATCTGCCCTTACCCCTTTCTCCCTTTCTCATTTCCCTCTCTCCCAGGGCAGCAGGAAGCCACTGTGAGAGTTCCCCTCTGAAATTCAAATGGGACTCTTGTGAACCAAATCACCACTGAAAAACAATGACTCTCAGTCTCTTTGAGAGAGAACACCCACACCTTGCTGGGAACCCTAAACATGCTTATGGAGTCCTACCAAGCACTTCTTACTGTCCCCCTCCCTTAGGTGTGTTGCATAGGATTAGTTAATTGCCTGGCTCCACCTTCTCCCAGACATAACCCACAGAGGTTAGGTAAATCGTACTTCCTAGGCAGATTCTCCTCTTCCCACTTCCTGGTTTCTCCTCAATCCAATTGGTATGCTCCTCAAAGCTCAAAACAGGGGTGTTCAGACAATTGGACCTGCACTCATCATAGGGTTCCTCTGCACCCTTCACCAGAACCCTCCCACTCTCAATTTTTTTCCTTTGGCTGTGAGACCAGCGAGTTTTGGGGAAAACTGGGGTTTCTTGCCCATCCCACGGTTTTACCTTGAGCAATCACTCTTCTTGTCGCACTCTCTCCAGATCGATTTCCAGCAGCTTCCTGCTTTGTGGATTCCCACAACAGCTCACTCAGGCAGGATTTTGTCCTTTCTCAGCTGTTTTTTTGTAAGAGCTATGATATGGGAGGTCTTACTCTGACGCCATCTTGCCCTGCCTCCAGAGTATTTATTCTTAACAGCACACACAGATATAGCCTTTTATGATGTACTCTCAGTAATTACATAGCATCAATTCTATATTTTGTTGAAAATCGACTGAAGGAGAGCCAAATAATTAACAATTGTAACCATATTTTAAACCTTCATATTAATTTTGATGATTTCATTTTGTTCCACCTGTCTTTAGTGTTCATCATTTCTGTGTTCTTGTATTCATTTGCTGGCTGTGTTTTGAAATTTTTTTCGAAGATACCAGGGATTGAACCCATGACCTCATACATGTGAAGCATGTGCCCAACCACTGAGCTCCACCAACTCCACCGGATATGGTTATTTTCTCTTAACAAATCAATTTTATTGATACATACTAATAAAGCATAAATCCATCCAAAGTGGACAATCAATGGTATTTGGTCTAATCATATAGTTGTGCTTTCATCACTTCAATCATTATTAGAATATTTTCTTTATTCCAATGACAATAATAACAATAAAAAAACAACAACAAAAAAACAAACATAAAAAACTTATTGACCTCTCAATCTCTCTCTTCTTCCCCTGCCATTCCTAGTCTCTATTTTGTTTCCTTCTTTCTAGTATATTCATATTTATATTTTTTAAAAACAGTTTTATATATGCCATATTACTCATACTTATATTTTACATGAGGTTTCACTATGTTATACAGTCCCATGTTACATTTTTTAGTTTTCTTTCTAGTAATATGCAGTCCTTAGACTTTCCATTTTAGCCACTGTCATACCTATATGACAGCTCTGGATATGACAGTGGTTCATAGTTCTGCTAGTCACAAACACCACTCTCACTGTTGCTCTTCATTTCCAAAGATTTACAAAAAAACTTTTTACCAATTCTTCACAGATTAATCCTCAGATTTCCCTTCTCTAACTTTATTCTATTTCCTGGTGACCTATATTCTAATTATTAACTCCATGAGTTTGCATAATACATTTAGTTCATAATACCACAGTCATACAGAATTTGTGCTTTTGTGTCTGGCTTGTTTCACTCAACATAATGCCTTCCAGGTTCAAACATGTTGTCAATAAGCTTCATTTCTTTTTACTGCTTCATTTCTTCTTACAGCTGCATAATATTCCATCATATGTATATATCACAATTTGTTTACCATTTCATCAATTAGACACCTAGGTTGTTTCCAACTTTTGGCAATCATGAATAACACCTCTATGAACATCAGTGCAGATGTCTGTTTGTCTCACAGCTTTCAGTTTTTCTGGGTATATTCCTAATAATAGTATTGCTAGGTCACATGACAAGTTTATATTCAATTTCCTTATGAACGGCCAAACAGTCCTCCACAGTGGCTGTACCACTCTGCATTCATATCAACAGTAAATAAGTGTTCCTATCTCTCCACATCCTCTCCAAAATTTACAGTTTTCCAAATTTTTAACAGTGGCCACTCTAATAGGTGTGAAATGATATCCGTTGTAGTTTTGATTTACATTTCCATAATTGCTAGTGATGTTAAACATTTTTTCATTTCTTTTTTTTTTTTGCCATTTGTATTTCTTCTTTGGACAACTGTTTTTTCAAGTCTTAGGCCCATTTTTTAAAAATCAGGCAATTCGTATTTTTATTGTTAAGTTGTATTGATCTGGTTATTTTAATCTAATTCAGGGTTTTTTGCAAATGGCCAGACAGTAAATATTTTAGACTTATATGGTCTTAGTCACACATTCTTCTTTTTAAATATGCTATATATGCAAAAACAATTCTTAGCCTTTTAGCTGGACAAGAACTTTATTTAATGATAATAAATATTCTTTTATACTTATTTTTTGAGATCTCATTTTGTTATTAGTTTTCATTTTTAAAATTCCCTTTTGATTATTCTTATGGATTCCAGTTTTCTTCTGAAATTCTCTATCTTGTTATTTATTTTCTTTAGTATATTAATCATAGTAATGCCAAGGTCCCTGGATTGTATTTCCAATGTCTGGTTGTCTTGTGAGTATGTAGGTTTCTTTTTTACTTTTGTTCTCTTACTTGTTTTGCCTGGTAGCTTTTTTATTGAAGTCCAGATAATATGTTTGAAAAATTGTAGTAGTTTTTGAAGACATTATTTGTTTGTCTACATTATTTTCTCTTCTCCTTTGGCAGATTACATCACTACTATCAAGGTCTGAACTCTATAAGGATTATATTGTAAGGTTTTATTTACTCTTGAGATGTGGCTCCAGGAATTTTTACTATGTACTATCCTCTTTGGTATGGCCTGAACACTAAATATTGTCTCCACAAGACCCACAAAACTCCAAAGTTATGCTCTTCTTTTCATTTGCTTTTTTTTCCTATGCAAATTAAGAATCAGAAACTAGCTCTAGTAAAAAGGTGGTGTTAATTTGGGGGCTCTTTTCCTTATGTCTCTTTTCACTCTGGGATCTTGGTTCCTCACATCCTGGCTGCTTTTATAGCTCCCAATAGGAATTTTTCTTCCTAACACTGATTATTTGATAAAAGTTTTGCAGGTTTCCTTGCCTCTGAGTGGCTGCCCTCTCCCTGGTGTTCAGCCTCTTTCCATGCTCCTTTAGTCATTAAACAACTGATGGAGGAAATAGTGAGTAAAATATTAGGCTAAGCTTAGTAATCTTGGTCCTTCCTGTTTTTGTTACCTTAGAAAGTCTCACTCACATGCTTCATAAGGAGTATGGTGAAGGGATAAATAGATATATCAAAATTCAAGCTATAACACAGATGATCTAAAAAAAGAGCAAGGAGATTGATGGAATATGTCTCAGTGAAGAAGATGGCAGAGAATCATTTTCACTACCCAAGAATTAACCAGGAACTTTTAGTCTGGAAAGCAGAAAATTATACAGATTCTCATTAGAAGAGAAAGAGTAGGTGACACTTGCTCCATAGTTTTAGTGTAGTTAGGGAGATTCTTGGTAGAACTCTCCAGTGAATATCACTTCGTCTATGCTAAGAGACCAGGGAGACTATAGTTCCCATCCAGGGCTTCAGGTGTTGATATAAATGCCTTTTCATTGTTCAGGAAAGTGAGGGCCCCAGAAAGATGCCAGGGAATGTTTTCAAAGTTTAACCTTTCAGAGACATTTGGAAATCAAGGTGAAGTTGTGGTATGTTGGATAGGATTGTAGGCAATAACATGATAGCTAGAGAATGAGTTCATACTAAGCTAGGATAGACAGAGGGAGTGCAAGGAAGTGTGTAATAAAGTCAGTTGGAAAGAGGATGAAGTGAGCACACACAGGCAAGCTCTCTTGCCTTGCAGATTTTATGCCCATTAACTAACATGGCTACAAATAACTTCCTACATGTACATATATTTCATTGTATCCATAGTCCCAAACATCAAGTCATAAATGAGATGCAGAAGAAAATTCTCTGTATTAGTTCATCTGTTGTTTCTCACCTTTTATATTAGGAACCAAACGTGAATGTCAAGATGTAAGGACAATGTTCTCCTGGTACCTAGCACATTTCTTGGCATAGTATATGAAATCAATAAGTATATTTTTTGGATGAGTGAAATTATGAATTAATGCATCTTGAAGCATGGTTATGAAACCTGGTAGAGTTATTAATTTGTTTTATTTTGTTTTTAATAGGACCCAAGGACAAGGTGAGAAGGCACCTGAGAAGTAAGATAACATGTGTAAAGTTCAGGTAGTTTCATAGCCTCATATGCTGAGGGACTGGGAATTAGGTAAAGACCAAATGAAAATGTTTAGAGCAGGGCTTCTCAACCCAGGCACCACTGACATTTTAGGCTGAGTAATTCTTGTTCCAGAAAGCTGTCCTCTTCATTGTAGGATGTTTAGTAGCATCCCTGACCTCCACCCAGTCTATACCAGTAACATTTAGCCGCAGTTGTGACAACCAAAAATGTCTCAAGACTTTGCCAAATACCCCTAGAGGGGCAAAATCACCCCCTGGTGATTGAGAACCCCTTCTGTAGAGAATCTCTTCTCTTTATCCTCAGTTAGAGGACTTGAGATGGTGGTGCAAGATGGACATTTGCAGGGAGGAAGAGTAGGAGAATGCAGATTTATGAAAATTCCTGTTTGATATATGTTCATTCCAGAGCATTATAAGTTGTGGGTTCAAAGAGAATCTGGGGCTCAGTCTCATCACCATTCTGTGTAAAAATTTGAGATTCTATGAATAAATGTTGATAGTATATTCCATACATATATATTTACAGAATGAATAAGTGACTTGCTGCTTTGTACATTATTTATAGGTTCTGAAATTGACTGGGTTCTCAGGAGGGTACTAATTCTGGCAACTCCTCTTGGAAAATTGGTGGGGAGAAAAGGATAGACTGTCTTGCTTTGGAAAAAACAGTAAAATTTCTACGTCTTCATACTCTAGGTGGGACTTGAGAGTGGACAAGACAATCTTCACTCTCAATTAAAGGTAGAGCCATCCATCTTCACAATCTGGAGAAAGTCATATAAGTGCCATAGACTCCAAGTTCTGGATGGCAAAATGATGAACTCATCCCATGAGGTAAGGCCGCTGATAATTTTGTTTCCTGTTCTCACTTCACACATACTCTTCTTTCTACCTGGAATGAAAGTTCTGTACTTCTTTCTTTGTAAAAATACAATTACATCTTTTAGCCATTTTACCTCCTCAGTGGAGTTTTTTTTTTTTTTTTGGTCCTAATCCATACCCACATTTTCTTTTCTGTGTTTTTCCCTACTACCATGCAATATTTTATTGAAATTTCCTCTCCTTATTTATGTTTCCCTTCCTATACTGTGAGAGCATGGAACAAGATTTTTTCAAATTTTCTGTCTAAATTGCATAATCCAAGGTCTGGCACATAACAGGAAGTCAATAAATATTTGCTAACATGAACTGCAAATGGTCTTTTCTTGCCTCCTTTATTGATGCTTTTATGTATGACAGTTTTCCATTACAGAACTGAGAAGGGAAATATATCTTTCTTCAAATATTACTTACCCTGATTCAGCAGCCTAAATTATTTATATAGCCTCTTTTCTTAAGATAATGCCCCCAGGTTATCCCTCACTTCTGCTATTCTTCATAGATACCAGATGGACCCCATTATTTGCCAAAGGCTGGTTCTATCCTGGGTTAAAGGAGGATATGATGACTTTTCTATGAATCCATCTTTCAATTTCCTGGTAACTCCAGAATTTATCATTTTTAGACTCTTTGAAAAGTTATCTCATCTCAAGGAGTTACCTGATAATGAACTTCTCCTATCTTGATTGCCTCAAACTATTAATTCACAATAAATAAATTTGATAAGTATGCTAGTTGCTATATAACAAAATCACTTAAAACATTCCTCTTCCTTTAGTACTAAAAAGGGGACATCCAGAAAGATGTCAAAATCTGGACTACAGGAAAAATTTTGCTGGATTCTAATCTCAAGGGCATCTAAAGTGATGTTTCCTTTCCCATGTATTTGAATAGGATGTAGTTCAGGCAATTGGAAACCTTTTAGGTATTCTGGATTAACCTTCCCAAGACAGTTTCTGTAATGAGTTTGAGCTTTTGGGATTCAATGAGTGATCATATCATTTTAATCCAAAATATTTCATAAACACAAGATTCATCCTAACTTTAAAAGTCTCTGTGCAAAATATGAACAAACATTTTCTTCTCTTTCTTTATGCTCCAAAAATTCTAACGAGCATGGCTTTTTGGAAGACCTTGTTAAAACTGAAATTGTGTTACTAAACCTCTGGGGCATGCTGATTGTTATTTTGCTTTCCTTCCCTTGATCACTGAACAAACATTTATTTCAGAATTTATATGTGTTAAATATTGTATTAAGCACACCAACAAACAAAAGTGAATTTGTGGTCTCTGCTTTATAATCAGGTGGTTAGAAGTGTATTTACACAATTAAACATATACATTTTAAAGGTCCTCAATTCCCCAATAAGGGAATGGGTTGGGTTACATATGCTAAAATATTTTTCATTTAGATTTAATGCACTGTATGTAACAGCACCAGATTCAAACAGCAAAGACTTTTATTGTACTTATCTCTTTTCCACTTCACTCCTTACTCCAAATGTCAACCTGGAAAATGGAACTATATAGGCAAGAGTGAGGCTAGGTTTATTACTGGAGCCATCTGATGCTCAGGTAGGGATATCAGAAATGTTTAGGTAACATTCAATGAGAGAAAAAGACTATTAAATTATATTTTGCATTTTATTAGGAAGCTGGACAAAGAGAGAAACTGGGCATTAATCACTAATGGGAAGTCATCATCTGACACTGATAAGCACAGTCACAAACAGTGGCAGAAAGAATGTCCATTCCTAATGACACTCAGTTCCATCCTTCTTCATTCCTCCTGATGGGCATCCCAGGACTGGAAGCTGTGCACATCTGGATTGGATTCCCCTTTTTCTGTGTGTATCTTGTTGCACTCCTGGGCAATGCTGCTGTCCTTTTTGTGATCCAGACTGAGCAGAGTCTCCATGAGCCCATGTACTACTTCCTGGCCATGCTGGACTCTATTGACCTGGGCCTGTCCACAGCCACCATCCCCAAAATGCTGGGCATCTTCTGGTTCAATCTCAGGCATATATCCTTTGGAGGGTGCCTTTCCCAGATGTTCTTCATCCACTTCTTCACTGCCATGGAAAGCATTGTGTTGGTGGCCATGGCCTTTGACCGCTACATTGCCATTTGTATCCCCCTCCGGTACACTGTGATCCTCACCAACAAAGTCATCAGCCTCATTGCAGGTGCTGCTGTCCTGCAGAGTCTGTGCATGGTAGTTCCACTGGTGTTTCTCCTCCTGAGGCTGCCCTTCTGTGGGCACCATGTCATCCCTCATACCTACTGTGAGCACATGGGCATCGCCCGCCTGGCCTGTGCCAGCATCCAAGTCAACATTATGTTTGGCCTTGGGGATATGTCTATTTTATTTTTTGATGTGCTCCTTATTACTCTCTCCTATGTCAGGATCCTCTATGCTGTCTTCCGCCTGCCCTCCTGGGATGCCAGACGCAAAGCTCTCAACACCTGTGGCTCCCACATTGCTGTTATCTTAGCTTTTTTCACACCAGCATTTTTCTCTTTTTTGACACACCGTTTTGGCCACAACATCCATCAATATATCCACATCTTGTTGGCCAATCTATACGTGGTTGTTCCTCCAGCCCTCAACCCTGTAATCTACGGGGTCAGGACCAAGCGGATTCGGGAGCGAGTGCTGAGAGTTCTTTTTCAAGTAGATGATTAACAAGCAATTGTCTTTCAATATCTTAATTTATGTTTCCTCCTTATGCTCATAAGAAAAATTTGTGTGCAGTGTAGAGCTCTGTTGTCTAAAAATATGGACATCACCATTCCAGGGTCCAAGGATGAAGCAATAAAATATGGATTAGAGTGGATTTACTGATATTCTACTATAGAACTATTGTGATTACTATTGGGATAAATTGTTGCATTGATGTGGAGAAAGTAGCCATGGTAGTTGCTGAGAGCAGGGAGAGGGAAGAAGAAATGTGATGTGAGGGCATTTTCGGGGCTTGGAGTTGTCCTAAATGATATTGAGGGGACAGATGCTGGACATTATATATCCTGCCATAACCCACTGAATGGACTCGGGGAGATTGTAAACTACAATGTAAACTATTATCCATGTGGTGCAGCAGTGCTCCAAAATGTATTCACCAAATGCAATGAGTGTGCCACAACGATGGGGGAGGTTGTTGGTGTGGGGGGAGCGGGGTGGAGGGATGTGTGGGGTATATGGGATCCTCTTATATTTTTTCATGTAACATTTTCTGTGATCTATGTATCTTCAAAAAATACAATTAAAAATGATGGGTGTGGGGGCTCAGGAGTGGAAATATGAGTACCTCTTATGCTTTTTATTGTAACATTTGTGTTATAGATTATCTTTTAAAAAGATAATTAAAAAATAAAAGAAAATTTTTTAAAAATTTAAAAATAAAAATATGGAGAAAGAGGTATAAAGGGTGGCAAAGGTAATAATAGCATTCCTTTATCTACAAATTGAAACCTTTGAATTTAAGGATTTTAATGATTTTATTGATGACAATATTGGAATTTTAAGAATTGTATTTTTACCAGGTACTTTCATTTATATTGTTTGATCATTAAGGTAGTCCTATAATGTAGTTTCTAGTTTTAGATGAATATTTTGATGTTTAGAATTGTTAAATTATTCACCTTAAAATCTCATAGGTAGGTAAGTAACTAAGGCAGATACTTTAAAAATTGTAATAGAGGCAATATAAGTATAAAATAATGTAATTTTCTCAGGGATTATAAATGGTTTTGGTGATATGATTCTCGAAATAATAATGACAATATATAACTCTTACTAGCATTCACTATTCTAAACAGTTTACTTATATTAATATATATATTTCTGATGTAACTTTTATAATATGGTTACTTTTATGATTTCCAATTTCATATGAGTAAACTGTGGTTCAGAAAGTTCTTAGTAATGATGTGTGATTGAGAATTTAGATCCAGACACTTAGGGAAATAGAAGTAATGCATTTAGAAATAGAATAAAGAGAGTAGGTAATAATACTCCATGATTACAGAAGTTACATTCATTAAATAAATATGTATGAACTTCTACTTATACCAAGTTTTATGTGACTGTTTGGTGATAGATGATAAATCACAAATTTATGTCCTTAGAATCCCATAGTAAGATAGATAGGCTGTTAAGTCTAAGAAAATTATGCTATGGGATTACATATTAATTCATATTTGGGGAAGCTAGAAATTTGTAATAATATACAACAAATGATGCTGGATGTATCATTGATACATATTGAATGTAGCCACACAAAACAATTTTTTTTTTGCACCTTTCTACTTTAGTAGTAATCATACAACAAGGTATTTACCTCTTCCGTAAAGGGGTATTCATTTGAAACCACATTCAAGTTTGTCTGCCAGAATTATGTTTTCTGTTTTACATCATTAAAATGTAAAACCAGGAACAGCAGGAACCATGAGTGAATTGGCAAAGATAGTGACACAAACACAGACCAAGTTGGATGATTAATAATAAACACATAAGCTAAAAACACACTGGCAGGACCAAATTCAAGAAAATTAGTGACAGATCTAAAATAGACAAAATCACATCCATATTGCCAAAGACCATTACATAAAATCTCCTCCTAAGTGCACGGAGACAATTAGAAAATCTAGCTGTAATCCAGATATCACCCATTTGAAGGAAACAGAGCGCTGGTGAAGCAAAAACAAAAGGGAGTTAAATCTCCATGTAGAGAACCATATCTTCTTCGGGAGATTACCTGACTCCATCAGCTAATTCTAACATGGGAGCCTTTGCCATTTCCTGGACAGGAAGAAAGTAAAATCTAGGCTTGCTTTCTATTTGCTGTTAGAGACTTGGGTAGCCTCAGTCATACAGCTGATTTTTCCTGATGATATTTATTGATTTCTGGTCTGTGTAGGTGAGAGATTTAATCCCTAATGAAAGCCTCTGAAAAGCAGAGCAAAGCTTTCACAAGTGTTATGTGTAAAAGATGAGAGTGGGCCTTTCACATCCAGGGGACAAAGTGAAAACAACACTCAGTTGACAACCCTATAGAGCACTTAGAGGTGAAGCAAACAGAGTTAGTCTTATTCATGCTTCACCCCATCTCAATGAGATGATGAGTTGCTGCTCTAGCAGGAAGAAAATAATTTTATTTGGAGCCTAAGCAACTTTTCTCATGGAATGTCTGGCAATAAAACTAGACAAAAGACAAAAGATAGGACCGCATGTCCAACCATCAAGGGAAAAAATTACAAGAGTGAAACAAACTTGCAAAAATGAACCAAATATAAGAGTTAACTATCATGGACTTTAAAACCACATGAGTAATACGTTAAAAAATAAAGGCAAAAATAAACAAAATAAATGAAAATATCACTGGAATTGTACCTTATACAAGAGATTCCAAAGGATATTTGAGAACTAAAAAATACTATATTCCAGTTTAAGAAATTACTAGATGGTTAGAAAAGAATATTAACCACAACAGAATATAGGAGAAGTGTCCAAACCAAAACACATATAAGAAAAAAATGTGGGATTTCAAATATATGTAGACAAAAAATGCATATAACAACAATAAAAAGGTAGGGAGGAGCGAATGTGGTTCAAGTAATTGAGCTCCTGCCTACCAAGAATGAGGTCCTGGGTTTGGCTCCCAGTGCCTCCTAAAGAAGACAAGCAAGACAGCAAGCTGACACCATAGGCTCACATTGTAAGCTGATGCAATGAGATGATGCAACAAGATACACAAGGAGGAAAACATAATGAGATCACAAGAAGGCAGGGAGTGGAGGTGGCTCATGTGATTAGGTGCCTCCCTCCACATAGGAGGTCCCAGGTTTGGTTCCTGGTGCCTCTTAGAAAAGGAAGATGAGCACACAACAAACAAGACATGGCAACTACAAACAATGGGGCATTGGGGAAAAATATAATAAATCTTAAAAAAAAGGGAATGAGTAAACAATTAAATAACTATATGATCTAGTAGTGGTAAAGGAAAGAATTTTAATGGGCTGTAATAGGTCCACAGTGGATGTCAAAATCTTTAGGGTAACTAAAACAGTACTAAAAGAACCTATAGACAACAATTTATTAGAGGGAAAAGGGATAAAAATATTTTAATAATTCAAACATCAGAGAAGAAAATATATAAGAATATGAAAAGAAAAACAAGCCAAAAGAGAAAGGAGAAGACACTGCCATGGAATAGAAAAGCCAAAGAACCCAAAGATTGACTACCCAGAAAGTTACAAATCCCTGGAGAAGCAAGCCTCCTAGAAAATGCTTTGTTTTAGACTTCTGGCCTGTGAAACTATGAACCAATAAATAAAGTTGTTTAAACCTACCCATTTCATGGTATTTGTCATAGCATTATGTATGAGATGCTATATTTGATAAAATGGTTGTAGTCATTCTTATTAGCCAGAAGGATACATTTGGTCTTTTGTTTGTTTGCACGGTGTTCTTGTGTTTATCTTTGCTCAGATATGGTTATGTTAGGGTCGTGTTTTTTGTTTGTTTGTTTGTTTTTTTTACCACCCCCAACCTTGTGGCATTTTTTTGCACGCTGTCTGCTCTGTGTGTCCATTAGCTATGCATTCTTTTGCTCGTCTCTGTTTTTGTTGTGTCACCTTGCTGACTTGGCTCTCCATGGTGCCTGTGGGCCAGCAGCTCTCTGCAACATGCAGGTGAGCCTGCCTTCACAAGGAGGCCCTGGGACACAAACCCAGGACCTCCCATATGGTAGATGGGAGCCCAACTAATTGAGTCACAGCTGCTTCCTTAGGGTCTTTTTTTTTTAATCTCATGCCATCAGAGACGCAAAATGATTTCATCTGATGTTGATATTTTATGAAATTATTGTAAGTGGGTATTAGCATGACCAAGCGTTAGTGCCAGGCCAGCTATAAACTGACAGTTTTTAGTTCTTTTTTCTTTTCTTGGAAGAAAGCCAGTCTCCCATGTTTCTGAACATATCCCTGTATGAAGTCCTCAAATAACATGTTTCCATTTTACTTGGTGATTTTTATTGTGACCCTTCCAACCCTTTTCTAAAGAAATTATGTTAGAAAGCTTAGAAGATTTCAGGCTTTTCTGAATTTCTGGTAACTATAATAAGCACCATACAAATTGAAACTTAATTATTTGCATATTTATAAAAGTTAGCATTGTGTACGCAAGCAGAGTATGAACTCCTTGGAGGGAAAGAACTATAGATACAGGAACTACCTGAGTATATATGATAAGTGCTTGATGACTTCACTGACTAAAATGATGTTTGCTGAACAAAAAACGGCACTATCATTAGAGAAAATAGCAGTTCTGTGTAACATGATGGGGAATTACAGATTGGCTTGGAAATTTTCCTGTGGGAATGATGGCAAGAGAGTGATTAGCAATAGTGGGGTTATTAGAGAATGAGAACTTACGGCAAGGTCAGGACCTAAGGGGAAGAACTTTAAAGTCCCAAGGGATTCCTTTTTTATACCCATAAGGCTGTAGTAAGAATTTGTGAATTCTTTGTCTCTCATGCTCTCTGATCCCATGTTGCCCCAGAAGAACAGCTACACTTGGTCAAGGAGAGGATTTTCAATCATATTGTAAACTTTCCTCCTTGGACTATGGTTATGGAGCTGCGACACACTTGAAGCAGTCAGGATTGCTGATTCATTCAATATTAGGTATGTCTGAAGCTGGTAGGCTGGCTGGTGAGGGTGTTGTGTATGTTTAAACATATAGATAGGGCAGGTTTGGACTTGCATTGATTGATTTAATCTTCTCATTAACCTGATTTATGATATAAATATTAATTTTGAGGAGATAAAAATATTTTCCATTCTTATTTCTACTGACAGAATTTCAAGTGGCTACATATTTTAGTGACATGGGTTTTTTATTAGATGTTATAGGCTTACAGAAAAATCATCTCTGAAAACATTTATCTTTTAAATATAATTTAAGTAGACCTACTTTTTTTTTAAGATTTATTTATTTATTTCTCTCCCCTTCCCCCTTCCCCCTTACCCTTCCCCGCCCTGGGTTGTCTGTTCTCTGTGTCTATTTTTTGCATCTTATTCTTTGTCCACTTCTGTTGTTGTCAGCGGCATGGGAATCTGTGTTTCTTTTCATTGCGTCATCTTGTTGTGTCAGCTCTCTGTGTGTGGCACCATTCCTGGGCAGGCAGCACTTGCTTTCGCGCTGGGCAGCTTTTCTTACGAGGACCACTCATTGCGCGTGGGGCTCCCCTACGCGGGGGACACCCCTGCGTGGCACGGCACTTCTTGCGTGCATCAGCACTGCACATGGGCCAGCTCCACACGGGTCACGGAGGCCTGGGATCTGAACCGTAGACCTCCCATGTGGTAGACAGACGCCCTAACCACTGGTCCAAGTCCGCTTCCTAAACCTACTTTTTATCATAAGGAAAACAATATAAACAGCCAAAGAAGCAACTGATTTAAGTTATTTTTGAATCCACCCCCCTCCCCATTTCATTGTCCTAACATCCCATATTAGCTCAGTTTACTAAACTTCATCATGTTACTGGTTAATTCAAAATGTATTGTTTATCAGTATGTCTACTCTACTTACTGATATTCTACTATATTCTATTGTGACCAGTAAGAGAAGAAATTTTAGCATGGAGGTGATGCTAAGTCTTTGCTAAGGGCAGGGAGAGGAAAGTAGAGATGTGATGTGGGGGCATTTTTGGGATATTGAGCTGTTCTAAATGATATTGCAGGTTCATATGCTGGACTTTATATATCCTGCCATAACCCACTGAATGTACTGGGGGAAAGTGTGAATTACAGGGTAAACTATTATCTATATAGTGCAGCAGTGCCCCAAAATGTGTTCACTGAGTGCAATGAGTGTGCCACAATGATGGGGGAGGTAGTTGGTGTAGGAGGAGTGGGGGGGGTGGTATACGGGAACCTCTTATATTTTTTAATGTAACATTTTTTGTGTGTGGTGATGTATCTTCAAAAAATACAATCTACAAAAATGATGAAGTGGGGGGTGGGGAGTGGGTTATATGGGAACCTCTTATGTTTTTTGTTTTTTAATGTAAAATTCCTTGTGATCTATTAACTTTAATTAAAAAATAAAAAAACAAAAAACAAAAAAACAAAAATGTATTGTTTAATTAGAATCTAAAATATAGCATTATCGAAAATTTTCCAAATCAATATTTTTTCCTTTTCTTGTTCATATTCACTAATGGTAAAGAACAACAATAGCAGAATAGCTATAGATTTTAAATAGCTGTATTCAGATTCTTAATGGTACACAATAAAATTTTCCATTCTGATATGTGCATATATGGTCACATATTTGCATACATAGTCAATCTTATTTTAGCCTTCCATATTACAAAGGTATTTTAGTATTATATATATAATCTATAGATAAAAACACAGCACAATTGAAAAATTAAGTTTTTTAATGATAATTTTCTTTCCTCACAAAAATTCCTAATATTAGCACAACTCACCCACTCAGTAACTGATTCACTAATTTACTCACCCAATCTATCTTTTACAATTGTTCTAATGCAAGGGCCTATTTTGGAGAAAATAAGATGATTCTCACTTTCTCTTCCAGATCATGAGGGTTTATTCAGGTATGCATCTCTTTATCAATTTGTTGTGGGTCAGGAGACTGGTTCTTATTTGAGTTGGCATATAGTTCTCATAATAAAAATTTCTTTGGATAACATATGATCTGGGCATTTTTATTATTACCCTTTTTCCAAAAATTTCCCCACGTGGAGACAAGCTCCTGGGAGGTAAGCAGAGGTTCCCTGAAGTAGGCCAACTTGATGTGTTGAGAGGCAATTCCAACACAATCCCAGAGAGCCCTTGCACCCCTTCTTCCCCTCCCCAGCACAATGGAATCCTTATAGAACTTATTTCTGCTTCTAACACAGTTTCTGAATCTTTGTTTTTCATTCTCTATAAGGATAAGAATTTCAAAGATAGATGGAATAAGTATCTCCTGGACAGTGCTATGCAGAATGCAGCTGTGTTGCAGCAATTCTTTTCCTACTTCCTCTTCCACATAGAAACCTGCCGAATTTTCTCACAAGCTTAAGTCTTTGATTACAAATTTATTAAATCTCTGTCACCATCTTTCTGCACACCGGATGATTCTATCTGTCTAGTCATCCTAGCATAGAGTAAATAATTATTTTGTATGCTGAATTCAACGTTGTAAAAGACTGAATAACAGAGTTATATAATTTTGCATTACTATGGTTCCTTTGTTTCAACTGGTGAAACAATAATATTATGATTATACTATTAAACATAGTCCAAAGTTTGCATTAGGGTTCGCTATTTATGTTGTCCCATGACTGTGCTCTTTTTATTTTAATTCTGGTATGAGGGGGATATATGGGAACTCTGTATTATCTACATGATTTTTCAGTAAACCTACAATTGCTCTAATAACAGAAATAAGTTTTGTAAAGATTGACTACCATCATTCTTCTTACATACTCAAAGGATCATTTAATAAGGATTATGTCTTTCCATCTCATTTTTCCTTCTTTAATTGCCGGTATAGTGCGTAATTTTTGTTATCATCCCTTCTAACATTCGATTTTTTGACCAGGAGTTCAAATTAATGATTTCCTGATTATTTGGTCTTTTATTAAGAAACGTTTGAGTAGAAGCTATATGCTAAATGCTGTGCTGGAGAAAGAATGATGAACGACCTCCCTCCCATCACATTAAGCTTACAAATTAATAGGAATGCAGACATTAATTAAATAAGAACGTGCATGAAGGTGTCTGCATTAAAAATAGAGAATATTATAAGTAAATGCAATAAGATGAGAAAAGAGATGAGAGGTGGGGGCGTATTTGGGACGTGGAGCTGCCCTGGATGGCGCCTCGGGGGTGATCACCGGACATCGTGGATCCTCACAGGGCCCACTGGATGGAATGGAGGAGAGTATGGGCCATGATGTGGACCATTGTCTATGAGGTGCAGAGGTGCCCAAAGATGTACTTACCAAATCCAATGGATGTGTCATGATGATGGGAACGGGTGTTGTTGGGGGGGGAGAGGGGGGGGTGGGGGGGTGGGGTTGAATGGGACCTCACATATATATTTTTAATGTAATATTATTACAAAGTCAATAAAAAAAAATAAAAAAATAAAAAATAAAAAAAAAGATGAGAAAAGGCCTTTCTGAAAAACTATCCTTAAAATAAAGATCTGGGGCATTAGTGGATGAAGTTGCTGTTTCTTCTTTTATTTTGCTCACACCTATCTTGGAAACCCATTCAGTGGGTATGTTCCCGTCTTAGGGGTTTAATCTTTCTCTCTTTTCTCTCACAGAAAAAAAAGTCATTTTTTTTTTATCACTAAAGTCTTATACTTTGATTTCCAAGGTCCTGACTTCCTTGGATCCTAGGAAGAAGTTAGATGTCCCAAAATTGATACCATTATTTGCAAAGTGTTATTATTAGGCTGTATATGAGAATGCAATCATCCTTGATGTCATCATTTTCAGAAACATGAATTTAGACTGCCTAGGGTAAGAAGCATGCAAGAGGGAATAGAGAATGCCAGAGGAAGAGTAAAGTGGGAGAAAATGTTGGTTTCCTGATCAGGCTGGGTAATTAATTTCAAGGAACTGAGGAAAGCGCTAAATGCTTGAAGCTAAACAAAAGTTCGAGGGATAAAGGACATATCTAGTAAAAGCCTTAAGAATACTCCATTGCCAGAGAGTTTGGTAATTGACAGAACAGCTTCAGTTTGAGGTTAGAAACATGAATTTGGGATCCAGGCATACAAGAGAATCCATTTACTCAGGAACCAGAACTTGTCCTGTTTCTCTCTTAGCAATAATGTGAATAATAAGTAACATAACATAGCTGAAATTTCCTTATAAAGTATATAACAGTAAATAATCATGTGTACTATTATTTTCATAATCATTGTCTTCCTTCTAAGGAAGGAAATAAGGGGAATAAATTGATTGAGTTAATTCTATAGCCTGGGTCAATCTCTAAAAAAATGGTAGTTTCGATCTAAGATTATTTATGTTTTATTGAGTTTTGGGAAATCAATGGCCTCTTAAGGTGAGGTCCTTGTTTCAATGGAGAAAGCAAATATTTCCACCCAACATTTGATGATTTGATACCAAAAATACAAAAAAAAAAATTAGGAAGAAGAAAAACGGTTAGATTTTGATGAACGTCACTTATAAACAAATTGAGGTAGAAAAGGCATGTTAAATAGCAGGTAATAAGATCCATTGGTCATAACTGTCAATGTCCAGAGGCATTTTTGGACACATATTTCTAACCAGATAAATGAACTTCAATGGATGCTTTTGAAATGTGAAATATTGCCTATGCTCTCAGTTTATAATCATTTATCCATGGGATACTAATGTGTGCTGCTTCTCCCAGTTTATAATTAAATATTTGAAAATGTTAGGGCCTCACATATAATGCTATATCAAGTAGCTTAAACTATGTTTACACTAAAATTAATTTAGATATCTGTCCATTGATCAAATATCCATTTATTCCTTATGAAATATTCTCCTTAATTTGCCAGATATATCAATGAGAACTAAACAAAAGGAAAGGAAGTATGAGGAAAAACGTAATCTCTCTTCTTCATTGCAAGAGAGCATGAACTAATTATACCTTTTTTTGTTCTTGTTCTGCATTAGCACTACTGATGAGGCATTGGAGAAACTTATATGTAAGTACATCAGAGACCCCTAACAGTATGTTCCCAACAAATAGCTCTTCTATTCACCCCTCATCCTTCCTGCTTTTGGGAATTCCAGGACTGGAAAATATGCAGCTCTGGCTTGGCTTCCCATTTGGTGCAGTGTATCTGATCGCCCTCGTGGGGAACGTCATCATCCTCTTTGTGATCCGGATGGAGAACAGCCTTCACCAGCCCATGTTCTATTTACTGGCCATGCTGGCTGTGACTGACCTGGGTCTGTCCACTGCCACCATCCCCAAAATGCTGGGCATTTTCTGGTTTGGCTTCAGTGAAATTGCCTTTGGGGGATGCTTAGCTCAAATGTTCTTCATACATCTGTTTACAGGCACTGAAGCATTCATGCTTTTAGCCATGTCCTTTGACCGATATGTTGCCATCTGCCACCCTCTCCAATACAACACAATCCTAACCAACAAGATGATCTGCATCATTGCTGTAGCAGGAATTATGACAAATGTTGTTTTGCTTGTTCCACTTGTTTTTCTCCTTCTGAGGCTTTCATTTTGTGGGCATTATATTATCCCGCACACCTACTGTGAACACATGGGCATTGCCCGTCTGGCTTGTGTCAGCATAAGGATCAACATATTATTTGGATTAATCCTTATTGCTATTATTCTTTTGGGTGTTATTTTGATTGCCATGTCTTATGTAAAGATTCTGCATGCTGTCTTTAAGCTCACTTCCTTGGAGGCCAGGCATAAGGCTCTTAATACCTGTGGTTCCCACGTGTGTGTCATTTTAGCTTTCTTCACGCCAGCATTTTTTTCCTTCATGACTCATAGATTTGGTCACAGTGTTCCCCGTTATCTCCACATCCTCCTGGCTAATTTATATGTGATAATTCCCCCTTCTCTTAACCCCATTATTTATGGGGTCAGAACCAAACAGATCCGGGATCGTGTGGTGATGATCTTCCTTTTTAAGAAGTCTAGCTCTGGGCACTTCATTTAGAGAGATTCTTTGACTCTTTCCCTTGGCCTTTTTAAAAATGAAAATTTCAGAGTTATCAAAATTTCTGGACTAAATACTCTACAGAAGTGATGTTAAGCACAGTATTTCCTTTTTTATGTGCAATGTTAAATTGAAGATACATTTATATAGGAAATATTTATACCGAAGCAAAATATAAACTCATTCTTAAATAAATATGAATCATGTATTTTATAAAGAATGTTAAAATCAGAAGTAGATGTATTAGTCAGCCAAAAGGGTGCTGATGCAAAATACTAGAAATCTGTAGGGTTTTATAAAGGGTGTTTATTTGGGATAGAAGCTTATAGTTACCAGGCCATAAACCATAAGCAACTTCCCTCACCAAAGTCTTGATGCAGATACTCCCTGGAAGTGCCTTTGAGAAATTTTATTCTAGGAATCCATTTTTCTTAATTCTTCTATTTCATGAATTGAGAATCCCAAAACCATTCCTTTCAGGTTGCTACCATATAAATTCCAAATTCCCAAAAAGTTACTGCAGTGATAAACAACATTTTTTCCTAGGTCTTCTATATGAGTCTTTCCATGGACTCTTGCATTCAGAAACAAAGCTCATAGATATGTTCTTTTAAATAAAGAAATCTTTCACTGATTGTTTCAACTTTAGCAAGAGAAACGCAATCAATAATTTGACATTATAGTTTTTCTTCAATGGTTTCTAAATTCTGTGAAAATTATTTTATTCGTATTCAATGGTAAAGCTCTTATGCTATTTCTCCCCCACTTTAACTATCTGCAGGATGAAGTGTGTGTCTGTTTGTGTGTGTGTGTTTAAGTATTGGGAATAAAGAACCCATGATTTTTGCTCAGCATACCTTTTGGATGAAGCTCAAATTCTGAATTTCATTTGGTCCTGGTGAGGATATTAGTCATGGAATCTCGCTCTACTTCTTGCTCCTAGTAAGAGTTGAAACGTGATGTATGCTAGACACAGTCTGACATGAGATTTGATCTTTGGACCAATAGTAGAGATACAGTAGCTTTGGATCATAAGCAATAAATTTCAAGACTTTGAAATGAGAACATCTCACCATCAAAAGCAGAGAAACTATTACAGCAGAATTAATCCAATGTAGAGAGAAAATAATGCTCATAAAAGAATAGGTAAGAAATGTGGCAACACTTTTGAGTCCTAGTATCCAGTCATATTGTTCAATGACCTATTCAAGTATATTAACCAAATATTCCCATTATTTTTTTAAAGATTTATTTATTTATTTAATTCACCCCCCCCCTTCCCCCAATTGTCTGTTCTCTGTGTCTGTTTGCTGCGTCTTGTTTCTTTGTCCGCTTCTGTTGTTGTCAGTGGCACGGGAAGTGTGGGTGGCGCCATTCCTGGGCAGGCTGCACTTCCTTTCACGCTGGGCGGCTCTCCTTACGGGGCGCACTCCTTGCTCGTGGGGCTCCCCTATGCGGGGGACGCCCCTGCGTGGCAGGGCACTCCTTGCGCGCATCAGCACTGCGCATGGGCCAGCTCCACACTGGTCAAGGAGGCCCAGGGTTTGAACCGTGGACCTCCCATGTGGTAGACGGACACCCTAACCACTGGGCCAAGTCCGTTTCCCTCCCATTATTTTAAATAAAGTCGGGTCGCTAACCCTTGAAGCCAAATAATAAAAGTCAGTAGGCAGGACCTGATCAGGATTTCAGAGTTAGAGCTTCAGAGTTATGTGGAGGCTTCATTCCCCACATAAGTTTTCAATAACCAGCAAGAACTAACATATACATCTTTCTTAAAGCTCCATAAAATAAAGAATTTCAGTAGCAGAGCAAGCACCAAATCAAGAAAAAGGCAGCTTAAAAGTGGTAGGTTCCCCTGGTGCCCTGGCTGGCTCCTCATTTGCCCCCTCATTGCTTGGCATGGAACCAGCCTACACTCTCAGTGTAAGTCCCTGGTCCTGGTTCAGAAGGGAACAGAGTAACCCTCATGCACATAGAGAAGATGAGAGAAATAGAAACCATCAACAAGGAGAACCAGATGTGGGACATAGAAGACAAAGACTTTTTAAAAATAGCCCTAAATATGCTCAAAGAGCTAACAGAAAACATGGGCGAAGAGCTAAAGAAAATCTGGAAAACTATAGAGGAATATAGAAAGAATAGCACTAGAAATATGGAAATTATGAAAAGGAAGCAAACAGAGCTGAAGACCATAGAAACAAAAATAAAAAAATTCACTAGTAGGGTTCAACGGAAAATTAGAGCTGGCAGAAGAAAGAATCTGGGAACCTGTAGAGAAATGGAGAGGTGAAGGATTTTCTTGTTTGTTTGTTTTTTGTTTATTATTATTATTATTGAAATAATGAAAATGTTCTACTAACAATTGAAGTAATGAATGCACAAATATATGATTATACCATATACCAATGATTGGACACTGTGAATGAATTATATACTTTATTAATATGTATCAATAAAATTGATTTGTTTAAAAAAAGAATCAGTGAATCTGAAGATAAAACATCCAGGCTGAGAAGGATAAAGAAAAAAGAATGAAGAAAAGTAACCAGCCTAAGAAACCTGTGGGACACCACCCAGCATACCAAAATAGGCATTGTGGGAGGTCTAGAAGGAGAAGAAAGGGGCAGAGAGAATATTCAAAGAAATAATGACCAAAAATTTCTCAAATTTAAAAAAAGATGTGAATATACACATCCAAGATGTTCAGTGAACTCCATGGAAGAAATTGTATCAATAATATGGAGACAGTGGCCACAGGAGTTGCTGAGGGCAGAGAGACGGAAGAAGAGGTGTGATGTGGGGGCATTTTGGGGGCTTGGAGTTGTCCTGAATGATATTGCAGGCACAGATGCAGGTCTTATCCTGCCATAACCCACTGAATGGACTGGGGGAAAGTGTAAACTACCATATAAACTATAATCCAAGTGGTGCAGCAGTGCTCCAAAATGTATTCACCAAGCGCAATGAGTGCACCACAATGATGGGGGAGGTTGTTGGTGTGGGAGGAGTAGGGTGGGGTGGGGTATATGGGAACTTCTTATATTTTTAATGTAACATTTTTTTGTGATCTATGTATATTTTTTAAAAAGACAATTAAATAAAAATTTAAAAATTAAAAAAAGCAAATACAATTGTTATGTATTTAGGGTATTAAATTGAAGCCACGTAGGGTAACTACAAGGAAAATTGGGGAATATGCAAGCTCATAGAGACAGAAATTAGAGTATAGGTTGCCAGGGCAGAGGGTAGAGGGAATGCAGAGCTAATGTATAATGAGTATATGGTTTCCTTTTGGGGAGATGGGGAAATTTTAGTAATGGATGGTGGTGAGGGTACTGCAACATTGTGAATGTGATTAAACCCACTGAATGGTATGCTTGGGAGTGGGTAAGCTGGGAAAGTTTATGTTGTATATATGTTCCCGTAATTTCAAAAAAGGAAAGAGCACCTGAAGAGACAAAGATACAATGACAAATAACTGCAATACATGATAGACTCCAATAAGGGAAGAAAGAGAGCTTACAGGGCATTATTGGGACATATGAAAATATTGAAACATAAACTTTAAACTTTATATCAGCATTAAATTTCTTAAAGTGGCTATATAAATGAATATCCTTGGTCTTAGAAAATGTACTGGCAGTGTTATGTGTTCCAGAAACACGATGTATACTGCCTAACCTGTACTCAAATATTTGGAAAATGGACTTAGGAGTAGACTGAAAGATGGACAGATAGGTAAATATATAGATAGGTGTTTAGTAGATAGATGGGCTGATAGCTAGATGGAAAGATAGAATAATGTGTCAAATGTGGCAAAATGTCAATATTGGTGGAGCTGTGGACCTGGGAAGGATAGGGGTATGTCGGAGTTCTCTGTATGGGGTTTGTGTTATTTTTTAAACTGTCCCATAAGTATAAGAGTATTTCAAAATAAAATACATTTTTTAAGTCAGTAAAGATCTATATAATCCTGATAAGAGAAAAACTTTTAATCCCATAGCTTCATTTAACAATTCATGAATTTGGCAGCATCCCATTTAGAAAACTGAAAAGGAACTTAGAACAAGTGAGGAAACATCCTGATTGACATTGTTTCCTTTTTACATGGCCAAGATCTTACAAAGTGGGGAGTAGGTAGACATTTATTAGACAGGAATGAATATCTATTCTGATAAGCTGTCTCTACTAGATCAAAATTAGGTTTATTACCTGTTGTGGCTTATTAACCATACTGTAGGATGTGTTTCACTTTCTCAGAGAAGCCCTGTAGGTCAATCCTTTTTGTCTCCCGGACAAGGTTTTTCAGAAAGAGGTCTTCTCCTGGCATTGCCCAATGCAGGAGGACATTTTATTTTACTTAATAAACCTATACCACAGTAAATTACAGACCAAGAAAAGAGAAAGAGGTGAAAATTCCCAATACTGCCCAACAAGATAACAGAGATAATATTTTCCCCAAAGATTAGGGGGAATTTCGACTAGTGACTAGGTCAAAATAGGAGATTTAAAACATACACTTATAGCTAACCCAAAAGTGGTTCCATGAAATTGAGCAAAAATGCTGGCTTGGGACTTAATTATATCCCTAATTACCTATCAGTATCAATCACTATCTTTCTACTACACAGATATTGCCTTCAGACAAAGTTAATGTATTTTGTCCTCCTCACGTGGTCATTAGCTCTTCATTTCAACATTACTTTGGTGGCTGCAACACTCAGAAAATGATGTGACAGGTAGAAAAGGGAAAATTATGGTAGAACATCAGATTCTAAGAAATTTATTTTCCCAACAGATTTCTGTTAGCTACTGTTGAGCATCTACTTTATATGTCTAGAAATGAAGGCATTTTATTTCTTAAGTTCTTCATGTGTTATGTCAAGGAGCAAAAAAAAACCAGTGTCAAACAATGCTACTTCTTATCTGAGTTTCTACAAAATTTTCTAAAGTAATATCTAAAACTCTAAAATCTCTTGGGAAAATATTTATGACCTTGGGGAAGAAATTATTTTATAGACAAGAGGAAAAAGCAAGAACCATACAAGAAAACAACGATGACAACAACAACAACAAAGCAGAATAAATGGATTTCATTAAAAAAAAGAACTTTTACTTGTCAAAAGATACTGTTAAGAAAACTTAAATATACAAGTCCCAGACTAGAAGAAAATATCTGCAACAATAGATTTTTATACAGAATATATAAAGAAATTTGCAATTTATAATAAAAGATAAACAACCCAATTTACATAAATGGAGGAAAGGTTTGGCTAGTTCACAAAAGGATATACTGCTGGCCAATAAGCACATGAAAAAGTGCTTATCATTAGTCATCAGGGAAATGAAAATTGAAACCACAGTGAAATGTAATTACACACCTATTAAAATGGCTAACTTTAAAGACTAGCTACAGGGTTTCCTATTTGGAATGATGTAAATGTTTTGATAATAGATGGTGGTGATGGTAGCATAACATTGGGAATATAATTAACAGTACCGAAATATATATCTGAATTAATTAAAAGAGGCAATCTTAGATTGTGTATATGGTAGCAGAATAATTTCATTTTTAAAGTCCATGAACACCAAATTAAATCATGGACTATAGTTAATAGTACAATCATAAAAATGTACTATCATCAATTGTAATAAATTTCTACACCAATGCAAGGTGTTAATAATAAGGTGGTGTATGGAAATCCTGTATTTTATGCATGATTATTCTGTAAACCCACAACTTCTCTTTCTAAAAAAAGACTAGCCATATGAAGTGTTTGCAATGATATGGAGGAACATTTCAGTGGAATTGCAAAATAGCACAAAAACTTTGTAAAAAAGTTAGGCAGTTTATTAAAAAGTTAAACATATACTTATCATATGACCTAATCAATCCACTCCTAGGTATTTACCTAAAAGAAATGCAAAATGCTTGGTTATTCAAAGACTTGTATACAGATATTCATGGCAGCTTTATTTGTAATAGTCCAAAACTAGAAACAATACAACTGTTTATCAGCAGGTGAGTGGTTAAATAAATTGTATGTCCACATAATTTCATAATGCTCAGCAATATAATAAAATGATCACGTAATGATGCCCACAACATGGATAGATTTCAAAATAATTATGCTGAATAACAGAAGCCAGGATAAAATCTATATTCTGTGATTCAATTTATATAAAATTTTGGAAAAGACAAAATTAATCTCCAAAGTCAGAAAGACTGATGGTTGCCTCTGGACATGGTTAGGTGGGGGATGGATTACAAGATTCATTAAAGAACCGTTGGAAGATATATAAATGTTTTTATCTTGATTATGGTGATTGTTTCATAGAGTATACAAATATCCAAAATTCATCAATTTTGTACTTTAAGTATATGTAGCTTATTGTACCTCAAGTTTCCCTCCCTAAATTATTATTTTAAAAATGCTTAGCTCAAGATATCTATGATTTATCCAACTTGTCATGCTGGTTAGATATTCCATCTGAAATATTGAAAAGGAGTTCTATCAGCACCCCAGTAAGAATGGATGGTGAGACTATAATCCACATGTTGCTGCTGTTGTAAGAAATTGAAACTGGAATAACTATTGCAGATGAAATACCACTCCAGGAAGAAATGCCTAAGCATAGAGGAAAGAGATATTTTCTTGAACATGTCACCAAAATAAAAGCATATTTTAGGTAAAATTGTTTTAAGATTTAGATAATTTAGAGGAAGTTTCTAAAAATCATAAATATAGTACTTAAAGACTTTTTAACAAGATGAACAAATCTTTTTATTAGCCCCCAAACCAAGAAACAGAAAATCCACAGCATTAGAGATGTCCTTCTTTTGCACCCTTTCAGTCATCGCTTCACTAACGTATAGCGTGTATCTTAACTTCTAACACCATAGAGTAGGTGTGGTTGTATTTTTGAAAGTTTGAATAAATTGAATGATACAGTAGGCATTCGATGCCAGGTTTCTTTTATGTAATATTATGTTTTTAGTATTCATATTTGTTGCTCTATGTGCTTATAGTTTCTTTATGGCCATCCTATGAACTTTCACTTTTATGAATGCCTCAGAATATCTATCCATTCAATGTTGATTGGCATTTAGGTAGTTTCCAACTTGGGGTTATAATGAATAGTGCTTATGTGACCATAACTGCACATATTTTTTGGTGACTATATGAGTTCATTTCTACTCAGAATATATCTATAAACACAGGTGACACATGAACTTAACCATCACAGTTCACCCCTTTTCAACTTGGCACCCATGCACAACTCCTTAAACCATACTCAATCTCTAAATAAAAACAGTAACAGTCATATTTTCACCTAACAATACCCAACTGTCTTGCATACAAGTGGAAGCACAGTAACTTTCCCCAGAATAAAGTGCACGTCTTTGGGTAATAGTCACTCTTAAACTTGCTATCCTTAAATATCTAAATACTGTGACATAAAATTAATACAACTTATATCCCTACAATAAGGAGATAATATAGGGAAAAAACAAAGAGATTGTTTTATGTATATATAAATATATGTGCGGTCACCCCTCGGGCTGAAGTGTGGTTTGCTGGCCTGGCAGGGGAGCAGCCGCGGTAGGCCTAGTTCTGCTGCCCCCATGATGGGGTGGCTGGTCGGACTCACCGCCACCCCTGGAGGGAGCTTGGCATGGGCGCAGGGTGCCCTCGGGTCTCCCCTTCTCGGCAGCCATGCTTCAGCGGCCGCCCCTCCTCCCGGATGGCGCCACACGATGCCTGTGGGGCGGCACCCTTCTTCTTCTTTCTCCCTGCGCAGGCGCAGGGCGGAAAATTCCAGTCTGCCCTTTTCCCCTCCCCCGACAGCAGCAACAGCCAGGCGTGGGTGGAAAAATCCAGTCTGCCCTTTTCCCTTCCCCCGACAGCAGCAACAGCCAGGCGTGGGCAGGAAACTCAAGTCTGCCCTCCACCCCAGCAACAGCAGCCACCAATCCCTAAACCCTGCCCCTTCCCCCAGCAACAGCGACAGCCAATCCCTAACCACCACCCCTCCCCCGTCCAGTACCGCCCACTGACCTTTCGCCGGCAACCAATCAGAACAGGGCGTGGCTTCGACCAATCAGCCTTCCCCAGCCTCTATAAAACTGTTGCCTCTCCCTCAATAAAGTGGACTTGCGTGTTTACCTTGTCTCCGCGGTAGTTCTTCTGCCGTGCGCCCTCCAGTCCTCAGAGCCCCCAACAAGGGCCTGGCCTCCCTTGTCCCCAGTTCGTCGCCTGCTTCTCCGGGCGACCCCTTCGTCGCCTGCTTCTCCGGCTTCGCCGGGCGACCCCTTTGTCGCCGGCTTCGCCGGGCGACCCCGTCAGCCAAACCGCACAACCCCTTGTGAGACCGATCCCTCGTCTGCTGCCGGACCAACCCCTCGTCCCAAGTGGGACCGACCCCTCGTCCCAAGCGGGACCGACCCCTCGTCCAGAGCTGGACCGACCCCTCGTCCGCAGCCAGACCCCACCTCTACCAACCGAGCAAGCCGCCGCATATATACATAACAAAATAAGGAAAAATATTCACAATCATTACAGTCCTCATTTTTATAACTTCATATGGTCATAACTTGTATTTATTATTACCTGCTTCTACTACCAATTCCATATTCCCTCTACCCTCAGCAAGCAACTCAGCTGGCCATGGTTCTTTGCCTGGTAGGGTAATCCAAACCTTCATTTCTGAAGTTTCTGGGCCATTAGTAGTCCTGCGTGGATTGGGTTATTGTGGTTTCTCATTGATTTTAATCATAGGACATGGTAGGACTAAGAAATTCTGGGAGCTCCTGTGTTCCAGGCAGACTTTTTTTTACCTCCATTGTGTAGTAGCAGTATCAATTTTCCCCTTGATAATCAGTATGTATTACCCCAGACAATGCAGTAATTCTCTTCCTTGCTTGTTGGTCAGGAGCACAAAGTGGCCAAGTAGCAGTCGTAACTTCCAGTTTAATGCAATCATTGTTGTGTCTCCTGGTGGAAGCACTTGTTCTTTTGGAAGTAAGACCTATAGACCATTACAGAAATGAAGACTGTAATGGTTGTGAATATTTCTTCCTAGTTCTGTTATGAAGAGTTTGTTTCCAGATGTTATCCTGAGAGACCTTTAGGACTGAGGGCAGCCTCCAATTAACAACTTTCCAAAAGGTGGGCCTTCAGTTGAACAGCCATAAGGAAATGAGCTCTGCCAACACCTGGAATGAAGTCATCTGCATTTCTTTGCTAAGGGAATTCATCAACATGGCTGCTTACTTCAAATCAACAAGGAAGGATTTCTCTAGTGCATGCTAGCAAGATGGAGAGTGTAACATATATTGAGAGAGAGTTATATATAAAGTATATGTATATATAGTATATATATATAGTTAAATATAGTTATTTATATAGTTATATAATTGTATTTAGTATTATATGTTCTATGTTGCTATATATTTTATATACTAAGTAAAACTTTATCCATAAAATATGCTATATATGATAAAGCTACCAAACCCTCTCAACTGGGAGAGAATGGCCTATTCGACAAATGGTGCCTGGAGAACTGGATATCCATATGTAGAAGAATGAAAGAGGATTACCATCTCACACCTTATACAAAGATCAACTCAAGGTGAATCAAAGACCTAAATATAAGAGCCAAGACCATAAAGACCTTGGAAAGCAGTGTAGGGAAACATCTACAAGACCTCGTAATAGGAAATGGCTTCATGAACATCACACCAAAAGCATGAGCAGCAAAAGAACAAATAGATAAATGGGACTTTCTCAAAATTAAAGCCTTCTGCACCTCAAAGGAGTTTGTCAAGAAAGTAAACAGGGAACCTACACAACAGGAGAAACTATTTGGCAACCATATATCCAATAAGAGACATAACTTGCATATATAAAGAACTCCTATATCTTGAAAATAAAAAGATAAACAATCCATTTAAAAAATGGGAAAAAGATTTAAACAGACACTTCTCCAAAGAAGAAATACAAATGGCTAAAAAGCACATGAAAAAATGCTCCAAATCTTTAGCTATCAGGGAAATGCAAATCAAAACTTCGATGAGATACCATCTTACTCCCATAAGATTGGCAGCTATGGAAAAAACAGAAGAATACAAATGCTGGAGAGGATGTGAAGAAATGGGAACACTCATCCACTGCTGGTGGGAATGCAGAAGGATCCAACCATTCTGGAGGACAGTTTGGCAGTTTCTCAAAAATTAACCATAGATTTGCCATATGACCCAGCAATTCCACTGCTGGGTATATACCCAGCAGAACGGAAGGCAGGGACACAAACCGATATATGCACACCAATGTTCATAGCAGCATTGTTCACTATCACCAAAAGTTGGAATCGACCCAAATGCCCATCAACAAATGAGTGGATCAATAAAATGTGGTATATACATACAATGGAATACTACTCGGCTTTAAGAACAAATACACTACAAACACACGTGATAGCATGGATGAATCTTGAGAACCTTATGTTGAGTGAAGCAACCCAGGCATTGAAGAACAAATACTACATGACCTCATGGATATGAAATAAGCAAGCTACCTCAGAGAGCTAGAGACTGGAAGATAGGCTTACAGGAAATCAGGGGGTAGAGGAAGGATATAAACTGACATCTATATCGGTGAAATCTATGATAAGCTGGAGGTAAGTATGTGTACAAGGAAGAGATAAAATGGTGGCATAGGGTTACCTTTGGGTGGGGCTTTGCAGGTTTGAGGGGGGCTAAGGATGGGCGGATGGGTAATATTTCTCAAGAAATTGGGGGGAGGGTGGGGCAACATATGAACATAGGAGATTGTCAGGTGTTGGTTGAGGGTATAATGCTGAGAAAACCTTTTCAAAATATAATTAGGAAAGTCACCTGTTTAAGATACTCAAAAGGGATAATCTGATGCAGGACAGACTCCTAGGGAATATCTGAATGCTTATTTTGCCAGAGTGGGTTACAACATTGGGTAGAGACCCATATAATGAGAGTGAAGGTAGACCCACAACCTGGGGAGGACTAATGGAATCAAAAAGAGGGAAATGTATCTCTCAAGAGAAATGGTGGCTCCCAGGGCATTAGGGCAGTTGAGCAAGTCAAGCCCTCAAAACTGTTGCAAGTATCTCTGAACATGGCTCCTCAAGAAATGTCGATTGACTGTCACCGTGGGCCCCAAGGGGAGGGGGAAATAGATATTGAATAGATGGAACCAAAGTAAATGTGAGGGTAAAAGAAGTGTTTCACAAGAGTACACAAGGATGGATATAAAACATGTAATATTACACCAAAAACATATAGGAGATGACAGATTAATAATGTAAACTATAATGTAAAACATAGGATAACTAAAAAATTTAGAAAACCGTATAGCCTAAAGTATAAACCACAATGTAAACAAAAATGTTATCTTGTTTGAAAGCTATTGTCTCAATATTTGTACATCAGTTTCAGTAAATATGATATGAATAAGTTAAAAGATTATCGCTGTGGAAGGGAAAAGGTTTTATAATGAATATGTGGGAGTACTGTGTATTGTATATATGAATTATTGTGATCTATGGCTCTTGTGAAGAGAAGCTCAATAATTAGGAAAAAAGAAAAGAAAAAGATAGGATGTGCAATTTTTCCAAATCAATATGTATTCTATATCTAACCTTTAAACTCATTGCTATATTCCATTTTACTATTAAGGGAACCTGGCATTATATTGGGCTTCACTTTTCAGGAAGTTTTGGATCACAGAGTGGTTCAATAATGGCAGTGGAGGAATACTGGTATGGGATGTTATTGACAGGGGACATATGGTTGACAGGGAGTTATACAGGGCATGTGTCCAGGGTGCATGGTAATGTTTGGATATTCTCATAGTGGAAACAATTAAAAACAATAGCTGGAGGGGTACTGGGTTCCTAGCCAGGGGAGGCTCTGTCGTGGTCCCTAGGGGAGCAGCGGCAGTCCCCCGGGTGCAACGGCAAGGACCAGGAAGGAATGAGGGTCCAACAGTGAGCCCCTGATACTAATGACTATGCTTGTGAGCCTATACACCTGAAATAAAAACAAGGCCTAGAGCAGCACTATGCCTAGGAATTCCCTCCTGACAGCCTCCGTGTTACTCAAATGTGGCCAGTCTCGAAGCCAAACTCAGCATGTAAATGCAATGCCTTCCCCCTAGCTTGGGACATGACACCCAGGGATGAGCCTCCCTGCCACTGAGAGATCACTACCAAGTACCAGCTGATGACTTAACTAGAAAATGACCTTGAATTAAAGGTTCAACACGGACCAGCAGAATATCCCTGTCTACATATAATAACAGGAGTTAAAAATGCTGTTTGACCTAAAGTAAGGGGGAAATGGAAAGGACAAATGAGTTTATATGGCCATGAGTCTCTGAAAAAGAGTCTGGAGGTTGTCGGAAGGATTTCCCTTATGCACACTTGAGCAGAGTCTCAGAGACAGATAAAGCTAGATACAACCCCAGGTATTGGTCCTTTTGAGCACTAAAGAGACCCACAGGTTCTATGGTCATGGCAGATGGGGTTCACTGCCATGTCAGTTGGCCCTTGTTAGGAGCTGGTGTTTCTGCGTGATGGAGCTGGACTCAGATGGGATCTCTTTTCACAAGCCTTTCATGCTACTTTACTGGAATTGTAGTTGGTGCTGGGGTTTAATATATATCTAGGAGATTTGAATCTCTGGACTGACAATATGATAGCCAGGCCCTGAGCCTCAACAGACTTCAGCTCCTACACTCTGATTTATTGGACTTACCCCACTCAGCTAACATGGAATTGAAGAATGTCAACCACCATACCATGGAGCTTAGAGTGCCTACAACTGAAAGCAGGAGGATTTCATCCAGTATCCATGTGGAATCTAAGCCCCCTCTTGACATAGATGTGGAATGGACACAACCAAACCAAGGTCCACAGGAAGGAGGAATACAGTAAGGATTAGAGTGGACTTAATGATATTCTATTCATGAACTATTGTGGTTAGTAATCAAGAAAATATGGCATTGGTGTGGAAAAAGTGGCCATGGTGACTGCTGGGTGCAGGAAAGGGAGGAAGAGATGAGATGTGGAGGCATTTTTGGGACTTGGAGTTGTCCTGAGAGGTGCTACAGGGACAATTTCTGGACATTGTATGTCCTCCCATGGCCCACTGGATGGAATGTGGGAGAGTGTGGGCTATGGTGTGGACCACAAGCCATGGGTTGCAGCGATGCCCAGAGATGTACTCACCAGATGCAATGGATGTGTCATGATGATGGGGGAGAGTGTTACTGTGGGGGGAATGTTGGGGTGGGGACGGTGGGGGTAAATGGGGACCTCATATTTTTTTAATGTAATATTTTTTTAAAAATGAATAAATAAAATAATAAAAAAGAAAGCAGACAATGGATCGGGGGGAGAAATAAATCTCAAAAAAAGAAAAAATATGCTATATATTTATACATATATCAACGTATGTATGTAATACATATGGCATGTTTTCAATAGTGGCTCAAAATACTTGGTAGTATTAGTAATAATGTTATTAATTTAATAAGTATTAAAAACTGCTTAGATGTGTTTTCTAGGCATGAAAATTAACATACACACATACACGCAAATATTTCATAGCATAAAATGGAAATAACATCCTTTCACTTTTGCCATGTTTTATTGGTAAGAAACCAGTTAATGATCCCACCTATAATCAAGGAGAAGGGATGACACAGACCACGGACATGGAGACCAATAAAGGTTCTGTCTGCCAAAACATATATAAAACACCTTAAAATTATTCCAATAATAACCACCCCAACAAAAATATGTGGACCCACAAGTTACCTTCCAAAGAACACTTATGAAGCTGTGCGAGAACAAGAATCATGTTTAGTTCTTTCACTATGTGATGGTTCATGGTTGTTTGCTGTTTGTTATTTGCGATTTTTTTGCATGTCTTCAATATTTAAAAATAATTAAAATACTAAGTTGTTGCTCAGTATTAAATATCTGTTTTCTAACATTAAAGATTAAAAAACTGCAAAGAAGAGCCAGCAAGATGGCAACAGAGGAAGGAGCTCCTAGAGTCAGCTCCTCCTACAGGGCAGTTAGCAAACACCCAGAGCTCTCTGGAGCTACCTGAAGCACCTGTTTTGGGGCTCCAGGAGACCACAAGAGCATCCTGCAACATCCTTGAAGGAGTGGAAGGAGGAGACAGTTCATTTGCAGAGAAGATTCATAAGTAGAGTGCTCCACGCTCTGGAGGCCCATGCCCATACTCCACTGGAGGCACAAGCTGCCTCGGGAGTTGTTCCATGGCTGGAATTGAAAGCTCCACTTCCCCAAAGTGGGGGAGGAAGAGACGGCTGGGCACCAATGTCAACTATTGAGGAGTAAATTCAGTGGGCTACAGTATAATCCTGAAAACAGCTAAAGTTTGAATCTGTCCGAGTCAGAAAGAGACTAGGAGCTGCCATCTTAACTCCACGCTTGGCACCAGGGGACTGAAAACCCCAGTGCTGGTGTGGACTGACTTCTTTCCATCCAGATCATATTGTAGCTCTAGCCTAGGCCCCAGTGCCACCTCCAGCAGGGAGGAAGCTGCAGGAAGCTGTGCCAGCCTCTCCGGGAAATTACAGGACTCACGTGGAGGCCAGTGACTATCCTACTCTGGCAGCGGGAGCCGCCCCAGGAGCTATTCTGTAGCTGGAATTGGAAGCTCCATTTCCCAGAAACAGGGGAGGAGGAGATGGTTGGCTGCCAATTTTGTTTGCTGATTGGTGGACTTAGCTGGCTAGTATATAACCCTGGTAACAGCTGGGGTGTGAACCAGCCCAAGTCAGAAAGAGACTGGTGGCTGCCATTTTGACTCCACACCCAGGCTGAGGGGAGGTCAGGCTGACTGAAACTCTCAGTGTCTGGCAGGAACCAGATTCTTTAATGCAGATAAGCCTATAGCCCTAGCCTAGGCTTCAGCCCTGCCTCTGGTGGGAAGAGCCTGAGGATCCCTGCACCAGCCTATATAGGTAACTGCAGGTAACTTTGGCTGGAATAGACTGAAAATCAGAAGCCTACCAAGGCAATTGTGGTCATCTTCGACGTGCCCTGCATAGATTGCTGCCCACACCTGCAGCTCCATCCCTACCCCAGGCAGGGGAGAAAGGGATGTGAAGCTTCATCAGTCTCTCTGGGAAACTACAGTCTAGGCCTGCACAACTTGGATTATTCCACACAGCTGTGACTCTGTCCCTACTCCTGGCAAAGGAGAAAGTTGGAAGAAGCTTCATTAGTCCCTGGTGTAATGAGGGCAGTTTGAGCCTCCACAGCTTATAGCACCAACTACATGCTTCACTCCTACTGCACAACCAGCAAGGGAGAATAAATAGGAAGCCCTAAACTAAAGAGAAAAACTGCACCCAGGTTAAATACTCTAGTAAACCAGATGCGAAGACGCCAAAATAAATTACAATCCGTACCAAGAAACAGGAATCTATGGCCCAGTTAAAGGAACAAGAGAAGCTTCCAGATGACATAAAGGAGTTTAGACAACTAGTCATAGATGTTCAAACAAATCTCCTTAATAAATTCAATGAGATGGCTAAAGAGATTAAGGATATTAAGGAGACATTGGATGAGGACAAAGAAGAATTTGGAAGCATACATAGAAAAATAGCAGATCTTATGGAAATAGAAGGTGCAATAAATAAAATTTAAAAAACATTGGAATCATATAATAGCAGATTTGAGGAAGCAGAAGAAAGAATTGGTGAGTTTGAAGAAATGGCCTCTGAATGTGAAAATACAAAAGAAGAGAGGAAGAAAAGAATGGAAAAAATTGAACAAGGTCTTAGGGAACTAAATGACAGCAAAAGGCATGCAAACATACATGTCATTGGTGTCCCAGAAGAAGAAGAGAAGGGAAAAGGGGCAGAAGGAATATTTGAAGAAATAATGGTAGAAAATTTCCCAACCCTATTGAAGGACGTAGATATCCATGTCCAAGAAGCACAATGTCCTCCCATCCAAAATATCCAAATAGACCAACTACAACACACATACTCATCTGAATGTCAAAGGTCAAAGACAGAGAATTCTGAGAACAGCAAGAGAAAAGCAATGCATAACATATAAGGGATATCCAATAAAATTAAATGCTGATTTCTCACCAGAAACCATGGAGACAAGAAAACAGTGGTCTGATATATTTAAAATACTACAAGAGAAAAACTTCCAGTCAAAAATCTTATATCCAGCAAGACTCTCTTTCGAAAATTAGGGGGAGATTAGAATATTCACAGATAAACAGAAACTGAGAGAATTTCTAACCAAGAGGCCAGATTTTCAGGAAATACTAAAGGGTGTGCTAGAGCCTGAAAACAAAAGACAGGAGAAAGGTGCCTGGAAGAGAGTCTAGAAATGAAGATTATATCAATAAAAGTAACTCAAAGTGTCAAAAGAATGGTGAAAATAAAATATGACAGATAAAATTCAATAGTCAGGAATAAACTTAACCAATGATGGAAAGCACTTGTATTCAGAAACTGCAACTCAATGTCAAAACAAATCAAACAGACCCTAAATAACTGGAAGAACATTCTATGCTCATGGATTGGAAGACTAAATATCTACTCAAATTGATATACAGATTTAAGGCAATCCTGATAAAAATTCCATCAGCATTAAAGATAAAATTGAAAACATGATCATTAGATTCATTTGGAAGTGTAAGGAGTCTTGAATAGCCAGAAACATCATAAAAAGGAAAAGTGAACCCTCATCTCCAGACTTTAAATCATAATATCTACCTATAGCTGTAAAAACAGCATGGTTCTAGCCTAAAGACAGACAAAATAGACCAATAGAAACACATTTATGGTTCAGAAACAGACCCTCACAGGTATGGTCAAGTGATTTTGACTAGCATTTCACACTGCTCAGGCAGAGCAACCTATTCAATGAAAGGTACCAAAAGAATTGGACATGCATAGCTGAAAGAAGGAAAGAGGACCCCTATCTCAAACTTTATCCAAAAAATAACTCAAAATGGATCAAAAAACTAAAAATAAAAGCAAGAACCATAAAACTTCTAGAAGAAATTGTTGGAAAATATCTTCAAGACCTGATGGTAGGTGGTGGATTCTTAATGGACATAAGAGAAGGACTGAGTGAACTACTGATGTTTAACGTATGTAGAAGTTTTAATTAGCTTTACTGTAAATGTATGGAAATGTATAGAGTGGATGGTAACACACCGTGAGTAACAGCTAGTTTATAAATGGGGATAAGACTGAAAATGGTAGTCTAGTTATGTAAATGCCAACTGACAGAATGCTAGAGAATAATCTAGGAAGTGGAAAGCATAGTAAATCAAGAGGTGGATGAGAATTGTGGTTGATGGTACAGATGCAAGAGTGTCTTTTGTTAGCTAGAACAAATGTATATCACTACTGCAGGGTGTTGGGAATGTGGAGAAGCATGGGAAAAATACAGCTGGAATGACCTATGGACTGTGGTTAGTAGTAATAATATAATATTCTTGCATCTATGCAAAAGATGTACTGGGTTGATACTGAGGCAGTATGGAAAATGTGAGCCCAATGTACACCATGAACATGGTAAAAATCAGATGATATCATCTTATCTGCAGCACATGTTCCACCACGGTGTGGTGTGTTGATGGAGGGGTGTTGTTTGGGAATTGTGCACATATGCATGATTGTTTTATAAGTTTACAACTTCTGTCATAAAAAATATATTTAAAAATAGTAATATGGTGGACTGGGGTAAAACACACCAAATGTAAGATAAGGACTATGATTAGTAGTAAGTTTTTGACAATATTCTTCCATAATTTGTAACAAACGTCTCATGACAATGCAAGGTGTTTGTGGAGGGTTGATGTATGGTACCCTGTATGATATTATGCATGTTTGCTTTGTAAGTTCACAACTTTTACTATACACTTAATGTTTATGTATGTTCATATATAGATGATATAAAGATAATAATAATTGGATTGGTTAGGGGAAAATACTTTGTTTAGTAGTAATATTTTGACAATGCTCTTTAATCATTAGGTAAAAAGGTTTAAAAACAATGCAAGTTCTTGGTGGTAGTGTGAGATGTTAAATATGTTTGTTTTGTAAGTTCACAACTATTAAACACTTATTGTTTATGTATGTTTATGTATGAGATATATATTTCAATAAATTAAAAAAACTGCAAAGGATAATCTACATTTACGGAAAATCCTAGGACCCCAAATTTTAGCACAATCACACACGAGAAAGAAATCTTTTAATATGCAACATTTCATGTCATATACATGTGTGTATCCTGAGAAGACCAGCAAAACCTATTTTGGTTAATCAAGTGATGAAGTAAAAGCAAGAAAGCAAGACAGAAAATTAATGAGCACTAAAACAAACTGAAATATTCCATTTAAATAAAAATAACCATTATATTTTTAGATAATTGATTATAATTCCTAAAATATTCTCACTCAGTATGTAAAATATTACAATCTGAAATATTTAAACATAAAGTTATCCACTGAACATGCCTGGAAGTTTTATTTTTAGTGTGTGAAGTATATATCATTTTAGGAATTTGGAAAGCTGTGCTATCATATCCTAATCTAGGTCATTAATATGTATCAAAAGAAATTTACCACCTGTGCCTGGAGATTGGGCTTTACCATATATATTTAAATAGTTGTCATCTTTTTGTAGGATCATCTAAAATAAACAAAGAAAAGTCCAAAATAAATAAAAGCAGAACGTATTCTACTCAATGGATGGAAACAAAGACAACTATTATTAATATTTTAATAGTTTATTATAGTTAACTATATTTGAAAAGATAATTCATGCACCATTTATTTAAAGTTCACAGAAGAATATTCAGCAAAAATTCCCCCTTATTTCAATGATTTCTGTTCCTCTGGTTTCTCTTCTCAACGAACTCTGATATTAGTTTTTAAATTTTCCTTCTGTAGCTATTAAAGGCAAATTTCTTCAATTCTTTAACAGCTATTCATCATTACATTTTATTGACATATCATAATATTGCTAAATGTTTTGCTTATCTGGTCTTCTAAGTTATGTCTAGACTTTGCTAATAAAAAATGATAAAGTAAAATACATCCATGAACTTCATGTCATCAAGGAGACATTAAGTCCCTGAGCACAGGGATTTCACCTCCAGTGCATACCCTGTTCTACAGAAAGTAGATCACAAAGTTAGGACAATTGTTTGTTCTGTGCCTGGAAGTTTGCATTTAGCACTAGCAAATAAATATGTAGCTAGATGAATGGCTGAGTGCTAGCTACAAAATATGTGGCACAGACTGGAAATTGTAAAATATTTGAAGGACAGTTTGGTTGCATCATGGATTCTAAAGTCCCTAAGCTTCAGAAATCTCGTCAAATATATTATGCATTGGTGAGCAGGATTCATTTGAATGATTCCCACAGGTTGGCCTGCCAGAAATGGAGCTGGTCTCCTCTACAGATACATAAGTTTTGCATACAGATGAATGCTGAGAACAATTGGCTTTGGAAAAATGAAGTGGTGATCAAGTCATTGAATTTATCATGTTGAATAAACAGCAAGCAAGGTGGTTGGACCTTAGTCAGTGAAGACACATGAGACTCTTCCAACAGGGAATGCTGAGGAAATGAGATTGAGTTAGAGCAAAGTTTCTGCTTTGCAGAAACATTAGAACTGCAAGAAATTAGATCCCAGATCAGGCAGGTATTTAGATCTCTGTCTGTTCTTGCCATCTTCCTATTTTCCCCTTTCTCATTCTACCTCAGACCCCTTCAGTGGATCTGATAATCCATGTTCATAGGCATTCAGAAGAATTTTGAATTTTTTTCTGGTGATCTCTCTCTTTTATTTAAGAAAGGTGGAAACAGGATTTATTGAAATTGAGGATACTGACTACCATTCATTCATTTTACGGTTTTGTTTTGCTGTTTCTTAAGATAAGACTTTTTATAATCTAGTAAGTTACAAGGTTCCACTTAGTTCATTGACTAATTAGTCATCAAATTTCAAATTTATATTTCAAAGAGATATCCTTTCTTGAAAAGTAGCAATCTCTTCAAATATTTTTTTCAGGCAATAATAATATAGCCTGTGCATAAATTCAAAATTGTTTCCAAGTGTACCTAGTCTCTAGAAATCCAAATAAGTAATATAGGCCTTACAGTCTTTGAATGTTCAGAAAAGATGTAAGACTGAATGTGTATTCAAGGTTGCGTCCAGATGAAATGTGGAGGATATGCTAAATTCAAGCTGGCTTGGAATGTGGGGAATATGTGTTAAATCAAACTTACCTGGAGGAAATAATCTATCTAATACTCAGATAAAACACTTGAAGAAACTAACAAAAAGTCTTTTTGCATACAAACACCGTTTGTCTCCCTACTCTTATTTCCTCTGTATAAAAGGGATGGAAAAATTCTATTTGGAGCTCGATTTTTATTAGGACAGGAGTCCTTCGAGTCTGGCCAGTTGAAATAAACCAACTTCCTTCTCAGAGTTCTTGTGTCCTGGCCTTCAATACCATGTGCACCCGACGTCTCTACAACAATAATAGAAATTCCCTCTCTCATGCTCCTTTATTGGAGAAGTTATGGTTTTACAGAACAATCACACAAAATTCAGGATTTCTAGATACAGTCCTACTAAAAACACCTAGCATTGGTGTGGAACACTTGTTACAATTGATAGCACATTTTTATAACTGCACTATTAATCAAATTCCATGTTTTAATTTAGGGTTCACTATTTGCATAGTGTAGTTTCATGAATTTTTAAAAAATTTATATTTGTATTCTGTTACCATATATAAAATCTAACATTTTCCCTTTTATTTATATTCAGATGTGTATTTCAGTGCCACTAATTGCATTCACAATGTTGTGCTTACATATCTAACATTCCAAATAGAAACCCTGTACATTTTAAGCTCTAACTTTCCATTCTCTATCCCCACTCCATCCCCTTGTGATCTATATTCTAGATTCTGATTCTGTAAGTTTGCTTATCCTAATTCTTTCAAGTCAGTGAGATCATACAATGCTTGTCCTTTTCTGCCTGGTTTATTTCACTCAACATGATGTCTTCAAGGTTGATCCATGTTGTCACATGTAACAGGACTGTATCATTTTTTAGGGTTGAATAGTATTCCATTGTATATATATATCACATTTATCCATTCATCAGTTGATGGACATTGGGTTTGTTTATATCTTTTGGCAATTATGTAAAATGCTGCTATGAACATTGGTGTGCAAATATCTGTTCGAGTACCTGCTTTCATTTTTTTGGTTATATACTTAGTAGTGGATGACTGGGTCATATAGTAATTCTATATGTAGATTTCTGAGGAACTGCCAAACTGTCTTCCACAGAGACTGCACAGTTTTACATTGCTAGCAGCAATGAATGAGTGCTCCTATTTCTCTGTATCCTTTCCAACATTTGCTATTTTCCATCTACTTAATAGCAGCCCTTCCGATGGTTGTGAAATGTTGCCTCATTTGTGATTTACATTTTGATTTACATTTCATTGGTGGCTAATTATGTTGACATCTATTCATGTGCTTTCTGGCCATTTCTAGATCTACTTTGGAGAGATGTCTGTTCAAGACTTTTGCCCACTTTAAAAATTGTGGGTTTTTTTGTTTTGTTTTGTTTTTACTTTTTTTTTATTAGAGAAGGTGGGGGATAAAAGAAAAATCATGAAGAAAATACAGAGATTCCAAATACCAACCTATTGTTAACAGTTTGCATTAGTTTGGTACATTTGTTACTAATGAAAGAACATTTTTATAATTATACTATTAACTGTAGTCCATGGATTACATTAGAGTTCACTGTGTTGTACAGTACTATGTTTGATTGTTTTTAAAAAAAACAAATCAGTTTAATGATACATACTAATAAACCATTCAGTTCATCCAAAGTGTACAATCAATGGTATTTGGTATAATCACATAGATGTGTGTTCATCACTCCAGTCATTATTAGAGCATTTTCATTATTTCAATAATAGTAATAAACAAAAAACAAACACAAGAAAATTCATCACCTCTTAATCTCTGTATGCTTCCCCCACTATACATAGCTGGTATGTTTGGCTATTCTATCCAGAGTGTATAATCAGTGACTGTTAGTATAATCACAAGGCTGTGCATCCATCATCTTAAAAATTTTAGAATAATTTCATTACGCCAAAATGAAAAACTCCACACCACTTAGCATTCCTTTCCCAGCCATATATAACCACTAATCTCATTTCATCTTTATAAATTGATTTATATTTACATTTCATATAAATGGAATCATACAATATGTAATAATCTGTCTCTGGTCTCTTTCAATTACTATAATGTGTTTTTTTGGTCTGATATTAACATTTTTAATAATAACTTATATTTGTTCATCTTCAAAAATGATTTTCTATATGCAATTATGCCCATATACATATTTCACATAACATTATATTTCACATAATATATTTAGTTCATAATAGGGCAATCATACAGTATTTGTCCTTTTGTGTCTGACTTACTTCACTCAACATAGTATCCTCAAGGTTCATCTATGTTTCACAACTTCATTTCTTCTTACTGCTGCATAATATTCTGTTGTGTGCATATGTCAAAATTTGTCTATCCATTCATCAGTTGATGGACACCTGGGTTGTTTTCCAACTTTCAGCTATCATGAATAATTCTACTGTGAACATTGGTGTGCAGGTATCTATTTGTGTTACTACTCACAGTTCTTCAGGATATATACCTAGCAATGGTATTGCTGGGTCCCATGGCAAGTCTATATTCAACTTCCTTAGGAACTACCAAACCATCCTCCACAATGGCTATACTATTCTACAGTCCCATCAACAGTGAATAAACATTCCTGTCTTTCCAACATTTACAGTTTTCTGACTTTTTAATAGCAGTAAGTCTAATAGGTGTGAAATGATATCTCATTGTAGTTTTGACTTGCATTTCAATAATCATTAGTTATGTTGAACATTTTTTCATATGTTTGTTCACCATTTGTATTTATTCTTTGGGCTTGTGTTTTCAAGTCTTTGGCCATTTTTAAATCAAATACTTTGTCTTTTTATTGTTGAGTTGTATGATCTCCTTATATATTTTGGATGTTAAGCCCTTATCAGGTATGTGATTGCCAAATATTTTCTCCCATTGAGTTGGCGGCCTTTTCACCCTTTTGACAAAGTCCTTTGAGGTTCAAAAGTGTTGAATTTTGAGGAGGTCTCATTTATCTATTCTTTATTTTGTTGCTCATGCTTTGGGAGTAAGGTTTAAGAAAACTACTGCCTACCACAAGATCTTGAAGATGTTTTCCTACATTTTATTCTGGGAGTTTTATGGTTGTTGGTTTTATATTTAAGTCCTTGACCTATTTGAAGTTAATTTTTGTATAATGTGTGAGATAGGAGTCTTCTTTCTTACTTTTGAATATGGATATCCAGTTTTCCCATCACCAGTTGTGGAATAGACTGCTCAGGCAAAGCTGGGTGGGCTTAGCAGTCTTGTAAAAAATCACTTGAATGTAGATATGTGGGTCAATTTGTGAGTTCTCGATTTGGTTCCATTGATCAATCTGTCCTTATGCCAATATCATGTTTTTTTTCCCCAGTAGTGTAAAGAAATGCTATTGATTTTTGCATTTTAACCTTGTATCCCACCACATTGCTGAACTCATATTAATTGCAATACATTTGTTGTGGATTTTTCATGATTTTCTAGATATACAATCATTTCATCAGTGATAAATGAAGGTTTTGCTTCTTCCTTTCCTATTTGGTTGCCTTTTATTTATTTGTCTAGCTTGATTGCCTTAGCTAGAACTTCTAGAACAATATTGAATAATAATTGAGACAGTGGGAATCCTTGTCTTATTCCTAATCTCAACAGTAAAGCTTTCAGTCTTTAACCATTGAATACAATGCTAGCTGAAGGTTTTTCATACATGTACTTTACCATATTAAGAAAGCTTCCTTCTATTTCTATCTTTTGGAGCATTTTTAATCAAGAAAGAGTGTTGTATTTTGTCAAATGGCTCTTCTGCATCAAGATAGATGATCATGTGATTTTTCTTCTTCAATTTATCAATGCGATTCATTACAGTAATTGATTTTCTTGTGTTGAACCACCCTTACATACCTGGGATAAATTGAACTTCATCATGCTGTATAATTATTTTAATGTGCTTTTGGATTCTGTTTGCAAATATTTTGTCAACGATCTCTTCATCTATATTCATTAGCGCTATTGGTCTGTAATTTTCTTTTTTCTTAGTGTCTGTATCTGGTTTTGGTATTAGGGTGATGTTGGCTTCATAGATTGAGTTTGGTAGCATTCTTTCCTGTTCAATTCTTTGGAAAAGCTTGAGCAAAATTGGTCTATTTGTGTTTATTCTTGTTGGAGTATGTTGTCCTTCTTGGATATTGATATTTATTTCTTTCATAAGGGTAGGGAAGTTTTCAGTCATTATTTCCTCAAATATTCTTTTCATCTGTTTTCCATTTTCTTCTCCTTCTGGGACGCAGATAATGTATATGTTTTGCTTTTACATTTTCCATTAAACCCCTGAGACCCTGTTCCATTTTTTACATTCTCTTCTCTTTCTATTCTCCTGTCTTTTCCTGTTCTTTTGTTCTGTCTTTAAAATCACTATTTGTTTTCAAGCAATTCAAATCTTCTCTTATGTGCTTCAAATGCATTTTTATAATCTCAGCCATCATTTCTCTAATTCCCATAAGGTTTGTTACTTTTCTTTGCAGAATTTCATATTGTTCTTTTTGCTCACCCAGTGTATTCTTAATATCCTTTATCTCCTTAGTCATATTTTCTTTCAATTCTCTAAACTGATTTAGGGGAGTTCTGTAATTATCATTGATTAATTTTCTTAAATCCTGAATCTCTTCAGGATATTTGGTTTGTTCTTTTGGGTGGGCCATCTCTTCTTGTTTCCTAGAATGACTTGTAATTTTTTGCTGATGTCTTGGCATCTGATAAGTTGGTTAATTTACTCTGATGGCCAATTTCTGTCTCTTGCCTATTGTTATTATTTTTTTCACAGCTCTTCTTTGATATGTAGTTCAACGTATCCTGTCTTTAAAATTGCCCAGCTTAAGTTATAAAAATCTTTCCAGGGACTCACTTATGGGGCACAGACTTTCTCCCAGGGAAGGGATAAAGAGAGTTCTAAAAGTAGTTTTTGTCCATGTGGTTTCCAGACCAGGCTGCATATGATGCTTGTTGGCATACCTTTCCACAGAGGTGTATCTCTCTTTGCTTTGTTTTCATCGAGCCAGAGCCAAGATTCAAAGGGGGTTCTGCTGACCAAATTCACTGAAAAAAAACCTGACTCCCTCTCCCTTTTTCTTTGTAACAGTTGACAGGTTGAAGATGTCTGCTTCCCTTTCAGCCAACTGGAATGAGCCAGGGTTTTACCCCCACTGAATATCTCAAGGATAGGGGAGGGGAGTCCTTCCAGGTAACCTGGAGGTTTAGTAAGTCACAGTTTGTTGTTTCAGCTTTTTCATTTCTCTGTGCCTCCCTCTCCTGGGAGTTGTGAAGCAATGATCTTGTCTTCTGACCCCCCAAAGCTTGTCCCACAGGCAGCTTTTGGCTCTTTCACTATTATTTTTGTGTGTGAGATCTAAGCATTATCTGCCTAATCAGATGCCATCTTTCACAATCAACTGTCTCTTTGTTGTTAAGTTGAAAGATTTCTTCATATATACAGGACATTAATCCTTTTTTCCAATATATGGTTCCCATATATTTTCTCCCATTATGTAGGTTGTCTTTTCACTTTTATGATAAAGTCCCTAGAGGAACAAAAGCTTTTGATTTGGATGAGATCCCATAAATCCATTTTTTCTTTTGTTGCTAGTGTTTTGTGTGTAATTTCTAAGAAACAATTTCATAGCACAAGGTCTTAATGATGCTTCCCTGTGTTTTCTTCTAGGAGTTTGATAATTCTAGTTCTTATATTTAGGTCTTTGATCCATTTTGAGTTGCTTTTTTTTTTTGTTGCATGGTGTAAGAGAGGGGTCTTCATTTTTTTTTTCCAAATAGAAGTCTAATTTTCCCAGAGCAATCTGTTAAAGAGACTGTTCTTTCCCAATGGGGTAGTCTTTGCCACATTGTCAAAAATCAGTTGGCCATAAATGCAAGGGTTCATTTCTGAGCTCACAATTCTATTCCATTGGTCTATGTCTGTCTTTGTACTAATGCCATATTGCATTGTTTTGATTACTGTGACTTTGTAAAAAGCTTTAAGATCCAGACAGGTTGAGATCTTCTCTTTCTTCTTGAGTTAATATAGGTAGTTTGTGTGTTTCTAAGAATTAGCTGATTTTACCTAATGTATTAGCAAATTTTTCTTCATACTACTATCCCCTTGTGGTCTTTTTTACTTCAGCAGGGTAGGTAGTAATGCCCTCCTTTCATTTCTTATTTTTATTATTTGTATCCTCTTTTTTTTTTCTGTCAGTCTAGCTAAAGTTTTGTGGATTTTGTTGATTTTTACAAAGAACCAACTGTTGGTTTTGTTATTTCTCTTGATTGTTTTTTTTATTTTTTTATTACATTTGTCTCCACTCTAATCTTTGTTATTTCCTTTCTTCTGCTTACTTTGGTTTTGGTTACCTCTTCTATTTCTAGTTCTTTCTGGTTTAACATTATGTTTCTGATTTAAAATCTTTCTTCTTTCCTAATGTAAGCATTTAGTGCTATAAATTTCCCTCTTAGCATTGTCTTCACTGAATTCTATAAGTTTTAGTATGTTGTAATTTCATTTTCATTCACCTCAATATATTTTCTAATTTTGCTCATGACTTCCTCTTTAACCCACTGGTTATTCAAGAGTTTGTTGTTTAATTTCCATATTTTTGGTAATTTTTCCTTTCTCTTTCTGTTATTGATTTGTATCTTCATTCCATTGTGGTTGGCAAATACATATAGCACGATTTCAATAGTTTTTTAATTTATTGAGACTTATTTTGTGACCTAACATATGGTCTATCCTGGAGAATGATTCATGTGCTCTTAAGAAGAATGTTTATTTTGTTTTCATGGGGCACATAATTCTATACGTCTGTTAGGTCTAGATGTTTTAGTGTATCATTCAAGTTCTGTATTACCTTATGATTTTTGACTAGATATTCTAACCTTTATGAGGTATGATTCCTTTTTTTTTTTTGAGGTATGATTTCTTAATGCCTTCTAAAATTAATGTAGGGCCATCAATTTCTCCCTTCAAATATGTCAATATTTGCTTCATATATTTTTGGGCTCTGCTCTTAGGTGTATATGTATTTATAACTGTTACATCTGCCTGTTAAATTGTCCCCTTTATCAGAATGTAATGACCATCTTTGTTCCTAATAAATGACTTTTTTTTTTTTTAGGAGGTATTGGGGATCCAACACAGGACCTCATACATAAGAATCAGGTGCTCAACCACTTGAACTATATCTACTCCCCGCTAATTGTTTTTTACTTAAAATCCATTTTTATGCAATATTATAGCCACCTCAGGTCTCTTTGGTTCTACTTGCATAGTATACATTTTTCCATCCTTTCATTGACAACCTACATGTTTCTTTGACTTTAAGGTGAGTCTCTTGCAGACAAATCATAGTTGAGCTATGCTTTTTTAATTTACTCTGCCAATATCTGCCTTTTGACTGGAGAAGTTAATCCATTTAGTTAATGTTACTACTGATAATATAGGTCTTTTTTCTGCCATTTCACTATTTTGAGTGCCTTCTTATTTCTATCTGGATATATTTTTAATCTGTTTTCCTTGTGGTTACCATAGAATAAAACTTAACATCTGAATTATATAACAAATATATATGTTTTAATACCAACTTAACTTCAATACCAACACATATATTTTTCCAGTACTTTTCTGTCCCTCCACCATGTTTTGTACTTGTTATAATTTATATCTATGTAAATTATATGTCCAAAATCATAGATTTATTATAATCTTTTATGTATTTGCCATTCAATGCCTGTGGGAAGTAAGAAGTAGAGCTAGAAAACAAACAAACAAAAAATACAATACATTACTACTGGTATTTCTAATTACACAAAAGATTATTTTTGCAGCAGGTCTTTATTTCTTTATGTTTTTGAACCACTTTCTAGTGTCATTTCATTTCAATCTGAAGAACTCCCCTTACCATTGCTTGTAGGGTAATTCTAGTGGTGCTGTACTTCCTCAGTTTTGTTTGTCTGAAAATGTCTTAATCTGTCCCTCTATTTTGAAAGATAGTCTTCCTGGATATAAAATTCTTGGCTGGCAGTTGTTTTCCTTCATCACTTTAAATATTTCAACCCACTGCCTTCAAGGCTCTATGGTTTCTGATGAGAAATCAGCACTCAATCTCATTGGCATTTCCTTCTATGTAACACATTGCTTTTCCCTTGAAACTTTCAGAACTCTCCCTGTCTTTTGCATTTGATAATGTAATTAACATATGACAGTATATTTTTCTTCATGTTTATCTTTGTTCATGTTTTATGAGCTTCTTGGATGTGCTTATTCATGTCTTTGGTAAATTTGGGCAGTTCCCTGTTATTATTTCTTTGATTATTCCATTAGCCCTTTTCTCTCATTTTTCTCCTTTTGGGACTCCCATAGCACATACATTGGTGTGCTTGACTGTGTCCCATAGCCCTTCTAGGCTATTTTTGCTTTTAATATTTCTTTCTTTCTGCTCCTCAGCCTGACTCAGTTCAAGTGTCTTGCATTTAGGTTCACTGATTACTTCTTCTGGGAGCTTCAATTTGCTCTTGAAACCTTCTTGGACACATTTCACTACTGTTATTGTGGTCTGCAACTCCTGTATTGCATTTGGTCCCTTTTTAAAATTTCTGTCTCTTTACTTACATTCTCATATTGTTCATTCAGTGTTTTTCTGATATCCTTTAGCTCTTTCTCTGTATTTTCCCTCATCTCCTTATTTTTTTTTTCTTTCCAGATGTTATAAGTTTACAAAACAATACATACAATACAGCATGGGTTCTTAACCAGGGATCTGTGAGCTTGAATTGAAATTCAAAAAAAACATTATTCCTGTGGGGTCACGTTGGTGTGGATATATTTATTAAATAATACACAGTATAGTGGACTTAGTAAGAGGTCCATAGTTTTCACCTGACTGGCAAAGGGGTCCATGGAACAAAAAAGGTTAAGAACCCCTGCCATATAGGATTCCCCTACATTATACCACAATCAATATCATACGTTGTTGTGACACATTTGCTAAAATTGATGAAAAACATCATCATACTATTACTGCTATGTCCATAGCTTATATTTGGTGCATTTTCCCCACTAACCATCCTATTATTAACACCATGTATTAATATTTTATATTTGTTATAGTTATGAGAGAATGTATTCATATTTGAACTGTTAACCACAGTCCATCATTTATCATAGGGTTCATTAAATTATGTAATTCCCTGCCTTGTACTATCCATCCGAAGTTTACTCTTAGTAGCTCACAGTTTCATCACAGTGTTGTGCTGTCACCAGCTCAGGTCATTTCAGAATGATTTCACTACTTCAAGAGGAAAAATCTCATAGCCCCTATAAACCCCATTATTGAACCTTAGCATTGATGTGGTAACTTCTTCGAAATTGCTGTAAAATGTAACAATATTACCATTAAATATAGTCTATATATTATATTAGTTGTACTTTTCCATGTATCTCCATATTCTTAATACCATGTAATAGAGTAACATTCTTCTGTTTGTACTGTTAAACATAATCATCATCTACCACCACCATCATCATGTTATACAGTAACTATATTATCCTATAGCTCTCTTTCAATTGACATTTACCCACCTAGATTACCACATTTTATTCACTATAATGTGTTACCATCAACTCCATCCATTTCCTCACATTTAAAATTCACCTTATTGAACATTCTACATCCATTCAGGATCAGCTCCACCTTCTCAACCAACATTCTTTCTCCTAGTAACCTGTACTTGAGAGTTAGCCCATGAGTTTACTCATCACATTTAATTCATATTATTTAGACCATATAATATTTTCCTTTTATGTCTGGCTTATTTCACTCAACATAGTGTCCTCATGGTTGATCATGTTGTCATATGCATCCCAATTTCTTTTCTTCTTAATTGGAATAATATTCCACTGTATGTATATACCACATTTTGTTTAGCCATTCGTTACTTGATGGAAAGTTGGGTTGTTTCTGTCTTTTGGCAAATATGAATAAAGCTGATATGAACATTAATGTGCAAATGTCTGCATCCTTGCTTTCATTCTTCTGTTCATATTCCTGGTAGTGGGATCACCATATCATGTAGCAGTTCTATATTTAGCTTCCTGATGCAGTGCCAAACTGTCCACCACAGAGGCTGCACCATTTTACATTCCTCCAAATTGGCATGCTCCAATTTCTCTGCATCCCTCCAGCACTTGCAGTTTTTTGATTTTTTAATAATGCTATTCTGTAAGGCATGAAATGATACCTCATTGTAGTTTTGATAGCATTTCACTAATAGTGAGTTTATTTTCATGTGAGTTTTGGCTCTTTGTATTTTCTCTTTGGAAAAATATCTGTTCAAGTGTTTGGTCCATTCTTAATTGGGTTACTTGTCTTTTCATCATTGAATTGAATAATCTCTTTATATATCATGAAAATCAAACCCTTATCAGAAATGTGGTTTCTGAAATTTTCTCTCCTTGAGTAGGCTGCACTTACACCTTTTAACAAAATAATTTGAAACACAAAAGTGTTTAATTTGAGGTCTAAATTATCTATTGTTTTCCTTTGGATTTAAAATTTAAGAAGCCCCTCCTACCAAAAATCTTGAAGATGTTTCCTTAAAATTTCTTCTAGCAGTTTTATGGTTCTAGTTTTACATTTAGATACTTGAACGTTTTGAGTTAGTTTTTGTATGTGGTGTCAGATAGTGGTCCTCTTTCTTTCTTTTAACTATGTATATCCAGTTCTTCCAGCACCATTTGTTGAATAGACTGTTTTGAGCTAGCTGGGTTGATTGACAGCCTTGTCAAAAATCACTTGACTGTACATGTGAGGGTCTATTTCTGAATTCTCAACACAAATTCTCTTTGTTAATCTATCTGTCTTTATGCCAGTACCATGCTGTTTTTACATCTGTAGCTAAGTAATATGCTTTAAAGGCCAGAGAGTGAGAGTCCTCCAACTTCATTCTTCTTTTTAAAAACATTTTAAACTATTCAGGTCCCTTTCTCTTCCAAATAAATTTGATAATTGGATTTTCCATTTCTGCCAAAAAAAGGTTGTTGGAGTTTTTATTTGGACTGTATTGAATCTGTGGATCAATTTGGATAGAATTGACTACTTAATGATATTTACTATTCCAATCCACAAACACAGAATGTCCTTCCATTTATTTAATCTTCTTTAGTTTCTTTTAGCAATGTTCCCTAGTTTTCTGAATAGTTTTTTTTTTTTGTCCTTGGTTAATAAGTTTATTCTTGAGTATTTCATTCTTTTAGTTGCTCTTATAAATGGAATTTTTTTTTCTGATTTACTCCTCAGCTTGCTCAGTAAGTGTATAGAAAGAGTAATGATTTTGTGTATTTATCTGTATCTCACTTCTTTGCTGAGATAGCCTATCAGTTATCATAGCTCTGCTGTAGAATTTTTGTGATATTCTAGGTATAGGCTCTTATCATCCTTCCCTATTTGGGTGCTGTTTATTTCTTTTTCTTGCCTAATTGCTCTAGCTAGAATTTCTTACACAATATTGAATAACAGTGGTGACTGTGGATCTCTTTCTCTTGTACCCTATCTCACCATGAAAGCTTTCAGACTTTCACTGTATGGTACAATGCTAGTTGTGGTTTTGCATATATGCACTTTAACCAAGGTGATAAAACTTCCTTCTCTTTCTATCTTTTGAATTGTTTTAATCAGGAGAGTGTGCTGTGTTTTGTGAAATGCCTTTTCTGTGTCAATCAAGATTTTCATGTGATTTTTCTTCTTCAATTTATTAATGTGGTTATTTATAGTAGTTGATTTTCTTGGGATGAACTGTCCTTGCATACTTTACTTCATCATGATGTGCAGTTCTTTTAATGTGCTTTTGGATATGGTTTGCGAGTATTTTATTGAGGATTTTTGCATCTATATTCATCAGAATATAATTTTCTTTTCTCGAAGTGTCTTTTACTGCTTTTATTAATGGGTTGATGTTGTCTTCATATAATTAATTGTATAGCTTTTCTTCCTGTATTAGTGAGCCAAAGTGGTGCTGGTGCAAAGTACCAGAAATCTGTTGGCTTTTATAAATTGCTAATAATAGTTTCATCATTTTCTTCTAAGGCATCATAAAAAGTCTCTTTATCATTCATATTCCTATCAACAGTCTCTTCAAAGCAATTTAGGCTTTTTCCATCAAGCATCTCACAATTCCTCGAAAAAATACCCCTTACCCATTTATAAAACCACTCCAATTTGGTAATTGCAAAAGCACAACCCCACTCTCCAGTACCAAATTCTGTATTAGTAAGCCAAAGGGGTGCTAATGCAAATTACCAGAAAGCTCTTGGCTTATATGAAGAGTTTTTATTAGGGTTATAAGCTTACAGTTACCAGACCATGAAGCATAAGTTATTTACCTCACAAAAGTCTGTTGCCATGTTTTGGAGCTAGATGGCTGCTGACATGTGCAAGTGTTAAGGCTTCCTGTGTTCCTCTCTTCCCATGGCTCATTTCTCTCTGTTTTCAGTTGTTCTGCTGTCTCCACAAGGCCAGCTGTAGATTTTCAGGTGACCAGTTTGTCTTTCTTCCTGGGACCTCTGCCTTATATGCTTTTTGGTGTGTTTACTTTCTGGGTCCCAGCTCAAAACTCTCACCTCCCTTCTCTGCAGTTCAATTTTTCTGTGAGTCCCTGCCCACCCAAAGGGGCAGGCACTCAATGTCCTACTGATGTGATCCAATTGAAGCATTAATAACAGAACAGTTTACAAACATAATCCAATATCTATTTTTGGAATTCATAAACAATATCAAACTGCCACACTTCCTGTTCAAATTTGGAAGACCTTGAGTAAGATTGGTATAAGATTATTTCTGAGTGATTATTAGAATTAACCTGTGAAGCCATCTGGTCCTGATCTTTTCATTTTGGGGAGGTTTTTTTTATGACAGTTTCAATCTCTTTACTTGTGATCAGTTTGTTGGGGTATTCCATTTCTTCTAGGGACAATGTAGGTTTTTTTGTGTTTTTAGGAATTTGTCCATTTCATCCATGTTGTCTAGTTTGTTGGCATATACTTCTTTAAAGTACCCTTTTATGAGCTATTACTTTTGCAGTGTCAGTGGTGATACCCTCCCTCTCATTTCTGATTTTATTTGCATCTTCTCTCTTTTTGATTTGTCTTTCTAGCTAAGGGTTTGCCAAATTTGTTAATCTCCTCAAAAAACTAACTTTTCATTTTGTTGATTCTCTTTATTGTTTTTTTTTTTTTGTTGTTGTTGTTCTCAATTTCATTTATTTCTGCCCTGATCTTTATTATTTCTTTCCTTCAGTTTGGTTTGGGTTTACTTTGCTGTTCCTTTCTAGTTCCTCCAGCTCTGAAGTTAGGTCTTTGATTTTGACTGTACCTTATCAGATCCTTATTTGATAAGGATTAAAGGCCATAAATTTCTCTGAACCCTGCATTTACTCTATCCCTTAGGTTTTGATATGTTGGGTCCTAGTTTTCAAAGCCTCAAGATATTTACTGAGTTCTCTCACAATTTCTCCTTTAACCCACTAATTATTTAAGGGTGTGTTATTTAAGCACCATATATTTCTGAATATTCTCTTTTTCTATCTGTTATTTATTTCCAGTTCATTTCATTATGATCAGAGAAAGTTCTTTGCATAATTTCAATTTTTCAAAATTTATTGAAATGTTTCTTGTGAGCTAATACATAATTTATCCTAGTAAAAGATCCATGAGCACATGAGAATAATTTATATCATGCTATTTTAGGATGTAATGCTTTAAAATGTTTGTTAGGTCTACCTTATTCATTACTTCATTCAAACTCTCTGTTTCCATATTTATCTTCTGCCCAGATGTTCTATCCACTGTTAAAGTGGTGTATTAAAGTCTCCAACTATTATTGTATAGATGTCTATTTCTCCCTTCAGTTTTGCCAGTGCATTCCTTAAGTTCTTAGGGTACCCAGATTAGGTGCATATTTATTATAGTTATTTCTTCTTGGTGAATTGCCCTTTTTATTAATATATAATGTCCTTTTTCATCTCTTATAGCAGTTTTGCATTTAAAATCAATTTTTCCTAGTATTGGTAACTCTACTGCAACTCTTTTTTATTTACTATTTGCATGGACTATCTATTTCCAAATTTTCACATGACTGTGTGGAGTTTCTTGTAGATAACATATAGATGGCTTATCTTTTTTGTCCATTCTATGTCTTTTGAGTTCAATCCATTATCATTCAATGCTTTTGCTCCAAGGCACTACTTTCTTTGTCCATTTTATCCTTTGGTGTTTTATTTTCATATCTTACTACTATTGGTATTTTACCTTTTAGGGTACACATACTAATAATCTTCATTTCTACACTCTTCTGCAAGTTTCTCACTCTTGTCTTTTCCTTTCAGTTTGTAGAACTCCCTTTAGTATCTCTTGTAAATGTGGTCTTTTGGTAACCACAGTTTTTGCTTGCCTGTGAAGACTTTAAACTCACTCTCATTTTTGAAGAATAGTATTGCTGGATACAGAATACTTCACTGGAAGTTTTTCTCTTTCCATACCTTAAATTCTTTCACCTTCATGTTTTCTGATGAGAGATCAGCACTGTCTTATTGATATTCCCTTGGGTGTAATGCATTGCTTTTCTCTTGCTGATTTCAGAATCCTCTCTTTACCGCTGGTATTTGTCATTCTGAATAACGATTCTCTTGGACTAGGTCTGTTCAGATTTATTGTTTGGGGTGAGTTGTCCTTGGATATTGATATTTATGTCTTTCATAAAGCTCGGGAAATTTTTGGTCATTATTTCCTCAAATATTCTTTTTTCCCCTCTTTCATTCTCTTCTCCTTCTGAGATACTTGCATGTGTGTTTCATGTTGTCATTCATTTACCTGAGATCCTGTTCAATTTTTTCCAATTTTTTTCTGTCTTGAAAGTTCAGATAATCTATTCTAAATTTCACTTATTTGTTCTTCCACCATTTCAAATCAGCCGTTATATGCCTCTAAAGTATTTTTAACTGCATCCATTGTGTCTTTCATTCCCATAAGTACTCTAACTTTTGTTCTCCTGCTTCGAGTATCTCTTTAGGCTCAGCCAATGTCATCTTATTTTTTAAAGTTTTATTTATCTATTTATTTCTCTGTCCTTCCCCCTCACTCTGGTTGTCTGTTCTCAGTGTCTATTTGCTGCATCTTCTTTGTCTGCTTCTGTTGCTGTCAGCGGCACTGGAATCTGTGTTTCTTTTTGCTGTGTCATCTTGTTGTGTCATTTCTCCATGTGGGCGGTGCCATTCTTAGGCAGGCTGCACTTTCTTTGGCACTGGGTGGTTCTCTTTATGGGGCACACTCTTTGCGCGTGGGGCTCCCCTACGCGGGTACACACTTGAGTGGCAGGGCTCTCCTTGCGCGCATCAGCACTGTGCATGGGCCAGCTCCACACGGGTCAAGGAGGCCCGGGGTTTGAACTGTGGACCTCCCATGTAGTAGACGGATGCCCTAACCGCTGGGCCAAGTCTGCTTCCTAGCCTATGGCTTCTTAATATCATTAATCTCTTTAACCATATTTTCTTTCAAGTCCTTGAATTGATTTAGGTGATTAGTGTCATTAGTACTGAGTAATTGTCTTAAATCCTGTGTCTCTTCAGGATTTTTGGTTTAGTCCTTTGGCTGGCCCATCTCTTTCTATTTCTTAGTGTAGCTGGTAATTTTTTCCTGATGACTAGGCATCTGATTAGGCTGGTGAATTTAATCTGACAGTTGACTTCTTTCTCATGCCTACTGTTTCATGGCTCTTCTTTGATTTTTGGTATAAATTTTTCTTTAATTTTCGGTACAATTTTTTTCTAAGTTAAAGACTTAGCTTAAATTAGGGCCAGTGGCACACTAATAGGGCACAGATTAGATCCTTGGGTTCTGGGAGATGAGAGACCCCACAAAGCTTTTTTTCTTCTTACGGTTTCCCAGCTAGCCAGTAGATGGTGATCTTTAGCCAAACTTTCCATGGAGGTTTCTCTTTCAGTCTCCACTTTGCCTTGATTTTGTTCTGGCCAGAGCTGAGATTCAAAGCAGGCTCTGCTAGACAAAATCATGAAGGAAAGGTGTCTTCTACCACACCCTATCTCTTCCCAAGTAGAAAGATGTACATTCCCCCATCAGTTAGCTGCAGTGAGCCACAGGTTTTACCCAAACTATTTGCCTTCAGGTTTGCCATACCCTGTTGTGGAGCCTAATAACTCACAGTTTTCATTTTGAGTTCATCTTCTCTCTGTCCCTTGCCCTTCTGAGGATGCACAGCAGTCCCTTGTTCTGCAGATCCCTAAAGCAACTCCCTCAGAAAACTTTTGGCCATTCTTCCATTGTTTTTGTAAGGCCTATCTGCTTTCTCAAATGTCATCTTTTCAGTCATCTCATTAATCATTTTTATTTATTGTTATTTTTTTCTTTCTCTTCCTCTTTAAAATTTTTTTTTGTTATTTTATGTTTTTTCCCATAATCATTTTTAATATATTTTTTAAAAGACTCAGTTTGGTATATCCATATTTTTGACTTCTTTCTTGGTGTTTTCTGGACTTTTATCTTCTTTCTTTATTTTATCTTTTATCTTCTTTCTTTCTTTCCTATTTTTTGTTTGTTTTATATTCTTTTGTTGTACACTGTACATTTTTAAGTATTTTAAATATTTTAAAATGTCAACTCTGTGATTATTCCCTTGGGGCATCTGTTTTCTGGTATTATAACCAGCTGGTGATAAGACAGAGCTTTTATTCAACTTCATTCCTCTTATCAGGAAGTTCTACTCAAGGTGACCTGTCTTACTGGTTCTTTGCATTTCCTGGGCTTTAGTTTGTTAGTTGTTGTAGCACTTTGGTATTATTTATGAATTCAAAAAATAGATATTGAATTTTGTTTGTAAACTGGTCTGTTCCTCTCAGCATATTAGATTGTATGAAATTCAGAAGTTTCACTTTTACACGATTAAATTATGATTAAGGCTTCAATTGGGCCACATCAGTAGATGTTGAGTCTCTCTCTGACAGAAGAGTTACTTAGAGCTTTAATAGTGGAGACCCAGGAAGTAAATACACAGAGAAGCAGATACATGAGGAAAGAAAGAAGGCTCCATTAGATATGGCAGAGGCCTGGGGAAAAGAGATGAACCATTTGACTGATAGTTTACAGCTGGCCTTGTGCAGAGAGCAGAGCAGCTGAGCCCAGACAGAAACAAGCCCAGGGAGAGAGGCAAGACTTATCTAAGCCTAAAGCTTATCTTAGAAAAATCTGGGTCCATGGAGTCTTAAGGGTAAGTAGAAGCCTTAACCTTTGCAGACCTTGACAGCCATCTTGCTCCAACACATGGCAACAGACTTTGGTGATGGAAGTAACTTACACTTTATGGCCTGGTAGCTGTAAGCTACGATTCCAAATAAATGCCTTTTATAAAAACCAACAGATTTATTTTATTTTGCATCAGCACCCCTTTGGCTGACTAATAAAGTTGTTTTGGAGTATGCCTGTTTACAGGATTTGGTTGTCCCCTCTCTTTCCTAGGGGACACACCTTCCTCTTCCTTGTACCTTACGCTGTCATATCTTTATTCCAGACATTAAGTCTCTACAGTTTTTTATACTCCCTTCATTGTTTTCACACTGCTTTTGCCTAGAAGGCAAGGTCTAGCAGGTGGGTCACTCTGCTGACGACTTTTCCAATTCTCTCTTTTTTAGCTGAAAAAGGGTCAAGGGCCTAGGAACTGGGTACAGAATGGCTTCCAATTGCCTTGTAAATGTCAGGAAGCATACAAAAAAACTTCTTTGATAGCTTCCCAAAACTCATCTGTCCTGGCCTGCCCAGCAAATGAAGCCTTTCAGTTAACTTTACCCATACTCCTAAGGAAGTGATGCATCTTTAAATCTCCACCACCTTTGCCCCTGTCCATAGAGGATTGAAACAAAGGCTTCCATTGTCTTTATTTGGAAGGGGGCTGAAAAAGTTACTGCCACTGCCTTCAAAGAGGGAAGATTGAGACTGTAGGTGCCCTTAGAGCTGAGACCCAGCAAATTGAATTCACTAATCAAAAGCCATGATCAGTGATCAGCCATTCCCACTGCTGTTCTTGGGGAAGGGGATTTTTATGTTCCTTTCTCTAGCTATGGATTAGACCTCAAGGAAATCTTCTGTGAGAGTGAGGGATAGGCATTGGCAGCTGTTGTGTGGATAGATCAATTTATGGTCTTTACTTTATTAATCAACTTCTTTCTCCTGCCCTTCTCCGGATGCTGTACAGTGTTCTGCTATCCTCTGGAGTTTTAAAATAGCTGTTTAAAACAGTTCTGCCTGCTTAATAGTTAGTTTGGTGGAAAGACTGAGTCCAGGAGCTCTCTACTCCATCATCTTCTCTGGAAGTCTGCCAGTCTCTTTGGTTTGCTTCTTTGATTGACCTGCTTAGTAGCCTAGGACCTAGAATCTCATCTATATTTTTATCTCAAATCCAAGATAGTATATCTAGGTCATGCCAGATATTAATATTTGTTATCCTGAAGTTATAGTAATCTGGGTAGTGTGGTATTGGCATATAAATAACAAAATAGGTCAATGTAACAGATGAGTGTATATGAAACAGACTCAGCCATCTACTGATATTTGATTTACAACAAAAGTGCCATGCAATGTGGTGTGGAAAGTGGAATTTTCAATAAGTGGTGAAGGATTAAGTGAATAGTTATATAGAAAATTTGATCCCCAATCACATCAGACATAAAAATCAATTCTGGTTGAAACATAGACATAAACATGAAAAACAATAAAGAATATTGAAGGTTACATAGGAGATTAGGCATATTGGATTTTGGATTAGGCAGAGATTTATTAAACAGGACACAGAGAGCACTAACTTTAATGAGAAATATTAATACATTTGATTTCCCAAGTAAAAGCTTGATTTCATAAAAAGAAGCATTAAAAGAGGGAAAAGACAATTCACATAGTGGAAGAAAATATTTGCGAGACATGTATCTAAGAAATAATTAGACTATATAAGTGTAAGCAACTTCTACAAGTCAATAGGAAGACATACTATAAAACAATTTTAAAGAAATGTGCTCGATTTTTAACAGGTGCTGTACTAAAGAGAACATCCAAATGGCCAATATCTCTAGAGAAGTGTTCACTGCACTCTAAGGGATCAGGGAAATGCATATTAAAACAACAGCAAGATAGCATTACATGTCTATTATAATGAAAACAAATAAACACAGACACAAATACACACATGCACACAAAACTAATAATGTTGGTAAGGTTGTGCAGCAATTAGAATGTTCATACATAATGAGTAAAAATGGAAAAAATGTATATAATTTTGGAAAATTGCTTAGTACTTTCCCAAGTCCTAGGGTGAAAGTCCCTATCACACAGCAACCTCATTTTTAAGAGCCATAACTGACGCAAAATGTCTTCCAAAGGATGTGAACAAGAATATTCAAAACAAATTTATTCATAATCATCAACAACTGGATAAAAGCCAAATGTGCATCTAGAATGGATAACTAAATTTGGTATTTTATGCAATGTATTAATATACAATAATTTTTTAAAAACCAACAAACTACAACTGTATATGATAACATGAACGAATCTCAAAGGCATAATTTTGAATAAAAGAAGCTTGTCACAAAAAGTACATATTATATAATTCATATGCAATTTATAAAATAACAAATCTATTATAATAAAATCAGAAAAAAAGGATGGCCTCTGAGAGGTATTGGTCGAGGCCTGGAGTATTCTTCTTGATTTGATAATACCCTATATTTTGGTTTGGACAATGATTATGTGTTATGTAATATTATATAGGTTCAGGGTTGACCAGAAGGCATGCAGTTCCCCAGGCAAATATTCTTCATGGGGCCCTGTCTGTGAAAACAATTTTAGTCACCCCAAGTCAGCATGAAAGCACTGTTCTGGCAGGCCTCTACAATACCATAAAATAAAAACTATGAGCAAGCTACGCTCCACACCACCACCCAGGAATTTGGACTAACTCCATAGGTGCAAGTACTGGAACTGCTTGAAGCATCTGTTCAACCACATGAAAGCAGAGTAGCAGGTTGGGAAGTACCCATAAGGGGAGAGTCCAGAAGGGGCAAAATGGGGCCCAAGTAAGTCCCAGTCTGGGCTTGGAGATCCTGCATGGATCTAAAGCTGCCTATCCGAATAGCACTGCCTGTGCTGGCCAGTTCCAGTCACGGAATGGAATTTAGAAAATTTAGGGGAAGGTATTCCAAAGTGCAGAATCCTGCTTGTGGGTAATACATGTATAATTGTAAAAAATCAATCAAATGGTAAGATTCTTTCACTTTACTATATGTATGCTATTTTTGAATTTTAAAAGCTTAAAAACATCAATTACTACCTACCTACCATGTGAGTAGCAAGATACCATAAGGTAAATACTAACCAAATTGTACAATTGACCAAAAAGTATAAAAAGTAGATAGTACACTGAGGCTTATCTGATAAGCTATAAGGAAAAAATGCAAGTCAGAAAAGGTGTGGGTATTTCAGGGTTCTTAATACATGAAGAATAAATAAATAAATAAAGTTCTTGAGTCTGAGAGCATTAGATTTGTTAGACTGTAGATCATTAGATTTGATTTTTGAGACTGTTATTGACATAGAAAAACTAATTAATTTGGGAGTGTTCATATCTGATCATGATACTGATGTTTGTTTCTATGAAGTCTCTTGCTCGATATGTATACACACACATACATACACACACAAAAACACCACAGCTACATACCGATACACTTTGAACAAAAGGTCACTTATGAAAAGAACTTTGTAGATGTGACAAGCCCAGAAAAGTCCCATGCAGTGTCATGGGAAAATATGTCCAAATTTTCCTTCCTATAAGATTCAAAATTTCATGCATCTCTTTATTTTTATATTTCTAGGAAATATTAGTTTCTGACATAAAATATAAATAAAAATTTATGGATACAAACAATTAAACAAGAAAGGGATGAGAAAAATCTGTCATAAGTATTAAAAATGTATAGTCCTTGATGTAGGAATATATATCAATTTGATAATGTGGGCAATAGAATCAGTGACCAGCAAAGGAAAATAAGCATTTTCTTTTATATAGTCCTATCAGTTTTTTCTCTGTAGAAGTTAAAAGAGGTTGTTGATATGGGAGGAGTGGGGGTGGGGTGGGGAGTGGGGTATATGGGGACCTCTTATACTTTTTAATATAATATTTTGTGTGATCTATGCATCTTTAAAAAAAAGACAAAATATTTCATTTTCAAAATAAAAAAGTAATCCTATTAAAATTTTGCAAATAAGTTGCTCTAAGCCTTAGTTATTCCAGATGTTTTCACAGTGATTTTTCTGACATTAATTATATCATGTACTTTCAAGTGGATGTCACAGGAAACTACAAATAAAGCAATATTAAAGTCAGGGTACTTCTTTGTTTGCAAGATTCTGTAGTGAGAAAGTATGATCTTTTGGTTCCTAAATTAAAATGCATATTTTCAAGACATTTTGTGTTAGTTTTTCTCAAAAATATGTTTGAAACCTGCTCCTGAATCTGCTTAGTCCTGACACCATAGATGATAGGATTAAGGGCAGGTGGGACAACAATATATAGATTGACTAGGAGAATGTGAATGCATCTGGGAACATTCCTGCCAAACCTGTGGTTCATGAAAGAGAAAAAAGCTGGAATGAAGACCAGGATAACACAAATGTGGGAGCCACAAGTATTAAGTGCCTTGAGTCTGGCATCCTGAGAAAGAAGGTGGAAGACAGCTTGGAGTATTAGGAGATGGCAATCAGAATCACATCAACAAACACCATTGATATAAGGATTCATCCAAATATCATGTTTACCTTTATGTTGGCACAAGCCAGCCAAGCAATCCCCATGTGCTCACAGTATTTGTGGGGGATTATATGGCATTCCACAGAAGGGAAGTCTCAAAATGAGAAACACCAGAGGGATAACCAAAATAAAATTAACACCAAACATCACCGCAAGGATGAGTCCGATAGTTGTGCTATGGAGAATCAGACTGTGCCGGAGAGGACTGCAAATGGCAACGTAGTGATCAAAGGCCATGGTGACTGACACAACAGTCTCCATAGCAGTGAACACATGAATGAAGTACATCTGTGTGATACAGTCCCTAACGCTAATCTCCCTTAAGTTAAACCAGAATGTGCCCAACATTTTGGGAACAGTGGTTGTGGACAGGCCCAGATCAATGGAGACCAACATGGCCAAGAAATAAAACATGGGCTGATAAAAACTATGTTCAGTCTTGACCACAAATAGGATAGCAATGTTTCCCATAAGAGCAGTCAAATATGGAACAAAAAGGAAAACCAATCCAAATATTTATCTCTACAAGACCTGGAATATCCATCAGGAGGAAGCACGAGGGGTGGAAAGTGGTGTCATTTGAGACACACATCCCTCTCTGATATTTGAAATCTGAGAGAAAACAAGCCAATTAATAAACAAGTTAAAATTTCAAGCATGTATAATTTATACAAATTATATGTCTTTGAATTATGGATTCATTAAAACATTCAAAATATTAGTTAATTCCTCTTAAGTAATAGCAAACAAATCAGTAAAATCTCTGATTTCATGGGATATTTTGGGGACAGAAAATAACAGAATAAACAAAAATATGTGTTGTATATATATGTATGTGTGTGTATGTATATATATATATCTATGCATACCAGTAAAATTTAAGATATGTAAGTATTTTCAAGAAGAACAAAGGATGAAAAATGGACAATGATGAAACTGGTCTTTTAAAATATGATAGTGAGAGAAATCGCTAATAAAGTAGTGACATTTAAACAGAAATAAATGGGGCTGATTTACCCTAAAATTTAAGACGTGGAATGACTCATTTACCCTCTAGAAAGAATCTTCTTCCAGCCGCATGGAACATGAACAGAAAGTGGTGACAATCACTCTACTCTGACAAGGCAATGAAACAGAGCTTTAAGGAAGTAAGTCACCTTCTCTGGGTGATCAGGAAGCAGCTTTGTGAGGAGAAGTGAAGAGAGTTGAACTCTTCCCCTTTGTGTTATGTTCTTCCTCTTCTTTGCTAAGTGGCTGGTGTGGTAAGTTAGAGCTTGGGGTATCTTTGGGAGGTGTCCTGACATTCTCAGCTAAGTAAGACTCCCAAAAGTTGGACAGACCAAGAAAGTACTCACTTTCAAGGGATTTCTCAAGCTTTCTGCTGACATTTTTTTATAGACGTTTACTCTAAAAATTCTGCCTAGGAGAAAAGAGGAATATACCTTATGTTAAAATACTGTCTTTATGCTTATAAGAAACTTGAAATTGATAGGAAATAAAGCAGGAGACCTTACCTCTTCCAAAAATATTAAAATACCTACCTTATGCCTTGCCACATGGTCTGAAACTCCTCTGCTCCTCACAACTCCAACTTTGTTTCAGGGGTATCTTGGTGTGTCACTATTTCTCAGTCCTCCTGTCCCTCATTTCTTGTGTCCCACTTCAAGAGCCCAGCCTTGAGCAGTATTCCCTGCCCTAGCCATGGCATGTGGCTCCTCTCAGGAAGACTTGTACAGTATCTGATCTTCTGACTTCATTACATTTGTTAGCTCTACAAAGGAAAGTTTATATTTATGCAACAGCAGGCTCCTCACCCCAACCCATCTTCCACAGAACTATTAACTCCTAGGGTCTGAAAGTTTCCTTTTCATAAAATTGTTAATCTTCCTGTGATTATATATCTGAGCCATGGGATCTGTGTCTAGCATTTTCCATTATTATTCTCCTCTCTGATCATCCTCACAGACCCTATCTCTGAGCTTCATGTTTGCACCAACAGAATTAAACTATTAGAAGATATTGGCTTTGAGTTGCTAGAAGCAAGAGAATATAACTTCAATAGTATGATATAGCCTGGAGAAATAGTGACTATAAAAATAATCCTAATCTCATGGCATGTAAAAATGGTACTGAATAAGTGTAAGATAGAGGGTGTGAAGGTCTTCTGAGACATTCGCACTGTGGACTAAATAAAGAGACATCGACAACATACATGCCATAGGAAATTGACAGTACACATGCCATATCTTTTAGAACCATGCTAATTAGTGAAAAGTCATAGATATTAGGGGAATAGCATGTTTTTAGGTCCCTCAAAATATATTGCATTCTGGAGCCATTCAGGGAGCTCTAGATTCCTCCCTTTGGATCCAACAGCAGTATGACCTCATAGAAAGCAGCACTTTCAATATTCAGAGCCCAGGTATGCCTTCTCATAATATCTAAACTCCATGTCCCTTTTATTCAGACCACTAAAGATTAGGTTCCCAGTGTCAAGACTGCACCACAAATAAAGCAGGTTTACCCAAGCAGCATAACAGAGTGATAAGTGTAAAGAGGCTGGAAATCTTTCCATATGTAAGTGGACACAAGCTAATAAACGCAATATAGAAACCTGAGAAGTCAGTGAGAAGTGGGAAAATAAGACAAGGTGAAGAAATAGACCTAAATAATTTATGCCATATCTGACATGGAGAGCCAATAGCTTGCCCACTCACTCTGTATGCTTACAGTATTGATTAGATTTATTACTCATTTGTAGCCAATTTGTATGGTATTCTTTAGGAAACTACTACCTCTTTAGGCAATCAACCTGTAGGAACCTGAAAGGTTATCCTTACTAACCATTTATCCAAGGAGTGGTCTCCATTTATTTTACCAGTTAGGAACCCACACTATTTGAATCCATAAGGCTAAGAATCTAGTCACTGACATTAGTGGAGATGACACTGGAGGATAGTTAAGAATTGAATTGTGACCACTGCTAAGATACTGTTTTTAAGGCTTGGTTTTATTCAAGATTTATATCATTAGGTAAGTGTTTCATTCAGAACTTCAGGGAAGGCAGGCACCGGGCACATACAGTTTTTCTTTGTGTCAGCCTTTTCAATGTCCTTTGATTCCCAGGCTTTGTGAAAGATATAAAACATGAAATAATAATTAGATGATGCCTTAATATATGAATGGTAATGAGTTGTCTTTCTAATGCTTTAAATGATATGCAGTAGAATCTACGATTGTAATTCAATTTCTTGATTTGGCATCCAAGGTGTCAGATGATTCCAGGGTCCTAGAGGCTTTTGGTTTATGATTCCTCCAGGGTAATCCATATGGAATAGCTACTTAATTATACCAATCTTATATGAAGATGTTACAATTTTGTAATATTCATTGTCTTCATTTTCTAGATAGTGCATACTCTTTTAGTTTTCTTTCTATGTTATGAACTAATTAGCACCAAACCCATAATCATGGGAGATACCTTGCATTTCACCACATTTATCCCCATAATCAAGGGAGTTCACCTGTTAGTTCAGTGAACTTTCATTGTCCCCCTTAGAGTTATCAACTTCATAATGAGAGGATGAAGATGGGAAGGCCACAATTAGGTGGTGATATGTGTCCCCTCCTCTTTGTTCCCATTTAACAAGATCAAATAACACCCCAGCAATAGTATGCTACCAAAGCATGACCATCCCAGTCTCAAGATGAGTCAGAGAATTACTTACTTTGTTTCATATTTATATTATATAGACACTGATAGAGAGTCACTTTATCAGGAGTATCCTCTATACATTTTTGTTTTGTATTGTATTTTCTTCTGCAGTACCAGTTTAACCATCTCAGTTTACCTCCTTCTTCAGTTGAGGTACTGGTTTATTCTGTCTCTCAACGGGATCTATCCCCTCCTCAGCAATTCCCTCCAAGTCCATTTACAACAGTCTTTGAATACTATCCCTGTGTGTGGGAAATTCTAAGCATTGAAAAGAGGTCACCCAAAACATTTGTTGATCAGCTTCCCAATTCCTGGCCTTGAATTTAGCTGTTCATGCCACCTCTAGCAGACTGCTCTTAAAACACACACACACACACACATTAAACTTTATTTTTAAAGCAGTTTTAGATGGCAGAAAAGTTAAATTGAAAATTTAGGGAATTCCCATATACCCCACTCTCTTCCCCTCTCAGATTTTCCCCAGTAATGACATCTTTTATTAGTGTGGTGCATTTGCTACAATTGAAGAACAAATATTGAAGCATTGCTACTAACCATGACATTTTGCACTGTACAATTTTATAGGTTCGACAAAACATATAATTGTCTGTATCCATCATTGCAATAACATGCAGAACAATTCCAGTGTCCCAAAAATGTCCCAAGTTACACTTATTCTTTCTTCCTCCTCCCCTCAGAATATCTGGTGACCACTCTCTTTACATCAATGTTACAAGTTCTTCCATTTCTAGAATAATAGTAAGTCTACTTCAGTAAATAGTTGCATTCCCCTCTTATGTTTGTTCACTTTTCAACCTTAACAATATTGGGAGGGTGATGCCCTTTCTACTTCCAATTGAGAGGGGGGTTTAGATCACATGGGACAGATGGGTGGAACTGTCTTGCTTGCAGTTGTAAATACTCTCTATTTCTGGGATGGGTGTTGTCCATCATCATCATTTTGTTAGTGGTCCTGGATAAGTCTGATGAATTCGAGTGTAGGTGTTGTCTGCAACTTTACTGACATTCAGGGCTCAACCAGCATAGGAACAGAGATTTAAGTCTCTGAGATATATTTAACAGGTATGGTGCTAATTATAGGATCAGATAAAAGGAGCAGAAGAATCATGTGTAGGGAAATTACAAATGAGTAACTCTGTTACACTGAGGAAATAAGTCAACATATATTCCAAGGTAAGGCCCACCAATGGGATACAATTTCCTGGAGTTGTGTGCCCTGCCTATAGTGTCCAGATGTCTCTGGAGTCCACAGGAGCATCCCTGTTTCAGGCATTGTTTACTGTACAATGAGTACATTGTTTAGTGAGATCAACCTGAGATGTGCATAAATGTAACTTCCGGAATACCTCCTGACTCACTTTGAAATCTCTTAGCTGTAAAAACTCTTCTGTATTTAATATTTCTCCCATTTGGTCAAGGTCTTTTTCCAAATCCATTACTAGTTGGCACTTGGTAATCCCTAAGTGCCAGGGAGGCTCATCCACAGGAGTCATATCCCACACTGGAGTGGTAGGAGTGAGGAAAGGTAGTGAGATTTTATGCTGAGTTTGGCTTAGAGAGAGGCCATATTTGAGTAACAAGGGGGTTTTCTGGAGGTAACTTAGACAATATATATTACTAAGCTAAGTTTCAATCTTACAAGAAAAAGGTTCATAAGTACAAGGATTAATATCAAGGGTCTGGTGTAGTGGTCTCTCCTTTTTCACTGGGCACTGCCTGTGTACTCTAAAGATTCTTGCCACCCTGTGAGAGAATGTAGCAGGATTCCCCAGAAAGGGAATTTAATATTTTTTAGTTATTTGAGGGTTTCCCCCCACTGAGATAACACCCCATGAGCACATGAACACATTCATATTCCACAGAGGCATGACTCGGGTGCATCCTTCCCCAAACACCTTCCTATCACCAACAACCTGCACCTGTGATCCTCCCCTAGCAGATTGCTCTTACTTCAAAAGTGGTTCTTTTATCTCCACTCTCTTGGTTCACTTTCAGAAATCATATACTTGACTGACCAGATGATCAGCTCATTGAACTAATTCTTCCAGAGAGCACAATGATCAGATATTCTGGAAAGACACTTTCAATAGATAGGGAAGATTTCCCTTTATCCTTTGTGTTCTGATGTAGCATGTAGTGAGGCCAGATGTCGGTCTCTAGGAGATAAGCCTGACCCTTGAGCTATGTGACTTTAAATTGTATTAAACCATCCAATTCCTCCCTGTAATAAACAGGGATTATGATGTAAGGCAGTGCAGCGGGCTAGAAAATTGGCTTCTACCTCTATTCCAGGACTTCAGCATTCATTATCTTGGGGAACACTAGCTCCTTCTTAGCTTGAGTAGTGAGCTAGTTCCAAATAATTCTGATACAATAGTGCATCATGTAAGAGAGACTTGGCCAAACACCTACTTCCACCACTCAATATTTATGATTACATGAACATCCACCCTTTTTCTGCTGTGATCCAAGGGCTTATAGTCAAGTCGTGTAGTTGCTGCTTTCATAACAGGACTGGCAATTGCCATGAGTCCTCACCTCGGGATACTGCCAATATTGATAGGCTTGAGTAATTGACAGTTTTTTACCCTATACTCAGACTGAAGAAAATCTCCAGTCCTTCCCTGAATTATCCAGTACATCTGTAGTATCTATGATACAGACCTATCATAGAACCTTGATATAATTTCAATATATACCACCATCCATTTGATGAATACACTCACATTTTGTAGACTAACATTTATCCATTCAGCCATCCATCCATTCATACTCATTCAATGAATATTTGTTAAGTGTGTATTATTTTCTAAGAAGTATCCCAGTCATAAGGGGCATATTAGTGAACAAAACAGACAATAATCCTACTCTAACCACATATTAATGATCCTAGGTATTTGTTTCCTTTTGATAGTGTTTTTGTATTCAGTGGTGAAGTCTCTGTGCTCAATGAAATCGTAGTCTCCTGCTTACTAGGCAAAAACTTAATTCCTTGAACATTAAAGATTTTACATACATTTTTTCATTTTAACTGATCTTTTTTCTTTATTAGAGGAAGTTGGTTTACATAACAATTATGCATGAGATACAGGATTCTCATACACCACCTATTATTTTCACTTGTATTTATGTGGAATATTTGTTATAATTGATGATAGCATATTTTTGTAATCACACTATTAACTATAGTCCATGGTTTAACTTAGGGTTCACTGTTTATGTAGTGTAGTTCCCTGGATATTTTTTTAAAAACTTTTATTCTGTTACTATAGATACAACTAATATTTACCCTTTTAATCACATTCAGATATATGTTTCAGTGTTGTTAATTATGTTCACAATTTTATATTTCATGATTTTTCTCTTAGTAAAAGTTATATATAACTTAGATGATTATATATAAATATGTAATGCTATATAACTTTTAAAAGAAATGAAGAGACATACATAAATTGATTTTTGAAGGAATCAAAAGGAATTGGTATCAGGCATTTCTTCTGGGAAGAGAATCTGGAAAATGAAAGTCAGTGAATGGAGGAAAACTTATGCCTTATGTCTTTGATGTTTTCTCACTGGAAAAGTAGAATTTATTTTCCCCGCCTTGGAATATGGGCTCATCGTGTGATTCATTTTGTCAATAAAACAAGGCAGAGTGATGAATTGCAGATATGTGAACAACAGGGATGACTCTTATGTTGAGCAAAGGTCGTCAGACACAAAAGAATACATACTATATGACTCCATTTATATAGAAAAGATACCAGAATATATTAAACTAAATTGCAGCATTTAGAGATGAATACAAATGATAAAAGTATGCTGAGAATATCAAGAACATATTGACAAAGAAAGTTAGGATTGTGGTTACTGTTGGGGGAGGGCAATGAAAGGGTGATCAGTGGAGTAGCCAAGAGAATGACCTCAGTGGTTTGCAGTATTCTGCTTCATGACCTATATGGGGTTTACATGGATATTGACAATTTATTGAGCTTTGGGCACTGCTTTGCACATGCATTATATTTCAATTATTAAAAAATTAAAGATTAAAAATTAAAGAAATAAAGTAGAAGAAAATGTGGGAGGATATTTTTCTTTTAATGATCCCAGAAAAGCAAAAGCCATTATAAATCTGAGATAAAACTTAGAGGTCAGTAAAGGAGAGGAAAGATAGATAAATTTGACTCTTTAAAAATTTCTTGCCATGAAAATAGTACATCCCCATAAATATCATACATCCCTGACCAGAGTCTAGATTCTGAGCACCCTGAGGGTAGGAACTGTATCATACTCACCTCTGCCTCCTTTTCATTAAACTCCAGGTATGACAAATAAAAGAGAACCTAAATAACTGTCTGTTGAATTAAAAATAAAGAGTGACTAAGTGAATGAATAAATGAATTATAATGTATAATCGTAATTTAATGCTGTTAACAACAATTATGCAGTTGAGGCCATTTTAAATGGCGGTCACTACTGATGACATGGGAAAAATAGAACTTTTACACATGTTTTGTAGGAACTGTAGAGTGTTTTAAAAGACATTTAGACAACAGTTAAAATTGAGAGATTTCGCAAAACACCTAAATCTAGCTTGTCTTATAAAATACTGGAAAATATTGCAACATTGGGCACACATTACACCACGGCAAAAATGTGCTGAGTAATATTTGTTTTGTGGAGTTCATGTGCTTGCTTCATGCCACCATAAACTCCTATTTTTACACAGTGGATTTAGAATTTGACAGGATGCCTGCATCCTTCATTTTATTACTTGTCTGGTCCTACTAGTAAACCCTTGTGAAAAATATATGATCAAAATAGAATGGATAGATTGCTCTTTATTCTGCATTCTCTTTTTTGCCAGGTCTTTACTCATAAGAAACATTTCAGACTCTACATTTGCAAAGGCTTCAGAAATTTATATATTAGAATGACACATATTTAATAGTGTTTGTGTATTTTACAAATTATTTCTTGACATTTGAAAAAATATTTACTTGTAAGCATTAGGCCTACTTTATGATTCATTTGTCTTAGGTAAAGACAACTGCTCTCCAAGTAAAAATTTGATCACACTCTCCCGGATCTGCTTGGTCTTGACGCCATAAACAATTGGGTTCATTGTAGGAGGCAGGAGAAGATATAGGTTAGCCACAATGATGTGTATGTGATGAGGAATATTGTGTCCCCCAAAACGATGGGTAAAAAAAGTGAAAAATGCTGGGACATAGGTGATCACAATGGCACATATATGAGATGTGCAGGTGCTGAAGGCCTTGTGACGAGCATCTACTGATGACAGACTCACCACTGCCCGTAAGATCATAGTATAAGACACAGAGATAATACAGATGTCAAAAACGCCAATCAGGAGAGCAACTATAAGACCATAGATAGCATTGACCTTAAAATTGCCACAGGACAACTTGGCCACTGACATGTGATCACAGTATGTGTGTGGAATGAAGTTCCCCTGGCAGTAGGGCAGCTGCTTGGTGAGAAATGTGAATGGGATGATCAGCATCACACCCCTCAGGAAAGTGGCAAACCCAGCCTTGGCAATGACAGGAGTGGTGAGAATAGTGGGATAGCGTAAGGGGTAGCAGATGGCCACATAGCAGTCCAGGGCCATGAGCATGAGCACACCAGACTCCATGCCAGTCAACATGTGGACAAAAAACATCTGAGCCAGGCAGGCATTAAAGTCAATCTCCTTGAGGTTGAACCAGAATATGCACAGCATGTTGGGCACAGTGGTGGTGCACAAGGTGACATCTGTGAAGGAGAGCAGGGCCAGGAAATAGTACATGGGCCGGTGCAGAGCCTCCTCATGGCTGATGAGGTAGATGAGCCCACAGTTCCCCACTACAGCAATGAGGTACATGAAGCAGAATGGCAGGGAGATCCAGATGTGTGCATCTTCCAGCCCGGGAACACCATTCAAGATAAATATTCCTGGGGTCAAGCTGGAGCTGTTGACCCCAAACATAGCGGGTGACAGGAGGAGAGCATATTACATTCTTTAGAAGTGGTAGTTTCCTGGAAAAGAAAATAACTCTAAGGTGAGTGGAAGCCTTGGAAGCCAAGTCCAAGAAGACCAATAGGGCCTTTGATATCACAAGTGATAATTAAGCCCCTCTAGAGTCAGACTGACTAGTATGGTTTTTCCAATTCCACCTCCTATCAATGTGTGATATTGGCAAGATATTTAAATTCTTCATGCCTGCTTTTGTCTCAGGCTTTAATGAGAATAATAACTGTGCCAGTTTAAAAGCCGTCAGGATTATTTAGCAAGATGATGTATAAGTGCTAAAATTATGCATAGAACATAGTGAATACTCAAAAATATGTTAACTGTAATGACTACTGTTGTTATTACTATTATTGTTACATTTCCAGTCTCATATATAGCATCCTATGAGATCAAACTTACCTTGATTAATAAGTGGAAATTCAACTAAAACTGCCCAGCTTTGCTCTGAATCAAGTTCCTTTGTGTACGTTAAGGTGGTAAAAGAAGTATGATCTCTTGAAAACTCTATGTTTATTGGAAGTTTTAGAAGTGAAATTTAGAATATAAATACTAGTTACTAGGGCCTCCAAGAGATTAAAGTACAGTATCACATTTTACACACGAAAAAAATTTGAACAAGACACTTATTTCTGGAATAAAGTACAGGGAAATAGAATACAATTAAAACTCTGCAAGGCTCTAAACTGCCAATTCTATGTAACTAAAGAGGTGGACATTGAAACTTTCTACCCAGAGAACTGGTCTATGTGGGGTGACACTTCTGATGCTTATACTCCTTAAAAGGTCATCAGGGCATCAGAGCCAAAAAACTGGAAGGAAGGGACCTGGCTATTAGAATATCAGAAGGAATAGTAATTCTTGATTTTGCCCAACAGGCTTGTTGTGCACTAAGACTAATCACCCACCCATGGAAAATGCTCAGGCCCTTCCAAGATCAACACCATATAAGTAAACAATCAATTCACAGTCATAAAATCAGAAAAGAAAAAAAAAGTTAAACAACCTCTGAGCCAGGTTCCTTCTTCCTTCTCAGTAAAAGACTTTTCTCTACATCTTTCTTTCAGATGGTCCTCAAAGATACACATAAATTCTATTGAGTGAAGTATTTGTAAATTTAGAATATATATTTTTTTAAAAGAAAAACTGAACAGCTAAGTGTCTGCTCTCAGAAAATATAGCGATAGTATAATTTTATTGCATGCTTGCTGTAGAGACATGGAACATTCTCAATGCATCGGTTAAATCTTCTTTTTAACACTATCCTGCTAAATGACTTTGAGCAAGTCCCCAAAATTTCCTTGTACATTTTTAATTACTTTTGAAAGAGGTAATAATAATACCTACTACCCAGAAATGTAAGAATGAAGAAATAATTCTTCAGCTAGTGCCTGGCATAGAGTAAGTAATCAATACATGTTGTGCTAGGTAGAACTCTGCACCCCAATTTAGACGTGTTCTCAATCTTGTTCTGCGTTTCTGCGTGTGTGAACACATTACAAATAGGATCTCCCAATGATGTTACTTTTAGTTAAGTTGTTGACCAACTGAATGAGGTCTAGAGCTGGATTAACAGAAGCCTCATAAAGAGCCAGAAACTAGAAGAAAGAGAAAATAAACAAAAACAGAAGAGCAGGGGAAAGGAGATGATATTGCCATGTGACACATAAGCCAAGGACCCTCAAGGATCGCTGGCCACCAGCACCAGAACTCTATATATAGTCTTTAGGGAAAAAGCAAACCTTGCCAATATTTTGACATTTGGATTTCTGAAACTAAGAGCCAATAAATGTTTGTTGCTGCAGGCAACCTTTTATGATAGCAGCTATGGCAACTAAGGCATATGTTATCTATTTTAGTAATTGCCAGGTAATATACACTTAGCAAATATTTGATTGTCTTTCATAAGCCAGGCACTATTCCCTTTTGTAGGGATACAGTAGTGAAAAGAAAACATACCAAATCTTCTCCACTCTTGGAGATAATATTCCCGTTATATCCATACCTATAATACTGTATGAGAAAAATGGAAACCTAAAGAGAATGAATATAATGCCTAAGTTCAGAAAAATTGAAAACTGTAGTCCAAAACTTCTTCAAAAAGGAAGTCCAATATATTGCCAGGTTCCATTAATAGAAAAATGGAATATAGTTATGGGTTTAAAGGTTAGATATAGAATACATAGAAATTTAGAAAAATTAAATAAAGGAAAAATAAATTGAGGTATCAAAGATATGAAAAAATGAAAAAGCTTTGTTTTTGACATTTTGCCTTTCATCACTGCTACAGGTGTTGCCCTGTATATACAGTGGCAAGGCAATTTCTTCCATTTCTTCCCCAGTTTCTACTTCCTTTCTTTCTTTCTTTTCCTGATTATTAAGTTTCTCCTGACATAAGTTTTAGGTCACAGTCATTCTCATATACAATATATGGTACTCCCATATATCCAATATCAAACCCTTTGTCCCTTCCCCAACAGTGATCTTCTTACATGTTCATATTATATTTGCTGCAGCTAATGTACAGATATTGAAATGATAGCTTTCAAAAATGGTTCCATTTGGGTTTACATCATGGTTTATATTTTAGACTACACAATTTTCTAAATTTTTAGTTATCTTATGGAAACTGCCCAAACTTACCTCAGTGTAAGCAAAGACCAGACTGGTGTGCATGACTGAGGCTCCTGAGCACCAAGATTCTACAACAATTGAGCCCAAAGTTTACTTAATATTACTGTACCCTTTGAGAATTGTCAAGACATGAGTCTGGATGTCTCAGAGGGCTCTGGTAAAAGGATAAAGATCCCTTAGGCCTTTGAGGTTATTTCTATATTTACAAACTTTTTAAGCAGGGGAGAACTGAAAAACAATAAGGGAACCAAAGTTAAATATCTCCTCCTAGGTGAGGATGCTGACTAAGAAGTTTGAAAGTCGTAGGAATTAATTGCTTTTCATTTTCTGGATTTATAAAATAATAGTCTAAATACATAATCAGAAAGTTCCTAAAACCATTAAAAACATATGAAAGCATCCATAATATCAATCTCATCACCAAAGATATATATATATAAAATCTATATATATCTATCTACCTGTAGATGGATACATATTATATGAGTAATAACAGATCTGTATTTTATCTAGCCAATGACTAGTTATGAGTTTATTGGTTAAAATAATATTTATACTCAGACATATTTACACAATAATTCATTTTTTTAGAGTTTTTATTTTTTATGTAATTTAGTGTTTTTTTTATTTAGTGTTTTTATTTCTTTCATATTTTTTGATACTATGGGGATTGTAAAAATGCAGTTTTACATATATTTGCACATATATTTTATTATATGTTTCACCCCTTAATCTTTTATTTGAATGAAGATATTCTGAAATTTTAAAACAATTGAGATGATTTTTGCCATTTCAGATGGTGAATGTATAAAGATTTTTTCTAAAATCAGAGCAAATGTTCAAAGAACTGTATCATAAAATACCCCTGAAGCTGTAATTCTAATGCATTATTGGTGGGAGTGTAAAATGATACAACCACTTTATCCACTGCTCTCTATAACAGCATCTCATGTTTACATTCAATGTTACTAATTTAAAAGCATACCTTCTTTTATTTAATCTTTAAGCACAGATCTTAATAGTTTATTATGCTTTTATTTTCATAATTTAAATTTCTTTTACACATTTATTATTGTTTGATCTCATCCTTTACCTTAACATCTCCTATTCTCTTCTGGCCATCCTAACCATTTCAGTCCTTATGGTTTTTTCCCTCCTTTTCATTTATGACATTAAATTATATCCATTTTTGAAAGATTATCTAGTCTGTTTGATCTAGTAGTAAATGTCTTCTAAATTTGTGACATTCTTTTCTTTCTCTTAGATGCTATTTATTCTCTCTTATCAGTGCATTTTTATAGACTCAATGTAATATTATAGCTTGTGATAGTATTATTTTTACTCTTCATGCATCTTCAAACAGAGTTAGATCTTTGAATTCTGGATGTTTTACCAAAAAAAAAAAAACATAGAGAATTAAATATCTTGTTTTCTTTCTATCTCCTTTGCTCTCATATTTATACCTTGATGGCAGAGCAATTTTTGTAATCCCACCCTCATCAGTTTCTTGTAAAGTATCACCAGGGTCTTTGTTTTCCTGAGGGAAGATCCTTTTCTTATGGCAGCTTATTCACAGCTTCACAGACAAGGTGCAATGTTCAGTTCCTAGCAGTTACTTAATTAAGGGACCATCTGCCCTGTTCCTCACCGGTGGGCAAATTTAGTAGAATACATCCCTATACATTTCTTTCTTTCTTTCATTCCCTCCTTCTTATCTAACCATTTACTCCTTTTGCAATTTCCCCCAATATGCTGAAGTTTGGTTTGTATGTCTGTCTGAAAATGAGGAGAGAGGAGTTAAGACAGAAGTAAACACAAGCAAAATAGTTCCATCCATCTGCTCCATGGAATCTCAGTTTCCTCTTAATTAGAGGCAGAGTTGGCATTGTGATCCCAAAATCTGCAAGATTGGGGAGTAAACAATGGACTAGAGTACACTATATATTATTCTATTATAGACTGATTGTTATTCTAGCAATGGGAGAACTTTTATCATTGATGTGGAGGCAGTGGCTACCAGAGGTTCTGAGGGAAGGGAGCAGGAAAAATAGGTATAATATGGGGGCATTTTGGGGACTTTGGAATTGTTCTGCATGACATTGCAATGATGGATACAGTACATACATAATATATTTTGTCATAACTTGTAAAAGTTTGGGGGACAAAGTGTAAAATATAATGTAAACTATAATCCACCGTTAGTGGCAATGCTTCAAAATGTATGAATCAATTGTAAGAAATGTATCACACTAAAGAAAGATGTTGTTAATATGGAAAAATGTGGGAGGGGTAGAATTGGGACATATGGGAATCCCCCTTTTTTTTACATTTTGGATGATACACTTTATATATATATATATATATATATTATAATCATTTGTCTTTTTTTAAAAAGATATATTGGTCACAATAAATGTTACATTAGAAAATATAAGAGGTTCCCATATACCCCACATCCTACACCGACACACTCTTCCCACATCAACAACCTCTTTCATCACTGTGGCACATTCATTGCATTTGGAAAAATACATTTTGGAGCACTGCTATACTGCATGGGTTATAGTTTATTTACATTGTAGTTTTTACACTCTCCCACAGTCAGTTCAATGGGTTATGGCAGGGTATACAATGTCCTGCATCTGTCTCTGCATTATCATTCAGGACAACTCCAAATCCCAAAAATGCCCCCATATCACACCTCTTCTTCCATCTCCCTGCCCTCAGCAACTGCCGTGGCCACTGTCTCCACATCAATGATACAATTTCTTCCATTTCTAGAGTCACAATAGTTCAATAGCAGAATACCAGTAAGTCCACTCTAATACATATTTTATTCCTCCATCCTGTGGACCCTGGGATGATGATGTCCACTCCACCTCTAAATCGAGAGGGGGTTAGATCCCACAGGGCTGATGGATGCGATTACTCTGTATGCAGTTGTAGACACTCTCAGTTCCCTGTTGTGGTGGTTAACAATCTTCACCTCCCTTTTAGCTGACCTGGCTAAGTCCTACAAACCAGAGAGTAGGTGTTCCAACTCTGCTGAGGATCAGGACCCAGCTGGCACATGGACATTCCAGAGAGTCAAGTCTCCTGTGTGTACAACCCCAGTCCCAACCATAGGTTCAGTAAAAGTTACAGAAGAGTCATGTGTAGAAAGGTCACATGTGAGTCCAAATCAATTACACTCAGGAGCACAAATTCCAAAGTAGCAAAGAATTGAACTCCAGAGCCATCTGCCATGACCATAGAATCTGTGTATCTCTGTAACTCTCAGGAGCGCCAGTAACTGGGGTTGTATTTACTTTGGCTGTCTCTGGGATCCTGCTGAGATGTGCATAAATGCAACCCCTCTGATGACCTCCTGACTCATTTTGAAGTCTCTTAGCCATATAAACTCATTTGTCTTTACCAATCCCCCCCTTTTTTCAAGTTCTTTTTCTAATTACTTCACCAGCTGGTGATTGGTAGTAATCCCATGGCGCCAAGGAGGCTCATCCCTGGGGGGAAGTTAATGTATTTACATGCTGAGTTTGGCTTAGTGAATGGCCACATATCAGCAACATGGAGGCTTTCAGGAGGTAACTTTTAGGCACCCTGCAGTTCTAGGTCTAGTTGAAATTTCAAGCACACAGGCCCACAAGTATAGTCAGCAGAATCAAGGGCCCATCATTGGACCATTCTTCTTCACTGGTCTTTTCCCTTGCACTTAGGGGGTTGTTGGTATTCCACTGAGAAATGTGACAGAGTTCTCTGAGCTAGGAATTCAGCACTCCTTCAGTTGTCATGTGTAACTCTATCTATTATGACAGTACACAATGAATATCTGAACATTTTTATATACCTTATATACATGCCCTGGAGAACTCCCTCCAAACCATTTGTCCCCCATCAATGACACCCCACACCAGGGCTCCTTCCCTGCCATAGTTGAACCCCTCTGTGCTCCAAAATTTTCTTAAAAAATGAAACCTAATATATTGCCAAATTCAATTAGTAGGAAAATGAAACAGTAATGATAGGTTTAAGATTAGAAATAGAATACATACTAATTTAGAAAAAACTAAAGTGAAAATAAATTGGAGTATTAAAAGTGAAAAATATCATAAAACTTGGTGATGTTTTGCCTTTCATCACTGTAATAGGTGTTGCCCTGCATGTACAGTGGCAAGGTAATCTCTTCCATTCCCTCCTCAGTGTCTACATCCTATTATTTTTATTTTAAAATTTGTCATCAAAAAATTTTTAGATCACAGTAAAGTCACATATACAATAAAGGGGACTCCCATATACCCAGCATCAAATCCTTTCTCCTTTCCCCAGCAATGATCTTTTTACATGTGGATGTTCTATGTAATACAGCTGATGTACAGATATTGAAACAACTAATAAACATGGTTCCATTTTGGTTTACATTATGATGTATATTTTAAACTGTACACTTTTCTAAATTTTTAGTTACATTATGGCTACATTTTGGTTTATATTTTATACTATACATTTTTATAAATTTTTGGTAAACTTTAAATGGCCTATTTCCATCATTGCATGATCTTGTGCAACACTTCTATTGTCCCCCAGTTATCCCCTCTTCCATGTATTCTATTCCTCTTTCCCCTACCCCTTGGGGCCCACAGTGACAACAAAACTTCACTGCTTGAAGGACCAGACTCATAGATACTGGCAACAATGCTGAGGGCTTGACACACTAAACTGTCCTCCCCAACTGGGAGCCACCAATGCTCTTGAGAGACATCCTTCCCTCTGTCTGAGAACATCAGGCCTCCCCAGGATTAGGGTACAATACCTTCCTGCTTATTTTATGGGTCTCCGCCCAATGATATAACACACAATGACAAGATGAGCACTCACAAACTCCACAGAAGCCTGCCCCAGGTAAACCCTAGCCAGATGGCCCCTGTCAAACACCTTAAACAAGTAACCCTTCCTTATTATATTTTTTAAAAAGCTTTATCAGCATTATAATTTCAACCACGTACCTGACAACCTCCCATGCTCATCTAATTCTCCCCAAATCCCCCCAATTCCATGGACCATCTGACCCATCCTCCCAACCCTAGTCCCCGCTCAAGCCTACAAAGCCCCACCCAATAGTATCCCTATGACGCTGACTTATCTGTTCACTGGGCAACTACTAACCTCCACTTTATCATAGATTTCACCCATGTAGACATCAGTTGAAAACCTTCCCCTCTCCCCAATTTTCTGTAACCCTGTCATCTAGTCTCTAGGTCTCTGAGACAGCTTGATTTGCTTACTTCCTATCAGAGAGGTCATGTAGTATTTGTCCTTCAATGCCTGGCTTGCTTCACTCAACATAAGGTCCTCAAGATTCAACCATGTTAGCCAATGTGTTAGTACTGTATTCCTTCTAATAGCTGAGTTGTATTCCACTGTATGTATATACTACATTTTGTATGTCCATTCATTTGTTGATGGGCATTTGGGTTGATTTCAACTTTTGGCAATAGTGAATAATGCTGCTATGAGCATTGGTGTCCATATATAAGCTTGTGTCCTTGTTTTCAGTTTTTCTGGGTATATATCCAGCAGTGGAATTCCTGAGTCATATGACAAATCTATAGTTATTTTTTTTTTAGGAACTGCCAAACTGTCCTCCAGAATGGATGGATCCTTATTCATTCCAACCAGCAGTGGATGAGGGTACCTATTACTCCACATCTTCAAGAGTTGTAGTATTCTGGGTTTTTTTTTAATACCTGCCAGTCTAATGGTGTAAGATGGTATTTCATTGTAGGTTTGATTTGCATTTCCCTAATAATTAGTGATGTTGAGCATCTTTTCTTGTGTTTCTAATTCTTCTTTATTTATTCTTTGGAGAAGTGTCTGTTCAAATTCCTTGCCCATTTTTTGAAAGGGTTGTTTGTCTTTCTATTTTTGAGTTCTAGGATTTCTTTATAGATGCCAGATATTACTGTCCTATCTAATATATGGTTACCAAATATTTTCTCCCATTGGGTAGGCTATCTTTTCACTTTCTTAATAAACTCCTTTGAGGTGCAAAAGGCTTTAATTTTGAGACGGTCCCATTTGCTTAATTTTTCTTTTGCTGCTTGTGTTTTGCATGTGAAGTTCATGAAGTCATTTCCTATTACAAGGTCCTGTAGGTGCTTCCCTATATTGTTATCCAAGGTCTTTATGGTCTTGGCTCTTATATTTAGGTCTTTGATGCATCTTGAGTTGATTTTTGTGTAAGGTATGAGATGGTAATTATCTTTCATTCTTGTGCGTATGGATATTCAGTTCTCCAAGCACCATTTGTTGAAGAGGTCATTCTCTCCCAGTAGAGTCGGCTTGATGGCCTTGTTGATATATGAGATGAATGCATATGTGAAGATCTATATAAAAACTCTCAATTCAGTTCCATTGGTCAGTATGTCTACCTTTATTCCAAGACCACGTCATTTTGACCACTGTAGCTTTGTACTGTGCTGTAAAGTCAGGTAGGTTATTCCTTTTATTATATTTTTCTTTTTCAATATGTCTTTGGCTATTCAGAGCCGCTTTCCCTTCCAAATAAATTTCATTATTACTTTTTCTAGTTCATTAAAAATGCTGTGTTGATTTTTATTGGGCTTGCATTAAATCTGTAGATCAATTTGGGTAAGATAGACATCTTAATGATATTTAATCTTCCTATCCATGAGCAGGGAATATTCTTCCATATTTTTAAGTCATATGATTTCCTTTATCAGTGTTCTGTAGTTTTCTGTGTATAAGTCTTTTACATCTTTAGTTAAATTTATTCCTAGGTTTGGCTTATTTATTTACTATTGTAAATGATATTTGTTTCTTGATTTCCTCCTCAGATAGTTCATTATTGCTGTACAGAAAGCTACTGATTTTTCTGTATTGATCATGTAATCTGTAATTTTACAGAACTCATTTATAAGTTCTTGAAGCTTTGTTGTAGATTTCCCAGGGCTTTCTATGTATAGAATCATGCCATCTGCAAGTAGTGAAATTTTGACTTCTTCCTTTCCAATTTGGATGCCTTTTTTATCTGGTTCTTGCCTCAGTGCTTGAGCAAGAACTTCCAACACAATGTGAAATAAGAGAGGTGATAGTGGGCATACTTGTCTTGCTTCTGATCTTAGAGTGAAAGATTTTAAGATTTCACCATTGTAAATTACGTTAGCTGTGGGTTTTTCATATATATATGGTTATCATGTTCAGCAAGTTTCCTTCTATTCCTATCCCTTTGGAGTGTTTTATCAGGAAATGGTGCTGTATTTTGTCAAATGCTTTTTTTGCACCCATACATAAAATCATGTGATTTTTTTCCCCTTTCATCTGTTTATATGGTATATTACATTGATTGATTTTCTTATGTTGAACCATCCTTGCATACCAGGAATGAAACCCACTTGGTCATGGTGTATAATTCATTTGATGTCTTGTTCAATATGATTGGCAAGTATTTTGTTGAGGATTTTAGCATCTAGGTTCATTAGAGAGATTGGTCTATAATTTTCCTTTCTTGTGGTGTCTTTGTTTGGCTTGGTATTAGGGTTATTTTGGCATCATAGAATGAGTTAGGCAATGTTCCTTCTATTTTAATTTTTTGAAAGAGTTTAAGCAAGATTGGAGTTAATTCTTTCAGGAATGTTTGGTAGAATTCACCTGTGAAGCCATCTGGTCTGGTGCTCTTCTTAGTTGGGAGGTTTTTAATAACTAATTCTATCTCTTTACTTGTGATTGGTTTGTTGAGATAATCAATTTCTTCTTTCACCAAGGTAGGCTGCTTATGTGTTTCTAGGAATTTGTACATTTTTTCTAAATTGTCCCTGTTGGCATACAGTTTTTCAAAGTATCCTCTTGTGATAGTCTTTATTTCTGTGGGGTCAGTGGTGATACACCCTTTCTCATTTCTTATTTTGTGTATTTGCATAGTCTCTCTTTTTTTCTTTGTTAGTCTAGGTAAGGGTTTGTCAATTTTATTGATCTTCACAACAAACCAGCTCTTTTTTTGTTTTTTGTTTTTCTATTGATTTCTTAGTTTCAATTTCATTTTGTTCTGGTCTAATCTTTGTCATTTCTTTCTTTCTTCTTACTTTGGGGTTAATTTATTGTGTTTTACTAATTCCTTCACATGTGCAGTTAGTTCATCGATTTTAGCTCTTTCTTCTTTTTTGCTTTATGAATTTATGCTATGAATTTCCCTCTCAGTACAGCATTTGCTACATCCCATAAGTTTTGATATGTTGTGTTTTCATTTTCACTGGTTTCAAGGTAGTTACTGATTTCTTTTTAGATTTCCTCCTTGACCCACTGTTTGTCTAAGAGTGTGTTGTTTAACTTCCATGTCTTTGTGTCTACTTTGGTTCTCTAAGCTTTGCAGATTTTCAGCTTCATTCCAATGCGGTGAGAGAAATTAATTTGTATGATTTCCATCTTTCTGAATTTATTGAGACTTTCTGTGTGGTCTAGCATGTGGGCTAGCATGGAGAATGATCCATGTGTGCTTGAAAAGAATGTATATCCTGCTGAATTTGGGTGTAATGTTTTGTATATGTCTATTAGATCCAGATCCTCTCTAATATATTATTCAAAGCCTTTGTTTCTTTATTGATTCTCTTTTGAGATGTTTTGTCTAATGGTGATAATGGTATGCTAAAGTCTCCTATATAATTGTAGAGGCATCTATTCCTTCACTTAGTTTTTCCAGTGTTTGCCTCACATATTTGGAGGTGCCCTGATAAGGAGCATAAATGTTTATGGTTGTTCTTTTTCTTCTTGAAAGATTACCAATTTTACTAGTATATAGTGTCCATCTTTGTCTCTCACAATAGATTTACATTTAAAGTCTATTTGCCCAATATAAAGTCTATTTGCCCAATAAAAGTCTATTTGCCCAATAGCTACTCCTGCTCTTTTGGCTATTGTTTTCTTGTAAAATTATTTTCCAGCCATACTTTCAACCTCCTTGAATCCCTGCATCTAAGATGGGTTTCTTATAGTTAGCTTAGAGATGAGTCATATTTTCTTATCCATTCTGCCAATCTGTGTCTCTTGACAGGTGAGTTTAATCCATTGACATACAGTGCTATTACTCTCAAAGAATTACTTACAGTAACCACATTTTATTTGGATTTGTGTATGTCATATGTTGTTTTTATTTCTCTTTTTGTCTTTTTAGATGTCCTGACATTCTCCTACAACTCTGTCTCTCCTGTTTTTTTCTTTCCTCCTGCAGAACTCGCTTTAGTATTTCTGGAAGTGCAGGTTTCTTATTGGCATACTCTCTTAATTTCTGTTTATCTGTAAATATTTTGAACTCTTCATACTTTTTGAATGCCAGCTGTGCTGGGTAGAGTATTCTTCGTTGGAAAATTTTTTCTTTTACTACCTTGACTATGTCATACCACTGCCTTCTTGCCTCCATGGTTTCAGATGAGAAATCAGCACTTAATCTTATTCAACTTCCCTTATATGTGATTGTTCTCTTTTCTTATGTTGCCATCAGTATTTTCTCTTTGTCTTGAGCATTGGATAATTTCACAAGTATACGTTTTGCGGTAGGCCTGTTGGAATTTATGCTGTTGGGTTGTGTCGCACTTCCTGGACATAGACATCCATCTCCTTCAATAGATTTGGGAGGTTTTCAGCCATTATTTCCTCCAACACCCCTTCTGTCACCTTTCCCTTCTCTTCTACTTCTAGGATGCCTATAATGCTTATGTTTGTGTTGCCATTCAGATCTGTAAATTCCTGCTGGATTTTTTCTATCTTTTTATTGTTCAGTTCTACTCTCTGTTTAAAATTTCAGAGGTCCCTTCTTCCACAAAACTAATTCTATCCTCTGCCTCTTCAAATTTGCTGTGAGTTTATTTTTTATTTCTTGTATTGTGCCATTCATCACCATCATATCCATTATCTTTTTGTGTATGTTTATGATTTCTTCGGTGTGCTCCCCAAGTGTTTTCTTAATATTTTTAATCTCTTCCTTCACTTCATTAAGTGAACAAATATATTTGTTTGGAGAATTTTGATTAGTTGTTTTTTGTTCTGTTCCTCTTCTTGGTTTTCAGTTTGTTCATTGTATTGTGTCATGTGTTCCTGATTGTTGGTATGGTTTATAATTTTTTGTTGCTGTCTGGTCATTACTTTATATTTTTAGGCTTGTTCAGTTGATTAGCTTCTCCATCTAGTCCTGGGTTTTATGTAGGTGCTGATTTTGTATGCGTGTTAAGACTTCTCTTTGACATTTTGTTCTTCTTATTCTATTTCCTTGTTGTTTTCTAAGTTTCCTTGAAGGAAAAATATTAGGGTCAGGGAAAGCCAAAGAAGTAAGAAAGGAAAAAGTATAATAGCAGTATTTATAGTAAATGCTAGCAGAAAGCCATGTAAGACCTGGGATAATGAATGTTAAACTCATGTAAGCTGTGTAGTGTTATAACCTAAAAATGTGGAGTACCTACATTGAAATGGGAAACTGAATGTGGAGAAAAACATAGTATAAATTAAAAGGCCAGTGTGATCAGGAGAGGGAAAGGGAAAAGAAAGGACAGTAACATAAACAGTGAATAAAAGATAGAGAACAGAATAGAGGTGTTAGAAATAAAAAGCCAGAAAAATTGAGGGCTAAACAAAGAGAGTTGGAATATAAAAGTAAAAACAGAAGATGGAAGATAGAGAGATGTAAAAGGAAAGGGGAAAGTTTTAGTAGCCAGAATCCATACACACTGAAGAGAGGAAATTTAGAATGTGGAATCACAGCAGACAAGAAACACTGCCTGCAGCACATAATAGAAAAAATAAAAGAAACACAAACTCCAAAGAAGAGCCAACTGACATGGCACTGAACTCCATCTACCATGACCATAGAACCTGTGGGCCTCTGTAGCCCTCAGAAGAACCAATTCCTGGGGTTGTATCTACTTTATCTGTCTCTGGGACTCTACTGAGGTGTGCATAAGGGAAACCCCTCTGATAACTTCCTGGCTCTTTTTGGAAACTCATAGCCATATAAACTCATTTGTCCTTTCCATTTCCCCCTTGATTCAGGTCAAAAAGCATTTTTAACTCCTGGTATTATATGTAGACTGAGATATTCTGCTTGTCCAAGTTGACCCTTTTATTCAAGGTCATTTTCTAGTTACATCATCAGCTGGTATTTGGTAGTAATGCCTTAGTGCCAGGGAGGCTCATCCCCGGGAGTCATGTCCCATGCTGAGGGGAAGGCAATGCTTTTACATGCTGAGTTTGGCTTCGAGACTGGCCACACCATGGAGCCAAGAGTGCCTACAACTGAGAGCAGGAAGATTGCATCCAGCATCCACGTGGAATATAAGACCCCTCTTGATATAGATGTGGAGTGGACACAACCATCCAAGGTCCACAGGATGGGGGAATAGAATATGGATGAGAGTGGACTTACTGATATTCTATTAATGAACTATTGTGATTAGTAATCAAAGAAAATGTGGCATTGGTGTGGAGAAAGTGGCCATGGAGGCTGCTGGGTGTGGGAAATGGGAGGAAGAGATGAGATGTGGAGGCGTTTTTGGAACTTGGAGTTGTCCTGAGTGATGCTGTAGGGACAGTACCGGACATTGTAAGTCCTCCCATGGCCCACTGGGTGGAACATAGGAGAGTGTGGGCTATGATGTGGACCACTGACCATGAGGTGCAGCAGTGCTCAGAGATGTACTCACCAAATGCAATGAATGTCTCATGATGATGGACAAGATTGTTGTTGTGGGGGGAGGAGTGGGGTGAGGGGGGTGGAGGGTATATGGGGACTTCATATTTTTTAAATGTAATATTGAAGAAATAAATAAAGGCAAAAAAAAAAGGAAAGAGAAAAGAAAGGAAGAAAGAAAAAAGGGCAGTGGGGGGGGATAAAGAAGAATGAAAGATAAGAAAATTAACAAACAAACAAACAAAAAAAAACAGACAAGCCCTCAAGCAAGAAGTCCTCTTTGCAATTGAATAAACTGCTTAAGAATCTGCCTTTCCCCTTTCTCCCTTCCTCACTTCTCTTTCTCTCCAGGTAGTAGGAACCTGTGTGAGAGCTCCCCTCTGAGATTCATATGGGACCCTGGTGAACCAACTCACCACAGAAAATGATGACTCTCAGTGTCTTTGAGAGCTAGTATCCACACCTTGTTGGAAAACCTACATTTGCTATTGGAAGCCTACCAAGCACTTCCTACTTTCCCCTCCCTTAGGTGTGTCACACAGGACTAGTTAATTGCCTGACTCCACCTTCTCCCAGACCAATTTCCCCTATCCCAGGGCATTTAGGTAAATCAGGCTGCCTCAGGCAGATACACCTCTCCTCTCTTCCTAGCCTCTCCCCAAGGGGCCAGAAAATTGAACCTGCACTCCTCGGGCCCCTCTGGACCCCTTACCAGAACCCTCTCACTCTCAGAGTTTGTCCAAGACTGGCAGGCTAGGGGAATGCCAGGGTTTGGGGAGCGCTGGTTTCAGGGAATGCTGATTTGGGGAACACGGGCTCAGGGACGTGGAGTACTGGGAACACAGGGTTCGGGGAACATGGGGTTCAGGGAATGTGGGTGTAGGGATTATGACTTTGAGGATCAAGGGACTCGGGGACACTGCCATGTGACCAGCGGTGTTCAGGGACTGCTACAGCTATCAGTCCTGGGGGAAGGGCTTAGCCTTCCCAGAGCTTGGGGCACAAGTGTCAAAACTGGCAATTTTACCTTGAGCAAGCACTCCTTTTGTCGCTAGATCGATGTCCAGCAACCTCCTGTTTTCTGGGTTCCAAAAACAGCTCATCCAGGCAGGATTCTGTCCTCCCTGAGCCCTATATATTTTATGTAACATTTATATAATCTAAAGTATCTTTAAAAAAGGTAAAAATAATAATTATACTCACACTCACAAAATGAATACGTAAGTAAACATGGTGTGGTGATTTGAAGCTGTATATACCTCTTAAATTTAATCTCTCCCTGTAGGTGTCAACCCATTATAAGTAGACATTTTGATGAGGTTACTTCAGTTAGGGTGTGGCCCACCTCATCCAGGATGGGTTTTAATCCTATTATAGGAGTTCTTTATCTGAGAATGAAATTCAGACACTGAGAGAAAGAGAAAGTCACCAGAAGCAAGTAGCTGAAGGGGAACCCAGAATGAAGGAAGCAACCAAGAGACACCACCATGTGCCTTGCCATGTGACAGAGGAGCTAAGGACCAAAGATCAGCAGTAGCCAGTTCCGCAATGCCAGTCTTAAGGTAGAAAGCCTCACCTTGATGATGGCTTTCTTTGAGTCTTTCTTTTAGCTTTAAAACTGCAAGTGAATAAATTCCCATTGTTTAACTTGACCCATTTCATGACATTTGCTTGAGCTGACTATAAAACTACAGCACATACTTTATTGGAATAGTTTTCCCAACCCAAAACTAGAATTACTTGAGTAGTTATTTGGATAACTTTTTAGCAATGTAGGAGGCATTCCCTAATTAGTAATGAATGTTCTTTTATTTTTTAAAACATGACTTAATGAAATCTATCTTGTAAGATAAAAAAGCAAAACCAAACAGAGAGAATTAAAGTACATGGGGTAGGCACTGAGTAGTCATACAAGTACACAGAGAAAATAATTGAATGTGTAGGGAAGGACTATTACCAGAAAATTTCTTCTTATCCATTTCCATAATTTTGAATCCATCTATAGTGATGTTTGAAGCTTTGTTATTTCCTCAAATAATAGCAATATTAATTTATCTATGTATTGGGGCTTTTGGGTATATATATTTTGGTTTCCATTCAAACACTATAATATCATGAAGTGATTCCAGATTATTGACTTTGTGCTGTGCCCAAATGTTGCACATAGACAATAAACTCTAAACACTGAAGGCATCTGATTGAGGAAACGCCTCCTATGGGCTATGAGTTCTCACCTCCTGGTTGTAATTTCCCTGTTTATTTATTTTTTCTTTATTTTCTTTTAAATTTTACATTCAAAAAATATGAGGTCCCCCCACCCCACCCCACACCACCCCTCCTATATCAGCAAACTCTTCCATCATTGTGGCACATCCACTGCACCTGGCAAATACATTCTGGAGAACCGCTGCAGCACATGAACAGTGGTCCACATTGTAGTCCACACTCTCCCCCAGTCCACCCAGTGGGCCACGATAGGACATATAACGTCCAGCATCTGTCCCTGTAGCACCACCTAGGACAACTCCAAATCCTGAAAATGCCCCCACACCATATCTTTTCTTTCCTCTCCCGACCATGAGCAGCCACCATGGCACCCTCTCCATATCACTACTACAATTTCTTCCCTTACTAATCACAATAGTTCCCCAGCAGAACACCAGTAATTCCACTCTAATCCATACTCTATTCCTCCATTTTGTGGATCTGAGATGGCTAAACCCTGTTTATTTTTAAAATCCTGGGATTTTGCTATTTCTTCATTTTTAATTTTGTTCCTTGTACTTTCATAAGCATACTTAATCCAATATGTCTATGTTTTTGGGGTGTGGGGCAACTATACATTCCTGTTTATATTCACATTGCCACATTGGAAGCTCCCCCAAATATCAATTAATTTTTCCTAAGAAGTCACAGGCACACCTCGCTGGCCATCTCCCAGCCCTTGCCTACCCCTGTCTCTTTTTCTCCTGTGTAAGTATGTCTCCATTCTGCCACCTGGGGAAGATGTTAGATCTAACCAAAGGGCCTAACCTGACCTTGAGCCCAGAGAGTGAGAACTAACATCCTCAGCTGCTAATGAGGGCAGGAAAGCTCAGAGTCAGGGTTCCCTCCACCAGGATTATATAAATGCCTCACTCAAGCAGCATGTATTTCTCTCTCCTCTCTGAAGGAAAGTGGGATTTGGGGCGCCTCCCTCCACTAACCCTGAGCAGTGGTTTGGTCTCTGTGTTGGTCCAGCCATCACGGATTCTCTTTCCCTGTTCTTCTGAACCCTTTGTGCTGTCAGTCAGTAATAAAGCAGTATTTGCTGAAAGTTTCTGCTATGCCTGAGCCTGTGTTCCCACAATGCAGTGTAACAACTCACTCCACTATTATGATCTAAAGTTACTCTAAATATTCCTCTCGCTTTATCACCCTATAATTCCCGTAAACTCTACATTACATCACAGCTTTCAACATTTATTTCAGAAGAGTAATATAATTTTCTAATTACTTTCAAGATGAACTTAACACGCTTATAAATGTATATTTCACAACTGCCAACAGTGTGATCAAGCAAATGGGAGGCAGTTTTATGTAGCAATTTCTTGTAGTAGATTAGGGGGCTTATACAAATATAATTTGTGCATTAGAATAATAGTGCCTTAGTTTCCTAGGGCTTTTTTACCAAAGTACCACAAACATAATGGTTGAAACAACAGAAATTTATTGTCCCACAGGTCTGTAGGCTAGAAGTCAGAAGTGGAGGTGTCAGCAGGGCAATGCTTCCTCTGATGTCTGAGGGAAGAGCCAATTCTCTACCTTTCTCTTATCTCTGGTGGAGCTGGCTTGTTGAAAATCCCTGGCATTCTCTCTCTCAGTCATCACATGGTGTTCTCCCTTCCATCTATTTGTCTGTTGCCTAATTTCCTCTTTTAATAAGAATATCAGTCATATTGGATTATAGGTCCACCCTATTCCCGTACAACCTCATTTTAATTTGCCTAATTCCATCAGTAATAACCCTATTTCCAAGTAAGTTCACATTCTGTGCTGCTGAGGTTTAGGACTTAATCATATATATGATTATATATATCATATAATAATATATATTGTCCAGGGTCATAATACAATCCGTAACAAATAGCATCTATCTTTTTGTGTATTTTTTAAAAATGTTTTATGGGTTCCACTATGTTTCAGAAATGGCTTAACACCCTTAAAATGGATTAACTTATGTGATCCTCACATCAGTCTTGTTTTTTCCATCAAAAAACTGAGGGATGGAGAGGTTAAATAACTTCATGGTCATATATCTAAGAATTGGAGATTGAGCATTAAGCTTTGTATTGGGTACTAAGAGTCAACCGTTTTGATAACGATGTAATAGTGTCTTAGATTGAAATTACAGGATAATTGTTTTGGTATGTATGGATTACATTTTCACCAATAATTATCCAGTTACTCTATTTCTCTAAATTGGTTAAATCTGATAAGATATTCTATTCAAATTATTATGCCCTTAGCTACTAGGGCAAGTTTTTTTGTTTTTTGCACTGATTAGTTATGGTCAAACAATTGCAACAGCTTGAATGTAATTATGGTGTAATATGGAAGATATAAATCAAAATTAAAATTACACTTTTTTCCCAGTGTTATGGTCAATTTTCTTGTGCCACCTTGGCTAGGTTATGGTGGACAGTTGTTTGGTCAAACAAGCTGACCTAATTGTTCCTGGGAAGGTCTTTCATATATGGATTTGCATATTTAATAATTTGATTGCATCTATGGCTGATTTTATCCACACTCAACAAAGCAGATTACTCTCAGCAGTGTGAGAATCCTTATCATCCAATAAATTGGAGTTCTTAAGCAAAACTGAAGAGTTCTGAAATCTGAAATAATTTTTCTTCTACTTCAGTCAGCTTGTATTTACTGGGGAATATGTACGTGCAACACTTCAGAATCACCTTTTTAAGAATCTCCTGTTTGATACCTGCCTTATGGAATTCAGAGTTGCCAGTTCCTAGAGTCACATGAGCCAATTCCTTATAATAACTCAATTTCTGTTTCATTCTGTGGGTTGGAGAATCCTAACTAATACAATCAGCAAAATATGCTTTTTTAATGAAATTATTTTCTTTATAGTTTGAAACAAAATATAGTGCAGAATGCAATCAAAAAATTATCTTAGCATTTTTTGGTTGATAAATATTGTTAACTATGTCTAATATTTTTCTGAAATAATCTGCAATGCTCTATTGACCAGGTACAAAATCAGGTCATTAATTTCATTGTTACATATATATTGAAAATAGTTGCTATGTTCCAGGTGTTGTTGTAAGTATTGGGATTGTGGTTAAACTAATATTTCCTGCTGTCAAGGATTTTACAGTGTAGGTAAGATGTTAGGTGTTAAATAACTTTGAATGGTCATTGTACTGAAAAAGAAATTCAGGGTGGAAAGAAGTTACTTTTAAACTAGCAGCTGATAGGTATGGCAGAATTATTCAAAGGAAGAAGAAAAAAGTGGTAAATGGTGGATTTCTTCAGGCAGAGAAGGAAATGTGCAAAATCTTTGAGTGGGGAAAGAGTAAAATCCAACCATAAGTATCAGTGACCTTTTTTAGAGATAGAGGAAGGTTCACGAATAGTAAGTTCACTGCATGGCTTTGCTTTGTTAAAACATCTAACATTGCTTCAGGCATATCAAGAGAAATCTACTCTGAAAAAAGGTTGTCAGTGGCCTAAAGCTTCACATGGTGATTTGCTCCCTTTTTTCACATTTGCTATATCTCATCCTCCCTTTTACTTATCCATCATCCTTACTGCCATTTCCTCCACTTTCTCTGATAGTCAATGACTCTGAATTCTTCTCTTTGAACCATCATCTTCTCTTATGGAACATATACTTCCCTTACACTTGCCCAGAGAACCAAAACTATTGGTAAATTCTATGAAGTCAACCAACCACAAATGTGTACAAGTTTTTAAAATGAGTTTCTTATATTTTCTTCCATCACCTTGAAACCATTTCCAGGACTTAATCTTTGTCTTCTTCAAAATGTCTCTCCAAATTACGTCTGAGAAATTGCTTATTCTGACTTTTCAAGAATTTATTCTTCTGCTTATAACCCCCATCCTTCATTTACATTATTGTGATATCAATATATGAATATTAGTTTTCATGATAGTGCAAAATCAACACAACTTAGTCTTTATAATTGAAACAACTTAGCAAAAATATGCATTGAAAGAAATAATGGTAAGTGCAGTCACTAAAAGAAAATTTTAAAAACCTTTTGTCATATAATCTAACATTTTAAAATACTATGCCTTGCCCGAGGAACGGGTCTTCATAGAATCAGGAACTCTTTTATTCATTTACATTCTACATCCATTTGGGATTTGCTCAAAATGCAAACCACCAATGGAGTCTAAGCAATGCAGTTGCAACTAAACAACCTTGAAAACATTCTGATGTGGAATTCCTTGAAAGAAAAAACTCCTCGAATTCAGAAGACATATTTCTCATTTATTTAACTTCCAACCACTAAGGGGGTTCTATAAAAAAAGAATTCTTATTATATCTATTCAGTAAATATTGCTTTTTGCAGAGAACACCTTGTTTTAATTTTACACTCAAGAATTTCCTTTAAAACACACTCTATTTCTTCTTATATTTGTATTATAATTTATAAATCTACTTCATAGCCAAGACATCTTTCTCTCTAAAAAATAACTTGTACACTCCTTCCCGGATCTGCTTGGTCTTGACTCCATAAACAATGGGGTTCAGTGTAGGAGGCAACATCAAGTAGAGATTAGCAATAATGATATGGACATGGTGCGGGATGGTTTTTCCTCCAAAACGGTGTGTAAAAATGGTGAATAAGGCAGGAACATATGTAATGACAATAGCACATATATGGGAGGTACAGGTGCTGAAGGCCTTGTGACGAGCATCTGCAGATGACAGACTCACCACTGCCCGCAAGATCATAGTGTAGGACACGGAGATACAAAAGATGTCAAAGCCCCCAATCAGAAGGGCTGCCAAGAGACCATAGATAGCATTGATTTTGACTGGTCCACAGGACACCTTGGCCACAGACATGTGGTCGCAGTAGGTGTGTGGAATGAAGTTGCCCTGGCAGTAGGGCAGCCGCTTAGTGAGCAATGTGAATGGGGTGATGAGTATCATGCATCTCAGGAAAGTGGCAAACCCAGCCTTGGCAATGACAGGAGTGGTGAGAATAGTGGGATAGCGTAAGGGGTAGCAGATGGCCACATAGCGGTCCAGGGCCATGAGCATGAGCACACCAGACTCCATGCCAGTCAACATGTGGACAAAAAACATCTGAGCCAGGCAGGCATTAAAGTCAATCTCCTTGAGGTTGAACCAGAATATACACAGCATGTTGGGCACAGTGGTGGTGCACAAGGTGACATCTGTGAAGGAGAGCAGGGCCAGGAAATAGTACATGGGCCGGTGCAGAGCCTCCTCATGGTTGATGAGGTAGATGAGCCCACAGTTCCCCACTACAGCAATGAGGTACATGAAGCAGAATGGCAGGGAGATCCAGATGTGTGCATCTTCCAGCCCGGGAACACCATTCAAGATAAAGAATCCTGGGGTCAAGCTGGAGCTGTTGGCCCCACCCATAATGGTTGACAAGAGAGCATATTACTTGCTTTAGAAGTGGTAGTTTCCTGGAAAAGAAAATAACTCTAAGGTGAGTGGAAGACTTTGGAACCTAAATACAAGAAGGGACTTTCCTTTTTAAGATTATATCCTGCCATAACCCACAGAATGTACTGGGGAAAGAGTATAAACTACAATGTAAGCTATTATTCATGCAATGCAGCAGCGCTCCAAAATGTATTCACCAGATGGAATGAATGTGCCACAATGATGAAAGAGTTTGTTGCTGTGGGAGCAGGGGGTGTGGTGTGGGGTGTGGGGTATATGGGAACCTCTTATATTTTTTTAATGTAACATTTTTTTGTGATCTATGTATCTTCAAAAAAATACAATTAAAATAAAAAACAAAACAAAAAACTATAATCTGTTTTTAGTGTCAATGTTCCAAAATGTGTTCATCAATTGAAGTGAGTGTAACACACTAATGAAGGATGTTGTTAATGGGTACAGTGTGTCAAGCAGGGCATATGGGAATCTTTTATTTTTTATGTAATCTAAATATCTTTTTAAAAAGTAAATACAAATTTTTAAAAAGAAAATAAAAAAGACTGTTAAGACCTTTGAAATCATGAATGATGATCAGTCCCTCTAGAGTCAGACTGTCTAGCTGGTTTGCCAATTCCATTTCTTATCAGTGTGTGATAATTGAAAGTTATGTAACCTCTTCATGCTTTATTTCTCATGTAAAATGAGGATAACAATGTCAAGTTATGAAAGCCGTCAGATTTATTTAGTAAGATAAAATATATAAAGTGCTAAAATTAACTATGCGTAAGACATGGTGATTTCTCAGATAATGTTAGCTGTAATCATTATTACTATTGCTAATATCATTATCAGTCTCAGTATATATATATATGTCTCTCTATATATAGCATCCCATGAGACCAAACTTATCTTGTTAATAAGTCAGAATTCAACTAGAGCTGCTCCACTTTATTCTAACTCATGTTCCTTTGTGGAAGTTAGGGTGGAAAAGTAATATGATATTTTGAAAACCCCATCTATATTTGGAGATTGAGAAATGAAGTTTCCAATGTAAATGCTAGTTACTAATGACTCCAAGAGATTAAAATACAATATCTCATTTAAAAAATAAAATAAAATTGTGAAAGACACTTTTCTATGGGATAAATTCCAGGAAATGTAATATAAATAAAATTTTGCAACATTCTGGACCACCAACTCCAGGAAACTAAAGAGGTAGACATTGAGACTTCCTTCACAGAGAACTGGTCTCTGTAGGGTGACACTTCTTATGCCTCTATTCTTTAAAAGGTAGCTACAGGGCACAAGGGCCACAAGAGTAGAAGGAAGGGACCAGGATATGGAAATATGAGGAAGAGTAAGAATTCTTGATTCTGTCCACCTGACTTGTACACTAAGACTGATCACCCACCCACGGAAAATGCTCAGGTGCTTCCAAACATCACTACCATATCAGTAAACAATCGACTCACATTCTTAAAGTCAGAAACGAAAAAAACAGTTAAACAACCTCTGAGTTAGTTCCTTCTTCCACCTCCACAATGAATGATTTCTTTCTATACTTTTCTTTCAGATCGTTCTCAAGGATCCATATTAATTCTGCTATTGAGTGAGCTATTTGTAATTAGAATACATTCAAAGGAACGGAAACAAAAGAGCTAATTTTCTACACTCAGAAAATATAACAATAGTATAATTTTATTGTATCTTTGCTTGCTGAGACATGGACATTTGGTTAAATCTTCTTTTCAACACTAACCAAATGTCCTTGTGCAAGACCCCAAACTTTCTTTGTGTATTTGTTATTACTTTTGAAAGGAGTTAATAATAATGGCTTATTCTGAGAAGTCTAAGAACTATTAAATGTGAAATAATTCTTCAACTAATGCCTGGCACCTAAAGTAATCAATACATGTTGTGGTATGTTTTACTATGTACCCCAATTTAGATGTGTTCTCAATCTTGTTTTGCATTCTGTGGGTGTGAACCCATTTTAAATAGGATCTCTTGATGATGTTATTTTTAGTTAAGTTGTTGCCTAACTGAATGAGCGTAGGTGTAGAGCTGGATTAATGGAAGCCTTATAAAGATCCAGAAACTGTAAGAGAGAGAAAATAAACAAAAAGAGAAGTGAAGAAGAAAGGAGAGGACATCAGCATGTGTCATGTGACAGGAAAGCCAAGGACCTCCAAGGATCACCAGCCACTAGCACCAGAACTCTATAGTCGTTAGGAGGATCGCAAGCCTTGCTGATATTTTAATGCTGGACTTCTGGCCTCTGAAGTTATGATCCAGTAAATGCTTTTTGTGATATTTGTGAAAACAGCTATGGCAACTAAGACACATGTTATCTATTATAAAAATTGCCAGATAATTCTCTTAACAGATGTTTACTGATCGTCTTTCACATGCCAGGCATTAGTCTAGATTCTAGGGATAAATTGTAGGGAAAAAAAAAAAAAAAACTAGTCCAGTACTTCTCCACTCTTGGGGAATAACACATCCTTGTGATTTAATCCATATATTAATGCTTATAATGACACTGTAAGAATATCTTATTATCCTCAACTTATAGATGAGACAATGTAAGTTTATGGAGAGTCAATATAATGCCTAAAGCCAGAAAAAGTAAAAACTGGTGGGACCAAGATTCGAATTTCCAATTGTGAATTTCAGAGCCATGTGCTTAATAAATCTGTATCTTTTGTCTTAACTCACGGATCCTCATCAAGAGGAATAGTTGCATAAATTGTGCATAAATACCTTTAAAATATCATAAGACCTGAAGAAAGTAATTTTTAAGTGAAAGAGAGAGAGTTTATTCTAATAGGATCTGAGGGATAATAGAGAACTAATGCATGTAGTTACAAAAGTCCAGTCTTTATTTTAAAGAAAGCAGCCGTCTACTCAGTGACAGCCTTTATCTCCATGCAGGGAGCCAGAATTCCTATCCCTGGACATGTTCACACCAATGCTGTATGGAACCCGGTAGGGGAGTATGTGATAGGAATTCTATCAGGAAAAATTTCCTCTACCACTTTTTAGGTTTCAAGTCCAGTCTTGGGTTAATTCCCAATTCTGCACTAAGGATGTTACCACTGGAAACAGCTCTGATTGAGTTTAGGTCTCCCTTCATTAAGGCAAAAACTTTTGTTTTCCTACCATTGGAAACCAATATTGACTGGATTCCACTGCCTCCAGTGAAGCATTAGGTCATTTTAAACTAATTTCACAATTAAGAAAACCTTGCTTTTCTTTTCACTACCCAAATAAATGGGCATTTATTGTGGTTGAAATCAAGAAGAAATACTGAGCTACCATCCACCACATCCCTAGCACTTATATTTTATTAATGAAAACCTGTGTTGAAGCTCTCTGTGATCCAAAACTTCTTCAAAAGTGAAGCCCAATATATTGTCAGGTTTCATTAATAGTAGCTTGTGTTTCTATGTGATGGAGATGGACTCAGATGTGATCTTTGTCCACAAATCTCTCCTGTTACTTTTACCGGAACTGTAGTTGGTGCTGGGGTTTAATGTATACCCAGGGGACCTGAATCTCTGGACTGACCATGTGATAGCCAGGCCCTGAGACTCAACACATTTGCAACTCCTACACTCTGGTTTATTGGATTTACCCCATTCAACTAACATGGAGGTGAAGAAGGTCAACCACCACACCAGAGAGCCAAGAGTGCCTACAACTGAAAGCAGGAGAATTGCATCCAGCATCCCTGTGGAATCTAAGCCATCTTTTGATATAGATGTGGAGTGGACACAACCATTCTAAGATCCACAGGATGGAGGAATAGAGTATGGATTAGAGTGGACTTACTGATATTCTATTAATGAACTATTGTGATTAGTAATTGAAGAAAATGTGGCATTGGTGCGGAGAAAGTGGCCATGGTGGCTGCTGGGCATAGGAAGTGGGAGGAAGAGATGTGATGTGGGGGCATTTTCAGGACTTGGAGTTTTCCTGGGTGGTGCTGCAGGGACAGTTACCGGACATTGTATGTCCTCCCATTGCCCACTGGGTGGACTGTGGGAGGGTGTGGGCTATGGTGTGGACCATTGACCATGAGGTGCAGTGGTGCTCAGAGATGTATTCACCAAATGCAATGAATGTCTCATGATGATGGAGGAGGTTGTTGTTATAGGGGCAGGAGTGGGGTGAGGGGGTTTGTGGGTATATGGGAGAAATAAACAAATAAATAAATGTTAAAAAAAAAAAAGTCTTTGGAAACTGCCCAAACTTACCTCAGTGTAAGCAAAGACCAAACTGGTGTGCATGACTGAGGCTCCTGAGCACCAAGATTCTAAAACAATTGGACTTAAAGTTTACATAGCATTTCTGTACCCTTTGAGGATTGTTCAGACTTGAGTGTCTACACCTCATTGGATCCCCACAGCTGGATGTCTCAGAGGGCTCTGGTAAGAGGATAAAGATCCCTTAGGCCTTTTGAAATTATTTCTGTATTTACAAACTTTTTAAGCAAGGGGGAACCAAAAAACAATAAGGGAATCACAGTTAAATATCTCCTTGTAGGTGTGGATGCTGTCCAAGAAGGTTGAGTGTCTTAGGAATTATTTGGTTTTCATTTTTCTGGATTTATAAAATAATAATCTAGGTATGTAATCAGAAAATTCCAGAAACTATCAAAAACATATGAAATCTTCCATAATGTCAATTTCACCACCAAGTAGAGAGAGAGAGAAAGAGATGGATATTATATAAGAGTAATAACAGAACTGTATTATTTATAGCTTTGGTTAGTTCTGAGTTTATTGGTTAAATTAATGGTTACACTAAACACACATGGATACAATATATCTCTTATATGTCTATTTATAGAGTGGGGATTGTGGTAATGCAGTTTTACATATATTTGCACATATTTTATTATATGTTTTCCCCTCCTAATACTATATTGTGAAGAAGACATCCTGAAATCAATAAAAAGAAATTGAAAATGATTTTTATCATATCGGATAGTGATGGTATGAGGATTTCTCCTAATCTCAGATCAAATGAAAGTACCTTTTAGGACTCTATCACAAAACACTCCTGAAGCTGTAATTCTGATACATTATTGGTGGGAGTGTAAAATGGTCCAACCACTTTATTCACTGTGCTGTTTAACAGTATATCGTTTGCCTTCAACATTACCAGATTCAAAGCATAATATCTTTTATTTAATCTTTAAGCATAGATTTTTTAAAGAAACTTAGATTACATAAATGTTACACAAAATAATATAGGGGATTCCCATATGCCCTGCTCCCACATTTTCCCACATCAGCAACATCCTTCATTAGTATGGTACATTTGTCACAATTGATGAACACATCTTGGAGCATTGCCATTAGGTGATGACTATAGTTTACATTGTAGTTTACATTCTATCTCATACATTTTGTAAGTTATTACATAATATACTATGGCCTGTATCAGTCATTGAAATGCCATTCAGGATAATTCCCAAGTTCCCCAAAAGCCCCCAATTTTTTGCCCTTAATTGGGAAAACACCTATTTTTCCCTTTCCCTCCCTTCAGAACCCCCAGTGGCCACTGCCTCCACATCCATGATGAAAGTTCTTGCATTGCTAGAATTACAACAAGTCTACAGTAGAACAACTGTAAGTCTGCTCTAGTCCATCGTCCATTCCCAATCCTGAGAATTCTGTGATGGTGATCTCCACTCCACCTCTACTGAGAGGGTGCTTAGGTTCATTGGGCAGATCGATGGGACTTTCTTGCTTGCAGTTGCAGATTCTCTCTGTTCCTTGTGATGGTCGTTGTCAGTCGTCTTTTCCTTGTTAGTTGTCCTGGGTGAGTCCAGTGAGCTGGACAGTAGGTGTTGCAAGTCTTTTGAGATGCAGGGAACAACTGGGACATGGACAGCCCAAAGATTTAAGTCTCTTGGATGCACACCTACCAATTCTAGTAGTAACTTTAAGTTAGAATAGAGGGGCAGCAGAACCATGTGTAGGGAAATCACAACTGAGTCCAACTCTGTCATACTGGGGAGTGTAACTTCCAAAGTAGGGTCCACAGGCAGGGCGCCAAACTCCTGAGCTGTCTACCCTGCCTAAAGTATCATTATATCCATAGTCTTCAGGAGTCCCACTGTTTGAGGTAATATTTACTATGGCAGTCTATGAGTTCCTACTGAGACGTGCATAAGTGTACCCTCTGAAATGACCTCCTGCCTCACTTTGAAGTCTCCTAACAGTATAAACTCATTTTTCTTTTCTTTTTTTTAAAAGTGTATCACATTTATTTATTTATTTTTAAATTTTAATAATATATTTTATCTAACCCAGTGAATTCAAAATATCATTTCAACATGTAATGAATGAAAAAATTATAAATGAGGTATTTTACTTTTTTAATTGTCTCTAAAGTCTGTGTGTATTTAACACTTATAGCAAAACTCAATTATGACATAAAATTTTTATTGCAAATATTTGGCCTGTATTTCAATTTTATAAAATTAACATTTGCAAAGTTAGATTTACATGCTCAAGTTATTCCAAACTGACTTAAAACTTTCTAACACTTGAATTGAGTCCCCTATTTAAAATTAAAATTAAAATTAATTAAAATTAATTAACATTAGAATATAGCTTCTTTATTTTTCTATTTTTTTAAAAGATACTTAATTATACAAATGTCACATAAAAATATAGGGGATTCCCATATGCCCCACTTCCCCCCTACCTCCCACATTTTCCCACATTAACAACATCCTTCATTAGTGAGGTGCATTCATTGAAATTGAAGAACACATTTTGAAGCATTGGCACTAAATATGGATTAAAGTTTACAATGTAATTAACACTCTCTCCCACCCAATTCTGAAGTTTTTGGCAAGATATATAATGGCCTGCATCTGTGATTGCAGTGTCATTCAGGACAATTCCCAAGTCCCAAAAATGCCCCCGTATTACACCTGTTTTACCTTTCCCTGCCCTCAGAACGTCCAGTGGCCACTGCCTCCACATCAATGATACGATTTCTTCCACTGATAGAATCACAATAAGTCTATAGCAGAATACCTGTAAGTCTAGTTTAGTCCATAGTTCATTCCCCAATCCTGAGAATTCTGAGATGGTGATGTCCCCTGCACCTCCAACTGAGAGGGGGCTGTGATCCCATAGTGCCAATGGACGGGACTCTCATGCTTGCAGTTGTAGACACTCTCCTTTCCTTGGTACTGTAGTTGTCCATCATTACCGCCTTGTTAGTTGTCCTAGGTAAAGCAAAGAGCTGGAAAGAATGTGGCAGAGTTCCCCAGGATAGAAATTCAATATTTCTTTGTTTATTGTGTGGATCTCCACCCATGACAATGCCCCATGAACACTTGAACACATTCATGTGCCTTATAGGTAAAGCATAGATATTTAATTGATTGTTATGTTTTATTTTCATAATTGAACTTTTTAAAAACTCATTTATTATTGTTTGATCTCATCCTCTGTCTGAATGAGGAAAGCGAGATTAAAAGAGAAGTAAAAATATAGGAGTAGGTATTGAATACCCTTGCAAGCACACAGAGAAACTAATTGAATGTGTAGGGAAAGACTACTATTTGAAAATTTCTTGTTACCCATTTCCATCATTTTGGATCATTCATTTATAGTAATTATTAATACATTGTTCTTTCCTCAAATTATCATAACAGTATAAATTTATCTGCATCTTGGAACTTCTGAGTATAGAAATTTTAGTTTTCCTTTAAACACTATGATTTGATTCCAGATTCTTGGCTTCATGCTATGCCCAAATGTTGCACATAGGCAATACATTCCCAACACTGAAGGCATCTGATTGAATAAAGCTTTCCTAATGACTATGAGTTCTCATCTCTTGGCTGCCTCAATGATTTCCCTTTTATTTTTGGAATCTTGAGATTACTTCTTTTCATTTTTCATCTTGTTCCTTGCCCTTTCATAAACATATTTAATGTAGTATTTCTTTGCATTTGGGGTGTAGAGGGAGTATACACTGCTGTTTATAATCACGAATTGGAGATTGGGGCACTGCCCTCCGCAGCACTGAACTCAGCAGTTTGGTCTCCCTGGGGACCAGCCATGATGGCATCTCCTCCTCTGTTTTTTTGATCCCTTTGTACTGGTCTAATAATAAAGCTGTATTTGCTGAAATTTCTGTTATGCCTGAGCACATGTTCCCACAATGCACACTGTAGCAACTCCACAGTTATGATCTATTGTCACTCTAAATATTCCTCTCACTTTATCACCACATAATTTTAGAAAACTCTACATTACATTACATAGTCTTCAAAATTTATATCAGAAAGGTAGAATACTTTTCTAATTACTTTCAATGATGCACTTAATTATTTATAAATGTACACTTCCCAGTAACCAGCAGTGGGGTCTGGTTTGGATTAGCAACAAAATTCACCAAACTCAATAGTTTTTAATCCAGAAGTAGATTTACTAGTTTCATAGAAAGTTATAGGGCCTGAGAATCATCATGTCTTATTAGGAGTCCAGTAGTAACTGAAGTACAACTTCTTTGATGCTTCATTTTTGCTGCGTGGTGACATGGCTTGGTTACAGGAGGTAAACTCAATATTTGTGTGTGATTTTATCTTAATGTAAACTTTCTTTAAGTGATCAACATTTCTTTGGAGTCAAATTACAGGAGGAAATTTTTAGCTGCATTTGGCTGAAAATGAAAAAAATATAAAAGCTATAAAGATACCTTGTTTTCCATTTCCCCAGGTTACTTTACCTCCATATTAAGAATCATCTCCTCAAGTTAATTGGTATGGATTTACTTTTTTCTAAAGAGGGAAAGGGAAAGAGCTTGAATTTAAGAAGAATATCATGAAGAGAGAAAAAGGGAAGGAAGAAAAGAAAGCAAATTTTAAACTCATGGTTTCAAAGAGTTTAGTAGAAAGCCTAGAACTTACGTTGCTTATTTATTAGCCTTTGCCTTTTACATTCTAAATATTTTTAATTTCTTGTAATGTTATAAGATTTTGATGATATTCTGTATAAAAGAGGAAATTAGTTTATATTCAAGGGACAAAGAGCTGCACATAACTTGGGTACTAAATCCCTGAAATGGAGCCCAGGGTGTAACCAGTTGACATCTTCAGCATACAGCTGGTTTCTTAGTGGAGTGCAATAGTAGGAAAGATACAATATGAAGACTCAGCTGAAGACATGAATGTTGGCATATGACAGTTAATCCAAAGCTATGTGTTAAATAAATAGGAGGTCAGGTTTATGTAGTGATTTCTGGTAATACTTTAGTGAGACTTAGTCAAATATAATTTGGGCATGTATAGGAACCAATGCCTTAGTTTCCTAGCATTGCTATAACAGAGTACCACAAGCATGATGGGTAAAACCACAGAAATTTTTTGTCTCACAGGCCTGTAGACTAGAAGTCTGAAGGAAAGGTGTCAGCAGGTCCATTCTTCTGCTGATGTCAGTAGGGAGGAGTCTGCTCTGTGTCTCCTGTATCTGGTGGTGGTAGTTTGCTGCCAATCCATGACATTCTCTGCCTCAGTCATCACATGGTGTTCTCCCCTCCATCTGTCTCTCAGTAACCAAATTTCCTTTTTTTTATAAAAACACCAATCATATTGGATCATGTGTCCACCAATTCCAGTATAACCTCATTTTAACTTGCCTAATGGCATCTGTAATAACCCTATTTCCAAATAAATTCACATTCTGAGGTGATAGGGATTGGTGCTTCACTGTACCTTTTTTTTTTTTTTTGAGGTGGGGCATAATACAGTTCATAACAAATTATGTCTAGTGTTTTCATTTTTTATTTTATTTATTTTCCATTTTTATAGGTTTTTCTGTGTTCCAGGTATGGCTCTCAACACTTAAAATGGATTAACTCATGTGATCCTCACATCAGTCTTGTTTTCTCCATTGTATCGATGAGGAAACTGAGGGATGGAGAGGTTAAATAACTTGCCTGTGGTTATGTAGCTAATATTTGGATGATATGAGAATTAAGTCTTTGTGGTAGGGATTAAAAGTCATTACTTTTGATAGTGATGTGATACTGCCTTAGTTTGAAAATATAGGCTAATTTATTTAGTATATATGGATTACATATTTACCAGTTACTCCATTTCTATAGGTTGTTTAAATATGATAAGATGTTCTACTCAAATTATATGCCTTAACTACTAGAGCAAGTTTATATTTTTATTTTTTGCCCTGTTTAGTTATGGTCAAATGATTGTATAACTTTGAGTATATTATACTACAATATGGAAGCTGTAAAAATTAAAATTACTACTGTGATGGTTAATTTTATGTGCCAACTTGGATAGGTTTCGGTGTCCCACTGTTTGGTCAGAAAAGCTGACCTAATTGTTACTGTGAATGTCTTTCACATATGGATTTGCATATTTAATTGGTTGATTGAATCTATAGGAGATTGCATCCACATACAGCAAAGCAGATTATACTCAGCAATTTGCGAATTCTCTTCATCCAATAAATTGTAGCTATTAAAAGCAAGAACTGAGGAATTCAGAAATCAGAAAGAAGTACTTCTGCATCTACTTCAGTCTGCTTGTTTCCACTGGGTATTATAAAATTTCACATTTAGTATCACCTTTTTCAGAATTTACTGTTTGCCACCTGCCTTATGGAATTCAGAGTTGCCAGTCCTCACGATCATTTGAGCCAATTCCTCACAATAAGTCTCTGTTTCTGTTTTGTTCTGTTTTTTATTTTTTCCTGGAGAACTTTGGCTAGTACAATCAGAAAAATATTTTTTAATAAAATGAAATAAATTGAAATGTAAAATGCAGTCAATATACTTATCTTAGCATTTTCTTTTTTGGTTGACAAATATTCTTAATTGTGCCTAATGTTTTTCTGAAGTAACCTGCAATGTTCTATTGACTAGGTACAAAATCAGTTCATTCACTATATTTTCAAATATATATTACACAGCTACTAGTCTCAGGCTCAAAATGCAAACCGCCATTGTAGTCTAAGCAATGCAGTTGCATCTAAACAAACTTGAGTGCACACTGATGTGGAATTTCATGAAAGAAAAAAACTTTCCTCAAATTCAGAAGGCATATTTTTCATTTATTAACTTTCAACCACTAAGGGTGTTCTACAAAAAAAGAATTCTTATTATATTAGCTATTCAATGAATATTGCTTTCCACAATGAATCACTTTCATTTAATTTTATTGTCAAGAGCTTCCTATAAACATACTTTATCCTCCCTTGTATTTTGTTATTAATTCATGAATCTTTTCATAGTCAAGACATCTTTCTCTCTAAAAAATAACTTGCACACTCCTTCCCGGATCTGCTTGGTCTTGACTCCATAAACAATGGGGTTCAGTGTAGGAGGCAACATCAAATAGAGATTAGCAATAATGATATGGACATGGTGCGGGATGGTTTTTCCTCCAAAACGGTGTGTAAAAATGGTGAATAAGGCGGGAACATATGTGATGACAATAGCACATATATGGGAAGTACAGGTGCTGAAGGCCTTGTGACGAGCATCTGCAGATGACAGACTCACCACTGCCCGCAAGATCATAGTGTAGGACACGGAGATACAAAAGATGTCAAAGCCCCCAATCAGAAGGGCTGCCAAGAGACCATAGATAGCATTGATTTTGACTGGTCCACAGGACACCTTGGCCACAGACATGTGGTCGCAGTAGGTGTGGGGAATGATGTTGCCCTGGCAGTAGGGCAGCTGCTTGCTGAGTAAAGCAAATGGGGTGATGAGCATCACACCCCTCAGGAAGGTGGCAAGCCCAGCCTTGGCAATGGTAGGAGTGGTGAGGATAGTGGGATCGCGTAAGGGGTAGCAGATGGCCACATAGCGGTCCAGGGCCATGAGCATAAGCACACCAGACTCCATACCAGTCAACAAGTGGACAAAAAACATCTGAGCCAGGCAGGCATTAAAGTCAATCTCCTTGAGGTTGAACCAGAATATACACAGCATGTTGGGCACAGTGGTAGTGCACCAGGTGACATCTGTGAAGGAGAGCAGAGCCAGGAAATAGTACATGGGCCGGTGCAGAGCCTCCTCATGGCTGATGAGGTAGATGAGCCCACAGTTCCCCACTACAGCAATGAGGTACATGAAGCAGAATGGCAGGGAGATCCAGATGTGTGCATCTTCCAACCCAGGAACACCATTCAAGATAAAGAATCCGGGGGTCAGACTGGAGCTATTGGCACCAAACATAATGAACAATAGAAAAGCATTTTACATTCTTTAACAGCAATTGCTTTCTGCATAGGAGAAAGAGAAATAGAGAGCAGATAAGGGGCCATGACTGAGAGGTTATGACATAAAAATATCACAGGCTTGTTTTGATAACCAGGTATGTAGTTTTCTAGCTCTTGTAACTAATCTTGGAACTATGATCTATAAAAATTTAAACAGTATTGTCTTACTTTACTCGAACTTGCTTTGCATACTTTGTCTAGGGAAGTGTCCTTACTTTCCTCAACTCCCCATAGCACATCTCCTGTATTCACTACATTCCAACAAGTTATGTTCTAGGCTTCAATTTTCTTCCTTCTACAAAGGAGTCATTTCTCTTTTCTTCTGTTAGCTTCTTCCCATGCTAACTGTACCTAAGTCTTGTCACTAAAATAATGTGGGTATTTTTTAAATGATCACCCTGATCTGACCAGTCCTTTTCATACTCTTAGGAGTCTAACTTTCCAGTTTTTACAACTCTTTAACAATAAACCTTTCATCCTGTCTTAATGAATGTGAAGAAAGTTTGTGCTCCATATAAAATTTGTCAATAATGTCTCATATAAATTGCTCAAAATACATTGTAGATGACCAATAATATATGTGATTAATGTATTAATTATGAAGTATTTGGTAAATCTGATACTCAAATCTGATGTCAATATCATACTTTTTCCACTATCTGAAACTGCAAAGGAAGTTCTTGATAAGGTAAAATAAAAATATTTACATTTCTAAGTCATTATCGAGTTTATTAAACTTTAGTAAAGATTTTATTAAGACTTTTTTAATTATCTTTTTTTTTAAAGCTAATCATACAAAATGTTACATTGAAAAACATAAGAGGTTGAATTCAATCAGATACAGCATCCTTTCCTTCTGGCTTCTTTGTCCTTTGTTTTTTTTGTTCCATATATATCATCAACACAAGAATTACATCCAAGAATTCCTCAGAGTTTGAAGAATTATTGACTGTCTTTACTGCCTTAATTTAAATAACATCACCTCCATTATAACTGACAGGGAATCCGGACAAAAGGTACTACCATATGTTTGGGTTGTTATTTCTTACAGACATAGTAGAAAGGATTGCATGATATTTGAAAGAATTTACAGATTCAGGAATATCTGTGAGAAAAATTGAAGATTCCTAATCATTAGTACCTTTCTTTTAATTGAAAAAGCAGTATGTTCCTTAAGCCCTGGAGTCCACTCATTCTATCCCAATCAGCCCGGCCAATGTAAAAACTCCTGCCATCTGGCAGAACTAGGTAGATACTTTCAGGATGATGGCATGGATTTACATGACTGTGAAGCATAAGATGTCGATTCCTGTGATGTAAACATTCTGGAAATCACTGTTGTTGCTGTCCTGTTCCTACTGTCCTTGGAGCACAGAAGCCACAGTGAAGAAAAGGAAATACACAGGAACCCCAGGATTAGGAGGACCATGTTCTCTGGTTCCTATGCTGACTCTGAAATAAACCTATGCCTGCTCTCTATAAGGGATGTCTCACAATCCCTCTCCAGAATTGCCACTGCATGAAGAAACAATCTTCTCATAGCTTTAGATCAGAGAAATATGAAGATAAAAATTTCCATTCCCTTAGTGTTTTTTTGTATAACCTGACGAAATGGGTGCTATCACTGAAAAAAATGAGACTAAGTCCAGAGGAAGTTAACCAGACAGAAAAATACCCATTGCTCTTAAGAAGTGAAAGGAAAAGATATTTCTTGCTGATACTAACTCTTGTTAACTGTCCTAATATTCCAAGCCATTGTGTTCTTAGCGGGGGATGTTTTTGCTTTTTCTTACAGTAGGTGTTTTTGAAAATTCCCCACACTTACCTCAGTTCTAGTCACAATCAAACTTCTATGCTTGGCCAAGAATTCTTGGAAGTTCTTCAAAATCTGGAATGGCATCATCTTTACATAGGTTTTTAGTTTCCCTGGGGAATTTCTAGCAAAATGTCCTATGTCGATTGAGTTTCCACAATTGGGTATTTCAGAGGAGTCTGTTTGAAAGGGAATGGACTTCGGGACTGCTGGAAATAGATTTGATTTTAGAAACTTTTGAGTAGAAAAAGAAAAAAATTACAGTAAGATTTAATGCATTTTCCCAAGAGGAAAACGCGACTACCAGGCCTGGTGATGATGAATACATGTTTTTAAAAAGGTTTGCTATAATTTTAAAAGAACTACATTGTCAATGTAGAAAATCTGCAAACTATAATAAAGTATAATAAAGAGTTGGAAAATGACTTTTAATACCAATATAGAGGATTAGTCACTGTAAATTTTTTCCTGTATTTCTTTCAGTCATTTTATAATTATTATGTATAATATTGTTTTTTTATAAATTTCAGAACAAATGGAGTTTTGCATATTTCTTTCCATCCTTTATATATACCAAGTTTATTTAATCATTTTATTACTCTTGAATATTTAAATCATTTCTAATTTTTGCTATAGCAAATAATTCTATGAATATCGTAATCCATTTGCTAATATCACTAATTTTTCCTATTGTCAGATAAATCAAAGTAGGATTAAAATTTATGTGGACAAAGGAATGAGCAATTTATGTTGATAAACTTGAAAAACATTTAAAAATGTGTGCTGATATATATTTCCAAACACAGTGAGTGAACTGTCCCCTTATAGGTACTAAGTATTATTTGCTTTCTTCCCTCTGGCTGGACTGGCGGGAATACTAACTCACTGTGTTTTAAATTTAATTCAAATTTACTTCATTATTAGGGATTATGCATTTTTTTCAAATACATTATGTCAATATTTTTCTTACTGTGCGATTTTTCATTCACCAATTTCGGTGAAGGTGTGTTTCTTTTATTAACTCCTATGTGCATCTCAATAGTAAATATATGAACTCATTTTCTGTCATATTTTGCAAACATTTCTCCATGGTAGTTGGCTTTGAATTTTATTTTATGTTACAAAGATTTTGTATTTTATTTTATCTTTCCTCCCTTTGACTGGAAAATAAAACAGGAAGAAAAATTTGTATCACTGCCCCAAATTCCCCTCTTGCCTCACCCCTAAGAAATAAACACTACATTCCAGAGCTTATATTCCCAAAAATTTCTTACATAAGACTTTTTTCCATTGTTGTTGTTGTTTCATTTAGTTTTTATCATGAGCAATATTACCAGAAAGGAATACTCAGACTCCCAAGGTAACCACATGTAAAGACAACTTTTATTTGTATATAGAAGCTTTCTTTTGTAATGGCCATGGTAGTTGCTGAGGGCTGGGATAGGGAAGAAGTGATGTGATGTGGGGGCATTTTCGGGACTTGGAGTTGTCCTACATGATATTGCAGGGACATATGCTGGACATTATATATCCTGTCATAACCCACTGAATGGACTGGGGAGAGCGTATACTATAATGACTATAATCCAGGCGGTGCAACAGTGCTCCAAAATGTATTCACCAAATGCAATGAATGTGCTACAATGATGAAAGAGGTTGTTGATGTATAGGAGTGGAGTGGGGAATCGGGTGTGGGGTATGTGGGGACCTCTTATATTTTTAATGTAACATTTTTTGTGATCTGTGTATCTTAAAAAAAAATACAATAAAAAAGAAATAAATGCCCCCCCCTCAAAAAAAAGATAGTTGTGTGGTTCCTTAGAAGGCTAAGTTTAGACCTACTATATAACCTAACAAACACACTATGTGATAAATAGCCAAAAGAAGTGAAAGGAGGGACTTGAACAGAGATGTGCATTATTCATAGTGGCTTTATTCACAATTGCCAAAAGATAGAAGCAAACCAACTGTCCATCAACCGATGAATGGATAAACAAAATGTGGTATATATAGTCAATGGAATACTATTCAGTTATATAAAGGAAAGAAGCTCTGATGCATGCAACAACATGGATAACCTTGAAGACATCATGTTGAGTGAAATAAGCCAGACAAGGAAGAACAAATATTGTATGGCATCACTGGTTTGAAATAATTAGAATAAAGAAATTCTTAGAGTCAGAAACTAGAATATAAGTTACCAGAGGATGGGTTGGGATAGGGAATGGGAATTTAAGGCTTAAAATGTGTGGAGTTCCTCTTTGGAATGATGGAAATGTTTTAGTAATGAATGGTGATGATGATAGCACAACATTGTGAACATAATTTATATCTGAATGTGATTAAAATGGGAAATGTTAGTAACAGAATAAAATTTTTTTAAGACTCCATGGAATTATACTACACAAACAGTGAAACCTAAGTTAAATCATGAACTATAGTTAATAGTTCAATTATTAAAATGTGCTGTCATCATTTGGAACTAATGTTGCACACCAAAGCAAGGTGTTAATAAAAGGGTGGTATATGGGAACCCTGTATTTCATGCATGATTATTCTGTGAATGTACAGGCTCTCTAGTGAAAAAAAAAAGCAAAAGAATGCACATAAAATTATTTTACAAGTAAATCAATTCAACTATATCACAAAAATATGGGTGGATCTCAGTATAAAGTCTTTCCTTGTAGATCTGAAAATTAGGGCAAGGAAAATTGGGATGAAACTCTGGATTAAATATAGAAAAGGTTCTTAATTTGGGGTCCCTGTTATTCTCAGCTACATCAGGAGCTTTTTAAAAAGAGGGTGACAGGGTGCAGCAGGTATGGGTGGGATTCATAATCTATCACTTTTGATCCTAAATATTTGTATTGTTTAAGCATTAACAGAATTGATCCATTCTTTTTTTTTTATTTATTTATTTTATTGACTTTGTAATAATATTACATTAAAAATATATATGTGAGGTCCCATTCAACCCCACCCCCCCACCCCACCTCTCCCCCCCCCCCCCCCCCCCCAGCAACACTCGTTCCCATCATCATGACACATCCATTGGATTTGGTAAGTACATCTTTGGGCACCTCTGCACCTCATAGTCAATGGTCCACATCATGGCCCATACTCTCCTCCATTCCATCCAGTGGGCCCTGTGAGGATTTACAATGTCCGGTGATTGCCTCTGAAGCACCATCCAGGGCAGCTCCATGTCCCAAAGCCTCCACCTCTCATCTCTTCCTGCCTTTCCCCATACCCATCAGCCACCATGTCCACTTTTCCCAATCCAATGCCACCTCTTCTATGTGGACATTGGATTGGTTGTGTCCATTGCACCTCTATGTCAAGAGGAGGCTCAGATAACCACATGGATGCTGGATGCAATCCTCCCACTTTCAGTTGTAATCACTCTAGGCTCCATGGTGTGGTGGTTGTCCTTCTTCAACTCCATCTTAGCTGAGTGTGGTAAGTCCAATAAATCATATTGTAGGTGCTGGAGTCTGTTGAGGCTCAGGACCTGGCTATCACATTGTCAGTCCAGAGATTCAAATCCCCTAAATATATCTTAAACCCCAACGTTAACTGCACCTCCAGCACATTAGCATGAAAGTCTTATGAAGGAAGATCCCATCTGAGTCCAGATTCATCACACATAAACACCAGTTCCAAAAAGGGGCCATCTGACCTGGTAGTTAACCCCATCAGCCATGACCATAACTCCCATGGGTCTCTTTAGCCCTCGAAGGAACCGATATCTGGGGGTTGTATCTGCTTTATCTGTCTCTCTGACTCTGCTCAGTTGTGCATGAGGGCAATCCTTCTGCCAGCCTCCAGACTCTTTTTTAGAAACTCGTAGCCATATAAACTCATTTCTCTTTTCCATTTCCCCCTTACTTTAGTTCAAACAGCATTTTAAAGTCATGTTATTTTATGTAGACAGGGATATTCTGCTGATCCACACTGAACCTTCCGTATAAGGTCATTTTCCAGTTGCATCATCAGTTGGTAGTTGATAGTGGTCCCTCGGTGCCAGGGAGGCTCATCCCCGGGTGTCATGTCCCACGCTGGGGGGAAGGCATTGCATTTACATGCTGAGTTTGGCTTCAAGACTGGCCACATTTGAGTAACATGAAGGCTGACAGGAGGAAATTCCCAGGCACAATGTTGCTCTAGGCCTTGTTCTTATTTTAGGCTTATCAGCTCACAAGCATAGTCATTAGCATCAGGGGCTCACCGTTGAACCCTCACTCCCTCCCGGTCCCCGCCGCTGTACCTGGGAGACTGTCGCTGCTCCCCTAGGGACCACGACAGAGCACCACTGGCCAGGAACCCAGTACCCCCCCTGCTGTGGTTTTTAATTGTTGCCACTATGAGTATATCCAAACATTACCATGCACCCTGGACATATGTTCTGTACAGCTCCCTGTCAGCCATATATCACCTGTCATTGGTATCCCATACCAGTACCCCTCCATTGCCATTGTTGAAACACTCTGTGATCCAGAACTCCCCGAAATTTGAAGCCCAATATAATGTCATGTTCCCTTACTAGGGAATGGCATATAGCGAGGGATTTAAAGGTTAGATAAAGAACTTGGATAAAGTTAGATAAAGAACTTAGATAAAGAATGTTGACTTGAAAAAATTCTACATCCTATCTTTTTTTTTTTTTTCCCCCCCCTAATTATTCAGCTTCTCTTCACAGGAGTCCTAGACCACAGCAATGCATATATATAATATACAGCACTCCCATACATCCCCCACAAAAACCTTTTTCCTTCCAGAGCAATACACTTACACCCTATTCACATCATATTTACTTAACGTGATGTACAGAGTCTGAGACATTAGGTTTCTAACAAGGTGACATCTGTGCTTACATTATGGTGCATACTTTAGGATACACAGTTCTTTACATTCTTAGTTATCCTATGTTTTACATTATGGTTTACATTATCAGTCTGTCATCTCCTATATGTTATGGTGTAATATTACATGTTTTATATCCATCCTTGTGTACTCTCAAGAAACTCCTCTCTTACCCCCCATTTACCTTGGTTCCACACATTTAACATCCATTTTCCCTTCCACCTTGGTGCCCACAGTGACAGCCAACCTCCGTTTCCTGAGGAGCCACTTCCAGAGATAGATGGAATAGTGTTCAGGGCCTAACTTGCTCAACTGCCCCAATGCCCTGGGAGCCACCCTTTCTCTCGAGGGATACAGTTCCCTCTATTTGGTGGCATCAGTCCTCCCCAGGATGTGGGTCCACCCCCACTCTCACTACTTGGGTTTCTACCCCATGGTGACACCCACTCTGGCAGAATGAGCATTTAGACATTCCCCAGGAGCCCGTCCTGCATCAGACCCTCCCCTCCGAGCATTCTAAACAGGTAACCCTCTTTATTATATTTTGATATGATTTTCTCGGCATTTTACTCTCCACCAACACCTAACCCTCTCCTGTGTTCGTATGCTACCCCTCCCTCCCCCCACTTTTGGGCAATGTCACCCATCCGTCCCTCCCCAGCCACCCTCAAACCCGCAAAGCCCCAACCAAAGGCAACCCCTTGCCCCCCTTTTATCTCTTCTTTGTGTTCATACTTACCACCATCTCGTCTTAAATTCCACCCCTGCAGACATCGGCTCATATCCTTCCTCCACCCTCCGATTTCCTTTAAGCCTATCGTTCAGTCTCTTGCTATCTAAGGCAGCTTGTTTATTTCATATCATTGAGGTCATGTAGTATTTGTCCTTCAATGTCTGGGTTGCTTCACTCAACATAAGATTCTCAAGATTCATCCATGTTATCACATGTGTTTGTAGTGTGTTTGTTCTTACAGCCGAGTAGTATTCCATTGTGTGTATATACCACATTTTATTGATCCACTCATCTGTTGATGGGCATTTGGGTTGATTCCAACTTTTGGCAATAGTGAACAATGCTGCTATGAACATTGGTGTACATATATCTGTTTGTGTCCTTGCTTTCAGTTCTGCTGGGTATATACCCAGCAGTGGTATTGCTGGGTCATATGGCAAATCTATGGCTAGTTTTTTGAGAAAACGCCATACTGTCCTCCAGAACGGTTGGATCCTTCTGCATTCCCACCAGCAGTGGATGAGTGTTCCCCTTCCTTCACATCCTCTCCAGCACTTGTATTCTTCTGTTTTTTTCATAGCTGCCAATCTTATGGGTGTGAGATGGTATCTCATTGTAGTTTTGATTTGCATTTCCCTGATAGCTAGAGATTTGGAACATTTTTTCATGTGCTTTTTTGCCATTTGTATTTCTTCTTCGGAGAAGTGTCTGTTTAAGTCTTTTTCCCATTTTTTGAATGGGTTGTTTATTTTTTTATTTTCAAGATATAGAAGTTCTTTATATATGCACGTTATAAGTTTCTTATCAGATATATGATTGCCAAATATTTTCTCCCACTGTGTGGGCTCCCTTTTTACTTTCTTGACAAACTCCTTTGAGGTGCAGAAGGCTTTTATTTTGAGGTAGTCCCATTTATCTATTAGTTCTTTTGCTGCTCGTGCTTTTGGTGAGATATTCATAAATCCATTTCCTATTACAAGGTCCTGTAGATGTTTCCCTACACTGTTTTCTAAGGTTTTTATGGTCTTGGCTCTTATATTTAGGTCTTTGATCCATCTTGAGTTGATCTTTGTATAAGGTGTAAGATGGTAATCCTCTTTCATTCTTATACATATGGCTATCCAGTTCTCCAGACACCATTTGTTGAATAGGCCACTCTCTCCCATTTGAGAGGGTTTGGTGGCTTTATCGAATATTATGTGGCTGTATATGTGAGGTTCTATTTCAGAGCTTTCAATTCGATTCCATTGGTCTATGTGTCTCTCCTTATGCCAATACCATGCTGTTTTCACCACCGTAGCTTTGTAGTATGTTTTGAAGTCAGGTAGTGTGATTCCTCCAATTTCGTTTTTCTTTTTCAGTATGTCTTTGGCTATTCGGGGTCTCTTTCCTTTCCAAATAAATTTCATAGTTAGTTTTTCTAGTTCCTTAAAGAAGGCTGCATTGATTTTTATTGGGATTGCATTGAATGTGTAGATCAGTTTTGGTAGGATAGACATCTTAATAATATTCAGTCTTCCTATCCATGAACAAGGAATAGTCTTCCATTTATTTAGGTCTTCTTTGATTTCCTTGAACAATCTTGTATAGTTCTCGGTGTATAAGTTCTTTACCTCTTTAGTTAGATTTATTCCTAAGTATTTGATTTTTTTATTTACTATTGTGAATGGTATTTGTTTCTTGATTTCCTCCTGATCTTGCTCAGTAATGGTGTACAGAAATGCTACTGATTTTTGCGCATTGATCTTATAACCTGCGACTTTACTAAACTCATTTATGAGTTCTAGAATCTTCGTTGTAGATCTCTCAGGGTTTTCTATGTATAGGATCATGTCATCTGCAAATAATGAAATTTTGACTTCTTCCTTTCCAATTTGAATGCCTTTTATTTCTGGTTCTTGCCTCAGTGCTCGAGCAAGTACTTCTAAGACAATGTTAAATAGGAGTGGAGACAGTGGGCATCCTTGTCTTGTTCCTGAGTTTAGAGGGAAGGAGTCTAGGATTTCTCCATTGTAAACAATATTGGCTTTAGGTTTTTCATATATAGTCTTTATCATGTTCAAAAAATTCCCTTGTATTCCAATCTTTTGGAGTGTTTTTATCAAGAAAGGGTGCTGTATTTTGTCAAATGCTTTTTCTGCATCAATAGATATAATCATGTGATTTTTTTCCTTCAATCTGTTTATATGGTGTATTACGTTGACTGATTTTCTTATGTTGAACCATCCTTGCATACCTGGGATGAATCCCACTTGGTCGTGGTGTATAATACGTTTAATGTGTTGTTGAATACGATTAGCAAGTATTTTGTTAAGTATTTTTGCGTCTAGGTTCATTAGAGAAATTGGTCTGTAATTTTCCTTTCTTGTGATGTCTTTGTTTGGCTTTAGTACTAGGGTAATGTTGGCATCATAGAAGGAATTGGGTAATATTCTTTCCGTTTCAATGTTTTGGAATAGTTTCAGCAGGATTGGTGTCAGTTCTTTCCGGAATGTTTTGTAGAATTCACCTGTGAAGCCATCTGGCCCTGGGCTCTTCTTAGTTGGGAGATTTTTGATAACCAATTCTATCTCTCTGCTTGTGATTGGTTTGTTAAGATCATCAATTTCTTCTTTCGTCAATATGGGCTGCTTATGTGTTTCTAGGAATTTGTCCATTTCCTCTAGATTGTCATTTTTGTTGGAATATAGTTTTTCAAAATATCCTCTTATGATAGTCTTTATTTCTGTGGGGTCAGTGGTGATATCGCCTTTCTCATTTCTTATTTTGTGTATTTGCATCTTCTCTCTTTTTTTCTTTGTTAGTGTTGCTAAAGGTTTGTCAATTTTGTTAATCTTCTCAAAAAACCAGCTCTTGGTCTTGTTTATCTGTTCAAGTGCTTTCTTATTTTCTATTTCATTTAGTTCTGCTCTTATCTTTGTTATTTCCTTCCTTCTTCTTCCTGTTGGGCTACTATGTTGTTGTTTTTCTAATTCCTTCAAATGTGCAGTTAGTTCTTCAATTTTTGCTCTTTCTTCTTTTTTGATATATGAATTTATGGCTATAAACTTCCCTCTCAGTACTGCTTTTGCTGCATCCGATAAATTTTGGTATGTTGTGTTATCATTATCATTTGTTTCAAGGTAGTCATTGATTTCTTTTGAGATTTCCTCTTTGACCCACTGTTTTTCTAAGATTGTGCTGTTTAATTTCCAAATCGTGGTGTGAAATCTGGGCTTCTGTCCCTTGCAAATCTCCAGCTTGACTCCACTGTGTCAGAGATAATGTTTTGTATGATTTCAATCTTTCTGAATTCGTTCAGCCTTTCTTTGTGGCCTAGCATATGATCTATCTTGGAGAATGATCCATGTGCGCTTGAGAAAAATGTATATCCTGCTGTGTTTGGGTGTAGCGATCTATATATGTCTATTAGATCGAGCTCCTCTAATATACTATTTAGATGTTTTGTTTCTTTGGTGATTCTCTTTTGAGATGTTCTGTCCAGAGTTGATAGTGGTGTATTAAAATCCCCCACTATAAGTGTAGATGTATCTATTCTTTCACTTAGTTTTTCCAGCATTTGCCTGACGTATTTAGAGGCACCCTTGTTAGGGGCATAGATATTTATGATTGTTCGATCTTCTTGACAGATTTTCCCTTTCACTAAAATGTAGTATCCTTCTTTGTCTCTCACAATTGTTTCACATTTAAAGTCTATTTTGTCTGATATTAATATAGCTACTCCTGCCTTTTTTTGGTGATTGTTAGCTTGTATGATTGTTTTCCAGCCATTCACTTTCAATCTCCATGCGTCTCTGGGTCTAAGATGTGTCTCTTGTAGACAGCATATGGATGGGTCATATTTCCTTATCCAATGTCCCAGTCTGAATCTTTTGATAGGTGAGTTTAATCCGTTGACATTCAGTGTTATTACTATCAAGGAATTATTTGTGTTAGCCATATTTTGATTGGATTTGTGTTTGTCATATTTTGTTTGTATATATTTTTTTGTCTTTTTTGTTATTGTTGTTGGTCTTATACTCTCCTCCAACTCTGCCTTTCCTGTTTTCTTCTTTCTTCCTGTAGAACTCCCTTTAGAATTTCTTGAAGGGGAGGTTTCTTGTTGGTATACTCTTTCAGTTTCTGTTTGTCTGCGAATATTTTGAACTCTCCATCATGTTTGAATGCTAATTTAGCTGGATAGAGTATTCTTGGTTGGAAATTTCTTTCCTTTAGTACCTTGACTATATCATACCACTGCCTTCTTGCCTCCATGGTTTCAGAAGAGTAATCAGCACTTAATCTAATTGAGCTTCCCTTGTATGTGATGGTTTTCTTTTCTCTTGCTGCTTTTAGGATTTTCTCTTTGTCTTGAGCCTTGGATAATTTGACAAGTATATGTCTTGGGGTGGGCCTGTTGGGGTTTATGACTTGTGGAGTGCGCTGTGCTTCTTGGATATGTACATCTGTCTCTTTCAGTAGATTTGGGAAGTTTTCAGCCATTATTTCCTGCAGCACTCCTTCTGACCCCTTTCCCTTCTCTTCACCTTCTGGAATGCCTATAATACGTATGTTTGAGCGTTTTGCATTGTCATTCAGGTCCCTAAATCCTAATTGGATTTTTTCTATCTTCTTATTGACCCCTTCTACTATCTGTTTGATTTCTGAAGTACTGTCTTCCACATCACTAATTCTCTGCTCTGTCTCTTCTAGTCTGCTGATATTTGCTGCTAGTGTATTTTTGATTTCTTGAACTGTGGTGTTCATTCCCATCATATCTATTATGTTTTTTCGTATGTCTGCAATTTCCCCTCCAAGTGATGTCTTCATGTTGTTAACCTCTTTCATTACTTCGTCAAATTTGTCGGTGATAAATGTTCTGAGTTCTTTCATTGCTTGTGCCAAGTTTTGCTCCCCTTCGTGATTATTGGTTTGTTGATTGGATTCAGCCATGTTTTCCTGATTACTGGTTTGGTTTGTAGATTTTTGTTGCTTTCTGGTCATCTCTTTATCTTGACGGATTTAATCAGTTCCTTAGCTTCTTTGTCTGCTCTTGGAGGTTAATTAGCTGTTATTTTTGCATCGGTGTTATATCTTCTCTTTGTCACTTTTTTCTTCTTATTCTAGTTTCTTGTTGTTGGTTAAGTTCACTTTAAAGGAAAGTATTAGTGTTGGGGGAAGGCAATTGTGTAAGCAAGGGAAAAGTGTAAAGTAATATTGGTGATATATGTTAACAAAGCAAGAATATGAGATCTGGGAGGATGGAGGTTAGATTTATGTAAATTGTGTAGAGTTATAGCAGTAGGTAGAGTACCTATTATGAGGTAGGTGATTGAATATAGGAGGCTTATGGTATGAGCTAAAAAGCTATTGATTTCGTGAGAGAGGGAAAGAGAAAAAAAAGTGGTAATAGTTTCAAGCATGGATAACAGACAGAAAACAAAACATAGGTATTAGAAATTAAGACTTAGACCCTTCGTGGATCGAAGAAAGGGAGGTGGGAGGTGGAATATGGGAGAGCCAGTAGATGGTGGCGGATATCAAGATGTAGGGGAAAGAGGATAGTGCAGGTAGGCTAAATCAGTTCACACAGAAATGAGGCAGTGGAGGATGGGAAAATCCAGCAAATATGAGGTGTTCCCTGTAGCACCTATTGTGTACTTGAATTAAAATAAAATAAGTGGAAAATGAGGGACAAGAGGGAAAGAGAAAACCGAAAAAAAAACACTAATTATAATAAAGAAAAAAAGAAAGACAAGAAGAAAGGAAGAAAGAAAAAGAGGATAGGTACACGGTGGGGAACAGATAGGGGGAAGAGAGATACAGGTATACAAGTGTCACAATTACAACACTATCTAAAACAACAAGCAAAAAAACCCCTAAATAACTGTATAAAAAAAAAAAAGGGACTTTGGGGGGCACGCTAGGAGAAAAGACTAGGGGATAATGCAATATTAGCAATCAGGGCGTCAAAAAGAATAAAAAATAAGATAAAGTGAAAATAAAAACAAAACAATATGAACCAATAAAGATAAAACGCAAACGTTAAGGTCCAGAGCATTCAAGGACCCCAGGTAGACCCCAGGGCGTGATGGATTCGGGGGTGGAAAGTCTGAGACACTGAAGACTCAAGAGGTGTGAGTCTGGGGTGTGGACCGCCAGAGTCCAGGGGACCCAGACCTGGCACCCTCAAATCTGGTCCACAGAAAGCTTAGGAGCCCCGCAGTGCAACACAGCCCTCAGGGATCCCCGTAGCTGGGTCCCAGCCCCGTGGGGGAAGATAGATCGGCGAATTCTATATTGAATGTCTGATCTCTGAAATTCACCTAACTCCTCAGGGTATCAGCCTTTGGACAGCTCCCTCCCTGTGCTCCCATGCAACGGCCACTTGAGGGCGCCTCTACACCACGGCCAGTTCAATGACCCAGATCCCAAGCCCCGCCGGGTGGGGTGGGCTTCAGCTGGAAACGCCGAAAACAGACTCTAAGATCCGAAATCCCAAACTTCGCAAAATATTCCCCAATCAGCTTCTAGACGTGTCTTCCTCCCTCACTGCACCCTACAACAGTCTCCCAATTGTGTCCCCTTATTGTCCAAAATCCAATTCTGTTGCAGATCGGCAGCCGGACCTGTGGGGATGGGGCTCCAGGCGGAAGCGCTACTCCCCCCCTGTCTGGAGACCAAAAACGTCCCCGCTTCACAGGGAAACACCGTCTGTCTCCGCAAATCAATCTGCAAAGGAGTCTTGTCCCAACAATCCCTCACCAGCCAGCCCAGTATCCGCGAATTTCTCAGCACCACAAAGCCTCTAGAATAAGGAAAAAAAAACAAAAAACAAAACAAAAACCCTGGCCGCCGCGGCTCCGGAGCTGCCGGAGCGCCCGCTACCGCGTCTCCGCCCACCCAAGGAGGGAACTTCCCGCGCCCAGCTGGGACCTAGTTTATATATTATAGACGTATCCTCTCTGTTACCTTCCCACCGAATTGACGTCCAGACACCTTCCAACCAGCAAAAATCCCCGAAACAGCGCGGTCCCAAAGAGCCTTCAACGCTGCCCAGCCGCCCCCTGCAGAGACACTACCAGGCAAGCTCACGCAGCCACCATCTTCTCTAATCACCTCTCTGATCCATTCTTAATAGACTTTTTCTCATTTCCAGTTTTCATGAATTTCATTTTTAAATTTTAACTATTTATATTAGAAGTATATGGTATGAATCCAAGGTTTAGATTGGTTCATATTCCACAAGTTTAGTTAATTTTTCTAGTAGTTTATTTGAAAAATTATTTTCTCAGTAGTCTGAAATACAACAAAAAATATTATTCTCTAATAGAAAGTTTTTGTCTTTCATCTGTTTAATACTTTCCATTTCTTTATTTTTCTTATTGTGGGTCAAAAAATGATGTTCTTAATTCCTCATGTATAGCATGGTTTTTCTTCCAGAACTCTATGCAGGCTGTTTCCTACCTTACTTCCATTTCATTAACACCAGTTTATTACTTGGTATCAGGTTAAACACTTCTTCTGGAAGCCTTTTCTGACTTTTGTTTCTGTGCAAAGATGTACTCAGATATGAACTTTCTACACATGACTCTACTGTTACTTTTACCAGACCTGTGGTTGGCGCTGGGCTTGGTGTATACTCAGGAGACCTGAATCTCTGGACTGTCCATGTAACAGCCAGGTCCTGAACCTCAGCAGACTTGAAAATCCTGCCATCTGGTTTACTGGACTTAACCCTGGCCAACTAACCAGGGAGGTGAAGAAAGTCAACCACCACACCAGGGAGCCAAGAGTGCCTACAACTGCAAGCAGGAGAAATGCATCCATCATCCATGTTGAATCTAAATCCCCTCTTGATGTAGACGGGGAGAGGGCATAACCATCCCAGGGTCCACAGGCTGGAGGAATAGAGTATGGATTAGAGTGAACTTTCTGATATTCTACTATGGAAATACTGTGATTAGTAATGAAAGAAATTGTAGCATTGATGTGGAGAAAGTGGCCAGGGTAGCTGCTTAGTATAGGGAAAGGGAAGAAGAGATATGATGTGGGGGCATTTTCAGGACTTGGAATTGTCCTGGGTGTTACTGCAGGGACAGATGCTGGACACTGTATGTCCTGCCATGGCCCACTGGGTGGACTTGGGGAGAGTGTAAACTACACCGCTATCCATGTGATGCAGTAGTGCTCCAAAATGTATTCACCAAATGCAATGAATGTGCCACAATGATGAAAAAAGTTGTTGATGTGGGAGGAGTGGAGTGAGGAGGGTGGGGGGTATATGGGGACATCATATTTTTTAATGTAATTAAAAAAAAATAACAAAGGGAAAAAAAACTTCATTGTACCTATAATAGTTAATTATGCAATTATATTTTTGCTTTATTTGATTTTTTCCTCATCTCATTCATTTATCTTTCCATCTTTCCCTAATTTCTTCCTGACGCTTTGGATTCTAGAAGGCCTATTCATAATTATCCTATCCTTTCCCCGCCAATTCAGAGTCATACAGGAAGCAAGGAAGTTGAGGACAAATGTCAACAATTTTATGATATACAATTGGGAGAATAATAAGGCTTTAGGTCTCCAACCAAAAAAAGTCTTGTTAATAATTTGCCTGTGAATGAGATGAGCTTGCTCATACTGCCACTGGCATAGACAAATGTAAAATTCTCCGAGAGGGGCTGACCACTGACTGTGTCAGTGTTGACCTCAGCCCTCAGAAATAAATATTATTAAACACTGAAGTCTGGTGCATAAATGCCCAGAAGTTTCCTATATGAAAGATGGAATGTTAGTCCAAAGAAGTTCCTATACTTGAAGTAAAAAGAAGTTGAGAATAATTGTACCTCCAAGAATTTCTATACTTCCTTTCCTTAAAATTATTATTTGTTCTTACTCATGGTGCAATAATCGGATTGTGTTAACCTGTCCTGAATTTTTTCCCTTTCCTTCTTCTGCTCCTGTTCAGGCAATACTACTCCCTATATATTTATTTTCTAGTTCTAGAAATCTAAATAAGGTAATCCTTTCCTTTTGTTCTTGACCACTCAATGATTTCTGACTCTACAATAAAAACAGGAAAAGAAATCAAGCCTAGGCATCCTTTTTTGGCAAACCATATAAATTTTCTTCACTCCCCTTTCCTCAGCTGATTTATTCTCTCTTCAAAGCAGTGGAAAATTATATCAACTGTCTTTCAAAATTCTGCTTTATATTAATCCCAAGGAATGCTTCCCAGATTGTGATGAATTCTGATGAACATATGTACTCTAGCTTCATTTGCGTACACTCTGGTACATATATGTGAATCCAAATAATTCCCAGGGCATGGAGTGTTTCCTTGTTTGTGTTATGTTATACAAAATTGCACATAAATTTGAAATAGAGAGGAAGATAAGTTCCCTGGAGTTCAGCATAGATATTTTGGGGGAAGTGCTTCATGTTTTCCTACAACAGACATACAGGATTGCCTATGTGCCTTCCTCAATCTTCTGGAGTCTCTCTAGACTCTTTCCTGTACTTCCCCACACTGCCTAATTCAAAGTGCAGTAATCATTAAGAGGCTTACATGAAGTCGGATATCCTAACTAGTTCACTCTGTCTACTTTGCAAGGTCTAAGTGAAGTTTAAATTATGTGTGAAAAGTATTCTTGTTTCCTTTCTATTTGATTTAAAATGTTGTGATCATTTAGTATATTTTACAGGAAAATACCCACAGGCCTTTTCTCCTGAAATGACCATGTTTGTTAAAATTTTCTTTTGCTCTCTTCCTTTCTATGTAATTTTTTATCCTTATGTTATATATGGAATTCTGTATCATACATTTATCTCATATTCAAATATCTTTCTCTCTAAGAAACAATTGGATCACTCCTTCACGGATCTGCTTGGTCTTCACTCCATAGACAATTGGATTCAAGGTGGGAGGCAGCAGCAGGTAGATGTTGGCAATAAAGATGTGGATGTGGTGAGGTATGGTGCGACCCCCAAAGCGATGAGTGAAGAAGTTGAAGAAGGCTGGGACATAGGTGATGACAATAGCACATATATGCGAGGTACAGGTGCTGAAGGCTTTTTGGCGAGCATCTGCAGAAGAGAGATTCACTACAGCACGGATAATCATAGTATAAGACACGGAGATACAGAATATATCAAATCCTGCCATCAATATGACTGCTACAAGACCATAGATGGCATTAATCTTGATATTGCCACATGATAATTTGGCCACAGACATATGGTCACAATAAGTATGATGAATGAGGTTGCCCCTGCAGTAGGGAAGACGCTTGATCAGGAACATGAACGGGATCACAAGCAGCACACATCGCATGAGGGTGGCAAGTCCAACCTTGGTAATTACAGTGTTGGTGAGGATGGTGGAATAGCGTAAAGGGAAACAAATGGCCACATAGCGATCTAGAGCCATGAGCATAAGCACGCCAGACTCCATGGCTGTCAGCATGTGAATGAAAAACATCTGCACAAGGCAGGCATTAAAGTCAATCTCCTTGAGACTGAACCAAAAGATACACAACATATTTGGGACAAATGCAGTACAGCCACTAAGATCTGTTAAGGACAGCAGGGCTAGGAAGTAATACATGGGCCGATGCAGGGCTTCCTCATGGCTGATGAGGTAGATAAGCCCACAGTTCCCTACTACAGCAATGATGTACATGAAGCAGAATGGCAGGGAGATCCAGACATGTGCAGCTTCCAGGCCAGGAATCCCATTGAGGATGAAGAATCTTGGTGTCAGACTGGAGCTATTGGCCCCATACATGTTTCATTTGGAGGGCATCTTGCTTTTTGAACTCACAAATGTGTGCTATACAAGAAGAGAGCAGCAAGATTATTTTCAGCCAGACACAAAAGGTAAACAAGCGTTTTTCACAATATAAAATCCACAATTAAAAAACAATCTTTTGGCACCCAGACTATGTTCTTCGATTCTACCGAGTATTCCTGAGCCTGCTACTGAATCAACAGAATGAAAACACAGTGCCAAAGGCCTGGACTGGCTTGCTCTTTTGTTGTAAACTCTTTCTACATGCACCTACCTGCTCATATTCCCTGACCAGTTGCTAGTGCTTACTTTTGCTCCCATAGGCAGTTTCCAAATTATGGATCCTGTTTAATAACACTGAATCTTTTACCTCCCCCACATAATTGCCCTTCCTTCAAAAGTCCTTACATACGTTTCTACTGGGTTATAGTCAATTAATTTATATGAGAACCTAAATATTTTTTAAAGATTTATTTTATTTTTCCCCCCACCCTCCCCTGGTGATTGTGCTGTCTGCTCCTAATTTTTTTGCAAATATATTACACTCATCCTGACCTAGCTACAGGCCTATTCTTGGCATGCCTGGGTTTTCCAAGACAGAACTATCAAGTACAGAATCTGTCTGTCCAGACTGTTATACGCTGCTACAATTTATAAAGCATGGCCACATATATTTTACATTGATTCTTTGTTTACTGTGAGTAAACAAGAACAATTTTGTAGTATTTAAATTTTAACAATGACTTTTAAAAATTAAGTTCTAATTAAATCTCTTGGTTTCTACTGTCTCTTCAAATTTCTATGTCAATAAGCTTGGTACCTATAAATTATCATATATTTTTGTTTTCTTTTAATCACAACTATCTATGAAAAATTATATTGTGAAAGTTCAGTCTTTATTAATTTATTAGCTTGTATTTTGACAGCATTTTCTTCTGCTTTGGGAGATGGCTCTATCCTGAAATCTTTCCTGATTAAATGTGTGAGATTACAGAGATGATTTCTTTTCTTTTTTCTTTTTTTTTTGAGAAAATTCTTATTTACCTTATAATTTTAAAAGAGCCCTGCTTCCAGTATTGCTTATTTTAGATTATCAACTTGAGTTATTCGTTTTCCTACAGTATTGTATTTTTACTACATTTCCACAAATTATTTTATATCAATTTCTGTTATATTTTAATCTCCCTCATATAACAGCATCTTCTGAAGTCCTAATTTTGTTTACTACTATTTTCTCTTTTTTGTGATGAGATTTAGCCTAAGGATTTCTATGACTGTTCATTTTTAACCAGTGGAAGATTTTTCTAATGAAGTCATATAAACAATCTTAGTGTATAATTGTGAAAAAAACAAATGGTTCTAGATGAAGCACTGGAATTTTTGAAAAGTGCTCAACTCTGGTTTTATTTGAGAGCCAAAAAACAAAAGCTTAAAAATCTTTGATGAATATTCCATTTTGACCGATATGTCTTCTTTTTCCATCTGAAATTGCTTTAAAAATCATCAGTTCTAATCTTCTTCTGTTTTATAATATATAAAACTTTTATTGATATAATTTCCTTTCTCCTCTCTATGAACTCTTCTTTGTTGTTTTATAAAATACCTAGGGCTATATACTTATTTTATTTCTTCCTAAAAACATGAACACAATTGTAATTTATTTTTCCCTGAAAATAACATTGCACCTATTCCATACTCAATGTTGATCTTATATTTACATTATTTAAAATGTAATTTTCTTCCTTCTTTTCCCCCTTCCTTCCTCTCTTCCTTCCTTCCCCTTCCCTCCTTCTCTCCCTCCTCCCACCTTCCCTCCCTCCCTTCTTTCTCTCTTTCTCTCTCTTTCCCTTTCTTATTTTATCTCCCTCTCTCTTTCTTTCTTCCTTTCACTCCCTCCCTTCCTCCCTTCCTTCCTTTCTTCCTTTCTTCCAAGTATAATAGTATTCTTCATGATGATGCATTAACCAGACAGAATAAGCTTATGAGGTTCTGTGTAGTTTAGGACAAGCCACCCTCCCTGGTGCTCTAAGACATGGCACTGCTTCTATAACCATTATTCTCTTTGCCCAATTTTCACAGGAGAAACCAGAGTTAGAAAAGGGAAAAACACAGCAGGAACATAGGAATCCAAGTCATGCCCACTTTCTACTCTAAAAACTTCCCAAGGAAATATCCTCCTGCTTTCCAGAGTTTTTATGGAAGAAACTTATTAAAATCTGTGCTGAAATGGTAATGCATTAAATAGGGAAACAATCATGCTCTAATTCTAGAAACAGAAATTCTGAGCAGCATTTTTTTTGTTTGACATAAAGAGTAAAAAATACAGACTGGAATCAAACAGATTCAAGTTCAAATCTTGGCTCTACCAAATACTAGTTTTATGAATTAAATACCTCTAAATTTCAGTTTGCTCAACCAGAAGGAAATTTACTATTAATTAAATTAAAACATGGACATTTCTGCTTAACTTAGAGCATAATATGCAAAATATATAGTATCATTACAATTATTATCATTGTTTTGCTTAATAAAATAGTTTAAGTCAAATCATGCCTAGTCATCCCTAAAAACCTCCAGTCTTTCCATATCATACAGAGCAAAAGCCAACACCCTGACCGTTGTTTAAAATCCCTGCACAGGTCGCACCCTTTTAAATCTGATTGTGTCTTCTACTGCTTTAACTCTGAGCCTCTCAATCATCCAAATTATTGGAAGTTTACCAAACTAAACAAACATGTGTTTAACTTAGGGCTTTTGTACATGCAATTTTCCAATGCCTGTGATCTTCCCCAGCTATTACTCTTCAACATTTTCAGTGCTCTATTGAGGGTCTATCCAAAAGTGAGATTTTCCCTCATTGCCTGATTTAAAACTGCGCCCCCCCTGCAAATCTTGACATTACTCATCTCCATTTCCAACTTTTATTTTCTTTATGGCATTATTATAGTCTGTTATCCATTACTAGACTATAAAATCTATATTATATTCTAAATGCACTGGGAATCTTGTCTATTTTGCTCATTTAATATATTTTGCACATAAAATAGTGACGGCCTCATGAAAAAGGTGTGTAATGAATGAATTAATAATTAAATGAATGAATACATTTCAAAGTTTCCTTTTTGGTGGTCAACCTGTTTGTAAATATCTTAACAAATTAGTGTACATATTAAAAAATAAGAGGGTCCCTAGAGGAACTCAACCACGGTTTCAAGAGTCAGCATTCTTAAAGGTTTTAAAAATGAGATTAGAGATATTTAGCACTGGGGAACATACATTGAATAGAAGCCGGCTACAATATCACTGAGATTCCTTCCAAAACTTAGACTAATTCGTTTTCAGTGGTAGAGGTCTTTTCTCTTCCTAAGGATGTCTCCTCCATCTATAAAGTGTAGAGAAGTTTTTCTATTATTATACACAAATTTGCTTGCCTGAAACTTTATCTCTATGGTCCTTGTTGTTGCATCAGTCTCAAGGAGTCTTCTTCCTCTAGTGCCAAAGCAACATGTAATTTCCCCCCCACTTCTCCTCTTTCCTCAAGGCAGTTTGCAAATATCTTTAATTTTTGGAGTCTAAGAAATACGATAATTCAGAGCCTTCCTAATTTAACAGGCTCTGACTTGAATCCCTCTTATTTAGTAGCAGAATATAAATTTTTTTTCTGTAGAATTACACAAATTCACCCTTGTGCCAAATATTTTAAATCCTCTATCAAAACTTATACTGGTCAGAAACAACCACACTGCATTTGTTAGGAACCCTAAATACTGGCTTCCCTGGGGATTTTCCATGGAAAATGACAAAATTTGTTTTGGGTAGCCCCGATAGAGAAGCCCATAGATTTCTCATGGGAGAGTAATTATATTTGGCTTTGTTGAAACTAGAGCTACAATTAAAATATATTTAAACAGGAGGGGAAAAAATCACTACTAAACTTCAAATTTTACAACTTTTCTCTGATGGGACTTGTAACCACAGGGGCTGGCATCCATTCAATTATATACTTGAATTCCATCTAATTTCTCAGAAGACTTCAATTCCAGCTTCTCAGTCTTATGAAGATTTATCCACATGTATGGGTTTTAAAGTTTTCTCAAAAGTCCTAAGAAGATACTTTCAGTATCTTCTATGCAAAGGACTCATTAAAATATATATTTACAGTAAGGTAATATTGCACATTTATTTGAAGTATTGCATTGGTAATAACTCCAATAATTAATATCTGGTGCATTGTTGTTTCATCCAGAGCAGGCAGCCATAATAAGTGAAAACCACAGAAAGCAGGCCTTCCTGTTGAAATAGGCTGAGTTACAATAATAATACACATGAAGAGAAATAATTTTTAAGTAAAATTAATAGCAAACGAGTAGATGGCAGGCATGTGCCAACTTCTAGGTTCTACCAGAAAGTTTCTCACATTAGTAAAATTTTGAATGACAATCTACTTGTCCAAAGTTCTTTTATTTGCTTATTTGTTTTTCTAGTTAAAAACTGGATTATGCAAACATACCGGCTTATAAAGGTTATGCCTATATCATAATATATAGTTATGGTATAAATAATGCATAGGTATGAAAGGTTAAAACAATGTCTGTTTATCCATATTTGGATTATAATATCTATATTTGGGGAAAGGGTATGACAATATGTGAGAAGATACCTATGAAATCTTTGATTCTTCTGTTTATGGGTGGAATTAGAGATAATTGATAAGGCAGTCAAGTACTATGACAGAATTAGAAGGTTCTCTGTTTTTCTTATCAAATGAAAATCAATAGTTTTAGTATTGGGTAAATGGGATAAAATGAGTATGAAGGGGGCTTAGGAATTTTTGTTAATATTTAAAACTTTGAGAAAACCTCTGAGTCAAACTTGGCCAAAATTACTGTCTGATTACCTTTTTCTAAGATATACCAAGTAACCAAGAGTTTCTCCTAAAAGTCTTCACATTAAAAGTTCCCTGGCTCCTAAGGCCATGGCTTGAGAATTAGATAAAGGGGGTTCAGTTTTAGTTATAATGTTTTTAACCAGAACAGGTAGAAAGCTGGCAAAAAGTATAATGCAGTTGTGAAAAACACAGTTTTTGGCAAAAAATAAATCTGAATTTAATGCATCTATTCCATTTAATAGCTATAGGGCTAAATTTATTATATACAGTTGTTGACAGGTACTAAACCATTTTCATCTCTGTAAAATTATAATGAGTGTCTATCTCAAAGTAGTGTTTTGAATTTTAAATAAAATAATTCATCTGAAAATGAACATATGGTTTATCTCTTTTATTCTGTTAATAAGGAAAACATTTATTAATGTGTTAATATTAATCCAACATATTTCTGGAATAAACCCTAATTGTTTATTAGATATTATTATTTCATGTACTTTAAATTTAATATTGGTAAATTAATTAATTAATATTAGTAACCAAAATAATAATATTAGTATTTTGTTTAGAACCTTAGCATCTATATTTACAAGATATAATGGCCTGAAAATTTTCTTTCGTATAATGTCTTTGTACGGTTTTGTTATTGAGGTTATGTAGACTCAATAACCAAGGTAGAAAGTATTCCATATTTTTCTAGTTGCAGAAAGAGTTTGTTATTTCTTCCTTAAATATTTGAAAGAATTCACCATTGATGCAATTTGGGAAATTTCCTTATGTAAAAGAAGTAATTATATAGTCAATTTTATTAACAGGTATAGGTCTTTTTAGATTTTTATATCTTTTCCTTTTAGTTTTGGAAATTGTATATTTAAAGGAATTTCTGCATTTCATTTAACTCATCAAATTTGTTAATTGTTTTTAGTTAATTTTTAACATATATGCCCTTACAAATAGAATTTACAAAAAAAAGGGAAGAATAAACAACTCTGATTATTAAGAATCAGAGAAAAATCCTCACATTATTGTGAAAAAAATCTTATTTATAAAATAAAGATAAGCAACTCAAATATTTCAAACACAAATTTAAAGAAAAATACAAATATTCAGAAGAAAGGGGTGCAGAACAGTTAAAGCCATCTTGAAAAAGAAAAATGAAGTTGGAGGTTTCACACTTCCTAATCTTAAAGCTTAATACAAAACCAGAGTAATCAAAACAATTTGTTACTACCAGAAAGACAAACATATAGATCAACGGAATAGAATTGAGAGCTCAGAAATCAAGCCTAACATTATGGCGAAATGATTTGGACAAGGGAGCAAGGATCACTCTATTGGGAAGGAAGAGCTTCTTCAACAAATGATACTGGGAAAATGGAACTCCATTTTTTTTTTAAGATTTATTTATTTATTTATTTCTCTCCCCTTCCCTCCCACTCCTTCCATCCCCCGCCCCGGTTGTCTGTGCTCTGTGTCTATTTGCTGCATCGTCTTCTTTGTCCACTTCTGTTGTTGTCAGTGGCACGGGTATCTGTGTTTCTTTTTTGTTGTGTCATCTTGTTGTGTCAGCTCTCTGTGTGGGTGGCGCCATTCTTAGGCAGGCTGCACTTTCTTTCATGCTCAGTAGCTCTCCTTATGGGGCGCACTCCTTGCGTGTGGGGCTCCCCTACACATGGGGACACCTCTGCATGGCAGGGCACTCCTTGCACGCATCAACACTGCACATGGGCCAGCTGCACAAGGGTCAAGGAGGTCCATGATTTGAACCGCGGACCTCCATGTGGTAGACAGATGCCCTAACCACTGGGCCAAGTCCACTTCCCGATACATGCAACCTTGACAACATCCTGTTAAGTGAAATATGCCAGACACAAAAGGGAAAACATTGCATGATCTCATTGATTTGAAATAATTAGAATATCCATACTCAGAGTCAAAATGTAGAATATAGGTTCCCAGGGGAAGGAATGAGCAAAAGAAATGGGAAGTTAGGGCTTAAAATGTACAGGGTTCCTATTTGGCATGATGGAAATGTTTTTGTAATGGTTGGTGGTGATGGTAGCACATCATTGTGAATGTAATTAACTACACTGAAATATACAGCTGAATGTGATTAAAAATGGGAATATTAAATTATATATATGGTAACAGAATAAATATATTTTGTAAAAGTACCATGGAACTATACTACACAGTGAACCATAAGTTAAACCATGGATTATAGTTAATATTACAATTATAAAATGTGCTAGAATCAGTTGTAACAAATGTTCCACCTCAATGAAATGTGTTAATGATCGGTGGTATATGGGAATCCTGTATTTTATGCATGATTGTTCCGTAAACACACATTTTCTCTAGTAAATACATCTTCTCAATACAGATATATCTTAAACTTCTAAATAACAGTTGATCAAAGGAATCACACAGGAAATTAGCATGTTTGATTTAAGTAATAATGAAGCACAACCTGTCATAATTTAAAGGAAGCAAATAAAGCATTGCTTAGGGGGAAATTTTGTAGATAAAAGTATAATAGAGTATATGAGTATATATGTATAGCCTTGATATAAGCAAAAATTTGTTAAGTAGAAAACAAAAAGCACATACCATAAAAGAAAAATTTGGTGAGATGCACTTCATCAACAGCTCTTTGAATTATTATTATTATATTATTCATATTAACAAATATGAAGCATGAAAAAATAAATCACAGGCTGGGAGAAAAGACTTGCAATAAATATATCATACTAATGGTTTGCACCCAGAATGTAAAAATAATATTTTCAATTCAATAATAAGAAAAATAACCAAATTAAAAATGGGAAAATATTTGCTCAGACACTTTATAAAATAAGATACATTTAAGTAATGCAAAGTAAAATCACAATGTGATTCTTGGATGTTTTATTCATAATAGCCCCAAATAAGAAAAGACAAAATGTCAATTCATATAAATGAAAGAGTAAACAAATTTTGTTATATTCATACAATGGCAAGCTAAAGGCAATTTAAAAAGAACAAATTACTAATGCTCCCGCAATCATCGCTGTATTTCAAAAATATTATGCTGGGTGAAAGAAACCAGACAGACATCATATGATATCATTACAAGTATGTGCCTCTGGGAAAGACAAATATAATCTATAGTATCAAAAGGCAGATCAAAGATTATTTGGGGCTTGGAACAGTGATTGAATGTTGACTGGGATGGAGTGCAAGGATACTTTCCTGAACAATCCAGGCAAATATTTCATGGTAGTGGTGGTGACAGAGAGAGACATAGACTAAAGTCCTAAGTCAATTTTATTAACCATTGGGCACATGCATATTATTATGGATTATTTCATTTTGGCAATGAATGCTTATTCAAATATGATTCATCATGAACAAGTGATTCTGTTTTTATTATAAAATAATTGTTATCATTGCCCAGATGTGCTTCTACACTGTAGCATCAACTCATGTCTTCATAGAATTGGTTAGGACCAGGTTTGTCTGTCCCTAGTAGTCCTCATTGTGTCTCACTATACCTAGTCATTAGTAATGAAATAAGAATGTCAATGATCACTACTTTTGTTAAACATCAGATGAGGCAGACCCTAGGCAGTGCAATAATGGGGAAAAAATGCATGAGAAGAGGAAAAGAGCTAACAAAATGGTCATCATTCACAGACAATGTGATGGAATATAACTAGATAATCCAAAATAATCCATAGAAAAATGTTAGCATTTATCAAGATCACTGAATACAAGATGACATATAACACTCAATGCTTGCATCTTTTAATTTTTCTCCAAAAATTGTTTTAGAGCAAGACACTGTGCTGAGTTTTGAAAAAGGAAGAATAATAATGGGGACAGTGGGCATCCTTGTCTTGTTCCTGATCTTAAAGGGAAAGCTTTCAAACTTTCCCCATTGAGTATGATGTTGGCTATGGATTTTTCATATATGCCCTTCATCATATTGAGGAATTTTACTTCTATTCCTATCTGTGGAAGTGTTTTTATAAAGAAAGGATGCTGGATTTTGCCGAATGCCTTTTCTGCATCCATTGAGATGACCATGTGTTTTTTTCCTTTCAATTTGTTAATGTGGTGCATTATGTCAATTGATTTTCTTATGTTGAACCGTCCTTGAATACCAGGAGTAAATACCATTTGGCGTATGTCTTCTGATATGCTGTTGGATTTTATTTGCAAGTATTTCTTTGAGAATTTTTGCATCTATGTTCATTAGAGAGATTGGTCTGTAGTTTTCCTGTGGTATCTTTATCTGGCTTTGGTATTAGGGTGATGGCTTCATAAAATGTATTGGGTAATTTTCCTTCATCTTCAAATATTTGGGAAGAGTTTAAACAGGATTGTTTAATTCTTCTTGAAATGCTTGGTAGAATTCACCTGTGAAGCCATCTGGTCCTGGACTTTTCATTATTGGGAGATTTTTGATGACAGATTCAATCCCATTAAATGTGATTGGTTAGTTAAGTTATTTTATTTCTTGTAGCATTAGTGTAGGTTGTTTGTGCATTCCTAGGAACTTACCCATTTCATCTTAGTTGTCTAGTTTGTTGGCATACAGTTTCTCATAATATCCTTTTCTGATATTTTTTATTTCTGTGGGGTCATTTGAAACTCCCCCCCCCCCTTTCATTTCTGATTGTATTTATTTGCATGCTCTTTTTCTTTGTTAGTCTAGCTAAGAGTTTGTCAATTTTATTGCTCTTCTCAAAGAACCAGGTTTTGGTTTTGTTGATTTTCTCAATTGATTTTTGTTCTCAATTTCATTTGTTTATCCTCTAATCTTTTTATTTCTTTCCTTCTGCTTGTTTTGGGGTTGGTTTACTGCTCTTTTTCTAGTTTCTCAACTTGTTCAGTTAGATCTTTGATTTTAGCTCTTTCTTCTTTTTTTAATATTGGTGTTTTAGGACTATAAATTTCCCTTTAAGCACTGCCTTCATTGTATCCCATAAGTTTTGATAAGTTGTATTCTCATTTTGAGTTCAACAAACTGGCAGCATACAAGAACAACATGCAAAAATCAATAACATTTTTGTACACTAGTATTGAACAACCTAAGGAGGAAATCAGGGGGAAAAGTCCTTTTGCAATAGCTACAAAAAGGCTCAAATACCTAGGAATCAATTTAACCAAAGTATAGGACCTATATGCAGAACACTACAAAACAGTGCAAAAAGAAATCAATGAAGTCCTAAAAGAAAATGGAAAAAATTCCATGTTCATGGATTGGAAGACAAAATATTGTGAAGATATCAATTCTAACCAAACTGATTTATAGGTTCAATGCAATACCAATCAAAATTCCAACAGCCTACTTTACAGAAATATAAAAGGCAATTACTAAATTCGTTTGGAAGGGAAAGTACTCCTGAATAGCCAAAAGCATTCTAAAAAACAAGAGCAATGTGGGAGGAATTTCACTGCCTCACCTTGAAACATACTACAAAGCTACAGTGACCAAAACAACATGGTATTGGCCTAAACATAGACACATTGATCAGTGGAATAGAACTGAGAGTCCAGAAATAAACCCTTACCTCTACAATTAACTGGTTTTTGACAAACTTACCAAAACCATGTTATTGGGACAAAGTAGTCTCTTAAACAAATGGTGCTGAGATATCAATAACAAAAAGTATGAAAGAATACCCCTATATCTCACTCCCTATATAAGAATCAACTCAAAATGGATCAAAGTCCTAAATATACATGCCAAAAATATAAAACTAGTAGAAGAAAATGTAGAGAAAATTTCTTAAAGACCTTGCAGTAGGTGGTTGTTTCTTGGAATTCATACCCAAAGCATAGACAACAAATATAATAATAAATAAATGGGACTTCCTCAAAATTAAACACTTCTGCACCTCAAAGGACTTTGTCAAAAGGGTGAAAAGGCAACTGTCCCAATGGGAGAAAGTATTTGGAAATCATATATCCAATAAGGGTTTAATATCCATGATATATAAAGAGATGCTACAACTCAACAATAAAAACACAAATGAACCAATTAAAAAATGGACAAAAGACTTGAAAAGACAATTGTCCAAAGAAGAAATACAAATGGCAAAAAAGCACATGAAAGAATATTCAACATCACTATCAATTAGGGAAATGCAAATCAAAGCTACACTGAGATATCATTTCATACCTATTAGAATGGTCATTAATAAAAAGTCAGAAAAACGAGAAACAGCAAGATGGCAGTGGAGCTAGTTGAAGCACCTCTTTGAGGGCTCCAGGAGGCCAGGAGAGCATCCTGCAACATCCTTTAAGGAATGGAAGGAGACTATCCTTCTGCAGAGAAGACTTGGTTTAGAGCACTCTACACCACGGAGGACAGTGCCCATCCTCAACTGGAGGCACAAGCTGCCTTGGGAGCTGTTCTGCGGCTGGAACTGAAAACTCCACTTCTGAAAAACAGGGGAGGAAAAGATGGCTGGGCACCAATTTCAGCTACTGATGAGTAAATTTAGTGGGCTAAAGTATAATCCTATGAACAGCTAAATTTTGAGCCTGTCCAAATAAGAAAGAGACTGGTAGCCAACATCTTCCCTCTGCATCTGGCATGAGGTGCAGTGGGGCAGATTGAAAATAACAGTGCTGGTGGGGTCTGGCTTCTTTCCATCCAGATCAGATTGCAGCTCTAGCCCAGGCCCCAGTTCCACCTCCAGCAGGGAGGAAGCTGTGGGGACCTGCTCCAGCCTCTCCGGGAAATTACTGGCCAAGCTATGGAGATCAGTGGTTGTCCTACCCTGGCAGCACAAACTGTCCCAGGACCTCTTCTGTGGCTGGAATTGGAAGCTCCATTTCCAGAAAACACGGGAGGAAGAGATGGTTGGCTGATAGTTTCAGGTACTGATTGGTAGACTCAGAGCTGGCTAAGATATAACCCTGGGAACAGCTGGGGTGTGAATCTGCATAAGATGGGAAGAGGCCAGTGGCCACCATTTTGACTCCGCTCTCAGCCTGAGGGGAAGCCAGGACCAAAAATCACAGTGACGGTAAGAACCAGTTTCTTTCATCTGTATCAACCTGCAATCCTAGACTAGGCTTCAGCCATTCCTCTGGCAGGGAGGAGGCAGGTGGTCCCTGCAACAACCTATCCAGGTAACTGTCTATATTTGGCTGGCATAGGCTGAAAATCAGCTTATTAGGGCAACTGTGGCCATCTTGGACACATACTGCAGAGATTGCTGCCCACACCTGCAGCTCCATCCCCGCCCCAGGCAGGGGAAAAAGGGGCATGAAGATTCTTCAGTCTCTCTGGGCAACTACAATCTAGGCCTGCACAACTTGGATTAATCCACACAGCTGTGACTCTGTCCCTATCCTTGGCAAAGGAGAAAGTTGGAAGAAGCTTCATTGGTCCCTGGAACAATGAGGGCAACTTGAGGCTCCACACCTTACAGGATAAACTATATCTTGGCTCTACTACACAACCAGCAAAGGAGAAAAGGCAGGAAGCCTTAAACTAAAGAGAAAAACAGTACCCAGAAAAAAATACTCTAGTAATCCAGATGCCAAGACACCAAAAAAAAAAAAAATTATGATCCACACCAAGAAACAGGAAGATATCACCCAGTTAAAAGAAAAAGATAAGCCTCCAAATGACATAAAGGTGTTAGGACAACTATTCATAGATGTTCAAACAATTCTTAATAAATTCAATGAGATGAATAAAGATATTAAGGATATTAAGAAGACACTGAATGAGCACAAAGAAGAATTTGAAAGCATACATAGAAAAATAGCAGATCTTATGGGAATGAAAAGTGCTATCAACGAAATTAAAAAAAAAAACATTGGATTCTTATAATAGCAGATTTGAGGAGGCAGAAGAAAGAATTGGTGAGCTTGAAGAAATGGCCTCTGAAAGTGAACATACAAAAGAACAGATGAAGAAAAGAATGGAAAAAAATTGAACAAGTTTTCAGGGAACTAACTGACAGCAAAAAGCATGCAAACATATGTGTCATGGGTATCCCAGAAGAAAAGAAGGGAAAAGGAGAAGGAGGAATATTTGAAGAAATAATGGTATAAAATTTCCCAACCCTATTGAAGGACATAGATATCCATGTCCAAGGAGCACAATGTAAGCCCATCTGAAAAAATCCAAATAGACCAACTCTGAGACACGTACTAATCAGAATGTCAAATGCCAAAGATAAAGAGAGAATTCTGAGAACAGCAAGAGGAAAGCAATGCATAATATATAAGGGATACCCAATAAGATTAAGTGCTGGGAAGTGGACTTGGCCCAGTGGATAGGGCATCCGTCTACCTCATGGGAGTTCTGTGGTTCCAACCCCAGGCCTCCTTGATCCATGTGGAGCTGGTCCATGTGCAGTGCTGACACGCATAAGAAGTGCCCTACCATGCAGGGGTGTCCCCCGCGTAGGGGAGCCCCCTGTAAAGAGAGCTGCCCGGCGTGAAAGAAAGTGCAACCTGCTCAAGAATGGCACTGCACACACGGAAAGTTGACTCAGCAAGATGATACAACAACAAAGAGAGACAGATTCCTGTGCCGCTGACAAGAACAGAAGTGGACAAGAACATGCAGCAAATGGACACAGAGAACAGACAAATGTGGGGGAGGGGAAGGGAAAAAAAAAGATTAAGTGCTGATTTCTCACCAGAAACCATGAAGGCAAGAAGACAATGGTCTGATGTATTTAAGATACTACAAGAGAAAATCTTCCAGCCAAGAATCTTACATCCAGCAAGACTGCCTTTCAAAAATGAGGGCAAGATTAGAATATTCACAGATAAACAGAAACTGAGGGAATTTCTAAACAAGAGATCAGATTTTCAGGAAATACTAAAGAGTATGCTAGAACCTGAAAAAAAAAGGTAGGAGAGAGAGGACTGGAAGAGAGTCTAGAAATGAAGGTTATATTAATAAAAGAAACTAAAAGTGTCAAAATAGTGGTGAAAATAAAATACAATAGATAAAACTCAAACAGTCAGAAGTAAACTTAGCCAATGATGTAAAGCACTTGTATTCAGAAAACTGCAACTGAATGTTAAAAGAAATTTAAAAAGTCCTAAATAACTGGAAGAACATTCCATGCTTATGGATTGGATGACTAAATATCATTAAGATGTTAATTTTATTCAAATTGATACACAGAGTCAATGCAATACCGATAAAAATTCCACCAGCATTGAAAAAAAAAGTTGAAAACACAATCATCAAATTTTTGGAAGGGTAAGGAGTCATGAATAGCCAGAAACATCATAAAAAGAAAACTGAACCTTCACCTCCAGACTTTAAATCATATTACCTAGCTATAGTGGTACAACAGCATAGTACTGTCATAAAGACAGACACACAGACCAGTGGAACCAAATTTATGGTTCAGAAAAAGATTTTTTACTAGACTGTCAAACTCAAACAGCTCGGGCAGAACAGTCTATTCAACAAGTGGTGTTAAAATTGGATATCTACAGCCAAAAGAAGTAAAGAGGACCCCTATCTCACATATTATCCAAAAATTAACTCAAAATGGATCAAAAACCTGAAAAATAAAAGCAAGAACCATAAAACTTCTCAAGGAAATTGTAGGTAAATATCTTCAAGACCTGGTGATAGGTGGTAGATTCTTAAAGGAGATAAGAGTAGGACTGAGATGGGTTGCTGGTGTTTAATGTATGTAGGAGTTTTAATTAGCTTTAATGTAAAAGTGTGGAAATGTATAGAGTGGATGGTAACAGCTAGTTTATAAATGGGAATGTGGCTGAAAATGGTAATCCAGGTATTTAAATGTCAATTGACAGAATGCTGGAGAATAATCTAGGAACTGAATAGCACAGTAAACCAAGAGGCGGACGAGAATTGTGGTTGATGGTACAGATGTGAAAGTGTCTTTTGTGAGCTAGAGCAAATGTACATCATTACTGCAGGGTGGAATGTGGAGAAGTATGGGAAAAATACAGCTGGAGTGACCTATGAACTGTGGTTAGCAGTAATAATATAATAGTCTTGTATCTATGTGAAATATGTGCTGTGTTGATAATGAGGCAGTATGGAAAATGTGAGCCAAATATATAGAATGGACATGGTAACAATCAGATGACACTATTTTATCTGTAGTGAATGTTTCACCACAGTGTGCTGTGTTGATGGAGGGGTGTTGTTGGGGAATTCTGCATATGTGCATGATTGTTTTACAAGTTTACAGCTTCTGTCATAAAAAATATTTTTAAAAAATAGGGTACGTTGGGGTAAAATGCAAAAATATAAGATAAGGACAATGATTAGTAGTAAGATTTTGACAATATTCTTTCATAATTTGTAACAACCTCATGACAATGCAAGGTGTCAGTGGAAGGTTGATGTGTGGGATCTCTGTATGATGTTATGCATGTTTGCTTTGTAAGTTCACCACTTTTACTATGCACTTAATTGTTTATGTATGTTCATGTATAAATGATATAAAGATAATAATAGGGTTGGTTGGGGGAAAATACTTTGGTCAATAGTAATATTTTGACAGTGCTCTTTAGTCATTCATTAAAAAGGTTTAACAGCAGTGCAAGTTATTGGTGGTAGAGTGCGTTATGAGAGTCCTGCATGATGTTATATTTGTTTGTTTTGTAAGTTCACAACTATTATTATACACTTATTGTTTATGTATGTTTATGTACGAGTGGTATACTTCAACCAATTAATTTTTTAAAAAGTCAGAAAACTATTAGTGTTGGAGAGTATGTGGAAAGAAAGGAAAGCTTATTCCCTGTTGTGGGATTGTAGAATGGTACAGCCACTGTGTAGGGCTGTTTGGCAGGTCCTAAAGAGGTTGAAGATGGATTTGCCACATGACTTGGCAATACCACTACCGGGCATATACCCAGAAGATCTGAGGGCAGTGACTAGAACAGACATCTGCACACCAACAGTCCTAGCAGTGATATTCACAGTTGCCAAAAGATGGAAACAACCCAGGTGTCTATCAGCCCATGAATGGATAAACAAACTGGTGTATACACACAATGGAATATTATGCAGCTGTAAGAACAAATGAAATCATGAAACATATGGCAACATGGCTGAGCCTGGAGGACATTATGATGACTGATGCAAAGCAGAAACAAAGGACAAATATTATATGGTTGCACTATTATGAACTAAATATATTGTGTGTGTATATATATGTGTGTGTGTGTGTGTGTGTGTGTGTGTGAGGTTTCATGGAGTTAATAATTAGAAAATAGGTTACCAGAAAGAGAATGAGGTTAGAAAATGGAAGGTGGAGGGTTAATCTGTGCAGAATTGGTAAAAGGTTTTTTGTAAATCTTTGTAAATTAATAGAAATGATGAAAGCACATCACAGTGTTTGTGATTAGAAGTGCTATTATATGGGCATAACAGTGTTTGAAAGGGAAAGTCTAAGGCCATGTATAATACTAGACAGAAAGCTAAAAAATATAACATAGGACTGTATAGCATAGTAAAATCACATGTGAAATATGAATAATTGTGAAATTGCATATATAAGACCATTTTTTCTTGGCAACTGAATAAATGTGTGTTAATACTACAATATGTTAATATCAGACAAAAAAACTTCATTATGGTAAGTGAAAGAAACCAGACACAAAATACTACATATTGAGTGATTACATTTGTATAAAATGAATATATAAATCAATTTATAAATATGAAATTAGATTACTGGTTATGTAGGACTGGGAAAGAATAGAGGGAATGAAAGGTGACTGCTAAGGGATGTGGAGTTTTTCTTTTTGGAGTAATGAAATTGTTCTAAAATTTTTTGTGGTGATATACAACATTGTGATTATACTAAAAGCCATTGATTATACACTTTGGAAAGATCAGAATGTTTGTGAATATATCACAATAAAACTGCTTTAAAAATTAAAAAAATCAAATAAGTAAGTAAATAAATAAATTAGCAAGTAAAGCCAGAAATTGCAGCTATGTACAGCAAGGGAAGCATAGTGAGATTGAAAGGTGAAGAATTTTCTTGTTTGTCTGTTTTTTTTGTTTATTATTATAGAAATAATGAAAATGCTCTAATAATGATCGAAATGATGAATGCACAGTTATGTGATTATACCAAATACCATTGATTGCACCCTTTGGATGAATTATATGCTTTATTAATATGTATCAATAAAACAGATTTGTTTAAAAAATAATAATAAAATAAAAAAGCTAGAAACTGGATTTGTCTCCCAAACGGATTTAATTCTGAAATTCCAAAATGTTTTCAAACCTTCACATTCTGTTTTGCCTATAAAAGATTATGTATTCAGGAGTCCTAGAACTTGTTGAGGGACAATCTAAGTCCTTAAGACAACCCCCAATGGCTCAGCCAGTCTTCTTTGGCGCAGATATATCTGATTCCCAAGCCTATTTTTTCATATTATAAAAACACACGGGAAATCACTCCTCCTCTGAGATCGCAGTTGAAAAAGACAGTAACAACTACATTTTTTTCCAACTCTGTACCTTCAGAATATATGTTTGCTCACGTACAAACATCACACACAAATACGCACTTACACAAAAATGGTAATACTCCCGTCTCTACCTGCGACCCCCCATGGCCTCAATACAGGTCTTATATCTATTCTGCAGGGCCAAGAGACTAACATATACCTGACTATGACTTAATCTGTGGATACGACTTCACAATTTCTGCAGAAACACCAGTTGTGTTCAGGGTGAGCAGATTTCTGAATTGGGGTTGCATTCTTCTTACTAAAGGAATGGGTGCTGATTATGATATCTGGGTGGGAAGAATAAATCAGAGAGTTGTAAGATACAGTTATTCTCAAAACTTTGAAAAGGCACAATACACCCTACTATAAAACTGCTTTTACATGCTGGCTTCTATGAATTTGATCAGCAATTTTGCTCCATTTTCATTCTGAAACATAATGTTTTGGGGGAGTATTCTGGAGAGAGTCAATTAATTCCACTGACTGTGAAAGCTGAAAACAGTTTCTGTAAGAAAGGCATTTATCCTGTGGTAGGAAAATGAAAGGAGTGACGACAGTTTTCTTTCATAATTTATTTTGTTCCTCATCTACTCTTCTTTTCAGGGAATTGCCTCCATTTCACATCAAAGCTATGGTTTTTTAATTATTTTTCAATTCAAAGATATCCAAGTTCATCTCTTATACTGCCTTCTCTTAAAAAATAAAGCAATGTAATTATATAAAAGACACCGGTGAAGAAAGGAAAACCAACCCGACTCAATTTAAATTTCCAAGAGACATCTCCAAGGTGACAACTAGTCCACCATCTAGGTGCCTAGAAGGTAATATCAATTTCAAATTGGACATTTTGCATTAAAAGAACCTATTTATCTTACCTTTAAACAGCCCCTTTAAAGGATGGCCCCCCCCCCTTATATACTACTTGTACGTTTTTTCTAAATCAGCACATACCGGTTCAACATAACCCAGTTATTCAGACTTGTATATCATATTCACACCCATCCTATGGTCTCTACTTTGTCTTTATTTTTTATTACATTATTACTGTCACACCAAATCCTCTCCTCCTTATCACTAAAAGTATGTTGTCCTTCCTTGTTCTTCCCTATCTTATTTTTCTATGAACTTTTAAAAAAATTATTGACAATCTCTTTTATGCTGGAATAAATTTCCATTGTAGATTATGTAGCCTGTGACATATCTGACTCTATGACTTTCTGAATTTGTGATATGGGTAAAAAGTATAGTACTATATTCTAAAAGTAATGTAAATTGCTTTAGTTTAAGATGATAAGCACTGTCATTGGACTTTTTATTTGTCACTCTAACCTTGAGTGACTGCATTTCCAGTAATTCTTCAATATCTATTTATTGTGCTATGAATTTAAATATCAAAGGAACTAAGGTGGGCTCCTGATGATATTGGGAAAGGGATTAATTTTTCACATTTAAGATCAAATTGTGATTCATCTTAAAGAAAGCTATTGGCACAAAGGGGCTGCTTTATAATTGTTTGCATTTAAATGGCAGCCTGCATTCCAGAATATGGAAGTAAGGGCTAAAACTATATTGGAACAATTGTCAGTATGTCATTGAGGTAAGATTGACAAATTTTGAGAGTCAAGATGAGCCCACGAGAACTACTGAAGACTGTGAACATTTCAGAATAAAATAGACATCTCTGACTGTGATGATAGACACCTAGAACACAGCAAATATCTAATTAATCCTTGATTGTCCAATTTGTCAGTTAATGGCCAACTTCAGCCTGGGAGATGTTCTTCGTGATAACAAAAGATGATTCAGACATAACAACTAGACTCAGTCAATTCATCTTGTGAAAGTTTAATGCTTAAGGAATGGACCCAAACAGATTACATGGCACATATTCAACAAAAGAGAGCATAAAGAGTATTTGATTTACAAAAAAGATAATTTAGATATTATGAAGAAGAAAATCCTGCTTGCAGTCTCACTGAAAGTACTTTTCCTGCTTACAGAGGTAATTCTATAACCACTGTACCATGAACTTCTAGTAGTCGTTATGTCATTTCTAAATGCCACCAGCCTAACACCACTTTCATTCATCCTAAATGGCATCCCTGGCCTGGAAGAAGTGCATTTGTGGATCTCATTTCCCCTATGCATTATGTACAGTATTGCCATTACAGGAAATTTTGGCCTTATATACCTCATCTACTCTGAAGAATCCTTACACCGACCTATGTATATCTTCCTAGCCCTTCTATCCTTCACAGATGTGCTCATGTGCACCAGCACACTACCCAACACCCTCTGCATATTTTGGTTCAACCTCAAGAAAATTCACTTTAATGCCTGCCTTTCCCAGATGTTCTTTGTCCACACGTTCACAGGGATGGAGTCTGGGGTGCTCATGCTCATGGCCTTGGACCGGTATGTGGCCATTTGCTACCCTCTGCGCTATGCCACTATCCTCACTAATTCAGTCATTGCCAAGGCTGGGCTCCTCACTTTTCTTAGAGGTGTGATGCTTGTTATTCCTTTCACTTTTCTCACCAAGCACCTGCCATACTGCAGGGGCAATGTCATACCCCACACCTACTGTGACCATATGTCTGTGGCCAAGATATCTTGTGGAAATGTGAAAGTCAATGCAATCTATGGTCTGATGGTAGCCCTCCTGATTGGGGGCTTTGACATCTTATGCATCACAATTTCCTACACCATGATTCTTCGTGCAGTTGTGAGTCTGTCATCAGCAGATGCTCGACAGAAAGCCTTCAGCACCTGTACTGCCCATATCTGTGCCATTGTCATTACCTATGTTCCAGCATTCTTCACCTTCTTTACACACCGCTTTGGAGGACACACAATCCCTCCCCACATACACATTATTATGGCTAATCTGTATCTACTTATGCCTCCCACAATGAACCCTATTGTGTATGGGGTGAAAACCAAGCAGATAAGGGAATGTGTGATTAGGTTCTTGCTTAAGGGAAAGGATAACTCTTCTCATAACATTTAAATAGTCTTCTGAGAAGTTGGATGTCTCTCAGGCAGGTTGAGAACGTGTCAGTAGAAAACTCTCCAAAGGAAACCACATATCTGGCCACAAAAAAATATATATATATTTTCATGTGACTCAGAGGCTTCTACTTCTTTTGAAAGAGTACCACCATGCTCATATAGGCATAGACTCTCTCTTCTGAAAATCTGTGTTCTTGAAAGCAACTTTACTTGTAGAGAACTTCAGAGTTCATTGCATTTAGTATTTTTTTTTGGAGGGGGGGAATTTCATTTCATTTATTTTTTTATTAAACAACTTTTGCTTTTATTGAACAATCATGTATATACAGGATCCCATATACCACCTTATTATTAGCACCTTGCATTGGTGTGCTGCATTTGTTACAATTGATGAAAGTATATTTTTATAATTTTACCATCTATAGTCCATGATTTAACTTAGGCTGCATTGTTAGTGTTGTGTTGTTCCATAGATTAAAAAAAAAATTCTATTAGCATATATACAACCTGAAATTCCCACTTTTAACCACATTCAAATATATAATTCAATGCTTTTAATCATGTTCATAATATTGTATTACCATCACCACCATCCATTACAAAAAGTTTTCCATCAACCCAAATGGAAACTCTATATATTTAGTCTTAACTCTCTATTCCTTACTAACACCCCAGCCCTGGTAGCCTGTATTATAGATTCTTGCTCTAGGCGTTTACTTATTCTCATTTTTTCAAATCACAGAGATCATCCAATATTTGTCCTTTCATAACTGGCTTAGTTCACTCAACATAATATCATGAAGGTTCATTTATGTTGGCATATGTATCAGAAATGTAGTCCTTTTTACAGCTGAATAATACTGCATTTTGTTTATCCATTCATCAGTTGATGGACACTTGAATTCCTTACATCTTTTGGCTATTATGAATTGCTGCTATGGACTTTGGTATGCAAATATCTACTAAAGTCCCCGATTTCAATTATCTTGGGTATATATCTAGAAGTGGGATTGCTTTGTCATTTGGTAATTCTATAGTTAACTTTCTGAGGAACTGCCAAAATGTCTCACACAGCAACTGCACCATTTTACATTCCAAACAACAATGAATGAGTGTTCCTCTTTCTCTACATCCTCTCCAACACTTGTAGTTTTCCTTTTTTTAAAAGTAGCAGCCATTCTAGTAAGTGTGAAATGGTATCTCATTGTGGTTTGGTATTGCATTTCCCTATTGGCTGATGATGTTGAGCATCTTTTCATGTGCTTTTTGGTCATTTGTATGTCTTCTTTGGAGAAAATTTCTATTCAAGTCTTTTGCCCATTTTTTAATAGGGTTGTTGGTATTTTTGATGTTGAGTTGAAGGATTTCTTTTAATATTCTGAATATTAAATCCTTATTGGATATGTGGTTTCCATATTTGAAATGTAAACTTTATGGACAGCTATCTTTCTTTGAATGACCGAAGTCTGAAATGACAACCAGACTTTGTATCATGGTAGTTGGAACAATAGGACTTTTAAAATTCGCTGTCAAAATATGAGACATTTTCATTGATGTCGATGCTAATTTATTTATCTACTGCCAAAACTGTTTTAGCTCATTTTCCCATGTTCAGATCTCCTGTTTTCTACACCAAACTCACAGGCTGTATACTCACTCAGTAGCAATGTATACAGATGTTCACCAAAAAGATTTGTAAAAAGATGTTAAAAGCAGCACATTCATAATACCCAAAACTGGAAACAATCTAAATGTCCATCAACAGCAAAGTGTATGAAAAAGTAATTTTGGTATATTCAAGTAAAATATTGAGTGAAAAAGACAAAAGATACATGTGGTACGATTTCATTTATATAAATTTCAAAATAGGAAAAACTAACTTATGTTGTAAGAAGTTAGAATAATTTTTACCTTTGAGAATGAGATACCAGATACTGATTCAATAGGCTATGAAGGTTGCTTTTGTTGTACTTCTGATTATTTTGTTCTTGACCTGGATTGTAGTTATAGGGTGTGTCCACTTGATGATATTTCATTAAGCTATGCACTTAACAATTTGTGATCTTTTCTGCATGCATATTTTACTCCGATAAAATATTTATTTAAAATAATATATTTTAAAAAAGTAAAATAAAATAATATATTTTGAACATGTTATCTGACCTTTCTAAACTGTGAAACATGTTAATTCCTTGCCTCTTTGCTGTCATTCTATAGATTACAAAAAAATGTATGCTTTCTTCACTTTCAGAAGTATGTTAAATTCAATATAGATAATAAATGCTTGTTTTACAGAATGCAATAAAACAATACAGACAAAATCATCATTCACAAAAACAAAGCTTCTATGTTGAAAAATGCCTCCATCCAATTCCTATTCAGACAGCATTTTTAAAACATTCTTTGAGTGTGTATGTGTGTTGTTCTTCTGGTTACTACTTCTTTTACTTCAAGCTGTGTCTGAACTTCATTTAACTTATTAACAACTCTAATATAGATCATTATTCAAGCACATTATCTTTCACCTACCCTCTTCCTCAAAATATTGAATATATATGTATATAGATAAATACATATGTGTATATAAATATATTTACAAATACATGTGTTTGTATTTCCTCCTTTACCCACCACTTCCAACCTTATTCCTTTACTTTTCTGTGTTTAATATTATTACCATTTGCTAAGATTTCAGAAATCTTCCTGGATTTGTTTATACTTTGATTTTGAGAATTGAAAACTGATAAACAATATTTAAACAGTACTCAAAGAGCAACTATGTGTAGTTTGATCACTGTTACTATATGAATACTGATCACATTATAGCCAAGTCTGTATGATATTGCCTTCACTATTGGTCCAATGCCATGATCCTCGTTGTTCTTGCAGGACAGTATTTCCATCAAGGATAAAGGAAAATCTCTTTTATACTCCATGACACAAGCTAAAGACTTTCTGCTTGTATTTCTGTCATTTTATTTACTTTCTAAAATACATTTTTATCAAAATAATATTTCTTCACCATATGCTCAAACTATTTGCCTAGCAATGTAATATTTTAATTAATCGTCTTTCCTTCTATGTTTAGACCTTAATGACAAATCTTTATCAGTATATGTGTTCTAGAATTTCTTAAATCTCTAAATGTATTTATTTGAATTACTTTTAATATATTTTCTCTTTTCTGAATTATCTCTATTTCTTCCAAGACCAGCAATTCTACATATTTTGCTCTTTCTTTTACTACTGTTAATTTTCCTCAATTTTATATGGTTCTTACCTTTCCATTTATGCCTGAGAATAAAGGAGCAGGGCGAATTACAGATGGCACAGTCTTCATCTATATATATTTCCCTGTTTCTCATGTAAAAGTTATAATTTCAGAAATGGAACATAAATTAATATATGTTGATTGATCAGAATGGAAGTCATCAGTACATCCATGATGGATTTCAAAACACATTTTGAGTAAAGAAGTAGTGACTGACAAAGCAGAATGGGAAATGCTATGGACTAAAGTACTTCTGAATATATTCCTTACCAAAGTGGAATGTTCTGTAGTACCCCAGAAATATTAGGGTACAGTGGAAGAAAGGGGTGCTATGTGGGGCTTAAAAGAGGAAATAAGTCAAAATGTCTATATATCCTTGATAATAAATGCCTACACCACCCCAGCCATAAAAGTTCTAGCAGCCAGGCATTTATACTTAGGGTGGGGGTAGAAGGAAGAAAACTATTCTCTGGGAGACAGAATTGTTGGGTAAAGAACAGATACAAGAAAAAAAGGAATACAGCTGAGGTATGCAGTGGCATTTCAAAACGAAGTCTTCACATTTGTGATCTCAAGGGAAAATGACGGCATGCCTCCTTACATCCTAAGACAGAGTGTGCCAAGAAAGTCCTACTGAAACTTTCACACGGTCTCCAGGAAACTTTTCTATCTTAGAATGAATGAAAGTTGGGATCATTATCCTTTTGAGGAAAATTTGCAAAATAAGTAAAAAACACTTAAAAAGAAACCTCACAAGTAAAAAAATTACTAAAAATTAGAGTTAATTTAAGACACAGATGAGTATTTTAAATGACAATTAAAAAATACAGAAAACTCTAATGAGTATTTTCAGAGAGATTTGAGAATATACTGCACCCATAAGACCAGAAAATGTTTTCTTATTTTTTTTTAAGATTTATTTATTTATTTCTCTCCCTTTTCCCCTCCGCCCCAGTTGTCTGTTCTCTGTGTCTATTTGCTGCATGTTCTTCTTTGTCTGCTTCTGTTGTTGTCAGCGGCATGGGAATCTGTGTTTCTTTTTGTTGCATCATCTTGCTGCATCAGCTCTCTGTGTGGGTGGTGCCATTCCTGGGCAGGCTGCACTTTCTTTTACGTGGGGTGGCTCTCACGCGGGGTGCACTCCTTGCGTGTGGGGCTCCCTTACACGGGGGACACTCTGTGTGGCAGGGAACTCCTTGTGCGCATCAGTGCTGCACATGGGCCAGCTCCACACGGGTCAAGTGGGCCTGGGGTTTGAACCACGAACCTCCCATGTGGTAGGCAGACGCCCTAATCACTGGGCCAAATCTGCTTCCCCAGAAAATGATTTCTATGGGAAAGGAGTTAGCAGAGAAATAGAAAGACTCTTTATAATAGAAAAGAATGTGTAATTGCAAAAAAAAAAAAAAAAAAAAAATCAAAGAAAAGGAAAATTGAGAAAAGTCCCACAGAAATGAAAGAAAAATACAGAGCAATGAAAATATGAAAGGAAAGTACAGAAATATAGATAGTTTGTCCAGGCATTCAAATGTCTATTAGGATTACCATAAAAAGGGAAAACTTTTTTTTAAAGGAAGAATTTTCCAAACAATTATAAAATAATATATCCTATAATTAAATCCAAAATTTGTCATTTAAATTGTATACAAAATAACAGAAAATTTTTACCAAAGACAGAACCTGAATATACCATTGTGAAACTAAAGATAGTAAATCTTCCAGGTAGAAAATAAACTAATATCAAGAAAAGCAAGTTACATTTAAAGAAATGAAAAAGATTATCTACCACCATCTGATAAATGTTGAAGCAGAAAGACAAAGGGGCAGTGTTGCTCTAATTATGAAAATAATCATTAGGCTAGATTTCTATACAAAACAAATCATCAAATATGAAATGAGAAATGATATTTTAGACATGGAAAAATAAAATTGACCTGTATAAAAACTATTCTTAGAAAATTATTTAAGAATGAATTCCAAAAGTGAGGAAATGAATTCATTTGTAAATAAATTATCTATATATTGTATATAGAGACAAAAAAAATAGGATGATACATGGAATTCAGGAGTTAGTAGCTTCAGTATAGGAAAGGGAAACCAAGAATCCCTACAGCTCTGAAACAGGTGCAAGAGTGCAATAAGCTTGATTTAAGGAAGCCAAGAATTAAGTTACCTTGGGAAAAAGAGGATTCTATATGTCAGAATTTTTTTTTTTGAGATTTAAAAGTAACTTGATAGTGCATTAAAGCAATGCAAGAAAAAACGTATTTTAAAAAAGATGAAGTAATAAAAATCCAAAGAATGAAATACAAAGCATACTAATTTGCTCAGCAGAAAACTTTATTTGTATTTGCATTTAACACATAGCCAAAACGTATTTCACAAGGGTTTAAAATAAAAACTAAAGCAAAACAAACCAAGATTTCTTGTCCCACTTCCCAGGAGTCTCCATTCTGTTCTTCAAATGATTCAAAATGCAACAACTTTTAACTCTTTAAAATTGTTTTTTGTTGTTGTTGTTGTTCCTGTTGTTATTGTTTAAACATGAACTTGGGAGCTGACTGGCAGCCACGAATAAGGGCAGTGATTTAATTATCAAATGTTGCCCTAGATAATGTAAGGAGAGTTAACCACTGTCCTGCAGTTTCCCCAAAATAACCAAAGAAGGAAGAACTATTGTCTGTGACCAGTATCCATACTAAAATCATAGCTCTCTTTAGGCAGTGCATTCAGTTTCTGAGAAGAAAAACCCCAGTTATATATTTTGTCCTTATTTGTTTGCTTCATTGGTTTCGAGAGGTAAGGTGATTATTATCAACTTTAAAATCAGGTGTGTGTGTGTTGTTCTTATTGTGTTGGTGTGTATGTGTTTCCTGAACATAAGAGAGCAAATGGCTTTCCGCACATAGAGATGGAAGAGGTTGAAGATGGTGACAGTTTTCCTGTAGACTAACTTTTTAAAAATAAATCAACTTTATTGATACATATTAAAGCATAAATCCGTCCAAAGTGAAAAATCAGTGGTAGGTGTAATCACAAATTTGTGCATTCATCACTTCAATCCTTCTTATTATTCCAGTAATATTAATAGACAACAAACAAACAAACAAAGCTCATCACCTCTCAATCTCTCTATGCTTCTCCTGCCGTACAGAGCTGCCCTTCTTTTTCATTTTCTCTAGTATATTTGTATTAATATTTTGTAAAAACATGTAGACTAACTTTTGACTATTACTCTGGTTTTCAGCCAATTTTGCTTGGTTACTATTGCCAGATCATCTTACCATTATTGCCAGAACCTCTCTTGGACGTGGTTTAAGTAGACCAGTTCCATGATCATTGCTACTCCCTCGAGGACATGTTCTGAGAGATGTCTTTCACTTCTTTTCTTTCATTAACATCATCCCACTTTATTTTGTTTCTTCCGAGAAATCGGTGAAATTCGTCCTTTACCATTAGCCCCTTCCCTTTCATGCTTTTCTTCATCCTTTCTCACTATGATGTGCCCAGAAGCGATTTGTTACCTTTTTTTTTTTTTGTTACGGCTGGGAATTGAACCCGGACCTCGAATGTGGGAAGCCAGTGGTGCTCAGCCACTGAGCCACTTGGACTCTCCTAAATTGGTTTATTTCCTTTGTTTGCTTTTTTTTTAAGTCACCTGTACCTAAAAGGGACCTACCACAGGCGCTCAAACATATTAGCCACATCCGCTTCCCGATTTGGTATTTTTTAATGTCAATGGGAATGCAGACCACTCCTTTGCTTTAACTCGTAATAACACGGCTATTTCTACTTTCTTGTCAGGAAATAGCTCAGATGATAGATTAAAGAGAGTCATTTGCATAAGTTCATTTAAATGAAAATGTAATTGTCTGAGAACTCATTTGTCCTTATTTGAAAATTGGAGACTAAGAAATCCTAAAACATGCTAAAATTAATGGGATTCAAGTTGAAAATATTCAAGTTAAATGACAGTTGATTGGAAAGTGGAGAAGTAATTTTCCTACACCAAGAAATTCCACACAATAGGTGATCCCTGATTCTGATAATGGGTAAGGCTGGTCCCATATATATCTATAATACTTATACTTCATGGATTCCCCTTTACTTGATACCCAGGGCTGGAGGAGAAGAGGTACTCCTAGAGAATCTTACTGAAAGATATGAAATACATACTTTCCATTGTTTTCAAGGGCAAGGTCTTTCTGGAGAAAAAGACCATGAACAAAATTTAAAATAAGGTATTTGTGTCTGAATATTTCTATATTTATGAGTTTCCTTATGGAATTAATCATAAATGTTTTGATGTTCATTATAATGTTGATATAATACAGTATATTAAAAATAAACTCAATGTCTTATGTTTAAAGGAAAGGTTATAGCCATATATTTGAATATTAAGCTGATTTTGGAGTTCATCTTATAGAAGAGTTATTGATGACAGAAATGTTCTTTTTTTATTTTTAAATGTAAGCAACTATTTAGGAAATGTCCTGTGAATCATGAACTTGATTTTCAAAACCATTACATTTACATGGAAAAAAGACAGTAAAATCCTAATAGCAGGCATTTTTTTAGTGTCAGAAATGTCTTATTTTAAAAAATATTTTTTCTTCCTTTTTTACTTTTTAAATAAATGAACATTTATTCTTTTAGAATTCCGAATATTAAACAACTAAAAACTTAGTATAAAATCTTATACACACTTTTGTACATCTTTCCTTTATGCTTTAATGCCTTAGACCAGAATTTCCAACTTCTAGTCTTAATAGAATGGAGTCTGTGGATTGGCCATCCCTTGTGGACTTCCCTCTTTTGGGGCCCAACTATGGTTGAGGCAGTGGTTTTCTGTTTTGTTTTTTTTTTTTTTACAAATATATATAGGTTGGCATTATGCTTTCATTAGGGCCCTGAGACCTCTGATGTTTCCTAAGCTTGTTTTCACACTGAGAATAATTAGGACCCCAAAGGATTTAAGAAATTATGCCTATTTCCTCCTTTGGGAAGTCAGCTGGGACAGACACTCCTGGTCCAAGGTCTTTAAGGCAAAACCAGAGTGTCAACCTCACATACATTCCTAGTCCCTTTCCCTGGCATGAGAACCTTCCACTTTCCTTCTTGTCTGGAGCTACACTGTTGGTAAAGGGTGATTTCTGCCTTCCTGACACTTGAATCCCAGGCTTACTCATGACAAAGTCTGATATTGTTCCAGACTCCCTATGTTATCACAAGGGTCATGGGATACTGCCATATAAAGGATGTTACTGATGATTCCTTAGTATGGGAAAAATTAGGAAGATCATGATCATTCCACTTTCAAAGCAGAGATAGAACTGGCAATGGATGGGTGCTCTTGTGTGACCCAAGGGAAACGTTACATGCTCTCAACATCTTAAAATAGAAATTACGCTTGTCCTCTTATTTATTTTTAAAAATGAAAAAAAAGGTATAACACCAGAGACTGAGAATTAGTAGGTCATTATATGGATATGATAAAATGTAAATTAATTAAATTATTACCGAGAAATATAGACAAAACATAGGACTGCTGTTGGTTTTTCTCTAGGCATGTGGATACAAATTTCTGTAGTAGGCAAATTGATTATTTATGTGTAAGGTAAATCTAAAAGTACCACAATACATGCACAAAGAGGCCTTCTGCTAAGTGCTAAATGATACATTGCTTGGCAAATGGAGGATGCTTAATGGAACTTGATTTAATTTAATTTAGAGCCCATTCTTCTGAGATGTACAGGCTCAGTAATAGCACCACCTTTCATTAAAGAGTTAGATCTGACTTATTTTGAAAAGCAGTATATCAGAAGATGAAGCAGTAGCAAAGAATTTAGAACTTTATTCTAGATCCAGCTATCCCAGGAACTGAAAGATCCTTACAGGATTTTTCTGTGTATCAGTCCCTAGCTTCCTCTAAAAATGCTGTTCTAGGCTATCAATAGAGAAGCATACAACATAGAGAAATTGGAAGTGAAAAAGTAAGTCTCCTCCACTTTCCAAGCTCCTAAGCAGTGTCTGACTTGTCCTGATTGTTCTGGGGCTGCCATCAAGTGAGGATTCAAAGGAACCTCTTTTCTGTTTTAAACAGCCAGATGTAACCATGGGCACTGCCAGATGTAACCATGGGCACTGCATAGAATTTGTATCAAACGGCTGCCCAGCGTGGGATGAGGACACAGCAGGAGTAGCAAAAGTGGTAGCATCAGTCCCTAAGCTCTCCACAAGGTCCTGGACCTAAACACTGCTTCAGGTAATGGAAATTAGTGCCACTGATGAAAGAAGAAAAATTGAGATTGGCATGTGGTGGGATGATGTAGCATGTCTTGATGTGACATACTGTTTTGTAGTAGTGTGTCAGTTTGTATCTTTCATTGAAAATTCTTTTTTTTTCCATTTTTTTTTATTGACTTTGTAATAGTATTACATTAAATATATATATATATATATATGAGGTCCCATTCAACCCCACCACCGCCACCCCACCTCTCCCACCCCCCAGCAACACTCATTCACATCATCATGACACATCCATTGTATTTGGTTAGTACATCTTTGGGCACCTCTGCACCTCATGGTCAATGGTCCACATCATGGCCCATACTCTCCCCCATTCCATCCAGTGGGCCCTGTGAGGATTTACAATGTCCGGTGATTGCCCCTGACGCACCATCCAGGGCAGCTTCATATCCCAAAGACGCCTCCCCCTCTCATCTCTTCCTGCCTTTCCCCATACCCATCAGCCACCATGTCCACTTTTCCCAATCCAATGCCACCTTTTCTATGTGGACATTGGATTGGTTGTGTCCATTGCACCTCTATGTCAAGAGGAGGCTCAGATTCCACATGGATGCTGGATGCAATCCTCCCACTTTCAGTTGTAATCACTCTAGGCTCCATGGTGAAAATTCTTAATGCAGGGTTGAAGCATGATGTGGACCATTGACCATGAGGTGCAGAGGTGCCCAGAGATGTACTTACCAAATGCAATGGATGTGTCATGATGATGGGAATGAGTGTTGCTGGGGGGGGGGAGTGGAGGGGTGGGGGTGGTGGGGTTGAATGGGTCCTCATATATTTTTTTAATGTAATATTTTTACAGAATCAATAATAAAAAAAATAAATTAAAAAAATAAAAAAAAGACCTTGAGGTGGACATTTCTACCTATGATTTTGTCATTATTTTACTTTTAACATGTTCCTAGAGTCTGTCTCTTTCTTACATTCCTAAAATCACAGACAAAAGAAAAAAAAAAGAAAACAACAAAACAAAAAAGGATGGGGCATCTCCGGGTAAGTCTGAATGATACTTGTAACCAGTTGTGGGTCTTGCCACACAATCTCCTTGCTCTTTTCATGGAAGGTGCATCTGATGAATAGAATGTTGGGTGAAGGAGAAATTCTAAGAAGTAAGAGTTGTAGATGCCCCAAGGAAGAAACACTAACCCTCATATTCCTCCAGAGAAAATAAAAAGCACACAGGCAAATAAATGATTAAGCAAGGTAAATAAACTAGAAGAACAATCACTTATCCACAGCTTGTCAACCCACCATTACATTAATTGCCTATAATGGATTTGGATTAGAGGAACAGATATGAGGTCTAAAGATAGGAAAACTTGAATTTGATTCTGAATTTTAAAAGTAATAATCCTATACCTAGTCCAGGGTATTTAGTGATAATAGCTCACCCTGAACTCTGGAATGCATAGTCTTCCTCAAAAGAAATGACATTCTACTTCTGTGTTCTAAGAAAGCATATCAAGATACGTATACAGCAGAAAGACTTACATAATAGAGAAAGAAATTGAACAAAGCAATTGTATGCATCGTTTTGTGATTGAAAAAACCAAAGCCATGTTTAAGAAGGACATACCGGGGTACAATGACTATATAATTCATCATTCAACCAGGGTACTTCTGGATGCTTAGGGGAATGGAAATAGATAAAATGGGAAAGGAAAACAGACAAAGTTTACTTTCTTGGGAAGCGGATGTGGCTGAACTGATTGGGCTCCCATTTACCATATGGGAGGCCCTGGGTTCGCATCCCAGGGTCTCCTTGTGAAGGCAAGCTGGCCCGTGCCTGCAGACAGCTATGGCCCATGCCTGCAGAGAGCCGATGCAGTGAGATGAAGCAGCAAAAGGAGACAAGCAGACACAGAAGAATGCACAGCAAATGGACACAGAGAGCAGATAGCAAGCAAGCGATGGGGGGAGGAGGGATAAATAGATAAAATAAATCTTTAAAAAAATTACTTTCTTGATTGCCATGCCAACGAATTTGAGTCCTATCCTCCCTCAATGTAGTGGGAAGATGTTGAACATTATTAAGTAGTGAATTAAAATATCATCAAAATTAAATGACCTTGAATAAAAGGGTCAACTTGGACCAGCAGAATATCTCAGTCTACATATAATACCAGGAGTTAAAAATGCTTTTTGACATGAAGAAAAGGGGGAAATGGAAAGGACAAATGAGTTTATATGGCTATGAGTCTCCAAAAAGAGCCAGGAGGTTATCAGAGGGGTTGCCCTTATGCACACCTCAGCAGAGTCCCAGAGACAGATAAAGTAGATACAACCCCAGATATTGGTTCTCCTGAGGACTACAGAGACCCACAAATTCTATGGAGTTCAGTGCCATCTCAGTTGGCCTTACTTTGGAGTTTGTGTTTCTGTGCGATGGAGCTGGACTTAGATGTGATCTTTGTCTACAAGTCTCTCCTGTTACTTTTACTGGAACTGTAGTTGCTGCTGGAGTTTAATGTATACCCAGGGGACCTGAATCTCTGAACTGGCCTTGTGATAGCCAGGCCCTGAGCCTCAACAGACTTGCAACTCCTACACTCTGGTTTATTGGACTTACTCCACTCAACTAACATGGAGGTGAAGAAGGTCAACCACCACACCAGAGAGCCAAGACTACCTGCAACTGAAAGCAGGAGAATTGCATCCAGTATCTGTGTGGAATCTAAGCCCCCTCTTGATATAGATGTGGAGTGGACACAACCATTCTAAGATCCACAGGATGGAGGAATAGAGTATGGATTAGAGTGGACTTAATGATATTCTATTCATGAACTATTGTGATTAGTAATTGAAGAAAATGTGGCATTGGTGTGGAGAAAGTGGCCATGGTGGCTGCTGGGGGTAGGGAGTGGGAGGAAGAGATGAGATATGAGAGTGTTTTCGGGACTTGGAATTGTCCTGGGTGGTGCTGCAGGGACAGTTACTGGACATTGTATGTCCTTCCATGGCCCACTGGGTGGAATGTGGGAGAATGTGGGCTATGATGTGGACCATTGCCCATGAGGTGCAGCGGTGCTCAGAGATGTATTCACCAAATGCAATGAATGTCTCATGATGATGGAGGAGATTGTTGTTATGGGGGGAGCAGTGGGGAGAGGGAGGTGGAGGTATATGGGGACCTCATATTTTTTTAATGTAATATTTAAAAAATAAATAAAGAGAAAAAATAAATATATATATGAAAAAATAAAATATCTTCAAAATTATGCTTTATAACAAATTAAATTTGAGAAGTTCAAAAGACAAAGCAAATAAATGGTCAATGTGTCCAGGAGGTCTTTGAAACTGGCAATAATAACAATGAAAAAGGGGAAGGACTATACTAGAAATATTTCTGGATTAAAATAGGAGTTTTTGTTTGACGCAGAATACAGATAATAGATAACCTGAGGTTATCTAGGGGAGTAACAACTGATAAATTACGACCTATAAAGGAATTATACTGAAAATTAAGTGGACAAATACCAGAGAAGATTACAAAGTTACTACTTTGGTTAATGTGGCAGATGATGCTACCATTATCCAAAAGACAGAACTCAGTGATGGAGCATAATTTGAACAAAGAGTAGAGGCTGAAGTGGTGAGTTATGTTTTGGGAATGGTAAATATTAAAAGTCCATGAATATTTATGGGGGAAATATCCAGTATGAGTTTAGAAGGAGGACTCAACAATTATAACGTTTTTTTTTCTTTTTATTTATTTTTTTAATATTACATTCAAAATATATGAGGTCTCCATATACCCTCCACCCCCGTCACTCCACTCCTCCCCCCATACAACAATCTCCTCCATCATCATGAGACATTCATTGCATTTGGTGAATACATCTCTGAGCACCGCTGCACCTCATAGGCAATGGTCCACATCATGGCCCACACTATCCCACATTCCACCCAGTGGGCCATGGAAGGACATACAATGTCTGGTAACTTTCCCTGCAGCACCACCCAGGACAATTCCAAGTCCCGAAAATGCCCCCACATCTCACCTCTTCCTCCCACTCCCTACCCCCAGTGGCCATCATGGCCACTTTCTCCATACCAATGCCACATTTTCTTCAATTACTAATCACAATAGTTCATGAATAGAATATCACTAAGTCCACTCTAATCCATACTCTATTCCTCCATCCTGTGGACCTTGGAATGGTTGTGTCCACTCCACTTCCTATATCAAGGCGGGGCTTAGATTCCACATAGATGCTGGATGCAATCCTCCTGCTTTCAGCTGTAGGCACTCTTGGCTCCCTGGTGTGGTGATAATGTATTTTATATTGTAAAATCAATGGTCAGAAAATTACTTCATATTGTTTGTATTTGAGGACATTAGAGTGAAAATGTTTGCTCAGGGAAGGAATAAAGAAACAGTCCAGAAAATGTTTTTCTTAAGATTTATATAAGAACAGCAGACATAGAAAGGAAAAAGCTGTCCTCAGTCACATCAGGGCTTTACAGATATTTGAGAAAGGTAATTTTCTTTTTCTTCTCCTTCTTGGGACAATTAAGTTGGATCTACATTAATGGCCACTGTCCTGACATGTCATATTCATATAACATTTACACCTACATCCTGAAATATTGTAAGCTCAAATCACCAGACCATTATCCTATGAATGAAATATACTCCTCATTATTTTTCAGAATTCTTGAAATAGCCTTGCAAATGTAAAAGAAAAACAGGGTCTTGAACAATTAAATCTCACCAAATCACACAACTGATACAGAAGCAGCTGACATTGGAATGAGGTCTTAGGTGATAGAAATATATATAAACTTCCAATTTCATAACATTACAAAAATAAATATAATAAATGAATTCCAGGTTATCATGCAAATGCAATACTTGCTCTCATAGCATATGTGTTCTGTCCAGCAAGGATGTACAGTAAAGAGACTGAATGAATTTTGGAACTGTATATGAATACAATGTCTACCCCTGAATCTAGTTGTATGACATTTGACATTACTAAATCTCTTTATGCCTCAATTTCTTCATCCATTTAATGACAAAAAACAATAACAACTTTTTATGTATGGCTTTAAAAAATACATTGGAACTTTTATTTAAAACTTAACAATATTACCTGGAATATACCATTAATCAGTAAGTAGTATATTTTCATAGTTACTGTCATTCAAAACTTTTGGTACTATTATGAATGCAACTTTATTCAAAAATCATGTTTTGCTTTGTGTGAACTTTCTAGTTCTTAATTTCTTCTCATCAGATTAGAGACTTCTAGAAAAATACAGATACTCTATTGAATTACTTATGCTGGTATACAACCGTTCATATGTGTCCCAGAATCTTTTATTCTTAATGCATTCCTGGTTTGGAAGGAGCACACATTTGGATCTACCTTCCTCTCTGTGCAATCTATGTCATCTCCCTTGTGGGCAACCTTGGTCTTGTGTACTTCATTCACATTGAGAAGTCTTTACATAGCCCAATGTACTTCTTTCTGGCTATGCGGTCCCTCACTGATATTTTCCCATGTACATCACTCTACCCAACACACTGTGCATTTTCTGGTTCAGTCTCAAGGAAATTAACTTCAATGTTTGCTTGTTCCAGATGTTCTTTGTCCATGGGTTCACAGGAGTGGAATCTGGTGTGCTCATGCTGATGGCCCTGGACTGGTATGTGGCAATTTGCAACACATGTCTGTAGTGAAGTTATCCTGTGCCAGTATCAAGGTCAATGTCATCTATGGTCTGATGGTTGCCCTCCTGATTGGAGTGTTTGACATCTGCTGTACCTCAGTGTTTTATACCATTCTCTGAGCCATGGTCAGCCTCTCATCAGCAGATGCTCAGCAAAAGGCCTTCATTGCTGGCACTGTTCATATATCTGCCATCATAATCACTGATGTGCCAGCGTTCTGCACTTTCTTTATCCACCGTTTGTCCTCCCTATTCATATTATTGTCGCTAACCTCTAGTTGCTTCTTCCTCCAACTCTGAACCCTATTGTTTATGGGGTGAAGACGAAACTGATCTGAGAAAACATCATAAGATTATTCAAGGGTGAGAAAATAGCAAGTTCATCCAGCACAAATGAAATTAGATAGGAAGAATAAAAATTTAAAACAACAAAGAAGAAAATGGCTGTTCATGCATTTAGGCCATCATACATTTTCCATGATCTTTACCAAAGGATGTTTTGGCAAATGCAGTGGGGAATTTTATAGGCCATTCTACATTTATATCTCAGCACTTTGCCTTATTTTTAATCTGTCACCAGTTTTGATCAAGTTATTGATTTTGGCTCATTACAACTTTTCTCTAATGTATCTAAATTAGATATTTCCTTACCCTTTTGAGAGAATCTTTAGTATTTTGTGCATGTCAATAATCCTCCTTATAGAAAGAAATGGTGTTTGAGGACATTTTCTGTACTGGGGAGTCCATGAAGCTAAAATTGATCTAATTTTAAGAAACTTATTTTTCTCTGTATATCCAATTAAGAAGATGTCACTAACAGTCCCTAAAACCCATACAAAGGACTTACTTTTCTGATGACTTGGATTATTAGACAGGTACACTTTTTTATACGGTGTGGCTTTCCCATTTGAATGCCAAATAATTGGTGAATTTTTTTCTTAATTCATTCATTAATTCATAGTGCTTCATTGTTCATTTTTTCATTATCTAGATCAGTAAATATTCCTATCAATCCAGCTAAAGCCTAAAATAGAACTGATAACTCTATCTTCTTAGTAAACACATACAATATATCATATAATATACTATAATAATAAGTGTGCTTATACCTTTTTTGCTAATGCTACAATATATATTTGAAACACTCACTATATATTTATCTTTATATTTCAAGATCTAGGATAATGTAGAGTATAAAGTATGAATAAACTAAAAATTAATTAAATGGCTAATTGAATGTGCCTTGATTTCTTAGGCCCTATATTAGGAACTAATGACAGAAAAACAATAGAGACATCCCCATGATAAAGAACTCTCAGTCTCGTTGGCACATAGACTATCAATATAAATAGGTTTAATTGTATGCTTTGCTAGTAATGTTTACAGAAGTCAGAAATGGAGGAAGGTCAATCAATTCAAACTGGAAAGGAAGGGGACAATAATGTATAATTGAATATCTTGTTAGCTGGAAATGAATAAATGAATGAAAAGTTAGTTGCTCTAGTAAGAAGGCATATAATTTGATTATAGTTAGATAACAGAGATTTGCATAAGTTATAAAACTTTTAAAAGTGGGATTCTAATAGAATTAGAATGCCACAGAGAGTTGGCATTTAAGCCAGGATTAAATCATGAGATGTGACTTATCCACATGGTGGCATAAGACATCCCCTGAGGTTTAAGGAAAATGGGGCAGGGAGAGATTTCAAATAAATCATAGGAGCTGGGAAGAAAATTCAGTACAAAACCAAACAGAACAGACCAAGAATCAGAGGAAAAGAAACAGAGGAAAGGAAGTGTTCTCTTGAAGGTAAAACAACTGAACAAAAATTACGGTTTTAAAATTTGCACCACATATCCTGTGTAGGAATCAGATGAAGAAGAGCTGAGAAAATCTGAACAGTTAAACATGGGCTATTCTAAGGGTCTAGAATAAGTTGGACCAAGGATCAATGAAGAACCTTAACACAAAGCCAATCAACAATAAAACTTTAGACAATAGGGGGAACCAGACTCTCAGAGTTAATTCATCAAGATAATCAGATGCCTAGGCATCAGCTCCAAATTATAAGCCATAATAAGAAGCAGGAAGATATAGCTCTTCAAGGAACAAATTAAAACTTCTGAGGAAACTCAGAAGTTGGAACAACTAATCAAATATATTCAAACAAATCTCCTAAATAAATTCAAGGAAATTAAGGAAAGTATGCAAAAGAGATTAAAGGATATTAGGAAGAAAACATTTGAGCATAAATAATTGAAAGTATGAAAAGAACTCTAATAGAAATTAGGTGGACGAATAGCACAATAGTAAAGTTTAAAAATATACTGGAGTCATACAAGAACTGATTTAAATAAGCAGAAGAAGGAATCATTGAACTAAATGACAGGACAATCAAAATCATATGGTCAGAAGAACAGATAGTGTAAAGAATAGAAAAAGTTGAGCAGTATCTCAGGGATTTGAGAGACAGCATGAAGCACACAAATATATGCTTCATGGATGACTCAGAAAGAGAAGAGATGGGAAAGGGGGCAGAAAAAAATTTGAGGAAATAATGATTGAAAATTTCCCAACTCATATGAAATACATGTCCAAGAATTGCAACATACTCCAAAAAACATACTGATCAGAATGTCACATGCCAAAGAGAGAATTCTGAAAGCAGAAAGAGAAAAGCAATTCATCACAAAAAAAGAGATCCTTAACAAGACTAAGTTCCAATTTCTCATCCGAACCCATGGAGGCAAGAAGGCAGTGGTATACTATGCTTAAGTTGCTGAAAGTGAAAAACTACCAGTCAAAAATAATTTATCCAACAAAACTGCCCTTCAAAAATGAGGAAGAGCTTAAAGTATTAAAAGATAAACAGAAACTGAGAGAGTTCATAAACAAAAGGCTGCCCTTTAAGAATTGCCCTTTAAGAATTTAAGGATGAAAGGAAAATAAAGGAGAGTGGCTTGGAGCAGTGTGAAGAAATGAAGATCTTCAACAAGGGTAACAAAAGCAAATACAAAACCCAATTATAGTGTATCCTCAATATATAACCCTACTTTTTATAAAAGTAGTTGTACTTGAATCATTCTCCACAATAGACCAAATATTAAGTCAAAAACAAAGTTTCAATAAATTTAAAAAATTGAAATGATACAAAGCATCTTCTCTGATAAAAGAATGAAACTGGAAATCAATAACCAGAAAAGAACTGGAAAATCCACGTGTTTGCAAGTTAACTAACACTCTCTTAAACAATCATTGGGTCAAAGAAGAAATTCTTGGTAATGGAATTGCAAAATATAAAGTGGTAAAGTAGGACAAAAACAACATAAATAGAGGAAACAGAGGGAAATGATGAAAGCAGAGATCATTAAGCTATTGATGCTAAAGTGTTATCTTTTCAAATTTGTTAATAGTAGATATAGGCTGTGTAACATAAACCTGTGAGTAACCAAAAAGGAAGTAGTTAAAATATATACAGAAACATAAATGAGAACAGACTCAGTCAGAGACATAACAAAAGATCAATTATACACACAAAAAAAAGAGGTTGAAATAAAGGAAAAGAGAGACACAGAAGAATAAGTCATATAAAATGAAAGGGTAGGTGGCTGTATAATAATACAGAATATTAATGGATTAAACTCTGCAATCAAAAGATACAGATTGACAGAATGGATCAAAAGCACAATCCAAACATATGTTGTGTACAAGAGACTTGCTTTAGACTCAAAGGCACAAATAGGTTGAAAGTAAAAGAATGGAAAAAGATATTCCAGGCAAAAAAGAGCTGGAGTAGATTCACTAATATTAGACAAAATAGACTTTAAACCAAAAGCTGTTATGAGAGACAAAGAAGGATATGGTATATTAATAAAATAGCAATTCACCAAGAAGAAGTAAAAACCGTAAGTTTTTATGAATAGAATCATGATTTCCCAAAACACATGAGGCAAACACTGAAAAAACTAAAGGGAGAAATAGATTCATATATAATAATGATTGGAGACTTCAATACACCATTCTCATAAATAAATAGAACATATAGACAGAAGATGAATAAGGAATAGAGAACTTGAATAATATGATAAATGAACTAGACCTTAAGGACATATACAGAAAATTGTTTCTCTAAACAGCAGGACATATATTCTTCTCCATTGTGCTTGAATCATTCTCCAGGATAGACCAAATATTAAGTCAAAAAACAAGTTTCAATAAATTTAAAAGATTGAAATGATACAAAGCATCTTCTCTGATAAAAGAATGAAACTGGAAATCAATAACCATAAAAGAACTGGAAAATCCACAAGTGTTTGCAAATTAACTAACACTCTCTTAAACAATCATTGGGTCAAAGAAGAAATTGCAAGGTAAATCAGTAAATATATTGAGAGGAATGAAAATGAAAAGAAAACATCAAAAATGTATGGAATGTAATGAAGGCAATGCTGAGAGGGAAATGTATAGCCCTGAAGACTCACATTCGAAAAGAAAAAAAGAGCTCAAATCAAAGCTCTAACTGCACACCCAGAGGAACTAGGGAAAGAATAGCAAACTAACCCAATAGCAAGCAGAAGCAAAGAAGTAACAAAGATTGAGCAGAAATAAATGAAGTTAAGAAAAATAGAATTAAAATCAAAAGTTGTTTTTTGGAAAAGATCAATAAAATGATAAGTCCTTAGCTAGAATGGCAAAGAAAAAAGAGAGAAGACACAAATAAAACAGCAAAGATATGGGGAGGGCATTACTACTGACCCCACAGTAATAAAAGGCATCATAAGAGGTTACTATGAACCACTGTATGTCAACAAAATAAATGACTAGATGAAATGGACAAGTTCCTAGACACATAACCAAACTTCACTGATTCCAAAAGAAAGAGAAGATATCAACAAACCAATAACAAGTAAAAATATTGAAACAGTCATCAAAAACTCCCCAAAGTAAAAAGCCCAGGACCAGATTACTTCTTAGGTAAATTCTACCAAGCATTCAAAGAAGATTTAATATCAATCTTCCTCAAACTCTTCCAAAAAATTGAACTGGTATATGACAGTTTGAAGTTATTTCATTAATCCCTAAAAGGAAAAGCTTATGTTCTTGAACTAATCCATTCTTGTGGGTGTGAGATCCTTTGATTGCATTAAGTCCAATTAAATGACCTTGAATTTAATCTCTTAATTAGATTGCTTTATGGCTTTTGATTGAACCACTTCAGTGAGGTGTGAGCCAGATCGGATCTAGTCCTCTTTCTGGGCATATTATAAAAGAGAAAGGAAGTTGCCAGATAGATCCATCTATATGAGAGAGGGAGGACTGCAGGAAAACTGAGACACCCTGAGAAGTTGAGAGAGGTCCCGTAGTCTGGAATTAGCAGAGCGCAGAGACAGGAAAAGAAGTCCCTGAGGGGCTGGCCATGGAGCAGCTCAAGGGAGATGAGCCCTGCCAAATGCTCGTTAGCCACATGGCAAGACACCAGGTTTACCAATAGCTAACTATGGTGAGAAAGCATGTCTTATGGTGTCTTGATTTGGACATATCACCGCCTCAGAACTTTAAGCTTTTATCCCAAATAAAATTACCATTATAAAAGCCAAACCATTTCTAGTACTTTCATTGGCAGCCCTTTGGCAAACTAGTACAAAGAGGGAATACTACCAAACTCATTCTATGAAGACATTATTACCCTAATACTAAAGCCAGAAAAGATACTATGAAGAAAGAAAATTAGAGACCAATTTCTCTAAGGAATATACATGTGAAAATCCTTAACAAAATACTTGTTAGTCAAATCCAATAGCGTGTTAAAAGACTTATACATCATGATCAAGTTGGTTTAATCCTAGGTATGCCAGGGTGGTTTAACACAAGAAAATCAATCAGTGTAATACAGCACACAAATAAATTAAACAAGAAAAATCACAAGATTTTTTCAATTGATGCAGGAAAGACATTTGACAAAACACAACAGCCTTTCTTGGATAAAACAACATGAAAGATTGGAATAGAAGGAAACTTTCTCAACATGATAAAAGGGATATATCATATATCAAAAACACAGAGGAACACTGTACTCAATGTTGAAAGACTGAAAGCTTTTGCACTGAGATCAGGAACAAGAAAAGGATGCACACTGTCATTATTACTATTCAAAACAGTGCTAGAGTTCTAGCTGGAGCAATTAGGAAAAAAAAAAAAGAAATAAAAGACACCCAAATAGGAAAGAAAGAAGTAAAACTTACATTATTCATTGATGATATGGTCCCATATCTTGAAAAATCCTGAAAATCCACAACAAAATACTAGTGTTAATAAACAAGTTCAGCAAAGTGGTGGGACACAAGATTAATATGCAAAAATCAGTAGCATTTCTTTACACCTCTAATGAGCATTCTGAGGATGAAGTCAGGAAAAAATTCCATTTACAATCATGACTAAAAGAATCAAATATTTAGGTATAAGCTTAACCAAGAACATAAAGGACCTGGATTCAGAAAACTACAAAACATTGTAACCTTCATAAATTGAAAACCTTCATAAATTGAAGGACATTTCATATTCATATATTGGAAGACTAAATATTATTATGTCCATTCGACACAAATGAATTCACAGAATCAATGCAATCTCAATAAAAATTCCAACTGCTTTTTTTTTTTTTTTTGCAGATTTGGAAAAGTCAGTTATCAAATTTATTCAGAAGTGGTCCTTAATTGGGAAAAAAATGCAAAAAGGAACAAAGTTGAAGGACTATCGGTTCCTGATTTTAACATATATTATTAGCTACAGTGATAAAAACAGCATGGTTATATTAGTCAGCAAAAGGGGTGCTGATGCAAAATACCAGAAATTGGTTGGTTTTTAAAAAGGGTATTTATTTGAGGTTGGAACTCACAGATAACAGGCTATAAAGCATAAGTTACTTCCCTCACCAAAGTCTGTTTCCACATGTTGGCGCAAGATAGCTGCTGATATCTATGAGAGTTCAGGCTTCCTGGATTCCTCCCTTCCTCAGGCTTCTCTTTAGGTTCAGAGTTCCTCTTTTCCCAGGGCTTGCTTCTCCCTGGACTCAGAGTTCCACTCTTCCTGGGGCTTGCTTCTCTTTCCTCTGTGAGCTTACTTCCTGGGGCTCCAGCTTAAGGCTTCAGTATCAAACTCTAACATCAAAATTCCAACATCAAAACCCCTCAGCTCTGTCCTTTGCCATGCCTTTTATCTGAGTCCTCACCCACCAATGAATGGGGACTCAATGCCCAAATGACATGGCCCAATCAAAATCAAAACCCTAATCATAAGTTAATCACTCCCAGGTACAGACCAGATTACAAACATAATCCAAAACCTATTTTTGGAATTCATAACCATATCAAATTGCTACAGTGGTAGTGCCATAAAGATAGACATACTGACCAAAGGAATCAAATTTAAGTTCAGAAATAAATCCTCACATCTATGGTCATGTGATTTTTTTACAAAGTCATCAAACTCATCAGGCTGGGTCAGAATAGTCTATTCAAGAAATGGTGCTAGAAGAATTGGACATTCATGTCCAAAAGAAAGAAGGAGGGCCCCTATCTCACACCTTATAAAAAATTAACCCAATAGGTATCAAAATCTTAAATATAAAAAAACTAGAACCATGAAAGTCATAGAAGAAAATGTAGGGAAACATCTTCAAAGTCTTGTGGTAGGTGGAGGCTTCTTAAAACTTATACCTAAAGATGAGCAGTGAAAGAAAAATATAGATAAATGGGACCTCCTCAAAATTAAGTACTTAAAGGAATTTGTCAAGAAAGTGAAAAGGCAGGCTATTCAGTAGGAGAAAATATTTTGAAAACACTTATATGGTAAGTGTCTGTTTGCACATTCATAAAGAGATCATACTACTCAACATAATTCAAAAATTGGCAAAAGACTTGAATAAACAGTTTTACAAAGAGAAAATGGAAATGGCCAAAAGTTCATGAAAAGATGTGCAATAAAACTAGCTAATAGGGAAATGCAAAACAAAACTAAAATAATATATCATTTTATACATTATAGCACAGCCATTATTAAAATTCTGAAAACTACAAGTGGAGAAATAGGAACATTCCTATTGTTAGTGGGAATATACACTGGTGCAACCTTTGTGGAGGACAGTGGCTCCTCAGGAAACTAAATATAGAACTGTCCTATTATCCAGCAATCCTGCTACCTGAAATATATTCAGAAGAACTGAAAGCAGGGACGTGAACAGAGATTTTCACATTGATGTTCACAGTGGCATTATTTACAATGCTAAAAGATGGAAACCCGAATGTCCATCAACTGATGAATTATAAACAAAATGTGGTATATACATACAATGAAATATTATGCAGCTGTAATGAGAAATGCACTCTGGATGTATATAACAACATGAATGAACTTTGAGGACATTACGTTGAGTGAAATAAGCCAGAAATAAAAGGACAGATATTGTATAGTCTCACTTGCCTGAACTATAATAAATATGAGGAGTAAACTTACAGAGTAAAAATCTAGAACATAGGTTTCTAGCAGATAGGATGATGGTTGAGAATGGGAAACTGATGCTTAATGTAGGTAGAATTTATAATAAGGTTGATTTGTAGATGTATGGAAATTGATAGAGTTGATGGTAACACACTATAGTGAGTATATCTAACACTGATGATTTATAACTTTGATTGTGTCTGACAGGGATCATCTAAGGAATGTAAGTGCCAATAGAAAGAAAGCTAGAGAATAATGTAGTGACTGCATAACATAGTGAATGTGGTGGTAGAAGAGGATTGTGGTTAATATTACAAGTACAAAAATGTTCTTCCATGAACTAGAACAAATATACATCACTAATACAAGATGTTAAGAGTGTGGTGATACATGGGAAAAATACAACTAATTTAACTTATGGAATATAGTTAGCAGTGATATTGTAATATTTTTGCATCAATGACAAAGGAGGTTTTATGTCAGTGCTAAGGATCAACAATAGGAAGATATAAGAAGATATGGGGTTTTTCTTTTTGTGGTATTAAAAATCTTTAAAAACTGACTAAGGTGATGACATCACAACTCTGATGAAATCTAGAGCAACTGAGTATACACTTGGGAAGGATTGTTCAAGGCATAAGAATGTATATATAGTGTACCCTGTGGTGGATGATGGGCTGTACTTAACAGTACAAATATGAGAAAGTTCACTCATAAACTGTAACAAACATACAATACTAATACATGGTGTTAATAATAGTGTGGTTTATGGGAAGAGTCCACCAAATGTAAGCTATGGACTATAGATAGCAGTAATATTTTGATAATGTTCTTTCATCATTTGTAACAAATTTTCCACAGCAGTGCAAGTTGTAGTACGGGGTGATATGTATATGGGAATCCTGCATATTATGCATGATTATTCTGTAAATTCACAATGTCTCCAATAAAAACAATATTGATGGTTATTGCCCTTTAATATCTAAGCCAGGATAATTTGACAGATGCTATTGTCTTGCTGTCAAGATAGGCCAGGGAAGCTGAATGAAATTTAAATTACTAACAGGGCTCAGTTTGAATCTGGGAGCATTACTATATATCTGAGAACCCAGCACAGAAAAAGGAATGACCAGAACACTATGCCTTATCATCATAAATTTAGTTGCTTTAACCACAAAAGATTTAGTTAATTATTGATAGATTTCATAGGAGTTGGCAAGTGGCTACGTATCTTTCTATAATGATGCAGTGGAAGATGCCTGACTCCATATCCACAAAATAATGTGTGACATACATTTGAGCAAAGTACTCAAGTAGACAGATGGTCTCAGCATTGAACCATGAAAAAGAAAAGCCAGGCCCATTTCCTTCACAGCCAGATGCTCATGGAATAGTCCAAAGAATAACACAGTATAGTTTCTTGATTGATGGTGATAGAACAGCACCAGTGTCAGAGAGACGAACTCAGAGAATTGGAACTTAGAACTGTTGGGATTACTGAGAGACTGGAATAGCTGTCACTAAGGGGAAAAATATTCAAGATAGTTATTCTTTCTATTTATTTATTTTTTAGATGGTGCTGGGAATTGAACCCAGGACATCATGCATGGGAATCAGGCAATCAACCGCTGAGCTATATCGACTCCCTAAGATTGCTATTCTTAATTATCTTATTATTGCCAAATTACCACATTTGGCAGACAATTAACTGCAACTATAATATTAAAAGCCTCTTCATTATTCTCATCAGGCCCACTAGTATCCTGCCTTAAAGGAAAAATGTGTGACTTTAATATCCTTCATTATCATTTGCAAAATATTTAAAGAGCAGTAATTAAGGATCAAGAAAGAGAATGAGGAGTCATTCACATTTTCCTCACAATCATTAGCGTTCATTAAATACTTAACCATGTCCCAGGAATTGTGTTAAATACTTTGAATACATGATTTTAGTCAATTCTTACATAAACTCTAATGTATATTGTATTTGTAAAACTATTTAATAAATGAGTACTTAGGTATCTTGCTCAACATCATCCAATTTGTATTAATATATCACATAGGTGGGATTAGAATGTAAGTTGCCAGATATCAAAAGCTTGGCTCTGAACACAAACATTCACTCCTGTGTGCCTAAGTTTAGATTTGATGATGAATTTATCTTCTTTAGGAAGTTACGGTCAGGAAAGTATAACAATTTTTAAGACCCTTACCTTGGAATACAAAGTAAAGAGGTAGAAGCACTTTAAGTGTATTTGAGATTTTTTGCAATGTTTTTGTATATATTAATGATGTGTTTCTAAATGTGTATAGATTAGATTATTTTATTTTTCCCTTTGAAACCTGAAATGCTAAAATTTTAATGGAATGATCAAATTATGAAATATGAAATGAAGGAAAAGGATTGGAAATTAAAATGTTTGTTATATTGAACTAAATTCTTATTTATTAAAATATGTTGTCTCTTGGACATATTTTTTATTTTGTAGGAGTACAGATACAACATTCTTATGAACAGATTAGAGAAGTAAAAAGAAACTAATATGTAAGATCATAATTATGCTTTCTCAAAGTGATTGTTAAGAACAATTTAATATAATAAAGGAAAGTCAACATAATTGTAAATGAATTGGTCTTAATAAATTTGAACTATTATTATCTTTCTTGGTAAAGTATTACAGGATGAGGAAATAAAATATCAGATATTATATATATCTAAAATACTGGGGTGTGAATCTATACATATGGCAGATGGCATATTCACTTGTTGGGTTCCAAAATAAACATAAATAATATTTCAAGATTAATTATTAGGCCTAAATTGAAACTTTAAATGCTTTATAAAATATAACAAACCAAATATCTTATACATATGTTACATACCAAACATAATATTGTTAACTCCTTATTGTTAAAAAAAAAAATGAAGAAATTCCTCACTCAGAGTGTGAGCTGATGCCAGAGCTGACTAGAGAGAAATTTTATTGTATACAAGTACTAATTTCTAAGTACAGATCTTTCAGTATCCAAATAGACACTTTTTAATTTGGATTCTGGTGCTGGAATCACTGGATAAAGCTGAGAGTACATAGAAGCTGAAAAAAGCATCTGGAAAGATTGCTCCCACAGAATGTGCATCTGTGTTCAGGGTTCCACATGAAAACAAACATTTCCCATGCAACATGAAAGTCACAGATCTGCATTAGTGAGAGGATAGCATTTAAACTAATTTCACATGTGATGACTGTCAAGAAAAGGGATTAATTTAGAAATATTTCCCAAGTCAAAAACTGGCAGAATTAAATTATATGATTTTGTAGAAACACCCCCAAAATTAAAGGTACATGGAATTTCAGAGGAACTAAGAATCTATACTGAAAATGAGCCTCCAATATTAAAACCACATGAGAAAGTGATTTCAAATGAAAGTCAACCAAGAAAATAAGTATCAAGAATAGAACTTCATGTAATTGAGATAAAGAGATCATAAAATAAGCATGCTCATACACTCTCTAATAGGACAGCAAGAATCCCCCGAGTACAAGGACAGTGCCTAATTAAGGAAGACAGACCATCACATCAGTTTCTTGATATTGATGATTGTGCTTATGAACCTTTTCTTGTGAAACTGAAATTTAGCCTAGTATTATATATTGCCTAAGAGTTACATCTCGAAAGCATCCTAGTTACTTAAATGTGACCTCTTTCTAAGCCAAACTCAGCATATAAATGCATTACCTTCTCCTTAGCATGGGACATGACTCCTGGGGATGAGCCTCCCTGGCACACTGGGATTGTTACCAAGTGCTAACTAGCAATGCATCTGGAAAGAAAACGTTGACCAAAGGGGGAATGGTAAATACAAATGAGTTTTTATGGCTAAGAGACTTCAAAGTGAGTTGGGAGTTTATTCCTGAGGTTATACATTTTGAAGTCTCAGCAGGATCTCATTGACTGCCACAGCAAACAAAGTCTCAAAAAGCAGGGCTCCTGAGGACTCTAGAGACATACAGAAACTATAAGTGGGGCAGACAGTTCATGAATTTGGCACCCTGTCAGTGGGTCTTACTTTGGAATTTATGCTCCCTAGTCTAATAGAATTAGACTCATTCATAGGTTCTCTACACCCAGCTCTTCTGCCCTTTTACTTGAACCTATAATTGACATTATACTTGATAAATATATGTCCCAGGGACTTAAACCTTTGATTCATCCATGTGCCAGTTGTGCCCTGTCTTTCAGCCAAGTTGCAACACCTACTCTCCTGTTCATTGGACTCACTCAGAACAACTAACAAGGAGAAGATAATGGGCAACATTCATCCCAAGGATCTGAGCGTGTCTGCAAGCAAGATAGTTTCAACCATCTGCCCAATGGGATCTAAGTTCCCTCTCAATTAGAAGCAAAGTGGGCATCACTATCCCCAAATCCTCCAGATTGGGGAATGAACAATGGACTAAATATTATTTATGATAAATAATAAATACTTATTATTATTCTACTATAGACTTATTATTATTCTAGCAATGGAAGAACTCTTACCATTGATATCAAGGAAGTGACCATCAGAGATTTTGAGAGATGGGAAGAGGAAGAATAGGTGTAATATGGGGGCATTTTCAGGGCATTGGAGTTGTCCTGCATGATTTAGTGATGGATACAGGTCATTGTATATTTTGTCATAATCTACAAAATTGTGTGGGACAAAATATAAACTATAATGTAAACTTTAATCCATATTTAGTAGAAATGCTTCAATATGTGTTCAATTGTACCAAATGTATCACACTAATGAGGAATGTTGTCGATGTGGGAAAGTGTGAAAGGGGGAGGGAGTGGGGCATATGGAATCCCTTATTTTTTTATGTAACATTTATGCAATCTAAAACTTCTTTAAAAATAAAAAAAAAATAAAATAAGCTTGCTAGTATAATCAATTACATTCTTATTGATTATTTAATAACCATTAATTACTTTCTTATAAGCCATAACATGCTTATAAGACAAAGACTGTCACACATAAGACAAACAGAGGGCATTATAAAATGCAATAGCATATAATAGAATTCAAGGGAATAAAAGATATACTCATTAAAAAACCACAGCTGGGAATCAGGTGTGGTTCAACCACTTGGGCACCCACCTACCACATGGGAGGTCCCAAGGTTCAGGTCCCAGTGCCTCTTAAAGAAGAGGAGCAGATGCCACCTCCCACTGCAACAAAACTAAATGCAGCCTCCTGCTGCAACAGAGCTAGACACCCTACAACAGAGCTAGACTCCATACCCACTACAACAAGAAGAGGCCACAAGCCAGTAGATGCTTTAGCCCATGGGGATCAGATGTGGCTCAGGCTTTTGGGCACTCGCCTCTCATGTGGAAGGTCCTGGGTTCAGTTCCCAGTGTCTCCTGGAGAAGGTGAGCAAACAATGAGCAGACAGAAGAGCAAACCATCTGGGGGAAGGGAGGATAAATAAATAAAATAAAAGTATATAAAAAATAAATCTTTAACAACAAAAAACAACAACCCACAATTAACAGGTTAAAAATCAAAATATAGAGAGCAAAAGCAAATTAGGGCACTGTAGTAAAGACTAGTGAAAATTACCTATGGAGCAGCATACATATAAAAACACACACATGCCCACAACAGAGGCAAGAAAGTCCATGGGGAATCGAATGAAAAGTCACAAAATTCTTTTAATTGTAAAAAATGATGGAAGAGCAATATTTGAAGTCACATTACTTGAAAATTTTCAGCATTTGGGAAAGAAAAGAATTTATATTGAGTAAGTATTATAAGATCAGAATAAAAATTAAATATCCTAAATTCATTATATTTAAACTGCATGCCCAAAAGGCAATGAGAGGGAAGTGAATGTGGCTCAAGATAAGGCTTCTGACTACCATGTGGGAGGACCCAGGTTCAATCCCTGGGTCCTCCTGGTAAAAAAGAAAAAGAGAAAGCATGCCTGCACAGCAAGCCAGTGCCCATGTGGTGAACCGACTGTCTGCACAGCGAGCGGAGTGCCTGCACAAGTGAGTCATGCAGCAAGATGATGAGGCAACAAAAGAGTGACAAAGGCGAGGGTCAAGGTGAAGTGCAGCAGAAACCAGGAACTGAGGTGCTGCAACAGACTGGGAAACTCTTTCCACATCAGAGGTCCCCAGGTTAGAATCCCAGTGAATCCTAGAGGAGGAAAACGAGAAGAGAAGAGAAAAAAATAGAAATAGATACAGAACATCACACAGAGAATTGGCAAAAACAGCAAAAACAGCAGAAACAGTGGGGGGGGGGAGGAGGGAAAAAAAAGACAACGAGAAAACATAAACACAAACATAAGGAAAAGATATTTCACACCAGAGGGACACAATTTAGATTTCTTTCCGTATGAAATCAGTAGATTAATATCTTCCTAAGAATAAGGGGAAATATTTGTCAAGTTGAACTCTGTAGTTAAAAATAAGACAAGGTCAAAATAATGGTACTTTCCAAAAATGAGTACATTGTTTTCCTTATTGCTGATAAGAAATTAGGAGAAAGGAATTAGATGCAAGGAAGAATGGTGAATAATAATTTAGAAGTTCTTACTCTTTAAAATTATCTCTATTTTGGACTTAGCTTACAAATACATCTTAAGGGCTCATGGTGTCCATGCCCATACTTTCCCAAATCACATCCCACAACTACTAACTGTGCAGCATTTCTTATATACAAATTTGACCCCAGGAGTACTATATCCTTCCCATAACAAAACGTTAGAAAATGCTTACATATGGGTGACATTTTTCTAAGATATGCATATTCATACATAAACAAACATAACATATATATGTATGTATATATATATATATATGTATGTTTTTGCTCCAATTCCATAATTCTTTGAAGTATGTATTTTAATTATCCCCATTTCACAGATGAGGAAATTGAGGCATAGAGAGTTTAAGTAATTTACCCAATTCCACATGTATGATTCAATAAGTAATTTACCCAATACCACATGTATGATACAAACACAGACAATCTAGTTCTAGAATCTGTGCTGTTAAATCTACCCATTAACCACAATAACACTGACTAAATACCCTAGGCCTTGTCATGTCTCTATATAAAGCTAACAATCAAAAACTAATTGTTTAGTGTGATCTATGTATCTTTAAAATAATAATAAAAAAGGAAAAAAAACCTAACCAACAAACTGCAAAAAAATTGAATTTCCATGCACTAGTAAAAATAGAAGATAAAATTAATAAAAAATACTGTTTGCAATGACATTTGATAATATCTAATATTTAGTAATATATTTAAGAATATGTGAAATATTTCTTTTCCTAATACCAAAAAATATTATTGAGGGAAATGCAAGCAAGGCGTAAGTAAATGGAATTAAATTACATGATCATAAATTAGAAGAGTTAATTTATCTTCAGTTCAATTCCTATCAAGTCCTAGCAGGTTTAATCTTGTGGAAACTGACAAAATGTTTGTATAAAAGGTATGAGAATGCAGAGGGTTTACTATAGCAAAGAAAATTTGAAGGAAAATATCAAAATTGAGAGGCATGCACTACAAGACATCAAGATTTATTGCAAAGTGATATATCAGAGTCATAAAAACTAAAGAATACATAAATAGAATCAGATTAGAGTCACTTGAATTTATTTTGTTTGCATACCTTTAACACTTTTCTTGATGGATATTAAACTCACCAATAACATTGACTTTTGTTTCAATTACAGACAATTTAGAAATTTAAACGATATAGAGATATATGAATAGATGGATGGATAAATGAAAATATCAGGTAATTTAAATACATATAATTAAAATATATGTTCAGCACAGATAAAGAAATTAGTAACTCACTCTTAAGGCCAGATAAATCATTTGGGGATGAGTCCTTATATTTATGAGGACATGGACCAACATGTACTACACAAGTCAAGAGGAGAGTAGTTAGAAGAACAAAGTTTATTCCCTAAAAGCAGGATCTATGAATATAATGGCAACCTATAATTTAGGCTAACTATCTTAATCAGACTTCTTAGGAATGCATACTTCAGGCATTTCTGTGAGGTCAAACACAGAAGCAAACATATCCATATGAAGCCAGTTCCCCATGCTTGCATCTTGTGTATATATAGAAACCAACTATTAACTTAAAGTTTTTCCTGTTCACATATTGTCAACATATAACATAGATGAAATAAATTACAATCTATACTCTGTTGTTGACCTGGAATAGGGAGACAGAGCACAGGAAAAAAATAAGTGCCTGAAGTTGAATAGCATGAAATACAATTCATTGACCCAAGAAATTGGAGAATTACCACCTTAATATTTTAGACAATAGAGGCATTTTTATTTAACAATGATCTCTTGCTATGTCTCAGCACCCTTATAGAGATAAGTTCCTGATTATAAAGACAGTAAGAGCATAGAAAACTTGGATGCCCATTATGAGCTGAGGTTTATCGAATTCACCTGGTTATGATATAGGACTGCCATAATCACAATACAGTTTTATAAGGACATGGATCCATAAGACTGGACTCAAGCATGTAAGAAGGCAAAAATAAATTTTTAAAAGACTGTATAGCTTCAGATTCCAACATATTCTACTTCTGAACATATTCTACTTCTGTTTCACTGAACACCTTTCTTTTGACCTGTAGGTCTGGCTTCATGGGAGGTTTCTTTAATCTAATTAATGGAGGAGGAAATGACCTGAGACTGATTGACAGACAGCTTAGTATGATATATTTGTGTAAGCTAGAAAGTTATAACTACTTCATTGTTCCCATGCTGGGAAGCTAACATTGATATTGAAAAAGGACAGTCTTCCAAATGGACAGAACTGTGAGCATACATCTGAAAATGAATATCCAATCAGAATGAGAATTAATCTGAATATACTTTGATTCCTGGAAAACGGCTTGCATTTATGCATGCTGTGTTTTGGACCAGGGAGGTGCACAATAGTGAGAAGAATTTACTCAACATCAGTGCCCCTACTCAGAGTATTTAGGAAATTCCATATTTCACCAGAATACACTTGTTTGTAACTTTGTTTTATAAATTGAAAAGATTGTGGAATGAATAAAATGTAGTTGTACCAGATCATGATGGGATAGACCAGTACTCAAGAATCCTCTGGGATTTCTTTACAGAGCGAATTCTGAATATTCAAATTCTGGAAGTCTAGCACACCTGCCAACTATAAGATCTTGTACCATTTTGATTTTATTTCAAATAAACATAATATCTTTTTTGCCTGGGGTTAAAGACTCTTATTTACCTCAATTTGCAAAACTAAGCACATTATTACTGTGATACAAGCTTCTGCTTGTCTTCATGTGCAGTCATTTTAAGAATATTTCCCTCCCTTTTTGAAAATCAATACATTTCATGTTTCTACATTTTAAGTATTAGTGTTGCCTAGCTAGAAAATAATTATAGTGTTTAAGGTATGTACTACATGCCATTGACTGTACATTATCTAATAAAATCTTTATAAAGATTTTATAGGCTATTGGCCTATTATCCACAATTGATACAATATAGGAATTTGCCCTAAATAAGCTAAAAATTTTTGTCAAAGTAAATTAATTCATAAGTAAAGAGATTTCTGGTTACAGCCATGAGAGAGTAACTGGGACTAAACTAACCCTTTCTATGTAAACAACAAGAGAACTAGATAAAATATATGAAATAAATGTTTTCAGACATCTGGCATCTTGCAGGGAAGAACCGCAATCCCTAAAGAGGCAGGTTAGAGAAAGGCAGAAAGCAACTGTCCCAGCTGGCAACATGACAGACAGACTACATGGCTGTGAGAACCTGCCTGGAAACCTCCTGAGAAGGTTGATGGAAAGACACTGCGAGATCCTGGCCATGAGAATCTCATTTGGAACAAAAGCAAAAGCCCCAGATATCCTCAAAAGGACCATTGCCCCCCTGAGAAATGACAGGTGGGGCAACCAACCAAAAGAGCAAGCAGACTTTTTAAAAGCCCCGAGAAGGCTCCACCTGTGCAACTCATCCACAGTAGGACTGAAGACCATGCCTTGGCATTGACTGTATACTTTTTTCATTTTCTTGTTTCTTAATAAACTCTTTATTCCCTTGTTTACCCTATGGCATGTCCTTAAATTCTTTTGTGCAACATAAAAGCCAAGAACCAGAGCCATCTGGTAACATTATTTGGTAAGCCAGGCAAGGAGACAGAGGGGCAAGTAGCACATCCCAATTCCTGCCCAGGACTAGAGAATTTTAATTAAAGCCTGTCTGTGATTAGCAAAGCCCCAAGCCCCAAGACTCTCACCTTGGGCTGTGCCAGGAGTTTCATTCCTTACTTAGCCCCCAGGAGACCATGAGGCCTCTGTGGCTGTTTGCCTGTAAACTGCAGCTCAATCTCTGCTTCTTAATTGCCTTTTTTTTCTTTTTTTTAAACTTTATTTTGTATACTTACTAATTGAAAATATAAACAACTAAAAACTAAGAAGCTTAATTGCCTTTTAAGTTGGGTTTAACTGCAGAACTTGGACCCTGGGAATGGCCATGAGATGGACTCACTCATGGCTGTCTCCTAAGACTTCTGCAAAATAGGCAAAATAAAGGTCCCTAGTCAGTCCCTTTCCTAGCAAGAAAGCCAGGTTTGGGAACTAAGGTCTGAGAACTAGACCCAGAAGTCTCTCAAAACCTCTAAGCCTCTGGGGACACCTAGAGACATAAGGCTCCTGACCTTCATCTCTGGAATGTGGGGACAGTGAGCAAGGATCCCAGCCTCCAGGATGCTGGCTCAATGAGCATTCCATTCAACCAGGTCTAGCGGTGGGATGGTCACCGAGGCTGAAGAATGTGTTTATCCTTCCCTAGGATAATGGGCAGCCTAATGAGGACAATTGATCTACTAATAGTCTAAAAAGAAAGACTGACCTTATGCTGTCATATCATGTGGCCACAGTTTGACTGAACATAGGCTCTGTAAGTGACCGGAATTCCAGGTAAAACATATACAAAAGAGAAGAGGATGGACAGGTCTGAGGGCCAAAGACCACATGGTCATGCCTCTTAAAGGAGATGAGGAAATGCACTATGAAGCCAGTCAATTGAAAGCTCAAAGAAATTACTCAGAGGCAGAAACTAAAAAACCCAGTCTCAGGAAGCAGATGTGTCTCAAGCAGTTGAGCTCCTGCCTACCACACAAGAGGACGCTGATTCAGTTCTGGTGCCTCCTAAAGAAGACAGCAAGCTGGCATGATGGGCAGGCACAGCAAGCTGATGCAACAAGATGATGCAACAAGAGAAACAAATAGAAAAACACAATGAGAGACACAACAAAGCAGGGAGCAGAGGTTCCCAGTGCCTCCTAAAGAGAATGAGCAAGACAGCAAGCTGGTGTGACAGGCAAGTATGGCAAGCTGATATGACAAGAGACACAAGGAATAAAGCATGATGAAAGATACAACAAAATAGGAAATGAGGTGGCTTAAGTGATTAAGCACCATCCCCCCATATCAGAGGTCCTGGGTTCAGTTCCCAGTGCCTCTTAAAGAAAGAAGGAAGACAAACAGACACAGCAAGTACAAACAATGAGGGGGTGAGGAGAAATAAATAAAATACATTTTTTAAAAAATCCTTATTTCAAGGAAAGCCAGCAGAGGCAATATAATTACCCTTTTGGTAGATCCTAACTCTGGAGAAGAACAGATCCTCCTAGGAAATCCAGTCTACCTTGGATATCCATAGAAAGCTGCAGAAACTTTCCCTGGGCTTGCAGACTTCCATTAGCTCCCCTTTAGAAACAGCCATCTCAGTTTTCAACAATTGAGACCACACTGCCAAGATGGAGCAGATAAGGAGTGGTGAGTGCATGGTCCAGGACAGGCCCACCTTTTAACTGCCATTGTTAAAGGCACCCATCATCTCCGAGTTATCTGAACTCAGGCTCCCTGTCAGCAGGAAACTGCCCCCAAGCTGCCTCACCACACAGACTGTTGGGGCCTTGCCCTAGGGGAGGATGGAAGGGGCCTGAAGCCACACATGAGCCATCAACCAGGAGCCTTGGGTGACCGTTGGCATGGCAGGTAAGGTTGTTAGCTTCTTAATTAACATGGGAGACAATTACTCAGGCCTGGCCTGCACTCCAGGCCTCTGTAACCTTGGTTGTGCCTAATGAGGAGAGTGAGTGGGGAATTAAGATCTAGTCCATTTACTAAAACACTCCCCTATAGAATAGTGAACCTCCTCATATGCCATCAATTAAGATTAAAAGGTTCCTGCCTATTCCCTTGTAACATTCTAATCCTTTCAGAGGGAAAAAAAAAGACTCACCCTTGCTGGGAGGTAACTAATAGGGTGCAGTCCCTAGAGCAGTCCCAATTTGTGTCTGTTGGAGGCTGCCAGGCTTTTTTGTACCTCTTAGCTCCATACTTAGCAACTGCCCAGGGATTTTCCTGGAGGAACAAAGTAGAGGGTCCTGCATGAGGTTTCTGCTGTGGACAACACTGGGAACTGTCTGTCTGGGTGATTCTAAAGGCAGGTCTTTCTCTAAACTAAGAGAGGGTAGAATTCTCTCTTCTGTTCTACTCTGTGCTTAACTTTGTGTTTAACTTTTAAATCTGTGCTTGCTTTAAGTTTGTCTGCTCATGCCTAGGGACTTATAAATCAGATCTGGGGTTCACTGTTACAAACTGGATAACGGTGAAAGGTAACCTAAAAATGAATTTAAATGCCATTACTGTCTTGTAATTGATTTGATGCATAATTCATAAGTGGAATTGATTCAACTGCTGGAAAAGTGGGAAAATTTAGCAACATTGTAACTAACAAAATTGGTTTAGTTGCTTAGTCAATAAAGAAAAATGCTCAATTTGTTCTAAAGTGAAAACTTACTAGAAACTGTAACTAAGAGTTAAGATCATTATATAGAAGCCTTTATATTATCAAACAACAGGGTTATATCTGAAATTGCTATAACTGGGTGGATTTAGCCTAGAACTTACTACTGTGATGATAGTCTTAGACTAATTTACCTTTGTTAATGGTTACTTCAGGACCAGCCACACACTTGTTTATACTTGCTATAATAATGGTAATTTTAAGCTGAGTTTGACTTCATTTATGGTTCCTTCAGGTCTAGCCTCACCCCTTACCTTTGCTTATGGTTATTTCCTGACAACTTCTACCCCCATGGCTCAGGAGAAGACAAATTTCAGACAGCCCTGACTCCTGTCCTTCCACTGGTATTAATGACCCTGCTCTTCTCTTATGACTCCAGGTGTGGACTAGATTGCTGCCTGGTGGAATTCTCTCCCCTCAGGGTTGGACATCCAATCTTCCAATCCAGTGCCCGAGGACTGGGGGTGGCGGCGGGCCTCCCAACTTTATTGTTGATATTCCTAAAAGTAGCAAGCCATGACAAAAAACTAGGTTTCCCTGAGATTCAATGACCTCAGTGAGTACATACTGGAATTAAGGTTTCTCATCCAAGGTCTGTCAAAGTCAAAACTGGAAATAAGCAAAGCTTGGAAGTAAAGGAAACTATTGTAAATTAAAGCATTGGGAACAATTTGGTTATAAGCTACTAATTAAAAGGAATGAAATTCTTGTGCAAAACTGCGTGGTCACAGTGCAAATTAGAGTAATTATAAATAGTCTTCAAAGAGATCTTTTAACTCTAATGTTATTTTACAGTTAAAGCTATTTTGTAAAATAATGCAAATTGTAAGTAACATTGTGAGTTGTGTATTGCTGTATCTAACTCTCTATTTGTGTCTGGCTATCTGTTCAGTGTATATCTTCATGCATTGGGATGGTAATATCAAATAAAAAATGAAAATTCTCAAAGGAGCTCTATTTAATTTTTAATTTTTAAATATGCAGATAGATAATAATGAATAAAAATTTCTGGAGCCCAAATTAGGCTAAGCAGGATGGAAAGATTATATAGAAATCTGAATATAGAAACTATTGAGAAAGGGAAAAAAATCTTCCTAAACTCTTTGACCTAAGCAGCCCCCAGGGCCTTCTCTTTTCAGGAGTTGTGAGGGAAGGACTAGGTGTGTCAGATTAAAACTCTATCTTCTAGGCTCGGGAATTAAGAATCAGTTTGCCCTGTAATTCCCCAATTTAAACCTTTAACAGCCTTAAAATAAGGGTCATTAATAATCCAATTGTCAAATTTCAGTAAGTAAAGGAAAAGTCCTTGAAAGCTGTAGAAAGATCTTTTCTAAATTATATTTAAAACAAATTTAAAAATTATAATATATTCCAGAACCTAGCAGTCAGTATACATCTAAAGTTATTCACAATTTTAGAATTTTATTAAAGAAAAGAGGTTTTGGCCTCCTGTAAAGAAAGGAAAAGGAACATTCCTTGCATAAGCTATAATGGTTTTGAAGCAGACTAGTAAGATAGGGAATGAGCAGATGTTTCTGGAACCTGACATCAAGAAGTCCACGTGGACATCAATATCCCCCAAGATGGCTGCTGGAAGACCCCCACCCCCAAGATTCTGCTATTCAGAGCAAATACTTCTGAAAGCCAGGAGAAGCCCCAGATGTTCCCTAGGGACTTTATCATTGAGCCCTCATAGGTTATTGATGGGTGGGGTAATCAATCAAAACAGCAAGCAGCTAGAACCCCTCCCCTACCATTAGCAAAGGGGTGGAATAATTAACAGTTCAAAAAGCCAAGCAGGGCCTGAATGAGAGCTCTCGCTCTCAGTTCTCTTGCCTTTGGACCTGTTTCTGTCCTCCGTGCGCTACTCTTGCAATTTTTCCTCTACCATGTGGTCACACAAGTAAACCTGGGGATTTATAACTTATAATGGGGAATTGTAGTCTGTAAATCAGCCCTCTTTATCATTTTTCAGCTCCTTCCTCTCTACCTGGGACCCCTGATCTGTTATTTTCTCCCGTTTCTCTTCCCTCCCTACCTGAATGAAGTACTGGCCTAACTCATCCAGTGTGCTCTTGAAATTCATTTCTGCAGCAGAGCCAAGAACCTAAATAAAATCTGGTAACAGTTTCAATTTTATTTAGCTTGGGTGTTATCTCCCTAGGTTTACTGAAAACCAATTAAATAAATTATCATTGTATGTATTAAATCTTTAAGGTGATAAAAATTGTAATTTCATGTTTAGTGAAAGTAAGATAAAGTCAATTTCATTGGTTGCTAATTGTAATTTAGTAAGTGTATTTAAAGGAAAATAACTAGTCTATGTGGTTCTGGTTAATTCTAAGAAGTTTATAAAAGCTTCTTTTAAACTAAAGCATTTAAATAGCTAATTCCAGGAGGCCATTATTAATTAGAAATCTAAATTGATATTAATAACAAAAAGTAACTTTGTAACAGGGAAACCCAGTCAGAGGCCACTTCAGTCTGCATATTAAAGTGTGGATAGGGAAAGATAACCTTAATTCCATTGGGAATCTTGGATTTTCATAAAATGGAGAAAATTTTTACTGTACGTGGTCTGAAATGCAATAACAAAGTAATTGAGGAAGATGGAAGATTTGAAGAACAGAGGAACCACTTCTTTTCCAGAAAAAAATAGCTAGAGAACAGATGGAGATGCTCTGGGGCTCAGGACACCAGGCAAAGGCAAGACACCACCCAGAAGAGAGAGGGGCAAAGGAAAGGAGTCTCAGCTATCTGGAAAAATCATGTAACACTGCAGCAGTAGCAGCTGGCACCCACCCATGATGCAAGTGGACTGAAGAGGCTATGGATTTCAGTGGCTGCAGACTGGTGGAATTGCACTGATAGCTAACAGGAAGCCAAAGATAATTTGCCTTCTCAAACACCCTACCTACAATCCTGGGCTGGTTGCTGAAGAGGCAAATGTATAGAAGATGTGGCTAGCCAAGAAAGGAGAACAGCTTCTGAGAAACCAAGAACATTGCTTTTGGGTCTTATACCACAAAGTCACCCAGAATTCATTCCCCTCTAGCACGTGGGGTCTGAGCTGCAGTCTGCCAAAGAGTGTCATCTTTTGGCAGAACAGAAAAGTGCATTTAATGGGAAAAACAATAAATAAAAGAGGCAATTAGGTGCCTTTACTACCTCCTTTTCCAAGGACCCTGGAAACTGGCCTGCATCCGATTACTAAGTCATTAGACCTTGATTGAGCAGTTAAACAGGAGTAATCCAAAATATCTAGAACAAATTGAACCTAGGCAAGAGAAAGAAACTGAACATCAGAGAAAACTCAGCATCATAATCCGATGCTAGACATCAGCAAAAAATTACAAACCATGCAAAGCAAAAGGAAGATTGGCTCATCGGGAGACACAGGACTTGAAACAACTAATCCATAAACTTCATACAAATCCCTGAAATTAAATCATGGAATTGAAGGACAACATGTCTAAAGAAATAAAGGACATTAAGAACACCACTGTGCAGATATCTATTCTTGTCACAGCTCTCAGTTCTTCTGGGTATATACCTAGCAATGGTATTGCTGGCACCAAGGCAAAACTATTTTCAACTTCCTTAGGAAATGCCAAGCAGTCCTCCACAGTGGCTATACCATTCTACATTCCCACCAACAGTGAATAAGCTTTCTTATCTCTCTACATCCTCTCCAACACTTATAGCTTTCCCACTTTTTAATAGCAGCCTGTCTAATAGGTATGAAATGATATTTCATGATAGTTTGATTCGCATTTTCCTAATTGCTAATGATGTTGGATTTTTCATTTGTTTCTTCATCATTTGTATTTATTCTTTGGACAGATGTCTTTTCAAGTATTTGGTCCATTTAAAAAAAAAGATTTATTTATTTTAGTTCATTTTATTTATTCCCCCACCCCTTGTTGTTTGCACTCACTGTCTGCTGTCAGCTCTTTGTGGCAGCACGGGCCAGCTTGCCTTCACTGGGAGTCCAATCACCTAAACCATGTCCCCCTCCCCCATTTTTTTTTAATGACTGAGTTCTTTTAATACAATATTTTCAATATATGATACATCCATGTTGTAGCATTATCAGTAATTCATTACTTTTTATAAATTTATTGAAGTATATCACTCATGCATAAACATACATAAACAATAAGTGTATAGTAATACTGTGAACTTACAAAACAAACATATATAATGTCATACAGGACTCTCATAACCCACCCTACCACCAATACCTTACATTGTTATTAAACATTTTTAACTAATGATTAAAGAGCATTGTCAAAATATTTTACTACTAACCAAAGTACTTTTCCCCCAACCCACCCTATTATTATTATTATCTTTATATTATTTATATATGAACATACATAAACAATAAGAGTATAGTAAAAGTTGTGAACTTACAAAGCAAGGATGCATAACATCATACAGGGGTCCCATACATCAACCCTCCACCAACACCTTGCATTTAGTCTTCCAATCCATGAGCACGGAATGTTCTTCCAGTTACTGATGTGTTTTTTTTATTTCTTTTAACATTGAGTTGTAGTTTTCTGAATACAATTACTTTACATCATTGGTTAAGTTTATTCCTGACTTTTTGAGTTTTATCTATCATATTTTATTTTCCCACTCTTTTGACACTTTGTTATTTATTGATATAATCTTCATTTCTAGACTTTCTTCCAGCCAGGCCTCTCTCTCCTGTCTTTTCTTTTCAGGCTCTAGTATACCTTTTAGTATTTCCTGAAAATCTGGTCTCTTGGTTAGAAATTCTCTCAGCTTCTGTTTATCTGTGAATATTCTAAACTCATCCTCATTTTTGGAAAGACAATCTTGCTGGATATAAGATTCTTGGCTGGAAGTTTTTCTCTTGTAGTATCTTAAATATATCAGACCACTGTCTTCTTGCCTCCATTGTTTCTGATTAGAAATTAGCACTTAATCTTATTGTGTATCCCTTATATGTTATGCAATTCTTTTTTCTTGCTCTTCTGAGAATTCTCTCTTTGTCTTTGGATTTGACATTCTGATTAGTTTCAGAGTTGGTCAATTTGTTTTTTTCAGATTGGAGTGCATTGTGCTTCTTGGACATAGATATCTATGTCCTTCAATAAGGTTGGGGAATTTTTTACCATTATTTCTTCAAATATTCCTTCTGCTCCCTTTCCCTTCTCTTCTCCTTCTGGGACACCCACAACACATATATTTGTGCATCGTTTGCTGTCATTTAATTCCCTGAGAACTTGTTCAATTTTTTCCACTCTTCTACTGTTATTTTGTATGTTCACAATCAGAGGCCATTTCTTCAAGCTCACCAATCCTTTCTTCTGCCTCCTCAAATCTATTATATGATTCCAAAGATTTTTTTTTAATTTTCATTTATCGCACTTTTCATTCCCATAAGATCAGCTATTTTTTCTATGTATGCTTTCAAATTCTTCCTTGTGCTCATCCAATATCTTCTTAATATCCTTAATCTATTTAGCCATCTCATTGAATTTATTAAGGAGATTTGTTTGAACATCTGTGATTAGTTGTCTTAACTCCTTTCTGTCACCCGAAGACTTATCTTGTTCCTTTAACTGGGCAATATCTTCCTGTTTCTTGACGTGCATTTTATTTTTTTGTTCATGTTGGCATCTGGCTTACTAGAGTATTTATTCTGGGTACAGGTTTTCTCTTTAGTTTAGGGACTTATGCCCTTTCTCCCTTACTGGCTGTGCAGTAGGAGCCAGGGATGTAGGTTTTGCTATAAGCTGTGGAAGCTCAATCTGCCCTCATTGCCCCAGGGACCAATGAAGCTTCTCCCAACTTTCTCCTTTGCCAGCGGTAGGGCAGAGTCACAGCTGTGTGCAATAATTCAAGTCATGGAGACCTAGACTATAGTTGCCCTGAGAGCCTGATGAAGCTTCATACCCCTTTCTTCCCTGCCTGATGGAGCAGCATGTGTGGGTGGCAATATGCAGTATGGGTACAAGATGACTGCAGTTGCCCCAGCAGACTTTGATTATTCAGCTGTGCCAGCCAAATGTACCTGAAATTACCTGGATAGGTTGGTGTAGGGCCCACCAGCCTCTGTCTGCCAGAGGTGGGGCTGAAGACTAGGCAGGGCTGCAGGCTGGTCTGGATGAAAGAAACTGGTTTCTACCGACACTGTGATTTTCAGTCAGCTTAGCTTCCCCTCATGCTGGGGGCAGGCTCAAAATGGCAGCTACTGGCCTCTTTCTAACTTAGACATATTCAAACTTTAGTTCTTCTTAGGGTTACACTTTAGCCAGCCAAATGTACTAATCAGTAGCTGAAATCTGTTACCAACTGTCTCTTCCTCCCCTGTTTTTGGGAAATGGAGCTTCAAATTCCAGCCACAGAATAGCTCCTGGGGTGGCTTACACTGCCAAAGTAGGAAAATCACCGGAAAAAAGGAAAATAAAAGACACATAATTATCTTGATTACTGCAGACAAGGTCATTTGACAAAATCCAGCATCCTTTCTTGATAAAAACACTTCAAAAGATAGGAATAGAAGGAAAATTCCTCAATATGATAAAGGGCATATATCAAAAACCCAGGACCAACATTGTACTCAATGTAGTTCAAGATCAGGAACAACTATACACTTAATTGTCTATGTATGTTCATATATAAATGATGTAAAGATAATAATAATAGGATTGGTTGGGGGAAAATACTTTGATTAGTAGTAATATTTTGGCAATGCTCTTTAAGCATTAGTTAAAAAGGTTTAAAAGCAATGCAATTTACTGGTAGGAGGGTGAGTTATGTGAGACCTGTATGATGTTATATGTTTATTTTGTAAGTCACAACTATTATTATACACTTATTGTTTATGTATGTTTGTGTGTGAGTGATATACTTCAATAAATTTTTAAAAAGAGAAAAAAAAAAAAGATCAGGAACAAGACAAGCATGCCCACTTTCACCACTGTTATTCAACATTATGACAGAAGTTCTAGCTAGAGCAATTAGGCAAGTAAAAGAAAAAAATGCATCCAAATTGGGAAGAAGAAAGTAAACCTCTCACTATTCACAGAGGACATGATCCTATATTTAGAAAATCCCAAAATATCTATAACAAAGCTTGTCTAGTTAATAAATGAGTTCAGCAAAGTGGCAGTATACAAGATCAACATGCAAAAATCAGTAATATATTTATACACTAGTAATGATCAAGCTGAGGAGGAAATCATTTTAAAAATTCCACTTACAATAGCAACAAAAAGACTCAAATATCTAGGAATTAATTTAACCAGGAATGCAAAGAATCTGAACTCAGAAAACTAAAAAAACTGCTTAAAGAAATCAAAGAAGACCTAAACAAATGGAAGGACACTTCATATTCATGGATTGGAAGACTAAACATCATGTAGATGCCAATTCTACCCAAATTGATTTACAGATTCAATTTATTACCAATCAAAATTCCAACAGCCTACCTTACAAAAATAGAAAAGTCAATCGCCAAATTTATTTGGCAGGGAAAGGGGTTCTGAATAGCCAAGAACATCCTAAAAAAAGAAGTGAAGTTGGAGAACTCATGCTTCCTGACCTTGAAGGGTATTATAAAGCTAAAATCATCTAAAAAGCATGGTTTTGGCATAAAGATAGACACATTTATCAATTTAGTTAAATTGAGAGTTCATAAATTGATCCTCAAGTCTATGGTCAACTAATTTTTTATAAGCCTACCATGTCCACTTCTCTGGGACAGAAAAGTCTCTTCAACAAATGGTGCTGGGAGAACCAGATATGCATAACGAAATCAATGAATGAGGACCCCTATCTCACTCTCTACACCAGACTCACTCATATAGATCAAAGACCTAAACATAAAAGCCAAGACCATAAAACCCCTAAAAGATAATGTTGGGAAGCATCTACATAAACCTTGTAGTAAGTGAGAGTTTCTTGAACCTTACATCCAAAGCAGGAGCAATAAAGAAAAAACAGAAAAATGGGACCTCCTCAAAATTAAACACTTTTGCACCTCAAATGACTTCATCAAAAGGGTAAAATGACACACTATTGAAGGGGAGAAAATATTTGGAAATCACACATTTGTCAAGGGTCTAATATCCATGATATATAAAAAGATACTACAACTCAACATTAAGAACAAAAACAACCTGATTAAATAATGGGCAAAAGACCTTAACAGATATTTTTCTAAAGAAGAAATACAAATGATGAAAAAACACATGAAAAAATGTTCAACATCATTGACTATTAGGGAAATGCAAATCAAAGCTACAATGAGATATCATTCCACACCTATTAGAATGGCCTCTGTTAAAAAGATGAAAAACTACAAGTGTTGGAGAGGATATGCAGATATAAGAATGCTTATTCCCTCTTGGTGGGAATGTAGAATGGTACAGCCACTGTGGAGGACTGTTTGATATTCCCTTAGGAAGCTGAGTATAGAGTTGCCATGGTACTCATCAATACTATTATTACAATTATTATATATATACTAAGAAGAACTGAGTCCAGTGACATGAACAGATATCTGCAAACTGATGTTCATAGCAGCATTATTCATGATTGCCAAAATATGAAAACAACTCAGGTGTCCATCAACTGATGAAACAAACTGTGGTATTATATGTACACATGATGGGATAGTATTCAGCTTTGAGAACAAATGAAGTCGTGAAGCATTTGACAACATGGATGAACCTAAAGGACATTATGTTGAATGAAGTAAGTCAGACACAAAAGGACAAATACTGTATGAATTTGCTATTATGAACTAAATATAACGAGCAAACTCATGGAGTTAATAGCTAGAATATGTCCCAAGAGAATAGAATGTGGTTACAAAATGGAAATCTGGGGATTAATCTGTGCAGAATTGGTTAAAAGTTGTTTAAATGTTTGGAAATGAATGTAAATGGTGAAAGCACATCATAGGATTTGTAATTAGTAGCTTTAACAGATGAGTATCATAGTGATTTTTTTTTTTTGAGTAATGAAAATCTTCTTATATTGAGTGAAGTGATGAATGTGCAGTTCTGTGATTATAGCAAATGCCACTTATTGCTCACTTTAGATAAATTATGTGTTTTATGTCAAATCAGTAATAGAGTAGGTTGGGGGGGAAATACACCAAATATGAGATATGGACTATAGTTAGTAGCAATAATTTGACACTGCTCTTTCATAACTAGTTACAAATGTTTCACAACAATGCAAGGTATTTGCGATGGGATGATGTATGGGGGCCCTGTGTGATGTTATGAATGTTTGTTTGTTTTATAAGTTCATGACTTTTACTATACACTTACTGTTTATGTATGTTCATGTATGATTAATATACTCCAAAAAATTGCTTTTAAAATGAAAAAAGTAAGAGGTTAAGAAGCAGAAAAACATGATGACCTGTATAAAACTCTGTCAATAGAAACAGACCCAGAAATTATTAAGGTAATGGAATTAATATGCACAATTTTAAAGCAGTTATTATAAATATGCCCAATTATTCAAAGGAAATATAAATATGAGAGAAATTTTATATAAACAAAAAGAACCAAATAATTCTACAATTGAAAAATATAATATTTGAAATGCCAGTTTTGCTAGATGGGATTAAGAGCAGATTAGCCTTTAAAGGAGAAAATATCAATGAATTTGAATATATAGCAATAGAAACTATCCAAAATGAACCACAGGGAGAAAAAAAAATGATGGAGTCATGGGAGTTGTAGGGAGGTGGGGATGACAGAACTTCAGTGAATTGTGGAGTAATATGAGGCTAATAGAGCTTCAGTTTGACTTCCAGCTTTCCACAATGTTTCCAAATACCTCTTTGATTCCAACAAATACAGGAAAGCATAAAATCTATATTTGTGTACTATTGTATATTATTGTGTATTATTTCCCAGGGTCTTCGGTTACTCAGTTTCTTTTTAAGATGATAGTGTTGCTTATGACACTGGATTTCTATTACCTAAGCAAACGTGATTTATCTGTCACAAACTGGCAAACCAGATGTTTAATTGTAAATTGATATCAGAGACATAACTGCTTTGGAGAATAGCACCAATTTACTTAGCTAAATGGCAATTTTACAATCTGAGACCTTTTTGGAAAGTTATATCATTAACAAATAATTCTGAGTTTATGTGAATAGACAAACCAAGTTAAAATGAAAAGTGCAAACATTTTTTCATTCTTTTGGACTTATATATCAATCTCCTTATTTGAAGGTATACACTATTGGCCGGTGGAAGGGCCCACTGTTGTTTAATCTTATTTCATTGTTTTCTCTTTTTTCAATTCAATTTTCTGAATAGAAAACTAAGTCATTTCTATTAACCCTAAAAGTAATTACTGCAATTGTTTTTACTCATGGCCATAAAATTATGCCTCCTTCAAAATATAAAGTTCTGTTTTATGTGTATATTTTTTAATTCAAAAATTGATGTGTTGCTTTTGATTGCATTCTGATTGTTACTATTTGCTCTACATTGATCTAGCCGTGAATTGGCATTCTTGCTACTTCTTACTGGTGGGTAGTATTCCATTGACAGCATCCACCACATTTTGCTTATCCATTCCCTCAGTAAAGAATCCAGTGATGACCTCCTTGTTACTCCAAATCATGCCTAATGAACATTCCCACAATGTGTAGGAGAGAAGTAATTAACTTGAGAAATACGTACTAAGTACCTAATAAGAGTCACATACTATAATTGAAATCTCAGAAGGGATGGAAGGATATTTGGTGTTAAAATGCTGAAAAGTTACCAAATTTTGATTAATATTATTAATCTAACCCATTGATATAAGGGATGAGGAGTACCAGAAATGGGAAATATGAAGTAAATAGAAAGGATATTATTTAAAATTTATTTAAAAGACAACAAATTATATAAAGCAACACATTATATAAAGCAATAATGTTTTCTGGGGTTTAAAATTATGTTGAAGTAAAACGTGTTACTTAAGTGAAATAAAGAAGAGTAGGGTAGATAATAGGAAACTTGTATTAAAAGTTTCTTACATTATTGTAAACTGATATAATATTCTATTAAGGCAGACTGTGATACTTTATATATTTTGTAAAACCTAGAGTTAAAGAAAAATAGAGAGGTATGCCTAATGAGCAAATAATGATGGTACAATGAAACATTTCAAATAGTCAATTTAAACAAAGCAAGAAAGAGGAAAAAAGAAAAAAAAGAATAGATAGGAGAAACAGATAATACATAGCAGTAGCTTTCACCTGAACCTATTGATAACTTGATTAAACGTAAATGATCTAAAGGTAAAGATGACAGCAAGACCAATATATGCTGTCAACAAAAAAATCCACTTTATCTATAAAGACATGGATTCATTAAAAATAAAAAGATGAGATAAAGCAGACCATGTATAAACTAATGATAAGAAAGCAGGCATGGTCATAGTAAAGAGACGAAGTACAACTTCAGGAAAATTGATATTACTAGAGATAAAGAGGGATAGCTGAGAATGATAAAACTAACAATTCAAGAAGAATTAACAATAAAGATTTTCAAAATGCATGAAGCAAAAACTGACAGAACTGAAAGGAAAAATAGACAAGTGCACAAAGTTATAACATTCTGTGCTCCTCTATCACTAATTAATATGATAAGTAAATAGAAATAAGTAAGGCTATATGTCCTGGACTATACTATTAACCAACTTGACATTATTAACATTTATAGAATACTCCTCTCAACAAGGAGAGAATACACATTATTTTCATGGCCTCACAAAATTAGGATAGAAGAAAATAGACTAAGTGCTGGGACATAAAAATGAGTCTTAAATTAAAAATAGTAGTATAAATGAGCATATGTTCAATAGCCATAAAATATCAGACTTGAAACAAATAACAAAAAGATATTAGGAGTATTTCCAAATAATCAGACACAAAGGGACAGATGGTATATGATTCCCCCAATATGAAATAACTAGAACAAGCAAATTTGTAGAGACAGAAAATATTTAGAAATTATTAAAACAATATTTATAATAATCCATGCATTAAAGAGAAAATCTGAATAATAATAAAGCACAACATAGAGCAAAAAATGTGATATGATGCTAAAGCAGTGTGTAGAGGGAAATTTACAGCTTTAAGAGAATAGGGAGGGGGGAATAAAGCAGAAAAATAGACCAGAAGAAGGAAGGAAATGATACAATTACAAGGAGAATTTGAACATAAAATGGCAAACAACAGAGAAAATCCATGAAACCAAATGCTGATTCTCTAAATAAGTAAAATTTATAAACCTCTATTTTTTATTTCAAATTTTTAAAGAACAACCATGCACACCATACAGGATTCCCATACAGTGGTCCACCACCAACACCTTACATTGTTGTGAGATATTTGTTATAAGTGATGAAGGAGCATGGTCACACTATTACTGCGATCTACAGCCAATATCTTATATTCAGTGTATTTTTTCCTATGAGTCATCCTATTGTTAACACTATGTGTTCATATTATTTCTTTAGTCCATGAGAAGACATTCTCATATTTGTACTGTTAACCACAGTCCATCATTCACCATAGGGTTCACTGTGTTATACAATCTCCTGCGTTATACAGTCTATCCAAAGAGTACACTCAAGGGCTCTCAGCTTCACCGGTTGTGTTGTTGTCAGCTCAGTCCATTTCAGAACATTTTTTATACTACAAAAGGAAAAATTGTATACCCCTTATATCTCCCATTATTGATCCTTAGCATTGATATGGTACCTTCTTTACCATTGTAAAAATATTACATTACAATTTACTGTTAACTATATTCTATGCATTGTATTTTGTATTCCTCCATGAATTTACATATATAGTAACATCTTGTAATAGAAGAACATTCTTGTATTTGTACTATTAACCACAATCATCTTCCACCAAAATCACCATTAAACAGTACCTACATTATCTTCTAGCTTTCTTTAAATTGACATTAACCTCACTAGACTACCCCTTTCAGTCACATTCGCATTTGTAAATCAACAGTGTTATATTCATTATAATGTGTTCCCATAGACTCTATCCATTTCCACATGCCTACAAACCACCTAATTAAACATTCTATATACATTCAGCATCAGCTCCCCCTTCTCAATGACATTCTATCTCCCAATAACGTATACTCTAGATTTTAACTCCCTGAGTTAACTCACTGTATTTAATTCACATAAGTTAGACCACAGGAGGTTTTTTGATGGTTGTTTAAGTTTATTTACTTGTGATTGGTTTCTTGAGCTCTTCTATTTCTTCTAGTAATGTTAGTTAGGTTTTTCTGTTTCCTTATTTATGCTCTGTCCAGATGTTCTATCTAATGGTGAGAATGGATTGAAGTTTCCAATTCTTCTTATAGATACATCTGTTTCTCCCTTAAGTTTTGCCATAGTGTGCCTCATGTATTTTGTGGCAAATAGATTAGGTATATTTATTAGTTATTTTTGACTGTGTCTTCCCCCTTTCCTGATCCCCCTGCATATTCTTTTCCATACTTCTAGGCTCAGCTTTCTTGTGCTCTTTCCCAAGAATACTGCCCACCCCTGTTCCTTGCTTTCTGAGCCTCCTTAGGTGATATTTTGCATTCGAGATTATCTAATTCTAGTTATCTATTCATAGAAGTATGCCTGATGAGAATCTCAGCATTTTGAAGTCTGTCTCAAAAGTTGCTTTCATTAGAGACTATTTGAAGATATTACACTAATTCTTGTAATTTTAACCTAAGATAGGACTCCATATTTGAATCTGGAGATGGAAGGAACTTTTGATAAATAAGAGAATATAGACTTTCTATGAGTACCTCTCAAATCTTATTCTCTGCCTAAGGTGTGACTGATCTTGGCTGAGCAGCTCCCACTGCTGATAGGTCAGGGGTCTCTCACTTTTCTGCTGTAGAGATATAATTAAGGATGAGGAGTGGATATCCAGCTTCTGTCCACCCAGTTCTGCTTCAGTTCCTGCTGCTATTCTGTCTATTGGAAGTCAGTATTCCCAGGATCTAGGAGACTCCAATGATGTTCCTGTGGTAAGCTTGGGAGAGAAAAGAAGTTAATGAAAGGGATTTATGCTCTCTTTGGCAAGTCCTTGGGGAGGAATGGACCCTGAGTCCTTGGAGTTATTGAGAACCTACTAGTCTCAGCTGTGAACTGTTAATGAGGAATTAGCAGAGGCCTACAGTCATCTCTCCTGACTTTCCTTGGCCCCAGGTTTAGGCATCTGGCATGTTCACATATATAGAGAGAAAGAAAATGAGTAAGGGGGCCTTTGATAGTGCTAGGGGCCCAGAACCACTGCATGGAACAGCAGAAACCTCAGATGGGAATGTGTTTCAGTCTACACAAATGCCAAACCCAATTGGTACCTGGAAATTAATGTGAACCCTTGACAAGTTTCTTTATCTGTACATTGAAGATTAATGTATCTTCCCAAAAGGTGTTTGTAAAGATTAATGTGCTTAAACACCTAGCTGAATGCTATGGATATAGGAGGAACTCAGTAAGATTAATACACTACACAAGTTATATGACTTAGGAAGACTCAGTTTGAGGGCTTATCAAGCATTTTTAAACATTTTCCTCTATTGCAACTGGTGCTTATTATTTCTCACTCCTTACTCTTGCTAAGAGGAGAGGGAATTTCCACTCTGTTCCACCCTAGAAATGAAAGGTTTGGGAAAAGGACCCCTGCCCACCTGAGAAGTGATTCATCCAGTTGGTGAGAATGGTTCACTGAGTTGGCAAGATGGGGAAAGGCACACACCTGGGCTCGCTTCCATCTTTTTTCAAACATGCCCTCCAGGAGAGCTCAGGCCTTCTGCTGTTCTCCTGGCTCTGTGGGAAGCCTTCAGTGCTTTGGTCAAGAGCTGTGCTACTCAAAATGTGGTTGACAGACAGACCAATCACAGTCTGCAAAGTGCTACCAGCCAAGGGTTGATTAAGTTCAGGAACTGTTAAGTGCCGAAATTAAGAGCGTTTATGAACACTTTTAGAAATTTAACATTGCCACTTTATCCAAGAGCTTCATCCAAGAGTGGATTTCTATCATTGAAGACAGTAGTCACCAGGCCAGGTGTTTTCAAAGTTTCTTTGATGAGAAACATGCAATGAAAGCTACATCCCTAGGGTATTGATTGCAAGATATTTTTTTATGTTTAGGACTTTGTTTTCAGAGCAGTTTTATGTTTATAGAAAAAATGTATAGAAAGTCTACAGAGTTCTCATATACCCCTTTGACCTCAGCATAGAGTTTCCTCTTTGATTAACATCTTACATTAATGTGGTGCATTTGTTACAGTTGATTAATTTATATTGAGACATTATTATTAAGGTCCACAGCTTATATTAGAGTTCACTCTTTTCATTGTATAATTCTGAGTTTTAACAAATGAGTGATGTCATGTACCTACTATTCACTGCCCTAAAACCATCCTGTACTACACTTCTTCCCTTTTCCCTCCTCCTGAACTTCTGACAATCACTGATCATTTTACTGTCTCTATCTTTTCCAGAATGCCATATAGTTGGAATCAACAGTGTATAGCTATTATATTTTAGACTGACTTATTTTACTTACCAAATGCATTTAAGATTCTTGCATGTCTTTTCATGGCTTGATAGCTCATTTCTATCACTGAATAATGTTCTATTATGTGGATGTGTCACAGTTTACTCATTTACCTATTAAAGGACACCTTGGTTGCTTCTAATTTTTAGTAATTATTAATAAAGCTGCTATAAATATTCATGTGTTGGTTTTATGTGCATATCTAAATTTTCAATTCATTTGGATAAATACCTATAAGTATGATTGTAAGGTCATATGCTAAGCCTATATTTAGTTTAGTAAGAAACTTTCAGGCTGTCTTCCAAAGTGTCTGTACCATCTTGCATTCTCACCAATAATAAATGAAAGTTCTTGTGGCTCCGCATCTTTACCAGCAATTGGTGTTGTCAGTGATTTAGAATTTAGCCATTCTTATTGGTGTATAGTAGTACATTACAGTTGTTTTAATTTGCAATTCCTTAAAGACATGTGATATTTGAGAATCTTTTCCTATGTTTGTCATCTGTAGATCTCCTTTAGATATGAAATTTTAAGTGCACCTACACAAATGTACTCTAAAACTGTATAAAAATCTGAGAATATTTATTTTATAACATGTTAGTTTTACAATTACTTTAATGTCAGTAAGATTTTTTAATTTAAAAGTTTAATATCATTAACTCAATTAGGAAAGTAAAATTTGTATTATTTTTAATGCTAAGCTTCACTGAAATATTCACCCAAGAAATGACAGGTGAATCAATAGCAAAGAAGATTGTTTAAGACATTTTATTCTGAATATGACAGTAGTAGTAAACTAACTATGTTTTTAATGGTTTTGAAGAAATGAAGACCAAAATACTTTGTACTCTCTTTACTCAAAAGTTTGATTCCTCACACCTTGAGTTTCATTATGTAGCCATCATTGATTGTGAAGTGCTGAATCAAGAGCGTGTCATTTACAGAGATGTATTGATTAAGGAAGCAAAGACGTTTTATGTCTTTTTAATATAGTAGTAGACATAACATTTGTATTTTTATGTCTTTATTTTTATTTTTATTGTCTTTTTTTTTTTTTGTTAAAAGTACCAATCCAGAATTTTGGGGAATTTTTTAAAAAACAGTTTCTTCATTATAAATAATTTATGATGAGCTGATCTAAAGACTTTCTCTTCACATATCTACATTATTTGCTAGTGTAGTTGTTCTGTGGACCACACCTACCCATCCATCACCCACTTACCCTTGTGTGTGTCCTCCAAAGTTTAAACTAGGGAAAAAAAGTAGTAAGACACTATTCTGACTGTACAGTCACAACACATTTTTGAACTCAGCACTATCAGAAATAAAGCACATATTTTTATATCCATCTATATGATACCTATGCCTATCTCCATATGAGTTTGAAAAATGGAAGAGAGAGATGTGTAATTAATTATTAGAATTCACATGCTAACAATGGCATCAAGCTATGAGACAGCTTAACAAGCTCATATTCTCATATTCCTTTCAGTTCTCCACATTCTCTAAAGACATTGGTTTATAAATTACCATATTCCTAACACCCAACCTCTGTCACAACTCTTAGGAATACCATCATCAATTTGAATGATTATTATATCAATTTTCGACTGACAGTTCATCGAAAACTACATACTCAGGCAATCTCTCCTGGTGTCATTCCCCTTATTCTTGTTGCTCAACTTGTGTTCTTCAAGACTCATCAAAGAAATTAACTTTTCCAGAAGACTTTCTTTTACTCCCAAGGAGTACTGGGGTATGCTATCTTTGTGCTTCCCTAAAACTTTACCCCAATCATTCAATAAGTAAATTTGAAATTATCTGTGTAAATTATCTATCCATGTGGTTTTCTCCTCCTGCTAAGCTATAAGCTATAAGCTTCTTGATTGTAAGCAGCATGTTTACTCACTCCATATCTCTACTCCCAGTTTCTTTCATATTCCAGCTGCTTTTTGAATGTTATTGTTCAGAAACAATTTCAAATTATTCATTTATAAACATATTTTAATAATCTACATTCAAAATGGCATATAGAAAGCATGAAAGACTCCAAATGCCTCTTTTCTCTCTTCCAGGTAGACATTATAAATTTATTCCACTATTTTTTCTTGACCGAAACCACTACAATAGCCTCATTATTTTTCTAAACACAAAAACTATATGTAATTGTCCACAGCAGATGACATGGAGCATATATGCAACATTGGGTCTAGGTACAAGGTGCAAGTGACTGGACTAAGGTGGTACAAATGGAACAGGGAGTGAGCTGAGTTAAAAATTCAAGAAGCAACAGGAAGCAGAATGACAAAGACCTAAAAAATATGATTAAATATGAAAAATCTGGGAGAAGAGTATTAGGGCCACATTCATTGATACTGATTGCAGTATACTGTTTTAGTTTGCTAAAAGCTGCCAAGGCAATATACCAGAAACAGGGTGGCTTTTACAATGGGGATTTACTAACTTACAAACTTGCAGTTCTGAGGCCATCAAAGTGTCTAAATCAAAACATCATCAAGAGATGATTTCTCTCCAAGCTGCATCTGTGAGGGATTAGGCACATGATGGTTCCTGCCAGTCTCTGCCTTCTCTTCCAACCTCCATTGCTTTCAGCTTTTTACTGCTCCTTCTGTGACTTTCTCTCTCCTGGGTTACATTAATTTCAGCTTCTTGGTCTTATAACTTTCTCTCTCAGCTTCTTTGGGTTCCTCTCTGAGCTCCTGGATCTTTTCTCTCTGTGTGTCTCTGCTCCACTTTGAGTATTAAGACCACCCCTGTGTCATGCCCTACTAAAGTAACCTAATGAAAGGTCCTTACCTGAAGTAATTTAATCAAAAGTTCCCACCTTCAATAGGTTCACACCCACAGGAATGGATTCATTTCAGAACATAATTTTCTGGGGTTCACAAAAGGCTCAAACTGCCACATACACTATAATAAATTCTGGGGGTAAAAAGATAAAATGAGCCATAATTCCTTGACTTATAGGATTTTACTATTTAATATAAGAGAGGGAGAATTTGTCCAATGAGATGAGGCATAGGAAAAGTCAGTTTATATGTTGGAAAGTTAACTGCTGATTTTCGTATAATCTTTTCAAATCAAAACCAGAACATGACCCTGAAAAAATGTCCCCAGATACTCTGGAGGATGGTAGAGACTAGAGAAGGATTCCATGAATGTCGCCTATGTGAGAAAATCTTCATTCAATATTCTTATTTTAAAATACATGAGAAAACTCACACTGGAGAGAATCCACATCAATGTGGGAAAACATTCAGTGTATATTCTAAACTTACACGACATGAGAGTTCTCACATTGGAGAAGAACCCCATGAATGTCATTTATGTGAGAAAGCTTTCAGTCAACACTGCCATCTTCAACAACATTAGAAAACTCACAGCAGAGAAGCCCAATGAATGTTGTCTATGTGGGAAACCTTTTATTTGTAGTTCTACCGTCCCTCTGGCAACATGAGAAAATTCATGCTGGACAGAAACCATAATATCATATATATGGTAAAACCTTAATTTTTCTAGTCATAGACAACAGGAAATTACTCAAACTGAAGAGAAACTCTATGAATTTCAACAATTTGAGAAAGCCATCAGTCAATATTCTGACTTTAAGTGAAACAACTCACAGTATAAAGGTTTTGGATATGAAAAATACTTCAGCCATAGATTTAACCTTTAATCACGTTAGAGAATGCACATAGTGAAGAAATACTATGGGTTTTTTTGTTTGTTTTTTGTTTGTTTCTTTGTGTGTGTGTGTGTTTAGGGACCAGGCATAGGGATTGAAACCAGGACCTCTTATGCAGGAAGCTACTTTGGGCCCATTATCTATCCTTATAAATTTATGATTTGCTTTTCCATTTCTGCAAAGTAACTTGTTTGAATTTTAATTGGGAATGGATTGAATCTACAGATTGCTTTGTGTAGTATTGACATCAGGATATATCTAATCCATCATTATGGGAGATCCTTCCATTTATTTAGATCTTTTAAATTTTCCTTTAGCAATGTTTTCCATTATTCTGTTTTGATGCCCTTTATATATTTGGTTAATTTTTTCCTTTTATATTTTATTTTTTGATTTGTAACTGTGAATGTAGTTTTTTTCTTCATTTCTTCCAGTTGCTCATCTTTTGTGCATAGCAGCACTACTGATTTTTTAGTTTTGTCTTGTACCCTGCCAATCTGATGATTTCATTTATTGGTTCTGGGAAATTTGTTGAAGATTTTTCAGGATTTCTTGTATATAGAATGACGTCATGTGCAGGTGGGGAACATTTTTCTCTTTCTTTTCCAATATGGATGGCTTTGTTTCTTTTTCTTGCCTAATTGCTCTGGCAGGAACTTTCCATTCACTGTTGAATGATAGTGGATACACTGCTCATCCTTGTTTGTTCCTGGTCTTAGATGGAGGGCTTTCAGTATTTCCCATTGGGCAGGATGATGGCTGTGCACTTTTTATATGTGCCCTTTTTCATGTGGAGGCAGTTTCCTCCTATTCCTAGGGTTTTGTTTTTGTCTACAAATTGTGCTGTGTTTTGTCAAATGCCTTTTCTGCCTTGATTGAGATGATCATGTGGGTATTTTATTTCATTGTGTTGGTGTGGTGGATTACATTGATTGATTTTCTCATGTTGACCAAATTTGCAAATCAGGAATGATTACCACTTGATCTTCATGAATAATTCCTTTAATATGCTCCTGGATTCAGTTTGATAGTATTTTATTGAGGATTTTTACTTCTAAGTTATTGAGATTTTGGTCTGTAGTTTTCCTTTCTTGTGGTATCTTTATCTGGATTTACTATGAAGGTAATGCTAAAATTCTCCTATAAAGCCATGTGGTCCTAAACTTCTCCTTGTTGGGAGCATTTTGATTATGGATACAATCACTTTATTTAGTCATTGGTTTGTTGGGATCTTCTATTTCTTCTTTGGTCAATATAGATAGTTCATGTGCTTCTGGGAGTTTGTCTTTTTCATCTAGGTTATATAGTTTATTGGCATACATCTTGTGACAGTTTGAAGTTCTTTTATGCCTCCAAAAAAGTAAAAGATTAAGTTTTTGAACTAATTCTTTCCTGTGGACATGGTGACCTTTAGATTGGACTATATCAGTGAAGCATGACATAGTTTGGCATTCTGCTCTCCTGCTGGGCTAAGCTTATGAGAAAAAGGAGCTGCCATTTTTGATCCTGCCATGTGAGAGAGGACTTGAGAATCACTAGCAGTCAAACTTTAAGCACAAGACTCACAAAAGGATGGACCCACCAAACAGTTTACAGTGGAAGAGATGAGCCATATGCCTGATAGTCCACATATGAACTTGGGAATAAAGCAGAGCCACCAAGACTTGAAAGGAGGCACTGACATAGAGAAGCCCTATGACTGTTTGTCCACAGCTAAGCTCAGGAGATGGTACAATCCGTAAGGGATAGCTGGGACCTCAATTGAAAATGGTGAGACCATTTTGCTTTGCCACTTGGGAGGATCACCAGCAGCTAACATTGGTGAGAAAGTATCTCTGCTGAGACCTTGATTTGGACATTTAATGGCCCCAGAATTGTAAGCTATTACCCTAAATAAAATTCTCATTGTAAACCCCCTGTATTAGTTAGGGTTCTCTAAGGAAACAGAATCAACAGGAGATATCTGTCAATATTATGAGATTTTATAAGAGTCTCTCACATGACTGTGGGGATACACAAGTCCATGTTCTACAGGCAGGCTACAACCAGAGGCTCCGATGAAAATCCTTGATGAGTTTCTGGGAGAGGTCAACTGCCCAAAGACAGCTGGGAAATTCTCTCTGAATGCTGAAATCATTTCCCCTTTTAAGGCATTCAACTAATTGGATAAAATGTCACTCATTGCTGAAGGGCAATATCCCTGACTGATGTAGATGTAATCAGCTATCTATGCATATGCAGTAAACTCAATGGTGACTAAAGTCCATAAATGCCCTTGTATTACAATTAGCCCAGTGCTTGCTTGACTAAATAAGTTATCAAAATTACATGGCTGAGTTAACACATTAGCCCAACCATCATCCCCCACCCCTGAACAATAAAAACAAAACAAATAACAAAACAAACCACTCAGAACAAAATATGTAACTTCATTCATGGCCTGTATGGGACAGAATATTTGTAACCAGTCTCACCAGAAGGGGCCACTGGCACCTAGGTTGGTGAATCTGAACTTGCAGGAAGAATAAAATTTGGCCCAGCCTGTTTCCTCCTCCCATAGGTACCTGACAAGAACAAAAAAGGGAGATTTTAAAGGTCAATGATAAGCTCATGAGTTGATAATGAGTTACCCATTCAAAGATGTCTTAAAGGTAGCAGTAATTATTTAAGATTGTAACATAACAGGTTATATTTGAATAGCATTTTACAATCTGCAAATCACATTCATCTCCATTTTCTTATAATCTTAGTGCTCACCTAGAGTAGGAACCTAAACCCTGGTATTTATGGAGAAGATTATTACACAGAATAACAAAGTTCTGAAGTTACAAGCAAAGAGACCGTAGTTAAAACCATAGAAATAAATGGACTCCTCTGGGGAGAAAGGGTAGAAAAATAATGACAGATCATTGGGCCAAGGATAGGGTATGGGAGGAGGACAAGGAAATAGTCCAGAAGACAGTCATCTCCTTTGTTGTTTTATCCAGGTCATTTGGCTTTCAAGGGGAGCCATTCATTCACGTCAGGGAGTAATCACAGGTTTCAGTCCCTAGTAGGATGAAAGGAGTATGTACTTTTAAATTATCTCAGCTCAGATTGATTATTTATCACACTTCAATAATCTTTTAATCTTTTAGATCATCAGCTCTTGATCAATTCATGTTTTCAGCAAGGTAGAAATAACCATAAGAAAAGAAAAGAGGTCATAACTTTTATGGTATCTGTGAGTGTTTTTACCAAGTGGTACAGAAAGTAGAATGCACTTTAAATTGGATGTGGCTTAACTTAAGACAACTACAGTTCACATCAGAAAAACAGACTCTGTATTCCTAGATTATTTTTCCCTTCCAGATTTAGTTTTCATAAGCATGTGGCAATATTCAATGTAAATATCACTGAATTGGGAGTTTGCAGATTTTTCACCAACTGCACGTTTGAAGTTTTCTTGCTGAGTGCTTAGACTAATTATTTTCACTACTGGCCTTTCGTTTCCTCATCCCAGAAGGAGGTTTTGATAAGAGGAGACCATAGAATTTGATCCTGCTCCTGTACCTCCCTCATTACCTTCCTTTCCCCAGCTCATTTGGCTCAATTTGCTCTAACCACACTACCCTTGTTTCTGTCTTCATTCATATCCAAATGATTCAAGTCCCACAATCATTCCTTTGTCCCATTGTCCTCCTTGCACTGTTGTGTTCCATCACATCATTTAGTTTCGTTTTTTCACTTGTTTTATCACTATTTTAAAGTAGTTAGTTTTTTTGTTTTCTTGCTTCTTATCATTCACTCTCACTACAATATAAGCTCCTTGAAAGCAATCTGATATCATAAATGTTTGCAACAATATTTGGAATATAGAAAGTTCTAAATAAATATTAGTTTCTAAATTTATCAGTGATTTTGAAAACATATTTTTTGTCAAACACTATTTTTCAAATAAAATCTTCCCTGGACACTTGATACATAATCTAGATAAAGAGTGGTCAGCTATGGTGTACAGAAGAGAAAACAATGAACTTCACAAATCTTGAGATGCACCTCAAGGCACATTCTGAGAGCCTAACTCCTTAGAATAGGGTGATTAGAAAAACTCACTGAGTAGATTAACTTCAAATTCATAATATGTTATGATTATGGTTCTAGAATCCTTCTTCGTTCATAACTTATTATATTTTCTCAATTCTAATGTAATAAAACTTGGGTACATCTTACCAAGGTGTTACTTTGCAGTGTTCCCCTTTTTGACCCCTACCACCACTGCCAGAATGTGTCTAGTAACGGATTGTCTTACAATTAAGTAACTACAGTCTGTAGACAAGAGTTCCCCAGGTCCCCCAGCCAATGGGGCTAATTTTTTTTTTAGTATCCAAATGAACTGGCTTGACATCATATCTATGAGCTGTGGAAACTTCAACCCTTTTCCCAGATCTCCAACTATTTTCAGGGATTATGATCTCCTGGATATTACCTTAGTAGCTTGCCTCTTTATTGTGGCCTGGAGCCTAGTAGCTGCTCTCCTCTCCCAGTCCAGTGCCAATAACCCTGGCATAGATCAATGTTCTATTTCTTTCATTTCCATTGTAGCACTACCATTAGAACTGACACTTATAGCAGACTTATGTTGAAAGTTTTTTGGGGGATTGAGGCATTTGAAGTGTATTACAGTGAAGCATGATAAGGACAATAATTAGAATTGAGTATTATGACAAAAGTCTTAATTATCCAACCCCCAAACGAGAAAGCTTTCATTTGTTTACTTTTTAAAAAATGATTTTTAAAAAATTTTAATCAAGTCTTAGATTACATAAATGTTATATAAAAAATAAAAGGGATGCCCATATGTCCCTCCCCTTCCCCTTCCCACACTTTTCCACATTAATAACATCCTTCATTAGTGTGATACATTTGTTAAAATTGATGAACCCATATTGAAGCATTGCTACTAACCATGGACTACAGTTTACATTATAGTTTACACAATTTTATAAGTTATGACAAAATATCCAATAGCCTGTATGATCACTGCAATGTTATGCAGGACAAATCCAATGTCCCTAAAATGTCTCCATATTACACCTGCTCTTCTCTCTCCCATCCCTCAGAACCTCTGGTGGCCACTGTCTTTATATCAAAAACAAGAGTCCTTCCATTGCTAGAACAATAATAAGTCAATAGTAGAACAATAAAAAGTCTACTTTAGTACATTATTCATTCCTCAGACTTGAGGATTTTGGGATGGTGATGCCATGCCCACTCTGCTCCTAAAAGAGTGTGGGTTTAGATTCCATAGGGCAGATAGATGGAACAATCTTGCTTGTAGTTGCAGATGCTCTCTGTTCATTGGGATGTATGTTGCCCATCATCATCTCCTTGTTAGATGTACTGGGTGAGTCCAGCGAATTGGAGAGTAGATGTTGCAACTCTGCTGAAATTCAGTCTCAACTGGCCCTTGGATGGACCAAAGATTTAAGTCTCTGAGACATATATTTATCAAACATAGTGCTAATTATGACTTCAAATAAAAGGGGAAGAAGAGCTATGTGTAGAGAACCTATAAATTAGACTAACTGTTACACTGGGGAGCATAAATTCCGAAGTAAGTTCCCACTGACAGGGTACTGAATTCCTGATCTGTCTGCCCTGCTTATCGTTTCTGGATATCTCTGGAGTCCTCTGGAGTCCTGCTATTTCAGGCACTGTTTAATGTGGCAGTCAATGAGATCCGGCTGAGACTTGCATAAGTGTAACTTCTGGAAAGACCTCTTGACTCACTGTGAAATCTTTAGCCATAAAAACTCATCCGTATTTACCATTTCTTTCTTTTGGTCAAGGTCTTTTTTCAGATACAGTGCTAGTTGGCACTTGGTAATAATTCCTTCGTGCCAGGGAGGCTTATCCCCAGGAGTCAAATGTCTCATGCTGGGGGAAAGATAGTGTGCTTATATGTTAAGTTTGATTTAGAGAGAGGCCACATTTGAGCAAGAAGGAGGCTGCCAGGTGGTAATTCTTAGGCTGTGTATAATACTAGGCTAAATTTCAATTTCACGAGAAAAGGTTCATAAATACAATTATCAATGTCAATGGCCTGGCATAATGGTCTGTGAAGACATTGTCCTTGAACTCAGGGAATTCTTGCTGTCCTATTAGAAAATGTAGCAGAGCTCCCCACAATGGGAATTCAATATTCTTTCAGTTATTGTGTGAATCTCCACCCATTAAGACAATGTTCCATGAACAATTGAACATATTCATATATCTTAGAGGCATGCCCCAGGTGAAACCCTTCCCATGCCTTCCTACATCACTAATAACCCTCAGCAGTGACCATTCCCTGCCACTGTTGTGACCCTTCTGTGATACAAAACCTCTCCAAGAATGAAGCCAATAAAATAGCTGAATAAAATTAATAAGAAAATGAAATAATAATTTTAAAAATAACCAATAAAATATAAAAAATTAAAACAATTTTAAATTAAAAAATAATAAAAATTTTAGACGTTCTGTCTTTCATCAGTGTAAGATCTATTGTCTTGCATTTACAGTGATATTTTCTTCCATATATTCCCCTGATGCCTTAATTTTTTCAATGTATACTCAGAGGAGCTTTAGGATACAGAAAAGTCATATAGAGACTTTTTCCATATACCCAACACCCTCCCCCTTTTTCCTCTACCTTACTAATAACATTTTACTTGTGGATGGTTCATTCGTTACAATTGATATACAAATATTGAAGCAAAACTGCTAACCATGATCAATGGTTTACATTATGATTTACATTTTGGATCATACACTTTTACAGGTTTTGACAAAATTTGAAGTGTCCTATATCTCTTATTGCAAGATCATACTCAACAATTCTAATTTCTAAAATGCCCAATGTTGCACCTAATCAATTCTTCCTTCCCCCTCCCCTCAGAGCCTATAGTAATTCTTTTTGAAGAGTAAGATTCATTGTTACTTGCAATAACATTGAGGACTTGACATATTGTTATGTTTTCTTTTATTAGGTATTGCTTCTGTTTCCAAGGCATTCTTTTCCCTCCAATTGAGAACACAGCAGGACTCCCCAGGATGGGAATTTAATATTTTCTGGTTTATTGTGTGGGTCTCCATCCACTGATATAGTATTTTATGACAAGATGAGCACTTAGACATTCCACAGAAGCCTACCCCAGGTGCACCCTACCCCATAACCCCCACACATACCCAACACCTTATACCCATAACCTTCCCCTGCCATATTTGCCAAAGAACATTTCCAGCATTATAGGTTTCACAACAGACCTGCAAATCTTCAGTGTTCATTTGCTCCTTCCCTCCACCCTCCCCACAGTTCCATTGATGGTTCAACCCAAACCCCCCACACTATTACCCCTCACAGACCAGCAGTGCCAAACCCAATTATTTCACTGCACACTGTCATGCCCATCCACTCACTGCCCAACCAGACATTTCCACCTTATCCTAGATTTTGCCCTTATGGGCATCAGCTCACCACCCTCTACTCCCATTCAGTCTCCTGTAAACTTATCTTCCAAACTCTAGCTCTGTATGTCTGCTCAATTTGCTTATATCATATCAGTGAAGTCATGTCATATTTGTTCTTCAGTGTCTGACATACTTCACTCAGCGTAAGGTCTTCAAGATTCATCCATGTTATCCTGAGTGTTACACAGCATTCCTTCTTACAGCTGAGTAATTTTATATTGTGTGTATATATATATATATATATATATACCACAAATTGCTTATCCATTCATCTGTTGATGGATATTAGGGTTGCTTTCAACTTTTGGCAATAGTGAATAATGCCACTATGAACATTGGTGTGCATATATCTGTTTGTGTCTCTGCGTTCAATTCTTCTGAGTATATACTCAGCAGGGGGTTGCTGTATCATATAACAGTTCTTTAGTTAGCTCCACAATGGCTGCGCCATTCTACATTCCCACCAGCAGTGAATAAGCATTTGCTTTCCTCTACATCATCCCAACACTGGTAGTCTTTTGTTGTTGTTGTTTTTTGTTTTTTTTTTGATAGCCATCAATCCAGTGAATGTAAGACGATATCCCATTGTGGTTTTGATTTACATTTCCCTAATATCTAGTGATGTTGAGCATCTTTTCATGTGCTTTTTAGCCATTTGTATTTCCTCTTTTTAGAAGTGCCTATTCAAATATTTTCCCCATTATTTAATTTTTTTTTTCTTCTTATTTGTGGGATGTAGGATTTCTTCATATATGCTGGATATTAGGCCCTTATTGGATAGTGGGCCACCAAATATATCCTCCCATTGAGTAGGCTGCATTTTCACTTTCTTGACAAATTTCTTTGAAGCAAAAATGTATTTAGTTTTGAGGAGGTCCCATTTATCTATTTTTATTTTCACTGCTCGTGTTTTGGATGTAAAATTAATGAAACCATTTCCTACCACAAGATCACATACATGCTTCCTTACATTAACTTCTAGGAGCTTTATGGACTTGGCTCTTATATTTGGATCTTTGATCCATCTTAAGTGAATTTTTGTATACTGTGTGAGATGGTGGTCCTCTCTTATTCTTTTGGGTATGGATGACCAGTTCTCCGAACACCATTTGCTGAAGAGGCCTTATTGAATATCAGTTGATTGTATAAGAAAGGATCTATATCAGAACTCTCATTTTTGTTTCATCAGTCAGTATATCTATCCCTGTGCCAATACCATGCAGTTTTGACCACTGTTACTTTGTAGTATGCTTTAAAGTCAGGTAGTGTGATTATTCCAATTTCATTTTCTTTTTCAATATGTCTTTGGCTATTTGGGGCCCCTTTCCATTCAAAATGAATTTCATTGGTAGTTTTTAAAATTCAGTAAAAAATGCTGCTGTAATTTTTATGGGGATTGCATAAAATCTGTAAATCAATTTGGGCAGGACAGACATTTTAATGATATTTAGTCTTCCAATCCATAAACAGGGAGTATTCTTCCTTTCATTTAGGTCTTCTTTGATTTCTTTTAACAATGTTGTTAACAATGTAGTTTCTGGCATACAAGTCCTTTGCATTTTAGTTAAGTTTATTCCTAGGTATTTAATTTTTTGTTGCTATTGGAAATGGAACTTTTTTCTTGATTTCCTCCTCAGATTCCTCATTATAGGGGTATGGAAATGCTACTGATTTTTACACATCAATATTATAACCTGACACTTTAATGTTTATCATCTTTAGAAACTTTGCTGTAGACTTCTCAGGGCTGTCTATGTATAGGATAATGCCATTTGCAAATAGTGAAATGTTTATTTCTTCCTTTCCTATTTAGATGCCTTTTTATCTTTTTCTTGCCTAAGTGTTCAAGTAAGTACTTCTAACACAATGTTACATGTAAGTAGTGACAGTGGGTATCCTTGTTTTGTTCCAGATCTTAGAGTGAAAGCTTTTAACATTTCACCATTGAATATGTATTAGCTGTGCATTTTTCGTATATACCCTTTATCACATTGAGGAAGTTTCCTTCTATTCCTATCTTTTGATTCATTTTTATAAGGAAAGGGTGCTGTATTTTGTGAAATGCTTTTTGTGCATCAATAGAGATGATCTTGTGTTTTTTGATATGCTAATTTGATGTATTTCACTGATTTTCTTAAACCATCCTTGCATACTAGGGATGAAATCCACTTGGTCATGATATATAATTAATTTGATGTGTTGTTGAATACATTTAGAAAGTATTTCATTGAGGATTTTAGCATCTAGGTTCATCAGAGAGATTGGTCTGTAGTTTTCCTTTCTTGTGGTGTCTTTATTTGCCTTTGATATTAGGATGATGTTGACATCATAGAATGAGTTAGGCAATGTTCCCTTCACTTCTATTGTTTGAAAGAGTTTAATGAGGATTGGTGTTAGTTCTTTCCAGAATGTTTGGTAGAATTCACCTGTGGAGCAGTCTGATCCTGTGCTCTTCTTAGTTGGGAAGTGTTTGATGACTAATTCAATCTTATTACTTGTGATTGTTTGGTTGAGTTCATCAAATAATTCCTTTGTCAATGTAGGCTGTTTGTTTCTAGAAATTTGTCCATTTCATGTAAATTATCCATCTTAAAGGCATACAAATTTTCAAAGTATCCTCTTATGGTACTTTATTTCTGTGGGATCTTTGGTGCTAACCCATTCTGTGTTTCTTATTTTATATGTGTGCATCTTCTCTCATTTTTCCTTATTAGTCTTGCTAAGGGTTTGTCAATTTTATAAATCTTCTCAAAGAACCAAACTTTTGGTTTTGTTAATTTTTTGAGTGCTTATTTTCCATTTCATTTAACTCTGCTCTAATATTTATTATTTCCTTCTTTCTATTTGCTTTCTATTTTGGCATCATGTGCATTTATGTCTTTGATTTTAGCTCTTTCTTCTTTTTTAATATAGGCATTTATGGCTATAAATTTCCCTCTCAGCACTGCCTTTGCTGCATCCCATAAGTTCTGACATATTGTGTTTTTTTTTTTCATTCATTTAAAGGTAGTTAATGATTTCTTTTGCAATTTCTTCCTTGACCTACTTATTGTATAAGAGTGTATTTCTTAAGTTCCTTGTTTTTGTGCCTAATCTAGTTCTCTGCCCCTTACTGATTTCCAGCTTCATTCCATTGTGGTCAAGGAAATTACTTTGTATAATTTCAATCTTTCTGAATTTATTGAGAGTTGCTCTGTGGCCTAGCATGTGGTCTATCATGGAGAATGATCCATGTGTGCTCCAGAGGAGTATATATCTTGCTGTATTTGGGTATACTATTCTATATATGTCAATTAGATCTAGATCCTCTAATATGTTATTCAAGGTCTCTGTTTCTTTATTGATCTTCTGCTGAGATGTTCTGTCTAATGGTAATAATGATGTAGTGAAGACCCCTACAATAATTGTAAAGACATACATTTCTCCACTTAGTTTTCCCAATGTTTGCCTTATATATTTTGAGGTGCCCTGATTAGGTTCATAAATGTTTCTGATTGTTCTTTATTCTTGATAGAGTACCCTTTTCAGTATTATATAGTGTCTGTGTTTGTCTCTTACAATAGCTTTGCATTTAAAGTATATTTTGTCTGGTATTAGTATAGCTACTCCCACCCTTTTCTGGTTATTTTTGTGTGTAAAATTATTTTCCAACCACTCACTTTCAAACTTCTTGTGTCTCTAGATCTAAGGTGAGTTTCTTATAGAGAGGATATAGATGGGCAATATTTCCTTATCTATTATGCCAATCTCTGTCCCTTGATTGGAGAGGTTAAGCCATTAAATTTCAATTCTATTACTCTCAAAGCATTACTTACATTATCATATTTTCTTTAGGCTTATATATGTCATATGTTGCTTTAATTTCTCTTTTTATCTTTTTAGTTATTCTCACCAATATTTTTCACATACTTTCCTCCAACCTTCTCTCTCCTGTTTGTTCTTTTCAACCTGCAAAACTCCCTTTAGTATTTCTTGAAGGGCAGGTTTCTTGTTGACAAACTCTCTTAATTTCTGTTAATAAGTGAATATTTTGAACTTCCATTCATTTTTTTTTCTTTTAATTATTTATTTATTTTTTAAAATTACATTATGAAAAATATGAGGTCCCATTCAACCCCACCGCCCCCGCCCCCCACTCCCCCCACAGCAACACTCTCTCCCATCATCATGACACATTCAATGCACCTGGTAAGTTCATCTCTGAGCATCACTGCACCCCATAGTCAATGGTCCACATCATAGCCCAGACTCTCTCACGTTCCATCCAGTGGGCCCTGGGGGGATCTATAATGTCCCATAATTGTCCGTGAAGCACTATCCAGGACAACTACATGTCCCGAAAACGCCTCCACATCTCATCTCTTCCTCCCGTTCCCCACACCCAGCAGCCACCATGTCTACCGTTCCCACACCCATTCCACATTTTCTCTGTGGACATTGGATTGGTTGTGTCCATTGCACACCTATGTCAAGTGAGGGCTTAGATTCCACATGGGTACTGGATCCATTCATTTTTTGAATGCCAGCTTTGCTGGATACAGAATTCTTGCCTGAGAGTTTTTTCTTTAAGTACCTTAACTATGTCATATCACTGCCTTCTTCCCTTCATAGTTTTGGATGAGAAATCAACATTTAATCTTATTGAGCTACCCTTGTATATGATTGATCTCTTTTCTCTTGCTGTTTTCAGTATTCTTTCTTTGTCTTGAATGCTGGCCAATTTGATAAATATATGTCTTGGGGTAGGCCTGTTAGGATTCATACTGTTTGAGGTGTGCTGTGTTTCCTGGACATGTACAAGAGTTTGGAAATTTTCAGTCATTATTTTCTCTAACACTCCCTCTCTCCTTTTCCTTTCTCTTCACCCTCTGGAATGCCTATAATGCATGTGTTTATGCATTTCATGTTGTTGTTAAAATCCCTCAGTTTATGCTAAATTTCTTCTATCTTTTTATTTATCTCTTCTACTACCTGTCTGATTTCAGGTGTGCTGTCTTCAGCATCACTGATTCTTTCCTCTTCCTGTTCAAATTCATTGTCATGTGCTTCCAGTGTATTTTTTATTTCTCACATTGTGCCTTTCACCACCACCAGATCTGTTATCTCTTTATACATGTTTGCAGTTTCTTCAATATGTTCCCCCAGAAAAGGAAAGGAGAAATGACTTTATATGGCTACGAGTCTCTAAAAAAGAGTCTGGATGCTGTCAGAAGGATTGCCCTTATGCACAACTGAGCAGAGTCTAAGAGACAGATAAAGTAGATACAATCCCCAGGTATTGGCTCCTTGGAGGGCTAAAGAGACCCACGGGTTCTATGGTCTTGGCAGATAGGGTTCACTGCCATGTCAGATGGCCCTTCTTTGGAGCTGGTGTTTCTGCGTGATGAAACTGGACTCAGATGGGATCTCTTTTCATAAGACTTTCATGCTACTTTACTGGAATTGTAGTTGGTGTTGGAGTTTAAGATATATTTAGGGGATTTGAATCTCTGGACTGACAATATGATAGCCAGGCCCTGAGCCTCAACAGACTCCAGCTCCTACAATCTGATTTATTGGACTCACCTCACTCAGCTAAGATGGAGTTGAAGAAGGACAACCACCACACCATGGAGCCTAGAGAGCCTACAACTGAAAGCAGGAGGATTGTATCCACTATCCATGTGGAATCTGAGCCTCCTCTTGACATAGAGGTGCAACGGACACAACCAATCCAAGGTCCACAGAGAAAAGGTGGCATTGGAGTGGGAAAAGTGGACATGGTGGCTGATGGGTATGGGGAATGGCAGGAAGAGATGAGATGTGGAGGTGCCTTTGGGACTTGGAGTTGCCCTGGATGGTGCTTCAGGGGCAATCACCGGACATTGTAAATCCTCCCAGGGCCCACTGAATGGAATGGGGGAGAGTATGGGCCATGATGTGGACCATTGACCATGAGGTGCAGAGATGCCCAGAGATGTACTTACCAAATGCAATGGATGTGTCATGATGATGGGAATGAATGTTGCTGGGGGGGGAGTGGTGGGGTGGGGGTGGTGGGGTTGAATGGGACCTCATTTTTTTTTAATGTAATATTTTTTTACAAAATCAATAAAAAAATATATATATGTTCCCCCAGTGTCTTCTTAATATCCTTTATCTCTTCCTTCAGTTCATTAAGTTGATTCATGATATTCATTTTGATATCCTTGTTTAATTTTTCCACATTATCCATCTCCTCCTATTGTTCAGTTTGTTCATTAGACTGGACCATGTCTTCCTGTTTCCTAGGATGGCTTGTAGTTTTTTTGTTGTTGTTGTTTTTTGTTTTATTTTTTGATGTCTAGGCATCTGTTTATCTTGATGGGCTTATTCAGTTGGTTAACTTGTATTTCTCCACTGGTTTTATTTTGTTTATTTGCATGTGTAAGGTTACTTTATTATGCTTGGTTCCTCTTACTCTATATCCTTGCTGTTGTCTGTGTTCCCCTGAAAAAAAAATAGGACCAGAGAAGAAGAAAAAGATAAGAAGAGAAAAAGAATAATAGTAATAATAATTTAAAAAAGGTAGAAGAGGAACCATACAAGAGGTAGGAAGCTAAAAACATAATGAATTAACAGCCATAAAAATACAACGGAATAAGAATTTAAAATAATGAATCAAGAAACAAAGCAGAGAATAAAAATAGAATGAATTAGCGGGCTGGACAGATGGGAAGAGAATAAAAGATGAAAAAAATGGGAGAGAGAGGAGAAATAGTAACAATGAAGACCAAACAAGAAGAGGTTGAATGAAAGAAAAACAATTCTGTTGCTTTTGTCAGGAAATAGAAAAGTGAAGGAAAGAAAAGAAAGAATGTAGGTTGAAAAAATAAATAAAAGGAAAAAAATAAACAAAGAAAAGGAAAAGACAGCAAACAAGAAACAAAACAGCAACAAAAAACAACCCAGGAGAAACAGCCTTCCCTCTTAGGTCCCTAGGGACCTTCTCAGGCTGCTGGTGCTCATCGATTAATTGCCCAGCAGCTTACGTTCTGCAGGTGATGTACACAGTTTTAGCAAACAAAATTCAGGAAAAAGAAAATGGAAAGAAAAAAAAGAATTGATAAAAAAAAAAACAGGTAAAAAAAAGCCCTATAACAAAACTGTAGAATCTCAATCTCATATTTAATCTATATATTCCCTATCATAAGGTGCTAGCTGTGTGCCTGATAATTCATTAGATTTCTCCCTGGACCCCCTCTCTTAGCTGGTACGGAGATTTCTACATGCACGGCCTGAATTCCTCCACTTAGCTCTACTTGCTCCATAGGTTAAATGGACTTTTGAAAGCTTGTCTGGAACGTCCCTCAGACGAGTTGGACTTCTAACAGTTTTTAGGAGCTGGCCTAGTTACATGTCTGTCTCCACCCCCTCCTTGATCTAGTCCTCTCTCCTAGGGCAGCTGGGTGTGACAGCCTGTTTGATCAGATCTACCCTCCCCTCTCCCTGCGGGCCACCTCAGTGATGGTTGGTGTCCTCCCCAAGATTCAAAGGGGGCTCAGGTGACCAAATGCACTAAAAAAAAACCTACTTTCCACCCTCTTCCAGGCCCCTCTTCCATCCAGGGAGTGCTCCCTCCCACTCGGCTTGCTGGTGAGAGCCAGGGGTTCCATGGAGGCTATTTGTTTGAGGATAGGGCTTATGTGCTGTTTTTTTCCAGCCACAGGTGTGAGAAATTCATGGTTTTCCCTTGACCTCTTTGTCTCTTTGTCCCACATCCTCCTGGACAATGATTGGCAGCTTCCTGTTCTGTAGATCCACAAAGAAGCTCCCTTGGGTAGGTTTCTGTCCTTTCTCCACCATTTTTTTTGTGAGAGAGCTGAACAATGCCTACCTACAATGAAACCATTTTCACAGAACTCCTGTCTGTTTACTTTTAACCTCTTCTTCAGTACCACTCTGTCTCAACTTAGTTATTTTTTTCTTTCATCCTGGCTTCAAATCTCCAATTATCAAGTCTTTATTGCTTTTACCATTTGGAATAATTCAACTCTCTATTTTCACCCCCTTCTTCCTGGTATATCCTGTACAATTCCATATTTCACAAGCAAAGAAGTAAATAAGTCATCTTTTATTATTTTATTATTTTATTTTTAAATTATGTTTGTTTACTTAGTTTGGGCTTTTATTTGCAAAGGTTTTGTATTGCAGATGGGTCTCAATTGTGGCAGCGAGGATCACTGGTGTGAAGTGTTGGTTGTGGGGAGATTTGTGGGGAGGTGTGCACCTGGGACCATGCCTCTGTGGAATATGAATGTGTCCAAGTTGTCATGGGATGTTGTCTCAGTGGGTGGAGACCCACACAATAATCAAAAGAATATTGAATTACCATCCTGGAAAGTACCGTTCTATGCTCTAATAGACTAGCAAGAATCCCTTGAGTATGTGGACAGTGCCTAGTGAAAAAGGACAGATCAATACACCAGGCCCTTAATGCTTGTGAAATAGAAACTTATCTTAATATTATATATTATCTAAAAGTTACCTCCTAAAAGCCTCTTTGTTGCTCAAATGTGGCCTCTCTTTAAGCCAAGCAGCATATAAACTCACTACTTTCCCCCCTGAGTAAGACATGACTCCCAGGGATCAGCCTCCCTGGCACCAAGGGATTACTACCAAATGCCAACTAATGATGCATCTGGAAAAAGATCTTGACCAAAAGAGGGAAATATTAAATACAAAAGAGTTTTTATGACTAAGAGAGTTCAAAGTCAGTCAGGAAGTCATTTCAGAAGTTATGCTTATGCACAACTCAGACAGATCTCACTAACTGACACAGTAAAAAGTGCTTCAAGCATGGGGAATCCAGGAGACTCTAGAATTACCTGGACACTATAGGCAGGGCAGACAACCCCAGGAATTTGGCTACCAGTCAGGGGTCCTTACCTTGGAATACATGAATACCTATCCCCCAATGTATTGAAGTTGGATTCATTTGTAAGTTCCCAACACATGGTTCTTAGGCCACATTTATTTGTAACTATGATTACTACTATACCCATTAAATATGTGTCCCAGAGATTTAAATCTTCTGGCTGTTCATATGCAGGTTGAGCTCTGAATCTCAGCAGAGTTGCAGGCAACAACTACCTTTCAGTTCATCAGAGTTGTCCTCAAAAACTAAAAAAGATGATGATGATGGACAATGCCCACCCCCCAAAACATAGAGTATCTACAACTACAAGCAAGACAGTTCCATCCATCTGCCCCATGGGATATAAGCTCCCTCTCAATTGGAAGCAGAGTGGGCAACATCATCCCCAAATCTTCAAGATCAATGAATGAAGAAACAAAAAGAGGGAGTGCAGCTATGGACTAAAGTATACTTATTATTATTCTAACAATGGAATAATTTGTAACCCAGATATAAAGGCACTGGTCACCAGAGTTTCTGAGGGGAGGGAGAAGAAATAATAGGTGTAACATGGGGCATTTTTGGGATATTGGAATTATTCTCCATGACATTGCAATGATGGAAACAGGCCTTTATATGTTTTGTCAAATCCTATAAAATTGTGCAGTGCAAAATGTAAACCATAATGTAAACTATAGATCATGGCTAGGAGCAATGTTTCAATATGTGTTCATCAATATTAACAAATGTACCACAATAATGAAAGATGTTGTTAATGAGGAAAAGTGTGTGTGTGGGAGGAGTTGAGGTGTGTGGTAACTCCCTATGTTTTTTATATAACATTTATGTAATCCAGTGTTTCTTTGAAAATAAAATATAAGAAGTCATGAGATAAATTTTTTATCCTTAAAACTATCTTATATAGATTATACCATTTTCCTGGTACACAAAAGTAGCTACAGGCAGTTCTTGCTTTAAATAGTATTTGGTTTTTATTTTTTTGACACATTATATACACTATGAACTTATTGCACTCTTTCCAATTTTTAGTGGACCATCAACTTATATCCTTGGTAGAGAACAAGAGTATGACTTTATCCCTGACTTGCTTGGTCTTTACTCCGTAAACAATGGGGTTCAATGCAGGTGGAATAACAATGTAAAGGTTGGCAAACATGATATGGAAACTATGGGAGACATTGTGCCCAAAGCGATGGGCAAGGATGGAGAAAAAACCTGGTGTATAAAACATGAGGATGACACAGACATGGGAGCCACAAGTGCCAAGAGCTTTCTGGCGGGCTTCTTGAGAAGGGAGATGAAATATAGTGCAAAGGATGAAGATGTAGGAAATGGCAATGAGAATGACATCTGAGGTGACCGTCATGATGGGAACACAAAAGCCATACCAGATGTTGATAGAGATATCAGCACAGGCAAGTCGGGCAACGCCTATGTGCTCACAGTAGGTGTGGGGGATGATGCGTGTCCTGCAGAAAGGCAGGCGTGTCAGCAGGAATACATCTGGCAGGATGATGCAGAAGCTTCGGAAGGAGATGGCCACAACAATCTTGATGATGGTTTGGGGGGTCAAGATGGTCGTGTATCTCAAGGGAGAACAAATTGCCACATAACGATCAAATGCCATGGACATCAGAATGGCTGAATCTAGAACAGAACTGTAATGGAGGAAGAACATTTGTGTAAGGCACCCTGGGAAAGTGATTTCTTGAGCCCCAAGCCAAAAGATACTGAGTGTTTTAGGTACACAAGCTGTGGACAAGATGAGGTCAGTCATGGCCAGCATGGAGAGAAAGAAGAACATGGGTTCATGAAGGCTGCGCTCCACTGCAATGAGGTAGAGAAGGATGCAGTTTCCCACAACAGCCACAATGTAGATGGCACAGAAGGGAATCCCAATCCATACATGGAATTCCTCCAAGCCTGGGATCCCCACCAGAATGAAAGGACCTGAGTTGAAACTGCTCAAGTTGAAAATGATCATTGCGAACTAGGAAGGCACAAGGTCCAGACTCTGAGGACAGAGAGTGATAAACAGTAGTTAGGGTAATTTGATGGCAGTCTCATTTCCAACCACTGAACATTATTGACACCTAAAATAGGGTTATAATATAATTAATTAAGGTAGTATACATTTGAGAGTGAATAAAAGTTGAGGTTAATAAAGATGGCAGGCAGTATGTATAAACCATGATTGTTCCAGATATATTGGGATATGTGGTCATTCTATTTAAAGAGAACCCCTTCTCTCTTTTAAAAAACCCACTCTTCTTCATAACTTCAGGAAGCCTTCCTGATTGGCTATAATCAACTTCCCATTACTTACCTTGACTGATTAAAAGACATACTTTAGCAAGGTTGATAGATTATAATTTATATGCCTTTGTGATTATCATTGTTTATTATCTGCTTGCTCTGTTACTGTGGAATATCCATCTCTCCCTCAGGGCAGCTACTCATTCCTTTGAAGGCTTCTTGATGACTATGGATTTAGACTTGTGAGATCAATACCCCTTTATTACACCCAAAGTTGAATTCAGTTCAACACTATATGAATTCTATACTATGTTGGTACCACTGGTAAGTCAAACATGAATTAGAAAAGTCCTCGATAGCTGAAGACCATATGCCCTTATTCCTCCAAAGAAACAATTTCCAGCACCCTAGATTACAATATTCTACTCCTTTTGATTTACTAACATTATCAGTCAAAATTTATGACCAAAAAAAGTTTGTTTCTTTATGAACAAATATTAACCTAGATAGCCTCTATATCCCAAGAAAAAAACTCTCCTGGATTCCCACAAATTAATAACTACAATTTACACATTCCCTGACCCATGCTTACATTGTTAAATACACTTTACTCTTATATATTTTACCCACATATAATCTTACACAAAAGTAAAATCACAACTTCCATTTCTCTCTTTCTCACACACATACAACATGCACAGAAGACAGAGACTACCAGGAAGATATAAATGATTTCATGACTGGATTTTGGAAGTGCCATATGCTTTGTAAATTCCCAAAACCTTTACTCCTGGATTTTCTCCTTTAAATACTAGGTCTTCCTACCTATTTTCTAGCAATCCCTTATTGTACATACACAGAAAACTATTTGTACTCTACATATAGCCAAACAGCAATACCAAAAATTCTAAGCACCAGTACTAAGATGAGAAATGTGATAACTATGTCCCTCAGATTCTAAACTTGACAAGGCCAACAATCCTTTTCATTCTTACCCCTAAATCCCCTTTTACCTCTTTTTAAAGTAAGAAGTCCAGCTCGCAATACTGTCTATCTCCCTGACCAAAGTTGAGTTTCTCCTCTTTCTTGTGTTTGGCCTGAATTATATTATTGATGTGGAGACAGTGGCCACTAAAGCTGCTGAAGGCAGGGAGAGGGAAAAAGGGGTGTGACATTGGGGCATTTTCTGGACTTGGAGTTGTCCTAAGTGATACTGCAGGGGAACAGATGCTGGACATTATATATCCTGCCATAACCCACAGAATGGTCTTCAGGGAGAGTATAAACAACAATGTAAACTATAACCCATGCAGTGCAGCTGTGCTCCAAAATGTATTCACCAAATGCGATCAATGTGCCACACTGATGAAAGAGGTCATTGATGTGTGAGGAGTGTGGGTTTGGGAAGTGGGGTATATGGGGACCTCTTACATATTTTTTTCCTTCTTTATTTTTTTTAAATGTTACATTTAAAAAATATGAGGTCCCTATATACCCCCTACCCCCTCATTCCACTCCTCCCACATCAACAACCTTTTTCATCATCATGGCACTTTCATTGCATTTGGTGAATACATTTTGGAGCACTGCTGCACCTCATAGACAGTGGCTTACTTTGTAGTTTACACATTCCCTCCTAGTCCACCCAGTGTGCTATGGCCGGACATACAATGTCCAGCATCTGTCCCCGCAGTACCAGCCAGGACAACTCTATTTTGTGTGATCTATGAATCTTAAAATAAAAGAATAAAAATTTTGCTTAAAAAATAATACTTTTTCTTTTGGACTCTTATCTATAAGTAAAAGCAATTTTCTTCTGTCAATGTAAACCTTCTTCTAGAGTGTCACCATAATTCACATATTCTACGTTCTGAGGACACAGTCCAGAATTCAGACAACTTGCTGTAGTACAGCCTCCATGTCTGCTAAGTATCTGTGTTCTCCAGCTCAGATACCTACACCACAGTTCTCTTCTCCAGTGTGGGGCCTCAAACTTACCTCTTGCCAGCATTAGAGACCTGATTGTGTTTTTTATCACTTCATTTGAAGGCCCCACTCCTCTGCTAAGCACATACTCAACAATATATGGCATCAGAATCCTCATACCATATACTTTGAATCACAAATTCCCAGCTTATTTGAGATCATCCTTTATTCATACATATGTGGGGAAATGTCTTCTCTGAATTTTATATTTCTATGCATTCAAATACAATGTGTTCATACATTATACAAAAGCACTCACAAACACACACTTTGGCATGCATGCAAACTCCCAAGTTTGTCATTCTACAATCAGACAAATTTACAACATGGGAAAACTGCAAGACAACCAGTCTGGTATTTTCAATACATCAATAAAAAGGGGGAGAGGTGCAGGAAAGGAAATACCTTAGAGAATATAGAACTAAAACTCAAATGCGGTGTAGTTCTTGATTGGATTTTGTTTAAACAAACTAGGTTTAGAAGACAATTGATAAATAATGGGAGATTTAAGTATGAACTAGGCAATAAGTGATATGAAGGAATCTGTGTTAATATTACTGGATGCGACAATGTTATTTTGGCAGATATATGCATACACACAGACACAACACACAGGTGTACAAGGAGTGTAGAAATAATTTATTAGTGCATAGGGCCCAATCTGGAGACAAATACAGGCATGATGTATTGGCTGTGTAAACTTGGGTAAGCTACTTGAATTAGCTGATCCTCTGATTCTTAAATTATTAAAAAGGCATAATATCCCTGGTTCTTACATGTTATTAGGACAAAATAAGACACACCCATAACATCCTTAGTGTAGTGCCTGGCCCAAGGCAAGCTTGCATCAAGTGCTTCTACTTGTTATTGGATTATATTTTATGCCATCATTATAATCTCAAGCAGTCAGACCATACAATAAAGAAGAGAACACACAGGCAGAAATAGACATGCATGAAATCTATGAAAAGCACACCCACACATACCCATCCCTTTATTCTACCCCTTAGGTTAGGGTTACTGGCCCTTGTCACATGTCAGTCAAAGATGCTATATATAAAACACGAGCTGTGGCCATCCCGACCTAGTTGTTTAATTGTACATCTCTTCTACTTTTTGAGGCCCATCCAATGGAGCATAAACCCAAGCACTGGAGACCATGACTTCATTTTATAAGTGGGCATTGCTCAGAAGTGAAAATTATAGTGCACGGTCTGTGACCAGTAGAAGATGGGATACTGATCTTTTCATTCACTCCTTTTTCTCTCCAAATCTGAGTCCTAACCAAACTCCTTCAGGCATCCAGTACTCACCTCCTTTTGGTAATAGGTCCAAAGGGACAGAATAAAGATTGTACTGACTGAGGCAAAGCAAACCAGTAAAAGAGGCAGATACAGAAACAAAGAAGTGGAGGGGAAAGGAAGGGAATGATAGAAAGGATGATTCTCTGTACCCATTTATATTTTCAGGTCTTTGCTCAAGGTGAGGAAGAGGTGGGTAGTTAGGGCCTGGGGGACCCTGAAGACTTCTCTTCTCACCCTCAAGGGAAGAAGATAAAGTAGTTTCTATTAACCTGTGATGAAGTAGTTTCCCATTCTGTGAGTTAACTGAGTCATTCACATTTGTATTGACGTACTTGTGAGAGTACGTGCAAATTTCTGTGTGGCCATATGTGCATACCTATAAGAACAAATAAGTTCAAAACTCATATCCTTAGTTATCAGATAAAGGACTTTAAGGAAATTACCTAATGTCTATAAAAGGTGGTAATATTTGTACCTGCCTTTCAAGATTATCATAAAAACTGACAAATTAAGTAAGACAGTGCTTATAAAAGTCCTTAACACAGTAGCTGATACATAGTGTAGAATATGTTTTTCCATGTGTAGTCCGTTTCTACCTAAATCATAATAATCCAGGGTGTCTATTAAAACAAAGATTATAAAGCCCACCCCAAGGCATTATAATACTCTTTTTCTGGACAGGGCCCCAGACTTTGCATTTACCACCTCCACAATGGTTTGTTATGTCTTAAAATACATGATGCAAACATTGACAAAAGTGAAGGGAGAAATATGCACCTCTACAATAATAATTGGAGTCTTCCATACACCATTTCACAATGGATAGAACACCTAGACAGAGGAAAATTCATTTATTGCTTTCTACTGTGCTTAGAAAATTAAACAAACTCCATAAAAGCATCTGGATTCTTCAATCTTCTGAAAGCTCACCTTCCACTGTTCTCCCTACATACACTCATCCTGTGACCACAATACTGTATTCAGTTCCTTTAATGCACTTAAGCCTTTTTCAAACACTCTGTGCCTTTGCCTGGGTCATGGAATCCTCATTCTCCTTGACTGAATCATGTTCATGATTCCTATCTTTCTTAGAGAAAATGTAATTTCCTTCAGGGAGCCACACCTAATTTAGAACTGTTTTCCTCGGATGGCCTCTCCCCAAGAGAACTGTGTTTTTTTTTGTTGTTGTTTAATTTGTTTGCTTTTTATCCATTTGGTTTTAGGTCTGTCATAAACTGAACACAATCTGCAGTTATATGTCCATTTATCTTTTCATGATTGAGCCTGCCTCCCTCACTAGACTACAAACTCCACAAGGGAAAGGGCCATCTCTGTTTTGTTCAACATAGAACACAGAGTACCTGATACAGTGTTTCAGACATAGAAAATGATTATCGAGTATTTGGTAACTATTGTTGAGCAATGACTGAATAAATATTTCCTGAGTCCACTCAGTACTCTGAATGCTGTAGAAATTTGGGTGAAAACAGAAGAGATGAGATTAGTTTCGTATTGGCTTCCCCAAGAATTTTTAGCTTCAGTCAAATGGAAGTTTAGGGTGCTCCCCCTGGTCTCTACCTAGGCATAAGAGACTGATAAGTCTCATGAAACTGTACATTTTATAACAAGGTGGTTGATTATATCACTCAGTATCATTTTTCTAAGCCCTTTCTGAAAACATCTCTTTCTGTTCAGGAATAGTTTTCCTTCTTTTAACAATGGCTGACTTCTACTTTATAGGCATCATCAACTGCATAAATGATGGTACTTAGCTCATCATATAGACTGCTTTGAAAGTCAGAGCTGAATTCCAGGCCCTTAAGTAATAAGGGAATAAGGATTCATGGTAAGTGCAAGGTGCATTAACATATTTTTTTTCTTAAATAAAAAAAAAACACCTGTTTTCCTTTTTCCCTTTACTGTCTCTCCTACTGATATTTAGTATTTTTATTTATTATATTCAAAATACAATACAGGGACTTCTATGAAGATGATGTCAGAGTAGGTAGGCAGGGCTCAACTCTCTCACAAAAACAACAGAGAAAAGGGCAAAAATCTGCCTGAAGGACCTGCTTTGTGGGTGAGTAGACCAGGACAGTGCTGATCAATCCCAAGAGGGAAAGAGACAGAGAGACAAAGAACCTGAAGCAACAACTATGACATACTAAACCCTCGTGGCTGCCTGGAAGGTCACGCATCCACTTCCATGAAGATAGTAAGCCTGCACTCCACCACTTCTCCCATATCAACAACCTCTTTCATCAGTGCGGCACATTCATTGCACTTGGTGAATACATTTTGGAGCACTGCTGCACTGCATGGAGTATAGTTTACATTATAGTTTACACTTTCCCCCAGTCCATTCAGTGGGTTATGGTAGGATATATAATGTCCAGCTTCTGTCCCAGCAATATCATTCAGGACAACTCCAAGTCTCAACAATGCCTCACATCACATCTCTTCTTTCCTCTCCCTGCTCTCAGTAACTCCCGTGGCCACTGTCTCCACATCAGTTATACAATTTCTACTATTGTTAGAGTCACAATAGTTCTATAGTAGAATAGCAGTAAGTCCACTCTAATCGGTATTTTATTCCTCCATCCTGTGGGCCCTGGGATGGCAAAGTCCACTCCACCTCTAAAGGGTGGGGTGTGGGGTATATGGGAGCCTCTTATATTTTTTAATGTAACATTATTTGTGATCTATGTATCTTTTTAAAAAAAGACAAAAATAATAATAATTTTAAAAATGAAAACAAACAAAAAAAAGATTTTAAGCCTGAATAAAAATTGTGGCTCACTGCAGCTGACTGAGAGTGAAACAGACAACCTCCTCCCTGAGAAGAGGGAGGGTGGAGGTGAGGGTGGATAGTGATTTCTCTTCAGTGAATTTGGCCAGCAGAGCCTGCTTTGATTCTCGGTTTTGGCCAGACCAGAAGCTTGGGCAAGTGGAGGTTAAAAGAAATACCTCCATGGAAAGGATCATCAGGAAGCACCATCTGCTGGCTGGCCAGAACACTGCAGGGTGAAAAACTGCTTTTAGGTCTCATTGTGAATTAGAAAAAATCTGCACCCCATTAGTGAGACCCTGGCGCAATTTTAATAACTTAAATTTGGCAATTTTAAAGACTAGGGTTGAACCAAAAATCAAAGAAGAACCATGGAAAAAAATGACTAGGAAAGAGAGAGAAATTGATCATTAAATTAAATCCACTAACATATTCAGATGCATAGACATTAGCAGAAAATTACAAGCTCTACTAGAAAACAGGAAGAGATGACCCACTCAATGGAGCAAAATATCCTGATGAGATACATGCCTTAAGAATCTACTCAATGATAATCTGTCAGGAAAAAACCTCCCATTGCTATTATTAGCAATGTCTGTATCTTCAAGTAAGCCTTCCAGACCTAATATTCCTGGTACTAATCACCCAGTCACTTTCAAATCTTCCCCAAACTGTATAAAATGTTATTCTCATATTAATGACTGAATTCTCCTTGAGTCAATGTCACTTGTTACTGTATACAAGTGCATGGAGAGAAAAGTAATCTAATCATGCATGCAGATAGAAACTTAGAAAAGTGGTGATTATTGGGTGAATAAGGGGTTAATTAGCAATTATAGACTCATACTAAGGGTGAGGCTTTTATAAAATATTATCATATTTAAAGCAACCTTAAAAGACATGTATTTTTATCCTTTTTTTAAACAGAAATTGAAGCTTTCTGAGATAGTCTTATGTAAACTCTCAGCTTCAGTGAGTATTAAGACGAGATCATTAAATGCCACAACAAATACTCTCATGCTACTACCCATAGCAGATAGCTACTTCAGCACACTCCTAGATACCATGAATTCAGAAAAAAACAAAGCTTATAGAACAGTATGTAAAGAAAAATATTTCCTGTAACTGTAGCTTGTTATACAAAATGTATAATGGGCTGTCTCTGTCATTACAATGTCATGCAGGACAATTCCAGTGTTCCCAAAATGCCCATGCTACCGCTATTCTTCCTTGTCCCTCCTCTCAGAAGCTCTGGTGGCTACTACCTTTATATCAACGGCACAAGTTCTTCCATAGATGGAATAATGAATCTAGTTTAGTCCATGGTTGCATTCCCCCCTTATGTTTGTACATTCCTCAACCTTGAGGATTTTGGGATGGTGACACCCACTATGTTTCTGATTGAAAGGGGCTTACATCGCATGGGGCAGATGGATGGGATTGTCTTGCTTGCAGTTATGGAAACTCTCTGTATTTTGTGATGGACATTGTTCATCATCATCCTATTTTAATTGTCCTGGGCAAGTTCAAAGAAATGGAGAGGAGGTGTTGCCACTCTCTGAGATTCAAGGTTCAACCGACATATGAACAGACTAAAGATTTAAGCCTCTGGAACATTTATCTTTTAAAGCATAGTATTCCTCTAGGCTTTGCCTAAAGCCCTTCAATTCTTTCCACTTATTCTGTGAGCTAAGTCATCAACTCCTGTCAGTCCAATCAATTCTTTCATTCAGATCTCTCAAGACACACATAACCAGCTGCACCAAAAACCTCTCTTTTTGGATATTACATAGGCACCCCAAAATGAATTTTTCAAAAATCAAAATTAAAACTCATCATAGGCGGTGGACTTGGCCCAGTGGTTAGGGCGTCCATCTACCACATGAGAGGTCCGCATTTCAAACCCCGGGCCTCCTTGACCCGTGTGGAGCTGGCCCACACACAGTGCTGATGCGTGCAAGGAGTCCCCTGCCACGCAGGGGTGTCCCCCGCGTAGGGGAGCCCCATGCGCAAGGACTATGCCCCGAAAGGAGAGCCGCCCAGAGCAAAAGAAAGTGCAGCCTGCCCAGGAATGGCGCCGCCCACACGGAGAGCTGACACAACAAGATGACGCAACAAAAAGAAACACAGATTCCCATGCCACTGATGACGACAGAAGCGGACAAAGAAGACGCAGCAAATAGACACAGAGAGCAGACAACCGGGGTGGGGGGAGAGGGGAGAAAAATAAATAAATAAATCTTAAAAAAAAAACTCATCATATTTCCTCACAAAATTGCTCTCCCATACCTTATCCAATATTTCAGAGAATATTGGAATCATCTACTCATTGACTCAAAGCAAAAACTTGAAATTCATCATTTATACCTATCTCTCTTTAAACCCCTTTACTTGTAATTATATTGATCCAAACCTTTTTTTGAAACAAAGTAAAAAAAAAAAAAAAAAAAACCAAAAAAACTTTAACCCTTCTAACAAGACCTCGATAATCTAATCTTGATACTTTTGCCTTCTTGACATACTCTGGGAATGTTTTCCAAAAATATATAATGCCTAATCTGAAAATGTATATGTTAGAAACAATTTCCATATAGAAAATCATGGTCCTCTATCACTTCATTTCCAGGGTTCCAATCACAGTTTCTAATTATTTCCTTTTCATGTTAAACTTATATCAGCCAAGGTTCATCTCTTTTCTCTGAAGATGAGCATAAATGAAGATTGAAAATCAATGCAGTGAAGAAAAATGATATAATGTCCACTTCCTGAAGTTGAGCTATCATATTGCAAGGTTTCTGAAGTGCTATGCATGGTGACGTTGTCATGTATTCAGTACTGCACACTTCTGTGAACAAGGGCTGTTGTAGGTAAGTGTCTAAAATAATAATATGCAATATTCTAAATATAGGTAAAGAAACAGTTTCTTTAGAGCCAAAGTTTGCTGACTAGGAGGTAATGCACATACTTCTCCATTTGCTTAAAACAATTATTTCCATCCCTACTCCTATCTCCCAACAAAACTAAATTCCACTCATCATTCAAGTCTCAGCTAATCTTGTCTTCATTCAGCTTACATATTACTTTCCTGGGAATGGTCTTTCAGATCACTTGACATTAGAAAATGGTATTTCTTAATTTTATTTCTCATTTTCTGAAATCGATTATACTTGTAACTACTTGTTTAATATGTTTTTCCCTGTTATATGTAATATCTGTAAAGAGAGAAATCATATAATTTGTTTTGTTTTGCATGATGTCTGCACAATGATGTCACTTAAAAAGTGCTCAGTAAATATTTCTGCTATTGAATATCATTCATGAGTAAAGACAAAGATAATACCCTCCTTGCCCCAATAAACTCTGAAAATACATTTGAAATTACTAAATATCATTGCATAAATAAAACTGAACAAACCTATACAAACCAGCAGCCAGTAACATGTCAAATCAGAAGAATACTAAAAGTGTTTCCATGAAAAATAAAATATAATCGCAATTATCATTTTTGTTAAGCCCAAGAAGTTTTAACCAGGGAGACAGGTCATTTTTAGAGATGTTTCCTTTTGTCCTTTCCTTTTGTCTCAGCTTCAGAAATATTTTTCTTAACCTCCAAAACTGAGTTAAGTGTCATTGTTTTCTACATCCACAGAACTACACACTTAAATCCCATGGTTGCAATTATCATGGTTTGTTGCATTTATTTGTCTATTTTCTATCCTTCTTGAGAGTGAAGATATTTTCATATTCATATGATTCCATTTCAATTTCTGGAAACCAATGAATATATTTTATTGAATAAATGAATAATGTTTAAATCCTTAGGACCATGCAAGACCCCATTTGAAGACGATATCCCTCCCCTACTCACCTCCAGGCTAAGCTCCTTTCTATTTGCTTTCTGTTCCATTAAAATACAAGTTATTGAGTGAGGGGCCAAAAGAATGAGTGAATGGGTAAAGAAGAACAAAACAGAGCACATTTACATGTACGCCCAGACACATGTGGACTTAAGAGCAGAGTCCACTCAGAGATACTATAAGCAAGCTAACTGCTTAAGAACACTAATTTTAGACTGGATTTGCTTGTCTGAGTTGGGCTTCTTGTATTGTATCAAACAAGTTTGTTGAGTGCTTAAGATGCCCATTTCCTCATAATTTATTTTTCAGATTACATAAGAAAGGTCAGATAAGGTCCTCAGTTCTTTGCCTGGAAAATGGTAAGCTCTCAAAAAATACCAACTGTTATGTAATATCATTATTACAAACTCATGACAATACATACATATGGTGAACACCCACAAAATGACAGGAAGTTGCAATCACACCAAAAACTCAGAGTCAGAGCCCACTCATCTGAATCCAAGTTCAGGGATCATTTCGTTTGGACTGTTGATTTGCATGCTCAATACAGCCTTAGCCCTACTTGTTCCCTTTTGCCCATTTATCCCTTCTCATTTCAGCCCATAAGACTGTTTAGTGTGGTCCCCAGTCCTGCAGAAACCACTTGATGGAGAAAAGTGGACTTAGAGGGTTCTCTTAGCTCAATCTTAAAAACAATTGATTAGCCATCAAAGGTTCAAATCAAAGCAGAATAATTTGACAAAATATTTTCCACTTAATCTCTTTTGCTATAGCATTTTCACAGTCTGCTCCCATGTAAAAAAACCCATCCTTTCCCCATTCCCAGTATCAGAAAAATCTAAAACAGCATGATTATTAGAGAAGGGAAAATAGAATTGGCACATTTAACTATTGCAGAAAATTTACTTTTGACTTTTGTGGGGTACTTATTCATATTTCATATAGACTATATATCCACATAGAATATTTGGAAAAACAATAGTTATTCTAAGTAGAATCTATGAAGCCAAATAAGAGAGATATTTTGATTCATATGTGGAACCTAGTGCATTTTGATGCTGATAATTTGGTGCATATTTCCGCCCCCAGGTTAGAGGACCAAACATGAAAAGATAAAGAAACCAGATGATTATAAACATTAACAAAAAGTGTGATTGTTTTAAAAAACATTCACAAATCCTTTGACACACTTCCCTTTAAGAGGTGGTGCTTAAATCCTCTTCCTCAAAGTATGGGCTAGACCACCTTTAAAAGTCTCAAAGGCCTCTAATTAGAGAAGAGGTCAGGAGTATTTTGAAGGAAAAATAGGATATTGCAGAAGTGACAGTGTGTGACTTTTGAGAGTGGGCCTAAAACACATTGCAGCTTCCTCCTTGCTCTGTCTTTTGAATTGCCCATTCTAGGGGAAGCAGACCTTCATGATTTGAGAACACTCAAAGAGTCCATGGAGAAGCTGTACAGGTTCTTGCAAAGAAACATGAATGACCATCTTGGAAGCAAGTCTTCCAGCCCGAGCCAACACAAACTCTCTAAAATGCCTGCAGCCCCAAGTATATCTTGACTGCAACCTCATGAGATACCCCAATCCTGAACCACCTAGAAAGCCACACCCAAAATCCTGATAATAATGTGTGATTGCTGAGGAAAACACACACATGTTTAGTGGCTATCTCCAGCCCTCACCTTCCCAACCCCCTTTCTCTTGTGTACAGATGTTTCAATATGTTTTTGTTCTGCAACCTGAGGAAGTTATGTCTAACAGAATGGCCTGTCCATATCTTGACCAAAAAACCGGGATTAGTATTCTCAGCTGTTTATCAGGGTGGGAACTCTCAGTGGCAGGGCTCCCTCCCCCTAGGTATATAAATACACACACACACACACACACTACATACACACTCATTCTCTAGTTGCAATTCTGAGTGGAGTGTTTCTTTAATTCATTTCTATATCCTTAGCATACCTACCTCATCATCATTTCTGGATGGACTATAGTGCAAGATTCCCAACTAATTTTGCTGCCTTTAAAGGTTCATTTGAGGACAATTTCTTTCCTTACAAAACAAGTCTACATTATAGCCAGAATGAACTTTCCCATATATTAATTTATTCTGTCACACTCCTGAGACCCTCCCTCCCTTAGCCTTGAGGAGAGGCTCCAAGTTGAAGAGCTCAAGGCCCTCTGTGATTTACAAATGACTCTCCTGATCTTCCCCTCCTCCTCCTCTCAGTTTTAACAGATCCTGGGTGCTGCCCAATCGGGGTTCAGAGAGTTCCCCAATCTCACTATGTTCTCACCTGCTTCTTTGCATTTCAAATTCTGTTTTCTCTGCTCAGCATGTTCCTACCCCCACTGTTTCTTTTGTGAACCCTTATTTCTCCTTCAAAACACAGCTGCAATATAAAATTTCTGAGCTGATGATCTCTGGCAATCCTGCCCTCTCCTCTAATTACTTCGGCCCCCTCTTCTGTGCTTTTTTAGGTCATATCCTTCATTAGTCAGCACTGGAATTGTTTGCTACCACGTGTGTTTTCTCCACTAATCTATTATCTCCTTGAGGACAGCAAAAAAAAAAGCCTTACTCTTGGTTGCATCTGCAGTGCCTGTTATGTAGTAAGTAGAATATAATTAATTAATTAACATAATGAAATAACACTGTTATGTATTGTACCACAACTGCCTCCTATGCAACCTCACAATCAATCCTCAGACCCTGCCAGGTAGGTAAGATCTCCATGTATATGTGAGGAAACTGAGGCTCAGTGTAGTTAAATAACATTCCCAATTTCACCCAAAGTGGACTGGTATGGTTAGTCCATTGCAGTAAACAGTGCCCAACTCTAAACCTTTCCCCCTTAACTTTTCTTCTGTACTGCCTTGTGGATGGTCTTGCGAAGTGGTGCTCAGACAAACACATGGATGAATGAATGGCAATCTGGGACAGGGCACAAGCTGTTAAGCTGGTGATATTGTTGATTTCACAAGCAATTCTTGTGAATGAATTTCATCTTTAAAGGTACTGCCTTGAACAGCTTATCTCATACCTTTTTTGCTTCCATTATTTTCATTTTTTAAGTATATGAGCCTCATATGAAAACCATAGTACGTGCTTTGAAGCAGCAGCTGGAGCCCTTTATACTGGATAATGCAAGGCCTAGAGCTCAGGAGCTTCCACACAAGAAGTAGTTGGAGTTGGGCTACTAATCTTTGAGGAAGAGCAGGGAGCTCCTTTGTAAGAAGTGACCCAGAGGTCCTGGGGTAGTTGCTATGGCCAAACTCCCTTCTGAGTCCTTTTGTTATCAGGAATTCTTCTTTTACACAGAGGAAGTTCAGAGTGAAAATGATTCCTCCAGACAAAATATTCTGTCATTAATAGATTTTATTTCAAAACATTAGCATACATAGGTACACACATACACACACACAAACACACACATATCTTCTATCATTTCAGAAGCTCAAGACTTCACATCAAATATGTTCTTTATCCTAGGAAGCATATCTCTGTAAGTAGGAAAAATGTTCTGGCTCTCAGCTTTAAGAAATATGGAGATGTCTTAATACAAAGTAAAGAACAAGTATATATTGTACAACATATACCTCACTGCTTTGGCAAATATAACTCCCTACTCATCACCGTGCCAATTTATGGCACCAACTAATACTTTGAGTGATTGTAATCATGACCAAAATTCCCTGCTTATCTTAACAGCCAAAGATAAATTTGCGTGTTACATGACATTGGAACTGCTTCAATAGAAAACTAGGTGACTATGGATGAGAGGGAATATTGGGGAAACTCCTCTATGGACAGGGGATATTCATTAAATAACCTCTTATTAATGTCCAACATTTTCAGAACTTCTTTGAAAAAAAAAGACTTCACCAAATTGCTGTCATATATTTAAAAATAATAAAATGACACATATTAGAAAAAGAGAAACTGTCAGACAACAAAAAGTGGTTGTATAATTAGACAGCAAAAGTTTAAAATCGACAAAGAAAGAAAAAAATAAAGAGTGGTTGGTAGCAGTATCCAAGTGTATCCATTGGTTTACATTTTTCATAAATGCTCAAATTACTTATTTATGATAATGTTTCTTTGAATTAATGAAGTTGGATATATTAATAGAGAAGTCTGTGATAGAAATTTAAAAATTTAAAATAATCTGTGTAAAATTCATTACAGAGAATTATCTGAATTTTAGGAAGTGCACTAATCTTAAACTATAACTAGCTATATTCATTCTCAAGTAACTGCATTCTTAACTCTAGTGACAGCCCTTAATATTTTAATAAAGTATTTTACTATTGAAATAATGAGACAAAAATTATCTATAATCAATAGATGAATAGTTTGTTAAATAAAAAAAATACACCTATATTGACTCTGTGGTTCACATAGACAGGAAACCTATATGCAGGATTTCTGTTTTAAAGGTTTTTGAATTTCTTTTTTCCATTTTATACTCTTGTAGTTTGTTCTGGACACAATGTAGATAATCAATAGATATGTGTTGATTAGGTAAATGTGTGTGCTAAGTAATTGAACTGTGTTAAATGGGTTCAATAAGAAAAAATACTTGTATTAATTTTTTTATATCTATAAAATTCATAATTATCATTCCGTTTTTAAAGTTTAATCAGATGCCCATGTCGGTTATAAGGGAGGTGGGCATGGTCAACCACCACACCAGGGAATGGAGAGTCTACAACTGCAAGCAGGAGAAGCCCATCCATCAGCCATGTGGGATCTAAGCCCACTCTCAAGTTAGAAATGGAGTGGGCATCGCCATCCCAGGGTCTTCAGGATGGAGGAATAAAATATGGATTAGATTGGACTCACTTGAATGCTACTATGGAATTATTGTGACTCTAGCAATGGAAGATATTGTATCATTGATATGGAGACAGTGGCCACAACATTTGCTGAGGGCAGGGAGAGGGAAGAAGAGCTGTGATACAGGGGCATTTTCAGGACTTGGAGTTGTCCTGAACGATATTGCAGGGACAGATGCAGGACATCATATATCCTGCCATAACCCTCTGAATGGACTGGGTTAGAGTGTAAACTACAATGTAAACTGCAACCCATAATGTGTAGCAGTGCTCCAAAATGTATTCATCAAATGCAAAGAATGTATCACACTGATGAAAGAATTTGGTGATGTGGCAGGAGTGGGAGGATGGGGAGTGGAGGTATATGGGATCCTCTTATATTTTTTAATGTAACATTTTGTATGACCTATGTATCTTTAAAATTTTTGAAAAACTTATTAAGAAATAAAAGTTTTATGTACTGTGAAAAAAAATTTAGTCAGAGAATAATATTGATATTTAAAGGTTTAACAATTCCTCTATGGCCAACATTTTAAATTTACACCAATTGAGTGAAAAAATAATACCCATGGATTTTCCCTAGAAGAGTCTTTAAAAAATTCTTCACATGAAAAATATAGAGCATTTTCTATAGTCCACCCCTCCCCCTCTCACATTTTCCTCTGTTAATAATATCTTACAGAGGTGGGGCAAGATAGCATCTCAGTAAGTACACCCTCCTCATCTCTCCTGCAAAAAACTGGCTGAGTGGGGACAGAATCCTGCCTGAGTGATATTGTTTGGGAAAACAAAAAGTAGGAGTGCAACAAAAGGAGTGCTTGCTCAAGGTAAAACCATGGGTTTCTGGACCATATACCCAAACCTGTGGAAAGGCTAAACCTTTCCGGTAGGGCTGATAGCTACAGCATTCCCTGAACACTGCCGATTGTACAGCATTATTCCTGAGCTCATTGTTCCCCGAACCCCGAGTTCCCAGTGATCCACATTCACCAAATGCGTGTTCCTTCAGCCAGCACAGCCTTAGCCCACATTCCCTGAACCCAGGACTCCCCAAATGCAGTCATTCCCCTAGACTCCTGGTCTCCAAAAACTCCGAGAGTGGGAGGGTTCTGGTGAGAGGTGCAGAGGGGGCCCAAGGAGTGCAGGCTCAATTGTCTGGTCCCCCCTTTCTTGAACTTGGAGGAGTATTACAGCTGGCTTGAGGAGAGGCTAGAAAGACAGGAGAGGTGAATGTAGGGAAGCAGTCCGATTTACCTAAATGCCCTGGGATAGGGAAAATTGGTCTGAAAGAGAAGGAGTCAGGCAATTAACTCATCCTGGGTAACACACCTAAGGGAGGGGAACAGAGGGACATGCTTAGGAGGCTTCCAATAGCATATTTAGGGCCCCCCACAAGGTGTGGGTGCTACTTCTCAAAGGGACTGAGAGTCATTATTTTGTGTGGTGAGTTGGTTCACCAGAGTCCCATTTAAATCTTGTAGGGGAGCTCTCACATGGGCTTCTTGCTGACCTAGAAGAAGAAGTAAAGAAGGGAGAAAGAGAGAAGGACAGATTCTAAGCAGTTTATTCAATTGCAAAGAAGACTCCTTATTTGAGGGCTTGTCTGGGCATTTTCTTTGTTTGTTTTCTTTTCTTTCTTCCTCTTTATCCTCTCCCCCCTTTTTTTTTCCTTTTCTTTTTTTCCATTAGGTGCTGCAGGCAGTGTTTCTTGTCTGCTCTGCCTACTCATCCTCAATTTTCTCTTTTCTGTGAGTACTGATTTTGGCTAATAATGCTATCTCCTTTCCTTTATATCTATCTTCCATCTTCTGTTGTTGCTCTCACATTCGACCTCTCTTTGTTTACCTCCAATTTTTCTGTCTCTTCATTTCCAACACCTGTATTGTGCTTGCTATCTTTGATTCACTCTTTATGTTATTGTCCTTTTTTTTTTACTTTCCCTCTCTCCAGATCACACTGGCCTTTTAATTCATACTGTATTCTTCTTCATATTCAATTTCCCACCTCATTTTAGGTACCCCACTTTTTTATTGTTATAACTCTACACAGCTTACATGAGTTTAATATTCATTCTCCTAGGTCTTATATGGTTCTTCTGCTGACATTTACTACCAATACTACTACTATACTTTTTCTCTTCTTACCACTTTTGCTTTCCATGCCCCCAATTTTTTCCTTCAAGGGAACTTAGACAACAACAAGGAAATAGAATAAGAAGAACAAAGTGTCAATGAGAATACTTAGCACACACACAAAAACAGCACCTAAATAAACTTTGAGTCCAGATGGAGAAGTTAATCAACTAAACAAACCCATCAAGATAAAGGATGGTCAGACAGCAACAAAAAATTACAAACCATACAAATAATCAGGAAGATGTGGCCCAATCCAATGAACAAACTAAAACCAAGAAGAGGAGCAGAATATCAAGCAACTAAAAAAGCTCTCCAAACAAATATCATGGGCCAACATAATGAAGTGAAGGAAGAGATTAAGGATATTAAGAAAACCCTCAAAGAGCATACAGAAGAAATTGTAAACATACACTAAAAGATAACAGAAGGATGGTGATAAATGACACAATCCAAGAAATCAAAAATACATTCTCAAAAAATAATTGTAGATTTGAAAAGGCAGAGGAGAGAATTAGTGATGCAGAAGACAATACATTTGAAATCAAACAGATGGTAGAACTGATATATAAAAAGATAGAAAAAATCCAGTAGGTATTCAGGGATCTGAACGACAACCCAAAATTCAAAAATATACACATTATAGGTATCCCAGAAGGAGAAGAGAAGGGAAAAGGAACAGAATGGGTGTTGGAGGAAATAATGGCTGAAAACATCCCAAATTTACTGAGAGAGATGGATGTACATGTCCAGGAAGCACAACGCACCCCAAACACCATAAATCCCAACAGTCCCACCCCAAGACATATACTTGTCAAATTACCCAATGGTTAAGACAAAGAGAAAATTCTAAAAGCAGCAAGAAAAAAGAGAACCACCACATACAAGGGAGGCTCCATAAGAGTAAGTGCTGATTTTTCCTCTGAAACCATGAAGGCAAAAAGGCAGTGGTATGATATCGTCAAGGTTCTAAAAGAAAAAAATAAAATTCCAGCCAAGAGTATGCTATCCAGCAAAGCTACCATTCAACAATGATAGAGAATTCAAAATATTCACATTTAAACAGAAACTAAAAGAGTACGCCAACAAGAAACCTGCTCTTCAAGAAAAACTAATGGAATTCACAGGAAGAAATGAAAAAAAAACAGGAGAGACAGAGTTGGAGGAGAGTGTAAGAACAACTAAAAAGACAAAAAGAGAAATAAAAACAGCATATGACATACACCAATCCAAAGAAAATATAGCTAATGTAAGTAATTCCTTGAGAGTAACAGCACTGAATGTCAATGGATTAAATTCATCTGTTAAGAGACACAGATAAGCCAAATGGATATGGAAATTGAGCCATCTATATGATGTCTTCAAGAAATCCATCTTAGACCCAGGGATTCAAAGAGATTGAGCGTGAATAGCTGGAATACAATCTTACAAGCAAACAATAACCAAGAAAGGGCAGGAGTAGCTATATTAATATTGGACAAAATAGACTTTAAATCCAAAACTATTGTGAGAGAAAAAGATGGATACTATATATTAGTAAAAGGAGTAATCTTTCAAGAAGAAAAAATAATCAAAAATGTTTCTGCTTCTAACCAGGGCACCTCCAAATATGTAAGACAAGCACTGGAAAAACTAAGTGAAAAATAGATGTGTCTACAATTATAGTGGGGGACTATAATACACCATTGGACAGAACATCTCAAAGGAGAAGCAATAAAGCAACAATAACTTTGAACAATATATTAGAAGATCTGGATCTAATAGACATATACAGTACATTACACCCAATACAGCAGGATATACATTCTTCTCAAGTGCACATGGATCATTCTCCAAGATAGACCACTTTCTAGGCCACAGAGAAAGTCTCAGTAAATTCAGAAAGATTGAAATCATACAAAATAATTTCTTTGACCACAGTGGAATGAAGCTGGAAATCTGCAAGGGCCAGAGAACCAGAATAGGTACTCAGATATGGAAATTAACCAACACACTCTTAGACAAACAGTGGGTCAAGAAAGAAATCTCAAAAGAAATCAGTAACTTCTTCAAAACCAATGAAAATGAAAAAAAAAATCAAAACTTATGGAATGCAGCAAAACTTATGGGATGTACTGAGAGGGATATTCATAGCCATAAATTTATACATCAAAAAAGAAGAAAGAGCTAAAGTTGAATATCTAGCTGCACACTTAGAGGAATTATTAAAAACAACAACAAACTATCCCTGAAGGAAGAAGAAAGAAATAACAAATATCAGAGCAGAACTAAATGAAATAGAAAATAAGAAAGCACTAGGAAAAATAAACAAAACAAAGAAGCGGTTTTTGAGAATGCCAATTAAATTGACAAACCCTTTTCTAGACTAACAAAGAAAAAAAGAGAGAAGATGCAAATACACAAAATAAGAAATGAGAAAGGGAATATCACCTCTGACCCTACATAAATAAAGACTATCATAAGAGGATGCTTTGTAAAAGAGACCCATGGGAGTTATGGTCATGGCCGATGGGGTTAACTACCAGGGCAGATGGCCCCTCTTTGGAAATGGTGTTTATGTGTGATGAATCTGGACTCAGATGGGATCTCCCTTCATAAGACTTTCATGCTAATGTGCTGGAGGTGCAGTTAATGTTGGGGTTTAAGATATATTTAGGGGATTTGAATCTCTGGACTGACAATGTGATAGCCAGACCCTGAGCCTCAACAGACTCCAGCACCTACAATCTGATTTATTGGACTTACCACACTCAGCTAAGATGGAGGTGAAGAAGGACAACCACCACACCATGGAGCCTAGAGTGATTACAACTGAAAATGGGAGGATTGCATCCAGCATCCAGGTGGAATCTGAGCCTCCTCTTGACATAAAGGTGCAATGGACACAACCAATCCAGTGTCCACATAGAAGAGGTGGCATTGGATTGGGAAAAGTGGACATAATGGACAAAGGGTATGGGGAAAGGCAGGAAGAGATGAGAGGTGGAGGAGTCTTCGGGACATGGAGCTGCCCTGGATGGTGCTTCAGAGGTAATCACCGGACATTGTAAATCCTCACAGGGCCTACATGATGGAATAGAGGAGAGTATGGGCCATGATGTGAACCAATGTATATGAGGTGCAGAGGTGCCCAAAGATGTACTTACCAAATCCAATGGATGTGTCATGATGATGGGAACGAGTGTTGTTGGGGGGGGGGAGAGGGGGGGTGGGGGGGTGGGGTTGAATGGGACCTCACATATATATTTTTAATGTAATATTATTACAAAGTCAATAAAAAATAAAAAAATTAAAAAAAAAAAAAAAAAAGAGGATGCTTTGTAAAACGATATGCCAACAAGAATGACAATTTAGAGGAAATGGACAAATTCCTAGAAACACATAAGCAGCCTACACTGACAAAAAAATAAATCAATGATCCCAATAAACCAAACACAAATGAACCAATAAAATCAGTCATTAAAAACCTCCCAACTAATAAGAGCCCTGGGCCAGATAGCTTCACAGGTCAATTCTATGAAACAGTCTGGAATGAACTAACACCAATCTTGCTTAAACTCATTTAAAAAATCAAGATAGAAGGAACATTTCCCAACTCATTCTATGATGCCAACTTTACACTAATACCAATGCCACAGAAAGACAACACAAGAAAGGAATATGACAGACCAATCTCTTTAATGAACCTATATGCTAAAATCCTCAAAAAATACTTGCTAATTGTATTCAAAACATGTTAAATGAATTATGCACCATGACTGACTGGGTTTCATCCCTGGTATGAATGGATGTGTTTCAACATAAGAAAACCAATCAATGTAATACACCACATAAACAGATAAAAGGAGAAAAATCACATGGTCATATCTATAGATGCAGAAAAAGTATTTGACAAAATACATCACCCTTTCTTTACAAAAACACTGCAAAAGATAGGAATAGAAGGAAACTTTCTGAACATGATTAAGAGTATATATGAAAACCCACAGCTAACATATTTACAATGGTGAAATACTAAAATCTTTCACTCTAAGATTAAGAACAAGTCAAGAATGTCTAATCACACCCCTCCAATTTAATGTTATGATTGAAGTACTTTCTCAAGTCCTGAGGCAAGAAACAGATATAAAAGGCATCCAAATTGAAGAGGAAGAAGTCAAAATTTCACTATTTGCAGATGACATGATCATATACATAGAAAGCCCTGAGAAGGCTACAACAAAGCTCCTAGAACTTTTAAATGAGTTCGGTAAAGTTGCAGGCAATAAAGTCAATATGTAAAAATGAGTATCATTTCTGTACACCAATAATGAGCAATCTGAGGAGGAAATCAAGAAACAAATACCAGTCTGAGTGAATACACCTCATAATCTCTCTTGCAAAGAAGGAGCTGAGTAGGGTCGGAGTCCTGGTGGACTGGGCTCTTTCGGGTGCTTGCAGGGCAGGAGGTGTCTGGACATCGATTTGGTGGGACGGTGACAGAGGAGATTCTTGCAAGAGGTAGAATTTTGTGTCTCTTCCTTGGTGGTCGGGCGTTGTGGGCAGGACCCCTCCCCTTAGGGCTGGCAGCCTGGCTGTGGTGATTCCTGAAGGCTTTGTTGTGCTGGGGTGTTCCTAAGCCCTGAGCAGGCTGTTTTGGGGGCTTGCAGGGTGGGAGGTGTCTGGATGTCAATTTGGTGAGACAGTGACAGAAGAGATTCTTGTGAGAGGTGGAATTTTGGGTTCCTGACATGGAGGTCAGAGGTTGTGGGTGGGACCCCTCCCCCTATGGCTGGTGGCCCAGCCATGGGGATCCCTGAGGATTTGTTGTGCTGCAATGTTCCCAGGCCCTGTGTTAACCAGATGCGTGGTTCCCAGGTCTGTGTCACCTAAACCCTGGTGGCCCACTCTCCAGAGACACACACCTTGAGTCTTCATTATCACAGACTTCCCATTTCAGAATCCATCATGCCCTGAGGTCCGTCTGAGTTCCTTGATTACCCTAGCACTCTGCATTTTTTGTTTTTTTTTTCTGTTTTTTTCCTCCTTGAGCTTGGAGGAGTATACCAGCTGACTTGGGGAGAGTCTGTGAAGAAAGGACAGACGAATCTGCTGAGAAAGCCCAATTTACCTAAACGTCCTGGGATAGGAAACTTGGTCTAGGAGAAGGTGGAGTTAGAAAATCAATTGGATGTCTCCTGGCACACCTATGAGGAGGGACTGTAGAAGGTGCTATCCAAGCTTTCAATAGCATATTTGGGGTTTCTGGTGAGGTATAGGTGCTCTCATGCTGGAAATAAAGAGTCATAGTCTTCTGTGTTGAGTTGGTTCAAGAAGGATCTACTTGAATCTCCTACCGTACCTCTCAGGCAGCTTTCTTGCTGCCCTGGGAAAGAGAGAAGTCAGGAAGGGAGAAAGGGGGAAGGTCAGATTACTAAGTGTATTATTTAACTGCAAAGAGGATTCCTAGCTTGAAACACTGGTTCTTTTTTTTGTTTGTTTTGTTTTGTTTTGTTTTGTTTTGTCATGGTTGCTAATATTGCATTGTTTCCTGGTGTTGTCTCCCATTTTATTCCCCAAGGACCTTTCTCATTTATTTACTTTTTTCTTTTTCTCTTTTTCTTGCTTGTTCCCCCCCCTTTTTCTTTGCCACCCCTTTTCTCTTCTTTTTTTCTTTCTCTTTTTCTTCTTTTTTATTTTATTTTCTTTATATAATAGGTGCTGCAGGGAGCAATTCACATTTGCTGTGTTTCCTCATCCTTCATTTCCTCTTTTCTGTGTGTATTGATTTTGGCCACCTACACTATCCCCTTTCCCCTACATCTTTCTATCCTACATCATCTACTGTTTCTCTTACATTCCACCTCCCTTTCTTTGGTCCCCAAATTGTCTGACTTTTTGTTTCTAATATCTTTGTCCTGTTTTCTGTCTTTTATCAACTCATGATATTATTGTCTTTCTTTTCTCTTTCCCTCTCATGAAAACACTGGCCTTTTATTTCATACTATATTCCTCACCATATTCAGTTGACTCTCTCATTATAGGTACCCTACTTACTGCTATAACTCTACACAACTTACAGGTATCCATTCTCCCAGATCTCATATTGTTGCTCCATTTACATTAATTACCAATATTACTTTATACATTTTCTTACTCATTTTGCTTTCCCTGGCCCTAATATTTACATTCCAAGTGAACTTAGCCACCAACAAGAAAATAGAGTAAGAAGAACGAAGTGACAAAGACAAGATGTAACACTAACACATGAACAACAACTAATTAATCCCCAAGACTAGACAAAGAAGCTAAGAAACTGATTAAACCCATCAAGATAAAATGATGACCAGACAGCAACAAAAAACTACAAACTCAATCAATAATCAGGAAAACAAGGCTGAATCAAATGAACAAACTAAAAACCAGGAAGGGGAAAGAACATCGGACAAGTAAGTAAAGATCCCAAAACATATATTAGAGACCAACTTAATGAAGTAAAGGAAGAGATTAACAATATGAAATAAACACTTAGAGACGAAATTGCAGCATATACAAAAAGATAACAGATATGATGGGAAGGATACCACAGTTCAAGAAATCTAAAATACACTCTCAGCAAATAGCAGCAGATTAGAAGAGGCAGAGAATAGAATTAGCAACGTGGAAGACAGTACATCTGAAATCAAACAGATAGTAGAACTGATCAATAAAAAGATAGAAAAAATCCAGCTGGGACTTAGGGACCTGAATGACAATGCAAAATGCACAAACATAGTACTATAGGCATCCCAGAAGGAGAAGAGAAGGGAAAGGGGACAAAGGGGTGTTGGAGGAAATATTGGCTGAAAACTTCCCAAACCTACTGAGAGAGATGGATGTACATGTCCAGGAAGCACAATGCACCCCAAACACCATAAATCCCAAAAGTCCCACCCCAAGAAATATACTTGTAAAATTATCCAATGCTCAAGACAAAGAGAAAATTCTAAAAGCAGCAAGAGAAAAGAAAACTATCACATACAAGGGAGGCTCCATATAATTAAGTGCTGATTTCTCATTTGAAAAGATGGAGGCAAGAAGGCAGTGGTATGATATAGTCAAGGTACTAAAGGAAAAAAATTCCAATCAAGAATACCCAGCTAAGCTAGGATTCAAAAATGATGAAGAATTCAAAATATTCACAGATAAACAGAAATTAAATGATTATGCCAACAAGAACCCTGCCCTTCCAGAAATATTAATGGGAGTTCTGCAGGAGGAAAGAAAAAAACAGGAGAGGCAGAGTAGGAGGAGAGTGTAAAGGCAACAAAAAAGACAAAAAGAGAAGGAAAAAAACTTACAAAATATGACAAACACAAGTCCAAACACAATATGGCTAACATAAATAATTCCTTGAAAGTTATAACACTGAATGTCAATGGAATAAACTCACCTGTCAAAAGATTCAGACTGGGAAACTGGATAAGGAAATATGACCCATCTATATGCTGTCTACAAGAAACACATCTTAGACCCAGGGATTCATGGAGGTTGAAAGTGAATGGCTGGAAAACAATCTTATAAGCAAACAATAACCAAAAAAAGGCAGGAGTAGCTATATTAATATCAGGCAAAATAGACTTTAAATGTGAAACAATTGTGAGAGATAAAGAAGGATACTATATATTAGTGAATGGGATAATCTTTCAAAAAGAATGAACAATCATATATATTTATGCTCCTAACAAGGGCGCCTCCAAATATGTTAGGCAAACATTGGAAAAACTAAGTGAAAGAATAGATGCATCTATAATTGTAGTGGGAGTCTTTAATATACAATGACCAACTTTGGACAGAACATCTCAAAAGAGAATCAATAAAGAAATGAAAACTTTGAACAATATATTAGAGGAGCTGAATCTAATAGACATATACAGATCATTACACCAAATAGAGCAGAATATACATTTTTCCCAAGTGCAGATGGATCATTCTCCAAGATAGACCATATGCTAGGCCACAAAGAAAGGCTCAATGAATTCAGAAAGATTGAAATCATGCAAAATAATATCTCTGACCACAGTTGAGAGAAAATGGAAATCTGCAAGGGTCAGAGGCCCAGATTTCACACCAATTTATGGAAATTAAACAGCACACTCTTATAAAAAACAGTGTGTCAAAGAGGAAATCCGAAAAGAAACTAACAACTACCTTGAAATTTATGAAAATGATAATACAACATACCAAAATTTATGGGATACAGCAAAAGCAGTACTGAGAGGGAAATTTGTAGCCATAAATTCATACATCAAAAAAGAAGAAAGAGCAACAATTGAAGAACTAACTGCGCATTTAGAGGAATTAGTAAAAAAAAAAAAAAACAAAATGTAACCCCACACGAAGAAGCAAGAAAGAAATAACAAATATAAGAATAGAACTAAATGAAATAGAAAATAAGAAAGCACTTGAAAGATAAACAAAACCAAGAGCTGGTTCTTTCAGAAGATCAATAAAATTGATAAACCCTTAGCTAGTCTGACAAATAAAAAAAGAGAAAAGATGCAAATACACAAAATAAGAAATGAGAAGGGGGATATCACCACTGACCCCACAGAAATAATGACTATCATAAGAGGATACTTTGATAAACTATATTCCAACAAGAATGAAAATTCAGAGGAAATGGACAAATTCCTAGAAACACACAAGCAGCCTATATAGATGAAAGAAGAAATTGATGATCTCAACAAACCAATCACAAGTAAAGAGATAGAATCAGTCATTAAAAACCTCCCAACTAAGAAGAGCCCAGGGCCAGATGGTTTCACAGGTGAATTCTACAAAACATTCCGGAAGGAACTAACACCACTCCTGCTGAAACTATTCCAAAAAATCAAAACAGAAGGAACACTACTTAACTCATTCTATGATGCCAACATTACCCTAGTACCAAAGGCAAACAAAGACACCACAGGAAAGGAAAATTACAGACCAATTTCGCTAATGAGCCTAGATGCACAAATCCTCAACAAAACACTTGCTAACTGTATTCAACAGCACATTAAACGAATTATACACCATGACCAAGTGGGATTCATTCCAGGTATGCAAGGATGGTTCAACATAAGAAAATTCATCAAAGTAATACACCATTTAAACAGATTGAAGGAAAAAAATCACATGATTATATCTACAGATGCAAAAAAAGCATTTGACAAAATACAGCACCCTTTCTTGATTAAAAAAATGCAAAAGATTGGAATACAAGGAAATTTTTTAACATGATAAAGTGTATGTATGAAAAACCCACAGCCAACATCGTTTACAATGGTGAAATCCTAAAATCCTTCCCTCTAAGATCAGGAACAAGACAAGGATGCCCACTCTCACCTCTTCTATTTAACATTGTCTTAGAAGTACTTGCTCGAGCACTGAGGCAAAAACCAGATATAAAAGGCATTCAAATTGGAAAGGAAGAAGTCAAAATTTCATTATTTGCAGATGACATGATCCTATACACAGAAAACCCTGAGAGATCTACAACAAAGTTTCTAGAACTCATAAATGAGTTTATAAAGCCGCAGTTTATAAGGTCAATGCACAAAAATCAGTGGCATTTCTGTACACCAGTAATGAGCAAGCTAAGGAAGAAATAAAGAAACAAATACTATTTACAATAATGAATGAAAAAATCAAATAAATTTAACTAAAGATGTGAAAATCTTACACACAGAGAACTACACAAGATTGTTCAAGGAAATCAAAGAAGACCTTAATAAATGGAAGAATATTCCCTGATCATGGATAGGAAGACTAAATATTATTAAGATGTCTACCCTACCAAAACTGATCTACACATTCAATGCAATCCCAATAAAAATCAACACAACATTCTTTAAGGAATTAGAAAAACAAGCTATGAGATTTATTTGGAAAGGAAAGAGGCCCCAAATAGCCAAAGACATATTGAAAAAGAAAAACGAAATTGGAGGAATCACACTACCTGACTGCAAAACATACTACAAAGCTACAGTAGTGAAAACAGCATGGTATTGGTACAAGGAGAGACACACAGACCAATGGAACCGAATTGAGAGTTCTGATATAGATCCTCATATATATAGTCATATAGTATTCAATAAAGCCACCAAACTCTCTCAACTGGGAGAGAATGGCCTATTCAACAAATGGTGCCTGAAGAACTGGATATCCATATGTAAAAGAATGAAAGAGGATTACTATCTCACACCTTATAAAAAAATCAACTCAAGATGAATCAATGACCTAAATATAAGAGCCAAGACCATAAAGACTTTGGAAAGCAGTGTAGGGAAGCATCTACAAGACCTTGTTATAGGAAAAGTGTCTAGGAACTTCACACCAAAAGCATGAGCAGCAAAGGAACAAATAGATAAATGGGACATCCTCAAAATTAAAGCCTTCTTCACCTCAAAAGAGTTTCTCACAAAAGTGAAAAGTGAGCCTCCACAATGGGAGAAAATATTTGGTAACCATATATCTGATAAGAGACTTATAACCTGCATATACAAAGAACTCCTATATCTTGAAAATAAAAAGACAAACAACCCATTTAAAAAATGGGAAAAAGATTTGAACAGACACTTTTCCAAAGAAGAAATACAAATGGCTAAAAAGCACTTGAAAAAATGTGCTCCAAATCTCTAGCTATCAGGGAAATGCAAATCAAAACTACAATGAGATACCATCTTCCTCCCATAAGATTGGCAGCTGTGAAAAAAACAGAAGAATACAAATGCTGGAGAGGATGCGGAGGAATGGGAACACTCATCCACTGCTGGTGGGAATTCAGAAGGATCCAACCATTGTGGAGGACAGTTTGGCAGTTTTTCAAAAAACTAGCTATAGATTTGCCATAGAACCCAGTAATTCCACTGCTGGGTATATAACCAGTAGAACTGAAAATATATATGCACACCAATATTCATAGCAGCATTGTTCACTATTGCCAAAAGTTGGAATCAACCCAAATGCCCATCAACAGATGAATGGATAAATAAAATATGGTATATACATACAATGGAATACTACTCAGCTTTAAGAACAAATACACTACAAACACACGTGATAATATGGATGAATATTGAGAACCTTATGTTGAGTGAAGCAACCCAGGCATTGAAGGACAAATGCTGCATGACCTCAATGATATGAAATAAGTGAACCAAGTTGCCTCACAGAGCTAGAGACTGGATGATAGACTTAAAGGAAATTGGCGGGGGGGTGCTAGTGAAAGGATGTAAGCTGACACCTACATGGGAGAAATCTATGATAAGTGGACGTAAGTATTTGTACAAGGAAGGGATAAAATGGGGGCATAGTGTTACTTTTGGGTGGGGCTTTGCGGGCTTGAGGGGGGCTAGGGATGGGAGAATCGGTAATATTGCCCAAGAAATTTGGGGAGGGTGCCTGATCATATGAACATAGGAGATTGTCAGGTATTTGGTTGAGAGTATAATGCTGAGAAAACTTTTTCAAAAATATAATAAGGAAGGTTACCTGTTTAAGATGCTTAAAGGGCATATTCCAATGCAGGACTGTCTCCTAGGGAGTGTGTGAGTGCTCATTTTGCCATAGTGGGTTATATCATTGGATAGAGAGCCATATAATGAGAGCGAAGGTATACCCACATCCTGGGGAGGACTGATGTTCTCAAATAGAGGGAATTTTATCTCAAGAGAAATGGTGGCTTCCAATGCATTAGGGCAGTTGAGCATGTCAAGCCCTCAACACTTTTGCAAGTATCTCTGAACATGGCCCCTCAAGCAATGAAGATGACTGTCCTGTGGGCCCTAAGGGGAGGGGGAGAGAGAGAGGTATTGAATAGATGGAATCAATGTAACTGTGGGAAAATAGAAGTGTTCCACAAGATTATGCAAGGATGGATATAAGACATGTAAAATTACACCAAAAATATATAGGGGCTGATAGGCTAAAATGTAAATCATAATGTAAAACATAAGATAACTAAAAATTTAGAAAATTGTATAGTCTAAAATATAAATCACAATGTAAACACAAATGTTACCTTGTTTGAAGGCTATTGTCTCAATATCTGCACATCAGTTTCAGTAAGTATAGTATGAACATGTAAAAAGATTATTGCTGTGGAAGGGAAAAGGGTTTTATGTTGTATATTTAGGAATATTATATATTGTATATATGAATTACTGTGTCCAAAACTTTTGTGAAGATACACTTAATAATTAGGAAAAGAAAAAAGAAAAAAAAGGACGTAGACACTGAGGAAAATACAGAAGTAGTTGCCTTGACAATTTGCATACAGGGCAAGACTTATTGCAGTGATGGAAGGCAAAACATCAAAAACAAAGCTTTTGCATTTTTAAATTTTTTGACACCCCAATTTATTTTACCTTATTTCTTCTAAATTAATATGTATTCTATATCTAACCTTTAAACTCATCACTATATTCCATTTTACTATTAATGGAACCTGACAATATATTGGGCCTCATTTTTGAAGAAGTTTTGGATCACGGAGAGATTCAACAATGGCAGGGGAGGAATACTGGTGTGGGATGTTATTGACAGGGGACACGTGGTTGGCAGGGAGTTCTCCAGGGCATATATCCAGGTTACATAAAAATATTTGGATATTGTCATAGTGGATACAATTAAAAACAACTGAGGGAGTGTTGAGTTCCTAGCCAGGGGAGCTCTATCACAGTCCCTAAAGGAACAGCAACAATCCCCCAAGTGTAATTGCAAAGACCAAAAAAGAAGGAAGGCCCACCAATGAACCCTTGATACTAATGACTATGCTTGTAAGCCTGTGCACCTGAAATAAGAACAAGGCCTAGAGCTGCGGGGTGCCTAAGAGTTACCTCCTGAGAGTCTCTGTGTTGCTCAAATGTGGCCAGTCTTGAATCCAAACTCAGCATATTAATGTGTTGCCTTCCCCTCTAGTGTGGGATATGACTCCCGGGGATGAGCCTCCCTGGTGCAGAGGGATTACTACCAAGTGCCAGCGGATGACATAACTAAAAAATGACCTTGAATAAAAAGGTCAACTCAGACCAGCAGAATATCTCAGTCTACATATAATACCAGGAGTTAAAAATGCTTTTTGACATGAATAAAAGGGGGAAATGGAAAGGACAAATGAATTTATATGGCTAAGAGTCTCCAAAAAGAGCTGGGAGGTTATCAGAGGGCTTTCCCTTATGTACACCTCAGCAGAGTCCCAGAAACAGATAAAGTAGATACAACCCTGGGTATTGGTTATTCTGAGGGCTACAGAGACCCACAGGTTCTGTGGTCATGCAGATGGAGTTCAGTGCCATCTCAGTTGGCCCTACTTTGGAGTTTGTGTTTCTGTGTGATGGAGCTGGACTTATATGTGATCTTTGTCCACAAGTCTCTTCTGTTACTTTACTGGAACTGTAGTTTTTGCTGGGGTATAATATATACCCCAGGTACCTGAATCTCTGGACTGACTGTGTGATAGCCAGGCCCTGAGCCTCAACAGATTTGCAACTCCCACACTCTGGTTTATTGGACTTACACCACTCAGCTAACATGGAGGTGAAGAAAGTCAACCACCACACAAGGAAGCCAAGTGTGCCTACAAACTGAAAGCAGGAGAATTGCATCCAGCATCCATGTGGGATCTAAGCCCCCTCCTGGTATTGTTGCAGAGTGGACACAACCATTCTAAGGTCCACAGGATGGAGGAATAGAGTATGGATTAGAGTGGACTTACTGATATTCTGTTCATGAACTGCTGTGATTAGTAATAGAAGAATATGTGGCACTGGTGTGGAGAAAGTGGCCATGGTGGCTGCTAGGGGTAGGGAGTCGGAGGAAGAGATGTGATGTGGGGGCATTTTCAGGGGTTGGAGTTGTCCTGGGTGGTGCTGCAGGGACAGTTACCAGACATTGTATGCCCTCCCATGGCCCACTGGGTAGACTGCAGGAGAGTGTGGACTATGGTGTGGACCATTGACCACGAGGTGCAGCAGTGCTCAGAGATGTATTCACCAAGTGCAAGGAATGTCTCATGATGATGGAGGAGGTTGTTGTAATGGGGGGAAGGAGTGGGGTGAGGGGTTGGGAAGTATATGGGTTCTCATGTTTTTTGAATGTAACATTAAAAATACAAATAAAGACAAAAAAGAAACAAATACCATTTACAACAGAAAATAAAATAATCAAATATCTAGGAATAAATTTAACTGAAGTTGCAAAAGACTTATACACAGAAAACTACAACCCCCCTAAAAGAAATCAAAGAAGACTTAAATCAATGGAGGAATATTCCCTGTTCATTGATAGGAAGAGCAAATATCATTAAGATGTCTATCCTCCCCAAACTGATCTACAGCTCTAATACAATTCTAATAAGAATCAACCAGCATTTTAATGAACTAGAGAAGCTAACTATGAAATTTATTTGGAAAGGAAAGAGGCCCCATATAGTGCCAATGACATTTTGAAAACCAAAAATGAATTGGAGGAATCACACTACCTGACTTTTAAACATACTACAAAGCTACAGTGGTCAAAACATCATGGTACTGGCACAAGGATAGACATACTCACCAATGGAACCGAATTGAGAGTTCTGATATAGCTCCTAACATATACAGTCATGTGATTTTTGACAAGGAAACCAAGCCCACTCACCTGGGAAAGAATGGCCTCTTCAACAAATGGTGCTTGGAGAACTGGATATGCATATGCAAAAGAATTAAAGAGGATTGCCATCTCACCCCTTATACAGAAATCAACTCAAGATGGACAAAGACCTAAATATAAGAGCCAAGATCACAAAGACCTTGCAAAACAATGTAGGGATGTATCTACAGGAACTTGTTATAGGAAATGGCTTCCTGAACTTCACACCCATAGCAAGAGCAGAAAAAGAAAAAAAAATAGATAAATGGAACTCCTCAAAATTTGTACCTCAAAGGAGTTAATTAAGAAAGTGAAAAGACAGCCTTCCCAATGGGAGAAAATATTTACCATTGCATTAGTTAGCCAAAGGGATGCTGATGCAAAATAGTAGAAATTGTTTGGTTTTTATAAAAGGTATTTTTTTGGGGTAGGAGCTTACAGATATCAGGACATAAGCATAGTTTACTTCCCTCACTAAAGTCTATTTTCATGTGTAGGAGCAAGATTGCTGCTGATGTCTGTGAAGGTTTTGGCTTCCTGGGTTCCTCCAATGCTCTCAAGAGACAACCTTCTGTCTATTTGAGAGCATCAGGCCTCCCAGGATGGGGGTACAACACTTTCCCACTCACTGTATGGGTCTCCAACCAATGATATAATGCACTATGACAAGATGAGCACTCACACACTCCCTAGAAGCCTGTCCAAGGTGCACTCTGTGCCACATGTCCATCAAAACATTAAATAAGTAACACTTTTTTAAGATATTTTCTAAAGAGTTTTCTCAACATTATAGTTTCATCCACGTACCTGACAATCTCCCATGTTCACCTGCTCCCCGCAAATCCTTCTCCCAATTCCAAGGACAATCTTACCCTTCCTCACAACCCTAGTCCCCCTCAAGCCTGCAGAGCCCCACCCAATAGCATCCCTATGCCCCCGTCTTATCCTGCTGTTATGCCTGCATATCTGCTTACTTCCACTTTATCATAGATTTCACCCATGTGGGCATCTTCTCACAACCTTCCTCCTCCCACCCCCTACCCCCAATTTCCTGTAAGTCTGTCAACCACTCTCTAGTTCTCTGAAACATCTTTATTTGATTAATTCATATCAAGAGGTCATGTAAAGCAGGAGTTCTCTTGGCCATGGCCTTTGATGGTTATGTAGCCATCAGCTACCCACTAAGATAGACCACCATTCCTAGCCAAATGGCATTGGCAAAATTGGGGGCAGTGGGGTGTTCAGGAGTTTTGCAACTATCTTCCCCATTGTCTTCCTTGTGAAGTGCTTGCCCTTCAACCAGAAAAAATACCATCGCCCACACATTCTGTGAACACATAGGATGGCAAAGCTGGCTTGTCCTGCTATCACCATTAATATCTGGTTTGAGATCTCTGTGCCACTGCTCAGTGTTTTTCAAGATATGATAATGATAGTTATCTCCTATGAACTCATTCTCTGGGCAGTCTTCAAACTGCCATCCCATTATGCTCAGTAGGAAGCATTCAGTATCTGTGGTTCCCATGTCTGTGTCATCCTCAGATTCTATCTTCCGGAGATTTTTACTGTCATTGCGCAACACTTTGGCAAAAAAAATCCTTAAGCATGTCCACATCTTCTTGGCCAAACTCTATGTTCTTGTTTCCTGCATGATGAACCCAATTATTTAGGAAGTAAGGACCAAACAGTTTGGTGAATGAGTGACCCTTATATTTTCTCCAAAAGGGAAATGTTACTAGGAAAGTTTGCATTTCTATTTTAAATGTCCACAGGGTTCCTCAAATTTGATGTCAATGTGGTATCTCTACTTCTACCAAACTAAATAATTAATATAGAAACATTTTTCCTTCATCTACCACTAGAATTTTAGGTATCTATGTGTCCTCCCCAACATTTATTATGAATGCACATTAGAAAGAGTAAACATCAAAATTGTGTAACTTCTATAGAGCAAATAAAGAAAAGGTAAATGTATCCATTTTTGTCTAACTTTATTTACAAAAAGAAGACCTTTACCATTTGTAAAACAAATAGAAATATCTCATGGTACTAGATAGCACCATCCACACATATGAAATAATATTAGAGTGTTAAAGTACATGATTTGGGAGAAGAAAAGGACAAGATAATCAAGTCAAGTGGTTTAGAGATATATACTGTCATGGAATGCTATGTGTCTTACACAACCCTCCTAAATTTCCATTGAAAACCCTCTCTTTTTTTAAGGATTTGTTTTGTGAGGATCCAAAGAAAAGTGGATATGAAAACACTTTAGAAACGTTAAAATTCTTAAAAATGGGTTGTCGTTGTTATTTCCATCCTTAAATTCCCTAGTATAAGCTTTCTCCCTCCTTAGGACTAAAGATTAAAAGCAAAACAAAGCAAAAATGCCGTCCTTTGTCTTCATCAAAGTCCTTCTATCTACTTCCTTCTATCTAGTCTTATCAGGGATTATTTAGATATAGTGACATGGCCATATTTAAAAACCCAACAGATGATCAATACAAGCTTGTAGTGTAAATGGCCTTCTACTTGCATGAAATGCAACCCTGTAAATCTCGGGTAGTGATTGTCTATAAGTCTATCTTTCTTAGTCCCCTTTCTTCTCTGTTCATGTAGCCACACAAATATATCAACCTAAAAGGTCCTATCTATCTAAGTGAAAATAATATTATTCGCTTCTACGCAATACAATACAGCCTAGGAGTATGAAGGGTCATTGAGAAAAAAATGACCAAGGGAACATAAAAATCAGAGATCAAAAGAAAAGTGCCCAATAGAGTGGTGGAAGCTAAAGAGCAGTCAGCTCTTTAAGATCTGAAGTCCTAGCCTGGGTCACACTCAGTGAGTTATGAATTCAAGAGGAATGTAGCCAGTGGTGAATTGGTGAATATTTCACAACTGTTCTTAGGGATTTACTTTGTAGATTTACTGATTCTTATTACATGTTCATAATAATATATTTATAGTACCGTTAATTGGTTATTATGTGCCAGGCACAGGCTAAACATTTTATATAAATCCCCCCAGGGCCCACTGGATGGAACGTGAGAGAGTCTGGGCTATGATGTGGACCATTGATTATGGGGTGCAGTGATGCTCAGAGATGAACTTACCAGGTGCAATGGATGTGTCATGATGATGGGAGAGAGTGTTGCTGTGGGGGGAGTGGGGGGCGGGGGCGGTGGGGTTGAATGGGACCTCATATATTTTTTTTAATGTAATTTAAAAAATAAATAAATAAATAATTTTTAAAAAATCCTTTAGACTGATTTTTCTTGGGCTAAAGTTACATACTTCAAAGACCTCCAAGGGCAATCTGGATTTTTCCAGACCTCTTCTATCCCTTAGGCACTATAGACCTGTGTTTAGCAACCATGAGCTTCATACCTGCTCAGAACATGGCTCAAATTATGCCATTTACAGTCTAGTCATCCTTAAGTCAATTTGAATTCTTATATGATTACTAGTTTTGATGGGAATAGTTTTCATTGTTAGGTATGATGTAAATAAATTTAAATTGATCTGTGACAGTTTCTGGGCTCTGGTAATCCTAAAATCTTCTTGCTGTCTTCGGGTCCCTCATAAAGCTTTGCATTGCTCATTCTACACATGCGTTTCTCTCTCCATCACTACAACATTGGTGCTGGGGCAGCATTGCTGACCACATCTGAGGTTTATGGTAATCTCAGGTTTTTATGACTCTTTGTCCTATGGGTAGGCTTCAGCACAATCTGCCCCCATCCCAACTCCCTCCTCTTTCTTTCCCCTCTTAGTCTTCCACTTTTTTGCTTCCCATATTAGCCTATCAACAGTAATTGTTCAAATTCAAGTCATAACCCTTGGTCTCATGAGTTTCTAGTCAGCGTTTAGGGCCTCCTCACCCTTTTGCAATGAATCTGAACACAGAGGGTTTCAGGAGTATTTGGTATTTGCATATTTTAGGGTGTGACCCAATGCCTCATGTCTTGAACATAATCATTCCATAGAGGAATGTCCAGCTGAACCCCTCCCCATCCATCAGTATATCACTGACACCCTGCACCAGTGATACTTCCCTGCCACAAACCTCTCAAAAATTGAAGCCAACAAAATAATCAAATAAAATAAGAAAATGAAATAATAATACTTTCACAAAAACAAATAAAATACAAAAATTTTAAATAATTGAAGTAAAAAGTTTTTTAGACATTGTAACTTTCCTCACTGTAAGATCTGTTGTGTTGCAACTTAACCTAGTATTATATATTGTATAAGAGTTACCTCCTGAAAGCCTCTCTTTGCTCAAATATGGCCTCTCTCTAAGCCAAGATCAACATATAAACACATTGCCATCATCTCAGCATGGGACATGACTCCCAGGGATGAGCCTCCCTAGCACTGACATATTATTATCAGGTGCAAAATAACATTGTATCTGGAAAAAGACCTTGACCAAAAGGAGGAAATGGTAAATACAAATTAGTTTTTATGGCTTAGAGATTTCAAAGTGAGTCAGGAGCTCATTCCAGCAGGATCTCATTGACTGCCACAGTAAATTGTGCCTCAAATAGTGGGGTTCCTGTGGGTTCTAGAGACTTACAGATACCATAAGCAAGTCAGACAATTCTAGGAAATTGGTACCCTATCAGTGAGCCTTACTTTGAAATTTATGCTCCCCAGTGTAACAGAGTTAAACTCATTTATACTTTCCCTACACATGTCTCTCCTGCCCCTTTACTTGAACCTATAATTAGCACTATACTTGTTAAGTATATGCCCCAAAGACTTAAATCTTTGATATGTCCATGTGCCAATTGAGCTCTGAATCTCAGCAGGGTTGCAACATATACACTCCAGTTTATAGGACTCACCCAGGACAACTAAAAAGGAGATGATGATGGACAATGCTCATTCCAAGTAACAGAGAGTGTCCAGAACTGTCAGCAATATAGTTCCATACTTCTGTTCCATGATGGCTAAACCCCTTCTTAATTAGAAATAGAGTGAGCATCACCATCCCCAAATCCTCAAGATTGGGGAATGAACAATGAACTAAAGTAAACTAATTATTCTATTATAGATTTATTATTCTTAGCAATGGAAGAACTTTCATCATTGACATAAAGGCAGTGGCCATCACAGGTTCTGAGGGTAGGGAGAGGCAAGAATAAGTGTAATATGGTGGCATTTTTTCTACATTGGAATTGTCCTGCATGATATTGCAATAAAGGATATAGGTCATTATATATTTTGTCATAACCTACAAAATTGCACAGGACAGAGTGTAAACTATAATGTAAACTATAGTCCATGGTTAGTAGCAATGCTTCAACATGTGCTCATCAATTGTAGCAAATGTACCATACTAATGAATGATGTTGTTAAAGTGAAAAGTATGGAAGAGAGAGGGAGTGGGGCCTATGGGAATCCCCTATACTTTTAGTGTAACATTTAGGTACTCTAAAGATTCTTTAAAAAGTGAAAATACAAAAAAGACTAAGTCAGCATCATTTCTGTGGGAAAGCCATCCTTGACTTCACAAACTAGTTTCAATTATGCTCTCTGAGGAAACTAGATGTCCCTGTCCATTCCTATCACTGACCTTTTCTCATCACAGTATTATAATTGTGTTTTCTCTTTCTTTCTCACTGAACAGTGAGTGCTTTGAAGACTCAAAGCATATTTTATCTCTTTTTACAATATGGGAACTGCTTATATTTTTTAATGTAACATTTTTTTGTGATCTATCTTCCAAAAAAGTACCATAAAAATAAATAATGCTCATAAAAGAAATGTCTACCTAGCTTTGTAACTAGGAGAATGAGTTTACAGCAAGACTTATATCCATTATTAAAGTCTCTTGCCTGGGTTTCCTTGTCTTTAAAATTTTGATAATAATGTTATGTAAATTGTAAAACTTTTGGGAGAATCAAGACAGTTATTACTTATGAAGAACTTGAAAACTCTCTGGCACATTGTAAGAACTCAAAAATTATTAGCAACCATACTGAGTAATGCAAAGCCTTGCAAATAATTGGCATATAATATATTTAGTTTCCTTAATTATACATTAAGAAAATATCTTAAAATAGAGTAAACAATTATCATGATTGACAATTCTAAGCATGGAAGTAGAGAGAAAAAAATCAATGGTACAAAATGAGAATTGAAATGATATGACTAATAGAGTAATTGTGAAAACTTACAAGACCACACTATATAATTCTATGGTAAAAAGGTAGAAAATATTCACTTCAAAATGGATTACTGTATGAAAACATAAAATTTCAACACTTAATAAGTGAAAAGCACATTTATGAAGAACAGTCTTACTGGGAAAAATGAAAGGTTTTAGAGGAATAATTGTCCCAAAGTGCTTTTTAAGAAGAAATTTGTTTATTTCTTTGCTTTTGTCCATTCTTTTTTTCCAAATTCAGTAAGATTGATATCATCATTCATTATGTTAGTCAATCAAAAACAAGTTTTTGAGAAGCAGCTGTGGCTTAATCAATTGGGCTCCCGTCTACCATATAGGAATCCCTGGGTTCACGTCCTAGGGCCTCCTTGTGAAGTCAGGCTTGCCTGCACACCACAGAGCACCACCCGGCCTGCAAAGAGCCATGGAATGCTGCCCAACCTGCAAGCGTTACAGAGAGCTAACTCAGCAAGGTGATGCAACAAAAAAGGGAGACGAGCAAAAAATAAAAACCACAGAAGAGTGTGCAGCGAATAGACACAGAGAGCAGACAGCACACAAAAAGTCACAGAGGCAGGGGATGAAAAAAAAACAAGTTATTGAGAATCCTCTGTAGTACAATCTATTTCAGAGAAAAGTCAGCACAAGATTGAACTCTCTCTGGTGCATTTTAAAATTAGCATAACCCAAATAGTATTATGGGATGAGCTGTGGTAGGCTGAACAATGGTCCCCAAAGATATCCATGTCTTAATCTCTGGAACATGTCGCTGATACCTTATATGGAAAAAGGGACTTTGCAGACATGATTAAGAAAAGGATTTTGACATTAGGAGATTATCTAGGTGGATCTTAAATGTGATCCTTATAAGAGGGCAAAAGAGGGAGATTTGATTACAGAAGAGGAAAAGGCAATGTGGCCAGGGAAACAGAGAATGGAGTGATGTGCCACAAGTCAAGGAATGCCAACAGCCACCAGAAACTGGAAGAGGCAAGGAGTAGATCCTGTCCTGGTATCTCCAGAAGGAAAAAAACCTGCTGACACCTTGCTTTTAGCTTTTTAAGATGGATTTTAGATTTCCATCCCCCAGAAGAATAAGAATATTAATTTCGGTTGTTTTAAGTCACTGAGTTGTGGCAGTTTGTTACAGCAGCAAAAAAAGGAACTAAAAAGGGGAGAAACAGAACTGGTAGAACTAACTCACTTAAGAATGCAGATATTTCATATTCAGATTTATTTTCTCATTTTTCCCCCAATTCTTGGACTCTAAGAACCAAGGTGCACACGACACTGTGTTTCCTATTCTCAGAGGGCAGAGATAAGATAACCCAGCTTAAACCAGTTTTATCATTCCACATTACCTACAAGAGAAGAAGAGCTGAGGAGCTTGTCATTGGTGTTAAAAATTACTGTCCATATTATTTTTCTCATTGCTTTAAATAATTTTTTTTTCCTGAGTAATAGAGTGTGAGTACAAGAGCAACAATTTTTCTCCTGGAAAATATTTGTGATTTTCATGGTTTATCTATTGAAGGGCAATTTAGATTGGAAAGAAAATAAGTGAAGCAATCAAAATGATTGTATTTTTTTTTTTTCTTTTGAGGTACTGGGGCTGGCAACCAAACCCCCAACCTCCTATGTGGGAAGCCAGCACTCAATCACTAAGTCGTATTGGCTCCCTTGAGTTTGTTTTTTCACTTGTTTGCTCGTTGTCTGATTTTTTGTTTTCAGGAGGCACTGGGAATCAAACCTGGCATCTCCCATGTAGGAAGTAAGCATCCAACTGCTTGAGCCAAATCTGCTCCCCTGTAAATTCTATTTGAAGTTCTGAAAATCTAAGTTGAGGTTGTATCTATTGGAATGAAGTAGAAATGGAGGGATACATGGTGAATCACACTCAAAAACCCCTTTCCTTTGAGGGTCTTTTTTTTTTTGTAAAATGTGAGAACGGGGTTATCATAGACATTGATCTGAGAAGATGAAAGTTTTGAGCTTGTGAATAAATGTGAGATTTGAAAGGCAAGCCTTCATGTAAGGCAACTGAAATTCCTTTCTGGTTCTCTGCTCCCACTCAGATTGTCCCTTATTTATTCATACATTAGTTTGTGTTCAATTCCTGGATAGCCAGCTTCCCTGTTCACACAAGTGCTTTCTAGCAATGCTTTGTTCCTCCCTGCCACACTGGTTTCTTTGGTTGGGTCCTAAAACAGAAGGACATGAAAGCACAGATCCAGGGGAAGAGCTGCAATGGCCTCAATGGAGTTGGTGAAAAATGTACAGACAGTGATCTTTCCTTGTGCATGAAGCTCATGGACCCATGATGATGGGCTATAGTCACAGTTGCTGACACTGCATAACCTAAGTTTGGGTGGACTCAAGGGACTCACAAGGAATTTTTAGCTCCTGCCTGCCAAGCTTAAGACACTTTAGCTAATTTGCATATCACCAAAATTTTGGAGTCAGGGAGTTTGGATTGGGCCCCGAGGAAGGAATAAAGGAGGTTGATATAAGCCTGACAAACAGAAATTCTGGATTGATTGAAAAGAAGATGGCAAGGCACCTTTGCTGGATGTGTGACAAATCCCAAGCACATGGAGGCTGAACTACCTTGGCCCTAGATGAGGCTGCCCAACACCAGAAATTAGGAAATAGAATGACAAGGCAGGAGTTAGTACCTGATGGGCAACTACAATATTCCCCAATATTCATGTCCTTTTCCCATCCATCACTGTTTCAGAAAGTATATTCTCTCATGATCTCCTTGCCGTAATCCCACACCACTAAACTTCTTCTGCCAAGTCCTTCCTTTAAGAAAAGAGGAGTCTAAAGCCAGCATTTTTGGAATAGAAATTCACACTCACTATAAACCTGTTATAACCCTGACTCTGAGTCAGAATATGGGGACAAGGGGAGTGGAAGTGCCATGAAAGGAATGGATAAGAGAACTCACGATTTTCAGAATTAGACATTCCCATCATCAAAGGGACAATTCACTAAGATCTTATAAAACAAATTTAAAAAATTGAAAGTAAGAAACAGAATACCACTACATATATATTAGAAATAAAACTTCATCTACACTGAAATTAAGAAAGTTAATAAAGTGCTAACACCAAATTTTGAGAATTTCCATCTTATTAAATAATAACTTGTTAGAAAAAAATGATTTTGGAAAGCAACAAATTTTAAATACACAGTTTATAGAAATCATTAAATTAACAAAAACAAAAGGTTTATATACCCTTAAGTGAGCAGGAAAAAAAGGAAGAAAAGTAATTCTGAAATATCAAACACAGAGGATGTTCTAGATCCAGATATTTTCACAACCAAGCTGCTCTACACTTTTAATGAGGAGTTAATTTACATGTTGCATAACATCTGCCAAAACAATTTGGGAATTTTAAAAAATGATTGTGTTATTTTCTCTATTAACCCAACAAATGTCTAATGAGTTAATTAGACAAAATACAGGGAATACTAGCACAGTAGGTGTCCTGAATGCCTTGAAGTGATATGCAACAGAAGTTGGATAGGAGTTGCTTCTCCATATTGAAGCCTCTATTTAAACATTTGAGAAAAATCATCAGAGTCATACTTAATCACATATTTAATCAACAAATATTCATTTTTCTTACAATATGTGGCAAGAACTCTGCTAAGCTAAAGATATTAAATAGTAAATGACAATGTATGATCACTATCATAGTATTCACAGGGTAGGAGATACAAATAATTAAACACTCAATTAAAATTCAATTGAAGACCTGGTGATAAACCATGTACTAAGTGTTATGGGAATGACGATCGAGGAAATCTGATTAAATGATTTGAGGATGAGGGAAGGCTTCCTGAGGCAGTAATGTCTAAATGGAACCTTTAAGTGTAAATATATTTACACATTATACAATTTGGGATAAGTGAGGAAATAATTCCATACACAGGTGTGGTCAGCAATGGGGAGGCTGGATCTATATGTAGATCTGGGCAATCAAGGGATATCTGTTTGCCTCCCTGTGAGGTTGGGGAGCACCCTTAGGAAAATGTCCCCCTTCCTTTGACTACCTTTCTCTATGTTTTTCATCTGTTTCAATTGCTTCTATTTCAATTACATATTGCAGAGTACTTCTACTTCTTGTAATAATATTCATCAAAACTTTTGATCAACTTAATGAAGTACATTTATTTTCAATTGAGGTAAAATTCACATGACATAAAATCAAAGTGCTCAGTTCAGTGGCTTGTAGTACCTTCACAACATTGGACATTCATCTCCTCCATTTAGTTCCTACACTTTTCATCACCCCAAAAGGAAATCCCATGCACATTAAGTCATCACTCCCCATTCCCATTTCCCCTAATTCCCTGGCAACCAGTAATCTGTTTCCTAACGCTACTGGATTTACCAATTCTGGATATTTCATGTAAATGAAATAATATATTTTTGTGTCTGGTGGTTTTCTATCACCATGCTTGTGAGGTTCATCCATGTTGTACAATATAACAGTGTTTCATCTCTTTCTATAGCTAAATAATATTCCATTATATAGATTTATAATAATCTGTTTATCCAATCACAAATTGATACATATTTGAGTTGTTTCCACCTTTTGGCTATTGTAAATAATGTTGCTGTGAAAATTTATGTACTTATTTATTTATTTAAAATTTGTGTATTAATTTAGTTACTTAGGTCTGTAGTTTATTGAGAAATGGGAGAAAAGATCAGAATTATGCACCTAAAGTTGGAGATGCAGGCTCCTTTAGGCAGAGAGAGCATTTGGGCTTGTGAGGTTACCTTTATTAAGCTTTGAGTCACTCTTCTCCTTCCTAGCATTGGGGGAGGGGCCTCAGCTCTTGCTGTTCTGCTTGGTTATCCCACCCAATAATTCCCAGGGGGTCAATGGTATCTGGGGTTTCCCCTTGACACTGCAGCTTTGTAATGAGTTATAAAATTGAGACATGTGAATCTGTGGTAGGTTAGTTTAGGAAAAGGAAAGAGGAATCTGAGATCTGGCAGAGAAGCATGGTCAAGAGAAACGTAGCTGTGAAACCCTGCCTTGAAACCCCCTGAGGGAAAGACCACTTCCAAGAATAAGGCCAGAAAGATCTCACAAGACTCAAGCCACTAGAATCCCATTTGGAACAAGTCTTTTTTTGAACATGTGCTTTCAGTTATTTAGGGTAGATACTTAGGAGTAGAATTACAAGCATATGATAAGTTCTATGTATAAGTTTTGGAGGAACTTTTTGAAAAACTGTTTTCCGTACATTCCTACCAGCAATGTATGAGGATTCTACATATTCCACATCCTCAGCAACACTTATTATTCGTTTTTAAAATTTTAGCAGTCCTAGTGGGTATAAAGTAGAAAAATGTACTTTTTAAAAAGGGTTTGAAAAATCATTTACCTTTATTCTCATTCTTACCCAAGTTCAAACTAAGTTTCAGATTCAACACAGAAGAAATAGCAGGTGTGAAAGCTATGAGGGGAAAGACAGCATTTTTGTTTTGTTTTGTTTTGTTTTGAAATCCAAAAGGAGTGCATGGCAGTTATGACATAAGGAATGTGTGAGGAAAGTCTGTGAGGAAAGGGAAGAGTTAGGGGCACTGGACACCAAGCAATGACTGATAAGCACTAATAATGCTATAAAAGGACTTGAAGCCAGGTCAGGGAATTTGGACTTTAGGAAAATGGGTAACTGTTGAAAGATTTTAAGTAGAGGAGTGTCATTATCTATGTTGGACCTAGAACAACTAGAGAAGATCACTCCACTTTCCAATTAGAAAATAAATTTATGTGAGAGAGGAAAGATTGAAGGTAGTAAATTCCTAAATGAGGCTGTTGAAAATAGTGTTATCTAGAGTGGGGTATTTTAATGTGAACCATGGGAATGAATTCAAGTGAGAATCAAAAGACTTAATGAATAATAAATGCATTCTTAAATAAACAAAAGAAATGGATAAGAATAGGCTTTGGCATGAGAAACATGTTGTCTTTTGTAACATTTAATGAGATAGAGAATGCAAGAGAATATATTGATTACATGGAAGGGAAAGGGATAAGTTGGTAATACTTGTGTACATGTTGATTTTGAAGTCTCAATAGAATATTCAAGGGTGATATAAAATAGAGTTGGCTATATGGAAGAGATAAGGAAAGTTTTGGTTTTTGTTTTTCTTTATGAGAGACGTTTGGGTGGAACAGATAAGGAATTTGGGTAGAAATTTAATCTTGTGGATCTTCAGCATACAATTGATTACTAAATTCCTGGGCTTATTATGTGCTAAACACAATTATCCTCATAGCAAACCTATGAGTTTAGTACTACTACTTCTTCTATTTTGAAAGGAGGACATAAGGACCAAAGGAAGGTGCTTTTGATGGTTGAACATTCATATGTTTCTATCTGATACCTATGGTTTTCTTGATGCTTGATAAATCCTTATCCCTCTTACCTTTTAACTCCTCTAATTTCAACTAATAGTTTCTCTACCAGAGTTGAAATCCTGAGATACATAGGAATTGGATTCATCACTTGAGGATTTTCTACTGCTGATTTACATCAGAAATTCTATTAAAATCAGTATGGTTTCTTAATTTTCCACAGTCCATATCTCCATGGTCTCATCTCTAGATCACTGAATCCCTTTTGGAAGAAATAGAAGGATGACCTTATCCCTGATCTGTTTTGTCTTCACTCCATAAATGATGGGGTTAAGTGCCGGAGGGATGGCCACAAAGAGGTTAGCAAACATGATGTGAAAGGTGAAAGAGATATTGTGGCCAAAGCGGTGAGTAAGGGCAGAGAACATGGCTGGTATGTAGAATATGAGAATGACAGTGACATGGGAGCCACAGGTGCTGAGGGCCTTCTGGCGGGCATCTCTGGATGGAAGGTGGAAGACAGCATGAAGAATGAGAGTGTAGGAAATAATAATGAGAATCAGGTCTGAGAAAGCAATCATTAAAGGCAGAGCAAATCCATACCAGATGTTGATGGAGATATCAGCACAGGATAGCCGGGCCACCCCTATATGCTCACAGTATGTGTGAGGGATGAGGCGTGTCCTGCAGAAGGGCAAACGCTTCACCAGGAAAACAACAGGAACCATGATACTGAAGCTCCGACTGACGATGCCCACCATGATCTTGACAATTGTTCTAGGTGTTAGGACACTAGTGTATCTTAAGGGGGAACAAATTGCCATGTAACGATCAAATGCCATGGCCAACAAGATTGCTGAGTCAAGAAAAAAGCTGAAGTGGATAAAGAATAACTGGGTGAGACAGCCAGGAAATGTGATTTCCTTAGCTCCAAACCAAAATATGCCAAGGGTTTTGGGGATGCATGTTGTGCATAATATGAGGTCTGCAGAGGCCAGCATAAAAAGGAAGAAGAACATGGGTTCGTGGAGACTGTGGTCCATCGCTATGAGATAGAGAAGCATGCCATTACCTGCAAGGGCCACGAAGTAGATGACAAAGAAGGGAATCCCAATCCAAACGTGGAACTGCTCCAGCCCTGGAATCCCTACCAGAATAAAGGGGCCTGGATTGAAACTGCTGAAATTCAATGTGGCCACCATGGTGATAGTAATTACCTGAGGACAAAATATGGCAATTGATTCCTGAGACTGACTGGTCATGAATTCCCTCAGGGCTTTTCCACAGCTAGGATCCCTCCCTCCCATCACACAAGCAGTAGGGAAAATACCACTTTCTTTTTACCACAATCTATAGTATTAACCAAAGGCAGACAAAAAAACAAGTAAACTAAGTATTGCCCACCTATGGAATATAAAGACATTACCATACAGTATTGTCAGTACATAGAGACCATGTCTCAGCAGATCCATGTTTGATCTGTGGCGTATTGGCCTGTTGTTGTCAAACAGAACTCCAGGATGGCCTTTTCCTTATCATGGAACTCAGTCTGAGAGTTCTCAATAATGCAAATCTTGAATATCTCACCTGGCATGAGCTTCAGTAATATCTCCATTAAGTTATCCATTCAAAAAAATAAAAGAGACTATGTGTGAACTAACAAATCTGCATTCTTGATGCCAAATATTAGGACTCTGATAAGCTACTCTACTACTTTCTGACTTTCTGGAACTTGTCTTTAGTTTTTCAAAACCTGGAAGAAAACTTCCACTGAAACATTCCACTATCAACTCATCACCAATTTTCCAAGAATCATTATCTCCTTCTGCATGCCAAATTCTCAGTTGTGGTACCTTACTCTGTAAAATAGTTATTTTCCTCTTAGGGCTGGAGCATGGCAATCTGAGGTTTTGCTGTGATTTTTCTTCCTCCTTCATTCCCTATATCTCATCTGCCAAATCTGTTGTTTGAAATCTTCTTTTACCTACCTATTCTGTTTCTTCTCCACTGTTTCACCTATTCAAGTCATCCTGATCATTGTTGAAGCTATAGAATAAGAATCCTGATTCTTCATCCTCCATTCGGTATAAATATTTCTCTATAGAATAAGTGTCCTGATTCTTCTCACATCTTGCAAGTCCTTATCTCCATCTCACTCTACTGCCAGATTCATCTTATGAAAATATGAAATTATAAAGTTACTTACAGCCATGTTTAAAAATATGTAATTATTCTTCTTAGGTTTACAGAATATATTTTTATTTTCCTGCTTGGCAGTCAATACCTTCCCTGCGAAACTTTGTTCAACCTATGTGAACATGTCTGAAATCCTTTCCTAAAAGTTACCATATAAGCCTCCACATCTTTCTTCATCATCCTATTTCTTATTAATTGTATTGTTGCCTTTTCCATTAATGCAGTCTTGTCTTTTTGTGGTATTTCTAAGTTCTACTCATTGCTCATACCTTGCAAGTGCTAACTAACTTCTCCAGGAGACCTCCAGTATTACTGTACCATGAAGTTTACTCCCCTGTATGTATAATCACAGCTTAATCACTGTATCAAACAAATTATCCAATGATTGTACTGCATTTTGTTTCATCTTCCTGCTTATTTTCTTGCATTCTCTTTCTAGGTAGGTGGTTTTTCTTTCTTAATGACTGAGAACTCACTAAGGACAACTTTTCTTCCGAAGTGTAAGAAGTCATAGATTGCACATAAGACAGTAATATGTCTTACTAGTAATAATGTTGATATTAGTAATAATGTTGATATTTCAAGCCTGTAATTCTGTATTTAATTTCACTGTTACATATAAAAACCTCTCACTGTGCTCCATTTGGAGCTCTTAAAAATGTAGAAATAGTTGTGCTGGGGAAGCTTCCCTAAATCCTTCACATGAATTCTAGAGAGCTTCTAGATGTACACAGAACTTTTTGCAGTTGTTATCTCATTTTGATCTTCATAATAATTTTGACTACACCATGGACAGATACATTGATATTCATTTTACAAGAGCACAGACTCACGGAAGTGATTTGTCTAAGGTTACAGAAATTTCATGGTGCAGCAAAAATTATAACTTTTGAATTACATATATGCACCTAGCTATATCTGTATGTCCTATACCCAGGAGTGTTAAATCTCTGAAAAAATGAACATATCACTAAAGTTTAACTTAATATTAATTTGAATTTTTATTATAAATTAGAATTGTAAGTTCTAAGATTGAAATTCAAATTAGAGATGCATAGAAAATCATATCCAATATTCACTTAGAACCACACATATGCTTACTATATAGTCAACCAAAAATAACCCGGGTTTTAAAGCATGATTCAAGCTTTGTGTTAGGTCTTAGGAACATAACAGCATGTAAACATGGTTATTTTTTCTCCTACAAAACTTAATGTCTAAGTATGAATTTAGGTATGTGAGCATACATATCTATATTATTATAATTTTATTATTGTTAAAATATATTACCAATATAATCTATATGTGTAAATTATTTGTGATTATTTAATTAATATGCAAAAAGTTGACAAAAGAATTACAGAGGGCTAGAGTAGTATATTGCAGTCTGGAAGTGGAAGGGAGGAGTCCCTGAGGAAACAATGTTTCAGCTTACCACAGAAGGATGACAAGGAATTCAACTAAATAGATATAAAGCATTTGAGGTATGTGTGAAGGTCTAGAGTTAAGAGAGGATATAGCGTATTGAAGCCATTGGAGTCTGAGAATAGAAAACATAGGTGAGAGTGCCAAAATTAAAATTACACAGATAAACACACACAAATTTCACAAATAATACTATATACACACATATACTCATACATACCCACACTTACTTACCACATTTACACACGGGAAACTTATTAATTCAAACTACTTTTGATTTCTCTTTGCCTTGTTCTAGGACTGAATTCATTGTAACTTGTTAATTCTCTAACATTCTCCTCTCCATGAATTTTACTTAGCAGATTATAGTAACACAAACTTATTATCTTATCTTACAGTTCCGTAGGCCAGAAGTCTATATGAATCTCCCTGGATTGGCATCAGTGTATTGGTAGGGCTATGTTCCTTTCCAGAGGAGAAACCATTTCCTTGCCTTTTCCAGAGCCTTAGTTCATGGCCCTCTTCCATTTTCAAAGGTAGCAATAGTCAGTTGGGTCCTTCTCACATTGCATCACTCTGACATCTTCTCTAATTATATCTATCCCTTCTACCTCCCACTTTCACTTTTAAGGTTCCATGTGCTTATTTTGGGTTTAGGTAATCCAGGATGATATACTTTCAGTCCGATGGTTCACAGGTTCCAAGGATTGTCTTATTGTATAGGCATCATTCTGCCAAGGAACTTTTCCATGTCTGTCTCTGCTTCCCCAAATCCCCTCAATCACCACCACCATTCCACAGTCAGGTAATACTCACATGCATCTGAATTTGATCTGGTGCTAGGTTAAAAAGCCAGTAGAGCTGTTGAAGAGTACGGCCCCAAAAATGAAGACAGAGAGATACAGCAGGCAACAAAAATTAAGATAGAGAGATACAGGAGGCAACATAACCCAAACGGGAAGGACAGATAAAAAGACAGATGAAGAGGTAAGGCATTGGTAGAAAGAAATTTAATTTCAGTCAGAAAGGATAGACACAGAGCCTGGATAACATAACCTTTTATCTCTCTTGCTGGTTTTCTCAAAGGATCTGAAAGGTGAGAGTTCTCAAATCTAGAGGGACTCTAGTCCCAATTCAACACTTTGAGTACTTACACATTCACATTATCCATTTCCTAGTTTGTAAACTATACCATATCTACCTAGGATATGACAAAGGGTTCTGGGAAGAGGGGAGACACAAGGAAGTGCTGTGATCCTGCAGGGAATAGTCTGTCTAGAATAGTCACCTATACTTTTTGAATGAATAGATGAATGAAATTAGCCAGGCTCCAGCTTCTGACTTGGAAAACTCATGTGATGGTGAACTTTTAATATGGGGATCTCAGATGTTGTTTAAGTGAATGTTTGGGGGAAAATTGATTGGTTAGAAATGCTACTGAGCAACAGATAACATCATTGTCAGACAGCTATCAATATACCAGACTTTCAATGTCCCCTAAACTCTGACATACTTAGTTCCCCCAAGCCCAATTTCTTAATCAGATGACAGTTTATTCTGGACTAATGTGTAATTTTCTTCTATATCATTGAATGGGGCTTACAGGTCTCTACGTGTAACTGCACTGAGATAATCCTTGGATTCAATGAGCTAATTTAAGATGTTAATAATAGGGAAAACAGAGTGTGAGATATATGAGAACTCCTCCCAACATTTCTATAAATCATAAACTGTTGATAAAAAATAAAGCTTATTAAAAATAATTAATTTACAAACCCAGTTCTATGAGGAGAAGTAATTGGAGATACAGATTGCACAAGATGGTATATGTATCCACTATAATCATTTTTCCTTAACACTTTTTGGAGATTCTGCCTAATGCAATAAGACAATAAAATGGTCATACATACATGAAATACAGAGGGGGGAGTTTTTATTTTGTTTTGCTTGCAGATGATATAATTTTATACTTAGAAACTCAAGAGGTCTTTAAAAAACACTAAAGAAAAACTACTAGAATAAGAATTTCTTGTGGCAATAGGACACAAGATAGTATTTTTTCAAATCAGCTCCAGTTCTCTCTTCTTTAAATAATTCCTAAAAATATAAATGAGAAAATAATAATGCCCTCATTATGAAGTGTCCACACTTATCTATCTTCTCCCATTCTCTCTCTCTCTCTCTCTCTCTCTCTCTCTCTCTCTCTCTCTCTCTCTCTCTTGTTTTTACAGAATAGACTGCAAGTTCTTGGGTAATATATATTTTTTAATATATTTAAAAGAGACATAGATTACAGAAAATGTTACTTTAAAAAATATAGGAGGGGAAGCGGACTTGGTTCAACTGATCAAGCATCCACCTACCTTATGGGAGGTCCAGGGTTCAAAGCCAGGGCCTCCTGGCCCATGTGGTGAGCTAGCCCATGTGCAGTGCTGATGCATGCAAGGATTGTCATGCCATGCATGGGTGTTCCCCATGTAGGGGAGCCCCATGTGCAAGGAATACACCTCATAAGGTGAGCCACCCCACGTGAAAACAGTGCCCAGGAGCAGCACTGCACACATGGAGAGCTGACAAGGCAAAATGATGCAACAAGAAGAGACACAGTTTACTGGTGCCACTGATGAGAATATAAGCGAACACATAAGAAAACACAGTGAATGGACACAGAGAGCAGACAACTGGAGGATGAAGGGGAGAGAAAATAAATTATATAAATTATATATATATATGTGTGTGTGTGTGTGTGTATGTTCCCCACTTTTCCCACATCAACAATTTCTTTCATTAGTGTGGTACATTAATTGCAATTGATGAATACATTTTGGAGCATTTCTACACATCATGGATTATAGAATACATTGTAGTTTACACTTTCAGCCCTTTCAGTGGGGTATGGCAGGATAGATAATGTCCTGCATCTGTCCTTGCAATATCATTCAGGACATCAGCAGGTCCCAAAAATGCCCCAATATCACACCTCTTTTTCCCTCTCCCTGCCTTCAGCAACTCCCGTGGCCACTGTGTCCACATCAATGATATAATTTCTTCCATTGCTAGATTCACAATAATTCTATAGTAGAATTCCAGTAAGTCCACTCTAGTCCATATTTTGTTCCTCCATCCTGAGGACCCTGTGATGGTCATGCCCACTCCACCTCTCAATTGAGAGGGAGCTTCAATCCCACATGATTGGTGAATGTGGCTCTCATGTCCACAGCTGTGGACTCTCTCGGGTCCTTTGTGTGTTGCTTGCCCATCCTCCCCTCCATATCAGCTGACCCAGGTTAAGTCCAACAAACTGGAGAGTAGGGGCTGCAACACTGTTGAGGCTCAGGGTTCAGCTGGCACATGGACAGACCAGAGATTCAAGTCTCTTGGGCATACACCAACCCAGCACCAACCACAGGCTCAATAAAAGGGACAGAAGAGGCATGTGTAGAGAAGTCACATCTGAGTCCAACTCCATCACACTTAGGAGCACAATTCCCAAAGTAGGGTCCACTGGCAAGGCCCTGAACTCTGGAGTCATCTGCCACCATTCTCTCTTGAACAATATCCAATCTCTACCATCCACTGATATTCTTCTTCATGGTCCCCACTGACTTCCACAATGCTTAATCTCATGGTCCATTCTCAGACTTCAACTCACTCAATGCATCATCAACATTTGGAAAAAAAAAAAAACCACATACACCCATCTACTTTAAACTCTTCTTTGTGTCTAGGTCTTTATCTATTCTCTTTTTCCTTCTCCTGTTTCATTGACTGCTGCTTTTATTTCTTTTTCTAGGTCCTCTGTCTCTTTCTTATCTTTAAATCTTGGAATACCCTTGTCCTCAGTGTTTAGCTCTCTTCTCTTCTATCTCTACTCCTACTCCCTAGGTGAACTGAACCAGTTCTTTAAATAATATTTATTGGGGTGGCAGACTTGGCCCAGTGGTTAGGGCATCCGTCTACCACATGGGAGGTCTGCAGTTCAAACCCCGGGCCTCCTTGACTCATGTGGAGCTGGCTCATGCTCAGTGCCGATGCGTGCAAGGAGTACCTGTGCCATGCAGCAGTGTCCCCCACGTAGGGGAGCCCCATGTGCAAGGAGTGCATCCCATAAGGAGAGCCACCTAGCACGAAAGAAAGTGCAGCCTGACCAGGAATGGTGCCGCACACATGAAGAACTGGATGACGCAACAAAAAGAAACACAGATTCCCATGCCGCTGACAACAACAGAAGTGGACAAAGAAGACGCAGCGAAAAGACACAGAACAGAGAACAGACAACTGGGGTGGGGGGGAGGGGAGAGAAATAAATAAATAAATAGAAAAAAATTTAAATAATATTTATTCATTCATGACTCCTAATCATATTAATTAAACTCATACATAAAATTGCCTTTTCACACTGAACATGTTCAAAATCAGACTCTTACCACCCCTCCTTCAACCAACACTTTTATTGTAAATGGTAACTCCATTATTCCAGTTATTCTGCTCAGTAACTGTGGAGGGATCCTTGATTCTTTCTCTTGTAATAATCAACAAATCTTGTAAGCTCTAAAAATTTCTAAATTTATTTCTCAAAGACTCTAACTTTCCTACCCTACTCCACATGACTCTACTCTCTTGTCTGAAATATTACAATAGCTTCTTAAGTGGCCAGCTGATTGGAAATGATCAAAGACAGAATTAGTGATGTCAAGAGTAGTACATCAGAACATGAAAAGATGGGAGAACTGAAAGATAGTAGAATGGAAAAAATGGAACAGGATCTCAGGGAATTAAATAACAATGCAAAATTCACAAACATATATTTTATCAGTATTTGAGAAGGGGAAGAGAATGTAAAAGGAGCAGATAGAATATGTGAGGGAATAATGACTAAAAACTTCCCAAACCTTATGAAAGACATACATATCAATACCCAAGAAGGACAACACATCCCAAAGAGAATAAATCCGAATAGACATTCTCTGAGATAACTACTATTCAGAATGATAAATATCAGAAGTAAAGAGAGAATTCTGAAAGCAGCAAGAGAAAAGTCAAGCATTACATACAAGGAAATCTCAATAATATTATGTGCTGACCTCTCATCAGAAAACACAGAGGTGAGAAGTCAGTGATATGATGTATTGAAGCTACAGAAAGAAAAAAAAATTCCAGGCAATAATTCCATATTCAGTAAAATTGTCCTTCAAAAATGTGGTTGAGTTTAAAGTCCTCACAGACAAACAGAAAAGGACAATATCTTACCAAAAGACCAGAATTACAAGAGACAGTTAAGGTAGGGCTTCAGCCTGAAAGGAAAAAACAAGGACGAGAGCCTTGGAGAAGAGTGTGGAAATGAATATTTTTAGAAACGTTAAATTAAAATATAAAAGAACAGACAATGGTAATATATGACAACAGAAAGCCATAGGATAAAATAGACAAAGTAAGTAATGACTTTACAGTAATAACATTGAATGTCAATGGTTTGAATGTCCCAATCAAAAGACATAGACAAATAGAATGGAAGAAATAAAAACATGGGCCATCTCTATGCTATCTAAAAAGGACTCATCTCAGCCATAGGATACAACCAGACTGAAAGTGAAAGGTAGGAAAAAAGGTATTCCACACATATAGTAATGAGAAAAGATTTGGAATAGCAATATTAATATTGGAAAAAATAGATTTTAAATTCACTACTGTTTCAAGGGAAGAAGAAGGCCATTATAAAATAATGAAAGGGGCAATTCACCAATAATTTAATATAGAATAACTATAGTAAATATTTATGCAACTAACCTGGGTTCCCCAAGATACATTAGACAAAATAAAGTTCTGTACAATATTATTTGGAGACTTCACTACACTATCTTCAGTATTGGATTGATCATTTGGACAGAGGATAATAAGGAAATAGAGAGATTGAATAGCATAAAAAATGAACTAGACCTCACAGACATTTAGAGAGCATTACACCTGAAAGCAGTAGAATATACATTCTTTTCAAATACTCATGGATCATTGTCCAGAATAGACCATGGATCATTTTCCAGAATAGACCATATATTGGGTCACAAGACAGGTATCAATCAATTTTAAAAGTTTGAAATTATGCAAAACACTTCCTCTGATCAAAACAGAATGAAGCTGGAAATCACTAATGGACAATAAAAGGGAAAAACCCCAAATATATGGAGATTAAACAATACACTCTTAAATATTTAGTAAGCCAAAGAAGAAATTGCAAGAGAAATAAATAAATATCTCAAGACAAATAATAATGAAAATACATCATATAAAAACTTATGGGGCACCACAAAGGCAGTGCTGAAAGGGAAATTTATATCTGCCAATAAAATAAGAAAGAGCTAAAATTGAAGACCTTAACTGCTCATGTGGAGGACCTCTAAAAAGAGCAGTAAACCAATTCCAGTCAAATTGAAGGGAAGAAATAACAAAGATTAGAATAGAATAAATGAAATTGTTTGAGAATAAAACAATAAAGAGAATCAACAAAACCAAAAGTTGGTTTTTGAGATCATCAAAATCTGTAAACCATTAGCTAGACTAATATAGTAAAATAGAGAAGAGATGCAAATAAATAAAATCAGAAATGAGAGGTGGATATTGTCACAGACCCCACAGAAATAAGGGAGATCATAAGAGGATGCTATGACAACTATAATCCAAAAAACTAGACAAGTTACTAAATTACTGTAAACATATGAACAACCTACAATGATCGTAGAATTAATGAATACCTCAACAAACCAGTCACAAATAAAGAGATCGATACAGTCACCTAAAACCTTCCAATACCAGAGAGACAGCAAAGATGGAGGCAGAGTAAAAAACTCTAAGATTTAGCCCATTCTACTGGGCAATTAGTAAAGGCATAGAGCTATCTAAAGCATCTTTTAGGGTTCCAGGAAACGAGAAGAGCATCCTACAACATCCTCGAAAGAATGGAAGGAGAAGACTGCCCATCCTCAGAGAAGATTCATGAGTAGAGCACTTCATGCCACAGAGGCAAGTGACCATACTCCACTGGCAGCAGAAACTGCCTTGAGAGATATTCCATGGCTGGAATTAGACACCCCATTTCCCAAAAAACAGGGGAGAAAGAGACATGGTTGGGCACCAACTTCAGCTACAAAATTCAGTGAGCTAAAGTATAATCCTAAGAACAGCTTAAGTTTGAACCTAAGTCAGAAAGAGTTCGACATTCAAATTTTTTGCTCTCGAGGGGAAGCTGAGCTTCTTGAGAATCACAGCAATGGTAGGGACTGACTTCTTTCCACCCAGATTGGCTTACAGTTCTAGCCTAAACCTAAGCCCCACCTCCAGCAGGGAAGCTGGGGGAAGCTGAACAAGTTTCACTGGGAAACTACAGGCCAGGCTGTGGAGGGCATTGCTATTCCTAATCTTGGTGTAAGCCCCTTCAGGAGCTGGTTTTGGAAGTTCCATTTCCCAAAAACAGGGGAGGAAGAGACAGTTGGCTACTGACTTCATCTACAGATTTGTAAATTCAGTGGGCTAAAGTATAACCCTAAGAACAACTAAAATTTGAATCTGCCCCCAAACGAGGGTGAGCTTAGAGTCTTCACAGATAAGCAGAAGCTGAGAGAGTTTACAACAAAGAGATCTGCTCTGCAGGAAAGACTGCAAGGTGTGCTACACCCCAAAAAGAAAAGACAGGCTTGGAATTGAGTCTAGAAATGAAGATTATGACAGTAAAATAACTGAAAGTGTCAAAAGAGTGGTGAAAATAAAATATGACATTAAATTCAAAGGTTTAAATGAGTGAAATAAGTACTGCCTTTACAGTAACAACATTGATTAAACTCCCCAATTAAAAGACACAGACTGGCAGAGTGATATGAGCCATCTCTATGCTGTCTACAGTAGGCTTCCCATAGACCCAAGGATATGAATAGAATGAAAAGGAAAGGTTGGAAAAAGATAGCCAATGCATGCAGTAACCAAAAAAAAAAAGCCAGAGTAGCTACACTTACTTTACACTTATATCAGATGAAATAGACTTTAAAAGCAAAACTGTTATTAGAAACAGTTAATAAAGGGGCAAGTCAGTATGAAGAAATAACAATCATAAATGTATATGCACCTAACCAGGATGCTGCAAGATAAGCGGGCAAACACTAGCAAAACTGAAGGGAGAAATAGATGTCTCTACAATAATAGTTGGAGACTTCAATACCCCACCCTCAGAATTGGATATAACATCTGGACAGAAGATCAATAAAGAAACAGAGAGCTTGAATAATATGATAAATGGACTAAACCTAATAGACATGTACATATCTTTGCACCCCAAAACAGCAGGGTATCTTCAAGAAGATTAACAAAATCAACAAACCCTTAGCTAGACTGATAAACCATATTACCTAGCTTACAGCAGTAAAAACAACATAGCACTGACATAAAAATAGACACATAGAACAATAGAACCAAACTGATGGTTCAGAAGCAGACTTTTACATCCATGGTCAAGTGATTTTTGACAAGCCCATCAAACTCACCAGCTCGGGAAGAACAGTATATTCAACAAATGGTGAATGGAAAACTGTTTATCCATAGCTAAAAAAAGAGACAGGACACCTATCTCATAGCTTATACAAAAATTAACTCAAAATGAATCAAAGACCTAAATATAAAAGCAAGAAACAAAGCTCCTGGAAGAAAATATGGGAAAACATCATCAAGACCTGGTGGTAGGTGTCAGATTCTTAAACCTTACACTGAAAGCACAAGCAACAAAAGAAAACATGGATAAATGGGACCTTCTCAAACTTAAACACTTTTGTGTTTCAAAAGACGTAGTTAAGGTGAAAAGGCAGCCCACTCAATGAGAGAAAATATTTGGAAGCCACATATCCAATAAGGGTTTGATTTCCAGTCTATATAAAGAAAACTTACAACTCAACAATAAAAGAGCAAGCAATCCAATTTTAAAATGGGCAAAATATTTAAGTAGACATTTCATCAAAGAGGAAAAACAAATGGCTGAAAAGCAAAGGAAAAAATGTTCCATATTACTAGCTGTTAGGGAAATGCAAATCAAAACGAAAATGAGATATGATCTCACACCACATAGAATCATCATTATTTAAAAAAACACCAATAAACAATAAGTTTATGCAGAGGATGTGGAGAAATGGAACATTCTTTCACTGTTGGTGAGAATGTAAAATGGTGCAGCCTCTGTGGAAGACAGTTTAGTAGTTCTTCAGAGAGTTAAATATAGAACTGCCATATGATCCAGCTATTCCTCTACTAGGAATATATTCAGTATGAGTGACACAAACAGACATTTGCACATCAGTGTTCATAGAGGCATTATTTGTATTTCCAAAAAGATAGAAGCAACCCAGGTGTCCATCAGCCAATGAGTGGATAAGCAAAATATTTTATGTATATATGATAGAATGCAGTAAGAAGAAATGAAATTGGGACATATATGATAACATGGATGGATCTTGAAGACATTATGTTAAGTGAGGTAAGCCAGACACAAAAGGACATATATTGCAGGGCCACATTAATATGAACTAAATATGAAGAATAAACCCATGGAATTAAAACATAGAGCATAGGTTATTAGGAGATAAGAGGAGGGCTGAGAAGGACTATTGGTGCTTAATGTATGCAGAAGTTTTAACTTGACTGTAAAAGTTTGGAAATTGATAGAATTGAACATTACACATTGTATGTGTAGCAGTTGGTTTATAAGTTGGAATGTGGCTGGAAAAGGTAGTCTAGAATGTAGATGGTGATTGAAATAAAGTTAGAGAATAATCTAGGGACTGAATAATGCAGTGAACTCAGAGATGGATGAGAATTGTGGTGGATAATACAGATGCAAGAGTGTCCTTCTGTGAGCTAAAGAGATGTACATCATTATTGCACAGTGGTGGGAAGGTAAAGAAACATCAGAAAAATACAACTGATGTGGCCTATGGACTATGGGTAACAGCAATACTGTAATATTCATGCATCTATGTCAAGATGTACTGTGCTGGTAATGTAAAAATATGGAAAAAGTGTGCCAAGTGTACACTATGGACCTTGGTTTGCAGTAATAGCCTGATGGTATTATTTCCTAATCTTTAACAAATGTTCCACCATGGTGTGGTGTGTTGAAGGGATGTTGTATGGGAATTCTCCACATGTAGCATGATTATTTTATAAATTCACAACTTCTGTAATAAAAATATATTTTAAAATAATAATAGGGTGGATTGGGGAAAATATAATAAATGTAAGATATAGACTATAGTTAGTAATAAGATTTTGATGATATTCTTTCATAATTTGTAACTAATGCATCATTACAATGCAAGGTGGTGGTGGTGAGTTGATGTATGGGACTCTTATATGATGTTATGCATGTTTGTTTTGTAAGTTCACAATTTATCTAATATATTTATTGTTTTTTAAGATTTGTTTATTTATTTATTTGTCCCCCTCTCCCTCATTGTTTTGCACTTGCTGTCTGCTCACCACGTCCATTTACAGTGCACTCTTCTGTGTCTGCTCATCTTCTCTTTAGGTGGCACCAGGAACCAATCCTGGGACCTTGCAGAGTGGGAGAGAGGCACTGAGTCTCTTGCACCATCTCAACTCACTGGTCAGCTGCATCTCTTATTGTTTCTCCTCTGTGTCTCTTTTGGTTGCTCCATCTTGCAGCATCATCTCTTCACACAGGCCAGAACTTCTGCATGGGCCAGCACTCTTGCGTGGGCCAGGACTCCGTGCAGGTCAGCACTTTGTGCAGGCCAGTGCTCTGTTCAGGACAGCTCGCTGTGCAGCTGCCTTCTCCAAGAGGTCCTGTGAATCTAATCCTGACCTCCTATATGGAAATAAGAGCCCAATTGCTTGAGCCACATCTGCTTCCCCATTTATTCTTTATGTGTGTTCATGTATGAGTGATATAGTTCAAGAAAATTAAAAAAAAAAAGACTCCCAAAATAAAAAGCCCTGGACCAGATGGCTCCACAGGTGAATTCTATCAATCATTCAAAAATGATCTAATACCAAAATTGCCCAAGCTCTTCCAAAAAAGGTGAACAGGCGAGAATGCTACCATACACATTTTATGAAGCCATCATTACCCTACTATCAAAACCAGATAAAGATACTATGAAAAAAGAAAATTACAGACCAATATTGCTGAAGATTATATATGCAAATATCCTCAAAAAAATACTTGCAAACCAAATCCAAAAGCACACTAAAAGAATTATACACCACAATCAAGTGGGATTTACACCAGGTATGTAAGTATGGTTCAACACAAGAAAATCAAGTAGTGTAATAGATCACATTGGTAAATTCAAGAAGAAAAATCACATGATCCTCTCAATTGATACAGAAAAGGCATTTGCAAAAAATATATAGCTTCCTTTCTTGACAAAAACACTCCAAAAGACAAGAATAGAAGGAAACTTTCTCAAATGGTAAAGTGAATATATTAAAAACATACAACTAGCATTGTGAATGATTGAAAGCTTTCAAATAGAGATCAGGAAGAAGACAAGGATGCCCCCTGACACCACTGTTATTCAATATTGTGCTAGAAGTTCTAGGTAGAGCAATTGGGCTAGATGAAGAAATAAAAGGCACCCAAATAGGAAAGGAATAAGTAAAACTTTTGCTATTCCTGATAATATGCTGTATCTGGAAAATCTTGAAAAATCCCCAATGAAGTGGCAAGATACAAGATTAATATGCAAAAATCAGTAATGTTTCTGTACACCATTGATGAGAAATCTGAGGAGGAAATCAGAAAAAAATTCCACGCACAATAGCAACTAAAAGAATCAAATATTTAGGAATAAACTTAATCCAGGACACAAAGGACCTATATTCAGAATACTACAAAACATTGCTAAAAGAAACTGAAGAAGACTAAAAGGGAAAGAAAGGGAATGTTCATCGAATGAAAAGATTAAATATCATTATAATATCAGTTCTACCCAAACTGACTTACAGATTCAATGCAATCCCAATAAAAATCCCAACAGCTGAAATGAAAAAGCTGTTATCAAATTTATTTGAATGGGTAAGGGTCCCAAAATACCCAAAAATGCCTCAAAAAGAAGAACAAAGTTGTAGGACTCTCATTTCCTGACTTTAAAGCATATTACTTAGCTACAGTGGTAAACAAACAAACAAAAAACAAACAGCATGGTACTGGCATAGAGATATTAATAGAGGGATTTACCAATGGAACCAAATCCAGAACTCAGAAATAGACTCTCATGTCTATGGTCAGGTGATTTTTCACAAGCCTCCTTTCTTTAAAAATATATTTTAAAATTTGTTTTTTTTTTTTTTTTAATTTTTTTATTTTTTATTGACTTTGTAATAATATTACATTAAAAATATATATGTGAGGTCCCATTCAACCCCACCCCCCCACCCCCCCTCTCCCCCCCCCCAACAACACTCGTTCCCATCATCATGACACATCCATTGGATTTGGTAAGTACATCTTTGGGCACCTCTGCACCTCATATACATTGGTTCACATCATGGCCCATACTCTCCTCTATTAAAGGTACATAGATCACACAAAATGTTACATTAAAAAATACAGGGGATTCCCATATGCCCCATTTCACATACTCCCCACTTTTACCACATCGCAACTTCTTTCATTAGTGTGGTACATTCATTGCAATTGATGAACACATTTTGAAGCACTTCTACATAGCATGGATTATAGTTTACATTGCAGTTTACACTCCTTCCCAGTCCATTCAGTCAGTTATGGCAGTGGAAAAAATTATATCACAAGGCTTTTTTTTTAAACTTTATTTGGATCCTGATTTGAACAAACCAGCTATAAAAAAAAAAAAAAGGTAATTTATTTCTTTGAACACGGACTCAATATTTGATAGTGAGAAGGAATCACTGTTATTTTTATAACTGATAATGTACTTTTAAAATAGAATTCTTACCACCTAGAGATATATACTGAAATATTTAGAGATATTATGATACAATGTATGGAATTTGCTTTAAAATGATAAAGTTTAGGTGAGGTGTGGTGGAGACATAGAATGTTGCAAGATTAGTCATACCTTGGTAATTATTAGAGCTGGGTAATGGATAAATAAGAGCTCATTATTTGGTTCTCTCTAGTCCAGTGCATGATCGAAATTTTCCATAAGGAAAAAGTTTTTGAAAAAATTTATAGGTTGAAGGAGACAGGGTTTGACAGCCATTAATGTAAGGAAGACATGGGGCTTTATCTGACTACAAGGACAATAAAGGGCTCCAATGTAGTGAGCCAAAAAGTAAAAGAATCCTGGGCTATGGAAATAAAATGGCAAGTTCCACAACCAGAAAGATAAGAGGGCTTCTATGCACTGCTTTGACCAACCACAGCTAGAAAAGGACCTTTTATTCTGGGCCCCTTTTCTTATGACCAGAGAAAACACACCAGGCTGGTGCAGGGGACAGGGAGTTTTGTTGTGAGGACAAGAAGTCTTGGGGTGGGAGGGAAGTGCTTTCAAATCTTTGAGGGCTTATTTTGCAGAGCTTCAGAGAATCAAATCAGGACCAATGGAGGCAAGTTAAAGGAAGACAATTCAGTATCAACTGTAGAAAGCCTTCGCATTAATGGTTATCTACCTGTTAAAAAGGTTCCAGGTAATGGCTTGTGATCCCTTGTAGGGATCACAACTGATTCTCTCCTAGATAGGTGGGGTCATTCCAGCCCCAAAGCCTTATGATCTGTGTTGTACTAACTCATATTACCTAAAACAGATGTCTGCCTTCCCCATACTAAGCCGGACCTGTAGGCTTCCTCAGCACTCCTGCTTCAGGGCTTCAGGGCGAGTCACCTAGTACTATGTATTTCCCTACCTTTCCTGCACCCACCGCTTGGTGCTAATCCTCACAGCTTCACTCCAGGTTCCCAAATGGCTCTCCCAGCCTCTCAGCTCACTCGCTCCAATTTGATCTATACTCTCTTACCAGAGAAGACATCCTTGTATCAGACCAGACACAGAAAGAAAGAAAGAAAGAAAGAAAGAAAGAAAGAAAGAAAGAAAGAAAGAAAGAAAGAAAGAAAGAAAGAAAGAAAGAAAGAAAGAAAGAAAGAAAGAAAGAAAGAAAGAAAGAAAGAGAGGAAGGAAAAGAAAGATAGAAGGAAGGAAGGAAAGAAAGAAAGAAAGAAAGAAAGAAAGAAAGAAAGAAAGAAAGAAAGAAAGAAAGAAAGAAAGAAAGAAAGAAAGAAAGAAAGAAAGAAAGAAAGAAAGAAAGAAAGAAAGAGAGGAAGGAAAAGAAAGATAGAAGGAAGGAAGGAAAGAAAGAAAAGGGAAGGGAAGGGGAAAAAAAAGATTTCAATGGGGCATTTTCAGCTTTCCACATGCTGGCTCCAACCACCACCTGAACTTCTGATCACAGCCTCCCCAGACCCACACTGAACTTGCCCTTTGAACTCATGCCCAGCCTGCTCTCACCCTGCAGTGTGGCTTATAGAGGCCTCCACAGAGCAGATGATGCATCACAGCATCCTCCTGATCCCAGCCACTGTGCACCGTGTCAACCACCTGTAGATCCAGACATGCTCCATTGCCACTCTCCCTCTTGTAATTGGTATCACAAAGCTTTTCAGACCACCCAGCTGTGACAGTACATTCTATTCAACAAATGGTGCTGGGAGGACTGGATATTCACATCCAGTAGAAAGAAAGAAGTCTCCTATCTAATACCTTATACAGAAATTAATTCAAAATGAATCAAAGACCTAAATATAAAAGTGGCTCTGCTTTGAACCACTGTCTAGTTTCCTTTCCTTATAGTCTCATGAACTCCCTTTAGCGTTGTTTGTAGGGCCTGTCTAGGGTTGGTGAACTCCCTCAGCTCTTATTTATCTGAAAATGTCTTAATCTCTGCCTCATTTTTGAAAGAGAGTTTCACTGGATATAAGCTTCTTGGCTGGCAGTTGTCTCCTTCAGTACTCTAAGTATCTCAATCAACTGCATTCTTCTTCTGCCTACATGGTTTCTGAAGAGAAATTGCCACTCAGTCTAAATTGGGACTCCCTTGTAAATGATACCTTGCTTTACTCTCAGAGCTTTCAGAACTCTCACCTTGTCCATTGCATTTGATAGTGTAATCAATATATGACAGAGTGTATTTTTCTTCATGTTTATCCTGTTTGGTGTTCTCTGATCTTCTTGGATGTGCATATTCACATATTTTGCTAAGTTTAGGAAGTTCTCATCATTATACTTTTACTAGTCTTTCTGCCCTTTCTTCTCCTCTTGGGATACCAAAATTCATATATTAGTGTCCTTGATGCTGTCACCTAGCTGTCCTAGGCTATTTTCACATTTAATATTTATTTTCTCTTTGTGCTCCTCAGCCTGACTGATTGCACATGTTTTGTGGGTGTATGTTCACTTATTCTTTCTTCTGCCAGCTCCAATCTGCTCTTGAAACTCTCATGGACCTTTTTCATTTCAGTTATTGCAATCTTATCTGGTACTTCCATTTTAATATTTCCAACTCTATCTCTGCATGCAGACTCTCATATTGTTCATTCATTTTTTTTACCCAATATGCTTTAGTTCCTTCTCTGTACCTCCTTCCTTCATCTCCTTGAGCATCTTTAATGTAATTTCTTTCAAAGGTGTTTTTTTTTTTAATGTCCATATTTTTGCTTTCTTCATTGATGTTTTCTGGATTTTTATACTCTTCCTTTGGACAGGCCGTCATTTCCTTTTATTTTATTTTTCTTGTACTCTTTTGTTGCACATTGTACATTATAATAATTTAAAATATTAACTCTTGGGTTTACTCCATGGGATGTCTAACTCCTGGTTTGTAACCAGCTGGTGATAAGATAGAGATTTTATTGAGTTTTAGTTCTTTTATCAGGAAGGTGTGCCCAAGGCAAATGAAGTTTACAGGATTTCCCTTTCTAAGCCTATGATTTCACAGGCTTTTGCTTATTAGTTGTTTTAGAGTATCACTCTTTACAAGAGTTTGTTCCCTATTTCCCAGGATACAGACCTCCCTCTATTGGCTGTTTGACACAGGTGGGCCTTTGTCCCAGACTGCCTCTATACTTTTTTTAAAGATTTTATTTTTATTTATTTCTCTCCCCTTCACCCCTGTTGTCTGCTCTCTGCCTATACGTTGTTACATTCCTTTTGTGTCTGAAGCTGCTTTTTCCAGGAGGGAAAGTTCTGGCAGGAATGTCACCCCTGAGAAGACTTTCCCAAGCTAGACTTCCATAGCCAAAACAGGGCTAGGAACACAACAAGGCAGTGCTGGCCATCTTCAAATTGGCCAGAGTATGGAAGCAGAAAGGGCTCCAAAATCTTCTCTGACATCTCTACAAAACAGATTTCTTTGCCCAAGAAATGCAGTCCTTCAGCTAACTGTCCCCTGGAACCCTGAGGAGGTACACTGTCTAAATCTACTCCATTTCTGACCTTGCTTGGTTAGAATTGTAACAATTGCCATCACTGTCTTTCTCCTCTCTGACTGCCACCACTTTCGTCTGGATTGAATTGAAACAATAGTTGCCCTCACAGTTGGGAACCTGCAATCTGAATTTGCTAACCAAAAGCCTTGATCAACAATGGGCCATGCCTGTCCCTGTTCTTGGAGATGAGGATTTTTTGGTCCCTTTCTGCTGCCAGGAGATAATCAGGGACTGGACCACATGATGAACTGCCATTAAAGTTTGGGATGTGTGCCAGTATCTACCACATGGAGAGAGCAATTTACAGTCCTTTACTCTAATTTATCAGACTCTTCCTCTGCTGTTTCCATGGATAATTTACAGTGTTCTGGAATATGGAGTTTCAAAATAGTTGTTTCAGATACTTCCTGCTTGTGAAATAGTTGTTTTGGTGGAAGGACTGAGTCCTCGAGCTTCCTGCTCAACCATCTTACCCAGGGTTTTATGCCAATTTATTAATTGGGTTGTTTGTCTTTTTATTGTTGAGTTGAGAGGTTTTTAAAAAAATATTCTGGATACCAAATTCTTATTGGATTTATGGTTTTGAAATATTTTGGATATAATTTTCATAGACAGCTATCTCTCCTGAATGACAGCCTTACATGACTTTGCAGCACGGTTGTTGGATCAATAGGACTGAAGTTGAACTTTTAAAAAATATTTCCATTAATGTCTAGGCTAATTTATTTATCTACTGTCAAAACTGTTTTAGTTCATTCTTATTTTCCTAAATTAGCTATATTTTTAGTAATATTTTTACCTGCGACACTAGTGTTAGCTATTATTTTGCAAATTTCCCTCAAATATATGGTGAACTTCAATTTTCATTCATTCTAAAATAGAAAAGTTTCCCAGAGACTGTGTGTAAGTTTTAGTAAGACTTGTCTATTGGCACATTTTGTGTTAGAATATAAGCAGGGATATTGTCACTTGTCTTTGACATCACAAATTGACAGAATGGAGAAGGCTTTAATTTGAAGTGACATTGCAGGGTTCAGCTGTTGAGGTATTTCTGGTTCTATTCTCTGCCTCAAATGTTGTCTCCCAGGGAATAGATTTTCCACCCATGTGTAAACACCTGGCTGTTGGGACTTCCATGAACCGGGGTATTGTAGGCATTTGTGTAGATCAAAGATATGTACACTTCAATTTATTTCCTCTTGTAAGCCCCACCTAACTTTGCTTTTCTCCACTGCAGCTAATGATTCTGGGGTAATACAGAATGTATCAATTTCACTTTGTTGAGAGATACTTTCAAAAGTATTTTAGGCCACAGACATTTCCACTCTGTTTCTTTATTCAGAATGCATATATATACCAGAAAGTTTTTTGAAATCTATCATGGATATACTGATGACCCCAATTCTGTTCAGTCAACATGTGTATTGATATAAGTTCCATTTTTGCAAGGATAATTTTTGTGTGGAAAACAGGAAAACAAGGAGATATATACAGATGAAGAATGTGCCATATCTAATTGGCCCAGTGATTATTGTTGGTTATAAATGGAAAGTTAAGCATCATATAAAATTGAGGAAAATTATCAGCAGTAAAAGAAAGAACAAAATGTGTAGAATGACTGATATTGGCACAAATAGAGATAGTCCAGAAGAGGAAGAATATACAAAAATGAAATCAAAGAGGCAGGGCAAGATGGTGTCTGAGTGAGTGCACCTCATAATCTCTCTTGCAAAGAAGCGGCTGAGTAGGGTTGGAGTCCTGCTGGACTGGGCTGTTCTGGGTGTTTGCAGGGCAGGAGGTGTCTGTACATCGATTTGGTGGGACGGTGACAGAGGAGATTCTTGTAAGAGGTAGAATTCTGGGTCTCTTTCACGGAGGTCAGGGTAGTGGATGGGACCTTCCCCCCTGGGGCCAGCAGCCCAACAATGGAGATTCCTAAAGGCTTTGCTGTGTTGAGGAGTTCCCAAGCTCTGAGCAGGCTGTTTTGGGGGCTTGCAGGGCAGGAGGTGTCTGGAAGTCAATTTGGTGAGACAGTGATGGAAGAGAATCTTGCAAGAGGTGGAACTTTTGGTTACTGACACAGAGGTCAGAAATTCTAGGTGGGACCCTTCCCAGTAGGGCTGGTAGCCCATCTGCAGTGGTCCCTGAACTCTCTGTAGTGAAGCAGTGCCCCCAGCATGGTGTTTTGGGGGCTTGCAGGGCAAAAGGTGTCTGGATGTCGATTGGTGAGACAGTGACAGAAGAGACTCTTGTGAGAGGTGGAATCTTGGGTTTCTGACATGGAAGTGAGATGTTGTGTGAAGGACCCCTCCCCCTAGGGCTGGCACCCAGCTGAGGGGATCCCTGAGGGCTGTGTTGTGCTGCGGTGTTCCCAGAACCCCTGTTAACCAGATGCATGGTTCCCAGGTCTGTGTCCCCTAAACCCTGGTGGCCAATGCTCCAGAGACACACACACTTTGAATCTGCAATATCAGAGACTTCCCATTCCTGAATCCATCTTGCCCTAGGGTCCATCTGAGGTCCATGATAATCCTAACCCTCAACATTTTTTTTTCTTCTTTTTTCTTTTTCTCTTTTTGTCTTGGTTGCTAATATTGCATTGTATCTTGGTCTTTTCTCCTATTTTATCCCCCAAGGTCCTTTTTCATTTATTTAGTTTTTTTCTTCTTTCCTTTTTGTTGCTTGTATTCCTCCATTTTCTTTGCCCACCCCCTTTTATTCTCTTTTTTCTTTTCTCTCTTTTTCTTCCTATGTTATTTTATTTTATTCATATAATAGGTGCTGCAGAGAGCACTTCACATTTGCCATGTTTCCTCATCCTCCATTTCCTCTATCCTGTGTGAATTGATTATGGCCACCTACACTATCCTCTTTACCCCACATCTTGCTATCCTCCATCATCTACTGTTTCTCTTACATTCCACCTCCCTTTCTTTGGTCCCCAAATTTTCTGACTTTTAATTTCTAATACCTTTGTTCTGTTTGCTGTCTTTTATCCACTATTGATATTATTGTCTTTCTTTTCTCTTTCCCTCTCTCATGAAAACACTGGCTTTTTATTTCATACTATATTACTCCCCATATTCAGTTGACTGTCTCATTATAGAGACTCTATTTACTGCTACAACTTTACACAACTTTCATGAATCTAATATCCATTCTCCAAGATCTCACATTGTTGTTCTGTTAACGTTTATTACCAATATTACTTTACACATTTTCTTTTCTTACTCATTTTGCTTTCCCTGGCCCTAATATTTTCCTTCAAAGTGAACTTAGCCAGCAATAAGAAAATAAAGTAAGAAGAACAAAGTGACAAAGAGAAGACATAACACTTATGCAAGAACAACAACTAATTAATCCCCAAGACTAGACAAAGAAGCTAAGGAACTGATTAAACCCATCAAGATAAAATGATGACCAGACAACAACAAAAAACTACAAACCAAATCAATAATCAGGAAAACATGGCTGAATCAAATGAACAAACTAAAAACCAGGAAGGGGTGCAGAACATCAGACAAGTAATTAAAGATCTCAAAACATATACTAGAGACCAACTTAATGAAGTAAAGGAAGAGATTAACAATATGAAGAAAACACTTGGAGAGGAAATTGCAGTATTTGAAAAACAATAACAGATATGATAAGGATGAACACCACAGTTCAAGAAATCAAAAATACACTCTCAGCAAATAGCAGCAGATTAGAAGAGGCAGAGGAGAGAATTAGCGACATGGAAGACAATACATCTGAAATCAAACAGTAGAACTGATCGATAAAAAGATATAAAAAAATCCAGCTAGGATTTAGGGACCTGAATGATAATGCAAAACCCACAAACATGCATATTATAGGCATCCCAGAAGGAGAAGAGAAGGGAAAGGGGACAGAAGGGGTGTTGGAGGAAATAATGGCTGAAAACTTCCCAAATCTACTGAGAGAGATGGATGTACATGACCAGGAAGCACAATGCACCCCAAACACCATAAATTCCAACAGGCCCACCCCAAGACTGTTAATTATCCAATGCTCAAGACAAAGAGAAAATTCTAAAAGAGGCAAGAGAAAAGAAAATCATCACATACAAGGGAGGTTCCATGAGATTAAGTGCTGATGAGAACATCTGAAACCATAGAGTCAAGAAGGCAGTGGTATGATATAGTCAAGACACTAAAAGAAAAAAATTTCCAACCAAGAATACTCTACCCAGCTAAACTAGCATTCAAAAATGATGGAGAGTTCAAAATATTCACAGATAAGCAGAAATTGAAAGAGTATGCCAACAAGAAGCCTCTCCTTCAAGAATACCAAAGGGAGTTCTGCAGGAAGAATGGGAAAAACAGGAGAGGCAGTGTAGGAGGAGAGTGTAAGAGCAACCAAAAAAAAAAAAGAGAGAAGGAAGAAAACAAACAAAATATGACAAACACAAGTCCAAACAAAATATGACTAACATAAATAATTCCTTGAAAGTAATAACACTGAATATCAATGGATTAAACTCACCTATCAAAAGATTCAGACTAGAAGATTGGATAAGGACATATGATCCATCTATTTGCTGTCTACAAAACACATCTTAGACCTAGGGATTGATGGAGGTTGAAAGTGAATGACCGGAAAATAATCTTACAAGTAAACAATAACCAAAAAAGGCAGGAGTAGCTATATTAATATCAGACAAAATAGACTTTAAATGTGAAACAATTCTGAGAGACAAAGAAGGATACTACATAATAGTGAAAGGGACAATCTCTCAAGAAAATGAGCTATCATAAATATTTATGCTCCTAACAAGGGTGCCTCCAAATATATGAGGCAAACACTGAAAAAACTAAGTGAAAGAATAGATGCCTCTACAATTATAGTGGGAGATTTTAATACACCACTATCAACTTTGGATAGAACATCTCAAAAGAGAATCAATAAAGAAACAAAACTCTGAACAAGATATTAGAGGAGCTGGATCTAATAGATATTTACAGATCATTACACCCGAATACAGCAGGATATATATTTTTCTCAAGTGCCTATGGATAATTCTCCAGGATAGACCATATTCTAGGCCACAAAGAAAGGCTCAATGAATTCAGAAATATCGAAATCATACAAAATAATATATCTTACAACAGTGTAGTGAAGCTGGAAATCTGCAAGGGCCAGAGGGCCAGATTTCACACCAAGATATGGAAATTAAACAGCACACACTTAGAAAAACAGTGGGTCAAAGAGGAAATCTCAAAAGAAATTAATAACTACCTTGAAACTAATGGAAATGATAATATAACATACCAAAACTTAGAGCATGCAGCAAAAGCAGGATTGAAAGAGAAATTTATAGCCATAAATTCATACATCAAAAAAGAAGAAAGAGCAAAAATTGAAAAACTATTCTGCTCATTTGGAAGAATTAGGAAAAAACAACAACAAAATAACCCCACAGGAAGAAGAGAGAAAGAAATAACAAAGATAAGAGCAGAACTAAATGAAATAGAAATAAGAAAGTACTTGAAAAGATAAACAAAACCAAGAGCTGGTTCTTTGAGAAGATCAATAAAATTAACAAACCCTTAGCTAGACTAACAAAGAAAAAAAGAGATAAGATGCAAATACACAAAGTAAGAAATCAGAAAGCAGATATCACCATCGACCGCACAGAAATAAAGACTATCATAAGAGGATACCTTGATAAACTATATTCCAACAAAAATGACAATTCAGAGGAAATGGACAAATTCCTAGAAACACATAAGCAGCCCATATTGACAAAAGAAGAAATTGATGATCTCAACAAACCAATCACAAGTAAAGAGAATCAGTCATTAAAAACCTCCCAAATAGGAAGAGCCCAGGGCCAGACAGCTTCACAGGTGAATTCTACAAAACATTCTGGAAAGAACTAACACCAATCCTGCTGAAACTCTTCCAAAAAATCAAAACAGAAGGAACATTGCTGAACTCCTTCTATGATGCCAACATTACCCTAGTACCAAAGCCAAACAAAGACATCACAAGAAAGGAAAATTACAGAAAAATTTCTCTAATGAACCTAGATGCAAAAGTTCTCAACAAAATACTTGCTAACTGTATTCAGCAACACATTAAATGAATTATGCACCATGACCAAGTGGGATTCATTCTGGGTATGCAAGGATGGTTCAACATAAGAAAATCCATCAAAGTAATACACCATATAAACAGATTGAAGGGAAAAAAAATCACATGGTTATATCTATAGATACAGGAAGAGCATTTGACAAAATTCAGCACACTTTCTTAATAAAAACACTGCAAAAGATTGGAATACAAGGAAATATTTTTAACATGATAAAGAGTATATATAAAAAACCCACAGTCAACATTGGTTACAATGGTGAAATCCTAAAATCCTTCCCTCTAAGATCAGGAACAAGACAAGGATGCCCACTCTCACCTCTTCTATTTAACATTGCTTTAGAAGTACTTGCTCGAGCACTGAGATAAGAACCAGGTATAAAAGGCATTCAAAGTGGAAAGGAAGAAGTCAAAATTTCATTATTTGCAGATGACATGATACTATACTTAGAAAGCCCTGAGAGGTCTACAACAAGCTTCTAGAACACATAAATGTGTTTAGTAAAGTCGCAGGTTATAAGATCAATGTGCAAAAATCAGTAGCATTTCTGTACACCAATAATGAGCAAGCTCAGGGGGAAATCAAGAAACAAATACCATTTACAATAGTAAGTGAAAAAATCAAATACCTAGAAATAAATTTAACTAAAGATGTAAAAAACTTACACACAGAGAACTACACAAGACTATTCAAGGAAATCAAAGAAGATCTAAATTAATGGAAGAATATTCCCTGTTCGTGAATAGGAAGACTAAGTATTATTTAGATGTCTATCCTACCAAAACTGATCTACACATTCAATGCAATCCCAATAAAGATCAACACAGCATTCTTTAAGGAACTAGAAAAACTAGCTATGAAATTTATTTGGAAAGGAAAGAAGTCCTGAATAGCCAAAGACATATTGAAAAAGAAAAACGAAATTGGAGGAATCACACTACCTGACTTCAAAACATACTACAAAGCTACAGTAGTGTAAACAACATGGTATTGGCACAAGGAGAGACACACAGACTAATGGAACCCATTTGAGAGTTATGATATAGATCTTCATATATATAGCTATATAATATTTGATAAAGCCACCAAACCCTCTCAACTGGAAGAGAATGGCCTATTCAACAAATGGTGCCTGGAGAACTGGATATCCATATGTAAAAGAATGAAAGACGATTACTATCTCACACCTTATAAAAATATCAACTCAAGATGAATCAAAGACCTAAATATAAGAGCCAAGACCATAAAGACTTTGGAAAGCAGTGTAGGGAAGCATATATAAGACCTTGTAATAGGAAATGGCTCCAGGAACTTCACACAAAAAGCACGAGCAGCAAAAGAACAAATAAACAAATAGAACCTCCTCATAATTAAAGCCTTCTGCACCTCAAAGGAGTTTGCCAAGAAAGTGAAAAGAGAACCTATACAATAGGAGAAAATATTTGGTAAACATATATTGGGAAGGAGACTTATAACTTGCATATATAAGAAACTCCTATATCTTGAAGATTAAAAGATAAACGAACTATTTTAAAAAATGGGAAAAAGATTTAAACACACTTCTCCAAAGAAGAAATACAAATGGCTAAAAAGCATATGAAAGAATGCTCCAAATCTCTAGTTATCAGGGAAATGCAAATCAAAACTACAATGAGATATCATCTTACTCCCATAAGATTGGCATCTATGAAAAAAAAAACAGAAGACTACAAATGCTGGAGAGGATGTGGAGAAATAGGAGCACACATACACTGCTGGTGGGAATGCAGAAGGATCCAGCCATTCTGGAGGACATTTTGGCGCTTTCCCAAAAAACTAGCCATAGGTTTGCCATATGACCCAGCAATTCCACCACTGGGTATATACCCAGTAGAACTGAAAACAAGGACAGAAACCGATATATGCACACCAATGTTCATAGCAGCATTGTTCACTATTGTCAAAAGTTGGAATCAACCCAAATGCCCATCAACAGAAGAATGCTAAATAAAATGTGGCATACACATACAATGGAATACTCCTCAGCTTTAAGAACAAATACACTACAAACACACATGATAACATGGGTGAATCTTGAGTGGAGCAACCCAGGCATTGAAGGACAAATAATACATCAACTCAGTGATATGAAATAAGTAAGCCAAGCTGCCTCAGCGAGCTAAAGACTGGATGAGAAGCTTACAGGAAATTGGGGGGTGTAGAAGAAAGATGAAAGCTGACACTGACATGGGTGAAATGATAAGCTGGAGGTAAGTATTTGTACAAGGAGGGGATAATATGGGGACATAGTTTTATCTTTGGTTGGGGTTTTGCGTACTTGAGGGGGGCTAGGGATGGGAGGATGGGTAATATTGCCCGAGAAATTGGGGGAGGGTGGGGCAATATATGAAAATAGGAGATTGTCAGGTATTTGGTTGAGAGCATAATGCTGAGAAAATCTTTACAAAAATATAATAAGGAAAGTTACCTGTTTAAGATACTTAAAGGGGATAATCTGATGCAGGACAAGCTCTTAGGGAATTAGCGAACGCTCATTTTGCCATAGTGGGTTGTATCATTGGATAGAGACCCATATAATGAGAGTGAAGGTATACCCACATCCTGGGGAGGACTGATGTTCTCAAATAGAGGGAATTGTATCTCTCAAGAGAAATGGTGGCTCCCAGTGCATTAGGGCAGTTGAGCATGTCAAGCCCTCAACACTGTTGCAAGTATCTTTGAACATGGCCCTTTAAGCAATGAAGATTGACTATCATTGTGGGTCCTAATGGGAGGGGGAAAGAGGTATTGAAGAGATGGAACCAAGGTAACTGTGTGGGCAATACAAGTGTTCCACAAGGGTACGCAAGGATGGATATAAGACATGTAAAATTACACCAAAAATATAAATGGACTGATAGGCTAAAATGTAAATCATAATGTAAAACAAGAAAACTAAAAATGTAGAAAATTGTATAGTCTAGAATATAAACCACAATGTAAACACAAATGTTACCTTGTTTGAAAACTATTGTCTCAATATCTGTACATCAGTTTAAGTAAATATAGTATGAATATGTAAATAGATTATTGCTGTGGAAGGGAAAAGGTTTTATATTGGATATGTGGGAGTACTATATATTGTACATATGAATTACTGTGATCCAAAACTCTTGTGAAGATAAGCTTAATTATTAGTAAAAAGAAAAGAAAAAGATAGGATGTAGACACTGAGGAAAAGACGGAAGTAGTTGCCCTGTGAATTTGCATACAGAGCAACACTTATTGCAGTGATGGAAGGCAACACATCAAAAACAAAGCTTTTGCATGAGGGCAAACCTTCTGCCAGCCTCCAGACTCTTTTTTAGAAACTCGTAGCCATATAAACTCATTTCTCCTTTCCATTTCCCCCTTACTTTAGGTCAAACAGCATTTTAAAGTCATGGTATTTTATGTAGACATGGATATTCTAATGCATTTTTAAATTTTTTGATACCCCAATTTATTTTTACCTTAATTTTTCCAAATTAATATGTATTCTATATCTAACCTTTAAACTCATTGCTATATTCCATTTTACTATTAATGGAACTTGGCAATATATTGAGCTTCACTTTTTGGGAAGTTTTGGATCACAGAGAGGTTCAACAAAGGCAGCGGAGAAATACTGGTGTGGGATGTTATTGACAGGGGACACATGGTTGGCAGGGACTTCTCCAGGGCATATATCCAGGGTACATAAAAATGTTTGGATATTTTCATAGTGGATACAATTAAAAACAACAACTGAGAAAGTGCTGAGTTCCTAGCCAGGGGAGCTCTATCACAGTCCCTAAAGGAACAAAAACAGTCCCTCAAGTGCAAAGGCAAAGACTAAAAAAGAATGATGGTCCAACAATGAGCCCTTGATACTAATGACTATACTTGTGCAGAATAAGAACAAGGCCTAGAGCTGCAGGGTGCCTAAGAGTTACCTCCTGAGAGCCTCCATGTTGCTCAAATGTGGCCAGCCTTGAAGCCGACCTAAGCACATAAATGCATTGCCCTCCCTCCAGCTTGGGACATGACACCCAGGGATGAGCCTCCCTGGCACCAAGGGATTACTACCAAGTACCAGATGATGATGTAACTAGAAAACTTGAATAAAAGGGTCAACTCGGACCAGCAGAATATCTCAGTTTACATATAATATCAGGAGTTAAAAATGCTTTTTGACCTGAAGAAAAGGGGAAAATGGAAAGGGCAAATGAGTTTATATGGCTATGAGTCTCCAAAAAGAGCTGGGAGGTTATCAGAGGGGTTGCCCTTATGCACACTTCAGCAGAATCCCAGAGATAGGTAAAGTAGATACAACCCCGGGTACTGGTTCTTCTGAGGGCTATAGAGACTGACAGGTTCTATGGTCATGGCAAATGGAGTTCAGTGCCATATCAGTTCATCCTCCTTTGGAGTTTGTGTTTCTGTATGATGGAGCTGAACTCAGATATGATCTTTTATCACAAACCTCCCCTGTTACTTTTACCAGAACTGTAGTTTTTGCTCGGATTTAATATATACCCAGGGGACCTGAATCTCTGGACTGACCATATGATAGCTAGGCCCTGAGCCTCAACAGACTTAAGCTCCTACACTCTGGTTTATTGGACTTACCCCACTCAGCTAACATGTAGTTGAAGAAAGTCACCCACCACACCATGGAGCTAAGAGTGACAACAACTGAAAGCAGGAGGATTGCATCCAGCATCCATGTGGAATCTAAGCCCCCTCTTGATATAGATGTGGAGTGGACACAATCATTCTAAGGTCCACAGGATGGAGGAATAGAATACGGATTAGAGTGGACTTACTGATATTCTATTCATGAACTATTGTGATTTAGTAATCGAAGAAAATATGTCATTGGTGGGGAGAAAGTGGCCATGGTGGCTGCTGGGAGTTGGGAATGGGAGGAAGAGATAGGATGTGGAGGCATTTTTGGGACTTGGTGTTGTCCTGGGTGATGCTGCAGGGACAGTTACCAGACGTTGTATGTCCTCCCATGGCCCACTGTGTGGAACATGGGAGAGTGTGGGCTATGATGTGGACCATTGACCATGATGTGCAGCGGTGCTCCAAGATGTATTCACCAAATGCAATGAATGTTTCATGATGATGAAGGAGATTGTTGCTATGGGGGGAGGAGTGGGGTAAGGGGGGTGGGGGATACATGGGGACCTCATATTTTTTTAATGTAATATTAAAAAAATAAAGACAAAAAATTTTAAAAATTTAAAATTTAAAAAATGAAATCAAATAGTAATACATTTAGAGATTTAAGGAAATAATATTTGTTAAGACTATAGTCAAAATTTGTGATTTAAGCAACTGCACAGACTAGACTGTCAAGTGCCTGTGGCTCTATCCCTGCCACTGAAAAAGTAGAAAGGACAGTACTCTCTCAGCCTTTTCAGGCAACTGCAGCCCCTTTCAGCCCACATGGACTGGATTTTTTGTTACCTGCATTTCCATCCCCAGCCCTGAACGGTCAGAAAGGATAGTACTCACTCAGCCTCTCAGAGCAAATGCAGATGTTTTGGCCCACACAGATTATATGACTGGGCACTCCTAAAGCTCCATTCCCATCCCTGGTAGGGAAAGAGGGGAACTGGTGCTATTACAGTCTACCTGGACAATTGCAGTCAGTTTTGACTCACATGATTTAACTTGAAGCCCACACCTGAAGTTCCGCCCCTGTCCCAGACAGGGGATGGAGAAGCGTGAAGCTTTATCAGTCTCTATGAGCAACCACAAAATCTTGGCCTGCATGACTTGGATTACCTCACATAGCTACAGCTCTGTCCTGGCCTCTAACAGATAAAGTTTGAAGAAGCTTCATTGGTTCCTGGAGCACGGCAGGCAGGTTTAGCTTCCACAGCTTACAGTACCAACTGCAAACTCAGTTCCAACTATGCAACCAGCAAGGGACAAAGGACAAGAAACACAAAAAAGAGATGAAAAATTCAGATTGGCTAAACATAGGCCACTATAAGTTTCCAAACTGAGTATCAAAAGTGGCTGTAGTTTTGGGTTTTTTTGTGTGGCATCTTTATGTAGCTTTGGTGTTGTGATGATGTTTTCATCATAGGATGAGTTAGGCAATGTTCCCTCAACTTCTATTTCCTGGAAGAGTTTAAGCAGGATTGGTGTTAGTTCTTTCCAGAATGGTGGGTAGAATTCACCTGTGAAGCCATCTGTTTCTGGGCTCTTCTTTTTTGGGAGGTTTCTGATGACTAATTTAAACTTATTACTTGTGATTGGTCTGTTGAGTTCATCTCATTCTTTTTTCATCAATGTAGTCTGCTTGTGTGATTCTAGAAATTTGTCTATTTCATTTAAGTTATTCATCTTGTTGGCATAAAATTTTTCAAATTATATTCTTATTGTAGTTTTTATTTCTGTGGGATCAATGGTGATATATCTCTCAAATATTTTATTTTATGTCTTTGCATTTTCCCTTTTTATCTTTGTTAGTCTAGCTAAAGTTTTGTCAATTTTATTAATCTTCTCAAAGAACTAGCTTTTGGTTTTGTTAATTTTTTTCTAGTTAATTTATTCTCAATTTCATTTAGTTCTGATCTAGTCTTTGCTATTTCCTTCTTTCTGCTTGGTTTGAAATTAGTTTTTTGTCCTGTCTCTAATTTCTTTAAGTGTGCAGTTATGTCTTCAATTTTAGCTCTCTCTTCCTTTTTAATATAAGCATTTATGGCTGTAAATGTCACTCTCAGGAATGCTTTTCCTGAATTCCACAGATTTTGTTATGTTGCATTTTAATTTCATTTGTTTCAGGGTCATTACTGTTTCCTTTGCAATTTCTTACTTGACCCACTAAGTTAAATGTGTTGTCTAACTTCCAAATCTTTGTGTCTGTACTGTTTTTCTCTGACACTTATTAATATCTAGCTTCTTTTCATTGTAGTCAGAGAAATTGCTTTGTATAATTTCAATCTTTCTGAACTCACTGATACTTCTGTGACCTAGCATGTGGTCTGTCCTGGAGAATGATCCATGTGCACTAGAGAAAAGTGTATAACCTGCTGTATTTGGATGTAGTGTTCTGAATACGTCTAGTCAGTCTAGATCCGCTAATGTATTATTCAAGGTCTCTGTTTCTTTATTGACCTCTGTCAAGATTTTCTTTCTAATTGTGATAATGGTGTATTAAAGTCCCTCACTATACTTGTAAAGGCATCTATTTCTGCCATTAGTTTTTCAAGTGTTTACCTCATGTACTTTGGGACACCCCACCCTGATTAGGTACATAAATGTTTATGGTTATATTATCATTTTTAAAATATATACTGTCCTTCTTTGTTTCTTACAATAGATTTGCATTTAAAGTCTATTTTGATTATTGTTTGCATGTAAAATCAATTCCAACTATTTGCTTGCAACCTCCTTCTGCCCCTAGGTGTAAAGTGAGTTTTTTATAGACAGTATACATATTTTCTTATCCATTCTGCCAATCTGTGTCTCTTGATTGGAGAGTTTAATCCAAACATTCAATGTTATTGTTGTTTTAGGGCAGTACTTACATTAGCCATTTTTAATTTAAGTTTGTGTATGTCATATTTTGTTTACATTTCTCTTTTTAGTTATTCTTACTAATATCTTTCCTTTCTACACTTTCCTCCAGCCTTTCTCTCCTGTTTTTCCCTTTCAACCTGCAGAACTCCCTTTAGTTTTTCTTGAAGGGAAGGTTTCTTGTTGACAAACTTTCCTAATTTCTGTTTGTGAATATTTTGAACTCTTCTTCATTTTCAATGCAAGCTTTGCTAGATACAGAGTTATAAGAATTATTGACCAGCAGGTTATTATTTTTTTCCATTTAGTACCTTAACTATGTCATACCACTGCCTTCTTGCCTACATGGTTTCAGATGAAATATCAGCACTTAATCTTTTCAAGTTTCCCTTTTATGTGATGGATCCCTTTACTCTTCTTACCTTCAGTATTCTCACTTTGTCTTGAGTGCTTGACAATTTGATGAGTATATATGTCTCAGGGTAAGGCAGCTAGGATATATACTGTTTGGAGTGTACTGTGCTTCCTGGACATGTACATCCATGCCCCTCAAAAGTGTTGAGAAATTTTCAACCATTATTTCCTCCAGCACCCCTTCTGCCTCCTTTACTTTCCCTTCTCTCCCTGGGATGCCTATAATGCATATGTTTGTGTGTTTTGTGTTGTTATTCATTTCCCTGAGTCCCTACTGAATTGTTTCTATCTTTTGATCTACTATTTTGTAGTACTATTTTGATGTACTATTTTTAAAATTGATTTTGTAAAAATATTACATTAAAAAAAATATATATGAGGACCCATTCAACCCCACCACTCCCACCCCACCACTCCCCCCCAGCAACACTCATTCCCATCATCATGACACATCCATTGCATTTGGTAAGTACATCTCTGGGCACCTCTGCACCTCACGGTCAATGGGCCACATTATGGCCCATACTCTCCCCCATTCCATCCTGTGGGCCCTGTGAGGATTTACAATGCCCAGTGATTGCCCCTGAAGCACCATCCAGTGCAGCTCCAAGTCTCTAAGACGCCTCCACATCTAATCTCTTCCTGCCATTTCCCATACCCATTAGCCACCATGTCCACTTTTCCCACTCCAATGCCACCTTTTCTCTGTGGACCTTGGATTGGTTGTGTCCATTGCACATCTATGTCAAGAGGAGGCTCAGATTCCACATGGATACTGGATGCAATCTTCCCGCTTTCAGTTGTAGGCACTTTAGGCTCCATGGTGTGGTGGTTGTCCTTCTTCAACTCCATCTTAGTTGAGTGAGGTGAGTCCAATAAATCAGATTGTAGGTGCTGGAGTCTGTTGAGGCTCAGGGCCTGGCTATCACATTGTCATTCCAGAGATTCAGATCCCCTAAATATATCTTAAACCCCAACACCAACTACAACTCCAGCACAGTAGCATGAACATCTTATGAAAAGAGATCCCATCTGAGTCCAGATTCATCATGCATAAACACCAGCTCCAAAGAAGGGCCATCTGACATGGCAGTTAACCCCATCTGCCACTACCATAGTACCCATGGGTCTCTTTATCCCTCAAAGGAACCAATACCTGGGGGTTGTATATACATTATCTGTCTCTTAGACTCTGCTCAGTTGTGCATAAGGGCAACCCTTCTGACAGCTTCCAGACTCTTTTTTAGAGACTCGTGGCCATATAAACTCATTTCTCCTTTCCATTTCCCCCTTACATTAGGTCAAACAGCATTTTGAAGTCATGTTATTTTATGTAGACAGGGATATTCTGCTGATCCACTTTGAACCTTCCATTCAAGGACATTTTCCAGTTGCATCATCAGTTGGTAGTTGATAGTGATCCCTCGGTGCCAGGGAGGCTCATCCCTGGGTGTCATGTCCCACGCTGGGGGGAAGGCATTGCATTTACATGATGAGTTTGGCTTCGAGACTGGCCACATTTGAGTAACATGAAGACTGTCAGGAGGAAATTCCCAGGCACAATGCTGCTCTAGGCCTTGTTCTTATTTCAGGCATATCAGCTCACAAGCATAGTCATTAGCATCAGGGGCTCACTGTTGGACCCTCATTCCTTCCCGGTCCTTGCCGCTGCACCTGGGAGACTGTCGCTGCTCCCCTAGGGACCACGACAGAGCACCACCAGCCAGGAAACCAGTACCCCCCCAGCTGTAGTTTTTAATTGTTGCAACTATGAGTATATCCAAACATTACCATGCACCCTGGACATATGTCCTGTATAGCTCCCTGTCAGCCATATATCATCTGTCAATAACATCCTATATCAGTATTCCTCCATTGACATTGTTGAACCACTCTGTGATCCAGAACTTCCACCAGCTCGTCATAAATTCCACTGCTGCAGATGTAGGCTCATATCCTTCCTCCACCCCCCAATTTCCTGTAAGCCTATCGTTCAGACTCTTGCTCTCTGAGGAAGCTTGCTTATTTCATATCATTGAGGTCATGTAGTATTTGTCCTTCAATGCCTGGGTTGCTTCACTCAACATAAGGTTCTCAAGATTCATCCATATTATCATGTGTGTTTATAGTGTATTTGTTCTTACAACTGAGTAGCATTCCATTATGTGTATATACCACATTTTATTGATCCACTCATCTGTTGATGGGCATTTGGGTTGATTCCAACTTTTGGCAATAGTGAACAATGCTGCTATGAACATTGGTGTACATATATCGGTTTCTGTCCTTCTTTTCAGTTCTGCTCGGTATATGCCCAGCAGTGGTATTGCTGGGTCATATGGCAAATCTATGGCTGGTTTTTTGAGAAACCGCCATACTGTCCTCCAGAATGGTTGGATCCTTCTGCATTCCCACCAGCAGTGGATGAGTGTTCCCCTTTCTTCACATCCTCTCCAGCATTTGTATTCTGTTTTTTTCATAGCTGCCAATCTTATGGGTGTAAGATGGTATCTCATTGTGGTTTTGATTTGCATTTCCCTGATAGCTAGAGATTTGGAGCATTTTTTCATGTGCATTTTAGCCATTTGTATTTCTTCTTTGGAGAAGTGTCTGTTTAAATCTTTTTCCCATTTTTTAAATGGCTTGTTTATCTTTTTATTTTCAAGATATAGGAGTTCTTTATATATGCAAGTTATAAGTTTCTTATCAGATACATAGTTGTCAAATATTTTCTCCCACTGTGTGGGCTCCCTTTTTACTTTCTTGACAAACTCCTTTGAGGTGCAGAAGGCTTTAATTTTGAGGAAGTGCCATTTATCTATTAGTTCTTTTCCTGCTTGTGCTTTTGGTGTGATATTCATGAATCCATTTCCTATTACAAGGTCCTGTAGATGTTTCCCTACACTGCTTTCTAAGGTTTTTATGGTCTTGGCTCTTATATTTAGGTCTTTGATCCATCTTGAGTTGATCTTTGTATAAGGTGTGAGATGATAATCCTCTTTCATTCTTCTACATATGACTATCCAGTTCTCCAGACACCATTTGTTGAATAGGCCACTCTCTCCCAGTTGAGAGGGTTTGGTGACTTTATCGAATATTATGTGGCTATATATGTGAGGTTCTATATGAGAGCTTTGAATTCGATTCCATTGGTCTATGTGTCTCTCCTTATGCCAATACTATGCTGTTTTCACCACCATAGATTTGTAGTATGTTTTGAAGTCAGGTAGTGTGATTCCTCCAATTTCGTTTTTCTTTTTCAGTATGTCTTTGGCTATTCGGGGTCTCTTTCCTTTCCAAATAAATTTCAGAGTTAGTTTTTCTAGTTCCTTAAAGAAGGCTGTGTTGATTTTTATTGGGATTGCATTGAATGTGTAGATCAGTTTTGGTAGGATAGACATCTTAATAGTATTCAGTCTTCCTATCCATGAACAAGGAATATTCTTCCATTTATTTAGGTCTTCTTTGATTTCCTTGAACAGTCTTGTATAGTTCTCGGTGTATAAGTTTTTTACCTCTTTAGTTAAATTTATTCCTAATATTTGATTTTTTTATTTACTATTGTGAATGGTATTTGTTTCTTGATTTCCTCCTGATCTTGCTCATTATTGGTGTACAGAAATGATACTGATTTTTGCGCATTGGTCTTATAACCTGCAACTTTACTAAACTCATTTATGAGTTCTAGAAGCTTTGTTGTAGATCTCTCAGGGTTTTCTATGTATAGGATCATGTCATCTGCAAATAATGAAATTTTGACTTCTTCCTTTCCAATTTGAATGCCTTTTATATCTGGTTCTTGCCTCAGTGCTTGAGCAAGTACTTCTAAGACAATGATAAATAGGAGCGGAGACAATGGGCATCCTTGTCTTGTTCCTGAGATTAGAGGGAAGGATTCTAGGGTCTCTCCATTGTAAACAATGTTGGCTTTAGGTTTTTTGTATATACTCTTTATCATGTTTAAAAAATGTCCTTGTATTCCAATCTTTTGCAGTGTTTCTATCAAGAAAGGGTGCTGTATTTTGTCAAATGCTTTTTCTGCATCTATAGATATAATCATGTGAATTTTTTCCTTCAATCTGTTTATATCATGTATTACGTTGATTGATTTTCTTATGTTGAACCATCCTTGCATACCTGGGATGAATCCCACTTGGTCGTGGTGTATAATTTGTTTAATGTGTTGTTGAATGCGATTAGCAAGTATTTTTAAAGTATTTTTGCGTCTAGGTTCAATAGAGAAATTGGTCTGTAATTTTCCTTTTTTGTTGTGTCTTTGTTTGGCTTTGGTACTATGGTAATGTTGGCATCATAGAAGGAGTTCAGCAATGTTCCATCTGTTTCGATTTTTTGGAATAGGTTCAGCAGGATTGGTGTTAGTTCTTTCCGGAATGTTTTGTAGAATTCACCTGTGAAGCCATCTGGCCCTGGGCTCTTCTTAGTTGGGAGATTTTTAATGAATGATTCTATCTCTCTGCTTGTGATTGGTTTGTTAAGATCATCAATTTTTTCTTTCATCAATTTGGGTTGCTTATGTATTTCTAGGAATTTGTCCATTTCCTCTAGATTGTCATTTTTGTTGGAATATAGTTTTTCAAAGTATCCTCTTACGATAGTCTTTATTTCTGTGGGGTCAGTGGTGATATCGCCTTTCTCATTTCTTATATTGTGTATTTGCATCTTCTCTCTTTTCTTCTTTGTTAGTTTCACTAAAGGTTTCTCAATTTTGTTGATCATCTCAAAAGACCAGCTCTTGGTCTTGTTTATCTTTTCAAGTGCTTTCTTATTTTCTATTTCATTTAGTTCTGCTCTTATCTTTGTTATTTCCTTCCTTCTTCTTCCTGTTGGGTTACTTTGTTGTTGTTTTTCTAATTCTTTCAAATGTGCATTTAGTTCTTGAATTTTCCCTCTTTCATCTTTTTTGATATATAAATTTATGGCTATAAATTTCCCTCTCAGTACTGCTTTTGCTGCATCCCATAAATTTTGGTATGTCGTGTTATCATTATCATTTGATTCAAGGTAGTCATTGATTTCTTTTGAGATTTCCTCTTTGACCCACTGTTTTTCTAAGAGTGTGCTGTTTAATTTCCAAATCATGTTGTGAAACCTGGGCATCTGTCCCTTGCAAATTTCCAGCTTGACTCCACTATGATCAGAGATATTGTTTTGTATGATTTCAATCTTTCTGAATTCATTCAGCCTTTCTTTGTGGCCTAGCATATGGTCTATCTTGGAGAATGATCCATGTGCGCTTGAGAAAAATGTATATGCTGCTGTGTTTGGGTGTAATGATCTATATATGTCTATTAGATCCAGCTCCTCTAATATACTATTCAAGTTTTTTGTTTCTTTAGTGATTCTCTTTTGAGATGTTCTGTGCAAGGTAGATAGTGGTGCATTAAAATCCCCCACTATAATTGTAGATGCATCTATTGCTTCACTTAGTTTTTCCAGCGTTTGCCTCACGTATTTAGAGGCGCCCTTGTTAAGAGCATAAATATTTATGATTGTTCGATCTTCTTAACAGATTTTCCCTTTCACTAAAATGTAGTATCCTTCTTTGTCTCTCACAATTGCTTCACATTTAAAGTCTATTTTGTCTGATATTAATATAGCTACTCCTGCCTTTTTTTGGTTATTGTTTGCTTGTATGATTGTTTTCCAGCCATTCACTTTCAATCTCCATGCATCTCTGGGTCTAAGACGTGTCTCTTGTAGACAGCATACGGATGGGTCATATTTCCTTATCCAATGTCCCAGTCTGAATCTTTTGATAAGTGAGTTTAATCTGTTGACATTGAGTGTTATTACTTTCAAGGAATTATTTGCGTTAGCCATATTTTGATTGGATTTATGTTTGTCATATTTTGTTTGTATTTTTTTCCCTTCTCTTTTTGTCTTTTTTGTTGTTGTTGCTCTTATACTCTCCTCCAATTTTGCCTGTCCTGTTTTTTCCTTTCTTCCTGCAGAACTCCCTTTAGAATTTCTTGAAGGGGAGGTTTCTTGTTGGTATAATCTTTCAGTTTCTGTTTGTCTGCGAATATTTTAACTCTCCATCATGTTTGAATGCTAGTTTAGCTGGATAGAGTATTCTTGGTTGGAAATTTTTTTCCTTTAGTACCTTGACTATATCATACCACTGCCTTCTTGCCTCCATGGTTTCAGATGAGAAATCAGCACTTAATCTAATGGAGCTTCCCTTGTATGTGATGGTTTTCTTTTCTCTTGCTGCTTTTAGGATTTTCTCTTTGTCTTGAGCATTGGATAATTTGACAAGTATATGTCTTGGGGTGGGCCTGTTGGTGTTTATGACTAGTGGAGTGTGCTGTGCTTCTTGGATATGTACATCTGTCTCTTTCAGTAGATTTGGGAAGTTTTCAGCCATTATTTCCTGCAACACTCCTACTGACCACTTTCCCTTCTCTTCTCCTTCTGGAATGCCTATAATACGTATGTTTGAGCGTTTTGCATTGTCATTCAGGTCCCTAAGTCCTAACTGGATTTTTTCTATCTTATTATCAACCCCTTCTACTATCTGTTTGATTTCTGATGTACTGTCTTCCACATCACTAATTCTCTTCTGCCTCTTCTAGTCTGCTGATATTTGCTGCAAGTGTATTTTTGATTTCTTGAACTGTGGTGTTCATTCCCATCATATCTGTTATCTTTTTGCGTATGTCTGCAATTTCCCCTCCAAATGATGTCTTCATGTTGTTAACCTCTTTCATTACTTCATCAAATTTGTCGGTGATAAATGTTCTGAGATCTTTCATTGCTTGTGCAAAGTTCTGCTCCCCTTCCTGATTTTTGGTTTGTTGATTGGATTCAGCCATGTTTTCCTGATTACTGGTTTGGTTTGTAGCTTTTTGTTGCTTTCTGGTCATTATTTAATCTTGACTGATTTAATCAGTTCCTTAGCTTCTTTGTCTACTCTTGGAGATTAATTAGGTGTTGTTTTTGCGTAAGTGTTATATCTTCTCTTTGTCACTTTGTTCTTCTTATTCTAATTTCTTGTTGTTGGTTAAGTTCACTTTAAAGGAAATTATTAGTGCTGGGGAAAGGCAATTGTGTAAGCAAGGGAAAAGTGTAAAGTTGTATTGGTGATATGTTAACAAAGCAAGAATATGAGATCTGGGAGGATGGACGTTAGATTCATGTAAATTGTGTAGAGTTATAGCAGTAGGTAGAGTACCTATTATGAGGTAGATGATTGAATATGGGAGGAATACGGTATGAGCTAAAAGCTATTGTTTTCATGAGAGAGGGGAAAAGAAAAGAAAGGTAATAGTTTCAAGAGTGGATAACAGACAGAAAACAAAACAAAGGTATTAGAAATTAAGACTTAGACACTTCGTGGATCAAAGAAAGAGAGGTGGGATGTGGAATATAGGAGAGACAGTAGATGATGGCGGATATCAAGATGTAGGGGAAAGAGGATAGTGTAGGTAGCCTAAATCATTTCACACAGAAATGAGGCAGTGGAGGATGAGAAAACCCCAGCAAATGTGAGGTGTTTCCTGGCGCACCTATTGTATAATTGAGTTAAAATAAAATAAGTAGAAGATGAGGAACACGAGGGAAAGAGAAACCAGAAAAAGAAAAAAAATAAGAAAATTTAAAAAAGGGGGGAAGAGAAGAAAGGAAGAAAGGAAAAGGCGGTGGGCAAAGGGTGGGGAACAGGTAGGGGGAAAAAAGAAAACAGATATACACGAACCACAATTAAAACACCAACTACACAACAACAACTACAAAAAAACCCTAAATAACTGAATAAAAAAAAGACTTTGGGGGATACGGTGTGAGAAAAGACAAGGGGATAATGCGATGTTAGCAATCAGGACATTAAAAAAAGTAAAAAATAAGACAAAATGAAAATAAAAACAAAACAAAATGAAACGATAAAGAAAAAATGCCAACGTTGAAGGCTAGGACATTCAAGGACTTCAGATAAACCTCAGGGCATGATGGATTCAGGGGTGGAAAGTCTGAGATATTAAAGACTCAAGAGGTGTGATTCTCTGGGGTGTGGGCCACCAGAGTTTAGGGGATTCAGACCTGGCAACCTCCAATCTGGTCAACAGGAAGCCTAGGAGCCCCGCAGTGTAACATAGCCCTCAGGGATCCCCACAGCTGGGTGCCAGCCCTATGGGGGAAGTCAGATCCGCAAACTCTATATTATGTCTGAACCCAGCAATTCATTACTTAGTAGGGCACATTAATGTGGGTATATCATCACTTCAGCTTTTGGACAGCTCCCGCCCTGTGCTTCCACAACACTGCCACTTGAGGGCGCCTTTACACCACAGCCACTTTACTGGCACAGATCCAAAGCCCGGCCCGTGACGCCGAAAACAGATTCCAAAACCGGAATTCTCAAGCTTCGCAAAATATTCCCTAATCGGCTTCCAGACGTGTCCCCCTCCCTCGCCGCACCCTGAAACAACTTCCCAATTACGTCCCTTTATTGCCTACAGCTTAATTTGGTTGCAGATCGGCAGCCGGGCTTGTGGGGGCAGGGCTTCAGGTGGAAGCACTATTATTTGTGTCCGCAATCAAAAATTTCCCCCGCTTCACAACAAAACACTGTCTATCTCCCCAAATCGATCTGCAAAGGCGACCCGTCGCATCAACCCACCAACAGCCCACCCAGGACTTGCGAACTCCCCAGCACCACAGAGCCACCAAAAAGCTGAGCCACTGCGGGGCACCACGGCTCCACCCACTCCCAAGAGGGAGGAACCCATGTGCGGGTCTCACCTCCGGGCAATAGAACCCAAATTATATCTTATAGACCAATCCTCTCCATTACCTTTCCACCAAATTGATGTCCAGACACTTCCTGCCCTGCAAAAATCCCGAAAAAGCCCTGCCTCAGAGAGCCTCCAGCCGTGCCCAGCTGTCTCTTCCTAGGAGAGACCAAAAGGCAAGTTCACTCAGCGACCATCTTGCTTCTTCCTATGATGTACTATTTTTGACATCACTGAATCTTTCCTCTGCCTGTTCAGATCTGCTGTTATGATCTCCAAGCACACTTTTGTTAAATTTCTTGCACTATGCCATTCATCCTGGTCAGATCCATTGTCTTTTTATGTAATTTTATGACTTCTTCAATGTGTTCTTCCAGTGTCTTCTTAATATCCTTATCTCTTCCTTTGCTTCATTAAGTTTATTCATAATTTTTCTTGGATATCCTTGATTAGATGTTCCACATTCTGCATCTCTTCCTGGTTTTGGTTTTTGGTGTGGTTTTTTTTTTTTTTTTTTTGCTTTTTTACTAGACTGGGCCATGTCTTCCTGTTTCTTAGCATGACTTGTAATTTTTTGTTGGTGTCTAGGCATCTGGTTATCTTGATGGGATTAATCAGATGTTAGTTTCTCTTTCTACTCTGAGGTTTCATTTTGTTTTGCTTTGCTTTGCATTTGGTTCCACTTGTAATTGTCCATGTTGCCTGAAAATAATATCAAGAAAAGGAAAGAAAGAAGAAAAGAAAAAAATTAATAGTAATAATAAAGTAAGAAAAAAGGGAACCATTAAAGAGCTGGAAAAAAAGTATTAAGTGAAAATCATAAAAATGCAAATGAAAAAGAATAAAAAAGATGGAATAAAGAAATAAAATTTAAAAAATAGAATAAAAGACAGGAAAGATGAAAAGAGATGAAGAAAATGAAGACTAAATAAATGAAGGTGGGGCGAGAAAAAAGCAATGGAGGGGGAAAATGAAAGGAGGAAAAAATAAATAAATATACTAAGCACAAAGAAAAGACAAAACAAAAAACAAAAAACAAAAAACAAAACCCACAACAAGCCAAGAAAAATGGGCTTCTCTCTTAGGTCCCTAGGAAATATCTCAGCCTACTAGTGCCTATCAATCAATCACCCTGCAGCCTGCCCTCCTCAGGTAAGGTACCTAGTTTTAGAGAACAAAATAAAATAAAGAATTTAAAAATGAAAATAAGTATATAATAGTAAAAATATAAAACAGCAGGTCATAAAACAAAAAAACCTCATTCAATGAATAGCCATATCCAAAAGGAAGAAAGAAGACCCTTATCTCACACCTTAAACAAAAATTTACTCAAAATGGATCAAGGGTGTAAATATAAAAAGAGCAACCATAAAACTCCTAGAAGAAAATGTAGGAAAACATCTTCAGGATCTTGTGGTAGGTGGTAGTTTCTTAAACTTTATGCCCAAACTCAAGCAACAAAAAAAAAAAACTAAAAAAATGGGACCTCCTTAAAATTCAACAGTTTGATACTTCAAGGGATTTTATTAAAAGGGTGAAAAGACAGCCAACTCAATTGGAGAAAATATTTGGCAATCATATATTTGAGAAAGGTTTACTATCCATGATGGATAAAGAGATCATACAACTCAACAACAAAAAGATAAATGATTTGATTTTAAAATGGGTCAAAGACTTGAAAAGATAAGTGTCCAAAGAAAAAATGCAAATGGCAATAAAACACATGAAAAAATGTTCAACTTCACTAGCGATTAGCGAAATGCAAAGCAAAACTACAAAGAGATGCTATTTCACACCTATTAGACTGGCTGCTATTACAAAATTGGAAAACTAAATGTTGGAGAGGATGTGGAGTGATAGGAACGCTTATTCATTGTTGGTGGAAATGTAGAATGGTACAACCACTGTGCAGGACTGTTTGGCAATTCCTGAGGAATTTGTTCTAAAATTTTTGAGATGACAAGTGTACAACATTGTGATTATACTAAAAGCGATTTATTATACACTTTGGATAGAATAGCTAGAAACAGAAGCTATGTACAGTGTGGGGAGTATAGAGAAATTGTGAGGTGATGAATTTTCTTGTTTGTTTTTTGTTTATTGTTATTATTGAAATACTGAAAATGCTCAAATAATGACTGAAGTAATGAATCCAAATACTATTGATTGTACATTTTGGATGAATGGTAAGTTTATTAATATGTATCAATAAAATTGATTTGTTAAAAAAAATCTCTGTCTATAATTTCCCTGTCACAAGGTACTGGCTCTGCTGAACCACTCTCTGGATACTTTCTCTTAGGAGTTATTAGTAATTGAACCAGGGACCTAGTATATGTGAGGCCAGTTTTTATCCACTAAGCTACACCCACTCCATACTCTACAGGTTACGTAGCCTTCTGGAAGCTTATGTGACTCTCCCCATCCTCTTTTCCCTCAGGCAATTTGGGCTTCTAACAGTTTGCTATCTTCCCTGGCTCCCTTCTCCCCAGGGCTGGTTAGACACCATTTGCCCCTCACTGACCTAATTCATCTCTCTCCCAGGGCAGTTGGATATGACAGCCTATCCTCTTCTCTCTCCCTCAGGCTGCTTCAGTGCTGGCTGGATTTTTTGTTTTGTTTTCTTTTGAGATTCAAAGAGGGCTCAGCTGACCAAATTCACCAAAGAGAAGCTACACTCTGCTCTCCACCAGATCCCAGCTCCTCCCAGGGAGGAGCGCCTCCTTTTCCCACTCAGTTGACTGCAGTGGGCCTAGGTTTTACCCAGGCTATTCTACTTGAGGATGGGGTATATGTGCTGTTCCCAGCCACAAGGGCAAATAACACATGCTTTCCTTTGGTCTCTTTGTGTCTCTATCCCTTTCCCTCCTGGATGATGTGTAGCACTCTCCTGGTCAGCAAATGTCCAAAGCAGCTCCCTCAGATAGCTTTTGCCCTTCATTCATTGTTTTTGTAAGAGACATGAGCCCTGTCTGCCTACTCTGCTACCATCTTCCTGGAAGTTCTCTATTATATTTTTATTTGTAAATGTTCTCCTTAAGCAATGCTTTATCTGTATCCCTCAAATTATGAGATGTGCTTTCATTATTATTTGGATAAAATATGCTAATTTTTTGTGTGAGTTCTTTGACCAACAGTTACTTAGAAGTTTAAGATATATCTATTTTGAGGAGAGATATTTATTAGAGATGTAGTGGGTTTACAGAAAAAATCATGCATAAAATACAGAATTCCCATATACCACCCTACTATTAATACCTTGCATTGGGGTGAAACATTTATTTACAAATTGATGATGGTGCATTTTATAATTGGAAAACTAACTATAATCCATGGTTTAACCTAGGGTTAGCTGTGTTACATGAATTTTTTTAAAAAATTAATTTTGTTACCATATATATAATCTATGTTTTCACTTCTAAACACATTCAGATATATATTTCAGTGCAGCTAATTAAATTCACAATGTTGTGCTACCATCACCATCATCCATTACCAATTTCTATCATGCTAAATAGGAACCCTGTATATTTCTTTAAATTTCTTCACCCTTCCCCTCCCCCCCAGTTGTCTGCTCTCTTTGTCCATTTGCTATGTGTTCTTCTGTGACCACTTCCATCCCCCATTTCCTATGCCCACTCCTTCCCCTGGTAATCTATATTCTAGATTTTAACTCTGAGTATGGGTATTCTATTTATTTCAGATCATTGAGATCACACAATGTTTGCCCTTTTAGTCTGACTTATTTCACTCAGCTTGATATCTTCAAGGTTGTGTAGATTGCACTCCTTTTTACAGCTGAATAATATTCCTTTGCATGTATATTTCAATTTTATTTATCCAGTCACACTTTATATATACTTGGGTTGCTTCTGTCTTTTGGCAATTAGGACTATCATACTATGAACAATGGTGTGCAATATCTGTTCAAGTCTCTGCTTTCAATAATTTTGGGTGTATACCTAGATGTGGGATTGCCAGGTCATATGGTAGCCCTGCACTTGGTTTTCTGAGGAGCCACCAAACTATTTTCAGCAGAGGCTTCACTGTTTTACATTTCTACCAGCAGTGAATGAGTATTCCTATTTCTCCACATCCTCTCCAAATTTGTTATTTTCTGTTTGTTTGTTTTTTTAATAACAACCTTCTAGTAGGTAAGAAATGGTATTTCACTTTGGTTTTGATTTGCATTTCCTTGATTGCTGATGATGTTGAGAATCTTTTCACAAACTTTTTGGTCATGTGTATATCTTCCTTAGGGATGTCTCTTAGAGTCTTTTGCCTAATATTTAATAGGGTCGTTTGTCTTTTTTGGTTGTTGAGTTGAAGGATTTCTACATATTTGAGTATTAAATCTTTACCAGATAGGCAGTTTCCAAATATTTTCTTCCATTGTGTAAGTTACCATTTTACTTTCATAATAAAGTCCTTTGAGACTCAAAAGTTTTAAATTTTGATGAGGTTCCATTTATCTCTTTTTGGTTCTTGTTTCTTGTACTTTGGGTATAAAGTCTAAGAATCCATTGCTTAACACAAGATCATGAAAATGTTTCTCTATGTTTTCTTCTAGGATTTTGATAGTTCTGACACTTTTATTGAGGTCTTTATTCCCAATTGAGTTGATTTTTGTGTAAGGTGTAAGGTAATGATCCACCTTTTCTGTTTTGTCTTGTTTTAACAAATAGAGATCCATTTTGTCCAGCACCATGTGTGGAGAGACTATTCTTTCCCAATTGAGTGACCTTTGCCCCCTTGTCCAAATCATTTGGCTATAATGTCAGGCTTGATTTCTGAGCTCTCAGTTCTATTCTGTTGCTCTATATATCTGTCCTTCTGCCAGTACCATACTGTTCAGATTACTGTGATTTTGTAATAAGATTTAAGTTTGTGAAATGTGAGTTCTCCAAATTCATTTTTCTTTTTCAACATGGCTTTAACTGTTCTGGGTCCCTTTCTTCTGTGTATTTGTATTTTTCTTTAAATTTTGTGTAAAATATTTGAGTTGCTTATTTTTATTTTATAAATAGGTTTTTTGGGGTTAATAGGATTTTTAGCTGATTTTCAATAATTACAGTTGTTTTTACTTCCATTTCTAGCAATTTCTGTTCTTAAGAGCATAATTTTTACAAATTAACTAAATGTGTCAGATTTGATAAGTTACATGAAATGGAAAAATTCCTTTAAATATACAATTACCAAAACTGAAAGGGGAAAATATAATAATCTAAAGAGTCATATATCTGCTAATAAATTTGAATATATTATTACATCTTTTCAATAAGGAAATCTCCAGCCCCAAATGACATTAATGGTGAATTCTTCCAATATTTAAAAAAGAAAGAATAAACTCAGTAAGTAAACATGGAATACTTTCCAACTTGCTAATGAGTCCATATACCTGAACAATAAAACCTTACAAAGACATTGTAAGAACGAAAATTTGCAGGCCAATATGTCTTGTAAATATGCTAAAGCTCTAAAAGAAAAACTAATATTATCATTTACATTACTAATATTAATTAATTAATATTAAATTTGAACCTAAAGTACATGAAAAAGAAAATACCTAATAAAGAATTGGAACTTATTCCAGAAATACAATGTTAGATTAATATTTACACAACAATCAATGATTTTCTTATTAGTGGAATAAAAGAGACGAACCATATGCTCATCTTTTAAAATTCTTTTTTATTTTCTTTAAAGATACTTAGATTACATAAATGTTACATAAAAAATATAGGGTATTCCATATGCCCCACTCCCCATACCTTCCACATTTTCCCACATAAACAATATCCTTCATTAGTGTAGTATATCATTGTAATTGATAAATAATTTTGGGGCACTGCCACTGAGCATGGATTATAGTTTACATTTGTAGTTTACACTCTCTCCCACACAATTCTAAAGGTAATGAGAAAACATATAGCCTATATTTGTTGTTGCAATGTCTTTCAGGATGATTCCCAAGGTCCAAAAAAGTCCCTGTATTACACTTGTTTTTGCCTCTCCTTTCCCTCACAGCCTCCGGTGGCCACTGCCTCCACATCAATGTTGTAATTTCCTCCGTTGCTAGAATTACAGAAAGTCTATAGTAGAATAACTAGTAAGTCCACTCTAGTCGATAGTTCATTCCCAATCCTGAGGATTCTGGGATGGTGATGTCTATTTCACCTGTAATTGAGAGGGGGGTTTGGATCCCATATAGCTGATGGATGGGACTCTCTTGCTTGAAGTTGTAGCCTTTCTCATTTCCTTGGTATGGGGATTGTCCATCCTCACCTCCTTGTTAGTTTTCCTGGTTGAGGCCAAAGAAGTGGAGGGTAGGTGTTATAACTCTGTTGAGATTTAGGACCCCCTGGCACATGGACAGTCCAAAGATTCATCTCCTGAATAAACACCTACCAACTCCAGCACCAGCTATAGGTTCAAATAGAAGGGAAAGAGGAGCCCTGTGTAGGGAAGTCACTCTCAGGGGTACAATCTCTAAAGTAGGGCCCACTGGCAGGGCACCAAACGCCAGAACTATCTCCACTGACCCATGCGACCTGGGTTTTCTATGTTCTTCTTCAGATGAAGTTTTCATTCAAAACTCAAAACAATTTGAGATTGATATTCTTATTATAATCTTATAGAGATGAAAATGGGTTAGTACCTATTAACTCCTGTAGATAACAAATTTAATAGAAGCTCTACAGCTAATAAATGGAATAGAAGGAGGCAAATCCAGATTTATCTTTTGCCAAAGATTGTGTGTTGGGCAACTGCATTATACTTTTACACACCAGCTTTCTGCCTATTTTGGCAAAATATGTTATAACTGAAACTGAACCCCCATTATCCAATTCTCAAGCCATGGCCTTAGGAACCATGGAAATTTTAATTTGAAAAATCTTAGGAGAAACTCTTGGTTTCTTGGCATGTCTTAAACAAAGGTAATCAGACAATAGTTTTGGCCAAGCTTGAATCAGAGGTTTTCTCAAAGAAAGCAATATTAAAACTTCCTGCACCCTCTCATACTGAAACTTTGACTTTCACATGATGATAAAACCAGAGAATCTTCTAATACTGTCATATTAACTGGCTTTCTTATCAATGTTTTATCTTCTAATTCCACCCATAAACAGAAGACTCAGAAGCATTCCTAGATAGTTTATCACATATGTCATAACATTTCCCCAACTTAAGATATGATAAAACAGGTATGGATAAACAGACTTTGTTTTAACCTTTCACACCTATGCATTATTTATACTATATGCTAAATGCATAACATTTATAAGCAGGTCTTTTTACTTAATAGACTTTTCAATTGAAAAAGCAAACACAAAGCAAAAATAACTTTAAGCAAATAGATTTCCATTCAAAATTTTCCTAACTTGAGAAACTTTCTAGGAGAACCATAAGTTGGAGGATGTCTTCCACCTGCTAGTTTACTATCTATGTTATTTAAAAATTATTTCACCTCATGCTTTTAATTTTACAACTCAGCATATTTCAGCAGGAAGCCTTGCCTCCTGTGGTTTTCATTATCGTAGCTGCCTGCTCTGGAATGAAAGAATTATATATTAGATTTTTAATTGTTGGATTTATTACCTATGCAATACTTGAAATAAATATTCAATCTCACTTTAATGCAAAAATATATCTTAATGAATCCTTAGAATAGAAAATTCTGAAGTTGTTTACTCTTAATATTTTTGAGAAAATATAAAAACCGATACATATGGATAAATGTTCATAAAATTATGAAGCTGGAATTAAAGTCATCTGGGAAATCAGATGTAATTCCATGTTTACAATTCAGTGAATTCCAACCCCTATGGTCACATGTCCCATCAGAGAAAAGTTGCTAAAACTTGAAGTTTAGTATTGAGGGTTTTTTCCCTCTTGTTCAAATATATTCTAATTATAGTTCTACTTTCAGCAAAGCCAAATTTATTTACTTTCCCATCAGACACCTATGGGAACTCTGTCTTTGCTACCCAAAACAAATTATATCATTTTCCATGGAAAATCCCCAGAGAAGCCAGAATATAGGATTCTTAACAAATGCAGTGCAGTTGTTTCTGATCAATATAAGCTATGATTGAGGATTTGAAAATATTTGGTACCAGGGTGAATTTATGTGATTCTACAGGAAAAAATTATATAAGATGCATAAACAATTCTGCTATTAAGTAAAAGGGACTTAAGTCAGAGGGTGGTTAAATTACAAAAACTCTGAATCATCTTATTTCTTAGTCTCTAATATTTAAAGATATTTATAAATTGCCTTGAGGAAAGAGAAGAAGTGAGGAAAAATTTAAACATTGCTTTAGCACTAGAGGAAGAAGACTCCATGAGGCTGATGCAACAACGAGGACCAAAGAAAGAGTTTTAGGCAAGCAAATTTGTGTATAATAATAGAATATCTTCTTTATTCTTCATAGATGGAGGAGACATCCTTAGGAAGAGAAAAGACCTCTACCAATGAAAATGAATTAGTCTAAGTATTGGAAGGAATACCAGTGACAATGTAGCCGGCTTCTTCTCCATGTGTGTTTCCCAGTAGTAAATATCTCTAATTTCATTTAAAAACCTTTAAGAATGCAGAATCCTGAAACCATGTTTGTTTTCCTCTTGATATACTCTTATTCTTTAATATGCACACTAATTTGTTAAGATGCTTACAACCATTAGGACCACCAAGAAGGAAACTTTGAAATGTATTTATTCATTTAATTATTAATTCATTCATTACATACCTTTTTTTTGAGGCAGTCACTTAATAAATGAACAAAATAGACAAAAATGCCAGTGCATATAGAATATAAAATAGATTTCATATTCTAGTAAGAAATATCAGACTATAATAATGTCATAGAGTAAAGAAAAGTTGGGAATGGAGATGTATAATGTCACGACTTGCAGGGGAGGTCAAGTTCTAAATCAGGAGGTGAGGGAAAGCCTCACTTTGGGATAGATCCTCAATAGAGACCTGAAACTGTTGAAGGAACTCACCAGGGTAATAGCTGGGGAAGAACACAGGCATTGGAAATCACAAGTACAATGGCCCTGAGTTGAGCACATGCTGATTGAGTTTGAAAAACCTCCAATAGTTTTGGATGGATTGAGAGACTCAGAGTTGTAGGCGACACAGTCTCAGATTTAAAGGGGCACTAAATGAGCAGGGATTTTAAGCAATGGTAAGTGTGTTGGCTTTTTGCTGTGTATAAGATGGAAAGACACTGGAGGTTTTTAGGGATGGCAAGCCATGATTTTACTTAATCTATTTTATTAAGCAAAATAATAATAAATGTAATGGTACTATATATTTTGCATATTATGCTCCAGGTTAAACTGAAATGTCCATGTTTTAATTTAATTAATAATAAATTATCTATAGTTGAACAAACTGAAATTTTGAGGTATTAATTTCACAAAACTAGTATTTGGTAGAGCCAAGATTTGAACATGAATCTGCTTGATTCCAGTCTGTGTTTTTTATTCCATATGCCAAACAAAAAGAATGCTCCTCAGAGTTTCTGTTTCTAGAATTACAGCATGATTGTTTTACTCTTTAATGCATTGTCACATCAGCAGAGATTTTAATATGTTTCTTCTATTGAAAAACTCTGAAAAGCAGGGGGATATTTTCTTAAGAGATTTTTAGAGGAGAAACTGGACATGACTTGTGTTTCTATGCCCATGCTGTGCTTTCCCTTTTCCTTACTCTGCTTTCCCCTAATGCACTCCGTTCAAAGAGAATAGTGGTGCAGAAGCAGTGCCATGTCTTAGAACATCAGAGAGGTTGACTTGCTCAAAACTGCACAAAAGTCTGTGCCCTCAGAGCCTCATAAGCTTATGTCATTTGGTTAATGCTACATCATAAAGAATACTACGTGGTGAAAGAAACAAATGAAAGAAAGAAGGAAGGGAGAGAGGGTGGGAAGAGAAAAAAAGGAAGAAAGATGCCATTTTAGATACCATAAATAAGCCCAATATTGAATATGGCATAGGTGCAATGTTATTTTCAGAGGTAACATAAATTGCAATTGTGTTCATGTTTTTAAGAAGAAATAAAATAAGTATTTAGCATCGGATGTTCTATAAAACAACGAAGAGAGAAAAGGAAGGAGATTCCATCAATAAAACTTTTGCATATTATTATAAAACAGGAAAAGATTAGAATTGATGACTTTTAAAAAAAATTCTAATGGGAAAAAAGACAAATCAGTCAAACTGGAATATTGATCAAAGATTTTCAAGCTTTTTTGGCTCTCAGACCCAGTGTTGGCACTTTTCATATCTTCCTGTGCTTCATCTAGAACTATTTGCTTTTTTGTTTTTATTCACAAAGTTTGTTTTTACAACTTCATTTGAAAAACTTCCACTGGTTAAAACAAATGGTTTAAAAAATTTGATATGGTAAACCTGAGGCTAAGTCTCACCCCAAAAAAGACAAAATAGAATTAATCAAATCAGAACTTCAGAAGAGTCTGTTATATGGGGAGATTAAAATATAACAGAAGTTGATTTGTGGAACTTGTGGAAATGCAATAAAATACACAATACTGAAGGAAAATGAGTAAAAAGTTGATAATCTAAAATAAGCAATAAGAAAGTAGGGGTTTATAAAATTATAAGCTGATGAAGAATTTTCTTAAAAAAAATTCAACCCTGCAATCATACTTTTCATCAGGTAAGATTTCAGGATACAGACATGTCCCAAAGCAGAAAAAAATGTGGAAAAATAATTGCTGTCAAGATTCAAACTAGTAAATTAATAAATTCTTCACCTTAAGTATAAAATTTTTCATAGATACTTGGGAATAAAAGAAAACAAACATATATGATCATTTATAGATTTCATGTTTATCTACATAGGAATTTGTAGAGACTCACTAGAAACCATGAGAATTAATTTGAACATAAAAAATATCGTGGGTTAAGTTTAAATACTGCAAAGTTGTTCATGTTTCCCAGCAATAAATAATTAAAGAAATAATGTAAAATGCAGGTGACCATGTTTTGTAAGTTGTAGCAGCATATAACAATCTGGACAGACAGATTTCTGTACTTGATAGTTCTGTCTAGAAAATCCAGACATGTCAGGGATAGGCGTATAGCTAGATCAGTCTGTGTGCCATAATATATTTGCTAAAAATTTAAGTACTCTTGTAACTTAATTGACTATGACTCAGTAGATATATATGACAGTTATTTGGGAGGGAAGAGAATCATTATTCTTAAATAGGATCCATAGTTCGTAAACTGCATAAGGGAGCAAAAGTAAGCATTAGTAACTGATCAGGGTATATAAGCAGGTGCATGAAGACAGTTTACAATAAAAAAGCAAACCCGACCAGTGCTTTACCACTATGTTTTCTTTCTGTTGATTCAGTAGCAAGCTTAGGAATATTCAGAATGAAAGAACATAGTCTGGGTTCGCAACAATTATTTTTTAATTGTTATTTTATATTGTGCAAAATGCTTATCTTTTGTGTCTGGCTGAAAATAACCTTGCTGCTCTCATCTTGTATAGCACACTTTTATAAGTTAGAAAGCAAGATGCCCTCTGGTTGACAAACATGCATGGGGCCAATAGCTCCAGTCTGACACCAAGATTCTTCATTCTCAATGGGATTCCTGGCCTGGAAGCTGCACATGTCTGGATCTCCCTGCCATTCTTCTTCATGTACATCATTGCTGTAGTAGGGAACTGTGGGCTTATCTACCTCATCAGTCATGAGGAAGCCCTGCATCGGCCCATGTATTACTTCCTAGCCCTGCTGTCCTTAACAGATCTTGGTGGGTGTACTTCATTTGTCCCAAATATGTTGTGTATCTTTTGGTTCAGTCTCAAGGAGATCGACTTTAATGCCTGCCTTGTGCAGATGTTTTTCATTCACATGCTGACAGCCATGGAGTCTGGCGTGCTCATGCTCATGGCTCTAGATCGCTATGTGGCCATTTGTTTCCCTTTACGTTATTCCACCATCCTCACCAACACCATAATTACCAAGGCTGGACTTGCCGCCCTCATGCGAAGTGTGTTACTTATGATCCCATTCACTTTCCTGGTAAAGCGTCTTCCCTACTGCAGGGGCAACCTCATCCATCATACTTATTGTGACCATATGTCTGTGGCCAAATTGTCCTGTGGCAATGTCAAGATTAATGCTATCTATGGTCTTTCAGTTGCCATGTTCGTTTGCGTATTTGATTTATTTTGTATCTTCATGTCTTACACTATGATTATCCGAGCTGTAGTAAATATTTCCACTGCAGATGCTCGCCACAAAGCCTTCAGCACCTGTACCTCTCATATATGTGCTATTGTCATCACCTATGTCCCAGCCTTCTTCAACTTCTTCACTCATCGCTTTGGGGGTCGCACCATACCTCACCACATCCACATCTTTATTGCCAACATCTATCTGCTGCTGCCTCCCACCTTGAATCCAATTGTCTATGGAGTGAAGACCAAGCAGATCCGTGAAGGAGTGATCAAATTGTTTTTTAGAGAGAAAGATATTTTGAATAAGAGATAAATGTGTGATACAGAATCCCATATATAACATAAAGATAAAAATACATAGAAGAAGAGAGCAAATGAAAAATTCAACAAGCATGCAGTCATTTCAGGAGAAAATGTCTTTCTATAAAAGGCAAATTTGATATTAGAAAAGCAAATAGAAATGAAGCAAGAATACTTTTCAAGCATAATTTATAAATTTCACTTAGACCTTGCAAAGTGGACAAACAGATTGGATTAGTTAGGATATCAAATTTCAAGTAAGACTCTTAATGCACTTTCAACTAGGCACCATGGGGAAATACAGGAAAGAGTAAAGTATGTTAGATAATTTAGAGAATTCTAGAAGATTGAAGAAAGCACATAGGCAGTCCAGTCCCTCTGTTGTAGGAAAGCATGAAGCACTTCCCCCAAAATATATGCTGAACTCCAGGGAAATTTTCCTCCTCTCTTTTCATATTTATGTGCAATATGTATAATATTACAAAAAGCTGTAAAACCCTCCTTGTCCAGGGAATTATTTGGATTCACATACATGTGTCAGTATATATGCAAAAGAAGCTAGAGTGTATATGATCACCAGAGTTCATCACAATCTGGGAAGCATTCCTTGGAATTAATATCAAGCAGAATTTTGAAACAGAGTGGATTCTATTTGAGGACAGTAAAGGAGACATTAAGAAAATCTATATGGTCTGTCAAATAATGATGTCTGCAGTTGATTTTTTTCCTGTCTTTATTGTAGAAGGAGAAATAATTGAGCAGCCAAGAACAAAAGGAAAGGAATACCTTATTTAGATTTCTGGAACAAGAAGAGTTAAAAACTGGGATTAGAATGATAAACGTGTCATTCCAAAAGAGCTAAAATTCTTGAAAACGGAGAGAGAATAAGAGTATAATCTAAAATAATAGTAATAAATAGAAAATGATCAGGAAATGGATGCAATTAGGTAAGGCAGTAAGAGATTATTTACATAGATGAAATTTAAATTATCTGCTAATAAGAATGTTCTATTTTAATGTAATGTTATATATGGCCAGGTGGTTGCAAAATATGTTGATTACACCATGTACTTTACAATATAAATTTCATGTGTTTAGTTTTAAACTACTCACATTTTAAAAACAATCCACGATAATGAAAACTGAATTATAAGTAGAAGGTTATCAATAAAATTACTATATCTTGGAATTAGAATTTTTAAGATTTGGTAAATTTTGTTCACCAGGTATTTTCACTGAAACTATACACCAAAACCATATCAAACAGACCAAGAAATTAGTTTTCCTAAAATGCCATTTATTAAACATGTAATTTGTCAGGTTCTATACTAATGCTTCACATACATCAGATATAATTATTCAATTTTATAGATAAGGAATATGAGCTATAGAAACAGTAAGACTAGAAAAGTCTCAAAACATTCCATTTTAAAAATAGTAATAATATTAACAGGCCTGTGTAGTGGGGGGCGGGGGGGGGGGATGAGGTATCCATCACAATGGGAATAATGAATAAGCAGTAAAACCAGAACATAACTTTAAACATCTGGAGAAATAAAATTTATTAAATAAAGTCTATTTGAAGCACCTAAAAATTCCAATTCATTTTATGTCAGTTTCCCCTTTACAAGCTCAAAAAGTTATGATGATCATGATAAATTCTAACTCTGAAGTTTCACAACTGAATTAGGCAAGCAAGCCAGCATTTCTGGGGAATTTAAAAATAATTATAAAGTAGATGGTAAGGTAAGATAATACTGCTTGGTGTTCAAGTTAGATGGTCAGATGAAAGGGAAAGGAAGGTAAGGAGAGAGGAGGAGAGGACTAGAAAGAAATGACAGAAAACACTTTGTTCCAAACTCCATTTCCTGCCCTAGAGGCCAAGTGTTGCGAGGCAGAGCTCCCTGGGCTTAATGGAAAAGACCCAAGCCTCCTACCTCAACCCCAAGTTGTTTGATCAGATCTAGAACAAATGTACCATATACAGAAATACAATCAAACTTCAATTTATTTGAACTGCATTTCCTTCCCAACTCTAAGAGTTACTAAAGTTCCCTAAAGGGATGCAGAGGGAGGAAATTATAATGTAATACAAAGAAAAGTGAAAATCATATCTATCCTGAGGAATCTCCAGGGCGATTTGGCCACACAATAAAAATTGGTTTTACATGTGGATGTTCAGAGATAAAGAACACAGAACAAACAACAAAACAAAAACTACAGAGCTTACTGCAAGCATTCCACTTGTCAAGTTTCTACTAATAGTTATGTTTTGTTTTACCAAACTGGCAAAGTTCAGGCAAAAGTATAACTAAAATCTTATCTCACTTTTTCCCTGATCTCTGTCTCTCAGTATCAATGAATGAAAAATTTACATTTCTTGAAGTAAAAATGCCACACATTTGGATTCTTTCTCAAACTATTTCCAAAGCAACTTTATAAAAAATTCAAAAATGCAAATATTTGCACAAGGAGAATTAATATTTTGTGGGCTAATTACAGATGATAACACTGAGTTTAAAGACTTCTTTTTTGGAGATGAGGAGTGAAATTCATTTAGGTGAAAAGAGGATCGATATTGCTCTCGAATTTCTTCTGGTTCTTTGGAGCAATTGATATCTGTAAAAATTAGATAATTGGGTAGACACAGTTATCTACTTGTGAGTGAATTTTACTTTAGATGGTAAGGCACAGCTTTATTTATCCAAACCTTGTTATTTTTATGCACCTGGACAATCTGAACCAGAGGCTCTTAAAGCTTTTATTCCATGGAACCCTTTTTTCAGTTGGGTGGAAACCATGCACCCCATTCTAAGTCCATACTATACTGCATATTGTTTAATAAATATATTATACCCACATATCCCCACAATAATAATATTTTATTTCGTTTTATATTTTTAGGTACTCAGGTAAAACTTAATGTCTTTTAAAGAGTATTTACAATGTCAGCTTTCTTTTAAAAAAATCAATTTTATTTGATGCACATCAATAAAGCATACAATTCATCCAAAGTGTACAATCTGTAGTATTTCCTCTAATCATGTAGTTGTGAGCTCATCACTTTAATCATTTTCATTATTTCAATAATAATAATAATAGACACAAAAACAGACAAGCAAGAAAATTCCTCACGTCTCAATCTCTCTATGCTTTCCCTACTATACGTAGATGCTGTTTCTAGCTGTTCCATCCGAAGTGTGTAATCAATGGCTTTTAGTGTAATCACAATATTGTACATTCATCATCTCAAAAATTTTAGAATAATTTCATTACTCCAAAAAGAAAGACTCTAACCCTTTAGCAATTCTTCCTCAGACCCACATAATCACTAACCTACTTTCACCTTTATAAATTGATTTATATTTACATTTTATATAAATGGAATCACACAATATATAGTACTAGGTGTCTGGTCTGCTTCTTTTAGTATAATGGTGTTTTTTTTCATCTGATATTAATATTTCATGCTATTAAGTTACATTTGTTCAGCTTCAAAGAAAAATGTCTTAATATGAAATTCTACCCATATTCAAGTATTTATAATTTTGTGTCTGGCTTGCTTCATTCACCATAATGTCCTCTAGGCTCACCCTTGTTGTCATATGTCTCATGACTTCATTTCTTATTACCGCTTCATAATATTTCATCTTGTTTATGCTCCACAAATTATTTATTCACTCATCAGTTGAAGGCATACCTGGGTTGTTTCCAATTTTTTACTATTGTGAATAATGCTGCTATGAACATCAGTGTGCAGATATCTGTTCGTGTCACTGCTCTCAGTTCTTCCGGTTATATACACAGCAGTGGTATTGCTGGGTCCTATGGCAAGTCTATAATCAACTGCCTTAGGAACTGCCAAACAGTTCCCCACAGTGGGTACACAATTCTACATTCCCACAACAGTGAATAAGCATTCCTATGTCTCCACATACTCTCTAACATTTACAGTTTTCTGACTTTTTAATAGTGGTCAGTCTAACAGGTGTGAAGGTATATCTCATTGTATTATTGATTTGCATTTCCCTAATCGGCAGTGTTGTTGAACATTTTTTTCAGGTGCTTTTTTGCCATTTTTTTCCCTTTGGACAGTTGTCTTTTCAAGTCTTTTCCCCTTTGCCCTTTTTTAAAATCAGATAATTTGTCTTTTTATTATTGAGTTGTATGATCTCTTTATATATCATAGATATTAACGCCTTATCAGATATGTGATTGTTAACTGTAGGTTTTTCATATATGCACTTTACCATATTGAGAAAGCTTCCTTCTATTCCTATCTTTTAGAGTGTTTTTATCTAAAAAAACGGTGCTGCATTTTGTCCAATGCCTTCTCTGCATCAATCAAGAGGATCATGTGATTTTTCTTCTTCAATATATCATTGTGGTTTATGACACTAATTGATTTTCTTGTGTTAAACCACCTTTGCATACATGGGATAAAACCCATTTATCATGGTGTATATACCTTTTAATGTGTTTTTAGATTCTGTTTGCAAGTATTTTGTTGATGATTTTTGCATCTATATTCATTATAGATATTGTTATGTAATTTTCCTATTTCATAGCTTCTTTACCTGGTTTTAGTATTAAGGATATGTTGGCTTTACAGAATGAGTTTGACAGAATTTTTTCCTGTTCAATTTTTTGGAAGAGCTTTGATAAGATCGGTATTAGTTCATCTTTGAATGATTGATAGAATTCTCCTGTGTAGTCATCTGGTCCTGGGCTTTTAATCTTTGGGAGGTGTTTTCGAAGACAGTTTCAGTCCCTTCACTTGTGATTGGTTTGTTGAGGTCTTCTACTTCTTGTAATGTCAGTGTACGTGGTTCATGTTTTTCCTAGAATTTGTCCATCTCTTCTACATTTTCTGTTGTTGTTGTTGTTGTTGTTTTGCAAACAGTTGTTTATAGTATCCTTTTATGGTATCCTTTTATGGTGTCTATTATTTCTGTGGGGTCAGTGATAATGTTCTCCCTCTCATTACTGATTTCATTTATTTGTGTCTTTTCTCTCTTTTTCTTTTTCATTCTAACTATGTGTTTGTTCATTTTGTTGATCTTCTCAAAGAACTAACTTTTGGTTTTGTTGATTCTCTCTATTGTTTTTAGTTGTTGCTGTTGTTCTCAACTTCATTTATTTCTATTCTGACCTTTATTATTTCTTTCCTTTGGTTTGTTTTGTAATTAGTTTTCTGTTCTTCTCTAGTTCTTTCACATGTGCAGTTAGATCATCAAATTTAACTCTTTCTTCTTTTTTAATGTAAGTATTTAGGGCTATAAATTTCCCTCTCAGCATAGTCTTTGCAGTGTCCCATAGTTTTTGATATGATATGCTGTGATCTCATTTTCATTCATCTCAAGGTATTTACTGAATTATCTTGTAATTTCTTCTTCGACCCACTTATTGTTTAATCTCTATATATTTATGTATTTTCCCTTTTTCTGTCCATTATTGATTTCCAGCGTCATTCCATAATGATCAGAGAAAGTGTTTTGTATAACTTCAATCTTCTTAAACTTATCGAAACTTATCTTGTGACCCAACATATGTTCTCTCTTAGAGTAGGATTGATGAGCACTTGAAAAGATTGTATATCCTGTTGTTTTGGGGTGTAATTCTCTATTGATGTCTGTTAGGTCTAGTCCATTTATCATATTATTCAAAGTCTCTGTTTCTTTTTTTTAATAAAGAGTACTTATTTGGGGTAGAAGCCCATGGTTACCAGGCCACAAAGCACAAGGTACTTCCTCACCAATGTCTTTTGCCATGTGTTGGGACAAGATGCCTGCTGACATCTGCAAGGGTTCAGTCTTCCTGGATTGCTCTCTTTCGAGGGCCCATTTCTTTCTGGGCTAAGCTGCTCCTCTTTCCCCACAAGACCAGCTGTAGATTATAAGCAAATGGCTGTCTCTCTCCCCAGGGCTCTCTTCTATCCAGTTATCTCCTCTGCTGTCTGTTGTGTGCTTACTTCTGGGCTCCAGCTCAAAAAACTCTCTGTTTCTTTATTGATCCTCTGTCAAGATGATCTATCCAGTCCTGAGAGTGGTGTATTGATGTCTCCAACTATTATTGTATGGATATCTATTTCTCTTTTCAGTGTTGCCAGTTTGTCCTTCATGTATCTTGAGGCACTCAAGTTAGGTGCATAAATATTTAGAGTAATTATTTCTTCCTTTTGAATTATCCTTTTTATTATGTAATGACCTTCTTCATCCCTTATTACTGTTTTGCATTCAAAATCAATACTTATGATATTAGTATCACTACTCCAGCTTTTTATGTTTACAATTTGCATAGAATAACTTTTTGCTACCTTTCACTTCAACCTGATTGTGTCCTTATATCTGAGGTGAATCTCTTGTAGACAACATATAGATGGGTGCTGTTTTTTAATCCATTCAATCAGTCTGTGTCTTTTGATTGGGGAGTTCAAGCCAATAACATTCACTGATATAATTGTAAAAACATTACTTACTTGATCCATTATGACCATTGTATTTCATTTGTTGTATCATACTCTAGTTTATCTTTTTATGCTTTGTAATAGTCTTCATTTCTACACTCTTCTCCATGTCTCATCCTTGCTTTTTCCTTTCAGGCTCCAGCACTCCCTTTAGTATCTCTTGTAATTCTGGTAATTCTGTTCTTTTAGTAACATATCCTATCAGTTTTTGTGTGTCTGTGAAGAATACAAACTCCCTTTTATTTTTGAAGGACAACTTTGCCAGATACAGAATTCTTGGCCTGCAGTTTTTCTTTCAATACCTTACATACATCATACCACTTTCTTCTCTCCTTCATAGTATCTGATGAGAGGTCAGCACTTAATCTTATTGCATTTCCCTTTATGTGATGCTTTGCTTTTCTCTTGCTGTTTTAAAAATCTTCTCTTTTTCTCTGATTTTTGTCATTCTTAATAGTATGTATCTTAGGGTAGGGCTTTTCATGTTTATTCTGCTTGGAGTGCATAGTCCTTCTTGGATATTGACATTTACGTCTTTCATAAGGGTAGAGAAGTTTTCAGTCATTATTTACTCTTATATTCTCTCTGCTCCTTTTCCATTTTCTTCTCCTTCTGCAGAATGCATATGTTTTTACTTTTTGTATTGCCATTCAATTCCCCAAGACCCTGTTCCATTTTGTCAATTATCTTCTTTCTGTTGCCCTGTCTTTTCCAATTCAGATGTTCTGTCTTTAAAATCATTAATTCTGTCTTCAAGTATTTCAAATCTGTTCTTATGTGACTTTTATGTACTTTTAATCTCATCCACCATTACTTTCATTCCCTAAAGTCTGTTACTTTTCTTTGCAGACTTTCAAATTGTTCTTTAGGCTCATCCAGTATCTTTTCAATATCCTGTACTTCTTTAGTCATATTTTCTTTCAATTATTTTAATTGACTTAGGAGAGCTGTATGATGATCATTGATTAATTTTCTTAATCCTGTATCTCTTCAGGATATTTGGTTGTTCCTTTTGCTGGATCATCTCTTTCTATTTCCTAGTATGTCATGTAGTGTCTAGGCATTTGATATGTTGGTGAATTTACTCTAACAGGCAATTTCTCTCTTACCATTGTTATTTTGTTATTACATATTCACAGGTCTTTGATAGTTGGTTCAACTTATCCAAAGTCTTTAAAATGGCCCAGCTTAAGTTAACAAAATCATGCCAAGGACTCACTAATGGGGTGTAGACTTTCTCCCAGGGTTGGTGTAAAGAGCACTCTAAAAGCAGTTTTTGTCCATTTAGTTTTCATATCTGCAAGCAGATGACACTTGTTAGTGCATCTTCCTATGGAGGTTTATCTCTCTTGATTTTCCTTTGTTTCAGTCTGGCTAGAGCTGAGATACAAAGTGTGCTCTGCTGGCAGAATTTGCTTTAGTAAAGTCCTCCAACTCTCCCTCCATTTTCCCTTGTAACAGCTGGCAGGGAGGAAGACAGCTGCTACCCTCTCATTAAACTTCAATGTCCCATAGGTTTTACCACAGCTGAATAGCTGGGGGTTTGGTGAGGGAAACCCTTCCTGGTGACCGGGAGGTTAGTAACTCACATTTTAATTTTTCCACCTCTATGTCTCTCTGTCTCTTACCTTCCTAGTAGTTGTGAAATCCTGTCCTGATTTGCTGAACCCCAAAGCAGCTCCCTCAGGCAGACTTTGACACTTTCTTCATTGCTTTTTGAGAGCACTGAGCCTTGAGTTAAATTAAGTGGTTGCAGTTAATGCAGGAAATTTTAGCATCTGAGAGAATAAAATAAAGAAGAAAAAAGTAGAGAAAAAATAGAAGAAGGAGGAGAGAGAAAACAAAATTTCAGAACAAGTCAACACAGCGTGATTATTGTACATGTATGACATCTATGAGTAAGAACAAATATTTTTAGAAAAGGAAGAGGAGATATTCTGGGAGGTACAATTATTCTCTTCTCATTACTTCAAGTATCAAGTATAAGAATTTCTTTGGTCTAACTCTTCTTCAGTCATATAGGACACTTCTGAAGATATATGTGCCAGACATCAGTATTTAATAATTTTTGTTTCTGCAGTCTGAGGCCAACATGGACACAGCCAGTGACCAGCCCCTCTTGGAAGGTTTTGCCTTTGTGAGCAAGTTGGTCTCAATTGGAGGCAAATTGTTAACAAATTTTTTTTTTTTTTTGCTGAAGCCCTAAGGACTTATTTTCCCAGCTTTGTGTCATAAAATTGTAAACATTAGGTCTCTCTAAGCCAAACTCAACATACTAGTGCATTACTTTCCCCCTGGCATGGTATATGACTCCGAGAAATTATCCTCCCTGGAATCAAGGAATTATTTACAAACACCAACTAGCTATCACTCTACAATTATAGGGGGGACTTTAAAACTCCATTTTCACCATTGGACAGAACATCTCCACAGAGGGCAAAAAAGAAACAGAGACCTTGAATAATACATTAATGGATCTAGAACTAATGGACATACACAGGACATTACATCCCAATAGAGTGGGATGTACATTCTTCTCAAATGCACATGGATCATTCTCCAGAATAGACCACATCCACATGCTAGGTCACAGAAAATTATCAACAAATTCAGAAAGATTGAAATTATACAAATTAACTTCTTAGGCAACAATGGAATGAAACTGGAATACAATAAGTGACAGATAACCATGACAGGCACAAAGAAATGGAAGTTAAACAACACACTCTTAGACAATCAACAGGTGGAGGAGGAAGTTGCAAAATAGATCAGTAACTATCTTGAAACAAATGAAAATGACAATACAACATATCAGTACTGATGGGACGCAACAAAAGCAATGTTGAAAGGGAATGTTTATAACCATAAATTCCTTTATTATAAAGGAAGAAAGAACTAAAGTCAAAGACCTAACTGCACACCTGGAGTAACTAGGAAAAGAAAACAAAGTTAATCCAAAGCATGCAGAAAGAAGGAATAACAGATTAGATAGAGCTAAATGAAATTCAGACTAAAAATAAAACTAGAAAAAATTAACAAAACCAAAAGCTGATTCTTTGAGAAGATTAATAAAATTGACAAAACCTTAAGAAGACTACCAAAGAAAAATAGAAAGAAGATGCAAATACATAAAATAAAAAATCTGAGATGGGATATCACCACTGATCCCACAGAAATAAAGACTATCATAAGAATATAATTTGATAAATTTTATGCCAACAAGATGTGTAACTTTGATGAAATGGACAAATTCCTAGCATAGCACAAGCAGATGACATTGGCCAAAAAAGGACTCGATGAGCTCAACAGACCAATCACAAGTAATGAGATGTAATTAGTTATCAAAAACTTTCTGGCTCAAAAGGGTCCAGGACCAAATGGCTTCATAGGTGAACTCTACCAAACATTCTGGAAAGAACTAGTACCAATCCTGCTTAAACTCTTACCAAAAAGAAAAAAAAATAGAAGTGGAGGGACTATTGCCTAACTCATTCTATGATGCCAGCATCACTGTAATACCAAAGCCACTTAAAGACACCACAAGAAAGTAAAATTATAGACCAATTTTCCCGGATGCTAAAATCCTCAACAAAATACTTGCCAATCATATTCAACAACACATCAAAAAATTATATACCATGACCAAGAGGGTTTCACCCCTGGAATGCAAGGATGGTTCAATATAAGAAAATCAATGTAATACACCTTATTAACAGATCAAAAGAAAAAAATCACACAATATCTTTGTTGATGTAGAAAAAACATTTGACAAAATACAGCATTTTTTCTTGATAAAAACACTTCAAAAAATAGGAATAGAAGGAAACTTTCTCAACATGATAAAGGGTATATGTGAAAAAATCCATAGCTAACATCATCTTCAATTGTGAGATGCTGAATTCTTTCCCTCAAAGAACTGGAACAAGACAAGGATGCCTACTGTCATCAGTCTTATTTAGCACTGTTTCAGAAGTACTTGCTTAAACTCTTAAGCAAGAAAAAGATATAAAAGACATCTGAATTGGTAAGAAAGAAGTAAAAACTTCACTCTTTGAATATGAAATGATCCAAAACATAGAAAACCTTGAGAAATCTACAACAAAACTTCTGAGCTGATAAACAAGTTCAGTAAAGTGGCAAAATATAAGATTAACCTGTAAAAACCAGTAGCATTTCTTTACACCATCTAAGCAATCTGAGGAGAAAATCAGGAAAAATCTTCCATTTATAATAGCAACTGAAAGAATCAAATACCAAGGAATAAACTTAAATAAAGGTGTAAAGGACTTGTACACAAAAAACTACACAACGTTGTTAAAGTGAATCAAAGAAGACCTAAACAACTGGAAGAATATTCCATGTTCATGGATTGGAATACTAAACATAATTAAGATGTCTGTTCTATACAAATTGATTTACAGATTTAATGCAATCCCAGTAAAAATTCCAAAGCATTTCTTACTGAATTGGAAAAGATAATAATAAAATTTATTTGGATGAACATAGGGTCCCGAATAGTCAAAAGCATCTTGAAAAAGAAAAACAAAAGTGGAAGAATCATGCTACCTGAATTTAAAGCATACTGCAAAGCTAGAGTGGTCAAAGCAGCATGGTATTGCACAATGATAGACATACTGACCAATGGAACTGAACTGAGAGTTCTGACATAGAGCCTCATATTTCAGACAACTGATATTCAGCAACACCACCAAGTCCACTCCATTGGGACAAAGTGGCCACTTTAACAAACGGTGCTTGTAGAACTGGATATCCATATCCAAAATACTGAGAGAGGAACATTATCTCAAGTCCTATAAAAAATTAACTTAAGATGGATCAAACACCTAAATATAAAAGCCAAGATCATAAAACTCCTAGAATATAATGTAGGGAAGCATATGTGGGAACTTGTAATAAGAAATGGTTTCATAAACTTTATACCCAAAGCATGAGCAATGAAAGATAAAATGGATAAACCGGCCCTCTTCAAAATTAAAAGCTTTTGTGCTTCAAAGGAGTTCATGAAGAAAGTGAAAAAGCATCCTACTCAATGGGAGCTAATACTTGGTAACCATTTATCTGATAAGGTCCTATTATCCAGCATATATAAAGAAATACTATATCTTGAAAATAAAAAGATAAACAACCCATTTTAAAATGTCAAGAGATTAGAATAGACACTTCTGCAAAGGAGAAATACAAATAGCTAAAGAGCACATGAAAAGATGTTCAACATCACCAACTATTAAGGAAATGTAAATTAAAACTACAAAGATATATCATCTTACACTTATTAGACTGGTGTTTATTTAAAAATATCAAGACTAAAAGTGTTGGGGATGATGTGCTGGAAAGAGAACTCTTGTCCACTGTTTGTGGGAATGTAGAATGGTGCAACCATAACTGTAGAACTGCCATATGATCCTGAATCCCACTTACGGGTGTATAGCCAAAATTGAAAGCAGGGACTTGACCAGATATTTGTACACCAATGTTCATAGTGACTTTATTCACTATTGCCAAAAGTTGGAAGCAACCTGTGTCCCTCAACAGATGTATGGATAAGCAAAATGTTGTATATATATACATTGGAATATTATTCAGCTCTAAGAGGAAATAAGATATTGACACATGTGACAACATGGATGAATTTTGAAGACCTTATGTTGAGTGAAGTAAGCCAATCAGCGAAGGACAAATACTGAGCAAACTCATAGAGTTAGAGTCTGGAAAATTGGTTATCAGGAAACAGAAAGGGAGTAGTGTGTGCTGAAATGATGCTCAATATAAGCAGAACTATAATGAGATGGAAGTGGATGGATTGGAAGTGGATTGTTGTGATAGTGATGCAGTGATATGATTGGGTTCAATGGTGCTGGAATGTTAGGGGGAATAAAGTGGGGTTTAGAATGAACTATCCATGGAATGAGGGGAGGGCTGGAGGAAGGTGCAGGTGTACTTTGGGGATTTGTAGGTCTGTGGTTTAAACTGCAATGATGGGAATGTACTTTTGACAAATATGGCAGGGGAGAATTACTGATGCAGAGGTCGGGGGATATGTGGAATAGAGCACACCTGGGGAATGCTTCTACAGAATATGAAAGTGCTCTTCTTGTCAGAGTGTGTTATCTCAGTTACCCACACAATAAACAAGAAAATATTAATCTCCTATCCTGTGAAGTCCTCCTATGTTTTCAATTAGAGGGGTAAGAATCTGTCGAGAACATAGGCAATGCCATGTAGAAGAAAACAGACCAATGTAGCAAGCCGTAAATATTATTGCAAGTAACTATGAACTTTATTCTTCAAAAATTGAAACTTAGTGATACCATAGATTCTGAGGAGAAAGGGGGGTGGGGTTAGAATATATGGAACTTAAGGAATTGGAATTGTTCTGCCTGATCTTGCAATGGTAAGTACAGGCTTCTATGGATTTTGTTAGAACTTATAAAAGTGTAGTGGACACAATGTGGACCATAAATTAAACCAAGGCTTCAACATTTTTCCATCATTTGTAACCAATATACTGTGCTCATGAAAGATGTTATTAAAAGGGAAAAATGTAAGGGGGGGATGAATTGTTTGGGAATCCCTTATAATTTCTATATAAATTCTCTGTAACCTAAACTTTCTTGAATATAAAGTGAAAAAAAATAAGACAATGAGGGAATAACAAAGAAATTGTTACTGTACATAAAAGAACATATCTTATGGGGATGAAAGTCATGATGCAAAAAATATTTTTAATCATAATTTTATTTATTTATCTCTTTCTATAATGATTTTTGTTGTGAATTCTTTTCTTTTATTCCATAATCATCTTTCAGATGAAAATGTAGCATCATTTATTTCTTTTTGGAATGAGGTATTTCTTAAAATTTATACCATCCCACCTTCTCATCTGGAATTAAATGAGGTGACAGTAGTGTTTTTAATCTGATTAATAATTAAATTCCACAAATGATATTGAATATCAACCATGTACCACACACAATATTTTTAATATAATTTTTAATTAAAAATACTTAGATTACATAAATGTAACATAAAAAATATAGTGGATTCCCACATGCCCCAATCCCTAGTCCTCCATCATTTTCCAACAGTAACAACATCCTTCAGTAGTGTGGTACAATTGTTATAATTGATTAACACATTTTAGAGCATTGCCACTAAGTGTGATTATAGTTTACATTGTAATTTACACTCTCTCCTACACATTTTTGTAAGTTATTACAAAATATATAATGGCCTGTATCTGTTGTTGCAATGTCATTTAGGACAATTCTCAAGTCCCCCAAATTACAACTATTTTTCCCTCTCATTCCTATCAGAACTTCCAGTGACCACTGCCTCCAAATCAATGATAAAGTTTTTCCACTTCTAGAATAACAATAAGTCTATGGTAGAATAACAGCAATTCTACTCCAGTCCATCATTCATCCCCCAATCCTGAGGATTCTGGGGTGGGGATGCCCACTCCACCTCTAACTGTGGGACTTGGATCCCATGGGGAAAACAGATGGGATTATCTTGCTTGCAGTTGCAGACATTCTCTGTTCCTTGGGATGGTTGTTATCCATCATTAACTCATTGTTAGTTATCCTGGATGAGTCCAATGAAGTGGAGAGGAGGTGTCTCAACTTTGTTAAAATTTGGTGCCCAGTTGGTACATGGACAGCCCAAACATTTAAGTCTCTTGGACATACACCTATCAACTCTAATTTCAAATAGAAGGGGCAGAAAAGCCATCTGTAGGGAAACCACTACTGAGTCCAACTCTGTCACACTGGGGAGCATAAATTCCAAAGTAGGACCCACTGGCTAGGTGCCAAACTCCTAAGCTGTCTGCCTTGCCTATAGTGTCTGGATGTCACCAGAGCCTTCAGGAGTCCTGCTATTTGAAGCAATATTTGGCAGTCAATGGGATCCTGCAGAGATATGCATAAGCTTTTTTTTTTGGCTTCATTGTTGGGGAGGGTTAGGATTGCAGTAGAGTCACAACTGTGACAGGACAGGATCATTGGTGCATGGTGTCAGTTGTGGGAGGATGTGTGGGAAAATGTGCACCTGGAGCATGACTCTGTAATATGAATGTGTTCAACAGGTCATGGGGTATTGCCTCGGTGGCTGAAGACCCACACAATAATTGAAATAATTTTGAACTCCCATCCTGGTATTCCTATTAAATTCTCTAATACACTGGCAGGAATCCTTAGAGTACATGGGGAGTACCTAGCAAAGAAGAACATATCAAATGCCAGGCCCTTGATATTAATACTTGTTCTTAACCTTGTTCTTATGAACTTAAAACTTAGCCTACTATTATATATTGCCTAAGAGTTACATCGTGAAAGCCCCCTTCTTACTCAAATGTGACCTCTCTTTAAACCAAACTTAGCATATAAACACACTACCTTTCCTGTGGTGTTGGACTTGAGTCCCAGGGATGAACCACCCTGGCACTGAGAAATTATTACCAAGCACCAACCAGCAATGCCTTTGAAACACCTTGACCAAAATAGGGAAATATTAAATACAAATTAGTTTTTACAGCTAAGAGATTTTAGAATGAGTCAGGAGGTCATTCCAGAGAGTTACACTTATACACATCTTAGGAGGAACTCATTGCTGCAGTGTCTCAAGCAGGGATCTCCTGTGGGCTCTAGACACATCTGGACACTACAAGCAGGGCAGTCACACCCAGAAATTCAGCACCCTGTCAGTGTGCCTTACCTTGAAATATAGATAACCTATCCCCCCAATGTATCGAAGTTAGACTAATTTACAATTTTCTACCCATGGTTCTTATGTGCCTTTTATTTGAAACTATAATTAGCACTATAAGCATTAAATATGTGGCCCAGAGACTTAAAAAGTCTGGCTGTTCATATGCTGGCTGAGCCCTGAATCTCAGCTGAGTTGCAGCCAACACCTACCTTCAATTTTATCAGAAACATGAAGGTTTACTAAGAAAAGTATGATGATGGACAAAAACATGGAGTACCTACAACAGCAAGCAAAATGTTTCCATCCATTTGCTCAATGGGATCTAAGCTCCCTCTCAATTGGAAACAGAGTGAGCATCACCATTCCAAAATCCTCAAGATTAAAGAATGTGCAAACATAAGGGTGACTGCAGCTATGGACTAAAATAGACATTATTATTCAAGTAATGGAAGAACTTGTAACATTGATGTAAAGCTAGTGGTCACCAGTGGTTCTGAGGGAAGGGAAACAGAAGAATAAGGGTAACATGGGGCATTTTGGGGACAATGGTATTGTTCTGCATGGCATTACAATGATGGATGCAGACCATTATACATTTTTTCAAAACCAATATAATTGGGTGTTGCAAAATGTAAGTCATAAAGTAAATATAGGCTATGGTTAGTAGCAATACTTCAAAACGTATTCATCAATTGTAGGAAATGTATCACACTAATGAAAGATGTTTTAATGGGGAAAAGTGTGAAGGGGAGTGTGTGAGGTATATTGAATACCCCTATATTTTTCAATGTAACATTTATGTAATGTAAAACTTCTTTAAAAATAAAAATAAGAACACTGAAAAATAGATAAAATGCAAAGTCCCACATGGGTGAAGTAATAACTGCCTTTATGGTAATAAATATTGAATGTTAATGAATTAAACTCTCCAACCAAAAGAGTCATATTGATGGAATGGATAAGAAAATGTGATCCATCTCTATGGGGTTATGGTGTTTACAGGAGACTCACCTTAGATACAAGGATATAAATAGAATGAAAAGTGAAAGAAGGCTGGAAAAAGATATTCCACACATGCAATAACCAATAAATAAATAAATAAATAAAAGCTGTAGTAGCTATACTTATATCAAATAGAGTTTTAAAGCAGAATTTTTAGAGACAAGGAAGAACATTATATATTAAAACAAGTGACAAGTCTCAGAGACAGATAAAGTAGATACAACCCCAGGTATTGGTCCTTTTGAGGGCTAAAAAGACCCACAGGTTCTATGGTCATGGCAGATGGGGTTCACTGCCATGTCAGTTGGCCCTTCTTTGGAGCTGGTGTTTCTGCGTGATGGAGCTGGACTCAGATGGGATCTCTTTTCACAAGCCTTTCATGCTACTTTACTGGAATTGTAGTTGTTGCTGGGGCTTAAGATATATCTAGGGGATTTGAATCTCTGGACTGACAATATGATAGCCAGGCCCTGAGCCTCAACAGACTTAAGCTCCTACACTCTTGTTTATTGGACTTACCCCACTCAGCTAACACAGAGTTGAAGAATGTCAACCACCACACCATGGAGCCAAGAGGCCTACAACTGAAAACAGGAGGATTGCATCCAGCGTCCATGTGGAATCTAAACCCCCTCTTGACATAGATATGGAATGGACACAACCAAGCCAAGGTCCACAGGAAGGAGGAATACAGTAAGGATCAGAGTGGACAATGATATTCTATTCATGAACTATTGTGGTTAATAATCGAGAAAATGTGGCATTGATGTGGAAAAAGTGGCCATGGTGGCTGCTGGGTGTGGGGAATGGGAGGAAGAGAAGAGATGTGGAGGCATTCTTGGGACTTGGAGTTGTCCTGGGTGGCGCCCCAGGGACAATTGCCGGATGTTGTATGTCCTCCCATGTCCCACTGGATGGAATGTGGGAAAGTGTGGGCTGTGGTGTGGAACATGGGACATGGGGTGCAGCGATTCCCGGAGATGTACTCACCAGACACAATGGATGTGACATGATGATGGGAGAGAGTGTTATTTGGGGGGGGGGAGTGGTGGGGTGGGGGCAGTGGGGGCGAATGGGGACCTCATTTTTTTTAATGTAATATCTTTTTAAAAAATGAATAAATTGAGTAGAATTTGAAAAAAAAAAGTGAGAATTCACTAGGTGGAAATAACAATCATAAATGTATATGCACCTAACCAAGATGTTCCAAATTACATGAGGCAGACACCAGCAAATCTGAAGGGAGAAATAGATGTCTCCACAATAGTATTTGGAGACTTCAATAAATCACTCTCATCATTGGGTAGAACAACTGTGTAGAGGATCAATAAAAGATCAGAAAGTTTGAATAATATGATAAATGTACTAAATCCAATAGTCATGGAGAGAACATTGCACCCCAAAACAGCAGGATATACAACCTTCTCAAGTGCTCATGGATCTACCTCCAGGATAGACTATATGTTAGGTCACAAAGCAGATCTCAGTAAAATTAACAAGATCAAAATTAAAGTACATTCTCTGATTATAATGGAATAAAGTTGTAAATCAACAACAGGCAGAGAAAGGGAAAAATTCACAAATATATTGAGATTAAACAACATAGTCTTAAACAATCAGTGGGTCAAAGAAGAAATTGTGAGAGAAATCAATGCATATCTTGAGACAAATGAAAACAAAAACACAGCATATCAGAACCTATTGGATGCAGTGAAGGCAGTGCTGAGAGGAAAGTTTATAGCTCTCAATGCTTACACTTAAAAAGAAGAAAGGGGACATTGGATTGTTGTGCATAATCTTGCATTGATGGATACAGGTCATTATAAATTTTGTAAAAAACCTATAAAAGTGTATGATGCATGATGTAATCCATGATTAGTAGCAATGCTTCAATATTTGTTCATTAATTGTAACAAATATACCATGCTCACAGAAAATGTTAAGAATAAGGAAAAAATATGACAAGGGGAGGGTGTGAGATATAGTGAAATCCCCTATGTTGTCTATGTGATTTTTCTACAACCTAAAGCACATTTGAAAATAAAGGGGAAAAAAGACACTGGGAGAACATACAGAAGAAATTGTCACTGTACATAAAAGATAAAAACACAATGAAAATAATTTTGTATACTTTTTATATTTTATTTTTTACTATTATTTTACTTTTTATTATTTTTGTTCACTTGTCTTGGCTTTGTTTTTGCGAAGATTTTAGATGGAACAAGGGTTGTAACTGTAGCAGGGGAAGATCACTAGTATGGGGTGACAGTGGTGGGGGATATATGGGGATGAGTGCACCTGGGACTTGCCTTTATAAATATGAATATGAATCACAAATATAAATATGAATATATTCAATGGTCAAGGGATGTTGTCTCAGTGGGTGGAGACCCACACAATAACAAAGAAAATTGAATTCTCATCCTTGGAATTCCTGCTACCTTCTCTAATATATTGGCAAAAATCCATAGAGTAAATTGGCAGTGATTAGTGAAGCAAGACAGACCAAAACGCCAAGCCTTTTCTATTGATGCTTGTATTTATGGGTCTTTGCTCTTGTGAAATTGAAACTTATCCTAGTATTATATATTGCCTCCTAAGAGTTACCTTCTGAAAGCCTCCCTGTTGATCAAATGTGGTCTCTCAGTAATCCAGACACAGCATATAAACTCATTACTTTCCACCTGGTATGGGACATGACACCCGGGTATGAACATCCCTCACACTGAGGGATTATTACCAAGTACTGAGTAGTGATGCATTTAGAAAAAGACCTTGACCTAAAAGGTGAAATACAAATGAGTTTTTCTGACTGAAAGATTTCAAAATGAGTTGGGATGTCATTCCAGCGGTTATGGTTATTCAGGTCTCAAGAGGATCTCATTGAATGCCAAACTTAACTGTGACTCAAGCAAGAGTGCTCAAGCTGAGGATTTTAGAGATATCTAGACACTATTGGCAGGGCAGACAAGTCTCAGGAAACTGGCACCCTGTCAGTGGATCTTACTTTGGAATATATGTTCCTCAATTTTATAGTTTATGTAAACTTATAATTTCCCTACATACGGCTATACTGCCCCTTTTATTTGAAACTATAATTAGAAATACACCCATTAATATATGTACCAGAAACTTAAATGTTCTAAATGTTCACATGCCAGGTGAGCCCTGAATCTCTGCAGAATTGCAGCCAACACCTACCCTACAATTCACTGGCCTCTCCAGGGACAAACAACAAAATGAGGATGATAGACAAATCCATCCCAAAAGACAGAGAGTTTCTACAACTGCAAGCAAGACAGTTCAGTCCATCTGTCACATGGGGAACAAGCCACTTCTCAATCAGAAACAGAGTGGACATCACCATCTCAAAATCCTCAAGACTGAGGAATGAACAAACCTAAGGGCATATGCAACTATGGATTAAAGTAGACTTTTTATCATTCTAACAATGGAAGAACTTATAACACTGATAAAAAGGCAGTTGACACCAGTGGTTCTGAAAGAGGGAGAGGGAAGACTACATAAAATATGAGGCATTTTGGGGACATTGGAATCGTTCTGCATGACATTGCAATGATGAATACAGGCCATTATACAATTTATCAAAATCTTAAAAAATGTGCAGTGCAAAGTGTAAATTATAATCTAAATTATTGGCCATGGTTAACAGAAATGCTTCTATATGTGTTCATCATATTGGACAATTGTAACTAATGTATCACATTAATGAATGATGTTGTAAATGGGGAAATTTGTGGGAGGGAGTGAGAATGGGGTATATGTGAATTCCTGCATAGTTTTTGATATATCATATATGAAATCTAAAACTTCTTTAAAAATTAAATTAAAAAAGAAAGAGCTACAATATATGAACTATCTACATAGCTGGAAGAAATAGAAAAACAACACCAAAGTATTCTGATAGCAAGCAGAAGGAATGAAATAAAAAAAGATCAGAGCAGAAATAAGTGAAATTGAGAATAAAGAAACAAACAAAAAACAATAGAGTCACCATATCCAAAATTTGTTTCTTTGAGAAAATCAACAAAAGCTACAAATACTAACTAGACTGCCAAAGAAAAGTAGAGAGAAGTTTCAAATAAATAAAATCAGAAATGGAAATGGGGCCATTACTACTGGCCCTACAGAAATAAAAGAGATCATAAAAGGATACTATCAACAACTGCACTATAACAAACTAAGCATTGTAAATGACATGGAAAAATGCCTAGGAACATACAAACAGCCAACATTGACACGAGAAGACCTCACCAAATGAATCACAAGCAAAGAGATTGAAACAATCATCAAACTGCTCCCCAAAATGAAAACCCCGAGACCAGATGGTATCACAAGTGAATTCTACTAAACAATCAAAGAAGATTTATAACAATCTTACTTAAAACCTATCAAAAAATTTAACAAGAAGTAGTGCTACCAAACTCACTTTATGAAGTCAATATCACCCTAATACCAAAGTTTGATAAAGATATTACAAAAAAGGACAATTACTGACCTATTACAGTAAAAAATATAGATGCAAAAATTCTCAAAAAATACTTGCTAATTGAATCCAACAATACATTAAAAGAATTATTCATCATGATCAAGTGGATTTTATGCCAGGCATACAAGGGTGGTTCAACACAGAAAATCCATTAGTGTAATACATCATATTAATAAATCAAAGAAGGAAAAAAATTACATGATCATCTCAACTGACATAGAAGACCATGTGACAAAATATGACATCCTTTCTTGATAAAAATACTACAAAAGATAGGAATTGAAAGAAACTTTCTCAACATGATAAAGGACATCTATGAAAATCTCCCAGCTAAAATTCTACTCAATAGTGAAGGAATGAACATTTTCCTGTTGACACTGGGAACAAAACAATGATGGTCGTTGTCACCACTGTTTTTCAATATAGAGGTACAGGTACTACCTGGAGCAATCAGAAAATAAAAAGAAATTGAAGGAATCCAAATCAGAAAGGAAGAAGTAAAACTTTCACTATTCACAGATGATATGATCCTATATGTAGAAAGTCCTCCAAAATATACAGCAAAACTAAAGTTATTAAATAAGTTAAGCTGAGTGGAAGGATACAAGATTAATACTTAAAATTTAGTTGTGTTTCTAGACACTAGTAATGAGCAATTTGAAGAGGAAGTTAGGGAAAAATTCCAATTACAAGAGAGACTAAAAGAATCAAATATTTAGAAATAAACATAATCAAGGGCATAAAGCACTTGTATTCAGAAAAGTACAATTCAGGTTTCGGGATTTTTGCTGGTCCGGAGGTGTCTGGACATTGATTTGGAGGGAAGGTAACAGAGAGGATCCGTCTGCGAAATATACACGGAGATCCCAGCTACCTGTAGAGGATTCCCTCCTTGGGTAGGCGGAGACGAGGCATCTAGCCCCGCTCGGTGGGGCTGAGCCAGGCCGGGCCGCAGCGGCGGACGCCGGAGCCGGGCCGGGCGGCGAGTGGGGCCAGGCGGGGCCGAGCCGGGCCGAGCCAGGCCGCGGCGGCAGGCGTAGCTGGGCCAGGCCGCAGCGACGTACGGAGCCGGGCGGGGCCGGTCCAGGCCGCGGCGGCGAGAGGTGGACGCGGGAGCCGGCTGGGCCGCTGTAGCGAGCGGAGCCAGGCGGAGCCGGGTCAGGCCGCGGCGGCGTACGGAGCCAGGCGGGGCCGGTCCAGGCCGCGGTGGCGAGAGGTGGACGCGGGAGCCGGCTGGGCTGCTGTAGCGAGCAGAGCCGGGCGAAGCCAGGCCAGGCCGCGGCGTAAGGAGCCGGGCAGAGCCGGTCCAGGCCTCCGCGGCGGGCGGAGCTGGGCCTGCGGAGGGGTTTCTGTTCTTTGTGTTTTGTTTTTTTTTTTTTTTAATTTATTTTACTTAATTTTTTTTTTTTTTTGAGCATCTGCAGTACTGGGGAGTTCGTGGGCCCTGGGCGGCCTATTGGGGGTTTGTGGGAAGGGAGGTGCTTGCAGACCCATTTGGGCAGACAGACGGGGGTTTTAGGGCAAAGCGGGGGGAAGTTGTTGTTTTAGATAGTGTTGCAATTGTGACACGTGTATACCTGTATCTCTCTTCCCCCTATCCGTTCCCCACCGTTTGCCCATCCGCTTTTTCTTTCTTCCTTTCTTCTTGTCTTTCTTTTTTTTCTTTATTATAATTAGTTTTTTTTTCGGTTTTCTCTTTCCCTCTTGTCCCTCATCTTCCACTTATTTTATTTTAATTCAAGTATACAATAGGTGATACAGGGAACACCTCACATTTGCTGTGTTTTCCCATCCTCCACTGCCTCATTTCTGAGTGAACTGATTTAGGCTACCTACACTATCCCCCTTTCCCTGCATCTTGTTATCCACTATCATCTACTGTCTCTCCTATATTCCACCCCCCACCTCCCGTTCTTTGATCCACAAAGTGTCTAACTCTTAATTTCTAATACCTTTGTTCTGTTTTCTGTCTGTTATCCACTCTTGAAACTATTACCTTTCTTTTCTTTTTCCCTCTCTCATGAAAACAATAGCTTTGTAGTTCATACCATATTCCTCCCATATTCAGTCATCTACTTCATAAAAGGTACTCTACCTACAGCTATAACTCTATACAATCTACATAAATCTAACCTCCATCCTCCCAGATCTCATATTCTTGCTTTGTTGACATACATCACCAATACTACTTTACATTTTTCCCTTGCTTACACAATTGCCTTTCCCCAACACTAATACTTTCCTCTAAAGTGAACTTAACCAACAACAAGTAACTAGAATAAGAAGAAAAAAGTGACAAAGAGAAGATATAACACCTATGCAAAAATAACAACTAATTAACCTCCAAGAGCAGACAAAGAAGCTAAGGAACTGATTAAATTCGTCAAAATAAAGAGATGACCAGAAAGCAACAAAAATCTACAAACCAAACCAATAATCAGGAAAACATGACTGAATCCAATCAACAAACCAATAATCACGAAGGGGAGCAAAACTTGGCACAAGCAATGAAAGATCTCAGAACATTTATCACCGACAAATTTGATGCAGTAATGAAAGAGGTTAACAACATGAAGATATCACTTGGAGGGGAAATTGCAGACATACGCAAAAACATAACAGATATGATGGGAATGAACACCACAGTTCAAGAAATCAAAAATACACTTGCAGCAAATATCAGCAGACTAGAAGAGACAGAGCAGAGAATGAGTGATGTGGAGGACAGTACATCAGAAATCAAACAGATAGTAGAAGGGGTCAATAAGAAGATAGAAAAAATCCAATTAGGATTTAGGGACCTGAATGACAATGCAAAACGCTCAAACATACGTATTATAGGCATTCCAGAAGGTGAAGAGAAGGGAAAGGGGTCAGAAGGAGTGTTGCAGGAAATAATGGCTGAAAACTTCCCAAATCTACTGAAAGAGACAGATGTACATATCCAAGAAGCACAGCGCACTCCACAAGTCATAATCCCCAACAGGCCCACCCCAAGACATATACTTGTCAAATTATCCAATGCTCAAGACAAAGAGAAAATCCTAAAAGCAGCAAGAGAAAGAAAACCATCACATACAAGGGAAGCTCAATTAGATTAAGTGCTGATTTCTCTTCTGAAACCATGGAGGCAAGAAGACAGTGGTATGATATAGTCAAGGTACTAAAGGAAAAAAATTTCCAACCAAGAATACTCTATCCAGCTAAACTAGCATTCAAACATGATGGAGAGTTCAAAATATTCGCAGACAAACAGAAACTGAAAGAGTATACCAACAAGAAACCTCCCCTTCAAGAAATTCTAAAGGGAGTTCTGCAGGAAGAAAGGAAAAAACAGGAAAGGCAAAGTTGGAGGAGAGTATAAGACCAACAACAACAACAAAAAAGACAAAAAAAAATACAAACAAAATATGACAAACACAAATCCAATCAAAATATGGCTAACACAAATAATTCCTTGATAGTAATAACACTGAATGTCAATGGATTAAACTCACCTATCAAAAGACTCAGACTGGGACATTGGATAAGGAAATATGACCCATCCATATGCTGTCTACAAGAGACACATCTTAGACCCAGAGACGCATGGAGATTGAAAGTGAATGGCTGGAAAACAATCATACAAGCTAACAATAACCAAAAAAAGGCAGGAGTAGCTATATTAATATCAGACAAAATAGACTTTAAATGTGAAACAATTGTGAGAGACAAAGAAGGATACTACATTTTAGTGAAAGGGAAAATCTGTCAAGAAGATCGAACAATCATAAATATCTATGCCCCTAACAAGGGTGCCTCTAAATACGTCAGGCAAACGCTGGAAAAACTAAGTGAAAGAATAGATACATCTACACTTATAGTGGGGGATTTTAATACACCACTATCAACTCTGGACAGAACATCTCAAAAGAGAATCACCAAAGAAACAAAACATCTGAATAGTATATTAGAGGAGCTGGATCTAATAGACATATATAGATCGCTACACCCAAACACAGCAGGATATACATTTTTCTCAAGCGCACATGGATCATTCTCCAAGATAGATCATATGCTAGGCCACAAAGAAAGGCTGAATGAATTCAGAAAGATTGAAATCATACAAAACATTATCTCTGACCACAGTGGAGTCAAGCTGGAGATTTGCAAGGGACAGAAGCCCAGATTTCACACCACGATTTGGAAATTAAACAGCACACTCTTAGAAAAACAGTGGGTCAAAGAGGAAATCTCAAAAGAAATCAATAACTACCTTGAAACAAATGATAATGATAACACAACATACCAAAATTTATGGGATGCAGCAAAAGCAGTACTGAGAGGGAAGTTTATAGCCATAAATTCATATATCAAAAAAGAAGCAAGAGCAAAAATTGAAGAACTGCACATTTGAAGGAATTAGAAAAACAACAACAAAGTAACCCAACAGGAAGAAGAAGGAAGGAAATAACAAAGAAAAGAGCAGAACTAAATGAAATAGAAAATAAGAAAGCACTTGAACAGATAAACAAGACCAAGAGCTGGTTTTTTGAGAAGATCAACAAAATTGACAAACCTTTAGCAACACTAACAAAGAAAAAAAGAGAGAAGATGCAAATACACAAAATAAGAAATGAGAAAGGCGATATCACTACTGACCCCACAGAAATAAAGACTATCATAAGAGGATATTTTGAAAAACTATATTCCAACAAAATGACAATCTAGAGGAAATGGACAAATTCCTAGAAACACATAAGCAGCCCATATTGACAAAAGAAGAAATTGATGATCTTAACAAACCAATCACAAGCAGAGAGATAGAATCAGTTATTAAAAATCTCCCAACTAAGAAGAGCCCAGGGCCAGATGGCTTCACAGGTGAATTCTACAAAACATTCTGGAAAGAACTGACACCAATCCTGCTGAAACTATTCCAAAATATCGAAACAGATAGAACATTACCCAACTCCTTCTATGATGCCAACATTACCCTAGTACCAAAGCCAAACAAAGACATCACAAGAAAGGAAAATTACAAACCAATTTCTCTAATGAACCTAGACACAAAAATACTTAACAAAATACTTGCTAATCGTATTCAACAACACATTAAACATATTATACACCACGACCAAGTGGGATTCATCCCAGGTATGCAAGGATGGTTCAACATAAGAAAATCAATCAACGTAATACACCATATAAACAGATTGAAGGAAAAAAATCACATGATTATATCTATTGATGCAGAAAAAGCATTTGACAAAATACAGCACCCTTTCTTGATAAAAACACTCCAAAAGATTGGAATACAAGGGAATTTTTTGAACATGATAAAGAGTATATATGAAAAACCTAAAGCCAATATTGTTTACAATGGAGAAATCCTAGACTCCTTCCCTCTAAACTCAGGAACAAGACAAGGATGCCCACTGTCTCCGCTCCTATTTAACATTGTCTTAGAAGTACTTGCTTGAGCACTGAGGCAAGAACCAGAAATAAAAGGCATTCAAATTGGAAAGGAAGAAGTCAAAATTTCATTATTTGCAGATGACATGATCCTATACATAGAAAACCCTGAGAGATCTACAACGAAGATTCTAGAACTCATAAATGAGTTTAGTAAAGTCGCAGGTTATAAGATCAATGTGCAAAAATCAGTAGCATTTCTGTACACCAATAGTGAGCAAGATCAGGAGGAAATCAAGAAACAAATACCATTCACAATAGTAAATAAAAAAATCAAATACTTAGGAATAAATTTAACTAAAGAGGTAAAGAACTTATACACCGAGAACTATACAAGATTGTTCAAGGAAATCAAAGAAGACCTAAATAAATGGAAAACTATTCCTTGTTCATGGATAGGAAGACTGAACATTATTAAGATGTCTATCCTACCAAAACTGATCTACACATTCAATGCAATCCCAATAAAAATCAATGCAGCCTTCTTTAAGGAACTAGAAAAACTAACTATGAAATTTATTTGGAAAGGAAAGAGACCCCGAATAGCCAAAGACATACTGAAAAAGAAAAACGAAATTGGAGGAATCACACTACCTGACTTCAAAACATACTATAAAGCTACGGTGGTGAAAACAGCATGGTATTGGCATAAGGAGAGACACATAGACCAATGGAATCGAATTGAAAGCTCTGATATAGAACCTCACATATACAACCACATAATATTCGATAAAGCCACCAAACCCTCTCAACTGGGAGAGAGTGGCCTATTCAACAAATGGTGTCTGGAGAACTGGATAGCCATATGTAGAAGAATGAAAGAGGATTACCATCTCACACCTTATACAAAGATCAACTCAAGATGGATCAAAGACCTAAATATAAGAGCCAAGACCATAAAAACCTTAGAAAGCAGTGTAGGGAAACATCTACAGGACCTTGTAATAGGAAATGGATTTATGAATATCTCACCAAAAGCACGAGCAGCAAAAGAACTAATAGATAAATGGGACTTCCTCAAAATTAAAGCCTTCTGCACCTCAAAGGAGTTTGTCAAGAAAGTAAAAAGGGAGCCCACACAGTGGTAGAAAATATTTGGCAATCATATATCTGATAAGAAACTTATAACTTGCATATACAAAGAACTCCTATATCTTGAAAATAAAAAGATAAACAACCCATTTAAAAAATGGGAAAAAGAATTAAACACACACTTCTCTGAAGAAGAAATACAAATGGCAAGAAAGCACATGAAAAAATGTTCCAAATCTCTAGCTATCAGGGAAGTGCAAATCAAAACTACAATGAGATACCATCTTACACCCATAAGATTGGCAGCTATGGAAAAAACAGAAGAATACAAGTGCTGGAGAGGATGTGAAGGAAGGGGAACACTCATCCACTGCTGGTGGGAATGCAGAAGGAACCAACCATTCTGGAGAACAGTACAGCGGTTTCTCAAAAAACTAGCCATAGATTTGCCATATGACCCAGCAATACCACTGCTGGGTATATACCCAGCAGAACTGAAAACAAGGACACAAACCGATATATGTACACCAATGTTCATAGCAGCATTGTTCACTATTGCCAAAAGTTGGAATCAACCCAAATGCCCATCAACAGACGAGTGGATCAATAAAATGTGGTATATACACACAATGGAATACTACTCGGCTGTAAGAACAAACACACTACAAACACATGTGATAACATGGATGAATCTTGAGAACCTTATGTTGAGTGAAGCAACCCAGACATTGAAGGACAAATACTACATGACCTCAATGATATGAAATAAACAAGCTGCCCTAGATAGCAAGAGACTGAACGATAGGCTTACAGGAAATCGGAGGGTGCAGGAAGGATATGAGCCAATGTCTGCAGGGGTGGAATTTAAGATGAGATGGTGGTAAGTATGAACACAAAGAAGAGATAAAAGGGGGGCAAGGGGTTGCCTTTGGTTGGGGCTTTGCGGGTTTGAGGGTGGCTGGGGAGGGACGGATGGGTAACGTTGCCCAAAAGTGGGGGGAGGGAGGGGGAGCATACGAACACAGGAGAGGGTCAGGTGTTGGTGGAGAGTAAAATGCCGAGAAAATCATATCAAAATATAATAAAGAGGGTTACCTGTTTAGAATGCTCGGAGGGGAGGGTCTGATGCAGGACGGGCTCCTGGGGAATGTCTAAATGCTCATTCTGCCAGAGTGGGTGACACCATGGGGTAGAAACCCAAGTAGTGAGAGTGGAGGTGGACCCACATCCTGGGGAGGACTAATGCCATCAAATAGAGGGAACTGTATCCCTCGAGAGAAAGGGTGGCTCCCAGGGCATTGGGGCAGTTGAGCAAGTTAGGCCCTGAACACTATTCCATCTATCTCTGGAAGTGGCTCCTCAAGAAACGGAGGTTGGCTGTCACTGTGGGCACCAAGGTGGAAGGGAAAATGGATGTTAAATGTGTGGAACCAAAGTAAATAGGGGGTAAGAGAGGAGTTTCTTGAGAGTACACAAGGATGGATATAAAACATGTAATATTACACCATAACATATAGGAGATGACAGACTGATAATGTAAACCATAATGTAAAACATAGGATAACTAAAAATGTAAAGAACTGTGTATCCTAAAGTATGCACCACAATGTAAGCACAGATGTCACCTTGTTAGAAAGCTAATGTCTCAGACTCTGTACATCACTTTAAGTAAATATGATATGAATAGGGCGTAAGAGTATCACTGTGGAAGGGAAAAGGTTTTCTGGTGGATGTGTGGGAGTGCTGTATATTATATATATACATTGCTGTGGTCTAGGACTCCTGTGAAGAAAAGCTGAATAATTAAGGGGGGGGGGGGAGGAAAAAAAAAAAAGAAAAAGATAGGATGTGGAATTTTTTCAAGTCAACATTCTTTATCTAAGTTCTTTATCTAACTTTATCCAAGTTCTTTATCTATGCTTTAAACCCATCCCTATATGCCATTCCCTAGTAAGGGACCATGACATTATATTGGGCTTCAAATTTCGGGGAGTTCTGGATCACAGAGTGTTTCAACAATGGCAATGGAGGGATACTGGTATGGGATACCAATGACAGGTGATATATGGCTGACAGGGAGCTGTACAGAACATATGTCCAGGGTGCATGGTAATGTATGGATATACTCATAGTGGCAACAATTAAAAACCACAGTAGGGGGGGTACTGGGTTCCTGGCCAGTGGTGCTCTGTCGTGGTCCCTAGGGGAGCAGCGACAGTCTCCCAGGTACAGTGGCGGGGACCGGGAGGGAGTGAGGGTTCAACAGTGAGCCCCTGAAGCTAATGACTATACTTGTGAGCTGATAAACCTAAAATAAGAACAAGGCCTAGAGCAACATTGTGCCTGGGAATTTCCTCCTGTCAGCCTTCATGTTACTCAAATGTGGCCAGTCTCGAAGCCAAACTCAGCATGTAAATGCAATGCCTTCCCCCCAGCGTGGGACATGACACCTGGGGATGAGCCTCCCTGGCAACGAGGGCCAACTATCAACTACCAACTGATGATGCAACTGGAAAATGACCTTATATGGAAGGTTCAATGCGGATCGGCAGAATATCCATGTCTACATAAAATACCATGACTTTAAAATGCTGTTTGACCTAAAGTAAGGGGGAAATGGAAAGGAGAAATGAGTTTATATGGCTACGAGTTTCTAAAAAAGAGTCTGGAGGCTGGCAGAAGGATTGCCCTCATGCACAACTGAGCAGAGTCAGAGAGACAGATAAAGCAGATACAACCCCCAGATATTGGTTCCTGTGAGGGCTAAAGAGACCCATGGGAGTTATGGTCATGGCCAATGGGGTCAACTACCAGGGCAGATGGCCTCTCTTTGGAAATGGTGTTTATGTGTGATGAATCTGGACTCAGATGAGATCTCCCTTCATAAGACTTTCATGCTAATGTGCTGGAGGTGCAGTTAGTGTTGGGGTTTAAGATATATTTAGGGGATTTGAATCTCTGGACTGACAGTGTGGTGGCCAGGTCCTGAGCCTCAACAGACTCCAGCACCTACAATCTGATCTATTTGGACTTACCACACTCAGCTAAGATGGAGTTGAAGAAGGACAACCACCATACCATGGAGCCTAGAGTGATTACAACTGAAAATGGGAGGATTGCATCCAGCACCCATGTGGAATCTGAGCCTCCTCTTGACATAGAGGTGCAATGGACACAACCAATCCAATGTCCACATAGAAGAGGTGGCATTGGATTGGGAAAAGTGGACATGGTGGACGATGGGTATGGGGAAAGGCAGGAAGAGATGAGAGGTGGAGGCGTCTTTGGGACATGGAGCTGCCCTGGATGGTGCTTCAGAGGTAATCACCGGACATTGTAAATCCTCACAGGGCCCACTGGATGGAATGGAGGAGAGTATGGGCCATGATGTGGACCATTGACTATGAGGTGCAGAGGTACCCAAAGATGTACTTACCAAATCCAATTGATGTGTCATGATGATGGGAACGAGTGTTGTTGGGGGGGGGAGAGGGGGGTGGGGGGTGGGGCTGAATGGGACCTCACATATATATTTTTAATGTAATATTATTACAAAGTCAATAAAAAAAAAAAGAAAAAAAAGAAAAGTACAATTCATTGCTAAAAGTAGTCAAATAAGACCTAAATAAATGGAAGAACATTCCATGTTTGTAGATTGGAAGAATAAATATTGTTAAGATGTCAATTTTACCCAATTGGTATACAGATTCAATGCAATCTCAATAAAATTTCCCCAGCTTTTTAAAAAGAAATGGAAAACACAATTGTCAAATTTATTTGTAAAATTAAGGGATTCCAATCATTCAGAAACATCTTAAAAAGAAAGAACTAAGTTGGAAGACTATCACTTCCAGACTTTAAATCATATTACCTAACAACAGTGGTAAAAACAGTATGATACTGGCTTTCTGATAGAAATATAGGTGAATGGAACTGAAATATTGGTTCAGAAACATCTGTAAGTAAAGATGTTTTTTATAAGGTTGTCAAGCCCAGACCTAGGGCAGAACAGGCTAATCAACAAATGGTGCTAAGAGAACTAGATATCTATATCCAAAAGAAAGAAAAATGGCCACTCTGTCACACTTTATACAAAAAATTATTTCAAAACAGATCAAAGACCTAGACATAAAAGGAAGAACCATAAAGCTCCTAGAAGAAAATGGAGGGAAACATCTTCAAGACCTGGTGGTAGATGGTGGATTTTTAAACCTTACACCAAAAGCATGAGCAATGAAAGAAAACATGGATAAACAGGACCTTCTCAAACTTAAACACTTTTGTGATTCAAAGGCCTTGCCAAGAATGTGAAAAGGCAGCCAACTCAATGGGAGAAAATATTTGAAAACCACATTTTCCAATAAGGGTCTGATTTCCATGCTATATATATAAAGAGATCATATAACTCAACCAAAAAAGAGCAAAGAATCCAATTTAAAAATGGGCAGCAGATTTAGGCATTTTCACAAGCAGAAATATAAATGGTGAAAAATCACATAAAAAAAAAGGTTCAATATCACTAGCTAGTGAGGAAATGCAAATTAAAACTACAATTAGATATTATCTCATACCTCATAGAATGACCTTACTAAAAAAACAAAAACAAAGAAACACTAGAAAACTTTAAGCACTGGAGAGGATGTGGAGAAATAGGAACACTCCTTCACTGTATCTAAGCATATAAAATGGTGCAACCTCTGTTAAAGACAGTTTGGCGGTTCTTTGGGAAGCTAAATATAGAACTGACATATGATCCAGCAATCCCTCTACTAGGAATATATGCAGAACTTAAAACTGTGATGAAAACAGATATTTGCACACCAATATTCATAGTGGCATTATTCACATTTGCCAAAAGATGGAAGCAACCACAGTGTCTATCACCTAATGAATGGTTAAACAAAATGTTGTATATTCATACCATAGAGTACTATACTACTGTAAGAAGAAATGAAATTGGAACACATATGATAATATGGATGAATATTGAAGACAGTATGCTAAGTGGATATGAATGAGAAAAATATAACTAATGTAACATATTGACTACAGTTAACAGCAATATTGTAATATTCTTGCATCAATGTCCAAGAAGTACAATGTCCAAGAAAATGAAGAAGTAATTTTCCTACATCAAGAAATCTCAAAATAATGTTGAATTTTATTAAATGCTTTTTTTCTGAGCCAATTGAGCTGGTGATTTTTTTATTTCTTTCCTTCTGTTAATGTGGTGTTATACAATTGGGCTTTTTTAGGAGTTATCATATATTGATCCCAGGACATCATACATGAGAGGCAGGAACTCAACAACTGAGTAACATCCACTCTTCAATAATGTGTTTTCTTATGAATCCCCTTGAACACCAGAGATAAATCCCACCTGATTATAGTGTATAATTCTTTTAATGGATGGTTGCATTTGGTTTGCTAATATTTTGTTGGAATTTTTGCAACTATATTCATAGGATATACTGGCCTGCAGTTTTATTTTCTTTTCATATTTTTATTTTGCTTTGGTATTAAGATGTTGGTGTCACAGAATGATTTAAAAAGTGTTCCCCCCCCTTCAATAATTTTGGAAGAGTTTGAAAAGTTTTAGAATTATGTATTTTTGGAATGTTTGGTAAAATTCTGCTGTGAAGTCATCTAGTTCTTGACTTTCCTTTTTTGGGAGGTTTTTCACTATTGATTTATTCTCTTTGACAGTTACTGAATTGTTCTGATCTTCTCTTTCTTCTTTTTGTTTTGTGTTCTTTTTCTTGTCTGTCTTCTTGAGCCAGTATAAGTAGATTTTATGTTTTGAAGAATTTATACATTTCATCTAGATTGTATTCTTAATTGTCATACTTCTATATTTCTCCTTATATCAATGGCTTCAATAGTAATGTTCTTCTTTCACTTTTTTATTTTTTAATTCATTTTTAAAAAATATTACATTGAAAAAATATGAGGTCCCCATGCACCCCCCACCATACCACTCCCCCCATAGCAACACTCTCCCCAATCATCATGACACATCCATTGCATTTGGTGAATACATCTCTGAGTATCGCTGCACCGCATGGTCAAAGGTCCACACCATAGCCCACACTCTCCCACGTTCCATTCAGTGGGCTGTGGGAGGATCTACAATGTCCAGTAATTGTCCCTGCACCACCACCCAGAACAACTCCAAGTCCCGAAAATGCCTCCACATCTCATCTCTTCCTCCCATTCCCCACAGCCAGCAGCCACCATGGCCACTTTTTCCACACCAATGCCACATTTTCTTTGATTACTAACCACAATAGTTCATGAATAGAGTATCAATAAGTCCACTCTAATCCTGACTCTATTCCTCCATCCTGTGGACCTTGGATTGGTTGTGTCCATTCCACATCTATGTCAAGAGGGATCTTAGATTCCACATGGACGCTGGATGCAATCCTCCTGCTTTCAGTTGTAGGCCTCTTGGTTCCATGGTGTGGTGGTTGACATTCTTCAACTCTGTGTTAGCTGAGTGGGGTAAGTCCAATAAACAAGAGTGTAGGAGCTTAAGTCTGTTGAGGCTCAGGGCCTGGCTGTCTTATGGTCAGTCCAGAGATTCAGATCCCCTAGAAATATCTTAAACCCCAGCACCAACTACAATTCTGGTAAAGTAACAGGAAAGGCTTGTGAAAAGAGATCATATCTGAGTAAGCTCCATCATGCAGAAACACCACTCCAAAGAAGAGCCAACTGACATGGCAGTGGATGCCATTTGCCATGGCCATAAAACTTGTGGGTCTCTGTAGCCCTCAGAAGAACCAATACCTGGGCTTGTATCTACTTTATCTGTCTCTAAGACTTTGCTCAGGTGTGCATAAGGGCAACGCCTCTGATAACCTCCAGACTCTGTTTTAGAAATTCATAGCCATATAAACTCATTTGTCCTTTCCATTTCCCCCTTGATTTAGGTCAAAAAGCATTTTTAACTCCTGTTATTCTATGTAGACAGGGATATTCTGCTGGTCCGAGTTGAACCTTGTATTCTAGGTCATGTTCTAGTTACGTCATTAGCTGGAACTTAGTAGTGATCCCTCGGTGTCAGGAAGGTGCATCCCCAGGAGTCATGTCCCACGCTGCACGGAAGGCAATGCATTTACATGCTGAGTTTGGCTTCGAGACTGGCCACATATGAGCAACACGGAGGCTTTCAGGAGGGAACTCTTAGGCACACTGCTGCTCTAGGCCTTGTTCTTATTTCAGGTGCACAGGCTCACAAGCAGAGTCATTAGTATCAGGGGCTCACTGTTGGAACCTCATTCCTTCCTGGTCCTTGCTGTTGCACCCAGGGGACTGCTGCTGTTCCCCTAGGGACCATGACAGAACCTCCCCGGCCAGGAACCCAGCACCCATCCAGCTGTTGTTTTTAATTGTTTCCACTATGAATATATACAAACATTTCCATGCACCCTGGACACATGCCCTGTATAACTCCCTGTCAATCATATGTCCCCTGTCAATAACATCCAACACCAGTATTCCTCTGCTGCCATTGTTGAACCACTCTGTGATCCAAAATGTCCTGAAAAGTGACCCCAGTATAATGCCAGGTTCCCTTAATAGTAAAATGGAATATAACAATGAGTTTAAAGGTTAGATATAGAATCCATGTTAATTTGGAGAAATTCTACATCCTATCTTTTTCTTTCCTTTTTTCTAATTATTAAGCTTTTCTTCACAAGAGTTTTAGATCACAGTAATTCATATATACAATATATAGTACTCCCACATATCCAATATAAAACCTTTTCCCTTCCACAGCAATAATCTTTTAACATATTCATACGATATTTACTGAAACTGATGTACAGATATTGAGACAATAGCTTTCAAACAAGGTAACATTTGTGTTTACATTGTGGTTTACACATTAGGCTATACAATTTTCTAAATTTTTAGTTATCCTATGTTTTACATTATGATTTACATTATCAGTCTATTGGCCCCTATATATTTTTGGTGCAATATTACATGTTTTATATCCATCCTTGCATACACTTGTGAAACAATTCTATTGCCCTCACAGTTACATTGGTTCCATCTATTCAAAACCTATTTCCCCCTCCCCTTAGGGCCCACAGTGACAGTCAATCTTCATTTCTCGAAGAGCCATGTTCAGAGATACTTGCAACCAGTGTTGAGGGCTTGACATGCTCAACTGTCCTAATGTCTTGGGAGCCACATTTTCTCTTGAGAGATACAGTTCCCTCTAATTGATGGCTTCAGTCCTCCCCTGGATGTTGGTATACCTTCACTCTCATATGGGCCTCTACCCAATGATATAACCCACTCTGGCAAAATGAGCATTCACATATTCCCTAGGAGTCTGTCCTACATTAGATTATCCCCTTTAAGTATCTTAAACAGGTAACTTTCCTTATTATATTTTGAAAAGGTTTTCTCACTATTATACTCTCAAGGAACACCTGGCAATCTCCAATGTTCATATGTTGCCCCACCCTCCCCCAATTTCTTGGGCAATATTACCGATCCGCCCATCCCTAACCCCCCTCAAGCACGCAAAGCCCCACCCAAACGTAACCCTATGCCCCCATTTTGTCCCTTCCTTGTACACATACCTCCAGCTTATCATAGATTTCACCCATGTAGATGTCAGCTTACATCCTTCCTCTACCCCTCGATTTCCTGTAAGCCTATCATCCAGTCTCTAGCTCTCTGGGGCAGCTTGGTTTACTTATTTCATATCATTGAGGTCATCTAGTATTTGTCCTTCAATGCCTGGGTTGCTTCACTCAACATAAGGTTCTCAAGATTCATCCATGTTATCATGTGTGTTTGTAGTGTATTTGTTCTTAAAGCCAAGTAGTATTGCATTGTATGTATATACCACATTTTATTTATCCACTCATCATAGCTAGTTTTTCTAGTTCCTTAAAGAATGCTGTGTTGATCTTTATTGGGATTGCATTGAATGTGTAGATCAGTTTTGGTAGGATAGACATCTTAATAATATTTAGTCTTCCTATCCATGAACAGGGAATATTCTTCCATTTATTCAGGTTTTCTTTGATTTCCTTGCACAGTATTGTGTAGTTCTCTATGAATAAGTTCTTTACCTCTTCAGTTAAATTTATTCCTAAGTATTTGATTTTTTAATTTACTATTGTAAATGGTATTTGTTTCTTGATTTCCTCCAGAGCTAGCTCATTATTGTTGTGCAGAAATGCTACTGATTTTTGCGCATTGATCTTATAACCTGTGACTTTACTAAACTCATTTATGAGTTCTAGAAGTTTTGTTGTAGACCTCTCAGGGTTTTCTATGTATAGGATCATGTCATCTGCAAATAATGAAATTTTGATTCTTCCTTTCCAATTTGAATGCCTTTTATACTGGGTTCTTGCCTCAGTGCTCGAAGCAAGTACTTCTAAGACAATGTTAAATAGAAGGGGAGAGAGTAGGCATCCTTGTCTTGTTCCTGATCTTAGAGGGAAGGATTTTAGGATTTCACTATTGTAAATGATGTTGGCTTTGGGTTTTTCATATATACTCTTTATCATGTTCAAAAAATTTCCTTGTATTCGAATCTTTTGGAGTGTTTTTTATCAAGAAAAGGTGCTGCATTTTGTCAAATGCTTTTCTGCATCTATAGATATAATCATGTGATTTTTTTCCTTCAGTCTGTTTATATGGTGTATAACATTGATTGATTTTCTTATGTTGAACCATCCTTGCATACCTGGAATGAATCCCACTTGGTCGTGGTGTATATTTCATTTAATATGTTGTTGAATATGGTTAGCAAGTATTTTGTTAAGTTTTTTTTGTGTCTAGGTTCATTAGAGAAATTGGTCTATAATTTTCCTTTCTTGTGGTGTCTTTATTTGGCTTTGGTACTGGGGTAACGTTGGCATTATAGAATGAGCTTAGGTAATGTTCCTTCTGTTTTGATTTTTTGGAAGAGTTTCAGCAGGGTTGGTGTTAGTTCTTTCTGGAATGTTTTGTAGAATTCTCCTGTGAAGCCATCTGGCCCTGGGCTTTTCTTAGTTGGGAGGTTTTTAATGACTGATTCTATCTCTTTACTTGTAATTGGTTTGTTGAGATCATCAATTCCTTCTTTTGTCAATATAGGCTGCTTATGTGTTTCTAGGAATTTGTCCATTCCCTCTGAATTGTCATTTTTGTTGGAATATAGTTTTTCAAAGTATCCTCTTATGATAGTCTTTATTTTTATGGGGTCAGTGGTGATATCTCCTTTCTCATTTCTTATTTTGTGTATTTGCATCTTCTCACTTTTTTTCTTTGTTAGTCTCACTAAGGGTTTGTCAATTTTATTGATCTTCTCAAAAAAAGCAGCTCTTGACCTTGTTTATCTTTTCAAGTGCTTTCTTATTTTCTATTTCATTTAGTTCTGCTCTTATCTTTGTTATTTCTTTCTTTCTTCTTCCTGTGCAATTACTTTGTTGTTTTTTTACTAATTCCTCCAAACGTGAAATTAGTTCTTCAATTTTTGCTCTGTCTTCTTTTTTCATGTATGAATTTATGGCTATAAATTTCCCTCTCAGTATTGCTTTTGCTGGATCACATAAGTTTGATATGTTGTGTTAAAATTATTATTTGTTTCAAGGTAGTTATTGATTTCTTTTGAGATTTCCTCTTTGACCCACTGTTTTTCTAAGAGTGTGCTGCTTAATTTCCATATCTTGGTGTGAAATCTGGGCCTCTGGCCCTTGCAGGTTTCCAGCTTCACTCCACTGTGGTCAGATATATTGTTTTGTATGATTTTGATGTTTCTGAATTCATTAAGCCTTTCTTTGTGACCTAGCATATGGTCTATCTTGGAGAATTATCCATGTGCACTTGAGAAAAATGTATATCCTGATGTATTCAGGTGTAATGATCTGTATATGTCTATTAGATCCAGCTCCTCTAATATACTGTTCAGAGGTTTTGTTTCTTTATTGATTCTCTTTTTTGAGATGTTCTATCTAAAGTTGATAGTGGTGTATTAAATCTCCCACTATAATTGTAGAGGCATCTATTCTTTCACTTAGTTTTTTCAGTGTTTGCCTCACATATTTGGAAGCACCATTGTTAGGAGCATAAATATTTATGATTGTTTATTTTCTTGAGAGATTGTCCCTTTCACTATTATGCAGTATCCTTCTTTGTCTCTCAAAATTGTTTCACATTTAAAGTCTATTTTGTCTGATATTAATATAGCTACTCCTGCCTTTTTTTGTTTATTGTTTGCTTGTTAGATTATTTTCCAGTCATTCACTTTCAACCTCCATCAATCCCTAGGTCTAAGATGTGTTTTGTAGACAGCAAATAGAAGGGTCATATGTCCTTATACAATCTCCTAGTCTGAATCTTTTGATAGGTGAGTTTAATCCATTGCCATTCAGTGTTATTACTTTCAAGGAATTATTTATGTTAGTCATATTTTGTTTGGACTCGTGTTTGCCATATATTGTTTGTTTTTTCCTTCTCTTTTTGTCTTTTTTGTTGCTCTTACACTCTCCTCCTACTCTGCCTCTCCTGTTTTTTCCTTTCTTCTTGGAGAACTCCCTTGAATATTTCTTGAAGGGGTGGTTTCTTGTTGGCATACTCTTTCAATTTCTGTTTATCTGTGAATATTTTGAACTCTCCATCAGTTTTGAATGCTGGTTTAGCTGGGTAGAGTATTCTAGGTTGGAAATTTTTTTCTTTTAGTACCTTGAGTATATTATACCTCTGCCTTCTTGCCTCCATGGTTTCAGATGAGAAATCAGCACTTAATCTTATGAAGCCTCCTTTGTATGTGATGGCTTTCTTTTCTCTTGCTGCTTTTAGAATTTTCTCTTTGTCTTGAACATTGGATAATTTGACAAGTATATGTCTTGGGGTGGGTCTGTTGGGTTTTATGATGTTTGGCATGTGTTGTGCTTCCTGGATATGTACATCTTTCTCAGTAGATTTGGGAAGTTTTCAGCCATTATTTCCTGCAACACCCCTTCTGACCCCTTTCCCTTCTCTTCTCCTTCTGGGATGCCTATAATACGTATGTTTGTGCATTTTGCATTTTCATTAAGGTCCCTAAGTACTAGCTGGATTTTTTCTATCTTATTATCAATCAGTTCTACTATCTGTTTGATTTCTGATGTACTGTCTAGCACATCGCTAATTCTCTCCTCTGCCTCTTCTAGTCTGCTGCTACTGGCTGCGAGTGTATTTTTGATTTCTTGAACTGTGGTGTTCATTCCCATCACATCTGTTATCTTTTTGCATATGTCTGCAATTTCCTATCCAAGTGTTTTTTTTCATATTGTTAAACTCTTCCTTTACTTCAATAAGTTGGTCTCTAATACATGTTCTGATATCTCTAATTACTTGTCCAAAGTTCTTCTCCCCTTCCTGGTTTTTAGTTTGTTCATTGTATTCAGCCATGTTTTCCCAATTACTGGTTTGGTTTGTAGTTTTTTGTTGCTGTCTGGTCATTATTTTATGTTGATGGGTTTAATCAATTCCTTAGTTTCTTTGTGTAGTCTTGTGGATTAATTAACTGTTGTTCTTGCGTAAGTGTTACATCTTCTCTTTGTCACTTTGTCCTTCTTATTCTAATTCTTGTTGCTGGCTGAGTTCACTTTGAAGGAAAATATTAGGGCCAGGGAAAGGCAATTGTGTAAAAAAAAGGAAAATGTGTAAGGTAGTATTGGTAATAAATGTTAACAGAGCAACAATATGAGATCTGGGAGAATGGATATTAGATTCATGTAAGTTGTGTAGAGTTATAGCATTAAGTAGAATACCTATAATGAGATAGTCAAGTGAATATGAGGAGGACTATAGTATGAATTAAAAAGCCAGTGTTGACAATGTCATAGCCAGGTCCTGAGCCTCAACAGACTCCAGCACCTACAATCTGATTTATTGGACTTACCACACTCAGCTAAGATGGAGTTGAAGAAGGACAATCACCACACCATGGAGCCTAGAGTGATTACAACTGAAAATGGGAGGATTGCATCCAGCATCCATGTGGAATTTGAGCCTCCTCTTGACATAGAGGTGCAATGGACACAACCAATCCAATGTCCACATAGAAGAGGTGGTATTGGATTGAGAAAAGTGGACATGGTGGACGATGGGTATGGGGAAAGGCAGGAAGAGATGAGAGGTGGAGGTGTCTTTGGGACATGGAGCTGCCCTGGATGGTGCTTCAGAGGCAATCACTGGACATTGTAAATCCTCACAGGGCCCACTGGATGGAATGGAGGAGAGTATGGGCCATGATGTGGACCATTGACTATGAGGTGCAGAGGTGCCCAAAGATGTACTTACCAAATCCAATGGATGTGCCATGATGATGGGAACGAGTGTTTTGGGGGGGAGAGGGGGGGGTGGGGGAGTGGGGTTGAATGGGACCTCACATATATATTTTTGATGTAATATTATTACAAAGTCAATAAAAAAAAAAAATGAACCCAAAAAAAAAAAAAAAAAAGCCAGTGTTTTCATGAGAGAGGGAAAGAGAAAAGAAAGACAATAGTATCAAGAGTGGATAAAAGACAGAAAACAAAACAAAGGTATTAGAAATTAAATGTTTTAAATGTTAGACAATTTGGGGATCAAAGAAAGGGAGGTTGAATGTAGGAGAGACAGTAGATGATGGAGGATATCAAGGTGTGGGGGAAAGGGAATAGTGTATGTGGCCAAAATCAATTCACACAGAAACGAGGAAATGGAGGATGAGGAAACCCAGCAAATGTGAGGCATTCCCTGCAGCACCTATTGTATAATTAAGATAAAATAAAATAAGAAGAAAAAGAGAGAAAAGAAAAAAAGAGAAGAAAACAAGGTGGTGGGCAAAGAAAAGGGAGGGAAACAAACAAGAAAAAGAATAGAAGAAAGAAAAAAAAACCCTAAATAAACGAAAAAGGACCTTGGGGGATACAATGGGAGAAAAGACTAGGAGATAACACAATATTAGCATCCAAGACAATAAAAAAAAGGAAAAAGAGAAAAAGGAAACAAAAGAAAAAAAAACACAAACGCCGAGGTCTAGGCCAATCAAGGACATCAGATGGCCCTCAGGGTGTGGTTTGTTTCAGGTATGGGAAGTCTGTGATATTGCAGACTCAAGAGGTGTGAGTCTCTGGGGTGTGGGCCACCAAGGTTTAGGGGACACAGACCTGGGAACCACGAATCCAGTTAACAGGGAGGCTGGAAGCACCGCAGTGCAACACAGCCTTCAGGTATCCCTGCAGCTGGGCACCAGCCCTATGGGGGAGGGTCACATCCATAAACTCTGACCTCTGTGTCAGAAACCCAAAATTCCCCCTCTCACAAGAGTCTCTTCTGTCACTTTCTCACCAAGTCGACTTCAGGATACCTCCTGCCCTGTAAGCCCCTGAATAGCCCGCTAAGGGCTTAGGAATTCCCCAGTGCAGCAGAGCCTCCAGGAATCCCCACCATGCCACTCACCCCAGGGTAAAGCATCCCATGCACAGCCCCAATCTCTGTGAAAGAGACCATAAATTCTACCTTTTACATGAATCTTCTCTGTCACCGTCCCACCAAATCGATGTCCAGACACCTCCTGCCCTGCAAAACCCTGAAACAGCCTAGTCAAGAAAAATTTCCAACGCTGCTCAGCCACTTCTTTGCAGGAGAGACTATAAGGTACACTCACTCAGGCACCATTTTGCCCCACCTCTCCCCTCATTTTATATTTAAGTTATTTGTCTCATCTCTCTTTTTTCCTTCATCAGTCTAGCTAAAAAATTGTCCATTTTCTTGATCTTTACCAAGTACCAACTTTGGGTTTTGTTGATCCTCTCTATTTTTGTTTTCTATTTTGCTTTTCTCTTTGTAGTCTTTGTTATTATCTATCTTCAGCTTGCTGTGGGTATGGTTTGCTCTTCTTTTACAGTTCTTCAGTTTTGAGGTTAGGTATCTGATTTGAAATCTATCTTCTTTTATAACATAAGCATTAAAAACTATAAATTTCCTTCTCAACATTGCTTATGATGCATTTGGTAAGTTTTGTTTTATTGTATTTTCATTTTCTTTGCCTCAAGATATTTCCTAATTTTCTCTTGCGATTTCCTTTTTAACCTGTTGATTGTTTTAAAGTACACTGTTTAGTGTCCAAATATTTGTGAACTTTCAATTCCTTCAGTGGCTATTATTATTTTTGGATAACTTCATTCTATTGTGATCAAAAAAGATATATTGTATGATTGTCTTTTGACAATCATTGAACAACATAAGTAAGTAAGTATATGGGGAAATTAACATGCATGGAAATAGTCTTTGCAGAGGAATCTTTTTTTCTGAAATGTGTAAAGAAATATTGGACAGCTTTATCTAAAATTGTACTCCAATTGTCATTAAAGGAATCAAAAGAGCTTTTGAATCTTAAAAAAAAAAAGTGTGAGCACCATCTGCAGGCTAGTTGTTTTTGATGTCAAGTTTAAGCACTTTGAACAAGCCCTGCCTGAGCTCCGTATTCTTGAATGCATAGACCATGGGGTTGAGGGAAGGGGGAAGGACATTGTGTAATACATTAAGTAAATATGGAAAGAGGGGAACTGCCTTTGTTGTACGATGGGTGATGGAAATGACAATGAGAATTGTGTAGAAGAAAAGAATTAAGATGAGTTGAGATGTACAGGTACTCAGGGCCTTGGATGCAGCTTCTGCTGAATTCAACCTAAGAACAGAGTGAAGTATCAAAGCATATGATAAAATAATCATACCCAGGTTACTGTCCAGGAATGTCCAAGCCAGAAGTAGCTGATAGACACAGTTGATCATCCTGTCATCACAGGATAAGCTGTTGACTCCAAGGTTAGAGGACAGACAATGCTGAATTTGATTGCTAGAGTAGTAGTATCTCTGAGCAGCCAGCACAGGCACTGGGATGGTAAGCAAGCTGTTTCTGAGGACCATGAACACAGTGGCTTTGACCACAAAGGAATCAGTAATATTGATGGATATCATAGGGGTCAGCAAATGGCTACATATCTATCAAAGACCATGCAGAAGAAGATGCCTGACTCCATGCCCACAGAACAATGTATGACATACATTTGAGCAAAGTCTTAACACTGAACCATAATATAGCCAAAATCTTGGGCATAATCATGGTAGCCAGGTCCATATCAACCACAGCCTGGATGCCCAGAAAATGGTACATAGGCTAATGTAGTGTAGCCTCCTGGTTGATGGTGATCAGTGTAAGGATATTGGCACCGAGAGCTAAGAGATAGAGCAGAGCTAGGGGCAGGGAGAGCCAGTGCTGCCATTCATGAATGCCTGGGAATCCCACCAGGACAAAGTAAAAAACCTGCAACTTAGAGCTGTTGGAATCTCTGAGAACCTGGAGCATCATTCTCTAAAAAGAAAATTATTCAAGTTTATTATTTATTATCTCTAACACAATATTTGAAAAATGTTTACCTACAATGATAATATTTGAAAGGGCGATTAATAGAATCCTCTTTGTTCTCATCATGTCACCAACATTTTTGGACATTTTTTTGAAGCCAGAACTGTGGTATAACATTCTATGTGCTAACTCAGATAATCATACCAAAACTCCATAAATCGGGTCATAATACATCCACCTTTTATAACTGAGTGTAGTAGTTGGGTTCTCTAGGGAAACAGAACTGATAGGAGATATCTTTAAACAGGATGGGATTTTATAAAATTATTTCACATGACTGTGGTGATGCACAAGTCCAAATTCTATTGGACAAGCTGCTATTCAGATATTCCAATGAATTTCCTCGATGAATTACCCAGGAAACACTGGCTATGTGAAGTATAAATGGGAATTCTCTCTCTGAATTCTGAAATCACCTCTCCTTTTAAGGCCTACAACTGATTGGATGAGAAGTCACTCATTGCTGAAAGCAATCTCCTCTTTTGATTGAAGATGCAATCAGCCACATATGTATGCAACTCACTGATGATTAAAGTCATGATATGCCCTTCTATTAACAATTTGCCCAGTGCTCAGTTGACCAAACAACTGGGCATTATTACCTGACTGAGTTGACACATTAGCCTAAGCATCACACTGAAGAAACAGAATATTAAACAAAAATGATGTCCTTATTTATGACCTTCCAAGTAGTAAGTTTTAGAAGCAGGACAAGGTGGAAGGGATCTCATATCATGTCCTGGGCTTTTAAATTTTTCTTTGTTAAAGGATTGATTTCTTTAGAGACTTAACATACAGATTAAGAGTTGACTGATAAATTCAGGGAAAATTTTCAAGTAATACATTAGGTATTAGAATAGATGAAAAGGCATGTTTTTTGTTTAAGTACTTGAGAAATTGTGAAAAACTTTTGAATATTACTTAATTTACATTAAAATGTATAAAGTAGCTTGCTATACCCATTTTATATTGAGGAAACTAATATATAGAATACCAATGGCTTGACTAAAGCCAAACTTATATAAAAGAATTGAAGTGTATTGGAAGTCCTTGTGTTCTTTAAATTTAATCGGTTCTGATGTGGAGTAACTTTTCTCTTGTATGGACATATTTATATTTGCTTAATGGAGCAATCCAGGCAGCCACACAATGGGTAAAGCAGAAGTGAAAAACACAAAGTGAGACATGTGTTTTGTCAGAGGTTTGTTAAATTCCACTTTTAATATCTAGGACATTTTATTGGTATGCTTATTTATTAAAAACCTGATTTAATTCAGAACAGTTTCGTAACATTTTTATTAATAAATGTTTGTTAATTATTATTTAATCCTTTGGATATTCCACATATTAATAAGTTAATATAAAGATACTGTGTTTTAAAAAATATGTATTGTTGAGCTAAAAGTATAAACTCAATAGAGGGGGTGATATCAATATGAACTTGGTGCATATATTCACCTGAACACACCTAACAGTATTTCATAATAATTATAACATAATTAGCTGAAGTAAATCAATAATAGAAATGTACAGATTTTTAATCCTGAATAAAATACAATAATATTTGAATAAATACTCTAAATATCAAGTTAAAATAAAAAATACCTTAATTTTAGAAATAAAAGAGTAAATTTAAACCAGATCTCTAAAATTATGTATTGGTTCAACAATAGAATGGGAAGATCATATAAGATAAAGGTGCTAATGTCTCTTGATTGGCATTTTAATACTGAAACCTGAACAGAAAATGATTTTGGCTCATTCTTATAATGGATACTAGTAATGGGATTGGTTCTTTAACTCATCAACAAGAAATAGCTTCACCTATAATGAAAAAAGCATCTGGAAATACTATTTCCATGTGTTCATTGAAGCACAAAAGAAGTATATCAATATTTAGGGAATTGAGTAAAGATTCATATCTCACATTCCATGAACCATGCATATTTCTGGAGTCTGTGCTTAATGTTTTTGTTTTATTTTTTTTTTGGAGGAATCAGAGATTGAACCCAAGACCTTGAAGGTGGGAAGCAGGCACTCAATCACTTGAGCCACGTCCACTCCTCTGTTTTTAACTTTTTAATAAGGAAGAACCAAGACAAAAAGTAACAAAACATTTCTGGATGAGAAAACCAACAGAATCAAACAAAATATTGGTCTTAATAACAATTAGTCTGTTAATGTACATGGGACTCACAAATGAAATTAAATACCACCGTGAAACATAAATTTAAAAACACTATGAGAAAATAATCATCCATGAAGTCTGCAGATAAATCAATAAGAATTTTCTGAATAAGAATTCAAGAAATTGATGAGGGAGGCCCATTTTTCTTCCTATAAAATAGGATACTTTATACCAATAACGAGAATGAAGTACTATGAAAAATGGAAATTAAAAACATACATATCCTAAAAGAGAATATGGTCATAGAACTCAATATTATATAGAAGAATGATTAAAGAACCAAATTATACTATGCAACTAATAGGGCTTCCAGAAACAAATAGCAACAGGAAAAAAAAAATCCCACAAAGATTGATGGAAAGAAAATATGTGAAACCCAAATGACTGAGATTTTGCAGAATATAAGAAAGGCATGTATCATATTTTAGAAATACAAATGCTGAGTAAAAGAAATAAAATCATAATTAAGCAGATCTTAAATCAACTTCAGGATCCCACATCAAAAAATAAACATTAAACACACACTAAAATTTTAGAAGACAATAGAAAATTTCAAAACATAGAAACCAAAATACATTAACATTATATCTTCTGTTTTTATAGGAATTAATACAAAATTGAAACTCATGCTTCATTAAAATTTAAAGATTAAGGCTAACCATGGTGGGTTTTTATATTCCCATAATTTAGACATGATCCAAGGTATTACTGAGATAACTCATGACAATAAGGTAAAATGTAAAGGAGAATTGTGGGGAAAATACTTGAAAATATGAGCAAATATAAGTAATTGTTAGTTAAAATAATACTGCTTCAAGGTAGGAGTAGTTGTTACCAAAAGATGGAAAAAACTTTGACAGCAATTCATGATTTTAATTTATTTTTTATCTCCCCTGTTGGAATACAAAATGCATGACAGCAAGTAGGATGGAAGTAGGGAGAAGGGTGGGGATGGGGAAAGAGAGAGAGAGAGAGAGATGAGAAGAGAAAATAATGTAAATCAAATGAAGGGGGAAAGTTAACAGAAATTTCATCAAGGCAAAAAACACACAAAAAAATAATTGATATTGGAAAATAAGAAAAGTGAAATAATACATATCTATATATGTTTTAATTATTAATAGATTGTACTTGACAACAAAAGACAAATATTTTCAGAATTATTATTTTTAAAACTACTTGCTATTTATAAGTGACACTTAAAACACAAAGTTTGAAAAGAAACGGGCAAAGTGAATATTGTATTCTTGCATAAGAAAATAATTAAGCACTATCATATCAGCTATTTGAAAAAGCAATAATTCAATTAAATATGAAAATTATGCATTGATATAAGGAACCACTGAAAGACTAATATAATACCTGTGCCTTGCCCTAACCTATTTCAACCTAACACAAATCAAAGAATACAATGGAAAATTCAAAATTATAATAAGACACAATTTGGAAAACAAAAATAGGTAATGATATAGATTTAGCAGCACAATTAAAAATATTGACCACAGCATTAATAGATAAAACTATGTACAAAATATAGATACTATAGATTATTATAAGCACACACAATTTTTATGAGTATTTAACTTGTGGAAGGTTCCAACCAAGAAATAACAAAGATTTAGTTTAATAAAGATCACAAAGAAAAGTATAAAAACTATTTATTTTTGCATAAAAGAGATAAAGCAGTGAAAATATTTGGAAAAACTTAAATAGGCTGTGAAATAATAAATAGTATGTACATAAAAGTAACAGAAATCACAAAAAGTAAAGAAATGAAAAACAATGAGAACCTTAAAATGAGAACCACCACACCAGGGAACCAAAAGTGCCTACAAATAGAAGCAGGAAAATTGCATCCATCAGTCAAGTGGGATCTAAGCCCCCTCTTGAATTAGAGTTGGGGTGGACATAACCATCCCAGGGTCCACAGGATGGAGGAATAAAATATGGATTAGTTTGGATTTACTGGTATTCTACTATAGAACTATTGTGACCAGCAATGGAAGAAATTGTATCATTGATGTGGAGAAAGCGGCCACTGTAGTTGCTGAGGGCAGGAAGAAGGAGGAAGAAATGTGATGTAGGGGCATTTTTGGGACTTGGAGTTGTTCTAAATGATATTGCAGGGACAGATTCAGAATATTATATATCCTGCCATAACGCACTGAATGGACTGGGGGAGATTGTAAACTACAATGTAACTGTAATTCATGCAGAGCAACAGTGCTCTAAAATCTATCCACCAAATGCAATGAATGTGCCACAATGATGAAAGAGGTTGTTGATTTGGGAGGAGAGGGCTTGGGTGTGGTGTGGGGTATATGGGAACCTCTTACTTTTTTTAATGTAACTTTTTTTGTGATCTATTTATCTTTAAAAAAAAAGACAATAAAAAATATACAAAAATTACCACAAAAAAAGATTATGGTTACAATGATATTTAAGAAATCCAGCACTGTAAAGGTATATATTACATAGAAAATTTACTTAAATTTGTGAGCTAGTCATTTACTTCAAGAAATTACATCTAACTTCACAGTAAACATGAAACAAAGAGAATTTTTTAAAAAATGAAGTACTGAAATTGGAGAAAAAGTTGATAAGAATTCTCCAAAAATTAAGAAGCTTATTATTTAAAGAGAGTCAGTAAATAGATAAAATCTAGGAAAGGATGCAAGAGAAATCAAAGATAAAACACAAATATCCAATATGATTAAAAATCAGAAATGCCAATTAGAAAATTAATGTAAAAATAGTAATGAAATTTGTCAATCACTTTATGATTCAAAATCAAAATTGAAATTGAATTACCAGATTTTGAATAATTAACTGTAACCAACAAAAGAGGTAAAGAAACGGAAACAGAAATTAGAAATTTATCAAAAAAGTACAAGAAATGTACCAAAAATATTAATAATCCTTCATAGAATATATAATTATTACTCAATGTATGTAGATCAAGGAATTATAAAAAGGAGCAAAACTGTCCATCTGCTAAACAAGACAATTTCTTTTGGAAAAGCATTTCTAAAAGATTTAGGACTATTTCTATTATGAATATCCAATGTTAGGGAATGTAACCATGTAACGTGAAAAATATATAACAAACTTGAACAAAAGTGCTTCAACATTAGAAAAATATTAATTGAAACTCACTTTGTTAGAATCAAAGGAAATATAAAGATCAGACAGAACAGAAAGGTATTTGATTTTATATATTTTTAAAAATTCAAATTACATCAGTAAAAGCGGGAACTTTTGTAATATAATGAGTATTATCTGGTAAAAATTCAAAGACAACTGCTTAGTTAATGAACGCGTTTTGGGTTCCTGCTATCTCACTTTCTTTTACTCAGTGAAGTAGAGGATCAAAGGCTAATGGACTATAGGAAAGAAATGTAGCTGGCATCTATTTTGTAACATACAAAGACCTATGTTGAAATGCCAAGGACATCTACAGACAAACCTTAGGAAATGTTAAAAATTGCTATGAAGATAGCTAATTTATTCTTAGAATGGGTTATGTTCCCTTATTCAATCACTGATTTATGCTATAACCTTGAAAAGTATACAAGAGAAACAAAGTGCTCTTTCAGTTCTGGGAATTTCTTGAAGACCACAGCGAGTATGTGCCATTTTTACCAATGTTCAACAGTTTTCATAACATTGTGGTGGTATGTGGCCCTATGATTTGAAAAATTGCTTTAACATCTAGCACTCTTGATTCTAATCTGTATAATAAAAGAATTCATTTTGATTTCCTGAGAATGATTAACTTCTCTGAAAATTTCCAATTAAAATCCTTGAAATATGGAAGGATAATTAATATTTATGTGGTCAATTTAAATGAGGACCTGGATGGCTATTTCCTCAGTGGAGACAATAGCCATCAACACTTGACTCCTTTAAACTGCTGCTAAAGAGTCAGTAATCTAAGAAAAGAATTGTCAAGATTATATATAGAAACTCAGTGGAACTGGAAAATGAAGAAGTCTGACACAGCCAGATAAGCATTGGGCTTAGAAAATTTGTAAGGCATTACAAATACTCCATCTAATAGGATAAAAAGCTAACAAAGCAAGGAATATGATTCTATAGGATATTGGTGCTAATGTACTTTGCCATATTTTAACAATTTTTATATTAAGCCTTAGAGGAAATGGAAAATTGAATATTTTGCCATATCAAGTTCCTGTAAAACATTCCAATACTCCATTTAATTAGGTATAGATTTCTATAGACACATGATTTCCCATAAAGAAATCATTGAAAGATTACTCTGTTCTTTTAGTACTATTTAGTACTGTCCTAGTGGAGTTCCTAAAATGACCTAAAGCAAAGGAATCTCCAATTTAAAGAGTAGGTCTTCTGAACCTGTGTCTGCTTGCTAACATGATTTGTACATGTAGCACAATTATGTCTGAAACTTGCTTTCATTCTTAATTTCCATTGGCTGGCTCAAGTGGGGGTCAGGGTTGTTAGAGCATGATCCTCGCTCAACCCATTTAAGACTACAGATATTCATCTCCAGAGGACTTGAAAAATGTGAAAAGACAAACTGATTTTGAAGGAAAAAATGACCCTGTAGGTGCTCCTATCTCAGGTGAATCATATCTTCTCTAATGCATCCCCAAATCTATGCAGAAGTTTGAAAAGACTATCTCTGGCCCCAGCTATGTATGGAATGTGGGGCCTACTAGACTGAACTCGTTTTATGTGTCATTCTTCTCTATCCCAGTGGTGCTTACAGCTACTGCATATGGATTCTGTGATTTTATGACAAGTTAGAGAAACTCAGGTACCTGCAACGGTGGAGAGAAATCACGTTCTCCAGGGAATAAAACCCAAGTCACTGTGAAAATGAGCAAACCCAGGGATGGAGGATAAAATTAGGGAGCAGTACTGAAATCACTTTATTTAACTAACATCTTTATTTGACTATGGTTGAGCTAGCTTTTATTAAATATAGGCATAAATAAGTCAAATGTCTGAACTTTCACAGAGCTTTCTGTTTAAGGAAGATCTTTTGCGACTTGTTTTCAAAAGAAAAGCCGAATATAAAACTTCTTGCTCTTTATATTTAGGTTTTGTAAATGCAGGTTTCTAGAGATTTTTTAAAAATTTGCATCTTCAAGATGTCCTAATAGGAGTAAGAGAAATAACTCAGAAAATAACTGGGTTGTCCAGCTCTAGAGATAAGAAAATACTAAGTGATTTATACAACAGCAGACATTAGAGACTTGGAATTCTTATATGGCACTGTACTTGGCTTGGGTAGGCTGAGCTCCATTAAAAAAAATGGAAGGGATGAAGATAAACTTAACTCTTGGTTGCAGATGCCTGATTCTCCTTGGGTGTTCCAGAAGTAATTTTTAGGAAGAGTTTTATCAGTCAACTTGGTCTTATCTTCTATCTCACACAAACACACACCAAACCAGAAAATTAAATGATTTTAAAATACTGTATAGTCTAGGTTTATCACCACATATGTGTGTTTATAATATTATAGAGTGTCCATAACAAGCTTTCCAAACCTATTTCCCACGAATGACTACTTTTCCTTCTGGCAAGCTAGATTCAGAAATACTTTACTTAATACATAAAAAGAAAACATATATATAATAATTCTGACATACCAAAATTAATTTAAGAATTTTACATATTTTAAGAAATCATCCTCTTAGTAACTGCTATTTTTAGATATTATTTATTAACTTTTACAGAAGAATTATCTGATGCACATAAAACTTGAGAAACATTCCTGACATTACACAATGTGTAGCAATGCTGCACTTTGCATTTATTTACTGGCTCTTTCCCTTGAGTGCCTTTACATCACTTCCCAGGTTTCAAGAATTTATTATTTATCTGACTAGATTAAAATCTCTTAGCCTTCATTTGCCCTATTATGAGGCTTATCCCAAATTCCATTTCTAGAACAAAACTTTTGTTTTTCTGGTGTAAATGTCTCACACTGCTTTTCCCTTTCTTCATCATTCCTCCCCTCTGCTGCACAGTTGTAAAATCTCTAAGGACAGGGGTTCACTTGCCTCACATCTGTGCGTTGAGTATCTAGAGAATCTTTTATTACTTTGTAGATGTTGACAAATACAGGCTTTCAAAACTCCCAAAATATGTTTCTCCCAAATATTGAATTTCCTTTTTACTTTTTAAAATTAGTTTTACTCAATATACAAGATAAATTTGAAAGATGCACTCTTTAGGCACACAAACACACACATTTAATTAATATTTAGTGAACTTTAGTCCCTTGTGGTAGATTAATTACATTAATGACCCCAACAGATGTACTCCCTCCATAAATCTGGAGCAGTGCTCAATATTTTCTTAAACTTGAGTTTGTGACTTCTTTTGGTCAGTGGCACAACAAACATGATACAATTATAGACTTTCAAAAATACATGGGCATATTTTCCTACATATACCTCCTCCTTGAAACCCTACGAATTGCACCCTGAGAACAAGCACAGGTCTTGGATTCAGGATGTGTGGCTGCGTGTAGCAGAAATGAGTCCTCTCAGCTGAGACTGTCTTTCCCCATTCTGCCCCCTATCAAGGCCAGCTGTTTACTGGATACATCAGTGAAATCACATAAGATTAGCCAGATAATTCAGAACCAATTAACAGAAATGTTCAAGTGACTCCTAGGCTTGTGAGCAAAAATAAACATTTAATATTGTATGCCACTGAAGCTTTGTGGTTATTTGTCAAGCAATATTACTGGAAAATACAATTTATTAACCCTTCCTCAGAAAACGTTGCTTTCCTTTAGATTCACATTAAAAACCTGTATTTCCTTTCACACCTTTGATCATTTCTTTCAAGCACCTTATATGGCCTTTTATTCTAATGTCCTCTCTTTAAAAATACCTATTACCAATACTCAAATTGAAGATCTCTTTCCTGAAGTCTCTTTTCTTTACATTTTACCTGTTCTACACTTTTATGAAATTGATAAATTCATAAATGCATTTATTTATTCTGCAAAAATGCTTTGAACATTCTCTATATTTGTACATACACAACAGAAATTTTATTGGATGGTTCAGTTGTTTGTCTAACAAGATAGGAAATGATCCACCCTTAGAAAGGTTATGTTTTGGTTAGGGAGAATTGATTGACAGATCATAATCAAAAGTATTTAAGGAAATGAAATTTTGATGAGATAATAACAGGAAAAGCCCTTTTAAACACATTTAATCTTAGCATTGACAGATGATAATAAGCAAGCTACAAATATCATGCTTAACATGTATGAAGAGAGAGATATAGAACCCTACAAAAAGCAAAAAGAGAACATAAATTTTAAAACAGAAATGTGTTCATCTATATCAGAACAATTAGAAGATTAAATTTTAATTCCCTCATGATGTGAGACGTCATGAATAAGTCCCACAAATTATGTTTAAAATGATGAACCAAACACATTAAAATTTAAGATTTCTCATTAAAAATTATTATATATGTAAAAATCTGAAATAAAAGGAAAAGCTTGCAAATGAGGTTGTAAAAAGTGTTCAGCAAAGATGGAGAAAAACATGAAAATTCAGAGTTTCTGGGATTTTTAAAGAAGTGATTATTTCAAGACATTGAGAATAAATGAATTGCATTCATTATTCCTGAGAAGTCGTGTTTGATAAGAATAGAGGATGACCTTTTCAATCAACAGGAAGGCAGAGGTGAAACTGAAAAGAGCATCAGGAAGCATGGTTTGGAGTGGAGAAAATGAATATTGACAATTTGTTATTTGAAGTTTTGGATTTTGTGTGTGTGTGTGGAGACATAGGTGGTAAACAGAGGGTAATAATCTTCAGAAGAGTGGATGGTTTTTTAAGTAAGATTGTAAAATGAGAAATAGTAGATGATATCTCAAAATGATTAGATGCAACTAAATGATTATACCTAGACTTAATTGGGGGAAACTGTATTCTTATTAGTTGAATAGGGAGGGATTAGAAATTTTTAAATTGTGAGTTTACTCTATATTCTTAATTCCTGGCATGATTTCTGTGATGTTAATATAAACATCTTGAGTCTCTGTCCTTGTTATTAATTTGTAACAAACTTAAAAATTAAAGAGAATGAAGAAACAGCAAGATGGTGGCAGAGTAAGGAACTCCTAGAATCAGCTCCTGCTACAGGGCAGTTAGCAAATACACAGAGCTCTCTGGAGCTAGCTGAAGCTCCTGTTTGGGGACTCCAGGAGACCAGAAGAGCATCCTGCAATGTTCTTAAGGGAGTGGAAGGAAGAGACTGCCCATCTGCAGAGAAGACTTGTATGTAGAGTGCTCCACGCCACGGAGACAGGTGCCCATCCTCCACTGGAGGAACAAGCCACCTTGGGAGCTGTTTCGCAGCTAGAATTGAAAGCCCCACTTCCTTAAAATGAGGAAGGAAAAGATGATTGGGCAGCAATTTCAGCTATGATGAGGAAATTCAGCAGGCTACAGCATAGTCCTGAGAACAGCTAAAGTTTGAGGCTGTCCAAATCAGAAAGCCGCCATCTTAACTCCTCCACACGTGGCATGAGGGGAAGCAGGGCAGACTGAAAACTCCAATGCTGATGGGGACCAGCTTCTTCCCATCCAGATCATATTGCAGCTCTCCCTAGGACCCAGTGCCACCCCCAGCAGGAAGGAAGCTACTGGGACCTGCACCAGCTTCTCCAGGAAATTAACAGTTAAGCTGTGGAGGCCGGAGATTGTCCTGCTCTGCAGGCAGGAGCCGCCCCAGGAGCTGTTCCATGACAGGAATTGGAGGCTCCATTTCCCAGAAACAGGGAAGGAGGAGATGGTTGGCTGCTGATTTCGGTTACTGATTGGTAGACTTGGCTGGCTAGGAGATAATTCTGTGAACAACTGGGGTGTGAACCAGCCCAAGTCAGAAAGAGGCCAGTAGCCACCATTTTGACTCCACCCCCAGGCTGAGGGGAAGTCAAACTGACTGAAACTCTCAGTGTCACAGGAACCATTTTCTTTCATGCAGATTAGCCTGCAGCCTGCCTAGGCTTCAGTGCTGCCTCTGGCCGGCAGGAGACTGAGGAGCCCTGCACCAGCCTATACAGGTAACTTTCTCTGGCATGGACTGAAAATCAAAAGTCTACCAGGGGGGAAACGGACTTTGGCCCAGTGGTTAGGGCGTCCGTCTACCACATGGGAGGTCCGCGGTTCAAGCCCCGGGCCTCCTTGACCCGTGTGGAGCTGGCCCATGTGCAGTGCTGATGCGCGCAAGGGAGTGCCGTGCCACACAGGGGTGTCCCCCGCGTAGGGGAGCCCCACGCGCAAGGAGTGCACCCATAAGGAGAGCCACCCAGCGCGAAGGAGGGAGCAGCCTGCCCAGGAATGGCGCCGCCCACACTTCCCGTGCCGCTGACGACAACAGAAGCGGACAAAGAAACAAGACGCAGCAAAAAGACACAGAAAACAGAGAACCGGGGGAGGGGAGGGGAATTAAAAAAAAAAAAAAAACTAAAAAAAAAAAAAAGTCTACCAGGGCAACTGTGGTCATCTTGGACCCTCACTGCATAGGTTGCTGTGCACACCTGCAGCTCCATCCCTGCCCCAGGCAGGGGAGAAAGGGATGTGAAGCTTCATCAGTCTCTCTGGGCAACTACGGTCTAGGCCTGCACATGGATTATTCCACATAGCTGTGGCCCTGTCCCTACCCCTGGCAAAGGAGAAAGTTGGAAGAAGTTTCATTGGTCCCTAGTGCAATGAGGGCAGCTTGAGCCTCCACAGCTTAAGGCACCAACTACATGCTTGGCTGCTACGGCATAACCAGCAAGGGAGAAATGATAGGAAGTCCTAAACTAAAGAGAAAAACTGAACCCAGATAAAAATACTCTAGTAAGCCAGATGCGAAGACACCAACAAAAAATTACAATCCACACCAAGAAACAGGAAGCTATAACCCAGTGAAAGGAACAAGATAAACCTCCAGATGACATAAAGGAGTTGAGACAACTAATTATAGATGTTCAAACAAATCCTCTTAATAAATTCAATGAAATGGCTAAAGAGATTAAGGATATTAAGAAGACACTGGGGTGTGGTGATGGAGTCCTACCAGAGAAGGCTGTTTTGAGAATCTCCAGGGCAGGAGGTGTCTGGACATTGATCTGGCAAGGTTGCAACAGACTTGGTGTTTGCTCAAGGTAGAACTGCGGGTTTCTAACACTGAACTCAGAAGCCATGGGAAGGTAAATCCCTCCCCCCAAGGCTAAGAGCCTTGGCGTTCACTGAGAACTGCCATTCGTGGGGCAGAGTTTCCAAGCCTCGTGTTTCCCAAATGCATGAATCCCAAACCTGTGTCCCCTGAATCCCCATGGCCCACGTTTCACAGACCTACATACCCCGAGCCCACATTCTCCCAGGCCTCTGTATCCCAAGCCCAGCACTCCTGGAAATCTGGAATTGCCCTACCCCCTCAGTCACAGACTAACTCTGGGAGTGGGAGAGTTTAGGTGGGAGGTGCAGAAGCGCCAAGGAGTGCAGGTTTAATTTTCTGGTCCCCCCCTTTTGAGTTTGGAGGGGATATTAGCTGATTTGGAGGAGATATTAGCTGATTTCCCTAGGAATAGGGAAGAGGTGTATCTGCTGAGAAAGCCCAATTTACCTAAATGCCCTGGGATAGGAAACTTGTTCTGGGAGAAGGAGGAGTCAGAAAATTAACCACCCCCCTTGTAGCACACCTAAGGGAGAGGGACAGTAGGGCATGCTTTAAAGGTTTCCAATACATATTTAAGGTTCCTGGCAAGGGGTGGGTGCTCTCTCAAGAAATTAAGAGTCATTTTCTCAGGTGAGTTGGTTCACCATGGACCCATTTGAATTTCCTACAGGAGCCCTCACTCAGCCTTCCTGCTGCCTTGGGAGAGAGGGAAGTGAGAAAGGGAGAAAGAGGGAATTTCAGGCTCCTAAGCAGTTTATTCAATTGCAAAGAGGATTCTTTGTCTAAGGCCTTATCTGGCCTTTTTTGTTGGTTTGTTTTCTTGTTTTAGCTTCCTCTTTATCCCTCCCACCACCCTTTTTTTCTTTTTCTTTTTTCTCCCTTCTCTTTGTCTTGCCCTGCTTTTTTGCTTTTTTCTTTTTTATATTAGTGCTGCAGGCAAAGTTTCTTATTTGTTGTGCTTCCTCATCCTCATTTTTTTCTTTTCTGTGTGTACTGATTTTGGTTACCAACTCTATCCTCTTTCCTTTACATCATTCTCTCATCCATCACTTATTTTTTCTCTCACATTCCACCTCTCTCTGTTTAGCCATCAATATTTCTGACTTTTTAACTCTAATACCTCTAATCTGTTTTCTATACTTTATTCACTCTTTATATAACTGTCCTCTCTTTTCTTTTTCCCTCTCTCCTGACCACACTGACCTTCTAATTCATAGTATATTCCTCCCCATAATCAGTTTAATGTCTCATTATAGGTACTCCACTTTTTTTACATTTATAACTATACACAGCTTCCATGAGTTCTATATCCATTCTCCTAGATCTCACATGGTTCTTCTAACATTCACTACCTATACTACTGTTATATCTTTCTTTTCTTACCTGTTTTACTTTCTCTGGACCTAATATTTTCCTTCAAGGGAACTTAGCCAACAACAAGGAAATAGAATAAGAAGAAAAAAGTGACAAAGAGAAGACTTACAATGTACACAAAAACAACAACTAATTAAACCCCAAGACTAGAATAAGAAGATAAGCAACAGAATAAACACAACAAGATAAAATGATGACCAGACAGCAACAAAAAACTACAGACCATACCAATAATCAGGAAAACATGGGCCAATCCAATGAACAAGCTAAAAACCAGGAAGAGAAATGGAACATTGAATAAGTAATTAAAGCCTTCAAAACATGTATCATGGACCAATTCAATGAAGTGAAGGAAGAGATTAAGCATATTAAGAAAACACTTGGAGAGCCTACAGAAAAATTGTGATCATGCACAAAAAGATCACGGAGATGATGGGGATCAATAGCACAATCCAAGAAATCAAAAATGTACTCTCAGCAAATAATAGCAGATTCGAAGAGGCAGAGGAAAGAATTAGTGATGTGGAAGAGTATATCTGAAATCAAACAGATAGTAGAATTAATTGATAAAAAGATAGAAAAAATCCAGCAGAGACTTAGGGACCTGAATGACAATGCAAAACACACAAACATATGATTATAGGAACCCTAGAAGGAGAAAAGAAGGGAAAGGGGACAGAAGGGGTATTGGAGGAAATAATGACTGAAAACCTCCCAAACCTATTGAGGGAGATGAATGTGCATGTCCTGGAACCATAATGTACGCCAAACACCATAAATCCCAACAGGCCTACCCCAAGACATATATTTGTCAAATTATCCAATGCACAAGACAAAGAGAAAATACTAAAAGCAGCAAGAGAAAAGAGAACCATCACATACAAGGGAAGCTCTATAAGATTAAGTGCTGATCTCTCATCTGAAACCATAGAGGCAAGAGGGCAGTGGTATGACACAGTCAAGGTACTAAAGAAAAGAATTTTCAACCAGCAAAGCTAGCATTCAAAAATGATGGAGAGTTCAAAATATTCACATAAACAGAAACTAAGAGAGTATGCTAACAAGAAACCTGCCCTTCAAGAAATACTAAAGGGAGTTCTGCAGGAGGAAAGAAAATAACAGGAGAGACAGAGTTGGAGGAGAGTGCAAGAACAACTAAAACTACAAAAAGAGAAAAAAATCAAACAACATAAGATAAACACAAATCCAAAGAAAATATGGCTAATATAAGTAATTCCTTAAAAGTAATAACACTAAATGTCAATGGATTAAACTCAATTGTTAAGAGACACAGATTGGAAGCTTGGATAAGGAAATATGACCTATCTATATGTTGTCTACAAGAAAATCATCTTAGACCCAGGGATTCCAGGAGATTGAAAGTGAGTGGCTGGAAAACAAATACAGGTAAACAATAACCAAAAAAGGGTAGGTGTAGCTATATTAATATCAGACAAAATAGACTTTAACTGCAAAACTGTTGTGAGTGGCAAAGATGGACACTACATATTAGTCAAAGGGACAATCTTTCAAGAAGAAAGAACAATCATAAACATTTATGCCCGTAATAAGGGTGCCTCCAAATATGTGAGGCAAACACTGGAAAAACTAAGTGAAGGAATAAATGCCTCTACAATTATTGTGGGGGACTTTAACACACCACTATCACCTTTGGACGAACATCTCAAAAGAGAATCAATAAAGAAACAAAGACTTTGAACAATTTATTTGAGAATCTGGACCTAATAGACATATACAGAACATTACACCCAAATACAGCAGGATATACATTTTTCTCAAGTGCACATGGATCATTCTCCAAGATAGACCACATGCTAGGCCACAAAGAAAGATTCAATGAATTCAGAAAGACTTAAATCATACAAAATAATTTCTCTGACCACAGTGGAATAAATCTGGAAATCTGCAAGGGCCAGAGGTCCAGATTTGGCACCAAGATATGGAAGTTAAACAACCCACTCTTCCAGTCTCGAAGCCAAACTCAGCATGTAAATGCAATGCCTTCCCTCCAGCGTGGGACATGACACCCGGGGATGAGCCTCCCTGGCAACGAGGGACCACTATCAAATACCAACTGATGATGCAACTGGAAAAGGACCTTATATGGAAGGTTCAATGCGGATCAGCAGAATATCCATGTCTACATAAAATAACATGACTTTAAAATGCTGTTTGACCTAAAGTAAGGGGGAAATGGAAAGGAGAAATGAGTTTATATGGCTACGAGTTTCTAAAAAAGAGTCTGGAGGCTGGCAGAAGGATTGCCCTCATGCACAACTGAGCAGAGTCAGAGAGACAGATAAAGCAGATACAACCCCCAGATATTGGTTCCTATGAAGGCTAAAGAGACCCATGAGAGTTATGGTCATGGCCGATGGGGTTTACTACCAGGGCAGATGGCCCCTCTCTGGAAATGGTGTTTATGTGTGATGAATCTGGACTCAGATGGGATCTCCCTTCATAAGACTTTCATACTAATCTGCTGGAGGTGCAGTTAACGTTGGGGTTTAAGATATAGTTAGGGGATTTGAATCTCTGGACTGATAATGTGATAGCCAGGTCCTGAGCCTCAACAGACTCCAGCACCTACAATCTGATCTATTGGACTTACCACACTCAGCTAAGATGGAGTTGAAGAAGGACAATCACCACACCATGGAGCCTAGAGTGATTACAACTGAAAATGGGAGGATGGCAGCCAGCATCCATGTGGAATCTGAGCCTCCTCTTGACATAGAGGTGCAATGGACACAACCAATCCAATGTCCACATAGAAGAGGTGGCATTGGATTGGGAAAAGTGGACATGGTGGACGATGGGTATGGGGAAGGGCAGGAAGAGATGAGAGGTGGGGGCGTATTTGGGACGTGGAGCTGCCCTGGATGGCGCCTCGGGGGTGATCACCGGACATCGTGGATCCTCACAGGGCCCACTGGATGGAATGGAGGAGAGTATGGGCCATGATGTGGACCATTGTCTATGAGGTGCAGAGGTGCCCAAAGATGTACTTACCAAATCCAATGGATGTGTCATGATGATGGGAACGAGTGTTGTTGGGGGGGGAGAGGGGGGGTGGGGTTGAATGGGACCTCACATATATATTTTTAATGTAATATTATTACAAAGTCAATAAAAAAAAAACAAACAAACAACCCACTCTTAGAAAAACAGTGGGCCAAGGAGGAAATCTCAACAGAAAGCAATAACTACCTTGAACCTAATGAAAATGATAACACAACATATCAAAATTTATGAGATGCAGCAAAAGCAGTACTGAGAAGGAAATTTATAGCCATAAATTCATACATCAAAAAAGAAGAAAGAGCTAAAATTGAAGAACTAACTGAACAATTGGAGGAATTACTAAAAAAAACAACAACAACAACAATAAACTATCCCCAAAGAAAGAAGAAGGAAAGAAATAACAAAGATCAGAGCAGAAACAAATGAAATAGAAAATAGGAAAGCACTTGAAAAAATAAACAGAACAAAGAGCTGGTTCTTTGAGAAGATCAATAAAATTGACAAACCCATAACTAGACTAACAAAGAAAAAAAGAGAGAAGATGCAAATACACAAAATAAGAAATGAGAAAGGTGATATCACCACTGACCCCTCTGAAATAAAGACTTTCATAGGAAGATACTTTGAAAAACTGTATTCCAAAATGAAAGACAATTAAGAGGAAATGCACAAATTCCTAGAAACACATAAACAGCTTACATTGACAAAAGAAGAAATTGATGATCTCAACAAACCAATCACAAGTAAAGAGATAGAATCAATTATTAAAAACCTTGCAACTAAGAAGAGCCCTGGGCCAGATGGCTTCACAGATGAATTCTACCAAACCTTTTGGAAAGAAATAACACCAATTTTGCTTACAGTCTTCCAAAAAATGGAAATAGAAGGAATATTGCCTAATTCATTTTATGATGCCAACATTACCCCGATACGAAAGCCAAACAAAAATACCACAAGAAGGGAAAATTACAGAAAAATCTAATCAACCTAGATGCAAAAATCCTCAACAAAATACTTGCTAATCATATTCAACAACACATTAAACAAATTATGCACCATGACCAAGTGGGCTTCATTCTTGGTATGCAAGGATGGTACAACATAAGAAAATCAATTAATGTAATACATGACATAAACAGATTGAAGGAAAAAAATCACATGATCATATCTATAGATGCAGAATAAGCATTTCACAAAATACAGCACACTTTCTTGATAAAAACACTGTAAAAGATAGGAATAGAAGGAAACTTTCTGAACATAATAAAGAGTATATATGAAAAACCCACAGCTAATAACATTTACAATGGTGAAATCCTAAAATCTTTCCCTCTAATATCAGGAACAAGACAAGGATGTCCACTATTACCCTTTCTATTTAACATTGTGTTAGAAGTACTAGCTTGAGCACTGAGGCAAGACTCAGATATAAAAGGAATCCAAATAGGAAAGGACGAAGTCAAGATTTCACTATTTGCAGCATTATACACTATTGTATAATTCTATACATAGAATGATTTTATACATAGAAAGCCCTGAGAAGTCTACAACAAAGCTTCTAGAACTTATAAATGAGTTCAGTAAAGTCACAGGGTATAAGAACAATACACAAAAATGAGTAGTATTTCTGTACACTGATGATGAGCAATCTGAGGGAGAAATCAAGAAACAAATACCTTTTATAGTAGTAAATTAAAAAATCAAATACGTAGGAATAAATTTAACAAATGATGTAAAAGACATACACAGAAAACTACACAAAACTGTTCAAGGAAATCAAAGAAGACCTAAACAAATGGAAGAATATTCCCTGTTCATGAATAGGAAGCCTAAATATTATTAAGATGTCTATCCTACGAAAACTAAACTACAGAGGCAATGCAATCCCAATAAGAATCAACACAGCATTCTTTAAGGAACTAGAAATACCAGCTATGAAATTTATTTGGAAAGGAATGAGGCCCCGAATAACCAAAGACATATTGAAAAAGAAAAATGAAACCGGAGGAATCACACTACCAGACTTCAAAACATACTAAAAAGCTACAGTAGTGAAAATGGCATGTTATGGGCACCAGCATAGACACACTGACCAATGGAAGCAAATTGAGAGTTCTGATGTAGACCCTCATATACACAGTCAACTGATATTCGACAAGGCCACCAAAACCACTCAACTGGGTGAGAATGGCCTTTTCAAAAAATGGTGTCTAGAGAATTGGATATCAATATGCAAAAGAAGGATTACCATCTCACGCCTTATACAAAAATCAACTCAAGATGGATCAAAGACCTAAATGTAAGAGCCAAGACCATAAAGACCTTGGAAAATAATGTAGGGAAGCATCTACAGGAACTTGTAATAGGAAATGTCTTCATGAGCTTCACACCAAAAGCATGAGCAGCAAAAGAACAAATAGATAAATGAGACTTCCTCAAAATTAAAGCCTTTTACACCTCAAAGGAGTTTGTCATGAAAGTGAAGAGAGACTATACAATGGGAGAAAATATTTGGTAACCATATATTTGATAGGAGACATATCCTGCATATATAAAGAACTCCTATATCTTAAAAATAAAAAGATAAACAACCTATTTAAAAAATGGGAAAAAGATTTGAACAGACACTTCTCCAAAGAAGAAATACAAATGGCCATAAAGCACATGAGAAAATGCTCAAACTCACTAGCTATTAGGGAAATGCAAATCAAAATTACAATGAGATACCATCATACTCTCATAATACTGGCAGCTATCGAAAAAACAGAAGACTACAAGTGCCGGACAGGATGTGGAGGAATGGGAACACTAATCCACTACTGGTGGGAATGCATAAGGATCCAGCCATTCTGGAGGACTGATTGGTGGTTTCTCCAAAAGTTGCTATAGATTTGCCATATGACCCAGCAATTCCAAAGGACACAAACCGATATATGTACACCAATGTTCATAGCCGCATTATACACTATTGCCAAAAGTTGGAATCAACCCAAATGCCCATCAATGGATGAGTGGATTAATAAAATGTAATACATACATACAATGGAATACTATTCAGCTATAAGAACAAATACACTACAAACACATGTGATAACATGGATGAATCTTGAAGACCTTATGTTGAGTGAAGCAAGTCAGGCATTGAAGGACAAATACTACATGAGCTCTCTGATATGAAACAAGCAAACTGAGCTGTATCAGAGAGCTAAAGACAGGAAGATAGGCTTAAAGGAATCTGGGGGGGGGCGTGAGGAAGTTAGCGAGCTGATGTTTATATGGGTGAAGTCTATGTCAAGCTGGAGGTAAGTATTTGTACAGAGAAGGGATAAGATGGGGGCATAGGGATACCTTTGGGTATGGCTTTGTGGGTTTGAGGGGGGCTAAAATTGGGAGATGGGTCAGATGACCCAAGGAATTTGGGGAATGGCCGGGGAGGAAACCGATGAATATGGGAGAATGTCAGGTATATGTTTGAAACAATACTGTTGAGAAAATTCTTTAGAAAATATAATAAGGAAGAATCATGTGTTTAAGGTGCTTAAGGGGGGGGCATCTGGTACAGGGGCAAGCTTCTAGGGAGTATGTGAGTGCTCATTTTGTCATAGTGTGGTATATCATTGGGTGGAGACTCATACAATGAGTGTGAAGGTACACCCACATCCTGGGAAGACCTGATGTTCCTAAAGAGAGGGAATTGTGTTTCGAGAGGATCACTGGCTCCCAATTTGTTAGGGCAGTCTAGAATGTCAAGCCCTCAGCATCGTTGCAGTATTTGTAAATCTGATTCCTCAAGTAGTGAAGATTGAGTGTCATGGTGTACCCTGAGGGGAGGGAGAGAGAGCTATAGCATGGATGGAAGCAGGGAACTGGAGGGCAATGGAAGTGCTCTAAAAAATCATGCAATAATGGACATGTCAACTTACATCTAAAGTGTATAAAAGTCTATAAACTAAAATGTAAACTATACTGTAAAACATAAGGAAACTACAAATTTAGAAATTTGTATGGTCTAAAATATAAACAATAATGTAAACCAAAATGGAACCATGTCTGATAGTTATGTTTCTAAATTTGTACATCAGCTGCAGCAAATATAACATGAACATGTAAAGAGATCATGCTGAGGAAAGGGGAAAAGGATTTGATATTGGCTATCAGGGAGTCCCCTATATTACATATGTGAATTACTGTGACCCAAAACTTTTTGAGGGCAAAATTTAAAATTAAAAAAAAAGATGTAGATACTGAGAAAGAAATGGAAATGCCTTGCTACTGTACATACAGGGCAACACCTATTACAGTGATGAAAGGCAAAATGCTAGAAACAAAGCTTTTTATTATTTTTCATTTTATTAATACACCAATTTATTTTTACTTTATTTTAGTATTTCTAAATTACTATGTATTCTATTTCTAAGCTTTAAACCCATCCCTGTATTTCAATTTCCTATTAATTGAATTTGGCAATATATTAAGTTTCATTGTTGAAGAAGTTTCGGACCACAGAGAGGTTGAACTATGGAAGAGGAGGAACTTTGGTGTGGTGTGTTATTGATGGGGGGCACATGGGTGAGGGGGTTCTCCAGGGCATGTATATAGGGAACATAAATATGTTAGGATATCTGTGGGGTATTTTTATAGTTAGTTATGTTACAAATGTCAACTGAGGGAGTGCTGAGTTCCCACCCATGGGAGCTCTATCATATTCCCCAATAGAGCAATAATTCCTTAAGTGCAACAGCAAAGATCAACAAGGAAGGATGGTCCAATAATGAGCCCTTGGTACTGATGGCTATGCTTAGGAGACTGTATTCCTGAAATATGAACTAGGCCTTGAGCTGCAGGGTGCCTAAGAGTTACCTCTTGAAAGCCTCCATGTTGGTCAAATGTGGCCACTCTCTAAGTCAAACTCAGTATGTAAATGCATTACCTTCCCCCCAACGTGGGATGAAACCTCCCTTGCGCCGAGGGATTACTACCAATCATTAACTGGAAAAACTACTAGAAAGAGACATCGAATAAAAGGGTCAACTCAGACCAACAGAATATCTCAGCCTACATGTTCGATCAAGTGGTAAAAACTGCTCTATGACCTTGAATAAAAGGAGGAATTGGCAAAGACAAATGAGTTGATATGGCTAATAAGAATCTTCCAAAAAGAGTCTAGAGGTCATCAGAGGGGTCGTACTTACACACACCTCAGCAGGACCCCAGAAAAAGCCAAAGTAGATACAACCCTACGTACTGGTTCTCCTGAAGGCTAGGGAGATCCACAGGGTATATAATCATGGAAGATGGATTTGGAGCTCTATGCCATATCAGAGGACCCTACTTTGGAATTTGTGCTCCTGAGTGCGACAGAGCTGGACTCAGATTTGACTTTTCTACACATGCCTCTTCTGTCACTTTTACTGAACCTGTGGTTGGTGCTAGGAGACTTGAATCTCTGGCCTGCTCATGTGCCAGCTGGGCCCTGACCCTCAGCAGAGTGGTGACTCCTACTCTCTGGTTCATTGGTCTTACCCAGGTCAACTCACAGGGAGGTGAAGATGGTCAACCACAACACGAGGGAATCAAGGTTGCCTAAAACTGTAAGTAGAGGAATTGCATCCATCATCCCTGTGGAAGCTAAGCTCCCTCTTGATCTAGAGGTGGAGGGGACATTGCCATCCCAGTGTCCACAGAATGGAGGAATAAAATATGAACTAGAGTGGACTTACTGATATTCTACTATAAAATTATTGTGACGACTAATAGAAGAAGTTTTAGCATCAAGGTGGAGAAAGTGGCCACAGTAGTTGCTGAGGGTTGGGAAAGGGTAGAAGAGATGTGACTTGTGGGAATTTGTGTGATTTTGAGTTAGCCTTAATGATATTGCAAGGTCAGATGCTGGACCTTATATATCCTGCCATAACCCACTGAATGTACTGGGGGAGAATGCAAGGTACAGGGTAAACTATTATCTGTGTAGTGCAGCAGCACCCCAAAATGTGTTCACAGAGTGCAATGAGTGTGCTGCAATGATGAGGAAGGTTGTTGGTGTGGGAGGAGGGGGGTGGGAGGTGCAGGAAAACAGGAACCTCTTATATTTTTTAGTGTAACTTTTTTTATGATGTATATATCTTCAAAAAATACAATTTACAAAAATTATGTGGTGTGTGGTGGGGAGTGGGTTATATGGGAACCTCTTATGTTTCTTGTATTTTTTTATGTTTTTTAATGTAACATTCCTTGTGACCTACTAACTTTAATTAAAAAAAATTAAGAAAAAAAAAGAAGACACTGGATGAGCACAAGGAAGAATTTGAAAGCATACACAGAAAAACAGCAGATCTTATGGGAATAAAAGGTGCAATGAATGAAATAAATAAAAACATTGGAATCATATAATTGCAGATTTGAGGAGGAAGAAGAAAAGATTGGTGAGCTTGAAGAAATGGCCTCTGAAAGTGAACATCCAAAAGAAGAGATGAAAAAAAGAATGGAAAAAGTGAACAAGGTCTCAGGTAACTAATGACAGCAAAAACATGCAAATATTCATGTCATGGGTGTCCCAGAAGGAGAAGAAAAGGGAAAATGAGCAGAAGGAATAGTTAAAGAAATAATGGTAGAAAATTTCCCAACCCTGTTGAAGGACATAGATATCCCTCTCCAAGAAACACAACATCTTCCCATCCAAAAAAATCTGAATAGTCCAACTCCAAGACACATACTCTTCAGAATATCAAAGGCCAAAGTCAAAGGGAGAATTCTGAGAGCAGCAAGAGAAAAGCAATGCATAACATATAAGGGATATCCTATAAGATTAAGTGCTGATTTTTCACCAGAAACCATGGACACAAGAAGACAGTGGTCTGATATATTTAAGATACTATAAGAGAAAAGATACTATGAGAGAAAAACTTCCAGCCAAGAATCTTATATCCAGCAAGACTGTCTTTCAAAAATGAGGGTGAGATTAGGATATTCACAGATAAATAGAAACTGAGAGAGTTTCTAAGCAAGAGACCAGAATTTCAGGAAATACTAAAGGGTATGCTAGAGCCTGAAAAGAAAAGACAGGAGGGAGGGGCCTGGAAGAGAGTCTAGAAAGGAAGGTTATATGAATAAAAGTAACTAAAAGGGTCAAAAGAGTGGTGAAAATAAAATAAGACAGTTAAAACTCAAATAGAGAGGAATAAACTTAACCAATGATGTAAAGCACTCATATTCAGAAATTTGCAACTCCATTGTTAAAACAAATCAAACAAGCCCTAAATAACTGGAAGAATATTCCATGCTCATGGGTTGGAAAACTAAATACCATTAAGATATCAATTCTACTCAAATTTGGTATATAGATTTAATGCAATCCGGATACAAATTCCACCAGCATTAAAGAAAAAATTGAAAATATGATCATTAAATTTATTTTGAAGGGTAAGGAATCCTGAATAACCAAAAACATCATAAAAAGGAAAAGTGAACCCTCATCTCCAGACTTTAAATCATAAGACCTACCTATAGTGGTAAAAAACAGCATGGTACCGACCTAAAGACAGACACAACAGACTAATGGAACCAAATTTATGGTTCAGAAACAGACCCTCACAGTTATGGTCAAGTGATTTTTGACTAGTCTGTCAAACTCACACAGCTTGGGCCGAACAATACATTCAACAAATGGTGCTGAAGGAATTGGACAACCATAGCTGAAAGAAGGAAAGAGGACACCTACCTCACACCTTATCCAAAAATTAACTCAAAATGGATAAAAAAAAAACCCTGAAAATAAAAGCAATAACCATAAAACTTCTAGAAGAAATTATTGGAAAATATCTTCAAAACTTGGTGGTAAGTGGTGGATTCTTGAAGGAGATAAGAGAAGGACTGAGTGGACTACTGATGTTTAATATACGTAGAAATTTTAATTAGCTTTACTGTAAAATTGTGGAAATGTATAGAGTGGATGGTAACACACAGTGAGTAACAGCTAGTTTAAAATGGAGATGTGACTGAAAATAGTAGTCTAGTTATGTAAATGCCAATTGACAGAATGTTAGAGAATAATCTAGAACCTGGATAGCACAATAAACCAAGAGGTGGGTGAGCATTGTTGTTGATGGTACAGAAGCAAGAGTGTTCTTTGTTAGCTAGAACAAATGTAAATCACTACTGCAAGGTATTGGGAATGTGGAGAAGCATGGGAAAAATGCAGCTAGAGTGACCTATGGACTGTGGTTAGTAGTAATAATATAATATTTTTGTATCTATGCAAAAGATATGCTGTGTTGATACCGAGGCAGTATGGAAAATGTGAGCCACATAAACAGTATGGACATGGTAACAATCAGATGATATTATTTTATCTGTAGCAAATGACATACCATATTGTTGTGTATTGATGGAGGGGTTATATTTGGGAATTCTGCACATGTTCATGATTGTTTTATAAATTTACAACTTCTGTCATAAAAAATATTTTAAAAAATAATAGGGTGGGTTGGGGGAAAAACACACCAAATGTAAGATAAGGACTCTGATTAGTAGTAAGATTTTGACAGTGTTCTTTTTATAGTTTGCAACAAATGTCTCATGACAATGCAATGTGTTGGTGGAAAGTTGATGTATGGGACCCCTGTAGGATATTATGCATGTTTGCTTTGTAAGTTCACAACTTTAATTATACACTTAATTGCTTATGTATGTTCATATATAAATGATGTAAAAATAATAATCAGATTGGTTAGGGGAAAAATACTTTGTTTAGTAGTAATATTTTGACAATGCTGTTTAATCATTAGTTAAAAAGGTTTAAAAACAATGCAAGTTATTGGTGGTAGGGTGAGATGTTATATATGTTGTTTGATGTTATATATGTTTGTTTTGTAGGTTCACAACTATTATACACTTATTGTTTATGTATGTTTATGTATGAGTGATATATTTCAATAAATTTTTTTAAAATTAAAAAAAAATTAAGAGAATGTAGAGTTGATTCCTTTAGTTTCATTCTCAAATGTAAAGAATACAAGAAATATACGTTTTGCTTCCCCATAACCTCTGCTAATGAAAGGTATATTTATGATGATGATTCTTATATTTGGTTAGCATTTCTATCATTCTTTCCAAATGACCTGTTTTTGGAAGGTCATCTTGAAAGTAACTTTATATTCAACTAGTCTGTAAAAAGCAGTTTTGAGTAGGGTCAGACTAGGAGAATTGTGATTGGAATGAAGATTTATTTTCACATTAAAAAACTAGAAGCTGAAACCTCATTAGATGAAATACCTCTCGGCATATGACCTAACTTCTCCATCAGGAAGACACCATTGAGAAAACTGAGAAATTTTGGTAATGATGAGAAAAATATACAACATATTTTCCAGAAGAAATAAAACAACTGCCTTTCAAACAGAAAATTCTAATTACTATTTGAAAATAGAACAAATTGGCATCTAGCTGCAGATTGTCTCCTTCTACTTTATGCCTTTCTCTTGATAATTGCCTGAACTTACCATAAGGAATTTATTCATGGGAAATTGGGTTAATGATGACAGGAGGCCTTCACAGAGGTGAGGTGATACCAAACTCTGAGGATGTGTGTTGGCCATGCCTCTGATGTGGAGATTCTGAAGTTTCTTAATGGAAAAGCACCACTCATCATCTTCCCTTGTTATGCTCAAGACAGTACTTTTAGGAAGACATCATTACCTCCTGCCTAAATAGCAGGCAGAAACATTCCTTCCCTTCCCTTTAATTCCTTCCCTTCCTTAACAAATGTCCTTTTCATGATTTGTGGGATTTGGAATCCTTAGTTCCTGAAATGATACTTAGGACACAGTCCCATATCTACTTGGTTTAAACACATAGAAACCAGGGTTCATAGTGGGAGGCAAGAGTAGATAAAGATTTGTTGCAAGGATGTGGCAAGATGGAAGGATAATGTGGCTTCCAAAGTGGTCACAAAGGAGCAGAAGAAAACTGGACTGTAGGAAAAAACAATGGCACAGATGTGTGCAGTGCAGGTGCTGAAGGCCTTCTGTCGAGCATCTTTCTTTTTTTTTTTTTTTTTTTTTTTAATTTTTTTATTTTTTATTGACTTTGTAATAATATTACATTAAAAATATATATGTGAGGTCCCATTCAACCCCACCCCCCCACCCCCCCTCTCCCCCCCCCCAACAACACTCGTTCCCATCATCATGACACATCCATTGGATTTGGTAAGTACATCTTTGGGCACCTCTGCACCTCATATACATTGGTTCACATCATGGCCCATACTCTCCTCTATTCCATCAAGTAGGCCCTGTGAGGATTTACAATGTCCGGTGATTACCTCTGAAGCACCATCCAGGGCAGCTCCATGTCCCGAAGACGCCTCCACCTCTCATCTCTTCCTGCCTTTCCCCATTCCCTTTGTCCATTATGTCCACTTTTCCCAATCCAATGCCACCTCTTCTATGTGGACACTGGATTGGTTGTGTCCATTGCACCTTTATGTCAAGAGGAGGCTCAGATTCCACCTGGATGCTGGATGCAATCCTCCCATTTTCAGTTGTAATCACTCTAGGCTCCATGGTGTGGTGGTTGTCCTTCTTCACCTCCATCTTAGCTGAGTGTGGTAAGTCCAATAAATCAGATTGTAGGTGCTGGAGTCTGTTGAGGCTCAGGATCTGGCTATCACATTGTCAGTCCAGAGATTCAAATCCCCTAAATATATCTTAAACCCCAACATTAACTGCACCTCCAGCACATTAGCATGAAAGTCTTATGAAGGGAGATCCCATCTGAGTTGTCGAGCATCTTTCGATGAGAGGCTGCCACTGCCTGGAGGATCATGGTGTAGGAAACTTATGATGCACAGGATGTCAAAGCCCCCAATTGAGACGGCAGCCATTAGGCCATAGATAACATTGGCCATGATATTTCCACAGGTTAACTTGGCTACAAATAGCTGGTCACAGTAAGTATGGTGTATTATATTGCCTCTGCAATAAGGTAGGCTTTTGGTAAGAAAAATCAAGGGAATGATGAGTAACACTTCTCTCAGAAAGGTGGCAAGCCCAACCTTTGCAATAACAGAACTGGTGAGAATGATTGAGTAGTACAGAGGGTAGCAGATGGCCACGTAGAGGTCCAGGACCACAAGAATGAGCACTCCAGACTCCATCCCTGTGAAGGTGTGGATAAAGAACATCTGAACCAGGCATTCGTCAAAGCTGATTTCCTTGAGATGGATCCAGAAGATGTTGAGGGCTTTAGGGATTGAACTAGAGCTCATGACAAGGTTAGTGAGGGAAAGCATGGCCAAGAAAAAGTACATGGGCCTGTGAAGAGAGTCTTCATAACAGATGAGGTAGAGGAGTCCACAATTCCCTACCATAGCCACAAAATACATGGAGCAGAATGGGAAGAAAATCCAGACATGCATGTCTTCCAGGTCTGGGACCCTGTTCAGAATGAATGATATTCTGGGGTCAGTTCTGTTTTATTCAACGTTAGCATGATAAGGCTGATGTAATCCTTAAGCAGTTTATAGGTGTTTGTTTTTTGATTCCTCTAGAAAGGAAAAATATGAAAAATATTTCTCTTATGGTCTCTACTCTCTCAAATGGTGCATTTTAATATTAATTACATTTTTAAATACCAAAAGCATTTACTTAAACATTGTTAAAGCCAATGATATATGTTTGTTAATTCATTCACTTATCAATTCATTCAACAAATACATTTTTAGCACTAACTATAGCCAGGATATATGACAGATATTATGAAATGAAATAGATTCAATTCTTTCTGACATAATGAAATGTAATTATATTTTGACTGCATTATCGAGGTATCTTATTTAAATGTTAACTACACACAACTTCTTTTGAGTGTTTTTTAAAGACATGTTCATTGATCACCTCACCAATGGTCCAACAGATATGATAAGGATGATGTAATTGCTATTGATATTCTTAATTACATGTCGTATTTATTTTTACTATACATGAGGAACTGTTATAAGGATTTCATAAATATTAATTAATTTAATCTTCACTACAAGCTCTGAAGGTATTATCATTAAGCTACACTCTATTATTGAGTAAATAGAGGAATTATGTAGATGGGGCTTCTTTATTCTGAATTGTGCATTGAACACCAAAACTGAGTCATCCACTAACACTTTTTTAAAAATTGTTTTCCAACTTTCATCGAAGAAATGTGTTTTTATTCAATTCATAGAGTCATAGGATCATAACAAGAAACAAATTTAACTGCTCGACCATACTGAATTTTGAAGTCTCCATACACAGTCCCTTTCAATCTTTTAGCTCTGGAATAGCATTTATTTCCATGTTTCAAAATGATATGCATGTTCTGTTTTTATTTAGTTTGTCATTCTTCAAGATAATTTTCATTTAAATTATTTTGTATTGTTTACATTTTATGATCATATAACAATTATCCCTTTCTGAATAACATGGCATAGCAATTTTATTTTCTTCCCCATTTAATATTTTTCTTTTTGATGAATAATTTCCTTTATTTTTGTTTGCTATTTGATATGTCTCAAAATATTTTGAAGTCCCTATTAAAATTTACTCTGTTTTTTTTGACAGTTGGGCACAATCTATTATTTTTTATCTTCCCATACACCATTGCACTTCCTTCTGGGAAGTTTTGGTCCTCCTGCTGCTCTGACTAGTAGTTGCTACCATGGTTTGTGGCACAATTCCCATCCAGAAATTCCCTTCATCTATTCTTTGTGTTAACTTACCATATTTGAACTGGTATCTTTCTCCTTCCCCATTCACACAAGCCTATGGATTTTATGTTTTTGAGATTACCAATATCTGAATATATGTTTGTTCTCTTCATCATTTTGTAGGACTTAGAATTCTAGGTTAACAATTATTTTAACACAGAATTTTGAGAACTTTTCCCTACTAATCTCCAACTTCCATCAGAAAACCTTTCTAACTTTTTATGTTTTTTACCGGAACTATTCTTCTTTTGATTTTCTTCATTTATTTATTTTATCTTTGAAATATTTAAGAATATTTAAAAATTTGTCTGCTTTAAAATTCCATGGTAATAATGGTGATGATAGAGGTGTTTGTGGAGGTACACGTTTTATTTTCTGATACTTGTTGTGCTTTTCAGCAAAAAGTTCTGTGACCTATGGTTTTGGAAAAAATTCTTGTATTGACTATTGATAATTTCTTTCCCAACATTTTCTTCTTACTTTTTATACAACTCTTTTTATTTGAACATTGTACCTCCTGATATTATCTTATTTTTCTTTTTTCTTTTTAATTGTTATTTGCATCCATATTTGATTCATTTTCTGGAGAAGTTACTCAAGTGTTTCTTCAAAATATTTTGGTATTTTTTGGTGTTTATCATATGCAAATTTCTAAGATCTTGTTATTTTCCAATGAAACTTGTAAATTTGATAATCATAATTCTCTATATGTATACATAAAAATGCATTTTGCTATATATATTAATTACATAAAGTCTAGCCTTCAATTATTTATTTTATAGCTTATTTTGTTTATGGCTTTTCTTTTGGGTTATTCTGAAATGTCTGGTAATGCTAGACTGTTAATTCATATTACTAAGTGACTATGACTGCTTTAACTTCCCTTTAGCTTGATCAAACTTTGGACAGGCTTCTACTGATTTCAAGGCCTCTGACCTCCCTCTAGTCATTATTCAGGTCTGACTCTGCCTAACTGGAAAGCTCCTTACCTCCTTCTTCCTCTCCTGTACTTTATAACCATCAGACCCAATCATAGTAAAAAACAAACAAACAAACAAAAAAACATTCCAAACCAAGTAGTCCTAGTTGAAAACTCAGAAAATCACTCATCCTGACCGGTGATAAAACTGCTTTAACATCCTCGGATGCTTTTCCACTAATCCATCCCCTAGCCTTTATAAATCTACAGTCCATTGTCTGGATGGAATTGAATTTAGACTTGGTTTCTATCCTCTTTCCGTTAGTGCAGTAGCCTTTCTCTGCTTAACATTGCCTGGTGCAATTTTTTCTTTGATATAAGAAAGCAACTTAAATTGTTGACTGTATATTCTGTGTGATATTTGAATTTCGTCGATTGGTATAAATTCTTTTTTTAATATATGGACCACTTTGTGAATTTGCATGCCATCCTTCAAATTTTATTATATGTGCTGCCAAACTAAGCAATGATTGGTATAATTCACTTAGGAGTGCTAAGAGATTTCTTTGCTTCATTGAAGAAATCTTAGTTATCAGAGTCAATAAGTCTTTTTTCCAGGCTTTTCAAATTTTCCAAAGAAGAATCAAGTAAAATGCTTCCTTTAAGAAAATATGATTGGTTGTTAGAGTTCTTGGAGTTGAATAGGAAAAGAAAACTGGGGATCTCACAATTAAATATAAATATTTAAACACAATCCTTCCATTAATTTTTTGGGATGCCTCATCTTTGTTCTTGGCCAGATCTGATACATATGCATTTTTAATATTTGTTAAAATTTCTGACTAAAATAAACTTCCAGCCCTAAAAGTTTAGTTAACATATAGTATAAGAAAGAACACGAAACAAAGATATCAAAATGTTCCTTATTCACTTTTTTATCTATATCTATTTATCTTTATGTATTCATATTGAAGGATGACAGATTAAGTATGGAAAAAGTAACTTCTATATATAATAAAGAAAATATGTTGATCGTATTAATAAAAGTATTCTTCAAAGATCTTTCTCCTGTCATTGAAAAATCCTAGTGAGTGGCATTAGCAGGATGACAAAGTCAGAGTTTCTAAAATCCTATTCCCCAACAAAAACATTGAGAAATAGACATAAATGGGCAGAACCAATTTTCTCAGAACTCTGGAAAACAGACAAATGTTTTTATTAAGAACAGCCAAGTGAATGCTCAATCAAGAAAAAGGCCACTTAAAAATGGTATGAAAGCCTTGTGTCATTAATTCAAGCCCTTCCCCCACAGACTCTGGTTTGGTACAATAGCAGCTCATGGTCCCTTTGTGTGTTCCTTTTTCTCACTCCAGAGAGAAGAGACTCCACCTTATTTGCAGTTTGGAGGATTTGTATGTCTGTTCGAACATGTCTGATGACAGCCTGAAGGACTGTTCCAAGATACTCATCTCTGTCTTGTTTGTCCCAGAACTCACTCTGGATGGAGACGCAGCAGGCATGGACACTAAATCTCTGTAAAAGAGCAATCAAACAGCAGCCACCTGGAACAAAGCATTATGTGATTGAGACATACAGTGTAACATCTTTACACAGGAGGAAATATTGCCAAGAAGTACCAGGGAAAATTGGGGAATTTAAATTGCACAAATCCACAGAAAGGTGCATGCTCAGAAAGACCAGAGAGGCTCCTAAGTGTTGACCATGGTCTGCTCTTTATGCTCAGGACAAGACTGTCTGAATGCTGAAGAACAGCCTCAGCACAAAGCCATTCTGAAAGCAATGGAGAGGTGTGATTTAGATTTTTGTTGTTTTTGTCTTTGTTAACTCCTGGGATTCAAAGAAATTTCTATCATAACACTAGCTGAATATAAGTTAAAGGAAAGAAATTGCAGTGACTATAAACATCTAGGAAACAGTCTTAGCACAAATATTTTGGAAAAATTACAAAGCAAATAGACAACTATAGATTGCAATATCCTGGTAAAGGGACAATCTGTCGTCCAGAGATAATACATTAAAATATTCAATTGTCCAAATTTTAGTAAAAAATCACAAGGAATCTGTAACAGGAAAAGTGGGCCTACTTAAAGGAACAATAAAAAATGATAGATACCATCCCTAAGGAAGTCAGACATCAAAATTACTAATTAAAGATATTAAGTCAACTCTCTTAAATAAATTCAGTGAGTTACAGGAAAACATGGACAAAGAACTAAAGAAATCAGGAAAAAGAGACATGAAAAACAGGAATTCAAGAAGTAGCTATTTTTTAAAGGAACCCAAGAACAGAAAATCTGGAGCTACGAAGTATAATGATTTTTAAAAAAATAAAATCTCTAGAAAGGTTCAACAGAAATATAAAGCCAGCAAAAGGAAGAATTAGCAAACCTGAAGGGAGGGCAATTAAAATTATGCACCCTAAGGATCAGAAAGAGAAAAAAATGAACAACAGTGAACAGAGTCCAAGGAACCTGTGAGACACCATGAAGTACACCAATTTCTGTACTACAAGGGTAAGAAAAATATAAAAGTTCAGAAAGAATATCTGAAGAAATAATGTCTGGGGAGCAGATTTGGCTCAACTGATAGAGTATCCACCTACCACATGGGAAGTCCAGGGTTCAACCAAGGGCCCCCTGACCAATGTGATGAGCTGGCCCATGCACAGTGCTGATGCAAGCAAAGAGTGCCATGCCACACAGGGGTATCCCCTGCGTAAGGGAGCCCCATGCACAAGGAATGTCGTCCCAGGCAAAAAAAGTGCAGCCTGTCCAGGAGTGGTGCTGCACACATGGAGAGCTGACCCAGCCAGATGACGCAACAAAAAGAGACACAGATTTCCAGTGCCACTGACAAGAATGCAAGTAGACACAGAGGAACACACAGTGAACGGATACAGAGAGCAGACAATGGGAGGCAGGGGAAGGAGAGAGAAATAGACTTTTAAAAAATCTTAAAAAAAATAATGACTGAAAGCTTTCCAAATTGGAATAAAGATATGAATGTCCACCTCCAAGAAGCTCAGTGAATTCCAAAGAGGATGAAGTAAAAAAGTTCCAACTGAGACACATTATAGTTAAATTGTCAAATGTCAAAGACAAGGAAAATCCTAAAAGCAGCAAGACAGAAGCTTCTCATCACATACAAGGGATCCTCAGTAAGAAGACCAAATGGCCGTAAAGCACATGAAAAGATGCTCAATTTCTTTAGTCATTAGGAAAATTTAAATAAAATCATAATGAAATACTAGTTTATATCCACTAGGAGAACTAATATTTTAAAAAATGGAAAATAAGTGTTGATGAGAATGTGGAGAAACTGGAACTGTCAGCATTACTGATAATCATGTAAAATGGTTCAGCGGCTGTGGAAATGGTTTGGTAATATTTGGTTACAGAAACACCATATAATCAAGCAATTCCACTCATAGATATACACCGCCAAAGAAATCAAATTTGGAACAAGAGCAGGTATTGTCCAATTACTGGCATGGAAGCATTATTCATAATAGACTGAAGATGGAAACAACCCAACTCTCCCTGGACATGGTGGCTGATGGGTATGGGGAAAGGCAGGAAGAGATGAGAGGTGGAGGCATCTTTGGGACATGGAGCTGCCCTGGATGGTGCTTCAGAGGCAATCACCGGACATTGTATATCCTCACAGGGCCCACTGGATGGAATGGGGGAGAGTATGGGCCATGATGTGGACCATTGACTATGAGGTGCAGAGGTGCCCAAAGATGTACTTACCAAATCCAATGGATGTGTCGTGATGATGGGAGGGAGTGTTGCTGGGGTGGGGGGAGAGGTGGGGTGGGGGGGTGGGGTTGAATGGGACCTCACATATATATTTTTAATGTAATATTATTACAAAGTCAATTAAAAAAAAGAGATGAATTGACAAACAGAAGTGGTATATACACACAATGGTATATTATTCTGCCATAAAAATTAATGAAGTTCTGATATATGTTACAACATATTCTAAGTGAAACATTATTCTAAGTGAAAGAAAACAGGCACAAAGGATAAGCATTGTATGATTCTAATTATAAGAAATTATAGTATTAGCAAAATTTATAGAGAGAAAATAGATTGGGAGAGGAGGGAAGGAATAAGAAATTATGGCTTAATGTGCAGAGATTCTGTTTTGGGTGCGAAAAAAAGTTTTCATAATGGAGGGTGCAGATGGAAGCACAACATTGTAAATGTAATTAACGCCATTAATTTATCCAGTTGAAACTCTTTAATGGCAAGGTTTTTATTAAATATATAAATATATATGTTACCTAATTTTTAAAAATCTTATAGTCTTGCAGAAGCAGATAGCAATGTAAATTAAGCAAAACTTTGGGGGACAGCAACAAAAGCTTGTAAGAGGAAGAGGAAATGACGAATGAACTTAGTTCTGAAGCCTGACTAGGATAACGCCAGATCAAAATAAGAATCTCCTTCATATGACTGTTGCTGTTTATTTTGTACTCGCTTCATAATAACTTTTAGTTTTGTACTTTTGCAGTTCTTTGTCCCTCTACTCCTATTCTTCACTACTACCGTCCACCACGACCATAACTACCTTCAACTCTTAGACAGGATAGTTAAACATTTTCTAAATCTTCTTTATATGTTATAATTTGAAAAGTCCTTGACGTACAGAGGAGAAAATTTTTTTTGTAGAAATCAATCTATTTCATTTATTCATTGGTATTATAAAATATATTTATGTTCTTCATTCATCCACAATTTATAAAAACACTGAATATTGGGGTATTCATATTTATAACTGCAGTGTCTAATGTGTTCTATGCTGAATATTAGATGTCAATACATGCTTTCTGTTAGAATGAGTAGATTATGGAATAGAAGAATAGCATTTAATTCTTGATATTAATGGTTATTAAACTATAATCTTCATACTATTGTCTGGAAAACAAAAAAAAGTACCATCAGAAGAAACAAAACAAGAAAATGTACCTCATAAAACACCAGAAAAATATCAATTTCAAAAAAATTCCATTTTAAATAGAGAAAATAAAGGCTATCCCAAGAAAACAGGAAAAAAATAAGACAGAAAGGAAAATGAATATGCTCATTTAAGCAATAAATGCCAATTATTTAACTATACCACAAAAGTACTCAAAATTCAGAGTGATTATATATATATGTGTGTGTGTGCAATAAAATGAGGTGCATAGAAGGAAACATACTTGAAGTATACTTGAAGTTGTTTTTTTTTTTTTATCACTCAACAGAAAATATACAAAACATACCAAATCCGACCCAGAAATGTGGGAGGGAATATTAATATCAAAGAAATTAGAAATCAAAGCAAAAAAATATTGGATCAAGACCAGTTTTGAGAAACAGCAGATGAAATTCTTGACAATGCAATTGAGCAGACTGTATCAAATGGTTACATCTCCAGATTTGATAAGGTTTCTCTAAAACCAAAATAACAGAAAGCACTGGAATGATCTTTCTCACTTTATGAGTACATTTTGTAAGAAGTTTTAAAAATATGGGGAATTCTCTTAAATATCACAGATAATTTAGCTGATCTTCAAGTTTTTATGTTGTCATGGGTGTGGCCCTAAGTAAATTAGTGCAAGGTCCTCAAGATACCTTGTATGATGCATTATGAATAAAATAAAATATGGGTTTATAATAGAAGAATTGTGTTTCTTTGAAGATCAAAATTACTATCAAGATTCTTTCCTTCTAGCTTGTAAATGTATACTTTATATTTGTATACACTGAATTTTTTCAGGTTATTTTCATGGAAATAATTTAAAGAAGCAAAAATTATAACAATTCATATGTAAATATATGTACATGTAAACATACAAGGACAAATATATATGTACAGATATATACATAATTACACAATTGATTGCAATGGAAATAAATATACTTTTACAGTTATTTCTGATAAACATTTGGTTAGTGTATACCAAATTGTTATAAGTAATTGAAAAAATGAGATCATAACTCTTCAACAGTGAACTCTTAACTCTGTATCCAGGCAACAGAAGGAAGAAGAGAAATTACAGGAAATGTAGCTACTGCGAAACTGAAAAGAGGAAATACGTTTTTGAAATCACTTCTGCTTTCCTATTCTGGGAATTATCTATCTGAAAAATGAGATAAATTTCCTATTTATATTCTTCATATTTCTTTTTTATAGTTATAACCTTAAATATTATGTTTATAATACCAAAACAAATTTCAAATAATTTCAATATATCATAATTTAATTTATTCTGTAAGGAATATTGATTGATAATGTGCTGTGGCTGTGGGCAGGGGTGTTAGAATAATAACACTGATACTCAAATATTGCCATTTATAAAGTGGAACTTTGATATCTTCTGCTGTCTATTCTAATTCCCAAACCTCATAAGCAATAAGTTTGTTTCCACTCTTGACTTTCCTCAGTAGTTGAGACCCATGCTTTTCAGTATATATGATAGTGGGTTCATACTGTTTAAAAGTGGATGAATTCAGTTGTAGCTAAATCTCTTTAGTAGTTAGCCGTTTTGGGGAATAAGGGTAAGGTAGGCAAAAAACAAACAAGAGTAATCTGCCCATTAGCCTCATGATAAGGAACTATTCTCTAACTATCCCCCCATTCCTCCTTTTCATGGGGAGGATTCCTGTCTCCCTCACATCACTATAGAACCAGTGAATTCTATTTGGTTAGGAAAATAACATAGCTATCCACAATAATCATGATAAATTTGCACTGAACATAATCTGAGAATTGGGGAAATACGTATTTTCTAAGGAAACCTAACTTCTCACAACATTTCTATCTTCAAGTATTTATTTGGAATCATACCTGCATTTCTGAGAATGGCATAAGCAGTTCATGTACATTCAAAGTCCCTTTCTACTCTATCTTACTTACCACAGAAACATAAGTCTTGTCATCAGTTTTTTTCTATGTCTTGTAATACCTTAGTTTTTGGATAGTCAAACAGTGAGCTGAATACAATCCAGTTGCCCAGGACCTTGGGGGAATAGCATCACAATCTTAGCATCAATGTACATGCACAGCCCTCTGCCTCAAAGTTCTTTTATCTCTGTGTACTTTTGGCCTGAGTCTTTAAAGGGAAATGAATGTTATATGTCCCAAGGGAATACTTCAGAGCATCACAGACACAAGCACTGTTGTGAAAATCAAGTTCATGTTAATGAAAGGAGGAAAAAGAATGAGAGCTTTCCATCCTTATAGCTCAAATGATGAGCATTAAGCAAGTAAGTAAAAAAAATCATTTGTATGTATCTACATGTGTGGGCTTGTGTGTGATCATTTATATACTGGGGAGAGATGAGAATGAACACAATTTTTTTTATTTTAAACTTTTTATTTTTAACAGTACATAATACAAAATGCACCATTTTAACTAAATGCAAGTGTACAATTCAGTAATATTGAGTATGCTTAAAATTTTGGGCTACTATCAACAATAATGTATGAAATTTGAGCACATCATGGTAAATAAAAATAAAGCAAACACAAAAAGACAAATATTGTATCATCATGCTTATATGAAATATCTAGAAGATGTTTCGTAGAGAAAGATGTGATTTATAGGTTGCCAGTGGCTATGGTGGGGAACAGGAAGGAATTATAATTTAATGATTGAGTGGATTCTGTTTGAGGTGATGAAACAATAGGGATATTGTATATCTGTGATCATAGTACGTTATGAAATGGTACATCCACTATGGAAATCAGTTTGGAGTTCCCTCAGAAAGTTAAACATAGAATTATCATATAATTTGACAAACCTTCTTCTTGTTATATACCCCCAAAATTTGAAAGCCCGGACTTGAACAGATATTTGTACTGAAACGTCTTCAGCACCATTATCTACAAAGTGAAAAGGTAAAGTAATCCGAGTGTCCATCAGCAGATGAATAGAAACGCAAAATATGGTATTGTCACACAGTGGGACTTTATACAGTTATGAGAAAAGCTGACATTCTGGTAAAATCTACAACATGGATGAGAGTTTGAAGACTTCATGTTGAGTGAAATAAGCCAGATGCAAAATGACAAATGTTATATGATCTCACATACGGTAAGCAAAATTCTAAGAGACAGGTTGTAGATTATGGGTTATCAGGTGCCCACAGCAGGGGGAGACAAGAGTTATATGTTTAATTAATAAATATTGGTGGTGGTAGCACGATATTATGAATGGAATTAATATCACTGAATTGTACAATTGATAGTCGTCAAAATGGTCAAAGTTTGAATTGTATATATGTTACTACAAAAAAAAAGAGACTAAAGTGCTGAGTGAAAAAGTAAGCAATAGACTGAGATCTTTATGATAATAAAATGTATTTAAGGGAAGCAGATGTGGCTCAAGCAATTGAGCTCCTGCCTACCACACGTAAGAAGCCACGTTTGGTTCCCACTTCCTCCTGGAAAAGGTAAGCAAGACAGCAGGAAAGCTAGCTAGTGAAATGGGCTGGCGCGGTAAGTTGATGCAACAAGATGACACAAGAAGAGACACAAGGAGGGAACCCAATGAAAGAGACAGCAAAGTAGGGAGCAGAGGAGCCTCGAGTGATTGAGTGTCCCTCTTCCACATGGGAGGTCCCTGATTCAGTGCCCAGTGTTTCCTAAAGAGAAGACAAGCAGACACAGAAGGCACACAGATAATGGGTAGAGAACAGCCAGTGAGCACAAACAATGGGGATGCGGGATAACAAATAAAATAAATCTTAAAAAAAATAGATGTATTTAAGTTTAAATACGTAAAATCACTCAAGTTGCATTTTCAAAGATATTTATGCATCCAAAAATATATGCCAAAATATGGGAAAGAGTGGAAAATGAGAATCAGCAGTGTAGTCAGAGAGCAAAAAGAAAATGTGCTCTGTTAGAAATAACAAGTTTGTGGAAAACAGCTATCAGAACTTTAGCTTTCTCTTGAGTATCATAAGTAACAGATAATACTGAAGACCATGAATCTGAAAGAGAATTCCAAGGAAGAGAATGTAGAAAGAAATCAAGGTTTAGTCCAGTGACATGCCAAATATGTAAAAATCTGGCATCAAGAGGGAGGATCTAAAAAATGAGGTTGTAAAGAAGTGTTCAGTAAGAATTGAGAAAATCATAAACAGTTCAGTGCTTCTGAATTTTTAAAAAATTGAAGTATTATAAGATATCAGGAATAATGTCTGCAATTCAAGTATTTCTGAAAGTGTTATGTGAGCGCGAAGAGAGTCTATTTTATTTGTAAAGTGGAAAACAATGATGAATTTGATAACAGCACTTTCAAGTGATTGTAGAGATAGGAGAAAGGCAAGGGGAAGAATGATTTTAAGTTGAGAAAGTAAAGGGAAAGAACATTGACAACATGTTCTACAAACTTTGAAGTTAAGTTTATCAGAGAAATGGGAGGATACATGCATTTATACTATAGGGGGTAGGATGCTTTTTATAAGATTTTAAAATTATAGATAATAAAGGATGACTCAAAAAATATAATGAATGTAATTAGCTTAACTGAGGAGAAAAAATGTCTATTCTTGTACTTTCAATAGGGAGAGATAAGAGTTAAAAATGCTTACTTATATTCCTATATAATGTCTTATTTAATGAAACCTTGATATAGAACTACTATTTTCTTCAGTTTTATTTAATTTAGAAGAACTTTAAGTATTAGAGGAAGGAGTATACCTTTTCTTTTTTAGTTTCAAAATTGAAAATAAGATGGAACAAGTACTTTTTCCTTCCCTCGCATGCTGTTTTCATGAAAAAAAAAAACACTGTTTCTTACATTTGGTTAAGTTATCTATTTCTCTATACAAACCGTGTGCTTTTAAAAGTCCTATGAAGGGAAACAGAAAAATGCATTCATTCTATAATGAAAAATTATGTATGTGGCCTGGTTTGGGGAAAACTTTTCAGTTGTATAACTTGATTCTAGGAAGATATCCAGAAATATAAAACTTATGCTTAAGACTTCATGGGATACCTCCCAGCTTCTCCTACAAGAAGTTATTGAGAAAACAGAGGTATTTAAGTAATGATGAGAAAAGTATAGCACAGATATTCCAGTTGAAAGTAGCAACTGGCTATAAGTCTGAAAACTATACCCAATTTGAAAACAGGTCCAGACCAAGAAGATTTGGTCCCAGAATACCTCCTTCCACTTTATTCATTTGTTCATGAAGTTTTGTTGAAAGAAACTTAGGCTAATAATGAAGCTAATTTTCCTCAGAGGTGAAAAGGCCCAGAATTCAAAGAGAAGATGTTGGTCATGCAGTGATGTTGAGATTCTCAGGACACTTATTTTCAATGTACCATTTACCATCCTCCCTTTAAACAGTCAATATAGTACTCCAGAAACATTTTAACAGCTCCTGAATAAACAGGCAGGTAGGAGTAATCCTTCCCTTTTTTCCTGATCAGTGGCAAATGTTTGTTCATATGCTGTGGGATTTGATGTCCTTAGAACCAGACAGGATCCTTAGAACACAGTCTCGTATCTGCTTGGTTTTCACTCCATAGACAACAGGGTTCATAGTGGGAGGCAGGAGTAGATAAAGATTTGCCACAATGATGTGGCAAGATGGAGGGATACTGTGTTCCCCAAAGCGATGGGAAAAAAAGGAGAAGAAAGCTGGACTGTAGGAGAAAACAATGGCACAGATGTGTGCAGTGCAGGTGCTGAAAGCCTTCTGCCGAGCATCTGCTGAGGAGAGGTTGACCACTGCCCGGAGGATCATGGTGTAGGAAACTGTGATGCACAGGATGTCAAAGCCCCCAATCAGGAGGGCTACCATCAGACCATAGACAGCATTGACCTTGATATTGCCACAGGATAATTTGGCCACAGACATGTGGTCACAGTAGGTGTGGGAAATTATATTGCCTCTGCAATACGGCAGGCTTTTAGTGAGGAAAGTGAAGGGAATAATAAGCAACACTCCTCTCAGGAATGTGGCAAGCCCAACCTTTGCAATAACAGGATTGGTGAGGATAATTGAGTAGCGCAGAGGGAAACAGATGGCCACGTAGCGGTCCAGGGCCATAAGCATGAGCACCCCAGACTCCATCCCTGTGAAGGTGTGGATAAAGAACATCTGAGTCAGGCATTCGTCAAAACTAATTTCCTTCAGATGGAACCAGAAGATGCTGAGGGCTTTAGGGATTGAACTAGAGCACATGACAAGGTCCGTGAAGGAAAGCATGGCCAAGAAGTAGTACATGGGCCTGTGCAGAGAGTCTTCATAACGGATGAGGTAGAGGAGTCCACAATTCCCTACCATAGCCACAACATACATGGAGCAGAATGGGAAGGAAATCCAGACATGCATGTCTTCCAGGCCTGGGACTCCATTCAGAATGAATGATGCTGGTGTCAGTGCTGTTTTATTCAGCATTAGCATGATCATCTATTATGATCATCAAATACTTTTAAATTTATATAAGTTTTCCTAGAGTAAGAAAAAGAGACAGAAAAAGACAGGTTATGGACAATATTTCCCCTCCCTCAATTTTCTTTTATTCCTCAGTGTATTTTAATGATTAAGCACCAAATTTTCTGAGTGACAGAGAATAAGTTTTTTTGTTTGCTTAGGTGTTGTTTTTTCATTAATGAATTGACCAATTCATTCAGAAAAAAATTTTGAGGACCCCCAATGCCCCATTTCTCTTCACAGAAACTGATTCTATATTAATTTAAACAAGACAGATTCGCTGTCCTCTTTTTTAACCAAGTGTAAATCTGTTCTGACTTTTGTAAAAGGGTTTTTGTTAGGATATCTTACTTAAATTAATAACCACTCAGTTCCCTTGGATGTGATCTTAAACAAGTTCCTTTGATCATCTTGCCAATGACCCAACAGTTATGATGAAGATGTTTTTATTCTTAGTGAATGACTGATATTTATTTTGCTTACTATTAATATACTTAATATATACTTAATATATCACTACTTAATATATCCAGGCCCTATTTTATGAACTTGGGAAATAGTAACTCATTTATTCCTCTATAGAAGTTGGGATCCTACAATTCAGTGGGAAGATTTCGATTCAGTCTTCTCACTTTTTAAGATGCCTTATCCTTGCCCTTGACTTCGGCTGGCAAAGATGTATTTAGAGCACTGTTTTTAAATTTCTCCTGAGAATAACCCTCCAACCATGACAGGGGACTAGTAAACATTGGTTATGATGGTGAGTCTATCAGTGGTTCACATCTTTCCCTTTATTCTATCTTTTTGTCAATCCCTCTTTTATCATCGGATACTGAAATCCTTCTGAAATTTTCTGGTGTCTGTGACAAAAAGTAACCATCTTGTTATTAATAAACATTACTAAAGACATGAATATACTTTGCTTCATTTCTCTGGTTTTTCCATCTAACACTGATCATTCAATAATAGGTTGACATCCCTAATTTTTATTGCTTCCTTACCTGTTTTTCTCTCTGACCTTTTGGGTTTATGATATTTATGAATTTTAAAATGGAACTCATTTTACTTGATTTACAATATAAATATAGATTTCAATGTGACGTTTTTAATAGCATGTCAAATTTATTTCTAATCTAAGAGCAAAATTAAACAATCCCAAATTCTTTACTTATATCTAAATCTTATTTTCAAGTTAACTAAATATTTGGGATGAAGAAATAGCCTCTCATTATTTCACTCATCTCTTTATCGCTCATCAATATTTATTGAATACCTGCAATGTCACAATATAAGAAATGTGACACTGGTTTTTCCTTTAAGAATACTAGAGTTTAATGGAGAAATCAAAATGTATATAAATAATAACAGTAATGTGACAAGAACTAAAACAGAAGTATGTGCAAGATTATAAATGCACACTAGACTATTAAAGTGGATGTGGATTGTTGGTGATGGAGTGTTTGGAGGAAGAATTGGTGATTGTTAAGATGGACTATGTTGAAAAGAATTTATTTTATATCTATTTTGAAGAAAGACAAGTTCTAAGGAATATAAGTTTGTGAAATGAATCCCAGAGAGAAGAATCTACATGTGAAAGCACGGAAGTCAAACGATCAAGTTTGAGAGAATTCAAAAAGTGTGATGTGCCTGGTATATAGGCCATCAAGTCGCAGGAGGCCAGCCACAAGGGCTAGTCATCCTTGTCCTACTAGATTTTGTCAGGAGCCATATCACAAAGGATCTTGTAAATTTCAGATACAGGGACTTCCTTGAAATGAAGAAAAATAATAAAGAATTCACAAGAATCCTGAAGATCATGAATTAACTCTATGGTGCTTGGGAACCTTATCAAGGAGTACAGAAGTCTGAGTCCTCTTCCCCTCCAAGGAAATATTCATTCCTCCTAAGGAGTGAGGACAGCAGAAGGAAGAAAATATGTATGAGATATTATAGTCTTTCTGCTGTTTTTCTGATCAGTGGGTAAGTGTCAGTAGGAGACAGGAATCGAGGCTGATATATCTGCCAGTTATCAGTTAGCTAGCCAGCTCCAAGGTATCAGGAGCTTTCTATTTGTTAGAGTGAAAAGAACTCTGTGATCAGATCTCCCAAACAGCCCAATTGGCTACCACTTACCATCTTCACTAAATTGTAAATGGTACATCTTATTTTTCTTAAAATATTGTCAAGTAATATAATGGTAATCCACGAATTTGTTAGGCAGAACATCTGGGATATGGAAATGATTTTGTCAGTTCACTTAAACTCTGTTAAGCGTTTTTTTTTTTCTGACTTCTCAATTTCTCTAAGTTAGATTAGCACAACAAGAGAAAGATCTTAGTGAAATACATAGATTTTAATCTGGTTTTTCAATTTCTAAATATATGTATGTGAACAAATTATGTAACTTCCTTAAAATAATCTATCCTCTAAAATATAGATAAAATATTAAAATTAAAATAGGTTAATAATATTATGAGAAATGCAGAGTTCAGAAATCAAGTCCTAAGGCACATATTCGGTCATCTAATATATGACAAAGGAAACACCACGGATTGTGGGGCAAAATGGTATTTTCAACAACTGTAACGCCAATTAGGCATTTAGGTCAATTAGGTATTGAGTGGGGAAAAGAAACATATTTTATCCCCTCACTCATATCATATGCAAAAATCAACTTCAGAAAAATATTAGATCTAAATATTAAAGGCAGTACACACATCCTCTTTGATATTTGGAGTAGGCAATGATTTGAAAACAGAAACAAAGAGTGCTAACTACAAAAAAAGACAGATTGGATTAAATTAAAATAATCATTTAATGAGAAGACTCTCTTAAAAGTATACAAATGATAAGCCATAAACTAGGATAAGATATTCTCAATGAATATATTCAACAAAAATTTTGTACCCAGTATATCTAAAGTACTTCTACAACACCCATAAGAAAAGGAGGAGAGGAGCAAAAGACTTAACATATACTTTACAAAAGAGGAATAAAAGTGCTAATAAATACATAAATAGGCATAAATGTTTTAATCATGAAGTAAGTGCAAACTGAATCTCTCATGACTAGTAGTGTATAGCAAACAGAAGAACTAAAATGTAAAAGATCAAAAATGCCAAAAGTTGGCAAGAATGTTGAGTAAGTGGAATTCTCATACATTGCTGGTAGGAGTACAAATTAGAACAAACATTTTTCAAGTATCTTGTGATATTAAATATATTCATAATCAACCATTTCATTTCCAACAGAAGTATATACATTCATTCGCCAGACACCACTTGAACTAGAATTAATATTTTAGCACAATTTGTGGTAAACTAAAACTGGAAAATAGCTAAGTGCCCTTCAACAATAGAATGGGTAAATAAATTTTGGTACATTCCTACAATGGCTATCTACATAATAATGAGAATAAGAGGTCTACAATGACATTCAACAGCATAGGTAAAGACATGAATCTTACAAACATAGCATTAATTTATAAAATGGTATATAATATTGATGCCATTTATATAAAATACAAAAATAGTTCAAACTAATCTTTTATTACAAACAAGACAGTGTTTTCCCTAGATGGGAGAAAGTGGTAACTCGAAAGAAACATGAAGTAGAGACTTCTTGAAGAATGCTGGTAAAATGCTTTATCTTAATCTAGTTGTAAGGTACTTGAGAATTCAGGCTGTAAGAATTTATCTGAATATAATTAATTGTTCATATTTCATATGTATATTATAATTATTTAAAAATATGGCAGAGGGAAGTAAACGAAGCAGCATGTTAAATCATCCTATTTCATTTTTACGTATTGGGTACCCATATTTTTATATTCTTCTCTGACTGACAGTCATTTTGGCATAGCTTACACAAATTCATGTTGTAGGAAGTACTTATGCACCATCAAATGAATGCTCTTTTGTGCCCCATAAGAGGAAGGATTCCTCCTGCCCTCAATTAATAATAAAATAAACTATTTTAAGATCATTATCTGGTATGAGCATATGGTCACACAGAAATTCTATGTCATAAAGTGACAACAAGAGAGGACAGATCATTTTTATCAAGACGTAACTTGTATTGGAAATGTGAAGCTTCACAGGTTGAATATTTTAATAAGCATGCCCTTCAAGGACTCACCTCATGTCATTACAAAATATTAGAGTTATACAGGGTGTGTGACAGGAGCACATGTATACTTAACCTGGTCTTGGATAAAGCAGAGAAATCATCTCAGAGGAATGGACAAGTGCTCTTAGACCTGAAGAATGTTTGGGATTATGGCAGATCGCAATGGAAGGAACAGTGTAGTTTCCGGTTTCTGTTTGCTATTTTGGTGCGTCCCCTGCCAAACCCCTCAAACCTGCCACTCCTACCAAATGGAGCTAGTCCTACCCATTCATAAGGTAGATCCAACTGTCCCTTGGATGTGATACTAAATCTTCCTCTAAATGACCTTAAAATAATGTGTCTTCAACAAACCAGTCTTAAAGGTAAGAAATTGATTTGTTGACAGAATTTTCTTTCATTATATTTACCTCATGGTACCGTAATAACCAATTCATTTGGGGAAATCCTCCACAATTCAATGAATTCATTGACATTAGGGATAGTTTGTATTTACATTTACACATTAAATTGGACCAAATTCTAATTAATTTTTTAAAATTATACATACAGTATACATATAGTACAAAAGAGCATCAGAATGAAAAACTACTCACAAAGGTTTAAAAACATAGATGCAACATTTTTTAGGTAAATGATACATGGCAAAGAATTGAGGAAGATGTATTAATGCCAGGTCGAGAATTCAAATACAAAACACTTGGGTCAAGAATAATTTGGGAAAATAAAAGTTGTGCTAGTATGCAATTAAAGTGGATTGTAACAAATTCATTCATTTCCAGGTGTGAAAAGGTTTTTCTACAGCTCAAATCATAAAAATCATTAAAACTCACTTCATTAATTTAATACAGACTGAAGGTTTTAAAATGAGGATTTCTCAAATTTACATTTAAATCATATGATACTTTATAATCTGACTTTCAATTTTCAATTTAAGGTAAATGGTTTGTTTTAAGTTAATTTTTTAGTTTTGGAAATTCAAGGACTGTATTAATTTGCATCTTAGATAAAAGTATAAAATAAGTGTTTGCATGTAAGAAATGTTTATCCTTGAAGAACAAATTTCAATCAATTAATAATCTATGTTTGTGATCAACATTTATATTTTCAGGTTTTTTTCACACACATTAACAGAAACATACATATAAAATGGTATATAAAACACACAATTAATTACTGTTGCAATAAGATAGATTTGTAAAAATAGTCCTCAATAACTTATGATTATTATTAACTAATCAAAGAGGACTACTTTCTTTTTCCAATCCCCTTCAATACATTGAACAGTTTCTCTTAACTTTGTTGTTCAACTGCATGTTTCAGTCAGTAGAGTGCATTGTAAATAATTGCACTTTTGAAGCTCACCTTGTAATTAGAGTACATCATGGCAACAGTGGGCAGTGTTAGTTCAGTGTTTTAATGATTTCTGCACAGAAAGATCAACTATCTGGGTTGGAGACAAAGATACTATGTGTGTTTTCCAAGAGTCTCTTTCTCTCTTTTGCATTCTAACCATATATATATCTATGTATTAGAAGCCAGTAGAGATATTAAGGGAAGCCTAGGTGTACCTTAACAGAAATCAGAAAATATTTTTTCTGGAATTATATGTGCACAATTCTGAATGATGTATATTTTTAATACTAGTTAAACATTCTATTTATATCCCTCATATTTCCTTTTCATAGGTATAGCTTTAATCAGTAAAACTGGAAGTATTCTATCTCAACAATTTGGGTCCCATCTTGAAAACATTTGCAAAGCTCTCAGAGATCTAAGTAAGAGATCTAATTATTAGTTGCACACTGAAGCAATTTTCTTTTTTGAAACAAATTCACAATTATTTCACTACCTTATAATTTTACTTCCTCCTGCAAGGAAATTTAATGCTTAAGTGTGGGTAGGGTTATTGGAATAATAATATTGACATTATTATTAATAAGTTAAACTATTACACTTATAAAGTACAATTTTGATATCATTTGTTGTCTGTCCTCTTTCTTAAACCCTATAGGCAATAAATGTGTTTATTTCACCATATCATCTTCAATTCTTTAGACCCATGTTCTTTTCTCATATAAGAATCGTTTGTTCTGTGTTAGTATTGCTATTCAAAATGGAAGAAACAAAGAAATAATTAATTGTCCCAAGAAAATAACTGAGAATATTAGATCTAATTTTAAGGAATGAGGGAAGGATAGACACGGAGCAAAAGGATTCTGGCCATTGTTCTCATGAACAAGAACTATTTTCTAGCTTTCCTCCATTTGTCTTTGTCATAGGGGCAATTCACATCTGAATTCTACCACTACTGTACTAAAAATTCCTATTTTGTTAAAAAATACCAGAGTTGTTCATAACCGTCATGAAAGGATACACTGAATTTTAATGGCAGAGTTAGGAATATATACACTTTCCAAGAAAACCCGACTTCACCCAACATTCTGCTTTAAAACTGAATAGAGTCAAACATTTATTTCTGGAAAAATAATAAACAATTTATCTATATCTATATCTCTCTCTATGTATATATATATTCAAAGCCTCCCCAATTTTTCTAACTGCCTACAAAAATATTCCTGTCACTATTCCACTTTTGTATGTCCATTAATACCTTAGTTTTTGGATATCAATATAGTGAGCTGAACGAAATCTGGTCCAGGGGTCCAAGGCCTTGTCAAAAAACATCACAATCACAAAATACACAGTCCTCCACCGCTAAACACATTGATTTCTGTGTACTATTGTTCTCGGCATTTAAAGGAAAATATATGCTATATATCTCAAGGGGACATTTCAGAGCATCGGAGACACATTTGCTGGTTGGGAATCTATATAACTTCTGTGGGAGTAGGAAAAAAATAGTGAGAGCTTTCCATTCTTCATGCCCAAATAACAATACATAAATATATAAGCGAATAATTTCACATGTGTGTATCTGTATGCTTTTTAAATATGTATGAGCATATATATATGGGGGTAGTGAATGAAAATTATCAGAAGTTAATTTTAATGATAACTACTGATTTTAAACTTTATTGCAGATTTATGTTCCCTTCGTTGCCACTGGTCTGTAGAAAAAAGTTTGAAAGTGCTTAGATAGAAAATGTATTATTCATTTACCCACTGATTCATTGTTTTATTTATTATATTATTCATGTGTTGTTTCACTCTTCATATATATAATATTTATTAAGGACTTACTACTCCCCACATAATGTAATTGTGATTAGCAATTTACAAATTACATTATATAAACATGGCCCCTGGGTCAAAAAGTTTACTTTCAATGAAGGAAATGATGAGTATTATGGCAGTCTAGAAAACCACCAAAAGTTTAGGTTTATTACACATAATATTAAGTTAGGATAATTAGAAGAATGTAGAAACCTTGATATCATATGAAGATGATAATATATTAAAGAGAATACTAATTCTAATTTTAGATTCATTAATATTTTGAATAAAAGAAGAACGTAAAAAGGAGCTTTGAAGAAGATTAAAAATACCCATAGCACTTTAGGTTTAGAGGGGACTTCTAAAGTATATTATCATGATTTTTTAAACCATATATGGCAATTTCATTATATATGGTTTGACATATATATGGTTTAAGAGAAAATAGGTGATAACATATTACAATATGAATATTGCTATTTCCATTTAATATTATAGAATTACACCATTCTGAAATGGGATTATTATGATTGAATAGAAGTTCATCATGAATGAACTAATTTATATATAATTTATTTAAACCTGTTTCTATTCTTAAAAAAAGAAACTATTATTTTTAAGGAATGCTCTAATAAATGAAAATGTCTGTGAAACTTTTATGACATTTATGACCTACTTGTTCCCTCAAAATAAATTTCTATTGTGTGTTAGAGTTTCATTTTTTCATGCCAATAATTATAGGCAGATTTGATGAGAGAGTATTATCTTATAGTCATTTAACTACATTGTTGCTTATTTACTAAATCTGTTAATTTTTTTCTTCTTTGTTTTCTTTTAAATGTTACATTAGAAAATATGAGGTCCTCATACCCCACCCCCTCACCCCACTTGTCCCACATCAACAACCTCTTCCATCATTGTGGCACATTCACTGCACCTGGTGAATATATTTTGGAGCACTGCTGCACCACATGGACAGTGGCCTACATTGTCTTCTACACTCTTCCTCAGTCCACCCAGTGGGCCATGGCAGTATACACAATGTCCAGCATTTGTCCCTGCAGCACCGCTCAGGACAACTCCAAATCCTGAAAATGCCCCCATATCATATCTCTTCTTCCCTCTTCCAACCCTCAGCAGCCACCTTGGCCACTTTCTCCACATCAATGCTACAATTTCATCCATTACTAATTGCAATAGTTCCACAGCAGAACACCAGTAAGTCCACTCTAATCCATACTATATTCCTCCATCCTGTGGATTCTGGGATGGTTATGTCCACTCCCCTTCTATATCAAGAGGGGGTTTAGATTCCACGTGGATGATGGATGCAATTCTCCTGCTTACAGTTGTAGGCATTCTTGGCTCCCTGGTGTGGTGGTTGACCTTTTTCACCTCCCTGTTAACTGGCCAGGCTAAGTCCAACAAACCAGATGGTAGGAGTTGCAAGTCTGCTGAGGCTCAGGGCCTGGCTGTCACATGGACAGTCCAGATATTCAGGTCTCCTGAGTATACACCAACCCAAACACCAACCACAGGTCCGGTAAAAGTAACAGAAGAGGCATGTGTAGATAGGTCATGTCTGAGTCCAACTCCATCACATTCAGGAACACAAACTCCAAAGTAGGGCCAACTGACATGACACTGAACTCCAGAGTCATCTGCTATGACCATAGAACATATGGGTCTCTGTAGCCCTCAGGAGAACCAGTACCTGGGTTCCTATCTACTTTGGCTGCCTCTGGTACCCTGCTGAGGCATGCATGTTACCCCTTTGATGATCTCCTGGCTCTTTTTTGGAGATTCATAGCCATATAAACTCATTTGTCCTTTCCATTTCCCCCTTTTATCCAAAGTCAAAAAGCAGTTTTTAACACCTGTTATTACATGTAGGCTGAGATATTCTGCTGGTCTGAGTTGACCTTTTTATTCAAGGTCTTTTTCTAGTTATGTCATCAGCTGGTGCTTGGTAGTAATCCATCAGCGCTAAGGAGGCTCATACCCGGGAGTCATATCCCACAGTGGGGAGGAAGGTAATGCATTTACATGCTGAGTTTGAAGGAAACTTTCTGGACATGATAAAGGGTGTATATGAAAAACCCATAGCTAACATCATTTACAATGGTGAAATACTAAAATCTTTCCATCTAAGATCACGAACAAGACAAGGATGCCCACTATCACCCCTTCTATTTAACATTTTCTTATAAGTACTTGCTCGAGCACTGAGGCAAGAACCTGACATAAAAGGCAACCAAATTGGAAAGGAAGAAGTCAAATTTCACTATTTGCAGATGATATGATCCTATACATAGAAAACAATGAGAAGTCTACAACAAATCTTCTAGAACTTATAAATGAGTTCAGTAAAGTCTGTTAATTTTTAAAATATAATATTGTTGGTTGTAATACATTGTGATGAGAGAAAGATGCTTGTGTTATTTCTCTTTATGGGTCTTCTTAAGGATGTTTTGTGACCTCCACAAGAATATGATCTGTTTTTGTTAATATTTACAAGTGCTAAAGAAGAATAATTATCTAATACTGGGATATTGGGTTAAATATATGACCATCAAATATACTTTATAATGAAGTTTACCTGACTGGTCTTGGACGAAAAGTAGTGTATTCAAAACTCCCACTATTAGTCTTTCTGTTAATTTTTTCTTCCCTTTCCTGTAGCTACTGATTTACCAGAAGATTGTTGTCTTTATGTGTCTGTGTGTATTATTTTATTATAAATTATAAAGCATTATATATTATCCATCTTTAGATTTTTTAGTGCTTTTGGTGAATACATAATTATTCCTTTATTGTTTCATTTTCTGACTTTCTTTATTGTCATATATATTTCTATATGTAAATACGTATTTTCTGAACAACCAATTCTAACACTCTATCCATTTTTGTATTGTGATGTTCACTTTATTATGCTTTTATTATTTGTAATATTTTATTGCTCCTTCATACATGAAAATGCATTAAAGTTTTATTAAATAAAAATGTAAAAGCAAAATTACCATTAAGATTTAAAGGAAAATTGTAGAACATTAATTGTAGGCATGGAAATATTCTAAACCTGAACAAAATTTTTTAAAAGTATGAGAGTATACACATATTCAGAGACACTTATGTCATAAAAGAAACCATAATGATGAGAATTTTAACATAGAAATCAGATGATGGCCAGGATTTTTGTCTGTTTGGTTCATTTTTGTTTTCTTAGCATTTAGCAAGTGTCTAGCATAGGAACGTTAAAAATACACATTAGAATAATATATGATAAAAAATATTTAGAATGTTTTTGAGGGGTGGCATACTGGACCATATGACCATATGTATTGTGCATTACTTTTTCAGTCCTCCTCCCATTTTTAGAGTTGTAGATATAAAATGAGATGTAAATAAAAGTCCTTTCCAAGCTATAAAATGATATCAAGGTAATTAATTTACATAATCCATTCCATTCTCTGTCTCATCTCCCACACAGCTAATCACTTATCTTGAAGTTTTTTTATTAGAGAAGTTGGGAACTTACCAAAACATCCAACTAATCATTTTTGAGTTTGAACTTTTGATCCTGTGTGACAAACTGAGAAATGAGTAATACAGACACACTACATATTTCTTTTCTTCCTTTTCTTAGCTAAAAATTTCTGCATACTATAGTAATAGCTACCATTGTAATTAATATGTTAAAACCATTCATGTTATTTTACTCAACAACTTAACAAGACAGCTCACCAGGGAAGATAGAAACCTTTTGAATGATAGGGAAATTGATGCATAAAATATAATCACACAACCATTAAATAACTAATTTGAATTTTAATCCCAATCCATTTTATTTATAATCATGAAATTGCTTCTAATTTATGTCAAAGCCTTTGGTAATGAAGCAAAGAGATCAACTGATTCTAATATAGGAATTATTATTCATTAGTGAATTCTGTGAATGTTTTGTACTATTGTCTCCTCAGTGGGTTGTATATTAGAAATATCTCTAATCATAGTCAGAAAATGTGATTTTCAGCCAACTGTATCTTTTCCAACTCTATATTTTAAATCCATTATTGAAGATTATTCATCTCAATTACTTTATTTGTCAAATCAAAATTAGTATGTTTAGAATATTCAGCAAATATTTATTAAACTAACATTCCAGATATTAACTAGTATTTGGAGATACGTCATCAAAATAACAATACATTAGAATCTGGTACAGTGTTCCTTAATTCATTATCCAAGAAGTACTAGTATCAGAATTACCTGGAATGTTTGTTTGAAATGCAAACACACCTAAGGAGGTGAACAGATATACACACACCACTGCTAATCGCAGCATTATTCACAATTGCCAAAAGTTGGAAACAACCCAAGTGTCCATCAGTGGATCAATAAATAAATAGAATGTGGTTTATATATAAGATGGAATATTATTAAACTGTAAAATGGAATGAAGTATTGACACATGCAACAACATGGATGAATCTTGAAGACATTATATTGAGTGAAGTAAACCAGTCTGTAAAAGTTGAAGATTATATGATGTCATTGAAATGACCTATAGATATTGAGCACATACGCACAAACACAGAGTCTGGAAGATAGGATACCAGGAGACAGAAAGGGAGTAGAGAATGGTGAGTTGATGCTCAATTTGGGTAGAATCTATGATAAGGTGGATGGGCATCATTTGGCAGTGGACAGGGATGATGGTGGTGCAGGGATGTGAATATAACAGGGGACAATGATGCTGAGGTATTAGGGTAAGCTGGGTTGGGCAGTGGGTTGAGTTATCCACAGAGCTGGTGGGTGGGCTGGAGGGAGGAACAGTTCAACTCTGGGTAAGTAGAAGACTGGTTGAGAATTAAATTGTGAGAGTTTTCTTTTGGCAATTATCGCAGGCAAGGTGCAGGGTTTTGGAGGTGGGGGGATGTGTGGGGAAAAGTGGACCTGGGGCAAGCCTCTATGGAATATGAATGTGTTCTTATGGTCATGGGTATAATCTCAGGGGTGGCAACACTCACAATAACCAACAAAAATTAAATTCCCATCCTGAGAAGTACTGCTACAATCTCAAATAGAGTGGCAAGGATCTCTAGAGTACATAGGGAGTGCCTAACCAAAGGGAACAGACCAATATGCCAAACCCTCCATATTTATGCTTGTACTTCTGAACCTTATTATTGTAAAATTGAAATTTAGCCTAATAATATCTAATCCCTAATAGTTACCTCCTGAATACCTCCTTGTTACACAAATGTAGCCTCTCTCTAAGCCAAAGTCAACAAATAAACTCACCACCTTTTCCCCAGACTAGGACATGACCCCAGGAGATGAACCTCCCTGACCCTGAGGGATTAATACCAAATGCCAACCAGTGATACATTTGGAAAAGACCTTGACCAAAAGTGGGAAACATTAATACAAAAACCTTTTTTAGGGTTAAGAGATTACAAAGTGATTCAGGAGGTCATTCCAGATGTTACACTTACGCACATCTTAGGCAGACATCACTAACTGACACTATAGGCAAAGCACAAACCCCATGAAATCAGCACCCATTAGTGGACCTTACCCTGGAATATATGATAACCTATTTCCTCAAATTAAAAGAATCAGACTCATTTATAATTTCCCTACATATGATTATTTTACCACTTTTATTTGAACCTATAAGTTGCACTAGACCAGTTATATATATATATATGTTCCAGAGACTTGAATCTTCTGTCTGTTCATATGCCCTGAATCTCAGCAGAATTGTGACCAATTCCTACTCTCAGGTCATCAGATTTGCCCAGTATAACTAAAAACCCCCATCCCAAAAAACAAAGAGTGCCTCCAACTGCAAGCAAGTAAGTTCCTTCCATCTGCGCCATAAGATCTAAGCTGCCTCTCAATCTGAAGCAGAATAGGCATCACCACTCCAAAATATTTTAAAAATTGAGGAATGAACAGAAATGGAAGTGTACTATGGACCAAAGTTCAATTATTATTATTGTAGTAATGGAAGAACTTGTAACATTGATATAAAGATAGAGATTACCAGAAGTTCTAAGGGGAGGAAGAGAGAATAGGTGGAACACAGGGTATTTTTAGAGAACTGGAATTGTTCTGCACAATACTGCAATGACAGAAACCAGCCATTATACATTTTTTCAAAACCAATATAATTGTACAGTACAAAGTGTAAGGCATAATGTAAAGTATAGACCTTGGTTAGTAGCAATTCCTCAATATTTGCTTGTAAATTGTGACAAATGTATTGCACTCATGAAAGATGTTATTAATGGGGAGAAATGTTAAAAGGGGAGCATGTGGGTATATGAGAATCTCCTATAGTTTGGATGTAACACTTCTGTAATCTGAAACTTTAAAAAATAATGTTTTTTTATGGAAGAAATAAAATGCATATTCCTAAGCCATATTTTCAAGAATTATTCACCAAGTTGAAGGCTAATTCTAGCAGTCAGGTGCTTAACTTTGAATGCTGATTCAAAAATGATAGTAGTTCATATCTAACTACCTACTTCTAAACATTTTTATGGAAATTAAATACATGGGGAATTTTTTACACATTCAAAAGCAACTTACTGCAAGATGGCTCCATCTATCTGCCCTTAAATAGGATTTAAATCCCCACTCAATTAGATGCAGGGTGAGCATTACTATCCCCAATTCTCAAGACTGAGGAATGAACAATGGACTAAAGTAGACTTATTATTATTCTACTATCGACTTACTAGTACTCTAGCAATGGAAGAACTCTTACCATTGATGTAAAGGCAATGGCCACCAGAGGGTATAAGGGATGGGAGAGGGAAGAGTAGGTGTTATATGGGGGCATTTTTGGGATAATGGATCTGTCCTGCATGACATTACAGTGATGAATACAGAACATTGTACATTTTGTCACAACTTACAAAATTGTGTGGGAAAAAGTGAAAATGATAATACTAACTGTGGTCCATGGTTAGTAGCAATGTTTCAATATGGGTTCATCAATTGTAACAAGTGTACCACAATAATGAAGGATGTTGTTAATATGGGAAGTTACAGGGGCATATGGGAATCCCTGATATTTTTTAAGTAACATTTTATGTAATCTAAAGCTTGTTTAAAAAATTTGTTTATAAAAAATAAATAAATTTGCATGGGAAGGCAAAAAAAAAGCAGTTTTCTCAAAATGTGGTCTACTTATCTCTGCCAGTCCATAAAAATTTGTTACTAGTCATTGATGAGTAAAGTACAGAATTAAGAGTGTTTCTGGGGACTCTAAAATGCCTGTTCACTGTGATAGTTTTAGAAAAGCTGTCTCATATTGTGTGCTTTTATTAGTTTCTGGCGACTCATTTATCGCGTTTTGTCTTTGACAAAATTATTCATCCAACATGGTTTGATTTTTTAAAAAAGTGAACCTCCATCGTAGATAGTTTTAAGAAAATAGTTTTCATAGTTTTGAGAAGAAAAACTCAAAGTATAATATTAGTAATATATCCACTTAAATATTTAGCACATATCCTAATTTTGCATGAGTCTCTGTTAGTCTAGGGGAGAAAAAGTGAATAAATTACAGTCTCTTCAAGGAAATCAGTTTCAGGGAGAGGTTATAGACAAATGAAGAACTACAGGTTTTATTGCAAGTACAATGAGAATGGTTACTACAAGTGCTGTGGGAGCTTGAATGAAGGGCACGGACTTGGAAAGTAACTCATGGGATAACATGATAATCTAATCTTTGAGGTTTAATTAAGTGAATATTTATATATGACTATCTGAGTAGTGAGTGAAGATGGAAATATGAAAAAGTTGCTTTAGATCAGAGTGGATTAATTTTAAGCTATAGAGGAAGAAAAGCTTTGTAAAATATATAAGGAAGTTTGTTGTATATATATATATGCTTTAGATATATTACTCTAACTATAGCATAGATAATATCTTGAAATGATAAAGAAGAATGTTGTTGTCAGAAAAATTTGTGAGCAGGATAGGGAATAATTCAAGCTAGAAAGATATCTCTGAATCTTGAATCACTGATTTTCTTTTCTCTTCAACACTTGTTTGACTGTCCTACAGAGGGTCCAAGACGGTTAATCATTTCACTCATTCAGCTTTCCCATAGTTACATGAAAAGTTATAAATATCTAGAAAAACTATCACATGCTTTAGAATTGTTTGGCGATGGAGTAAAAAAGTGTACAAACTAAAAAAATGGTCTTAGCCATGGAAAAAAATAGCATAATTGACATATCTGAATAGCTATTCCAAATGTAGTCATGCTTGGACGAATTGAGGAAGCTTGAAAAAATAAAAGCAGATAGAGACCCAAAATAACTACTGACAGGGATGTTATGTTGTGAACGGAAGGTCACTATTCATGATGTTGTTAAAATGAGGTCAGAAGACAATACAGGAATATGTCATTCAAAGTGTGTGGAGACGATAAACTAAAAGAAGAAGAACTCATCTAATCTTATTATATCTAGGATGAAAGACATTCTTGCTAATTTAGCTTCTGTACTATTTCAAGAAGTACACAACAGCATTGGTCTCTAATAAATCTGTTGACACATCATATGTCAAGTTGGCATTGGCAAAAAAAGATAGTATCAAGGTTTCAGGTGAAAATAGGTGCTCCAGAGACTCACCAAATATCCTTACACACTGTTTTTTTTCCACAAAAAAAAGGAGGGAGGGAGGGAGTGTGGAAAGGAGGGAAGGATAAGATGTTAATAGATTTAACAACACAATGTTATCAACCATTCTAACTCTGGAGTAAACTCTAAGTGAATACATTTGTTCATTCCACTTGAATCTGCACTATTTCTTTTTTTAAAATTGAAATAGAAAAGAGTGCATTGGTGAAATCAATGGCTGCATACCATGTATCTAGGGCCTTATTAACCTGCTCTAGCAAGCATACAATCTCAGACACAGCATTTGCAATTTTGGCTGCTGCTTGATAGAGACTGCAGTAGTATATAGTCATTCTCCAGTATCATCTTGTTTCTTTAGAGGTCAAACTGGAGAATTAAACCAAGATAGGACAGAGATCACATCAAAACCTTCTTTAGATATTTATTGGTGGTACTAATCTCTTCCTTCCCTTCAGGTGATACGGTTTTTTATTTACTTAATTGGCTATGGGGCGAGGTGTCAGCTTTATTGGCTTCTACATATCCTTCTCCATATTAATAGTTCTTACTCCAGGGGACAGTATGTAATGTGGTTATTACCTCCAGTTATATAGTCAGAGACCAGGGAAACATCCAGTAGGTGAAACTATGACTCAGTGGATCCACTGAAAGCCAAGTGTTAGCCAGGACTTCATTTGTTATCTGTTTCCCTTAAGCTTTCATTCTTACAAGGGGAACATGATGATATTTTGAATCTCCAGGAATCAATTTTAATTCAGATACTATATCCTAAATATTCTCAAAATGTCTGAATATTCCCTTTACCTCAGGATAGTCACCCAAGTAAATGGCTATGAGTCCATTTGTGCAAGGACTGAAAGAATCATTACAGATTATACTTGCCACAGTATATACTTGCAGGAAGGGTCTTTCCCCCTGGGCACCTGGAACCTCCTCAGTTAAAGGGTTCTGAATATGTAAACTGGCCCAACTGGGAACTTGGCGAGGAATCATGGCATTTTATTGTGGCCATTGCCTGTCACCTCTTGTTCCTTCATTCTTTGTGTGTGTGTGTACATGTGTAAATGGAGCACTTGAAACAAACCAATTCTATTGAAATGTATTCACAAACACTTACAACTGATCCAAAGTGTACACATGATCCACAAGACAGTTTGCTATGGGTGCAGGCCCATGTTTCATGCTTTAGCTTTCCACTTTCCTTCTAGTGATATACCATAACTTAAATATTCCCTTTATCACATGTAAATATTAGCACTACTAATTACAATCACTATAATATGCTATTATTATCTCTATCCATTTACAAACAATCTTTTTGCGCAGAAAGTAATCTTCAGAATTCCATTCTCTATCTTATTCTATTTTCTGGTGACATATATTCTAACTATTAAGTCCATGAGTTCGCTTATAATAATTAAATTAGTTCTTATTCTTGAGATCATATAAAATTTATCCTTTTGTGTCTAGCTTGCTTCACTCAACATGATGTCCTGAAGGTTCATCCATTTTGTCATAGGTCTACCAACTGCATTTCTTCTTACAGCTGAGCAATATTCCATTGTGTGTATATAATCAGCTGCACCAAAAGCATCCCTTTTGGATGTCGCAAAGGCATCCCAAAATGTCACAAAGGCATCCCAAAATTTCATCAAAATTAAAACTCATCATATTTCCTCACAGACTTGCTGTCCCTTACCTTATCCAATATTTCAGAGAACGTTGGGATCATCCACTCATTCACTCAAAGCAAAAACCTGAAATGCATCATTTATACCTACCTCTCTTTAAACCCCTCTACATGCAATTATATTGATTCAAATCTGTTTTGAAACAAAGTGAAAAAAAACCCTTAACCCTTCTAACAAGATCTCAATAATCTGATCTTGATACTTCAGCCTTCTTGATACACTCCAGGAATGTTAGCCAAAAATATATAATGCCTAATCTAAAAATGTATATGTTAGAAGCAATTTCCATATAAAAGGTCATGGTAAAGTCCTCTATCACTTCATTTCCAGGGTTCTAAAAACAGTTTCTAATTATTTCCTTTTCATGTTAAACTTACATCAGCTAAGATTCCTCTCTTTTCTCTGAAAATGAGCATAAATGAAGCAAGAGATTGAAAATCAATGCAGTGAAGAAAAATGATGTAATGTCCATTTCCTGAAGTTGAGCAATCATATTGCAAGGTGTTCTGAACTGCTATGCATGGTGACGTTGTCATGTATTGAGTACTGCGCACTTCTGTGAACAATGGCTGTTGTAGGTAAGTGTCTAAAAAGATAATATGCAATATTCTAAATATAGGTAAAGAAACAGTTTCTTTAGAGCCAAAGTTTGCTGACTAGGAGGTAATGCACATACTTCTCCATTTGCTTACAACAATTATTTCCATCCCTACTCCTATCTCCCAACAAAGCTAAATTCCACTCATCATTCAAGTCTCAGCTAATCCTGTCTTCATTCAGCTTAAATATTACTTTCCTGGGAATGGTCTTCCAGATCACTTGGCATTAGAAAAGGGTATTTCCTAATTTTATTTCTCCTTTTCTGAAATTGATTATACTTGAAACTACTTGTTTAATATGTATTTTCTCTGTTATATGTAATATCTGTAAAGAAAGAAATCATATAATTTGTTTTGTTTTGCACGATGTCTGCATGATGATGTCACTTAAAAAGTGCTCAGTAAATATTTCTGCTATTGAATATCATTCATGAGTAAAGACAAAGATAATATTCCAATTGTCCCAATAAACTCTGAAAACACATTTGAAATCACTAAATATTATTGCATAAATAAGGCCAAACAAACCTATACAAACCAGCAGCCAGTAACATGCCAAATCAGAAGATTGCTAAAGGTGTTACCATGAAAAATAAAATATAATCATAATTATCATTTTTATTAAGATTGCCCAAGAAGTTTTAACCAGTGAGACAGGTCATTTTTAGGGATGTTTCCTTTGTCCTTCCCTTTTGTCTCAGCTTCAGAAATATTTTTCTTAACCTCCAAAACTAAACTAAGTGTCCTTCCTTTCTACATCCACAGAACTACACACTTAAATTCCATGGTTGCAATTATAACGGTCTGTTGCATTTATTTGTCTATTTTCTATCCTTCTTGAGGATGAAGACATTTTTCATATTCATAGTTTTATTTCATGATTCTATTTCAATTTCTGGAAACCAATGAATAAATTTTATTGAATAAATGAATAATGTTTAAATCCTTAGGACCATGCAAGACCCCATTTGAAGACGATATCCCTCCCCTACTCACTTCCAAGCTAAGCTCCTTTCTATTTGCTCTCTGTTCCATTAAAATACAGGCTGTTGAATGAATGGCCAAAAGAATGAGTGAATGAAAGAAGAAGAACAAAACAGAGCACATTTACACGTATGCCCAGACACATGTGGACTTAGGTACAGAGTCCACCCAGAGATACTATAAGCAAGCTAACTGCTTAAGAACACTAATTTTAGACTGGATTTGCATGTCTGAGTTGGGCTTCTTACTTGTATTGTATCAAACAAGTTTGCTGAGCACTTAAGATGCCCATTTCCTCAAAAAAATTTTTTTTTCAGATTACATGAGAAAAGTCAGATAAGGTCCTCAGCTCCTTGCCTGGAAAATGGTAAGCTCTCAAAAAATACCAACTGTTATGTAATATCATTATTACAAACACATGACAATACATACACGTGGTGAACACCCACAAAATGACAGGAAGTTGCAATCACACCAAAATTCAGAGTCAGAGCCCACTCATCTGAATCCAAGTTCAGGGATCATTTGGTTTGGGCTGTTGATTTGAACGCTCAATACAACCTCAGCCCTAATTGCTCCCTTTTGCCCATTTATCCCTTCTCATTTCAGCCCAGAAGACTGTTTAGTGTGGTCCCCAGTCTTGCAGAAACCACTTGATGGAGAAAACTGGAGTTAGAGGGCTCTCTTAGCTGAATCTTAAAAACAATTGATTAGCCTACAATGACATCAAAGGTTCAAATCAAAGCAGAATAATTTGACAAAATATTTTCCACATAGTAAATCTCCTTTGCTATAACATTTTCACAGTCTGCTCCCAAGTGAAAAATCTCATCCTTTCCCCAATCTTAGTGTCAGAACAATCTGCGACTGATGATAAACATGATTATTAGAGAAGGGAAAATAGAAGTGGCACATCCAACTATTGCAGAAAATTTACTTTTGACTTTTAGGGGGTACTTATTCATGTTTCGTATAGACTATATATCCACATAGAATATTTGGAAAAACAATAGTTATTCTAAGTAGAATCTATGAAGCCAAATAGGAGAGATATTTTGATTCATATGTGGAGCCTAGGGCATTTTGATGCTAATAGTTCGGTGCATATTTCCACCCCCAGGTTAGAGGATCAAACATGAAAAGATAAAGAAACCAGGTAATTATAAACATTAACAAAAAATGTGATTGTTTTAAAAAACATTCACAAATCTTTTGACACACTTCCCTTTAGGAGGTGGTGCTTAAATCCCCTTCCTTGAAGAATGGGTTAGCCCACCTTTAAAAGTCTCAAAGCTCTCTAATTAGAGGAGAGGTCAGGAATATTTTGAAGGAAAAATAGGATATTGCAGAAGTGATAGTGTGTGACTTTTGAAACTTCCTCCTTGCTCTGTCTTTTGGATGCCCATTCTGGGGAAAGCAGACTTTCATGATATGAGAACACTCAGGGAGTCGGTACATGAATGACCATCTTGGAAGCAAGTCTTCCAGCTCCAGCCAACACAAACCCTCTAAAATGCCTGTACCCCCAAGTATATCTTGACTGCAACCTCATGAGATACCCCAGTCCTGAACCATCTAGAAAGCCACACCCAAAATCCTGATAATAATGTGTGATTGCTGGGGAAAACCCAGACATGCTTAGTGGCTCTCTCCCAGCCCTCGCCTACCCAACCCCCTTTCTCTTGTGTACAGATGTTTCAACATGTTTTTGTTCAGCAACCTGGGGGAGTTACGTCTGACAGAATGGCCTGCCCATATCTTGACCAAAAAACCGGGATTAATATTCTCAGGTATTTATCAGGGTGGGAACTCTCAGTGGCAGGATTCCCTCCCCCTAGGTATATAAATTCACACACACACACAAACACACACACACACCACATATGCACACATTCCATAATTGCAATTCTGGGAGTAGTGTTTCTTTAATTCATTCCTATATCTTCTTAGCATACCTAGCTCATTGTCATTTCTGGCTGGAATTCACCAAATTGCTGTCATATATTTAAAAATAATAAAAAGATATAAATTAGAGTAATAGAAACTGCCGGACAACAAAAAAAATGATTGTATAATTAATTCTTAGACAGCAAAAATTTAAAATCAACAAAGAAAAAAAAATAAAGAGTGGTTGGTAGCAGTATCCAGGAGTATCTATTGGTTTACATTTTTCATAATTGCTCAAATTACTTATTTATGATAATGTTTCTTTGAATTAATGAAGTTGGATATATTAAGAAAGAGAAGTCTATCATAGAAATTTAAAATTTTAACATAATCTGTGTAAAATTAATTACAGAGAATCATCTGAATTTTAGGAAGTGCATTAATCTTAAACTATTACTAGCTATATTCATTCTCAAGTAGCTGCATTCCTAACTCTAGTGATAGTTCTTAATAGTTTAATAAAATCTTTTACTATTGAAACAATGAGACAAAAGTTTTCTATAGTTAACAGATGAATAGTTTGTTAAATAAACAAAAAGACACCTATATTGACTCTGTGGTTCGCATAGACAGGAAACCCATATGGAGGATTTCTGTTTTAAAGGTTTTTGAACTCCTTTTTTTCTATTTTATACTCTTGTAGTTTGTTCTGGACACAATGTAGATAATCAATAGAGTGTGTTGATTAGGTAAATGTATGTGCTAGGTAATAGAACTGTTGTTAAATTGGTTCAATAAGAAAAATACTTATATTACTTTTTTATATCTATATAAAATTCGTAATTTTCATTTCTGTTTGTAAAAATTTAATCAGATGCCCATGTCAACTAACAGGGAAGTGGGGATGGTCAACCACCACACCAGGGAACCGAGAATCTACAACTGCAAGCAGGAGAATCCCATCCTTCAGCCATGTGGGATCTAAGCCCACTCTCAAATTAGAGATGTAGTGGACATCGCCATCCCAGGGTCTCAGGATAGAGGAATAAAATATGGATTAGAGCAGACTTACTTGTTTTCAACTATGGAATTATATGGTGACTCCAGCAATGGAAGAAATTGTATCATTGATATGGAGACAGTGGCCACAGGAGTTGCCGAGGGCAGGGAGACAGAAGAAGAGCTATGCTACGGAGCATTTTCAGGACTTGGAATTGTCCTGAATGATATTGCAGGAAAAGTGTTGGACATCATATATCCTGCCATAACCCACTGAATGGACTGGGTTAGAGTGTACACTACAATGTAAACTGCAATCCATGCTGTGTAGCAGTACTCCAAAACGTATTCATCAAATGCAATGAATGTGTCACACTGATGAAAGAATTAGGTGATGTGGGAGGAGTGGGGGAATGGGGAGTGGAGGTATATGGGATCCTCATATTTTTAAGGTAATATTTTATATGATCTATCTATCTTTCAAAAATTTTAAAAACTTACTAAAAAATAAATGAAAATTTTATGTACTGTGGAAAAAAAATTTAGTCAGAGGATAGTATTGATACTTAAAGGTTTAACAATTCCTGTATGGCCAATAATTTAAATTTACATCAATTGAGTGAAAAAATAATACTCATGGATTTTCCTTAGAAGATTCTTTAAAAAATTCTTCACATAAGAAATATAGGGCATTTTCATATTGTCCACCCTTCCCCCTCTTACATTTTCCTCTGTTAATAACATCTTACAGAGGTGGGGCAAGATGGCATCTCAGTAAGTACACCCTCCTCACTTCTCCTGGCTGAGTGGGGACAGAATCCTGCCCAAGTGATCTGTTTTGGGAACCCACAAAGTAGGAGGTTTCTGGACATTGATCTGGAGAGAGTGTGACAAAAGGAGTGCTTGCTCAAGGTAAAACCATGGGTTTCTGGACCTTGTACCCAAAGCTGTGGGAAGGCTAAACCCTTCCCTTAGGTCTGAGAGCTACAGCATTCCCTGAACACTGCCAGTTGTACAGCAGCCTTCCTGAGTCCATTGTTCCCCGAACCCAGAGTTCCCAGTGATCAGTGTTCACCAAACTCATGTTCCCTGAGCCAATGCTGCCTGAGCCCGTGTTCCTTGAACCCAGCGCTCCCTAACACCAGCATTCCCCTAGACTGCTGGTCTCAACAAACTCCGACAGTGGGAGGGTTCTGGTGAGAGGCACAGAGGGGCCTGAGGAATGCAGGCTCAATTGTCTGGTCCCACCTTTCATGAGCTTGGAGGAGTATTCCAGCTGGCTTGGGGAAAGGCTAAGAAGAGAGGAGAGGTGAATGTATGGGAGCAGCCCAATTTACTAAATGCCCTGGGATAGGGAAAATTGTCCTGAGAGAGGTGGAGTCAGGCAATTAACTAGTCCTGTGCAACACACCTAAGGGAGGGGGACAGAGGAACATGTTTGATAGTCTTCCAATAGCATATTTAGAGCCCCCCACAAGGTGTGGGTGTTACCTTTAAAAGCGACTGAGAGTCATTATTTTCTGTGGTGAGTTGGTTCACCAGGGTCCCATTTAAATCTCGGCGGGGAGCTCTCACATGGGCTTCTTGAAGACCTGGAAGAGAGAAGTAAAGAAGGGAGAAAGAAGCAAGGACAGATTCTAAGCAGTTTATTCAATTGCAAAGAGGACTAGTTGCTTGAGGGCTTGTCTGGGCTTTTTCTTTGTTTTCCTGTCTTCCTTCCTCTTCATCCCCACACTGCTTTTTTAATTCTTTTTTTCCATTAGGTGCTGCAGGCAGTGTTTCTTGTTTGCTGTACTTCCTCATCCTCAATTTCCTCTATTCTGTGAGTACTGATTTTGGCTAAGAATGCTATCCCTTTCCTTTACATCTATCCTCTATCTTCTGTTGCTGCTCTCACATTCCACCCTTCTTTGTTTACTCCCAATTTCTCTGGGTTTTTATTTCCAACACCTGTATTCTGTTTTCTATCTTTGATTCACTCTTTATGTTGCTGTCCTTTCTTTTTACTTTCCCTCCCTCCAGATCACACTGGCCTTTTAATTCATACTATGTTCTTCTCCACATTCAATTTCCCATCTCATTGTAGGTACTACACTTTTTTATTGTTATAACTCTACACAGCTTACATGAGTTTAATATTCATTCTCCTAGGTCTTACATGGTTCTTCTGCTGACATTTACTATCAATACTACTACTATACTTTGCTTTTCTTTTGCTTTTCTTTTGCTTTTCCTGCCCCCAATTTTTTCCTTCAAGGGAACGTAGACAACAGCAAGGAAATCGAATAAGAAGAACAAAGTGTCAATGAGAATACTTAACACACACATGAAAACAGCACCTAAATAAACCTTGAGACCAGATGGAGAAGCTAATCAACTAAACAAACCCATCAAGATAAAAGGATGATCAGACAGCAACAAAAAAATTACAAACCATACCCAATCCAATGAACAAACTAAAACCAGGAAGAGGAGCAGAGTATCAAACAGCTAATAAAAGCTCTCCAAACAAATATCATGGGCCAACTTAAGGAAGTGAAGGAAGAGATTAAGAATATTAAGAAAATACTGAAGGGCATTCAGAAAAAAATGTAATCATATACAAAAAGATAATGAAATGATCATGATGAATGACACAATCCAAGCAATCAAAAATCCATTCTCAGCAAATAATTGTAGATTTGAAAAGGCAGAGGAGAGAATTAGTGATGTAGAAGACAGCACATTTGAAATCAAACATAGAGTAGAATTGATCTATGAAATGATAGGAAAAAAACACTAGGTACTCAGGGATCTGAATGACAACCCAAAATGCACAAATACACATATTATCCCAGAAGGAGAAGAGAATGGAAAAGGAACAGAAAGGGTATTGGAGGAAATAATGGCTGAAAACATCCCGAACCTACTGAGGGAGATGAATGTAAGTGTCCAGGAAGCACAACACATCCCAAACAGCATAAATCCCAACAGGCCAAGACATATAATTGTGAAATTATCCAATGCTCAAGACAAAGAGAAAATAATGAAGGCAGCAAGAGAAAAGAGAACCATCATATACAAGGGAAGCTCAATAAGATTAAGTGCTGATTTCTCATCTGAAACCATGGAGGCAAGAAAGCAGTGGTATGACATAGTCAAAGTTCTAAAAGAAAAAAAAATTCCAGCCAAGAGTATGCTATCCAGCCAAGCTACTATTCAAAAATGATGGAGAGTTCAAAATATTCACATATAAACAGAAACTAAAAGAGTACACCAACAAGAAACCTGCCCTTCAAGAAAAACTAATGGAGTTCACAGGAGGGAAGAAAAAGCACAGGAGAGACAGAGTTGGAGGAGAGTTTAAGAACAACTAAAAAGACAAAAAGAGAAATAAAAACAGCATATGACATACACAAATCCAAAGAAAATATGGTTAATATAAGTAATTCCTTGAGAGTAACAGCACTGAATGTCAATGGATTAAATTCACCTGTTAAGACACACAGCTAAGCCAAATGGATAAGGAAACTGAGCCATCTATATGATGTCTACAAGAATCCCATCTTAGACTCAGGGGTTCAAGGAGGTTGAATGTGAATGGCTGGAATACAATCTTACAAGCAAACAATAACCAAAAAAGGGACGGAGTAATACATTAATATCAGACAAAATAGACTTTAAATCCAAAACTATTGTGAGAGAAAAAGATGGACACTATATATTAGTAAAAGGAGTAATCTTTCAAGAAGAAAGAATAATCATAAATGTTTCTGCTTCTAACCAGGGCATCTCCAAATACATGAGGCAAACACTGGAAAAACTAAGTGAAAAATAGATGTGTCTACAATTATAGTGGAGGACTATAATACACAATTGGGCAGAACATCTCAAAAGAGAAACAATAAAGAAACAAAGACTTTGAACAATATATTAGAGAATCTAGACCTAATAGACATATACAGAACATTACACCCAAACACAGCAGGATATACATTCTTCTCAAGTGCACATAGATCATTCTCCAAGGTACACCACATGTTAGGCCACAGAGAAAGTCTAAATGAATTCAGAAAGATTGAAATCATATAAGATAATTTCTCTGCCCACAGCGGAATGAAGCTGGAACTCTGCAAGGACCAGAGAACCAGAATAAGCACTAAGATATGGAAGTTAACCAACACACTCTTAGACAAACCGTGGGTCAAGGAAGAAATCTCGAAAGAAATCAGTAACTACCTTGAAACCAATGAAAACAACAACAAAACATAGCAAAACTTATGGGATGCAGCAAAAGCTGTACTGAATAGGAAATTCATAGCCATGAATTCATACATCAAAAAAGAAGAAGGAGCTAAAATTGAAGACCTAACTGCATATTTAGAGGAATTATTAAAAAAACAACAACAACAAACTAACCCTGAAGGAAGATGAAAGAAAGAAATAACAAAGATCAGAGCAGAACTAAATGAAATAGGAAATAAGAAAGCACTAGAAAAATAAACAAAACAAAGAGCTGGTTTTTTGAGAAGATCAATTAAATTGACAAATCCTTTTCTAGACTAACAAAGAGAAAAAGAGAGAAGATGCAAATATGCAAAATAAGAAATGAGAAATGGGATATCACCCCTGGCCCCACAGAAATAAAGACTATCATAGCAGGATACTTTGAAAAACTACATGCCAACAAGAAGGACAATTTAGGGAAATGGACAAATTCCTAGAAACACATAAGCAGCCTACATTGACAAAAAAAGAAATTGATGATCCCAACAAATGAAGCACATACAAATCAATAGAATCAGTTATTAAAAACCTCCCAAATAAGAAGAGCCCTGAGTCAGATGGCTTAACAGGTCAATTCTATGAAACATTCTGGAAAGAACTAACACCAGCTTGCTTAAACTCTTTCAAAAATTCAAAATAGAAGGAACACTGCCTAACTCATTCCACGATGCCAACATTACCCTAATACCAAAGACAAAGAAAGACAACACAAGAAATGGATATGTCAGACCAATCACTCTAATGAATCTAGATGTTAAAATCCTCAAGAAAATTCTTGCTAATTGTATTCAACAACACGTCAAATGAATTATACACCATGACCAAGTGGGTTTCACCCATGATATGAATGGATGGTTCAATATAAGAAAACCAATTAATGTAATACAACACATAAACAGATAAAAAGAGAAATATCACATGGTCATATCTATAGATGCAGAAAAAGCATTTGTCAAAATACAGGACCCTTTCTTGATAAAAAACACTGTAAAAGATAGGAATAGAAGGAAGCTTTCTGAGCATGATCAAGGGTATATATGAAAACCCACAGCTAACATCATTTACAGTGCTGAAATCCTAAAATCTTTCCCTCTAAGATTAGAAACAAGAAAAGGATGCCCACTCTCACCCCTCCTATTTAATGTGATTGCAGTACTTTCTCAAGCACTGAAGCAAGAAACAGATAAAAAAGGCATCCAAATCAAAGAGGAAGAAGTGAAAATTTCACTATTTGCAGATTACATGATCATGTACATAGAAAGCCCTGAGAAGTCTACAACAAAGCTTCTAGAACTTTTAAATGATTTCAGTAAAGTTGCAGGCTATAAGGTCAATATGCAAAAATAGTAGCATTTCTGTACACTAATAATGAACAATCTGAGGAGGAAATCAAGAAACAAATACCATTTACAATAGTAAATACAATAATCAAACACCTAGGAATAAATTTAACTAAAGTTGTAAAAGACTAATACACAGAAAACTACACAACCCTCTTAAAGGAAATCAAATAAGACTTAAATCAATGGAGGAATATTCCCTGTTCATGGATAGGAAGACCAAATATCATTAAGACGTCTATACTCCCTAAACTGATCTACAGCTTTAATGCAATCCTAATAAAAACCAATACGGCATTTTTAACGAACTAGAAAAATGAACTATGAAATTTATTTGGAAAGGAAAGAGGTTCCAAATGGTCAAAGACATATTGAAAAAGAAAAATGAATTGGAGGAATTATACTACCTGACTTTAAAACATCCTACAAAACTACAGTGTTCAAAACAGCATGGTATTGGCACAAGGATAGACATACTGACCAATGGGACCGAATTGAGAGTTCCGATATAGATCTTCGCATATACAGTCATCTGATATTTGACAAGTCCACCAAACCCACTTACCTGGGAAAGAATGGCCTCTTCAAAAATGGTGTTTGGAGAACTGGATATCCATATGCAAAAGAATGAAAGAGGATTACCATCTCACACCTAATAGAGAAATTTACTCAAGATGGGTCAAAGACCTAAATATAAGAGCCAAGACCACAAAGACCTTGCAAAACAATGTAAGGATGTATCTACAGGACCTTGTAATAGGAAATGGCTTCATGAACTTCACACCCATAGCAAGAGCAGGAAAAGAAAAAAAAAATAGATAAATGGGAACTCCTCAAAATTAAAGCCTTCACACCTCAAAGTAGTTTATCAAGAAAGTGAAAAGACAGCCTTCCCAATGGGAGAAAATATTTACCATTGCATTAGTCAGCCAAAAGGATGCTGATGCAAAATACCAGAAATTGGTTCTTATAAAGGGTATTTATTTGGGGTAGGAGCTTACAGATACCAAGCCATAAGCATAAGATACTTCCCTCACCAACGTCTATTTTCATATGTAGGAGCAAGATGTCTGCTGATATCTGTAAGGGTTTTGGCTTTCTGGGTTCCTCCAATGCTCTCAAGAGACAACCTTATGTCTGTTTGAGAGCATCAGGCCTCCCAGGATGGGGGTACAACACTTTCCCACTCACTGTATGGGTCTCCACCCAATGATATACTATGACAAAATGAGCACTCACACATTCCCTAGAAGCCTGTCCCAGGTGCACTCTGTGTCAGATGTCCCTGCATCAAACTCTTTGAAAAAGTAACCCTTCCTTATTATATTTTCTAAAGAGTTTTCTCAACATTATAGTTTCAACCATGTACTTGACAATCTCCCATGTTCACCTGCTCCCCCCAAAACCTTCTCCCAATTCCATGGACAATCTTACTCTTCCTCCCAACTCTAGTCCTCCTCAAGCCTGCAGAGCCCCACCCAATACTGTCCCTATGTCCCCGTTATCCCTTGCCTGCATAACCACTTACCTCTACTTTATCATAGATTTCACCCATGTAGGCATCAGCTCACAACCTTCCCCCCCCCCCTCAATTTCCTGTAAGCCTGTCAACCAGTCTCTAGCTCTCTGAGACAGCTTTATTTGCTTAATTCATATCAGAGAGGTCATGTAGAGCAGGCCATTGCCTTTGATGGTTATGTAGCCATCTGCTACCCACCAGATAGACCACATTCCTAGCCAAATGGCATTGGCAAAATTGGGGGCATTGGGGTGTTCAGGAGTTTTGCAACTATCTTCCCCTTTGTCTTCCTTGTGAAGTGCTTGCCCTTCAACCAGAAAAATACCATCGCCCACACATTCTGTGAACACATAGGATGGCAAAGCTGGCTTGTGCTGCTATCACCATCAATATCTGGTTTGAGATCTCTGTGCCACTGCTCAGTGTTTTTTAAGATATGATAATGATAGTTATCTCCTATGGACTCATTCTCTGGGTAGTCTTCAAACCGCCATCCCATTATGCTCAGATGGAAGCACTCAGTATCTGTGGTTCCCATGTCTGTGTCATTCTCACGTTCTATCTTCCAGAGATTTTTACAGTCATTGTGCAACACTTGGCCAAAAAATCCCCAAGCACATCTTGTTGGCCAATCTCTATGTTCTTGTTTCCTGCATGATGAACTCAATTATTTATGGCATAAAGACCAAAAAGACTGGTGAATGAGTGTCCCTTATATTTTCTCCAAAAGGGAAGTGTTGCTAGGAAAGTTTGCCATTTCTATTTTAAATGTCCATAGGTTTCCTCAAATTTGATGTCAATGTGGTATCTCTACTTCTACCAAACAAAATAATTAGTATCTAAACATTTTTTCTTTCCCCTACCACTAGAATTTTAGGTATCTATGTGTCCTCCCCAACATTTATTATGAATACACATTAGAAAGAGTAAACATCAAAATTGTGTAAGTTCTATAGAGCAAATAAAAAAAAGGTAAAGGTCTCCATTTTTGTCTAACTTCATTTACAAAAAGAGGACCTTTACCATTTTGTAAAACAAGTAGAAGTACCTCATGGTAGTAGATAGCACCATCTACATATATGAAATAACATTAGAGTGTTAAAGCACATGATTTGGGAGAAGAAAAGGACAAGATAATCAAGTCAAGTGGTTTAGAGATATAAACTGTCATGGAATTCTATATGTCTTATATGACCCTCCTAAATTTCCATTGAAAACCCTCTCTTTTTAGGGGCTTGTTATGTGAGGATCCAATGAAAAAATGGATATGAAAACACTTTACAAATGATAAAATTCTTAAAAATGGGTTGTCATTGTTATTTCCATCCTTAAACTCCCTAGTATGAGCTTTCACCCTCAGGATCAAAGGTTAAAAGCAAAACAAAGCAAAAATGCTATCCTTTGTTTTCAGCAAAGTCCTTCTATCTACTTCCTCCTATCCAGTCTTATCAGGGATTACTTAGATATAGAGACCCTATGGCCTCCCAAGCTCTCTAAAAATAGATGCCATTCTAGGATTCCACCTACACTGGCCACATTCCAGGCAGATCCAAAATGGTTGCATGAGCTACTGATGCCTCCTTCCCTTCCAATCCTTCAGAAGCCCTTATAGAAATTTCCAAAAAACCTCCTTCTCCTCAGCTGTTGTCAGATTTTTGGTATGTTTTAGGTTATAAAGTAAATATTTTTGTGTTTCTCCTGAGTTGGAGCTTTTGGAATAAAATTTTCTTAATAGTGTTTTCTCAAGGGTAAGAATCAGAGTGTGGAAATGCACAATGATTATTATTTGCTTTTCTAGTGAATAGTGACAACCTGTCTCTAACCCAGAACACCTCATGTATGCATGCAGGATAAAACTAAAAAAAAAAATAATATTAAAAACTCAACACATGTTCAATACAAGCTTGTAGTTTAAAAGGACTTCTACTTCCATGAAATACAACCCCATAAATCTCAGGTATTGATTGTCTATAAGCCTATCTGTCCTGGTCCCCTTTCTTCTCTACTCATGTAGCCACACAAATACATCTACCTAAAAGGTCCTATTTAAGTGAAAATAATATTACTCCCTTCTACACAATACAATAAAGCCTAGGAATATGAAGGGTCACTGAGAAAAAAATGACCAAGGGAACATAAAAATCAGAAATAAAAAAAAACTGCCTAATAGAGTGGTGGTGGCCAAAGAGCAGTCGGCTATTTAAGATCTGAAGTCCTAGCCTGGGTCACACTCAGTGAGTTATGAATTCAAGAGGAATGTAGCCAGTAGTGAACTGGTAAATATTTCACAACAGTTTTTAGGGATTTACTTTGTAAATTTACTGATTTTTATTACATGTTAATAATAATAATATATTTATAGTACCATTAATGGGTTATTATGCACCAGGCACAGGCTAAACATTATACATAAATTATTGAATTATTTAATCTCTATTATAACACAATGGGGTAGATATTTTTATCCATATATTTCATCTATAAGTGTATATATACAACATATATAATTTCACATAATAAATTGTATACGTAAAGCCAGTACCCAGGGATAATTTTTCATTGAATCAGAAAACGACTGCCATCAGGGAGTGAAGTTTCTTCCATCTCCTTGTTCTGGCATCCTTGATGATGGCTTCATTCTCGGACTAGTAGGAAGAGTGCTGAAACAGTTCCAGATAATGAAATCAGGTTTAAAAATTTCCAGATAAAAAAGAGCATCTCTTCTAATGGATCTTTCTAGGGAGAGAAAATACTTTTCCAGAAAGCCCTCCAATTGACTTATAACATAAGTTATGACTTACAAGTTATAATGACGTCTCATGGCCATTCTTCAGTCAGTCATCGGCAAGAAGAATAGGATGTTTTTTTTCATTTACTCAACAAATATTTCCTGAGCACAAGGTGCATCTAGCCAAAACTAGATTAATACTATTAAAATAAACCAAGACTGAGAAAACAATAGGAGGATTGTTTTTTAAGGAAAGATGATGTATCCAACTTTAGACACATTGAGTCTGAATAGTATCCAGAAAAGAGCATTCTGTGGGCAGCTGGATATATGCATATGAATCTCAAGAACTCTAGACTGGCTCTAAATATTTGAATAAAACCAACCATTGAACAGGTGCTAAAGAGAACAATGAGTCAAATATGGATCCTGAGGTTTACCAATATTTAAGACACGGGGCAGGGAAATTTGCTCCAAAGGCAAGGAACATAAGCATATAAGCTACAAAGAGAGCCATCAGGAGATTAAAGCTCTTGTAATTTTGATAATTACTTCTAGGGTTTTTTTTATTGCTTTTAAACTTTTCTTAAAAATTAAAATCATTCATAAATAAGCAGAATAAAATGGTAGGAAAAGGCATTGGGGTCAAATCAACATGAGATTAAATCCTGAATACAAAATCCATTAGATGTGCACATTGAAATAAGTTACCCAATGTTTCTTGAGTCTCAGGTTTCTGTTTTGTTTTTTAAGTTGGGATAATACCCATCTCACAAAACTATATGGAGGTGTAAATATTTAGTACATAAGTACTCTGTAATAGCCTCCCCTCCCATCTCCCATGTTTACTGTGTGCTTACGGTTTAATTTTTTATGATAATCACAGTAATTATTTAAAAATACAAATCTGATTTTATATCATTTCCTTGCTTAAAAATCCTTTAGATTGATTTTTCTTGGGCTAAGGTAATATACTTCAAGGACCTCGAATGCCTTGTGTGAATTGGCTGTAGTTTATAACCTGAACCTAACCTTTGGTCTGATTTTCAGCCTCAAAAGCCACAGAAGAGAGTTTAATGTTGGAGAGTGGGGGAAATGGGCTCAGAGACAGATGTTTACAATGCCCTATGGAGATTAGTGTTTGGAGTTTGAGAAATAGTCTAGAAGACTCAGGACTCTTGTGCCTGACATAAACTTTAAACAATTATATTAATCTCCATTTATTTTAGGACAGTTGATGTGATGAAAGTGATTTGGGGTGGGGTGGAGTGTTCATAAGGTCTTTTTATTTTTTTTTTATTTTTTTTTATTGATTTTGTAAAAATATTACATTAAAAAATATGAGGTCCCATTCAACCCCACCACCCCCACCGCACCCCTCCCCCCCTCCCCAGCAACACTCACTCCCATCATCATGACACATCCATTGCATTTGGTAAGTACATCTCTGGGTATCTCTGCACCTCATGGTCATTGGTCCACATCATGGCCCACACTCTCCCCCATTCCATCCAGTGGGCCCTGGGAGGATTTACAATGTCCGGTGATTGCCCCTGAAGCACCATCCAGGGCAGCTCCATGTCCCAAAGGCACCTCCACATCTCATCTCTTCCTGCCATTCCCCATACCCAACAGCCACCATGTGTTCATAAGGTCTTTACAGGAGTAAGAATTGACTTAGAAGGATGGAGACGGCCAGAACATCTATAGCTTCTTCTCAAATTCCAGAGCATACCCTCTATCTTTTCAGCCTACTCCCTCTTGACTAAATGACCCTATCTATGGTCCATGGGCAGGAAGAAGGGCAATCTGTATCTTTCCAGACCTCTTCTATCCCTTAGGCCCTATTGACCTGTGTTTAGCAACCATGAGCTTCATACCTGCTCACAACATGGCTCAAATCATGCTGTTTACACTCTGGTCATCCTTAAGTCAATTTGAATTCTTATATGATTACTATTTTTGATGGGAATATTTTTCATTGTTAGGTATGATGATGTAATAAAGTTAAATTGATCTGACAGTGACAGTTTCTGGGCTCCAGTAAGCTTAAAATCCTCTTACTGTCCTTGGGTCCCTCATAAAGCTTTGCATTGCTCATTCTACACATGCATTTCTCTCTCCATCCCTCCAGCATTGGTGATGGGGCAACATTGCTGAGCACATCTGAGGTCTTTGGTAGTCTCAGGTTTTATGACTGTTTGTTCTATGGGTAAGCTTCACCACAATCTGTCCCCATCCCAACTCCCTCCTATTTCCTTCCCCTCTTAGTCTTCCACTTTTTCACTTCCCATATTAGCCTACCAGCAGCAATTGTTAAAATTTAGCTCATAATCCCTGGTCTCATGAGTTTCTAGTCAGCCTTTAGGGTCTCCTCACCCTTTTGCAATGAATCTAATCACAGAGGGTTTCAGGAGTACTTGGTATTTGCATATCTTAGGGTGTGACCCAATGCCTCTTTCCTGTCTTCCCTGACCAGCGTGAATGCCCTTCAGTGCCTGGTGGAACAGCACAAGCTGGAGGTCAGCATAGAGAGTATTTTGGAGACTCAGGCTGCCACTGAGTTTCATCAGTGCTGCGTGCAGAATGCCTGTAAGAGTGCCCTGCTCATCCAGGAAGCAACCCTTTCAAGGAGCCCAGAACCTGTGCTTTACTTGGAAGGTTGTAGGGAAGAAGTTCATTGAAGAATGTCTTCAAATACCAAGTAATGATCCACTGCCTCCAAGTTTCAAGAAAACACTTTTCTCTAGCCACACAATATTTATATATTTGAGACCTTCCCTGTGGCCTGGTCCTACAGCCAAAATTGTACAGAAGTTGATACATTCTGCTCAAATAAGGAAACTGGGCGAAAGAGTAAGTTTTTTAAATAATGATGACCTGGTATTTGGTGAAGTGCTTTTTACTTAAACAAAAGTCCTACCACCAAATATACTAAAAGTCATCTCTTTCATAAGTGAATTACCAGTGTTTCTACACCTGGAATACCATGAGTATTTTATTTACTGGATGTTTACATTTTATGAAGGACAACATTTTTGTTCTTTAAAAATTGAGTGTTTGTAATTTTGTGTCCCTAAGATTTTTATACAATAACAAAATTTTATCTTGTTTCATAAATATAATTTCTGAATGAAGATAAGTGACTATAAAATTGAGGGGGAAATATGCTTTATTAATCAAATGACATCTTGTTTTTTCTAAATGAGATTGTTTTATTTTTAAGTACTAAACATGGGAGCAGTTTCTAGCAAATATTTTTTGGGAAAGAGTAATGTATTATATATGAAGTTGCCTCATCCTGTGTATGAAGCATATTTAATCTTTGCCCGTCTATTTTATGGTTGTTGTTCAAAAAATACTACATTATGACATGTCTTTTAAATGTTTAAAATGTGCCCTATATAACATTCAAATGGTTAAAAGCAAAGTAATGTGAAAATATTATAGCCTGAAAGAATTCTTAATGTCAGTGTTTTATTTTGATGATGAGCCAGTTTGATTTGGGACACTTTTTAAAAGGATACATTATTTGCATTTATAATAATCTCTGAAGAGCTTGGAAATAAAATTTCTGCTTACTTCATTAAAAGAAAAATGTGAGCCACGTGTGATATCATGCTCCTAAGCAGCTGCCAAAAAATGCTACTTAAAAGGAAGAATAAGGCTGATCTGATGCAGTAGCTAAATGAAGTAATGGAGGTATGCCAGAGTGCCTGGAGTATGGGGATTGAGGAGAGGCCTGCAGGGAAATGAAACCAGCAGCACTTCTATTTCCTCCATTTCTTTTAGCACCTAGGTGGGCCTGCCCTCACTCTTTCCACAGGGATTCTAGGAAGACTTAAGAACAGAACATATAAAGAATCCAAAAGAAACAGAAAAACATCAGGATCAAAAACAGAGACTGGAAAATAAAGGGAACACTTTTTTTTCTCCCATGGCAGAAGAGCTATGAGGATTTGGGAAAGTATTAGGAACTTGAGAAATAAACTCTAATCCCTAATTCCTGTGGAACTTCTGACACCAGTGGGATGTAACTATAATCTGTTCCTTCAGTTCACTAGGTACCCTATGAACTTCTCTGGGACTTGGGAGGAAATCCACTAACCATCCCCACCAAGGTTTACAGATAATGTTTCAAGACTAAGTCCATAAATACAATCATCATGTATTTATGTATTATGTATTATGTATTATGCCTGGCATAATGGTCTGTCTTCTTTCACTAGGCATTGCCCTTCGATGTGGGGGATTTGTGCTTTCCTTTTAGGGAATGTAGCAGAACTTCCCAGGATGGGAATTCAATATTCTTTTGGTTATTGTGTAGGTCTCCACTCACTTAAATAATGCCCCACAAGCACTTGAACATAATCATTCCATAGAGGAATGACCAGCTGAACCCCTCCCCATCCATCAGTCTATCACTGACACCCTGCAGCAGTGATCCTTCCCTGCCACAAACCTCTTAAAAATTGAAGCCAACAAAATAATCAAAATTAATAAGAAAACGAAATACTACTTTAAAAAAATAACAAATAAAATACAAATATTTTAAATAGTTGAAGTAAAAAGTTTTTTTAGACATTGTAACTTTCCTCACTGTAAGATCTGTTGTGTTGAAACTTAACCTAGTATTATATATTGCATAAAAGTTACCTCCTGAAAGCCTCCTTTTGCTCAAATATGGCCTCTCTCTAAACCGAGATCAACATATAAACACATTACCATCACCTCAGCATGGGACTTGACTCCCAGGGATGAGCCTCTCTAGCACTGACATATTATTACCAAGTACCAAATAACAATGCATCTGGAAAAAGACCTTGACCAAAAGGAGGAAATGGTAAATACAAATTAGTTTTTATGGCTAAGAGATTTCAAAGTGAGTCAGGAGGTCATTCCAGCATGATCTCATTAACTACCACAGTAAATTGTGCCTCAAATAGTGGGGTTCCTGAGGGTTCTAGAAACATACAGACACCATAAGCAAGTCAGACAATTCCAGGAAATCAGCACCTTATCAGTGGGCCTTACTTTGAAATTTATGCTTCCCAGTGTAACAGAGTTAAACTCATTTATACTTTCCCTACACATGTCTCTCCTGCCCCTTTACTTGGACCTATAATTAGCACTATACTTGTTAAGTATATGCCCCAAAGACTTAAATCTTTGGTATGTCCATGTGCCAGTTGAGCTCTGAATCTCAGCAGGGTTGCAACATATACACTCCAGTTTATGGGACTCACCCAGGACAACTAAAAAGGAGATGATGATGGACAATGCCCATTCCAAGGAACAGAGGGTGTCTGCAACTGCAAGCAATATAGTTCCATACTTCTGTTTCATGATGGCCAAGCCCCTTCTCAATTAGAAACAGAGGGAGCATCACCATTCCCAAATTCTCAAGATTGGGGAATGAACAGTGGACTAAAGTAAACTAATTATTCTATTATAGAGTTATTATAATTCTATCAATGGAAGAACTTTTATCATTGATATAAAGGGGAGGGAGAGGCAAGAATAAGTGTAATATGGTGGCATTTTTCCTACATTGGAATTGTCCTGCATGATATTGCAATAAAGGATACAGGCCATTATATATTTTGTCATAACCGACAAAATTGCACAGGACAGAGTGTAAACTATAAGGTAAACTATAGTCCATGGTTAGTAGCAATGCTTCAATATGTGCTCATCAATTGCAACAAATGTACCATACTAATGAATGATGTTGTTAAAGTAAAAAGTATGGAAGAGAGAGGGAGTGGGGCATATGGGAATCCCCTATATTTCTTATGTAACATTTATGTACTCTAAAGATTCTTTAAAAAGTGAAAATAAAAAAAAGACTAAGTCCAGCATCATTTCTGTGGGAAAGCCATCCTTGACTTCACAAACAAGTTTAAATTATGCTCTCTGAGGAAACTAGATGCCCCTGTCCATTTTTATCACTGACCTTTCCTCATCACAGATTTATAATTGTGTTTTCTCTTTCTTTCTCACTGAGCAGTGAGTGTTTTGAAGACTCAGCATATTTTATCTCTTTTTAAAATGTGTGAACTTTTTATATCTTTAATGTAACATTTTTTTGTGATCTATCTTCCAAAAAATACAATAAAAAATAAATAAATGCTCATAAAAGAAGTGAGCTTTGTAACTAGGAGAATGAGTTTACAACAAGACTTATATCCATTACCAAAGTCTCTTGCCTGGGTTTCCTTGTCTTTAAAATTGTGATAATAATGTTATGTAAATTGTAAAACTTTTGGGAGAATCAAGATAGTTATTGCTTATGAAGAACTTGGAAACTTCCTGGCACATTGTAAGAACCCAAAAATTATTAGCAACCATACTGAGTAATGCAAAGCCTTGCAAATAATTGGCATATAATATATTTTGTTTCCTTAATTACACATTAAGAAAATATCTTAAAATAGAGTAAACAATTATCATGATTGACAATTCTAAGCAAGGAAGTAGAAAAAATCAATGGTACAAAATGAGAATTGAAATGGTATGACTAATACAGTAGTATGAAAACTTACAAGACCACACTATGTAATTCTGTGGTAAAAAGGTAGAAAATGGATTACTGTATGAAAACATAAATTTTCAACATTTAATAAGTGAAAGCACATTTATGAAGAACAGTCATACTGGGAAAAATGAAAGGTTTTTAAGGAATAATTGTCCCAAAATGCTTTTTAAAAAGAAGTTTGCTTATTTCTTTGCTTTTGTCCATTCTTTGTTTTCAAATTCAGTAAGATTGATATCATCATTCATTATGTTAGTCAATCAAAAATAAGTTTTTGAGAAGTGACTGTGGCTCAATCAGTTGGGCTCCTGTCTACCATGTAGGAGGCCCTGGGTTCACGTCCTGGGCCCTCCTTGTGAAGGCAGGCTTGCCTGCATGCCACAGAGAGCTACTTGGCCTGCAAAGTGCCACAGAATGCTGCCTGACCAGCAAGCACCACAGACAGCCGACTCAGCAAGATGATGCAGCAAAAAAGGGAGAGTAGCAAAAAAAAAAAAAAAATTGCAGAAGAGTGTGTAGCAAATGGACACAGAGAGCAGACAGCACACAAAAAGTAATGTGGGTGTGGGATTAAAAAAAAAACAAGTTATTGCGAATCCTCTGTAGTACATCTGTTTCAGAGAAAAGTCAGCACAAGATTGGATTCTCTCTGGTGCATTTTAAAATTAGCATAACCCAAATAGTATTATGGGATGAGCTATGGTAGGCTGAACAATGGTCCCCAAAGATATCCATGTCTTAATCTCTGGAACATGTCGCTGATACCTTATATGGAAAAAGGGACTTTGAAGATGTGTTTACGAAAAGGATCTTGAGATGAGGAGATTATATAGGTAGATCCTAAATGTAATCCTTATAAGAGGGCAGAAGAGGGAGATTTGATTACAGAAGAGGAAAAGGCAATGTGACCAGGGAAGCAGAAATTGGAATGATGTGCCACAAGTTAAGGAATGCCAGCAGCCACCAGAAACTGGAAGAGACAAGGAGTAGATCCTGTCCTGGTTATCTCCAGAAGGAAAAAGACCTGCTGACATCTTGACTTTAGCTTTTTAAGGTGGATTTTAGATTTCTGTCCCCAGAACAATAAGAATAGTAATTTCTGTTGTTTTAAGGCACTGAGTTGTGGTAGTTTGTTACAGCAGCAAAGAAAGGAACTAATAAAGGGAAGAAACAGAACTGATAGAACTAACTCACTTAGGAATGCAGATAGTTCATGTTCAGATTGTTTTCTCATTTTTCCCCCAATTCTTGGACTCTAGAACCAAGGTACATGGGACCCTGTGTTTCCTCTTCCCAGAGGGCAGAGATAAGATAACCCAGTTTAAACCAGTTTTATCATTCCCCATTACCTACAAGAGAAGAAGAGCTAAGGAGATTGTCATTGGTGTTAAAAATTACTGTCTATATTATTTTTCTCATTGCTTTAAATATTTTTATTGTATTTTTCCTGAGTACTTGAATGTGAGTACAAGAGCAACAATGTTCCTACTGGAAAATATTTGTGATTTTCATGGTCTATCTATTGAAGGGCGATTTAGATTGGAAAGAAAATAAGTGAAGCAATCAAAATGATCGTAATTTTTTTTTCTTTTGAGGTATTGGGGCTGGCAACCAAACCCCAGACTTCCTATGTGGGAAGCCAGCACTCAATCACTGAGTCATATTAGCTCCCTTGAGTTTGTTTTTTCACTTATTTGCTTGTTGTTTCATTTTTTGTTTTTAGGAGGCACTGGGAATCAAACCGACATCTCCCATGTGGGAAGTAAGGACCCAACTGCTCGAGCCACATCTGCTCCCCTGTAAATTCTATTTTGAAGTTCTGAAAATCTAAGTTGAGATGGTATCTGTTGGAATGAAGCAGAAATGGTGGGATAGATGGTGACTCACACTCAAAAACCCCTCTCATTTGAGGGTCCTTTAGTTTGCCTTTTTTTGTAAAATGTAAGAATGGGGTTATCATAGACATTGATCTGAGAAGGGTAGAGTTTGGTGAAAGTTTTGAGCTTATGAATAAATATGAGATTTGAAAGGTAAGCCTTAATGTAAGGCAATTGAAATTCCTTTCTAGTTCTCCGCTCCTACTCTGATTATCCCTTATTTATTCATACATTAGTCTGTGTTCAATTCCTGGATATCCAGCTTCCCTGTTCACACTAGTGCCTTCTAGCAATGGTTTGTTCCTCTCTGCCACACTGGTTTCTTTGGCTGGGTCCTAAAACAGAAGGACATGAAAGCACAGATCCAGGGGAAGAGCTGCAATGGCCTTAGTGGAGTTGGTGAAAAATGTACAGACAGTGATCTTTCCTTGTGCATGGAGCTCATGGACCCATGATGATGGGCTATAGTCACAGCTGCTGACACTGCATAACCTAAGTTTGGGTGGACCCAAGGGACTCACAAGGAATTTTCAGCTCCTGCCTTCCAAGCATGAGACACTTTAGCTTAATTTGCACATCACCAAACTTTTGGAGTCAGGGAATTTGGATTGGGCACTGAGGAAGGAATAAAGGAGGTTGATGTCAGCCTGACAAACAGAAATTCTGGATTTATTGAAAAGAAGATGGCAAGGAACCTTTGCTGGATGTGTGACAAATCCCAAGCACATGGAGCTGAACTACCATTGCCCTAGGTGAGCTGCCCAACACCAGAGATTAGGGAGTAGAATGACAAGGCAGGGGTTTGTACCTGATGGGCAACTACTATATTCCCCAATATTCATGTCCCTTTCCCATCCATCACTGTTTTGGAAAGTATTCTTTCTCATAATCTCCTTCCCATATTCCCACATCTCTAAACTTTTCCTGCCAAGTCCTTTCTTTACGAAAAGAGGAGTCTAAAGCCAGGGTTTTTGAAATAGAAATTCACACTCACTACAAAACCTGTTATAACCCTGACTCTGAGTCAGAATATGGGGACAAGGGGAGAGGAAGTGCCATGAAAGGAATGGGTAAGAGAACTCATGATTTTCAGAATTAGACATTCCAATCAGCAAAGGCACAATTCACTAAGATCTTATAAAACAAATTTAAAAGTTTGAAAGTAAGAAACACAATACTATTGGGAAGCAGATTTGGCCCAGTGGTAGGGTGTCTGTCTACCACATGGGAAGTCTGTGGTTCAAACCCCGGGCCTCCTTGATCCGTGTGGAGCTGGCCCATGCGCAGTGCTGATGTGCGCAAAGAGTGCCCTGTCACGCAGGGGTGTCCCCGGCGTAGGGGAGCCCCACATGCAAGGAGTGCACCCCATAAGGAGAGCCACCCAGTGTGAAAGAAAGTGCAGCCTGCCCAGGAATGGAGCCGCACACACGGAGAGCTGACGCCACAAGATGACACAACAAAAAGAAATACAGATTCCCGTGCCACTGACAACAACAGAAGCAGACAGAGAAAAATACGCAGCAAATAGACACAGAGAACAACAACTGGTGTTGGGGGGGGAGGGGAGGGGAGAGAAACAAATAAATAAATCTTTAAAAAAACCACAATACCATTTTATATATATATATATTAGAAATAAAACTTCATCTACGCTGAAATTAAGAAAGTTAATAAATTGCTAAAACCAAATTTTAAGAATTTCCATCTTATTAAATACTAACTTGTCAGAAAAAAAAATTTTGGAAGGCAACAAATTTTAAATACACAGCTTACAGAAAACATTAAATTAGCAAAAACAAGGTTTATATACTCTTAAGTGAGAGGGGAAATAAAAAGGAAGAAAAATAATTCTGAAATATCAAAAAAAGAGGAAGTTCTAGATCCAGATATTTTCATAACAAAGCTCTTCTGCACTTTTAATGGGGAGTTAATTTACATGTTGCATAACATCTGCCCAAACAATTTGGGAATTTTAAAAAATGATTGTGTTATTTTTTCTATTGACCACACAAATGTCTTATGAGTCAATTACACAGAATACAGGGAATACTAGCACAGTAAGTGTCCTGAATGCCCTGAAGTGATATGCAACAGAAGATAGATAGGAGCTACTTCTCCAAATTGAAGACTCTATTTGAACATTTGAAAAAAATTATCAGTCATGCTTAATTATGTATTTAATCAACAAATATTCATTTTTCTTGTAATATGTGGCAAGAACTGTGCTAAGCTAAAGATATTAAATAGTAAATGACAATGTATGATCACTATCATAGTATTCACAGGGTAGGAGATACAAATAATTCAACACTGAGATACAAATAATTAAACACTCAATTAAAATTCAATTGGAGGGAAACGGACTTTGGCCCAGTGGTTAGGACATCCGTCTACCATATGGGAGGTCCGCGGTTCAAGCCCCGGGCCTCCTTGACCCGTGTGGAGATGGCCATGCGCAGTGCTGATGCGCGCAAGGAGTGCCGCGCCAGGCAAGGGTGTCCCCCGCGTGGGGGAGCCCCACGTGCAAGGAGTGTGCCCGCTGAGGAAAGCCGCCCAGCGTGAAAAGAAAGTGCAGCCTGCCCAGGAATGGCGCCGCCCACACTTCCCGTGCCGCTGACTACAACAGAAGCGGACAAAGAAACAAGACGCAGCAAATAGACACCGAGAACAGACAACCAGGGGAGGGGGGGAAATTAAATAAATAAATAAATCTTTAAAAAAAAAAAATTCAATTGGAGACCTGGTGATAAACTATGTACTAAATGTTATGGGAATGACAATCGAGGAAATCAGATTAAATGATTTGAGGTTGAGGGAAGGCTTCCTGAGGCAGTAATGTCTAAATTAAACCTTTAAGTATAAGTACATTTACACACCATACAATTTGGGATAAGTGAGGAAATAATTCCATACCCAGGTGTGGTCAGCAATGGGGAGGCTGGATCCATATGTAGATCTGGGTTATCAACGATATCTGTTTGCCTTCCCTTAAGGTTGGGGAGCACCCACATGAAAATGTCTCTTTCCTTTGACTACCTTTCTCTATGTTTTTCATCTGTTTCAATTGCTTCTATTTCAATTACGTATTGCAGAGTACTTCTACTTCATGTAATAATAGTCATCAAAGCCTTTGATCAACTTAGCAAAGTACATTTATTTTCAATTGAGGTAAAATTCACATGACATAAAATCAAAGTGCTCAGTTCAATGGCTTGTAGTACCTTCACAACATTGGACATTCATCTCCTCCATTTAGTTCCTACACTTTTCATCACCCCAAAAGGAAATCCCATGCACATTAAGTCATCACTCCCCATTCCCATTTCCCCTAATTCCCTGGCAACCAGTAATCTGTTTCTTAATGCTACTGGATTTACCAATTCTGGATATTTCATGTAAATGAAATAATATATTTTTGTGTCTGGTGGTTTTCTATTACCATGCTTGTGAGGTTCATCCATGTTGTACAAAATAACAGTGCTTCATCTCTTTCTGCAGCTGAATAATATTCCATTGTATAGATTTATAATAATCTGTTTATCCAATCACAAATTGATGCATATTCATGTTGTTTCCAACTTTTGGCTATTGTAAATAATGTTGCTATGAATATTTGTGTACTTATTTACTTATTTAAAATTTGTGTATTTAGTTAGTTAAGCCAGTAGTTTATTGAGAAATTGGAGAAAACAGAATTATGCACCTAAACTTGTAGATGCAGGCTCCTCTAGGCAGAGAGAGCATTTGAGCTTGTGAGGCTACCTTTATTAAGCTATTATTCACTCCTCTCCTTCCTAGCATTGGGGGAGGGGCCTCAGCTCTTGATGTTCTGCTTGGTTATCCCACCCAATAATTCCCAGGGGGTCAATGGTATCTGGGGTTTCCCCTTGACACTGCAGCTTTGTAACGAGTTATAAAATTGAGACATGTGAATCTGTGGTAGGTTAGTTTAGGAAAAGGAAAGAGGAATCTGAGATCTGGCAGAGAAGCATGGTCATGAGACACAGAGCTGTGAAACCCTGCCTTGAAATCTCCTGAGGGAAAGACCACTTCCAAGAATAAGGCCAGAAAGATCCCACAAGACTCCAGCCACTAGAATCCCATTTAGAACAGTCTTTTTTTGAACATTGCTTTCAGTTATTTAGGGTAGATATTTAGGAGTAGAATTAAAAGCCTATGATAAGTTCTATGTTTAACTTTTGGAGGAACTTCCTGATGAACTGTTTTCCATACACTCCTACCAGCAATGTATGAGGATTCTACATATTCCACATTTTCAGCAACACTTATTATCCTTTTTTTAAATTTTAGCAGTCTAAGTGGTTGTAAAGTAGAAAAACAAACTTTTAAAAAAGAGTTTGAAAAATCATTTCCCTTCTTTCTCATTCTTACCCAAGTTCAAACTAAGTTTCAGATTCAACACAGGAGGAAATAGCAGGTGTGAAAGCTAAGAGGGGAAAGACAGCATTTTTGTCTTATTTTGTTTTGTTTTGAAAACCAAAAGGAGTGCATAGTAGTTATGACGTAAGGAATGTGTGAGGAAAGTCTGTGAGGAAAGGGAAGAGGTAGGGGCACTGGACACCAAGCAATGACTGACAAGCACTAATAATGCTGTAAAAGGCTTTGAAGACAGGTTAGGGAATTTGGACTTTAGGAAAATGGGTAACTGTTGAAAGTTTTTAAGTAGAGGAGTGTCATGAACTACGTTGGACCTAGCACAACTAGATAAGACCACTCCGCTTTCCAATTAGAAAATAAATTTATGAGAGAGAGAAAAGATTGAAGGTAGTAAGTTCCTAAATGAGGCTGTTGAAAATAGTGGTATCTGGAGTAGGATGTTTTAATGTGAACCATGGGAATGAATTCAAGTGAGAATCAAAAGACTAAATGAATAATAAGTGAATTCTTAAATAAACAAAAGAAATGGATAAGAATAGACTTTGGCATGAGAAACATGTTGTCTTTTGTACCACTTAATGAGATAGAGAATGCAAGAGGATATATTGATTACACAGAAGGGAAAGGGATAAGATGGTAATGTTTGTGTACATGTTGATTTTAAAGTCTCAATAGAATATTCAAGGGTGATATAAAATAGGGTTGGCTATATGGAACAGATAAAGAAAGTTTTGGTCTTTGTTTTTCTTTATGAGAGATGTTTGGGTGGAACAGATAAGGAATTTGGGTAGAAATTTAATCTTATGAATCTTCAGCATACAATTGATTACTAAATTCCTGGGCTTATTATGTGCTAAACACAATTATCCTCATAGCAAACCTATGAGTTTAGTACTACTACTTCTTCTATTTTGAAAGGAGGACATAAGGACCAAAGGAAGGTGCTTTTGATCGTTGAATATTAGTATGTTTCTATCTGATACCCATGGTTTTCTTGATGCTTGAAAAATCCTTATCCCTCTTATCTCTAAACTCCTGTAATTTCAACTAATAGTTTCTTTACCAGAGTTGAGATCTTGAAATACATAGGAATTGGATCCATCACTTGAGGATTTTCTACTGCTAATTTACATCAGCAATTCTATTAAATCAGTATTGTTTCTTAATTTTCCACAGTCCATATCTCCATGTTCTCATCTCCAGATCACTGATTTCCTTTAGGAAGGAATAGAAGGATGACCTTATCTTTGATCTGCTTTGTCTTCACTCCATAAATGATGGGGTTGAGTGCCGGAGGGATGGCCACAAAGAGGTTGGCAAGCATGATGTGAAAGGTGTGAGAAATATTGTGGCCAAAGCGGTGAGTAAGGACAGAGAACATGGCTGGTGTGTAGAATATGAGAATGACAGTGACATGGGAGCCACAGGTGCTGAGGGCCTTCTGGCGGGCATCTCTGGATGGAAGGTGGAAGACGGCATGAAGAATGAGAGTGTAGGAAATAATAATGAGAATCAGGTCTGAGAAAGCAATCATTAAAGGCAGAGCAAACCCATACCAGATGTTGATGGAGATATCAGCACAGGATAGCCGGGCCACACCTATATGCTCGCAGTATGTGTGAGGGATAAGGCGTGTCCTGCAGAAGGGCAAACGCTTCACCAGGAAAACAACAGGAATCATGATACTGAAGCTCCGACTGACGATGCCCACCATGATCTTGACAATTGTTCTAGGTGTTAGGACACTAGTGTATCTTAAGGGGGAACAAATTGCCATGTAACGATCAAATGCCATGGCCAACAAGATTGCTGAGTCAAGAAAAAAGCTGAAGTGGATAAAGAATAACTGGGTGAGACAGCCAGGAAATGTGATTTCCTTAGCTCCAAACCAAAATATGCCAAGGGTTTTGGGGACGCATGTTGTACATAATATGAGGTCTGCAGAGGCCAGCATAGAGAGGAAGAAGAACATGGGCTCGTGGAGGCTGTGGTCCATTGCTATGAGGTAAAGAAGCATGCCGTTACCTGCAAGGGCCACGAAGTAGATGACAAAGAAGGGAATCCCAATCCAAACGTGGAACTGCTCCAGCCCTGGAATCCCTACCAGAATAAAGGGGCCTGGATTGAAACTGCTGAAATTCAATGTGGCCACCATGGTGATAGTAATTCCCTGAGGACAAAATATGGCAATTGATTCCTGAGACTGACTGGCCATGAATTCCCTCAGGGTCTTTTCCACAGCTAGGATCCCTCCCTCCCATCACACAAGCAGTAGGGAAAATACTACTTTCTTCTTATCACAATCTATAGTATTCACCAAAGGCAGACAAAAAAACAAGTAAACCAACTATTGCCCACCTATGGAAGATAAAGACATTACCATACAGTATTGTCAGTACATAGAGACCATGTCTCAGCAGATCCATGCTTGATCTGTGGTGTATTGGCCTGTTGTTGTCAAACAGAACTCCAGGATGGCCTTTTCCTTATCATGGAACTCAGTCTGAGAGTTCTCAATAATGCAAATCTTGAGTATCTCATCTGACATGAGCTTCAGTAATATCTCCATTAAGTTATTCATTCAAAAAAATAAAAGGGACTATGTGTGAACTAACGAATCTGCATTCTTGATGCCAAATATTAGGACTCTGATAAGCTAATCTACTACTTCCTGGTACTTGTCTTCAGTTGTTCAAAACCTGGAAGAAAACTTCCACTGAAACATTCCACTATCAACTCATCACCAATTCTCCAAGAATCATTATTTCCTTCTGCATGCCGAATTCTCAGTTGTGCTACCTTACTCTGTAAAATAGTTATTTTCCTCTTAGGGCTGGAGCATGGGGATCTGAGGTTTGACTGTGATTCTTCCTCCTCCTTCATTCTCTTTATCTCATCTGCCAAATCTGTTTTTGAAATCTTCTTTTATCTGCCTGTTCTTTTTCTTCTCCACTGTTTCACCTATTCAAGTCATCCTGATCATTGTTGGAGCTATAGAATAAGAATCCTGATTCTTTATCCTCCATTCCTTATAGACTATTTCTCTATAGAATAAGTGTCCTGATTCTTCTCACATGTTGCAAGTCCTTATCTCCACCTCACTGTTCTGCCAGATTTATCTTATGAAAATATGAAATTATAAAGTTACTCAAAGCCATGTTTAAAAATATGTAATTGTTCTTCTTGGATTTACAGAATATATTTTTATTTTCCTGCTTGGCAGTCAATACCTTCCCTAAATAACCTTGTTCAACCTATGTGAACGTGTCTGAAATCCTTCCCTAAAAGGTACCATACAAGCCTCCACATCTTTCTTCATCATCCTATTTCTTATTAATTGTACTGTTGCCTTTTCCTTTAATGCAGTCTTGTCCTCTTGTGGTATTTCTAAGTTCTGCTCATTGCTCATACCTTGCAAGTGCTAACTAACTTCTCCAAGAAACCTCCAGTATTACTGAACCATGAAGTTTACTCCCCTGTATATATAATCACAGCTTAATCACTTTACCAAACAAATTATCCAATGATTTTATTGCATTTTGCTTCATCTTCCTGCTTATTTTCTTGCATTCTCTTTCTAGGTAGCTGGTCTTTCTTATTTAATGACTCAGAACTCACTAAGGACAAGTTTTCTTCCAAAGTGTAAGAAGTCATATATTGCACATAGGATAAGCATTAAAAACAGCCTTAGTAAAAAAGTTGGTATTTCAAGCTTGTAATTCTGTATTTATTTTCATTGTTACATATAAAAATCTCTCACTGTGCTCCATTTGGAGCTCTTAAAAATGTGGAAATAGTTGTGCTGAGTAAACTTCCCTGAATTCTGCACATGAGTTCTAGAGAGCTTCTAGATGTACACAGCACTTTTTGCAGTTGTTATCTCATTTTGATCTTCATAATAATTTTGACTAGCACCATGGACAGATACATTGATATCCATTTTACAAGAGCACAGACTCATGGAAGTGATTTGTCCAAGGTTACAGAAATTTCATGGTGCAGCAAAAATTATAACTTTCTAATTAAATATATGCACCTAGATATATCTGTATGTCCTATATATAGGAGTGTTAAATCTCTGAAAAAATGAACATAACACTAAAGTTTAACTTAATATTAATTTGAATTTGTATTACAAATTAGAATCATAAGTTCTAAGATTGAAATTCAAATTAGAGATGCATAGAAAATCATATACAATATTCACTTAGAACTACACATATGCTTACTATATAGTCAACCAAAAATAACCCAGGTTTTAAAGCATGATTCAAGCTTTGTGTTAGGTCTTAGGAACATAACAGCATGTAAAACATGGTTATTTTTTCTCCTATGAAACTTAATGTCTAAGTATTATTTTATGTATGTGAGTATAAATATTTATTATATTATTATAATTTGTTATAGTTAAAATATATTACCAATATAATCTATATGTGTAAGTTATTTGTAATTATTTTATTAATATGCAAAAAGATGACAAAGAATTACAGAGGACTATAGTAGTATATTGCAGTCTAGAAGGGGAAGGGGGTGTCTCTGAGGAAACAACATTTTGCTTACCACAGAAGGATGATGAAGAGTTCGACTAAATAGATACAAATCATTTGAGATATGTGTGAAGGTATAGAATTAAGAAAGGATATAGTGTATTGAAGCCACTGGAGTCTGAGAATAGAAATATAGGGAAGAGTGCCAACACTAAAATTAGACATATAAGCACACGTATAATTTCACAAATAATACTATATACACACACATACTCATACATACCCACACTTACAGACCACATTTGCACACAGGAAACTTATTAATTCAAACTACTTTTGACTTCTCTTTGCCTTGTTCTAGGACTGAATTCATCCTAACTTGTTAATTCTCTAACATTCTCCTCTCCATGAATTTTATTCAGTGCTGGAAAACTGCATTATTTTTCTGTAGCTGCCCTGACAAATATCACAAATGTAGTGGTGTAAAGTAACACAAACACTATCTTATCTTACAGTTCTGTCAGTCAGACGTCTGTATGAGTCTCCCTGGGCTAACACCAATGTATTGATAGGGCTGTGTGTTCCTCCTTCCAGGAGGAGAAACCATTTCCTTGCCTTTTCCAGAGCCTTAGTTCATGTGCCTCTTCCATCTTCACTCTGACATCCTTTATGATTATATCTATTCCTTCTACCTCCCACTTTCACTTTTAAGGTTCCATGTGCTTATTTGGGGCTCAGGTAATCCAGGATGATATACTTTCAGTCCGATGGTTCACAGGTTCCAAGGATTGTCTTTTTGTATAGACATCATTCTGCCAAGGAACTTTTCCATGTCTGTCTCTGCTTCCCCAAATCCCCTCAATCACCACCACCATTCCACAGTCAGGTAATACTCACATGCATCTGAATTTGATCTTGGTGCTAGGTAAAAAAGACAGTAGAGCGGTTGAAGAGTACAACCCCAAAAATTAAGATAGAGAGATACAGGAGGCAACATAACCCAAACGGGAAGGACAGATAAAAAGACAGATGATGAAATAAGGCATGGGTAGAAAGAAATTTAATTTCAGTCAGAAAGGATTGACATAGAGTCTGGATAACATAATCTTTTATCTCTCTTGCTGGTTCTCTCAAAGGATGGGAAGATCTGAAAGGTGAGAGTTCTCAAACCTAGAGGGACTCCAGTCCCAAGTCAACAATTTGAGTATTTACACGTTCACATCATCCATATCCTTGTTTGTAAACTATACCATATCTACCTAGGATATAACAAAGGGTTCTGGGAAGAGGAGAGAGACAAGGAAGTGCTGTGATCCTGCAGGGGATAGTCTGTCTAGAATAGTCACCTATACTTTTTGAATGAATAGATGAATGAAATTACCCAGGCTCCAGCTTCTAATTTGGAAAACTCATGTGTTGGTGAAGTTTTTATATGGTGATCTCAAATGTTGTTTAAGTGAATGTTTGGGGAAAAAAAAGTATTGATTTGTTAGGAATGCTAGTGAGCTACAGATAACATTATTGTCAGACAGCTATCAATATACCAGACTTTCAATGTCCCCTAAACTCTGACATACTTAGTTCCCCCAAACCCAATTTATTAATCAGATGAGAGTTTATTTTGGGCTAATGTGTAATTTTCTTCTATATCATTGAATGGGGCTTCCAGGACTCTACATGTAACTGCACTGAGATAATCCTTGGATTCAATTAGCTAATTTAAGGTGTTAATAATAGGGAAAACAGAGTGTGAGATATATGGGAACTCTTCCCAACTTTTCTATAAATCATAAACTGTTGATAAAAAAATAAAGCTTATTAAAAATAACTAATTTGCCAACCCAGTTCTATGAGAAGTGATTGGAGATACAGATTACACAGGATGGCATATGTATCCACTATAATCATTTTTACTTAACACTTTTTGGAGATTCTGCCTAATGCAATAAGACAATAAAATGGTCATACATATATGAAATAGAGAGGGGGAAGTTTTTATTTTGTTTTGCTTGCAGATGATATAATTTTATACTTAGGAAACTCAAGAGGCCTTAAAAAAAACTAAAGAAACAACTTCTAGAATAAGAATTTCTTGTGGTTAATAGGACACAGATAACGTTTTTTTCAAATCAGTTCCAATTCTCTATTCTTGAAATAATTCCTAAAAATATAAATGAGAAAATAGTAATGACCTTATTATGAGGAATACACACTTCTCTCTTCCCATTCTTTCTCTCTTGCTCTCTTTTTTTTTTTTTTTTTACAAAATGGGTGCAAGTTCTTGGGTAATATATATTTTTTTAATTAATTTATTTATTTTTTAAAGACACATACATCACACAAAATGTTACTTTAAAAAATATAGGAGGCAAAGTAGATTTGACTCAACTGATCAAGCATCCACCTACCACATAGGAGGTCAAGGGTTCAAACCCAGTGTCTCCTGGCCCATGTGGAGAGCTCGCCCATGTGCACTGCTGATGCACGCAAGGATTGCCGTGCCATGCAGGGGTGTTCCCCATGTAAGGAAGCCCCATGAGTAAGGAGTGCACCTCATAAGGAGAGCCACCCACGTGAAAGAAGTGTAGCCTGCCCAGGAGTGGCGCTGCACACATAGAGAGCTGACATGGTAAGATGACCCAACAAGAAGAGACAGTTTATGGGTGCCGCTGATAAGAATCCAAGCGAACACAGAAGAAAACACAGTGAATGGCCACAGAGAGCAGACAACTGGGGGGCAAACGGGAAAGGAAAAAAAATATATATATATATGTCGCCCAATTTTCCCACATCAACAACTTCTTTCATTAGTGTGGTACATTAATTGCAATTGATGAATACATTTTGGAGTACTGCTACACATCATGGATTATAGATTACATTGTAGTGGTACACTCTCTCTCAGTCCTTTCAGTGGGGTATAGCAGGATAGATAATGTCCTGCATGAGTCCTTGCAATATCGTTCAGGACATCAGCAGGTCCCAAAAATGCCCCAAGATCACACATTTTATTCCCTCTCCCTGCCTTCAGCAACTCCCACGGCCACTGTCTCCACATCAGTGATATAATTTCTTCCATTGCTAGATTCACAATAATTCTATAGTAGAATTCCAGTAAGTCCACTCTAGTCCATATTTTGTTCCTCCATCCTGAGGACCCTGGGATGGCAATGCCCACTCCACCTCTCAATTGAGAGGGAGCTTCAATCCCACATGACTGGTGGATGTGGCTCTCGTGCCCACAGCTGTGAACCCTCTTGGGTCCTTTGTGTGTTGTTTGTCTATACTCCCCTCCATGTCAGGTGACCCGGGTAAGTCCAACAAACTGGAGAGTAGGTGCTGCAACACTGTTGAGGCTCAGGGCTCAGCTGGCACATCGACAGCCTGGAGATTCAAATCTCCTGGGCATACACCAACCCAGCACCACCACAGGCTCAATGAAAGGGACAGAAGAGGCATGTGTAGAGAAGTCACATCTGAGTCCATCTCCGTCACACTCAGGAGCACAAGTTCCAAAGTAGGGCCCACTGGCAAGGCCCTGAACTCTGGAGCCATCTGCCACCATTCTCTCATGAACAATTTCCCATCTCTACCATCCACTGAAATTCCTTCTCATGTTCCCCAGTGACTTCCACGATGCTTAATCTCATGGTCCATTCTTAGACTTCAACTCACTCAATGCATCATCAACATTTGGGAAAAAAAGCACACACCCATCTACTTTAAATCTTTACTCTTCTTTGTGTCTGGGTCTTCATATTTTCTCTTTTTCCTGCTCCTGTTTCATTGACTGCTCCTTTTATTTCTTTTTCTAGGTCTTCTGTCTCTTTCTTATCTTTAAATCTTGGAATACCCTTGTCCTCAGTGTTTAGCTCTCTTCTCTTCTTTCTCTACTCTTACCCCCTAGGTGAACTGAAACAGTTCTTTAAATAATATTTATTCACTCATGGCTCCTAATCATATTAATTAGATTCATACATAAAATTGCCTTTTCACACTAAACATGTTCAAAATCAGACTCTTACCACCCCTCCTTCAACCAACACTTTTATTGTAAATGGTAACTCCATTATTCAACAAATCTTGTAAACTCTACAAAATTTAAAATTTATTTCTCAAAGACTCTAAATTTCCTACTCTACTCCACATGACTCTACTCTCTTGCCTGAAATATTACAATAGCTTCTTAACTGGCCAGCAGATTGGAAATGATCAAAGACAGAATTAGTGATGTCGAGAATAGTACATCAGAACATGAAAAGACAGGAGAACTGAAAGATAGTAAGAATGGAAAAAAATGGAACAGGATCTCAGGGAATTAAATAACAATGCAAAATTCACAAATAAATGTTTTATCAGTATCTGAGAAGGGGAAGAGAATGTAAAGGGAGCAGATAGAATATGTGAGGGAATAATGACTAAAAACTTCCCCAAACTTATGAAAGACACTCATATCAAACCCAAGAAGGACAAAACACCCCAAAGAGAGTAAATCTGAATAGACATTCTCTGGGACAACTACTATTCAGAATGACAAATGTCATAAGTAAAGAGAGGATTCTGAAAGCAGCAAGAGAAAAGTAAAACATTACATACAAGGAAATCTCAATAATAGTATGTGCTGACCTCTCAGCAGAAACCACAGAGGGGAGAAGTCAGTGGTATGATGTATTAAAGCTACAGAAAGAAAAAAAAAAATTCCAAGCAATAATTCTGTATTCAGTAAAACTGTCCTTCAAAAATGAGGTTGAGTTTAAAGTCCTCACAGACAAACAGAAAAGGACAATATCTTACCAAAAGACCAGAATTACAAGAGACAGTGAAGGTAGGGTTTCAGCCTGAAAGAAAAAAAAACAAGGATGAGAGCCTCGGAGAAGAGTGTGGAAATGAATATTTTTAGAAAGGGTAAATTAAACTATAAAAGAACAAACAATAGTAATATATGACAACAGAAAGCCATAGGATAAAAAATATATAGTAACGCCTTTACATTAATAACATTGAATGTCAATGACTTCAATGTCCCAATCAAAAGACATAGACTGGGAAGCGGACTTGGCCCAGTGGTTAGGGCATCCACCTACCACATGGGAGGTCTGCGGTTCAAACGCCAGGCCTCCTTGACCCATGTGGAGCTGGCCCATGTGCAGTGCTGATGCATGCAAGGAGTGCCGTGCCACACAGAGGTGTCCCCCGCACAGGGGAGCCCTACGTGCAAGGAGTGCGCCCCGTAAGGAGAGCTGCCCAGTGCGAAAGAAAGTGCAGCCTGCCTAAGAATGGTGCTGCCCACATGGAGAGCTGACACAAAGTGACGCAACAAAAAGAAACACAGATACCCATGCCGCTGACAATAGCAGAAGCAGACAAAGAAGACGCAGCAAAAAGACACAGAGAATAGACAAGTGGGGTGGGGGGGTGGGGGAGAGAAATAAATAAATAAATCTTTCTTTAAAAAAAGACATAGACTAATAGAATGGAAAAAATAAAAACATGAGCCATCTGTATGCTATCTACAAGAGACTCATCTCAGACATAGGATACAACCAGACTGAAAGTGAAAGATATTCCATGCAAATAGTAACGAAAAAAGACTTGGAGTAGCACTATTAATATTGGACAAAATAGATTTTAAATTCACTATTGTTTTAAGGGAAGAAGAAGGTCATTATAAAATAATAAAAGGGGCAATTCACCAAGAATTTAATATAGAATAAATACATTAAATATTTATGCAAGTAACCTGTGTTCCCCGAGAAAAATTAGGCAAAATAAAGTTCTGTACAATAATAGTTCTACACTTCACTACACTTTCTTCAGTATTGGATTGGTCATTTGGACAGAGGATAATAAGAAAATAGAGAGATTAAACAGCATGAAAAATGAACTAGACCTCACAGATATTTATTTATTTTTTTTATTTATTTTTTATTTTTTTTATTTTTTTTCTCACAGACATTTAGACAGCATTACACCTGAAAGCAGTAGAATATACGTTCTTTTCAAATACTCATGGATCATTGTCCAGAATAGACCATGGGTCACAAGACAGGTATCAATCAATTTTAAAAGTTTGAAATGATGCAAAACACTTCCTCTGATCAAAATGGAATGAAGCTGGAAATCACTAATGGACAATAAAAGGGAAAAATCCCCAAATATATGGAGATTAAACAATACACTCTTAAATATTTAGTAAACAAAAGAAGAAATTGCAAGAGGAATAAATAAATATCTCAAGACAAATGATAATGAAAATACATCATATAAGAAATTATGTGGCACCACAAAGGCAGTGCTGAAAGGGAAATTTGTATCTCCCAATAAAATAAGAAAAAACTAAAATTGAAGACCTTAACTGCACATTGGAGGACCTCTAAAAAGAGCAGCAAACCAATTTCAGTCAAACTGAAGGAAAGAAATAACAAAGATTAGAATAGAATAAATGAAATCATTTGAGAATAAAACTATAGAATCAACAAAACCAAAAGTTGGTTTTTGAGATCATCAAAATCTGTAAACTATTAGCTAGACTAATATAGTAAAATAGAGAAGAGATACAAATGAATAAAATCAGAAATGAGAGGTGGACATTGCCACTGACCCCACAGAAATAAGGGGGATCATAAGAGGATGCTATGACAACTATAATCCAAAAAACTAGACAAGTTACTAAATTACTGTAAACATATGAACAACCTACACTGACCCTAAAATAAATGAATACCTCAACAAACCATTGAAACAGTCATCAAAAACCTCCCAATACCATAGAGACAGCAAAGATGGAGCCAGAGTAAAAATCTCTAAGATTCAGCTCATTCTACTGGGCAATTAGTAAAGGCATAGAGCTATCTAAAGCACTTTTTGGGGTTCCAGGAAACCAGAAGAGCATCCTACAACATCCTTGAAAGAATGGAAGGAGGAGACTGCCCATCCTCAGAGAAGATTCATGAGTAGAGCACTTCACGCCCAGAGGCCAGTGCCCATATGACACTGGCAGCAGAAACTGCCTTGGGAGATATTCCATGGCTGGAATTAGAAGCTCCACTTCCCAAAAAACAGGGGAGGAAGAGACATGGTTGGGTACCAACTTCAGCTACAAAATTCAGCGAGTTAAAGTATAATCCTAAGAACAGTTACGTTTGAACCTAAATCAGAAAGAGGTCGATAGTAAAATTTTGCTCAGGGGAAGCTGAGCTGATTGAGAATCACAGCGATGGTAGGCACTGGCTTCTTTTTACCCAGATTAGATTGCAACTCTAGCTTAAGCCCAAGCCCCACCTCCAGCAGGGAAGCTGGGGGCAACTGAACCAGCCTCCCTGGGAAACTCCAGGCCAGGTTGTGGAGGGCATTGCTCTTCCTAATCTTGGTGAAAGCCACTTCATGAGCTATTCTGTGGCTGTTATTGGAAGCTCCATTTCCCAAAAACAGGGAAGGAAGAAACAGTTGGGTACTGACTTCAGCTACAGATTTGTAAATTCAGTGGGCTAAAGTATAACCCTAAGAACAGCTAAAATTTGAATTTGCCCCCAAACAAGGGTGAGCTTAGAACCTTCACAGATAAACAGAAGCTGAGAGAGTTTATAACAAAGAGATCGGTTTTGCAGGAAAGACTACAGGGTGTGCTACAGCCTGAAAAGAAAAGACAGGCTTAGAATTGAGTCTAGAAATGAAGATTATGACAGTAAAAGTAACTGAAAGTGTCAAAAGAGTGGTGAAAATAAAATATGAAATTCAAAGTTTGAAATTCAAAGGTAGAAATGAGTGAATTAAATACTGTCTTTACAGTAATAACATTGTTTGAACTGCCCAATCAAAAGACACTGACTGGCAGAGTGGATATGAGCCATCTCTATGCTGTCTACACCAGACTCCCCATAGATGCTGGAAAAAGATATCCAATGCATGCAATAACCAAAAAAAAAAAAAAAAAAGCCAGAGTAGCTACACTTATATCAGATGAAATAGACTTTAAAAGCAAAACTGTTATTAGAAGCAGTTAATAAAGGGGCAATTCAGCAGGAAGAAATGACAATCATAAATGTATATGCACCTAACCAGGATGCTGCAAGATACATGGGGCAAACAATAGCAAAACTGAAGGGAGAAATAGATGTCTCTAAAATAATAGTTGGAGAATTCAATACCCCACCCTCAGAACTGGATATAACATCTGGACAGAAGATCAATAAAGAAACAGAGAGCTTGAATAATATGATAAATGGACTAAACCTAATAGACATATACAGAACTTTGCACCACAAAACAGCAGGGTATCTTCAAGAAGATTAACAAAATCAACAAACCTTTAGCTAAACTGATTAACCATGTTACCTAGCTTACAGTGGTAAAAGCAGCATGGCACTGACATAAAAATAGACACATAGACCAATAGAACCAAATTGATTTTTCAGAAACAGACTCTTACATCCATGGTGAAGTGATTTTTGACAAGCCCATCAAACTCACTCAGTTCGGGGAGAATAGTATATTCAACAAATGGTGCATGGAAAACTGGTTATCCATAGTTTAAAAAAAGAGAGATGACACCTATCTCATAGCTTATACAAAAATTAACTCAAAATGAATCAAAGACCTAAATATAAAAGCAAGAAACAAAGCTCCTGGAAGAAAATATAGGAAAACATCTTCAAGACATGGTGGTAGGTGTTGGATTCTTAAACCTTACACTGCAAGCACAAGCCACAAAAAAAAACATGGATAAATGGGACCTTCTCAAACTTAAACACTTTTGTGTTTCAAAAGACTTAGTTAAGGTGAAAAGGCAGCCCATTCAATGAGAGAAAATATTTGGAAGCCACATATCCAAAAAGGGTTTGATTTCCATTCTATATAAAGAGAACTTACAACTCAACAATAAAAAAACAAGCAGTCCAACTTTAAAATGGGCAAAACATTTAAGTAGACATTTCTCCAAAGAGGAAATACAAATGATCAAAAAGCACTTGAAAAAAATGTTCTGTATTACTACCTGTTAGGGAAATGCAAATCAAAACGACAATGAAGTATGATCTCAAATCACATAGAGACATCATTATTAAAAAAAAAACACCAATAATAAGCTTATGGAGAGTATGTGGAGAAATGGAACATTCCTTCACTGTTGGTGAGAATGTAAAATGGTGCCTCTGTAGAAGATAGTTTAGTAGTTCTTCAGAAAGTTAAATATAGAACTGCCGTATGATCCAGCAATTCCTCTACTAGGAATATATCCAGTATGAATGACACAAACAGACATTTGCACATCAGTGTTCATAGAGGCATTATTTGTATTTCCAAAAAGATGGAAGCAACCCAGGTGTCCATCAACCAATGAATGGATAAGCAAAATATGGTATATACATATGATAGAATGCAGTAAGAAGAAATGAAATTGGCACACATATGATAACATGGATGAATCTTGAAGACATTATGCTAAGTGAGGTAAGCCAGACACAAAAGGACATGCATTGCATGGCCACATTAATATGAACTAAATATGAAGAATAAACCCATGGAATTAAAACCTAGAGTATAGGTTACTGGGAGATAAGAGGAAGGCTGAGAAGGACTATTGGTGCTTAATGTATGTAGAAGTTTTAACTTGACTGTAAAAGTTTGGAAATGGATAGAATCGAAGGTTACACATTGTACGTGTAGTAGTTGGTTTATAAGTTGAAATGTGACTGGAAAGGATAGTCTAGGATGTAAATGGTGATTGAAATAAAGTTAGAGAATAATCTAGGGACTGAATAATGCAGTGAACTCAGAGATGGATGGGAATTGTGGTGGATAATACAGATGCAAGTGTCCTTCTGTGAGCTAAGGAGATGTACGTCATTATTGCGCAGTGGTGGGAAGGTAAAGAAACATGGGAAAAATACAAGTGATGTGGCCTATGGACTATGAGTAACAGCAATACTGTAATATTCATGCATCTATGTCAAAGATGTATTGTGCTGGTAATGTAGAAATATGGAAAAAGTGTGCCAAGTGTACACTATGGACCATGGTTTGCAGTAATAGCCTGATGGTATTATTTCATAATCTGTAACAAATATTCCACCATGGTGTGGTGTGTTGAAGGGATGTTGTATGGTAATTCTCCACATGTAGCATGTTTTATAAATTCACAACTTCTGTAATAAAAATATTTTAAAATAATAATAGGGTGGGTTGGGGAAAATATAATAAATGTAAGATATGTACTATAGTTAGTAATAAGATTTTGATGATATTCTTTCATAATTTGTAAGTAATGCCTCATTACAATACAAGGTGTTGGTGGCGAGTTGATGTATGGGACTTTTATATGATGTTATGCATGTTTGTTTTGTAAGTTCACAACTTATCTAATATATTTATTGTTTTTTAAAGATTTATTTGTCCCCCTCCCCCTCATTGTTTTGCATTTGCTGTCTGCTCCCCACGTCCATTCACTGTGCACTCTTCTGTGTCTGCTCACCTTCTCTTTAGGTGGCAACAGGAACCAATCCTGAGACTTTCCAGAGTGGGAGAGAGGCACTCAGTCTCTTGCACCCCCTCAACTCACTGGCCTATTGTTTCTCCTCTGTGTCTCTTTTGGTTGCTTCATTTTGCAGCACCATCTCTTCACACGGGCCAGCACTCCCGCATGGGCCAGCGCTCAATGCAGGTCAGCACTCTGCAGCCAGGTCTGTGTTCAGAACAGCTTGCTATGTAGCTGCCTTCACCACGAGGTCCTGTAAATTGAACCCTGACCTCCTACATGGAAATGGGAGCCCAATTGCTTGAGCCATATCTGCTTCCCCATTTATTGTTTATGTATGTTCATGTATGTGTGATTCAGCTCAAGAAAATTAAAAAAAAAACCTCCCGAAAATGAAAAGCCCCAGACCAGATGGCTCCACAGGTGAATTCTACCAATCAATCAAAAATGATCTAATACCAAACTTGCCCAAGGTTTTCCAAAGAGGTGAACAGGAAAGAATGCTACCAAACTCATTTTATGAAGCCATCATTACCCTAATATCAAAACCAGATAAAGATACTATGAAAAAAGAAAATTACAGACCAATATTGCTAAAGATTATATATGCAAATATCCTCAAAAAATATTTGCAAACCAAATCTGAAAGCACACTAAAAGAATTATACACCACAATCAAGTGGGATTTATACCAGGTATGCAAGTATGGTTCAACATAAGAAAATCAAGTACTGTAATATACCACATTGGTAAATTCAAGAAGAAAAATGACATGATCCTCTCGACTGAGGCAGAAAAGGTATTTGAAAAAAATACAGCTTCCTTTCTTGACAAAAACAGTCCAAAAGACAAGAATAGAAGGAAACTTTCTCAATATGGTAAAGTGAATATATTAAAAACATACAGCTAGCATTGTGAAAGATTGAAAACTTTCACATGGAGATCAGGAACAAGACAAGGATGCCCACTGTCACCACTGTTATTCAATACTGTGCTAGAAGTTTTAGCTAGCGCAATTAGGCTAGATAGAGAAATAAAAGGCACCCAAATAGGAAAGGAATAAATAAAACTTTTGCTATTCCTAATGATATACTATATCTGGAAAATCTTGAAAAATCCCCAACAAAGTGACAGGATACAAAAGTAATATGCAAAAATCAGTAATGTTTCTGTACGTCACTGATGAGAAATCTGAGGAAGAAATCAGAAAAAAATTCCACTCACAATAGCAACTAAAAGAATCAAATATTTAGGAATAAACTTAAACCAGGACATAAAGGACCTATATTCAGAATACTACAAAATATTGCTAAAAGAATCTGAAGAAGACTAAAAGGGAAAGATAGGGAATGTTCATTGAATAAAAAGATTAAATATCATTATGATATTAGTTCTACCCAAACTGATTTACAGATTCATTGCAATCCCAATAAAAATCCCAACAGCTGAAATGAAAAAGCTATTATCAAATTTATTTGAATGGGTAAGGGGCCCAAAATAGCCAAAAATGCCTTAAAAAGAAGAAGAAAGTTGTAGGACTCTCATTTCCTGACTTTAAAGCATATTACTTAGCTACAGTGATAAACAAACAAACAGCATGGTACTGGCATAAAGATATTAATAGGGGAATTTACCAACGGAACCAAATCCAGAACTCAGAAATACACTCTCACATCTATGGTCAGGTGATTTTTCACAAGGCTCCTTTTTAAAAAAATATATTTTTAAAATTTGTTTTTAAAAGACACATAGATCACACAAAATGTTACATTAAAAAATACAGGGGATTCCCATATGCCCCACTTCCAATACTCCCCACTTTTCCCACATCAGCAACTTCTTTCATTAGTGTGGTACATTCATTGCAATTGATGAACACATTTTGAAGCACTGCTACACAGCATGGATTATAGTTTACATTGCAGTTTACACTTTATCCCAGTCCATTCAATAGGTTATGGCAGTGAAAGAAATTATATCACAAGGTTTTTTTTTTATCCAAATGCAAAGTGTGAACTTTATTTGGATCCTGATTTGAACAAACCAGCTATAAAAAAGGTAATTTAATTTTTTGAACAATGACTCAGTATTTGATAGCAAGAAGGAATCATTGTTATTTTTTGTAACTGATAGTGGTACTAGGGTTGTACTTTTTAAATAGAATTCTTACCACCTAGAGATATATACTGAAATATTTAGAGATATTATGAAACAATGTATGGAATTTGCTTTAAAATAATAAAGTTTAGGTGAGGTGTGGTGGAGACATAGAATGTAGCAAGATTAGTCATACCTTGGTAATTATTGGAGCTGTGTAATGGATAAATAAGAGTTCATTATTTGGTTCTCTCTAGTTTAGTGCATGATCGAAATTTTCCATAAGGAAAAAGTTTTTGAAGAAATTTATAGTTGGAGGAGACAGGGTTTGACAGCCATTAACGTGAGGAAGACATGGGGCTTTGCCTGACTACAAGGACAATAAAGGGCTCCAGTGTAGTGAGCCAAAAAGTGAAAGAATCCTGGGGTACAGAAAGAAAATGGCAAGTTGCAGAATGAGAAAGCTAAGAGGGCTTCTGTGTGCTGCCCTGGCCAACCACAGCTAGAGAAGGACCTTTTATTCTGGGCCCCATTTCTTATGACCAGAGAAAACACACCAGGGGACAGGGATTTTGGTGTGAGGACAAGAAGTCCTGGGGTGGGAGGGAAGTGCTTTCAAACCTTTGAGGGCTTATTTTGCAGAACTTCAGATAATCAAATCAGGACCAATGGAGGCAAGTTAAAGGAAGACAATTCGGTCTCAACTGTAGAAAGTCTTTGTGTTTATGGCTAGTTTATGGTTACCTGTTAGAAAGGTTCCAGATAATCCCTACAAGGGATCACAATAGATTCTCTCCTAAATGGGTGGGGCCATTCCAGCCCCAAAGTCTTATGATCTGCATTGTACTAATTCATATTACCTAAAAGAGATGTCTTCCCCATACCAACGTGTATATGCAGGCTTCCTCAGCACTCCTGCTTCTGATTGTGACCCCATCATTCTACCAAGGTACCTTATCTTTTATCTCCTCTTCTTTCCTTCAGGGCCAGTCATCTAGTTCTATGTAGTCCCCTACCTTCCCTGCACCCACCACTTGGTGCTAATCCTCACTGCTTCACCCCAGGTTCCCAACTGGCTCTCCCAGCCTCTCAGCTCATTCACTCCAATTTGATCTATCTGCTATTACCAGAGAAGGCATCTTTGTATCAGACCAGACTCTTTTCAAAAGAAGAAAGAAAGAAAGAAAGAGAGAAAGAGAGAAAGAGAAAGAGAGAAAGAGAGAGAGAGAGAGGGAAGGGGAGGGAAGGGGAGGGAAGGGGAGGGAAGGGAAGGGGAGGGAAGGGGAGGGGAGGGCAATAAAGGAAAATGGTTTGAATGGGGCATTATTTTCATCTCTCCACATGCTGGTGCCAACCACCACCTGAACTTCTGATCACAGCCTCCCCAGACCCACACTGAACTTGCCCTCTGAACTCATGCCCAGCCTGCTCTCACCCTGCAGTGTGGCTTATAGAGGCCTCCACAGAGCAGATGATGCACACAGCATCCTCCTGATCCCAGCCACTGTGCACCGTGTCAACCACCTGCAGATCCAGACATGCTCCATTGCTACTCTCCCTCCTGTAATTGTTATCACAAGGCTTTTCAGACCACCCAGTTGTGACAGAACATCCTATTCAACAAGTGGTGCTGGGAGAACTGGATGTCAACGTCCAGTAGAAAGAAAGAAGTCGTCTATCTAATCCCTTATACAGAAATTAATTCAAAATGAATCAAAGACCTAAATATAAAAGTGGTTCTGCTTTGAACCACTGTCTAGTTTCCTTTCCTTACAGTCTCACGAACTCCCTTTAGCATTGTTTGTAGGGCCTATCTAGGGTTGGTGAACTCCCTCAGCTCTTATTTATCTGCAAATGTCTTAATCTCTGCCTCATTTTTGAAAGAGAGTTTCACTGGATATAAAATTCTTGACTGGCAGTTGTCTTCTTTCAGTACTCTGAGTATCTCAACCAACTGCTTTCTTCTGCCTACATGGTTTCTGAAGAGAAATTGCCACTCAATCTAATTGGGACTCCCTTGTAAATGATACCTTGCTTTTCTCTCAGAGCTTTCAGAACTCTCACCTTGTCCTTTGCATTTGATAGTGTAATTACTATATGACAGAGTGTATTTTTCTTCATGTTTATCCTGTTTGGTGTTCTCTGAGATTCTTGGATATACATGTTCACATATTTTGCTAAGTTAAGGAAATTCTCATCATTATACTTTTACTAGTCTTTCTGCCCCTTTCTTCTCCTTCTGGGACACCAAAAATTCATATATTAGTGTCCCTGATGTTGTCACCTAGCTGTCCTAGGCTATTTTCACATTTAATATTTCTTTTTTCTTTGTGCTCCTCAGCCTTACTCATTGCAAGTGTTTTGTGTGTAAGTTCACTTATTCTTTCTTCTGCCAGTTCCAATCTGCACTTGAAACTGTTGGGCCTTTTTCATTTCAGTTATTGCAGTCTTACCTGGTACTTCCATTTTAATATTTCCAATTCTATCTCTGCATGCATACTCTCATATTATTCATTCATTTTTTTACCCAGTATACTTTAGCTCTGTACCATCCTTCATCTCCTTGAGTATCTTTAAGGTAATTTCTTTCAAAGATTTTTTAAGTCCATATTTTTGCTTTCTTCAATGGTGTTTTCTGGATTTTTATCCTCTTCCTTTGGATAAGCCATAATTTCCTTTTTCTTTATTTGTCTTGTACTCTTTTGCTGCATATTGTACATTTTAATAATTTAAAATATTAACTCTTGTGTTTACTCCCTAGGATATCTATTTCTTGGTTTGTAGCCAGCTGGTGATAAGATAGAGATTTTATTGAGTTTCAGTTATTTTATTAGAAAGGTGTGCCCAAGGCAAATGAAGTATACAGGCTTTACCTTTCTAAGCCTGTGTTTTCACAGGCTTTTGCTTATTAGTTGTTTTAGAGTATCACTCTTTACAAGAGTTTGTTTTTTCCCTGTTTCCCAGGAATTATACCTCCCTCTATTGGCTGTTTGACACAGGTGGGCCTTTGTCCCAGACAGTCTGCCTTTATACATATTTTTTAAGATTTTATTTTTATTTTCTTCTCTCCCCTTCACCTTTGTTGTCTGCTCTCTGCCTATACATTTTTACATTCCTTTTTCTGTCTGAAGCTGCTTTTTCCAGGAGGGAAAATTCAGGGAGGAAGGTCACACCTGAGAAGACTTTCCCAAACTAGACTTCCATAGCCAAAACAGGGCTAGGGACACAACAAGGGAGTGCTGGCCATCTTCAAATTGGCTAGAGCATGGGAGCAGAAAGGGCTCCAAAATCTTCTCTGACATCTCCCAAAAGCTGAGATTTCCTGGCCCAAGAAATGTAGTCCTTCCGCTAACTGTCTCCTGGGATCCCTGAGGAGGTACACTGTCTAAATCTACTCCATTTCTGACCCTACTTGGTTAGAGTTGTAGCAATTGCCATCCCTGTCTTTGTTCTCTCTGACTGCCACCACTTTTGTCTGGATTGAATTGAAACAATTGTTGCCCTCACATCTGGGAACCTGCAATCTGAATTTGCCAACCAAAAGACTTGAACAATGATGGGTCATGTCTGCCCCTGTTACTGGGGATGAGGATTTTTTGGTCCCTTTCTGCTGCCAGGAGCTAACCAGAGACTGGACCATAGGATGAACTGCCATTAAAGTTTGGGATGTGTGCCGGTATCTACCACATGGAGAGAGCAATTTACAGTTCTTTACCCTAATTTTTCAGACTCTTCCTCTGGTTTTTCCCTGGATGCTTTACAGTGTTCTGCAATATGGAGTTTCAAAATAGTTGTTTCAGATACTTCCTGCTTGTGGAATAATTGTTTTGGTGGAAGAACTGAGTCCTGGAGCTTCCTATTCAACCATCTTACCCAGAGTTTTATGCCAATTTATTAATTGGGTTGTTTGTCTTTTTGTTGTTGAGTCGAGAGGTTTTTAAAAAAATATTCTGGATATTACATTCTTATTGGATTTATGGTTTTGAAATATTTTGGATATAATTTTCATAGGCAGCTATCTCTCCTGAATGACAGCCCTACATGGCTTTGCAGCATGGTTGTTGGATCAATAGGACAGAAGTTGGACTTTTTAAAAGAATTTCCATTAATGTTTATGCTAATTTATTTATCTACTGGCAAAATTGTTTTAGTTCATTCTTGTTTTCCTAAATTAGCTATAATTTTTAGTAATATTTTCACCTGTGATACTAGTGTTAGCTATTATTTTGCAAATTTCCCTCAAATATATGGTGACCCTAAATTTTCATTCATTCTAAAATAGAAAAGCTTCCTGGAGACTGTGCGTAAGTTTTAGTAGGACTTGTCTATTGACACATTTTGTGTTAGAATATAAAGAGGGATACAGACACTTGCCTTTGAAATCACAAATTGACGGAATGCAGAAGGCTTTAATTTGAAGTGACATTGCAGAATTCAGCTGATTAATTTTCCTGGTTCTATTCTCTGCTTCAAATTTTGTCTCCCAGGGAATAGATTTTCCACCCGTGTATAAATACCTGGCTCTTGGGACTTTTATGAGCAGGGGTATTTTAGGCATTTGTCTAGATCAAAGATACGTACACTTCAATTTATTTCCTCTTGTAAGCCCCACCTAACATTGTTTTTCTCCACTGCATCTAATGATTCTGGAGTAATACAGAGCATACCAATTTCACTTTGTTGAGAGATACTTTCAAAAGTATTTTAGGCCACAGACATTTCCACTCTGTTTCTTTATTCAGAATGCACATACCAGAAACTTTTTTAAAACCTATCATGGATATACTGATGACCCCAATTCTGTTCAGTCAATATGTGTATTGATATAAGTTCCATTTTTGCAAGGATAATTTTTGTGTGGAAAACAGGAAAACAGGGAGATATATACAGATGAAGAATGTGCCATATCTAATTGGCCCAGTAATTATTGTTCATTAGAAATGGAAAGTTAAGCATCATATAAATTTGAGGAAAATTATCAGCAGTAAAAGAAAGAGCAAAATGTGTATAATGACTGATAATGGCACAAATAGAGATGGTTCAGAAGAGGGAGAATATATAAAATTGAAATCAAATGAATAATAATACAATTAGAGATTTAAGGAAATATTTCTTAAGACTATAGTCAAAATTTGTGAATGAAGCAACAGACTAGACTGTCAAGTGCCTGTGGCTCTATCCCTGACACTGAAAAGATAGAAAGGACAGTACACTCTCAACCTTTTCAGGCAACTGCAGCCCCTTTCAGCCCATACGGACTGGATTTTTGGTTACCTGCATTTCCATCCCCAGCCTTAAAAGGTCAGAAAGGATAGTTCTCCTTCAGACTCTGAGAGCAAATGCAGGTGTTTGGGCCCACACAGATTATATGGCTGGGCACTCCTAAAGCTCCATTCCCATCCCTGGTAGGGAAAGAGGGGGACTGGTGCTAAATCAGTCTACCTGGACAACTGCAGTCAGTTTTGACCCACATAGTTTAACTTGAAGCCCACACCTGAAGTTCCATCCCTGTCCCAGGCAGGGGAGGGAGAAGCATGAAACTTCATCAGTCTCTATGAGCAACCACACAATCTTGGCCTGCATGACTTGGATTACTTCACATGACTACAGCTCCATCTTGGCCTCTGACAGAGAAAGGTGAAGCAGCTTCACTGGGGCAATGCAGGCAGGTTTAGCCTCCACAGCTTACAGTACCAACTGCAAACTCGGTTCTAACTATGCAACCAGCAAGGGAAAAAGGGCAAGAAACACAAAAATGAGATGGCAAAACATAGGTCACTATAAGTTTCCAAATTGAATATCAAAAGTGGCCATAGTTTGGGGTTTTTTTGCATGGCACTTTTATGTGGCTTTGGTATTGGGCTGATGCTTGCATCATAGAATAAGTTAGGCAATGTTCCCTCCACTTCTGTTTCCTGGAAGAGTTTAAGCAGGATTGGTGTTAGTTCTTTTCAGAATGATTGATAGAATTCACCTGTGAAGCCATCTGGTCCTGGGCTCTTCTTTTTGGGAGGTTTCTGATGACTAATTTAATCTTATTACTTGTGATTGGTCTGTTGAGTTTATCAAATTCTTTTTTCATCAATGTAGTTTGCTTGTGTGATTCTAGAAATTTGTCCATTTCATTTAAGTTATTCATCTTGTTGGCATACAATTTTTCAAATTATATTCTTATGATAGCTTTTATTTCTGTGGGACCAATGGTAATATATCTCTCAGATATTTTATTTTATGTCTTTGCATCTTCCCTTTTTTTCTTTGTTAGTCTAGCTAATGTTTTGTCAATTTTATTAATCTTCTCAAAGAACCAGCTTTTGTTTTTGTTCATTTTTCCTAGTTAATTTATTCTCAATTTCATTTAGTTTAGATCTAGTCTTTGTTATTTCTTTCTTTCTGCTTGGTTTGAAATTAGTTTTTTGTTCTGTCTCTAATTTCTCTAAGTGTGCAGTTATGTCTTCGATTTTAGCTCTCTCTTCCTTTTTAATATAAGCATTTATGTCATAAATTTCATTCTCAGGAATATTTTTACTGAATCCCATTGGTTTTGTTATGTTGCATTTTCATTTCATTTGTTTCAGGGTAGTTACTGTATCCTTTTGCAATTCCTTCCTTGACCTACTAATTGTTAAATGTGTGCTGTCTAACTTCCAAATCTTTGTGTCTGTACTGTTTTTCTGACACTTATTAATTTCTAGCTTTATTCCATTGTGGTCAGAGAAATTGCTTTGCATAATTTCAATCTTTCTGAATTCACTGATACTTCTGTGACCTAGCATGTGGTCTGTCCTGGAGAATGATCCATGTGCACTAGAGAAAAGTGTATACCCTGCTGTATTTGGATGTAGTGTTCTGAATACGTCTAATCAGTCTAGATTTGCTAATGTATTATTCAAGGTCTCTGTTTCTTTATTGACCTCTGTCAAGATGTTCTTTCTAATGGTGATAATGTTGTATTAAATTCCCTCACTATACTTGTAAAGGCATCTATTTCTGCCATTAGTTTTTCAAGTGTTTGCTTCATGTACCTTGGGACACCCTGGGTAGTACATACATGGTTATGGTTATATTATCATTTTATTAATATATACTGTCCTTTGTTTCTTACAATAGATTTGCATTTAAAGTCTATTTTGATTATTGTTTGCACGTAAAATCATTTCCAACTATTTGTTTGCAACCTCCTTCTGTTCCTGGGTGTAAGGTGAGTTTCTTATAGACAGTATACATGTTTTCTTATCCATTCTGCCAATCTGTGTCTCTCTTTTTTTTTTTAAAGATTTATTTATTTATTTCTCTCCCCCCCCCACTCACCCCCACCCTGGTTGTCTGTTCTCTGTGTCTACTTGCTGCATCTTCTTTGTCTGTTTCTGTTGTTGTCAGTGGCTCGGGAATCTGTGTTTCTTTTTGTTGCATCATCTTGTTGTGTCAGTTTTCTGTGTGTGCAGCACCATTCCTGGGCAGGCTGCACTTTCTTTCGCGCTGGGTGGCTCTCCTTACAGGTGCACTCCTTGCGCATGGGGCTCCCCTACGCGGGGACACCCCTGTGTGGCAGGGCACTCCTTGTGCACATCAGCACTGTGCATGGGCCAGTTCCACACAGGTCAAGGAGGCCTGGGATTTGAACCACAGACCTCCCATGTGGTAGACGGATGCCCTAACCACTGGGCCAAGTCCACCATCCCCAATCTGTGTCTCCTGATTGGAGAGTTTAATCTGTAACATTCAATGTTGTTGCTGTTAAGGCAGTACCTACATTAACCATTTTTTATTTGTTTATGTATGTCATATTTTGTTTTAATTTCTCTTTTTAGTTATTCTTACTAATATCTTTCCTTTCTACACTTTCCTCCAACCTTTCTCTCCTGTTTTTCCTTTTCAACCTGCAGAACTCCCTTTAGTTTTTCTTGAGGAGAAGGTTTCTTGTTGACAAACTTTCTTAATTTCTGTTTGTGAATATTTTGAACTTTTCCTCATTTTCAGTGTGAGCTTTGCTAGATACAGATTATGAGAATTATTGACTGGCAGGTTATTTTTTTTTCTATTCAGTACCTTAACTATGTCATACCACTGCCTTCTTGCCTTCATGGTTTCAGATGAGATATCTGTACTTAATCTTTTTGAGCTTCCCTTTTATGTGATGGATCTCTTTATTCTTCCTACATTCAGTATTCTCACTTTGTCTTGAGTGTTTGACAATTTGATGAGTATATATGTCTCAGGGTAAGGCAGTTAGGATTTATACTGTTTGAAGTGTGCTGTGCTTCCTGGACATGTACATCCATGTCCCTCAAAAGAGTTGGGAAATTTTCAGCCACTATTTCCTCCTGCACCCCTTCTGCCTCCTTTACTGTCTCTTATCCCTCTGGGATGCCTATAATGCATATGTTTGTGTGTTTTGTGTTGTTATTCAATTCCCTGAGTCCCTACTGAATTGTTTCTATCTTTCGATCTATCTGTTGTACAATTTGTCCAATTTCAGATGTACTATTTTTGACATCATTCATTCTTTCCTCTGCCTGTTCAAATCTGCTTTTATGTGCTCCCAGCATGTTTTTTTTTTATTCCTTGCATTGTGCCATTCATCCCCATCAGATCCATTGTCTTTTTATGTATGTTTATGACTTCTTCAGTATGTTCTTCCAGTGTCTTCTTAATATTCTTATGTCTTCCTCTGCTTCATTAAGTTTATTCATAATTTTTGCTTGGATATCCTTGATTAGATGTTCCCCATTCTGCATCACTTCCAGGGTTTGTTTTTTTTTGTGTGTTTTTTTTTTTTTTTTGCTTTTTTATTAGCCGGGGCCATGTCTTCCTGTTTCTTTGTATGGCTTGTAATTTTTTGTTGGTCTAGGCATCTGGTTACTTTGATGGGATTAATCAGATGTTAGTTTCTCTTTCTACTCTAAGGTTTAATTTTGCTTTGTTTGGTTTTGTGTTTGGTTCCACTTGTAATTGTCCATGTTGCATGAAAATAATATTAAGTAAAGGAAAGAAAGAAGAAGAAAAAAATTAATAGTAATAATAAAATAAGAAAAAAGGGAATCATTAAAGAGCCAGGAAAAAAGTAATAAGTGAAAATCATAAAAATGCAAATGACTAAGAATAAAAAAGGTGGAATAAAGAAATAAAATAAGAAAAAATAGAATAAAAGACAGGAAAGATGAGAAGAGATGAAGAAGGAAATGAAGACCAAATAAGAGAAGGTGGGGTGAGAAAAAGCAATGTAGGGGGGAAATGAAAAAAAGAAAAAAAGAAATATACTAATCACAAAGAAAAGACAAAAACAAAAAAGAAAACACAACAAACCGGGAAAAATGAGCTTCTCTCTTAGGTCCCCAGGAACCATCTCAGCCTGCTAATACTTATCAATCATCCTGTAGCCTGCCCTCCACAGATAAGATAACCAGTTTTAGAGAACAAAATAAAGAATTTAAAAATGAAAATAAGTAAATAAAATAAAAATATAAAATGGCAGATCATAAAAAAATCTTATTCAATGAATAGCCATATCCAAAAGGGAGAAAGAAGACCCCTATCTCACACCTTAAACAAAAATTTACTCAAAATGGATCAAGGATGTAAATATAAAAAGAGCAACCATAAAACTCCTAGAAGAAAATGTAGGAAAACATCTTCAGGATCTTGTGGTAGGTGGTAGTTTCTTAAACTTTATGCCTGAACACAAGCAACAGAAGAAAAAATAGAAATATGGGACCCCCTAAAATTTCAATGCTTTTGTACCTCAAAGGACTTTGTTAAAATGGTGAAAAGGCGGCCAACTCAATGGGAGAAAATATTTGGCAATCATATATTTGAGAAAGGTTTAATAACCATGATGTATAAGAAGATCATACAACTCTACAACAAATATATAAATTATCTGATTTAAAAATGGGTCAAACAATTTCACACCTATTAGACTGGCTGCTATTAAAAAATTGGAAAACTGTGAATGCTGAAGAGGAGTGATAGGAATGCTTATTCATTGTTGGTGAGAATGTAGAATGGCACAGCCACTGTGGAAGACTGTTGGCAATTCCTAAGGAAGTTGTTCTAAAATTTTTGAGATGCAAAGGTACACATTGTGATTATACTAAAAACCATTTATTATACACTTTGGATAGAATAGCTAGAAACAGAAGCTACAGTGGGGGGAGCATAGAGAAATTGTGAGGTAATGAATTTTCTTGTTTGTTTTTTGTTTATTGTTATTGAAATACTGAAAATGCTCAAATAATGATTGAAGTAATGAATGCAAATAATATTGATTGTACATTTTGGATGAATTGTACGTTTATTAATATGTATCAATAAAATTGATTTGTTAAAAAATATCTCTGTCTATAAGTTCCCTGTCACATATGTACTGGCTCTGCTGGACCACTCTCTGGAAATTTTCTCTTAGGAGGTACTAGTATTTGAACCAGGGACCTAATATATGTGAAGCCAGTGTTTATCCACTAAGCTACACCCATTCCACACTCCACAGGTTAGGTAGGCTTCTGGAAGCTTCTGTGGCTCTCCCCATCCTCTTTTCCCTCAGGCAATTTGGGCTTCTAACAGTGTGCTATCTTCCCTGGCTCCCTTCTCCCCAGGTCTGGTTAGGCACCATTTGCCCCTCACTGACCTAATTCATCTCTCTCCCAGGGCAGTTGGATATGACAGCCTACTTAAAGAGATCTCTTCTTCCCTCTCCCTCAGGACGCTCCAGTGCTGGCTGGGTTTTTTGTTTTGTTTTGTTTTGTTTAAGTATTCAAAAGTGGCTCAGCTGGCCAAACTCACTGAAGAGAAGCCACTCTATGCTCTTTACCAGACCCCAGCTCTTCCCAGGGAGGAGCGCCTCCTTCTCCCACTCAGTTGACTACAGTGGGCCTAGGTTTTACCCAGGCTATTCTACTGGAGGGTGGGGTATATGTGCTGTTCCCAGCCACAAGGGCAAATAACACATGCTTTCCTTTGGCCTCTTTGTCTCTCCATCCCTCTCCCTCCTGGATGACATGCAGCACTCTCCTGGTCTGCAAATGTCCAAAGCAGCTCCCTCAGATAGCTTTTGCCCTTCATTCATTGATTTTGTAAGAGACATGAGCCCTGTCTGCCTACTCTGCCACCATCTTCCTGGAAGTTCTCTATTATATTTTTATCTGCAAATGTTCTCCCTAAGCAATGCTTTATCTGTATCCCTCAAATTATGAGATGTTGTGCTTTCATTATTATTTGGATAAAATATGCTAATTTTATGTGTAAGTTCTTTGACCAACAGTTACTTAGAAGTTTAAGATATATCTATTTTGAGAAGAGATATTTATTAGAGATGTAGTGGGTTTACAGAAAAAATCATGCATAAAATACAGAATTCCCATATGCCATCCTATTATTAATACCTTGTATTTGGGTGAAACATTTAATTGGAAATTGATAATAGTGCATTTTATAATTACAAAATTAACTATAATCCATGGTTTAACCTAGGGTTAGCTGTGTTCCATGGAATATTTTTTAAAAATTTATTTTGTTACCATATATACAACCTACATTTTCACTTTTAATCACATTCAGATATATATTTCAGTACAGCTAATTAAATTCACAATGTTGTGCTACCATCACCACCATCAATTACCAAAATATTTCCATCATGCCAAATAGGAACTCTGTGTATTTTCAGTCTTGACTTCCCATTTCCTATGCCCACTTCTTCTCCTGGTAACCTATATTCTAGATTTTTACTCTGAGTATGGGTATTCTAATTATTTCAGATCATTGAGATCACACAATGTTTGCCTTATTAGTCTGACTTATTTCACTCAGCTTGATAACTTCAAGGTTGTATAGATTAATTGCACTCCTTTTTACTGCTGAATAATATTCCTTTGCATGTATATTCCAATTTTATTTATCCAGTCACACTTTATATATACTTGGGTTGCTTCCATCTTTTGGCACTTGTGACTACCATGCTATGAACAATGGTGTGCAAATATCAGTTCAAGTCTCTGCTTTAAATAATTTTGGATGTATACCTAGATGTGGGATTGCCAGATCATATGGTAGTTCTACACTTGGCTCTCTGAGGAGCCACCAAAGTATTTTCAACAGAGGCTTCACCATTTACATTTCTACCAGCAGTGAATGTTTATTCCTATTTCTCCACATCCTCTCCAAACTTGTTATTTTCTGTTTGTTTGGTTTTTTAATAGCAGCCTTCTAGTAGGTAGGACATGGTATTTCAGTTTGGTTTTGATTTGCATTTCCTTGATGGCTAATGATGTTGAGAGTCTTTTCACATGCTTTGTGGTCACTTGTATATCTTCCCTAGAGATGTCTATTAGAGTCTTTCGCCTAATTTTCAATAAGGTTGTTTGTCTTTTTGATGTTGAGTTGAAGGATTTCTACATATTTGGATATTAAATCCTTACCAGATATGCAGTTTCCAAATGTTTTCTCCCACTGTGTAAGTAACCATTTTACTTTCATAATAAAGTCCTTTGAGACTCAAAAGTTTTAAATTTTGATGAGGTTCCATTTATCTCTTTTTGGTTCTTGTTTCTTGTACTTTGGGTATAAAGTCTAAGAATCCATTGCTTAACACAAGATCATGAAACTGTTTCTCTGTGTTTTCTTCTAGAAATTTGATAGTTCTGACTATTTTATTGAGGTCCTTATTCCCAATTGAGTGATTTTTGTGTAAGGTGTAAGGTAAGGATCCACCTGGTGTGTTTTTGTTTGTTTGTTTGTTTTGTTTTGTTTTAGCAAATAGAGATCCATTTTGTCCAGCACCATTTGTGGAGAGACTATTCTTTCCCAATTGAGTGACCTGTGACCCCTTGTCCAAATCATTTGGCTATAATGTCAGGCTTGATTTCTGAGCCCTCAGTTCTGTTCAGTTGCTCTATATATCCGTCCTTTTGCCAGTACCATACTGTTCAGAATAATGTGGCTTTGTTACAAGATTAAAGTTTGTGAAATGTGAGTTCTCCAAATTCATTTTTCTTTTTCAACATGGCTTTAACTGTTCTGGGTCACTTTCTTCTGTGTATTAGCATTTTTCTTTAAATTTTGTGTAAAATAATTGAGTTACTTATTTTTATTTCATAAACAGGGTTCTTTTAGTGGTAATAAAAGGATTTTTAGCTGATTTTCAATAATTAGAGTTGTTTTTTCTCCCATTTCTAGCAATTTCTGTTCTTAAGGGCATAATTTTTACAAATTAACTAAAAATGTCAGATTTGATAAGTTACATGAAATGGACAAATTCCTTTAAATATACAATTACCAAAACTGAAAGGGGAAAATATAAAAATATAAAGAGACTTATATTTGCTAATAAAATTGAATATTTAATTACATCTTTTCCATAAGGAAATCTCCAGCCCCAAATGACATTAATGGTGAATTCTTCCAATACTTAAGAAAGAAAGAATAAACTCATTAAGTAGAGAAACATGGAATACTTTCCAACTTGCTAATGAGTCCACATACCTAAACAATAAACCCTTACAAAGACATTGTAAGAAAGAAAATTTGCAGACCAATATGTCTTAGAAATATGTGAAATTTCTAAAAGAAAAACTAATATTATTATTTAAGTTAATAATATTGATTAATTAATATTAAATATTGAACCTCAAATATATTAAAAAGAAAATGCTTAATAAAAAATTGGGACTTAGTCCAGAAATATAATGTTGGACTAATATTAACACTTCAGTCAATGATTTTCTTAGTAGCAGAATAAAAGAGACAAACCATATGCTCATCTTTTTAAATTCTTTTTTATTTTCTTTAAAGATACTTAGATTACATAAATGTTACATAGAAAATATGGGGAATCCCATATGCCCCACTCACCATACCTTCCACATTTCCCACATAAACAACATCTTTCATTAGTGTAGTACATCATTGCAATTGATAAATGTGTTTGCACTGCCACTGAGCATGGATTATAGTTTACATTGTAGTTTACACTCTCCCCCACAAAATTATATAGATAATGGCAAGATATATAGTGGCCTATATCTGTTGTTGCAATGTCATTCAGGAAGATTCCCAAGGCCCGAAAATGTCCCTCTATTACATTTGTTTTGCCCTCTCTTTTCCCTCACTGCCTCCAGTGGCCACTGCCTCCACATCAATGTTGTAATTTCTTCCATTGCTAGAATTACAGAAAGTCCATAGTAGAATAACTAGTAAGTCCACTCTAGTCCATAGTTCATTCCCCAATCCTGAAGATTCTGGGATGGTGATGTCTATTTCACCTGTAATTGAGAGTGGGCTTTGGATCCCATATAGCTGATGAAGTTGTAGGCTCTCTCATGTCCTTGGTGGGGGGATTGTCCATCCTCACCCTCTTGTTAGTTTTCCTAGTTGAGACCAAAGAAGTGGAGAGTATGTGTTATATCTCTATTGAGATTCAGGACCCAGCTGGCACATGGACAGTCCAAAGATTTGTCTCCTGAATGTACACCTACCAACTCCAGCACCAGCTATAGGTTCAAATAGAAGAGACAAAGGAGCCCTGTACAGGGAAGCCATAACTGAGTCCAACTCTGTCACTCTCAGGGGTACAAACTCCAAAGTAGAGCCCACTGGTAAGGCACCAAACTCCAGACCTATCTGCCCTGACCATAGGCCCTGGGTTTCATCTGTTCATCTTTAGATGAATTTTTCATTCAAAACTCAAAACAAGAGATTGACACTCTTACTATAATCTTACAGAGAGGAAAGTGGGTTAGTACCTATTAAAGCTTGTAGATAACAAATTTAACAGTAGCCCTACAGCTATTAAATGGAATAGAAGGATTCAAATCCAGATTTATCTTTTGCCAAAGACTGTGTGTTGGGCAACTGCATTATGCTTTTACACATCAGCTTTCGAATACTTCAGCAAAATACATTGTACCTGAAACTAAACCCCCATTATCAAATTCTCAAGCCATGGCCTTAGGAACCATGGAAATTTTTATTTGAAAAATCTTAGGAGACATACTTGGTTACTTGGCATGTCTTAAACAAAGGTAATAAGACAATAGCTCTGACCAAGCTTGAATCAGAGGTTTTCTCAAAGAAAGCAATATTAAAAATTCCTACACCCTCTCATGCTGAAACTTTGACTTTCATATGATGATAAAAACAGAATCTTCTAAACAGGTAGCAATGGACACAACCAATCCAGTGTCCACATAGAAGAGGTGGCATTGGATTGGGAAAAGTGGACATAATGGACAAAGGGTATGGGGAAAGGCAGGAAGAGATGAGAGGTGGAGGCGTCTTCGGGACATGGAGCTGCCCTGGATGGTGCTTCAGAGGTAATCACCGGACATTGTAAATCCTCACAGGGCCTACATGATGGAATAGAGGAGAGTATGGGCCATGATGTGAACCAATGTATATGAGGTGCAGAGGTGCCCAAAGATGTACTTACCAAATCCAATGGATGTGTCATGATGATGGGAACGAGTGTTGTTGGGGGGGCGGAGAGGGGGGGTGGGGGGGTGGGGTTGAATGGGACCTCACATATATATTTTTAATGTAATATTATTACAAAGTCAATAAAAAATTAAAAAATTAAAAAAAAAAAAACAAAAAACAAAACAGAATCTTCTAATACTGTCATATTAACTGGCTTTCTTATCAATGTTTTATCTTCTAATTCCACCCATAAACAGAAGACTCAGAAGCTTACCTGGATAGTTTATCACATATGTCATACCATTTCCCCAAATTAAGATATGATAAAATAGATATGGATAAACAGACTTTGTTTTAACCTTTCACACCTATGCATTATTTATACTATATGTTAAATACATAACACTTATAAGCAGGTATGTTTACTGAATAGAGTTTTTAATTGGAAAAGCAAACACACAAGCAAAAATAACTTTAGGCAAATAGATTTCCATTCAAAATTTTCCTAACTTGAGAAACTTTCTAGGAGAACCACAGGTTGGAGGATGTCTTCCACATGCTAGTTTACTATCTATGTTATTTAAAAATTATTTCACCTCATGCTTTTAATTTTGCAACTCAGCATATTTTAACAGGAAGCCTTGCCTCCTGTGGTTTTCATTATCGTAGCTGCCTGCTCTAGAATGAAAGAATTATTTATCAGATTTTTAATTGTTGGATTTATTATGCAGGACTTAAAATAAATATGCAATCTCACTTTAATGCAAAAATGTATCTTAATGAATTCTTAGAATAGAAAATTCTGAAATTGTTTACTCAATATTTTTGAGAAAATATAAAAACTGATACATATTGATAAACATTCATAAAATTATGAAGTTGGAATTAAAGTCATCTGGGAAATCAGATGTAATTCCATGTTTACAATTCAATGAATTCCAACCCCTATGGTCACATATCCCATCAGAGAAGAGTTGCTAAAATTTGAAGTTTGTTATTGAGGGTTTTTTTCTCCTTTTCAAATATATTCTAGTTATAGTTCTACTTTCAGTAAAGCCAAATTTATTTGTTTTCCCATCAGAGACCTATGGGAACTCTGTCTGTGCTACCAAAAAACAAATTATATCATTTTCCATGGAAAATCCCCAGAGAAGCCATTATTTAGGGTTCTTAATAAATGCAGTGCAGTTGTTTCTGATCAATATAAGCTACAATCAAGGATTTGAAAATATCTGGTACCAGGGTGAGTTTGTATGATTCTACAGAAAAAAATTATGTAAGATGCATAAACAATTCTGCTATTAATTAAGATGGACTCAAGTCAGAGTGTGGTTAAAGTACAAAGGCTCTGAATCATCTTATTTTTTAGACTCCAATATTTAGAGATATTTACAAATTGCCTTGAGGAAAGAGAAGGAGAAGTAAGGAAAAAATTAAACATTGCTTTAGCACTAGAGGAAGAAGACTCCATGAGGTTGATGCAACAACAAGGACCAAAGATATAGTTTCAGGCAAGCAAATTTGTGTATAATAATAGAACATCTTCTCTATTCTTCATAGATGGAGGAGACATCCTTAGGAAGAGAAAAGACCTCTACCACTGAAAATGAATTAGTAAAGTGTTGTAAGGAATACCAGTGATAATGTAGCTGGAATCGTTTCCATATATGTTTCCTAGTTCTAAATATCTGTAACTTCATTTTAAAAACCTTTAAGAATGCAGAATCTTGAAATCATGTTTGTCTTCTTCTTGATACACTCTTATTTTATAATATGTACACTAATTTGTTAAGATTCTTACAAACATTAGGACCACCAAGAAGGAAATTTTGGAATGTATTTATCCATTTAATTATTCATTCATTACATACCTTTTTCTTGAAGCAGTCACTATTTTAAGATAAATGAACAAAATAGGCAAAAACCCCACTATAAAATCTATAACATAGATTTTATATTCTAGTAAGGGATATCAGACTATAATAATGCCATAGAGAAAAGAAAAGTTAGAGATGGAGATGGGTAATGTCAAGTTTTGCAGGGGAGGGGCAGTTCTAAATCAGGAGGTGAGGGAAAGCTTCACTTTGGGATAGATCCTCAATAGAGACCTGAAACTGTTGAAGGAACTCACCAGGGTAATAGCTGGGGAAGAACACAGGCATTGGAAATCACAAGTATGGCCCTGAGTTGAACACATGCTGATTGAGTTTGAAAAACCTCCAATAGTTTTGGATGAATTGAGAGACTCAGAGTTGTAGGAGACTCAGTCAGAGATTTAAAAGGTCACTAAATGAGCAGGGATTTTAAGCAATGGTAAGGGCGTTGGCTTTTTGCTTTGTGTGAGATGGCAAGACATTGGAGGTTTTTAGGGATGGTAAGCCATACTTTTACTTAATCTATTTTATCAAGCAAAATAATAATAATTGTCATGGCACTATATATTTTGCATATTATGCTCCAGGTTAAGCTGAAATGTCCATGTTTTAATTTAATTAATAGTAAATTATCTTATGGTCAAACAAACTGAAATTTTTAGGTATTAAATTCACAGAACTAGTATCTGGTAGAGCCAAGATCTGAACATGAATCTGCTTGATTCCAGTCTGTATTTTTTACTCCATATGCCAAACAAAAAGAATGTTGCTCAGAGTTTCTGTTTCTAGAATTATAGCGTGATTGTTGTATTCTTTAATGCATTCTCACATCAGCAGAGATTTTAATATGTTTCTTCTATTGAAAAACTCTGGAAAGCAGGGGGATATTTTCTTAAGAGGTTTTTATAGGTGAAACTGGATATGACTTGTGTTCTATGCCCCTACTGTGTTTTCGCTTTTCCTCACTCTGGTTTCCTCTATGCACTCCAGTCAAAAAGAATAGTAGCATAGAAGTAGTGCCATGTTTTAGAACACCAGAGAGGTTGACTTGCTCAAAACTGCACAAAAGTCTGTGCCCTCACAGCTTCATAAGCTTATCCCATTTGGTTAATGCTACATCATAAAGAATGCTACACGGTGAAAGAAACAAAGGAAAGAAAGAAGGAAGGGAGGGAGGGTGGGAGAAGAAAAAAAGGAAGAAATATGCTATTTTAGATACCATAAAAAAGCTCAATATTGGATATGGCATGTGTGCAATGTTATTTTTGAGATAACAAATTGCAATTGGTTCATGTTTTTAGGAAGAAATAAAATAATAATTTAGCCTCGGATGTTCTATAAAACAACGAAGAAAATTTCATAGAGAGGAGAAAGGAGATTATATCAATAAAACTTTTGTATATAAATATAAAACAGGAAAAGATTAGAATTGATGACTTTTAAACAAATTTCTGATGGGAAAAAAGACACATCAGGCAAATAGGAATATTGACCAAAGATTTTCAAGCTTTTCCTGGCTCTCAGTATTGGCACTTTTCATAACTTCTTGTGCTTCATCTAGAACTATTTGCTTTTTTTGTTTTTATTTATTGAGCTTGTTTTTATAACTTCATTTGAAAAATATTCCACTGGTTAAAACAAATGGTTTAAAAAATTTGATATGGAAAACCTGAGGCTAAGTCTCACCCCAAAAAGACAAAATAGAATTAATCAAATTAGAACTTCAGAAGAGCCTGTTATATGGCGGAGATAAAAACATAACAGAAGTTGATTTGTGGAACTTGTGGAAATGCAGTAAAATGTACAATACTGAAGGAAAATGAGTAATAAGTTGATAATCTAAAACAAGCAATAAAGAAGGGAGGGATTTATAAATTATAAGGTGATGAAGAATTTTCTTAAAAAAAAATTCAACCCTGCAGTCATACTTTTCATCAGGTAAGATTTCAGGATAAAGCCATGTTCCAAAGCAGAAAAAAGGTGGAAAACTAACTGCTGTCATGATTCAAACTAATAAATTAATAAATACTCCATTTTAAGAATATAATTTTTCATAGATACTTAGGAATAAAAGAAAATATACGATCATTTATAGATTTCATGTTTATCTACATAGGAATTTGTAGAGACTCACTAGAAACCATGAGAATTAATTTGAACATAAAAAATATCGTGGGTTAAGTTTAAATACTGCAAAGTTGTTCATGTTTCCCAGCAATAAACAATTAAAGAAACAATGTAAAATACAGGTGACCATGTTTTGTAAGTTGTAGCAGCATATAACAGTCTGGACAGACAGATTTCTGTACCTGATAGTTCTGCCTAGAAAATCCAGACATGTCAGGGATAGGCCTATAGCTAGATCAGCCTGAGTACCATAATATAATTTGCTAAAAATTAGGTATTCACATAACTTAATTGAGTATAGCTCATAGATATATATGACAGGGCTTTTGGAGGACGGGCAATTATTTGGGAGGCAAGAGAATTATTATTCTTAAATAGGATCCAAAGTTTGGAAACTGCATAAGGGAGCAAAAGTAAGCATTTGTAACTGATCAGGGTATATAAGCAGGTGCATGTAGACAGAATTTACAATAAAAGAGCAAGACCGACCAGTGCTTTACCACTATGTTTTCATTCTGATGATTCAGTATCAGGCTTAGGAATACTCAGAATGAAAGAACATAGTCTGGGTTCACAACAATTATTTTTTAATAGTTATTTTATATTGTGTAAAATACTTGTTAATCTTTTGTGTCTGGCTGAAAATAACCTTGCTGCTCTCATCTTGTATAGCACACTTTTATGAGTTAGAAAACAAGATGCCCTCTGGTTGACAAACATGCATGGGGCCAATAGCTCCAGTCTGACACCAAGATTCTTCGTCCTCAATGGGATTCCTGGCCTGGAAGCTGCACATGTCTGGATCTCCCTGCCATTCTGCTTCATGTACATCATTGCTGTGGTAGGAAACTGTGGGCTTATCTACCTCATTAGCCATGAGGAAGCCCTGCATAGGCCCATGTATTACTTCCTAGCCCTGCTGTCCTTAACAGATCTTAGTGGCTGTACTGCATTTGTCCCAAATATGTTGTGTATCTTTTGGTTCAGTCTCAAGGAGATCGACTTTAATGCATGCCTTGTGCAGATGTTTTTCATTCACATGCTGACAGCCATGGAGTCTGGCGTGCTCATGCTCATGGCTCTAGATCGCTATGTGGCCATTTGTTTCCCTTTACGTTATTCCACCATCCTCACCAACACCGTAATTACCAAAGTTGGACTTGCCACCCTCATGCGAAGTGTGTTACTCATGATGCCATTCACTTTCCTGGCAAAGCGTCTTCCCTACTGCAGGGGCAACCTCATCCATCATACTTATTGTGACCATATGTCTGTGGCCAAATTGTCCTGTGGCAATGTCAAGATTAATGCTATCTATGGTCTTGTAGCTGCCTTGTTAGTTGCAGGATTTGATACATTTTGTATCTCCATGTCTTACACTATGATTATCCGTGCTGTAGTAAATCTCTCCTCTGCAGATGCTCGCCAAAAAGCCTTCAGCACCTGTACCTCGCATATATGTGTTATTGTCATCACCTATGTCCCAGCCTTCTTCAACTTCTTCACTCACCGCTTTGGGGGTCGCACCATACCTCACCACATCCACATCTTTATTGCCAACATCTACCTGCTGCTGCCTCCCACCTTGAATCCAATTGTCTATGGAGTGAAGACCAAGCAGATCCGTGAAGGAGTGATCAAATTGTTTCTTAGAGAGAAAGTTATTTTTAATAAGAGATAAATGTATGATACAGAATCCCATATATAACAAAAAGATAAAAATACATAGAAGAGAGCAAATGAAAAATTCAATGAAAATGCCTTTCTATAAAAGGCAAATTTGATATTAGAAAAGCAAATAGAAAGAAAGCAAGAGTACTTTTCAAACGTAATTTAAATTTTTGCAAAGTGGACAAACAGATTGGATTAGTTATACAAGTAACACTCTTACTGCACTTTGAACTAGGCACCATGGGGAAATACAGGAAAGAGTAAAGTATGTTAGATAATTTAGAGAATTCTAGAAGATTGAGGAAAGCACATAGGCAATCCGGTTCCTCTGTTATAGGAAAGCATGAAGCACATCCCCCAAAATATATGCTGAACTCCAGGGAACTTATCCTCCTCTCTATTTCATATTTATGTGCAATATGTATAATATAACAAAAAGCTGTAAAACACTTCTTGTCCAGAGAATTATTTGGATTCACATACATGTGCCAGTATATACGCAAAAGAAGTTGAGTATATATGATCACCAGAGTTCATCACAATCTAGGAAGCATTCCTTGGAATTAATATCAAGCAGAATTTTGAAACAGAGAGGATACTATTTGAGGACAGTAAAGGAGACATTAAGAAAATCTATAAGGTGTGCCAAATAAGGATGTCTGAGCTTGATTTCTTTTCCTGTCTTAATTGTAGAAGGAGAAGTAATTGAGTGGTCAAGTACAAAAGGAAAAGGAATACCTTATTTAGATTCTGGAACTAGAAGAGTTCAAAAGTGGGAGTAGAAGGATAAACTTGTCATTCAAAAATAGCTAAAATTCATGAAAACAGAGAAAGAATAAGAGTATAATCTAAAATAATAGTAATAAATAGAATGTGATCAGGAAATTAATGCATTTAGATAAGGCAGTAAGAGATTATTTACATAGCTGAAATTTAAATTATCTGCTAATAAGAATGTTATATTCTAATTTAATGTTATATATGGCCAGGTGGTTGCAAAATATATTGATTACACCATGTACTTTACAATATAAATTTCATGTGTTTAGAAGCAAAACCTGAATTTTTAAACTACTCACATTATAAAAACAATCCTCAATAATGGAAACTAAATTATAAGAAGCAGGTCATCACTAAAATTACTGTATCTTGGAATAGAAATTTTAAGATTTGGTAAATTTTGTTCCCCAGGTATTTTCACTGAAACTATATACCAAAACAATATCAAACAGACCAAGAAATTAGTTTTCCTAAAATGCAATTTATTAAACATATTATTTGTCAAGTTCTATACTAAGGCTTCACATACATTAGATATAATATTTCATTGAACTTTTACATAAAAACTATGGAAAAGATATAATTATTCAATTTTATAGATAAGGAACATGAGCTATAGAAACAGTAAGACTAGAAAAGTCCCAAACAATTCAATTTTAATAATAATAATATTAATAATCCTGTGTAGTGGGGTGGGGATGAGGTATTCCATGACAATGGGGATAATGAATAAGCAGTAAAACCAGAATATAACATTAAAAATCTGGAGAAATAAAATTCATTAAATAAAGTCTATTTGAGGCACCTAAAAATTCCAATTCATTTTATGCCAATTTCCCCTTTACAAGCTCAAAAAGTTATGATGATCATGATAAATTCTAACTCTGAAGTTTCACATCTGAATTAAACAAGCAGGCCAGCATTTCTGGGGAATTTAAAAATAATTATAAAGTAGATGGTAAGGTAAGATAATACTGCTTGGTGTTCAAGTTAGATGGTCAGATGAAAGGGAAAGGAAGGTAAGGAGAGAGGAGGAGAAGACTAGAAAGAAATGACAGAAAACACTTTGTTCCAAACTCCATTTCCTGCCCTAGAGGCCAAGTGTTGCGAGGCAGAGCTCCCTGGGCTTAATGGAAAAGACCCAAGCCTCCTAACTCAACCCCAAGTCGTTTGATCAGATCTAGAACAAATGTACCATATACATAAATACAATCAAACTTCAATTTATTTGAACTGCATTTCCTTCCCAACTCTAAGAGTTACTAAAGTTGCCCAAAGAAAGGCAGAGGGAGGAAATTATAAGGTAGTATAAAGAAAAGTGAAAATCATATCTATCCTGAAGAATTTCCAGGACAATTTGGCCCACACTATAGGTTGGTTTTACATGTGGATGTTCAGAGATAAAGAATACAGAACAAACAACAAAACAAAAACTACAGAGCTTACTGCAGGCATTCCCTTGTCAAGTTCATACTAACAGTTATATTCTGTTTTACCAAACTGGCAAAATTCAGGCAAAAATATAACTAAAATCTTATCTCATTTTTTCCCTGATCTCTGTCTCTCAGTATCAATGAATGAAAAATTTACATTTTTTGAAGTAAAAATACCACAGATTTGGATTCTTTATCAAACTATTTCCAAAGCCACTTTATAAAAAATTCAAAAATGAAAATGATTGCACAAGGAAAATTAATATTTTGTGGGCTGATTAGAGATGATAACACTGAGTTTAAAGTCTTCCATCTTAGAGATGAGGAGTGAAGGTCATTTAAATGAAAAGAGGATTGATATTGCTCTCGAATTTCTTCTGGTTCCTTTGGAACAATTGATATCTGTAAAAATTAGATAATTGGGTAGACACACTTATCTACTTGTGAGTGAATTTTATTTTAGATGGTTAGGCACAGCTTTATTTGTCCAAACCATGTTATTTTTATGCACCTGGACAATTTGAACCAGAGGCTCTTAATCGCTTTTATTCCATGAGCCCTTTTTTCAGTTGGGTGAAAATCATACACCCCTTTCTAAGTTCATACTATACTGTGTTTATTTAATAAATATATTACACCCACATATCCCCACAATAAAATGTTATTGTATTGCATTTTATATTTTTAGGTACTCAGGTAAAATTTATTGTCTTTTAAAGGGTATTTACAATGTCAGCTTTCTTTTTTTTAAAAAAAATCAATTTTGTTGATACACATCAATAAAGCATACAATTCACCCAAAGTGTACAATCAGTAGTATTTCCTAAAATCATGTAGTTGTGAGCTCATCACTTTAATCATTATTAGAGCATTTTCATTATTTCAATAATAATAATAATAGACAAAAAATAGACAAGTAAGAAAATTCCTCACATCTCAGTCTCTCTATGCTTTCCCTACTGTACATGGATGCTGTTTCTAGCTATTCTATCCAAAGTGCATAATCAATGGCTTTTAGTGTAATCACAATATTATACATTCATCATCTCAAAAATTTTAGAATAATTTCATTAATCCAAACAGAAAGACTCTACACCCTTTAGCAATTATTCCTCAGACCCACATAATCACTAACCTACTTTCATGTTTATATATTGATTTATATTTACATTTTATATAAATGGAATCACACAATATGTAGTACTAGGTGTCTGGTCTCCTTCTCTTAGTATAATGTGTGTTTTTTTTTTTTGTCTGATATTAACATTTTGTACGATTAACTTACATTTGTTCAGCTTCAAAGAAAAATGGTCTTAATATGCAATTCTACCCATATTCAAGTATTTATAATTTTGTGTCTGGCTTGCTTCATTCAACATAATTTCCTCCAGGTTCATCCATGTTGTCATGTTTCAAGACTTAATTTCTTCTTACTGCTTCATAATATTTAATCGTGTGTATATTCCACAAATTATTTATCCACTCATCAGTTGAAGGCACACCTGGTTTGTTTCCAATTTTTGGCTATTATGAATAATGCTGCTATGAACATCAGTGTGCAGATATCTGTTTGTGTCACTGCTCTCAGTTCTTCTGGTTATATACACAGCAATGGTATTGCAGGGTCCCATGGCAAGTCTATATTCAACTTCCTTAGGAACTGCCAAACAGTTCCCCACAGTGGGTACACCATTCTACATTCCCACCAATGGTGAATAAGCATTCCTATGTGTCCACATCCTTTCCAACATTTAGTTTTCTGGCTTTTTAATAGTGGCCAGTCTAACAGGTGTGAAATTATATCTCATTGTAGTATTGATTTGCATCTCCCTAATCGGTAGTGTTGTTGAACATTTTTTTCAGGTGCTTTTTGCCATTTTTTCCCCATTGGACAGTTGTCTTTTCAAGTCTTTTCCCCTTTGCCCTTTTTTAAAATCAGATAATTTGTCTTTTTATTGTTGAGTTGTATGATCTCTTTATATATCATAGATATTAACACCTTATCAGATATGTGATTGCCAAATATTTTCTCCCATTGAATCAGTTGCCTTTTCAACCTTTTGACAAAGTCCTTTGAGGTACAAAAGTGTTGAATCTTGAGGAGGTCCCATTTATCTACTTTTCCCTTTGTTTCACTTGCTTTCAGAGTAAAGTTGAAGAAACTACTGCCTACCACAAGATCTTGAAAATGTTTTCCAATACTTTCTTCTAGGACTTTTATGGTTGTTGTTTTTATATTTAAGTCCTTAATCCATTTTGAGTTAATTTTTATATAAGGTGTGAGATAGGAGTCTTCTTTCTTTCTTTTGGATAGGACTACCCAGTACTCCTAGCGCTAATTGTTGAATTAAGTGTTCTGGCCCAACTGGATGGTCTTAAAAGTCCTGTCAAAAATTGCTTCACTGTAGATGTGAAGGTCAATTTCTGAGTTCTCAATTCAGTTCTATTGATCTACAGTGCCTATCTTTATGCCAGTACCAACTGTTTTTACCCCTGCAGATAAGCAATATGCTTTAAAGTCAGGAAGTGAGAGTCCTCCAACTTTGTTCTTTTTAATGATATTTTTGGTATTGGTGATCCCTTACACTTTCAAATAAATTTGATTATTAGCTTTTTTATTTCTGCAAAAAAGGTTGTCGGATATATATATCATTTTGGATAGAATGACATCTTAATGATGCCTAGTCTTCCTATACATGAACACAGAATGTCCTTCCAATTATTTAAGTCTTCTTTGGTTTCTTTTAGCACTGTTCTGTAATTTTATGAATATAGAAACTTTTATGTCCTTGCTTAAATTTATTCCTAAGTATTTGATTGCTTTAGTCATTATTATAAATGGAATTTTTTTTTGTACTGATTGCACAAGAGTAGTGTATATAAATGCTATTGAATTTTGCATATTAACCTTGTACCCCGCCACTTCACTGAACTTGTTTATAATTTCTAGTAGCTTTGTTGTGGATTTTTCAGGATTTCTAGATACAAGACCATGTAATCAGTGAATAGTAAAAGTTTTACTTCTTCCTTTTCTATTTGTGTGCTTTTCATTTCTTTGCCTAGCCTAATTGCTCTAGCTACTACTTCTAGCACATTATTGAATAATACTGGTGACAGTGGACATCCTTGTCTTGTTCCTGATCTAAGGAGGAAAGCTTTTAGTCTTTTACCATTGAGTACAATGATAGCTGTAGTTTTTTCATATATGCACTTTACCATATTGAGAAAGCTTCCTTCTATTCCTGTCTTTTGGAGTGTTTTTATCTAAAAATGGTGCTGCATTTTGTCAAATGCCTTCTCTGCATCAATCAAGAGGATCATGCAATTTTTCTTCTTCAATATATCAATGTGGTTTATGACACTAATTGATTTTCTTGTGTTAAACCACCCTTGCATACATGGGATAAAACCCACTTGATCATGTTGCATATTTCTTTTAATGTGTTTTTAGATTCTGTTTGCAAGTATTTTGTTGAGGATTTTTGCATCTATATTCATTAGAGACATTGTTATGTAATTTTCCTTCTTCATAGCTTCTGTATCTGGTTTTAGTATTAGGGATATGTTGGCTTTATAGAATGAGTTTGGTAGAATTCTTTCCTGTTCAATTTTTTGGAAGAGTTTTGGTAAAGATGTGGGCTATGGGTGGAAGGCTCTTTTTCTCTTCAGAGATAACCTAAGCTGAAGGCTGTGAGTGTAGAACGGTAAGAGGCTGCAGTCCTGCCCTTAGGGACAATGGCAACAGGCTCCAGTCCCAGGAAACAGTTTAACAATGCAAGGGCTATAAACTTTAAGTATTTAGGGGAAATGCAAAAAGTAAATATGCTAAAAGCTTATCTAGAATGTCTGGAGTCCATGCTAAAAGCTTACCTAAGATGTGGAAGATATATATGCTAATTGAAGCCTATTGAGAACTGAAACAAAGCGACCATTTGGCCTTTCCTCGTGGTATAAAAGACATTTGAAAATCTTGTTCAGAGCTCAGGATTCAAACAGAAAGCTCCCAAGTCCAGCCAGCCATCAATAAACCATTTTTCCTTTTCAAAATCATTCCTGAGACCTGGCCTTTCTATACTCAAATAATTGAACTTCTCTCTAATTCCACAACAGTAAGATTGATATTAGTCTATCTTTGAATGATTGGTAGAATTCTCCTGTGTAGCCATCTGGTCCTGGGCTTTTAATCTTTGGGAGGTGTTTTTGAAGACTATTTCAGTCCCTTCACTTGTGATTGGTTTGTTGAGGTCTTCTACTTCTTGTAATGTCAGTGTACGTGGTTCATGTTTTTCCTGGAATTTGTCCATCTCCTCTATATTTTCTGGGTTTTTTTTTGTTGTTGTCGTTGTTGTTGTTTGTATAGTTTTTTATAGTATCCTTTTATAGTGTCTATTATTTCTACAGGGTCCATGATAATGTCCCCCCTCTCATTTCTGATTTCATTTATTTGTGTCTTCTTTCTTTTTTTCTTTTTCATTCTAGCTATGGGTTTGTTGATTTTGTTGATCTTCTCAAAGAACCAACTTTTGGTTTGTTGATTCTCTCTATTGTTTTTGTTGTTGTTGTTGTTGTTATTCTCAATTTCATTTTTTTCTGCTCTGAACTTTACTATTTCTTTCCTTTGGTTTGTTTTGGGATTAGTTTTCTGTTCTTTTCTAGTTCTTTTGCATGTGCAGTTAGATCATCAAATTTAACTCTTTCTTCTTTTTTAATGTAAGTATTTAGGACTAGGAATTTCCCTCTCAACACAGCCTTTGCTGAGTCCCATAGATTTTGATATGATATGCTGTGATCTCATTTTCATTCATCTCAAGGTATTTGTTGAATTCTCTTGCAATTTCTTCTTGGACCTACTGATTAAGAGAGTGTGTTTAAACTCCATATATTTATGTATTTTCCCTTTTTCTGATTCTCTTGATTTCCAGCTTCATTCCATAATGATCAGAGAAAGTGTTTTGTATGACTTCAAACTTTTTAAATTTATTGAAACTTATCTTGTGACCCAACATATGTTCTCTCTTGGAGGAGGATCGATGAGCATTTGAAAAGATTGTATATCCTGCTGTTTCGGGGTGTAATACTCTATTGATGTCTCTTAGGTATACTTCATTTATCGTATTATTCAAATCTTTGTTTCTTTTTTTTTTCTTTTATAGAGGGTACTTATTTGGGGTAGAAGCCCATGGTTACCAGGTCACAAAGCATAAGGTAATTCCTTACCAATGTCTGTTGCATGTGTTGGAGTAAGATGACTGCTGACATCTGCAAGTGTTCATGCTTCCTGGATTTCTCTCTTCCTAGGGCCCATTTCTCTCTGGGCTTAGCTGCTCCTCTTTCTCCACAAGGCCAGCTGTAGATTATAAGTAAATGGCTCTGTATCTCTCCCCAGGGTTCTCTTCTATCTGGTCTTTGTTCCTCTGTTGTCTGTTGTGTGCTTACTTGTGGGCTCCAGCTCAAAAACTCCCTCTGTTTCTTTATTTGTCCTCTGTCAAGATGATCTATCTAATCCTGAGAATGGTGTATTGAGGTCTCCAACTATTATTGTAAGGACATCTATTTCTCCCTTCAGCTTTGCCAGTTTGTGCTTCATGTATCTTGAGGCACTTAAGTTAGGTGCATAAATATTTAGAGTAATTATTTCTTCTTTTTGAATTATCCTTTTTTATAGGTGATGACCATCTTTGTCCCTTATTACTGTTTTGCATTTAAAATCTATATGTCTGATATTAGTACCACTACTCCAGCTCATTATGGTTACAATTTGCATGGAATCTTTTTGCTAGTTTTCACTTTAACCTGGTTGTGTCCTTACATCTGAGGTGAATCTCTTGTAAACAACATATAGATGGGTGATATTTTTTAATCCATTCTATCAGTCTGTGTCTTTTGATTGGGGAGTTCAAGCTATTAACATTCTCTGATATAATTGTAAAAACATTACTTATTTCGCCCATTATGACATTGTATTTCATTTGTTGTATCATACTATAGTTTATCTTTTTATGCTTTGTAATAGTCTTCATTTATACACTCTTCTCCATGTCTCATCCTTGCTTTTTCCTTTCAGGCTCCAGCACTCCCTTTAGTGTCTCTTGTAATTCTGGTAATTCTGTTCCTTTGGTAACATATCCTATCAGCTTTTGTTTGTCTGTGAAGAATATAAACTCCCTTTTATTTTTGAAGGACAACTTTGCCAGATACAGAATTATTGGCCTGCAGTTTTTCTTTCAATACCTTACATACATCATACCACTTTCTTCTCTCCTCCATAGTTTCTGATGAGAGGTCAGCACTTAATCTTATTGCATTTCCTTTTATGTGATGCTTTGCTTTTCTCTTGCTGTTTTAAAAATCTTCTCTTTTTCTCTGATTTTTGTCATTCTTAATAGTATGTTTCTTAGGGTAGGCTTTTTTGTGTTTATTCTGCTTGGAGTGCATTTTACTTCTTGGATATTGATATTTATGTCTTTCATAAGTGTAGGGAAGTTTTCAGTCATTATTTACTCATATATTCTTTCTGCTCCTTTTCCATTTTCTTCTCCTTCTGGAGAATGCATATGTTTTTACATTTTGCATTGCCATTCAATTCCCCAAGACCCTGTTCCATTTTTTTCATACTCTTCTCTTTCTGTTGCCCTGTCTTTTCCAATTCAGATGTTCTGTCTTTAAAATAATTAATTCTGTCTTCAAGTATTTCAAATCTGTTCTTATGTAACTCTAATGTATTTTTAATCTCATCCACCGTGTCTTTCATTCCCTAAAGGCTGTTACTTTTCTTTGCAGACTTTCAAATTGTTCTTTATGCTCATCCAGTATCTTTTCAATATCCCTTACCTCTTTAGTCATATTTTCTTTCAATTCTTTAAATTGACTTAGGAGAGCTGTGTGATGATCATTGATTAATTTTCTTAAATCCTGTCTCTCTTCAGGATATTTGGTTGTTCCTTTTGCTGGATCATCTCTTCCTATTTCCTAGTATGGCTTGTAATGCCTAGACATTTGATATATTGGTGTATTTACCCCAACAGGCAATTTCTCTCTTGCCTATTGTTATTACATTTTCACAGCTCTTTGATATTTGGTTCAACTTACCCAAAGTCTTTAAAATGGCCCAGCTTAAGTTACCAAAGCATGCCAAGGACTCACTATTGGTGTGCATGCTTTCTCCCAGGGTTGGGGCATAGAGATTTCTAAAAGCTGTTTTTGTCCAGTTAGTTTCCAGATCTGCAAGCAGATGACACTTGTTAGTGCATCTTGCTATGGAGGTATATCTCTCTTGATTTTCCTTTGTTTTAGTCTGGCTAGAGCTGACATTCAATGAGTGCTCTGCTGGCAGAATTTGCTGAAGTAAAGTCCCCCAACTTCCCCTCAATTTTATCTTGTAATAGTTGGCAGGGAGGGAAACATCTGCTACCCTCTCACTAAGCTTCAAAGTTCCATAGGTTTTACCCCAGCTGATATCTGGGGGATTCGTGAGGGGAAACCTTCCCAGTGACCAGGAGGTTAGTAACTCATATTTTCATTGCCTCTCTGTCTCTTACCTTCCTAGTATTTGTGAAACACTGTCTTGATTTGCTGAACCCCAAAGCAGCTCCCTGAGGCAGCCTTTGACACTTTCTTCATTGCTTTTTGAGAGCACTGAGCCTTATCTGCCTTATCTAACACAATATTCCCACAGTCACTCATAATATTTTGTTGAACTTCAATTCAAGCTCACAGACCCCTAGTTTAGAACCCCTGCAAAACTCTAGATAGCTTTAGTACATGAAGTGTTTGTACACAAATGTGTGTGTGGCTAGGCTTGCAAAGCAGTGCTGGGACTATGTGGAGGAAGAGTTGGTGTGTATGTGGAATGGAGTATTTTTAAACAACTGTTCCCTAGAAAAAAGTACTGAGAACGGAGTTGAGTTAAATTAACTGGTTGCAGTTAATACAGGAAATTTTAGCATCTGAGAGAATAAAATAAAGAAAAAAAAAGAGGTAGAGATAAAAGTGAAGAAGGAGAAGAGAGAAAACAAAGTTTTGGGACAGGTTAACACAGCTTGATTATTGAACATGTGTGGCATCTATGAGTAAAAACAAATAATTTTTAGAAAAGGAAGAGGAGATATTCTGGGAGGTACAATTATTCTCTTCTCATTACTTCAAGTATCAAGTATAAGAATTTCTTTGGACTAACTCCCCTTCTGTCATATAGGACACTTCTGAACATATATGTGCCAGACTTCAGTATTTAATGATGTTTATTTCTGAAGTCTGAGAACAACATGGACATAGTCAGTGACCACCCCTCTTGGAGAGTTTTGCATTTGTGTAGGCTAGTGGCTGGATGAACAAGTTGGTCTCAACTGGAGGTAAATTGTTAACAAGTCCTTTTTTTTTTTTTTTCCAGCTGAAGACCTAAGGACTTATTTTCCCAGCTTTGAATCATAAAATAGTAAACATTTGGTCTTGCTAAGCCAAACTCAACATATAAGTGCATTACTTTCCCCCTGGCATGGTATATGACTCCCAGGGATTATCCTCCATGGAATCAAGGAATTATTCACAAGCACCAACCAGCTATTACTCTGCAATTATAGGGGAGACTTTAAAACTCCATTTTCACCATTGGACAGAACATCTCCACAGAGGGTCAAAAAAAAAGAAACAGAGATCTTGAATAATACATTAATGGATCTAGAACTAATAGACATACACAGAACATTACACCTCAATACAGTGGGATGTACATTCTTCTCAAGCACACGTGGATAATTCTCCAGAATAGACCACATCCACATGCTAGGTCACAGAACAAGTATCAACAAATTCAGAAAGATTGAAATTATACAAATTAACTTCTTAGGCAGCAATGGAAGGAAACTGGAATGCAAAAAGTGGCAATAACCACAATAGGCACAAAGATATGGAAGTTAAACAACACACTCTTAAACAATCAATGGGTGAAGGAGGAAATTGCAAAATAGCTTAAATAGCTTAGTAACTACCTTGAAACAAATGAAAATGACAATACAACATATTAATACTGATGGGATGCAGCAAAAGTAATATTGAAAGGGAATGTTTATAACCATAAATTCCTACATTAAAAAAGAAGAAAGAGTGAAGTCAAAGACCTAACTGCACACGTGGAGTAACTAGGGAAAGAAAACAAAGTCAATCCAAAGCATGCAGAAAGAAGGAATAAATGAAATTCAGACTAAAAAAATAAATTACAAAAAATTAATGAAATTTAAAGCTGGTTCTTTGAGAATTAATAAAATTGACAAAACCTTAGGTAGACTAATGAAGAAAAATAGAAGAGGCAAATATATAAAATAAAAAATCTGAGTCAGGATATCACCACTGATCCCACAGAAATAAAGACTATCATAAGAATATAATTTGAAAAGTTTTATGCCAACAAGACGAGTAACAGAGATGAAATAGACAAATTCCTAGCATAACACAAAGCAGATGACATTGGCCATAAAAAGGACTCAATGAACTCAACAGACCAATCACAAGTAATGAGATGTAATCAATTATCAAAAATTTCCCAGCTAAAAAGAGTCCAGGACCAGATGGCTTCATAGATGAACTCTACCAAACACTCTGGAAAGAACTAGTACCAATCCTGCTTAAACTCTTACCAAAAAAATAGAAGGGGAGGGAATATTACCTAACTCATTCTATGATACCAGCATTATCTTAATACCAAAGCAACATAAAGACACCACAAAAAAGGAAAATTATAGACTAATCTGTCTCATGAACCTGAATGCTAAAATCCTCAACAAAATACTTGCTAATCATATTCAACAGCACATCAAAGAATTATACACTATGAACAAGGATGGTTCAATATAAGAAAATCAATGTGGGAAGTGGATTTGGCCCAATGGATAGGGAATCTGCCTACCACATGGGAGGTCCACAGTTCAAACCCAGGGCCTCCTGACCCATTTGATGAGCTGGCCCACAGGCAGTGCTGAGGTGTGCAAGGACTGCCATGCCATGCAGAGGTGTCCCCAGCATTGGCGTGCCACCCACACAAGGAGTGTGCCCTGTAAGGAGAGCCACCCAGCATGAAAAATTGCAGCCTGCCCAGGAATGGCACCTCACACAGGGAGAGCTGATGCAGCAAGATGATGAAACAAAACAAGACACAGATTCCCGGTGTCGCTGACAAGAATACAAGCAGACACACAACACACAGTGAATGGACACAGAGCAGACAACTGTTGGGGACAGACAGGGAAGGGGAGAGAAGTAAAAAAAAAAAAAGAAAGAAAGAAAAGCAATGTAATACACCATATTAACTGATCAAAAATTTTAAAAATCACATCTTTGTTGACGTAGAAAAAACATTTGATGAAAAATAACATATTTTCTAGATAAAAATACTTTAAAAGATAGGAATAGAAGGAAACTTCCTCAACATGATAAAGGAGATATTTGAAAAAAATCCATAGCTAACTTATTTTCAATTGTGAGATGCTGAAGTCTTTCCCTCAATGAACTGGAACAAGACAAGGATGCCTACTGGCATCAGTCTTATTTAACATTGTTTTAGAAATACTTGCTTGAACTCTTAAGCAAGAAAAATATATAAAAGACATCCAGATTGGTAAGAAAGAAGTAAAAACTTCACTCTTTGAATGTGAAATGATCCAAAACTTAGAAAGCCCTGAGAAATCTACAACAAAACTTCTAGAGCTGATAAACATGTTCAGTAAAGTGGCAAAATATAAGATTAACCTGCAAAAACCAGTAGCATTTCTTTGCACCATCTGAGCAATTTGAGGAGAAAATCAAGAAAAAACTTCCATTTATGGCAGCAACTGAAAGAATCAAATACCGAGGAAGAAACTTAGATAAATATGTAAAGGACTTATACACAGAAAACTACACAACATTGTTCAAGTAAATCAAAGAAGACCTAAACAATTGGAAGAATATTCCATGTTCATGGATTAGAATACTAAACATAATTAAGATGTCTGTCCTATACAAATTGATTTACAGATTTAATGCAATCCCAGTAAAAATTACAAAGCATTTTTTACTGAATTGGAAAAGATAATTATGAAATTTATTTGGATGACCATGGGGCCCTGAATAGTCAAAAACATGTTGAAAAAGAAAAACAAAACTGGAAGAATCATGCTAAATGAATTTAAAGCACACTGCAAAGCTAGAGTGGTCAAAACAGCATGGTATTGCACAATGATAGACATACTGACCAATGGAACTGAAATGAGAGTTCTGATATAGTGTCTCATATTTCAGACAACTTATATGTAGTAAGACCACCAAGTCCACTCAATTGGGACAGAATGGCCACTTCAACAAATGGTACTTGTAGAACTGGATATCCATATCCAAAAGACTGAGAGAGGAGCATTAGCTCAAGTCCTATAAAAAATTAACTTAAGATGGATCAAACACCTAAATATAAAAGCCAAGACCATAAACTCCTAGAATATAATATAGGGAAGCATCTGTGGGAACTTGTAATAAGAAATGGTTTCATAAACTTTATACCCAAAGCATGAGCAATGAAAGATAAAATAGATAAATGGGCCCTCTTCAAAATTAAAAGCTTTTGTGCTTCAAAGGAGTTCATGAAGAAAGTGAAAAAGCATCCTACTCAATGGGAGATAATACTTGGTAACCATTTAACCAAATTTAAGTCTATTGGACATACACCTATCAAATATAGTACTTACTATAGGTTCAAATAGATGGGGTAGAAGGACTGTGTAGAGAAACCACAAATGAGCCCAACTCTGTCACCCTGGGGAGCATAAATTCCAAGGAAAGATCCACTGGCAGGGCACAAAACTCCTGAACTGTCAGCTCTGCCTATAGTGTCTGGATATCTTCAGAGCCCTCAAGAGCCCTGCTATTTGAGGCAATATTTACTTTGACACTCAATGAGATCCTGCTGAGACAGGATACAAAGGGTAACCTTTGGAATGACCTCCCATTTCACTGTGAATTCTCTTAGTCATATAAACTAATTTGACTTTACCCTTTTCCTTTTTCGGTTAAAGTCTTTTTCCAGTTGCCTTGCTTGCTGGTACTTGGAGTACTCCCTCGGAGCCAGGTGGACTTATCCGCAGAAGTCAATTCCCATGCCTGGGGAAAGGAGGATGGAGAGGTAAGGGAGTATGTTTATATGCTGAGTTTGGCTTAGAGAGAGGCCATATTTAAACAAGGAGGCCCTCAGAAGGTATCCCGGAACCTTCTGAGGCAACATAAAATACTAAGCTATTTTTGATAACTGGTACAATCACTTTACTCTTGAATAATTTGTTGAGGTCTTGTATTCCTTCTAGAGACAGTGTTGGTTGTTTTTGTGTTTTTAGGAATTATTCCATTTCATATAGGTTGTCTAATTTGTTGGCATATAAGTTTGTATATATCATCTTATGATCCTTTAGATTTCTTTGAGGTCAGTAGTAATGTCCCCTCTTGCATTCTCAATTTTATTTATATGCATCTTCTCTCTTTTTTTCTTTTTCAGTCTAGCTGAGTCAGAAAAAGTCATAGAGAAAAGAATGGAAAAAATTCATCAGAGGCTCTTTGAATTGAATAATACCACAATGTACATGACATGGGAGTTCCAGAAGGAGAAGAGAGTGGAAGTGGAGGAATAAATACTTGAAGAGATATCGGTCAATAATTTTCCAATGCTGATGAAAGACATGAAAATATACATCCAAGAATTCTGGGATACTCTTAAAAGAACTCATTCAAATAGACCCACACCATACTTACCAGAATATCAAATGCCTAAGTTAAGAGAATATTCTGAAAGAAACAAAAGAAAAGCAATTCATCACACTCAAGAGATCCACAATAAAACTAAATGCCAATTTCTCACCAGAAACCATGGAGGTGAGAAGGCAGTGCTAAGATATAATTAAGGTACTGAAAGAGAAAAACTGCCAGACAAGAATTCTTTATCTGGCCAAACTGTCCTTCAAATATGAAGTTGAGGTTAAAATATTCACAGGTAAACAGAAACTGTGAGAGATTGTCAACAGAAGACACAGCCTACAAGATTTACTACAAGTTCTGCACAGGATTATGTGCCTTGGAGTTGTGAAGAAATGAAGAAATGAATAATAAGTGGAAAATGGGAAAATTCATAAAAATATGGAGGATAAACAACACACTCTTAAACACTGAGTAGGCCAAAGAAGAAATGTCAAGAGAAATTATGAAATATCTCAGATGAATGAAAAAGAGAACACACCAAAACTTATTAAATGCAATGAGGGCAATACAGAGAGGGAAATGTATAGCCCTCCATGTTCACATTAAAAAAGAAAAAAAATTGGCGAGTCTTGGCAGAGGCGAGCGGCAGAGGTTTCCCCAAGGGATGAGCTGAGGGCAAGCCCGTCTGGTGCCCGCCACCGGCTCTGCTCTCTTCCCCGTCCGGCCGCTGCAGGCGCTGTGGGCCGGCTGAGTCTCTTCCTGGGGGGCTTAGTTCCGTGCAGTTTAGGTGGTGAGTGTTCATAGCCACAGCTGACAGAGCAAGGGCCTGAAACCCGAGGAAGTGGAGTAAACTGAGGGACTGGACAGAGGGAGGAAGGCGGGAGTTCCCGCCAGCTCGCGGAGGCCGATGTACTTCCGCTGCTGTGTTCAGCGCTGAGCTCCGGGGAGAACGTATGGCGCGCTTTGACAGACCTCTAAATTCAGGTCTGGTTGGAGTGTGTTTGCTGCAACACAGACCAGATCAGTGTGACAAAGCTTCTTTCCTGGAAGCTAAGAACCTTTGACGGCGGCTCCTTCTCCTTCCCAGGTATTCCTTTAGAAACGAGTTGCACAGTTGTGAAGGCTCTTGCCGATGCTAAAGCTCTTGTTGAAAGATTGTGAGATCACGACGATGTAGCAGAATCTCTTATTGAACAAACCACCGCTCTCAACAAGCGAGTAGAAGTCATGAAACAGTATCAGGAAGAAATTCAAGAACTTAATGAAGTTTCAAGACATTGGCCAACGTCCACATTAGTCATGGGTATCCAGCAAGAAAACAGACAAATCAGAAAATTGCAGCAAGAGAATAAAGAATTGCGTCCTCCCTGGAAGAACATCAGTCTGCCTTGGAACTTACAATGAGCAAGTATCGAGAAGAAATGTTTAGATTGTTAATGGCTAGCAAAAAAGATGATCCAGGTATAATAATGAAGTTAAAAGAGCAGCAGTCTAAAATTGGCATGGTACATCATAACAACTCTGAAGGATTCTTTCTTAATGCATCTCGACACATCCTTGAAGCACCTCAACAGGAACTGGAGAGAAGACACTTGGAAGCAAATCACAATTTTACTGGTTTCGTGCTTTTGGGAGTTCCTGTTCAAATCCTTTTACAAATAAAGAGAATTACAAGCACACATTGACCAAATAACTGAAATGGCAACATTCACGAGGAAAGTCATTGAAATTGATGAACAGCAAGGTTGCAAGGAACAGGAACGAATATTTAAACTTGAACAAGAAAACAAAGGTTTGAGAGAGATCCCTCAAATAACTCGAGAATACTTTTTGAACCTGAGGAAAGATAATGCATCAGAAACTACGTCTTTGTCTGCATTAGTGACCAATAGTGACCTGAGTCTGAGGAAGAGCTGAACAGCCTCTGAGTCTTTGAGCTTCTCATTGAGCTCAAATGGTCACTAGTACTTGCCTACTAAAGGAATGAATTAATAAGAAAGTCAGTCTCTATTAACGCTTTGTTTTATTTTTTATATATAATATGTACAGAACACTGGCAATGACATTTTTAAGAAATAGCAACAAAAAATGTGTACTTAATGGACATAAACTTTATTCCGCAACATAAGTGAAAAGTAGAAACCCAGCCCTTGTTAGCTGGTGAAGAGAGAAAATGTTTTCACAGTTACTCCTAAATATATCAAGAATTTTGAGCAGTGCTGTTGGCATTCTGAATACTTGGATAAACTTAAATATTCCCAATAAGTATTTGGATATTTATAGAATTATACCATGTTAAAAATACAAATTTTGCCACTGTTTTGTGAATTGAAGATCTTCATACTAAATTTTATCCATCCTCTTTGGTGTCAAAGTTAACAAATGGCTTATGCAGCATGAAATTTCAGCTTCCGTGATTGCCTATCTATGTTCCCATTAATTTGAATTTTTGTTAAAATTCAGTTTTAAAGACTGTCAATGTTCTGTATCACCATTAAAAAAGAGGTTATTTAATTTTTGCTAACTTAACAGTAATTAACATTAGCTAATATATATGCTCAATATATATTGCTAATATATATTGCTCAAATATATGAAATATTTCAGGAATGAAAGAGAAGGAATACTACGTTCTAAGAAAGAAGATCTTCTAAGAGATATATTTAGTAGGTTAAACTACTCTGAAAGGATATGTTTTGGTTCTGAATCAATAATGAAGATGAAATTTTTCTCTTCTCTGGTTGATCTTTAAGAATAATATATAGATCATTTAGCCGAATTGAAATGTTTGATATGGTAAGCCAGGTATGGTCATTTCAAAGTAAATTGGGACTTCCCTAGGCCTTGACTCTTTTTTAAGTAATTACTCTTAAGACATATAGTAAAAAGTAAATTACAATTTCAGGTTTTTTTTCTGTATCAGTTCTTGAGCTCACTCTGGATGCTTATAACGTGTAAGTTTTTCTGTATAACCATTCAGGTGAAAGAAGAAGAAAAAAATCTGTGGATTTATAAGTATTTGGTTTCTTTTGTTTTTTAAACAAAAAATCCAGTATATAAATTTTTGAAGGCCACCAGAACAAAATGTTCTTTAAGACCACTTGAAATGTAAGTTTTTCTTAATTTGTGATGATTATAGAAGGATCAAAGAATGACAAAATTAAATGTAATATACTCATTTATATCGAATACATAGTAAAATTAGCACAATTAGAAAATTCTGTCTTTTAGTATATAATTTGTTTAAAAATGTGACTTCACATGGTAACTCATTTATAATTTTGTATATTGCTAAAATTCTGTTTCAACATTTCACTTCAGAATTTTTCTATCTTAAGTTTTGGGGAAAGGGCATGGCATTGCTGAATGAATAGAAAAACACCAATGGTCCAAACTTTAAACAGATTTTTTTCCACATTCGAAAGCCTTAATTTATATTTTATAAATAAATGAGTCTTTATTTTTAAGCTTTGCTACTGGTTTTGGGGAAACTATTCCTTAATTTGATGGCATATTTACTTAAAATGCTCTTATTCCAAATAAGAATTAAAGAAAATAAGCTACACAGGTGACATTAAGTTTGAGGCAATTCATTGAGGCAGCTCTGTTATAAAACAATACTTGATGATTATATTTATAAACAATTAAGTTGAGTTAATTTATAGTTAGTCTTCGTGCTTGGATATAATTTAAAGGTCTTGGTGCTTAAAAATATTTACTTTGTTCTATTGTGACAGTTCTCCATCTAATACTTTTTTTTTTTAAGTAGAAGCTTAAATTTATGTGCGGGAGTATGTGTGCATGGGAACTTATTTTATCAGTAAAGATAAGTGATTAAAAAAAAAGAAAAAAATAGTTGAAATCAAAGACCTAACTGCGCAACTGAAAGAACTAAAAAAAAAGGCAGTAAACTAATCCCAAAGCAACAAAGCAAGCAGAAGAAAAAAACAAAACAAAAACAGATATTATATTACAGCAGAAATAAATGAAATTGAGGGGAAAAAATGGAAAAATTCAACAAAACCAAAGGATTGTGCTTTGAAAAGATCAATAAAATTTAACTCCATTCTTGATTTCTTCTAGTTATAGATGTTAAGCAGAGCCATTGATGGGTGTCTCTCTTTTTCTCCTACTGTCATCATTTTCTATTAACTATCTCCATATCTCCCTGCAGGTGAAGTCCTTTTACTTTCACCTCTGACCATGCTTGTTGTTAAAGTAATTTATTCCTCCTGCCTCTTTGTAATGAGTCCTATATTACTTCAAGGCTCCATCATCTGTATAGATACCAATCACTCTAGCTCTCTCACTGCCACTTCTACTGTCAGATATGAGGAAAGATGCATCAGAACATTCTAATGATGCTGATGCCCCTTTGATCAGTGAATTTCTTAGCAAATGTTATGTCCTCCAGTCACTTCCAAACAACGTAATCCTTTAATGACTCTTCTGGCCTTACATCACATATATATTCAAACTTACCCACTTCCTTCAGCCTTTTTATTGCTATTTCTATCAACTACTAGAGAAATTCAGGAATTTCCACTTAACTTAGCATGGGTCATCAGTTTCTCCAGGCTTTGAAGAGCTACTCTAGTTATAGTGTGGCCTATCTCTGGAGTTCTACAGGGTGTTAAGTATAGTATCACAAGTCAAGAAATTCTTTCTTATCTTCTCATATGTTCTGTTCCCCTTGATTAATTGCCCTTAAATTCTAACTCTCTGAATCCTGCCAGGGCATTCTGTCCATTTCTTGAAGCTCATATGGGATGTAGTACTCACTGGGATTTATCCCAAGATAGTAGCTTTGCAATCTGTAGAGGAGATGGGGGAAGTGCCTGAGAGTGAAAATCATAGTCTTGAATGGGAGAGATCTCTTCAGTGTCTTCTTGCAAAAGATTAGTTTTATATCTTAAAATGGAGACATGTACCTCTTTGCAAACTATGAGAGTTTCAGGCAGTATGCAGAATCAAAGCATCAGAGCCATTCATCCATGTATTTCTGTCACATGTTTCAGGGGCCCAGGCTTTCCCAATCAAGGCCTAGGCCTACATATAACAGACTCTTTTGCTGAGTACTAAATGATTATTGAGTGTGTGATTCAATTATCAAGCCCAGAGTTTGCTCCTCAGCTATGTCCTCTATTTTACTGCATGATGTAAGGGTCTCTTTGCCAACTGTCACTCTTAGTTTTTACTATCTGTTAGCACCCTTAAGTTTCTCATTATCTCTCTGCATGGTGGCAATACAATATAGTAATAACAAGGAAGCTATATTGTTCTTCTGGTCATTGTTTCCCATATCTTTCAAATACTTGAAATCATTGCATTCAGAGGGACGGTTCCCACCACAAATATGTTTTTCCACACCATTGGTGAAATATTCAGCAATTGGGCCAACACTTTTGTGACAGACACTAACAGTGTCCATATTCTGCTAGGATGGGGTTGTATTGCTAGCTGTGAGGTGTGTGATCAAAACCTTTTCCCACATGTTTCCTTGGACAATTCCACTCCCTTTAGCATTTCTGTTGGTTCTAGTTCTCCAAGAAGCAAATGGGATTAGATATACATTAGATTTATTGGGGAATTCCTGTGAAGTATTAAGTGTAAGGAATGAGGAGTGATTCTGTGAGGCCTTAGACTATGATACGGGACTGCTACTTGTAAAGTGGTAAAGGGACAGAAAGACTAATAGCATCAGCCCTCAGTGCAGCTCTGAGAATGTCTCAGACAGGCCCTTGGGGAATTCCCAGCAAAGGTTGTCCATTTAATAACTCCCACTTCTGGCAGGAATGGTCCAGGTCTAGATCCTTTGTTGTGTACAGTCATTGGCTCAGAGCAGCCAAGAGAAGTGTGAATTTTGTGTGAGTGCCATGGTACACCCAAAGGTGCAGCAACAAGGGGCTGTCGGTCAACTCTGTAACCCACTTTGGGTTCTCTTGAAGGGACAAGTGAAAGGAGCATGTGAATGACCACCATACTCATCATGAGGAAACATCAGACAATCCCAGATTGTGGGACACTAGAAAAAATAACTGCCATGTAGTATTTTAAAAAATCAAAATAATAGAAATATGAGAAAAAGTCACATATTAAAGTAGAATAAAGAGACATGACAACCATATGCAATGCCTGATCATGGATTGGATCCCAAACCTATAAAAAAATTGCTATAAAGGACATTGTAGAGAGCTTTGACAAAATTTGAGTATGAAACGTGGATTAAGTTTGTATCAACATAATTTCCCTGGCATTGATGACTGTTTTGTGGTTATGAAAATCAATGTATTTTTTCTAGAAAATACAATTAAATACATGAGCATTTAGGTGTAAACAGGATAGTGTCTTCAACTTACCTCTCAAATCTTTCACAAAAATAGTATATACATATGTATTGGAAGAAATAGAAAAATTGTAAAGCAAATGAGGCAAAATGTAAAAATGTGGTGGAACAGTGTAAAGGATGTTCATGCAGCATTGATTTTCCTAGTATTGCAACATTTCTGTAAGCTTGAAATTATATCAGGTTTCAAACACTTTAAATTTTGTGACAAATATATACCAGGCAGTAAATTAATGAAAATATTATGTTATTTTTCAGGAAATTGTGATGTTAGTGGATTTTGTCTGCTTTTAAATGTATTAGTTTTTTCTTCTTAATATCTTAAATATTTATTAGTTAATTTTAAATTATTTTTCTGCATCAGACCCTAGAAAACTTGAATATGCACCTGGCCTGTATATGGAGAAATAGAAAAAAATGGCCTACATAAACTGAGAAAGATGATGCCAGTTCACACATACATGCATATAAAAACAAGAAAAAAATTTGTTTCATCAAATTTCTGATATCAGGAAATCCAGTTTCTCTTCCACCTAGCTTCTGTGAATTCCTCTCTATATTTGTATTAAATAGCACACTGTTAGTTAACATTGATTTAAATGGATTATCTTAAAACCAGAATTTGACTCTTGATTTCCAGACTCAAGGGTCAATATTTGAATAGAATCCATGCTCCTTTATTTGTATCTTAAATGATCATTCCTTTTCCATTTCTTTGATTTTCTTTTCTTAATAGCATTTATTAGCTTATTTTATAACTCTGTGGTTTATATTCCTTACCAATTCTCAGAATTTTCTTCTTTTCATTTCTTTTCTAATTGCATGTTTTAATTAGGTGACTCTTGAATAAATTGCTGACATTTTCAAGTCTGCTAGACCACAATCACAATGTGTATGTTATTTCTGCTGGAATAGCATGTTATTTCTGTTTTATTTCAATGCAATTCTTTCTTTTCATGGTCATTCTTATTCTATAGAAACACCATTATATCTTTATTGAAATTTCAAATATATACTTTGTTGCATTATTTCTTTTATTTCCTAGAACTGATTGTTTTTAAAGAAATTTCTTTGATGTGTCTACTTTTTTCTTTTTAAGTCTTTAAATGAAATAATAAATTATTATGTTTGGATACACAGCATTTTTGAGAAAGATCCTTCCATTATTTTCATTATACATGAGAGTTGATAGAATTTGCCTTTTACTTCTAACTGGAAGGCAAGTAGCAGTACAAAATGTGTTACTTAGTAACTAGCATTTAGCAAGCTGCATCTCAAATTCAATGTGCAAAATATATCCCATAAAATAGTCCACATAGCTAATTAAACATTCTCACCATGGGGACAATGGAAGTACATGAAAATCAGAATGAAATACATGCTAATAATAGACTAATCCTTATTTCTGTTTAAAGATTATTTAAAAAGAGAAGAAAAGCTTTCAGGACTAGATTTTATACTGAGGCAAAAATTCTCTATCTGCCTCCTGCATTAAATGTATTTGTATTTGTATTTGTATTCATTAAAAGATCTCCTGGCACCTCCTTAAGCAGCCTACATCCCATTGTGGCTGTTGTAGCAGTTGGGGGAAGTGGTGATGGTATAGACTAGGAGTTGTTAACCTTTTCTGTTCCAGGAACTCTTTCACATGTCAGGGGAAAACCACAGGCCCCTTCCTAAGTCTACATTATACTTTGTGTTATTTAATAAATATGTCACACCTACACCAACATGTACCCACAAGAATAATGCTTTTTTGAATTTCAATTCAAGCTTACAGACCCCTTGATAGGAACCCCTGGTATAGATAAAGCTGGTGACTCGGTGAGAGTACCACCACGAAAACAAAAAGGCAGACAGAAATACGTCTAAAGAGAATTTTAATGAGTTACTTTATTTTCCAGACAAATAGATGTTATTTTATTTTCTATTTATTTTTAAAAGATACATAGATTACATAAAATATTATGTAAAAATTATAGGGGATTCCCATATGCCCCACACCCCACACCTCCCACTTTCGCACAGGAACAACCTTCTTCGTTAGTATGGTACATCCATTGCAATTGATGAACACATTTTGATGCATTGCCACACAGCACAGATTATAGTTTATATTGTAGTTTACACTCTCTCCACTCTATTCTGTAGGTTATGGCAGGATATATAATGTCCTGTATCTGTCTTTGCAATGTCATTCAGGACAATTCCAAATCCTGAAAATGACCCCATATTATACCTCTTTTTCCCTTTCCCTACCCTTCAACAACTTCAGTGTCTACTGTCTCCACATCAATGACATAATTTCTTTCATTGCTAGAATCACAATAGGTCCATAGTAGAATACCAGTAAGTCCACCCTAGTCCATATTTTATTTCCCTGTCCTGAGGATTCTGGAATGGTGATGCAAATGTAAGTGGGTTTAAGGGGAAAAAAATGGATGTTGGAAAAAAATGGATCTCAGTGCAACCAGAAATTAATATCAACAAGTTTTTTTTTAATTATTTATTTTTTTAAAAATAACATTAAAAAAATATGAGGTCCCATTCAACCCCACCGCCCCCGCCCCCCACTCCCCTCACAGCAACACTCTCTACCATCATCATGACACATCCATTGCACCTGGTAAGTTCATCTCTGAGCATCACTGCACCCCATAGTCAATGGTCCACATCATAGCCCAGACTCTCTCACTTTCCATCCAGTGGGCCCTGGGGGGATCTACAATGTCCCATAATTGTCCGTGAAGCACCATCCAGGACAACTCCACGTCCCGAAAACGCCTCCACATCTCATCTCTTCCTCCCGTTCCCCAAACCCAGCAGCCACCATGGCTACCCTTCCCATGCCCATTCCACATTTTCTCTGTGGACATTGGATTGGTTGTGTCCATTGCACACCTATGTCAAGTGAGGGCTTAGATTCCACATGGGTACTGGATGCACTCCTCCCACTTCCAGTTGTAGACACTCTAGGCTCCATGTTGTGGTGGTTGACCTTCTTCAACTCCATGTTATCTGAGTGGAGTAAATCCAATAAATCAAAGTGTAGGAGCTGAAGTCTGTTGAGGCTCTGGGCCTGGGTGTCATATTATCAGTCCAGAGATTCAAATCCCCTACATATATCTTAAACCCAGCACCAACTACAATTCCAATAAAGTAGCATGCAAGTCTTGTGAAAAGAGATCCCCTCTGAGTCCAATTCCATCACGCTGAAACACCAGCTCCAAAGAAGAGCCATCTGTCATGGCAGTGAACCCCTTCTGCCATGACCATAGAACCCGTGGGTCTCTTTATCCCTCAAAAGAACCAATACCTGGGTTGTATCTGCCTTATCTGTCTTAGACTCTGTTCAGTTGTACATAGGGGTATTCCTTCTGACAACCTCCAGACTCTTTTTTAGAGACTCACAGCCTTATAATCTCATTTCTCCTTTCCATTTCCCCCTTACATTAGGTCAAACAGCTTCCCGAAGTCATGTTATTATATGTAGACAGGGATATTCTGCTGATCCGCATTGAACCTTTAATTCAAGGTCATTTTCTAGTTGCATCTTCAGCTGGTATGTGGTAGTGGTCCCTCGGTGCCAGGGAGGCTCATCCCCGGGTGTCATGTCCCACGCTGGGGGGAAAGCATCACATCTACATGCTGAGATTGGCTGTGAGAGTGGCCACATTTGAGTAACATGAAGGCTGTCAGGAGGAAACCCCCAGGCACAATGCTACTCTAGGCCTTGTTCTTATTGCAGGTGTATAGGCTCAAAAGTGTAGCCATTAGTATCAAGATCCCACTGTTGGGCCCTCCTTCCTTCCTGGTTCTTGCCGTTGCACCTGGAGGATTGCCGCTGCTCTCCCAGGACCCACAACAGTGACCCCCCGGCCAGGAGCCCAGTACCTCCCCAGCTGTTGTTTTTAATTGTTTCCACTATGAGTATATATAGACATTACCATATACCCTGGGCATATGCCCTGTATAACTCCCTGTCAACCATATATATCCTGTCAATAACATCCCATATCAGTATTCCTCCACTGACATTGTTGAACCACTCTGTGATCCAAAACTTCCCGTAAAGTGAATCCCAACATAATGTCAGCTTCAGAAGAGTCTTAGATCACCGAAATTCATATATACAATATACAGTACTTCCCCAGATCCACCATAAAACCTTTTCCCTTCCACAGCAATAATCTTTTAACTTATTCATATCATATTTCCTGAAACTGATGTACAGATTCCGAAACAATAGTTTTCAAACAAGGTGACATCTGTGCTTACTACGTGGTCCATACTTTAGGTTGTACAGTTTTCTAAATTTTTTAGTTATCCTATGTTTTGTCTTATGGTTTTCATTATTAGTCTGTCGTCCCCTATATGTTTTTGGTGTAATATTAGCTGTTTTATATTCATCCTCGTATACTCTCACATAACTCCTCTCTTGCCCCCTTATTTACCTTTGTTCCATCCATTCCACATCCATTTTCCCCTCCCCTTAGGGCCCACAACGCCTGCCAATCTAATGCCCTGGGAGCTGTCCTTTCTCACGACAGATACAGTTCTCTCTATTCGACGGCATTAGTCTTCCCCAGGATATGGGTCCACCCCACCCAATGGTAGAACCCACCTTGGCAAAATGAGCCTTCAGCTATTCCCTCCGGAGTCCGTCATGCATCAGACCATACCCCCTGAGCGTCCTAACCAGGTAACCCACCTTCTTATACTTTGATACGTTTTACTCAACATTTTGTTCTCAACGAACATCTGACACTCTCCCATGTTCGTATGTTGCCCCTCCCTCCCCCCTATTTCTTGGACAATATTACCCCTCTGCCCATCCCCAGCTCCCCTCAAACCCAGAAAACCCCACCCGAAGGTAACCCCTTGCCCCCATTTTGTCCCTTCTTTGTGCTCATACTTACCGCCAGCTCTTCACAGATTCCACCCCTGCAGACATTAACTTACATCCTTCCTCCACCCCCTGATTTCCTGTAAGCCACTTTTCCAGACTCTAGCTCTCTGAGGCAGTTAACTTACTTCATATCATTGAGGTCATGTAGTATTTGTCCTTCAATGCCTGGGTTGCTTCACTCAACATAAGATTCTCAAGGTTCATCCATGTTATCACGTGTGATTGTAGTGTATTGGTTCTTACAGCTGAGTAGTATTCCATTGTGTGTATATACCACATTTTATTGATCCACTCATCTGTTGATGGACATCTGGATTGATTCCAACTTTTGGCGATAGTGAACAATGCTGCTATGAACATTGGTGTACATATATTGGTTTGTGTCCTTGTTTTCAGATCTGATGGGTATATACCCAGCAGTGGTATTGCTGGGTCATATGGCAAATCTATGGATAGTTTTTTGAGAAACCACCAAACTGTCCTCCAGAATGGTTGGATACTTCTGCATTCCCACCAGCAATGGATGAGTGTTCCCCTTTCTTCACATCCTCTCCAGCATTTGTATTCTACTGTTTTTTTCATGGCTGCCAATCTTATGGGAGTAAGATGGTATCTCATTGTAGTTTTGATTTGCATTTCCCTGATAGCTAGAGATTTGGAGCATTTTTTCATGTGCTTTTTAGCCATTTGTATTTCTTTTTTGGAGAAGTGTCTATTTAAATCTTTTTCCCATTTTTTAAATGGGTTGTTTATCTTTTTGTTTTCAAGATATATGAGTTCTTTATATATGCAAGTTATAAGTCTCTTATCAGATATATGGTTGCCAAATATTTTCTCCCATTGTGTGGGTTCCCTTTTTACTTTCTTGACAAACTCCTTTGAGGTGCAGAAGGCTTTAATTTTGAGGTAGTCCCATTTATCTATTTGTTCTTTTGCTGCTCGTGTTTTTGGTATGATATTCATGAAGCCATTTCCTATTACAAGGTCCTGTAGATGTTTTCCTACACTGCTTTCTAAGGTCTTTATGGTCTTGGCTCTTATATTTAGGTCTTTGATCCATCTTGAGTTGATCTTTGTATAAAGTGTGAGATGGTAATCCTCTTTCATTCTTCTACATATGGCTATCCAGTTCTCCAGGCACCATTTGTTGAATAGGCCATTCTCTCCCAGTTGAGAGGGTTTGGTGGCTTTATCGAATATTATATGGCTATATACATGAGGTTCTATATCTGAACTTTCAATTCGATTCCATTGGTCTGTGTGTCTCTCCTTATGCCAATACCATGCTGTTTTCACCACTGTAGCTTTGTAGTATGTTTTGAAGTCAGGAAGTGTGATTCCTCCTATTTCGTTTTTCTTTTTCAATATGTCTTTAACTATTCGGGGCCTCTTTCTATTCCAAATAAATTTCATAGTTAGTTTTTCTAGTTCCTTAAAGAAGGCTGTGTTGATTTTTATTGGGATTGCATTGAATGTGTAGATCAGTTTTGGTAGAATAGACATCTTAATAATATTCAGTCTTCCTATCCATGAACGGGGAATATTCTTCCATTTATTTAGGTCTTCTTTGATTTCCTTGAACAGTCTTGTATAGTTCTCGATGTATAAGTTTTACCTCTTTAGTTAAATTTATTCCTAAGTATTTGATTTTTTTATTTACTATTGTGAATGGTATTTGTTTCTTGATTTCCTCCTGATCTTGCTCATTATTGGTGTACAGAATGCTACTGTCAGATACTTTTTCAATCATTATTTTAAAAATGAGAAAAAGGTTCTAAAGGCACTTACCTTTCCATCCTCCTTTAAGTTCTACTGTCCACTTAGAGGAAACTGAAGTCCATGGAGAATGTTTCCATGTTTTATTTGTTTTTTAGACCCAAACAAAACATTTTTTGGAAAACTGCCCTAAGCTCTTTTGTCCTAAGTGCATAGACCACAGGGTTTAGGGCAGGGGGGATGATGTTGTGGAGCACATTGAGTAAAATTGGAATCAAAGTAGCATTAGTCTATGCCAGGTGAGGGACCCAAACCACAGCAATGGCTTAGAGAAAAAAAAAAAGATGAGGATGAGGTGGGAGCTACAAGTGCTCAAAGCCTTCAATGCACCTTCAGCCAAGTTCAGTCTAAGGCCAGAGTGCAGAATGAAAATATATCACAATATTATAAGGATAGATCACTTCCCATGCCAAGCCAAGCCAGAACTAGTCAACAAATGCTCTTTGGCCTCCTGTCATCACAAGTTAGGCATGTGACCCCAAGGTTAGAGCATTGGCAATGTGCAGTCTCAGTTTTGGAGCAATAATTGCGTTGGGCTGCAAGCACAGGACTGGAAAGACAAACAACCCATTTCTAAACATCATGAACAGTGGTAGCTTTTAAGAATAAGGCATTGATGAAAATTGATGAGTAGCAAAGAAGGTGACAAATAGCCACATATCTATCAAATCCATGCAGAGGAAGATGCCAGACTCCATTCCAAGAAAGCAGTGAATTGCATAAATCTGAGATAACACTCAGGTAGACTAATGACCTTGGCATCAAACCAAAAGATGGCCAGGATCTTGGGCATGATGGTTGTAGGCAGGTCCATATCCACCACAGAGAATATGCCTAAGAAATAATTCAAGGCTTGCTGTAGAGTAGAAATCTGGCAAACATAAACCTTGTTGCAGATTGGGGGAGAAGTTTTTCTTGAATATTATACTTTGTGAGGACTTCTGAACAGGTTACAAAAGAATAGCTTTAAAGAAGATAAGCCATCCTGGCTGAATTTGTAAATTTAAAGAGTCATACAATGGTGACAATTATAGTAAGTATATTTATGTTTATTCCTGGTTGAGTCTTAGAGAACCTAAATAAACATGGAAATAAAGCATTTAGGTACAAGTAATAAGATGCTTTATATGCAAGAAACAAGAATTACTTGAAATAACTGCGATGGAATGCTCAGAATTATGTTCAAAACTAGACTCATTGTCTTTCTTCAAATTTTTTTGCTTTTCATATACTTTTTTTTTTTTGGAGAACAAAAGAATTTATTCTCAATCTTGCAAGAAGGGGTGCACAACCAGAAAACGTGGCTGGTGCAACAAGCAAAGAATAATGATACAATTTATAGCCCTAAGCTAGCATCCAAGCCCTTCCTCTGTTTCTCCAGATTGGATACTTCAGAAGTTACAGCTTATCTGAGAAGATCTAATTTTCTTTTTTTTTTAAATCAGAGATCTTTTTTTAATGCCTCTTTTTTTAATTTTTTTTAATTCATTTTTTTAAAAAAATATTACATTCAAAAATTATGAGGTCCCATTTAACCCCACCCCTCCCACCCCCCACTCCCCCCACAGCAACACTCTCTCCCGTCATCATGACACATCCATTGCACCTGGTAAGTACATCTCTGGGCATCACTGGCCCCATAGTCAATGGTCCACATCATAGTCCACATTCTCCCACATTCCATCCAGTGGGCCCTGGGGGGATCTACAATGTCCCGTAGTTGTCCGTGAAGCACCACCAAGGACTACTCCAAGTCCCGAAAATGCCTCCACATCTCATCTCTTCCTCCCATTCCCCACACCCAGCAGCCACCATGGCCACCCTTCCCACACCAATGCCACATTTTCTCTGTGGACATTGGATTAGTTGAGTCCATTGCACATCTATGTCAGGTGGGGGCTGAGATTCCACATGGATACTGGATGCAATCCTCCTGCTTTCAGTTGTAGGCACTCTAGGCTCCATGTTGTGGTGGTTGACCTTCTTCAACTCCATGTTAGCTGAGTGGGGTAAGTCCAATAAATCAGAGTGTAGGAACTGAAGTCTGTTGAGGCTCAGGGCCTGGCTATCATATTGTCAGTCCAGAGATTCAAATCCCCTAAATAGATCTTAAACCCCACCACCAACTACAATTCCAGTAAAGTAGCATGAAAGTCTTGTGAAAAGAGATCCCATCTGAGTCCAGTTCCATCATGCAGAAACACCAGCTCCAAAGAAGGGCCATCTGACATGGCAGTGAACCCCATCTGCCATGACCATAGAACCCGTGGTTCTCTTTATCCCTCAAAAGAACCAATACCTGGGGTTGTATCTACTTTGTCTGTCTCTTAAACTCTGCTCAGTTGTGCATAAGGGCAATTCTTCTGACAACCTCCAGACTCTTTTTTAGAGACTCGTAGCCATATAAACTAATTTCTCCTTTCCATTTTCCCCTTACATTAGGTCAAACAACATTTTAAAGTCATGTTATTATATGTAGACAGGGATATTCTGCTGATCCACATTGAACCTTTAATTCAAGGTCATTTTCTAGTTGCATCTTCAGCTGGTATTTGGTAGTGATCCCTTGGTGCAAGGGAGGCTCATCCCCGGGTGTCATGTCCCACGCTGGGGGACATGTAGATGCACTGCATCTACATCCTGAGTTTGGCTTTGAGACTGGCCACATTTGAGTAACATGAAGGCTGTCAGGAGGAAACTCCCAGGCACAATGCTGCTATAGGCCTTGTTCTTATTGCAGGCATATAGGCTCACAAGCATAGTCATTAGTATCAGGAGCCCACTGTTAGACCCTCATTCCTTCCTGGTTCTTACCATTGCACCTGGGGGACTGCCGCTGCTCCCCTAGGGACCACGACAGAACCCCCCCAGCCAAGAACCCAGTACCCCCCCAGCTGTTGTTTTTAACTGTTTCCACTATGAGTATATCTAAACATTACCATGCACCCTGGATATATGCCCTGTATAACTCCCTGTCAACCATATATAGCCTGTCAATAACTTCCCATACCAGTATTCCTCCGCCGCCATTGTTGAACCACTCTGTGATCCAAAACTTTCCGTAAAGTGTCTCCCAAATAATGTCAGGGTCCCTTACTAGTACAATGGAATATAGCGATGAGTTTAAAGGTTAGATCTAGAGTACATATTGATTTGGAAAAATTTCTACATCCTATCTTTTTCTTTTCATTTTCCTAATTATTGAGCTTCTCTTCACAAGAGTCTTAGATCAAAGTAATTCATATATACAATATACAGTACTCCCACACATCCACCATAAAACGTTTTCCCTTCCACAGCGATAATCTTTTAACTTATTCATATCATATTTACTGAGACTGATGTACAGACTGCGAAACAATAGCTTTCAAACAAGGTGACATCTATGCTTACAATGTGGTCCATACTTTAGGATATACAGTTTTCTAAATTTTTTAGTTATCCTATGTTTTACATTATGGTTTACATTATTAGTCTGTCATCCCCTTTATGTTTTTGGTGTAATATTACATGTTTTATATTCATCCTCGTGTACTCTCGTGAAACTACTCTCTTGCCCCCACATTTACCTTGGTTCCATCCATTCAACATCCATTTTCCCCTCCCCTTGGGGCCCACAGCGACAGCCAATCTCCATTTCCCGAGGAGCCACATCCAGAGATACTTGCAACAGTGTTCAGGGCCTGACTTGCTCAACTGACCTAATGCCCCGGGAGCCACCCTTTCTCTCGAGAGATACAGTTCTCTCTATTTGATGGCATTAGTCCTCCCCAGGATGTGGGTCCACCCCAACTCTCACTTCTTGGGTCTCTACACAATGGTACAACCCATCCTGGCAAAATGAGACTTCAGACATTCCCCAGGGGCCCATCCCGCATCAGACCATCCCCTCCGAGCATCCTAAACAGGTAACCCTCCTAATTATATTTTGATACAATTTTCTCAGCATTTTACTCTCAACCAACACCTGAAACTCTCCTATGTTCGTATGTTGCCCCTCCCTCCCCCCAATTTTGTGGGCAATATTACCCATCCGCCCATCCCCAGCCCCCCTCAAACCCGCAAAGCCCCACCCAAAGGCAACCCCTTGCCCCCATTTTATCTCTTCTTTGTGCTCATACTTACGCCAACTCATCATAGATTCCGCCCCTGCAGACATCGGCTCACATACTTCCTCCACCCCCGGATTTCCTGTAAGCCTATTTTCCAGGCTCTAGCTCTCTGAGGCAGCTTGCTTATTTCATATCATTGAGGTCATGTAGTATTTGTCCTTCAATGCCTGGATTGCTTCACTCAACATAAGGTTCTCAAGATTCATCCATGTTATCACGTGTGTTTGTAGTGTATTTGTTCTTACAACTGAGTAGCATTCCATTGTGTGTATATACCACATTTTATTGATCCACTCATCTGTTGATGGGCATTTGGGTTGATTCCAACTTTTGGAGATAGTGAACAATGATGCTAAGAACATTGGTGTACATATATCGGTTTGTGTCCTTGTTTTCAATTCTGCTGGGTATATACCCAGCAGAGGTATTGCTGGGTCATATGGCAAATCTATGGTTAGTTTTTTGAGAAACCACCAAACTGTCCTCCAGAATGGTTGGATACTTCTGCATTCCCACCAGCAGTGGATGAGTGTTCCCCTTTCTTCACATCTTCTCCAGCATTTGTATTCTTCTGTTTTTTCATTGCTGCCAATCTTATGGGAGTAAGATGGTATCTCATTGTAGTTTTGATTTACATTTCCCTGATAGCTAGAGATTTGGAGCATTTTTTCATGTGCTTTTTAGCTATTTGTATTTCTTCTTTGGAGAAGTGTCTGTTTAAATCTTTTTCCCATTTTTTAAATGAGTTGTTTATCTTTTTATTTTCAAGACATATGAGTTCTTTATATATGCAAGTTATAAGTCTCTTATCAGATATATGGTTGCCAAATATTTTCTCCCATTGTGTGGGTTCCCTTTTTACTTTCTTGACAAACTCCTTTGAGGTGCAGAAAGCTTTAATTTTGAGGAAGTGCCATTTATCTATTAGTTCTTTTGCTGCTCATGCTTTTGGTGTGATATTCATGAAGCCATTTCCTATTACAAGGTCCTGTAGATGTTTCCCTACACTGCTTTCCAAGATCTTTATGGTCGTGGCTCTTATATTTAGGTCTTTGATCCATCTTGAGTTGATCTTTGTATAAGGTGTGAGATGGTAATCCTCTTTCATTCTTCTACATATGGCTATCCAGTTCTCCAGGCACCATTTGTTGAATAGGCCATTCTCTCCCAGTTGAGAGGGTTTGGTGGCTTTATCGAATATTATATGGCTATATATATGAGGTTCTATATCAGAACTTTCAATTTGATTCCATTGTTCTGTGTGCCTCTCCTTATGCCAATACCATGCTGTTTTCACTACTGTAGCTTTGTAGTATGTTTTGAAGTCAGGAAGTGTGATTCCTCCTATTTCATTTTTCTTTTTCAATATGTCTTTGGCTATTCGGGGTCTCTTTCCTTTCCAAATAAATCTCATAGTTAGTTTTTCTAGTTCCTTAAAGAAGGCTGTGTTGATTTTTATTGGGATTGCATTGAATATGTAGATCAGTTTTGGTAGGATAGACATCTTAATGATATTCAGTCTTCCTATCCATGAACAAGGAATTTTCTTCCATTTATTTAGGTCTTCTTTGATTTCCTTCAACAGTCTTGTATAGTTCTTGGTGTATAAGTTTTTTACCTTTTTAGTTAAATTTATTCCTAAGTATTTGATTTTTTAATTTACTATTGTGAATGGTATTTGTTTCTTGATTTCCTCCTGATATTGCTCATTATTGGTGTACAGAAATGCTACTGATTTTTGAGCATTGATCTTATAACCTGTGACTTTACTAAACTCATTTATGAGTTCTAGAAGCTTTGTTGTAGATCTCTCAGGGTTTTCTATGTATAGGATCATTTCATCTGCAAATAATGAAATTTTGACTTCTTCCATTCCAATTTGAATGCCTTTTATATCTGGTTCTTGCCTCAGTGCTCGAGCAAGTACTTCTAAGACAATGTTAAATAGAAGGGAAGACAATGGGCATTCTTGTCTTGTTCCTGAGTTTAGAGGGAAGGATTTTAGGATTTTTCCATTGTAAACAATGTTGTCTGTAGGTTTTTCGTATATACTCTTTATCATGTTCAAAAATTTTCCTTGTAGTCCGATCTTTTGGAGTGTTTTTATCAAGAAAGGGTGCTGTATTTTGTCAAATGCTTTTTCTGCATCTATAATTATAATCATGTGATTTTTTTCCTTCAATCTGTTTATATGGGGTATTACATTGATTGATTTTCTTATGTTGAACCATCCTTGCATACCTGGAATAAATCCCACTTGGTTGTGGTGTGTAATTTGTTTAATGTGTTGTTGAATACGATTAGCAAGTATTTTGTTAAGTATTTTTGCGTCTAGGTTCATTAGAGAAATTGGTCTGTAATTTTCCTTTCTTGTGGTGTCTTTGTTTGTCTTTGGTACTAGGGTAATGTTGGCATCATAGAAGGAGTTCGGCAATTTTCCTTCTGTTTCGATTTTTTGGAAGAGTTTCAGCAGGATTGGTGTTAGTTCTTTCCAGAATGTTTTGTAGAATTCACTTGTGAAGCCGTCTGGCCCTGGGCTCTTCTTAGTTGGGAGATTTTTAATGACTGATTCTATCTCTTTGCTTATGATTGGTTTGTTAAGATCATCAATTTCTTCTTTCATCAATATGGGCTGCTTATGTGTGTCTAGGAATTTGTCCATTTCCTCTAAATTGTCATTTTTGTTGGAATATAGTTTTTCAAAGTATCCTCTTATGATAGTCTTTATTTCTGTGGGGTCAGTGGTGATATCGCCTTTCTCATTTCTTATTTTGTGTATTTGCATCTTCTCTCTTTTTTTCTTTGTTAGTCTCACTAAAAGTTTGTCAATTTTGTTGATCTTCTCAAAAAACCAGCTCTTGGTCTTGTTTATCTTTTCAAGTGCTTTCTTATTTTCTATTTCATTTAGTTCTGCTCTTATCTTTATTTCCTTCCTTCTTCTTCCTGTTGGGTTACTTTTTTGTTGTTTTTCTACTTCCTTCCAATGTGCAGTTAGTTCTTCAATTTTTGCTCTTTCTTCTTTTTTGATATATGAATTTATGGCTATAAATTTCCCTCTCAGTACTGCTTTTGCTGCATCCCATAAATTTTGGTATGTTGTGTTATCATTATCATTTGTTTCGAGGTAGTCATTGATTTCTTTTGAGATTTCCTCTTTGACCCACTCTTTTTCTAAGAGTGTGCTGTTTAATTTCCAAATTGTCGTGTGAAGTCTGGGTCTCTGTCCCTTGCAAATTTCCAGCTTGACTCCACTGTGGTCAGAGATATTGTTTTGTATGATTTCGATCTTTCTGAATTCATTCAGCCTTTCTTTGTGGCGTAGCATATGGTCTATCTTAGAGAATGATCCATGTGCACTTGAGAAAAATGTATATCCTGCTGTGTTTGGGTGTAATGATCTATATATGTCTCTTAGATCCAGCTCTTCTAATATACTGTTCAAATGTTTTGTTTCTTTAGTGATTCTCTTTTGAGATGTTCTGTCCAGAGTAGATAGTGGTGTATTAAAATTCCCCACTATAATTGTAGATGCATCTATTTTTTCACTTAGTTTTTTCAGCATTTGCCTCACGTATTTAGAGGCACCCTTGTTAGGAGCATAAATATTTATGATCGTTTGATCTTCTTGACAGATTGTCCCTTTCACTAAAATGTAGTATCCTTCTTTGTCTCTCACAATTGTTTCGCATTTAAAGTCTATTTTGTCTGATATTAATATAGCTACTCCTGCCTTTTTTTGGTTATTGTTTGCTTGTATGATTGTTTTCCAGCCATTCACTTTCAACCTCCATGAGTCTCTGGGTCTAAGATGTGTCTCTTGTAGACAGCATATGGATGGGTCATATTTCCTTATCCAATGTCCCAGTCTGAATCTTTTGATAGGTGAGTTTAATCATTGACATTCAGTGTTATTACTTTCAAGGAATTATTTGTGTTAGCCATATTTTGATTGGATTTGTGTTTGTCATATTTTGTTTGTATTTTTTTCCTTCTATTTTTGTCTTTTTTTGTTGCTCTTATACTTTCCTCCAACTCTGCCTGTCCTGTTTTTTTCCTTTCTTCCTGCGAACTCCCTTTAGAATTTCTTGAAGGGGAGGTTTCTTTTTCACATACTCTTTTAGTTTCTGTTTATCTGCGAATATTTTGAACTCTCCATCATTTTTGAATGCTAGTTTAGCTGGATAGAGTATTCTTGGTTGGAATTTTTTTTCCTTTAGTACCTTGACTATATCATACCACTGCCTTCTTGCCTCCATCATTTTAGATGAGAAATCAGCACTTAATCTTATGGAGCTTCCCTTGTATGTGATGGTTTTCTTTTCTCTTGCTGCTTTTAGAATTTTCTCTTTGTCTTGAGCATTGGATAATTTGACAAGTATATGTGTTGGGGTGGGCCTAATGGGGTTTATGACCAGTGGAGTGTGCTGTGCTTCTTGGATATGTACATTCATATACTTTTTAACTTGCACAATGGCCCAGGCAATCATACAGCCTAGCCTAAATAAGAAAATCAGCTGCTCACTTTCCTTACCCCTCACAAACAATTGATTCTGTAGCTTGTGGAAATAATTTGAGAAAAAGTTGTGCACATTTTCTCTATGGTACTACTACTTCCGATGGAATTCAAACTTTTAAACAACAACGGAGAAGGAATTCACACTGTAAATACCTCTCATGTTGCCTGGTCACACTTGTCTCTTATTTCACCACACATTTCTTTTTTGCCAGCAGTTTGATCTTTCTAAAACTAGTATTTCCTTGCTTAAAATATATTCATACCTTCACATTTTCCTTCAAATAAAGTTCAAACTCCTTTGTGGCATATGACACAAACAAATATGATACAAACCCACTGAGTTCCATCTCTTGGTATAAACCTCTTTGTATCCTACACTTCACATACACATATATTTGCTATTAAAATTATTGATTCTGCAAGTTGTTTCATTCTCAAAAACTTTGCCATAGTGGATACTATTAAAGGTTTATTAATAAGTAAAAACAAGGTGGAAAGTAGGTACCAAAGTTAAAAAGACATATGAAAATTAGGATTGTTAGCAATTTTATTTAAATTTATTGTAGGTGTATTCTCGGTATAATTAGTTTTAAATACAGGAAAAAAATCTGAAAGAAAGGAAAAGTCCCCTGTGATCCTGTGATATAGCCAACCAAAGGATATTCTTATTAACAACTAGATGCATTTCCTTTTAATATTTCTTGCTTTCTTTATGTTTGTATAAACATATACCCCTTCACAATTGATTTAATCATTCTTTGTTAACGGTTGATGCAAATTGAGCTAAAGCCAAATGTATCCACAGGAAAATTTAGTGTATAACAAGCACAAAAAGACTTGGAAATGAAGCTAATTTTATTTTGGACATTTAAATATGAGTTCTGAAGAAGTTCAGCATAGTAGTTCCATTTAGAGAGCTTGAAAGTACATAAGCCATTTAACTGAATAAGCCCAGGTGTTTCTGCCAAACATTCACTTATCATTACATATCCTTGTATAAAACACACAGCTGTATCTTTGATGTTTTCTCCACTTTATTTTAAATGTCATTCTCTGCTTAATATTTTATGTGAAACTGTTAAGAGAAAGAGCAGATAATATTGCACAGAAGGAAAATGAATTTTTTAAAAAATTTCTTAACATTTGTGGTGAGCCACAAATAAAATGAGGTTCTGTTATGTAAAACTTATTATATTAACACTGAGGTAAGACAGCAGAGACTAAATAACCACTAGTCAGTTGTTTTATAGATAAGGTAATTTCTAGAACATTATATTACTCATATTTTCAAATTGTAGATCAATGCCCTTTTGTGCCAGTCCCTGTTGCAAAATGTTCCCCAAAAAACACAAGAAAAAGTTTAGGATGAGCCAGTGGATGCTCTGGGGTTTATTTTGTGAAAATGCCAAGCTTTTGGTACTTACTGTGATTATGAGCAGAAACTCACATTCTGAAGTCCTGTTACTGGTAGAGGTTTGGTATTAGGTGAAAACAGAAATTTCTGAGAAAGGGGTTTCCACTTGCAATGACAAGTTCTCAGCTAATATAGAACAAAGAAATTATGGGTCTCTGGAATTTATGAGTAATAAAGAGTTCAATGACTTAAGGATAACATACCTTCTTTGGAGACTTTTGGAGGGAGAGGCCAACAGAAAAATCTGAATTCCTAAAATGTTAATCCCAAAATCTCATCAAAAGATAAGAAAGGAAATAACCTCAGACATGATTTCTTTGAAAGTAATCTGAGAATTTACATGAGGAAAAAAATGTCATCATTATGAAACTGTGATGCGCCTATGTCATGTGGACAATTTTATTACAGTGTTTGTTCTAACGTATAAGACATATATGGTTAAGATGTGTCTTTAAATATTCTTAAAGTGTAAATATTTATACATTCAAAAATATATCTCGAGCTCCTGCAGTGTTTAGAAAATGTGGTAGGCATAAAACAATAAATAAAACAGTCATATTTCTTGCTATCATGGAAAATGTGTTCTAATGAGAAAGGAGTAAAATACTAAATACTAAATAAATAATCAAACAACATAGTTTGGCGTGTGCATTTTAAAGCAAAAGTGCAGAGAGGTATGAGATCATAGAATGAGGGATATTAATCTAGTCTTGGTGTCATTGGTGGATTGCCTGAAGAAATACTGGTATGCACTAATCCAAATACCTGTGTAGTAGTTAACTACTGTGTGTGTGCGGCAAAATTTCAGGAATTTGCAGATGCTGAAATGAGAAGAGTCATGGCATATTCAATATAATAAAAGAGGATAAATGCTGCTGGATTCCCTAGATTTGGTGGAAATGGGATGTGATATAAGATGAATCTGTTGAGGTAACATGGGACATAGAAATATCAGCAAATTTATTCTAAAATAATAAGAGGACACCAAAAGGTTTTAAAGAGAATTAAGACAGAAACAATTCAGAGATCCAATAAAAAGTAGCAAGAATAAATATAAGTAAATCAGATAGGCAGCTACCACAGCCATCCAAGGAGCTATGACTATACCTTGAACTACTGAGGACAAAGAAGAAGTTAAAATTTATTCAGTTAGTTAATTAAGTTGTATTTAATGTGTTCAGTTTCCTGGAAGTTATAAATGACTTTTTTGAGAGTACCATTTATTTTTGTAGTACATGTGCCAAAAAAGTCATACTTTTGGTTAAAGAAGAAAGGAGAGACTATTAAAGGAAGAAATCAACACAGAGAATGACTTCAGGGATGTTTAAATATAAAACAAAGCAAATATAGGATAGAAGTTGGATGAGTTCTTGGCATTTAGAGTTGGGGTTTTGTTTGTTTAATTTTTAAATCTTTTTTGCTTATTGTAAAGTTGTAGAAAAATAATGCATTTTTAGATACTGCTATAAGCTATTTGGAAGACAGAAAAAGAGATTGGTAATAATAAAGTGAGAGATGTATGAATTACCCTAGACACGTGCCTAGAAAAAACGAGGTGTGACAAGAGCCACCTTCCACAACTCAAATGCAGACATGCAGGAATCTACCTCAGCAAAATGGACTTGTCATTTAATATCAGGAAAGAAGGATAAGATGTTTACAGATACGTGTGTGTGCGTGTGTGTGTGTGTGTGTATGTATAAAGGGACCTAAGTAGGGGTGTAAGGTGCTAGGCTGGACAGAAATGTGAGGGGGTGTTCACTCCATCTAGCTACTTCTTGCTGTTAAGGGGTGGCAAGGGGTTTCTTTCCATCTTACCTCATGGGTTCTGATGTCTGGTTCTGAAGAAGCTGGCATTATTGTTCACACAGCGGAAAGATACCATTTACACATTCTTGAGTTTTTTATTATACGATTTGGCATGTGAATCAGACAAGAAGCTATAAGAGACAAGGACTAAAGAGAAGAAGCAACAGTAATATCAGTAGTGGTGTTATGAGGGGTGAAAGAATTGATTTCATGGTGAAGAGAAATAAGAAAGGAATGAGGATAGCCATAATTGATTTCCATAGCTATTATCTCAGACCCTCTGCATGATTTTTATGTTTTCTTTTAAAATTTGTGATTTTTTCTTCTTGTTTTGTTCTGTTAATATAGAAGCTACAGGTTTCATTTATGAGTGCACAGGTGCCTCTGTGACAGCAGTGAGGACTTTAAGCTAAGTAGGCCAGCTAAGAGTGACAGGATTTAACTGCTTGGAGAAATAGGTAGTAACTCTTGGTTATTGGGGCCATAAGGTTGCATTAGGATTTCTAGAATATATTTGTGTTGAGCATCTACATAGAGGGAGAAGGATTTAGTGGGGTTAGGAAAGACTAGGGCAGGTGTAGATACTAAGGCTTTTTTAAGTTTACAGATGAAATGTTTGATTGATAGAGGGCAATCGAGTGGTTCATGTGGGTGGTCAGAAGTGGCTTGGTAGAGGGGCTTAGAAATAGACTCAAAGTCTTGGGACCCAGAGGCAGAAAATATTGATAAGCCTTAAGAAAGAAAGGAGGTCTGCTTTTGTTTGTGGGAGAGGATAGTTTCTGACGAGTTGGATTCAATCCATGGATTGATGCTTATGTGAAGGAGAGAGGTAGAGACCTAGATAGGTTACTTCAGTTTTGAAAAATTGCCCTTTGCTTGGGGAGACACAATATCCCTTATCTCTGAGAAAGTTAAGCAGAATGATAGTGTGAGCTACAGAGGTTTTTAAAGAGGGGCTACAGAAGAGTAAGTTATCAAAATATTGGAGGAGGGTACTAGAGGGGAGCTGGAGGTTAGAGAGATTTCGATGCAGGGACTGTTTAAAGATGTGAGAACTATCTCTAAATCTCAGACTGTCCAGGTTAGTTGTTAAGGGTTCATGGGGTTTGGGGGCCTATGTACATAAAAACAAAGAAGTCTTGGGAAGTTTCATCTAGAGGAATAGTATAAAAGGTGTTTTTGAGATTTTTTGCAGTGTAATGTGTAGTTTTGGGGGTTATGTGAGACAAGACTATGGGTTAGGAACTAAAGGAATGATAGGCTGTGTGGTTCATGAATGGATTTAAGGTTTTGCAGCTACCAGTTGGTATTTTCACTGCCAGAATTAAGATGTTAAAAGGTGAGTTGGTTGGTTGTAGGAGGCTTGCAGCAGGGAGTTTATAGATAGTGGGTTTTAAGCTTTGTTAGGTGCTAATGGAAAGGGGATACTGAGGAAAGTTTGTTAAAAAGTAGAGGTTTTTAAAGATTAATCTGATAAGGGAGGTGGTGTGTTGTGACTGAAGGGGAACTAGTGTTCCAGACATGGGGATGTACTTTCGTTTGCAATATGGGAGGGATATCAGAAGGAAAGTGGGGAAGGTATGGGTGTGATGGACAAAAGGAGAAGAAAGTTGGTTTGAGAGGACAGGAGAGTAAAGGAGATGGAGGAATGGAGTTTGTACAGTATTTCATGATATAAAAGAAGTGAAGGGCAAGTAGAGATTACAAGGAACTGATGAAAAAATGTAAAATTCTCTAATGAGCATATTACTGATTTGATGGTTAAAGGAGAATGGGGGGGGGGGTGCCATTAACTCCAACAATAGAGATTGAGGAAGTGGATAAAGGTTCTGAATATTCTAGGAAGACTCAATATGTGGCCCCCATGTCAATTAAAAAGATCAGTTTACTTCTAACTTTGATGCTAATCCTCAGCTTGGATTTACTGATGGAGATGAGGGACTTCTAGTACCAGGGACCTGTTGGTCATTTGTTGTTAATCTGAGGAGGTCTGGAAAGGAGGATTCCAGCTCTGGGCTGGTAGGGTGTGCTGGAGGAACTTTCCTGGAAACAGGATTTTCAGGACAGTCCAATTTCTAACGACCTTTATGATGACATACGGGGCAATGCCCTGGTGGAGGCCGGGGATTGGGGCAGAAGTGTGCCCAGTGCCCTTCCTTTCTGCACTTAAAATAGGATTCTGGAGGTGGCTGATGAGAAGAAGAGTGATTAGGTTTCTGAAAATTAGACCTGAGGGCAGCAGCTAGAAGGGAGGCTTTAGCCAGATCTCGTGTTTTTCTACTTTGGCTTTCTCTTTATTGTTAAAGACCTTGAAAGCTTCTTCAGTCAGATTTTTCTGAGGGCTTTGAGGGCCTTCTAATTTCTGTAACTTCTGGATAAGATTGTGTGATAGTGGGTGTGCAGGTATAGCTGATCAGAGTCTGACTCAGGATCTAAATTGGTATACTTAAGGAAGGACTCGGTTAATTTATTATTTATAAAATAAATAAATAATTTATTTATAAAAGTGGCTGGATTTTCTTTAAGCCTTTGTGAAATCTCTAATTTTATCATAATTAACTGCCTCAGGGGCAGTCTTTTTCATGCCTTCTATTATACAAGTTAAAAAGTGGGTCATGTGGGCAAGGTCAGTGGACACTGGCTGACAGTCCTGGGGTGGAATTAGTGGTTGGAGTGTGTGCTGGAGCCTGCTGAGTATCAATTGGGGTCTTGAATGTGCATGGAATCTGAAAAAGCAATAGGAACAATTCAAATGTGTTTTTTTTTCTTCAGGTGTAGTTGAAGAGATAAGGATAATATATGTGTTCTGATATGTGAGATCATAAGAGTGGGTAGAGTTGGAATTCTTTGATGTATGTGGCAGGATTTTTAGAGAACTAGCTTCACCGGTTTTCTACCTGAATTAAATCTGAATGAGAAGGGAGTGTGTACTGTAACTATTTCTCAGCTTCTGCTATTTCTCTGAAAGGTAAGAGGGATATTGATGTTTGTGTAGAATTAAGAGGTGTAGAGGGATTAACTTTTGTGTTTATGGAGGTGGAGGGGGACAGCAAGTGGGAGGGGACATAGTCCTTGTGAATGGGCATGAAGAAGGGAGAAAGGATGGGCAGAAGATGGCAGGGAGGAGGGTTGATAGGTAGAAGGTGGCAGCGAGGGTGAGGATGGAGATGAAGTTGGAAGCACATAGGAAGAGGGTGCAGGAGGAGCTTGGTTTGCTGGATTAAAGTCAAGATTTTCAGGAGACTTGGGAGGTGGGTGGGAAGGAGATGAATGTTTTTGAGGTCATTTCTGGTATAAAAGAAGAATTTCATAAGAAGAACAGGACTGGCAGAGGGAGGGGGGCTGTTCATTCCCTGAGGTTGAAGGCAGAAAAGAAGGAAAGAGAAAGCCTAAACTTAAGGAACCTCAGATCATCCACCACAGCCCTGGATGTAGTTTTCTAAGTTTTGGAGAATCCGAAAATTGAAAGTACTGTGTTCTGGCCATTGACTTTCACTGTTCAATTTGTCACTGTGGCCACAGAGCGGTTGAATGGAAAATGAGTTTTTTAGGTCTGATGTCGCCTTCTCAGGATAGAATTTTAAGGTTGTGAAGGAGACAGTCCAGAGGTGTAGTTTTTGGAGGGGCCAAAATTGAATTCTGTTTTATGGTGCTGAGTGAGACTAAGGATTTCTAGAAAAGAACAGGGGAGATTCTGAGTGAGATAGGCATCCCCAAATCAGTTGGAAATCACCCAAGGAAATGAGAGACCACACTTGGGAATGGATGTCTGTAGAGCCAAGGGGTCTATTCACATGAGGACAACAGCCTCCTGCCTGCCATGGCCCTTGGGGATGGTGAGGATCACTGATGTAGAGCAGGATCCTCTGCTGGAGAAATCTTTGACTCACCCAGGTATGATTCTGTGTCCAGTGTTGGACGGGTTCTCGGCAGTGGCAGGGTAAAGATTCTTAACCAATGAATCTTTCTGAATGTTATCCCAGTCATGGATTTCAGCATCAAATGTAGGAGAAAAAAGGCCTCACTGGAAAATGGAGATGAATGATTGCAGGCAGAAAGTTTATGGGGAAGCTCTCCCAATGGAATGGATGGGGTCTGAAGAATAGACTTCAGGCTCCCTGCCAGCATGGCCAGGGTCTGTCAGTCTGCCCTTGGCAGAGGTGGTCATGAATTTATACAGCACATCTATTGGCTGGAAAATGATTTGTCAGCAGGAGGGGTTCGGGGCTTGTGTAAGAGCTGAGGGGCAGTAAGGAAATGTAGAGACACTGTTTTCCCCTTGTATGGCTAGGGGGTGCTGGGCTAAGGGTAGTGAATTCTAGGAATGCGGGGAGAGGGTGGTGCTGGTGGTGCCATGTGGCTCCTTTGTCTATTTTTGTGAGGAAATGAGCTATTTCTGAACACATAGGCTCTGGATGGGGGACTGTTCTATGTCATGGGAATGAAAGTCACTGTTTGTTAATCATTGTAACCTTTGCGATCAGTTAATCATTACAAACCTTTTAAGGGAGAAACCTCTAAATTGGACATCTGGGTTGCTTCCAAATTTTGGTATTTGTGAATAATGCAACAATTATCATTGATATGCATATATCTGTTCACTTCCGCAGGAATATGCATTTCAAATAAGCATTTCAGGTAATTATGAAACATTTCAGGTAATTCCACCCAAATCGAATATCAGCTCACCATTCTCTATTCCTTCTCTGTCTCCTGGTAACCTATTTTCCAGATTCTGTGTGTGTGTGTGTTCAATATCCTTGGTTCATATCAGTGAGATCAGGCAATATTTGTCCTTTAGAGACTGGCTTACTTCACTCAACATAAAGTCTTCAAGATTCATCCATGTTGTTGCATGTGTCAGTACTTTTACAGATTAGTAACATTACATCATATGTATATACCACATTTTGTCTATCCACTCATCTCTTGATGGACACTTGAGTTGATTTCAACTTTTGGCAATTGCAAATAATGCCACGATTAACATTGGTGTGCATTTATCTGTTCACTTCCCTAGGAATATGCATTTCAAGCAAATATTCCAAGTAATTCTGGTATGAGTACTTCTTGTATAATGAATTATGGAACACTGCACCAACTTCTAATCTATTATTATTTTTATGCTGCATCTCCAAATACTAGTTAATATCTGGAACATTATTTTAATAAATATTTGTTGAATATACTTAACATATTCGTCTTGACTTGAAGAATGAATTGAGATTAATAATCTTCAATAATGTATTTAAAATACATAATTAGAAGAGATATGGTTGGATTAAAATCACATTTTCTGACTTTGTGATTAGAGATATTTCTAATATACAACCCACTGAGTAGACAATAGAACAAAACATTCACAGAATTCACTAATGAATAATAATTCCTATATTAGAATAATTGATTCTTTTGTTTCATTATCAATGGCTTTGACATAAGATATTAATAGAAGCAATACTTCATGATTATAAATTAGATTGATTGGGGTTAAAATTCACATTTGTTACTTAATGACTGTATGCCTATATTATATACATCAATTTTCCTGTCATGCAAAATGTGCATAATATCTTTCCTGTTGAGCTGTCCTATTGGGTTGTTGAGTAAAATAATATGAATGTTTTTAATATGTTAATTACAAAGATAGCTATTACTATAGTATGCAGTGATTTTTACCTAAGAAAATGAAGAAAAGAAATAACTAGTGGGTCTGTATTATTCTTTTCTCAGTTTGTCACACAGGGGCCAGTCAAGTTCAAACTCAAATGATTAGCTGGAATTTTGGGTAAGCTCCAAACTTCTCTAATAAAATATACTGAAAAAAGGTGATTAACTGTATGGTAGAAGAAAGAGAAAAAGAATGGAATGGACTATGTACATTAATTACTGTGGTAGTACAATTATAGCTTGGAAAGGACTTTTAGTAACATCTCATTTTTCACCTATAATTCTAAAATTGGAGGAGGGCAGAAAAAGTAATGCACTACCCATATGATCATACATGTTCAGTTTGCCACCCCTCAAAAACATCGTAAATACTTATTATATAATATCATTCCAATCAATATTTTTAAAGCTCCTATTCCAAACACTTGTTAGATACTAAGAAAACAAAATGAACAAAACAGACAAAACTCCTTGCCTTCATTTGATTTCTATGTATTAAAATTGTCCTTCTCATGCGTTTCTTTTATGGTATAAATGTCTCTGAATATATGTATGCTCTCATAATTTTTTTAAAAAGTTCATGTTTAGAATATTTTATACCTAAAATTAATTTTCCACTATTTTCCTTTAGTTTATTTTATTTTTAAATATATATTTTTATTTATTTTTAACAGATACTTATATTACATAAAATGTTACATAAAAAAAAAAATAAGGGATTCCTATATTTCCCATTCCCACACCTCTCACCCTTCCTCACAGCAACAACTTCTTTCATTTGTGTGATGCCTTCATCACAATTGATGAACACATTTTGCAACATGTCCACCAATCATGGATTATGTTTTACATTGTAATTTACACTCTCTCACACTCAATTCTGTAGGTTATGGCCGTATATGTAATGATCCATATCTGTCATTACATTGTCACTCACAGCAACTCTGAATCCTGAAATTGCCTCCGTATTATACTTCTCTGAACCTCTTCCTAACTCTAGCACCTCCAGTAGCCACTGTCTCCACATCAATGATGTAATTTCCTCCACTGCAGGAATCCCAATAATTCTACAGTAGAATACCAGTAAGTCCACTCTTTTTTATTACCCAGTCCTGAGGATTCTGGGATGGTGATGCCCACTCTACCTCTAATTGAGAGGGAGATTCAGTCCTTTATGGCTGATGGATGGGAGTCTCCTGCTTGCAGTTGTAGACACTCTTGGTTCTTGGTATGGTATTTGTCCATCCTCACCTCATTGTTAGTCATCCTGGGTGAGTACAATGAACTGGAGAGTAGGTGTTGCAACTCCATTGAGATTCAAGGCCCAGCTGGTACTTGAACCACTCAGAGATTCAAGTCTCTTGGACGTACACCTACAAACTCCAGCACCAACTATAGGTTCTAATAAAGGGGACAGAAGTGATGTGTGTAGAGAAGTCATATGAGTCCAAATCTGCCACACCAAGGAGCATAAACTCCAAAGTAGTGCCCACTGACAAGGCACAAACCACCAGAGATACTGCCATGACTGTAGGACCTGAGTGTCTCCAGAGCACTCAGGAGCCCCACTACCTGGGGTGGTATGTACTTTGGCTACCTATGAGATCCTGCTGAGATGTGCATAAGCACTACCTCTGGGAAACCACCTGACTCATTTTGAAGTCGCTATAAACTCATTTGTCTTTACCTTTTCCCCCTTATATTCAAGGGTTTTTTCCAGTTGCATTGCTTGCTACTGTTTAGTAGTAATCCCTCAGTGCCAGGGAGGCTATCCCCAGGTGTTACTTGTACCATGCTTGGGGAAAGGTAATGCATTTATAGGCTGAGTTTGGCTCAGAGAAAGACCACATTCAAGCAATAAGGAGGGTCCCAGGAAGCAACTCTTAGGCACCCTACAACACCAGGCAGCTTTGCAACTTCAAGGTCAAAGACTCATATGGATAGTCATTAATATCAAGGGCCCATCAATGGGCACTAGTCATTGTCGCTGTACTTGGCTGATTGTTACTGTTCCATTAGAGAATGTGGCAGATCTCCCCAGATAGGAATTCAATATTCTTTCAGTTGTGTGAATTTCTACCCACTGTGGCAATGCCGCATGAACACCTGAACACATGCACATACCCTACATGTATGCCCAGGTGAACCTCCTCCAGTTCATTCCTCATTACCAACACCCACACCAATGATCTTTCCCTGCCACAGCTAAAACCTTTCTGTGATCCAAAACCTCAAAAGTGAAGCCCAGAATATCACCAAATACAATTATTAGGAAAATGAAACAGCAATAACAGGTCCAAAACAAGAAACAAAATATGTAATAATTTTCAAAAACTGAAATTAAAATAAAGTAAGAAAAAATTGGGCTTTTAAAAAATAACATATTAAAATTTTTTTGACATTTTGCATTTCATCCCCATAATATCTGTCATCCTGTTTGTACAGGGTGATTTTCTTCCATTTCTTCTCCAGTGTCCTATTGTTTTTTTCAATTTGTCTTCAAACAAGTTTTAGATTATGGTAAAGTCACATACAGTATATGGGAGACTCCCATACACTGAATATCCTTTCCCCTTTCCCTGTTTTTGAATCAACATCTTTTTTACATGTGAATGGTACACTTGCCATAACCGGTGCACAAATATTGATACATAGCTACCAACAATGGTCAATGGTTCACATTATGGTTTATACTTTAGACCATACACTTTGATAAAATTTTTGATAAAATTTAACATGTCCTGTATCCATCACTGCAGGATCATGCGGAACACCTACATTGCCCTCTAAATACCCCCTCTTCCATCTATTCCATTTCTCCCTCTTCTTCTCCCTGGGGCTCATGGCAACCACCAGGTTTAATTCCTTGAAGGACAAGGTTCATAGATAACTGCAACAACACTAAGGAATTGACACACAAGTTTGTTCTCCCCCATTAGGAACCACTCATGCTCTCAAAAGACACTCCCGCCCCCCCCCCCCCCACTTGAGAACAAATCAGGCCACCCCAGGATGGGAGTCCAAATAAACCCTGCTCACCATGTGGGTCTCCATCTACCAAAACAAAACACTAGGACAAAATAATCCCTTGCTCATTCTCTAGAAGACTGCCCCATGGGTGCCCCATTCCAAATGCCCCCCATCCAACATCCAAAACCAGTTACCCTTCCCTGTCATATTGCCAAGAGAGCTTTCCCAACATTGTAGTTTCAACGAAGTACCTGCCAATACCCAGTGTTCACATGCTCCCTCTCCCAGTCCTCTCCCTAGTTTCATAGATGATCCAACCCACCCTCCCCACCCTAACCTCCTGTTAAACTTGCACCACCCAACCCAATGTATCACTATATCTTGTTATATTCCTTCACTGCACAGCTACTCATTTCCACTTTATCATATACTTTGCCCATATGGGCATTGACTCACAACCTTCTTTTCCCTATTTCTTTTTTTTTTTTTTTAGTGTTTTTTGTTGTTGTCTTTATTTTTTTATGTTACATTAAAACATATGAGGCCCCCCATATACCCCCCACTCCCCTCACCCCACTCCTCCCCCTATAACAACAACCTCATCAATCATCATGAGACATTCATTGCATTTGGTGAATACATCTCTGAGCACCACTGTACCTCATGGTCAATGGTCCACATCATAGCCCACACTATCCCACAGTCCACCCATTGGGCCATGGGAGGACATACAATATCTGGTAACTGTCCCTGCAGCACCACCCAGGACAACTCCAAGTCTGTAATATGCCCCCACACCACATCTCTTCCTCCCACTCCATACTCCCAGCAGCCACCATGGCCACTTTCTCCACACCAATGCCACATATTCTTCGATTACTAATCACAGCAGTTCATGAATTGAATATCAGTAAGTCCAATCTAATCCATACTCCATTCTTCCATCCTGTGGATCTTAGAATGGTTGTGTCCACTCCACATCTATATCAAGAGGGGACTTAGATTCCACATGGATGCTGGATGAAATCCTCCTGCTTTCAGTTGTAGGCACTCTTGGCTCCCTAGTGTGGTGGTTGACCTTCTTCACCTCCATGTTAGATGAGTGGGGTAAGTCCAATAAACCAGAGTGTAGGAGTTCCAAGTCTGTTGAAGCTCAGGGCCTGGCTATCTGGTCAGTACAGAGATTCAGGTCCCCTGGGTATACATTAAACCCCAGCACCAACTACAGTTCCAGTAAAAGTAACAGGAGAGTCTTGTGGACAAAGATCACATCTGAGTCCAGCTCCATCACACAGAAATGCAAACTCCAAAGTAGGGCCAACTGAGATGGCACTGAACTCTATCTGCCATGACCATAGAACCTGGGGATCTCTGTAGCCCTCAGAAGAACCAATTCCTACTTTATCTGTCTCTGGGACTCTGCTGAGGTGTGCATAAAGGCAACCCCTCTGACAACCTCCCAGCTCTTTTTGGAGACTCATAGCCATATAAACACATTTGTCCTTTCCATTTCCCCCTTTTATTCAGGACAATAAGCATTTTTAACTCCTGGTATTATATGTAGACTAAGGTATTCTGCTGATCCAAGTTGGCCCTTTTATTCAAGGTCATTTTCTAGTTACATCATCAGCTGGTACTTGGTAGTAATCCCTTGGCGCCAGGGAGGCTCATCCCCAGGAGTCAAGTCCCACACTGTGGGGAAGGCAACACATTTACATGCTGAGTTTGGCTTCGAGACTGACCACATTTGAGCAACACAGAGGTTCTCAGGAAGTAACTGTTAGGCACCCTGCAGCTCTAAGCCTTCTTATTTCAGGTGCACAGGCTTACAAGCATAGTCAGTAGTATCAAGGGCTCATTGTTGGACCTTCCTTCCTTTTTGTTCTTTGCTGTTGCACTTGGGGGATTGTTGCTGTTCCTTTAGGGACTGTGATAGAGCTCCCCTGGCTAGGAACTCAGCACTCCCTCAGTTGTTGTTTTTAATTGTAACCACTATCAAAATATCCAATCATTTTTATGTACTCTGGATAAATGCCCTACCAACCATGTGTCTCCTGTCAATAACATCCCACACCAGTATTCCTCGCCCACCATTGTTGAACCTCTCTGTGATCCAAAACTTCTTCAAAAATGAGGCCCAATATATTATCAGGTTTCATTAATAGTAAAATGGAATATAGTGATTAGTTTAAAGGTTAGCTATAGAATACATATTAATTTATAAAAAATAAGGTAAAAATAAATTGGGGTATCAAAAAATTTAAAAATGCAAAAGCTTTGTTTTTGACATTTTGCCTTCCATGGCTGCAATAAGTGTTGCCCTGTATGCAAATTGGCAAGGTAACTACTTCCGTCTTTTCCTCAGTGTCTACGTCCTTTCTTTTTCTTTTTTCTTTTCCTAATTATTAAGCTTATCTTCACAAAAGTTTTAGATCACAGTAATTCATATATACAATATACAGTACTCCCACATATCAAACATAAAAACTTTTTCCCTTCCACAGCAATAATCTTTTTACATATTCATACTATATTTACTGAAACTGATGTACAGATATTGAGACAATAGCTTTCAAACAAGGTAACATTTGTGTTTACATTGTGGTTTATATTTTGGACTATACAATTTTCTAAATTTTTAGTAATGTTTTACCCTATGATTTACATTTTAGCCTATCAGTCCCTATACATTTTTGGTGTAATTTAACATGTCTTATATCCATCGTTGAGCAATCTTGTGTGGAACAGTTCTATTGCCCACACAGTTACATTGGTTCCATTTATTCAATACCTCTTTCCCCCTCCCCTTAGGGCCCACAGTGACAGTCAATCTTCATTGCTTGAAGGGCCATGTTCAGAAATACTTGCAACAGTGTTGAGGGCTTGACATGCTCAACTCTCCTAATGCACTTGGAGCCACCATTTCTCTCAAGACATACAATTACCTCTATTTGAGAACATCAGTCCTCCCCCAGGATGTGGGTATACCTTCAGTCTCATTATATGGGTCTTTATCCAATGATATCACTCACTATGGCAAAATGAGCACTCACATACTCCCTACAAGCCTGTCCTGCATTGGATTATCCCCTTTCAGCATCTTAAACAGGTGACCTTCCTTATTATATTTTTGAAGAAGTTTTCTCAGCATTATACTCTCAACCAAATACCAGACAATCTCCTATCTTCGTATGTTGCCCCAACCTCCCCCCAATTTCTTGGGCAATATTACCCCCCAATTTCCTTTAAGCCTATCATCCAGTCTCTAGCTCTCTGAGGCAACTTGGTTTACTTATTTCATATCATTGAGGTCATGTAGTATGTGTCCTTCAATGCCTGGGTTGCTTCACTCAACATAGGGTTCTCAAGATTCATCCATGTTATCATGTGTGTTTGTAGTGTATTTGTTCTTACAGCCGAGTAGTATTCCATTGTATGTATATACCACATTTTATTGATCCACTCATCTGTTGACGGGCATTTGGATTGATTCCAACTTTTGACAATGGTGAATAATGCTGCTATGAACATTGGTGTGCATATATCAGTTTGTGTCCTTGTTTTTGGTTCTACTGGGTATATACCCAGCAGTGGAATTGCTGGGTCATATGGCAAATCTATAGCTAGTTTTTTGAGAAACCGACAAACTGTCCTCCAGAATGGCTGGAACTTCTGCATTCCCACCAGCAGTGGATGAGTGTTCCCATTCCTCCACATCCTCTCCAGCATTTGTACTCTTCTGTTTTTTTCATAACTGCCAATCTTATGGGAGTAAGATGGTATCTCATTGTAGTTTTGATTTGCATTTACCTGATAGCTAGAGATTTGGAGCATTTATTTCATGTGCTTTTTAGCCATTTGCATTTCTTCTTTGGAGAAGTGTTTGTTTAAATCTTTTCCCCATTTTTTTAAATGGGTTGTTTGTCTTTTTATTTTCGAAGTATAGGCGTTCTTTATATATGCAGGTTATAAGTCTCCTATCAGATTATGGTTACCAAATATTTTCTCCCATTGTGTAAACTCTCTTTTCAATTTCTTGACAAACTCCTTTGAGGTGCAGAAGGCTTTAATTTTGAGGAAGTCCCATTTATCTATTTGTTCTTTTGCTGCTCGTGCTTTTGGTGTGAAGTTCGTGAAGCCATTTCCTATTACAAGGTCCTGTAGATGCTTCCCTACACTGCTTTCCAAAGTCTTTATGGTCTTGGCTCTTATATTTAGGTCTTTGATCCATCTTGAGTTGATTTTTGTATAAGGTGTGAGTTGGTAATCCTCTTTTGTTCTTTTTGATATGGATATCCAGTTCTCCAGGCATCATTTGTTGTATGGGCCATTCTCTCCAAATTGTGTGGGCTTGGTGGCCTTGTAAAATATCAGATTTTTATTTAATTAAACTTTAATGCATTTTCATATGTGAAGTAGAAATAAAATATCACAAATAATAAAAGCAGAATAAAGATGAACATCACAGAACAAAAATAGAGTATTGGAATTGGTTTTTCAGAAAATAAATATTTGTATATACAAATATATATGTCAAAATGAAAAGTAAGGTTTTGTTTATGTTTTCACCAACAGCAATAAAAGATGTAAAGGCGGTTATTATACAATGCTTTACAATTTAAGATAAAATAATTCATCCACATATAAAGACAGCATCCACTCATAATCAGAAGCTACAGGAAACAAAGAAAAAATAAATAGAAAGGGTAATAATGTAGTTTCAACTATATTACATTTTGTCCAAGTCCACTCAAGATGTTTCTTCTTTTGTTGCTTAGGCTTTGGGTGTAAGGTTTAAGAGATCTCTGCCTTTTTCAATGTCTTGTAAATATTTCCCTACATTATCCTCTGAAAGTTTTATGGTCCCAACTTACATTTAGATCTTTGATTCATTTTGAGTTGATTCAGTATAGGTTGTGAGACAGGGATCTTCTTTCATTCTTTTTGTTATGCATATCCAGTTGTCCCATCACCATTTATTGAAAAGACTGTTCTGTCCAAGAAAAGTGGACTTGGTAGCCTTATCAAAAATCAGTTGACCATAGAGATGAGGGCCTATTTTTCAATTCTCAATTAGATTCCATTGATCCATGTGTCCATCTTTATGCAAGTTCCATGCTGTTTAGACCACTGCATCTTTATAGTACTGTTACAGATCAGGAAGTGTGAGTCCTCTAACCTTATGCTTTTTTTTTTACGATGTTTTTGACTATTCGGGACCCTTTCCCTTTCAATTTGGTAATTAGCTTTTCTATTTCTGTAAAATACGCTTTTGAAATTTTTACTGGTACCATGATGAATCTTTGAATCAATTTGGATAAAATTAACGTCTTCACAATGTTTATTGTGCCTTTTATGATAATATACACATTTATTTTGTAAGCTCAAAACTTTTAATATACACTTATTGTTTATGTATGCTCATGTATGAATGATAAATGTTAATTAAAATTTTTAAAAATGCAAGAAATAGGGAAGAATTTATTTGTTCAATAAGGAATAAATTAACTGAAATATTTTAAAAAGTATATTCCTCTTAGCTGCAGAATTTTGACCTGTTGATCAAGGAATAAACTGAGCTGAGGTTTTAGAATTACAATTCTGGGTAGCATCACAAACTAATATCCTGTCTTGGGACACTTAAGCAAAATATTTTAAAGAAAAAGATTACTTAAGTTGTTTGTAAAGAATTACGATTGGTGGATATTTGGGGCTTTCCAGTTGTCCTTCAGGTTAGACAGTTTACTGATATCTTCATCTTGTAATTGGTTCATGGTGACTAGATTTCCTTGAAACCCTATTGATTTTAGTTCTGCATACCTTTTCAGTTATAATACTAACTTCTTGAATGGATCCCAACTCCATTTTAAATCTCTTCACTATATGCTATAGAAACTCTCTCTTTTTTCATTTTGTTTCTTTTTTCTTTTTTATAATTAATTTTTTTAAAAAAAGCTTTATTTAACATAAATGTTACATAAAAAAATAGGATATTTACATATATTCCTGCCCATCCCCCTCCCCGAGCTTCACACATTAAAAACATCCTTCATTAATGTGGTATATCTGTTACAACGGATGAACTTACATTGAAGCATTGCCACCAACCTGGAGTATAGGTTACATTATAGTTTATATTCCATCCCACACAATTTTGTATTACAGTAACTCTCTTTTGTTTTATCTCTTTTCTCAGACCCATTAAGGCTAAGTCATTACTACTAAGTCATTGCTACAGAAATTGCCTTGATTGTAGGAGTTGACCTATTATTCATCTCACCCTTCCCTGACCACTTTTTCCTATAAAAGAGTCTACTTTAGTCTTTGCAAGTCAAGACTTCTCAAAAAAGTTGGCGGGTGCTCTAATAGAGTTTAAGTCCTAGACTAGTCATAAAATTTCTAACCTTTGAGGAATACTTTATAATACAACTTTAGGAAATGGAAAAAATAAAGGAAAAAACTTTAGAACTCATTTTATAATATTGGGATTATCATAAAGCCAAAAACAGAGGTCAGTACAAAAAAGATGAAAGAAATGAAATGCTGATTAAGAACATATGTACAGCTCCCTATCAGCCATATATCACCTGTCATTGGTATCCCATACCAGTATCCCTCCATTGCCATTGTTGAAACACTCTGTGATCCAGAACTCCCCGAAATTTGAAGCCCAATATAATGTCATGGTCCCTTACTAGGGAATGGCATATAGCGATGGGTTTAAAGGATAGATAAAGAACTTGGATAAAGTTAGATAAAGAACTTAGATAAAGAATGTTGATTTGAAAAAATTCCACATCCTATCCTTTTTTTTTTTTTTTTTTTCCCCCCTAATTATTCAGCATTTCTTCACAGGAGTCCTAGACCACAGCAATGCATATATATAATATACAGCACTCCCACACATCCACCAGAAAACCTTTTCCCTTCCACAGTGATACTCTTACGCCCTATTCATATCATATTTACTTAAGGTGATATACAGAGTCTGAGATATTAGCTTTCTAACAAGGTAACATCTGTGCTTACATTATGGTGCATACTTTAGGATACACAGTTCTTTACATTTTTAGTTATCCTATGTTTTACATTATGGTTTACATTATCAGTCTGTCATCTCCTTTATGTTATGGTGTAATATTACATGTTTTATATCCATCCTTGTGTACTCTCAAGAAACTCCTCTCTTGCCCCCCATTTACTTTGGTTCCACACATTTAACGTCCATTTTCCCTTCCATCTTGGTGCCCACAGTGACAGCCAACCTCCATTTCCTGAGGAGCCACTTCCAGAGATAGATGGAATAGTGTTCAGGGCCTAACTTGCTCAACTGCCCCAATGCCCTGGGAGCCACCCTTTCTCTCGAGGGATACAGTTCCCTCTATTTGATGGCATTAGTCCTCCCCAGGATGTGGGTCCACCCCCACTCTCACTACTTGGGATTCCACCCCATGGTGTCACCCACTCTGGCAGAATGAGCATTTAGACATGAGTGATTACAACTGAAAATGGGAGGATTGCATCCAGCATCCATGTGGAATCTGAGCCTCCTCTTGACATAGAGGTGCAATGGACACAACCAATCCAATGTCCACATAGAAGAGGTGGCATTGGATTGGGAAAAGTGGACATGGTGGACGATGGGTATGGGGAAAGGCAGGAAGAGATGAGAGGTGGAGGCGTCTTTGGGACATGGAGCTGCCCTGGATGGTGCCTCAGAGGTAATCACCGGACATTGTAAATCCTCACAGGGCCCACTGGATGGAATGGAGGAGAGTATGGGCCATGATGTGGACCATTGTCTATGAGGTGCAGAGGTGCCCAAAGATGTACTTACCAAATCCAATGGATGTGTCATGATGATGGGAACGAGTGTTGTTGGGGGGGGAGAGGGGGGGTGGGGGGGTGGGGTTGAATGGGACCTCACATATATATATTTTTTTAATGTAATATTATTACAAAGTCTATAATAAAAAATAAAAAAATAAAAAAAGAACATATGTAAAACCAACTCTTGAATAAAATATTAGAAAATGAAATCCATAATTAAATCTATCTCCATATAAATACACCTGAGTAGGTTGAGTTTATCCTTGGAATAAAGTATTGTTTCAACATTTATAAAATGATTTTTTCCTCCCTTATTAATAGATTAAAGAAATAAAGAGGAAAGCTAAGAAAAGAAAATAAAATGAGGAAAGCATTTAAGGACAATTTGAGTCAAGATAAATTCAACATGAGTTATTACAGAACAAAAAATAAAATAGAAATGCTTATTGAAGATATAAATTTAAAGCCTTTACTTTAAATATTAATATATAGTACCAAGTCTGAAATCAAGAGAACTCTTCTTTATTGTAGAAAACACAAACTCACTGAAAATCACTTAAAACAAAATTTTAATTTTATCTAAAAAACAATGAGTAATGGAAGAGCTCCGTGTAGGAAAACCACAACTGAGTCCAACTCTGTCACACTGCGGACCTTCAGTTCCAAAGTAAGGCACACTCACAGGGTGCCAAACTCCTGAAGTATCTGCCCTGACTATAGTGTCTGGTTATCTGCAAAGCTCTCAGGATCTCTGCCATGAAGCCTACAACTTCAAGCAAGAGAGCCCCATCCATCAGCTGTGTGGTGCCATACATCACTCAAGAGTAAATATATTTATTGTAGCATTTTATTAAATTAAAAATTTCTAGATGTCAAAGGATAGAATATTTTAAAAAGTAAAGTATTCTCTCATTTTTAAACCTTTATGCAGTCTTAAAAATCATCCTTTGGAAGAACATTTAATGGTATGATTATATGCTGAATGTATATTTTTAATTATATAAAAAGCAATACTTATGTAAAGATAGTGTATGTTTTCATTTCTATTAAAAGCATTTACCAGTCCTGGGTTTATGTCCCAGGACTGCCTAAAAATAAAATTTCAAAAAAAGCATTTACCTGGGAATATGTTTAAATTAACAAATTAACAATACTCACATTAATAAATGCCAGAAAGCAAACGAGCTTAAACCAAAATGACATAATATTAATCACAAATTTAACATGTTGTTTTTAAAAATGTAAAAATGTTTCCAACAGTCTAATTCAATGTTTCCTTCTAGGGAAATTTAATAAGAGAGAAAGTAATACAAAGTATAACATTTCCAGAAATTGTTTTAAAGCATTATATCAGGTTAGTCTTCCTATTATTGTAATTAGTTGTGATATTTATTATATATATATATTTAGCTTTTCTGAATTTATGTTTTGGTAAATGATGTATATGGAAGTTCTTTGAAGTGTATATGATTGTATTTATAATACGCACAAACTCAGGATTGCATTTTTGGTCCTGGCAGAAACATTTTCTTTAAAATTGAAACCACCATATTTTGAGTATTTTCTAAAATAAAAATGAATACGTTTTTTATATTGCAAAGCTGAAATTTTAGCTTAAAAGTGGATCTGTGATAATAAAATGAAAACTGAAGCATTCAGTAGAGTGAAGTGTCAATTTGAAAAGTCCACATATGAAATTACCTACTCTATACTAATAAATTAAGAAAGGAGATTTCTGTGCTTCCCATGATTTTGACTGCTGAGATAACTTATCAAAACTGGAAAAGAATCATCATAGCATGAATAATCAACTTTAATTGTATCCTATTTTACCTAGAGTTTCTCATGAAACAATCCTGGCCCAACTTTTTTTTTTCCTTTTTTGATATCTTCTTCATCTGAAATTAATATGTCTACTCTTAAATTTTTGTGTATTTTTTCTAACAAATGAACATTATTTTTACCTTCATGTTTAATATTTTACGGTATGGCCCTGCACACTGATTTATAGTTTTTAAAAATTGAAACAGGTTTATGTCCACTTTCATAATGGAGTTTTAAAATTTGCTCTAATATCCCAACCAATATATTTGATCTGCCTTTAGTTACCTTAACAATTTATAGCCTTATTAAAAAGAAAGAAAGAAAAATAAATAATTTATTACCTTGTGGGGGACACTTTATATTTTATGATCAAAATGTTTTATTTGCTTTATCAGCTTCAGTAATTTATACATGTAAATTCCAGTTTTGATTCTTAGAGCTTCCTTTTATGTTTTCTAAAACATAATCATTAGCCTATATTTCATAAAAAAAAGTATTTAATGTGTGTCACATTACATCCTAAGAAATACAGATACAAAAATGAATACCAAATTCTCCCTATCATGCAGAATTCCACTGTATTGTGGCAAATGAAAGAAAATAAATAGATTTTTTTTATGATATTATGAGGTTAGTTCAGTGAAAGAGAATCATTCTTTCAGAAAACCTGCATTGGTGCTTGACTATATACATGATACTGTGAAGATATGGAGGATGCGTCTCTATCCAGTCCAAGAGACAGTTAAGGATGTCTTTCTGAAGAAAATGATGCCTGAAAGTTGAGCAGGAATTAGGTAGACTGTGTAAAGGTTATTAAAATGATATATGTTCACAGTCACAAAGGCAAGAATAACACTATGATCTATGTGGAAGGAATAACCAAGTAATTCTTCAAATATCACAATATATATCATTTCCTCTTGAAACAACTTCCTGATTGCTCCAAGTCTTAGTTACGTACCTTTCTATATGCTTTTATGGCATTTTTAATGGCATTTTATATAGTTCTAAGATTTCCTATTTTTGTTTTGTAATTGATCTTTCCAGAAGGTGTATTCTTTTCTAAGAAATTATTTATAACCCTTAATAACAATATCTAGAAGTAGCAGAATTTTGGGGTGGCTTTATTACCTTATCATTTATATATCTCACATATAATACATATCTTAGAATAGTCTCCTACATAAGTAGAGTGCAGGGTGACTCTTCCCTCTAGTGGGTTAGAAAAGAACATTCATTTGAATCACATTCAAATAATTTCATGAGCAATAAAGGGATTTTAAAAATCTTCCATGACTGTTATTTGGGTTTCAGTGTTGTGTCTTTACTTCTCTGTATTATAAAAAGAATTATTTCATTAATTTGGAACACTCTCCTGCTCTTTGTCCAAACATTCTTCTGAAATACTAACAGATAGTAACTCTTTTATATTCCTTTATCTAAACATAACAAAATAAATCAAACCTAGTTTGGCAGTTTTATATTATTTATGAATTCTATAGAGATATAGATTATGTTTGTAAACTGGTCTATTTTCTGATATGATAACCTTTGAATTTATTAGATTCAGCTTAGATGCCTTTGATTAAATTATGTTATGATTAGGGCTTTGGCATAAGTTGGAGGTTCTGGATATCTCAGTTGTCTGAGGGGAGCCAAAAACAAGCAAACTTACAGAAAAGTATCGAGAAAGCTAAAGTGCTAAAGTTCGCCGACATGAGATGGAAGAGCAAACCATGCTACCAAAGGAGCTTTCTTCACTTCATGACCAAAGAGAACAACTAAAGGGAGAAGTAGAAAAATACAAAGAATGCGATCCACAAATTGTGGAAGAATACACCAAGCAAATAAATTAGCCAAGGAAGCTGCTAACAGATGGACTGATAACATATTTGCAATAAAATCTCGGACCAAAAGAAAATTTGGGTTTGAAGAAAATAAAATTGATAAAAACTTTGGAATTCTGGAAGACTTTGACTACATAGACTAAAATGTTCAGTGGTGATAAAGAATCTATATACTTATGAATATGTAAACTATTTTATATTATCCAACAAAGTGTATTGAAATGTTATTTACCTGTAACTGTACTTATCATTTTATTAATTTATATAAAGCATAAAGTACAGATGCTCTTCATCCATTTTGATAGATGGAAAAGAGAATGATAGCTATGTTCTTTGTCAGCAAAGTAAGACAAGGCAAGTAAAGCTATCCACCTAAGTAAAGTCAAGTTTACAAATGATTTTTCAGATAGCAAAGCCATGCAGTGATAACATTTTTTAGTGTCACCCAAATATTAAATATTAATAATAACTTAGTATACATTTGAAGATTATCATGCACCTGTACATGCACATAAATGCTTAGAATAACCTTTAAAAGTCTATTGGCTGCTTTACTATTTCCCCGTGTTTGGTGGGAAATATGCATGATTGATACTCAGCATACTGTATTATATTTGCAGGTTTCCTACTGTAAAAATAAAGTTGGTCTTTCTTAAAAAAAAAGATTAGGGCTTTGTTTCAGTCACATCGTTAGGGTGACACAGTTTGGATCCCCGCCTGCTTGTGGGCTCTGTGTATATGGGCACTCACCCGGGGACACACTGAGAAACACATAGAGCAATAGAGAGAGCTTATAGACACAGAAGAGGAAAGAAATTGTCAGCTTTGATAAGAGAGATGAACCATTAACCTGACAGTTTACAGCTGACTTTGTGAAGTGACCAGAGCTGCTGAGTCCAGAAAGAAATAAACCCTTCAGCCCACAGCTGAGATCAGAATATGCTGTGCCCTGGAGCTTTAAGAGGAAAGAGGAAGGCTGAACCTTCACAGACATCACCTGCCACCTTGCTTCAACATGTTGAGTCAGATTTTTTTGAGGAAGTTACTCTATGGTACCTTGAGTAGGACTCTTTAGGGCCTTGCAACCATAAGCTTTTATCCCAAATAAATATCCTTTATAAAAGCCAATAGATTTCTGATACTTTGCATCAGCACCCCTTCGGCTGTCTAATACACCAACCTTTATCTGCAAACATCTTATCCTCCTTTCCTGATATTAAATGACAAGTTCATTTTACTGAAGTAGATCTCTGCATGTCTGCATGTGAGTTGTGGAAAGTGGCTCTTATCACACCTCATTTTTTTCTAGGCAAGTATAGAGGATAATTTAACCATTTCTCACTTTACCAATAAGATTGGTATTATCACCAATCTCTTTCTCTCTTCCAAATAGTTTATAACAGTGTTGAAGCATGCATTCTTTTTTACAACCTTACAACAAGCAAACAAAGATTTAAGAATGAAACAAACAAAACCCCAACTCTAAATGCCAAGAACTCATTCAACTTCTACTCTGTATTTCCTTGCTTTACAGTTAAACTTTCCCAAACTCATTCTCTGCATCAATTTCTCCCTTTAATAGTCTCTCCTTTGGTCTTTAGCCCACCCCAGTATGACTTTGGTTTATGTACTCTGAAAATAAATGGTTCTCTCCAAAGTTATCCATAACTGAGTACAAGAAATAATAATAATAATACATTAAATAAATAAGTATATTCTAACTTTATCACATTTGATCCTCAGGAGACTAACAGAACTAGCTCAAGATACAGTCATCTTTCCCTAGGACTATTTTGGTAGCTGCCTATCTGATTTACTCATATTTTTTCTTGCCACTTTTTATCTGGTCTCCATATTATTTCTATGTCCTAATTCTCTTTAAAACCTTTTAGTGTCCTCTTATTATTTTAGAATAAATTTGCTTACAAGTCTAAGGCCTGTGTTACCTTAACAGATTTTCTCATATCGTATCTTACTTTCACCACATGTAGGGAATCCAGCAGCATTTGTCCTCTTTTTTTACCTTGAATATGCCATGATTTCTCTCATTCTGCCTCTGCAAATTCCTGGAATTTTGCCACACATACACACACACCGTAGTTAAATCCTGCACAAACAACTGAATTCATTACCTACCGGGTTTTCTTCAGGCAAACCTTCCCTGACAATAAGACTAGATAAATTTCCCCTATTCCATGATCTCACAATTCTATGTATTTTGCTTTAAAACATTCATGCCAAACTATAATTATAACTTTGCTTGATTATGTATTTAGTAATTACTATTTTACTTCTTTCACATTAGAAGACATTTTCCATGATAGCAAGAACCATGACTGTTTTATTTATCATTTTAACTCACCACAATTTCTAAACACTGTAGGAGCTCAATATATATTTTTGAATTTATAAATATTTTCCACTCTAAGAATAAAGACCCATCCTAGTCGCCTATGTCTTGTTCTTAAGAATGGTTCAAACATTGTAATACAATTGTCAACAAGATATAGAGTCATCATGGTTTCATAATGAAGACATTTTTTCCCTTCTGTAAATTCTCAGGTTACTTTCAGAGGAAACATGTCTCTGAGTTCATCTCCTTTCTCATCTTTTGGGACTTAACATCTTAGAAATTCAGATTTCTCTGTGGTCCTCTCCCTCCTCAGTTCTCCAAAGGGCGACTATTATCCTTAGATTGTTGAACTCATTATTACTCATAAATTCCAGAAGCCCATAATTTTTGTGTCCTGTATAAGTGGAGAACATGTCATCTCAAGAGTAAACTTTTTCTCAGAAAGTTCTGTTTTCACCCAGTACAAAACCTCTACCACTGACAGACTTCAGACTGAGTTTCTGCTTATAACCACAGTAAGTACTGAAACCTTGGCATAGTCATTGGCTGAATCCCAGAGCATCCAATGGCTCATCCTGAACTTTTCCCTGTGTAGTTTTGGGAACATGTTGCAACTGGGACTGGCCACAAAGGGAGATGGATCTATGATTTGAAAATATCAGGGACATATAACATTCTAGAAATTACCTTATCTATTAAACACTGACCAGTGGTTAGTCTGTCTTACCTTCAGGGTTAATAGAAAAACAGTTTTACATAACAGAGTCTCATTTTATTTTTTGCTCATCAAAATTGTTAAGAAATATTAAAAACAATTTATTTTCCTTCTGTACAATATAATATGCTCCTCTTAACCTTTTCACACATATATTAAACTGACTTTTCAACTTTAGTACCTATTTTCCACCTTGTTTTTCTTCTTCATAAACCTGTAATAGTTTCCACTATGGCAAATTTTTGAGAATGTAATGCCTTGTATAATCAATAATTTTAATAGCAAGTATTACGTGTATCTGTAGGCAACATGAGATATATTTACAGTTTCAATTTCTTTTTTTATTGCTGTTTAAATGTTTGAATTACATCAAAAGTAGTAGTACCATAGAGTCAAAGTACACGAATTTTCCTCGATTTACTTCCACAGGCTAAGGAAGCAATTGTTTCTGAGGGGTGAGGAAAGGGGGCAGCTGATTTTCTGGTTTAGGTTAGGCTGACTGAGATGTTGGCTGGGCCATTGTACGGGATAAAAATATGTGAAAAACAATAGAATTTGAGGAAAGATGGTGAGTCTAGTTTTGAAAATGTTTGTGAGCATCTCATGGCAGTTATGTCAGGTAATTCTTGTTTCTTGTTCCTAAGATATAAAGCATCTTATTACTTATATCTAAATGCTGTATTTATATGTCTATTTAGGTTCTCAAAGACTCAACCAGAAAAAAACAAAACATTACTTCCTATTTATGTCTCCATTTTACGACTCTTTAAATTTACAAATTGAGCCAGGATGACTTAACTTCTTTTAAGCTATTCTTTTGTAACATGCTCAGAAGTCCATACAAAGTATGATATTCAAGAAAAATTTCCTCTCTCCCAATCTGCAACAAGCTTTATGTCTTCAAGTCTTTCAAAGGCCATATTATTAAGGTTTTAGAAGCCTATGTAAACATTAATGGAAAGCTATATCAACTTGGAATGGTGTAGCTACAAAATTTAATCTCTACTAATTCATCGTTTTTAAAACTCCAGGTATTCTCAATTTACAAAATCTAAGCAAGCAAGAATGTGAAAAATGTGAAAGGAAACAAACACATACATTTGATTCCACAAAACATTTCAAGAGACTGAAGAAAGATTTTGAAAAAAAGGGAAAGAATTATAGTTATGCAGTAGCCCCTAATCTGAAATAAAAGAAGACAAGAAAAATAGAGATTTGAGTTCCATGTTGAGTTTTCTTTCTGGATGATAAACACTGATAATGACTTTTAACTTTGTCTTCTGCTGGTAAAATCCTAGAATTTTCTTACTATTTACCTTAAATTACTATAAGAGATGGACTACAGAATTTATTCTGTTACAGCACCAAATCACATTATGTGGAGACAGTTTTAAAATGGTGCTTAATTATTATGAATTCCAGGTCTCTGAGTTCATCCTGATGGAATTGCCGGGCATTCACAGTTGGCAACACTGGCTCTCCTTACCCTTTGCACTCCTCTACTTATTAGCAATTGGTGCTAACACCCTCATCCTCACCACCATCTGCCAGGATTCTACTCTACAGCAACCCATGTACTATTTCTTAGGCAGACTCTCTGTAGTGGACATGGGTCTGGCCACAACCATCATGCCCAAGAAACTGCCCATTCTCTGGTTTGATGCCAACGTCATTAGTCTGCCTGAGTGTTTTGCTCAGATTTATGCAATTCACTGCTATGTTGGAATAGAGTCTGGTATCTTCCTCTGCATGACTTTTGATAGATATGTGGCATTTTCCACTCTCTTTGCACCCTCTTTGCTACTCATCAATTTTCACCAATGCCTTAATCTTAAGAGCCACCCTGTTCATGGTGTTTAGAAATGGATTGTTTGCCATTCCGGTGCCTGTGCTTGCAGCCCAATGCAATTATTACTCCAAGAATGAGATTGAGCTTTGTTTATGCTCTAACCTTGGGGTCACATGCCTAGCTTGGGATGACAGGAGGCCAAACAGAATTTACTAACTAGTTCTGGCTTCGCTTAGCATGGGAAGTGATCTAAGCCTTATAATTTTGTCATATATTTTGATTCTGTGCTCTGTCCTTAGACTGAACTTGACCAAAGCTTCATTCAAGTCTCTGAGCAATTGTAGCTCCCACCTCATCCTCATCTTTTTTTCTATGCTGCTATTGTTGTGGTTTCAATAACTCACCTGGCAGAGATTAAGGCTACTTTGATTCCAGTTCTACTCAATGACCTGCACAACATCATCCCCCCTGCCCTAAACCCTATGGTCTATGCACTTAGGACAAAAGAGCTTAGGGAAGGGTTCCAAAAGATGCTTTGTTTGGACCTGAAAAAAATAAAAACATAGAAACTTTCCCATGGACTTCAGTTTCTTCTAAAGTAGATAGTAGAAATTAAAGGTGGATGGCAGGATAAGTAAGTGCTTTGAGATCATTTTCAAATTTTAAAAATAAAGAATTGAGGAAGTACCTGATGAAAAGTATACCTCAGTATCACCAAAAGTATCACTTTTTAATATACCAATTAAATAGAATAATTATTGTGAATGAATGATTGATGTCCACCTCTTAAAACACAAATGTAAAAAGACAAAAAGATACATAAACATACATAAATACCAAAACAGCAGCACCAAACAAAGAAAAATGTCACTGATACACAAATTATTGGTAATGCTTGCTCACTGATAGCTGTAATTTGGAAGCCAAGAAGTGACTCAGCCTGAAGCAGCATTACTCCAGTAATATGGAAAACAGAGACAGGGATGGAAAACACTTCAGAAGAGCAGAGTGTACACACACTAAAATAAGGATCTAGGTAGACTATAGGAAGATGAACCAATAGGGCCGAAAGGAACCCAAGCAATATAGATAGCTATATTGAAGAATATGAAGAAATGCTTCTTCATATGCCTTTTCAGATCCTTGCTATGTCATTTTTCTATGACTTGTTGCCCAGAAAACTTACTCTCATATAACGAATAACTCGAGCTCCAGTGTCTTCTGGAATTTGGTTGGATTGAGCCAATAGGAGGCACTGGCAGGAGAAGAACCTCAAGATTCTGACTGGATGTGTCCCATACAGCATTTGCCAAGCAGCTCCAACTCTTACAGCTACCCAATAATTCCTTTTCTTCCCTTTCTCCCTCAGAACAAGAGAATTATTTATAAAATTATTTTGATATTTGTCTGTGGGTGCTGCAAGATCCATTCTTTTGCCCACATTCATTTTTGTTTTTTTATCCACACTTAAAATTGTTCAATAGTAACTTTAATAAAATTCTCTTTAGATATATTTCCTTGTGCTTTTTTGTTTTCGTGCTAGGACTCTGACTGATTCACCAGTTTTATCTATGCCAGGGGTTTATAATAAGGTCTTCGTGAGCTTAAATAGAAATTCAAAGAAACATTATTCTTCAGGGGACCTGTTAGTGTGGGTGTGATATATTTATTAAATAATACACAGTATAGTGAGGACTTTGTAAGGGGCCTGTGGTTTTCACCATACTGGCAAACATGTCCATGGAACAGAAAAGGTTAAGAAAACCTGATCAATGCCATCACCACCTCTCCCAACTGCGACTACTACAAGAGCTACCCTGGGATGTAGGCTGCTTGAGGTGGTACAAGGAGATCTTTGATGAATACAGATAAAGATACATCTAAGGGAGGAGGCAGATAAAGAATTCTTACCCAGTATAAAATTTAGTCTTGAAATTTTTTTTTCTCTTTTTTTTAATGACCTTTAAACAGAAATAAGGTGGAGAATACCACTAGGGTGTGAACTTCATAATTGACTTTGACCATTTCTCAACAGCTGGGAATATTGGGCAAAGAGTAATAGAAAGTGGCAGGGACATATGACTGTCCCTACATGCATGGTCTGGTCCAGTTGTTGGGCAAGTATGTCCATCCATTTTGCCCTCAAGTTCATAACCAACCCTTAGGTGATGGTAAGCTTCAATATTTAACTTTTCCATTGGAAACGACTATTATTTTTTAGTTTAACAGCAAAATTACACAATTCAGGATGTAGGTACTCAGCACTCCATGTTTTGAATTCCCTCTTGGCATTCCATACATACGGGCGCAATATGATCTAAGGTAACTGATTCAGCACTTAACCAACGTAAACCATTATATACTGCATATCTTAACACAGGCTTGGCCTTATTCACATGTTCCTTTACAAGGGAAAAATATATTTATGATTCTCATTGTAAGATGGCAGCTGGACATCAGTCTTTTTTAAAAAATATATATACTTTATTATTTCTTTTTAAAGAATCTTAGATTACATACATGTTACATAAGAATAGGGGGGATTCCTATATGCTATGCTCCCTACCCCTTGCACATTTTCCCACATTAATCACATATTTCATTACTGTGGTACATTTGTTACAACTGATGAACATATTTTGGAGTATTGCCACTAAATGTCGATCATAGTTTACACAATTTTTTTTAAGTTATGACAATATATTGGGCTGATCTGTCATTACAATGTTATTCAGTATAATTTCTGAATCACAAAAATGCCACATATTATACCTATTTCCCTCCCCTTCCTCTCGGAATTTCCAGTGGCTACTATCTCCACATGGTTGATAAATTTTCTATAACAAAAAATTTATAGTAGAATAACAATAAGTCTGCTCTAGTCCATCATTCATTCCCCAATCCTGAGGATTCTGTGTTAGGGATGCCCACTCTGCCTCTAATTGAGGTGGGGATTAGATTCATGTGGTAAATGTATGGGACTATCTTGTTTACTTGCAGATTCTCTCTGTCTTTGAGATGGCCATTGTCAATCATTATCTCTTTGTTAGTTGTCCTGGGTGAATCCAGTGAACTGGAGAGGGCTCTTGAGATTCAGGGTCCCACCTGCACATGGAAAGCCCACAGATTTAATACTCTTGGACATATACTACCCACTCTAGTACTAACTATAGGTTCAAATAGAAGGGGCAGAAGAGCCATGTGTAGGGATACCACAACTGAGTCCACCTCGGTCACAATTGGTAGCATAAATTCCAAGTAGGGTCCACTGGCATGATGCAAAACTCTTGAACTGTCTACCCTGCCTATAGTATGTCCATGTTTAGAGAACCCTCAGGGGCCCTGGTAATGAGGAAATATTTACTTTGGCAGTCAATGATATCCTACTAAGGCATACATGAGCGTAACCTCTGGAATGACTCCCCAAAACACTTTGAAGCCTCTTAGCCATGTAAACTCTTTTGTCCTTATCCGTTTCCCCTTTTGGTCAAGGTTTTTTTCCAGTTACATTGCTAGTCGGTGCTTGTTAGTAATCCCTTGGTGCCAGTGAGGCTTGTTCCTGGGAATCATGTCTGGTGCAGCATGAAAGGTAATGCATTTTTATGCTGAGTTTGGCCACATTTGAGCAAAAAGGAGGCTCTATGGAGGTAACAATTAGGCACCATATAAAACTGAAGGTTCATAAGAACAGTCATCACTATTAAGGGCCTGTCAATTGTCCATCCTCCTCTAGTCACTGCCCCTATACTCAAGGGGGATTTCAATTTTACAGGTGAAGGTCTTATTTTGAACTTGATGGGCTATATTCCACCAGACCTGCAAGGTGTTTCATGTTCTTCAGTTCACAGGATTGACAGTCTGAAGGAGGCCAGTAGCATCTGCATATAATAGATTAGTATAAAACCAACAGTGGTTCCAATTGTGGACATGGGTTACCATCTAGCCCAATGCATAAAGGTATTGCTTAGGGTGCCAACTAAAAAACAATCATTAAATGCCAGAGCTTCCAGGGCCTTGCAGCCTGATTGATTGCCCATCCCAAGCTCTCAAGATGAGATACTATTGTTTCTGATGCTTCTTCTATGTGTCTGGTCAACAGGAACAGCAAATTTTTTGTCACCTCATGGAAAGTCAGGCAAGGGCCAAAAAGGACCTGGAAAGGAGACCAACATGGAAAGGTAAATGCAAAATTTTACTTGAATGGAGATTCCGACCGTATTTAAAGATTTTGTTCTATAAGACAGGGAGCAGACTGGTTGTTGAGAGTAATATGTGTCTGCCCCTCACATTGCAGGAAAAAAAAAAGCTCAGATGAGTTTTCACAAGGCCACCAAGTCCACTCTACTAGGACAGAACAGACTCTTCAACAAATGGTGCTAAATATCTGTAACCAAAAGAATAATAGAGGACCCTTGTCTCACTCCCTATACAAAAATCAGGTAAAAATCATCATAAACCTAAACATAAAATCCAGGACCATAAAACTCCTAGAAAATGGAGAAAAACATCTTCACGATTTGGTGGTAAGGGGTAAATTCTTAGAACTCACACCCAAAGTTTGAACAATGAATGAAAAAATAGTAAATGGGACCACCTTAAAACTGAACACTTCAGTACCTCAAAGGGCTTTGTCAAGTGGGTGGGAATGCAGCTATTAAATGAGAGAAAATATTTGGAAATCACATAACCAAATATCTGGTAATAGTTTAAAATCCATTATATATAAAGTGACCATACAACTTAGTGATAAAAAGACAAATGATCCGATTTAAAAAATAGGCAAAAGTCTTGAGCAGACAATTTTACAAAGAGAAAATACAAATGGCAAAAAAAAACCACCACAAAATGGTCAACATTATTAGCTATTAGGGAAATGCCAAACTAAACTACAATGAGTTATCATTTTACACCTATTAGGATGGTCACTATTAATAAAACAGGAAACTGGAAATTTTGGAGAAGATATGGAGAAATAGGAATGCTTATTCACTATTGGTGGGAATGTAGAATGGTATAGCTGCTGTGGAAGTCTTTGGTAGTTCCTAAAGATGTTAAATATAGATCTGTCATGTTATCCTATAGTACCATTGTATTAGTCAGTCAAAGGGGTGCTGATGCAAAATACCAGAAATTGGTTGATTTTTATAAATGCTATTTATTTGGGGTAGGGGCTTACAGATACCAGGCCATAAAGCATAAGTTACTTCCCTCACCATAGTCTATTTTTACGTGTTGGAGCAGATGCCTGCTGATGTCTGCAAGGGTTCAGGCTTCCTGGTTTCCTCCATTCCAGGGTCTTGCTTCTCTCTGGATTAGGTCCTCTATTTTCTCCACAATGTCAGCTGTAGACTATGAGGCTCTTTAGTCTTTGCCTCTCTCCACAAGATCAGCTATAGACTATCAGGCAATAGCTCTGTCTTTCTCCCTGGGGTTTCTGCCATGTCTAAGGAGCTGTCTCTATTCCTCTGTGTTCTTCTCCTTGCTCAGGTCCTCTCTTCCTGGGCTTGCTTCTCTTTCCTCTGTGTGCTTACTTCCCAAGGCTCCAAATCAAAAACCCAACATCAAAATCTTCCAGCATCAAAAAGCTCAGCTCTGTCCTTTGCCATGCCTTTTATCAGTGAGTCCCCACCCACCAAGGGGTGAGGACTCAACTCCCTACTGACAGAGTCCAAAGCCCTAATCATAACTTATATCATGCCCAGGTACAGTACAGTTTACAAACATAATCCAATATCTATTTTTGGAATTCATAACTATGTGAAACTGCTGCAACCATTATTAGATATAGGTCCAGAAAAACTGAGAACAGTGACATGAATAAACATCTGCATACTGATGTTCTATAGCGGCATTGTTCACAATTGTCAAAAGATGGAAACAAACCAGATGTCCATCAAATGATGAATGGATAAACAAATTTTGATATATATATATATATATATATACACACACACACACACAAACACAATGAAATATTATTCATCTGTAAGAAGAAATGAAATCGTAAGACATATGACAGCATAGAAGAGCCTTGTGGACATTATGTTGAGTGAAGGAAGGTAGACACAAAAGGACAAATTTTGTATGCTCTCACAGAAGAGAAGTAATTATAAGAGGCAAACTCACGGACTTAGTAGGTAGAATATATATCACAGAAGTTAGAATGAGGATAGAGAATGGAAATCTGAAGCTTAATTTGTGCAGAAATTGTAAAAAGGTTGTTTGTAAATAGATAAAGGTGATGATAGGATATTATAGTGATTATAATTAGCAGCACTAATATTTGGGTATGATAGTGGTTTAAAGGGAAAGTTTAAGGTAAAGTATATTACTAGAAGGAAAGCTAAAGGATGAAACATTGGCCCGCATAGCATTGAGGACACTTTTGTGGACAATGGATACCTTTTGGATCAGTTGTATGGTTTGTGAATACAATTCAATAAAATTCATTGTTTTCTTTTTAATTTCATTTATACACATACCCACGCACAAAAAGAAATAATGATGGGACTGGAGGGGGCAGGCAATGACACAATAAAATGCCATGATTCCTTGCCAAGTTCCCAGGTTGGTCCAATTTTCTTATTCAGAACCCTTACCTGAGGAGGATTCCAGGTCCCAAGGGGGAAAGACCCTTCCTGTAATTATATACTGTACCAAGTATAATCTGTAATGATTCTTTCAGTCCTTTCACAAATGAACTTGTAGCCACTTACTTGCATGACTATCCTGAGGTAAAGGGAATATTCAGACATTTTGAGAACTTCTGGGATATAGCATCTGAGTTGACACTGATAACTGGAGATTCAAAATATCATCATCGCACCCTTATAAGTATGAGGGCTTAAGGGGAACAGACAACAAATGAAGTCCTGGCTAAAATCTGGATAAGGCATAGATGCATCTATTGGTTACATCCCTGGTCCCTGAGTATGTAACTGGAGGTAATAGCCACATTACATCCTGGGCTTTTGGAGTAAGAACTATCATAATGGCTAAGGCTATATAGAAGCCAATAAAGATCACCGCACTCCCTACAGCCAATTTATTAAATCAAAAACAGTACCACTTCGAGGGGATGGAAGAGGTTATATCAACATCAAAGACCTAAAGAAGACTTTGTTGTGGGGCCTATCATATCTTGGCTTAATTCTCCAGTTTGACCCCTTATATTTTCCTTAAGAAAAAAGATGGATCCTGGAGAATGACTGTACACTACTGCAGTCTCAGTCAATACCCATGATTGCAACTGCTGTGCCTGAAATTGTATGCTTGCTAGAGCAGATTTATAAGGCCCCAGACACATGGTATGTATCCACTGATTTCACAAATGCCTTCTTTTCTATTTCTACCAAAAATATTAGGAAGAGTGCACATTTAAGTGGAATAAACAAATGTATTCATTTAAAGTTTTCTCCATGTTTAGAGAGAGAAGATTGTGTGGTTAAATCTACTTAACATCTTATCCTCCTCTCCTCCCCATACTCCTTCCCTCCTTTATTTATGAAGAAAAAACAGTGCGTAAGGAGATTTTAGGGGTCTCTGCAGCACATAATTTTACATAAAAGCTGATAATATCATTTGTCACAGAGGCCACCTTGACATATGTTTTATGAATGGATTTATTACAGACCTCTGCTTTTGTGTACTTTCTTGACATAGTACTGAAGCTAAGATTAGCAAGAATGTCATTCATCCTATATATATAAAATTAGTGTAGCAAACATCATTTATTCACCTAAGATCCTTCTCTTTTAATTCATTCTCTCCACTCATTTTCAATGACCTGTTTCTCACTTTAGTTCATACCTTCGTGATTAGTGATCTCCCATTTACAACACGACATCCCTGTCAGTAGTTATTTTGAGTGTTGTTCTTCATTTACGTTTATTTTTTCAAATTTCTTCATGTCATCCTAACCATGACTACATTTGGGGTCGGTATTCAATATGCCATTTATGCAATTATTTAATTTGTATATTTTCTCACTCCATTGCCAAACAATTGTCAAACATGTGGGTAGCTTTTCTAGATATTTATAACTTCTCATATAACTATGGGAAAGCTAAATGAGTGAAAGATTAATCCTGTTGTACCCTCTGTACGCATGCCAGGTGAGTGCTGAGGGAAAAGAAAATAGATGATGCAAGATTCAGAGACATTTCTTTAGCTTGGATTACTCCCAACCCTGCCAACAAATTTTTCTGATACCAGCTTTCTCCTTCATCTTTTCAAGATATTATCTATGCTGCAGCCAGAGTAATATATCTAAAACATAAATATGTAATATACACTTGCTAATATGTATTACAAAGCTCTTTTCCCCTCTAGGTCAAAATTAATCCAAACTGACCTAAAGCAACTTTCTCATGTTTCCATCTTCATCCACAACTTAAATTCTCATATCTTATTATTCACTTAATTAAATCTTAAAATTTGTAGCATCATGTTATCCATGATTTACTTTCCAAGTTTGTGTCTTTTTTCAATGTTCCATAACACTTGAAGTAATCATTCTCATTGTACTTCCAATAAAGTACTGCAATTTTTCTTTTCTCTGTAATCCATCCCTGAATTTGATTTCCTGAAAGATTGAAATTGCACTCTATTCACTTTTTCTCTCCTAGACCAACAGAGAATCAGGCACAATAAGGATATGTAATAAATATTTAAGTGGATATATTAATAATACTTTAAATTTTTCTTCTCAAAACTATGAAAATTATTTTCTTAAAGCAACATATAATGGAGGATCAGTTATTTTTTAATCAATCCATGTTTGATGAATAATTTATTCAAAGACAAAAAAGGATAAGCTAATTGCTAGAAATAAATGAAAAGCAGATGATGAGACAGTTTTTCTTAAACTCTTATATTAAACAGGCACTTTAGACTTTCTAAAATTGCTCTTAATCCTGTACTTTTATTTTCAATAACTAGTAACAAATTGTTCATGGACTTAAGTGGACCACACTTTACCTAAGCTTCTTTTTTTTTTTAGACTTCCTATATAAATTATTCATTTTTTATAAATTTTTAAAATTTTTACTGAAGCTTTAGACTATGTAAATGTGACTAAAAAAATAAGGGATTGCCATATGGCCCACTCCCTCCCCACCACACTTCCCCATATTAACAACATCCTTCATTTGTGTGGTACACTTGTTACTATTGATAAACCCATATTGAAGCATTACTACTAACCATGGACTACAGTTTGCATTATAGTTTATACTTTCTCCCACATAATTTCGTAAGTCATGACAAAATATGCAATGTCCTGTATCCTTCCCTGCAATGTCATATAGGACAAATCCTATGTCCTGAAAATGCCTCCATATTACACCTAGTCTTCCCTCTCCCATCCCTCAGAAGCTCTGGTGTCCACTGCCTTTACATGAATGACAAGAGTTCTTCCATTGTTAAAATAATAGTAAATCTATGGTAGAATAATAATAGGTCTACTTAGTCCATTGTTCATTCCACAGTCTTGAGAATTTGGGAATGGTGATGCCCACTCTGGTTGTAATTGAATGGTAGCTTTGTTCCCATTGGCAAGATGGATGGAGCTATCTTGCAGTAAACCACTTTTGAATGTGTAAAAATTTACCCATTTATTCTATTTTCATTTCCATAATATTTTTTAGCAGTAGGTAGTTAGATATGATGTATTATAATTTTTAATCAGCATTCAAAGTTTAGGACCTGATTCCTAGAATTAGCCTTCAACTTTTTGAATTATAATTCAAATATGATAAGGAATATGCATTTTATTTTATTTTTTCCATATAATAAAATTTATTTTTAAAGTTTAAAATTATAGAGGAGTTACATCAAAAGTATAGGGTTTCCCATATACCCACCCCTCCTTCTCTCACATTTTCCCCCCTTAATAGCATCTTACATTAGTGTGATGCATTTGTCACAATTTATAAGTAAATACTGAAGCATTGCCAGTAACCAAAGTCTATATATTATGGTTTACACTTTGTACCATACAATTTTATAAGTTTTGACAAAATGTATAAAGCCCTATATCTGTCATTGCTGTATTATGCTGTACAATTTCAATTCCATAAAAATGCTCTGTGTTCCACTTATTCTTCTCACCTCCTCCCCTCAGAACCTCTGGTAACCAATATCTTTATATCAGTGTTCTGAGTTCTCCCATTACTACAATAATAAAATTTGGTCCATTGCCATCTTGTGTTTGTTCCTTTCTCAATCTTGAGGAGTTTGTAATGGTGATGCTGGTTCTGCTTGAGACTGAGAGGAGTCTTAGATCTTATAGGGCAGATGGAAGAACTTATTTGCTTGCAGTTGTAGATACTCTTTATTTTGGGGGCATGTGTATTGTTTAGTAATCCTGGGCAAGTCTGATGAAGTGGAGAATAGGAATTGGTCACAACTCTGCTGAGATTCAGAGCTCAAACAGCATATAAGCAGATCGAAGATTTAAGTCTCTGGAACATATATATAATTGGTATACTGCTACTTATATGTTGAAATAAAAGGGATAGAAAAATAATGTGTAGGGAATTTATAAATGAGTCTAATTCCATTACATTGGGGAAATAGGTTATCATACATTCCAAGATAAAGCCTACAAATGTGTAGCTGATTTCATGGAGTTGTTTGCCTTGCCTATAGTGTACAGTTCCCTCTAAACCCTTGGGGCACCCTGTTTGAGGCTTTATTTAGTGTGGCATTTAGTGAGATCTGGCTGAGATATGCATAAGCATAACCTCTGAAATGATGTCCTGAGTCACTCTGTGATCTCTTAGTCTTAAAAACTTTTTTGTATTTAGTGTCTCCCAGTTTCAGTTAAGACCTTTTCCAAATGTATCACTGATTAGCTCTTGGTAGTAATCCCTCGGTTTCAGGGAGGTTCATCCCTGGGGTTCATGTCCCATGCTGGGGGAAATGTAGTGAGTTTTTTTGTTGACTTTGGCTTAGACAGAGGCCACATTTGAATAACAAGGAGGTTTTCAAGATGTAACTATTAGGGAATAGATATTATTAGACAAAGTTTCAATTTTACAAGCATAAGGTTCATAAGTACAAGCATTATTTTTGAGAGTTTGGGGTATTGGTCTGTTTCCTTTGGTTAGGCACTGCTTATGTACTCTAGAGCTCCTTGTCACTCTATTTGAGATTGTAGAATGACTCCCCAGGATGGGAATTTAATCTTCTGTTGTTTATTGTGAGGGTTTCTACTCACTGAGATAACACCTTATGACCATATGAACACATTCTTATTCCATAAAGGCATGACCCCTATGCACATTTCCCACACATTTCACCCCCTACACCCTGCACCAGTGACCATTGCCTCCCATAGTTGCCAAAAGAACACTCCCACAATTCTGTTTCCAACCACAGTCCTCTACCTCCCCAGAGATCACCTATTCATTTCTCCAGCTATCCCACCAGCTCTATGGACATCCCAAGCCACTTCCCAATCCCATTCACCCTCACACCTCGGCATCATTGACCTCAGTCACATAACATATCCTTGAACCACCATGTTCTCTGCCAAATCACCCCCATCTACCTGATCATATTTTCTTCACAAATTGAGCATCATCTCACCATTCTCTACTTCCTTTCTGTTTCCTGGTAACCTATTTTCCAGCTTCTGCATGTTTTTATGTGTGTGCCCAATATCCTTAGTTTATATCAATGAAATCATATAATCTCCATCTTTTGCAGACTGGCTTACTCCACTCAAAATAAGGTCTTCAAGAATCTTCCATGTTGTTGCATGTGTCAATATTTCATTCTTTTTACAGCTTAGTAATATTCCATCATATGTATATACCACATTCTGTTTATCTATTGATCCGTTGATGGATACTTGGGTTGTTTTCAGCTTTTGGCAATTGTGAATAATGCTGTGATTAACAGTGGTGTACATATATCTGTTCATGTCCCTAGTAATATGCATTTCAAACAAACATTCTAGGTAATTCTGATACTAGTACTTCTTGGATAATGATTTAAGGAACACTAATCCAGTTTCTAATCTATTATTATTTTTATGATATATCTCCAAATACTATTTAATATCTGGAACATTAGTTTAATAAATATTTGGTAAATATACTTACTATACTAATTTTGATTCAAAGAATGAAGTAATTGAGATGAATAACCCCCAATAATGGATTTAAAATATATAATTAGAAAAGATACAGTTGAATTAAAATCACATTTTCTGACTTCACGATTAAAGATATTTCTAATACACAACCCACTGAGGAGACAATAGAACAAAGCATTCACTGAACTCATGCATAAATAATAATTCCTATATTAAAATCACTGACTTCTTTTACTTCATTACCAATAGCTTTGCCATAAAATGGAAGCAGTGCTTCAGAATTATAAATCAGATGGGTTGAGGTTAAAATTCAAATTTGTTATATAATGGCTGTATGTTTATATTCTATGCATCAATTTCCTATCATGTAAAATGATATATTATCTTTCCTGTTGAGTTGTCTTGTTGAGTAAAATAATACGTATGGTTTTTAACATAATAATTACAACATTAGCCATTCTATAGTATGCAGTTAATTTTAGCTAAGAAAATGAAGATAGGAAATATCTAGTGGGTCTGCATCACTTATTTCTCAGATTGTCACAGGTTAAACAAGTTCAAATTCAAAAATGATTAGATGGATTTTTTGGTAGGCTCCCAACTTCTCCAATAAAAAAAATTTTTAAAGGGATTACCTGTGTGGTAGAAGAAAAAGACAGAAAATAGAATAGCCTATGTAAATTAGTTACCTTGGTAGCACATTTATAACTTGGAAAGCACTTTTATTTACATCTCATTTTACATCTACAACTCTAAATGGGAAGGGAGCAGAAAAAGTAATGCACTACCCATATGATCATACATGTCCAGAATGCCCCAAAAACATTCTAAATAATTCTTTATCATATATTATTTCAATTAATATTTTTAAATCTCCTTTGCTAGAACTTGTTAGATGCTAAGAAAACAAAAATGAACAAAACAGACAAAAATCCTTGCTATCATCTGATTTCTATGTGTTAAAATTGTGATTCTCACAACAAATCCAATGTCCACATAGAAGAGGTGGCATTGGATTGGGAAAAGTGGACATGGTGGCTGATGGGTATGGGGAAAGGCAGGAAGAGATGAGAGGTGGAGGCGTCTTTGGGACATGGAGCTGCCCTGGATGGTGCTTCAGAGGCAATCACCGGACATTGTAAATCCTCACAGGGCCCACTGGATGGAATGGAGGAGAGTATGGGCCATGATGAGGACCATTGACTATGAGGTGCAGAGGTGCCCAAAGATGTACTTACCAAATCCAATGGATGTGTCATGATGATGGGAATGAGTGTGGCTGGGGGGGGGGGAGGTGGGGGGGGGTGGGGTTGAATGGGACCTCACATATATATTTTTAATGTAATATTATTACAAAGTCAATAAAAAAAATAAATTTAAAAAAATTGTGATTCTCATGTGTTTCTTTTATGATATAAATATTTCTGAATATGTGTATACTATCTTTCTTTAAAATGTTTTTCTTCATGTTTAAAATATTTCCACACCTACAATTAATTTTCTACTTTCCATTCAATCTTCATGATAATTTTTTACATTTATACTTTAAAAAGCTTTAATGCATTTTCATATATGAAGTAGAAGTAAAATATCACAAATAATAAAAGAATAAAGATGCGCATCACAGTACAAAAATGGATTAAGTATTAGAACTGGTAGTTCAGAATATATAGTAGGGAACATGGCTGATGGGTTAGGCAAATTATGCTCATCATTCACCAAAAGAATGGAGAAAGAGAGAGAAGCTGCCTTGGGAACCTGCATTGGGGTTCAGCAGACCAGGACACTGCTTCACAATTCCCAGGAGAGTGAGGCACAGAGAGAAGAAGAAGCCAAAACTACAAGTTGTGAGTTATTAAATCTCCCATCCACTGGTAAGTGCTTCCCTCTTCCACCCCCAAAATATTAAGTGAGGGTAAAACTCCTGGTAAATTTTATCTATCTGAGAAGAGAGCAGATTTCTTCCCTGCCAGCTCCTTTGGATATACATAGAACAGGTGTTCTGAGTCATCTAGAAGGTTACTGGACAGATAGGGAAGCCAGGAGAAAATCTTGGGTTGCTTGCTCCTGTGGCTTGAAATGGCACTTATATCCTGCCCTTAGGACTGATAGCCTAGGTGGGGCTGCTGGGAGGGTCTGGGAGGGTGGAGAGTGGTTTCTTTCCAATGAGTTTAGCCAGCTGGACCCCTCTGAATGCCAGAAGTGACTCTGACTCAACAGGGAGAGGGAAGGAGGATCTTCCTAGGCAGGCTGTCACACTCCACCACCTAGGTAAAGAGAGGAATTAGATCAGAGAGCAGGCAGAGACAGGCACTACTGATCAACAGGCCTCAGGTGGCCAACTGCAGAGAATCTACCCTGACAGAGGGAAAAGGGGCTGATAGCCTTCTGAAAGGCTCACTAAGCTAAGCAGACAGATTATTTTAGTGGAAGTGTTCCTGCATAGCATACACGAGGTCCCTGGTTACTCTCCCAGTTTATCAGGCATTCAGCTAAAATTTTTTGACCCAGAACATATAGATATTCTCTCTGCATTAGCTTTTCGTGGATCTCTTATATTTTTAAAAAATGTTTCCTCTTTTGTTTTCCTTATTTTATTCACTAAAACTTGGTTGAGAACATGAGAGGGTGGGCTGTAGTGTGATTGACTGATGAACACCAGAAACCAGAGAAGATCCTCAGGAATTTAAGAGATAAGGCAGTTTATCTCTGTTCATTTTTGGTTTTTGGACTTTTTTTCCCTTCTTTTTACTTTTTATATAAAAGAGTTGCTGCTGAATTGTTACTTGTTTGTTGTGTTCCCCCTCCTTTATTTCTGTTTGTTTTTTCTTTTTTTTATTTCATGTACAGATTTTATCTACCTGCACTATTTCTTTTCCCTCCTTCATCTTTATATCTTCTGTTATCTCTTGTTGTTCTTTCTTTCTATCTATTTCTGTTTGGTCTTCAATTATTCTTGTTTTTATTTCTATCTCTCTCCTTTTTTCTCTACTTTCTTTTTTACTTTTTTTCTTTCTCCCTATTTTCTTTTCTCCTTTTCTAATTTTTCAAGTCTTTTAATTCATTCTATGTATGTTTCTCTATTCTGTTACTTGTTTCATTGCAATTAGTCCACTTTTCTAATCTTATTCCTCTCTACTTTGTACTCACACTAAGTTTTCAATTTCCTAAGTCTTGTATGCATTCTCTCCTACCTTTTACTATTAATATTACTATTACTCATTTTTTCTTCTTATCTCTTTTCTTTTCTCCTATTTTTATCCAAGGGAATATAGAAAACAATAAGGAACTAGAATAAGAGGAATGAAGTGTTAAAGTGAAACCTTACCACACACATAACAACAACAAAATAAAGCTATAGAATAGATTAAAAAGGTAATCAACTGAATAAACCCATCAAGATAAACAGATGCCTAGATGCACAAAAAAAATTACAAGCCATGCTAAGAAACAGGAAGACATGGCCCATTCCAACAAGTAAACTAAAAATCAGGAGGAGATGTAGAACATGGAACAACTAATGAGAGATGTTCAAACAAATATCATGAATCATCTTAATGAAATGAAAGAAGAGATTAAGGATATTAAGAAGACACTGGGAGAAATTGAAAAAATTGTTGAAGAAATTGTAATCATACATAAAAAGATCATGGATATCATGGTAATGAATGGCATGAACCAAGAAATCAAAAATACACTGGAAGCACATAACAGCATATTTGGTCACACAGAGGAAAGAACCAGTGATGTGGAAGATAATCCATCTGTATTCACACAGATTATAGAACAGAAAGGTAAAAGATAGAAAAAATCCAGCAGGGACTCAGGGATTTGAATGACAATATGAAACACAAACATACACATTATAGGCCTCCCAAAGGGAGAAGAGAAGGAAAGGGAACAGAAGGAGTATAGGAGAAAATAATGGCTGAAAACTTCCCAACCCTTGAGGGAGATGGACGTATGTGTCCAGGAAGTGCAGTGCACCACAAACGGTATAAATCCTAACAGATCTATCCAAGATTTTTGGTTATCAAAATAACCAATAGTCAAGATAAAGACAGAATAATGAAAGAAGCAAGAGAAAATAAATGAATCATATATAAGGGAAACTCAGTAAGATTAGATGCTGATTTCTCATTTAAAACCACACTGGCAAAATCTACGATAAAGTGGAGGTAAGTAGTTGTGCAGTGAAGGGAGAAGACGGGGGCACAGGGATACTATTGGGTCGGGCTTTGAAGGCTTGAGGGGATCTAGGGTAGGGAGGATGGATCAGATGGTCCAAGGAATTTGGGGGAGGATTCAGGGGAGCTAGTGAACATGGGAGGTTGTCAGGTATGTGGATCAAACTATATTTGTTGAAAAAAATCTTTAGAAAATACAATAAGTAGGTGTTACTGGTATAAGGTGTTTGATGAGGGGCATCTGGCACAGGGTGCACCTGGATCAGGCTTTTATGGAGTGTGTGAGTGCTCATCATGTCATAGTGTGTTATATCAGAGGGTGGAGACCCGTACAATGAGTGGAAAGGTGTTATGCCCCCATCCTGGGGAGCCCTAACATTCTCAAACAGAGGAGAGAGTATCTCTTAAGAGCATGGGTGGCTCGCAATGGGGAGGACAGACTATTGTGTCAAGCCCTCAGCATTGTTGCAAAGATCTGTGAATATTGTCCTTCAAATTGTGAAGCTTGGTTGTCACTGTAGGCCCGGAGCCAAGTGGTAGGGGTAGAGAGGAATAGAATGGTTGGAAAGGGGGTAACTGTGGGGCAATGGAAGTGTTCTGCATGATCGTGCAATGATGGATACAGGCCATGTTAAATATGACCAAAAATTTATAAAGCTGTATAGTGCAAAATGTAAATCATAATGAAACCATGGTTAGTAACTATGTTTCAATATCTCTAGATCAATTGCAGCAAATCTATTATCCACACGAAAAAATGATTGCTGTTGAAGGGGGAAAGGGGTTTGATGTTGGGTATATGGGAGTTCCCTATTTTCTATATGTGACTTTACTGTGACCTGAAACTTTTTTTTCCCCTTTTTTTTATTGACTTTGTAATAATATTACATTAAAAATATATATGTGAGGTCCCATTCAACCCCACCCCCCCCCCCCCCCCACCTCTTCCTCCCCCAGCAACACTCGTTCCCATCATCATGACACATCCATTGGATTTGGTAAGTACATCTTTGGGCACCTCTGCACCTCATAGTCAATGGTCCACATCATGGCCCATACTCTCCCCCATTCCATCCAGTGGGCCCTGTGAGGATTTACAATGTCTGGTGATTGCCTCTGAAGCACCATCCAGGGCAGCTCCATGTCCCAAAGACGCCTCCACCTCTCATCTCTTTGAAGACATAATAATAATAATAAATTTTTTGGACAATGAGGAAGAAATGGAAGAGATGGCTTTCCACTGTACCTACAGGGCAACACCTATTACAGTGATTAAAGGAAAAATATCAAAAACATTTTTATGATATTTTTCATTTTTTAATACCCCAATTTATTTTTTAATTATTTTATTTTTCTAAATTACTATATATTCTATTTCTAATCTTTAAACCTATCATTACTATTTCATTTTCCTATAATTGTATTTGGCAATATATTAGACTTCATTTCTGAAGAAGTTTTGGATCAGAGGGGGTTCAACTATGGCGGGGGAGGAGCACTGATGTAGGGTATAATGGATGGAGGATGCATGGGTAGGAGGGAATTCTCCAGGGCATGCATATAGGATATTATTTTTTTCAAATGTTTGTTGGGTATTGACATAGTGGTTAGAGTTTCACATGACAACTGAGTGAGTGCTGAGCTCTCGTTCCAGGGAATTCTGTCATATTCCCCAATGGAGCAGCAACAGTCCCCCAAGTACAAGGGCAAAGAACATTGAAGAAGGATAGTTCCATGATGGGCCTTTGATACTGATGAATATGCTTATGAGCCTGTGTACCTGAAATTTCAACTAGGCCTAGACCTGCGAGGTACCTAAATGATATTTCCTGAGAGCCACCTTGTTGCTCAAATGTGGCCACTCTCTAAGCCAAACTCAACATGTAAATGCATTGCCTTCCTCCTAGTTTGGGATGTGGCTCCCAGGGATGAGCCTCCTTGGTACCGAAGGAATACTACCATGCAGCATCTGCTGATGCAACTAGAAAAATACCTTGAATAAAAGGGGGAAATGATAAAGACAAATGAGTTTATGTGACAAAGAGACTTCAAATTGAGTCAGGATGTCATCAGAGGGGTTGCACTTATGCACATCTCAACAGGATCTCAGAAAGAGTCAAAGTAGATACAACCCCAGCTAGGTGTTCTACTGAGGGATATGGAGACACCTGGGTCCTATGATCATGACAGGTGGTTCTGGAATTCAGTGCCCTGCCAATGGGCCCTACTTTGGAATTTGTGTTCCTGAGTATGATGGAGATGGACTCAGATGTGACCTCTCTATGAATGCTTCTTCTGTCACTTTTACTGAACATGTGGTTGGTGCCAGGGTTGTTGTACTCTCATGAGACTTGAATCTCTGAACTGTTTATGTGCCAGCTGGGCCCTGAACCTCAGCAGAGTTGCAACACCTACTCTCTGGTTCTTGAGATTTACCCAGGTCAGCTAACAAGGTGAGGATGGTCAAACACCACACCAAGGAACCGAGAGTGTCAACAACTGCAAGCAGGAGAATTCCACCCATCAGCCATGTGAGATCTACTTCCTCTCTTGACTTAGAGATGGAGTGGACATCACCATAGGAAATAGAAAGAAAGAAATAAAGATTAGAGCAGAACTAAGTGAAGTAGAAAGTAAGAAATCACTAGAAAAAATAAGACCAAAAGCTCATTCTTTGAGAAGACTAATAAAGTTCACAAACCATTAGCTAGAGAATCAGAAAAAAAAGAGAGATGATGCAAATGTATAAAGTCAGGAATGAGAAAGGTGATATCACCACTGACCCCATAAAAATAAAAAGTACCACGACAGGACACTTTGAAAAATCATCTGCTAACAAAATGGATAATTTAGAGAAAGTAGACAAATTCCTAGAAACATACAAGCAGCCTTCAAAAGAAGAAATTGAACTCAACAGACCAATCACAAGTAGCAAGATATAATTCATCATTAAAACCATCGCAACCAAGAAGAGTCCAGGACGAGATGATTTTAGAGATGAATTATCTCAAACATTTCAGAAAGAACTAACACCTATCATGTTTAAACTCTTTCAAAAAATAGAAGTGGAGGGAACATTGCCTTACTCATTCTATGATACAAACATCACTCTAAAACCCAAGTGAAAAAAAGTTGCTAATGAAATGAAAATATAGACAAATCTCTCCAATGAACCTAGGTGCTAAAATCCTCAAAAAAATACCTGCTATTCATATTCAACATCACATCAAACAAATTATACACTATGACCTAGTGGATTTCATTACTGGAAAAGGAAGATTCAACATATGAAAATCAATCAATTTAATACACCATATAAACAGAGTGAAAGAAAAAAAAAACATATGATCACCTCTATAGATGCTGAAAAAACATTTGCCAAAATACCACTGCTTTTCCTGTTTAAAAAAAAGCACTACAAAAGATAACACCAAAGGAAACTGGGGAAGAAGTGGAAGAAAATATCACTGTACATAGAGGAAAAGAGATCTTACATTAATGAAGTCAAAATGTCAAAAAAATTTAAAATTTTTTCATTATTTTTATTAGCCCATTTTTTATTATTTTTTTTATTTTAAAAATTATTTGTATATTATTTCTTATTTTTAAATTATCATCATTTCACTTCCTTATTAGTTGTATTTGTGTATTTTATTGGCTTTATTTTTGAAGACTTTTGATCACAGAAGACTTACAACTGTGGCAGGGAAGGATCATTGTTGCAAGGTGTCAGTGATGGGGAACACATCAGAGAAGCTCACCTGGGCATCCATAAATGTGTTCAGATGTTTATGAAGCATTGTCACTGTGGGTAAAGACTCACACAATACCTGAAAGAATATCAAACTCTCATCCTGGGGTGTTCTGGCACATTCTCTGATGGAGCAGCAAGAATCCCCTGAGAACAGAGTCAATGACTAGTGAAGGAGGATAGTCCATTGACAGTCCCTTAATACTGATGACTGTCCTTATGAACCTTTACTCTTGAAATTAAAACTTAGCCTACTATTATAGGGTGCCTAAGAAATACCTCCTGGGGACTGCCTTGTTGCTCCAATATGGCCTCACTCTAAGTTGAACTGAACATATAAACACAATACCTTTCCCCCTATGTGGGACATGAATCCTGGGGATGAACCTCCCTGGCACTGAGGGATTACTACCAATCACCAACTAGCAATGCAACTGGCAAAAGACCTTGACAAAAGGGGGAAAAGTTAAAGATAAAAGAGTTTATATGGCTAAGAGACCTCAATGTGATTCAGGAGGTCATCTCAGAGGTAATGCTTATGCATGTCTCAACAGGATCTCATTGATTGCCAAAGTAGATAGTACTCCAAATAGCAGGAACCCAGAGGGCTCTGGAGACATCCAGACACTATAGTCAGGGTAGACAGCTACAGAGTTTTGTGCCTTGCCAGTGGCCCTACTTTTGAATTTATACTCCCCAGTGTGTCAGAGCTGGACACAGTTGTGATTTCCCTATGTACAGCCCTTCTTTCACTTCTATTTGAACCTGTAGTTGGGACTAGAGTTGGTAGATGTATGTCCAAGAGTCTTGACTCTTTGGGCTGTCCATGTGCCAGCTGGGCTTTGAGACTCAGCAGAGGAGTTGCAACACCTACTCCTCAGTTCAATGGACTCACCCCAGACAAACAACAAGGAGGTGAGTAAGGCAGCCACCATACCAAGGAACTGAGCGAGGCTACAAATGCAAGCAAGAGACTACCATCCATCTATCTTATGGGATTGAAGCCCCCTCTCAATCAGTGGTGAAATGGGCACCACCATCCCAGAATCCTCAGGATTGGGGAATTAAATATGGACCAGAGTGGAATTACTGGTATTCTACTACAAACTTATTGTGATTCTAGCAATGGAAGAAATTATATCATTGCTGTGGAATTATATCATTGCTGAAGGCAGGGAGAGGGAAAAACAGGTATTATATGGGGGCATTTATGGGGTTTGGACATTGTCCTGAATGACATTGCAACAACAGATACCAGTCATTGTATATCTTGACATAACCTATAGCATTGGGTGGGAGAGCGTGTAAACTACAACATAAACTGTAATCCATGCTTATCAGCAATGCTCCAAAATGTGTTCATCAATTGCAATGAATGTACCACACTAATGAAGAATGTTCTTAATGTGAGAAAATGTCGTAGGTGTGGGGAGCAGGGCAATGGGAATCCTGTATATTTTTATGTAACATCTGTGTAATCTAAGTATCTTTAAAAAATAAGTATAGTGTATATCATAACAAAAAAAGAAAATATATATATAAATATACAAATATATATGACAAAAAGAAAGGTGGTCAGAAAATGAAAAATATGGACATGACTATGAATTCACAAACAACATTAATAATGTAAAGATGGCTTTTATATAATACTTTGCAATTTAAAATATAATATTACACACACACACATAAAGGCAGCAATCCCCTGATAAACCTAAAACTAGTGGAAAGGAGAGAAAAAATAAACAGAATGGCTAATAGTTGGAATTTTGAATATACTACTTTTTCTCTGAGACCAGTCAAGATTACAAAAAATAAGAAAACTTATTTAATAAGGTATATCTGATTGCCATATATTGAGCCCAATATTAGGTAATATTTATTCTTCCGAAGCACTTATAAAACAACAACAAAAACAGGTCGAATTCTTGTGGAGGCCACAAAATATCCATAAGAAGATCTATAACAAGAAATTATACAAGCACCTTTCTCTCATCACCATGCATTACAATCAGCAATATTATATTTAAAAAGTTAATATTCTTAGTAAATAAGCTTCAGCACAGTTAAATGACAATGAGGTAACAGTCTCTCATCAAATTTGCCCAATTTTGGACATTCATCTAATCATTTCTAACTTAATTGCCATGTGCAATAAACCAAACTATTGATGGCTTTCTGGACTGCCATACTATTATTTCCCTTATTGAAAGTAAACATTTGATCCAGATGCCATGTTTACATAATGTAATTACTAGTCAAACTTGGGGAGTGGTAAGTGGGCAATAAATATATATATGAAGAGTGAAAGAACACATGAATAAAATAATAAATAAATGAATCAGTGGCTCATGCTGATGGCCCTGGACCTCTATGTGGCCATCTGCTACCCTCTGCACTACTACATTGTAGTGTGCTGCTGAAGGGGTGTTGTATGGATTTCTACACATGTGCATGATTGTTTTGGAAGTTCATATCTTTTGTAATAAAAATATACTAAAAAACAGTAATAGGGTGGTTTGGGGGGAAAATACACAAATTGTAATATATGGACTATAGTTCCTAGTAAGTTTTTGACAGTATTTTTCCATAAATTGTAATAAATGTCTCACAACAATGCAAGGTGTTCATGGTGGGTCGATGTATGGAACACCTGTATGATTTTATGAATGTTTGTTTTGTATGTTCACAACTTTTCCTATACATTTATTGTTTATGTATGTTCATGTATTAATGACATACTTCAATAAATTATTTTTAAAATAAAAAAAAACTTACTCTTCACATGGTAAAATGGGAACTCTCATATACTGTTAAGAATTGGTTTTGAGGAGATAAGATCAAATTGCCATATGTGATTCAGAAACGAATATTTATTGTTGCATTTTTTTAAATAAAAAAAATAATCTAGAGGGAAGCAGTTGTGTCTCAATCAATAGGGCTCTGATCTACCATTTGGGAGGCCTGGGTTCACATCCCTGGGCCTCCTTGTGAATGCAGGCTCACCCGTACTGAGAGCCGGCGGTCCGCAAGTGCCGGGGAGTGCCCCCTGGCCAGCACGCACCATGAGAGCAGACTCAGTAAGTTGATGCAACAAAAAGGGAGGCAAGTAAAACCACAGAAGTGCACACAGTGAATGGATCCAGAGAGCAGACAAGAAGCAAGCTGCAAGGGGGTGGGGATAAAAAAATATATATACAGACACAGAGAGCAGACAGCAAGCAAGCCGCAAGGGGGGAGGGAATAATAAAAACAATCTAGATATCAAAGGATAGAATATTTTAAAAAGTGAAGTATTCTCTTATTTAAAAAACTTTATGCAGTCTTAAAATCCTCCTTTGGAAGAAGATTTAATGGTGTGATAAAATGCTAATTTTGTATTTTTAATTATATAAACAGCAATATTTTTGTAACAATATTACATGATTCCATTTCTATTAAAAGCATTTAGCAGTCCAAGGTTTATGCCCTGGGACTCCTAAAAATAAAAATTAGAAAAAAACATTTACCCAGGAATATGTTGAAATTAATAAATTAACAATACTTACATTAATAAAGATCAGAGGGGTAAATAAGCATATTAATGAGAAGTAATTTATTAACTATTGTATGACTAAATCATTCACATAATTTAAGTGTATGTAACTTGGTTCCCTCACAGCCTTTGAAAATCCTCATAGGTCATAAAGGAACAGAGTCTTGCAGCAATGAAAATCATTAATTTATATTAAAATAGCTTGTTTCTGGTATCTATTTATCTATACACATTCATCTAAGGAATGTATACATACACACATACATTCATCATATATACAGCTACATGTTTAAATATTTGTCAATGGGGATGGGTATCTACTTATTTTTACTTGTCCTCCGGACATTAAGTTTATTTCAATATCAACAGCATGTCTATGGTTCTCTGAAATGTCCCCTTCTGATATGTGAAATATATAACACTTCAGGGTAAGGTCAACAGTCTTTTCATGTCAAGGAAATCCAAAGTTACAATCTTTCTTAATGGAATGTGATTTAGTCAATAAACTCTTACCAATGATGCCTACTTATCTGCCCAGCTTATGCCTTTCTGTGCTTTTAATAGTAACTTTTGCAATTTCACTTTTAAGTCTTTCTTGTTGTTGTTTAAACATGCATTATTTTCCCCAACCCTACAACAAGCAAACAAAAATTTAATAATTAATCAAACAAAAGCCCAACCCAAAATGCCAAGAACTCATCCAATTTCTACCATATATTTCCTTTGTTTTAAACGTCCCTGAAGTCATTTTCTCCATTGATTTCTCCCTTTCATAGTCTCTCCTTTACACTTTAATCCATATCAGTATGACTTTAGCTTATGTACTCCAATATAGATGATTGTCTTAGAAAAGGCATCGAGGACTTCAGGAAGCTAAATACATAAAATAATAATAATTGATTTATTAAATAAATTTTAGCTTCATCTTATTTGATCCTCATGAGACTAATAGAGTTCGTTTAAGGTACAGTCATTGCTCCCTAGGACTGATGTGGTCGCTCTCTATCTGATTTACTTATTTTTATACTTGCCACTTTTTACTTGGTCTCCACATTGTTTTTATGTACTAATTCTCCTTAAAACCTTTTAGAGTCCTCTTATTATTTTAAAATAAATTTTATTACAAGTCTATGGTCCCTGTTACTCAACAGATTTATCTAAAGTCATATCCCATTTCCATCATAGCTAGGGAATCCAGCAGCAGTTGTCTTCTGTATTAACTTGTATATTCCATGGTGTCTCTCATTTCTGCTTCTGCAAAGTCCTGGAATTTTGCCACACACACAGTAGTTAACTCCTGCACAAGCATTTGGATTCAGGACATACCAGTATTTCTTTAGGCAATCCTCCCCTTGCACCAAGAGTAGATTATTTTAACCCATTTTATGATTTCATAACTCTATGTACTTTTGCTTTAAAGCACACACACCAGACTAAAATTTTAAGTTTCTTTGATTATTTATTTACTATTTAGTATTTTACTCCTTTCACATTAGAACACATTTTACATGAGAGCAGGAACCATGACTGTTTTAATTATCATTTTATGCCCCCCATATTTTCTAAACACTGTAGGAGCTCAATATGTATTTTTAAATGTATAAATATTTTCCTCTTTAAGAATATTTAAAGAAACATCTTAACCAGCTATGCCCTGTACCTTAGAATAATTCAAACACTGTAATAAAATAGCCCACATGATATAGGATCACCTTGGTTTAATAATGAAGACATTATTTCTTATGTAAATTCTTAGGTTACTTCCAGAGGCAGCATGTCTCTCAGTTAATCTCCTTTCTCATGTTTTGGGATTTAACATTTTATGAATTCAGTTTTCTCTATGAGCCTCTCCCTCCTCAGGTCTCCAAAGGAGGTCTATTACCTTAGATCATTGAACTTATTATTACTCATAAATTCCAGAGGACCATAATTTCTGTGTCCTGCATCAGTTGAGAACATATCATCTAAAGTGTATATCATTTTATCAGATAATTACGTTTTCACCCAGTACAAAACCACTACTGGTGACAGGTCCTCAGACTGTGAATTTCTGCTCATAGCCATAGTAAGTTCTGAAACCTTCGTATAGTCATAGTTCAAATCACAGAGCATCCAATAACTCATCCCAAAATTTTCATTGTTTGTTTTGGGAACATGTTGCAACTGGGACCAGCCACAAAGGGTCATTTATCTACAATTTGAAAACATCAGGGTCATATAACCTTCTAAAAATTACCTTATCTATAAAATAACTAACCAGTGGTTATTTAGTCTCCATTCTCTTATCTTCAAGATTAATATAAAAAAAAAAAAAAGATTAATATAAAAACAATTCTGCATAACAGAAGACCCATTCTATTTCTGGCTCACCACAAATTGTTAAAAAATATAAAAACAATTTATTTTAATTCTGTGCAATATAATCTGATGTTTCTCTTAACTTTATCACATGTATATTAAACTGAAAATGACGTTTAAAATAAAGTGGAGAGATTACTTCTCAGCCTTTTGACTAAGATCAAGTGTAAAATAAAGTGGAGAAAACTTAAATGATACAGGCTGCGTGTTTAATACAAGGATATGTAATAATATGTGAATGTTTTGGAGAAACACCTGGGCTTGTATAGTTAAATGGCTTATGCACTTCCAACCTCTTAAAATGGAACTGCTGTGTTAACTTCTTCAGAACTCATAATTAAATGCCCAAAGTAAAACTAGCTTCATCTCTAAGCCTGTTTGTGCTTGTTACACATTTTTCTATGCATATATTTTATTTATCTTTAGCTCAGTTTACATCCACCATTAATGAAGGATGGTTTAATCTATGACAAGTGAGTTATGTTTATACAAACATAGAGAAAGCAAGAAATATCTGAAAGCAAAGATATCTAGTGGTTAATAAAAATATGATTTTGTTGGTTGTATCACAAAATCACAGGGAATTTTTCCTTTTTTTTCATATTTTCTTTTCTTTATTTAAAAGTAATTATACCAAAAACAAACTTACAATAAATGGAATTAAAATTGCTAAATATCTTAATTTGAAGAAGCCTTTTTAACTTAAGTACCTATTTTCCACCTTATTTTTTCTTCTCATAAAACTATAATAGTTTCCACTCTGGAAAATATTTTGAGAATGAAATGCCTTGCAAAATATTAATTTTAATTACAAGTATTATGTGTATCTAGAGTGTAGGATACAGAGTTTTATACCAAGAACTGATGCTCAGTAGGTTTGTATCACATTTGAGTTTCTTATATACTTTGAAGCAGTCTGAATGTTATTTGTGGGGCAATGTGAAGTCATGAATATGTTTATAGGAAAGGAATACCAGTTTTAGAAAATGGAGCTGAGGGCAAAAAAGAAAGCAGCATGGTAAAATAAGAGACAAATGTGATCATCCAACGTGAGAGGTATTTACAGCTTGAATTAATTTTTTGTTGTTTAAAAGTTTGATTCCTTCAGAAGCAGTGTAACCATAGAGAAAGAGTACATGACTTTTCCTTAAATTACTTACATAGCCTAAGGAAGGAATTGTTTGTGAGGTATAAAGAAAGGGGGCATCTGATTTTCTGGTTTAGGTTAGGCTGACTGGGTGTTTGTCTAGGCCATTGTGCAGAATAAAATATATACAAAAAGATATATAAACTTTGAGGAAAGATAATGAGTCTAATTTTAAACATGATTGTGACCATCACATGACAGTTATTTCAAGTAATTCTTGTTTCTTGTTTCTAGGATATAAAACACCTTATTACTTGTAACTAAATGCTGTATTTATATGTCTATTAAGGTTCTCTGAGACTCAACTAGAAAAAAACATTACTTCCTATTTATGTCCCCATTGTATGACTCCTTAAATTTAAAAATTTAGCCAGATAACCTAATTTCTTTTAAACTATTCTTTTGTAATCTGCTCAGAAGTCCATACAAAGTATATTCAAGAAAAACTTCCTTTCTCCCAGTATGCAACAAACTTTATGTCTGCAACTCTTTAAAAGGCCATGTTATCAAGGTTATAGAAGTCTATGTAAACATTGATGGACATCTATAACAATTTAAAATGATGTAGCTACAAAATTTAATCTTAATAATGAATTCTCTAATAAAATTCTAATCAAGCAAGATAGGGAAAATGTGAATGAAAAAAAAAAACACGTACACTTGATTCCACAAAATATTTCAAGAGACTGAAGAAAGGTTTTGAAAATAAAATGGAAAACATTATATTTATACAGTAGCTCCTGACCTGGGAAAAAGGAAGACAAGATAAATAGAGGTTTCAGGTCCATGTTAAATTTTCTCTCTGTATACTAAATATTGATAATGACTTTTAAGTTTGTCTTCTGATGGTAAAATCCTAGAATTTTCTTATTACTTACCTATTACCATAAGAGATGGATTATAGAATTCATTCTGTTACAGCACATTATGTGGAGATGGTTTTTAAAAGATGTTTAACTATGATTGGACCTGGAGAAAGTAACACTGAAATTTTTTTTCATTAGGAAAGCATGTCTGCTTCTCTTGAAATCCCTAATAGCTCAAAATTCCAGGTCTCTGAGTTCATCCTGATGGGATTCCCAGGTATTCAAAATGGCAACACAGGCTCTTTACCCATTACACTCCTCTACTTATTAGCAATTGGTGCTAATATCCCATCTTCACAACCATCTGCCAGGATTCTACTCTACAGCAACCCATGTAGTATTTCTTAGGTACACTCTCTGTGGTGTACATACGACTGGCCACAACCATCATGTCCAAGATCCTGGCCATCTTTTGGTTTGATACCAAGGTCATTACTCTGCTTAAGTGTTTTGCTCAGATTTGTTCAATTCACTGCTTTGTTGGAATGGAGTTTGGTACCTTCCTCTGCATGGCTTTTGATAGATATGGGGCTATTTGTCACCCTCTTCACTACTCATCAATTGTCATCAGTGCCTTAATCTTAAAAGCTACCCTGTTCATGGTGTTTAGAAATGGATTGTCATTCCAGTGCCTGTATTTGCAGCCCAATGCAATTATCACTCCAAGAATGATATTGAACTTTGTCTCTGCACTAACCTTGAGGTCACATGCCTAGCTTGTGATGACAGGAAGCCAAACAGAATTTATCAACTACTTTTGGCTTGGTTTAGCATGGAAAGTGATCTTAGTTTTATATTATTGTCATATATTTTGATTCTGCACTCTGTATTTAGACTGAACTCAACCAAAGCTTCATTCAAGGCTCTGAGCACTTATAGCTCCCATCTCATCCTCACCATTTTTTTCTATACTGACGTTGTTGTGGTTTTACTCACTCACCTGGTAGAGACTAAGGCCACCTTTATTCTAGTTCTACTCAATGTGCTTCATAACATCATTACCCCTGCCCTAAACCCTATCGTCTATGTACTTAGGACCAAAAAGTTAAGGGCAGGGTTCCAAAAGATACTTTGGTTGTGCCTAAAAAACAAATGAAATATACAAACTTTCTCCATGGACTTCAGTTTCTTTTAAAGTAGATACGAGTGTTGTTGGGGGTGGGGAGAGGGGGGGTGGGGGGGTGGGGTTGAATGGGACCTCACATATATATTTTTAATGTAATATTATTACAAAGTCAATAAAAAATAAAAAAAATTAAAAAAAAAAATAAAGTAGATAGTAGAACTTAAAGAAGGATGGAAGTGTAAATAAGTGCCTTTGAGTTCCTTTTTTCACATATTTAAAATAAATGATCGTGAAACTATCTGAGGATGTAACCTAGCTACACATGATTCTGTGACACTTTTACTGGACCTGTGGTTGGTGCTGGGGTTAGTGTATACTCAGAAGACCTGAATCTCTGGACTGTCCATGTGACAGCCATGCACTGAGCCTCAGCAGGCTAGCAACTCCTGCCCTCTGGTTTATAAAACATACCCCGGCCAGCTAACAGGGAGGTGAAGAAGGTCAACTACCACACCAGGGAGCCATGAGTGCTTACAACTGCAAGCAGGAGAAATGCATCCATCATCCATGAGGAATTCTAAGCTCCCTCTTGATGTAGAGATGGAGTAGACATAACCATCCCAGAATCCACAGGATGGAGGAATAGGAATACAGTGCACTTACTGATATTCTACTATGAGACTATTGTGATTAGTAATGGAAAAAATTGTAACATTGATGTGGAGGAAGTGGCCATGGTAGCTGATGAGGGTAGAGAGAGGGACAAAGAGATATGATGTGGGGGCAATTTCAGAACTAGGAGTTGTCCTGGGTGGTACTGCGGGGACAGATGCTGGACATTGTATGCCTTTCCATGGCCCACTGTGTGGACTGGGGGAGAGTGTAAACTACAATGTAAACCATTATTCCTGTGGTGCAGCAGTGCTCCAAAATGTATTCACCAAATGCAATGAATGTGCCATGATGTTGAAAGAAGTTGTTGATGTGGGAGGAGTGAGGTGAAGGGTGTGGGGGATATATGGGAACCTTTTATATTTTTTGAACATAACATTAAAACAAGGAAAGTATCTGAGGAAAAAAATTCTTCAGTATCTCCAAAATGAGAGGACTTTTTACCTAACAAATCAAATGGAATAAAAAAATCAAAATCCAGAATGATTGATTTTCATGTCCTAAAAACTAAAACAAATATAAAAAGACAAACATACATAAACATACATACACACTAACATAACACCAACCAAAGAACTAAGTGATTGGGACAAAAATTGAAGGAAATGCTTGCTCACTGATAGCTGTAACTTGGAAGCCAAGAGATCAGTCAGCGTGAAGCAGCATCACTCCCATAATATGGAATTCAGGAGCAGGAATGGAACACATTTCACAGGAGCAGAGTGCACACACACTAAAATAAAGGTCTAGGTAGAACATAGGAAGATGACCCAATATGTACAAAAGGAACACAAACAATATCGATAGCTAGAGGAATCTGCCTCTTCATTTTCCTCTTCAGTTCTTGCTCTGTCTTTTCTGCACTGATCTGTTGCCCAGAAGAATGACTTTCATATACTGCATAACCCAGACTCCTAAATCCTCTGGAATTTGTTTGGATTGAGCCAACAGAAGGCACTGGCAGGAGAAGAGAGTGTAAGAGGAGAGAGAGTTTGGGCCTCCATTGACCTCAAGACTTTGACTGGAAGTATCCCTTACAGCATTTGTCAGGCAGCTCCAACTCTTACAGCTGACATGTAATACCTTTTCTTCCCTTTCCCTCTCACAACAAGATATTTATTTATAAAATCCTTCTGATATTAGTCTCTGGGTGCCTCAACATCCATTTTTCCCCCCAACATCCATTTTTATTTCCTTAACCCACTTCGATTAGGTTAATAGTAACTTCATTAAAATTCTCTTTAGACATATTTCTGTGTGCATTTTGTTTTCCTACTGGGACTCGGACTGATTCACCAGTTTTATCTATATCAGGAGTTTGTAACAAGGGGTCTGTGAGCTTCTATTAAAATTCTAAAAACATTATTCTTCTTGGGAATGTGATGGTGTGGGTGTGATATATTTATTAAATAATAAACAGTATTGTGTGGACTTAGTAAGGGGCCTGTGGTTTTCACCTGACTGGCAAAAGAGTCCATGGAACAAAAATGGTTAAGAACTCCTGATCTATACCATTGTAGCTGAGCGAGAGGGTTTCGTCCTCGCTCAGGCCCAAGAGTCGGGGGGGCTTGCTCCTGCCGAACCACCGGCGGGGGGTGCCCCAAGAGGGAGCACCGGTTCTCCAGGCGTGGGGGACGCGCGGTTGGGGAAAAAGCACGGAGACCGCTTGAGCGCAAGAACAGGTCTGCTTTATTACGGAAGTACACTTAGCTATATAGGGTTGGGTAGAGGGAGGGGCGTGATGAAGGGAGGGTTGGCTAAGGGGCAGCTGTGGACAGGCTGAAGCTGATGGATAGACCTGAGGTAAGCAGTTACTGGGGAAGAGGGCAGATTGTGGGTTGGCAATATGGGCGGGACTGGCGGGAAGGACGGCGGGGGCTGGAAGGGAAGAAGGGGTGGAGAAAGGCGGCAACATACCATCACCCACCTCTCCCAACTGCTACTGCTATAACAGCCACACCAGGATGTAGGCTGTTTAAGGAGGAGTGAGATACATTAAGGCAGGAGGGAGATAAATAAATTTTACCCCAATATAAAATCTATTCCTAAAAATGTTTTTCTCTTTTTTCAATGGTATTTTAACAGAAATAAGGTTTAATCTATCAATGTCATGTAATCCATTGGGTCCACACTTAGAATGTATAATTAGTTGGGTGGACTATTTTATGGGATATTTTTGCAAAATGAATTTGAGATGCAGCTTGCTAGTTACTAAGTAATATATTTTGTATTGCCATTTGCCTTTCAGTTAGATTTAAAAGTTAAATTCTGTCAATTCTCATGTACAATGAAAATAATGGAAAGTTCTTTCTCAGTCTGCTGTCCAAAAATAATAGAATTTAATATTTTCATTTAAAGACTTAAAAAGAGAAAAGTAAATATATAAAACAAATTTCTTTAAAAGTAATGTGTTCTAGGATATTGAAGAAAGAAATAATACAAGAAAATATATATATATATATCTTCAATAAATAGAAAATATAATGGTGTTCTTATTAAATAAGAATGACCATGATAAGAAAGATGTGCATTGAAACAAAACAGAAATAACATGCTATTTTAGCAGAAATAACATATACGTATGGTCTAGCAAAATTTAAACTGTCAGCAATTTATGCAAGAGCCACTTAATACTTGCAATACAGAAAATAAATGAAAATAAGGAAATTCTGAGAATTGGCAAGGAATATATACCACAGAGTTCCAAAAGAAGCCAATAAATGCTATTCAGAAAAGAAAATCAAACAAATGGAAAATAAATTATCATTTAAGGTATAAATTAAGAAGGATGGATTCTATAAAATATATACTCTTGAGTTTGGAAATCAAGAGGCAAATTCTGGTTTTAAGATATTCCCACTTAAATCAATGTTAACCAATGGTGTGTTATTTAATGCAGATATAGCAATGAATCCATTGGAGTTAGGTGGAAGTGAAACTGAATTTCCTGAGATCAGATACTTGATGGACTAATTTATTTCTCGTTTCTATGTGTGTGTATGTGTGACTGGCATCATCTTTCTCTCTTTATGTAGGTCATTTTTTTCTACTTCTCCAAACCCAGGCCAGATGCATATCTAGGTTTCCTAGAGCCTGATGCAGAAAAATAAATACAAAATAACTAAAAAGTAAATATTTATTTAGAATAGTAAGAATAAAGAACTTATAAATTTAAAAGCAGACAAGTTCCACAAACATCACTTCCTGAAAAACCACATAATGTTTTAATTAACTCTGGCACATATTTGTAATAAAATCTAAAATATTTTAAACCTGAGATAATTTAAAGCTTACAGAAATGTTGCAAAGCTAGAAAAATCAATGTTGCATGCATATACTTTAAAATGATTCACTGTTTTTTTTTACATTTTACCCCATTTGCTTTATAATTTCTCTCTTTCTACCCATTTGTATATGTACATTATTTTTATGAAAGGTTTCAGAGGTAATTTGGAGACCCTGATTCTTTTTACCCTTAAATACTTCATGTATATTTTTTAGGAACAAATCCGTTGATTTTCATAACCATGAAACAGTCAATAATGCCAGAGAAATGATGCTAATACTAACCTAATCCACAGTCCATACTCGAACTTTATCAAAGATTTTTATAATGTCCTTTACAGCAATTATTTACAGGTTTAGGATCCAATCCATGATCAAGCATAGCACATGGTTTCCATGACTCTTTGTTCTATTTCATATATGAAAGATATGGGGGACAATGACCAGAAACAATGTAACTGCCTTGTTATTACTATATTGTATTGGAACCATGCAGAGAGATGAGAAACTTAAGGATACTAATAGTAAAAACTAAGAGTGACACCTGGCAAAGAGACCTTTATATCCTGCTATAAAATAGAGGGCATAGCTGAGAAGCAATCTCTTGGCTTGATAATTGATCAAACACTCAATAATCATTTAGTATTCAGCAAAAGAGTCTGCTATATTTAGGTCTATGCCTTGATTGGGAAAGCCTCAGTCCCTGAAGCTTTCGATGTGGATACATGGACAAATGGCCCTGATGCTGTTTTTGTGCATATTACCTGAAACCCCCATAGATTCCAAAGTGGTAAAAGCCTCCATTTTAAGATTTAAAGCTAACCTTTTTCAAGAAGACACTGAAGAGATCTGTCTCATACAACGCTATGGCTTTCACTCTCTGGTGCTTTCCCCATCTACTCTCCAGGTTGTAGCTAGTAGTAGCATTAAGTTCCATTGAGATTATACCCTATATGAGCTGGAAGAAAAATAGACAGCATGTTCTGGCAGATCCAGGGAGTTAGAATTTAAGGGTAATTAATCAAGGGAAACAGAACATGTGAGGAGATAAGAAAGAGTTTATTGACTTGTGATACCATACTTAACATCCTGTAGAACTCCAGGAGATGGCCCACAATACTGGTAGAGTAGCTCTGCAAAGCCTGGAGAAGTTGATGGCCCATGGTAAGTTAACCAGAAATGCCTGAATTTCTCAGGCAGCTGATAGAGAAAACAATAAAAAGGCTGAAGGAAGTGCACATGTTGGAATATATTTGTTATGTAAGGCCAGAAATGTCATTAAAAATTATATTCCTTGGTAGCACTTGTAGGACACAACATTTGCTAAGGAATTCATTGGTGAAAAGGGTATCAGTATCACTTGGATATTCAGATGTGTCTCTTCTCATTTTTGACAGTAGAAGAGGCAGCCAGAGGGCTAGACTGATTGGCATCATTATAGATGATGGATGCTTGGGGTAATATATGACATGTGGGGCAAGTAATTACCAGAAGCCAGGAGGAATATCAGAGGGGAAGTAACAGACTTCAGTGCAGGGATATATGAAGCTAGATAGTAGAACATGGTCCCATTAGGAGAAAAATACACTGACAGCCATCAAGGGCTCTGTATAACATAAACAACTGGAAGAAAGCAAGAATGATGGAAAAGTTTATTGATCTTCTCAAATAACCATCCTTTTTTTACTTGTTAATCTGAATGATTACATTTTTACTATTTTTTTATGCTTTTTTCTTTTTTTAAAAAGATACATAGATGATAAAAAATGTTACGTTAAAAAATATGAGGTTCCCATATATCCCACACCCCAATCCTCCCACTCCTCCCAAATCATCAACCTCTTTCAATATTGTGGCACATTCATTGCATTTGGTGAATACATTTTGGAGCACTGCAGCACCACATGAATTATAGTTTACATGGTAGTTTGCACTCTCCTCATTCCATTCAGTGGGTTGTGTCAGAATATATAATGTCTTGCATCTGTCCCTGCTATATCATTTAGGACAACTCCAAGTCCTGAAAATACCCCCACATCACATCTCTTCCGCCCTCTCCCTGCCCTCTGCAACTACTGTGGCCACTGTCTCCACATCAATGATACAATTTCTTCCATTGCTAGAGGCACAATAGTTCTATAATAGAATACCAGTAAATCCATTGTAATTCATATTTTATTCCTCCATCCTGTGGACCCTGCAATGATGAATCTCTGGACTAGCCATGTGCCAGCTGGGCTCTGAGCCACAGCAGAGTTGCAACATCTACTCTCTGGTTCAGTTCATTGGACTTACCCAGGTCAGCTAACAGGGAGGTAAAGATGGTTAAACACCACACCAGGGAACCAAGGGTGCCTACAAATGCAAGCTGGAGAATTGGATCCATCAGCCATGTGGGATCTAAGCCCCCTCTCAAATAAGCATCTTTTGGTTGTTGATTTTCTTCATTGTTTTCCCTCAATTTTATTTGTTTCTGCACTAATGTCTATTTCTTTTCTTCTGCCTGTTTTGTTGCTTTGGGATTAATTTGCTGTTCTTTTTTTAGTTCAAACAGCTTAGCAGTTAGGTCTGTGAATTTAGCTCTTTCTTTCTTTTTTAATGTAGGAATTTAGGGTGATAAATTTGCCTCTCAGTACTACCTTCACTGCATTCCACACGTTTTAGTAAGTGTGCTCTTGTTTTCATTCATCTTGATATATTTAATAATTTCCCTTGATATTTCTTGATCCACTCACCATTTAAGATTGTATTGTTTATTCTATACATATTACTGAATTTTCACATTTTTCACCTATTTTGATTCCTTCCTTTCTTCACACTTCTCCAAGGCACACACTGTCTTTTCTTTCAACCGGCAGAACTCCTGTTAGTAATTCTCATAGGTCATTTCTGTCTCAATTTTGGTTTTTCTGTGAATATTTTAAACTCACTTTCATGTTTGAGAACAATTTGGTCAGATAAAGAATTCATGACTGGCAGCTTTTCTCTTTGAGTTCCTTAACTATATCCTATCACTAACTACTTACCTCAATAGTTTCTGGTGAATAATTAGCACTCAACTTTATTGTGGATCCCTTTTATGTGATGAATGGCTATCCTCTTGCTTCTTTCAGAATTTTCTCTTTATTTTTTGCATTTGATATTTTGATAACTATGTGCCTTGGAGTGTATCTATTTGAGTTAATTCTGTCTACAGTATCCTGAGATTGTTGGATGTATATTTAAATTTCTTTCATCAGAGATGGAAATTATTGGCTAATATTTCTTCAAATATTCTTTCTGCCACTTTTCGCTTCTCTTCTCCTTCTGGAACTCTCATGACTTGTATATTGAACACTTTGTGGTATTATTTAATTCCATGAGCTTCTGATTAAATTTTTCCATTCTTTTCTCTATCAGTTCTGTTATCTTAACTTAATGGAAAAAAAAAGAGAGAAGATTCAAGTAAATAAAATCTGGAATTAAAGGGGTACATTACTACTCACCTCAAAGAAATAAAAAAGATCATAAGATGATATTACACAAAACTGCAACGCAACAAATTAGCCATCCTATATGGAAAGGAAAAATTCCTTTAAACACAGAAACAAACTACTATCTTAGAAGAAATACAAGACTTGAACAAATCATTAGCAAAAATGACAATGAATCAGTAACCAAAAATATTCCAATAAAGTAAAGCCCGGGGCCAGGTGGATTCATAGTTGAATTATACCAACCATTTCAAGAAGAGTTAATGCCAATCCTCCTTGACTCTTTCAAAAATTTGAAGAGGAGGGAAAATTACCTAACTCATTTTATGAAGTCAATATCAGGCTAACACCAAAGCCAAAAAAGATAGTAAAAGAAGAGAAAAATACAGACCAATCTCTCTAAAAAATATGATGTAAAAATTCTTAGCAAAATATTTGCAAATTGAGCCCAATAGCATATTAAAAGAATTATACAGCATGATCTGTCAAGTTTTATTCCTGGTATACAAGGGAGGTGCAACAAAAGGAAATCACATAATGCAATATACTACATTAAGTAGTTGAAGGGAAAAAATATCTGATCATTAGATTCATGCAAAAAATGTCATTTGACAAAATCCAGCAAACTTTTTTGATAAAAGCACTTCAAAAGATAGGAATAGCAGGAAAGTTCATCAGCATAATACAGGGCATATATGAACATCTTCATAGTCAATGTGGAATGGTTGAAAGGATACAGGGTCAAAACGGAAAAACCTGTAGAACTTCTATCACTAGTGTTGAACATTGAGATGGAAATCAAGGGGAAAAATTCCCTTCACAATTCCAATTAAGAGAACAAAATATCTAGGAATTAATTTAACCAAGATGTAAAAGATCTACACTAATAAAACAAGAAAACATTGCTGAAATAAATCAAAGAAGACCTAACCAAATGGAAGGACATTCTGTGCTTGTTCATGGATTGGAAAAATAACCATTGTGACTATGACAAATCTACACACTTCATTTATAGTTTTAATGCATTTTCTATCAAAATTCCAAAAACAGCCTTCTGCACAGAATTTTTTTAAAAATACTAATTTTAATTAGAAGGGAAAGGGACTCCAAATATCTAAAAACACCTTACAAACGAATTGTGAAGTCAGAGGACTCACAGTTCCTGACCTTTGGCATATTACAAAGCTACAGTTGGCAAAACAGTTTGTTCTCCCATAAAGAAGATACATTGATCAGTGAAAGACAATTGAGAGTTCACAAATAGACCCTAACCCTTATAGTCAACTTATTTTTTTTTAATAATCAGACGTGAGCTTTATTGGCACTTACAACCATAAGATGGTCTTTGAAGTTGGCAATTCAAAGAATGAAAGTAGTGGTCCTCAAAGATCCGGAAAAATGAGGTGTAATATCAGGGATTTCAAGACAAAAATATTCCATAGAGTATGAAAACAGAGTTTCTGTTAGAGTCACATTAGACCCACAGAAGGAAACTTGTAATGTTATCACAGGACAGGAGAGTATGGTTTTGAGAAGAGTACCATTACAACACCATCTGCACATTGTATAACTGTTTGGTGGTTTGTTATATTTTAACTTGTGTCCCAGAGCTTGCAAGTGTCTACTTGCAGTGTGTTGAGTTCCCTAAGGTGGGGACCTAAGGCCTGATATCCACAGGACCCTCACAATCCACCCCCATGCAGCAGCTTGCATTGTTCATAGGACAAAGTCTGAATTCACATTCCACAACACCAATGCAGCATACAACAGAATACTGTATCCTCCCAAAAGCTAGTAAACCTATAAAGATATGTTGCCAAAGACCAGACAAGGAGTAAAACAATTTAAACAGGGGATTAATACCTAATTTGTCTATATGATTTACGTGCTCTTGCATATGATTTAAGACCTGTGAGACTTTATGAGAGGGATCCAAAATATATACACAACGTTGAACATTAATGAGGGCACAGGTTCTACCTTGTGCCATAGTAAGAATATCTAAACCAATTTTAATTTGCAGGACTGCTTTATGTAGTTCAGTGATTTCTTCACTAAGTAGATAAATTGCTACTTTAAGATTATTAAGAGCTTGAGCAATGTGGTTAGTTAAAGCAGCTACTTGTTTTTCAGTAAGAACTGCAGCACTACCTGATGCAAAGTTAGCTAATGGAGGATACCACTAGCATTGTGAACTTTACTTTATATCTGGTTTTGACCATTTTAGAATTGCTGGATATGTGGGGCAAAGAGTCATATAAAGTTGCAGGGACATATGACTGTCCCCACAGGCATCGTCCTGTCCAGTTGTTGGTCAAGTATGGGCACCCACTTTGCCCTCAAGTTCATAACCATCCCTTAGGCAACAGGTAAGCCCCAATGGTGAACTTTTCCACTGGAAAAGACTATCATTTTTTAGTTTAACAGTGAAATTACATAATTCAGGAGGTAGGTACCCGGCACTGCATGTTTTGAATTCCCTCTTGGTATTCCATACATATTGGGGCAATATGATCTAAGGTAACAGGTTCAGCAGTTAACCAACCTAAACCATTATATATCACATATCCTTACACAGGCTTGGTTTTATTCACATGTTCCTCTACAAGGAAAGAAAATATATTTACAAGTCTCATTGTAAGATGGCAGCTGGACTTCAGTCTTTTTTTTTATAATGTACTTTTTAATTTAAAAAAATTTTTCATAAATGTTACATAAGAATATGGGGGATTTCCATATGCTTTGCACCCTCCCCTTGTGCATTTCCCCATATTAGTAAGATCTTTCACTAGTGTGGTACATTTATTACTACAATTGATGAACACATTTTAGAGCATTGACAAAAGCATGGATTATAATTTAAATTACAGTCTATACTCTGTAACAAATTTTTAAAGTTATGACACTATATAATAGGCTGTATTTGTCAATGCAATGTCAGGCAGGCTCCAAAAGAAGGCTAAAAGGGAAACAAACAGGAAACTTAAACTAAAAATTTTACTTGAGTGATGATTCCAACCATATTTAAAGATATTGTTCAAGAAGACAAGGAGAAGACTGGTTGCTGAGAGTAATATGGAGTCTGCCTGTCTCATCCCGGAAAATAAATAGCTCAAGTGATTTTCACAAGGCTATCAAGTTCACTCTACTGGGACAGAGCAGTCTCTTCAACAAATGTGGCTGAATATCTGTAACCAAAAGAATAAAAGAAGATCCTTGTCTCCCTTTTTATAGAAAAATAAAGTAAAACTCATCATGGACCTAAACATAAAATCCAGGAACATAAATCTCCTAGAAGATAATGTAGGAAAATATCTTCAAGATTTGGTGCTAAGGTGTAAATTCTAGAACTCACACCAAAAAAATTGAACAGTGAAAAAAAAATAGATAAATGGGACTTCCTCAAAATTAAACACTTCTACACCTCAAAGGGCCTTGTCAAGAGGGTGAAAAAGCAGTCTATTGAATGGGAGAAAATATTTGGAAATCACATATCTGATAATAGTTTAACATCTATTGTATATAAGGTCATCTTACAACTCAATGATAAAAATACTAATGATTCAATTTTAAAATGGGCAAAAGACTTGAACAGACATTTTTACAAATAGAAAATAGTGAAAAACACATGACAAAATGCTCAACATCATTAGCTATTAGGGAAATACCAATCCAAAATACAATGTGATACCATGTCACCTGTATAAGAATGGTCACTATTAATAAAACAGAAAAGTATAGCTGTTGGAGAAGATATGGAGAAATAGGAGTGCTTATTCACTGTTGGTGGGAATATAGAATGGTACGGTTGCTGTGGAAGTCTTTGGTGGTTCCTAAAGAAGTTAAATATAGTTATGCCATGTTATCCTACAATACCATTGCTAGGTATATGTCCAGAAAAACTGAGAAGAGTGACATGAATAAGCATCAGCACACTGATGTTCATAGTGGCATTATTCACAATTGTCAAAGATATAAACAACCCAGGTGTCCATCAACTGATGAATGGATAAATAAATTTTGATATTTATATACAGTGGAATATTATTGAGTTGTAAGGAGAAATGAAGTTATAACATATATGACAGCATTGATGAAGCTTGAGGATTATGTTGAGTGAAGGAAGCTAGACACAAAAAAGACAAATTTTGTATGATCTCACCAATAAGAATTAATTATAACAAGCAAACTCATGGACTTAATAGGTAGAATATATATAATCAGAAGTTAGAAATGAGGATGGAGAATGGAAATTTGAAGCTTAATTTGTGCAAAAGTTGTAAAAAGATTGTTTGTAAATGTTTATAAATGGTGATGATAATATATAATGATTGTAATTAGCAGTGCTAACATTTGGGTATGATAGTGGCTTAAAGGGAAAGTTTAAGGTAAAGTATGTCACTAGAAAGAAAGCCAAGGGAGAAAATATGGGCCTAGCACAGCATTGAGAACCCTTTGTGGACAATGAGTACTTTGGATTAATTGTATCGTTTGTGAACACACTTTATACAATTCATTTAAAAAAAAACATTCCAATTACACACATACCCACACACACAAAGAATGGTGTGACAGGAGGGGGCAGGAAGTGGCACAGTAAAATGCCATGATTCCTTGCCAAGTTCCTAGGTTGTGCCAATTTTTGTATTCAGAAATCTTTAACTACAGAGGTTTTCAGGTCTCCAGAGGGAAAGACACTTCCTGCAAGTGTATAACATAGCAAGTATAATCTGTAATAATTCTTTCTGTCCTCTCACAAATGGTCTTGTAGCCATTTACTTGCATGACTGTCCTGAGGTAAAGGGAATATTCAGACATTTTGAGAACTTTTGGGATAGAGCTTGTGAGTCGATCATCGATACCTGGTGATTGAAAATATCACGATCCCCTGGTAAAAATAAGGGCTTAAGGGCAACAGATAACAAATGAAGTTCTGGGTAAAGTCTGGCTTTCAGTAGATCCACTGAGTCATAGTTGTAACTATTGGTTACTTCCCTGGTCCCTGAGTACATAGCTGGAGGTAATAACCACATTACATCCTAGGCTTCTGCAGTAAGAGATACCACAGTGGAGAAGCTTATATAGAAGCCAATACAGCTTACTCCTGCCCCACAACCAATTTAGTACATCAGAAACAGTATCACCTGGAGGGAATGGAAGAGATTAGTACCACCATTAATGATCTAAAGGAGGCACTGTGTTATCCCTGTGGTATCTTGTATAATTCTCCTGTATGACCCCTAAAGAAGTGAGATGAATCTTAGAGAAAGGCTGTACATTACTGCAGTCACAATCATATATTAGCTACCAGTAGCTAAAATTGCAACTGCTATGCCTGAGATTGTATGCATGCTAGAGCAGATTAAGAAGGCCGTAGGTACATTGTGTGTAGTCATTGATTTCATCAATGCCTTATTTTCTATTTCAACCAAAAAGATAAGGAACAGTGCAGATTACATGGAATGAACAAATGTATTCATTTAAAGTTTTCTCTAGTGTTGGAGTAGTTGATAACATTGTGCTGTTAAATCTAAATGTACTTAACATTTTATCCTTTGCTCTTTCCCATATTCACTCCCTCCTTTGTTTATGGGGAAAAAAAGTATGTAAGGAGATTTGGTGGGTCTCTACAGCACATCATTTTACCTGAGAGCTGATAATATCATTTGTTGCTGAAGCCAACAGGACATATGATGTATCAATGGATTTATTAGAGACCACTGCTTTTGTGTATTTTTTTAAAATAGTATCAGAGTTAAGATGAGCAAGAATGTCATTCATCCTAGATATAATAAAATTAGAGTAGCAAACATGGTTTATTCATCTAAATTCCTTCTCTTTTAATTCACCCTCTCCACATATTTGAATGACCTATTCCTCACTTTAGTTAAAAACTGCATCATTAGTGACCTCTAATTCACAACATGACATCCCTGTCAGTAGTTATTTTGGGTATGTGCTTTTCTTTTATTTTTTCCAATCTTCCTCATGTCATCCACGCCATGACTTCATTTGGGGTACGTATTCTGGTATGTCAATTATGCTGTTTTAATTCACGCACTCCACACATTTTCAATAACCTCTTCCTCACTTTAGTTAATAACTTCATGATTAGTGACCTCTAATTGACAATATGACATCCTTGTCAGTAGTTATTTTGAGTGTATGCTTTACTTATGTTTATTTTTCAGTCTTCCTCATGTCATCTATGCCATGACTACATTTGGGGTATGTATTCTGGGTATGCCAATGATGCTGTTTTTCCATGGCTCAGGCCTTTTTTTAGTTTTTATATTTTCTCACTCCATAGCCAAACAATTCTCAGGTACATGATAGTTTTTCTAGATATTTATAACTGCTCATATTACTATGAGAATGCTGAATGAGTGAAAGATTAACATTGTTGGGCCCTCTATAGGCAAGACAAATGTTGAAGAAAATGAAAATAAGTGATGCAAGATGCAGAGACATCTTTCTAGCTCGGATTACTCACTATCCTGATCACAAATTTCTCTGACACCAACATCCTCGTTCATTCTTTCAAGATATTTTCTATGCTATAGCTGGAGTAATATATCTAAAACATAAATATTTACTATAAATTTCCTTATATGTCTTACAAAACTCTTTTCCTCTATAGCTTAGAATTAATCACTCTGATCTATAGCATCCCTTCTGCTAAGGAATACGCAGTGGCAGCTTTATTCAATCAAATTAGTTCAGGTTATATCAAGTGGCTATAACAATTGAGCATTCACAGAAAAGAAATCAATTAAAGACATAGGAAAGAATAAAAGTGTAAACAACCACTTGCCAAATCAGGAGAATACTAAACATTTGATCTCTCATGTGGCTGGGAACCCCTTTTCCAGCCAATCAGAGTCCTGATTAGATAAACGGTCCCTGGCAGAGCATCCCCTCCTGGGTGAGGCTCCAGCTGGCAGCTTGGGGACCATCCCTTTAAACAAGGGGTTCCAAACCTCAGAATTCCAATGAGTCTTGCAACTCATAAGGAATGACCTCAACAAAGTAACTGATTCCATCCAGCGGAGGGTGGCCAGGCCTCCGCAGTGTCTTGAGGGGTCTTTGTTCTATTCTATTCATGGTACACTAAACGGGAACATAAAGGTTTCAGCTTTTAGTTTTCAGGGGATACAAACAAGATGTGTAAATATCACCTTTGGTATTTAGTTCTTCTTAAAAATGTTTTTGGGTGTTGCATGATGGGGTTGCCTGCATAGCAGCATTATAACATTCCAAAGGACAAAGGACAAGCTAATCTTTCACAATTCTAGGCTAAAACAGCAGACACTGTTGATTGGAAAGCTTATGAATTCACAATACTTAATAATAATTTTCTTACGGCACATCAGCAACTTTCTCATGTTTCCATCTTCATTCACAACTTAGATATGCATATCTAATTTTTCATTTAATTAAATCTTAAAATTTGGAGTATCATGTTATCCCATGAGTTACTATCTATGATTGTGCACTTCATTCAAGGTCCCAGTGCAATTGTAGTAACCGCTTTCATTGTACTTATAATAAATTATTATAATCTTTCTTCATTTGCCTATAATCCATCCCTTAAACTGATTTCCTTAAAGAAAGAGAATTGCATTTTAATTCAGTTTTTCTCTCCTAGACTAACAGAGAATTAGGCATAATAAGGATATTTGATATATAATTAAATGGATATATTAATAATACATTCACTTTTTGCATCTCAAAATTATGAACATTATTTTCTTAAAGCAATCTATGATGGAGGGTCAGTTTTTTTAAATCAATCAATGTGGGATGAAAAATTTTGTCAAAGACCAAAAGGAAGAAATGAATTACTAGAAATAAATGAAAAGCACACAACATGAGACACTTTTTCTAAAATTTTACATTGAACAGGCACTTTAAAATTCCTAAATTTGCTTTCAATTTTGTACTTTTCTCATCAATGACTAGTAACAAATTATTAATGGACTTTCAGGAATAAGTGGACCATATTTTGAGTGAACTGCTTTTATTCTTTTTGCCTTCCCATACAAATTTATTTATTTATTCTTTATAATTTTTTTAAAATTTTTACAGAAGCTTTAGATTACATAAATTATGCATGAAAAATATAAGGAATTCCCATATAACCCACTTCCTCCCCCACATACTTACCCAAATTAACAACATCCTTAATTAGTGTGGTACATTTGTTACAATTGATGAACCCATATTGAAGCATTGCAACTAGCCATGGACCACAGTTTACATTATAGTTTATACTTTGCCCCACACAATTTTTATAAGTTATGACAAAATATACAGTGTTCTATATCCATCACTGCAATGTCATGCAGGACAAATTCAATATCTCAAAAATGCCTCCAGATTACACTTAGTCTTCCCTCTCTCATCCCTCAGAACTTCTGGTTGCCACTGCCTTTGCCTCAATGATACGAATTCTTTCGTTGTTAGAATAATAGTAAGTCTATAGTAAAGAAATAATGAGTTTACTTTAGTCCATAGCTCATCATTCCCCAGACTTGAGGATTTTTGGATGGATATACTCAGTCTGGTTCTAACTGTGTGAGGGCTTAGATCCCATGGGGAAGATGGATGGAGCTACCTTTGAATGTGTAAAATTTTCCCATTTATTCTCATTTCATTTCCATCAAATGTTTGGATTAGTGGTTAGAATTGCGATGGGGTCTGCTGGGTGACTACTGGAGACTTGAGTGTGCATGGATTCTGTTAAAGTGCTAGCAACTGCTCAAATGTGGTTTTTTTCCTTCAGATACAGTTGAAGAGGAAAGAAAACATATGTGTTCTGATAGATGAAATCATAAGAGTGGGTGAGGTGTTGGAATTCTTTGATGTATATGGCAAGATTTTTAGAGAACGTGCTGAACCTGTTTTCTGTCTGACTGAAATCTGAGAATGAGAAGGGGATGTGCACCTTAACAATATTCCTTCAGCTTCTGCTATTTTTCTGAGAGGTAAGAGGGGTGTTGATGTTTGTGTAGAATTAGGAGGTGGAGAGGGGTTAACTTTGTGTTTACGGTGGTGGAGGAGGACATCGAGGAGTGGGGAGGATGTAGTCTTCATGAATGAGTATGAGGAGGGAATAAAGGAGGGGCAGAAGATCGCACGTTGGAGTCTGGGGGTGAAAGGTGATGGTGAGGGAGAGGATGAAGATGAAGTTGGAGGCAAATAGGGAGGGCATAAAGGAATAGCTTGGTTGCTGGATTAAAGTCAATATTTTCAGGAGACTTAGGAGGTGGGTGAGTGGGAGATGAAAGTTTTTGATGGTGATTTCTGGTATAAAAGAAAAATTTAGTAAGAAGAACAATGCTGACAGAGGGACAGGTGGTTCGCTTACTGGAATTGCAGGCAGCAATGAAGGAAAAAGAAAGCCTGAATGTAAGGAACCTCAGATCATCTGCTGCTGCACTGGATGTAGTTTTCTAAGTTTTGGGGAATATGGAAATCAAAAGTTCTGTGTTCCAGCCATTGATTTTCATTGCTCAGTTTGTATTGCAGTCACACAGAGGTTGAATAGAAAATGAGTTTTTTAGGTTTGATGTCTCCTTCAGGGTATAGAGTTTTAAGGTTATGAAGGAGACAGCCCAGAGGATTGGTTTTTGGGGGTCCAAAATTGAATTCCCCATTTTAGAGTGCATGGGTGTAAGGGTTTCTAGAAAGGAAAGAAGAGGGGGAGATTCCAACTGAGACAGGCATCCCCAAATTAGTCAGAAGTTACTCAAGGAAACAGGAAACTTGGGACCAGACATCTCCAGAACAAAGGGGTCTCTTCCCCTGAGGACATGGGCTTCCCTTCCACTGTGGTCCTCTGGGATGGTGAGGATCACTACCTAGTAGTGGTAGGATTTTTAGTGGATTATCCTGGACAACAGAAAAAGAGAGCAGGATCCTCTGGTAGAGAAATCCTTGGCTCACCCAGCTATGATTCAGTATCCAGTGTTGGATGGGTTCTTAGCAGTGGCAGGGTGGAGATTCCTCACAATCAATCAGTCTCAACATGATCCCAGAACCAGGTTTTGGCACCAAATGTAGAAGAAAAACGGTGATCACTAGGCTGCAGAGACTGAAGATTGCAGGCAGAAAGTTTATTGGGAAGCTCTCCCAATGTAGGGGGTCTGAGGAATAGACTGCAGCACCACTGCCAGGATGTCAGAGGTCAGAAGAGAGACTTCAGCCCAACTGTGGCAAAGGCAGTTGTGAACTTTTATAGTATATCTATACGTGGAAAAATGCTTAGTCAGTGGGAGGGGTTTGGGGCTTGGATGAGACCTGAAGGTCAAAAGGAAACTGTAGAGGTGAAGGTCAAAAGGAAACTGTAGAGGATCGTGGACAAGGGTATTGAATTCTTGGGATACAGGAGGGGTTGGTGGTGCCCTGTGGCTCCTTTGTCTATACTTATGAGGAAAGGAACTGTATCTGAATACATCGACTCTGGATGGGGGGCTGTTCTATGTCACAGGAAGGCAAGTCACTGTTTGTTAATGATTGTAAACCTTGTGATCACTTAGTCATTATAAACCTTGTAAGGGAGAAACCTCTATCATGGACATTTGGGTTGTGTCCAACTTTTGGTAATTGTGAATAATGCCATCGTTATCATTGGTGTGCATATATCTGTGCACTTCCTTAGGTATAGGCATTTCAAAGAATTCAGATAATTTGATACTAGTACTTCTTGGATAATGGATTAAGGGAAACTGCACCAGTTTCTAATCTACTATTATTTTTATGATGTACCTACAAATACTAGTTAATATCTGGAATATTAGTTTAATAAACATATGATGAATATACTTAACATATAAATTTTGATTTGAAGAATGAATTAATTGAGATAAATGACCTTCAATAATGGATTTAAATTACACGATTAAAAGAGACAGAGTTCTGACTTTATGATTAGAGCTATTTTTATTATACAACTCACTGAGTAGACAATAGAACAAAACAATTACAGAAATTACTAATGAATAAAAATTCCTATTTTAGAATCAGTTGATTCTTTTGCTACATTATCAATGGCTATGACTTAAAATATTAATTGAACCAATGCTTCATGATTAAAAGTGAGATGGATTGGGGTTAAAATCCAAATTTGTTATTTTATGGCTGTATGAATATATTAGATACATATATTAGCTTGGAAACAACTTGCAATTATACGTCATTTAACATCTACCACTCTAAAATGGGTGGAGGTCAGAAAAAGTAATATACTATACATATGATCATACATGTCCAGTATGCCACACCTCAAAAACATTGTAAATGATTCTTAATCAAAGAAAGTCATTCCAATCAATATTTTAAAGCTCCTAGCTAATCACTTGTTAGATGTTAAGAAAACAAAAATGAACAAAACAGACAAAATTCCTGGCCATCATCTGATTTCTGTGTTAAAATTGTCAAACTCATGTGTTTGTTTTACGATATAAATGACTATGAATATGTGTATATACTCATAATTTATTTAAAATTCATGCTTAGAATATTCCCATGCCTACAATTAATTTTCTACTATTTTCCTTTAAATCTTAATGGTAATTTTGTTTTTATATTTTCATTTAATAAAACTTTAATGCATTTTCATTTATGAAATAGAAGTAAAATATTACAAATAATAATAGCAGAATAAAGATGAACATCATAGAACAAAACTGGATAAAGTGTTGGAACTGATTGCTCAGAAAATGTATATTTACATATACAAATATATATGACAAAATAAAGGAACTCAGGAAATGAAAAAATAAGGGCATGATTATTTTTTCACCAACAGCAATAAAAAATGTAAAGATGGATACTACATAATGCTTTAAATTTTATAATAAAATAATACATACACACATACACACAAAGACAGCAAACCCCTGAAAATAAAGAAGCTACAGGAAATGAAATAAAAATTATACAGAAAAAGTAATAGTGGGAAATTCAAATACACAACATTTTGGACAAGACCAACCAAGATTTTTTTCTTTTGTTACTTGGAATTTGGGTGTAATGTTTAAGAGACTACTGCCTTCTACAATGTCTTGTTGATGTTTCCCTACATTATCCTTTGGAAGTTTTATGGTCTCAACTTATGTTTAGGTCTTTGATTCCTTTTGAGTTCGTTCTTGTATAGGGAGTGAGAAGAAGTCCACTTTCATTCTTCTTTTATGCATATCCAGTTCTCCCAGAACTATTTATTGATAATACTGTACTGTCCAAGAAAAGAGGTATTGGTAGGCTCATCAAAATTCAGTTGACCATAGAGTTGAGGGTCTATTTCTCAACTCTTAATTAGATTCCATTAATCAATATGTCTATCTTTACGCAAGTTCCATGCTGTTTTGACCACTGTAGCTGTAAAATGCAGTTAAAATTCAGGAAGTATGGGTTCTCTGAATTCCCCTCCCTACCCCCTTTTCAGATGATTTTGGCTATTCAAACCCTTTCCCTTCCAATTTGGTAATTGAATTTCTAGTTTCTGTAAAGTGGGCTGATGAAATTTTGATTAGTACTGCACTGAATCTTTAAATCAATTTGGGTAAAACTGACAATGTTTATTCTTTCAATGCAAGGTGTCCATGGTGGGGTGACATAGGGGTACCCTTTATGATGATATGCACATTTATTTTGAAAGCTCACAACTTTTATTATACACTTATTGCTTAAGAATGTTCTTGTATGAATGAAGGTCTTCAAATAAAAAGTTTTAAAAATGCAAGAAAAAGAGAAGAATTCATTATATCAATAAGCAATAACTGAATTGAAATATTTATAAATATATATTCCTGTTAGCTGGCAGAATTTCGACCTGTTGACCAAGAAATAAACTGAACTGCAAATAACAAAAGCATTTATGTGAGGTTTTAAAATTACAATTCTGGATAGCAACCCAAACTGTGTCCTGTCTTGGAAAGTTTAAGCAAAAGATTTTAAGGGAAAAGATTACTTAAGTTGTTTGTATAGAATAAACAAACTCTTGAATAAAACATTTGAAATGAAATCCATTAATAAATCTATCTCCATATAAATACATCTGAATAAGTTGAGTTTATCCTTGGAAAAAAGGATTGTTTCAGCATTTACACAATGATTTTTTTTCCCTCCCTCATTAAAAGATTAAAGAAATAAGTAGGAAATTTAAAAAAAGAAAAGAAAATGAGGAGAGCATTTAAGGATAATTGAGCCAAGATAAACACAACATGAGTTGTTACAGAACAGAAAATAGAATATAAATGTTCACTGAAGATAAAAATTGAAGTCTATACTCTAAATATTAATGTATAGTACCAAGTCTGGAAATCAAGAGAACTCTTCTTTATTGTAGGAAACAAACTCACTGAAAATTACTTTAAACAAAATTTGAATTTTAGCTAAAAAACGAGTGGCAGAGGAGCCATATGTAGGAAAATCACAACTGAGTTTGACACTGTCACAATGGGGAGCATAAATTCCAAAGTAGGGCTCACTGACAAGGCACCAAACTCCTGAGCTATATGCCCTGACTACAGTGTCTGGATGTCTGCAGAGCTCTCAGAACCCCTGCTATTTGGGGTAACTTGCAGTCTACAATTGCAAGCAAGAGAGCCCCATTCATCAACTCTATGGGATCTAAGCTTCCTCTCAATTAGAGGTGGAGTACACATCACAATCCTAGAATCCACAGTATTGGGGAATGAACAATGAACTAAACTATTGGTGTTCTATTAGAGACTTATTGTGATTCTAGCAATGGAAGAACTTATGTCATTGATGTGGAGGCAGTGGCCACTGGAGGTTCTGAGGGCAGGGGGAAGAAAAAACAGGTGTAATGAGGGGACATTTTTGGGACTTGGGAATTGTCCTGAATGACATTGCAACAGTAGATACAGGCCATATTATATATCTTTACAAACCTACAGAATTGGATGGGAAAGAGTGTAAACTACAATGTAAACTTTACTCCATGCCTAGTAACAATGCTTCATGATGTGTTCATCAGCTGCAATAAATATACCACACTAATAAAGGATATTGTTAATGTGGGAAAATGTGGGAGTTGTGGGGAGCTGGGCATATGGCAGTCCCCTGTATTTTTTCTTTAACATTTATGTATCTAAGTATCATTGAAAAATAAATAATTAAATAAATAAGCAATAAGTGTTGCTTAAATGTCCTAAGAGAAAGTGTACATGAAAAAGCATGCACCAAACAACTTTGTGTAGAACTCAAACCCTGATAAACTGCTGGTGTTGCTTGTTTCTGGCTTTGGGTTGAAAGTAAGATCAAGTCATTCCAGTATACCTAAGTGCTCCCTTCTCTTACTGACTGCAGAAAGGAAACAATATAGAAGTTTCAGCGCACAATGAAAAGGCAGGGAGAATGGTGGTAGGATGTATATGGCCCACTATATACATGGTATATGGCCACTGAGCATATGCTGATTTCCCCAGCAAAATATGCTAATAAAATTAAATTTGAAAAAAAAATCATTAAAACATAGGAAGAGAGGATTGAGTTTTGCTTGTAAACCAATAATGATGTGAAGGGGAGAGAGGAGAAGAAAAAGAAAATAAGGAAGATATTTTACATAAATATCATAATTAGATAATATGAAAACAGTTTTGGAAAAATTTTAATATACAATAGTAACCTTAATTGGAATATCAAAATACGTTTGGCCCTGTTACTTGATGTCATATCACTTTATATCTTTTTAAATTATCATAACAGTTATATGAGAAAGATTTTATCTTAAATTTACAAATAAAAGTTTTAAAAGTCATAGAGTAAAAGTGGTTGCCCAAGGACCAATGATGATGAGTAATAAAGTGATATTTGAATTCAGTTTTATTTGAGTCAATCATCCTTAAATAAACTGTATTTCATTATCCTTATATGGACTAAATAGATGGAATATCACCAAACAGTACTCAGGAGTAATGTGATGGTCTGAAATAGTTCTCTGATTGAACTGCACTGAAGACGGGATCCTCTAGATTCTTGACTGAAGAATTTAAGAGCATGCCGGTTTGGTTAGGTCAGTAGTTTATCGAGAAAAATGGAAAAAGAGACTAGATAAGGGAGAAAATAACAAGTACACATCCCAGGTGTAGGTGCAGGCTGTTCCAGGCAGAGAGAGAACGATTTGGCTTTTGTGGTTACTTTTGAAGCTATTCATTATTCCTCCCCTTGCTAATGTTGAGGGGAGGGGTCCCACTACTTGCTGTTCTGATTGATCACCCCACCTGTCATTCTCCAGGGAACCCAGTGGTGAGGCCCCTTGAAAATACCCAGGGCTTTCCCCTGAACCCAGAGGAAATCTTGTTCCAAATGGAGTTCTCATTGTGGTGTTTTCACAGCAGCCTTCTGATAGGGTCTTTCCCTCAGGAGGGCTCCAGGTGAGGTTCCATGGCCATGTGTTTCATAGCCATGTTCTTCTATCAGGTTTTCCACTTTTCTTCCTATTCCGTAAACGTGCCTGCCTCAGCACCAATCTTAAATGTGAAATTATTGTTTCAAAATTAGAAGTATGCACAATTTCAAAAGTAGTATCTGGAGATTTTGCCTAGTGGAAAATATAGAAAAATATATGAAACTTGAAAATAAATGAAAAATAAATTTACTTTATTTTCCAATAAGAGAACATATTCTTTGTTCTCTACTGTTAAAAAAAAAAAAAAAACTTCCTAAATTCACATTCCCAAAAAAATTGTATGAGATCAAAATGGAAACCTCGGTGTTTTCGGCTTCCGCGGGGTCCTGGTTGTGGCAGAGTTAGTGTTGCTGTTTTGGGGCTCTTTTCTCCAGCCACCCACCCGTCCTAATCCGGTGTGGGGCTCCAAGATGTACCACAACAGTAGGCAGCAGCGGCACTGGACTTTCGCCAGCGAGGAGCAGCTGGCAGGACTGCGGGCTGACGCCAACCATTTAAATACAAAGCGGTGGCGAGCGGGAAGGTTCTTCCCAATGATCTAGTCTTTCTTAACCTCATGAAGAAATGGTACTCTGCAAATACTATGAGAAAAATTATTGGAATTCTGTTCAGTGTTTAAGCCAACAATGCCAAAGACTGTTGTGGGTACAGCGTGTATGTATTTCAAGCGTTTTTATCTTAATAACTCAGTAATGGAATACCACCCCCGAATAATAATGCTCACTTGTGCTTTTCTGGGCTGCAAAGTCGATGAGTTCAATGTCTCTAGTCCACAATTTGTTGGAAATCTTCGAGAGAGTCCTCTTGGACAGGAGAAGACACTAGAACAGATTTTGGAATGTGAACTACTACTGATACAGCAACTTAATTTCCACCTTATTGTCCACAATCCTTACAGACCGTTTGAGGGCTTCCTCATTGATTTAAAGACTCCTTATCCCATGTTGGAGAACCCTGAGTTTTTGAGGAAAACAGCTGATGACTTACTTAATAGAGTTGCATTGACGGATGCTTACCTTTTATATACACCTTCCCAGATTGCTCTGACGGCTATTATATCTAGTGCTTCCAGGGCTGGAATTACTATGGAAAGTTATTTATCAGAGAGCCTTATGCTGAAAGAGAATAGAACTTGCTTCTCACAGTTTCTAGAGATAATGAAAAGCATGAGAAACTTGGTAAAAAAATATGAACCACCCAGATCGGAAGAAGTTGCTGTTCTGAAACAGAAGTTGGAAAGATGTCACTCTGCTGAGCTTGCACTTAATGTAATTACGAAGAAGAGGAAGGGCTATGAAGACGATGATTATATCTCAAAGAAATCCAAACATGAGAAGGAAGAATGGACTGATGACGACCTGGTAGATTCTCTCTAACAGTTTGAAGTTGATTTGTCAATGCTAGCTAATCAACAAAAGTAGGAAGTATATACCTGGCATTTAACATCATAATGTGAAACATCAAACCATATTAAACTATTATGACATTAAAAAAAAAATGGAAACCTCAATAATAAAGAAGAAATAATTTAAAAATTTCAGAGTTTAGTATACAATTAAACAAGAAATAATTAATAAATTCAAGTTCTTTAGTTAGAAAGAACTATATATTTAAATGCAATAATGAATACTTATATATATATATTTTATTTTTTGCCAAAAAAATTGTCATAGATTTTATAAATATAAACTTGCATTTCACACAATTCTGTGCTCGGCTTGTCTCTTTCACTAGCATTTTCCTGTAAGCTACGGCAGGAGGCCAGGCTGCATTTTCCATATTTGATTTGGAGGTCGCCTTGGCTAGTTGTCCAGTCTGGTAGTTTTCAGGTTCTGCCATCCATAAAGCACTGGGGGTCTGTCTTGCTGAGTTCTCTGTGGCTTTAAGGCATGGAATGCCTTTCCCCCAGTTTCCAATAATAGTTTCATCATTTCCTTCTGGGGCCTCATCAGGAATCTCTTTGGCATCTGTATTCCTGCTGGCCATCTCTTCATGGCAGTCTGGGTTTTTTCCAACAACACTTTGCAGTTCCTTCAAAAAGTGCCCTTCCCATTTGTAGGACTGTTTTAGAAATTTCGGTCATTGCAAAAGCATCACCCTACAGCTGGTGCCAAGTTCTGTGTTGATGGGCCAGTCGGGTGCTTGTGCAGAGTCAGAAATCTGTTGGCTTTTTGAGAGGTGCTTGTTTGGGGAAGAAGATTACACTTGCAGGGCCCTGGTGAGTTTGGCTCAGGTTTGCTCTTACCAGGATCAATTGTCACGCTTTGAGTCGGGATGAGGATGATCTCTGTCTGGTCTCTTGGGGCTCCTTCTATCAATCTATGGTATAGGGCATATGTCTTTCTGAGCCTGCTCAGCTGCTCATCTCTCTGTTCTCTTTGGTGGTGGATCATCCAGTGAATGGCTCATCTCTCCTCCCATGGCTCCATGATAAAAACTGACAGTTTTCTCTCTTGTCATGTGCCTTCTTGAGTGAGTGTCTGTCTGTTTATATCAGCCCACTGGGGGAACAGGGACTCAGTCTGGATCATGCCCTGATGACCTGGTTGAGTCAAGCCAATCTTAATAGGTAATTTAATCAATGCAAGTCAGGTGAATCTGTTGCACTCAGAGTTATCCAACCCAGGGGAATGGATAAGTTTACAAACATGGTATTTCTTTCTGGGAGTCATCAATAATCTCATACTGCCAAAGGGAATATGGAAAAAGTGTGCCAAATGTATGCTATGGACCATGGTTGTTGGTAATAGTCTGATGATATTATCTTACAATCTGTAACAATTGTTCTTCCACAGTGTGCTGTGTTAGTGAAGGACTGTGGCTTGGGAATACTGCACATGTGCATCATTGTGTTATAAGTTCACATCTTCTGTAATAAAATATATTTTGAAAAATAATAATAGGGTGGGTTAGGGGAAAAATACACCAAATGTAGGATATGTACTATAATTAGTAGTAAGGTTTTGATGATATTCTTTCGTAATTTGTAATAAATGTCTCACAACAATGCCAAATGTTGGTGGTAAGTTGATGTTTAGGACACCTGTATGATGTTATGAATGCTTTCTTTGTAAATTCACAACTTTCACTATATTTATTGTTTATGTATGTTCATGTATGAATGATATACTTCAATAAAATTTTTTTAAAAAATGAAAAAAAATCTGTTTGGCATGGTAAAATGGAAACTCTCATACATCGCAAAGAATTTTTTGGGGGGAATAGATCAAGGTGCCATATATGATTCAAGAATAAATATATTTATTGTAGCATTTTATTAAATTAAGAATACCTAGATATCAAAGGATAGAATATTTTAAAAAGTAAAATATTTCTTAATTTAAAATACTTTATGCAGTCTTAAAAATTCTCCTTTGAAAGAACATTTAATGGTATAATAATAAGTTACTTTTATATTTTTATTTTATATAGAGCAGTATATATATATATATATACTGTATATATAAAGAGCAGTATATGTGTAATAATATTGTTTGATTCTATTTCTATTAAAAGCATTTACCTATCCCAGGCTTATGCCCCAATACCTCCTAAAAATAAAGATTTAATTAAATGCGTTTACCTGGGAATATGCTCAAATTAATAAATTAACAATATTCACATTTAAAAATGACAGAGGAGCAAATAAACATTTTAATAAATAGTAATTTATTAATGATTATGTGAATAAATCATTCACATAATTTAAGTATATGTAACTTGGTTCCCTCACAGCCTTTGAAAATCCTCATAGAGAAAGGAAGAGTCTTGCAGCAATGAAATCATTAATTTATATTAAAATAGCTTGTCTCTGGTATCTATCTGTACATATGCATATAAGGAATGTATACATACATACATTCATGATATATTTGTTTAATGTTTAAATATTTATCATATAATGTTTAAATATTTATCGATGGAGATGGCTATCTACTTATTTTTACTCGTCCTCTGGACATTAGCTTTATTTCAATATCAACAGCATGTCTATGGTCCTCTGAAATGTTACCTGCTGATATGTGGAGTATATAACACTCCAGGCCTAAATCAACAGTCTTATTATGTCAAGGAAATCCAAAATTAACCTTCCCTAATGGAATTTGATTTAGTCAATAAACTCCTACCAATGATGTCTACTTATCTGCTCATGCAATACCTTTCTGTGCTTTAAATAGTCACTCACTTTCGCAGCTTTATTTTTAATTTAAGCCTTTCTTAACAATTCTGGAAAATGCTCAATTATGTATCTTAATATTGTACCCATAAAAAGCAAGACTCTCTTTGTGGGGGTAGAGATTGTGTTTTATATCTGTGTCCCCTAGCTCTATTTTATTTTAACCATTTGTCCATATAACAGCATCAAGTAAAGAAACTAAAGGAAACATAGGAACCCCCTAAAAGTTTAACAGAAAATCTACTGGTACTACTTGTATCTGACCTAATAAACATATTTTGCAATTAAGAAATATCTACCCAACGGAAATAAATACTCCATATGATCCTCTTTTAATAAGGGCAACTTTATCACTTAGAAATGGCTTTATTCTTACATTTCAGTTTCAAGTCCCATACAGGCCCAATACTATTGCCAAATAACAAGCTAATGACCTAAACTTAAAGCAATATCACATAGTATTAATCATAAATTTAATCTGTTGTTTTTTTAAAAAAAAGTAAAAATGTTTTCAACAGTCTAATTCAATGTTTCCTTCTTTGGAAATTTAATACAACAGAAAGCAATAAAAAGTACAACATTTTCAGAAATTGCTTTAACACATTATCACAGGTTATTCTTCCTACTTTGTAATTAGGTGATATACATATACATATATACAGATATATATTTAGTTATTTTGAACTTATATTTGGTAAATGATGTATGTGAGAGTTCTTTGAAGCATCTATCATTGTATTTATAACTCAAACTCAGGATTGCATTTTTGGTCTTGGAAGAAATATTTTCCTTAAAATTGAAACTACCATATTTTATTTATGTTTTTCTAAAATAACAATACATAAGCATTTTCATATTGCAAAGCTGAAATTGTAGCTTAAAACTGACTCTGTGAGACTAAATTGAAAACTGGAGAATCCAGAAGATTAAGTATTAATTTGAAAAGTCCACATATGAAAATACTTCCTTTATACTAATAAATTAAGAAAGTGGATTTCTGTGCTTCCCGTGATTTGAACCATGGAGCTAACTTATCAAAACTGGAGAAGAGTTATCATACTAAGAACAATCAAATTTAATTGCATCTTATTTTACCAAAAGTTTCTCATAAAACAATCCTGGCCCAACTTTTTCCTCATTTGATTTCTATTTCATCTGAAATTAATGTCTACTCCAAAATTTTTGTGTATTTTTTCTGACAATTTAACATTAAGTTTAACCTTCATGTTTAATATATTATGATATGGCTCTGCACACTGATATATAGTTTTTAGAAATTTAAGCAGGTTTATACTCACTTTGATAATGGAGTTTTAATAATTTACCCTGATATCCCCAACTAATATATTTGGTCTGCCTTTAGTTACCTTAATAATTTATTAACTTATGAAGAGGCACTTTACTCTCTGTTTTATGAAGAACATGTTTTGTTTGAGTTATCATTTCCAGTGACTTATGCATGTATATTTCAGTTTTGATTCTCAGAGCTTCCTTTTATGTTTTCTAAGACATAGTCATTAGCTTATATTTAAATAATACTTAAAGTCAAGTATGAAATGTGATTCATTGGTTTGGTCAAAAAAAGTTCAAGTATCTAATGTGTGTCAAATAACATCCTAAGCATTGCAGATACAAAACTCAATACCAGGTTCACTCTATCTTGCTGAATTCCTTTGTATTTTGGTGAATGAATGAAAATAAAGAGTATTTTTATGATATTATGAGATCAGTATAGTGAATGAGAATCATTCTTGCAGCAAAACTCTAGTGGCACTTTACTACATACATGATATTGTGAGGATATGGAGCATGGGTCACTATTCATTCCAAGAGACAGTTAAGGATGTCTTTCTGAAGCAGATTGAGCCTGAAATGTGAGTAGGAATTAGAAAGTCTAGGTATATTTTTATACATATTAAAAATATATATGTTTACAAAGTCAAAAAGGCAAAAATAACAGTCATTTATGTGATGCAAATAATTGAATAATTCCTAAAAATCATATAATATGTTATATTAGTCAGCCAAACAGGTGCTGATACAAAATACCAGAAATCTGCTGGCTGTTATAAAGGATATTTATTTGGGGTAGGAACTTACAGTTACCAGGACATAAAGCGTAAGTGACTTCCCTCACCAAAGTCTATTTCCACATGTTGGAGCAAGAGAGCTACTGAAGTCCATGAGTATTCAGGCTTCCAGGATCCCTCTGGGCTCAGCTCCTCTTTTTTCTACACAAGCTCAGCTGTAGACTGAGACTCTCCAGGCTTTCTCTCTCCACAAGGTCAGCTGTAGACTATCAGGCGAATGGCTCTGTCTCTCTCCCTGGGGCTCCAGCTTCAACATCAAAGTCCAAAATCAAAACTACAAAATAAAAAGCCCTTCTACTCTGTCCTTCACCATTGCCCTAATGATGTGGTCCAATCAAAGCCCTAATCATAATTTAATCATGCCTAGGTACAGAACAGATTACAAACATAATCTAATATCTATTTTTGGAATTCATAACCATATTAAACTGCTTCTTATGTCATTTTCTCTTGAAGTTGTTTACTGATTACTCCAAGTCTCAGGAATCTTTATATATGCTTTTATGGCATTTTTCTGGAATTTTATATAATTCTAAGATTTTCTACTTTCTTTTTGCAATTAATCTTACCAAAAGGTGTCACCTTAGTAAGAAATCATTTATAACCCCCAGGGTGATTTTATGACTTTATTATTTACATATCTTATGTATCATACATATCTTAGAATGGTCTCCTACATTAATGGAGTGCAGGGCGACTCTTTCCTCTCGTGGGTTATAAGAGAACATTAATATAGACCACTAATGATTGTATGAACAATAAAGGGATTTTTAAAATCTCCCATGACTTTAATCTATGTTTCAGAGTTGTGAGTCTCTAGTACTCTGTATTATAAAAATAATTGTTTCTTTAATTTGGAACTTCCCTCCTGTTCTTTGTGTAAACATTCCTCTGAAATACTAACAGATAGTAGCTCTTTTATTTTTGTCTAGCTAACTATAACTAAATATCAAACCAACTGTGGCAGTTTGATATTATTTATGAATTCCAAAAGGAGATATAGATTATGTTTGTAAACTAGTCTTTTCCTCTGAGCATGATACTCTTTGATTGTATTAGAGTCAGCTGAGATGACTTTGTTTAAATTATTTTAAGATTAGGGCCTTGATTTGATCACATAATAAGGATGACTCAGTTTAGACCCCTGAATCTTCTTGGGCTCTCTATATAAGGTCATTCATCCAAGGATCACACTATGAAATGCATAAAGGAATAGGGAGAGCTCCACAGGCAAACAGGAGAGAACTTGTCAGCTTTGATCCTGTGGCCAGGTAAGAGAGATGAGCCATTCACCTGATAGTTTACAGCTGACTTTGTGAAGTGACAAGAACACGAGTCTAGAAAGAAATGAGTCCTCCAGCCTATTGCTGAGATCAGAAACTGGGCCCATGGAGCCTTAAGAGGAAAGAGGAAGGCTGAACACGTGAAGACATCACCCACCATTTTGCTTCAACACATGGCAGCAGAGTTTGGTGAGGAAGTAACTCTTATGGTAACTTGAGTTGGACTCTTTAAGGCCTTGTAACTGTAAGCTTCTACCCCAAATAAATACTCTTTATAAAAGCCAACAGATTTCTGGTACTTTGCATTACCACCCTGATGGCTGACTAATAAACCCTATATCTGCTCAACAAGGAAACAAAGACTTAAGAATTAAACAAACAGAACCCCAACTGTAAACACCAAGAACTCATCCCATTTTTACCGTCTTTCCTTCCTTTTAGTTAAACATCCCTGAAGTCATTCTTTCATTCATTTGTCCCTTTAATAGTCTCACATTTACTCTTTAATCCACCCCGGTATGACTTCGGCTTATCTACTCCAGAAATGAATGGTTTTCTTGGAAAAGTCATCTATATTCTGCATATATAAAATATTCTGAATATATAAAATAATAATAATTAAGTAAGTAAATAAATTTTAGCTTCATCTTATTTGAACCTCAGGAGACTTACAGAGGTAGTTCAAGATAAAGTCTTTGCTCCTTGGACTTCTGTGGAGCTGCCTACCTGATCTACTTATATTTATTCTAGCTACTTTTTATCTGGTCTCTGAGATCTTGTTTCTATGGCCTAATTCTCTATAAAATCTTTTAGTTTCCTCTTATTTTTTTAGAAAAATTTGCTTACAAGTCTAAGGCCCATGTTTCGTCAACAGATTCATCTAAAGTCATTTCCCAAATCCATCACACAAACATTTGGATTCTTTAAATACCGTTATTTCTTCAGGCAATCTTCCCTTGGCAAAAAGACTAGATTACTTTCCCCCACTCTAGGATCTCATAACTCCATGCATTTTCACTTTAAAGTACACATGCCAATTATAATTAAAAATTTGTTTGATTATTTATTTAGCATTTAGTATTTTACTCCTTTCTCATTAGAACATATTTTCCATGATAGCAGGAACCATGACTGTTTTATTTAACATTTCTTGCCCATCTCATTTTCTAAACACTTTAGAAGCTCAATATATACTTTTGAATATATAAATAATTTCCACTTTAAGAATATTTAAAGAAACATTTTAACCATCTATGTCTTGTACTTTAGAACAATTCAAATACTGTAAATAAAATTGTCCACATGATATAGACTCATCATCATTTCATAATGAAGACATTTTTTGGCTTATTTAAATTCTCGGGTGACTTCCAGAGGGATCATGTTTCTGAGTTAATCTCCATTCTCATCTTTTGAGATTTAACATCTTAGGAATTCAGATTACTCCGTGGGCCTCTCCCTCCTCATGTCTCCAAAGGAGGTCTACTATCCTTAGATCATTAAACTTCTTATTACTCATTAATTCCAGAAGCCCATAAATTCTGTGTCCTGTATCAGCTGACAACATGTCATCTCAAGTGTAAACCCCTCTCTCAGAAACCTCATGATAGGACTTCAGACTTTGAATTTCTGCTCATGACCACAGTAAGTACTGAAACCTTTGCATAGTCATGATCTAAATCACAGAGCATACAATGGCTCATTCTAAAATTTCCTTGTCTTGTTTTGGGAACATGTTGCAATGGGGACTGGCCACAAAAGGGCATTGATCTACAATTTGAAAATATCAGGATCATATACCGTTCCAGATATTACCTTACCCTTCAAAGAACTTACCAGTGGTTATTTAGTCTCTGCTGTCTTACCTTCAGTGTTAATATAATAACAGTTTTAAATAACAGAGCCTCATTTTATTTGTGGCTCACCACAAATTGTTAAGAAATATAAAAATTATTTTCCTTCTGTGCAATATAATAGTCTCTTTCACTTAACTGTTTCTCTAAATGTTAAGAGAATGACATTTAAAATAAAGTGGTGAAAAAGTCATAGATACAGGCTGTGTGTTTAATATGAGGATTTGTAATAATAAGTGATTGGCTGGAACACCTGGTCTTGTACAGTTAAATGACTTATGCACTTCCAAGTTCTTCAGAATGGAAGTGCTGTGCTGAACTTGTTCAGACCTCATATCTAAATGCCCAAGGTAAAACTAGCTTTACCTCCAAGGTTGTTTGTACCTGTTATACATTAAAATTTTCTATGGATAAATTTTATTTGTCTTGTCCTCAATTTACAACTGCCATTAAAGAAGGAAGATTTTATCTAGTATGAGTGAGTATATGTTTATACAAACATAAAGGCAGGAAGAAGTATCCAAAATTCAATGCATCTAGTTGTTAATAAGAATATATGTTTCTTGGTTGTATCACAGGATCATAGCGGATTATCCTTTCTTTCAGATTTATTCTTCTCTTTAAAACGATTTATACCAAGAATAAATCTACAATAAATATAAATTACTAACAACCTTAATTTTAAGATGCCTTTTTAACGTTAGTACCTATTTTCTAACTTGTTTTTTTTCTTCATAAACCTGCAATAGTTTTCACTATGGCAAACATTTTGAGAATGAAATGGCTTGCAAAATCAATAATTTTAATAGCAAGTATTATGTGCACCTGAAGTGTAGGATAAAAAGAGGTTTATACCAAGAAATGACACTTAGTGGGTGTGCATAATATTTGAGTGTCTTATATGCTATAAATGAGTCTGACCTTTATTTGAAGGAATGTTTTAAAGCAAGGGAATATGAGTTTTAGAAAGATGAAACAGCTACCAAAAAAGAAAGAAACATAGTGAAATAGGAGATAAGTGCAACCAGCCAACAAGGGAGGTATTTACATTTTGAATTTCTGTTTTGTTTGTTTAAAGTTTTGAATTCCATCAGAAGCAGTAGTACCATAGAGACAGAGTATATGACTTTTCCTCGAATTACTTCCACAGGCTAAATAAGTAATTCTTTGTGAATGGTGAGGAATGGGGACATCTGATTTTCTGGTTTAGGTTAGCCTGACTGAGTGGCTAATTTGCCCATTGTGCAGGATTAAAAAGTGCATGAAAAGCAACAAAATTTGGCAAAAGATAATGAGTTCAGTTTTGAACCTAATTCTCAGTCTCCCATGGCTGTTATTTCAAGTAATTCTTTTCTCTTACACCACCTTAAGCATCTTATTACTTGTACCAAAATGCTTTATTTACATGTTCTTTAAGTTCTCCAAGACTCAACCAGAAAAGGACATTACTTGCTATTTATGTCTTTTTTATATGACTCCCTTAATTTACAAGTTCAGCCAGGATAACTTAACTTCTTTTAAGCTATTCTTTTGTAACCTTCTGAGAAGTTCATATAAAGTGTAATAGTCAAGAAAAACTTCCTCTCTCCCGGTCTTAACAAGCTTTCTGTCTGCAATTCTTTCAAAGGCCGTGTTATCAAGGTATTAGAAACCTATATAAAACATTAATGGGCAGCTATATCAACTTGAAATCGTGTAGCTACAAAATATAATCTTTACTAATGTATCGTTTTTAAAACTCCAGCTATTATCAGTTAATAAAAATCTAAGCAAGCAAGATTGGGAACTATATGAAGGAATAAATCTGAAAGACAAACACGTAAACTTGATTACACAAAATGTTTCAAGAGATTGAAGAAAGGTTTTGTAAAAAAAGAACGAAAGAATTACGTTAATACAGAAGCCCTTAACCTGGGATAATTGAAGAGAGGACAAATAGAGATTAGAGGTCCATGACAAATTTTCTCTCTGGATGGTAAACATTGATGATAACTTTTAAGTTTGTCTTCTGCTGATAAAATCCTAGAATATTCTTATTATTTACCTAAAATTAAGATATGAGACATTGACTATTGAATTCATTCTGTTACAGCACCAAATGACATTATGTGGAGACAGTTGTAAAGTGGTGTTTACTTATTATTATGCCTGGAGAAACAAACATTGAAACTTTTTTTCCTTAGGAAAATACATCTGCATCTCTTGAAATCTCTAATAGCTCAAAATTCCAGGTTTCTTAGTTCATCCTGATGGGATTGCCAAGTATTCACAGATGGCAACACTGGATCTCCTTACCCTTTGCACTCCTCTACTTTTTAGAAATTGGTGCTAACACCCTCATCCTCACCACCATCTGCCAGGATTCTACTCTACAGTAACCCATGTACTATTTCTTAGGCAGACTCTCTGTGGTGGACATGGGCCTGGCCAGAACCATCATGCCCAAGATCCTGCCCATCCTCTGGTTTGATGCCAAGGTCATTAGTCTTTCTGAGCATTTTGCTCAGATTTATACAATTCATTGTTTTGTTGGAATGGAGTCTGGTATCTTCCTCTGAATGGCTTTTGATAGATATGTGGCCATATGCTACCCTCTTCACTACTCATTATCACCAATGCCTTAATCTTAAAAGCTACACTGTTTATGGTGTTTAGAAATGAATCGTTTGCCATTTCAGTGCCTGTGCTTGCAGCCCATTGGAATTATTGCTCCAAGAATGAGATTGAGCATTGTCTATGCTCTAACATTGGGGTCACATGCCTAGCTTGGGATGACAGCAGGCCAAACAGAATATGTCAACTACTTCTGGCTTGGCTTGTCATGGGAAGTGATCTAAGTCTTATATTGGTGTCATATATTTTGATACTGCGCTCTGGCCTTACACTGAACTCGACCATGCTGCATTGAATTTTCTGAGCACTTGTAGTTCCCACCTCCTAATCATCGTTTTTTTCTATACTGTCATTTTTGTGGTTATGATCACTCACCTGGCAGAGACTAAGGCTCCTTTGATTCCAGTTCTACTGAATGTGACACAAAACATCATTCCCCCTGCCCTAAACCCTATGGTCTATACATTTAGGACAAAAGCGCTTTGGGCAGGGTTCCAAAAGTTCCATTGTTTGGGCTTAAAAAACAAATAAAATATATAGATTTTTCCATGGACTTCAGTTTGTTTTAAAGTGGATAGTAAAACTTAAAGGAGGATGGAAGGGTAAGTTTCTTTGAGACCTTTTCACATTTTTAAAATAAATGATTATGAAATTATCTGAGGAAAAATCATCTCAGTATCTCCAAAATTAAAGATTATTCCAGACTGAACAAGTGGAATCATAATCCAGAATGAATGATTGATTTCTACCTCTTAATAGAAAAACAAATATAAAAAGACAAACATACATAAACATACATACTCACCAACAGAACACCAACCAAAGAACTAAGTGATTGAGATGCATATATCAGGTAATGCTTGTGCACTGATAGCTATAACTTGGTAGCCAAGAACTCAGTCTGCTGAAGCAGTATCACTCCTGTAATACGAAAGGCAGAGGCAGGTATGGAAAGCACTTCAGATGAGCAGAGTGTACACACACTAAAATAAAGGTCTAGGTAAAATACAGGAAGATGCCCCAATATGGACAAATGGAACACAAACAGTATAGGTAGCTAGAAGAATCAGCTTCTTCATTTGCCTTTTCAGATCCATTCTCTGTTTTGTCTTCTCTGATCTGTTGCCCAGAAATCTTACTCTCATATACTGAATAACCCGGGCTCCTTTGTCCTCTGGAATTAGTTTGAATTGAGCCAATAGGCGGCACAGGCAGGAGAAGAGAGTGCAAGAAGAGAGAGGGTTTGCACCTCCTTTGACCTCAAGATTCTGACTGGAAGCGTCCCATACAGCATTTGCTAGGAAGCTCCAACTCTTATAGCTACCCAATAATAACTTTTTTCCCTGTCCCAGTCAGGACAAGAAATTTGTGCATAAAATCATTCTGAGATTATCCAGGTGCCCCAAGAGACATTTCTTTTCCAACATCCATTTTTGTTTCCTTAACCCAACCTACAATTCATTAATAGTAAGTTCATTAAAATTATTTTCAGACAAATTTCTGTGTGCTTTTTTGTTTTCAAACTAGGATTCTGACTGATTCTCCAACTTTATCTATACTAGGGGTTTCTAACAAGCAGTCTGTAATGCAAATTTTGTCAGAGATCTCTATAATGTCCTTTACAGCAGTTATTTACAGGTTTGGGGTCTAATCCATGATCCAGCATTGCAGATGCTTGCCTTGTTTGTCTCTTTATTCTACTTTAATATATGACTTTTTCTCATATTTCTTTGACTTTGATTTTTTTTTAAGATTTACATGCCAGTTACTTTTTGAGTATCCCACAATTTGGGATTGTCTGGTGTTTCCTCATGATGAGTCTGATGGTCATTCATAAGCACCTATCATTTATCCCTTCTAGAAAGCCCAATGTGGGGGGCAGAAGCAAGATGGTCGCTGAGTGAACTTGCCTTGCGATTTCTCCTGGGAAGAAACGGCTGGGCGCGGCTGGAGGTTCTCCGAGGCGGGGCTTTTTCAGGATTTTTGCAGGGCAGGAAGTGCCTGGACATCGATTTGGTGGAAAGGTAACGGAGAGGATCGGTCTATAAGATATAATTTGGGTTCTATTGCCCGGAGGTGAGACCCGCACACGGGTTCCTCCATCTTGGGGGTGGGTGGGGCCGCAGTGCTGTGCAGCGGCTCAGCTTTTTGGTGGCTCTGCAGTGCTGGGGAGTTCACGAGTCCTGGGTGGGCTGTTAGCAGGTTGATGCGACGGGTCGCCTTTGCGGATCGATTTGGGGAGATAGACGGTGTTTTGTTGTGAAGCGGGGGAAAATTTTTGATGGCGGACACAAATAATAGCGCTTCCTCCTGAAGCCCCACCCCCACACCCCGGCTGCCGATCTGCAACCGAATTAGGCTGTAAGCAATAGAGGGACGTAATTGGGAAGTTGTCTCAGGGTGCGACGAGGGAGGGGAACACGTCTGGAAGCCGATTAGGGACTATTTTGCGAAGCTTGGGAATTCCGGTTTTGGAATCTGTTTTCGGAGTCACGGGCCAGGCTTCAGATCTGTGCCAGTAAAATGGCTGCAGTGTAAAGGCGCCCTCAAATGGTAGTGTTCTGGAAGCACAGCGTGGGAGCTGTCCAAAAGCTGAAGTGGCGATATACCCACATTAATGAGCCCTACTAAGTAAGTGAATTGCAGGGTTCAGACATAATATAGAGTTTGCGGATCTGACTTCCCCCATAGGGCTGGCACCCAGCTGTGGGGATCCCTGAGGGCTGTGTTATACTACGGGGCACCTAGGCTTCCTGTTGACCAGATTGGAGGTTGCCTGGTCTGAATCCCCTAAACTCTGGTGGCCCACATCCCAGAGAATCACACCTCTTGAGTCTTTAATATCTCAGACTTTCCACCCCTGAATCCATCACGCCCTGAGGTCCATCTGAGGTCCTTGAAAGCCTTAGCCTTCAACGTTGGCGTTTTTTCTTTATCGTTTCATTTTGTTTGTTTTTATTTTCATTTTGTCTTATTTTTTACTTTTTTTTTAATGTCCTGATTGCTAACACCGCATTATCCCCTAGTCTTTTCTCACAGCGTATCCCCCAAAGTCTTTTTTTTATTCAGTTATTTAGGGTTTTTTTTGTGGTTGTTGTTGTGTAGCTGGTGTTTTTAATTGTGGGTCGTGTATATCTGTTTTTTTTTTTCTTTCCCCTACCTGTTCCCCACCCTTTGCCCACCCCCTTTTCCTTTCTTCCTTTCTTCTCTTCCCCCACTTTTTTTAATTTTTATTCTTTATTTTTTTATTTGTTTTCTTTTTCTGTTTTCTCTCCCCCTCGTGTCCCTCATCTTCTACTTATTTTATTTTAACTCAGTTATACATTTTCTGAGGTTTTCTCATCCTCCACTGCCTCATTTCTATGTTAACTGATTTAGGCTACCTACACTATCCTCTTTCCCCTACATCTTGATATCTGCCATCATCTACTGTCTCTCCTATATTCCACCTCCCACCTCCATTTTTTTGATCCACGAAGTGTCTAAGTCTTAATTTCTAATACCTTTGTTTTGTTTTCTCTCTGTTATCCACTCTTAAAACTATTACCTTTCTTTTCTTTTTTTCCTCTCTCACGAAAACAATAGCTTTTTAGCTCATACCATATTCCTCCCATATTCAATCATCTAACTCATAATAGGTACTCTACCTACTGCTATAACTCTACACAATTTACATGAATCTAACCTCCATCCTCCCAGATCTCATATTCTTACTTTGTTAACATATATCACCAATACAACTTTACACTTTTCCCTTGCTTACACAATTGCCTTTCCCCAGCACTAATAGTTTCCTTTAAAGTGAACTTAACCAACAACAAGAAATTAGAATAAGAAGAAAAAAGTGACAAAGAGAAGATATAACACTTACGCAAAAACAACAGCTAATTAATCTCCAAGAGTACACAAAGAAGCTAAGGAACTGATTAAATCAGTCAAGATTAAATAATGACCAGAAAGCAACAAAAATCTACAAACCAAACCAGTAATCAGGAAAACATGGCTGAATCCAATCAACAAACCAAAAATCAGGAAGGGGAGCAGAACTTTGCACAAGCAATGACAGATCTCAGAACATTTGTCACCAACAAATTTGATGAAGTAATGAAAGAGGTTAACAACATGAAGACATCACTTGGAGGGGAAATTGCAGACATATGCAGAAAGATAACAGATATGATGGGAATGAACACCACAGTTCAAGAAATCAAAAATACACTTGCAGCAAATAGCAGCAGACTAGAAGAGGCAGAGCAGAGAATTAGTGATGTGGAAGACAGTACATCAGAAATCAAACAGATAGTAGAAGGGGTTGATAAAAAGATAGAAAAAATCCAGTTAGGACTTAGGGACCTGAATGACAATGCAAAACGCTCAAACATACGTATTATAGGCATTCCAGAAGGAGAAGAGAAGGGAAAGGGGTCAGAAGGAGTATTGCAGGAAATAATGGCTGAAAACTTCCCAAATCTACTGAAAGAGACAGATGTACATATCCAAGAAGCACAGCGCACTCCACTGGTCATAAACCCCAACAAGCCCACCCCAAGACATATACTTGTCAAATTATCCAATGCTCAAGACAAAGAGAAAATTCTAAAAGCAGCAAGAGAAAAGAGAACCATCACATACAAGGGAAGCTCCATTAGATTAAGTGCTGATTTCTCTTCTGAAACCATGGAGGCAAGAATGCAGTGGTATGATATAGTAAAGGTACTAAAGGAAAAAAGTTTCCAACCAAGAATACTCTATCCAGCTAAACTAGCATTCAAACATGATGGAGAGTTCAAAATATTCGCAGACAAACAGAAACTGAAAGAGTATACCAACAAGAAACCTCCACTTCAAGAAATTCTAACGGGAGTTCTGCAGGAAGAAAGGAAAAAACAGGACAGGCAAAGTTGGAGGAGAGTATAAGAGCAACAACAACAACAAAAAAAAAAAGAGAAGGGAAAAAAATACAAACAAAATATGACAAACACAAATCCAATCAAAATATGGCTAACACAAATAATTCCTTGAAAGTAATAACACTGAATGTCAACAGATTAAACTCACCTTTCAAAAGATTCAGACTGGGACATTGGATAAGGAAATATGACCCATCCGTATGCTGTCTACAAGAGACACATCTTAGACCCAGAGACGCATGGAGATTGAAAGTGAATGGCTGGAAAACAATCATACAAGCTAACAATAACCAAAAAAAGGCAGGAGTAGCTATATTAATATCAGACAAAATAGACTTTAAATGTGAAACAATTGTGAGAGACAAAGAAGGATACTACATTTTAGTGAAAGGGAAAATCTGTCAAGAAGATCGAACAATCATAAATATTTATGCTTCTAACAAGGGCGCCTCTAAATACGTGAGGCAAACGCTGGAAAAACTAAGTGAAACAATAGATGCATCTCCAATTGTAGTGGGGGATTTTAATACACCACTATCAACTCTGGACAGAACATCTCAAAAGAGAATCAGTAAAGAAACAAAACATTTGAACAGTATATTAGAGGAGCTGGATCTAATAGACATATATAGATCATTACACCCAAACACAGCAGGATATACATTTTTCTCAAACGCACATGGATCATTCTCCAAGATAGACCATATGCTAGGCCACAAAGAAAGGCTGAATGAATTCAGAAAGATTGAAATCATACAAAACAATATCTCTGACCACAGTGGAGTCAAGCTGGAAATTTGCAAGGGACAGAAGCCGAGGTTTCATACCACGATTTGGAAATTAAACAGCACACTCTTAGAAAAAGAGTGGGTCAAAGAGGAAATCTCAAAAGAAATCAATGACTACCTTGAAACAAATGATAATGAGAACACAACATACCAAAATTTATGGGATGCAGCAAAAGCAGTACTGAGAGGGAAATTTATAGCCATAAATTCATATATCAAAAAAGAAGAAAGAGCAAAAATTGAAGAACTAACTGCACATTGGAAGGAAGTAGAAAAACAACAACAAAGTAACCCAACAGGAAGAAGAAGGAAGGAAATAACAAAGATAAGAGCAGAACTAAATGAAATAGAAAATAAGAAAACACTTGAAAAGATAAACAAGACCAAGAGCTGGTTTTTTGAGAAGATCAACAATATTGACAAACCTTTAGCGAGACTAACAAAGAAAAAAAGAGAGAAGATGCAAATACACAAAATAAGAAATGAGAAAGGCAATATCACCACTGACCCCACAGAAATAAAGACTATCATAAGAGGATACTTTGAAAAACTATATTCCAACAAAAATGACAATTTAGAGGAAATGGGCAAATTCCTAGAAACACATAAGCAGCCCATATTGACAAAAGAAGGAATTGATGATCTTAACAAACCAATCATAAGCAGAGAGATAGAATCAGTTATTAAAAATCTCCTAACTAAGAAGAGCCCAGGGCCAGACGGCTTCACAGGTGAATTTTACAAAATATTCTGGAAAGAACTAACACCAATCCTGCTGAAACTATTCCAAAAATTTGAAACAGAAAGAACATTGCCGAACTCCTTCTATGATGCCAACATTACCCTACCCAAAGCCAAACAAAGACACCACAAGAAAGGGAAATTACAGACCAATTTCTCTAATGAACCTAGACGCAAAAATACTTAACAAAATACTTGCTAATCGTATTCAACAACACATTAAATGAATTATACACCACGACCAAGTGGGATTCATCCCAGGTATTCAAGGATGGTTCAACATAAGAAAATCAATCAACGTAATACACCATATAAACAGATTGAAGGAAAAAAATCACATGATTATATCTATAGATGCAGAAAAAGCATTTGACAAAATACAGCACACTTTCTTGATAAAAACACTCCAAAAGATTGGAATACAAGGAAATTTTTTGAACATGATAAAGAGTATATATGAAAAACCTAAAGCAAACATTGTTTACAATGGAGAAATCCTAGAATCCTTCCCTCTAAACTCAGGAACAAGACAAGGATGCCCATTGTCTCCACTCCTATTTAACATTGTCTTAGAAGTACTTGCTTGGGCACTGAGGCAAGAACCAGATATAAAAGGCATTCAAATTGGAAAGGAAGAAGTCAAAATTTCCTTATTTGCAGATGACATGATCCTATACATAGAAAACCCTGAGAGATCTACAACAAAGCTTCTAGAACTCATAAATGAGTTTAGTAAAGTCGCAGGTTATAAGATCAATGCGCAAAAATCAGTAGCATTTCTGTACACCAATAATGAGCAAGATCAGGAGGAAATCAAGAAACAAATACCATTCACAATAGTAAATTAAAAAATCAAATACTTAGGAATAAATTTAACTAAAGAGGTAAAAAACTTATACACAGAGAATTATACAAGACTGTTGAAGGAAATCAAAGAAGACCTAAATAAATGGAAATATATTCCTTGTTCATGGATAGGAAGACTGAATATTATTAAGTTGTCTATCCTACCAAAACTGATCTACACATTCAATGCAATCCCAATAAAAATCAACACAGCCTTCTTTAAGGAACTAGAAAAACTAACTATGAAATTTATTTGGAAAGGAAAGAGGCCCCGAATAGCCAAAGACATACTGAAAAAGAAAAACGAAATTGGAGGAATCACACTACCTGACTTCAAAACATACTACAAAGCTACGGTGGTGAAAACAGCATGGTATTGGCATAAGGAGAGACACACAGACCAATGGAATCGAATTGAAAGCTCTGATATAGAACCTCACATATATAGCCACATAATATTCGATAAAGTCACCAAACCCTCTCAACTGGGAGAGTGGCTATTCAACAAATGGTGTCTGGAGAACTGGATAGCCATATGTAGAAGAATGAAAGAGGATTACCATCTCACACCTTATACAAAGATCAACTCAAGATGGATCAAAGACCTAAATATAAGAGCCAAGACCATAAAAACCTTAGAAAGCAGTGTAGGGAAACATCTACAGGACCTTGTAATAGGAAATGGATTCATGAATATCACACCAAAAGCATGAGCAGCAAAATAACTAATAGATAAATGGAACTTCCTCAAAATTAAAGCCTTCTGCACCTCAAAGGAGTTTGTCAAGAAAGTGAAAAGGGAGCCCACACAGTGGGAGAAAATATTTGGCAACCATATATCTGATAAGAAACTTATAACTTGCATATATAAAGAACTCCTATATCTTGAAAATAAAAAGATAAACAACCCATTTAAAAAATGGGAAAAAGATTTAAACAGACACTTCTCCAAAGAAGAAATACAAATGGCTAAAAAGCACATAAACAATGCTCCAATCTCTAGCTATCAGGGAAATGCAAATCAAAACTACAATGAGATACCATCTTACTCCCATAAGATTGGCAGCTATGAAAAAAAAAACAGAAGAATACAAATGCTGGAGAGAATGTAAAGAAAGGGGAACACTCATCCACTGCTGGTGGGAATGCAGAAGGATCCAACCATTCTGGAAACAGTATGGCGGTTTCTCAAAAAAGTAGCCATAGATTTGCCATATGACCCAGCAATACCACTGCTGGGTATATACCCAGCAGAACTGAAAACAAGGACACAAAACGATATATGTACACCAATGTTCATAGCAGCATTGTTCACTATTGCCAAAAGTTGGAATCAACCCAAATGCCCATCAACAGATGAGTGGATCAATATAATGTGGTATATACACACAATGGAATACTACTCGGCTGTAAGAACAAATACACTACAAACACACGTGATAACATGGATGAATCTTGAGAACCTTATGTTGAGTGAAGCAACCCAGGCATTGAAGGACAAATACTACATGACCTCAATGATATGAAATAAACAAGCTGCCTCAGAGAGCAAGAGACTGAACGATAGGCTTACAGGAAATCGGGGGGTGGAGGAAGGATGTGAGCCTACATCTGCAGGGGTGGAACTTATGACGAGCTGGTGGTAAGTATGAACACAAAGAAGAGATAAAATGGGGGCAAGGGGTTGCCTTTGGGAGGGGTTTTGCGGGTTTGAGGGTGGCTGGGGATGGGCGGATGTGTAATATTGCCCAAAAGTGGGGGGAGGGAGGGGTAGCATACGAACGTAGGAGAGTGTCAGATATTGGTGGAGAGTAAAATGCTGAGAAAATCGTATCAAAATATAATTAAGAGCGTTACCTGTTTAGAATGCTCGGAGGGGATGGTCCGATGTGGGATGGGCTCCTGAGGAATGTCTGAATGCTCATTTTGCCAGAGTGGGTGGAACCATTGGGTAGAGACCCAAGTAGTGAGAGTGGGGGTGGACCCACATCCTGGGGAGGACTAATGCCATCAAATAGAGGGAACTGTATCTCTCGAGAGAAAGGGTGCCTCCCAGGGCATTGGGGCAGTTGAGTAAGTTAGGCCCTGAACACTATTCCAACTATCTCTAGACGTGGCTCCTCGGGAAACGGAGGTTGGCTGTCACTGTGGGCACCAAGGTGAATGGGAAAATGGATGTTAAATGTGTGGAACCAAGGTAAATGGGGGGGGTAAGAGAGGAGTTTCGCGAGAGTACACAAGGATGGATATAAAACATGTAATATTACACCATAACATATAGGAGACGACAGACTGATAATGTAAACCATAATGTAAAACATAGGATAACTAAAAAATTAGAAAACTGTGTATCCTAAAGTAAGCACCACAATGTAAGCACAGATGTCACCTTGTTTGAAAGCTATTGTCTCAGACTCTGTACATCACTGTAAGTAAATATGATGTAAATAGGGTGTAAGAGTATCGCTGTGGAAGGGAAACGGTTTTGTGGTGGATGTGTGGGAGTGCTATATATTATATATATGAATTGCTGTGGTCTAGGGCTCTTGTTAAGAGAAGTTCAATAATTAGGGGAAAAAAAAAAGATAGGATGTAGATTTTTTTCCAAGTCAACACGTATTCTATATCTAACCTTTAAACCCATCGCTATATGCCATTTTGCTAGTAAGGGATCCTGACATTGTATTGGGCTTCAATTTTCAGGAAGTTCTGGATCACAGAGTGGTTCAACAATGACAATGGAGGAATACTGGTATAGGATACTATTGACAGGTGATATATGGCTGACAGGGAGCTATACAGGACATATGTCCAGGGTGCATGGTAATGTTTGGTATACTCATAGTGGCAACAATTAAAAACTACAGGTGGGGGGGTACTGGGTTTCTGGCCGGTGGTGCTCTGTCGTGGTCCCTAGGGGAGCAGCGACAGTCTCCCAGGTGCAGCGGCAAGGACCGGGAAGGAAAGAGGGCCCAACACTGAGCCCCTGACGCTAATGACTATGCTTGTGAGCTGATATGCCTGAAATAAGAACAAGGCCTAGAGCAGCATTGTGCCTGGGAGTTTCCTCCTGACAGCCTTCATGTTGCTCAAATGTGGCCAGTCTCGAAGCCAAACTCAGCATGTAAATGCAATGCCTTCCCCCCAGCGTGGGACATGACACCTGGGGATGAGCCTCCCTGGCACCGAGGGATCACTATCAACTACCAACTGATGATGCAACTGGAGAATGACCTTGAATGGAAGGTTCAATGCAGATCAGCAGAATATCCCTGTCTACATAAAATAACATGACTTTAAAATGCTGTTTGACCTAATCTAAGGGGGAAATGGAAAGGAGAAATGAGTTTATATGGCTACGAGTCTCTAAAAAAGAGTCTGGAGGCTGTCATAAGGATTGCCCTTATGCACAACTGAGCAGAGTCTAAGAGACAGATAAAGTAGATACAACCCCCAGATATTGGTTCCTTTGAGGGCTAAAGAGGCCTATGGGTGCTATGGTCATGGCAAATGGGGTTAACTGCCATGTCAGATGGCCCTTCTTTGGAGCTGGTGTTTATGCGTGATGAATCTGGACTCAGATGGGATCTCTCTTCTTAAGACTTTCATGCTACTGTGCTGGAGTTGTAGTTGGTGTCGGGGTTTAAGATATATTTAGGGGATCTGAATCTCTGGACTGACAATGTGATAGCCAGGCCCTGAGCCTCAACAGACTCCAGCACCTACAATCTGATTTATTGGACTCACCTCACTCAGCTAAGATGGAGTTGAAGAAGGACAACCACCACACCACGGAGCCTAGAGTGCCTACAACTGAAAGTGAGAGGATTGCATCCAGTATCCATGAGGAATCTGAGCCTCCTCTTGACATAGAGGTGCAATGGACACAACCAATCCAATGTCCACAGAGAAAAGATGGCATTGGAGTGGGAAAAGTGGACATGGTGGCTAATGGGTATGGGGAATGGCAGGAAGAGACGAGATGTGGAGGTGTCTTAGGGACTTGGAGCTGCCCTGGATGGTGCTTCAGGGGCAATCACCGGACATTATAAATCCTCACAGGGCCCACTGGATGGAATGGGGGAGAGTATGGGCCATGATGTGGACCATTGACCATGAGGTGCAGAGGTGCCCAGAGACGTACTTACCAAATGCAATGGATGTGTCATGATGATGGGAATGAGTGTTGCTGGGGAGGGAGTGGTGGGGTGGGGGTGGTGGGGTTGAAGGGTCCTCATATATTTTTTTTAATGTAATATTTTTACAAAATCAATTTAAAAAATTAAAAAAAAAAAAGAAAGCACAATGTGGGTTACAGAGTTGACTGATAGTTCCTGTTTCCTGCATCTTTTAATATACCATGACACTCACACAATATTCACACTTCTTTTGGCCTCTTTGAGACAATGACTACACATAGAGTAGGGAAGTTTACCTAATTGACTTTATGAAGCCAATATCAGCCTAATAACAAAGAAAGACCAAGATCCTGAATGAAGAGAAGAGCACAGACCAATCTCTCTAAAGAATATGATTCAAAAATTCTCAAAAAAAAAAAAAAAAACTTGCAAACTGAACCCAATAACTTATCAAAGGAATTATACACCATGATCCATCAGGTTTCATTCCTGATCTACAAGGTAGGTTCAACATAATGAAATCAAATAACATAATATAACAGATTAAGTAATCTTAGGGGAAAAAAACAGTAATTCTCTGATGCAGAAAAGGCATTTGACAAAATTCAGCATCCTTTTCTGAAGAAAACACTACAAAAGATAGGGATAAAAGGAAAATTCATCAACATAACATAGGGCATATCTGAAAATCCTCATAGTCAGTGGGTAAATTTTGAAAGGATAAACGATCAATATGGAAAAAACTGGAACATTTCCATATACTAGTAATGAACATCTGAGATGGAATTCAAAAAAGAAAAATCCTGTTACCATAGCAGTTAAAAGAATAAACTATCTAGTAATTAATTTAAACAAGGATGTAAAAGAGCTATACTTACAACTAGAAAACACTGCTAAAATAAATCAAAGAAGACCCAAGCAAATGGAAGGACATTCTGTATTTGTACATGGATTGGAAGACTAACCATCATAAAATGTCAATACTATACACATGATTTATAGATTCAATGCAACATCAATCAAAATTCCAAAAACAGCCTATTGTAAAGAAATGAAAATAAATAATTACCAAATTTAATTGAACGGAAATGTGTTCCAATTATCCAAGAATACCCTAGAAAGGAAGAGTGAAGTCAGAGGACTCACACTTTCTGACCTTAGGAATAATTAAAAGCTACAGTGGTCAAAAGACCCTTTTAGTGCCATCAAGAAGATACATTGATCAGTGGAATCTAATTGAGAGTTCAGAAATAGACCCTCACCTCTATGGTCAACTGATTTCTTATTTTTTTGAATCAGACATGAGCTTTATTGAGACTTTCAACCATAAGATGGTCATCAAAGGTGGCAGGTCAGAGAATGAAAGTAGCATTCTGCAAAGATCTGGAAAAATGAGGGGTTTCAAGACAAAGACATTCCATAAGGTATGAAAGCAGAGTTTCTGTTAGGATCACATGAAACCCACAGAAGGGGACTAGCAATGTTATCACAGGAAGGGAGAGAAGAGTTTTGAGAAGAGTAAAATTTACACCACCATCTGCATATTGTATCCTTGTGTGGAGGTCTGTCACATCTTAATTTGTGCCCTGGGACATGTAGGTGTCTACTTGCTGAGGGTCGATTTTCCCTTAAGGAGGGGACCCAGGACCCTGGATCCACTGGACCCTCACAATCCACCCCCATACAGCACTTGCATTTCTCGTAGGACTAAGACTAGATCCACATTCCACAACACCAGGGCAGCACACAACAGAATACTGTGTCTTCCACCAAAAGCTAGTAAACCTAATAAACATGCTGCCAAGGCCAAGACAGGGAGTTAAACAAATTACACAGGGGATTAATACCTAATTTGTCAATATGATTTACGTGCTCTTGCATATGATTTAAGGCCTGTGAGACATTATGAGAGTGATGAGAAATTTATACACTACTTTGAACATTAATGAGGGTACATGTTCCACCATGTGCCACAGTAAGAATGTCTAAACCCATTCTATTTTGCGGGACTGCTTTATGTAGTTGGGTGGCTTCTTCATTAAGCAGATTAATTGCTACTATACAATCATTAAGAGCTTGAACAGTGTGTCTAGCTAAAGCAGCTGCTTGTTTTTCAGTAACAATCGCAGCACCACCTGACACAAAGGTAGCTAATGGAAAACACCACTAGGGGGTGCACTTTATATCTGGCTTTGATCATTTCCAAATTGCTGGGAATAAGGGGCAAATAGTCATATGAAGTGTCAGGGACATATGACTGTCCCTACATGCATCGTCCAGTCCAGGTGTTGAGCAAGTAGGGCCATCCAACTTGCCCTCAAGTTCATAATCATCCCTTAAGCAACAGGTGAGCCCCAATGTTAAACTTTTCCATTAGAAAAGACTATCATATTTTAGTTTAACAGTAAAATCATAGAATTCAGGAGGTAGGTATTAGGCATTCCCTGTTTTGAATTCACTCTTGGTATTCCATACATATGGTGGCAATATGATCTAAGGTAACAAATTCAACAGTTAATCAACCTAAAACATTATAACTGCATATCCTTACACAGGCTTGGTTATATTCACATGATTCTTTACAAGAGAAAAAATATATTTATGAGTCTCATTATAAGATGGCAGTGGACTTCAGTCCTTTTTTAATAATATAATGTTTTTTTTAAAAGATACTTAGATTATATAAATGTTACATAAGACTATGTGGCTTCCCATGTGCTCTACTCTCTACTGTTTGCAGTTCTCCCCACATTAATCTTTCATTAGTGTGGTACATTGGTTACAATTGATGAACACATTTGGGAGCAGTGCCAAAAGCATGGTTTATTATTTACATTGTTGTTTAAACTCTCTCACAGAATTTTTAAAGTTATGACACTATATAATAGGCTGTATCTGCCATTTTAATGTCATTCAGGATAATTTCCAAGTCCCAAAAATATACCCCATGTCACAGCTCTTTTCCCTCTTCCTCCCCTCAGAATCTCCAGTGGCCACTGTCTCCACATCAGTGATAAGATTTCTTTCATTGCTTAAATCACAATAACTCCATATTTGAACACCAGTAAGACTAATCTAGCCCATCTTTCATTCCCCAATCCAGAGGATTCTGGGATGGTGATGCCCACTGTACCTCTGATTGTGAAGGAGTTTATATTCCAAGGGGCAGAAGGATGGGACTACTTTGCTTGCAGTTGCAGACTCTCTCTGCTCCTTGAGATGGTTGTTGTCAATCATCATCTCCTTGTTAGTTGTCCTGGGTGAGTCCAATGAACTGGTGAGTAAGTGTTGCAGTGCTGTTGAAATTCAAGGCCTTACTGGCACATGAAAAGCCTGAAGATTTAAGTCTTTAGGACATATATCTATCCACTCTAGTACTAATTATAGGTTCAAATTGAAGGGACAGAAGGGCCGTGTGTAAGGATCTGCAACTGAGTCCAAATTTGTCACACTGAGGAGCATAAATTCCAAGTGGTACCACTGACACAGTGCAAAACTTCTGAGCTGTCTACCCTTCCTATTGTGTCTGCATGTCTCCAGAGCCCAATGAAGCCCTGCTAATGAGGCAATATTTACTTTGTCAGTCAATGAGATCCTGCTGAGGTGAGAATAAGCCTAACCTCTGTAATGACCTACCAACTCACTTTGAAGTCTCTTAGCCATATAAACTCATTTGTCTTTACCCTTTTCCCCTTTGATCAAGGTTTTTACCAGATGCATTGCTAGTTGGTACTTGGCAGTAATCCCTCAGTGTCAGGAAGTCTCATTCCAGGGAGTCATGCCCCATGCTGGGGGGAAGCTAATGCATTTATATGCTGAGTTTATCTTAGAGTGAGTCCACATTTGAGCAAAAAGGAGGCTCTCAGGAGGTAACTCTTAGGCATCCTATAATGCTAGGCTAAGTTTTAATTTCAAAAGTTAAGGTTCCTCTTAAACCAGTAACCCTTCATTGTTATGTTTTCTAAAGAGTTTCCTCCACATTATAGTTTCAAACACATTCCATGCTGTGTAAATGTATTCATCAAATGAAATGAATGTGCCACAATGATTGAAAGAAGTCATTGATGTGGGAGGAGTGTGGTGGGGTGGAGAGTGGGGGGGATATGGGAAACTCTTATATTTTTTAATGTAACATTTTGTGTGATCTATGTATTTTTGAAAAAAAGATAATAACAATATAAAAAGGTAAAGGTTTGTAAGTACAGTAATCACTATTAAGAGCTCATCAATGGTCCATCATCCTTCAGTAGTCACTGCCCCTGCGCTCGGGGAGATTTCAGTCTTAAAGGTAGGTGAAGGTCTCATTTTAAACTTGATATGATATACTCTGCCAGGCCACCATGGTGTTTCATGCTCTTCAGTTAACAGGAGTGACAGTCCAAGGGAGGCCAGTTGCACCTTGAGATGGTAGATCTGTGTAAACCCAACATTGGGTCAGATTGTGAACATAGGTTACCAGCAAATTCCACTGCAGAAAGGTATTGGTTAGGGGGCTAATTAAACAACGTCTAAGAAAATGACAGAGCAGCCAGGGCCTTGCAGCTTGTCCTGATTGATTGCCTATCTCCAGCTCTCAAGATGTGATACTATCATTTCTGGTGCTTCTTCTAATTCTATGGGTCTGGTCGGTGGGAACCACAGATTTTCTTTCACCTCATGGAAAGTCAAGCAGTGCCCTAAAAAGAACATGAAAAGGAGCCCAACCTGGAAACCTAGACTCAAAATTATACTTGAGTGGAGATTCCAACCATAGTTAAAGATTTTGTTCTAGAAGACATGGAGCAGACTGGTTGTTGAGAATAATATGGGATCTGCCCCTCTTATTCCAGAAAACAAAAAGCTAACTGATTTTTACAAGGCTATCAAGTCCACTCTACTGGGTAGAAAAGTCTCTTCCGCAAATGGTGCTGAATATCCGTAACCAAAGGAATAATAGAGGATCTTTGTCTCACTCTCTCTATAAAAATCAAGTCAAAATCATCGTAGACCTAAACATATAATCTAAGACCATAAAAATCCTGGAAGATAATGTATGAAAAGATGTTCCAGATTTGGTGGTGAGGAGTACATTCTTAGAAACTCACACCCAAAGCTTGAAGAATGAGGAAATATAGATAAATGGACATCCTCAAAATTAAATACTTCTTCCCCTTAGTCAAGAGGGTGAAAAAGCAGACTATTGAAAGGGAGGAAATTTTTGGTAATCACATGTCTGATAATAGTTTAACATTCATTATATGTGACGTGATCCTACAATTCAATGAGAAAAAGAAAAATGATCTGATTTTTTAAAATAGGTAAAAGACTTGAGCAGACATTTTTACAAAAGAAAATACAAATGGTAAAAAACACATACAAAACATTCAACATCATTAGCTAATAGGCAAATGCTAATCCAAACTACAATGAGATACCATTTTACACCTATTAGATGGCCACTATTAATAAAACAGAAAGGTGGAAGTTTTGGAGAAGATATGGAGAAATAGGAACACTCATTCACTTTTGGTGGAAATGTAGAATGGTGCAGCTGCTATGGAATACTTTGGTTGTTCCTAAAGAAGTTAAATATAGATCTGGCATGTTAACCTGAAATACCATTACTAGGTATATGTCCAGAAAAACTGAGAACAGTGAAATAAACAAATATCTGTACACCAAAGTTCATAGCAACATTATTCACAATTGCCAAAAGATGGAAATACCCTAAGTGTCCTTTAACAGATAAATGGAAAAATAAATTTTGTTATTTATATACAATGGAATATTATTCAGCTGTGAGAAGAAATGAAGTCATAAGGCATATGACATCATAGATGAAACTTGAGGACATTATGTTGGGTGAAGGAAGCTAGACACAAAAGGAAAAACTTTGTATGATCGCAGCGATAAGATTTATTTATAACAAGCAAACTCATGGACTTAATGTGTAGAACATATATCACCAGAAGATAGAATGAGGATAGAGAATGGAAATCTGAAGCTTAATTTGTGCAAGAGTTGTAAAAAGAGGGCAGTGGACTTGGCCCAGTGGTTAAAGCATCCGTCTACCACATGAGAGGTCCGTGGTTCAAACCCCGGGCCTCCTTGACCCGTGTGGAACTGGCCCATGCGCAGTGCTGATGCGCACAAGGAATGCTGTGCCACGCAGGAGTGTCCCCTGTGTAGGGGAGCCCCACATGCAAGGAGTGCGCCCTGTAAGGAGAGCCGCCCAGCGCGAAAGAAAGTGCATCCTGCCCAGGAAGGACGCTGCACACGTGGAGAACTGAGACAAGATGATGCAACAAAAAGAAACACAGATTCCTGTGCCACTAACAACAACAGAAGTGGACAAAGAAGATGCAGCAAATAGACTCAGAAAACAGACAACCAAGGGGGAGTCGTGCAGGGGAGAGAAATAAATAAATAAATAAATCTTTAAAAAAAAGTTGTAAAAAGATTCTTTGTAAATGTTTGTAAAAGGATAAAAGTTATGATAACATATTATAGTGAATGTAATTAGCAGTGCTAATATTTGGGTACGATAGTGGTTTAAAGGGAAAGATTAAGGTAACTTATATCACTAGAGGGAGAGCTAAAGGATGAAACATCAGCCTGCATAGCATTGAGAACCCTTTTGTGGATAATGAATACACTTTGGGTCAAATGTATGGTTTGTGAATACATTTCAATACAGTTCATGTTTTTTAAGTTCCATTTACACACATACCTACACATACAAAGAATGGTGTCACAAGAGGGGGCAGGCAGTAGAACAATAAAATGCCATGATTCCCTGCCAAGTTCCAAGATTTGGGCCAATTTTCATATTCAGAAGCCTTTAATTGAAGAGGTTTCCTGGTCCCCAGTAGGAAAGACCCTTCCTGCAAGTATATACCATAGTAAGTATAATCTGTAATGATTCTTTCAGTCCTTTCACAAGTGGACTCATAGCCATTTACTTTCATGACTATCCTGAGGTAAAGGAAATATTCAGGCATTTTGAGAACTTTTGGGATGCAGCATGTGAGTTGACAGTGATAACTGGAGATTCAAAATATCATCATTGTGGGAAGCAGCTGTAGCTCAATCATTGGGCTCCCGCCTATGAGATGGGAGGCCATGGGTTTGCGTCCCAGGGCCTCCTGTGAAAAGCAGGTGCACCCACCAGTGCTGTGGAGTGCTGCCTGGCCCGCCAGTCCTGTGGAGAGCAGACTCAGCAAGGTGACCCAACAAAAAGGGAGACAAGCAAAAATAACACAGAAGAGCAGCACAGTGAATGGACACAGAGAGGAGACAACAAGCAAGCCACAAGGGTGTGTGTGTGGAAATAAATGAAAATAAAATACTGACAGAGAAGAAGGCACAGGGAATAGACACAGAGAGTAGACAGCAAGCAAAACAAAAAAGCCTCGGGCAGGGGGGTGGGAATATCATCATGGCCCCCTTGTAATTCTGAGGGCTTAAGGGGAACAGGGAACAAATGAGGTCATGGGCAAAGCGATTCACTCAGTTGCTGAGTATATAATTGGAGATAATAACCACATTATATCCTGGGCCTGTGGAATAAGAGCTATCATAATGGAGAAGGCTATGTAGAAACCATAGAGCTGAGTCAATGCCCCACACAACAGCAGGTTAATATTGACTGCCAAAGTAGATCCTACTCCAAATAGTGGGGTTCCTGAGGTCTGTGGAGACACCCAGGTCCTATGGTAATGGCAGATAGCTTTGGAGTTTGGTGTCTTGCCAGTGGGCCCTCCTTTGGAGTTTGTGCTCCTGAGTGTGACAGAGTTTTGACTTCTTCACACATGCCACTTCTGTCCCTTCTGTTTGAAACTCTGATGCTGGGGTTGGTAAGTATATGTCCAAGAGACTGGAATCTTTGGGCTATCCATGTGCCAGCTGGGCCCTGAGCCTCAGCAGAGTTGCAAAACCTCCTTCCCAGTTCATTGAACTCACCCTAGACAACTAACAAGGAGGTGAGGAGGGACACCCACCACACCAAGGAACTGAGAGAGTCTCTAACTGTAAACAAGGGACTCTACTCCAATAGCAATATGGGATGGAAGCTGCTCAATTAGAGATTGAATGGGCATTGCCATCACAGAATCTTCAGGATTGGGGAATAAAGTACAGACTAGAGTGGACTTACTGGTATTCTACTATAGATTTATTATTGCGACTCTAGCAATAGGAGAAATTACATCATTGATGTGGAGGCAGTGGCCAGTGAATGTTCTGAGGGCAGAAAGAGGGAAAAAGAGGTGTAATATTGGGGCATTTTGAGGATTTGGGAATTGTCCTAAAAAACATTGCAACAACAGATACAGGTCATCATATATCTTGCCATAACCTACAGAATTGGGTGGAAGCAAGTGTAAACTACAATGTAAACTCTAATCCATGCTTATTGGCAATGCGCCAAAATCTGTTCATCAGTTGCAATGGATATACCACACTAATGTTAGTGTGAGAAATAGGCAGAGGTGTGGGGAACAGGGCAATGGGAATCCCCAATATTTTTTATGTAACATTTATGTAATCTAAGTCTCTTCAAGAAAATAATGTATACCTTAACAAAAAAAGAAAATACATATTTACATATCCAAATATATATGACAAAAGGGAGAGAGAAAATGTAAATATAAAGGCATGATTATGTATTCAAAAACAGCATTAAAAATGTAAAGATGGATATTGTATAATGCTTTCCAATTGGTAATATAATAGTACACATACATACGTAAAAACAGCAATCCCCTGATAAATCAGAAGCTAGAGGAAAGGAAAGAAAAAATAACAGAATGGCTAATAGTGGGCGATTTTAATACACTACTTTTTGTCCAAGACCAGGCAAGATTACAAAAAATAAGTAATCTTAATTAACAAGATATGTCTGATGGCCATCTTTTGAGCCCAATATTAGCTAATATTTATTCTTCTTAAGCACTTGTAAAACATTAACAGAAACATATCATATTCTTGTGGAGGTCACAAAATATCCATAAGAAGACCTATAAAGAGAAATTTTGCAAGCAACTTTCCCTCATCACCATGCATTACAACCAGCAATTTTACACTTAAAAAGTTAACATTCTTAGTAAATAAGCTTCAGCATAGTTAAATGACAATGAGATAATAGTCACTCATCAAATTTGCCTATAATTATTGGCAAGAAAAATGGGAACTCTAATACACAATAGGAATTAATTTTGAGGAAATAATTAGATCATAAATGTCATAAATATTTCAGAGACATGTTCGTTTATTAAAAAATTCTTTAAAAATAAAAAGTTTCTCTCTATATAAGAATAGGAATATGTTTAAATAAACTATATACATCCCTGATGAACTTTTATTCAATCATAATAATCCTAATTTAGAACAGTAAAATTATGTAGTATCAAATGGAAATAGTAATATTCCTATTGTAATAATTTATGACCTATGTTTTGTTAAACCATATATAATAAAAGTGTGTATTAAGAAATTGACTATAGGGTTAAAAAAATCAGGATAATTATACATTAGAAGTTCCCTCTAACCTAAAGAGTTATGGGTTCTTCTTAACTTTCTTCATAGCTCCTTTTTATGTTCCCATGTTATTCAAAATATATAGGCATTACTTTTATTATCTATGTTAAATGAATCTAAAATTAGAGTCAATTGTGTCTTTTTGTTATCATTATCATCTTCATCATCATTATACTTTAAAGGTTTGGACATTCACTTAATTATTTCTAACAATACCTATGTGTAATAAACCTAAACTGTTGATGGCTTTCTAGACTGCCATACTATCCATTATTTCCCTCTTTGAAAGTAAACTTTTTGACCCAGAGGTCATGTTTAAATAATGCAAACGCCAGTCAAACTTGGGGAGTGGTAAGTATGCAATAAATATGTATATGAAGAGTGAAACAACACATGAATAAAATAATAAATAAACTAATCCTTGGGCAAGTGAATGAAACATTCTCTACTTAAGCACTCAAAGTATTTTCCACAGCCCAGTGAGAAAGAAGGTAAGGCAAATCTGCAATAAACACTGAAAGCACTAGTTTTCATTAAAATAAGCTTTTACTAATTTTCATTCTCCCTCCCCCCATACATACATGATCATTCATAAAAAAGTATACAGATACGCACATATGAAATTATTCATTTAGATATTCATGTATTATTTGTGCATGAATAATGTAAAGCTGTTGCTATTTTTTCCTCCAACCACAGAAGTTATATAGGTTTCCAACCAGCAGCAGTGTCTGTGATGCTCTGAATAGCCCCGTGAGATATATAGCTAGAAAATAGTTCTTTTTCATGACATGAATGGTCAGAATACTTTTGCTCTGTATCCGTCCTTTCCTTATTCTTCGAAATCAGATTCTTATCTTCTCAGTTATTTTCTTGGGACACTCAAATATTTCTTTGTTTCTTCCATTTTGAGTAGCAACACTAAAACAGAACAAACAATTCTTATATAAGAAGAATATGGGTCTAAAGGATTGAAGATCGCTAGTGAAATAAGCACATTTATTGCCTTTAGGGATTAGGAACGAAGACAGACATAAATGATTTCAAAATTGTGCTTTATAACAAGAAATAGTTAAAATTACTATTAATAGTAATGTCAATATTATTATTCCAAAAACCCTGACCTCACCCAGGTGTAAAAAGTTACATTTCCTTGCAGGAGAAATGAAAATTATAAAGTAGTAAAATAATTTTGAATTTGATTCAAAAAAGGAAGTTGCGTAAATGTGTACCTAAAACTTAGATCTCTAGCTTAGATCTCTGAGAGCTTTGCAGTATTGAATATGGGACCCAAATTGTTGAGAAAGAGTAAATTCAGTTAAAGCTATACCTATAAAAGGAAATATGAGAAATATAAATAAAATGTTTATCTAGTATTAAAAATATTTGTCATTCAGAATAATGCACACAGAATTACAGAAAAATGTTTCCTGATTTCAATTAAGGTATACCTATGCTTCACCCAATATCTCTACCTGCTTCCAATAAATACCTATATGGGTGGAATGCAATAGAGCTAGGGACACTTGGAAAAACACACAGTATCTGTGTCTCCACCCCAGATAGGTGTTCTTTCTCTAGCAGAAATCATTAAAGCACCAAACTGACATTGCCCACTCTTGCCATGATACACTCTAATTGCAAAATAAGCTGCAAAAATGCAGTTATTTACAATGCACTGTATAGACTGAAACATGTAACTGAACAACAAAATTAGGGGAAATTGTTCAATGTATTAAAGGGGGATTGAGAGAAAAATAGTATTCTTATTTGATTAGTTCATAATTATCACAAGATATTGAGGAATAATTTTACGAATCTATCTTATTGCAACTGTAATTAATTGTGTGCGTGTATACATACATATATATACCATTTTAAATTCGTATTTCTGTTGATGTATGTGAAAACAACCTGAAAATATGAATGTTGACTGCAAACATAGATTATTTGACTGAAATTTGTTCTTCAAGGATAAATATTTCTTAAGTTGAAAATACCACATTTTATACTTTATTCAGAAAGCAAATTAATATACTCCTTGAATATCCAAACCCAAAATGTTAACTTAAAATAAATCACTTACCTTAATAGAAAATTGAAAGATTATAAACTGTCATATGATTTAAATGTAAATTTGACAAATTCAAATTTTAAAACCCTCAGTCTGTATTTAAGTAAGGAAGTGAGTTTTATGATTTGAGTTGTGGAAAAATATTTTACACCTGGAAATGAATGAATTTGGTACAACCCACTTTCTTTGCACATGAGCACACCTTTTATTTCCTGAAAGTGTTCTTGACCCAGTGTTTTTTATTTGAATTCTCTGTCTGGCATTAATACATCTTCTTCAATTATTTCGTAGACTTTCTGTTTACCTAAAATAGGTTGCATCTGTTTTTTTTAAACCTCCGTGAGTAGTTTTCATTCCGATGCACTCTTTTTTACTGCGTATATAATTTTTAAAAAGTAATTAGAATTATATCCAGTTTTAATGTGTAAATGTAAAAAAAAACTCTCCTTAATATCCATGAATTCATTGAATTGTGGAGGATTCCCCGAAATGAATTGATTTTTATATTAATAGTACCATGAGGTAAATATAATGAAAGAAAACAATTCTGTCAACAAATCAATTTCTTATCTCAAATCTGGATTGTTGAAGACACATTGTTTTAAGGTCATTTAGAGAATGATTTATCATCACATCCAAGGTACAGTTGGGGATTCCTTAATAATGTGTCAGCATGAGTGGCAGGTTGGAGGTTTTTGACAGGGGAAGCACCAAAAAAGCAAAGACAAACAGGAACAGGAACAGGAGATTATGTTTTTTCTTCCATTATGAACTCTCATAATCCTAATTCTTTTTCAGGTCTAAGAGCACTTTTCTATTTCTCTGGGAAAATTTCTCTGACTTATCCCAAGACTCGGTTAAGTATACAGGTGCTCCTGTGACACACCTTGTATAACTCTAATTTTCTGTAATGATATGAGGTGAGTCCTTGAAAGGCATGCTTATTAAAATGTTCAACCTATGATGCTTTACAATTTCCAAACAAGTTACTTTTAATAAAAAATGATCTGTCATCTCTTGGTGTCACTTTATGACATAGAATTTCTTTGTGAACACATGCTCTTACCAGAAAATGTTCTTAAAATAGTTTATTTTATTATTGACGGGTAGCAGGAGGAATCTTTCCTCTTATGAGACACACAAGAGCATTCATTTGATGGCACTTAATTATTCCTACAGCATGAATTTGAGTAAGCTATGCCAAAATGGCTTTCTACCTGAGAAGAATCTAAAAATATGGGTACTGAATAACTAAAAATGTAATAGGATGATTTAACATGCTGCTGCATTCACTCCCCCTGCCATATTTGTGCTTTTAATAAATGCTAATATGCATATGAAATATGAACGTTAATCAAATTAAATCTGTATAAATTCTTATCATTAGAATTCTCATTTACCCCATAACTAGATTAAGATAAAGCATTTTACCAGCACTCTTCAAGAATTCTTTACTTTATGCTTCTTTCAATTTATCACTCTCTCCATCTAGGGAAAACCCTGTCTTGTTTGTAATAAAAGATTAGTTTGACCTATTTTTATACTTTATATAAATGGCACCAATATTATAAATTAATACTATGTTTGTAAGATTCATCTATGCTGTTAACTGTCATTGTAGAAATTTGTTCTCATTATTATACAAATTTCCATTGTTGGAATGTATCAAAATTTAATTATCCATTATAATGTTGAAGGGCATTTGGGTATTTTCCTGTTTCAGTCTACTACAAATTGTGACGCAATATGTATTCTAGTTCAAATGATATTCTGGTAAATGAATGTATTGTACATACTTTTATTGGGATTGGACCTGTTGGTTACAAATATATTAATTATTATAAGACATTTCAAAAATAGTTGTTCTAATTTATATTCCTACCAGTAGTGTGTGAGAATCCCACTTGCTCAACATTCTTGACAGCTTTTAGTATTTTTGATCTTTTTAATTTTACCTCTAAAGTTTGGCATATACTGCCATGTTAATGATAGATTTAGTTTGTACTTATTTACCAGATATTTAAAAAGTCTGCACCTATATTGGCATTTTTATTCTTCTTTTGTAAAGTATAGGCTTAAGTCTTTTGGCTCCTCCCCTCCTTTTCTTATTGGTGCTGTAGGTGTACTTTCTACAAATTTTTGTATCCAGTTTATTTATGCATTATGAATAGCTTATCTTAGTTCCTGGTTCATCTTTCTATACTTTTAAGAGTGTCTTATCATTTAAATATTTCATTTTAATTGGACCCCATCAGTCTTTTTTGGGGTTAGCACTATTTGTGTTCTGTTTTCAAATCATTACCTACTCCAAATATCAAAGAGGATGTGTGTATTTTCTTTTACATTTAGATCTAATATTTTTCTGAGGTTTGATTTTTCCCTTTAGTGAGTTAAGACTTAATATATACTTATTACTCCCCATACATATATCTAATTAACACCACCCTATTTGTTGAAAAGAACATTTTTGCCTCAAATATGTGGTGTTTCCTTTGTCATAAATTAGATGACTGAATGTGTGCTTTAGGACTTGATTTCTTAACTCTGCATTTCTCATAGCAATATTTGTATCCATATATTAAAGGATAGTTTATCATAAATTTCCACGTACATATCTTTAGAAATTGGAAAAACCGAGTAAAATCCATATATTTCACTAAGACCTTGCTCTTGTTGTGCTAATCTGATTTAGAGAAATTCAGAAGTAAAGAAAAAAAAATGAGCCTCAAAGAAATTGTCAATTGACAGAAATTGTCAATGACAGGTGTTATACCTAACAAATTGGTGGCATTTCCATAACATTACTTGATAATGCTTCTATGGAAAATGAGATACACCATTTGCAACTTAGGAAAGGTGGTTAGTGGAAGGTCTTAGAACTGTTTGGAAGACTTGATCACAAAGAGTTTGTTTCCCTCGGTGCCAGGGAGGCTCATCCCCAGGAGTCATGTCCCATGCTGGGGGGAAGGCAACACGTTTACATGATGACTTTGGCTTCGAAACTGGCCACATTTGAGCATCATGGAGGCTCTCAGGAGTTAACTCTTAGGCACCCTGCAGCTCTAGGCCTTGTTCTTATTTCAGGTGCACAGGCTCACAAGCATAGTCATTAGTATCAAGGGCTTATTGTTGGACTTTCATTCTTTTTTGGTCTTGAGCCTCAACAGACTTCAGCTCCTACACTCTGGTTTATTGGACTTACCCCACTCAGCTAACATGAAGTTGAAGAAGGTCAACCACCACACCATAGAGCCAAGAGTGCTTACAACTGAAAGCAGGAGGATTGCATCCAGCATCCATGTGGAATCTAAGCCCCTTCTTGATACAGATGTGGAGTGGACACAACCATTCCAAGGTCCACAGGATGGAGGAATACAATATGGATGAGAGTGGACTAACTGATATTCTATTCATGAACTATTGTGATTAGTAATCGAAGAAAATGTGGCATTGGTGTGGAGAAAGTAGCCATGGTGGCTGCTGGGGGTGGGGAATGGGAGGAAGAGATGAGATGTGGAGGTATTTTCGGGACTTGGAGTTGTCCTGGGTGATGCTACAGGGACAGTTACCAGACATTGTGTGTCCTCCCATGGCCCACTGGGTGGAACGTGGGAAAGTGTGGACTATGATGTGGACCATTGACCATGATGTACAGCAGTGCTCAGAGATGTATTCACCAAATGCAATGAATGTCTCATGATGATGGAGGAGATTGTTGCTATGGGGGGAGGAGTAGGGTGAGGGGGGTGGGGGGTATATGGGGACCTCATATTTTTTTAATGTAATGTTAAAAAAATAAATAAAGACAAAAAAGAGAGTTTGTTTCACTTCAACAAGTAGAAAGCTTTCATTGAATTCCTAATACCTGGGAGCTGGCTAACTACATGATAACCTACTGCTATAAACAAACTCAATTCCTGTCTCCCATCCACACTTACTTTACTTATCCACAGTTCAGAAAGACAGCAGAAAGACTATAATATCTCATACATTTATTTTTCCTTCTGCTACCCTCACTTTTTAGGAAGAATAAATATTTCCTTGAAGGGGGAGAGAACTCAGACTTCTGTATGCCTGATAAGGTTCTCAAGCACCATAGAATTAATTCGTGATCTTCAGGATTCTTGTGAATTCTTTATTATTTTCTTCATTTCACAGAAGTCCTTGTTATCTGATATTTACAAGATCCTTTGTGATATGACTCCTGACAAAATTTAGTAGGACAAGGATGACTAGCACTTGCCGGCTGCCCTCCTGTTACTTGATGGCCTATATATCAGGCACATCACAATTTTTGAATTCTCATAAAGTTCATTGTTTTGACTTCCATGCTTTCAGATGTAGATTCTTCTTCCTGGGATTCATTCCTCAAACTTATCTTCCTTAGAACTTGCCTTTCTTCAAAATAGATACCAAATATCTTCTTTACAACAGAGTTCATCTTGATAATCACCAATTTTTCCTCCAAATATGCCATCACCGAAAATCCACATCCACTTGAATATTCTAGTGTGCATTAATAATCATACACATACTTCTATTTTAGTTCGTATCGCATTACTGTGATTGTTTATATGCATCTTGATTTCTCCATTAAACTTCAGTACCTTAAAGCAAAAATCTGTGTCATGTCCCTCATCTTGTCACATTGTAGGTATTAGATAAATATTCATTAAAAATAAAGAAATGAGTGAATAATGAGAGGCTATTTCTTCATCCAAATATTTAATTAACTTGAAATTAAGAGTTAGATATAAGTACAGAAGTTGGGATTGATTAATTCTGCTCTTGAATTAGGAATAAATTTGACTTGTGATTAGAAGTGTCACATTGAAAGCTATATTTATATTGTAAACCAAGTGAAATGAGTTTCATTTTTAAAATCATGAAGAACATAAACCTAAAAGGCCGGGGAGAACAACAGGTAAGGAAACAATAAAATTAGTGTTGTTAACATATTATTGAATGATTAGTATTAGATGGAAAAACTACAAGAATGAAGGAAGGTATATTCATGCCTTTAGTAATGTATATTAATAACAAGATGACTATTTTCTTGTCACAGACATCAGAAAATTTCAGAGGACAATCAGTATCTGATAGTAAAAGAGAGATAACCAAGAAGATAAAATCAAGGGAATGAAGTGAACCACTGATACACTCACCATCATAACTAATGTTAACTACTTTCCAGTCGTGGCTGGAAGGTTATTCTAAAGAGCAATTTAAAAACAATACTCTAAATAAATACATCCTTGCTAGCCAAAGTCAAGGAAGGATAAAGCATCTTAAAAACTGAGAAGACTGGAATCAAAATCTTCCCACTGAATTGTAAAACCCCAAATTCTATAGAGGAATATATGAGTTACTATTTCTCAAATTCATAAAACAGTGCCTGGTTATAGTAAGCAACTTCAATATCAGCCATTTTTTAAGAATAAAAATATCCTCATCATAACTCTTGGGTCATTGGTGAGATGATCAAAGGATCTTGTTTAAGACAACATCCAAGGGAAATGTATATGATTATTAATAGTTAAGTAAGGTATCCTAACAAAAATCCCTTTGCAAAAGTCAGAAAAGATTTATACTTGATTATAAATTCAAGAGATCAGGAACTCTGTCTCATTTAAATTGATGTAGAATCAGTGTCTCTAAAGGGAACCCAGTTCATAAGGTACTCAAAAAGAACTTTCTGCATCACTTTCACGCCTATCCATTGCACAAATGTATTCTTCCACCTTTAGCATTACCATCCCAGCATCCTCAGGATAGGGAATGAATGATGGTCTAGAATACCCTTACTAATATTCTACTATACACTTATTGTTACTCTAGCAATGGAAGAACTTTCATCATTGAGGGAGAGGCAGTGACTACTGGTGGTTCTGAGGAGAACGAGAGGGAAAAACAGGTGCATTTTTGGAACATCAAAATTGTCCCAAAGACACTATATGTTTTGTTATAACTTACAAATTGTGCAGGACAGAGTGTAAACTTTAATGTAAACTCTAATCCATGCTTAGTGAAAATGATGCAATATGTTTTCATCAATTATAACAAATGAACCAAAATAAGGAATGATGTTGTTAACATGGGAAAGAGTGGGAGGGGTAGGGAATGGAGCATATGGGAATCTGCTCTAATTTTATGTAACATTTATGTAATATAAAGTATACTTTAAAATATTTTAACAAGCGTTAAAATAAAGAATTAAAGGAACAACATAAAAAATAATTTTCTGACTGGACTGGTTAATTAATTAATGAATAAACAACACCTAAATAAAGAACTAAAAGCTATTCTCAGCCACTTAGGAAACTTGGTGTTTGATCATTGAAATACACTGAAGAATTAAAGAAAATTGAGGGAGGGAGATATTGTCCATAATGTGTTGTTGCGCGGGTTTCTGCTACCGCCGGAGTATTGCTGGAGGATCGCTGCCGGGGGTCGGGCCTACGCCACGGCCTGACGGGGGCGGCAACGGGCGGCTCAAGGCTTGGAAGGGATGCGCGGTCAGATGTAAGAAACCACGGAGACGAGGTCTATGCGCAAGTCTAATTTATTGAGGAAGTACACTTAGTTATATATGGTTGGGTAGAGGGAGGGGTTGGAGCTAGGGCAGGCTGGCTAGGGGTGATAAAGGATAGGCGGGGCTGGGCAGACGGCTATGAGGCAAGCAGTGGCCAAGGAAAAAAGCAGATTATATGTTGGCAACGTGGGCGGGACTGGCGAGAAGAACAGCAACGGCTGGAAGAAGAAGATAACAAAGGCTGGGGGAAGAGGTGGAGGGAGGCAGCAACAATTGCTCCTTCTGTTTTTTAAAGGAAAGTAAAAGAAATTAGAGTATTAGGCTGGGGAGGGTGAGGGGTAAAAGGGGGCAGGATTGACCGGCCACGGGCAAGTGACATAGCATTTGATCAGGATGCATGTATAGCCCTTAGGGTCGGTGCGTGCTGGTGTTAGATGAAATGTCTAGCCTGATGTTGTACACGCTTTTAGGGGTGGCTTGCACTGTGGCTAACTTGACTGTGAAGACTCTCTGGACGTATGGCAAAAAAGGGGGGCAGAGGGGGCACCCAGACCCTTTACACCGAGGGAAGCAAACCCGTGCCGGCGGCCAGAGGCAGGGAGTCTCACAGCAAGTAGCCTACAGGCAGGATGTACGGTGGGAAAAGGGACGAGGATGTGGGCGAGGGCGGGAAGTGGAATCAGTAGTAGCGAGATGTTGGTAATGAATCTGAACAAAGGAAGAAAATATGCTGTTAGCTTGATCTTTGGCAAGGCAAATGATTCGTCGAATGGCCCAGGGACCAACGGTGAGACCTAGGACGAGGAGCAAGACTGGGGTTATTAAGGGCAGGAGGTAGGGGAGGAGGGGCTGCAGGAAACCCCAGGAGCTTGCAGCCTGGGCTCGCTCGAGTTGGCGTTGGTTAAGGCCTTTTTCAAGTTCTTTTAGGCTGGAGTCTACTAAGCCAGTGTAGTTGGCATAAACGCAGCATTCTTCTCCTAGAGCTGCACACAGGCCACCTTCTTTTAGGAGAAGGAGGTTGAGGCCTCGGCGGTTTTGCAGAACAACTTCCGAAAGGGAATTGAGAGAGTCTCTAAGATATTTGACTGCATCTCGGAGGTAGATAATGTCAGTGTCAACTGCTTGTCTGAGGTTTTGGAGGGTGGAGGCCTGTGTGGATAGGGCAGCGACACCAGTAGCGGCCCCAGCTGCGGCCAGAAGGGAAGTGACAATGAGTACAGCAGTGATAGGCTCGCGTTTGTGGAGGTAGATGGCTTCTTGAGTGTGATCGAAGGCTTCAAAGAAATGTCTTGGGGTGTAATAGATGATTCGAGGCGTAAGAAGGATGAGGACACACGTTTCTCTAGTCGTGTTGAGAGTGGCGACAGATAGGCATGGGGTAAGTCCAGTAGAGGAACAAAGCCATTGAGTAGTGTTTAAGGGGACTAAGTATTTGGCGGAGACCTCTGGGGAGGTATAGTTGGAGCAAACAGTAAGTTTAGGAGTGTGGGTAGAGCGGGGGTGGACGCATATACCTTTGGAAGAGATGTGCGTGAGGGTAAGCGGGACATGGGTAGACTGATTCCAGTTGCAGGAAGAAGGGGAGTCTTCTGTAGAGGAGTTGAAAAGTAGTGAGGGGATTGCGAGTGGATCGTAAAGGGGGAGGCTAGGGGAAAGGCATAACCAGCAGGAGCGGGTGAGGTTGGGGTGGGAGGCATTGAGAGAGGAATAGGAGGCATTTAGGAGTTTGAAGTAGGGGCTAGAGGGGATGAGAGGGCGCGGCTGCATGCGAGGAGCGGGGGAGGTGGAGCGGGGTGGAGAAGGAGGCCGTTGTGCCTCTGGAGGATTGAGAATCTGATTTGGGCCGACGGCAGGGGGGGGTAGAGCAGACAGGTGTTTCTTTTGAATAGTGAAGATAGAGCCATAGTCATAACTTTCCATGTATAAACGGAACCCCCATGTGCGACCTTGAAACCAGATGTCTGAGTTGGGGTCTTTGACTGCGAGTGTGATGTTATTCTGTAAGGCATTGCCCTTTTTTAGAGTGAGGTAGGGGTCTTCGTTTGGGGCTCCTGACCAGCCATGGGCTATTGTTTCACAGCCCCAGGAAGGGCAGAAAAAATGTGTTGGGTCATGGCAGCCTCTTGCAGAGGCAGGGCAGATATAGTAGCCATAGACTCCATAATTCCAGGGGCCGTTGAGGCCTGTAAGTGAGCTGTACCAGCATCGATGAGTTTTGTGTGAAACATCCGTACTGGAACTAACAACAGGAAGGTTGGCGAGATTACATATGTGCACTGAGAAAGAGGGAGGACTCGCAGTTACATCGAAGGCAAGGACTTTATCAAATAGAGTGAGAGTCCAGTTGAAAGGTTGATGGGAAGAGGAGCCCTGAGCAGAAGAGGCTAAAGACAGCATAAGGATGAGGAGATGAATGAGATGAGGGAGAGTAGGGGGACAGGGAGTGTGGGTATGGGCAGAACGGGCTCGTCAGAGGAGCTGGAGAATTTGGCGTTCGGTGGGGTCGTCATCTTCAAGGGAAAGGCGGCTTAGGCGGCGGGCAAGGAAGCGGCGCCAATGTCGTGTTCGCGGCGAGAGAGAGCTGGTGTGGCTTCCACGGGCCACGGCGCAGGAGAGGTAGACTCAGATGTGCTTGCCTGGGGGCGCATAGTGAAAACCTGCAACAACAAAAGGAAGAAAGGAGAGCCCTCACAGGGGGGGGCAATTAGTATTTCTCGTACGGAGGGCATGGTGTGCTCATCATTTAGTGGAACATTGGGGTCAGTATGGGTGAAAGAGTCTCAATCATTGCTATTAGCATTGTTTTCTGGTGTCAGTGGATGTGGGATGTCATCTGGGTTATGCGGTTGCGTTGCCGGCCGGATGTTTCGTCCTGGGACCCAAATAGGCTGTCGCTCTGTCTCTGGGAAGATACAGGCGAAGCCTCTTTCTTGTGCTAGCAGGGGGGCCAGATCTTGCCAGCGGTTAGTGGCTGGATCTTTCCAGTAGACTAAAGGAACTTGAGAAGGTGGCCACATAGGCCCCCAATGCTTATGTGTGGGAGAGAGTCCTTGACTGTCAAAAGTTAAGAGATTGTGATGAATGAGACAAGCAGTCACAACATCTGCTGGGGCTTTGTGGGGAGAAGAGGCTCTCTCCTTTTGAATGAGCAGCTTGAGCTGTTGGTGAGTGCGTTCGACAATTCCTTGTCCTTGTGGGTTGTATGGAATGCCGAAGTGATGTGTGATGTGATACATCTGCATGAAGCTGGCAAAAGAAGCACTGCGGTACGCTGGCCCATTATCTGTTTTGAGGTCCCATGGGACTCCCATGAGCAAAATGGCTTGGCGGAGTGCCTTGATACAATGTTTGGTGCTTTCTCCTGCAAGGGAGACTGCATAGCACAGATGTGAAAAGGTGTCAATGGCCACGTGAAGATATTTGAGGCGGCCGAAGGCGCTGACATGAGTGACATCTAATTGCCATCTCGAGTTAGGTCAGAGGCCACGAGGGTTAACGCCTTGAGGTTGTAGGGGCCCCAGGGGGAGAAGAGGTGCGCAAACGCGACATGAGCGTACCAGATGTTTACAGGTTTCGATGGGCAGATCTGGATAAAGTTTGTGAATAGTCCGTGCAGAGTAATGAAACCGAGAGTGTAGTAACTTAGCCCTACTGATAGAGTTCCCGAGCTGGTCTTCACATATATCGTAGTTCTTGGAGGCTAATGGAAAGACTTTGCGGCTCGACACAGCTGCGTCGGCGAGGTCGTTGCCATGAGCTAGGGGCCCTGGGAGGTTAGAGTGACTCCTTAAATGAGTGATGTACCATGGCTGTTTTCTCTCCTCGAGCAGGCGTTGCACGAAGGCAAGTGCTCGATCAATATTTGAATCGCCTGGTAAAAAGGTGGCGAGTGGCAGGCTGCGGCAAACCTGAAGCGTGTATAGACTGTCAGTAAAAATGTTAAGAGGCTGCTCCGGGTGGAGATTAAGGACTGCGGCGACAGCTAGAAGTTCGCCCACTTGAACAGAAAAGTCATTTGCGAACAGCAGTTGTCGGGGCTTAGGATTCTTGGGAGTGTATATGATGGCTGCAAACGCCGTTTTTGAGGCGTCTGTGAAAGCAGTGATGGTTGAGGGGATTGGGTTCCGCGCAGGCAATGGACGGAACGGGTTGGAAAACGCCAATTGAGACATTCCTTGCAGCAATCGGTGATGAGGATAATAATTGTCAAAGGAGCCACGAAAGAACTCTACCAGGCTTTGCATCTGGGCATTGTTCATGATGAGGGAGGTAACTTCTTTTGCGTCTAAGGGCCAAACAATAGTGTGTGGCGGGATGCCATACGTTTGTATGGAGAGGAGTACTAAGTCAGTGGCCAACGCGATCCAGGCCCTGATAAAGAGGCAAATTTTTGGGAGTCTGCTTTTTGATGTATGCAGGAAAAGAAGGGGGCCATCTTGCCATAAGAGGCCTGTGGGTGTGACCGGTGTTGGCAGGACTAAGGCTAAAATTGGAAGGTCAGGGGAGAGCCGCTCTAGGCGGCACTGCTGCAGCGCGGCGCTAACTTGCTGGACGACTTCTCGAACAGCAGGAGTGATGGTGATGCTACGGGTGGCTGCAGTTGGTGGGCTGTCTTTGGTCTGCAAGAGCTCGAAGAGGGGTTGCATCTGCGCTGTTGTGATGGGCAGCGCCGAGCGAAGCCAATTGATTTGTCCACAAAGTCGTTGGAGTTCAGTCATCGTCATCTTGTGAGAGACGTGAATTTGTGGGCTTGTGGGCTGAATGAAGTGATGAAAATGAAAGCCCAAAAATTGAAAAGGAGGTTGGAGGTTTATTTTGTCTGATTGCACGGTAAGTCCAAGGTTTGAAAGGTTTGTCATTACTGCAGAGAGCAAGTCATTGAGGAGCGCGCTGGAGCTCGCTGCTAAGAGAAGGTGATCCATATAGTGGAGGATGTATGTTTGCTCTGGATGGAATTTAGAGCGTAGCGGCTCAATGGCATGGTTAACATAGAGCTGACATATGGTTGGGCTGTTCCGCATACCCTGTGGCAGTACCCGCCATTGGAATCGAAGCGCTGCGCCCTGGTTGTTAGTGCGTGGGACTGTAAACGCAAATCGGGGACAGTCCCGCGGGTGAAGAGAAATAGAGAAAAAGCAGTCCTTGATGTCGATGGTTGCCGCGTAAAAATGCTGGGGGACTGCGGTGGGATGCGGGCAACCTGGCTGAGGTGATCCCATTGGCTTAATGTGCTTGTTGATTTCTCGAAGGTCATGGAGAAGGCAGAACTTGCCCGTGTTTTTCTTGTTAATGACGAAAATTGGCGAATTGTAGGGACTGGTGGACGGTTCAATATGCCCTGCATGCAATTGCTCTTCAACGAGGGCAGAGAGAGCTTGTAGCTTGTGAGCTGGCAAGGGCCACTGCTCGACCCAGATGGGCTCCTCTGTGTCCCATTCCAGAGGGATAGGGTCAGGTCTTGAGATGGGAGCAGTGGCCCCTATGAGGGGGGGGGGCAGCGCAGCTGAAAAGGCTTCCATAGTGATTCGAGCTTTTAGCTGGCTGAGGACATCTCTCCCCCACAGGATGGTTTGGACTGAAGAGAGTACGAGCGGGCAAATTTGGCCTTCGTGTCCTTCTCGGTCGCTCCAGTGCAGGGGCTGGGATGTTCTCCAGGAGGTAGCGGCTCCCGTGGCACCTATGACTTGAGGGCCAGTCTCGAGGGGCCAGTGATTGAACGCAGCAGTTTCGAAGGGAACACAAGAGATTTTAGCACCAGAGTCTAAAAGTCCATCAAGCCATTGCCCATCTATTTTGAGTTCTAATGAAGGTTTTTGGTGACGTCTAATAGGCATTGTCCACATTATGGTTTTGGAGCTTTCCAGAGGGCCTCTTGGGAGAGGGGCTGAGGCCTGCCCCATCGCCCGTTTAAAGGCTGTCTTGGAACACGACAGTCGCGTGCCCAATGATACCCTTTTTCACAGCGCGGGCAGGGGGTGGAGGGCGGTCGGGCGGCAGGAGCAGGGCGCGGCGGTGGCACTATAGGCTGGGCTACTGGCTGCGGTGGGGCTGGAAGGTTGGGGCACTCATGAGCGAAGTGGCCTAATTCGCCGCAGCGGAAGCAGGTGTTGGTTGTTTGAACTGCAGCGACGATAGCTGTTGCGAGCGCAGAAGTTTGTCCGGACACTCCGGAGCAGGCGAGGACCCAATCTTGGAGTGGCTTGTCACGCAGGGGGCGGATTATGGCTTTGCAAGCTGGGTTAGCCCCCTCTTGTAGGATGTCCTTAACGAAGGACTCGCGGGCTGTGTTGCCGACAACTCGCCTTTCTGCAGCGGCTTGCACACGAGCTACGAACTCGTTGAACGGCTCCTCGGGTCTTTGGAAAAGCTTCATGAGAGGCTCTGGGGCAGCCGCGGCACACGAACGGAAGGCTCGAAAAACACAGTCACGAAGGTGGAGGAAAAACCCAGGCGGGGTGGCAGTGTAGGCGCTGGGATCACCGTAAGGGCCGAACCCGAGAAATGCGTCTGCAGGGTAATGCACACCCTGACGCGCGTTGTCAGCAATCTGATTGTCTATTAGGACACCGAGATGGGCTCGCCAGTCAATGAATTGCCCAGGGGAGAGAACCACTCGGGCTAGAGAGATCCAGTCATAAGGGATGCAGCGAGGGATGGTCATACGCTCGAGAATGTCTTGGGCATGAGGGCTGGCAAGGCCATCCTCTTTTATCGTGTTGCGGAGCATCTGGATGTCTTTGGGAGAAAAGGGGACCCACGCTTGTGGGTTCTGCGGAGTGCGAGCAGGATTGAGGGGGAACATCTGAGCCAGAGGCGGAGTGGGAGGGGTGAGAAAGGTGGTGTCGTACGCCGGCGGAGAGGGGTTCACGATGCTCCCGCTATTTCTGGGGAAGGCGGGAGATGAAGCGGGCCATGGAGGTGAGGCATTGGCAGTGCTAACGGGCGTCGGCCAGGATGGCGCGGCGGCAACTGTGTTTTTGACTGGCCAAGATGGCGGCACGGAGATGTCACGCCTGACATCACTTCTGGACTCGGGCCAAGATGGCGGAGTGGCCACGTCACTTCCGGGCACAGGCCAAGATGGCGCCGGAGGCCCTTCCGGTTTAGCGGAAAATGGCGGCTGGCAGGCATCCGGGGCGGGATCGGATGGTGACGAAACAGGAAGAGGCGGGTAAAGGCGGGAAGAGGGCGCAGAGGAAGAAGAAGGAGGAAGTGCGCCATGTTGGCATTGTTTGCAGGGCGCGGTCGGGGAGGAAGAAGGCGGAAGGTCGCCATCTTGAATGGGGTCTGGATCAGAGGCTGTGGGGGGATTCAGTTCAAGTGCAGCCTCGAGCTGGGCGGGCAGAGAGTGGGTATCGTCGTCTCCATCAGGATCGCAGGTGAGAGGATGGCTAGGCTCACAGGTGAGAGCGGAGGCAGGGGAGGGCACACCTTGGAGACAGGCGCGGATAGCAACGAGGGCAGGGATAAGACCAGGGGGAAACTGCTTGCGCTCGTGCTCCATAGCGGACGTTACCCGCTGAATTAAACATTCATAAGTCTCTGGGCTCCAGAGAGCACAGGTGGCGAGCCAAGGGTTAAAGGGTAGGAGGAGGTCCCAGTACCGCTGTAGCTGACGGAGAGAGACTTTGACGTGGTGAGTCTCTAAAAGGGCCGCGAGTAAACGTACTTGAGGGACTTGGCGGGACGAGAGAGAGGCTCCCATTGTGATGGAGGGTTTAGGAGGGGGGTAGACTCGCTGTCGTTGAGGGCCGGACTGGGTTCACGGGTGGGCTGGGATGGCGAAGGGGGAGGGAACAACGCCGGAGAGTCCCTACCTTGAGCGGCGGCACGGGAGGACGGCGATGGGTCGCGTGCGGGAGGTCGAGCGGCTGGCCGGCCAAACAGGAACATGAAGAGGTCGCTCCACCGCATACAGAAAGGAGCGGAGTCCCTGTTCCGGGCACCAATTGTTGCGCGGGTTTCTGCTACCGCCGGAGTATTGCCGGCGGATCGCTGCCTGGGGTCGGGCCTACGCCACGGCCTGACCGGGGCGGCAACAGGCGGCTCAAGGCTTGGAGGGGACGCGCGGTCAGATGTAAGAAACCACGGAGACAAGGTCTATGCGCAAGTCTAATTTATTGAGGAAGTACACTTAGTTATATATGGTTGGGTAGAGGGAGGGGTTGGAGCTAGGGCGGGCTGGCTAGGGGTGATAAAGGATAGGCGGGGCTGGGCAGACGGCTATGAGGCAAGCAGTGGCCAAGGAAAAAAGCAGATTATATGTTGGCAACGTGGGCGGGACTGGCGAGAAGAACAGCAACGGCTGGAAGAAGAAGATAACAAAGGCTGGGGGAAGGGGTGGAGGGAGGCAGCAACAATGTGTCTTTTCTCGTCTCTTCTTCTTACTCTAGGAAAAACCATGTGAATTTTAAAGTATTTGATGATCATAATAGATGATCATGCAAATGCTGAATTAAACAGTCCTGACACCAGCATCCTTCATTCTGAGAAGAATCTCAGACCTGGAAGACATGCATGTCTGGATTTCCTTCCCATTCTGCTCCATGTATGTTGTGACTATGGTAGGGAATTGTGAACTCCTCTACCTCATTTGTTTTGAAGATTCTCTGCACAGGCCCATGTACTACTTCTTGGCCATGCTTTCCTTCACAGACCTTGTCATGTGCTCTAGTTCAATCCCTAAAGCATTCAGCATCTTCTGATTCCATCTGAAGGAAATCAGCTTTGATGAATGCCTGGCTCACATGTTCTTTATCCACACCTTCAGAGGATGGAATCTGGGGTGCTCATGCTTATGGTCCTGGACTGCTACATGGCCATCTGCTACCCTCTACACTGCTCAATTGTCCTCACCAATCCTGTTGTTGCAAAGGTTGGACTTGCCACATTCCTGAGAGGAGTGTTTCTATTCATTCCTTTCACATTCCTCACTAAATGCCAACTCTATTGCAGAGACCATATAACTTCCCACTCCTACTGTGACCACATGTCTGTGGCCAAATTATCCTATGACAACATCAAGGTCAATGCTGTCTATGGTCTGATGGTAGCCCTCCTGATTGGAGGCTTTGACATCCTGTGCATCAGTTTCCTATGCCATGTTCCTCCGGGCAGTGGTCAGCCTCTCATCAGCAGATGCTCTGCAGAAGACTTTCAGCAACTGCACTGCACACATCTGTGCCATTGTTTTCTCCTACACTCCACCTCTTTTCTTCTGTTTTTCCATTGCTTTGGGGTCCACACAATCCCTCCATCTTGCCACATCACTGTGGCAAATCTTTATCTGCTCCTGCTTCCCACTATGAACCCTGTTGTCTATGGAGTGAAAACCAAGCAGATACGATTCTGTGATCTAAGGATGATTTCGGGTTCTAAGGACACCAAATCCCAAAGCTTATGGACAAATATTTGCCTCTGATCAGAAAAGAATGGAAGGACTACTCCTACCTGCCTGTTTATCCAGGAGGTGTTAAAATATTTCTGAGAGTACTATTTTGATCATGAAAAGAGAGGATGGTAAATGGTACATTTAAAATAAGTGTCCTGAGAACCTCAACATCATTGGCATGTCCAACATCTTCTCTTTGAATTCTGGACCTTCTCACCTCTGGGGGAAATTAACTTTGAAGAAAACTTAATAAACCATTTTTTTAAGCAATTGAATAAAGTGGAAGGATATGTTCCGGGACCTTATCTTGTTCTGGACCCCGGTCTCTATAATTTCAGATGTATAGCCAGTTGCTAATTTCATCTGGAATATCTATGCTCTATCTTTCTCATCATTACTTATCTACCTCTGTTTTCTCAATATCTTCTTCTAAGAGAAAGTAGGAAGTATCCCATGAGGTCTTAAGCACAATAACATTTATGTTTCTGGGTATCTTACTGGAATCAAGTTATGCAGCTGAAAACTTTAGCCCACACCTAATTGTTTTATTATAGAATAATTGCATTTTTAAATTTCCTTCCAGAGACCTTTAAAAGCACACAGCCTGTAGTGAGAGATAGGTATCTTAACCAAACATAAGAAACAGGGCATTTTTTTCCCATGAAAACAGCATGAGAGGGAAGCAAAAAAGTACTTGTTTCATCTTATTTCCAACTGTGAAACTAAATACAGAAAAATTAAATTTCTCTTTCTAATACTTAAACTTCTTCCAAACTAAATGAGATCAACGAAAATAGTTTTATATTAATGTTTCGTAAAACGACAACATATAGGAATATAAAGAAAACATTTTAAATTCTTATCTCTCCCTATTGAATGAACAAGAATAGGCATTATTCTCCCCAGTTCAGCTAATTACGCTCGTTGAATTATATTTAATTATTTCACGAGTCATCCTTTATTATCTATAATTTTAAAATCCTACAAAAACTGTCCTACCCCTTATAGTTTAAGTGCCCTCCATGCCTCCTCCCATTTTTCTGCTAAATCTAACATTCAAACCTCTAGAACATGTTGTCAACATTCTTTCCCTTTACTTTCTCAACTCAAAATCAATCTTCCCCTTGTCTTTCTCCTATTTCTCCAGTCACCTGAAAGTGCTTTTATCAATTTCATTAGTGCTTTCCATGTTACAAGTGAAATAGGCTCTCTTTGTGTTCACATATTATCTTTCAGAAATACTTGAACTGCTGTCAATATTCCTGATATCTTCAAATACTCCCATTTTTTAACTTTGGAAGCATTACACAATTTATGATTTTCTTAATTCTTGCTGGACACTACTTTACAACGTTATTTTCTAGATCCTCTCGCTTTATGCCAGAGTTTTACATATTTGGCATATCACTGGATTTAACCTTAATTTTTTTTCTACATTTTCTTCCTAGGTATTCTCTTTCAGATCCATGATCTTAACTAGTGTCTGTCACTAATGGTTCTTAAGAGGACGCTAATGTTCTGAGAGCAGTTTTACACATACTTGTTATTCACGACACTCTACCATTTGACATTAATTTCTTTTTTTCCCTGACTCCACTCCTATTTCTCATCTCCCTCTCTCTCTCATGTTTTGGCATACATTTTTTGATATGTGAACATCTTTGAAAATGCAACTTGAGTGATTTTATGTGTTTAAACTGAAATATATATTTTTTAAAAAGATTTGTTTTCTTTATTTATTGCCCACCACCCCCTCCTCAACGATTGTTTATGCTTGCTGTCTGCTCTCTGTGTACATTCGCTGTGTGCTTTCTGTGTCTGCTTGTCTTCTCTTTAGGAAGCTCTGGGAACCGAATCTGGAACCTCCCATGTGAGAGAGTGACAATCGCTTGAACCAACTCAGCTCCCTGCTTTGCTGTCTCTCTCATTGTGTTTCCTCCTTGTGTCTATTGTTGTGTCATCTTGTTGCATCAGCTTGCCGTGCCAGCCCATTGGGGCAGCTCGCTTTCTTGCTGTCTTGCTCATCTTCTCCAGGAGGCACCAGGAACTGAACCTGGGACCTCCCATGTGGCAGGTGAGAGCTCAATTGCTTGAGCTTAGCTGCTTCCCTTAAATACATCTCATTGTGATAAAGATCTCAATTTTTTGCTTACTTTTCCCTCAACACTTTTGTCTTATTTTTATAGTAACAAATATAAAATTCAAAAATAAAATTCAAACTTTGTCCATTTTGACCGCTATTAATTGTACAATTCAGTGGTATTAATTCCATTCATAATATTGTGCTACCATCACCAATGTCTATTATCCCAACTTTTTCATTATATCAAACGTAAACTCTCCATCCACTGAGCAATTCTTTGTCTTCTCTACCCCCACACTGGACTCCTGGTAACCTGTAAAATACAATCTGTTTCGAGGAAATTTACTTACTTTATATGAGATCATATAATATTCATCATTTTGCATCTGGCTTATTACACTCAACAGGAAGTTTTCAAAATCTCACCCATATTTTAGCTCTTACCAGAACATCACCTTCTCTCACAGCTGCATAATATTCCAATTTGTGACGATACCATATTTTGCTTTTCTATTCATCTGTTGATGGACAATTGGATTGTTTCCTCTTTGGTTTTGAGAATAATTGTGCTATAAACATTTCTATACAAATATCTGTTCAAGTCCCTGCTTTCAGATTTTGGGGGTATAAAAGGAGAGGAGGATTGTCACATTATATGATAATTCTATGTTTAACTTTCTGAGGGAACGCCAAACTGCTTTCCATAGTGAATGTACAATTTTATAATGTGCTATCATCACAGATATCCAGTACCCCTACATTTTCACCACCTGAAACAGAATCTGCTTACCCACTAATTTATAATTCCTTCTTCCTGCTCCACAGTCTATCACTGGTAACCTATAAATAACACCATTCTCTATTAAGTGTCTTCTAGGTATTTCATATAAGCATGATGATACCATTATTTGTCTTTTTTGTGTATTTTATTTTCCATGATGTGTTCAAGTTCATCCATTATTGGTGATAGTAACCCAATATTCTAAGCATAATCATTATTGCTGAAGTGTATACTTGCATGTGGTTAAAATGGTGCATTTTGTGATATGTATTGTTAAAATAAAAAGTTTAAAATAAAAAATATTTGTGTACATTCTCTTATCTCCCCAATATAGATCACACCCATCACACACATATAGATACATACAAAAGAAAGTATTTACATTTTTATGTCTCATCATTTGAGCATTAAGAATGGAAAGCTCTTATTGTTTTTCCTACTTCCATAGAGATATACTTGATTCTCACAACAGTGCTTATGTCTGTGATGCTCTTAAGTATTCCCTTGGGATATATAGCATGTATATTTCCCTTTAAAGGCTCAGGCTAATAGTACACAGAGAACAAAGGACTTTGAGACAGAGGGCTGTCATGTACATTGATTCAAAGATGGTGATGGTAGTCCACCAAGGTCTTGGGCACCTGGACCAGATTATATTCATTTCATTGTTTGGCTATCCGAAAATTAAGGTATTGCAGGATATACAAAAAAACTGATGACAAGACTTGCATTTCTGTGGGAAAAAGGATAAAGTAGAAAGGTTTTTTGAATGTACATGAATGGCTTTTGCTATTCTCAGAAATGCAGTTGTGATTCCATATACATACTTGAAGATAGAAATGTTATGGGAAGTTGGATTTCCTTAAAAATTGCTTATTTCTCCAATTCTCAGATTACAGTTCAGTGCATTTTATCATGATTATTGTGAATATCTATGTTATTTTCCCAACCAAATAGAATTCATTGGTCCTGTAGTGGTGTAAGGCAGGTATGAATCCCCCCCATGAAAGGGAAGAATAGGGAGATAGCTAGGGAATAGTTCTTTATCATGAGGCTAATGAGCAGATTACTCTTGTTTCTTGCCTTCCCTACCCATATACCTCAAAATGATTAATTTCTAAAAAGACTTATCTATGACTGGAATTCATCCACTTTTGAAGTGCATGAACCCACTATCATATGTACAGAAAAGCAAGGGACTCAAGGATTGAGGAAAGTGTAGAAAGGAAACAAATTTTGGCTTATAAGGTTCGGAAATTAGGATAGACAACAGATGATATCAAAGTTCTACTTTATAAATGGCAATATTTGAGTATCAGTGCTATTATTCTAACATCCCTGCCCACAGCCATAGCACATTGTCAGTCATTATATTTGCAGAAGAAATTAAATCATGATGTACTGAATTTACTTAAATTTGTTTTGGTATTATAAATTTATAATATTTAAAGCTGTAAAAACTTAAGGACCAGCTAAATTATCTGTGATATGAATAAAGAGAATTTCCCAAATTTAAAACTTCTCACAAAATGGACTCTTAAAGTAAGAAAGATCATTTCAGTGTTCTGTTATTTTGACTTTAGAGACACCTTATCAAACCTGGAAATGAAACAATTTGATACAGTCAGCTTAACTGCACTATCGAGAACTTCATCTATACTTTCCCAAAAGTGGTCTTGATCCAATATTTTCTTGCATTGATTTCTACTTTCTCTGATATAATATTCCCTTCCACATTTCTCGGTCTGATTTTGGTAGGTTGTTATGTTTTCTGTTTAGTGAAAAAATCTTTGGCATATTTCAAGGTGTTTCCTTCTAAGCACCTCATTTCATCACATATGTATTTATATGCCAAATCATTCTGAATTTTGAATAATTTTGTAGTATTGCTAAATAATTGACCTTTATTGCTCAAATGAGCATTTTTACTTTCCCTTCTGCCTTATTTTTTCCAGTTTCTTTTTTTGATAGTCTTTATCTCTCTACTTAAAAAGGAATTTTTTAATAATTTATTTGTTTCTAGTGATATATGAGGTAAATGGTTTTCTAATGGTACTTTTTATATTTCCCAGACATACTACAAAGATTATAGTTTAATAATCATAAAATTAAAGATTTAAATATATTTCTCTATTCAGTAATCTACTCATTCACTCAGAAAACATATATTGACATCTAATATGTACCAGGTATATTAGACATTGCAGTTCTAAATATGAATGCTGCAATATTCAGGGTTTTTATAAATTGTGGGTGATTTAAGAATATGAATTTATTTTATAGTGCCATTGCATAAATGTGGTGAAAGAGAATCTTTCTTGTCTATAAGCCAAGGACTCTACAAATTATAGCATATAAAGATTTAGAAAATGTCTAACTATCTTGTCTAAGAATTTGAAGGTAAATGTGGTTGTAGTGGGTGGCAGTAGTGAAGAATGGGAAGAGAAGGACAGAGGACTACAAAAGTGCAAAAGTAGAAGTTTCATTATGATGGGAGTAGAAAATATACAGCAACAGTCATGAGAAGAAGATTCTTATTTTGACCTGGCATTACCCTAATCAGGCTTCAGAACTAAGTTAATTTGTCCTTTCCTCTTCCTCTTACAAGCTTCTCTGGATGTCTCTCAACGTTTTGCTTAATTGACATTGTTATCTGCTCCTGCAGGACTAAGATTTTTTAAATTATGGTACGATATAAATATTTGACAAAAAACTTGTCATTAAAGAATTTTAAGTAGATAATTTAGTGGCATTAATTACATTTACCATGTTGTGCTTCCATCTGCACACTCCATTACCAAAACCTATAATCACTTAAAACAAAAGCTCTGCACATTAAGCCAAAACTCCTTATTTCCTTCTGTCCTCCCCCAAACTCTGGTAACCTGTAATCTATTTTCTCTCTATGAATTTGCTTATACTAGAATTTCTTATAAGTGGAAGCATACAATGCTTGTCCTTTGTGCCTGTTTTCTTTCACTTAGAAAAATGTTCCACTTAGAACACGTTATAGCATATATCAGAATGTCATTCATTTTTTATGGCAGAATAATATACCATTGTGTATATACCACTTCCGTTTGTCAATTCATCTGTTCAGGGACACTTGAGTTGTTTCCATCTTCAGGCTATTATGAATAATGCTTCCACGACAGAAGTTGCTCGAATACCTGCTTGTGTTCGTAATCTGAACTGTTTGCGGTTGTATACCTAAGAGTGGAATTGCTTGATTATATGGTAATTCTATAACCAAATATCACCACATCATTTTCCACAGCAGCTGAACCATTTTACATGATTACAAGCAATGCATGAAAGTTCTAGTTTCTCCACATTCTCATCAATACTTGTTATTTTCCACTTTAAAAAAAAATAGCTCTCCTAGTGGGAATGAAATAATCTCTCAACATGGTTTGATTAGAATTTTCCTAATGACTAAAGATATTGAGCATCTTTTCATGTGCTTATTGGTTATTTATATATCATCTTATTGAGGCTCTCTTGTATGTGATGGGAAGATTCTGTCTTGCTGCTTTTAGGATTTTCCTTGTCTTTGACATTTGACTATTTGACTATAATATGAAGGAAGTAATGACTTGTTGGCTGAAGAAAATAAGACATGATGCTACCTAGGAAACAGAACAAGAAAAGAATGTTTTTTTTGTTATAAGTTCCTTGGTCAACAGGACAGGAATATCTCTGGTTAAGATTTACTAGGTCAACAGTCCAGTTAGTAGAAGGAACAAAGTCATCTTGAAAAGTTAAAAGACAAATGACCTCTCCCTGTTTCTAACGATAAGATAACAACAGTAAATCTGTATGTGCTTGTTAGTAAATAAGCCTTCTCTATAAATATGTAGTGAAATAGAAATAAACTTATCTGTAGACATTGACTTGCAGGTCCCCTGATCCCTTCTGTCTTGTCCATCATTCCGAAACCCTTCGGGCTGGCAGCAACAATAATGTGTCTCTGTTCGATCTTTTTTATTTCATCCTCTTTGGAATTCATTGAGCTCTTTGGATATGGACATTCATGCATTTATTCAAATTTGGAAATTTGCCACTCATTATTTCTTCAAATAGTCTTCCTGACCCTTTATATTTCTATTATCCTCTAGTACTAATGCAGAAATTGGTACACTTTATGGTGTCTCACAGGTCCCTCCGACTCTGTTCACTGTTCTTCATTTTTCTCTCTTTCTGTTCTTCAGACTGAATAATTTCAATTGTCCTTCCTTCAGCTGGTTCCATTTTACTGTTGAAACTTTCTAGTGATTTTATTTTATTTTTTAAATTATCATTCTTTTCAGCTCCAGATTTTTTATTATTTGTTCCTTTAAAAAAAATAGCCACTTCTTGAATTCCTGCTTTGTCATGTATCATTTTCCTGATTTCCTTTAGTTCCTTGTTCATGTTTTTCCTTAGCTTATTGAATTTATTTAGCAGAGTTACTGAAATTTCAATGTCTGGGCTTCCTCAGGTATGGTATCTGTCATGTTTTATCATTCCTTTCAGTAGGCCCTCTTTTCCTGTTTTAAACGTCTTGTGATTTATTCCTAAAATATTGACATTTGAACATTCCAATGTGTTATCTCTAGATGACAGATTGCCCTCTACACTAAGATTTGCTGGGTAGTTTTCTTTTATTGCAAGCTATACCTGTCTATTTGCTTTGTAATTTCTCCAAAAAATTTATGCTAAGACTGTATTCCTAGATGTATATAGTGACTGGAATTTCTCTTCCTTTAACTTTATATTCAGCTCGTGTTGATAGAAATTTCTTTGAATGCCAGGATTTAACAAAGACAAAACAACCAAACGAAAAGACAAGAATCAAAATCATATGTCTCCATTGTTTTCGGACTGGCTCTGTGCTGAGGCTGTTCTTCAGCATTCAGACAGTCTTGCCCTGAGCATAAAGAGCAGACCATGGTCAACACTTAGGGGCCTCTCTGGTCTTTCTGAACATGCACTTTTCTGTGGATTTCTGCAATTTAAATTCCCCAATTTTCCCTGGTACTTCCTGGCAATATTTCCTCCTGTGTAAAGATGTTACACTCTATGTCTCAATCACATACTGCCTTGTTCCAGGTGGCTGCTGTTTGATTGTTCTTTTACAGAGTTTTAGTGTCCATGCCTGCTGCTTCTCCATCCAGAGTGAGTTCTGGGACAAACAAGACAGAGATGAGTATCTTGGATCAGTCCTTCAGGCTGTCATCAGACATGTTGGAACAGACATATAAACCCCCCAAACTGAGAATAAGGTGGGCTTTCTTCTCTCTGGAGTCAGGAAAAGGAACATACAAATGGACCATGACCTGCTAGTGTACCAAACCAGGAAGTGGATAGGGGAAGGGCTTGTAATAGTACCACAAGGCTTTCCTAACATTTAAAAAAATTTTTTATTTATTTTTCCCCCCATTTTTAAGTTGTCCTTTTATTGATTGAGCATTCACTTGGCTGCTATTCATATAAGCCTTTGTCTGTATTCCAGAGTTCTGAGAAAATTGGTTCTGCCCATTTCTGCCCGTTTCTGTTGGGGGACAGAATTTCAGAAACTCTTACTCTGTCATCCTGCTAATGCTACTCCCTATGGTTTTACAATGACATGAGAAAGGTTTTTGAAGGATATTTTATTAATATGATCAACATATTTTCTTTATTATACAGAGAAGTTTCTTGTTCCATACCTAATCTGTCATTCTTCAATTTGAATATATGAAAATAAATAGGGATATAGATAAAAAACTGAATAATGAACAGTTTGACCTCTTTGTTTCATGTTCTATCTTATACTATAAGTTAACTAGCTTTTTATGGCTAGAAAACTATTTTGGTCAGAAACTTTAACAATTATTAAAATGTGTGTGTGTGTGTGTATATATATATCAGATCTGGCTGTCATCAAGGATAAGACATCCCAAAAAAATAAATGGGAGGATTTTGTTAAAATGTTTATATTTAATTCTGAGATCCTCAGTTTCTTCTTCCTATTTAACTCCAAAAAAAAATTAGCAACAAGTCATATAATCTTTCAGGATGCATTTTGGTTGATTCTTCTCTGAACAATTTGAAATGCCCCAAGAAAAGGCTTATTAATACTGATGATTAAGATGTATTCAATGAAGTAAAGAGTACTCTGAGCACTCTATGTAAATTATACCAATCAGTATTAGCTTTGGCAGTACATGTACTAAAATTGGAACAATTAGATTGGCCCCTAGCAAGGATGACATGCAAATTTGTGATGAGCCCATACAGCTTATAAAATAAATTGTACCAATCAAAGAATTTCAATTATCACTCAGAATATACAGTCAGCAATTTAAGTCTCTTTCCTATATCAAAGAAAAAATTGCACTAAACAATGTTAAACAGGGAAAGACTACTGCACTAAGGGAAAGAGAACAGAAACCAAGTCTAAACTGTTTTCCATTCAGACAACAGATAGCAGATTTATAAGGGCTAAGGGATGGATTCATGGAAAAGCATCCGAGGTTATTAAGGCAGTTTGATCACTGGGCTTGGTGAGCGATTTCCTGAGGTTGCAATTAGGACAATTTGGTTTAGAATGTTTTCTTTTGCCTTGATTATGCCTCGAGATTACAAAGTCCAGGAGAGAAGAAGAGGGAGATAAGCAACTCTCCAGTTAGGTAGGTTTAGATGCCTGGATAGTGACTGGAGTGAGAGGGAGATCAGGGACCTGAAGTCAGGAGAAGCCTGTCCAAGGTTTGATCAAGCTAAAGGAAAGTTAAGGCAGTCATAGTCAGTAATATGAATTAACAGTCAAGGATTACCAGACACTTGAGAATCACCCAAAAGAAAAGCAATAAACAAAATAAGCTATAAAATAAATAACTGAAACCTAGATGCTATGGAATTAATATATATAACAAAATAGCATTTTATATGTGCATATAGCACATTGCTATTATCAAGTTTACAAGTTTCACTGGAAAATAACAAGATCTTGGAAATTTGTATATGATAAATGACCAAAAAGTACCAAAAATTTTTTGAAGATATCCTTGAGTAACTTTCCCAGAAAATGGGCCAGATAGAGAAGCAAAAAGAACTTAAAAAAAAACAATAAAAGTAAACAGGCTCATATCAGGAGGTACAATATATAAAAAATAAGAGTTGTAGAAAGAGATAAAAAAATGATGGGAAAGCAAGAAATTATCAAAAGTTAATACAAGAAAAGCTACCAAAATGAAGGGTCACAGAAATTTTAACTAAAAAAACACAAGTATCTGCAAAATAATACACATGATACCTCCACATAAACCACTGTCAACACCATCATGACCAGGAAATTTTAAAGCAGAGAATTTTTAAAGCAGTCATAAATATTTCAAAGACAAAGTAAATACATGAAGAAAATCTAAGGAAGAATAGTTCAAGTGTAAAAGACAAAAAATTAGAATGGTTTTCTGGTGGAAGTTGGAGATTCGTAGAGAAATGTTTTCAAAAATCTGTCTTAAAATAATATTTCACCTGGAATTCTAAAACCTGAAAAATGATGAAGAGAATAAACCTATATTTAGACATTGATAATCTCAAAACCATATAATCCATATGCTCATGTGAATGGGGAAAGGAAAGATGATTGTGCAAAATAGTGAGCTAACAGAAAGGATAGATGGAGATAATTTCTGGATGGGAATTACACAGCAAACCTTGGGAACAGATAGTAGTGAGAGCAGTGGAGGACAGAAACTTCCCAGAAGGAAGAGTAATAGTGTAGGCAAGGTCAAAAGTTAATAGATTATGTCCAATTGTCAAGAAAATCAAAGTCAATTCAGATATGGAGCTCAATATGTTTTGAGACATTTCAAATAACAAACTAAAATAAAGGGAATTATTCATCAAAAAGAAAAATATTAAATGGGGAAGAAAATATAATTTCCTTACCATGTTATTTGAAAGGGATAATAGCTATAATATCATAAAATGTAAACAATACATGATAATTTAAAAGAAAAACATCTCAAAGAAGGACAAACTAAATAAAAAGAGAACATGCAGATTACTTTGAAACATAGAGGTAAATGCAACTCCAGACCTAAAATATTGAAAGGGACTGTGTATGAGGAGTTGGACTTCAAAATTCGTTATGATGGAGCAGGTAATTTTTGTTTCCAGTTATTACCCTATGATTCACTCTGAACGGAATAAAAATATATTTCTTTGTTGAAAGTTGGAAAATAAGTTTTAAAACATGGTCAGAGGATGACTCAGTTTTGGTGTTAAATGTACAGTGCAGAAATAAAGAAACCCGTTTACATAATTCCTTCATTTACTCACTTATAGAGTAAAGCTTAATGATCATACTTTCAGAGCTTTCGAAGACTAAATCAATGTTTATAAAATGCTTTCAACAGTGCCTCATATATAGTAAAAATAAATATGACATGATAATTAAGAATAACAAGAGCAATTAAATAATATTCATCATAATTGTTGGATCATGGGTGAAGTGGTTAATGAACTTGTCTTTAAGAAACACTCAAAGGAAGATGTATATAGTTAACATTTAAGTAAGACACCTTAATAATGCTGTCAAAAATATCATAATTATATTTGATTGTGTCAATGAGAATTGAATCTATATCATTTCATAATATCTGTAATATATCCTGGGATATAGTTAGTGCTAAAAATGTATTTGTTGAAAGATTGATAAATGAATGAACTAACATGCATCATTGGCTTTAACAATGTTTCTTTTGGTGTTTAAAACTGTGATTACTATTAAAACGTACCATTTAAGGGAGTGGAGACCATAAGTGAAATATGTTTCTTCTTTCTCTTCTCTAGAAAAATCAAAAAACAAAAAACCTATAAACACTTTAATGATTACACCAGCCTGATCATGCTAATGTTGAATAAAACAGAACTGACCCCAGCATCGTTCATTCTGAATGGAGTCCCAGGGCTGGAAGACATGCATGTCTGGATAGCCTTCCCATTCTGCTTCATGTATTTTGTGGCTATGGTAGGGAATTGTGGACTCCTCTACCTCATCCGTTATGAAGACTCTCTGCACAGGCCCATGTACTACTTCTTGGCCATGCTTTCCTTCACGGACCTTGTCATGTGCTCTAGTTCAATCCCTAAAGCCCTCAGCATCTTCTGGTTCCATCTCAAGGAAATCAGCTTTGATGAATGCCTGGCTCAGATGTTCTTTGTCCACACCTTCACAGCGACGGAGTCTGGGGTGCTCATGCTTATGGCCCTGGACCGCTACGTGGCCATCTGCTACCCTCTGCGCTACTCCACCATTCTCACTGATCCTGTTATTGCAAAGGTTGGGTTTGCCACCTTTTTGAGAGCAGTGTTACTCATCACTCCCTTGATTTTCCTTACCAAAAGTCTACCTTATTGCAGAGGCAATATAATACACCATACTTACTGTGACCAGCTATCTGTAGCCAAATTATCCTGTGGAAACATCATGGTCAACGTTATCTATGGCCTAATGGCTGCCCTCTTAATTGGGGGCTTTGACATCCTGTGCATCACAGTCTCCTACACCATGATCCTCCGGGCAGTGATCAGCCTCTCATCAGCAGATGCTCAGCAGAAGGCCTTCAGCACCTGCACTGCACACATCTGCGCCATTGTTTTCACCTACAGTCCAGCTTTCTTCTGCTTCTTTTATAACCGCTTTGGAAGCCACATTATCCCTCCATCTTGCCACATCCTTGTAGCAAATCTTTATCTTCTCATGCCTCCTACTATGAACCCTGTAGTCTATGGAGTGAAAACCAAGCAGATACGAGACTGTGTCCTAAGAATCCTTTTAGGAACTAAGGATTCCAAATCCCACAAATCATGAAAAGGACATTTGTTAGGGAAGGGAAGGAAGGAAAGGGAAGGGTAGGAATGCTTCTGCCTGCTATTTAGGCAGGAGGTAATGATATCTTCCTAAAAGTACCATCTTGAGCATAACAGGGAAGATGTTGAGTGATGCTTTTCCATTAAGCATCTTCAGAATCCCCACATCAGAGGCATGGCCAACACACTCTACGAATTTGATATCATCTCACCTCTGTGAAGACCTGGTGTCATCACTAACCCAATTTCCCATGACTAAATCCTTATGTAAGCTAAGAGAGTTATGAAGAGAAATACATGAAGTAGAAGGAGATAATCTACAGTCATCAAGACAAGATAATTTTTGCCTTATTTTTGAATAGTAATTGGAATTCACTGATTGAAAGGCAGTTGTTAACTTTCCATGATGAAATTTTTCTCATCGTTACCCCAGGTCCTTGGTTTTCTCAATGGTGTCTTCCTGATGGAGAAGTTAGGGCATATCTCAAGAGGTAATTCATCTAATGAGATTTCAGCTTCTAGGTATTTAATTTGAAAATAAATTAGTCTTCCAACCACAAGTGCCCTAGCCTAACTCTACCCAAAACTGCTTTCTACAGACTAGTGGAATATAAATTTTACTATTAAGATGGCCTTAAACAAACAGTCCATTTAGAAAGAATGATAGAAATGCTAACCAAATATAAAAATCATCATCATAAATATTACCTGTAATTAGCACAGGGAAAGGGGGAGCAAAAGGTACATTTCTCATATTCTTTACATTTGAAAATGAAACTCAAGGAATTAGTGCTGCATTCACTTTAATTTTTAAGTTTGTGCAAATTAATAACAAGGAGAGGGACTGAAGATGTTTCTATTAACGTCACAGAAATCATGCCAAGAATTAAACAAGAATATAGAGAAAACTTACTATTTAAAAATTTCAGTCCCTCCCTGTCCAACCAATAAGTTTCCCCCAGTTAAGTTTAAATACAATCATTAAGTTACATGTAAACATTTTGAGATGCCATTTATTTCTCATTTTATGATCCTACTTAAAAAACAATCCACTCTTCCAAGTATCAGTAACCTCATTTACCACCCATGTCTTTTTTTGTTTTTTTTAAAGATTTATTTATTTATTTAATCGCCCCCCCCCCCCCCCCCCGTTGTCTGTTCTCTGTGTCTATGTGCTGCGTCTTGTTTCTTTCTATCTTTCTACGCTTCTGTTGTCGTCAGCAGCACGGGAAGTGTGGGCGTGGGTGGCGCCATTCCTGGGCAGGCTGCACTTTCTTTCCCGCTGGGCTGCTCTCCTTACTGGTGCACTCCTTGCGCGTGGGGCTTCCTTGCACGTGGGGCTCCCCTACGCGGCAGGGCACCAATGTCTTTATTCAAATAAAAGCAAAACTTCAAATAACAAATTGTCAGTATTCACTTTCTCCACTTTCTTCATCCCAAACCACTCTTCCTGATGCTTTTTTTCAGTTTCACCTCTGCCTTTGTGTAGACAAATTGAAAAGGTCATCCTCTATTTTCACCTAACACTACTTCTCAGGAATAATGAATGTAATTCATTTATTCCTAATGTCTTGAAATAATCACCCTTTTAAAAACCTCAGAAACTCTACATGTTTCATGTTTTTCTCCACCTTTCTGAACACTTTTACAACCTAATTTGCAATTCCCTCCTTTTATTTCAGATTTTTACATATATTATACTTTTTTAAGAAAATTCTTAAATTTTAATGTGGTCATTCATCATTTTAAACATAATTTATGAGTCTTATTCATGACATTGACTGACATAATAAAGCAATTTAAATTTAATCTTCTAATTGTTTTGATACAGATTTCCATATTCATGTCTCAAACTGTATGTTCTCCTTGCTCGTTGTAGGGTTCTATATCTCTTTCTCTGTTCACAGCGATTAATCATGCTATTTGTGGCTTATTTAAAATCATCTGTCAATGCCAACATCAAATGTGTATAAAAGGGCTTCTCCTTTATTATCTCATCAAGATTTCATTTCCTTAAGTATGCTTAATTATAATCTTTTAAAAAGTTTTCCCCAACCAAAACATAACATTGTCTAACAAAACTTTCTATCTTGTTAGACAAAGCAACTGCACCATCCAATAAAATTAGTGATGTGCACATGTGCACATATATGTGTGTACAAACACAGAGAATGTTCAAAGTATTTTTGCAGAATAAATAAATGCATTGATGTATTTGTCAATTTCAAAAAGTGTAGAACAGGTAAAATGAGAAGAACAGCGACTTCTGGAAAGAGATCTTCAATATGAATCCTGAAGAACAGTGATATTTAAAGACTGGGCATTAGAGTAGAAGCCCTTATAAGGAACTTGAAAGAAATGATCAAAGGTGTGAAAGGAAATATGGGTTTAAAATGTCTGTGAATCCAAAGGAAGGCAGCGTTTTCTGAGGAGGGATTAGATAATTTGTATTTTCCCACAGTAATATTGCTTGACAAACAACCACAAAACTTCAGTGGCATACAATAGTAAATATTTGTTTTTGCTCATGAGCCTAGGAGTCACTTGAACACTTCTGTTAATTTGGATCTTAATTATCCTGTTAATCGCATGAGATTTGACTGACATATCCAGTCATCAGCTGGCCTTGACTGCGGACTGACTGGAGAAAGACAGTCTCAGCTGAGAGGACTCATTTCTGCTACATGTGGCCACACATCCTGAAACCAAGGCCAGTTCTTGTTCTCAGGTTGTCACTGGCAGGGTTTCCAGGAGGAGGTACATGTAGGAAAATATGCACATGTATTCATGTATTTTTGTTTCCTTTTTTAAAAAATTAGTTTATTGAAGTATATCACTCATACATAAACATAAATAAACAATAATTGTATAGTAATTGTTGTGAGCTTACAAAACAGACATATATAATATCATACAGCACTCTCATAACTCACCCTACTACCAATAACTTGCAATGTTGTTAAACCTTTTTAACTAATGATTAAAGAGCATTTTCAAAATACTGCTAGTAGCCAAAGTACTTTTCTCCCAACCAACCCTATTATTATTTTCCTTATTTAATTTATATATGAACATACATAAACAATTAAGTGTATAATAAAAGTTGTGAACTTACAAAGCAAACATGCATACCATCATATGGAAGTCCCTTACATCAAACCTCCACCAACACCTTGCATTGTTGTGAGACTTTTCTTACAAATTGTGAAAGAATATTGTCAAATTCTTAACTAACCATACTCCTTCTCTTACCTTTGGCATGTTTTTCCCCAAAACCACCCTATTATTATTTTTTAAATATATTTTTTATGACAGAAGTTGTAAGCTTATAAAATAATCATGCACATAATGCAGAATTCCCAAACAACACCCCTTCATCAACACACCACACTGTGATGGAACATTTGCTACAGATAAGATAATATCATCTGATTGTTACTATGTCCATAATGTACATTTACTTGGCTCATATTTTCCGTACTGCTTCATTATCAACACAGTATATCTTTCACATAGATGTAAGAATATTATATTATTATAATATAAGCACTGTCCACAGGTCAGTTCAGCTCTATTTTACCCATGCTTCTCCGCATTCCGAACACCCTGTAGTAGCAATGTACATTTGTTGTAGCTCACAAGGACACCCTTGCATCTGTACCATTGACCTCAATTCTCATTCACTTCTTGGTTTACTGTGCTAGTCAATTCCTAGATATTTTTTCTAGCATTCTGTCAATTGGTATTTACATCCCTAGACTACCATTTTCAGCCACATCCCCATTTATAAACTAGCTGTTGCTCACTATGTGCTAACATCCACTCTATATATTTACACACATTTACATTAAAATTTCTACATTCATTAAGCATTAAACATCAATTAAAATTTCTATATACATACAGCACTCCATCTCAGTCCTTTCCTTATCTCCTTTAGGAATCCACCACCTACCAACAGGTCTGGAAGATATTTTTCTACAATTTCTTCTAGAAGTTTTATGGTTCTTGCTTTTATTTTTAGGTTCTGATCCATTTGAGTTAATTTTTGGATAAGATGTGATATAATCCAATTTTTCAGCACCATTTGTTTCATGGACTTTTCTGCTGTGAGTGTTTGACAGGCTAGTCAAAAATCACTTGACCATACATGTTAGAGTCTGTTTCTGAACCATAAATTTGGCTCCACTGGTCTATGTGTCTGTCTTTATGCCAGTACCATCCTGTTTTCTCCACTATAGCTAGGTTATATGATTTAAAGTCTGGAGATGAAGGTTCGCTTTTCCTTTTTATGTTTCTGGCTATTCAGGACCACTCAACCCATAAGTAAATTTGATGATTTGTGTTTTCATTTTTTTTTTTTTTATGATGGTGGAATTTTTACTGGGCTTGCATTGAATCAGTATATCAATTTGAGTAGAATTGACATCTTAATGATATTTAGTCTTCCAATCCATGAGCATGGAATGTTCTTCCAGTTATTTATGCCTTTTAAAATTTCTTTTAATATTGAATTGCAGTTTTCTAAATACAAAGGCATTACATCATTGGTTACGTTTCTTCCTGACTATTTGAGTTTTATCTGTCAACTGTTATTGTCAGCACTCTTTTGACATTTTTAGTTACTTTTATTGATATAATCTTTATTTCTAGACTCTCTTCCAGACCTCCCTCTCCTGTCTTTTCTTTTCAGGCTCTAGCACACCCTTTCGCATTTCTTGAAAATCTGGTCTCTTGCTTAGAAATTCTCTCAGTTTCTATTTATCTGTGAATATTCTAATCTTGCCCTCATTTTTGAAAGACAATCTTTTAAAAGACAACATAAGATTCTTGGCTGGAAGTTTTTCTTTTGTAGTATCCTAAATATATCAGACCATTGTCTTCTTGCCTCCATGGTTTCTGATGAGAAATCAGCACTTAATCTTATTGGGTATCCCTTATATCTTATGCATTGCTTTTCTGTTGCTGTTCTCAGAATTCAGACTTTATATTTGGCATTTGACATTCTGATGAGTAAGTGTCTTGGAGTTGTTCTATTCAGATTTTTTCAGATGGGAGTACATTGAGCTTCCTGGATGTGAATACCTGTGTCTTTCAATAAGGTTGGGAGATTTTTTTACCAGTATTTCTTCAAATATCTTCTGCCCCTTTCTCCTTCTCTTCTCTTTCTGGGACACCCATGACATGTATGTTTCACACCTTTTGCTGTCATTTAGTTCCCTGAGACTTTGTTCAATTTTTTCAATTCTTTTCTTCATCTGTTCTTTTGTAGATTGACTTTCAGAGGCTAGTTCTTCAAGTTCACCAATCCTATCTTCTGCCTTCTCAAATCTGCCATTGTAGGATGCCAATGTTTTTTGTAAATTTCATTTATTGCACCTTTCATTCCCATAAGATATGTATGCTTTCAAATTCTTCTTTGTGCTCATCCATTGTCTTCTTAATATCCTTAATATTTTTAGCCATCTCATTGAATTTGTTAAGGAGATTTGTTTGAACAGTTATAATTAGTTGACTCAACTCGTTTATGTCATCTGGAGGCTTATGTTGTTCCTTTATCTGTGACATAGCTTCCTGTTTCTTGGTGTGGATTGCAATTTTTTGTTGGTGTCAAGGCTGCTGGATTACAAGCATATTTATTCTGGGTGCAGTTTTTCTCCACAGTTTAGGGCTTCCTGTCCTTTTTCCCTTGCTGGCTGGCTCAAGCTGCCCCCATTGTGCCAGGGATCAATGAAATTTCTCCCAACTTTCTCCTTTGTCAGAGGTAGGGACAGAGTCACAGCTCTATGGAATAATCCAAGTTGTGCAGGCCAGACTGTAATTGCCCAGAGAGACTGATGAAGCTCCACACCCCTCTCTCCCTTGCCTGGGGCTTGGATGGACCTGCAGGTATGCATGGCAATCTAGGCAATCTGGGTACAAGATGACCACAGTTGCCCTGGGAGACTTCCAGTTTTCAATCTATGCCAGCCAAAGTGCCTGCAGTTACCTGGATAAACTGGTGCTGGGAACACAGGCCTCCTCCCTGCCAGAAGTGGGGCTGAAGACAAGTTTAGGGCTGCAGGCCAATCTGTGTGAAAGAACCTGGTTCCTGCCATCACTGTGATTTTTGGTTAGCGGGCTTCCCCTCAGGTTGGGGGTGGAGTCAAAATGGCGCCTACTGGTGTCTTTCCAACTTGGCCAGATTCATACCCCAGCTGTTCCCAGGGCTATATCTTAGCCAGCCAAGTCTACCAATCAGTAGCTGAAATCGTTAGATTACCTGTCTCCTCCTCCTCTGTTTTTCGGAAATGGAGCTTCCAATTCCAGACACAAAATAGCTCCCGCAGCAGCTCATGCTGCCAGAGTAGGATAAACACAGGCTTCTGCAGCTTGGCTGGTAATTTCACAGAGAGGCTGGTGCAGGTCTCCCCAGCTTCCTCCCTGCTGGAGGTGGGGCTGTGGCCTAGGCTAGAGCTGCAAATTGACCTGGATGGAAAGAAGCCGGTCCCCACCAGCACTGTGATTTTCTGTCCATCTCACTTACCCTCGTCCATGCGTGGACTTAAGATGGTGGCTACCACGTACCTCCTTCTCACTTGAACAGCCTCAAACTTTAGCTGTTCCCAGGATTATACTTTAGCCCACTGAATTTCCTCATCAGTAGCTAAGGTTGGTGCCCAACCATCTTTTCCTCCCCCTTTTCTGGGAAATGGAGCTTCAATCCCAGCCAAGGAACTGCTCCCAAGGTGACTTTTGCCTCCAGTGGAGGATAGGCACCAGCCTCCAGGGCATGGAGCACTCTACTACAAGTCTTCTCTGCAGACTGGCACTCTGCTCCTTCCTTTCCTTCAAGGATATGGCAGGATGCTTTCTGGCCTTCTGGAGCCCCCAAACAGGTGCTCCAGCTCGCTCCAGGTAGTTCTGGGAAATGCCCCATAGCAGGAGCTGACTCGGGGAAGTCCTTACTCCACCGATGTCTTGCTGGTTGCCTGGACATGTATTTTTGAAAGTCTATAATTGTGTTATGTTTGTTACTCTGCCACTGACCAAAACAAGTCACAAACTCAACTTTAGGATAACACTGAGGAGGACTCTAGATTTATGGAGCACAGCATGTAGATAGAGGGACGCCATCTATTGGGGTCATTAATGCAATTAATCCACCACAAGGGCCTAAAGCTCAATAAATAGTAATTAAGTGTGTGTGGCTAAAAGAGTGGATCTTTCAAAGTTACCTTGTATATTGAGTAAAACTAATCAAAAAAGTAAAAAGGAAATTCAGTATTTGGGAGGGGCATATTTTGGGAGTTTTGAAAGCCTATATTTGTCAACATCTGCAAAGTAACAAAAGATTCCTTAGATACTCCACACACAGATGTGAGTCAAGTGAAACTCTGTTCTCAGAAATTTTATAACTCTGGAGCAGAGGGGAGGAATGGTGAAGAAAGGGAAAAACAGTGTGGAACGTGTACAGTAAAAAAACAAAAGGTTGGTTCTAGAAATGGAATTTGGGATAAACCTCACAATAGGGCAAATGAAGACTAAGAGATTTTAATCTAATCAGATAAATAATAAATTCTTGAAACCTATTGGTGTAGAAGGACTCAAGAGAAAGTATGATTATATAAATGCAAACTTCAGCATTACCACACACTGTGTTGTTAGACAAAATTCTCAACTTTTCTGTGCCTCAGAAAACTCTTTTATAAAAGAGAACAAATAATTATATCTAAAAATTAGCAGTTACTATGATGATGATTTATGAAAATAAGCAAAATGCTTGGATTAAATTTTGGTATATCAGAAGTACTAGATAAGTATTTTCTTTTTATGTGTTGGGTAAAGAATTTTGAATCTAGCTTACCAGAAGGAAAAGTAGTCAATCGTGGGAAATAGTGGGAAAGCATGTCATAGACACTCTATGCTATTATAAACATACATAGTATGGTGATAATCCTAGACTATGTAATATTATAAAATCATGTGATTTTCTGATTTGATGTGTGTTTGTGTGAGTCAGAAGATAAGACTGAATTGATTGATGAAATTCTTCTGAAAAATTACATCTGGAACACCCCAAAAGAATCAAGCGTTTGCAGCCTAGAGGTAAGTGCATCTTCACCCCTTCCATTTTTCTTAATGGAGCTCAACTTAACCAAGCCAAGTGCGGTGTGATACAAGAGTTCCAAGTCTGTAATGTCTGGTGTTGCACAAATGACTTTGCATTTTCTGCTCTCTAGAGCTGGCCAACCCAGTATTTTCTGAGTTACTGCTCTTACTCCTATTTGGATATATCATCAGGACAGAAATTTTTTAAAAAATCCTCCTGAAACGGGCATTTACAAAACCTAAATATAAGGAGCAAGAGGATTTATACTCTGCTTTTCTTTCAAAAAGAAGCCCCCAAAGACCTTCTTTAAACAGATATCTCTTCTAAAATTTAGACATTTTACCCATCTATGCCTGTATTTAATAAAGGCTAACTCAAGAATAGATAAATGTGGATGTTAGTTAAATACCAATAAGGATGTTAGTTAAATAAAGTGATTTCAGTACTTCCCTATTTATAACCTCCATCCTCTGGGTTTTATCAGCTTCAGGGTGATTTGGGTTTTATTCCCTGGAGAACATGATTTCTCTCCCTGAGTTTCACCTCCGTTTTCATAAAATCATAGACTCCATCTGCAGTGGTTATAAACACCTCTGAGTTAGAGAAGATTGATACATAAAAGGAGTCCAGTCCAGTAAGCCCCACAGTATGTACATAGCTGGGGCCAGCTTCTGCATAGATTTGGGGATGCATTAGAGAAGATACGATTCACCTGCGATAGGAGCACCTGCAGTGTCATTTTTCCTACTGAGTCGGTTTTGTCTTTTCACAGTTATCAAGTCCCCTGGAGGTGAATATCTGCAGTCTTAAATGGTTTGAGCCAGGATCATGCTCTAAGGACCCTGACCCCCACCTGAACCAGCCAATGGAAATTAAAAACCAAAGCTAGTTTCAGAACTAATTCTGCTACATGTATAAATGCATGTTATCACGCAGACACAGGTTCAGAAGACCTGCTCTTTAAATTGAAGATTCCCTTGCTCTAGGTCATTTTAGGAGCTCCACTAGGACAGTACTTAAATAATACTAAAAAAACAATAATTTTTGGACGATTTCTTTGTAGAAATCATGTGTCTGTAGAAATCTGTGCCTAATTAACCTGAGTACTGGACAGTTTTATAGGAACTTGATATGACAAAATATTCGGTTTCCCACTTCCTCTATGGCCTATTACAAAGATTGTTAAATTACAGCAAAGTATATTAGCACCAACATCCTACAAAATCATATTCATTGCTTTGTCAGATTTTAATCCTATTAGATAGTTTGAGCATTTATAATGCTTTACAAAGTTTCTAAGGCAAATTTTTACTTGGCTGTATCAGAGTTCTTCAATTTCTGGTTCCATTGAGTTTCTACATGTATTCATGTTATTGTTCTCTTAGATCTCTGACTCTTTAGAAGCAGTTTCCAGGAGTCAAGTGTTGATGGTTATTGACTCCACTGAGGAAAAAGTCATCCAGGTCCTCATTTAAATTGACCATAGACATATTAATTATCTTTCCATATTGCAAGGACTTTAATTAGAAATTTTCAGAGAGGTTAATCTTTATTGCAACTTCAGGAGCTCAGAATGAATTATACTATTATATAGATTAGAATTGAGGGTGCTTAGAGGTTAAGGCAATTTTTCAAATCATAGGGCCACAGGCCACCACAATGTTATGACTGTTGGACATTGGTAAATGTGACAAGTATTTGTGGTGGTTTTCAAGAAATTCCCAGAATCGAAAGAGCACTTAGTTTCTCTTGTATATCTTTCAAGGTTATAGCATAAATCTGTGATTGATTAAGGGAACATAATCCATTCTAAGAGTAAATCCAGCTATCTTCCTAGCAATTTTTATCATTTCTAAAGGTTTGTCTGTAGATGTTCTTGGCATCTCAACATAGCTCATTATATGTTCAAAAATAGATGCCAGCTACATTTATTTCTTATAATCCACTAGACTTTGATCCTCTACGACACTGAGTAATAGAACGTGAGATAGCGGACATGCAAGACATGTCCATTAAATAAGTAGTTATCTTTGAATTTTTACTAGATAATACTCATGATCTTACAAAAGTTCCTTCTTTTAATTTGAATTTTTAAAAAATATATAAAATCAAATACATTTCTGCTCCGTCTAATCTTTTGTAATACTTCTTTTGACTCTGAGTGAATTTCAATTACTAATTTTGTAATGTTAAAGCAGACTTGTTAATGCATTTTATATATTTTTTAGAGATTGCACAGGTACATTTCCTGACATTGGACATTCACAATAGAAATAGTCCTAAAATTTTTTGAAATGTTTTTCCATTAAGAAATTGTCTTGTTTAGCAGATGCAGAGTTTTCCTTCTTTTTGTAATTCCTTGAACAACATACATTGAGTATTAATTGTATATTCTCCGAAGGATTATCAATATTCTTTGGCAAATTTCTGTTAATTTTTGTTAAATTTCCAATTTCTGTTTCTGTTTCTTTATCTTGTCCCTCAGTTACAGTTAATTATTTAAAATCTGGAAATTGCATGGATTCAAAAATTTCAGTTTTGAATCATAAAGTGATTCACACATTTCCTTAGTATTTTTTAATTAATTTTCTAAAAGCCAAGTCCTGATTTTTAATTATATTGCATATTTGTGTCTTACCTTTCATTTCTCTTGCATCTTTTCGTAGATTTTATCTGCTTAATGATTTTCTTTAAATATTAAGCTTTTTAATTTTTGGAGAATTCTTTTTACCTTTTTCTCCAATTTCAGTGCTTCATTTTGAAAATTCTTTTTGTTTCATGTTTACTGTGAAGTTCGTTGTTATAATTCCTTGAAGTAAATGAGTAGCTCACAAATTTAAGTAAATTTTGTTTGTAATGCATGCCCTTACAGTGGTAGATTTCTTAAATATCATTTTAGGCCTTAATCTTAAATTTTGTGGTTTTCGGTTTTCAGTTCTTTAGTTTTTGTGATTTCCAGTACTTTTATATACATGCTATTATTCCTGCAAGCATATTTAAATTTTTCCAAATATTTTCACTTCTTTATCTCTTTTATGCAAAAGTAATGTTGTTTTTGTATTTTGCTTTGTGATCTTCATTAAATTAAATCTTTGTTATTTCTTGGCTGGGACCTTCCACAAGTTAGATACTCATAAATATTGTGTGTGCTGAAAATAATCTATAGTATCTAATTTTGTATATAGGTATATATATTAATTCTTTTGTGCAATATTTTTAATTGTGCTGTTAGATGTATACCATTAACATTTTTTGTTTCAGGAATTGTGCCTCTTGCTATAACTGTGAATTTTCCATTATATTCTTTGATTTGTCTTAGGTTGAAATAGGTTCAGGCAAGGCACAAATATCATATTATTCTGCCAGTGGTTCCTTATATCAATGTATAATTTTCCTGTTGAATTGAATAATTGCTTTTTCAAATATCTGATACGATCTTGTTAAAGTTTTTTCTTTGCAAGAATACAATATGCATTCTGTCCATTTCTTTTCGAACTTCGTGTTTTAAGTGTCTCATAAATACCACCTAGTTTTAAAGAAATGATTCTGAAAGTATTTATCTTTTATTGTCAAGTTCAATCTATTAATAATGAAAATGTTTATAGATATGTATAATTTCACTTTTGTTGTTTTCTAATACCAATGAATTTCTTTAGTGTTCTTTTGCCTTGATGAAATTTCCATTATTTTTCCCTTTCTCTTGATTTACATTACTCTCCCTCCCTCCCTCCCTCTCTCTCTCTCTCTCTCTCTCTCCTCTCTCTTTCCCTCTCTATACTTCCATTCTCCTTGCTATCATGCATTTCATTTTCCAACACAGAGAGAGAAAATAAATTAAAATCGTGAATTGTTGTCAATGCTTTTTGCCTCCTTGTGGTAACATCTATTCCTACTTTGAAGCGTTATTATTTTATTTAACAATTACTTATATTTGCTCATATTTTCAAGCATTTTTTCCACAAATCTCCTTTACATTTTACCTCATTGTCATGAGTTATCTCAGTAATGACTTGGAACATATCCAAACTATGAGAATTTAAAAATCCACCATGTTTTGCCTTAATCTTTACATTATAATGAGGTATGAGCTTCAATTTTCATGTTAATTGCTATGAGAAATTGAAGATATAGTGTTAATAGATTTTGGTTTCTCTATTTCGAAATTTTCTCTTGTCTTAAAATTTTTCTTCGTGTTTAAAGTTTATTTTTCAATGTGGGATCCTGAATTTGAATTACATGTACTTCATTAAGATTTTATTTATTTTATACTCAGCATTTGTATTTCTACAATATGATACATGCCTATGCCTTTTATCTATTCTGCAAAATCTCAGCCATTTGGCTTTCAAATACTTTCTTTCTCTCCGTCTCTGTGGGTTTTTGTTTTCTTTTGTTTTTTGCTGTTGCTGTTCGTTTCTGGAAGCCCTATTAGTTGCATAGTGTAGTTTGATTGTTTAATCATTCTTCTATATAACATTGAGTTCAATGACCACATTCTGTTTTAGGATAAGTATGTATTTAATTTCCAGTTTTCATGGTACTTCATTCTTGTTATCGGTATAAAGTCTTCTATTTCATAGTCATAAAAATGGACCTACCTCCTCAATTCCTTGAATTCATATTCAAGAAATTCTTATTGTTTTATCTGCAGACTTCATTGATGATTATTTTCTCATATTGTTTTTAAACTTATGTTTCACTGTGGGTTTTATTTCATTTGTGATTCCCATGTACATTAACAGGGTAAGTTATCAAGATATATATTTTGTTTAATTCTTCTGGTTTTCTCATCCAGAAACACGTTTTATGTTACTTCTTTGTCTTGGTACTTCCTATATTAAAACATTAAACAGAGAGCAGTGGATGTAGCTCAAGTGGTTGAGTGCCTGCTTCCCACGTGCGAGGTCCTGGATTCAATCCCCACTACCTCTTAAAAAAAAAAAAGCTAAGCACAGGCTCCGGAAATATTCATGATTCATGACATGTTCATATTTGTGAGATATGAATCTTTACTCAGTGCCCTAAACAATGATATACATCTTTTACGCCTGTATGAACAGATATAAATAGTTTTTTCAAGGTGCTCTTTTCATTAAGGGTGAAGCTATTTCCTGATCATGAGTTGACTAACCAATACCATTGCTAGTACCCATTAAAAGAATGGTCCAAAACCTTTTTCTGTTCTGGTTTCAGTAGTAAAATGCCAATCAATAGACATTAGTGCCATTGCCATCTATGAGCTCTCCATTCTCTTGCGGAACCAATATTTAATTTTAGAGATCTTGTATAAGATTGCTTCTTAATTTCCAAAGCTAGAGTATTTTTTATTTTAATTTGATATTTATAATATTTATTAAAATTTTTGCTTGTTATATTTTATTGACTGATTAAAAATCTTTTAAGGATTTGTACTTTTCTATTATTATTTATTTACCACAGCTAATTATGTTGTAATTATTATGGATATTTTTACCTGTTTTCAGGTGAATATATGTACCAAGTTTATATTGATATTACCCTCTCTACAGAGTCTATGCTGTCAGTCACCTATATATATATATATTTTTAACATTGTCTATATATTAATTTGATAATATTTGGAATAGCCAAAAGATAGAAATTATAATTAGCAAGCATTTGTTAAGGAAAACGTTATGAAATTGTTCTGGCTTAAATCAAGTTTTTAATAAAAAAGCATATAAAGGAAATATCCTAGATATTTAACATGTTGGATTTAACATGCCTTCTCACAAAACATATATCTCACAGTCATTGTGTTTTTCATTTCTACTGTACTTAATGTGTGGCTGCCTGGATTGCTCCATCAAGCAAATATAAACGTGTCCATATAGGGGAAAGTTACTTCACATCAGAATCAATTGAATTTAAAGAATACTGGAATTTCCAATACACATTCTTTCTTTTATGTAAGTTTGGCTTTAGCCAGGCCATTAGTATTCTGTATATTAGTTTCCTCATTGTAAAATGGTTATAGTAAGCTACCTTATACATATTAATGAAAATTAAGTAATATTTACAAGTTCTTCACAATTTCTCAACTACTTAAACAAAAGGAATGCCTTTCATGTATTCTATGGTCTAATGTATTACTTGAAAATTTCCTCTGATCTATCAGTCAACTCTTAATCTGTATGTTTAAGCCTCTAAAGAAATCAACCCTTTAACAAAGACAGATTTAAAAGCCAAGACCATTATGATATGAGATCCCTTTTAACGTGTCCTGCTTCTAAAACTTACTACATCGAAGATCATGAATAAAGCCATCATTTTTATTTGATATTCCTTTTCTCAGTGTGATGATTAGGTAATGTGTCATCTCAGCCAGGTAACGGTGCCCAGTTGTTTGGGCAAACAAGCACCGTGCAAATTGTTAATACAAGGGCAAATCATGGACTTTAAGCATTAGTGAGTTGATTGCATATATGGCTGATTACTTCTGCAATCAAATGAGACAGCTGTCAGCAATGAATGACTTCTCATCCAATCAGCTGAAGGCCTTAAAAGAAAGAGAAGTGCTTTCAGCATTCAGAGAGAGAATTCCCATCTCTACTTCAGACAGCCAGTGTCTCCTGGGTAACGCATAGAGGAAACTCATTGGAATCTCCAGCTTGCAGCCTGCCCTATGGAATTTAGACTTCTGTGTCCTCACAGCCATTTGAGACAAGTTTATAAACTCTATTTAAAGATATCTCCTGTCAGTTCTGTTCCCTAGAGAACCCAACTACTAACTCAGTCATGAAGGGTGGGTGTATTATGACCTGATTTATGGAGTTTTGGTGTGATTATCTGAGTTAGCACATAGAATGTGATACCACAGTTCTGGCTTCATAATAAATGTCCAAAAATGTTGGTGGGATGATGAGAACAAAGAGGATTCTCCCTTTGATCCCCCTTTCAAATATCATCATTGTAGGTAAATCCTTTTCAAATATTGTGTTAGAGATAGTAATGAATAATAAACTTGAATATTTTTCTTTTCAGGGAATGATGCTCCAGGTTCTCAGAGATTCCAACAGCTCTAAATTGCAGGTTTCTGACTTCATCCTGATGGGATTTCCAGGCATTCATGAGTGGCAGCACTGGCTGTCCTTGCCCCTGGCTCTGCTCTATCTCTTAGCTCTCAGTGCCAATATCCTTATACTGATCACCATCAACCAAGAGGCTACACTGCATCAGCCTATGTACCATTTTCTGGGTATCCTGGCTGTGGTTGATATGGGCCTGGCTACTACGATTATGCCCAAGATTTTGGCTATATTATGGTTCAATGCTAAGACTATCCGTCTTCCAGAGTGCTTTGCTCAAATGTATGTCATACATTGTTTTGTGGGCATGGAGTCAGGCATCTTCTTCTGCATGGCCATTGATAGATATGTAGCCATTTGCCGACCCCTACGATATCCATCAATAATTACTGATTCCTTTGTGGTCAAGGCCACTGTGTTCATGGTCCTCAGAGACAGCCTGCTTACCATCCCAGTGCCTGTGCTGGCTGCTCAGAGACACTACTGCTCTAGCAATCAAATTGAGCACTGTCTGTGCTCTAACCTTGGGGTCACCAGCTTATCTTGTGATGACAGGATGATCAACAGTATCTACCAGTTACTTCTGGCTTGGACACTCATGGGCAGTGACCTGGGTATGATTATTTTATCATATGCTTTGATACTTCACTCTGTGCTAAGGCTGAATTCAGCAGAAGCTGCATCCAAGGCCCTGAGTACCTGTACATCTCATCTAATCTTAATTCTTTTCTTCTACACAGTTGTCGTTGTCATTTCCATCACTCATAGTACAACAAACACAGCTCCCATCTTTCCAGTTTTGCTCAACGTATTGCACAATGTCATTCCCCCTGCCCTCAACCCTATGGTCTATGCACTCAAGAATAAGGAGCTCAGGCACGGCATGTTCAAAGTGCTTAAACTTGACATCAAAAGCAACTAGCCTGCCGTTGGTGCTCACACATTTTTTGAAGATTTGAAACTCTTTTGATGCTTTTATTGACAATTTGAATACAACTTAAATAGAGCTGTCAGATATTCCTTCACATATTTCAGGAAAAAAAAGATTCTTCTGCAAAGATTATTTCCACACATCTTAATATCACTATATACTTACTCATTATACTGTTCAAGGACAATCATCAAATATATCTTTTCTGATCCAATAGAATGAACTTAGAAAAAAATAGCCAGTAAAGAAATTGAAAATTCACAAACATTTGAAAATTAAACACTGTACTTTAAAACAGTCAAAGAATTAAAAAGGCAATCACAAGAGAAAATTAGGAAATAGCTTGAGGCAAATGAAAATGAAAATACGATATAACAAAACTTTCTGAAGACATCATAAGAAATATTGAAAAGGAAATGCATAGTTCTAAGTGTTTACATTATAAAAGAAGATAGATTTCAAATCAAATACCTATCCTCATCCTGGAGAAGTACAAAAGAAGAGAAAACCAAACCCACAGCAAGCTGAAGTTAGAAAATGTCCAAGACTAGAGAGAGAAAAGTGAAATGGAGAACTAAAATAGAATCAACAAAATCAAAAGTTGGTCCTTGGCAAGGATCAACAAAATGGACAAATTTTTAGCCAGACTGATGAAGAAAAAAGAAAGGTGAGACAAATAACTAACATTAAAAAATGAAAAGGGGAACATTGCTATTGAACCCACTGACATAAAAAGGAATATAAAAGGATACAATGGACAACTATATTCCAATTAGTAAATAATCTAGCTGAAATGGAAATTCTTCAAAACCTAAAATCTACTTATACTGGATATGGAAGAAAGAGATGATCTCAACAATCCAGTAACTACCAAAGAGAATAAATCAATAATTAAAACCTCCCAAAAAAGGAAAACCCTGGACTAAATGTCTTCACAGGAGAATTTTACCCAACTTTCCAAGAAGACGTAACACCAAAACTGATCAAACCCTTCCAAAATACTGAAGAAGAGGGAACTCTTTCTAAAGCATTCTGTGAGGCCTACAGCATCTTAGTACCAAAGCCAAAAAAAGATACCTTGACTAAGAAAATTGCAGGCCAATATCTCCTATGACTATAGATGCAAAAATTCCAACAAAATACTAGCAAATGATATCCAACCACACATTAAAAGAATTATACACTATAATCAGGTGGAATTTATCTCTGGTATTCAAGGATCATTCAACATAAGATAACCAATTATTGAGGAGTGCATGTTGCTCAGTGGTTGAGTCCCTGCCTCCTATAAGCAAGGTCCTGTGTTCAATTTCTGGTAAATCCTAAAAAAAAGTTCAATTGTGTATCACCACATTAACAGAATGAACAGGAAAAATACATGATCAGATCAATCAGCTCAGAAGAAAGCATTTAATTAAATTCACCATCTTCCTTTATAATAACCTGTGGATGAGACTCACTCCACCTTATAAAGGCCATATGCAGTACCATGTAACAAATATTGCATCCGTTTTTGATAAAAATACTACAAAAGAAAGGAATTGAAATAAACCTTTTCAACATGAGAAAGGTCACAAAAGAAAATCCCACAGCTGAAATTCTACTCGGTTGTGAAAGACTGAAAACTTTCCTGCTGACTTGGGCACAAGACAAGTATGCCCACTGTCACCACTGTTGTTCAGTATGGAGATACAGATACTAGCCTGAGCAATCAGACAAGAAAAAGAAATAAATGGCATACATATCAGAAAGGAAGTAAAACTTTTGGTATTCACAGATGATATTATCATACACATCGAGAGTCCCTAAAAATCTACATCAAAAGTCCTAGTGCTATTAAAGGAGTTAAGCAGAGTGGCAGTGTGGGAAAAATATTTTAAATTGTATTTGAACTTTGTATGACCTGTTCTTTATTGTAGATGCTGCAGTTGTTCCTTACTGTAGGTGTTGCAGTTGTTCCCCATTACTGTAGATGATGTAATAGTTCTGATACCAAACAGCTGCTCAGCAGTATCCAATAAATACAAGGTGGAAACTAGGGTCGGTGCTCTCAGTTCCAGAAGCTGTGAGTACCCTGGTCCCATCTTTATCTCCTTTCTTGTGTCTTTTGCTCTGTCCATTATTTCATAAAGTTCTGCATTGCCTTCCCTTCAAGCCAACATCACTGAGCTAATGGCAGTAACTGGCACCCAACGTAGAGCCTGAAATGAAGCTCAGTAAGTAGGATACAATATTAATACTTAAAAATTAATAGTATTTTAGACATTAGTAATGAGCAATCTGAGGAGGAAGTCAGGAAAAAAATTCCATTTACAAGAGAGACTAAAAGAATCAAATATTTAGGAAAAGAATTAACCAAGGATGTAAAGCACTTATATTCAGAAAAGTACAATTCATTGCTAAAAATAATCAAAGAAGACCTAAAAAATTGGAAGAACTTCCCATGTTCATTTATTGTAAGACTAAGCATCATTAAGTTGTCAATTTTACTCAAATTGGTATACAGATTCAAAGCAATCCTAAAAAAATTCCACCAATGGTTTTTTTTTCTTTTTTAAAAATGTTACATTAAAAAAATATGAGATCCCCATATACTCCCCACCCTCCTCACCCCACTCCTACCATAACAACAACTTCCTACATCATCATGGGACATTCATTGCACTTGGCGAATACATCTCTGAGCACTGCTGTACCACATCATCAATGGTCCACATTATAGTTTACACTGTCCCCCAGTCCACCCAGTGGGCTACGGGAGGACATACAATGTCCAATAACTGTCCCTGCAGTACCACCCAGGACAACTCCAAGTCCTGAAAATGCCCCCACATCACATCTCTTCTTCCCACTCCCTATCCTCAGCAGCTACCGTGGCCACTTTCTCCACATCAATGCTGCATTTGCTTCCATTACTAACTATAATAGTTCCAGAATAGAATATCAGTAAGTCCACTCTAATGTATATTCTAAGAAATGGAAAACACAATTATCAAATTTATTTAGAAGGATAAAGGGGCCCAAATAGTCTGAAACATCTGTAAAAAGAAGAATGAATTTGGAGGACTATCACTTCCAGACTTTAAATTGTATTACCTAGCTATGGTGGTAAAAACAGCATGACACTGTCATAATGAAAGACATATAGATGAACAGAACTGAACTGATGGTGCAGAAACAGATTCTCACATATGCAGTTGTTTTTTATAATACAAGGCTCTCAAGCCCAGAGCTGGGGCCGAACAGTCTATTCAACAAATGGTACTGGGAGAACTAGATACCTATATCCAAAAGAAGGAAAAAGGACCCCTATTTCAAACCTTATACAAAAATCAATTCAAAATGAATCAAAGACCTAAATATGAAAGATAGAACCATAAAGCTCCTAGAAGTAAATGAAGGGAAATATCTTCAAGCCTTGCTTATAGGTGGTGGATTCTTAAACCTTATACTGAAAGCATGAGCAATGAAAGAAACAAATGGAAAAATGGTACTTCCTCACACTTAAACACTTTTGTGATTCAAAGAACTTTGCCAAGAAGGTGACAAGGCAGCCCAGTCAATGAGAGAAAATGTTTAGAAACCACATACACTAATAAGGATTTCATTTCCATGCTATATTTATATATAATTCACCATATAACTCAACAATAAAAGAGCAAGCAACCCAATTAAATGGGCAACAAGCTTAGACATTATTCCCAAGAAGAAATACAAATGGTGTAAAAGCACAGGAAAAAGTGCTCAATATGACTAGCTTTGGGGGAAATGCAAATTAAAAATACAATTAGATATCATTTTGCATTTTGTACAATGCTGTTATTTATAAAATAGAAAACATTAAGTGCTGGAGAGGGTGTGGAGAAAAAGGAACACTCCACTGTTTTTGAGAATGTAAAATGTTATAGTCTCTGTTCAGGACAGTTTGGCTGTTCTTCAGGAAGCTAAATATAGAAATGACATATGATCCAGCAATCCCTCTACTAGGAATAGATCCAGAAGAACTGAAAACTGTGATGCAAACATATATTTGCACACCAATGTTCACTGTGGCATTATGCACAATTGCCATAAGATGGAAACAACTGAAGTGTCCATCAACTTATGAATGGATAAACAAAGTATGGTTTTATACATATGATGAAATACTATGCTATTGCAAGAAGAAATGAAATTGGGACACGTATGATACATGGATGAATCTTGAAGACATTATGCTAAGTGGAGATGATTGCAAAAAGTACAATTAATGTAACCTATTGACTATAGTTAGCAGCAGTCCTGTAATATTCTTCCATCAATATCAAAGAAGTACTGTGTTAATCATAGGGGGTATGGAAAAAAATATAATGAATATATGCTATAGACCATAATTAGTAGTAATAGACTGATGATGTTATCCCATAACCTTTGCCAGATCAGCTTATCATTATTGCCAGAACCTTTCTTATGCGTGGTATAAGTATCAGTTCCAATGATCCTTGCAGCTCCACATGGGGACATATTCTGAGTGAGATCTCTTACTTCCTTTCTTTCATTAACACCATCACACCTCAATTTATTTTCTTTCAAGAATTTGATGAAATTCATCTTCTACCACCACTTACTTCCTTTTGCTACTTTTCTTAACTCTTATTCACTGTGATATGGCCAACCTTTAATTTGGCATTTTTTAATGTCAGGGGAAATATAACCCCCTTCTTTATTTAAATACATGACCACATTGTTATATCTACTTTTTGACTGGGAATAGCTCAGATAAATAGTTCAAGAAGGCAATTTGAATAAATCCATTTAAATGAAAATGAAGTGACTGAGAACATAAGTGTCCTTATTTGAACAGAAACTGAAAGGCATTTCAAAATAAATGGGATTCAAATAGAAAATCTTCAAGCTCAGAATGACAATTCATTAGAAAATGAACAATCAAAGCTGGCTTGCCTAACTGTCCTTTTCATAAAAATGCCTCTTAAGAAACTACCAATGGAAAAATAAAATACAAATTATGAATGTAGGGTGACAAAATACCTGAAAGTAACTTGTTTGTTTTCTGTTGCTATGATATAAAGGAAAGAATTATATATAAATTAGAATAAATGAAATGCAAACTTAAAAAAAAAAAAAAGAAAATGAAGAAGTTATTTTCCCACATCAAGAAATCCAATGTAATAGGTTATCTCTGACTCTGATTATTGATAAGGCTGGTCCCACTTTTATCTACTTATTGTTTGCTCCACAGTCTCCTCATTGCTTGAAATCCAGGACTGGAGGAGACCAGGTTCTCATAAGAGTATCTTACTGAAACTCATGAAATATACACTGGCCATTAGTTTCAAAGGCATGGAGTACAGGGTTTGGTACACTCTTTTGTAGAAAAATTTTTCCTACAAAAATAAATATACGTTTTTCATTGGACATTTCCATACCTATAAATTTTATTATTGAATTAATAATAAATATTTTGATGTTTATTATAACTTTGAAAATAAATCCCATGTCTTAAGTTAGGGTAATGTTTTAAAAAAGATTATAGTCCTGCAGCAGAATATTAGGCTGATTTTGGATCTTCTGTTGTAGAAGAGTTATTGATGAGAGAAATGAAATGTGAATTATGATCCTGATCTTCAAAAATCAGTACATTTACATGGAAATAAGACACCAGACACATTACACATACATGGAAATAAGACACCCAAAATCCTAATAAATAGCCCACATTTCTAAGTATCAGACCTATGTCTTATTTAAAATGTCTTGATTGTTAGCTTTTTTCTTTTGAATTAATGGACACTTATATTTTTAGAATTCAGAATAATGAACAACTGAATTCTTAGTATAAAATCTCATACACACATACGTAAATCTTTCCTTTATGTTTCAATGCCTTAGACCAAAATTTCCACTGTCTAGTCCTAATAGAATGGAGGCTGTGGATTAGACATCCCTTGTGGTCTTCCCTTTTGGGGGGCCAGCTATGGTTGAGACAGTGTTTTATTTTATTTTTTTTCTTTTTCAAATATGTAAAACTTGACACCTATGCTTTCCCTTAGGGTCCTGCTTTCTCTAGTGGTTCCTAAGCCCATTTTTATGCTAAGAATACTCAGGACCCCCAAGGGATTTAAGAAATTATGCATGTTTCCTGCTTGGGGAAGTCAGCTGGAATGAGCACTCCTTGTCCAGTTCTATAAAGCAAAACCAACCAGAGTGTCAAATTTACATACATTCCTAGATCCTTGCTCTGGCATGAGTGCTTTCCACTTACCTTCTTGTCTGGAGCTACATTGTGAGTAAGGGGTGATTTCTGCCTTCCTGACATTTCAATCTCAGACTTACTGCATGACAAAGTTTAGTATTCTCCCAGTCTCCCTGAGTCAAGACAAGCATCATGGGACACTGCCTGCAGAGGGATATTACTCCTTATCAAGAGCATTTTACTTTCAAAGCAGTGACAGAACTGCCAATGCATGTGAGCTCCTGTGTGGGCAAGGGACAAGTTAAATGTTCTGGAAATCTTCAGAATATAGATAACTCTTGTCCTCTTATATATTTCTTACAATAAAGTATATTTTACAATGCCAGAGAGAGAAGTAGATAATGTTCCTGAGCAAACCTAAGTTAAAGAAAGATATCAAAGTACAGCCTCCTCCCTCCAAGTCATTAAACCAACCTTTCCCATCCCCTTTCTCTTCTTTAGTTCCATCAAACAACTTGCAGTTAGCTGAGTTAACTCCAACTTAGAGATTTTTGGGGGCTAGTTACTATCCTCATTCATGGGGTAAAATAGGCAGCAGATTTGCTCCAAACAATAAAACAGTTCACAGATGAATAAAAGGATATGATAAATTTATATAGTTCTGGCACAGATTCCCAAATTATCATTATCATAAAAGAGGGAGAAAGATTGAGGCAGAAAAAGGAAGAAAAGTGGTATTTGAAGAGAGAGCTGGGTTTGCCTTAAAAGACATGCCTCACCAGTATTTGGTGTACAAAGCAGTGTGTCTCTTTAGGAAAGCTATTGAATATACTGAGTCCTGGTTAGAGAAAATGGTTTTAAAAACATTGAATTGGAGGACATTATAAGAATGTGATAAAATTCAGAAACCATTAAATGATAATTGATAAATATAGACAAAAAATAAGCACTACTGATGTTTTTCTTTTGGCTTATGGACAAATATTTCAGCTTGTATGCAAATAGATTATTTATGTATAAGGTAAATCTAAAAGTATCACAATAGCTGCACAAAGAGACTTTCTGCTGATTGCCAAATGGTTGATTGCTTCACAAATGGGGGTTTAATAGAATTTGGATTCTTTCAATTAGAGCCCATATACTTGGTAGCACTTCCATTTATTAAAGGAGTGGATTTGAATTTCCTGGAAAAACAGTATATCAGAAGATGAAGGGAATTTAGAAACTTATTCTGGATGCAGCTCACCAAGGAGTTGACTTTCCTCCCCCAGGAACTGAAAGTTCCTGACAGGATTTTATTCCCTGGCCCAGTTCCTAGCTTCCTCAATAAATGCTGTTCTAGGCTATCAATAGAGAAGCATACAGCATAGAAGTGCAATTGGAAGTGAAAAAGGAAGTCTTCTCTACTTTCCTAGCTCCTAAGCATTGTCTGACTCATCCTGATTGTTCTGGGGCTGCCATCTCATGATGATCCAAAGGAGCCTCTTTTCTGTTTTAAACAGCCAGAAGCAACCATGGGCACTGCACAGAGTTTGTATCAAATGGCTGCCCAGCGTGGGATGAGAACACAGCAGGAGAAGCAACAGTGGTAGCATCAATCCCTAAGCTCTCCACGAGGTCCTGGACCTGAACACCTGCTTCAGGTAATGGAAATTAGTGCCACTGAGGAGAGAAGAAAAATTACGATTGGCATGTGGTGGGATGATACAGCACTGTCTTGATGTGGTATATTGTTTTGTAGTACAGTGTGTCAGTTTGTATCTTTCATTGAAAAAGTCTCAATGCAGGGCTGAGGCAAGAGCTTGAGATGGACATTTCTACCTGTGATTTTACCATTATTTTACTTTGAACAAGTTCCTAGAATCTGTCTCCTTATTTCCCTATAATCACAGGCCAGTAAATAAATAAATAAGGCCAGGGGAATTTTACAGTAAGTACGAATGGTAATTCTTATAGCCATATGTCCTCCCTTGAAAGACATGGTATAGGTCATGCCACACAATCACTTGCCCCCACAGAAAGATGAAAGGTGCATCTGATGACTGGAATGCTGTGGTGGTGCTGGGGAAATTCTAAGCAGCAGGGGTTGTTGGGGTTCCAAGTTTGAAATACTAGACCTGATATTCCTCCAGAGAAATAAACAATCAAGCAAAGAAATATATAAGTAAAGCAAATAATTGAGAAGAGAAATCACTCATACCAGAGCGTTTTAGCCCATAACTTCTGCATTAATTGCCTTTATAATAGATTTGGTTTAGATGAACAGATGTGAGGTATAAGATAGGAGAATTTGGATTTGATTCTGAATAAAACACTAATGGCTTTGGGCAAGCAAATTAAACATCCCGTAACAGGCCAGGGAATTTAGTGATAATAGCTTATCTTGTACTAGGGAATGTACAGTCCTCCTCAAAAGAAGTGACATTCTATCTTAGTTTTGAAAGAACTCTTATCAAGATAAGTATATAGCAGAAAGACTTATAAATAAAAGAAATGAGAAAAGGCAATGAATGTAGCATTTCAGACTGGCAAATAGCCAAGTCATGTTCAAGCAAGATATGCCAAGAAAGAGGTACCATATGATACATCATCTAGTCGGGATACTTCTGGCTGCTTAGGAAAAAAGAAAGACAGAAATGAGAAGAAAAAAGTAGACCTAAATTTTCATTTCTTGATTGCCATACTGAGGAATTTGAGCCCTACATTCCCTCAAAGTAATTGGAAGATGTTGAAGATTATTAAGTAGGAAATTAAAATGTCTTCAAAATTATGCTTTTGATGGAATTGAACTCGGAGGGGATCTCTTCCCACAAGACTTGCATGCTACTTTATTGGAATTGTAGTTGGTGCTGGGGTTTAAGATATATTTAGGGGATTTGAATCTCTGGACTGATAATAAGACACCCAGGCCCAGAGCCTCAACAGACTTCAGCTCCTACACTTTGATTTATTGGACTGACCCCACTCAGCTAACATGGAGTTGAAGAAGGTCAACCACCACACCATGGAGCCTAGAGTGTCTACAAATGAAAGCAGGAGGAGTGCATCCAGTATCCATGTGGAATCTAAGCCCCCACTTGACATAGATGTGCAATGGACACAACCAATCCAATGTCCACAGAGAAAATGTGGAATGGGTGTGGGAAGGGTAGCCATGGTGGCTGCTGGGTTTGGGGAATGGGAGGAAGAGATGAGATGTGGAGGCATTTTCGGGACGTGGAGTTGTCCTGGGTGGTGCTTCACGGACAATTACAGGACATTGTAGACCCCCCCAGGGCCCACTGGATGGAACGGGGGAGAGTGTGGGCTATGATGTGGACCATTGACTACGGGGTGCAGTGATGTTCAGAGATGTACTTACTGGGTGCAATGGATGTCTCACAATGATGGGAGAGAGTGTTGCTGTGGGGGGAGTGGGGGGTGGGGGCGGTGGGGTTGATTGGGACCTCGTATTTTTTGAATGTAATTCGTAAAAATAAATAATTTTAATTAAAAAAAATTATGCTTTAACACTAGATTTGAAAAATACAGCACTCAAAGCTAATGAATAGGTACATGTGTTCAGGTGGTCCAGGTAGACTCAACAATTTGACATAGTTTATATTATAAAATTAATAGTAAGAAAATTATCTTAATACTGTTTTTATTTGAGTTCATGACAGCAGAAATATTTCCAGAGAGTGAATACAAGGTGAGTCCAGAGGATCTGCTTCTCAAGATTAATTTTTTTTAAAAAAGAAGATATAGAAGGGGAATAGATGTCCTACATGGCATCAGGGGATCATAGGGTATTTTCTTTTCCTTCCCCTTCTTGGGACAATTGAGATAGATCTCCATTAATGGCCAATGTCCTGGCATGTCATATCCATTTAGCACCTACACCTAGATTTTGAAATATTGTATGTCCAAGTCACCAGTTGACCATCATAGGAGTGAAATATACTTATCATTGTTTTTCAAAACTCTTGCAATAGTTTTGAAATACAAATGAAAAACTGGAGTTTCAACAATAAAGTAAATTTCACTAAGTCACACAACTGATTGGTACAGAAGGAGCTGACTTTGGAATAAGAACTATATAAACTTCCAATTTCATCTTGCCACAAAAAGTAATATAATAAACGAATTCCAGACTGTCACGCAAATGCAAAACTTGCTGTCATGGGATATATGTTCTGTCAAACCAAGTTGTACAATAAAGAGACTACATGAGTTTTATATGTATACGATGTCCAGCCCCGAATCTATAATAGTTGTATGACCTTAGACATTTACTCAATCACTTTGTGTCTCAATTTCCTCTTCTATTATATGTCTGAAAAGAATAACTTTTTATTTATGGCTTTAAAAATACATTTGAATGGCTTATTTAAAAAGATAAAAATATTACATGGTTTGTACCATTAATCAATAAGTAGCATATTTTCATAGTCAATAGCATTCAAAATTGTTGGTACTATTATAATTGTAATTTTATTCCAAATTTATGTTTTGCTTTGTTTGGACCTTCCTATTTCTTAATTCTTTCTTCTCAGGTTAGAGACTTCTGAAAAAATAAAACGATCCTCTATTGAATTAGTTATGCTGGCATACAACAATTCATATGTGGCCCCAGAATCTTTTATTCTTAATGGCATTCCTGATTTGGAAGGAGCACACATCTGGATCTCCCTTCCTCTATGTGCAATGTATGTCATCTCCCTTGTGGGCAACCTCGGTCTTGTGTACCTCATTCACTATGAGAAGTCCTTACATCGCCCAATGTACTTCTTTCTGGCTATGCTGTCCCTCGTTGACCTCTTCACTTGCACCACCACACTACCCAATGCACTGTGCATTTTCTGGTTCAATCTCAAGGAAATTAACTTCAATGCTTGCTTGGCCCAGATGTTCTTTGTCCATGGGTTCACAGGTGTGGAATCTGGTGTGCTCATGCTGATGGCACTGGACCGTTATGTGGCAATTTGCTATCCATTGCACTATGCCACCATACTCACTAATCCTGTCATTGCCAAAGCTGGGCTTGCTACTTTCCTGAGGGGTGTGATGCTGATGATTCCTTTCCCATTCTTGGTCAAGCGTTTGCCCTTCTGCCAAAGCAATATTATCTCTCATACATACTGTGACCACATGTCTGTAGTGAAGTTATCCTGTGCCAGCATCAAGGTCAATGTCATCTATGGTCTGATGGTTGCCCTCCTGATTGGAGTGTTTGACATCTGCTGTATCTCAGTGTCTTACACCATGATCCTCCGAGCCGTGGTCAGCCTCTCATCAGCAGACGCTCGGCAAAAGGCCTTCAGTACCTGCACTGCTCATTTATCTGCCATCATAATCACTTATGTGCCAGCATTCTTCACTTTCTTTACCCACCGTTTTGGGGAGCACACTATTCCCCGTCCTCTTCACATTATTGTGGCTAACCTCTACTTGCTTCTTCCCCCAACTCTGAACCCTATTGTTTATGGGGTGAAGACAAAACAAATCCGAGAAAGTGTTATAAAGTTCTTCCAGGGTGAGAAAGGAGCAAGTTGACCCAGGACAACTGAAAATAGATAGGAAGAGTGAAAATGTAAAACAACAAAGAAGAAAATGGCTGTTCATGCATGTAGGTCATTATACACACATTTTCCATTTTCTCTCCCAAAAGATATTTTTGCAAGTGCAGTGGGGAATTTTATAGCTCATTCTAGGTTTATATTTTGCACCTTTGATTTTTATTTCTCTGTCATCTATTTTGATCAGGTCATTTGATAAGCTCACTATCCCATTCCTCTAATATGTCTGCCTAATATAGTTTAATCTTTTGAGAGAATTATTTAATGTTTTGTCTCTTTGATAATCTTTATAGTTAGGAAATAGCTTTTCAGTACATTTTCCACTTATGAAAATTAAATTCTGTATGTGAACTAATTTTAATAAACTTTTTTCCTGTGTTCATCCAATTAAGAAGATATCAATGTCACTAACAGTCACTAGAAACAACACACAAGACTTACTTACCTGATTACTCGGATACTCCTATAACTACAAGGCAGGTGCTATTTGGCATATCCCAATTGAATGTCAGGTTATTGCAAAATGCCTTAATACTTTATTTATTAATTCATAATAATTCATTTTTTAAATCTTTTGATATCTATAAAGGTAAATATTTCTATCAATCCAATTAAAGCCTAAAATCATTCAACCTTCTTGGTTACCACTACATTGTATTATCATACTACACTTATAAGAATGTCTGCTTATACATTTTTTTAGTTAATTATAGAACATATTGTCTTTGAAGGTACTTGTTACTTTTTTCTTTTTATATTTTAAGCTCCAACATAATGTAGAGTAGACAGTATGAATAAAAGGAAAATTAATAAATGGCTGAATGAATGAGCCTAAATTTCTGAGTCCCTATGTTGGATATTAACTATTGGGATAAAAGAAAACATACCCAATCAAAAGGAGCTCACAGTCCAGTTAGGATATAAGATTCAATAAAAATAGGTTTAACTGCATGCTTTCCTGGTATTCTTCACAGAAGACAAAGAGAAGGGTCAATACAAACTAGAAAGGAAGGGAGGCAATTTTGTGTAATGGGACATTTTCTTAGAGGAAGTGAATAAAAAGGAGAATGGAAATTTACTCAAATAGCTAAATAAGTAGGTAATTAATTAAGCTATAGTTTAGATAAGCAATATAACAGAGATTGGCACAAGTGCTAAAACGTCTCAGAAAATAATTTTCAGAGAATTAGAAAGTCATAGAGATTTCATATTTAACACATGATTAAATCATGAGAAAATCCCTCTTTACTAGGGGATCAATGTTATGTTTCCCTCAATCACCCTCTTCTTTGCCTCATTCCAGTCCAAATATATTCCATTTAAAAATATATTTATAATGAAAGAGTTACATATTTATACTTTTAAGCAATATATAAACCAGCGAATATATCAGAGGAGTTATTTTTTAAAAGGATGCATATTTGTCCACTGGTAATTTAAGAATTTTGATGATAATATAGGGGTAAAAGGAGTAGTTATGAATTTAACGGCATTTTAGTAAAAAATTTTTAAAAAGCTCTGTAAACTAACTTACATAAAAATAAAGAATATGCATAATATATGTTAGGTGCCCAAAATAATAGAAGAAATGTAAGACTCAAAACCTATACTCTTTTTGAATATTGATATTATTTTTCATCATTTAGTGTTCTCACGACAATTTCTCCATGGAATAAAATACATGACCACTCCATAAATAAGGCTCAAAACTAGCAGAGGAGTGAAAACCACTTAGATGCATTCTTTCCAATATAGTCTTTTTTTTTTTTTTAAAGATTTATTTATTTATTTAACTCCCCCCCTCCCCTGGTTGTCTGTTCTCTGTGTCTATTTGCTGCGTCTTGTTTCTTTGTCTGCTTCTGTTGTCGTCAGCAGCACGGAAGTGTGGGTGGCGCCATTCCTGGGCAGGCTGCACTTTCTTTCGCGCTGGGCGGCTCTCCTTATGTGTGCACTCCTTGCTTGTGGGGCTCCACCTACGCGGGGGACACCCCTGTGTGGGGGGGCACTCCTTGCGCGCATCAGCACTGCGCATGGGTCAGCTCCACACGGGTCAAGGAGGCCCGGGGTTTGAACTGCGGACCTCCCATGTGGTAGACGGACGCCCTAACCACTGGGCCAAGTCCGTTTCCCCCAATATAGTCTTTCAAGTCAATAATAACCCTTTCATGGCTAAGCAACCATCAGTAATCCATCTCCATTTCTTCCACTTTTATCTCTAGAATATCTAATATAAAAATTCATAATATGTAGTCCACGGACATCTGGGAATCCCAGAACTTTGGGGATATGTATAAAGTAAAAAATAACATCACAGAAATACAGGGAAATTATTTTCTGTTCACATACCTATAATGTACTATGTCAACATTTGGAATATTTGCATAAATCAGTGAAAAAATATTTTTAAAATAACAAATGCTTGATGTTACAAAATGATGCATAGATAAAAGATTGATTCAAGTGCAAGATATATCATGGGTTTTAATGTACGGTGTATAAAACATTAACTATAAGGCTTCAGACTCCACATTGCAATAAAATCGTTAGGAAACAACCATTCTTCCATTTTGGGTATGGTATCAAGAAGAATAACCACAATTATTTGAAAATGGTGTTTAAAAAAATTGAACCCAGCCTTTATTCAACTATATATCTGTATATGTGCATGTGGCCAGATTTTCTTCACAGCATTTAAACTAAACAATGTGTTTCAACTGATTGCATGCAGAAGCAGATATGAGATTCTAGCTGTTTTCTCTCAAGTCAGACATTAAAAGACTTTCAAAATTGTAAAATATTACTTGATTGCTTTTTATTTTGAAAACAATAATTAATTTTCATTAATATATGTGATTCATAGTAATATGTAATAGATTTATTTATTTATTATCCCCCTCCCCTTGTGGCTTTTTGCTTGCTGTCTGTTCTCTGTGTCCATTCATTCTGCATTCTTCTGTCTGTATTTTTATTTTTTTTTATTATTTTAAAAAATTTATTCTACCCCCCCCCTCCAGCTCTCTGTGTCCATTCACTGCATGCTCTTCTATATTTTTGCTTGTCTCCCTTTTTTGTTGCATCACCTTGCTGATTTGGCTCTCTGTGGCACTTGAGAGCCACAGGCTCTCCACCATGCCTGGGCCAGTGGCTCTCCATAGGGTGCGGGCAAGCCTGCCTTCACAAGGAGGTCCCAGGACGTGAACCCAGGGCCTCCTATATGGTAGATGGGAACCCAAATGATTGAGCCACAGCTGCTTTCCTGTAATAGATTTATTTTTATTTTTAAATCAATAAATATTTGAAAAATTTCTATATTTAACTTTGAACACAGAAAATATCAACAAATAAAACTCACATAAGTAAAAATTCTTTTTGTTCCCAATAATGTTTAATAGGTTAAGCTGGATCTAAGATCAAAAGCTTTGAGAACTATTCATTGGGAATAAATTCAGCTATACTGCCAACCTTTTCCTTGAGGTCTTCTTTTTATACCTATGCATTTATTAGTTTCCTAATTACTGAAACAAATATTGTAAAATGGGTTGGTTTAACAGCAATACTTTATTGGCTCACTTTTTCAGAGGCTATAAAGCGTGTTTCCAGGTTCAGTATCTTCTGGCTGGCTGGGAATCTTTAGGATTCCTGACTATTCTATTACATGGCAATATTCATAACTATGACTTCCCTTTTTCCCCTAAGTTCTGTTGGATTCCAGCTTCTGACTGAACCTGTGGTTTCCCTTTCTGTGCACAATTTCCTTTGCTTAAGACCCTCCTCTTTCAGTTTGGGCACACCTTAACTAATAATATCTTCAAAGGTACTATTTACAAATGGATTCCTACCCTCAGGATAGGGAATGGGACCTAAACATGTCTTTTGTGGGAGGCATGATTCAATCTCCAACACTCTTCTTCTAAAAATCAGCTATAATTTATAGAAGGTGAAGTGCACAAATCTCATCTATGCAGTGTGTTGATTTTCGCATATGTACGTACCTTTGTTGCCAACACCCACACCCAGATTTAGAGCATCTACAGCACCACAGTGACTTTCACACAGCCCTCAGTTGATAACCTCTATTCTGAGATCAGCATCATAGATTTATTTGTTTTGAATGTTACTTTAAAGGAATAATTCAAGGTGGTGTTTTTTTGTCTGGCTTCTCTTACTCTATAACATGTTTCTGAGAATCATCCATATCATTTCACATAGCAGTACCTCATTATTTTTCATTGCTATGTATTATTACATTTTAAGGATATAAATAATTCCTGTTCTTGTAAACATCTTGTATTGTCTTCTCTTCCCTTCCTCACTTTTCCTCTCCAACCAGTGATTCCCAGGTCATCTCCCAAATAAAACACTTAAGACAAATTTTTATCTCAGGTTCTGCTTCTTGGAGAAGTCAGTATAGGATAGTACCTCTTTTATGAATTAAATTATAAAACAAGAAACTATAATCCAAAGAAAGATAGTCAGAATATACATTTTATTCAGTTAAAATACTTTCTAATCCTTAAAGATTAAGTAAAAAAGACCATTATTACTCACATTTTATATGAAGTTCAATGAGAATGAATAATTGTTCTATGATCATTCTGCTAACAAGAGATCAAGTTAGTATTTGAATCTGTTGTTGGATTTCAGGCCTAAAGTTTCTCTTTTGTTTTTAACTTTTATTTATAAATGCTCTATAACCACCAGACAAAACCTCTCCCTTCCACATATTAATCTGTATTCCATTCTTCTCTGCAAATTTTCAATTTCTAAATATCTCATATAAGTAACATCCTACAATGTTTGTTCTTTTGTGCCTTGCTTTTTCACTCCTGATAATGTTTTCAAGGTTCATCATCCATGTTGGAGCATGCCGCAGAACTTCGTGCCATCTTATGACTGAATAATACTTCATTGTGTGTATGTACCACATTTTGTTTATCTTTTCATTTCTGGATGGTCAATCGGGTATTTTGGTCATTTCCACCATTTGCCTATTGTGAATATTGCTGCTGTGAACACATATGTTTGAGACCTATTATCACTTTTTTGGGGATATTACTAGGAGTGAGATTGCCAGGTCCAAAAATGTTGGGTTAATATGATTTCTTTTTCTTGCCTAATTGCTCAGACAAGACCTTCCAGTACAATGTTGAATATCAATGGTATATTATTCAGCCAAAGTTGTGCTGATGCAAAATACCAGAAGTAGGTTGGTTTTAATAAAGGGCATTTAATTGGGGTAGAAGCTCACAGTTACCAGGCCATAACGCATATGTTACTACCCTCACCAAAGCCTTTTGCCACGTGTTGGAGCAAGTTGTCTGCTGACACCTGCTAGGGTTCAGGTTTCTGGTTTACTCTCTGCTCGGGGTCTGTTTCTCTCCCGGCTCAGCAATTCTCTTTTCTCCACAAGTTCAGCTGTAGACTATGAGGCTCCCTAGGGTTTGCTTCCCTCCACAAGGCCAGTTGTAGACTCTCAGGGAACCAGCTCTGTCTCTCTCCTCAGGACTTCTGCTGCATCCAAGGAACCATCACTATTTCTCTGTGTTCTTCTCCTTTGTGTTCACTATCCAGGCTCCAACCCAAAACTCCAGCATGAAAACTTCCAAATCTCTCTTTGCCCTGTATTTTCTCTATGAGTCCCCACCCACTCTACTGACAAGGCCAATCAAAGCCCTAGTCATAATTTGATCATGCCCACGTGTAGACCAGGATATTAACATAATCCAATATTTAATTCTGGAATTCATGAACAATATCAAACTGCTGCAAGTGTTGACAGTAAGCACCCTTATCTTGTTCCTTAGAAGGAAAGCTATCAGACTTTCACCAGTAAATAGGATGTTAGCTGTGGGCTTTTCATATGCCCTTTGTCATGTGGAGTGTAAGTATCATTCTATTCCTAGTATTGCTAATATTCTACTGGTTAAATTTAATTAAATGCTTTTTCTGAGCCAGTTGACCTGATCATGTGTTTTTCCCCCTTCATTCTGTTAATGTGGTGTTATACAACAGTTGTTTTTTTTTAAGGATTTATCAGCTATTGAATGCAAGACCTCATATATGGGAGACAGGGACTCAACCACTGAGCAACATGCACTCCCCAATAACTGGTATTCATCCTTGAAAAGAGAAATAAATCCCACCTGATTATAGTGTATAATTCTTTTAATGTATGGTTGGATTTTATTTGCTAGTATTTTGTTGGAATTTTTGCATCTTTATTCATAGGATATTGGCCTGCAATTTTCTTAGTCAAGGTATCTTTTTTGGCTTTGGTACTAAGATGCTGTAGGCCTCACAGAATGCTTTAGAAAGAGTTCCCTCTTCTTCAGTATTTTGGAAGGGTTTGATCAGTTTTGGTGTTACGTCTTCTTGGAAAGTTGGGTAAAATTCTCCTGTGAAGACATTTAGTCCAGGGTTTTCCTTTTTTGGGAGGTTTTGATTATTGATTTATTCTCTTTGGTAGTTACTGGATTGTTGTGATCATCTCTTTCTTCTATATCCAGTATAAGTAGATTTTAGGTTTTGAAGAATTTATCCATTTCAGCTGGATTATTTACTAATGGAAAATAGTTGTCCATTTTATCCTTTTATATTCCTTCTTATGTCAGTGGGTTCAATAGCAATGTTCCCCTTTTCATTTTTTAATGTTAGTTATTTGTCTCACCTTTCTTTATTCTTCATCAGTCTGGCTAAAAATTTGTCCATTTTGTTGATCCTTACCAAGGACCAACTTTTGGTTTTGTTGATTCCTTCTATTTTAGTTCTCCATTTCACTTTTCTCTGTCTAGTCTTGGACATTTTCTAACTTCTGCTTGCTGAGGGTTTGGTTTTCTCTTTTTTTGTACTTCCCCAGGATGAGGATAGGTATCTGATTTGAAATCTATCTTCTTTTATAATGTAAACACTTAGAACTATACATATCCTTTTCAATATTGCTTATGATGTCTTCAGAAAGTTTTGTTATATCATATTTTCATTTTCATTTGCCTCAAGCTATTTCCTAATTTTCTCTTGTGATTGCCTTTTTAATTCTTTGACTGTTTTAAAGTGCAGTGTTTAATTTTCAAATGTTTGTGAATTTTCAAATTCTTCACTGGCTATTTTTTTCTAAGTTCATTCTATTGGATCAGAAAAGATATATTATTTGATGATTGTCCTTGAACAGTATAACGAGTAAGTATATGGGGAAATTAAGATGTGTAGAAATAGTCTCTGCAGAGGAATCTTTTTTTTTCCTGAAATGTGTGAAGGAATATCTGACAGCTCTATCTAAAGTTGTACTCAAATTGTCAATAAAAGCATCAAAAGAGTTTCAAATCTTCAAAAAATGTGTGAGCACCAACGGCAGGCTAGTTGCTTTTGATGTCAAGTTTAAGCACTTTGAACAAGCCCTGCCTGAGCTCCTTATTCTTGAGTGCATAGACCATGGGGTTGAGAGCAGGGGGAATGACATTGTGCAATACATTGAGCAAAACTGGAAAGATGGGAGCTGTGTTTGTTGTACTATGAGTGATGGAAATGACAACGACAACTGTGTAGAAGAAAAGAATTAAGGTGAGATGAGATGTACAGGTACTCAGGGCCTTGGATGCAGCTTCTGCTGAATTCAGCCTTAGCACAGAGTGAAGTATCAAAGCATATGATAAAATAATCATACCCAGGTCACTGCCCAGGAATGTCCAAGCCAGAAATAGCTGATAGATACTGTTGATCATCCTGTCATCACAGGATAAGCTGGTGACCCCAAGGTTAGAGCACAGACAGTGCTCAATTTGATTGCTAGAGCAGTAGTGTTTCTGAGCAGCCAGCACAGGCACTGGGATGGTAAGCAGGCTGTTTCTGAGGCCCATGATCACAGAGGCTTTGACCACAAAGGAATCAGTAATTATTGATGGATATCGTAGGGGTCGGCAAATGGCTACATATCTATCAATGGCCATGCAGAAGAAGATGCCTGACTCCATGCCCACAAAGCAATGTATGACATACATTTGAGCAAAGCACTCTGGAAGACGGATAGTCTTAGCATTGAACCATAATATAGCCAAAATCTTGGGCATAATCGTGGTAGCCAGGCCCATATCAACCACAGCTAGGATACCCAGAAAATGGTACATAGGCTGATGCAGTGTAGCCTCTTGGTTGATGGTGATCAGTATAAGGATATTGGCACTGAGAGCTAAGAGATAGAGCAGAGCCAGGGGCAAGGAGAGCCAGTGCTGCCACTCATGAATGCCTGGAAATCCCATCAGGATGAAGTCAGAAACCTGCAACTTAGAGCTGTTGGAATCTCTGAGAACCTGGAGCATCATTCCCTGAAAAGAAAAATATTCAAGTTTATTATTCATTACTATCTCTAACACAATATTTGAAAAGGATTTACCTACAATGATGATATTTGAAAGGGGGATCAAAGGGAGAATCCTCTTTGTTCTCATCATCCCACCAACATTTTTGGACATTTATTATGAAGCCAGAACTGTGGTATCACATTCTATGTGCTAACTCAGATAATCACACCAAAACTCCATAAATCAGGTCATAATACACCCACCCTTCATGACTGAGTTAGTAGTTGGGTTCTCTAGGGAAACAGAACTGACAGGAGATATCTTTAAATAGAGTTTATAAACTTGTCTCAAATGGCTGTGAGGACACAGAAGTCTAAATTCCATAGGGCAGGCTGCAAGCTGGAGATTCCAATGAGTTTCCTCTATGCGTTACCCAGGAGACACTGGCTGTCTGAAGTAGAGATGGGAATTCTCTCTCTGAATGCTGAAAACACTTCTCTTTCTTTTAAGGCCTTCAGCTGATTGGATGAGAAGTCATTCATTGCTGACAGCTGTCTCATTTGATTGCAGAAGTAATCAGCCATATATGCAATCAACTCACTAATGCTTAAAGTCCATGATTTGCCCTTGTATTAACAATTTGCACGGTGCTTGTTTGCCCAAACAACTGGGCACCGTTACCTGGCTGAGATGACATATTACCTAATCATCACACTGAGAAAAGGAATATTAAATAAAAATGATGTCTTTATTCATGATCTTCTATGTAGTAAGTGTTAGAAGCAGGACATGTTAAAAGGGATCTCATATCATAATGGTCTTGGCTTTTAAATCTGTCTTTGTTAAAGGGTTGATTTCTTTAGAGGCTTAAACATACAGATTAAGAGTTGACTGATAGATCAGAGGAAATTTTCAAGTAATACATTAGACCATAGAATACATGAAAGGCATTCCTTTTGTTTAAGTAGTTGAGAAATTGTGAAGAACTTGTAAATATTACTTAATTTTCATTAATATGTATAAGGTAGCTTACTATAACCATTTTACAATGAGGAAACTAATATACAGAATACCAATGGCCTGGCTAAAGCCAAACTTACATAAAAGAAAGAATGTGTATTGGAAATTCCAGTATTCTTTAAATTCAATTGATTCTGATGTGAAGTAACTTTCCCCTATATGGACACGTTTATATTTGCTTGATGGAGCAATCCAGGCAGCCACACAGTAAGTAGAGCAGAAATGAAAAACACAATGACTGTGAGATGTATGTTTTGTGAGAAGGCATGTTAAATCCAACATGTTAAATATCTAGGATATTTCCTTGATATGCTTTTTTATTAAAACTTAATTTAAGTCAGAACAATTTCATAATATTTTCCTTAACAAATGTTTGCTAATTATTATTTCTATCTTTTGGATATTCCAAATATTATCAAATTAATATATAGACACTGTTTTAAAAAATATATGTATTGGTGACTGAAAGCATAGATTCTGTAGAGAGGGTAATATCAATATAAACTTGGTACATATATTCACCTGAAAACAGATAACAATATTCCATAATAATTACAACATAATTAGCTATGGTAAATCAATAATAATAGAAAAGTACAAATTCTTAATAGATTTTTAATCAGTCAATAAAATATAACAAGCAAAAATTTTAATAAATATTATAAATATCAAATTAAAATAAAAAATACCTTAGCTTTGGAAATAAAGAAGCAACCTTAAACCAGATCTCTAAAATTATGTATTGGTTCCGCAATAGAATGGAGAGATCATAGATGACAAAGACACTAATGTCTATTGATTGGTATTTTACTACTGAAGCCAGAACAGAAAAAGGTTTTGGACCATTCTTTTAATGGGTACTAGTAATGGTGTTGGTTCGTCAACTCACAATCAGGAAATAGCTTCACCCTTAATGAAAAGAGCATCTTGAAAAAACTATTTATATCTGTTCATACAGGCGTAAAAGATGTATATCATTGTTTAGGGCACTGAGTAAAGATTCATATCTCACAAATATGAACATGTCATGAATCATGAATATTTCCGGAGCTTGTGCTTAGCTTTTTTTTTTTAAGAGGTAGTGGGGATTGAATCCAGGACCTCGCACGTGGGAAGCAGGCCCTCAACCGACTTGAGCTACATCCACTGCTCTCTGTTTAACGTTTTGATATAGGAAGTACCAAGACAAAGACGTAACATTCTCATTCTGGATGAGAAAATCAGAAGAATCAAACAAAATAAATATCTTGATAACTTACCCTGTTAATGTACATGGGAATCACAAATGAAATAAAACCCACAGTGAAACATAAGTTTAAAAACAATATGAGAAAATAATCATCAACGAAGTCTGCAGATAAAACAATAAGAATTTCTTGAATATGAATTCAAGGAATTGAGGTGGTAGATCCATTTTTATGACTATGAAACAGGAGACTTTATACTAATAACAAGAATGAAGTACCATGAAAACTGGAAATTAAATACGTACATATCCTAAAACAGAATGTGGTCATTGAACTCAATGTTATATAGAAGAATGATTAAAGAATTAAACTACACTATGCCTAATAGGGTTTCCAGAACCAAACAGCAACAGCAAAAAACAAGCAAACAAAAACCCACAAAGATTGAGAGAAAGAAAATATTTGAAAGCCAAATGACCGATATTTTGCAGAATAGATAAAAGGCATAGGCATGTATCATATTGTAGAAATACAAATGCTGAGTATAAAATAAATAAAATCTTAATGAAGCACATTTCACTCAAATTCAGGATCCCACATTGAAAAATGAACTTTAAACACAAAGAAAAATTTTAAGACAAGAGAAAATTTCGAAACATAGAAACCAAAATCTATTAACACTATATCCTCAATTTCCCATAGCAATTAATGTTGAAATTGAAGCTCATACCTCATTAAAATGTAACAATTAGGGCAAAACATGGTGGGGTTTTAATTCTCATAATTTGGATATATTCCTAGTCAATACTGAGATAACTCATGACAATGAGGTAAAATGTAAAGGAGAATTGTGGAAAAAATGCTTGAAAATATGAGCAAATATAAGTAATTGTTAAATAAAATAATAACGCTTCAAAGTAGGAGTAGGTGATACCACAAGGAGGCAAAAAGCATTGACAACAATTCATGATTTTAATTTATTTTCTCTCTCCATTTGGAATATGAAATGCATGACAACAAGGAGGATGGAAGTAGAGAGAGGGAAAGAGAGAGGGAGAGAGAGGGAGAGAGAGAGAGAGAGAGAGAGAGAGGAAGAGATGAGAAGAAAATAATGTAAATCAAGTGAAAGGGAAAAATAATGGAAATTTTATCAAGGCAAAAGAACACTAAAGAAATTCATTGGTATTAGAAAACGGCAGCGGTGGCAGACTTGGCCCAGTGGTTAGGGCATCCGTCTACCACATGAGAGGCTCAAGGTTCAAACCCTGGTCCTCCTTGGCCTGTGAGGAGCTGGCCCATGCGCAGTGCTGATGCACGCAAGGAGTGCCCTGCCATGTAGAGGCGTCCCCCGCGTAGGGGAGCCCCACGCACAAGGAGTGCACCCCTTAAGGAGAGCTGCCCAGCGCGAAAGAAAGTGCAGCCTGCCCAGGAATGGTGCCACACACAAGGAGAGCTGATACAACAAGATGACGCAACAAAAGGAAACACAGATTCCCGTGCGGCTGACAGCAACAGAAGTGGACAAAGAAGAACATGTAGCAAATAGACACAGAGAACAGACAACTCGGGGAGGGGGGGGGGAGGAATAAATAAATAAATCTTTTAAAAAAGAAAAAGAAAACAGGAAAAGTGAAATTATACATATCTATAAACATTTTCATTATTAATAGATTGAACCTGACAATAAAAGACAAATACTTTCAGAATCATTTTTTTAAAACAAGCTGATATTTATGAGACAATTAAAACAAAGTTCGAAAAGAAATGGACAGAATGCATATTGTATTCTTGCAAAAGAAAATACTTTAACAAGATCGTATCAGATATTTGAAAAAGCAATTATGCAATTCAACAGGAAAATTATGCATTGATATAAGGAACCACTGGCAGAATAATATGATATGTGTGCCTTGTCTGAACCTATTTCAACCTAAGACAAATCAAAGAATATAATAGAAAATTCAGTTATAGCAAGAGGCACAATTCCTGAAACAAAAATTGTTAATGGTATACATCTAACAGCACAATTAAAAATATTGCACAAAAGAATTAATATATATACCTATATACAAAATTAGATACTATAGATTATTTTCAGCACACACAATATTTATGAGTATCTAACTTGTGGAAGGTCCCAGCCAAGAAATAACAAAGATTTAATTTAATGAAGATCACAAAGCAAAATACAAAAACAACATTACTTTTGCATAAAAGAGATAAAGAAGTGAAAATATTTGGAAAAATTTAAATATGCTTGCAGGAATAATAGCATGTTTATAAAAGTACTGGAAACCACAAAAACTAAGAACTGAAAACCGAAAACCACAAAATTTAAGATTAAGGCCTAAAATGATATTTAAGAAATCTATCACTGTAAAGGCATGCATTACAAACAAAATTTACTTAAATTTGCGAGCTACTCATTTACTTCAAGGAATTATAACAACGAACTTCACAGTAAACATGAAACAAAAAGAATTTTCAAAATGAAGCACTGAAATTGGAGAAAAAGGTAAAAAGAATTCTCCAAAAATTAAAAAGCTTAATATTTAAAGAAAATCATTAAGCAGATAAAATCTACGAAAAGATTCAAGAGAAGAGAAATCAAAGATAAGACACAAATATGCAATATAATTAAAAATCAGTTGGCTTTTAGATAATAAATTTAAAAATACTAAGGAAATGTGTGAATAACTTTATGATTCAACACTGAAATTTTTGAATCCATGCAATTTCCAGATTTTAAATAATATAACTGTAACTGAAAGACAAGATAAAGAAACAGAAACAGAAATCGGAAATTTATCAAAAATTAACAGAAATTTGCCAAAGAATATTGATAATCCTTCGCGGAATATATAATTACTACTCAATGTATGTTGTTCAAGGAATTATAAAAAGAAGAAAAACTCTGCATCTGCTAAACAAGACAATTTCTAATGGAAAAACATTTCAAAATAATTTTAGGACTATTTCTATTACGAATATCCAATATCAGGAAATGTAACAATGCAACCTGTAAAAAATATATAAAATGCATTAACAAGTCTGCTTTAACATTAGAAAAATAGTAATTGAAATTCACTCTATTAGAGTAAAAAGGAAATATCACGAAAGATCAAACAGAGCAGAAATGTATTTGACTTTATATATTTTTTAAAAATTCAAATTACATTAGGAAAAGAGGGAACTTTTGTAAGATCATGAGTATTATCTAATAAAAATTCAAAAATAACTGCTTATTTCATGGACAGGTCTTGCATGTCCCCTATCTCGCATTCCATTGTTCAGTGTGGTAGAGGATCAAAGTCTAATGGATTATAAGAAATAAATGTAGTTGGCTTCTATTTTGGAACATATCATGAGCTATGTGGAGACACCAAGAACATCTACAGACAAACCTTTAGAAATGTGAAAAATTGTTAGGAAGATAGCTGATTTACTCTTAGAATGGATTATGTTCCCTTAATCAATCACAGATTTATGCTATAACCTTGAAAGATATACAAGAGAAACTAAGTGCTCTTTCGTTTCTGGGAATTTTTGAAAACCACCACAAATATTTGTCACATTTACCAATGTCCAACAGTTATAATATTGTGGTGGCCTGTGGCCCAATGACTTGAAAAATTGCCTTAACCTCTAAGCACCCTCAATTGTAATCTATATAATAGTATAATTCATTCCAAACTCCTGAGATTGCAATAAGGATTAACCTCTCTGAAAATTTCTAATTAAAGTCCTTGCAATATGGAAAGATAATTATTATGTCTATGGTAAATTTAAATGAGGACCTGGATGACTTTTTCCTCAGTGGAGTCAATAACCATCAACACTTGACTCCTGGAAACTACTTCTAAAGAGTCAGAGATCTAAGAGAACAATAACATGAATATATGTAGAAACTCAATGGAACCAGAAATTGAAGAACTCTGATACAGCCAGGTAAAAATTTGCCTTAGAAACTTTGTAAAGCATTATAAATGCTCACACTATCTACTAGGATTAAAATCTGACAAAGCAATGAATATGATTTTGTAGGATATTGGTGCTAATATACTTTGTTCTAATTTAACAATCTTTGTAATAGGCCATAGAGGAATTGGGAAACCGAATATGTTGTCATATCAAATTTCTATAAAACTGTCCAGTACTCAGGTTAATTAAGTACAGATTTCTACAGACACATGATTTCTACAAAGAAATCATCCAAAAATTATTGTTTTTTTAGTATTATTTAAGTACTGTCCTAGTGGAGCTCCTAAAATGACCTAGAGCAAGGGAATCTTCAATTTAAAGAGCAGATCTTCTGAACCTGTGTCTGCGTGATAACATGCATTTATACATGTAGCAGAATTAGTTCTGAAACTAGCTTTGGTTTTTAATTTCCATTGGCTGGTTCAGGTGGGGGTCAGGGTGCTTAGAGCATGATCCTGGCTCAAACCATTTAAGACTGCAGATATTCACCTCCAGGGGACTTGATAACTGTGAAAAGACAAAACCGACTCAGTAGGAAAAATGACACTGCAGGTGCTCCTATCGCAGGTGAATCGTATCTTCTCTAATGCATCCCCAAATCTATGCAGAAGCTGGCCCCAGCTATGTACATACTGTGGGGCTTACTGGACTGGACTCCTTTTATGTATCAGTCTTCTCTAACTCAGAGGTGTTTATAACCACTGCAGATGGAGTCTATGATTTTATGACAACGGAGGTGAAACTCAGGGAGAGAAATCACGTTCTCCAGGGAATAAAACCCAAGTCACCCTGAAGCTGATAAAACCCAGAGGATGGAGGTTATAAATAGGGAAGTACTGAAATCACTTTATTTAACTAACATCCTTATTGGTATTTAAATAACATCCACATTTATCTATTCTTGAGTTAGCCTTTATTAAATACAGGCATAGATGGGTAAAATGTCTAAATTTTAGAAGAGATATCTGTTTAAAGAAGATCTTTGGGGGGCTTCTTTTTGAAAGAAAAGCAGAGTATAAATCCTCTTGCTCCTTATATTTAGGTTTTGTAAATACCCGTTTCAGGAGGATTTTTTAAAATTTCTGTCCTGATGATTTATCCAAATAGGAGTAAGAGCAGTAACTCAGAAAATACCTGGGTTGGCTAGCTCTAGAGAGCAGAAAATGCAAAGTCATTTGTGCAACACCAGACATTACAGACTTGGAATTCTTTATTACACCGCAATTGGCTTGGTTAGGCTGAGCTCCATTAAGAAAAATGGAAGGGGTGAAGATGCACTTACCTCTAGGCTGCAAATGCCTGATTCTTTTGGGGTGTTCCAGAAGTAATTTTTCAGAAGAATTTCATCAGTCAATTCGGTCCTATCTTTTACCTCACACAAACACACATCAAATCAGAAAATCACATGATTTTATAATATTCCATAGTCTAGGATTATCACCACATTACGTATGTTTATAATAGCATAGAGTGTCTATGACATGCTTTCCCACTATTTCCCACGATTGACTACTTTTCCTTCTGGCAAGCTAGATTCAAAATTCTTTACCCAACACATAAAAAGAAAATACTTAGCTAGTACTTCTGATATACCAAAATTTAATCCAAGCATTTTGCTTATTTTCATAAATCATTCTCATAGTAACTGTTATTTTTTAGGTATCATTATTTATTGCCTTTTATAGTAGAGTTTTCTGAGGCACAGAAAAGTTGAAAATTTTGTCTAACAATACACTGTGTGGTAATGCTGAAGTTTGCATTTATATAATCGTTCTTTCCCTTGAGACCCTCTACACCAATTTAATTCCCAAGTTTCAAGAATTTATTATTTAACTGATTAAACTAACATCTCTTAGTCTTCATTTGCCCTACTGAGAGGTTTATCCCAAATTCCATTTCTAGAACCAACCTTTTGTTTTTTTAGTGTACACGTCCCACACTGCTTTTCCCTTTCTTCACCATTCCTCCCCTCTGCTCCAGAGTTATAAAATTTCTGAGGACAGGGGTTCACTGACTCACATCTGTGTGTGGAGTATCTAAGGAATCTTTTGTTACTTTGCAGATGTTGACAAATACAGGCTTTCAAAATTCCCAAAATATGCTCCTCCCAAATATTGAATTTCCTTTTTACTTTTTTGATTAGTTTTACTCAATATGCAAGGTAACTTTGAAAGATCTACTCTTCTAGCCACACACATTTAATTACTATTTATTGAGCTTTAGGCCCTTGTGGTAGATTAATTGCATTAATGACCCCAATAGATGGCCTCCCTCTATCCACATGCTGGGCTCTAAAAATCTAGAGTCCTCCTCAGTGTTATCCTAAACTTCACTTTGTGACTTGTTTTGGTCAGTGGCAGAGTAACAAACATGGTACAATTATACACTTTCAAAAATACACGTGCAGACAACCAGCAAGACAGGGGTGGAGTAAGGACTTCCCAGAGTCAGCTCCTATTATGGGGCATTTCCCAGAACTACCTGGAGTGAGCTGGAGCACCTGTTTGGGGGCTCCAGAAGGCCAGAAGAGCATCCTGCCATATCCTTGAAGGAAAAGAAAGAGGAGAGTGCCAGTCTGCAGAGAAGACTAGTAGTAGAGTGCTCCATGCCCTGGAGGCTGGTGCCCATCCTCCACTGGAGGCACAAGTCACCTTGGGAGCTGTTCCTCGGCTGGGATTGAAAGCTCCATTTCCCAGAAAAGGGGGAGGAAGAGATGGTTGGGCACCAACTTTAGCTACTGATGAGCAATACAGAGGGCTAAAGTATAATCCTGGGAACAGCTCAAGTTTGAGCCTGTCGGAGTGAGAAGGAGAATGGTAGCCACCCTCCTAAATCCACGCATGGCACGGGGGAAAGTGAGATGGACAGAAAATCACAGTGCTGGTGGGGCCTGGCTTCTTTTCATCCAGGTCAGATTGCAGCTCTAGCCCAGACCGCAGCCCCACCTCCAGCAGGAGGAAGCTGGGGGGACCTGCACCAGCCTCTCTGTGAAATTACCAGCCAAGCTACAGAAACCTGTGTTTATCCTACTTTGGCAGCATGAGCTGCCGCGGGAGCTATTTTGTGTCTGGAATTGGAAGCTCCATTTCCCAAAAACAGGGGAGGAGGAGAGAGATAATCTAATGATTTTAGCAAGTGATTGGTAGACTCGGCTGGCTAAGATATAGCCCTGGGACCAGCAGGGGTATGAATCTGGCCAAGTTGGAAAGACGTCGGTAGGTGCCATTTTGGCTCCACCCCCAACCTGAGGGGAAGCCTGCTAACCGAAAATCACAGTGATGGCAGGAACCAGGTTTTTTCACCCAAATTGGCCTGCAGTCCTAAACTTGTCTTCAGCCCCACTTCTGGCTGGGAGGAGGCCTGTGGTCCCAACATCAGTTTATCCAGGTAACTGCAGGCACTTTGGCTGGCATAGACTGAAAACTGGTAGTCTCCTGGGGCAACTGTGGTCATCTTGTACCCAGATTGCCTAGATTGCCATGCATACCTGCAGGTCCATCCATGCCCCAGGCAGGGGAGAGAGGGGTGTGGAGCTTCGTCAGTCTCTCTGGGCAATTACAGTCTGGCCTGTACAACTTGGATTATTCCATAGAGCTGTGACTCTGTCCCTACCTCTGACAAAGGCGATAGTTGGGAGAAGTCTCACCGATCCCTGGCACAGTGAGGGCAGCTTGAGCCAGCCAGCAAGGGAGAAAGGACAGGAAGCCCTAAACTATGGAGAAAAACTGCACCCAGAATAAATATGCTTGTAATCCAGCAGCCAAGACACCAACAAAAAATTGCAATCCACACCAAGAAACAGGAAGCTATGGCCCAGATAAAGGAAAAACATAAGCCCCCAGATGACATAAATGAGTTGAGTCAACTAATTATAACTGTTCAAACAAATCTCCTTAATAAATTTAATGAGATGGCTAAAGAGATTAAGGATATTAAGAAGACACTGGATGAGCACAAAGAAGAATTTGAAAGCATACACAGAAAAATAGCATATCCTATGGGAATGAAAGGTGCAATAAATGAAATTTACAAGAAACATTGCCATCCTACAATGGCAGATTTGAGGAGGCAGAAGATAGGATTGGTGAGCTTGAAGAACTAGCCTCTGAAAGTCAACTACAAAAGAACAGATGAAGAAAAGAATTGAAAAAATTGAAATTTGTTTCAGGGAACTAAATGACAGCAATATGTATGAAACATATGTGTCATGGGTGTCCCAGAAAGAGAAGAGAAGGGAAAAGGGGCAGATGGATATTTGAAGAAATAATGGTAAAAAATTTCCCAACCCTATTGAAAGACATAGGTATTCACATCCAGGAAGCTCAATGTACTCCCATCTGAAAAAATATGAATAGAACAACTCTGAGGCACTTACTCATCAGAATGTCAAATGCCAAAGACAAAGTCTGAATTCTGAGAAAAGCAACAGAAAAGCAATGCATATGATATAAGGGATACCCAATAAGATTAAGTGCTGATTCCTCATCAGAAACCATGGAGGCAGGAAGACAGTGGTCTGATACATTTAAGATACTACGAAAGAAAAACTTCCAGCCAAGAATCTTATATCCGGCAAGATTGTCTTTCACAAATGAGGGCAAGATTAGAATATTCACAGATAAATAGAAACTGAGAGAATTTCTAAGCAAGAGACCAGATTTTCAAGAAATGCGAAAGGGTGTGCTAGAGTCTGAAAAGAAAAGATAGGAGAGGGAGTCCTGGAAGGGAGTCTAGAAATAAAGATTTTATCAATAAAAGTAAATAAAAATGTCAAAAGAGTGCTGACAATAACAGATGACAGATAAAACTCAAATAGGAAGAAACATAACCTATGATGTAATGCCTTTGTATTCAGAAAACTGCAATTCAATATTAAAAGAAATTTTAAAAGGCATAAATAACTGGAAGAACATTCCATGCTCATGGATTGGAAGACTAAATATCATTAAGATGTCAGTTCTACTCAAATTGACATACTGATTCAATGCAAGCCCAATAAAAATTCCACCATCATTAAAAAAAAATCAAAAACACTATCATCAAATTTCTTTGGAAAGGTGAGTGATCTTGATTAGGCAGAAACATAAAAAGGAAATGCAAACCCTCATCTCCAGACTTTAAATCATATTACCGGAGGGGAAGTAAGATGGTGGCTGACTGAGCTTGCCTTTCGGTCTCTCCTGGGAAGAGGCAGCTGGGCGCCGCTGGAGGTTCTCCGAGAACAGTCTTTTTCGGGATTTTTGCAGGGCAGGAAGTGTCTGGACATCAATTTGGAGGGAAGGTAACGGAGAGGATTGGTCGATAAGATATAATTTGGGTTCTATTGCCCGGAGGTGAGTCCTGCACACGGGTTGCCCCCTCCTTGGGGGTGGGTGGAGCCGCGGTATCGCCACTGCCGCCGCGTTTTTTGGTGGCTCTGCGGTGCTGGGGAATTCGCGAGTCCTGGGCGGGCTGTTGGGCTGATGGGACGGGACGCCTTTGCGGATAGATTTGGGGAGACAGACAGTGTTTTGTGGTGAAGCGGGGGAATTTTTGATTGCGGACACAAGTAATAGCGCTTCCACCTGGAGCCCCACCCCCACAAGCCCAGCTGCCGATCTGCAACGGAATTAGATTGTTGACAATAAAGGGACATAATTGGGAGATTGTTATAGGGTGCAGCGAGGGAGGGGGACACATCTGGTAGCCGATTGGGGAATATTTTGTGAAGCTTGGGAACACCAGTTTTGTCGGAGTTTCCAACTGGAGCCCCACGCACCGGCCGGACTTCTGATCTGCGCCATTAAATTGGCCGCGGTGAAGAGGCGCCCTCAGGCGGCCGTTGTGTAGAATCACAGGGTGGGAGCTGTCCAAAAGCTGAATTGACAATATATCCTAATATAATAAACTGAGTAAGTGAATTGCAGGGTTCAGACATAATATAGAATTTGCGGATCTGACTTCCCCCATAGGGCTGGCACCCAGCTGCGGGGATCCCTGAGGGCTGTGTTACACTGCGGGGCTCCTAGGCTTCCTTTTGACCAGATTTGAGGTCGCCAGGTCTGAATCCCCTAAACTCTGGTGGCCCACACCCCAGAGACTCACACCTCTTGAGTCTTCAATATCTCAGAATTTCCACCCCTGAATCCATCACACCCTGAGGTCCATCTGAGGTCCTTGAATGCCCTAGCCTTAAACGTTTGTGTTTTTTCCTTATTGTTTAATTTTGTTTTGTTTTTATTTTCATTTAATCTTATTTTTTAATTTTTTTTAATGTCCTGATTGCTAATATTGCATTATCCCCTAGTCTTTTCTCCCAGAGTATCCCCCAAAGTCCTTTTTTTTATTCAGTTATTTAGGGGTTTTTTTGTTGGTGTAGTTCCTGTTGTAATTGTGGTTCATGTATATCTATTTTTGCCTTTCCCCTACTTGTTCCTGACCCTTTGCCCACCCCCTTTTTCTTTCTTCCTTTCTTCTCTTCTTTCTTTTTTTTTCTTCTCTTTTTCTGTTTTCTCTCTCCCTCTTGTCCCTCATTATCTACTTATTTTATTTTAACTCAATTATATAATAGGTGCTACAGGGAACACCTCACAGGTGCTGGGTTTTCTCATCCTCCACTCCCTCATTTCTGTGGGAACCGATTTAGACTACCTACACTCTCCCCTTTCCCCTACATCTTCATATCTGCCATGATCTACTGTCTCTCCTATATTCCACCTCCACCTCCCTTTCTTTGATCCACAAAGTGTCTAACCCTTAATTTCTAATATCTTTGTTTTGTCTTCTGTCTCTTATCCACTCTTGAAACAATTACCTTTCTTTTCTCTTTCCCTCTCTCATGAAAACAATAGCTTTCTAGCTCATACCATATTCCTCCCATATTCACTCATCTACCTCATAATAGGTACTCTACCTACTGCTATGACTCTACACAATTTACATGAATCTAACCTCCATCCTCCCAGATCTCATATTCTTGCTTTGTTAACATATATCACCAATACTACTTTACACTTTTCCCTTGCTTACAGAATTCCCTTTCCCCGGCACTAATACTTTCCTTTAAAGTGAACTTAACCAGCAACAAGAAATTAGAATAAGAAGAACAAAGGGACAAAGAGAAGATATAACACTTACGCAAAAACAACAGCTAATTAATCTCCAAGACTAGACAAAGAAGCTAAGGAACTGATTAAACCCATCAAGATAAAATGATGACAAGACAGCAACAAAAATCTACAAACCAAACCAGTAATCAGGAAAACATGGCTGAATCCAATCAACAAACCAAAAATTAGGAAGGGGAGCAGAACTTCACACAAGCAATGAAAGATCTCAGAACATTTATCACCAACAAATTTGATGAAGTAATGAAAGAGGTTAACAACATGAAGACAACCCTTGGAGGAGAAATTGCAGACATACACAAAAAGATAACAGATATGATGGGAATGAACACCACAGTTCAAGAAATCAAAAATACACTTGCAGCCAATATCAACAGACTAGAAGAGGCAGAGCAGAGAATTAGTGATGTGGAAGACAGTACATCAGAAATCAAACAGATAGTAGAAGGGGTCAAAAAAAAGATAGAAAAAATCCAGCTAGGGCTTAGGGACCTGAATGACGATGCAAAACGCTCAAACATACATATTATAGGCATTTCAGAAGGAGAAGAGAAGGGAAAGGGGTCAGAAAGAGTGTTGCAGGAAATAATGGCTGAAAACTTCCCAAATCTACTGAAAGAGACAGATGTACATATCCAAGAAGCACAGCACACTCCACGAGTCATAAACGCCAACAGGCCCACCCCAAGAAATATACTTGTCAAATTATCCAAAGCTCAAGACAAAGAGAAAATCCTAAAAGCAGCAAGAGAAAAGAAAACCATCACATACAAGGGAAGCTCCATAAGATTAAGTGCTGATTTCTCATCTGAAATCATGGAGGCAAGAAGGCAGTGGTATGATATAGTCAAGGTACTAAAGGAAAAAATTTCCAACCAAGAATACTCTATCCAGCTAAACTAGCATTCAAACATGATGGAGAGTTCAAAATATTCGCAGATAAACAGGAACTGAAAGAGTATACCAACAAGAAACCTCCTCTTCAAGAAATTCTAAAGGGAGTTCTGCAGGAAGAAAGGAAAAAACAGGACAGGCAAAGTTGGAGGAGAGTATAAGAGCAACAAAAAAAGACAAAAATAGAAGGGAAAAAAATACAAACAAAATATGACAAACACAAATCCAATCAAAATATGGCTAACACAAATAATTCCTTGAAAGTAATAACACTGAATGTCAATGGATTAAACTCACCTATCAAAAGATTCACACAGGGACATTGGATAAGGAAATATGACCCATCCGTATGCTGTCTACAAGAGACATATCTTAGACCCAGAGACACATGGAGATTGAAAGGGAATGGCTGGAAAACAATCATACAAGCAAACAATAACCAAAAAAAGGCAGGAGTAGCTATATTAATATCAGACAAAATAGACTTCGAATATAAAACAATTGTGAGAGACAAAGAAGGATACTGCATTGTAGTGAAAGGGAAAATCTGTCAAGAAGATTGAGCAATCATAAATATTCATGCTCCTAACAAGGGTGCCCCTAAATACGTGAGGCAAACGCTGGAAAAACTAAGTGAAACAATAAATTCATCTACAATTATAGTGGGGGATTTTAATACACCTCTATCAACTCTGGACAAAACATCTCAAAAGAGAATCACTAAAGAAACAAAACATTTGAACAGTATATTAGAGGAGATGGATCTAATAGACATATATAGATCATTATACCCAAACACAGCAGGATATACATTTTTCTCAAGCGCATATGGATCATTCTCCAAGATAGACCATATGCTAGGCCACAAAGAAAGGCTGAATGAATTCAGAAAGATTGAAATCATACAAAAGAATATCTCTGACCACAGTGGAGTCAAGCTGGAAATTTGCAAGGGACAGAGGCCCAGATTTCACACCACAATTTGGAAATTAAACAGCACACTCTTAGAAAAACAGTGGGTCAAAGAGGAAATCTCAAAAGAAATCAATGACTACCTTGAAACAAATGATAATGATAACACAACATACCATAATTTATGGGATGCAGCAAAAGCAGTACTAAGAGAGAAATTTATAGCCATAAATTCATATATCAAAAAAGAAGAAAGAGCAAAAATTGAAGAACTAACTGCACATTTGAAGGAATTAGAAAAACAACAACAAAGTAACCCAACAGGAAGAAGAAGGAAGGAAATAACAAAGATAAGAGCAGAACTAAATGAAATAGAAAATAAGAAAGCACTTGAAAAGATAAACAAGACCAAGAGCTGGTTCTTTGAGAAAATCAACAAATTGACAAACCTTTAGCAAGACTAACAAAGAAAAAAAGAGAGAAGATGCAAATACACAAAATAAGAAATGAGAAAGGCGATATCACCACCGACCCCACAGAAATAAAGACTATCATAAGAGGATACTTTGAAAAACTATATTCCAACAAAAATGACAATTTAAGGGAAATGGACAAATTCCTAGAAACACATAAGCAACCCATATTTACAAAAGAAGAAATTGATGATCTTAACAAACCAATCACAAGCAGAGACATAGAATCAGTCATTAAAAATCTCCCAACTAAGAAGAGCCCAGGACCAGATGGCTTCACAGGTGAATTCTACAAAACATTCCGGAAAGAACTAACACCAATCCTGCTGAAACTATTCCAAAAAATCGAAACAGAAGGAACATTGCCGAACTTGTTCTATGATGCCAACATTACCCTAGTACCAAAGCCAAACAAAGACAATACAAGAAAGGAAAATTACAGATCAATTTCTCTAATGAACCTAGACGCAAAAATACTTAACAAAATACTTGCTAATCGTATTCAACAACACCTTAAATGCATTATACACCACGACCAAGTGGGATTTATTTCAGGTATGCAAGGAAGGTTCAACATAAGAAAATCAATCAACATAATACACTATATAAACAGATTGAAGGAAAAAAATCACATGATTATATCTATAGATGCAGAAAAAGCATTTGACAAAATACAGCACCATTTCTTGATAAAAACACTCCAAAAGATTGGAATACAAGGAAATTTTTTTGAACATGATAAAGAGTATATATGAAAAACCTACAGCCAATATTGTTTACAATGGAGAAATCCTAAAATCCTTCCCTCTAAACTCAGGAACAAGACAAGGATGCCCATTGTCTCCGCTCCTATTTAACATTGTCTTAGAAGTACTTGCTCGAGCACTCAGGCAAGAACCAGAGATAAAAGGCATTCAAATTGGAAAGGAAGAAGTCAAAATTTCCTTATTTGCAGATGACATGATCCTATACATAGAAAACCCTGAGAGATCTACAACAAAGCTTCTAGAACTCTTAAATGAGTTTAGTAAAGTCGCAGGTTATAAGATCAATGCGCAAGAATCAGTAGCATTTCTGTAAATCAGTAATGAGCAAGATCAGGAGGAAATCAAGAAACAAATACCATTCACAATAGTAAATTAAAAAATCAAATACTTAGGAATAAATTTAACTAAAGAGGTAAAAAACTTATACACCGAGAACTATACAAGACTGTTCAAGGAAATCAAAGAATACCTAAATAAATGGAAGAATATTCCTTGTTCATGGATAGGAAGACTGAATATTATTAAGATGTCTATCCTACCAAAACTGATCTACACATTCAATGCAATCCCAATAAAAATCAACACAGCCTTCTTTAAGGAACTAGAAAAACTAACTATGAAATTTATTTGGAAAGGAAAGAGGCCCCAAATAGCCAAAGACATATTGAAAAAGAAAAACGAAATTGGAGGAATCACACTACCTGACTTCAAAACATACTACAAAGCTACAGTAGTGAAAACAGGATGGTATTGGCATGAGGAGAGACACACAGACCAATGGAATTGAATTGAAAGCTCTGATATAGAACCTCACATATATAACCATATAATATTCGATAAAGCCACCAAACCCTCTCAACCTCAGAGAGTGGCCTATTCAACAAACGGTGCCTAGAGAACTGGATAGCCATATGTAGAAGAATGAAAGAGGATTACCATCTCACACCTTATACAAAAGATCAACTCAAGATGGATCAAGACCTAAATATAAGAGCCAAGACCATAAAAACCTTAGAAAGCAGTGTAGGGAAACATCTACATGACCTTGTAATAGGAAATGAATTCATGAATATCACACCAAAAGCACGAGCAGCAAAAAAACTAATAGATAAATTGGACTTCCTCAAAATTAAAGCCTTCTGCACCTCAAAGGAGTTTGTCAAGAATGTAAAAAGGGAGCCCACACAGTGGGAGAAAATATTTGGCAACCATATATCTGATAAGAAACTTATAACTTGCATATGTAAAGAACTCCTATTTCTTGAAAATAAAAAGATAAACAACCCATTTAAAAAATGGGAAAAAGATTTAAATAGACACTTCTCCAAAGAAGAAATACAAATGGCTAAAAAGCACATGAAAAAATGCTCCAAATCTCTAGCTATCAGGGAAATGCAAATCAAAACTACAATGAGATACCATCTTACTCCCATAAGATTGGCAGCTATGAAAAAAACAAAAGAATACAAATGCTGGAGAGGATGTGAAGAAAGGGGAACACTCATCCACTGCTGGTGGGAATGCAGAAGGATTCAACCATTCTGGAGGACGGTTTGGCAGTTTCTCAAAAAACTAGCCATAGATTTGCCATATGACCCAGCAATACCATTGCTGGGTATATACCCAGCAGAACTGAAAACAAGGACACAAACCGATATATGTACACCAATGTTCATAGCAGCATTGTTCACTATTGCCAAAAGTTGGAATCAACCCAAATGCCCATCAACAGATGAGTGGATCAATAAAATGTGGTATATACACACAATGGAATACTACTCGGCTGTAAGAACAAATACACTACAAACACATGTGATAACTTGGATGAATCTTGAGAATCTTATGTTGAGTGAAGTAACCCAGGCATTGAAGGACAAATACTACATGACCTCAATGATATGAAATAAGAAAGCTGCCTCCGAGAGCTAGAGACTGAACGATAGGCTTACAGGAAATAGGGGGGTGGAGGAAGGATGTGACCCGACGTCTGCAGGGGTGGAATTTATGATGAGCTGGCATTAAGTATGAACACAAAGAAGAGATAAAATGGGGGCAAGGGGTTGCCTTTGGGAGGGGCTTTGCGGGTTTAAGGGGGGCTGGGAATGGGCGGATGGGTAATATTGCCCAAAAAGCGGGGGGAGGGAGGGGTAGCATACGAACATAGGAGAGTGTCAGGTGTTCGTTGAGAGTAAAATGCTGACAAAATTGTATCAAAATATAATTAAGAGGGTTACTTGTTTAGGATGCTCGGAGGGGATGGTCTGATGTGGGACGGGCTCCTGGGAAATGTCTGAATGCTCATTTTGCCAGAGTGGGTGGAACCATTGGGTAGAGTCCCAAGCAGTGAGAGTGGGGGTGGACCCACATCCTGGGGAGGACTAATGCCATCAAATAGAGGGAACCGTATCTCTCGAGAGTAAGGGTGGCTCCCAGGGCATTGGGGCAGTTGAGCAAGTTGGGCCCTGAACACTGTTGCAAGTGTCTCTGGACGTGGCTCCTCGGGAAATGGAGGTTGGCTGTCACTGTGGGCACCAAGGGGATGGGAAAATGGATGTTAAATGTGTGGAAGCAAAGTAAATGTGGGGTAAGAGAGGAGTTTTGCGAGAATGCACAGGGATGGATATAAAACATGTAATATTACACCATAAACATATAGGGGACGACAGACTAATAATGTAAACCATAATGTAAAACACAGGATAACTAAAAATTTAGAAAACTGTATATCCTAAAGTATGGACCACAATGTAAGCATGGATGTTGCCTTGTTTGAAAGCTATTGTCTCAGAGTCTGTACATCACTTTAAGTAAATATGATATGAATAAGTTATAAGAATATCACTGTGGAAGGGAAAAGGTTCTATGGTGGATGTGTGGGAGTACTGTATATTGTATATATGAATTGCTGTGGTCTAGGGCTCTTGTGAAGAGAAGTTCAATAATTAGGGAAAAAAAGAAAGAAAAGAAAAAGATAGCATGTAGAATTTTTCCAAGTCAACACGTATTCTGTATCTGACCTTTAAACCCATCGCTTTATCCCATTTTGCTAGTAAGGGATCCTGACATTATATTGGGCTTCAATTTTCGGGAGGTTTTGGATCACAGAGTGGTTCGGCAGTGGCGGCGGAGGAATACTGGTATAGGACACTATTGACAGGTGATATAGGGCTGACGGGAGCTATACAGGGCATATGTCCAGGGTGCATGGTAATGTTTGGATATACTCATAGTGGCAACAGTTAAAAACTAAAGCTGGGGAGGTACTGGGTTCCTGGCCGGGGGTGCTCTGTCGTGGCCCCTAGGGGAGCAGCGGCAGTCCCCCAGGTGCAACGGTAAGGACCAGGAAGGAATGAGGGTCCAACAGTGAGAGCATGATAGTAATGACTATACTTTTGAGCCTATATGCCTGAAATAAAAACAAGGCCTAGAGCAGCACTGTGCCTGGGAATTTCCTCCTGACAGCCTTCATGTTACTCAAATGTGGCCAATCTCGAAGCCAAACTCAATATGTAAATGCAATGCCTTCCCCCCAGCGTGGGACATGACACCCGGGGATGAGCCTCCCTGGCACCGAGGGATCACTACCAAGTACCAACTGATGATGCAACTGGAAAATGACCTTGAATTGAAGGTTCAATGCGGATCAGCAGAATATTCCTGTCTACATATAATAACATGACTTTAAAATGCTGTTTGACCTAATGTAAGGGGGAATGGAAAGGAGAAATGAGTTTATATGGCTACGAGTCTCTATAAAAGAGTCTGGAGGCTTTCAGAAGGATTGCCCTTAAGCACAACTGAGCAGAGTCTAAGAGACAGATAAAGTAGATACAACCCCAGGTATTCATTCCTTTGAGGGCTAAAGAGACCCACAGGATCTATGGTCATGGCAGATGGGGTTTACTGCCATATCAGATGGCCCTTCTTTGGAGCTGGTGTTTCTGCGTGATGGAGCTGGACTCAGATGGGATCTCTTTGCAGAAAACTTTCATGCTACTTTACTGAAATTGTAGTTGGTGTTGGGGTTTAAGATATATTTAGGGGATTTGAATCTCTGGACTGACAATATGATAGCCAGACCCTGAGCCCCAACAGACTTCAACTCCTACAATCTGATTTATTGGACTCACCTCACTCAGCTAAGATGGAGTTGAAGAAGGACAACCACCACACCATGGAGTCTAGAGGGCCTATGACTGAAAGCAAGAGGATTGCATCCAATATCCATGTGGAATCTGAGCCTCCTCTTGACATAGAGGTGCAACGGACACAACCAATCCAAGGTCCACAGAGAAAAGGTGGCATTGGAGTGGGAAAAGTGGACGTGGTGGCTGATGGGTATGAGGAATGGCAGGAAGAGATGAGAGGTGGAGGCGCCTTTGGGACTTGGAGTTGCCCTGGACGGTGCTTCAGGGGCAATCACCGGACATTGTAAATCCTCCCAGGGCCCACTGGATGGAATGTGGGAGAGTATGGGCCATGATGTGGACCATTGACAATGGGGTGCAGAGATGCCCAGAGATGTACTTACCAGGTGCAATGGATGTGTCATGATGATGGGAGTGAGGGTTGCTGGGGGGGGGAGTGGTGGGGTGGGGGTGGTAGGGTTGAATGGGACCTCATATTTTTTTAATGTAATATTTTTACAAAATCAATAAAAAAGAAATATATTACTTAGAAATAAATAAATAAATCATATTACCTAGCTATAATGGTGAAAACAGGATGGTACGGGCATAAAGACAGACACATAGACCAATGGAACCAAATTTATGGTTCAGAAACAAACTCTCACATGTATGGTGAAGTGATTTTTGACAAGCCTGTCAAACACACACAGCTTAGGCAGAACTGTCCATGCAACAAATTGTGCTGAAAAATTGGATATCCATAGCCAAAAGAAGGAAAGAGGACCCCTATATCCAAATATTAACTCAAAACGGATCAAAACCTAAAAATAAAAGCAAGAACCATAAAACTTCTAGAAGACATTGTAGAAGACATATTCCTAACCTGTTGGTAGGTGGTGGATTCCTAAAGGAGATAAGAGAAGGACTGAAATGGACCGCTGTACATTAACAGAAATTTTATTTGATGTTTAATGCTTATTGAATGTAGAAATTTAAATGTAAATATGTGGAAATATGTAGAGTGGATGTTAGCACATAGTGAGCAACTGCTAGTTTATAAATGGGGATGTGGCTGAAAATGGTAGTCTAGGTATGAAAATGCCAACTGACAGAATGCTAGAAAAAAATCTAGGAATTGACTAGCACAGTAAACCAAGAGGTGGATGAGAATTGAGGTTGATAGTACAGATGCAAGAGTGTCCTTGTGAGCTAAAGCAAACGTACATCACTACTGCAGGGTGTTTGGAATGTGGAGAAGCATGGGAAAAATAGAGCTAATTGACCTATGGATGGTGGTTAGTAGTAATAATATAATATTCTTAAATCTATGTTTAAGATGTACTGTGATGATAATGAAGCAGCATGGAAAATATGAGCCAAATAAATGTACACTATGGACATAGTAACAATGAAACGATATTATCTTATCTATAGCAAATGTTCCACCACAGTGTGGTGCGTTGATGGAGGGGTGTTGTTTGGGAATTCTGCATATGTGCATGATTGTTTTATAAGTTTACAACTTCTGTCATAAAAAATATATTTTAAAAATAATAATAGGGTGGTTTGGGGGAAAAACACACCAAATGTAAGAGAAGGAGTATGATTAGTTAAGAATTTGACAATATTCTTTCACAATTTGTAAGAAACGTCTCACAACAATGCAAGGTGTTGGTGGAGGTTTGATGTAAGGGACCTCCATATGATGTTATGCATGTTTGCTTTGTAAGTTCACAACTTTTACTATACACTTACTTGTTTATGTATGTCCATATATAAATATATAAAGAAAATAATAATAGAGTAGGTTGGGGGAAAAGTACTTGGCTACTAGTAATATTTTGAAAATGCTCTTTAATCATTAGTTAAAAAGATTTAACAACATTGCAAGTTATTGGTGGTAGGGTGAGTTATGAGAGTGCTGTATGATATTATATATGTCCATTTTGTAAGCTCACAACAATTACTATACACTTATTGTTTATGTATGTTTATGTATGAGTGATATACTTCAATAAATTAATTTTTTTAAAAAGGAAACAAAAATACATGAATACATGTGCATATTTTCCTACATGTACCTCCTCCTGGAAACCCTGCCAGTGACAACCTGAGAACAAGAACTGGCCTTGGTTTCAGGATGTGTGGCCACATGTAGCAGAAATGAGTCCTCTCAGATGAGACTGTCTTTCTCCAGTCAGTCCGCAGTCAAGGCCAGCTGATGACTGGATATGTCAGTCAAATCCCATGCAATTAACAGGATAATTAAGATCCAAATTAACAGAAGTGTTCAAGTGACTCCTAGGCTTATGAGCAAAAACAAATATTTACTATTGTATGTCACTGAAGTTTTGTGGTTGTTTGTCAAGCAATATTACTGTGGGAAAATACAAATTATCTAATCCCTCCTCAGAAAACGCTGCCTTCCTTTGGATTCACAGACATTTTAAACCCTTATTTCCTTTCACACCTTTGATCATTTCTTTCAAGTTCCTTATAAGGGCTTCTATTCTAATGCCCAGTCTTTAAATGTCACTATTCTTCAGGATTCATATTGAAGATCTCTTTCCTGAAGTCCCTGTTCTTCTCATTTTACCTGTTCTACACTTTTTGAAATTGACAAATTCATCAATGCATTTATTTATTCTGCAAAAATGCTTTGAACATTCTTTGTGTTTGTACACATACATGCGCACACCACTAATTTTATTGGATGGTGCAGTTGCTTTGTTTAACAAGATAGGAAATCTTGTTAGACAACGTTATGTTTTGGTTGGGGAAAACTTTTTAAAAGATTATAATTAAGCATACTTAAGGAAATGAAATCTTAATGATATAATAAAGGAGAAGCCCTTTTATACACATTTGATGTTGGCATTGACAGATGATTTTAAATAAGCCAAAATAGCGTGATTAATCACTATGAACAGAGAAAGAGATATAGAACCCTACAACAAGCAAGGAGAACATACAGTTTGAGACATGAATATGGAAATCTGTATCAGAACAATTAGAAGATTAAATTTAAATTGCTTTATTACGTCAGCCAATGTCATGGATAAGACTCATAAATTATGTTTAAAATGATGAATCAACCACATTAAAATGTAAGGTTTTTCTTAAAAAGTATAATATATGTAAAAATCTGAAATAAAAGGAGGAAATTGCAAATGAGGTTGTAAAAAGTATTCAGTAAGTGTGGAGAAAAACATGAAATATGTAGAGTTTCTGAGGTTTTTAAAAGGGTGATTATTTCAAGACATTAGGAATAAATGAATTACATTCATTATACCTGAGAAGTAGTGTTAGGTGAAAATAGAAAATGACCTTTTCAATTTGTCTACACAAAGGTAGAGGTGAAACTGAAAAAAGCATCAGGAAGAGTGGTTTGGGGTGATGAAAGTGGAGAAAGTGAATACTGACAATTTGTTATCTGAAGTTTTGCCTTTTTTTAAATACAGAAATGGCTGGTAAGTGGAGGTTAATGATATTTGGAGGAGTGGATTGTTTTTTAAGCAGGATCGTAAAATGAGAAATAGATGACATCTCAAAATGATTAGATGCAACTTAATGATTATACTTAAACTTAACTGGGGGAAACTGTGTATTCTTATTTGTTGGACAGGGAGGGACTGAAATTTTTACATAGGAAGTTTTCTCTATATTATTGTTTAATTCTTGGCAGGATTTCTTTGACGTTAATAGAAACATCTTCAGTCTCTCTCCTTGTTATTAATTTGCACAAACTTAAAAATTAAAGTGAATGCAGCACTAATTCCTTGAGTTTCATTTTCAAATGTAAAGAATATGAGAAATGTACCTTTTGCTCCCCCTTTGCCTGTGCTAATTACAGGTAATATTTATGATGATGATTTTTATATTTGGTTAGCATTTCTATCATTCTTTCTAAATGGACTGTTTTTTAAAGGCTATCTTAATAGTAAAATTTATATTCCACTAGTCTGTAGAAAGCAGTTTTGGGTAGGGTTAGGCTTCGGCACTTGTGGTTGGAAGACTAATTTATTTTCAAATTAAATACCTAGAAGCTGAAAACTCATTAGATGAATTACCTCTTGAGATATGCCCTAACTTCTCCATCAGGAAGACATCATTGAGAAAACCAAGGACCTCAGGTAATGATGAGAAAAATTTCATCAAGGAAAGTTAACAACTGCCTTTCAATCAGTGAATTCCAATTACTATTCGAAAATAAGGCAAAAATTATCTTGTCTTGATGACTGTAGATTATCTCCTTCTACTTCATATATTTCTCTTCATAACTCTCTTAGCTTACATAAGGATTTAGTCATGGGAAATTGGGTTAGTGATGACACCAGGTCTTCACAGAGGTGAGATGATATCAAATTCATAGAGTGTGTTGGCCATGCCTCTGATGTGGGGATTCTGAAGATGCTTAATGGAAAAGCATCACTCAACATCTTCCCTGTTATGCTCAAGATGGTACTTTTAGGAAGATATCATTACCTCCTGCCTAAATAGCAGGCAGAAGCATTCCTACCCTTCCCTTTCCTTCCTTCCCTTCCGTAACAAACGTCCTTTTCATGATTTGTGGGATTTGGAATCCTTAGTTCCTAAAAGGATTCTTAGGACACAGTCTCGTATCTGCTTGGTTTTCACTCCATAGACTACAGGGTTCATAGTGGGAGGCAGGAGTAGATAAAGATTTGCTACAAGGATGTGGCAAGATGGAGGGATAATGTGGCTTCCAAAGCGGTTATAAAAGAAGCAGAAGAAAGCTGGACTGTAGGAGAAAACAATGGCACAGATGTGTGCAGTGCAGGTGCTGAAGGCCTTCTGCCGAGCATCTGCTGATGAGAGGCTGACCACTGCCCGGAGGATCATGGTGTAAGAGACTGTGATGCACAGAATGTCAAAGCCCCCAATTAAGAGGGCAGCCATTAGGCCATAGATAACGTTGGCCATGATGTTCCCACAGGATAACTTGGCTACAGATAGCTGGTCACAGTAAGTATGGTGTATCATATTGCCTCTGCAATAAGGTAGACTTTTGGTAAGGAAAATCAAGGGAATGATGAGTAACACTGCTCTCAAAAAGGTGGCAAACCCAACCTTTGCAATAACAGGATCAGTGAGAATGGTGGAGTAGCGCAGAGGGTAGCAGATGGCCACGTAGCGGTCCAGGGCCATAAGCATGAGCACCCCAGACTCCATCCCTGTGAAGGTGTGGATAAAGAACATCTGAGCCAGGCATTCGTCAAAGCTGATTTCCTTCAGATGGAACCAGAAGATGCTGAGGGCTTTAGGGATTGAACTAGAGCACATGACAAGGTCCGTGAAGGAAAGCATGGCCAAGAAGTAGTACATGGGCCTGTGCAGAGAGTCTTCATAACGGATGAGGTAGAGAAGTCCACAATTCCCTACCATAGCTACAAAATACATGAAGCAGAATGGGAAGGAAATCCAGACATGCATGTCTTCCAGCCCTGGGACTCCATTCAGAATGAACGATGCTGGGGTCAGTTCTGTTTTATTCAAAATTAGCATGATCAGGCTGATGTAATCATTAAACCGTTTAAAGGTTTTTGGTTTTTTGATTTTTCTAGAGTGGAAAAAGAAGAAACATACTTCACTTGTGGTCTCTACTCTCTTAAATGGTACATTTTAATAGTACTCACATTCTTAAATACCAAAAGAAACATTGTTAAAGCCAATGATTTATGTTTGTTAATTCATTCAATTATCAATTCTTTCAACAAATACATTTTTGGCACTAACTATATCCCAGGATATATTACAGATATTATGAAATGATATAGATTCAGTTCTCATTGAAGTATAATCAGATATAATTATGATATTTTTGACAGCATTATTAAGGTGTCTTACTTAAATGTTAACTATATACATCTTCTTTTGAGTGTTTCTTAAAGACAAGTTCATTAACCACTTCACCATGATCCAACAATTATGATGAATATTATTTAATTGCTCTTGTTATTCTTAATTATCATGTCATATTTATTTTTACTATATATGAGGCACTGTTGAAAGCATTTTATAAACATTGATTTAGTCTTCGAAAGCTCTGAAAGTATGATCATTAAGCTTTACTCTATAAGTGAGTAAATGAAGGAATTATGTAAACGGGCTTCTTTATTTCTGCACTGTACATTTAACACCAAAACTGAGTCATCCTCTGACCATGTTTTAAAACTTATTTTCCAACTTTCAACAAGGAAATATGGTTTTATTCAGTTCAGAGTGAATCACAGGATAATAACAGGAAACAAAAATTACCTGCTTCATCATAACGAATTTTGAAGTCCAACTCCCCATACACAGTCCCTTTCAATATTTTAGGTCTGAAATAGCATTTACCTCCATGTTTCAAAGCAATCTGCATGTTCTCTTTTTATTCAGTTTGTCCTTCTTTGAGATGTTTTTCATTTAAATTAACATGTATCGTTTACATTTTACAATCATATAGCTATTACCCCCTTCAAATAACCTGGCAAGGCAATTATATTTTCTTCCCTATTTAATATTTTTCCTTTTAACAAATAAGTCCCTTTATTTTAGTTTGTTATTTGAAATGTCTCAAAATATTTTGAGCTCCATATCCAAATTTACTTTGATTTTCTTGACAGTTGGACACAATTAATTTTTGACCTCCCCCACACTATTACTCTTCCTTCTGGGAAGTTTCTGTCCTCCACCGCTCTCACTACTATCTGTTCCCAAGGCTTGCTGTGTAATTCCTATCCAGAAATTACCTCCATCTATCCTTTGTGTTAGCTCTCTATTTTGCACAAGCATCTTTCCTTTCCCCGTTCACATGAGCATATGGATTATATGGTTTTGAGATTATCAATGTCTAAATATAGGTTTATTCTCTCCATCATTTTTCAGGTCTTAGAATTCCAGGTGAAATATTATTTTAAGACAGAATTTTGAAAACATTTCTCTACTAATCTCCAACTTCCATCAGAAAACCATTCTAATTTTTTGTCTTTTACACTTGAACTATTCTTCCTTGGATTTTCTTCATGTATTTATTTTTGTCTTTGAAATATTTATGACTACTTTAAAATTTCTCTGCTTTAAAATTTCATGGTGATGATGGTGTTGACAGAGGTGTATGTGGAGGTACCATACGTATTGTTTTGCAGATACTTGCTATGAATTTTTTAGTCAAAATTTCTGTGACCCTTGGTTTTGGTAGCTTTTCTTGTACTAATTTTTGATTATTTCTTGCTTTCCCATCATTTTCTTCTTATGTCTTTCTACAACTCTTTTTTTTTTTTTTAGATATTGTACCTCCCGATATGAGCCTGTTTTCTTTTGTTGTTTTTTTTTTAAGTTCTTATTTTGCATCTCAATCTGACCCATTTTCTCGGAAAGTTACTCAAGTATATCTTCAAAAAATTTTTGGTACTTTTTGGTAGTTTATCATATACAAATTTCCAATATCTTGTTATTTCCCAGTGAAACTTGTAAACTTGATAATAGCAATGTGCTATATGTACATATAAAATGCTATTTTGTTATATATATTAATTCCATAACATCTAGGTTTCAATTTATTTATTTTATAGCTTATTTTGTTTATTGCTTTTCTTTTGTGTGATTCTCAAGTGTCTGGTAATCCTTGACTGTTAATTCATATTACTGACTATGACTGCCTTAACTTCCCTTTTCTTGATCAAATCTTGGACAGGCTTCTCCTGACTTCAGGCCCCTGATCTCTCTCTCACTCCAGTCACTATCCAGGCATCTAAACCTACCTAACTGGAGAGTTGCTTATCTCCCTCTTCCTCTCTCCTGGACTTCGTGATCTCCAGGCATAATCAAGGCAAAAGAAAACATTCTAACCAAATTGTCCTAATTGCAACCTCAGGAAATCGCTCACCGAGCCCAGTGATCAAACTGCCTTAATAACCTCGGATGCTTTTCCATGAATCCATGCCCTAGCGCTTATAAATCTGCTATCTATTGCCTGAATGGAACACAGTTTAGACTTGGTTTCTATTCTCTTTGCTTTAGTGCAGTAATCTTTCCCTGTTTAACATTGTTCAGTGAAATTTTTTTCTTTGATATAGGAAAGAGACTTAAATTGTTTACTGTATATTCTGAGTGATAATTGGATTTCTCTGATTGATATAATTTTTTTATAAGCGGTATGGAACTCTTCACGAATTTGCATGTCATCCTTGCGCAGGGGCCAATCTAATCGTTCCAATTTTAGTACACGTGCTGCCAAAGCTGGTACTGATTGGTATAATTTACATAGAGTGCTCAGAGATCTCTTTATTTATTGAATACATTTTAATCATTAGTATTAATAGGACTTTTCTTGGGGCATTTCAAAATGTTCAGAGAAGAGTCAACCAAAATGCATCCTGGAAGATAATATGACTTGTTGCTAATATTTTGGAGTTAAATAGGAAGAAGAAACCGAGCATGTCAGAATTAAATGGAAATATTTTAACAAAATCCTCCCATTTATTTTTTTGGGGTGCCTTATCCTTGATGATGGGCAGATGGGTGCCTTATCCTTGATGATATATATATATACACACACACAATTTTAATAATTGTTAAAGTTTCTGACCAAAATTAATTTCCAGCCATAAAAAGCTAGTTAACATATAGTATAAGATAGAACATGAAACAAAGAGGTAAAACTGTTCATTATTCAGTTTTTTTATCTATATCCCTATTTGTTTTCATATGCTCAAATTGAAGGATGACAGATTAGGTATAGAACAAGTAACTTCTCTATATAATAAAGAAAAAATGTTGTTCATATTAATAAATTATCCTTCAAAGACGTTTCTCATGTCATTGTAAAACCTTAGGGAGTAGCATTAGCAAGATGACAGAGTAAGAGTTTCTGAAATTCTGTCCCCCAACAAAAACGGGCAGAAATGGGCAGAACCAATTTTCTCAGAACTCTGGAAAACAGACAAAGGCTTATATGAATAGCAGCCAAGTGAATGCTCAATCAATAAAAGGGCAACTTAAAAATGGGGGGAAAAATAAATAAAAAAATTTTTTTAAATGTTAGGAAAGCCTTGTGGCACTATTATAAGCCCTTCCCTATCCACTTCCTGGTTTGGTGCAATAAGCAGGACATGGTCCCATTGTATGTTCCTTTTCCTGACTCCAGAGAGAAGAAAGCCCACCTTATTCTCAGTTTGGGGGTTTATATGTCTGTTCCAATATGTCTGATGACAGCCTGAAGGACTGATCCAAGATACTCATCTCTGTCTTGTTTGTCCCAGAACTCACTCTGGATGGAGAAGCAGCAGGCATGGACACTAAAACTCTGTAAAAGAACAATCAAACAGCAGCCACCTGGAACAAGGCAGTATGTGATTGAGACATAGAGTGTAACATCTTTACACAGGAGGAAATATTGCCAGGAAGTACCAGGGAAAATTGGGGAATTTAAATTGCACAAATCCACAGAAAGGTGCATGTTCAAAAAGACCAGAGAGGCTCCTAAGTGTTGACCATGGTCTGCTCTTTATGCTCAGGGCAAGACTGTCTGAATGCTGAAGAACAGCCTCAGCACAGAGCCAGTCCGAAAACAATGGAGACATATGATTTTGATTTTTGTCTTTTCATTTGTTGTTTTGTCTTTGTTAAATCCTGGCATTCAAAGAAATTTCTATCAACACGAGCTGAATATAAAGTTAAAGGAAGAGAAATTCCAGTCACTATATACATCTAGGAATACAGTCTTAGCATAAATATTTTGGAGAAATTACAAAGCAAATAGACAACTATAGCTTGCAATAAAAGAAAACTACCCAGCAAATCTTAGTGTAGAGGGCAATCTGTCATCTAGAGATAACACATTGGAATGTTCAAATGTCCATATTTTGGAATAAATCACAAGACGTTTAAAACAGGAAAAGAGGGCCTACTGAAAGGAATGATAAAACGTGACAGATACCATTCCTGGGGAAGCCCAGACATTAAAATTTCAGTAACTCTGCTAAATAAATTCAATGAGGTAAGGAAAAACATGAACAAGGAACTAAAGGAAATCAGGAAAATGATACATGAAAAAGCAGGAATTCAAGAAATAGCTATTTTTTTTAAAGGAACAAAAAATAAAAAATCTGGAGCTGAAAAGAATGATAATTATAAAAATAAAATAAAATCACTAGAAAGTTTCAACAGTAAAATGGAACCAGCTGAAGGAAGGACAATTGAAATTATTCAGTCTGAAGAACAGAAAGAGAGAAAAATGAAGAACAGTGAACAGAGTCGGAGGGACCTGTGAGACACCATGAAGTGTACCAATTTCTGCATTAGTACTAGAGGATAATAGAAATATAAAGGGTCAGGAAGAATATTTGAAGAAATAATGAGTGACAAATTTCCAAATTTGAATAAATGCATGAATGTCCATATCCAAAGAGCTCAATGAATTCCAAAGAGGATGAAGTAAAAAAGATCAAACGGAGACACATTATTGTTGCTGCCAGCCGGAAGGGTTTCGGAATGATGGACAAGACAGAAGGGATCAGGGGACCTGCAAGTCAATGTCTACAGACAAGTTTATTTCTATTCCACTACATATTTATAGAGAAGGCTTATTTACTAACAAGCACATACAGATTTACTGTTGTTATCTTATCGTTAGAAACAGGGAGAGGCCATTTGTCTTTTAACTTTTCAAGGTGACTTTGTTCTTTCTACTAACTGGCCTGTTGACCTAGTAAATCTTAACCAGAGATATTCCTGTCCTGTTGACCAAGGAACTTATAAGAAAAAAACATTCTTTTCTTGTTCTGTTTCCTAGGTAGCATCATGTCTTATTTTCTTCAGCCAACAAGTCATTACTTCCTTCATGTTATAGTCAAATAGTCAAACGTCAAAGACAAGGAAAATCCTAAAAGCAGCAAGACAGAATCTTCCCATCACACACAAGAGATCCTCAATAAGATGATATATAAATAACCAATAAGCACATGAAAAGATGCTCAATATCTTTAGTCATTAGGAACATTCTAATCAAACCATGTTGAGATATTATTTCATTCCCACTAGGAGAGCTATTTTTTTTTAAAGTGGAAAATAACAAGTATTGATGAGAATGTGGAGAAACTAGAACTTTCATGCATTGCTTGTAATCATGTAAAATAGTTCAGCTGCTGTGGATAATGGTGTGGTGATATTTGGTCATAGAATTACCATATAATCAAGCAATTCCACTCTTAGGTATACAACCGCAAACAGTTCAGATTACGAACACAAGTAGGTATTTGAGCAACTTCTGTCGTGGAAGCATTATTCATAATAGCCTGAAGATGGAAACAACCCAAGTGTCCCTGAACAGATGAACTGACAAACGGAAGTGGTATATACACAATGGTATATTATTCTGCCATAAAAAATGAATGACATTCTGATATATGCTATAACGTGTTCTAAGTGGAACATTTTTCTAAGTGAAAGAAAACAGGCACAAAGGACAAGCATTGTATGCTTCCACTTATAAGAAATTCTAGTATAAGCAAATTCATAGAGAAAAAATAGATAACAGGTTACCAGAGTTTGGGGAGGACAGAAAGAATAAGGAGTTTTGGCTTAATGTGCAGTTTCTGTTTTAAGTGATTATAGGTTTTGGTAATGGAGTGTGCAGATGGAAGCACAACATGGTAAATGTAATTAATGCCACTAAATTATCTACTTAAAATTCTTTAATGACAAGTTTTTTGTCAAATATTTATATCATACCATAATTTTAAAAGTCTTACAGTCCTGCAGGAGCAGATAACAATGTCAATTAAGCAAAATGCTGAGAGACAGCCAGAGAAGCTTATAAGAGGAAGAGGAAAAGACAAATGAACTTAGTTCTGAAGCCTGATTAGGATAATGCCAGGTCAAAATAAGAATCTTCTTCTCATGATTGTTGCTGTATATTTTCTACTCCCATCATAATGAAACTTTTAGTTTTGCACTTTTGTAGCCTCTGTCCTTCTATTCCCATTCTTCGCTACTGCCACCCACTACAACCACATTTACCTTCAAATTCTTGGACAAGATAGTTAGACATTTCCTAAATCTTTATATGCTATAATTTGAAAAGTCCTTGGCCTATACACAAGAAAGTTTTTTTTTTATAAAATCAATCTCTTTCACTACATTTATGCAATGGCATTATAAAATACATTCATATTCTTAAATCATCCACAATTTATGAAAACCCTGAATATTTTGCTGCATTCATATTTAGAACTGCAATGTCTAATATGATACCTGGTACATATTAGATGTCAATATATGTTCTTTGAGTGAATGGGTAGATTACTGAATAGAAAAAAAACATTTAATTCTTGACTTTTATGATGATTAAACTATAATCTTTGTAGTATGTCTGGGAAATATAAAAAGTCCCATTAGAAAACCAGAGCATCTACCTCATAAGTCACTAGAAACAAATAAATTATTTAAAAATTCCTTTTTTAATAGACAGATAAAGACTATCAAAAAAAGAAACTGGAAAAAATAAGGCAGAAGGGAAAATAAAAATGCTCATTTGAGCTATAAAGGTCAATTATTTAGCAATACTACAAAATTACTCAAAATTCAGAGTGATTTGGCATATAAATACATATGCAATAAAATGAGGTTCATAGAAGGAAACACCTTGAAATATGCCAAAGTTTTTTTTCACTAAACAGAAAACATAACAACCTACCAAAATCAGACCCAGAAATGTGGGAGGGAATATTATATCAGAGAAAGTAGAAATCAATGCAAGAAAATATTGAATCAAGACCACTTTTAAGAAAGTATAGATGAAGTTCTCGATAGTTCAGTTAAGCTGACTGTATCAAATTGTTTCATCTCCAGGTTTGATAAGGTTTCTCTAAAACCAAAATAACAGAAAACACTGAAATGATCTTTCTCACTTCAAGGGTCCATTTTGTGAGAAGTTTTAAATTTGGAAAATTCTCTTTATTCATATCACAGATAATTTAGCTAGTCCTTAAGTTTTTATGTCATCGATGGTGTGTTCCTAAGCAAAAAAATGCAAGGCCGTCAGGACGCTTGCAATTTGCATTATGAATAAAATAATAATATGGGTTTGTAATATAAGAATTATGCTTCCCTGAAGATCAAAATTACCATCAAGATGCTTTCTGTCTATCTTATAAATGCATACTTTATGTTTGTATACATTTTTTCAGATTGTTTTCATAGGCATCATTTGAAGAAGCAAACATTATAAAGCTTTCTATATAAATATATATACATATAAACACATACAAGTACAAATATATATGCACAGATACATATGTAATAATGCAATTGATTGGAATGGAAATAAATATACTTTTACATTTATGATAAATATTTTGTTTGTGTATACCAAATTGTTACAAGTAGTTGAAAAAATAAGATCATAACTTAACAGTGAAATCTGAACTCTATGTATCCACGCAACAGAAGCAAGTAGGGAAAATTAGAGGAAATGTAGCTAACTCCAAACCAAAAACAGGAAATAAATTTTGCAATCACTATTGCTCTGTTCTGGAAAATATCTATCTGAAAAATGAGATAAATTTCCTATTTATATCTTCATATTTCCTTTTTATTTTTATAGTTTTAAATATTATAAATGTATAATACCAAAACAAATCTTAAGTAAATTCAATACATCATGATTTAATTTCTTCTGCAAGGAATATTGACTGATAATGTGCTGTGGCTGTGGGCAGGGTTGTTAGAATAATAACACTGATACTCAAATATTGCCATTTCTAAAGTAGAACTTTGATAGCATCTGTTGTCTATCCTAATTCCCAAACCTCATAAGCCATAAATTTGTTTCCTCTCTAGACTTTCCTCAATCCTTGAGACCTATGCTTTTCTGTACATATGATAGTGGGTTCATGCTTTTCAACAGTGGATGAATTCCAGTCATAGATAAGTCTCTTTAAAATTAATCATTTTGAGGAATAAGGGTAGGGAAAGCAAGAAATGAAAGTAATCTGCCCATTAGCCTCATGATGAACTATTCCCTAGCTATCCCCCCATTCCTCCCTTTCGTGGGGGGGATTCATACCTGCCTCACACCACTACAGGACCAATAAATTCTATTTGGTTAGGAAAATAACATAGATATTCACAATAATCATGATAATATGCACTGACCTGTAATCTGAGAATTGGAGAAATAAGCAATTTCTAAGGAAACCCAACTTTCCGTAACATTTCTATCTTCAAATATGTATATGGAATCACAACTGCATTTCTGAGAATAGCGAAAAAGTTCATGTATACTCAAAATCCCTTCCACTTTATCTTACTTCCCATTCAGAAACGCAAGTCTTGTCATCAGTTTTTCTGTATGTGCTGCAATACCTTAGTTCTTGGATAGCCAAACAGTGAACTGAATACAATTTGGTCCAGCTGCCCAAGACCTTGGTGGACTACCATCACAATCTTCGAATCAATGTACATGACAGCCCTCTGTCTCAAAGTCCTTTAGTCTCTGTATACTATTAGCCTGAGCCTTTAAAGGGAAATATATATGCTGTATATCCCAAGGGAATACTTCAGAACATCACGGACATAAGCACTGTTGTGAGAATCAAGTATATCTCTATGAAAGGAAGAAAAAGAATAAGAGCTTTCCATTCTTAATGCTCAAATGATGAGACATAAAAATGTAAATAATTTATTTTGTATGTATCTATATGTGTGTGATGAGTGTGATCATTTATATATTGGGGAGACAAGAGAATGTACACAAATATTTTTTATTTTACACCTTTTATTTTAACAATACATATCACAAAATGCACCATTTTAATAACATGCAAATATACACTTCAGCAATAATGATTACGCTTATAATATTGGGTTTCTATCACCAATAATGGATGAACCTTGAACACATCATGGAAAGTAAAATACACCAAACACAAAAAAGACAAATAATGGTATTATCATGCTTATATGAAATACCTAGAAGACTCTTAATAGAAAATGCTGTCATTTATCGATTACCAGTGATAGACTGTGGAGCAGGAAGAAGGAATTATAAATTAGTGGGTAAGCAGATTCTGTTTCAGGTGGTGAAAATGTAGGGGTACTGGATATCTGTGATGATAGCACATTATAAAATTGTACATCCACTATGGAAAGCAGTTTGGAGTTCCCTCAGAAAGTTAAACATAGAATTATCATATAATGTGACAATCCTCTTTCTTATATACCCCCAAAATCTGAAAGCAGGGACTTGAACAGATATTTTTACAGAAATGTTTATGGCACCATTATTCTCAAAACCAAAGATGGAAACAATCCAAGTGTCCATAACAGATGAATCGAAAAGCAGAATGTGGTATCGTAACAAAATGGGATATTATGTAGCAGTGAGAGAAGATGATGTTCTGGTAAGAGCTACAACATGGGTGAGATTTTGATGTCTTCATGTTGAGTGTAATAAGCCAGATGCAAAATGATGAATATTATATGATCTCATATAAAGTAAGTAAATTTCCTAGAAACAGATTGTATTTTATAGGTTTCCAGGAGTCCAGTGTGGGGGTAGACAAGAGACGGACTTGCTCAGTGGATGGAGAGTTTATGTTTAATATAATGAAAAAGTTGGGGTAATAGATATTGGTGATGGTAGCACAATATTATGAATGGAATTAACACCACTGAATTGTACAATTAATAGCAGTCAAAATTTGAAATTTGTTACTACAAAAATAAGACAAAAGTGTTGAGTAAAAATGTAAGCAAACGATTGAGATCTTTATCACAATTAGATGTATTTAAGGGAAGCAGCTGTAGTTCAAGCAATTGAGCTCCCCACCTACCACATGGAAGGTTCCAGTTTCAGTTCCTGGTGCCTTCTGGAGAAGATGAGCAAACAGCAAGAAAGCAAGCTGGTGCAATGGACTGGTGCAGAGAGCTGATGCAACAAGATGACACAGCAATAGGCACAAGGAGGAAACACAATAAGAGAGACAGCAAAGCAGAGAGCCGAGTTGGCTCAAGCGATTGTCACTCTCTCACATGGGAGGTTCCAGGTTCAGTTCCCAGTGCTTCCTAAAGAGAAGACAACAGACACAGAAAGCACACAGGGAATGGACACAGAGAGCAGACAGCAAGCACAAACAATCATGGGGGCGGGGGAGGGCAATAAATAAAGGAAACAAACCTTTTAAAAGAAGATGTATTTCAGTTTAAACACATAAAATCACTCAAGTTGCATTTTCAAAGACATTCACATATCCAAAAATGTATGCCAAAACATGAGAGAGAGCGGGAGATGAGAAATAGGAGTGGAGTCAGGGAAAAAAAGAAATTAATGTCAAATGGTAGAGTGTCCTGAATAACAAGTATGTGTAAAACTGCTCTCAGAATATTATCGTCCTCTTGAGAACCATTAGTGACAGACAATAGTTAAGATAATGGATCTGAAAGAGAATACCTAAGAAGAGAATGTAGAAAAAAAAATTAAGGTTAAATCCAGTGATATGCCAAATATGTAAAACTCTGACATAAAGAGAGGATCTAGAAAATGACATTGTAAAGTAATTTCCAGCAAGAATTAAGAAAATCATAAATTGTGTAATGCTTCCAAATTTAAAAAATGGGAGTACTTCAAGATATCAGGAATATTGACAGCAGTTCAAATATTTCTGAAAGATAATATGTGAGCACAAAGAGAGCCTATTTAACTTGTAACGTGGAAACCACTGATGAAATTGATAAAAGCACATTCAGGTGATTGGAGAAATAGGAGAAAGACAAGGGGAAGATTGATTTTGAGTTGAGAAAGTAAAGGGAAAGAATGTTGACAACACATTCTAGAGGTTTGAATGTTAAGTTTAGCAGAAAAGGGGCAGTGGACTTGGCCCAGTGGTTAGGGCATCGGTCTACCACATGGGAGGTCCCCGGGCCTCCTTGACCCGTGTGGAGCTGGCCTATGCTGCTGATGCGCGCAAAGAGTGTCCCCACGCTGGGGAGCCCCACGGGCAAGGAGTGCGCCCAGTAAGGAGAGTCACCCAGTGCGAAAGTGCGGCCTGCCCAGGAATGGCGCCCCACACACGGAGAGCTGACACAAGATGACCCAATCAAAAGAAACACAGATTCCCGTGCCACTGACAACAACAGAAGCGGACAAAAGAAGACATAGCAAATAGACACAGAGAACAGACAACCAGGGTGGGGTGGAAGGGGAGAGAAATAAATAAATAAATCTTTTTTAAAAATTTTAGCAGAAAAATGGGAGGAGGCATGGAGGGCAGTTAAATTATAAGGTTAGGACAATTTTTGTAGGATTTTAAAATTATAGATAATAAAGGATGACTAGTGAAATAAATATAATTCAATAAGTATAATTAGCCGAATTGGGGAAAATAATGTCTATTCCTGTCCATTCAATAGGGAGAGATAAGAATTTAAAATGTTTTCTTTATATTCCTATATATTGTCTTGTTTTATGAAACATTAATATAAAACTATTTTTCTTCAGTCTCATTTAATTTGGAAGAAGTTTAAGTATTAGAAAGAGAAATTTAATTTTTCTGTATTTAGTTTCACAATTGGAAATAAGATGAAACAAGTACTTTTTTGCTTCCCTCTCATGCTGTTTTCATGAGGAAAAAAAATGCCCTGTTTCTTACGTTTGGTTAAGATATCTATCTCTCACTACAGGCTGTGTGCTTTTAAAGGTCTCTGGAAGGAAATTTAAAAATGCAATTATTCTATAATAAAACAATTATGTGTGGGCTGGCTTGAGGAAAGTTTTCAGCTGAATAACTTGATTCTATTAAGATACCCAGAAACATAAAACTTATTGTGCTTAAGACTTCATGGGATACTTCCTACTTTCTTCTAGAAGAAGATATTGAGAAAACAGAGGTAGATAAGTAATGATGAGAAAGATAGGGCATAGATATTCCAGATGAAAGTAGCAACCGGCTAGAAGTCTGGAATTACAGAAACACATCCAGAACATGATGTGGTCCCAGAACATCTCCTTCCACTTTACTCAATTGTTTTAAAAATAATGGTTTATAAAGTTTTCTGCAAAGTTAATTTCCCCCAGAGGTGAAAAGGTCCAGATTCAAAGAAAAGATGTTGGTCATGCCAGTGATGTTGAGGTTCTCAGGACACTTATTTTCAATGCACCATTTACCATCCTCCCTTTGCATGATCAAAATAGTACTCCCAGAAACATTTTAACAGCTCCTGAATAAACAGGCAGGTAGGAGTAGTCCTTCCATTCTTTTCTGATCAGTGGCAAATATTTGTCCATATGCTTTGGTATTTGGTGTCCTTAGAACCCAAAAGCATCCTTAGATCACAGAGTCATATCTGCTTGATTTTCACTCCATAGACAGCAGGGTTCATAGTGAGAGGCAGGAACAGATAAAGATTTGCCACAGTGATGTGGCAAGATGGAGGGATTATGTGGACCCCAAGCGATGGGAAAACAAGGAGAAAAGAGCTGGAGTGTAGGATAAAACAGTAGCACAGATGTGTGCAGTGCAGTTGCTGAAAGTCTTCTGCAGAGCATCTGCTGATGAGAGACTGACCACTGCCGGGAGGAACATGGCATAGGAAACTGATGCACAGGATATCAAAGCCCCCAATCAGGAGGGCTACCACCAGACCATAGACAGCATTGACCTTGATGTTGTCACAGGACAATTTGGCCACAGACACGTGGTCACAGTAGGAGTGGGAAATTATATTGCCTCTGCAATACTGCACGCGTTTAGTGAGGAAAGTGAAAGGAATGAAAAGAAACACTCCTCTCAGAAATGCAGCAAGCCCAATTTTTGCAACAACAGGATTGGTGAGGACAATTGAGTAGTGCAGAGCGTAGTAGATGGCCATGTAGTGGTCCAGGACCATAAGCATGAGCACCCCAGACTCCATCCCTCTGAAGGTGTGGATAAATAACATGTGAGCCAGGCATTCATCAAAGCTGATTTCCTTGAGATGGAACCAGAAGATGCTGAAGGCTTTAGGGATTGAACTAGAGCACATGACAAGGTCTGTGAAGGAAAGCATGGCCAAGAAGTAGTACATGGGCCTGTGCAGAGAGTCTTCATAACAGATGAGGTAGAGGACTCCACAATTCCCTATCATAGCTACAAAATACATGAATCAGAATGGAAAGGAAATCCAGACATGCATGTCTTCCAGGTCTGGGATTCTTCTCAGAATGAAGGATGCTGGTGTCAGGACTGTTTAATTCAGCATTTGCATGATCATCTATTATGATCATCAAATACTTTAAAATTTACATGGTTTTTCCTAGAGTAAGAAAAAGAGATGAGAAAAGACATATTATGGACAATATCTCCCTCCCTCAATTTTCTTTAATTCTTCAGTGCATTTTAATGATCAAGCACCAAGTTTCCTAAGTGGTTGAGAATAGCTTTTAGTTATTTGTTTAGGTGTTGTTTATTCATTAATAACTAACAAGTCCATTCAGAAAATTATTTTTATGTTGTTCCTTTAATTCTTTATTTTAATACTTGTTAAAATATTTTAAAGTATGCTTTAGATTACATAATGTTACATAAAATTAGAACAGATTCTCATATGCTCCATTCCCTACCCCTCCCACTCTTTCCCATGTTAACAACATCCTTCCTTATTTTGGTACATTTGTTATAATTGATGAAAACATATTGCATCATTGCCACTAAGCATGGATTAGAGTTTACATTACAGTTTACACTCTGTCCTGCACAATTTGTAAGTTATAACAAAATATATAGTGTCTTCGGGACAATTTTGATGTTCCAAAAATGCCCCCCTATTGCACCTGTTTTTCCCTCTCCATCCCCTCAGAACCACCAGTGGCCACTGCCTCTCCCTCAGTGATAAAAGTTCTTCCATTGCTAGAGTAACAATAAGTGTATAGTAGAATAATAGTAAGACTATTCTAGTCCATCATTCATTCCCTATCCTGAGGATGCTGGGATGGTAATGCTAAAGGTGGAAGAATACAGTTGTGCTGTGGATAGGAATGAAAGTGATGCAGAAAGTTCTTTTTGAGTACCTTATGAACTGGGTTCCCTTTACAGACACTGATTCTACATCAATTAAGAGAAGACAGAGTTCCTGATCTCTTGAAGTTATAATCAAGTATAAATCTGTTCTGACTTTCATAAAGGGATTTTTGTTAGGATACCTTACTTAACTATTAATAATCACATACTTTTCCCTTGCATGTTGTGTTAAACAAGGTCCTTTGATCATCTCACCAATGAGTTATGATGAGGATATTTTTATTCTTAAAAAATGGCTGATATTGAAGTTGCTTATTTGAGAAATAGTAACTCGTTTATTCCTCTATAGAACTTGGGATTTTACAATTCAGTGGGAAGATTTTGATTCCAGTGTTCTCAGTTTTTAAGATGCTTTGTCCTTGTCCTTGACTCTGGCTGGCAAGGATGTATTTATTTAGAGTACTATTTTTAAATTGCTCTTTAGAATAACCTTCCAGCCAGGACTGGAGACCAGTTAACGTTAGTTAAGATGGTGAGTGTATCAGTGGTTCACATATTTCCCTTGATTTTATCTTCTTGGTTATCTCTCTTTTACTATCAGATACTGATTGTCCTCTGAAATTTTCTGATGTCTGTGACAAGAAAATAGTTATCTTGTTATTAATATACATTATTAAAGGCATGAATATACCTTCCTTCATTCTTGTAGTTTTTCCATCTAATACTAATCATTCAATAATATGTTGACAACTCTAATTTTATTGTTTCCTTACCTGTTGTTCTCCCCAAACTTTTAGGTTTATGTTCTTCATGATTTTAAAAATGGAACTCATTTCTCTTGGTTTACGATATAAATATAGTTTTCAATGTGACACTTCTATTCACATGTCAAATTTATTCCTAATTCAAGAGAAGAATTAATCAATCCCAAATTCTAATTTTATATCTAAGTCTTAATTTCAAGTTAACTAAATATTTGGATGAAGAAATAGCCTCTCATTATTCACCCATCTCTTTATTTTTCATGAATATGTATCTAATAACTACAACGTGACAATATGAGGAACATGATACAGATTTTTGCTTTAAGGTACTGAAGTTTAATGGAGAAATCAAGATGCATATAAATAATCACAGTAATGCGATACAAACTAAAATGGAAGCTTGTGTACGATTATTAATGCACACTAGACTATTCAAGTGGATACGGCTTTTTGGTGATGGCATATTTGGAGGAAGAATTGGTGGTTATCAAGACGGACTCTGTTGAAAAGAAGACATTTGGTATCTATTTTGAAGAAAGACAAGTTCTAAGGAAGGTAAATTTGTGGAATGAATCCCAGAAAGGAAAATGTACATGTGAAAGCACGGAAGTCAAAACGATCGAGTTTGAGATTTTCAAAAAGTGTGATGTGCCTGGCATATAGGCCATCAAGTCACAGGAGGCCAGCCGGCAAGGGCTAGTTATCCTTGTCCTACTACTAGATTTTGGTCAGGAGCCGTATCACAAAGGATCTTGTAAATATCAGTTAACAGGGACTTCCTTGAAATGAAGAAAAATAGTAAAGAATTCACAAGAATCCTGAAGATCATAAATTAACTCTATGGTACTTGAGAACCTTATCAGGCATACAGAAGTCTGAGTTCTCTCCCCCTTCAAGGAAATATTCATTCTTCCTAAAAAGTAAGGGCAGCAGAAGGAAAAGTAAATGTGTGAGATATTACAGTCTTTCTGCTGTCTTTCTGATCAGTGGATAAACAAAATAAGTGTCGAAGGGAGACAGAAATTGAGGTTGATTATAGCAGCAGGTTATCATTTAGCTAGCCATCTCCCAGGTATAAGGAACTCAATGTAAGCTTTCTACTTGTTGGAGTGAAACAAACTCTTTGTGATCAGGTCTTCCAAACAGTTCAAACAGCTTCCACTAGCCATCTTCCCTAAGTTGCAAATGGTGTATCTTATTTTCCATAGAAGCACTATCAAGCAATGTTATGGAAATGCCACCAATTTGTTAGGCAGAACACCTGGGTTATATAAATGATTTTGTCAATTGACAATCTCTTTGAGGCTCATTTTTTTTCCTTACTTCTGAATTTCTCTAAATCAGATTAGCACAACAAGAGCAAGGTCTTAGTGAAATAAATGGATTTTACTTGGTTTTTCCAATTTCTAAAGATATGTACGTGGAAATTTATGATAAACTATCCTTTAAAATATGGATACAAATATTGCTATGAGAAATGTAGTGTTCAGAAATCAAGTCCTAAAGCACACATTCAGTCATCTAATTTATGACAAAGGAAACACCACATACTTGAGGCAAAATGGTCTTTTCAACAAATAGGGTGGTGTCAATTAGATACATGTATGGGGAGTAATAAGTATATATTAAGTCCTAACTCACTAAAGGGAAAAATCAAACTTCAGAAGAATATTAGATCTAAATGTAAAAGAAAATACACACATCCTCTTTGATATTTGGAGTAGGTAATGATTTGAAAACAGGACAAATAGTGCTAACCCCAAAAAAGACTGATGGGATCCAATTAAAATGAAATTTTTAAATGATAAGATACTCTTAAAAGTATAAAAAGATGAACCAGGAACTAAGGTAAGCTATTCATAATGCATAAATATACTGGGTCCAAAAATTTGTACACAGTGTATATAGAAAGTACACTTATAGCACCAATAAGAAAAGGAAGGGAGGAGCAAAAGAGTTAAACCTACACTTTACAAAAGAAGAATAAAAATGCCAATATAGGTGCATATCTATTAACCATCAGGTAAAAAAGTACAAACTAAATCTGTCATAACATAGCAGTAAATGCCAAACTGAAGAGGTAAAATTAAAAAGATCAGAAATACTAAACGCTGTCAAGAATGTTGAGCAAGTGGGATTCTCATACACTACTGGTAGGAATATAAATTAGAATAACTATTTTTGAAATGTCTTATAGTAATAAATATATTTGTAAACAACAGTTCCAATCCCAACAAAAATATGTATAATACATTCATTTACCAGAACATCATTTGAACTAGAATACATATTGTGTCACAATTTGTAGTACACTGAAACAGGAAAATACCCAAATGCCCTTCAACATTATAATGGATAATTAAATTATGATACATTCCCACAATGGAAATCTATATAATAATGAGAATAAAGTTCTACAATGACATTCAACAGCATAGATGAATCTTACAAACATAGCATTAATTTATAAAAGAGTATATAATATTGGTGCCATTTACATAAAGTACAAAAATAGGTCAAACTAATCTTTTATTACAAACAAGACAGGGTTTTCCTAGATGGAGAGAGTGATAAATAGAAAGAAGCGTAAAGTAGAGAATTCTTTAAGAGTGCTGGTAAAATGCTTTATCTTAACCGAGTTTTAGGGTAAATGAGAATTCTGATGGTAAGAATTTATACAGATTTAATTTGATTAATATTCATATTTCATATGCATACTAGAGTTTATTAAAAACATAAATATGGCAGTGGGGAGTGAATGCAGCAGCATGTTAAGTCATCCTATTACATTTTTAGTTATTCAGTACCCATATTTTTAGATTCTTCTCAGGTAGAAAGCCATTTTGGCATAGCTTACTCAAATTCATGCTGTAGCAGTAATTAAGTGCCATCAAATGAATGCTCTCGTGTGCCCCTTAAGAGGAAAGATTCCTCCTGCTACCCGTCAGTAATAAAATAAACTATTTTAAGAACATTATCTAGTAAGAGCATGTGTTCACAAAGAAATTCTATGTCATAAAGCGACACCAAGATTGTTTTTATCAAAAGTAAATTGTTTTGGAAATGGTAAAGAATCATAGGTTGAACATTTTAATAAGCATACCTTTCAAGGACTCATATCATTACAAAAAATTAGAGTTATACAAGGTATGTCACAAGAGCACCTGTATACCTAAACTAGTCTTGGGATAAGTCAGAGAAATCTTCCCAGAGGAATGGACAAGTGCTCTTAGATCTGAAAAAGAATTAGGATTATGAGAGTTCATAATGGAAGGAACAACATAATCTTTTCCTGTTCCTGTTTCTCTTTGCTATTTTGGTGCTTCCCCTGCCAAAAACCTCCAACCTGCCACTCATGCTTACAATTATTAAGGAATCCCCAACTGTACCTTGGATGTGATGGTAAATCATTCTCTAAATGACCTTAAAACAACATATCTTCAACAATCCATATTTGAGATAAGAAGTTGATTTGTTGACAGAATTATTTTCTTTCATTATATTTACCTCATGGTACTATTAATATAAAAATAAATTCATTTTGGGGAATCCTCCACAATTCAGTGAATTCATGGATATTAGAGACAGTTTTTCTTCATTTACACATTAAAATTAGATATAATTCTAATTACTTTTTAAAAATTATATATACAGTAAAAAAGAGTGCATCAGAATGAAAACTACTCACAGAGGTTTAAAAAATATAGAAGCAACTTATTTTAGGTAAACAGAAAGCCTACCAAAGAATTGAGGAAGATGTATTAATGCCTGAAAGAGAATTCAAATAAAAAACACTTGGGTCAAGAACACTTTCAAGAAATAAAAGGTGTGCTTGTGTGCAAAGAAAGTGGATTGTATCAGATTCATTCATTTCCAGGTGTAAAATGTTTTTCCACAACTTAAATCATAAAAATCAATAAAACTCACTTCCTTACTTTAATACAGACTGAAGATTTTAAAATATGAATTTGTCAAATTTACATTTAAATCATATGACCAGTTTATAATCTTTCAATTTTCTATTAAGGTAAGTGGTTTATTTTAAGTTAACATTTTAGGTTTGGATATTCAAGGAGTATATTAATTTGCATTTTGGATAAAGTATAAAATGTGGTGTTTGCAACTTAAGAAATATTTATCCTTGAAGAACAAATTTCAACCAAATAATCTATGTTTGTAATCAACATTTATATTTTCAGGCTGTTTTCACATACATCAACAGAAATATGAATTTAAAATGGTATATATATGTATGTATACACGCACACAATTAATTATAGTTGCAATAAGATAGATTTGTAAAATTATTCCTCAATATCTTGTGATAATTATGAACTAATCAAATAAGACTACTATTTTTTCTCTCAATCCCCCTTTAATACATTGAACAATTTCCCCTAATTTTGTTGTTCAGTTACATGTTTCAGTCCATACAGTGCATTGTAAATAACTGCATTTTTGCAGCTTATCTTGCAATTAGAGTGTATCATGGCAAGAGTGGGCAATGTTAGTTTGGTGCTTTAATGATTTCTGCTAGAGAAAGAACACCTGTCTGGGGTGGAGACACAGATACTGTGTGTTTTTCCAAGTGTCCCTAGCTCTATTGCATTCTACCCAGATAGGTATTCATTGGAAGCAGGTAAAGAATTTGGGTGAAGCATAGGTATACCTTAATTGAAATCAGGAAACATTTTTCTGTAATTCTGTGTGCATTATTCTGAATGACATATATTTTTAATACTAGATAAACATTCTATTTATATTTCTCATATTTCCTTTTATAGGTATAGCTTTAATCACGAAAACCAAATTTACTCTTTCTCAGCAATTTGGGTCCCGTCTTCAGTACTGCAAAGCTCTCCGAGATCTAAGCTAGAGACCTAAGTTTTAGCTACACATTTACGCAACATCCTTTTTTGAATCAAATTCAATATTATTTTACTACCTTATAATTTTCATTTCTCCTGCAAGGAAATGTAGCTTTTTACACCTGGGTGGGGTCAGGATTTTTGGAATAATAATATTGACATTACTATTAATAGTAATTTTAACTATTACTTGTTATAAAGTACAATTTTGAAATCATTTATGTCTGTCTTCATTCTTAATCCCTATAGGTAATAAATATGTTTCTTTCACTTGCCATCTTCAATCCTTTAGGCCCATATTATTCTTCTTATATAAGAATTGTTTGTTCTGTTTTAGTGTTGCTACTCAAAATGGAAGAAACAAAGAAATATTTGGCTGTCCCAAGAAAATAACTGAGATTAGAATCTGATTTTGAAGAATAAGGAAAGGACGGATACAGAGCAAAAGTATTCTGACCATTGGGGTCATGAAAACAAATTATTCTCTAACTATGTATCCCATGAGGCTATTCAGAGCATCACAGACACTGCTACTGGTTGGAAATCTGTGGTTGGAGGAAAAAAATAGAAAAAGCTTTACATTATTCATGCCCAAATAATAATACATGAATATCTAAATGAATAATTTCATATGTGCGTATCTGTATGCTTTTTTATGAATTAGCGTGTATATATGGGGAGAGGGAGAATGAAAATTAGTAAAAGGTCATTTTAATGAAAACTAGTGCTTTCAATGTTTATTGCAGATTTGCTTTCCCTTCTTTCTCACTGGGCTGTGGAAAATACTTTGAGGGCTTAAGTAGAGAATGTTTCATTCACTTGCCCACAGATTCGTTATTTATTATTTTATTCACATGTAGTTTCACTCTTCATATACATATTTATTGCATACTTAATCACTCGCCAAGTTTGACTGGAATTTGCATTATGAAACATGGCCTCTGGGTCAAAAAGTTTACTTTCAAAGAGGGAAACAATGGATAGTATGGCAGTCCAGAAAGCCATCAACAATTTAGGTTTATTACACATAGGTATTGTTAGAAATAATTAGGTGAATGTCCAAACCTTGAAAAAAATAACGATGATGAAGACGATAACAATAACAAAAAGACACAATTGATTGTAATTTTAGATTCATTTAATATAGATAATAAAAGTAATGTCTATATATTTTGAATAACATGGGAAAGTAAAAAGGAGCTATGAAGAAGGTTGAAATGTACCCATAACTCTTTAGGCTAGAGGGAACTTCTAATGTATAACTATCCTGATTTTTTTAACCATATAGTCAATTTCTTAATACACACTTTTATTTTATATGTGTTAACAAAACATAGGTCATAAATTATTACAATAGGAATATTACTATTTCCATTTGATACTACATAATTTAACCGTTCTAAATTAGGAGTATTACGATTGAATAAAAGTTCATCAGGGATGTATATAATATATTTAAACATGTTCCTATTCTTATAGAGAGAGAAACTTTTTATTTTTAAGGAATGCTCTGATAGATGAACATGTCTCCGAAACATTTATGGCATTTATGATCTAATTATTTCCTCAAAATTAATTCCTATTGTGTATTAGATTTCCCATTTTTCTTGCCAATAATTACAGGCAAATTTGATGTGAGACTATCATCTCATTGTCATTTAACTATGCTGAAGCTTATTTACTAAGAATGTTAACTTTTTAAATGTAAATATGCTGGTTGTAATGCATGGTGATGAGAGAAAGTTGCTTGCATAATTCCTCTTTATAGGTCTTCTTATGGATATTTTGTGACCTCCACAAGAATACGATCTGTTTTTGTTAATGTTTTACAAGTGCTTAAGAAAAATAAATATTACTTAATATTGGGCTCAAAAGATGGCCATCAGATATAACTTGTTAATTAAGATTACTTATTTTTTGCAATCTTGCCTGGTCTTGGACAAAAAGTAGTGTATTAAAATCGCCCACTATTAGCCATTCTGTTTATTTTTTCTTTCCTTTCCTCTGGCTTCTGATTTATCAGGGGATTGTTGTTTTTATGTGTGTATATGTACCTTTATATTGTCAATTGGAAAGCATTATACAATATCCATCTTCACATTTCTAATGCTGTTTTTGAATACATAATCACGCCCTTATGTTTTCATTTTTTCTCTTCTTTTTGTCATATATATTTGGATATGTAAATATATACTTTCTTTTTTTGTTAAGGCATACATACTTTATTTTTCTTGAAGAGACTTAGATTACATAAATGTTACATAAAATATATTGGGGATTCCCGTTGCCCTGTTCTCCACACCTCTGCCTATTTATCACATTAACAACATCCTTCATTAGTATGGTATATCCATTGCAACTGATGAACAGATTTTGGAGCATTGCCAATAAGCATGGATTAGAGTTTACATTGTAGTTTACACTCTCTTCCACTCAATTCTGTAGGTTATGGCAAGATATATGATGGCCTGTATCTGTTGTTGCAATGCTTTTTAGGAGAATTCCCAAATCCCAGAAATGCCCCGATATTACCCCTCTTTTTCCCTCTTCCTGCCCTCAGAACCTTCAGTGGCCACTGCCTCCACATCAATGATATAATTTCTCCTATTGCTAGACTCCCAATAAATCTATAGTCGAATAGCAGTAAGTCCACTCTAGTCCATATTTTATTCCCCAATCCTGAGGATTCTGTGATGGCAATGCCCACTCAACCTCTAATTGAGTGGGGGCTTCCATCCCATATGGCTATTGGAGTGGACTCCTTTTTTTGCAGTTATAGACTCTCTCAGTTCCTTGGTGTGGTGGGTGTCCCTCCTCACCTCCTTGTTAGTTGTCCAGGGTGAGTTCAATGAACTGGGGAGGAGGTTTTGCAACTCTGCTGAGGCTCGGGGCCCAGCTGCCAGATGGATAGCCCAAAGATTTCAGTCTCTTGGACATATACTTACCAACCCCAGCATCAAAGTTTCAAACAAAAGGGACAGAAGTGGCATGTGTAAAGAATCAAAACTCTGTCACACTCAGAAGCATAAACCCCAAAGCAGGGCCCACTGGCAAGACACCAAACTCTGGAGCTATCTGCCATTACCACAGGACCTGGGTGTCTTCACAGACCTCAGGAGCCCCACTATTTGGAGTAGGATCTACTTTGGCAGTCAATAAGAACCTGCTGATGTGTGGGGCATTGAGTCAGCTTTATGGTTTCTACATAGCCTTCTTCATTATGAAAGTTCTTATTCCACAGGCCCAGGATATATATTGTGGTTATCACCTACAATTATATACTCAGTAACTCAGTGGATCTACTGGAAGCCATATTTTGCACAGGATTTCATTTGTTACCTATTCCCCTTAAGCCCTCAGTATTACAAGGAGGCCATGATGATATCCCGCCCCCCCCACCCTGAGGCTTTTTTCTTTTGCTTGCTGTCTGCTTTCTGTGTCTATTCACTGTGCCTTCTTTTGTGTCAGTATTTTATTTTCATTTATTTCCACACACCCCCTTGTGGCCAGCTTGTTGTCTGCTCTCTGTGTCCATTCACTGTGCTGCTCTTCTGTGTTATTTTTGCTTGTCTCCCTTTTTGCTGGGTCACCTTGCTGAGTCTGCTCTCTGCAGGACTGGCGGGCCAGGCTGCACTCCGCAGCACTGGTGGGTGCACCTGCTTTTCACAGGAGGCCCCGGGACACAAACCCAGGGCCTCCATCTGATAGGCGGGAGCCCACTGATTGAGCTACAGCTGCTTCCCACCATGATGATATTTTGAGTCTCCAGTTATCAATGTCAACTCACATGCTATACCCCAAAAGTTCTCAAAATGTCTGAATATTCCCTTTACCTTGGGATAGTCATGTAAGTAAATGGCTATGAGCCCATTTGTAAAAATACTGAAAGAATCATTACAGATTATACTTGCTACAGTATATACTTGCAGGAATGGTCTTTCCTGCTGGAGACCAGGAAACCTCCTCAATTAAATGCTGCTGAATATGAAAATTGGCCCAATCTTGGAACTTCACAGGGAATCATGGCATTTTATTTTTCCACTGCCCTCCTGTCACACCATTCTTTGTATGTGTGGGTATGTGTGTAAATGGAACTTAAAAAAAAAAAAGAACTGTATTGAAATGTATTCACAAAAAATACATTTGACCCAAAGTGTACTCATTATCCACAAAAGGGTTTTTTTGTTTGTTCATTTCACTGTTCTCAGTTTTTCTGGACATATACCTAGTAACGGTATTCAGGCTAACATGCCAGATCTATATTTAATTTCTTTAGGAACCACCAAAGTCTTCCACAGCAGCTGCACCATTCTAAATTCCCACCAAAAGTGAGTGAGCATTCCTATTTCTCCATATCTTCTCCAACACTTCCACCTTTCTGTTTTATTAATAGTGGCCATTGTAATAGGTATAAAATGGTATCTCTTTGTAGTTTGGATTAGCATTTCCCTATTAGCTAATGATGTTGAATGTTTTGTCATGTGTTTTTTACCATTTGTATTTCCTTTTATAAAAATATCTGCTCGAGTCTTTTGCCTATTTTTAAAAGTGGGATCATTTTTCTTTTTCTCATTGAGTTGTAGGAACACTTCACATATAACGAATGTTAAACTATTATCAGACATGTGATTACCAAAAATTTCCTCCCTTTCAATAGGCTGCTTTTTCACCCACTTGACAAAGGGGAAGAAGTGTTTAATTTTGAGGACGTCCATTTATCTATATTTTCTTTCACTGTTCAAGCTTTGGATGTGAGTTTCTAAGATTGTACTCCTTACCAACAAAGCTTGAAGATATTTTCATACATTATCTCCCAGGATTTTTATGGTCCTGGATTTTATGTTTAGGTCTACGATGATTTTGACTTGATTTTTATATAGAGAGTGAGACAAAGGTCTTCTATTATTCCTTTGGTTACGGATATTCAGCACCATTTGCTGAAGAGTCTGTTCTACCCAGTAGAGTGGACTTGATGGCCTTGTAAAAATCAGTTAGCTTTTTGTTTTCTGGAATAAGAGGGGCAGACGCCATATTATTCTCAACAACCAGTCTGCTCCATGTCTTCTAGAAAAAAAATTTTAAATATGGTTGGAATCTCCACTCAAGTATAATTTTGAGTCTAGGTTTCCAGATTGAGCTCCCTTTCATGTTCTTTTAGGACCCTGCTTCACTTTCCACGAGGTGACAGAAAATCTGTGGTTCCCACCGACCAGACCCATAGAATTAGAAGAAGCATCAGAAACAATATTATCACATATTGAGAGCTGGAGATAGACTATCAATCAGGACAAGCTGCAAAGCCCTGGTGGCTCTGTCATTTTCTTGGATGTTGTTTAATCAGCACCCTACCCGATACCTTTCTGCAGTGGAATTTGCTGGTAACTTGTGTTCACAATCTGACCCAATGTTGGGTTTACACAGATCTACCATCTCAAGGTGCAACTGGCCTCCCTCGGACAGTCACTCCTGTTAACTGAAGAGCATGAAACACCATGGTGGCCTGGCAGAGTATATCAAATCAAGTTTAAAATGAGACCTTCACCCACCTTTAAGACTGAAATCTCCCTGAGCACAGGGGCAGTGACTAGTGAAGGATGATGGACCATTGATGAGCTCTTAATAGTGATTACTGTACTTACAAATCTTTACTTTTTTTTATAGTTATTGTCTTTTTTTAAAGATACATCGATCACACAAAATGTTACATTAAAAAACATAAGAGGTTCCCATATCCCCCCACTCCCCACCCCATCACACTCCTCCCATATCAATGACCTCTTTCATCATTGTGGCACATTCATTTCATTTGATGAACACATTTTGGAGCACTGTTACACAGCATGGAATGTGTTGGAAACTATAACGTGGAGAAATCTCTTTAGAAAATATAACAATGAAGGAGGGTTTACTGGTTTAAGACAAACCTTTACTTTTGAAATTGAAACTTAGCCTAGTATTATAGGATGCCTAAGAGTTACCTCCTGAGACCTCCTTGGCGCTCAAATGTAGACTCACTCTAAGATAAACTCATCATATAAATGCAATACCTTTCCCCCAGCATGGGGCATGACTCCCTGGAATGAGACTTCCTGACACTGAGGGATTACTACCAAGTACCAACTACCAATGCACCTGGGAAAAACCTTGATCAAAAGGGGAAAAGAGGAAAGACAAATGAATTTATATGGCTAAGAGACTTCAAAGTGAGTTGGTAGGTCATTAAAGAGGTTAGGCTTATTCTCACCTCAGCAGGATCTCATTGACTGCCAAAGTAAATATTGCCTCATTAGCAGGGCTCCATTGGGCTCTGGAAATATGCAGACACTATTGGAAGGGTAAACAGCTCAGAAGTTTTGCACCTTGTCAGTGGTACCACTTGGAATTTATGCTCCTCAGTGTGACAGATTTGGACTCAGCTGCAGCTCCTTACACACGGCCCATCTGTCCCTTCAATTTGAACCTATAATTAGTACTAGAGTGGATAGATATATGTCCAAAAGACTTAAATCTTTAGGCTTTTCATATGCCAGTAGGGCCTTGAATCTCAACAGCATTGCAACACATACTCTCCAGTTCATTGAACTCTCCCAGAACAACTAACAAGGAGATGATGATTGACAACAACCATCTCAAGGAGCAGAGAGAGTCTGCAACTGCAAGCAAGGTGGTCCCATCCTTCTGCCCCTTGGAATCGAAGCCCCTTCTCAATCAGAAGAACAGTGGGCATCGCCAACCCAGAATCCTCTGGATTGCGGAATGAAAGATGGGCTAGATTAGACTTAATGGTGTTCCACTAGAGACTTATTGTGATTTTAGCAATGAAAGAAATATTATCACTGAAGTGGAGGAAGTGGCCACTGGAGATTCTGAGGGGAGGGAGAGGGAAATATAGCTGTGATATGGGGGCATTGTTGGGACTTGGGAATTATCCTGAAAGACATTACAATGACAGATACAGCCTATTATATAGTGTCATAACTTTAAAAATTCTTTGAGAGAGTTTAAACTGCAATGTAAATTATAAACCATGCTTTTGGCAATGCTCCCAAATGTGTTCATCAGTTTTAACCAATGCACCACCCTAATGAAAGATCTTATTAATGTGGGGAGAAGTGCAAGCAGTAGAGAGCAGAGCATATGGGAAGCCACATATTGTTATGTAACATTCATGTAATCTATGTATCTTTTAAAAAATAACATGTATAGTATTTTAAAAAAGACTGAAGTCCAGCTGCCATCTTATAATGAGACTCATAAATACATTTTTTCTCTTGTAAAGAATCATGTTTATATAACCAAGTCTGTATAAGGATATGCCATATATAATGTTTTAGGTTCATTAGATGATATTGCCACCATATGTATGGAATGCCTAGAGTGAATTCAAAACAGGGAGTGCCAAGTATCTCCCTCCTGAATTCTATGATTTTACTGTTAAACTAAAATATGATAGTCTTTTCTAATGGAAAAGTTTAACATTGGGGCTCACCTGTTGCTTAACAGATGGTTATGAACTTGAGGGCAAATTGGATGACCATACTTGCTCAACAACTGGACTGGAAAATGCATGTGGGGACAGTCATATGTCCCTGACAGTTCATATGACTATTTGCCCCTTATTTCTAGCAATTCAGAAATGATCAAAGCCAGATATAAAGTTCATCCCCTAGTGGTATTTTCCATTAGCTATCTTTACATCAGGAGGTGCTGCGATTGTTACTGAAAAACAAGTAGCTGCTCAAGTTCTTAGCGATTTTAAAGTAGCAATTAATCTGCTCAATGAATAAACCACCCAACTACCTAAAGCAGTCCTGCAAAATAGAATGGGTTTAGACATTCTTACTGTGGCACAAGGTGGAACGTGTACCCTCATTAATGTTCAAAGTTGTGTATAAATTTCTTATCACTCTCATAATGTCTCACAGGCCTTAAATCATATGCAAGAGCACGTAAATCATATTGACAAATTAGGTATTAATCCCCTGTCTAATTGGTTTAACTCCCTGTCTTGGCCTTGGCAGCATGTCTTTATAGGTTATCTAGCTTTTGGTGGAAGACACAGTATTCTGTTGTGTGCTGCACTGGTGTTGTGGAATGTGGATCTAGTCTGAGTCCTATGAGCGATGCAAGCTGCTGCATTGGGGTGGATTGTGAGGACCCAGTGGATTCAGGGCCCTGGGTCCCCTCCTTAAGGGAAAATCGACCCACAGCAAGTAGACACCTACATGCTCCAGGACACAAGTTAAGATATGACAGACCTCCACACAAGGATACAATACACAAATGTAAATTTCACTCTTCTCAAAACTCTTCTCTCCCTTACTCTGATAACATTGCTAGTCCCCTTCTGTGGGTTTCATATGATCCTAATACAAACTCTGCTTTCATACCCTATGGAATGTCTTTGTCTTGAAACCCCTCATTTTTCCAGATCTTTGCGGAACGCTACTTTCATTCTCTGACCTGCCACCTTTGATGACCATCTTATGGTTGTAAGTCTCAAAAAAGCTCATGTCTGATTCAAAAAAATATGAAATCAGTTAACCATAGAGGTGAGGGTCCATTTCTGAACTCTCAGTTAGATTCCACTGATCAATGTATCTTCTTTATGGCACTAAAAGGCTCTTCTGACTACTGTAGCTTTGAATTATGCCTAAGGTCAGAAAGTATGAGTCCTCTGACTTCACTCTTCCTTTCTAGGGTATTCTTGGATAATTGGAGCACCTTTCCTTTTCAATTAAATTTAGTAATTATTTATTTTTATTTCTTTATAATAGGCTGTTTTTGGAATTTTGATTGATGTTGCATTGAATCTATAAATCATGTGTATATAATTGACATTTTCACGATGGTTAGTCTTCCAATCCATGTACAAAAACAAAATGTCCTTCCATTGGCTTGGGTCTTCTTTGATTTATTTTAGCAATGTTTTTTAGTTATAAGTATAATGCTTTTACATGCCTGGTTAAATTAATTCCTAGATATTTTATTCTTTTAGCGGCTATTGAAAAGGGATTTTTCTTTTTTGAATTCCATCTTAGATGTTCATTACTAGTGTACAGAAATGTTACAGTTTTTTCTATATTGATCCTTATCCTTTCAAAATTTACCCACTGACTATGAGAATTTTCAGATATGCCCTATATTATGTTGATGAATTTTCCTTCTATTCCTATCTTTTGAAGTATTTTCTTCAGAAAAGGATGCTGAATTTTGTCAAATGCCTTTTCCACACCAATCAGAAAATTACTGTTTTCTTCCCTAAGATTACTTAATGTGTTATAGTATGTTATTTGATTTCATTGTGCTGAACCTACCTTGTATATCAGGAATAAAACTTGATGGATCATGGAGTATTATTCTTTTGATATGCTATTGGGTTCAGTTTGCAAGTGTTTTTTTGAGAATTTTTGAATCATATTCTTTAGAGAGATTACTCTGGGTTCTTCTCTTCTTTCAGGATCTTTGTCTTTCTTTGTTATTAGGCTGATATTGGTTTCATAACATCAATTAGGTAATCTTTTCTCCTCTATGGATAGTCACTGGCTCAGAGCAGCCAAAAGAAGTGTGAACATTGTATAAGTGTCATGGTATATCCAAAGGAGCAGGAAACAAAGGCTGTCAGTCAACTCTGCAACCCACGTTGGGCTTTCTGGAAGGGACAAATGAGAGGTGCTTACGAATGGCCACCAGACTCATCATGAAGAAACACCAGACAATCCTAAATTGTGGGATACTCAAAAAGTAACTGGCATGTAGTCTTAAAAAAAAAATCAAAGTCAAAGAAATATGAGAAAAGGTCATATATTAAAGTAGAATAAAGAGACAAAAAAGGCAAGCATCTGCAATGATTGATCATGGATTAAGACTCCAAACCTGTAAATAATTGCTATAAAGGATATTATAGAGACCTTTGACAAAATTTGCATTACAGACTGCTTGTTAGAAACCCCTAGTATAGATAAAGTTCGTGAATCCATCAGAATCCTAGTTTGAAAACAAAAAAGTGCACAGAAATATGTCTAAAGAGAATTTTAATGAACTTACTATTAATGAATTGTAGGTGGGGTTAAGGGAACAAAAATGGATGTTGGAAAAGAAATGGCTCTTGGAGCACCCAGAAACTAATATCAGAATAATTTTATGCACAAGTCTCTTGTCCTGACTGGGAAAGGAAAAGTAAGGTATTATTGGGTAGCTATAAGAGTTGGAGCTTCCTAGCAAATGTTGTATGGAACACTTCCAGTCAGAATCTTGAGGTCAAAGGAGGCCCAAACCATCTCTCTTCTTGCACTCTCTTCTCCTGCCAGTGCCCCTTGTTGGCTCAATTCAAACTAATTCCAGAGGACAAAGGAGCCTGGGTTATTCAGTACATGAGAGTAAGATTGCTGGGCAACAGATCAGAGAAGACAAAACAGAGAATGGATCTGGAAAGGCAAATGAAGAAGCAGATTCTTCTAGCTATCTATACTGCTTGTGTTCCATTTGTCCATATTGGGGCGTCTTCCTGTATTTTACCTAGACCTTTATTTTAGTGTGTGTACACTCTGCTCATCTGAAGTGTTTTCCATACCTGCCTCTGCATTTCATATTACAGGAGTGATACTGCTTCAGCAGATTGAGTTCTTGGCTACCAAGTTATAGCTATCAGTGGGCAAGCATTACCTGATATTTGTGTCTCAATCACTTAGTTCTTTGGTTGGTGTTTTGTTGGTGAGTATGTATGTTTATGTATGTTTGTCTTTTTATATTGGTTTTCCTTTTAAAAGGTGGAAATCAATCTTTCATTCTGGATTATGATTCCACTTGATTAGTTTGGAATAAAGTCCTTTAATTTTGGAGATACTGAAATGTTTTTTTTCCTCAGATAATTTCACAATGATTTGTCTTAAAAATGTGAAAAGGGGTCTCAAAGACACTTATGCTTCCATCCTCCTTTAAGTTCTACTATCCACTTTAAAACAATCTGAAGTCCATGGAAAAGTTTCTATATTTTGTTTCTTAAGCCCAAACAATGGAACTTTTGGAACCCTGCCCAAAGCTTTTTTGTCCTAACATAGACCATAGGGTTTAGGGCAGGGGGAATGATGTTGTGCATCACATTCAGTAGAACTGGAATCAAAGCAGCCTTAGTCTCTGCCAGGTGAGTGATCAAAACCAAAACAATGACAGTACAGAAAAAAAAAAAAAAAGAAGATGAGTTGGGAGCTACAAGTGCTCAGAGCCTTGAATCAAGCTTTGGTTGAGTTCAGTCTAAGGACAGAGTGCAGTATCAAAATATATGACAACAACATAAGACTTAGGTCACTTCCCATGATAAGCCAAGCCAGAAGTAGTTGACATATTCTGTTTGGCCTGCTGTCATCCCAAGCGAGGTATGTAACCCCAAGATTAGAGCATAGACAACCGTCAATCTCATTCTTGGAGCAATAATTGTGTTGGGCTGCAAGCACAGGCACTGTAATGGCAAACAATCCATTTCTAAACATATGAACAGGGTAGCTTTTAAGATTAAGGCATTTTGATATTTCATAAGTAGCGAAGAGTATGGCAAATGGCCACATATCTATCAAAAACCATGCCGAGGAAGATATCAGACTCCATTCCAATAAAGCAATGAATTGCACAAATCTGAGCAAAATGCTCAGAAAAACTAATGACCTTGGCATCAAACCAGAGGATGGGCAGGATCTTGGGCATGATGGTTGTGGCCAGGCCCATGTCCACCACAGAGAGCATGCCTAAGAAATAGTACATGGGTTGCTGTAGAGCAGAATCCTGGCAGATGGTGGTGAGGATGAGGGTGCTAGCACCAATTGCTAGTAAGTAGAGGAGTGCAAAGGGTAAGGAGAGCCAGTGTTGCCATCTGTGAATACCTGGGAATCCCATCAGGATGAACTCAGAGACCTGGAATTTTGAGCTATTAGAGATTTCAAGAGAAGCAGACATATTTTCCTAACGAAAAAAAGTTTCAATGTTTCTTTCTCCAGGCATAATCATATGTAAAGACCACTTTAAAACTGTATTCACATTATGTGCTTTGGTGTAACAGAATGAATTCTATAGTCAATCTCTTATAGTAATTTTAGGTAAATAATAAGAAAATTCTAGGATTTTACCAGCAGAAGACAAACTTAAAAGTTATAATCAATGTTTACCATCCAGAGAGAAAATTTATCATGGACCTCTAATTTCTATTTGTTTTCTCTTCAATTATCCCAGGTTAAGGGCTTCGGTATTAATATAATTCTTTCTATTTTTTTTACAAAACCATTCTTCAGTCTCATAAAATATTTCGTGTAATCAAGTGTATGTGTTTGTTTCCTTCACGTATTTCCCAATCTTGTTTGCTTAGATTTTTATTAACTGATAATAACTGTAGTCTAAAAAAATGATGAATTAGTACAGATTAAATTTTGTAGCCACACGACTTCAAGTTGATATAGCTTCCCATTAATGGTTTTTTGTGTTTGTTTGTTTTTTTTTCATTTCAAACTCGTTTCTCTTTTATTAAGGTCCAAGTTACCATGACATGGTTTGGTATTCAATAAAGGAAAACTTGTTGGAATAAGGTAATATGTTATCATTAATGTTATCATTAATATTTCCAGGTGACAGTTTATGATCAAGTAGCAACACCAATAAACTCTTGGGAAGACCATCTATGGGAATTTACACTTTGTCGAGGTCCAGTTTCTCTGGAGTGGAGATTCCGAATTCATTTAAAGTTGGTCTAAGTTCCTGGATGACATAGGGGTAGATTTCCTTGTGAGGTCCTGCTTTGTCCTTAACAACCTCTAGGATGCGTACTGCACTAGCGAAGTCATTAAACCATCTGCATGCCCGCAAAGCAGCATCAGTGATTTTGGGTTCTGGAACCAGATCATAGCCAACAAGCGTGTTCATTCCTTCACGTAATTCCCAAGCATCTATATCTGACTTGTTGAAGTATGATACCCAGGGAGCATCAAACTCCTCATCTGTCTCACGTGACCCATGGGAGTAGCAGCGAACTGACTGGACAGCGGCGGCGGAGCCGTGGGCGGGGGCGGGGTGTAGGCCGCCTCGAAGGCCCGCCCGGGAGGCGGCGGCTGCAGTGCCGCGGCGTAGAGCAGCGCCCAGCAGGACGGCGAGCGCCGCGCTCCAGCCCAGGCTGAAGGGAAGCCCGGCGTGAGCGCGCGGGCAGCAACGGCGCACCCATTAATGTTTTATATAGGCTTCTAATACCTTGATACACAGTCTTTGATGAAAGAATTGCAGACATAAGGCTTGTTACAGATGGGGAGAGAGGAAGTTTTTCTCGACTATTATACTCTGTATGAACTTCTGAGGTTACGAAAGAATAGCTTAATAGAAGTTAGGTCATCTTGGCTGAACTTGTAAATTTAAGAGTCATACAGTGGAGACATAAATAGCAAATAATGTCTTTTTCTGGTTAAGTCTTGGAGAAACTAAATAACAGGTAAATAAAGCGTTTTGGTACAAGTAATAAGATGCTTAAGATATTATAAGAGAAAAGAATTATTTGAAATAACAGCCATGGGAGGCTAAGAACCATGTTCAAAACTGAACTCATTATCTTTTGTCAAATTTATTGCTTTTCATGTACTTTTTATACTGCACAATGGCCCAACTAACCGCTCAGTCAGGCTAACCTAAACCAGAAAATCAGATGTCCCCATTCCTCACCACTCACAAAGAATTGCTTCCTTAACCTGTGGAAGTAATTCAAGGAAAAGTCATATACTCTTTCTCTATGGTACTGCTGCTTCTGATGGAATTCAAACCTTTAAAGAAACAAAACAGGAATTCAAACTGTAAATACCTCTCTTGTTGACTGGTTGTACTTATCTCTTATTTCACCATGCTTCTTTCTTTTTTGGTAGCTGTTTCATCTTTCTAAAACTCGTATTCGCTTACTTAAAACACTCCTTCAAACAAAGGTCAGACTCCTTTGTAGCATATAAGACACTTAAATATGATACACACCCACTGAGTGTCATTTCTTGGTATAAACCTCTTTTTACCCTACCCTTCAGATACACATAAAACTTGCTATTAAAATTATTGATTTTGCAAGATATTTCATTCTCAAAATGTTTGCCATAGTGGAAACTATTACATGTTTATGACGAAGAAAAAACAAGGTGGAAAACAGGTACTAAAGTTAAAAAGGCATCTTAAAATTAGGATTGTTAGCAATTTATATTTATTGTAGATTTATTCTTGGTATAAATAGTTTTAAAGACAAGAAGAAAAATCTGAAAGAAAGGATAATCCACTGTGATCCTGTGATATAACCAAGGAAAGTGTATTCTTATTAACAACTAGATGCATTTAATCTTGGATACTTCTTGCTGCCATTATGTTTGTGTAAACATACACTCACTCATACTGGATTAAAACTTTCTTCTTTGATGGCAGTTGTAAATTGAGGACAAGACAAATAAAATTTATCCATAGAAAAATTTAATGTATAACAGGCACAAACTGCCTTGGAGGTGAAGCTAGTTTTACTTTGGGTATTTAAATATGAGGTCTGAAGAAGTTCAGCATAGCAGTTCCATTTTGAAGAACTTGGAAGTGCATAAGTGCATAAACATTCACTTATTATTATATATCCTTATATTAAACACACAGCCTGTATCTATGATGTTTTCACCACTTTATTTTAAATGTCATTCTCTTGACATTTAGAGAAACAGTTAAGAGAAGGAGGTCATTATATTGCACAGAAGGAAAATAAATTGTTTTTAATATTTCTTAACAATCTGAGGTGAGCCACAAATAGAATGAAGTTCTGTTATTTAAAACTGTTATTAGGCGGCAGACTTGGCCCAGTGGTTAGGACGTCCGTCTACCACATGGGAGGTCTGTGGTTCAAACCCCAGGCCTCCTTGACCCGTGTGGAGCTGGCCCTTGCGCAGTGCTGATGCGTGCAAGGAGTGCTCTGCCACTCAGGGGTGTCCCCGTGTAGGGGAGCCCCACGTGCAAGGAGTGCGCCCTGTAAAGAGAGCCACCCAGCACGAAAGAAAGTGCAGCCTGCCCAGGAATAGCGCCGCACACATGGAGAGCTGACACAACAAGATGACGCAACAAAAAGAAACACAGATTCCCTTGCCACTGACAACAGAAGCGTACAAAGAAGACGGAGCAAATAGACACAGAGAACAGACAACCAGGGTGGGGGGGAGGGAGAGAAATAAATAAATAAATCCTAAAAATAAATAAATAAATAAAACTGTTATTATATTAACCCTGAAGGTAAGACAGCAGAGACTAAATAACCACTGGTAAGTTCTTTGATAGGTAAGGCTATTTCTAGAATGGTGTATGACCCTGATATTTTCAAATTGCAGATCAATGTCCTTTTGTGGCCAGTCCCCATTGCAACATGTTCCCAAAACAACGCAAGGAAAGTTTTATGATGAACCATTGGATGCTCTGTAATTTAGACCATGACTGTGCAAAGGTTTCGGTACTTACTGTGGTCATGAGCAGAAACTCACAGTCTGAAGTCCTATCAAGAGGTTTTGTATTGGGTGAAAACAGAACTTTCTGAGAAAGGGATTTATACTTGAGATAACGTCAGCTGACACAGTACACTGAATTAATGGGCTTCTGGAATTTATGAGTAATAAGAAGTTTAATGATCTCAGGATAGTAGACCTCCTTTGGAGACCTGAGGAGGGAGAGGCCCACAGAGTGATCTGAATTCCTAAGACGTTAAATCCCAAAAGATGAGAAAGAGATTAACTCAGAGACATGATCCCTCTGGAAGTCACCTGAGAATTTAAATAAGCCAAAAAATGTCTTCATTATGAAATGATGATGAGTCTATATCATGTGGACAATTTTATTTACAGTATTTGAATTGTTCTAAAGTACAAGACATAGATGGCTAAAATGATTCTTTAAATATTCTTAAAGTGGAAATTATTTATACATTCAAAAGTATATATTGAGCTTCTAAAGTGTTTAGAAAATGAGATGGACAAGAAATGTTAAATAAAACAGTCATGGTTCCTGCTATCATGGAAAATATGTTCTGATGAGAAAGGAGTAAAATACTAAATACTAAATAAACAATCAAACAAATTTCTAATTATCATTGGCATGAGTACTTTAAAGTGAAAGTGCGTGGAGTTATGAGATCATAGAGTGGGGGAAATCAATCTAGTTTTTTGCCAGGGGAAGATTGCCTGAAGAAATACTTGTATGTAAAGAATCCAAATGTTTATGTAGGAGTTAACTACAGTGTGTGTGGCAAAATTTCAGAAATTTGCAGATGCTGAAATGAAAGGAATCATGTCATATTCAAGTTAATAAAAAAGAACAAATGCTGCAGGATTCCCTTGATGAGATGGATAGAGGATATGACTTTAGATGAATCTGTTGAGGAAACATGGGCCTTAGAATTGTAAGCAAATTTTTCTAAAATGATAAGAGGAAACTAAAAGATTTAAAGAGAATTAGGCCATAGAAACAATGTCTCAGAGACCAGATAAAACATAGCTAGAATAAATATAAGTAATCAGGTAGGCAGTTCCACAGCAGTCCAAGGAGCAAAACTTTATCTTGAATTACCTCTGTAAGTCTCCTGAGGTTCAAATAAGATGAAGTTAAAATTTACTTACTTACTTAATTATTATTATTTCATATATTCAGCTTCCTACAGGATATAGATGACTTTTCCAAGAAAACCATTCATTTCTGGAGTAGATAAGTCGAAGTCATACCGGCGTGGATTAAAGAGTAAATGTGAGACTATTAAAGGGACAAATGAATGCAGAGAATGACTTCAGGAACGTTTAACTGTAAAAGGAAGGAAAGACAGGGTAAAAATGGGATGAGTTCTTGGTGTTTAGAGTTGCGGTTCTGTTTGTTTAATTCCTAAGTCTTTGTTTCCTTGTTGTGCAGATATAGTATGTTTAATTAGTCAGCCATTGGGATGGTGATTCAAAGTACTAGAAATCTGTTGGCTTTTATAAAGGGTATTTATTTAGGGTAGAAGTTACAGTTACAAGGCCTTAAAGAGTCCAACTCAAGTTACCATAAAAGTTACTTCCTTACCAAACTCTGCTGCCACGTGTTGAAGCAAAATGGTGGGTGATGTCTTCACGTGTTCAACCTTCCTCTTTCCTCTTAAGGTTCCATGGGCCCAGCTTCTTATATCAGCAATAGGCCCAGCTTCTGATCTCAGCAACAGGCTGGAGGACTCATTTCTTTCTGGACTTGTGTTCTTGTCACTTCACAAAGTCAGCTGTAAACTATCAGGTGAATGGCTCATCTCTCTTACCAGGTCACAGGATCAAAGCTGACAAGTTCTCTCCTCTTCTTTGTCTATGGAGCTTTCTCTATTCCTCTATATATTTCACAACATACTCCTTGGGTGAGTGTCGTTATATAGAGAGCCCAAAAAGATTCTGGGACCTAAACTGAGTCACCCTTATTATGTGATCGAATCAAAGCCCAAATCTTAAAATAATTTCATCAAAGCCATCTCATCTGAATCTAATAAAATCAAAGAGTATCATGCTCAGAAGAAAAGACTAGTTTACAAACATAATCCATATCTTTATTTTGGAATTCATAAATAATATCAAACTGCCACAGTTGGTTCAATAGTTAGTTATATTTAGCTAGACAAAAATAAGAGTTACTATCTGTTAGTATTTCAGAGGAATGTTTAAACAAAGAGCAAGAGGGAAGTTCAAAATTAATGAAATAATTCTTATTGTAATACAGAACTAGAGACTCACAACTCTGAAACATAGATTGCAGTCATGAAAGATTTTAAAAATCCCTTTATTGTTCATAAAATCATTAGTGGCCTAAATTAGTGTTCTTTTCTTACTTACTAGAGGGAAAAGTCACCCTGCAGTCACCCTGCACGCCACTAATGTAGGAAACCATTCTAAGATATGCATGATACATAGGATATGTATATGATAAAGTAAAAAAGTCACCCTGGGGATTATAAATGATTTCTTACTAAAGCACTACCTTTTGGAAAGATCAATTGCAAAAAGAAAGTAGAAAAACTTAGAATTATATAAAATTCCAGAAAAAAAAAGTCATAAAAGCATATAGAAAGATCCCTGAGACTTGGAGTAATCAGGAAACAATTTCAAGAGAAAATAACATAAGAAGCAGTTTGATATGGTTATGAATTCCAAAATTAGATATTGGATTATGTTTGTAATCTGCTCTGTAACTGGGCATGATTAAATTATGATTAGGGCTTTGATAAGGCCACATCATTAGGGCAATGGCAAAGGACAGAGTAGAAGGGATTTTGATGTTGGAGTTTCCATGTTGGAGTTTGATGCTGAAGCTAGAGCCCCAGGGATAGAGACAGAGTCATTCGCCTGAATAGTATACAACTGACCTTGTGGAGTGAGGCAATGCCTAGAGAGCCCCATAGTCTACAGCTCACCTTGTGGAGAAAAGAAAGGAGCTGAGCCCAGAGGAATCCAGGAAGCCTGAATGCTCATGAACTTCGGCAGTCATCTTGCTCCAACATGTGGAAATAGACTTTGGTGAGGGAAGTCACTTATGTTTTATGTCCTGGTAACTGTAAGCTTCTACCCCAAATAAGTATCCTCTATAACAGCCAGCAGATTTCTGGTATTTTGTATCAGCACCCATTTGGCTGACTAATACATGATATAATATGATTTTTAAGAATTATTCAGTTATTTGCACCACATAAATCACAGTGTTATTTTTGCCTTTGTTACTTTGTAAACATAAGCATTTTTAATTTATACAAAAATATACCTAGACTACCTAATTCCTGCTCATCTTTCAAGCTCAAACTGCTTCAGAAAGACATCCTTAACTGTTTCTTTGTCTTTATTTTTTTAATGTTATTCCTCCCCCCATAACAACAACCTCCTCCGTCATCATGAGACATTCATTGCACTTGGTGAATACATCTCTGAGCACTGTTGCACCTCATGGTCAATAGTCCACACCATAGCCCACACTCTCCCACAGTCCACCCAGTGGACCATGGGAGGACATACAATGTTCGGTAACTGTCCCTGCAGCACGTAACTATTCTTAGAATGATCCATCCTCCATATCCTCACAATATCATGTATGTAGTAAAGTGCCATTAGAGTTTTACTGAAAGAATGGTTCTCATTCACCATACTGATCTCATAATATCATAAAAATACTGTTTATTTTCATTCATTACCAAAATATAATAGAATTCTGCATGATAGAATGAACATTGTATTCAGTTTTGTATCTGCAATGCTTAGGATGTTATTTGACACACATTAGATACTTGTACTTTTTTGACCAAACAAATGAGTCACATTTCATACTTGACTTTAAGTATTATTGAAATATAGGATAATGACTATGTCTTAGAAAACATAAAAGGAAGCTCTACGAATCAACACTGGAATATACATGCATAAGTCACTGGAAGTGATAACTCGAACAAAACATTTTCTTTATAAAAGAGAAAGTAATGTGTCCCTCCATAAGTCAATAAATTATTAAGGTAACTAAAGGCGGACCAAATATTTTGGTTGGGGATATCAGGGTAAATTATTAAAACTCCATTATCAAAGTGGGCATAAACCTGTTTCGGTTTTTAAAAACTATATATCAGTGTGTGGAGCTATGTCATAATATACTAAACATGAAGGTTGAAAAATGTTCAATTGTCAGAAAAAGTACAAAGAAATTTTGGAGTAGACATTAATTTCAGATGAAATAGAAATTAAATGAGGAAAAAGTTGGGCCAGGATTATTTTATGAGAAACTTTTGGTAAAATAAGATGCAATTAAAGTTGACTGATCTTACTATGATAACTCTTCTCCAGTTTTGGTAAGTTGGCTCCACAGTCCAAAGCATGGGAAGCACAGAAATCCACTTTCTAATTTATTACTATACAGGAGGTATTTTCATATGTGGACTGTTAAAATTAATACTTAGTGTTCTGAATTCTCCAGTTTTCAATTTAGTCTCACATATTCAGTTTGCAGCTACAATTTCACCTTTGCAATATAAAAAAGCTTATTCATTTTTATTTAACAAAAACACTTAAAATATGGTAGTTTCAATTTTAAGGGAAATGTTTCTTCCATGACCAAAAATGCAATCCTGAGTTTGTCTGAGTTATAAATACAATGATATATGCTTCAAAGAACTCTCACATACATCATTTACCAAAACATAAATTCAAAATAGTTAAATATATATATGTATATGTATATCAACTAATTATAATAGTAGGAAGAATAACCTGTGATAATATTTTAAAACAATTTCTGCAAATGTTATACTTTGTATTACTTTCTCTCTTATTAAAATTTCCAAAGAAGGAAACATCTAATTAGACTGGTAAAAACATTTTTCTTTTTTTAAAAAACAACTGATTAAGTTTGTGACTAATATTATATCATATTGGGTTTTTTTGTTTGTTTTATTTTGTTTTCTTTGACCTCTTTTTTTTAATGTTACATTCAAAAAAACTGAGGTCCCCGTATATCCCCCACCCTCCTCACCCCAATTCTCCCACCTCAACAACCTCCTTCATCATCATGGAAAATCCTCTGCATTTGGTGAATACATTTTGGAGCACTGCTGCACCACATGGACAATGGTTTACACTATAGTTTACACTCTCCCCCAGTCTACCCAGTGGGCCATGGCAGGACATACAATGTCCAGCATCTGTGCCTGCAATACCATCCAGGACAACTCCAAGTCCTGAAAATGCCCCAACATCATATCTCTTCTTTGATCTCCCTACCCTCAGCAGCTACCATGGCCACTTTCTCCACATCAGTGCTACAATTTCTTCCATTGCTAATCACAATAGTTCCATAGTAGGATATCAGTAAGTTCACTCTAATTCTTACTCTATTCTTCCATCCTGTGGACCTTGGGATGGTTATGTCCGCTTCATCTCTATATCAAGGGGGGGCTTAAATTCCACATAGATAATGGATGCAATTCTCCTGCCTGCAGTTGTAGGCACTCTTGGCTCCCTGGTATGGTGGTTGACCTTCTTCACCTCCCTGTTAGCTGGCTGGGTTAAGTCCAATAAACCAGAGGGTAGGAGTTGCAAGTCTGCAGAGGCTCAGGACCTGGATGTCACATGGAGTGTCCAGCGATTCAGGTTTCCTGAGTATACACCAACCCCAGGGCCAACCGCGGATCTGGTAAAAGTAACAGAAGAGGCATGTGTAGAAAGGTCACATCTGAATCCAACTCCATCACACTCAGGAACACAAACTCCAAAGTAGGGCCAACTGATATGGCACAGAACTCCAGAGTCATCTGCCATGACCATAGAACATGTGGGTCTCTGCAGCCCTCAGAAGAACCAGTACCTTAGCTTGTATCTACTTTGGCTGTCTCTGGGACACTAAGTGCAGCTCCTCTGATGACCTCCCTACTCTTTTTTAGAGACTTATAACCATGTATACTCATTTGTCCTTTCCATTTCCCCCTTTTATCGAAGGTCAAAAACCAGTATACAGTATACATGTACTGATATTACATGTAGGCTTAGATATTCTTCTGGTCTGAGTTGACCCTTTTATTCATGGTCTTTTTCTAATTACATCATTAGCTGGTGCTTAGTAGTAATCCCTCAGCACCAGGGAGGCTTACCTCCGGGACTCATGTACCACACTGGGGGGAAGTAATGCATCTACATGCTGAGTTTGGCTTAGAAAGTGGCCACATTTGAGCAAATTGGAGGCTCTCAGGAGGTAACTCTTAAGCACCCTGCAGCTCTAGGCCTAGTTCATATTTCAGGCACACAAATACATAAACATAGCCATCAGTATCAAGGGCTCATTGTTGGACTATCCTTCTTTATTGGTCTTTACCATTGCATTTGGGGGACTGTTGTATTCCATTGGGGAATGTGATAGAGCTCCCCTGGCTAGGAACTCAGCACTCCCTCTGTTGTTGTTTTTAACTGTAACTGCTATGAAAATATCCAAACACTTTTATGTACCCTGTATACATGCCCTGGAGAACTCCCTCCCAACCATGTGCCCTCTATCAATAACACCCCACACCAGTGTTCCTCCCCTGTCATCATTGAACCTCTCTGTGATCCAAAGCTTATTCAAAAATGAGGCCTAATATATTGCCATGTTCCATTAATAGTAAAATGAAATATTGTGATGTGTTTAAAGGTTAGATATAGAATATATACTAATTTAGAAAAATTAAATAAAGTAAAAGTAAATTGGGATATCAAAAAATAAAAAATGAAAAAGCTCTGTTTTTGATGTTTTATCTTTCATCACTGCAATAAGTGTTGTCCTGTATGTATGGTGGCAAGGCAATTTCTTCCATTTCTTCCTCAGTGTCTACATCCTATCTTTTTCTTTTCTTTTTCTAATTATTAAGTCTGTCTTCACAAAAGTTTTAGATCACAGTAATTCAGTAATTCACATATACCATATATGGTACTCCCACATATCCAACATCAAACAATTTGTCCCTTCCCCAGCAATGATCTTTTTATATGTTCACATTATATTTGCTGCAGCTGATGTACAGATATTGAAACAATAGCTTTCAAATATGGTTCCACTTGGGTTTACATTATGGCTTATATTTTAGACCATACAATTTTCTAAATTTTTAGTTATCTTATGTTTTACATTATGGTTTACATTTTAGCCTATAGACTTTTATACATTTTGGGTATAATTTAACATGTCCTATATCCACTTTTGCATGATCTTGTGGAACACTTCCATTGCCCCACAGTTACTTGATCCCATCTATTCAATAACTCTTTCCCCCTCCCCTCAGGGTCTACAGTGACAATCAATCTTCATTATATGAAGCACCATATTCAGAGATACTTGCAACAATGTTGAGGGCTTGACATGCTTGACTTCCTTAACCCATTGGGAGCCATCAATTCTCTCAAGAGATACAATTACCGCTATTTGAGTACATCAGTCCTCCCCAGGATGTGGGTATAATTTCACTCTCATTGGATGGTCTCCACCCAATGATATAATCCACTATGACAAAATGAGCACTCACACATTCTCTAGAAGCCTGCCCTGTGTCAGATGCCCACCCCTTAAGTATCTTAAACAGGTAACCTTCCTTAGTATATTTTCTAAAATGTTTTCTCAATATTACAGTTTCATCCACATACCTGACAATCTCCTATGATCAAATGTTTCCCCCACCCTTCTCCCCAATTTCTTGGGCCATCTGACCCATCCTCCCATCCCTAGACCCCATCAAGCCCACAAAACCCCACCCAAAGGTATCCCTATGCCCCCATCTTATACCTTCCCTGTACAAGTACTTACCTCTAGCTTATCATAGATTTCACCCATGTAGTTGTCAGCTCACAACCTTCCTCTACCCACCAAATTCCTTTAAGCCTATCATCTGGTCTCTAGCTCTCTGAGACAGCTTGGTGTACTTATTTCATATCAGAGAGATCATGTAGTATTTGTCCTTCAATGCCTGGGTTGCTTCACTCAAAATAAGGTTCTCAAGATTCATCCATGTTATCCCATATGTTTGTATTGTATTCTTTCTTATAGCTGAGTAGTATTCCATTGTATGTATATACCACATATTATTTATCCATTCATCTATTGATGGGCATTTGGGTTGATTCCAGCTTTTGGCAATAGTGAATAGCACTGCTATGAACATAGGTGTGCATATATCGGTGTGTCCTTGTTTTCAGTGGAATTGCTGGGTCATATGGCAAATCTATAGCTAGTTTTTTGAGAAACGCCAAACTGTCATCCAGAGTGGCTGGATCCTTCTTCATTCCCACCAGCAGGGGATGAGTGTTCCCATTCCTCCACATCCTCTCCAGCGCTTTTAGTTTTTTTGTTTTCTCAATAGTTGCCAGTCTTACAGGAGAAAGATGGTATCTCATTGTAGTTTTGATGTGCATTTCCGTAATAGCTAGTGATTTTGAGCATTTTTTCATGTGCTTTTTAGCCATTTGTTTTCTTTGAAGAAGTGCCTGTTCAAATATTTTTCCCATTTTTTAAATGGGTTGTTTGTCTTTTTATTTTTGAGATATAGGAGTTCTTTATATATGCAGGATATATCTCCTATCAGATATATGGTTACCAAATATTTTCTCCCATTGTGTAGGCTCTCTTCTCACTTTTTTTAACAAACTCCTTTGAGGTGCAGTGTTGGAAACTGAGGCACAGTGGTCTCACAAGGAGAGATGTGCTGTTTGCATGGCTATGCTTGCACTCTAAGGAATGCAGTAATTAAGAGTTCACAGCAAACAGGATGAAGCTGATAAAGACTGAAAGAAAAGATGAGCACATACCTTTTCTAGTAAATAGAACACTTAGACTTTGTACCTTGAGATAAGATTTTTTGAGTTCCTTAGTAATGATAATCGTTAACTGCATGTTGCTGCTTGTTGTCACATAGACTGGGGTATATAGAGAGCCCCTTGTAAACAATAAAGTTTTCTGAGAAGTTTCTACTTGCAGACCCCCTGATCCCAGCTCTCTTGTTCTTTCTTTTGTTTTTACTCTTTCTTTCTCTTTTTTCACTCTCCTTTCTCTCTTTCTTTCATTCCCAATACCCTTCAGGCCCAAATCTCCAACAGTGCAGAAGGCTTCAATTTTGAGGAAGTCCCATTTACTCTTTGTTCTTTTGCTGCTTGTGCTTTTGGTTTGATGTTCATGAAGCCATTTCCTATTACAAGGTCCTGTAGATGCTCCCCTACATTGCTTTCCAAGGTCTTTATGGTCTCGGCTCTTATATTTAGGTCTTTGATCCATCTTGAATTGATTTTTGTATAAGGTGTGAGTTTGTAATCTTCTTTCATTCTTTTACATATGGATATCCAGTTCTCCAGGCACCATTTGTTGAAGAGGCCATTCTCTCCCAGTTGAGTGGGTTTGCTGGCCTTGTCAAATATAATATTACTGTATACATGAGAACCTATATTAGAGTTCTCAGTTTGCTTCCATTGGTCAGTGTGTCTATCCTTGTGCTAAGACCATGCTGTTTTCACTACTGTAGCTTTGTAGTATGTTTTGAAGTCAAGTAATGTGATTCCTCCAATTTCATTTTTCTTTCTTAATATGTCTTTGGCTATTCAGGGCTTCTTTCCTTTCCAAATAAATTTCATAGCTAGTTTTTCTAGTTCATTAAAGAAGGCTGTGTTGATTTTTATTGGGATTGCATTGAATGTGTAGATCAGTTTTGGTAGGATAGATGTCTTAATAATATTTAGTCTTCCTCTCTGTGAACAGGGAATATTCTTCCATTTATTTAGGTCTTCTTTGATTTCCTTGAGCAGTGTTGTGCAGTTTTCTGTGTATAACTCTTTTATGTCTTTATTTAAATATTTTCTTAGGTGTTTAATATTTTTATTTACTATTGTAAATGGTATTTCTTTCTTGATTTATTCCTGAGATTACTCAGTATTGGTGCACAGAAATGCTATTGATTTTTGCACATTGATCTTATAGCTTATGACTTTACTGAACTCATTTATAAGTTCTAGAAGCTCTGTTGTAGACTTCTCAGGGTTTTCTATGTATAGGATCATGTCATCTGCAAATAGTGAAATTTTGACTTCTTCCTTTCCAATTTGGATGCCTTTTATATCTGGTTCTCACCTTAGTGCTCAAACCAGTACTTCTAAGACAATGTTAAATAGAAGGGGTAAAAGTGGGCATCCTTGTCTTGTTCCTGATCTTAGAGGGAAAGATTTTAGGATTTCATCATTGTAAATGATGTTAGCTGTGGGTTTTTCACATATACCCTTTATCATATTCAGAAAGTTTCCTTCTATTCTGAACTTTTGCAGTGTTCTTATCAAGAAAGGGTGCTGTATGATGTCAAATGCTTTTTCTGCATCTATAGATATGATCATGTGATTTTTTTTTCCTTAAATCTGTTTATACGGTGTATTACATTGATTGATTTTCTTATGTTGAACCATCCTTGCATAGCAGGAATGAATCCCACTTGTTAATGGTGTATAATTCATTTAATGTGTTTTTGAATATGATTAGCAAGTATTGTGTTGAGGATTTTCACATCTAGTTTCATTAGAGATTGGTCTGTAATTTTCCTTTCTTTTGGTGTCTTTGTTTGGCTTTGGTACTAGGGTAATGTTGGCATCATAGAATGGGTTAGATAATGTTCCTTCAGTTTTGATTTTTTGGAAGAGTTTCAGCAAGATTGGTGTTAGTTCTTTCCAGGATGTTTGGTAGAATTCACCTGTGAAGCTATCTGGCCCAAGGCTCTTCTTAGTTAGGAGGTTTTTAATGACAAATTCTATCCCTTTACTTGGATTGTTTTGTTGAGATCATCAATTTCTTCTTTCATCATTGTTGGCTGCTTATTTGTTTCTAGGAATTTATCCATTTCCTCTCAATTTTCCTTCTTGTTGGAATATTTTTTCAAACTATCCTCTTATGATAGTCTTTATTTCTGTGGGATCAGTGGTGATATTTCCTTTTTCATTTCTTGTTTTGTGTATTTGTATCTTCTTTCTTTTTTTCTTCATTAGTCTAGCTAAGGGTTTGTCAATTTTATTGATCTTCTCAAAGAACCAGCACCTGGTTTTATTTTTTCTAATGTTTCTTATTTTCTATTTCATTTAATTCTGCTCTGGTCTTTGTTATTTCTTTCTTTCTTCTTCCTTTGGGTTTAGTTTGTTGTATTTTTACTAATTCTTCCAAGTGTGCAGTTAGTTCTTCAATTTTAGCTCTTTCTTCTTTTTGATGTATGAATTTATGGCTATAAATTTCCCTCTCAATATTGCTTTTGCTGCATCCCGTAAATTTTTATAGTGTTATCATTTTCATTTGTTTCAAGGTAGTTATTGATTTTTTTTTTTTTTTTTTTTTTAGATTTCCTCCCTGACCCACTGTTTTTCTAAGAGTGTGTTTTTTAACTTCCATATCTTGTTGTCAAGTCTGGGTATCTGGCCCTTGAAGATTTCCAGCTTCATTCCACTATGGTCAAAGAAATTATTTTGCATGATTCTGATCTTTCTGAATTCACTGAGACTTTTTCTGTGGCCTAGCATGTGGCCTATCTTCGAAAATGATCCATGTGCACTTGAGAAGAATCTGCTGTATTTGGGTGTAATATTCTGAATATGTCTATTAGGTCCAGCTCCTCTAATATATTGTTCACAGTTTTTGGTTTTTAATTGATTCTTTGTTGAGATGTTCTGTCCAACGTTGATAGTGGTGTATTTAAGTCCCCCACTATAATTGTAGAGGCATTTATTCCTTCACTTAGATTTTCCAGAGTTTGCCTTATATATTTGGAAGAACCCTTGTTAGGAGCATAAATGTTTATGACTGTTCTTTCTTCTTGAAATATTATCCCTTTAATATGTAGTGTCCATCTTTGCCTCTCAAAATTGCTTTGCATTTAAAGTCTATTTTGTCTAATATTAATATATATACTCCTGGCCCCCCCTTTTTTTTTGGTTATTGTTTGCATTTAAGATTGTTTTCTAGCCATTCACTTTCAACCTGCTTGAATCCCTGTGTCTAAGACGTGTTTCTTGTAGATAGCATATAGATGGGTCATATTTCCTTATCCAGTCTTCCAGTCTGAGACTGTTGACAGGTGAGTTTAATCCATTGACATTCAGTGTCATTGCTTTCAAGGAATTGCTTACATTAGCCATATTTTCTTCGGATTTGTGTTTGTCATATTTTGTTTGATTTTTTTTCTCTTTTTGTCTTTTTAGTTGCTCTTACACTCTCCTCCAACTGTTTCTTCTATTTTTCTTTCTTCCTGCAGAACTCCCTTTAATATTTCTTGAAGGGCAGGATTCTTGTTGCCATATTCTCTTAGTTTCTGTTTATCTGTGTATATTTTGAACTTTCCATCATTTTTGAATGCCAGCTTAGCTGGAGAGAGTATTCTTGGTTGGAATTTTTTCTTTTAGTACCTTGACTATGTCATACCACTGCCTTCTTGCCTCTGTGGTTTCAGATGAGAAATCAGCACTTAATCTTATGGAGCCTTCTTTGTATGTGATGGTTTTCTTTTCTCTTGCTGCATTTAGTATTTTCTCTTTGTCTTGAGCATTGGATAATATGACAAGTATATGTCTTGGATAGGCCTGTTGAGATTTATGGGGTTTGGGATGCATTGTGCTTCCTGGACATGTACATCCATTTCCCTCAATAGATTTAGGAAATTTTCAGCCATTATTTCCTCCAACACCCCTTCTGTCCTCTTTCCCTCCTCTTCTCCTTCTGGAATGCCTATAATGCATATGTTTGTGCATTTTGTATTGTCATTCAGGTCCCTAAGTAGCTGCTGGATTTTTTCTATCTTTTTATTGATGAGTTGTACTATCTGTTTGATATCAGATGTACTGTGTTCCATATCACTTATTCTCTCCTCTGCCTCTTCTAATCTGCTATTATTTGCTGAGAGTGTATTTTCGCTTTCTTGAATTGTGCTGTTCATCACCATCATACCCGTAATCTTTTTTTGTATGATTGCAAATTCTTCTGTATTCTCTCCAAGTGTTTTCTTCATATTCTTAATCTCTTCTGTCACTTCATCAAATTGTTCCCTAATACATGTTTTGAAAGCTTTAATTACTTGTTTGAAGTTTTGCTCCTCTTCCTGGTTTTTCATTTGTTCTTTGGATTGGTCCACGTTTTCCTGATTATTGGTTTGGTTTGTAGTTTTTGTTGCTGCTTTGTCATCATTTTATCTTGACAGGTTTAATCAGTTCCTTAGCTTCTTTGTCTAGTCTTGGGATTTAATTAGTTGTAGTTTTTGCATGCATGTTAAGTCTTCTCTTTGCTACTTTGTCCTTCTTATTCTATTTCCTTACTGTTGGCTAAGTTCACTTAAGGAAAATATTAGGACCAGAGAAAGCAAATGGAGTAAGAAAAGAAAATGTGTAATAGTAGTATTGATAGTAAAGTTAACAGAGGAAGCATGTGAGATCTAGGAGAATGGATATTAGACTCATGTAAACTGTGTAGATTTATAACAGTAAGTAGAGTACCTATAATGAGATAGTAAATTGAATATGGGGTGGAATATAGTATGAATTAAAAGGCCAGTGTGTTCAGGAGAGAGAGAAAGAGAAAAGAAAGAACAATAATATAAAGAGTGAATAAAAGACAGAACAGAAGAAAGGTATTGGAAATAAAACATCAGGAAAATTGGGGCCAAACAAAGAAAGGTAGAATGTAAGAGAAACAATAAATGATGGAGGATAGAAAGATGTAGAGGAAGCGGATAGTGTTGGTGGGCAAAATGAAAACATACAGAAACAAGGAAATGGAGGATGAGGAAATGCAACAAATGTGAAGTGCTCCCTGCAGCACCTAATATAAAAATTTAAAATGTAGAGAAAGAAAGTGGGAAAAAGTGACAAAAGGGTGGGGGGAAGCAAGCAAGAAAAAGAGAAAGAGAAAAAAAGAAAGGAAAAGAAAACAGGGCCTTCAGGAGATAAAGAGGAAGGAAAACAAGAAGACAAACCAACAAAAAAGACCAAGCAAAGTTTTAAGCAAGGAATCCTCTTTGCAGTTAAATAAAATGCTTAGGAATCTGAAGTTCCCCCTTTCTCCTTTCCTCACTTCCCTCTCTCCCAAGGCAGCAGGAAGGCTGTGTGAGGGGTCCAGTAGGAGATTCAAGCATATCCTTGGTGAACCAGCTCAGCACAGAAAACAATGCCTCTTTATTTCCAGATAGAGAGCACCCACACCCACCAGTAACCTCAGATATGCTATTGGAAGCTTGGAAAATAAGTCCTACAGTCCCTCTTTCATAGGTGTGCTACAGGAAGGGCTTGTTGATTTTCTTACTCCACATTCTCCCAAACCAAGTTTCCTATCCCAGAACGTATAGTTAAATTGGGCTTTCTCAACAGATTCACCTCTCCTTTCTTCCAAGGCTCTCCGCAAGCCAGCTGGTATGCTTCTCCAAGCTCAAAAAATAAATAAATAAATAAATAAATAAATAAATAAATAAATAAATAAAGGGGGAGACCAGAAAATTGAATCGCACTTATTTGGCCCCTCTGCTCTTCCCACCAAATCCCTTTCACTCACAGAGTCAGTCCAAAACTGGAGGGCTAGGGTAATACCTCAGTGAGCACTGGATTCAGGAAAGGGAAGTTGGGATATTGTGGACTCAAGGTATGTGGGTCTGTGGAGCATGGGATACGGTGGCTTAAGGGACACCAACCTGGGAACCACACATCTGGGAAACACGGGGCTTGGGATCCCCGCCACACAACCAATAGTTTTCAGGGAACACAGTGGCCACCAGCCCTAAGGGGAAGGGTTTCTCCTCCCCACAACTTTTGACCTCTGTGCTAGAAACCCACAATTCTACCTTTAGCAAGCACTACTTCTGTCACAGTCACTCCAAATCAGACACCTCCTGCCCTGCAAGCCTCTGAAACAACCCTCTCCAGCAAGATTCCAACCCTCCTCAGCTGCTTCTTTGCGGGAGAGATTATGAGGTGCACTCACTCAGATGCCATCTTGCCCTGCCTCCTGTCATATTGGTTTAAGCTTCTCTCATTAGTTGGTCATTTGGCAATAGTATTGGGCTTGTATGGGAATTGAAACTGAGAATAAAGCCATTTCTAAATGATAAAGTTGTCCTTATTAAAAAAGGAACACATGGAATATTTATTTTCATTGGTAAATATTTCTTAATTGTAAAATATATTTATTATATCAGATACAAGTAGTACCAGTAGAATTTCTGTTAAAATTTTAGGGGGGGTCCCTATACTTCCTTTAGTTTCTTTACTTGATGCTGTCAAATGGACAAAATGGTTAAAATACAATAGAGTTAGGAGACACATGCTTAAGTATAAAATACAATATCTCTATCGCCATAAAAAGAATCTTGCTCTATATGGGTACAATAATAAGACATGTAATTGAGCATTTTCCAGAATTGTTAAGAAAGGCTTAAATTAAAAATGAAGCTGCAAAAGTGAGAGACTATTTAAAGCACAGAAAGGTATAGCATGAGCAGATAAGTAGACCTCATTGGTAGGAATTTATTGACTAAATAAAATTTCATTAGGAAAGGTCTTAATTTTTGGATTTCCTTGACATAAAAGGACTGTTGACTTCAGCCTGGAGTGTTATATACTCCACATCTATCAGCAAGGTCCATTTCAAAAGGACCATAGACATGCTGTTGATACTGAAAGAAAGTTAATGTCCAAAGGATGAGTAAAATTAAGTAGATATCCATCTCCATTGATAAATATTTAAACATGTAGCTATATATATGATGAATGTATGTGTGTATGTATACATTCCTTGTAATGCTTGGGTATAGATAAATACCAGGAACAAGCTATTTTAATATAAATTAATGATTTCATTGCTGCAAGTCTCTGTTCATTTCTCTATGACCTATGAGGATTTTCAAAGGCTTTGAGGGAACCAAGTTACATACACTTAAATTATGTGAATGATTTATTCACACAATCATCATTAAATTACTATATATTACTATGTTTATTTGCTCCTCTGTCATTTTTGAATGTGAGTATTGTTAAATTATTAATTTGAGCATATTCCCAGGTAAATGCATTAATTTAATTTTTATTTTTAGGAGGTACTGGGACACAAACCTGGGCCTGGTAAATGCCTTTAATAGAATAGAATCAAACAATATCATTACACAAATACTGCTCTTTATAAAATAAAAATATAAAATTAGCTTATGATTTTACCACTAAAAGTTCTTTCAAAGACCATTTTTAAGACTGCATAAAGTTTTTAAATGAAATATTTTACTTTTTAAAATATTCTATCCTTTGATATCTAGGTATTTTTTATTAAATAAAATGCTATCATAAATATATTTATTGTTGAATCATATATTGCACCTTGATCTTATTTCCTCAAAACAAAAGTCTTAGTCATTTGTGAGAGTTCCCATTTTACCATGCCAAAAGCAGATTTTTTCATTTTAAAAAAAATTCTATTGAAGTATATCATTCATACATGAACAAGCATAAACAATAAAATAGTGAAAGTTGTGAACTTACAAAACAAACATTCATAACATCATACAGGTGTCCTAAACATCAACTCACCCCAACATCTGGCATTGTTGGGAGATATTTATCACAAATTATGAAAGAATGTTGTCAAAACCTTACTACTAATTATATTACATCTCTTACATTTGGTGTATTTTTCCCCCAACCCACCCTATTATTATATTTTAAAATACATTTTATTACAGAAGATGTGAGCTTACAACACATTCATGCACACGGGCACAATGCCCATGTCAGCCCCCTTCACTAACACAGCACACTGTGGTAGAACAATTGTTGCAGCTTGTAAGATAATATCATCAGACTATTACCAACAACCATGGTCCATAGCATACACTTGTCACACTTTTTCCATACTCCCTTTGGCAATGTGAGATTATTCTTGACTCCCAGAAAGAAATACCATGTTTGTAAACTTTTCCATTCCCCTGGGTATGATAACTCTGAGTGCACCAGATTCAGCTGAATTACATTAATTAAATTACATGTTAAGATTGGCTTGATTCAACCATGTCAGCAGGGCATGATCTAGACTGTGTCCCTATTCCCCCAGTGGGCTGATATAAACAGACACTCACTCAAGAAGGCACATGACAAGAGAAAAAACTTTGTCAGTTTTTATCATGGAGCCATGGGAGGAGAGATGAGCCATTCACTGGATGATCCACCACCAAAGAGAACAGAGCAGCTGAGCAGCTGAGCAGGCTCAGAAGGAAATATGCCCTATACCATAGATGGATAAAAGAAGCCCCAAGAGACAAGGCAGGGATCACCCTCATTCTGACTCAAAGCGTGGCAACTGACCCTGGTAAGAAAGCAACCCTGAGCCAAACTCTCCAGAGCCCTGCAAGTGTAAGCACCTCTCAACAGATTTCTGACACTGCACAAGCACCTGGCTGGTAGATCAACACAGAACTTGGCACCAGGTGTAGGGTGGTACTTTTGCAATGACCAAAATGGCTAAAACAGTCCTACAAACGGGAAAGGGGCAATTTTTTTTGAAGGAACTGCAAAATGTTTGATGGAAAAAGCCCAGACTGCCATGAAGAGATGACCAGCAGGAATACAGATGCCAAAGAGATTCCTGATGAGGCCCCAGAAGGAGATGATGAAACTATTATTAGAAACTGGGGGAAAGGCATTCCATGCCTTAAAGCCACAGAGACCTCAGCAAGACTGACCCCCAATGCTTCACGGATGGCAGAACCTGAAAACTACCAGACTGGACAACTAGCCAAGGAGACCTCCAAACCAAATATGGAAAATGCGGCCTGGCCTCCTCCCATAGCTTACAGAAAAATGCTGGTGAAAGAAACAAGCCAAGGACAAAACTGTTCAAAAAGCAAGTTTATATTTATAAAATCTATGTCAGCTTTTTGGCAAAAAAAATATATATATATATGTATATATCATTGCATTTAAATATATAGTTGTTTCTAACTAAAGAACTTGAATTTATTAAGTATTTCTTGTTTTATTGTATACTAAACTCTGAAATTTTTAAATTATTTCTTCTTTATTATTGAGGTTTCCTTTTTGATATCATATAATTTGTTTGGGAATGTAAATTTAGGAGGTTTTTTTTTTTAAGCAGTAGAGAACAAAGAATATTTTCTCTTATTGGAAAATAAAGTAAATTTGTTAGAACAAGAATTTCACATTTAGGATTGGTGCTGAGGCAGGCACGTTTAGGGAATAGGAAGACAAGTGGAAAACCTGATAAAAGAACATGGCTATGAAACACATGGCCATGGAACCTCACCTGGAGCCCTCCTGAGGGAAAGACCCTACCGGAAGGCTGCTGTGAAAACACCACCAATGAGAACTCCATTTGGAACAAAATTTCCTCTGGGTTCAGGGGAAAGCCCCGGGTATCTTTAAGGGGCCTTACCATTGAGTTCTCTGGGGAATGACAAGTGAGGTGATCAATCAGAACAGCAACTAGCTGGGACCCCTCCCCTCAGCATTAGCAAGGGGAGGAATAATGAATAGCTTAAAAAGTAACCACAAAAGCCAAATGTTTTTCTCTCTGCCTGGAACAGCCTGCAGCTACACTTGGGATGTGTATCTGTAATTTTCTCCCTTGTCTAGTCTCTTCTCCCATTTTTCTCAATAAACTCCTGACCTAACCAAATGGTATGTTCTTAAATTCTTTTATGTAACATAGCCAAGAACCTAGAGATTCTGGTTTCACTGACTTTCAACCAGAGAAGTATTTTACAGACTATCAAATTACTCAAGTACAGTTCAGTGATATTCCATATATTCAGTTCATAGAATGATAATGAAATACAGTTTGTTTAAAGATGCTTGACTCCAATAAAATGGAATTCAAATATCACTCTATTACTCATTATCATTGGTCCTTGGGCAACCACTTTTACTCTATGCCCTCAAAGCCTTTATTTGTAAAATTAAAATAACATCTGTCTCAAATAATTGTTACAATAATTTTAAAAGATATAAAGTGATATGACATCAAGTAACAGGACCAACCATATTTTGATACTCCAATTAAGGTTACTTATTTCACATTAAAAATTTTCCAAAACTGTTTTCACACTTATCTAATTATTAACATTTATGGAAAATATCTTGTATATATTCTTTTTCTTCTCCTCTCTCCCCTTCACACTTTTATTAGTTTACAAGCAAAACTCAATCCTTTCTTCTTGTGTTATAATAATTTTTTTCAGATTTAATTTTATTAGCGTATTTTTCTGGGGAAAGCAGCATATGCTCAGTGGCCATATACCAGTTCTTGCCTACATCCTACCCCCACTCCCCCTGCCTTTTCATTGTGTGCTGATACTTCTGTATTGTTTCCTTTCTGCACTCAGGAAGAGAAGGGAGTACTTAGATCTATTAGAACGGCTTGACCTTTCTTTGAACCCAAAGCCAGAAACAAGCAGCACTGGCAGTTTATCAGGGTTTGAGCTCTACACAAAATTTGCTTGATACATGGTTTTTCATGTACATTTTCTCTTATGACATTTAAGCAACACTCATTGTTTATTTATTTAATTATTTCTTTTTCAATGATACGTAGATACATAAATGTTAGAGAAAAATATAGGGGATTGTCATATGCCCAGCACCCCACTCTCTCCACATTTTCCCACATTAACAATATCCTTCATTAGTGTGGTATATTTATTGCAACTGATGAACACATTAAATCATTGTCACTAGGCATGGATTAAAGTTGTAGGTTACACTATTTCCCACCTAATTCTGTACGTTTGGCAAGATATATAATACGGTCTGTATCTGTCATTGCAATGTCATTCAGGACAATTCCTAAGTCCCAAAAATGTCCCCTCATTACACCTGATTTTCCCTCTCCCTGCTCTGAGAACCTCCAGTGGCCACTGCCTCCGCATCAATGATAAGCCTCTAGTAGAATCACTATAACCCTCTAGTAAAATACCAATAGGTCTAGTTCAGTCCATTTTTCATTACCCAATACTGTGGATTCTGGTATTGTGATATCCACTCCACCTCTAATTGAAAGGGAACTTAGATTCCATAGAGTTGATGGAAGGGCACTCCTGCTTGCAATTGTAGACTGCATGGTACACCAGAGAGTAGGAGTCCTGAGAGCTCTGCAGACATCCAGTCACTAAAGGCAGGGCATATATCTCAGGAGTTTGGTGCCTTGTCAGTGAGCCCTACTTTGGAATGTATGCTTCCCATTGTGACAGTGTCGGGTCCAGTTGTGGTTTTCCTACCTACTGGCTCCTCTGCCACTCATTGTTTTTTAACTAAAATTCAAATTTTGTTTTAAGTGGTTTTCAGTGAGTTTGTTTTCTACAATAAAGAAGAGTTCTCTTGATTTCCAGAATTGGCACTATATATTAATATTTAGAGTAAAAACTTTTCAATTTTTATCTTCAGTGAGCATTTATGTTTTATTTTCTGTTCTGTAATAGCTCACATTATATTTATCTTGGCTCAATCGTCCTTAAATGCTCTCCTCATTTTCTTTTCTTTTGTTAAATTTCCTATTTATTTCTTTATTCTTTCAATGAGGGAGGAAAAAAATCATTGTCTAAATGCTGAAACAATCCTTTATTCCAAGGATAAACTCAATTTATTCAGATGTATATATGTGGAGATAGATTTATTTATGGATTTCATTTTCAAATATTTTATTCAAGAGTTTGTTTATTCTGTACAAACAAGCAATCTTTTTCTTTAAAATCTTTTGCTTAAATCTCCAAGACAGGACACAGTTTGGGTTGCTATCCAGAACTGTAATTCTAAAACCTCATATAAATGCTTTTGTTACTTATAGCTCAGTTTATTTCTTGGCCAACAGGTCAAAATTCTGCCAACTAACAGGAATATATTTTTTTAAATATTTCAGTTAAGTTATTGCTTATTGATACAATGAACTCTTCTCTTTTTCCTGCATTTTTAAAACTTTTTATTTGAAGATAATTATTCATACATGAACATAAATAAGCAATAAGTATATAATAAAAGTTGTGAGCTTACAAAACAAATGTGCATGTCATCATAAAGGGCACCCATATTTCACCCCACCATGAACACCTTGCATTGAAAGAATAAACACTGCCAGTTTTACCCAAATTGATTTAAAGATTCAATGCAGTAGTAATCAAAATTTCAACAGCCTACTTTACAGAAATAGGAAATTCAATTACCAGATTGGAAGGGAAATAGTCTGAGCAGCCACAACCATCTAAAAAAGAGGGGGGAGAGGAATTCAGAGGACTCATACTTCCTGAACTTTAATGGCATTATAAGGCTACAGTGGTCAAAACAGCATGGAACTTGCATAAAGATAGACACATTGATCAATGGAATCTAATTAAGAGTTGAGAAGTAGACCCCCACCTCTATGGTCAACTGCATTTTGATAAGCCTACCAATACATCTTTTCTTGGACAGAACAGTCATATCAATAAATGGTGCTAGGAGAACTGGATATGCATTAAAAAAGAATGAAAGAGAACTCCTTTTCATTCCCTATACAAGAATGAACTCAAAAGGGATCAAAGACCTAAACATAAGACTGGAGCATAAAGCTTCCAAAGAATAATGTAGCAAACCATCTACAAGACATTGTAGAAGGCAATAGTCTCCTAAACAATACACTCAAACCCCAAGCAACAAAAGAAAAAAATCTTAATTGGTCTTGTCTAACATGTAGTGTATTTGAATCTTCCACTTTTATCCTTTCTGTTTAATTTTTATTTCCGTTCCTGTAGTTTCTGTACTATCAGGGGTTTGTTGTTTTTATATGTGTGTATGTATTATTTCATTTAAAATTATAAAGCATTATATAATATCCATCTTTACATTTTTTATTGCTGTTGGTGAAAACATAATTATACCCTTATTTTTTCATTGCCTGAATTCCTTTCTTTTTATCATATATATTTGTATATGTAAGTATATATTTTCTGAGCAACCAATTCCAATACTCTATTCAGTTTTGTTCTGTGATGTTCATCTTTACTCTGCTATTATTATTTGTGATATTTTATTTCTACTTCATATATGAAAATGCATTAAAGTTTTATTAAATAAAAATATAAAAACAAAATTACCATTAAGATTTAAAGGAAAGTAGCAGAAAATTAATTGTAGGCATGAAAATATTCTAAGCATGAATTTTAAAAAGAATTATGAGTGTATAAACATATTCAGTCATTTATATCATAAAAGAAACACATGAGATTGACAACTTTAACACATAGAAATCAGATGATGGCCAGGAATTTTTCTGTTTTGTTCATTTTTGTTTTTGTAACATCTAGCAAGGGTCTAGTATAGGAGCTTTAAAATATTGATTGAAATGATATTGTTTGATAAAGAATTATTTATAATGTTTTTGGGGTGTGGCATACTGGATATGTATGACCATATGCATACTACATTACTTTTTCGGCCCTCCACCCATTTTAGAGTTGTAGATATAAAATGAGTTATAAATACACATCTTTTCCAAGCTATAATTGTGCTACTAAGATAATTAATTTGCATAGTCCATTTCATTCTATGTCTTGTTCTTCTACCACACAGTTAATCACTTTTTACTATTTTTCGTTAGAGAAGTTGGGAGCTTACCAAAAATCCTGCTAATCATTTGAGTTTGAACTTGTTTGACTCTGTGTGACAAACTGAGAAAAGAGAAATACAGACCTACTAGATATTTCTTTTTTTCATTTTGTTAGCTAAAAATCACAGCATACTATAGTAATAACTACCATTGTAATTAGTATATTAAAAAACATTCATACTATTTTACTCATTTACTCAACAACTCTTCAAGATAGCTCAAAAGGAAAGATATTATACACATATTGTATGACAGGGAAATTGATGGATATATATAATCATACAGCCATTAAATAACAAATTTGAATTTTAACCCCAATCCATCTGACTTATAATCATGAAGCATTGTTTCTATTAATTTTTTTTAAAGATTTATTTATTTATTTAATTCCCTCCCCCCTCCCCCCACCCCTTCCCCCGTTGTCTGTCTCTGTGTCTATTTGCTGTGTCTTGTTTCTTTGTCCGCTTCTGTTGTCATCAGCGGCACGTGAAGTGTGGGCGGCGCCATTCCTGGGCAGGCTGCGCTTTCCTTCGCGCTGGGCGGCTCTCCTTACAGGGTGCACTCCTTGCGTGTGGGGCTCCCCTACGTGGGGGACACCTCTGCATGGCACGTCACTCCTTGCGTGCATCAGCACTGCGCGTGGGCCAGCTCCACATGGGTCAAGGAGGCCCGGGGTTTGAACCGCGGACCTCCCATGTGGTAGACAGATGCCCTAATCACTGGGCCAAGTCCTTTTCCCTCTATTAATATTTTAAGTGATAGCCATTGGTACTGTAGCAAAAGAATCAACTGATTCTAATATAGGAATTATTATTCATTAGTGATTTCTGTAACTGTTTTGTTCTATTGTCTACTCCATGGGTTGTATATTGGAAATAGCTCTAATCATAAAGTTAGAAATGTGATTTTAATCCAACTCTACCTCTTCTAATTATGTAATTTAAATCCATTATTGAAGGGCATTCATCTCAATTACTTAATTCTTCAAATCAAAATTAATATGTTAAGTATATTCAACAAATATTTATTAAACTAATATTCCAGGTATTAACTAGTATTTGGAGATACATCATAAAAATTATAGTACTTTAGAAGCTGGTGCAGTTTTCCTTAACTCATTATCCAAGAAGTACTAGTATTAAATTACCTAAACTGTTTAAAACGCATATACCTAAGGAAGTATATGCATATATATTTGATATATTCACACCAGTGATAACCATGGTATTATTCACAATTACCAAAAGTTGGATACAAACCTACTGTCCATGTTAGAGGTTTCTCCCTTACAAGGTTTATAATGATTAACTGATCATTAAGGTTTACTATCATTAACAAACAGAGACTTGCATTCCTGTGACATAGAACAGCCCCCCACCCAGAGTCAATGTATTCATATACAGTTCCTTTCCTCACAAGAATAGACAAGGGAGCCACATGGCACCACCAACCCCTCCTGCATCCCAAGAATTCAATAATGTAGCCCACCACCCTCTAGCCACACAAAGGGAAAAATTCACCTCTACAGTTTCCTATTGGCCTTCAGGTCTTACCCATGCCCCAAGCCCCTCCCACTGACTAAGCATTTTCCCACCTATAGATATACTGTATAAATTCATGACTGCCTTTGCCACGGATGGGCTGAAGTCTCTCTTTCGACCTCTGACATCCTGACAGTGGTGCTGCAGTCTATTCTTCAGACCCCCTACATTGGGAGAGATTCCCAATAAACTTTCTGCCTGCAATCATTGGTCTCTGCGCTCCAGTGAGTGCCACTTTTCTTCTACATAATATTGCCAAAACCACAGACTGGGGTCATGTTGAGATTGAGTGATTGTGAGGAATCTCTACCCTGCCACTGCTGAGAACCCATCAACACCAGACACTGAATCATAGCTGGATGAGTCAAGGATTTCTCTACTAGAGGATCCCGCTATCTCTCTCTTTTTCTGTTGTCCAGGACAACCCACTGAAAATCCTACCACTACTAGGTAGTGATCCTCACCATTCCAGAGGACCACAGTGGGAGGGAAGCCCATGTCCTCAGGAGAAGATACCCCTTTGTTCTGGAGATGTCTGGTCCCAAGTTTCCTGTTTCCTTGAGTAACTTCTGACTTATTTGGGGATGCCTGTCTCAGTCGGAATCTCCCACTCTTCTTTCTTTTCTAGAAATCCTTACTCACACCCATGCACCCTAAAATGGGGAGTTCAATTTTGGACCCCTAAAAACCAATGCTCTGGGCTGTCTCCTTCGTTATCTTACAACTCTATACCCTGAAGGAGACATCAAACCTAAAAAACTCATTTTCTATTCAACCTCCATGTGGCTGCAATACAAACTGAACAATGAAAGTCAATGGCCAGAACACAGCATTTTTGATTTCCATATTCTCCAAAACTTAGAAAACTACATCCAATGCAGCAGCAGATGATCTGAGGTTCCTTACATTCAGGCTTTCTTTTTCCTTCATTCCTGCCTGCAATTCCAGTAAGTGAACCATCCCTCCCTCTGCCAGTATTGTTCTTCTTACTAAATTTTTCTTTTATACCAGAAATCACCTCAAAAACTTTCATCTCCACTCACCCACCTCCTAAGTCTCCTGAAAATATTGACTTTAATCCAGCAAACCAAGCTATTTCTTTATGCCCTCCCTATTTGCCTCCAACTTCATCTTCATCCTCTCCCTCACCACCACCTTCCACCCCCAGCCTCCACCGTTCGATCTCCTGCCCCTCCTTTTTTCCCTCCTCATACTCATTCATGAAGACTACATCCTCCCCACTCCTCGCTGTCCTCCTCCACCACCGTAAACACAAAAGTTAACCCCTCTTCACCTCCTAATTCTACACAAACATCAACACCCCTCTTACCTCTCAGAAAAATAGCAGAAGCTGAAGGAATATTGTTAAGGTGCACATGCCCTTCTCATTCTCAGATTTAAATCAGACAGAAAACAGGTTCAGCACGTTCTCTAAAAATCTTGCCATATACATCAAAGAATTCCAACACCTCACCCACTCTTATAATCTCACCTATCAGAATACATATGTTTTTCTTACCTCTTCAACTGTACGTGAAGGAAAAAAAAAACACATTTGAGCAGTTGCTAGCACTTTAACAGAATCCATGCACACTCAAGTCCCCAGTAGTCACCCAGCAGGCCCCATCGCAATTCTAACCACTAATCCAAACATTTAATGGAAATGAAATGAGTATAAATGGGGAAATTTTTACACATTCAAAGGTAGCTCCATCCATCTTCCCCATGGGATCTAAGCCCTCACACAATTAGAACCAGAGTGAGAATCTCCATCCAAAAATTCTCAAGACTGGGGAATGATGGGCTATGGACTAAAGTAAACTCATTATTTCTCTACTATAGACTTACTATTATTCTAACAATGGAAGAACTCATATCATTGATGCAAAGGCAGTGGCAACCAGAAGTTCTGAGGGATGAGAGAGGGAAGACTAAGTGTAATCTGGAGGCATTTTTGAGATATTGAATTTGTCCTGCATGACATTGCAGTGATGGATATAGAACACTGTATATTTTGTCATAACTTACAAAAATTGTGTGGGGCAAACTATAAACTATAATGTAAACTCTAGTCCATGGCTAGTAGCAATCCTTTGTCCTTTAGAATGTTATAATGCTGCTATGCAGGCAACCCCAGCATGCAATACCCAAAAACGTGTTTAAGAAGAACTAAATACCAAACGTGATATTTACACATCCTGTTTATATCCCCTGAAAACTAAAAGCTGAAACCTTTATGTTCCTGTTCAGTATATCATGAATAGAATAGAACAAAGACCCCTCAAGACACTGCATCTCTCCTGTGGAGGCCTGGCCACCCTGCCGGATGGAGTCAGTAACTTAATTGAGGTCATTCCTCATGAGTTGCAAGACTCAATGGAATTATGAGGTTTGGAATCCCTTAAAAGGGATGGTCCCCAAGCTGCCAGCTGGAGCCTCACCCTGGAGGGGATGCTCTGCCAGGGACCATTTTCCTAATCAGGACTCTGATTGGCTGGAAAAGGGGTTCCCCAGCCACAAGAGAGATCAGATGTTGAGTTTTCCACTAATTTGGTGAGTGGCTGTATGTACTTTTATTCTTTCATATGTCTTTAATTGATTACTCTTCTTTTTTATGAATGATTGATTCTTATAATCGTTTCATATAACCTGAAACTCGTTTGATTGAATAAAGCTGCCTCTGAATATTCCTTAGCAGAAGAGATGCTATAGATCAGAGTGGATTAATTTTAAGCTCCAGAGGAAAAAGAGCTTTGTAAGACATATAAGGAAATTTATAATGAATATTTATGTTTTAGATATATTACTCTGGCTGTAGCATAGATAATATCTTGAAAGGATGAGGAGAATATTGGTGTCAGAGAAATTTGTGATTAGGATAGGGAGTAATCTGAGCTAGGAATCTTGCATCTCTTATTTTCTTTTCCCTTAACAAACATTTGCCTTGCCTATAGAGGGTCCAACTGGGTTAATCTTTCACTCATTCAGCATTCCCATAGTAATATGAGCAGTTATAAATATCTAGAAAAACTATCACATGCTTGAAAATTGTTTGGCTATGGAGTGAGAAAATATAAAAATTAAAAGAAAGTCTGAGCCATGAAAAAACAGCATAATTGACATACCAGAATACCCCAAATGAAGTCATGGCATGGATGACATGAGGAAGATTGAAAAAAATAAAAGAAAAGCACATACCCAAAATAACTACTGACAGGGATGTCATGTTGTGAATTAGAGGTCACTAATGATGCAGTTTTTAACTAAAGTGAGGAATAGGTCATTCAAATATGTGGAGAGGGTGAATTAAAAGAGGAATTTAGATGAATAAATCATGTTTGCTACTCTGATCTTATTATATGTAGAATGAATGACATTCTTGCTAATATTAACTCTGATACTATTTCAAAAAAATACACAGAAGCAGTGGTCTCTAACAAGTCCATTGATACATCATATGTCAAGTTGGCTTCGGCGACAAATGACACTATCAGTTTTCAGGTAAAATTGTGTGCTCTAGAGACCTACCAAATCTCCTTACACACTTTTTTTTCCCTCCATAAACAAAGGAGGGGGCAAAGATGGGAAAGAGTGAAGGATAAAATGTTAAGTAGATTTAACAGCATGTTATCAACCACTATAACCTTAGAGAAAACTTTAAATGAATACATTTGTTCTTTCAGTGTAACCTGCACTGTTCCTTATCTTTTTTGGTTGAAATAGAAAAGAAGGCATTGATGAAATCAGTGGCTACACACAATGTACCTGGGGCCTTAATAATCTGCTCTAGCATGCATACAACCCAGGCATAGCAGTTGCAATTTTATCTACTAGTAGCTAATACTTGATTGAGACTGCAGTAATGTACAGTTATTCTCTAGGATTTATCTCATTTCTTTAGGGGTCAAACAGGAGAATTACACAAGATACCACAGGGATAACACATTGCCTCCTTTAGATCTTTAATGGGGGTACTAATCTCTTCCATTCCCTCCAGGTGATACTGTTTCTGGTGTACTAAATTGGCTGTAGGGCAGGAGTCAGCTGTTTTGGCTTCTACATAGCCTTCTCCACTGTGGTATCTCAATGCAGAGGCCTAGGATGTAATGTAGTTATTACTTTCAATTATATACTCAGGGACCTGGGAAATAACCAATAGATAAAACTATGACTCAGTGGATCTACTGAAAGCCAGACTTTACCCAGGACTTCATTTGTTATCTGTTGCCCTTAAGCCCTAATTCTTACCAGGGGGCCGTGATGATATTTTCAATCACCAGGTATCAATGTCAGTTCACAAGCTCTATCCCAAAAATTCTCAAAATGTCTGAATATTCCCTTTACCTCAGGAGAGTTATGCAAGTAAATGACTACAGTCCATTTTTGAAAGGACAGAAAGAATTATTACAGATTATACTTGCTACGTTATACACTTGCAGGAAGTTATCTTTTCTGCTCTGGACCTGAAAACCTCCTCAGTTAAAGGTTTCTGAAAACAAAAATTGGCCCAACCTGGGAATTTGGCAAGAAATCATGGCATTTTATTGTGCCACTCTCTGCCCTCTCCTGTCACACCATTCTTTGTGTGTGTGGGTATGTGTGTAATTGGAATGTTGTTTTTTTAATGTACTGTATTGACATGTACCATACAATTAATCCAAAGTATACTCATCGTCCACAAAAGGGTTCTCAATGCTGTGCAGGCCTGCATTTTCTCCCTTTGCTTTCATTCTAGTGATATACTTTACCTTAAACTTTCCCTCTAACCACTATCATACCCAAATATTAGCACTGCTAATTACAAGCATGATAATATATTCTTGCCACGATTTAACATTTACAAACAATATTTTTACAACTTTTGCACAAATTAAGCTTCAGATTTCCATTCTCCATCCTCATTGTAACTTCTGGTGATATATATTCTACCTATTAAGTCCGTGAGTTTTCTTGCTATAATGAATTCTTATCGGTGAGATCATAAAAAATTTGTCCTTTTTTGTGTCTAGCTTCCTTCACTCAATAATGCCCTCAAGGTTTATCAATGCTGTCATATGTCTTATGGCTTAATTTTGTCTTACACCTGAATAATATTCCATTCTGTATAAAAATCAAAATTAATTTATCCATTCATCAGTTGAAAGATACCTGGGTTGTTTCCATCTTTGACAATTGTGAATAATGCCACTATGAACATCAGTGTGCAGATGCTTATTCATGTCACTCTTCTCAGTTTTTCTGGACATATACCAAGCAATAGTACTGCAGGATAACATATCTATATTTAATTTCTTTGGGAACCACCAAAGACTTCCACAGCAACTGTACCATTCTACATTCCCACCAACAGTGAATAAGCACTCCTATTTCTCCATATCTTTCCAACACTTATACTTTTCTATTTTATTAATAGTGGCCATTCTCACGTGGGTGACATGCTATCACATTGTAGTTTGGATTGGCATTTCCCTAATAGCTAATGATGTTGAGCATTTTGTCATGTGTTTTTCACTATTTGCATTTTCTCTTTGTAAAAATGTCTGTTCTTTTGTCCATTTAAAAATTGAGTCATTAGTCTTTTTATCGTTGAGTTGTAAGATCATTTTATATACAATGGATGTTAAACTATTATCAGATACACGATTTCCAAATATTTTCGCCCATTCAATATGCTGATTTTTTACCTTCTTGACAAAGCCCTTTGAGGTACAGAAGTGTTTAATTTTGAGGAAGCCCGGTTTATCTATATTTTTTTTCACTCTTCAAGCTTTTGATATGAGCTCTAGAATTTACACCTTACTACCAAATCTTGAAGATATTTTCCTATGTTATCTTCTAGAAGTTTTATGTTCCTGAATTTTATGTTCAGGGGCATGGTGATTTTGACTTGATTTTTTGGATCTTCTTTTATTCTTTTGGTTATGGATATTCAGGTCATTTGTTGAAGAGACTGTTCTGTCCCAGTAAAGTGGACTTTGTAGTCTTGTAAAAATCAGGTGAGCTTTTTATTTTCTGGGATGAGGCAGGCAGACTCCATATTACTCTCAGCAACCAGTCCAACAACTGTCTTTCTTGAACAATATCTTTAAATATGGTTGGAATCATCACTCAAGTAAAATTTTTAGTTTAGGTTTCCTGTTTGGGGTCCCTTTCAGCATCCTTTTGAAGCCTGCATGACATTGCATTGATAAATATAGCACATTATATAGTGTCATAAGTTAAAGAATTGTGTGAGAGAATATAAACTGCAATGTAAATTATAATCCATGCTTTTGTCAATGCTCTTAAACGCATTCATCATTTGTAACAAATGTACCACAGTAATGAAAGATCTTACTAAAGTGGGGAAATGTGCAAGGGGTAGGGAGCAGAGCATATGGGAATCCCCCATATTCTTATGTAACATTTATGAATTTTCTTTAAAAATTTAAAAGTATATTATAAACAAAAGACTGAAGTCCAGCTGCCATCTTACAATGAGACTTGTAAACATATTATTTCCGCTGTATAGGAACACATGAATTAAACCAAGCCTGTGTAAGGATGTGCAGTATATAATGGTTCAAGTTGGTTAACTGCTGAATCTGTTACCTTAGATCATATTACCTCCATATGTATGGAATGCCAAGAGGGATTTAAAAACACTGAGTATGGATTACCCACCTCCTAAATTATCTAAATCCACTGGTAAACTAAAACATGATAGTCTTTTCCAATGGAAAAGTTCAACATTGGGACTTACCTGTTGCCTAAGGGATGATTATGAACTTGAGGGCAAAATGGGTGCCCATACTTGACCAACAACTACACTGGATGATGCATGTGGAGACAGCCATATGTCCCTGCCACTTTATATGACTCATTGTCCCATGTACCCAGCAATTCAGAAATGTCCAAACCCAGATATAAAATAAAGTTCACACCTCTAGTGGCGTGACCTCCATTAGCTACCTTTGCATCAGGTAGTGCTGTAATTGTTACTGAAAAACAAGTAGCTTCTGTAGCTAACCACATTGCTCAAGCTCTTAATAATCTTAAAGTAGCAATTTATCTACTTAATGAAGAAATCACAGAACTACATAAAACAGTCCTACAAAATAAATTCTTACTCTGGCACAAGGTAGAACATGCACCCTCATTAATGTTCAACATTGTGTATATATCTTGGATCACTCTCATAAAGTCTCACAGGTCTTATATCATATGCAAGAGCACGTAAATCATATAGACAAATTAGGTATTAATCCCCTGTCTAAATGGTTTTACTCCCTGTCTTGTGTTCGGCAACATGTCTTTACAGGTTTACTAGCTTTTGGTGGAAGACATAGTATTCTGTTTTATGCTGCAGTGGTGTCTTGGAATGTGTATCCAGTCTGTGTCCTATGAACAAAGCAAGCTGCTGTATGGGGGTGGATTGTGAGGGTTCTGTGGATACCGGGTCTTGGGTCCCCACCTTAGGGAACTCCAACCCACTGCAAGTAGACACTTGCAAGCCCCAGGACACAAGTTAAAATGTAACAAACCACCAAACAGGTATACAATGTGCAGATGGTGTTGTAAATTCTACTCTTCTCAAAACCATACTCTCACGTCCTGTGATAACATTACTAATTCCCACTGTGGGTTTAACATGACTCTAACAGAACCTCTGCTTTCATACTCCATGGAATGTTTTTGTCTTGAAACCCCTCATATTACCCCTCATTTTTCCAGATCTTTGAGGAGCACTACTTTCATTCTTTCAACTGCCACCTTCAGTGACCCTCTTATGGTTTGTAAGTCCCAATAAAGCTCATGTCTGATTAAAAAAATAATCAGTTGACCATATAGGTGAGGGTCTATTTATGAACTCTCAATTATCTTCCACTCATCAATGTATCTTCCTAATGGCAGAATAAAGCTGTTTTGACAACTGTAGCTTTGTAATATGCCAAAGGTCAGGAAGTGTGAGTCCTCTTACTTCTCTCTTCACTTTGAGAGTATTTTTGGATATTTGGAGTCCATTTCCCTTTTAATTAAAATTGGTAATTTTTTTTTCTGTACCGAAGTCTGTTTTGGAATTTTGATTGAAGATGCGTTAAAACTATAAACCAGGTGTGTAGAATTGACATCATCACTATGGTTTTCCAATCCATGAACAAGCACAGAATGTCCTTCCATTTGGTAAAGTCTTCTTTGATTTATTTTAGCAATGTTGTCTTGTTTTATGAATACAGATCTTTTACATTCTGGTTAAATTAATTCCTAGATATTTTATTCTCTCAATTGTAATTGTAAAGGTTTTTTTTCCCCTTGATTTCCATCTCAATGTTCAACACAAGTGGATAGAAATTCTACAGGTTTTTCCATTTTGACCCTGTATCCTTTCAATCATTCCACACCAACTGTAAGGATTTTCATATCTACACTGTATTATGCTGATGAACTTTCCTGCTATTCCTATCTTTTGAAGAAGTGTTTTTATCAGAAAAGGATGCAATATTTTGTCAAATGACTTTTTTTTTCCATCCATCATTTGATCAGATATTTTTTCCCTTCAATTACTTAATGTAGTGTACTGTGTTACTTGATTTCCTTGTGTTGAACCTCCCTTGTATACTAGGAATAAAATTCAATGGGTCAAGGTGTATAATTCTTTTAATATGCTATTGGGTTCAATTTGCAAGTATTTTGTTGAGAATTTTTGCCTCATATTCTTTAGAGAGATTGGTCTGTATTTTTCACTTCTTTTACTATTTATCTGGCTTTGGTGTTAGGCTTCATAAAAAGAGTTAGGTAATTTTTCCCTCCTCCTCAAATTTTTGAAAGAGTATAGGAAGATTGGTATTAATTCTTCTTGAAATGGTTGGTATAATTCGCCTGTGAATCCACCTGTTTCTGGGCTTTACTTTATTGAGATATTTCTGATGACTGATTCATTGTCATTTTTGTTAATGATTTGTTCAAGTCTTTTATTTCTTCTAGAGACAGTAGTTTGTTTCTGTGTTTATAGGAATTTCTCCATACATATAGGTTGGCCAATTTATTGGATTACAGTTTTGTGTAATATCATCTTATGATCCTTTCTGATTTCTTTGAGGTGAGCAGTAATGTCCCCCCTTTCAATTTCAATTTTATTTACTTACATCTTCTCTCTTTTTCCTTTTCCATCTAGCTAAGTAAATAGAACAGATAGAGAAAAGAGGGGAAATTTTTCATCAGAAGCTCATGGAATTAAATATTACCACAAATTGTTCAATGTACAAGTCATGAAAGTTCCAGAAGGAGAAGAGAATGGAAAAGTGGCAGAAAGAATATTTGAAGAAATATTGGCCAATAATTTCCATCTCTGATGAAAGAAATGAAAATATACAACCAAGAATCCTGGGATACTGCAGACAGAATTAATCTGAATAGACACACTCCAAGGCACATAGTTATCAGAATATCAAATACCAACGATAAAGAGAAAATTCTGAAAGAAGCAAGAGAATAGCCATTCATCATATACAAGGGATCTGCAATAAAACTAAGTGCCAATTACTCACCAGAAACTATGGAGGTAACCAGGCAGTGACATGATATAGTTAAGAAAATAAAAAACTGTCAGTCATGAATTCTTTATCTGATCAAACTGTCCTTAAATATGAAAGTGAGTTTAACATAGTCACAGAAAAACAGAAGGTGAGAGAGGATTGCCAACAAAATAAATGACCTACAAGAATTACTAAAAGGAGTTCTTTGGGTTGAAAGAAAAGACAGGATTGTGTGCCTTGGAAAAGTGTGAAGAAAGGAAGAAATCAAAATAGGTGAAAAATGGGAAAATTCAGAAATATATGTGGGATAAACAACACAATCTTAAACAGTGAATGGGTCAAGAAATGTCAAGAGAAATTATTAATATCTCAAGATGAGTGAAAACATGAACACACTAAGATGTGTGGAATGCAGTGAAGGTAGTAATTAGAGGCAAATTTATAGCCCTAAATGCTTACATTAAAAAAAAAGAGAGAGCTAAATTCAAAGACCTAATTGTTAAGCTGTTTGAACTAAAAAAAGAACAGCAAAATAATCCAAAAGCATCAAAACAGGCAGAAAAAAAGAAGTAGAGATTAGCTCAGAAACAAATAAAATTGAGGGAAAAAAATGAAGAAAATCGACAACCAAAAGATAGTGATTTGAGAGGCGACTTAGATCCCACATGGCTGATGGATGCAATTCTCCTGCTTGCATTTGTAGGCACTCTCAGTTCCCTGGTGTGGCACTTAACCATCTTCACCTTCCTGTTAGCTGACCTGGGTAAGTCCAATGAACCAAGCCAGAGAATAGGTGTTGCAACTCTGCTGAAGCTCAGAGCCCAGCTGGCACATGGCCAGTCCAGAGAATCATCATCTCAGGGTCCATACAATAGAGGAATAAAATATGAATTAGAGTGGATTTACTGGTATTCTACTATATATAGAACTATTGTGCCTCTAGCAATGGAGGAAATTGTACCATTCATGTGAAGACAATAGCCATGGTAGTTGCTGAGGGCAGGGAGAGAGAAGAAGAGATGTGATGTGCGGGCATTTTCAGGACTTGGAGTTGTCCTGAATGATATTGCAGGGACAGATGCTAGACATTATATATCCCGCCATAACCTGCTGAATGGAATGGGGGAGAGTGTAAACTACCATGTAAACTATAATCCATGTGGTGCAGCAGTGCTCCAAAATGTATTCACCAAATGCAATGAATGTGCCACAATATTGAAAGAGGTGGATGATGTGGGAGGAGTGGAGTAGTTGGGGTGTGAGATATATGGGAACCTCTTATATTTTTTTAATGTATATTTTGTGGTCTATGTATCTTTTTTAAAAAGACAAAAAAAAAGGATAGAAAAAGAAGAACAGTCAAAAAATTATTCAGAATAACAAATAAAAAAAGATGGTTATTTGAGAAAATCAATAAAATTTTCCATCCTTCTTGCTTTCTTCCAATTGTTGAGGTTAAGCAGAGCTCTTGATGGGTGTCTATGTATTTTTCTCCTAATGTGACCATATTCTATTATCTATCTCCATATCTCACTACAGTGAAATCTATTACCTTCCCCTCTAATGTTCCCCCTGGTTTCTAGAAATTACTTGCCCCTACATGTCATATATTACTTCAAGGATCCATCATCTATAATGATGCCTGCCAATCAGTCTAGCCCTCTGGCAGCCTCTTCTACTGTTAAATATGGGAAGAGACACATCTGAACATTCAGGTAATGCTGATGCCCCTTTCACCAATGAATTCCTTAGCAAATGTTGTGTCCTGCTGGTGCTTCCAAGGAACATCATCTTTTAATGGTACTTCTGGCTTTGCATAACATATATAGTCCAACATGTGCACTTCCTTCAGCCTTTTCATTGCTTTCTCTATCAGCTGCCAGGGAAATTCAGGCATTTCTGGTTAACTTATCATGGGCCATCAATTTCTCCAGGCTTTGCAGAGCTACTCTACCAATATTGTGGGCCTTCTCCTGGAGTTCTACAGGATGTTAAGTATGGTATCACAAGTTAATAAATTCTTTCCAATCTCCTCATATGTTCTGTTCCCCTTGATTCATCACCCTTAAATTCTAATTCTCTGGATCTGCTGTCCATTTTTCTTCCAGCTCATATAGGGTATAATCTCACTGGGATTTAACCCTAGATACTAGCTTGGCAACCTGGAGGGGAGATGGGAAAGCACCAGAGAATGAAAGCTGTAGCCTTGTATGGGAGAGATCTCTTCAGTGTCTTCTTGAAAAAGGTTAGCTTCAAATCTTAAAATGGAGGCTTGTACCTCTTTGGAATCTATGGGGGGTTCAGGCAATATGCAGAACCACAGCATCAGGGTCATTCGTCCACCACATCGAAAGTTTCAGGAACCCGGGCATTCCCGATCAAGACCTAGACCTAAATATAGCAGACTGTTTTGCTGAGTACTAAATGGTTATTAAGTGTGTGATTCAATTATCAAGCCCAGTGATTGCTCCTCAGCTATGTCCACTATTTTACAGCAGGATATAAGGATCTCTTTGCCAGGTATCAGTCTTAGTTTTTACCATTAACACCCTTCAGTTTCTCATCTCTCTGCATGGTGGCAATACAATATAGCACCAACAAGGCAATTACCTTGTTCTTCTAGTCATTGTCCCTCATACCTTTCATATATGAAATAGAAAAAAGAGTCACGGAAACCATGTGCAATGACTGATCATGGATTGGATCCCTAACCTGAAATAATTGCTATAAAGGACATTATAGAATCTCTGATAAAATTCAAGTATGGACTATGGATTAAGTTAGTATCAGCATCATTTCCTTGGCATTGTTGACTCTCTGTGGTTATGAAAATCAATGTATTTATTCTTAGAAAATATACATGAAGCATTTAAAGGTAAACAGGATCAGTGTCTCAAACTTACCTCTGAAATCTTTCATAAAAATAATATATACATACATATGGGTAGAAAGAAAAAAATTATAAAGCAAATGGGGTAAAATGTAAAAAATGGTGAATCATTTTAGAGTATATGCATGTAGCATTGATTTTTCCAGTCTTGCAATATCTCTGTAAGCTTTCAGTTATATTAGGTTTAAAATACTTTAGATTTTATTACAAATATGTGCCAGGCAATAAATTAATTAAAATATATGTTCTTTTTCAGGAAGTTGTGATGATTGTGGAATTTGTCTGCTTTTAAATTTATTAGTTCTTTCTTCTTAATATCCTTAATAAATATTAATTTTTTAGTTAATTTGTAATTATTTTTTTGCATCAGGCTCTAGGAAACATAGATAGGCATGTGGCCTGGGTTTGGAGAAGAAGAAAAAAATGGCCTACATAAAGAGATAAAGATGATGCCAGTTCACATATGCACACACATAGAAACAAGAAAAAAAAAATAGTCCATCAAGTGTTTGATCTCAGGAAATCCAGTTTCACTTCCATCTAGCTCCAATGAATTCATCTCTATATTTGTATTAAATAACACACCACTGGTTAACATTCATTTAAGTGGGATTATTTTAAAACCAGGATTACCCTCTTGATTTCCAAACTCAAGAGTATATATTTTATAGAATCTGATCTCCTTGATTTATATCTTAAATGGTCATTTCTTTTCCATTTGTTTGATCTTCTTTTCTGAATAGCATTTATTGGCTTCTTTTGGAACTCTGTGATCTATATTCCTTACCAATTTTCAGAATTTTCTTATTTTCATGTCTTTTCTACATTGCATGTATTAATTAAGCAGCTCATACATAAATTGCTGACATTTTCAATTTTGCTAGACCATAAGGTATATGTTATTTCTGCTAGAATAGTATTTATTTCTGTTTTGTTTCAATGCACTTCTTTCTTATCATGGTCATTCTTATTTGATAAGAATACCATTATATTTTCTATTTATTGAAGATATCATATATATTTTTCCTGTATTATTTCTATCTTCTGTAATTCTAGAACATACTGTTTTTAAAGAAATTTGTTTTATATGTTTACTTTTCTCTTTTTAAGTCTTTAAATGAAAATAATAAATTCTATTATGTTTGGACAGCCAGACTAATGAGAAAGAACCTTCCATTATTTTCATCATACATAGGAATTGACAGAATTTACCTTTTAAATTTAACTGAAAGGCAAATGGCAGTACAAAATATATTACTTAGTAAGTAGCATTTAGCAAGTTGCATCTCAAATTCATTATACAAAAATGCCCCATAAAATGTCCACCGAACTAATTATACACTCTAAGCATGGGCCCAATGGAAATACATGATAATCCAAATAAAATACTTGACAATGATAAATTAAACCTTATTTCTGTTAAAGGGTCATTAAAAAAGAGAAAAACATTTTCAGGAATAGAGTTTATATTGGGCAAAATTTCTTTATCTGCCTCGTGCCTTAATGTGTCTTTATTTGTATTCATCAAAAGATTTCCTCACTCCTCCTCAAGCAACCTACATCCTGGTGTGGCTGTTGTAGCAGCAGCAGTTGGGAGAGGTGGTGATGGTATTGATCAGGAGTTCTTAACCTTTTTTGTCCCATGGACTCTTTTGCCAGTCAGGTGAAAACCACAGGCCCCTTACTAAGTCCATACAATAGCGTGTATTATTTAATAAATAAGTCACACCTGCACCAACATATCCCCAGAAGAATAATGTTTTTTGAATTTCAATACAAACTCACAGACCCCTTGTTACAAGCCCCTGGTATAGATAAAGCTATAATGACCGAATTCCAGTATGAAAACAAAATGCACACAGAAATATGTCTAAAGAGAATTTTAATGAAGTTACTATTAACAAAATCAAAGTGGATTATGGAAATAAAAATGGATGTTGGGTGGGAAACACATGTGGGGCACCTAGAAACTAATATCAAAAAGATTTTATAAATCTCTTGTTGTGAAAGGGAATGGGAAGAAAAGGTATTACAGGTTAGCTGTAAGAGTTGGAGCAATGTGGCAATTGCTGAAAGGGACACTTCCAGTCAAAGTCTTGAGGTCAAAGGAGACCCAAAATCTCTCTCCTCTTGAACTCTCATCTCCTGCCAGTGCTTCCTATTGGCTCAGTCCAGCCAAATTCCAGAAGACATAGGAACCTGGGTATGCAGCATATGAGAGTAAGTTTTCTGGGCAGCAGATCAGTGCAGAAAAGACAGAACAAGAACTGAAGAGGCAAATGAAGAGGCAGATTCTTCTGTCTTTCTATAGTGTTTGTGTTCCTTTTGTCCATATTGGGTCATCTTCCTATGTTCTACCTAGGCCTTTATTTTAGAGTGTGTGCACTCTGCTCTTGTGAAGTGTTTTTCATTCCTGCCCCTAGATTCCATATTTTGGGAGTGAGGCCACTTCATGCTGACTGACTTCTTGGCTTTCAAGTTATAGCAATCAGTGAGAAGTATGACATGTAATTTGTGTCCCAATCATTTAGTTCTTTGGTTAGTGTTGTGTTTGTGTGTATGTATGTTTATATATGTTTGTTTTTTTATATTTGTTTTAGTTTTTAGGACGTGAAAATCAATCATTCATTCTGGATTTTTATTCCATTTGCTTGGTTGGGTAAAAAGTCCTCTCATTTTAGAGACACTGAAGTATTTTTTTCCTCAGATACTTTCACAATCATTTATTTTAAATATATGAAAAGGGATCTCAAAGGTACTTATTTGCCCTTCCATCTTCCTATAAGTTCTACTTCTCACTTTAAAAGAAACTGAAGTCCATGGAGAAAGTTTATATGTTTCAGTTGTTTTTTAGGCACAACCAAAGCATCTTTTGGAACCCTGTCCTAAGCTCTTTTGTCCTAAGTGCATAGACCATAGGGTTTAGCACAGGGGGAATAATGTTGTTCAACACATTGAGTAGAACTGGAATCAAAGTAGCCCTAGTCTCTGCCAGGTGAGTGATCGAAAGCACAACAATAACAGTATAGAAAAAAAATGATGAGGATGAGGTGGGAGCAACAAGTGCTCAGAGCCTCGAATGCAACTTTGGTTGAGTTCAGTCTTAGAACAGAGCACAGAATCAAAATATATGACAGTAATATAAGACTTATATCACTTCCCATGCCAAGCCAAACCAGAAGTAGTTGACAAATGTTTGGCTTCCTGTCTTCACAAGCTAGGCTTATGACCTCAAGGTTAGAGCATAGACTATGATCAATCTCACTCTTGGAGAAATAATTGCGTTGGGCTGCAAGCACAGGCACTGGAATGACAAACAATCCATTTCTGAACATCATGAACATGGTAGCTTCTAAGATTAATGTAGGGTGACAAATGTTGAGTAGTGAAGAGGGTGACAAATAACCACATATCTATCAAAAGCCTTGCAGAGGAAGATACCAGATTCCATTTCAACAAAGCAATGGATTGTATAAATCTGAGCAAAACACTCAGGCAGACTAATGACCTTGGCATTAAACCAGAAGATGGCCAGGATCTTGGGCATGATGGTAGTGGCCAGGCCCATGTCCACCACAGAGAGTATACATAAGAAATAGTACACGGGTTGCTGTAGAGTAGAATCCTGGAATCCTGGCAGATGGTGATGAGGATGAGGGTGTTAGCACCAATTGCTAATAAGTAGAGGAGTGCAAAGGGTAAGGAGAGCCAGTGTTGCCATCTGTGAATACCTGGGAATCCCATCAGGATGAACTCAGAGACCTGGAATTTTGAGCTATTAGAGATTTCAAGAGAAGCAGACATAATTTCCTGATGAAAAAATATTTCAATGTTATTTTATCCAGGCACAATCAGAGTTAAACACCTTTTAAAAACTCTCCACATAATGTGATTTGGTGCTGTAACAGTGAATTCTATAATCCATCTCTTATGGTAATAGATAAGTAATAAAAAAAATTGAAGATTTTACCAGCAAAAGACAAACTTAAAAGTCATTATCAATGTTTATTATCCAGAGAGAAAATTCAACATGGACCTGAAATCTTTATTTACCTTGTCTTCAGTTTTCCCAGGTTAGGGGCTACGGTATAAATATAATTCTTTCTATTTTTTTCAAAGCCTTTCTTCAGTCTCTTGAAATATTTTGTGGAATCAAGTGTATGTATTTTTTTCCTTCACATTTTTCCCAGTATTGCTTGACTAGAATTTTATTAATTCATTATTAAAACCTGGAGGCGGAGGACTTGGCCCAGTGGTTAGGGCGTCTGTCTACCACATGGGAGGTCCACTGTTCAAACCCTGGGCCTCCTTGACCCATGTGCAGCTGGCCCATGCGCAGTGCTGATGCGCACAAGGAGTGCCCTGCCACGCAGGTTTGTCCCCCGCGTAGGGGAGCCCCACCGCGTAGGGGAGCCCCACGCGCAAGGAGGAGAGCCGCCCAGCCGAAAGGAAGTGCAGCCTGCCCAGGAATGGTGCCGCACACACATGGAGCTGACACAACAAGATGATGCAACCAAAAGAAACACAGATTCTCATGCTGCTGACAACAACAGAAGCTGACAAAGAAGACCCAGCAAATAGACACAGAGAGTGGACAACCGGGTGCGGTGGGGGTGGGGGTGGGGGGATGGGAGAGAAATTTAAAAAAAATACACCAAACAAACAAACAAACAAAAAAAGACCTGGAGTTTTAAAAATGATGAATTAGTAGAGATTAGATTTTGTAGCTACACAATTTCAAATTAATATAGATGTCCATTAATGTTTATATAGACTTCTAAAACTTTAATAACATGGCCTTTTAAAGAACTGCAGACATAAAGTTTTTTGCGTATTGGGAGAGAGGTAGTTTTTCTTGAATATTATACTTTGTGCACACTTCAGAACAGATTACAAAAAAAAATAGCTTAAAAGAAGTTAGGTCATCCTGGCTGAATTTTTACATTTAAGGAGTCATTCAATGGGGACATAAATAGGAAGTAATGTTTTTTCTGGTTGATTCTTAGAGAACCTAAATAGACATATAAGACAGCATTTAGTTAAAAGTAATAAGGTGCTTTATATCCTAGAAACAAGAAACAAGAATGACTTGAAATAACTGCCATTTGATGTTCAGAAGCATGTTTAAAACTAGACTCACTATCTTTCCTCAAATTCTATTGCTTTTCGTATACATTTTATCCTGCACAATGGCCCAGGCAATTAGTCAGCGTTCTAACCTAAACCAGAAAATCAGATATCCCCTTTTTTTTTTAATTTCTCTCCCCTTCCCCCGCCCAACCCTTCGTTGTCTGCTCTCTGTGTCCATTTGCTGCATGTGTGTTCTTCTTTGTCCTCTTCTGTTGTCAGCAGCACAGGAATCTGTGTTTCTTTTTGTTGCGTCCTTTCATGTGTCAGCTCTCCATGTGTGCAGCGCCCTTCCTGGGCAGGCTGAACTTTCTTTCATGCTGGGCAGCTCTCCTTACGGGGAGCACTCCTTGCGCGTGGGGCTCCCCTACACGGGGACACCCCTGCGTGGCAGGGCACTCCTTGCGCGCATCAGCACTGCGTGCGGCCAGCTCCACATGAGTCATGGAAGCCCGGGGTTTGAACTGTGGGCCTCCCATATGGTAGACGGACCCCCTATCCACTGGGCCAAGTCCGCTTCCCTTTCTTTGTACCTCACAAATAATTACTTCCTTAGCCTATGTAAGCAATTTAAGGAAAAGTCATGCACTCTTTCTCTAGGGTTACACTGCTTCTGAAGGAATCAAACTTTTAAACAACAAAAAATGAATTTAAACTGCAAATTCCTCAACAAAAAATGAATTCAAACTGTAAATACCTCACAGTTGTCTCTTATTTCACCATGCTTCTTTCTTTTTTGCCAGCAGTTTGATCTTCTAAAACTGGTATTCCTACCACACCATGGAGCCTAGAGTGATTACAACTGAAAGTGGGAGGATTGCATCCAGCATCCATGTGGAATCTGAGCCTCCTCTTGACATAGAGGTGCAATGGACACAACCAATCCAATGTCCACATAGAAGAGGTGGCATTGGATAGGGAAAAGTGGACATGGTGGCTGATGGGTATGGGGAAAGGCAGGAAGAGATGAGAGGTGGAGGCGTCTTTGGGACATGGAGCTGCCCTGGATGGTGCTTCAGAGGCAATCACCGGACATTGTAAATCCTCACAGGGCCCACTGGATGGAATGGGGGAGAGTATGGGCCATGATGTGGACCATTGACTATGAGGTGCAGAGGTGCCCAAAGATGTACTTACCAAATCCAATGGATGTGTCATGATGATGGGAACGAGTGTTGCTGGGGGGGGGAGAGGTGGGGTGGGGGGGTGGGGTTGAATGGGACCTCACATATATATTTTTAATGTAATATTATTACAAAGTCAATAAAAAAAATTTAAAAAAATTAAAAATAAATAAATAAATAAAACTGGTATTCCTTTGCTAAAAACATGTGCATACCTTCACATTGTCCTACAAATAACGTTTAGACTCCTTCATAGCATATGAGAAATTCAAATGTGATACAAACCAACTGTCATTTCTTAGTATAAAACTCTGTATCCTACACTCTAGATACACATAATACTTGTTATTAAAATTAATATTTTGCAAGGTATTTCATTCTCAAAATATTTGCCATAGTGGAAACTATTACAGTTTTATGAGAAGAAAAAACAAGGTGGAAATTAGATACCTAAGTTTAAAAGGCTTCTTAAAATTAGGACATTTAGGAATTTTAATTACATTTATTGTAAGTTTGTTTTTGGTATAATTACTTTTAAATACAGAAAAGAATATCGAAGAAAAGGAAAATTCCCCTGTGATCCTGTGATACAACCAACAAAAGTATATTCTTATTAACAACTAAATGCCTTTGCTTTCAGATATTTCTTTTTTTTTTTTTTTTAAAGATTTATTTATTTATTTAATTTCCCCCCCTCCCCTGGTTGTCTGTTCTTGGTGTCTATTTGCTGCGTCTTGTTTCTTTGTTCGCTTCTGTTGTCGCCAGCGGCACGGGAAGTGTGGGCGGCGCCATTCCTGGGCAGGCTGCCCCCTCTTTTCACGCTGGGCGGCTTTCCTCACGGGCGCACTCCCCGCACGTGGGGCTCCCCCACGTGGGGGACACCCCTGCATGGCACGGCACTCCCCGCGTGCATCAGCACTGCGCATGGCCAGCTCCACACGGGTCAAGGAGGCCCGGGGCCCGAACCGCGGACCCCTCATATGGCAGACGGACACCCAACCACTGGGCCAAAGTCCGTTTCCCCAGATATTTCTTGCTTTCTCTATGTTTGTATAAATATAACTCACTTGTAGTAGATAAAATCATCCTTTGTTAATGGTGGATGTAAATTGAACTAAAGACAAATAAAATGTATCCATAGAAAAATGTGATGTATAACAAGCACAAACAGGGTTGGAGATTAAGCTAGTTTTATTTTGGGCATTTAATTATGAGTTCTGAAGAAGTTAGCAGCATAGCAGTTCCATTTTGAGAGATTGGAAGTGCATAAGTCATTTAACTATACAAGCCCAAGTGTTTCTGCAAAACATTCACCTATTACGTATCCTTGAATTAAACACACAGCCTGTATCATTTAAGTTTTCTCCACTTTATTTTAAATGTCATTTGCAGTTTAATATATATGTGATAAAGATCAAAGAAACAGCAGATTATATTGCACAGAATTAAAATAAATTGTTTTCAATATTTCTTAATAGTTTGTCCTGAGCCCAGAAATAGAATGAGTCTCTGTTATGTATAACTTTTTATATTAACCCTGAAGATAAGACAGCAGAGACTAAATAACCACTGGTCATTTGTTTTATAGATACGGTAATTTTTAGAAGGTTATATTTTCAAATTGTAGATCAATGCCCCTTTGTGACGTGTCCCAGTTACAACATATTTCCAAAACAAAACAATGAAAGTTTAGGATAAGCCATTGGATGCTCAGTGATTTAGACTATGACTATGTGAAGGTTTCAGAACTTACTGTGGTTATGAGCAGAAACTCACAGTCTGAGGACCTGTCACCAGTAGAAGTTTTGTACTGGATGAAAACACAACTTTCTGATAAAGTAGTTTATGCTTTAGATGATATGTTCTCAGCTGATACAGAACACAGAAATATGGTCTTCCGGAATTTATAAGTAATAATAAGTTCAGTGATCTAAGGGTAATAGACCTTCTTGGGGACCTGAGAAGGGAGAGGCTCATAGAGAAAACTGAATTCCTAAGATGTTAAATCCCCAAAAATGAGGAAGAAGATTAACCGAGAGACATGTCCTCTGGAAGTAACCTGAGAATTTACATAAGCAAATAATGTCTTCATTAAACCAAGATGAACCTGTATCATGTAGGCAATTTTCTTACAGTGTTTGAATTATTCTAAAGTACAAGACATAGGTAGTTAAGATGTTTCTTTAAATATTCTTAAAATGGAAAACATTTATACATTCAAAAATATATATTGAGCTCCTACGGTGTTTAGAAAATATGGGGAGCATAAAGGATAAATAAAACAGTCATGGTTCCTGCTCTCATGTAAAATGCGTTCTAATGGAAAAGGAGTAAAATACTAAATAGTAAATAAATAATCAAAGAAACTTATAGTTTGGTGTGAGTGTTTTAATGCAAAATATACAGAGTTATGAGATCATACAATGTGTTAATCTACTTTTTTGTCAGGGGAGGATTGCCTGAAGAAATACTGTTATGTACTGAATCCAAACACTTGTGTAGGAGTTAACTACTGTGCGTGTGTAACAAAATTCCAGGACTGTGCAGAAGCAGAAATGAGAGAAGTCACATCATATTCAAGCTAATAAAAGAAGACAGATGCTGCTGGATTCCCTAGATATGATGGAAATGGGATATGACTTTAGATGAATCTGTTGAGGTAACTGGGACCATAGACTTGTAATCAAATTTATTCTAAAATAATAAGAGGACTCTAAAATGTTTTAAGGAGAATTAGTACATAGAAACAATGTGGAGACCAGATAAAAAGTGGCAAGTATAAATATAAGTAAACCAAATAGAGTGACTGCATCAGTCCTAGGGAGCAATGACTGTATCTTGAATTACCTCTGTTAGTCTCATGAGGATCAAAAAAGATGAAGTTATAATTTATTTATTTAGGAAGAAATTGTAGCACTTATGTGCAGAAAGTGGCCACGGTAGCTGCTGAAGGTAGAGAGAGGGAAGAAGAGATATGATGTGGGTGCATTTTTAGGACTTAGACTTGTCCTGGGTGGTACTGCAGGAACAGATGTTGCACATTGTATGTCCTGTCATGGCCCACTGGGTGGAATGGGGGAGAGTGTAAACTACAGTGTAAACCATTGTCCATGTGGTGCAACAGTGCTCCAAAATGTATTCACCAAATGCAATGGATGTCCCACGATGATGAAGGAGGTTGTTGAGGTGGGAGAACTGGGGTGAGGGGTTTGGGGGGTATATGAGGACCTCATATTTTTTTAATGTAACATTTTTAAAAAATAGAGAAAAAATTTATTTATTTAATTAATTAATTATTATTATCTTATGTATTCAGCTTCTTGAGGTCCTAGATGCCTTTTCTGAGAGGATCATTTATTTTGGAGTACATAAGCCAAAGCCATACTGAGGTGGATTAAAGAATAAAGGAGAGATTGCTAAAAGGAGAAATCAGTGCAAAGAATTACTTCAGGGATGTTTAACTATAAAACAAAGGAAATATAGGGTAGAAGATCGATGAGTTCTTGCTATTTTGGGTTGACAGTTTGATTAATTCTTAAATTTTTGTTTGCTTGTTGTAAGGTTGTGGAAAATAATGCATGTTTAGCTGTTGCTTATAAACTATCTGGTAGAGAGAAAAAAAGTTGGTAATAATACAGTAAGAAATGGATACATTATCCAGTAGACTTGCCTGGAAAAAATGAGGTGTGATGAGAGCCACCTTCCACAACTCACATGAAGCCATGCAGTGATCTATCTCAGGAAAATGGACTTCTCATTTAACATAAGAAAAGAAGGATAAGATGCTTGCAGGTAAAGATTGGTATATTGTATTAGTTAGCCAAAGGGATGCTGATACAAAGTACCAGAAATCTGTTGGCTTTATAAAGGATATTATCTGGGATAGAAGCTTACAGTTACAAGGCCCTAAAGAGTCCAACTCAAAATACCATACCAAGTACTTCCTCACCAAAACCTCTTGCCACATATTGAAGAAAGATGGCAGCAAAGTGTATGAGGGTTCACCTTTCTCTTTCCTCTTCTGATCTCAGCTGTAGGCTGAAGGGCTCATTTCTTTCTGGTCACTTCACAAAGTCTTTTGCAAGCTATCACATGACTCAAACTGAGTCACCCTAAATACATGATCAAATCAAAGTCCAAATCTAAAAATAATTTAATCAAAGGAATCTCAGCTGAATTGAATACAATCAATTGAATACAATCAGAGGAACAGACCAGTTTACAAACATAATCTATATCTCTTTAGGAATTAATAAATAATATCAAACTGCCACATTAAGTTTGATATATTTTGCTATGTTTGGTTAGAGAAAAATAAAAGAGTTAATATCTGTTAGTATTTCAGAGGAATGTTTGGACAAAGAGCAGGAGGGTGTTCCAAATTAATAAAACAATTCTTTTCATAATACATAAACTAAAGACTCCCAACTCTGAAACACAGATAATAATAAACACAGAACTTGAAATCTATGAGCCTCGAACAACTAGACAAGGAGATCTCCACATCAAGTGTGGAAAACACATCCCAGCCTCATCCCATAGGACACAGCAAAGTACTAGATGAAAAAGATAAACCAAGAATGGAAATGTTGGAAGAACATGTTTATTTTTATAAACTCTATGTTAATTTTATTGGCAAAATATATTTATATATAGTGTTGCATTTAAATATATGGTTGTTATTAACTAAAGAAGTTAATTTTTATTATTTATTTCTTGTTTTGTTGTACTAAGTTTTGACATTTTTAAATTATTTCTTCTTTGTGGACCTTATTGAAGCTTCCTTTTTAATCTAATGCAATCTCTTTGAGATTATAAATTCAAGATGTTTGTTTTACAGGCAATAGAGAAGAAAGAATATTTTCTCTTATTGGAAAATAAAGTACAATTTGTTTTTCTTTTATTTTCATGTTTTATTTATTTTTCTACATTTTCCATTAGGCAAAATCTCTACAACTGCTAAGTACTGCTTCTGAAATTTTGTGTACTTCTAATCTTGAAAACAAAAATTTGACTTTTCAGGTTGGTGCTAAGGCAGGCTCTTTTAGGGAATGGGAAGATGAGTCAAAAACCTGGCCAAAAACATGGCCACGAACAAATGGCCATGGAACTTCACCTGGAAACCCTCTGAGGGAAAGACCCCACCACAAGGTTGCCATGAGAACATAGCTATGAGAATCCCATTTGGAACAAGATTTCATCCTGGTTCAAGCCCGACATCCTTTAAGGGACCTCATCACTAAATCCACTGGGGATTAACAGGTGGGATAATCAATCAGAACAGCAAATAGCTGGGACCCCTCCCCTGAACGTTAGCAAGGGGAGGAATAATTAAAAGCTTGAAAAGTAACTACACAAGCCAAATCTTTCTCTCTTCCTGGAGCAGCCTACAGCTACACCTGAGGATATGTATCTGTTATTTTCCCCCTTGCGTAGTCTCTTCTTCCATTTTTCTCAATAAACTACTGGCCTAACTAAAGTGGCATGTCCTTAAATTCTTTAATGTAACATGGGCAAGAACCTAGAGGATTCCAGCTTCAGTGCTGTTCAAGTAGAGTATTTCAGACTATCAAATTACTCCTGAGTACTGTTTAGTGACATTCCATATATTCAGACCATAGAATGATAATGGAATACAGTTTATTTAAGGAGTTTTGAGTCCAATAAACTAGAATTCAAATTTTACTTCAACTACTCACTGTCACCAGTCCTTAGGCAATAACTTTTACTCTATGACCCTTAAAGCCTTAATTTGTAAATTTAAGATCTCTTTCTGAAATAATTGTTACAATAATTTAAAAGGTATAAATTGATATGCTATCAAGTAGCAGGATGAAACATATTTTGATACTTCAATAAAGTTACTGTTGTAACTTAAAATTTTTTGAAAATTTTTTCAAGCTTCTCTAATTATTAACATTTATGTAAAATATCTTGCATATTTTCTTTTTATTTCATTTCCACACCTCCCTTTACACTATTATTGGTTTACAAACAAAACTCAATCCTTCTTTCTTGTGTTTTAATGATTTTTCAGATTTAATTCTATCAGCATATTTTGCTGGGAAAATCAGCATATGCTCAGTGGCCATATACCAGTTCTTGCCTACATCCTACCCCCACTTCCCCTGCCTTTTCATTGTGTGCTGATATTTCTATATTGTTTCCTTTCTGTAGCCAGGAAGAGAGGGAAAGTGGTTACATCTATTGGAATGGTGTGATCTTACGTCAAATCCACAACCAGAAACAAACAGCACCAGCAGTATATCAGGGTGGTAGCTTTGCACAAATTTTGCTTGATAATAGCTTTTTCATGTGCATTTTTTTCTTTTGCCATTTAAGCAACACTCATTGTTACTTATTTTTTATGACACTTAGATTACATAAATATTATAGACAAAATATAGAGGATTCCCATATGCACCGCTCCCCATACCTCCCCCATTTTCCCACATTGACAACATTCTTCATTAGTGTGGTACATTCATTGCAAGTGATGAACACATTTTGGATCATTACCATTAACCATGGATTATGGTTTACATTGTAGTTTACAATCTGTCCAAGCAAGTTTGTAACTTATGACAAAATATATAATGGACTGTAACTATCATTACAACATCATGCAGGACAATTCTAATGTCACAAAAATGCCCCCATATTACACCTATTTTACCCTCATTGCCCTCAGAACCTCTGGTGGCCACTGCCTCCACGTCAATGATGAAAGTTGTTCCATAGCTAGAATAACAATAACTCTATAGTAAATTAATAGTAAGTCTACTTTAGTCCATTGTTCATTCCCCAATTTTGAGGATTTGGGGATGGTAATGCCCACTCTGCCTCTAATTGAGAGGGCTTTAGATCCCATGGGGCAGATGAATGGAACTATATTGTTTGCAGTAGCAGACTCTCTCTGTTTCTTGGGATGGGCATTGTCCATCATTATCACCTTGTTAGTTGTCCTGAGTGAGTCCAATGAGCTGGAGAGAGGTGTTGCAACTCTGCTGAGATTCAGGTCCCAACTGTCACATGGGCAGCCCAAAGATTCAAGCCTTTTGGACATGCACCTATCAAGTATAGTATCAACTACAGGTTCAAATAGAAGGGGCAGAAAGGCTATCTTAGGGAAATCACAAAAGAGTCCAACTCTGTCACACTGAGGAGAATAATCTCAAGGAAAGTTCTACTGGCAGGGCACAAAACTGCTGAGCTGTCAGCCTGCCTATAGAGTCTCGATGTCTCCACAGCCTTTAACAGTCCTGCTATTTGAAACAATATTTACTTTGGCAGTCAATGAGATCCTGCTGAGACATGCATAAGTGTAATCTCTGGAATGACCTCCTGACTCACTTTAAAGTCTCTTAGCCTTAGATTCTCATTTGTCCTTACCCTTTCCCCCTTTTGGTCAAGGTCTTTTTCCAGTTTCATTGCTCGTTGGTGCTTTGTAGTATTCCCTTGGTTCCAAGGAGGCTTATCCCTGTGAGTCATGTCCCATACTGGCAGTAAGGTAGTGTGTTTATATACTGAGTTTGGCTTAGAGAGAGGCCATATTTGAGCTAAAAGGAAGCCTTCATAAGGTAACTACTGGGCAATATATAATACTTGACTATTTTTGATGATGGATGCAATCTCTTTACTTGTGAATGATTTGTTGAGGTCTTGTATTTCTTCTTTAGGTCTCAAAGGTGTTTCTAGGAAATATCCTGTTTCATATAAGTTGTCTAATTTGTTGGCATACAGTTATTTGAATATTATCATATGATCCTTTTGATTTCTTTGATTTCAGTAGTAAATTCCCCCTTTCATTCCTGATTTTATTTGTTTGCATCTTCTCTCTCTTTTTCTTCTTCAGTCTAGCTAAGAGAGAAGAACAGACAGAGAAAGGAATGGAAAACATAAATCAGAGGCTCAAGGAATTGAATAATACCACAAAATGTTCAATGTATGTGTCATGGGAGTTCCAGAAGGAGAAGAGAATGGAAAAGTGGCAGAAAGAATATTTGAAGAAATATTGGCCTATAATTCCCCAAAGGTAATGAAAGACATGAAAATATTCATCCAAGAATCCCAGGATACACCAAACAGAATTCATCCAGATAGAGCCACTCCATGATACATACTTACCAGAATAAGAAATATCAAAGATTAAACTCTTAAAAAAGCCAGAGAAATGTAATTCATCACATACAAGAGATCCACAATAAAACTAAGTGCCAATTTCCCACCAGAAACCATGGAGGTGAAAAGGCAGTAGTAGGATATAGTTAAGGTACTGAAACTGTGAGAGATTGCCAACAAAAGACATGACCTACAAGAAATACTATCAGGAGTTCTGAAGGTTCAAAGAAAACAAAGGATTGTATTCCTTGGTGTTGTATAAAAATGAAGAAATCAATCAAAGGTATAAAATGGGATAATTCATAAGTATATGGAGAATAAACAACACATTCTGAAACAATGAGTGGGTCAAAGAAGAAATTGCAAAGATATTATTAAATATCTCAAAATGAATGAAAACAAGAACACACTTACCAAAACTTATAGAATGTAGTAAAGGTAGTACTGAGAAGGAAATTTATTGCCCTCAATGCTTACATTAAAAAAAAAAAAAAGAAAGAGCTAAAATTGAAGACCTAACTGCACAGCTGATTGAACTAAAAAGAACAGCAAACTAATCCCAAACAACAAAGCAAGCAGAAGAAAAGAAGGGGAAAAAAAACAACAACAACAGAGATTGGAGAAGAAATAAATGAAATTAAGGGAATAAAAGAAAACCAAAAGATCGTTCTTTGAGAAGATGAATAAAATTTTCCTCCATTCTTGCTTTCTTCTAGTTGTAGAAGTTAAGCATTGCCCTTGGTGACTGTCTATTTTTCTCCTATTGTCACCATTTTCTATAAACTATCTCCATATGTCTCTGAAGGTGAAGTCCCTTTAACTTCCCCTCTTACCCACTTGTTGTTAAAGTAATTGCCTTCCTCCTTAATTCTGATAATTACTTGCCCCCACATGTCCTATCTTACTTCAAGTGTCCTCCATCTGTATAGATACCAATCAATCTAGCTCTCTGACTACCTCTTCTACTGTCAGATATGAGGAGAGACACATGTGAACATTCTAGTGATTCTGGTTCCCCATTCACCAGTGAATTCCTTAGAAAATGTTGTGTACTCCAGGTGCTTTCGAAAAACATAATCCTTTAATGACTCTTCTGGCCTTACATAACATATATATTCCAACAGGCCAACCTCCTTATGCCTTTTCATTGCTTTCCCTATTAGCTGCCAGAGAAATGCAGGCATTAACATTTAACATATCATGAGCCATCAATTTCTCCAGGCTTTAAAGAGCTACTCTAGCAATAGTTTTCCCCATCTCCTAGAGTTCTACAGGGTGTTAATCATAATATCAAAAGTCAAATCTGGGGGAGTGAGGCAAGATGGTCGCTGAGTGAACTTGCCTTTGTCTGTCCCAGGAAGAGATGGCTGGGTGCGCCTGCAGGTTCTCCAAGGCGGGGCTTTTTCGGGATTTTTGCAAGGCAGAAGTGCCTGGACATTGATTGGGTGGAAAGGTAACGGAGAGGATTGGTCTAGAAGATATAATTTGAGTTCTATTGCCCGCAGGTGAGACCCGCACACGGGTTCCTCCCTCTTGGGGGTGGGGGGGGCCGCGGTCCTGCCCGGTGGCTCCGCTTTTAGATGGCTCTGCGGTGCTAAGGAGTTCGCAAGTCCTGGGCGGACTGTTGGCGGGTTGATGTGACGGGTCGCCTTTGCAGATTGACTTGGGAAGATAGACGGTGTTTTGTTGTGAAGTGGGAGAAACTTTTGATTGCGGACACAAACAATAGCGTTTCCGCCTGAAGCCCCGCCCCCAAAAGCCTGGCAGCCAATCTCCAACCCAATTAGGCTGTAGGCAATAAAGGGACGTAATTGGAAAGTTGTTTTAGGCTGCGGCAAGGGAGGGGGACACGTCTGGAAGCCGATTAGGGAATATTTTGCGAAGCTTGGGAATTCCGGTTTTGGAATCTGTTTTCGGAGTCACAGGCCGGGCTTCGGATCTGTACCAGTAAAGTGGCTGCAGTGTAGAGGTGCCCTCTAGTGGCAGTGTTTTGGAATAACAGGGCGGGAGCTGTCCAAAAGCTGAAGTGAGATAAACCCACATTAATGAGCCCTACTAAGTAAGTGAATTGCAGGGTTCAGTCATAATACAGAGTTTGCGGATCTGACTTCCCCCATAGGGCTGGCACCCAGCTGTGGGGATCCCTGAGGGCTGTGTTACACTGCGTGGCTCCTAGGCTTCCTGTTGACCAGATTGGAGGTTGCCAGGTCTGAATTCCCTAAACTCTGGTGGCCCACAACACAGAGACTCACACCTCTTGAGTCCTCAATATCTCAGACTTTCCATCCCTGAATCCATCACGCACTGAGGTCCATCTGAGGTCCTTGAATGCCCTAGCCTTCAACTTTGGCATTTTTTCTTTATTGTTTCATTTTGTTTTGTTTTTATTTTCATTTTGACTTATTTTTTACTTTTTTCAATGTCCTGATTGCTAACACCGCATTATCCCCTAGTCTTCTCTCACAGCGTATCCCCCAAAGTCTTTTTTTATTCTGTTATTTGGTTTTTTTTTTTTTTTTGTGGTAGGTGTTGTGTAGTGGGTGTTTTAATTCTGGTTTGTGTATATCTGTTTTGTTTTGTTTGATTTTCTTTCCCCTACCTGTTCCCCACCCTTTGCCCAGCCCCTTTTACTTTCTTCCTCTCATCCCTGCCCCCCCTTTTTTTTTCTTCTTTCTGTTGTCTCTCTCCCTCTTGTCCCTCATATTCTGCTCAGTTTATTTTAACTCAATTATACAATAGGTGTGGCAGGAAACACCTCACATTTGCTGGGATTTCTCATCCTCCACTGCCTCATTTCTGTGTAAACTGATTTAGGCTAACTACACTATCCTCTTTCCCCTACATCTTGATATCTGCCACCATCTACTGTCTTTCCTATATTCCACCTCCCACCTCCCTTTCTTTGATCCACGAAGGGTCTAAGTCTTAATTTCTAATACCTTTGTTTTGTTTTCTGTCTGTTATCCACTCTTGAAACTATTACCTTTCTTTTCTCTTTCCCTCTCTCATGAAAACAATAGCTTTCTAGCTCATACCATATTCCTCCCATATTCAATCATCTAACTCATAATAGGTACTCTACCTACTGCTATAACTCTACACAATTTACATGAATCTAACCTCCATCCTCCCAGATCTCATATTCTTGCTTTGTTAACATATATCACCAATACTACTTTACACTTTTCCCTTGCTTACACAATTGACTTTCCCCTACACTAATACTTTCCTTTAAAGTGAACTTAATCAACAACAAGAAATTAGAATAAGAAGAAAAAAGGGACAAAGAGAAGATATAACACTTCTGCAAAAACAACAGCTAATTAACCTCCAAGAGTAGACAAAGAAGCTAAGGAACTGATTAAATCCGTCAAAATAAAGAGATGAACAGAAAGCAACAAAAGTCTACAAACCAAACCAGCAATCAGGAAAACATGGCTGAATCCAATCAACAAACCAAAAATCACGAAGGGGACCAAAACTTTGCACAAGCAATGAAAGATCTCAGAAAATTTATCACCGACAAATTTGACGAAGTAATGAAAGAGGTTAACAACATGAAGACATCACTTTGAGGGGAAATTGCAGACATACGCAAAAACATAACAGATATGATGGGAATGAACACCACAGTTCAAGAAATCAAAAATACACTTGCAGCAAATATCAGCAGACTAGAAGAGACAGAGCAGAGAATTAATGATGTAGAAGACAGTACATCAGAAATCAAACAGATAGTAGAAGGGGTCAATAAGAAGATAGAAAAAATCCAGTTAGGACTTAGGGACCTGAATGACAATGCAAAACGCTCAAACATACGTATTATAGGCATTCCAGAAGCTGAAGAGAAGGGAAAGGGGTCAGAAGGAGTGTTGCAGGAAATAATGGCTGAAAACTTCCCAAATCTGCTGAAAGAGACAGATGTACATATCCAAGAAGCACAGCGCACTCCACTAGTCATAAATCCCAACAGGCCCACCCCAAGACATATACTTATCAAATTATCCAATGCTCAAGACAAAGAGAAAATCATAAAAGCAGCAAGGGAAAAGAAAACCATCACATACAAGGGAAGCTCAATTAGATTAAGTGCTGATTTCTCATCTGAAACCATGGAGGCAAGAAGGCAGTGGTATGATATAGTCAAGGTAATAAAGGAAAAAAATTTCCAACCAAGAATACTCTATCCAGCTAAACTAGCATTCAAACATGATGGAGAGTTCAAAATATTCGCAGACAAACAGAAACTGAATGAGTATACCAACAAGAAACCTCCCCTTCAAGAAATTCTAAAGGGAGTTCTGCAGGAAGAAAGGAAAAAACAGGAAAGGCAGAGTTGGAGGAGAGTATAAGAGCAACAACAAAAACAAAAAAGACAAAAAAATACAAACAAAATATGACAAACACAAATTCAATCAAAATATGACTAACACAAATAATTCCTTGAAAGTAATAACACTGAATGTCAACGGATTAAACTCACCTATCAAAAGATTCAGACTGGGACATTGGATAAGGAAATATGACCCATCCGTATGCTGTCTACAAGGGACACATCTTAGACCCAGAGACGCATGGAGATTGAAAGTGAATGGCTGGAAAACAATCATAAAAGCTAACAATAACCAAAAAAAGGCAGGAGTAGCTATATTAATATCAGACAAAATAGACTTTAAATGTGAAACAATTGTGAGAGACAAAGAAGGATACTACTTTTTAGTGAAAGGGAAAATCCGTCAAGAAGATAAAACAATCATAAATATTTATGCTCCTAACAAGGGTGCCTCTAAATACGTGAGGCAAATACTGGGAAAACTAAGTGAAACAATAGATACATCTACAATTATAGTGGGGGATTTTAATACACCACTATCAACTCTGGACAGAACATCTCAAAAGAGAATCACCAAAGAAACAAAACATCTGAACAGTATATTAGAGGAGCTGGATCTAATAGACATATAGATCGCTACACCCAAACACAGCAGGATATACATTTTTCTCAAGCGCATATGGATCATTCTCCAAGATAGACCATATGCTAGGCCACAAAGAAAGGCTGAATGAATTCAGAAAGATTGAAATCATACAAAACAATATCTCTGACCACAGTGGAGTCAAGCTGGAAATTTACAAGGGACAGAACCCCAGATTTAACACTACGATTTGGAAATTAAACAGCACACTCTTAGAAAAACAGTGGGTCAAAGAGGAAATCTCAAAAGAAATCAATGACTACCTTGAATCAAATGATAATGATAACACAACATACCAAAATTAATGGGATGCATCAAAAGCAGTACTGAGAGGAAAATTTATAGCCATAAATTCATATATCAAAAAAGAAAAAAGAGCAAAAATTGAAGAACTAACTGCACATTTGAAGGAATTAGAAAAACAACAACAAAGTAACCCAACAGGAAGAAGAAGGAAGGAAATAACAAAGATAAGAGCAGAACTAAATGAAATAGAAAATAAGAAAGCACTTGAAAAGATAAACAAGACCAAGAGCTGGTTTTTTGAGAAGATCAAGAAAATTGACAAACCTTTAGTGAGACTAACAAAGAAAAAAAGAGAGAAGATGCAAATACACAAAATAAGAAATGAGAAAGGCAATATCACCACTGACCCCACAGAAATAAAGATTATCATAAGAGGATACTTTGAAAAATTATATTCCAACAAAAATGACAATCTAGAGGAAATGGACAAATTCCTAGAAAAACATAAGCAGCCCATATTGACAAAAGAAGAAATTGATGATCTTAACAAACCAATCACAAGCAGAGAGATAGAATCAGTTATTAAAAATTTCCCAACTAAGAAGAGCCCAGGGCCAGATGGCTTCACAGGTGAATTCTACAAAACATTCCGGAAAGAACTGACACCAATCCTGCTGAAACTATTCCAAAAAATCGAAACAGAAAGAACATTGCCCAACTCCTTCTATGATGCCAACATTACCCTAGTACCAAAGCCAAACAAAGACACCACAAGAAAGGAAAATTACAGACCAATTTCTCTAATGAACCTAGACGCAAAAATACTTAACAAAATACTTGCTAATCGTATTCAACAACACATTAAATGAATTATACACCACGACCAAGTGGGATTCATCCCAGGTATGCAAGGATGGCTCAACATAAGAAAATCAATCAATGTAATACAACATATAAACAGATTGAAGGAAAAAAATCACATGATTATATCTATAGATGCAGAAAAAGCATTTGACAAAATATAGCACCCTTTCTTGATAAAAACACTCCAAAAGATTGGAATACAAGGAAATTTTTTGAACATGATAAAGAGTATATATGAAAAACCTAAAGCCAATATTGTTTACAATGGAGAAATCCTAGACTCCTTCCCTTTAAACTCAGGAACAAGACAAGGAGGCCCACTGTCTCCGCTCCTATTTAACATTGTCTTAGAAGTACTTGCTCGAGCACTGAGGCAAGACCAGAAATAAAAGGCATTCAAATTGGAAAGGAAAAAGTCAAAATTTCATTATTTGCAGATGACATGATCCTATACATAGAAAACCCTAAGAGATCTACAACAAAGCTTCTAGAACTCATAAATGAGTTTAGTAAAGTCGCAGGTTATAAGATCAATGTGCAAAAATCAGTAGCATTTCTGTACACCATTACTGAGCAAGATCAGGAGGATATCATGAAACAAATACCATTCACAATAGTAAATAAAAAAATCAAATACTTAGGAATAAATTTAACTAAAGAGGTAAAGAACTTATACACTGAGAACTATACAAGACTGTTCAAGGAAATCAAAGAAGACCTAAATAAATGGAAGACTATTCCTTGTTCATGGATAGGAAGACTGAATATTATTAAGATGTCTATCTTACCAAAACTGATCTACACATTCAATGCAATTCCAATAAAAATCAACACAGCCTTCTTTAAGGAACTAGAAAAACTAACTATGAAATTTATTTGGAAAGGAAAGAGACCCCGAATAGCCAAAGACATACTGAAAAAGAAAAACGAAATTGGAGGAATCACACTACCTGACTTCAAAACTTACTACAAAGCTACGGTGGTGAAAACAGCATGGTATTGGCATAAGGAGAGACACACAGACCAATGGAATCAAATTGAAAGCTCTGATATAGAACCTCACATATATAGCCACATAATATTCGATAAAGCCACCAAACCCTCTCAACTGGGAGAGAGTGCCCTATTCAACAAATGGTGTTTGGAGAACTGGATAGCCATATGTAGAAGAATGAAAGAGGATTACCATCTCACACCTTACACAAAGATCAACTCAAGATGGATCAAAGACCTAAACATAAGAGCCAAGACCATAAAAACCTTGGAAAGCAGTGTAGGGAAACATCTATAGAACCTTGTAATAGGAAATGGATTTATGAATATCTCACCAAAAGCACGAGCAGCAAATGAACTAATAGATAAATGGAATTTCCTCAAAATTAAAGCCTTCTGCACCTCAAAGGAGTTTGTCAAGAAAGTACAAAGGGAGCCCACACAGTGGGAGAAAATATTTGGCAACCATATATCTGATAAGAAACTTATAACTTGCATATATAAAGAACTCCTATATCTTGAAAATAAAAAGATAACCCATTTAAAAAATGGTAAAAAGACTTAAACAGACACTTCTCCAAAGAAGAAATACAAATGGCTAAAAAGCACATGAAAAAATGTTCCAAATCTCTAGCTATCAGGGAAATGCAAATCAAAACCACAATGAGATACCATCTTACACCCATAAGATTGGCAGCTATGAAAAAAACAGAAGAATACAAGTGCTGGAGAGGATATGAAGAAAGGGGAACACTCATCCACTGCTGGTGGGAATGCAGAAGGAACCAACCATTCTGGAGGACAGTATGGCTGTTTCTCAAAAAACTAGCCATAGATTTGCCATATGACCCAGCAATACCACTGCTGGGTATATACCCAGCAGAACTGAAAACAAGGACACAAACCGATATATGTACACCAATGTTCATAGCAGCATTGTTCACTATTGCCAAAAGTTGGAATCAACCCAAATGCCCATCAACAGATGAGTGGATCAATAAAATGTGGTATATACACACAATGGAATACTACTCGGCTGTAAGAACAAACACACTACAAACACATGTGATAACATGGATGAATCTTGAGAACCTTATGTTGAGTGAAGCAACCCAGACATTGAAGGACAAATACTACATGACCTCAATGATATGAAATAACAAAGCTGCCCTAGATAGCAAGAGACTGAACGATAGGCTTACAGGAAATCTGAGGGTGGAGGAAGGATGTGAGCTGATGTCTGCAGGGTTGGAATTTAAGACGAGATGGTGGTAAGTATGAACACAAAGAAGAGATAATATGGGGGCAAGGGGTTGCCTTTGGTTGGGGCTTTGCGGGTTTGAGGGTGGCTGGGGATGGGCGGATGGGTAATATTGCCCAAAAGTGGGGGGAGGGGTAGCATACATACATAGGAGAGTGTCAGGTGTTGGTGGAGAGTAAAATGCCGAGAAAATCATATCAAAATATAATTAAGAGGGTTACCTGTTTAGAATGCTTGGAGGGGATGGTCTGATGCGGGACGGGCTCCTGGGGAATGTCTAAATGCTCATTCTGCCAGAGTGGGTGACACCATGAGGTAGAAACCCAAGTAGTGAGAGTGGGGGTGGACCCACATCCTGGGGAGGACTAATGCCATCAAATAGAGGGAACTGTATCCCTCGAGAGAAAGGGTGGCTCCCAGGGCATTGGGGCAGTTGAGCAAGTTAGGCCCTGAACACTACTCCATCTATCTCTGGACGTGGCTCCTTGGGAAATGGAGGTTGGCTGTCACTGTGGGCACCAAGGTGGAAGGGAAAATGGACGTTAAATGTGTGGAACCAAGGTAAATGGGGGGTAAGAGAGGAGTTTCGTGAGAGTACACAAGGATGGATATAAAACATGTAATATTTCACCATAACATATAGGAGATGACAGACTGATAATGTAAACCATAATATAAAACATAGGATAACTAAGAATTTAGAAAACTATGTATCCTAAAGTATGCACCACAATGTAAGCACAGATGTCACCTTGTTTGAAAGCTATTGTCTCAGACTCTGTACATCACGTTAAGTAAATATGATGTGAATAGGGTGTAAGAGTATCGCTGTGGAAGGGAAAAGGTTTTGTGGTGGATGTATGGGGGTGCTGTATATTATATATATGCATTGCTGTGGTCTAGGGTTCCCGTGAAGAGAAGTTCAATAATTAGGGGGAAAAAAAGAAAAAAGAAAAAGATAGGATGTAGAATTTTTTCCAAGTCAACACATATTGTTTATATAACCTTTAAACCCATCACTATATGCCATTTCCTAGTAAGGGACCCTGACATTATATTGGGCTTCAAATTTGAGGGAGTTCTGGATCACAGAGTGGTTCAACAATGGCAACGGAGGAATACTGGTATGGGATACCATTGACAGGTGATATATGGCTGACAGGGAGCTGTACAGAACATATGTCCAGGGAGCATGGTAATGTTTGGATATACTCATAGTGGCAACAATTAAAAACCACAGCAGGGGGGGTACTGGATTCCTGGCCAGTGGTGCTCTGTCGTGGTCCCTAGGGGAGCAGCGACAGCCTCCCAGGTGCAGCGGTGGGGACCGGGAGGGAGTGAGGGTTCAACAGTGAGCCCCTGATGCTAATGACTATGCTTGTGAGCTGATAAGCCTAAAATAACACGGCCTAGAGCAACATTGTGCCTGGGAATTTCCTCCTGTGAGCCTTCATGTTACTCAAATGTGGATAGTCTCGAAGCCAAACTCAGCATGTAAATGCAATGCCTTCCCCCCAGCGTGGGACATGACACCCGGGGATGAGCCTCCCTGGCACCAAGGGATCACTATCAACTACCAACTGATGATGCAACTGGAAAATGACCTTGTACGGAAGGTTCAATGCGGATCAGCAGAATATCCCTGTCTACATAAAATAACATGACTTTAAAATGCTGTTTGACCTAATGTAAGGGGGAAATGGAAAGGAGAAATGAGTTTATATGGCTACAAGTCTCTAAAAAAGAGTCTGGAGGCTGGCAGAAGGATTGCCCTTATGCACAACTGAGCAGAGTCTAAGAGACAGATTAACAGATACAACCCCTAGGTATTGGTTCCTATGAGGGCTAAAGAGACCCATGGGAGTTATGGTCATGGCACATGGGGTTAACTACCAGGTCAGATGGCCCCTCTTTGGAACTGGTGTTTATGTGTGATGAATCTGGACTCAGATGGGATCTCTCTTCATAAGACTTTCATGCTAATGTGCTGGAGTTGCAGTTAGTGTTGGGGTTTAAGATATATTTAGGGGATTTGAATCTCTGGACTCACAATGTGATTGCCAGGCCCTGAGCCTCAACAGACTCCAGCACCTACAATCTGATTTATTGGACTCACCACACTCAACTAAGATGGAGTTGAAGAAGGACAACCACCACACCATGGAGCCTAGAGTGCTTACAACTGAAAGTGGGACGATTGCATCCAGCATCCATGTGGAATCTGAGCCTCCTCTTGACATAGAGGTGCAATGGACACAACCAATCCAATGTCCACATAGAAAAGATGGCATTGGATTGGGAAAAGTGGACATGGTGGCTGATGGGTATGGGGAAAGGCAGGAAGAGATGAGAAGTGGGGGTGTCTTTGGGACATGGAGCTGCCCTGGATGGTGCTTCAGGGGCAATCACCGGACATTGTAAATCCTCACAGGGCCCACTGGATGGAATGGGGGAGAGTATGGGCCATGATGTGGACCATTGACCATGAGGTGCAGAGGTGCCCAAAGATGTACTTACCAAATGCAATGGATGTGTCATGATGATGGGAATGAATGTTGCTGGGTGAGGAGAGGTGGGGTGGGGGTGGTGGGGTTGAATGGGACCTCATATATATATTTTTTTAATGTAATATTATTACAAAGTCAATAAAATAAAAATAAAAATAAAAATAATAAAAATAGTTCCTATATCCCCAAAAAAATAAAAGTCAAATCTTCCTTATCTTCTCATATGTTCAGTTCCTCTTGATTAATCACTCTTAAATTTGAATTCACTGGATCCTACCAGCACATGCTGTCCCTTTCTTGAAGCTCATACAGGGTGTAATCTCATTGGACATAAACTAGATATTAGGTTGGAAATGTTGAAAAGAGATAGGGAAAGTACCTGAGAGTGAAAACCATAGACTTGTATGGGAGAGATGTCTTCAGTGTGTTCTTCCACAAAGTTAGCTTTAAATCTCAGAATGGAGGCAGGTACCACTTTGCAAACTATGAGGTTTTCAGGTGGTATGCAGAACCAAAGCATCAGGGTCATTCATCCATATATTCACATTGCACATTTTAAGGACCCAGGCATTCCCAATCAAGGGCTAGATCTAAATATAACAGACTGCTTTGCTGAGTACTAAATGATTACTGACAGTGTGAGTCAATTATCAAGCCTAGAGTTTGCTCCTCTGCCAAGTCATCTATTTTACTGCAGGATATAAGGGTCTCTTTACAAAATATCACTCTTAGTTTTTACTATTTGTTAGTACACTTCAGTTTCTCATTATCTCTCTGCCTGGTGGCAAAACAATATAGTAATAACAAGGCAGCTACATTGTTCTTCTAGTCATTGTTTCCCCCATATCTTTAAAATAAATTAAATTATTACATTAGGAGGGACAGTCCCACCAAAAAAAAAAATGTTTATTCCACATTGCCACTTTGTGACAGTGTGTAACATTGTCCACATTCCCTTCAGGATGGGGTTCTTCTTGCTAGCTGTGGTGTGTGTGATCAAAACATTCTTTTCCCATATGCTTTCATGAACAATTCCACTCCCTTAAGCATCTGTATTGGTTCTAGTCCTCCAATAAGCAGACACTGAGATGGGATTAAGCACTCATTAGACTTATTGGGGAAATTCCTGTGAAATATTAAGGGTAAGGATTGAGGAGAGAGAGAGTGAAGCTTTTACTGTGATGCAGGTCTGCTACCTGTGAAGTGGTAGAGGGAAAGAAAGACTAATAGCATCTGCCCTTAGTCCAGCTCTGAGAAAGTCTCAGCCAGGCCCTTGGGGAATACCCAAGCAAAGGTTGTCCATTTAATGACTCCTACTTCTGGTAGGGATGGTCCAGTTCTAGATCCCTTGCTGTGTACAGTCATTGACTCAGAGCAGCCAAGAGAAGTGTGAACTCTGTGTGAGTGCCATGGTATAGCCAAAGAAGCAGCAACCAGGGGCTGTCAGTCAACTCTGTAACCCACATTGGGTTCTCTTGGAGGGACAAGTGAAAGAAGCATGTGAATGACCACCATACTCATCATGAGGAAACATCAGACAATCCCAGATTGTGAGACACTAGGAAAAAATAACTGGAATGTAGTCTTAAAAAAAATCAAAGTCAAAGAAATATGAAAAAAAGTCACATATTAAAGTGGAATAAAGAAACATGGCAACCATGTGCAATGTTTGATGATGGATGGGATCCCAAACCTGTAAATAATTTCTGTAAAGGACATTATAGAGACCTTTGACAAAATTTGAGTATGGACTGTGGATAAGGGTAGTATCAACCTCATCCCTGACATTGATGATGTTTTGTGGTTATGAAAATCAATGTATTCATTCTTAGAAAATATACATGAAGCATTTAGGGGTAAACAGGATCAGTATCTCCAACTTACCTCTGAAATCTTTCATAGAAATACTATATACATTTACATATACATACATATATATACATATCTGAAGAAAGAAAAATTATAAAGCAAATGAAACAAAATGTTTTAAAAAATGTGAATCAGTATAAAGAGTATCCCTCATTGATTTTCCTAGTCTTGCAACATTTATGTAAGCTTGAAATTATATTAGATTTCAACTCTTAAATTTCATTGCAAATATGTACCAGACTGTAAATTAATTAAAATATTATGTTGTTTTTCAGGAAGTTGAGATGTTTGCATTGCATCTGCTTTTGAATTTATTAGTTATTTCTTCTTCATGTTCTAATATTTATTTTTCAGTTAATTTCTCATTATTTTTCTGTATCAGGCCATAGAAAGCCTGGATATACACCTCGCCAGTGTACGGAGAAATAGAAGAAAATGATGACTATGCTTATGAGCCTGTGTGCCTGAAACTTGAATTAAGCGTAGAGCTGCAGGGTGCCTAAGTGTTACCTTCTGAGAGCCTCCATGTTGCACAAATGTGGTTACTCACTCAGCCAAACTCAGTATGCAAATGTATTACCTTCCTCCCAGCAGGGGACATGACTCTCAGTGATGAGCTTCCCTGGCAATGAGGGATTACTATCAATTACTAACTGGTGATGCAACTAGGAAAAGACCTTGAATAAAAGGGGGGAATGGTAAAGTCAAATGAGATTATATGGCTAAGAGTCTTCAAAAAAGATTTGGGAATTCATCAGTTTGGGTCATGCTTACACATGCCTCAGCAGGATCCCAGAGACAGCCAAAGTAGATACAACCACAGGTACTGATGCTCCTGAGGGCTATGGAGACACACAGGTATATGGTCACGGCAGATGGCTCTGGAATTCAGTGCCTTGCCAGTGGGCCCTAATTTGGAATTTTTGTTCCTGAGTATGATGAAGTTGGAGTCAGATGTGATCTTTCCTCACATGTCTCTTCTCTCACTTTTACTGAACCTGTGGTTAATGCTATGATTGGTGTATACCCAGGAGCCCTGAATCTCTGGACCGGCCATGAGCTAGCTGGGTCCTCAGCCTCAGCAGAGTTGCAACTTCTACTCTCCGTTTCATTGGACTTACCCATGTCAGCTAGCAGAAAGGTGAAGATAGTCAACCACCACACCAGGGAACCAAGAGTGCTTACAACTCCAAGCAGGAGAATTGCATCCATCAACTATAAGGGATCTATGCCCCCTCTCAATACAGAGGTAGAGTGGACATCACTATCCCAGGGTCTACAGGATGGAGGAATAAAATATGGATTAAAGTGGACTTACTGGTATTCTACTAGAGTTATTGTGACTATTAATGGAGGAAACTGTAGCTTTGATCTGGAGAAACCGGCCACAGTAGTTGCTAAGGGCAGGGAGAGGGAAGAAATGATGTGATGTGGGGGCATTTTTGGGACTTGGAGTTGTCCTATATGATATTGCAGGGATAGATGCTGGACATTATATATCCTGCCATAACCCACTGAATATACTGGGGAAGAGTGTAAGCAACAATGTAAACTATAATCCATGTGGTACAGCAGTGCTCCAAAATGTATTTATCAAATATAATGAATGTGCCACAATGATGAAAAGGGTTGTTGATGTGAGAGGAGTGGGGGAGTGGGGTGTGGGGTATGGGGGAACCTCTTGTATTTTTTAATGTAACATTTTTTGTGATCTATATATCTTCAAAAAATACAATAAAAAATAAATGCTCAAAAAAATTTCTGAATGATTCCATTCCTATGAACTGAATATATTGTGTAACATATTGTATGATTCAAAAAAATTTATATGTATTCAGTACATTTGAGAAATGTATGCATTTATTCAACTGTTTTCTTTTAATTATTTAACTATTATTTATATTTTCAATTATTAATGTACAAAATAAAGTTTAAAAAACAAAACAAAAAGGCCTGCATAAAGACAGAATGATGATGCCAATTCACACATACACACAGAGAAAAAAGGAAAAATTAGTTCCATCAAGTTTCTGATCTCAGGAAATCCAGTTTCACTTCCACCTAACTTCTATGAATTATTTTCTATTTTTGTATTAAATAATACACCATTGATTAAAATAGATTTCAGTGGGATTATCTTAAAACCAGAATTTGCTTCTTAATTTCCTGACTCGAGTCTATTTTGTATACACTCAGTGCTGTTAATTTATATCTGAAATTATCATTTCTGTTCCATTTGTTTGATTTTCTTTCTTGAATTGCATTAATTGGCTTGTTTTGGAATTCTGTGGTCTATATTCCCTAACAATTCTCAGAATTTTCTTCTTTTCATTTCTTTTTTACATTGTAAGTATTAATTAAGTGGCTCTTGAAAAATCCCTGATTTATCAAGTCTGCTTCACCATAACATACATGGTATTTCTGCTGGAATAACATGTTACTTCTGTTTTGTTTCAATGCATTTCTTTCTTATCATCATCATTCTTATTTAATAGAAGCATCATTATATCTTTTTTGTTGTTTTTAAAAATGTATTTATTCATTTAAAAAAAAAACCTAGATTACCCATAATGTTACTCAAAAAAATATAAAGGATTCCCATGTACCACACTCCGCACACTTCCCACCCTTTCCCATGTTAACAACTTCCTTCATTAGTGTGGTATATTCATTGCAATGTGAACACATTTGGAGCATTGCCACTAAGCATGGATTATAGTTTACAATGTAGTTTACACTCTCTCCCACTCAGTTCTGTAGGTTATGGCAACATATATAATGGCCTGTACCTGTCATCGCAATGTAATTCAGGACAATTCCAAGTCCCGAAAGTGCCCCATTGTTATATCACTTTTTCTCCTCTCCTGGCCTTCTGCACCTTCAGTGGCCACAGTCTCTAAATCAATTATATAATTTCTTCCATTGCTACAATCACAATAAGTCTATAGTAGAATACCAGTAAGTCCATTCTACTCCATATTTTATTCTCTAATCCTGAGCATTCTGTGATGGTGATGCTCACTCCACCTCTAAATGAGAGGGGGCATTGATCCCATACACCTGATGGATGGGCATCTCTTGCTTGCAATTATAAACTCTCCTTTCCTTGGTATGAAGGTTGCCCACCCTCATCTCCTTGTTATTTGTCCTGGGTGAGTCCAGGGAACTGGAGAGTAGGTGCTGCAACTCTGCTGAGGCTCAGAGCCCAGCAGACACATGGATAGCCCTAAGAATCAAGTCTCTTGAGTGTATACCTATTTTTTTAAAATTTTTTTTTAATTACATTCAGAAAATATGAAGTCCCCATATATCCCCCAACCCCCTTACCCCACTCCTCCCCCCATAGCAAAAATCTCCTCCATCATCATAAGACATTCATTGCATTTGGTGAATACATCTCTGAGCACCTCTGCACCTCATGGTCAATGGTCCACACCATAGCCCACACTCTCCCACGTTGCATCCAGTGGGCCATGGGAGGACATACAATGTCTGGTAATTGTCTCTGCAGCACCACCCAGGACAATTCCAAGTCCTGAAAACATTCTTACGTTTGTTTCTCTGTGTGCAATGTGTGTGTGTGTTTTTAATCTATCTGACTTTAAGATTTTTCAGGGGTTTTAAACAACTTGATTATGTTGAACTTGGTATGATTTTTAAAATATTTATTCTATTGAACTTCTTAGATTTGTGTTTATAGATTTTATCAAATTTGAAAAAAATTTGGCCCCTATTATACCTATTGACTCCAGCACCAACTATAAGTTCAAATAGAGAGGACAGAAGAACAATGTGCAGAGAGGTCACAACTGAGTCCAACTCAGTCACACTCAGGAGCGCAAACTCCAAACTAGTGCCCACTGGCAAGGCATCCATCTCCGGAGCTATCTGCTGGACCTTAGGACCTAGGTGTCTCCAGAGCCCTCAGGAGCTCCACTATTTGGGATAGTATCTACTTTGGCATTCTATGAGATTCTGCTGAGATGTGCATAAGTATTACCTTTGGGATGACCTCCCAACTCACTTTAAAGTCTCTTAGCCATATAAACTAATTTGTTTTTACCATTTCCCCCTTTTATTCAAGGTATTTTTCCAGTTGCATCACCAGTCAGTTCTGGTAATAATCCCTCATTGCCAGGGAGACTAATCCCCAGGATTCATGTTCCACACTGAGGGGAAGGTAATCATATATATGCTGAGTATGACTTAGAAAGAGGCCACATTTGAGCAACATGGAGACTCTCAAGAGGTAACTCTTAGGCAACCTACTATGCTAGGTTAAGTTGCAATTTCAAGAGCAAAGGCTCATAAGCATAGTCATCAATATCAAGGGCCCATCAATGTACCATTCTTCTTCGCTAGTGATTGCCCCTGCCTTTGGGGATGTTGCTGTTCCATTAGAGAATGTGGCACAACTCCCCAGGATGGGAATTCAATATTCTTTTGGTTATTGTGTCTCTCCACCCAAAATGGCAATGCCCCATGAACATCTGAACATAATTATATATCTTACATATGTTCCCAGTTGAACTTCCTCCCATGTATTCACCATCACTGACACCTCACACCAATGACCCTCTGCTGTGATGGTTGTAACAGTTCTGTGATCCCAAACTTCTTCAGAAATGAAGCCAAGAATATCACCAAATACAATTAATAGTTAAATAAAATAATAGTGGTATGTTTAAGCATAAGAAATAAAATAATAATTTAGAAAAACTAAAATTAAAGATTTAAAAATTGGGATATTAAAAAAATGAAAAATATTTTAATTTTTTTTTATGTTTTGCCTTTCATCACTGCAATATCTGTTGTCCTGTGTGTACAGTGACATTTTCTTCCATATCTTCCCCAATATCTTACTTTTTTTCAATTTGTCTTCAAAGTTTTAGGTCAGAGTAAAGTCACACACGGAACACAGGGGACTCCCATATACCCTCCATCCTCTCCCTCTTCCCCCATTCCCCATTCCATATCAATAACCTTTTTATATTTGGATGCTCTTTTGGCAATATGGGAAGTGAGTGTTACTGATTTGGGGTGTAGGATGTGGGAAGGGGGGGATTCATGACAGGGCACAACTGGAACAGGCTTCTAGGGAGTGTGTAAGTGTTCATCTTGTCAGTGAGTGGAGCCCCATATAATAAACAGGAAGGTGGTGGAGTCCCATCTTGATGAGGCCAACTATGTTCTCAGATAGAGGGGCGAGACTCTCTAGAGAGCATGGTTGGTGCCTAATAGGGTAGGACAGACCAGTGTGTGTGTCAAGCCCTCAGTGTTGTTGCAAGTAACTATGAATCTTGTCCTTCAAGTAGTGAAATCTGTTTGTCGCATTGGGCCCCAAGGGGAGGGAGAGGAAGGAATACAGTAGATGGAAGAGGGGATATTTAGGGGGCAATGGAAATATTCTGCATGATCCTGCAATGATAGATACAGGCCATGTTGAATTTCATCTTTATTGAAACTGTCAAATACATACTTTCTTATATTATTTCTTCCTTCTATTTCCTAGATCATACTGTTGTTAAAGAAATTTGTTCATGTGTTTACTTTTCTCTTTTTAAGACTTCAAATTAAAATAATAAATTCTATCATGTTTGGACAGTCAGACTAATGATGAAAATTCTTCCATTATTTTCAATATACATAAGAATTGATAGAATTTACCTTTTACAACTAACTTGAAGGCAAGTAACAGAACAAAATGTGTTACTTCGTAACTTGCACCTTACAAGCTGCATCCCAAATGCATTATGCAAAATATATTCCATAAAAAGTTTCACCCAGCTTATTACACATTTTAAGCATAGGTTGAATGGAAACACATGAAAATCAGAATGAAATATATGACAGTAATAGACTAAACCTTATTTAAAGATCATTTAAAAAAAAAAGAAAGAAACATTTTCAGGGTTAGATTTTATAACGGGGCAAAAATTCTCTATCTGCCTCCTGGCTTGTGTACTTTATTTCTGTTCATGAAAAGATCTCATACCTCCTCAAGCAGCCTGCATCCCAGTGTGGCTGTAGAAATAATAGCAGTTGGGAGATGAAGTGATGGTATAGATCAGGAGTTCTTTAGCTTTTTGTTCCTGGACTCCTTTGCCAGTCAGGTGAAAACCACAGACCCTTACTAAACCCAAAACTATACTGTGTAATACTTAATAAATATATCACACCCACACCAAGAATATTCTTGTTATCCTAACAAGAATATTGGTTTTGGAATTTCAAATCAAATTGACAGACTCACTGTTAAGAACCCCTAGTGTAGATAAAGCTGGTGAATCAATCTAAGTTCAAGCACAAAAACAAAAAAAACACACAGAATAACATCTAAAGAGAATTTAATCAAGTTATTATTATTGAATTGTAAGTGGGGTTAAGAAAACAAAAATTGGATGCTGAAAATAAAATGGGGGAAACAGACTTGGCCCAGTGGTTAGGGCGTCCGTCTACCACATGGGAGGTCCGCGGTTCAAATCCCGGGCCTCCTTGACCCATGTGGAGCTGGCCCATGCGCAGTGCTAATGCGCGCAAGGAGTGCCGTGCCATGCAGAGGTGTCCCTCACATAGGGGAGCCCCACGCGCAAGGAGTGCGCCCGTAAGGAGAGCCGCCCAGGGCGAAAGAAAGGGCAGCCTGCCCAGGAATGGCGCTGCCCACACTTCCCGTGCAGCTGACGACAACAGAAGCGGACAAAGAAACAAGACACAGCAAATAGACACAGAGAATAGACAACCGGGGGAGGGGAGGGGGAAATTAAATAAATAAATCTTTTTTAAAAAAGAAAAAAAAAATGGATGTCGGAGTACCCAGAGACTAATATCAGAAAGATTTTATAGGTAAATCTCTTGTCCTGAGAGGTAAAGGGAAAAAAAGGTATTCCTGGGTAGCTGTAAGAGTTGGAGCTTCCTGGCAAGTGCTGTATGGGACAGTTCCAGTCAGAACCTTGAGGTCAAATCAGGCCCAAACTCTCTCTCCTCTTGCACTCTCATTTCCTGCCAGGGCCTCCTATTGTCTCAATCCAGCCAAATTCCATAGGACATAGGAGCCTGGGTTATGCAGCATATGAAAGTCAGTCTTCTGGGTAACAGATCAGTGCAGAAAAGACAGAGCAAGGATCTGAACGGACAAATGAAGCAAGAAACAGATTCTTCTAGCTATCTGTATTGTTTGTGTTGCTTTCATCCATATTGGGTCATCATCCTATCTTCTACCTAGATCTTTATTTAGTGTATGTGAACACTGATCATCTAAACTATATTCTATCCATGCCTCTGCATTTCATATTACTGGAGTGATGCTGCTTCAGGCTGACTGACTTCTTGGCTCCCAAGTTACGGCTCTCAGTGAGCAAGCATTGTCTGTAATTTGTGTCCCAATCACTTGGGGTTTTTGTTAATGTTTTGGTGGCATGGATGGATATTTATGAATGTTTTTCTTTGTATACTTTTTTTTTTTTTTTTAGGAAGTGGAAATCAATCATTCATTCTGGATTTTTATTCCATTTGATTGGTTTGGTATAAAATCCTCTCATATTGGAGATACTGAGATTTTTTTCCTCTGATATTTTTATAATAATTTATTTTCAAAATGTGAAAAGAGTCTTAAAGGCATTTATTTATTTACCCTCCCATCGTCTTTTAAGTTCTGCTATCCACTTTAGATGAGAATGAAGTCCATGGAGAATGTTTCCATGTTTCATTTGTTTTTTAAGCCCAAACAAAGCATCTTTTGGAAACCTGCCCTAAGCTCTTTTGTCCTAAGTGCATAGACCATAGGGTTTAGGGCAGGGGGAATAATGTTGTGCAGCACATTGAGTAGAACTGGAATCAAAGTATCCTTAGTCTCTGCCAGGTGAGTGACTGAAATCACAACAACTACAGTGTAGAAAAAAATGATGAGGATGAGGTGGGAGCTACAAGTGCTCAGAGCCTTGAATGCAGCTTTGGTCGAGTTCAGTCTAAGGACAGAGTGCAGAATCAAAATATATGACAATATTATAAGGCTTAGATCACTTCCCATGCCAAGCCAAGCCAGAACTAATTGACAAATGCTGTTTGGCCTCCTGTCATCACAAGCTAGGCGTGTGACCCCAAGGTTAGAGCATAGACAATGCTCAATCTCATTCTTGGAGCAATAATTGCGTTGGGCTGCAAGCACAGGCACTGGAATGACAAACAATCCATTTCTAAACACCATAAACAGGGTAGCTTTTAAGATTAAGGTATTGGTGACAATTGATGAGTAGCGAAGAGGGTGGCAAATGGCCACATATCTATCAAAAGCCATGCAGAGGAAGATACCAGACTCCATTCCAACAAAGCAATGAATTGCGTAAATCTGAGCAAAACACTCAGGCAGACTAATGACCTTGGCATCAAACCAAAAGATGGCCAGGATCTTGGGCATGATGGTAGTGGCCAGGCCCATGTCCACCACAGAGAGTATACCTAGGAAATAGTACATGGGTTGCTGTAGAGTAGAATCCTGGCAGATGGTGGTGAGGATGAGGGTGTTAGCACCAATTGCTAGTAAGTAGAGGAGTGCAAAGGGTACAGAGAGCCAGTGTTGCCATCTATGAATGCCTGGCAATCCCATCAGGATGAACTCAGAGACCTGGAATTTTGAGCTATTAGAGATTTCGAGAGAAGTATACATATTTTTCTAAGGAAAACATTTTTCAATTTGCTTTCTCCAGGCATTATCACAATTAAACACTTTTAAAAATCTATCTCCACATAATGCAATTTGGTGCTATAACAGAATGAATTCTGTACTCCATCTCTTATAGTAATTTAAGGTATATAATAAGAAAATTCTAGGATTTTACCAACAGATGACAAACTTAAAAGTAATGACCAATATTTATCATCCAGAAGAAAAATTCAACATGGACCACAAATCACCGTTTGTCTTGTCTTAATTTATCCCAGGTTAGGGATATAATTCTTTCTTTTTTTTTTTTTTTCAAAATCTTTCCTCAGTCTTTTGAAATACTTTGTGAACCACCCAAATGTGTTTCTTTCCTTCACATTTTATGAAATCTTGCTTGATTCAGACTTTTATTAACTGTACTAGCCAAAGTTTTAAAACTAATTTGTAGAGATTAAGTTTTGTAGCTACACCATTCCAAGATGTTACAGATGTCCATTGATGTTTTATATAGACTTCTAAAACCTTGATAAGATGGGCTTGTATAGAGTTGCAGTCCAAAAGCTTATTGCAGATTGGGAGAGTGGAAGTTGTTCTTGAATATTATACTTTGTGAGGACTTCTGAGGAGGTTGCAAAGGAATAGTTTAAAAGAAGTCAAGCCATCCTGGCTGAATTTGTAAATTTAAGGAGTCATACAGTGGAGACATATATAGGAAGTAATATTTTATTCTAGTTGCATCTTTGAGAACCTAAACAGACATATAAATACAGAATTCAGGTATAAATAATAAGATGCTTTATATTCTAGAAACAAGAAATAAAGATTACTTCAAATAACTGCCATGGGATGCTCCAAATCATGTTCACACCTAGACTCATTATCTTTCCTCAAATTCTTTGCTTTTCAGATATTTTATATCCTGCACAATGGCCCAGCAACCACACAATAAGCTTAACCTAAACCAATTACCCCTCTCAAACAATTGCTTCCTTAGCCTGTGGAAGTAATTAGAAGAAAAGCCATGGACTCTTTCTCTAGGTACTATAGGTTTTGATGTAATTCAAACTTTTAAAGACCAAAAGAAATAAAAAAGAATTAACCTTTAAATACCTCTAATATTCTCTGGTCACACCTGTCACTTATTTCAGTTTATTTTTTGCCAACTGGTTCACCTTCCAACAGGTTTGTATTCCCTAGCTTAAAACACATTCAAGCCTTCACATTGTCCTTCAAATAAAGTTCAAACAACTTTATAGTATATAACATACTCAAATAAGATACAAATCCACTGAGTATCATTTCTTGGTATAAATCTCTTTGTATCTACACTTCAGATGCACATAATACTTGCAAAATTATTGATTTTGCAAGGCATTTCATTCCATAGTGGAAACGATTACAGGCCTATGAACAAGAAAAAACAAGGTGGAAATTAGGTACCAAAGTTAAAAAGGCATCTTAAAATTAGAATTTTTAACATTTTAATTCAATTTATTGTAGGTTTATTCTTGGTATAATTACTTTTAAATACAGAAAAAAAATCTGAACAAAAAGGAAAAGTCCCCTGTGATCCTGTGATACAATCAACAAAATCATATTCTTATTTACAACTAGATGCATTTTCTTTTGGATATTTCTAACTGTCTTTATGTATGTATAAACATATACTCACGCATAGTAGATTAAATCATCCTTCTTTAATGGCAATGTAAAATGAGGAAAAGTCAAACAAAATGTATCCATATAAAAATTTAATGTATAACAGGCACAAACAGTCTTGGAGATGAAGCTAGTTTTCTTTCTGTATTTAGATGTGAGTTCTGAGGATGTTCACCATAGCAATTCCATTTTGAAGAGCTTGGAAGTGCATAAGCCCTTTAACTGTACAAGCCCAGGTGTTTTGACCAAACATTCACTTATTAATACATATTCTCGTATTAAACACACACCTATATCTTCTATCTTCGATGTTTTCATTATTTTACTTTAAATGTCATTCTCAGTTAATATTTGTGTGAAACACTTAAGAGAAGGAGATTATATTACACAGAAAAATAAATTGTTTTGAATATTTCTTTACAAATTTGGTGAGCAAAAAATAGAATGAGACTCTATTATGTAAAACTGTTATTATACTAACTCTGAAGGTCAGACAACAGAGACTAAATAGCCACTGGTCAGTAGTTTCATAGATAATTTCTAAACTCTTTTGCAATCCTGATATTTTCGAATTGTAGATCCATCTCCCTTTGTGGCCAGTCCCTGTTGCAGCATGTTCCCAAAGCACACAAGGAAAATTTTAGGATGAGTCCTTGATTTCTCTGGGATTTAACTGATGATTATGCCAAGGTTTCAGTACTTACTGTGGTTGAGCAGAAACTCACAGTCTGAGGTCCTGTCACGAGTAGAGGTTTTGTATTGGGTGAAAACAGAAAGTTCTGAGAAAGGGGTTTACTCTTGAGAGGACATGTTTTCAGCTTATACAGGACACAGAAATTCTGGGCTTCTGAAATTTATGAGTAGTAGTGAGTTCAATGATATAAGCCTAATAGACCTCCTTTGGAGACCTGAGGAGGGAGTGGCCTGCAAAGCAATCTGAATTTCTAAGATGTTAAATCCCAAAAGATGAGAAAAAAGTTTAGTGCAAAGACATGTTTCCTCTGGAAGTAAACTGAGAATTTACATGAGCACAAAAATGTCTTCATTATGACACCATGATGAGACTATATCATGTGAAAAATTTTATGACAGTGCTTGAATTGCTCTTAAGTACAAGACCCAGGTGGTTAAGGTGTTTCTTTACATATTCAAAGTGTAAAATATTTATACATTTAAAATATATATTGTGCTCCTACAGTGTTTAGAAAATGTGGTGGGCATAAAATGATAAATAAAACAATCATGGTTACTGCTATCATGTAAAATGCGTTCTAATGTGAAAGGGATAAAATACTAAATACTAAATAAATAATCAAATAATATTATAATTATAGTTTGGTAAGAGTCCTTTATAGCCAAATAGAAACCTGTCCTAAGGTTTATTATTTTCAAATATAGAGTTATGAGATCATAGAATGGGGGAATTTGATATAATCTTGGTTTCAGGGGGAGAAATACTAGTATGTACCAAACCCAAATGTTTGTGTAGAAGTGAGCTATGGTGTGTGTGGTAAAATTCCAGGAATTTGCAGATGCTGAAATGAGAGGAGTCATGGCTTATTCAAGATTACAAAAGAGGACAAATGCTGTTGGATTCTCTAGATGTTGTAGAAATGGGATATGACATACGATGAATCTGTTGAGGTAACAGGGGTCATAGAAATATCAGCAAGTTTATCTAAAATAATAAGAGGACACTAAAAGGTTTTTTTTTTCCATTTCTTTTTTTTTTTATTGACTTTGTAATAATATTACATCAAAAATATATATGTGAGGTCCCATTCAACCCCCCACCCCACCCCACCTCTCCCCCCCCCCCCCCCCCAGCAACACTCGTTCCCATCATCATGACACATCCATTGGATTTGGTAAGTACATCTTTGGGCACCTCTGCACCTCATAGTCAATGGTCCACATCATGGCCCATACTCTCCTCCATTCCATCCAGTGGGCCCTGTGAGGATTTACAATGTCCGGTGATTGCCTCTGAAGCACCATCCAGGGCAGCTCCATGTCCCAAAGACGCCTCCACCTCTCATCTCTTCCTGCCTTTCCCCATACCCATCGTCCACCATGTCCACTTTTCTCAATCCAATACCACCTCTTCTATGTGGACATTGGATTGGTTGTGTCCATTGCACCTCTATGTCAAGAGGAGGCTCAAATTCCACATGGATGCTGGATGCAATCCTCCCATTTTCAGTTGTAATCACTCTAGGCTCCATGGTGTGGTGATTGTCCTTCTTCAACTCCATCTTAGCTGAGTGTGGTAAGTCCAATAAATCAGATTGTAGGTGCTGGAGTCTGTTGAGGTTCAGGACCTGGCTATCACATTGTCAGTCCAGAGATTCAAATCCCCTAAATATATCTTAAATCCCAACGTTAACTGCACCTCCAGCACATTAGCATGAAAGTCTTATGAAGGAAGATCCCATCTGAGTCCAGATTCATCACACATAAACACCATTTCCAAAGAGAATTAGGACATAGAAGCGATGTGGAGATCAGATAAAAAGGGGCTAGAATAAATATAAATAAATCAGGTAAGCAGCTACCAAAGAAGTCCTAGGGAGAGATGACTGTTACCAGAACTATTTCTGGTAGTCTCCTGAATAAATAAATATTTATTTATTTAATCTACTATTATTTTATGTAATCAGTTTTAGCTGACTTTTCAAAGAGAACCATTTATTTTGGAGTACATAAGCCAAAGTCATTCTGGATGGGTTAAAGAGTAAAGGAGAAAATATTCAAGTGAGAAATCAATGCTGAGAATTGTAACTGTAAAGCAAGGAAATATAGAGTAGAAGTTAGATGAGATCTTGGCATTTAGAGTTGGGGTTTTGTTTGTTTCATTCTTAAATCATTGTTTGCATGTTGTAAGATTGTAAAAAATAATGCATATTTAGATACTGCTATAATCTATTTGGAAGAGAGAAAGAGATTGGTGATAATACCAATTTTATTGGTATAGTGAGAAATGGTTAAATTATCCTATATACTTGCCTAGAAAAAATGAGGTGTGATAAGAGCCACCTTCCACAGCTCACGTGCAGACATGCAGGGATCTACCTCAGCAAAATGGACTTGTTATTTAACATCAGGAAAGGAGAATAAGATGTTTGCAGACATGGTGGGTATATTAGTCAAAGGGGTGCTGTGCAAAGTACCAAAAATCTGTTGGCTTTCATAAAGGGCATTTATTTGGCGTAGAAGCCAAGGCAAGGTACCATAAGAGGTGCTCCCTCACCAAAATCTGTGGTCACGTGTTGAAGCACGATGGCAGAGGATATCTGCCAGACTTTAGCCTCCTCTTTCCTCTTAAGGCTCTATGGGCCTAGTTTCTGATCTCAGCTGTAGCCTGGAAGCTCATTTCTTTCTGGCCACAGCTGCTCTGGTCTCTTGACAAAGTCAGATGTAAACTATCAGGCAAATAGCTCATCTCTCTTCCTGAAGCCAGATCATAGCTGACAAATTCTCTCCTCTTCTGTGTCTATTAACTCCCTCTATTGCTCTAAGTATATCTCAGTATGCTCCTTGGATGTGTGTATATATACAGCCCACAAGCAGGTGGGGATCCAAACTGTGTCACCCTAAAGATGTGGCCTAAACAAAGCCCTAATCTTAAAATAATTTAATCAAAGACATTACAGCTGAATCAAATACAATCAAAGGGAATCATGCTCAGAGGAACAGACCAGTCTACAAACATAATCTATATCTCTTCTAGGAATTCATAAATAATATCAAACAGCCACATTAGGTTTGATATATTTTGCTTTGTTTAGTTAGAGAAAAATAGAAGAGTTACTATCTGTTAGTATTTCAGAGGAAAGTTGGACAAAGAGTAGGAAGGTGTTCCAAATTAATGAAACAATTCTTTTCATAATACAGAGAGCTAAAGACACAACACTGAAACACACAGATAACAGTTACAAAAGATTTTTTAAATCCCTTTATTGTTCATAAAATCATTGTGGCCTAAACGAATGTTCTCTTCTAATCCACTAGAGGGAAGAGTCATCCTAAACTCCACTAATGTAGGAGACTATTCTAAGATACGTATGATACATAAGATATGTAAATGATAAGGTCATAAAGTCACCCCAAAATTCTGCTGTTTCTACATATTGTTATTAAGGGTCATACATGATTTCTTACAAAAAGCAAAACTTTTTGGGAAGAGAATTGCAAAATGAAAATAGAGAATCTTAGAATTAAATAAAATGCCATTAAAAATGCTATAAAAGCATATAGAAAGGTACCCGACTGAGACTTGTTGTAATCGGGAAGCTGTTTCAAGAGGAAATGATATATAATGTGATATTTTAAGAATTATTTGGTAATTCCCTCTACATAGGTCACAGTGTTATTCTTGCCTTCATGATTTTGTAAACATATATCATTTTTTGTCTCTATTTTTTTAATGTTACATTCAAAAAATATGAGGTCCAATATACCCACCACCCCCTCACCCCATTCCTACCATAACAACAACCTCCTCCATCATCATGGGACATTCATTGCACTTGGTGAATAAATCTCTGAGCACTGCTGCACCACATGGTCAATGGTCCACATTATAGTTTACACTCTCCCCCAGTCAACCCAGTGGGCCATGGGAGGACATACAATGTCTGGTAACTGTCCCTGCAGTACTACCCAGAACAAGTCCAAGTCCTGAAAATGCCCCTAATCACATCTCTTCTTCCCACTCCCTACCCTCAGCAGCTACCATGGCCACTTTCTCCACATCAATGTTACATTTTCTTCAATTACTAATCACAATAGTTCATGAGTAGAATATCAGTAAGTCCACTATAATCCATACTCTATTCCTCCATCCTGTGGACCCTGGAGTGGTTGTGTACACTCCACATCTATATCAAGAGGGGACTTAGATTCCACATGGATGTTGGATGTAATTCTCCTGCTTTCAGTTGTAGGTACTCTTGGCTCCTTGGTGTAGTGGTTGAACTTCTTCACCTCCATTTTAGCTGACTAGGGTAAGTCCAATGAACCAGAGTGTAGGAGTTGCAAGTCTGTTGAGGCTCAGGGCCTGGCTATCATATCCAGAGATTCAGGTCCCCTGGGTATACACTAAACCCCAGCACCAACTACAGATCCGGTAAAAATAACAGGAGAGGCTTGTGAACAAAGATCACATCTGAGTCCAGCTCCAACACACAGAAACACAAAGTAGGGACAACTGAAATGGCACTGAACTCTATCAGCCATGACCATAGAACCTGTGGGTCTCTGTAGCCCTCAGAAGAACCAATACCTGGGGTTGTATCTACTTTATCTGTCTCTGGGACTCTGCTGAGGTGTGCATAAGGGCAACATCTCTGATAACCTCCCGACTCTTTTTGGAGACTCATAGCTATATAATCTCATTTCTCCTTTCCTTTTCCCCCTTTTATTCAAGTCAAAAAGCATTTTTAACTCCTGGTATTATATATAGACTGAGATATTCTCCTGGTCTGAGTTGACACTTTTATTCAAGGTCATTTTCTAGTTACATCATCAGCTGGTACTTGGTAGTAATCCCTTGGTACCAGGGAGGCTCATCCCCGGGTGTCATGTCCCATGCTGGGGGGAAGGCAATGCATTTACATGCTGAGTTTGGCTTCAAGACTGGCTACATTTGAACAACATGGAGGCTCTCAGGAGATAACTCTTAGGCACCCTGCAGCTCTGGACCTTGTTCTTATTTCAGGTGCACAGGCTCACAAACATAGTCATTAGTATCAAGGGCTCATTGTTGGACCTTCCTTCTTTTTTGGTCTTGGCTGTTGAACTTGGGGGATTGTTGCTGTTCCTTTAGGGAATGTGATAGAGTTCCCCTGGCTAGGAACTCAGCACTCCCTCAGTTGTTTGTTTTTTTAATTGTAATTACTATGAAAATATCCAAACATTTTTATGTACCCTGTATATATGTTCAGGAGAACTCCCTGCCAACCATGTGTCCCCTGTCAATAACATCCCACACCAGTATTCCTCACCTACCATTGTTGAACCTCTCTGTGATCCAAAACTTCCTGAAAAGTGAAGCCCAATATATTGCCAGTTTCCATTAATAATAAGATGGAATATAACAATGAGTTTAAAGGTTAGATATAGAATACATATTAATTTAGAAAAATTAAGGTAAAAATAAATTGGAGTATCAAAAAATTTAAAAATGCAAAAGCTTTGTTTTTGATGTTTTGCCTTCCATCACTCCAATAAGGGTTGCCCTGTATGCAAATTAGCAAGTCAACTTCTTCCATCTTTTCCTCAGTGTCTATGTCCTTTCTTTCTCTTTTTCCCCCTAATTATTAAGCTTGTCTTCACAAAAGTTTTAGATCACAGTAATTCATATATATAATATACAGTACTCCCACATATCCAACATAAAACCCTTTTCCCTTCCACAGCAATAATCTTTTTACATATTCATACTATATTTACTGAAACTGATGTACAGATATTGAAACAATAGCTTTCAAACAAGGTAGCATTTGGGTTTACATTGTGGTTTATATTTTAGACTATACAATTTTCTAAATTTTTAGTTATCTTATGTTTTACATTATGATTTACATTTTATCCTATCAGACCTTATACATTTTTGGTGTAATTTAACATGTCTTTTATCCATCCTTGCATAATCTTGTGGAACACTTCTATTGCCCACACAGTTACATTGATTCGATCTATTCAATACCTCTTTTCCCCTCCCATCAGGGCCCACAGTGACCATCAATCTTCATTGCTTGAAGGGCCATGTTCAGAGATACTTGCAAGAATGTTGAGGGCTTGACAGGCTTGACTGTCCTAATGCACTGGGAGCCACCATTTCTCTTGAGAGATACAATTCCCTCTATTTGAAAACATTCATTTTAGAAAAACTAAAACAAATTTTAAAAATTAATTGGGGTGTTAAAAACATGAAAAATATCATAAAAACTTTTTTGATATTTGGCCTTTCATCACTGTAATACGTGTTGCCCTTTATGTACAGTGGGAAGGCAGTCTCTTCCATTTCTTCCTCAGTGTCCACATCCTTTTATAAATTATTATTATGTCTTCAAAAAAGTTTTAGGTCACAGTAAAGTCACATATAGAATATAGGGAACTCCCATATACCCAGCATCAAACCCTTTTCCCCCTTCCCCAGCAATCATCTTTTTACATGTGGATGGTACATTTGCAGCAATTGATCTACAGATATTGAAACATAGCTACTAACCATGGTTTCATTATGGTTTACATTTTACACTATACAGCTTTATAAATTTTTGGTCATATTTAACATGGCCTGTATCCATCATTGCACAATCATGCAGAACACTTCCATTGTCCCCCAGTTACCCCCCTTTTCCAACCATTCTATTCCTCTCTACCCCTCACCCTCCTTTTGGGGACTACAGTGACAACCAAGCTTCACTGTTTGAAGGACAATATTCATAATACTTGCAGCAATCCTGAAGGCTTGACACAATAGTCTGTCCTCTCCCAATGGGAGCCACCCCTGCTCTCAAGAGACACCCTTCCCTCTGTTTGAGAACATCAGTCCTCCCGAGGAAGGGGGCATAACACCTTCCCACTCATAGTATGGGTCTCCACTCTCTGATATAACACTCTATGAAATGATGAGCACTCAAACACTCCATAAAAGTCTGCCCCAGGTGCACGCTATGCCAGGTGCCCCCCATCAAACACCTTATACTGGTAACCTTTCCTTATTGTATTTTATAAAGAGTTTTTTCAACATTATAGTTTGAAGCACATGCCCAACAACATCCCAGGTTCACTTGCTACCCTCAACCCTCTCCTGAGTTCCTTGGACAATCTGACCCATCCTCCCAACCCTAGACCCCCTCAAGCCTTCAAAGCCCAACCCAATAGTATCCCAATGTCCCCATCTTCTCCCTTCACAGCAAAACTACTTACCTACACTTTATCATAGGTTTTGCCCATGTGGTTTTAGATGAGAAATTAACATCTAATCTTATTGAGTTTCCCTTGTATGTGATAGATTTATTTTCTCTTGCTGCTTTCAGTATTCTGTCTTTATCTTGAGTATTGGTTAATCTGACAAGCAAAAATCTGGCATAGGTCTGTTAGGATTTATACTGTTCAGGGTCCACTGTGCTTCCTGGACACATATGTCCATCTCCTTCAATAGGGCTGAGCAGTTTTCAGCTATTATTTCCTCCAATAATTCTTCTGTCCCCTTTCCTTTTCTTCTCCCTCTGGGATGCCTATAATGCTTATGTTTGTGTTTCATATTGTCATTCAAATCCCTAAGTCCATGCTGGATTTTTTCTATCGTTTTATCTTTCTGTTCTATAATCTGTTTGATTTCCGATGGATTGTCTTCCACATCACTGGTTCTTTCCTCTATCTGAACAAATCTGCTGTTATATGCTTTCAGAGTATTTTTGATTTCTTGGATCATGCCATTCATTTCCATGATATCCATGATCTTTTTATGTAAGTTTACAATTTCTTCAACATGTTCTCCCAGGGTCTTCTTAATATCCTTAATCTCTGCTTTCATTTCATTAAGCTGATTCTTGATATTCTTTGAACATCTCCCATTAGTTGTTCCATGTTCTGCATCTCTTCCTGATTTTTAGTTTTTTTGTTGGAATGGGCCATGCCTTCCTGTTTCTTAGTATGACTAGTAATTTTTTGTTGGCATCTAGACATCTGTTTATATTGATGGGTTTATTCAGTTGATTACCTTTTCTCTCTATTCTATAGCTTTATTTTGATGTTGTTGTGTGTGGTAAGGTTTCATTTTAACACTTCATTCCTCTTATTCTAGTTCCTTGTTTTCTATATTCCTTTGGGAAAAAAAGGAGAAAAAAAATAAGAGAAAATGAATAATAGTAATAATAATAGTAAAAGGTAAATGAGGGACCATACAGGACTAAGAAAATTGAAAACTTAATGTGGATACAAAGTAGAGAGGAATAAAATTAGAAAAGTGGACTAGTTGCAATGAAACAAGTAACAGAATAAAGAAACATATATAGAATTAATTAAAAGACTTGAAAAATGAGAATAGGAGTAAAGAAAATAGGGAGAAAAAAGTAAAAAAATAGAAAAAAAGGAGAGACAGAAATAAAAACAAGAATAATTGAAGACCAAACAGAAATAGATGGAAGGAAAGAACAAGAGATAACAGAAGATATAAAAATGAAGGAGAGAAAAGAAGTAGTGTAGGTAGAGAAAATCGGTACATGAAATAAAAAAAGGAAAAACAAACAGAAACAAAGGACAGGGGAACACAACAAACAAGTAAAAATTCAGCAGCAACTCTTTTATATGAAAAATAAAAAGAAGGAAAAAAAGATCAAAACCAAAAATGAACAGAGATAAACAGCTTTCTTTTTTAAATCCCTAAGGATCTTCTCTGGTTCCTGGTATTCATCAAATCAATCACACTGCAACCCACACTCTCATGTTCTCAACCAAGTTTTAGTTAGTAAAATAAGGAAAACAAAAGAGGAAACCTTTTTTAAAAATATAAGAGGTCCAAGAAAAGCTAATACAGAGAGAATATCTATATGCTCTGTGTCATGAAGTTTCAGCTGGATGTCTGATAAACTGGGAATCAGACCAGGGACCTCGTACATGCTATGCAGGAACACTTCCACTGAACTAATCTGTCTGCTTAACTTAGTGAGACTTTCAAAAGGTTATCAGTCCCTTTTTCCTCAGGCAGGTTAGATTCCCTACAGTTGGACAGCTGAGGCTTGATGATCAGTAGTGCCTGTCTGTTTCCTCTCTCATGTAATTCCTCTCTTTACCTAGGTGGTGGGGTGTGATGGCCTGCCTAATAAGATCCCTGTTCCCTCTCCCTGTTGAGTCAGGGTCACTTCTGATATTCAGGGAGGGTCCAGCTGGCTAAACTCACTGGAAAGAAACCACTCCCCACTCTCCCAGACCCTCCAGCAGCTCCTCCTAGACAATCAGTCCTATGGGCAGGGTATAAGTGCCACTTCAAGACTCAAGAGCAAGCAACCCAAGATTTTCTCCTGGCTTCCCTATCTGTCCAGTATCCTCCCAGATGATTCATAGCACCTTCCTGTTCTATATCTATCCAAAGGAGCTGGCAGGGAAAAAGATGTCTGCTCTCCACTCAGATATATCAAATTTATGAGGAGTTTACTCTCACTTTATTTTGGGAGTGGGAAAAGGGAACATTTCCCAGTGGTTGGGAGGGTTAATAACTCACAACTTGTTGTTTTGGCTTCTTCTTCTCTCTGCAATTCACTCTCCTGGGAGTTGTGAAGCAGTGCCCCGGTCTGCTGTACCCCAATGCAGGTCCCCAAGGCAGCCTCTCTCTTTCTCCATTGTTTAGTGAATCTCCCTAACCCATCCACTGTGCCCCCTAAGATATATTTTCTGAACTACCAGTTCCAACACTCAGTCCGTTTTTGCACAGTGATGCTCATCTTTATTCTGCTCTTATTATTTGTGATATTTTATTTCTACTTCATATATGAAAATGCATTAAATCCTTTTTAAGTAAATATGTAAAAAACTTATCATTAAGATTGAAAGGAGAGTAGTAGAAAAATGAAGAAAAAATTATAAAGAAGGATATTATACACATATTCAGAAACAAAAAAAAACACATGAGAATGACTATTTTAACATACAAAAATCAGATGATGGCAAGGATTTTGGTCTGTTTTTTTTTTTTTTTTTTGCTTTTTTTTTTTTTTTTTTAAATATTACATTAAAAAAATATTAGGTCCCCATTCACCCCCACCACCCCCACCCCACCACTCTGGCCACAGCAACACTCTCCCAAATCATCATGATACATCCATTGCATTTGCTGAGTACATCTCTGGGCATCGCAGTACCTCATGGTCAATGGTCCACATCATAGCCCATACTCTCCCACGTTCCAACCAGTGGGCCATGGGAGGATCTACAATGTCCAGTAATTGTCCCTGCAGCACTACCCAGGACAACATCAAGTCCTGAAAATGCCTCCACATCTCATCTCCTCCTCCCATTCCCCGCACCCAGCAGCCACCATGGCCACTTTTTCCACACCTGTGCCACATTTTCTCAAATACTAACAACAATAGTTCAAGAACAGAATATCAGTAAGTCCACTCTAACCCTTACTGTATTCCTCCTTCATGTAGACCTTGGATTGGTTGTGCCCATTCCACATTTATGTCAAGAGGGGGCTTAGATTCCACATGGATACTGGATGCAATCCTCCTGCTTTCAGTTGTAGGCACTCTAGGCTCCATGGTGTGGTGGTTGACATTCTTCAACTCCATGTTAGCTGAGTGGGGTAAGTCCAATAAACCAGAGTGTAGGAGCTGAAGTCTGTTGAGGTTCAGGGCCTGTCTATCATATTATCAGTGCAGATATTCACATCCCCTAGATATATTTTAAACCCCAGCACCAACTACAATTCCAGTAAAGTAACAGGAAGGGCTTGTGAAAAGAGATCACATCTGAGTCTAGGTCCATCATGCAGAAACACCAACTCCAAAGAATGACCAACTGACTTGGCAGTGAACTCCATCTGCCATGGTCATAAAATCTGTGGGTCTCTTTAGCCCTCAAAAGAACCAATACCTGGGTTTGTATCTACTTTATCTGTCTCTGAGACTCTGCTCAGGTGTGCATAAGGGCAATCCTTCTGACAATCTCCAGACTCTTTTTTAGAGATTCATAGCCATATAAACTCATTTGTCCTTTCCATTTCCCCCTTAATTTAGGTCAAACAGCATTTTTAACTCCAGGTATTATATGTAGACAGGGATATTCTGCTGGTCCGCATTGAACCTTTAATTCAAGGTCATTTTCTAGTTACGTCATCAGCTGGTACTTGGTAGTGATCCCTCGGTGCCAGGGAGGCTCATCCCCGGGTGTCATGTCCCACACTGGGGGGAAGGCAGTGCGTTTACATGCTGAGTTTGGCTTCAAGACTGGCCACATTTGAGTAACACGGAGGCTGTCAGGAGGGAAATCTTAGGCACAGTGCTGCTCTAGGCCTTGCTCTTATTTCAGGTGTATAGGCTTACAAGCATAGTCATTAGTATCAGGGGCTCACTGTTGGACCCTCATTCCTTCCTGGTCCTTGCTGTTGCACCTGGGGGACTGCCGCTGCTCCTCTAGGGACCACGAGAGAGCCCCCCCCAGCCAGGAACCCAGCACCCCCCCAGCTGTTGTTTTTAATTGTTTCCACTATGAGTATATCCAAACATTTCTATGCACCCCAGACACATGCCCTGTATAACTCCCTGTCAACCATATGTCCCCTGGCAATAACATCCCATACCAGTATTCCTCCACTGCCATTGTTGAACCACTCTGTGATCCAAAACTTCCTGAAAAGTGAAGCCCAATATAATGCCAGGTTCCCTTAATAGTAAAATGGAATATAGCAATGAGTTTAAAGGTTAGATATAGAATACATATTGATTTGGAAAAATTCTACATCCTATCTTTTTCTTTTCTTTTTTCCTAACTATTGAGCTTCTCTTCACAAGAGCTATAGATCACAGTAATTCATACATACAATATACAGTACTCCCACATATCCTTTATAAAACCTTTTCCCTTCTACAGCGATAATCTTTTAACTTATTCATACCATATTTACTGAAACGGATGTACAGATATTGAGACAATAGCTTTTAAACAAGGTAACATTTGTATTTACATTGTGGTTTATACTTTAGGTTATACAGTTTTCTAAATTTTTAGTTATCCTATGTTTTACATTATGATTTACATTATTAGTCTGTCGGCCCCTATATGTTTTTGGTGTAATATTACATGTTTTATATCCATCCTTGTGTACTCTTGTGAAACACTTCTATTGCCCTCCATCTATTCAATATATATTACCCCCTCCCCTTGGGACCCACAGTGACAGTTAATCTTCATTTCTTGAGGAGCCATGTTCAGAGATACTTGCAATAGTGTTAAGGGTTTGACTTGCTCAACTGCGCTAATGCCCTGGGAGGCACCATTTCTCTTGAGAGATACAGTTCCCTCTACTTGATGGCATTAGTCCTCCCCAGGATGTGGGTATACATTCACTCTCATTATATGGGTCTCTACCCAATGGTATAATCCACTCTGGCAAAATGAGCATTCACATATTCCCCAGGAGTCTGTCCTACATCAGATTATCCCCTTTAAGTATCTTAAACAGGTAATTTTCCTAATTATATTTTGAAAAGATTTTCTCAGCATTATACTCTCAACCAACACCTTACAATCTCCTATGTTCATATGTTGCCCCACCCTCCCCCCAATTTCTTGGGCAATATTACCCATCCGCCCATCCCTAACCCCCCTCAACCCCACAAAGCCCCACACAAATGTAACCCTATGCCCGCATTTTATCCCTTCCTTGTACATATACTTACCTCCAGCTTATCATAGATTTCGCCCATATAGATGTCAGCTTACATCCTTCCTCTAATCCTGGGTTTCCTGTAAGCCTATCTTCCAGTCACTAGCTCTCTGAGGCAGCTTGGTTTACTTATTTCATATCATTGAGGTCATGTAGTACTTGTCCTTCAATGCCTGGGTTGCTTCACTCAACATAAGGTTCTCAAGATTCATCCATGTTATCACATGTGTTTGTAGTGTATTTGTTCTTAAAGCCAAGTAGTATTCCACTGTGTGTATATACCACATTTTATTGATCCACTCATCTGTTGATGGGCATTTGGGTTGGCTGATTTTTGTGCATTGATCTTATAACCTGCGACTTTACTAAACTCATTTATGAGTTCTAGAAGCTTTGTTGTAGACATCTCAGGGTTTTCTATGTATAGGATCATGTCATCTGCAAATAATGAAATTTTGACTTCTTCCTTTCCAATTAGAATGCCTTTTATATCCAGTTCTTGCCTCAGTGCTCAAGTAAGAACTTCTAGGACAATGTTAAATAGAAGGGGAGAGAGTGGGCATCCTTGTCTTGTTCCTGAATTTAGAGGAAGGATTTCAGGATTTCTCCATTGTAAATGATGTTGGCTATGGGTTTTTCATATATACTCTATCATGTTGAAAAAATTTCCTTGTATTCCAATCTTTTGGAGTGTTTTTATCAAGAAAGGGTGCTGTATTTCGTCAAATGCTTTTTCTGCATCTATAGATATAATCGTGTGATTTTTTTCCTTCAATCTGTTTATATGGTGTATTACATTGATTGAGTTTCTTATGCTGAACCATCCTTGCATACCTGGAATGAATCCCACTTGGTCGTGGTGTATAATTCATTTAATGTGCTGTAGAATATGATTAGCAAGTATTTTGTTAAGTATTTTTGCGTCTAGGTTCATTAGAGAAATTGGTCTGTAATTTTCCTTTCTTGTGGTGACTTTGTTTGGCTTTGGTACTAGGGTAATTTTGGCATCATAGAATGAGTTTGACAATGTTCCCTCTGTTTCGATTTTTTGGAAGAGTTTCAGCAGGTTTGGTGTTAGTCCTTTCCGGAATGTTTTGTAGAATTCAACTGTGAAGCCATCTGGCCCTGGGCTCTTCTTAGTTGGGTGGTTTTTAATGAGTGATTCTATCTCTTTACTTGTGATTGCTTTGTTGAGATCATCAATTTCTTCTTTCGTCGATATAGGCTGCTTATGTGTTTCTAGGAATTTGTCCATTTCCTCTGAATTGTCATTTTTGTTGGAATATAGTTTTCCAAAGTATCCTCTTATGATAGTCTTTATTTCTGTGGGGCCAGTGGTGATATCTCCTTTCTCATTTCTTATTTTGTGTATTTCCATCTTCTCTCTTTTTTTCTTTGTTAGTCTCGCTAAGGGATTGTCAATTTTATTGATCTTCTCAAAAAACCAGCTCTTGGTCTTGTTTATCTTTTCAAGTGCTTTCTTATTTTCTATTTCATTTAGTTCTGCTCTTATCTTTGTTATTTCCTTCCTTCTTCTTCCTGTGGTATTACTTAGTATTTTTTTTTCTAATTCCTCCAAATGTGCAGTTAGTTCTTCAATTTTTGCTCTTTCTTCTTTTTTGATGTATGAATTTATGGCTATAAATTTCCCTCTCAGTACTGCTTTTGCAGCATCCCATAAGTTTTGGTATGTTGTGTTATCATTATCATTTGTTTCAAGGTAGTCATTGATTTCTTTTGAGATTTCCTCTTTGACCCACTGTTTTTCTAAGAGTGTGCTGTTTAATTTCCATATCTTGCTGTGAAATCTTGGCCTCTGGCCCTTGCAGATTTCCAGCTTCACTCCACTGTGGTCAGAGATATTATTTTGTATGATTTCGATTTTTCTGAGTTCATTAAACCTTTCTTTGTGGCCAGCATATGTTCAATCTTGGAGAATGACCCATGTGCACTTGAGAAAAATGTATATCCTGCTGTATTTGGGTGTAATGATCTGTATATGTCTATTAGATCCAGCTCCTCTAATACACTGTTCAAATATTTTGTTTCTTTAGTGATTCTCTTTTGAGATGTTCTGTCCAGAGTTGATAGTGGTGTATTAAAATCTCCCACTGTAATTGTAGATGCATCTATTCTTTCACTTAGTTTTTCCAGCATTTGCCTCACATATTTAAAGGTGCCCTTGTTAGAAGCTTAAATATTTATGATTGTTCATTCTTCTTGAGAGATTGTCCCTTTCACTAATATGGAGTATCTTCTTTGTCTCTCACAGTTGTTTCACATTTAAAGTCTATTTTGTCTGATATTAATATAGCTACTCCTGCCTTTTTTGGTTATTGTTTGCTTGTATGATTGTTTTCCAACATTCACTTTCAATCTCCATGAATCTCTTGGTCTAAGATGTGTCTCTTGTAGACAGCATATAGATGGGTCATATTTCCTTATCCAATGTCCCAGTCTGAATCTTTTGATAGGTGAGTTTAATCAGTTGACATTCAGTGTTATTACTTTCAAGGAATTATTTATGTTAGCCATATTTTCATTGGACTTGTGTTTGTCATATTTTTTTGTTTGTTTTTTCTTCACTTTTTTCTTTTTTATTGCTCTTACACTCTCCTCCAACTCTGCCTTTCCTGTTTTTTCCTTTCTTCATGCAGAACTCCCTTTAGTATTTCTTGAAGGGATAAGTTTCTTGTTGGCATACTCTTTCAATTTCTGTTTATCTGTGAATATTTTGAACTCTCCATCATTTTTGAATGCTAGTTTAGCTGGGTAGAGTATTCTTGGCTGGAAATTTTTTTCTTTTAGTACCTTGACTGCATCATACCACTGCCTTCTTGCCTCCATGTTTTCAGATGAGAAATCAGCACTTAATCTTATGGAGCTTCCCTTGTATGTGATGGTTTTCTTTTCTCTTGCTGCTTTTACAATTTTCTCTTTGTCTTGAGTGTTGGATAATTTGACAAGTATATGTCTTGGGTTGGGCCTGTTGGGGTTTATGATGTTTGGAGTGCATTGTGCTTCTTGGATATGTACATTTGTCTCTCTCAGTAGATTTGGGAAGTTTTCAGCCATTATTTCCTGCAACACCCCTTCTGACCCCTTTCCCTTCTCTTCTCCTTCTGGGATGTCTATAATATGTATGTTTATGCGTTTTGCATTTCATTCAGGTCCCTAAGTACTAGCTGAATTTTTTCTATCTTTTTATTGATCAATTCTACTATCTGTTTGATTTCCGATGTACTGTCTTCCACATTGCTAATTCTCTCCTCTGCCTCTTCTAATCTGCTGCTATTTGCTGCGAGTGTATTTTTGACTTCTTGAACTGTGGTGTTCATTTCCATCATATCTGTTATCTTTTTGAGCATGTCTGCAATTTCCTCTCCAAGTGTTTTCTTCATATTGTTAAACTCTTTCTTTACTTCATTAAGTATGTCTCTGATATATGTTCTGAGATCTTTAATTACTTGTCCAAAGTTCTGCTCCCCTTCCTGGTTTTTAATTTGTTCATTGGATTCATCCATATTTTCCTGATTACTGGTTTGGTTTGTAGTTTTTTATTGCTGTCTGGTCATCATTTTATCTTGACGGGTTTAATCAGTTCCTTAGTTTCTTTGTCTAGTCTTGGGGATTAATTAGCTGTTGTTCTTGTGTAAGTGTTATATCCTCTCTTTGTCACTTTGCTCTTCTTATTCTAATTTCTTGTTGCTGGCTGAGTTCACTTTGAAGGAAAATATTAGGGCCAGGGATAGGCAATTGTATAAAAAAGGAAAATGTGTAAAGTAGTATTGGTAATAAATATTACCAGAGCAACAATATGAGATCTGGGAGGATGGGTTTTAGACTCATGTAAGTTGTGTAGAGTTATAGCAATAAGTAGAGTACCTATAATGAGGTAGTCGACTGAATATGGGAGGAATATAGTATGAATTAAAAAGCAGTGTTTTCATGAGGGAGGGAAAGAGAAAAGAAAGACAATAGTATCAAGAGTGAATAAAAGACAAAAAACAAAACACAGGTATTAGAAATTAAAGTTAGACAATTTGGGGACCAAAGAAAGGGAGGTCGTATATAGGAGAGATAGTAGATGATGGAGGATATCAAGATGTAGGGGAAAAGGGATAGTGTAGGTGGCCAAAATCAATTCACACAGAAATGAGACAATGGAGGATGAGGAAACCCAGCAAATGTGAGGTGTTCCCTACAGCACCTATTGTATAATTAAGATAAAATAAAATAAGAAGAAAAAGAGGGGAAAAAAAAGAAAAAAAATGGAGGGTGGGCAAAGAGAAGGGAGAGAAACAAGCAAGAAAAAGAAGAGAAGAAAGAGAAAGAAAAAAAAAACCCTAAATAAATGAAAAAAAAAAGACCTTGGGGGATACAATGGGAGAAAAGTCTAGGAGATAATGCAATATTAGCAACCAGGGCAATATAAAAGAAAAGAAAAAAAGAGAAAAGAGAAAAAAGAAAGAGAAAACAAAAAGAAACAAACAAACAAAAAACCGCAAACACTGAGGGCTAGAACAATCAAAGACTTCAGATGAACCTCAGGGTGTGGTGGATTCGGGGATGGGAAGTTTGTGATATTGCAGACTCAAGAGGTGTGAGTCTCTGGGGTGTGGGCCACCAGGGTTTATGGGACACAGGCCTGGCAACCTCAAATCCAGTTAACAGGGAGCCTGGGAGAAGTGCAGTGCAGCACAGCCTTCAGGAATCCCCGCAACTGGGTGCCAGCCCTATGAGGGGGTTCACATCTGCAAACTCTGACCTCTGTGTCAGAAACCCAAAATTCCCCCTCTCACAGGAGTCTCTTCTGTCACTGTGTCACCAATTCGACTTCAGGACACCTCTCACCCTGCAAGCCCACAAAACAGCCTGCTGGGGGTGCCTCTTTATTGCAACTGATTTAAGGACCGCTGCAGATGAGCAGCCAGGCCTAGGGGGCAGGGCTCTAGCCGGAAGCGCTAATATCCGTGTCAGGAACCCAAAAGTCCACGCCTCGCAAAAACTCCATCTCTGTCTCACCAAATCGGTTTCCAAAGACCTTCTGCCCTGCAAGCTCCTGAATAGCCCGCTCAGGGCTTATGAATTCCCCAGCACTGCAGAGCCTCCACTAATCACCACTGCCATGCCACCCACCCCAGGGGGGAGCGTCTGCACGCAGCCCCTATCTCCATGAAAAAGAGCCTCAATTCTACCTTTTACACGAATCTTCTCTGTTACCGTCCCACCAAATCAATATCCACACACCTCCTGCCCTGCAAAATCCCAAAACAGCCTGGTCCTGAAGAATTTCCAATGCTGCCAAGCCGCTTCTTTGCAGGAGAGACTATAAGATGCACTCACTCGGACACCATCTTGCCCCGCCCCTCTTTGTCTGTTTTGTTCATTTTTGTTTTCTTAACATCTAACAAGTTCTAGCAAAGGAGCTTTAAAAATATTGGTTGGAATAATATTATATGATAATTATTTGGAATTTTGGGGGGTGTGGCATTCTGGACATATACGATCATATGGATAGTGCATTACTTTTTCTGCCCCCTTCCCATTTTAGAGTTGTAAATGTAAATGAGATGTAAATAAAAGTACTTTCCAATTTATAAATGTGCAATTAAGGTAATTAATTTACAAAGACAATTCTATTCTCTGTCTCTTTCTTCTACACACAGGTAATACTTTTCTTAATTTTTTTTTATTAAAGAAGTTGAGAGCTTACCAAAAAATCCATCTAATCATTTTTTTATTGAACTTGTATGACCTTCTGTGACAATCTGAGAAATGAGTGATGCAGACACACTAGATAATTCTTTTCTTCATTTTCTTAATTAAATTTCACTGCATACTGTAAAATGGCTAATGTTGTAATTATTATGTTAAAAATCATACATATTATTTTACTCAACAACTCAACAAGACAACTCAACAGGAGAGATAATATATCATTTAAATGATAGGAAAATTGATGCATAGAATATAAACATACAACCATTATATAACAAATTTGAATTTTAACCTCAATCCATCTGATTTATAATCCTGAAGTACTGTTTCTATTTTATGACAAAGCTATTGGTAATGAAGCTAAAGAAGCCAGTGATTTTAATATAGGAATTATTATTCATGCATGAGTTCAGTGAATGCTTTGTTCTATTGTCTCCTCAGTGGGTTGTATATTAGAAATATCTCAAATCATGAAGTTAGAAAATGTGATTTTAATCCAATTGTATATTTTCTAATTATGTATTTTAAATCCATTATCGAGGGTTATTCATCTCAATTACTTCATTTTTTGAATCAAAATTAGTATGTTAAGTATATTTACCAAATATTTATTAAACTAATATACCAGATATTAAATAGTATTTGGAGATATATCATAAAAATAAAAATAGATTAGAAACTGGATTAGTGTTCCCTAATTCATTATTCAAGAAGTGTTAGTATCATAATTACCCAGAATGTTTGTTTGAAATGCATATTCCTAGGGACATGAACAGATATATGCACACCACTGTTAATCACAGCATTATTCACAAATTCCAAAAGTTGAAAACAACCCAAGTGTCCATCAATGGATCAATAGATAAACAGAATGTGGTATATACATATGATGGAATATTACTAAGCTGTAAAAGGAATTAAAATATCGACACATGCAACAAAACAACATGGGTGATCCTTGAAGACCTTATTTTAATTGAAGTAAGCCAGTCTGTAAAAGATGAAGATTACATCATCTTATTGATATAAACTAAGGATATTGAGCACACACACACAGAAGCTGAAAAATAGGTTACCAGGAGACAGAAAAGGAGTAGAGAATGGTGAGCTGGTGCTAATTTGTGAGGAAAATATGACCAGGTGGATGGGGCTGGTTTGTCAGTGGACAAGGGAGATGGTGGTTCAGGGATATGTATGTGACTGAGGTCAATGATGCCGAGGTATGAGGGTGAATGGGATTAGGAAGTGATTTGGGATGTCCATAGAGCTGGCAGGATGGCTGGAGAAGTGAACAGGTAACCTCTGGGGAGGTAGAGGACTGTGGTTTGGAACAAAATTGTGGGAGTGTTCTTTTGGCAACTATGGGAGGCAAGGGTCGGTGGTGCAGGGTGTAGGGGGTGGAATGTGTGGGTCATGCCTGTATGGAATAAGAATGTGTTCATATTGTCATCGGGTATTATCTCAGTGGGTGGAGACCCCCTCACAATAAACAACAGAAGATTAAATTCCCATCCTGGGGAGTCCTGCTACAATCTCAAATAGAGTGACAGATTCTCTAGAGTACATAGGCAGTGCCTAACCAAAGGAAACAGACCAATATGCCAAACTCTCAAAAACAATGCTTGTCCTTGTAAGCCTTATGCGTATAAAATTGAAACTTCACCTAATAATATCTATTCCCAAATAGTTACCTTCTGAAAACCTCCTTGTTACTCAAATGTGGCCTCAGTCTAAGCCAAAGTCAGCAAATAAACTCACTACATTTCCCCCAAAATGGGAATGACTCCCAGGGATGAACCTCCCTGACACCAAGGGATTAATACCAAGTGCCTTTAATGATACATTTGGAAGAGGTCTTGACCAAAAGTGGGAAATGCTAAATACAAGAGATTTAAGGCTAAGAGATCACAAAGTGACTCAGGACATCATTTCAGAGGTTATGTTTATGCACATCTCAGGCAGATCTCACTAAATGCCACAGTAAATAAAGCCTCAAACAGGGTGCCCCAAGGGATTAGAGAGAACTGTACACTATAGGCAAGGCAAACAACCCCATGAAATCAGCAACGCCTTAGTGGGTTTTATCTTGGAATATATGATAACCTATTTCCCCAACGTAACAGAATTAGACTCATTTATAAATTCCCCACACATTATTTTTCTACCCCTTTTATTTGAACCTATAAGTAGCAGTATACCAGTTACAGATATGCTCCAGAGATTTAAATCTTTGGTCTGTTTATATGCTGTTTGAGCCCTGAATCTCAGCAGAGTTGCGACCAATTCCTACTCTCCACTTCATTAGACTTGCCCAGGGCAACTAAACAACACCCATCCCCAAAAAACAGAATATCTACAACTGCAAGCAAATAAGTTCTTCCATCTGCCCAATAAGATCTAAGACTCCTCTCAAACTCAAGCAGAGCCAGCATCACCATTACAAAATCCTCAAGGTTGAGAAAGGTTGAAACAAACACAAGATGGGAATGCAACCATGGACCAAATTATATTATTGTAGTAATGGAAAAACTCATATTATTGATATAAAGATAGTGGTTACCAGAGACTCTGAGGGGAGAAGGTGGGAAGAAGAGGTGGAACATAGGGCATTTTTATGTAATTGGAATTGTTCAGAATAGTGCAGCAATGACAGATATAGGCTTTTATACATTTTGTCAAAACCTATTAAATCGTATGGTACAAAGTGTATATTGACCTTGGTTAGTGGCAATGCTTCAATATTATAATTGTGACAAATGCATCACACTAATGTAAGATGCTATTAATGGGGAGAGATGTGAAAGAGGGAAGGGTGGGTGTATGGGAAATCCCTATACTTTTGATGTAACTCTTCTGTAATTTAAACCTTTAAAAGTAAATTTTATTGTATGGAAAAAATAAAATAAAATGTATATTCCTAACCACATTTTCAAGAATTATAATTCCACAAGTTGAAGGCTAATTCTAGGAATCAGGTCCTAAACTTTGAATGCTGATTCAAAAATGATAATACATCATATCTAACTACCAACTTCAAAAAAAAGGTTATGGAAATGAAAATAGAATAAATGGGTAAATTTTTACACATTAAAAAGCAGCTTACTGCAAGATAGCCCCCATTCAATTAGAACCAGAGTGGGCATCACCATCTCTAAATTCTCAAGACTGGGGAATGAACTATGGACTAAGTAGACTTATTATTATTCTACTATAGACTTACTATTATTCTAACAATGGAAGAACTCTTGTCATTCATGTAAAGTCAGTGGCCACCAGAGGTTCTGAGGGATGAGAGAGAGAAGACTAGGTATAATATGGGGGCATTTTCAGGACATTGGATTTGTCCCACATGACATTGCAATGAAGGATACAGGACATTTCATATTTTTTTCATAATTTACAAAATTATGTGGTACAAAGTATAATCTATAATGCAAACTGTAGTCCATGGTTAATAGCAATGCTTCAATATGGGTTTATCAATTGTAACAAGCATACCACACTAATGAAGGATGTTTTAATATGGGAAAGTGTGGTGGGGAAGGAATGGGGAATGGGTCATATGGCAATCCCTTATATCTTTTATGTCACATTTATATAATCTAAAGCTTAAGTAAAAATTTTTTAAAATTATAAAAAATAAATTTATATAGGAAGTAAAAAAAAAAAAAAAACAAATTAGGTAAAATGTCTCCACTTTTCCCAGAAAGTCCATGTACCATTTGTTACTAGTCAGTGATGAGAAAAGTACAGAATTAAGAGCAATTTTAGGAACTCTAAAGTGCCTGCTCAATATAATAGTTTAAGAAAAACTGTCTTATGTTGTGTGCTTTACATTTGCTTCCAGTAACTTATCCCTTTTTGTCTTTGAAAAATTTATTCATCCAACATGGACTGATTAAAAAAAAACTGATCCTCCATCATACATTGCTTTACGAAAATAATTTTCATAGTTTTGAGAAGAAAAATTTAAAGTATAATTAATATATCCACTTAAATATTTATCACATATCCTTATTGTGTCTGATTCTGTTAGTCTAGGAGAGAAAAAGTGAATAGATTTCAATCTCATTCTTCAAGGAAATCAAATTCAGGGATGGATTACAGAGAAAAGAAGAATTGCAGTATTTTATTGGAAATACAATAAGAGCTATTAGTTCAAGTGCTATGGAACCTTGAAAAAGGGCACAAACTTAGAAAGTAAGTCATGGATAACATGATGCTCCAAGTTTTAAGATTTAATTAAATGAATAATAAGATATAAGAATCTAAGTTGTGGATGAAGATGGAAATATAAGAGAATTGCTTTAGGTCAGATTGGGTTAATTTTAACCTATAGAGGGAAAAGAGCTGTGTAATACATATAAGGAAGTGTATATTATATACTTATGTTTTGGATATATTAGTCTGGCTGTTGCATAGATAATATCTTGAAAGAATGAATGAGAATATTGGTGTCAGAAAAAATTGTTGGCAGGTCAGGGAGTAATCCAAACTAAAGAGATGTCTCTGAATCTTTCATCACCTATTTTCTTTTCCCTCAGCACTCATTTGGCCTGCCTACAAAGGGTCCAACAGGGTTAATCTTTCTCATTCAGCTTTCCCATACTAATATGAGAAGTTATAAATATCTAGAAAAGCTATCATGTGTTGGAGAATTGCTTGGCTATGGACTGAGAAAATATACAAACTAAATAATTGCATAATTGGCATATTTGAATACCTACCCAAATGTAGTCATAGCTAAGATGACATGAAGAAACTTGAAAAAATAAATGTAAGTGAAGAGCACACCCAAAATAACTACTGACAGGGATGTTATGTTGTAAATGGGAGGTCACTAATCATGAAGGTATGAAGTAAAGTGAGGAATGGGTCATTGAAAATGAGTGGAGAGGATGAATTAAAAGAGAAGGCTGTTAGATGAATAAATCATATTTGCTACTCTAATTTTATATATCTAAGATCAATGTCTTTCTTGCTAATCTTAGCTTCAGGACTATTTCAAGAATGTACACAAAAGCAGAGGTCTCTATTAAATCCATTGATAGAAATATGTCAAAGTGACCTCTGCAACAAATAATATTATCAGCTTTCAGGTAAGAGGTTGTTGATGGGGAAGGAGTGGGGTGAGGGGGGTGGGGCGTATATGGGGACCTCATATTTTTCTAATGTAACATTTTTTAAAAATAAAGAGAGAAAAAAAGAAAATTACGTGCTATAAAGAACCTCAAAATCTCATTACCTACTGTTTTATCTCCATAAATAAAGGAGAGAGGGAGTATGGGAAGGAGAGAAGGATAAGATGTTAAGTAGATTTAACAACACAGAGTTATCATCACTCTAAACCTGGAGAAAACTTTAAATGAATACATTTGTTTTTTCCTCTTGAATCTGCACTATTCCTTTTATTTTTGGTAGAAATAGAAAAGAAGGCATTTGTGAAATCAATGGATACATACCATGTGTCTGGGGTCTTATTAATGTGCTCTACCATGCATACAATCTCAGGCACAAGCAGTTCAATTATGGCTACTACTTGATTGAGACTGCAGTAGTGCACAGTCATTCTCCAGGATCCATCGTTTTCCTTAAGGGGTCAAACTGGAGAATTAAGCCAAGATACGACAGGTACCACATCAAAGCCTCCTTTAGATCTTTAATGGTGGTACTAATCTCTTCCATCCCCTCCAGATGATACTGTTTTTTATTTAATAAATTGGCTATAGGGCATGGGGTGATCTTTATTGGCTTCTACATAGTCTTCTCCAATATGATAGTTCTTACTCCAGAGGCCCAGGATGAAATGTGGTTATTACCTCCAGTTATATACTCAGAGACCAGGGATATAACCAATAGATGCATCTCTGACTTAGTGGATCCACTGAAAGCCAGATTTTAGCCAGGACTTCATTTGTTATCTGTTCCCCTTAAGTCCTCATTCTTATAAGGGGACCATGATGATATTTTGAATCTCCAGTTATCAATGTCGACTCATATGTTATATCCCAGAAGTTCTCAAAATGTCTGAATATTCCCTTTACCTCAGGATAGTCATGAAAGCAAATTATTATAAGTTCATTTGTGAAAGGACTGAAAGAATCATTACAGATTGTATTCAGTACAGTATATACTTGCAGGAAGGGTCTTTTCCCCTTGGGACCTGGAAACCTCCTCAGTTAAAGAGTTCTGAATAAGAAAATTGGACCAAACCAGGAACTTGACAAGGAATCATGGCATTTTATTGTGCCACTGTCTGCCCCCTCCTGTCCTGTCATTCTTTGTGTGTGTGTGTGTGTGTATATGGAATTTTTATTGAAATATATTCACAAACCATACAATTGATCCAAACTGTACTCATTATCCACAAAAGGGTTCTCAATGCTATGCAGGCCAATGTTTCATCCTTTAGCGTTCCTTCTGGTAATATACTTTACCTTAAACTTACCCTTTAAACACTATCATATCCAAATATTAGCACTGCTAATTATAATCACTATAATATGCCATCATAACCTTTATCCATTTACAAACATTTACAATCTGTTTACAATTTCTGCACAAATTAAGCTTCAGATTTCCATTCTGCATCCTCATTCTAACTTCTGTGATATATATTCTACATATTAAGTTCATGAGTTTGCTTCTTATAATTAATTCTTTTCTTTGAGATCATACATAATTTGTCCTTTACGTCTACTTTCCTTCACTAAACATAAAGTCCTCAAGGTTCTTCTATGCTGTCATATGCCTTATGACTTCATTTCTTCTTACAGATGAATAATATTCCATTGTGTGTGTATATAGATATAAATATATCAAAATTTGTTTATCCATTCATCAGTTGATGGACACCTGGTTTGTTTCCATCTTTTGGCAATTGTGAACAATGCCACTATAGAACATCAGTATGTCACTGTTCTCAGTTTTTCTGGACATATATCTAATAATGGTTGTAGCAGTTTCATATAGTTATGAATTCCAAAAATTGATATCGGATTATATTTGTAAACTGTATTGTACCTGGGCATGATTAATTTATGATTAGGGCTTTGATTGGGCCATGACAGTAGGGAGTTAAGTCCTCACCCCTTGGTGGGTGGGGATTCACAGATAAAAGGCATGGCAAAGGACAGAGCTGAGGTTTTGATGCTGGAAGATTTTGATGTTGGAGTTTTGATTTGGAGCCCTGGGAAGTAAGCACACAGAGGAAAGAGAAGCAAGGCCCAGGAAGAGAGGACCTGAGCCAGGAGAAGAAAATGGAGGAATAGAGATGGCTCCTTAGACACAGCAGAAATCCCAGGGAGAGAGACAGGGCCATTTGCCTGATAGTCTACAGCTGACCTTGTGGAGAGAGGCAAAGCCTAGAGACTCTTAAGGTCTACAGCTGACCTTGTGGAGAAGACAGAGGAAACCTGAACCCTGAGAAAAACAAGACCCTGGAAGGGAGGAAGCCAGGAAGTCTGAACTCTCACTGCTGTCAGCAGCCATCTTACTTCAACACATGAAAATAGACTTTGGTGAGGAAAGTAACTTATACTTTATTGCCTGGTATCTGTAAGCTCCTACCCCAAATAAATACCATTTATAAAAATCAACCAATTTCTGATATTTTGTATCAGCACCCCTTTGGCTGACTAATACAATGGTATTGCAGGATAACATGGAAGATCTATATTTAACAACTTTGGGAACCACCAGAGACTTCCTATACCATTCTACATTCCCATCAACAGTGAATAAGCATTCCTATTTCTCCATATCTTCTCCAAAACTTCCAATTCCCTGTTTTATTAATAGTGGATATTCTAATAGGCATGAAAAATATATCTCATTGTAGTTTGGATTGGCATTTCCCAAATAGCTAACAACGTTGAACATTTTGTGATGGGTGTTTTGTCATTAGTATTTTCTCTTTGTAAAAATATATGTTCAAGACTTTTGCCCATTTTTAAAAATCAGATCATTTGTCTTTTTATAGTTGAGTCATAGGATCATGTTATATATAATGGATTTAAACTATTACCAGATATTTGATTATGTGATTTCCAAATATTTTCTCCCATTTATTAGCTTCTTTCCCACCCACTTGACAAAGATCTTTGAGGTGCAGAAGTGTTTAGTTTTGAGGTGGTTCCATTTATCTATTTTTTTCTTTCACTGATCAAGCTTTGGGTGTGAGTTCTAAGAATTTACCTCTTACTACCAAATCTTGAAGATATTTTCATATACCATCTATGAGTTTTATGGTCCTAGATTTTGTTTAGGTCTATGATGATTTTGACTGGATTTTTGCAGAGAAAGTGAGACAAGGGTCCTCTATTATTCTTTTGGTTACAGATATTTAGCACCATTTGTTGAGGAGACTGTTCTTCAGTCTCTAGTAGAGTGGACTTGGTAGCCTTGTAAAAAATCATTTGAGCTTTTTTTTTTTCCTATGATGAAAGTGGCAGAACTCATATTACTCTCACCAACCAGACTTCTCCTTGTCTTCTTGAACAAAATTTTTAAATATGGTTGGAATCTCCACTCAAGTAAAATTTTGCATTTAGGTTTCCATTTTGGGCTTCCTTTCAGGTCCTTTTGGGGTCCTGTTTGACTTTCCATGAGTTGACAGAAAATCTGTTGTTCCCACTGACCAGACCCCATAGAATTAGAAGAAGCATCAGAAACAAAAGTATCTTATCTTGAGAGCTTGGAATGGGCAATCAATTAGACTGCAAGGCCCTGGAAACTCTGGCATTTTCGAGGATGTCGTTTAATTGGCACCCTAAACAATACCTTTTTGCAGTGGGCTAGGTGGTAATCCATGCCCACAATGGCAACCACTGTTGGGTTTATACTAATCTATCTGCAGGTGCTACTGGCCTCCCTTAGACAGTCACTCCTGTGAACTAAAAACATGAAACACCTTGCAGGTGTGGGGGAGTATATCCCATCAAGTTAGAAATAAGATCTTCACCTGTAAAACTGAAATCCCCCTGAGTAAAGGTGCAGTGACTAGTGAAGGAGAATGAACAGGCCCGTAATAGTGATGATTATTTTTATGAACCTTTAGTTTTGAAATTAAAATTTAGCATAGTATTATAGGTTGCTTAAGAGTTACCTCCTGAGAACCTCCTTTTTTGCTCAAATGTGGTCTCTCTCTAAGCCAAATAGCATAAAAATGCTTACTTTTCTCCCAGCATCAGACATGACTCCCAGGAATAAACCTTCCTGGCACCAAAGGATTACTAACAAGGACCAACAAGCAATGCAAGCAGAAAACAAAAAACTCGACCAAAAGGGGAAAAGGGTCAGGACAAATGAGTTTACATGGCTAACAAGCTTCAAAGTGTTTTGGAAGTGATTCCAGAGGATACACTCATATATGTCTTAGTAGGTGCTCATTGACTGCCAAAGTAAATATTTCCTCATTAGCAGGGCTCCTGAGGGTTCTGGAGACATGGAAACACTATAGACAGGGTAGACAGCTCAATAGTTTTGCACCATGCAAGTAGACCCTTCTTGGAATTTATGCTCCCCAATTTGACAGAGTTGGACTCAGCTGTGGTATCCCTACACATGGCTCTTCTGCTCCTTCTATTTGAACCTATAGTAAGTACTAGAAAAGATAAGTGTATATCCAAGAGTCTTAAATCTTTGGGCTTCCCATGTGCCATTGGGTCCCTGACTCTCAAGAGCATTCTCCAGTTCATTGGACTAATCCAGGACAACTAAAAAGGAGATAATGTTTGACAATGGCCATCTCAAAGATAGAGAGAGTCTGAAAGCAAGCAAGATAGTCCCATACATCTACTCCATGGGATCTAATCCCCCTCTCAATTAGAGGCAGAGTGGGCATCACCATCCCAGAATCCTCAGGATTGGGGAATAAACGATGGACTAGAACAGCCTTACTGTTATTCTACTATAAACTTCTGATTATAGAAAAGTTATCACTGATGTGGAGACAGTAGCCACTGGAGATTCTGAGAGGACAAGGAGGGAAAAATAGGTGTAATACGTGGCATTTTTGTGACTCAGGAATTATACTGAATAACATTGTAATGACAGATCAGCCCATTATATATTGTCATAACTTAAAAAAAATTGTGAGTGTGTAAAATACAATGTGAACTATAATCAGCACTTAGTGGCATGCTCTAAAATGTGTTCATCAATTGTAACGAGTGTACCACACTAATGAAAGATGGGATTCATGTGCAAGGGGTAGGGAACAGACCATATGGGAAACCGCCATATTCCTATGTAACATTTATGTAATCTAAGATTCTTTAAAAAGAAATAATAAAGTATGTTATTTTTTAAAAAGATTGATGTCCAGCTGTCATCTTATAATGAGACTCATAAATATATTTTTTCCTTGTAAAGGGACATGTGAATAAAACCAAGCCTGTGTTAGGATATGCAGTATATAATGGTTTAGGTTGGTTAACTGCTGAATCTGTCACCTTAGATCATATCGCACCCATTTGTATGGAACACCAAGAGGGAATTCAAAACATGGAGTGCTGAGTGCCTCCCTCCTATATTGTGTAATTTTACTAACTAAAAAATAATAATCTTCTCCAATGGCAAAGTTAAACATTGTGGCTTACCCATCACCTAAGGGATGGTTATGAACTTTAGGGCAAAATGGATGGCCATACTTGCACATAGGGACAGTAGTCATATGTTCCTGTCACTTTATATGACTCTTTGCCCAATATTCCCAGCTATTGGGAAATGGTCAAAGCCAGTTATAAAGTTCACACCCTAGTGGTATTCTCCATTAGATATCCTTGCACCTGATGGTACTGCAACTGTTGCTCAAAAATATGTAGTTGCTTAGACAACTACACTGCTCAAGCTCTTAATGATTCTAAAGTAGTAATTCATCTGCTTAATGGAGAAACTACCCAGCTATGTAGAGCAGTCCTGCAAAATAAAATGGGTTTGGATATCTTACTGTGGCAAAATGTGGAACTTGTGCCCTCATTAATGTTCAATGTTGTGTATCTATTTCTGATCACTCACATAATGTCTCACAGGTCTTCAGCGATATGAAAGAGCTCGTAAATCATATTGACAAATTAGGTATTAAAACCCTGTTTAATTGGTTTAACTCCCTGTCTTGGTCTTGGCACCATGTCTTTACAAGTTTACTAGCTTTTGGTGGAGGACATAGTATTCTGTTTTATGTTGCACTGGTTTTGTGGAACGTGGATTCAGTCTGTGTCCCATGAGCAAAGCAAGCTGTTGCATGGGGGTGGATTGTGAGGGCCCATTGGATTCCATGCCCTGGGTCCCCTCCTTAAGGGAAACTTAGGGATACAATGTGAAGATGGTGTTGTAAATTGTACTTGTTTAAAAATTATGAACTCCCTTCCTTTGATACATTGCTAGTCCCCTTCTGTGGGGTTCACGTGACCCTAACATAAACTCTGATCTCATACCCTATGGAATGACTTTGTCTTGAAACACTTCATATTGTCCCTTATTTTCCTGAGTCTTTGTAGAACACTATTTTCATTCTCTGAACTGCCCCTTTTGGTGACCATCTTATGATGTATGTCTAAATAAAGCTCATGTCTAATTAAATAAAAATCAGTTTGCCACAGAGGTGATGGTCTATTTCTGAACTCTCAATTTTACTTCATTGATCAATGTGTTTTCTTTATGGCAGTAAAATCCTGTTTTGACCACTGTAGCTTTGTAATTTGCCTTAGTTCAGGAAGTATGAGTCCTCTGACTTCATTCTTCACTTTTAGGATGTTTTGGATATTTGGAGACCCTTTCTCTTCCAAATAAATTTGGTACTTTTTTTTCTTTAAAGTAGGCTGTTTTTGCAATTATGATTGAAGACGTGTTGAATCTATAAATCAGGTATGTAGAATTGACATCTTCACGATGCTTAGTCTTTCAATACATGAACGCAGAATGCCCTTCCATTTGCTTAGGTCTTCTCTGATTTACTTTAGCAATGTTTTTTAGTTTATGAGTACAGTTCTTTTGCACCGTTAGTTAGATTAATTCCTAGATATTTTATTGTTTTAGTTGCTATTATAACAGGAATTTTTTTCTTCATTTCCATCTCAGATGTTCATTACTAGTGTGTAGAAACACTACAGATTTTATATATTGATCCTGTACCCTTTCAACATTTCCCCACTGACTATGAGGTTTTTCATATACGCCCTGTTTATGTTGATGAAGTTTCCTTCTATTCCTATCTTTTTCAGTGTTTTCTTCAGAAAAGGATGCTGGATTTCGTCAAATACTTTTCTGAATCAATCAGATGATCAGATATTTTTTCCCTTTGACTACTTAATGTGGTGTATTGCATTATTTGATTTCCTTGTGTTGAACCTCATAAATAAAACTTCATAAATTGTGGTGTATAATTCTTTTAATATACTATTGAGTTCATTTTGCAAGTATTTTCTTGAGAATTTTCACATCATATTCCTTAGAGAGATTGGTCTGTTTTTTCTCTTCTTTTAGTAACTTTATCTGGCTTTGTTATTAGGATGATATTGGCTTCATAAATTGAGTTAGGTAATTTTCCCTCCTCTTCAATTTTTTTAGAAGAATATAACAGGATTGTTATGAATTCTTCTTGAAAAGGGTGGTATAATTAATCTGTAAATACACCTGGCCATAGGCTTTCCTTTATTGGGATATTTTTGATAACTGATTCATTGTCTTCCTTGTTAATGATTTATGAAAGTCTTGTATTTCTTCTAGAGACAGTAGTTTGTTTGTTTCTAGGAATTTTTCCATTTCACATGCATTGGCTAATATGTTGGATTACAGTTTTGTGTAATATCATCTTATGCTCCTTTTGATTTCTTTGAGGTCAGTAGTAATATCTCGCCTTTCATTCCCAGTTTTATTTATCTGCATCTTCTCTTTTTTTCTTTTTCTGCCTAGCTAAGACAGAAGAACAGATAGGGAAAAGAATGGAAAAATATCACCAGAAGCTCTGGAACTGAATAATACTATAAAGTGTTCAATGTGCATGTGATGAGAGTTCCAGAAGGAGAAGAGAATGGAAAAGTGGCAGAAAATAGTATTTGAAGAAATATTGGCCAATAATTTCCCAAAACTGAGGAAAGAAATGAAAATATACATCCAAGAATCCCAGGATACTCCAAACAGAATTAATCAAATAGACACTCTCCAAAATACTTACTTGTAAGAACATCAAATGCCAAAGATAAAGAGAAAATTCTGAAAGAAGTAAGAGAATAGCCATTCATCACATAAAAGGGATCCACAATAAAACTGAGTGTCAATTACTCACCAGAAACTATGGAGGTAAGTAGGCAGTGATATGATATAGTTAAGGTACTAAAAGAGAAAAACTGCCCACCAGGAATTCTTTATTGGCCAAATTGTCCTTGTAATATGAAGGTGAGTTTAAAATATTCCCAGATAAATAGAAACTGAAAAGAGATGACCTACAAGAATTACTTAACAGGAGTTCTGCAGGTTCAAAGAAAAGACCAGATTAAGTACATTGGAATAGTGTGGAGAAATAAAAATAGATGAAAAGTGGAAAAATTCAGAAATATATGGAGGATAAACAGCACAATCTTAAACAGTAAGTGGGTCAAAAAAGAAGTGTCAAGAGAAATGATTAAATATTGCAAGATGAATGCAAACAAGAACACACTTTCCAAAACTTATGGAATGCAGTGAAGGTAGTACTGAGAGGGAAATTTATAGCCCTTAATACTCACAATAAAAAAAAGGAAAAGAAAGAGCTAAAATCAAACACCTAACTGCACAACTGTTAGAACTAAAAGAGAACAGCAAACTTATACCAAAGCAACAAAGCTAGCAAAGAAAGGAAATAACAGAAATTAGAGCAGAAATAAATGAAAGAGGGAGGAAAAAAAGAAAAAAAAAATGGAGAAAATCAACAAAACCAAAGTATGGTTCTTAGAGAAAACCAATAAAATTTTTCATCATTCTTGCTTTCTTCCAATTGTAGATTTTTAGCAGAGGGCTTGTTGGCTGCCTATGTCTTCTTCTCCTAATGAGACTATGTTCTATTATAGTCTCCATATCTTCCTGCAGAGAAGTCCCTTACCTTCCCTGTAACATTATTATTAAAGTAATTGCATTCCTCCTGGCTTCTGGTAAATACTTGCCCCCACATGCCCTATATTATTTCAAGGCTCCATCATCTGTATAGATACCAATCAGTCTAGCTCTCTGGCTTCCTCTTGTACTGTCAGATATAAGGAAAGACACAGCTGAACATTCTCTTGATTCTGGTGCCCCATTCACCTGTGAATTCCTTAGCAAATGTTGTGTCCTCCAGGTGCTTTCAAAGAACATAATCCTTTAATGACTCCTCTGGCCTTAAATAACATATATATTCCAACATGTGCACTTCTTTCAGCCTTTTTTTGCATTCTTTATCAGCTGCCAGAGAAATTCAGGCATTTCCTCTTAATGTATTACGCGATATCAATATCTTCAGGTTTAGAGGAGCTCCTCTACCAATAGTTTGCCCCATCTCCTGGAGTTCTATAGAATGTTAAGTATAGTATCACAAGTCAATAAATTCTTCCTTATCTACTCATATGTTTTGTTCCCCTTGATTAATCACCCTTAAATTCTAATTCCCTCGATACTTTCAGTACATGTTGTCCATTTCTTGCAGCTCATATAAGGTGTAATCTCACTGGGACTTAACCCTAGATACTAGGTGGGGGACCTGAGAGAAGATGGGGGAAGTACCTGAGAGTGAAAACCATATCCTTGTATAGGAGAGATCTTTTCAGTGTCTTCTTGAAAAATATTAGCTTTAAATCTTAAAATGGAGGCATGTACTACTTTGGAATCTATGGGGGGTTCAGGCAGTATGCAGAACCAAAGCATCAGAGCTATTCGTCTATGTATCCACATCACATGTTTCTGGGCCTCAGGCTTTCCCAATCAAGGCCTAGACCTAAATATAACAGACTATTTTGCTGAGTACTAAATGATTATTGAGTGTGTGATTCAATTATCAAGCCCAGAGTTTGTTCCTCAGCTATGTCCTCTATTTTACTTCGGGATATAAGGGTCTCTTTGCCAGCTGTCACTCTTAAATTTTACTATTTGTTAGCACCCTTAAGTTTCTCATTCTCTCTCTGCATGGTGACAATACAGTATAGTAATAACAAGGCAGCAACATTGTTCTTCTAGTCATTGCTCTCCCATATCTTTCAAATGCTTCAAATCATTGCATTAGGAGGGACAATTCCAACCACAAACATGATTTTCCACATCACAATTGGTGAAATATTCATCACTTAGGTCTACACTTTTGTGATAGGGTCTAGTAGTGCCCACATTCCACTCAGGATGGGGTTCAGATTCGGAACTTTGAGGTGTGTGATCAAAATCTTATTTTACCCCATGCATTCTTGGACAATTCCATTCACTTTAGCATCTCTGTTGGTTCTAGTCCTCCAAGAAGCAAATACCAATATGGGATTAGACATTCATTAGATTTGTTGGGGAAATTCCTGTGAAGTATTAAGGGTAAGGAATGAGGAGTGATTATGTAAGTCCTTAGACTATGCTGCAAGTCTGCTGCCTGTGAAGTGGGAGAGGTAAAGAATGACTAACAGCATCGGCCCTTAGTCCAGCTCTGAGAAGGTCTCAGCCAGGTTCGGAGAGTACCCAGCAAAGGTTACCCATGGACTGACTCCAACTTCTGCCAGGAATGGTACAGATCTAGATCCCTTTTTAGACTACAGTCATTGACTAAGAGAAGCCAAGAGAAGTGTGCATTTGTGTGAGTGTCAAGGTATATCCAAAGGTCAAGCAACCAAAGGCTGTCAGTCAACTCTGCTACACACACTTTGTTTTCTAGAAGGGACAAATGAGGGAAGAATGTGAATGGCCACCACACTCATCATGAGGAAACACGAGACAATCCCAGATTGTGGGACACTTAAAAAATTACTGGCACTCAGTTTTTTAAAAAATCAAAATCAAAGAAATATGAGAGCACGTCATATATTAAAGTAGAATAAAGAGACATGACAACCATATGCAAAGCTTGATCATGGATTGGATCCCAAACCTGTAAATAATTGCTATAAAGGACATTATAGAAATCTTTGACAAAATTTGAGTATGGACTGTTGGTTACATTAGTTTCAGCATCATTTCCCTGGCATTGTTGACTGTTTTGTAGTTATGAAAATCAATGTATTTATTCTTAGAAAATATAAATGAAGCATTTAGGGGTAAACAAGATCAGTGTCTCCAACTTACCTCTGAAATCTTTCATAAAAATGGTATATACACAGATGTGAGCAGAAAGAGAAAAATTATAAAGCAAATGGGGTAAAACGTAAAAAAAACAGGTAAATCTACATAAAAGGAGTGCATGCAGCATTGATTTTCCTAGTCTTGTAACATTTCTGTAAGCTTGAAATTATATCAGTTTTTAAACACTTAAAACTTATGACAAATGTTTATCAGACTGTAAAGTAATTCAAGTATTATGTTATTTTTCAGGAATTTGTAATATTTGTGGATTTTGTCTGCTCTTAAATGTACTGCTTCTTTCTTCTTAATATCCTAAATAAATGTTTATTTTTTTAGTCAATTTTTAATTATTTTTCTTCCTCAGGCCCTAGAAAATCTGGATATGCCTCTGGACTGTGTTTGGAGAAGCAGAAAAAAATGGCCTATATGAGAGAAAGATTATGCTAGTTCATACATATACATGTAGAAGCAAGAAGAAAATTTGCTTCATCACGTTTTTGATCTCAGAAAATCCTGTTTCACTTCCACCTAGCTTCTTTGAATTCCTCACTATATTTGCATTAATTAGCATGCCATTGTTTAACATTGATTTAAGTGGGATTATCTTAAAACCAGAATTTGCCTCTTGATTTCCAGACGCAAGAGAATATATTTGCATAATATCCGTGCTCCTTAATTTATATCTTAAATGATCATTTCTATTCCATTAGTTTGATTTTCTTTTCTGATTAGCATTTATTGGCTTGTTTTGGATCTCTGTGGTCTATATTCCTTACCAATTCTCAGAATTTTCTTCTTTTCTACATTGCCAGTACTAATTAAGTGGCTCTTGCATAAACTGCTGACAATTTCCATTCTGCTAGAGCATAACGTTCATGTTATTTCTGCAGAAATATCATGTTATATCTATATTGTTTTAATGTGCTTCTTTCTTATCATGTTCATCCTTATTTAATAGAAACACCATTATACTACATCTTTATTGAAAGTATCAAATATAAAATTCCTTATTTCTCCTATTTCCTAGAAAATTGTTTTTAAAGAAATTTGTTGTATGTGTTTATATTTCTGTTTTTAAGCCTTTAAATGAAAATAATAAATTCTATTATGTTTGCAAAGGCAGACTAATGAGGAAGATTCTTCCATTATTTTCATTATACATGAGAATTAGTAGAATTTTCCTTTTACATCAAACAGTATGCAAGTAGCAGTACAAACTGTTTTACTTATTAACTAGCAGGTAGGAAGCTGTCTCAAATTCCTTGTGCAAAATATATCCCATAAAATAGTCCACCTAGCTTACTATACATTCTAAGCATTGGCCCAATGGAAATACATGACAATCTGAATGGAATACATGGCAATGATAGATTAAATCTTATTTCTGTTTAAAGATCAATTAAAAAAAGAGAAAAAATATTTCAGGACTACATTTTATACTGGGCAAAAAATCTTTCTCTGCCTCCTGCCTTAGATATATCTTTATTTGTATTCATCAAAGATCTCCTTGAACCTCCTCAAGCAACCTACCTCCCGGGGTAGCTCTTGTAGTAGTAGTATTTGGGAGAGTAGTAGTTGATATAGATCAGGAGTTCTTAATCGTTTTTGTTCTGTGGACACTTTTGCCAGTCTGGCAAAAACCACAGGCCCCTTACTAAGTTTACATTATACAGTGTATTATTTAATAAATATATCACACCCACACCAACAGGTACCCTGAAGAATAATGTTTTTTTGAATTTCAATTCAAGCTCACAGATGCCTTGTTACAAATCCCTGGTATAGATAAAACTGGTGAATCAGTCCGACTCCCAGCAGAAAACCAAAAAAGCACAAGGAAATATGTCTAAAAAGAATTTTAATAAAGTTACTATTAAACAATTTTAAGTGGGATTAAAGAAACAAAAATGAACGTGGGGAAAACAGTGGATCTTGTGGCACCCACAGACTAATATCAAAATAATTTTATAAATAAATCCCTTATCCTGAGTGGGAAAGGGAAGAAAAGGCATTATTGGATAACTGTAAGAGTTGAAGCTGCTTGGCAAATGCTGTATGGGACACATTAGGTCAGAATCTTGAGGTTCTTCTCCTGCCAATGCCTTATATTCATTATATGAGAGTGAGTTTTCTGGGCAACAAGTCATAGAAAAAAGACATAGCAAGGATCTGAAAAGGCAAGTGAAGAAGCATTTCTTCATATTCTTCAATATAGCCGTGTATATTGTTTGAGTTCCTTTTGTCTATATTGAGTCATCCTCCTATATTCTACCTAGATCTTCATTTTAGTGTGTGTACACTCTGCTCTTCTGAAGTGTTTTCCATCCCTGTCTCTGCTTTCCATATTACTGGAGTAATGCTGCTTTAGGCTGAGTGACTTCTTGGCTTCCAAGTTACAGCTATCAGTGAGCAAGCATTACCTATAATTTGTGTACCAGTGACTTACTTCTTTGGTTGGTGTTGTTTTGTTGTTTATGTATATTTATGTATCTTTGTCTTTTTACATTTCTTTTTGTTTTAAGAGGTGGGAATCTATCATTCATTCACAATAATTATTCTATTTAATTGACATATTAAAAAGTACTCTCATTTTGGAGATACTAAGGTATACTTTTCATCAGATACTTCCTCATTCTTTATTTTTAAAATGTGAACAGGGATCTCAAAGGCACTTACTTACCCTTTCAACCTCCTTTAATTTCTACTATCTACTTTAGAAGAACTGAAATCCATGGGAAAGTTTCTATGCTTAATTTTTTTTTTTGGTCCAAATACAGCATCTTTCGGAACCCTGCCCTAAGCTCTTTTGTCCTAAGTGCATAGACCATAGGGTTTAGGGCAGGGGGAATAATGTTGTGCAGCACATTGAGTAAAACTGGAATCAAAGTAGCCTTAGTCTCTGCCAGGTGAGTGATTGAAACCACAACAATGGCAGTGTAGAAAAAAAAGATGAGGATAAGGTGGGAGCTACAAGTGCTCAGAGCCTTGAATGCAGCTTTGGTCGAGTTCAGTCTAAGAACAGAGTGCAGAATCAAAATATATGATACTATTATAAGGCTTAGATCACTTCCCATGCCAAGCCAAGCCAGAACTAGTTGGCAAATTCTGTTTGGCCTCCTGTCATCACATGCTAGGCGTGTGACCCCAAGGTTAGAGCATAGACAATGCTCAATCTCATTCTTGGAGCAGTAATTGCGTTGGGCTGCAAGCACAGGCACTGGAATGACAAACAATCCATTTCTAAACACCATGAATAGGGTAGCTTTTAAGATTAAGGTATTGGTGACAATTGATGAGTAGCGAAGAGGGTGGCAAATGGCCACATATCTATCAAAAGCCATGCAGAGAAGGATACCAGACTCCATTCCAATAAAGCAATGAATTGCATAAATCTGAGCAAAACACTCAGGCAGACTAATGACCTTGGCATCAAACCAGAAGATGGCCAGGATCTTGGGCATGATGGTTGTGGCCAGGCCCATATCAACCACACAGAGTGTGCCTAAGAAATAGTACATGGGTTGCTGTAGAGCAGAATCCTGGCAGATGGTGGTGAGGATGAGGGTGTTAGCACCAATTGCTAGTAAGTAGAGGAGTGCAAAGGGTAAGGAGAGCCAGTGTTGCCATCTGTGAATGCCTGGCAATCCCATCAGGATGAACTCAGAGACCTGGAATTTTGAGCTATTAGATATTTTAAGAGAAGCAGACATATTTTCCTAAATAAAAAAAAAAAAAATTCAATGTTGCTTTCTCCAGGTAAAACATAATTAAACACCATTTTAAAACTGTCTCCATATAATGCGATTTGGTGCTATAACAATAAATCCTGTAGTCTATCTTTTATAGCAATTTAAGGTAAATAATAAGAAAATTCTAGAATTTTACCAGCAGAAGACAAACTTAAAAGTCATTATCAATGTTTACCATCCAGAAAGAAAACGCAATATGGACCTCAAATCTCTATTTTTCTTCTCTTCAGTTATTCCAGATTAGGGGCTACTGTGTAACTATAATTCTTTCCTTTTTTTCCAAAAACTTTTTTCAGTCTCTTGAAATGTTTTATAGAATCAAATGTATGTGTTTGTTTCTTTCACATTTTTCCCAGTCTTGCTTCCTTAGGTTTTATAAACTGATACTACCTGGAGTTTTAAAAATGATAAATCAGTAAAGATTAAATTTTGAAGCTATACCATTACAAGTTGATATAGCTGTCCATTAATGTTTACATAGGCTTCTAAAACCTTGATAATATGGCCTTTGAAAGACTTGCAGATATAACGCTTTTGCAGATTGGGAGGGAGGAAATTTTTCATGAATATTATACTTTGTATGGACTTCTGAGTAGGTTCCAAAGAATAGCTTAAAAGAAGTTAAGTCATCCTAGCTGACTTTGTAAATTTAAAGAGTCATAAAATGGAGATATAAATAGGAATTAATGTGGTTTTTTTTTCCTGGTTGAGTCTTAGAGAACCTAAACAGACATATAAAAACAGCATTTAGATACAAGCAGTAAGATGCTTCATATCCTAGGAACAAGAAATAAGAATTACCTGACATAGCTGCCATGAGATGCCCATAATCATATTCAAAACTGGACTCACCATCTTTCCTCAAATTTTATTGCTTTTCATATATTTTTAGCCTGTACAATGGCCCAGCCAACCACTCAGTAAACCTAACCTAAACCAGAAAATCAGCTGCCCCTTTTCCTCACCTTAAGAAACAATTTCTTCCTTAGCCTGTGGAAGTAAATCAAGGAAAAGTCGTGCACTTTGACTCTATGGTACTACTGCTTTTGATATAATTCAAACTTTTAAACAACAATAAAAAAGGAATTGAAACTGTAAATATGTCTCATATTGCCCACAGATACACATAATACTTGCTATTAAAATTATTGATTATAGAAGGCATTTCATTCTCAAAATTTTGCCATAGTAGAAACTATTACAGGTTTATGAAGAAGTAAAACAAGGTGGAAAATAGGTACTAAAGTTGAAAAGGCATCTTAAAATTAGGATTGTTAGCAATTTTATTTAAATATATTGTTGGTTTATTCTTGGTATAATTTGTTTTAAATACAGGTAAAAATCTGGAAGATAGGAAAAGTTCCCTGTGATCCTGTGATACAACCAAGAAAGGAATTTTCTTATTAACAACTAGATTTCATTTCCTTTCAGCTATTTCTTGCTGTCTATATGTTTGTATAAACATATATCATGCATAGTAGGTTAAATCATCTTTCTTTAATGGCAGATATAAAATGAAAAAAAGTCAAATAAGATGTATCCATATAAAGATTTAATGTATAACAGGTACAAACAGACTAGGAGATGAATCTAGTTTTTCTTTGGGCATTTAGATATGAGTTCTGAAGAAGTTCAGCATAGCAATTCCATTTTTAAAGAGCTTGGAAGTGCATAAGACATTTAACTGTACAAGCCAAAGTATTTCTTCAAGCATTCACTCATTATTACATATCCTCTTACTAAACACACAGCCTGTATCTATGATGTTTTCACCACTTTATTTTAATTTGTTATTTTCAATTTAATATATACATGAAACAGTTAAGAGGAGCAGTATATATTACACAGAAGGAAAATAAATTGTTTCAATATTTCTTACAATTTTGGTGAGCAAAAAATAGAATGAGACTCTGTTATGTAAAACTGTTATTATATCAACCCTGAAGGTAAGATCAAAGAGACTAACACTGGTCAGGTGTTTAATAGATAAGGGAATTTCTAGAATGTTATATGTCCCTAATATTTTCTAATTGTAAATTCATTCCCTTTTGTGGTCAGTCACAGTTGCAACATGTTCCCAAAACAACACAAGAAAAAGTTTACGATGAGCCATTGGATGCTCTGGGATTCAGGCAAAAACTATCCAAGGTTTCAGTACTTACTGTAGTTATTAGCAGAAACTCAGTCTGAAGTCTGTCACTGGTATAGATTTTATAATGGGTGAAAACAGAACTTTCTGAGAAAGAAGTTGTCTTGAGATGACATGTTCTCAGCTTATACAGGACACAGAAATTATAGGCTTTGGGATTTTATGAGTAATAATGAGTTCAAAGACCTAAGGATAGTAGACCTCCTTTGGAGACTTAAGGAGGGAGAGGCCCCCAGAGAAATCTGAATTTCTAAGATGTTAAATCCCAAAAGATGAGAAAGGAGATGAACTCAGAGAAATGTTTCCTCTGAAAGTAACCTTAGAATTCACAGAAGGGAAAAAAATTAGTCTTCATTATGAAACCATGATTACTCTATATCATGTGGACAATTGTATTACAGTGTTTGAATCATTCTTAAGAACAACACATAGGAGGATAAGTTGTGTCTTTAAATATTCTTAAAGTGGAAAATATTTATACATTCAAAAATATATATTGAGCTCCTTTGGGGTTTAGAAATTGTGGTGGGTTAAAATGATAAATAAAACAGTCATGGTTCCTGCCATCATGGAAAGTATGTTCTAATGAGAAAGGACTAAAATAGTAATTACTAAATAAATAATCAAGTAAACTTGTAATTGTAGTTTGGCATGAGTGTTTTAAAACAAAATACCTAGAATTATGAGATCATGGAATAGAGGAAATTAATCTAGTCTTATTGTCAGGGGAGGTTTGCCTGAAAAAAAATGGATATATAATGAATTCAAATATTTGTGCAGGAGTTAACTCCAATGTGTGTGTGGCAAAATTCCAGGAATATGCAGATGCTGGAATGAGAAAAATAATGGCATATTCAAGGTAATAAAAGAGGACAAATGCTGCTGGATTCCCTACATGTGGTGAAAATAAGATATGATATGAAAAAATCTGTTAAGGTAACACAGGCATTAGACATGTAAGCAAATTTATTCTAAAATAATAAGAGGACACTAAAAGGTTTTTAAGAGAATTAGGACATAGAAATAATATGGAGACCAGATAAAAAGTGGCAAGAATAAATATAAATAAATCAAGTAGGCAGCTACCAAAGCAGTCCTAGCAAAAGAGAACTGTATCGTGACCTAGTTCTGTTAGTCTCCTGAGGATCAAATAAGATGAAGTTAGAATATATTTATTTAATTAATTTATTATTATTATTTTATATAATCAGTTATAGATGACTTTTCAGAAAGAACTATTTATTTTCAGAGTACATAAGCAAAAGTCATACTGGGGTGGGATAAAGAGTAAAGGAGAGACTATTAAAGGGAGAAATCGTTGCTGAGAATGAATTTAGGGAAGTTTAATTGTAAAGCGAGGAAATATAGAGTAAAAGTTGGATGAGTTCTTGATATTTAGAGTTGGGATTTTGTTTTTTCCATTCTTAAATCTTTGTTTGCTTGTTATAAGGGTATAAAAAATAATGCATGTATAGATACTGCTAAAACTAATTGGAAGATAGAGATTGGTAATAATACAGTAAGGAATGGATAAATTATCCTATATACTTGCCTAGAAAAAATGAGGTGTGATGAGAGCCACCTTCCACAACTCACAGGCAGCCATGCAGAGATCTACCTCAGCAAAATGGACTTGTCATTTAATATCAGGAAAGGAGGGTAAGATGTTTACAGATAAAGGTTGGTGTATTAGTCAGCCAAGGGGGTACTGATGCAAAGTATCAGAAATCTATTGGCTTTTTTAAAGGGTATTTATTTGGGATAAAAGCTTACAGTTACAAAACCCTAAAGGGTCCAACTCAAGGTACCATAGAGTTACTTCCTCAACAAAAGCTGATGCAACATGTTGAAGCAAGACGACAGGAGAAGTCTGTGAGCATTCAGCCTTCCTCTTTCCTCTTAAACTTCCATGGGCACAGATTCTTCTGATCTCAGCTGTGGGCTAGAGGGCTTATTCCTTTCTGGATTTAGGTGCTCTGGTCACGTCACAAATTCAGCTGTAAACTGTCAGGTTAATGGCTCATCTCTCTTATCAAAGCTGACAATTTCTCTCCTCTTCTGTGTCTATAAGCTCTCTCTATTGCTCTATGTATTTTTTAGTGTGCCCCCTGGGTAAGTGTCCATATATATAGAGACGACAAGCAGGCAGGGACCCAAAGTGTGTCACCCTAATGATGTGGCTGAATCAAAGCCCTAATCTTAATATAATTTAATTAAAGGCATCTCAACTGAATATAATAAAATCAGAGGTTATCATGCTCAGAAGAACAAACCAGTTTATGAACATAATCTGTATCTCTTTATAGAATTCATAAATAATATAAAACTGCCACACTAGGTTTGATTTATTTTGTTATGTTTAGATATAGGAATATAAAAGAGTTACTATCTGTTAGTATTTCAGAAGAATGTTTGGACAAAGAGCAGGAGAGTGTTCCAAATTAATGAAACAATTCTTTTTATAATACAGAGAAGTAAAGACACAACACTGAAACACAAATAACAGTCATGGAAGATTTTTAAAATCCCTTTGTTGCTCATTAAATTATTTCATGTGATTCAAATGAATGTTCTCTTCTAACCCACTAGAGCGAAATATCACCATGCACTTCACTAATGTAGGAAACTATTCTAAGATACGTATGATACATGATATATGTAAATGATAAGGCCATAAAGCCACCCAAAATTCTGCTACTTCTAGATATTGTTATTAAGGGTTATAAATGATTTCTTAGAAAAGGAAACACCTTCTGGAAAGATCAATTGCAAAACAAAAATAGAAAATCTTAGACTTACATAAAGTGTCATTTAAAATGCCATAAAAGCATATAGAAAGGTACCTAACTGAGACTTGGAGTAATCAGGAAGCTGTTTCAAGAGGAAATGATATATAATGTGATATATATTACTTGGTCATTTCCTCCACATAGATCACAGTGTTATTCTTGCCTTTGTGACTTTGTAAACATATATCATTTTAATGCCCTTCACCCACTCTACCTAATTCCTGCTCAACTTACAGGCATCATTTTCTTCATAAAGACATCCTTTAATGTCTCTTAGACTGGATAGAGACCCATCCTCCAGATCCTCACAATATCATGTATATAGTAAAGCACCATTGCAGGTTTTCTGAAAGAATGATTCTCATTCACTATATTAACCTCATAATATCATTTAAAAATCTATTTATTTTCTTTTATTCTCCACAATACAATAGAATTCTGCATGATAGGGAGAACCTGGTATTCATTTTTGTATCTGCATTTCTTAGGATGGTATGTGACATATATTAGATACTTATACTTTTTTTTGACCAAGCAAATGAGTCATATTTCATATGTGACTTTAAGTATTTTTTAAATATAGGCTAATGACTATGTTTAAGAAAACATAAAAGGAAGCTCTAAGAATCAAAACTGGAATATACATGCATAAATTACCAAAGCTGATAAAGCAAACAAAACATTTTGATCATAAAACACGAAGTAAAGTGTCCCTCCATAAGGCAATAAATTATTTATTTTTCTTTCTTTCCTTTTAATCAGGCTATAAACTGTTAAGGTAACTAAAGGCAGACCAAATATATTGGTTGGGATATTAGGGTAAATTATTAAAACTCCATTATGGAAAGTGGACATAAACTTGTTTCAATTTTTAAAAACTATAAATCAGTGTGCAGAGCCATACCATAAAATAATAAACATGAAGGTAAAAATAATGTCCATTTGTTAGAAAAAAATACACAAAAATTTTGGATTAGACATATTAATTTCAGAAGAAGAAGATATCAAAATAGGGGAAAAAAAGTTGGGCCAGGATTATTTCATGAGAAACTCTAGGTAAAATAGGATTAATTAAAGTTGATTGTTCATACTATGATGATTCTTCTCCAGTTTTGATAAATTATCTCAGCAGTCCAAATCATGGGAAGCACAGAAATCTCCTTAATTTATTAGTATAGAATAGGTAATTTCATATGTGGATTTTTCAAATTGACATTTCAACCTACTTAATACTCCAGTTTTCATTTTATTATCACAGATTTACTTTTAAGCTAAAATTTCAGCTTTACAATATCAAAAAGTTTATTCATTTTTATTTTAGAAAAACATTCAAAATATGGTGGTTTCAATTTTAAGGAAAATGTTTCTGCCAGGACCAAAAATACAATACTGAGTTTGTCTGTGTTATAAATACAATGATATATATTTCAAAGAACTTCCATATACATCATTTACCAAAACATAAATTCAGAATAAATATATATATATATAATATATATCACAACTAATTACAATAGGAGGAAGAATAGCCTGAGATAATGCTTTAAAACAATTTTTGAAAATGTTATACTTTGTATTACTTTCTCTCTTATTAAATTTCCCTAGAAGGAAACAATGAATTGGACTGTGGGAAACATTTTTACTTTTTTAAAAACAATACATTAAATTTGTGATTAATATTATGTCATTTTGGTTTAAGCTTATTTGCTTCTCTGGCATTTATTAATGTGAGTACTGTTAATTTGTTAATTTAAACATATTCCCTGGCAAATGCTTTTTTTTTTTAATTTTTATTTTTAGGAGGTCCTGAGACATAAATCCAGGACTGGAAAATGCTTTTAGTAAAAATGGAATCATAAAATATCTTTATATAAATATTACTTTTTATATAATTAAAAATATAAAATCAGCATATTATCATACCATTAAATGTTCTTCCAAAGGAGAATTTTTAAGACTGCATAAAGGTTTTAAAATGAGAGAATACTTTACTTTTTAAAATATTCTATCCTTTGACATCTAGATATTTTTAACTTAATAAAATGCTACAATAAATATATTTACTCTTGAGTGATATATGGCACCACAGAGCTGATAGATGGGCCTCTCTTGCTTGCAGTTGTAGACTGCGTGGTACCCCAAATGATGGAGATCCTGAGACCTCTGCAGATAACCAGACACTACAGTCAGGGCAGATACCTCAGGAGTTTGGCACCCTGCCGGTGGGCCATACTTTGGAACTGAATGCCCCCAGTGTGACAGAGTTAGACTCAGTTTTGATTTTCCTACACAGGGCTCTTCCATCACTCATTGTTTTTTAAGTAAAATTCAAATATTGATTTAAGTGGTTTTCAGTGAGTTTGTGTTTCGTATAATAAAGGAAAGTTCTCTGGATTTCCAGACTTAGTAAATTAATATTTAAAGTAAAGACTTTAAATCTATATTTTCAGTGAACATTTCTATTTTATTTTCTGTTCTGTAATAACTCATTTTGAGTTTATCTTGGCTCAGGTGTTCTTAAATGCTCTCCTCACTTTATTTTATTTTCCTAACTTTCTTCTTTATTTCTTTAATCTTTTAATGAGGAAGAAAAAAATCATTTTATAAATGTTGAAACAATACTTTATTCCAAGGATAACCTCAACTTAGGTGTATTTATATGGAGATAGATTTAGTTATGGATTTCATTTTCTAATATTTTATTCAAGAGTTGATTTTATACATGTTCTTAATTAGCATTTTATTCCTATCATCTTTTTTTGTACTGTCCTTCTCTGCTTTGGCTTTATGATAATTCCAATTTTATAAAATGAATTCTAAAGTTTTTTCCTATATTCTTTACATTTCCTAAAGTTGTATTATAAATTTCCTTAAAGGTTAGAAATTTTAAGACTAGTCTAGGACTTAAACTCTAATAGAGCACCCACCAACTTTTTTGAGATGCCCTGGCTTGCAGAGACTAAAATAGAATCTTTTATAGGAAAAGGTGGTCAGTGAAGGATGAGATGGACAATCAGTCAACTGGTATAATCAAAGCATTTTCCACAGTGTTTGAGTAGCAATGACTTAGCCTTGATGCATCTGAGAAAAGACAAGAGAGTTACTGTACTGTGAAACTGTGGGACAGAATATAAACTGTAATGTAAATTATACCCCAGGTTGGTGGCAATGCTTCAATATAAGTTCATCAAATGTAACAGATGTAACACATTAATGAAGGATGTTTTTAAGGTGCAAAACTTGGGAAGGGACATGGACAGGGATACATGGAAATCCCCTATTTTTTTTAAGTAACACTTATGTTATATAAAGCTTCTTTTAAAAATTAATTATAAAAAAGGAAACAAAATGAAAAAAGATAGTTACTATAGCGAATAGTGAAGAGATTTAAAACGGAGTTGGGAGGCCATTCCAGAAGTTAGTATTATAACTGAAAAAGTATGCACAACTAAGAACAATGGGGTTTCAAAGAAATTTAATCACCATAAACCAATCATAAGATGAAGACATCAGTAAACTGTCTAGCTTGAAGGACAATTGGAAAGCTCCAAATATCCACCAATAATTCTCTGCAAACAACTTAAGTAATCCCCTTTTCCTTTAAAATCTTTTGCTTAAGTGTCCCAAGACAGGACATTAGTTTGGGTTGCTACCCAGAATTGTAATTCTAAAACCTCAAATAAATGCTTGTGTTACATGCAGCTCAGTTTATTTCTTGATCAACAGGTCAAACTTGGGAGGTTAGAGGGCAAGATGGTGGCTGCGTGAGCTTGCCTGGTAGTGTCTCTGCAGGGGGCGGCTGGGCAGCGTGGAAGGCTCTTTAGGACCGCGCTGTTTCGGGGATTTTTGCTGGTTGGAAGGTGTTTGGACGTCAATTCAGTGGGAAGGTAACAGAGAGGATACGTCTATAATATATAAACGGAGATCCCAGCTGGGCGCGGGAAGTTCCCTCCTTGGGTGGGCGGAGCCGCGGTAGCGGGCGCTCTTGCAGCTCCGGAGCCGCGGCGGCCAGGGTTTTTGGTTTTTTTTTTCCTTTATCTGGAGGCTTTGCGGTGCTGAGAAATTCGCGGATACTGTGCTGGCTGGTGGGGGATTGTTGGGACAAGACTCCTTGGCGGATTGATTTGGGGAGACAGACGGTGTTTTCTTGTGAAGCGGGGGACGTTTTAGTCGCCGGACAGGGGGGGAAGCGCTTCCGCCTGGAGCCCCATCCCCACAGGTCCGGCTGCCGATCTGCAACAGAATTGGATTTTGAGCAATAAGGGGACACAATTGGGAGACTGTTGTAGGGTGCAGTGAGGGAGGAGGACACGTCTGGAAGCTGATTGGGGAATATTTTGCGAAGTTTGGGATTTCGGATCTTAGAGTCTGTTTTCCGCGTTTCCAGCTGAAGCCCACCCCACCCGGCGGGGCTTGGGATCTGGGTCATTGAACGGGCCGTGGTGTAGAGGCGCCCTCAAGTGGCCGTTGCGTGGGAGCACAGGGAGCGAGCTGTCCAAAGGCTGATACCCTGAGGAGTAGGTGAATTTCAGGGATTAGACATTCAATTTAGAATTCGCGGATCTGGCTTCCCCCACGGGGCTGGCACCCAGCTACGGGGATCCCTGAGGGCTGTGTTGCACTGCGGGGCTCCTAAGCTTTCCGTGGACCAGATTTGAGATTCCCAGGTCTGGGTCCCCTGGACTCTGGCGGTCCACACCCCAGACTCACACCTCTTGAGTCTTCAGTGTCTCAGACTTTCCACCCCTGAATCCATCACGCTCTGGGGTCTACCTGGGATCCTTGAGTGCTTTGGACCTTAACGTTTGTGTTTTATCTATATTGGTTCATATTGTTTTGTTTTTATTTTCACTTTATCTTATTTTTTACTCTTTTTGACGCCCTGATTGCTAATATTGCATTATCCCCTAGTCTTTTCTCCTAGCGTGTCCCCCAAAGTCCTTTTTTTTATATATATATAGTTATTTAGGGGTTTTTTTGGTTGTTGTTTTAGATAGTGTTGCAAATGTGACACGTGTATACCTGTATCACTCTTCCCCCTATCTGTTCCCCACCGTTTGCTTATCCTCTTTTTCTTTCTTCCTTTCTTCTTGTCTTTCTTTTTTTCTTTATTATAATTAGTTTTTTTTTTCAGTTTTCTCTTTCCCTCTTGTCCCTCATTTTCCACTTATTTTATTTTAGTTCAAGTACACAATAGGTGCTACAGGGAACACCTCACATTTGCTGGGTTTTCCCATCCTCCACTGCCTCATTTCTGTGTGAACTGATTTAGGTTACCTACACTATCCCCCTTCCCCTGCATCTTGATATCCACTATCATCTACTGTCTCTACTATATTCCAACCCCCACCTCCCATTCTTTGATCCACAAAGTGTCTAACTCTTAATTTCTAATACCTTTGCTCTGTTTTCTGTCTGTTATCCACTCTTGAAATTATTACCTTTCTTTTCTTTTTCCCTCTCTCATGAAAACAATAGCTTTGTAGTTCATACCATATTCCGCCCATATTCAGTCATCTACTTCATAAAAGGTACTCTACCTACAGCTATAACTCTGTACAATCTACATGAATCTAACCTCCATCCTCCCAGATCTCATATTCTTGCTTTGTTAACATACATTACTAATACTACTTTACACTTTTCCCTTGCTGACACAATTGCCTTTCCCCAACACTAATACTTTCCTCTAAAGTGAACTTAACCAACAACAAGTAACTTGAATAAGAAGAAAAAAGTGACAAAGAGAAGATATAACACCTATGCAAAAATAACAACTAATTAACCTCCAAAAGCAGACAAAGAAGCTAAGGAACTGATTAAATTCGTCAAAATAAAGAGATGACCAGAAAGCAACAAAAATCTACAAACCAAACCAATAATCAGGAAAACATGACTGAATCCAATCAACAAACCAATAATCACGAAGGGGAGCAAAACTTGGCACAAGCAATGAAAGAACTCAGAACATTCATCACCGACAAATTTGATGCAGTAATGAAAGAGGTTAACAACATGAAGACATCACTTGGAGGGGAAATTGCAGACATACGCAAAAACATAACAGATATGATGGGAATGAACACCACAGTTCAAGAAATCAAAAATACACTTGCAGCAAATATCAGCAGACTAGAAGAGACAGAGCAGAGAATTAGTGATGTGGAAGACAGTACATCAGAAATCAAACAGATAGTAGAAGGGGTCAATAAGAAGATAGAAAAAATCCAATTAGGATGTAGGGACCTGAATGACAATGCAAAACGCTCAAACATACGTATTATAGGCATTCCAGAAGGTGAAGAGAAGGGAAAGGGGTCAGAAGGAGTGTTGCAGGAAATAATGGCTGAAAACTTCCCAAATCTACTGAAAGAGACAGATGTACATATCCAAGAAGCACAGCGCACTCCACAAGTCATAAACCCCAACAGGCCCACCCCAAGACATATACTTATCAAATTATCCAAAGCTCAAGACAAAGAGAAAATCCTAAAAGCAGCAAGAGAAAAGAAAACCATCACATACAAGGGAAGCTCAATTAGATTAAGTGCTGATTTCTCTTCTGAAACCATGGAGGCAAGAAGACAGTGGTATGATATAGTCAAGGTACTAAAGGAAAAAAACTTCCAACCAAGAATACTCTATCCAGCTAAACTAGCATTCAAACATGAAGGAGAGTTCAAAATATTCACAGACAAACAGAAACTGAAAGAGTATACCAACAAGAAACCTCCCCTTCAAGAAATTCTAAAGGGAGTTCTGCAGGAAGAAAGGAAAAAACAGGAAAGGCAAAGTTGGAGGAGAGTATAAGACCAACAGCAACAACAAAAAAGACAAAAATAAACAAACAAAATATGACAAACACAAATCCAATCAAAATATGGCTAACACAAATAATTCCTTGATAGTAATAACACTGAATGTCAATGGATTAAACTCACCTATCAAAAGATTCAGACTGGGACATTGGATAAGGAAATATGACCCATCCATATGCTGTCTATAAGAGACACATCTTAGACCCAGAGACGCATGGAGATTGAAAGTGAATGGCTAGAAAACAATCATACAAGCTAACAATAACCAAAAAAAGGCAGGAGTAGCTATATTAATATCAGACAAAATAGACTTTAAATGTGAAACAATTGTGAGAGACAAAGAAGGATACTACATTTTAGTCAAAGGGAAAATCTGTCAAGAAGATCGAACAATCATAAATATCTATGCCCCTAACAAGGGTGCCTCTAAATACGTCAGGCAAACGCTGGAAAAACTAAGTGAAAGAATAGATACATCTACACTTATAGTGGGGGATTTTAATACACCACTATCAACTCTGGACAGAACATCTCAAAAGAGAATCACCAAAGAAACAAAACATCTGAATAATATATTAGAGGAGCTCGATCTAATAGACATATATAGATCGCTACACCCAAACACAGCAGGACATACATTTTTCTCAAGCGCACATGGATCATTCTCCAAGATAGATCATATGCTAGGCCACAAAGAAAGGCTGAACGAATTCAGAAAGATTGAAATCATACAAAACATTATCTCTGACCACAGTGGAGTCAAGCTGGAGATTTGCAAGGGACAGAAGCCCAGATTTCACACCACGATTTGGAAATTAAACAGCACACTCTTAGAAAAACAGTGGGTCAAAGAGGAAAATCTCAAAAGAAATCAATGACTACCTTGAAACAAATGATAATGATAACACAACATACCAAAATTTATGGGATGCAGCAAAAGCAGTACTGAGAGGGAAGTTTATAGCCATAAATTCATATATCAAAAAAGAAGAAAGAGCAAAAATTGAAGAACTAACTGCACATTTGAAGGAATTAGAAAAACAACAACAAAGTAGCCCAACAGGAAGAAGAAGGAAGGAAATAACAAAGATAAGAGCAGAACTAAATGAAATAGAAAATAAGAAAGCACTTGAACAGATAAACAAGACCAAAAGCTGGTTTTTTGAGAAGATTAACAAAATTGACAAACCTTTAGCAACACTAACAAAGAAAAAAAGAGAGAAGATGCAAATACACAAAATAAGAAATGAGAAAGGCGATATCACCACTGACCCCACAGAAATAAAGACTATCATAAGAGGATATTTTGAAAAACTATATTCCAACAAAAATGACAATCTAGAGGAAATGGACAAATTCCTAGAAACACATAAGCAGCCCATATTGACGAAAGAAGAAATTGATGATCTTAACAAACCAATCACAAGCAGAGAGATAGAAATGGTTATCAAAAATCTCCCAACTAAGAAGAGCCCAGGGCCAGATGGCTTCACAGGTGAATTCTACAAAACATTCCGGAAAGAACTGACACCAATCCTGCTGAAACTATTCCAAAACATTGAAACGGAAAGAACATTACCCAATTCCCTCTATGATGCCAACATTACCCTAGTACCAAAGCCAAACAAAGACATCACAAGAAAGGAAAATTACAGACCAATTTCTCTAATGAACCTAGACGCAAAAATACTTAACAAAATACTTGCTAATTGTATTCAACAACACATTAAACGTATTATACACCACGACCAAGTGGGATTCATCCCAGGTATGCAAGGATGGTTCAACATAAGAAAATCAATTAACGTAATACACCATATAAACAGATTGAAGGAAAAAAATCACATGATTATATCTATTGATGCAGAAAAAGCATTTGACAAAATACAGCACCCTTTCTTGATAAAAACACTCCAAAAGATTGGAATACAAGGGAATTTTTTGAACATGATAAAGAGTATATATGAAAAACCTAAAGCCAATATTGTTTACAATGGAGAAATCCTAGACTCCTTCCCTCTAAACTCAGGAACAAGACAAGGATGCCCACTGTCTCCGCTTCTATTTAATATTGTCTTAGAAGTACTTGCACGAGCACTGAGGCAAGAACCAGAAATAAAAGGCATTCAAATTGGAAAGGAAGAAGTCAAAATTTCATTATTCGCAGATGACATGATCCTATACATAGAAAACCCTGAGAGATCTACAACGAAGATTCTAGAACTCATAAATGAGTTTAGTAAAGTCGCAGGATATAAGATCAATGCGCAAAAATCAGTAGCATTTCTGTACACCAATAATGAGCAAGATCAGGAGGAAATCAAGAAACAAATACCATTCACAATAGTAAATTAAAAAATCAAATACTTAGGAATAAATTTAACTAAAGAGGTAAAGAACTTATACAACGAGAATTATACAAGATTGTTCAAGGAAATCAAAGAAGACCTAAATAAATGGAAGACTATTCCTTGTTCATGGATAGGAAGACTGAACATTATGAAGATGTCTATCCTACCAAAACTGATCTACACATTCAATGCAATCCCAATAAAAATCAACGCAGCCTTCTTTAAGGAACTAGAAAAACTAACTATGAAATTTATTTGGAAAGGAAAGAGACCCCGAATAGCCAAAGACATACTGAAAAAGAAAAACGAAATTGGAGGAATCACACTACCTGACTTCAAAACATACTATAAAGCTACGGTGGTGAAAACAGCATGGTATTGGCATAAGGAGAGACACATAGACCAATGGAATCGAATTGAAAGCTCTGATATAGAACCTCACATATACAGCCACATAATATTCGATAAAGCCACCAAACCCTCTCAATTGGGAGAGAGTGGCCTATTCAACAAATGGTGTCTGGAGAACTGGATAGCCATATGTAGAAGAATGAAAGAAGATTACCATCTCACACCTTATACAAAGATCAACTCAAGATGGATCAAAGACCTAAATATAAGAGCCAAGACCATTAAAACCTTAGAAAGCAGTGTAGGGAAACATCTACAGGACCTTGTAATAGGAAATGGATTTATGAATATCTCACCAAAAGCACGAGCAGCAAAAGAACTAATAGATAAATGGGACTTCCTCAAAATTAAAGCCTTCTGCACCTCAAAGGAGTTTGTCAAGAAAGTAAAAAGGGAGCCCACACAGTGGGAGAAAATATTTGGCAATCATATATCTGATAAGAAACTTATAACTTGCATATATAAAGAACTCCTATATCTTGAAAATAAAAAGATAAACAACCCATTTAAAAAATGGGAAAAAGACTTAAACAGACACTTCTCCGAAGAAGAAATACAAATGGCAAGAAAGCACATGAAAAAATGTTCCAAATCTCTAGCTATCAGGGAAATGCAAATCAAAACTACAATGAGATACCATCTTACACCCATAAGATTGGCAGCTATGAAAAAAACAGAAGAATACAAGTGCTGGAGAGGATGTGAAGGAAGGGGAACACTCATCCACTGCTGGTGGGAATGCGGAAGGATCCAACCATTCTGGAGGACAGTATGGCGGTTTCTCAAAAAACTAGCCATAGATTTGCCATATGACCCAGCAATACCACTGCTGGGTATATACCCAGCAGAACTGAAAACAAGGACACAAACCGATATATGTACACCAATGTTCATAGCAGCATTGTTCACTATTGCCAAAAGTTGGAATCAACCCAAATGCCCATCAACAGATGAGTGGATCAATAAAATGTGGTATATACACACAATGGAATACTACTCGGCTGTAAGAACAAACACACTACAAACACATGTGATAACATGGATGAATCTTGAGAACCTTATGTTGAGTGAAGCAACCCAGACATTGAAGGACAAATACTACATGACCTCAATGATATGAAATAAACAAGCTGCCCTAGATAGCAAGAGACTGAACGATAGGCTTACAGGAAATCGGAGGGTGGAGGAAGGATATGAGCCGATGTCTGCAGGGGGGGAATTTAAGACGAGATGGTGGTAAGTATGAACACAAAGAAGAGATAAAATGGGGGCAAGGGGTTGCCTTTGGTTGGGGCTTTACGGGTTTGAGGGTGGCTGGGGAGGGATGGTTGGGTAACGTTGCCCAAAAGTGGGGGGAGGGAGGGGGAGCATACGAACACAGGAGAGGGTCAGGAGGTGGTGGAGAGTAAAATGCCGAGAAAATCATATCAAAATATAATAAAGAGGGTTACCTGTTTAGAATGCTCGGAGGGGAGGGTCTGATGCAGGACGGGCTCCTGGGGAATGCCTAAATGCTCATTCTGCCAGAGTGGGTGACACCATGGGGTAAAATCCCAAGTAGTGAGAGTGGGGGTGGACCCACATCCTGGGGAGGACTAATGCCACCAAATAGAGGGAACTGTATCCCTCGAGAGAAAGGGTGGCTCCCAGGGCATTGGGGCAGTGGAGCAAGTTAGGCCCTGAACACTATTCCATCTATTTCTGGAAGTGGCTCCTCAGGAAACGAAGGTTGGCTGTCACTGTGGGCACCAAGGTGGAAGGGAAAATGGACGTTAAATGTGTGGAACCAAAGTAAAAGGGGGGCAAGAGAGGAGTTTTTTGAGAGTACACAAGGATGGATATAAAACATGTAATATTACACCATAACATATAGGAGATGACAGACTGATAATGTAAACCATAATGTAAAACATAGGATAACTAAAAATGTAAAGAACTGTGTATCCTAAAGTATGCACCACAATGTAAGCACAGATATTACCTTGTAAGAAAGCTAATATCTCAGACTCTGTACATCACCTTAAGTAAATATGATGTGAAAAGGGTGTAAGAGTATCGCTGTGGAAGGAAAAAGGTTTTGTGGTGGATGTATGGGAGTGCTGTATATTATATATATGCATTGCTGTGGTCTAGGACTCCTGTGAAGAAATGCTGAATAATTAGGGGGGGGGGGGGGGAAAGGATAGGATGTGGAATTTTTTCAAGTCAACATTCTTTATCTAAGTTCTTTATCTAAATTTATCCAAGTTCTTTATCCATCCTTTAAACCCATCGCTATATACCATTCCCTAGTAAGGGACCATGACATTATATTGGGCTTCAAATTTTGGGGAGTTCTGGACCACAGAGTGTTTCAACAATGGCAATGGAGGGATACTGGTATGGGATACCAATGACAGGTGATATATGGCTGACAGGGAGCTGTACAGAACATATGTCCAGGGGGCATGGTAATGATTGGATATACTCATAAAGGCAACAATTAAAAACCACAGCAGGGGGGGTACTGGGTTCCTGGCCAGTGGTGCTCTGCCGCGGTCCCTAGGGGAGCAGCGACAGTCTCCCAGGTACAGCAGCGGGGACCTGGAGGGAGTGAGGGTTCAACAGTGAGCCCCTGATGCTAATGACTATGCTTGTGAGCTGATAAACCTAAAATAAGAACAAGGCCTAGAGCAACATTGTGCCTGGGAATTTCCTCCTGTCAGCCTTCATGTTACTCAAATGTGGCCAGTCTGGAAGCCAAACTCAGCATGTAAATGCAATGCCTTCCCTCCAGCGTGGGACATGACACCCGGGGACGAGCCTCCCTGGCAACGAGGGACCACTATCAAATACCAACTGATGATGCAACTGGAAAAGGACCTTATACGGAAGGTTCAATGCGGATCAGCAGAATATCCATGTCTACATAAAATAACATGACTTTAAAATGCTGTTTGACCTAAAGTAAGGGGGAAATGGAAAGGAGAAATGAGTTTATATGGCTACGAGTTTCTAAAAAAAGAGTCTGGAGGCTGGCAGAAGGATTGCCCTCATGCACAACTGAGCAGAGTCAGAGAGACAGATAAAGCAGATACAACCCCCAGATATTGGTTCCTTTGAAGGCTAAAGAGACCCATGAGAGTTATGGCCATGGCCGATGGGGTTAACTACCAGGGCAGATGGCCCCTCTTTGGAAATGGTGTTTATGTGTGATGAATCTGGACTCAGATGGGATCTCCCTTCATAAGACTTTCATGCTAATGTGCTGGAGGTGCCGCTAACGTTGGGATTTAAGATATATTTAGGGGATTTGAATCTCTGGACTGACAATGTGATAGCCAGGTCCTGAACCTCAACAGACTCCAGCACCTACAATCTGATTTATTGTACTTACCACACTCAGCTAAGATGGAGTTGAAGAAGGACAATCACCACACCATGGAGCCTAGAGTGATTACAACTGAAAATGGGAGGATTGCATCCAGCATCCATGTGGAATTTGAGCCTCCTCTTGACATAGAGGTGCAATGGACACAACCAATCCAATGTCCACATAGAAGAGGTGGTATTGGATTGAGAAAAGTGGACATTGTGGACGATGGGTATGGGGAAAGGCAGGAAGAGATGAGAGGTGGAGGTGTCTTTGGGACATGGAGCTGCCCTGGATGGTGCTTCAGAGGCAATCACCGGACATTGTAAATCCTCACAGGGCCCACTGGATGTAATGGAGGAGAGTATGGGCCATGATGTGGACCATTGACTATGAGGTGCAGAGGTGCCCAAAGATGTACTTACCAAATCCAATGGATGTGTCATGATGATGGGAACGAGTGTTGTTGGGGGGGGAGAGGGGGGGTGGGGGAGCGGGGTTGAATGGGACCTCACATATATATTTTTGATGTAATATTATTACAAAGTCAATAAAAAAAAAAAAGAAAAAAAAAAACAGGTCAAACTTCTGCCAGCTAACAGGAATATACTTCTTAAAATATTTCAGTTGATTTATTGCTTATTGAGCAAATAAATTCTTCCCTATTTCTTGCATTTTTAAAAATTTTAATTGAAGTTTATCATTCATACATGAACATACATAAGCAATAAGTGTATATTAAAAGTTGTGAGCTTACAAAATAAATGTGCATATTATCATAAAGGGCATAATAAATGTTGTGAAGATGTCAATTTTATCCAAATTGATTCAAAGATGTATCACAATACCAGTCAAAATTTAAACAGCCTACTTTACAGAAATAGAAAAGCCAATTACCAAACTGAAAGAGAAAGGGTTCCAAATAGTCAAAACCATGGTTAAAAAAAGTGTAAGGTTAGAGGACTCATACTTCCTGATCTTTAACTGTATTATAAAGCTGCAGTGGTCTAAACAGCATGGAACTTGCATAAAGATAGACACATGGATCAATGAAATGTAATTGAGAATTGAAAATAGGCCCTCACCTCCATGGTCAACTGATTTTTGATAAGTCTACCAAGTCCACTTTTCTTGGACAGAATAGTCTTTTAAATAAATGGGACTGTGAGTACTGGATATGCATAACAAAAAAGAATGAAAGAAGACACCTATCTCACTATGTATACAAGAATCAACTCAAAATGGATCAAAGATCTGAACATATGTTGGGATCATAAAACTTATAGAGGATAATGTGGGGAAATATTTACAAGACATTGAAGAAAGCAATCATCTCTTAAATGTAATACCCAAAGTCCAAGTAATAAAAGAAACATCTTGACAGGTCTTGGGCAAAATGTAGTGTATTTGATGTGATAGCCAGGTCCTGAGCCTCAACAGACTCCAGCACCTACAATCTGATTTATTGGACTTACCACACTCAGCTAAGATGGAGTTGAAGAAGGACAACCACCACACCATGGAGCCTAGAGTGATTACAACTGAAAGTGGGAGGATTGCATCCAGCATCCATGTGGAATCTGAGCCTCCTCGTGACATAGAGATGCAATGGACACAACCAATCCAATGTCCACATAGAAGAGGTGGCATTGGATTGGGAAAAGTGGACATGGTGGCTGATGGGTATGGGGAAAGGCAGGAAGAGATGAGAGGTGGAGGCGTCTTTGGGACATGGAGCTGCCCTGGATGGCGCTTCAGAGGCAATCACTGGACATTGTAAATCCTCACAGGGCCCACTGGATGGAATGGAGGAGAGTATGGGCCATGATGTGGACCATTGACTATGAGGTGCAGAGGTGCCCAAAGATGTACTTACCAAATCCAATGGATGTGTCATGATGATGGGAATGAGTGTTGCTGGGGGGGGGGGGGGGGAGAGGTGGGGTGGGGGGGTGGGGTTGAATGGGACCTCACATATATATTTTTAATGTAATATTATTACAAAGTCAATTAAAAAAAGTAGTGTATTTGAATCTCCACTATTAGCCTTTCTGTTTATTTTTTTCTTTGTTTCCTGTAGCTTCTGATTATCAGGGGATTGCTGCCTTTATATGTGTGTAAATTATTTTATTTTAAATTGTAAAGCATTATATAATAGCCATCATTACTTTTTTTATTGCTGTTGGTGAAAACATAAATATGCCCTTATTTTTTCATTTTGTCAATATGTTCGTATACATAAATACTTATTTTCCGAACAACCATTTCCAACACTCTATCCATTTCTGTTCTGTGGTGTTCATCTTTATTCTGTTTTTATTATTTGTGATACTTTATTTCTATTTCATTTGTGAAAATGCATTAATGTTTAATTAAATAAAAATCTGAATTTCACAAGGCCACCAAGCTCACTCAATTCGGAGAGAATGGTCTCTTCAAAAAATGGTGCTTGGAAAACTAGATATCCATATCAAAAAGAATGAGAGAGGAACACCATTTCACACTTTATACAAAAATCAAATCAATATGGATCAACAATCTAAATATAAGTGCCAAGACATAAAGACCTTGGAAAATAACGTAAAGAAGCACCTACAGGACCTTGTAATAAGAAATGGGTTCATGAACTTCATACCCAAAGCACAAGCTCCAAAAGAAAATACACATAAATGGACGTCCTCAAAATTAAAACCTTTTGTACCTCAAGAAGTTTGTCAAGAATGTGAAAAGACAACCTACATAATGGGAGAAAATATTTGGTAACCATACATCTGATAGGAGCCTAATATCCAGCAAATATAAAGGAATCCTATATCTCAAAAATAAAAAAATAAACAACCCATTTAAAAAATGGGCAAGTGATTTGAACAGACACTTCTCCAAAGAAGAAATACAAATGGCTAAAAAGCACATGAAAAGATTCTAATATCACTAGTTTTTAGGGAAATGCAAATCAAAACTACAATGAGATGCCATCTTACACCCATTAGACTGGTGGCCGTTATAAAAACAGAGGACTACAAGTGTTGGAGAGGATGTGGAAGAATGAGAAACTTCATACACTGCTGGAGGGAATGTAGAATGGGTGCAGCCATTGTGGAGGACAGTTTGGCAATTCCTCAAAAAACTAACTGTAGATTTGTCATATGACCCAGCCATTCCACTGCTGGGTGTATATCCAGAAGAACTGAAAGCAAAGACATGAACAAATATATGCACACCAATGTTCATAGTGGCATTATTCACTATTGTCAAAAATTGAAATCAACCCAAATGCCTATCAACAGGTGAATGGATAAACAAAATGTGGTATATACATAAATGGAATATTACTCAACTCTAAGAAGGAATACAGTACTAAAACATGGGATAACATGGATGAATCTTGAGGCCCTTATGTTGAGTGAAGCAAGACAGGCATTGAAAGACAAATATTACATGACCTCACTGGTATGAATTAAGCAAATTGAGTCAACCCAGAGAGCTAGATACTGGAACATAGGTTTTTAAGAAATAGAAAGGGAGAAGAAGGTTGTGAGCTAACGCCCATATAGGCAAAATCTATGATAAGGTGGAAGTGAGTAGTTGTGCAGTGAAGGAATATAACAGGGATACAGTGATACATTGGGTTGGGTGGTGCAAGCTTGACAGAGGATTAGGGTGGGGAAGGTGAGTTGGATGTTCTATGAAACTGGGAAAGCTCTCTTGGCAATATGACAGGGAAGGGTTACTGGTTTGGGGTGTTGGATGGGGGCATTTGGGATGGGGCACCCCTGAGCAGTCTTTTAGAGAATGAACAAGTGATTATTTTGTCCTAGTGTTTTGTTTTGGTGGCTGGAGACCACATGGTGAGCAGGGATTTGTTGGACTCCCCATCCTGGGGTGGCCTGATATATTCTCAAGCAGAGGGGAGGGTGTCTCTTGAGAACATGGGTGGTTCCTAATGGGGGAGAACAGACTAATGTGTCAAGTCTTCAGCATTGTTGCAGGTATCTATAAACCTTGTTCTTCAAGGAGTGAAACTTAGTGGTTGCCATGGACCCCAGGGGGAGTGAGAAGAAGAAATGAAATAGATGGAAGAGGGGGGTGTTTAGAGGGCAATGTACGTGTTCTGCATGATTCTGCAGTGATGGATACAGGACATGTTAAATTTTAGCAAAATTTTGAAAAATGTATGGTCTAAAGTATAAACCATAATGTGAACCATTGACCATTGTTAGTAGCTATGTATCAATATTTGTGTACCAGATGTGGCAAGTATACCATCCACATGTAAAAAGTTGTTGATTCAAAAGCAGGGAAAGGGGAGACAATGTTCAGTGTATCGGAGTCTCCTATATACTGTACGTAACTTTACCTTAATCTAAAACTTCTTTGAAGACAAAATGAAAAAAAGCAATAGGACACTGGAGAAGAAATGGAAGAAAATCACTCAGTACATACAGGATAACAGATATTACAGGGAAGAAATGCAAAATGTCAAAAAAAATTTTTAAAGATTTTTTGTTATTTTTTAATATCCCAATTTTTTCTTACTTTATTTTAGTTTCAGTTTTTAAAAATTATTACATATTTTGTTTCTTGTGTTTGGACCTGTTATTGTTTCATTTTCCTAATAATTGTATTTGGTGATATTCTGGGCTTCATTTTTAAGGAGGTTTTGAATCACAGAAGGGTTTTAGCTGTGAAAGGGGAGGATCATTGGTGTGGGGTATCAGTGATGGGGATGCATGGGAGGAGGTTCGCCTGGGCATACATATAGGGTATGTGCATGTATTCAGGTGTTTGTGAGGCATTGTCACAGTAAGTAGAGATTCACACGACTGAAAGAATATTGAATTCCCATCTGGAGAGCTCTGCCACATTCTCTAATGGAGCAGCAACAATCAGCCAAGTACAGGGACAATGACTAGTGTCCACTGATGGTCCCTTGATATTAAAGACTGTCCTTATGAGTCTTTGACCCTGAAGTTGCAAAGTAGTCTGGTGTTATAGGATGCCTAAGAGTTACCTCCTGGGAGCCTCCCTATTGCTTGAATGTGGTCTTTCTCTGAGCCAAACTCAGCATATAATTGCATTACCTTTCCCCCAGCATGGGGATGAGCCTCCCTGGCACTGAGAGATTACTACCAAACACCAACAATCAATGCTACTGGAAAAGATCTTGAATAAAAGGGGGAAATGACAAATGAGTTTATAGAAACTTCAAAATGAGTCAGGTGGTTTTCCCAGAGGAAACTCTTAAACACATCTCAGCAGGATCTCATAGATAGCCAAAGTAGATACCACCCCACGTAGTGGGGCTCCTGAGGTCTCTGGAGGCACCCAGGTCCTACAATCATGGCAGATATCTCTCGTGGTTGGTGCCTTGCCAGTGGACACTACTTTGGAGTTTATGCTTCTTGGTGTGGCAGAGTTGGACTCAGATATGACTTCTCTACACATGCCACTTCTATCCCCTTTATTAGAACGTATAGTTGGTGCTGGAGTTTGTAGGTGTACATCCAAGAGACTTGAATCTCTGGTAGTCCAAATGCCAGCTGGGCCCTGAATCTCAATAGAGTTGCAACACCTACTCTCCAGTACATTGTACTCCCCCATGACAACTAACAATAAAGTGAGGATGGACAAACACCACACCAAGAACCAAGAGAGTCTACAACTGCAAGCAGGAGACTCCCACCCATCAGCAATATGGGACTGAATCCCCCTCTTAATTAGAGGTGGAGTGGGCATCACCATCCCAGAATCCTCAGGATTGGGGAATAAAAAAGAGTGGACTTAACTGGTATTCTACAGTAGAATTATTGGGATTCTAGCAATGGAGGAAATTACATCATTGATGTGGAGAAAGTGGCCACTGGAGGTGCTGGAGTCAGGAAGAGGGACAAAGAGGTGTAATATGGGGGCAATGTTAGGACTCAGAATTGTCCTGAGTGACATTGTAATGACAGATATGGGTCATTATATATATGGTCATAACCTACAGAATTGAGTTGGAGAGAGTGTAAATTATAATGCAAAACATAATCCACGATTGGTGGCAATGTTCCAAAATGTGTTCATCAATTGCAATGAAGGTACCACACTAATGAAAGAAGTTGTTGCTGTGAGGAAGGGTGGGAGGTGTGGGGAATGGGGAATATAGGAATCCCTTAAATTTTTCTAATGTAACATTTTATGTAATCTAAGTATCTGTTAAATATAAATAAAATATAATTAAAAACAAAATAAAATAAAGGAAAATAGTAGAAAATTAATTGTAGGTGTGGAAATATTCTAAACATGAACTTTTTATTTAAAATATGAGAGTATACAGATTTTCAGAGATATTTATACCATAAAAGAAACACATGAGAAGGACAATTTTAACACATAGAAATCAAATGATGGCAAGGAGTTTGTCTATTTTGTTCATTTTTGTTTTCTTAGCATCTAACAAGTGTCTGGACTAGAAGCTTTAAAAATATTGATTGGAATTATATTATGTAATAAGTAATTATTTACAATGTTTTTGAGGGGTGGCATACTGAACATGTATGATCATATGGATAGTGCATTACTTTTTCTGCCCTCCTCCCATTTTAGAATTATAGATGAAAAATGAGATGTAACTAAAAGTCCTTTCCAAGCTATAATTGTGCTATCAACATAATTAATTTACTTATTCCATTCCATTCTCTTTCTCGTTCTTCTACCACATAATCACTTTGTGATATGTTTTATTAAAGAAGTTGGGAGCTTACCAAAAATTCCTGCTAATTGTTTGAGTTTGAACTTGACTGATCCAGCATGACAAACTGAGAAAAGAGTAATACAGACCCACTAGATATTTCTTTTCTTCATTTTCTTGGGTAAAAATCATTTCATACTATAATAATAGCTACCTTTGTAATTAGTGTATTAAAAACATTCATATAATTTTATTCAACAATCCAACAAGACAGCTCATCAGGAAAGATATTACACACATTTTCCATGATAGGAAAATTGATGCATATAATATAAGCATACAGTCATTAAATAAAAAATAAGAATTTTAACCACAATCCATCTGACTTATAATCATGAAGTATTGCTTCTATTAAATTTTATTTCAAAACCATTGGTAATGAAGCAAAAAAATCAACTGATTCTAACATAGGAATTATTATTCATTAGTGAATTCTGTGACTGTTTTTGTTCTATTGTCTACTCAGTGGGTTGTGTATTAGAAATAGCTCTAATCATAAAGTCAGAAAATGTGGTTTTAATCCAACTATTTCTCTTCTAATTATGTATTTTAAATCCATTATTGATGAAGATTATATATCTCAATTACTTCATTCTTCAAATCAAGATTAATATATTAGTATATTCAACAAATATTCATTAAACTAATATTTCAGATATTAACTAGTATTTGGAGATACATCATAAAAATAATAATAGATTAGAAGCTGATGCAGTGTTCCATAATTCATTATACAAGAAGTACTCATACCAGGATTACCTGGAATGTTTGCTTGAAATGCATATTCCCATGCAAGTGAACAGATATATGCACAGCAATGTTAACCATGGCATTATTCACAATTGCCAAAAGTTGAAATCAATACAGGTGTCCATTAACAGATAAATGGATAAACAAAATGTGGTTATACATATAATGGAATACTACTAAGTTGTAAAAGTACTGACACATGCAACAACATGGATGATCTTTGAAGACCTTATGTTGAGAAAAGTAAGCCAGTCTCTAAAGGACAAATATTGCAAGATCTCACTGATATGAACTAAGGATATTGAGCGCACACACACACACAGAATCTGGAAGATAGGTTACCAGCAAACAGAAAGGGAGTGGAGAGTTTTCAGCTGATGCTCAATTAGGATAGAATCGATGATAAGGTGGATGGGTTGGTTTGACAGTGGACGGAGGTGATGGTGGTTCAGGGATGTGAATGTGACTGTAGTCATTGACGCTGAGGTGCGAGGGTGAGCGAGGTTGGGCAGTGGGTTTGGCTATCAATAGATGTTGGAATGACTGGAGAAAGGAACTCGTGAACTCTGGGGAGATAGAGGACTGTGGTTCACAAGAAAATTGTGGGAGTGTTCTCTCGGCAACTATGGCAGGCAAGGGTCACTGGTTTTGGTGGGCAGGATGTATGAGGAAAGATACAACGGGTGCATGCATCTATGGATGCCACACCCTTGATATTAATGCTTGTACTTATGAAACTTATTCTTGTAAAATTAAAACTTGGCCTAATAATATCTATTCCCTAATAATTACATTCTGAGAAAACCCCCTTTTTACTGAATTGTGGCCTCTCTCTAAGCCTAAGTTAGTAAATAAACTCACTACATTTCCCCCAGCATAGGACATGACTTCAGTGGATGAACCTTTCTTGCACTGAGGGTTTAGTACTAAATGCCTACCAATGGTACATTTGGAAAAAGACCTTAACCAAAAGTGGGAAACATTAAATAAAAAAGAGTTTTTAAGGCTAAGAGATTACAAAGTTACTCAGGAGATCATTCCAGAGGTTACACGTATGCACATTTCAGTCAGATCTCACTAACTGCCACAGCAAACAAATCCTCAAACAAGGGTTACAAAAGAGCTTTAGAAACAACTGAACAGTATAAACAAGTCTCACAACCACATGAAATCAGCACCCAGTTACTGGGCTTTACCTTGGAATATATGATAACCTATTTCCCCAACATAACCAAATTAGATGCCTTTATAATTTCCCTACACACAGTTCTTCTACCCCTTTTATTTGAACCTTTAAGTAGCACTATGCCAGTTAAATATACATCCAGAGACTTAACTCTTCAGTACGTTCATATGCCAGGGAAGCCCTAACGATTAGCAGAGTTCTCACCATTCCTACTCTCCAGAACATTAGATTTAGCCAGGACAAAGAACAAGCCACACCCTGAAAAACAGAGTATCTACAACTTCAAGCAAATAAGTTCCTTCCATCTGCCCCATAAGTTCTAAGCCTCCTCTCAATTTGAAACAGAGCAGGAATTGCCATCCGGAATTCTCAAGATTTAAGAATGAACAAACAGAAGATGGGCATGCAACCATGGACCAAAATTCAGTTATTTTTAATGTGGTAATGTAAGAACTTGTAACACTGTTATAAAGATAGTGGTTACCAGAAGGTCTGATGGGAGAAGGAGTTGAAGAATAGGTGATACGTAGGACATTTTGGGGAGCATTGGAATTGTTCTGCATGATACTGCAATGACAGATAAAAGTCATTATACATTTTGTTAAAACCTAAAAAACTGTATGGTACAAAGTACAAACAATGTAAATTACAGACCTTGGTTAGTAATAAAGCTTTAATATTTGCTTATAAATTTTCACAAATAAATAATACTAATGTAAGATATTATTAATGGGGGAAATATGACAGGGTGAGGGAGTGGGTATATGGGAGATAACGCTTACATTATCTAAAACTTTAAAAATAAAGTTTATTATATGAAAAAATAAAATAAAATACATATTCCTAACAATAATTTCAAGAATTATTGTTCAACACTTGAAGGCTAATTCTAGGAATAAGGCACTAAATCTAGAAAACTGATTCAAAAATGATAATAATTCATATCTAACTACCTACTTCTAAACATTTGATGGAAATGAAGTGAGAAAAAATGGGGAAATTTTTACACATTCAAAGATAGCTCTATCCATCTTCCTCGTGGGATCTAAGCCCCCACTCTATTAGAACCAGAGTTGGCATCATCATCCCCAAATCCTCAAGACTGGGGAATGAACAGTGGACTAAAGTAGACATTATTTTGCTACTATAGACTTAATATTATTCTAACAATGAAAGAAATCTTATCACTGATGTAAAGTCAGTGGCCACCAGAGGTTCTGAGGGATGAGAGAGGGAAGGCTAAGGGTAATATGGGGGCAATTTCAGCACATTGGATTTGTCCTGCATGACATTGGATACAGGCCATTGTATATTTTGTCATAACTTACAAAATTATGTGGGACGAAGTGTAAACTATAATGTAAACTGTAGTCCATGATGAGTGGCAATGCTTCAAAATGGTTTCATCAATTGTAATTAATGTACCACACTAATGATGGATGTTGTTAATTTGGGGAAGTGTGGGGGAAGTAAATGGGGCATATGGGTTGCCTTACATTTTTCATGTAAAATTTATATAATCTAAAGCCACCATAAAAATAAAAAAAAATTATAAAAAATAAATAAATTTACATAGGAAAGAAAAAAAAAAAGGACCTCACTCAACATGTGGTCCACTTATCCCTGCAAGTCCATAAACAATTTGTTGCTAGAATAGTACAGAATCGAGAGCAATTTTAGGAACTCTAAAGCATCTGTTCAATGTAGCAATTTTAGAAAAAATGTCTCATGTTGTGTGCTTTTCATTTGTTTCTAGTAAGTTATCTATCCCTTTTTGTCTTTGACAAAATTATTCAACATGGATTGATTTTTTTTAAAAAACTGAACCTCTATCACAGATTGCTTTAAAAAAAAATAGTTTTCATAGTTTTGAGAAGCAAAACTGAAAGTATTATTATTATATCGTTAAATATTTATCACTTATCCTTATTATTCCTGACTCTCTGTTAGTCAAGAAGAGAAAAAGTGAATAAATTGCAATCTCATTCTTCAAAAAAATCAAATTCGGGGTCATATGGACTAAGACAAATGAAGAAGAATTACAGTACTTTACTGTAAGTACAATGAGAGTGGTTAGTACAAGTGCAATGGAACCTTGAATGAAGGGCACAAACTTGGAAATAACTCATGGGATAACATGAAAATCAAAGTTTTAAGATTTAATTATAGATTTAATTAAGTATAGATATGAGTATCTAATTTGTGGATGAAGGTGGAAATATGAGAAAGTTGTTCTAGATAAGAGTGTATTAATTTTAAACTATAGGGGAAAAAGAGCTTTGTAATACATACAAGGAAGTTTATAGTATCCATTTATGTTTTCAATCTATTACTCTGGTTATAGCAAAGATAATATCTTGAAAGGATGAAGGAGAATGTTGGTATCAGAGAAATTTGTGAGCAGGATAGGGAATAATCTGGGCTAGAAAGATGTATCTGAATCTTGCATCACCTATTTTCTTTTCTCTCAACACTCATTTGGCCTGAGTGTAGAGGATCCAACAGAGTTAATATTTCACTCATTCAGCTTTCCTGTAGTTATATGAGAAGTTATAAATATCTAGAAAAACTATCACATGCTTGAGAAACGTTTGGCTATGGAGTAAGTAAATATACAAACTTGGTAAAAATGTCTATTCAAGTCTTTTGCTCATTTTTTAAAATCAGTCTTGGTCTTTTTAACATTGAGTTGTAGGATCACATTATATATAAAGAATGTTAAATTTAATAATAATTTAAATAATAATTTAAATAATTAACTAGACTATCAAGTAAAATTTTGTGTTTAGGTTTCCAGGTTGGGCTCCCTTTCATCTTCCTTTTGGGGCCCTGCTTAACTTTCCATGAGGTGACAGTAAATCCGTGGTTCCCACTCACCACACCCATAGAATTGGAAGAAGCATCAGAAACAATAGTATATCATTTTGAGAGCTTGGGATGGGCAATCAATCAGGACAAGCTGCAAGACCCTGACTGCTCTGTCATTTTTTTGACACTGTTTAGTTGGCACCCTAACCAATACCTTTCTGTAGTGAGCTTCGGTGGTAACCCATGCCCACAATCAGAGTCACTGTTGGGTTTACACTGATCTACAATCTCCAGGTGCCACTTGCCTCCCTTGGACAGTCACTCCTGTGAACTGAAGAACATGAAACACCTTGCTGGATTGGCAGAGTATATTCCATCAAGTTTAAAATAAGACCTTTACCTGTAAGACTGAATTCCCCCTGAATACAGGGGCAGTGACTAGTGAAGGAGGATGGACCATTGATGGGTCTGTAACCTGTAATAGTGATAACTGTATTTGCGAACCTATACTTTTGAAATAGAAACTTAGCCTAGTGTTATAGAGTACCTAAGAATTATGTCCTCAGATCCTCCTTGTTGTGCAAATGTGGCCTCTCTCTAAGCCAATCTCAGCATGTAAATGAAATACCTTCCCCCCAGAGTGGGACATGACCCCCAGGAATGAGACTCCCTGGCACCGAGAGATTACTACCAAGCACCAACTAGTAATGCAACTGGAAAAATTCTTGATCAAAAGGGGGAAAGGCTAGAAGAGGTGGTATTGGATTGAGAAAAGTGGACATGGTGGACGATGGGTATGGGGAAAGGCAGGAAGAGATGAGAGGTGGAGGTGTCTTTGGGACATGGAGCTGCCCTGGATGGTGCTTCAGAGGCAATCACTGGACATTGTAAATCCTCACAGGGCCCACTGGATGGAATGGAGGAGAGTATGGGCCATGATGTGGACCATTGACTATGAGGTGCAGAGGTGCCCAAAGATGTACTTACCAAATCCAATGGATGTGTCATGATGATGGGAACGAGTGTTGTTGGGGGGGGAGAGGGGGGGGTGGGGGAGCGGGGTTGAATGGGACCTCGCATATATATTTTTGATGTAATATTATTACAAAGTCAATAAAAAAAAAAAAAAAGGGGGAAAGGGTGAGGACAAATGAGTTTATATGACTAAGAGACATCAAAGTGAGTTGGGAGGTCATTCCAGAGGTAACACTTATGTATATCTAAGCAGGATCTCTTTGACTGCCAAAGTAAATATTGCCTCAAATAGCAGGGTTCCTGAGGGATATGAGGAAATGCAGACACTAAAGGGATGGTAGACAGCTCAGGATTTTTGTGCCATGCCATTGGGCCCTACTTGGGAATTTATGCTTGGCAGTGTGACAGAGTTGGACTCAGTTATGGTTTCCCTACACATGACTCTTCTTCCCTGTCTATTTGAACCAATAGTTAGTATTGGATAGGATAGTATGTCCAAGAGACTTAAATCTTTGGGCTTTCCATGTGCCAGTAGGACCCTATATCTCAGCAGCATTGCAACAACTATTCTCCAGTACATTGGACTCACCCAGGGCAACTATCAAGGAGATGACAATTGACAATGACCATCTCAAAGAACAAAGAGTGTCTGCAACTGCACGCCAGATAGTCCCATCCATCTGTCCCATGGGATCTAAGCCTCTTCTCAATTAGAGTTGGAGTGAGCATCACCATACTAGAATTCTCAGGACTGGGGAATGACCAATGGACTAGAGTAGACTTACTAGTATTTTACTATAGATTTATTGTGATTTTAGCAAAGGAATAACTGTTATCATTGATGTGGAGACAGTGGCCACTGGAGATTCTGAGGGGAGGGAGAGGGAAAAATAGCTTTAATATGGGGGCATTTTTGGGACTTGGTGACATGGCAATGACAGATACAGCCCATTATATATTGTCAAAGCTTAGAAAATTGTGTGAGTGTAATCTACAATGTAAACTATAATTCACACTTAGTGACAATGCTCCAAAATGTTCACCAATTGTAACAAATGTATCACACTAATGAAACACATTGTTAATGTGGAAAAATACGCAAGGGGTAGGGAGAAAAGTATAGGGGAATTCCCCATAATTTTATGTACATTTATGTAATCTAAGTATCACTTAAAAATAATGTATTATAAAAAAGGTTGAAGTCCTGCTGCCATCTTACAGAGACTCATAAATACATTTTTTCCTTGTAAAGGAACATGTGAATAAAACCAAGCCTGTCTAGCATATGCAGTATATAATAGTTTAGGTTAGTTAACTGCTGAATCTATTACCTTAGGTAATATTGCACCCATATGTATGGAATGTCACAAGGGAATTCAAAACATGGAGTGCTGAGTACCTACCTCCTGAATTGTGTAAAATTACTGTTAAACTAAAAAGTGATAACTAAAAATGATAAACTAAAAAATGAAAAGTTAAACATTGGAGCTTACCCAATGGATGGTTATGAATTTGAGGGCAAAATGGATGGCCATACTTGCCCAACAACTGGACCAGACAATGCATGTGGGGGTAGTCATATGTCCCTGACACTTTATATGACTCTACCTGGTATTACCAGTCATTAGTAAATGGTCAAAGTCAGGTATAGAGTAAAATTCACACCTTAGTAGTATTCTCCAGTAGATATCTTTTTTTCTTTTTAAAGACTTATTTATTTATTTCTCTCCGCTTCCTGCCTGCAACCCTGGTTTTCTGTTCTCTGTGTCTATTTGCTGTGTCTTCTTTGTCCACTTGTGTTGTTGTCAGCGGCAGGGGAATCTGTGTCTCTTTTGGTTGAGTCATCTTGTTGGGTCAGCTTTCCGTGTGGGCGGTGCCATCCTGGGCAGGCTGCACTTTCTTTCGAGCTGGGCAACTCTCCATATAGGGCGCACTCCTTGTGCATGGGGCTCCCTTATGCGGGGCACACCCCTGCATGGCAGGGCACTCCTTGCGCGCATCAGCACTGCTCATGGGCCCGCTCCACATGGGTCAAGGAGGCCCAGGCCCAGGGTTTGAACCACGGACCTTCCATGTGGTAGATGGATGCCCTAACCACTGGGCCAAGTCCGCCGCCTCCAATAGATATCTTTGCACTAGGTGGTGCTGCAATTATTACTGAAAAACATGTAGCTGCTTTAGCTAACCACATGGTCAAGTTCTTAATAATTCTAAAGTAGCAATTTATCTGCTTAATAAAGAAACCATTCAACTATGTAAAGCAGTCCTGCAAAATAAAATTTTTTACTGCGGCACAAGGTAGAACCTGTGCCCTCATTAGTAATCAAAGTTCTATATATATTTCTGATCACTTTCATAATGTCTTACAGGTCTTAAATCAAACGAAAGAGCACATAAATCATATTGACAAATTAGATATTAAAACACTAATTGGTTTAACTCCATCTTGGTCTTGGCAAGATGTCTTTACAGGCTTATTAGCTTTTGGTGGAGGACACAGTATTCTGTTGTGTGCTGCACTGGTGTTGTGGAATGTGGATCCAGTCTGTGTCCTATGAGAAATGCAAGCTGCTGCATGGGGGTGGGTTGTGAGGGTTCATTGGATCCTGTGCTCTGCATCCCCTCCTTAAGGGAAACTCAACCCACAGCAAGTAGACTCCTGCATGCTCTAGGACACAAGTTAAAATATAAAGACCTCCACACAAGATACAATGTGAAAGTGGTGTTGTAAATTGTACACTTCTCAAACATATACTCTCCCATCCTGGGATAACATTGGTAGTTCCCTTCTGTGGGTTTCATGTGATGCTAACAGAAACTCTGCTTTCATACCCTATGGAATGTCTTTGTCTTGAAACCCCTCATATTGCCCCTCATTTTCCTGGTTCTTTGTGGAGCACTATTTTCATTCTCTGAACTGCCAACTTCTATGACCACGTTATGGTTGTTCAGTCCCAATAAAGCTCATGTCAGATTTAAAAAAGAAAAATCAATTGGCCATAAAAGTGAGATTCTATTTCTGAACTCTCATATTCTATTGATCAATGTATCTTCTTTATAGCAGTAAACACTGTTTTGACAACTACAGCTTTGCAATATGCCTAAGGTCAGAAAGTGTGAGTCCTCTGACTTCACTCTTAGATTTTAGAATTTTTTTGATATTTGGAGCCCCTTTCCCTTCCAAATAAATTTGGAAATTTTTTTAAAAAAATTCTCTAAAGTAGGCTGTTTTTGGAGTTTTGATTGAAGATGTATTGAATCTATAAATCAGGAGAATAGAATTGACATCTTCATGATGGTTAGTCTTCCAATCCATGAACAAACACAGAATGTCCTTCTATTTGCTTAGCTCTTCTTTGATTTATTTTAGCAATGTTTTCTAGTTTTATGAGTATAGAACTTTTACATTCCTGGTTAAATTAATTCCTTGATATTTATTCTTTTAGTTGCTATTGTAAAGGGATTTCTTTCCTTGAATTCCATCTCAGATGTTCATTACTAGGATATAGAAATGCTATAGGTTTTTCCATATTGAGCCTGTATCCTTTCAACCTTTCCACACTGACTATGAGGTTTTTCATATATGCCCTTATTTTGTTGATGAAGTTTACTTCTATCCCTATCTTTTGAAGTGCTTTTATCAGAAAAGGATGCTGGATTTTGTCAAATACCTTTTCTGCATCAATCAGATGATTATATGTTTTCTCCCTTTGATTACTTAATGTGGTGTATTGTGTTATTTGATTTCCTTATGTTGAGCCTTCCTTGTATACCAGTAATAAAACACAATGGATCGAGGTGTATAATTCTTTTAATATGCTACTGGGTTCAGTTTGCTAGTATTTTCTTGAGAATTTTTGCATCAGATTCTTTAGGGAGATTGTTCCATATTTTTTTCTTCTTTTAGTAACTTTATCTGACTCTGGTATTAGGCTGACACTGGTTTCATAAAATGAGTTAGGTAATTTCCCCTCCTCTTCAATTTTTTTTGGAAGAGTATAGAAGGATTGGTATTAATCCTCTTGAAATGGTTGGTATAATTCACCTGTGAAGCCACCTGGTCCTAAGCTTTTCTATATTGGGATATTTTTGATCACTGATTCATTCTCTTACTTGTGAATGATTTATTGAAGTCTTATATTTCTTCTAGAGACAGTAGTTTGTGTGTTTCTATGAATTTCTCCATGTCATATAGGTTAGCTAATTTGTTGGATTACAGTTTTGTGTAATGTCATCTTATGATCCTTTTGATTTCTTTGAGGTCAGTAGTAATTTTCATTCCCAATTTTATTTATTTCCATCTTCTCTCTCATTTTCTTTTTCAGTGAGATAAGACAGAACATTTAGAGGGAAGTGGATGTGGCTTAAGTGATAGGGCTTCTGCCTACCATATGGGAGAACCCAGGTTCGAACCCTGGGGCCTCCTGGTAAAAAAGAAAAAGAAAAAACATGCCTGCATGGTAAGCCACTGCCCACTCTGTAAGCCAAGTGCCCATGTGGTGGGCCAGGTGCCCACATGAATGCCCACATGGTAAGCCAGTGCCTACATGGCCAGCTGAGTGCTTGTGTGGTGAGCTAGTACCCACACAAGTGAGTCATGCAGCAAGATGATGATGCAATAAAAGAGAAACGAAGGGGAGAGTCAAGGTGAAGTGGAGCAGTGTAACCAGGAAATGAGGTGGTGCAAGTGACAGGGAACCTCTCTCCACATCAGAGGTCCCCAGGATCAAATCCCAGTGAATCCTAGAGGAGAAAAATGAGAAGAGAAGATTAAAAGAGCAATAGATATAGAAGACCACACAGTGAATAGACACAGACAGCAAAAACAGCAGGGCAGGGAAGGGGGAAATTAAAAAAAGAACAGTTAGAGAAAAGAATGAAAAAATTTCATCAAAAGCTCATGGAATTGAAACATACCACAGTGTTCAATATACATGTCATGGGAGTTCTAGAAGGATAAGAGTATGGAAAAATGGCAGAAAGAATTTTTGACGAAATATTGGCCAATAATTTCCATCTCTGATGAAAGTAATGAAAATATACATCCAAGAATCCCAGGATACTCCAGACAGAATTAATCCAAATAGACATAGTCCAAGGCACATACTTATTAGAATATCAAATGCCAAAATGACAAAGAGAAAATTCTGCAAGAAACAAGGGAATGGCCATTCATCACATACAAGGGATCTGCAATAAAATTAACTGCCAATTTCTCACCAGAAACAATGGAGGTAAGAGGGCATCATATGATATGATATATGATATGATATGATATGATATGATATGATATGATATGATATGATATGATATGATATGATTGATATGATATTAGTTAAGGTAATAAAAGAGAGAAACCGCTAGCCAAGAATTCTTTATCTGACCAAACTATCCTTCCAATGGGAAGGGGGCTTAAAATATTCACAGATAAACAGAAACTGAGAGGATTCACTAACAAAAGACATGACCTACAAGAATTACTAACAGGGAAAACAGACTTGGCCCAGTGGTTAGGGCTTCCATCCACCACATGGGAAGTCCATGGTTCAAACCCCAGGCCTCCTTGACCCGTGTGGACCTGGCCCATGCGCAGTGCTGATGCGCGCAAGGAGTGCTGTGCCATGCAGGGCTGTCCCCCACATAGGGGAGCCCCACACGCAAGGAGTGTGCCCTGTAAGGAGAGTCGCCCAGCACAAAAGAAAGTGCAGCCTGCCCAGGAATGGTGCTGCACACAGGGAGAGCTGATGCAGCAAGATGACGCAACAAAGAGAAACACAGATTCCCGTGCCGCTGACAACAACAGAAGCAGACAATGAAACAAGATACAGTAAATAGACACAGAGAACAGACAACCAGGATGGGGAGGGGAGGGGAGAGAAATTAATTAATTAATTTTAAAAAAGCATTACTAACAGGAGTTCCACAGGTTGAAAGAAGAGACAGGATTGTGTGACTTGGAGTACTGTGAAGAAATAAAAAAAATCAATAATAGGTGGAAACTGGGAAAAGTCATAAATAAATGGAGTATAAACAACATACTCATACACAATGAGTGAGTCATAGAAGAAATTGCAAGAGAAAGTATTAAATACCTCAAAATGAATGAATACGAGAACCCATTTATCAAAACTTATGGAATGCAATGAAGGCAGTACTGAGAGAGAATTTTATAGCCCTCAATGCTTATATTAAAAAAGAAGAAACAGGTAAAATCAAAGACTTACTTGCACACTAGGAGGAAATAATCCCAAAGCAACAAGCAAGCAAAAGAAAATAGAGATTACAGCAGAAATAAATGAAACTGAGGGAAAAATCAATGGAGAAAATCAACAAAACCAAAAGATGGTTCTTTGAAAAGATCAATAAAAGTTTCCTTTGTTCTTGTATTCTTTCAGTTGTAGGTGTTAAGCAGAGGCTTTGTTGGCTTCTTGTCTATTTTTATCCTGATGACACCATGTTCTATTAACTGTCTCCATATCTCCCTGCAGGTATAGTCCCCTTAGCTTCCACTCTTACCTTGTTTGTTGTTAAAGTATTTACATTCCTCCAGTCTTCTGGTCATTATTTGCCCCCACATGTCCTACATTACTTCAAGTCTCCATCATCTTTATAGATACAAATCAGTCTAGCTCTCTGGAGAGACACATCTGAACATTCTAGTGATTCTGATGTCCCTTTCACTAGTGGTTTCCTTAGCAAAGGTTGTGTCCTCCAGGCCCTTCCAAAGAACATAATCCTTTAATGTCTCTACTGGCCTTAAATAATATATATATTCCAACATGCCCACTTCCTTCAGCTGTTTCATTGATATCGCTATCAGCTATCAGAGAAATTCAGGCATTTCCACTTAACATGTCATGGGCCATCAATTTCTCCAGGTTTTGAAGAGTTACTCTAGCAACAGTTTGGCCCATCTCTTGGAGTTCTACAGGGTGTTAAGTATCATATCACAAGTCAATAAATTCTTCCTTATCTTCTCATGCATTCTGTTCTTCTTGATTAAGCACTCTTAAATCTGAATTCCCTGAGGATTCCAGCATCTGCTGTCAGTTTCATGAAGCTCATTCAGTGTATAATCTCACTGGGATGTAACCCTAGATACTAGCTTGACAATCTAAAGAGGAGATGGGGAAAGCACCTGAGAGCAAGCACCAAAGACTTGTATGGGAGAGATCTCTTCAGTGTCTTCTTGAAAAAGGTTAGCTTTAAATCTTAAAATGGAGGCATGTATGACTTTGGAATCTATGTGGGTTTCAGGCAGTATGTAGAACCAAAACATCAGGGCTATTCATCTGTGTATCCACATCACATGTTTCAGGAGCCCAGGCTTTCCAATCAATGCCTAGACCTAAATATAACAGACTCTTTTGCTGAGTACTAAATAATTATTGAGTGTGTGATTAATTATCAAGCCCAGAGTTTGCTCCGCAGCTATGTCCTCTATTTTACTTCAGGATATAAGGGTCTCTTTGCCATTTGTCACTCTTAGTTCTTAATTTTTCTTAGCACCCTTAAGTTTCTCATTATCTCTCTGCATGGTGGCAATACAATATAGTAGTAACAAGGGAGCAACATTGTTCTTCTAGTCATTGTTTCCCATATCTTTCAGATACTTGAAATCATTGCATTAGGAGGGATAGTTCCCACCACAAACATGTTTTTTCATATCACCATTGGTGAATATTCAGCCATTCACCAACACTTTTGTGACAGGCACTAACAGTGTCCATATTCCACTCAGGATGGGATTCTTCTTGCTACCTGTGAAGTTTGTGATCAAAACCTTCTTTTCCCACATACTTTCTAGACAATTCCACTCCTTTTAGAATCTCTATTTGTTCTAGTCCTCCCAGAAGCAGACACCAAGATGGAATTAGATATTCATTAGATTCATTGCAGAAATTATGTGAAGTATTAAGCGTAAGGAATGAAGAGTAATTCTGTGAGGCCTTAGATTATGATTCAGGTCTGCTACCTGTGAAGTGGTGGAGGGAAAGAAAGACTAATAGCATCAGCCTCTAGTGCAGCTTTGAGAAGGTCTCAGCCAGGCCCATGGGAAAAACCCAAACAAAGGTTGTCCATTTAATGACTCCCACTTCTGGCAGGAATGGTCCAGCTCTAGATCCCTTGCTGTGTACAGTCATTGGCTCAGAACAGCCAAAAGAAGTGTGAACTTAGTGTGAGTGCCATGGTATATACAAAGGTGTAGCAACCGGGGCCTGTTGGGCAACTCTGCTATCCAAATTGACTTCTCTTGAAGGGACAAGTGAGAGGAGCATGTGAATGGCCACCACACTAATCATGAGAAACACCAGACAATCCCAGATTGTGGGACACTTAAATAAATAACTGGTAGGCAATCTTTTAAAAAAATCAAAGTCAAAGAAATATGAGAAAATGTCACATATTAAAGTTTATTAAAGAGACATTGTAACATGTGAAATGCTTGATCATGGATGGGATCCCAAACCTGCAAATAATTGCTATAAAGGACATTATAGAGACCTTCGACATTGGAGTATGGATTGTGGATAAGGTTAGTGTCAACATCATTTCCCTGGCATTGATGACTGTTTTAAGGTTATGAAAAGCAATGTATTTATTCTTAGAAAGTATACAGGAAGCATTTCAGGGTACACAGACTCGGTGTCTCCACTCACGTCTCAAATATTTTAAAAAATAGTATATACATGTACATGTATATATACATGTGCGAAGAAAGAGAAAACGTATAAAGTAAATGTGGCAAAATGTTTTTAAAAAGGGTGAAGTATATTCAGCATTTCTGTAAGCTAGAAATTATATCAGATTTACATACTTTAAATGTTATTACAAATATATACCACACAGTAAATTATTATGTGATTTTTTTCAGGAAGTTGTGATGTTTTTGGATTTCATATGTTTTTAAATTTATTAGTTCTTTTCTCTTAATATCCTAAATAAATATTTATTTTTAGTTAATTTTTTTCTACTTTTCCTTTTCTTTCTTTTATTTTTTATTATTTTTTTATTTTTAAAATACTTGGAATAATCAATGTTACATACAAAAATGCAGTGGATTCCCATATGCCCCACTCCCTTTTTAATTATTTTTCTGCATCATGCCCTAGAAAACCTGGATATGCACCTGGCCTATGCATGGAGAAGCAGAAAAAAATGACATGCATAAAGAGAGAAAGATGGCTCCATTTCACACATATACACACATAGAAACAAGAAAAAATTAGTTCCATCAAGTTTCTGATCTCAGGAAATCCTGTTTCACTTCCACCTAGCTTTTATGAATTCTTCTCTGTATTTGTATTTAATAATGCACCATAGTTCACATTGATTTAACTGGGATTATCTTAAAACCAGAATGTGCCTCTTGATTTACAGACACAACTGTCTATATTTGTATAGAATCTCTGCTCCTTAATTTATATCTTAAAAGAACATTTCTGTTCCATATGCATGATTTTCTTTTCTGAATAGCATTTATTGCCTTATTTTGGAACTCCGTTGTCTATATTTCTTATGAATGCTCACAATTTTCTTCTTTTAATTTCTTTTCTGCACTGTGAGTATTAATTAAGTGGCTCTTGCATAAATTGCTGACATTTTCATTTCTGCTAGACCATAACGTTTATGTTATTTCTGCTGGAATAGCATGTTATTTCTGTTTTGTTTCTATGTGCTTCTTTCTTATCATGTTTATTCTTATTTAATAGAAACACCATTATATTATATCTTTATTGAAAAGATCAATATATACTTTTTGTATTATTTTTTCTTCCATTTCCTAGAACATACTGTTTTTAAAGAATTTTGTTTTATGTGTTTATTTTTCTCTTTTTAAGTCTTTAAATGAAAATAATAAATTCTATTATTTTTGGACAAGCAAACTAATGAGAAAGATCCTTCCCATTATTTTCAACACCTTAAAATTGACACAATTTACCTTTTACATCTTACTGGAAGGCAAATGTCAGTACAAAATGTGTTACTCAGTAAGTAGCACCTAGCAAGGTGCATCCCAAATTCCCTGTGCAAAATATACCCCAAAAAATAGTCCACCTAGCTAATTATGCATTCTAAGCATGTGCCCAATGGAAATGCATGACAATAAGAATGAAATACATGACAATAGAGTAAACCTTATTTCTACTTAAAGATCATTAGAGAAAAAATACCAAGGGCTAGATTTAAAACTGGGACAGAATTCTGTATCTGATTCATGCTTTAGACATGTCTTTATTTCTGTTCCTCAAAAGATCTCCTCACATCTCCTCAAGCAACCTACATCCCAGTGTGGCTGTAGAAGTAGTAGCAGTTGGGAGAGGTGGTGATGGCTTAGATGGGATGCTCTTAACCTTTTCTGTTCCATGTACTCCTTGCCAGTCAGGTGAAAACCACTGGCCCCTCACTAAGTCCACACTATATGGTGTATTATTTAATATATATATCACAACCACACCAACATGCCCCAATAAGAAGTAATGTTTTTTTGAATTTCAGTTCCAGCTCACGGACCCCTTGTTATGAAACGCTGGTATAGATAAAGCTGGTGAATTAGAGTCCCAGCATGAAAAGAAATAAGCACATAAAAATATCTAAAGAGAATTTTAATGAAGTTACTATTAACACATTTTGAGGGGGGTTAAGGAAACAAAAACGGATTTGGAAAAAAAAAAAGGGGGGTCTTGGGCACCCAGAGAAGAACATCAGAAGAAAATCTTGTCCTGAGAGGGAAAGGGGAGGAAAGATATTACTTGGTAGCTGTAAGAGTTGGAACGTCCTGGCAAAGGCCATATGGGACACATCCAGTCAGATTCTTGAAGTCAAAGCAGGCTCAAACCCTCTCCTTGCACTCTCTCTTCCTGCCAGTGCCTCCTATTGGCTCAATTCAAGCAAATTCCAGAGGATTTAGGAGCCTGGGTTATGTAGTACATGAGAGTCAGTCTTCTGGGCAACAGATCCATGCAGAAAAGCCAGAGCAACGATCTGAAGAGACAAATGAAGCAAGAAGCAAGTTTGTCTAACTATCTAAACTGTTTGGGCTCCTTTTGTACATATTGAGTCATCTTCCTGTGTTTTACTTAGATCTGTATTTCAGTGTGTGTGCAATCTGCTCATCTGAAGTGTTTTCCATTCCTACCACTGTATCCCATATAATGAGAGTGATGTTCCTTCAGGCTGACTAATTTCTTGGCTCCCTAGTTACAGCTCTCAGTGAGCAAGCATTACCTGCAATTTGTGCCTCAATGACTTAGCACATTGTCGGTGTTGAGTTGGTGCATATGTATGTTTACATATGTTTATCTTTTTACGTTTGTTTTTGTTTTAAGAGGTGGAAATCAATCATTCATTTTGAATTTTATTCATCTGATTGTTTGGTATAAAGTCCTCTCATTTTGGAGATGGTTAGGTGTTTATTTCCTTAGATACTTTTAAAGTTGTTTATTTTTAAAATGTGAAAAGGAATTTCAAAGGCATTTACTTATTCTTCCATCCTACTTTAAGTTCTACTATTCACTTTTGATGAAACCAAAACCCTAGGAGGTTTCCATGTTTCATTTGTTTTTTTGACTCAAACAAAGCATCTTTTGGAAACCTGTCTTAAGCTCTTTTGTCCTAAGTGCATAGACAATAGGGTTTAGGGCAGGGGGAATGATGTTATGCAGCACATTGAGTAGAACTGCAATCAAAGTAGCCTTAGTCTCTGCCAGGTGAGTGATCGAAAGCACGACAATGGTAGTATAGAAAAGAATGATGAGGATGAAGTGGGAGCTACAAGTGCTCAGAGCATTGAATGCAGCTTTGGTTGAGTTCAGTCTAAGGACAGAGTGCAGAATCAAAATATATGACAATATTATAAGGCTTAGATCACTTCCCATGCCAAGCCAAGCCAAAACTAATTGACAAATGCTGTTTGGCCTCCTGTCATCACAAGCTAGGCACGTGACCCCAAGGTTAGAGCATAGACAATGCTCAATCTCATTCTTAGAGCAATAATTGCATTGGGCTGCAAGCACAGGCACTGGAATGACAAACAATCCATTTCTAAACACCATGAATAGGGTAGCTTTTAAGATTAAGGCATTGGTGACAATTGATGAGTAGCAAAGAGGGTAACAAATAACCACATATCTATCAAAAGCCATGCAGAGGAAGATACCAGACTCCATTCCAACAAAGCAGGAATTGTGAAAATCTGAGCAAAACACTCAGGCAGACTAATGACCTTGGCATCAAGCCAGAAGATGGCCAGGATCTTGGGCATGATGGTTGTAGCCAGGCCCATGTCCACCACAGACAGTGTGCCTAAGAAATAGTACATGGGTTGCTGTAGAGCAGAATCCTGCCAAATGGTGGTGAGGATGAGGGTGTTAGCACCAATTGCTAATAGGTAGAGGAGTGCAAAGGGTAAGGAGAGCCAGTGTTGCCATCTGTGAATGCCTGGGATTCCCATCAAGATGAACTCAGAGACCAGGAATTTTGAGCTATTAGAGATTTTAAGAGAAGCAGACATATTTTCCTAATGAAAAAATAAATTTCAATGTTGCTCTCACCAGGCATAACAACAATTAAACACCATCTTAAATAATACGATTTGGTGCTGTAACAGAATGAATTCTGTAGTTCATCTCTTGTACTAATTTAAGGTAAATAATAAGAAATTCTAGGATTTTACCAGCAGAATTCAAACTTAAACATAATTACCAGTGTTTACCATCCAGAGAAAATTCAACATGGATCTCAAATCTGTCTTGTCTTCAGTTATCCCAGGTTAGTGTTACTGTATAAATATAATTCTTTCCATTTTTTTTCAAAACCTTTCTTCAGTGTCTTACATATTTTGTGGAATCATGTGAATGTGTTTGTTTCCTTCACATTTTCCCAAATCTTGATTCAAATTTTTATTAACTGATTATAGCTGAAGTTTTAAAAACAACGAATCAGTAGTGATTAAATTTTGTAGCTACAGCATTCCAAGTTGTTATACCTCCCATTAATGTTTTATATAAGCTTCTAAAACCTTGGTAACATGGCCTTTGAAAGAGTTGCAGACCTAAAGTTTGTTGCTGATTGGGAGAGAAGAAGCTTTTCTTGAATATTATACTTTGTGTGGACTTCTGAGCTGGTTACCAAAGAATAGGATAAAGAAGTTAAGCTATCTGGCTGAATTTGTAAATATAAGGAGTCATACAATGGAGACTTACATAGGAAGTAATGTTTTTTTCTGGTTGAGTCTTAGACATTTAAATACAGAATTTAACAACAAATAATAAGATGTTTTCTATCTTAGATTATCTTGAAATAACTGCCATGGGATGCTCAGAATCATGTTCACAACTAGACTCATATCTTTCCTCAAATTCTATTGCTTTTCAGATACTTTTTATCCTGCACAATGGCCCAATCAACCATTCAGTCAGCCTAACCTAAACCAGAAAATCAGATGCCTGCTTTCCTCACCCCTCATAAACAATAGCTTCCTTAGCCTCTGGAAGTAATTTGGGGAAAAGTACTTCACTCTTTCGCTACAGTACTACTGCTTTTGATGGAACTTAAAGTTTTAAACAACAAAAAGGGAATTCAAATTTTAAATACCTCTAATGTTGTCTGGTCACACTTGTCTCTTAATCTACCTACCTGCTTCTGTCTTTATTGCCTGCAGATTGATCTTCCTAAAACTACTTTTCTCTTGCTTAAAACACATTCTTGCCTTCACATTCTTCTTCAAATAAAGGTCAAAATCCTTCATAGCATTTAAAGCACTCAAATATGCTACAAACCCACTGAGTTTAATTTCTTGGTATAAACCTTTTTGCATCCTACACTTCAGATACACATAATACTTGGTATTAAAATTACTCATTTCACAAGGCATTTCATACTCAAAATGTTTGCCATAGTGGAAACTATTGTAGGCTTATGAACAGGAAAAACAAGCTGGAAGTAGGTACCAAAGTTAAAAAGACACTTAAAATTAGGATTGTTAACAATTTTAATTAAATTTATTGTAGGTTTATTCTTGGTATAATTAGATTTAAATACAGAAAACAAATCTGAAAGGAAAGTCCCCTGTGATCCTGTGATACAAACAACAAAATAATAGTTATTAACAACTAGATGTATTTTCTTTTGGATATTTCTTGCTGCCTATATGTTTGTATAAACATATACTCACTCATAATAGATTAAATCATCCTTTGTTTATGGTGAATGTAAATTGAGCTAAAGTCAAATAAAATGTATCTATAGAAAAACTTAATGTGTAACAGGTACACACAGGCTTGTCCATGAAGCTAATTTTACTTTGGGCATTTAGATATGAGTTCTGAAGAAGTTCAGCATAGAAATTCCATTTTGAGAGCTTGAAAGTGCCTATGTCATTTAACTGTACAAGTCTAGGTGTTTTTGCCAAACATTCACTTATTATTACATATCCTTTTGTTAAACACACTGTCCATATCTTTGAATTTTTCACCACTTCATTTTAAATGTCATTTTCAGTTTAATATTTGTGTGAAACAGTTAAGAGAAGAGCAGATTTTATCCCACCAAAGGAAATAAATTATTTTTAATATTTCTTAATTTGTGGTGAGGAAAAATTGTTATTATATTTTTGGTTATGTAAAATTGTTATTATATGAACCCTGAAGGTAAGACAGAAGAGACTAAATAACCACTGGTCAGTTGTTTGATAGATAAGGTAATTTCTAGACCGTTCTCTGATCCTGATATTTTTCAAGTTGCAGATCCATCTCCTTTTGTTGCCAGTCCCAGTTACAGCATGTTCCCAAAGCAACTGAAGGAAAATTTTAGGATGAGCCATTGGATGCTCTGGGACTTAGCAATGACTATGCCAAGGTTTTAGTACTTACTGTGGTTATGAGCAGAAACTCACACTTTGAAGTCCAGTCACTGGTAGAGGTATTATACTGGGTGGACACAGAAGTTTAGAGAAAGGGGTTTACATTTGAAATGACATGTTCTCAGCTGATAGAGGATGCAGAAATTATGGGCTTCTGGAATTTATGAGTAATAATGAGCTAATGATTTAAGGTTAATAGACCTCCTTTGGACACCTGAGGAGGGAAAGGCACACAGGGAAATCCAAATTCCTAAGATATTAAATCCCAAAAGATGAGAAAGGAGACTAACTCAGAAACATGTTTCCTCTGGAAGTAAACTGAGAATTTACATAAGCAAAAAACTGTCTTCGTTATGAGACTAAGATTCGCCTAAATCATGTAGAGAATTTTTTAATTGCAAGACATAGGTGGTTAAGATGTCTGTTTGAGTATTCTTAAAGTGGAAAATATTTATACATTCAAAAATATATATTGAGTTCCTACTGTGTTTAGAAAATGTGATGAGCATAAAATGATAAATAAAACAGTCGTGGTTCCTGCTGTCATGTAAAATGTGTTCTAATGGGAAAGGGGTAAAATACTAAACAAATAAACAAACTTGTATTTATATTAATAGTTTGGGATAAGTGCTTTAAAGTAAAAGTACATAGAGTTATGAGATCATAGAATGGGGAAAATTAATATAGTCTTGGTGTCAGTAGAGGATTGCCTGAAGTACTGGTATGTACTAAATCCAAATGCTTGTGTAGGAGTTAAGTATGGTGTGTATGTGACAAAATTCCAGGAATTTGAAGATGTTGAAATGAGAGGAGTCATGGCACATTCAAGATAATAAAAGAGGACAAGGACAAATGCTGCTGGATTCCCTAGATGTGGTGGAAATGGGATATGACATGAAATGAATCTGTTGAGGTAACAGGGCCCTTAGACTTGTAAGCAAATTTATTCTAAAATAACAAGAGGACACTGATAGGTTTTAAGGAAATTTAAAAGATATAAACAATATCTTTTGTTATATGTTATATGTGGAGACAAGATAAAAAGGGGCAAGAATAAATCTAAATAAATTGGATAGGCAGTGTAGCAGTTTGATATTGCTTATGAATTCCAAAAATAGATATTGGAATTTGGTTGTATATTTATCTGTTCTTTGGGCATATTAGATTGTATTAAATTCAGAGTTTCACTTTTAATTGATTAAAGCATGGTAGGGCTTTGTTTCCAATTCAGTAGGACACCAATGGGGGTGGGGACTCACAGAGAAAACCACAAGGCTGAGAAGAGAGTTTGAGGTTTGAGTAAATACACAGAGAAGAAGAACACGCATAAAGAGAGACAGCTCATTAGACATGGCAGTGGCCCCAGGAAGAGAGATAAGCTTGGTATTCTACAGCTGACCTTGTGAAGAGAATAGAGCTGCTGAGCCCAGAGAGAAAGGAGCCCCAGGAAGAGACAATATTTGGCTGTGGGTTTTTCATATATGCCCTTTATCTAATTGAGAAACTTTCCTTCTATTTCTATCTTTCTAAATGTTTTTATCAAGAAAGTGTGCTTTCTCTTTTATTCCTGGTATATAAGTATAGTTCAACACAAGAAAATTAATGTAATATGCCGCATTAACAAATAGATGCAGAAAAGACATTTGACAAAATTCATAATCTTTTCTTGTGTCTCAAAAATTCCCCCTGTTACTCCTATTTTCTTTCTCCATCCCCTCAGAACCTCTGGTGGCCACTGCCTTTATATCAATTATACAAGTATTTCCATTGCTAGAAAAAGAATGAGTTTACTTTAGTCTATAGTTGCATTCCTCACTTACCATTGCCATTCCTCAATCTTGATGATTTGGGGATAGTGATGCCCACTCTGTTTCTGATTGAGAGGGGGCTTAGATCCCATGGGACAGATGGACAGAACTGGCTTACTTATAGTTGTAGATACTCTCTGTTTATTTGGGATAGGCATTGCCCATCATCCATCTTTTTTTAGTTGTCCTGGGCAAGTCCAAAGAACTGGAGAGTAACTGTTGCAACTCTGCTGAGATTCATAGCTCAACTGGCATATGAACAGACTGAAGATTTAAGTCTCTAGGACATATATTTAACATGTATAGTGCTATTTATAGGTTCATATAAAAGGGGCAGAAGAACAATATGCAAGGAAATTATAGATGTGTCTAATTCTGTTCCATTGGGGAGCATAAATCCCAAAGTAACACATACTGACAGGGTGCTGAATTTCTAATGTTTTTCTGCCCTGCCTATAGTATATAGATATATCTTAGGAGTTCCTATTTGAGGCCCTTTTAACTGTGGCAGTCAATGAGACTCTGCTGAGATGTGCCTAAGTGTAACCTCTGGAATGATCTCCTGACTCACTTTGAAATCTTGTAGCCATAAAAACTCATTTGTATTTAATATTTCCTCATTTTGGTCAAGGTCTTTTTCCAAATGCATTGTTAGTTGGCACATGATAGTAATCCCTGGTGCCTTGGAGGCTCATTCCCAGGAGTCATGTCCCATACCTGGGGTAAGGTAGTGTGTTTATATGCTGCATTTCAGGCTATATCTTTTGATTGGGGTGTTTAATCTACTTACATTCAAGTATATTGTTCTAAATGCATTATTGACATCCAGTATTTTATTCTTTGGCTTTCATATGTCATACCTTATTTCACACTTGTTTTTACTCTTTTAATTTTACTTTCTGATATTCTTCCTCCTACCTTCCCTTCCAAGGTTCTCTCTGCTGTCTTTTCCTTTTGGGTTGTAGGGCTCCTTTAGTGCTTCCTGAAAAGTTGGGTCCATTCTGATGAATTCTCTTAGGTTCTGTTTATTCATGAATATTTTAAACCCACCTTCATGTTTGAAGGCCAGCTTTGCTGGATAAAGAATTCTCAATGGCAATATTTCTCTTCCAATATTCTGATTATATCATACCACTGTCTTCTCACCTCCATAGTTTCTGATCAGAAATCAATGCTGGGTCTTACTGGGCATCCCTTGTATGTGATGGTTTGCTTCTCCACTGCTTCTTTCAGAATATTCTCCTTATCTCTGACATTTGACATTCTGAGTAGTATGTGTCTTGGACTAGGTTTATTTGGGTTTATTCTAATCAGAGAACACTGCATATCTTGGACATGTAAATTCATTTCTTTCATGAAAGTTGTGAAATTTTCAGCCACTACTTTCCTAACTACACTATCTCCCTTCTTGCCTTCTCTTTTCTTTTGGAACTCCCTTGACAGGATGTTGTTGGGTTTTGTGTTATCATTCAACTCCCAGAGAATTTCATCAATTTTTGTATTCTTTTCTCTCTCTCTCTCCTTATCTTTTTTCAATTTCAACTGTTCTGTCTTCTGCATACTTATTCTTTCTTCTATCATTTTGAGTCTGCTGTTGTATGCCTCTAATATGGTTTTCATCCCACCTATTGCATCTTTCATTCCCATAAGCTCTGTTATTTTTCTATACAGGTTGTCAAATTCTTCTTTGTGCTTAACCAGTGTCTTCTTGATGTCCTTTATATCTTTAGCCATATTGTCTTTCAACTCATTGATTTGATTTAGGAGACTTTTACAGCACTCATTGATTAGTTGTCTCAAATCCTGCTTCTCCCCAGAAGCTTTGTTGTATTCTTTTGCTTAAGCCAAGTGTTCCTTTTCTTTAGTTCTATTTGTAATTTTTTTACTGATGTCTATTCATCTGAATATGATGGTGAGTTTATTGTTCAATTTCTCTCTCTTGCCTGTGGATTGGTTGTCAGGAGGCTGTGGATTATGTCCTTTCTTTTATTCTTGGTTCAACCTGTTCTAGCTCTTTAGGATTATCCCTGTTTAGTTACTCAAATCGAGGCCAGCCTTCCAAGGGCTTTGGGGAGGGAGGTTGTACAAGCCATTGAAAATCTTTTTTCAATTTTAATTTTTTATTTTTTATTTTTTATTATCCTGGTTGCTAATATTGCATTATCTCCTAGTTTCTTCTCCCATTGTATCCCCCAAGGTCTTTCTTTCTCATTTATTTAGGTTTTTTTTTCTGTTGCTGTTGTTGGTGTTCTATATCTTCTTTTCTTTTCCTTACTTGTTGCCCTCCCTTTTCTTTATGCACCCCCTTTTTCTTTCTTTCATTCTTCCCTCTTTTTTTCTCTCTCTTTTCTCTTGTCCCTCATTTTCTTCTTATTTTATTTTATCTTAACTATACAATAGGTGCTGCAGGGAACACCTCACATTTGCTGGGTTTCCTCATCTTCCGTTGCCTCATTTCTGTGTGAATTGATTTTGGCTACCTACACTATCCCCTTTCCCCTGCATCTTTACATACTCCATCATCTATTGGCTCTCCTATATTCCACCTCCCTTTATTTGATCCCCAAATTGTCTAACTCTTAATTTCTAATACCTTTGTTTTGTTTTCTGTCTTTTATCCACTCTTGAAACTACTGCCTTTCTTTTCTCTTTCCCTCTCTCACAAAAACACTAGCTTTTTAATTCATATTCCTCCCATATTCAGTTGACTACCTCATTATAGGTACTCTACTTACTGCTATAACTCTACACAACTTACATGAATCTAATATCCATCCTCCCAGATCTTATATTGTTGCTCTGTTAACATTTATTACCAATACTACTTTACACATTTTCCTTTCTTACACAATTGCCTTTCCCTGGCCCTAATACTTTCCTTCAAAGTGACCTCAGCCAGCAATAAGAAATTAGAATAAGAAGAACAAAGTGACAAAGAGAGGATATAACACTTATACAAAAACAACAGCTAATTAATCCCAAGACTAGACAAAGAAGCTAAGGAACTGATTAAACCCGTCAAGATAAAATGATGACCAGACAGCAACAAAAATCTACAAACCAAACCAGCAATCAGGAAAACATGACTGAATCCAATGAACAAACTAAAAATCAGGAAGGGGAGAAGAACTTTGCACAAGTAATTAAAGATCTCAGAACATATATCACAGACAAATTTAATGAAGTAAAAGAAGAGGTTAACAATATGAAGACAACACTTGGAGGGGAAATTGCAGACATACACAAAAAGATAACAGATATGATGGGAATGAACACCACAGTTCAAGAAATCAAAAATACACTCGCAGCAAATAACAGCAGATTAGAAGAGGCAGAGCAGAGAATTAGCGATGTGGAAGACAGTACATCAGAAATCAAACAGATAGTAGAATTGATCGATAAAAAGATAGGAAAAATCCAGCTATGACTTAGGGACCTGAATGACAATGAAAAATGCACAAACATATGTATTATAGGCATCCCAGAAGGAGAAGAGAAGGGAAAGGGGTCAGAAGGAGTGTTGCAGGAAATAATGGCTGAAAACTTCCCAAATCTACTGAGACAGATGTACATATCCAAGAAGCACAACGCACCCCAAACATCATAAACCCCAACAGGCCCACCCCAAGACATATACTTGTCAAATTATCCAATGCTCAAGACAAAGAGAAAATTCTAAAAGCAGCAAGAGGAAAGAAAACCATCACATACAAGGGAAGCTCCAAAAGATTAAGTGCTGATTTCTCGTCTGAAACCATGGAGGCAAGAAGGCAGTAGTATGATATAGTCAAGGTACTAAAAGAAAAAAATTTCCAACCAAGAATACTCTAACCAGCTAAACTAGCATTCAAAAATGATGGAGAGTTCAAAATATTCACAGATAAACAGAAATTGAAAGAGTATGCCAGCAAGAAACCTCCCCTTCAAGAAATTCTAAAGGGAGTTCTGCAGGAAGAAAGGGAAAAACAGGACAGGCAGAGTTGGAGGAGAGTGTAAGAGTGACAAAAAAGACAATAAGAGAAGAAAAAAAAATATGGCAAAACAAGTCCAATCAAAATATGGCTAACATAAATAATTCCTTGAAAGTAATAATACTGAATGTCAATGGATTAAACGCACTTATCAAAAGATTCAGACTGGGACACTGGATAAGGAAATATGACCCATCTATATACTGTCTACAAGAGACAAATTTTAGACCCAGAGATTCATGGAGGATGAAAGTGAATGGTTGGAAAACAATCTTACAAGCAAACAATAACCAAAAAAAGGCAGGAGTAGCTATATTAATATCAGACATAATAGACTTTAAATGTGAAACAATTTTTTTTTTAATTTTTTTATTTTTTATTGACTTTGTAATAATATTACATTAAAAATATATATGTGAGGTCCCATTCAACCCCACCCCCCCATCCCCCCTCTCCCCCCCCCCAACAACACTCGTTCCCATCATCATGACACATCCATTGGATTTGGTAAGTACATCTTTGGGCACCTCTGCACCTCATATACATTGGTTCACATCATGGCCCATACTCTCCTCTATTCCATCCAGTGGGCCCTGTGAGGATTTACAATGTCCGGTGATTACCTCTGAAGCACCATCCAGGGCAGCTCCTTGAGAGACAAAGAAGGATACTACATATTAGTGAAAGGGACAATCTCTCAAGAAGAACGAACAATCATAAATATTTATGCTCCTAACAAGGGTGCCTCTAAATACATGAGGCAAACGCTGGAAAAACTAAGTGAAAGAATACATGCATCTACAATTATAGTGGGGGATTTTAATACACCACTATCAACTCTGGACAGAACATCTCAAAAGAGAATCACTAAAGAAACAAAATATTGGAACAGTACATTAGAGGAGCTGGATCTAATAGACACATACAGATCATTACACCCAAACACAGCAGGATATACATTTTTCTCAAGTGCACATGGAGCATTCTCCAAGATAGACCATATGCTAGGCCACAAAGAAAGGCTAAAAGAATTCAGGAAGATTGAAATCATACAAAATAATATCTCTGACCACAGTGGAGTGAAGCTGGAAATCTGCAAGGGCCAGAGGCCCAGATTTCACACCAAGATATGGAAATTAAACAGCACACTCTTAGAAAAACAGTTGGTCAAAGAGGAAATCTCAAAAGAAATCAATGACTACCTTGAAACAAATGATAATCATAACACAACATACCAAAATTTATGGATGCAGCAAATTAGTACTGAGAGGGAAATTTATAGCCATGAATTCATACATCAAAAAAGAAGAAAGAGCAAAAATTGAAGAACTAACTGCACATTTGGAGGAATTAGAAAAAAAAAGAAACAAAGTAATCGAACAGGAAGAAGGAAGGAAATAACAAAGATAAGAGCAGAATTAAATGAAATAGAAAATAAGAAAGCACTTGAAAAGATAAACAAGACCAAGAGCTGGTGTTTTGAGAAGACCAATAAAATTGACAAACCTTTAGCAAGACTAACAAAGAAAAAAAGAGAGAAGATGCAAATACACAAAATAAGAAATGAGAAAGGAGATATCACCACTAGCCCCACAGAAATAAAGACTATCATAAGAGGATACTTTGGAAAACTATATTCCAACAAAAATGACAATTCAGAGGAAATGGACAAATTCCTAGAAACACATAAGCAGCCGATATTGATGAAAGAAGAAATAGATGATCTCAACAAACCAATCACAAGTAAAGAGATAGAATCAGTCATTAAAAACCTCCCAGCTAAGAAGAGCCCAGGGACAGATGGCTTCACAGGTGAATTCTACAAAACATTCCGGAAAGAACTAACACCAATCCTGCTGAAACTCTTCCAAAAAATCAAAACAGAAGGAACATTGCCCAACTCCTTCTATGATGCCAACATTACCCTAGTACCAAAGCCAAACCAAGACACCACAAGAAAGGAAAATTACAGACCAATTTCTCTAATGAACCTAGACGCAAAAATACTTAACAAAATACTTGCTTATCATATTCAACAACATATTAAACGAATTATACACCACGACCAAGTGGGATTCGTTAGAGGTATGCAAGGATGGTTCAACATAAGAAAATCAATCAATGTAATACACCGTATGAACAGATTGAAGGGAAAAAAATCACATGATTATATCTGTAGATGCAGAAAAAGCATTTGACAAAATACAGCACCCTTTCTTGATAAAAACACTCCAAAAGATCGGAATTCAAGGAAATTTTTTGAACATGATAAAGAGTATATATGAAAAACCTACACCCAACATCATTTACAATGGAGAAATCCTAAAATCCTTCCCTCTAAAATCAGGAACAAGACAAGGATGCCCACTCTCTCCCCTTCTATTTAACATTGACTTAGAAGTACTTGCTCGAGCACTGCGGCAAGAACCAGATATAAAAGGCATTCAAATTGTAAAGGAAGAAGTCAAAATTTCATTATTTACAGATGACATGATCTTATACATAGAAAACCCTGAGAGGTCTACAACAAAGCTTCTAGACTCATAAATAAATTAGTAAAGTCGAAGGTTATAAGATCAATGTGAAAAAATCAGTAGCATTTCTGTACACCAATAATGAACAAGATCAGGAGGAAATCAAGAAACTAACACCATTCACAATAGTAAATAAAAAATCAAATATTTAGGAATAAATTTAACTAAAGATGTAAAAAACTTATACACCGAGAACTATACAAGACTGTTGAAGGAAATCAAAGAAGACCTAAATAAATGGAAGAATATTCCCTGCTCATGGATAGGAAGACTAAATATTATTAAGATGTCTAGCCTACCAAAACTGATCTACACATTCAATGCAATCCCAATAAAAATCAACACAGCCTTCTTTAAGGAACTAGAAAAACTAACTATGAAATTTATTTGGAAAGGAAAGAGGCCCTGAATAGCCAAAGACATATTGAAAAAGAAAAATGAAATTGGAGGAATCACACTTCCTGACTTCAAAACATACTACAAAGCTACAGTAGTGAAAACAGCATGGTATTGGCATAAGGAGAGACACACAGACCAATGGAATCGAATTGAAAGTTCTGATATAGAACCTCATATATATAGCCATACAATATTCGATAAAGCCACCAAACCCTCTCAACTGGGAGAGAATGGCCTATTTAACAAATGGTGTCTGGAGAACTGGATATCCATATGTAGAAGAATGAAAGAGGATTACCATCTCAGACCTGATACAAAGATCAACTCAAGATGGATCAAAGACCTAAATATAAGAGCCAAGACCATAAAAACCTTGGAAAGCAATGTAGGGAAACATCTACAAGACCTTGTAATAGGAAATGGCTTCATGAACATCACACCAAAAGCAGGAGCAGCAAAAGAACAAATAGATAAATGAGGCTTCCTCAAAATTAAAGTCTTCTGCACCTCAAAGGAGTTTGTCAAGAAAGAAAAAAAGGGAACCTACACAATGGGAGGAAATATTTGGCAACCATATATCTGATAAGAGACTTATAACTTGCATATATAAAGAACTCCTATATCTTGAAAATAAAAAGATAAACAACCCATTTAAAAAATGGGAAAGACTTAAATAGACACTTCTCCAAAGAAGAAATACAAATGGCTAAAAAGCACATGAAAAAATGCTCCAAATCTCTAGCTATCAGGGAAATGCAAATCAAAACGTCAATGAGATACCATCTTACTCCCATAAGATTGGCAGCTATGAAAAAAAAACAGAAGAATACAAATGCTGGAGAGGATGTGAAGAAATGGGAACACTCATCCACTGCTGGTGGGAATGCAGAAGGATCTAACCATTCTGGAGGACAGTTTGGCAGTTTCTCAAAAAACTAACCATAGATTTGTCATATGACCCAGCAATTCCACTGCTGGGTATATACCCAGCAGAACTGAAAACAAGGACACAAACCGATATATGCACACCAATGTTCATAGCAGCATTGTTCACTATCACCAAAAGTTGGAATCGACCCAAATGCCCATCAACAGACGAGTGGATCAATAAAATGTGTTATATACATACAATGGAATACTACTCGGCTTTAAGAACAAATACACTACAAACACACGTGATGGATGAATCTTGAGAACCTTATGTTGAGTGAAGCAACCCAGGCATTGAAGGACAAATACTACATGACCTCAATGATACGAAATAAGCAAGCTGCCTCAGAGAGCTAGAGACTGGAAGATAGGCTTACAGGAAATTGGGGGTAGAGGAAGGATGTAAGCTGACATCTACATGGGTGAAATCGATGATAAGTTGGAGGTAAGTATGTGCACAAGGAAGAGATAAAATGGGGGCATAGGGTTACCTTTGGGTGGGGCTTTGCGGGTTACAGGGGGGCTAGAGATGGGTGGATGGGTAATATTGCCCAAGAAATTGGGGGGAGGGTGGGGCAACATATGAACGTAGGAGATTGTCAGGTGTTGGCTAAGAAAACCTTTTCAAAATATAATTAGGAAAGTTACCTGTTTAAGATACTCAAGGGGATAATCTGACGCAGGACAGACTCCTAGGGAATATCTGAATGCTCATTTTGCCAGAGAGGGTTATACCATTGGGTAGAGACCCATATAATGAGAGTGAAGGTAGACCCACATCCTGAGGAAGACTAATGCCATCAAATAGAGGGAACTGTATCTCTCAAGAGAAAGGGTGGCTCCCAGGGCATTAGGGCAGTTGAGCAAGTCAAGCCCTCAACACTGTTGCAAGTATCTCTGAACATGGCTCCTCAAGAAACGAAGATTGACTGTCACTGTGGGCCCCAAGGGGAGGGGGAAATAGATATTGAATAGATGGAACCAAAGTAAATGTGAGGGGAAAAGAAGTGTTTCACAAGAGTACACAAGGATGGATATAAAACATGTAATATTACACCAAAAACATATAGGGGATGACAGACTAATAATGTAAACCATAATGTAAAACTAAAAAATTTAGAAAACTGTATAGCCTAAAGTATGGACCACAATGTAAGCACAGATGTCACCTTGTTTGAAAGCTATTGTCTCAATATCTGTACATCAGTTTCAGTAAATATGATATGAATAAAAGACTATCGCTGTGGAAGGGAAAAGGTTTTATAATGGATATGTGGGAGTACTGTATATTGTATATATGAATTACTGTGATCTAAGGCTCTTGTGAAGAGAAGCTCGATAATTAGGGAAAAAAGAAAAGAAAAGGATAGGATGTAGAATTTTTCCAAATCAATATGTATTCTATATCTAACCTTTAAACTCATCGCTATATTCCATTTTACTAGTTAGGGAACCTGACATTATATTGGTCTTCACTCTTCAGGAATTTTTGGATGACAGAGTGGTTCAAAAATGGCAGTGGAGGAATACTGGTATGGGATGTTATTGACAGGCGATATACAGTTGACAGGGAGTTATCTAGGGCATGTGTCCAGGGCGCATGGAAATGTTTGGATATACTCATAGTGGAAACAATTAAAAACAACACCTGAGAGGTACTGGGTTCCTGGGCAAGGGGGGGCTCTGTCGTGGTCCCTAGGGGAGCAACAGCAGTCCCCCAGGTGCAACGGTAAGGACCAGGAAGGAATGAGGGTCCAACATGATCCCCTGATACTAATGACTATGCTTGTGGCCTATACACCTGAAATAAGATCAAGGCCTAGAGCAGCACTGTGCCTAAGAGTTCCCTCCTGACAGCCTCCATGTTACTCAAATGTGGCCAGTCTCGAAGCCAAACTCAGCATGTAAATGCAGTGCCTTCTCCCCAGCATGGGACATGACACCCGGGGATGAGACTCCCTGGCACCGAGGAATCACTACCAAGTACCAGCTGATGACATAACTAGAAAATGACCTTGAATTAAAGATTCAACGCAGACCAGCAGAATATCCCTGTCTACATATAATAACAGGAGTTAAAAATGCTGTTTGACCTAAAGTAAGGGGGAAATGGAAAGGACAAATGCGTTTATATTGCTATGAGTCTCTAAAAAAGAGTCTGGAGGTTGTCAGAAGGATTGCCCTTATACACACCTGAGCAGAGTCTCAGAGACAGATAAAGTAGATACAATCCCAGGTATTGGTTCTTTTGAGGGCTAAAGAGACCCACAGATTCTATGGTCATGGCAGATAGAGTTCACTGCCATGTCAGTTGGCCCTTCTTTGGAGCTGGTGTTTCTGCGTGATGGAGCTGGACTCAGATATGATCTCTTTTCACAAGCCTTTTGCTACTTTTACTGGAATTGTAGTTGGTGCTGGGGTTTAAGATATATCTAGGGGATTTGAATCTCTGGACTGACAATATGATAGCCAGGCCTTGAGCTTCAACAGACTTCAGCTCCTACACTCTGATTGATTGGACTTACCCCACTCAGCTAACATGGAGTTGAAGAATGTCAACCACCACACCATGGAGCCTAGAGTGCCTACAACTGAAAGCAGGAGGATTGCATCCAGTATCCATGTGGAATCTAAGCCCCCTCTTGACATAGATGTGGAATGGACACAACCAAGCCAAGGTCCACAGGAAGGAGGAATACAGTAAGGATTAGAGTGGACTTAATGATATTCTATTCATGAACTATTGTGGTTAATAATCAAGAAAATGTGGCATTGGTGTGGAAAAAGTGGCCATGGTGGCTGCTGGGTGTGGGGAATGGGAGGAAGAGATGAGATGTGGAGGCATTTTCGGGACTTGGATTTGTCCTGGGTGGTGCTCCAGGGACAATTGCCGGACACTGTATGTCCTCCCATGGCCCACTGGATGAAACGTGGGAGAGTGTGGGCTATGGTGTGGCCCACAGGCCATGGGGTGCAGCGATGCCCAGAGATGTACTCACCAGATGCAATGGATGTGTCATGATGATGGGGGAGAGTGTTACTGTGGGGGGAGTGGTGGGGTGGGGGCGGTGGGGGTGAATGGGGACCTCATTTTTTTTAATGTAATATTTTTTTAAAAATGAGTAAATAAAATAAAATTTTAAAAAAAGAAAAGTCAGATTCATTTAGAAAATAAAATTAAGGACAACAAATGGAAAGTGTTAGAGACAGAGAAGAAAAACTAGGATTTTGCAATATCATAGAAGTCACAGAAAATAGATTTTAAAGAAGATGATAGTGGCCAATAATACATGTTGTAAGGTAGTCCAATGAGAAGTTGTTGCTGGTAACCCTGATGATGACAAGTTCTCTTAGAAAGCAGGAAGGTTGCAAGGTGACACCTACATAGGTGAAATCTATGATAAGCTGGAGGTAAGTATTTGTACAGGGAAGGGATAAAATGGGGGCATAGGGATACTTTTGGGTGGGGTTTTGTGGGCTTGAGTCAGTCTAGGGATGGGAGGTAGGGTCAGATGGCCCAAGAAATTGGGGGGAGGGTGGGGAGAACATTTGAACATAGGAGATTGTCAGGTATGTGGTTGAAATTATAATGTAGAGAAAAATTGTTAGAAAATATAATAAGGAAGGTTACCTGTTTAAGATACTTAAGCAGGGGCATCTGACACAGGGCAAGCTTCTAGGGAGTGTGTGAGTGCTCATTTTGTCATAGTGGGTTATATCATTGGGTGGAGACCCATACAATGAGAGTGAAGGTATATCCACATCCTGGGGAGAGCTGATGTTCTCAAACAGAGGGAATTGTATCTCTCAAGAGAATTGGTGGCTCTCAATGGGTTAGGGCAGTCGAGTGTGTCAAGCCCTCAATGGTGTTGCAAGTATCTCTGAATATGGTCCTTCAAGTAATGAAGACTGATTGCCACTGTGGGCCCTGGGGGGAGGGGGAAAGAGGTATTGAATAGATGGAATCAGTGTAACTGTGGGGCAATGGAAGTGGTCCACAAGATCATGCAATGATGGATATAGGACATGTTAATTTACACCAAAAATGTATAAAAGTCTATAGGCTAAAATGTAAACCATAATGTAAAACATAACTAAAAATTTGGAAAATTGTATAGTCTAAAATATAAACCATAATGTAAGCCCAATTGGAACCATGTTTGAAAGCTATTGTTTCAATATCTGTACATCTGCTACAGCAAATATAATATGAATATGTAAAAAGATAATTGCTGGGAAGGGACAAAAGATTTGATGTTGGATATGTGGGAGTACCGTATATTGTATATGTGAATTACTGTGATCTAAAACTTTTATGAAGACAAACTTAATAAGTAGAAAAAAAAAAGAGAAAGGATGTAGACACTGAGGAATAAATAGAAGAAATAGCCTTGCCACTGTACATACAGGGCAACACCGATAGCAGTGATGAAAGGCAAAATGTCAAAAACAAAGCTTTTTCATTTTTTGATACTCCAATTTATTTTTACTTTATTTAATTTTTCTAAATTAGTATGTATTCTATATCTAACCTTCAAGCCCATCACTATATTCCATTTTACTATTAATAGAACCTAGCAATATATTAGGCTACATTTTTAAAGAAGTTTCAGACGACAGAGAGGTCAACTATGGCAGGGCAGGAACACTGGTATGGGGTATTATTGATAGGGGGCACATGGTTGGGAGGGAGTTCTCCAGGGCATGTATACAGAGAACATAAAAATATTTGGATATTTTCGTAGTGATTTCAGTTAAAAATGACAACTGAGGGAGTGCTGAGTTCCTAGCTAGGGGAGCTCTATCACATTCCTCAATGGAACAGCAGCAATCCCCCAAGTGCAATGGCAAAGACCAATAAAGACGGATGGTCCAACAATGAAACCTTGATACTAATGGCTATGATTATGAGTCTGCACACCTGAAATATGAACTAGGCCTAGAACCTCAGGGTGCCTAAGAGCTTCCTACTGAAAGCCTCCATGTTGCTCAAATGTGGCCACTCTCTAAGCCAAACTCAGTATGTAAATGCATTACCTCCCCCCACCCCAAGATGGTAGGTATAAGCCTCCCTGGTGCTGAGGGATTACTACCAAGTACGAGTTGATGATGTAACTAGAAAAAGACCTTGAATAAAAGGGTCAACTCAGACCAGCAGAATGTCTCAGCCTACATGTAATATCAGGTGTTAAAAACTGCTTTATGACTTTGGATAAAGGGGGAAATGGAAAGGACAAATGAGTTTATATGGCTATGAGTCTCCAAAAAAAGTCGGGAGGTCATCAGAGGGGTCACGCTTACGCACACCTCAGCAGGTTCCCAGAGACAGCCAAAGTAGATAGAAGGCCAGGTACTGGTTCTCCTGAGGGCTACAGAAACCCACAGGTTCTACGGTTATGGCAGATGGTTCTGGAGTTCAGTGCCATGTCAGTTGGCCCTACTTTGGAGTTTGTATTCCTGAGTGTGATGGAGTTGGACTCAAATATGACCTTTCTATACATTCCTCTTCTGTTACTTTTACCGGACCTGTGATTGGCACTGGGGTTGGCGTATACTCAGTAGACCTGAATCTCTGGACTGTCCATGTGACAGCTAGACCCTGAGCCTCAGCAGACTTGCAACTCCTACCCTTTGGTTTATTGGACTTACCCCATTCAGCTAACATGGAGGTGAAGAAGGTCAACCACCACACCAGGGAGCCAAGAGTGCCTACAACTGCAAGCAGGAGAATTGCATCCATCATCAATGTGGAATCTAAGCCCCCTCTTGATATAGAGGGGAAGTGGACATAATCATCCCAGAGACCACAGTATGGAGGAATAGAGTATGGATTAGAGTAGACTTACTGATATTCTACTATAAATTACAATCTGCATATTTACACTCCTTTACATTTTGAGTATAGGAAAATACTATGCAGAGTATAGCACTGTTTAAGATTTGTGATTGTAGGGCTTGAATGCCTGCTGGAAGGTTAAGTCAGAGTATAAAATAATAGGTTGATGAATTGCAGTGTCCAAATTTTTTATGATGCTTAAAAATTGGTTAAGGATATTTCAACTTGATGGCTAGCATGAAAAATTAAAACTAGTGCACTGACAATCTTTCTATAGAATTGTTTTTATTGTCTTTCACCTGAAAATAGACAAAATATTTGTATTTCTGAGACAGGAAGCTTTAAAAAGTTGGAGCTTGGTTTTTGTCCTTGTGACAGATACTCTTCAAGGGTGGGAAGGTCTGTGAATTTCCAATAGGGGGGTTTACGGCCTCTTCTAATAGGGTGAGGTAGACTGAGTTGATGACAAGCAGACAATTTGAACCATCAATAAATTCAAAATTAAAAGTGCTCATTTGTTAACGGACTGTGTTAGACCAATTGTTTAAAGCTATTCTTCCCGGAGAAGAGAAGATTCAGTATGTACAGCACCTGGTATCTAATCCCAGTTTTACAGATACAGTTAAGAGATTTTCATCTCATGGGATTAACTGGGATTGAGAGACTAAAAACAATTAGCCCCTCCTTTCCTTATGAATAAATGGATGAATACATAAATGATAACTGAATGAATGAATAAGACTCCCATTTTGAATGGTTTGGGTAAATGAATATCCTAGATATTCACTAGAAGTCAATGACTTCTGGAAGGTTCTCCCAGTTACAAAAACGTAAGAATATTTGGGAATCTCATCTTGGCAAAAGGGTACTGAAGGCCATTTGGATTGGGGTTGGTTTCATAGAGAGTGGGGATAGGAATATATCTGTGGGACAAACAGTCCAAGTTTGCTTGTTTATTTTGCACTTGTACTATTTTTAACTTTATTTTTAAAGACGTTTTAGACCCCAGAAAAGTTACATAAAAATATAGGAAACTCCCATATACCTCACCTTATTCCCCTCTCACATTTTCCCCTATTATTAACATATTATATTAGAGTGGTACATTTTTTACAATTGATGAACACATATTGAAGCATTACTACTAACCATGGTTTGTAGTTTATATTATGGTTTACATTTTGCATCATACAATTTTATAGGTTTTGACAAAATATCTAATGGCCTGTATCCATCATTGCAATATCATGCAGAACAATTCCAATGTCTCCAAAATTCCCCACACTCTGCCTATTCTTTTCCTTCTCTACCCTCCAAGTTTATTTAGAAATGAGAGTTATTCCTGACCTCTGCTGTGCCTTAATAAAAATCCTTTTGCTTTATACCAAAGGACTGTAACTTTCAAACACTTGCTCTAACCTAGCTAATATTGTGGGTACTTGTGAGTTTTTTCCCTCTTATTGGTTTCAAGCTCTTTTCCTGGAAATATATAGAAATCCTGAAAAAGTATAAAAGTCCCTTATAGCTCTTATTTCTTTAAATGTGTCTTTATGGTCCTGTCTTCTGATCCTTGCAGATTGTCAGGCAGAAATAATAGCCAAAAATATGAGCTTTGAAATCAATGCTGGGAGTATTGACAGAGGGTCAAGAAGTAAGGAGAGTCTCTGTGGCAATGAAATGCAGATTCTTCCAAACTAGGGGCAAGGCAGAAACTTTCCGTGGCACCCTTGATTATTTTCATGACTGGACCCTATTTAGGTTGAAAGAATCTTCCCATGCTTCCACTTCCTGGATGGAAAGGAAGAATAATGAGCCTCGACCTCCTTTGTGATTTATCATTCTTGGAAATAATCTAGATGACAGCTGTGGAGGACATCTTCCTCCTATTAAAACGTCTTTCCAGTCTGAAATACTGAAGATTTCCTAATCTTAAAAAGCTTCTTTTCTTTTGGACTAAGTCGTCTATACTCCTGGATCACTCAGATATCTTGACCTCAGAACTCTGGCTCCTCTGAAATACCCTAACAACCCTTTCTCGAATCTCCTTGGTCTTGACTCCATATACCACAGGGTTAAGAGCAGGAGGAAAGAGCAGATAGACATTGGCCAAAAGAATGTGAATATGTAGGGGAACATGATGGCCAAAGCGGTGGGTAAAAAAGGAGAAGAGAGCTGGTGTGTAAGAGATTAGGATGACACAGATATGGGAACCACAGGTCCCAAGGGCTTTGGACCGAGCCTCGTGGGATGAGAGGTGAAGGACAGTTTGTGCAATGAATACATAAGAGAGGCCAATACAGAACAAGTCAACCCCAATGACCAATAGTGCTGCTGTCAGCCCATACACACGGTTAGGCTTGGTGTCTCCACAAGCCAGCTTCACTACAGCCATGTGCTCACAATATGTGTGTGGGATCACATGGCTTTGGCAGAAGCTCAAACGTCCAATGAGGAAAGGACATGGAAACATGAGCAGGAAGCCCCGAACCATAGCTACCACCCCAATGCGGGCAATCATGGTGTCAGTGAGGATAGTGGCATAGCGAAGTGGATGACAGATGGCCACATAGCGATCAAAGGCCATGGCCAGGAGCACGGTAGACTCCATCATACAGAAGGCATGAATGAAGAACATCTGTGCTAGGCAGGCAGAGGTAGAGATATGACCTGCTCCACACCAGAGGATGGCCAGCAGCTTGGGAACTGTAGAGAGGGAGGCAGCCAAATCGATGGTCGAGAGCATGCAGAGGAAAAGGTACATGGGCTTGTGCAGAGCTGGTTCTGTGGTAATAATGCCCAGGATGGTTATGTTGCCCACAATTGTGGCTGTTCCCAGGCAGCATACAGGGAGTGATAGCCACAGATGGAAGTGTTCCAAACCTGGGATGCCCAGAAGGAAGAAGACAGACGTGTCCAGGCCAGTGTGATTAGGGGACACCATGGTTTGGCAAAGACTGCTGGGCATCTTCTTTGGTCAGAAACCCACACATAGTATCACAACACCTGGAAAGAAAACACAAAGAAAGGGGAAATGAAGGAGAATAGAGAAAAACTTACTAGCTATATCAGGCAAGCTTCATCACTTATTAAATTGGGATAATAAAAATATCTCAGTCAGAGCTGTGAAGATTAAATGGGTTAATATCTGTAAAGATTCATGCATTAGAGAGTTGAATGGTGCCTCCAAATAAAATATGTCTATGTCCCAATCCTCATAACCTCTAAACATAACCTTATTTGGAAAAATGTTTTTGCAAGTTTAAATTAAGAATCTCAAAAAAGATCAACCTGGATTGGGAGAAGTGGGGTCCTAAATCAATGTCAAGTCCTTGTAAGAGAAGAGAAGAAACAAACATAAACACAGAAGGGAAGTACATGTGAAGATGGAGATGCAAATTGGAGTGATGCATCTACAAACCGAGGAACACCACCACAAACCAATAGCCACCAGAAGCTCAGAGAGAGGCATGGAACAGATTCTTTCTCAGAGCCACCAGAAGGAAGCAACCCTTCTGACGCAAGGTTCTGGCCTCCCAAACTTTGAAGGAATACATTTCTGTCATTTTAAGTCACCAAGTTTGTAGTAATTTATTATGGCAACCCTGGGTAACTAACATAGTGCCAGGCATATAATGCTAGGTAAATAAAATTAGAAAGGGCTCATAAGTACTTAAATAAGCTAGAACTGTCTCCTTTACAGCCTATTTTTCACAAAGAAAAGGATAGATCCTATTTATTCTTCTCGGGAGTATTCCTGAATGCAAACATTATACTTTTATGGGGTATGGGAAGATTTGGTAGGGCAGTCACTCCAGATCATAAGCTGAAAACATTACTCACTGTATGAAGTTGGAGATTATGTTTCTTCCTTTCAACTTAGAATGGGTTCTAGTTTGAGGCCTGGTGCTTAGTGATTATGCCTGATCTTAATACTCCTACTGTAGTAGCATCTATCCCTATCACTTATCAACAACTATTTTCACATATCCTTGTTCTGTTTTCATCTAAAATTTCATGATGCTTCACCCACCCTCACACATCAAATTTTCATTTCCCAAGATGATGAATTTTCCCTTTGTGGACTTTATTCTATTTTTGAAACAGAGGTCCAGCCTCTCCCACCCCACTCCTGAGTCAATCCTTCATTAACATTGTTACCTCTGGTTCTCGGTAATTTCAAAGAAAGTATGTTGCCAAATCCTTCTCTATCTCAAGCATTCAAAATGTAAAGAAGTTTTTTCTAGGTCCACCTTGACTCTTACCTGGACAGTGATGACTTATCTATCCTGTGGAAATGTCTTTATACTACACTGACATAGTGGCTTATACCTGGAATTGCATATGAATGATCTTGTTAGACATACTGCTCTGTTAGTTTATGCATGGGATGACAGGGACCACAAAGAGCTAAGGTCTCAATCAGTTGACCTAGGATATTATTTTCCCTAAGGAGAAACACATCAAGATGAATGTTTGCACTGGGCCAACAAGACTTGGGGTATTTGGCCATGATTATTACTGATGTGATTTTAGCTCTCTAGAACTCTACCTAATATACAGGCAAGAGCAAACTTCAGATGTCATGCCTGCCTTCTTTTAAGAGGTTAAGATACTTTAAAGGCAGTAGAGTTTTGAAGTTTTTAGAGCATTAAGTTGTGTTGGTAAAATAAGAGAATAGACATTGGAACCTGAAAAAACGGGACAGAAATTTGTATTTACCACTTGCTGGAAGTGTTGCACAAGTTAATTTTTCTCTAGTATCCTAAAGTTTTAATCTGTAAAATGGCAATAATAATACATTGCAAGATAATGCGAATTTAAAGAAAAGCACCTGGTACAGTATATGGTCCATAGAAGGTGCTCAATAAATATCACTTAATGTCATCATCATCATTTAATAGGCCTCATATACAGCACAGAATCTTCCCTGCAGCTTCATTATTCAATTAGGATCTAATCTTAGCTGAAACATCTATAAAATGAGTAACTAGTTTTCACTTAATGTAATGGTTCCACTGTAGGACAAACTTTCTGATAAAATGAATGTTCATGATACTTTCTCTGTATGCCCTCTAGAGTCTCATGAAAATCATTCAGAGGTTTTAAGGCATTTTCCCTGGCTGCTCTCAGCCAAACTAGGAATGTTCGGCTCTGGTTTTTAAGACCTATGTTTGCTCACAGAGCTAATTTGGATCACCACTCAACTAAATGTCTAAACACCAGAAATAGAGCTGGATCCAGAATGCAGAAGCAGAGGGGCTTGTTTCTCTCACCATACCACTACCTCTACCTTCCTCCCTGCCAACCATGTTTGCTTATGCCAAACATATCTACACTTTCAATCTTGCTGCAAATTCACTCACCCAGAGCCAGGAGGCTTAACCTAATGATACTTCTTTGATGATTCTTCCTGCTCTGTAGGCCTCTGATTATGCTTTATGACTTTTTTCCTTTGTAAGATAAACTGAGTACAGATTACCATATATTACCTGACTAGTCTGGCTGCTTTCGATTACTGTGAGTGAAGGTTACTTGGAAGATCTATAAGCCTTTTCTTTCTTACTTATCTTCTAGTCACTCCAGCAGCCATTCCACCCCACTCACAGAAATGAGTCTGCGATCTCACACCATTCTTTGTATAAAAATAATTCCTTGATACATGTTGTTGCCATTCTCACTCACCTCTGTTTGAATCTGTCTCTCTGACTCAATCTCTAATCTGACTCTTTTTTAATAAAATTTTATTGAAGTATATCATACATAAATAGTAAGTGTATAGTAAAAGTTGTAAACTTACAAAACAAACATGCATAACATCATACAGGAGTCCTATACATCTCTCCACCACCAACATCTGGCATTGTTGTGTAACAACAAATCATGATTTGTTACAAACTATGAAAGCACATCATCAAAATATTACTACTAATTATAGCCCATATCTTACATTTGGTGTATTCCCCCCCAATCTGCCAGATTATTAACACCCTATATTAATATATTTGTTATAGTTCATGAGAGAATATTTTCATATTTGTTCTGTTAACCACAGTCCATCTTATACCACCAGATTCCCTGTGCTATGCAGTCCCATCTTTTCTACAATCCATTCAAAGTGTACACTCAGTGCTTCTCATTTTCCTCACAGAGTTGTGCTGTCATCATCTCAGTCAATTTTAGAACGTTTCCATTACTTCAAAAGGAAAAATTCCATATCTTTTTATACACCCCTGTAATTGTCTTCTTTGCTATTGCTGCAAAAATATTACAATATCACTGTTAACTATCATCCATAAGTTATGTTAGTTGTGTGACATTAAAGCCAATGCCTTCAGTTAAGATGAAGTTTCCAGCATCACAATTTGAAGCAGCACTAGGGATGGAGAAGACTTTCTGTATCATGATCTTGTACCACAAATTAAAGGCTGTCACCCTCTCTGCACAAGAGCATAGCCAAGCTTGGGCTACCACTGTCCCTTATGAGAACATTGGACCATGAGAAAACTCAAGGTATTCATTAAGATTCTGCTGACTCCCCTACCCAGTTTCTTCCTGTTGTTCTCTGTCTTACTAGGCACACCAATTTCTCTCAGTAATAGTGAGTATTTATTTGTGGTAAGTAATTCCAGGGCCTTCATAGTAAATGTCCCGTATTGCTTAACAATAACTCCCATTTTCTTGGTGTGGTTCATTAGTCACTTGCTTCTCCTTCACTTTCCTTTAAATCTCTTCTCTAGTCCTCTTTCTAATCATTCAGCTTAATGCCAAACTAAAACTCCTGCTTTAGGAGTTGTGCTAACTGAAACTGCAATCAGATTATGCAGAGTTGTTATTCAGCAAAATCCCCTTTCCTGGCCTCTATATTTCATCTTCTCTGCTTTGAAACAATTCCCAGTTGTACAGATAAACTTCTCTGAAAGGTTAAGAAATGCCTTTTCTGAATCTTCCCCAGCCCAAACTCACCTAAGTGCAAAGCAGTGGCAACAAGAAGGTACAGAATTGTGGAAGCATCCTCAAGAAACTGTAAGAGCATTACAGTTTCTCTCCCTACTCTCAACTATCTGAATACTGGGCCAAGAGGTTGTTATACTGATAAAACCTATCTCTCAGTTCCTCCTGGGAGTTTGGGAATTTGCTCTGGGTTTAGGGCTAGTGCCATTTGGCTTTAAATCTCTGCCCCCAGGGAGCTCCTGTGTTCTCCAGGAAACAGGGCATTCATGCTTATCTCTCCTGGTTGGCCAAATCAGACTCAGAGATGAAACTGCTAAGTCTTTCAAGAGATTCAGGAAAGGAATATTTATATCCCACTCCCTTAGAACCATTTCTCTGGTATTTCCCCCACATCTCAGTACTGTTTTTATTGACCTAGGGACAACTAATATTTCAGGGTCACTGAGGTTATAAGTGCTATGGGTATCTGATCTGGGTCCCTCTTTGTGTCTGATGCACCTTCTTTTCCAAAGGATCCCAGGATATGTCCTCCCTCTTATTTCCTTCTATGATTATTCATGTCCAGTTCCATTACTTTTATTCTTTCTGGTACTATATTATTACAGTTTTCTGCACATGTCCTTAGATTGGTTGTTGTTACTAACTGCAGTAGATTGGCTTTGTGAGATGCTCTGCCGTGTTTTTCATATTACCGGTGCAAGAAGTAGCATAGCAATATGGTAATGAAACTCAGTAGGAAATTGTACACATATGTAAAACTCAAGAGACATAACTTGCTAAAGGCAATTTTTCACCATATGCAGTAATTATCTTGGTAACTGAGAAAATCTAAGATTTGTACAGTAAATATTGCCAAGCTTCCTGTTGTCCTTTCCTGAGACTCTCTGCATTGTGATTATCTCAGTTAACTGTCTTGTCAAAGAGCACTTTGCATGAAATTCTCAACCTATTCTTCTGTGGGACTCACTCTTGGTACTAAAACCCCTTCCAAACAGAATTTATTCGGTATACCCTCACCACGCATGTCTTATTCCACCACAAACCAGAAGCCTTCCTCAGATCATGAACAAGTTTTTTAAATTCCTAGTCCCATAAAACTATTATGTGCCATCATCTAGGATCCACATTAGACAAGGAGGCTTCCAAGATTTTTCTGCACAGAATTGTGTTTTCTTGTTGCAATTCACTGCAGGACTTGGTTTCTTTATCATCTTTCCAAATGTTCCTCTGGTGATTTTCTCCCTCAATCACACCATAAAGGCATCTATCCTGAGTGTGATTAGTCCCCCAAACTGAACTAGATCTGAATCCCGGTCATGTGTACACTCTTCATCCTAGATCCTGAGCGACTCTCTAGGTTGGTGGTTCTCACACATAAGCATGCTTCAAAATAAACTGTTTTACTTTTGAAAAAAGAGATTGCTTATCTCCATCCCCAGAGTTTCTGGCATAGCAAATTTGGAACAGAGTCCCAGAATTTTCCTTTTTAATAAGTTCCCAAGTAATGCTGATACTGCTAGCCAGGGGATAACATTTTAAGAACTACTGTTATATATAAATAAATATTTTTAAAAATCTGATTGGGTTTTCTGTCCCACATTGCTATCTGTTCTGCACTCCTGGAAAGTTTTTATTGGGCAACAAGGCTATCGTATCTTTAACAAGTCATTTTTAAAACCTAGAACAGAGCAGGTGTATAGCAACTTTCCTGTCTCAGAACTTTGTCCTGACTGAGCTAACGTTGACTCCAAGAAGCCTTCAAACCACTTTACTCCTATTAATGAAAAGAGGATAAATAATAAAGCAAGGAAGAAATGAACTTTTTTCTTTTTTAATTTTTAATTTTAATTTTTAAAAAAGCTTTAGATTACATAAACGTTACATTAAAAATATAATGGATTCACACATGCCCCATCCCCCACAACACTTTCCCACATTAACAACATCCTTCATTAGTGTGGTACATTTGTGACAAGTGATGAACACCTATTGAAGCATTCCTACTAATCATGGACTATAGTTTATATTATAGTTTACACTCTGTCCTGAACAATTTTGTAGGTTATGACAATATATATAACAGTTATCATTGCAATGTCATGCAGGGCAATTCCAGTGTCCCCCAAATGCCCCTACATTACACGTATTCTTCCCTCTCTCTCCCCTCAGAACCTCTGGTGGCCACTGCCTTTATATCAATGATAAGAGTTCTTCCATTGCCAGAATAATAATACATCTATAATAGAATAATAAGTCTACTTTAGTCCATGGAAATGAACTTTTGTGACTCCTTTGTCCATCCCCTACACAAATCTACTCTCAGGAAGTTTTGAGAAAAATCCTGGACAGGGCATTCTTTGGGGAGATGTAATAACTTCGTGGCATGTCAACTTGAGTAGGCTAAACTATGTTTCTCAGAATTCCCCATCTATTATGTTTTTGATAGGGTGGGCTGCTACACACTCCTACTTCCAATCATTCAAATACTAATTCAGGTGCTGCTGCAAAAGGATTTTGCAGGTGTACTTGAAGACCCTAAGCAGGTGAATTTAAACAAGGATGACTATCCTGGGTAAGTCTTGTTTAATCAGTTGGCAAGCTTTAAAAGTGGGCTATCCATAGGAAGAGAGAACTTGTAGCTGTGGAAACATGCTTCAGCCCAGGCCTGCCAGATTCTGGTCTGCTGGTGTTTTATTTCTTCCTGATTGCCTGCTCTATGGAATTCAGACTTGCTTAACCAACTCTTACAGTTTTGCAAGCCAATTTCTTGACATTAATATCGAGAAATTGCATAGCACACATACGGGTATTTGTCATATTACTCTCTTTACTTTTTTTCCCTGTACTTTAAGCTGTTTAATTTTAAATCTCTAACTCATGTCCTAAAATTTAATAGAAGATTTACCTGAAATTTTCACGTTTTTGCCCTGATTCTCTTAGGGCTGAAATACCTGTCATAGCACGGTCTTATAAAAGGGTTCAATTTACTTATTTCTTCAGTAGACAGTAAAATCTTTTAAGACAAGGAAATTATGTATGTGTGTATGAATGTGTGTGTGACATCAACTTCTCTGGCTGAACCCACTGTATCTAGCATAGAGGATAAATGTGTATCTTAATTTATTTCATTGTGTCACCAATATATGTCTACAAGGAATTTGGGGTGTTTCAAAAAGAAAAAAGGCAAATAAAATGAGTTTTAGAAATAAAAAATGAGACATAAGTCAGACACAGCAAATATGAACATGTTATATAATATTACTACAGAAATCTAATAAATATAAATTGTCAAAACTATATATTTTTAAGAGGATATAATGGAAAGAGAGTAGTGTCAGATATTGGCAAATCAAAAAATTAGAAATGTATAATAAACAGAAAATTTAAAAGCATTCGTCAGGAAGCAGATGTAGCTCAAGTGACTGGGCTTCCACCTACCATATGGGAGGACCTGAGGTTCGATCCTTGGGGCTTCCTGGTAAAAAAAATTAAAAAATCGTGCCTGTGAGGTGTGCCAGTGCCTGTGCAGTGAGCCAGTGCCTGTGCAAGTGAGTCACACAGCATGATGATGACACAGCAAGAGAGAGAGGAAGGGGAGAGTAAAGGTGAGGCGCAACAGAAATCAGGAACTGAGGTGGCACAAGTGACAGGGAAATTCTATCCACATCAAAGTTTCCAGGATCAAATTTCAGTGAATCTTAGAGAAGAAAAAATGAGAAGACAAAAAGAGAGAAAAATATAGAAGATCACACAGTGAACAGACACAGGTAGCAAGAAACAGCAGGGCAGAGGGGAGGGAAAGGGAGGGGAAAAAAAGAAAAAGTTGTTTCATTAAAAAAAAAAAAACATTCCTGGTCAATACAGGAAAAAAAAAAGGGAGGCCACTATCACCCCCACTCCTTCCAATCTGAGCTTGTTCTGGAGGTCATATTCATGCACTAAGGAAGAAGAAACAATAAAAGGAATAAGAACTGTGCATGATATGAATATTTGCATAGAAAGTATAAAATAGCCTACAAAGAATTTATGAGGGCTATTATAAGAATTGAGCAATATTGACAGATACAAGATCAAAATAAATAGATGGACAAAACTTACGGAATAATGTAAGAGATTTTTATGAATATAAAATGTGTGATTAAAGAGAACAGCACAGTAAAATTCTGTGATTATAATCCTAAAATGTCTAATCTCCTTAAGTGATTCTATATATTTGAAGTAACTAATTAAGTCCTCAAGAAGAATTTTGTAGAAACTGAAAAATGATAGTTTATATGAAAAAAAGACTCAAGAATAGGCAAGCTGATAAGAGCAAGCTCATGAGACTTGCCCTACTAGAATTTATAAATAATTAAAATATATAGAAGTTTATGTCAAATTGTTACTGGGATAACATATGGATAAATTAATGTAATGAAAATCCCAGAAATAGACCCATACATTTATTTGACATTGTAGCATTATCAATCAGATAGGATACAATGTACTATTCAATAATTGGTGAAATTTGATCCTTTCATGATCCATAAACAATATAAAGTCTAGATGAATTAAAGATAAAATCTTAAAATTTCACAGGAAAATATCTTTATAGCACTGGGTATACAACAAAATGTAATCAAGAAAATGGACAAATTACAAATGAAGAAATTAAATTTGGACTTTTTAAATAATTTTCTCAGTGTGTCAAAATAATAACATTCAAAGTAATGCCACAAGTTTGGAGAAAATTACTGAAACATGTAATTGACAGTGTTTATAAACGTAAAATGACTGATAACCTCTTAGGAAAATGGGCAAAAATATATTAAAAGACAGTTTACTTGATTAACTAATACATTTAGCAGAAAATACAAAGGGAGACAATAATGCAATGCCATTTCACATGTATCAGATTAGCAAAAATAAGCCATATCAAGTGTTAGTAAGAATATGAGGAAATAGGAAATCTCAAGCAGTGATAAGTATTTTAGAAAGAAATTTAATAATATGTGGTAAAGTTGAAAGTATGGGAATCTATGAGTAAAGCAACTGTTTATATGTACATATTATCTTCTAGATATTCCAACTTAGTAACATGGAACCACAGAGAAAATATTTTTATGGCATCTTGGTATAAAGGAATGTATTGGAAGCAGTCCAGTCTTTATAACTGTGTCCATTCCCACCACCAGTTACCAAGAGGCTGACGAGATCAAACAGCTTGGCACACCTGTAATTCTTTTACTGGCACAAAACTGTGTATCATGGGAGACCAATTAGATATTCTGCCCCAGAAACCTTCTAATATATGTATACAAGGATGTTTTTACACATTACTTATGATAGCCAAAATTTGGAACACCTAAATGAGAATCTAAAGAGAGACTTTTCATAGGACTGACTACTATGCTATAGTTAAAGGATTGAAAATGATACATCAGCATCACCTGGGAACTTGTTAGAAATGCAAATTATTGGGTCCTAGCCCAGACCTATGGTATCAGGGATGCTGGGGATTGGGCTCAGCAACCAGTGTTTAACAAGCCCTCCAGATAATTTTGATGTACGTTGGATTTTGAAAACTGCTGTACTCTTTTTAACCAGGGTTATGCAGAGAGAATCGTTATGGAGGCATTTGAATGCACAAAGATTGATTCCATTTCTTCCAAATGACTCTGATGTCTTCCCAAAAATGCCAATTCTCAATGAACAGGAGGATACCATTTGCCAAATCAATCCTTTGTGCTCCTCTTGTAATGGCACAGAGTTACCAGAGTTTCTTCACAAGCTGCATTGTTTTTGCATAAGAACTACAGACAGTTGTCCATAGAAACATGACCTTATTCAAAAGTCCTTAAAACAAAGGAAAGCAGGCGCATTGGGGTTGTCATATGGGAACTCTCTGTAACTTAGGTGCAATTTTCTGTAAACTTAAAACTACTCTAAAAATAAAGTTTATAAAAATATTTACTATGTGCATGCAGAAATAATATACAGATACTCCATACTTTCTACACAAATTTTGGGGGAAAATTAAAACTGGTCAAAAATAATTTATTTATTAAATCACATTAAAGTTTGCGCTAAAAATATTTTTTAAAAGTTCATATTAAATAGTTAACGCTATTTCTACAGGCATCCACCAAAAAGCAAAAACCAGTTAACACCATCATTACATGAAAACTGGGAATTATCCCTTTTCCTCTGAGAATCATTTTTCAAGTCATGGTTTTTTCTTTGATTAAAAGGCCCAATGGAACACCTTAATGGACTTTCATGCCTTCTCTTTCTTTGTCCCCTGGAGAGCTATGGCTGTGCTCAGAGTTCCTGGAAAATGACATCATAGAGTTGATGATTTCCCTTAATAGCCTGAGAGCCTTGGCCCACTGTAATAAGGAAGCTTATATGTTGAGAGCCAGGATAGTCTGCAAGCTCCTTTTCATGGGCTAAGATCAGAAAACAAATAACAACAAAAAAACACCATGAGATAAACAGATTCAGGTTGTGACCTTCAAATAGGAAGGCTCTTATTGCCAGAAGGAAAGGCACCAGTAGGAAGGATATAGTAGAACATTTCCAGGTAAGTTCTAATTTACCATAATTAAAACGGCTACTCTTGCCTCCATTCCTTTCAGACAGATTGTTTTCCCTAAGATTCTTCTATCTGTAATGGCTACTCTTTCTATTTAACTGGGATTTGTTCACTAGCCACCCAGCAACTTCAATCCCAGACACCAAAAGATACTGCTGTATATCTGAAAGTTTGGCAAGTTTATAAGATTGAGATGAGAAAGTAAGAGTCAAGAATCAGTTTTTTAAAAAACAATGCAGAAACATTGTTGGGTATAACAAAGTATATTGACTTTATAGATCCTAACTTAGAACAGGAACTTAATACCCACCAGCAGCTTCTACCATGCTAATCTTCAACCGTTCCAGCTTCATGACCTTCACTCTGATGGGTGTACCTGACTTAGAGTTGCAGCATTTGTGGCTCTCTCTGCCTTTCTCCTCCATATTTTTGGCTATTCTCATTGGCAATGGGGTGATCCTCTTCCTGGTAACCACAGAACCCACACTTCAAACACCAATGTATCTGCTCCTGTCCCTGCTAATGGTGGCTGACCTCGTATCTACTCTGTCTCTGGTGCCCAAACTTCTCTGCCTCTTCTGGTTTCATGATCGGAACATTGCTGCCAATGCCTGTTTCACTCAGATGTTTTTCATTCATGGTGCATCTGTGGTAAGATCAGCCCTACTTGTGGCAATGGCTTTTGACCGCTATGTGGCTGTATGTGAGCCATTACGCTACAATACAATACTGAGCCATTCCCTAGTCAGACGTCTTGGGCTGATGGCACTTGCCAAGGGGGTGATTCTTATCTTGCCCATGCCTCTTCTGCTTCAAAGGTTGACCTTCTGCCACATGGTCATTCCTCATACCTACTGTGACCACATGGCTGTGGTGAAAATGGCCTGTGACCACACCAGACCCAATCGTATCTATGGGCTCTTTGTGGTCCTTCTTGTGGTAGGACTTGATCTGCTGCTCATTGGTTTCTCTTATGCCCTCATCCTGCAAGCTGTAGTGCGCCTCAACTCTCGTGATGCCACCTGCAAAGCTCTGAACACCTGCTCAGCACACCTCTTTGTAATCCTTGTCACCTATGTGCCTGGACTCTTTTCCTCTCTCATATACCGCATTGGTCACAACATCCCACCTCATGCCCACGTTCTCCTTGCCAATCTCTACCTTCTCCTACCGTCACTGCTCAACCCAATCATCTACGGTATAAAGATGAAGGAAATACGGGACAAGGTCGCCAAGTGCCTATGTAAAGGAAATGCATCTGCTGCCGGTTCCAGCCATAAATCGAGTGAATGAACACTGAGGACAAGAACTCAATGCCTTTGCCCAACCATCCAAGGATACAGTCCTGTCTCCAGATGAGCTGTGGTGAATAGACCATGGAGGATTGAGTTTTTTTAACTTACAGGAAGACCAGTAAGTTTGTACTTTTATTTTTCTGTGAATGAAATAAGGGAAATCCTATGATATCTCTTCTATGTCTAATAGGGACACTCTGATGACATGGGGCTCCTGACAATTCTCATACCTGTGCTCATGTTCATCAACTCTACTCAAAATCTCTCTCTGTAAATGATTCAAGATCAGTTCTCCTTGTCTTGGTGGACAGTTTATATTTGTTGCACCTTTCTCTGTATTTTCTATTTCTCCAATTCCCTGTGTCTGTCTCTAACTAGTATCTTGTTGATGAAAGGGACCTGGCATACTGATTACTTTGGATACCATCTTCACATGTAATAATTCCTCAGGCAGTTGGTCTTTCATCAATAGTTTCTAATGCAATAGCAGTGTGTTGTGTTCACAATGATAGGATGATTGTGATGATGTGCATGCTTATGACAGCAAAGCAAGAACCTAAAGATAATGTGCATAGACAGGATTCAGGTACTGTTGTGACACATATCACAGAAGATTTCATTGCAAGGGAAAGCACATATCCAGATACCTAATTCAAAAGATTCATGACCAGGAATTCCCTCTTTAAAAAGCATATATGAAAAAAAAAAATACATAAGTAGGAGACTACCTGTTCCTGAAGTGATATACCTAGAAGAGGAACAGATGAAGGAATCCTAGCTTATTTCCTCAATTTTTAAAAATTTCAGCAGAAATACTATCTTTTAAGATGGTTCTGTGTTAGCTGTTCTGGATATTTTTATACATATAATAATTCATTGAATTGTTGCATTTTAATGCAAATCATATAACATCCATTTCCCATATTAAGTTACAGATGCTCAATTTCTTTATGCAACCTTCCCAGAGTCACACAGCCAATAAGTGGTTAAGTCTGGATTCAAATTCAAATCTGTCTGAACACAAAATGTTTTTCCACTCTATTATACCCATGCTGCCTCTTTAAAGACAACCAAGAATGAAAATGAGGAAGTTGTGCATTAAGACTAAGTGGAGCACTTTGCAGGACTGGTTTCAATCATAAAAACACAGCAATTATTGCTTGCCTACCTCATTTCTAAATTAATTAGTCTTACCTTAATTGGAGGGTAAACAATTTAGAAGAAAACTGAAAATATCTTCCTGTTCCAGTTATTTCTAATGCCTCACCCACCCCTATCCAATCTGTACTCTTCTGAGACCTATGCTGTGCCCAGTGGAATTGGTTTTGTTGAAATACATTGCCCAGTCTCCATTGCCATTTTGCTTCTTATTGTGTTTTCCTAAAGAAGCTATTTTGGTCTGGGTCTTCCAAGAAGCAGACTCCAAGATTAAAATGCAAGAAGTGAAAATACCTGTGTGAAAGAAAATAGGCAGACAGCAGGATAAGCTGGGAAAGCCATCAGATTGCCATCCAAGTTCAACTCCAAGTAAAAGAAGTAGAAAAAGGTTAAAGTTTGTGTGGAAGTGTTCTAGATTGCTGTGCAGCAAAGTTATTGAAGAGTCTGAGCCAAAGTCAGCTGACTGTGGAGTCCCATATCCCCCAGGCATGGATCTGTCCTTAATATCTCCAAAGCCATCCTAGATCATATCCTGGAAGCCTCTCATAGGCATGACTTTAGCTAGCAGAAGAGGCATCCTTAATTATGCTCCTTACGAGGGAGGTCTGCAAGGCACATTCTCCTGGTTGCTGCAGTGCACCCTTTGTATAACACGAATCTAATAGGTTTGGAGAGCAGCTACTGCATGGGTCCCAAAGGGCTTTTTCCTGAGGCAAAACTCAGAAGAAAGAGGTTAGTGGGATGAAATAAAGCCACTGTCTCTGCAGTTTATCTCAGGGCTGCAACTGTGTATAACACACATAGCATCTCCTACCTGACAGAGGACTGACCTTGTCCGTGCCCCTCCACCTTCCTTAGGCATCCATCTCTATAATTCTCTGGAAGCATACCAGGCTTTGGTTGCTAAAATCTTGAATGCTTCCTGCTCCAAGTGTACCTTGTTTTGAGAAAAGAGCACCCACCTGTTTTCCCCAAATTTTACATGCAAGCCTCTGGGATTCAGTCACCTGTGTCCCATAGCCTTATAGAATCTAAAAAGCCGTTGCCATAGGTGCAGACCTACTCAAGTGAACTTCTTGCCAGTCTCATTGTCCATCATGAGATAGCCGCAGCTCTCTATACGTAAGTTTCTCTAATAAATGCTTAAAGACTGATCACCCTGGTGTTTAGTGCCTCTTTCTTCAGAACCTCAACAGGCCCTATGTGGAGTGGTTTGGGGAAGTGGGACTGGGTCTCCCCATGTTTCTTCCTTTTGTGCTGTTTTGCCCTTGTCCTTCTCCACTATTCATTCTAAATTTCCCTCACCATTAAATCACTTAGGCAGGTATTATACCTTACCTGGTTGTGTTAACTAAAACTTAATCTCTATTTGATAGTCATACCTTTCTATGTTTGGAATTACTGCACATGCCTATTCACTGTTAGAATGAAACAAGACAGTAGCAACTCATTTGGTTCTGCATTAATTCCTTCCTGCTGAGAGTACATAAAAGCAGTCCTACATCCTCTTGATGATTAGTGTTGATTACACCTGCCCCTATGGAAATTCTTTATCTGCTGATTCCTGGGCACAAGATGCCTAAAGTGCCCTGATTGCAGCTGTAACTTGTAGATCAATGGGATTTTTGCTGTATCCTTTGACAAAAAATGTGCCCTCTGTTTAAGACCCGAACCACCAAACCCCCAAATGCCAGAGTTGTGAAGACAAGAAGTAAAAAAACCCCAAATGGATTATTAGAATGGTAAATGGGTGACTCCTATTTTTACCACTTGATTCACAAAACCAATTATCCTTTCTATTGGAAATACATTTCCATACAGAAATCACTAGTATAATAAAAATCTTTAGCCCTTTGTTTTGGTGAGTTTCTTCCAAGCTGGCATTTCAAGCTCCACATTCTGGTAATTCCAAAATTCTATGAAGTTAGATACCTCTGGATGGTGTGGGACATGATAGTACCAGTGGGTTCCATGGTCATGTACCCCCTTCCAGACTTCATTCATGTTAAAGTCCTCTAGTTACTTGCCATGCTATGTGGTATTCCATGCCAATGGATCAGGTATTCCATAAACTTTTTTTGAAGCATTTCCTCTGCCCCCGCTGAGATGGCTCCTTCATCTATCTGCTTGTTGCCTGTTTGCTGTGTCTGCTCATTGTCTCTGTCCATTGTGCCTAATTGTTCATCAGCTCATTGTGTAAACTCATCACATCAGCTCAACTTCTTTAGGAGGCACCAGGAATCGAACCCAACAGGAAGCAGGCACCCAACTGCTTGAGCCACATCCACTCCAATTCCATAAACTCTTGATAGTAATGCTGGCTGATGCTCTGAAAGCCTGACAGGCAAACTCATACCTGGAATAAATCTATCCCTGTGGCAATAAATCACTGAACATCCTCTGGGTGGAAGGAACTGATATGGTCAACTGCTATCATGTAGTCAGTGGATTTCCACAAGGAATACTGTTATATTAGGGATTCATCATTGATCTTTCTCCTAACAAATTAGATACCCAGAAGCAACAACTAGATCAGCCTTAATAAGTGGAACTTCAGGCTGTCGAGTTTATGCATAGCCTCCAAATCGCCAGCATGGCTACTCTGCTTGTTCTGCAGGAGCTGATGATGAAGACTGGCTAACATCAGTTGGCTGAAACATTCGTTCTACTTGGTTGTTTGATGAATTTTTCTGATGTGCATGCATTCTGGTAGGCATTAACAGTACAAAAATCTTCAACTTATTTGGCTTTTAACCCAGATTTACTTGTCTCCAAAGTTTTAGGCCTTTTATTTCCAAGAATCTATATTCTTACTGCAAACCACTTCTCCTTCCATTCAAAGCAAATGACTGAGTGCCTGCTCACAGATCCACCTATTGGGGAATATTTTCCCTCTTTACTGTATTTTAGGGATTCCCTTGAACATGGTTGTAATACAACCCATTGTATTAGTCAGGATTTTCCAGAAAAACAGAGCCAACAAGAGGTTATATTAATACATTTATGCAAAGAGACTTATGCTAAGGACTTGCTCATGCAATTGTGGGAACTTGGCAATTCTGAATTTTGTAGAACAGGCAGGCAGGTTGGAAATTCTGGTAAGACGGATGTTGAAGTCTTGAGTTCTAATTTCTTAGGTGAAGCTGGCAGGCTGGAATTTTGTAAGAACTGATATTGACATTTTGAGTCCAAAATCCATAGAGAAGGATAGCAGGCTGGAAACTCCAAGAGGAGCGGAGGGTATAGTACTGAGGCAGAATTTCTTCTGGAAACTATAGTTCTTGCTCTTTCTATTACTATTTTTATCAATATTTTTTTAAAATTTTAAATGATTTAGATTACATAAATGTTAAATAAAAAATATAGGGGATTCCCACATATCCTACTCCCTACCCCTCCCACACTTTCCCACATTAACAACATCTTTCATTAGTGTGGCACATTTGTTACAATTGAACACATATTGGAGCATTGTCACTGAGTGTGGATTATAATTTAAGTTACAGTTTACACTCTGCCCTGCACAATTTTGTAAGTTATAGCAAAATATTTAATGGCCTGCATCCATCATTGCAACATCATTCAGGACAATTCCAGTGTGTTTGAAATGCCTCAATATTCTAGAGAATATGCACATGCATGTCTCAGCAGGATCTGCGAGACTTAACCAAGAGACTTAAATATTTGGGCTGTCCACATGCCAGTTGGGCCTTGAATCTCAACAGACTTGCAACACCTACTCTCCAGCTCATTGGACTCACCCAGGACAACTAACAAGGAGATGATGATGGACAATGCCCACCTCAAGGAATAAAATACATCTCCAACTGCAAGCAAGATAGATCCATTCATTTGCCCCATGGGATCTAAGCCCCTCTCAATTAGAGGCAGAGTAGGCATCACCATCCCAGCATCATCAAGATTGGGGAATGAGCGATGGACTAAAGTAGACTTACTGTTAGTTCTACTATAGACTTATTGTTATTCCAGCAATGGAAGAATTTTCATCATTGATGTGAAAGCACTGGCCACCAGAGGTTCTGATGGGAGGGAGAGGGAAAAACAGGTGTAAGTTCTTGCTCTTAAAGCTTTCAAATGATTGGATAAGGCCCCACCTACATTACCAAACGGTAAATTCAACTAATAGTAAATGTTAATCACATCTACAAAGTACGTCCACAGCAACATCTAGGGAAATATTTGACCAAACAAATAGATGCTATAAGCTAGCCATGTTGATACATCAAATCAACCACTATACCCTCTATCCATTTTCTGTTTGCACCCACCTGCCAAGATGACCCATCTGCAAATTGTGCTAGGGCTTTTTCTTCTTCCCTAGTTGGTTATACAGATATCCCTATATACCCCTAGGTGAAAGCTGGGGAAGGACATTAGTGTAACTGTGGCATGTGATATGGGGGCCTGAAATTTCTGCTTAAGCAGTTTACTTGTACCCTGTTATATTGCTCAGGTCAGGCTCAATCTTAGATGTACCATTTTCATCTAATGATGGACTACTGACTTTATAACTTGGTGGGTCTGAAAGATATCAGTGCATTGTGGGAAGTTTTGGACATATGTCACTTCATTATATATTACTATATAAAAAATTACCTTAAAACATAGTGGGGAAAAAAAACATAGTGAGTTAAAACAACCAATATTTATTATCTCCCACAGTTTCTAAGAATCAGGAATTTAAGCATGTATTAACTCCATGGTTTTGGCTCAGGGACTTTCATGAGGTTTTAGTAAAGATGTTGGCATTGCTGCAGGCATCTGAAAGTTTGAATGGGGCTAAAGGATCCACTTCCAAGAAGGCACTCACGTTGATGGTTGTTATCCGGAGGCCACAGTTTCTTGTAACATGAATTTCTCCATAGGACTGTTGGAGTAACCCTATGTCATGGAGTCAAGAATCCTGAAGAATTAGTAATCAGAGAGAAAGAAACTACAGTGCCTTTGATTCTTAGAAATGACTTACTATCCATGGTAGGCTGAATTATGGAACCCCAACAAGCACATGTTCTTAATCTTAATCCACATTCCTGTGAGTGTGAACCTATTGTAAAAAGGAGCTTTTAAAGATTTAATTTTTAGTCAAGGTGTGACGAATTGAACTATGGTGGGCCTTAAATGTGATTACTTAAGGCTTTATAATGAGAACCCAGAAGTCATAGACATACAAAGGGAAACGATATTACCATGTAATGTGAGACAGAAATACAAGGCAAAGAACTCTACAGGCTGATGGCAGCCAGCACCAGAATGCTATCATCTTCAGAGAGAAAGCAAGCCTTGATGATATCTTGATTTTGGGCATCTTTTAGCCTCAAAACTATGAGTCAATAAATTCTCATGTTTAATCCAAACCACTAGATACCATCACTTCTCCCAATCCAGTTGGTCATGCAAACTAACCCTGATACAATGTATGATGGGACTGAAAAATGGGCATGAATACCAGGAAGCAGAGATTATTGGAGGTATCTTGGTGTTTGGCTACCACAGATTCCATCCTAAAGTGCCTTATCTCTGCCAGGGCCCAGTAACACCAACAGCTGTTTCTCAAAAGGCAACTAGTTCTCTGCTAAAGGTGGCATGGTCTTATCCCAAAACCTCAAGATTCTTCATTCTAATACTCCCATTGGAACTTGCCATTAGTCCCATGCAGCATCTTGTCCCATCACTGATATGTCCACTAACTTAGGTTTTCTGTATATCATGAACTAAGCATCAGAAATAATTGTACTGTTGCCTGGACCTACAGCTCCTGACCACCAATTAAAGCTGGCAGCCTTCCATGTCACCCAGAACATGGATGTAAGTAATACTCCTAAATGTAGTATAAGTCACCTATTAAAAATTTATTTTTATGTCATTTTTATTGTGTTTATCTGAAGAAACATAGATCACAAAAAATGTTACATTAAAAAATATAAAAGATTCCCAGATCCTGCCCGCCCCCCCCCCCCCACACACACACCCCCCACTCCTCCCACATGAACAACCTCTTTCATTATTGTGGCACGTTCACTGCATTTGGTAAATATATTTTGGAGCACTGCTGCCCCACATAGATTATAGTTTACATTGTAGTTTACAGTCTCCCCCAATACATTCAGTGGGTTAATGGTAAGTAGTTCCGTTGCTGAGTGCCTTTATGTTTTTCCCCTAGAATCACAAGCTCCATTAACCATTTCAACAACACTCTGCCATCAAATTCCCTTAGCTATTCTACCAATCTTACAAGTTATTATGGTAATTGTGGTCTTTTGGATTTTAATGGTTAAGGGATATCATCCAGCCTCTATTACTTTGGGATTTTATTATCATCTTGGATGGTAATGAGCCAAGTTCTATGATCACATCTTCAACCATTATCCCATGTCTATAGAGGACAGTCACTATTGAACTACATAGAGATGCTGGTGTCCCTCTCATTAACGCATCCCTAATGGCCTTGGTGGATGGTGTGTTCTTGGCGCTCTCATGGAACATAATCCTTTGTTGGGTCTTCTGGGCTTATGTAGCATATCTCTTCTATCATGTCTATTTCACTCTTCTTCTACCGAGCATTTCTACTTTACTGAGAATTGGTCACCATATTTTCAAGGTTCCAAGGGCTATACCAGAGGTGAGTTTGCTCCATACCTGGAGTTATGGTAGACAGAATTCCAGTATGGCCCTTTGAAAGTTTCATGCTTAGTGGATCCCAGAAAATCACATCCTTAGGAATAATCCATTTCTGTGGGTGTGGGACACTTTTGCTTGTGTTGCTTTAGTTGAGGGCCTTTGACTGGATTGAAGGACTCAGGATTGGCCTTGGTCCTTCTGCTGGAATCCTCTTTAACTGGAGGACTAAAAACAGCAGATTCACAAGGAAAACAGTGGCAGAGACTGTAAAAACACCAGATACTGAAAGAGAGAAATCCTGGAAGCTAGAGCCTGGAATTAGTGAAGCACAGAGGCACAGAAAAAAGCCTCCAAGAGGCTGAGAGATAAGACCTGAAGGAGAGGAGAGAGTCAAGCCATATGCCTGATTGCCCACAGCTGAGCTTGGGGAGAGAGCTTCACTTGATGCCTTGGACAGAGCTGCCATTGTGCCCTGCCATATGACTGATTGCCTACAGTTGAGCTTGGAGGGAAACTCTCTTTAGATGATGCCATTATATGCCTGATTGCCAAGAACTGACCTTCAGTGAGACAGTATCTCTGATGATGCCTTGATTTGGACATTTTCACAGCCTCAGAACTGTAAGCTTTTAACCTAAACTCCCACTATAAAAGTCAAAAAAATTCTGTTATATTACTTCTAGCAGCTTTTAGCAAGCTAGAATAGGCCCCCATGATCTCAGCATTCTTACTCCTAGGAATATGTTATATTATGTGACAAAATATATTTTGCAAATGTAATTAAGATTACCAATTAGTTGACCTTAACATAAGGAGGTTGTGCAGATAGGCCTAACAAATATCTGAGCACTTAAAAAGAAGAGATTTTTTTCTTGCTGGTAGCAGAAGGAGAATTCAGAGATATTCAGAATATGAGAAGAATTCCATGGAAGAAGTTTACAGAGAATTTTATGCAGTGTGATAGAGAAAGCTTAAATTGCCTTGTGCAGATAATTGTAAAAATATGGACACTGAGAACAGTGCCAATGAGAGCTCACAAAGAAGTGAGGAATGCATTATTGGTGATAATTGGGTGAAACTGGAGGAAGGAGCTATTGTTATTATTAATGGTAGAAAACTCAGTGGAATTGTTCCTGCACTTTAGTGTAAAGCTTGATTGGACAATGATGAACTTGGATATTAAGCTGATCATTTTTAGGCACAGGGTTGAAGGTGTTACCTTCTTGCTGTTTAATGTAAAATGCAAAAAGAGAGAGAGAAATTGAGGGAAGAACTTTTAAACAAAATGGAACTGGGGCTGATGATATTGAAAATTCTCTGCTGTATAGGGGCAAAAGATGCTAAATTGAAAGATTTGTTATCATGAAATCCTGCTCTAGGGAAAAGACTACAAGTGTGACTATTTGACCTTTTGCTAAGACCTCAGAAAGATCAAAAGCTTTCTATGCTGTGTTGGGAAACGGACTTGGCCCAATGGATAGAACATCCGCCTACCACATGGGAGGCCCGCAGTTCAAACCCCGGGCCTCCTTGACCCATGTGGAGCTGGCCCATGCCCAGTGCTGATGCACACAAGGAGTGCCCTGCCATGCAGGGGTGCCCCCGTGGAGAGAGCCACCCAGCGTGAAAGAAAGTGCAGCATGCCCAAGAATGGCTCCACACACGGAGAGCTGACACAACAAGATGACACAACAACAACAAAAATAAACACAGATTCCCAGTGCCAATGATAAGGATAGAAGTGGTCACAGAAGAACACAGAGCAAATGGACACAGAGAGCAGACAACTTGGGTGGGGGGGGCCGGGAGGGAGGAAGGGGGAGAAAATTTTTTAAAAAAAGCTTTCTGTGCTTTTCTATGTGTGTACTTTAATGTGCTTTTGGATTCTGTTTGCAAGTGTTTTGCAAAGAGAATCCAAAAGCACATTAAAAGAATGATAAGTCATGATCAAGAGGGTTTTATTCCAGGTATGCAAGAGTGGTTCAACACAAGAAAATCAATTAGTGTAATAAACCATATTTATGACTTGAAGAAGAAAAATCACATGATCCTCTCAATTGATGCAAAAAAAGCATTTGACAAAATAGAGCACCCTTTCTTGATAAAAACACTCTGAAAGACAGGAATAGAAGGAAGCTTTCTCAATACAGTAAAGTGCATATATGAAAACCTACAGCTAACATTGTACTGCTAAGATCAGGAAGAAGACAAGAAAACCTAATGTCACCGCTGTTATTCAATATTGTGCTTGAAGTTCTAATCAAAGAAATTAGGCTAGACAGAGAAATAAAAGGAATCCTAATAGGAAAGAAAGAAATAAAATTTTCACTCTTCACTGATGACATGATCCTATATTTAAAAAATCCTGAAAAACCCAAAACAAAGCTATTAGTATTAATAGAATGTTCAGCAAGTGGCAGGATACAAGGTTAATATGCAAAAAATCAATAGCATTTCTATACATTATTGATGTATATTATGAGAAGGGACTGAGAAAAAAATTCCAAAATTCCATTGATTAAAACAATCAAATATTTATGAATATACTTAACCAAGGACAATAAGGAACTCATTCAGAAAATTACAAAACATTGCTAAACGAAACCGAAGAAGACTTAAATAAATGGAAGGACATTCTGTGTTCATGGATTGGAAGATTAAAGATTGTTAAGATGTCAATTTAGCAATCACATACCTGAAAAGGGTTTAATATCCATGCTATATAAGAAGTTCATACAACTCCATATTAAAAAGACAAAATATCTGATTTAAAATTGGGCAAAAGAATTGAAACGACAACTGTCCAAAGAAATACAGAAGACAAAGAAACGCATGAAAAAAGGTTCAACATCACTATCAATTATGGAAATACAAATCAAACTGCTATGAGATATTATTTCACACCTATTAGACTAGGCTCTATTAAAAAGTAAGAAAACTAAATTTTGGAGAGGATGTGGGGAGGAATGCTTATTCACCGGTAATGGGAATGTAGAATGACATATACATTGTGGAGGACTGTTTGGCAGTTCCTAAGGAAGTTGAATATTAATTTGCCATAGGACCTGGCAATGCCACTGCTAGGTATATACACCCAGAAGAACTGAGAGCAGTGAGCTGAATAGACATCTGCACACTGATGTGTACAGCAGCATTATTCATGATAGCCAAAAATTGGAAACAACCCAAATGTCCAATAACTAATGAATGGATAAACAAATTGTGGAGTATACACATGATGGTATATGATGCAGTGGTAAGAAGAAATGAAGTCATGAAACATATGACAACAAGGATCAGGGTGTAACTAGCGACATACTTGGGTATGATAGTGGTTGAAAAGGAAAGTCTATGGTCATGTATACTACTAGAAGGAAAGCTAAAAACCATAACATGGTACTATATGATAGTAAAAACTCATGTAAAACACAAATAAGGGTGATACTGCATGTATAAGACTGTTTCTACAAAATATAAATACAAATATACTAGAGAGAAGGAAGAATAGCAGCTCTGTATGGCAGGAGAAGTATAGGGAAATTGAGAGATGATGAGTTTTGTTTGTTGTTTATTATTATTATTATAGGAATAATGAAAGTGCTCTAAGAATGACTGAAATGGTGAGTGCACAAATATGTGATTATATCAAACACCATTAATTGTACACTTTGGGTGGATTTATGCTTTATTAATATATATCAATAAAATTGATTTCTTAAAATTAAAAAAAGAAAACCTACCTAGCTACAAACACATGCTACCTTTCTTGAAAAATGAAGGATGACTGAGAAGGTAGAACCAAGGACCTAAAAGGTGGAGACAAGAATCCAGAGGGTGGCGCTAAGAGCAATGAAGGACTATTTGCAGGACTTAGAACCTAATCAAGGAACTCCAGCTGGACTTTGCCTGCTAAGTTTGTGGTGATTTGTTATGCAATGATAGAATACTAATACAAGTGTTAACTAGCATGTCCTGGTGAAGTCAATTGATTTTTGCTCATTTAACCTTATATCCCAGCTCTTTTGATCTAACACCCTTAAAACTTAAGTCCAGCAGTTGCTCCTGGTACCTGTCAATTATATGCCAGCTAATTTTTGTAATTCTTTAGGTGTATAATCTCTTCCTTTTCTTCATGAGTTCTAGAATGTATCTAGCTATGGTATGCAAAACTTTAGCCCTAGTTTTCAGTCTGGCCACGTGGAGAGGCTGAGGGGGACTGACATGAGTAGGGTGTGCCTGTTGTCTTTTGGGGCAAGCTTCTGCAGCATCTTCCAACACAATACAACACAGTATTGTCAGATCTTTCTAGGGAAGGGTTGGCCACTTCTGCACATCCAGAAAGTTCAAAGGGGATTATTGAGTCAATGTCCTCAAGAGCATGCATCCAGATCTTAATGTATCTATCCCAGTTTTCAAGATTCCAGGTTTTACCTACCAGGACTCTAACTGATACATAACAGACCTGCTTTGGCCAAATGTTCAAACATCATTGAAGCCCTGTGGTGTTTACAATTAGGTCTTCGGCCTGCCATTACACTGTGCCTGGCTTTGCACTAAATGTAATGAAGGTCTTTCATAAACTACCACCACTGAAGTTCTACATTTAGCTATTAAATGTTTATTAATTGCTCTCAGTTTCTCATTATCCTTCTACAGAGCATCAAAACAAATTGCCAGTAACTAGTAAATTACATTGCGTTTGTAGGACTGGCTTCCCCCTGAAGTTTCCAAATGCATCATTGTACCTGCCATGGCATTTCCATCCCCAGTGAAATCTTAGTCTCTTTCTAGATACTACCCTGCCCCACCTACCAATCAGAAGAGCATCTTCTTTGCCTGCTAGGCATGGAGTGAGCTAGTCCCACTTCCGTATATTATCACTTGTACCATCTCAGTACCAAGACTGCATATAATATATAAGAATTTAATTTGGAAAAATACCCATTTGAAAGAAAGTAGGATGAAACCTAGTATAGGTTAGAAAAGTTAGACCACAATGCACGCTAGCCCTAAATTAAGGGGAAAGAGAGAAAGTCATGAGTAATCCACCTTAGATTGCCATTCAAAGCCAAAGTAAGCCTACCAAGGTGTCTATCAAGATGTCCCATGTCCCCAGGAATTGTTGTTCTTTAGTATCCTTCAAACTCAGTCATTGGTAGGGAGTAGCCCATGGGAGAAATCACCTTGGTGCAGATGTAGCAATGGATTTCAGAGCAGGGGAGCCAGGGCTTTCAGTCATTTGGACTCCCTGTGGTAGGAAGTCTGTGAGGAGCTTTTGTATGGACATTATAGGACAATGGAAGGAATTTGGAGAGCAGAGAAAAGAAAATTTAGAGAAATTATTCCCCATGATTTTTCTCTGACTCTTCTGTTCCTTTAAGGCAGCAGTCTATAAAGGGTCAGGTAGTAAACATTGTTTTTCATCTTTGTAGGCCTATATTGTCTCTGTCACAATTAATTAACCCAGACACTATGGTGCAAAAGCAGTCATAGATGATATATAAACATATGAGCATGGCTGTGTTCCAATAAACATTTAAAAGCAAGTGGCATGCTAAATTTAGCCCACAGGTCATCTTTTGGTGATCACTGCTCTCAGGTCACAGCATTGTTTATAACTGCAATCAATCCAAATATCTACCCATACAGGATTAAAGAATACTACAAAATAGTTTTGATTTTTTAAAAAAGTGCGATGAATCTATTTCTACGATCATGGGTTGATATCAACTAATACTAGTTTAAAACACAAATTATAAAATAGTATGTATAAGTATGGTATCATTTGTTAGTAATAATATTTGTAGAATTTTTATTTACATAAGGAATAGGTCTGAATAGATGCATTTCAAATTATTACAAATCATTATATGGCAGGTTGTTTGCATTCTATGCTTTATCTTTAACGTTTATAGTTCATGTAGTATTTTTTAGTGATCAGACAAAACTTGTTACAATAAGCAAAAAAATTCTTATTATTTTCTCTAGTAATTCTATTTCTCGATAATACTTGCTACGTACTCTAAAAGGTTAATATAAAAATATATTCATGTAACATTTTTTTGAACAACAAAAGACTGGAAACAAACTTCTGTCTATCAATAAGTGACTGCTTAAATAAATGTAGCAAACATAAAAAGGAATATTATGCAACAATGAAAGAGAACATGACTCAATTTGTGCTGATGTGGAAGAGATGCTGGCATATTAATAAATAAATACTCAGAATAATATGTTCCCATTTATAGAAATTATAAACAATAATTCAATTTTGTATGCAGAAGTTATACCTTATTTAATTTTCACTGTATATGTTGTTTCATAAAAGATATGTAAAGATATTTATATTAAGGATGCATTTTTCTTAAGTTCACACTTGGTAATTTGCTAAAAATTAGAATATCTGCCACCAGATTTCTAGGGGTCCTCAAGTTTCCATCCAGATGTCGATGCCTCTGTCCTAGTTTTCAGGATTTCAGGTTATCTTAACAACAAAGTCTGCTTACATTAGAGTGAACAAGAAGGTCAAATGCTTTATTAAAAATACTAATAGCCTTTTAAAAATATCTAAAAACAAACTTAATCGGTTTACCCATTTATATTGCATATAAGCAAATAGCAGACCATTCAAATAAAGATGGGGCTGGGGAGAAACTTGAAACGAATTGAAATCTTTTCATTTATCTACTTGTCAACCATAGCTTAAACTTTCTCTGATTAGATTTTTAGTATATCTCACTAATATAAAGTGGAATTTCACTAAATCAGACCCCTTCTGCGATAGCTCTGCTATACTACCACTGATATCAAGCCCAGAATTTTATTATAAAAATTCCTTAAGCTCTGATGGGGTTTTCATGTGTTACAGTGAGTAGTGTTTTCCTTTTCTGCCTTGCCTATACTCCCCATTCCTCATGTATCAAGTATTTGAATTAATATTTAAATGCTCAATTAAATGCTCAATCTCTCCTGATCGTAATTTACAAAGAATCAAATTTGTAGCTTCTTCTCTTGAAGTATAAAATAATGTATTTAAACTCTGAAAACTTCCTAACTATGCCACGAATGATAACAAGGCATCATTTCAAATGGCATTCAGCATTTATGAGCTGAGAGACAGAAACAGAGAGAGAGAGAGAGAAATGCTGTGCCTGTCAAAAGCAAAGGCAAATCACCTGAACAATAGGTCTTTTGTGATTTGCACAGTTCGAAATATCAGCATCTGAGCTTTAGTTTGCATTTACACACATAGATCTCTCTGTAGCCATTATTACCACAGAATTGATTATTGAAAGGTTCTGAATCTGTTACTGGCAAGTAAAACTCTAAGAACCAAATCCAAGCTATCAAAGGACATAATGTTTTTAAAACAATTAGGCAAATTGCAACAAAAATTATTTAGCCAGTCAATATATTTTGTTTTTTAAGTTTAAAGCAAAGATAAGAATTTGTGAGTGTGCTAGCATATTCTCAGATATATTGGTCTATTAAAGCAACCACAGTGACTAAAGTCAGGAGAGGAGGTATTTAAGCCATAGTTTAAGGTGAGGTAGAAAAACCCTAACTAAACATCCATCCCCCAAGTGCAAAGGCAAAGACCAATAAAGATGGATGGTCCAACAATGAGCCCTTGATACTGATGGTGCAGATTATGAGCCTGTGTGCCTGAAATATTAACTAGGCCTAGAGCTGCAGGGTGCCTAAGAGTTACTTCCTGAGAGCCTCCATGTTGCTCAAATGTGGCCACTCTCTAAGCCAAACTCAGCATGTATGGCAGTACCTTCCCCCCAGTGTGGGACATGACTCCCAGGGATGAGCCTCCCTGGTGCCAAAGGATTACTACTAAGCACTAGCTGATGATGTAACTAGAAAAAGACCTTGAATAAAAGGGTCAACTCAGACCAGCAGAATGTCTCAGCCTACATGTAATATCAGGTGTAAAAACTGCTTTCTGACCTTCGATAAAAGGGGGAAATGGAAAGGACAAATGAGTTTATGTGGCCATGAGTCTCCAAAAAAGAGTCAGGCAGTCATCAGAGGGGTAATGCTTACATATGCCTCAGCAGGGTACCAGAGACAGCCAAAGTAGATAGAAACCCAAGCATTGATTCTCCTGAGTGCTACAGAGACCCACAAGTTCAATGGTCATGGCAGATGGCTTTGGAGTTCAGGGCCATGTCAGTTGGCCTTACTTTGGAATTTGTTTTCCTGGGTGTGATGGAGTTGGACTCAGATATGACCTTTCTACACATGCCTCTTCTGTTACTTTTACCGGATCTGTGGTTGGTGTTTGGGTTGGTGTATACTCAGGAGACCTGAATCTCTGGACTGCCCATGTGACAGCCAGGCCCTGAGCCTCAGGAGTCTTGCAACTCCTACCCTCTGGTTTATTGGACTTACCTTGGCCACCTAATAGGGAGGTGAAGAAGATCAACCACCACACCAGGGAGCCAAGAGTGCCTACAACTGCAAACAGGAGAATTGCATCCATTATCTATGTGGAATCTAAGCCCCCTCTTGATGTAGAGGGGGACTGGACTTAACCATCCCAGGGTCCACAGGATGGAGTAATAGAGTGTAGATTAGAGTGGACTTACTGGTGTTCTGCTGGGGAACTACTGTGATTTGTAAGGGAAGAAATCGTAATATTGATGTGGAGAAAGTGGCCACGGAAGCTGCTGACAGTAGGGAGATGGAAGAAGAGATATGATGCTGGGGGGCATTTTCAGGATTTGGAGTTGTCCTGGGTGGTGCTGCAGGGACAGATGTTGGACATTGCATGTCCTACCATGACCCACTGGGTGGAATGGGGGAGAATATAGACTTCAATGAAGACCACTGTTCATGTGGTACAGCAGTGCTTCAAAATGTATTCACCAGGTGCAGTGAATGTGCCACAATGATGGAAGAGGTTGTTGATTTGGGAGGAGTGGGGAAGGGGGGGTGTTGGGTATATGGGGACCTTATACTTTTTGAATGTACATTTAAAAGAAAATAAAGAAAAATTAATTAATTAAAAAAATTAACTGATGGGATGTATATTGGGCAAAGCATATCCAATCTTATAATCCAAAATTATGTATTATACAAGCAAAAATAAACTATTATTTAAAAATACAATTGCTAAAAGATGGAAACAACCTAAGTGTGCTTCCACTGATGAATGGATAAAAAAGATGTGGTATATTCATACGATGGTACATTATTCAGCTGTAAGAAAAAACCAATTGGGGAAGCACATGACACATGGAGGGACCTTGAGGATATTATGTTGAGTGAAATTAGTCAGACACAAAAGACAAATATTGTATGGTCTCACTGATATGAACTAAATGTAATGAATAGACATATGGATTTAGACTATGAACTTTAGGTTGGTGGAGATGGAATGTGGGATGAAAATGAAAGATGCTGCTGGATGTATACAGAATGTTTAATAAGGACAAATGTAAACATGTGGTAATGGTTGGACTTGATAACATTATAATAAATGTAATGAACAACATTGATTTATGGATGTAATTATGGTTGAAATGACTAGTCTAAGGGAGATTAATGTTAGTTGGAGGACAGCTGGAGGATAATATGGGAATGTATAATATTGGGATTTTGGAAGTGGATGAGGATTGTGGTTAATACTATCAATATAGGAATATTCTACTACGAGGTATTAAGTATGTGGTGATACATGGAAAAATATAACTAAAGCATTTTATGGACTTAGTTAACAACATTGTAATGTTTTTGTAGCAAAAGCAAAATTGGTGCTACATTAATTCTAAAGGTAAAAAAAGAATATGGGATTTGGTTTTGCAAGATATGAATACAATTATGTTTTTTCCTTTTCATATTTTTTCAATAATAAAGAAACTTTGACTATGCCATTTAACTAATCTGTGTTTATCTGTGCATCTTTCTGAATACAAGAGCAATAACTGTGTTAGTAGTTGGAATTAGATGTGATAAAATTACCTGAAAATGAACCTTTTAGAAGTAATGTTTCCATAACTTGTTGAGCTGCCTTTTTCTGTTCTTTTATTTTTGTGAATTTGAAATAAAGTTTTTAAAGAAACTCAGATAACCATATAGCAGTTTATACCATAATTGGAAATAGAAATCACTCAGCTTACAGGATTTATTAACACTGGGTAGTGGGTACATAAGTTGTTGCTTATATAATTCTTTATGTGCTTCTGTACATGTGAAATCTTTTTAAATAAAATAGAAAAAAAAAACAAAATAAAAATAAAGTAACCCCAGGAAGCTGTATTTGACTTTACAGTACGTGAAGAAGAGAACACCAGTGCCCAGAAGCTATTTCTCCTGAAGATATCTGGCAGAATCTTAGGAAAAGGGGGGAATAGTGGTACTTTTAATACTATCAAAATGGAACATAGGTTCAAACTGGCACAGAGTTCTCAATGGAAGAAAAATGCAAGAAGCTCTTTAGGAAAGGGAGCTCTTTAGGAATGGGACAATGAGAGAGGAAAATATTTTCTTTATCGTAGGGTATAGAGGCTGGGGACATGTGATTTAAAATATGTAATTTTGTGTGTGTATGCATGTGTTATGTTAAGATTATATTAAGGTTACTTTCATCAGTTGTACTTAATGATTGTGAATTTGGACTTTCTTAATAAAGATAGATGATTTTCATATAAAAGTTGGAAATAAATTAATAATTCTGTGGAAAGGGTTCAAGGTTTGAGCCCCTTATTAAGCTCTGAGAAAGTCCACAACCTATTACAAGGAATTGGTTGCATAGATCTTTGCCACTACATCATAATTCCCTTGACCATAGCTCTACTTTAGCCAATGCTGCTATGACCAGTTGCATGTAGGTGCCATCAGACAGTGTCTCACCTCAGGCTATGCCTACTACCTGTAACTTCATGCATGGCCCTATCCTAACTCCATGGTATGGACTGTCTCCAGAAAACAGCTGTTTAGTCTAACATATACAACCAGAAAGTACAAGACAATAAACATCTGTGAGGAATTCCTGGAACCCCAAGTGAGCCATTGAGTAAAAGCCTCTCCTTTAGGAAGAGAGTTCTGGGATGTATTTCATAAAGCTCTTCAGATGGTCCTGCTAGGGATAGAGGCATCTCCAGTAACAGAGTACAAGTGGATGAGAAATTCTTGTACTGGCTTTTCCTCCTTTCCTTTCTTCTCCTTCTACACTCTTCTTCACTCCTGCTCTCTGGATCACATTGCCAACTGAAGAGCCAATATGCAAGATTTTGTCTCAGACTCTGCTTTGGAGCACATTCCAGACTTAGACTCTCCCAAGAGAAACAGCTTCTGCTCTCATCCTCCAGTCTGTAGACAGAGGTACTGACTCCCTGACAGTTTACTTATTAGAATTTATTTACTTATATAACTGTTATTATATAGATTTATATAATTATACATAATTTATTTATGTTGGGGTTTGGGCCATTTTAAGGCCCAAGTTCTCCAAAAAGGAATGTAGACAATGATAAAGACATTGACCGTGGGTTGATTCAGCTTCCAAATATTTGACAGAAAGCAAAATTGAATTAAAGCTTGACCAGGAGAGCAAACACATGAAAATTCTGTCAGTTTTTGCATGGTTAGGAGCAACTCCATAGACATGAAAAGAAGTTAGTCAATAATGGAGTCATGTGTCATGTTTCCAGCAAGCCAACAGGAGATAAATCAAGCTCCTCAGTCGACCACAGAGTTATAGAACTTTTGAGGAAAAAGCTCAAGAAAGAAGTACAGACAACATCAGGTCTTCCTTCTTACGTTTTTTTTACTTTCTCCAGTTCCCTTGGTTTCCTCAGAATCAGATGCTGCTGCCAATTTTCCAGGTATAATTCTCCCAATATATATTATACTCTGCTGTATATAAATCATTTGTCAATAATTTCAGTAAAAATAGATTTCTAACTTTTAAAAATCTCAACAACAACAAAAAAGGAATAAAACAAAATAAATATGGGGGTTAATAATGTTTTAGAGCATATGTACATATGTACTCCCAGCTTCTGTACTTTAATCCTATTTAAAATTAGATGAAAAAAAAATTTCATTTTCAAATATCAGTTAAAGGTAGGCTTGTGTTACCAGTCACTCAGGCTAATGAGTGCCTCAGGCCCTTTCACAACTGTTACGTATTTTCCAATTAGATTTTCAATCCCAAGAACAATTTTGCTGAGTTTTTTTTTTCTATATTTGTAGAGGGTTCAGTATCTACTCTATGTTCATTTCAGATAGTAAGTACTTTGTTCCTCTACCATTCTTGTTACTGCAAATATTCATTGGTCACTGACCTTCTGTGTATAAAAAGGCATTTCCTATTCAACCCTAAAAGTTTAATATTTTTCTCCTGAATCCTGGATCTTTTGTTTTCTAAGACCACTGTAAATCGTGTTCATGTGGCTTTGAAGGTAGGTATCTTTGTCATTGAATCCTGTCTTCATATATTAGCTCTCAATGTCATGAAAAACCTTAGGACCTTTCTAGTTCCAAATGTCATGTGTCTTAAAATATTTGCCACTATAGCCCAAATCATTGTCTAGAAATGGCAAACATTATTCCCTGAATTTAACAAATTCCTATATCAGGGCACAAGATCTGAGTTCCACATGAGACCCTGTCTATACATCTTCCTGCACTTCCAGGGAAATGGTCTCGCAAGGGTCGGATTTCCAGTAAAAAACTGATTTTTATAAGTATGATCATTAAGAGAGCATTTGTAGAACATCTCTTTGCAAGAGATTCTTGTCAGACATTGGATTTAGTTGAGGCAAGCAGCAGAATGGACCCTAGGAGTTTTTGATGTACGAAATTAGTCAAAAAAATATACCAAACTTTAAAGCTCAGGCCCTTCCCATTTCTCCTTTTCTTTTGTATGTTCTCTGAGAATTGGAGGATATATTTTCTGTCTATGTTTCCTAAGCCTACAAGAAAGCAAAAAGTTATTTTGCCACAATGGAAGGCTTCTGCAGAGGGAAAATAATGATTCTCAATTCAATTTTTAACACATTCTTTGTTCTTCCTTATTCTCCTGAATCTACACTTCCCATCTTTCCCTTAAGCACATGAAAAACTACATGCTCATCCATTCACCTCTTGATCTTGCTCTGACAAGGTAGGTAGTATTCTACACCACTGATCCTGGGCTACTTATTGTTTATTCTTATGTGCTCTCCATAGGAAACATTCCATTCCACCTTATGTGTGTTCAGTGTTTGTTTTGTCCAAAGAGTTTACATATATTATCACAAATAATATAACCACACAAATTTCTGTCAGTTTCTGAGAGCGGATATCTTTATTCTCATTTCACAGGGATGCATTTGAGCTAGTGAGCCCAAGAAGGTTCCCTTTTTCAGCCTCTGTGTCCAAGAATAAACCATTTCACAGCTAATCTACCAATATGACATTTTTCTGTGACTACAAATTCCCCCCAGGACCTGCATACATTTAAACTTTCTTCCTCATAGCAACTACTGTTGGATTATCAGACAGTTTTCTGACCATGAACAGTAGTTATGGGCTCCTTCCTTCTACATCCATATTTGGTCACTTTGTCCCTAAACTCCTTGGTTTTTACTCCATAAATAATGGGATTGAGCATTGGAGGTACAAGGAAGTAGAGGTTGCCAAGAATGGTGTGGATATGAGGTGGAATGCCTCGGCCAAAACGATGAGTAAGAAAAGAGAACAGTGATGGTGTATAAGAGATAAGCATGACACAGATGTGTGTAGTGCAAGTGTTGACTGCTTTGTGGTGGGCTTCCTTAGAAGAGAGCCGCATTATAGCTCGGATAATCAGCACATAAGAGGAGCCAATAGCTGAGATGTCCAGACCAACAACCAATAAGGCTACCACCAGACCATATATCCGGTTGACTGTGGTATCTATACACACCAACTTCACCACAGCCATGTGTTCACAGTATGTGGTGGGAATAACACGGTTGGCCTGAAAGGGCATCTGCTGGAGGAGGATGGGCATGGGGAGAATGAAGAGGAAGGCTCTCACCAAACTCACTAGACCAATAAACCCAATGCGACTATTGGAAAGGATGGTGGTATAGCGCAGGGGCTCACAGATGGCCACGTAGCGGTCAAATGCCATGGTCATCAGGACAGCAGACTGCATGGCAGAGATGGAGTGGATGAAGAACAGCTGGACCAAGCAGCCCTCATAGCTGATCTCACTCTGACCAAACCAGAAGATACACAGTACCTTGGGAATAGTGGTTGTGGACATGCCCAAGTCCGTGAGGGCCAACATGCAGAGGAGCAGGAACATAGGTTTGTGCAGGGAGCGCTCTGTGGAGATGATGAAGAGGATAGTGCAGTTTCCGAGGACGGTGATGAAGTACATGGAGGAGAAGGGAATGGACATCCATATGTGCTTGTCCTCCATTCCAGGAATGCCTTGAAGAATGAAGAAAGAAGGGTGGCCCTGAGTGACATTGCAAGCAGACATGGTGGCACCCTATGAAAAAATTAAGAGGCACAATAAAGTAACACATTAGCTTCAATTTAAAATAATTCAAGTGTCACAAATGAAAAAAAAAATTGAAACTTTAATATATATAAAAATGGTTCTGAAAATTATGGTAAAATCCTGGAAAAGAAAATACTTCTTCATAACACAAATTCAGATATATTCCAGGCCACAATGATTCATATGACTAAATCATTCAAAACAAAATTTAGCTTTATGCTATAACAGACATTCTTGAATTTAATGACTCAAGAAGTTTGAGACCAAAGGAATTAGCAAAATAAGATCATACCATAAAATAGCTAGCTAAAAAGATGATAGTATAGCAGCATTATTATTTGAGAAAATATACTTTAAGATGAATCTTTTAGTAAGGAAAAACTGGTCAATTATTCATTAATAAAATACATTATTAAATATATAAGAATATACTAGGAAATGAATGTGTAACAACTTAAATCACATAAATTGGAATATGTAAACAGAAAAGGACAGTAACACAAAGAGAAATTGACAAATTTTAATCTGCCTGTCTTAGAAACGAAAAGATCAAATATGTCAAGAAAAGAGTTTTTAAAAAGTAAGGCATAGATTGAAAGCTTACATAAAGCAAAAGCTTAATTAGAAAACATCCAAAAATTAAAGAATACATATTTTTAGCAGATACAGAACATTTTTATGAAGCCACAAAAATATTCTGACACTTTCCATTAAATAAATATCAAAGAGTGTGCCTTATCTAACCATAAGAGAAAAAGGCAAAAAAGGAAAGGCCGAGAGAGAAAAAGAAAAGAACAATAGTATTACCAAATGGAGACATTTCTTTGGTGACCATAAAAATAATTGGACAAAGATTGAAAAGGAATAATATCTCCTACTGTGATATCTAAAACCAGCATACCACCTCAAATTATCTATCTTCTATTTTCAGGTAATATAAATATTTGAATAGTTTATTTTAAGGGAATAGTTACTTGTGGGGTTGTGGAGAATACCTGTATTCCTAAAGGTATTATTTTATAAATGAAAGAAAAAACAGGTCAGGCAATGGGTTTTCCCCATGGGTCATTTTAGTTCTGACCCTTGCTTAGAGTCACATTGTTTGGGTTTGAAATTCTTGACTCTTAAACACCTCACAGATGTGAAACCCTTAGTTTCTTTACTTCCCTTAGTCTCAGTGTCACCTACTTTTGTGAATGATGACTCTCTCAATGGAATACTTTGAGAATCTTGTGATGTGGATGGTACATAGTGAATATTCCAATAGTTATAATTGTGCACCAAGATAAAGTAAGAAACTGGGGAAGGTAATCATAGAAGGAAAAATGATCTCAGACACAACTTGCAGAAAAGTTGAGCCTGTGGAGAATGTGAAAGGGCTAAGCTTAAAGAGATAGTCTTACTGCTTCCATCTACTCTAATTCTAAATCTCTCTTTTACTTAGTCTCTGTTTGAAATCCACCTGCAATCTAGGATCAGCCTTTGCTAACTATTTTATCCTGGTGAGTTTTTATTTTTACAATTATTCCTTGCTTCAAAAAAACACAGTTACAGGACCAATGGTTCTGTTTTACAGTTGTCCAGGGCACTGTGGCAGAATGCAAAGGGAATGGAAAGCAGTGGTCCCTGTTGCCAGGTAAATCTTTCAAGGCCTTTCTAGCCAGGAATACTGGGAAGTCTCTCAGGGACCTGGACTCTATTTAATTGGTTGCCCCTCAAAAAGCTTTTGATCCAAGTTTATATGGGGCTCCACATCCAAGCATTTGCACTCCCCCCATGTCCTAGCCTGTTTGTCTCTGAAATAGTTTAAGCACACAGCTGCTAGGCAATAGTTTTGCCCACTCCACGTAATTTCTCGCTATCTTCCAATCCTATACCTGAACCTATTCCTTCACGATATTGTCACCTCCAGATGCTATGGGGCTCCTGCTTAGGGCTTCATGGGACTGCAACCTAACCTACGTAGCACAGATGTTTCATGAATTCTTGCTTTTGAAAGAATCCAGGTAAAGACAGCATAGGAAATAAAAGGAAGGGGATTCCTGGGAATGGGGCTCAGAACAAAGCACCATAGCAGTTCCTTTTGGGGAGAGGTGTCACTGAAGGTTGAGGTGAAGAGAGGCTCTCCACAGCAGGATCTGTGCTCTTCTGTGCTTCTCAGCTCTCTAAGCAGCAGGAGTCCTGAAAAACAGTGGAGCTTGGCAATGCTAGCTCTATCCTCACATAGCAGTGTCTGCTGTGATGAACTTTGGAAAGAAATATCATTCCCCCACTCACTAAACACAATGATTCCATAATTAGTCTCTTGTATTTTCCTTTATATTAATTCTTTGCCCTCCATGATGGCTATTTTCCCCTTAATTGTTCAGCCCCTTGAAGGAGGGGCTGGTCCCAAGGTATGGATAAGTCTCTGGAAACTAGAAACTGCCTCCTCAGTTTCTCCAAGGGGCATTGCTGAAAGCCAAGACCTGAGAGACAGAGATCTTGTTGATGAGAACTGTGCAAGGAGGGCTAAGGAAGAAGCAGGCAAGGAGATGCTGAACACCTGAAGTTCAGGGCACGGGGTACAAGAATATCAGTATAAAGCCCACCTTTACTCTGAACTACTTACCTAAATGTAAGGCAGTGAGAGAAGGGGAAGCTGATCCTAGGCACTTTCTGCAAATGAGTATGTGAAAGTGTGTCCACATTTATGTAGGTATATCTTAGGAAACATCCATATGGCTCTTGGAAAGTACACTCATGGCTCTGCATCTCTCCACTCCTTACTTTCTGGCACCCAGAACCCTTGGTTTGGCCCTTTAAGTAACCTAAGCAAAGGACCTCAGGGTGGTCAGATTTAGCTCTTTGCATTGCCACTCCCCCACAAGGCCCTAATACTATGGTGTATAAAATTGACCCTAGAGGGTCCCAGAGCTCCCAGAAGACAGTCCTGGTTTACTTTAGAAAATCAGTCACGTTCTAGTCTTTGCCAGCCCTGGAGTAGCCAGAGGAGAGGGAAGGTAAAGCTAAAGCTAATTCTGGGACTCACTTTGGTGCCTGGCAACTTAGGAATCCCAAAGGCCCTCATCCCCAGGCATGTACAGTTGTTGAAATCGGGGAGAGATTTATTCCATGGCTGAAAAATTATGCCTGTGAAAGCATTTATCAGAAAACAACTTCTGTTGGATACCATGGCAAAATAGAGTTAGCAGCTTCAAACTGCTGTCTATCTCTAGCATTCTGATTTTTCTCTGTATAACCATCGACCTAGCCCAGTGACTTTACCTGATATTCTCCAGGGCATTTTCTGTAATCCAGTCACCCCATCTTTAGCTTCTCTAGTTCCAACATCTCCCCAACTTCTAAATCCTGATGTCACCAGATATCTTTTCTCATTAGTTCAGAGAAAGCAAGTTATTAAAGTTTGCCAAAAATGAACCTTGTTAAGACCACTGCAAAATGCACAAGGCAAAGCAAAATGGTCACAAAATCATGCAAAGACTTTAAAGAAGGGAGGCTCACAGAACCTCTTTCCTCTCTGTCCAAAGGCATTCCCAATGAGAGATAATGCCAGCTAGCCACCAACGAGAGTCCTTGCCCTACTGTCTCATTCTGTCCTCCATGGTTCTATCAGATTCCTTAATAAAACTTCATAAGGAAACTTTTCTTGCAGAATAGCACCCCAAACTCTTCCAGATGCCCTCTATAGTCACCCAGAAGACTCCCACCTCTCTAGCCAAAACTTTCTTTTTCAGAACAACCTATGATTCCACTTACTGTTCACCTAATCCCTACATGTCTGGATTAGTAGTGAGTAATACAAAGCAGGAAAGAAAAAGGTTGATTTCGTCATGTCAGTCCTCTCTTCATAATCTCTGAGCCTCCACACCTTAAAGACTCAAGGCCAAATGTACAGAGGCCCTACTTGCCTTTCCAGTTTTTGGTCCCACTTCATACTCATGTGTTCCTCATGTTGCAGTTCTGTGTAATCTCTTTCTATTCCATGAATGACTCTTTAACTCTCCTGCCTCTGCCTGTTCCCTATCATTCAGCTACTTTCCTGTACAAAATGATTCCTTTCAAGGCCTTCTTTCAATACCACCTCTTCATGAAGCCCTTCATTAAATCTCACCAAAATTAATCTCACACAGAATTATACTCCCATAATGATACATTCTGAGTGCACTGAAGTTATTTATATTTATATACTACTAAACAATAGGAATATAGACACATATTATATACTAGTAAACAATATACTTCTTTGGGTTAAGGACCATGTCCATATCTGTATACTCTAAGCAGTGCTTCTCAAACTTCACTGTGCATACAAACCATGTGGGGATGTTGTTAAAACTTAGATTCTGGCTCGTTAGTTCTGGGGTAGGGCCCAAGATTCTGAATTTCTAAGTTCTTTTCCTTCTGGTCTAAGGACAACCCTTTTTTTTTTTTTTTTTAAATTAGAAAAGTTGTAAGTTTACAGAAAAATCAAGCAGAAAAGACAGATTTCTATATATCCACCATGTTATTAAAACCTTGCATTAGTGTACTATCTTTGCTACAACTGATGAAATATTATTACAATTAACTATAATCTGCGGTTTACATTAGGGTCACTGTGTTGTATAGTCCTACATTTTTTAAAATTTTCATTCTAGTAACATATATACCATCTAAAATTTATAGCTACAACTTTTAACCTTGCCCCCTGGATAAACACATTAAGTCAAGACAATTCCAAACAAATTTAAATGTCCTGACAAAATGATTCTTGAAACTCATCAAGAAGAACAAACATCTAAGGATAGGCTTACCTTCTCAGAAAGTAAAACTTATTATAAAATCTTTAAACTTATCATTACTATTTCATTTTCCTATTAATTGAATTTGGCAATATATTAGACTTCATTTTTGAAGAAGTTTTGGATCAGAGAAGGCTTCAACTATGGTAGGGGAGGAGCACTGATGTGGGGTGTCATTGATGGGGGATGCATGGGTGGGAGGGAATTCTCCAGGGCATGCATATAGGGTATATAGATATGTTCATATGTTTGTTGGGTATTGACTTATGGGGTAGAGTTTCACATGACAACTGTAAGAGTACTGAATTCCCATTCTGGAAAACTCTGTCAAACTCCCCAATGGAACAACAACAATCCCCTGACTATAAGGAAAAGACCAGCAAAGAAGGATAGTCCACTGATGGGACCATCATGCTGATGACTATGCTTATGAGCCTGTGTACCTGAAATTTCAAATAGGCCTAGAGTTGCAGTGTGCCTAGGAGTTACTTCCTGAGAGCCTCCATGTTGCTCAAATGTGGCCACTCTCTAAATCAAACTCAGCATATAAATGCATTATCTTCCCCCTAGCGTGGGACATGACTCCTGGCACTGAGGTGAGCCTCCATGGCACTGAGCATCCATGGCACTGAGGGATTACTACCAAGCACCAGCTGGTAATACAACTAGAAAAAGACCTTGAATAAAAGGGGGAAATGGTAAAGACAAATGAGTTTACATGGCTAAGAGACTTCAAAATGAGTCGAGAGGTCATCACAGGGGTCGCACTTATGCACATCTCAGCAGGATCTCAAAGACAGCCAAAGTAGATACACCCAGGTAGTAGTGCTCCTGAGGGCTATGGAGACACCCAGGTCCTATGGTCATGACAGATGGCTCTTGAGTTCAGTGCCTTGCCAGTGGATCATACTTTGGAATCTGTGCTCCTGATTGTGATGGGATTGGACTCAGATGTAACCTTTCTATACATGCCTCTTCTGTCACTTTTACTGAACCTGGGGTTGGTGTATGCTCAGGAGACTTGAATCTCTGGACTACATGCCAGCTGGGCCCTGAGCTTCAGCAAAGTTGCAACACCTACTTCCCGGTTCATTGGACTTATCCTTGTCAGGTAACAGGGAGGTGAGGATGGTCAATGACCACACCAGGGAACTGAGAGAGTCTACAGCTGCAAGCCGGGGAATTCCATCCATCAGCCATGTGGGATCTAAGCCCCCTCTCAATTTAGAGGTGGAGTGGTCAACGCCATCCCAGGGTCCTCAGGATGGTGGAATAAAATATGGATTAGAATGGACTTACTGGTATTCTACTATAGAATTATTGTGACTCTAGCAATGGAAGAAATTATATCATTGATATGGAGACAGTGGCCATGGGAGTTGCTGAAGGCAGGGAGAGGGAAAAAGAGGTGTGATATTGGAGCATTTTCAGAACTTGGAGTTGTCCTCAATGATATTGCATGGACAGATGTAGGACATTATATATCCTGCCATAACCCACTGAATGGACTGGGAGAGAGTATAAACTGCGACATAAACTATAATCCATGCTGTGTAGCAATGCTCTAAAATGTACTCATCAAATGCAGTGAATGTAGCACACTAATGAAAGATGTTGTCAATGTAGGGGGGTATGGGGACTGAGGTATATCAGATCCTTTTATATTTTTTAATGTAACATCTTGTATGATCTATATATCTTTTAAAAAAGAAGAAAAAAACGGTTGTACTTTAACAATGATTCATTGATGCAAGAATAGACATTATTTGAACACAGTAGTATAAATACAAATACCCAAGTATATATTCAATGTGTTACATGATAAATACAGTATCTGTTGACAGTGAAAAATAATAGATTATATAATTATATAGAAATTATTAAATAAGTCTTATATTTCACATCATTCATGATGTTTTCATGTCTGCCAATGCCAAATCTAGATTTCCTTTATTTTAGTCTATTTCACACATTTAAAAGGTTTAAAGAGTAACATGGCATAAATCCATGCATCTACAATGTAGATTATGAAATAAAATGTACAAAAACAGTCAGAGCCTCTTATGTAGCTCACCCATGTGACGTTTATTTTCTGTAGCCATCAGATATGACCAACAAGCTGAATTTTATGATTATCATTCCCATGACATTTTATAATTTTATTTCATATATATATATGCATCCTAAAGTAATACATAATATTGCATCACACATTTCTAACTTTATATAAATGGTGTTAGGTCATGTGTACTTTTCTGCATCTTGATTTTTGCCTAAAATTGTGATTGTGAGATACATTCATGTTGATAAACACAGAACTAGTTTAGTATTTATTGCTTCAAAAAGTATATTTACTACTCTATAAAGGTACTATATGGTACTATTATATTTTACTGAATATTCAATCTTCTTTGATGAACATTTAAATTCTTAAAATTATTAATTATAGTGTTATTAATATTCTTATATAAGTTTGTCTTGTACACTTCTGCAGTGTGTTTCTGGGCATGTATTTAGGAATAGAATTGCTGGGTTGTAGGATATGCATATCTTCCATTTTGCTTGATATTTACAAATTGATCTTGAATTGAATGATATTTACAATCTCCCTAGGGGAATACATGTTTCTATCGCTCTATGTCCTCACTAATCTTTAGTGTTGTTGACATATTCTTTTAATTTTGGAAATCTGACAGGAAGAAAAGTGATTTTTTTTTTTGGCATTTTCCTCACTAACTAGATGTTTGAGCATTGTTTCATAAATAAATGGTGTTTTCTCTTCTTACAATTTCATGCCCATATCTTTTAAGCATTTCTCAGTTAGTTCTATGTTCCCTTCAGACTTCCTATCCATGAACTTTGTAATATATGCCACCATTTTTTTAGGTCTTTAAAAAAATACCTTTCAATTTTTTAATTATTTTAATATAAATGACATGTATATTTTTGTTAGATTTATTTTGATTCCATTAGGGGTAGTTGCTATTATCAATTGCAACCTTTTAAAATTATATTTCTATTGGTGGCTTTATAGAACAATTCAATAAATTACTTTTACTTTTTGTGTATTTATCTTAAATTCAGTAAATTTCTTGCAATTCCATTAATTCTTAAAATCTATCTTTAGAGTCTCTGTAGAAAAGTCATGTCATTTGTTAACAAGGATTTTTTGTTTTTTTTCCTTTTGGACTCTTAAAACTTCTATTCCTTATCATTGTCCAAATATGTCAATTAGGACTACCAATAGCATATTGATTAGAGGTTGTGAAAGGAGACATACTTATATCCTTCTTTATTTTAAAGACAACTTTTTTCTTTCACTCTTTGCACCAAAATAAATGGAAAAGTGCAAACAATCAAACCATATTCGAACAGGCAATTCAAAAGTACTATAAACTTTGGGTAGAGAAGCATTTTCTGAGTTTTATTAGACCATTATTAATCACAAAGAAAATTACTGACATTAGGTAAGGTTATGCTAGATAAAGACTTTTATTTCAAGGAATTGTTTTATGTGGTTTTGGACTGGAGATTGTCCATCAGGTGGTGATGCCACCATACAATTCTTCTTACTTGGAGGAACCTCATTTTTGCTTTTAAGGCCTTTCACTGATTGGGTGAGGCTTATCCAGATTATTTAGGATATTCTCCGTTAAAGTCAATTGGTTGTAACAGTTACATCTACAAAATACCTTCTTAGCAACAGCTATGTTAATGTTCAGTTGAACAACTGGATAACATAGCTTAGTCAAGTTGACATTTAAACTAACAAGCACAGTCATTAAGGCCAGCCCATATTAAAAGGAGGAAACATGAACTGCACCTGTGAGTGGAACGTCAAGCTCACTTGTAAAGGTGAGCGGGATATGGGATATATTGGTGCAATCATCTTTTTATCATCTTCTGCAGAAATCACTCGATTTAAAATTTTTTCTAAGGCAAATTAGATATGTAGTTATGAATACATAGGTATAGATATAGAGAGAGATTGAGATATCTTCACACCCCCAAAATGTAAATAATTCTAAGAAATCATCACTAAAACTAAGGTTATCAATGAAATGGGACAAGAACAGGTAATTCATAAAAAGATGTAGAAATATTAAACTATACTTATAACTACAGTAAAATTATATTATAAATAAGCAAACAAAAATAATTGTTTTTTATTTTTTCATTTATCAGTTGGAAGTAAAACTTGGTACAATTTTCAGGAGGAAAATTTGCTAGTACATAGCAAAGTGGTACATATATTTGTGTGATTTTCTCTAGAAATTCTTCTAGTAATTTAACTCTTTTTTATTAAAGATTTATTCATTTATTTATTTCTCTCCCCTTAACCCCCCACCCCGGTTGTCTGTTCTCTGTGTCTATTTGCTGCATCTTCTTTGTCCATTTCTGTTGTCAGCGGCATGGGAATCTGTGTTTTTTTTTTGTTGGGTCATGTTGTGTCAGTTCTCTGTGTGTGCGGCACCATTCCTGGGCAGGCTGCACTTTCTTTTGCGCTGGGCGGCTCTCCTTACAGGGCACACTCCTTGCACGTGGGGTTCCCCTACGCAGGGGACACCCCTGCGTGGCAGGCACTCCTTGCGCGCATCAGCACTGCGCATGGGCCAGCTCCACGCGGGTCAAGGAGGCCTGGGGTTTGAACCACGGACCTCCCATGTGGTAGACAGATGCCCTAACCACTGGCCCAAGTCCACCGCCAGTAATTCAACTCTTAAACAATATTCACAAGTGGTCCTAGGTGCATTCACAAGAATATTTGTCCCAGTCTTAGTTATGATAACATCAGCAACAGGAAGGACAACCTCACCTCAATGTCTAATAGCTTGAGGCAAAGGAAGTGATAATTTAAAGTTACAGCAGTAATTCCTGAGTAGCTAGATTTTAGTCTTAGAGTTTTTTAATGTTTCCTTTAAATTTTTGTATGTATAGAAACACTTTTTTACAAAGGTGATGTACCTTTTTTGGAGTCATTATATAAACTATTTTCATTTTGAATAAGCTAATAATTCAACTAAATAAAAAGAAATTATAGACGTGCAGGATTAAAGTGATGTTTTTCATACAATTCTCATTACTTTATTTATGATAAAATTTATCTTTCCAAGTTGTTAATAAACTTTTTCATGATTGCTGAAATTTTTTTATTTTCTATGTGTTAATCACAGTCTAGCACTTCATATTCATTATCTCACCTATCTTTAAATAAAAATCCATTAATATCCCTGTTTACAGGTAAAAAAAAAATTGATGGAATGTAGCCGGGGTAGTGATGTCAGATAACTTAAGTGATATTGTTTATATGTGGCAGTTTAACATAAAGACTGCTCTCAATCCTTCTTAATGATTACATTATACTACTTCCTTGTTTTAATGGCTGCACAATTTATGTCAAGGATCAAACATAATGAACTCATTATATTTATAATCTTTGTAACAAGTTTTTAAGGTATATATGAGTATATGTGTATCTCCATATCCATATACATATGTGGATGTATGGATATAAGGATAAAATGAACAAAAAAATTCTGAGTTTTAAGCATTCACCTTTAGCTCATAGCAAAATAAGAGTTTCAAACAAATGTGAAATTGGGAAACAATGGACATTTAGAGAAGGATATAACATGTGCTTGACTTAGAGTGTTTATAATACGGAAGTCAAATATATGGAATCTATAATATGGTTCATGGAACAGTAATATAAACAGTAACAAAAAGGTACTTGGGAATGGATAATTCCTTGGCTAGGGGAAAAAAGAAGAGAGCAAATAGGTGAGGCATTCCAGGGCTTTGATAAACGAGCATAGCAACATTAGGGCTAGCGGGAGGAATGAAGGAGGGACACCCCAGGTAGAACCTGCAAACACAGGCCAAGAAATGAAAGTGCACCAGGGCATATTAATGAGACTCCAATCAATTTACTGTGGCAGAGGATTTGTGTAATTGTATCTGGAGAAATAGGAGGCAAATTTTGAGGCCTTGAATGCCAAGCTAATGAATTTGGACTCACTTCTATTTACAGTGTAAATATAATGCCATTGAAGAGAGTGAAATAGTCCTAGTCATTTTAAAAGCTTTTTTTCTTTTTTTTTTCCAGAAGAATTGTACATAGCAGATCAGAGCCAGCAACATCTGTGAAGAATCTCATTTCTATTTTTCAGAGAAGTGAAGTTCACACTGTTCAAACCAGCCTGTGACAGTTTGAAATTATCTTATGAATCCCCAAAAGAAAAGAGATTATGTTATTGAACTAATCTATTCCTGTTGGTGTGAGGTCCTTTTCATTGGACTATGTCAGTGAGGCGTGACTCAGATTGAGTCTCTGCCCTATCACATGGTCATATATAAACACAGAGAGAAAGAAAGCTGCCACATTGATCCTACCATGTGACAGAGGACTACAGAAAACAGACTCCCCAAGAGGTCAAGAGAGGTCCTGGAATGTGGAACCAGCAGAGCTCAGAGAGGCAGGAAGAGGCTCCCAAAGGGCTGGGCCCACAGAGCACCTCAAAGCTGAGGAGACAAGCCCTGCCATATGCCTGAACACCACATAGCAGGACACCAAGATCAACACTAGCTGATTTTGGTGAGGAAGCCTCTCTGCTGATGCCTTCTATTTGGACATCTCACAGTCTTAGAACTGTACACTTTTACCCTAAATAAAATTCCCATTTTATAATGCTTGGATATACTCATAGTAGAAACAATTAAAAAAAACAGATGGGGGGGTACTAGGTTCCTGACTGGGGGTGCTCTGTCGTGGTCCCTAGGGGAGCAGTGGCAGTCCCCCAGGTGCAACGGTAAGGACCAGGAAGGAATGAGGGTCCAACAGTGAGCCCCTGATACTAATGACTATGCTTGTGAGCCTATATGCCTGAAATAAGAACAAGGCCTACAGCAGCACTGTGCCTGGGAGTTTCCTCCTGACAGCCTTCATGTTACTCAAATGTGGCCAGTCTCGAAGCCAAACTCAGCATGTAAATGCAATGCATTCCCCCCAGTGTGGGACATGACACCCGGGGATGAGCCTCCCTGGCACCGAGGGATCACTACCAAATACCAGCTGATGATGCAACTAGAAAATGACCTTGAATTAAAGGTTCAATGTGAACCAGCAGAATATCCCTGTCTACATATAAAAACAGGAGTTAAAAATGCTGTTTGACCTAATGTAAGGGGGAAATGGAAAGGACAAATGAGTTTATATGGCTATGAGTCTCTAAAAAAGAGTCTGGAGGTTGTCAGAAGGATTGCCCCTATGCACACCTGAGCAGAGTCTCAGAGACAGATAAAGTAGATACAACCCCAGGTATTGGTTCTTTTGAGGGCTAAAGAGACCCACAGTTCTATGGTCATGGCAGATAGAGTTCACTGCCATGTCAGTTGGCCCTTCTTTGGAGCTGGTGTTTCTACATGATGGAACTGGACTCAGATGGGATCTCTTTTCACAAGACTTTCATGCTACTTTACTGGAATTGTAGTTGGTGCTGGGGTTTAAGATATATCTAGGGGATTTGAATCTCTGGACTGACCATATGATAGCCAGGCCCTGAGCCTCAACAGACTTCAACTTCTACACTCTGATTTATTGGACTTACCCCACTCAGCTAACATGGAGTTGAAGAATGTCAACCACCACACCATGGAGTCTAGAGTGCCTACAACTGAAAGCAGGAGGATTGCATCCAGTATCCATGTGGAATCTAAGCCCCCTCTTGACATAGATGTGCAATGGACACAACCAATCCAAGGTCCACAGAGAAAATGTGACATTGGTGTGGGAAAAGTGGCCATGGTGGCTGCTGGGTGCGGGGAATGGGAGGAAGAGATGAGATGTGGAGGCGTTTTCAGGACTTGGAGTTGTCCTGGGTGGTGCTTCAGGTACAATTACGGAACACTGTAGATCCCCCCAGGGCCCACTGGATGGAACGTGGGAGAGTATGGGCTATGATGTGGACCATTGATCATGAGGTGCAGCGATGCCCAGAGATGTACTTACCAAATGCAATGGATGTGTCATGATGATGGGAAAGAGTGTTGCTGTGGGGGGAGTGGGGGGTGGGGGCAGTGAGGTTGAATGGGACCTCATATTTTTTGAACGTAATATTTTAAAAAATGAATAAAAGAAAAGAAAAAAAAATTCCCATTTTAAAAGCCAACACTTTTCTGACACTTTGCATCGGCAGCCCTGTGGCAAACAAAGACACAGCTTAACTGTTTTCAGCTCATGATACATTAAAGAAGATTCTTACGTTAAACAAGATGTTGAAATAAAATCTCTCTAAATCAGATTCTTAGATCCATTTAACACTGGCACAGCTTTCTTCCAACCTAGCTTTTTTCTTTTTGATGTTATTTATCCTTCTGCCTTTAGTAGTGTAAAATTGGGCAAGTTAAGTCATTGCTGTGTTATGGAATCGTTATATTTATCAAGAGTAAATTAAGCAATTTGGAGATTTCTTAAAGTCTTCCCTAAACTAGTATTTTTGTACTTGTGTAAATTTTCCCTTTCTTTGGATTAAAAGGCCACCTATCTCTTCTGGTTTTTTGGTTTGTTTGTCTGTTTAGCAAGACCAGTACTTTTGGGGAGTAAGCATAGCCTCTGTGTCCTGCCACAAACCCCTATATTCGTAGTTCCTTTACTTATGGGTACAGCTTCTGAGACGGCGCTGAACTCTAAATTCCTACCACTGAAAGTTCACCAAATCCACAAAGCCCATTTGATGTCATGTTTCAAAGTCTTTTTCCTGTCCTGATTAATTTCTTTTGACTGTTCCCTGATTTTCAAGTGCCAACATAAATGTGCTGCCTAGTAGAGAGTACAATTGAAAGTCTCTAAGAAAACTATACAATCCCATTTCTCTTTCTGGAAACCTCTATAAAAGCTCAGGAAGAGTTAGAACATAGTGGGCAAAATGTAAAGACAGTCAATAAGTGATTGGTGATCTATTCTGTTTAAGGTGTCCTAGTTAGAGGGAATATCAACCAACCAATCAGTCAAATCATTCATTTGTCCTGAGATATTCACTTAAATGATATTTATAATATTGCAAAAAATGAAGGGAGGGAATCTTGATGCTCATAAATAAGAGAAGTGTTGAGTTCATTATGTTTGATCCTTGACATAAATTGTGCAGCAATTAAAGTAGTATAATATAATCAAGAGGAATTAAGAGAGCACTCTTTATGTAAAACTGCCACTTATAAACCATATCACTTAAGAAAGTTATCTGGCATCATTACCCCAGTTACATTTCATCAATTTTTTCACCTGTAAACAGGGATATTAATGGATTTTTATAAAGGTAAGTGAGATAATGAATATGAGGTGCTAGACTATGATTAATAGCATCGTCATATACTCTTTAGCCTTCTTTATAGGTACTATTCAATTCCTTGGAGAAGTTGCCCCCCTTGAAGAATCACATTTAGTTTATTCCTGTTGTGATAATAATACAATCATAATGCAGGAAAATTAACCATTTTCCTTTTAGCTAGCCAAGGAGGTATTTTCACCATAAATAAGGCTTCTTGCTACACCTATGTAAACACCATCTTTTTGGTGAAACAGATTGTAACTAAGCTAAAGGAAAAAGCCCACTGGAAATCCAGAATATACTCAATGAATTTTGATAAACTTTTTGTGGCCTGGCTCCATGGTCTATTACAAGGGTTAATAATAATCATCTGTGTTGCATTTGTCTAATGCATTCAGGCTGGAGTCTTCAATGTTACTTCATAGCTATTATCATATCAGATAATTCAACAATTTATCCCTCAACAGCAACATCAACAAAACATGACGAACTAACCACAGATGTTTTCTGACCAAACTTTTGATCAATAAAATCCTGACATTGGTATGGATTTGCAACACTAATTCATGTTTTGAAAGCTGATCTCATCTACCTTTGGCCAAAAATAGAGATATAAACAAAAATATGCCTGCTTGAAGTTAGAAAAGCAACTGTGCTCAGACAAGGCCACCCTGTGACAAGATCTTTAATAAGAGAGATAGAAGGCTGATGATGTGTGGGAAGAGACAGAGAAAAGGCTAATCCAAAATTAACTCTTCTAACATGCATAACAGTTTTTTCTGTGCCAATGTATACTTGAGCCCTCTTTTGTCCTCAAACCACCTAGATAAAAATATTAAGACACAATGACCAAATTTACTCTGTTTCTTGACTATAGCAAATCTAGAATCTACCCTCTTCTAAGATCTCTCCTCAAAATCACCCAGCACAAGTCCATATTCTATAACAATCTCCATCCAACACCTTTTGAACAGTCCAATGATTTTTCTGGAGTACTTCTCCCCTTGCTATAGCAAGCTCAGTAAACCTAACTTTTTTTTTTTTTTTTTTTTTTTTTTACTATAAGTATGTACCTTGTGTTCTTAACTATTAAATTCTCTTTTCCCCAAAGATACAGGAAGCGTCTTATTTCAAACAATATTTTATGGGACTTGTCTATATAAGTGTCTTAGTTATTCGATGTGGGAAACAAGAATAAACTCATAAGGAACAATTTATACCATTTTGCCCTAGACTAAATGGAAAAGGAACCCAGAATCAAAAAGCATCATAAAATAATGATTACTGGACTGTGAAAAAACTATAGAGTTATCTGAAAATAGGCATATTTTACTCTTTGTTCTCACACTATCTTTTGCACCTTGTCACTGAAAATGCCATATTGTTTTAATTAGGTGCTTTCCCCTCCTCTAGATTGTGGGTTTCCTGAAGTCTGGTCCTGTGCCTTATTCACTTGTGATATTCAGTCCCAATTATAGTTTCTGGTACATAATTGATTCTCAAAAAAATATTAATGGATGCCTGATTACATGTATGAATAAATGAACAATGTTTCCAAAGCTTTTGCAAATTTGTTTTCTGTTTACATGATCCTCATTCTCCAAAAACCATGTTACACACTAAGTCAACTCGACTGGAATCTGAAAAAGATCATATTCTATGTGTAGGATTAGTTTCAGTCCTTAGAAGTAGGAAGAGATATGGACACCAGAGTTTCAAAGTAGAATGAATCCCTTGGAAGATCATGAGTTTGGGCAATAAACAATATGTAATTGTATAATGAAATATTGACTCTAGAGATTAATGTATTGTGTAGGAAGGTAGGCTAACTACTTGTGTTGTTTTTTTTCCCAGGCATAAAAAAAACACTTCTGTGGAAGACAACCCTGTGCTAAAGTATGAAGTCCACCTGTCTGGAGAAGCCTACTAACCCTTATCAATCCTTGCTTTGTCAGCCTGGATAGGATTAGCAGGAAAATCTGGTCATATGTCTTAATTTCCTGGAAATTCATGTATAGACAAAGGGATATTGACTAAATGAGGTAAGCATAAGATCACACTGAGTCTACACTGGCTCTTGGAATTATTTGCATATAAAACTTATCACTCTTAGAATATCAGGAAAAATGCAAAGGTCATTGGTCATAAAATAGATACATTAGTTACAAATGTCTTGAAGTAAATCCTTGAAAAACGTGTGCTGTATGTGTTGGCCTGCCACCTTTCCCTGGATCCCATAAACACATCCTGTGTTCAGGACCTCTTATTGTTGCCCGCCATTTAATATTTAGATTGAAAAACCATGTTGAGGGTTCAGCCATTGTAAATGTTCTGCTAAGATTTTTAGTGTGGTTTGTTGAGTTTGATTTGTTAAGTTCCATATTTGCCATTCTAATTGGAGATGAAGAGCCTCTACTTCATTCGATACAGGAGTGGAGAAGGTACTTTGAAGGTGTTTTTTAATTTGGTTCCAATTATGTTGGTTGTCATTCCATTTGAAAGGAGTGACACAAATGCTAGAATGCCTCCAGTCACAATTTAGTTACTGTCTATCTTTCATAATGTCCTGTCTTTCTCCCAACCAGAGAACTGCAGTTTCTAAGATGTCAACCCTAGCTAGTGTGCTTTGATCTATGGTAGTTTGAGTGATCATTTGTTTGGTAACATTAGTCATTACTGCATTGACCATATGAACAGTATTTACAGATTGAACAAGAGCTGTTGCAGCTATTCCAGTGGCAGCAGCAATAAGAATATAGAGGTAATGCAAGCTATTAACTATTTAACTGCATCCAATTTTATTTATTAGTGGCCCTGCAGGAGGAACCTAGTACTTCCTGTCCATGTTGAATCAATTGAGGATAATGGTAGCACAGGATACCAACACGAGGTGAGAACAAATAGGGGTGGATCTGTTATATGGGCCCAATAGGTGTGATTAGCAGTGAGGGGTTAAGACATAAGGATAAGCAATATATACGTTTTCCATGCTCCCACTTAGCAGAAGCAGTAGTGACTACTGCCAAAAAACAACCTTAAAAAAGTATTTTTAGGCATTTAGGGCACCCAATTCATACCATAAGAGCTTGTGCTTGGTTGCCTAATTTTTTAAGACTCCCCCATGTAACTGGTTCAGCTCCTTAGGTAGTCCTCAGGGGATTGTTGGTCGATTGCAGGTTGAGTGTTTCCAAGCTCAGTGTTGGGTTGTGCTATGGTTTTTCCACCAGGCAATGGTATGGTTTTATGCACTTTGCTGGAGTCAAAGAGGTCCTCCTGGGAAGAGAACACATGCATACCCTTGTCCCCACGTTAGTAAATTTACCGGACCATGCCAATTACCATTAGCTTTTGTCCATCCAGGGGTTTGTATAACACTTTAGGGTAAATTTTTATAGTTAGTATCTGAAAATGTTGTTCTGCTGCTATATAACCATCCTCATTGCGATTTGAAAAATTTACAGTATATAAGGCTATTTGTATGACGTCCTTTGGACTGGTTAGACCTAACACCCTATTCTCCCTTTTTTGTTTGTGTAACTCTAGTTTTAAGGTGGAGTGAGATTATTCTGTAAAAAAAAAAAAATTTTTTGTTAACATATTATTAATATAATGAAAGAGGTTTAGAACTACAGGTTTTCTTACAGTTAGATTTTTGTTATTAGGTTAGGATAGATGATTGGGTTATGCACACAGCTTTGGGAAAGCACTGCAAAATTTACTGTTGACTTGTTTAGATATGAATGCAGGCTGATTTGACTTGCTTAAGGAGATAATAGAGAAAGTTTTAGCAAGTTTTAAAATAAAGTGATAGTGATATATCAGATATTAATTTTTGTAATAAACTAACAATATTTAGGGTTGCTGCACACAGCAGTCGTGTTACTTTAATTTATGAGAGTTTACTGTTATATATCACTTCTAATATGAATTGGACAAGTATGAGTTAAGGTATTTGTTTTGCAGCAGCTTTCAGTGGAAATCAGACAACTATGAGTTAAAGCATTTGCTTTTTGATTTTTAAGTAGAGAGGTTGTTTTTATGATATATATATATTTAAGATTTTTTAAAATTTTATTTTGAGTTTTAGGTAGAGGGATTGTTTTTATGATATATATTACTTTTTAAAAGATTTTAACTTATTGTGATTTTTAGGTAGAGGTTGTTTTTATGATATATATTTTTTCTAAGATTTTTTAAAATTTATTTCTTTTCATTTATTTTTTAATTTATTTTCCCCTGCTGCCTGTACTCTGTACATTTGCTGTGTGTTTCCTCTGTGTCTGCTTGCACTCTCATTAGGGGACTCTGGGAATGGATCCTGAGACCTTCTGGAGTGGGAGAGAGGCGACCATTCTCCTGAGGCACCTCAACTTCCTGTTCGGGTGCATCTTCCCATTTTCTCTTGTGTCAGCTCTGGGTCAGCCAGCACTCCTGCGCAGGGTGGCTTTCTTGTGCAAGACAGCATCCCCATGCAGCGCGGCACTCCCACACGGGGTGACCTTCCCACATGGGCGGGCACTCCCCATGGGCCAGCTTGCCCTCACCAGGAAGCCCTGGGCATCAAACCCTGTATATCCCATATGGTAGATGGGAGTCCAATTGGTTGAGGCACATCCATTTACCTATATTATTTTAAATAATAATTAAAATTATGATTAATAATATTTTATTTAAAATTACATTGGAACATTATTAAATATTTTAGGCATTTTATATACTTTTTAAGTATTTATATGAAACTTTTACTCACACAACTTTAACAGGGTTAAGGAATCCCTTTAATTTTACAACACTTTTAAATATTTTTCATTTAACTTCTAACATATTAAATGAACTTAACTATTTTATTACTTCACTTCTTTCATGGTAAAAGAACAAATCCTTTGCACAGCCTGATATAAAAGATACTTTTCAGGATTTGACTTTGAGAAAGCATGTTTGAACATTATGTTCCTTTAAAAGTAATAAGACTTACTTCTTAGACCCATGAAATCTTATTCAACGTTATCCACAAAAATTCCTTTTCTGCACACCTTCTGCACTTTCTGTATTCATACAGGTTTTGTCCCAAATTTTACTCTTTCTCAATAACTAGTAATTTTATTTTAGGACAAAATTATTTTCTGTTTCCTTAATAATAAAAACACACTCTACATGCCTTACATACATAAGTTACCAAAATGATTTTAGAAACTGTTTCCAAGCAAACTTTTTACAACATGCAATTACCATCAACACTAAACAAACTTGTCAAAATAATGATTCAGTTTGGTTACATGCAAATATAACTTTTCTTTATTTCAAATACTTAGTAGCATGTAATACTAGAAATAGTTTTTAGAAACAAGTTGGCAGGGAGGTTGGCTGCCAATAAGTTTTCCTGTTATGAAGTTACTTTTTGTTATTATTAATTCAATTTCTGTTTAATAATGACTTCTTAGAATTAGCTATTTAAGCTCTTTAATTCAAACAATGCTTTCACAAACTTCTTATAATTATTCATAACCACAGCTATAATTACTTTATCTTAAGACATTTTACCTTCACAGAACATATTCTCTCACTTAATGCTACCGCAATACTTTCCACAACTTGTTATATGCATTCAAGTTTTGTTCTGCATATTTCTATTTTGATTTTATGAAAACTAGCCATTTTATTTTAGGACAAAACACACCTTTTTGAACCAATTTATCAAATTTCAGTTAGCATTCTCACAAACTTTTTACCTTTTTAAATATTAAGTTTTACCTCCTTCATTTTATCCTGTGAAGAAAAATAAACTATAAAAAATAGCAAGAACTATTTTCATGAAGACTTGTAGTAATTTCATTAATCAAGTTGTAGTAATTTCATTAATCAAGATTTATAATTTTTATCATTGTAGAGATCTTATTAGCATTTATACTTATGCATTAATATAAGCACTTATTTATTTTTTGGCTATTTGAATAGAGCTCTCCTAGGAACTTCCATCCATTAATTTAATATTATCATCCAGAGGCACCAAAATATACACTGGCATTGAACAGACTAACACAAAAACAATTATAACACACCAACAGAAACAAAGTTTACATTTTGACCCATAATTCTAGCTCTAGAGTTCCCATAATTCAAAATCTAAGGTTCCCTCATCAGGGAAGTATGGACAAAAGGTCTGTACTGTTTGAAGCAATGTAATAATATTTGTTTTTCTTTCACTTTACAATTAGCTGCTTTCAATAGTTGTTGGAAGGTATGGAAATAGATCTCCTGTTGCTTTGATAATGTATTTCCCATATTATACTAGCGTCTGTGGTCAGCTTACCTCTTACAGGGCAGCTAATGTCCTGTCTGTGCAGGATGTGTGATCTGAACCAATCTCACTATGCAGACACGTTCTCCGAGGCGGGGGGAAGGGGGGAGCCCTCCCGGGGAAATTCTCCTCAGCTAGGGGGAAAATCAGCTGCCCCATGTTGGGCACCACTTGCCACGGGAAGGAAAGACTTGCACACCAAAACTCCTATGCAGGGAGGGCTCCATCTGCTTTATTTCTCTTGCTTATATATCATGTATTTTGGATTTGGCCAAGGTCGGTGGTTAAAGTTAAATTTCTCAATAATATTTTGTGTGAGAATGTGAGAAACCTTGTCCCTAGACTCACATCCTATCTAGCAGCAGAAAGGCAAGAGGAAGCTGTTTTTAAACATCAAGCAAAAAGAGACAGTTTGTACAGAGATAAGCAAGGACAGACCTATTTTTGGTATGAAGAACAGATGAGCTTTTATAAATCATTTAACCATGCCTTTGCCGAGGTGGTGGAACTAATCCCCATACCCCAGTGGTGTATCTGTCCCTAGCAGGGAACGGATGGGGCTCTTCCACTACAGCACACACAGACAAGAAGGGGTGCCCCACATAGAACATCTCCCTGTCCCTGCCATAGACTGAAACAAATGGCTATGGGGAACTGGTGCCCACTAGTAAAGGTGACTTTGTCTCTTCTCTATGTGAGTAAAATATTATTCCATTCAGTGCTGTGTGAGTTGCAATTCTCTTGATAACCCCAACACCTGTATTGGAGTGAGCTGACATCTCTTTAAGTGTCTCTTTAAGTGTCTCCCATGAGAATATGGGCTCCCAGACTCATTGCAATAAATCACTCAGCACTTATCTGATGGAAACTGAGGCACAGTGGCCTCTCAAGGAGAGAAGTGCTGTCTCCATGACAGTGCTGTCTCCACAACTACGCTTGCAACCTAAGGAATGCGGTGATTGGGAGTTCCCTGGCAAATGGGTTGAAGCTGTTAAAGGCTGAAAGAAAAGATGAGCTCATACCTTTTGTAATGTATAGAACACTTAGACTTTGTACCTTGAGATAGGATTTTTTTAAATTCCTTAGACTATGGGTAATGCTGATAGTTAATACGTGTTGCTCCTTAATGTCATGTATGCTATGCTAATGCTAATGTTTATGCTTAATGGCACATACATTGGGGTATATAAGACCCCCTTGTAAACAATAGAGTTGTCTGAGGAGTCATTACTCACAGACCCCCTGATCCCAGCTCTCTCATTCTTTCTCCTTGTTTCCTTCTCCCTTTTCTCTTTCTTTCATTCCCGATACCCTTCGGGTCCAAATCTCCAACACTTACCCTCATTTCTTTAAACCTAATCCCAGATCCAGAGGATCCTGGGCTGTCACAGCTATCACTGGCCTAGTAATTGCTACTCTTAATTGCAAATATTTTTGCTCTAGGAAACTGCTGGCTGCATATTAATAAACACATAAATATGAAATCATATACACACACATATATACAAATATGTTCATAGTCAACTTTAAAAAAACATAAAAAAAAATACAGAACTTTATTTTGTAAAGGACAAATCAAATAAGATACTGCTTTCATTTACCCAAACATGCATAATCCATCCTTATTTAACAGTCAAATTAATCAAGACAGTCTACATTAAAAAAAAAAAAACATATTTTAAACCCAATTATCTATAGTAAACCAAGGGAAATTCTGATATGGAATGGTTTGATGGAAAGCAAAAATTAAGGCACCTGTCATGAATTCAGAGCAATAACTTTCATTTCAAAAGTCGATAATAAAATAGATCTAGTTAACCAAAACACCTGTTTCAAAGAGGGAACCAAATATAGGAGTTGATTTACTAGGTGAGAAAGGCAGTCAACAATGTTGTTAAAAACCTGCCGGCCCAAGGTCAGCTGATTCCTACTCCTTCATTTGGATCAGCTCAGCTAACTGGAGAAGTCACATCCTTAACCATGCCTCTCCTTCTCCTCCTACTCAGAGGGTATCAGAAGCTCTCTAGGAGGTTCACACTATGCATAGACTAGGTAGCAGATTTCCTTTCAGTTCCTCTTACCTATTTAAAAGAGATATCCTGAGACTATGAAAGCAAAGAAGCAACTTTCCAATTCAATAATACATAAGACACCTCTACCTTTTTCTCACCAAGTTATGACTAAGAATATAGCCAATATTTGAAGTTTTTCAAAAGTACTACAAAACCCAAAACCTGCCTTATCACCCTCGTGCCTGTTAGTAAAATGGAAATTTGATCAATTAAAGCCGGTAGACTCATACACAAAGGGAAGACTAAAGACTGATTCTTATCATTAAATCTATTTCAGTTGCCACTCTAGTTTGACATATCTAGTAACTAACAGCATTTTACTCATAAATCCAGTAAAAGCATTTCTAAACTAAGTGTAACTTTTAGTTTAGTTGATGTGCCTTTTTGGTATTAAAAGTGAGTAACATGCCAAGATGTCGTTTATACGGCACATTGTGTGTCTTGATTAGGCATCCATTTTTAGTGGTATTTTTTTCCCTTAAATTTTGTCTAGCGTAGTAAACCCCTTTGATATATTAAAATAATTCTGGTGAAATCGATGCAGATGTAAATGACCTTCCCTGACTTGGCTCCATGGTAGCTTTTAGTGAAACACAATGACTAAGTTATAAAATAGTGTTATCAAGTTGATTTTTCAAAAATGGCATCTTATTTTAGTATATTCACTCATGCTAAATCCAAGGCAATATATAAAAGACTGTGTTCAAATAAATGTTGTGGCTATAAGCATCTTCCTTCATATTAGGCATTTAGAGCTTTTAAAATTTTCAGGTGCTACAGGTTATGGTAAAACTAGGTTGTGTAGCTGTTCCATTTATGAGCACGTTATTACAGGACAGTTACCTGACACTGTTTGGGAATGTGCTTTCAATTCCAGATAGTAATAAGTGCCTAGGTATATAAAAACCATAGATTCCAAACCTTAAATTAAGAAACTGTATTGACTAATTAGAGTTAAGAAAATCTAGGCCCTATCTACACAGATTTGATCTAATTATCTATACTGCATATTGTTTTAAACAATCACAGAAAAACTTAACTCTTTGCTGACTGAATAATTAGGACCCACTACTGAATCTTAATAATCAAATTTTATTGCTTTATGTGGTGCTTTTGCAAGGCACTGTGGTACGGACTAGAAAACTCGAAATGACTGGTGAAGAAGCCTTGGAATAACACGTGAAGGATGATATAAAAAGTCGTTTTGAGGCAGGGTGCTTGTACTGAATTGTATTTTAGCCAGGGTATATCAAACATCAAGAATGAGTTCAAGTTAAAATTCACCTGAGAATGGAAACATCTTATGGTCAGTTACTTCACATGCTCATCCTGATACTTTAAGTAATATGGAAAATTGTAGAGGCACAAACAAAAATGAAGAGAGTCAATTACCAGGATCCTACAGATGCCTTCTCTTCGAGGGCATTTCTCGAGGTCTTGGCGACGTGGCCGCGCTGGGTGACGTTCTTGCTCTGCTTGTCTTTGGCTGTACGGATCCGGGGCTTGGCGACCATCCTCGCGGCGCCACCGCTAGCCCCGACTTCCACTCGGACTTGCACGCTCGCTTTTCCTCCCGCCGCTGCGAGGCTCGCCTCTGCGCGCCCGCGCCGCCTCAGCGAGGAGGCTCTCCAGCGGGGCGCGAGCTCTGGCCGCTGGGCCTGGGCGCAAACACGCAGGCGCCGAGGCGCTCCCCCGCCGCGGGCCGCCTGCTCACTGCCGCCGCGCCCGCTGGCCGAGCAGGGTGCGTGCGGGGGAAAGCCAGACGGCCCGGGGAGGGGGCGTTCTGCCGCCGCCGCCGCTGCTCTGCTCGGGCAGCCGCCTCCCGAGAGCGTAGAGGGAAAGGGGAAGGAAGCTCAACGAAGCAACCCGGCGATGCAGCCTGCCGCCTCGCACTCCATCTTCTCAACTTCTTGAAGTGATAATAAATGACCACTTTTCTTCTCCCTTCAGCACGTAGGATTTTTGTCTGTAGAGAGACGGTAACTCTCCCTGGCTTTTACTTTCAAGTGCCCTGCATTATCTCCTGACCTTTCCTAGGAAAATGCAAAACCTAGAGGTCAATTAACCTACTGCATGATGACTGTATATGAAAACGGTATTCTGGACATTTACCAGGTTTGGATGAGTTGTTCTAAAGACTTCAAAAACTCGACAGTGGTTAAAATGGGAAATTTTGAGTTGTATGTATGTTACTAAAATTTTAAAATAAATAAAACTGTCAGATAGTACTTGATATTGCTCAGGTGGTAAAAACAGTTACCTCTAGTCCAAGGATATGAATTGCTGGAGAAAGTGGGAGATTAATTAAAACTTTTCCCATTGGTCTTTTTCCCATGTGGAGAGTATAGCTACTTCCTCTTTATCAAAAAGCCAAATATTCTCATCCGTATCTGTTTAGTATTAATGCCATAGACCAGGGGGTTGAGAACAGGGGGCACAAGAAGATAAAGATTTGCAAGTATAATGTGGACCTGGGGAGGTACTCTGTGGCCAAAGCGGTGGGTAAAGAAGGAAAAAAAGGCAGGGATATAGAAAACAAGAATCACACAAATGTGAGCTCCACATGTGCTAAATGCTCGGAACTGAGCATCTTTAGAGGGCAAGCGCAGCACATCCCTCAGGATCAGGCCATAGGAGGTAGCAATGAGGACCACATCCACGCCAGTGACTGCAAGTGCCACCGTGAGACCATAAATAGTGTTGGACTTGATGCTGGCACAGGCCAGCTTGGCAATGCCCATGTGTTCACAGTACGTGTGGGGGATAATGTGATGTCCACAGAAGGGTAAGCGTTCAATGAGGATGACAAAGGGGAAAACAAAGAGAAGGCCTCGGAAGACACATGCTAGACCAATCTTTCCAATCACAGTGGCGTTCAGGATGGATATATAATGAAGTGGGTGGCAGATAGCCACATAGCGGTCAAAAGCCATGGCCAGCAGGACAGCTGACTCGGTGGCAAAGATGGTGTGAACAAAAAACATCTGGGTGAGGCAGCCATAGAAGGAAATTATGTGGGACCTAAGCCAGAAGATTGTTAGCATTTTGGGCAATGTGGTTGAGCAGAGTACCAGGTCAGTGATGGAAAGTAGGCATAGGAAGAGGTACATTGGCTCATGTAGAGCTCTGTCCGTCATGATGATATAGAGAATGGTGCCATTGCCAACCAGAGCAAGGATATACATGGAGCAGAAGGGGATGGCAATCCAAACATGCTGGTCTTGCATCCCTGGGATTCCCAGAAGAATAAACGTAGAAGGGTGGAAGCCAGTGTCATTGAGTACAGATGCAGAAAGCATAATGATGCAGGGAACAGAAGACTTTAATCTTCCTAAAATCAGTTAGAAAATGAAATGGAATCATCCTAGGTGCCATTTATTCCACCTAAATATCCATGCAATTTCTTGCTTTGCATTCATTCCCACCAATACTGCTGGATTTTATGTCTTAAATCATTTCATTCCTGTGTTATTAAAATAACTTTATAATGAATATGCCCACTTCCAGGATTTCCATTTTCCAGTGATGACTTCTGCCTAAATATTCTCATATGAAAATGCAGTCAGCTATAATGCAAATATAACTTTTCAATGGAAATCTATTGCTTAGTGGATGTTGTACCGAGTATCTTGTATTAACCACCTCTGTCTACCACCATCATTTTCTACCATGTCTGTGCCATGGACACTGACATCTATGGGCTATATCAGCAGACCTCTTTGCCCTCTCACTTCTGACTGGGTTTGGTAATGGAAAGCACCAACAGGATACTGGAGGGAGGAAGAACAGTGGGATTAGGGTTGCTGCAAGCTGGCTGGATTCTTTGATAAACAACCTTCTCTGGTTTTGGTTTCCTCTGGGCACTATGTCCTCCACTTGTCTCTTAGGACATAAAGGTTTAAAAGTGCCTGGAATACTAGTCCAGGGGTGCCATACAAACACTCCTAATTTCACTACTTACCCAGAACTATGTAAATGGTTTCCTTATTACATCTCCTCAAATGACCCAATCTGAGTATGCAATCTGTTTCTTGATGACATCTTGAATGATACAGGCTCAATGGCGTATCCAGCTCTTCTTGATCTTGCTCTTAGGTACCTATCTAGCATTATTTACCACCACACTCCATCACATACTTCATGTTCCAGCCACATCTAAGTGCTCTGAAAGGTAAAAAAAAAAAAAAAAAAAGTTTTCTCATACTTAAATGTCTTTTTCTTGTGGCATTTTTTGCCCAGAAATTCTATTGTATTTTTATAATAGTGTTACCACTTGAGAGCTTTCCTCTATGCTATAGTGTTCCCACTTGAGAGCTTTCCTCTGTGGATAAGATAAGAGTTGCCTTTCTCTTTCTAGACCCCATCATGCTATTTCACTCTATATACTCTAATAGATGTATACATTTCTAATCTAATATAATCTACCTATATGGTACATCTCTATCTGCTTTCTAGACTGGCCACATACTTTAGTTGGATTACAAAACATGCTCTTTCATCTGCCTTAGTCTGCTTGGTCTGCTTTAGTGTATGAGCTCTGATAGGGCCTGTCAGGCCAGGGCCACACAAATGTGTGTTCAGGAAAATCTCTAAGGAAACAAAGCATGAAATAGGAAGGGAAGAAGGTTAGAGACTGGGGCTTACAGGTGAGTTAAATCAAGGCAGTCTTTTCAGTGTGCCTTTCCTTGGTTTGAGGTTATGGCAATATAAACAGAGAAGGGAAAGAAAGAATGTTGGAACAAAATTGCCTTGGGAGACAAAATAATTATAAATGTGAAGTTAAACCATCACTCTTACCTTGCAGAAATCCAGTATTCAGGATTCAAAAAGCCTCCTTTTAGAAAGGGGCATTGACATTAAGTTCATACAATTGTTCTCGCCTAAAAAATAATTTTAGAATGTGGATGCATGTAAGAGGGGATCAAGTATTTCTATAAAAATTACAAAGAATATCATTCTCTCTACCTCTGTCCACTGGAAACTTCATTATTAAAAGGCTAACAAATAGTGCATTATGAGTTTTGTTTCATATATGAACTATGCATTTCTTAGTTGCTACTGCAAGTTAATTTATGCTAACAGTCACTGTTACTATAAAGTAGTAGGAAATAATTATATAAGAAATTATGTCCATTACATTATTTATTATACATAATAATGTATTATGCATTAATAACTGCCTACTATATATTAATATAATTTTCATAGTATATTTTACATTATAATAGTGCTAATTATATTAATAGGAAATCATTTTTACACTTTAATTGGTAATGAATTTACTATTTTGTTTGTATTTTAAACTCCAACAAGAGTTTACTGTCAATTGTACTGTAACTTTATAAAACCATAAAAAATGGGAAAAATAGATTATAAAACATTCCAATGCCCATCTTGGAAAAGTATAAATGTTTCTGATTTCTGTCGTGGTCATACTTGAGATTTTTGAACAATAGATGACTCTTTGGACTTGTAATCTAGTTGGGGCATAAGTTACAAACCATATTACTTCAATAAATATGTGAGGTTTGACTCCAAATGTTCCATCCTGAAAAGTGTTCACCTGGAAGTTGCTTGTACATCTCTAATGACAGTGAACTTAACATTTTTGGAGGCAGCCATTCTCAACTTCTCTGAGTCTGAGAATGTTTTCTCTATATTGAGTCAATGTCCATAACCAGAATCTTCATCAAAACAGCATGACTACTCTCCTAGATCTCAGACTTCCAATTTTATGAACACTTATGTCCTTTCTAAGTCTGTCCTTTCATTTCATTCCTTTGTCAAAAAAAAAAAAGATTAAGTGCCTACAATGTACCAGGAATTCTTCTAGGTGTCTGATATACATTGAAGAATAAGACCTTGCATGCTCACTGGTATATTAAGCTACTAGTCTAATGATATGATGTAATTAAACAAATAATCTCCAATACCTGCATAAAAATTCTATATTGAAATGTGCTATGAAGGAAAGTTACATGAGCCAGGTCCTACTCAAAGAAGGCTTCACTGAGGAAATGAAATTTAGTCTCCACATCTATGTCTTCCTCAAATATTTCAATCAAGTTTTGTACAACTTGACTCCCAGTGTGTTTCCCCTTCTTATGCTCTCTTTCTGTGGTCCTGTCTGGAAAATAAGATCAGGCTTTGAGTCAGACTTCCTAGGTTCAAAACCTGGCTCTATTAAAGTTATTTGCTAAATGTAGTAACATGGGTAATTTTTTATTACCCTCTGGTCTCAGTTTCTTAAACTAAATTTCCAATAGTAATACATACGTTACGGAGTTTTGCAGAGGGTTAAATGAGATAAATCCTGGAAATCACATAGTACAGTCTCTGGAACTTAGTAAAGCTCAATAAATATTAGTAATAATATGCATTGCTATTTCTCATGATTTTGCAAATCTCTGAGTTCATCAGTTTGATTTTATACTCACTTTTTAAAAGAGCAATCTTCATTTAGCTCCTCAAATTGAATGATACATTTACTTTTCTTGAGTCTGTAATCAAAAGTTTATGGCACCGTGGTTTCACCCTCTTTCTTTCAAAAATCCTCTTCAGAGATATTCAAAACTGATCTCAGTTAGCTAAATTAACTGAACGCTCATAAGATATGAAATGGGATGACTTCCCAAAGATCCCAGTCTTATCAGTATGAAATGTCACTGGAATCCCCTCATTATACTCCCCCAAGGCATTGTTGTGATATTCAAGGTCCTTCAACACAGAAAGAACATGCATGTTCTGAATGCCTCCAAGAATAGAGTAAGGATGTAGGAATGCTTATTTATGTGAAAGTAAGAACTTCTATTTGATTGTTTAATGAGGTGGCCTTCAGAATTTACCCTAGAAAAGAAAAGCAGAACCTGAGGATGCTGCAACTGGGATTCCTAGCTTGGCAGGCCTCTAAGGTTTCTGCATATGAAATTCCATGCTTTATCTACATTGAGGGAATTAGATCTGGGGTATGCCAGCTGTGCCCAGACACTGGTGTGACAAGGTCAGTCAGATGAGTTTACTGATCCCATAGGTTTTTTGCAGGCACTGTGCAGGTTCCAGGTCTCAGGAAAAAGGTAGGAGAAAGATGCAGTTATTATCAGAAAAATTTTACCTCATCATTACTTTAAGAAAGGCCCCTCCAAAGATTCAGATGACTGAATTCTCTTGATTCCATAGGAAAAACAGCAAGAAACTGTATTATGGGAAGCAAAGAAGGATTTAATGATTATAAATTTTAAAATGCACTAAAGCTACCCAAATACGTGGGGGAGTCAAGGAACTGTGCTGCCTATAATGGAGTCTGAGATGTCCTTCAGAGTGGCCGATTATTTCATTTTTTCTGCATCATTGTCTTCCCTCTTCATATTCTCCTACTTCTGCTCCTGGCTTTAGAGAGCTGTCCTTAAACTTATTCTCTGTCCAAGTCACCAATTCAAAACTCACCCCAACTGGCAGTCAGTAGCCCAGGACAAGATTTTATCCAGAATGAGTAGTATAATTACTTCATGTGCCATCTGGCCCCTTTTATCCCCACCCTCTGAAGGCTTTTTGGTCCAGAGAGGCTATGGTGAGGTATAGAGCACCAGTGACCCCAGCTGTTAAGAGAAGAGGTGAATTTGAAAATAAGATCTCTTGGGAGAATGCCAGTCAGATCAGGGTCCTCTCTAAAGGTATGACATAATTTAAAGTAGGATAAGGGGTTACCTCTTTACTGAACTAGGGGGTCCATTCCTGCCAATCTCCCTACACATACTTCATCTTGGTCTAGAAGCATTTTCTCCTAGCTATACTTATCTCAAGCCTCCAGAAACTTACTCATTCAACTACCAGCCTTGGCTCCAATATGAAAAGCAGCTAAATTGTGCCAAAATGTTAGGCAGATAGATGCAGGGAGAAGGGAGAAGACAAGAGATGAGAATACAATGAGAGGAGAAAACATTGAAAATAAAAGGACTTTATCCCATTTGTGAAAGGTAACTTGCATTGGAATGTGCACAATTTCCTTTGGGTTGCCTAATGTTGCCTATTCTCAAGAAAAGAATCATTGTGTTTAATATGAATTCCTCCAGGTTTATCTTGATCCTGACTATTTCCTTTTAGCATTTTAGTGTCTACACTAGTGTAATTCTCTGCTTTTTCTTCTTCATATAATCATACTACTTGATAAGTTACTTAATCAAAGATACTGCCAGTCATGGTTCAATGATAAAGTGCATACTTCTCTCATAATCCACTGAAGAAATGCTATTTGGATCCTTTGGAAATACTCTTCCTAATTCTCCATCGAACTCTCATTCAGGCCAACTAGCTAGGAATCCCAGAATGGAGATCAGGTGTAATGTGGTAGACTGATTGTGTCAGGAGCGACAACATGGAGAATGGGTACTGGTAAGATGTGAAAAGGTCAATAGCATTTCCTCCCAGGCCTGGATCATCATCTGGAATCATCCAAGATAAGGGCATATCTGAGCCAGGGAAAGATAGCTTTCTGGGGAAGAAGGATGAAAAAGGTAGACTCAGATTCATTTAAAGTATAATCCCCAGGCAGAGCTCACATTATTGTAAACATCTTAGCTAGCCTGTCACTACTCTTCTCCTTCTCTCATACCACACCTAATTCTCTTGAACTATATTGAGCTAAGAATACATATTTAGTGTTCAGTAATATTTACAGTTTCTCTTGACTTCCAGGCAAGTACAAATATAAATTGGTTTAAGTTTTTTAAAAGGTAATTTGACAGTAGGCATAAAGAAACTTAGAAGTTGATTTCCTCTAATCTAGTGCTACCACACATAGGAAACATTTATACAGAAAATAGAACAAACTGAAATGAACAGGTATATAGATTTGAATCTCAGCTATGGCATTTATTATTTGGGAAATTTTAGTTAATTAGTTAATTTTTCAGACGCCCAATTTCCTCATCTTTAAAATAGGGCTATTGGGCAGTGGTGTTGCTCAGTGGTTTGAGCACCTGCTTCCCATGTATACAGTCCCAGGTTCAATCCCCTGTACCTCCTAAAAAAGAAAAAAAAAACAAGTCTATTAATTACACCCTATATCAGTGGATCCAAAACTTTACTGTACACTGGAATCACCTAATGCTCTTGAAAAGTTCCTGATTTAATTAATATGGCATGACACCTGGGCATTTATAAGCAGATGAATTTTCAAGACCCTGAAATAGGTAGGCATGTTATTTAATGTGTTTGAGAAGCTTCAATGAGGTAGCTATGGCAAAAGCAGAGTGAGGAAATTGTAGTAGATAAGATTGGAGAGGTACAGGCATTTCTCATTCTCATACCCATGTGATTCTTCTCTTCTTTGTAAATATGAGAGAAGGCTCCATGTGTTTAGATGTGGCCATGGGGCTAGTTATGGCCAATGAGGTAAGAATAGAAGTGGCATGTGTCAAGTCAGGGCCAAAATATTTAAGAATATTTATATTCTCTTTTCATTTGCTGCAGTGACAAAGTGGGCCACAAGTTAGAAGCAACATGGATCCTTGAGTTAGTGAATGGAGGAAACTGCCATAGAGAGTTGTCAAATGATATATAACTTTGTCAAATGATATGCAACATAAGAAACAAAACTTTAGTGTCCTAATACTCTGAGATTTGGGGGTTTACTTGTTACCACAGTTTACCGTATCTTATCCTGAGTAATATAAATATTGCAAGCCATTGAAAGAACTTGACCATTGCCCTGAGTCACATGGAAAAGCATTAGGATATTCTAAAAGAAAACTGTCATGCTCAGAATTACAGTTTAATGGGAGGATACTGAGTACTGTGTTAATAAATTGTAGTGAAAGGCAAGAACAGAAGTAGGAAGATCAGTTTGGAGACTGTTGTAATAATTCAGGATGAAATGATGGCTTGGGTCAGATTATAAAAATGAAAGTGCTGAATAGGGATTAGTTCTGAATATATTTGAGGTAGAGAAAACAGGATTTGTTTATGGATTCTCTGTGTGCACTGAAATAAAATAATACAGTTGTTGTTGTTGTTTTTTTCACACCATCATGCTGCCTCAGCATCTCCAAGATTGCCAGCAGCATAAGGGACTTTGCATTGTCATAATGCCTCAACATCTTAGACCCTATTGTTGGGTTCCTCAGTGACCACTCCTGTTACCTACTTATCTAAGATGAACAACTTCTTCCTGTCCTCCCCATGTCCTACTTGGGTTCATATTTCCATGAAAGCCAAATGCAAACACCCCAATGCCTACCCTTTCTTGACCAACTGCCACAGCTCCACCCCTTAACACTATAATGGCATAGCGCCCAGCTCCACTGTAACCTCCTGCTCCCTGCTGCTTGGTTGCACCTATACTCCTGACTTGTTTCTCATATGACCTTGCAAAACCTGCTGTTCCTCTCTGTTCTAGAGCCCATGAGTATTAATAAACTTTTCTTTCTTACATCTCTAGTGTCACTCATCATTACTACACCTATCGATGTAAAGAGCCTCACAATACAATATAGAATGTGAGAAAAAGAAAATTTGAGGCTAGACTCAAAGTCCTGGGCATGAGCAATATGAAAGATTAAGGTACTTTTTACTGAAATTGAGAAGAAAACAAATGAGTAGATTTATGAAGAATGACAAAAGTTTATTTGGGGAACTGCTGAGTTTGAGGTGCCTCTGAGATAATCAAATGGAGAAGTCAAGTCGGCATTTGCTGATGTACAAGTCAGGAGTTCAGAAACGAGGTCCAGGCTTCCTCATCAGCATAGTAAAAACATTTAAAGCCATGAGGATACATGAGACCATGTAGATAGAGAGGGCCAAAAACTAGGCCCCATTATTTAGACATGAGCTGATGAGGAAGAGCCAGGAAATGAAGCAAATAAGGCTAGTTGTGAGGTAAAAGAAAAAAAAAATGGAAGCCAGCTGAATAAAGTAATTCAAAAAAGGAGAAAATGATCAACTATATAAAATAATGCTGATAGGTCAAGAACTGAGAGGACTGAGACCACTGATTTTAGCAATTGCAGTCATTATTGACCTTGTCAAGAACAGAATTATAGTGTAGTAATAAGAAAGTTGCATAGGAGTAAATTAAAGATAAAATACAAGAGAGAAATTAGGGATAGTTAATATAGAGAACTCTTTCAAGAGGTTGTGCTGCAAAGGAAAGTAAAGATTGTGATTATAGCTGGATGAGAGAAATATTATCAAATGTTTATATTGATGAGGAAAGAGTCAACAGAAAGTGAAAATTGGAAATTGAGGAATGAGGAGAGAATTGCTAGGCAGTTACCTTAAACAGGCATTGGAAGATGGAGTGTAGTACACAAGTGGAGGGTACGATCTTGGATAACAGCATTCACAGTAACCAGAGGGAAAGTAGAAATAAAAGTACAGATAGGTGGGTGGATGTGGTCATGAGTACCATGAAAATTCTCTTCTTCTTGCCTCTGTTTCCAGGGAAGTAAAGCAAGACTATCTATTACTAAGAATGATAATAGGAAAGAAAGTATTGGAGGTTTGAGGAGAAAAGATAAAATGTGAATTAATCATCTAAAGAGTGGGATAGTTAATGGATAAAAAGCAGTAATATAATTAACATGAAATATAAAAGGTTAGGTGGCAATATACCACAATTTGCTCATGAAAGTTCCAATGTTTATCTCTTGTCTAAATGTTATTACTAATGGTGTCACCTTTCATTCCAAATTATATATGTTCTCCTTAACTAAAAATGTTCCTGAGTTTAATAATTTAATCTTCTTTAAAATGAGATGAGTCAGCACAATTACAACTATTTACCTCATGACTACAGGCACAAGATGGGTGAAGAGTTAAACTTAAATAGTGTTGCTGTAGTAAATGTAATAATGGACTATGAAATTGAAGCTGGTAAGGAGAAAAATTGAGCAATGAGAGAAAACAATAAACTTGGAAACGAAATAATATCAGTTGATTCTCAATGCCTTGGAATAGAAGGATTATAGAATTAAATCACAAGATACAAAAATACAGTTTGATAGTTTGGGCTGAAATGCCTGAAACTGAGATAATAATGAATTTGTTTAATTTAAGTAAATGCAAATTCTCAAGTATTATAAGTAATTAATGAGTAGATGAGATAGGATGAATAAGATTTTTAGAGGAAAGGTCTGAATACTGAGACTAAAACTATTCCGTTATCCATTGTTCCATAACAACCCCAAAACTTAGTGGCCAATAGAAAAAAATTTTTGTCTATTATGATTCTGTAGATTTACTGGCATCAGTGAGGTAGTCCTCAACTTTGTTTCTCTGTCTCATGTGGCTGCAATCAGATTTTTGGATGGAACTGTAGTCCTCTCTAAACTTGACTAGAGTTGGTGCAGTTGATGCTAGTTGTTAACAAAGAACTCATGCAGGTCTGTCAATATTACATTTTCATGTCATGAGATTCTCAGTCTGTGGTGACAGTGTTCTAGAGAGAGTCCCAGAATCAAATGTCCAAGGACACTGATGCAGAAGCTGTGAAGTTTCCTATAATCAACTTCCAGATGTGTCCAAAAATGTCAAATCTACTGCCTCCTACTTTCCACACAAGTCCCAAAGGCTGGCCCAGATACAAAGGGAGGGGAATTAGACTGTACCTTTTGGTTATGTGACATGGTCATATTGTGGATGACTATATTAGATGCAAGAAATTGTTTTAGCCATGGTTGGAAAATAAAATCTTCAACAATCCAGCGTCTGGCCCAATAATGTATGTTTCCTCCGATATTCAAAACATATTCACCACCTTCCCTAAGACCCCCCAAAGTCTCATTCTCTATGTGATCAGTTCAAAGTCCAGAATCTTCTCTTCTCAATCACATCAAAGTGTGAATGTAGATCTTTGGATGCAGTTCTTGTATACAGCTCCTTAAGTAGAGTTCATCTCAATTTGAAAACTTGTGAAATAAGGAAGTGTGTTATCTGTCCCCTACAAACCCCACAAAAAATACTTATGCAATGATAATACAGATAAGGTAATGGCAGTAGTTACTCATATTCAAAAGAGTGAAGTGAGAAAAGCATATAGCATTCACTGGTCCATTACATTTCTAAAATCCAGACAGGGATATATAACCAATTTCTTAATAAGAACCCAATATTGTTTCCTGTAAATGATTTTCCTTGGCTCTTGCCTACGACCTCTAACAATTGAATCTATATTCTACATTCTATGTCATACTTATTTTTCAATGAGAAACTACCTATGTTTACACCTGAAAAGCTTTCTGAGCCTTCATCCTATATATAGAAAATTAGAGACCAAATGGGCTCTTTTCATTTTGCATATTTTCTGTCCCTTTTAGTCTAAGCATATATGCTTACACCTGTATATTTCTCTTAAAAACTCTGTGAATTTTCTATGAATCATCTAGGTTTTACTCCATTAGAGAAAATTTACAATCACAAATATCTTTGACATGGACCTCAGTCTTATTTTGGCTGAGAGTTAGGGTGCTCTGAAAAATACCTTAAGATTCTTAGAAGCTTCTATATCTAGTTAAAAAGGTACACCATTTAATGTTTTTTCTATTCTTAACAAAGGAACTCATTCTAGAGATTATATTATACCCTAAGTTCATTTTCTTACTTTAAAAGTGTTTTGGTTTCTGGAAGAGCTGGGAATAAAAGACAATTTTATATTTAAGCCTAGCCAGCTTCTACTCCTTTATATTTCCTCAAAGAATTCTGCTTCAGTACTAAACAGTTTCTAAAAGTTTATTTTTAATTATTTTTTTAAATTACTGATCTCTCCCCCCTACCCTGTGTTGGCGCCCTTGTCTGTAGGCTCATTGTCTGCTTTCTATGTCTGATGTAATGTTGGCTCTTTGCTTGTTGTGACTGCTCTTTGTCTCTTCATTGTGTCCACTTGTTGTCTGCTCATCTTCTTTAAGGGGCACTGGGAACTGAACCTGGGACCTTCCATGTCATAGGGAGGTGCCCAACTGTTTGAGCTATATCTGCTCCCTGCTCACTGCATCAGCTCATTGTGTCAGCTCATTGCATCAGTTCATTGTGTCAGTTCATTCTGCCTGCTCATCTTCTTTAGGAGGCACCAGGACCCAAACCTCCCATGTAGGAGGCTGCTGGAGCCCAACTTCTTGAGCCACATCCACTCCCTGAACAGTTTCATTTTTATCTATCTTTTTACCTGTAGCTATCAGCATAGCATAAACATTAATGTTGGCACTCTGCCTCAAAAATATCTTTAGCCAAATTTATTCATACATTAGGTATATTTTCTATTTTCCATATCACTGCAAGTGACAGTATGCCAAACTTTTTCTCTTGCTTCATACAATAATTATCTTGCTGTCCTTCAAATCTTCATTAATAGTTTCCTCAAGGCCCTTTAAGCTTCTACCTGTTGTCTGGCTTCAAAGCCAAAAAACGTTACAGATTTTCATTACAGTAACACTCAGTTTCTAGATACCAATTTTTTTTATCATTTACCATCCTAAAAACAAATGGCTTAAAACAACAAATGATGAGTTCTCATGGTTCTGTGACTTGACTTTGAGTCACTGGGTAGTTCTTTCTTTGGGTCTCTCATGCAGTTGCTGTAAGATGTCAGGTAAGGCTACAGATGACTTAAGTCTCAACTGGTCTTAAAGTCCAGTATGGCTTACTAATATAACTGGCACATGTTGCTGGCTGTTAGCTGGGAACTAAGCTGGGATCATTCATGAGAATAGTTGGACATAGCCTCTCCATGTCTCTTGGGATTCCCATAGCATTATAGCTGGGTTTTAAGAAGTATACTGAGATCAAGAATTTCAAACAGTAAATTTGTAAAGAAATTTATCACTTATCCTCAGGACCCTCAGGATATCACTTCAACCACATTCCATTTGTCATGCAATCCCTAAGTCCAGCTCAGATTCATTAAAAAGGGAATTAGAGTCCAACTGTTGATGGAGGAATGACAAGTTCATGTGGCAGAAAAGCATGGAGGATGGAAGATACTGTTGTGGCCATTTTGGATAACCTATCGCACCAAGTTAATTGAAGAGCCACTTATGTGGCCATTAAAATCATCAAGAATAATGACAGGAATAATTTTGGAGAAAATGGCTTTGAGTCAGAAGCTAAAAATAGTCACAGAAGGTAGAATGGCTCAGACTGAGAAGATCACTCTGGTTAATTAAGGTAATTCACAATGCATTTTGATGACATGAGATTTAAAATTTGGGAGTTTTACAATGGAGAAACAATAATGGTCTAGCAGCCATTATGTGGAGCATAAAGGAGACAGCAATGTTATTCTAAAGGCCCAGAAAATATATAATAAGCAATACTATGGGTTTTTCAAAAGGCTAGGCATTTTCTGAACAGGTAAGACCAATATTTCTTAAGCATCAGAATCACTTGGGGAAATACTTACATATACCAAGACCCATCAAAGAAGAAGAGACCCTAGGCCTTTGTAGTTTTAACAAACTCAACAGACAGTTCTTTTTTTCCCCCTGAGATGATGCAGATGTCCACCAAATTTCAAGAATCATTATCATAGATGACTGATTTTCCTGCGGATATGGTCTTAAAAGAGGGCAATGATGTACTGTTAACCAATCTCATGTTACTGACTCTCACCCATCTGGGAAAGCCTGCCAGAATTACCTAAAATTACTAGGCCTTAAGAGTTACCTCCTGAGAGCCTCTGTGTTGCTCAAATGTGGCCAGTCTCAAAGACAAACTCAGCATGTAAATTCGTTGCCCCCCCCCCCCCCCGGTGTGGGACATGACTCCAGGGGATAAGCCTCCCTGGTGCCAAGGGATTACTACCAAGTACAGCTGATGATGTAACTAGAAAATGACCTTGAAGAAAAGGTTCAACTCAGAACAGCAGAATATCTCTGTCTACATATAATAACAGGAGTTACAAATGCTTTTTGACCTAAATAAAGGGGGAAATGAAAAGGACAAATGAGTTTATATGGCTATGAGTCTCTAAAAAAGAGCCGGGAGGTTATTAGAGGGTTTGCCATTATGCACACCTGAGCAGAGTCCCAGAGACAGATAAAGTAGGTAAAGCCCCAGGTATTGGTTCTTCTGAGAGCTACAGAGACCCACAGGTTTTATGGTCATGGCAGATGGAGTTCAGTGCCATGTCAGTTGGCCCTTCTTTGGAGTTGGTATTTCTGTGTGATGGAGCTGGACTCAGATGTGATCTCTTTTCACAAGCCTTTCCTGTTACTTTACCAGAATAGTAGTTGGTGCTGGGGTTTAATATATACCCAGGGGATCTGAATCTCTGGACTGACCATATGCTAGCCAGGCCCTGAGCCTCAACAGAGCCTCAACAGACTTCAGCTCCTAAACTCTGGTTTATTGGACTTACCCCACTCAACTAACATTGAGTTGAAGAAGGTCAACCACCACACCATGGCGCCAAGAGTGCCTACAACTGAAAGCAGGAGGATTGCATCCAGCATCCATGTAGAATCTAAGCCCCCTCTTGATATAGATGTGGAACGGACACAACCAATCCAAGGTCCACAGGATGGAGGAAAAGAATATGGATTAGAGTGGACTTACTGATATCCTATTCATGAACTATTGTGATTAGTAATCGAAGAAAATGTGGCATTGGTGTGGAAAAGTGGCCATGGTGGCTGCTGGGTGTGGGGAATGGGAGGAAGAGATGAGATGAGGAGGCATTTTCGGAACTTGGAGTTGTCCTGGGTGGTGCTGCAGGGACAATTACTGGACATTGTAGGTCCTCCCATGGCCCACTGGATGGAATGTGGGAGAGTGTGGGCTATGATGTGGACCATTGACCATGAGGTGCAGCAATGCTCAGAGATGTGTTCGCCAAATGCAATGAATGTCTTATGATGATGGAGGAGAATATTGCTGTGGGGGGAGTAGTGGGATAAGAGGGGTGGGGGGTATATGGGGACCTCATATTTTTTTAATGTAATATTAAAAAAATGAATAAAGACAAAAAATAAATAAAATTACTAGGCCTTTAATCATTTCTTTTAATTTGTTTATATGAATAATGTTTTATACACATTATATATGACTATCACTATTCCATAAGTCTTAGAAATCTCATCTCAAAATGAGATGGAAATTTTCCTCTGTACTATCTTTATTTTAATTAATTTATTTTATTTTTTAAAGATTTAAATTACATAAATGTTACATAAAAAACTTAAGGGACTCACATATGCCCCCCTCCTTTCCCCTCTCATACTTTCCCATGTTAACAATAACTTTCAGTAGTCTGGTACATTTTGATAAAATTGGGGAACACGTATTGTAGTAGTAGCATGGTTACTAACCATGGGCTACAGTTTACATTTTAATTAATACTCCTCCACACTATATTTTAATGCAGAAGAATCTTCATTTTGTTTATTTTTTCTGTCTTGATGTCAACCTGCTTACCTTTTCTCACTAATTCCTACAATCTTTAGTGAACTTCTGAGATTTCAGGTAAATTTAAGTCAACTTTGTAGGCATTTCAGCTCTTAAAAAAAATGAAAACTACTTCAAAATCATTTGGGTTATCTGTCTCCTTTCCCAAGCTCTTGTCTCTTGTCACTGTGTCCCTTTGGACAATCTTGTCTGGAATATGCTTGGCCTTTATCCATAGAAAACTGAATTGAGTGCTGGAGAGATGGTTACCCAGAGGTTGGAATATATTTTGTGGTAGGAGTACAGAATCATTGTGACAAAAATGGTGAGTCAAGACAGAGAACATTCCTGGTGTGTAGAATATAGGGATGACACTAGCATAGGAAGCACATGTGCTGAGAGCTTTCTGGCAGACATCCTGGGATGGGAGGGGAAGGCCCAAAGGATGAGAGTGTAGGAGATGTCAGTGAAGATGAGATCTGAGGTGACAGTCATTACTGGCACAGCAAAGTCATACCAGAAGCTGATGGAGATAACCATATGGGCAAGCCAGGCAATGCTTATGTGCTCACAGTATCTATGGGGAATGATGAGTGTTGGGCAGAAAGGCTATTGCTTTAAAGAACACATTTGGGAAGATTATACAAAAAGCTCCTGCTGATTATACCCTGCAAAATCTTTAGTAATAATCTGACAAGTGAGAACAGTTATTTATTTTTGGAGGAAGGAAATGGCAACATAGTGATTGAATGCCATGGTGAACAGGATGGCATAATCTATGGTAAAACATCGGGGTAAGGCATCCAATAAAGGTGATTTCCTGAGGACCCAGCCAGAAGATGCTGAAAGTTTGGGGTACAAATGTATTGGAAAGGATGAAATCTGCCACTGCTCACATGGAGCAGTAAAAGAACACGTGCTCACTGAGTCTGTAATCCATGGAGAGAAGGTAGAGAAGGACACTTCTGCCTGCAAAGGCCATGAGATAGATAGTGAAGAATGGAATCTTAACCCACATTTGGAACTTTTCCAGTTCTGAGATTTCTGATAGGATGAATAGCCTGGACAGAATGTGGTCAACATTGTCTCAGATTTTATGTATCTTATAAATTGAAAATAAAAATGTTATGGCTGATCATAACAATTATCTTCAGACATCTATCTTCCTCTGAGCCTTTTCCAGTGTCATCCTCTCAATTCCAGTTCTGGAAAATTACAAACTTATCCCTTCTCTTGTCTTTATTGATAAATAGCTGTCAAACTTTGTTACAATTTTAAGTGATAATGTAAGTGATAGTGAAATAATATTTTTGCAGACACACGAGTCATTTAACTTTTAGGTAGTGTGAGCTGAAACCAAGACCTCGTTTTCATGGGAAGCTGGCGCTCAACTACTGAGTCACCTCAGCTTCCCTGATTTGGTCTTTTCATTTGTTTTTCTTGCTGTTTTGTTTTTGTTTTTTCAGGAGGCACTGGCTATCAAACCCAGTACCTCCCATATGGGAGTTGGGCACTAAGCTGCCTGAGGTACTCCCATCATTTACCACTTAATCCAGTACTTCCTAGCTACCAGAAACTCAGGAAGTTTCCTAACAAAATTTGCATAAAAATAATACCAGGCAGAGGAACGCTTTATTTCTAGTCAAGATTTTAGAGCAAAGTTCAGTGTAAAATCCCAGCCCTGAGTAATTGGAATAACTACTGTATAGGGTCACAAACTTACGTCTTCTGTCTGAGGAAGGAAGACTCAGTAGCATATTTGAAACCTAAACAGACTACTCAGTCTTTTCTTCTTCACTCCTCTCTCCACATGAAAACATCCCCACTAGTTCTCAACACTCTTACAGGAAAGTTCACTGAATTAACAAGGAAGCAAAGATAATTCCTCCTTAAAACCTAAAGTTGAGGTGGTTTAATCTAGGTTGGACAATTTTTAAGAAATGGCTGCCTTAGATAACTTACTATGGCAGCTTTGTCTAATGGAAAGGAGATAGAATCCTCCTAACAACCTTCAAAGGAGGCAGATTGTGACAGGGAGCCCAGGCTCATTGCAACTTTATGCAATGATATTCTTTTCTCTTCTAATACATGTAATAATTCATTCTTGTGATACTTTAATGAAACAGTTTACCTCTGTCCCTTAATTATTGGAATTCTTCAGTGTTTTGTCCATGCCATCTTCTTTCTTGGTCAACAAACCCCCCTGAGTGATTTGCACAAATGTTGTGGCTTTAACTGCCATCTCAGTGTTGAAGATCCTCAAGTTTAAATCATAATGTAAACTCTACCATGATTAGTAGCTATATTTCAATATCTGTCTATCAGCTATAGCAAATATAACATCCACATGTAAAAAGATCATTGCCCAGGAAGGGGGAAAAGGGTTTGATGTTGGGTATGTGGGAGTCCCCTATATTGTGTATGTGACTTTACCATACTCTAAAACTTTTACGATGACATAATAAAAATTTAAAAAAAAAAAAAAAAGAATGTAGACACCGAGGAAGTAATGAAAGAGATTGCTTGCCACTATACATACAGGGCAAAAACTAATACATTGATGAAAGTCACTTTCATTGAAACTGTGGTTGCTATTGGGGTTGGTGGATGCTTAGGAGACTTGAATCCCTGGACTGGCTATGTGCCAGCTGGGGTCTGAGCCTCAGCAGAGTTGCAACACCTACTTTTCGATTCATTAGACTTACCCAGGTCAGCTAACAGGGAGGTGAGGGTGGTAAAACACCACAAATAGGAACCAACAGAGCCTACAACTGTAAGCAGGAGACACTTATCCATCAGTCATGTGTGATCTAAGCCTCCTCTCGACTTAGTGGTGGAGTGGACATTGCCTTTCCAGGGTCCACAGAATGGAGGAATGAAATATGGATTAGAGTGGACTTACTGGTATTCTACTATAGACCTATTGTGACTCTAGCAATGGAAGAAATTTTATCGTTGATGTGGAGACAGGGGCCATAGGAGTTGCTGAGGGCAGGGAGAGGGAAGAAGAGTTGTAATATGGGGGCATTTTCAGGCCTTGGAGTTGTCCTGAATGATATTGCAGGGACAGATGCAGGACATTATATATTCTGCCATAATCCATTGAATGGCCGGGGGGGGGGGGGGGGCGGGCAGAATGTAAACTATAATCCATGCAGTGTAGAAGTGCTCCAAAATGTATTCATCAAATCCAATGAATGTGCCACCCAGATGAAAGTGTTTTTTGATGTGGGAGGAGTGGAGGAGTTGGGGAGTGGGGTATGTGGGAACTTATCTTTTTTTAATATAAATTTTGTGTGATGGATGTATCTTTAAATAAAGACAATAAAAGAAAGAAAAAAAAGGAAAGGTTAAAGCTATGTAAGGGAAGTTTTTAAAGTGTTAATAAAGAAGTGGATCATGCCCTTTAGTTAAGAGTTAAAGATATGATGATTATCTTACATTTATTAAATTCATAAACAAATTACTCCATAATGTATTGCTTGTTGAAGAATAAATATACCCACACAGCAGAATTTATAGCCCCAATTTGGATGTAGTTTTATAATGTTCTGTGATATTGGAGGAATTAAAATCAGTGAGAAAAAAGTTATTCCATGAATGGTTTAGAAATCACATTATTTATTGTAGGAAAAATGTACCTGGACACAAAATTCATATTAAGTAATTAAAGTTCATCATGAATCAAAAATAAGTGTAGGAGCAGAAGTGGCTCAAGCATTGTTCATCTGTCTCCCACATGGGAGTTCCTGGAGAACTGAACTAAAGAAGACAACAAACAATAAGTAAACATTGAGAAAAAACAATGATAATGAGCAAAAACAATGAGCAGAAAATGAACAAAAACAATAAACAAACAACTAGCAAACAGATGACGGTGCCATCTCAGGATGGGGGGAACATAAGCCTAACACAAGAAAACTCCCAAATTATATAAAATTTGTTTGTCTATCTAAAATCTGCATGGGAATAAAGATTTTAGGAAATATAGTTAGGTAAATAAATAAGGAACAACTACATAAAAGAGGAAGACAAACCTGCAAATATAGACTAGCAAATAGCACCAAGGACCAAATTACATGGTAAAATTTGAAAAATAATAAAAACTGTTCTAAGATGCAAATTTTTAGTCTTAAGCAAATTGTTAAATAAAAATTAATATAAATATCTTAAACATACAAAATATGTAAATCACTCATTTTAGAAAAGTAAAAGGGAATACGGAGTTGAATCTCTGAAGTCACAAGTGAAATATAACAATATGATGATTCAAATCAAAATCAAAAGTCAAAAGCAAAATTTCTAATGATAAAGGACTATTTCTAGACACCTAGACAGGGCATGTAGCTCAGAAATTTGGCCCCTTTCCAATGGGCCCTAATCTGGTATTTATGCTCCCCAATGTGACAGTTAGACTCAGCAGTGGTTTCTCTGTGCATGACTCTTCTGTCCCTCTATTTGAGCCTATAATTAGAACTAGAGTTGGTAGGTGTACATCCAAGAGACTTAAATCTTTGCGTTGTCCATGTGCCAGCTGAGCCCTGAATCTCAATAGAGGTGCAACACCTGCTTTCCAGTTCAATGGACTCACCCAGGACAACTAACAGGGAGGAGATGATGGACAAACAAAATATCAAGGAACCAAGTGCCTCCAACTGCAAGCAAGAGAGTCCCGTCCATTGAATGTGTGGTATCAAAGACCCCCTTAATTAACGGTGGAGTGGGCATCAACATCCCAGAGTCCTCAGGAATGGGAAACAAGTAGCTTTACTTTAGTCCACAAAATGAGTCAACCCCACTTTGATTTTCAGCTTCTGGAATACTGTTGTCTGAAATTATTTTCCACCCACGTTTTATCCCTTCACATTTCTTCAAATTAGTCCATCTTCCCTCTTTTCCAACTAACTTCCACTAATCAACTGTTCCCACCAATATTCCTTAACCAGTATCTGAATTAGGGAATTTTCCTACATGGTGTCCTAGCAATCGGCATTACTCAGTTGGTTACTTCACTTTTTAAATTTTCTATTACTTATTTTTTATCACTTAATATTCACTAAACTTTATAAAGACAGAAATCTTGTCTACTTATGTTATTTTTAAAAAGATTTATTTTCCCCCCTGCCCTACTGTTTTTGCTGTCTGTGTGCATTCACTATGTGATCTTCTGTATCTATTTCTCTTTTTTTGTCTTCTCTTCTCATCTTTCTCCTCTAGGATTCAGAGGGACAGATCCTGGGGACCTCAGTTGGGGAGAGAAGTTCCCTGTCAGTTGCACCAACTCAGTTCCTGGTCTCTGCTGCGCTTCACTTTGACTCTCCCCTTCATCTCTTTTTTGTTGCATCATCATCTTGTTTCCTGATTGTGAAAAATTGCTGTTCATATTAAGTCCCTCTAAACTAGATTGACTCCTACAAACAAATCCAGAGAATTCAAAGCCATAACACACCAGTGAAACATGATCTGGTAAGAAGTGTACAGATAGATATGAGAAATTAATAGTACCTTTCCCACTCACCTTCAAGGTTTTAGATACAACATGTTCCTGGACTTTAGCATTTCCATTCTTTATTCTGTTTTCCCAAGAGTCACTAACTCTGCCTTCTGTTTAATCTAAAGTATCATCCCTCTGTCTTTGATCCCTGTCCCTGTTGGAGATTTGGAACCGAAGGGTATCAGGAATGAAAGAAAGAGAAAAAGGAGAGAGAAAGAAAAAGGAAGGAAGGAAGGAAGGAAGGAAGGAAGGAAGGAAGGAAGGAAGGAAGGAAGGAAGGAAGGAAGGAAGGAAGGAAGGAAGGAAGGAAGGAAGGAAGGAAGGAAGGAAGGAAGGAAGGAAGGAAGGAAGGAAGAAGAAAGAAAGAAAGAAAGAAAGAAAGAAAGAAAGAAAGAAAGAAAGAAAGAAAGAAAGAAAGAAAGAAAGAAAGAAAGAAAGAAAGAAAGAAAGAAAGAAAGAAAGAAAGAAAGAAAGAAGAGAAAGGAAGAACTAGAGAGCTGGGATCAGAGGGTCTGTGAGTAGAGACTCATCAGACAACTTTATTGTTTACAAGGGGCTCTCTATATACCCCAGTCTACGTGACAACAAGCAGCAACATGCAGTCTACATGACAACAAGCAGCAACATGCAGTTAACTATCAGCATTACTCATAGTCTAAGGAATTCAAAAAAAATCTTATCTCAAGGTACAAAGTCTAAGTGTTCTATTTACTGCAAAAGGTATGTGCTTATCTTTTCTTTCAGCCTTTAACAGCTTCATCCCATTTGCCCGGAACTCTTAATTATTGCATTCCTTAGGTTGCAAACATAGCCATGGAGACGGCACATCTCTCCTTGTGAGGCCACTGTGCCTCAGTTTCCAACATGTCCCTTTGTATCTGAGCAAGACTTTGTCTTTAGCAGACTTTCTTCTCCTGCCTTATTTACTAGTCTCTGACTGATTGCTGAATATTTGCCTCTTATCCCCTAACGCTAGGAATTCATTGCAATGGCGCATCCTATACCTCTCTACTCACAGTCTCCCCCAGCACTCAGCTAAACATAGGAGAAGTCTTTCAGTAATAACCTGATTACAAGTGTGGAAATCCATGCCTTGTTCTTAATTTTCTTTTTATGTTGAGTATATGCATTTCTTTGCTCTGCATCTTTTAGAGACAAGAAATGCACTAAAGTTAGCCCATGGGTCATAGTAGGACCGTGTTGACATTTGTTTAGGGACAAGAATGATCTAAAGTTAGCTCATGGGTCATAGTAGGACTGTATTGACTGTTCTATTCCATTATGTTAGTGTGCTCCTCATGGAGGTCAGTTTTGTTGATATTTTAGTGCTTACCCCCATCATCACAAAATAATACAACACTCACTCACAAATGTACAACCATATATAAACCTATGTTTGCACACTTAAGAGAACATGAAATGCTCATATCAGACTTCAATCTCTAAATGTGGTCCTAGCCTAACATGGCCAGTCCTAAATCTATCATAACAAATTACTCTGTAATTTTTCTTATATCCATAAATTTAGAATTGTTGGCCCCCAGAAAAAAAAAAAAGAAGTGTTTTGTGTGGATCTGTGGGAGTGGCTTAGATTTCATCTCTTAATAGACATTCCCTTATTATTTTATTCTTTGACCATCAGAATCTCCTTCAGAATCTGTACCCAAAGTTTCCTATTTCTTGGAGCCTTCCCTCTTCCACCTTGCATATGGTATGAATAAAGCAGTCCTTGCATGTATGTCTTCTAAACTGCAAAAGTAAATCAAAAGGCATACACACAGGATCTCATCTCATTATGCACATTTTACTCTTTACTTCTTACTCCCTATCTCTTACTCATCACATCATTTAATATATTCATTTTGTATTCATCATTGATTTCTTTTTCAGTGGAAGTTTTAGGAAACAGGTGATATTAGCTGGGGAAAATTTCTTAAGAGAAGTATTGATTGCTCCAACCGGACGCCACCTAATACATATTTCATCTGAGCCAAGTTTTCTTTTTTATAAAATAAGAGGACACTGAGTATGACAAGGCAAATGAAGAATATCATGTCTGAAACTACTTGCATATATTGTCAGGGAAATGCAAATACATGCAAATAAAAGTAAATAAACTATAAGTCTTGAATTTCATTGGAGGTTGCTCTTTTCATTCAAATCTTAAATGATTCTAAGGATTATTGAACCACTGGAGAATTTCAAGTGGATGTGACACAACCACAAGTGCACTTTCAAATGGTTATTTCAGATTTTATAGAGAGAGTAAGTTGGATGAATCAAGGCTGCATGACCTAAAGGATAACTTTGAAATACACTCAGAAACAGATGATAGATAAGGGCACAGGCAAGCTCAATAGCCATAATAAAGAAGAAATGTGATGACCATATAGCCACTGAAATGACTTAAAAGCACATCAAACTCAAGTCCCATTCAAATCAAATGTTGAATAATTTTGTAGGAAAGTGATGGAGGAGAATTAAAGGAAGAGCCATAGGTTTCTGCCTTTGGAATTCACATTGGTGATGGTATTATTCTATTAAGGAAGAGGTATTATTCTATTAAGGGAGATGGAAAAGGAAGAACAATTTTATGGGGAAAGGTAGTAAGCCAACAGGTAAGTTTTGATAACATTAAATTTGAGAAACTTAGAGCATTTTAAGTGAGTAGATACCCAGGGAGAAAATGGATAAAGAGTTCAGAATTTGAAATCAGACAGACGTGGACTTAGAACCTAGGTATACTAATTACATTTCTGTCATTTTTGTAAGTCTGTTTCCTCAAGTGTGATATGAGTTAACTAATGTTATCCATCATAGAATTATTTTTTGAAAATTAAAAGTCAATGTACATGTAAAATACATGTAAAATGTGGGCAAAAGGGAGTAAAAAACTAAGTTTAACCTTTTCTTAGATGAAGCAAATGAAGAAAATGGGTACACAGTATATGCAACATTATGAAATATGAGATGGGTAGACAAAGAAGTAATGTGAGTAAATCTGGCCAGAACATGGGAGAGTTTATCTATTCCAGGAGCAATTGAAAGTCATAGCAAAGAAGCAAGGAAATGGTAATCTTGGATAGGGGAACTTGTATTTAATATTGTTGAGTAGTACAGGTCTGAGAATTTGTAAAATTCAGGTATTCACAGAAGATGAAGTAGAGTGGAGACATGAAGTAGAAAAGAAAGAACTAATAAAAAAAGGCTTCCCTGAATCACGTTAGGAGCAGAATTTGACAGATAGTGGACAAATGGTAGATGTTGTAGAAGTTTATTTAACCACATGATATTCAAAATGATTACAATGTGATGAAAAATTAATGGTCTGGAAGCCTTCACATATTTAGATCTGTTTGTCATGACTTGATTCCTCTGAAACAGGATTTGGGAGAAGTGGCAGGCTCCACTGTAGGGAGCTGGAAAAAAAAGGACATCACAAGTGAGGAGACACGACAAAAAAGAAAACACACCATTTCTGTGAGGAGTTAATGATGATGGATAAATTTGTTGGAGAAAGAGTTCCTTTGGGAGCAGTGGAACACAGGTGGAGGGCTGATAATAATGTATAATATCTATACAGAAAAAGTGAAAAGCAGTAAATTTGATAGGTTGCAGTAGAGAGAATGGATAGCTTCTTAAAGAAGGGGGACAAGAGGCCTTATCTCTAATTCAGAAACAAAAGAACAGAGGTGAACTGCATACTAGAAAATACTTAGAATGACTTCAAATGTCCTAAAATTTGCAATAGAAAACACGTAAGTCTTAGTCTTAGCTCTTTCCCATCTTTCTACTCTTCTCCAAACAAATATTGGGAAATACCTAAATCCAAGAAAATCCTTGATTGTCTAAAAATGTAAGATTTTCTTCTTCTCTTCCCCTCCTTCTTATTCATTGCCCATGGATAGGACCCAGAAATTTCAAATTAGCATGAGTTACAACTTTCTTTTTATATCTTTCTATGTCATATAAAATTTCATCAATTCAAGTTTATATCAAGTTCTTCTTCAGTGGCACTCCTCTTTCATTGTGTCATCTTCAAAGAGAAGACTAGAATAAATTTGTCTTGGATCTGCTTGGTCTTCACTCCATAAACAATAGGATTTAGAGCAGGAGGGATTGCCACATAGAGGTTGGCAAATAGGATGAGCAAGTGTCGAGGGACACTGTGCCCAAAGCGATGAGCAAGGATAGAGAAGAAGGCAGGTGTGTAAAACATAAGGATAACACAGACATGGGCACCACAGGTACTAAGTGCCTTTTGGCGGGCACCCTGGGAGGAGAGTTGAAAGACAGCAAGGAGGATGAAGGTATAGGATACAGCAATAAAGATGACATCTGAGATGACTGTCATGAGAGGTACAGAAAATCCATACCAGATGTTGATGGAGATGTCAGCAGAGGAAAGTCGAGCAACACCTATATGCTCACAGTATGTGTGTAGGATGACACGTGTCCTGCAGAAGGGCAACCGTTTCAGTAGAAAAACATCTGGCAGGATGACAGAGAAACTCCTTACAACAAGGCTTACCACAAGCTTGATGATCAACTGCGGAGTCAGGATGGTGGTGTATCTCAAGGGGAAGCAGATGGCCACATAGCGATCAAATGCCATGGCCAATAGGATGGCTGAATCTATTACAAAGCTGAAGTGGAGAAAGAACATCTGGATAAGACAGCCAGAGAATGTTATTTCCTGGGAGCCAAGCCAGAGGTTGTTGAGGAGTTTGGGCATTGTAGTAGTGGACAAGATGAGATCGGTTGTGGCCAGCATAGAGAGGAAAAAAAACATGGGTTCATGGAGGCTACGCTCAACTGCAATGAGGTACAGGAGGAGGCAATTCCCCACCATAGCCACAATATAGATGACACAAAAGGGAATCCCAATCCAGATGTGGAACTTCTCCAGGCCAGGTATCCCAATGAGGATAAAAGAACTGGGGTTATAACAGCTCAAGTTATACATGTCCTCTTCAGTCTGGGATCCACTGGGTTTTGAGCCCTGAGGACAACACAGATGTCAGAATATGCCATGAAAACTAAACCCAGTCTGGTTCTGAAGTGGTAACTGTCACATTCAGAATTTCTCCATTAGAAGAATCCCCTATCCCGTGGATGAACTGGCACTTGGAGAATTGACTAGTTATTGCCCCTTCTCTTTACCACTGAATTCTCTTCATCCCTATACATTTACTAATGAGCCAACTGTAATTGATATTTTTGTAGGAAAAAGGAGCTGACAATCAGCAGTTTTATATTAAACCTAAATAGATGTGTTCCTATCTTAATGCAGATTTATTTAGAATGGGCACAGATTCAAAAGGAAAAATAGCAGCTAAGAGTTGGAGAAGGAGAGACAAAAGGAGGAGTTGGAGGAGATTGCCAAAGAGGAAGAAGAGAAGGTGGAGGAAGACAAATAGAGATAGAAGAGGAAGAGAAAAATGATTAAAATATCCAATTAGATTTACTGTGAGAAAATGGAATGACTGACATACATAGAGTTATGTTTCAGATAAATGTATTTAACAAAATAAACTAGAGATTGGATAAAGCTGGAAAAATAATGAAGGAAAAAGTTCTGTGCTGGTACAAGTTTTGTTACACAGGATTGGAATATGGCTCATATTAGGATGCACCATTACTGGAATGTGACTCTAAGAGAATGAATCTGCCAGAAAACACACACTGGCAGTGAGCAACATTGGCCTTAGGCAGAGAAGAGTGGGCTGAGAGATGAAGTGTGACCTCATGTCATCTGGAAAATCTGTGTTCCCTAAGTAAAGGAGAGGCAGCTGCCCATCAGTGAGTCTGGCAATGTCTTCATAACAAATATTAATCGTTGTCCTTTGGCACAGTCGAAGTCAAGCTGAGAAGATTCTCACATTCTCAAGATGAAATGAAGAATAAGAAAAAATGTCCTTGACTTAATGTTTTCATTTTGGTCACTAGTATTAGGACCCCATCTGTGGGAATCTTCAGCTTTGCCTTAAACTGAGCCTGCCTTTGGAGGTTGCTTTTGCACTGAAAATGTCCCTTGAGTTCTGATACAGCTAGCATCGTCTATTTTATGAAATAACTTTAGAAAGAGAAGGAAAGGGAGTCAGGCACACTGAAACCAGGGAGCATGGCATTAGGGAAGCCCACAGAAAAGGGTCCATCTTTATACCACTTTTGGAGGGACAAGGTTCTTATCACCCCCATCAAATAAAAAGTGCTATTCAACAAAGCTTTTAAGGAAAGTTAAGTGGGTTTTGTAGGCAAGTCATACTAGCTTTATATTATCACATTTGGAAGAGAGTAGTAGTAATCGTGTGGACAAGGATGGGCTGGAACCATGTGACATCTCTACCAGGGCCCTAGTCGAAGCTTTACATAATATGCCTCTCTTATTTAGGGAAAAGTTTTGCCATGGACAAACACCTTAATTAGGCAAGGTGAACACATTACATCTGCCTAAGGAGACATAACTATTTTCCTCTTCCCAAATATGGCCTCCCATATGAAGTATTTTCTAAGTTACAGCTCAAGATCGGATGCAGACTGAAGGCCAACAGGCATTAAAAATCAAAGTTAAAGGAATAATACAGAGCAACAGAAAGTCCTCATGATATTGTGCCTAAAATTGGCTACATTTTAAAACAGTAAGACTGATTTAGAAACAAAACAAAACAAACCAAAAAATTAAAATAAAACAACAGGTAGAGACCCAAAATGACTATAACTTAATCTAGATTACAGCTCAGTTTCTTGAAGCACAGGTTCACTGCCTCCTGAGAAGAAACCCATTTTCTCATGGTTACAGGGGATATGTTAATAGGGGAGGAAATTTATCACTAATTATTAAAACTGTAAGAAGTTTCAAAAAAAATATCCAAACCAAGGTCTGCCGCTTTGGTCAAAACCTACTCTGACCTCACTTCTTCTATCCAAAGAGCCTTTCTTTCCCTCTATGTCATCTGGCCTGCCCTTTAAATCTCTCACCAGGGTCTTTCTCCTTATTATAGAATCATGCGTGCCAAAAGGAACTCTTCTTTCATAGTTACGTCCTTAGGGCACAGCCCCCACTTTGATTCTCATTAAACCTAAGGTTAGGTTGTTGGATAAAATCATAGAGCCAGGGTAGAATTTTGCTCCTCTCTAAATGATGCATTTTTCAACTTACCAGTCTTATCTTCAGTCTCCTTTGATAGGATTAGTGGAAAGTATCAATTTAGAAAGAAGCAAGTAAAACTCTAGGCTAGGAGAGATTCCAGTGAGAGGTGGAATGAAAACATTTATGTATTTCCATATACTCCCAGGAGATAGTGCTCATGTTATCTGGGCTCCTGCATTTCCCAATCCTTGACAAGAAATGAAATCAACCATAATAACTCATGTTCCCTTGAGATGGATTGCTACTTGGGAATTCTAGTAAACTATGGGCATTGCATCATAGGGCATTCAGGTTTAAACTAGTCAGACACAGTGAGTTCAGACAGAATTCTTAGAGGCTTAAGAACTTTCCTGTGCTTGCTGTATTTCTTAGTCTATTTGTATAACCTTGAACTAACACTTAAATGCTTATTATTTTCTATAGCTTTTAGTAAGTCTTTTTTTTATTATTATTATTATTTTTATTGACTTTGTAATAATATTACATTAAAAATATATATGTGAGGTCCCATTCAACCCCACCCCCCCCACCCCACCTCTCCCCCCCCCCAGCAACACTCGTTCCCATCATCATGACACATCCATTGGATTTGGTAAGTACATCTTTGGGCACCTCTGCACCTCATAGTCAATGGTCCACATCATGGCCCATACTCTCCTTCATTCCATCCAGTGGGCCTTGTGAGGATTTACAATGTCCGGTGATTGCCTCTGAAGCACCATCCAGGGCAGCTCCATGTCCCAAAGACGCCTCCACCTCTCATCTCTTCCTGCCTTTCCCCATACCCATCAGCCACCATGTCCACTTTTCCCAATCCAATGCCACCTCTTCTATGTGGACATTGGATTGATTGTGTCCATTGCACCTCTATGTCAAGAGGAGGCTCAGATTCCACATGGATACTGGATGCAATCCTCCCACTTTCAGTTGTAATCACTCTAGGCTCCATGGTGTGGTGGTTGTCCTTCTTCAACTCCATCTTAGCTGAGTGTGGTAAGTCCAATAAATCAGATTGTAGGTGCTTGAGTCTGTTGAGGCTCAGGACCTGGCTATCACATTGTCAGTCCAGAGATTCAAATCCCCTAAATATATCTTAAACCCCAACATTAACTGCACCTCCAGCACATTAGCATGAAAGTCTTATGAGGGTAGATCCCATCTGAGTCCAGATTCATCACACATAAACACCATTTCCAAAGAGGGGCCATCTGCCCTGGTAGTTAACCCCATCGGCCATGACCATAACTCCCATGGGTCTCTTTAGCCCTCAAAGGAACCAATATCTGGGGGTTGTATCTGCTTTATCTGTCTCTCTGACTCTGCTCAGTTGTGCATGAGGGCAATCCTTCTGCCAGCCTCCAGACTCTTTTAGAAACTCGTAGCCATATAAACTCATTTCTCCTTTCCATTTCCCCCTTACTTTAGGTCAAACAGCATTTTAAAGTCATGTTATTTTATGTAGACAGGGATATTCTGCTGATCCGCATTGAACATTCCATATAAGGTCATTTTCCAGTTGCATCATCAGTTGGTAGTTGATAGTGGTCCCTCGGTGCCAGGGAGGCTCATCCCCGGGTGTCATGTCCCACGCTGGGGGGAAGGCATTGCATTTACATGCTGAGTTTGGCTTCAAGACTGGCCACATTTGAGTAACATGAAGGCTGACAGGAGGAAATTCCCAGGCACAATGTTGCTCTAGGCCTTGTTCTTATTTTAGGCTTATCAGCTCACAAGCATAGTCATTAGTATCAGGGGCTCACTGTTGAACCCTCACTCCCTCCCGGTCCCCACCGCTGCACCTGGGAGACTGTCGCTGCTCCCCTAGGGACCACGACAGAGCACCACTGGCCAGGAACCCAGTACCCCCCCTGCTGTGGTTTTTAATTGTTGCCACTATGAGTATATCCAAACATTACCATGCCCCCTGGACATATGTTCTGTACAGCTCCCTGTCAGCCATTGGTATCCCCTACCAGTATCCCTCCATTGCCATTGTTGAAACACTCTGTGATCCAGAACTCCCCGAAATTTGAAGCCCAATATAATGTCATGGTCCCTTACTAGGGAATGGCATATAGCGATGGGTTTAAAGGTTATATAAAGAACTTGGATAAAGTTAGATAAAGAACTTAGATAAAGAATGTTGACTTGAAAAAATTCTACATCCTATCTTTTTCTTTTTTTTTTCCCCCCCTAATTATTCAGCTTCTCTTCACAGAAGTCCTAGACCACAGCAATGCATATATATAGTATACAGCACTCCCATACATCCACCACAAAACCTTTTTCCTTCCACAGCGATACTCTTACACCCTATTCACATCATATTTACTTAACGTGATGTACAGAGTCTGAGACATTAGCTTTCTAACAAGGTGACATCTGCGCTTACATTATGGTGCATACTTTAGGATACACAGTTCTTTACATTCTTAGTTATCCTTTGTTTTACATTATGGTTTACATTATCAGTCTGTCATCTCCTATATGTTATGGTGTAATATTACATGTTTTATATCCATCCTTGTGTACTCTCAAGAAACTCCTCTCTTACCCCCCATTTACCTTGGTTCCACACATTTAACGTCCATTTTCCCTTCCACCTTGGTGCCCACAGTGACAGCCAACCTCCGTTTCCTGAGGAGCCACTTCCAGAGATAGATGGAATAGTGTTCAGGGCCTAATTTGCTCAACTGCCCCAATGCCCTGGGAGCCACCCTTTCTCTCGAGGGATACAGTTCCCTCTATTTGATGGCATTAGTCCTCCCCAGGATGTGGGTCCACCCCCACTCTCACTACTTGGGTTTCTACCCCATGGTGTCACCCACTCTGGCAGAATGAGCATTTAGACATTCCCCAGGAGCCCGTCCTGCATCAGACCCTCCCCTCCGAGCATTCTAAACAGGTAACCCTCTTTATTATATTTTGATATGATTTTCTCGGCATTTTACTCTCCACCAACACCTGACCCTCTCCTGTGTTCGTATGCTACCCCTCCCTCCCCCCACTTTTGGGCAATGTTACCCATCCGTCCCTCCCCAGCCACCCTCAAACCTGCAAAGCCCCAACCAAAGGCAACCCCTTGCCCCCCTTTTATCTCTTCTTTGTGTTCATACTTACCACCATCTCATCTTAAATTCGACCCCTGCAGACATCGGCTCATATCCTTCCTCCACCCTCCGATTTCCTGTAAGCCTATCGTTCAGTCTCTTGCTATCTAGGGCAGCTTGTTTATTTCATATCATTGAGGTCATGTAGTATTTGTCCTTCAATGTCTGGGTTGCTTCACTCAACATAAGGTAGTAAGTCTTGATATTGTAAGTGAAAGTTCTCTAACATTTTCTTCAAAAATGTCTTATCTATTCTTGGCACTTGAATTGCCAAGAAAGTTTTAGAACTTCTCAATTTATTAACACACACATTCATACTGTTGGGGTTTTGACTCTGATTGTATTGAATCTATATATCAATATGTTGTTACTTGTTATGTTTATAATTTTGTATCTTCATTCTATAAATATTATAAATATAAACAGGCCTCCATTACTGTAGACTTTATATTTTCATCAAATGGGTTGAGATGTCTATACGTTCCATGAGTAATTAAAAAAAACACAAATACCATTTTCACTGAATGCAGAGTGTATTAGTTTTCTATAGCTGCTGTAACAAATTACAACAAATTTTTTGACTTAAAACCACGCAAACTAACTATAATTTATTACCTGTATTACAGAAGTTCAGCTGAGCTAAAATCAAGATGTCATAAGGTGACATCTTTTCTAGAGGTTTTAGAGAAGAATTCATTTCTTTGATTCTTCTAGTGATCCCCTTCCTCCATCTACAAAGCCAGCAGCATTGCATCTCTCTGTGCCTTTCTTCTGTAGTCTACTCTCCCACTGGCTAACTTCTTCTGCCTCCATACTCTATTTTTAAGGAACTTCGTGATGATAAGGATGATTCAGCATAATTGTCCTATCTTAAAGTGAAATGACCAGCAACCTTAATTTCATTTGTAACCTTAACCCCCCTTTGCCATGTAATCAATCATATTCACAGGTTCTGGAATTAGGATGAAGACATCTGTGGGGTGAATACATTCTGCCTACCAGACGGTGTCAAAGTTTGTAAATTTTGACTTTCAAATTCACTGCACTTGACTAATTTCAATTTACTAGATATCAGGAATAATAGATGCATGTAAATGTCTCATTTCAATTTTTGTTTTGTTACTTTTGCCCTCTTTCTTAGTGTCAAATTGGATCTCCTTGAGATCAGGGACTTTTATTCACATTCTAGGTATGTACCCCCATCTCATAGAAGAGTGCGTGTGCAGAGCAATATTGCTGACCCACAGTGGTTACCAAACAATTCATTGATGAATAAAAAACAAAGCAAGGTGAGCAGATGTAACTCAAGTGGATAAGTACCTGCTTCCTGTGTATGAGGCCCCAGTTTCAGTCCCTGCTACCTCCTAAAAACAAAGAAAGAAAGAAACCAACTCTCATTGGGAAGAGAATGCATCTCAGTGGTTCAGTGCCTGCTTCTCATGTACGGGGTCCAGGGTTCAATCTCTGTTACCCCTAAAAAAAATTAAAGTTAAAAGAATGCTACATCCATACCTCTTCCTAGGTGATTAGATCATTTTTCATATTTTTCTCTTCTCCTTGCACTCAGTAGTCATTGCTCACAAAGAGTCAAGCTTCGAAGTCACAGATATGTTTTCCTTTGAAGAAATTTTCATCTCTACACACGGACACTTTTGATGCCCCACCCTTACCTCGTCAGAGAAAACTGCAAAACAATATCCACCATAAGGAGGATTACTATATTACATGCAGCTGTTTAGAAATTATTTCACATGTGATTTCCTTCATTCCTTATATAAATATCTTTAAATAGGTGAGCGTATTTCTGAAGTAGAGAAATTTTATGATGCCCCAAGGTCAAATATATTGCCAGAAGTAGGACTGGATCTGAAACTAACCTATTTTATGGCTTAGTGTACTCTTCCGCTGTTTCTTTAATGTATTTTTATTTTTATTTTTTTAAAGGTACTTAGGTTACATAAATATTACATAAAAAATATAGGGAATTCCCATTTGCCCTGCTCCCTATAGCTCCCACATTTTCCCACATTAACAACATGCTCATTAGTGTGGTATATTCATTACAATTCATGAACAAATTTTGAAACATTGCCACTAAGCATGGATTATAGTTTACATTGTAGTTTATACTCTCTCCTGCATAAGTCTGTATGTTCTGGCAAGATACATAATGGCCTGTGTCTGTCCTTGCAATGTCATTCAGGACAAGTCCCAAGTCCTGAAAATTGCCCCCATATTACAGCTGTTTTTCCCTCCCCCTGTTCTCAAAACTTCCAGCAGCCACTGTCTCCACATCAATGATATAAGTTGTTCCATTGCTAGAATCACAGTCAGTCAATAGTAGAAAACCAGTACATCTACCTTAGTCTGTAGTTCATTGCCCAATCCTCAGGATTCTGGGATAGTGATGCCCATTCCACCTCTAATTGAGGGGGGGCCTTCGATCCCATAGGGCAGATGGATTGGAATCTCTTGCTTGCAGTCATAGACTCCCTCATTTCCTTTGAATGGTTGTTGTCCATCATCATCCCCTTGTTAGTACACCTGGGTGAGTCCAATGAACTGAAGAGTAGGAGTTGCAACTCCTTTGGGATTCAGGGCCCAGGTGGTACATGGACAGCCCAAAGATTTAAGTCTCTTAGACACACACCTATCAACTCTAATACTAATTATAGGTTCAAATAGAAGGGACAGAAGAACCATGTGTAGGGAAACCACAACAGAGCCCAACATTGTCACATTGGGGAACATAAATTCCCAAGTAGGGACCACTAGAAAGACACCAATCTCCTGAGCTTTCTGCCCTGACAATAGTGTGTAGATGACTCCAGGGCACTCAAAAGCCCTGCTATTTGAGTTAGTATTTACTTTGGTAGTCAATGAGATCCTATAGTAATGTGCGTAAGTGTAACCTCTAAAATGACCTCCCAACTCAATTTGAAGCCTCTTGGCCATATAAACTCACTAGTCTTTACCTTTTCCCCTTTTTGGTCAAGGTCTTTTTCATTTTGCACTTCCCTAATAGCTAGTGATGTTAACATTTTTTCATGCTTTTTTTAGCCATTTGTATTTCTCCTTTGGCAAAGTATCTATTCAAACCACTTGCCCATTTTTTGAATGGGTTGTTTGTCTTTTTGTTTACTAGGTGAAGGCTTTCTTTATAAATGCTGGATATTAGGAACCTATCAGATATATGGTTACTGAATATTTTCTCCTATTGGGTAGGCTTCCTTTTCACTTTCTTCAAAAACTTCTTTAAGGTGCAAAAGTTTTTTATTTCGAGGAGGACCCATTAATCTATTTCTTCTTATATTGCTCATTCTTTCGGTGTGAAGTTCATAAAACCGTTTCATAATACAAGATCTTGTAGATGCTTCCCTACATTATTCTCCAAGTTCTTTATGGTCTTGGCTCTTATATTTAGATCTTTGATACATTTTGAGTTAATTTTTGTATAAGATGTGAGATGGTGTTCCTCTATTATTCTTTTGTATATGGATATCCAGTTCTAAAAGTACCATTTCTTGAAAAGGCCATTCTCTCCCAGTTCAGTGAGCTTGGTGGCCTTGTTGAATATCAGATGACTGTATATGTGAGGTTCTATATCAGAACTCTCAGTTCAGTTTCATTGGTTGGTATTACTGTCTTTGTGCCAATACCATGCAATTTTGACTGCTGTAGCTTTGTAGTATGTTGTAATGTCAGGTAGTGTGATTCCTCCAATTCCATTTTTCTTTTTCTATTTGTCTTTGGCTACTGGGGCCTCTTGCACTTCCAAATAAGTTTCAGAGCTAGCATTTCCAATTCAGTAAAAAATGCTGTGGTGATTTTTATTGGGATTCTGTTAAATCTGTAAATCAGCTTGGGTAGCATAGACATCTTAATGATGTTAAGTCTTCCTATCCATAAACAGGGAATATTCTACCATTTATTTAGTTCTTCTCTGATTTCTTTTAACTATGTTTTGTGATTTTCTGTGTAAAAGTTGTTTACATCTTTAGTCAAATTTATTCCTAGTTATTTGATTCTTGTAGGTGCTATTGTAAATAGGATTTTTTCCCCTTGATTTTCTCCTCAGATTGCTCATTATTGGTATACAGAAATCTGCTGAGTTTTGCACAATGATCTTATAACCTGTCTTTGTACTGAATTCATTCACAACCTCTAGAAGCTTTGATGTAGATTTCTCAAGGCTTTCAAGGCACAGGATATCATCTGCGTATAGTGAAATTTTTACCTCTACCTTTCCAGGTGGGTGCATCTTCTCTCTCTTATATTTTATTTTATTTTTTGTTAGTCTATTTAAAAGTTTGTTAATTATAGTAATCTTCTCCATGGTTTTGTTTATTTTTTCTGTGCTTTCTTTCTTTCAATTTCATTTACCTCTGCTCTAATCTTTGTTATTTCCTTCTTTCTAATTCATTTAGGGGTTTACTACGTTGTTCATTTTCTAATTCCTGCAGGTGTGCAGTAAAGGCTTTTATTTTTTATCATTCTTCTTTCTTAATGCAGGCATATGGCTATGAATTTCCACCTTAGTACAGCTTTTGCTGCATCCCATAGGTTTTCAATGTTGTGTTGTCATTTTTGTTAATTTCAATGTAATTACTGATTTCTTTTATAATGTTCTACCTGATCCACTGATTGTCTAAGAGTGTGCTGTTTAACATCCATATCTTTGCGCCTAATCTCTTTCTCTGCACCTTACTGATTTCCAGCTTCCTTCCATTGGGTTCAGAGAAATTACTTTGTATAATTTCAATCTTTTTTAATGCATTGAAAGTTATTCTGTGGCCTAGCCTGTGATCTATCCTGGAGAATGAGCTATGTACACTTGAGAAGAATGTATATCCAGCTGTATTTCAGTGTAATGTTCTGTACATGTCTATTAGGTCCAGATCTATTATGTATTATTCAAGGTCTTTGTTTCTATATTTATTCTCTGTCCAGATGCTCTTTCTAATGATGATAATGGTGTATTAAAGTCCCCCACTAAAGTTGTAAAGGCATATATTTCTCCACTTTGCTTTTCCACTATTTGCATCATGCATTTTGAGGTGTCCTGGTTAGGCGCATGAATGTTTATGATTTTTCTTTCCTCTTGATATATTATCCTTTTTATTAATATATAGTGGCCTTCTTTGTCTCTTGCAATAGTTTTTCATTAATGTCTATTTTGTTTGATATTTACTATAGCTACTCCCATTCTTTTTTTGGTTATTGTTTGCATGTAAAATTCTTTTCCCAACATTCATTTTCAGTCTCCTTGTATCCCTGGGTGTAAGGTGAGTTCTTTTCAGACAGGATATAGGTGGATCCTATTTCCTTATCCTTTCTGCCAATCTATGTCTCTTGACTGTAAAGTTGAATACATCAACAATCAATGTTGTTACTGTCAAGGAATTACTTATATTAGCCAAATTTTCTTTAGGTTTATGCATGCCATCTGTTGTTATATTTCTTTTTTCATCTTTTTAGTTCTTCTTAAACTCTCCTCCAACTCTCTCTCTCCTGTTTTTTCCTTTCAGCCTACAGAACTACCTGTAGTATTTCTTGCAGGGCAGGTTTCATATTGACAAACTCCCTTAACTTCTGTTTATCTTTGAATATTTCAAACTCTCCTTCATTATTGAATCCCAGCTTTGCCGGATAGCAAATTCATGGCTCAAGGGTTTTTTTTTTCTTTTAACACGTTAACTATGTCATACCACTGCCTCTTGCCTGTATGGTTTCAGATGTGAAATCAGCACTTAATCTTATAAACCTTCCCTTGTATATGATGAATCTCTTCTCTTGCTGCTTTCAGGATTCTCACTTTTTCTTGAGAATTGGACAATTTGACAAGTATATGACTTTGAGTAAGCCTGTTAGGATTTCTACTGTTTGGGGTACACAGTGCTTCTTGGACATATACATCCATGTCCCTCAATTAGGTTGGGAAATTTTCAGCCATTATTGCCTCCAACACACCTTCTGTGCCCCTTTCATTCTCTTTTTCTTCTGACATGCCAGTAATGCATATGTTTCTGTGTTTTGTGTTGTTGTTCAAATCGCTATGTCCCTGCTGGATTTTTTTTCCTATATTTTTATCTGTCTGTTCTACTATCTGTTTGATATCAGGTGTACTGTCTTTCACATTGCTGATTCTTTCATCTGCCTGTTCTAATCTGTTATGTGCTTCCAGTGTATTTTTTCTTTCTTCCATTGTGCCATTCATCACCTTCATATCTCTAATCTTTTTATGTATGTTTACAATTTATTCAATGTATGCTCCCAGTGTCTTCTATCCTTAATCTCTTCCTTCACTTCATTTAGTTGAATCATGATATTTGTTTGGACAACTCTGATTAGTTTTCCATATTCTGCATCTCCTCCTGTTTTTCAGTTTGTCCAATGAACTTGGCCATGTCTTCCTGTTTCTTAGTACAGATGTAATATTTGTTGGTGTCTAGGCAACAGTTTATTTTGATGGGTTTATTCAGTTGATTAGTTTCTCTTTCTACATTAGAGTTTCATTTCCTTGTTATTTTTGCATGTGCAGTACATTTTTACTTTGGCACTTCATTTCTATTATTCTATTTCCTTGCTGTACTCAGTGTGTCCTTGAGAAAAAAAAATTAGGACCAGAGAAAAGGAAAGGGGTAAGAACAGAAAAATGATGATGTTAGAAAATAATAGTAAAAGTTAGAAGAGGAAATGTATAAAACCTAGGGAAAGTATAATTACCTTGATTAAGAAGTGCAGAATAAGAAAAAAATGGAATAGAAACAATGAAATGAGAAACAGACTAGATAAAATATATACAGAATGAATAAAAAGATGGAATGATGAGGAGAGAGGGGAAGAGGAAAGAGAAAAATAAAAAAATTTAAATAGGAAAAAAACAGAGAAAAATGGAAAGAAAAATAAAAACAAGAAAAATTGAAGACCAAACAAAAAAAAGGTAGAATGAGAGAGAGGGAAAAAAAAACAGAACATGAAAAGATGAAGGAAAGGAAAGAAATAGTGTAGGTAGACAAAATAGCAAACTGGCCAAAAGAAAAAAGGAAAATAAAGGAGGAGGGAAAACTTCAAGAAACAAGACAGCAACACCTATTTTTTCAAAAAATAAAAATGAAAACAGGAGAAAGAAAGAGGAAATAATAAAACACAACCAAGTAAACCAAGCTTTCCTCTCAGGCCCCTAAGGAGCTTCTCTGGTTGCCTCTGTTCATCAGTTAATCACACTGCAGCCTGCCTTCTGCAGGGTTTGAACTAAATCAAATTTTAAAATTTTTTAAAGAAAAATACGAGATCCAAGAAAAACTAAAACAAAAAGAATGTCTGTATATTCCCTGTCATAAAGTATCAGCTGGATGTCTGATAACGCAGTGGATCACTTCTCTAAGAAGGGCTGTGAATCATACTAGGATGTCACATGTTCAAGGGTGAAATTCATCCTTAGGAGAGTTAGCTTTTCAGAAAGCTATCCTCCCATTTTCCCTTGGGCAGGTTAAAATCTTAGCAGTTTGTCCAAGTCCTGCTGATTAGGTGCCTGTCTGTCCTTACCACCCTCTCTATTCTAATTGCTTTCTGTCCCAGGGACATTGGGTGTGACTGAGTGGATCTCCCCCTCCTTTCTCCTGTTTAGATGGGTGTCCCTTCTGAGGGGACTCAGTTGACAAAATTCATGGCAAAAAACTACTCTAGAACCTCTTCCAAACCCCTCTTCCTCTCAGAGTACCTTAAATAGCCTTTTTTTTTTTAAGATTTATTTATTTTATTTATTTCTCTCCCTCCCCGCCCCCTCCAGTTGTCTGTTCTCTGTGTCTATTTGCTGCTTGTTCTTCATCTGCTTCTGTTGTTGTCAGCAGCACAGGAATCTGTGTTTCTTTTTGTTGCATCATCTTGTTGTGTCAGCTCTCCATGTGTGCGGAGCCATTCCTGGGCAGGATGCACTTTCTTTTGCGCTGGGTGGCTCTCCTTACAGGGCACACTCTTTGCGTGTGGGGTTCCCCTACACGGGGGACACCCCTGCATGGCAGGGCACTCCTTGCACGCATCAGCACTGCACATGGGCCAGCTCCACACTGTCAAGGAAGCCCGGGATTTGAACCGCAGACCTCCCACATGGTAGACAGGCGCCCTAACCACTAGGCCAAGTCCACTTCCCTAGATAGGCTTTTGAATACTTATTGGGTCTTTCCTACCATTTATTTCCCCTAGGGGAGTTGGAATTTTAATAGTTTTCAGTGGCCAAACTTGTTAGTTGTCTGGCTCCACCACTTCCCTTCCCAAATTCCTCTCTCCCAGGACATCTGGATGTGACAGACTGCCTGAGCAGATTCCCCTTTCTCCTGTCCCCACGGCCACCTCTGTGCTGGCTAGTATCCTGCCCAGATACAAAGGGGCTCAGGTGTCCAAACCCATGGAAAGGAAAATACTCCCCTCCCTTCACAGATCCCTCTTCCTCCCAGAGAATGCTCCCTCCCAATCACTGGCTGATGAGAGTCAGAAAGTCCATGGAGGTCATTTGTCTTGAGGGTGGGGCTTAGCCACCAGTCCTTTCCAGCCACAAGGGCAAGCAACCCCTTGGACTCTTTATCTCTTTGTCCAGTTCCTCCAGAACAACACCCTGAGCCATCTTGCTCTGTGGGTACCCAAAACAGCTCATTCGAGTAGTATTTTGCCCCTTCTCAACCATTTTTTGTCAGAAAGCTGGGGAATGCCCACCTACAATGACACCATTTTCCCAGAACTAGTTGGTACTCTCCCACTTTTACAAGGTATTTTATAAAATAATAACAGATCTAGTAAAGGCTGTAGGCGCCAGGCATAGACCTGGTACTTTGGAAGCATGGAAAGGAAGGGATCCATTAAAACTGGCAGTTCTGAGGAGACAGCCAGAGAGCAGTGGAATGACACTTTTTAAATGCTCAAAGACAAATGTGTGAGTGTATGTGTGTGTATATGCATGCTGCCATTGTGGCATATAGACACATATAACAATGGATCATTATGCAAAGTCCAGAAAATTTTCCATTAATATATGGTCAATTGAATTTTATCTTGAACTTTTTATTTTCGATAATTTCAAACTTCAGGACAGTTGCAAAAATATACAAACTTCATACAGAGAATTCCAATATATCCATCCCACCCCCAGATACCCACTTCCACCAATTTTAACATTTTGTCACATTTGCCGTAACATTCCTGGTTCATTTCTCACTGGGTTACTGAAAACTTTTAACTGTTTTCAGAGCTTTGAGAATGATGTTTCTGCCAGTTCTTGCTTATTGTTCAAAGTTTCTGTTAGGAGACTGAGGTTTAGAGTCTCACGCTGACATCTTGATCAGGGCAGAGCTTAGATTTTTTATTTATTTGAGAACTCGTGGGTTTATAGAACAATCACAAATGATATACTGGATTCCCATATACCACCACATCACCACTTTGCATTGATGTGGAACATTTGTTATAACTGATGACAGTATATTTTTATAAATGTACTTTTGTCTATAATCCATGGTTTAAGGTAGGGTTCACTTTATAGTGTAATTTCATGCACTTTTCCTTAAATCTTTATTCTGTTATCATATATGCAGTTCCCATTTTATTCACTTTCAGTTATATATTTCAGTGCTGTCGATTATATTCACATTGTTTTGCTACCATCACCTCCAAAACATTTCCATCATTCCCAAAACATTTCCATCATTCCAAATTAGAATGCTGCACATTTTAAGCTTTAATTTCCCATTCCCTATCCCATTCCATCACCTGGTAACTTGTGTTCTCTATTCTGACTTTACAAATTTGCTTATTCTAATGGTTTCTAAGCAGTGAGATTATATATGTGCCCTTTTGTGTCTGGCTTATTTCATTCAGCATGATGTCTTCAAAGTTCATCCATATTGTCACATGTATCAGGACTTCATTCTTTTATATGGCAGAATAATATTTCATTGTATGTACATACCACATATTGTTTATCCCTTCATCAGTTGATGGACACTTGGGTTGCTTCCATCTTTGACAATTGTGAATAATGTACTATGAACATCCAGGTGAAAATATCTCTTCGTGTCCATGCTTTCATTTCTTTTTTGTATATATCTAGTAGCAGAATTGCTCAGTCATATAGTAGTTCTATAACTAGCTTTCCGAGGATCCAACAAACTACCTTCCATACGGCTGTGCCATTTTGCATTGCCAGCAGCAATGAATGACTGTACGTTTTTCTGTGCATCCTGTCATTATTTTTCTGTTTTTCCCTATTTTTTTGTAGCAGCCATTCAAATCACTGTGAAATAGTATTTCACTGTGATTTTTATTTGCATTTTTCTGATGGCTAACGATGTTGAGCATCTTTTCATGAACATTTTGGCCTGGTCAATTTATTTTTAACAAAGGTGTTTAGAGAAAGGACAGATTTTGTATAAATTGTTCTTGAACATCTGGATAGCAATATGGAGAAAAAGAACATCAAACTTTACCTCACACAACACACAAAATTTAACTTGACTTGGGTCTATTTCTAAGCATGAATGCTATAAAACATCTAGAAGAAAATATAATTTAAAAAGCTTTGTGTCTTTGGGGTAAGCAAATATTTTTTAGGGCAAAAAAAGGAGTAACCATGCTTGCTTTGGCAGCATATATACTAATATAAGAATGATACAGGGAAGAGGTTGTAGCTCAACTGATAGAGCATCTGCCTACCACATAGGAGGCCCAGGGTTGAAACCCAAGGCCTCCTGGCCTGTGTGGTGAGCTGGCCCATGTGCAGTGCTGCCATGCGTAAGAAGTGTCATGCCACGCAGGGATGCCCCATGCATAGGGGTGTCCCACGCACAAGGAGTGCACCCCAGAAGGAGAATTGCCCCGTGCAAAAAGCACAGCCCACTCAGGAGTGGCACCGCACATGCAGAGAGCTGACGCAGCAAGATGATACAACAAAAAGAGACACATTCCCCGTGACACCTAGAATGCAAGCAGACACAGAAGAACACACAGCAAATGGACACAAGAAAGCAGACAATGGGGGGTGGGGGGGGTGGGGGGGAAGGAAGGGGAGAGAAATAAAATATCTTTAAAAAAAAGAATGATACAAAGAAGATTAATATGTGTCTTCCATGCACAGGGCCCATACTAATCTTCTCTGTAGTATTCTATATATTATTTTACTATTTTTACAGCATCTGCATTTGAAAGGATTACAAAATTAAAAGTTAAAAATGAAGTAATCATTAAAATTACAAATTGAAATTGATAAACTTAATACTGCCTTCTTGGAAACATAATGTTAAGGAATTCAATATACAAGTCAAAAATTGAGAGAAAATATATATAAAATACATTTAAAATTCAGTAAAAGATGTATAATCTGATTAAAAAGAGGCAAAAATATGAATGGGTATTTCACAAAGATGTTATATAAATGGCCAATATACATATAAAAAGATGCCAAAACATAATTATCAGAGGAATGAAATTTAAAACCATATTAAAATATCTCTAGAAACACACTTGATTAGCTATCATTAAAATACTATGAATCTCAAGAGTTTGTGAGGATGTGGGACAACTGTAACTCTCACATGTTGACAGGATAAAATTCCACCTTTAAATGTGCAAAAGAGTAATGAAAAAAATCTATTTCACAAAAGTATGCAAATTATCAGAGCAGCTTTATTTATAATAGCCTCAAATTGTAAACATTCCAAATATCCATCAAAACGCAAAGTCTACATGCATACCTATTTCTTTTTCCAGCTCAGAAGTTGGTTGGGACAGAGTGGGAAATAAAAATGCCGAAAGCCATGGGGTTACCACCAAACCCTGCATGAGCATCCACTGCAGAAACATTTCCCTTCTGCCTCACAGGATAAGGAGAACAAGACAAAGGAAATTTTAATTCTAAAGACCCACTTGAGTGAGGCTGACCAAAGTAGTCACATGATGCCACCATTGTTGAGAAATCCTGCAAGAATATCCCTGACCATTCCTATACCACATGAATAATAATATTTAAAAGCTGGGAAAAGACAAGAGAATTTCCAATGCAGTAGAATTACTGCAAAAAATGGAATTTCGAATCAACTTTTAATATAATCAGATTAAGGGGTTATTGCAATTATAAAAATAAGTCCAGATTGCTATGGAGATAATAAGAAAAAAGATTGTTTTACAATGCTTAAATATTTATTTTACAGTTAGATAATACTTCTAAAAATACCTGTGATTCTTTAATCAAGTTACTCTATTTCTTTAAAAAAAGTAATAGTAATAGTTTTGAAAATAAACCAGTACGTAATCTTAAAATCAGCTATTTCTAGTCATACAGAAAGGGTGTCAGTTAACATATACAAAATTAATATGCACCACTATGCATTGCTGTTAACATTTTAGGCAGAAGTTATTAAAAATATTTTATTTTTTAAGTTTCACCATACTCCATCAGGTAAGTTTCATTATATTATTTTACAAATGTGAAAAGGAATTCCATAAAATTAAGTTTACTTCATAAGGGCTATGTAGCTGTTTGATATGGCTATGAATTCCAGAAATAGATATTTGATTATGTTTGTAATCTGGCCTGTACCTGGGCATGATTAAGTTATGATTAGGGCCTTGATTAGGCCACATCATTAAGACATTGGTGGGTGGGGACTCACAGATAAAAGGCATAACGAAAGACAGAGTTGGAGGGTTTTTGATGTTGGAGCTTTGATATTGGAGTTTGATGCTGAAGGCTTAAGCTGAAACCCCAGGAAGTAAGCAGAAGATACAGAAGCAAGTCCTAGCAAGAAAGGAACACTGAACCCAGAGAGAAGCCTGAACCCTCGCAAACTTCAGCAGCCCTCTTGCTCCAAATCATGAAAATAGACTTTGGTGAGGGAAGTAACATATGCTTTATGGCCTGGTATCTGTAAGCACCTACCCCAAATAAATACCCTTTATAAAAACCAACCAATTTCTGGTATTTTGCATCAGCACCCCTTTGGCTGACTAATACAGGATTGCATGTGACAACATCATATTTAGGATAAAATTGAACTTATATATATGTTAATCAAGGAAGAACTGGAGTGGTTTTGACAGTACTGTTTGGACCTTGAAAAATGAGACCTCAGTGGAGCCTTCTAAAGTTCCTCTGAGGGTATAAATCTTTGGGACAGCTTATATTTTTCAGTTAACAGTAGAAAAATATTTCTTAAGACAGGACACTTAGGTACTTTATATTTAATAATATTAAGTTCCTCATAATGATTTTAAATATTAACTTAAAATCATTTTTAACCCAAAATGATTTTTAAAAAATAAGACAAGCATTTAAGTATTTTATTCAATGTAACCCTGCTGGTATATGGAGAAGGACTATAACTCTAGACTTGTGACATTCTGGACTCAAAAGCTACACTTTTAGTATATATATTATTTGTATTATTTTCTCCCCAATTCCTTGGTAAATATAGGCATCAAGGGTAAACAGAATACCCCTAAGAACTCATTTTTTACCAAGTAACTCTTATACAAGTTCTTAGATAAAAGAGAATGGTGTTGAGAAGGCCAGTGTGTGTGTGTGTGAAAGAAACAGGGTGCATTAAATAGTAAATTGACTATGAAATTCAAGCTGATAAAGAAGAATTGAGCAATGAGAGAAAAGAATAAATTTGGAAACGAAAAACATCATTTGATTCTCAATGCCTTGGAGTTGAAAGATTATAGAATTAAGACACAAGATACAAAAATACGATAAGATGGTTTGGGCTGAAATGCCTGAAATTGAGATAATAAAGAATTTGCCTATATTTATGTAATTGCAAATTCTCAGGTATTCCAAGGAATTATTGAGTAGATGACAGGATGGATAAGATTTTTGGAGGAAAGATCAGAGTACTGAGAATAAAACTGTTCCAGTTATCTGTTTTTGTGTAACAAGCAATCCACTTGTGTAACAAGCAAACCACTTAGTGGTCAAGGGAACAAATTTCTTATCTATTATGATACTGTAGATTTACTGGCATCAGAGAGGTAGTTCTTACTTTGTTTCTCTCTCTCATGTGGTTGCAATCAGATTTTTGGGTGAAACTATAGTTATCTCTGAACTAGACTAGAGTTGGTGCAGTTGATGCTAGTTGTTAACTAGGAGCTCATCCAGGGCTGTCAGTATCACACCTTCACATCATGAGATTCTCACAGCCTGTGTTGACTGTGTTCTAGGCAGAGTGTCCCAGAATCAAATGTCCAAAGACATTGATGCAGAAGCTGTGAACTTTCTTATAACCAAGTTCTAGATATGTTCAAAAATATCAAATCTACTGCATCCTACTTTCCAAACAAGATCAAAAGGCTGGCCCACATACAAAGGGATGGGAATTAGACTGTACCTTTATATGTACGTGGTCATATTGCAGATGACTATATCAGATATAAGAAATTGTTTTAGCCATGGTTGAAAAATAAAATCAACAGTCCACCCTCTGATCCAATAATGTATATTTCATCTTGTATTGAAAACATATTCACCCCCTTCCCTAAGACCCCCCCAAAATCTCATTCTCATTATGTGATCAATTCAAAGTCCAGAATCTTCTCATCTCAATCACATCAAAGTGTGAATGTAGGTCCTTGGAGAAAGTTCTTGTATACAGCTCCTAAAGTGGAGTTCATCTCAATTTGTAAACCTGTGAAATAAAGAGGCATGTTGTCTGTCCACTACAATCCCCCCTCCAATACTTATACAATGATAATACAGAGATAAGGCAACTGCAGTAGTTACTCTCATTCAAAATAGTGGGAGTGAGAGAGGCACATAGAGGTCACTGGTCCATTACAGTTCTAAAATTCAGACAGTAATATATTACCAGTTTCTTAATAAGAACAAAATCTTGTTTCCTGTGAATGATTTTCCATGGCTCTTGCCTACACCTCTGGAAAATTGAGTCTATATCAGGAAATTAGAGACCCAATGGGCTCTTTTAATTTTGCACATTTTCTGTCCCTTTTAGTCTAAGCAGATATTCTTAAACAAGTATATTTTTCTTAAAAACTCTGTGAGTTTTTCACAAATCTAGGGTTTTCTCCATTAGAAAAAAATTACAATCACAAATATCTTTGACACGGACCTCTGTATGATTTTGGCTGAGAGTTAGGTCTCTCTGGAAAACTATCCTTAAGATTATTAGAAGCTTCTATATCTAGTTAAAAAGGCACAGCCTAAGGCACACCCTTTAGTACTTTTTTTCTATTCTTAACAAAGGATCTCATTCTAGAGATTATATTATACCATAAGTCCATTTGTTTACTTTTACAGTGTTTTGGTTTTTGGAAAGGCTGGGAATAAAAGATAATTTTATATTTGAGCCTAGTCAACTCCTACTTCTTTATATTTCCTCTTAGAATTCTGCCACAATACTGAACCGTTTTTTTTTTTAAGTTTACTTGTTTTATTGTTTTTTTAAATTACTGTTCTCTTCCTTCCCACTCCAAGATGGCACATTTGTCTGTCTGTTCATTGTCTGTTTGCTGTGTCTGCTGATCTGTTTGCTCTTTGTCTACTTGTTGTGTCTGCTCATTATCTGCTCATTGTAACCATTCATTGTCTGCTCATTTTCTTTAGGAGGCATTAGGAACAGAACCTTGGACCTCCCATGTTTTAGAGAGGTGCCCAACAGTTTGAGCCACATTAATTCCCTGCTCATTGCATCAGGTCATTGGGTCAACTCATTCTGTCAGCTCATTGTACCTCTTCATCTTCTTTAGGAGGCCTGGGAACCAAACCCAGGCTGGAACCCAACTGCTTGAGTTATACCTACTCCCTGAACAGTTTCATTTTTATCTTTCATTTCACTGTACCTATCATACATAGCATAAATAGTAATGTTGGCGCTCTGCCTCAAAAATTTCATTAGCCAAATTTATCAGTTCATTAGGTATATTTTCTATTTTCCGTATTACTGCAAGTGACAATTTGCCAAACTTGCTATGACTGCATAACACTATACCTTTTTCTCTTGCTTCATACAATAATTGTCTCACTGTCCTTCAAGTCTTCATGAATAGTCTTGTCAAGGACCTTTCAGCTTCTACCTGTTGGCTGGCTTCAAAGCCAACACATGTTTTAGATTTCCATTATAGTAACACTCAATTTCCAGATACCAATTTTTGCATTGTTTATCTATCACTGCATAATAAACCATCCCAAAATTAAATGGCTTAAAACAACAAATGATGGGTTCTTATGGTTCTGTGGTTTGATTTTGATCAATCGGGTAGTTCCTTCTTTGGGTCTCTTGTGCAGTTGCAGTAAGATGTCAACTAAGGTTATAGATGACTTAAGTCTCAAATGGTCTTGATATCCAATATGGCTTATTAATATAGCTGGCAGGTGTTGCTGGCTGTTAGCTGGGAACTCAGTTTTGATCATTAATCAGGATATTTATATGTGGCCTCTCCAAGTGTCTTGGGATTCTCATTGAATCATAGCTGTATTTTAAGAGGAAGTGTCCTGAGATCAAGCATTTCAAACAGAATCTGTAAAGAATTTTATGACTTAGCCTCAGGAGCCTCAGAATATCACTTCCACTACATTCTATTTGTCTTGTGGTTCCTAAGTCCAGCCCAGATTCAGTAAAATTGGAATTAAAGTCCAACTGTTGACGTGGGAATGACAAGTTTGCATGGCCAAAAAGCACAGAGCATGGAAGATAATTTTGTGGCCATCTTTGGATTAACTATCACACCAAATTAATTAAAGAGTCACTTATGTAGACATTAAAATCACCAAAAATCATGACAGGAATAATTTTGGAGAAAATGGCTTTGAGATAGAAGCTAAAAATATTCATAGAAGGAAGAATGACTCAGGCTGAGAAGATGTCTATGTTAAATTGAGATAATTCACAATATACTTTGATGACATGAGATTTAAAGATTAGGAGTTTTACAATGCAGAAATAATAATGGTCTAGAAGCCATTATGTGGAGCATAAAGGCTATAGCAATGTTATTCTCAAGACCCAGAAAATATATAATATCCAAGAATTTGGGTTTTTCCAAAGACTAGGCCTTTTCTGAACAGGAAAAGACCAATATTTCTTAGATATCAGAATCACCTTGGGAAATAATAACAAATACAGAGACCAATCAAAGCAGAAAAGAGTGTAGGCCTTTGTAATTTTATCAAACTCTCCAGGCAATTCTTTCTTTTTCCTCCCCCCAAGGTGATTCTGACACCTACAAAAGTTTGAGAATCATTGTCATAGATGACTGATTTTCCTGGGGATGAGATCTTAAAAAGAGGGGAATGATGTACTGTTAGCTAATCTCATGTTACTGGCTCTCATCCATCTGGAAATGCACTTCATAGTTACCTCAAATTGCTAGGCCTTTACTCATTTCTTTTAATTTGATTATAAAAATAATATTTTATACACATTATATACAACCATTACTCTATTCCATAAGTCTTAGAAATCTCATGTCAAAATGAAATGGAAATTTTCCTCTGCACTATCTTTTTACTCAGAAGACTTGAATCTCTGGACTGTCTATGTGCCAGCTGGGCCCTGAACCACAGCAGACTTGCAACTCCTACTCTCTGGTTTTGGACTTTCCCAGGTCAGCTAAAAGGGAGGTGAAGATGGTCAACCACCTCACCTGGGAACCGAGAGTGCCCACAACTCCAAGCAGGAGAATCTCATCCATCATCCATGTGAGCTCCTCTCAATATAGAGGTGGACATCACCATCCCATGGTCCACAAGATGGAGGAATAAAATATGGATTAGAGTGGATTTACTGATATTCTACTATAGAACTATTGTGACTAGTAATAGAAGAAATTGTAGCATTGATGTGGAGAACATGGCCATGGTAGTTGCTGAGGGCAGGGAGAGGGAAGAAGAGATGTGATGTGGGGCATTTTTAGGACTTGGAGCTGGACATTATATATCCTGCCATAACCCACTGAATGGACTAGGGGAGAGTGTAAACTACAATGTAAACTATTATCCATGTGGTGCAGCAGTGCTCCAAAATGTTTTCATCAAATGCAATGAATGTTCCACAATGATGAAAGAGGTTGTTGATGTGGGAGGAGTGTGGGAGGTGGGGGTTGGGGTATGTTGGAACCTCTTATGTTTTTTAATGTAAAAAAAATACTTTTAAAGATACTTTAGACTACATAAAACTTACATAAAAAATATAGGCGATTCACATATGTCCCCTTCACTCCCACTCCCACACTTTCCCACATTAACAATATCCTTCATTAGAATGGTACATTTGTTACAATTGATGCACCTATATTGAAAGAATGCTACCAACCGTGGAGTACAGTTGACATTATAGTTTAACACCTCTGCACAGACAAGCCTTTTTTTTTTACCCTCTTGATGTCAACATGCTTATTTTTACCCACTAATTCCTACAATCTATAGTGGAATTCTATTTCATATAAATTTGGGTCAACATTGTAGGAATTCCAGCTCTTAAGAAAAGAAAATTTCTAAATCAGTAAGGTTACCTGTTTCCTTTCCCAAGCTGTTGCCTCTTGTCATTGGGTCGCTTTGGATTATCTTGTCCTAAATGTGCTTGGTATTTACCCATAGATAATTGAATTGAGTGCAGGAAGCATGGCTACACAGAGTTGGCAAATATTATGTGGTAGGAGGGCAGAATCATTGTGACCATAATGGTGGGTAAGGACAGAGAAAATTTGTGGTGTATAGAACATAAGGAGGACAAAAGCATGAGAAGCAAACATGCTGAGGGCTTTCTGGTGGGCATCCTGGAACGGGAGGTAAAAGCACAGTGGAAAAGAATGTAGGACATGACAATTAGGATTAGTTCTGAGGTGACAGTCATTACTGACACAGCAAAGCCATACCAGATGTTGATGGAGATGCCCGCAAGGCAAGCCAGGCAATGCTTATGTGCTCACAGTATCTGTGGGGAATGATGAGTGTTGGGCAGAATTGACATGCTTTAATAGGAACACGTGGGAAGATTACACAAAAATCCTGCTGATTATACCCAGCACAATATTAGTAACTATCTTACAGGTTAGAATACTGGCTTATCTTAAGGGGAAGCAAATGGCAACATAGTGATCGAATGCCATGGTGAACAGGGTGGCATAATCTATGGCTAAAACATCAGGGTAAGGCATTCAGTAAAGTGATTTCCTGAGGCCTCAGCCAGAAGATGATAAAAGTTTGGGATACAAATGTATTGGAAAGGATGAAATCTGAAACATCCCACATGGAGCATTAAAAGAACATGTGTTCATCAAGACTGCACTCCATGGATATAAAGTAGAGAAGGACACTGCTGCCTGCAGAGCTACAAGGTAGATAGTGGAGAAGGGAATCTTTATCCAGATGTAGAACTTTTCCAGTCATGGGATTCCTAACAGGATGAAAGGTCTGCATTGAATGTGGCCAACATGGTCTCAGATTGGATATATATTATAAATTGAAAATACAAATTTCATGGCTGATCATAACAATAATCTGCAGACATCTATCTGCCTCTGAGCATTCTCTAGTATCATCCTTTCAATTTCAGATCTGGAAAATGACAAACTATCCCTTGTCTCTTGTCTTTATTGATAAATATCTGTCAAACTTTGTTAAATTTTATGTGATAATATAAGTGATCATGAAATATTTTTTCAGACACAAGAGTCATCTAACTTTCAGGTACTGGGAGTGAAGCCAGGTCCTCGGTTTTGTGGGGAGCCAGCCTCCACCAGAGAGTCATATAAGCTTCCCTGATTCATCTTTTCATTTGTTTTGCTTGCTGTTTTGTTTTTTTTTATTCAGGAGGCTCCAGCAAAAGAACCCAGGACCTCCCATTGGGGAGGTAGGCGCTCAATGTCTTGAGCAACATCTACTCCCATCAATTACCTCTTAATCCAGTACCTCCCAGGTATCAGATTCTCAGGAAGTTTCCTTAAAAAAACGTGTGCACAAAATTAATATTAGGCAGAGGAATACTTTGGTTTTGGAGCAAAGTTTAGTGTAAAATCCTAGCCCTGGTGGGTGCCCATCCTCCAGTGGAGGCACAAGCTGCCACGGGAGCTGTTCCGCAGCTGGAATTGAAAGCTCCACTTCCCCAAAGCGGGGGAGAAAGAAAAGGTTGGTCACCAAATTTAACTATGATGAGGAAATTCAGCAGGCTGCAGTATGATCCTGAGAACAGCTAAGGTTTGAGCCTGTCCAGGTCAGAAAGAGGCTGGGAGCTGCCATCTTAACTCCACACCTGGCATGAAGGGAAGCGGGGCAGACTGAAAATCCCAGTGCTGGTGGGAACCAGCTTCTTCCCATCCAGATCATATTGCAGCTCCAGCCTAGGCCCCAGTGCCATCTCCAGCATGAAGGAAGTTGTGGGAACCTGTGCCAGCCTCTCCAGGAAATTACTGGCCAAGCCCCGGAGACTGGTGGCACGAGCACCCCAGGAGCTGTGCTGTGATGGGAATGGAAGCTCCAATTCCCAGAAACAGGGAAGGAGGAGATGGTTGGCTGCCGATTTTGGCTACTATTGGGAGACTTGACTGGCTAAGAGATCACCCTGAGAACAGCTGGGGTTAGAACCACCCCAAGTCAGAAAGAGGCCAGTAGCCACCATTCTGACTCCGCCCACAGCCTGAGGGGAAGCTGGGCTGACTGATCTCTCAGAATTGGCAGGAACCAGTTTCTTTCACACAGATCAGCCTGCATCTCTAGCCTAGGCTTCAGTCTCGCCTCTGGCAGGGAGGAGACTGAGGAGGCCTGCACCAGCCTATACAGGTAACTGCAGGGAACTTTGGCTGGCATAGACTGAAAATCAGAAGTCTACCAGGGCAACTGCAGTCATCTTGGATGGGTACTGCATAGATTGCTGCCCAACCTGCAGTTCCATCCCTGCCCCAGGCAGGGGAGGAAGGGATGTGAAGCTTCATCAGTCTCTCTGGGCAGCTACAGTCTAGGCCTGCACATGGATTATTCCACATAGCTGTGACTCTGTCCCTACCCCTGGTAAAGGAGAAAGTTGGAAGAGGCTTCATTTGTCCCAGGTGCAATGAGACCAGTTTAAGCCTCCACAGCTTACAGCACTAACTACATGCTTGGCTCCTACTAAATAACCAGCAGTGGAGAAATGATAGGAAGCCCTAAACTATAGAGAAAGACCGCACACAGGAAAAATAATGCAGTAAGCCAGATGCAAAGACACCAACCAAAACTTACAATCCACACCAAGAAATAGGAAGCTGTGACCCAGTTAAAGGAACAAGAGAAGCCTCCAGATGACATAAAGGAGTTGAGACAACAAATTATAGATGTTAAAACAAATCTCCTTAATAAATTAAATGAGATGGCTAAAGAGATTAAGGATATTAAGAAGACACTGGATGAGCACAAAGAAGAATTTGAAAGCAGACAGAAAAATAGTAGATCTTATTGGAATGCAAGGTGCAATCAATGAAATTAAAAACCATTAGAATCATATAACAGCAGATTTGAGGAGGTAGAAGAAAGGATTGTTGAGCTTGAAGAAATGGCCTCTGAAAGTGAACATAAAAAAGAAGAGATGAAGAAAAGAATAGAGAAAAGTGAACAAGGTCTCAGAAAACTAAATGACAGCAAAAGTTGTTCAAACATATTTATCATGGGTGTCCCAGAAGAAGAAGAGAAGGGAAAAGGGGTAGAAGGAATAATTAAAGAAATAATGGTAGAAAATTTCCCAACCCTGTTGAAGGACATAGATATCCATGCCCAAGAAACACAACATACTACCATCTGAAAAAAATCCAGATAGACCAACTCCGAGACACACACTCATCAGAATGTCAAATGCCAAAGACAAAGAGAGAATTCTGAGAGCAGCAAGAGAAAAGCAATATATAACATATAAGGGATATCCAATAAGATTAAGTGCTGGTTTCTCATCAGAAACCATGGAGGCAAGAAGACGGTGATCTGATATATTTAAGATACTACAAGAGAAAAACTTCGAGCCAAGAATCTTATATCCAGAAAGACTGTCTTTCAAAAATGAGGGTGAGATTAGAATATTCACAGATAAACAAAAACAGAGAGAATTTCTAAGCAAGAGACCAGAATTTCAGGAAATACTAAAGGGTGTGCTAGAGCCTAAAAAGAAAAGACAAGGAGAGAGAGGCCTGGAAGAGAGTCTAGAAATGAAGATTCTATCAATAAAAGTAACTAAAAGTGTCAAAAGAGTGGTGAAAAAAAATATGACAGATAAAACTCAAAGAGGAGGGAATAAACTTAACCAGTGATGTAAAGCACTTGTATTCAGAAAACTGCAACTCAATGATAAAACAAATTTATAAAGCCCTAAATATCTGGAAGAGCATTCCATGCTCATGGTTTGGAAGACTAAATATCATTAAGATATCAGTTCTACTCAAATTGATATACAGATTTAATGCAATCCAGATAAAAATTCTACCAGCATTAAAGAAAAAATTGAAAACACAATCCCTAAATTTATTTGGAAGGGTAAGGAGTCCTGAATAGCCAGAAACAACATAAAAAGTAAAAGCGAATCCTCATCTCCAGACTTTAAATCATAATACCTACCTAGAGTGATAAAAACAGCATGGTACTGGCCTAAAGACAGACACAGCAGACCAATGGAATCAAATTTATGGTTCAGAAACAGACCCTTGCATGTATGGTTCAGTGATTTTTGACTAGCCTGTGAAACTCACACAACTCGGGCAGAACAATCAATTCATTCAACAAATGTGCTGAAAGAATTGGACATCCGTAGCTGAAAGAAGGAAAGAAGAGCCTGATCTCACACCTTATCCAAAAATTAACACAAAATGGATCAAAAAACTAAAAATAAAAGCAAGAACCATAAAACTTCTAGAAGAAATTATTGAAAAATATCTTCAAGACCTGGTGGTAGGTGGTGGATTCTTCAAGGAGATAAGGGAAGGACTGAGGGGACTACTGATGTTTAATGTGTAGAAGTTTTAATTAGCTTTACTGTAAAATTGTGGAAATGTATAGAACGGATGGTAACACACAGTGAGTAACAGCTAGTTTATAAATGGGGATGTGATTGAAAATGGTAGTCTAGTTATGTAAATGCCAATTGACAGAATGCTTGAGAATAATCTAGGAACTGGATAGCACGGTAAACCAAGATGTGGGTGAGAATTGTGGTTGATTGTACAGATGGTAAAAGAATGCCCTTTATTAGCTAAAACAAATGTATATCACTACTGCAGAGTGTTGGGAATGTGGCAAAGCATGGGAAAAATACAGCCGGAGTGACCTATGGACTGTGGTTAGTAGTAATAATAAAATATTGTTGCATCGATGCAAAAGATATACTGTGTTAATACTGAGGCAATATGGAAAATGTGAGCTAAATGTACACTATGAACATGGCAATAATCAGATGATATTATTTTATCTGTAGCAAATGACACACCACATTGTGGTGTGTTGATGGAGGGGTGTTGTTTGGGAATTCTGCACATGTGCATGATTGTTTCATAAATTTACAACTTCTGTCATAAAAAATATATTTAAAAATAATAATAGGGTGGGTTGGGGGAAAAACATACTAAATGTAAGATAAGGACTATGATTAGTAGTAAGATTTTGACAGTGTTCTTTCATAGTTTGTAACAAATATCTCATGACAATGCAAGGTGTTGGTGGAGGGTTGATGTATGGGACCCCTGTAAGATGTTATGCATGTTCACTTTGTAAGTTCACAGCTTTTACTATACACTTAATTGTTTATGTATGTTCATATATAAATGATATAAAAATAATAATTGGATTGGTTAGAGGAAAAATACTTTGTTTAATAGTAATATTTTGACAATGTTCTTTAATCATTAGTTAAAAAGGCTTAAAAACAATGCAAGTTATTGGTGGTAGGGTGAGATGTTATATATGTTTGTTTGATGTTATATATGTTTTGTAAGCTCACAACTATTATACACTTATCGTTTATGTATGTTTATGTATGAGTGATATATTTCAAAAAATTTTTTTTAAAAAGAAACAAAAAAAAATCTCAGCCCTGGTGAATTAGAATAACTACTCTACAGGGTCACAGACTAATATCTTCTGCCTCAAGTTGGCAAACTCAATAATATCTGAAACCTAAGCAGTCTACACAGTCTTTTTCTTCTTTACTCCTCTCTCCACATGAAACATCCGCGTTGGTTCTCATCACTCTTATAGAAAACTTCACTGAATTAACAAGGAGGCAGAGATTATTCCTCCTTAAAATCTAGTCTTTAAGACTACAGTGAAAAATTTTAAGAATTGCCATAGATAACTTACTATGGAACCTTTGTCCAATGGAAGAAGAACCCTCATCACAACCTTCAAAGAAGCAGACTGTGAAAGAGGGTGCCCAGTCTCCTAGCAACTTTATGCAATGATATTCATTCTTTATTTCATTGAAACAGTTGAGCTCTTCCTCAAAAACTCTTTCACTTAGTGATGTGACACAGAACTCTTTCTTGCCAACCCTCAGTATTCATTCATTTTCCCTTTTTACCTCAATCCTGTAATTATTAAAATTCTTCAATGTTTTGTCCATGCACTCTTCTTTATTGGTCAACAAACTCCACCTGAGTGACCTCCACAAATGCTGTGACTTTAACTGCCAACTCTAGGCTGAAGATCCCAAATTTGTAATTTTTATAATATACCTCTCCACTTACCTTTCAAACTTCAGGCCTGTCATCTTCACCTTGAATTTCCCACAGGTGCATACAACTCAGCATGTCTGAAAAAATAATATTTTTCTTTCCACCACCCCTAACCTGTTTCTCCTACCATGTTTCAAATGCAGCAAATGAAAAGACAACACACTCAGTCTCTTGATCTATCTTAATTTTATTACTTCCACAGTCATTTTTCTTATCTTCTAATCAAGAACCATCTTGCATTATTCACTCGCTAAATATCTCTGTATCACTTCCATTTATTGTTACCCTTACATTGACTGCTCTACCCTACATACCATAATCTCTCACCAAGACATTTGCAGTGGTCTCTTAACTCAAGTGCATCCATTTTTCTTGAGCAATTTTGGAGTTCAGAAAAGAACTAGAAATAGTATAGAGAAAATGAGAATAATTTTTAAATATTTCCCAATGTATTCCAATGATTTACCTGCCATTAAGTCTGAGACTGGAGGCTAGTGCTGCAAGAAAAAGGTAAATATGATATAGAGGTTATTTTAGCGATAGAAAAAAAAAAAGTGAAAGTTCATCACTTTTAGATGAAAGAAAAGCATTAGGAAGAAGAGAGACCTAGCTAGTATGAAGAGAGCAAATGCTAAGGCCTTAATTCTTGGAAAAAATATACAGGATTTTTTTGGTATGCAGAAACCCATAGAGGATTATGGGGTAACTGTAACCTCACAAGGTCAAAGCTTGTTGTTGTTTTTTTTCTGTTTTTTTAATTTCCTTTGAGGAGACAGGAGGTAGCCTAAGTGCTAATGTGAAGCCTGACACTTGATTTTGCGGCATGTCTAATATGGAGTGGGAAATAATAATTTACTTCTTACAAAAACATGCTAAGAAATGTAAATTGAAATGCGTATTTTTCCCAATGACCTGCACATGTCATTGGGGAACCCAGAATTTCTCATGCGCTTTGATCAGAAGACACAGGGATGCTGAACAGGTCAGGAAGTAGGAGCTGCTGAGCCTGGGGACCTCAAATGCAGGCAGTCCGTGGATATAATCTATATTCAAATCTAGGCAAGGTCCATTTCATTATCAAAAGATTCAGTTAGTGTAGAGGCCAATGCATAAAGAAGCTTAACTGGGAATCAGGAGACAAGATCCAAGGCTCTCGCCTCCCTCCCTACCACACTATTTTGCATAAGCTAACTTCTCCACACTCCACATCTGAAAGAAAAAAAAAGGAAAGATAAAATTGGAAGGACAAACCTGGTATAAAATAGAGTGAATAATTAAATAGGAGGCAATAAATTTCATGGCAAAGATACCACAATCAATATCTAATCCAAATGAAAACTGAAAAATACATAATACATAATCCTCTTAATTTTTTTTTTGAATTGGTCTTACAGATTGCTAGGGCAAAGTCCTCTGATGCAGTTAAAAAAAAGAACAACATAGGTATAAACAAGTAAATCATATAAAAATAAATGTTAATCTTTCATAAGTGTCAGCTCAAATTTTAATAGTGGAATGATTTTAAAATTTGCAGTATATACATTCAGTTGAAGAGTATGACGCCATTTAAAAAAATGAGGTAAAAATATGTGTATGGAAATCGAAAAATTCCAATATATATTTTTACTAAAAAAGAAAATTATATTACAATGTTAGTGTATGTGATTAGTGCTGATTTGCTATTCAGACTAATTTTTGCCTTAAACAGCCCTGAAGATACACAATATCTTTAAGAGTGGTATTTATGGAGAGAATTTTTAAGGGAATGAATGGGGGAAGGTATTTTAAATTTTAGCTTGATAAATATGCAATCTATTTGTTATCATAACAGGCTTTTATTTAAAAATATTAAAAATTATTCATTGAATTATTTTATATATGTAAGCAACATTAATCAACATTCAACTTGGATTTATTTTTAATATTTGACATAATTTCAGAAAACATTTTAAAAATTTAAAAAGTTTAAGATATGTAAGGAAAGTTTTTATAATGGTAATAAGAAAGTGGTTCATGCCCTTTAGTTAAAAGTTAAAGATGATAATTAACTTACATTTGTTAAATTCATAAACAAATTACTACATAGTGTATTGTGTGCAAAGAATAAATATAACCATACAGCAGAATTTTTAGCTCCAAATTGGATGTAGTTTTATGATGTTCTATGAAATTGGAAGAATTAAATTCAGTGAGAAAATAGTAGGTTATTCCATGAATGGTTCAGAAATCAAGTTTTTTATTGTAGGAAAAATGTGCCTAGACCCACAATTCATACCACATAAATAAAGTTCCTTATGAATCTAAAATAAATGTAAGACCGAATGAAACTCAAGCAGTCGCATGCTTACTGCCCATGTGGGAGGTCCCAGGTTTGGTTCCAGAGTCTCCTAAAGAAGACAAAACAAACAACAAGCAAAAACAATGAGTAAAATAATGAGCAAACAGATGAGCCATCTTGGGGTGGGGGTGAATGTAAACATAATTACAAGAAAACTCCCAAATCATATAAAACTGGTTTACCTATCTGAAATCTATATGGGTTTAAAGGTTTTAGGAGGAGGCGTTTTCAGGACGTGGAGTTGTCCTGGGTGGTGCTTCATGGACAATTACGGGACATTGTAGATCCCCCCAGGGCCCACTGGATGGAACGTGGGAGAGTGTATGATGTGGACCATTGACTGTGGGGTGCAGTGATGCTCAAAGATGTACTTACCAGGTGCAATGGATGTGTCATGATGATGGGAGAGAGTGTTGCTGTGAGGGGAGTGGGGGGTGGGGGCGGTGGAGTTGAATGGGACCTCATATTTTTTGAATGTAATATTTTTTTAAAAAATTAAATTAAATTAAATTATAGCTTTTAGGAAATATATTTAGGTAAATAAATAAGGAACAACTACAAATGGGAGGAAGACAAACTTGCAAATATAGACTGGAAAATAGCCCAAAGTACCACATTACATGGCAAAGCATGAAAAATAATACAAGTTGCTCTAAGATGACAAATTTTAATCTTAAGCAAATTATTAAATAAAAAGGAATATAAAATATTAAACATACAAAATATGGAAATCAGTAATTATAGAAAATAAAAAAAGTAGTGAATGTGGATTTGATTCCCTGAAGTCACAAGTGAAATATGATTCAAATCAATATCAAAAGTCAAAAGCAAAATTTCTAATGGTAAAAGACTATTTTGAGATATCCAGACGGTATAGTCAGGGCAGATAGCTCAGGTATTTGGCCCCTTGCCAGTAGATAGATCCTAATTTGGAATTTATGCTCTAGAGTGTGACAGAGTTAGATTCAGAAGTGGTTTCCCCATGCATGACTCTTCTGTCCTCCTATTTGAACATATAATTAGTAGTAGACTTGGTAGGTGTCCATCCTAGAGACTTAAATCTTTGGGTTGTCCATGTGCCAGCTGAGCCCTGAATCTCAATGGAGTTGTATCACCTACTCTGCATTTCAATGGACTCCAAGGACAAATAACAGGCAGGAGATGATGGGCAAATGACATGCCAAGGAAGCAAGGGTGCTTACAACTGCAAGTAAGAGAGTCCCATCCACCGAATGAATGGGATCAAAGCCCCCCTCAATTAATGGCAGAGTGTGCATCAACATCCCAAAGTCCTCAGGATTAGGAAATGAAGTATGGGCTAAAATAAACTTACTAGTACTCTACTATACACTTATTATGACTCTAGCAATGGAAGAAATAGCATTGTTGTGGAGGCAGTGACCCATGAATGTTCTGGAGATAGGGAGAAAAACAGGTGTAATAGGGTAGCATTTTCATGGCTTGGGAATCATCCTGTATGACATTACAATGACAGATACAGGTCATTATATAGCCAGCCATGACTACAGTGTCAAATGGGAAAGAGTGTAACTAAAATGTAAACTATCATTCATGCTTAGTGGCAATGCTTCAAAATGAGTTTATCAATTGCAATGAATGTACCACAATGATTAAAGTGTTGCTAATGTGGGGAGCAGGACATATGGGAATCCCCTATATATAGTCTCTGTAACATTTATGTAATCCAAGTATCTTTTAAAAAATAAAAAAAGGCTATTTCTCATAATAAAAATATTTTACAAATCACTTCTAATATTTAAACAATTAAAATAAAGTTAACTATATTCAGGAAAACATAAATTAACAAACATGATTCAAGAATAATTAGAGGGAAGTAAATATAGCACAAGTGGTTAAGTGCCTGCTTCCCATGTACTAGGTCCAAGGTTCGATCCCCGGTACCTCCTAAAAACAAAACAAGGAAACAAACAAAAGCAACTCTCATTTGGGAACAGATGTAGCTCATAATGTTCAATGTCTGCTTCCCAATAACAAATTTTTAGTAAATAAAATGAAAAAGCTGTCAGGGGACTAACTACCACCAACATGTGCCTAGACTAGAGAATCCATTCTTTTTTCATACTATTAAAGAACAAATAAATCACACAATATTATAATTGATTTCTTAGCTTATAGGAGATGTAAATGTCTTCTAGATTTATTTTAATGGCTACTAAAACTACATTGTAAAAACCCAATGTATTCCTTCCTTCATTCATTTATTCCAACGGTATTTGTTTTAAGTCATAATGTACTCTGAACTGGGAGAAATGAAATCAAGTAAACAACCCATAAATAATGATAATTACTGTAGTAAGAGAGATGATGCCAGGCAGAAATATTGTAACAGAAGAGAGGATAGAGAATAATGATTAGATTTCTGAAATAAAAGAATTCAGAATAGGTAGTACGTGGCAATTGATAGAGAACAGTGATGGAAAGAGGAGGAGGCAAGGTACATTCCATCTCAATGAGCCTCTAAATTTTTTTCATTGTTTCTGTTTTCATTTTGTTTTGCCCTCAGTTTCTCTCTTGATTTCAGAGGATAATTTTAAATGTCCTTACTATTTACTAAGGTAAGCAACTGGGCATCAACTTGAAAATTTATTACATGGATGAGTGTATAGTATCCACCTTTGTTAGGTCTCTTGCTGGCATCATAGCTAGAATACACACCTCACAACTGAAGAATTTGCATATAATTCATTGATCTTTACCTAACCAGCTGTAATGGCCTTACTGATGCCATTGTAGGTATTCAGTTTCTAGATGCCACTTTAAAGACCCTCAATGATTACCACTGTCCTGTCCCAGACAAGTATTATGTTAACACACACCAGACCACAGATGAAAACATCAATGTGAAGGTGCCCTCTCCCATTTCAAAAGAGGCATTACTTTAGTCCACTACATGAGTCAACCCTGCATTGATTTTCAGCTCTCAGAATACTGTTGTCTGAAATTATTTTCCACCCAAGTTTGATTCCTTGATATTTCTTCCACTTAGTTCATCCTCCTTTTTTCTCAGCTAACTTCCACTAACCAATATTTCTCCACCAATATTTTGTTTTCTATTTCCCCTCCCCCCTCACCCTGCTGTTTTTGCTGTCTGTTTCCATTCACTGTGTGATCCTCTGTATTTTTTTTCTCTTTTTCTTTCTATTCTGTTATCAGCTTTCTCCTCTAGGGTTTTCTAGGATTTGATCCTGGGGACCTCTGATGTGCAGAGAGGTTTCCTGTCAATTCTGCCACCTCAGTTCCTGGTCTCTGCTGTGTTTCACCTAGAGTCTCCCCTTATATCTCTTTGTTGCATCATTATCTTGCTGTGTTACTTGTACGAGCTCTGGCTCACCACGCGGGAACTTGGTTTGCTGTGTGGGCCCTGACACACCATGCGGACACTCACATGGGTGCTTGGCTCACCAAGTGGGCTCTCAGCTCATCACACCACACTGGCACTCCTGTGTTCACTCAGCTTGCCAGGCAGGTACTTGTGGGTGAACTTGGCTTGCCACACAGGCACTTGACTCATCATGTGGGCACTCACTTGAGCACTCAGCTCCCCACATGTGCACTCTGCTCACCATGGGGGCACCCACATGGTCACTTGGTATGCTGCACATGCATTATGCTCACTCTGTGGTCACTTGGTTCACCGGGCATGGACTTGGCTCTCTCCACCGGCACTGACTCGCCATGCAGGCATGCCTGCTCTATTTTCTTTTACACCATGTGGTCCCAATGGTCAACCCTGGGTCCTCCCATATGGTAGGTGAAGGCCTTATCACATGCCTTCATTCACATGCCTTCACCAATATTTCTTAACCAATATCTAAATTAAGGAGAGTTTCTACATGTTGTCATAGCACTAGTCATTATCCAACTGGTTACTTCACTATGTTGATTTTCTATTACTTATTTTTTATCACTTAATAAACTATAAACTTTATAAGGACTAAAACCTTGTTTACTTATGTTATTGTTGTATCCCTAAAACAGTGCTTGATACAGAGTATTGAATCAATACTTGTTGAATAAATTAGTGAACAGAAGTTCTAGGAACTTCACACTAATAACTTCATCATTCAATAGTGTTGGGAATACAGCGACCTCTCTCTAAGCTGAACTCAGAATATAAGTGCATTACCTTCCCCGCAGTGTGGGATATGACTCTCAGGGATGAACCTCCCTGGTGCTGAGGGATTACTACCAAGCACTCACTGGTGATGCATTAGAAAAAGAGCTTGAATAAAAGGGGGAAATGGTGAAGACAAATGAGTTTATATGGCTAAGAAACTTCAAAATAAGTTGGAAGGTTATGAGAGGGATCATGCTTATGCACATCTCAGCAGGATCCCAGAGACAGCCAAAGATCAAGCCCCAGGTAGTAGTTCTCCTGAGAGCTATGGGGACACCCAGGTCCTACCATCATGGCAGATGGTTCTGGAATTCAGAACCCCTCCAGTAGGCCCTACTTTGGAATATGTGCCCCCGAGTGTGATGGAGTAGGACTCAGATGTGTCCTTTCTACACATGCCTCTTCTGTCATTTTTACTGAACCTGTGGTTGACCCTGGGGCTGGTGTATGGTCAGAAAACTCTGAACTGGCCATGTGCCAGCAAGGCCCTGAGCCTCAGCAGAGTTGCAACACCTACTCTCTTGTTCATTGGATTTACCCAAGTCAGCTAACCAGGAGGTAATGATGTTCAACCACCATACCAGGGAAATGAGAGAGTCTACAACTGCAAGCAGGAGAATTCCATCCATCAGCCAAGTGGGATCTAAGTCCCATCTCAATTCAGAGGTGGAGTGGACATCACCATTCCAGGGTCCTCATGATGGAGTAATAAAATATGAATTAGAGTGGACTTACTGGTATTCTAGTATAGAATTATTGTGACTCTAGCAATGGAAGAAATTGTATCATTGATGTGGATACAGTGCTCATGGGAGTTGCTGAGGGCAGAGAGAATGATAAAGAGATTTCATATAGGGGCATTTACAGGACTTACAGTTGTCCTGAATGATATTACAGTGACAGTTGCAGGACATTATATATCTAGCCATAACCCATCAAATGTACTTGGGAAAACTGTAAACTACAATGTTAACTATAATCCATGCTGTGTAACACTGCTCCAAAATGTAGTCATCAGGGAAGCAGATGTGGCTCAAATGATAGTCTTCCCCCTGTCATATGGGAGGGCCTGGGTTTGATCCCTGGGGCTTCATGGTGAAAAGGAAGAAGAGAAAGTGGGGTTGTGTGGCAAGCCAGTGCCCATGTGAGTGGCCATGTGGTGAGCCAGTGCCCCATCCAAGTGAATCATGCAGAAAGATGTTGATGCATCAAAAGAGAGACAAGAGAAGACTCAAGGTGAAGCATCACAGAATCCAGGAATTGAGATGGCACTATTGACAGGGAACCTCTTTCCCCATCAAAAGTCTCCAGGATTGAATCCCAATGAATCCTAGAGGAGAGATAATGAAAAGAGAAGACAGCACAGACAGCAAAAAAAAAAAAAACAAAAAAAAACAAAAACAAAAAAAAACCCAGCAAGGTTGGAGGAGAGGAAGGGGGATAATAAAATAAATAAATCTTAAAACAAAAACAAAAACAAAATATATTCATCAAATGCAATGAATGTGCCACAATGATAAAAGAGGTTGTTGATGGGAGAAGAATGGGAGTGTGGGGAGTGGGATATATGGAACCTCTTATTTTTTTAAATGTATCATTTTGTGTGATTTATCTATCTTTAAAAAACAATAAAATAAATAAAATTTTTTAAAAATATTGGAAAAGAAATTAAAACAAAAAAAACAATGAAACATACATTTCTCATTTAAAGGTACTGGATACATATAAATTTTGTTAATGTGGGTAGGATAGGGAGCAGGGCATATGGCAAGCCCTTATATTTTTATGTAAATTTGTGTAATATATATGTAATATAGGTGTCTTTAAAAATATAAATTAATAGGAAATAAAAAAGGAACTTTGAATACATAAATGTTACATAAAATATATAGGGGATTCCCATATGCCCCACTCCATATACCTACCACATTTTCCCACATTAACAGCATCATCATTACTGTGGTACATTCATTACAATTGATGAACAAATTTTGGAGCATTGCCACTTAGCGTGGATTATATTTTCAGTTGTAATTTACACTCTCTCCTGCACAATTTCATATGTTATGGCAAAATACATAAAGGCCTGTATCTATCATTGCAATGTCATTCAGGACAAGTCCCAATTCCTCAAAATTCCCCTTTGTTTCATCTGTTTCTCCCTCTTCCTGCCCTCATAACCTCCAAGTGCCACTGTCTCCACATCAATGATATCATTTCTTCCATTGCTAGAATCACTATTAGTCTTTAGTAGAATACCATTAAGTCTACTTTAGTTCATAGTTCATTCCAAATCCTGAGAATTCTTGGATGGTGATGCCCATTCCACCTCTAATTGAGGGGGGCTTCAGTCCCATGGGTAGAGGGATGGGACTGTCATGCTTGCAGTTGTAGACTCTCCCATTTTGTTGGCATGGTCGCTGTCCATCATCATCATCATCTCCTTGTTAGTTGGCCTTGGTGAGACCAATGAACTGGAGAGTAGGAGTTGCCAACTACTTTGAGATTCGGGGCCTAACTGGCACATGGATGAACCAAAGATTTAAGTCTCTTGGACATATACCTATCAATTCTACTACTAAATATCATTCAAATAGAAGGGCCAGAAGAGCAACGTGTGGGGAAATCATAACTGAGTTCTAATATGTCACCCTGGGGAGCATAAATTCCCAAGTAGGGATCACTGGCCAGGCATCAAATTCCTAAGCTATCTGCCCTGAATATAGTATCTGGATGTCTTCAGAGCACTCAAGAGCCACGTTATTTGAGATAGTATTTACTTTGGCCATTAATGAGATCCTGCTGAGCTTAAACTCTGGAATGACCTCCCAATTCACTTTGAAGTCTCTTAGCCATATAAATGCATTTGTCTTTACCTTTTTCCCCTTTTGGTAAAGGTCTTTTTCTAGTTTCATTGCTAGTTCGTGCTTTGTAGTAATCCTTGGTGCCAGGGAGGCTCATCCCTTGGAGTCATGTCCCATGCTGGGGGAATGTAGTGCCTTTATATGCTGAGTTCAGCTTAGAGAAGGGCAACATTTAAGCACCAAGGAAGCTCTCAGGAGGTAACTCTTAGACATCCTATAATACTAAGCTAAGTTTCAAGTTCAAAAGTAAAGTTTCATAAATACAGTCATCAATATCAAGAGCCCATTGATGGACCAATGTTGGTAACTGAGGCATAGTGGTATCACAAGGACAGATGTGCTATTTCCATGGCTATGCTTGCAACCTAAGGAATGCGGCAATTAAGAGTTTCCAGCAAACAGGAGGAAGCTGTTAAACACTGAAAGAAAAGATGAGCAGATACACTTTATAGTGAGATAGAACACTTAAGCTTTGTACCTTGAGATAAGATTTTTTGAGTTCATTGGATCATTAGCAATGCTAATAGTTAACTGCATTTTGCTGTTTGTTGTCATGTAGACTGGGATTTATAGAGAGCCCCTTGTAAATAATAAAGTTGTCTTTTGAGTCTTTACTCACAGACCCAATGATTCCAGCTCTCTCTCTTTCTTTCTCTGTTTCATTCTCTCTTTCTCTTTGTTTCATTCCCGATACCCTCCACGCCCAAATCTCCAACAGACCAAACTCATTGACAAGTCATTGCCCCAGTACTCAGGGATCCTTGCCTTTCCCTAGAGAATGTGGCAGACCTCCCCAGTATGGAAAAAATTTTTTTAAGATTTATTTTTTTCTTTATTTTTCTCCCCTTCCCTGCCCCTCAAGTTGTCTACTTTCTGTGTCCATTCCCTGTGTGTTCTTCTGTGTCCACTTGTACTCTCATCAGCAGTACCAGAAATCTGTGTCTCTTTTTGTTGCATCATCATGCTGCATCAGCTACCCACATGTGTGGCCCCACTCCTGGGCAGGCTGCACTTTTTTCATGCTGGACAGCTCTCTTTTTGGGGCGCACTCCTTGCACATGGGACTCCCCTACACAGGGGACACCCCTGTATGGGACTACACTCTTTACATGCATCAGCACTGTGCATGAGCCAGCATCACCACACGGGTCAGGAGGCCCTGGATTTGAACCTTGGATGTCCCATGTGGTAGGCTGATGCTCTATCCATTGGGCCAAATCTGCTTCCCAAGATTGAAATTTGGTATTCTTTCATTTATTGTGTAAATCTCCAACCACCATGACAATGTTCCATGAACACTTGGACACATTTATGTGCCTTATATCTGTGTCCCAGGTGGACTTCCTCCCATGTATGCCCCATCATTGCCCCTCCACAAAAAGATCCTCTCCTATAATAGTTGTAACTCTTCTATGATCCAAAATATTTTTTAAAAAATAAGCTAAAAAATAAATAAATGCAATTAATAAGGGCATGAAATAATAATGATAGTTTTAAAAATAAGAAGTAAAATGCAAATTTAAAAGAAAATTTTAAATTTGGAAAAATAAAAAATTCTTTTTTAAGTTTTTGATATCATGTCTTTCATCACTCTAAGATCTGGTGTCTTGTATGTAGAGAGACATTTTCTTCTGTTTATTCCCCATGTCTTACTTTATTCATTTTGTCTTCAAAGAAGTTTTAGGTTATAGAAAAGCCATGTAGAGAATATAGGTGATTTCCATATACCCAACATCCTCCCACTTTTACCCTTTCCCCTATTAGTAACATTTTATATATTGATGGTACCTTTGTTTCAATTGATGTATGAATATTGAAACATAGCTACTAACCATCATCAATGGGTTACATTACATTTTACATTTTAGACAATACACTTTCATATATTTTGATGAAATTTAATGTGGCCTGTTTCCATCATTGCAAGGTCATGTAGAACACTTCCATTGCACCCAAAATGTCCCTTGTTTCATCTATTCTATTCTTCCCTCCCTCTGCCCTTGGGGCACATGGCAACCACCATGCTTCACTCCTTTGAAGGTTAAGATTCATAGTTTCTGTCAAGAAATTTGAAGGCTTGATATACAGGTATGTCCTCTATTAGTCACTGACTGTGCTCTCGAGACTCTCTCACACCCTTTATTTGAGATCATAGCAGGACTCATCAGGATGGGAATCCAATACACTCCCACTCATTATGTGGGCGTCCACCCACTGATTCAATACAGTGTGACAAGATGAACCATTGTCACCTAGAAGCCTATCCAGGTGCACTCTGTCCAAAATGCCCCCCACATCCAACACCCTAAGCCAGTAACCCTTCCCTGATATTGACAAAAGAACATTCCCAATATTAAGTTTCAACAACATCCCCACAAACCCCGTGTTTACCCCAATTCCATGGACAGTCAAACCCACTCAACCCACTCTAGCCCCTCACAAGGTGCCCAAACCAATAATATCAATGCACCACTGTCATGCCCCTCCACTGGACAACTACACACTTCCACCTTATTGTATATTTTGCCCTTATTGGTTTTGGCTCACAAACTTCTTCTCCCTTCCTATCTCTTATTAAACATATCTTCCAAACTCTAGCAATGTGAGTTAGCTCAATTTGCTTAATTCATATCAGTCAGGTCCTGTAATATTTGCTCTTCAGTGCCTGGCATGCTTCTATCATAAAAAAGTCTTTAAGATTCACCCATGTTGTCCCATGGGTTAATACTGCATTCTTTCTTACAGCTGAGTAACATTCTATTGTATATATATATACCACAATTTGTTTATCCATTCATCTGTTGATGGGCATTTAGATTGTTACCAACTTTTGGCCATAGTGAATAATGTCACTATGAACACTGGTGTGCTTATAACTGTTCCTGTCCTTGCTCTCAATTCTTCAGGGTATATACCCATGTGGCAGTTTAATAATTGTTTATGAATTCCAAAAATAGATATTGGATTATTCTCCTGAAATGGTCTTTCCCTCCAGGCATATTAGATTATATTGTATTCAGAGGTTTCACTTTTACTTGATTAAATAATAATTGCGACTTTGATTGGGTCATGTCAGTAGGGCATTGAGACCCTGCTCACCAAGGGGACTCACAGAGAAACTGCACCAGAGAAGGGAGTTTGGAGTTTTGATTCTGGACTCTGGAAAGTAAACATATGGAGAAGTAGATACATAAGAAAGGAAAGAAGACTTAATTGGACACAGAAGAGGACACAGGAAGAGAGATAAGCCTTTTGTCTGATAGTGTAGAGATGGCCTTGTGGGGCAAGCAGAAGAGCTGAGCCCAGCAAGAAATGAGGAAGAAATGATCTCAGGAAGTCTGAACTCTTGCAGAAGTAGGCAGCCATCTTGCTCCAACATGTGACAATAGACTTTGGTGAGAGAAGAATTTATCCTTTATGGCCCTGTAACTGTGGGCATCTATCACAAGTAAACACACTTTATGAAAGCCAACAGATTTCTGGTACTTTGCATCTGCACCCCTTTGGCTGACTGATAACACAGAGGTGGAACTGATGAATCGTATGGCAGTTCTATACTTAGATCCCTGAGGAATCCCTGAAATGTCCTCCACAATGACTGCACCATTCTGCATTCCCACCAGCAGGGAATGATGGTTCCCATTCCTCCCCATTCCTGCCAATACTGGTATTCCTCTGTTTTTTTAATAGCCACCAGTCTAATGGGTGTAAGGTCATGGCTAATTGTAGTTTTGATTTGCATTTCCCTAATAGCTAGTGACATTAAGCAAATTTTCATGTTCTTTTTCGCCATTTGTATTTCTGTTTTGGAGAAGTGTCTATTCAAATCACTTGACCTTTTTTGGCACGGGTTGTTTGTTATTTGATTTCAAGGTGTAGGATTTCTTTATAAATGCTGGATGTGAGGCTCCTATAAGGTAAACATTTAGTGAATATTTTCTCCCATTGGGTAGGCTGGCTTTTCATTTTCTTGTAAAACTCCTTTGAGGGGCAAAAGTTTTTAATTTTGAGAATATCCCATTTATCTTTTTTATTTTACTGCTCATGCTTTGGGTGTGAAGTTCATAAAACCATTTTCTAATACAAGATCTTGTAGATGCTTCCCTACATTATCCTCCAAGGTCTTTATCATTTTAGCTCTTATATTTATATCTTTGATCCATCTCGAGTTAATTTTTTGTATAAGGCATGAGATGGCGATCCTGTCTCATTCTTTTGGATAAGGATATCCGTTTCTAAAAACACCATATGTTCAAAAGGCCATTCTCGGCGGCAGAGTTGGCCCAGTGGTTAGGGCGTCCGTCTACCACATGGGAGGTCCGCGGTTCAAACCCCGAGCCTCCTTGACCCATGTGGAGCTGGCCCATGGGCAGTGCTGATGCGCGCAAGGAGTGCCCTGCCACGCAGGGGTGTCCCCCCTGTAGGGGAGCCCCATGCGCAAGGAGTACACCCGGGAATGAGAGCCACCCAGTGTGAAAGAAAGTGCAGCCTGCCCAGGAATAGTGCCACCCACACGGAGAGCTGACACAACAAGATGACGCAACAAGAAAAGAGACACAGATTCCCATGCCACTGACAACAACAGAAGCGGACAAAGAAACAAGATGCAGCAAATAGACACAGAGAACAGACAACCGGGTTGGGGGCGGGGGGAAGGTGAGAGAAATAAATAAATAGATAAATAAATAAATAAATCTTTTTTAAAAATAAGTAAAAGGTCATTCTCTCCCAGTTAAGTGAACTTGGAAGCTTTGCTGCATATCAGATGACTGTCTATGTGAGGATCTACATGAGAACTCTCAACTCAGTTCATTGGTCGGTATGTTTGTCCTTTTCCCAATATCATGCAGTTTTGAACACAGTTTCTTTGTAGTATGATTTAAGGTCAGGTAGTGTGATTCCTCCAATTTTACTTTTCTTCTTCAATGTGTCTTTGGCTATTTGGGGTCTCTTGCCCTCCCAAATAAATTTCATGGTTAGGTTTTCTAGTTCAGTAAAAAATGCTGTGGGAATTTTTATTGGGATTGCAGTAAATCTGTAAGTCATGTTGTGTAGGATAGGCATCTTAATGATATTAAGTATTCCTATCCAGAAATAGGGAATATTCTACCATTTATTTATGTCTTATTTCATTTCCTTTAACAGTGTTGTGTGGTATTCTGTGAAAAATTCATTTACATCTTTAGTCAAATTTATTCTTAGGTATTTGATTCTTGTAGTTGTGTTGAAAATGGGATTTATTTCTTGATTTCCTCCTCAGCTTGTTCATTATTGCTGTACAGATATGCTACAGATTTTTTTGAATTAATCTTATAACATGTAAATTTATTGAACTCGTTCATAAGCTCTAGAAGCTTTGATGAAGATTTCTCAGGGCTTTCAATTTATAGGATCATATCATCTGCAAATAGTGAAGTTTTTACCTCTTCCTTTCCAATTTGGATGCCTTTTATATCTCTTTCTTCCCTAATTGCCCAAACTAGTGCTTCTAACACAATGTTGAATAAGAGCATTGAGAGTGGGGATTCTTGTCTTGTTCCAGCTCTTAGAGGAAAAGCCTTTAGGATTTCACCATTGAATATGATGTTAGTTGTGGGTGTTTCATATATAACCTTTCTCATGTTGAGGAAGTTTCCTTCTTTTTCTGCCTTTTGCAGTGTTTTTATCAGGAAAGGGTGCTGTATTTTGTCAAGTACTTTTCCTGTACCTATAGTAATGATTATGTCATTTTTTCCTTTCAATCTGTTTATGTAGTATAGTACATTGTTTGATTTTCTTATGTTGAACCATCCTTGCATACCAGGGTGAAATAACTTTTTTTATGGTGCATAATTCATTCAATGTGTTGTTGAATACAATCTTCAAGTATTTTATTCAGAATTTTAGCATCTAGTTTCATTAGAGAGAATGTTCTACAGTTTTTCCTTACCCCTGGCATCTTAGTTTGGCTTTGGTATTAGGGTTATGTTGCCATGGAACAATGAGTTAATCAATGTACCTTCCACTTCTATAGATTGGGAGAGTTTGAGCAAGATTGGTATTAGTTCTTTCCAGAATGCTTAGTAGAAATCACCTGTGAAGCTATCTGGTCCTGTGCTCTCCGTATTTAGGAGGTTGTGATGACTAATTCAATCTCCTTACTTTTGATTGGTTTGTTGAGTTCATCATTTCTTCTTTCCTCAGTGTAGACTGTTTGTGTGTTTCTAGGAATGTGCCCATTTCCTCTAATTTGTTCATTATGTTGCCTACAAGTTTTCAAAATATCCTCTTATGATATTCTTTTTTTCATTGGGGTCAGTGATGATATCACCTTACTTGTTTCTTATTTTATGTATTTGCATCTTCTCTCTTTTTTTCTTTGTTAGCCTGGATAAAGGTTTATCAATTTTATTAATCTTCTCAGAGAACCAGCATTTGGTTTTGTTTATTTTTCTAGTATATTCTTATTTTCAATTTCATTTAGTTCTGCTCTCATCTTTGTTATTTCCTTCTACCTACTTCCTTTGGGATTAGTTTGTTGTTCATTTTCTTATTCCTCCAAGTGTGCAGTTAGATCTCTGATTTTAGCTCTTTCTTCTTTTTTAATATATGCTTTTATGGCTGTGAGTTCCCCCCTTTAGTACAGCTTTTGCTGCATCTTATAGATGTTGATACATTGTGCTGTATTTTTTTTTTATCTCAAGATAATAGTTACTGATTTGTTTTCCAATTTCCTCCTTGACCCACTGATTGTCCAAGTGTGTGTTGTTTAACTTCCCTATCTTTGTTTGTAATCTGCTACTCTGTCCCCTATTGATTTCTGGGTTCATCCTATTGAGGTCAAACAATTTACTTTTTATAATTTCAATCTTTCTGAATTCTTTGAGAGTTATTTTATGGCCTAGCATGTGGTCTATCCTGAAGAATGAACCATGTGTAATGGAGAAGAAAGTATGTCCAGCTGTATTTCAGTGTAATGCTTTATACATGTCTATTACATACAGATTTATGATGTATTATTCAAGGTCTTAGTTTCTTTATTCTCTGTCAAAATGCTCTGTCTAATGATGATAATGATGTACTGAAGTGCCCCACTGGAATCATAAAGGCATCTATTTCTCCACTTTGTTTTTCCACTGTTTGCCTCATGTATTGAGGCACCCTGGTTAGGTGCATAAATGTTTATATTTGTTCTTTCTTCTTGGAATATTATTCCTTTTATTAGTATATAGTGGCATTTTTTGTTTCTTGCAATAGTTTAGTGCTAATGTCTATTTTGTCTGATATTTAGTAAAGCTACCCCTGCTCTTTTGTGGTTACTGCTTGCATGTAAAATTATTTTACAAACCTTTGCTTACAGCCACTTTGCATCCCTGTGTGTAAGGTGAGTTTCCTGTAGAAGGCACATAGATGGATCCTATATCCTTATCCATTCTGCAAAAATATATCTCTTTACTGGAGATTTGAATACATAAACATTAAATGTTATTAGTGTCAAGGAATTACTTGCATTAGTCAAATTTTCTTTAGGTTTATGTGTGCCATGTTATTTTTATTTCTCTTTTCCTGTTTTAGTTGTTCTAATACTCTCCTCCAATTCTGTCTCCTGTTTGTTTTTTTTGTTTTTTGTTTTCCTTTTTTCCTTTTGGCCTGCAGGTCTTCTTTTAGTATATTGCAGGGCAAGTTTCTTACTGACAAACTCTCTTAACTTCTATTTATCTATGAATATTTTGAAGTCTCCCTCATTTTTTAATCCAAGCTGACATGGATAGAGAACTCATGGCTGCAAGTTCTTTTTTTAATTATTTTAACACCTTAACTATGTCATACCACTGCCTTCTTGCCTGCATAGTTTCAGATGAGAAATCAGCACTTAATCTTATCGAGTTTCCCTTGTATGGGATGGATTTCTTTTCTCTTGCTGCTCTCAGTATTCTCTCTTTGTCTTGAAATTGGACAATTTTATAAGTATATGTTTTTTACTAGGTCTGTTAGAATTTATATTGTTTGGGGTGTGCTGTGCTTCACGGACATGTATACCCTTGTCCCTCAGTAGGGTTGGGAAGTTTTCAGTCACTATTTCCTCCAATACACATTCTGTCCCTTTCCCTTCTCTTCTCTCTCTGGGAGGTCTGTAATGTGTATGTTTGTGTATTTTGTGTTGTCATTCAAATACTTAAGTCCCTGCTGGGTTTATTCTTTCTTTTTTAATCTATCTATTCTACTATCTGTCTGATTTCAGATGTACTGTCTTCCACATCACTCTTTCTTTCCTATGCCTACTCAAATATCCTGTTATGTGTTTCTGGTGTATTTTTTATTTCTTACCTTGTTCCATTCATCTCCTTCATATCCATAATTTTTCTATTTATGTTTACAATTTCTTCAGTGTGTTCTCTCCAGTGTCTTCTTAATGTCCTTAATCTCATCCTTCATTTTATTAAATTCTTTCATGATATTTGTTTGGACAACTCTGATTAGTTGTTCCATTTTCTTCATCTCCTCCTGTTTTCCAGTTTGTTCACTGCGCTGAGCCATGTCATCCCTTTTATTAGTATGTATATTACTTGGCTCAAGTGGTGTCCATGCAAAATACCAGAAATTGTTTGTTTTTATAAAGGGTATTTACTTGGGGTAGGAGCTTACAGATACTAGGCCTTAAATCGTAAGTTACTTCCTTCACCAAAGTCTATTCTCACGTATTGGGAATAACATGGCTGACGACGTCTGCGAGGGTTCAGACTTCCTGGGTTTCTCTCTTCTCCGGTCTTGCTTCTCTCTGGTTTCAAGGTTCCTTTCTTCCCAGGGCTTGCTTCTTCCTGAGCTCAGGGTTCCTCTCTTCCTGGGACTCCAGCTTAAGGTTTCAGCATCAAACTTCAACATCAAAACTCCAACATTAAAAGACCTTAACTCTGTCCTTTGCCATGGCTTTTCTGTGAGATCCTACCCACCAAAGGGTTGGGACTCAACACCCTACTGGCACAAGAGATTTACATAATTATTTAATCAGGTAAGCCTATGAATCCAATATAATCTAATATGCCTAGAGGAAAAGATCGGTTTGCAAACATAATCCAATATTTCTTTTCAGAATACATCAGTAATATCAAACTGCTACAGTATGCATTGTCAATTTTTGTTGGTGCCTAGGCAACAGTGTATTTTGATGGGTTTATTCAGTTGATTACCTTCTCTTTCTACTTTAGGGTTTTATTTTCATGATTTGTGTGTGTGTGTGGTACATATTCATTTTGACACATCGTTCCTCATATTCTCTGTCATCTATGTTCTCTTGAGATAAAAAAAATTAAGATCAGAGAAATGGAATGGGGGAAGAAGACAAAAAGGTCAAAAGTACTAATATTAGTAAAAGTTAGAAGAGGGACTGTACAAAACCTAGAAAAAGAATCATTAACACAAGTAAGAAATGCAGAGGAATAAAAATAACAAAGTGGAATGGAAACAATGAAATGAGAAACAGAGTAGGAAAAATATATATAGAATGAATTAAAAGCCTGGAATGATGAGAAGAGAAAGAAAGAGAAAATTGAAAAAGAAAATAGAAAAATTTAAAAGGGGAGGAAAAAAGAGAAAGAAGGAGAAATAAAAACAACAAAAATTGAAGACCAAGCAGAAATAGGTAGAATAAAATAAACAAAAAACGGAACCAGAAAATAGAAAGATGAAGGAAACAAAAGAAATGGCATTATTTAGACATTGGTAAACAAAAGAAAAATAAGGGGAAACAAAGGAAGAGGAAATACAAGAAACAAGTCAGTAGCACCTAATTTAGAAAGAAAGAAAAAGGAGAAAGACAGAGGAAAAATTAAAAGAACAAAAAACAATGATGTAAAGCAGTCTTCCCTCTTAGACCCCTAAGGAGCTTCTCACTCTGCTGATTTTCATCAATCAATCACTATGCAGCCTGTCCTCTGCAGAGTTGAACTGGGTTTTAGCAAGTAAACTAAGTTAAGTTTTAAAAAGGAAATTTGTTAAAGAAAAATAAGAGACCCAAGAAAAACCAATACAAAAAGAAAGTCTATATGTTCCCTCTCATAAAGTATCAGGTGGGTGTCTAATAATCCAGTGGATCACTTCTCTAAGAAGAGCTGCAAATTGAACTAGGACCTCATATATTCAGGACTGGAATTCTTCCACTGAGCTAAATATTCTCCTTCATTCAGCCTTTTAGAAAACTATCTGCCCACTTTCCATTGGGAAGGTTAGAATCTTAGCAGTTTGCCAAAATTTTGCTGATTAGTTGCCTGTCTGTCCCTGCCGCATTCAAACTGCTTCACTCCCAGGACAGCTAGGCTTGACAATCTGTCTTAGGGGATCTCCCCTCCCTTCTCTAGTTTAGCTCAGGGTCCCTTCGAGGTGCCAAGGGGGCTCACATGACCAAACTCAAAGCAAAGCAATCACTTAAGACCCTCTTCCAGACCCCTTTCCCTCCCAGGGTACCCTAAACAGGCTTTTGAAATTTTATTGGGCTCTTCCATTTGCCTTATAGGGGAGGTTTGGAATTTTAATAGTTTTCAGTGGTCAAACCACTTAGTTGCCTGTTTCCACCCCCTGCCTTCTCAAATTCCTCTCTCCCAGGACAGCTGGGAGTGACAGGCTGCCTGAGCAGATTCAACTCTCCTCTCTTCCCATGGCCAACTCTGTGCTGACTGGTATTCTTCCTGAGATCCAAAACAGACTCAGCTGTCTGAAGTCAAGGAAAGGATACCACTCCCCACCCTTAATCAGATCCCTCTTCCTCAGAGTATGCTCCCTCCCACTCACTGGCTGTTCAAAGTCCAGGGTCTATAGAGGCTATTTGTCTTGATGGTGGGGCTAAGCCACCCACCACTTCCAACCACAAGGGAAAGCAACTCACGGTTTTCCCTTGGGATCTTCATCTTTGTCCAGTTTCTCCAGATCGATGCCCAGAAGCCTGCCACTCTGTGGGTTCCCAAAACAGCTCATTTGGGTAGGGTTTTGCCCCTTTTCAGCCATTTTTTTGTGAGAGAGCTAGGGAGGGCCCATCTAAAATGATGTCATTTTCCCAGAACAGCCAGTACTATTCCACTTTCATGAGATATTTTATAAAATAGCATATATAGTAAAGGCTATAGGAGCCAGGCAGACCTGGTGATTTGGAAGCATGGGAAGGGAGACTGCATTATAACTGTTCTAAGGAGATGGCCATAAGGCAGTGGAATCACCCTTTTTAAATGCTAAAAGACAAATGTGTGTATGTATGTATATGTACATTTATATATTCTTTCATTACAGAAAGTCAAGAAAATTTCCCATTATATGGTCGATTGATTTTTATCTTGATCTTTTTCTTTTGGATAATTTCAAACTTCAGGACAGTTGCAAACATACACAAGCTTCCTGTAGAGAATTCCAACATATGAACCCCACCCCCAGATACCCAGTTCAATCAATTTTAACACGTCATCACATGTGCCATAACATTCCTGATGTTGTTTTTGCTGTGTTACTGAAACCCCTTTTAACTGTTTTCAGAGCTTTGAGAATGTTCCTGCCAGTTCTGCAGGGAGAGCCTATAACATTTGTCCTTTGTGTTTATTAGTTTACTCAACACGATGTCTTCAAGGTTCATCCATGTTGCCACATGTATCAGGACTTCATTCCTTTTTACAGCAGAATAATATTTCATTGTATATATATATACCACGTTTTGCTTATCCATTCATTGGTTGATGGACATTTGGGTTGCTTCCAACTTTTGGCAATTGTGAATAATGTGCTATGAACATGCAGATGCAAATATCTGTTTGTGGCCCTGCTTTCAATTCTATTGGGTATGTAACCAGTAGCAGGATTGCCTGGTCTAATTGTAGTTATAAAATTAGCTTTCTGAGGAATGAAGAAATTGCGTTTCACAAAGCTTGAACCATTTTCTGCGCATCCTTTCCAACATTCATTATTTTTCCATTTTTCCCTGTTTTTTAGTAGCAGCCATTCTGATCAGTGTGAAACAGTATCTTATTGGGATTTTGATTTGCATTTTCCTGATGGCTATTGATGTTGAACTTCTTTTCATGAACTTTTTGGCCCGGTCAATTTACTTTTAACAAGGGTGATCAAATAGAAAAAGGATAATTTCTACATAAATTGTTCTTCAAAATCTGGATATAAGTATGGAGGAAAAAAACATCAAATTTTATCTGACACAACACACAAAATTTAACTTGAATTGGATCTAACTTCTAAACATGAGTGTTATAAAACATCTAGAACAAAACATGAGTTAAAAAGCTTTGTGTCTGGGGAAGCAGATTTGGCCCAACGGATAGGGTGTCCTCCTACCACATGGGAGGTCCAAGGTCCAAACGTAGGGCTTCCTGACCCATATGATGACCTGGCCCATGCGCAGTGCTGATGCACGCAAGGAGGGCCATGCCACACAGGGGTGTTCCCCGCGTAGGGGAGCCTCACATGCAAGGAGTGCTCACCGTAAGGAGAGCCACCCAGAGCGAAAAAGGTGCAGCCTGCCTAGGAATGGCGCCGCACACACGGAATGCTGACACAGCAAGATGACACAAAAGAATGCGATAAAGATTCCGGGCGCCACTGACATGAATACAAGTGGACACAGAAGAACACACAGCGTATGGACACAGGGAAAAGATGACTGGCGGAGGTGGGTGGGGTGGAGAAGAGGAGAGAAATGAATAAAAAATAAATCTTTAAAAAAAAAAAAGCTGTGTGTCTTTGGGACAAGGAAAGATTTCCTAGGTAAAAAAAAAAAAGGTAACGCTTGCTTTGGTAGCATAGACTAAAATCAGAATGATACAGAGAAGATTAGTATGGGCCCTGTACAAAGAAGACACAGAAATTCGCAAAGTATTCCATATATTATTTCATTATTTTTGCAGCATCTCTGTGTTTGAAATTATTACAAAATAAAAAGTTAAAAAGTAAGTAATCATTAAAAATTATAAATTGGAATTGATAAAATATAATATTGCCTTCTTCAAAACACAATATGAAGAAATGCAATAGACAAGTCAAAAATTGAGAGAAAAAATATAGAAATTACATTTAAAATTCAATAGAAGACAAATACCCAATTAAAACGAGGCAAAAATGTGAAAGGGTATTTCACAAAGATTTACATAATTGTCCAGGATACATATAGAACGATGAAAAACATAATTATCACAAAAATGAAAGTAAAAAACATAATGAAATATCAATAGAAACACACTAGATTAGCTACCATTAAAATAAGATCACTCTCAGGAGTTTGTGAGGATGTGGAACAACTGGAACTCTCACAAGTTGACAGGATAACATTTCAATTCCTTCCTTAAGTGTACAAAAGAGACATGAAAAACATCTATTTCACAAACATATGCCAATAGTCATAGCAGCTTTATTCATAATACCCCAATTGTAAACTATCCAAATATCGATCAACAGGCAAAGCATACATGCATGCATACTATTTTTTCCAGCTCAAAAATCAGGTGGGGCAGAGTGGGAAATAAAAATGCCAAGAGACATTGGGTTACCACCAAGTTCTGCAAGAGCATCCACTACAGAAACATTTCCCCTTCTACCTCACAGGATAAGGAGAACAGGACAAAGGAACCCTTAATCCTGAAATCACTAGAGGGAGGCTGACCAAAGTAATCATATGCTGCTACCATTGCTGAGAAATCCCGCAGAATTCTCCTATTCCTGTACTATGTGAATAATAATTTTTAAAAGCTGGGCATAAGAGAAGACAATTTCCAATGAAATAGAATTACTGCCAAAAAAAAAAAAAAGGAAAGATATCAAATCAACTTTTAAAGTAATCAGATTAAGGGCTACTGCACTTATAAAATAAGTCCAGATGGCTATGAAGATAATAAGAACAAAGAGTATATTACAATGCTGAAATACTGTTTTATACTTAGATAATACTTCTAAAAATATCTGTGATTCTTTGATCAGTTCTCTATTTCTTAAAGTAAAAGTACTAGTTTTTAAAATAAAATATCTAATCTTAAAATCGGTTATTTCAAGTCCTAGAGAAAGGGAGTTAAAAATTAATATGCACATTATGGATCATTGTTAACATGTTAGAAAAAGGCAGAAATTATTTTAAAACATTCTATTATTTAATTTTCACAATACGCCATCAGGTAAGTTTCATTATATTAGTTAACAAATGAGAAAGTGAATTCCATAAAATTGGGTTTACTTCATAAGGACTAGTATGCAACAACATCAAAATTAGGAGAAATTCACAATTTATATGTGCGGCGGCCTGCTCGGTCGGTCGAGGTGGGGTCTGGCTGCGGACGAGGGGTCGGTCCCGCTTTGGATGAGGAGTCGGTCCCACTTGGGACGGGGGGTCGGTCTGGCAGCAGACGAGGGGTCGGTCTCACAGGGGTTGCGCGGTTCGGCTGACGGGGTCGCCCGGCAAAGCCGGCGACGAGGGGGTCGCCCGGAGAAGCAGGCGACGAGGGGGTCGCCCGGAGAAGCAGGCGACGAGGGGGTCGCCCAGAGAAGCAGGCGACGAACTGGGGACAAGGGAGGCCAGGCCCTTGTCAGGGGCTCTCAGGACTGGAGGGCGCACGGCAGAAGAACTACCGCGGAGACAAGGTAAACACGCAAGTCCAACTTCATTGAGGGAGAGGCAACAGTTTTATAGGGGCTGGGGAAGGCTGATTGGTCGAAGCCACGCCCTGTTCTGATTGGCTGCCGGAGAAAGGTCAGTGGGAGGTACTGGAAGGGGGAGGGGTGGTGGTTAGGGATTGGCTGTTGTTGTTGCTGGGGGAAGTGGCAGGGTTTAGGGATTGGTGGCTGCTGTTGCTGGGGTACAGGGCAGACTTGAGTTTCCCGCCCATGCCTGGCTGTTGCTGCTGTGGGGAGGGGGGGGAAGGGCAGACTGGAGTTTTCCTCCCTGCGCCTGCGCAGGGAGAAAGAAGAAGAAGGGTGATGCATCATAAGGCATCGTGTGGCGCTATCCGGGAGGAGGGGCGGCCACGGAAGCATGGCTGCCGAGAAGGGGAGACCCGAGGGCTCTCTACGCCCATGCCGAGCTCCCTTCAGGGGTGGCGGTGGGCCCGACCAACCACCCTATTATGGGGGCAGCGGCTTGGAATTAGGCCTACCGCGGCTGCTCCCCCGCCAGGCCAGCAAACCACACTTCAGCCGGAGGGGTGACCGCATATATGTATGTTAATCAAAGAAGAGCTGGATTAATTTTGACAGCAGAATCTGGGCCCTGAAAAATGATACTTCAGCAAAGCTTTCTAAAGTACCCCTGAAGAGCTGTACAGAACATATGTCTAGGGTGCATGGTAATGTTTGGATATACTCATAGTGGCAACAATTAAAAACCACAGCAGGGGGGGTACTGGGTTCCTGGCCAGTGGTGCTCTGTCGTGGTCCCTAGGGGAGCAGCGACAGTCTCCCAGGTACAGTGGTGGGGACCGGGAGGGAGTGAGGGTTCAACAGTGAGCCCCTGATACTAATGACTATGCTTGTGAGCTGATAAACCCAAAATAAGAACAAGGCCTAGAGCAACTTTGTGCCTGGGAATTTCCTTCTGTCAGCCTTCATGTTACTCAAATGTGGCCAGTCTCGAAGCCAAACTCAGCATGTAAATGCAATGCCTTCCCCCCAGCGTGGGACATGACACCCGGGGATGAGCCTCCCTGGCAACGAGGGACCACTATCAACTACCAACTGATGATGCAACTGGAAAATGACCTTATATGGAAGGTTCAATGCGGATCAGCAGAATATCCATGTCTACATAAAATACCATGACTTTAAAATGCTGTTTGACCTAAAGTAAGGGGGAAATGGAAAGGAGAAATGAGTTTATATGGCTACGAGTTTCTAAAAAAGAGTCTGGAGGCTGGCAGAAGGTTTGCCCTCCTGCACAACTGAGCAGAGTCAGAGAGACAGATAAAGCAGATACAACCCCCAGATATTGGTTCCTTTGAGGGCTAAAGAGACCCATGGGAGTTATGGTCGTGGCCGATGGGGTTAACTACCAGGGCAGATGGCCCCTCTTTGGAAATGGTGTTTATGTGTGATGAATCTGGACTCAGATGGGATCTCCCTTCATAAGACTTTCATGCTAATGTGCTGGAGGTGCAGTTAATGTTGGGGTTTAAGATATATTTAGGGGATTTGAATCTCTGGACTGACAATGTGATAGCCAGATCCTGAGCCTCAACAGACTCCAGCACCTACAATCTGATTTATTGGACTTACCACACTCAGCTAAGATGGAGTTGAAGAAGGACAACCACCACACCGTGGAGCCTAGAGTGATTACAACTGAAAATGGGAGGATTGCATCCAGCATCCAGGTGGAATCTGAGCCTCCTCTTGACATAAAGGTGCAATGGACACAACCAATCCAGTGTCCACATAGAAGAGGTGGCATTGGATTGGGAAAAGTGGACATAATGGACAAAGGTTATGGGGAAAGGCAGGAAGAGATGAGAGGTGGAGGCTTCTTCGGGACATGGAGCTGCCCTGGATGGTGCTTCAGAGGTAATCACCGGACATTGTAAATCCTCACAGGGCCCACTTGATGGAATGGAGGAGAGTATGGGCCATGATGTGAACCAATGTATATGAGGTGCGGAGGTGCCCAAAGATGTACTTACCAAATCCGGTGGATGTGTCATGATGATGGGAACGAGTGTTGTTGGGGGGGGGGAGAGGGGAGGTGGGGGGGTGGGGTTGAATGGGACCTCACATATATATTTTTAATGTAATATTATTACAAAGTCAATAAAAAATAAAAAAATTAAAAAAAATAAAAAATAAAAAAAAAAATAAAGTACCCCTGAAGGTACAAATCTCTGGGACAGCTCATATTTTCCAGTTTGAAGTAGAACAAATATTTATTAAGACAGGAAACTTTACATTTAATAACATTAAGTTCCCCACAATGATTTTAAGTATTAACAATTATAATCCCAAAATGATTTCAAAAAGTTAAGCACAACCATTGAAGGATTTCATTCAAGGTAATAGTGCTGGAATATGGAGAAGGACTTGAACTCTGGACTTGTGACATCCTGGAATTAAAACCTACACTTTTAGTGTATACTTATTGTATTATTTTCTCCCTAACACCTTGGTAAATATGGGCACGGGAGTAAACAGACACACCCCTAAGAACTCATTTTTTACCAAGCAACTCCTAGACAAGGTCTTAGATAAAAGAGAAGGTTGTTGAAAAGGCCAGAGCCAGAAAGAATGAGGAGTGAAGTTGGCAGAGGTGTTACCCCAATGCTAACCTTTCTTTTGGGGGATCAATTTTCCTTGGAAATACGGAAAACAATGAAATACGCTTCCTTCCTAATGATAACAAGCTACTGGAAGAATAAGGCATGAGGCAAATTGTACAACCTACTGACGACTGGAGGAGTTTCAAAAAGAAGGGAGAGAGCAAGGAAAAGACAGTCGGGATGGTGCTGATGAACTGGGTGCAACAGTGGTGTTCCAGGACAAGAGTCACCACTTTGAAGTGAGTTAGGGTATAAGAAAGTTCAAGAGCTTGGTGGACACAGGGACATAGGACCTCTACAACTTGTAGGATTGAAATACGGAACAACAGTTCCAGAAAATACACAATTAGAAAATTTATAGATGAGAAACCCACAGTTTGTGACGTTGAAAAATGATACAATTCTAGACTCGTAGTCCACGAAGACCCCAACACGACAGGGACGAACAGTCAGGTAGAGGGTCAATATTGAGGGATGTGAGGAAGAAGAATCCTCAAAAGCATTATAGTTATATTGATTTTGTAAACCAATAACCCAGTAGCCATATCGAGGTTGATATGTGGAGTAATCATTTTGAAAATGTGCACTGCTACCAAACACTGGAGGGGGAATCTGACAACTTAGTCTCATACCGTAGGTGAAATAAGAAGTCTGAAATGAAGAGCTACCAAAATTTGAAAAGGCAGTCTGGTTTCCACATTTTACCCCCAGGAACCAGGAACTTTTCTGGGACACATCAACCTCCCAGTAATGTTTCCCTGATGTTATCATGTGAGAGCCCAGGATATCACAAACGTAATTGCTCATCATCTGTAAATTCAAAGAGGCTGAAGATCTCACTTGTCTCCGATCCTCAGAAATTACAATATTTGAATTGGTCGTGACTGGATTCAGCGTCATGTGCACTGTGGGAAAATTACAGAGCGTGTGAAGGATATGAAGATATTTTATTCAAGATATTTGATAAGGATCTTAATAAGTTGAGAGGGAGCTAGGAAGAACTTTCATCAGGGGTCATAGGGAGAGAGGGAACACTGGAGAAATCTTAGGTATGTGGGCATTAGAAGAGTGAACATTAAGGCATGAGGCTTCCTAGAGCAGACAAAATTCTGAAAGATGATCATAACAGGGTGGCAAGAAGATAACTTTTTTTTTCTTACCCCAGTAGCACTGGACATCTCTCAGCTCTGAAATGACAAAAAAATTCCATAAGATTAAATACAAGCAAAAGAGTCAACCCTGAAATCAATTTCTTCTCCAGACTGGGCAAAATGAGGGGTCTATGATGAGGCAGTGAAGTGGTCAATGAGAAAATAAACCAGACTTCTGGCCATTCCCATAAATATGACCACATCTTCAGCACACACTATCCCTCCATTTATGATTCCCCTCACCAAGAAAATGCACCTTCTTCCCATTTGTCTGTTTTCCCACGAAGAATCCCAAGACACACCTTCCCCTGACTCTCCTTACCTTTAAACACTCGCAGGATCCCACTCAGATCTGGAGCTCGGAATACACTCCTTTGTTTGTTTTGAAAACTTATTGGCTTCTTCAGGGTCAAACTCTCACTCCTAGGGATGACAAAATTTGACGCCCACACCTCTGATCATTTGTCCCTGCATACCACTAGCATACTCTCTTTAAACCTCACTCATACAATGGCGCCCTTCTCCTTAAGAGACTGAGAGGGAATAAAGAAAACTCCTGTGTCTGGAGCCTGAGGACCTGTACATATCCACCCTCCCAATTACACTCTGAGATGCCTTGGGAAGGTTTAAGCACTCAGAAGGAGTTTCTTTCTTCTAAAATGAAATAATTATCCCTTCCCTCTCTAACTCCTAGAAATCATTTAGAATTTATGAAAGAATTGACTTTAAAATAACTTTTGGTATCTCTAAAAAAAAAAAAAGACCACCTAATGTATAGAAAAGTCACTGCCATGGATGTGGGTTCCCAAGGACATAGGCAGAAAGTGAAGTTGCGCAACTTGAATGCTGGGTGGCTGCAACATATCAAGTGTGGGAATCCTCTCTAGAGGAACTCAAGAGTATTCAAAGTATGTGTCCCTGTAAGAAGCCCACAGAAAAACATGTGAGGTGTAGGTTCTCTGGGAAAAAGTTATAACACTTGGTAATGAAGGAGTTCTGAACATCAAACTATGTATTTTAAAAAGCTTAATGATGCCAGGTAGGTTTGCAATTTTAGACAGTCTTATGCCACCTTTCTGTACTGGCTTCAATATGAGTAACCAAGATGGATCACTTGTTTGCACTAGAGCCAAACCTTTATTCCCTAAGACTTGAGTCTGTTCATGAAAATCTACATAGAATCACATAGAAATATCTGGCCTCTTCCATTCCCAGGGGAGAAATATAAATATAAAGGAGTTGTAACTATGCAAGACTCTGGCTACTTGTCAGATTAAAAAAAAAAAAAGAAGACACTCTCCCACACCCGTGATAAAGGAAGCACCTATGAAATAGGATAACCAAAGCTGTATACAGGCACAAGGGAAGAATAAAATCTACATCTTAGGGGTCTGATCTTGGTAACATGGAAGAACAAGGTTGAACTATGGAAAAATAGTCCCACCTTTAATACCCCTACTTGAGGTAACAAGCATGCTACCATCGTTGGGCAGGCCCAGCACGTTGAGATGAGGCCTCGTCTCCTGCTGGGTGAGTGCTTGGCGCCGGTAGATTGTCGCCCCCCTGCTACTCTTGCCCATAACGGCTGCCTCCTCTATCTCCACCCAGCATCCAGTCTCCATAGGGGCCGCCCTAGGGTAATCGGCCTGCCTCTCCCGCGCCTCACCAGAACCCAACCCACAACTTCCCCTTATCTTCTGCCCCAGCCCCCATATACCCCCCGCCAGAATGATAACCTCACCTCTGCCCCTTTACCTAGCAACAGCCTCCAACAACCAATCGGAGGTCGCCTTCAGCTTAAGCCAATCCGCACCCCACACGTCGCCCCTTACCCTCGTACCTCACCCCCAACCGTCCCCCAGCCAATTAGCGGCCTCCCCTCACATACATTGCCTTATTTGGCTTAGCCTTGCTACCGCCAGCACCCTAGCCTATATAAACGCTTGTCTTCCTCAATAAAGCAGAGGCGTTGCCACCACTCTCCGTCTCCGCAGCATTCTTTGCGCCGCTGTGCGTCCGCCCTTGACACCGCCCACTGGCCTCCTCACCTACTGGCTCCAATAATGTGACTTCCCATATTCCTGACCATGAATCTGGTCCATTCTCAATAATTATGGAAACTCTCACATTGATTTGTGATCATGAACTTAGGGTAAAATTACATCCAAATTTTCTTGCCCTGAAAGATATTTCATGTTAATTGATCTCCAGATAACTTTCATGGGTACAAACCACTTTTTGCAACACAAAATTTCCATCTCTGGTCTCCCATATATACCTTCTCAAGATGCCATGCACATCCTAGGGAAAAGAGAGAAGACATGAGTCAAGAAGTGATAGTTCCTCTCCCCAAATACAAAGTCTCATCAAATCCCCACCAACCCCTAATATGATAAGATTACAGAGATGGTCCTGCAGTGGGGGCCTAAAAGTATACAAAAGACACAGACAGTAATTGCTAAAGACTCATATGAGGCTATCGGGTTCCCTAACATAGAATTAGCTTTGCCTCTTGTGGAAGTATAGCAAAAGGCTTTCCTTGTGAAAATAGGATATATTTAAAAGGAAGAGGCCTACATTTTTTTCCCCCAAATGCACGTGGTTACCCATGAACTGATGTGAATAATTCACTGTTCTTTCATTTTTCCAAATATATGTAAAGCGGTACACTATTATTTGCCAAATACACCAGGTTTTGGAGAAAATAAGCTCTACAACTGATTACAAGCCTCAAGAAGTTTACATTTGTAATCAAAGTATCTTTTAAAAAATAAACAGTGGGGAAAAAGTTTACATTATTTTTTGCAGAGATACAAACAAGTGTTTTAACACAGGTGTTTCTCAAGCATCTCTCCTCTCATTCGGTACACTAAGTATAAGTTACTTCATCCACTCCCTTAAACTCAACACACACATATATGTGCTTCCTATTCCCAACTCTTTATTTTTAGTCATATTTGTCTTTTAAAAACACATTAATATATTCAGTAGTATAGAAGCTGCAGGAAGGAGCAACATAGGTTGCCTAATACATAACTTACTATTCAGTAACTACATTGTCTGCTCTCTCATATCCCATTGTCCATAATGTTACCAATATCTATTCAGACACAGTCCTAAAGTCTAAGTATCTTGACCTAAATTCCAGTTCCTACCAAGCCAGTTTTTGAGCCATTTGTTGTCCTTCATAGCCAAAGATGCAATTTATTTTTATGAACAGATATGTACAATAAATTTAGTCTCCTTACTCCAACCATGTTCTTCCATGTCACCAAAGATTAGGGCAACAACTGTGTCTACAAATACCAAAATGGTTTTACTCTCTGTATTAGGGTTCTTTTGTTGTATATGACTTAAACCAAATAAAGGTGAATTAAGCAGAGTAAAGGATTTGGGGTGGCAGTTATAACTTTTTTCACAGCTAAATTTTGAAGCGTCAACCTGATCATCAGATCTGGTCTATGTATTTCTCCAAATTCTATTTATTCCCTCTAAGTTGAACTTATATTCAGACAAAATATAAAGGAAACTTGGGTATTCTGATACATTTGGCAGCAGAAAAGAGAACTTCCAGGTTGTAACAATGAAACTAAAATATATAATAAATATGTAAATAAATAGATTCTATCTGGTTTCAGAGATAACTGGTATGAGAGCTCAAATGCCATGTCAATGATATTTCTGAGCTTTTCTCTTCCTATACTGATATTATTCCCAAGTTTCCCATGATCATTCCCGGAATTTATAGGCTTACTTCCAGCTATAAGCCATGAATGGCAACGTCATTTTATAAACATCAAAGAGAAGGAAGACAAGGTTAAAGATGAAAAGAATTTATTAGCTCATATTGAAAAAAAAAAATGACTGGGAGAAGATATTCAAGTACGGTAGCCATTAAGGAGTAATAAGCATGTCTGTGTGAATCAGTACAGATGGTATAAACACGAGAGATCTTTTCATGGAGATGGCAACTGTATGAGTATTGCATATAGCTTGCGGGAGACTAGAACAAAGGGCCATGGAAAAAAGTCTTAAGGCAGTTCCCGAAATTTAGTTGGAAACAGAATCTGGTAATATGGTAAAAATATAAAGGCTATTTTATTCCCACTAATAAACAGCTCAGATCTCATCATTCTTGTCCATAAAACAAGAAAAAGGCTGAACAATCTGAAAATCACAACTCTCCTTAGATCAATCAGAAAATTCAGGTCACAAAGTAAACTGCCACCCAAGAAACCAAGAGAAAGACAGATTACAGAGAATCAAAACTTACCAGGAGTAGAAACTACTGGAGCCAGGAATTGGTAGGACCATGTGAACAACTGAGAAATTGTTGGAGGCAGAGTATAAACTATTTTGAAACTTAATATCCTCAGGACTCAGTTTTGCAGGAGTAGGGGGCCAGAGGAACACACTTTTGTGAATTTTTACTCCAGGAGCCCTAACAGGTTTTCCTGATAAAGATCAGAGAACCCAACCCATTCCAGTCCATCCTGCACCCTATGCTTCTAGCATTAGAAGGAGAAAATATCTATTTTGCAACATGTCCAGTGGGAAACTAATCATTGAAAAATATACCCAGATGATTCAGTAGTCCGGAATGCCCTCAAGGGAAACTACTTTAGCAAGGCCTTATCCAATCTAGGGGAGGAACAAATATAAAACTCTAGCTCCCAATAACCTTAAAGAAAAGAAAGACAAAGAAACTCCTCTAAAGGTCACAGCCCAGGTACTCAGGTTCACTAAAAAATCCTGAAATTTGATCATGATGTTATAGAATGCTTTCCCTTCTCAGTAACTTACCACCACATTGACAGGGCTCCAGTATAACAACAAGGTATCAGAACTGAGAGAGATGCAAGATACCACTCTATTTAAGAAGGGCTTTAGAATGAAACTCAAGGATAACAGCAGAGACAAAAACAAGGACCCCATAGGAAATTAAAGACTCTAACATTACAGCTATAGCAAACATTAAACACAACCAGAAAAACAAAACAAAACCAAAAAGAATTTCGTACCAAGGCATATTTGCCTCAGTTCCTGTAATCTGATACATCATATCGAGCTTTCAACACAAAATTACAAGTCATGTTAAATGGCAAAAAACAGCACAGTCTACAGAAACAAAACAAGCACTAGAACCATAATGAGATATAGGAGATATTGGAGACATCTAATTTTAAATAATTATGATTAATAGGCTAGGGACTTAATGAAAAAAGTAGACAACATATAATAACAGATAGGCAATGTAAGTAAAGATATTGGAATTCTAAGAAAGAATCAAAAAGGAATGCTAGAAAGAAAAGTCAGTATAACAAAAGTAAAGAATGCCTTGGATGGGATCATTACTAGACTGGACATAGCTGAGAACAGAAGCAGTTAGCTTATAGGTACATCAAGAGAAACTTTCAAAACTAAAATGCAAAGAGAAAAAAAGAAGTTAAAATTCTGCAGAATTTCTAGGAACTGTTAGACAATAACAAAAGTTATGACAAATCTGTAAAGGATATACCAGGAAAAGATAGAGAGAAGAGAGAAGAAATTATTGAAGTCATAATGACTGAGAACTCTCCAAAATTAAAAATAGACAACAAACTAGATGTCCAAAAATCTCAGTGAATATCAAGCAGGATAAATCCTAACAAATCTATACCACATATATCATATTCAAACTACAGAATGCCAAAGACAAAAAGAAAATTTTGAAAGAAGCCAAGGACGGTGGGAAGAACTTCGCCTTTAAAGGACAAAGGATAATAATTAGATCAGCCTTTTTTATGGAAACCTTGTGTATTAGCCAGGGTTCTCCAGGGAAACATAATCAATAAGGGATATCTGTAGTAAGCGATTTATCAGAGTTTCTCACGCAGCCGTGGGGATGCACAAGTCCATGTTCCACAGGCAGGCTGCAACCAGGAGCTCCGATGAAAGTCCAATGAAGATTATTGACAAGTTCTGGGAGATGCTGGTTGTCCAAAGACGAGTTGGGAAATTCTCTCTCAATGCTGGAATCACTTCCCCTTTTAAGGGAATCAACTGATTGGGTTATGTATCACTCACTACTGATAGCAATCTCCCTGACTGATGTAATTATAACCAGCTATCTATGATTTACCACTGCACTAAAGTCAATGGAGACTAAAGTCCATAAACGCCCTTGTATTACAGTTAGCCCAGTGCTTGCTTGACCAAACAACTGGGCACAGTTACCTAGCCAAGTTGACACATTACCCTAACCATCACAGTCCACCCCTTGTCTACTCGGAAACCATACACAATATCTTAAACCATACTTAGTCTCTAAGTAAAAACAATAAAAGACATGCATATATATATATTTCCGCCTAACAATGTTCAACTCACCTGCATACAACCGGAAACGCATTAATTCCATACAGAATAGGGTGCAAATTCTTGGGTAATAGTCACTCTCAAACTTGACATCCTCAAATATTATGACATGAAATGGATACAAAGTATTATATGATAAGGGGAAAATTGGGGGAAGAAGACAAAGAAATTCTATTTGTGTATATATACTATCATCATAATGAAACAAGGAAAAAAGAGTCATGACCATTTTAGTCCTTATTTCTGTAACTGGTCACATGGTTGAAGTTTATTTTTATCATTACCTTTTTCCACTACCCGTTCCATGTTTCCATTACCCTCAGCTCCTACCCACTCCTGGTACCAAATATTGTATTGGTCAGCCAAAGGGTTGCTGATGCAAAATACCAGAAAATGGATGGTTTTTATAAAGGATATTTACTTGGGGTAGGAGCTTACAGATACCAGGCCATAAAGCTTCAGTTACTTCCCTCACCAAAGTCGATTTGGAGCTAGATGGCTGCCAATGTCTGCAAGGGTTCAGGCTTCCTGGGTTTTTACGTTCCTGGGGCTTGCTTTTCTCTAGGTTGAAGGTTCCTTTCCTCCTGGGGCTGGCTTCTCTTTCCTCTGTGAGCTTACTTGCCAGGGCTCCAGCTTAGGACTTCAGCATCAAACTCCAACATCAAAACTCCAACATCGCAAAATCCTCAACTCTGTTCTTTGCCATGCCTTTTATCTGTGAGTCAGGTGGGTGGGGACTCAACTTTCTAATCATAACTCAATCATGCCCAGGTACAGAGCAGATTACAAGCATAACCCATAACTATTTTTTTGAATTCATAACCATATCAAGCTGCTACACCTTGCAAGCAAGAAGAGAATAGAATATATAAATGTTGATAGAAAAAAAAAAAGTCACAGATATAGAATTCTGTACCCTGCTGAAAGACCCTTCAAAAATAAAAGGGATCTAATTCAATGGAGTGAACTTCAGGATCCATGGGTTATAATCCTGATTATCTGATGCAAGTTTTCCTACTCTAGTGCCATCTGGGGGTATTACTTCTAAAATAAAATTCCTACATTAAATTAAAAAAAAAAAGAAAAAGAAAAGAAAGGAATTACTTTCAGATGAACAAAATATGAGGGAATTTGTTGCCAGTATACCAGCAGTGTATAAGAAATTTTAAAAGAAGTCCTTTAAGGAAGCGGATTTGGCTCAACTGATAGAGCATCTGCCTACCACATGGGAGGTCCAGGGTTCAAACCCAGGGCACCCTGACCCATGTGGTGAGCTGGCCCATGCACAGTGCTGATGCACACAAGGAGTGCCTTGCCATGCAGAGGTGTCTACCATGTAGGGAAGTCCCACACCCAAGGAGTACACACTTCAAGGAGAGCCACCCCACACGAAAAAAAGCACAACCTGCCCAGGAGTGGTGTCGCACACACGGAAAGCTGATGCATCAGGATGATTCAACAAAAAGAGACAAAGATTCCCAGTGCCGCCAACAAGAATACAAGTGGACACAGAAGAACACACAGTGAATGGACACAAAAGCAGAAAACTAGCGGGGGAAGGGGAAAGAAATAAATAAATAATATTTCTTTTTAAAAAATATTAATACAGACAAATATTTTAAAAAGTCCTTTAGCGATAAGGAAAATTGTTTAAGTCAAAAACATAGATATAGAAAAGAAAGGAGAAGCATAGGAGAAGAAATCATAGAAGGTAAAATAAAATATTTTATTTCACTAAATCATAATTTGTCTAATAGACAATTGTTCAAAGTAATAATAAGAATGTAATATGAGATTATAAATTTGTAAGTGAAATGAATAACAGATATATTATAAGGGACAGGATGAAATGAGAATACTCTTTTATAAAGTATTTAAACTACACATGATGTGGCATAATATTATTTGAAAGTGGGTTTAGAACAGTGTTGTAAATGTATATTGTACTCTCTAAGGCCACAACTAAATAAATGTCCAATTGCTATGCCAAAAGAAGAGAGGAAATGGAATCACATGAAACACAATTAAAATCAGAGAGGGATGGAAAATAGGGGAGGACAAAAACAAAGAATAAGTGCAATCAATGAGCAAAAAATAGTAAAATATATATATATATTTGACTTAATATACATATAGATGTTTCAAATAGATGTATAAGAAAGCTGGAATAGCTATATTAATTTCAATAAAAGCAGACTTCAGAAAGAGGAGAATTACTAGGAATAAAGAGAAGCATTACATAATGGTAAAGAGTCAATTCTCCAAGAAAAATAACAATCCTTAATGTATGCTCTTAAATTCACAAAGCACCAAAGTAAGTAAGGCAAAATATGATACAATTGCAAAGAATATTTAAAAAAATCCACTTTTATAGTTGGAGACCTGAACATGCATTTATCAGCAATGGACACATCCAGTGGGCAGAATATACGTAAGGATATAATTGAATTTAACAGCAACATCAGTCAAGTGGATTTAATTGAATGTATAATTTTCTAAATTTGTGGGAAGCAGCCAACAGAGCGCTTAGAGGGAAATTTATAGCATGGAAAGCAAATATTAGAAAAGAATCAGATCTTAATCCAATAATCTAAGCTCCAATTTTAGGATACTAAATAAAGAAGAACACTATTTACCTAAAATAAAACAGAGAGAACAAAATAAATAATTTAAATTATAGCAGAAACTAAATGAATGAAAAATAGGAAAGCAATGGGGAAAAATCAACACACCCATAAAAGTTGGTTCTTAGAAACAATCAGTTAAATTGATAAGCCCTTAGACAGGTTACCCAAGAAAAATTTAAAAAATAAAAATTATTACTGTCATAAATTAAATATAGGTCATCAATACTAATCCCATGGACTTTATTGGGCTAGTAAAGGATTATTACGAAAATCTATATGCCCATAAATTTCATAAATTAGATGAAATGGACCAATTGTTTAAAAGACACAATCTACCATAATTCACACAAACCAAAACAGATAATCTAAATAGGCCCACATCTATTAAAGAAATTGAGTCAACAGTAAATATCCTTTCAAAGTAAAGCACCAGGCCCAGATGGTTTCACTGGTGAATACTATCAAATATGTAAGGAACAAATTATACCAATTCTCTATAATTTCTTCCGGAAAATAGAAGCAAAGGAAAAACTTCTAAGTGCATTCTCTGAGACCAGAATTATCCTAATATAAAAACCAGTTAAATATACATTGCAAGAAAGGAAAAGTACAGACCAATATTTCTCCTGTACATACACGAAAAAATCCTCAGAAGATTATTAGCAAATTAAATTCAACATTTTATATAAAAGAATTATACTATACATCCAAGTAGGATTTCTTTCAGGTACATAACACTGGTTAGAATTTGAAAATCCGGTCAGGTAATCCATCATATCAGTAGGTTAAACAAAAATATATTATCCAGATCAGCTAACAGGGAGGTGAAGATGGCCAACCACCACACCAGGGAACTGAGCGTGCCTACAACTGCAAGCAGGCGAATTGCATCCATCAAACATGTAGGAACTAAGCCCGTCTCAATATAAAGGTGGAGTGGACATCACCATCCCATGGTCCACAGGAAAAAGGAATAAAATATGGATTAGAGTGGACTTACTGGTGTTCTACTATAGAACTATTGTGAATCTAGAAATTGAAGAAACTGTAGCACTGATGTGGAGAAAGTAGCCAAAGTAGTAGCTGAGGCAGGAAGAAGGAAGATAAGATGTAATGTGGGGGCATTTTCAGGACTTGGGGTTTCCTAAATGACACTGCAGGGACAGATGCTGGGCATTATATATCCTGCCATAACCCAGTGAATGGACTGGGGGAGAGTGTAAACCACAATGTAAAACTATTATCCATGTGGTGCAGCAGTGCTCCAATGGGATAGGGTGGGATGTGGGGTATATAGGAACACTTATATTTTTTAATGTGACATTTTGTGATCTATGTATCTTCAAAAAAACATAATTAAAAATAAATCATTTTAAAAGATGCAGAATATCACTTGATAAATCCAATACCAAGTTATGATAAAAAATCAACAAAATAAAAATAGTGGGAAACTTTCTCACTTGCTAATAAACATCTACAAAAAATCTACAGCCATTATCATATTGAATGGTGAGAAATCAGATGCTGACCTCTAAGACTAAGAACAAAGGTGAAGGTGTTCCCTTTCACCAGTTATATAGACTGAAATCCTAGCTAATGCAATATGACAAGAAAAGGAAATCAAAGATACACAGATGGGACTAGAAAACATAAAACCACTTTTATTAACAAATAAAATTATTATCTGTCTTGAAAATCCCAAAGAATTAACAAAAATTCTCTAAGAAATAATAAGCAATTATAGCAAGGTTGCAGGATTCAAGGTTAATGTAAAAAATCACATGTTTTCCTGTACAGAAGCAATGAACAATTGGAGATATAACTTCATATCATAGTATCATGTACATTAGCATCATAAAAAAAGAAACAGATAAAAATACATCAAAATATTTACAAGGCCTATATGAGGAAAGTATCAAAAGTCCAGTGAAAGAAATCAAAGATCTATATAAATAGAGAGGCTTTCCATGTTCATGCACAGGATGACTCAATATTGTTAAATTGTCACTGTATGCTAAGTTAATCTGAGGATTCAAAACAATGTCCATCAAAATTCCAGCAAATTATTTGCAGATATGAAAAAAATTCTAAACTTTCTTTAGAAAGGCAAAAGCAACCAGAATAGCCAAAACACTACTAAAGAACAAGAAAACCATAACTGATGCCACCCAATTTTAAGACTCACCATGAAACTACATAATCAAGACAGGGAGGTATTGACAAAGGAAGAAACTAAAAAACAATGGAAGAATGAGGAGACTGGAAATAGACCCACACAAAGACAGTCAAGTGATCTACCACCAAGCCTCAAAGTCAACTCAGTGGAAAAAGTACATTTTCAACAAATGGTGCTGGTATAATTGGAAACCACATGCATAAAAATGAATCTAGAAGCAGACCTTATACCTTTTGTAAAAATTAGCTCAAAATGGATTACAGCCTTAAGTGTAAAACTTTATAGTTTCATAACTTGCATAAAATAATGTAGGAGAAAATCTAGAGGATCTTACATTTGGTAATGCATTTTCAGATACAACATCAAAAGGATGTTCAATGACTGAAGAAAAAAAAAGGATAGACACTTCTCAAGTGAAAAATTTCTGCTTTGTGAAAGATTCCATTAAGAGAATGAAAAGACAGACCATAGACAAGCAGAATATCTTTGCAAACACATATCTGATAAAGGATTTATTGTCAGAGTCTACCAAGAACACTCAAAACTCAACAATAAGAAACTATCCAGTTAAAAAATGGGCAAAAGATCTGAACAGACACCTCACTAAAGATATACAGGTAACAAATAAGACTTTGACAAGATGCTCAAAAACTTATGTCATTAGGGAATTGAAAACTAAAACAAGGATATGCCACTACATACCTACTAGAATGAATAAAATCCGCAACACTGACAATACCAAATGTCGTGGAGAAGTTGGAGTAAGAGGAACTCTCATTCATTGCTAATGGAAATACAAAACGGTACAGCTACTTTAGAGGACAGTTTGGTAGTTTCTTAGGAAACTCAATAAGGTCTTACCATATGTACCTGCAATCATATTACTAGGTGTTTACCCATATCACTTAAAAACTTATGTCCACATAAAAACATGCACAAAAATGCTCATGGCAGCTTTTTTCCTAATTACCCCAAGCTGAAAGCAACTAGCTGTCTTCCATAAGGTGGGACAGATAAACAATCTGTGGTCCATAAGTGGAATATTATCCAGTGATAAACCATATGTGCTACTAAGCCGCCAAAAGACATGGAGGGACCGAAATCACACAGTTAAATGTAAGAAGTCAGTCTGAATTGATCCCAACTATACGGCATTCTGGAAAAGGCAAAACTACAGAGAGATTTAAAACACTGTGATTGACAGTCATGGAAGGAAAAGGAGAGGAAAAATCTTTTAAAACTGTACATTGTAAATGCATATAGTTTACTGTATGTCAATTATACTTCAATAAAGGTGTTAAAAAATGAAAATGGAAAGGCCTACAATGGACCTGGGTCCTCGAGTTCATTATTAACTTTCCAGATGACTGACAAGCAACAAATTTGAGAACATCCGACCTAAAATAATTTAACACACAAACACACAAGGAAAGGAGGCTAAAACAGATCTTCAAAATACACAAGGCAAAACTGAAAGAATTAAAAGGGAAAATAGATAAACTATAATAGTTGGAGATATCAATAAGTCACTCTAATAAATGATAGAAATAGCTAGTACAAACACCATCAAGGATATAGAAGCCATAGACAACACAATCAACCAACCTGGCCTAAGTAAAATCAATATTCCACCTAATAATTTACATTATTTTCTAATGCATATAGAACATTTTCATGGATACACAATATGCTTCAAACATTTAAATGTACTGAAATAATAAAATACATATTCTTTGATTGCATTGGAATTGAATGTGAAATCCAACATAGTTTTGAGAAATCTCAAATTATTTTGAAATTAAACAACATGTAAATATTCTAATGGTTGTTAATGTCATCACAAAGGTAATTTGGAAATATGTTGGCTTAAATAAAAATGAAACCACAAAAGTTAAAATGTCTGGAATGGTATAACTGACAATTATACCGTTAAAATACATTCAGAAAGGAAGATCTCAAATTAGTAACCTAAGCTTCCATTTTAAGAAACTAGAAAAAGAAGAGCAAACCACACAAAAAGCGAAAAAAAAAAAAAGAAAGAATAAAGTTAAAAAAAGAAAGAAATGACATAGGAAATTAAATAGATAAAATTAATGAAGTGAAAATTAAGCTCTTTGAAAAGATCAACAAAATTAACAAACATTAAGTAAACTGACCAAGAAAAATGAGAGAAGAAACCTATTACCAAAATCAAGAATGAAAGAAAGTCATTACTATGGGTGCTATAGTCCGTAAACGGATTATAAGGGGGTATTAGGACCACCTTTAGTCCAACAAATTAAACAACTTAAATGAAATGAGCAAATGCCTACAGAAACACATTAACAAAAATTGACTTAAGAAGAAATGAAAATCTAAGTAAATCAAGTAAAGAATTTAAAATTGTAAAACTTTCCTGAAAAAGAAAACCCCAGATTAAAATGGCTTTACTGGTGAATGCTACAGAATGTTTAAAGAAGAAATAATACCAATCCGTCACAAATTTTTTTCCAGGAAATTCAGGAGGGGACAAATTCTACCTCATTCTTTAAGTACAAAAAGAAAAATAAAATAACGCCTCTTGGAACTCAAAATTTCCATGTTTGCCGGTGCCTAAAACACATTAAGAGGTGCCTGACAAACGCTCTGCCCAAGATGACATAAAACAGGAGAAGCTTAAAGATATCACTGTGAATGGGGACCTCATATTTTTTGAAGGTAACATTTTTTAAAAAATGAATAAATAATATTAAAAAAAAAAGGTATCACTGGATACACTTCAGGTCAAATTTTTGCAAAACAATTTAAAAGTTAATACAAATGGTATTTTCCCCTGCTCTTCATGCATTCAATTATTCCTTTAGCCTTGGAAATAGATGCAGGGAAGGGGCACTGCAGGGCCAAAGGAACCTTAGTGTCACCACCAGAAAGAACCCAGCAACACACAAGAGAACAAAACTAAATCTTCCCTTTTCCCTAATCTGAGAGGCAGAGGCTCCTTCTCAAGTCTTACCTGCAGCATCTCCACACTTGACCCCTGCAAATGATGCTCCACATCTGAGATGAGCTCTCTCAAAAGCTGGCTCTGCTTGATCAGATCATTCTCTTCCTTTGCCATGGTATCCAGAACTTTCTCCTCCTCTGTTTTCAGCTTTTCCAGCTCTCTCTGCTCCTCGCTATTCAGGACACCTCTCAATTTTTTGAACTCTGCCTGGATATGTTGTCCCTCATTCCGTATATGACTCTTCAGGAAGGAGGAAGAGAGAAAACCAGTCAGTCTAGCAGGCAGAAGGCTAAATTTTCAAAAGACTGGGAGCCATAAAGGGAGCTGTGTACTATGGGGAGATCTCATAGGAATAGGACTTAGAGCAGGAGGACTTTATTAAAGAAGCTGTTTTTTCCCCCCATTATTTTCCCTTCATCACATCCCAGAACAATGACCTCAAGTCTGTCTCAGGGATTTCCATCCTGACCCCAGATTGGATACTGGGTGAAGCTTGGTTGGCAGGCAGCTGTCCTTCCAGCATGATTCTCCACCAACTCCCTCCTTTATCTCCTGCTTAATGTTGAATCCTGTGGAGAGAATCCTAGGCCACTGCCAAGCATCTTCGCCACAAGGTGTCACAGAGTCAAACAAAATAACAAGGATAGAGTGCAGGATTCACCAGCCTATAGAGTCCCTTTATATATTCACCTCCAAAATATCATTCGTGACATACGCACTTTCCAGTCTCCAGGCCCCATCAGGGAAGAGACTAAGAAAAGCAGGAATCATGTAACTTCTGGACTGATTAACTGTCCGTGAACAAAGAGGAAGGGGCCTCCTTGTGACAAGAAGCATAGGTGCTGCCCAGATTCCTCTCACAATTTCCTCAGGAGGAGTCTGCTTTTACCTTCCAGAGAGCTCTCTCATTTTTGATGTCTGCTTCTAAAGTCTCAGCTTCCTTCTGGTCTGTCCTCAGCCTCTCCAGAACCTCCTGGAGCTTCTCCTATGGGAAGGAAATCAATATCAGAGTCAAACTATGAGCTTTCTTAACACGTATTGGGGTAAATACAGAATAATCTTAGAAGATGAGAAATGATAGAAATTGTGAGATGGGCTTGGAAGAAAACTTGAGGAGGTGAAAATATTCTTTAAGTCCCAAGCAGCAGAAGTCATCATTCTCTTGCCAAGATTAAGAGCTTGAGTCTATCTTGTCCTAGAAGAATCTGATGCTCCAGAATGGAATGTCCTTTCTTCTCAAACCACGAAGCTCTCTAGTTGCCCTCTTGCTCACGGCACAATGAGAACTTATCTTGGGCATTAAATCTCCACCCATCTAGAATAAGGTACAAAATAATCTATGTCTGGCCAAGAGTATATATTAGGCTTATCTTTTATTTAAATGGGTGGAATGCACAGGAATGTCTTTAAGGCCTTAGAAATTGAACACAGGTTATAGAGAGTGGTAAATGCCCTCAATAGTATAGTGACAAAGTAGGGTGAAAAGTGGAGATTTCCTGTCAGGTCCCACTTTCTGCCCTGTCTCCCTCCTTTTTGGGCTCTCACCTGGTACACCTGGGCTACCTCTTCCAAGAGGAATGTGTGATGACCACGGTGCTCCTGAGACCGCTCACAAAGTAAGCAAATGACGTTCCCATCCTCCTCACAGAAGAGCTGGAGTTTCTCTCCATGCTGTGCACAAAGAATTAACTTTGGCTGTTTCCCTGGGCCCAACTCCACCTCCCTGAGTCTCTCCACTATATTGGCCAGATGACGATTAGGACGGAGGTGCTCACGCTGGTAGCTGGTCCGGCACACAGGACAGCTGCTTTCCCCTTCTTGGCTGATCTGTGATTGCTTGCTATTCCCTGTGATGCAGGCTTGGCAGAAGCTGTGGCCACAGTCTATGCTCAGGGGTTCTGTCATGAAGTCTAGGCAGATGGGGCAGGTCACCTCTTCCTTTATGTCTACCAGGATTTCTGAAGCCATTGCCGCTGCTCCCCTGCTTCTCGCTGTCCTGACTTCTGAGGCTCTTTTATTTCATAAATTCCTGCATGATTGGGATAATTAAAAGGAGGCAGGTTAAGAAAGATAGGAATAAAAAGGATATTGATTATGCAAAACTCAAGATGTGCCAAGACCAAAATACTGAACGACAAAAACAAGGGTGAGAAAAACAAGAAAGGGAGTTCAATGGCTGGGTAAAAATGGATTTCCATAATGATTCCAAACCTTCTTCCTACTTCATGTCATGTGATAAATTTCATCCTTATCTGCAATGATTATTTTACTTTCTTTTATTTTGTTATTTCATTCTTCTTTATTTGTTTGTTGTTGTTGTTCTTTTCCTTTACTCTTACTGCACAGAAAGAAACCCTGGTGCCCTTTCTACCAAGACCCTTGTGGGGCCCATCAGGTATTGTTTTGTTTTCCACACCAAAGGCACTGATGCCTCAGGGCTTTTGCACTTGCTCTTCTCTCGGCTGATTGTTCCTTGATTCTGCTATGACTTACTTCCAATGCGTGAGTCCCATACATGAGCCTCTCTTTACAAGTCCTTTCATATTCTCCCCTTACACATCTCCTTTCAGAAGGGCCTACTCTATCTACCTTTTATCTACAGCATAACCAGTTCGATTTCTATTGTCACTGTTTCTCTTACTGTTACTATACAATACATGACAATGAGTGCACACATGATAAGAACAAGCCTTTCACCAGTGAGGAATGAGATATGGCAAGTGAATAACAAGCATTACTTATATTCGATGTACAAAGCTGGGATGAACCTAATGTATTCAGTGTCCTCCTTCCGAGGTCTGTCTCCTACCACACAGAGTTCAAAAATTCAGTAGAAGTTAATACACAAATCCATTAACACCCAAAGATATGGGGGTGTAGAAATGGATATATCCAGACCAGCTGGCAGGTTCTGAGTAGTCTTCTGTTTGCAGGCAGAAGGTTCATGTTGGCTGGGAGATGTGCCAAAGACATTAACAGGAGCCCACATGTGTGTGTGTATGGATGGTAGAGAACGAAGGGGTACAGATATATTTAAAGATCACACATGTCAGAGACCTAAGAAAGAAACACAGATGGGTTGTCTGTTGGTCTTTGGAGAAAAGTCTCCAAATATAGCATGATGTCATTCAACAAACTATCCTTGATAGATTATATGCTAGGAGCTGGACTGAAGTCCCAAAATATAAAGATGAGTTTAAATAGAGTTTAAATCATTATGAAAACAATGGTCACCTGAACAGTCAAAAAAATTAAATAATTAGCCATACATGTACAAAAGAGCACATATGTCAAACACTATGAGAGATAGATGTGTTATTGGGGAATCAAATGATGGGGCAGACAGACAGTTATTTAAGAATTCCATCTTGAAAATATAAAGGTCAAACTGAAAGATGAAGAATATGATGGAAATATGGGATAAGAATAGAGGAAGATTACTTAGCTAGAAGAAATTGCATACATGAATGCCCTGTTCAGAGAGGGGACAGTGTGTTCACTCTGTAGCCACCTGCCCTCATGGCTGTGCAAGCACCATCAGCCAGAGTGAGTTTTAAAGCAGACATCAGTCTCATCCCTTCTCTTCTCAAATCCAAATCCTCCAGAGTGAAGCCTGAATTTATAATTATAGACTTCAGGTCACATGGCCCATCCCCTCCCACTGCCTCATCCATCTGACCCACCCCCTGCTCCTCTCTACACATTGCTCTCCAATGCACACTAGATTCTCCCATAGGTTTTTTTTTTACCATTCCAGACAAAACCCCATCTGAGAGCCTTTACATCCCTCCTTTCCTTAAAAACCATTCAAGATCACTTTCTTACAATGAGGTCAAATCTGAAATCTACTTACAGTTATAAAGTCCTTCAGGACTACAGCCCTAATCTAGCACTTTTTAATTTTTATTTATTTATGTATTCTTAGGAGTTACGAGGGGTTGAACCCAAGACCTAGCACATGGGAAGCAGGCGTTCAACCACTACGCTACATCCACTCCCCTGCTTGTTGTTGAAATGCTGTATCATTGACATTGCTGCTTTTTGCATACTGTATTATTTAATTGTTGTTTCATTTTTCTTTAAACCCACCACAAAATGTAATCTCTTGTAGGCACTTAATATTTATTTATTGTATTTTGAAAGGCTTTTAATTACAATTTGGTCACCCCAGGAGCATTATGCCTTAAAACTTTAGGAAAAATTAAAAAAAAAAAAAATGAATCTGTTGGTTTCAATGTATTAGACCCTGTTGATTAAACAGTCAACCACCATCAGATATGGACCTAGTCCAAGTGTAAGTCACAGTCTCATGAGGAGGCAGATGCCTTGAACTCTGAAAAGGTGGAGGAAAGGAAAATACACATTAGAATCTGTGCAACACAGGCAACAGGGTGGAAAGTGCTCACGGTGAGGAGACCGTGGCCTTTTCTGAGATATTACCAACTCCTTTCCCTAGGCCTGAGCACGCGAAAGTGAACTGGGAATTGAGGTAGTAAGCAATGCAAAGGTGCGTCTAAGATGAGGAAACAAGCTCTAGCGCACAGAGGACACCCGGGGTCGGCCAGGCTCCTGAGGCAGACAGAGCCCAGCACTCAGGGAAAAACCTATTTCCTGTGCCTGGAAATTCTGGGGGGAAAGTGACCACGGGAGCCACTGCAGGGATGGGCAGCGATCAGTTCTTCCAGCCTGTCGACCCAGGCTGTCTCCAGGTCCTCCTCCAGGAGACAAGACCGCCATTTACTCGGCACTCGGGTGGCTGACGCAAGAGACTCCTTCTTTCACTTCAGCACAGTTCCGGCCCCAAATCAAACTCCCGCAAGCACTTACAGTTTTTTCATCACAGGTTCTATCATCTCTGTCTCCCTCAAACTTCCCAAAAGGCAGGCCAGGGGCAGTGGGGTCCGGGATCACTCACCAAACCCAGGAAGTTGATCTCCACAATGGGCTCCCCCAGAATTGCCGCGGAGAAATGCAAGTTAAATTCTCAGTGGCAGACAGGGGACCAATGAGAGGCCGCCACGTAGGGCGGCTGAATACTGCGAGGTGGGGGCATTTCCCGGACTTGGGTGTTGTCCTGAATGATATTGCAGGGACACACGCTGGACATTAAATATCCTACCATAACCCACTGAATGGACTGGCGGAGAGTGTAAACTACAATGTAACCTATAATTCATGGGGTGCAGGAGTGTTCCAAAATGTGTTCACCAATTGTGCAATAAATGTGCCACAATGATGAAAGAGGTTGTTCCTGTGGGAGGAGTGAGGGGATGGGGTATGGGATATATGGGAACCACTTATACTTTTTAATGTAACATTTTTAGTGATCTAATATCTTCAAAAAAATACAACTTAAAAAAAAAGGGGGGGTGCGGGGTGGGGTGGAATCCATTCTGGCGCCTGGCCAGCTAGGCAGTGACTGCTTTCTTGTTCCTCTCCCAAATATTTCTAGGCCCCAAATATACACCTCAGGTGCAGGGTTCCATCTTCACGCCAAATCTCCATCCTATCCTATAAGAGATATTAGGTGAACGTTTTAAAAACTAGTTATTTTTAATGAGGACACACTATCTGAATAGGAAGAAATTGAGTTCCAATTATGTCATCTCTGCAGCCTTGCCAGAACTCTCAGTATGTCAGCTCAATTCTATAAGTACTAGTTGAGCTTATCATATATATTCAGGCCATTTGCAAGTCATGGGGGATAAAATAATGGCCAAGAAAGCCTTGGCATGTGACCTGTTGTAATAGAGAGTCTGATGGAGGACATAATCAATTATGAAGCTCTGTGTAATTTGGTCTGATATGTGTGCAGTTTAAGAACTTTCCAGTGGAATGGGAAAATAAGGTTAATAAAGCATCTTCCATTTGTTAGTTCATGAAGAAAATTTGTCCAAATATCACTGAATGTTCCCAGTCCATTTGTTGATAAGCAATTTCTGCTTCTTATCAAAGCAAGCTGAAATAGGAAGGCTTTCCTGTACTTATAGAGGGACAACTGTGTCAGTGTCCTGTTATACAGCAACTAATGAGACAGGTTAGAACAAAGAAGTTAATAGATGGTACTATGCAAGTGTAATTTTTTATTGAGTTTTGCATACATTTTCAGAGCTTTTTTCCCCTTCATCCCCCTTTCGTAATTTTACACCAGCATTCAAAAAGCAGAACTGACAGATTTTACATTTACTGCAAATGCTTTTGTGCTCTCTTGTCCATCTGTTCTTGTTCTGAAAAGGTGTCAGATGATCCAGTTTCAAGACGATGGAGCATCCATAGAGTGGGTCCCTGACTGACACACATCTTCACACATTAACTAGAGTCAGACATGTAAGGTGAGTAAGAAATCAATTGCAGGGGATTTAAAGCACAGATGATTTTGTGTTGTTACCCACAGAATAATAAGCTAATCCTCACAAACATTTTTTGACTCACATCTGGGGCAGGAACTGAAAACTGCAGTTGCATAACTTAGCTATTTTTCTGTTTCACTTTCTTGTAATAAGTGAAGTTTGTTCTCACAACTAAGAAACTGATGTTTTTCAAATTTAATGATACTACTTATCTCAGTTTTATACCGATTGCATCCATAGTGCTGCTAGTTTCCCTTTCTCATCTTAGTTATCATGTGTTACTATCACTGAGAATCCCACAAACCCACTCTAAACCTTCAAACTCTTAACTTTTCATCAAGGCAGGCAGGGATGTTGATTTTTTGTTCATATTGCTTCAAACTGACCACAAAGTGTAATACACAGAGAGTGATGGTTTCATAGATAAATATACAGATATATAGATATATAACTATAGATATAATTTTAATTGAATTGAACATCATGGCAATAAGAAAGTCTTCTTTTCTATTGGTGTTCTTAATGAACACAATTGCTGAAGTACACATGGAAATTCCAAAAGAATTAACATTTATATAAACCATTTTGCAGATTTTAAACACACAGTATTTCATAGTCTCTCTGTTTCCTTCCGAAGGTTTACTCAGAGATTTATCTCAATGCTTTGTGTTTATTTCCTTTCTCCCACCACACTCTAGTCATAGTAATTCTTACTTTGACCACAGCTTTCTCAAAGAAGAAATGTTAAATCACCATGAACGGGTCAGAGAGGGAGATTTTTCATTAGATTCCTCTTTAGTAAAATTTATAAGGACTGGAGGGGAAACACAGGACCCCGGTGAAGATTTATTGTTCCTTGGTCACTAAGAACAGTGTAAGCAGGAATATGGAGCATGCCAACATGCTCCGCTCTGGAGATAAATTGTGTATGGTGAGAGAAGAGCATGGGTGCATTCCGGTTTCCTACTGGTCTAGTTTTCTCCTCTAGCTTCTCTCTTCCTCAAATCTAATGCATCAGAGGAGGTTCCAGGAAAATCGTCACAGTCCTCCTGACCTCTGGCATCCGCTCACTATTTCCAAATGAATTTCTTATAGTCTCTTTCCAGACATCCCAAGGCAGCATGAGTTACAAGTTGTAGCATGATTCAAGGCTTTCGTAGTCCTATGCTGTCCTGTCTTAATCTACTCTGAAATGTATAATGTGTGCTGGAGTCTGAGTTTAGGCACAACATGGAGAGGAAGCCAGAGAAAACTGATGTTAAGCAAAGAAGAACATGTAAAAAATCAGAAGACACCTGAAATATGTCCTGCAAGAACCTGAGATTGGGGTGTTAAGCTCAAGCTGAAACACTGATGGGGGAAAAAAATTAGGCATAAGGGAGATTCTTGGGAGTTGTAGAGAAGTGATCCTGAGAAAGAGTCAGCTCTTAAACATCCACTCCAGCATGTGTCTTTCTCAGCTTCTAGCAGTGCTTGCACCACAGGCAAGTAACTGGTCCAAAGTTTTTGCAGGTAACCCGCCGGTTCTATGCAACCAGAATGTGGTTTCATTTCAGAGATTCAAAAGAAAGAGGAGAAAAATGATGAATATTTTATTCATGGGAGGGTTGGGAAAGAAAGCACTGGACCAAAAAGAGGTCTTTGTATGAGGAAGCACATCTCCTTTGGTCACTACCATCAATACCCCTATCTCCCTACTTGCTTGCCACACAAATAATTTTCATTCTTAGCCCTTCTCTCCCCTCAGCATGACAAGAAAAATCAATCATAAAATATACCTAAAAATGTATCTACTGTTTTTAAACTCTGAATTCACTGATCATCATATTCCCTAATCCCATCATCTCCTTTCTGAACAACATGGGAATGTAAAATAATGCCACCAGTTAAAAAAAAAAATTACAGATTTTTATAACATGAAACAATAAAATACTACCAATAATAATAGCATATATCCACAAAGAAATTTTACGAAAATCCTCATATCAATTGTACTCATACCGTCCCTAAATGGAAATATCCAGAAGTATATCAACAATTTAATGTATAAACAAACCATGGTGAATTAGTGTAATGTAAAGCACCTCATGTTAAATATGAACCACTGGGAAACAGATGTGACTAAAGTGATTGAGTCCCCATGTACCATATGGGACGTCCCGGGTTCGGTTCCCAGGGACTCCTGGGGAAGGTGTGCTGGCCCATGTGGAGAGCTGATGCAACAAGATGACATAACAAAAAAGAGACACAGAGGAAGAGACAATGAGAGACACACACACAAAAAACAGGGAGTTGAGGTGACACAGGCAATTTAGTGCCTCTCTTTCACATCAGAAAGCCCCGGGAGACGTTCCTGGTGCCTCCTAAAGAGAAGACAAGAAGACAAGCAGACACAGAAGAATGTGCAGCAAATAGACACAGAGGACAAACAGCAAGCACGAGGGGCAAGGGACGGGAGAATAAATAAATGAAATAAATCTTAAAAAAAAACTAATGCATGGAAAATGTGATAAATTGTTTTTTTTAAAAAGTGGAAGATGCCTTATCAGTAGAGCTTATCCTGTATGATTTGGTTCATAAGAAGATGCATGACAGGAAAAACCAACTTTCCTCCTCCACTAATAGAGGCAAATATTCTAACCAAAAAAACACTCCTTTCCCATGGTCAACACTAAAATATGGACAAAATTCTAAAAAGCAACTAGAATTGGAGACACTAGTAGATTACAACAACAAGAAACAGGAACTGCAAGAAACAGAAACTGAATCTTGGAGGAAAGGAACAACTTTGGGTGAGTTTCAGTTTATGCCTTATCACTGGAGGGTAAACCTCAGTCTGAAATGGGTGGACAGTGAAACTCAGGTAACCATCTATAGGCTTATTGGCTTGAAGAACAAGAGGAAGGACTTGGGGCTACCATAGCATCTGGAAGATGATGGGAAAATCCTTGTAAAGGAGAAATCCAGAGAGGGGGAATCCCAGGTTGGGTATATAAACTCTGAATAAACATCTGAACTACACATTTCAGACAGGTGCAAAGCAGCCCAGATAAGACTACAGGAAATGAACAAAGATTTCAGCAGCTGCATCCTGCAGGGGAGAATATAAAATTTGAGTTATATCCAATTAATTGCCTCAAAAATTAATATTCTTGAGAGAAACATGCAAAATCCAGTATCTATAACATATCCTTTGCATTCCAAGGATGTGGGAAAAAGAGGTGAAAAATGGGGGCATTTTGGGGAATTGGATTTATCCTGAATGCCATTGAAATGACAGATAGAGGCCATTATATATACTGCCATAACCTACAAAACTGAGTGAGAGTGTAAACTTCAATGGAAATTATCATCCATACTTAGCGGCAATGCTACAAACGTGTTCATCAATTACAATGGATATACCACACTAATGAAAGAAATCGTTAATGTGGGGAAATGTAGGAGGTGTGGGGTGTGGGGCATATGGGAATTCCTTATATTTTTTTCCCTGTAACATGTTGTGTGACCTAAGTATCTTTTTAAAAATATGTTTTATAAAAAGTAAAGCAAACATGACCCACACTCAAAACAAAAGATTATCAATGGAGATGAACTCCAAAATAGCACAGATGTCAGATTTAGACAAAGACTTAATAGCTGCTATTATATCTGGGGTGAAGGATTTAAAGGAAATAAGAGAAGATGCAAATAAATAAAATCAGAAATGGGACGGAGGACATTACCACTGAGCCCACAGAAATAGAAGAGATCATAAGAGGATACTATGAACAATTATATAGCAACCACCAGACAACTTAGAGAAAGGGAAAATTCCTAGGAACACATGAATAACCTATACTTAACCTAGAAGAAATAGAAGACCTCAACAAACTAATCACAATTAAAGAAAGCAAAGTAGACATTAACAACTCCTAAAGGTGAAAAGCCCAGGACCTATGGCTTCACAGGTAAATTCTGCCAATTTTTCAAATGTAACCTAATACCAATCTTGCTCAAACTCTTCCAAAAAAGTTAAATAGGAAGGAATGCAACCAAACTGATTCCATGAAGCCAACATCACACTAATAACCAGATAAAGATAATAGGAAAAAGGAAAATTACAGACCTATAACACTGACAAATATAGGTACAAAACTCCCCAACAAAACACTTGCAAACCAATCCAAAAAACCATTAAAAGAATTATACACCATGATCATGTGAGTTTTATCCTGGGTATGCAAGGCTGGCTCAACACACAAAAAAATCTAAACCACAATACTAATCAAAGAAAAATCACATAAACTTCTAGATTGATGCAAAAAAAGGCATTTGACAAAATATAGTATACCTTCTTTTTTTATATATGTTTTTTATTTTTTTAAAAAAGATTCTTAGATCACATAAATGTTACATGAAAAATGTAAGGGATCATTTCTTGATTAAAAACATTCCAAAAGACAGTGGAAGGAAGGAAGATTAATCAACATGGTAAAATACATATCTGAAAATTCTACAGCTAGCATTGTTGCTCAATGGTGAAAGACTAAAGAAAGCCGACTATCACCACTGTGACTCAATATTGTGCTGGAGGTCCTATCTAGATCCTCTAAGCAAGATACAGAAATAAAAGCCATCCAAACAGGAAAGGAAGAGGTAAAATTGTTGCTATTTGCTTATAATATAATCCTATATCTAGAAAATCTCAAAAAATCCACAACAAAGCTACGACAATTTATAGACAAGTTCAGCAAAGTAGCAGAATACAAGATTAATACAAAAACATCAGTAGCATCTCTATACAGTACTGATGAGCTATCTGAGGAGGAAGTTAGACAAAAAATCCACTTATAAACTGAAAAAAGAATCAGATATTTAGGAATAAATGGAACCAAGAACATTAAAGGACCTGTATTCCAAAAACTACAAAAATCACTAAAAGTAAACAAAAACCTAAATAAAAGGAAGGACATTCCATATTCATGATTTGGAAGACTAAATATAGTTAGGATGTCAATTCTATTCAAACTGATTTAAAGATTCAATGTAATCCCCCCAAAAAATCCCAAGAGCTTTTATTGCAGAAAGGGAAAAGACAATTATCAAACTTATTTGGAAGAGTAAGCAGCCTTGAATAGCCAAAAATGCCTTTAAAAAGAAGAATGAATTTGGAGGACTCTCACTTCCTAACTTTAAAGCCTATAACTCTGCCCAATATTAGCACTCTTTGGATCATCTAAGGCAAATATTATTTTCCAAAAATTTTAAAAACTGAAACATGTTCTTCAAACAAATCTAACGTGTACAGAAGATCAGAATAAAAAATGAAAAAAAAAAAAAAAGTAAAGCCAATTACTTAGCTACAGTGTAAAACAGCATGGTACTGGCATAAAGATAGTTATAATATTGAATGCAATGGAATAGAAAACTGAAAAATATTCCCTCACTTAATGGTCTAAGTGATTTTTGACAAGACTGTCAAACCCACCAAGATGGGCCAAAAAAGTCTCTTCAACAAATGGTGCTGGGAGACCTGAACAGCCATATTCAGTAGAAAGAAAGAGGAACCCTATCTTACACCTTATACAAAAGTTAACTCAAAATAGATCAAGGAACCAAATATAAAACTACAATCATAAAACTTCTAGAAGAAAATGTAGGGAAGCGTCTTCAAGATATTGTGGTAGGCAGTAATTTCTTAAACCTTGCACCCAGAGTATGAGCAATGAAAGAAAAAACATAAATGAGACCCTTTCAAGATTAAATGCTTTTTTGTTCTTCAAAAGACTTTGTCACAAAAAAGAAAAAAAGAACAAAAAGACTTTGTCAAGAAAGTAAAATTGCAACCTTTTGGAAGCAGATATGGCCCAACTGGTTGAGCACCTAATTCCTAAATGGGAGGTTCGAGGTTCCGCTCCCCGTGTCTCCTAAGAAAAAAACAAACAAGCTTGTTGTGAAGGCTGCTCGTTGTCTGTTCATTGTGTCACTCATCTGTTCATCTTCTTTAGGAGGCACTGGAACCAAACCTAGTACCTCTCAAGTTGTAGGCAGGAGCCCAACTGTTTGAGCCACATCCTTTCCCTGAACAGTTTCATTTTTATTTATCTTTTTACCGTACCTATCATACATAGCATAAAAAGTAATGTTAGCATTCTACTTCAAAAATATCTTTAGCCAAATTTACAAGTTCATTTGGTTATTTTCTATTTTCCATATTACTGCAATTAACAGTTTGCCCTTCTATCTGTGACTGCATAGCACAATACCTTTTTCTCTTGCTGCATATAATAATTATCCACTGTACTTCAGTCTTCATTAATACACTCTTCAAGATCCTTTCAGCTTCTACCTATCATCTGGATTCAAAGCCAACATGTGTTTTAGATTTTCAACTCAGTAACACTCCATTTCCAGATACCACTTTTGGCATCATTTATTTATCACTGCCTGATAAACCATCCAAAAATTAAATGGCTTAAAACAACAAATGGGGGGTTGGGGTGGGGGGCAGTGTATATGGGGACCTCATATTTTTTAATGTAATATTAAAAATATAAATAAAGACAAAAATTAAAAAAAAAAAACAAATGATGAGTACTTACGGTTCTCTGACTTGACTTTGAGCCATTGGGTAGTTCTTTCTTTGGGTCTCTCATGCAGTTACTTTAATGTGTCAACTAAGGTTACAGATGACTTAACTCTCAACTTGCCTCGATGTCCAATATGCCTTACTAAAATAGTTGACAGGTGTTGCTGGCTATTATCTGGGAACTCAACTGGGATCATTCATCTTAATATTTAGACATGGCCTCTCCATGTCTCTTGGAATCCCCATACCATCATAGCTGGGTTTTAAGACGTGTACTGAGATCAAGCATTTCAAGCATAATCTGTAAAGAAATTTATGACTTAGCCTCAGGAGCCTCAGAATATCACTTCAACGTCATTCCTTTTGTCATGCAATCCCTAAGTCCAGCCCAGATTCATTTTAGGGAAATTAGAGTCCAACTGTTGATGGGGGAATGACAAGTTCGCATGGCAGAAAAGCAAGGAGGATGGAATACATTGTTGTGGCCAACTTTGGATAACCTATCACAACAGGTTAATTGAAGAGCCACTTATGTGGACATTTAAACCATCAAGAATCATGACAAGAATGATTTTGGAGGAAATGGCTTTGAGCTAGTAGCTAAAAATATTCATATAAGGGAGAATGACTCAGGCTGAGAATATTACTACTGTAAATTGAGATAATTCACAATATATTTTGATGTCATGATATTTAAAGTTTGGGAGGTTTACAATAGAGTTGTACAGTAGTCTAGAATCCAGGATATGGAGCATAAAGGATATAGTAATTTATTCTCAAGCCCAGAAAAAACATGATAACTTAAGATTTTGAGTTTTGCAAAAGGTTAGTATTTTTCTGAACAAGAAAAGACCAGTATTTCTTATGTATCAGAATCACCTTGGATAATTACAAATCAGAGACCGTCAAAGCAAAATAGAGTCTAGACCTTTGTAACTTCAATAAACTCTCCAGACAATTCTTTTTTTCCACCCAAGGTGATTCAGATACCTACGAAAGTTTGAGAACTGTTGTCATAGGTGACTTCTTTCCTGGGAATGCGGTCTTGAAAGAGGGGCATGAATGATGTACTCTTAACCAATCACATGTTACTGACTCTCCTCCAACTGGGAATGCCCATCAAAGTTACCTCAAATTGCTAGGCCTATAATCAATTCTTTTAATTTGTGTATAAGAATGATATTTTATATTCATTATATATGATGATCGCTCTATTCCATAAGTCTTCAAAAACCTCACCTCAAAATGAGATACAAATTTTCTTCTGCCAATCTATCCTTTAGTTAATGTATTTTAATTTTTAAAAAGCTTTAGATTACATAAATATCACATAAAATATATAAGGGATTCCTGTTGTGGGAAATTGGCTTACCTGTTAAATATAGCAGTTGTTAGATGTTGCGGTTGTTCCCTGTTGTTGTAAATGATGTTGCAGTTCAGATAGCAAACAGCTGCTTAGGAGTTTCCCAATAAATGCAATGGTAAAACTAGGGGTGAGACTCTCAGTTCCAGAAGCTGAGTCCCCTTGTCCCAGGTTTGTCTCCTCCCTTGTGTCTCTACCTTTATTTCTGTGTTGCCTTCCCTTCGAGCCAACCTAATGTGACCTGAATGGAGCAAGTGGTGCCCAACATGGGGTCCAAAGGGGGGCTTGCAGCAGATTCCCATATGTCCCCCTCCCTCTCCCTCCTACACTTTCCCACATTAACAATATCCCTCATTTGTGTGGTACATTTGTTAAAATTGATGAACCTATATTGAAGCATTGCTACTAACCATGATTACAGTTGACATTATAGTTTACACTCCTCTGCACTATCTTTTAATACAGACAATTCTTCATTTTATTTATTTTTTACTGTCTCAATGTCTACCTGCCTATCTTTTCTCACAAATTCCTACAATCTATAGTGGACTTCTGAGATTTCAAGTATATTTATGTCAACATTGTAGGAATTCCAGTTCTTTAAAATGGAAAAACACTTCAAAATCAATAGGGTTAACTGTCTCCTTCCCAAGCTCTTGTCTCTTGTCACTGGGTCCCTTTGGATATATTGTCCTGAATGTGCTTAGCTTTACCCATAGATAACTGAATTGAGTGCAGGAGGGATGGCTACACAGAGGTTGGCATATATTATGTGGTTGTAGCGCAGAATCATTGTGATCAAAATGGTGGGTGAGTTAGGAGAACATTGCTGGTGTGTAGAATATAAGGATGACACAAGTGTGGGAAGGGCATGTGATGAGGGTCTTCTGGCAGGCATCCTGGAATGGGAGGTAAAGACAGAGAGGATGACAGTATATCAGATGCCAATGAGGATTAGGTCTGTGGTGACAGTCCTTACTGGCCCAGCAAACCCATAGCAGATGTTGATGGGGATGTCTGCACAGGCAAGCCAGGCAATACTTATGTGCTCACATTATCTGTGGGGAATGATGAGTGTTGGGCAGAAAGACCATTGCTTTAATAGGAGCATATATGGGAAGATTATAAAAAATTCCTGCTCATTATACCCAGCAAAACCTTAGTAATAATCTGACAGGTGAGAACAGTGGTTTATCTTAGGAGGAAAAACTGGCGACATAGTGATCAAATGCCATGGTGAACGGGATGGCAGAATCTATGGCAAAAACATCTGAGTAAGGCATCCAGTAAAGGTGATTTCCTGAGGAAGCCAGAAGATGATGAAAGTTTAGGGTACAAATGTATTGAAAAGGATGAAATCGGTCACAGCCCATATGGAACAGTAAAAGAACATGGTCTCATCAAGACTGTATCCATGGAGATAAGGTAGAGAAGAACACTTCTGCCTGCAAGGGCCACAAGGTAGATAGTGAAGAAGGGAATCTTGATCCAGATATGGAACGTTTCCATTCCTGGGTTTCCTGATAGGATGAATGGCCCAGATTGAATGTGGCCAACATGGTGTCAGATTGGATGTATCTTATTAATTGGAAATAAAATTTCATGGCTGGTCATATCAATTATCTGCAGACATCTGCCTCTGAGACTTATCCAATATCACCCTCTCAATTTCTGTTCTGGAAAATTACAAACTATCCCTTGTCTCTTGTCTTTATTGATAAATAGCTGTCAAACTTTGTTACAATCTTAAGTGTTAATATAAGCGATACTGAAATAATATTTTATAGAGACATGAGACATTTAACTTTTAGAGACTGGGAGCTGAAACCAGCGCCTTGTTTACATGAGGACCCAGCACTCAACTACTGAGCTACATCGGCCTCCCTGAGTTGGCCTTATCAATTGTATTGCTTGCTATTTTGTTTTTGTTTCTTCAGAATGCTCTGGCAAATGAACCCAGGACCTCCCATATGGTAGGTGGGCATTCAACTGCATACACCACATTCACTCCCATCATTTAACTCTTAATCCACTACCTGCTAGCTACCAGAAACTCAGGAAGATTCTTAACAAAATGTGTGCCCAAAATTAATATTAGACAAAGTAACACTATTACTAGGCAGAGTTTATAGACCAAAGTTCAGTGTAAAATCCCAGTCCTGGTGAATTGCAATAGCTACTCTATAGGGTCACAGACTAATATCTTCTGCCTAATGGAGGCAGAGTCAATAATACCTGAAACCTAAGTAGACTGCGCAGTCTCTTTTCTTCTTTACTCCTCTCTTCACAGGAAAACATCCCCACTGCTTCTCACCGCTTTTATAGAAAGGTTCACTGAATTAACAAAGAGGCAATGAATATTCCTCACTAAAATCTAAAGTTGAGGTGGTTTAAACTAGGTGGAAAATTTTAAAGAGAGGCCTACCCTAGATTACTTACTCTGGCGGCTTTGCCCAATGAGAAGAAAACAGAACTCTGCTCACAACCTTCTAAGCAGGCAGACGGTGAGTGGGGGAGCCCAGTCACCTTGCAACTTTATGTAATGAAACTCTTGTTTCTGCCTAATCCATGTAGCGATTCATTCTTGTGAGACTTCATGGAAAGAGTAGAGCTCTTCCTCCACAACTCTTCTACTTTATGATGTGATACACAACTCTTTCCTGCCAACCCTCAGTAGTCATTCATTTTCCCTTTTACCTCTGTCCCATAATTATTGGAATTGTTCAGTGTTTTGCCCATGCGCTCTTCTTTCTTCATCAACAAACTCCACCTGAGTGATGTCCACAAATGCCGTGGCTTTCACTTCCACTTCTGGGATGAAGATCCTCAAGTTTATAATCTCTAATATACATCTCTCCTCTTAGCTATTAGCACAATTGTCTTATCTTCTAAACAAGAGCCTTACTGCATTATTCAATCCCTAAATATCTCTGCATCACATCCACTTATTGCTACCCTTACATTGACTGCTCTACCCTAGATACCATAATTCCTCACCAAGACCTTTGCAGAGGTCTCCTAACTCAAGTGCATCCATTTTCCTTGAGCAATTTTAGAGCGCAGAAAAGTACTAGAAATAATACAGAGAAAATGAGAATATTTTTATATATCTCCCAATGTATTTTTAAGATTTACCCACCATTAAGGCTGAGTCTGGAGGCTTAGTGCTCCCACAAAAAGGCAAATATGATATAGAGGTTACTTCAGCAAAAGGGAAAAAAAGTGAAGGTTTACCACTTTTAGATGGAAAAACCATACGAAGAAGAGAGAACAAGCTAGGGAGAGGAGAGCAGATGCTGAGGCCCTAATTCTTGGAAAAACATTCGTGTGAGTTTAGTATGTAGAAACCCCTAGGGGATTATGGGGTAACATGTAGCCCCACAAGGTAAAAACCTGTTTGTTTTTTTTCCTGCCTTTTTTTTTTTTAAGGAGAGACCAGGTCGGTTAAGTGGTAAAAGGAAAACACAGACATTTGATTTTGTGGCATGTCTGATATGGGTTGGGAAATTATATTTTACTTCTTACAAAGACATGTGCTAAGAAATGTAAAGTGAAATGCAACTTGTTCCCAATGACCTGCACGTCATTCACTGAATCCAGAATTACTCACGTGCTCTGTTGAGAAGACACCGGGATGCTGAACAGGTCAGGAAGTAGGGGCTGCTGAGCCAGGGGTCCTCAAAGGCTGGCAGTCAGTGGATATCATCTATACTCAAATCTAGGCAAGGTCCATTTCATTATCAAAAGACTCAGTTAGTGCAAAGGCCAGTGCATAAAGACACTGAACTGGGGATCAGGATACAAGATCCAAGGCTCTCTCCTCCCTAACATACCATTTTGTGTAAAGGAGCTCAACACCCCATATCTCCTATCACATAGGCAGCGTGATGCTACCTGAGGGAAGAAAAAAGAAAGAGAAAATATAAAGGACAAACTGGTATACAATAAAGAGAGAATAAATAAACAGGAGGCAATGAATTCCATGACACAGATGCCACAAACAATAACTAATCCAAATGAAACTTTTTACATAATTCTCTTAATATTTCTTTAAAGTAGTCCTACAGATTGCAAAGGCAATCCTTTGATGCAGTAATTTAAAAAAGGGGGGGGAAATGGATATGTGCAAGTAAGTCAAATAAAAATAGATGTTAATTTTTATTAAGTGTATGGATATTTTCAATCTCTAAATTATTAAATTGAATATAAAACAGGAATGAGATACATTACTTATCAAATTGGCAAAGACTTAAAAAAGATTGATGGTACTATGCTATTATTCAGTTCTTTTAAGAGTCTGAGGAAATAAGAACTATTATGACTATTTCAGAGGGGTTTACTACAACCTTATAAGAGACTAATTTGGCAATCCTTGCCAAAACGTAAAATGCATACACATTGCTCTGGTAGTTGCAAATGTAGACTTTTTTTCTGAAGGTACAATTATACAAATGAACAAGAACTTAAGATTTCCACCAAAGCAACATGTATAATATTGAAAAGCAGGTGTCAGCATAAATTTTTAATAGGGTAATAATTTTCAAATCTGCAGTATATACATTCAGTGGAAGAGTATGAAACCATTAAAAAACATTTGGTAAAAATATGTGTATGGGAATCAAAAGATGCCAAAGTATATTTTATTAAAAAGGAAAATTATAATGAATTGTTAGTATATGCAACTAGTGTTGAGCTGTTATTCAAGTTCATATTTGCATTAAACAGCCTGGAAGAATATGCAACATCTTTAATAGCAGTATTGATACAGAGAATTTTGAAGGGGTGGATGGGGGAGAGTATTTTGACTTTTAACTTCATAGATATGCAATCTATTTGTTTTATGAAATAGGCTTTTATTAAAATAAAGTATGAAAACTTATTCACTGAATTATTTTTATAAGTAAGCAACATTAATCAATATTCATTTTAGATTCTTTTTAAGTTTTGACATAATTTCAGAGCACATTTAAATATTTGGAAGGTTAAAGAATGTAATGAAAGTTTTTAAAATGGTAATAAAGAAGTGGATCATGCCCTTTAGTTAAAATTTAAATATATGATGATTAACTTACATTTATTAAGTTCATATACAAATTATTATATAGTCCATTGCTTGCAGAAGAATAAATATATACATACAGCAGAATTTATAACACCAAACTGCATTTAGTTTAATAATGCTTTATGAATTTGGAAGAATTAAAATCAGTAAAAAAAGTAGTGGGTCATTCCATAAATGATTGAAATCACATTATTTATTGTAAGAAAAATGTGCCAAGACCCACAATTCATACTAAGTAAATAAAGTTCCTCCTGAATCAAAAATAAATGTAGGAGCAGATGTAGCTCAAGCAGTTGCATGCCTGCTTCCCACATGGAAGGTCCTGTGTTTGGTTCCTAAAGAAGACAAAACAAACAAGGAGCAGACAACAAGCAAAAACAAAGAGCAAACAATGAGCAAAGAGGCAACAGTACTATCTTGTGGTGGGAGGGGATGTAAAAGTAATCGCAAGAGAACTGTCACATTATATAAAACTTGTTTATCTATCTGAAATCTGAATGGGAATAAAGATTTTAAGAAATATGTTTAGGTAAATAAATAAGGAACAACTAATAAGGGAGGAAGACAAACCTGCAAATACAGACTAGAAAATAACACCAAGTACCACATTACATGGTAAAACTTGAAAAATAATAAAAGCTGTTCTGAGATGCAAACTTTTAGTCTTAAGCAAATTATTTTTAAAAATGAATATAAATATATTAAACATACAAATTATGGAAATCAATAATTTTAGAAAAGAAAAAAAGTAGTGCATGTGGAGTTGAGTCTCTGAAGTCACAATGAAATATGACAATATGATGATTCAAATCAAGATCAAAAGTCAGCAAAATTTCTAATGACAAAGGGCTATTTCTAGACTTCCAGAGACTGTAGTCAGGGCAGATAGCACAGGAATGTGGTCCCCTACCAGCGGGCCCTAATCTGGTATTTATGGTCCCCAGTGTGTCAGAGTTAGATGCAGCAGTGGTTTCCTTAAGCCTGACTCTTCTGTCCTTCTTTTTGAACTATAATTAGTACTAGATTTGGTACGTGTACATCCAAGACATGTAAATCTTTGGGCTATCCATATGCCAGCTGAGCCCTGAATTTCAACGGAGTTGTAATACCTACTCTCCAGTTCAATGGACTCACCCAGGAAAACAAATGGGGAGGAGATGATGGATAAACAACATACCAAGGAACCAAGAGTGCCGACAATTGCAAGCAAGAGAGTCCTAGCCATCAGATGAATAGGATAGAAGCCCCACTCAATTAATGGTGGAATGCGCATCAACATCACAGAATACTCAGGATTGGGAAAAGAACTATGGACTATAAATAAACTTACTAGTATTGTACTATAGACTTATTGTCATTCTAGCAATGGAAGAAAAACCATTGTGTGGAGGCAGTGACCCACAGATGTTCCGGGATCCAAACAAAATGGATAAAGTATTCAGAATTTGGAATCAGACAGACCTGGGCTTCAATCCGAGATATAATTATTATATTTATGTCATTTTTATAAGTCTATACCTCATTTGTGAAATGAGTTGACTATTTGGAATCAGACAGACCTGGGCTTCAATCCAAGATATAATTATTATATTTCTGTCATTTTTATAAGTCTATACCTCATTTGTGAAATGAGTTGACTATTGTTAACTCATTTCACAATCACTTTTTAAAAATTAAATGTCAATGTACATGTAAAATACATATAAAATTTGGGCAAAAGATAGTGAAAAACTAAGTTTAGTCTCTTCTTGGAGCATGTAATTGAAGAAAATGGATACAAAGAATATGCAACAAGATGTAATCTGAGACGGTTAGAGAAAGAAATAAAGTCAGTCTGGCCAGGACAGTAGACAGTTTATTTTAGGAGCAAATGAAGTCATAGCAAAGAAGCACAAGAGCTGTAATCTCAGTCAGATAGGGGAACTTGTATTTAGTATTTGTTGATTATTGTAGGTATGAGAACTTACAAAATCCAGGTATTCACAGAAGATGAAGCAGAATGGATGCTTGAAGTGGAAAAGAAAGAACAAATAGAATAAGTCTTCCCTGAATCAAGGTAGTAGCAGAATTTGACAGATAACAGATATAAGATGGTAGATGGTATGGAAATTTAACCAAACGATATTTTTCAAAATCATTGTAATGTGATGAAAAATTAATGACCTGTAACCTTAACAGATTTGGTTCTGTTTTGCATGACTGGATTCTTCTGAAAAAGGGTTTGTGGGAAGTGGCAGCCTTCATCCTAGAGAACTGGAAAAGAAAGAACATCACAAGAGAAGAAAAATAACATAAAAGAAAACATTGTTTCTGTGAAGAGTTAATGATGATGGATAAATTTGTTGGAGAAGGAATTCCATTGGGTTCAGTGGAACACAGGAGGCCATCTCTTGAGTATGTACAAAATTTAGACTAAAAAAAGCAAAAAGCAGTAAGAAGGATGGAAGGAGGCCTTGTCTCTAATACAGAAACTGAGAAAACAGGTTAGCTGCATCTTAGGAAATGTCTAGAATGACTTCAAATGTCCTATAATTAGCAATAGGAAATATGTAAGCCTTAGTCTTAGCTCTCTTCTTTCTCCTCATCTTCTCCAAACAAATATTGAGAAACAGCTAAATCTAAGAAAATGTTTGATTGTCTAAAAATGTAAAAGATTTTCTTCCTCCCTTCTTCCCCCTGTCTATTTATTACCCATGGTTAGGAGACTGAAATTTCAAATTAAACAGATTACAGCTTTCTTTTTATATCTATGTCATATAAAATTTCACCAAATCAAGTTACTTGAAGTGCTTCTTCAGTGGTGCACCCTTTCATTGTGTCATCTTCAAAGACAAGACTAGAATAAATTTGTCCTGGTTCGGCTTGGTCTTCACTCCATAAAAAACAGGATTTAGAGCAGGAGGCCTAGCCACATAGAGGTTGGGAAATAGGATGAGCAAATGTCGAGGGACACTGTGCCCAAAGCGATGAACAAGGATGGAGAAGAAGGCAGGTGTGTAAAAGATGAAGATAAAACAGATGTGGGCACCACAGATGCTCAGTGCCTTTTGGCAGGCACTCGGGGAGGAGACTTGAAAGACAGCATGGAGGATGAAGGTGTAGGATACAACAATAAAGTTGACATCTGAGATGACTGTCATTAGAGGTATGGAAGATCCTTACCAGATCTTGATGGAGCTGTCAGCGGAGGAAAGTCAAGCAACAACTATATGTTCACAGTACATGTGTGGGATGACATGTGTCCTGCAGAAGAGCAAGAGTTTTAACAGAACAACATCTGTCAGGGTGACTGAGAAACTCCTTACAACAAGGCTAACCACAAGCTTGATGATCAACTGCGGAGTCAGGATGGTGGTGTATCTCAAGGGGAAGCAGATGGCTACATAGCCGTCAAATGCCATGGTCAATAGGATGGCTGGATCCACTAAAAACCTGAAGTGGAGGAAGAGCATTTGGATGGGACAACCAGAATGTTATTTTCTGGGTGCCTAGCCAGAGGTTATTGAGAAGTTTGGGCATTGCAGTTGTGGACAAGATGAGGTCGGTTATGGCCAGCAGATAGAGGATAAAAAGCATGGTTTCATGGAGGTTACACTCAACTGCAGTGAGGTACAGGAGGAGGCAATTCCTTACCATAGCCACAGTATAGACGACACAAAAGGGAATCCCAATCCAGATGTGGAACTTCTCCAGGCCACAAATCCCAACAAGGATAAAAGAACTGGGGTTATAACAGCTCAAGTTATACATGTCCTCTTCAGTCTGGGATCCACTGGGTCTTGAGCCCTGAGGACAACACAGATGTCAGAATGTGCCATGAAAACTAATTCCAGTCAGGTTCTGAAGTCAGATAGGGACTGTCACTGTCACACTCAGAATTCCTCCATTAGAAGAATCTCCTATTCCCTGGATGAACTGGCACTTAGAGAAATGACTAGTTATTGCCCCTTCTCTTTACTGTTCACCTCTCTTCATTTCTCTCTACATTCACAAATGAGCTGAATGGGAATGTTCTTTTTGTAGGAAAAAGGAGCTGACAATTAGCATTTTTATATTAAATCTAAATAGATGGGTTCCTTTCTTAATGCAGATTTATATAGGATGGGTTCAGGTTCAAAATGAAAAGTATCAGCTGAGAGAGGGAGAAGGAGAGTGAAAAAGAGAAGTTGGAGGAGATTGCCGAGGAGGAAGAGGAGGTGGTGGAGGAAGACAAATAGAGATAGAGGAGGAAGACAAAATGATAAAAATATACAATAAGATTTACTGTGAAGAAATGGAATGATTGACTTTTATATAAAGTTATGTTTCAGATAAATGTATTTAATAAAATAGAGATTGGATAAAGCTGGAAAAAGTGATGAAGGAAAAAGAAAGGGAAGATTCTAGTTTTGTACTGGTGCAAGTTTCGCCACACAGGATTGGAATATGGTTCATTTTAGGATGCACCCTTACTCTCAAAGAGAATGCATCTACTAGAAAACACACACTGGCAGTGAGCAACATTTCCGGTCTTAGGCAGAGAGCAGTGGGCTGAGAGATGACGTGTGACCTCATGTCATCTGGAAAATCTGTGTTCCCTAAGTAAGGGAGAGGCAGCTGCCCATCAGTGAGTCTGGCAATGGTTTCATAACAAATACTAATCAGTGTCCTTTGGCACAGTTGAAGTCAAGTTGAGAATGAGAAGATTCTCACTTTCTCGGGATGAAATCAGGAATAATAAAAAATGTCCTTGACTTAATGTTTTCTTTTTGGTCACTAATATTTGGACCCCATCTGTGGATATCTTCAGTTTTGTCCTAAACAGAGCCCACCTTTGGAAGTGGCTTTTGCACTGAAAGTGTCCCATGAGTTCTGGCACAGATTGTATCATCTATTATATGAAGTTCTGCTGAGACCAGCTCAGCAACTGATTTGCACGAAGGGAAGATGACGCAGAACTGAAGAAATAAAAGGACAGAAAGAAAGACACAAGAGAGAAAATAAATATGGGACCAGGGGACTCAACAGCTTCTGGAACTGAGAGCCTCAACCCTAGTTTCCACATCATATTTATTAGAAATTACAAAGCAGTAGTTATCTAGGTTTATTTTCAAGGCTGCTTGTTATTAAAGCTGCAGCACCAGCAATGCTAGGGAGCAGGCCATAACAAGTTCAAATGACTCCACATGCAAACAGTTTACATGCTGACCTGACAGCATTCTATCTAGTCAAGGCCGGGGTTCCTAAGCCCACACTTCTTATCTGCATTATGGAAACGTTTCAACTTCAAGGCATGTTCCCACATTCAAATTCAAGTTATTTTCCCAAAAGTACCTTTAGAAAGAGAAGGAAAGGGAGTCAGGTACACTGAAACCAGGGAGCACAGCATTAGGGAAACCCACAGAAAATGGCCCATCTCTTTACCAGTTTAGGAGGTACAGGGTTCTTATCATCCCCAAAATATATAAAGTGCTATTAAACAAAACTGTTAAGGAAAGTAAGTGGATTTTGCAGGCAAGTCATACCAGCTCTCTATTATCACATTTGGCAGAGATAGTAGTAATCTTGTGGACAAGGATGGGCTGGAACCATGTGACATCTCTTCCAGGGCCCTAGTGAATGTCTCTCTTATTTAGGGGAAAGTTTTGTCATGAACAGACACCTTAATTAGGCAAGGTAAACATATTACATCTGCCTTAGGAGACATGTAACTATTTCCTTCTGCCCAAATGTAGCCTCTCATATGAATGTATTTTCTAAATTACAACTCAAGATCTGATGCAAACTGAAGGCCAATAGGCTGTAGAAATCAAAGGAATAATACATAGCAACAGAAAGTCTTCATGATATTGTGCCTAAAATTGGCTACATTTTAAAACAGTAAGACTATTTTAAACAAAACAAAATAAACAAACAAAAATGGGTAGCGACCCAAAATGACTATAACTTAATCTATATTACAGCTCAGTTTCTTGAAGCACAGATTCACAGCCTCCTGACAGGAAACCCATTTTCTCAAGGTTACAGGGGATATGTTAATAGGGTAGGAAATTTACCACTAATTATTAAAACTGCAAGAGGGTTGAAAAGAAAATGTCCAAACCAAGGTCTTCTGCTTTGGTCAAAACCCACTCCGACCTCACTTCTTCTATCCAAAGAGCCCTTCTTTCCCTCTATGTCAGCTGGTCTGCGCTTTATCTCTCTCACGAGGCTCTTTCTCTGTATTATAGAATCATGGGTGTCAGAAGAACCCCTTCTTTCATAGTTATGTCCTTAGGCACAGACCCCGCTTGGACTCTGAGTAAACCTAAGGGTAGGTTATTGAATAAAATCATAGAGCCTGTGTAGAATTTTGCTCCTCTCTAAATGATTGCAGTTTTCAAATGACCAGTCTTGTCTTCAGTCTACTTTGATAGGATTAGTGGGAAGTATCAATTTAGAAAGAAGCAAGTAAAACTCCAGGCTAGGAAAGATTCCAGTGAGAGGTGAAATGAAAATATTTATGTATTTCCATATATTCCCAGGAGATAGTACTTAGGTTATCTGGGCTCCTGCATTTCCCAATCCTGGACAAGTAATTAAATCAACCATAAAAACTCACATTCCCTTGACTTGGAGTGCTACTTGGGAGTTCTAGAAGGCTATGGATATTGCATCCCTAGGACATTCAGACCTAAACAAATCAGACATAGTCAGTTGAGAAAGAATTCTTAGAGGCCATGAACTTTCCTGTGCTTACTATATTTCTTAGTCTATTTGTATAAACTTGAACTAATACTTAAATACTTAAAATTTTCTATAGTTTTTAATAAGTCTTGATATTTGAAGTATAAGTCCTCCAACATTTTCTTCAAAAACGTCTTATCTATTCTTGGCACTTTGCATTGCAATGAAAGTTTTAGAACTTCTCAATTTATTAACACACACACATTCATACTGCTGAGGTTTTGACTATGATGGCACTGAATCTATATATCAATGTGTTGTTACTTATTATGTTTATAACATTGTATCTTCATTCCATAAATATTATAAATATACATAGGCCTCCATTAATGTACTCTTTTTTTTTCCCCACTCAGGTGTAGAGAAGTCTGTATATTGATGGGTAATTAAAAAAAACGCAAATACCCTTTTTGCTGGATGCCGAGTGTATTAGCTTTCTATAGCTGCTATAACTAATTACCACAACTTTCTGGCCTGAAAAAATGCAAATTTATTACCTATAATTTATCTTCTCTAATACAGAAGTCCAGCTGAGCTAAATCAAGGTGTCATCAGGTGACATCTTTTCTGGAGTCTTTAGAGAAGAATTCATTTCCTTGCTTCTTCTAATGATCTCCTTCCTCCTTCTTAAAGCCAGCAACATTGCATCTCTCTCTGCCTTTTTGCCATAGTCTCAGCTCCCTCTGACTAACTTCTTCTGCCTCCATCCTCTACTTTTAAGGAAATTTGTGATGATATAGGACAATTGTCCTGTCTTAAAGTGAAATGATTAGCAACCTTAATTCCAGTTGCAACCTTAATCACCCTTTGCCATGTAAACTATCATGTTCACAGGTTCTTGGAATTACAATGAAGGCATCTATGGGGTGAACGTTATTCTGCCTACCAGGCAGAGTTTCAAAGTTTGTAAATTTTAACTGTCAAATTCACTGCACTTGACTAATTTTAATCTGCTGGATAGATCAGGAATAATAGATGCATGTAAATGTCTCACTTTAATTGTTGTTTTCTTACTTTTGCTTTTTTCTTAGTGTTGAATTGGATCTCCTTGAGATCTGGAACTTTTTTACACATTCTAGGTGTTACCCCATCTCCTAGAAGAGTGCATGTGCAGAGCAATATTGCCTGACACACAGTGGTTACCAAACAATTCCTTGAGGAATAAAAAATAAAGCAAGGGGGGAGCAGATGTAGCTCAAGTGTTTGAGCACTTGCTTCCCGTAAATGATGTCACAGGTTCAAACCCAGGTAACTCCTAGAAACAAAGAAAGAAAGAAACCAACTCTCATCAGGAAAAGGATGCAGCTCAGTGGTTCAGTGCCTGCTTCCCACTTGTAAGGATCTGGGTTCAATCCCTGGTATACCCTAAAAAAATAATTTTTAAAAATCTATTTCTGTACCTCTTCCTAGGTGATGACAGCATTTTTCCTTTTGTTCTCTTCTCCTTGCACTCACAGTGTCATTGCTTACCAAAAGTCAAGCTTCAAGGACATAGATTTGACTTCCTGTGAAGAAGTTTTGAACATGTAATACATCTCTACACACAGACTCTTTTGATACCCCACACTTACCTTGTCAGAGAACACTGCTAAACAACAATATCCACTATAAGAAGAATTACTATTTTACATGTAGTTACTTAGAAATTACTTCAGATGTGACTTCATTTACTCCTCATATAAATATCTTTAAATAGGTTAGTATTTCTGAAGTAGAGTAATTTAAATGACTTCCCATAATCAAACAACTTGACAGAAGGAGAGCTGGATCTGAACCTAACCTATTTAGGTCTTAGGGTACTCTTCCACATTTTAAAAAAATATGTTTGTTTGTTTGTTTTTTAACGTCATGAAACCCCACAAAGTAAAACCTTGTTTTTTTTCTGTTTTTTTTCTTTGAGGAGAGAGAGGGGTAGGCAAAGCACTAATAGGAAAACCAAGGCAATTCATTTTGCAGCGTGTCTAATGTGTGTTGGAAAATAATATTTTACTTCTTACAAAGACATGTTAAGAAATGTAAACTGAAATGCACCATGTTCCCAATGACCTGAACATGTCTTTCAGGGTACCCAGAACTTCTCATGTGCTCTCATGAGAAGACACCAGGATGCTGAACAGGTCAGGAAGTAGGGGCTGCTGAGCCAGGGGACCTCAAAGGCTGGCAGTCAGTGGATATCATCTATACTCAAATCTAAGCAAGGTCCATTTCATTATCAAAAGATTCAGTTATTGCAAAGGCCAGTGCATAAAGACACTCAACTGGGGATCAGGATACAAGACCTAAGGTTCTCTGTGGTTGGCACTGGCGTTGGTATGTACTCCCTACCACACCATTTTGTGTAAGCTAGCTTCTCCACACCCCACAGTGCCTATCACATATGCACTGCGATGCCATCTAAGGGAAGGAAAAAGGAAGAGAAATAGGAAGGAGGAACTGGTATAAAATAGGGAGAGGATAATTAAACAGGAGGCAATAAATTTCATTGCAAAGATACCACAATCAATATCTAATCCAAATGAAAACTGAAAAATACATAATGCTCTTAATATTTCTTTACAGTGGCCTTACAGATTGCTAAGTCAAAGTCCTCTGATGCAGCAAAAAAAAAAAAATTACATGGATATGAACAAGTAAATCATATAAATATAAATGTTAATCTTTAATAAGTATATGCAATAACTTCAAACTCATAAATTAAATTTAATGTACAACTGGAATTAGATGCATTGTTTATCAAATTGGCAAAGACTTTAAAAAGACTGATGGTACTATTGGTAGTATCCAATTCTTTTAAGGGTCTGAGGAAACAAGAACTGTAATGACCATTTCAGGGGGGTTTACTACAACACTCTCAGGGACTAATATGGCAATCTGTGCCAAAACATAAAATGCATACCTGTTGCTCTAGTACTTGCAAATCTAGAATTTTTTTTCTGAAGGCACAATTATACAAATGAACAAAGACCAAAATTTCCACTGAAGCAATATTTATAATACTGAAAATCTAGTGTCAGCTTAAATTTTAATAGATGATTTTAAAACTTGCAGTATATACATTCAGTGGAAGCATATGAAGTCATTAAGAAGAATGAGGTAAAAATATGTGTATGGTACTTGAAAGATTCCAAAATTTATTTTTATTTAAAAATAAAATTATATTACAACGTTAGTATATGTAATTAGTGTTGATTTGCTATTCAGGCTAACTTTTGCCTTAAACAGCCTGGAAGATACACAATATCTTTAAGAGTGGTATTTATAGAGAGAATGTTTAAGGGAATGGATGGGGGAGGGTATTTCAACTTTTAATTTCATACATATGCAATCTATTGTTTATCATAACTGGCTTTTATTTAAAAATATTAAAAATTATTCATTGAATTATTTTATATATGTAAGTAACATTAATCAACATTCAGCTTGGATTTATTTTTAACATTTGACATTATTTCTCAAAACATTTTAAAAATTTAAAAAGTTAATGATATGTAAGGATCTTCCAAAGTTAAGGATATGTTAGTCTTAAGCAAATTATTAAATAAAAACGAATACAAAAATATTAAACATACAAAATATGGAAATCAATAATTATAGAAAATTTTTAAAGTAGTGAATGTGGATTTGAGTCTCTGAAGTCAGAAGTGAAATATAATATAATGATTCAAATCAAGATCAAAAAAGTCAAAAGCAAAATTTCTAATGATAAAGACTATTTTGAGATATCCAGACAGTATAGTCAGGGCAGATAGCTCAGGAATTTGACCCCTTACCAGTGGACCCTAATTTTGTATTTATGCTCTAGAGTGTGATAGAGTTAGACTCAGAAGTGGTTTCCCTATGCATGACTCTTCTGTCCTCCTATTTGAACCTATAATTAGTAGTAGACTTGGTAGGTGTTCATTCTAGAGACTTAAATCTTTGGGCTGTGCATGTGCCAGCTGAGCCCTGAATCTCAATGAAGTATTAGCACCTAATCTACATTTCAGTGGACTCCAAGGACAACTAACAGGCAGGACATGATGGGTAAATAACATGCCAAGGAAGCAAGAGGGCTTGCAACTGCAAGCAAGGGAGTCCCATCCATTGAATGAATGGGATCAAAGACCCCCTCAGTTAATGGTGGAGTGTGCATCAACATCCTAGAGTCCTCAGGTTTAGGAAATGAACTATGGGCTAAAATAAACTTACTAGTACTCTACTATACACTTATTATGACTCTAGCAATGGAAGAAATAGCATTGCTGTGGAGGCAGTTCTGGGGTTAGGGAGAGGGAAAAACAGGTATAACAGGGTGTCATATTCAGGACTTGGGAATCATCTGAATGACATTACAATGACAGGTACAGGACATTATATATCCAGCCATAAGTACAGTGTTGAATGGGAGAGAATGTAACTAAAATGTAAATTATAATTCATGCTTAGTGGCAATGCTTCAAAATGTGTTTATCAATTGCAATGAATGTACTACAATGATTAAAGTTGTTGCTAGTGTGAGGAGCAGGGCATATGGGTCCCCTATACATTCTCTGTAACATTTAGGTAATCCAAGTATCTTTAAAAAATTTAAAAAAAAAAAGACTATTTCTCAAAATAAAAATATTTTACAATCACTGCTAATGTTTTAACAATTAAAATAAAGTTGATTATATTCAGGAAAACATAAATTAACATATATGACTCAAGAATAATCAGAGAGAAGTAAATATATCTTAAGTGGTTAAGTGCCTGCTTCCTATGTACTAGGTCCAAGGTTCAATCCCTGGTACCTCCTAAAACAAAATGAAGAAACAAAGAAAAGCAACTCTCATTTGGGAGCAGATGGATCTCATAATGTTCAATGTCTGCCTCCCAATAACAAATTTTTATTAAATAAAATGAAAAAGCTATCATGGGCCTAACTACTACCAAAGTGTGACTAGACTAGAGAATCCATTCTTTTTTCTTACTATAAAAGAACAAATAAATCACACAATATTATAATTGATTTCTTAGCTTATAGGAGATGTAAACATCTAGATTTATTTTAATGGCTACAAAACTACATTGTAAAAACCCAAATGCATTCCTTCCTTCATTCATTTATTCCAGCAGTATTTGTTTGAAGTCCTACTATATACTCCAAACTGGGAGAAATGAGATCAAGTAAACAACCCATAAATAATAATAATTACTGTAGTAAGAGAGATGATGCCAGGCAGAAATAATGTGACAGAAGAAAGGATGGAGAATATTGGTTAGACTTCTGAAATAAAAGAATTCAGAATAGGTAGTACTTGGCAATTGATAGAGAACAGTGATGGAAAGAGGAGGAGGCAAGGTACACTCCATCTCAATGAGTCTCTAATTTTTCAGTATTTTTGTTTCTGTTTTTTTGACCCTCCGTTTCTCTCTTGATTTCTGAGAATAATTTTAAAGTTCCTTCGAAATATCCCCATTTGTATACCATCTACTAAGGTAAGCAAATGGGCATGAACTTGAAAATTCATTACATGGATGAGTGTATAGCATCCACCTTTGTTAGGTCTCTTGCTGGCATCATAGCTAGAATACACATCTCACAACTGAAGAATTTGCATAGACTTCATTGATCTTTACCTAACTAGGCCTAATGGCCTTACTCATGCCATTGTAGACATGCAGTTTCTAGATGCCACTTTAAAGACCCTCAGTGATTACCACTGTCCTGTCCCAGAGAAGTATTATGTAAACACATATCAAACTACAGATGAGAACATCAACGTGGAAGACGCCCTCTCATTTCCAAAGAGGCATTACTTTAGTCCACTACATGAGTCAACCCTACATTGATTTTCAGCTCTCAGAATACTGTTGTCTGAAATTATTTTCCACCAAATTTGATTCCTTGACATTTCTTCCACGTAGTTCATCCTCCTTTTTTTCCCAGCTAACTTCCACTAACCAACTTTCTCCACCAGTATTTATTTTTTTTAATTTCCCCTCCCCCACCCTCCTGATTTTGCTGTCTGTGTCCATTCGCTGTGTGATCCTCTGTATTTTTTTTTTCTTTCTCTTTTTCTTTCTATTCTGTTTTCCACTTTTTGCTCTAGGATTTTCCAGGATTTAATCCTGGGGACCCGTGATGTGGAAAGAGGTTCCTAGTCAATTCCACCACCTCAGTTCCTGGTCTATGCTGACTTCACCTAGACTCTCCCCTTATCTCTATTTCGTTGCATCATCATCTTGCTGTGTGACTCACTTGTATGAGCTCTGGCTCACCATGTGGGCACTTGGCTCATCATGTGGGCACTGTCTCACCTTGCAGGCACCCCTGTGCTCACTCGGGTTGCCAGGCGGGCACTAGGGGGAGAACTTGACTCACCACACAGGCACTTGACTCACCATGTGGGCACTCACTTGAGCACTCGGCTCATCACACGTGGACTCTGCTCACCATGGGGGCACCCATGTGGGCACTTGGTATGCTGTGCATGCACTCTGCTCACTATGTGGTCATTTGGCTCACCAGGCATGGACTAGGCTCACTTACGGGCACTGGCTCACCATGCAGGCATGCCTTCTCTATTTTCATTTACACCAGGTGGCCCCAGTGATTGAACTTGGGTCCTCCCATATGGTAGGTGGAGGCCTTATCACTTCAATCCCATCAACATCACATCACCAATATTTCTTAACCAATATCTAAATTAGGGAGAGTTCCTATATGTTGTCATAGCACAATCATTATCCAGTTGGTTACTTCAATATATTGATTTTCTATAACTTATATTTTATCACTTAATAAACTATAAACATTATAAAAACAAAAATCTTGTCTACTTATGTTATTGTTGTATCCCTAGAACAGTGCTTGATGCAGGGTATTGAATCAATACTTGTTGAATAAACTAGTGAACAGAAGTTCTAGGAACTTCACACTAATAACTTCATTATTCAATAGTGTTGGGAATACAGCACCCTCTCTCTAAGCTGAACTCAGAAAAGAAATTCATTACCTTCCCCCCAGTGTGGGACATGGCTTCCAAGGATGAACCTCACTGGTGCTAAGGGATTACTAACATACACCTACTGGTGATGCAATTAGAAAAAGACCTTGAATAAAAGGGAGAAATGGTAAAGACAAATGAGTTTATATGGTTAAGAGATTTCAAAATGATTTGGGAGGTCATGAGAGGGGTTGTGCTTATGCACGTCTCTGCAGGATTCCAGAGACAGTCAAAGTAGATCAAGCCCCAAGTAGTGGTTCTCCTGAGCGCTATGGGGACACCCAGGCCTGATGGTCATAGCAGATGGCTCAGGAGTTCAGAGCCTTTCCAGTAGGCCCTGCTTTGGAATATGTGCTCCTGAGTGTGATGGAGTAGGACTCAGATGAGACCTTTCTACACATGCTTCTTCTGTCTTTTTTTTAAGATTTTTTATTTATTTCTCTCCATTCCCCCCTGCCCACTTGTCTGCTCTCTGTGTCCATTCGCTGTGTCTTCCTCTGTGACCACTTCCATCCCTATCAGTGGCACAGGGAATCTCTGTCTCCCTTTGTTGCATCATCTTGTTGTGTCAGCTCTCCATCTGTGTGGTGCCGTTCTTGGGCAGGCTATACTTTCTTTCATGCTGGGTGGCTCTCTTTATGGGGCACACTCCTTGCACATGGGTCTCCCCTACATGGGGGTCACCTCTGCGTGGCAGGGCTCTCCTTGCATACATCAGCACTGTGCATGGGCCAGTTCCACATCGGTCAAGGAGGCCCAGGGTTTGAACCACGAACATCCCATGTGGTAGTCGGATGCCCTATCCATTGGGCCAAGTTCAGTTCCCTCTTCTGTCATTTTTAATGAACCTGTGGTTGGTCCTGGGGTTGGTGTATGATCAGAGGACTTGAATCTCCAGACTGGCCATGTGCCAATTAAGCATGAGCCTCAGCAGAGTTGCAACACCTACTCTCTGGTTCATTGGATTTACCCAAGTCAGCTAACAGGGAGGGGATGATATTCAATCACCATACCAGGGAAATGAGAACGTCTACAACTGCATCAGGAGAATACCATCCATCAGCCAAGTGGGATCTAAGTCCCATCTCAATTCAGAGGTGGAGTGGACATCACCATTCCAGGGTCCTCATGATGGAGGAACAAAATATGAATTAGAGTGGAATTACTGGTATTCTAGTATAGAATTATTGTGACTTTAGCAATGGAGGAAATTGTATCGATGATGTGGAGACAGTGGCCACAGGAGTTGCTGAGGGCAAAGAGAGGGATAAAGAGATTGCATATGGGGGAATTTTTGGGACTTGGAGTTGTCCTGAATGATATTACAGCAATAGAGGCAGGACATTATATATCCAGACATAACCCATCAAATATACTTGGGGAGAGTGTAAACAACAATGTAAACTATAATCCATGCTGTGTAGCAGTGCTCCAGAATGTAGTCATTATGGAAGCAGATGTGGCTCAAATGATAGATCTTCCCCCTATCATACGGGAGAACCTGGGTTCGATCCCTGGGGCTTCATGGTGAAAAAGAAGAAGAGAAAGCGGGTCTGTGTGGCAAGCCAGTGCCTGTAGGAGTGACCATGTGGTGAGCCAGTGCCCCGTCCAAGTGAATCATGCAGAAAGATGATAATGCATCAAAAGAGAGACAAGAGAAGAGTCAAGGTGAAGCATCACAGAATCCAGGAATTGACATGGCACAATTGACAGGGTACCTCTCTCCCCATCAGAGGTCTCCAGGATTGAATCCCAATGAATCCTAGAGGAAAGAAAATGAGAAGAGAAGACAACACAGACAGGAAAACAAACAAACAAACAAACAGCATTGGAGGGGAGGAAAGGGGGAATAAAAGAAATATACCTTTAAGAAACAAAAATATATTCATCAAATGCAATGAATGTGCCAAAATGATGAAAGAGGTTGTTGATGGGAGAAGAATGGGGGTGTGGGTAGTGGGGTATATGGGACCTCTTATATTTTTTAATGTATCATTTTGTGTGATTTATCTATCTTTTTAAAAAAGACAATAAAATTAAATAAATAATAAATTTAAAAATATTGGAAAAGAAATTAAAACAAAAAACAAGGAAACAGACATTTCTCATTTAAATGTACTGGATACATATAAATTTTGTTAATGTGGGAAAATGTGGGTAGGGTAGGGAGCGGGGCATATGGCAATGCCTTATATTTTTATGTAAATTTGTGTAATAAATACGTAATGTAAGTGTCTTTAAAAAATATAAACAAATAGGAAATTAAAAGGAACTTAGAATACATACATGTTACATAAAATATATAGAGGATTCCCATATGCCCCATTCCCTACACCTCCAACATTTTCCCCCATTAACAACATCTTCATTAGTGTGGTACATTCATTACAATTGATGAACAAATTTTGGAGCATTTCCTCTTAGCATGGATTATATTTTAAGTTGTAGTTCACACTGTCTCCTGCGCAATTTTTTCTGTTATGGGAAGATATATAAAGACCTGTATCTGTCATTTCAGTGCCATTCAGGACAAGTCCCAATTCCTCAAAATACCCCTTTATTTCACCTATTTCTCCCTCTCCCTGCCTGCAGAACCTGAACCTCCAAGTGCCACTGTTTCCACATCAATGATATCATGTCTTCCATTGCTGGAATCACTATTAGTCTTTAGTAGAATACCAATAATTCTACTTTAGTTCACAGTTCATTTCCCAATCCTGAGAATTCTTAGATGGTGGTGCCCATTCCACCTCTAATTGAGGGGGATTTTGGTCCCATGAGTAGAGGGATGGGACTATCATGCTTCCAGTTGTAGACTCTCTCGTTTTGTTGGGATGGTCGCTGTCCATTATCATCTCCTTGTTAGTTGACCTTGGTGAGACCAATGAACTGGAGAGTAGGAGTTGCCAACTACTTTGAGATTCGGGGCCTAACTGGCACATGGATGAACCAAAGATTTAAGTCTCTTGGACATATACCTATCAATTCTACTACTAAATATAGGTTCAAATAGAAGGGAGAGAAGAGCAACATTAGGGAAACCATAACTGAGTTCTAATATGTCACCCTGGGGAGCATAAATTTCCAAGTAGGGCCCACTAGCCAGGCATCAAACTCCTAAGCTATCTGCCCTAAAGATAGTGTCTGAATGTCTCCAGAGCACTCAAGAACCATGCTATTTGAGATAGTGTTTTCTTTGGCCTTCAGTAAGATCCTGCTGTACTTAACCTCTGGGATGACCTCCCGACTCACTTTGAAGTCTCTTAGCCATATAAACTCATTTGTCTTTACCTTTTCCCCCTTTTGGTAAAGGTCTTTTTCTAGTTGCATTGCTAGTTGGTGCTTTGTAGTAATCCTGTGGTGCAAGGGAGGCTCATCCCTTGGACTCATGTCCTATGCTGGGGAAAGGTAGTGCCTTTATATGCTGAGTTCAGCTTAGAGCAAGGCAACATTTGAGCATCAAGGAAGCTCTCAGGAGGTAACCCTTATACATACTATAATACTAAGCTAAGTTTCAATTTCAAAAGTGATGTTTCATAAATACAGTCATCAATATAAAGGGCACATCAATGGACCAAACTCCTTGACAAGTCATTGCCCAGGTACTCTGGGATTCTTGCCTTCCCCAAGAGAATATGGCAGATCTCCCCAGCATGGAAATCTTTTTTTTAATTTTATTTTTTATTTATTTCTCACCCCTTCCCCCTCCCCAATTGTCTGTTTTCTGTGTCCATTCACTGTGTGTTCTGTGTCTGCTTGTATTCTTGTCAGTGGCACCAGGAATCTGTGTCTCTTTTTGTTGTGGCATCTGCTGAGTCAGCTCTCTATGTGCACGGCCCAACTCCTAGGCAGGCTGCACTTTATTCACGTGAGGTGGCTCTCCTTAATGGTTGCACTCCTTGCACGTGGGGCTCACCTACGTGGGGCACAACTTGCGTGCATCAGCCCTGTGCATGGGCCAGCTTCACCACATGAGTCAGGAGGCCCTGGGTTTGAACCTTGGACCCCCCATGTGGTAGGCTGATGCTCTATCCATTGGGCCAAATCTGTTTCCAAGGATGGAAATTTGATATTCTTTTGGTTATTGTGTAAATCTCCAAGCACCATGACAATGTTCCATGAACACTTGGACACATTTATGTGCCTTATATCTGTGTCTCAGGTGGACCTCATCCCATGTATGCCCCATCACTGACTCTCCACACAAAGATCCTCTCCTGTAATAATTGTAACATTTCTGTGATCCAAAATGTTTTTTACATACGAAGCTAAAAAATAAATACAATTAGAAAATGAAATAATGATAGTTTTAAAAATAAGTAAAATGCAAATTATTTTTTTTTATTTTAATAGGAAAAATAAAAAATAATGAAAAAAACTTTTTAAAGTTTTTGATATTATGTCTTTCATCACTGTAAGATCTGATGTCTTTACATACAGAGACATTTTCTTCTGTTTACTCCCCATGTCTTACTTTAATCATTTTGTCTTCAAAGAAGTGTTAGGTTATAGAAAAGCCATGTACAGAATATAGGTGATTTCCATATACCTGACATCCTCCCACTTTTACCATTTCCCCTATTTGTAACATTTTATATATTGATGGTACTTTTCTTTCAACTGATGTATGAATGTTGAAACATAGCCACTAACCATCATCAAAGGATGACATTACGGTTTACATTTTGCACCATACACTTTTATACATTTTGATGAAATTTAACATCGCCTGTTTCCATCATTGCAAGGTCATGTAGAGCACTTCCATTTGCACCCAAAATGTCCCAGGTTTCATCTGTTCTATTCTTCCCTCCCTCTGCCCTTGGGGCCCACAGCAACCACCATCTTTCACTTCTTTGAAGATCAAGATTCATAGTTTCTGTCAAGAAATTTGAGGGCTTGATATACAGGTCTGTCCTCCTCTATTAGTCACTGACTGTGCTCTCAAGACACTCTTCACCTTTATTTGAGGTCATAGCAGGACTCATCAGGATGGGAATCCAATACATTCCCACTCATTATATGGGTGTCCACCAACTGATTCAATACACGGTGACAAGATGAACCCTTGTCACCTAGATCCTATCCAGGCACACCCTGTCCCAAATGCCCCCCATATCCAACACCCTAAGCCAGTAACCCTTCCCTGATATTAACAAAAGAACATTTTCAACATTATAGTTTCAACAACATACCCACAAATCCCGTGATCACCCCAGTTCCATGGACAGTCCAACCCACTCAACCCACTCTAGGCCCTCACAAATCAGCACTGCCCAAACCAATAATATCAGTGCACCACTGTTATACCCTTCCACTGGACAACTACACACTTCCACCTTATCATATATTTTGCCATTACCGGTTTTGGCTCACAACCTTCTTCTCCCTTTCTATCTCTTATTAAACCTATCTTCCAGACTCTAGCAATGCGAGTTAGCTCAATTTGCTTAATTCATATCAATCAGGTCTTGTAATATTTGCTCTTCAGTGCTTGGCTTGCTTCATTCAACATAAAGTATTTAAGATACATCCATGTTTTCCCATGGGTTAATACTGCGTTTTTTCTGACAGGTGAGTAATATTCTATTGTATGTATATACCACAATTTGTTTACTCATTCATCTGTTGATTGGCATTTGAGTTGTTAACAACTTTTGGCCATAGTGAATAATGTCGCTATGAACACTGGTGTGCTTATAACTGTTCCTGTACTTGCTCTCAGTTCTTCAGGGTATATACCCATGTGGCAGTTTGATATCGTTTATGAATTCCAAAAATAGATATTGGATTATGCTCCTAAAATGGTCTTTCCCTCCAGGCATATTAGATTATATTGGATTTAGAGGTTTCACTTTTACTTGATTAAATAGTGATTGAAGCTTTGACTGGGTCATGTCAGTAGGGCATTGAGGCCCTGCTCACCAAGGGGACTGACTCACAGAGAAACTGCACTAGAGAAAGAAGTTTGGAGTTTTGATTCTGGACCCTGGGAAGTAAACACATGGAGAAGTAGATACATAAGAAAGGAGAAAAGACTTAATTGGACACATCAGAGGACCAGGGAAGGGATATAAGCCTTTTGCCTGATAGTGTAGAGATGGCCTTGTGGAGCAAGCAGAGTAGTTGAGCACAGAGAGAAATGAGGAAGAGAGGATCCCAGGAAGCCTGAACTCTTGCAGAAGTAGGCAGCCATCTTGCTCTGACATATGACAATAGACTTCGGTGAGAGAAGAAATTTATTTTTTATATCCTTGTAACTTTGGGCATCTATCCCCCAAAAAATACACTTTATGAAAGCCAACAGATTTCTGGTAGTTTGCATTTGCACCCCTTTGGCCGACTGATAATACAGAGGTGTAACTGAGGAATCGCCAAAATGTCCTCCACAATGACTGCACCATTCTGCAGTCCCACCAGCAGGGAATGATGGTTCCCATTCCTCCCCATCCCTGCCAATACTGGTATTCCTCTGTTTTTTTAATAGCCACCAGAATAATGGGTGTAAGGTCATAACTCATATTGTTTTGATTTGCATTTCCTTAATAGCTAGTGAGGTTAAGCATTTTTTCATGTTCTTTTTAGCTATTTGTATTTCTTCTTGGGAGAAGTGTCTATTCAAATCAATTGACCTTTTCTTTTGCATGGGTTGTTTGTCATTTGATTTTCAAGGTGTAGAATTTCTTTATATATGATGGATATGAGTCTCCTATCAGATAAACATATATTGAATATTTTCTAACATTGTGTAGGCTGGCTTTTCCCTTTCTTGAAAAACACCTTTGAAGGGCAAAGATTTAATTTTGAGAATATCCCATTTATCTGTTTTTTATTTCATTGCTCGTGCTTGGGTGTGAAGTTCATAAAACCATTTCCTAATACAATATCTTGAAGATGCTTCCCTACATTATCCTCCAATGTCTTTATCATTTAGCTCTTATTTTTAGATCTTTGATCCATCTTGAGTTAATTTTTCGTATAAGGTGTGGGATGGTGGTCCTGTCTCATTCTTTTGGATAAGGATATCCATTGCTAAAAGCACCATATGTTCAAAAGGCCATTCTCTCCCCGTTAAGTGGACTTGGAAGCTTTGTCGCATATCAGATGACTGTGTATGTGAGGATCTATATGACAACTCTCAATTCGGTTCATTGGTCGGTATGTTTGTTCTTGTGCAATTCCATGCAGTTTGACCATTGGTTCTTTGTAGTATGATTTAAGGTCAGGTAGTGTGATTCCTCCAATTTCACTTTTCTTCTTCAATGTGTCTTTGGCTATTTGGGGTCTCTTGCCCTCCCAAGTAAATTTCATGGTTAGGTTTTCCTGTTCAGTAAAAAATGCTGTGGGAATTTTTACTGGGATTGTATTAAATCTGTTTGGAATTTTAATAGTGTTCAGTGGCCAAACCACTTAGTTGCCTGTTTCCATCCCCTGCCTTCTCAAATTCTTTTCTCCCAGGACAGCTGGGAGTGACAGGCTGCCTGAGCAGATTCAACTCTCCTCTCTTCCCATGGCCACCTCTGTGCTGGCTGGTATCCTTCCTGAGATTCAAAACAGGCTCAGCTGTCCAAAGCCACTGAGAGGAAAACACTCCCCACCCTTAATCAGATCCCTATTCCTCAGAGTATGCTCCCTCCCACTCACTGGCTGTTCAAAGTCCAGAGTCTATGGAGGCTATTTGTCTTGATGGTGGGGCTAAGCCACCCACCACTTCCAGCCACAAGGGAAAGCAACTCACGGTTTTCCCTTGGGATCTTCATCTCTTTGTCCATTTTCTCCAGATCGATGCCCAGAAGCCTGCCACTCTGTGGGTTCCCAAAACAGCTCATTTGGGTAGGGTTTTGCCCCTTTTCAGCCATTTTTTTGTCAGAGAGCTAGGGAGTGCCAACCTAAAATGATGTCATTTTCCCAGAACAGTCGGTACTATTCCACTTTCATGAGATATTTTGTAAAATAGCATATATAGTAAAGGCTGTGGAGCCAGGCAAAGACCTAGGGATTTGGAAGCACGGTAAGGGAGACATCTTTTATAACTGTTCTAAGGAGATGGCCTAAGGCAGTGGAATCACCCTTTTTTTAATGCTAAAAGACAAATGTGTGTGTGTATGTATGTATGTGTGCATTTATATATTTTTTCATTACAGAAAGTCAAGAAAATTTCCCATTATTATATGGTCAATTGATTTTTATCTTGATCTTTTTATTTTGGATAATTTCAAACTTCAGGACAGTTGCAAACATACACAAGCTTCCTGTAGAGAACTCCAACATATGAACCCCACCCCTAGATACCCAGTTCAATCAATTTTAACACATCGTCACATGTGCCATAACATTCCTGATATAGTTTTTGCCATGTTACTGAAACCCCTTTTAACTGTTTTCAGAGCTTTGAGAATGTTTCTGCCAGTTCTGCAGTGAGATCATACAACATTTGTCCTTTCCTGATTTAGTTCACTCAACATGATGTCTTCAAGGTTCATCCATGTTGCCACATGTATCAGGACTTCATTCCTTTTTATGGCAGAATAATATTCCATTGTATATATATATATACACCACATTTTGTTTATCCATTCATCTGTTGATGGACACTTGGGTTGCTTCCAACCTTTGGCAATTGTGATTAAAGTGCTCTGAACATGCAGATGCAAATATCTGTTTGTGGCCCTGCTTTCAATTCTATTGGGTATATAACTAGTAGCAGGATTGCCCGGTCTAATTGTAGTTATAAAATTAGCTTTCTGAGGAATGAAGAAATTGACTTTCACAAAGCTTGAACCATTTCTGTGCATCCTTTCCAACATTCATTATTTTTCCATTTTCCCGTTTTTTAGTAGCAGCCATTCTGATCAGTGTGAAACGGTATTTTATTGGGATTTTGATTTGCATTTTCCTGATGGCTATTGATATTGAGCATCTTTTCATGAACATTTTGGCCCGGTCGATTTATTTTTAACAACGGTGATTATATAGAAAAAGGATAATTTTTACATAAATTGTTCTTCAAAATTTGAATATTAGTATGGAGGAAAAAAACATCAAATTTTATCTGACACAACACACAAAATTTAACTTGAATTGGATCTAACTTCTAAACATGAGTGTTATAAAACATCTAGAACAAAACATGAGTTAAAAAGTTTTGTGTCTGGGGAAGCAGATTTGGCCCAACGGATAGGGTGTCCTCCTACCACATGGGAGGTCCAAGGTCCAAACGTAGGGCTTCCTGACCCATATGATGACCTGGCCCATGAGCAGTGCTGATGCACGCAAGGAGTGCCATGCCACGCAGGGGTGTTCCCTGCATAGGGGAGCCTCACATGCAAGGAGTGCTCACCGTAAGGAGAGCCACCCAGAGCGAAAAAGGTGCAGCCTGCCTAGGAATGGCGCCGGACACACGGAGAGCTGATGCAGCAAGATGACACAACAAAATGGGACAAAGATTCCGGGTGCCGCTGACAATACAAGTGGACACAGAAGAACACACAGCGCGTGTACACAGGGAAAAGACAACTGGTGGGGGAGGGGGTGGAGAAGAGGAGAGAAATAAATAAAAAATAAATCTTTAGAAAAAAAGCTGTGCGCCTTTGGGACAAGGAAAGATTTCCTAGGTCAAAAAAGAAAGGTAGCGCTTGCTTTGGTAGCATAGACTAAAATCAGAATGATACAGAGAAGATTAGTATGGGCCCTGTACAAAGAAGACACAGAAATTCACAAAGTATTCCATATATTATTTTATTATTTTTGCAGCATCTCTGTGTTTGAAATTATTACAAAATAAAAAGTTAAAAAACAAGTAACCATTAAAAATTATAAATTGGAATTGATAAAATATAATATTGCCTTATTCAAAACACAATGTGAATAAGAAATTCAATAGACAAGTCAAAAATTGAGAGAAAAAATATAGAAATTACATTTAAAATTCAATAAAAGACAAATAACCCAGTTAAAAAGAGGCAAAAATGTGAAAGGGTATTTCACAAAGATTTACATAATTGGCCAGGATACATATAGAATGATGCAAAACATAATTATCAGAGAAATGAAAGTTAAAACCATAATGAAATATCACTAGAAACACACTAGATGAACTACCATTAAAATAAGATCACTCTCAGGAGTTTGTGAGGATGTGGAACAACTGGAACTCTCACATGTTGACAGGATAATATTTCAATTCCTTCCTCAAGTGTACAAGAGACATGAAAAAAATCTATTTCATAAACATATGCCCATATTCGTAGCAGCTTTATTCATAATACTCCAATTGTAAACTATTCAAATATCGATCAACAGGCATAGGATACATGCATGCGTACTATTTTTTCTAGCTCAGAAATCAGGTGGGGCAGAGTGGGAAATAAAAATGCCAAGAGCCACGGGATTACCACCAAGCCCTGCAAGAGCATCCACTACAGAAACATTTCCCCTTCTACCTCACAGGATAAGGAGAACAGGACAAAGGAACCTTAATGGTGAAATCACTTGAGTAAGGCTGACCAAAGTAATCATATGCTGCTACCATTGCTGAGAAATCCCGCAGAATTCTCCTGGCTATTCCTATACCATGTGAAGAATAATTTTTAAAAGCTGGGCATAAGAGAAGACAATTTCCAATGAAATACAATTACTGCAAAAAAAAAAAAAAAAGGAAAGATATCAAATCAACTTTTAAAGTAATCAGATTAAGGGCTACTGCACTTATAAAATAAGTCCAGATGGCTATGAAGATAATAAGAACAAAGAGTATATTACAATGCTGAAATACTATTTTATACTTAGATAATACTTCTAAAAATATCTGTGATTCTTTGATCAAGTTCTCTATTTCTTAAAGTAAAAGTACTAGTTTTTAAAATAAAATATCTAATCTTAAAATCGGTTATTTCAAGTCCTAGAGAAAGGGAGTTAAAAATTAATATGCACATTACGGATCATTGTTAACATGTTAGAAAATGGCAGAAATTATTTTAAAACATTCTATTATTTAATTTTCACAATACTCCATCAGGTAAGTTTCATTATATTAGTTAACAAATGAGAAAGTGAATTCCATAAAATTGGGTTTACTTCATAAGGACTAGTATGCAACAACATCAAAATTAGGAGAAATTCACCATTTATATGTATGTTAATCAAAGAAGAGCTGGATTAATTTTGACAGCAGAATCTGGGCCCTGAAAAATGATACTTTATCAGAGCCTTCTAAAGTACCCCTGAAGGTACACATCTCTGGGACAGCTCATATTTTCCAGTTTGAAGTAGAACAAATATTTATTAAGACAGGTAACTTTACATTTAATAACATTAAGTTCCCCACAATGATTTTAAGCATTAACAATTATAATCCCAAAATGATTTCAAAAAGTTAAGCACAACCATTGAAGGATTTCATTCAAGGTAATAGTGCTGGAACATGGAGAAGGACTTGAAATCTGGCCTTGTGACATCCTGGAATTAAAACCTACACTTTTACTGTATACTTATTGTATTATTTTCTCCCTAACACCTTGGTAAATATGGGCACGGGAGTAAACAGACACACCCCTAAGAACTCATTTTTTACCAAGCAACTCCTAGACAAGGTCTTAGATAAAAGAGAAGGTTGTTGAAAAGGCCAGAGCCAGAAAGAATGAGGAGTGAAGTTGGCAGAGGTGTTACCCCAATGCTAACCTTTCTTTTGAGGGATCAGTCAATTTTCCTTGGAAATACGGAAAACAATGAAATACGCTTCCTTCCTAATGATAACAAGCTACTGGAAGAATAAGGCATGAGGCAAATTGTACAACCTACTGACGATTGGAGGAGTTTCAAAAAGAAGGGAGAGAGCAAGGAAAGACAGTCGGGACGGTGCTGATGAACTGGGTGCAACAGTGGTGGTTCCAGGACAAGAGTCACCACTTCGAAGTGAGTTAGGGGATAAGAAAGTTCAAGAGCTTGGTGGACACAGGGTCATGGGACCTCTACAACTTGTAGGATTGAAATATGGAAAAACAGTTCCAGAAAATACACAATCAGAAAATTTATAGATGAGAAACCCACAGTTTGTGATGTTGAAAAATGATACAATTCCAGACTTGTAGTCTATGAAGACCCCAACACGACAGGGACGAACAGTCAAGAAGAGGGTCAATATTGAGGGATCTGAGGAAGAAGAATCCTCAAAAGCATTATAGTTATATTGATTTTGTAAACCAATAACCCAGTAGCCATATCGAGGTTGATATCTGGAGTAATCATTATGAAAATGTGCACTGCTACCGAACTCTGGAAAGGGAGTCTGACAACTTGCACTGCTACCATAGGTGAAGTAGGAAGTCTGACATGAAGAGCTACCAAAATTTGAATAGGCGGTCTGCTTTCCACATTTTACCCCCAGGAACCAGGAACGTTTCTGGGACACATCAACCTCCCAGTAATGTTTCCCTGATGTTATCATGTGAGAGCCCAGGATATCACAAACGTAATTGCGCATCCTCTGTGAATTCAAAGAGGCTGAAGATCTCATTTGTCTCCGATCCTTAGAAATTACAATATTTGAATTCGTTGTGACTGGATTCAGCGTCATGTGCACTGTGGGAAAATTACAGAGCATGTGAGGGATATGAAGATATTTTATTCAAGATATTTGATAAGGATCTTAATAAGTTGAGAGGGAGCTAGGAAGAACTTTGATCAGGGGTCATAGGGAGAGAGGGAACACTGGAGAAATCTTAGGTATGTGGGCATTAGAAGAGTGAACATTAAGGCATGAGGCTTCCTAGAGCAGACAAAATTCTGAAAGATGATCATAACAGGGTGGCAAGAAGATAACTCTTTTTTTTTTTCTTACCCCAGTAGCACTGGACATCTCTCAGCTCTGAAATGACAAAAAGATTCCATAAGATTAAATACAAGCAAAAGAGTCAACCCTGAAATCAATTTCTTCTCCAGACTGGGCAAAATGAGGGGACTATGATGAGGCAGTGAAGTGGTCAATGAGAATAAACCAGACTTCTGGCCATTCCCATAAATATGACCAGATCGTCAGCACACACTATCCCTCCATTTATGATTCCCCTCACCAAGAAAATGCACCTTCTTCCCATTTGTCTGTGCTCCCTCGAAGAATCCTAAGACACACCTTCCCCTGACTCTTCTTACCTTTAAACACTCGCAGGATCCCACTCAGATCTGGAGCTCGGAATATACTCCTTTGTTTGTTTTGAAAACTTATTGGCTTCTTCAGGGTCAAACTCTTACTCCTAGGGAAGACAAAATTTAACCCCCACACCTCTGATCATTTGTCCCTGCATACCACTGGCATACTCTCTTTAAACCTCACTCATACAATGGAACCCTTCTCCTTAAGAGACAGAGAAGGAAAAAAGAAAACTCCTGTGTCTGGAGCCTGATGACCTGTACATATCCACCCTCCCAATTACACTCTGAGTTGCCTTGGGAAGGTCTTAAGCACTCAGAAGGAGTTTCTTTCTTCTAAAATGAAATAATTATCCCTTCCCTCTCTAACTCCTAGAAATCATTTAGAATTTATGGAAGAATTGACTTTAAAATAACTTTTGGCATCTCTGAAAAAACAAAACAAAACACCATTTGATGTGTAGAAAAGTCACTGCCATGGATGTGGGTTCCCAATGACATAGGCAGAAAGTGAAGTTGCTCAACCTGAATGCTGGGTGGTTAAGACATATCAAGTGTGGGAATCCCCTCTAGAGGAACCCAAGAGTCTTCAAAGTATGTGTCCCTGTAAGAAGCCCACAGAAAAACATATGTGGTTCAGGTCCCCTGGGAAAGTAATAGCAAATATGGTAATGAAGGAGTTCTGAACATCAAACTACATGTTTTAAAGAGCTTAATGATGCCTGGTAGGTTTGCAATTTTAGACAGTCTTATGCCACCTTTCTGTACTGGCTTCAATATGAGTAACCAAGATGGATCACTTGTTTGCACTAGAGCCAAACCTTTATTCCCTAAGACTTGAGTCTGTTCACGAAAATCTACATAGAATCACGTAGAAATATCTAGCCTCTTCTATTCCCAGGGGAGAAATATAAATATAAAGGAGTTGTAACTATGGCAAACTCTGGAGACCTGTCAGATAAAAAAATAAAAGACACTCTCCCACTCCCATGAAAAAGAAGCACATATGAAATAGGATAACCAAAGCTGTATACAGGCACAAGGGAAGAATAAAATCTACATCTTAGGGGTCTGATCTTGGTAACATGGAAGAACAAGGATGCACTATGGAAAAATCGTTCCACCTTTAATACCCCTACTGGCTCCAATAATGTGACTTTCTAAATTCCTTATCATGAATCTGGTCCATTCTCAATAATTATGGAAACTCTCATATTGATTTGTGATCATAAACTTAGGGTAAAATTACATCCAAATTTTCTTGCTGTGAAAGATATTTCATGCTAATTGATCACCAGATAACTTTCATGGGTACAAACCACTTTTTGCAACACAAAATTTCCATCTCTGGTCTCCCATATATACCTTCTCAAGATGCCATGCACATCCTAGGGAAAAGAGAGAAGACATGAGTCAAGAAGGAATAGTTCCTCTTCCCAAATAAAAAGTTTCACCAAATCCCCACCTGATCCTGCAGTGAGGGCCTAAAAGTATACAAAAGACACAGACCAATAATTGCTAAAGACTCATAAAAGGCTATCGGGTTCCCTAAGATAGAAGTAGCTTTGCGTCTTGTAGAAGTATAGCAAAAGGCTTTCCTTGTGAAAAATGGGATATATTTAAAGGTACAGGCCTACAATTTTTTTCCCCAAATGCACGTGGTTCCCCATGAACTGATGTGAAAAATTCACTGTTCTTTCATTTTTCCAAATACATGTAAAGTGATACACTATTATTTGTCAAAAAATACACCAGGCTTTGGAGAAAATAAGCTCTAAAATTGATTACAATCCTCAAGATGTTTACATTTGTAATCAAAGTATCTTTTAAAAAATAAAAAGTGGGGAAAAAAGTTTACATTATATTTTGCAGAGATACAAACAAGTGTATTAACACAGGTGTTTCTCAAGCATCTCTCCTCTCATTCTGTACAATAACTATAAGTTACTTCATCCACTCCCTTAAACTCAACACACACATATATGTGCTTTCTATTCCCAACTCTTTATTTTTAGTTATATTTGTCTTTTAAATACACATTAATATATTCAGTAGTAAAGAAGCCGCAGGAAGGAGCAACATAGGTTGCCTACTATATAACTTACTATTCAGTAACTACATTGTCTGCTCTCTCATATCCCATTGTCCATAATGTTACCAATATCTATTCAGACACAGTCCTAAAGTCTAAGTATCTTGACCTAAATTCCAGTTCCTACCAAGCCAGTTTTTGAGCCATTTGTTGTCCTTCATAGCCAAAGATGCAATTTATTTTTATGAACAGATATGTACAATAAATTTAGTCTCCTTGCTCCAACCTTGTTCTTCTATGTCACCAAAGATTAGGGCAACAACTGTGTCTACAAATACCAAAATGGTTTTACTCTCTGTATTAGGGTTCTTTTGTTGTATATGACTTAAACCAAATAAAGGTGAATTAAGCAGAGTAAAGGATTTGGGGTGGCAGTTATAACTTTTTTCACAGCTAAATTTTGAAGCGTCAACCTGATCATCAGATCTGGTCTATGTATTTCTCCAAATTCTATTTATTCCCACTAAGTTGAATTTATATTCAGACAAAACATAAAGGAAACTTGAGTTTTCTGATATAGTTGGCAGCAGAAAAGAGAACTTCCAAGTTGTAACAATGAAATTAAAATATAAAATAAATATGTAAATAAATTGGTTCTATCTGGTTTCAGAGATAACTGGTATGAGAGCTCAAATGCCATGTCAATGATATTTCTGAGCTTTTCTCTTCCTATATTGATATTATTCCCAAGTTTCATATGGTCATTCCTGGAATTTCCAGGCTTACTTTCAGCTATAAGCTGTGAATGGCAATGCCATTTTATAAACATCAAAGAGAAGGAAGACAAGGTTTAAGATGAAAAGAATTTATTAGCTCATTTAGGAAAAAAACTGACTGGGAGAAGATATTCAAGTACCGTAGCCATTAAGGAGTAATAAGCATGTCTGTGTGAATCAGTACAGATGGTATAAACACAAGAGATCTTTTCATGGAGATGGCAATTGTATGAGTATTGCATATAGCTTGCAGAAGAACTAGAACAAAGGGCCATGGAAAAAAGTCTTATGGCAGTTCCCAAAATTTAGTTGGTAACAGTATCTGGTAATATGGTAAAAATATAAAGGCTATTTTATTCCCACTAATAAAGAGCTCAGATCTCATCATTCTTGTCCATACAACAAAAAAAAGCTGAACAATCTGAACATCACAACTCTCCTTAGATACATCAGAGAACTGAGGTCACAAAGTAAATTGCCACCCAAGAATCCAAGAAAAAGGCACATTACAGAGAATCGAAACTTACCAGGAATAGAAACCACTGGAGCCAGGAATTGGTAGGACCATGTGAACAATTGAGAAATTACTGAAGGCAGAGTGTAAACTATTTTGAAACTTAATATCCTCAGGACTGACTCAGTTTTGCAGGAGTAGGGGTACAGAGGAACACACTTTTGTGAATTTTCACTCCAGGAGCCCTAACAGGTTTTTCTGATAAAGATCAGAGAACACAACCCATTCCATCCCACCCTGCACCCCATGCTTCCAGCATTAGCAGGAGAAAATAACCATTTTGCAACACGCCCAGTGGGAAACTAATCATTGAAAAATATACCCAGATGATTCAGTTGTCTGGAATGCCCTCAAGGGAAACTACTTTACCAAGGTCTTATCTAATCTAGGGGAGGAACAAATATAAAACTCTAGCTTCCAATAACCTTAAAGAAAAGAAAGACAAAGAAACTCCATTAAAGGTCACAGCCCAGGTACTCAGGTTCACTAACAAATCCTGAAATTTGGTCATAATGTTATAGAATGCTTTCCCTTCTCAATAACTTACCACCACATTGACAGGGCTCCAGTATAACAACAAGGTATCAGAACTGAGAGAGATGCAAGATACAGACTCTATTTAAGAAGGGGTTTGAAATGAAACTCAAGGATTTAACAGCAGAGACAAAAGCAAAGACTCCATAGGAAATTTAAGGCTCTAACATTACAGCTACATTAAACACAACCAGAAAAAAACACCAAACCAAAAAGAACTTCGTACCAAAGTATATTTGCCTCGGTTCCTGTAATCTGATACATCATATCGAGCTTTCAACATAAAATTACAAGTCATGTTAAATGGCAAAAACAGCACAGTCTACAGAAACAAAACAAGCACTAGAACCATAATGAGATATAGGAGATATTGGAGACATCTAATTTTAAATAATTGTGATTAATAGGCTAGGGACTTAATAAAAAAAGTGGACAACAAATAATAACAGATAGGCAAAGATATTGGAATTCTAAGAAAGAATCAAAAAGGAATGCTAGAAAGCAAAATCAGTGTAACAAAAATAAAGAATGCCTTGGATGGGATCATTATTAGATGGACATAGCTGAGAACAGAAGCAGTGAGCTTGTAGGTACATCAAGAGAAACTTTCAAAACTAAAATGCAAAGAGAAAAAAAAAGTTAAAATTTTGTAGAATTTCTAGGAACTGTTAGACAATAACAAAAGTTATGACAAATGTGTAAAGGATATACCAGGAAAAGACAGAGAGAAAAGAGAAGAAATTGTTGAAGTCATAATGACCGAGAACTCTCCAAAATTAAAGGTAGACAACAAACTAGATGTTACCACACTAGATGAATACCAAGCAGGATAAATCCTAACAAATCTATACCACATATATCATATTCAAACTACAGAATGTCAAAGACAAAAAGAAAATTTTGAAAGAAGCCAAGATGGTGGGAAGAACTTCGCCTTTAAAGGACTAAGGATAATAATTAGATCAGCCTTTTTTATGGAAACCTTGTGTATTAGCCAGGGTTCTCCAGGCAAACATAATCAACAAGGGATATCTGTAGTAAGAGATTTATCAGAGTTTCTCACGCAGCCGTGGGGATGCACAAGTCCATGTTCCACAGGCAGGCTGCAACCAGGAGCTCCGATGAAAGTCCAGTGAAGATTATTGACAAGTTCTGGGAGATGCTGGTTGTCCAAAGACGAGTTGGGAAATTCTCTCTCAATGTTACAATCACTTCCCCTTTTAGGGAGTCAACTGATTGGGTTAAGCATCACTCACTGCTGATAGCAATCTCCCTGACTGATGTAATTATAACCAGCTATCTATGATTTATCACTACACTAAAGTCAATGGAGACTAAAGTCCATAAATGCCCTTGAATTACAGTTAGCCCAGTGCTTGCTTGACCAAACAACTGGGCACAATTACCTGGCCGAGGTGACACATTAGTCTAACCATCACAGTCCACCCCTTGTCTACTCGGAAACCATACACAATATCTTAAAACATACTTAGTCTCTAAGTGAAAACAATAAAAGACATGCATATATATATATTTCTGCCTAACAATGTTCAACTCACCTGCATACAACAGAAATGCATTAATTCCACACAGAATAGGGTACAAATTCTTGGGTAATATTCACTCTCAAACTTGACATCCGTAAATATTGTGACATGAAATGGATACAAAGTATTATATGATAAGGGGAAAATTGGGGGAAGAAGACAAAGAAATTGTATTTGTGTATATATACTACCATCATAATGAAACAAGGAAAAAAGAGTCATGACTATTAAGATCCTTATTTCTGAAACTGATCACATGATTGAAGTTTATTTTTATCATTACCTTTTTCCACTACCCATTCCATGTTTCCATTACCCTCAGCTCCTACCCACTCCTGGTACCAAATACTGTATTGGTCAGCCAAAGGGTTGCTGATGCAAAATACCAGAAAATGGTTGGTTTTTATAAAGGATATTTACTTGGGGTAGCTTACAGATAGATACCAGGCCATAAAGCTTAATTACTTCCCTCACCAAAGTCGATTTGGAGCTAGATGGCTGCCAATGTCTGCAAGGGTTCAGGCTTCCTGGGTTTTTACGTTCCTGGGGCTTGCTTTTCTCTAGGTTCAAGGTTCCTTTCCTCCTGGGGCTGGCTTCTCTTTCCTCTGTGAGCTTACTTGCTAGGGCTCCAGCTTAGGACTTCAGCATCAAACTCCAACATCAAAACTCCAACATCGCAAAACCCTCAACTCTGTTCTTTGCTATGCCTTTTATCTGTGAGTGGTGGGTGGGGACTCAACTTCCTAATCATAACTCAATCATGCCCAGGTACAGAGCAGACTACAAGCATAATCCAATAATTATTTTTGGAATTCATAACCATATCAAGCTCCTACAACTTGCAAGAAGAGAATAGAATAGTTAACTGTTGAAAGAAAAAAAAAAAGTCACAGATCTAGAATTCTGTACCCTTCAAAAATGAAAGGGAACTAATACAAAGGAGTGAAGTTCAGGATCCATGGGTAATAATCCTGATTACCTGATTATCTGATGCAAGTTTTCCTGCTCTAGTGCCATCTGGGGGAATTACTTCTAAAATAAAATTCCTACATTAAATATTAAAAAAAAAAAAGGAAAAGAAAGGAATTAATTTCAGATGAACAAAATATGAGGGAATTTGTTGCCAATATACCAGCAGTGTATAAGAAATTTTAAAAGAAGTCCTTTAAGGAAGCGGATTTGGCTCAACTGATAGAGCATCTGCCTACCACATGGGAGGTCCAGGGTTCAAACCCAGGGCACCCTGACCCATGTTGTGAGCTGGCCCATGCACAGTGCTGATGCATGCAAGGAGTGCCCTGCCATGCAGAGGTGTCCCCCACATAGCGGAATCCCACTGTCAAGGAGTACACCCCTAAAGGAGAGCCACCCCACACGAAAAAAAGGACAACATGTCCAGGAGTGGTGTTGCACACACGGAGAGCTGATGCAGCAGAATGACACAACAAAAAGAGACACAGATTTCTAGTGCCACCGACAAGAATACAGGTGGACACAGAACACACAGTGAATGGACACAGAAGCAGACAACTGGCAGGGAAAGGGGAAATAAATAAATAAATAATAAATCTTTAAAAAAATACTAATACAGACAAATTTTTTTAAAAAATGTCCTTCAGGGATAAGGAAAATTGTTTAAGTCAAAAACATAGATATAGAAAAGAAAGAAGGAACATAGGAGAAGAAATCATGGAAGGTAAAATAAAATATTTTATTTCACTAAATCATAATTTGTCTATTAGACATTTGTTCAAAGTAATAACAAGAATATAATATGAGATTATGTTTGTAAGTGAAATGAATAACAGATATATTATAAGGGACAGGATGAAATGAGAATACTCTTATACAAGGTATTGAAACTACCCATGAGGTGGCATAATATTATTTGAAAGTGGGTTTAGAACACTGTTGTAAATGTATATTGTACTCTCTAAGGCCACAACTAAATAATGTCCAATTGTTACGCCAAAAGAAGAGAGAAAATGGAATCATATGAAACACAATTAAAATCAGAGAGGGAAGGAAAACAGGGGAGGACAAAAACAAAGAATAAGTGCAATCAATGAGCAGAAAATAGTAAAAAACATATATATATTTGACTTACTATACATATAGATGTTTCAAATAGATATATAAGAAAGCCAGAATAGCTATATTAATTTCAATAAAAGCAGACTTCAGAAAGAGGAGAATTACTAGGGATAAAGAGAAGCATTACATAATGGTAAAATTCTCCAAGAAAAATAACAATCCTTAATGTATGCTCCTAACTCCACAAAGCACCAAAGTAAGTGAGGCAAAATATGATACAATTGCAAAGAATATTAAAAAAAAAATCCACTTTTATAGTTGGAGACACAAACATGCATTTATACATCCAGTGGGGAGAATATATGTAAGGATATAATTGAATTTAAAAGCAACATCAGTCAAGTGGATTTAATTGAACATATCATTTTCCACATTTGTGGGAAGCAGCCAGCAGAGCACTTACAGGGAAAATTATAGCATGGAATGCAAATATTAGAAAAGAATCAAGATCTTAATCCAATAATCTAAGCTCCAATTTTAGGATACTAGATAAAGAAGAACACTATTTACCTAAAATAAAACAGAGAGAACAAGATAAATAATTTAAATTACAGCAGAAACTAAATGAATGAAAAATAGGAAAGCAATGGAGAAAAATCAACACACCCATAAGTTGGTTCTTAGAAACAATCAGTTAAATTGATAAGCCTTTAGACAGGCTACTCAAGAAAAATTTAAAAAATAAAAATTATTACTGTCATAAATTAAATATAGGTCATCAATACTAATCCCATGGACCCTAAAGGGCTAGTAAAGGATTATTATGAAAATCTATATGCCCACAAATTTCATAAATTAGATGAAATGGACCAATTGTTTAAAAAGACACAATCTGCCATAATTCACACAAACCAAAATAGATAATCCAAATAGACCCACAGCTATTAAAGAAATTGAATCAACAGTAAATAACCTTTCAAAGTAAAGCACCAGGCCCAGATGGTTTCACTGGTGAATACTATCAAATATTTAAGGAACAAATTATACCAATTCTCTATAATTTCTTCCAGAAAACAAAAGCAAAGGAAAAACTTCTAAGTGCATTCTCTGAGACTAGAATTATCCTAATATAAAAACCAGTTAAATACATTGCAAGAAAGGAAAAGTAGAGACCAATATTTCTCATGTACATACGCGGAAAAATCCTCAGAAGAATATTAGCAAATTAAATTCAACATTTTATATAAAAGAATTATACTATACAACCAAGTAGGATTTCTTACAGGTAGATAACACTGGTTAGAATTTGAAAATCAGGTTAGTATATCCATCATATCAGTAGGTTAAATAAAAAATATATATTACCCAGATCAGCTAACAGGGAGGTGAAGATGGCCAACCACCACACCAGGGACCCGAGAGTGCCTACAAGTGCAAGCAGGAGAATTGCATCCATCGAACATGTAGGAACTAAGCCCGTTTCAATATAAAGATGGAGTAGACATCACCATCCCACGGTCCACAGGAAAAAGGAATAAAACATGGATTAGAGTGGACTTACTGGTATTCTACTATAGAACTATTGTGAATCTAGAAATGGAAGAAACTGTAGCACTGATGTGGAGAAAGTGGCCACGGTAGTAACTGAGGCAGGAAGAAGGAAGATAAGATGTGATGTGGGGGCATTTTCAGGACTTGGAGTTTCCTAAATGAAACTGCAGGGACAGATGAATGGACTGGGGGAGAGTGAATGGACTGGGGGAGAGTGTAAACCACATTGTAAACTATTATCCATGTGGTGCAGCAGTGCTCCAAAACATATTCACCAAATGCAATGAATGTGCCACAGTGATGAAAAAGATTTTTGATATGGAAGGCGTGGGACAGGGTGAAATGTGGGGTATATGGGAACACATATATTTTTTAATATAACATTTTATGATCTAAGTATCTTAAAAAAAACACAATTAAAAATAAATTATCATTTTAAAAGATGCAGAATATCACTTGATAAATCCAATATCAAGTTATGATAAAAAAATCAACAAAATAGGATTAGTGGGAAACTTTCTCACTTGATAATAAACATCTGCAAAAAATCTACAGCTATTATCATATTGAATGGTGAGAAATCAGATGCTGACCTCTAAGACTAAGAACAAAGGTGAAGGTGTTCCCTTTCACCAGTCATAGATGGAAATCCTAGCTAATGCAATATGACAAGAAAAGGAAATCAAAGATATACAGATAGGAGTAGAAAACATAAATCCACTTTTATTAACAAATAACATTTGTATCTTTCTTGAAAATCCCAAAGAATTAACAAAAATTCTCTAAGAAATAATAAGCAATTATAGCAAGGTTGCAGGATTCAAGGTTAATGTAAAAAATCACATGTTTTCCTGTACAGAAGCAATGAACAATTGGAGATATAACTTCATATCACAGTATCATGTACATTAGCATCATAAAAAAAAGAAACAGATAAAAATACATCAAAATATTTACAAGGCCTATATGAGGAAAGTATCAAAAGTCCAGTGAAAGAAATCAAAGATCTATACAAATAGAGAGGCTTTCCATGTTCATGCACAGGATGACTCAATATTGTTAAGATGTCACTGTATGCTAAGTTAATCTGAGGATTCAAAACAACGTCCATCAAAATTCCAGCAAATTATTTGCAGATATGAAAAAAATTCTAAACTTTCTTTAGAAAGGCAAAAGCAACCAGAATAGCCAAAACAATACTAAAGAACAAGAAAACCAAAACTGATGCCACTCAATCTTAAGACTCGCCATGAAACTACATAATCAAGACAGGGAGGTAATGACAAAGAAAGAAACTAAAGAACAATGAAAGAATGAGGATACTGGAAACAGACCCACACAAAGACAATCAAGTGATCTACCACCAAGCCTCAAAGTCAACTCAGCGGAGAAAGTACATTTTCAATAAATGGTGCTTGTATAACTGGAAACCACATGCATAAAAATGAATCTAGAAGCAGACCTTATACCTTTTGTAAAAATTAGCTCAAAATGGATTACAGCCCTAAGTGTAAAACTTTATAGTTTCATAACTTGCATAAAATAATGTAGGACAAAATCTAGAGGATCTTAGATTTGGTAATGCATTTTCAGATACGACATGAAAAGCATGTTCAATGACTAAAGAAAAAAGACACTTTTAAATGAAAAATTTCTGCTTTGTGAAAGATTCCATTAAGAGAATGAAAAGACAGACGACAGACAATTAGAAAATACTTGTAAACACATATCTGATAAAGGATTTATTGTTAGAATCTACCAAGAACACTCAAAACTCAACAATAAGAAACTACCCAGTTAAAAAATGGGCAAAAGATCTGTACAGACACCTCACTAAAGATATACAGGTAACAAATAAGACTTTGACAAGATGCTCAAAAACTTATGTCATTAGGGAATTGAAAACTCAAACAAGGATATGCCACTACATACCTACTAGAATGAATAAAATCTGCAACACTGACAATACCAAATGTCGTGGAGAAGTTGGAGTAAGAGGAACTCTCATTCATTGGTAATGGAAATACAAAACGGTACAGCTACTTTAGAGGACAGTTTGGTAGTTTCTTAGGAAACTCAATAAGGTCTTACCATATGTACCTGCAATCATATTACTAGGTATTTACCCGTATCAATTAAAACTTATGTCCACATAAAAACATGCACAAAAATGCTTATGGCAGCTTTTTTCCTAATTGCCCCAAGCTGAAAGTAACTAGCTATCTTCCAAAAGGTGAACAGATAAACAATCTGTGGTCCATATAGTGGAATATTATCCAGTGATAAACAATATGTACTACTAAGCCGCCAAAAGACATGGAGGAACCGTAACCACACAGTTAAATGGAAGAAGTCAGTCTGAATTGATTCCAACTATACGGCATTCTGGAAAAGGCAAAACTACAGAGAGATTTAAAAGACTGTAATTGACAGTCATGGAAGGAAAAAGAGAGGATAAAAAACTTTAAAAACTGTGTATTATAAATGCATATAGTTTACTGTATGTCAACTATACTCCTTTATTGAAGTAAATGCCTTTATTGGTGTTAAAAAATGAAAATGGAAAGGCCTACAATAGACCTGGGTCCTAGAGTTGTTAACTTTCCAGATGACTGACAAAGAACAAATCTGAGAAAATATTCCCTAAAGTAATCTAATAAACACACACGCTCACACACAAGGCAACGGGGCTAAAACAGAACTTCAAAACACACAAGGTAAAAGTGAAGGAATTAAAAAGAAAAATTGTCAATTAAACAATAATAGTTGGAGAGATCAATAAAACACTCTAAAAATGATAAAATTAACTAGTATGAAAAGCATCAAGGATATAGAAGCCATAGACAACACAATCAACCAACTTGGCCTAAGTAAAATCAATATTCCATCCAATAAATTACATTCTTTTCCAATGAATGCAGAACATTTTCCTAGATACACAGCACACTGAGCCATAAAACAAACTTCAAAACATTTAAATGTACTGAAATAATAAAATATATATTCTTTGATTGCATTGGAATTGAATGTGAAATCCACCATAGTTTTGAGAAATCTCAAATTATTTTGAAATTAAACAACATTTAAATATTCTAATGGTTATTAATGACATCACAAAGGTAATTTGGAAATACGTTGGATTAAATAAAAATGAAACCACGAAAGTTAAAATGTCTGGCATGGTATAACTAACAATTATATCATTAAAATCCATTCAGAAAGGAAGATCTCAAATTAGTAACCTAAGCTTCCATTTTAAGAAACTAGAAAAAGAATAGCAAACCACACACAAAGAAAAAAAAAAAAAAAGAAAGAATAAAGCTAAAAAAAGAAAGAATATAGGAAATTAAAGAGATAAAATTAATGAGGTGAAAATTCAGCTGTTTGAAAAGATCAACAAAATTAACAAACATTAAGTAAACTGATCAAGAAAAAAGAGAGAAGAAACCTATTACCAAAATCAGGAATGAAAGAAGGTCATTACTATGGGTGCTATAGACCGTAAATGGATTATAAGGGGATATTAGGACCACCTTTAGTCCAAAAAATTAAACAACTTAAATGAAATGAGCAAATGCCTACAGAAACACATTACCAAAAATTGACTTAAGAAGAAATGAAAATCTAAGTAAATCAAGTAAAGAATTTAAAATTGTTACACTTTCCTGATTAAAAAAACCCCAGATTAAGATGGCTTTACTGTTACCTTTTCCCTAATCTGAGAGGCAGAAGCTCCTTCTCCAGTCTTACCTGCAGCATCTCCACACTTGATCCCTGCAAATGATGTTCCACGTCTGAGATGAGCGCTCTCAAAAGCTGGCTCTGCTTGATCAGATCATTCTCTTCCTTTGCCAGGGTATCCAGAACTTTCTCCTTCTCTGTTTTCAGCTTTTGCAGCTCCCTCTGCTCCTCGCTATTCAGGACACCTCTCAACTTTTTGAACTCTGCCTGGATATGTTCTCCCTCATTCTGTATCTGACTCTTCAGGAAGGAGGAAGAGAGAGAGTGTCAGTCAGTTTAGCAGGCAGAAGGCTTAATTTTCAATAGACTGGGAGCCAGAAAGGGAGCTATGTACCATGGGGAGATCTCATAGGACTTAGAGCAGGAGGACTTTATTAAAGAAGCTTTTTTCCCCCCATTATTTTCCCTTCATCACATCCCAGAACAATGACCTCAAGTCTGTCTCAGGGATTTCCATCCTGACCCCAGATTGGATACTGGGTGAAGCTTGGTTGGCAGGCAGCTGTCCAGGACACTCATGCCTTCCAGCATGATTCTCCACCAACTCCCTCCTTTATCTCCTGCTTAATGTTGAATCCTGTGGAGAGAATCCTGGACCACTGCCAAGCATCCTCGCCAAAAGGCGTCACAGGGTCCAACAAAGTAAGAATAGAGTGCAGGATTCACCAGCCTATAGAGTCCCTTTATATAGTCACCTCCAAAATATCATTTGTGACATACTCACTTTCCAGTCTCCAGTCCCCATCAGGGAAGAGACTAAGAAAAGCAGGAATCATGTAACTTCTGGACTGATTAACTGTCCGTGAACAAAGAGGAAGGGGCCTCCTTGTGACAAGAAGCATAGGTGCTACTCAGATTCCTCTCACAATTCCCTCAGGAAGAGTCCTCTTTTACCTTCCAGAGAGCTCTCTCTTTTTTGATGTCTGTTTCTAAAGTCTCAGCTTCCTTCTGATCTGTCCTCAGCCTCTCCAGAATAGTCTGGAGCGTCTCCTGTGAGAAAAGAATCAATATCAGAGTTAAACTATGAGAGTTCTTAACACCTGGATAGAACATGCATTGGGGTAAATACAGGATAATCTTGGAAGATGAGAAATAACAGAAATTGTGAGACAGGCAATTAGAGTCTTTGACTTGGAAGAAAACTTGAGGAGGTGAAAATATTCTTTAAGTCCCAAGCAGTAGAAGTCACCATTCATTCTTTTGCCAAGATTAAGAGCTTGAGTCTATCTTGTCCTGGAAGAACCTGATCCTCCAGAATGGAATGTCCTTTCTTCTCAAACCACGAAGCTCTCTAGTTGCCCTCTTGCTCAGGGCACAATGAGAACTTATCTTGGGCATTAAATCTCCACTCATCTAGAATAAGGTACAAAGTAATCTATGTTTGGCCAAGAATGTATACTAGGCTTATCCTTTATTTAAATGGGTGGAATGCACAGGAATGTCTTTTAGGCCTTAGAAGTCGAACACAGGGTATAGAGTGGTAAATGTCCTCAATAGTAGAGTGACAAAATAAAGTAGGGTCCATCAGGTCCCCTTTCTGCCCTCTCTCCCTCCATTTTTGGCTCTCACCTGGTACTCCTTGGCTACCTCCTCCAAGAGGAATGTGGGATGACCACGGTGCTCCCGAGACCGCTCACAAAGCCAGCAAATGACTTTCTCATCCTCCTTACAGAAGAGCTGGAGTTTCTCTCCATGCTGTGCACAAAGAAGTAACTTTGGCTGTTTTCCTGGGCCCAACTCCACCTCCCTGAACTTCTCCACTATGTTGGCCAGATGACGATTAGGATGGAGGTTCTCATGCTGGTAGCTGGTCCGGCACACAGGACAGCTGCTTTCCCCTTCTTGGCTGATCTGTGACTGCTTGCTGTTCCCTGTGATGCAAGCTTGGCAGAAGCTGTGGCCACAGTCTATGCTCAGGGGTTCTGTCATGAAGTCTAGGCAGATGGGGCAGGTCACCTCTTCCTTTATGTCTACCAGGATTTCTGAAGCCATTGCCGCTGCTCCCCTGCTTCTCGCTGTCCTGACTTCTGAGGCTCTTTTATTTCATAAATTCCTGCATGATTGGGATAATTAAAAGGAGGCAGGTTAAGAAAGATAGGAATAAAAAGGATATTGATTATGCAAAACTCAAGATGTGCCAAGACCAAAATACTGAAAAACAAAAACAAGGGTGAGAAAAACAAGAAAGGGAGTTTAATGGCTGGGTAAAAATGGATTTCCATAATGATTCCAAACCTTCTTCCTACTTCATGTCATTTGATAAATTTCATCCTTATCTGCAATGATTATTTTACTTTCTTTTATTTTGTTATTTCATTCTTCTTTGTTTGTTTGTTGTTGTTGTTCTTTTCCTTTACTCTTACTGCACAGAAAGAAACCCTGATGCCCTTTCTACCAAGACCCTTGTGGGGCCCATCAGGTATTGTTTTGTTTTCCACACCAAAGGTACTGATGCCTCAGGGCTTTTGCACTTGCTCTTCTCTCAGCTGATTCTTCCTTGATTCTGCTATGACTTACTCCCATACGTTGAGCACCATACATGAGTCTCTTTACAAGTCCTTTCATATTCTCCCCTTACACATCTCCTTTCAGAAAGGCCTACTCTACCTTTTATCTACAGCATAACCAGTTCCATTTCTTGCTGTACATCTGCAGTAGTTTCTCTTATTGTTACTATACAATACATGACAATGAGTGCACACATGATAAGAACAAGCCTTTCATCAGAGAGGAATGAGATACGGCAAGTGAATAACAAGCATTACTTATATTCGATGTACAGAGCTGGGATGAACCTAATGTATTCAGTGTCCTCCTTCCGAGGTCTGTCTCCTACCACACAGAGTTCAACAAATTCAGTAGAAGTTAATACACAAATCCATTAACACCCAAAGATATGGGGGTATAGAAATGGATATATCCAGACCAGCTGGCAAGTTCTGAGTAGTCTTCTGTTTGCAGGCAGAAGGTTCATGTTGGCTGGGAGATGTGCCAAAGACATTAACAGGAGCCCACATGTGTGTGTGTATGGATGGTAGAGAACGAAGGGGTACAGATATATTTAAAGATCACACATGTCAGAGACCTAAGAAAGAAACACAGATGGGTTGTCTGTTGGTCTTTGGAGAAAAGTCTCCAAATATAGCATGATGTCATTCAACAAACTATCCTTGATAGATTATATGCTAGGAGCTGGACTGAAGTCCCAAAATATAAAGATGAGTTTAAATAGAGTTTAAATCATTATGAAAACAATGGTCACCTGAACAGTCAAAAAAATTAAATAATTAGCCATACATGTACAAAAGAGCACATATGTCAAACACTATGAGAGATAGATGTGTTACTGGGGAATCAAATGATGGGGCAGACAGGCAGTTATTTAAGAATTCCAACTTGAAAATATAAAGGTCAAACTGAAAGATGAAGAATATGATGGAAATATGGGATAAGAATAGAGGAAGATTACTTAGCTAGGAAAAAATGCGTACATGAATGCCCTGTTCAGAGAGGGGACAGCGTGTTCACTCTGTAGCCACCTGCCCTCATGGCTGTGCACGCACCATCAGCCAGAGTGAGTTTTAAAGAAGACATCAGTCTCATCCCTCCTCTTCTCAAATCCACATCCTCCAGAGTGAAGCCTGAATTTTTAATTATGGACTTAAGCTCACATGGCCCATCCCCTCCCACTGCCTCATCCATCTGACCCACCCCCTGCTCCTCTCTACACATTGCTCTCCAATGCACACTAGATTCTCCCATAGGTTTTTTTTTCTTACCACTCCAGACAAAACCCCATCTGAGAGCCTTTACATCCCTCCTCTCCTTAAAAACCATTCAAGATCACCTTCTTACAATGAGGCCAAATCTAAAATCTATTTAAGATTATAAAGTCCTCGGGACTACAGCCCTAATCTAGCACTTTTTAATTTTTATTTATTTATGTATTCTTAGGAGTTACCGGGGATTGAACCCAAGACCTAGCACATGGGAAGCAGGCGTTCAACCACTACGCTACATCCACTCCCCTGCTTGTTGTTGAAATGCTGTATCATTGACATTGCTGCTTTTTTGCATACTGTATTATTTAATTATGGTTTGTTTCATTTTTCTTTAACCCCGCCCCAAAATGGAATCTCTTGTAAGCACTTAATATTTATTGTATTTTGAAAGGCTTTTAATTACAATTAGGTCACCCCAGGAGCATTATGCCTTAAAACTTTAGGAAAAATTAAAAAAAAAATAAATGAATCTGTTGGTTTCAATGTATTAGACCCTGTTGATTAAACAGTCAACCACCATCAGATATGGACCTAGTCCAAGTGTAAGTCACAGTCTCATGAGGAGGCAGATGCCTTGAACTCTGAAAAGGTGGAGGAAAGGAAAATACACATTAGAATCTGTGCAACACAGGCAACAGGGTGGAAAGTGCTCACGGTGAGGAGACCGTGGCCTTTTCTGAGATATTACCAACTCCTTTCCCTAGGCCTGAGCACGCGAAAGTGAACTGGGAATTGAGGTAGTAAGCAATGCAAAGGTGCGTCTAAGATGAGGAAACAAGCTCTAGCGCACAGAGGACACCCGGGGTCGGCCAGGCTCCTGAGGCAGACAGAGCCCAGCACTCAGGGAAAAACCTATTTCCTGTGCCTGGAAATTCTGGGGGGAAAGTGACCACGGGAGCCACTGCAGGGATGGGCAGCGATCAGTTCTTCCAGCCTGTCGACCCAGGCTGTCTCCAGGTCCTCCTCCAGGAGACAAGACCGCCATTTACTCGGCACTCGGGTGGCTGACGCAAGAGACTCCTTCTTTCACTTCAGCACAGTTCCGGCCCCAAATCAAACTCCCGCAAGCACTTACAGTTTTTTCATCACAGGTTCTATCATCTCTGTCTCCCTCAAACTTCCCAAAAGGCAGGCCAGGGGCAGTGGGGTCCGGGATCACTCACCAAACCCAGGAAGCTGATCTCCACAACGTGCTTCCCCAGAATTGCCGCGGAGAAATGCAAGTTAAATTCTCAGTGGCAGACAGGGGACCAATGAGAGGCCGCCACGTAGGCCGGCTGAATACTGCGAGGTGGGGGCATTTCCCGGACTTGGGTGTTGTCCTGAATGATATCGCAGGGACACACGCTGGACATTAAATATCCTACCATAACCCACTGAATGGACTGGCGGAGAGTGTAAACTACAATGTAACCTATAATTCATGGGGTGCAGGAGTGTTCCAAAATGTGTTCACCAATTGTGCAATAAATGTGCCACAATGATGAAAGAGGTTGTTCCTGTGGGAGGAGTGAGGGGATGGGGTATGGGATGTATGGGAACCACTTATATTTTTTAATGTAACATTTTTAGTGATCTATGTATCTTCAAAAAAATACAACTTAAAAAAAATAATAAAGGGGGGGAAATGCTTTCTGGTGCCTGGCCAGCTAGGCAGTGACTGCTTTCTTGTTCCTCTCCCAAATATTTCTAGGCCCCAAATACATACCTCAGGTGCAGGTTTCCATCTTCACTCCAAATCTCCATCCTATCCTCTAAGAGATATTAGGTGAATGTTTTAAAAACTAGTTATTTTTAATGAGGACACACTATCTGAATAGAAAGAAATTGAGTTCCAATTGTGTCATCTCTGCAGCCTTGCCAGAAGACTCAGTATGTCAGCTCAATTCTATAAGTACTAGTTGAGCTTATCATACATATTCAGGCCATTTGCAAGTCATGGGGATAAAATAATGGCCAAGAAAGCCTAGGCATGTGACCTGTTGTGATAGAGAGTCTGATGGAGGACATAATCAATTATGAAGCTCTGTAATTTTGGCTGATATGTGCATAACGATAAGAAGTTGTCAGTGGAATGGGAAAGTAAGGTTAATAAAGGATCTTCCATTTATGAATCCAAGAAAAAAATTTGCCCAAATATCCCTGAATCTTAGGAGTCCATTCATTGATAAGCAATTTCTGTTTCTTATCCCAGCAAGCTAAAAGAGGAAGGATTTCCTGGACTTACAGAGGGACAACAATGTCAGCAACTAATGAGGCAAGTGAGAACAAAGAAATTAATAGATGGTACTATTCAAGGGCAATTTTTTATTGAGTTATGTAAACAACTTCAGAGCTTTTTTCCCCTTTATCCTCCTTTTGTAATTTTACACAGCATTCAAAAAGCAGAACTGAAAGATTTTACATTTACTTCAAGTGCTTTTGTGCCCTCTTGTCCATATGTTCTTGTTCTGACCACATGTGTCAGATGGTCCAGCTGCAAGATGATGGAACATCCACAGCATGGGTCCCTGAGTGACATACATCTTCACACATTAACCAAAGTGAGACATGTAAGGTGACTAAGAAATCAACATCAGGGGATTTAAAACACAGATAATTTTGTATTGTTGCTAATCAAAAGAATAATAAGCTAATCTCCATTTACAAACTTTTTTTTATTCCATTATAACTATGAGGCAGGAACAGATAACTATAGTTGCATAACTGAGCCATTTTGTCAGTTTCACTTTCTTGAGAATAAGCAAAGTTTGTTCTACCAACTAAGAAACTGATGTTTTTCAAATTGAATGATAATACTTATCTCAATTTTATACCGATTATATTCATAGAGCTGCTAGTTTTCCCTTTGCCATCATTGTTATCGTGTGTTACTATCACCGAAATATCCCTCAGACCCACTCTACACCTTCAAACCCTAAGTTTCATCAAGGCAGGCAGGACCTTGATTTTTTGTTCAGATTATCTCAAATTGATAATAAGATATAGTACACAGAGAGTGATGATTGAATATATTAATATACAGATATTTAGCTAGAGATGTAATTTTAACTGTATTGAACATCCTGATGATAAGAAAGTTTTCTGTTCTATTGGTGTTCTTAGTGAGCATAATTGCTGCAGTACATTGAAATTCCAAAAGAATTAGTATTTATATAAACCAATTTACAGATTTTAATTGAACAGTATTTCATATTCTCTCTGTTTTCTTCCTAAGGCTTACCCACAGATTTATCTCAATGCTTTGTGCTTAATTCCTTCCTCCCACCACATTCTAGTCATAGTATTTCTTACTTTGACCACATTTTTCTGAAAGAGGAAATGTTAAATCACCATGCATGGGCCAAAGAGGGAGATCTTTCATTAGATTCCTCTCTAGTAAAAGTTGTAGGGACTGGAGGGAAAACACAGGTCCCTGGTGAAGATTTATTGTTCCCTGGTCACTGAGAACAGCGTAAGCAGGAACATGGAACATGCCAATGTGCTTGGCTCTGGAGATAAATTCTGTGTCGTGAGAGAATGAGCATGGCCACATCCCAGTTTCCTACTGGTCTAGTTTTCTCCACTGATTTCTCTCTTCCTCTAATCGAATGCATCATAGGAGTTCCAGGGAAATCATCATAGTCCTCCTGACCTCTGGCATCCTCTCACATTTTCCAGGTGAATTTCTTATAGTCTCTTTCCAGACATCCCAAGGCAGCACGAGTTACAAGTTGCAGCATGATTCAAAGGCTTTTATAGTCCTATGCTGTCCTGTCTTAATCTACATTGAAATACATAATGTGTGCTGGAGTCTGAGTTTAGGCAGGACTTGGGGAAGAAGCATAGAGAAAACTAATGTTTAACAAAGAAGAACATATGTAAATCAGGAGACACCTGAAGATTGTCCTGCAGCAACTTGAGATTGGACTGCTAACCTCAAGCTGGAACTATTGGTGGGAAAAATAATAATTAAAAATAAAGGGAATTCTTGGGAGTTGTAGAGAAGGGATCCTGACAAAGAGTCAGCTCTAAAACACTCATCCCCAACATGTGTCTTTCTCACATTCTAGCAGTGCATGCACCTCAGGCAAACACCTGACCAAAAGGTGTGTAAGGAACCTATGAGGCCAGATGTGATTTCATTTCAGAGATTCAAAAGAGAGAGGAGGAAAATGATGAATATTTTATCAATGGGAGGGTTGTGAAGGAAAGCACTAGACCAGAAAGAGGTCTTTGTATGAGGGAGAATATCTTTGGTCACTACCACCAATGCCCCTATCTCACTCCGGTGCTTTCCACAAAAATGTATTTTTATTCTAAGACCTTCTTTCCCTCCACATGACAAAAAGGTCAATCTAGAATATACCTAAAAATGTATCTACTGTTTTTAAACTCTGCACTTACCTACCATCATATTTCATAATCCCATCATCTCCTTTCTGAAGGATGTTTAAATGTAAAATGCTCCAGCATCCATGTGGAATCTGAGCCTCCTCTTGACATAGAGGTGCAATGGACACTACCAATCCAATGTCCACAAAGAAGAGGTGGCATTGGATTGGGAAAAGTGGACATGGTGGACGATGGGTGTGGGGAAAGGCAGGAAGAGATGAGAGGTGGAGGCGTCTTTGGGTCATGGAGCTGCCCTGGATGGTGCCTCAGAGGTAATCACTGGACATTGTAAATCCTCACAGGGCCCACTGGATGGAATGGAGGCGAGTATGGACCATGATGTGGACCATTGTCTATGAGGTGCAGAGGTGCCCAAAGATGTACTTACCAAATCCGATGGATATGTCATGATGATGGGAACGAGTGTTGTTGGGGGGGGAGAGGGAGGGGGGGGTGGGGATGAATGGGACCTCACATATATATTTTTAATGTAATATTATTACAAAGTCAATAAAAAAAAAAAAGAAAAAAAAAATAAATGTAAAATGCTGCCACCACTTTAAAAAAAAAAAAAAAAAAAACAACTTACAGATTTTTATAACAGGGAATGTACAAACCAGCAAGAAATGATAGTATATACCCATAGAAAGACTTTTACAAGAATCTTCATATCAATTGAACTCATACCTCCCTAAAATGAAAACATCCAGGAGTATATCAACAATTTAATGGATAAACAAACCATGGTGTATTCATTTAATGTAAAACAACTCAACATTAAAAACGAACCACTGGGAAGCAGATGTGGCTCAAGCGACTGGGCTCCCATCTACTGTATGGGAGGTCCTGGGTTCAGTTTCCGGGATCTCCTGTTGAAGACCAGCTGGCCCATGCAGTAGGCTGATGTAACAAGAGGACATAACAAAAAAGAGACATAGAAGAAAACACAAAGAGAGACACAACCAAAAAAAAGTCATATCTGTATGATTCCAAGTATATGACATTCTGAAAAAGGCAAAACTATAAAGACAGCAAAAAGATCAGTGGTTGCCAGGACTTTGGGGGAAGATGGGGAGGGCCGAATAAGAGGAATACAGAGCCTTTTTAGGGAAGTGAAACTATTCTTGTTGATATTGTAATGGTGGACACATGAAAATATTCATAGAACTGCACAATACAAAGAGTGAAATCTAAACCATGGGCTTTAGTTATTAATAATGTATCAAAACTGGTTCATCAGCTGGAAAAAATATACCAGAATAATGCAACATGTCAATAATAGGAGAAACTGTGGGAAGAGAAAGGATATATGGGAATTCTTTGTACTTCCTCCGCTATTTTTCTATAAATCTTTAAACAAAGGTTATTTAGGGAAAAAAAAGTCATAAATATTGGAACAGAAAAAATAAAACAGTCTGGATTTTCAGATGACAGTAGAGTTTATGTAGAAAATCTAAGCAAATATAAAGGCCAACTATTAGAATTAACAAGTAAATTAAGCAAGGCCATGTGACATAAAGATGACTAAAATTAAATTATATTTTATAAATAAGCAATAAATACTTGGAAATTTAAATCTGCACATTTCTTTACAATGGTGTCCAAAAACAAAACATATAAAATATTAATAATCTTATATGTATTAAAGAGATTTATTTTGTATGTTTACCTTTCCCACAAAGAACATTCCAGGCCCAAGTGGTCTAGTAGTGATTCTATAAACCATTTAAAAAATAAATAACATTATACAGGATCCAACTTGATACTGAAATTGTATAAAAAAACAAACAAAAAAAGTAATACAACAAAAACAACAAAAAGTAATACAAGCACACACGTACACACAAACAAAAATGAATATGTAAAATGGGAAACCTGAATAATATTGGAAGATTATATCAACATCGATATTTTGGTTATGATATTATACTATAATTTTGCCAAACATTATTATTGAGGGAAACTGGGCCAAGTATTATTTTTCAGCTGGGCCTATGAATCTATGATTATCCCTAGAAAAACAAAGTAAAAAGATGCCATTTTTGGAAATTCTCTAGCGTTCAACTGTTCCTCTGGTTTTCCATTTGCTCTACTGTGGGAGGCAGACAAGGCCAAGCAGATGAATGCATGAGTTTGTACATTCTGGAATCTGTCAGTAGTATTGAGGGGAGTGGGCTTGGTGTCAAGGGAGATGAGTGATCAGAGAAGAGGCTACAGTCCTGGTTAGACTCCCATCATCAAAGCAAAGAAGAAAAAGGTGGGAATTTATTGAGGGGCCACAAAAAACACGATATAATTGCAAGTAGAAGTATCAAATTTCCCAGATACCTCTGATTTTACCCTCATTAAGACGCCTCAGTTCCTGCCTGCTCCTGAAGGAGGGCAGACAGGAAGGTCTTCTTTTCTTGTCCCAGATTTCAAACTGATCCAGATGGCAGGGACTTCAAAATCCTCATTCACCCTATGCCTTTTGGAGACGTACAGTTTCATAATCTTATAAGTTCTTTCATTATCATGGAGTTTTGGCATTTTTCTGCTTTTTCGTGAATGTGGAATAATTTTATTTTTCAAAAGATGATTAATTTTTCAGAGATTTGAAATCTAATTTAGAATTGTTATGTCAATTAAATTTCTTTTTTGCTTTCTGTAATAAATCACTGTTCAAATGTGCTATCTTTTGTTGAAATTTGTGTGAAATAATCAGGGGAAGACAATATATTTCAGTATATTTTATTGCCTAATATATTCTTTCAAAGATCAACTCTCTCTAGTATATGAAGAGAAAGCAATATAGCATCTGGAAAATGCTGAACTACCTTCCCAAACCTGCAATCCTTGCCCCAGTTTCAGAGAAGACCACATGCTACTATGGTTGTTGCCACCTATGACACCAGCTAGTGGTTGTTTCAAACTTAACAGGCTCAGAGGTGAAGGGGCAAACTCAAGGAAGGGGGAAAACTGCTGAAAGGGTTAATTTATCCAACACAGCCAAGGATTTTGAGATTACGAGTCCCATAGATACAGCTCCAACCATTAATCACCAAAAGGGTCTAAGAAATGTTGTACTCAGCAGTGCAAAACAGGATCAATTGCTTAATATATAGTAAGATCTGAAGTCTCTAGAACTGAGGGCAAAGATATCATTGTAAAGCATTATCCTCTTTACTTTACCTTTCTTGCAAAATATTAAATATTTATAAGGTACTATTGTCAATATTAATTTACTAAAATTATATGATATTGTTCCTGATGAACATGATATAATAGTATGACTAAAAAAAGACAATTGACATGACTTGTGTACAATCAGTGTATTTCTCTCCATATCTTGAAAAGAAATCACTTTGTTATTGTCTCAAATATTCTCAAAAACTGAAAATGGTTAGGGTCTAGAAATGTACCTATAGCTCCTCAGTGGCAAAGCAACTCTGAGGAGAAAAACAATGTCCCACTTCCCACTCAGAAAGACTAGATGAATATCAGATCCTCAGTTGAAAGGTACATAGTACTAGAAAGACATGGTGGTTTAAGGGGGTCTGGGCATGCTGATATAAAAAAGACCTGGGATGGACAACAGAGAGAGAATATGAGTCAGGATCAATAAATTGTCCATTATCATCCTCGTCCAAACAGGAAGGTCACTAGCATCCCATCCCAAAGAGTACAGACCACGTGTCTCTATTCCGATCAGTATCCCAGGTCCCCAGAGTTGAAAAATTTCTGGTCACCCTAGAGTGATGGCTCTAAGTACCATCTTCCATCTCTCAGGCTTCTCTGGGAAGGGAATGGGAACGGCCCTCAGCTCACTTCTGAAAGAGGAGGATCCTTGCTCCCCTTGCCCAGGGGAAAATTCCAAAAGATGGGGGGCACTCAGATTAGACAAATGGTGATCCCTCCAGAAAACAAGCAAGGCCCTTTACTTTTTCAAACTTTCCTTCTTTCAAGGCTATCCCTCCCCCAGACTGGAGGCTGCCCTCCATATGCAGTTCCAGTACGAAGCCTACAAGCTGGCTCTTTGTTCCCTTTAGAGCAGCTTCAAACCCAGAAAGGAAGTCACCTGTTTCCTCAGTACTTTCCTCCCAGACGTTCCCATCCTCTGCTCCCCCAAACTTCCTCCCACACCTTGATCCCAGCTATGAAGTCATGTAGAAGAGTGCAGACAGCCCAGAATACAGGTGTGGTCAGGATTCATTCACCAAACCCAGAACTACAAAGGAGTCCCTCCAGAGGAGGCAGATGGGGCAGGGGCAGTCAGAGGGTTAAGAGGAGGGGCTGGGGCCAGTGGGAGGTGGCCCCTTAGGGTCGCTGGAAAACAGTAGTGCCTTAAGGCTCTCTGGGGTCTACGCTAGGTTGGCTCCCATGACACTTTTCCCAAAACTTACACAGTTTCTTGTAGTTTTTTGTTTGGTTGGCTTTTTATAGGCCCCAAATTGGTTCCTATGAATTCAAACTTCCCCTTCATGTCTTTTTTTTTTTTTTCTTTTTTCAGTACAGTGGATGGAGATTGAAACCAGTACATTGTATGTGGGAAACTGGCAGCTGGCACTCAACCACTGAACCACACTGGCTTGCCTGAGTTGGTTTTTTCATTTGTTTTCCTTGTTGCTTTTTTTTTTTTTTTTAGGAGTCACTGGGAACTGAACCAGGAACTCCCATGTGAGAAGCAGGTGCCCAATTGCTGGAGCCACATCTACTCCCTCATTTCTGGTTTCACGTGGCCCCATAGAAGTCCCAAACCTTCCTAATGAATCATTTTAAAATGCATGATAAGTTTTTTTTTTTTACCCCACCTCCCAAAAAAGTAGATTAAATGATTCTTGCAGACTGCCTGAGGACTAATAATTTTTATTCTATACTCAAAAGTACTATCTAATATTCAGGCTCCTTGAAAGCCGCTGGGTATAAAATTATGATCCAGAAAGGATTGGCAGTGAACTATGTTTAATACAGAATCTGATTAGGATGACAATCAGGTATAAAGTCCTGTGAAATTTGGACTGAGAGAGTCTAAGCAGCTGTCAATGTGAATGCTGATAATTAAAGCATCTGAGCTTATTAGGCACATGAACCTACTGGAGGAATTTTGCCACTAGTTTGATGACTAGTTCCTGCTTCTTATTGAGGCAGGTTAAAAGAGGGGCAAGGCTTTGATGCAGTAAACGAAGGACAACTGTGGAATAGTTCTGTTACACAGCAACTTCTGAGGATTTAATTGATTGTGTTATTAAGGTGTAATTCTCAGCTGAGACATATTGAAGTATCCTCAGTTTTTTTTTGCCCTTTTCCTTAAACCTCAAAGAAACTTTGCTAACTTCACAAAAATTTATAAAATAGTGTAAGTAACCTAGTTTACATTTCCTTCATTTACTTTTGTTCTTGGTCTGGCTGTACAAATGTGTTTTACAATTTTAAATGATTGACTACAGCATGTTCATATGGAAACTCTTCAAGGTAACCCACTTTCAACAGTGTATAAAGGTCTTAGAAGCTGTTTCCCTACTAAAGCTTGGTTTTTTTTGTATGTTTTTTTGTTTGTTTGACTGGTTGTTTTTTGTTTTTGTTTTTTTTTTAAACAGGGCACTTTAGTTGACTGGTATCATCAGGTTTCCTAACTTTACCTGTGCATGGTATTAGGTCTGGACCCAGTATCTTTAGATTGATGTAAGGGATTTCAATTTATCTTTACATTATTTCTCACTGGGTCCAAAAGATGGGTATTCCAGAAAGTATACACTTGTGAAATATACTTGGAAATTTGTCAATGACAAATGTCTGAATCATTGCATTCACAAGGATAGAGTAAGTGCCTTTAGATAGAGTCCTCTTCCAGTCTACTTTGGGGCCCCTAAAAGCCACCAACTTTCCAAAAAAGAAAAAGAAAATGAATCATCAAAAGGTTCTGGAAAAGGGGGAGGTTCCTTGGACAGATGGTATTCATAATTGTGTTTACAAGGAAAATCATTTCTAGTCCAAATCAAAAATGTCATCAAAACTGAAACTGAACAGTGAATAAGAGAAGAAAGAAAAAGAAAGCTCAGAGCTTCCACATAGTTCCACTCTCTTCTATTAAAGGTACTGTTTGAAGAAGTCAAGAGCCAAAACAAAACAGCCCCCAGGAGCAAAACCTGGAGAGTTACAATAATTTCCTTCAGACTGTAATGAAGAGAGAGGGAAGCAAATAAGAGTTTTTTTTGGGAAAAAAACATAAACAAAAACTCTTATTTGAAATGATCATAATTCCCCTCTGTCCAGCATTTTCAAAAGATACACAAGGACTTTGCTGACAGTGAAGAAACCTCTTTTCCTAGTTTAAGTTAGGAAGGAAAACTTCAGGTCATAGTTCAGTTATTTATTTACCTCCACAGAATCAGCTTGGGGATCAACAGAAAAGGCAAAATTCAGATTTGTAAATCATCATCAACTCTGCATACACAGACACTAAAGATATGATAAATCTGTACGGGAAAGACAACATGCTGAATGGTGGGACAACTCCACCAAAAAGGAACTTCCACAGTTATGCTCAATGCTCAAATAGGGAGGATTAGAAGTGACCATATATTGGGCAAAGTAAGTTATGCCTTTAGGGTAATAATACTGAACGTTAATAGACTGAATTATGCAATCAAAAGACAAAGACTGATAGAATGTATAAAAAATATGAACCATCTGTTGCTGTCTACAAGAGACAAACCTCAGACATAAGGACACAATCAGGTTGAAAATGAAAGGCTGAGAAATAATACTCCATGCAAACAGTAATCAAACAAGATCTAGAGTAGCAACACTAATATTGGACAAAATTTATTTTAAACGCAAATCTCTTATAAGAGATGAAGGTGATTATATATCAATAAAGGGGCGATTACCAAGAAGAAATACTAATTATTTATGCACCTAACCTGGGTCCCCCAAGATACATGAGGTGCATACTTTCAACTGAAAGGAGAAATAGATGTCTCTACAATAATGATTGGAGACTTCAATATGCCACTCTCAGCATTGTAGAGAATAACTTGACAGATGATAAAGAAACAGAGAATTTGAATAATATAATAAATGAACCACACCTAACAGACATTTATAGACCATTGCACCCCAAAATAGCAGGATATAGCTTCTTTTCAAGTACTCATGGAACCTTCTTCAGGATAACCAGATGAAAGGTCATAAGACAGGTCTCAATAAATGTGAAAAGATTAAATTATACAAAATACTTTTTCTGATCATAATAGAATGAACCTGGAAATCAATAACAGAAAAAAAAAAGGGGGGGGGGGAATCGCAAATAGATGGAAATTAGACACCACACTTACATAATCAGTGGGTCTAAGAAGAAATTCCTAGAGAATTCTCCAAATATCTTGACATGAATGGAAATGAAAACACAGCATATAAAAACCTGTGGAATATGGCAAAGGCAGAGCAGAGAGGGAAATTTATAGCCCTTAACACTTACATTAAAAAGGAAGAAAAAGCTAAAATTGAAGACCTAACTACATCCTTGGAGGAATGGGAAAAAGAACAGCAGACTAATCCCAAACCAAGCCAAGTGAAAGAAAGGAAACATATCAGAGCAGAAATAAATGACACTGAGAACAAAAAAGCAGTAAGGAGAATCATCAAAACCGAAAGCTGATTCTTTGAGATCAACAATATTTACAATCCGTTAATTAGACTGACAAAGAAAAAGGAGAGAAGATGCAAATAAATAAAATCAGAAATGAGAAGGGTGACATTGCAATTGACCCCACAGAAATAAAAGAGATCATAAGAGGATACTATGAACAATTGTACAGCAACAATTAGACCACCTAGAGAAATGGACAAATTCCTAGGAACACATGAACAACTGACACTTACCTTAGAAGAAACAGAAGACCTCAACAAACTAATCACAAGTAAAGAAATTGAAATAGTCATCAAAAACCTTCCAAAAGTGAAAAGCCCAGGAACATTTGGCTTCACAAGTGAATTCTGCCAATCATTCAAATACAATCTAATATCAATCTTGCTCAAGCTCTTCCAAAAAAGTTGAACAGGAAGGAATGCTACCAAATTCAATTCTATGAAGCCAACATCACACAAATACCCAAACAAGGGAAAGATAATAGGAGAGAGGAAATTTACTGACCAATATCACTAATGGATATAGATGCAAAACTCCTCAACAAAATACTTGCATACCAAATCCAAAAGCACATTAAGAGAATTATACACCATGATCAAGTGGCTTTTATCCTAGGTGCAAGGGTGATTCAACCTAAGAAAATCTAAACCACATTAATAAACAAAAGAAAAATCACACTACCTTCTTTATTGATGGAGAAAAGGCATTTGACAAAATACAACATCCTTTCTTTTATATATGTGTGTGTGCATATGTGCTTTTATATTTTTTAAAAAGATACTTCTATTACATAAATGCTACATGAAAAATATAGGGGATCCTTTCTTGATTAAAAACACTCCAAAAGACAGTAATAGAAGTAAGCTTTCTCAACATGGTAAAGTGTGTATATGCAAAACTTACAGCTAGTATTGTTACTCAATGGTGAAAGAGTGAACATTTTTCTTCTGATATCAGGAACAAAAGAAAGAATGCCCACTGTCACCTCTGTTATTCAATATTGTGCTAGAGATTCTAGCTAGATCAATTAGGTAAAATAAAGAAATAAAAGGCACCCAAATAGGAAAGGAAGAAGTAAAACTGTTGCTATTTGCTTATAATATAATTCTATATCTAGAAAATCTCAAAATAATCCACAACAAAGCTACCAGTACTAACAGACAAGTTAAGTAAAGTGGCAGAATACAAGTTTAATACAAAAACTTCAGTAGCATCTCTATACACTACTGATGAGCAATCTGAGGAGGAAGTTATACAAAAAATTCATTTATAAAATGAATCAAAAAATCAAAAAATTCATTTATAAATTCATTTATAAAGAATAACCTTAATTAACAACAAAAAGGACCTGTATTCCAAAACCTACAAAACATCGCTAAAAGAAAACAAAGACCTAAATAAAAGGAAGGACATTCTGTGTTCATGATTTGGAAGACTGAATATAGTTAGGATGTCAATTCTAGTCAAACTGACTTAAAGATTCAATGTAATCCCAATAAAAATCCCAAGTTATTGCAGAAAGAGAAAAGCCAATTATCAAACTTATTTGGAAGGGTAAGCAGCTCTGAATAGCCAAAAATATCTTTAACATGAAGAATTAAGTTCAAAGACACTTACTTCCTAACTTTGAAGCCAATTACTTAGCTACAGTGGTAAAAATAGCATGGTACTGGCATAAATATAGACATATTCATGAATGGAATTGAATAGAGAACTCAGAATTAGACCCTCACATACAGAGTCAAGTGATTTTTGACATGGTTGTCAAGCCTAGCAAGCTGGGCCAGAAATGTCTATTCAACAAATGGTGCTGGGAGACCTGGATAGCCATATCCAACAGAAAGAGGATCCCTATCTCACACCTTATACAAAAATTAACTCAAAATGGATCAAGGACCCAAATATAAAAGTACAACCATAGCACTTCTAGAAGAAAATGTAGGGAGACATCTTCAAGATCTTGTGATAGGCAGTAGTTTCTTAAACCTTACATCCAAAGCACAAGCAATGAAAGAAAAAATAGATAAATGAGACCTCCTCAAAATTAAACACTTTTTGGTCTTCAAAAGACTTTGTTACCAAAAAATAAAAAAAGTCTTTGTCAAAAAAGGTAAAATGCAGTCTACTGGGAGTGGATGTGGCCTAAGCGGTTGAGAGCCTGCTTCCCTAATGGGAGGTCCCAACTTTGGTTCCTGGTGCTTCCTATGAACAAAAACAAGCAAGCAAACAAACAAAAGAAAACTCAGGGGATCCACTGTGGCTCAGTGGTGGAGAGCCAGCTTTCCACTTGCGAGGTCCCAGACTCAATCTAAAAAAACAAAAAATTCAGCCAACTCAATGGGAGAAAATATTTGGAAACTACATATCTGACAAGAGTTTGATATCCATGTTATAATAAGAGCTCATACAACTCAACAATTAAAACAAAACATTCCAATTAAAAAATGGGCAAAAGACTTGAATAGACATTTCTCCCAAGAGGAAATACAGATGGCCAAAAGGATATGTATTAGGGAAATGCAGATTAAACCACATTGAAACACCATTTCAGACCTTACAGAATGGACATCATTAAAAAAACCAGAAAACTATATTGCTGTAGAGGATGTGGAAAAAGAGGACCACTCCTTCACTGTTTCTAGGAATATGGAATGGTGCTGCTCCTACAGAAGACAGTTTGGCAGTACCTCAGGAAGCTGACTAAGAACTGCTGTATGATCCAGCAATCCCATTTCTAGGAATATATTCAGAAGAACTGAAAAAGACGAGAACTGACATTTGCACCCCGATATTCATAGCAGCATTATTCACAATTGCTAAAATAGGGAAATAGCTCAAGAGTCCATCAAACAATAAATGGTTAAGCAAAATGGGGTATATACGTACAATGGAATACTATTCAACTGTAAGAAATCAGGATGCATATGGCAACATGGATGAACCTAGAGGATATTATGTTGAGTGAAATAAGCCAGACACAAAAGGACAAGTATTGTATGATCTCACTAATATGAACTAAGTATGATGAGTAAACTCATGGAGGTAAACACTGGAATATAGTATTCTAGGAAATAGAATGTGGGTTGAGAACAGGGAATGAAGCTCAATGTATGTAGAATTTTTATTCAGAATTATTGTAAAAGTGTGGAAATGAATAGAGTTGATGGTAACACATTATAGTGATTATAACTAACCCTGTTTATTTATAAATGAGATTGTGCTTGAAAGCAGTAGTCTGTGGATGTAAATGTCACATAAAAGGAAACTAGAGAATAATCTAGGGTATGAATAATATGTTATTTCAGTGCTGGATGAAGATTGTGGTTAAGAGTATAAAATAAGAATGTCCTTCCTTTGTGAAATGTTAAGGATATGATGATACATGGGACAATTACAACTAATATAACTTATGGACTATAGTTAAAATAATACTGTAAAATTTTTACAGTAATTGCAAAGAAGATAGTATATCAATTCTAAGAGATTGGGGGTAAAAATACACCAAATGAAAGATATAGGCTATAGGCAGTAATAATACTTTGATGATGCTATTTCATAGTTTGTATCAAATGTTTCACAACAATACAGGGTGTTGGTGGTGGTGGGTAATGTATGGGAGCCCAGTATGATGATATGCATGTTTGCTTTTTAAGTTCACAACTTTTACTATATACTTATTGTTTATGTATGTTCATGTGTGAATGATACACTTCAATAATTTTTCTTAAAAGTGATCAGGTAAAAATCACCTGCACACTTGCTGAAGGATCCCACACCAGCTACCGATTCTCACCAACATAAACTGGGGTTCAACAAACTTTACCATGAAAGTCCAGATAGTAAATATTTTACTGTCTATGCCTTTGTTTTGATTTGTTTTGCTTTGCTACTTATAAAAAATGTAAAAGCATTCTTAGATGGAAGGGCATATAGAAACAGATGGCAGTCCTGTCCATTGTTTGCCAATCCCTGACCTAGACCTTGCTTCATAAATAATATGAAGGTCACTAAAAATGGGTGGATTAACACCAAGCCTAAGGGAGACCAACCTGTTGTCTCAGGACATATATTTCTTATAAATCTGTTTTGCAAACAGGAATGAAATGAAATGAAATTCTAATTACAATTAAGTTTTAATTACATTTCATAATGAGATGAAAGAGGCTGCTGCAATTTTAACACAAGAGAATACAACATAAAAAAGAAAAACAGCAAAGAACAATAATATTTACTATTCAGAAAGATAAGGAAAAATTATATTTCCTGATAGAGTGATTCTATTTTAGAAAGTTAAGTCAAGCAAGGCAAAACTATACAGAATACCACACACACACAAATATTGGGCATCCATTAATTTTACTATCAAAACTTTATTACCAATGTCTAACTGACCCTGTGTGAAGAGATCCCATATAGAACTCTGGTCTATGTTAAACTACTTAGCAAACTCTACTACTGCTGTTCCTCTTTCAGTTCTTCATGAAGGCCAAGCTCCTTCTCGTGTCACACTTGGTTTTCTGTGTCCTGAATGATTTTCACTTAATTGGTCAAGTCCTGCTCGTCCTCCATTATCTTCCATTAAAGCAGGGGTTCTTAACCTGTTTTTTTCCATGGACCCCTTTGCCAGTCAGGTAAAAACTATGGACCCTTTACTAAGTCCACACTATACTGTGTATTATTTAATAACTATATCACACCTGCACCAACATGTCCCCACAAGAATAAAGTTTTTTTTGAATTTCAGTTCAAGCTCATGGACCCCTTGTTGAGAACCCCTGTTTTAAAGGATCCTCCTTCAGGTAACCTAACAGAGTAGACAAAAATAAACTACCATGATCCTGCATAACTTGTATCACACGTGTAAATTTAACACTTACTTTTTACATTTGTTTTTCTCCTTTCAAGTCTGGAATCTCCATAAGATTCTTTCCATAGCACACCACCTGCACCATGCTTGCTATATTGGTGTGCAATAAAAATTTGTGAATAAGCAAGCAAATTAATGGATTAACATGATTTATGCATAAATTATTGAATATAATTACTATATGGATTTTTAATTTTCTCTAAATATAGGTGGATGAATTGGAACAACTTCTACAAAATTGATTAGATATAATAAGTTTTTATCACATTTTTGTGGTTCCTGGCATGGGCAACAAGTAGCTTAAAGAATGAATATTTTATGTAAAGGAGAAATGAGTTGAATTGTAACTAGGCTTCCTCACTGCAACTAGGCTACCCTCCTTCCACTACAATGTATCCTGGATTTTCAGTTCTTATCTGCTGTTTAATAGGAGCTGTCCACTGACATTAATAAAACCCCATGTGTACCAGTACAAAAATTAGTATGAGATTCTAATTATTCATTAGCACTCTAATGATTTAGTTCCAAGTTCTATTATAGATGCAATTATATGATATTTTTAATCATTTAGTTCAAATATTCCTGTTCTATCTAGAAGGTGCAATTAAGTGGAAATAGCACATGTGTTAGAAATATTTACATGATGACACATATTTTTAATAAAATTTAATTGAAGTATATCATTCATACATGAACATACATAAACTATAAGTATATAGTAAAAGTTATGAACTTACAAAACAAACATGCATATCATTGTACAGGGCTCCCATACTTCACTCCATCACAACACCTTGCATTGTTGTAAAACATTTGTTACAAACTATGAAGTAGCATTGTCAAAATATTACTGTGTATTTTTTCCCCATCCCACCCAATTATTAAAACCCTGTATTAAGAGAATGTTCTCATGTTTGTTCTATTAACCACCAGTACATCTCCCATCACTGGATTCCCTATATTATACAACCTTATGCTTTGTACAATCCATTTCAAGTGTACATTCAGTGGCTTTCATTTTCATCATAGTTGTGCTGTCATATATGATGACACATTTTAATTATAAGATAGTACATAGTATTCCTCTGACATAATCAGTTCCTGATTTAGCAAAGCAATCCTGAGAAGTATATTCAGTGATGTAGATAATAAACATATAGCATGGTAATAGGCTATAGAGAATCTAGCATCTCAGGAATGGAGATGAATTTCATAATAAAAATAATCAGAATTTAAAAAAAGATGTCAGACTTACATTTAAAAGGAAGCTGGGGTCACATGTTTCCCTTTCACACAGGTCAATAGCAGAATAGTACATAACCCTCACCATGTTACTAACCTGTGCCGTCTTGTTAGTAGATTTAGGTGAAAGTCCCCACACAGTAAATAATCCTATTGGCATTATATCCAATTATCCAGCATTTGACATTTCTACCCAATAGAGTGCAGGGCGATTTTTTTTTTTAAGTTTTACATTTTCCCTTTTGAAAAACATCAAAAAGCAGTAACTCAATGTATAACCATTTTTCTGGTACAATTTACCAACAATATGCAGTGATTTCAAAATATTCATTGAAGTTTCATTCATGTGGCTATTATCATCCATAAATACAAAGCAGTTTGTCCCCAGGAGATAAATTTAAGGCTAAGAGAGGAGAGAGCTCCAAAATGGTGGAATAATGAACAGGCAGGCTGCAATCCCCCTCCAGAAATTGCGGGAAGGTAGACAGATTTACCTGGCAGAAGGGAAGCCAAGGGACTACAGTGGCGTTTGGAGAGGGTAGCTACAGAGGGGAGCCCCAGTTGGCCATGGTGGAAAGGGAACCCATGGGACATAGGATATTCAAGCTAGCTCAGAGGCAAGAGAACCAGGGAAGTGACCTGGCTGGACGGCCAGCGCTCAGGCTCCTAGAGTGAGTTAAGTCCCCCACCCCAGGGAAGTGTCCCAGTACCCAGCAGGCTTTTGAGATGGGGCAGCTGCAGGGCAAGTAGGTGTGGGGGTCTGGCACCCAGCCAGCTAGGAGAATAGAGGGGAGCAGGGGAAGATAGGGCTGGTGGACCAAAAACAAAATAAAACAAATGACACCACACAGCCCGGAACAGGTCCTGGGAGATGGGATGGCAGAACAAAGCAGGGCTGCAGCACACACCTGCCCTGGGAGAAAAAGGAAATGGGTCATTGAGGGGGCAGGGTGACAGGCACCTAACAGCACCCCCAGCCTGGAGAGGCAAAAACCAAAACTTTAGAAGTCTAACTGGCCTGAGGTAAGATGGTGGGCAGACACAGATGACAAGCCTTAAGAAGCATTCAGAAGCCCAACCCCACTGGAGGAGAGGAGTTCAGTGGTCAAATTCCTGCTTCACTTATACAAGGTCCCAAGTTCACTAACCTCGTAAAAAAAAAAAAAAAAAAAAAAAAAAGCCTTGACTGGCCTAAGAGATAAGGGGGGTAGGGAGAGGCACCACGTGAGTTAGAGGACATCCAGCCTTGGGACAGGGAACTTAAACTGAGAGTTTTTCTTTTAGGTTATGTGGTTAGTTATTTTGTTATGATTATTATTTTTTAATTTCTTATTCTTTTCTCTATACCCGGTTACCTTACCTAGGGAAGGCAGACTTGCAAGGCGATTGAATGGTGAGCACTGGCAGCCTGTAGCGTTGTTTGTGGCCTGAGAAGGAAGCCCTTTTCGTTTCTGTTTTGTTTTGTTTTTAGTTGTTGCTTTCTTTTTTTCATTTTCTCCTTTTTTTCTCTTTTCTCCTTAGGTTAACAAATGTACCATACTCATGCAGAATGGGGGCGGATGTTCAGGGGTGGGGTGAATGGGAATCCTCTGTATTTTCTATGTGACCTTGCCATAACCTAAAGCTTCCTGGAAAATAAAGTGAAAAACAAGATACCAGGGGAACACATAGAAGAAATTACTGTTGTATATAAAATATAACAGATCTTACGGTGATGAAATGTACAATGCAAAAAATATATATATTTTTTATTTTATTGTTGTTATTTTTTGTTGGCTTTGTTTTGGGGGAGCTTTAGGGCTACAGAATGGTTGCAGCTGTTGTAGGATCACTGGTCCAGAGTGTTGGTGGTGGGGGATGTGTGAGGGAATGTGCCTGGAACAAGCCTCAATGAAGTGTGCACTCATGTGGTCATGGGATGTTAGCTCGGTGGGTGGAGTCCCACAGAATACTTGATGGAATATTGAATTCCATCCTGAAGAGTCCTCCTACACTCTCTCACAGAGTGGTGAGAATTTCTGGAGTACATGGGCAGTGCCTAGCAAAAGAGGATGGAACAATGCAACAGGCCCTTGTTATTGATGCCTGTACTTATAATCTTGTTTTTGTGAAATTCAAACTTGGCCTGGTAATGTATATTGCCTAAGAGTTACCTCCTGAGGGCCTTCAAATGTGGTCTCTCTCTAAGCCAACCCAACATATAAATTCACTGCCTTTGACGCCAACTCTGGATATGACTCCTGGGGATGAGCCTCCCTGGCACCAAAGGATTAATACCAACCACCAATTAATGATACATTTGGAGAAAGACCTAGACCAAAAAGGGGAAGTATTAAAAGCAAATGAGTTTTATGACTAAGAGATTTCAAAATGAGTGGAGAGGTAATTATCTGTCTCCTACTCATGCCTCACTCAGCAGCATTGCAGCATTCTGCTGCCCTCTGCAACTCAATCCCTTCTCCTTGGTTCTAGGTTCTTTATCTTAGCAAGAAATTCTCTTAGATAACCATTTCCCATTGTTTTACACCTTTTCTAGCCATCATAAAAAAACAATAAATATGTGTAAAGGCTTTGTATAGTAATGAGAGTATAAAGTCCACTTGCTACAAAATGTTGGGCTTTTCCCTAAAGAGCTCCTATGGCTCAGACTTATTTCATGTCATGAATGGCGCATGGGTCATTGTTTCATACACTTTTAATTTTCTCCAAGGTCACTGTGAATTTTTAACCAATTACATAAGGAAGTTCTATTCACCTGGATTATTTAAATGGTTGCCCTTTTAAGGCCACATTAATATTTCTGAAAGAAGTCATGGGATTAGCTTTGTCACTATTTCTCTCCCTAAGTTTGTCTCGGATGGACTTTAATAGGTCTTTTAATTGTCCAAAGCACCAAATGATCTATCCTTTTATAATCCAATCATTTTGGGCCCAGTTTAGCCTATCTGATGTTACTCATGAGTATTGCCTAAGAGTCAGTATATCCATGCACTTGTCTTCATTGTTTTATAATAGCCCTAACCAATAGTCATATGCATTATACACAGTTCATTATCCAAGGCAGATTTTTACATCCCTCCTTTTAACTTTTTCATATCCATGGTTAGAAAGATTACTATAGCTCACAATATCTACTGACACTCATGACTATAAAGTTACAATTTGTATAAATTAATTTACTTTTTTAACATAAGCTTTAGTATAAATTTTTCTTCATTACCTTGGTCAACATAATTTCTTCATTACCAACCATCATATTTCTTAGTATCATTTATGGGCAACATAGAATGTAGGAGTTTTTTTCATTAGATCAGACACTAACATTTTGAATATATTACTTTTGACTTGTTTATCTATACCATTTACATTTCAACTGGTTCCCTGACCTGTCTTAGAATATTCACGGTTGGTCCACACCAATAAAGAACAGCCTCTTTATAAAATAAATGGCAGATCATGGTCAAATATTCAGTGACCATGAAGGCCCAGAAATACCTATTTCTAAGACTCTTTACTTGCCCATCTACAGCTCAGAAAGCTTCAGAGGCTGTTTTATGCTGCCACCCCATGGCTGCTGAATTCCAATCATCATTTCCTGATGTGCTTTAACATATAAGTCAAAGGAGTCTGCATTTATTCCCGTCCTAAGGTCAGAGGCATCTGCACATTCTATGGTAGCACAAGGAATATTCCTGTTGCTCTAGAGCCCCTGGAATTGGGCAACTTTCTTTGTTACTTGATATTTAGAAGTAATCACTGGATGAGATAGGAATGCATTGTTTCCAAAAACTAAATATACCTATTAACTGTTAGGATCTTTGTTTTGCAAATATGGTTTCTGAATGACTTTTTTCACTACCACACTAGGTATATCTTTGGTCCCGCTCATGTATAGCACTCAGGGGTATTTTACTGTCTGAGGTAATACTTGAAATTACTTCGAATTTCCATTCTGTCCATGCAATGCTATCAATGTTACCAACTTTTCTGATATATCTCTTGTTCTTAATTTCATGAATGTGCTATCAGAATACCATTCATAAATGAAACACAGAAAAGGAAAGTCTATCAGGAATTTTACCTTCCAGATAATAATATAACACAGGAGAATCCAAGTACTCCTTACATAACGTTATAAAGTTATATTGCATTCCAAGCCATGTGAAGACAAATGGTTCTTTCTGGATCCATCAATAGGTATGATAAAAAAAAGCATTAGCCAGATCAAATACATACCAATTTCTTTTGTTTTGCATTTCCATCAACTAATTTTCTAACATGCTGTATGACTCGTGCTAATTCACTGACTATTCAATTTACTGTCTTATTTCATTCCTGATAGTCCCTTATCAAAATTCAGAGCCCATCAGGCTACTTTAATGGCCACAGATTATCTAAAGGGACAGAAAACCTTTAACACTCCAGCTATCTGTAGTTTTTTAATATATTGTGTAATTTTGCTACATCTTTTGACACTCTGTATTGTTTCATCTGTGTAACTCATTTTGGCTTTGATAATGTTAGCAGGTCAAGGTGCAAATGTCCTACAATAATAAGAGGCATAGAAAAATGATCACAAGTACTCTAATTTCAAAACTGACTGACTTTGTCAGAATAGTTTATCTGTTCATGACTACTGGAGAAAAGAAGGGAAAATGCTAATATTTAAATCAGATAGATAAAGCTTTTCCTTGGGAAGGTTTATCAACAAAATCCGTTATCACATTTTTACAACATGACTATCTCGATATTACCTCCTATAATTTCATCAGTTATATGAGTTTCTCCCCCTCCTCTCAACCATTTTATTGTTATTGGTACATACAGACACTGCATCATTCTTTATGATAGGGAATTACCAGATCAATAACTTAAAGGAAGGCTGAAGAAGCTTAGTTTGTCTCCCATTTGGTTTTTGTTTGTTTTTTTTTTAAGATTTATTTATTTTATTTATTTCTCTCCCCTTCCCCCGTCTATTCTGTGTCTATTTGCTGCATGTTCTTCTTTGCCCACTTCTGTTGTTGTCAGCAGCATGGGAATCTGTGTTTCTTTTTGTTGCGTCATCCTGTTGTGTCAGCTCTCCGTGTGTGCGGCGCCATTCCTGGGCAGGCTGAACTTTCTTTTCCGCTGGGTGGCTCTCCTTACTGGGCGCACTCCTTGCACGTGGGGCTCCCCTACGCGGGGACACCCCTACGTGGCATGCAACCATGTTAGTTTATGTATATTCAGCTCCTTGTACTTATTTAACATCTACTTCATCCCCTTTTAACTTCATGATTCAATACCTAAATAAACCTCTCTTTCCTATTTAATCCAATTGCCTTACCACACATTCATGTTTCCTTCCTTAGCCCTCTTTTGAATATTTTATGTCTCCATTTCTATCCATAGCTCCAACCTCGTTTGCTTAATTGTCTTCTCTGGCAATGACAGGGTAAGAGGCAGAACCCATTTATAATTTGCCACAGGGGCAACTTCAGCAGATCACAAAGCATGCAGTCCAGATTTGGTTGTGCCCTCTCACCTCAGCGTACTGAAGCCCCAACACATACTACATCAGTTCCATTCATCTTGTCCTTAAAATTAAATTTAAATACAATTTAACTTAAAATTATATTACCATTCTATCTTAGCTTGGCCTTCCTTTAATTAAAGAGGCTTCTGTCACTGTGGTCCATTTGTTTTTCAAAAGTAAAACATCTCCTTCCAAAGGCCAGACCATCTTTTTTGTGTCCTAAATTCAAATTAGAAAGGGGAGGCTTGGGGTGAGGATTGTTAATATCAGGTAGCAACCACATTACATATAATATATCCTGCAAAAAACTGATACCTGGCACACTCTCCCTTACTCAATCCTGAACCTCCTTTTCTTGAGTTATATAGTGGAATATGAAAAGTGCTAAATTTAATTTATCTATGATATAGGTCAATTTAATTATACCTTGTAATCTCCTTCCCAATGTCTATTTCACTCTATATTCACCCCCAAAGCCTCATCTGTAAGTCACTCTCATTTACTCCTGTTATTGTACCTCTGGTTCATCTTTCAAGTAGCACAAAACAATTATGGAGTAGAGATAAGCAAACTTCCTATAAAGGGACAGATAATAAATATTTCAGGATTTTCATACCCTTTGGTCTATGTTGTAGCTACTCCATTCTGCCATCACAGCATGAAAGTGGCCACAGACAACACATAAAGAAATGAGCATGGTTGTGTTCCAATAAAACTTTACGTGCAAAAATATATGGCATGAAAGATTTGGTCCACAGGATAGACTGTTGACCCCTGACATATAAAGATGCATCAAGAAATGATTTGAGGATTATGCTCACTTGATTTGAAGGCTGGTTCTGCCACATACTAGTTGTTCAATTTGAGCAAATTATCTCATCCCTTTGGGCCCCCATTTATTCATATTTTAAAAAAGGAAATAGTCCTAACTCCCTCATAAAGCTGGTGTGAAGATAAATTCACGTATATGATATGGAAGTGTGGCTGATATACTGAAAGTGATAAAGAAAACTTAACTGCTGACATCTTTATACAGCTGCCTCAGTGGCTAGTTGGTAGGTTCAGTTGAATGTGATGACTTTTCAGTTCCCTTTGGTTTCTTTTAATATAGGCCAATGCTCAGCTCAGAATGACAATACAACCAATTTATAGTCTTGTTGGCATTTCTCTACTAATATCCTTTGAATACTTCCAGATGGACTCCATGCTTTTTTCCTGAGTTTTCTATATTTTAGACCCCATATTTTCCCATCTAAATATGAGAATGTTTTCAGAGTAGGGAAAGGATTACAAAAGGACATGAGATGGGAGTGGATGTGGCTCAAGTGCTTGAATACCCGCTTCCCACGAGAGGTCCTGGGTTCGGTTCCCGGTGCCTCCTACACAAAAACAAACAAGCAAAACAAACGAAAAAACTAACTCAGGGGAGCTGATGTGGCTTAGTGGTTGAGTGCCCGACACATGAGGTCCCAGGTTCCCCAGCCCGTGTACTTCCAAAAAAAACAAAAACAAAAAAAATCATGAAAAAATTTTAGAAATGGTAAACATGTTATTTTGATGGTAGTGATGGTTTCATAGGTATATACGTCAACTTGTCTGTGTCAAGCTGCACTTTAAATATGTGCAATTTTACTGCATATCAATTTTATTATATGTAAGGGAAAAATATATCCTTTCACTTTAAAAATATTATTCTCTTTTTCTTCATGAACTTTAGGTTTTAGCATGGAATGAACCATGGAAAAGAGAGATATGGGTACTGTAATGGAGAGAAGTTATAAGTAGTCTAGGAACTTCTTGACCACTAGGTCTCCATCAAAATCTGCTTTTCTCCTTCCCTTGAAATTTGATTGTACATAATTGCACATGGTTAGATACTGTTAGTTTTCCTTGTGGCTAGGTGTGGCCACATAACTATTCTCTGCAAAAGAAAGTGAGCTGAAATGTGAATCCTATCTAAGAACCAAGGATTTAAGAAGCCCAAATGTCTCCCCAAAGTTTTCTTTGTCCTTCTACTGACTTGGTCCTGTCGATGATAATACCCTAAGGCAGGAGTTCTTACCCTTTTTTGTTCCACAGACCCCTTTGCCAGTCTGTTGAAAACCATGGACCACTTTCCAAGCCCACACTACACTGTAGTAATTAATAAATATATCACACCTACAGCAACACATCCCAAGAATAATGTTTTTTGAATCTTTTTTTCCCTCAAAAATCAATAAAACTTTATAAAAATATGGAACACTTTACAAATTTGCATGTCATCCTTGCACAGGGGCCATGCTAATATTCTCTGTATCGTTCCAGTTTTAGTCTATGTGCTGCCAAAGCAAGCACTTGAATTTCAAGTCAAGCTTACTGGCCCCTTGTTAAGAATCCCTGACCTAAGGGATGGCTGAGCCACAAGATGAAGGAAACCTTTCACAGTTTTAGATTGCTAAGTTGATGAAAGAAGATATCATGAAATGGCTTTGCTTAACAATGGGAATTAGCATGCAATTTTGAGACTGAGAAAATTGTACAAGGCATTGAGGCAATGGTTTCTTCTCAAAGACTGCATGCTAGCCATCCTTGACTCCTCTGCCAAGTGGCAGGGCACATGGTGGCATCTGCTGGCCTCTCCCTTCTTTCCAGGTTTTGTTGTGTTGTGGGAAACTGGCTTACTTATTTGTTGCTTCCTGTTATTGTAGATGATGTTGCAATTGCTTCCTGTTATTATAAATGCTACCTTATTGTAGATGTTGCAATTGCTTCCTGTTATTGTAAATGTTACCTTATTGTAGATGTTGCAATTGCTTCATATTATTGTAGATGATGTTGCTTTCTCATAGCAAACAGCTGCTCGTTAGTTTCCAAATAAAATAAATAGGATGTGGAAACTAGGGTTGAGGCTCCCAGTTCCAGAAGCTGTGAGTGCCCCGGTTCCATCTCTTCTCGTGTCTTTTTCTCTGTCCTTTATTTCGTAAAGTTCTGCGCTGCCTTTCCTTTGAGGCAACTGATTGCTGACTTACTGCAGCATTGCTGCTTTCAGGTTCTTCCTTCAGTGGCTTTCTCTCTTTGTCTGAATTTCTTTCTCTCATAAAGGACTTCAGTAAGAGCATTAAGACCCACCCTGGGCCATGCCTTAACTGAAGTAACCTCAGCAAAAGGTCCTTTTAAGTAGTTAAAATACATTTACATTCACAGGAATGGATTAAATTTAAGAGCATGCCTTTCTGGGCTACATACAGCTTTAAACCACCACACTCACAAACAGTGTCACTAATCTCTAGTTACACTCAGGTTACTTTACATGAACTAGAAAGACATTTCTTCAGTAGTTCATCCTTTATATACTTTGGGATTTATTTTCATAGTCATTTATCTTACTCTGATACATCATACCAAAAATGCCAAAAATGCTAAGGCCTGAAGTGCTCTATCCCAAAACTGCAAGTCAGGGCTGCAAACCCATTCCAAGGATCCCTGATAATGCTTCAAGTCTCAGCTTGGGCAGCCTTCCCTGAGTCTCACCTGTAGAACTGCAGCAAGTTCTTTGGATTTCATCAATAAAAGGGAATTCACTGAATACCTCTTCAGGTTCTCCAAGTGAACTTACCTAAGGTTTACTCTAAAGGTTGAGTGCTGGACCCACTCCTTTTGCCTAGTACTTATTGCATAGGAAAACAAATGGGAAGAGGATAATTACTTAGGCAGATTCTCATTTATCAGTAGCTCTCATCCGCACAATTTGTACCAGCCATGGGCACAGTCTTCCTGCTCTACCTTCTTTCATATTTCTCCCAAAGTGAGATCAGAATGGGAAGTGTCCATTTGGCCTCCGGGCTTCTGCAAATTTGTTCTTCCCAGATGGAAGCCTTAGGCCTAGAGTAAACTAGCGCTGGGCTTTTACTAATCTCTCACTACAGACACAGAAGATGGACCCTGAGGATGAACAGTATTTTCTCAAACCCTGAAAGGGCTTCAAGTGTCCAAGAAGAAGGAGTAACATTCTTTTGCCAAGATCCCTTTCTATGATTTTTCAAAATGCTGCCTTGAAGATACGTTGAGAATGTCTTCTCACTGTCATTACCTTTTTCTATAAAAATGCCTCAGGGAGTGATGGGAAGGAGGGGGTATCCAAGTAGAGATGGACACATCTGCCTTGAAGCCCCCTTTGCACCCTGGCCCACCGGCTCTTATATTAGGACTTCCTTAAGGACAAAATCTGAATTACAGGCTCTAGTTCAGAGCTGTCCAGAAGAAATAAAATGTAGTCCCATATATAATTTGAAATTTTCTAAAAGCCATATTAAATGAGTAAAATAGGTAAAATTAATTTAATAATATATCTTATTTAATCCCTATATCCAAAATATCATTTCAACAATCAATGTAAAAGTTATTAAAGAGATATTTAACATTTTTTGGATGAGTCTTTAAAATCTGGTGTATATTTAAAACGTACAGTATATCTCAATTCTCACTACTCACATTTAAATTGCTCAATAGCCACGTGGCTCATAGTTACCATATTAGACAACTACTCTAGTTTCCCCCCTGATGTTCACTCTCATCTACCTCATAATTTGTTTTACCATAGGCTCAAAAAAACATAATACACCTCTCTACCAAAGTTATAGCAGCTCATTTACTAGCTGTTTGTGTTTGGACATAAAAAGAAGAAAAAATCATTGTGGGGAAGCTGGTAGAAATCATTGTGTTCCTAAAAATGCTTTATGTTCATCATATTGTCTCTTTGTGTTTTTCCCCCATTTTGACTTTGTATTGAATTGATGATTTACCTCTTCCTTCCATTTTTGTACTTCAATTCATTTGGAAGATATACCTTCTTTTTCTGGTTTTCAATAACTACCCTTAAATTTTAAAGATCCAGACAGGTTGTAGCAGGGACTGAATTTGGAATCTCTTGAATTCGGCTTTAAAGCCACCAAGATTAACATTACAGTGTTTCATTTTTAGTATTCAATCCTATATGTTCTCAAACGCAGAAATTTCCTTGCTCATTATTGCATTTTGTAAAATCTGATGAAGACGTTATAAGAATGTAAAATTATAGGCCAATTTCTTTCATAAACAGACGGAAGAAAAACCTAAACATATTAACAATCAAATCCAGCTTTGTATGTAAAGAATAATAAGGGTTTATTTCAGGAATTTGTGGTAGATTTAACATTTGAAACAAATCAATATATTTGGCCACATGAATAGAATAAAAAAAAAGTCACATTACCTCAATAACTACAGAGAAAGCATAGGTTCAAATTCAATTTTCCATTAGTAAAACAGAAGAGAATTTCCTAAATTTGGTTCCATGCATCATAACAACAAAACATACACCAAATATCATGCTTAAAGGTAAAATATTGAAAGCCCCTTCTCCCCACCTCGACATCTGTCATTAGTCAAGGATACTGTCACTACCAGGTGCATCCATATGGGGCAAACGTTCAAAAGGAAAGGAATGAGAACGCAGAAAAACAGAAGGTCCAAGAGGAGACTCGGGTGCAGACAAGCTTCAGAGCAAAGGGCACTGCTCAGAGGTGGAATGTTCAAGAGCTCGGGCGACGCAGGGTCATCGGGACTACGCAGGTGCAAGGATTAAAATATGGACAAAGTGGAGTAGGGAAATAATATTTAGAGAAGGTGTAGATGGGAAAGCCATGGTTTGTGACATTATAAAAGGAGACAGTGCCAGCCTCGTAGTCTAAGAAAATCCCAATGCGGCGAGGGGGTACTGGGATGGAGAGGATCAGGGAAGAGGCGGTGTCCTCATAGGCTCTATATTCATGTTTATGCTGTAACCCAATCACCCAGTATCCACCCTGAGGGCGAAATCTGGAGTGAGCATGCTGACTGCCAGCATACTGGTTGAATGGTAATGGAGCTCCCACGGATTCACTGCACACCCCTAGGACCCAGGCAGTCTTCTTGGCCACATCGACCTCCCAGTAACGCTTTCCTGAGGAGAAGTGCTGGGAGCCCAGGACGCTAGAGGCAAAATGCTCTTTCGGAGTGTATGGCTCAGACATCTTAGGACCCACAAATCTCACCTGTCTCCGGTTTTTAGACAGGATGAGATTTAAATTAGCCGTGTGTGGATTCAGAGTCACGTCCACTGTAGGGAAACGTAAAATATCACCAAAGAAGAATGGGCACATGGGCCTTACATGAGAGATGGGGACACAGGAAGTGACTGGAATTGTAACCATGTGTTGAGGGGTTGGGGCGTGCGTATCGGCATCTCATACTAGAGAGTGTGTGTGGTATGTTTGCGGAGGAACTTAAGTAAAGGGGATCAGAACATGTTATCCCAGAGGCCGTGACTTCTACTTACCCCAGTAGCTCTGGACATCTGTCAGCTCTGTAATGGTAAAGAGTCAATGTTGATAGAACCAAAGGTCTTAGGGCTCTTGTTATCTCACCGCTTATGGGACTGGGGGGTGGGGCAGGGTATTCTGTGAGGATATGAACGGGCCATTTCCATTTCCCCTTAAATATAAGCTGCATCTTCAGCACACTACATCCCCTTCCTCTCTAGCCTGCCTCTTCTCTCCTCTTTCCACGGGTCAACTATGGCTATGCCCTCTATCCTATTTATTTCTCACCACTACAGTAATCCCACTTACAGGCTTTCCCCTTTTCTCACCTCTAAACACTCGCAGCATCTTTTTCAGATCTGGGACTCGAAATGCACTCCTCAGCTTGCTGGGAAGAGCTTTAGGCTTCTTCAGGGTCCAGAACTCACTCCTAGGGAGGACAGAACTTATGAACCCCGCACTGTTCACCTTGGGTCTCTATGGCTCCTCCATCTCTCCTGTCACCTAGACCCATTGATGAACCTCAACACTTTCCTGAATAAGCATAATAGTATTTTACAAAGAGTCCTGGGATTGGAGACAAAGACCTGGACTCAAAATTAGCTTCTCGCCATCTTTGCAAACTTTAGTAAAACTTAATCTCTCAAAGCTTCATTTTTTTCCCCCTTTTGTAAAATACAATAATTTTCTCTCACTACATTCTAGAGATAGTAAGAGATTAAATAAAATAATGTCTGTAAAAACTTAGGCTACCTCTAAAAAAATATTAGGCTGGTGCAAAAGTAATTGCAGTTTTTGCATTTTGAAATTTGCCATTTGATATTGGAATACATTCTTGAATAAAAGTAGTTATGTTATACATCATTTTAATGTGCATTTCTTGCTTTATGTTTTTTGGTTAATGACTTATTACTTGCTGTTTATTTTATACTTATTTTAGACTATGGAAATGATGTTAGACAAAAAGCAATTTCGAGTGATTTTCTTATTTGAGTTCAAAATGGGTCATAAAGCAGCAGACACAATTCGCAATATCAACAATGCATTTGGCCAGGAACTGCTACTGAACGTAGTTCAAGAAATTTTGCAAAGGAGACATAAGCCTTGAAGATGAGAAACATCGGAAATTGACAAGGACCAACTGAGAGCAATCACTGAAGCTGATCCTCTGAAAACTATACAAGAAGTTGCCAAATAATTCAGTTTCAACTATTCTATGGTTGTTTGGCATTTGAAGCACACTGGAAAGGTGAAAAAGCTCGATAAGTGGGTGCCTCATGAGCTGACCAAAAATCAAAGAAATCATTTTGAAATGTCGTCTTCTCTTATTTTACACAACCACAAACCATTTCTCAATCAGGTTGTGACATGTGACGGAAAGTGCATTTTATGCAATTGGCAATGACCAGCTCAGTGGTTGGACCGAGAATAAGCCCTCAAAGCACTCCTCAAAGGCAAACTTGCACCAAAACAGGTCATGGTCACTGGTGGTCTGCTGCCAGTTTGACCCACTACAGCTTTCTGAATCCTGGCAAAACCATTACATCTGCTCAGCTAATTGATGAGATGTACTGAAAACTGCAACCCCTACAGCCAGCATTGGTCAACAGAAAAGGCCCAATTTTTCTCCATGACCGCATGTTGCACAACCAACACTTCAAAAGTTCAACGAATTGGGCTATGACGTTTTGCCTCATCCACCATATTCACCTGAGCTCTCACCAACTAACTACCACGTCTTCAAGCATCTCAACAAACTTTTTGCAGGGAAAATGCTTCCACAGCCAGCAGGATGCAGAAAATACTTTCTAAGAGTCCATCAAATCCTGAAGCGTGGGTTTTTACACTACAGGAATAAGCAAACTTATTTCTCATTGGCAAAGATGTGTTGATTGTAATGGCTTCTATTTTGATTAATAAAGACGCATTTGTGCCTAGTTATAATTATTTAAAATTCAAGGTCCAAAACCACAATCACCTTTGCACTACCCTAATATATAAAGTATTTAAAATAGTGCCATCTTTGAGAGTCTGACCTGAAGGGCTGGTGTTATCTGTGTCAAGAGGCAGAAGACCAGGAATAGTTGTTGGAATCAAATCAAAACCTTCCTTCTGAAGAGTCTGCTTGGGCCCTAGAGTCTCCCCCAGAGACTCAGAGCAGGAAGCTTTTAGAATGGCATCTTAGAAGTCACTATTTTTGGGAAGGTTTCACCAGCTGGAGACAGGAGATATCCTCACCTCCAAAATGAGAGTAATGACTTCAGAAGGGAGAATAGGTTCCAAATTTCATGTGTGTGTGGGAGGCTGAAGATACCAAGTAGGAGGGCAACTGAGATGTATCCTTCCCTGATGGGATTCTAGAGTGTGTGGTAGAGAAGAGAACACATCTTTGTTGCAGGGTCAAAGCCACCCTTCTTGAGACCTCAGGTCTATGTTTTTTACTGAAATTAAGAAAGATGGAAATCTGAGAACTAGGTATCATAGCCCGGACGGTTCTAAAGCTAAGGAAGTAAGGCAAGCTTACTCACTATCACAAGAGTTGATTTCAGACTTGGGGAATATGCACAGGGCAAAGAAAATCCCTGTGTATTTTCAGGTAGCTATATACTACTGGAATCAGAGCTAGAAAGAGACAGTTTGTGAAAGAAGAGTCACGTGGACCTGGGCATATGGGACCTGGGCAGTCATTGACACTACAGTACTTTTTCTTAACAGTACTACAGCCCTCAATTCGAGAACTCCCATCACCCAAATTCTTCTACCATAGAAGTCAGTCTATTTCTTTTATTTCTGGGATCTCAAAAGTCTCATATGGTAAGCAACACCACAGTCTTGAATCTTTCCTGCCCTGTGATTTTTTTTTTTTCTATTCCACTAACCACAAAATAATGATATGGGTACTGGAATCACTTGATAATACAGGGGAATCACCACCTATTCTGATACATACCTTGTTGTGACATCACTCACATCCTAGGGAAGAAAAAGACAGGTTAAGTCAAGGAATAATAAGGCCTCCCCTCTAATTAAATCCCACCCATGTTCCTCATCACAATCCCACAACCCATGAGATGATGGAAATAAAGAAGGTCCAATAAAGAGCCACACAATAGCAGAAAGGCATGCTGTCCAAGAGAACCAAGGCAGGAATGTTGGAAATGATTTCATTAATTCATTAGTACCTTTATTTTTACAACTCTATATGGATGTGTGTTGTATTATGTTATGTTTGTATGGAAACTACTATTTGCCAGACATTATGCCTAGACCTGGAGATCTCAGATAGTTAAGTCACAGTTCTCGTCTTTAAGAAACGCATTGTGGTTGATGGGGAAACAAGCTAGTACAACTGGTTCTTAAACCTTTCATCCTATAACTCTTTCCTCTGCCTTTGCAGACTTCATCTATTTCCATCTTCAACTGCCCTGCTCCCCCCCACCACATGTGTATGTTTTTCTAGTCTGTACTTCTGCTCAGATCCTCTCTTGTAAGATCCTAGGAGATTAATTTGTTTCCCTCCAAATGAGCCACAAACACCACAAACTCAAGGTGTTTAAAACATACCATTCCTGTAACCGTCTCTTCTCTTAACCTCCATCTACCTTAGTGATAATACTCAGTCACCAAATTTAGACAAAGGAAGACCCTAAAAATTACCATATACTCACCCGGTCAGTCCATTTTGACAAAGCCAGTCCATTTCACATTTTTAACTTCTCTTAATGATTGGCCGTCTACCTTCACTGCTGCCACCGCTGGCCTCATTTGTTTGAGCAGAAATGCCAAACTGCCTCCTAATTGGTGTCCCTAACTCTAGCTGTATACACTTTAATGACCCTGAACAAAAGTCCAACAGTTTGGTCTAAAAATACACAAATAATGATTTTTTCTATACAGAAGGTGTTTGGATTGCCTTTGATAGAAACACAACTCAAACTGGTTTGAGCAAGAAAAGCAGTGGGGATGGCAGACTTGTTAACTTATAGAAAGAAAATATGAAAGTTAAGGCATGGGTGGACTAGGAGCTCAATTGATCAGTATGCCATTTCCTGGTTATTCCTCTTACGGTGGCTTTCTTCTCAGGGTTCACACTATGAAACTTAAAGCTCCATGCTTACATCTGGCTATTTCATCTTACTGGGTAACAATGTTACTTCTGCATATATGAAAAAGAAAAAGAATACATCTGTGATGGGAGAGTTCAAAAGCTCAGATTGTAAAAACAATGTGAGACAACAATCAAGTTAAAATATCCATTAGGCAGCCATAATAACGAATGCAGGACTCTAGAGAAGAGCCTAAATTGGCAACATAAACAGATGAATCCTTTGCTTTTAAGAAATAGTTTTTCTTCTTGAAGAATAGCCTGTGAAGGAGTAAACACCAAGAAGTGAAGGAAAAAATATCAGATAATCTAAGAAGAATTAAAAGATGATGCAATGCAAGAGGTAGAGAATGAGGAAAAACTCCCGTAGGTAGAAAATAATTACTTCATTGCCATAATACTAAATCCAAGAGTAAGAAAAATTAATTTTACCAGCAAAGGAAGAATGAAAGGAGAGAAGGCACACAAACAGAAAATAGGGGACTTATTTTCCTTGAAGGTTTCCAGAATATCACAAGATACTTTATGCCTAAATTTCATAGTCACACCATGAAACCTCAGTTTAAGCTTCTTCCTCAAAACTCTCTTTCACCCTCCTTGTAAACATACAAAGACCAGAGCCCAGCCTTCTTCATGCTCCAAAAACCTGTTCAAACATCTATTACAACATGTTAAAATGTTTCTGTCCAGAGAAAAGAATAAAAACAAAGGTCATTTCTGGAAAGTTTCTATAAAAACTTGAGTGTGGCATGCGTTTGCCAGTAACTAAGCTGGGTGAAGGGTTTCTGTTAAATTCCCAACATAGTATCAGAGACAACAGGTGTCTAAAGAAAAAAAAAAGTGGTTCTCAATGGGGGAATCAGGTAGGGGCGAGTGGTGGCATGTGATGCCCCTCGGTTGCCACACCTGGGGTCATGCTACTGGCATCTGCAAAGGCCAAGGACACTGTTAAACATCCTATAGGGCAACGTACAGAGCTGCCCACAACAAAAGAATTATCTGGTCTAAATATCACTGAGAAACACTCCTGTAGAGTATCACTGGATATAATACATCTTCTCCACAGTACTGAATAAACTCTGGGACCACTCTTTGTAAATAAAAATAGGATGTCCCCATAGCATTTATATTTTGAAACTTTACTTCATGACTTCTATACAGTTGATAGACTCTGAAGAAACTTCTCTCATGTCCCTATCAGAATATCAGTCCTGGGTCCTAGAAGGGATGTTTCCCTTTTCCTTGAATCTCATTTCAGGGCCTCCTTCATGAGTCTTACCTGTAGCAGCTCCATTGTAGACCCCTGGCACCGGTGCTCCAGATCTGAGATGAGCTCTCTCAGAGACTGGCTCTGCTGAACCAATTCATCTTCAGCCTCCTCTATAATGTTAAGCCCTTTCCTTTCTTCCTTCTCCAGCTTCTTCAGTTCCCGCTGCTCCTCTTTGTCCAGGATGCTTCTCAATTGATTAAACTGTGACTGGATCCTGTGTCTCTCAGGTTCCATCTGATTCTTCAGAACAGGGAAGCAAAAGAAGTTGTGAGTATGCTGGTTTGAGGATCTCTTCAATACAGTTGTAAGGCCAAGTTCACCACTGCTTTCCTGGACCAGATCTTAGTGAGAGGAGGAAATCAAGGAGTTAAGACCTATGGAAGCTGTTCTTTCCCTCTATTCTCCCTTCAGTTTTTCCTAAAACCATAGGTCCCAGGCTGCCTTCTCTAGGCCTCCTTGATACAGGCTGTGATTTTTGAATTAGGTTTAGATTCCAGGAAATCTCCCTGGTCCTTCACACCTCTGCACCAACTTTGAGTTCTGAGGTAGAAATTTTTGGCCTTTGCCTAACTTGTCTTTCTGAAGTGGCCTCAGGCTTTGAAACTGTGGAATGAGGTTCTGAGTTAGCAATTACAGTCCACCTCTGGTCATCCATCCTATTTGATTGTCTCCAAAAACCTGGGTTCATTTTGATATGGTCATTATCTAACCCTCTTTCCCTCTTTCCCCAAGGGTTATGCAGTGGAGGGCTGCCAAAGGGAAGCTCTTCTCCCCATGATATCAGGAATAAATGTTGGCTACCAGGAACCCTGATTTTTGTGCCAAGACACCATCAGGAAGAACCTCTCTGACCTTCCAGGATGTCTTCTTCTCTCTGATAACAGCTTGTAGATTCTCAGTATCCTGCTGCTCTTTCCTCAGTTTCTTCAGAGATTTCTGGAACTTTTCCTAGAAGAGAAACATCAAGTCAAGCAGGGCCAAGCTGAACCAAGCTTTAGATTGTCTTAGGGCCAAGTAATGGAATGAATGTGGTAGAGATTATGCTGGCCAAAGAGGAGATCTGTCCTGTCCTGGTATTGAAAATAGAGAAGGCCAAATCTTACTCTGGAGATGGAAACCACCAAGAACAGGCTGATGCTCTTTCCTCCCAGAAGAGTGTGATCCTCTACTCTCACTGCCAGCATATCCTCCATACTCAATCCACCTTGCCCCCCACACCCCTTTAATCCCCATAGCTCAAAAGGCTATGCAGAACTGATTTGTGTAGTAAGAAAGAAAGATTACTCTTGGCCAAGAGGGCATTTCCTAAGATCATCCTTCAGGTAATGGAATGACCACAAAGAAGTTAGATTAGAACAGAATGAAAAGTCAAAATATCCAGACAAGACTCTGTTCCTCCTCATATTCCTTCCATCTTGGATTCCCACCTGGTACTCCTGAGCAACTTCTTCCATGAGGAATGTGTGATGACCACGGTGCTCCTGAGACCGCTCACAAAGCCAGCAAATGACCTTCCCATCCTCCTTACAGAAGAGCTGGAGTTTCTCTCCATGTTGTGCACAAAGAATTAACTTCGACTGCCTCCCTGGGCCTAGCACCACCTCCCTGAGTCTCTCCACTATGTTGGCCAAGTGCCGATTAGGCCGGAGGTTGTCAGGCTGGTAGCTGGTCCGGCACACAGGACAGCTGCTTTCCCCTTCTTGGCTGATCTGTGATTGCTTGCTGTTCCCTGTGATGCAGGCTTGGCAGAAGCTGTGGCCACAGTCTATGCTCAGGGGTTCCATCAGGAGGTCCAGACAGATGGGGCAGGTCACCTCATCTCGAATGTCCACCAGTACTGCAGAAGTCATTGCTGTTATCTTCTGGCTTCTGCCTGACCTGCCTTGACTTTGGAGATGCTTCCTGTTTACAAAATTCTAGGTAAATGAACAAACAGAAAAAGAGTAAAAAAAGGGGGGAGGAAAAAAAGGGACACTGACTGTCTAAGAAAAAGAGGTCAGGCACCTAGGGTAACAAGGGCTTCCCATTCTATTTTCAAACACTTTATCCAAGCTAGTATTAGACACCAATTTTCCACCCTTACTCGAGCAATGATTGTTATTTCCTTTTACTTCGACTGGACAGAGGGATAAGCTAAAGTCCTGGAGAACTCTGTGCGAGCTGCCATCTGTCTGATCTTTTCTCAATTCATCCAAATACATCCTCAATGTTGAAATACACCAAATACACTGTTGTCTCACCATTTTTGCACTTGTTCCTTCTGGAAGGAAGATCCTTCACCTTGATTTACTCTTTCACGTCACATTCAACTCTCTCCTTATATGTTCCGTAAACAGAAGAGTCTGCTCCGTCTAGTTTATCAAAAGCACAGCAACCTACACCATCACTCTGATATACTTAAATGCTTTATTTTTCTTCTTATCACCACCAAATATATCCTTGTCTGGGTCCTACCAGTAGAATGCAAGCTCCATGAGGTCAGAGGCTTTGTTTTTGTTCCCTATTGTATTCTTAGCTCTCAGCCCAATGTCTGGCATGCAGGTTCTTGAAAACTTTTGGTGAGTAAATAAAGCTAGAATCTTCTCACCCCTCCACAGATGAGCTTTCTTATGGGCTTTTTCAGGTCTCTTTGCTATCATCCTGGCATTGTTCCCCAATAGCCAGGCTCCAAGATCAAAGATAGGATTTACTGTGCAGACACTTTCCCCTCCCAACATTCCTGTTCTTCAGAGCCCTTCTATCCCAAATGTGCACCTGCCCAGAGCAATCCAATAAAGACCACTATAAGGAAAGGCAATAGTTTCATAACCAACACTTTTTTAGCCAGTTGCAAATTAGAAATCACTTTTTCTTGCTTGCTTTATCCCTCATCAGAAAACCCTGGGTTAAGTAAAGCATATTCTTCAATTATGAAGTAGAAATGTTAAGTGACTTCATAAGATCAAATGTCTTCTAACATGTAGGTCTGGCATTGAAACTAATGTTTCCAGCATCCTATAGGGCTCAGAGCCCTGTCCTCAACATCATGACTTTATCTAAAGACAATCAACAGCAAAATCGGTAAGATTCAGGCACAGATGAGTCCTTTAAAAGGGTACAAATGGGAGAAATCCCATCTGAGGATAGAAGTTCATCAGGGCATTAAAGTAGACGAAAAGCTTAGGAGTATACAAGGGCGTGGGACTATGGGAGGGAGGGAAGAGGTGGGTATCAGGGTCAAAGAGGTGCTAGTCATGGGATTACCCACAGAGAAAAAACCTAGGGAAAATAAATGCATATGAGGAGCATGGGCCAAAAATGTCTTATGGCATTTGAGGAATCACTAATAGGAGAAAAGTCTAAAAAGCAAGGGGCATCTCATGGAGTAGCTGCAATGATCACCTGAATTACACTATGAATAATCATGGTAAAAACTAGTTGTTATCATTACATATACATGTTCTCCTTTTATGCTGCTCCTGACCTCCCCATCCTACTGCGCTCATACCTGTGCCTAGACTCTGAGCACCATGAGCTCAGGGCGGTCCAGAGCTGGTGGAGTTCAATGATTTCCCTTTGTTTGCCCCCCTCCCCCCCGCAAGGGCACATTTTTATTGAGGTACAGCATGGTCAATGTGAACCCAATTTAAAACCAACAAAGTCGTGTAATTTGTATCAACTTCCTCCACTCTCGAAGGCCAGATAGAGTAAGAAATATCAAATTACCTGCCTGAGACAGTGCCCCAGACTAAGAAAAAAATCATCTGTGGGACTTAAGAACAGCTGAGCAGGGGGTGACTATGGAGCATGGTTGGGAGACCCAGTGGCCTGAAAACATGACCTCAGTGCTACCACCTAGTGCTCCTTGGTCCTCTTGTATGTCCTAGACCAGTTCAGCTTTGTCCTGCTTAGTGCTAATGTTCACAGCAGGCAGTAATCTAATTAGTTTACATGGTAAAATTCAATTATTCCTTATCACAACAATTAGTGTTAAACCCCATCTCGTAATTGTCTAAACTGAAGCTCAGAGGCATTAAATAGCTAGTCCAGGTTGTAGAGCCAGGATCAGAATGCACTCAGGTTGTAGCAGTGACTGAAGCTCTTACTATTCCTTTATATTCCTACTCTCCAGAAAGGGTACAAACTTGTTTAAAAATTAATGAACACGGGCAACTAATTGGTATTACTAATTGGTATTACTTTAGTATTTACCTATCACCTAAGATGCTGATGTTTTGACATGCTCTAATAGCATTACTTAATCTGGATTAAGTAAAATATATTCATGTCACCCATCATGAATAGACATCTGCACACTGATTTCATAGCGGTGTTTTTCACCATTGTCAAAAGTTGGAAGCAACCCAAGTATCCATCAACTGACGAATGGATTAACAAATTGTGGTGTATACACACAACGGAATATTAGGCAGCTGTAAGAAGAAATGAAGTAGTGAAGCACATGACAGCATGGGTAAACCTGGAGGACATTGTGTTGAGTGAAGCAAGCCAGACACAAAAGGACAAAAACTGTATGACTGTGCTATTATGAACGACTAAATATACCGTGTAAACTCACAGAGTTAATAATTAGAATTTGGGTCACCAGAAAATAAAATGAGGTTAGACAGTAGAAAGCTGAGGGCTAATATGTGCAGAATTGGTAAATCTTCGGAAATGATAGAAATAGTGAAAGCACATTGCAATGTTTGTAACTAGCAGAGCTATTATATGAGTATGACAGTGTCTGAAAGGGTAAGTAGTCTAAGATCATGTAAATTACTAGAAGGAAAGCTACAAAATTTAACATGGGACTGTAACAGAGTGAAACCTCATGTAAAACACAATTATGGGTGATACTGAATGTATAAGACTGTTTCTACAATATATAAACACAAACTAGAGAGAAGGAAACAGAATAACAACTATATAGGACAGCAGAAGCAGACAGATTGAGAGGTGATGAGTTTTGTTTATGTTTTTTATTACTATTATTGGAATAATGAAAATTCTCTAAAAATGATTTAAGTGATGAATGCACAACTGTGATTATACTGAATACCACTGATTGTACACTTCGGATGGATTTATGCTTTATTAATATGTATCAATAAAACTATTTGTTAAAAAGTCACCCATTTCTTTTGCTTTTTAATGTGACTACTAGGAAATTTAAAATTACAGACATAGCCCTTTTATATTTATATTTCATTATATTTCTATATATTTTTCCACCCAAAGCACTACTTTAGATATTCAAGACAGACACTTGAAGAGAAAATATGTAAGAGTTGATGTCCCTACAAAGGGATAAGACTGGGGAAAGGAAGAGAATTGTGAGAGAAGCAATATAGTTAGCATAAATTTGAATCTCTTAAAAAAAATAGAGATGATGGAAAATTTTGGGTAATGGATGGTGGTGATGGCAGCACAATAATTAACACCACTGAATTGTATACAATAGTTGAAAGTGGTTAATATGGGAAATATTAAGTTGTATCAAAGTTACCAGAGTTAAAAAAAACAAAACACAACACAGAACTATACAATACAAAGAATGAACCCCAATGCAAAGTATAAACTATAGTTAATAATATAATTACAATAATGCTATTTCATTAATTTTAACAAAGTTACCACACTCATGGAAAATTTTAATAATAGGGAAAACTGTGGGACTAAGCTCCATTTAACCCTGGCCCACACACACACAGGTACTTGGATCATGGGCTGCAGCTGAAAGAGCCCAGAGATAAGCAATGCCACCTGAGGTTGGGTTTCAAGAGCCTTACTGGGCGAGAAGTGTGTAGACCTGATAGCCTGAGGTTCTGAGCCAGACAGATCAAATTAGCAGATGAACATGGCCACATTCACAACCAGGTGGGACCAATTAAATCAAAAGCAGATGCCAGGACAAGATGCCACGTGGTCCACTGACTAGCATGTACCTGAGCTCTTAACGCAGAATCTTGACCTCTTGCAGACCTGAATCAGAATTTGCACTTTAACTAAGATCCCCAGTGACTTGCAGACACATTAAGATGTCAGGACAATTACAATATATGAGAGATCCTCTTTCCCAGGCTGGTGTAATAGTTACAAAATAGCTAGAAAGAGTGAAAGAAGCCAGAAAAATAGACTGGCATTTAGAGCTGAGGCATCAATCAGAATGGGAGCTCACAATTAATATCAGAATGGCTTTCAGAAAAAAAGTCAGAGTCTAAGCAGGTCCTGGAGGCTGATTCAGCTGGGGGCCAGGAGTGAGCTAAGAATGAAATGGGCAGGGTTTCCCCCCTGTTGGAATAACTTATTGAAAGTGGCTTAAGAATCTAACAGAAACTATATTCTTTGGTAGGAATACTTCTGTGCTTTGGAATAAACATTATTTTGTGACTTTGTGTAGGGTGTGTTCACATTTACCTCTTATCTGGAATCGATTATCTAACAAGTGGAACTTGAAAAACACCTAAGTTGGGATATAATCAGTTTCAAAAATTTTTAAAGAATCTCTGCCTTATGCATTTTGCAAACTTACATAAGTTAATCACTTTACATAGTCTCAAAATACTATCCTACACAGGTTTTATCTTCTCCGAGTCAAAGTTACCTAACCTATTAAGATAGTTGTTTTTGTTTTTATAAATAGAATATAAAATTCTTCTAATTTTTGTATTTTCTGACTTTGTGATATTCCACTTGTAGCTTCTAATTTTAAAATGTATATTTTTACTTGTTTAGATGTAATAAGTAGTCTCCTATCTTAACATATTTTATTCTCTATTATATTCTTTCAAAAATTGTTTTGATTGTGCATTTTATAAAGCTACAAACTTATAGTTGTAACAATAACTAATAATTAAGTATTTAATATTTGTCAGGCAGTTTTCTATGTGTTTAGTGTCATTTAATCTTCACCCAAGAAGAAACTGAAGCTCCTTTAAAGAGGTCAAGTCCGGCACGCACAACCAGTCATCTAATGTCAGATCTAGAATTTGAACACAGGCTGCAGGCAGCACCCCCCTTTTAACCACACATTCATGTCTCTATTGAAATTTTAAAAATAGAAAATTAAAATGTAATAAACCGTCCCTAACCTTACTGAGCTCATTTGCGATGAGAATGATCCCGATAAAATTACCTAAAGTGCTCCCAAAGGCAAAGGAGCTCATCTCCTTTGCTCCTGTATTCTGTGTTCCCACTGCTGCCAAAAGCCACAGTAAGTGCCCCAGACTGAGATGCAGGTGTCTCCTTCTGACAAGCACAGCGGCCTTAGAGGTAGCGAGACACCAAAGGAGCTCCAGTTATGAGCAACAGCCAGGGGCCAAGGCAAAGCAGGAGGCTTTAAATTCATTCTGAGGGACAGAGAGCGCCTATTACGTCGTTTATTCGAACTCAACCCCACATGGCTTTGCGTCCTTCCGAGAAAGGCCGGTCTCCCTTCTCCCCACTCTGCATTTACAGGCAGGGCCGCCTGGGGTGGAGGATAAACTGTGCTCACTTCCCGGAGGGAAAAGGCTGGAGATGGGGGGAGGGGCTACTGCCCTCTAAATCCACCGCAGACCCGTAATTCCCTAACACACAACTTCCAGAGCCGCCTGCGCTCCATCACTTAGCTTCCAGAAGCAGAGGCGAAGTGTCTGTACTCCACGCAGCCTGTTCTTCGCTCCAAGGTGCGCTTACTGCTCCCCGAACTGGAGTCGACTAAAGCCGCTGAGTCTTTGACCTCCTCCCTCAGTCTGCGAACCCCATAACCCGACCTGTGGGGCAAGTCAGACTCTCTGCATTAGTGGGGACAGCAGTTTAGTCGCCGGCCAGAAAAGAGACTCCCTTACTAACCTGGGATCTGTGGCCTGGATCAGAGCCGAAGGTCTGCGGAGGCCTCGCCGCCACCAAATCAGAGAGACCCTGGGGGAGAGGGGCGGGGTGAGCGGAGGGAATGCGGCTGATAGGGTCAATTTGTCCAGCGCGGCAGTAGGTCCGGCTGACTGCAAGGGTGTGGTCAGGGCCCTGTCCTGCAGTGTGAGAGAACAAGGTTTTTGGAAAGCAGTAAGGCAAAGCTCTTCCTCTTGCCTGATAAGAGCGATTCCTAAGGCCTTTGAGAGTATGTGAAGTCTTCAGTGTTCTTTAGCGTTCCGAAGTTTTATCAGTGTTCAATAACGCTGGTAACACACCTGTACTTCCTATTAAGCATACATTTTCTAAGATTATACAAGTAAAAGGTGGCCAGTTGGCATAATGGCATGTTTTGCAAAAACGATAGTTAAAATTTAAAAATCACAGGGCACATATAAACTGGGAGACCATAATTATTTGGTTATTGGTCCTTATTAGTACTTGAAAAGATTTTCCAGCCTAGGAACTATATACCTATAGGGTTTCAGTGGCCCAGCAATCGTGAGGGGAAAAGGAATTGCTGCCCTTCCGTCTCCGAGGAGACTAGAAGAGAGTCATCTGGGCTGGGCCTTGGGTTGGGGGAGGGGATCATACGGGGAGGAGGGGCTTGAGTGTCAGAGAACAAAGACCAGGCCTGGGGGTTGGGCAACATCTAGGGATTGGTTTAAGCTTCTAGAGACTGCCCAGAACAGTCGTCAGGCCACGGGGAAGGCCCTTGGAATTCCAAAACAAGTGCAGACTCGTGTCACTGTCCCAGTGAGCACCTCATCTGCGGGGTTGGGAAGCCACGCAAGGTGCCCTTTCGCTCACCTCTGGCGAAGTTTCTAGGTATGACTACCTGCACTTTGTCAACGGATGATCCTGCACTTTGAAGTCAGCTTACACCCTGAGATTCTCCTGAATCCAGTCAACCTTCCTGGTGTGGACACCACTTGCCTAATTAATGAGTCGGTAGGCATTTCAGGTCCCTCGAAATAGAAGGTGGTGCAACTGACAAGCAGAGGGTTAGAGGTGGTGGGGGAAGGCAAAACCAATCCAAGATCCTTTCTTGGGCCATTTTCTGAAAAGATTCAGTGTAACCGGAAGCAATTTACAGGCTTTATAGTCTTGTCAGTATAGGACTTTATTTGGGACCAGTTAAAAAGAGGATATTTCTCTGTTCAGATATTTTTCTTCGCGTTCGCTAACCCACATACTATTTTTCTCTGTAACCAGTTTCTCATATTAAAATAGGGGGTTGGGCATTCTGAAGGTTGAAAGAATAACCCCCCAAAAAAGAATATCCTTGGCAAATCATCTTTCAGTAATTCAAGAAAGAAATCTTAAAAACATAAATATAAATTTACCAAACAATACAGCAAACTCACTCTTAGGAATGTACCCAAGAAAAACAAAAACATATGTCCATACAAAGACTTGCACAGAAATGTTCAGAGCAATTTTACCCATAATAGTAAAAGTCGGGATGGGGGGCCGGGGTTGCAGGGAACACACAAGCATCTATCAATTATTGAATGGATAAACAAAAAGTGGTATATGCAATACAATAAAATACTGTAATAACAGGGAACCAATCCGAGAAGATTGGGAGGCTTGATGGGATGATGTGAAGCATTTACCGTAGTGATAGATTTGGAATTTATAGGGGTACAGATTTCCTGACAGCCCCAAGTTCTGAGTACTCTGAGTACTTGCAGTTCTAGGCTCAGGACCCACTTGTCCCATGGGTGGTATAAAGTGCTCAGCACGCCATTTGTAATCCTATTTATTAAACGGTCACTATATACCAGGATTATTGCTTAAAGCACCAGGATTTCCTAACAGAAAGGACTAGATGTTAAGTTGACAGAAGAGAGGTTTCAGAAAAACGCAAACAGGACCATGAAAAAGGGTACAGAGAAAATTTACACATGGCATCTGCTCATCACTGATAGACACAATTTAGGTGTCTATTTCTCTTTCTTCCTTCCTCCCTCCGTCCCACCTTGCCCCCTTCCTCATTCCTTCTCTCCCTCTTCCTTTCATACTTTTGTTAAACAGACCCATATTAAATTATAGATGTAGTGAAATTACCGTGGAACCGGTTTGCCTAGATTCAAATCTTAGCTCATTTACCTGCCATCTGCATGATTTGGAGGCAAATTACTGAACTCTTTTGTGCCTTGGCTTCCTTATCTCTTTCATAGAGTTATTGTGAAGATTAAATATGCAAACTTATTAGAGTGCCTACGACAGTGCCTGGAACATAGAGACTAGTCATTAATGATAGTTATTATTATTAACCACCTGTGCCAAACATTTAACAGGGCTCTGGAGTCACAGAGATGAATAAAACATAAATTAAATATTGTAATGTAGTTAGGGGGAAATCAAACTAGACCCTTAAATATAGTTTTTCTTTGCTATTATCTCATCTTTCTCAAACTCCTCTTTATGGATAATCTCATCCACTTGCCCACCTGACAAAGCCAAATGTTAACTTTGGATCAGACCTCTCTCTTGGGCTTCAGAATCCATGTGAATAACTCAAAGGCAGAACAAACATAGGCTGTCTAATATTAATGTTTATTTGGCCACCACTTGTTTCTTCTTCTCAGTTTCTTAACTTGATGAATGGCACCACCATTCACCCTTTCAGTTACCTCAGAAAAACAACATTCTTTTTTAGATTATTCCCACTTCCTTACTATAACATTCCATTTTTGTCCTTTTAATTTTTCCTTTTGAACAATTTTTTATCTATTTGTTTAGCTTCTCTCCATATTTGCTGTTACAACCTTGTACAACTGGACCATTCCAATAGTTTACTAATTAGTCTTCCTGGTCTTCCTGATTCTAGTCTTCTAGTAATGGTACTTAAAAAAAAAAAAAAAAAGGTAAAATCATGGGCTTAACAGATATAAAAATAAGCACACATAAAAGAGTTTTAGTTTATTAATTAATGAGGGGACCAGTAAGATGATGCAACCAGTTCAAAGGAGAATTTATTTATTTATTTATTTATTTTTAAAAGATTTATTTATTTATTTAATTTCCCCCCCTCCCCTGGTTGTCTGTTCTTGGTGTCTATTTGCTGCGTCTTGTTTCTTTGTCCGCTTCTGTTGTCGTCAGCGGCACGGGAAGTGTGGGCGGCGCCATTCCTGGGCAGGCTGCTCTTTCTTTTCACGCTGGGCGACTCTCCTTATGGGTGTACTCCTTGCGCGTGGGGCTCCCCCACGCGGGGGACACCCTTGCGTGGCACGGCACTCCTTGCGCGCATCAGCGCTGCACATGGCCAGCTCCACAGGGTCAAGGAGGCCCGGGGTTTGAACCGCGGGCCTCCCATATGGTAGACGGACGCCTAACCACTGGGCCAAAGTCCGTTTCCCAAAGGAGAATTTAAATTACACATATATGCAGGCAATCAGATGTGTTGAAATGAGTTTACAAACAGATGAAAACTGGTCAATATGCACAGGATGAAAATCAAATGAATCTCCATTGAACACAATTTTTGGATTTCTATGGATAAAAAATCATTTGCATTACTAGTAGCTTTCTGCATCTTACATAATTTTAAAAGAACTCAAAGACAATGAAAGGGGAAAATAATCCAAAAGGGTGCAATAGAGAGGACATACAGCAATTTTTTTTGTCCACTTCAAAATCTTTCACAATATTTCCTAAGACTCCATCAACAATCCCTGCTAGACTGACCCATCTAAAACACAAATAAATATCCATCATTGAATTTATGATGAAAATAAATCCCTCAGCATGAATTTTTTTTAGTGAAACTAATGTCAGCTTTATTGGATCCCATTAGCCATTGATGTGACATGTACGATCACTGTCTTTCACAAGGAAATATTATTATGGCTCAGCAGATGTTTCTGACCTTTTCCCCAGGCCCTGTTCTTGTAAAATGCTAATTCTCAACTGAGGCAGCAATTCTTGACAGTATGTAAGGCAGGACCTAATTGGGCAGGACAGACATCACAGTTACATTGTTTGACTCCACCTGCCTGCCATAAGCCATTCCAGCAACATGAGAGCAACAGCCTTTGTACTCTTGGCCTTGGCCACAGCATGAATTTTTGAGAAGAAAAAAAATTGGTTGAATGAAATAGGAATTGTGAGGAAGGGTGGGGTAAAGAGATAAAGATGGAGAAGAAGATAGAATAATTGGCAACACTCTTGTGTACCATGCTCATGAAGATGAAACTGAGTATAGAGGGAAAAAGAAGTCAGTAAAGGAATCCATATGTGAGCAAATTATTTTTATTTTTTCTTTATTGTTAATAAAACATCCTTATTGATATACAATTCATATATCATAAAATTCACCCATTTAAAGTACACCATTTATTGACTTTTTAGTGTCGTCACAGAGTTGTGCAAGTCACTATAATCTATTTTCAAACACTTTCATCACCCAAGAAGAAACCACAAACCCATTATCAGTCACTCCCCATTGCCTCCCAAACTTCTCTCTACCCGCAGGCCTAGGCAACCACTAATCTGCTTTCTCCTCTCTATAGATTTTCCTATTCTGGACATTTCATATAAATGAAATCGTACAATATGTGTTTTTTGGTGACCGGCTTCTTTCACTTAGCATGTTTTTAAGGTCATCCATCAGCATTTCATTTCTTTTTATTGCTAAAAAGTAGTGCATTATATGGATATATCACATTTTACTTATCCATTCATCAGGCAATGGACTTTTGGGTTGTTTACACTTTTTGGCTATTATATATAAAGCTGCTATGATCATTCATGTCCAAATTTTTGCATAGGCATGGGTTTTCATTTCTCTTGGGTATATACCTAGGTGTAGAATTGCTAGGTCATGTGGTAGTTCTATGTTTCCCTTTTGAGGATATGTCAGATTTTTTTCTAAAGTGGCTGCACCAGGAAGCTGATATGGCTCAAGCGATTGAGTTCCTGCCTACCTCATGTGAGGTCGTTGGTTTAGTTCCCAGTGCCTCCTAAAGAAGACAGCAAGCTGGAGTGATGGGCAGGCATGGCAGGCTGACACAAAAAGAGACACAAGAAAGAAAATCATAATGAAAAATACAAAAAAAGCAGGGAGTGGCGGTTCCCAGCCTCATAAAAAAGATGAGCAAGACAGCTAGCTGACGAGTTGGGCAGGGTGATGCAACAAAATGATGCAACAAGAGACATAAGAAGAAAAACACAATGAGAGACACAACAAGCAGGGAATAGAGGTGACTCGAGTGACTAGACACCTCCCTCCCACATCGAAGGTCCCATATTTGGATCCTGGTGCCTCCTAAAGAAACCAAGTTGAAGAGACACAAAGTGCAAACAATGAGGGAGTGGGAAGAAATAAATAATAAAAAATAAAATCTAAAAAAAAGTGGCTATACCATTTTACATTCCCATCAGCAGTGTAAGAAGGTTCCAGTTTCTCCACATCATCACCAAAACTTGTTATTATTTGTCTTTTATATTATAGTCATCTTAGTGGGTATGAGTTGGTATCTCAGTGTTCTTGATTTGCATATCCCTAAGGACAAATCATGTTGAGCATCTTTACATGTATTTATTGGTCATTTGATTATATTTGGATAAATGTCTACCCAGACCCTTTGCCCAGTTTTTAATTGGGTTGTCTTTTCCTTATTAAGTTGTAAGAGTTCATTACATATTCTAATATAAGGTCCCTTATAAATAATATGACTTGTGAATGTTTTCTCCTATTCCATGGATTGTCTCTTCACTTTCTTGATTAATCCTTTGAAGCATAGGAGTTTTAATTTTTTGAATTCCAGTTTATCTTGTTTTTTCTTTGTCACTTGTGAAGCAGGCTAGTAAGACAGGAATTAACAAAAGGATCTGGAACCTAGCAAAGAGTCCACGTGGACATCAGTAACCTCCAAGATGACTGCTGGAAAACCCCCCCACCCCCAGGATTCTGCTACCTAGAACAAAGACTTCTTCCTGGGAGCAAGGAAAAGCCCTGGATTTTCCCTAGGAACTTTATCATTGGGTCCTCACTAAGGGATTTATAGGTGGGGCTATCAATATAAACAACAAACAACTGGAACGCCCTCCCCTGCCATTAACAAAGTGATGGAATAATTAACAGTTTAAAAGTCAAGCACAGGGTTAAGCACAGACTGTCCCCTGGCTCTCCAGCCTATGGACCTGTTCCCTGCCCTCTGTGCGCCGCTCTTGCCATTTTTCCTCTGCCATGTGGCCACGCAAGTAAACCTGAGGATTTATAATCTGTAATAGGGAATTGTAGCTTGTAAATCAGCCCTCTTCATCCCCTTTCACCCCCTTTCTCTTTACCTGGGACCCTTGCTCTGTTATTTTCTGTTATTTTCTCCCATTTCTCTTCCCTCCCTACCTGAATAAATTACTGGCCTAACTCACCCGGCATGCTCTTGAAATTCATTTCTGCAGCATAGCCAAGAACCTAGATAAAATCTGGTAACACTTGTGCTCTATGTGCCTAATTCAAGGACAGGGAGATTTACTTACCCCTATATTTTTTTCTAGTAATTTATTGTTTTATCTCTAACATTTAGGTCTTCCATCTATTTTAAGTTAATTTTTGTGTACTGTGTGAGGTAACGATTCAAATTCATTCTTTTGCATATCAATATCCAATTGTCAGAACACCATTTATTGGGGAAAAAAACCTGTTTATTCCCCACTGAGTTGTCTTCCATTCTTGGCGAGTCACTGAAGGATTTTAATCAGTTAATGTGTGTGTGTGTATACATGTGTGTCTGTGTGTCTGTGTGATTGTAAGGTAATGGGGTGGCATGTTCTGAAGGACTAAATGTTATATAAGAAAAGCTTACCTGGCAGCAGTGAGCAGGTTGAGGAAAGAAATAGGTAACAAAAAATGATTTAGGAAAAGGAAATGAATGGGTCACTACTGCTTTAGTAGGGAGGAAAAGTGCTTAACTAGGTAATATCAATAAGTATAGATAGAAAGGAATGGATCTGTGATGAGATTGGTTTTCTCTCCACACAATTTGGTGACTGTATAGGTGGGGATTAGGAAGAACAAAATGTATGTATTCATTCAGTTTTCTGACTCTCATCTTAAAGAAGGACATGAAGAAAAAAAGATGAGTAAAGAGAAGAAGAATGCAAGTAAGTCATGAAATGTGAAGTGATAGCCAGAGCGGTGCAATTATGGAACAGATTTCCAGGGAAAGCACACTGAAGGAACAGAGCAAAGAACTGAGCAAAAAGCTCGGAGGAGCACTGACACTAACTAAATAAGGCAATGGTCAAGGGGTCTAGAAAAAAGGTTTCAAATGGATGACCTCTGGCTTGGGAAATCAGCTTAAAACTCATGACATAATAGCTTTTTCAAACAAGGGGATAAATATATCAATAACTGAGAACTGATACTGTTCAGTACAATTGTATTTCTTTCATGATTTGTATTTCTCTTATAAGATTAGCAGCTCCAGAATTTCAAGTGAAGTCTCATTCTGTATCTGCTGTTTGTGGAACATTTTCTCAATCTTGCAAATCAGTTCAAATTCCCCTAAAAAGTTTTCTATGGTCAATTTTACTTCCTTGATCCTACCCCACAATATTGAAAACTCCCCCTGTCAAGCAAACATAATTGACCGGCCCGCATACCCCCACCTCTTACATACCTTAAAGATTACATCTTTGCACTTGAAACCCAGCTAGTCTCAGAGAGGATAATGGAAGGATGGAATATCTGCTTTACAAAGAAGCTCTGAGAAACTCAATTTGCATTTGTTTTCCCAAAATTAACTGGCAGAATAGGTATTGAATAGCTGTTGTCTTTTTTTAGGTGTCTGCTCCCTGGATCAGACAAAACTGACTTCCTCAAGGGAGACTTCTCCCACCTGGATCACTTGTAATCAGGATTCCAACTTCTCTGTGCCTTGTCTGAAATCAGATTATTTACAGATTGATTCTGCAGGCCCTGGGTAGTCCCCAGTTCTCTATCTTGAACCTCTCACGTCTCTACTTCTTCTCTGTAGTTTTCATTGATCGAGTGTCTCATGACCGCCAATGATGACTATATTTCCTGATTCTCCAAGGACAGGGGATAGGAAGAGATTGCAGCCTGTTCCTCTATTTTTCGGGGCTCAGGGGATACCAGCTGTTTCTGCCTGATGCCCTACAGAAATTCTGTGACTCCCTCCTGCATTCATTTACCTTTCCTATAACCCAAGTGACTTTAGGCTGGCACAGTGTGAGGAAAGTAGAGATAGGCTTTATGATATCCCTTGTCAATTCCAGCTTAGCAACTGGGGCAGTCATCCTCCCCATCTCAATATTGAGCCTTCAACAAGGTTTTCTAAAAGAGTACTTGCTATGGCAGGAAAGTCTCAGTTACTGGACTAAGGTGGACAGGACATGGACTAACCATAATCTCCCTTCTATGACCTTTTCTTCCAGGCTTCAAAATCAGTTTCAAACCCTTTTCCCTTAATTCTTTTTCTACCACCAGGAAAATAAACCTGAGCAGTATTGACATGAGGATGGCAATGCTCAACTTGTTTCAAAGTAAGTGACTTTCTTGAGAATAAAGAACTTATATTTTGCTGATCTGGGGTTGATTCTAAAATATTTTGTTTTGTCCCCTTTTTCAGTTTTAATACAAAAGGAGACCACTGTAAAAGTTATTATATTTAGACACTCATCCATTAGTCAAAAAGGAAAGAGAAAGGATATCCTTAGGAAAATTTCATAAAGGTGATGGGAATTCAGCAACCCCTGAAAGGTATCTGACAACATTTCTGAGAAACAGTCATTCAGACTAAAGCATCAAGAGCCAAGGCTGAAAGTTATAATAGGCAAACCTGCATACAACAGTAGGCCAACCCCCAAAAGGAAGCAGGATTCTCGAGTCTCAGCATGTGAAGAACTCTGAAGAGCTATCTTGTGGAGAAAGTTCCAAGTCTATGGAACATTTCCAATAAGGGCTGAGAAATTTGGGAATGGAGATGGAATGATATCTATGACCACTGAAGCATGAATGAAAGATGGCCAGGTGTGTGTTTGGGTAGGGGTGGGGGGCAGATGGTGCAAATCATCTTCTAGGGAAAGGTGGTAGGAAACCTGATCCATTAGGAATTCCTCTGACTAGAATTGACAGTTCTTGAGTGAAGGTGGGACTTCTGGTGTGGCCAGCACAACTATAATCAATTTTCTGTTTGGAAATCTCACACAGTTTGAGTCTGAAATTTTCTTCCGGTCACTGGGAGGCATTAAATGGTCAGAAGGAGCCAGAGTGACTGAGTTACATTTTTAACATGCATCATCTTAGGAAGGGGAAGATCAGCGTTTGGAGTAGGGTAAAAATTGAATCAGGTTGATTAGTAGGGGAGTTGTTTTGTTGTGGAATTTAAGAGAAGTTCAATTATTTGAGAATAGAGAGGCCAGGACTCAGGAATGATTTTGAGAAGGAAAAATGGTTTATTGACGGACGGCCGGACTCGGGAGTTTTCTGTTTGAATCCCGAGCCCGGAACAAGATTTTCAAACGTCTTTTATACAGAGAGGAAAGGCTAAATCGTCCCTTTGTTTCAGTTCTCAATAGGCTTCAATTAGCATATATTTCTTCTACATCTTAGGTAAGCTTTTAGCAAGGACTCCAGATATTTTAGATAAGCTTTGGTTTTTAGTAAATTAATAAATGAATGAATAAGTAAAGTGAGCAATGGTACAGAAAGTGAAAATGTGATAAGGCAGTTCCTTCTCTGAGACTGTCAGTAACCTTACAGCCTTAAACATGGGCTCTCAGAGGTTTCTGATGAATCACTAACCAGTTCTGCCCTTTAGAGCTAGCCTGACTGATTAACATTCAGTCTTGGAAGAAAAGGAACAGGAAACTACCTCTGGGAAGTTGGAAAGACTAGTATTTGATCCTTTGGTTCCATCAGCTCCAGTCCCAGTTCTGTTCAGAGTGAGGCTTGAGGAACATTTGGAGGTAGACGACACTGTTACTGATCAGGTGGTCAGTGAGAAAACTCAAAAGAGCAGGAGGAAATTGGGGAATAGAGGAGAGCAGGCTGGTGCTGAGGCAGGTTAGTACAGGGAAGGAAGGAAGGCCTCTCTCTGAGGCCCAGCAGAGAACATCACTGTGAGACCCTGCCTGGAAACTCTCTGCTACTAAGAAAGTCAGAAAGACCCCACCTAGACCCTGGCCATGAGGTCCCATTTGGAACTCCTTCCCAGGTCAAGGAAAGCCCCAGATACCTCCAAACAAAAGGCCTCCTCATTGGGCCCCTGAGAACTAGGAGGTGGAGATCGTAAGACTACCAATCAGAACAGCAAATAGCTCGGGACCCTCCCCAACATTAGGAAGTGGGAGGAGGAATGTTTAAAAAAACACCTCACCTGGGGACCCACACACACATCTCACCCTGCAGCACATCTGCAACCATGTCTGAAATTGGGTACTGTTTTTCCTTTCTTGTATCTTAAATTGTTTACTTCCTTGCCTACTCTATGATATGTCCTTAAATTCTTTTATGCAACATAGCCAAGAACCTGGAAGCCCAGAACCCAGAGCGTTCTGCTAATGGTACCATAGTCCATTCCTTTCCTCACATCCAGTTTGTTTCCTCCTATAAATTCCCTTCTTTGGGTTTGGCACTTTCAGCCTCCATGCACACATTGCTCTGTAGCATATTGAGGTATACTGCTCCCTGCTTTCCATTTTTACATTTGGGCCCCAGAGAAGCTTCTGATGGGAATTTCATTTCAAAATTTACATAGATGATGTTATACTTCTAATGGTAAATTTTTGGAAGCTTTGGGGGGCATATGTCTGCCTCTACACTCATGTTGAATATATTATGTTTCATAGTCTCATTAACTCTTAATCAAGGCTATTTTTCACAAGAGAGTAGTAAAATTACTTCGTGTCTTTTAAAGATACTATTATGTGCATACATATGTATAATTAACATTATATCTTAAAATTTATTGCTGCTTTATTTTCTTTGACTGATCTAAATTCCTTCATGACCCCACCATCACCAGAACAAATCTGATAGGTTTAGGAGTATAAGGTTCTTAACTATGCCAATTACAAATCTCAATCTCTCTAACAACAGAAGCACAATTCATAAAGGAACAAACTGATAAATTAAAAATTGACTGCAAAAGACTGATAAAGGAATAGCCACGGAATGGGAGAAAATATTTTCTAATCATATACGTGACAAAGATGTTGTTTCTAGAATACATAAAGAATTCTCAAAACTCAACAATTGGGAGCAGATATGGTTTAAGTAGTTGAGCCCTTGCCTCCCATATAGGAGGTCCTGTGTTTGGTTCCTGGTGCCTCATGAAAAACCACAACAAGCAAATCAAACAATAAAACCAACTCAGGGCAGCCAATGTGGCTCAGTGGTTGAATGCTGGCTTCCCACATAATAGGTCCTGGGTTCAGTCTCCAGCCCCCAGTACCTCAAAAAACAAACAAACAAACAAACAAAAAAACCCAAAACACTCCAGACAGACAGACAAACTCAACAATCAACTCATAGTACAAGAGAAAAATGAATTTTACTATTTATGAATTAAGAAATACTTCAGTCTATGGTTTTTAAAGAAGTGGCATAATGCATCATTTCTGTTTCAACATAGTTCAGGAAAGAAGAAAAAAACATTTGGAAAAGATGGAGATAAACAATGGCAAAATGTTAATTGTGCTATTATCTCTATTGTGAATTTTTAAAAATATGTTTCCCTTTTTAAAATACATCAATTCTGGAATATTTTAAAAGAAACTGCATGTCTGGTATAATCCCCCACAGTCAACCACCAAGTTTGAAGGACTAGTGAAGGAACCTCATAGGGAAGTTATTCCTCTTCCAACCCTCTGAGGGACCTCTGTCCTCGCTCTCACCACAGACTGCACAACCACACATAATACCAAGATTGTGGCTTTAAATGGTGTCAGGTCCTTTTACAGTTTTATTGAGCCTGGAAATTACTTCTTTCTCTTTTGGATTTTTCTCATTTAGGGGATTAATGCAGTTTGGATGAAATTTGATTATGTATTTTCAAATTCATACTTTCATTAGGCACTGTGGTGGACTGAATTGTGTAGCGCAGTTTGGGCATATTCTTGGTCTTGGTCCACGTTCTGGTGGGTGTGGACCCATTGTAAATAAAATCTCTTCAAGAATTTACTTTAGTTAGGTGTGACCCCACTGAATCTGGATGGGCATTAATCTGCATTACTGGAATCCTTACTAAGCTAAGTGAAAGTTAGACTGAGGAGAGGAGGGGAGGGGAAGAAGAGATGACAGCTGGAAGTTGGAAGTCAACCCAGAAGAGAAAGAAGACAGTGTCATGTCATGTACGTTGCCATGGACAGAAAAGCCAAGGGCCAAGGATTATTGGCAGCCAGTTCCAGAATGCTGCAGTCTTCTGGAAGAAAGCATTGCCTTGTTGATGCCTCAATTTTGGACTTCTCCTAGCCTGAAAAGCATAACCTAATAAATTCTCATTGTTAAGCTAACCCATTGTATGGTATTTGTTTTAGCATTTAGAACAATAAAACAGGAACCCTTTATCAGCAGAAATGGTTTGTGAACCCACAGCACCCAAACTCCTATACAATATTGTGATCAGAGGATGCTTGGTATTCTCAGCATGGTGGCGAGATGGTCAGTGAGGCTCTGCTGCTCCCTTTGTAATGGAACACAAGATTGAAGTATGACAGGAGAAACCCAGAAAAGCAATAGATGAGGGAAACATTATCAGTAGCATTGTTGATAGTCTAGGTAGATCTCAACATGGATCTGCTGTTCAGGTGAGTTTGGGAAGATCTGGAAGCAGTCAGTGAAGGACCATTAGACAAAAGTGCCCCCAACCCCACAGAAGAGACTTTCACAGTGAATAACCGAACATGGAAAAACTGTAGCATTATGCGATCTCAGGTATGCATATTGTATGGCTTGAGAGCAAGACCTGGGGTCTTTTTCCACAATGGAGGAAGGAGTACAGGGCTAAAACTCCCATAATTGTTTAGGAATTTGAGGGGGTACATGAGAAGAGGCACTCCCAATGATGAGACCAACAGGCAGAGTATGGCACACTGTAGTTTATGTGGCCCAATAACCAAAGCTGAAGTAATAAGAGGACACAGGAATCTAAGAACATCACAATCCTGAGAATCCTCTTCCTACACATCCCTACCGACTTTGAGATGTTGGCAAAATTTTCTTGCCAAAGACCCCTATTCATTCCTGCTGATCATGAATCTATAATATATAGATCAGTGATCCACCTCTGCTAATTACTCAATATACCATCTTCCCTGCCCTATGATTTTTTAAAAAATTAATTTTTTAATATTTTTATCCCCTCCCCCAGTTGTTTGGGCTCACTGTGCTGTGTGTTCTTTCCGTGTCTACTTGTCTTTTCTTCTTGACTTTATCTTTAGGAGAGATCAGGAAATGATCCTAGGACTTTCCTGTGTGGGAGAAAGGCACTCAATTGTTTGAACCACCTCAGTTCCCTCGTCTGCCATGTCTCTCACTGTCTCTCCTCTGCATCTCCCTTTGTTGCATGATCTTGCTGGGCCAGCTCTCTGCAGTACAGGCTGTCAGTTCTCTGCAGTGCGGGCCAGCTTGCCTTCACTAGGAGGCCGCAGGTATCAAACCCAGGGCCTCCCATATGGTAAACAGAAGCCAAATCACTTGAGCCACATCTACTTTCCTCTATGATTATTACAAAGACTTAGAACATACTTCAAAAGACAAATTGGTCACCACTCCTCACCACAATCCCACCCATATATACCTTTCCAAGATTCCTCATACCTCTTGAGGGAGAGAAGGAAAATAGGTTAAGGCCTGAAATGAAAGGAAAAATGCTTGCTACCTTTCAAAAAGACTTGCTATGGAGGCAAGATTAGGGTCCAGACAGATGATCAAAGTATAGGTGTCAGATTGTCCACATAGACGGGTCCACATTTATTGACCTACAGGTTGGAAGAGAGGTGATACTAAAACAGAGAGTTATGAAAAAGATGTAAAAAGATCTCTAGGGTCTAGGCCCTGAGAGACTCGTGGGAGGAAAAGAAGAGTCAACACTATTTAGATGCATCTAATCCCTGAAAAATAAGTCATGTCCTTTCCTTCTCTCTATAATTCCTTTCTTCCTTTCCTTCCTTCTTTCTTTTCTTCCTTTTTTCCACAAGCCAACTGTGAATAGCTAATATGTTCTGTATATTGTTTCACATTCTGGATATACACAAATGAATACAGAAATGATCCCTGATCTTAAAGAGTTTATTTAATATATTATCCTCCAGTCTTTGTTTCCCATCATTCCCAATATTTACTACTGTTAAAAATATCAACACTACCCAAAGCAATTTATAGATTCCACACAATCCCAATCAAAATTCCATTGCTTGCAGAAATGGAAAAGCCAATCATCAAATTCATATAGGGGAAGTGGATGTGGCTCAACTGGTAGAGCATCTGCCTATCATATAGGAGGCCCAGGGTTCAAACCCAGGGCCGCCTGGCCCATGTGCTGAGCTGGCCCATGCTCAGTGTTGCCACATGCAAGAAGTGCCATGCCATACACACGTGTCCCCCCACATAGGGGAGTCCCTGCACAAGGAGTGCACCCTGCAAGGACAGCTGTCCCATGCTAACAGCATAGCCCACCCAGGAGTGGTGCCACATGCACAGAGAGTTGACACAGCAAGATAACACAACAAAAAGAGACAAAAATTCCCTTGTCATTTGACATGAATGCAAGTAGACAGAGAAGAGCACACAGCGAATGGATACAAGAAAGCAGACAATGGGGCGAGAGGGGGAGGGGAGAGAAATTTTTTAAAAAATCCTATAGAAGGGCAAGGGGTCTTGAATAGCAAAAACCACCTAGAAATGAAGAACAAATTTGAAGGACTCACACTTCCTAGATTTCAAAATTTATTACAAACTCAGTGTAACTAAAATACTATGGTACTGCAATAAGAAAAGCCATATAGACAAATTGCATTGAATTAAGGGTTCAGAAACAAGCCTATACATCTATGGCCAATTGATTTTTGACAAGGGTGCCTAATGCACTCAATGGGATAAAAATTGTTTCTTCAGCAAATGGTGCTGGGAAAGCTGGATATCCACATGCAAAAGGATGAAAGTAAACTCCTTATTCATATCATATACAAAAATTAAGTCAAAATGGATCAAAGAGCTAAAACTATGAAACTCTTAGAAAAAATTTTAGAACATTTTGTTAGCAATGGATTCTTATATTTTACACAAATAAACATGGGAAACAAAAGAAAAAACAGATAAATTGGACTTCATCAATGTTAAAAGTGGAGTATCATTCAGCTATAAAAATTAATGAAGTTCTGATACATGCTAAAACATCATTTCTGTATTCATTTGTGTATATCCAAATTGATGTTGAATGAAATGTCACACACGAAGGTCTTCTATGAAATACCTAGACTATGAAAATTCATAGACAGAAAGTTAATTATATGTTACCAGGGGCCAGGGTAGGGATTGGGAGTGGGAAGGTGTTCCTTAATATGTACAGAATTTCTGTCTGGAAGGTTGAAAAGTTTTGGTAATTGATGGCTGTGATGGTAGCACTTCATTGTGAATGAATAATACTACTAATCAGTATATTTGAAAGTGGTTTAAATGTGAAATTTCATGTTGAATGTACTACCTCCATTTAAAAAAATAATGAAATAACACTTTCCACACCCACTAGAATGGCTATAATAACTAGATACTAACAAGTGTTTGTGAGGATGTGGAGAAATTGGAACCCTCAAACACTGTTCTTGGGAATGCAAATTGTTGCTACCATTTTGCAAAAGTAGTTTGGTCATTCCCCAAAAGGGTAAATATAGTTACCATATGACAAAGCAATTCTACTTCTGGATATATATCCAAGAGTAATCAAAGCATATGCATTCACACCCACTAAAATTTGAATATCAATCTTGGCAGCAGCATCACTTATAAGAGCAAAAAGTAGAAACAACCCAAATGTCCATCAACAGATAAATAGGTAAACATAATATCATATATCCATGCAATGGAATATTAGTCACCCATAAAAGGGAATGAATTTTTTACATACTACAACACGGATGAACCCTGAAATCATTATGCTAAGTGAAAGAAGCCAGACACAAAAGGCTACTTATTTTATGATTCTACTTAGATGAGGACAGGGAAGTCTGTATAGACAGAAAGTAGATCGGTAGTTGCCTAGGGTTGGGGATGGATGATGAAGTTAGGAAAAGGAGAGTGACTGCTAATTGGTACACATTGTTTTGAAAGGCTCTAAAAATGTTTCAAAATTGATTGTGGTATTGGTTGCATGGCACTGTGAATATAATAATAATAAAAAATTACATATGACACTTAAAATAGATAAAATGTGTGATATATAAATTATATCTCAATAAAGTTCAGAGAGAAAAAGAAAAAAAGAAATAAAATGGGTTTACATCCTAGAGCAGACAAGGAAAAGGCAATGGTGGACTGCTGGTCTCCCAACCTACCAGCACTTGATGACTCAATTCTCTTTCCCAAGTCTTCAAGACTGCTTCTCCCGTCTCACTTAGCTTCCTGCATCTGGGTATCCTGGACACTCCCTTCTAGACAGCCACTTCATGGTCCCAGATTAGTTATGTCCGTGCTTCCTTCCCAATTTGGGGTTACAGTTTAAATGGGCAAAATCCTCTACATGTCTTCATATAACCCTAGACAACTGCTGAAGTCTATAGGGGAGGTGAAACCCTCTCTAGAGAGGGTGAGGACAGCCTGGGGTCATTTATTTACCTGTGCCTGTGTAATCACTGAGTTTCTGTTGCTGCTGATCTGGACAGGAAAATAAAAGATTCTGGGGGTGCAGGAGCAGGGAGAAGGGGGAAGAAAGGGAAAGGAGAGTGTCTTGAGGGAAAGGAGAGGCCAGGAAGGCGCCCTAATTCCTAGTGCATGGGTTTGGAAGGCAGGGCATCAGCACCAGTCACAGGGGCAGAGAGACCTGTGTCAGTCCCAAAGAACAGCAAGTACCAGAGGCCAGTAGATGGCGGTACTGATGACTCAACCCAGGAGAGCTCGCTTTTAACCCACCAAACAAAAAACAAAAAGCAAAACTCTGCAACCTATATAATAAAAAGTAATTTGTAAAATTCACAAGAAAACTATTAGAGCTAATAAAGGAATTTAGCAAAGTGGTAGGGTAAAGGATCAACACACAAAAAAACAATTGAGTTCCTATACATTAGCAATGAACACTGAAAAGAAAATTGAGAAAAGTCCCACTTACAATAACATCTAAAAGAATATAATATTTAGGAATAAATTTAACTAAGGATATAAAAGACCTGTATACTGAAAACTATAAAACACTGCTGAAAGACATTAAAGACCTAAATAAATTGCAACATATGTCCTGTTCATGGATTAGAAGAGTTAATATAGTTAATATGTGAATATTACTCAAAGCAATATAAAAATTCAATTGTAATCCCTATTAAAATTCCAGCAGCCTTTTTTGCAGAAATGGAAAAGACAATCCTCAATTTTATATGGAATTACTAGAGGCTCCCAATAGTCAAAACAATCTTTAAAAAGATCAGGCTTGGAGGACTCACCCTTCCTGTATTTGTCAACCAAAGGGGTACTGATGCAAAATACCAGAAATCTGTTTGGTTTATTTTATCTTATTTTTTAAAAGGAAACTTTTTTTTAAGATTTATTTTATTTATTTCTTCCCACCCCTTTGTTTTGCACTTATTGTCTGCTGTGTCTTTAGGAGGCACTGGGAACTGAACCCAGGACCTCCAATGTGGGAGGGAGGTACCTAACCACTTGAGCCATTTTTGTCCCCTGTTTTGTTGTTTCTCTCATTATGTTTTTTCTTCTTGTGTCTCGTTGTGTCTTCTTGTTGTGTCAGCTTGTTGCACCTGCCTGTCACATCAGTTTGCTGTCTTGCTCATTTTCTTTAGGGGACAAAAGGAGCCTCTGCTCCCTGATTAGTTGTGTCTCTCATTATGTTTTTCTTCTTGTGTCTCTTGTTGCATCATCTTGTCATGTCAGCTTGCTATGCCTGCCTGTCACACTGGCTCACTGTCTTCTTTAGGAGGCACCTGGAACCAAACCAAGGGCCTTCCATGTGATAGGCAGGAACTCAGACACCTGAGCCACATCCACTTCCTCTGTTGGATTTTACAAAGGGTAAAAGTGTATTTGGGGTAAAAGCTTATGGTTACAAGGCCATAAAGAGTCCAACTCAAGGTTGCTTCCTTACCAAACTCCGTTGCCATGTGTTGAAGCAAGATGGTGGGTCATGTCTGCAAGAGTTCAGCCTTCTTCCCTCCTAAGGCTCTGTATGTCCAGCTTCTTCCATTCTCAGCTTTAGGCTGGCATAGGACTTATTTCTCTTCCTCTGGGGCTTATTTCTTTCCAGGGTCAGCTGCTCTGTACTCTTTACAAGGTCAGTTGTAAATTATCAGTCTCGTCTCTCTTCCCAGGGCCACAGAATACTCCGTGTATCTACTTCTGTGTGTTTTTGACTGAGCATCTTTTCATATATAGCCTGCCAAGGGGAACAGAGACTCAATCCTGCAAGCCCTAATGATGTTCTCAAATCAAAGCCTAACCTTAATACAATTTAGTCAATAGAGCATTTCAGCTGAATCTAATACAATCAAAGGGTATCATGCCCAGAGGAACAGACAAGTTTACAAACAATATCTCTTTTTAGAATTCATAAATAATATCAAACTGCCACACTTCCCAATTTCACATTGTATTACAAAGTAACAGTTATCAAAACAGTGTGGTAGTGGCACATAGATAGACAAATAGATCAATGGAACAGAACTGGAAGTTCGGAAGTAGACTCATATTTCTATGGCCCGTTGATTTCTGGCAAGGGTCTTAAGTATATGCAATGGGGAAAGAATAGTCTTTTTAAAAAAATGGTGTTGGGAAAACTAGATAATCACATGCAGAAGAATGAACTTAGACTCCTATCTCATACCATGTGCAAAAATAAACTCAAAATGGGATCAAGCACATAAATATTAGAGATAAAACTATTGAACTCTTAGAAGATAAAATAGGGGTAAATCTTCATGACCTAGGATTTGACAATGGATTCTTAGATATAACACCAACAGTACAACCAACAAAGGAACAATAGATCGTTTTATTTCTTCAAAATGAAAAACTTTTGTACATTGAAGGGAATTATCAAGAAATTAAAAAGACAGAATGGGAGAAAATAATTTCAAACCATATATCAGATGAGTTTAATATCCAAATTATATAAAGAACTTCTACAATTCAGCAACAAAAAGACAAACAAACCAATTTAAAAATGGGCAAAGGAGGGAAGCAGATGTGTCTAAAGTAGCTGGGTGCCCACTTACCACATGGGAAATCCCATGTTCAGGTCCTGGTGCATCCTAAAGAAGACGAGCAAGACAGTGATATTAAACCCTTATCAGATACATGATTTCCAATATTTTCTCCTATTGAGCCAGCTGCTTTTTCACCCTTCTGACAAAGTCATTTGAGGTACAAATGTGTTTAATTTTGAGGAGGTCCCATTTATCTATTTGTTCTTTTTTTACTTGGGCTTTGGGTGTAAGGTCCAAGAATCCACCACCTGCCATCTTTTTATGCTCATTCAATTCCAATTCTTTTGAAAATCTGTCAAATTGAAATTCATTTGCACATTCTCAAGGATGTCTGAGCCTAACACTAAATGACAGTAGGGGAAGGGGAGAGTGGTAGAGACTCAGGGAAGAAAATTTACAAACTTCTAGATATTTTTTCTATATCTATGACATGCTCTCTGGATTAAACTCTTTTTACTCAATCTTCCACACAGGGATGCAAACCTCAATTTACAAGACAAAGTCCCCACATCTCCTTACATGGTTTTTCTCTTGAGCAATTTCTCCCTTTAATTCCTCTCAAGAATACGTTACCTTCCTGGATATAGTGAATGTCAGAGAAATTTTGCTGTCCTCATTTTCGTTTTAATTCTTTAACAATTTCATTTTGTAATTTTGTAATTAAAATATAGTAGAATAAATTATAGATGAAGTTTCTGTTTTAAAATAAAGAGGCACATCTTATAACAAAAACCTAAATTTACAAATAAGGAGATTGACATGATTATATAAAGTGGAACAGTTTCTGAAGAATATTATTGATAATATGTTGAAAAACATTCTGGAAAAATTACTGCTACCTTCTGTGTATTTCAAATCTTAAAATTCAATTATAGACCAGACATGGCTCAAATAGCTGAGCACCCACCTCTTACATGGGAGGTCCCAGGTTCAGTTCCCAGTGCTTCCTGAAAATACAAAAACAAACAACGAGCAAAACAAATGATAAAGCCTACTTGGTGAAGTCCATATGGCTCTGTTTGAGCCCTGACTTCCCACATGTGAGGGCCTAGGTTCAATCCCTGGCCCCCGGTATCTCAAAAAAATTTTTATTTTCAATTAGTCCACACAGAAGTAAAAAGGCAGCCTGCTCAATGGGAGAAAATATCTGGAAACCACATATCCTATAATGGTTTGATATCCATGTTACATAAAGAAATCATACAATTCAACAATGAAAAGAAAAGCAATCCAGTTGAAAAATAAGCAAAAGACTTGAACAGACATTTCTCCAAAGAGGAAGTACAAATGGCTACCAAGCACGTAAAAAATGTTCAACATCACTAGGTATTAGGAAAATGCAGATCAAAACTTCAATGAGATACCATTTTAGACCTTATAGAATGGACATCATCAAAAAACAAAAGCAAAACAAAACAAAAAACTTGAGAAAACTACAAGTGCTATGGAGGATGTGGAGAAATAGGAACACTCCTTCACTGTTGATGGGAATGTGGAGGGGTACATCCCCTGTGGAAGACAGTTTGGCAGTACCTCAAGAAGCTGAATATAGAACTGCTATGTGATCCAGCAATCCCATTACTAGGAATATATTCAGAAGAACTGAAAGCAAGGACGTTAACTGACATTTGCACATCAATATTCATAGCAGAATCATTCATAATTGCCAAAATATGGAAACAGCCCAAGTGTCCATAAACTGATGAATGATTAAAATGTGGTATATACATATGATGGGATACTATTCAGCTGTAAGAATAAAATTGGAATGCATATGACAATATGGATGACCCTTGAGGACATTATGTTCAGTGAAATAAACCAGGCACAAAAGGACAAATATTGTTTGGTCTCATTAATATGAACTAAATATAATAGTAAACTAATGGAGGTGATCTCTAGAGTATAGATTACTAGAAATAGAATGTAAGTTGAGAGCGGGAACTGATGCTTCATGTATGTAGAATTTATAATAAGGTTTATTGTTAAAGTGTGGAAATGATGTTAATGCAGTATAGTGAACATAACTAATACTGCTGATTTATAAATGTGATTGTAGATGAAAAGGGTAGTCTATGGACAGAACGATCAGTTGAAAGGAAGCTAGAGGATAATCTAGGGACTGTAACAGAGATTCCAGAGGTGGATGAAGACTGTGGTTAATAGTATAAATATAAGAATGTTCATCTTTTACAAAGTGTTAAGAACATGGTGATACACAGGAAAATTACAACTAATGTAATTTATGGATTACAGATAACAGTAATATTGTAATTTTTTTGCAGCAATGGTAAAGAAGAATATATATATATTCTAAGAAATACCAATAGAATGTATAAGAAGGTATGGGATTTTTCTCTTTTGGAATAATGAAAACATTCTAAAAGTGACTGAGGTGATGACAGTGTAATTCTGTGATGAAAATGAGAGCCACTGAGTGTATACTTTGAATTGTACAAAGTATTGAACTGTATAACAGTGAATTCTATCATGGAAGATAAACTATGGACTATGGTTAACACAATAAATATGAGAATGTTCCCTCATGAACTATAACAAATATATATATTATGTATATATTATTTACATATACTATGTTAATAGTCTGGTGGATTGGGGGAGAATACACCAAATATAAGATATAGGCTATAATTAGTAGTAATGTTTTGATGATGCTCTTTCATAGTTTGTAACAAATGTTTCATAACAATGCCAGGTGTTGGTGATGGGGAGATGTATGGGAGCCCTTATGATGCATGTTTGTTTTATAAGTTCACAACTTTTACTATACACTTGTTTATGTGGTTCATATCTGGATGATATACTAAATAAAATTTTTAAATGAAAAAATCAATTAAATCAAGAAAACACACAAAGATAAATATTGTTTGATCTTACTGATTTAGAATAATTGGAATAAGCAAGCTCATAGAGTCAGAACCTAGAGTGTAGGTTACCCAAGGGACAGAGTAGTGATAGGGAATGGGAAATTAAAATTTAAAATATACAGGAATTCTATTTGAAATGATGGAAATGTTTTGGTAATGGATGGTGGTGATGGTAGCACAACACTGTGAACAGAATTAACAAAATTGAAATATTTATCTGAATGTGATTAAAAGGGGAAATGTTAAATTGTATATGTGGTAACAGAAAATATATTTTTTAAGTAAATGGAACTACACGACATGGACAGTGAACCCTAGGTTAATTTTATAATTATAAAAATTTGCTTTCATCAATTTTAACAAATGTTCCACATCAATTCTAGGTGTTAATAATAGCATGGTTTATGAGAATCCTGTATTTTATTCTTTATTGTTCTGTAAACCCACAACTTCTCTAAAAAAGAAATGAAAAAAATTAGTCAAGGGAAGTGGATGTGGCTCAAGCAGTTGGGCGCCCACCTATCCCTTGGGAAGTCTTGGGTTCGGTTCCCAAAGCCTCCTAAAGGAGATGAGCAAGACAGTGAGTAGATGCAACAGGCTGGTGCAGTGAGCTGACACAAGATGACACAACAAGGAGACACAAAAAGAAAACACAATGAGAGACACAACAAGCAAGGAGCAGAGGTGGCTCAAGCTATTGGTCACCTGCCTCCAACATGGGAAGTCCCAGGTTTGGTTCTAGGTGCTTCCTAAAAAAAGAACACTAGCAGACACAGAAAGCACACAACAAACAGACACCGAGAGCAAATGGCAAGCACAAACAACAAGGCGGGGGAGGAGGTAAAATAAATCTTTAAAAAAGGATTAGGTCAAGAAAACCAGAGAAAAATAATGAGAGACAATTCAAAGGAAAACAATAATATAGACAACAATCATGAGAAGATTCTCAACCTTATTAATAAATATACTTTTTGTATAGTATTATGTTTTAAAAAAAAATTATTCTAGTAATTCAAACTAAAACAAAGTGATATAATGTCAAAAGAGAGATAATATTCAGTTGGTATGAATTAACCTAATCAGTCTTTAGCAGATACTTGGCAACATATATCAAAATTTTAAACAGGCATAATCTATGATCTAGATGTTCCAATTAACCTACAGAAGTACAGTTCTCCCTGTGTTGTACAAAAATACACCTAAAAAGGAAGTTAACAATTGATTCATGTAATTATACCCACATAGGAAACTGCTACACTACACAGAAATCATAAAGTATGTAAAAGGATAAGAAATTTCCTGAAAGTAGTGACTGAATAATAGGAAAATTATTGGTATTCACATATTATAAAGAAGTAGTATACAATAAAAAGAAAAAAAATGAAAAACAACAGAAAACTTGGTCAGATAAAATGAACCGGCAAAGTAAAGAAAAAGACACCTGAACGATTAATGAGTATTTGAGAATATATTTGTAGTGAATTCTGTGGTTTGGCTCTTTCAACTTCCATTTTATACTCCTTCTAGTTGGAAAGTTTGAAACTAAACACTGTATTTCTCTTCTGCAACTAGACTTCTGACTGAAATTTAATTTCTTCAGTGAGATGCACTCTTGCAAGATTCAGATGAAGCCAGAGACCATGATTTCCAGCTTCTATTATCTATCTATCTATCTATCTATCTGTCTGTCTGTCTGTCTGTCTGTCTGTCTGTCTGTCTGTCTGTCTATCTGTCTATCTTTCTATCTGTGTATCTATCTATCTATCTATCTATTGCCATTCTGTTGGCAAACAAGGTCAAAAAAATTTTTTTAGGTTGTTTTTTTGTAACACTGTTCCAGTGTCACTAGTATCTAGATATAATATCCAGCTGTGGTAGTATCGATGACTACTCCTTAGTTTTAACTTGTGATCCCTGGATTGTAGTTGTGAAGATTTATACCACAGCCTTCTGGAAAATCAGAGTCATCTATGATAGTACTTGAGTCAGCAGCAGCTTCTTCTTCATTCTGGAAATTTTTAGTGCCCTCAGGTACAGTAGGTCCTCTGGGGAAATATTACTAGGGCAGTCATTTCTACATTTTTTGGAAACTATTGTTTCAGCCGTTTCAATGATTTCTTTTAAATTGGTATCAGATCATTCCCCAGATTTTCTTTATCGGTTGACAGTCATACTACCAATACTGTGCAAGTGCACCTTTGCTTATATCTAAAACTTCATACGCATCCAATAACTTTTGAGAGTTTCCTGGGGATTAAAAACAAAACAAAACAGATAACAATTGCTCTCATGGAGTTTACAGTATGTATCATTTTTAGATTGACTTTTTAACTCAGTATAATTTCCCTGAAATTATCTGAGTTGTTGCATGTATCATTAGTTTGTTCCTTTTAGTGCAGAGTAGTATTTTCTAGTATGGATACACTACATTTTATTTAACCATTTGCATAGTTTTCAGTTTGGGCTATTACAGATTAAACTTCTATGAACATTAAAGATTTATTTCTCTCCCCTTTCTCCCTCCCCCAGTTGTCTGCTCTCTGTGTCCATTCGCTGTGTTTTCTTCTGTGTCTACTTGTATTCCTGTCAGTGGCACTGGGAATCTGTGTCTCTTTTCATTGCATCATCTTGCTGTGTCAGCTCTCCATGTGTGCGGTGCCCCTCCTTGGTAGGCAGCACTTTTTTTCATGCAGGGTGGGTCTCCTTATGGGGTGCACCCCTTGAGCGTGGGGCTCCCCTACGTGGGGGGACACCCTGAATGTCAGGACACTCCTTGAGTGCATCAGCACCATGCATGGGCCAGCTTACACAGGTTAGGGGGTCCTGGGTTTGAACCCCGGACCTCCCATATGGTAGGTGGACACTCTATCTGTTGAGCCAAATCCACTTCCTTGTTATGAACATTTATGTAGAGTTTCCTCTCTGTAAATGTATATTTTTTTCTCGGATAAATGCCCAAGAATGCAGCTTATGGGCATATGGGAACTCCATTTTTAGTCTTGAAAGGAACTGACAAACTATTTTCCAGAGAGGTTATCATATTAAAATTTTGAATTGAGAAATTATGTGTTGTGATTTATATGTTTAGGACTATTTCTGATTCTTACATAGAAAGTAGGCTGAAAGAGACCAGTTAAGAAGCTATTGTAGGGAGTGGAGGTGACCCAAGGGATTAGGTGCCTCCCTCCCACATGGGAGGCCCCAGGTTCAGTTCCCAGTGCTTCCTAAAAAGAAGATAAGCATACAATGAACAAACAATGAGTACAAACAATGAAGGGGGGGAGAAATAAATAAATCTTTAATAAAAAGATATTGTAATATTTCAGACAAGAGATTATGGTCATGTGGACTAGGGTAGGTGTATTAGTCAGCCAAAGGGGTGCTGATGCAAAGTACCAGAAATCTGTTGACTTTTATAAATGGTATTTATTTCGGATAGAAGGTGATAAAGAGTAAGTTACTTCCTTCATCAAAGTTTATTGCCACGTGTTGGAGCAAGAAGGCTGCCAGTCTCTGTGAAGATTCAGCCTTCCTCTTCTTCCTAAGGCTCCATGGTCCCAGCTCGTTTTGATCTCATCTGTAGGCTGGCATAAGGCTCATCTCTCTCCCCAGGGCTCATTTCTTTCTGGGCTTTCTCAACTGTTCAGGGCTCTGGTCTCTTCAGCTGCAAACTATCAGGTGAACAGCTTGGCTCTATCCCCTGGGCTCAAGCATCCAAAACTAAGCTCTCTGTGTTCTCCTTCTCCATGTATTTACTTCCATGTCTTTGATGGAGCATCCATTTATACAGACCACAAAGCAAGGGGGTCGGGGACTCAAACTGAGTCACCCTAATGGTGTAGTCAAATAAAAGCCCTAATCTGATTTAATAAATTAAAAGTGAAACCTCTGACTATAATACAATCTAATATGTCCAGAGGAATAGACTAGTCTACAAACACAATCCAATATCTATTTTTGGAATTCATAAACAATACTAAACTGCCACAGTGGGAGAGTTAGAATCTTTGAGGAACAGATTTAGAATTTTGTACAGCTTACAGGATTTGTTGATTTTTACAAGAGAAAGAATCAAGTATTGGAAGGTTGGTCTGAGCAACTGGAATAATGGTGTTACTATGTAAAGTAGAAGAGTTGATTGAAGGAGGGGAAATATGAGTCTGATTTTTTTTTTTTTTACATTTTAATCAGCATTTATTTCCTGTTTCTTTTTTCTTTCTTTTTAATTGTATTTTTTTGAAGATACATAGATCACAAAAAATGTGACATTAAAAAATATAAGAGGTTCCAAGGCCTATTAGGCATCCAAGTAGACATTTTGAAAAGGCAATTGGATTTATGAGTCTGATTAATGTGTTTAGGAGTCATGAGTGAATCAATATTATTTAAAGACATGATTGTTTCAGATCACCTAAGGAGTAATAGTAGAGAGAGAAGAGAGCTAAAGACTTTGGACTAGTGTATTCCAAGATTTAGAGATAAGAAGGAGACAGAGTACCTAGAAAAGGAAATGAAAAACAACAGCCAATGAAGTAGGAGGAGGGACAGGAGAAAATATAAAGACCCAGGCAGAAAAGTAAAGATTTAAAGTAGATGGGAGTATGCATCTTTTTTGAGTGTTGATGATGCACTGAGTGTGACTGAGAATGGATCATGAGATTAGGCATTAAGGAAGTCACTGGGGACATGAAGAGGATTAATTTCAGTGGCTGAGAAAGACAGGAAAGTGTTCAAGAGAGAACAAGAGGAGAGAAGCATGGATGCTCTATAATGAGGGCATTATTATTTTCTCATTTATATTTTTAGGAATTATTGCAGGAGTAGAGAATTGTAACAGATTTGAAAAAAATTATCTTGGGTCATACTACCATAAAAAATTTTTATTGTAGTATTTTTTTCTTTGATTCCTTTTTTCCTAGGACTTCTTGAGTTTTCTAAGTATAAAATAATATCATCTACAAACAAATAAAACAAAAACTTCCCCCTCTCTATTTCCTGTATGTACAACCATTTTATTTTAATGCATTAGACAGAAACTTCAAAAAGTGTTAAGTAAAAATTATTATAGTGGGTGCATATGCCTAGTTTTGGAATTGAAATTTATTGAGCAATATGACATTTTGGTTGCAATTTTTTTGGTAACCAGTTTTTGTAAAGTTAATAATATATTTTACTTAATCAATATATCAAAAGTATTATCACTTTAACATGTAAACAATATAAAAATTATTAATGGAACATTTTACGTCGTTTCATAATGTCTTCAAAATCTAAGTGAATTTTAGACTTAGAGCTCATCTCCATTCAGATTACCCATGTTCCATGTTCTCAATAGCCACATGTAGCTAGTGTCTATATATTGGACAATGCAGACCTGTTAAGTAGTTTCTAATGAGAATTTTTATTTTATAATTTTTGAAAATATTTTTAAAATGAAGGAAGAGTGTAATGAACCACCATGTATCCACCATCCAGCTTCAACAATTATTAATCATCATTTTGTTTAATCCGTATCTCCAATCAGTTTTCCTCATAGCCCTGGGATGGTAAATTAGTTATTTTTAATAAACTTTAATTTTACAAGCAGTTTTAGATTTATAGAAAAGTTGAGATGAGTTTGCATATATCTCATGCTCAATTTTCCCTATTTACATCTTGTATTAGCTTCTTTAATCGAAGTAGTACCTCAATGCAGTCACGGGTAATCCTGGAAGCCCCATTCAATGATACAGAAGAAAATGATATAATAGTCCAGAAAAACCCTCATCTGCTTAAGGAATTAGTTTTGGGGGAACTAATGGGATCAGAATTTGGGGGACATTGAAAGCCTGGTATATTAATAGCTGTCTGACAATGATGTTATCTGAAACCCACAAATGTTCCTAACCAATCAACTGTCATTTTAACAAACATTCACCTAAACAACATCTGGGAAACCCATCTTAAAGGGTTACCATCACATGAGTTTTCCAGGTTATAAGCTGATGCCTGACTAATTTCATTCATTTATTCATTCAAAAAGTATAGGTGACTGGTTCTATAGGATCCCAGCACTTCCTGGTCCCTCTGCTCTGTCCAGAACCCTTCATCATGTCCTAGGTAGATAAGGTGTACTTTACAGACTAGGAAACAGTTAATGTAAACATGTAAGTACTCAGAGTGTTGACTCAGGACTGGAGTCCCTCTAGGTTTGAGAATCTCACCATTCAGATCCTCCCATCCTTTGAGAAAATCAGCAAGAGAGATAAAAGGTTTTGTTACCTGGGCTCTGTATCTGTCTTCTCCTTCCTGACTGAAATGAAATTTCTTTCTACCCATGACTCACCTTCTCAGCTGCATACCCTCCTCTCCTGTCTTTCTACCTGTCCTTCTCATTTGGGTTGTGTTCCCTTCTGTACCTCTCTGTCTTCATTTTTGGAGCCATTTTACTGGCTTTTTTACCTAGCACCAACATCAAAATCTGATGCCTGTGAGTATTATCTGAATGTGGAAATGGTGGTCAATGGTGATTGTGGGGATTTGGAAGGCAAAGCCAGACAATGGAAAAAGCCCTTGTTGTAGGCAGAATAATTACTGTCCAAGGAGAGGATAATCCTTGGAACATGTGAACAGATGAACTTAAAATAGAATTCTGGGAGGCTTCCCCAGCACTATTCCCAGTTTTTTATGAGCTCCAAATGGGACACAGTAAGAGACTTTTATATGAATCATAGAAAAAATAAGTACAGAATTACAGGCTTGAAATATCAGCTTTATTACTGAGATTGTTTTGAGTGTAATCTATGACTTCTTCCATTTTGGAAGAGGTAGGACACATGGAAACAGAAAACTTGTCCGTATGGAGTTTGCGGTTACTAAGGAAAAATGACCACCTACCTAGGAAAGAGAATGCAAGAGAATAAACAAGAAGATAAAGCAAAGTACAGTATAATCCTATGATAATCTGGTAAAGTGATTGAGCTGTGGTTGTACAGACAGGGGAGTAAACTCCATTGTTCAGTGGTGCTGGATGTTTCCTGGAGATGTTAGTTAGCACTTGCAAGGATCGTGAGCAATGAGTAGAATTTAGGCATACCATGAGAAGACCAGTCTGTGTTAATGGAAAAGGAAGCAATAAAATTAATGAGAAGAAAGAGGTGGAGGCTTATTGGATACCTTTTAGGGGAGAATGTGAGACACATTCACATAGGTAGAACAAAGTTATTTAGGGAAGATGTTGACTGCAAGCAGGAAAATAAAATATATTCTCAAGCATAAGGAGAACAAATAAATGCTTCTACACATGGCTGTGAATAACTTGATAATTTCATATTTTCAGAAGATAAATCTGGCAACATAATGAAGTGGGAATAAGGGATTACAACATGTCAGAAGAATCAGAACTCTTATTCTATTGAGAATTATTTTATACGGAATGGAGGAGGAAGAATCAGAATTCTTCTTCTATAGTTCCAATTAATGATCAGGAGGCAGTGGAGAAGAAACAGACAGGTAGTTAAAAGAGGGGCTTCAAACAACAGACCAGGCAGACAAAAGAGAGGGAATGAAGGAGGAGGAAGAACCTCGATCAGATCACAGATTGCCAAGCTCCAGCCCTGGGAGGATAATGACTATGACAGAGAAGGGTAGTTAAACAGGGAATTTAGTAGGCAGAAAATGATAATGATTCCTGGAGAACTGGTGATGAGTTGATAGAGGAATGTTTCGGTAGAAGTTTTCTTTCAGGTATTGAAGAAATGGAGACAAGTACCAGGCAGTAGTAAATTGGCTTATCAGAGCCCTAATATGCTTGCATTGAAGAATGCATATTTGTTAGTTCACACAGTCCCTGTTATTTCTCTCAATGAATAATTTGATGGAGAAAATACTGAAGCTTATGCCAGATGGAATATTCAAGACTTGCATCATTGAGAAATCTCAAACTGAATTACATTATAAAGACAGGACCATCCTGAAGTTTTGTTGACAACAGCAGGCAAGATCAATATGTACCAGATCATGGATCTTCTGGGACATGATCTCTATATACTAACAATACTGTTATGGCAATGTATTCATCTTCCATAGGTAGGGTATATTTGGTTTATTTGAAGTATTTTTGTCAGTCTTTGGTGAATATTACAGAGGTTGTTATAAGAGCAAAGTTGTGTTTTCCCTACTGCTTGTTGTGTGATGGGAGAGAGATCCTAGCTGTGGAAGATTCTGAGGGAATTCATGGCCAGTCAGTCTCAGGAATCAATTGCAATATTTCATCCTCAGGGAATTACTATCACCATGGTGGCCACAGTGAATGTCAGCACCTCCAATCCAGGCCTCTTTACTCTAGTAGGGATTCCAGGGCTGGAGCAGTTCCACATTTGGATTGGGATTCCCTTCTTTGCCATCTACTTCGTGGCTCTTACAGGTAATGGCATGCTTCTCTACCTCATAGCGAAGGACCACAGCCTCCATGAACCCATGTTCTTTTTCCTTTCTATGCTGGCCTCTGCAGACCTCATCTTATGCACAACATGCATCCCCAAAACCCTTGGCATATTTTGGTTTGGAGCTAAGGAAATCACATTTCCTGCCTGCCTTACCCAGATATTCTTCGTCCACTTCAGCTTTTTTCTGGACTCAGCAATCTTGTTGGCCATGGCGTTTGATCGTTACATGGCCATTTGTTCCCCTTTAAGATACACTAGTGTCCTAACACCTCGCACAATTGTTAAGATCATGATGGGCATTGTCAGTAGGAGCTTCAGTGTCATTGTTCCTGTTGTTTTCCTGGTGAAGCGGTTGCCCTTCTGCAGGACACACCTCATCCCTCACACATACTGTGAGCATATAGGGGTGGCCCGGCTATCCTGTGCTGATATCTCCATCAACATCTGGTATGGATTTGCTGTGCCTTTAATGACTGTTTTCTCAGACCTGATTCTCATTATTATTTCCTACACTCTTATTCTTCGTGCTGTCTTCCACCTTCCGTCCAGAGATGCCCGCCAGAAGGCCCTCAGTACCTGTGGCTCCCATGTCACTGTCATTCTCATATTCTACACACCAGCCATGTTTTCTGTCCTTACTCATCGCTTTGGCCACAATATCTCTCTCACCTTTCACATCATGTTTGCCAACCTCTATGTGGCCATCCCTCCTGCACTCAATCCCATCATTTATGGAGTGAAGACAAAGCAGATCAGGGATAAGGTCATCCTTCTATTCCTTCCTAAAGGAATTCACTGATCTGGGGGTGAGAACATGGAGAGATGGATTGTGGGAAATCAAGCAACCATACAGATTTCATAGGATTTCTGATGTAAATCAGCAGTAGAAAATCCTCAAATGATGGATCCAATTCCTATATATTTCAGGATCTCAACTCTGGTAGAGAAAATATTAGAAATTAGAGGAGTTAAGAAGTAAGAGGGGTAAGGATTTTTCAAGCACCAAGAAAACCATAGGTATCAGATGGAAACATCCTAATTTTCAACCATCATAAACACCTTTCTTTGGTCCTTATGTTTCAGTTTCCTCCTTTTAAAATAGAAGAAATAATAGTTCTAAACTCGTAGGTTTGTTATGATGATAAATGTGTTTAGCACATAGTAAGCTTTTGAATTTAGTAACCCATTTGTATGCTGAAGATTCATAAAACTAAATTTCTACTCAAATTCCTTATCTGTCCCATATAGCCACCTTGGATATTCCATTGAGACTTCAAAATCATCATGTACCCCCCAAATTACCATCATCTTCCTTTCCCTTCCCCTTGATCAACATATCCTCTTGCATTCTCTTTCTCATTAAATGGTATGAAATGCATGTCACATGTCAAAGTCTGTTCTTATTCATGTTTTGTTTGCTTAAGAATTCATTTACTATTGATTATGTCTTTCAAATATCACTTGAATTTATTCACATGGTTCACATTAAAATACCCTACTCCAGATATTCCTCTCTCTCTCCTGAATATTTTCAACAGCCTCATTTAGGAATTTACTGCTTCCAATCTTTCCTCTCTCCCATTCATTTTCTACCCAGAAAGTAGAATGGTCTTAGATCTAGGTCCAAAATAGATCATGAGACTCCTTTACTTAAAATCTTTCCCATCTTGCCCATTTTCTTAAACCTCAAATTCCCTAACATGGCTTCAAAAGCTTTTATAGCACAACACATGTTAATTAGTCATTGCTTGGTGTCCAGAGCCCCCACCTCTCCCCTTTCCTCACAGACTTTCCCTCACATTTCTTTGTGCCATAACGTCCCTCTACTCTTTTTGGCTCTCAAAAAAAAAATACCCCCAAAAAACTATGCTTTCCCCTCTTGGCCTTCACACATGCTTTTTCCCTCTGTGTGGAATCTGAAGCTTTTAGTTTGAACTTGGCAGGAATGAGAATGAGGAGAAATTATTTTTAAATTTCTTTAGAAAAGGTACTATTTTCTACTTCACACCCACTTGGATAGCTGTAATTTTTTTAAAAAAAGAAGAACAAGTGTTGCAGAAGCTGTGGAAATATTTGAATCCTCATACATTGCTGGTGGGAATGTAAAATGGTACAGCCGCTATGGAAAACAGTCTGGCAGGTCTTCAAAGAGATAAACAGAATTACCAGATGCCAGCAAGTCTACTTTTAGATATATAACCCCAAAGAATTGAAAGCACATGTTCAAATACAAACTTGTACACAAAGTTTCATAGCAACATTATTTACAAATGGCCCAAAGGTGGAAACAACCCAAATGTCCACCAACTCATGATTAGATAAACAAATATTTGCATATCTATACAATGGCATATTATTCAGCTATATATAAAGGGATGAAATGCTGTTACATGCTTCAACAGGGATGACCCTCACAAACATAATGGAAGGGAAAAGTACAGGTGTGAAAGTCATATATTGTATGATTCCATTTATATAAAATATTCAGAATAGGTAAATCCATAGAGACAGGAAACAGATTAGTGGTTGCTAGGGTATAAGGAGAAATGGGAAAGGGAATGTATGTTTAATGGGTATGGGATTTTTTATGGGGTCAAGAAATGTTTTGGAACTAAATGGAGGTGATTCATGTACAATGTTGTGGATGCACTAAATGCCACTGAATTGAACATTTTAATTTTATGTAATGTGAATTTTACCTCAGTTGAAAATAAATGCGCTTTGTTAACTTGATTAAAGGTTCTGATGAATATCATTACAGGAAGTATAAGAAGCAGTCTGAAATATGTAATTGAAACACTAGTAATTGAAAGGGACTGAACTATATAGAGAAAAGTAGTTAAGGGGAGGTGACATTTTCATATGGGTGCTTCCTCCTCCACCTCACAGAGGCAGCAGTTACCTGCCTACAGATCCAGTCTCACCATTGATACTCTAACTTGACTACACCTAACCATGGAATTATTTCTTCACCCATCTCAAATTGTACAATGTGTACATATAATTATACTGGAAGTTTCAAATTAGACATCACTGCCTCAGGAAGCCTTCCCTGACCCTCAAATTTTCTAGGCAGATTTCCTCAATCCTCATTCCCATAATACCTGACACATGGATGATCACCAGATTTCCAATTGAATTTTTTCTTTTTACAATCAATGGTATTTGGTATAATCATATAGTTGTGTGATCATCACTTCAATCATTATTAAAGCGTTTTCATTATTTCAGTAGTAATAAACAAAAACAGACAAACAAGAAAAATCCTCACCTCTCAATCTGTTTTCCCTGCCATACATAGCTGCTATTTCTGATTATTCTTGCACAATTATTTATTTTTTATTAAGCAGTTTTATTGAGATATAGTCACATACCATATGATCTATCCAAAGTGTATAATCAATGGCTTTTTTGTGTGTTTATTAAAAAGTCCTTCATTGTAAAACTGTAAAATAAGTAGAAAAATAGATTGAAAGAAATTACAAATTTTAAATGACAGTGCAAGACCAGGTTAGATTTAATATAATCAATTATATAAAAAAATAGATAAAATAGCAACAAATGTTTATACATGTAAGTAATAATTCAAATATACTAGAAAATAATTATGACATAATTCTAATTTTTATATTATAGTTCTATTGAACATAATATTCTCTAAGAACACAATATATTATTAGTTTAGTTATTTAATTTCCATTTAGGCCATAATTATTTCTGGATAATCAAATTCTTATTTGGGAATTCTTTACATCTTATTGCAGTGAATTACAGCAGATAACAATATGCCGACTTATACTTTCATGAGGCAGAAAAACTCAAAATCTTTTCAACAGTAGTCATGCTAAATCTATCGATCCAGATTATTTCAATTAAAAAGTATGAATAAGAAAAGGTTAAAGAAAAATGAAGTATCCAAAAATACATCTCTTCTCCAGCCCTCCTCAGTTCAAAGGAAATGTTTATTTTATATGAAAAAGATTACAAAATACAGATCACAGGAACAATTTGCCCATTGCCCTGAGTAATCATTGTTCATATACTGTAATGTTATTTTATATTTATCTGATCTACTCCAGCTCTTTTTTGGTTACTGTTTGCATGGAATACCTTTTTCCATCCTGTCACTTTTAACCTGGTTGTGTCCTTACATCTGAGGTGGGTCTCTTGTAGACGACATAAAGACAGCTAATATTTTTTTTTTTACAAATCAATTTTATTGATACATATTAAAAAGCATACAATTCATCTAAAATGTAGAATCAATAGTACTTGCTATAATCATATAGTTCATGTTTATCACTTCTGTCATTATTAAAGCATTTTCATTATTTCATTAATAATAAACAAAGAACAAACATGCAAACAAGAAAATTCCTTACCTCTCAATCTCTCCGTGTTTCTCCCACTGTGCATAGTTGCTGTTTCTGAGTATTCTATTCTAAGTGTATAATCAATGGCTTTTAGGACAATCACAATGGTGTACATTCATCTCAAAAATTTTAGAACAATTTCATTATTCCATAAAGATGGCACACCCCTTAGCATTCCTTCCTCAGACCTACATAACCACTAATCTTTCATCTTTATAAATTGATTGATATTTACATTTTATATAAATGGAATCATACAATGTTTAGAATTCTATGTCTGGTCTCCTTCACTTAGTATAAGGTTTTTTTCAGTCTGATATTAACATTTTGTACTGTTAATACATTTGTTCAGCTTCAAAGAAAACTGGTCTTCTATATGCACTTCTCCCCATATTCATACTTCACATAAATATTTATAGTTCACATAATATAGTTAGTTCATAATAGGACAATCATACAGTATTTGTCCTTTTGTGTCTGACTTGCTTCACTCAACATAATGTCCTCCAGGTTCATCCATGTTTTCATATGTTTCACAAGTTCATTTCTTCTTAACGCTGCATAATATTCCATCATGTGTATACTCCACAATTTGTTTATCCATTCATCAGTTGATGGATACCTGGGTGGTTTCCAATTTTTGGCTATTGTGAATAATGCTGCTTTCAACATTGGTGTGCAAATAGCTATTCGTGTCACTGCTCTCAGCTCTTCTGGGTATATACCTAGCAGTGGTATAGCTGGGTCTCATGGCAAGTCTATTTTCAACTTCCATAGGAACTACCAAACAGTCCTCCACAGTGGCTGTACCATTCTATATTCCTACCAACAATAAATAAGCATTCCTATCTATCCACATGCTTTCCAACATTTTCAGTTTTCTGACTTTTTAATGGCAGCCAGTCTAATAGGTGTGAAAAGATATCTCATTGCAGTTTTGGTTTGCATTTCTCTAACTGCTAGTGATACTGAACATTTTTTCATGTGTGTTTCTTTGTCATTTTTATTTCTTCTTTGGACAGTTGCTTTTTCAAGTCTTCTGTCCATTTTTTAATCAGATACCTTTTCTTTTTTTGTTGAGTTGTATGATCTCATTATGCATCTCATTATGCATCATGCTTTTCCTTTTATTGTTGAGTGGTATGATCTTGTTATGTATCATGGATATTAAACTGTTATCAGATATGTGATTGCCAAATATTTTCTCCCATTGAGTCAGCTGCCTTTTCACCCTTTTGACAAAGTCCTTTGAGGTTCAAAAGTGTTGAATTTGAGGAAGTCCCATTTACTTATTTTTCCCTTTGTTGCTCATGCTTTGGGTGTAAGGTTTAAGAAACTACCACCTACCAGAAGATCTTGAAGGTGTTTTTCTACATTTTCTTCCAGTTTTATGCTGGTTGTTTTGTATTTAATATACAAATAAAACATATTTAAGTTAGGATCATTTTGAGTTGATCTTTGTATAAATTGTGAGATAGGGGTCTTCTTTCTTTATTTTGGATATGGCTATCCAGTTCTCCCAGCACCACTTGTTTAATAGACTGTTCTGACCCAGCTGGGTGGGCTTAATAGCCTTAAAAAAAATCACATGCCTGTAGATGTCAGGGTCATTTTCTGAGTTCTCGATTCAGTTCCATTGGTCAATCTGTGTGTCCTTATGTCAATACCATGATGGTTTATTTTTTTCTACCACTGTTGCTAAGTTATATATATGCTTTAAAGTCAGGAAGTGAGAGTCCTCCAACTTTGTTTTCTTTTTTAAAAGACATTCTTTACTTTTCGGGGCCCCTTACCCTTCCAAACAAATTTGATTATTGGTGTTTCAATTTCTGCAAAAAAGGATGTTGGGATTTTTATTGGGATTGCATTGAATCTGTAAATCAATTCGGTGGGAATTGACATCTTAATGATGTTTAGTCTTCCAATTCATGAAGACAGAAATGTCCTTCCATTTATTTAAGTCTTCTTTAGTTTATTTTAGCAATGTTTTGTAGTTTTCTGAATACAGGTCTATTATGTCCTTGGTTAAGTTTATTCCAAAATATTTAATTGTTTTATTTGCTATTATAAATGGAATTTTTTTCTGATTTTCTCCTCAGATTGCACATCAGTAGTGTATAGAAGTGCTATTGATTTTTGCATATTAAATTGTATCTTGCTACCTTGCTGAACTGGTCCATTAATTCTAGTAGCTTTATTGTGGATTTTTCAGGATTTTCTAGATATAGGATCATGTCATCAGTGAATAGTGAAAGTTTTACCTCTTCCTTTTCTATTATTTCTTTTTTTTTATTTTGAGATTTCTTTTTTTTAAAAAAAGATTTATTTATTTATTTATTTATCTTCCCTCCCCACCCCCCCGCACCCCAGTTGTCTGTTCTCTGTGTCTATTTGCTGAGTCTTCTTTGCCGCTTCTGTTGTTGTCAGCAGCATGGGAATCTGTGTTTCTTTTTGTTGTGTCAGCTCTCCCTGTGTGTGGCGCCATCCTTGAGCAGGCTGCACTTTCTTTCACACTGAGTGGTTCTCCTTATGGGGCGCACTCCTTGCGCGTGGGGCTCCCCTACGCGGGGGACACCCCTGTGTGGCAGGGCACTCCTTGCGCATCAGCACTGCACATGAGGCAACTCCACACGGGTCAAGGAGGACCGGGGTTTGAACCGCGGACCTCCCATGTGGTAGACGGATGCCCTAACCACTGGGCCAAGTCCACCGCCTCTATTATTTCTTTGTCTAGCCTAATTGCTCCAGCTAGAACTTTTAGCAAAATATTGAATAATAGTGATAACAGTGGGCATCCTTGGAATAGAAGGAAGTATTTTCAGTATGGTAATGTGCATATATGAAAAATCTACAGCTATCATTGTACTCAATGGTGAAAGACTGAAATCTTTCCCACTGCAATCAGGAACAAGATGAGGCAGTTTATATTTTTTTATCCACTCTATCAGTCTATGATTTTGATTGGGGAGTTCAATCCATTAACATTCAGTGTTATTACAGTAAAGGCATTACTTACTTCATCCATTTTGTCCTTCAGTTCTCTGTTGTCATATCATTCTATCATCTATCTTCTTATCCCTTAGTTTGCCCTTTTAATAATCTTCATTTCTAAACTCTTTTTCAAATCTCTCACCTTTGTTTTTACCTTGCAAATCTTGTCTTTCGGTAATATATTCTATTAGTTTTTGTTTGTCTATGAAGACTTTGAAGTCGCCTTCATTTTTGAAGGATAGTTTTGTTGGATACACAATTCTTGCCTAGCAGTTTTTTCTTTCAGTACCTTAAATACGTCATACCACTTTCTTCTTTCCTCCATTATTTCTGATGAGAGGTTGGCACTTAACTCTTATCAAGTTTACTTTGAATGTGACACTTTGCTTTTCTCTTTCTGCTTTCAGAATCCTCTCTTTATTTCTGATATGTTTCATTCTGAATAGTAGGTGTCTCAGGGTAGGTCTATTCAGGTTTATTCTGTTTGGGGTGCCTTGTCCTTTTTGGATATTGATATTTATTATATGTCCTTCATTAAGGTTGGGAAATTTTCGGTCATTATATCCTCAAATATTCTTTTTGCTCCTTTTCCTTTCTCTTCCCCTTCTGGAACACTGTAGCATTTTTTTTTTTTTTTAAAGATTTATTTTTATTTATTTAATTCCCCTCCCCCGGTTGTCTGTTTTCTGTGTCTTTTTGCTGCATCTTGTTTCTTTGTCCGCTTCTGTTGTCGTCAGCGGCACGGGAAGTGTGGGCGGCGCCATTCCTCGGCAGGCTGCTCCCTCCTTCGCGCTGGGCGGCTCTCCTTATGGGTGCACTCCTTGCGCGTGGGGCTCCCCTACGCGGGGGACACCCCTGTGTAGCACGGCACTCCTTGTGCGCACCAGCTCTGCGCATGGGCCAGCTCCACACGGGTCAAGGAGGCCCGGGGCTTGAACCGCGGACCTCCCATGTGGTAGACGGACGCCCTAACCACTGGACCAAAGTCCGTTTCCCCACTGTAGCATTTTGGCATTGTTTATTCAAAAATAGGTATTGGATTATGTTTGTAAACTGGTCTATTCCTCTGGGTGTATTAGATTGTATGAAATTCAGAGGTTTTACTTTTGCTTGATTGAATTAAGATTAGGGCTTTTATTTGGCCATGTCAGTAGAACATTTAGTCCCTGCCCCCTTGGTGTGTGGACACACACAGAGAAGAAGAACACAGAGGAAGAAAGACAGCTAAATAGACTGCAGAGGCTCTGGGAAGAGAAATGAGTATGATAACCTACAGCTGCAGCCGTACCTGGGAAGAAACGTACTCCTGGCAAAGAGATGAGCCCTCTGGCATATGGCTGAAATCAGAAGCCAGGACCACAGAACCTTGGGAGGGAGAAGAAGGCTGAACACTCACAGAGACTAGCAGCCATTTTGCTCCAACATGTGGCAAAGACTTCTATGAGGGATGTAACTTACTCTTTTATGGTCTTGTGACTGTAAATTTCTACCCCAATAAATACCCTTTATAAAAGCCAATAGACTTGTTACTTTGCATATGCACCCCTTTGGCTGACTAATACAGATACTAATAATGGGAATATTTGTGCATTTCCATTGTCATTCAATTCCCTGAGACTCTTATTCATTTTTCCCCACTCTCTTCTCTTTCTGTTCTCCTGTCTTTTCCAATCAGATGTTTTGTCTTTGAAATCACTAATTCTGTCTCCAAGTAATTCAAATCTGTTCTTATGTGCCTGTAATGTATTTTATTAAAGATTTATTTTATTTTATTTATTCCCCCCCTTGTTATTTTGCATTCGATGTCTGCTCATCTTCTTCTTTTTGGAGGCACCAGGAACCAAACCTGAGTCCCCCCATGTGGGAGGGAGGTGCCGCATGACTTCAGCCACCTCCACTCCCACTTGCTGTGTCTCTAACTATGTTACTTTGTTGAGTCATCTTGTTGCATCATCTTGTTGCTACAGCTCACTGTCTTGTCTTCTTTAGGAGGCATTGGGGACCAAACCCAGGTCCTCCCATGTGGTAGGCAGTTTCCCAACTGCTTGAGTCAAATCTGCTTCCCTCTAATGTATTTTTTTTCTTTTTTCCTATTTTTCCCCCACCCCTCCCTCTATTGTCTGCTCTTTGTGTCCATTCGCTGTGTTATTCTGTGTCTATTGTATTCTCATTAGGGGCTTTGGAACCCATCCTGGGACCTTCCGGAGTGGGAGAAAGGCGATCATTCTCTTGCTCCACCTCAACTCCCTAGTTTGCTGCATCTCATATTGTTGCTTATCTTGCTGTGTTCACTCTCTGTGTGGGCGGCACCATTCCTGGGCAGTTTGCTCTCTTGCATGGGGCTGCACTCCTTATGCAGGGACCACTCACTTCTTGTACTGGGGACACCCCTGTGCAGGGTGACACTCCTTACATGCCACAGCACTCCATGTGGACCAGCTTACCACACAGTCCAGGAGGCCCTGGGTATAGAACCCTGGACCTCCTATATGGTAGGCAGAAGCTCTATCTGTTGAGCCATATCTGCATCCCCCTCTAATGTATTTTTAATCTCATCTATTAATCTATCTATTTTCATTCCCATAAAGCCTGTTACTTTTCCCTGTAGGCTTTCAAATTGTTCTTTTTGCTCTTCCAGGATCTTCTAATATCCTTTATTGCTTTAGTCATATTTTCTTTAAATTCTTTGAAGTGATTTAGGAGATTTGTGTGATTATCACTGATTAATTCTACTAAATCCTGTATCTCTTCAGGATATTTCATTTGTACTTTAGGCTGATTCATCTCTTCCTGTTTCCTAGTGTTGTTTGTAGGTTTTACTGATGTCTAGGCATCTGAATATGTTGGTGAATTTACTCTGATGGCTAATTTCACTCTCGTATCTATTTTTTTCACAATTTCTTTGGTATTTGGTTCAACTTATTCTCAGTCTTTAAAGTTGCCCAGCTTAATTTTTCAGAATCAGGCCAGGGATTATAATAATGGGGCACAGATTTTTCTCTCAGTGGTTGGATTCAGAGTGAAGTGTTCATGCAATTTCCAGACTGGCCAGCAGATAGCACTAGTCAGCACACTGTCCCATGGAAGTATTTCAGTCTCAGCTTTCCTGTGTTCCCACCTACAGCATTGTGAATCCTGTGAGGGCAGCAATCATGCATTGTTTATTATTCAATCTCTGCCTTAGCACAGTTTTTCCCACTCTGATGATTTTTCTCAAATGTTTCAATGGAGACTTCAATTCAGAGGAGCAGTTCCTGTACATCTCTTGTTGCATATTACTTCAGCACAACAGGACACCTATTATGTTAATATTATCTTTATTTTGTCTATCTGGCCCATAAGACATTTATGGGGCCAGTAAGAAAAAACAGAACACAATTAAAAACAACAACTAAAAAACAAAATGCCACTTGTTTGGGCTGATGCTCTGCAACATGTAAATAATTGTTTCATTAAAAAGGTGGAAAAGCTTACTTATGAAAACATTTGGATCTAGTACTTTCTTTTCATTTGATATTTAAAATTGTTTTACTCCTTTTCTCCTGGTCACTTAAGAGTATACAAACTTGTTGATTTTGCTAATTTAATTCTATAAGCTGTATATTTAACATTGTTGGCTTCTAAAATTATTTTTCTGATTTTATAAAAATGAATACTAAAGACCCTTTAAATGAGAGAGGTTTTGTTTGTTTGTTTGTTTTGTGTTCATATGCATGCATTCATGTGGGTGCGTGTGATTCACCACCTATCCCACCATTTCTACCTCATTCCAACAGATACAATCTAAACTTAGATTTGGGAACTCAAAATAGAACTACAATCTTCTTTACTAGCACACTTATTTTGTTTCCCATCTAACAGTCCTTCAATAGACAGACAATGAGAATCACACTCAACTACTCAAGAAATAAAACAAAAATTATTTAAAACAATAAGAACAATACTATAGGCAGTAATTTTAACCAATAATGACAAGCTCTTTGGCTCTTGTCTTGTAGTTAATGGAGAGTGATAAAACTGGTTTAAGCTGAGTTATCTTATCTCTGCCCTCTGAGAAGAGGAGATCCAGGGTCCATCACCTTGGTTCTTAGAGTCCAAGGATCAACATGAATTGGAGGAAAGGAAAATGAGATATAAATCTGAATGTGAAATATCTGCATTCTGTAAGTGAGTTAGTTCTATAATTACTGTTTCTCCCCTTTATTAGTTCCCTTTTTGCTACTCAGTCCAAACCACACCTACCTGTGACTTAAAATAACAGGAATTTATTTTCTTATAGCTCTGGGGGACAGAAGTCTAAAATCAGTCTAAAAAGCTAAAATCAAGGTGTCAGCAGCTCTTTTTCCTTCGGGAGATTCCAGGAGAGGATCTGCTCCTTGCCTCTTCCAGCCTCTGGTGGCTGCTGGCATTCCTTGGCTTGTGGCACATCACCCCAATTTCTGTTTTTCTGGCCACATTGCCTTTTCCTCTTCTGTAATCAATCTCCCTCTCCTGCCCTCTTACATGGTGACATTTAGGACCCACCTAGATAATATCCCCATCTCAAGATCCTTTTTTGAATCACATCTGCAAAGTTCCTTTTTTCCACATAAGGTATCAGCGACATGTTCCAGGGATTAAGACATGGATAACTTTGGGGACCATTGTTCAGCCTACCACAGTTCATCCCATTATACTATTTGGGTTATGCTAATTTTAAAATGCACTGGGGAAAGTCCAATCTTGGGCTGACTTTTCTCTGAATAGACTGTATTACAGAGGAGTCTCAATAAATAGCTGTTGATTGACTGAAGTAATGAATGATGGACATCAGTCTTATTGAATATGAAAACAAAAGCATAGACAAAAACAAATAAATAAATCTCTTCCTAAAAAATAATTTCGGACAATTATTCCCTGAAAATATTTTAATTTTCTCCAATATGATTGATTGTTCTTCATAAATGTGCTTTTCACTTATTAAATATTGAAAACTTATATTTTCACACAATAATCCATTTTGAAGAGATTAGTTTCTAACTTATTACCATAGAATTATATAGTATGGTCTTGTAACTTTTCTCACCTGTTTTATTAGTGTCATACTGTTTCAAGTCTTATTTTGTGCCATTGTTTTTGCTCTCAGTTTCCTTGCTTAGAATTGTCAGTCATGGTAACTGTTCACTCTATTTTAAGATATTTTCTTAATAAATGTGTAATTAAGAAAACAAAGTATATTATATACCAATTATTTGCAAGGCATTGCATTAGTCAATAATGATTGCTACCAATTTCTGTTCTTTCAATGTGCCAGGGAGTTTCCAAGTTCTTCATAGGTAATAACTCACTTAATTCTCTCAAAAGTTCTAAGTATATGTACCATCATTATAAAAATTTTAAAGAAAAGGAAATGCAGGGAAGAGACTTTAGTAATCGATCTTAGATCTTATTGTATATTCATTCTCTTAGTTACTAAAATAGATATTTCAAGAAGAAACAGAAAATAAAATATGCTTTGAGATCTCAAAGCATTCACTGTTCAGTGAGAAGGAAAGAGAAAACACAATTATAATACATTGAGTGAGAAAAGGTCAATGACAAACATGAGCAGAGATGTCCAGTTTCCTCAGAGAGGGTCTTTTAATCTAGGTTGCAGAGTCAAGGAAGACTTTCCTGCAAAAATGTTGCTGAACTTAGTCTTGAAACATTAGTATCTGTAAACCTTGTGGGGACATAGTAGATTTCCTCCCAAGTCCCAGAGAAGGGGGTAAGGTATCCAGTGAACTAAGAGAACAGATAGTAGTTTCATCACACTGGTGTCAGGAGTTCCACAGGAATTAGGAATCAGAGCTTATCCCTCAAGTTCCCAATGCTATCTCAACTCCACATGGCTCTTTTCCCACCCAAGAAGGAAAAGGGTTCCCTTTATTTTTCAGTCTCTGATTTTTCAATCCATCCTGATGTTTTTCTGTTTCTTTTTGGTTCTTTATATATTCTGTCCTTAAGGCTTCCGAGAATCCTTTTGGAAGGAGTGAGGGCAGGTCCACCTCGGTGCTAAAAGAAATGGAGGAAATAAAAGTGCTGCTGGCTTCATTTCCCTGCAGGTCTCCCCTCAATCCCCACGCTCCAGGCACTCTGGCTTACCTCCATTACTTCATTTAGCTACACATCAGATAGAGCCAGATTCTTCCTTTTAAGTATTTTTTGGCTCCTTTTTAAGTATTTCTTGGCTCCTTCTTAGGAGCATGTTCTCATACTTGGGTTACATTTTTTTTTTAATGAAGTAAGCACAAATTTTATTTCTAAGATCTTCAGAGATTATTACAAACACAAATAATGTATCCTTTTAAAAAGTATCCCAAATCAACCTGAAAGCACATCATCAAAACAAAACACTGACATTAAGAATTCTTTCAAAATATAGTATTTTCGCATTACTTTGTTTTTAACCATTTAAATATTCAGTAAGTCACATTTTAAAGTTTCAAGTTTAAAGAAATGAAATAATGTAATCTTTTTTAAAGCACAATCATAAAATAGAGGGACAAAGATCAAATCTGCTTCATATATAGGAGGACACAACCTCATTCATAATATATTATTCTTTCGCAAAAATGTTAGCTAGAAACAGCTCCCAAGTTTAGTGTTTAAAAATTAAACAATTTTATTTAGAAAAATCAAGCCATCATTTTATTTGTAAAGCCAATTCTTCCCCTCAATTTTATAGTTGCTTATCTTCATTCAGAAACTAAATTTATTGATAAGAAGAAATTTGGTTATGGTATAAAAATCTTAAAACAACAAGTTACAATTATTCAAAGTTTGAAAATCAAAAATGTTTTCCTTCCTAAAATATAAACGCTCAGTAAATAAAATTATCTGGTATTCCAGGTATTGAAATACTGGTAATTCACTTATGAAAGAGATGACTTTTGGTATATTTGGTGGTAAGATTTTTAAGTATAAGGCACTTCACCAAAAAACCAGGCCATTATTGTTTAGAAGATCTACTCTTTCACCCAGTTTCCTTCTTTGAGCAATTTCTGTAGGATTTCAGCTATAATACCAGGCCACAGGGAAGGACGCAAATATCTAAAAAATTGTTGGCTAGAGAAAAGTGTTTTCTTGAAACTTGGAAGCAGTGGATCCAAGTTTGGTGCTTGAAGGCATTCCTCAATGAACTTCTTCCCTACAACCTTCAAAATAAAGCACAGGATCTGGGCTCCTGAAAGGAGTTGCTCATGCCTGGAACATGGACAAGCAGGGCACACTTACAGGCATTCTGCACACAACACAGTTTCAACTAAGTGGCTGCCTGAGGCTCATTGATCTTCTCTACGCTGACCCCCTTTTTTTTAAATTGTATTTTTTGGAAGATACATAGATCACAAAAAATGTTATGTTAAAAAATATAAGAGGTTCCTATACACCCCACCCCCACCCCACCACACTTCCTCCCACATCAACAACCTCTTTCAACATTGTCACACATTCATTGCATTTGGTGAATACATTTTGGAGCACTGCTGCACCACATGGGTAATAGTTTACATTATATTTTACACTCTCCCCCAGTCCATTTAGTGGGTTATGGCAGGATATATTAATGTCCAGCATCTGTGCAATATCACTGAGGACAACACCAAGGCCCAAAAATCCCCACATAACATCTTTTCTTTCCTGTCCCTGCTCTTAGCAACTACCATGAACACTTTCTCCAGATCAATGCTACAATTTCTTCCATTACTAGTCAGAATAGTTCTGTAGTAGAATAGCAGTAAGTCCATTGTAATTCATATTTTATTCCTCCATCCTGTGGACTCTGGGATGGTGATGTCCTCTTCACCTCTAGATCAAGAGGGGGCTTAGATCCCACATGGTTGTTGGATGTGATGCTCTTGCTTGCAGTTGTTGGCTCTCTCAGTTCCCTGGTGTGGTGGTTGACCATCTTCACCTTCCTGTTAGCTGACCTGGGTAAGACCAATGAACAGGAGAGTAGGAGCTGAAACTCTGCTGAGGCTCAGAGCCCAGCTGGTACATGGCCAGTCTGGAGATTCAAGTCTCCTGAGTATACACCAAACCCCAGGGTCAACCACAGGTTCAGTAAAAGTGACAGAAGAGGCATGTGTAGAAAGGTCACATCTGAGTCCAACTCTATCACACTCAGGAACACAAATTACAAAGTAGGGACCATTTCCAAGGCACTGAACTCTGGAGCCATCTGCCATGACCATAGAACCTGTGTGTCTCTAGCCCTCAGGAGTAACAGTACCTGGGGTTGTATCTATTTTGGCTGTCCCTGGGATCCTGCTGAGGCATGTGTTAAGTGTGACACCTCTGATGACCTCGCAACTCTTTTTTGAAGACTCTTAGCCATATAAACTCATTTTTCTTTACCATTTCCCCCTTTTATTCAAGGTTTTTTCTAGTTGCATCACCAGTTAGTGATTGGTAGTAATCCCTTGGCACTAGGAAGGCTCATCCCTGGGAGTCATGTCCCATGCTGGGAGGAAGGCAATGCATTTACATGCTGACATTGGCTTAGGGAGTGGCCACATTTGAGCAACATGGAGGATTTCAGGAGGTAACTCTTAGACAGCCTGCAGCTCTAGGCCTAGTTGAAATTTCAGGCACACAGGCTCATAAGCATAGCCATCAGTATCAAGTGCTCATCACTGGACCATCCTTCTTCTCTTGTCTTTGTGTTTGCACTTGGGGGATTGTTGCTGTTCCATTGGGGAATGTGACAGAGCTCCCCTGGCTAGGAATTCAGTACTCCCTCAGTTCTCACTTGTAATTTTAAATACTATGAAAATACTCAAAGAATACCTGAACATTTTTATGTACCCTACATACATGCCCTAGAGAACTCCCTCCCAACCATGTGTCCCTATCAATAACACACCATACCAGTGTTCCTCTCCTGCCATAGTTGAACCCCTCTGTTGTCCAAAACTTCTTAAAAAATGAAGCCTAATACATTGCCAAATTCAATTAGTAGGAAAGTGAAATAGTAACGAAAAGTTTCAGGATTAGAAATAGAATACATACTAATTTAGAAAAACTAAAATAAAGTAAAAAATGAATTGGGGTATTAAAAAATGAAAAATATCATAAAACTTTGTTTTTGACATTTTGTCTTTTGCCACTGTAATAGATGTTGCCTTGTTTGTACAGTGGCAAGGCAATTTCTTTCATTCCTACCTCAGTGTCTACATGCTTTTTTTTAAAATTTTTAATTTTGTCTCCAAAAATGTTTTAGATCACAATAAAGTTATATATACAACATAGGGGAATCCCATATGTCCACCGTCAAACCCTTTTCCCTCTTCCCCAGCAAAGATCTGTTTATATGTTCATGTTATATTTGCTATAACTGATGTACAGGTATTGAAACATAACTACCAAAAATGGTTTCATTTTGGTTTACATTGTGGTTTATATTTTAGAATGTACAAATTTTCTAAATTTTTAGTTACATTGTGGTTTATATTATAGTTTACCTTTTAGCCTATAGACTTTTATATACGTTTGGTGTAATTTAACCTGTCCTATATCCATTATTGCATGATCTTGTGAAATATTTCCATTGACCCCCAGCTACCCTGATTCCATCTATTCTATCCTCTCTACTCTTCCCCTCAGAGCCCACAGTGACAACCAAGTTTCACTGCTTGAAAGACCAGATTCACAGATACTTGAAACAATGCTTAGTGCTTGAGACACTAGACTGTTCTCCCCCACTGGGAGCCACCAATTCTCTTGAGAGACACATTTCCCTATGTTTGAGAACATCATACCTCCCAGGATAAGGTTACACCTTCCCACTCATTATATGGATCTCCACCCAGTGATATAAGACGCTATGACAAGATGAGCACTCACATACTCCCTAGAAGCCCCTGTGCCAGATGTCCCCCATTAAGCACCTTAAACAGGTAACCCTCCCTTATTATATTTTCTAAAGAGTTTTCTCAACATTGTAGTTTCAACCACATACCCGACAATCTCCCATATTCATCTGTTTCCCCCAACTCTCCCCCAAACACATGGGATAACATGAATGAATCTTGAGGACCTTATATTGAGTGAAGCAAGCCAGGCATTGAAGGACAAATACTACATGACCTCTCTGATATGAAATAAGCAAACCAAGTTGTCTCAAAGAGCTAGGGACTGGATGATAGGCTTACAGTAAATTGGTGGGGGAGAGGAAGGTTGTGAGCTGACACCTACATGGGCGAAATCTATGCAAGTGGAGGTAAGTAGTTGTACATAGAAGGGATAAGATGGAGGCATAGAGATACTATTGGGTGGGGCTTTGCAGGCTTGAGGGGTCTAGGGTTGGGAGGATGGGTCAGATGGTCTATGCTGACCTTCAGATTGAGCTTTTCCACCAGGTGCTGCAGGGCATTCATGCTGGTCAGGGAAGACTTGGAGGAGGCCTTGTGTCACACCCTAAGATATGCAATACCAGGTACTCCTCAAACCCTCTGTGATTAAATTCATTTCAAAAGAGTGAGGAGACTCTAAAGGCTGACTAGAAACTCATGGTTCCAAGGATTATGAATTTGAGCCATTGCTCCTGCTAGGCTTGTTTGGGAAGTGAAATTAGAAGACTAACGGGATGGAAAGAGAAGGGACGTGGGATGGGGGCAGGACTGTGGTGAAGCCTACCCATAGGACAAACTGTCATAAAAACCTGAGACTACCATAAGCCTCAGATGTGCTCAGCCATGTTGCCCCATCACGAATGCTGGAGTGATGGAGAGAGAAACACATGTGTAGAATGAGCAATGCACAGCTTTATCAGAGACCCGAGGAAAGTAAGAGGATTTTAGGCTTACCAGAGCCTGTAAACTGTCACCCTCAGATCAATTTAACTTTATTCACATCATACCTATCAAAGATAAGTATTCCCATCAAAAAGAGTTATCATATAAAAATTCAAATTGACTTAAGGATGACTAGTTTGTAAACGGCATAATTTGAGCCATGTATGAAGCTCATGGTTGCTAAAAACAGGTCCATAGTACCTAAGGGCTAGAAGAGGTCTGGACAGATCCAAATTGCCCTACTTCCTGCCCTATAGATCACAGATAGGGTGATTTAGGCAAGAGGGAGAAGGCTGAAAAGATAGAGGCATGCTCTGGAATTTGAGAAAAAGCTCTAGATGTTCTGGATCAAAGTCTCCATCCTTCTAAGTCAATACTTACTCCTGTCAAGACCTTACAAACACTCCTCCCACCCACCCCCAAAACACGTTCATCACATCAACTGTCCTAAAACCAATGGAGATTATTATAATAATTTAAAGCATATGTCAGACACAAGAGACCCAGATTCTCTGGGCTATTTCTCAAACTCCAAACCTTAATCTCCATAAGACATTGTAAATATCTTTCTCTAACCCCATTGCCCCACTCTCCAACCCTAAATGTTTCTTCTGTGTCCTTTGAGAAGGTGAGGCTCAGATTGTAAACCACAGCCAATTCACACAGGACACTGTAGGCCTTTGAATTATATTACTTTCACCCAAGAGAAACATTTATTTAAAGGGTTTTTAGGACAGGAAATGATAAAAAATCAGCTTTGCATTTGTATTGTTAAACAGTTACTCTGATTATCATAGGGAAACTTGAACTGTAAGAACACAGTAAAGTTGGGAAATGAGAGACAAGGTTATCACAGAGAACTTAATGCTGTAAATATTTATCCCTCCATATAGCTTCGTGACATGAGTATCATCCCAACTTTACACACACATGCAAAGAAAACAAACACACACACACACACACAAAATCCCTTAAACTGAGGAACATTTAACAACTTATTGTAGGTTGTACATCTAGTGGATGTTGTATTCAAGATGCAAACTCATGTTTATTTAACCCTAATGCCTCTTCCTACAATTTTATTCTTATTTATGGATGATATTAATTTTTAAGAAATGTTAGAAAGTAATGAAAAAACCCTAGAAATAATTATCAAAATTACAAGAACCTTAATCTCCCGATGGTTCTCCTTAACTTTATACACTTGTGTTCCTTCACATCTGCTCTTGGGGATTTAATTTGTGGGCTTAATGATTCTTATTACATGATAATAATAATGCATTTATAATACCATTTATTGATAATTATTGCCAGGCACATGCTAAATACTTTACATCGATTATCTCATTTAATCTCTTTTTTAAGACAAAATAAATACTTTATTGTTTTAATAAGTGATCCCTGGTGAGACAAAATAGGAGGAAGAAGATAGAAGGAGTTTGCTGAAGACAAAGGACAGCATTTTGCTTTGTTTTGCTTTTAACCTTTGGTCCTAAAGAAGGTGAAAGCTTATACTAGAGAATTTAAGGACATTAATGACAATGACACAACCCATTTTTAAATATTTTATTATTTCTCAAGTGTTTCCATATCTACTTTTGCATTGGATCTGCACACAACCAATCCCTAAAAAAGAGAGATTTCTCAATGGAAATTTAGGAGGGTTGTATAAGACACATAATGTCCATGACAGTTTATATCACCAAACCACTTGACTTGATTATCTTGCCCATTTTTTCTCCCCAATCAAGCACATAAACTCTCTAATATCATTTCATATGTGTGGAGGATCCTATCTAGTAATCTAGTATGATCAAGTATTTCTATTTGTATTACAAAATTGTTAAGGTCTTCTTTTGTGAATAAAATTTGGGAGAAATGAAAACTTTTACCTTTTTCCCTGTTTGCTATATAGAAGTTACACAGTTTTGATGTTTACTCTTTCTAATGCATATTCATAATAATTATTGGGAAGGACACGTAGAGATCTCAAATTCAAGTAGAAGAAGGACAAGTGTTTTATATATTAATTTTTTTAATAGTGATACTTAATTTCCATTAAATCTTAGGAACCCCATATTTAAAATAGATATCCAGCCATTCTTAGCAGCACTTCCATTTTGGAGAAAATGTAAGGGTTGCTCATTCACAAATCTGTTTGGTCTTTACTCCATAAAAATAATTGGGTTCATCATGGGGGGAGCAAGAACATGGAGATTGGCCAACGAGATGTGGACATGTTTGGGGATTTTTCAGCTAAAGTGCTGAGCAATGACAGTAAAAATCCCTGGAAAGTAGAACATGAGGATGGCACAGACATGGGAACCACAGGTACCGAGTCCTTTCATGGGATGGCAGCCTGAAGACTGCCCAGGGAATGAGTCCATAGGAGATAACTATCATCACCATATCTAGAATAACACTGAGCAGTGGCACAGAGATCCCATACCAGATATTGATGGTGATATCAGCACAAGCCAGCTTTGCCAACCCCATGTGTTCACAGAATGTGTGGGCGATGATGTTTGTCTGGCAGAAGGGCAACCTCTTCACAAGGAAGACAATGGGGAAGATAGTTGCAAAACTCCTGACTACAACAACACCCCTAGTTTTGCCGATAACACTCTGGCTAAGAATGGTGGTATACCTCAGTGGGTAGCAGAAGGCCACATAACGGTCAAAGGCCATGGCCAAGAGAATGCCTGACTCTACTACAAAGGCAAAATGCATAAAGAAGAGCTGGGTGACCCAGCCACCAAAGGAGATGTCCACATCATCAAACTAGAATATACTCAGGGCTTTGGGTATTGTGGATGTAGAGAGAATCAGATCCCAAAAAGCCAACATGGAGAGGAAGAGGTACATGGGTTCATGAAGACTGCATTCCACAGCCACCACATAGATCAGGATACCATTCCCTGACACAGCCACAAGGTACATCAGGCAAAAGGGGATGGATATGAATATGTGTAGCTCCTTCAGGCCAGGGATGCCAATCAGTACAAACACCTCATAACTGACAGTTGAATAGTTGGATACTGACATGCCAGAATTATGGTATGAAACTTTAATCTCTTTTCTGCCTAAAAAGAAAGAAAGTTAAAGAGCTAGCACATCACGTTGACCAGCATATATTTGCTAGTCCTCAATGGGTTCAGGCACACACTTTATAAAATCTCAGTAATGAGAATCTACTTACTTGGAGTTCTTAGCTGTGGAGATAAATATGTGCACTATTCTGCTTTGACAGTAAAACTTTAGAGATTCAAAGTTGGATTGCACAAAAATGCTTCTGAGGAAAAGTCCTGGAATGAGTATTATTTTTTTCACATCATTTATATAAATTTAAGATGATAACCATAAAGGAATTGTAAAACCTTTAGTAAAAAATACTATTTTCTGACTGAACATTTTAAGACAGAAAAGAAAATGATGAATTTTTTATAAAGAATATAGAAATGAATACTGGGAGCAGGTGGCTCAAGCCATTGAATGCCTCCCTTCCACATGGGAGGTCCAAGGTTCAGTTCCCAGTGCCTCCTAAAAAGAAGACAAGTATACAATAAATAAGACACAGAGAGCAGGTGGACAGCACAAACAACGAGGGGGCAGGGAGAAATAAATAAATATTTCAAAAAGTTTAATAGAAGCAATATTTTTTTCTTATTGAATTAATTTAACAACAGTTCTATTACCTAGCATACACTGTAGATTATTTTTAATTTAACAAACTATTTATCCATTGGTTACAGATAACTTTTGTTTTGCAATACCAATAGTAAAAGATTGTATTAAACTGTAAAGAGTTGAAACTAGAGCAGGGGTTCTTAACCAGGGGTCCGTGGACTCCCAAGAGGTTTCAGGGGATCCATGAGCTTGAATTAATTTTGAATAATCTTGAAATTTAATTTAAAGACATGCTGGTGCTGAGTGTCATAAAACTATTTGCCATTACATTCTGAGAAGAGGATCCATGTTTTTCACCTAACCTGCAAAGGGTCCATGGAAAAAAAAAGATTAAGAACCCCTGCACTAGATTTAGGGATGCTGCTACTTGAGAAGGAAGATAGCTAGTTATAGTTTAAGATTTAATGCAGGGAAATGGACTTGGCCCAGTGGTTAGGGCGTCCGTCTACCACATGGGAGGTCTGCGGTACAAACCCCAGGCCTCCTTGACCCGTGTGGAGCTGGACCATGCACAGTGCTGATGTGCACAAGGAGTGCCACGCCACGCAGGGGTGTACCCCGGGTAGGGGAGCCGCACATGCAAGGAGTGCACCTGTAGAGAGAGCCGCCCAGTGCGAAGGAGGGTGCAGCCTGCCCAGGAATGGTGCTGCCCACACTTCCTGTGCTGCTGATGACAACAGAAGTGGACAAAGAAACAAGACACAGCAAATGGACAAAGAGAATGGACAACCGGGGGAGGGGGGGGAATTAAATAAATAAATAAATCTTTAAAAAAAAAAAGATTAATGCATTTCCTAAAATTCAGATGATTCTCTGTAATGAGTTTTACCTAGATTATTTTAACATGTTAAATTTCCATCACAGACTTATCTTTAATATATAAAAATTCCATTACTTCAAAGAAACATTGTCATTAATAAGTAATCTGAGCACCTGTTAAAAATGTAAATCAATAGATACACTTGGATACTGCTATCAATCACTCCTTATTTACTTAAAATCTTCTTACTTAAAACAGATTTAATTTCTTTCCTTTCTTTGTTTTTAAATTTTTGTGTGCCAGGAGTGAATCTGAAAGAAATTAGGGAACAAGGAATTCTGTCCTGTAAGGAAGACAATGAAGTCAACTTTCCTCAAATCTCTTCTTCCAGGAAATTTTAGGAACCACCCACCCCATGATGAATGGATCCCATCCTGAAAAAAGAACATATAAGGCAAAGTAGCAGCTGGGCAGCGTTGGAGGTTCTTTGGGACCAGGCTGTTTCAGGATTTTTGCAGGGCAGGAGGTGTCTGGACATCGATTTGGTGGGAAAGTAACAGAGAAAATTCGTGTATAAGATATAATTGAGACTCTATTACATGGAGGTGGGAGCTGTGCACCAGACGCTCCCTCCTGGGGTGGGCGGAGCAGTGGCACCAGTGCTGCGGCGGCAATTTCTGGAGGCTCTGCAGTACTGGGGAATTCATAAGCCCTGAGCAGAGTATTGGGGGGCTAACAGGACAGGAGGCCTTCGCAGACCGATTTGGGGAGACAAATGGGAGTTTTATTGCGAAGCAGGGAATTTTTGATTGCGGACACAAATAATAGCGCTTCCACCTAGAGCCCTGCCCCTCCAAGGCCGGCTGCCGATCTGTAGCAGCCTTAAATTGCTAGCAATAAAGAGATATCACCAGAAGGCTGTTTCAGGGACTGGCAGGGTGGGAGATGTCTGGAAGCCGATTAGGGGAATATTTTGTGAAACGTGGGAATTTTGGTTTTGGACTCTGTTATCGGTGTTTCTGGCTGGAGCCCCACCCCCAGGCCTGGCTACTGATCTGTGACATTAAATTGGCTGCAGTGTAGAGGCGCCCCCAGGTGGCCATTCTGGGGGCTTACAGGGTGGGAGGTGTCCTGAAGTTGAATTGGTGATACATCCACAGAATAGACCAGAGTGAGTGAGTGAATTGAGGGGTTCAGACACGTAGGATAGAGTTTGCAGATGTGACCTCTCCCATAGGGCTGGCACCCAGCTGCAGGGATCCCTGAAGGCTGTGTTGCACTGCAGTGCTCCCAGGCTCCCTAATAACCAGATTTGAGGTTGCCAGGTCTGAGTCCCCTAAACCCTGGTGGCCCACACCCCAAAAACTCATGCCTCTTGAGTCTTCTATATCACAGACTTTCCATCCCTGAATCCATCACGCCCTGAGGTCCATCTGAGGTCCTTGAATGTCCTAGCCCTCAACGTTTGCATTTTTTCTTTTTTGTTTTGTTTTGTTTTTGTTTTTATTTTTTTTTTATTTTTTAATGTCCTGATTGCTAACATTGTGTTATCTCCTACTCTTTTCTCCCAGCGTATCCCCCAAAGTCTTTTTTTTTCAGTTATTTAGGTTTTTTTTGTTGTTGTTGCTCTTGTGTTTGTTCTATATCTTTTTTTTTCTTTTCCCTACTTGTACCCCTCGCTTTACCCATCCCTTTTTCTTTCTTCTTTTCTTCTCTCTTTTTTTCTCTCTCTCTCTCTCAAACCCTCATTTTCTTCTTATTTTATTTTATCTTAATTATACAATAGGTGCTGCAGGGAACACCTCACATTTGCTGGGTTTCCTCATCCTCCACTGCCTCATTTCTGTGTGAATTGATTTTGGCTACCTACACTATCCTCTTTCCCCTACATCTTGATATCCCCCATCATCTACTGTCTCTCCTATATTCCACCTCCCTTTCTTTGATCCCCAAAGTGTCTAGCTCTTAATTTGTAATACCTTTGTTTTGTTTTCTGTCTTTTATCCACTCTTGAAACTATTGCCTTTCTTTTCTCTTTTCCTCTCTCACAAAAACACTAGCTTTTTAATTCATACCATATTCCTCCCATATTCAGTTGACTACCTCATTATAGGTACTCTACCTATTGCTATAACTCTTCACAACTTACATGAATCTAATATCCATCCTCCTAGATCTCATATTGTTGCTCTGTTAACATTTATCACCAATACTACTTTATACTTTTTCCTTGCTTACACAATTGTCTTTCCCTGGCCCTAATACTTTCCTTTAAAGTGAATTCAACCAGCAATAAGAAATTAGAATAAGAAGAACAAAGTGACAAAGAGAAGCTATAACACTTATGCAAAAACAACAGCTAATTAATCTCCAAGACTAGAAAAAGAAGCTAAGGAACTGATTAAACCTGTCAAGATAAAATGATGACCAGACAGCAACAAAAATCTACAAACCAAACCAGTAATCAGGAAAACATGGCTGAATCCAATGAACAAACTAAAAACCAGGAAGAGGAACAGAACTTCGCACAAGTAATGAAAGATCTCAGAACATTTATCACCAACAAATTTAATGAAGTAAAGGAAGAGGTTAACAACATGAAGACAACACTTGGAGGGGAAATTGCAGACATACACAAAAAGATAACAGATATGATGGGAATGCACACCAAAGTACAAGAAATCAAAAATACACTTGCAGCAAATATCAGCAGACTAGAAGAGGCAGAGCAGAAAATTAGTGATGTGGAAGACAGTACATCAGAAATCAAACAGATAGTGGAACTGATCGATAAAAAGATAGAAAAAATCCAGTTAGGACTTACGGACCTGAATGACAATGCAAAATGCTCAAACATACATATTATAGGCATCCCAGCAGGAGAAGAGAAGGGAAAGGGGTCAGAAGGAGTGTTGCAGAAAATAATGACTGAAAACTTCGCAAATCTATTGAAAGAGACAGATGTACATATCCAAGAAGCACAGTGCACCCCAATCGTCATAAACCCCAACAGGCCCACCCCAAGACATATACTTGTCAAATTATCCAATGCTCAAGACAAAGAGAAAATTCTAAAAGCAACAAGAGAAAAGAAAACCATCACATACAAGGGAAGCTCCATAAGATTAAGTGCTGATTTGTCATCTGAAACCATGGAGGCAAGAAGGCAGTGGTATGACATAGTCAAGGTACTAAAAGAAAAAATTTTCCAACCAAGAATACTCTAGCCAGCTAAACTAGCATTCAAAAATGATGGAGAGTTCAAAATATTCACATATAAACAGAAACTGAAAGAGTATGCCAACAAGAAACCTCCCCTTCAAGAAATTCTAAAGGGAGTTCTGCAGGAAGAAAGGAAAAAACAGGACAGGCAGAGTTGGAGGAGAGTATAAGAGCAACAAAAAAGACAAAAAGAGAAGGAAAAAAAACAAGCAAACAAAATATGACAAACACAAGTCCAATCAAAATATGGCTAACATAAATAATTCCTTGAAAGTAATAACACTGAATGTCAACGGATTAAACTCACCTATCAAAAGATTCACACTGGGACACTGGATAAGGAAATATGACCCATCTATATGCTGTCTACAAGAGACACATCTTAGACACAGAGACTCATGGAGGCTGAAAGTGAATGGATGGAAAACAATCATACAAGCAAACAATAACCAAAAAAAGGCAGGAGTAGCTATATTAATATCAGACAAAATAGACTTTAAATGCAAAACAATTGTGAGAGACAAAGAAGGATACCTCATATTAGTGAATGGGACAATCTGTCAAGAAGAACGAACAATCATAAATATTTATGCTCCTAACAAGGGTGCCTCTAAATATGTGAGGCAAATGCTGGAAAAACTAAGTGAAAAACTAAGTGAAAGAATAGATGCAACTCCAATTATAGTGGGGGATTTTAATACACCACTATCAACTCTGGACAGAACATCTCAAAAGAGAATCACTAAATAAACAAAATATTTGAACAGTATATTAGAGGAGCTGGATCTAATAGACATATACAGATCATTACACCCAAACACAGCAGGATATACATTTTTCTCAAGTGCACATGGATCATTCTGCAAGATAGACCATATACTAGGCCACAAAGAAAGGCTTAATGAATTCAGAAAGATCAAAATCATACAAAATAATATCTCTGACAACAGTGGAGTGAAGCTGGAAATTTGCAAGGGCCAGAGGCCCAGATTTCACACCATGATTTGGAAATTAAACAGCACATTCTTAGAAAAACATGGGTCGAAGAGGAAATCTCAAAAGAAATCAATGACTACCTTGAAACAAATGATAATAACACAACATACCAAAATTTATGGGATGCAGCAAAAGCAGTACTGAGAGGGAAATTTATAGTCATAAATTCATATATCAAAAAAGAAGAAAGAGCAAAAATGGAAGAACTAACTGCACATTTGGAAAATTAGGAAAAAAAACAACAACAACAACAAAGTAATCCAAGAAGAAGGAAGGAAATAACAAAGATAAGAACAGAACTAAATGAAATAGAAAATAAGAAAGCATTTGAAAGGTTAAACAAGACCAAGAGCTGGTTTTTTGAGAAGATCAATAAAATTGACAAACCCTTAGCGAGACTAACAAAGAAAAAAAGAGAGAAGATGCAAATACACAAAATAAGAAAAGAGAAAGGAGATATCACCACTGACCCCACAGAAATAAAGACTATCATAAGAGGATACTTTGAAAAACTATATTTCAATAAAAATGACAATTCAGAGGAAATGGACAAATTCCTAGAATCACATAAGCAGCCTATATTGATGAAAGAAGAAATTGATGATCTCAACTAACCAATCACAAGTAAAGAGATAGAATCAGTCATTAAAAACCTCCCAACTAAGAAAAGCCCAGGGCCAGATGGCTTCACAGGTGAATTCTACAAAACATTCCAGAAAGAACTAACACCAATCCTGCTGAAACTATTCCAAAAATCGAAACAGAAGGAACATTGCCTAACTCCTTCTATGATGCCAACATTACCCTAGTACCAAAGCCAAACAAAGACAACAGAAGAAAGGAAAATTACAGACCAATTTCTCTAATGAAACTAGACGCAAAAATACTTAACAAAATACTTGCTAATCATATTCAACAACACATTAAATGAATTATACACCACAACCAAGTGGGATTCATTCCAGGTATGCAAGGATGGTTCAACATAAGAAAATCAATCAATGTAATACAACATATAAACAGATTGAAGGGAAAAATCACATGATTATATCTATAGATGCAGAAAAAGCATTTGACAAAATACAGCACCCTTTCTTGATAAAAACACTCTAAAAGATGGGAATACAAGGAAATTTTTTGAGCATGATAAAGAGTATATATGAAAAACCTACAGCCAACATTGTTTACAATGGAGAAATCCTAAAATCCTTCCCTGTAAAGTCAGGAACAAGACAAGGATGCCCATTCTCTCCCCTTCTATTTAACATTGTCTTAGAAGTACTTGCTTGAGCACTGAGGCAAGAATCAGATATAAAAGGCATTCAAATTGGAAAGGAAGAAGTCAAAATTTCATTATTTGCAGATGACATGATCCTATACATAGAAAACCCTGAGAGGTCTACAACAAAGCTTCTAGAACTCATAAATGAGTTTAGTAAAGTCGCAGGTTATAAGATCAATGTGCAAAAATCAGTAACATTTCTGTACACTAATAATGAGCAAGATCAGGAGGAAATCAAGAAACAAATACCATTCACAATAGTAAATAAAAAAATCAAGTATTTAGGAATAAATTTAACTAAAGATGTAAAAAACTTATACACTGAGAACTATGCAAGACTGTTCTAGGAAATCAAAGAAGACCTAAATAAATGGAAGAATTTTCCCTGTTCATGGACAGGAAGACTAAATATTATGAAGATGTCTATCCTACCAAAACTGATCTACACATTCAATGCAATCCCAATAAAAATCAACACTGCCTTCTTTAAGGAACTAGAAAAACTAACTATGAAATTTATTTGGAAAGGAAAGAGGCCCTGAATAGCCACAGATATATTGAAAAAGAAAAACAAAATTGGAGGAATCACCCTACCTGTCTTCAAAGCATACTACAAAGCTACAGTAGTGAAAACAGCATGGTATTGGCATAAGGAGAGACACACAGACCAATGGAATTGAATTGAAAGTTCTGATATAGAACCTCATATATATAGCCATATAATATTCGATAAAGCCACCAAACCCTCTCAACTGGGAGAGAATGGCCTATTCAACAAATGGTGCCTGGAGAATGGGATATCCATATGTAGAAGAATGAAAGAGGATTACCATCTCACACCTTATACAACGATCAACTCAAGATGGATCAAAGACCTAAATATAAGAGCCAAGACCATAAAGACCTTGGAAAGCAGTGTAGGGAAACATCTACAAGACCTTGTAATAGGAAATGGCTTCATGAATATCACATCAAAAGCACGAGCAGCAAAAGAACAAATAGATAAATGGGACTTCCTCAAAATTAAAGCCTTCTGCACCTCAAAGGAGTTTGTTAAGAAAGTAAAAAGGGAACCCACACAATGGGAGAAAATAGTTGGCAACCATATATCTGACAAGAGACTTATAACTTGCATATATAAAGAACTCTTATATCTTGAAAATAAAAAGATAAACAACCCATTTAAAAAAATGGGAATAAGATTTAAACAGACACTTCTCCAAAGAAGAAATACAAATGGCTGAAAAGCACATGAAAAAATGCTCCAAATCTCTAGCTATCAGGGAAATGCAAATCAAAACTACAATGAGATACCATCTTACTCCCATAAGATTGGCAGCTATGAAAAAAACAGAAGAATACTAACGCTGGAGAGGATGTGAAGAAATGGGAACACTCATCCACTGCTGGTGGGAATGCAGAAGGATCCAACCATTCTGGAGGACAGTTTGGCGGTTTCTCAAAAAACTAACCATAGATTTGCCATATGACCCAGCAATACCACTGCTGGGTATATACTCAGCAGAACTGAAAACAAGGACACAAACCGATATATGCACACCAATGTTCATAGCAGCATTGTTCACTATCGCCAAAAGTTGGAATCAACCCAAATGCCCATCAACAGATGAGTGGATCAATAAAATGTGGTATATACATACAATGGACTACTACTCGGCTTTAAGAACAAATACACTACAAACACACGTGATAACACGGATGAATCTTGAGAACCTTATGCTGAGTGAAGCAAACCAGGCATTGAAGGACAAATACTACATGACCTCAATGATATGAAATAAGCAAGCTGCCTCAGAGAGCTAGAGACTGGAAGATAGGCTTACAGGAAATTGGGGGGTGGAGGAAGGATGTGAGCTGACGTCTGCAGGGGTGGAATCTATGATGAGCTGGCGGTAAGTATGAGCACAAAGAAGAGATAAAATGGGGGCAAGGGGTTGCCTTTGGGTGGGGCTTTGCAGGTTTGAGGGGGGCTGGGGCTGGGTGGATGGGTAATATTGCCCAAAAAATTGGGGGGAGGGAGGGGCAACATACGAATATAGGAGATTGTCAGGTGTTGGTTGAGAGTAAAATGCTGAGAAAACCCTATCAAAATATAATTAGGAGGGTTACCTGTTTAGGATGTTTGGAGGGGATGGTCTGACGTGGGACGGACTCCTGGGGAATGTCTGAATGCTCATTTTGCCAGAGTGTGTTGTACCATTGGGTAGAGACCCAAGTAGTGAGAGTGGGGATGGACCCACATCCTGGGGAGGACTAATGCCATCAAATAGAGGGAACTGTATCTCTCGAGAGAAAGGGTGGCTCCCAGGGCATTAGGGCAGTTGAGCAAGTCAGGCCCTGATCACTGTTGCAAGTATCTCTGGATGTGGCTCCTCGGGAAATGGAGATTGGCTGTCGCGGTGGGCCCCAAGGGGAGGGGAAAATGGATGTTGAATGGATGGAACCAAGGTAAAAGCGGCAAGAGAGGAGTTTTGCGAGAGTACACAAGGATGGATATAAAATGTGTAATATTACACCAAAAACATATAGGGTAAGACAGACTAATAATGTTAACCATAATGTAAAACATAGGATAACTAAAAAATTTAGAAAACTGTATAGCCTAAAGTTTGGACCACAATGTAAGCACAGATGTCACCTTGTTTGAAAGTTATTGTTTCGGAGTCTGGACATCAGTTTCAGTAAATATGATATGAATAAGTTAAAAGATTATCACTGTGGAAGGGAAAAAGGTTTTATGGTGGATGTGTGGGAGTACCTTATATTATATAGATGAATTACTGTGATCTAAGGCTCTTGTGAAAACAAGCTCAATAATTAGGAAAAAAGAAAAGAAAAAGATAGGATGTAAAATTTTTCCAAATCAATATGTATGCTATTTCTAACTTTTAAACTCATCGCTATATTCCATTTTACTAGTAAGGGAACCTGACATTATATTGGGCTTCACTTTTCAGGAAGTTTTGGATCACAGAGTGGTTCAACAATGGCAGTGGAGGAATACTGGTATAGGATGTTATTGAAAGGTGATATATGGTTGACAGGGAATTATCCAGGGCATGTGTCCAGGGTGCATGGAAATGTTTGGATATACTCATAGTGGCAACAATTAAAAACAACAGCTGGGGGGGTACTGGGTTACTGGCCGGGGGGGGGGGGGGGGGCTCTGTTGTGGTCCCTAGGGGAGCAGTGGCAGTCCCCCAAGTGCAACGGTAAGGACCAGGAAGGAATGAGGGTCCAACAGTGAGCCCCTGATACTAATGACTATGCTTGTGAGCCTATACACCTGAAATAAGAACAAGGCCTAGAGCAGCACTGTGCCTAAGATTTCCCTCCTGAGCGCCTCCGTGTTACTCAAATGTGGCCAGTCTTGAAGCCAAACTCAGCATGTAAATGCAATGCCTTCCCCCCAGCGTGGGGCATGACACCTGGGGATGAACCTCCCTGGCACCGAGGGATCACTACCAAGTACCAGCTGATGACGTAACTAGAAAATGATCTTGAATAAAAGGTTCAACGTGGACCAGCAGAATATTCCTGTCTACATATAATAACAGGAGTTAAAAATGCTTTTTGACCTAAATTAAGGGGGAAATGGAAAGGACAAATGAGTTTATATGGCTATGAGTCTCTAAAAAAGAGTCTGGAGGTTGTCAGAAGGATTGCCCTTATGCACACCTGAGCAGAGTCTCAGAGACAGATCAAGTAGATACAACCCCAGATATTGATCCTTTTGAAGGCTAAAGAGACCCACAGGTTCTATGGTCATGGCAGATGGAGTTCACTGCCATGCCAATTGGCCCTTCTCTGGAGCTGGTGTTTCTGCGTGATGGAGCTGGACTCAGATGGGATCTCTTCACAAGACTTTCATGCTACTTTACTGGAATTGTAGTTGGTGCTGGGGCTTAAGATATGTCTAGGGGATTTGAATCTCTGGACTGACAATATGATAGCCAGGCCCTGACCTCAACAGACCTCAGCTCCTACACTCTGATATATTGGACTTACTCCACTCAGCTAACATGGAGTTGAAGAATGTCAACCACCACACCATGGAGCCTAGAGTGCCTACAACTGAAAGCAGGAGGAGTGCATCCAATATCCATGTGGAATCTAAACCCCCTCTTGACATAGATGTGGAATGGACACAACCAAGCCAAGGTCCACAGGAAGGAGGAATACAGTAAGGATCAGAGTGGACTTAATGATATTCTATTCATGAACTATTGTGGTTAATAATTGAGAAAATGTGGCATTGATGTGGAAAAAGAGGCCATGGTGGCTGCTGGGTGTGGGGAATGGGAGGAAGAGAAGAGATGTGGAGGCATTTTCGGGACTTGGAGTTGTCCTGGGTGGTGCCCCAGGGACAATTGCCGGATGTTGTATGTCCTCCCATGGTCCACTGGATGGAACATGGGAAAGTGTGGGCTATGGTGTGGAACAAGGGACATGGGGTGCAGCGATGCCCGGAGATGTACTCACCAGACGCAATGGATGTGACATGATGATGGGGGAGAGTGTTATTGTTGGGGGAGTGGTGGCGTGGGGGTGGTGGGGGCGAATGGGGACCTCATATTTTTTTAATGTAATATCTTTTAAAAAAATGAATAAATTGAGTAGAATTTGGAAAAAAAATAAAAATAAAAAGACATTTATAACCATGAAAAAAAAAGTACATATAATGAAGTATGTGTGTGTGTGTGTGTGTGTGTATATATATATATATATACTGCATTATATATATACTGCATTATATATATATTGCATTATATATATACTGCATTTATATATATATAAAACATTGAATGCTGTGTATAAAGAATATGTAATGCAGTATGCCATTGTCTTTAAATAAGATCAAAACTAAATCCCTAAACCTGTTCTCATTTTAAATACCCAAAAATTCTTCATTAAAAAGCAAGTCTCTTCCATCGCTAGAATAAGTCCATAGTAGAACAATAATAAGTCTACTTTAGTCCATTGTTCATTCCCCAGTCTTGAGAATTTTAGATGGTGATGCCCACTGTTTCTAATTGAGAGGGGACTTAGATTCCATGGGATAGATGGATGGAACTATCTTGCTTGCTGTTGTAGACACTTTGTTTCTTGGTATGGGCATTGTCCATCATCATCTCCTTGTTAGTTGCCCTGGGTGAGTCCAATGAAGTGGAGAGTAGGTGTGGCAACTCTACTGAAATTCAAGGCTCAACTGGCAAATGGAAGGACCAAAGATTTAAATTTCTGGGACATACACTTATCAAGCATAATGTTAATTATAGGTTCAAATAAAAGGGACAAAAGGGCCATGCCTGGCATTGCAATGATGAACACAGGCCATTATATATTTTTTCATAACCTGTAAAATTGTGCAGGACAGAATGTGAACTATAATGTAAACTGTAATCTATGATTAGTAGCAGTGCTTCAATATGTGTTCATCATTTGCAACGAATGTACCAAACTAATGAAGGATGTTGTTAATGGGGAAAGTGTGGGAGGGGAGGGGGTGGGGCATAAGAGAATCCCTTATATTTTTCATGTAACATTTATGTAATCTAAAACTTCTTGAAAAATAAAAAAAAAATTGATTAAAAAATCTCATTAACAAAGGAAAATTTTGTTATTCTGTATGGGATTGATCAGCTTATATACATAAATAGCTTATTTTTATTTTAGAAATAAATGTCATTTAATGTTTACCATATATTAATAAATAAAAAAGAGAGAATACAAAAAAGCATTGGAATGGTACCACTATTGAACAAAAGAAATTATATACATATATACACACACATATACATATATGTCTATACATAGGATGCCAGCAGATGGAACATGGAAAAATTAACTATTATTATACAACCATTTCTGTCTTCTCTGACAGTTTCTATTTTTCTATTATAAATCATTTTACTATTTTTAAATATATGATAGTAATTTGATGAAGTACATTATTTCTTAATAAAAGAATATTTTAGACTTGAATAAGAGATTATTTAATGAATATCTCCCATGTGTAGGGGAATTTACCCAATATTCCCTCTCATTCATAGTCATCTCATTTTCTGTTGGTGTAGCTCCAATGTCATACAACATCTGGAGTATTCTTTGACTTTTTTTTTCTTTTTTGAGTTACAGGGCACTGGGAAATGTGGGAAGCTGGTGACCGCAGAGTCACATCAGCTCACCTGAGTTGATTTTTTTCATTTATTTGCTTTTTTGTTTGTTTGTTTTAAGGAGGTACTAGGAACCAAACTCAGGACCTCCCATGTAGGAATCAGGCGCTCAATCGCCCGAGCCACATCCCCTCCAGTCTCTGACTTTTAAGAAAAGCAAGGAAGTCTGATTATTATTATAATCACTTAAAATATTGGTTGTGTCATAAATTAACATGTCAATGGCTAGGGAGCTACATTTACAAAGAAAAGAGGTATGTGTGGTACAATATACACAGGTTCTTTACTTTGTGTTTGCACATCTTCATATTTCTTAAAGTTGAGGACCAGAGCATTTTTCCTATATAACAAAGATAAGTTTACTAGGAAAAAGAACATATTCGATTTTCTAAAATGTGTGTGTTTTTGTGAGTGTATGTGTCTATATCTGTCTATGCTAATCTTTTGAAATAAAGCTAACTATCTGTTAAAGTCAGACTATATTTGTCTGGAGGAGTCATTTTTAGCCAATACTTCCTTGGTTCAGGTTGAAAATGGTAAGAAGAAGAATTCCCTGGGTGAAGAATCCCTGATACCAAAAGGACTCAGAAGAGAGCTTGGCAATAGCAACTATCCTAGGTTTCTGGGTCACATATTAGGTACCTGCTCTTAGCAACGCAGCCCCAACTACTTCTGAGGCAGGTTAATATGAAAGTATAGGGAAGGCTGCTGGTCAGAACACAGCTGTAACAGCTGAGACCTAGCAAAGAACATGGCCATGAGACCCTGCCCAGAAACCACTGGGGGAAGGCAGCTGCTTGAAAACAAAGCTATCACCATTACAGCCGAAAAACCTGCAAAGACCCTGGTCCTGAGGTCCCTTGAAACTCCTGGTCTCAAAAGAAGCCCCAGTTAACTCCAAACAGAAAGGTCTCCCCACTGGTTCCCCGAAAACTAAAAGGTAAGGGAAGAAAGGCAACCAATCAGGACAGCAAGTAGCGGAGGTCCCTCCTTAATATTGGGAGGGGGGAGGAGGAAAGACCAGCCTTAAAAGGACCCCCGGGAAGAAGATGTGGCTCAAGCAATTGGGCTCCCATCTACCATATAAGAGGTCCAGTGTTCGAAACCCAGGGCCTCCTGGTGAAGGCAAGCTGGCCCACACGGATTGCTGCCCTGTGCAGGAGTGCTGGTCCATGCAGACAGCTGACACAGCAAGATGATGCAACAAAAACAGACACAGAGGAGAGACAATAAGAGACACAGCAGACCAGGTAGCTGAGGTGCCGCAAGAGAATGATCACCTCTTTCCCATGCTGGAAGGTCCCAGGATTAGTTCCTGGAGCCGCCCAATGAGAATACAAGCAGACACAGAAGAACACAAAGTAAATGGACACAGAGAGGAGACAATGGAGGGAGGAGGGAGAAATAAATAAATAAGATAAATCTTTAAAAAAAAAAAAGGATCCCAGCTCCAGTCACGTGGCATGTCTCCCCAAATGGACCGTGCCCACACCCATATCTTGGATATATACTCTTCCTCTTTTGTTTCTCAATACACCCTTTTACTTGCCTCATAAGCCTGGGGCATCTTTGAATTCTTTTTCACTATGTAGCCAAGAACAAAGAACCCAGTGGCCAAAACACTTCTTGTGAGGAAGGTCCTGAACTCAAGGCTTTCACCTAGTATAAAAGGCTCCAGGCTTTGGCAGGGAGCTCAGCTTTCAGTAATTCAGCTGAGCCTGCAGGTTAAATGGACTTAAAAAGTTTGAGTTTGTCATTCACCCCTTGGGAAACTCAGGTCAAAGGAAGTGTCTAAGTGGCTTCTGTGAAAAGTGGGCAAGCCAGATTACCCCTCTCTGAACAATGGAGAAATTAGATTCACTAATGGTTCTAAGGCACTGGGAGAACCTGCACTGTTAGGTCTCCAGCAACTTTTATGATCAAAGAACTTCAGGGATAGAACAAACACGAAAGATCATCTAATTCCACTCCTCAGACACACTGAAATTCTCAAAAAAAGTGCATTCCAAAGTAAAGTTTCTTTACCTTCTTCCCACTTGGCCAGTCAGCACATTCAGGAATGGCTTCTTGAAACCTAGGTGGTCTCAGTAAGTGCCCAGTGTCTCTGGGTGTCCACGCTCTCCAGAAATGATATACTTGCTGCCCGTGCAGACTAGCTCACACAGCCCCATCCATCCCCTCAACCACATGTGGGTGCCTACCCCTGCACAGAACTGCTGAGTGAGCCTGGGAACATTTATTGCTCCTGGACAGTCCCAAGGGCATGACCTCTGGGACTTGGGGTCTGTCTTTTTCTCCAGTTAAATGCTAGAAGGAACAAGTGAATCAAGAAAATACTTAACTCCTTTTCTGCTGAATTGGTAATGACAACTTGGCTATTCTTTTATTGAACAGCCCCATAGAGGTGTCTAGTGTGCAAAATTTAAGGAAGCACTTAAGACCCTGAGAGTGAGTGCCTCCTTACATTTTGTACTCTAGGCACCTCACTTGCCTCACCCTTGTCCTAGCCACTGGTGGAGTGTTTGTTTAAATCATTCCTATATGCTCTCAGCATGCCTAGATCCTCATTTTGTGTGTAACACAAAATGTTACACACAAAAATATAAGGGATTCCCATATGCCCCACTCCCCACTCCTCCCACGTTTCCCACATGAACAACTTTTTTCATTAGTGTGGTACATTCATTGCAATTGATGAACACATTTGGAGCATTGCCACTAAGCTGGAGAGGGAAAAAGAGGTGTAATATAGGGGCATTTTCGGGGCTTGGAATTGTCTTGAATGACATTGCAATGACAGATACTGGCATTATATATCCTCATTGTCTTTGACTGGATTACAGCATAAGATTCCAAACTTATTTTGTTGCCTCTAAAGCTTCATTCCAAGTATAGCTTACTTTCTTTCAATAGCAAGTCCACATTATAGCCAGAATGAACTTTCCAATATAACAGTTTATTCTGTCACATTCCTTAGTAAACCTTTCCACCAGCATCTCCCGATTCCCCTGCTCTTTAGGATCTTTAGTAATGTGAAAGTAATAAAGTAGCCATTCACTCAAAGTGTTTATTGTGCCTGAACCTGTGTTCCCATGAAGTAGGATGAACAAACTCGCTCCACAGTGATGATAAAAGTTTATTGTTGTTTTAAGTTGCTCGCCTTTGGAGTAATTTTCTACAGAGCACAAATAACATGAAAAATAATTCAGGTTATCATTAAATGGTCTTAGCTATGGTTAAGGAACTGCCCAAAGCAGTGTTACAGCAGTTCATAGTCACACTGCCTAAAACAGTCCATTATAATTCTATTTGAATGACTCCCTTTTAAACTTAGCTCAACAGTGTATGGCACTTATATGTGTGAAATATATTAAGCACTACTAGTAGTATCTATAAAAGTATTTCAAAATTATTTCTTTTGCACAACAAATATTATTTCAAACTCGGAATAATATGCCAGGCCCAGGAAACCAGGCAATGCTAGACAGAGAAATAAATATCAGCCTAGCCCCTTGAGGACATCAACTGCTGAAGCCGAAAGATTGTAAAACAAAATTTCAATATAGAATAAGGGTCAGAGGTAGTCCACACATGTCCAGGAAACTGAGAACAGGAGCCATTTTCAGCCCAGGGTATCAGAGAAGTTCTTGAGGAGTAGGTGAAACTTAATGGGTCTTGATGGATAAATAAGGGTTAGGACACAGAAGAGTAATTTTAAGTGGGAACAGCATGTGCAAAGGCTTAAAGATCTAAGACATGCCTTAGAGGGGGTCGTATAATCTTTGTTTTAATAGACACCCTGGGTTATTACCATTTAGGTAGAAATGAACATGAAAAATCATATTCTACACTATGTATCACCTACAGTGTTAAGGAGTTTTATAAGCACTGTCTTACTCAATTTGTCAATTAATCTTATGAGGCAGGTACAAATATTATTACCTTTTTATAGACATTAGGTAATTTGTCCAAAGTCCTTTATCTGGTAACTGAGGATATGAGTTCTGAACTTACATATTCTTATAGGTGTGCTCATATGGCTTGTATAGTCAGCCAAAGGGGTGCTGATGCAAAATACCAGAAATTGGTTGGCTTTTACAAGGGTATTTATTTAGGGTAGGAGCTTACAGACACCAGGCCATAAAGCATATGCTACTTCCCTCACCAAAGTCTATTTCCACTTGTTGGAGCAAGATGGCTGCCGACATCTGCTGGGCTTCAGGCTTCCTGGGTTTCTCCCTTCCTAGGGTTCTTTTTCCTGGGCTCAGAGTTTCTTTCTCCTTGGGGCTTGCTTCTATTCCCTCTGTGAGCTTACTTTCCGGGGCCCCAGCTTAAGGCTTCAGCATCAAACTCCAACATCAAAACTCCAACATTAAATATAGAGGTGGAGTGGACATAACCATCCCAGGGCCCACAGAATGGAGGAATAGAGTATAGATTAGAGTGGACTTACTGATATTCTACTATGGAATTATTGTGATTAGGAATTGAAGTAAATGTAGCATTGATGTGGAGAAAGTGGCCACCGTAGCTGCTGAGGGTAGGGAGAGGGAAGAAGAGATATGATGTAGGGGCATTTTCAGGACTTCGAGTTGTCCTGGGTGGTACTGCAGGGACAGTTACAGGACATTTTTTATGTCCTCCCTTGGCCACTGGGTTGACTGGGGGAGAGTGTAAACTATAATGTGGGCCATTGACCATGTGGTGCAGCAGTGCTCAGAGATGTATCACCAAGTGCAATGAATGTCCCATGATGATGGAAGAGGTTGTTGTTACGGGAGGATTGGGGTGAGGGGGTGGGGGATATATAAAGACCTCATATTTTTTTAATGTACCATTAAAAAAAAGACAAAAAAACCACAAAAAACAAAAAAAAAAAGTAACTCTGTTCTTTGCCATGACTTTTATTTATGCCTTTATCCCTTTGGTGGGTGGGGACTCAATGCCCTAATCATAACTCAGTCAGGCCCAGGTATAGATCAGATTACAAACATAATCCAATATCTATTTCTGGAATTCATAACCATATCAAACTACTACACGGCTACACAGAGATTTATATGTACACTCACAAGTACATCAGTATAGGTGCAAATGAATCAGTTAACTCACAGGTTGGGGATGGGTTAATAGAAAATACATCTTTTTCCCTTGAGGGTTAGAAGAGTGGCCCTCAGGGTCCCCCAGGCCCTAACTGCCTACCTCTTCCTCATCTTGAGCAAAGATCTGAAAATATAAAAGGGGACAGAAAATCAGTCAACTGCTCTATTAGTCCCTTCCTTTCCTTGCACTCATTTCTTTGTTTCTGTGTCTGCCTCTTTTACTGATTTGCTGTGCCTCAGTACAATCTTCCTTCTTTCTCTTTGGACCTATTCACAAAAGTAGGTGAGTACTGCATGCTTGAAAGTGTTTGGTTACGACTAGGATTTGGAGAGAAAAGGGAGTGAATGAGAAGATCAGTATCCCATCTTCCACTGGTCATGGACTGTGCACTATAACTTTTTCTTCTGAGCAACTCCCACTTATAAATTGGTCTCCAGTAATTGGTTTTATGTTTCTTTGAATAGACACCAAATGAATGGAAGAGATGGACAATTAAAGAACTGGGTTGTGATGGCCACAGCTACTGTTTTATAGATAGCATCTTTGACTGACATATGACAAGGGCCCATAACACTAACTTAAGTGGTGGAATAAAGACAGATGCATAGATTTCATGCATCTGTCTATTTCTGTGTGTTCTCTTCTTTACTGTGTGATCTGACTGCTAATGTTTATAGTGATGATGTAAAATATAATCCAATACCAAGCAGAAGCACTTCATGCATGCTTGCTTACACTACACTAAAGATTAATTATGGATGTGTCTTATTTTGTCCTAATAACATGTAAGAACCAGGGATATTATGCCTTCTTAATAAATTAAGAGTCATAGGATCAATAGTTCAAGTAAATTGCCCACATTTACACAGCTAGTACATTGTGCCTGTATTTCTGTCTCCAGATTAGGTGCTATGCACTAATGAATTGTTCCTGCAGTCCCTGTACACAGGTGTGTATGTGCGCATGCATATATCTGCCATAATAACATTGTCACATCCAATAATATTAACACAGATTCCTTCATGTCATCTATTGCCTAGTTCATATTTAAATCCCCACTGTCATTTATTAACTGTCTTCTATACCTGGTTTGTTTTCAAACAAAATCCAATCAAGTGCCACACTGCATTTGAGTTTTAGTTTTCTTAGATTTAACTTAATCTGGAAAGGTATTTCTTTCCTGCTTCTCCTCCCCCTTTTTATTCATTTATTGAAAAGACCAGACTGATTGCCTTGTAGTTTGTCCAACATTGTAGATTTGTCTGATTGTAGAATGACAAACTTGAGAGATTGCATGCATACCAAAGTGTGTGTTTGTGAAAGCTTTTGTATGATGTATGACCTGTTGTATTTGAGTACATGGAAATATGAAAGTCAGAGAAGATATTTTCTCACATATATATGAATAAAGGATGATCTCAGACAAGCTGGGAAGCTGTTATTCAGGGTATATGATATGAGGATTCTGATGACATATATTATTGAGTATGTGCCTAGCAGAGGAGAGGGACTTTGGAATGAAGGCTGATCAGCCCAAGCAGGTCTCTAATGCTGGCAAGAGGTGAGTTCAATGCCCTGCACTGGAAAAGAGAACTGTGGTGAAAGTATCTGAACTGGAGAACACAAAAACTTAGCAGACACGGAGGTTGGGCTACAGCAAAGTCTGAAATATGGACCGCATCCTCAGAACTTAGAACATGTGAATTATGGTGGCACTCTAGAAAAGGGTTTGCACTGATAGAAGAAAATTGCTTTTACTTATAGATAAGGGAAGAGTCCAAAAGAAAAACTATTATTTTGTGTTTTTTTCTGTCAAATGCAGGAAAGTGGATAAACTCAGCCTTGATTTGGGAGATGGAAGGTATTGTGAGCAGGGCTTCTTATCTAATAAAGAGGCAAAGAGGGGTTCAGGGGTAAGACTAAACATAATTGCTGGCCTTGTCAAGTTAAGAGTCTGAGGGACATAGCTACCGCACTTCTCTTCTTAGTACTGATTCTAAGAGTTTCTGGTGTTGCTGTTTAGTTATATGTATAGTAAAAATAGCTTTCTGTGTATATACAATAAGAGATTACTAGAATATATAGGGGGTGTAGGACCTATTATTTAAGGAAGAAAATCCATGAGTAAAGTTGTTGGGAATTTACAAAACAGGTCATTCTTCCAGAATCAGGTCATGATCTTTTATGTCCTCCTGGTGGCCTCTGTCTTCTGTGCAAGCTGTGTGTATGTGAGCGAGACAGAAAAGGTGTGGTGACTTTACTTTAGTGTAATATTAGGTGTGGGTAAAATATATGAGAGTAAATGTATTAAAAAATGTAGGAACGGATCAGGGTATATCTAAACTGTACTTGATACATTTGTATCCTAAAGAGTATGTTTCTTGGATTTCAGTGGCTGTCTAGGATAACACATGTTCATAAGGAAACAAACTTTTTGGACAGAAATCTTGACTATTAATGTTACTAAATCAAAAGGATTAGGATATTATAAACCCATAATCAGGAAATTTTTTTTTTTTTTTTGAGAAATAAAGGCATATGATCCTCAGCTATTGAGGACTTTTCTAATTCACATTTGACCTACAAGTGGTACTAGCATAGTATAGGAATTTATATAGTGTTTGTCAAATTGAATTCAATTTTGGACAATAATAAAGGGGTGTTGAACTCACAACTCTAAAGCCACAGTCATCAAGTAGCCTTGAAAGGAATGAGTAGTTGCTCTGAGGCAGAGAAGGCTATTCCTCAGTAACAGAGCAAGCAGCTATGAAACAATGATGATCATAAAGGCATATAAATTATAATCCCTCAACTTTTGCAAAAGTATGTCCTTTAATCAGTCAGGGTCAGTGTGTAGTGAAAAGGGTGATTATAGTCAATCAGGAAGGCTTTCTGAAGTTGTGAAGATGAGCAGGCCTTTTAAAAGAGAGAAGTGGCTCTCTTTAAGTAGAATGACCACATATCCCAATGTATCTGGAACAATCCTGGTTTTTACATGTTGCCTGCCATCTTTACTAAACTCAACTTTTATTTACTCTCAAATGTATACTATTTTAGCTAAATATATTGTAACCTTATTTTAGGTATCAGTAATGTTGAGTGGTTGGAAATGAGTCTGCCATCAAATGACCCTAACTACCGTTTATCACTCTCTGTCCTCAGGGTCTGGACCTTGTGCCTTCCTAGTTCACAATGATCATTTTCAACCTGAGCAGTTCCAACTCAGGTCCTTTCATTCTGGTGGGGATCCCAGGCTTGGAACAATTCCATGTATGGATTGGGATTCCCTTCTGTGCCATCTATATTGTGGCCGTTGTGGGAAACTGCATCCTTCTCTACCTCATTGCAGTGGAGCGCAGCCTTCATGAACCCATGTTCTTCTTTCTCTCCATGCTGGCCATGACTGACCTCATCTTGTCCACAGCTGGTGTGCCTAAAACACTCAGTATCTTTTGGCTTGGGGCTCGGGAAATCACCTTCCCAGGGTGCCTTACACAAATGTTCTTCCTCCATTACAGTTTTGTTTTAGATTCAGCCATTCTGATGTCCATGGCATTTGATCGCTATGTGGCAATTTGTTCTCCCTTAAGATACACGACCATCTTGACCCCCAAAACCATCATCAAGATTGCTGTGACCATCTCCTTCCGAAGCTTCTGCATCATCCTGCCAGATGTATTCCTGCTGACACGCCTGCCTTTCTGCAAGACACACATCATCCCTCACACATATTGTGAGCATATAGGTGTTGCCCGACTTGCCTGTGCTGATATCTCCATCAACATCTGGTATGGCTTTTGTGTTCCCATCATGACAGTCATATCAGATGTCATTCTCATTGCCATTTCCTACACCTTCATCCTTTGTGCTGTTTTTCGTCTCCCATCTCGAGAAGCCCGTCAGAAAGCCCTTGGCACTTGTGGTTCCCACGTCTGTGTCATCCTCATGTTTTACACACCAGCCTTTTTCTCCATCCTTGCCCATCGCTTTGGGCACAATGTCTCTCGCAGTTTCCATATCATGTTTGCCAATCTTTATATTGTTATTCCACCTGCACTGAACCCCATTGTCTATGGAGTAAAGACCAAGCAGATCAGGGATAAGGTCCTACTTCTCTTTTCAACCAAGGATACAGGCTGATTGTTCACTGGGCAATGGAAAGAGTGGAATAACTTCATAGTGTATATAAATGTGGTGAAAAAATTTAAACAGTCAAATGCTATTTAAAGCAAGAACTACCTGTAGATACTTTTGTGTACCAGCAAAGTAGTATAAGCTATGTGAGTTGATTTTAAGGATAAAAAAAATCCCTCATGACTTAAAAAAAAAAATTATTTGAAAATGTTTATATTAGTACAGTGAAACTAAATTTGAGAGACACTGGATTATCATTAGTTTATTACAAAAGAGTCATGGAAATAATCTACATGATGGAAGATTTCAGAACTTCAGTGGAATGGGCAGTTTCACATGATGCCATTTCAACAGCGCTCTATTTCTGTCTATGTACTTCCCAAGAACGTCACCATCTCTAAATAAGAAATAATCCTTATCATCTAGAACTAGTTTGGTGCCTCCATATTCTGGAAGAAGAACTTTCTCTCCAACTTTCACACTAACTGGTTGAATATCTCCACCCTTTCCTTTAGATCCCGATCTAACAGCTACTACTGCTGCCTGCAATACTTTTCCTTGATATTTTTCTGGAAGCATAATGCCTCCTTTAGTTACAGTTTCAGGAGCACTCCTTTCAACCAAGACTCTGTCAAAGAGGGGCTTAAACTTTCCAAATGCCTGCCTTGCCTGTGGCACCGGTTGCAGAACCCTGCTATAGCGTCACCACTGCCACAAGGGCAGATCTGTAGTCTGGCTCCCGGCTACGAGAACGTTGGAAAAGGCTGCCCAGCGCGCATGCGCGCGCTCGGCCCCGCCCGCCGCCCCTTTCGGCGAATGGGGGCAGTCGCACCAGCGCTGCGGTGATTCGTCCGGAGAGCGCTGAGCAGGTCACTGACGCGCAGACAGGAGGGCGGTAGAGAAGAGGAGCTTATGCTAGGCCTTTCTAGGCTGCCCGCCGAAATGAAACAACGAGCCCTTCGCCCCCTACCGGAAATCCCTCATGACTTCTTTACTTCTTTGCTTGTGGAATATGGAATAGTGCAGGTTATAATAAAAAAGTAGGAATTGAAAACAGAAAGTTGAATTATTCCAAATGGAAAATGCAATAGGAATTTGAAAATTGGAGACTTACAGCCAGGATGAAAGAATAAAATGACTGAGTTCAGATATAAATACACTGAGGAAGAGAGGTAAAAATAAAGAGTTCAGTGAGAAATTTCTAATTGGAGGTGAGGAGATGGATAATGAATACATTTATCATAATATTCTATTCTAATTATTGTCCATTTTATGCTTAACTGTAATTCCTTTTAAATTCCTCAACCCCCAAAAAGACTTTCAACACAAGTCTGCTTTAAGCAAACAGTGCTAATGGTAGTGCTACAATGGGAATAAAAGAAATATAATATTGATCTAGGCCCAGGTTGTTGGCCCAGGACTGGGAGAAGAGAAGAGCTGCTAGGCTCCAGGCCACATTAGGGAGGTAAGTTACAGAGGTAGTATCCAGGAGCTCATAATCCCTGAAAAGAGTTGGAGATCTGGGAAAAGGGCTTGATTTCCCAGTTTGTAGTTGTGACCTCAAGTCTGTTCATTTAGATACTAAAGTAAAAATTTAACCCCATTGACTTGGGGACATGGGAGACTCTTATGTACGGACTATGTTTACTTGATTGCAAGACAGAATCCATTACTAGCCACATTGTGGCAGTGCTGATGGGGTGAAAAAGGGGAGCACTGCAATACAGTAACACTTTAGTTAGAAGTGCCCAAGTTTCATAAGCATTGTAATTGAGAAAATGTAATAAGTTGTGAACAATAAGGGTCCTAGAAGCATAATCATAAAATATTATGAATTTAAAGTTAATCTAGACTAGTGAGCTTTTAAACCTATGATAAGGAGCCAGACTTCCAAAAGTAGCCTTGAAGGTGCATCTCAAGATGTATGTATATGAAATTCCTTGTTGTTTTCTCTTTTCTACATCAGAACAGATCAGCCTTTTTCTAGTTTATGTATCAAGTGTCCAGGGAAGATTTTATTTGAAAAATAGTGTTTGACAATAATGTATTTTGAAAATCATTGATTCATTTAGGAACTATTTATTTCATACCTGACATATACCAAATATTGTTATTATACAAACATTTATTATATCAACTTATTTTCAAGGAGATTATATTCTAGGGAGAGTGACTGATAAGAAAGAAAACAAGCAAGTTAATTATTTTAAAATAGTGATAAAATCAATGAAAAAATAAAACGAAATGATGTGACTGAACACAACTAGGCAAGGAGAACAATGACACAAAGGAAAGTTCCTGGGGCTTGAATCAGTTGGCATGAATTGAGGACAGAAACCATGCTTGTGTGGTTAGAGCAAAGTGAGTCAAGTGAGCCTGGGGAAAGGTAGAGAATGAAGGAGGTATGGGAGCAGGGTCAGATACTATGGTCTCCTCTTATCCAGACCTCCTTCTGGGATGAGGAAACTGAAGCCAAGGCAGTGAAAATGATTAGTCCAAGCACTTAACAAGAAAGCTACGGAAGTGGAGTTGGAAAATAATCTGCAAACTCCCAGTTCAGTGATATTCCCATTGAATATTACCTCACTTTTATGAAAACTGAATCCAGAAGAAGGGAAAAGTCATCTAGGAATACAGTCTTTTTTTTTTATTTTAAAGATGTATTTATTTATTTATTTCTCTCCCCTTCACTCCCACCCCGGTTGTCTGTTCTGTGTCTATTGGCTGCATCTTCTTCTTTGTCCGTTTCTGTTGTTGTCAGTGTCACGGGAATCTGTGTTTCTTTTTGCTGCGTCATCTTGTTGTGTCATTTCTCCGTGTGGGCGGTGCCCTTCTTAGGCAGGCTGCACTTTCTTTCATGCTGGGTGGCTCTCCCCATGGGGCGCACTCCTTGCACATGGGGCTCCCCTGCGTGGCACGGCACTCCTTACGCGCATCAGCGCTGGCATGGGCCAGCTCCACACAGGTCGAGGAGGCCCAGGGTTTGAACTGTGGACCTCCCATGTGGTAGACTGATGCCTTAACCACTGGGCCAAGTCCCCACCCAGAGTCTTTTTTATGTGAACTGTAATTGTCTTAAATTAAGCCACATACAGTTTTAATGAGGATTTTACTTTCTGTTCCATTTGGTAAAAATACTCACAGATACCATAAGAGATCACCTCTTCTTTTCTTTCCTTCTGGTTTTTCCCACTTTGCTAAGAATATGGATCGGCCAAGAGCTGACAATCTAGAAGATGACTGAAGGAATGATAAATAATCAAGTCTGAGCTGAAATAATTTATAAGTACATACTCTTTTCATCCTACTAGAAACTGAAACCCATGGTTACTCCTTGACATGCATGAATGGCTCCCATGAAAGCCAAATGGCCTGGAAAAATCAATAAAGGAGAGGGTCATCTTCTGTACTGTATCCCTGTCCTCCTCCCATTCGCTATCCTTGGATCAAGGATCTGTACTTATTTTTCTATACTTTCTCCCCAAAAGAGTCCTTTTATTTCTATGGCTTTAAATATGGTCTCTTTGCTGGTAACTTCAGACTTTTTTTCCAAGTTTAAACTTTGGAGGACATAGTCAAGGGTAAGTAGATGGTAGGTGGGTAGGTGGGGTCCACAGAACAATCACACTAGCTAAAAAAATATAAATATATGAAGAGAAAGTCTTTAGATCAGCCCATCTTAAATTATCTGTAATGAAGAGCCTGTTTTTTAAAAAAAATTTCCTAAAATTCTGGATTGATACTTTTGAAAAAAAATTACAAGGAAAATAAAGGCGTAAAAATACAAGTGTCATTTCTTTTATTATATTAAAAAGACATAAAATGTCTTTGCTTCCTTAATCAATACATCTCTGCAAATAACACACTCTATATTCAGCACTTCACAATTATGGCTGCAAAATGAAATTCAAGGGAGCCAATGTGGCTTAAGTGATTAAGCTCTTACCTCCTGAAAAAAAAACAAAACCAAAACCAAACAACAAGCAAGAAAAACAAAAAAACCAACTCAGGGAAGCTGATGTGGCTCAATGATTAAGTGCTGGCTTCCCACGTATGAGGTCCTGGGTTCAGTCCTTGGCTCCTGGTCCCTGAAAAAAAAAAAATTCAAGAAATGAGGAATCAAAATTCTGAATAAAGAGAGTACAAACTCATTCGGTGTTCATTTCTTCAAAACTGTTTCCAACATCATCAGTTGGTTTACTAGTACAGTCATATTCAGAAAAAAAAAAGTGTTTTGAGTAATGTTTTCCTCTAGATTCACCCAGCATTTCTTGGATGAATATTATAGTGAAGCTCAGCATTTTAAATGATACAAATTTTACTTTCTTAATTGAGCTAATGATATTAAACTTATTGTATTAGTCAGGATTCGCTAGGGAATCAGAATTAACAGAAGATATCTGCAAATAATATGCGATTTTATAAAATTCTCTCATATAGCCATGGGAATGGACAAGTCCAAATTCCACAAGCAGGCTGCAAATCAGGGGCTTCGATGAAGGTGCTTGGTAAGTTCCCAGGAGACCTTGGCTGTCTCAAGGCCAGCTGGAAAATTCTCTCTGAATGCTGAAATCATTTCCCTTTTTAAGTCATTCAACTGATTGGATAAAATGTTATTCATTGTTGATGGCAATCTCCTTTATGCAATAAACTCTCTAATGACTAAAGTCCATAAATGTCTTTGCATTACAATTAACCCAGTGTTTGCTTGAACAAACAACTGGACATAATTAGCTCATTGAGTTGACACATTAGCCTAAACATCACACTCAAAAAAATATATATATCTTATTGACATTAAAATAATAACAAAACTAGCATGTTACAAAATAAATATTCTCAGATTTTTATATACTTTTAGATTACATTTGGGAAGTTGCAGTTAAAATCTCATGCTAATCTCACCAAAGAAGCTATACAGATGGCAAATAAACATATGAAAAAATGCTCAAACATCACATCTTTAGGAAAATACAAATTAAAACAATGATGTACCACTGCACACTTATTAGAATGGCTAAATTCCAAATCACTGACAGTACCAAATGCTGGTGAGAATGTGGAGCCACGAGAACTTTCATTTATTACTGGTGAGAATGCAAAATGGTAGACGGTCTGAGACTTTTTTTACAAAACTAAATGTAGGCTTTACATATGATCCTGCAATCGTACTCCTAGGTATTTATCCAAATGAGTTGAAAATTTAGGTCCACACATAAAATCTGCACATAAATATTTATTGCAGCTTTACTCATAATTGCTAAAAATTGGAAATAACCAAGGTGCCCTTTAATATGTGAATGAATAAATTGTGGCATATCCACATAATGGAACATTATTCAGTGATAGAAATGATCTATCAAGCCATTACAAGACATGGAAGAAACTTAAATGCACTTTGCTATGTGAAAGAAGCCAGTCTGAAATAGGTATATAGGTATATATAGTATATAGGTATATACTGTATAATTCTAACTATATGATATTCTGGAAAAGATAGAGACAGTGAAATGATCAGTGATAGTCAGAGGTTCAGGAGGAGGGGAAAGGGAAGAAGAGGTGGAGTACAGGATAGTTTTAGGGCAGTGAAACTATTCTGCATGGTACCATAATTGTAGCTACATGACATCATTCATTTGTCAAAACTCATAGAACTGTACAATGCAAGAGTGAACCCTAATGTAAGCTATGGACCATAATTGATAGTAATGTTTCAATATAAATTCATCAATTGTAACAAATTGCTATATTAACGAAAAAGATGTTAATAACAGAGGAAAATGTATGCTGGGTCAAAAGGGGGCATATGAGAACTCTGTGGGCTTTCCGTATTTTTTCTGTAAACCTAAAACTGTTCTGAAAATAAAGTTTTAAATGTGAAAAAATATCTTGCAGTAAATATACTAGGTGTGTAGCTCTCACTGCATGTGTCTCATCAAAGCAACTTTGAAAATTTCTGACCTGGGGTCTACTGTTGTCGGTGATAGAAATCCGCTAACGAGCTCTTGGATAAAGTGGCGATGTTAAATTTCTACAAGTGTTCAAAAATAATTTCTGTACTTAACAGTTCCTTAACTTAATCAGTCCCTGGCTGGTAGCGCTTTGCAGACTGTCATCAGTCTGTCTTTCAACCACATTTTGAGTAGCACTGCTCTTGACGAGAGCACTGAAGGCTTCCCACAGAGCCAGAAGTACAGCAGAAGGCCTGAGCTCTTCTGGAGGACATGTTTAAACAAAGATGGAAACGAGCCCAGGTTGTGTGCCTTTCCCCTCTCACCAGTCCAATGAACTTTTCTCACCAACTGGATGAACCACTTCTCAGGCTGGAAGGGGGGAGTGAAAGAGAATTAAGAAGTGCTTTTCCCAAACCTTTCCTTTCTAGGGTGGAACAGAGTGGAAATTCCCTTCCTTTTTTGTAAGACTAAGAAGTGAGAAATAATAAGTACCAATTTTGAAGGAGGAAAATATTTTTCCAAGCCTCAAAGAATGATTGATGGTTTATAGGCAATAAAAGGGAAAAAGAAATGGATTTAACAAGAACTGATGCAGCAGTACATCGATATAGGAAAAAGAACAGATTCTGATAAAAGGTTACAAAGGAATGATATGCTTAGGGGAAAACCAGGTTTCAATTAAAGCAAAAGGCAGTTGGTCTCCTCTGAAAGGGTTAAGAATGAAGGGGAAGTTTGTTAAATTTACCAGCATCTAATTTGGTTTCAATGGACTTTATTCCATGATAAATTTATTTCCTCTTTGATCCATTTAATATAATGTGAAGAGCATGAATGCGAATTCTGGTCCCACAGTTTAGAAAGTATGTGAATTTTTCTTAACCTTTTTAATCTTTGGTTTTGTTACTTATGAATCAATTATTGTAATAGATACCACGTACTTTCATTTTAATTGTTCCTAATATTCCATTGGTAATAAATAAAGGTTGAGTTTTTCATCCATCCTTCAAGTCTTCTTCCATTTTGACTCCCTTCCTTGAGGGCTCCTATTTCTGTAAAGAGGGGTTACCTTTGGAGAGAAAGAACTTTCACATATACTTCACAATCTTCTGTATTGTTGGAATGTTTTATATCAGGCAAGTGTTTACTTCCTTTTTAGCACCAGAATTAAAAAAAACCCAAAACTCAAAAAATAAAGTACCTGCTGTGACTTCCTAGCAAGTCTTATTCCAGGGGCAGTTATCTGGGCAGCCTGCTTAGGGCAGGGCTTCCACATGAAGGGGTGCAGGTTGAATTCCTCACTAAGAACTCTCAGAACTAAATCATCACTCTTTCATAGTGAGCTTAATATGTTCTCTGGTCCCTGGGCCACATCACAGTTGCTATTCCCACATATACTGGGTTATAATACACACAAACAGTACCCAAGGAAAAGCCCCAGCACAGAAGAGGGTTATGTAATTATTCTGAAACATCAAAGTACATGACCACAATAGTATACAGAACTTTTTTTCTGACAAATTTTGAATTTGTTCTGTAACAGAGCTAATACAGCAATGTTTCTTTTAAACTAGAGATTAAAAACAAATGGAAACTGTCCTTCTAAATGGGAGGGAGTATGTTTCCTGAGGAGGGTAGATGCTGTGAACCTGATTATTTCTCTATATGTCTATAACCACTCATGTGAATCTAGCAGTGTATCCTTTTAAGTCATGCAACTTGTATAATGTGTTTATTATCCTGAATTCCTATTATGTCCATAGCATCCTGCTATGTGTTTAAGCACATTACTCTAATCTTTACAACCACCATTTGGGAAGATACATTAATCCCCATTGTACAGAGGAAGAAACTTGCACAAGGGTCCACATTCAAACCCAGTTCTGCTTGATTCTGCTCTTTCCAACAAGCTGCTTTGCTTCTTTGCAGGGCTAGGGGCAGATAAATAAGAAAGAGGGAACACTATCAATTTCCAGGTACCAATTGGGTTCGTCATTTGTGTAGACTAAACCACGTTCCCATCTGAGATTTCTGCTCCTCCATCCAGTGGTTCTGGGTTCCCAGCACCATCAAAGTTCTCCCTTACTCAGTCTCTTTCTTGCCCCATATCTGAGCATGCCGGGTACCTAAACCTGGGGCCCAGAAAGTCAGCAGAGATGACTGTAGGCCTCTGGGATTCCTCATCAACAGTTCATAGCAGATTAGTAGGTTCTCAATCCCTCCAAGGGCTCAGGGTCCATTCCTCCCTGAGGACTTGCCAAAGAGCCCCATAAATCCTTCTGACCACCTCCTTCTCTCTCCCAACCTTACCACAGGAGCATGGTTGGAGTTTCTGAGGTCCTGGGACCACTGACTTCAAATAGACAGAATAGTAGCAGGGACTGAAGCAGGACTGGGTGGACAGAAGCTGGGTGTCCATTCCTCATCCTTAATTCCATCTCCACAGCAGAAAGGTGAGAGACCACTGACCCATCAGCAGCAGCTGCTGCTGAGTCAGGATCAGTCATACCTTAGAGTTGGGGAATTCTGTGAAGATCTCCATGCCCAGGATTTATTCCACTTTGAAACAAATGCTACTGGTCCCTCTAAATGCGCCAGTCCTCAAGGAGATGTCTTGGGAATCCTCTATGTTCTGATGTGAATGACTTGCTCAGACCCTTGTCTGAGAAAAACTTGGGGGTACAAAAGAGAGCATGTCATGGAAGGCCTTTAGGGCTGTTAAGTTTGAGAAGTGGGGCTGGGGCACCCTCACTCCCTATCTCCCTCTCCCACTCCAGCATCAGAATGTTGTAAAAGGTGGAGGCTGGGCCAGGATTAGGGATTAAACAAATACCACCAAATTTCCTATTCTATATTAGTCTTGTAGTTAGCCTCATTCCCTTGACTTTATTGACAAAGGAAGTTCTTTCCCTGATCTAAGCTAAATCTTTCAGCCTGGCTTTCAGTCAATTTTACTCCACATGCAAGCCCATCCTGGTTTCAAACGTGCTTTGTTCAGTTCCCAACTCATCTTTTTTTTTTTTTTAAGGTTGTATGTTAGGACTGTTGATCAAACTATGAAACTGAGAACTAAGAATGCAGTGGAAAGAAACTTGAAAGAAATGGGGTTCAAGGAGTTAAAAATGTGATAATAATGAAAACAATAACATTTGACGTGTGTTGGCATATACTGTTTCAGACATTGTTATTATATATGTAATTACTTTATATGTTATTTTATTTAATCCTTATAATATTTCCATAAAGTAGACACCTTTATTAATTACCCCCAATTTAGAGACAAGCAAATCGAGGCAGAGAATATAGTAGCTCATTAAAAGTCACACAGCTGCTATGTAGCAGAAATAGGATTGAAACGTAGATAATCTGTCTCCAGAGTCCCACTTTGGATTCTAACACTATGCTGAAATAGGAATAAACAGGAACAAGAAAAATGTGACATTATCCCATGTTTCCTTTATACCCTTACCTCCTGCTAGGGAACAAAATTGCAGTGGGGACCCTGTATTCTAATTCAACCACAGGTTCAAGTGGTTAATTGATTTACACCAAATCATACAGCAAATCTAAGACTGAACACAGGCTGTCCGAGTTTTCTGATCCTTTTTATTATACCTTCTGTTTTCCCATTGTGCTTCAAACACGAAGACATTTTTAATATATTCTTTGATGTTCTACTCTACTTTGGAGGGAAGACCTGGACCCTCAAGGCCTCTTGGGTAGTATTCAGTATGTGAGCCACTCTGAGTGCTGGGCTAGAAGCCAGAAGCAAGGGTCACTCTCCAGAGGATCAGCAGAAAGAGAGGAAGGTGATGACCTTGGTGCAAGCCTTAGCCTGGAGCACCAGGGAGGGCTGCTGGAGGAGGCAGCAGATGGCGGGCAGGGACAAGTCTCAGTCTGCCATTGATTCTGGCATTCATCTGTGCCCAGTGCCCCCAACCACCCAGTAAAAGGAAGTGCAAGTGTGAATGGAGGCATTATGAAGACACGCTTAGAGGAGGAGTGCAAATCCAGGGTCAAAGAGAGCTTCTGAGACTGTGTGAGGGGCAGAGGCAGCTTCTTCTCTGGCCAAGAGGAAAGTGGCTGCCAAGGGAAGAAAAAGGCTAAGAACTGGGGAGAGAGAACAGTCCTGGACTGGGATCCAGGAGATCTTGTTCCTACCTCCCACTTCATGTGACTCAAGTGGATGAGGGGATGATCCTTTTTGCACATTACTTTTCTGATCCTAGAAAGTGGGCACCAGCTGATATGACACTGCTATAGCAGTGCAATGGCTAAGGAAATGTGCTAGGATTTGGAGTCACAGCTCAGAGAGAATCCTGTGCCTTGGAGCTCAAAGAGAACAGAGATCCTACCTTTCTTCTCCCTCCTTATGTCCCTTGATGAACTTCTGATGCATAGAGGAAGCTGAGATGTGTGAGGCTTGGCGATAGGGTGAGGAGAGAAAAACAAGACTTAAGAGGCAAGGCAAGCTGGCAGGTGGAAGATGAGAAGGTGCAACCAGCTTCTGAAGAAAACAGTTTTCAGGGCAGAGGCTGACACTGGTGAGTGGGAGGAGAATCGATGGCTTCCTCCTCCTCCCCTTTGAGAGGAAAGGAAATGAAAGGTAGGTTGTGGGCATGAGTAGGAGGGTGTTCCGAGAATCTTGCCAAGAGGAAGTGTGCTAGTAGGGCCGACACCCTGAATACACCCTTATAGTACCTGCATGGGCACAGGCTGTGCTTGCCCTGTGGTTTTAAAGGGAGATGTTCCCAGAACTTGAGTGAGTTGATATCCTCCTTCCCCAGTAAAGGCTGGCCTTCTCTGTAGTGAACTGGGCAAAGCACAATGTTCCCAGGATCCAGAGGAGATGAAAGGACCCCCATCATGAGGGGAGCTGGGCTAGGCTAGGCCCCTTCTAAAGCCTCATCCTTTAGAAGGAAGTTCTGGTTCCTAAGCCAACTAGACTTCCATGTATTCCAAGTACAGCTTGGTTTATTACCTGTCTACACTTTATAGGAATCAGGGTGTGGGGATGTGAGAAAAGGCAAAGAAACATTGTTGTAGACAGGGCTGTGGCAGACACAGTCCTTTCCAAGTAGTTGGATGTCTTCACCCAGGACCAGGTTAGGATACCAGATTCTAACTTTGATGAAATTCAAGGACATAACTCTGGTCCTCAGATTGGGCATGGAAAGCCCATCCTTCCTTAGATCCTTCCTCCAGGCTATTCTTTATCCATTTAAACCTTACTGGTGAAGGTCACACCCACCTACCCCCTCCACCATTTTAACCTAAACTCTAGTTACACTGTCATTATCGTGTCTGAACCCAGTCCCTTCCACTGTGCCTGATTTTGATGCTCTGCTTTGTCCTTGGTGGGTAACAGAACTTTCCCAGCCTTTCTACCCCAACTAAGTTCTGTAGAATGTCTTTCCTCAGATGGAGAAGCTACAAAGCTGCACCAGATTATGGTTGTCTACACTGGGCAAAGAAGGAGTTAAGTTCCATAAACCAAGTACCTAGAAGTTCCATGAACCAAGTACCTAGAACTGATGGACTAGAGTTGGAGGGAATGAAATCAGAAGCCATGGACAGCTGGGAAAATTTACTATATGGACTGGAAAGACCATAGAGTTTGGGAGACTGAGCTAATGTGACTTCTGTAAAAGGAGGTTTATCTGAGCCTCTGTTGGTAAACAGAGAGTAAAGAAGTTGGGCTGGTTTGAAGCTGTATGCACCCCAGAAAAACATATTCTTAAATCTAATCCATTCCTATAGACCCATTTTAAGCAGGGCCTTTTGATGTGATTACTTCAGTTGGGGTGTGATCCACCTCAATCAGAATGGTCTTAATCTTCTAACTGGAGTCCTTCATAAACAGAATGAAAGTCATGGAAGCAAGAAGCTGAAATCAAGTAAATCCAAGAGAGGAGGGAGAGACCAGCAGGTACCACTGCCTTGCCATGCAGCAGAGGAGCCAAGGATTGCCAGCAGCTTGTCTTTAAGAAGAAAGTATTGCCTTGATGAGGCCTTAATGTGGACATTCGTGGCCTCAAACTGTAAGCTAATAAATTCCCATCATTTAAGCCAATGCATTTCATGTATCTGCTTTAAGCAAACTTGGAAACAAAAACAGTAGTCGTAGACATTCAATGTTTTCTTCTTTCTGATTTATATCACCAATAAGGTGGAGGGAGCACAGAGGCTGTAGTGCAGTTGGAGCGATTAGGCTTAGATAATGCAAAGGACTACCTCTGAGACAGGTGATCAGAAAAACCTACCTCTTTTCTCCCATATGTCTGGGCCAGGGGTGAGGACTGTCAGAAGAACATGGTCTTCGGTCAAGTGGATTTGGTTCAAATTCCACCTCTTACATTTACCAATGTGTCCTGGAAGGAGTTGGTTAACCCCTCAGAAACTGTCCCTAGATCGATAGTACAGGAATGTTAGCAACCCCACAAGATTGTAGGGAATCCATGGGTCAACATATGCCTAGCAGAGTGCCTGGAACCAAACTGATTCTAAGCAAATTCTATAGCATCTTAAATTCTGATCCTTACCCCCAACTATCTAAAATCTCTGTAGAAATGGTGGTTGCCTCACGTACGTCCTATTTATGCTCTGCAGGGACAGAGTCAGATGGAACCAGGAGGTGGAGTTGGATCCTGCACTGACTGCTCTCAACCAATCTGCTCTGATCTCTGGACCTGGGTTGTTTGTCCAGCTGGGAGTGTCAGGACTGGAGGCCCTGCATGCTTGGCTTTCTGTGTCCATGTGCCTGCTGTACATGGCAGCTTTGGCAGGAAATGCCCTCCTTCTGGGGCTGGTGGCAGTCAACAAGTCACTTTGGGCACCCATGTACCAGCTGCTGGGGCTACTGGCAGTTGCTGACTTGGTTCTGGCTGCATCCACAGTTCCCAAACTGCTGGCTGTGCTCTGGGGTCTGTCTGGGGAGATCTCCTTTGGGGCCTGCCTAGCCCAGCTCTTTGTTGCCCATGTGGCCTTAACTATGGAGTCCTCAGTGTTGTTGGCCATGGCTGTGGACTACTATGTGGCCATTTGCCAGCCCCTACTCTGTGGGCCTTGTTGACCCAGCATGTGGTGGGCATGGTGGCAGTAGCCACTGTGACCCACGGTGCCTGTGTCATGGCTCCCCCTGTGGCCCTGCTCCTGAGACTGCCTTACTGTGGGTGGCAGACTCTGCCCCACACTTACTGTGAACACATGGGTGTGGCTCGGCTGGCCTGCGATGACATGCACCACAACATCTGGTATGAACTGGCCACCACTCGGCTCTCCTCAATCCTGGATCTTGGGCTCATAGATGCTTCCTATGCCCTCATTCTCTGTGTTACCTGCCACCTGCCATCTCATGGTGCTGCTGCAAGGCCTTGGCACCTGTGGGGCCCACACCAGCATTATCATCCTCTTCTACACACCTGCCCTCTTCTCCTTCCTGGCTCACCATTTTGGCCTCCACACAGTGCCTGGCCACATCCACATCCTCCTGGCTAACCTCTACATGGTGGTCCCCCCTGCCCTCAATCCCGTCCTCTATGGGGAGTGTCTCAAAAGATCACTCAGAGGCTCAGGCACTTGCTTGGCTCTGCTGGGCAGGGGCAGTGAGGGCTGTGAGTCCTGAGAGGGCCTCCCCACAGGAATGAAGGGGCACCCTGTTTTGTCCAGCCTGTGCCCCCAGACAGCAGAAATGTGACCTAGACTTCTCTACCCTCTGACCTCTGACCCTATGCCCACCCCTGACCCTTGGGCAGAGTGCACATTGAACTGTCCTCTCCCTGTCATGGCCTGCCCTGCCTAGTCTGTCTCTGCTCTCCAACTCTGCCTTGATCTACACAGATTTATCACACACATATTGAAGAGTTTGGGCCTGGACCATGACAGACAGGGAGGCCCAGGTCACAGACTGGTTGAGGCAGGATGAGTCAGGATTTGTCCTTTTCCCATCACTCTTCTCAGCCAAAGCCAGATTAGTGGAAGGTGGTTCTGAGGGGGGCCTTTTGTACAGTAACTCCATGTTTGATGCAGGGATGAAGACAAGAGGAGGAACCTGGGAAAATGGCACAATCTGAATAAAACGAAACACAGCTTTGGGAAGTGACATGGGTTTCTGACCTGGGTGATTATTAATTGGAGTTTGGCAGGCCTGCTGGCTGTGGGAAGGAAGGCAGTGGTCAACACTGTGCCTAGTCCACTTAGCTCTTTCCCACTTTGCTAGGATGCTGAGGCTTCTCCTACTTTCCCAACTCATGCTGCTGGCTATTGGCCAAATGTGGGAAGTTAAGCCCAGCAGTGGTCTTCATGCATCATGCTCTGTCTGTTCTTCCACTCTTCCTTCTCTCTGTTCCTCAGAGGCCTCCGTAAGGTGCTGCACTTCTAGTGATAACACCCAGAGGCTGACCCTGGACAGGTTTCCTGGTCTCTGTAGTTGAAGTTTTCCCAGTCCACTCTGTTCTTATTTCCTTGACGTCTGTGGCCCTAGGACTTCATGGTTACGGCAAGGCCAAGCCAGAGAGGCTGGTGGAGAATGGGTCCCTGGCACTGGGCAGGAGGTCTGAGGGTGAGGATCTGAAGATTTCTCATCAAGGATTATTTAACAGGTCCCTGGCTCATTTTCCTGGTCATACTTTCACTTAAACTCTCACTCCTTTTCCCCAGAAGTGGAAACTTTGTGCACCTTTCTCTACTAGGTATATCCTAGGGAAAGGATTCTAAAGGGAGCCTGTTATAAACCTGGGCCCTTCCCTGGGTCAGGTCCTGGAAAGGGGTCTCCTGTGCAGTGTTTCTCCTGCTCATTGAATAAAGCCAGATTCGGTAAGTCAGAAAGTCAGAGAAGAGACTTTATTCTTTGATCAAGGAATGGAGAAGGGTGGACTCATGTTCAAAAAGACAACATCTCCCCAAAGGGAAGGGAACAAAGTTCTTTCTTGAGGAGTCAGGGTTAATGGGGAGGGATTGCCTGGGACTGCACCTTGTTTTCTTCTTTGTACTCAGACCTTTGCACACAGTGCTGTTTGCACACAGGGCCCGGTTGCTATGTTGGACAGAACTGGTCTCAGTTGTTTTTTACAGTTGCTGGCAGCAACTTGGGAATGTGCAGAAGCCTCTTCTTTGTACTCAGTGCTTCTGCACTTGATTCCTGAAAGCAAGCATAGCTCAAACAGAGGGTTAAGTAGAAATAACCTTAAGTAATCATCTGAGTGATACTTCATTCCAGTAACAATCCTGCCTCGCCTGTATATACTCCTCTTCATTGTTGAGGGGCGCTGCTGGAGGGAGGTCAAGCTTCTGTAGCTGCTTCCTGCTGAAAGTGGATATAGTTATAAGGGCCCAGTAAAGGAGAACTTTTCCCAGCTACCTTAGAGTTTATTTGATTTACCAGACTGAAGGCCCAGTTGTTCATAGACCTGGGCTATGACCATTTCCAGCTTAATAGCTGCCAGCCTTTTACTCAGGAAAGATATCAAGCATTAAAAAGACAGGAAGACAAGGATCAAATAGAAACAGCAGAATAATTGCTACTAGGGACCCCAGGAATGGGAGGAATCAGGAGAAGCTTGGGATTGTCTGCTTTATTATGTTCCAGATGTCTTTTGCCAATTGTTCTTTAGAGGGATTGTTAATATTTTGCAGATAGGTGACTTGGGTATATATTAATAGTTTCTTTATGTTTAGCTGTACAGCTGGAGGTATTGGTTACTGCACATATTCCCCTTCTGCCAGAAGATAATCTAAGGTAATCTGGTTATCCACGAGAAAACATTTGCCAACATGACTATGGAGATTCAATTTTTTTCAAGGGCAGTAGCACTGGTGTTGGCCATTAGATTATGTAAGGCAACCTCATTATAAACAAATCCTCCCCAAGGGACTAACATTCCTATGGCTAACATTCCTAGGCCAGCTATGATCATGCCTAGGGCATGCTTATTTTGGGAGTGACTTGGTAAATACATTTATCAGGTTTTAGATAGCCTATTGCACACTGGCCTCTTATGCAAACTTTATTTATACTTGTGCATTAAAGGTGCTTCAAAAGGAATCTGGCTTCTAGACTGCCACAGATGAAAATGTATCCATTGATGCACAGAGGACTTCCCAAACTGTTCCTTATAAAACTTGAATTTTTCTGAGAACTTTGAGACTGTCTAATGTTTTGCTGGGGTCAAATGAAAAGTTAGTTAATGGACCCAATTTCTAAGGCACCAGCAAGGAGTGTGATTTACTGGGTGTATGCGAACATGATTCTTTTCCCCAATGTTCCATTTCCTGGCTTTTTCTATGTTAGTTTGTACTTTGGGTTTAGGTGAATGTAGATTGTATAATTAGTGCCTACAATTTGCTCAATCTATTTTTCCAAATCCTGACAGAAGGGCCTCTTATTTTGGACTCCACTAATAGTAAAATTGCAAGAAGTTTCACTGGGCCTCTATCTGCAAGTGCCCCGTCATCTTGGACATCTTCAGCCCCTCAGGAACTTTTAAATCCTCCGACGGGGACTAGAGTTTCATAATTCCAGGTCCCATGTGGGAGATCCCCAATCTCTTGTGATTGGTTTTGGCAAGGGGTCATAATGAAGCATGGATGTGGACTATCAGCTAGCAGTTTTCTTTCTACTGGAGGTTTAAATTTTATATTTTTGGCCAGAAAAGGCAGTCAAGTCTGGGACCTGATGGAAGCTCTGCTCTGGTATAGCAATATATGAGGAAGAATTGGCATAGGGGTTAGGATGACATATCCAACAATTCTTTAATTTGCCTCCCCAAGCTAGAGCTTGGAAGGTTTTTATGATGAAGTTGCCCTGTCATTTTTGACCTTGCAAGTTAGGGATAGTAAGGGTTATATGGGCCAGGATTAAGAAAACAAGATTCATGGCTGAGCAGGTCATCCTTCACAAACCCAGAGATCTTCTGGCCCAAAACCAGAGCAAGATTACACTTATCAGAAATCCCATTACAAAATGAAAGCAAATGCATCCAAAGCCCCATTGAACAGCAAGATCTGAGAGAGGCTTGCAGGAGTAAAGAGGACGGTTACTATCTTGCAGCTTCTTAATGGCTATTTCAGTTGCCTTTTTTACTTTGGTGTGGTAAATCTATGGGGTAGTTCCCCATAATTTAAGGGCAGAGTGGGTTTGTTAGATATGACTCTTTCCACCTGGTTGTGAGTTGAACTCATGGGCTCCTGGTTTTTTCATATTTTCACATATAGCCAGTCCCTTGGTTTAAAAGGGTGTCGCTCCAGGTTGGTGGATTCTGGCATGACATGGTTGCTGTAGGCAGTTAGGGCCCTTATTATTTCACCTACATGTAGGTCCTACTTCAGTTGTTCAGACCACAAGGCATGAGCAAGCTTGGCTCCTGAACTGGTGAGACTGGTCATACATATATCAGCTTGAAAGTGCTAAGTTTTAGCTTTCCTTGAGGGGCCAGGTATACTCTGAGCAGGTCTATGGGGTGGAACTTAATTCCTCCTTCTGTCTTTTGGCATAGCTTAGCTGGAGTTTTTTAAAGGGTCTCATTAGCTTTTTCTACTTTCCCTGAAGACTGGGGTCTTCATATCGAATGTAATAACCAATAATATCCAATGTTCTAGAAAGCCTATGCATTTTCTGGTAAACAAAGCCAGGCCATTGGTGTTATAATTTAGAGAGCCATTTATGGACCAGTTTTCTTTATTCTTTAGTTTATACTGGCACCAGGGACTATTATAGAAAAAAAATCAGTAGCTTCTTGGTTAAGAGATTATATCCAAATGATTTCCTATGTCTTAAGATGTATCCTAGCGGGCTCTGCTACAGGATGGAGATAGATGTTTGAGTCCCCATACTGGAAAGTTTTTCCCGATAATTTGGGACCAGTTACCAAGGAATAGGTCCTGATGGTTTGTAGGTTTACAGATCTCACATAATTTTGCCCAGAGGGTTGAGGAAACACTATTGCTGGGGGTGCTGGCTAGCTAAAATGGCCCCTCCCTCCCCAGCACTTAATCTTACCCTCTAGAAACTGCAACCCTTGAAGTGGTTTTGAAGGACATTCCCGGGGATGATTTCCAGAGTCCAATCCCATCCTTTCGGGAGTGGCTCTCCTTCCTGTTGCAGGATATCCCATAAGAAAGAAGAGGGGACAGGTTCTGGACTCACCCCACTCAACCAAGGGAGCATTTGGTTTATGAGACCTGCTACCCACCCCTTCCCCCAGGAGTTGGAGTGGTGGGAGGAGACAAGATCTTTCTATGTGATTTGGCCCAGTCAAGGAAGGTAAGGATGTCCAAGCCAATTCCCATCAATATAGAGTATAGGAAATGAGAGGCTCTTAGGGACTACTTATGAGCCTCCTTTGGTGGTGGGTGGTTTTTCCTGGTGTTGACTTGAGAGTTTTGAGAGTATCTGTGGGGGGAAAAGAATTGCCCAGAACTCTTCGAGATAGGCAGATTGGAAAAGATAGAGTAGTGGAGAGACTCTCGTGAGAAGAGGTAAGTGCCAGTATGGCCAGAGAGGTGAAAGGAAGACAAAGAAAGGATGTAAGTGTTATCAGGTGACCTGGCCAACCCTTGGTGTAAGAAAATCATCTTTTCTCAGATCTCCCCCAGAGACCAAAAGTCTTTTGCTCCTGCCTCCCTTTGAAGCTAGGAGCCCCTGTTGGCCATGTGCACCTGATCAAATTCCTTCAACTGAGCATCCTCGGTTGTTTTGGCCTAGAGTTCTCCTATACCTGTCCTGCTGCTAAACCAAAAGTAAGCCAAGCAGTCTCCCACCCACTTGTGTTCATAAAGACAAACTCAGAAAGGACTGAGTGTGGCCACTGATGTCTGTTTCTGATGGCAGGAGGCAGAATGGGAATACTTAGTGACTAGACAGCCTTGGTTCCCCCTCTGCCTTATGAGACAAAGAGGGCCAAGGTTAGTCCTTGCAGAGGCAACAAAATTTGTGACTGACCTGGGACCCCTCCCTGGGTCAGATACTTGAAATGGGTCTCCTGTCCGTTGTTGTTCATGCTAACTGAATGAAACCAGATTTGGTAAAACAGAGCAGAGAATTTATTCTTTGATCAAGGAATGGAGAAGCATGAATTCATGTCCAAAAGACACCTTCTCCCCAAAGGAAGGGGAACCAGCTTCTTTTACTGAAGAATCAGTGTTAGTGGGGAGGGGATGCTTGGATATGCACAGTATTCTCTTCTTTGTACTCAGACCTCTGCGCTCGTACTGTTTGTGCACAGGGGCCAGTCTCTATCTTGGGCAGAACTGGTCTATGCTGCTTTTTATGGTTCCTGACAGAGACCTGGGCATGTGCAGAAGCCTATTCTTTGTACTCAGTGCTTCTCCACTTGACTCCTGAAAGCAAGCGTAGCTCAAATAGAGGGTCCAATGGAAATTTCCATGAGTAGTCATCTTGGTGGCACTCTATTCCTATAACATATGAGTAGTCAGAGGTCCTTTATATTGCAGTGCCCCTAATATCTGAATTTGAGGGTGCAGCAAAAGCTTGGAGGTAATAAAGAATACAGATAGCAGAGCTACAGAGGCCAAATTCCTCAAGGAAATCAAAGTGGTGACACATTCTTCATAGGAGATCTGAAATTCCCCTGATCATTTGGGTGGGTATGAGACATCCCATTGCTTGGGAAGTACTCGAGAGTGATGACAGAAGATAGAGTAAGCCAGGGTGGCCAACACTAGGAACAGTAGAGGGGTGCTTTTAGGGACTATGACTCCTTGTCTAGACCTCAGAAACCAAAATCTTCCTTTTCCACAAGTATGCTCCAGTTGAGAAGTCAGAGGACTTGAGGCTTGACCACCACCTGTGGCTGTTCAGAGGATATTGGGAGGGGGATTTTTTAGAGGACAAACAGTAGAGGCTGCTGGTATCAGGACCTCAGATTAGGGGACGCATTTGATTGGTGGAGTGGGATGGAAATGTTTAGAATGTCTGAGATAGTAGAGGAAGCTAATTCTTAGGGACAAGGGAGGGTATCTAAGAGAGGAAGCCAGTTTAACCAGTGTTGCTGAAACAAGTCCCCAGATGTACACTTTAGGCCTCTCCAAGACCTCATAAGTAAATGGCTTCTGTCCTCAAGATTGAGCAAGTAGGATTGCATTTCCTTCTAGAGTGCTCTCTCCCTCAAAATTGAGGGAAAGACCATAACCCCTCCTGAAAGTCCCATCCCAAGGGCCTCATTGGATGTCTCAAGTTTGCCTTAAGCTGTTTAGGCAGGAGAGCCCAACAGGGTGAGACAGATCTCAGCTTGGGGATGAATGAGAAAAACCCTGCTTGTAGTGAGACACTTGCCTCCAGCCTATCATTGAAGGTCCCATTTTGTTACAACTCTCTTTTTTACCCTCCGCATACTTGCTGACACTTTCATTTCTTCGAGAAGTTGCAATCTGTGCCTCTCCAGCTGAGATATTTACTTGAATGAGAGATAAAAGCCCAGGGAAGCCCCGAGGCTCACTCCACTCCTGCAGCTGATGCAAGATGCAGCCTATGCTGGTTGTCCTGGCTACCTTACTGCAGCTGCCCCTGGTGCTTCCAGGACAGCCCCAGGTACAAGCCTGAGGGTGCAGGGATCATGAGCAGACAAGGGAAATGGAGATATACTTCTACGACTTGGGCTGCCTTCCCTTGCTGCTTGGAGACTATTCAAGATCCACAGGCTATGGGAAAGAGTGAGATTGGAGAGACCTAGGAAGGGAGGGAAAGAGGATGAGATATTCAGTCTGCTTTGAGTTTCCCTGGCTTGTGTGGGCATGGGATGCAAGAGTGAGGAAAACAATGAACATGATGGACACATGCACCTTGCTCTGAATGAGGACTCATTTTCTGCAAGTGTGTGTCACCCTCTTCCTGTGCTAAGGATGCTGAGCTAAGGATGGCCAGTGCAGGCTATTCATAGACTATAGGACCTCTGCCTCATTATTCCCCTAAAGCTAAAGTATTGGGCTACAGTAGCAGGCTGAATAAATAGCTGGACTAGAAAAGCTGTGGTGGGATTTCTCAGAGAAGGACAAGGGTCATACATCTTAATTCTTGAAGACTGTGTATAGGAACCCTGCTGGTGCCACAGGCCCAATCAAGAACTTGGGAAGGAGTCTTTGATCTAGTACTGATTCATACAACCTCACAATGGGTGTTAGCATAAGGGAATTATAATAACTAACATAAGTAACTCTTAAATAGGCCAAGAATTGTCCCAAGTGCTTAAAAATATATCTATACACATTTACAATTATTTAGAAGAAAGCAATAAGGTAAGTGTCATGACTATTCTCATTATACAGATAAAGAAACTGAGGATAGAGAGGTTAAGTAATTTACCCAATGTCACAGAACCAGAAGTGGAAGTCAGTTTGTCTGGCTCTAGGGAAGGTGGATTTGATATCTGAGTTGAGAGTGTCATTAAGATAATAGGCAGATTCCAAATTGTGCATCTTCTTGCCCTAGCACCTTGCTTTCCTCTATCTATTCATCTGAGGCATAGGAACTACCTCCCACTGATCCCTTTCTGATCTTTGCCTACTCTTCCTCCCTCTTTGCTCCCCATAGTGTGGAGCTCTGCATCTCCCTTAGAAATAAAAGCACAGGATCTAGAACAAACATGATACTTGAGGGCAGCTCAGTTTTATCACTTATTAAGCATGTGACTTAGTAAAAGGTTGTTATTCTTTTAAGGAGGTACGAGGGATTGAATCTAGGACCTTGAGCATGGGAAGCAGGCACTCAACCACTGTGATACATCTGCTTCCCAGTAAAATGTTTTTAAAGATCAGAAACTTCTGGTGTTTCAACTATAAACTGCAGTTGTCAATTCATAAGATGACATGTTTTAGTGAATACTAATTAGCAGTCCAGACTCTGGTGCCCCATGGTTCTGTTCTTGTTCATTTATCTTCTTTGATGATTTGGAACTCTCTGTCCTATTGTTGAACATGGTGAATTTGAGGGAATCTGCTAAACCTCTAGAATGGGGGTACTGCAGGAAACTGAAACCTCTAAGCCTATCCCCTAATACTTCTCTTCACACTGGCCTTGCTTTCTCTACAAAGCCCCAAAGAAAAATCCACTTCCAGCCACAGGAACTGCAGCCAGATCCAGCTAGTGCATGAGGTGGAATGAGGTTAGCCCCACCAATAGGGGCTGGAAGGGAATGGCAGCTTCCATTCTGGGAAATCAAGGGAAGGGTGACTCAAACCCATGGCAGGGGGATGTACAGGCAGTGGAAAAAGTTCCTGTTCAGAAGTCTTCTTAAGCACTCCAGAGCACAGTCAGCCTCTTCTACATTAAATTCCCAAACAACTTATCATGCATGACCCAAAATACTTTTTATGCTCAATATTTTTGTGGCCATGTTTTTACAGATGCTGAAAAGTACGCTGGGCTTCATGGATGAGGGTGGTATATGCCACTGTGTGGTCCACTTGCCTAACTCCATCCCCCTGCAGCACCTGGAGCAGCTGCAGAGTACAGCCCAGAAGCTCATGGACAAGTAGAGCAGGAGCTCTCCTGGGTGAGTCTGGGGCTGAGAGCTACCCAAGCTCATCCTCTCTGTGATCCACTCTGGGGATAAGCCTTGGGAGTGGAAGACCTGAAAGAAGTATAGCCCTGATCATTGAGATGCATCCTTTTTAGGAGGAGGAGGAGGGGCATTAGATCACTGTTCTTGGGATTTCCAGTGCTAGTAACAGAGAAGCTTATGTAGGGGGTACTTCCTTAATAGTGGATGAATTAACAGATCCACTGGAAGATGGGGAGAAGGAATTGTGGTACAGGTATAGAATAAGCAAAGGCTTGAAAGTGGATGACTAGTAAGTGCAGGCAGGGAAGAGATTGAGTTGAAAACTTAAATTAGGAGCAATAGGTAAAGGGACTTGTGGGCCAAGCAGGGAGTTTAGAATTGGTCCTCTAAGTAAGGACAGGTGAACAGAAGCTCTTCAGCAGCAGTCGAGACATGGTTAGATTTGATTTTTTAAAGGTCATTTATGAAGTTCCTGGGGAAGATTGATTGGATGAGGTGAGACTGGAAGCTGAACATCTGTCCATTCATTCACTCACCAAGCCACCCCTGAGGGCATGGCTCTAACCAGGAGGAGGCAAAGAAAATCTGGTTAATGCAGGCGAGAGTGCTTTTATTCCCTGCAGGGAAAAGGAGGATATGAGTTTTCTCAACTGTGTAATGGAGATGACACTAATGCCCACTCTTATTTGGAAGCAAATAAGTTGGCAGATATGGAGGTGCTTTGTGGGCCACGTGGCAGAGGGAGGGTATGAATGGATGGGGAAAGCTGCAGGTGTTGAAGTTTGGGTGAACTGCCTGTCCATCCTGCCTATGTCCAGGTCAGTGAGTGCGCACGACTCATTGAAGATGGGCATAACCAGGTCCTGGAAATGAACCATGCAAATGTGACCAGGATTCCCGGTGCCCCTGTTTCTTCTTATGAGGACTCAGCCTTCAACTAGTTATGCCTGGAGCTGCAGGGAGCACAATAACTGGTGACCCACCTAACGGCCCAGGAAGGAGTTAATGGGTCTGGAGACCTCCTCCATAAACTCCAGAGCCAGGTACATGTATGGATTAAAGAACCCCTCTGCCCTCCTCAGCCTTCCATCTCATCTAATCTCACCACAATGAACATTTCTAAAATTACTTCTTTCTGGGGGAGAGTACCCTGAACTGAGGAAGATGGGAGCCTGATTTGTTTGGTGGGCTGCTTTTCTTAAGAGCTCTTTGCAACCAACACCCTGGCATCTCTGTTCCTTAGAGGACTATTGCAAGCTTCATGCTTGAGCTTCTGGCTGACTCTTACCAGCCCAGCTTCCATGCTCTCTGCTAGGAGGTGGATGTCCTCCAGGACCAACTGCACGAGTGTGAGAGGGAGACGGAGAGGGAACTAGAGCAGGCCTCCAACCACCCTGGTCCACCTCTGCCCCTTGGTGAGGCCCTAGATTGAATTTCCTGAGATCTTTTATCTCTAATGACAGGGTTGGGAGTGTGGGGCTTGCTAAGGTATACTGAGGGGAGGGCAGTAAAGATCTTGGTAAAGAATACATCTTTCATTTTCTTGTTTACTGTATCACTAAAGGATGCAGACAAAGATTGGTATACTCTCACACGTTGATATATTCACATACACAGACACTCTTATTTTTTTTATTTTTAACATATTTTTAAAAATTAAATTTAATAGATCACACAGAATGTTACATTAAAAAAACATGAGGTTCCCATATAACCTACTCCCCACCCCCACCCCCAACATTTTTGTAAATTGTACTTTTTTGAAGATACATACATCACAAAAATGTTACATTAAAAAAGCATAAGAGGTTCCCATATACCCGCCAACCCTCCACCCCACTCCTCCCACACCAACAACCTCCCCCATCATTGTGGCACACTCATCGCACTCAGCGAACACATTTTGGAGCACTGCTGCACCACATGGATAATAGTTTACCCTATAGTTCACACTCTCATCCAATACATTCAGTGGGTTATGGCAGAATATATAAAATCCAGCATCTGACCCTGCAATATCATTTAGGACAACTCCAAATTCCAAAAGTGTCCCCATATCACATCTCTTCTTCCCTCTCCATGCTCTCTGCAACTACTGTGGCTACTTTCTCCACATCAATGCTACATTTTCTTCTATTACTAGTCCCAATAGTTTTACAGTAGAATATTAGTAAATCCACTCTGATCCATATTTTATTCCATAGAGACACTTTTATAATACTTGAAGATATAAACATACCTATAGTCATACATACACATTAACCTCTTGTCATACAAAACCATGTCTGATTATACACATATATGCTCACTCAAGAATATGGTCACACACACTCCAACGCACACACAATTATGCTTTCATACTCTGCTCACTGTAGGCTGCATGCTACACACTTGCTTATCTCTTACCTGCTCCCCTGCTAGATTCCTGTGCCCACGGAGGCCTCCAGAAAGTCAGCAGACTCCTTTCGATGCAGCTCAGTTGGAGAGGCTTCTCACATAAGGCAGGTGCCTAGGGCCGAGACTTGACACCCAATCCAGCCTCTTCTCTCTTCTCTCTACTGGGTGGCCCCTCTGTGGACAGATGGCAGGTAAGTCCAGGATGACTTCTGTTTTGCAACCCAAGGCATCCCAAAGTTCCCTATCTTTACCCAGCAAGTTTCCTTGTGGTCCCAGTCCACTTCCTCTCCCTATTTCATGTATACCTTTGGATAATCCTAGCCTAGGCTTGACAGGTCATCCTAGAGCTCTTTTTATGGGTCAAGGATGGCCTAGATTGCCCTGAGCTTCTTCCATAGACTCACAGTTTAGAAATTTCTAATTGTATCCCAGGCCAAAGCTGCTGCTATCCCTAGTCTAGGCCTATCTCAAAAGCAAACTCTTCCATATTTGAGCCTTAGAATCCCAAATTCCTGCTCACAAGAAACTTAATTCCAAAGGTCAAATCTTAGAGAATACGTTAGAAATATCTTTAGCCAAGCTTGAGGCTTGAAGGCAAACAGATCTGAGTTTGAATCTTTTCCTGCCACTTAAGCTATGTGACCTTGGAGAAATGAATTAATGTCTCACACATTCTTTGTTATTCATAAAATGGCAATAATTAAATATAGGAAAAGTTCACATGAGATTATATAGTAAAGTGTGGGCAACATATTAAGTGCCAATAAATATTTATTAAATGAAAGAATGGCTAAATGGATCGATGAATAGATGAATGAGCCCCTCATGAACCTGGAAGCCTGGTTAGGGTAGAAAGAACAACTCACAGATATGTGAAAGAATGTAAAAAGTCAGTATGTGCAGATGTATGGTATAAAGCCAACTGAACAGGAGCTCATGAGTGTGGGCTGAACCAATCATGGAAAAGCCTCTTGAAGCTCAGCTCAGAAAGACTGGAGTTACTGGTAACTACACTTCCCAATTCCTATAGACACTCTATGCATGTTATATGTGAACTTCATTTGCATGCCTTTGCTCTTCAGATTTTCTCAAAATTCCTGTGGGCAAGGTAAGACAGGATTTACTGTCCAGTGTTAAATGATAAAAATACTGATAACTCAGGGATCATTTAAGAAGTTTTCTAAAATCACCTCACGAGCATATATCTTCCTGAAACCAGGTCCAGAGCTATGTCTTCCTACAGGACACCCACATCCCAAGGGCAGGTAAATGAAATAAAATCTAGACATAGAAGAGTGTCCATCAAGAAGAAAAAAAAGGAAAAATAGCTATTTGTTGATCACTCAGTTTGAGACACTGTGCAAATTGTCCTGACAATCAATGAGATAGATCCTCTTACTTATCAGCTGAGTGACCTTGAGCAAATTACTTAAACTTTTTGAGACCCAGTCTCCTAACCTGTGGGGATAAAACCTACCTTAGAGAGCTCTTACTGTAATTAAATGAGATAATTCACATATAGTGCCTCTTCCACATGATTGGTGTTTTATTACCTTTACTGTTACTCTATCAATTATTTATTTATTTATTTATCTCCCCTTCCCCCTCTGCCCCAATTGTCTGTTCTCTGTGTCTATTTGCTGTGTGTTCTTCTTTTGTCCACTTCTGTTGTTGTCAGCGGCACGGGAATCTGTGTTTCTTTTTGTTACGTCATCTTGTTGTGTCAGCTCTCCATGTGTGCGGTGCCATTCCTGGGCAGGCTGCACTTTCTTTCATGCTGGGCGGCTCTCCTTACGGGGTGCACTCCTTGCACACGGGGCTCCCCTATGTGGGGGACACCCCTGTGTGGCAGGGCACTCCTTGCGCGCATCAGCACTGCACGTGGGCCAGCTCCACATGGGTCAAGGAGGCCCGGGGTTTGAACCGCAGACCTAACCACTGGGCCAAGTCCGCTTCCCTCTATCAATTATTTTTATCAGAGTATATAGTGACAGAGGAGGGATTATAACTCATTTGTTTTATTCCAGACAAATAATAAAACAAATGAGTTATAACTTGTTCCTGTTCTTCCTTAGCTCACTAATATGTACATTTTAATTTTTAATATGTACATTTTTAATAGTACTTTGTTACCCTGCTTATTGCTGTAACCTGATAATTCTGATGTGGGGGCTTGGCCTAGGTACTTTGACTACTACCAGCTGTACAAGTCCTATGACTACTTAGTTCTGCTTAAGAACTATGAGGAGAGGAAGATGGGCTATGATGATGGCAGCAGCAATAATGTGTACAAGAACTTCATGTACTTTAACTACTATGACACCGGTGACATGGCCAAGGTCGACTTTCCTTCAACACCCTGGTACTTCAGCACCCCTTGCCTGGTGCCACCTACAACAACTGTTTCTCCTATGCTGGTGTGCCCTGGAAGGACTTAGAATTTGCTAGTGATGAGAAGGGGCTGTGGGTGCTGTATGCTACAGAGGAGAGCAAGGCAACCTGGTGGTGAGTCGTCTCAATGCCAGCACCTTAGAAGTAGAGAAAACGTGGTGCACCAGCCAGTACAAGCCTGCTCTATCAGGGGCCTTCATGGCCTGTGGGGTGCTCTATGTCTTACATTCACTGAGCACCTGCCAAGAGGAGATCTTCTATGCTTTTGATACCACTACTGGGCAGGAGCGCCATGTCAGCATCCTACTGCACAAGGTACTTGACACGTTGCAGAGCATCAGTTACTGCCCCTCTGACCACTAGCTCTATGCCTACAATGATGGTTATCTAATCAATTATGATCTCACCTTCCTGACCCTGAAGCACAGACTACCAAGACCCCCAGCCAAAATACCCTCTGGGGGTGTTCCATTAAAACCTGTCAAACCCTATATGTCTTTCAGGCCCTAAGATACCTGAGCAGGGCTGGGTATTAGATGAAGCTTATCCTCTTCCTTACCTCCTGGTGGATAACTCCAAATGATCATTAACGCTAATGTTTAATCATGTCTAGTTAAATGCTTTTAAAATAAATTTCTCAATCAGCATATTATGCTTCCTTTTAATAATGATGTAGGTGGGTTTGATTGGGAAACACACAAACAAACAAAAGTCAAAACATCAGCTAGAAAATGTGACCATTTTTCTGTGGTGTTTGGGATTGCATTATCTGTATTTTGAAAACAATGAATTCAGCTCCTACAATTCTAAGATTTCGACATATATTTTTCAGAATCGTAAGGTTCAGGCTGAGAATACTTGGCTCCAGTGCAGAAGCTATAGGGGATCTGGTTATTAGAGTGAAATGAGGAAATTTCCTCTCCTGCCCCCATATTCTTGTGGAGTCCCTGAGGAGCAAGGGGGGCAGGTTCTTTTGGTCTGAAAAGCAATGTTTCTTCATCCTGGCTCAATCTCACTTTTGAATGCAATTGGGAGGGATGACTCAGTCTGAGTCAGGCTCCGGGAAATTAGCAACTGATAACTGAGACTGAGGAGGGTCTGACATGGATTGGGCTGGAGGTCTAGACAATCTCAATAAAAAATCTTTTGGTGTGATAGCAGGGAGTCTGGCAAACTGATTATAGTCTCTTTGCTTGTCTTCAATATATTGAGAACATATGGGCCTATAGTTTCTCTTTGTCTCTTGCAGGCTGCTGCTGCTCCTCTCTACCAGGCAGGTGGATGAAGTGCTCAAGGATTCAGATTCTTGAAATCCTTACAGTCACACAGAGGATAACAGAATACATCATACACATGATTTTCTGCCAGTTCACCATACATAAATTCACAAATATGCACTCAATTGGACATACGCATTCCCATATATGTATATGAGAATATACATGATATTCCCACCCACCCCCAAACATTAAAATAGACATTATATATGTATATATACATTTTAACACTTCTACTAATAGGAAATTCATGAGGTTCCCCAAATAAAAATCAAATGCCATCCTCCAAATTGCTCAGGACTGAGAATCTGACTTTTTAGCAGCCTGACCCTGTGCCCTTTAGGAAACTTGCTAGTAATTATATTCATCTTAGATACTTTGACCCAAAAGACCAGGTTGGGAGTTGAAGCAAATTGTTCTAAAATTCTACTATAATACATATAGGAAAGACAGAGTGGTAGGCGAATAAAAAATGCTTTACAAAAAATGGCTCACTCACCTTTAGTTTGGAATGCCCTCAGAGGTAGCATATCTGGCTAGCCCCATTCCTCCTTTCTATGGCAGAGGACATCTTTTCTCCACCACATGGGAGCACTCTCAATTAAGTCTAGAATCCCCAAACATAGACCCCAGAGAAAAGCAATCTCTCTTCTAGGAGAGACCCCATTCTTACACATTGGAATGTGGTTTTATCTATGCCTTCAATTGACCCAACTTTTCATACAGCAAGCCTAATATCCTTGTAAGGGACACACACACAGAACCATACATCTCACAGAAACAACCTGGTCTTTGGTTTGTTTGTTTTTAAATAGTTCCATAAAGAGAACTTTGTCCACAATTCAGATTTCCTTATTCTATTTCATTCTGGACACTTGAAGCCCCATGTATGTTTTCTTCCCTTAGTCATTCCTACCATAGCAGAGGCTGTGAGGCTAGAGTTGACATCACAATATCCTTTTCTGAAGATGATATGCTTTTGGTGGGTGAAGGAGGGGGAGGGGCAGCCCTGGGAGGAGTCATCAGCACTTAGTCCACCCAGTGCCACATATGAATCAGTAGCCACTACAGCCCTCAGCTGGGCCACATCTGGAGAGCTGGGTGGGGGTACAACATCACAGAATACCTGGTCCCAGCCTGGGAACGCATCCCTTTTCAGGCAACAAGGAAACTGGCCCGTGGCTTAAGAACACAACACCTGAGACAGAGTCCAGCTGGAACATTTGCCTGCCCTCACCCCTTCTGCCCCTGCATCTACCTGTTCCCCATCTGCCCTTCTCTAAGGTCCATGCCATATGTGACTCCCCAAACACCCAGGATGGCCCAGAGTGGGGATCCTTCAAGTTTGCCCACAGACAACAGTATCTCTTCGAATGTCGTCAGAGTGATAGTGAAGACACCAGGCAATCAGGATGACTTTATGGTAACTGATGACACCTCGGTGAGGCAGTTCAAAGAGAAGCTATCAGTTCATTTCAAATGCCACATGGAGCAGTTAGTGCTGGTCTTCATGGGCCGCCTTCTCAAAGACCATGACACACTGAGCCAGAGGGGCATCCTGGATGGCCACACCATCCATCTGGTCATCAAATCCAAGCATGGCCCCCGACCCTTAGCCCATTCCTCCCAGAAACTGCCAATCAACGAGCCCAGCCACCAGGATGAGAAGACAAAAAGGAACAGCAGTGGGATGCCTCAGTCTGCTGGCATGAGACAAACCCCAATGGAATCAGCCCTTTTGGTGGAGTCTGAGATGCACAAGGTAAATAGCCAGAATATAGAAATAGGCAATCCAGAGAATCTGCTCGAGAATCCTAGCATTCAGCAGCTGCTGTCCAACGTGGACTTCATGCAGCAGTTCATCTCAGAACACCCAGAGCTGCAACAACTGATGCAGCAGAACCCTGAGGTCTCCCACATCCTTGATAATTCTGAAATCTTATGGCAGACTCTGGAGCTGGCCAGGAACCCCGCCATGATCCAAGAGATAGTTCAGATCCAGCAATCTGCACAAAACCTTGAGCACCCACTGAATCCCCAGTCATATCTGGGCTTAGAGACAATCTTAGGTGGGGACAACATCTTGGGTCAGGGCTATGCTGATTTTAATGACCAAATGCTCAACAGCTTGCATGATCCCTTTGGGGGCAACCCTTTTACAGCTCTCCTAGAAGGACAAATGCCAGAACAAGTCCAGTCCTCACCCCTACCTCCGCCACCATCCCAGGAATGTCAGGACCAGCTCCCACAGCTTCCTACAACCCGAGTCATCTATACCAGTTCTTGTGGTTTATCCTCAGTTACCTCAGCTAGTGCCATACCCAATAGGGTCAATTGTGCTGCCAGAGTCAATGCTGCCACTATTTCTACCAAAGGTCGAAGCCAGATCTGTGCCATTCAGCAGCCATCTGGGGTGCCAGCCCTACCCAGCATAGAGCTCACTCAGCAGCACCAGGCAGAAGGCAAGGATGCCACCATATCTCTAGGTGGCTCTGACCAGAGACTGAAGGATGATCTTCAGCTTTCTGTTGAGCAGACCAGCTCCCAGATCACAGGAAGCATGATGCAGGTGCTTATGAATAATCCTTACCTTGCAGCCCAGATATTGTTCATGAGTATGCCTCACCTGAGTGAACAGTGGAGACAGCAGTCACCCACATTTCTGCAGCAGACACAACTTTCTGATCTACTGATAGCCTTAGGCAACCCTAAAGCATCACAGGCAATATTGCAGATTGAGCAGGGTCTCCAACTTCTGGCCACAGAGGCCCCTGTTCTTCTGCCTTGGGTTGCACCCTATCTGTGGGGCCTTGGTTGGCTTCCAGTCCCCAGCTGCAACTACCCTCCTGATATGGTGCCCTGGCCCTGGGATATACCAGATATGGCTGAGCCCAAAGGGCCTGAGGGCTGCCAGAAATCTGGAGCAGTCCTACAGAGGCAACAGTATCTATCTGGAGACCCTTCTCACAATCAACAAGCCCCTGAAATTCGTTTCTGCAAACAATTGGAATATCTCCACGCCATGGGCTTTGGGAACCAACATGCCAATCTGCAGGCACTCATTGCCACTGAAGGAGACACCAGTGCTGCTATCCGCAAACTCAAGAGATCCCAGGGATTCTAATCACCATGGCTACCTACCAGCTTGCAACCTGCCTGCTGGCCTATTTGACTGCATTATCTACCTTTTCTCCCTCTTCTGACTCTTCCATCCAGGAACAGTTTTGGGACAGGAGAAACCAACCAATGCTTTCCTTACTGAATAACAGACCATTGACCATGGCTAGATCTGTCAATAAAATGGCTACATCTACTTGTTCCCATCTGAGATTTGGCTTTATTTCCTTTGCAAAAAAAGCAACTAGTTGTTTGTGATGTCTCCTATCACCTACCATATATGCATGAAAAGACACATAGACACACACACACAAACACAAATGTACCCCATATGTATATATCAATATAGAGATAAAAAGAGTCACAGTTGCACACATAGAATCACATGCACAGATATGTAAGACCATGCTCACATACCCTAGATTATGCATATGTAGCCTCAGAGGTGTACACACATACATAAGCTCACAGACACAGATCCACATATATAGGCATATATTCAACACACAGAGAAGTTCATGCAGGCATGTGTACATACACATACACAGAGATACCTAGAGACACGAGAATAAATGCACAGGTATGGAAAGAAGATAGTAACATATCCATAAAAAAGGGGGAAATATTATATAGATATTTTGCCTTAAAGACTGTCTTCCTTGATTTCTCAAACCCAGGTTGTTCAGGTTGAAAGTGGAAGAAGTAAGAGCTGGTGGACTAGAGCAGGAAGAACCCACATATCAATGAGGTCTCAGTGAGTATTTAGCATCAGTAAGATCCACTTGAAAGTTGCTGTAATCATAGGGCTTTAAAGGGGCTATTTCTATTCTCTCTTTAACACAGAGTGACACAGGTAATGCCACCCTCAATGCATGTTCCAGTCTCCACACACTCCATGGGGTAAGGCACCTTCCAAGAACATCACACACTTTTACATATCCAATTTTTGTAGCTTATATTTTCTAGTTAGCTAAGGCCCCACCCCCTCCTCTTCCTGCCTCACTTAGAAGATTCCAGCCTGGTAGGATATGCAACCAATTCTGGTTCAATTACTCAATTACCAAAAAAAGTTGTAATTTAGGCATTGAAGTAGAGGTGACAAAACCAAGATCTTTAAGGTTGTTAAGGAGATGACTTTCTCATGTGGGGATGCAGACAGCATTCAAATTAAGTAAAAAGCATGTTAAGTAGTGATATATGCAATGAAGAAAAATAAAATAGGATAAGCTATTTTAATAGGGTGACCAGGGAATGTCTGAAAAGGTGACATTTGAACAGAGATTAGAAGGAAATGTGAGACTGGGAGAAGAATGATATAGGCAGAAGGTTACCTAAGAGTAAAAACCTCAAGGTAAGATTACTCTTGTGTCTGAAGAATGGCATTAAGAGATGTAGCTGGAGTGAAAAGAAAAAAAAAGTAGGAAAGAAAATCAGAGAGACCATGAAGAGCTTTATAGGCCTGGTAAGGACTTTGAATTTTACTATGAATAAAAACCATAAAGTCATTGAGGGGTTTTCAGCAAAGGAAAGGATTCAATTTATCCATCTTGCTGTTGAGTGGAGGATAGACTATGGCAGAGAGAAACATTGAAAACAGAGAAATAAGTTGGGGGGCTTTTGCAATAAAGCGTATGAGAGATGTCTGGGCCTATTAGATTGGGATCAGTGGAGATGGAGAGAAGTAGTCAGATCCTAAACTCTAAATGTATGCTCCTCACAGACCATCATCAGGATCTAAAGCCCATAAGGCTCCCAGTGATTCTGGCAAGCCCAATGCCACCACACAATCTACCAAAAAGATAAATCCCAAGACTTATAGTTAAAACAGACTTTCTACCACCCCCATTAAGATGTCTCTAATAATCCTGATAAGGCTTACACCCAGTTTGACTCAGCCTACATAAAAAGCCCAAGCCTTGGGGAGCCGGTGAAGCTCAGTGACTGAGGTACTGCTTCATATTTGCAAGGTCCCTGGTTCATTCCAGGGGCTTCCTAAACAAACAAACAAACAAACAAAAACAAACAAAAAATGCAGGTTTTTTGCTTTGATCTACATAAAAAGCCCAAGGTCATCTTTCCGATTTTTATCCCGATAAGCTCTGAAAACTCATTTGACCTCAATTTTCCATATTCACCAATTCCCCCAACCTTTCATCCTACTGCTTAGAACCCATAGTTTAACAAGAGAAAAACTCTCATATCAACAATCTTCCAATCTGGCTGTTGACTGAGACACTGCTTCTCTGGCAGTGATGGCTATTTTTCATTTTCTGTGGACTTATAAGTGACTTCCTTGTACATTCTTGCTGTTTTCTCTCTGGTTTTCTAGCTTCAACATCATTTGATGATCCATCAATATAATCATCCTGGCATAGTGCTCACCTAACAAACTCAACATGGTTATATCCAATTCTTTGCCTAATCTCATTGTAGGCAGAGTAAAGCACACAGCTGTGCTCATAAGGTTCATTTAAATTCACCACCGAAAGCCTGAATTAGCCTCTTATTAATTCTATTGCATTTTCCTAATCAAAAGGCTCTCACCAAAATCAGCATCAGATTCATCAAAATCAACAGAGGTTATATAAAAACACATATTTCTGAGCTCCACTCACAGGGGTTCTAATTCAGTAGGTCTAGGGTAGGGCTCCAAATTTTGTTATTTCTAACAGGTTTTCAGGGGGTGCTACTGCTGCTGGTCTGAGACTATGGATCAAGATCACTGGCCTGCTTGATTCACACCCTATATTCTTTGAGATGATCATTTCATACCTTTTCTGTTCATCTAAAATTAGCACCTGTTTTTCTAGTCTCATTCATTGCTGTTTTCTTGTATTCAACAAGATAGACATGATCAGAGGGGATCCCTGCTTGCATCACTGCCAAATGTACCAACTAACTTGCATCTGTACCTATATAATGTGTGCTCCATCCTGCTATTATGAGTAAACTCTCCAATCTCCTATGTCAAACTCTTCACTTGAGCAGTTGATCCAAATCCCTCTAATCTATCTACTCAATGACTTATTCTTTCAATTGTTTCTTATTTTGTTCTCATCAGAATAAAAATATGGGGAAGCGGACTTGGCCCAGTGGTTAGGGCGTCCGTCTACCACATGGGAGGTCTGCGGTTCAAACCCCGGGCCTCCTTGACCCGTGTGGAGCTGGCCCATGAGCAGTGCTGATGCTCACAAGGAGTGCCGTGCCACGCAGGGGTGTCCCCTGCGTAGGGGAGCCCCACGTGCAAGGAGTGCGCCCCATAAGGAGAGCTGTCCAGCACGAAACAAAGTGCAGCCTACCTAAGAATGGCACCGCCCACACAGAAAGCTGACACAACAAGATGACGCAACAACAACAAAAAAGAAACAGATTCCCGTGCTGCTGACAACAACAGAAGCGGACAAAGAAGAAGACGCAGGGAATAGACACAGAGAACAGACAACTGGGGCAGAGGGAGGGGAGAGAAGTAAATAAATAAATAAATCGTTTAAAAAAATGATTTTAAAAAAAGAATAGAAATATGATGTTAGAGTCCCATCTTTTTTTTTTTTTTAACTCTTATCCTTCATCTCTTTTCTCTTATTATCTTACTTTTGTTGGATCCACTTCTCCAATCCATTTGCTCTTTTTATTTTTATATCTTTTTTCTCTTTTAAAATTTTTCTTTACATTTTTGTCTTTTTTTAAAAGATAAATAGATCACACAAAATGTTATGTTAAAAAACATAAGAGGCTCCCACATACCCCACTTCTCACCACCCCCCTCCTCCCACATTAGCATCTCCTTTCATCAGTAAGACACATTCATTGCATTTGGTGAATACAATCTGGAGCACTACCACACCACATGGACCATTGTTTACATTGTAGTTCACACTCTCCCCCAGTCCATCCAGTGGGTTATGGCAGGATAAACAATGTCCTGCATCTGTCCCTGCAGTATCATTCAGGATAAAGCCAAGTTCTGAAAATGCCCCATATCACACCTCTTCCTCCCTCTCCCTGCTCTCAGCAACTCCTGTGGCCACTTTCTCCAGATCAATGGTTCGATTTCTTCCATTGCTAGAGTCACAGCAGTTCTATAGTAGAATACCAGCAAGTCCACTCCAGTCCATATTATATTCCTCCATCTTGTGGACCCTGGGATGGCAATGTCCACTTCACCTCTAAATTGAGAGGGGGCTTAGATCCCACATGGCTGATTGATGTGATTCTCCTGCTTGCAATTGTAGGCACTCTTGGTTCCCTGGTGTGGTGGTTGACCTTTCTCACCTCCCTATCAGCTGACCTGGGTATGTCCAATGAACCAGAGAGTAGGTGCTACAACTCTACTGAGGTTCAGGACCCGGCTGGTACATGGACAGTCCAGAGATTCAAGTCTCCTGAGCATACACAAACCCCAGTGCCAGTCACCCATGTGCTCTTAAACCCACTCCAATAAGGGTGGCTTGCCCCCACAACTCTTCCAAAACTGGTCTTTTCATGGTTCCCAATTCTCTATTTTATCAAATCTGATGGCCAATTTTCAGTTCTCATCCTACTGATGTAACAGCATCATTTGACATGGTTGTTTACTCTTTCCATTTTTAAAAAACTCTTTCTTCATTTGGTTTATCTTGCTATTTTCTTTCCTGCCTTTTGTTTTTTTTCCAGCTTCCTTTGCTGAATTATTTGGATCTTCTGGTTTCTAAATGTTATAGTGCCCTATGACTCAATCTTTTTATTTCTCTTTTTCTATACTCTCACTAGATAATCTAACCAGTCCCATGATTTTCATTACTCTCCATATACTGATGAACTATAGATGCTTAATAGTCAACCACCTTCCTATATCTTCACATGTATATATGGAAGAATCTCAAATATACATAAAACTGAACTGTTAATTTTCTGTTTAACAGCATGATCATTCCTGATTGTTTTATCTCAGTATATAACCACTTCATTCTTTGAGTTCCTTCGGGGAATAATAATAATAAAAATAATGCTTGCTTTGGCAGCACATACACTAAAATTGGAATGATACAGAGAAGATTAGCAAGGATGACATGCAAATCCATGAAGTATTCCATACTTTTCAGTCTTTAATTATTAAAAAAATAATAATAAAAGTAAAATAAAAACTTCATGTAATTCATGATCCCTCTTTTATTTCCCATATCTTATCTGTTGGGAAATCCATTTAAAACCCTAAAAATATAAAATTCAAGGTTAACATTGAATCACAGAAAGTCAAGGACATAAGATGCCAGGAAGAAAAGACTTGATTGGGAAGTAGCAAAATTTGGCTCTGAATAAGAATGCAGGGACTGAGAGGCCTTTCCTAATGACCAGTCCCAATCTGAATCTCTACATACCACATACCAGGTTGTGGGGAAGCAGGACTCTTGGCCTGAGAAGGAATGAGCAGCTCAGGTGAATGAGGCGGGAGAGTTAAAAGATGGGGAGGTGAAAGAGTTACCAAGAATTCAGAGCTCCTTAGAGAAATCTCAAGAATCCATTGCATGAGGCTGTGATGTCAGTGCTGAGGTCACAGAGGTGACCTGAAGGAGTGGGTTCCAGCCCAGAAGTCCTCAGGAGTGACTGCAGCAAGATGAGGGTGGTTTGGAGCCCTGCATAAGAGGAAAGGCGGGCCACAGCTGATTGGTATGTATTCAACTGGTCTCTTCTTCCTGTGTTTATTCCTTCACTCATGAAGTATATACTTCTTTTGCAAGGCCCCAGATTTCCCTTCCCTAATCCCAATATCTCTCAATTCCGTAATCTTCCAACAGCATCCTGTCCCAGAGACTCATCGCCCCTTCTATGAAAACCCCACGGCTTCTCCCTTTCCAAGCCTCCAGATCCTTTTCCTGTTTACCTTTCCTACTTTGACCACTACTAAAAGGATGATCTTTTTCTCCCATCCCCATCTCTCCAGCTGTGTCCCCACAGACCTGGGCCTCCTGCTGCCCATCATGGCCAAAAGCGGAGAGACCCTGCCACAGGGCAGCCCAGCACCAATCCAGGATCCCCATCTCATCAAGGTGACAGTGAAGACGCCCAAGGACAAAGAGGATTTCTCAGTTACAGACACATGCACCATCCAGCAGCTGAAGGAAGAGATATCCCAGCGCTTTAAGGCCCACCCTGATCAGCTGGTCCTAATCTTTGCTGGCAAGATCCTCAAGGACCCTGACTCACTGGCTCAGTGTGGAGTGCGCGATGGCCTCACTGTCCACCTGGTCATCAAGATGCAGCGCCGTACCATAGGCACTGAGGGCCCAGCTTCTTCAATCCCTACCTCAGCCTCAAGCCCTGGCCCACTCCCTCAGCCAAGCTCCATTTACCCGGCAGACGGATCTCCCATGTTCAGCTTAGGTGTTCTCACAGGTCTCGGTGGACTAGGCCTGACTTCCAGTAGTTTCCCTGACCAGCCAAGCTCAATGATATGGCAGCATGTATCTGTGCCTGAGTTTGTGGCTCAAATTATTGATGACCCCTTCATCCAGGGTCTGCTGTCCAACACGGGCCTGGTTCGCCAGCTGGTTCTTGACAACCCTCATATGCAGCAGCTGATCCAGCACAACCCTGAAATTGGGCATATTCTCAACAACCCTGAAATCATGCGCCAGACTCTGGAGTTCCTACGAAACCCTGCCATGATGCAAGAGATGATGCGTAGCCAGGACAGGGCGCTCAGTAACTTGGAGAGCATCCCTGGTGGCTACAATGTGCTTCGCACCATGTACACTGATATTATGGACCCGATGCTTAATGCAGTACAGGAGCAGTTTGGTGGCAATCCCTTTGCTACTGCCACTATTGCTGATGCCACTGCCAGCAGCAGCCAACCTTCAAGAACTGAGAATTGTGACCCTCTCCCCAACCCCTGGGCTTCCACATTTGGAAGCTCAGATGGCAGGCAAGGAAGGCAGCCTGGGGATCAGGATATAACTGAAATTAGAAATAGGCTCTCCAACTTTCTGGGCAATATAGGGCTCTATGACTACCTTCAGCAACTACCTGAGACCCCTCAGTCCCTGGGAACCTACCTACAGGGGACTGTATCCTCACACAGTCCAAGTCAGGAACCACCCCCACCAGGAAACAGAGTTCCACCAACTTCATCCTCATCTCAGGAACCTGGGTTGGGCCGCCCTCTCCCTAAGGAGTCACTTGGAATCAAGGGAAAGTCCTCCTGCCCAGCTTTTCTGAGATACCCTACAGAGAACAGTACTGGACAAGATAGAGGTCAAGATAGTGCAGGGAAATGCTCCTCTGGTCAGAGCACCAACATGCCTGATCTTGTCTCAGGGCTGGGGGATTCTGCCAAAATGGCCCCATTTGTTTCTTCATCACCTTCAACTATGACAGCTACCCCTGGAGTCCCTGAGCCTGCTTGGCTGCCCCCATCAGCTTACCCAAGATTTCTGAGGTCAACCGGCATGAATCAGGTTCCACAGTTGCAGGATGAGATACACAGGGAGCTGCCACTGCTGCTGCACCTTCAGGCAGCCATGGCAAACCCCCGTGCCATGCATGCCCTGATGCAGATTGAGCAGGGTCTACAGACCTTGGCTACTGAAGCACCTCGCCTCCTGCTCTGGTTCATGCCTTGCCCAGCAGGGCTAGGGAGCATGGCAGGAAGCGTAGAGTCTAGAGGAGGCAGCTTTATGCGCGAGGATCCCCCCCAAAACCCTACTCCTGAAGTTCCCCTTGAACCAGGCTCTACGGAGCTGGGCTTCCAGTCAACTCCCTTCCTTCAGATGCTGCAAGCCCTAGCTAGTGCCAATCCCCAGCAGCTGCAGCCAGAGGCTCACTTCCGTGTACAGCTGGAACAGCTCCGGGCTATGGGTTTTCTGAATCCTGAAGCCAATCTCCAGGCTCTCATTGCTACAGGGGGTGATGTTGATGCTGCTGTGGAGAAGCTGAGGCAGTCATAGTGCCTTAGTCCTTCAGACCTGATCTTTTCTGCTATACCTATCCTCATTCCCCATTCCCCCAATTTCTTCATCCCCGAATATAGCTGCACTATAAACCAAATTTACTATGATGGCCTTTACTGAGGAAACAGTGTTGTTTCAGAGTCAATGAGGAAGAATGAGAGCCAGAAAGAGTGGGGGTGCTGGGTGTGAACCAATAACCTCTGCCACAAACCACCAAGGGGCCCCAGTCTGAGCTCTGCTAATGCCTATCTTGAGATGTAATTACATCCAATCTCCAGTGTCAGCCACTGCCTGAGTCTGATTCTTTGTGTAATATGAGAAAAGAGGGGTGAATGTGGAAGAAAGGTGATGACAAGGGCTGTCTCTACATGGTTGGGAGGGATCCGCGGAGGAACGAAAAGGTTTGAAAGTAGAAGATTCACAGGGAAGTGCCATGGAGAGCAGAGGAAGGATGTTGGGTCTTGGTTACAGCCCTTCCAAGGCATAGGCCGTTTTACTGGTGTCCTTCCCAAAGTCCCCCAGATTGTGTGCCCTTTAGGAGCTGCCACTATGTACTCTGTTCTTTTGGGTCTCCCTCCCACAAGCGTGATCACAGAGTGGAAACAACTTCCTTTTTAAATTGCTACTGAAGATTATCCCACAGATGACTCTCACTATAAGGTTTTGTATGTATATAGAGCAGCAAGGATTCAGGCTGACTGAGTTCTAAGATTCCCTTGTCTCACCGAGTTTATATGGCTTTCCCTAGTAGTAGCCAGATTGAGAAGTGATTTCATTACCATGGATGCTGCTTGTCCCAATTTTTTTCTTTCTAGTAACATTTAACTCATTCATTCAGTCCATAGAAATTTGGTATCTCTCGTGCTCAGCATTCTGCTATGTTTTAGAAATTGTGAGCAAAAGAAACACAACCCTGTCCTCACAGAGTTTATGACTTGGTAGCTGGAGCTGATATTTTTCAAGTATTCATTAGATGTAATTATATACTATGATAAGTGCTATAAAGAAAAAGACAGGTTGTTGTAAAATAGTGTAACCAGAGCTTGACCTAGTCTGGTTAGTCAGGGAAGGCTCCTGAGAGTGTACTCTAAGCTGAAATATGAAAAGTGGTAAGAATGAAGTTTAGGTATAGACCTGAAAGGGGAGAGAAGAGGAATTTGGCAGATGGGCCATTATGTCAAAACACTGAGGTAGGAGGCGCATAACATGCACGTGGGAAGTGTTCTCAGCATCTCAGATTAAATTCTTGTTTGCATGCAGTGTAGACTTTCATTACTCATGTGCTTCTAAAGTAAAAGTGTTAATTCATAAATCAAGTGAGTGAAACATGCTTTCAGTAAAAAGACTAAGAAACATGTCCATGTCCATGGGATCACACTGATAAAACCTTACAGAGAAATGCATAAGTGCACAGTGCATATTCTCACTTAAATACACCTCGAAGTGGGCACACCCTATGTACATGTGCATACATAGGACAGTCTATTAGAGTTTTATTCCAGAATGGGAGGGCAAACATAAGAAACATCAGTGCTATATTACTGTCAAGGAATGTGAAGCATCTTTGGGGAGGATACCACTGTTGTAAAAGTGCCCATGGCATGTATTTGAAAGTCATAGACCCAGTCTTGTGGGTCCTTACAGAGATTAGGATAAGCAGAACCTCTGCCTGAAACCCAGGCTTCTTAGACCAGTCTGTCTTTATTTCTTTGCTACCATTATGTGGAAGAAGGAGATGACACAGACTTTGGGGGACAAATTTCTTCTACATGTTTAAGTTTCAAACTCTAAGAGGAGCATGAGGATTTAAGCCCTCACCCTCACTCCCTCTCCACATTTAGGAGGGAGAATTCCAGATCATAGATGCTATTGTTTATGGCATGCTAGGGGAAAGGAAGAGGGAAGTCTTGCCTTTCTGTTTCCTACAGCTAATAAGGTAAGAACTCTGGAGACTGCCTCTGACTCAGGAAGATGTAGATATGAAACTAGACAAAGAATCTGAATTTTATTCTATGGGTGATAAGGATATAGTTTGCTCCTCCCAAAAGGGGTCTTCTTGGGCAGATTAAATTTACAAGACTGTCACTGTAATATACTCAGAGGACACAGGAAGGAAATCATAGCTAGCTGAAGAGCAGTGTCAGCTACTTCTCATGCAGTGGGAGTTCTTAACAGCAACCCGTACAACAATTCACATAGCACTCAGGAACCCTCTTCTCCCAGGTGATAGTTTCAAGTGCATGGAGAAAAAATCCACATCAAACACGTGGGAGAGATGCTCTAGATTAAAAGAATCCTAAATCCCTATAGGAGCTAATATGTTTTATAACTGTAGTAGCAGAGAAGTTGGGGTGTACCTGGTATCAAAGGCCAGGACATGAGAATTCTGAGAAGGAAGATGATTTATGTCAACTGGCTCGACTTGGCGGACTCCCATCCTGATAAAAACTGAGCCCCGAATAGAATTTAGGGTTCCCTTTTATACAGAAAAGATATAAGGGTAGGGAGTTAAATGGTGCTTTTGTGAAAGAAAATGACTTTGTTAGTTAAGGGTTTGTCTGAGTACCAGATAGGTTTTGAATGAACATATTCCCTACATTCCAGGTAAGCTTGAACCTATCGCCCACATTCCATCTGGATGCAACCTTGAATACGCATCCTTTCTGAACATTCAAAGTCTAAAGGGCCTATATTAATTGGATTTCTAGGCACATTTGAATACAGAATTAGATAATTTTGAATTCATGCACAGCTCTATATTATATCCCTACTTTGAGGCCAAGCTTAAGTTTATTAAGCTTCGGCATCACTATTGTCAGTCTCTCTGGACTGACTAGTACATATATAGAGTTTGCATTGCTAAATTGCTTTTTTTTTTAAGATTTATTTATTTATTTAATTCCCCCCCTCCCCCGGTTGTCTGTTCTCTGTGTCTATTTGATGCGTCGTTTCTTTGTCCGCTTCTGTTGTCGTCAGTGGCACGGGAAGTGTGGGCGGCGCCATTCTTGGGCAGGCTGCACTTTCTTTCGCGCTGGGCGGCTCTCCTTACGGGTGCACTCCTTGCACGTCGGGCTCCCCTACGCGGGGAACACCCCTGCATGGTGCGGCACTCCTTGTGCGTGTCAGGACTGCGCACGGGCCAGCTCCATACATGTCAAGGAGGCCCAGGGTTTGAACTGCGGACCTCCCATGTGGTAGACGGACGCCCTAACCACTGGGCCAAGTCCGTTTCCCCTAAATTGTTTTCTGGGACTGGAGTTGTTGCCATGATTACCAAGGGCAGGGCTGCAGCTTCTCACTGTCTCACATGCACAGCTCAGGACATATACAGCTTAGGTTATTTATGAAGAGATGAACAGCCTCCCACTCACCAATTTCCCAGTAAGGACCCAAAGACAAAGTTCCTGGGTAGCATCCAGGACTTATCCTGTTTTTAGAAAAAGTATTTATCCTGGACAGTAGAATCCTCGGGGTGGGTCTCCCCTAGCTGTCATTCTGGGGGTTATTGGTGTTTACCTGGATTTCTTGCCAGGCTCCAGATACATCTATTAATTTTATTTTACCCTTAGTGAGTTTACACCTTTAATCTTAAAGGGGTACTGAAGGGAGATGATCTCTTCTCTGTAACTACTTCTTGCTGGCCATGGGTTAAGTCCTTACCTAACAAGGTGTAAAAATTTGTTATTTTATTTTGACTGGAGGAAGATGGACTTGGCATTCCATATTAAGCTGGATGAAGTTTTCATATGACTAGTAAGATGTTCATTCTGAAAGAAGCAAATTCAATTAGAATTTCGGAATACCTGTTTTGAATAGAGGACATTGGATTACAGAGTAGACAAGGTTAGGTGCCCATAAAGATGGCACTCCTTTTAAAAGTTCATGGGGTGCGGTCACCCCTCGGGCTGAAGTGTGGTTTGCTGGCCTGGCGGGGGAGCAGCCGCGGCAGGCCAAGCCGCTGCCCCCATAATAGGGTGGCTGGTTGGACTCACCGCCACCCCTGAAGGGAGCTCGGCATGGGCGCAGAGTGCCCTCGGGTCTCCCCTTCTCGGCAGCCATGCTTCCGCGGCTGCCCCTCCTCCCGGATGGCGCCACACGATGCCTGTGGAGCGGCACCCTTCTTCTTCTTTCTCCCTGCGCAGGCGCAGGGCGGAAAATTCCAGTCTGCCCTTTTCCCCTCCCCCGACAGCAGCAACAGCCAGGCGTGGGCGGAAAAATCCAGTCTACCCTTTTCCCTCCCCCCGACTGCAGCAACAGCCGGGTGTGGGCGGGAAACTCAAGTCTGCCCTCCACCCCAGCAACAGCAGCCACCAATCCCTAAACCCTGCCCCTTCCCCCAGCAACAGCGACAGCCAATCCCTAACCACCACCCCTCCCCCGTCCAGTACCACCCACTGACCTTTCGCCAGCAACCAATCAGAACAGGGCGTGGCTTCGACCAATCAGCCTTCCCCAGCCCCTATAAAACTGTTGCCTCTCCCTCAGTAAAGCGGACTTGCGTGTTTACCTTGTCTCCGTGGTAGTTCTTCTGCCGTGCGCCCTCCAGTCCTGAGAGCCCCCGACAAGGGCCTGGCCTCCCTTGTCCCCAGTTCGTCGCCTGCTTCTCCGGGCGACCCCTTCGTCACCGGCTTCGCCGGGCGACCCCGTCAGCCGAACCGCGCAACCCCTGTGAGACTGACCCCTCGTCTGCTGCTGGACCGACCCCTCGTCTGCTGCTGGACCGACCCCTCGTCCCAAGTGGGACCGACCCCTCGTCCAGAGCTGGACCGACCCCTCGTCCGCAGCCAGACCCCTCCTCTACCGACCGAGCAAGCCGCCGCAATGGGGAACAGTATATATATATATATATATATATATATATATATATATATGCACATATGTTTTAAGTTATTTATTTTCAGAGAGAAATTATAATAGATAACAGTATTAGGTACTTAGCTTTGTTTTGAAGACATATTTCAGGCTGTTTAATGATTGGCACTCACGTGCTTCATCAGGTGCTTCTGATGAACTGGCACGTTTTGGGCAGTTGGTTCCATTCAGGATTAGTGCCACCAAGTTGGAAATTCTCTTAGTTTTTATCTGTGGAAGTGATCAGAACTACAGAATAAAGTTTTTTACATTTTCGTTTTAATTGTACTATTCCTGGTAATTTTGACAGTTCAATAGGTGACCCATCATTAGCAAGCAAGCCTTGTTTTGCTACACAGTAGAGTAGAGTAGAGTAGAGTAGTAGGGTGGCTGAGCTTGGCACCAATTAACTGGCTACCCGCAAGCCACTGGCCACATTGTTTTCAGCTAAGACCACCACCTTATTTTATAGACATGTATATTAACTATTTAGAAAATGAAATTACCAGGAATTTAACATGTCTAATGTACTTTTGTACCTGATCCAGAATAGAAAAGATAACATTATAATTATTAGGCATATATTTAGAACAGGATAAAGGTATAGCACTTAATATTAATTAATGTATTACTTAGTGCATTAGGATTCTGAGTTGCAATTAATAGTTTCAAGTTTCAGGTTTGTAATACTTTACATGTTATCTCTCCATGAGAGCAGGCTATAATGACAATTGTGTTTAAGTTTTACTTACAGTATTCTTGTAATCACAGCTCCACTTAGCATGTTCTTCACACAGTGAGCAAGTCACAGCACCATTGATCCTAGAGAGAGTTTTCAGTATGTCACTGGCCTGGTGCACAGTGCTCTCTGTGTGGAACAGTGCTAGTCTGGAGGTGATATTCATTGTACATTTGGCTGTACTGCGCCATCATTGGCTGTTCAGTTTGAAACTCAAAGTAGTTTTCATAGACTTCAGGAGCACAACCAGAGGCCTGATGTATTAAATACTTTTATTATTTGGCAGTTTAGTGGTCAGCCTAGCCAATAACTTTTATGGAGAGGCAACCTGTAATGTATTCAAGGCCTGGTTTGAATGCACAAGAGAGTTTGACAATGTTGAAGTTTATTTCTCAATCTTTATACCTTTTAAACATTTCCAATGCAATATGTTACATATCAAATGACTTTATTTTTTTTACATTTTTACCATGAAGATATTAGCAGGTATTTTACCTTAGTAGCAGAAGAAAAAAACGTATTTTTTTATTGTTAAAATGAAAACGGAAGATTTCCAATAGAATTAAGGTAAATTTTCATTACTGTTTACTTAAATACATACCTTGCAGTGACCTTCAGACAGATTTTATTATCACGAAGTTATTCTTTGCCATCAATACCAATCCAGGTTTTTAGTTAGCAATGGCTTCTAGAACTAGAACCATTTAAATGCTTCAGTTTGGAAGATTTTTTTTTTTTTTAAACTTTTTACAATTGACCACAATTATAGACTGGCAAATTTACTCCAGATTACAATTAGTAACCAATGGAATTTATCCCATGCATTTGAGAGAGAGAGAGCAGTTTTACACTTAATTTAATTTCATTAAACATGAGCTTACAGTTCCCATTATTTTAAAGATTTAACACATACAGTGTTAACTTATTAACCTGGTATTTTATAAACCTAAGAGATACAGTGTTAACTCATTAACCTGGTATTTTATAAACCTAAGAGATAATACTTAAGCTAAACAAGTTGAAATTGTTATTGATTAAATGAAGAATTTGTTTTGATAATTCTAAAACCTTTTGTTTTGATAATTCTAAAACTGAATAATTTCAAAAGCATACTAATTTTAGGCTTTGGAATATAAAGCAATTATTTAATCTGTTTTAATTATAATTTAATAAGGATTTCGTAGCTTTTTAACAGTTCTGTATTTAGATTTTACAGGACTTTTTATACCACTAAGTTTAATTTGGGTTTTAGAAATGTATATATTACTTATATAACTGCATATTTAACCTTAATAAATGGAGCAAATAGGCAGACATGAATAGTGTGATACAGAAACATCAATTTGTTTTTTAAAATCTCCCTTTTTACTTCTCTATTTATAATTAAAGAGTTACAAATATGGAGTAAAAAAGATATATATATACGTATATATATATGAGCAAGGGCTATAACATTTTTATATCTGCAGTCTGAACATTTGTGCACACAGCCATAAACCCTGTGATATGACAGGTAACATTACATTAGTATAGATGGTATACATATACACACAAACATATTAATGAGTTAAGACAACAATTAGAGGAAATGCTTTATGGAAATTTTTTTTTAAAGATTTATTTATTTATTTAATTTCCCCCATCCCCCAGTTGTCTGTTCTCTGTGTCTATTTGCTCCGTCTTGTTTCTTTGTCCACTTCTGTTGTCGTCAGCGGCATGGGAAGTGTGGGCGGCGCCATTCCTGGGCAAGCTGCACTTTCTTTCGCGCTGGGCGGCTCTCCTTAGGGGGTGCACTCCTTGCGCGTGGGGCTCGCCTACGCGGGGGACACCCCTACGTGGCAGGGCACTCCTTGCGCGCATCAGCACTGCGCATGGGTCAGCTCCACGCGGGTCAAGGAGGCCCGGGGTTTGAACCGCGGACCTCTCATGTGGTAGACGGATGCCCTAACCACTGGGCCAAGTCCGTTTCCCCCCCATTGAGGTTTTAAACACATCTATTTATTTACTGATTGCTTATTATGTACCAGGTACTAATGCAGGCAATTGGGTTGGGAGTGGGGTGGAGGTGGTGGCAATGCCTGACAAAATTGCTGTTTGGAGGGATCCTGGCAAGAATTTGGGCTTCTGTTTAGACTGGAAAGAAACTGGGTAGGTTTTACTCATTTTTTTTTTTTCCCTTTGAGACAGCCTGAACAATGTGGGGGAAGGGTTGTTTAGCAAGGCCTGGTACCCTAGGAAGAGTATTGCTTATTCCTGGAAAACCTGGCAACAGTTATTTCTGATTTCTGGTGGAAATGGCCAACCAGAATTAATTTATATTATGTTAAAGGTCAAGGAAAAAAGACAATTTTTCCTTTAAAAGGGTAAAGAGGAAATGAGAAGACCACAAAAGTGATATGCATAAACCCTCTTTTTTTCTAATTTAAGTTTTTAAAGTTTAATTATTAAGGTGAATTGTTAAGGGGTGGGCCAGATTTCCAGGAATCACAAGTAAATGCAGTCTACAATTACCATCACAATAGTTGAAATCCAGGCTACATTTACTCCATAGCAATAGCCCCAGCTACCAATTTATATATATGTGCACAAAAGGGTACTTATACAGTGATTCTAATTCTTTAGCTATAGTTCTTAGTATGTTTTTACCTTAAGATGAATTGGACACCTTTATTAAGTTACAAGAACCTTATTAGTAGCAACCCTGCATAGTCCCCCAATTTTTTTAGTAACAACAAATTTCATCTGCAGGTTATGCATTTAATTCATCAGCAAAACAGCACTGGTATTTAAAGATTCCTTTTAAGTTACCTTTCATCATGAATTTTTTAGGCACAAGCAAACTGACAGAAGCCAGACACAGATTTTAAAATTGAATACAAAGTTAAGTACAGATTAAAACCAGATTCCATATCTTAGCATTTTAAGGAGCTCCCTGACCCTAACTGATAGCACATGAGATCTTATTTAGATTGCTATTTATACCTTTTATAGGCACAATTGAGTTTAAATTGAGAAGTTGAGGTTTATTAATTTTTTTTTTCAATTTTTAAGGAGACATGACATGAGATCTCTGGGTTTTCAGATTTATCTGTTTGTTTTTTTGCAGTATTTCATGACCCTTACTGCTGACTGCTCCCAGCAAAACCATTAAAAGGGCCATCAAGTGATTAGAGATTTATTGTTTTCAAGCAATAGACTCTTTCCTTTAGACCAAGGTATTTTATCAATTTATAGCTTTAAACATTTCAAAGCATGTCTACATATACTTACAAAGAGAGAGATTTTCTTTACCTCCCCACTTCGGTGGGTATATCAGTGATTTGATAGGAATGTGGCTTACAAATAGAAGGCATGGATTCACTGGAAAGGGGCAAGCTGCTCCCCCTTCCCATCTCTCCATTTTTGTTATGCACCCTCCTAAAGGGAAGAAGGGAGATAAGGTGATAGTAACAAGTTCCAGGCTACTAAAATGGCTTGAAGGAACTTTTCAAATTGGTGCCTTTCCCAGGGACCCCCACCCTGGCAGGGCTATGATTCAAGTCACTGGCTCCATCAGCCACCCTGACTGGGCCAGCTCTAATAAACTTGGGTGCATGGCTCAGACACTGACATAGGCAATCCCCGAGCTATGGCAAATGGGGCAGACCCAGAGAGGCAAGACAGCAGAACATGTGCACACATATTCAGATGCCACAGTTTTGGTTTATAAACTACAATCAATTTACTCCTTTGCCAATGGCAAGGGAGGGTTCTAGCTTAACCAAATGTTACCACTTTACATAATTACACAATTTTAACACTAGCATTTAGCAGACAAACAGAAGTACAAAACTTATCAATCTGACTCACAATTTTTATATATATTTTCTTCCGCATGGCTGCCCCCACAGAATTACAAAATTTAGAAAGAGAGAACATTTAACATTAACATCTGAACAGGATCTCCTGCTTATACTTTATACTGTCTATAAAGTGAATTCATTTGCAATTCAGTACCATAACAAAAGATTCCAGCTAGACATTTTCACTGTTTAACTTTACACCCAGACCAAGCTTCACTAGAAAGCCGATTCATTTTCCTGTAACCAAGTTTTTCAAAATCCAGACCAGTTTCCAGGATGTTAGGACTTGAACCTATAAACATTCTTTCTTATTATAATCAAGCCTTCACTACTTCAGTGGAGACAAGACCAGAACCAGATACTAACATGCATTTAGACAAGCCCAAACACCAGGCTTTCCCTCTTTTTTCTCTTCCTTCCTGACCTGGAGGAGATGGCTTCTTCCCATATTCTCAGGAGTACTGGGGCATCCTTCTTTAGAGAGTGGATCAGGCTCCCTCCTACTTTTAGAATTAGGCTTTTCCTGTACTACGCCCCTGGGGGTCTTACCCATCTGACATGCAGAGCTTCTTGCTTCATTCTCAGGTTCTCACAAACCCTCCGGTGCCTTGGGTTCACCTGGGAGGGCTTCAGCAAGTCTGCAACTTCTTTCTGGACTCAAATGGGGTGTCCAGGAGTGCCCAGGGTTGGGTTTCACCCAGGCCCTCCCGGCCTCCTCGGAGACGCCTGGGAAGGGGCAAAAAACCGTTGCTGCCTCTGACCTTTTCAGCGTATCCTGGATGAGCCCCCATATCTAGTAGCAGAGAAGTAGGGTGTACACAGTATTGAAGGCTAGGACATGAGAACTCTGAGAAGGAAGATGATTTATTTCAACAGGCTGGACTCGGCAGACTCCCGTCCTGATAAAAACTGAGCCCTGAATAGAATATTGGGTTCCCTTTTATACAGAAAAGATGTAAGGATGGGGAGTTAAATGGTGCTTTTATGAAAGAAAATGACTTTCTTTGTTAGCTAAGTGTTTGCCTGAGTACCAGATAGATTTGAATGAACATATTCCCCACTTTCCAGGTCAGCTTGAATTAACATATCACCCACATTCCATCTGGATGCAACCTTGAATACACATCCTTTCTGAACATTCAAAGTCTAAAGGGCCTATGTTACTTAATTGGCTTTCTAGGCACACTTGGATACAGAATTAGATAATTTTGAATTTGTACACAGGCTATATTATAACCATTCTATAGGCCTAGCTTCAAGGGTTCCTGCAAAAGACTTTCCCTATTATAAAATAATATCCCCACACTCAGGGAAATCAAAGCTTGGAATCCCCATTAGGTATTTATGATTCAGCATAGCTTCTCCTGGTTTAGAGGCAGTTAATAATTGAGCTCATTTTTTATCATAAGCAACTTTGCCAACAATATAGTTGGTATTTCATAGTTACTGACTTGCCAGGTTATAAGAGCCACTAAGTTTACTGAACATCAGATTTTCATGCAACAGAAGAAATTATTTTGTTGACTCTTTTACCCGCATAGTCCAAATTGTATAGGATACTATTATCTGAGTTGATGATTTAGAGCCAGTTCAAATAGCCTTTTTTTGTCTTTATTTATTTTTTTAACATTACATTAAAAAAAATATGAGGTTCCCCCAAACTCCCCCATCCCCCTCACCCTACTCCTCTCCCCCATAACTACAATCTCTTCCATCATCATGAGACATTCACTGCATTTGGTGAATACATCTCAGAGCACTGCTGCATCTCATGGTGATTTAGATTTACCACTAAACAACAAAGAAACAGAATAAGAGAGCTGTATAATCAAGAATATAGAAGAGAGGGTAGATATAGCTCCTCAGTGCCTCCAAAGTTCCAAAAAGGTGCACCTGAATTGTGCTGGTCAGTGCATCCCTTACCAAAAGAGCTGTGGACTCACTCATTCCAGGAAGCTAAATAGGAACTACATCAGCACTCAGGAACCTACCTAGCAACATAAAAGGTGATTCTTTGCAATTCCTTGTATGTTCCATGCTCTTGCTAATGTGTCATCAGGACCACAGCAGTTTTAGCCAGAGATGAAAATTTAATCAGAAGAGTGACATAAACTGATTTCCCTTGACTGTTAAGTTGCTGGCAGGGGATGAGGGTGGAAGCTGGCAGCCTAGTATGGGTGTTTGTAAAAATCAAGGTAAGAGATTAAGTACACCTGTGTAATAGTAGTCAAGATAGAGTGATTGATTTAGGATTTGCTTTTAAGGTTTAGTGGACAAGATTTGCTGATGGTTTTGATATGGGACAGAAAGTTTTGACTTGAGTAACCAAAGAGGATAGTAGCCTTTAAATCAAGATGAAAAATTGGGGAACTTCAGGTTTTCATAGGGAAATCAATAGTTCTGTTTTGGTCATTTTAAGTTTGAGGTGCCTGTTAGACTTCAAGTAGACATGAAAAGCCTAGAGTGCTGGGTATACCTCAAGGCAGGAAATGTAGACTTGTTATTCCTCAACATGTGGGCAGTATAGAAAGTTATGGATGAGATTATTTTGGCAGACTGAAGGCAGAGAAAAAAGTGGGGCCCAGGACCATTCTAAATTTATGGCTATTTATTTTCATAGGATAAATTCTTAGAATTACTCCTGGGTCAAAGAGTAAACAATATTTTAAGATTGTTTAACAAGTTAATGGGCCTTTTGGAGAGATTACAGTATATGTTCCTATTAAAATTGGATAGAGAGGCTCTGGAGTCAATTTTCCTCATAATGAAGAAGAGTTTAAAGAGACTGAGGTTGGAAGGTCAAGTGGTCCAACAATTGTGCCATCTTAGCACCTAATTGTTACTGGATTCTATCTAGATTCTTGGCTATGCTGCAGAAATGAATTTCAAGAGCACACAGGGTGAGCTAGGCCAGTAATTTATTCAGGTAGGGAGGGAAGAGAAATGGGAGAAAATAACAGAAAATAACAGAGCAGGGGTCCCAAGTAGTGAGGAAGGGGATGAAAAGGGATGAAGAGCACTAATTTACAAGCTACAATTCCCCTTTATAGATTATATGTCCCCAGGTTCCTTGTGTGGCCACATGGCAGAGGGAAAATGGCCACAGCTGCATACAGAGGGCAGAACAGGTCTGCAGCTAAAAGAGTAAGGTAAAAGAGTGAGCTCAAGCCTTGTGGTTTGCTTTTAAATTGCTAAGTATTCTACCCCCTTGCTGACAAAAGGGGACGGGGCTCCAGCTGTTTGCTGTTTGGATTGATTACCCCACCCGTTAATTCCTTAGTGAGGACCCAATGATAAAGTTTCTAGAGAACATCTGGGACTTTTCCTTGTTTCAGGAAGAAGTTTTTGTTTTAGGTAGCAGAATCCCAGGGGTGGGGTTCCTCCACCAGCCATCTTGGGGATTTCTGATGTCCATGTGGACTCCTTGTTAGATTCTAGATCTGTCTATTAATTCCCTATCTTTTTAGCCTGCTTCATAATTCTTCTTTTAACTTTCACTCTATTCTTAAAACAGCCACTGACTAAGTGATCTAGCACAATTGGGCCCAATTCCAATAACTGGTTCTTAATTTGTTTGACCTTGTAGTCAATCTTAGATACCCTGCCTAGTTTTTTAAATTTCACTGAGGTCTCGCCTTTACCTTCCCAGTACTTCTGGAGGAAAAAATTCAAGCCCTCACTGGATTTCTTTGAAGCAAGTTGCTAACAAGAAACACAAACTAAAAAAATACTAAGCTTTTCACACAGCTTGAAGAATGTAATGAAATTGCTCTTAAGATGGGAAAACTTTAACTGATCTCTGTGCAGAATATGGAAATATAATATATATCCCTGAAATTAGATGTTTAGTATAATTAACTTTTAGTTGAATGCATTAGATCAGTGTTTTCTTGATTCTTGAATGGAACCCTTGGTCTGACGGTAGGTTTCCTGGATATTACATTCCCTGCACTGACCTGTCTGGAATTTTCTCCATCATCTACTCATGAACATATTCCTGAGCATCTGGTCAACTCTGACAACTCTGGTCTGTTCTCTCAAAATTCAGTTATGATCCTGACCAAAGGACATGCCAAACATTGCCAGTAATTGTTGAAGGTTAATACATTATAACTAAAATAACACCCAATATGTAACAAGTATTTGCCATATACAAGCACTTTGGGTTGTACTTCATATGCATAATTTCCTTGAATTTTCAAAATAAAATATGTGAGAAAAGCTACCATTTTATAGGTGATAAAATCCAGGTTTAACAAGGGTAAGTAACAGAGAAGATTATGTAGTAGTGACAGTTGGATACAAATACAAATCTATTAGACTCTAAAAAATCCAAGTTTCTGTTTTTCATAAAGAGTTTTTTGGTAATTTGATTGTTTTACTTTATTTTATAATTACAAAAGGAATCAATGTTAAATGTAAAATATTCAAAAGATTTCAGCTCCTTAGGAATGATAAAGTCTAGTTCTTATGCTTCATAACTCTGTGATGGTGTTAACAGAGTTCCTGTCTGGAAAGACAAGTATGTATATGGACTGGAAAAGGCCATTAGCTAGGGCTTGGGAAGGAGACATTGAGATGCTAAAAACAAGCCTTCAGGGGAGTAGATAAAGGGAACGTTCACCTCAAAGGGAAAAAATAAAACCCTGGAACCATGATATATGCAAAGGCAATTCTGGACAGTTATCACCTGGTATGTTCTTTAATCACGTCAATGCATTATTGTACTGGCTAAGGAAAAAACAGAAACATTAATTTCACTATCTGATTCCTCTGGGGGCAACCCAAAGAGAATCCCTAATGTGTTAATTTTTCAAGTAGTACGTGTTTGGTGGAAATTGTACTGAGCTCTGGGTATCACCAATAAAGGCCCTTCAGGGTGGCTGGCTGAGCCAGCCACAAGGCTCACGCTTTGAAATTTCCTGTGACTAGGAAGGTCTTTTAAACTTAGAAATTATAAATATTGGTTGGAATCAGGACATACTAGTTCAAACCAATCAAATTTCAAAACATAACAATTTACACAAACAATGTAGTTACAGAGGGCCCTGGATACTCCTGTTCTCCATGTCTAGCAGAATGTTCCAGGGGTGGCATTTTTAGGCTGCCAAATCTTAATTTTGTAGTCTGTGGAAATTTTAGAATCAGATAAAGGGATCAAGTCTATAATTGTAGCAATCAATGACATATACTTAAATTAGCCTGAAGCATCTTTCTTCACAGTATAAAAATAATTGCTGCTGGGATTAGATGGATTTTACCTTGGAGATCCACCTGCCTGGAGCAGTCAAAATAGTGCCATAGAGACATATCCTTTCCATGTTTTTGTAGTCAAAATTTATTTCCTGTGAAGAGACAAGTCTCTTCTTTAAATATGTTAATACCTTAAACTAATAACCGTTAAGATCTAGAATCAAAGTGTTACTTTCTAGTGATTTCTCTTTTTCAGCTCTGATCCTTTGAGAGTTGTGATCATATCTTATCTCTGAGCGCAACTTCATTTACAAGTTCTTGGGGGCCATAGTGCAGTCTTTTTTAAAACCATGTGTCAGGGTTGGTTTCTCAGTCTGGAGGGCCTCAGAGATGGGGGCTGCCTATAAGAACTCAGTGAGGATGAATAGACTCATTATGCCAATTGTCATTCTGTTCATATAGAATTGGGAACTTGAAACCTTGACAGAGCCATGGTCTGAACATAGTCATTTAGTGGTGGAACATATGTGGCTAGAATCAACACTTCCTAAGCTAGCTCTTAGACCAGTGCATATTCTATTCAGCCATATTCATTTATCAAACTAAAATGGCAGGACTTCAAACAGTGGGATGGGTTGGTTTAAATTATGTGTCTAGGCAGGGACATTTTAATTTTTTCTAGTGCTATTAAAACCAAACCATAGGGGGCGGCAGACTTGGCCCAGTGGTTAGGGCATCCGTCTACCACATGGGAGGTCCATGGTTCAAACCCCGGGCCTCCCTGACCCATGTGCAGCTGGCCCATGCGCAGTGCTGATGCGCGCAAGGAGTGCCCTGGCACGCAGGGGTGTCCCCTGCGTAGGGGAGCCCCACGCGCAAGGAGTGTGCCCCGTAAGGAGAGCCTCCCAGCGCAAAAGATGACGCAACGGAAAGAAACACAGATTCCCACAGATTCCCGTGCCACTGACAACAACAGAAGCAGACAAAGAAGATGCAGCAAATAGACACAGAGAACAGACAACCGGGGGGGCCGGGGGGAAGATAAATAAATAAATTAAAAAAAAAAAAAACCAAATCATAAAGAAAGCCCAATCTTAGGCAGGAGGTAGAGACTCCTGCCCTTCCCCCATTCAGGTCAACTTCTCAACTATGACCTCATCACTGACATCATACCCCTTAAAGCTGGCCAATGAGTAGGGTGGCTGCCACCCCTATGGGAGGTGTGTCCGCAGGACGTGGGTGAGCGGACATCACTGGACACCTCTTGGTCCCTGCACCTAGGTGTGCTCAGCACTACATCTAGGCTTCTGCAGGCCTGTGCTTCACACTGCCCTTGGGTGGCCGTGCATTCTGTTCTCAAGGAAATATGGCACGGGCTAGGGAAGAAGCAGGAGATAGCCGGTTGGTGTCTGGTCGTGAGCCATCATCACATATCATCAGGGTGTCTGTTAAGACCCCACAGGACTGTCAGGAATTTATGCTGGCAGAAAATAGCAGCGTGCGCCACTTTAAGAAGCAGATCTCTAAACGTCTTCATTGTGATACTGACCGACTGGTGCTCATCTTCACCGGAAAGATCCTCCGGGATCAAGACATACTGAGTCAGCGTGGCATCTTTGATGGCGCTACAGTGCATTTGGTGGTGAGGACCCGTTTGAAGGTGTCAGCTGGTCTTGAAACTGTGCCGGGCCCCACAGACCACTGCACCAATCACTCTGGACCATCTGTCTCCAGGGGCATCAGGATGCTAGCCAGGCTGAGCCGGATGGTGCGTAGCTCACCTGATCTGGCTGACTTCCTTGGCCATCTGGCTCAACTCCTGATGGCTGCACCTGAGTCTGTGGTGCAGTTCTTAGAAGACTCTGTGGTTCAAGGCTTGGCAAGTGAAAAGACAGCTAATGCCAGTCATGTTCCTGAATCCTCAAAGTCAGGACAGAAATCGGAGCCAGTTGCCAAGGCTCTGGACGCACTGCAGAGTCCGGCCCAGCAGCAAGAGCTCCTGCAGGCAGACAAAAGGGAGATAGAGGCTTTCAAGGTAGTGCCAGGTGGTGACAATGCTATGCGTCCAGGTTGCTCTGATATCCAACATTTCATGCTCTCCACTCTGGCCCCTTTGTTTGCCTCCAAAGGCCACTGCTCAGGTTCAGAGCCATGCAGAGAGGAAGCCAAGGCTCCCAGTAGTTCTGATACTGCCACCACCATCCCCACCAACTCTGTACCTTCTAGGCCATTGGTACAAGAGGGCAGTGCGGTAATAATCACCCAAGCCAGGGGCATGGCCTTAGATAAGGCCAATTCTGGGTGTAGGACTGGTATGTCGGACTTATACTCAGGCCAGGATCTTCCCTCCCAGGATAGCCAGCAGTCTTCAGGAAAGGCCACTCTAATGAATAACCTGAGACCTTCACCCTCTGCCTTGCGTAGGGCCTTGCATGTCCTGCAGCAGAATCCAACTCTGCTGCACCAGCTGGCAACTGGCAACCCCCTGCGACATCATATACCACTACTTCCCATCCTCACCAACCCACGAGCTCTGCAGGCATTGATACAGATAGAGCAAGGCCTACAGGTTTTGTCCAGGGAGGTGCCTTGTCTGGGGCCCTGCTTATGGGACTCAGGCAGACAATGCAGGGATGGAGGAGCCTTTGAATCAAGGGGTGGAAGACAGGGTCATAGAGCAGACCCTGTGCAACCCACCTTGGCTGTTCTTCAGCTCCTCCACACACTAGCCAATGCTTGCTCCCTATCTACCCAATCCTCACTACCCCCAACTCTACTCACTGATGGCTGCTACCAGAAAGAACTGGAGCAACTGAAGACCATGGGTTTTGATAATCGCAATGCCAATCTGCAGGCCCTGATTGCAACAGGTGGAGATATCCATGCTGCCATTGAGAGGTTGCTGGGGGTGCCACAGGCTTAGGTCCCTGCACCTGATGTCCTCAGAGCACCACCCTATTGAGAAGGAGAGAAAAGAAGGGGAAGGGGAGGGGAGGGGATGTATCTTATTTTGGGAATTCCTCCTACTCAGATCATGTGCACATTTGACAGCCCCTCTCTCAAACGCCAAAACCTGTCCTACATTAAAAGGTTTGCTTGTGTATCATGTGTGATGTCAGTTTGGGAGTGGCAAAAGGGAAGGTTATTGGGAACTGGGGATTGCTTATGATGCCTGCTCTGTGGTTTGGGCTCCATTTATTTTCATGCTCCAACCTCAGAATATTTTCCAATTTTGAGTTTGTGTTGGTACATCTTAAGTTCTTTCAGTATCTTTACTCCTGTTCATTTAGTAGCCTTGTTCTGCATCATCACCACAGATCAACTCTGTGATTCAAACCAATAGGTATGAACCTGTTGTGAACCTTTGATTAGATTATATTCTGTTGCGGGTCATTTGTTTAGATTACTCCAGTAAGGCATAGCTCAGGTGGGTCTTAATCCTCTTACTGGAGTCCTTTGTAAACGGAATGAATATACAAAGAAAAAAGCCACAGAGACATAAAGAAAACCCCAGAAGCTGACCTAGAAGGCCCAGGGAGCCGGAAGCTGAAGTCAATGGGACACAGAAGCTAAAAGGAGGCCGATGAAGACAGAAGCTGAAAGCAACTAGGTTGGGAGAGATCAATGGATGCCATGTGCCTAATCCCACAGCTGTAACTCCTGATGATGGCTTGATTTGGACAGTTTCATGGCCTCAGCACTGTAAGCTTATAAGTTAATAAATAAATGTCCATTGTAAAAGACAACCTATTTCTAGTATATTGTCTTGGCAGCCTTCAGCAAACTGTAGCAGCTTGGCTTGCTGCCTTATCAGCTACTGAACTTTCTTTCTCCTTTAGCTTCTAAAATTAAAAGCGGGTCACTATTACTCTGTCAGCTACACTGTGACTTAATTTTCTTTAAAAGTTATGTTGCTCCTTGCATGTAGAGCCCTGAAGATTATGGAGGTCAGTGACTTTGGATCAAATATCTTTAGGGCTTCATTTCCCAGCAATGAGCCTCATACACAGTTAAATACTTTTCTATCACACCACGGTGCTGGTCCAAAGAGACTAAGAAGATCATTAGCTCATGTTTGGTACCAGGGAAGAGCTAGAGTTTCTGGAATGGAGTATGTGTGTGGGGGAGGGTTGGGGATTTTTGCACCTTTAGTTATAAGGGATATTGGTCAGTATCTCATGTTATCTTTATTTGGCTTTGGCATTAGGGTTACGCTGTCTTCATGGAATGGGATGGGAAGTGCTCTCTCCTATTCAATGTTTTTTACAAAATTTAAGCAGGATTATTATTAATTTTTCTTGGATTGTTCAGTAAAATTCACCAGTGAAGCTATATGATCCTCCGCTTTTCTTTGTTGGGGGGTTTTTGATTGTTGATTTAATCTCTTTACTTGTATTTGTTTGTTTAGATCTTCCTTATATTTTTTTAAAGATTTATTTTTTAAATTTATTTCTCTCTCTTTCCCCATGCCCAGTTGTCTGCTCTCTGTTCCCATTCACTGTGTGTTCTTCTGTGTTCACTTGTATTCTTGTCAGCAGCACCGGGAATCTGTGTCTCTTTTTGTTGTGTCATCTTGCCTTGTCAGCTCTCTGTGTGTGCAGTGCCATTACTGGGCAGGCTGTGCTTTTAAGTGTAGGGCGGCTCTCCTTACAGGGTGCACTCCTTGCGCGTGGGGCTCCCCTATGTGGGGGACATCCCTGCATGACACGGCATTCCTTGCGTGTATCAGCACTGCGCATGGGCCAGCTCATCACACAGGTCAGGAGGCCGAGGGTTTGAACCCTGGACCTCTCATGTGGTAGGCGGATGCTCTGCCCATTGAGCCAAGTCCACTTCCCCCTTTTTATCTTGAATCATATAAGTAGTCTGTATTTCTAGGAAATAGTTTGTTTCATCTAGGTTATCTAACTTGGTTTACAATGGTTCATAGTATCCTTCTATAATCCTTATTATTTCTTTGGGGTCAGTAGTAGTGTCCCTCTTTTAATGTCTATTTTAGTTATTTGTGTCCTGCCTCTTTTTGCCTTTGTCTTTTTAACTAAAGGTTTGCCATTTTATTGATCTATTCAAAGAACCACCTTTCAGATTTACTCACACTCCCAAATGTTTTTCTATTCCCTATTTAATTTATCTCCTCTCTAATCTTTGTTATTTCCTTCCTTCTACTTGTTCTGGATTTAGTTTGCTCTTCTTTTTCCATTTCTTTCAGTTGTGAGGTTAGGTTTCTGATTTGAGATATTTATTTATTTATTTTTCAATATATATTTTTTATTTGAGAAGTTATGAACTTATGAAACAATCATGCATAATGTGCAAAATTCCCATACAACACCCCTCCACCAACACCTTATATTGTTATGGAACATTTGTTATAGATTATGAAAGAATATCATCAGACTATTATTACTATCGACAGGATACATTTGGTATATTTTTTCCATACACCTATTATTATTATTATAGGAGGTACTGGGAATTGGACCCAGGACCTTGTACATGTGAAGCAGACACTCAGCTACAGAACTATGCCGTCTCCTCCACCCTTTACTATTAACATCATGTATTAGTATTGTACATTTGTTACAATTCATTAGAGAATTCTCTCATATTTGTACTGTTAACCATAGTCCATCTTCTACCACATGGCTCACTTATACAATCCCATGCCTTGTACAATCTATCCAAAATGTATACCCAGTGGCTCTTTTATCAGTTATGCAGTCATTGCCTCAGTATATTTTTGAACATTTTCCCTAGTCCCAAAGAAAAAAATTCCATACCCCGTTATTGATGCTTAGCATTGACATAGTATCTTCTTTGACATTAATGCAACAATATTACAGTATTGCTGTTAACTATAGTCTATAAATTACATTAGCTGTATTTTTTCCATGCATATCATATTCTCACCACCTTGTAATAGTGACCTGCATTTGTTCTAGTTCATAGAAGAACTTCCTTGTGTTTTTACTTTTAACCACAATCCTCATCCACTTCCAGGTTCACTATATTATTCAGTCCCGAGATTTTTCTCTAGCTTTCATTCTTTCTTTTTTTTTAAAGATTTTTTAAAAAATTTATCCCCCCCCCCCCCCCCCCATTGTCTGCTCTCTGTGTCAATTCACTGTGTGTTCTTTTGGGTCTGCTTGCATTCTTGTCAGCAGCACTGGGAATCTGTGTCTCTTTTTGTTGCGTCATCTTGCTGCATCAGCTCTCCATGTGTGCAGCACCACTCCTGGGCAGGTTGCACTTTTTACATGTGGGTGGCTCTCCTTATGAAGCGCACTCCTGTACATGGGGCTCCCCTACATGGGGCACACCCTTTCATGGCATGGCACTCCTTGTGCGCATCAGCACTGTGCATGGGCCAGCTCACCACATGGGTCAGGAGGCCCCAGGTTTGAACCCTGGACTTCCCATATGGTAGGTATGCTCTATTAGTTGAGACAAATCCATTTCCCCAGCTTTCTTTCAATTGACATTTACATTTCTAGACTACCCCTTTCAACCACAATTCCATTTATAAACCAGCTGTATTAGGTATATTCACTATAATGTGTTATCATCAACTCTATCCATTCCACACTTTTACAGCCAAGCTAATTAAAAAGTCTACATATATTAAGCACCAGTACTCCTTCTCAGCCCTCATCCAGTTACTGTTTTGTTTTTTTTTAAGATTAATTTATTCCCCCCTTCCCTTCCCCCCCCAGTTGTCTGTTCTCTGTGTCCAATTGCTGCGTGTTCTTTTGTCTGCTTCTGTTGTTGTCAGCGGCACGGGAATGTGTGTCTCTTTTTGTTGCGTTATCTTGCTGTGTCAATTCTCCGTGTGTGTGGTGCCATTCTTGGGCAGGCTACACTTTCTTTCGCTCTGGGCAGCTCTCCTTACAGGGCACACTCCTTGCATGTGGGTCTGCCCTACGCGGAGGACCCCCGCTGCGTAGCATGGCACTCCTTGTGTGCATCAGCACTGTGCATAGGCCAGCTCCACATGGGTCAAGGAGGCCCAGGGTTTGAATTGCAGACCTCCCATGTGGTAGACTGATGCCCTATCCACCGGGCCAAGTCTGTTCCCTCCAGTTACTGTTTTAACTACATGTTTAGTCTTCATGTTTAGTTCATGTTAGTGAGACCATACAATATTTGTCCTTTTGTGTCTGGCTTATTTCATCCAGCATAATATCTTCAAGTTTCATCCATGTTGTTATATGTGTCCCAATTTCATTTGTTCTTGCAGCAGCATAGTATTCCATTGTACATAATATACCACATATTGTTTATCCATTCATTGGTTGAAGGATGCTTGGGTTGTTTCCATCTTCTGGTAACTGTGAATAATGCCACTATGAACACTGGTGTGCAAATAAATGTCTGTTTGCATCACTGTTTTCAGTTTTGTATATTGTCCTAGTAGAGGCATTCCAGATCATAAGGCAACTCTATATTTAGCTGTCTGAGGAATGACCAAACTGTCCACAGAGACTACACCATTCTCTATTCCCACCAACAGTGCAGGAGTGTTCTCATTTCTCCAGATCCTCTCTAGACTTGTTGTTTCCCTTTTTTTTTTTTTTTTTTTTTTTTTTTAACAATGGCTATTCTATGAGGTGTGAGATGTTATCTCAGTTTTGAATTGTTTCTGCAAACTAGTGAATAATAGCTAGCTCACTCTCACTAGCTAATATTTCCCTAATAGTGAGAGTGAACATATTTTTCATGTGCTTTTTCATCATTTGTATTTCCTCTTTGGAGAAACGTCTCCATTTTTTAATTGGATAGTTTGTCTTTTTATTGTTGACTGTGTGATCTCTTTATATAGCATGGAAATCAAACTTTATAGGATATATGCTTTCTGAATATTTTCTCCCACTGTGTGGGCTGCCTTTTCACCTTCTTGACAAAGTCCTTTGAAGTACAAAAAGGTTCAAGTATAAGGAAATCCCATTTATCCATTTTTCCTTTTGTTGCTTATGCTTTTGATGTAAGGCTTAAGAAACCACTGCCTACCACCAGGTCTTGAAAATGTTTCCCTACATTTTCTTCTAGGAGTTTTATGATTCTATTTTTTTTTATTAGGTCTTTGATCTATTTTCAGTTAATTCTTGTATAAGATATGAAATAGGGGTCCTCTTTCTTTCTTTTGGCTATGGATATCCAGTTCTCCCAGTACCATTTGTTGAATGGACTGTTCTGGCCCAGCTGGGTGGGTTTGACTGCCTTGTTAAAAATACTTTGCCATAGATGTGAGGGTCTGTTTCTGAACTACCAGATCGGTTCCATTGGTCTATGTCTCTCTTTATGCCAGGACCATGCTGTTCTTACCACTGTAGCAAGGTAATATGACTTTAAAGTCCGGAAGTAAGAGTCCTCCAAATATGTTCTTTTTTTTAAAAGATATTTCTGGCAATTCATGGCCCCTTACCCTTCCAAATAAATTTAATAATTGTGTTTTCCAATTCTTTAAAAAAATCTTTTATAATTTTTATTGGGATTGCATTGAATCTGTATGTCAATTGGGGTATAATTGATATCTTAAAAATATTTACTCTTCCAATCCATGAACACAGGATGTTCCCCCATTTATTTAGGTCTTCTTTGATTTCTTTTAGCAATACATTGTTGTTTTCTGAATACAAGTGCTTTAAATTTATTCCTAAATATTTGATTCTTTTAGTCATTATTGTTAAATGGAATGTTTCCTGATTTCCTCCTCAGATTACTCATTACCAGTGTATAGAAACACTACTGATTTTTGCATATTAATCTTGTATCTGACCACTCTGCTGAACTTGTTTATTAGCTCTAGTAGCTTTGTTGTAGATTTTTCTGGACTTTCTAGGTATAGGATCATACCACCTGCAAATAGCTGAAGTTTTACTTCTTCCTTTCCAGTTTGGATGACTTTTACTTATTTTTGTTGCCTAATTACTCTAGCTAGTTCTCCTAACAATATATTGAACAACAGTGGTGACAATGGGCATTCTTGTCTTGTCCCTGATCTCAACCAGAAAACTTTCAATCTTTCACCATTGAGTACAATGTTAGCTGGGGTTTTTCCTATATGGCTTTTATTGTGTTGAGAAAGTTTCTTTCAATTCCTATGTTTTGCAGTATTTTTTATCAAGAAAGGATGTTCTAATTTGTCAAATGCCTTTTCTGCTCACTTGAGATTATCATATGATATTTTTTCTTTGATTTATTAATGTGGCATATTTTGCTGATTTTCTTGTTTTGAACCATCTTGCATGCCTGGTATAAAACCCACTTGATCATGATGGATAATTCTTTTAATGAGTTGTTGGATTCAATTAGCAAGTATTTTGTTGAGGATTTTTGCATCCATATTCATTAGGGAAATGGATCTGTAGTTTTCTTTTTTCATGTTTATCTGGCTTTGGTATGAGGTTGCTATTTGCTTCATAGCATAAGTATGATAACATTCCTCCTTGTTCAGATTTTGGAACAAGATTTTGAGTAAGATGGGTATTAAATATTCTTTGAATGCTCAGTAGCATCCACTTGTGAATCCATCTGGTCCTGGCCTTTTCATTTTGGGCATTGATGCCTGTTTCAACCTTTTTACTTGTGATTGGTCTGTGGAGGTCTTCTATTTCTTCTAAGGTCAGTGTAGGTTGTTCATTTGATTATAGGAATTTTTCCATTTCATCTATATTGTCTAGTTAGTTGGTGTACAGTTCAAAGTATACTCTCATGATCGCTTTTATTTCTGTGGGGTCAGTAGTAATGTCCCCATTTTCTTTATTTTTTAATTTTTAAATTAGTTTACATTCTCCCCCAGCCCATTCAGTGGGTTATGGCAGGATATATGATGTACTGCCTCTGTCCCTGCAATATCATTCAGGACCACTTCAATTCCCCAACATGCCCTGACATCACTCCTCTTCTTCCCTCTCCCTGCGCTCAGCAACTCCCATGGCCACTGTCTCCACATTAATGATACAATTTCTTCCATTGCTATAGTCACAATAGTTTTATAGTAGAATACCAATAATGAGGAGAGACATCAGGCCGAAGTGTGGCTCACGGCAGTGGCAGGGCTCGGCACACGCCGGCGTGAGCCAGCCCGGGCGGCAGGCATGGGTGTACGGCCCTCTGCCGAGAGGGGAAACCGGGCACTTTCCCGCCCTCCCCTCGCTCCCCCGCCACGATCCGGCCGCTGCCTGCGCCTCTCTCTCAACACCCCCCCCTGCCTCCAGGGGCCTCCGCGAGAGGCCGCTGCCATAGAGGAACCCCCGCGCCTCTTCCCCACAACACGCAAGTGCAGACATAATCACCGCTTGCCACACCCCTCCCGGCAGGGCGCAGGCGCGCATGGCAGTCACAGCTTGCCAGCCCCGGGCCCGCCCCTTGCCGGCCCCCCCCTCTGCCCCGTCTCCGCCCACTGGCCTGGATAGCGACATCTCCCAGCCATATTAGGGCATAAAGTCCATTCCCACCAATCCACACGCGCCCCAGGCCAGCCCCGCCTCTGCTCCCCGAGACTTATATTTGCAAGCACTTCCTCAATAAACAGACCTGCGCATAGTCCTCGTCTCCGTGGCGTTCTTCATCGCGTCGCGCGTCCCCACCAAACCTGAGCGGCGAGAAGGGGCCTTGAGGCTTCGTGCCCGCTCCTCCTCCTTCGCCCACGCGGCAGCCCCATCCGGAGAGCCCGCCCGGCCAGCCTCGCCGGCCCTCCCGGAGGCCCGAACCGCCCGCACAATAAGTCCAGTCTAATCCATATTTTATTTCTACATTGTGTGGACCCTGGGATGGTATTGTCCACTCCACCTCTAATCAAGAAGAGCTTAGATCCCACATGGCTTTGAATGTGATTTTCCTACTTCCAGCTGTAGACACTCTCGGTTCCCTGGTGTGGTGGTTGACCATCTTCACCTCCCTGTTAGCTGACCTGGATAAATCCAATGAACGAGACGATAGGTGTTGCAACTCTGCTGAGGCTCAGGGCTCAGCTCATACGTGGACAGTCCAGAGATTCAAGTAACCTCAGTATATGCCAACTCCCATGCCAACCACAGGTTCAGTAAAAGTGACAGAAGAGGCACGTGTAGAGAGGTCACATCTGAGTCCAACTCCATCATACCCAGGAGCACAAATTCAAAAGTGGCAAGGCACTAAACTCCAGAGCCATCTCCCATGACCATAGAACCTGTGTGTCTCTGTAACGCTAGGAGCACCAGTATCTGGGGTTGTATCTACTTTGGCTCTCTCTGAGATCCTGCTGAGGTGTGCATAAGCATGGCCCCTCTGATGACCTCCTGACTCATTTTGAAATCTCTTAGCCATATAAACTCATTTGTCTTTACCATTTCCCCCTCTTATTCAAGGTCTCTTTCTAGTTGCATCACCAGCTGATGCTTGGTAGTAATCCCGCAATGCCAGAGATGCTCATCCCTAGGCGTTATGTCCCATGCTTGGGGGAATGTAATGTATTTACATGCTGAGTTTGACTTAGAGAGTGGCCACATTTGAGCAACATTGAGTGCCCATTTTCATTTCTGCTTTTATGTATTTATGCTACCTAAGTGTGTGTTGTTTGATCTCCATATATTTGTGAATTTTCCCTTTTTTTGCCTGTTGTTAATTTCCGTCTTTGTTCCATTTATGATCAAAGAAAGTGTTTTGCATAATTCTGATCTTTTTAAATTTACAGAGGTCTGCTTTGTGAACCAACATGTAGTCTATCCTAGAGAAAAACCCATGAGCACCTGAGAAGAATGTATATCCAATGTTCTGTATATGTCTATGGTTTAGTTCATTTATTACATTTTTCAAACTCTCTGTTTCTTTATTGATCCTCTCTCAGATGTTCTATCCAATGAGGAGAATGGTGATTGAAATCACCAACAATTATCATAGAGAGAACCATTTCTCTCTTCAGTTTTGCCAGTGTTTGCCTCATGGAATTTGGGTTATCCTTGTTTGGTGCTTATACATTTATGATTGTTTTTTCTTCCTCTTGAATTGCCTCTTTTATTAATATATAATGTCCTTCCTTGTCTCTAATAATTGCTTTGCTTTTAAGGACTTCATCCAATATAGTCCTACTGATATTACAACTTTTTTTTTTTTTTCAGTAAAAACAGTATTTTCATACACCCCCCTCCTCCAACTTTATTTTGGTTACTGCATGTGTGAAATGTCTTTTTCTAGTCTTTCACTTTTCATCTATTTGTATCCTTGGATCTAAGGGGAGTCTCGTAGACAGCATATAGATGACTCACATCTTCTCATCCATTCTGTGTCTTTTGATTAAGGAGTTTAATCCATTAATAGTCAATGTTATTATTATAAAGGCAGCTCTTACTTCACCTATTTGACCTTTTGATTTTATCTGTCATATCTTATTTTCATCACTCTTTTCGCTTTTATTTATTTTTATTGATATAATTTTCATTTCTAAACTCTTTTCCAAACCTCTCTCTCCTGTCTTTTCTTTTCAGGCTATAGCATTCACTTTAGTATTTCCTACAAAGCTAGTCCTGGGTTACAAACACTCTCAGTTTCTGGTTGCCCTCATTTCTGCAAGACAATCTTGCTGGCTATAAGAGTCTTGGAGGGCATTTTTTCTCTTGTAGTATCTTTTAAAATCTTTTTATTTTTTTTTAAATTTCTCTTCTCTCTCCTTCCCTCCCCCCCCACTCCCTGTTGTTTGCTCTCTGTGTCCATTCGCTGTGTGTTCATCTGGGTCTGCTTGCGTTTTGTCAGCAGCACCAGGAATCTGTGTCTCTTTTTTGTTGTGTCATCTTGCTGCGTCAGCTCTCTCTGTGTGTGGTGCCACTCCTGGGCAGGCTGTGCTTTTTTCACACATGGCAGCTCTCCTTGTGGGGGCACAGTCCTTGTGAATGGGGCTCCCCTACACGGGGACACCCCTGCATGGCACGGCACTCCTTGTGCACACCAGCACTGTGTGTTGGTCACCTTACCACATGGGTCAAGAGGTCCTAGGTTTGAACTCTGGACCTCCCACAAGGTAGGCAGATGCTCTATCAGTTGAGACAAATCTGTTTCCCTCCTGTAGTATCTTAAATATATCATATCAGTGCCTTTTTGCCTCCATGGTTTCTGATGGAATATCTTATTCAGTATCCCTTGTATATGATGCATCACTTCTCTCTTGCTGCTTTCAGGATTCTCTTTTTATCTTTAGCATTTGACATACTGATTAGTATGTGTCTCAGAAGAAGTCTCTTCAGATTTATTCAGATGGGAGTATATTCTGCTTCTTGGACATGGATATCTATGTCCTTCAATAGGGTTGGGAAATTTTTTACCATTATTTCTTCAACTAATCCTTCTGTTCTTTTTTCCTTTTCTTCTCTTTCTGTTACACCTATGGCACGTATGCTTACACGTCTCTTGCCATCCTTTAGTTCCCTGAAACACTGTCCAATTTTGTCCATTCTTTTCTTCATCTATTCTTTCGTATGTTCACTTTCAAAGGCCCTGTCTTGATGGATTTGGAGTTCTGTGCCATGTAAGAGAGCCCTACTTTGGAATTTGTGCTCCTGAGTGTGATGGAGCTGAACTCATATGTGACCTTCCTACACGTACCTCTTCTGTCACTTTTACTGAACCTGTGGTTGGTGCAAGGGAGCGTGCATACTCAGGGGACTTGAATCTCTGGACTGCTCATGTGCCTGCTGGGCCCTGAGCCTCAGCAGAGTTGTGACTCCACTCTCTGGTTCATTGTACTTACCCAGGTCAGCTAATAGGGAGGTGAAGATGGTTAACCACCACACCAGGGAATCAAGATGCCAACCATGCAAGTAGAGGAATTGCATCCATCATCCATGTGGAATCTAAGCCCTCTCTCGATCTAGAGGTGGAGTGGACATCACCATCCCAGGGTCCACAGAATGGAGGAATAAAATATTGATTAGAGTGGACATACTGATATTCTACTATAAAACTATTGTGACTAGTAATAGAAGAAATTGTAGCATTGAGGTGTAGAAGTGGCCACAGTAGTTGCTGAGGGCAGGGAGAAGGAAGAAGAGATGTGATATGGGGGCATTTTTGAGACCTTGAGTTGTCCTAAATGATATTGCAGGGTCAGATGCTGGACTTTATATATCCTGCCATAACCCACTGAATTTACTGGGGGAGAGTGTGAACATCAGGGTAAACTATTATCCTTGCAGAGCAGCAGTGCTCCAAAATGTGTTTACTGAGGGTGATGAGTATGCCACAGTGATGGGGGAGGTTGTTGGTGTGGGAGTGGAGTGGGAGGTGGAAGGTATATGGGAACCTCTTATATTTTTTAATGTAACTTTGTTTTTGTGATGTATATATCTTAAAAAAATGCAATTTACAAAAATGATGGGGTTGGGAGTGGGGGATGGGGTATGTGGGAACCTCTTATGTTTTTTAATGTAACATTCTTTGTGATCTATTAACTTTAATTTAAAAAGTGTAAAATAAGCAAACAAATAAATAAATAATGTTCCAAAAAACCTGAAGTAACAACAACAAAAAACAGAACAACAATAAAAACAAAAGACCCTGTCTTCAAGATCACTGGTCCTTTTTTCTGCCTCTTCAAATCTGCTGTTATTGCCTTGAGTGCATTTTTAAGTTCATTTGCTGTGACTTTTATTCCCATACTATCTGCTATTTTTGTATGTATGCTTTCAATTCTTCTTGATATTCACTGAGTATCTTCTTAATATCTTTAATCTCTTTAGCCATCTCATTAAATTTATTAAGGAGATTGGTTTGAATTTCTATGTTTAGTTGTCTCAACTCCTTTGTGTCATCTGGAAGCTTAGTTTATTTTTTGACTGGGCCATATCTTCCTGTGTCATGGTATGGATTGTAATTTTTTGTTGGTACCTTGACATCTGATTTACTAGATTTATTTATTCTGCTTGAAGTTTCTCTCTTTAGTCTTCTAGGCCTTTCTCCTTGATTAACTTTGTGCTACAGCCCCTCTTTGATATTTGGTTCAACTTAATTTGGAACTCTATAGTGACTCATGTTTAGCCAATCTGAAAATTTTCAGCTCTTCTTTATCTATTTCTTTCCCTTTCTCCCTTGCTGCTTGCATAGTAGGAGCCAAGGATGCAGTTGGTACTGGAAGCCATGGAGCTGATACTGCCTGTATTGCCCCAGGAATCAATGAAGTTTCTTCCACCTTTCTACCCTGCAAAGAGTAGGTCCAGAGCTCCAACCATGGGCTATAATCCAAGCTATGCAGGCCAAACCTTCTGTAGTTGCCTGTAAAGACTGATGAAGCACCACACCCCTTCCTCCTCTGCTTGGGGCATGAATGGAACTGCAGGTATAGGCAGCAAATTAAGCCATGTGGGTCAAAACTGACTGCAGTTCAGGTAGACTCATGGAGCACTGGCTCCCTCCTCCCTTGGCAGGGGTGAGGATGGAACCTCAGGAATGTCCAGCAACCTAGTTTGTATAGGCTGGAATGAACTTCAATTGCCTGGAGAAGTTGAAGGAGCACTGTCCCTCTTCCTGCACTGTGAGGGGAGGGGATGGAGTCACTGGTGTGTCCACTTATCTAGTTCATGTGGGCCAAAAGCAACTGTAGTAGCAGAGCTGTTGAGGGAGCACTATCTCTCTTCCTCCGTGTTAGGGCTAGGATTCAGCCACAGATGTGTCCCACAGTCTAGTCCAGGCAGGCCAAAAATCACTGCAGTTGCCTGGAGAGGCTAAGGGAGCACTCTCCCTCCTGATGCCCTTTCAGTGATGGGTATGAAGCCAGAGATATATCCAACAATCTAGCCCATATAGACTGGAAGCTGTTGTAGTTGCCTAGAGAGGCATGGAGTCACAGGTGCCCAGTACTCTAGTCTGTGTATCTCAAAAACAACTACAGGGAAATGGATGTGGCTCAAGCAGTTGGGCTCCTGTCTACCATATAGGAGGTCCAGGGTTTGATGCCCAGGGCTTCCTGGTGAAGGCAAGCTGGCCCGTGTGGCAAGCTGGCCCATGCCGAGTGCCGGCTCACATGGGAATGCCACCCCGCAAGTGAATGCTGCCCCATGTGGGAGTGCTGCCCCATGCAGGAATGCCAGCCAACGTGGATTGCTGGTGCAGCAAGATGATGCAACAAGAGACACAGAGGAGAGACAATAAGAAGACATAACAGAAGAGGGAGCTGAGGTGATGCAAGAGAATGATCACCTCTCTCCCACTCCGGAAGATCCCAGGATGGGTTCCCAGAGCCACCTAATGAAAATACAAGCAGACACAGAAGAACACACAGGGAATGGACACAGAGAGAAGACAATGAGGGGGCAGGGGGGAGAAAAAAATCTTTAAAAAGAAAAAAAGCAACTACATTTGCCCAGAGAGGCTGGGTCATGTCCCTCCAAGTTCCTCTCTGCTGGAGGTGGGGCTGAAGCTTAGGCTAGGTCTGCACTCCAACCTAGGTGGCAAGAAGCTGGTCCCTACTCTTCCTGTGATTTTCAATTAGTCCCACTTCCCCTCCTGCTGGAGGTGGAGTTAAAATGGAGGCTACCAGCCTCTCTATTTTTGGACAGGTTCAATTTAACTGCCCTTAAGAAAAGACTTCAGCCAACCATATTTACTAATCAGTAGCTGAAGTCAGTGCCTGACCATCTCTGCCTGCCCTGTTTTTGGGAAATAGAGTTTCCAGCTGCAGCCAGGGAAGAGCTACCAGGGTGTCTTGCACTGCCAGTGGGGGAGGGGCACCAGCTCCCAGGGTGTGAAGGGCTCTGCTCACAAATCTTCCCTGCACATGGGCATTCTTCTTCCATTCTTCCAAGGATGTTGCAGGATGCTCTTCTGGTTCCCTAGGCCCCCAAACAGGTGCTTTAGATAGTCTGGGTGATTACTAAGGACAGTGTAGGAAGAGCTGACTCTTGGATACTCTGCCACCATCTTCCCCTTCTCCTTTTTATTTATTTATTTTGAGGTACCGGAATCAGGGTTTGAACCCAGGACCTTGAATGTGGGAAGCTGGCACTCAACTACTGAACCACATCAGATCCCCTGAGTTGGTTTATTCATTTGTTTGTTTGTTTTTTTGGGAGGCACTGGGAACCAAACCTGGGACCTCCCATGTGGGAAGCAGATGCTCAATTGTTTGAGCCACATCTGATCCCCTATTATTTTTTAATTACTGCATTTAGAGCTATAAATTTCAATGGGCACATTTCAAATAATATTGTGGGTGTCCACAGTTCTCATTCCTGACCCTACCTCTGACATTAACTTCCTGTTCATTGGCCTTCACTTTCTTCCAATAAAAACAACAACAGGAGACAGGAGAGGAGCTGCAAAGCCATTGAACACTACCCCTCACACCCATCTCCAGTTCCTTTGCATATTTTCTCTGTTCCTAAAATCATTTCACTACTGGTTTCCAAGGATTATATCCTTTTTTTTTTTTTTTTTTTTTTTTTACTATTTACTGCTTCAAATAGACAAAAGATCTTCACTTTCACTTTTGTCTGTCCTTGTAGGCTGCATTATTGCACTTATTCTTTCATTCATCGACTCATTCAACAATAACTATTATGTTCTAACCATAGTCCCATGTGCAGTCAAATCACAAAGGCTGGAATGAAAACTTTATCTAAGAGCAGACGAGTAAATACTTGTCAGGCAAAAAAGCCAGAAAGGCACCCCAAATAGAGGAAGCAGTATGAACAAAGGCAAGGAGGCATGAACGTCTGGTGTGTTGGAGAACTGTAAGAACAGTGTGGCTAGAATATCATGAAAAAGGATGTGTTTTACCTAGCATGCCAAGTGAAATGTTTGGAATATATCTTGAGGGCAGCAGAAAGCTTCAAAGGATTTTGCAGGGGAGTAATTTGATTTGATTTACTGTTACAAAGATGTTGGAGGGCAACAAGTTTGGAGCTAGATAGACCAGGAGGAAGGAGGTAGCTGCTCTCCTTGGGATAGGTGGTTGCTTGATCTCTTTATCCCTCAGTTTCTGTAGTTAATAGACATATGATAGTATTTACCTTTTAGGATTATTGTTAGGATTAAATTATCTGTGTGAAGCTCTTAGCAGAGGGTTTTTAGACCATAAGGACTAAGAAGCATTAGTTATTAAAAATCATTCAAACTCGTTGAGTCTTTATTTTCTTATCTGTGAAATGATGGTAATGATATCTACTAGGTATTTGGAAAGATTTCTGCAAATTTTAGCATGTTTATATTTAAAACCTAGCACAGTACCCAGCACATAGGCACTCATTAAATGATAGTTATTTCTACTTTTCTTTGACGCAGAAGCTCTACTATCTCACCTCAGATAATATTAGCAAGTAAGAGTAATTGACATCTGTGATGCTCAGAGAACACTTTGATTTCTCAGAACACATCTCAAAGCCTGCTTCCACCACCAGTGGGATTGATTTTCATAGGACCTTTCCAAATATTTGATTTACAATCTTTCCCAGTATGGAAGGGGAGAAGGAAGTGTGGCCACTCCTGAAGAAAATCAAAGAGGTTTCATCTGCCAGGCTGGCATTCATGTGATTCCCCAGAAGCTTTCTTGCTGCTCAACCCACTCAAGATGGTCTCTGCAGGCCTAGGGGCTGAGGACATGTCTTACTTAAGAACATCAGGGTTCAAAGTCCAATGGGACAGTACAGGCTACATGATTGCTTAAGTGTAATGTGCACATTCATTTAACCCCAGGAGAGCCCACGCTAGGCTATGTGGGCCCCGAGTGGGGCCGTGATCATATATGTGTACAATGCCTGTCATCATGTGCTACCATTAAATAAATAAATAAATAAATAAATAAATAAATAAAACCTTACTCATCCTTGCTCTCTCTTTTGGAGATTTTTATTTATTTATTTATTTCTCCCCACCCTTGTTTTTCACTTGCCATCCGTTCTCTGTGCATTCTTTTGTGTCTGCTTGTCTTTTCTTTAGGCAGCACCAGGAAGCAATCCTGGTACCTTCTGGAGTGGGAGAGAGGGATTCAATTTCTTGCACCTCCTCAGCTCCCTGGTCTGCTGTGTCTCTTATTGTCTCTCCTCTGAGTCTCTTTTAGTTGCCTCTTCTTACTGAGCCAGCTCTCTGCATGGGCCAGCATTCCATGTGGGCCAGCACTCCTGCACAGACCAGCTATCCATTCAGACCAGCTCTCCACTTAGGCCAGCTCACCATGTGTGCTAGCTTGTCTTTCACCAGAAGGCCCAGGAATTGAACCCTGGACCTCCTCTATGGTAGATGGGAACCCAATCACTTGAACCACATCTTTTTCCCCTTGCTTTCTTTATTCATAACACTTTTTCTACTTGTTCATTTCAGTTTTAGAAAGGTTTCTCTAAACTCCCTATCTGTACGTCCTCAGACACCATGTTTTTCTAACAATTGCTATTTGGCTTCTAGATTCATCATGTTGCTCCATGGAAATCACCTTTACTAAGGCCTGCAGTGACCTCCTAATGGCTAGATTTAATGATTATTTCTTAGCTGATCCCCTTTTATTTATTTATTTATTTTTAATTTATTAAAATATATCACTCATACATAAACATACATAAACACTAAGTGTATAATAGTTGTGAACGTATAAAACAAACATATATAACATCAGACAAACATATATAACATCTCACCTACCACCAATAACTTGCATTGTTTTTAAACCTTTTTAACTAATGATTAAAGAGCATTGTGAAATTATTACTACTAAACAAAATATTTTTCCCCTAACCAATCCTGTTATTATTATCTTTATATCATTTATATATGAACATACATAGACAATTAAGTGTATAGTAGAAATTGTGAACCTATAAAACAAACATGCATAACATCATACAGGAGTCCCATACATCAACCCTCCACTAACACCTTGCATTGTCATGAGATGTTTATTATAAACTATGAAAGAACTTATTCATTTATTTTTATTTTTTCCTTTATTAGAGATGTTCTGGGTATACAAAACAATTATGAATAAATTATAGGATTCCCATATACCACTCTATCCATCATCTTGCATTGGTGTGTAACATTTGTTATAATGAATGATAGCATATCTTTATAATTGTACTGTTAATTCAAGTCCCTCTTTTGAATCTTTTCACAGCATTTTATATCATTGACACTGCCATGGTTGTTTTGTTTTGTTATGTCTTGGTCTTCTCTTTTTAAGCTGTACTTTATTCCCTGGATGAACTCATATTTCATTCCTTTCTCTGGCTTATTGAAACCACAACATCTCCTTTCTTATTCTCATGTTTACTTGAATTATTTCCTATTTCAGTAAGGAGACATAAATATTGAGAGAACACCCCCAAGTATACACTTCTTTATATGTGCATTTGTGTCCATATATTCTTCGTCCTATCCTGTATCTGTGGACTGAATTCCTACTTAAGTTCAACTTTTCCTCTAAACACTAGATTATTTTCTTTCTCACCTACTCAGACAGTGTCCCTTTCTTTCCTGCAGCATCAAATTTTGCTTTTCTACAATTCATTCTCATTAATATGTATCTGTTATTTTCTAATCTTAACAAAATAAAATTTTTGTCTTGTGAGCCCTTCTCCTCTAGCAAACATCTCATTTTTCTCCTCCCCTTCATAAAAATAGTCACTCAAAAAAGTTGCCCAACTCACCAATACCAGTTTCTCTCCTCTTGTTCTCTTAAGAGAAACCACTCTTGGCAGGGTAATAAAAGATCTCTGCATTACTCAATCCTATAGTCCTTCCTCAGCCATCATCCTACTTGACCCATCAGTCATTTTTTAGTGATACTTGCATTTGGTGCAGTTGAGCAACCCCTCCTCCTTATAACATTTTCCCTTGTTGTCCTGGATCCCACATATTTGGATAAACTAACTCAAAGACCCTTCTCAGTTTCCTTAGCTTATTGTTCCTCATTTTTCAGACTTCATAACCTTGGAGTCTTTGTTTATTTTTCCTCATTCCCTTGGTGTTTCATACCATGTATATAGCAATGAAAGCCAAATTAATATTTTCAACTCAAATTTTCTCATCTGAACTCCAGACTTGCATAGGCAGACTTACAAGACATTTCTGTCTTGATAAGCTTAGAGATATTGCCCACTTAAACTCTCAAAAGTGAAAAAAATGAACCCATGGTCCCTATATCCCATTCCCCCAAAGCTGCCCTGTTTTCAGTTTTGTCTTTTTAAATGGCAGTGCCATGCTTCCCATTGTTGGAGCCATCTTTGACTTCTCTTTTGAGCTCATGAAACATAGTCAATTGAAAATTCTGTTGGCACTACCTTCAAAATATATTCTGAGTCTGACCACTTTTTACCATTTCTATTGTATTGTCCCTTCTCTTCCAGTTTTTGCTACACCTAAAATTTTTCTCCTCAGGCTCCTCTGAGGCCAGAGATTTGTATGGCCCTGGGCCTATGTGTGAACTTGCCACTACAGCTACATTCCAGTTCTCCATGTCCACAACTGAAGTTTCTCCTCTTCTTATCATCCATGGTCTTTGTGATATTTTCCCTCTAACTTCTTTCCTGAGTTAAATACACTCTTTTCTCTCTTTCCTGAGATGAGGCCTTTATCTATAGGTGCTTTTATCTTGATGGTCCCAGTGTAATATGAATAAAATAAAAGCCAAATCACTGAAAGTCTGCTCTGTATCATATATTATGATAGGCACTTGCTATACATTTTCTTTACTGATTGCAACAGCATTATGTGGACATTATTCATCTATTCATTAATTCAATAAAGATATATGGTCCATAATATTTATTGATGCCTATTAACTATGTATAAGTCACAGATAGGATACCTGATATGAAGTTTTAAAATACCAGTTAATCAATTGATCACCATGGTGGTTTGGTTTGAAGCTATATGTACAACTGGAAAAATATGTTCTTAAAATTAATCCATTCCTGTGGGGGTGGCCCTATTGTATATAGCATCTTTTGGTGAGTAGGATATTGTTTTAAGATGTAACCCATCTCATTCATGGTTGGTCTTAATCCTTTTACTGGAGTCCTTTATAAAAGAATGAAATTCAGACAAAGAGAATGAAAGCCATGAAAGCAAGAAACTGAATGCAATGAAACCTGAAAAAGACAGGAGAGACCAGTAGATGCTGCCATGTGCGTTGTTATGTAACTGAGGAGTCCAGGATCACTGGCAGCTGGTCTTGTCTAGATGATGCCTTTATTTGGACTTTTTCATGAACTCAGAACTGTAAGCTTGTAAGCTAATAAATCCCCGTCATAAATGCCAACCCATTTCTGCTATATTGCTTTTGGCAGCCTAGCAAACTAGAATAATCATTAAACAAAGAGATAAATATTATAGATTATTTTGTCATGTAATTATAATAAAATGTAGTGTACCTTTTTAAATGCATGAATTATTAACCAAAATATTACCAACTACCACAAATCTTTATTGAATGTTTGCTTTATGTCAGGCACTGTGATAAGCACTTTACAAAGGCTAGGTTTTTTTAAAGTGGGGTGCCCTATTTAAGTCACATAACTAATAGATAAGGAAGTCAAGATTTAACTCCAAGTTTACCTAGATTTATATCTAACATTCTTTCCATTATAAAACACTGGGTAATGCATGAGCCAGTGCTTGTTTTAATAATCTAGAAATGTCAGTGTCTCTAAGTCACTATATATTTAAATAAAATCTCTTCATTTAAAATGAAGATAATACAAATCATCTTTTGAAATTATTGTAAGGAGTATGTGCTGACTTCCTGGTGGGTTATGGAATTACTTTTACTAAGACAAAGATGAACTATGAAGAAAGGCACTTGGACTCTCAGGAAGCTTCCTGACATCCTTAATAAAGGATAATTTTATGACTAAAAGGAAAGGAATGACAAAAATATAGGACTGGAGGAATAATGAGAGAAAATACAGTTTTATTGAACACAGACACCGAACACTATTTAGCTATTATATACCTGTTATATAATTATCACAATTAACTAATGTTAAAAAAAACCTTGATGAGTTAATAACTTAACTAATGTTGACACTGTTTAGATGATGTTCTCATTCTATATTTATTTATTACATGTCAGGCATTATTCTAAGTTTTCTAATACATAAGATTAATTAATTCTCACTACAATATTAGGAGTTAGGTATTATTATTATCTCCATTTTAGTTGGTCAGATTAAGAGAAAGATTTAGCAATATGTTCAAAGTCACATAACTAGTAAATTGAGGAGTCAGGATTAAAACCCAGGCAGTATAATTTTGGAATTTGTACTCTGAAACACTATCTAAAGTGGTGGGGTTCAGATTAAAATTCACTAAAAAATTCTCCACATTTTCCACTTTACCTCACATAAGAATATCCTCACCATGAGGCACAGTGTTCTCTACAGATCAGGGATGATCTTGATTTTTTGGAAAGTTATAGCACCTTGTGAAAAGACAGAGAAATGTAAGCCCTTTCTGTGAAACTCAGAGTTGCTCAAGGAGCATCAGAAATATGTTGTGTGTACAGTGATAATTAATAACACCAATTTATATGCCCATTTCTCTTCCTTCCAAACATTTCTCCCATACCAACCCATGGTTCTCATATCTTGTGCCTTCATTGATGTAAATACAATCAGACAGCTCCCTTCCATTTACCATTCATTACAACTCCAAACTCTGCTCAGACCTTCTCCAGATGAAATAGCCTCAGAAGTCGACTCCGAATCTCCTTGGTCCTAGCCCCATAGATAACTGGGTTGAGCACAGGAGGCACCAGAACATACAGATTAGCCAGAAAGATGTGCACATGCTTGGGGACTCGGTGGTGGCCAAAGCGGTGAGTGAGGAAGGAGAAGAAGGCAGGAATGTAGAAAACCAAAATTACCCCAAGGTGGGAGCCACAAGTGCTCAGAGCCTTGTTCCGAGCATCACGGGACGGGAGGTGAAAGACAGCATTGAGAATAAAGACATAGGAGATGGCAATGAGGATGGAGTCCAGACCCATGGCCAGCAGAGCCACAGTCAGCCCATAGATAATATTGACAGTAATGTTGGTACATGCTAGTCGAGCAATGCCCATATGCTCACAATATGTGTGTGCCATGACACGGTGCCCACAGTAGAGTAGTCGCTTAAGCAAGAAGATGAAGGGAGAAACGACAGCTATACTACGGAATATTCCAACCAGGCCAATTGTGCTTATGACGGTATGGTTGAGGATGGTTGTATATCTCAGGGGGTTGCAGATAGCCATGTAGCGATCAAAAGCCATGGCAAGAAGAACCGAGGACTCCAGAGCATAGATAGAATGGACACAAAACATCTGGGACAGGCATCCTCCAAAGGAAATCTCATGAGCATGGAACCATAAAATGGCCAGTGTCTTGGGCACAGTGGTGGAGCTGAGGGCCAGGTCAGTGAGAGAGAGAAGGCAGAGGAAGAGGTACATGGGTGCATGAAGGGCATTATCCATTGCAATGAGCAATATGAGGGCAGCATTTCCAGCCAGTGCTACCAGGTACATAGCACAAAAGGGGATGGCAATCCATACGTGGGCAGTTTCCAATCCTGGGATCCCTGTCAGGAAAAGAGTTTCTGGGAGACTGTCATCACTGATGTTGGTAGCCGACATTGTACTTGGCAAAGGAAGGACTCTATCCAAGGGGTGATAGTAAGCTCTCCCTGTAACATTAGCTACTTGATTCATTCACAAAATTATGACATTTCTGTGAAATAATCTATTTTAGACTGAGAAAAAATATTTATTGTTATTGACTTGTTCAAGTATCTGAAATGACATTTCATATATAATCTAGTTTTTTACATCAGTTATCTCTTACACTTAGCATACATTTGGAATTCTACATTCCAAGCATGAACTTAAGCATATAAATATCTACTCAGCCTGACCCTTCTTGACTTTTCTCCCACATGTCCTGTACAACATTTGGTGTCCACACATCTAGGGATATTTCTTGCCTCTCTACTATAATTTATATCATTCCCCACATCTAGTGTCCCTTCTTTATTTCCCTCCTCTCTAATTTTTAAGCTTAATGACAAGTTTCACTGCCTCCCAGAAGCCTTCCCTTTCTAATCCAGTTCTTAGTGATTTTTTTTTTAGTGAGCCTTCCTTTTGTAGTGTTCCATATTTTGTGGTCAGACAATTATGACTGTGTTCAGGTTAGAGAGAGCTTAACTTGAAATTGAAGACCAGAAAAGGTGCAAAGCTACCCTGGTAAGTAGGAAGAACAGGAAGCCCAAAAGAAGCCCACCTGCTGCAGTTCAAGAACAAGTTCAAGCATATCTTTACTCCAACTGTATTCCCCAACAGTCCTCGTGTATTAACTTAATAAACTTCATTAGAATCCATCTATTTGTTTTATTTTTGTTTCTTTGTGCTTTTACTTTTTTACTAGAGAAGTTGTAGGTTTAATGAAAAATCATGCATAAAATAAGGAGTTCCCATATACCACCCTATAATTAACACCTTCCATTAGTGTGGTACATAAGTTAAAAATTCATGAGAACATTTTTACAATTGTACTATTAACTATACTCCATCATTTACAATAGTGTTCACTGTGTTGTACAGTTCTAAGTTTTTTTGTTTACATATTTTAAAATTTTTATTCTGGTAACATATATATGACCTAAAATTTCCCCCTTTTAACCAAAGTCAATATATAATTCAGTGCTATGAATTACGTTCACAATGTTGTGTTAACATCACCACCATTCATTACCAAAACTTTCCCTCAACCCAAATTGAAGCTCTGTATAATTTAAGCATTAACTGCCAGTTCCCTATCCCCATCCTGGCCCCTGGTGGCCTGTATTCTAGTTTCTGATTCTATAAATTTACTTATTCTAATTACTTCATATCAATGAGATCGTACAGAGGAAACTTAAAGACATCATGTTGAGTGAAATAAGCCAGACACAAAAGGACAAATGTTGTATGATCGTTTCTATCTTTGCTTTAAAAATTCTCTTTGGGCTGAGACTATATTTTTATACAGTTTTAATCTTCATACTGCTCATGTCTGTGTCTGTACCTATGCATTTTGCCCAATGTTCACTCAAAGAATCATTTCTGACAATTCTTAGTAACATACCATTGACTTCTTGATTTTATGCTGTAATGGTGTATTCACTTTATTTTCTGAGTTTGTAACTCGTCTGTCCAGATGTGCACCAGATAGCTTCAGTTTTTAATCACCTGAAGTGCCGAGATACATACCTCTTGATTGAACAGCTGAGTGCTATAAGCACTCATGTGGGTACAAAAGGAGAAAAAAAGAGATGGAGCAGATATGCTAGCTGGAGAGACAACACTTCCAACTGAGGCAAATTCAGCTTAAAATTCTGCATAGCCACTAGTCTGGTGAATGAATGTGATGTCCGATCAGAATTGCAAATGCTAATGAGGGCAGGAGGGAGAGAGTAAAATTGTCCCGGAATTGCCAACAGTAAAGGTATCCTGGAAGAGGGAATCTCTTTTGTTGAAGAAGACTAGTATTATATATACCCTCAGCAAGTAAAATAGCATAGGGAAAAGAATCCTATGTAGGGTGCCAGGAAACCTGAGTTTGTCATAAGACCATTATATTGCCTTGAATAAATCCTGTCACTTCTGTGGAAAGTATCAATTTAGAAAGAGCAATAACTCTAGAATCCCAGAATTAGGTTTTCTTTTTCCTCACTATGTAGTATTGAAAAGTCCCCCAAATTTCTTGAGCCTCATGCTTCTCATCTGTATTCTTTTTGGTCTGCACAGCCACCGATGTGCACAGAGAAGCAGCTTTCTTACAATAACCAATTAAAATCTTCCTTTGGGGGCAGTGATGGACAGGGAGGAAATGGGAAAGAAGACAGTAGGGACTCCAGCTTACCATCCTATACTCTCAACCCTCTCATCAATTGGGAATGGCAGCAACTGGCCTACTTGCCTCATGCAGTTTTTGTGGTTAAGCATTGAGCAAAGTACATTGATTGAAAAGATGGACACCCAAAATAATATCCTCCCCATTTTTACAAGCTTTTATTCCGTAACTGCTTATTGAAGGTAGTTAATAATAATGATTATTATCACTCTTTTACCAATGTGAAGAACAAGTCCATAGAGATGAACTGATGTATTGAGATCACAAAGCATGTTACTGGCAGAACTGAAATTAGAACTGAAGTATCCTGAGTCAATGTTTAATGTTCTCAACTCACTCAACAACCCACTTACATGGCCCATACTTGACTTCTTACACTTTCTTCAAGGCGTTATATCTAATATCAGTTCTAAGGCTGAGATCACTTTAATCTTTCTCGGAACTCCAAGGAGATAGAATTAGATAGCCCCCAGTGTGCAGTAATATGTTCACTGATGGCACCAGTTGAGCCTGGGCTTAGCCCTGTGACATTAGGGGAAAGAAGCTTGAAGGAATAGGATGGTAACCTGGAGTCCCTACTGTTTTCTCTTCCTATCTCCTCCCTATTAGTCATTGCCCCCAAAGGAAGATTTTAATTGGTTATTGTAAAAACGCCCCTTCTCTGTGAGCATCAGTGGTTGTGCAGACCAGGAGGATTACAGTACAAGCACGGTAGTTTTCCAGGGTAAAATATAGGAAATAGACCTGAACTGGAGAAACTCTCTAGTCCAATAGGGTACATTTTCCCAAGCTTGCCCCACCCAGCCCTGTCTCTTGGTCACTGTGATATCTGAGATTTTGAGGTCCTCCTATCAAAGATAAATCTCAATAATTTAACTCAGAATTCCATCTTGAACATGCTGGTTTCAGGAACATACCTGTGTGGAAGATGTTCATTTGCAAGTGGAGCACATTTAGCTTGCAGCTCTGTGAGAGTGTGGGGTGGATGGGCTGTCTGGGAGAGTGTGGTGGAGAGAGTTTTGTGCAGGTTCCGTGTACCTGAATGCAGAGTTTTGTCTCAGGAGGTATAAATTGTGCTTCTGTATAGGTTGGGTGTGTGTGAGATGGAGGAGCGAGAGGTGTCTGGATGTGCAGTCTGGTTGAAATGTCTTTTCCTTTCCCAGTTTTGTAGGCTCAGTGTGTTTCTTCTGTCTAGACTCCAGGTTCCTCTGACTGAAAGGCTTGTTGAGGGAGGTTATTTATTGACCCTGAGAATTTCATGTGTGGAAACCCAGGGGACCTGCTCTAGGGATTTTGAGTGTCCCTCACATTTTGAGGGTGAGAAGGAAATAGAGGAGCTGGTAAAAAGAGGGAGAATTAAGGAAGGAAAAAATTCCAATATGGCTCTTCAAGGAAAGTAGAAATTGTATGCCTAGTATTTTTATGGTTTATGTTTTATCCTCCTTGTCTATTTTTCCTCTCCTCTTCTGAATTTTTCCTATTTTCATCCATCAAGGTCCCCTTTCAAGGAAAAATTAATTTCTTCTCTATGACTGCAGAATACTACATTTTGTCTCTTATAGCACACCTTTCTACTCTCATATGAACTGAAATCATTGGTTTTCAGAATTTTTGCTGGGTGATGCCCTAAAAGAATTTTCAAAATGCTATGTATGTGGAAAAGCTTTAAGTTGAAATGTGAAAAATGTTATAAAACATTTAGGAAGAAAATGATATAATTTTTGGTATATTGTGAATATTGATATTTTAAAAGTAAACTCTTTTGAATGTACTCTATGGAATCTAAATACCCTAGAAATTTCCAACCTACAGTTAGCCATTTTAATATATATGAGCAAGTTTATCTTAACTGTCAGAAATGTATTATTATTGCTTTGCCTCCTTAAAGATAGTTTGTTCGTCCACATATTTATATTTTTGCTTAATATCTCAGGGTGATCACTTTTTCATACCTGTTTGCAATAAAGATAGGTACACTAAAATTATTTGATTTCCTACACAAAAGGCTCAAAAGCATTAAAATATTCTATTTTTATTATAAAAGTATACAATAATAAAGGCAATATAAAAATTTATTTAGAAAAATATTAAATATCAACCTAATTTGTTTGCAAATACTTTCTCTACTGGGGTTGATGGAGTTCTTTTTCTCCCAATTAGTTCATATAACCACAAAACAATATTAATGGAATAACTCAGTGTTCACCCTCAGTTATTTTTACTTTTATGCTTATGAAAGTAAAGCTCTGAGAACCCTTATGTACATAAGAACTGAGTGGGGAGTAAGAGGAGTTCTGCAGTATGTGGAATGCTGCCATAATAGATTAGAGTAACTGCTGTGGTCAGCTACTTCATAAGGATGGAGTTTCTGGTTATCAGAAGTTTAAAGGTGTAAGCTCCTGAAACTGGGACCCAGATCACTGAGGAGAGGCCTGAGCCAAGAGGTGTGGGTATCTCAGGGGTACAATAAGGATGGTTCACTCTAGGGAAAAGGAAACAAACAAACAAAAAAATACATACTTGAAACCAAGTAAACTCACTGCTGCTATTAGAATCAAATGCTTTTGCCAAGGAAAAGAACAATTGTTTGAGTGACTCTGATAGGAACAGGATGAAAACAAACAAAAGCAAGTTTCTTATCCTTTTTCCAGCTCTCCAGTTTACCTCTGGTCCCTCCTATTGGTAAAACTAACAGGCAACTTAAAGAAGTCTGTTAGAAAACTAACAGACTTCTTTCTGGTAAGAAGGGTAGTCTTAGCCTCAGCATCACAATGCAGAAAATAGAAGAGTGGCTTTGGAACTGGGCCAACAGCTTAATAATAAGCAAAGTATCCCTTTGATATGTATGGATACACACATGTATTAAACATTGGTGTGGGCATATTGGTGTGGGAATGATTAAACGAGAATCATATCTACAAACCAGAAAATAATTAATTCATTTTGTTAGAATAATCAAATTTTTCTTTAGTATTTAATGAAAGAGAAACATATTTGTTTCTAAAGAATAGGACTAAAAAAAGATTATTTAAAATTAGGATTGGCTGTTATCCAAAAAATATTTCATGATATCATTTGATTTTAAAAAGTATTAATTGAATAATGCACACCTTACCTTATGCACTTGTTCTGCTAAACACATACACATAATATTAACATTTTTATCTTTCAGCTTTATTGAGTGAAAGTTGGGAAATGTGGTAGTCCTTAAAAACATTTCAATTATATTTGCATTTACTAAGTGCAATACTTTGGTTTCTTGGAATTATTCCTATTTCCAGTGAACAGCAAGTTCCTCAGATAAATATTTGAATATAGCTGCAAAAATGTAAGTTAAATGCATGGAAAAAGACATTTTTAGCACTTGAATCTTTCTTTACTATTAACCCCAGACTAGGATGATAAAGGAAAGGCTACTCTCACTCTCCTGCTTACTCTACAATATATTTAAATTTAGAACTTTTAAGAACTACCAAATATACTGATTCCAAAGCCACATATTATATTTAAAATAAATGTGTGTAAGACAGGGAAAGCAAACCCTAAGCAGGTATATATTGATTTAATTGATTATAAAAGAAGCTTGGTCTGAATCAGTAATTGGAGTCCTCCCTTTGCTTGTTGCAAAGGAGGGGAAGTGAAGCAAATAAAAAACTAAGTTTAAATGAAATTTAAGATCACAGAATTTTAAAGCTAAGTTTGTAGTCATTATCCTAACAAAGAGAAAATCACAGAAACTGAACACTTTCTACCAGAGATGGTTTTTCTGGCAGTTTAGTGTTTATCCTTTCATCATATTAGGTCTTTCCTTCTTATGCTGGATAGATCTCACCACCAGCTTCTTTGCTTCAATAGCTGGGACAGCTGAATATATTGGGCAAAAATCAGATCCATCTATAGATTAACACAATGCAAATTCATGAACTAGAACCTTGCCTTTACCCAGACTTTTTTCTGCTTTATCCAGTTAATTTTCTTTATCATTCTCCTTAATTGACATTTCAAATATCCACTGCATCTTTTGAGCCCTCTGCAGTACTTGTTCTCAGTGGTAAAATATTTAGCTTTGGTGTTTAAGTAAATAGATATGGGCGTGAATGTGAGAAAAAATGTGTAGAATTATACCCAGGACTTAGCATAGTTTGAAACAAAAGTCATGCTAGCATTAAGAAAATGAATGTAGAAAGAAGAACAAGTTTACATTCATAATTTGGGCATGTTGATTTTAAAGTTCCTATAAAACAGTCAGTTACAGATGCCAAGTTGTCAGCTGGAAAGTAAAAAATAAGTTAGAGCTAAGACATAGTTTTGAGTGTCATCACCACGTTAGAGTTAGTGGAAATCTGACTTTATTCCAAGATCATTCAGGGAGAGTATATAGAGTTAAAATTGAAGGAGATATAGAAAAGAGCCACGAAGAAGTTAATATTAAGTGTAGAGAGGAGGGAGAGATGTTTGTAAAAGATACTGAAGAGAAGTAGACGTGGAGGCAGATGGTGGACCAGAAGAGTAAACAGTGAGCTAAGAAAGGAGAAAATTTAGAAAGAAGGAACTGTCAATTGTATCAATAAATGGATTGAGACCTTATTATATTTAGTAATACTGAGGTCAGTGGTTATCATGGAAACACTGTTTTGTGGTGTGATGATGTTAATATACAGTCCATTAAGGATTGAATGAGAAAAAAGGAAGAGACAGTGAGAGGACACACATGGTAGACTAACATGTCCTTGAGTGGGTCATGATGTAGCAACTCACATTGAGTGAAGTGGATACAACTCCCCTTTATAAAACTCAAGCAGTGGAAGATGAGAGTAGATTTTCCAGCGAAAAATTTAATAGATCAAAAGTAGAGAGATGAATTTATATCAATTTCTGTTGGACAATATTTGCCTGGGACATTGTTTTTGTTTTAAATGAAGATTATGTGAACACATTGAAGTGTATAAGCAAAAATATTTCGATTTGAGAAAGATCACTCTGTTATCAGAAGGAAGGAAGTTGGGTGCTGGCAGAGGTGGTTCAGGGAAAAGTTAGGACACTGCTTCAGTAATTTAGATGTAAAAGTCTAAACTTGGGCACATATGGTATAAATGAAGTGGCAAACAATTTGAAGAATTGTGGTGAGACTCGATAATTACTTGGGCATAAGGAATAAAAGGAAATAGATAAAAGTAGAAAATTCAGTCCTTGGCTGAGAATGACAATGCCCTTAATGAGAAAAGATATGGAGAAAACATAGTGGACTTCTGCTTATCTTTCCTTATTGAAGACAGAAGACCAGATCCATTTCCTAACCTTAGTCTTTCTTCATCCCATTACTGAATAGAGAAAGTGCCTCTGGCTTGTAACCTGTCTATCCTCTCTCAGTACTAAAAGGTGAGTAAGATGGTGGTGAAGGAAGGGAAGCAAGATTTATTGTATTCTTGCCATGTGCCAAGATAAGTGAAGAATCCATTTGATTCTCACAGCTTCCCAGTGAGGAAATTTGTAAGATAATGTCATGTCTACCTAAAGATGGAGGACCTGAGATTTATATTATAATTTAAGAATATATAAATGGCAAGCAGAATACTTGGAATTAATAACAGATTTGATCCAAAAATTGTGTTTTCTAAACTGTACCATATTTCCTCCTTTCTTCCCAAATGGATTTCTTAGTTCCATGTTTGCCACTATAGAAATTATATAGCAAGTGAAGGGTGATATTAGTGAAAATGGTGGAATAGGAACCTCTGGAAATTCTTTCTTCCATAAAAGCAATGAGAAAACTCACAAAAATTGTCAGAAGTAACTCTTTCAAGACTCTGGACATTAAGCAAAAGCTTGCAGCAACCCTGGAAGATTATATCCAAGAAAAACAGTTGAATTTTTCAAATCTTTATAGCATTTTAACTTGCTCTAGTCCTGTGTCCCACTCTGACTCTGTAGAAGACTTGAAAAATAACAGCCTGCATTCACAGTGAAAACCAGCCTACTGGCAAAAGCAAAGAAGATGGGAAAGGGAATAGAACTCTTTCAAAGTCTCTTCTTAGAGAATTACCATTATTTGACTTGTCTGGTAGTTCTCTGGAAGTCCTCTCTTTCAAGGATGTCTATATTTCACAGGATTCAGAGCTAACCCAGTATGAAGAGTCTTTCCCCCATGGGATATGTCAAAAACAATTATAATCAATTAACTTGTGGCTGCCTGATGTGATGGATAACAGTTGGGCAAATGATAAACTAACCAAAAAGCTTTAAATAGGAAAAGCTGAGGAAAGAGTTGTCTTTAAGGTCTGTGAAAATCTCTGACATATCCCTGGGGGATGTAGAAGACCATGCACTTGTCCATGACTATACACATAGTTAGGTTGCAGGCATGCCCAGGAAAGACCTGAGAAGGCACAAAGCTCTTACTTCCAGTTGACCTCAAACCTCTGCACAAGCAGAAAGTGTACAATAAGGCAGAGTTGTAAAATGCTTCAATGAGTGTTTAAGTAATGCTTCAACATGTACACAAAGCCCATCTGCTAAAGACCATGAGACTTATTGGTCTTGGTATTTAAGGAAATATCTGTCTATATGTTAACTGACATCTAAACTAATTGAGTAGAGACTTCAGTGATCAGACATGACAAAAAAATAGGTGTTACAGATGTGGCAGTTTGAAATTAGTTTATGATTTCCCAAAAATAGAAATATCACAACTAATCTATTGCTCTGGGTGTGATAACCTTTGATTGCATTATAAATTCAGTTGAGGAGTCTTAGATTAGATTACCTGTTAACATTGGTGTAGGACTTTTTATTGGACTATGTCAGAGAGGCATGACTCAGATTGAGTAACCACCCTCTTCCTGGGTTTGATATAAATAGACTCATATAGATAGAGGAGGAAAAAGGGAACTGTCATTTTTGATCTTGCAATGTAAGAGAGAAGGTCACTTAAGCATAAAATCCCAAAAGGCTAGGCCCATGGAGCCATTCAAGAGGAGACCAGCCCTGCTATTTGCCTGGTAGCTTACAGCTGAACTTGAGAAGAAGTAGAATAGCTGAGACTGATATAGGAAGCCTGAAGAGACAAGCCCTATGCCAGCTTGCAGCTGGAATTGGGAATAAAGTAGAGCAGCTGGGCCTGAGAGAAGATGCTTGGAGAATGAGAGTCCAGGCAGAGATTGCCCACCATCTTGCTTGAACATATGGCAACTAACTTTGGTGAGAAAGCACCTCTTATTGTGCCTTGAGTTGCACTTTTCATGGACTATAAGCTTTTGCTCCAAATAAATATCTTTTATAAAAGTCGACACATTTCTGTTACCTTGCATTGGAAGGCCTTTGGCAAACTAAAACACAGATTAAGTTCAAAATAGTCACTAAACAACAAACAGTAATAACAAACAGCAACAACACAAACCCTGGGGATGGGGGAGGGGTGGATCTGATTTCCAGAGCTGCCACATTGTATTTAATATTTCCAATGTTCAACAGAAGTTTATGAGTCATGCAAAGAAATAAGAAAGTATGGCCCATACACAAGAAAATAAAGTATCAGTAGAAACTGTCCCAAAGAAAGTACAAATGATGGGCATTGTAGATAAAGATTTTATATTATCTGTTGTAAATGTGTCCAAAGAATTAAAGGAAACTATGTCTAAAGAACAGAAGGAAAGGGTGAGAATGATGACTCACCAAATAGAAAACATTAATAAAGAGACAGGAATTATATATACAAAAAGAACCAAATAGAAGTTCTGGACTTGAAAAGTATAATAAATGAAAAAAAAAAATTTACTATGGGAGCTTAACAGCAGATTTGAAAAGTCAGAAGAAAGAAATGCCAAACTTGAAGACTGGTCAACTCAGGTTATCCAGTCTAACTAACAGAAAGGCTAAAGAATGAAGAAAAATAAACAGTATCTCAGAGACCTGTGACACACCATCAAGCACATCAATATACATGTATGGTAGTCCCAGACGGAGAGGAGAGAAACAAAAGGAAAGAAAGAATATTTGAAGAAAGAATTGCAGAAACTTCCTGAATTTGATGAAAAACATTAATATAAACATACAGGAAGCTCAACAAACTCCAGATAGGAAGAACTGAAAGAGATACATTTAGTAAGTGATGTTGCTAAGGCTATGTAGGACTAGGAAAAAAAGGCACCTGGACCCTAGCAACTCCCCTGACTCCACAATAAGGGGTAATTTCATGGCTAAAAAGGAAAGAACCACAACAAAGGAACAATAGTGGAAATTCAGTTTTTTGAACACTAATCATACACCAAACATTATTTAGCTAATATAGAGTTGTTATGTAACATAATTATCACAATAACCTTGTGAGGTGTGATAATGTAATAAAATTTTAGATAAGTTAATAACTTGGTGTAGCAGTTTGATATAATTGATGAATTCCAAAAAGAAATATTGGATTATGTTTGTAATCTGATCTGTACCTAGGAATGATTGAGTTATCATTAGGGCATGGAGTCCCCACCCAGTCCCCATCACTTGGTGGATAGAGACTCACAGATAAAAGGCATGGCAAAGGACAGAGTTGGAGCTTTTGATGCGAGGATTTCTGATGTTGGAGTTTGACGTTGAAGACCTGGGAAGTCAGAACCCAGAGGAAAGAGAAACCAGTATCAGGAAGGAAGGGACCTTGAACCCAGAGAAAAGCAAGACCCAGGAATGTAGAAACCCAGGAAGCCTGAACCCTTGCAGACCTTGTCAACTATCTTGCTCCAAATAGACTTTGGTGAGGGAAGTAACTTATGCTTTATGGCCTGGTATCTGTAAGCTCCTACCCCAAATAAATACCCTTTAAAAAAGCCAACCAGTTTCTGGTATTTTGCATCAGCACCCCTTTGGCTGACTAATACACTTAGCTAATGATATTTTGAGCAGTTATAGAACTTCTGTGTCATATATTTATTTATTTAATATTCTTACATGTCAGGCAGTGTTCTATGTTTTCTACATATATTCATTAATTAACTTAATCCTCACTGCAAACTTAAGATTTAGGTATTATTATTATTCTCATTTGATAGTTGGCCAGTGGCATTAAAAGCGTTAACAAAATACTAAATGTCACAAACTTAGAGAGCAGAGGAGTCATGATTCAAATGCAGGCACTCTGATTTTAGACCTTATGCTTTTAAACACTATACAAAGTGAAGGAGTTCAGATTCAAATTCATTCCTAAAGTTCTTTATGTTTTCCCTTTGAACTCACCAGAGAAAATCCCCACTATGAGACAAAGCATTGTCTCCAGACCAAGAATGACCTTGCTATTTGGAAAGGTATAGCCTCCTCTGAGGGGACTGAGAAAATGCCATCCTTTTCTGGGAAATTCAGAGTTGTTCTAAGAACCTCAGGAACATGGTATATTAAATACTATTGTTGATAACTCCAATTCATCCGGCCATTTCTCTTCCTTACAGAGATCCCTTACATATTACCCTATCTCTCTCCTATCACCAGTCTATATCCATGTAAAGGCAACTAGACAGCTTCCTCACCTATTTAACTTTCTTTCTAATCTAAAACTCTGCTCAGACCTCCTCCAGGTGAAACAGCCTCAGAAGTCAACCCTGAATCTCCTTGGTCCAAGCCCCATTGATAACTGGATTGAGCACAGGAGGCACCAGAACATACAGATTGGCCAGAAAGATGTGCACCTGTTTGGGGACTCAGTGGTGGCCAAAGTGGTGAGTGAGGAAGGAGAAGAAGGCAGGAATGTAGAAAACCAAAATTACCCCAAGGTGGGAGCCACAAGTGCTCAGAGCGTTGTTCTGAGCATCACAGGACGGGAGGCGGAAGACAGCATTGAGAATAAAGACATAGGAGATGGCAATGAGGATGGAGTCCAGACCCATGGCCAGCAGAGAGCCAAAGTCAGCCCATAGATAATACTGACAGTAATGTTGGTGCATGCTAGATGAGCAATGCCCATATGCTCACAATATGTGTGTGCCATGACACGGTGTCCACAGTAAAGTAGTCGCTTAAGCAAGAAGATGAAGGGAGAAACAACAGCTATATCATGGAATATTCCCCCCAGGCCAATTGTGCTTATGATGGTATGGTTGAGGATGGTTGTATATCTCAAGGGGTTGCAGATAGCCGCGTAGTGATCAAAGCCATGGCAAGAAGAACTGAGGACTCCAGAGCATAGATAGAATGGACACAAAACATCTGGGACCAGCGGCGGACTTGGTCCAGTGGTTAGGGCTTCCGTCTACAACATGGGAGGTCTGCGGTTCACACCCCAGGCCTCCTTGACCTGTGTGGAGCTGGCCCAGGTGCAGTGCTGATGCGCTCAAGGAGTGCCCTGCCACACAGGGGTGTCCCCCACATAGGGGATCCCCACGCACAAGGAATGCACCCCATAATGAGAGCCGCCCAGTGCGAAAGCAAGTGCAGCCTGCCCAGGAATGGTGCTGCACACATGGAGAGCTGACACAACAAGATGATGCAACAAAAAGAAACACAGATTCCCATGCTGCTGACAACAATAGAAGCGGACAAAGAAGATGCAGCAAATAGACACAGAGAACAGACAACCAGGGTGGGGGTGGGCGAAGGGGAGAGAGATAAATAAATAAATAAATAAATAAATCTTAAAAAAAAAAAAAAACATCTGGGACAGGCATCCTCCAAAGGAAATCTCACAAGCATGGAGTCATAAAATGACCAGCATCTTGGGCACAGTGGTGGAGCCGAGGGCCAGGTCAGTGAGAGAGAGAAGGCAGAGGAAGAGGTACATGGGTGCATGAAGGGCATTATCCATTGCAATGAGCAATATGAGGGCAGCATTTCCAGCCAGTGCTACCAGGTACATAGCACAGAAGGGGATGGCAATCCATATATGGGCAGTTTCCAGTCTTGGGATCCCCATCAGTAAGAGTGTATCTGGCAGATTGTCTTCACTGATGTTAGTAGCTGACATCCTCCTCAGCAAAATCAAAGGGCATTGTTATGCATGACCTGTAATAGTGGGTATTTGGTAATTCATAAAAATGATGGCTTCCCATAAAATAATCTTTTTCAGAATGAGAAAAAATATTTGCTATTCACGTAAGAATATTAAATGACTTTTTCACATATAATCCATTTTTTCCCCTCAACTATATCCTACTCCAAACACATGCTTTGAGTGCTATTTTCCAAACACTAGACAAAGTATTTAACCATCTTCCCAGTATGACTCTTCCAGACTTGTCACTTACAACAAACTATAAATCATTTACTGAACTTTTGTCCACACATATCTAGGGATCTTTCTTGCCTCTTTATTTCATGACATTTCTCATTTCTAGGACATCTTCTTTCCTTATTTACCCCTTATTTTTTAAGCTTTAGAACAAGTTTATGTACCCTAGGTCACTTCATTTTCTACTCCTGTTCTTATTGACCTTTTCAATTTATTTCTTCCATTTTTTTCACTACATTGCAAAATTTCTTTTAGCTTTATGCAATCATAGTTGCAACAGTGCCCATGTTTGTATCTCTACATAAACACTTTTTAAAAAATAGAGTAGATGTGCGTTTACAAACAAATCATGCATATCAGTATTCAAACAGGTTTCCCATATATTGCTCCACCATCAACATCTTGCCTTGTTGTGTAACTTTTGTTAAAAATGATGAAAAAACATCTTCATAATATCATTGCTAATGATAGACCCTCCCTTACATTTGGTATATATTCCCATAAACCATATATTAGTACTGTACATTTGTTATAGTTCATGAGAGAACATTCTTGTATTTTGTACCTAAACATTTTGATCAATGTTCACTAAAAAATAATTTGACAGCTCTTCCTAACATGATTGACTTTCTGCGTTTTTTAACTCATCCGCCCAAATATAAAACAAATAGTGCTCTTTACACCTCACGTGAAGTGCCTAGAAAGATGCTAGGCAGCATTGATATACTCACATACCTCATGCTTGTATATGCGCACTCTCATGGGTACAACAGAAGAAAGCAAGATTGCAGCAGACATGATGACCTGGGGAAACAGCCCTTCCAACTGAGGCAAAGTCAGCTCAAACCTGCATCCCACCAGTATAATGGCTGGATATGACATCTGAGTCTGAATGTAAGTGCTGATGGAGGCAAGTGGCGGAAGAGGGTGGACTGTCCTGAGTTGCCAACAGTAAAGGCAGGGAAGAAGGTATCTGTTTTTGCTTTAGAGGACTAAGCACAGACCGTCTCCCTCATAAGTATTTTAGTACAAAATAGCCTATGAAACATGGTAAGAAAACTGAAATTTTAGCTTTTATTCAGCCTTAAGACTGTGTGTGATTTTGAGCAAATCTTTTCACTTATTTGAAACGTATCATTTTAGAAAAAGCAATGACTCTGAACTCCCATCACGTTTTCTGCTTCCTCGCAATGTGACATTGAAAATTTCCATAAACTACTTGAGTCTTAGGTTCTTCATCAGGAATGGTAATAGCTGGCCTTTTATCACATGATTTTTTTGTTTGAACATAGAGTAAAATATATGGGGTTAAAAAGTTTGGACACCCAAACAATGTCTTCCCCAGTTTTACATGCCCTTTGCTCAATAAATGCCTATTGGAGGGGTACAGTGCATAATAATCATTCTCACATCTGTCTTACTAATGGAAAAAACAAATTCATTGACATGAACTGATATAATTGAGATCATAAAGCTTTTAAACATCAGAATTGAAATTAGTTCTGAAGTCCTCTGATTCAGAATTTGTTGATCTCACCTCACCAACTGTCCATTTATATGACAGTACTTCCATTTCTATCTTTTTCATGTGAGACATTCTGTCTAATATCAGTTCCTAATGCTTTGGTCATTTTACTCATTCCCTGAACTCCACAGAGATTGAGAAAATTAGAGAGCTGTTCCAATTTGCATGGTCATGTTCACTAATAGCACCAGCTACTCCTAAATTCAGTCTTAACGCTGCCCTGTGATATTAGCGCTCAGAGGTTTGAGAGGTGGAGGGTGGAGAGATGAAGTCTTTACTGTCTTCTCTTACCTTCTCCTCTCTGTTTATTGCTGCTCCCAAAGAATGATTTCAATTGGCTATTGTAAGAAAGCTGCTTCTCTGTGAGCATCTGTGGTTGTGGGAACCAGAAAGATTGGGGTGTAAGTGGGTCGTTTTCCAGGGAAAATAATTAGAAGTGGACCTTCTGGTACCCCTTTGGTCCAGATAGAGGGCATCCTCCCAAGAGTGTTCTACCCAGCCATGTTTTTGGCTAACTCTGCTGGTTGAGCTTTTGAGATCACCCTTTCAGACCAAGATTTCAATAACTTAATTCATCAAACATAGTCAAACACAATTTCATTGAACATCATTGTTGGGGAACTTGATGTCAAGAATGTACCTGTGTGGGAGGCATGTATTTGCAGGTGGAGAGAGCTTAGCTTGCAGCTCTTTGAACATGTGGTGTATATGGGTGTTAGGCTGTACGTTACTGTGTGTTTTGGAGAGACAGCTTGTGCTGGTGATGTGTACCTGAAGGTAAATTTGTCTTAAGGAGTTGTAAACAGTGTTTCTGTGCAGGTGGGAATGTTTAATTTGGGTTTGGGTATGCTATTTAGACTGAAATGTCTTCTTCCTGAGTTCTGTGGGCTTAGTGTATGCCTTAAGCTCAGATGTGGATCCCAGCCTCCTCTGAAAAAGGGGCATGTTAAGTGACTTTCTCTGTACATTCTAGGTATGAAAACCCAGGGGATCTGCCTTAGGGATTTGATCCATGGTGTATGTATCAAAGGAGAGATAGGGAAGGAAGGGGTTGATAAAAAAAGAGAAAGAAATGAGGAAAGGAAATTTTCCAGAATTATTTTTCCAGAAAATGGGAATTGAATATCTAGTACATTTTATACTTTCCATTTCTTTCTCTGCTTCTACTTTTTCTTTCCTTCCCTACTTTTTCTTCTCCTTTTATCCTTATTTCTGTGTTTCTTTCTGATCTCACATACATTATAGATCCACTGGTATTCTCTTTTCATGGTATATCACTAATACGCATAAATGGGTTGGTAAGATATGGAGGTGGACAAGTACATAATCCATTGTTCCATTAGCTTTAACTTAGTAAACTTAAGTAGAAAATTAAAGTTATTAACAATTTCCAAGCTATATCAGAGAACATTAAACAAGGTACAGTGTTCTTCTCAGCATGGGACCCTGTGTAATTGCCCAGATTACATGTCCATGAATCAGGCCTAGGTATTAATATCAGTGCCAGATACCCTCAAATCTCTTGACATTAGCCATCATCAAGTTCATGTGCCAAAGATTCCTTCTATCACACAGATACCACACTCTTTTTCTTTCAGCAGACTTTCCTGTAGCCAGTTACATTAAAACAAACCAGTAGTCTTCAACATTTTTTCTTTGGTATTTCCTAAAAAAGAATTCTGATAATAATATATACTCCTTAAGAATTCCATGTTGACTTCTGAATACTGTCATTAAATGTATAAATAATAGAAAATGATTTATTTTCAATGTTGTGAAAATTAAATTTTTTAAAAAACCTGTTATATCACTCTTTCAAATGCATTAGATGGAATCTAATCATCCTAGAAATTTCCTGCCCAAAATTATTCACTTAAAAATATATGAACAAGCTTTCTTTAACTGTTATTTTTTTTTTAGTTTGTCTTCTTGAACTTGGTCCATTTTACCACATATTTATTTTTATGCCTAAATAATCTGTGGTGATCACTCTTTCATACTTGTTTCCAATAAAATATTTTAAAAATATGTATGGAATTATTTAATTTCCTATATGGGCTCAAAGTGTTAAAATACTACATTATATTGGGAAGCGGATTGGCCTCAATGGATAGGGCGTCCGCCTACCACATGGGAGGTCCAAGGTTTAAACCTAGAGCCTCCTGACCCATGTATTATGAGCTGGCCCACACCCAGTGCTGATGTGTGCAAGGAATGCCGTGCCACACAGGGATGTCCCCCGCATAGGGGAGTCCCACGCACAAGGAGTGCACCCCATAAGAAGAGCCACCCAGCGCGAAAAAAGTGCAGCCTGCCCAGGAATGGTGCCGCACATGGAGAGCTGATACAGCAAGATGATGCGACAAAATGAGACACAGATTCTAGGTGCCGCTGACAAGAATACAAGCAGATACAGAAAAACATACAGTGAATGGACACAGAGAGCAGACTACTGGTGGGGGGGGGAGGGGAGGTGAGGAAAGGGAGAGAAATAAATGAAAAATAAATCTTAAAAGACACATTAATAAAAGCAAATAAAAACTTTAAATTTCATAACATATTAAACATAAACCTAATTTGTTTTGAAAATACCTTCTAAAGGATAGCTGCAGTGTTTCCCCCCAATTAGTTCATATATCCACAAATCAATAATAATGAAATAACTCAGTTTTCATCCTCAGTTATTGTTACTTTTTTGTTTATGAAAGTAAGCTCTGGGAGCCGTTATTTACATAAGAACAGAGTTGGGAGTCAAAGGGGTTCTGCAGTGCAGGGAACACTGCTGTAATAGAGAGGAGTAACTGCTGGGATCAGCTCCTTCCTAAGGGAGGAGTTTCAGTCTATCAGAAGCTCAAAGGCTTATGGGGCTGGGACCCAGACCACTGAGGAGAAGACCCTCAGGCACCTGGTGTCGGTAATTTGAAGGACGAATGAGGCTGCTTCAAAGAAGGGGGAATGATAATGCGTAATGGAACAACTACTGCTATTCAAATCGCTATTACTAATGAAAAAAAAGTTACTTTGGTGATACGAAGCAGAACAAAACAGAAAGAAGACAAGCAAAGTCCTTATTCTGCTTTCATCTTTCCAACTCCCCTCTAGTGCCTCCTGCTGGCACAGCCTAGCTGGCAGCCAGCTGGCAGGGGAGAAATATGATCCCAGCCTCAGGGTCCCAAAGGCGAATGTAGAAGGGTGGTTTTGGAACTGAGAATCAATAGCTTAATAATCAGCACAGTATGCATGTGTGCATTAAACACTGGTGTGGGCATTTGGGAATGGTTAAATGAGAACATATGTAAAAATCAGAAAAAAAAATTGTTAAAGTTTTGTTAAATATTATAATCAATTTTGTTTTTAGTATTCAGTGAAAGAGAAAAAATATATATTGCTAAGAAAATAAGAACATTTCATAGACTAAAATGATTAGAACTCAAGTTAATTTGAAAAAGTATTTTATGATATTATTTGATAAAATTACTTTTTAAGTACTCTATTCAATAATGCACACCTTACCTAAAGCACACACACACACCACATACAATTTTTATCCTTGAGTTACAATTTTTTAAATGCAAGTTAAAAAATTTGGTAGTGCTTTAAAATATTCCAATCATATATACAATTATTAAATATAACACTTCAGTTGCTTGGAGGTATTTTTCTTTCCAGCTAAAAATATGCGCTAGGAATAAATATTTAATTATAGCCATAAGGATATCCTTAAATTAATGTGAACAAAAGGGGCTTTTTGGTGTATGAATCTTCTTTAAAAAAATTTTTCTTTTATGGAACTTTCCTTAAAGAATTTTGCCTTATTTACTCTCAGCCAAGGATAAAAGAGGCAAAGTCGTTCTCACGCCTCTGACTATAATTATAATTATTTAAATTTAGAACTTCTGTTACTGGAGTCTATCTAGGTTCTTGGCTATGCTGCAGAAATGAATTTCAAAAGCACGCCAGGTGATTTAGGCCAGTAATTTATTCAGATAGGGAGGGAAGAGAAATAGGGGAAAATAACAGAAAATAACAGAGCAGGGGTCCCCGGTAAAGAGGAAGGGGGTGAAAAGGGATGAAGAGGGCTGATTTACAAGCTACAATTCCCCGTTATAGATTATAAATCCCCAGGTTTACTTGCATGGCCACATGGCAGAGGAAAAATATTGAAAATGACACAAAGAGGGCAGGACAGGTCCATAGACAAAAAGAGCAAGGCGAGAGCCCGCACTTGGTTTGTGCCTGGCTTTTAAACTGTTAATTATTCTGCCCCTTTGCTAATAGAAGGGGAGGGAGTTCCAGCTCTTCGCTGTTTGGATTACCCCACCCATCAATTCCTTAGTGAGGACCCAATGATAAAGTTCCTAGGGAACATCCAGCTTTTCCTTGCTCTCAAGAAGGAGTCTTTGTTCTGGATAGCAGAATCCCGGGGGTGGGGTCCTCCAGCAGCCATCTTGGGGGTTTCTGATGTCCACGTGGACTCTGTCAGGTTCCAGGTCCATTTATTCCCTGTCTTACTAGCCTGCTTCACTTCCAAACACTCCCAAGAAACCCTGTTCCCAAAGCCATATTTTGTCTTAAGGTAAATACATATAAGACAGGGAAAACAAGCTCTAGGGAGATATGTAGTGATAGCTTGCTCTAAATCAGTAATTGAAATGCTCACTTTTGCTTGTTGTCTTGGAGAGGAAATACAACATATGAGAAAACTAAAAAGCATTAAATTTAAAATTTTTAGGATCAAAAAATTTTTATAGCTGTGTTTGTAACTATTTTCATGAAAATGGAAGAATCGTAAAAACTGATATCTTTCCATCAGCATTTAAATTTTGCTCATCCATGATACTAGGTATATTTAGGGCCATTTTTAAAAACTTTTTGTTTGGGATGTCCCAGATCTGATTTTCCTCATTGATGCTTTTCAATGATTTAATCTTTTCCTTTTCCTGGACCTTCTTTTCCTGTTTCGTTGTATGTTTTGTAATCTTCTTTTTGCACACCAATGATTTTGATGTTTTAGTGTGTTATCATTGGAATTTAGATGCTGAGGCATCTTTCCCCTAACCTTGTATCCAGCTAAGGTTATGACAAAGTTTCCTTGAATGCCAAGCGATAACAAAATAAAACCCACCTTTCCCAGACTTTGAAGATTCGCCTGTGTTAACACTCTCCTTCAGGGCTTAGTCATACAATGAGTTTGGAAAATAATTCCAGGCCAAAGTATAAGGGCCTCCCTGACCTATTCTTTGCATGCCTCTTGTCTTAGACATGCACATGTGGCTTTAGAAATTCCTCCATTTACCTGGATGTGAATGTCCCCTCTTTCCTAGAAAAACAGTTTCCTCATAGTCCCAAGCACTGCACTGTATGTCCCACAGCCTGCAGTCCTTATCCCAGGCACCCTTTTGACTGCTCTACCACAGTGTTCCATAGGGGAGTTCAGTGAGCCACCTTCTAACTTAGGACAAGTTCTGGGACAGTGAGTCCCCCATACTACAACCAAACTGAATGCTCCCAGTATATACACAAAGATTATATACTCTCTTTGCAACTGGGGTTATTCTGTTCTCTTTGGAACTGGACCAGGGATCTTCCTTGGGAGAACAGGTTGGCTCTATACCAGTGAAGGGTTGGGAAGGAGCCAGCAAGGGTACCAGGAGATCCTACTGCTTGCATGTGGCATTTTTTTTTGATTCAGCACTCACCCTATTACTATAATACTTTATCTGTTTTCTGGAGCTTTTGGAAAATGTTTCTACTAGTTCTTTGCTGTTTATACAAAGCTTCTGAAGTGGGGCCGAGCCTTGAGATATCTCAGTCTGTCATCTTAATCAGGGCAGGATTTTCAGGGCTCTCTCTGTTTTTTTTGTTTGTTTTGTTTTGCTTTGCTTTTGTTGCTTGTGCTTTTGGTTTCATATCTAAGAAATCATTGTCAAATCCAAAATCATGAAAATTTACCCTTATCCATTCTTGTAAAAGTTTTATAGTTTAGCTCTTATCTTTATGCCTTTGATTCATTTTGAGTTCATTTTTGTACCGGGTATGAGATAAGAGTCCAATGTCATACTTAAGATGAGGATATCCAGCTATCCCAACACCATTTGTTGACAAGACTATTCTTTCCCTATTGAACAATCTTGGCACTCTTATAGAAAATCAATTGACTAAAGATGTATGGATTTATTTCTGGACTTTCAATTTTAATCCACTCATTTGCATATCTATTCTTATGATTGTACCACAATATTTTTTCCCCCACTTTTTAGGAGATACTGGGGATTTAACCCAGGACTTCATACATGGGAAGCAGGCGCTCAACCACTACATCTACAAAAAACCCATATGGCTAATCTCATACTTAATGATAAAAGAATGAAGTCTTTCCCCTTAAGATCAGAAGCAAGAAAAATATATGCAGTTTTACCAATTCCATTCAACATTGTAGTGAAAGTTTTAGCCACAGCAATTAGGCAAGAAAAAGAAATAAAAGGCATCCATATTAGAAAAGAATAAGAAATACTATTTTTTTTTCTGATGTCCTGATTATGTCAATACCTATATCTATATCTACAAAATATTATGGAACCAAAAAAAATCTATTAGAGTTAGCGAATGAGTTCAGAAAGCCTGCAAGACACAAGTTAATATGCAAAAATTAGTTGTAGTTTGTGCTCACACAGAAAAACCCCTAAAAAACAGAAAACCAGCAAAACCAAAGAAAAAACTCAGTTGTAGTTTTATATACTAGAAATGAATGATATGAAAAAAAAACATATTAAGGAAACAATTCCATCTGCAATAGCCTAAAAATAATAAAATACTTTGAAATAAATTTAATCAAAAGTTGCAAGACTTGTACATCAAAAACTACAACATATTATTGAAATTAAAGAGTTTAAATAAAAGGAAAGTTAACTCATGTTCATGGACATTAAGACTTGATATAGTTAAGATAGCAATATTCCCCAAATTTATCTACAGATTCAATGAAATCCTTAACCAAATGTCAGCTTTTTTTCCTTTTTTTTTTCAAAAACTGACAATCTGAGCCTAAAATTCACATGTAACTTCAAAGAACCCAGAATAACCAAAGAAATCTTGAAAAAGAAGAATGAAATTGGGGACTGCCTTTCCAAGTTGGAAAGGGGATTTTAAAATTTATTACAAAATGACAGTAATCGAACCATTTGATACCAATATAAGGATAGACGTATAAATCAATGGAATATAATTGATAGCCTAGGAATAAATGCAAACATTTATGGTAAATTGATTTTCTACAAGGTGCCAATATAATTGATGGAGAAGAATAATCTTTTCAATAATTTATGCTGAGATAACTGGATATCCACATGCAAATGTATGATGTTGGAACCCGCCCTCAAACTAAACATGAAAATTAATTCAAAATGGATAGAAGACCTATTTGCAAGATCTAAAACTATAAAAACTTTATACCAAGGGAAGCAGACTTGACCCAGTGTTTAGGGCATTTGTCTACCACATGGGAGGTCTGCGGTTCAAACCCCGGGTCTCCTTGACCCATGTGCAGCTGGCCCACACGCAGTGCTGATGCATGCAAGGAGTGCCGCCCCACGTGCAAGGAGTGCCGCCTCACCTGCAAGGAGTGCACCCCATAAGGAGAGCCGCCCAGCATGAAAGAAATTTCAGCCTGCCCAGGAATGGTACTGCACACACAGAGAGCTGACACTGCATGATGATGTGAAAAAAAGAGACACAGATTCCCATGTCGCTGACAGCAACAGAAGCAGACAAAAGAACAACGCAGCAAATGGACACAGAGAACAGACAACCAGGGAGGGGGGGTGGGGAGGGGAAGGGAGGAGAAATAAATAAAAAACAAAACAAACAAAACAAACAAACAAAAAAGAACTTTATACCAAAACTTAGACATAATTTTTTGTGACCTAGATAAGGCAATGGTTTCTTAGATATAGACCTAAAACATAAGCAACTGAAGAAAAAAGTAGGTAAGACTTTATCAAAATTAAAGCTTTGTGCTTCCAAGGACAGAGGAAAGAAAGTGGAAAGACCACTATAGAATAGGAGAAAATATGTGGAAGTCATGTATCTGACAAGATATATATAATGAACTCTTACAACTCAACAATAAAAATACAAATAACCCAATTTAAAACTGGGCAAAGAATTTGATTATACATTTCTTCAGTGACATATAAATGGCTGACAAGCATGTGAAAAAAAGTTCAATGTCAATAGTCATTAGGGAAATGAAAATCAAAACTCCAAATGAGATACTACTTCTTCACACCCACAATGATGTTTATAATAAAAGATGAACAATAACAAGTTTTGATGTGGATGTGAAGAAATTGGACATATGTTACTGATGGGAATATAAATGGTGTATCCACTTTGAAAAACAGTTTGACAGTTCCTCAAACTGTTAAGCAGGATTACCAAATGATCTAGCAGTTTCATCCCTAGGCATATGCACAAGAGAATTGAAACTATATGTTCACACAAAAGTTTGTAAACAAATATTCATAGACATTATTAATAATAGCTAAAATGCAAACAATCTAAATGTCCATAAACATAAAAGTGGATATGTAAAATGTTGCATATCAATATAATGGAATATGTATAGAATGAAGTACTGATACATGTAACAACATGGATGAACCTTGAAAACATTATTTTAAATGAAAGAAGTCAGACCAAAAAGACACATATTTTAGTGTTCCAATTATAGGAAATATTCAGAATAGGCAAATCCAAAGAGACAGATAGCAGATTAGAGGTTGCCAGGTGCTGGGATAGTGGGGAATAGGGAATGACTGCTAAGGACTTTTGAGTTTCTTTTCAGGGTGATGAAAATATTCTGGAAGTATTAATATATAGTGATGATGATTGAAAATACACTAAAAGCCAATAAATGGTACACTAAAAAGGTATGGTAAGTGAATTATATTTCCATAATAAAAAAGAAATCCTAGAATCACTTATTCATTGGGACTTAAAAGTTCAACCACCTGGGCTCCACCTGTTCAAGTGGCAGTATAGATGTAAGCAGGCATAAGCCTTGAGCCTGGCTGAGGGTACACAGGTTTGTCCCTCAGATCTTGGTTGGTAGCATTATAAGAAAGTCAGGAGTATGCAGTCAAGAAGATAAGAGAGATTGACGTTAACTTCTTTTATTCTTTTAATTTTTCTCTATTTTTAAGGAATGTTCCAAAAAGAGGCAAAAGCAGAGAAACAATTGGTTAAATAGAGAAGAATGGATACTCAAGAAAAATGACAAATACAGTAATGACTAGCAGTTAGATTGAGTCATAACTCTGGGTCATTGCTGGATAAAAGTTCTTATTAGATGTTCTGAAAATGTTAAGTGAGTAGGTGTTTGAATGCAGCACTGTTACCCAGTGGTATTATAATTCTGAATCAAGTATGACCTACCAGACACTCGGTTTTCTCATCTGTAATGTAGAAAGAGCATCCCTCTCTCTAAATTTGGTTGTTAGGATTTAAAGAAATAATGTTTATAAAGTTCTTGGAGGAGTTCCTGGAACAATGCACACCTTTGAGTATATTAATGATTATTATATTCTATCACATGCATCTCCAACCAACTCTAATATCTGGTTTCGGAAAGTCCCTTGAGTAAAGGGCTTGGAGTGGAGACTTTAGATGGAGGGAAAAAACCTGAGTTCTACTCTTAGCTCACTATTTACTAGCTTTGGGCCCCCTGACAATCGGATTGCTCACCTGCCAGAGGGTTCTTAGGCACCTGTTCCTGAGAGGACCTCAGGAGCCAGGAGAACCTCTGTGGGGGCAAGTAAGTCCTGTTCAAATGGGAGGAGAGAGGGAGTTGCTTGGCACTTGTGGAGAGGCCTGGTCCACCCATGGGAAAAAGCAAGAGGTGTCCACTGGATTCTGCTGTGAGAAGTCTATTCTCAAAGGCTTTGAAAGAGAGACGCTATGGCTTGCCATACCCCTACCAGTACTCAGAGCCTGAGACATGCAGGGCCCCTGTAAGATGTGGCCTTCTGCAGCTTTGGCCTGGTTTGGGATAATACAGACTGTTATCCCAAAAACAACAGGGGTGGGCTGGGGCATTTCCTTGTAGTTGTTCTCAGTCTTCTTACTTGTCTTTCATTCCTTCTCCTTCTGTATTTTCAGTGTTCCAGTCGCTACTTCCATAAACTTCCCTCTGACCTTGCATTCCTCTTCCTATAAACTTTTCTCTATGTATTTTTTCTCTTTCTCTCTCTTCCTCATTGTTTGCACTTTTCTCTGTCTCTCTCTACCTCCCCTCTCTGATTCTTTTTCATTTCTCTTTCCACCCTCCACTCTACTTTTTGCATTGCATGAACACTGAGAAAGAATATTAAAGACCAGAGGTGATGCTATAGTCCACAGGGAACACTCAGCTACTCTATAATCCACAATTTGGACAGAAAAGAGATAGTAAAATTGAACTTATTTTGCAGCATCAAGTATTTGATTTAGACCTAATCTTAGAACATATGACACAATTGTGTAAAATTCAGGGTTGGAATGCTCAGGAAGTGGGTGACATTTTAATCTCTTTGAGGTCAATCTTCTGAAATCCTCAGGGTAGTTTTCCTTTTTTGCACAGGCTTCCCAGGGCTTATATGGATCACCTTCCCTGCCTCTTTGAATCCTGTACTGCTGCTCAGTGTCTCCAGTCTTCAGTAGTAGTTCCTCAAAACTGTCTCAGACTCACATCCATTCTGGTAGGTAATTTCTCCCTATCTGTTTGTGCAAACTGATGACAAATGGCCGGCGCCTCTCATTGACAATTTCAGGATCAATGCCTCAATGCTCCCTGCTTTATATGCTGACAGGCTTCCCAGGAATGCAGGTCAAGGAACCCTGGTTACCTGTCCCTCTCCTCCTGCCCTATGCCATCTCAAATGTAGGTAACACCCTGATTCTCCTTATGTAGTAAGGACATACAATAAGTATGTCTTACTTATTGTCTCTACTGTGAAATAATGATTTAGGTGTGTCCTTCTCTATATTGCTTACTGTGCTGGCTGCCGTCTGCTTCCATTCCTGGGTGATTGGATTTAATGCCTGCTAGGGCCAAATGATTTTCATCCATCTCTTCTTCTGGACAGAGCCTGGAACCCTTCTAACTGAGAGCTCCATTCACTATGTGGCATTTGCAACTTACTGTGTTATACTGAAGTACTCATCAATGGCCACATTGTGGCAATGGGACTGGGTATTCAACTCTGCAGTTTTGCTCTCATCTTGATCTTCCCACTGCTGCCCAGATTTCCCTTTTGCCACAATTTTCTCAGAATAATTTAGGATGAGGCTGTGTATATAAAGACCCTGGCTACCTTGGAAGCTAATTGGTGTGACCCTACTTTAGAGCTTGAATACTCCAACTCAAAGCTGTCTGCACATTGCATGCAGAGGCAAGCAGAAAATTTTAGGGAGACTTGGAGGTAAGGGAAACAAAGGGGTCCTCAGAATATGGAAGGGAAAATGCAACCTGAGAAGAAAGAAAGAGGAATCTTGAGTGCAGACAGAGAAAAGCAAAGGCAGAGGAAGGCTGCAATTGATGGTATAGCACATGCATTAGAACTCAGAGTTGTAAAGTTCTTGGTCAGAAGAATTTTCACAACTGTCTTCTTTTGCATCTTCTTAACCCATTAGGTAAGTTTTTTATCATGTCTAATTTACAGCAAAAGGATCTAAGACCCAGATAGGGTCAGTGACTTACTGAGTTCCTAACCTATTCAAGGCCTTGGACTAAACATATCCAGATTGCAAAGATGAATAGAAGTCAGAACTGAGTCACTGGAGCTTGTGACACAGGAGAGAAGGTAAGATTCACAAAGCTACAATGCAGCTGGAAAAATGGGCACCAAAGGAGATGCAACCCTAGAGCTGGGATACTGAGGGGAGGGAGAAGTTAACTCTGTTGGCAGTGATGAGCCAGTCTTCATGGAGGAGGGCATCATTGGACCCAAGTCCTGGAAGATTTACTGAATGGGGATGCTCATACATTCTGAAAAATTTCTGGTGTCTGAGGAATGCAGGTCATGTTTGGATAATAGTAAATAGACTTATCTGATATCTTGAGGTACAAGGAAAATAAGCTTGAGAATTGAGGCCAGAAATATTAATTTTAAGATATGCTTTTTAAAAATATTAGCCTTTTGCCAGATTCAAATTAGAGAATGGATTGGAGAAAGGCAAGAAGTTTATTAAGAGGTGGTTGTTATGGTACAGGACTACACTATACTGGGTTTGGAATGTGATGCTGCTGGTGGAATGAAATGGAGTAGGATGCTGACAGAGGCACTCCAAAGCCTGTGTTTTATTGCTTATTATCCAATTTAATTTAGTAGGTAAAGGAAAAGAAGGAGTCAAAATGATTTTTGGATATTAGGGTATCATGATGGTATCATTTGAAGAGATAGAGCGCACAGATGAGAAGCAATTCTATGGCAGAGGGAAAAAAATAATCCTGTGGTTTTCTGGAGTTGAGCAATATATCACTCAAATAAATTACTGAGAAATGACTGGGGAAGCGAATGTGGCTCAAGCAGTTGACAGCCTGCTTCCTATATGGGAGGTCCCAGGTTCAGTACCCAGTGCCTCCTTAAAAAAAAACAACCAGAAAATAAACAACAAAAACAACTTGGGAGCTTATGTGACATAGTGGTTGAGTGCCAGCTTTCCACATATGAAGTCCATGTTTTAACCCCTGGCCCCTGGTACAAAGGAAGGAATGAAGGAAGGAAAGGAGGGTGGGAGGGAGGGAAAGGAGGGAAAAGAAAGAAAGAGAGAAAGAAAGAAAGAAAGAGAGAAAGAAAGAAAGAAAGAAAGAGAGAAAGAAAGAAAGAAAGAAAGAAAGAAAGAAAGAAAGAAAGAAAGAAAGAAAGAAAGAAAGAAAGAAAGAAAGAAAGAAGATAGAACTAGGCAGTGAATTAAGTTATTCAGGAGAAAAGTGATGTCATAAGCTAAATGGACAGAGGAATTAAGTGGTAGATGGAAATACAGAAGTTTAGTGCATACTTTGATGAATATCTAGAAGATTATTTCTATGATGGGTATCTTTTTGTATGGATGAGTGGAAGGGAGAACCGAGAGACCATATAGTACTAAGGAAGCTGGAAAGAAATAAGTTAGGGAAGGTTCAGTAGCCTGAAACAAGGGAAGAAAAGCTTGTGACTCAGTAAATAAGAGTTAGGATCGACCAGGGAAGGGGCATCACAAGGGAGGAGCAGTGATCAGGAGAGTTTTGTCTTAGGTCTTGAACAAAGTGAGGCTAGTAGATTGATAGAGAAAAGAGTTCAAACCTCTGAATATGAGAAAAAGCATGGTGGCAATAGAAACAGGTATAAAGGAAGGCAAAGTGACCCATCTATTTGGCTGCATAAACTGAGAAAACTCAGATAATTCAGAAATCTTGGTGATAATGAGGGATAAGGATGAGTGATTTGGGAACAAAATTGATTGATGTTATTAAGTAGGGGTGTTGGATGGTATATGAAGGTCTTATAATATTTATTCTCTTTTCAGGATAGTGGCCATAAAATTTAAGTAGAAGTCCCAGCATGGGAGGTAACCCCCATAACACCTCAGGGTGGCCTCCCTTCACTCTGACAGGGCTACCAGGGCTGGAGACTTCCCAACACTGGCTCTTTCTGCTCCTTGGTGCTCTCTACACTGTCTCCATTGTGGGCAATGGCCTTATCCTTTTCATGATCAAGGAGGAGCAGAGCTTGCACCAGCCTATGTACTACTTCCTGTCCTTACTTTCAGTCAATGACCTAGGTGTATCCTTCTCCACACTGCCCACCGTGCTGGCCACATATTGCTTCCACTTAAGGGAAATCAGCTTTGACTCTTGCATGGCTCAAATGTTCTTTATCCACCTCTCCTCCTTCATGGAGTCTGGGATCCTACTGGCCATGAGTTTTGACCGCTACGTGGCCATCTGTAACCCTCTGCATTATGCTACAGTGCTCACAGATACCCGTGTGGTGTGTATGGGCATGTCTGTTTTTATCCGCAGTTTCTGCATGGTTTTCCCACTTCCTTTCCTTCTGAAGAGGCTACCCTTCTGCAATGCAAATATACTCTCCCACGCCTACTGCTTGCATCCAGATCTGATCCGCCTGCCCTGTGGAGACATCACCATCAACAATATTTTTGGTCTATTCATTGTCATCTCTACCTTTGGCTTGGACTCTGCACTCATTCTCCTTTCCTATGTGCTCATACTACGTGCTGTACTGGCCATTGCCTCCCGGGAAGAGCGGCTAAAGACACTCAACACGTGTGTGTCACACATCAGCGCCGTGCTCATCTTCTATGTGCCTATGGTTGGTGTGTCCATGGCTGCTCGCTATGGGAGGCATGCCCCACAATATGTGCACACACTCATGTCCCTGATATATCTCTTTGTGCCCCCAGTGCTCAACCCTGTCATCTATTCCATCAAAACCAAAGAGATCCGTCGGAGGCTTTGTAAAATATTTCAGGGAGTCAGGTTTTGAGTGGGAAACATATTGAAGGGTCAAAATTCAGGAATGTTTACTGTTACTCCACAAATTTGAGATTTTAATACCTTTAACAAAAAAATTTGGTGAGGCTTTTTATTTTTTATTTTTGTAAAGAAGCTTTAGGTTATGTAAATATTATGTGAAAAATATAGGGAATTCCCATATGCCCTACCCACTTCCCCTCCCACATTTTCCCACATTAACAATATCTTTCATTAGTGTGGTACATATGTTACAACTGATGAACACATATGGAAGCATTGCTACTAACCTATGGACTGTAGTTTACATTATAGTTTATACTTTGCACTGCACCATTTTACAGGTTTTGACAAAATATACAATGGCCATCATGCATGTCTTTGAAATGTCATGCAGAACAATTCCAGTGTCCCCCAAAATGCCCCATGTTACATCTATTCTTTCCTCTTCCTCCTCTTAGAACCTCTGTGGTCACTGCCTTTGTATCAATGTTACAAGTTTTTCCATTGCTAGAATATTAGTAAGTCTACTTAGTCCATAGTTGTATTCATATATTTGTTTATTCCTCAGTCTTGAGGATTTAGGCATGGCGATGTCCACTGTCTTTAAAAATCACAGAGGGATTTTTAATGCTCCTCAAAGAGATGTGAAAATAAGGGAAATATATAAGTGGTTTCAAGACAAAGACATTCCATTGAGTATGAAAGCAGAGTTTCTGTTAGGGTCACATGCAACCCACAGAAGTGGTATAGTGATGTTATCATAGGAAGGGAGTGTATAGTTTTGAGAAGAGTACAATTTACAGCACCTTCTGCACATTGTTTCCTTATTGGGAGTTCTGTTACATTTTGACTTATGTCCTGGGGCATGCAGATGGCTAGGTGCTGTGGGCCGAGTGCCCTTAGGGCGGGGGAACTGGGGCCCAGGACTCACTGGACCCCCACAGCTTGTTTTTAAGCGTCTCTGTGCAGACTCTGCATTAGCATGTGTCTGGGAATACATGTAAATGTGTTCTGTTTTGTTCTTATTCACTCATCCACTCATTCATTAACTTATATTTACATGGACTGAGAGCTAATAGAAGGAAGCTTAGCCTGAGGTGAGTTGGGGAGGGATGTTGTCTTCAAACAAGAGCTTGTGTGCCGTGTTAAGGATTTAAACATTATTCATGTATTCAATAAAATGTATTCATTTGTTTACAGAAATTGAAATAGAATCAAGATAAAACTTTGAATAAGAAAATGTCTTTACCTTCAAGGACAGAAAATAGACAAATGAATGCAATAGATTATGATAATTGTAACCATGGGATATAAGTATATAATTCTTAGATGTAGACAGGAAGGATACTTATTCAGTCTTAGAGGTTAAGAAAAATATTTTTGAAGCTGAGACAAAAGGAAAGAACAAAAGAAAACATCCCTAAAGAAGACTTATGCCACTAGCTAAAACTTCTTGAGCAACGATAAAAAAATGATAATTGTGATCATATTTTATCATTAATGAAAATGCCTTTAGCATTCTCCTGATTTGGCTTGTTACTGGCTGCTGGTTTGTATAGGTTTATTTAGCTTTCCTTATGCAATAATAGTATTTAATTATTTCAAATGTGTTTTCAGAATTTATTGAGGCAATAAGAATATAATTTTTGTCTTGATTCATTAATATATTTAATACCAGCAATATTTATTGAGCATTTTTAAAGTGACATCATTGTGCAGACATTGTACAAGACAAAACAATATTGATATAATCTTTGCCTTAACAGATATTACATTATAGCAGGGAAAATACATATTAAACAGGTAGTTTCAAGTATAATACATTTCAGAAAAGGGGAAATAAAATTAGGAAATACACTTTCCTAATATCAAGTGATCAGGAAGACCATTCTCAGGGAAGTAATGTTTATAAACTGAATGAAGACAGGCTTAGCTGAGACTTGAATGATGAGCAGAATTTAGATTTGTTGGGAGATAGAAGGAAGGATGGGGATAATTGTTCTAAGTAAAGAGAGAAGTATGTGCATACTCTCATAGTTAGCAAACTTTGGCACTAAAGAAATGTGTTTCTTTACCTGTATTTAGAATATTGCATATTATCTTTTTAGACATTTATCTATAACAATAACTATTCACAGAAGTGTGCAGTACTCAATACATGTCAAAGTCACTATGCATAGTACTTTAGAACACCTTGCAGTATGATAGTTCAACTTCAGGGACTGACATTTTTCTTCACTGAGTTGATTTTCAATCTCCGGCTTCATTTCTGCTCATCTTTAGAGAAAAGAGTTGAATCTCAGCTGATTTAAGTTTGACATGAAGAGGAAATAATTAGATACTATGATTACAGCCCTGAAATGAAGTGATGGAGGAATTTACCATGATCTTTTATACGGAAATTGCTCTTAACATGCACATTTTTAGAATAGGCAGGATTTTTTCTTTTTTTAAAACATTCCTGGAGTATATCAAGTAGGCAGAAAAGGTATCAAGAATATATGGGAAACGGACTTTGGCCCAGTGGTTAGGGCGTCCGTCTACCATATGGGAGGTCCGCGGTTCAAACCCCGGGCCTCCTTGACCCGTGTGGAGCTGGCCATGCACAGCGCTGATGCGCGCAAGGAGTGCCGTGCCACGCAAGGGTGTCCCCCGCGTGGGGGAGCCCCACGCGCAAGGAGTGCGCCCGTGAGGAAAGCCGCCCAGCGTGAAAAGAAAGAGCAGCCTGCCTAGGAATGGCGGCGCCCACACTTCCTGTGCCGCTGACGACAACAGAAGCGGACAAAGAAACAAGACGCAGCAAATAGACACCAAGAACAGACAACCAGGGGAGGGGGGGAAATTAAATAAAAATAAAATAAATCTTAAAAAAAAAAAAAAAAAAAGAATATATTGTCGATATCCTGTTAGTTGGGGTAAGGAAGGGCTTTTTACTTTGTTTCAGACAAGGAATGGATCAATGTAAATGCAAGAAGAGGAAGGTGTTAATGATGAATTTCAAGTTTTTGCTTTAAGTCAATGAGTGCATGATCCCAATATTTTCTGAACTATTGGAAAAAGTAGGGGCAGCAAGTTCGTGAGGACATTTGATGAGTTATTTTGATTTTTGAGAAATTCTTTTTGAGGTGCCTATATGATATCCCAAAAGGAATATTCTTGGTGCAGCTGGATATGTGTAACTTGACAGATCCTGATGAAAGAATTGAAAGATATCCATGTATAGCTATTGATTAGAATCATAGGAGTTAACGATTTAGCTTAGGAAACATAGTGGAAAGAATCAAAGGGCTTCAAGCACAGCCTTGCAGAATGCTAGGCTTTAAAAGACAGGTAATAGGAGGAACAGGTAAAGGATGAGATGAGATGCCTATTGGGTTGAAGAGAACTCTCAATGTGTGATAACATATTAAGGTAAGAGAATGTTTCAAAATTGAGGGGGTGATCAATAGTATCAAATGCTTCTAGCAAGTCAACAATTCAAAGACTGCAAGGAGGGACATGGATATCATTGGTGACTTCAGTGAAGCTACTCTAGTAGAATAATGGGAACAGAAATTGGATTAGCAATGGTGAAATGATAGGTGGAAGAGGAGAAATGTAGATAAGAAGTGTAGGCCACATATTTATCTATACATGAAAGAAAATAGTTATTTCTTCATTGAACACAATTAAACACATTTAATTTGCTGAACACATTGAACACATTTAAATTGCTTAAATACTGATAGAGCAGAGTTTTAAAAAGACTAGGTTGAACTGCAAGCAAGAGAATTGCATCCATCATCCATGTGGAATCTAAGCCCCCTCTTGATATAGAGGTGGAGTGGACATCACCATCCCAGGGTCCACAGGATGGAGGAATAGAGTATGGATTAGAGTGGACCTACTGATATTCTACTATGGAACTATTGGGATTAGTAATGGAATAAATTGTAACATCGATGTGGAGAAAGTGGCTACCATAGCTGCTGAGGGTAGGGAGAGGGAAGAAGAGATATGACGTGGGGGTATTTTCAGGACTTGGAGTTGTCCTGGGTGGTACTGCAGGGACAGATGCTGGACATTGTATGTCCTGCCATGGCCCACTGGGTGGACTGGGGGAGAGTGTAGACTACAATGTGAACCATTATCCGTGTGGTGCAGCAGTGCTCCAAAATATATTCACCAAATGCAATGAATGAGCCACGATGATGAAAGAGGTTGTTGATGTGGGAGGAGTGGGGTAAGGGGGTGGAGGATATATGGGGACCTCTTATATTTTTTGAATGTAACACTTAAAAAAAAAATAGAGAGAAAAAAAGACTAGGTTGAAGACAGAGAATGGATTATAAAGATACCTGACCAGGTGGGAAGCATTGGAATACAGAGTATGGGTTTGTTTTTGTACCCAGATATGAAAGGGGCATCTTCTCCAATTATACCAAGAAAAAAGGTAAAGAATAGGTATTTAGGTATATAAGTTTGAAGTGTGATGCTTAGTCTTATCCAAGTCTATATCTAATGGTTTCTAATTTTTCTAAAGTAAGATGAAAGGTAGAGTAAGAAGGATTTAAATTGAGAGATAAATGTGGTTAGAAGAAAGTAGAAAAAAATAGAATTTAAGGAGATGGACTTAAGCAAGGTCATGGTTACTGGAACACTGGGCAGTGTTGAGGGCAAGGTTAAGTTTAAATATCATGATTTATGGAAGCATGGATATTTCCAGTTCAGAAGTGTTTTCAGTTTTTCTGTCATGACCAAGAGTATGAAACAGGTTGGTTAATCCAGAGACTCTATTTTACCCAACATGAGTGATAAAAGGCCAGTGGATCAAGGGCAAACAAAATATTGGCAAGAGAGTGGTTGAAGAGCTGAGTTAAAGAAATATAATCTGGACAGAGATGGATGCAAGACACCTGGACACTGAGTGAATGACTGTGATAAAACCAATGCTCTAGAGGTCTCAAGGTTGTTGAAGAACAAGTGGGTTAAAACTGAACTATGAGACTAAATAAATACAAAATGAAATGTCTGAATTTATGATTTATGCTATAGATCAATTTTGTATTTATAAAATATGACTGTGGAATTGGAAGGCTGTGTTTCAGTAAAATGTATAGCCACCTGGGATAAGGTTATATATGCTTCTTTGAGGACAAAGTTTTATGTAGATAAGTTACAAGTATGTTAATCTTGCTGCAAATAATGGCTACACATGTCTTAAAGAATCAAGGGAATTACAAGGTCTCTAAAAGTTAAAATTAAGAAAAGTAAAAGGAAGAAAAAAGTCGATAAATGACTAGACTGTTGTGTAAGAACATTATTTTTAGTAGTAACAGGGTGGCATATAGAAATGTCTGAATGTCATGACTTACATCTCATTGGGATTGTTGCTTTAAATAGTACAAAACAACTTTGCTCCATTTAATACCTTTTAAGTTGAATTTTACTTTTTTCTCATTTTCAATTTTTTGGCTCGCTTCATTTTGCTTTTAAATTTGTCTGACATATACTAGTCAATCCTTTTATTTTGACCTTTTTGGACCAGTTTGTTATGAACTTTCTCTTCTGAGCAACATGTAATTGGATTTTATTTTAGATGACTTTGAAAATATGTGTGATTTTTAAAAAGGGAGTACAAACAGTCTACATTTATAATCATAAGTGATATGTTTGGTTTTATGCTATTTATTTTATGCTTTCTGTTTTCTATGTTTTCTTTATTATTTTAAATTTTTTAAATTTATGTCTTTGTTATACAGATATGTATATATACGTTTTGCCATGCACTCTATTGACTTGATACAGAATTTTGGTTACGTACGTGGGAATCTAGGAAAATACTCCTTGGGTTTGAGTCCCACCTCTATTTTCTAGTTGTGTGGCCTTGGCAAGCTACTTATCTTCTCTGCCTCAGTTTCCGCGTTTTAAAAATGTGGATAATGTGACCTATCTTATGGGATTGTTAAAAGGATTATAAACCGGCCTAGCGCGCCGCTGTGGGGCGCCTCGGCCCGACCCGCCGCTCCCTGCTCCCCACTCGCTGCTCGGGCCGAGGCGCCAAGGAGGAGGGGCGGGCGGGGGGGTGGGGGTGGGAGATGGGGACGGTGAACGGGAAGGGAGGGGGTAAGGGAAGGGAGGGTGGACGGGAGAGGCGGGTAGGGGGCAGGGGAGAAGGGGCGAGGAGGAAGCGGGCGTGAGAAGGCGTTGCCCACGGCGGGGACGAGCGCGCAGCCGGCTGCGCGGGGCGAGGAAGCGGGCGTGAGAAGGCGTTGCCCACGGCGGGGACGAGCGCGCAGCCGGCTGCGCGGGGCGAGGAAGCGGGCGTGAGAAGGCGTTGCCCACGGCGGGGACGAGCGCGCAGCCGGCTGCGCGGGGCGAGGAAGCGGGCGTGAGAAGGCGTTGCCCACGGCGGGGACGAGCGCGCAGCCGGCTGCGCGGGGCGAGGAAGCGGAACCTCTGCGGCCGCCGCGGGAGGATGGTTCCGCGAGTTAAACGAAAGCTGGAAAAGCCCGTAGATGCAGCGTTACGGCCTCTTCAGATGTTTGGTGATAATATTCCACAGAGAGGTTAATCCTCCTGCATTAGGGAACCAGTCATAATGAAGAAAATTAATCTTAAAACCTTCCGGAAATCTTTTGAGTAAAAGTAAAGACGAAACTGATTTCATGGTAGTTTAACAACCATCACTAGCCAGTGATTTTGAAAAAGATGATTCCTTATTTGGTAGCTGCGACGGTAAAGATATGGCCAGCTGTGATATCAACAGTGAAGATGAAAGAGGTGGAAAAAATAGAGTAAAAAGTGAAAGCCTCGTGGGCACGCTAAAAAGCGGCTTTCTGCGAAACGGAAGCAGAAAGGTACGAGCGCCCCCTGGGAGCTCTGCGATGAGGGAATTATACAAGGAGATTTTTTATCAAATATAAAAATTTAACAATGTTGTTTCAGTTGCAAAAGCCATTTCTGTTTACAAAAAATAATCAGAAAACTTACTGTATTTAATGTGCTTTTACAAATGTCCTAAGACATCGTAAGCTAAATAATATTTTATGTAGAATAAAACACTAATTTTTAAAATAATTTGATATCCTATTCCCATGGTGTATGTACATAAACAAATTGGTCTCTCTTATAGGAAACCTGACTGGATGTCTTTCACTTGTACATAAAGCACTGTAAAATAAAAGGCAAGAGCTAATTGCCTTTTAACAAAAATACTCCGTATGCGGCAAGTATTAAAGATAGTATTTAGCAGTTGATTATTATCTGCTACAAAATGTTAAACAAAATACATTTACTGGATTGTTTTTCAGATTGCAGCTGCCCGCTGGCATCCCAAATAATGATTTCCTATAAACAAAAGCTGCAGTGATGTTCACTTAGTGATTAGTTTAGGTCAACCCATTTTTTTTTCTCTTATTCTTTTATCTTCCCCATCACCTCCCATCCCCTGCAGTGGCACCATATTATTAAAAACATCATGTACTTGGAATTCATGTTTCAACTCAAGACATCATTTGAGTAATTTCAAATGATGAACAGCTCTTCACGTAAAAAAGATTTTTGTGGTCACAGTTACTTCAAAAAGTAATTTTATTCAAATAACCTGACATATCATGCTTTAGCAATTACAGAACCATGATCATGACACATGGCAATTTATGAGTTAGGCAAATGTGAAATGCTAAAAAATGTGAACTGCTGTTCTTTTGTATTATGTTTAGAGTGCTGCAATACTCAAGTAATGACTTTATTTTTTAATTAACATACCCAGCCCATGATGCAGCATACTAAATCATAAAGACTTTTAGAAGAACAAATCCAAGGAAGGAAATATCCTTACCAAGTTTGGCAAAACTTAGTATTACCTTACTAAGTACTCCTGAGCACAATAAAATTGTGTTGGAGTAACAAGCTACTTTACATTGATAACTTTCAGTCCAAAAATATCACTTAAGTACCAACTCTAAACACTGTGGTTTTTAATGGTGTTTTAGAGCAGAGCAAGTTTGTAAATACAAATTAACATACTTTTAAAAATTACAATTTTCCATTTTTAAAGAGAGTTCCTTCATGTAAGCTGTGGAAGTTTAATGCAGTCCAGCAACTATGTGTGCATATAGGAATAAGGTGGCTCTGCTTTGAGCTGGAGTTGGTCCAAAGCCAGGACGAGTCCCAAAGCAGTAAATGCTTTAAAATCTACCTTAAGGAGATCCAATATGCCAATACAAGTTCAAAGTACTTTTTCAAAAATTTCAAAATTTTAAAATAAATATTGGTACCCTTATAATGAGATGGTCATCTCAAATAACAGAAATTTCAGATGGTCTCTTATTTAGAAGCCCCACATCTCTTTGTTTTCACGGAAAGTCACATACCCTTTCTTCAGCTTATTACAAAAAAGTCTACCTAAAATAGCAAATAAATATATTGATAGCATGGGAAAACCCGGGAGATCCAATGTTGTACACCAATTTTCATTATTATTTCTCTACAAATGCTGCTGCTGCCATTAGTATCCTTATGCTGCCTCTTGCCAAAGGTGTCAATTCTTCAGTCTCAGGATTTAATTTATGTATGACTCATTCCATTGCTTCTCTGCCTTTATTAGCATTTGAAGAAATTGTGCTTGCTATCAGTCCTTCCAGGTAAATACTGGAGTTGACTCTTTCACAGTGATCATAGCTTCCTGAGTCAAAACCTTTTTTTTCTGGGTCTTGAGAATGTGGTTTATATATAAGTCTCTCATATAGTGAAACAATATTTGTAAATGAAATATTAGTAGATTTAAGTTCCATTGTTTTCTCTACGAGATCCACTACTGAATATTCCTGTACATATTTTTGGTTCTGGCTGCACCAATAAGAGATTTCATAATAGAAGGCAGTCCCCCACTCTCCTGAGAAGTCTATGGCTGTGCAACTTTCCAAAAGGACCTATATGTCTCTCCAGCTACACTTAGGTTCATAGGGTCTGTGTATTTCTACATGGCAGCTGTTGTAACAGTTTCCTATGGGTAGTCAAAGATGTGCTCTGAGGCCCATATCTTCATGATGCTGACTACAGGTGCAATGTCTATGCAGTGCTAGGCGATGGTGAAGGAAGAGGCCTTCACCCTCATTTTTGAAGGACAGTTTTGCCAGAAATGCTGGCATTTTTCCTTTTCAGTACCTTAAATGCATCATATCATTTTCTTCTCTCCTTCATGGTTTATGAGGGGAAGTTAGCACTTAATCTTACTGAGGTTCTCTTGTATGCTTTGTTTTTCTCTTGCTTTCAAATTCCTTTCTTTATCTCTGATATTTGTCATTCTAAATAGTAGGTGTCTCAGAATAAGTCTATTTGGATTTATTCAGTTTGAGGAGTGTTGACCTCCTTGGGTATTGATAGTTATGTATTTCATAAGGGTTGGGAAGTTTTTAGTCATTATTTCCCAATGAATTCTTTCTGTTCCTTTTCCATTCTCTTCACCTTCTGGGGCAACAATAACATATATGTTTGTGCATTTCATGTTGTCATTCAATTCTCGGTGATTCTCTTCCATTTTTCCCATTTTTTAATCTTTCTGTTCTTCTTCTTTTCCAGTCCAGATATTCTGTTATTAATATCACTAAATCTGTCTTTGATCAGTTCAAATCTGCTATGTGCCTCTAAGTTAGTTTTAATTTCACCCGTTGCATCTTTCCTTCCAATAAGCTGTTACTTTTCTTTGTAGGCTTTCAAATTGCTCTTTATGCTCACCCAGTGTCTTCTTAATATCCTTTATTACTGTAGTCACATTTTTCTTCAACAGTTTGAATTGATTTAAGAGATTTGTGTGATTATCATTGATAGGTTGTCTTAAATCCTGTATCTCATCAGGATAATTTTTTGTTGTTGTTGTTCTTTCAAGTGGCTCATCTCTTCCTTTTTCATAATATGGCTTGTAATTTTTTGCTGGCATGTGACTCTGTTGGTGAATTTACTCTGATGGCCAATTTCTCTCTGATACCTAGCTTTTTAAAAAGTTTTCATGTTTCTGTTTTGATTTTTGTTTCAACTTACACTGAGTGTTTAAAATTGCTCAGCTTAAGTTATCAAAATTGGACCAGGGACTCACTAATGGGGTGCAGACTTTTTTTCCCAGGAATTCGGATAAGAGAGTCCTAAAAGCAGTTTTTCTCCTTGCAGTTTCCTGGCTGGCTAGCAGATGGCACCCCTTGGTGAACCTTTTCACAGAGGCATTTCTTTCAACCTCCATTTTCCTGTGCTTCTGGTCTGGCCAAAGCCAAGATTCACAGTGGGCTTTGCTGGCCAATCACTGGAGGGAAACCACTCTCTACCCTCTGCTGCACCTTCACTCTTCCCAGGGAGGAAGACATATGTTCCCTTTTCAGTTGGCTATGGGTTTTATCAGGTTGCATGCCTTGAGGGTATGGAATGGGTACCCTTCCTTGCTATTGTGGGGGTTTAGTAACTCATGGTTGTCATTTTGGCTTCTTTGTCTCTCTGTCCCTCGCCCCTCCTGGGGTTGCATATCACTGTCCTGGTCTAATGACTCCTAAGAATATCCCTTGACCATTTTTTGTCCTTTGTCCATTGCTTTTGTGAGAGAGTTGAGCTGTCTCTACCTCCTCTGATGCCATCTTTCCAGAAGTCCCCCCTAATGTATTTTGAATATCATAAATAAAAATACTATGTATAAGGAAGCAGACGTGACTCAACTGATAGAGCATGCATCTACCATATGGAGGGTCTAGGGTTTGATCCCCAGGGCCTCCTGACCTGTGTGGTAAGCTGCCCCATGTGCAGTGCTACTGCTGCACACAAGGAGTGCCCTACCACACAGGGATCCCAGTATAGGGGTCCCCTACTTGCAAGAAATGTGTCCTGCAAGGAGAACTGCCCTGTGTTAAAAAAAGCACAGCCTGCCCAGGAGTGGCGCCGCACACACAGAGAACTGATGCAGCAAGATGATGCAACAAAAAAGAGATGCAGTTTCCCAGTGCTCAGGATAAAGCAAGCGGATGCAGAAGAACACACAGTGAATGGACACAGCAGACAACATGGGGGAAGGGGAAGAGGAATAAATAAAATAAATCTAAAAAAAAAAAACACCAAACTACATATAAGTAAGAAAGAAAATAAAGAAAAAAAGGAAAACAGGTATAATGACTTTTTTAAATTTTAAAAAACGTATTGAATTATATCATTCAAACCAGCATACATAAAGATAAGTGTATAATAAAAGCTGTGAACTTACAAACTAACATGCATAACATCATACAGGGCCCTCATACATCACCCCTCCACCAATACCTTGCATTCTTGTGAAACACCTGTAACAAATTATGAAAGAGCATTCTCAAAGTATTATTACTAACTATAGTACATATCTGATTTATAAAAATTAGTAAAAGAAATAGACTAATGCACCTTTTACCTACCATGAATCCTTATTCTCTTATTAAATATGGGCCAGGAATTCAGTTCTAACCTTTATAGCAGTCTGTGTAAGGAGTTAAGCACCATCATTTGTACAGTTCACAATGCCTGTTCAGTAGAAGTCAGTCAATTGTTAAGAGAAGGAATAATATTCCTAATATGAAGAACAGAAAGAGATATTTTCAGAGAGTAATTAGAAAAATGATGCCGAGTAATATAATCAACCACTTTGCTACAGAATAGACCAGGGGAACCATCCTAAATTTCCACTCAATAAAAGCTAAAAATTCTGTGGGGGAGGCATTACGATGCTAATCGCTCTGGTCTGGTTTTACCCAAATATTCTGGAGCATTCAGAGTAGTAGATAGACTCCAGGAAATATTTATTCATTCATTGCTCAACAATGGTTCCCAAATATTTGACAGTTATTCTCCTGCCTGAAAAATGTGTTATGTACTCTGTTCCATGTTGAACAAAACAGAGATGGCCCTTTCCCTTGTGGAGTTTGTAGTCTAGAGAGGAAGGCAGTGAGGGAGGCAGCCTCAATCAAGGAAAGATAAATGGACGTATAACTGCAGATTGTGTTCAGGTTATGACAGACCTAAAAACAAATGAAAAAAAACAACAACAACAAAGCAAAACAGTGCTCTGGGAGAGAGGTCATGAGAGTGGAAAAGAACTTTATATTAGGTGTGCCTCCTTGAAAAAAATAACATTTTCATGCAGTAAGATAGGCATCATGAACAGTCAAGGGGAGTGAGGAGTCCATGATCTGCAAGGACAAAGAGTTTTTAGAAAAGGTTTACGTGCATTAAAGGAACTGGAGTACAGTACTGTGGTGGCAGGGAGAATTTTTGTAGGGAGAACAGTGAAAGGTGAGCTTTCAGAAGATTGAAGAATTCAGATAATTTTATGGGGATTGTTTAATTTTCTAAGCATAATGGAAAGCCATGAAGAAATTTTCTACTGTTTAAATGTGATAGTGGTGCACTGAAGACTCCAATTATTATTATAGAGGTGTTTCTTTCTCCCTTTAGTTTTTCAGTGTTTGCATCATGTATTTTGGGGCATAACACGCCATTGTAGAGGTTGTAAATGCAGAGTCTGGGACCCTGCTCTGAAAAAGAGTGTTATAATGCCTTAGCGTGGGCCTTATAATCTTTGTTTTAATAGACACCCAGGCTTATTATGATTTAGGTGGAAATGGAATGCACATGGAAAAATATGTTCTACACTATGTATCAGCTACTATGGTAAGGACTTTTATAAGCACTGTCTTACTTAATTTGTCAATTCTTATGATAATCTTGAGAGGCAGGTACAAATGTTATCACCTTTTTATAGACATGAGGAAATTTGCCCAAAGTCCTTTATCTGGTAACTGAGGACATACGTTCTGAACTTATTTGTTCTTATAGGTATGCTCATATGGCTACACAGAGATTTGTATGTACACTCACAAGTACATCAGTACACATGTGAATGAATCAGTTAACTCACAGGTATGGGAAGGGTTAATAGAAACAAAGTCATCTTCTTCCCTTGAGGGTAAGAAGAGAGGCCCTCAGGGTTCCCCAGGCTCTAACTGCCCACCTCTTCCTCATCTTGAGCAAAGACCTGAAAATATAAATGGGGAAAGAAAACCAGCGTCTCTATCGGTTCCTTTCCCCTCTACTCATTTCTTGTTGCTGTGTCTGCCTCTTTTACTGATTAGCTATATCTCTGTCAGCACAATCTTCCATCTTTTCATTTGGACCTAAGGAGTAGGTGAGTACTGGCTGCTTGAAGGTGTTTGATTAGGACTAGGATTTGGAAGAAAAAAGGAAACAAATGAAAAAGATAAGTATCCCATCTTCTACTGACCACAGACTGCATTATATTCTCGGCTGAGCAACTCCCATTTATAAAATGAAATCATGGTCTCCAGTACTGGGTTTTATGTTCCATTGAACAGACACCAGAAGAATAGAAGAGATGAACAATTAAACAACTAGGTCGAGAGGGTCATAGCTAGCCAAAGATAGCATCTTTGATGGACATGTGACAAGGGTCCATAACCCTAACCTAAGGGGTGAAATAAATAGGTGGATATATGTATATGCCTAGGTGTGCTTTTCACAGACTTCATGCATCTGTCTATTTCTGCCTGTGTGTTCTCTTCTTCACTGTGTGCTCTGACTGCTTAAGAGTACAGTGATGGTATAAAATATAATACAATACCAAGCAGAAGCACTTGATGCATGCCTGCTGTGTGTCAGGGCCTGAACCTGGATTAATTTTGGGTGTGTCTTATTTTGTCCTAAAAAACAAGTATAAGAACCAGGAGTATTATGCCTTCTTTGTAAATATAGTGTCTGAGGATCAGAAAGTTTAAGTAACTTGCCCAAGTTTATACAACCAGTATTTTATGAAGCCAAAATTAAAGTGCCTTTATTTCTGACTTCAGACTGGGCTGTCTGCATTTTGTGTGTGTATGCTTACATCTGCCATAATAACATCGTCACATCCAATGAAATTAACAATAATTCCTTCTTATCATCTTTTGCCTAGTTCATATTCAAATCTCCCATGTTATTAATTAACTGTCTACTCTACCTGGCTTGTTTAAACAAAATCCAATCAAGCGCCACATTGCATTTGAGTTTTATCCCCTATGGTTTATCTTAATCTGGAAAGGTATTTCTTTCCTGCTTCTCCTCCTCTTTTTTATTCACCATTATGATTGCTTTGTGGTTTATCCCACATTGTAGATTTATCTGATTGTAGAATGACAAACCTGGAGTTTGCTTGCATACCAAAGTGTGTGTTTGTGAATGCTTTTGTATGATGTATGAACATGTTGTGCCTGGAAATATAAAACTCAGAGACCTTTCCTCACATATGTATGAATAAAGGATGATCTCAGAAAAGTTGGGAAGCTCTGATTCAAATTATAGGGTATGAGGATTCTGATGCCATATGTTTTTGAGTATGTGCCTAGCAGAGATAAGGGCTTTCAAATGAAGGCTGATCAGTCCAAGCAGGTCTCTGATGGAAGCAAGAGGTAAGTTTGAGGCCCCACACTGGAGAGGAGAACTGTGGTAAAGGTATCTGAGCTGGAGGACACAAATACTTAGCAGACGTGGAGGCTCGACTATAGTAAGATGTCTAAACTCTGGTCTTTGTCCCCAGAACCGAGAAGAGGTGAATTATGGTGACACTCTAGACGACGGTTTCCACTGATAGAAGAAAATTGCTTTTACTTGTAGATAAGGGAAGAGCCCAAAAGAAACTTTTTTTTTTTTCTGCCAAATGCAGGAAAGAGGAGAAACTCAGCCTTGATTTGGAAGATGGAAGATATTGTAAGCAGGGCTTCTTATATAATAAAGAGGGAAATAGGCATTCAGGGTAAGACTAACCATGATTGCTGGCCTTGTCAAGTTAAGAATCTGAGGGGCATAGCTGTCACACCTCTCATTTTGGTACTGATACTAAGAGTTTCTGGTATTGCTGTTTGGCTATATATAGAGTGAAAATAGCTTTCTATTTGTGTACAATAAGGGATTTCTAGAAAATAGGGTGCAGGATGAATTATTTAAAGGAGAAAATCCCTGAATAAAAGCTTTGGGTATTTACAAAGCATTTGATGCTTCTAGAATCCAGTTATGTCCTCCTGGTGGCCTCTGTCTTCTGTGCATGCTGTGTGTGTATATGTGTGAGAGAAAGAGGGGGTTGTGTGTTTTCTTTTGTGTGGGTAAAATATATGAGAGTTAAATTTATTAAAAAATGTAAACATGGATCAGGGTATGTCTAAATTGTAGTATTAAATTTATAGGTATCTGAGTGAGTATGTTTCTGGGCGTTCAGGGGCTACTTATGATGATATGTTTTCTGAAGAAACAATCTTCTTTTGGACAGAAATTTTGCTGATAATGTTACTAAATCAAAAGTGTTAGGAGGGAAGTGGATGTGGCTCAATTGATTGTGCTCCCGTCTACTATATGGGAGGTCCTGGGTTTGCTTCCCTGGGCCTTCTTGTGAAGGCAAGCATTTCTGTGCCTGGGGAGAGCTGAAAGTCCACACTTACGGAGAGCTGGTGCAGCAAGAAGATGCAACAAAGGGAGACAATCAGACACAGAACAGGCAGTGAATGGACACAGAGAGGAGACAGTGAGCAAGCAGGAAGTGGAGGGGGGGTAAATAAATAAAAAATAAATCTTTAGGAAAAAACAAAACAATGTGTTAGGATATTATAGGCCTATAATCTAGGGTGCTGGAAATTGTTTCTTTGGAAGAACAAGGGCATATTTACCTCAGTTATTGAGGACTTTTCTATTTCATATTTTACTTACAAGTGGTATCAACATAGTATAGGAATTCATGTAGTGTTCGTCAAAGCAAATTCAATTTTGAACCTGATTAAAGGGGTATTGAGTGCTAATTCTAAATTTCCAATCATCAGTTAGTCTTGAAAGGAATGAGTAGTTGCCCCAAGGCAGAGATGGATATTCTACTGCAACAGAGCAAGCTGATATCAAATAATGATGATCATGAAGGCATATAAATTATAATCTATCAACCTATGCAAAAGTATGTCCTGTAATTAGTTAACGAGAGTGTGTAATGAAAACAGTGACTGTAGCCAATCTGGAAGACTTTCTGAAGTTGTGAAGACCAGTGGGTTGGTCAAAAGAGAGAAGAGGATCTCTTTAGGTAGAATGACCACATATCCCAATATATCTGGAACAACCCTTGTTTATATATGTTGCTTGCCATCATTACTCAAATGTATACAATTTTAACAAAATATATTATAACCTTATTTTAGGTGTCAATAATGTTGAGTGTTGGAAGTGAGAGATGGTCATCACATGATCCCAACTACCTTTTATCACTTTCTGTCCTCAGGGTCTGGACCTTGTGCCTTCCTAGTTCGCAATGATCATTTTCAACCTGAGCAGTTCCAACTCAGGTCCTTTCATTCTGGTGGGGATCCCAGGCTTGGAACAATTCCATGTATGGATTGGAATTCCCTTCTGTGCCATCTACATTGTGGCTGTTGTGGGAAACTGCATCCTACTCTACCTCATTGCAGTGGAGCGCAGCCTTCACGAACCCATGTTCTTCTTTCTCTCCATGCTGGCCATGACTGACCTCATCTTGTCCACAGATTGTGTACCTAAAACACTCAGTATCTTTTGGTTTGGGGCTCGAGAAATCACCTTCCCAGGGTGCCTTACACAAATGTTCTTCCTCCATTACAGTTTTGTTTTAGATTCAGCCATTCTAATGTCCATGGCATTTGATCGCTATGTGGCAATTTGTTCTCCCTTGAGATACACAACCATCTTGACCCCCCAAACCGTCATCAAGATTGCTGTGACCATCTCCTTCCGAAGTTTCTGCATCATCCTGCCAGTTGTATTCCTGCTGACACACCTGCCTTTCTGCAGGACACACATCATCCCTCACACATATTGTGAGCATATAGGTGTTGCCCGACTTGCCTGTGCTGATATCTCCATCAACATCTGGTATGGCTTTTGTGTTCCCATCATGACAGTCATATCAGATGTCATTCTCATTGCCATTTCCTACACCTTCATCCTTTGTGCTGTTTTTCATCTCCCATCTCGAGAAGCTCGTCAGAAAGCCCTTGGCACTTGTGGTTCGCATGTCTGTGTCATCCTCATATTTTACACACCAGCCTTTTTCTCCATCCTTGCCCATCGCTTTGGGCACAATGTCTCTCGCAGTTTCCATATCATGTTTGCCAACCTTTACACTGTTATCCCACCTGCTCTCAACCCCATTGTCTATGGAGTAAAGACCAAGCAGATCAGGGATAAGGTAATACTTTTATTTTCAACCAGGGATACAGTTTGATTGTCAACTGGGCAATGGAAAAAACAGAATAATTTGTAGTGTATATAAATGTGACTAAAATCGAAATAATCAAATAGTATATTTAAAATAAGAACTGCCTATAGATACTTTTGTGTACAAAGAAAGTGGTTTAATCCATATGAGATAGTTTTAAGGATAAAAAAAAATCCTTAATGACCTTTTTTAAAAAAGATTTATTTATTTATTTATTTATTTATTTATTTATTTATTTATTTTTCTCCCCTCCCCCCCAGTTGTCTGCTCTCTGTGTCCATTCACTGTGTGTTCTTCTGTGACTGCTTCCATCCTTATCAGCAGCACTGGAAATCTGTGTTTCTTTTTGTTGTGTCATCTTGTTGTGTCAGCTCTCTGTGTGTGCAGTACAATTCTTGGACAGGCTACACTTTCTTTCACACTGGGTGGCTCTCCTTATGGGGTGCGCTCCTTGTGTGTGGGGCTCCCCTACGTGGGGGACACCCCTGTGTGGCAGGACACTCCTTGTGTGCATCAGTACTGTGCATGGGCCAGCTCCACACGTGTCAAGGAGGCCCAGGGTTTGAACCATGGACCTCCCATGTGGTAGGTGGATGCCCTATCCATTGGGCCAAGTCTGCTTCCCCAATGACTTTTTTAAAACATATATTTTTCTTGTTTTTAAAGAAACTTTATATTACATAAAAGTTACACCAATAATATAAGGGATTCCCTTATGTCCTACTCTCTTCCCCTCCCACAATTCCCCCATTAACAAAATCTTTCATTAGTGTGTACATTTGTTACAACTGATGACCACATATTCAAGTATTGCTATAAACCATGGACTATAGTTTACATTACAGATTACACTCTGCCCTGCACAATTTTACAGGTTTTGACAAAATGTATAATGGCCTATATCCATCATTGCAATGTCATGCAAGACAGTTCCAAATGTCCCCAAAATGCTTTCATGTTACACATATTCTTCCCTCTCCCTCTAATCAGTGGCTCTGTTGGTCACTGCCTTTATATCAATGATACAAAAGGCATTGCTCATTCCCCAATCTTTAGGATTATGGGATAGTGATTTCCCCTCTGTTTTTACTTGAGAGGAGGTTAGATCCAGTGGTACAGATGAATGGAATTACCTTGCTTGCAGTTACATTCTCTGTCCTTGGCATGGTCATTGTCCCCCGTCATCTTTTTACTTGTCCTGAGTGAATCCAATGAATTGGAGAGTAGGTGCTGAAACTCTGCTGAGATTCAGGGCTCAGTTGGCACATGAACAGACCAAAGATTTAAGTCTCTGGGATATATATTTTGTTAGTATAGTGCTATCAAATAAAAAGTCCAGAAGAACCATGTGTAGGGTAACTATGAAAGAATCTAATTCTGCTATACAGGGGAGTGAGCCTTTTTAAGTTTCCTTTTTATTTACTATTTTTATTTTGGCTTCCAGGTATGTGGTTACAGTCTGACAATAGGTTTCACCAAGGGTAACTGGGTCATGACTTAGGAAAAAAAAAAAAAGCTGAGTTTCTTGTTTCCATCTTTTTAAATAAAAATTATACTTATTTTTATTTAAATAAACAATGTGTTGTACTTGCTTGAAATTAATAATCATAAAGGAAATTATTTACTATCATAGAATCATTGTTATAATAGGAGAATAGAGGAAGGAATTCTTTTTCCAAAAATTAGGTTGAAAGAATATTAGTTAAGATAAATATATATATATATGTGTATGTAGTATATATATAAGTAGTTATACATATCACTGTTTAGTACTCATAACACACACTATCTGCTTGGCCTTAAAAAGTAATAAACATAATTCCATATAATTTGTATTAGATTATCTAATTTTCAATAATAAAATTTAATAAAGTATATATTATAATATAAATCATATATATCTTTATGAATGTATATATATAAAATAATAAGGAAAAAATGAAAGTATGAAGCCTATATAGCAAAACATATATAATAAATTCAGTTTTTTATTCTCCCTATATTTATAGCCTAAAATATTTTGGAAGATTTGTTATGACACACAAATAAAAAAAATTCAGAAATTAAATATTTAATTAAGATATGAAGAAAGAATAAAATGCTCTGCAGAATTGTTGAAAAATGAAAATAAAAGAACTGAATGAATGTGAAGAGAGAATAGTGGAATTAATCTAGTAACTGATCCTTTAACAAGCCCACAAAATAGTCTATCCTATGGAAAATCTAATCAAATGGAAAATAAAACTTAGAAATTGGAGTGGGGTATTTGGGGACTTCTATTTTATTGTAACATTTTGTGTGATCTATGTATCTTTAAACAAAGACAATAAAACAAAGAAACAAACAAAAGATTAAATTATTAATAATAAAACAAAAAAGAAATCATATATGATACCAGATTTGAGATGTTTTAAAAATTGTTCTATATATAATTCGAAATCATCATGAAATGACTATTTTGGGGAAAATTTAAAAACTGCAAACAAATAGTGAGTTGATTGTTAATTGAGGAAGAAATTGAAAATTATCAATTACAATCCCCTCACCTACAAAACATTATAGTAAAAGATTCTCCTTTTCCCCAAAATTTCAATGACGAGATCATTATTTTTATATTACATTCCTGAAGTCATATGTTAGGTTGGAAAGCTATGTAAGAGGGCAAATATAATCTTGATAAACTGTACAGAAAAATTTTATACCAGCCAAAAATCTCATAAACACACTAATAAAAATATTTATAAATACTAAAGGTCATGAATTCAATTAAACAATATAGACAAAGAATAATCTGTATATAGCCTAGAATAGAAACAAAAAGACTAATTTTTCTGAAATGCCTTAATACAATTCATCATATTAAGGAGTGAAATGGTGAAAGCATTTGTAGATTCCAGATAATGTGTCTGTTGGAAACCAAAATTCATTCTATATAACAATAAAGAAGTTTTCATAGTTTCTTAATGTGTTGAGATCAAATACTTTTTGGATAAAATGAGGGCAAAACAGTTTTTCCTTTTTCTCTGTCATCATTATTTGGAGGAATCTTTGGCCACTCTAATGCAACTTGAAGCAGAAATGAGGTATTGCATCTTATTTCTCCATCTGTAAATGTGTACTAAATCCTGACAACTCTAATCACACTTTGACTTATCCAGTCTTCACCTCCACATCAACACTATTGCTACTTTATTTTGGATTTTGATTATCACCCCTCAATTCACCGTAGCAACATCCTCCAAACTGATCTCATTGTTTCCCATTCTTTTCTCTCATTTTTCCATGCTCCTAGAATGATCTTCCTAGCTGCTTATAAATCGCCTGGTAGACTTGGATAGCTCCTATTGCCTAAAGATAAAGTGTAAAGCCTTAACATGTCTCTTAATATATCACTGTTGCAAGTCTCCTCTCTTATGTCTCACAGTTCCTACCAATCTTCCTTATGCCTTATTGCTCCAGCCATATTGAACTGCGTGTAGTTTCCCAAACAAACAGACTGCTTTATGCCTCAGAGTCATTGTTTCATAGCCTCAGCTTAAAATATCTTGTCCATGCTCATGTGTCTGAAAACTAAACATCATAAATTAAAAGTATGCATTGGACAGATATCATAGGCTCAATTTTGGGTTATCTGCTCTGTGAAGCAATTTCACCTGCATCCCACATCCTTGCCAGTTAGTGAAACATGTTTATTTTTTATGTTTTAACATATTTTGCATGAAATTATATCACCACCTATACACTGCCATTCTACACTTGTCTGTTTACTTATATATAGCTTTCTATTTGAACAGTAAGCTTCTTGAAAGAATGACTTGTGTGTCAATATTAGAAAGAGTATGCGCACTGTGTCAGGAAGATCATGGCCTTGGAAAAATCCTAAACTTCCTGAGCTACAAATTACTCATTTCTTAAAAAAGATTTCTGGGTTTTTATAAAATTTAGAGAAAATGCTTATAAGGTGGTTGGTTGGTACGTTGCTTATAAGGTGTTGGTACATATTATAGGCACTCAGTAAAGGAAACTTATTCTTTTCCAATAACCACATTTCCATTGTTAGAACTTATGCATTATACGAACTATAATGGATTTCAATACATCCTTGTTGATTGGGTAAATAAGTGAATGAGAACCTATTATCAGAATTGCTAATGATCTAACTTCTGGGTCAAGGAAACACAAAGGCTTAAATTGGAATATTATTAAAAATTGAGAATATTATCCAAATATAGCAATACAAAAGTGATTACTTCTAAAATAGCACAAATATTTTAGTCAATAAATTATTAAATTCTCAACCTCTACAATAATTATTCATCTCAAAAATATTTTAATGAGAAATTTAATGGTAGAAAACTTTAAAATACTATTGACAGCTTAAAAAACCTTGAATAAATATGCACAAAAGCATGTGACTAAATGGAAGATTAATATTGTGATGGCGTCAGTTCTCAAATTTTTTAAAATTCAAGATATTTTTGAGAACCCAATAAAATGATTATAAAGTTAATTTACAATTCTTAGAAGAGATTACCCTCTCTTAAAAAAGTTAAAAGTTGTGAAACTGGAGACAGGGATGTAATAGACTCCCCAGATGTTAAAACATGGGAAAAAACAACAACGCTGTACTGATAAAAATAAAAGACATGGCTGCATAGAAAAATGTATAAACAGTGTAAAAGAACATTTTCAAATAAAACATATGTTATAAAAAATCTATATAGTCAATACTTTATTTTTTGGTAAAAACACAAACATTTAATGTTATCACTAAATATTTGTGATTTGTATAGGAAGCATGTTAGGAAGGACTAACAAATTTCATTAGTAGTGGTCTCCGTTTAGTGACATTTGGGAAAATTTATTTTCTATTTATATTTCCTATTTTTCTATAATACATATATATTGTGTTTATAATAAAGTGGGAGGGGAAGAGAGAGAGACTGAGAGAAATGCAGGCCACTGAGAATACTGTGAGAGCTCCAAGGAAGTGAGTCTCCCAGGGCTGTTAAATGTCGGTGCCCTTGGGTGCCACGCGGAGGTGCTTTCCCAGTGCTCGGTTCTACCCCACCTCGGGGGGAAGTGCTTCCTTTTCCTACAGGAGCTGTTTCCTTCCAGATGTGGCTATGGACTGAGGAGGACTCATAGTCACTATGCTCAGGAACCTGATTATGGGCCCCAGGGGATTCATCCCTCTGGTATCGGGAATTCAGTAAACATGGAGAGCACATCAAACATTCACTCCCCGCTATCCCACCTCACCAGAAGCAGGTGGTAGCCAGAGTGTGGACTCTGTAGTCAACAGATGGTATCAGATTAGTTTAAAACAAAATAACAAAATATTTTACTTGTGGAACACCCAATATCAATACTAATTGCACCTGATCTCATCATTCATCTGGGCTGACTAGACTAGTCATTTAAAATCTCTAATGCTCAATTTTACCACTTTAATGATAACACTTCTTCATGGTTCACAATGAAGTAGTTAATGCTTAAAGGTTTTTTTTAAATTTTGTTTTTTTTAAAATTATTTTTTAAAGGTTTATTACCTTCTAACAATTAACTAATGATCTAGGTGGAATTATCATTCTTGTTTTACAGCTGAGGATACTGAGGCTAACAATAAATTGAGCAGCTTGTCAAGGATCACACAGCTTGTATGTGGAAGGGAGGGTAGTAAGAGGTGAATCCAGGCAGTCTGACTTGTAGAACCAAGGCTCTTGTGTGATTTTCAGTGGTAACAACACTTTGAAAACTGTTAATTCTGATTCTTCTTTCCCTTATTGCCTTCTATAGCTAAACACATTTTATACTGATGGTGCAATTTGGATTGGAGGTCCTCAATACCAATTTGCAAGGGAGGCTCATCCATTCATTCAATGACTACTAATTGAGCACCCACGACGTACCAAGGCCCATGTTAGGTGCTGAGGGTACCTGTGGACAATCAGGCAGAAAAGGACTTAGCCTCCGAACTTACAGTTAGTTAAGAATACTTAGTCTGCTACGTAAGAATACTTAGTCTGCTACTGACATGTTTTGTGACTTTGGGAAATTTATTTAACTATTTATTATTGTATCACAGCAATTCCCACAGTTCTGTGTCTCAGGCATGAACTCCCACTAATCAAGACCATGACAGATGTGTGGTGCTAATACTTTACAATGAGAAATAGAATTATTGCATGGGCAAAAATCTTCTAGTGGATTTGACTAGCACATTATCCCTCCTCGGAGACACTCCATAATTATATTTCTAGGTGTAAAAGGTATAATTGTCACAGGGACTTAATTAGATGATTAAAAAATGTCAAGCCTCAGGTTCTGATGGATGAGTATCCATCACCGAAAAACAAATTGTTAGCAAGTGATCCCCTGGTGCTCAGCATGCCAGACATGTCTTTTCTTTTTTCTTTGTCACTGCTTGCTTGAAGCTGTCCTTCAAGTTGCTTTTTCTTACTTTCATCTTTTCTTCCAGCAAGTAATTTTACGTGTGTATGTAGTATATTTGTTTATCATTATAGATTTTTCTTCCTGTATTGGATTCTTGGCTTCTCCAATAATTTTATGATTTTGATAAGTTTCATAATCTCTCTGAGCCTCAAATATCTCATTTGTAAAGAGTAGATGAAAAAGCCTAATTAAAAAAAAAAGATTTATTTTATTTATTTCTTTCCCCTTCCCCCCAACCCTGTTGTCTGCTCTCTGTGTCCATTGGCTGTGTGTTCTTCTATATATGCTTTCATTCTTGTCAGGCAGCACCGAGAATCTGTGTCTCTTTTTGTTGCATCATCTTGCTGTGTCAGCTCTCTGTGTGTGTGACACCACTCCTGGGCAGGCTGTGATTTTTGCACGGGGCAGCTCTCCTTGCAGGGCACACTCTTTGCACGTAGAGCACCCCTACACTGGGGGCACCCTTGCGTGGCACAGCACTCCTTGCACATAGCAGCACTGCATGTGGGCCAGCTCACCACACGGTGGAAAAACCTAATTGATAGACTTCTGAGATTACTAAATGATACATATAAACATCCTAGTAAGTTTTTGGCATGTAGTAAGTTCTCAATAAATTATAACATTTTTCTTATCCTGTATTTTCAATTGGTTTAACTAAATCAAATTTTAAGTGTCTAGGAATCAATTTTAAATAAAATAGATGAAATATGCTTTTACAGTAATAACATTGAATGTTAATGGCTTGAACACTCCAATCAAAAGACATATGAATGCATGAAATATATGTGCCATCTACATACTGTCAATAAGAGACTCATCTCAGATGTAAAGACACAACTAGGTTCAAAGTGGAAGGTTGGAAAAAGATATTCCATGCAAATAGAAACCAAAAAAGACCTGGAGTAGCAATAAAATTAAAATAGATTTTAAATGCAAAACTGTTATAAAGGATGAAGAAGGTCATTACATATTAATAAAAGAGACAAATCACCATGAAGAAATAACTATAACAAATATTTATGCACCTAACCTGGGTGCCCCAAGATACATGAGACACACACTGACAAAACTGAATGGAGAAATAGATATTTCTACAATAATAGTTGGAGACTTCAATATAGAACTCTCAGTATTAGGACATCTGGACATAGGATACATAAAGAAAAAGAGAGCTTGAATAATATGATAAATGAACTAGATCTAAGAGACATCTACAGAGCATTGCACCCCCAAACAGAAGGATATACATTCTTTTCAAGTGCTCATGAATCTTTCTCTAGGATAGACCATATGTTGAGTCACAAGACAGGTCTCAATAAATTTAAAAACATTGAAATTATGCAAAACACATTCTCTGATCATAACAGAATGAAGCTGGAATTAAATGATGGACAGAAAATAGGAAAATTCAATGGGGATTAAACAACATACCATTAAATAATCAGTGGGTCAAATAAAAAATTGCAAGAGAATTCAGTAAATATCTTGTGATAAATGAAAAGAAGTACACAACATATCAAAACCTATGGGATACTGCAGTGCTGAGAGGGAAATGTAAAGCCCTCAATGCTTACATTAAAAAACAGGAAGAGCTAAATATGAAGATCTAACTGCACACCAGGAGGAACTAGAAACAGAACACAAAACTAGTTCCAAACCAAGCTGAAGGAAAGAAATATTAAAGATCAGAGTAGAAATAAATTGAGAACAACAACATAAAAGAGAGGGAATCGACAAAACCAAAAGTTTGTTCTTTGAGAAGATTAACAAAAAGGACTATCCCTTAGCTAAACTTACAAAGAAAAAAGAAGATGCAAATTTTAAAAATCAGAAACTAGAAGGAGGACATTACTACTCACACTTGCAGAAATAAGAAGAGATCGTAAGAGGATATTATGAAAAACTGTACACCAAAAAACTAGATGATGTAAAAGAGATGGATAAATTCTTAGAATCACATGAAGCACCTACAGTGACTCTAAAGAAATAGAAGACCTGAACAAACCAATTCTAAATGAAGAGATTGAAACAGTCATCAAAAACCTCCCAAAGACCAAAATCGCAAGACCAGACAGATGTCTTCTCAGGTGAATTCTACCAATTAATCAAAGACTATCTAATACCAATCTTGCTAAAGTTCTTAAAACTATTGAACAAAAATGTTACCAAAATCATTTTATGAAACCTACATCACTCTAATACAAAAACAGATGAAGATACTACAAAACAAAGAAAATTACAGACCAATATCTCTGATGAATATAGATGCAAAACCCCTCAGCAAAATACTTGAAAACCAAATCCAACAGCAATTAAAAGAATTATGTACCATGATCAATGGGGTTTTATCACAGGTATGCAAGGATGGTTCAATACAAGAAAATCAATTCATGTAATATACCACATTTGTAAACTGAAGAAGAAAAACTACATTATCCTCTTGATTCATGCAGAAAAGGTATTTGACAAAACACTGCAAAATTTCTTGACAAAAACACACCAAAAGATAGCAATAGAAGTCAGCTTTCTTAATATGATAAAATGCATGAATGAAAAACAAAAAGCTAGCATTGTATTCAATGGCAAAAGACTGAAAGCTTTTCTGCTGAGATCAGGAACAAGCCAAGGATGCCCACTGTCACCACTGTTACTCAATATTGTACTAGAAGTTCTAGCTAAAGCAATTAGGATAGATAAAGAAATAAAAGGAATGCAAATAGGAAAAGAAGAAGTAAAAGTTTTGTTATTCTTTGATGATATGATCCTATATATAGAAAATCCTGAAAAATCCACAAGTACTAATAGATGTGTTCAGCAAAGTGGCAGCATATAAGATTAATACACAAAAATCAGTAATGGTTCTATACACTACTCATGAGCAATCTGAGGAGGTTATGAGAAAACAATTTCATTTATAATGTGACTAAAAGAATCAAATATTTAGGAATAAACTGAACTAAGGACATCTAGGACCTATATGCAGAAAACTACAAAACTTTCCTAAAAGAAACGGAAGAAGACTTAAATATATGGAAGGATCTTCCATGTTCATGAACTGGAAGACTAAATATCCTTAAGGTGTCAGTTCTACCCAAACAGATTTACAGATTCAATGTAATCCCAATAAAAACCCCAAGAGCCTTTCTTGCAGAAATGGAAAAGCCAATTATCAAAAATTTTTGGAGGGGTATGGGGCCCCAAATTGCCAAAAATATCTTTAAAAAGAACAAAATTGGAGGACTCTCACCTCCTGACTTTAAAGCATACTATTTAGCAACAGTGGTAAAAAACAGTTCAGTACTGCCATAAAGACAGACAGAATGACCAATGATACCAAATCAAGAACTCAGAAATAAACCCTCACATCTTTGGTCAAGTGATATTTGACAAGGCTGTCAAACACTCCCAGCTGGGCCAGAACAGTCTATTCAACAATTGGTACTGGGAGAATTGGATATTCATATCCAAAAGAAAGAAAGAGGAACCTTTTCTCATACCTTACACAAAGATTACCTCAAAACTGACCAAGGACCTAAATATAAAAGCTTCAACTATAAAACTCCTAGAAGAAAATGTCATAACTTATCTACAAGAACTTGTGGAAGGCAGTAGTTTCTTAAACATTATACCCAAAGCACAAACAACAAAAGAAAAAATAGATGATTGGGTCTTCCTCAAAATTAAACACTTTTGCACCTCAAAGAATACCAACTGATGATGCAACTGGAAAAGGACCTTATATGGAAGGTTCAATGCGGATCAGCAGAATATCCATGTCTACATAAAACAACATGACTTTAAAATGCTGTTTGACCTAAAGTACGGGGGAAATGGAAAGGAGAAATGAGTTTATATGGCTACGAGTTTCTAAAAAAGAGTCTGGAGGCTGGCAGAAGGATTGCCCTCATGCACAACTGAGCAGAGTCAGAGAGACAGATAAAGCAGATACAAACCCCAGATATTGGTTCCTATGAAGGCTAAAGAGACCCATGAGAGTTATGGTCATGGCCGATGGGGTTAACTACCAGGGCAGATGGCCCCTCTCTGGAAATGGTGTTTATGTGTGATGAATCTGGACTCAGATGGGATCTCCCTTCATAAGACTTTCATACTAATCTGCTGGAGGTGCAGTTAACGTTGGGGTTTAAGATATAGTTAGGGGATTTGAATCTCTGGACTGATAATGTGATAGCCAGGTCCTGAGCCTCAACAGACTCCAGCACCTACAATCTGATTTATTGGACTTACCACACTCAGCTAAGATGGAGTTGAAGAAGGACAATCACCACACCATGGAGCCTAGAGTGATTACAACTGAAAATGGGAGGATGGCAGCCAGCATCCATGTGGAATCTGAGCCTCCTCTTGACATAGAGGTGCAATGGACACAACCAATCCAATGTCCACATAGAAGAGGTGGCATTGGATTGGGAAAAGTGGACATGGTGGACGATGGGTATGGGGAAGGGCAGGAAGAGATGAGAGGTGGGGGCGTATTTGGGACGTGGAGCTGCCCTGGATGGCGCCTTGGGGGTGATCACCGGACATCGTGGATCCTCACAGGGCCCACTGGATGGAATGGAGGAGAGTATGGGCCATGATGTGGACCATTGTCTATGAGGTGCAGAGGTGCCCAAAGATGTACTTACCAAATCCAATGGATGTGTCATGATGATGGGAACGAGTGTTGTTGGGGGGGGAGAGGGGGGTGGGGGGGTGGGGTTGAATGGGACCTCACATATATATTTTTAATGTAATATTATTACAAAGTCAATTAAAAAAAAACTGAAAAAAAAAAAAAGAAAAAGAAAAAAAAAGTGTGAAAAGGCAGCAGACTCATGGGAGAAATTATTTGGAAATCTCATATACAATAAGGCTTTAATATCCATGATATATAAAATGATACTACAACTCAACAGTAAAAAGACAAACTCTCTGATTAAGAAATGAGCAAAGGACTTGTATAGACATTTTTCCAAAGAATAAATGCAAATGTTAAAGAAACACATGAAAAAAATGTTCAACATCACCGGCGATTAGGGAAATGAAAATCAAAACTACAATGATGTGTCATTTCATACCTATTAGAATTGCTCCAAATAAAAACTCAGACAACTACAAGTGTTGGAGAGAATGTGGAGAGATAGGAACACTTATCTACTCTTGGTGGAAATATAGAATGGTATAGCCACTATGGAGGACTGTTTGGTCGTTCTTAAGGAGGTTAAATACAGACTTGCCATGTGACTGAGCAATGTCATCACTAGGTATATATACAGAAGAACTGAGAGCAGAGACACAAACAGACATCTTCACACAAATGTTCATAACATCATTATTCACAGTTGCCAAAAGATGGAAACAAACCAGGTGTCCATCGACTGATAAATGGATAAAAAATTGTGGTATATACACATGAAGGAATATTATGCAGCTGTAAGAAGAAATGAAGTGGTGAAGCATATAAAACATGGATGAACCTGGAGGACATTATGTTGAGTGAAGCAAGCCAGACACAAATGGTCAAATACTGTAAGATTGTGCTATTGTGAACTAAGTACAGTGTGTAAACTCATAGAGTTAAAAATTAGAATTTATTTCACCAGAAAATAGAATGAGGTTGTACAATGGAAAACTGAGGGTTAATCTTTGCAGAAATGGTAAAAAAGTTTGTAAATCTTTGGAAAAGCACATTATAGTATTAGTAAATGGCAGTGTTTTTATATAGGTATAGCAATTGTTGAAATGGAAAGTCTAATGACATGTATATTACTAGGAGGAAAGCTAAAAAATATACCATGGGGTTGTATAACATAGTGAAACCCTATGTGAAATATGAATATGGGTACTATTGCATATATAAGATTGTTTCTACAAAATACAAATACAAATAAACTAGAGAGGTGGAAACAGAATAGCAACTGTGTGACGGGAAACTTAGAGAGATTTTATTATTGGAATAATGAAAATGTTTTAATAATGACTGAAGTAGTGAATGCACAACTATGTGATTATATCAAGTACCATTGATTCTACACTTCGATGGATTTATGTTTTATTAATAATATCAATAAAATTAATTTGTTAAAAAATTGAAATCTGCTAGCAAATTTTACTAATAACTTTCTCCATTTTAGTTCCTATTCTAGGCCTTATTTGACTTAACTTCTATTTCCACATTATTCACCAAAATAACTTTCATTGGATGAATAATAAGCAAATCTAAAAAATAATTTAAATGTCCAAGTCATAGTCATATCACATTAATGTTTTAACTTGAAGAAAATTGAAGTACATCTGGTTATTAAAATATATATCTAATATATTATCTTGGAATATATATATATACACACACACACATAAATAAAAACAAAATATTTTGAGTGCTTTATTTCTTGATTGTTCAAATGTGTAGTCTGCCTACTGCATAATTCAGTACTGTTTTCAGGCTTAATAAAATTTATTCATCATATTTTCTATGAGGATTAAAAGAGCTAATCTATATCAAAGAAACTTGTATGGTTCCAAACACTTTTTAAGTCCTTAGTAAATATCACTTGCCTTCTTTCCCAAGCCTTGGTGATGAGCAAGAACATGAGCAAGAACATGAGACTTGGACTTGGATCAGCATAATTATGCTCAAGTTCTGACTCTGTGAACAATTTCTCTGTGCACATCAGTAAGCCTCTTCCCCTTAGACACTTGATTTCTCTATTACTAAAGTTTGGGTATGATACTAGATGACCCCAAAACTCCTCTAGTTTTAAGACCCTTGAATTAGTGAGTTGGGAGTCAGGTTGCCCTTGGAGTCCCCAAAGCCAACTGGCTATCTCACCTCTGCTCAACTCTTCAAGCTCTCCTCTGGCAGATGACAAATTGGCAAGTCATTATACTAGTTCTTGTTCCATAAGCAGTTACTGTGTGATATGTTTCACAGTTCCTCAATAAATTGACATTTTGTACTCTAATATTACAAATGAGTAATTTAAAATTTAAACAAATCAAATAAGTTTCTAAAGGACACTCATTTAAATATGGAAGAATTTGGCTTTGATCCTGGTTTACCCTTGACTTGGGAGCAGGACTGTCAGTGCTAAAACCAGTATAGTCCCTGACAAAACCAGGATGGTTACCTTATTTGCTGACTCTAAAACTTAGGTGCTTGGTAGTTATGCTATTTTGCTTCTTGGAATCTATTTGAGATGTGGCATGTTTAGCTGAAGAAAACTTAATCTGGGAATCAGTGAGAATCAGTGGGTCTGGGATCTAAACTCTGTTTTTTACTTAACTGAATTAATTCTTTCTGGACCTCAGTTCTTCCTCTATAAAATAAAGGCCTAGATATGTTGATTGCCCCAGGTCTACCCATTCTAACTTTAAATTTTTATGAAACCTCTAAGGGGAGAAATGTCAGGGCACAGAAGAGCTATCCACTCAAGATTCTTCACATCCCCTACTGCCTCAGTCACCTCTCTGAGCCCCTGGACTTACCACACCCAGGGGACTCTTAAGGGGCAACTTCATAGAGCTCAGAGCAGGGAGTGGGTGGAGGCTCACAATGGGACTGTGTGCAGAGTGTGCAGAGCACTCAGTGTTTCTTCACCAATCCCTCTTTTCCCATCTATGAATGCTGTCCTTGGGAGGTAAGTCGGTTCTTAAGCCTTTCCCTCATAGAGGCCCCTAGAATCCTTACTCGTAGCTTCAAAATCCAAAAATAATTAGGGTGTGCAGTTTAGAAAGAAGATAAGTTACCTGTGATTCAAGTTTAGAGATTATTCCTATGCCCCATCTCTGCCCCCACACCATACTTCCCGTTTATAGCCACTGATACCTGAAATCCCACTAGCCTGGTCTCACTCCTACAGTTTTACGCTGTGATTCCTGGTATGTATACATTTGGCTCAGAGGGGCATCTTCTGAGGCTTTTATTTCTTGTGACTCTTTCAATGTAATTGATTCATATGGCAATATTCTCAGGGGATTGCTGATTAAAACTCTAGATAAAAGAAGAGGTTCTAGGATTGATGAACTGAAATAAAGAGGACAGTATAGAAAGAGGACCAGGGACACGCAGCCCCTAAGTGTCCCTATTCATCAATACTTTTTGATTGTCATTTAATCAGTACCTATTGTGCCTGGGGACTTGAATATGTACTTTAAATATTTTGCTCTGCACTCTTCTTTCTATATGTGAAAATGAGGTATGAAGACATAATTAAATCACAGCGGGTATGTGGCGAAGCTGAGATAAAAATATTGTTATTAGATGTTAGGTGAGCTATTTTACTTATCTGAATTCATGTTACACTTAAAAAATTAAGTTCATAATACCTGCTTCCTAGGATAGTTAATTAATTAATTTAATCAAAATTATTTAATTAGAACTAGAACCCATAACCTCTGACTCCTAGTCTAGGGCTTTATGTTCTGTTGCTTTGCTAGGCATTGAGAATAAAATAATAAGAAAAATAGACAATTATTGGGGGTTATAATTTATTGAGGACAAAGTCACTAATGAAATAATCAGATATATAATAATGCATTATAATGATTTAAATTCTAAAATGTGATAAGAACTGTGAAGAAAATACATGATTTTTAGAGACACCAGTTCTCGAGCATTTTTGGTGCTCCTCTATCTAAATTTCAAAATATTTAGCCACAATTAAGTGACCACAATTTATTCACAATTTGGAGGTGTATGACAAGAAGAAAAACTGTGACAACAGAAATAATGAATAATTAAAATAATTATTCTGATTCTGCTTTATGCCATTGTGAGAATGTTTGCATTCTTATTTCAATTCTTATTTCAAAAGCTAAGGGAAGCTATTGGAAGGTTTTTCAGTAGGAGGATAGCATTTGGCTGGTAACAAATACTTTGACTACTTTGTGGAGAATGGATTACCAATGACACTAAGCTGGATGATCAGTAATGAAGCCTTAGCAATGCTGGTTAAAGATGCTGAGGGATGGATTATAGTTGAAAGTGAGGTGGAGAGGAGAGGCTAAGGTAAAGTAGAAATAGATGGACCTGGGAATGAGAGAGGGTGAGAGAATGTGAGAAGATCAGAGATGTCAAGATGCCTTCTAGGCTTTTCTAGCTAGAGCACTTTGATGGATAGTGATGGCATTTAATGAGATGATGACTATTGGAGAGGGGCAAGTAGAGCGGTTGACAAAGAGCTCAATTTTGTATATGTTATGTTTGAGATGCTGATGATCTTTTAAAATTAAAAGTCAAGTAGTGAGTTGAATGCTTAAACCTATAGTGAGAAGAAAAATGTGAATTAGAGACATAAATTTGGAGCAACTGACATAGGGACGAGACACATGGAGGACAAATAAAGAATAATTGTGAGAATATTACTTGAGAAAGGGAGCAGAGAAATAGGTGATAATTAGAAGGAAAAGTAGAAGCAATAAAGAGTTTTTTTTTTTTTAATTTCTATGATGGTAGCTCCTGAAATTGATTCTTAGCAAGAGGCATGGTCAATGGAGAGTGGGACATATTTAAATGCTTATAGGAGTGAGCTAAAAATCCTGGTTCTCAAATTTGCCTGCACATTGGAATAGCCAGCCAAGTTTTAAAATAATACTGATTCCTGAGTTTCACACCCAGAGATTCTAATTTACTTGGAATATGAGTGGCCTGGGCAAAGGGATTTTTAAAAGCTCCCCAAGTGACTCTAAAATAGAGCACAGTTTTTATAATCCTAGATCTAAACAGAGAAAAGTTGTGTGTACATGCAGAAGAGAACAAACAAGAACAGCCAGGGGAGGAGGAGTGTGAGATTTGGGGCCCTTGCTGAGTAAGTGAGGGGCTGAAGCAATAACAAGAGGATGAAGCGTTGGAGTGAAGCTTGAGTGTAGGCATGAGAGGATACAGTTCAGAATATAGATAAAAAGGGACATCTCTTGCTCAAGAGTGAATAAATTAGTAGAATAATATTCAGGGAAGACATCATGGGGGAATATTTGTAGCTTACTTCTTGCAGAAGGTGGCGGCTAAGAACTGGTAAAGAGAAGTGGCAACATCATTTTCCATCCCCAGAGAAAGATTTGACCCAAGATAAAGAATACAGAGGTAGGAATAAGGTCTTTATTTCTTCTACTCTCTGACCTTTTCACACTGATTGTTAGGTCCCCAAAAGCCACCCAAGGATTTTCATGGAAAACTTCAGGATTAACATTTCGAGTACCACCAGCTTCACACTGACAGGCTTCCCAGAGTTGGAGAATATGGAGCACTGGCTGACTGCCGTCCTCCTAATGCTGTATGCTATTTCCATCCTGGGCAACACTCTAATTCTCTTCATTGTAAAGGAGGAACAGAGCTTGCACCAGCCAATGTACTACTTCTTATTCCTGTTGTCTGTAAATGACCTGGGTGTCTCCTTTTCTACATTACCCACTGTACTGTCTGTCCTGTGCTTTAATACTCCAGAGACTGCCTTCGATGCCTGCCTGGCCCAGATGTTCTTCATCCATTTTTTCTCATGGACAGAATCTGGGATCCTGCTAGCCATGAGCTTTGACCGCTATGTGGCCATTTGTAACCCCTTGCGCTACTCCACAGTGCTCACTGATGCTCGTGTGGCTCACATGGGCATGTCCATCATCATCCGCAGCTTCTGCATGGTCTTCCCACTGCCTTTCCTCCTGAAGAGATTGCCTTTCTGTAAGGCCAACATCCTGACCCATTCCTACTGCCTGCATCCAGACTTGATCCGCCTGCCCTGTGGAGATACCACCATCAACAGCATGTATGGCCTGTTCATTGTTATCTCTGCCTTTGGTGTAGACTCAGTGCTCATTCTCCTTTCCTATGTGCTCATACTACACTCTGTGCTGGCCATCGCCTCCCGGGAGGAGAGGCTTAAGACACTCAACACATGTGTGTCACACGTGTGTGCTGTGCTCATCTTCTATGTGCCCATGGTTAGTGTGTCTATGGTCCATAGATTTTGGAAGCAAGCTCCTGAGCATATTCACAAGTTCATGTCCCTGGTCTACCTTTTTGTGCCTCCAATGCTCAATCCTATTATCTATTCAATCAAGACTAAGGAGATTCGCAGGAAGATACACAAGCTGGTACTGGGAAAACTTTGACTGGGGAAAAATCTTATGAAAAGCCAAATATCCTAGGAGTTTGTAATTGTTCCTGGTGTTTGGGTGTGCCAGGCTAATCCTCTGGAGGTTTTTAATCACCTCAGTTTGAAGGAAACTGGATTAAACAGACAAAGGTCATTAAGGTAAGAGAGAAAGAATGTTTTCAAGGTAGGGAAAGTATTTAAAGGAAGCAGATATAAAAACAAAATGCTGCCATAGCTAAATACAACTTTTCACACCGGGCCAACTACTTGGAAGCAAAGCTGATAGACTTCTCACTCAGTAAGAGAGGAAGGGAGCAGACCAGACTCAGCTCTCTGTAGGTCCCATTTTGATCTGTTCACAAACAACAGAGGGAGCCTTAGAGTCATGAAACTGAGCAAGTTATCTTCCCATCTTGTCCTGCTGGAGAGGCTTCTTTACCCAATCACCCTGGAAACACACCCTTATGTCTTTCTGGGACAAAAAATGGATATGAACTAACTCTATACACAGTTATTACCGGGAGTTTTTAAAAAAATGCAGGAAGAAAAGTTATACTTAAATGAGGATGCTTTTTTAAAAGTCCTTTTAAAAATTATCTGTACATTTCAGAGCCTTTATCTCATTAAAAATTACATTATAGTCTTAAACAACATTTAATCCTATTTTTTTTACAAATCAATTTTATTGTTACATATTAACAAGCATAAATTCATCCAAAGAGTACAATCAATGGCATTTGGTTTAATCACATATTTGTGCATTCATCACCCCAATCATTCCCAGAGCTCTTTAATTATTTCAATAATAATAATACTAGACAAAAACCAAACAAACAAAACTCATTACTTCTCAATCCCTATACATCACCTGCTGTATATTCTTTTTCTTTTTCTCTCCAGTGTTATATATGCAATATTACCCATATTTGTGTTTTACATGAGGTTTTATATATGTTATACAGTCCCATGTTATAGTTTTCAGCTTTCCTTCTAGTCATATACAGGACCTTTGACTTTCACTTTCAACCAAGGTCATATTCATACAATAGCACTCCTACTTACTAATACCATGATATACTTTAACGATTTCTATTCATTAACAAAGATTTACAAACAAACTTTATACCACCATGTTGTCATATACATTACAACTTCATTTCTTCTTACTGCTGCATAATGTTCCATTGTGTGTATATACCACAATTTGTATATTCATTCATCGGAAACTGAGTTCCTTCTAATTTTTGGCAATTGTGAATAATGCTGTTATGAACATTAGGGTGCAAATATCTGTTCGTGTCTCTGCTCTCAGTTCTTCTGGGTATATACCAGTAATGATATTACCCGGTCACACAGCAAGTCTGTATTCAACTTCCTTAGGAACTGTCAAACAGTCCTCCTCTGTGGCTGTACCATTCTACATTCCCACCAACAGTGAATAAGAGTTTCTATCTCTCCACATTCTCTCCAACGTTTGCAGTTTTCCAACTTTTCAATAGCTGCCAGTCTAATAGGTGTGAAATTATATCTGACTGTAGTTTTGATTTGCATTTCCCTAATCACTAGTGATGTTAAACCTTTTTTCATGTGTTTCTTCACCATTTGTATTTCTTCTCTGGACAATTGTCATTTCAATTTTTTTTTTTTTTTTTTAATTTTTTTATTTTTTATTGACTTTGTAATAATATTACATTAAAAATATATATGTGAGGTCCCATTCAACCCCACCCCCCACCCCACCTCTCCCCCCCCCAACAACACTCGTTCCCATCATCATGATACATCCATTGGATTTGGTAAGTACATCTTTGGGCACCTCTGCACCTCATAGACAATGGTCCACATCATGGCCCATACTCTCCTCCATTCCATCCAGTGGGCCCTGTGAGGATTTACAATGTCCGGTGATTACCTCTGAAGCACCATCCAGGGCAGCTCCATGTCCCAAAGACGCCTCCACCTCTCATCTCTTCCTGCCTTTCCCCATACCCATCGTCCACCATGTCCACTTTTCCCAATCCAATGCCACCTCTTCTATGTGGACATTGGATTGGTTGTGTCCATTGCCCCTCTATGTCAAAAGGAGGCTCAGATTCCACCTGGATGCTGGATGCAATCCTCCCACTTTCAGTTGTAATCACTCTAGGCTCCATGGTGTGGTGGTTGTCCTTCTTCAACTCCATCTTAGCTGAGTGTGGTAAGTCCAATAGATCAGATTGTAGGTGCTGGAGTCTGTTGAGGCTCAGGACCTGGCTATCACATTGTCAGTCCAGAGATTCAAATCCCCTAAATATATCTTAAACCCCAACATTAACTGCACCTCCAGCGCATTAGCATGAAAGTCTTATGAAGGGAGATCCCATCTGAGTCCAGATTCATCACACATAAACACCATTTCCAGAGAGGGGCCATCTGCCCTGGTAGTTAACCCCATCGGCCATGACCATAACTCTCATGGGTCTCTTTAGCCCTCAAAGGAACCAATATCTGGGGGTTGTATCTGCTTTATCTGTCTCTCTGACTGCTCAGTTGTGCATGAGGGCAATCCTTCTGCCAGCCTCCAGACTCTTTTTAAGAAACTCGTAGCCATATAAACTCATTTCTCCTTTCCATTTCCCCCTTACTTTAGGTCTAACAGCATTTTAAAGTCATGTTATTTTATGTAGACATGGGTATTCTGCTGATCCGCATTGAACCTTCCATATAAGGTCATTTTCCAGTTGCATCATCAGTTGGTAGTTGATAGTGGTCCCTCGTTGCCAGGGAGGCTCATCCCCGGGAGTCATGTCCCACGCTGGGGGGAATTGCCCATTTTTTTAATCAGGTAGTTTGTCTTTTTATTGTTGCATTGTATGATCTCTCTATATATCATGGATATTAAACGCTTATTGGATATGTGCTTGCCAAGTATTTTCTCCCATTGAGTTGGCTGCCTTTCCACCCTTTTAACAAAGTCTTCTGAGTTGCAAAGGTGTTTAATTTTGAGGAAGTCCCAATTATCTATTTTTTCTTTTGTTGCATGTACTTTGGGTGTAAGATTTAAGAAACTACTGCCCACCACAAGTTCTTAAAGATGACTTACTATATTTTCTTCTAGGAGTTTTATGGTTGTAGCTTTTATATTTAGGTCCTCAATCTATTTTGAGTTAACTTTTGTATAAGGTGTGAGAAATGGGTCCTGTCTCTTTCTTTTGGATGTGGACATCCAGTTACCCCAGCAACATTTGTTGAATGGACTGTTTTGACCCAGCTGGGAGGGCTTGACAGCCTTGTCAAAAATCATTTGACTATAGATGTGAGAGTCTATTTCTGAGTTCTCAATTTGGTTCCATTGTTTAATGTGTCTGTCTTATACAGTACCATGTTTTTATACCACTGTAGTTAAGTAATGTGCTTAAAAGTCAGGAATGGAGAGTCCTCCAACTCTGTTCTTCTTTTGTAGGATCTTTTTGGCCTTTTGGGGTCCCTTACCTGTCCAAATAAATGTGTCTGTTTTTATGCCAGCACCATGCTCTTTTTATGACTGTAGCTAGGGAATATACTTTTAAGTCAGGAAGTAAGAGTCCTCTAACTTCGTTCTTCTTTTGTAAGATCTTTTTGAGTATGGGGTCCTTTAGCATTCCAAATAAATTTAAGAATTGGTTTTCCACTTCTGCAAAAAAGGTTGTTCGATGTTTATTGGGATTGTATTGAATCTGTAAATCATTTTAGGTAGAATTGACATCTTAACTATATTTAGTCTTCCAATCCATTAACATGGAATGTCCTTCCATTTTTTAAAGTCTTCTTCAGTTTCTTTCATCATTTTTTTAGTAGTTTTCTGAATACAGGTCCTGTATGTCCTTGATATTCCTAAATATTTGATTGTTTCAGTTGCTTTTTGTAGCAGTTTGACATTATTTATGAATTCCAAAAATAGATATTGGATTATGTTTGTAAACCATTCTGTCTTTCTGGGCATGTTAGATTATATTGGATTCAGAGGTTTCACTTTTATTTGATTAAATATTTGATTGACCCATATCAGTAGGACTTTGCATTCCCACCCATTTGGTGGGCATGAACTTACAGAGAAACTGGATGGTAGAGAAAGGATTTTGGAGTTTTGACCTGGAACCTGGAAAGAAGGGCATGCAGAGGAACAAAGCAGAAGGGCCTGGAGAGAATAGAGCCCCAGGGATAGAGACAGAGTTGGTTGCCTGAAAGTTTATAGCTGGCCTTGTGAGAGAGCAGGGCAGCTAAGCCAAGAGAGGAACAAGTCCAGGGAAGAGAGGAACCCAGGAAGCCTGAACTCTTGGCAGACATAAGCAGCCATCTTGCTCCAACACTTGGCAACATTGGTGAGGGAAGTAACTTATGCTTTATAGCCTGGTAACTGTAAGCTTCTACCTGAAATAAATATCCTTTACAAAAGCCAGGTTTTCTAGTATTTTGCACCAGGACCCCTTTGGCTTATTAATACACTATTACAAATGGGATTTTTTTTTCTTATTTCCTCCTCAGATTGCACATCAGTAGCATACAGAAATGCTATTGATTTTTATGTATTAATCTTGTATCCCACCACTTTGCTGAACTCATCTATTACTTCTAGTAGCTTTATTGTGGGTGTTTTAGGAGATTCTAGATATGGTATCGTATCATCAGTTAACAGTGAAAGTTTTACATCTTTCTTTCCTATGTGGGTACGTTTTATTTCTTTATCTATCTTAATTGCTGTAGCTAGAATCTCTAGCACAATATTGAATAACAGTGGTGACAGTGGGCATCCTTGTCTCAGTGGAAAAGCTTTTGTTTTTCACCACTGAGTACTATCCTAGCTGTAGGTTTATAATATATGCACTTTACTATATTGAGAAAACTTCCTACTATTCCTATCTTTTGGGGGATTTTCATCAAGAAATGGTGCTGTATTTTGTCAAATACCTTTTCTCCATCAATTGAGAAGTCAACTATTTCTGATCCTAACAAAATGAAGCTGGAAATCAATAGTGGATGGAAAAAGTGAAAATTCATTAATATATGGAGATTAAACAAAACACTTACATAATCAGTGAATCAAAGAAGAAATTACAAGAGAATTCAGCAAATATCTTGAGATGAATGAAAATGAGAACATAACATATCAAAGCCTATGGGACCCTATGAAGGCAGTGCTGAGAGGGAAATTTACAGCTCTCAATGCTTACATTTAAAAAGAAGAAAGGTCTAAAGTTGAAGGTCTAAATGCACCACCTGGAGAAACTAGAAAAAGAACAGCAAACTAATCCCTAACTCAGCAGAAGAAAAGAAATAAGATGGACAGATGAATAGATCAGACCAAAAGCAATGAAATTGAGAACAAAAAAAAAAAAAAAGAGAGAGGGAATCAACAAACCAAAAGTTGATACTTTGAAAAGATCAACACTTAGCTAGATTGACAAAGACAAAAAGAGAGAAGATGTAAATAAATAAAATCAGAATAGGGAGGGGGAACATTACCACTGATCTTGCAGAAATAAAAGAGATTGTAACAGGATACTATGAACAACTACATTCTAAAAAACTAGAAAATATAGAGGAGATAGCAGATTCCTAGAAAGACACAAACCACCAACATTGACCTTAGAAGAAATAAAAGGTCTCAACAACCAATTACAACTGAAGAGATCAAAACAATCATCAAAACTTCCCAAAGATGAAAAGCCTAGGACCAGATGGCTTCTCAGGTGAATTTCACCAATCATTCACAGATAATCTAATACCAATCTTGCTCAAGCAACAATGAACGGGAAAGAATGCTACCAAACTCATTTTATGAAGCCAACAACACCCTAATACCATAATCAGGTAAAGATACTACAAAAAAGGAAAATTGCAAGTCAATATCTCTAATGAATATAGACACAAAAATCCTTAGCAAAGTACTTGCAAACAGCACATTAAAAGAATTATACACCATAACCAAGTGGGTTTTATTACAGGAATGCAAGAGTGGTTCAATACAAGGAAAGCAAATAGTGTAACAAACCACATTGATAAACTGAAGAAGAAAAATCACTTAATCTATTTTTTTCAGTTGGTAGAGGATTTGCTAATGTTTACATGAAATGATTAACATGAGCGGGGCTCTGTGCTCAGCCCTGGGGGTATGGATGTGGATGTGGCCTGGTCCCTAATATCAAAGAGCTTGTGATGGAGAGGGTGTGGTTCACTACTCAGCATCTGCCTTTCATGAGGAGATCCTGGGCTCAAATCCTGATACCTCCTAAAAAATAAAGCTTGTGACCGTGGGAGATGTTTTCCTGCATGTGTCTTATTTGCTCATTACTGATAGGCTGTAGATTACCCTCTCTTTACAGACCTGATAAATATGGATCTGCTCTTTCCAGCTCTTTGTTGGAGAAAGACCACTGGAACACACAGAGACATATACCTGTTTATATTGACTATGAATTATAGACAATAAGTTGTGGAGGGAGAAAATTAAAAGCTCTAATTCTGTAATATAGAAAAAAATAATTCTAAAGGTATATATGTGTGTATATATATGATTGCTGCTCACTAATAAATATTGACTGGAAATAAAGATCAGTTCTCTAATAGCTTTGTTAAGATAAAAGCTTTTTGTTTCTAAGATAAATTGTATTTGTGTTTTTTTTTTGCTTATGAACTTTATTGAAGAAAAATAAATCAATTACTAGCAGAGCTATTAGTTGATCACTCATCCATTGACAACTTGATTCATTTATTCAGTGCTATATTAAACAGTGTATTGGAAGATAGATTAACTAATAGCTCCAAACTTCCTAACAATTTAAATGAAAATTACAAAATGTTCGAGACCCTATTTTGGAATACAAAGGGTGTTTGACTTCCAATTTCCATTCTCTGTAGAACAAGAACAGGTCATTCCTTTATTGACATGAATAAAATACATCACATTTTCCGTTCTGTTGATGCTATGAATTCAATACCAATTCTCCAGCCACATCAGTTATGAGCGTAAAGTGTATCATGTAACCTCAAATCTCTAACAGTGGAAGGCTTAAAGAATGGATGCTGCTATAGAGTAATGCTGCTTCCTTTGATGTGACAACTGAACATCCATCTCCCTCCCCCTCAGATGACTTCTTCAGCATGTTAGAGCAGTAAGGAATGGTTTTAGTCTCATAACCAAGTTAGAGTGAAGACATTGGCCACATAATACACATGCTCCATTTTTTAAAAAAAATTCTGAATCTTGGGCAACTCTTCTCTTGTAACTACTTTACAGTTTCTAAAAGCAGTTATTGTCCAAAGCTGGAAGAACTTAAGTCTTCTCAGATGAGCATGTGAATGAATGGAGGGAGGTAAACAAAAAAATAAAATAAAATAAGATGAGGTCTGATAGGGGAGTAGCCAGATAAGAAAATCAAAAAAGGAACAGTAATTTAAAGTTTATTCCAGCTATAATGCAGGTTATTCTGACTTTAAGGTAGCATCACATGGCATACTTCTGAGTCCATGCCCGAGATATTCTGTTATACTTATCTCTGTCTGTTTTATAAATCCATGCAATCTCTGACACTAAGGGGTCATTTGGGTTCGCATCACATAGCAGTGAACAATGGATAAAGAACTTTAGAAATAGTTAAAGCAGGAGACCATTGTGATCTTAGAATATCGAGACAAATGCTGCCATTACTGTTAATATTTGGATGATAAATTCTTGTTGTAAATGCAACCTTAGGTGGTTTGAAGGAAAATGAATTGTCAAAAAGAATACACTGCCTTGATATGGGCTATCATTAGGTCATAATTGTGGCTTGCCAATGAAACATATCATCCCCAACTGGACCTGCAGAACATTATGCTGGGGGGCCACGGGCCAAATCACTAAGTTCCTTATAAATCCGTTTCAGCGCCATAGTCTGTGTTTGTCGTCTGGCTCCGTACTATCTCGGTGTGCACGCAAAGGTCGGGCCAAAACTCTTGATTATCAGGGTGGCGAGGAAGGATTCTACCTTGGTCTCACTCGGGTTCTGCCAGACACAGGCACAGAGGGGCCGGGGCCTCCCTCAAGCTGCGGCCTCGGCCTCCTCCCCGCGCGGCAGCTGGTGCCTCCCAGGCCCTATGGGGCTCACGCGCGCCACACCAATTGTATTTGTTAAGACTGGAAAAATCCATATTCTAAGTAGTATATTTATAGTCAATTCAATGATATATAAACATGGTTATAATATTTTGTATGGAATGAATACTGAGAAAGTTCTTTAATAATTTATATTGAAAATAAATTTAGATCTGTTTGAAAACTTGGCCCAATTGTCCAATTTACATATTAGTTGTATCTTATTTTTTTTCCTCATAACAATAAACATGTCTTTCTATATTATTTATAAAATGTTCTTGTAGATAGTCAGACTCTAAATTATGAATGTCATTTCTTATCGAATGTAACCATCACTCTCCAAACCTTGCTGAATAATTTGCATGTGAAATATTTCCAATCTAGTATCTGTACTTCACTAATGTTAATGTTTTGAATTTATCTGTTTAGCAGGAACTCATTGTTTCAGTTTTAGATTTAGTTTATGTCTCTTAAGTCAAATTCTTGTTTATGAAATAAGTGGCTCTGATTTTTGTGTTAAAAATTACACAATAGACATTATTTTTGCACCATCATGTGAAGTATACAAAAAGCCACTTGACAGTCTATCAAATTTAGACCTGTTTAAAATTTACAGAAAAAATTCTTTCAGTGGGAAGCTTTGGGCTTGTGTATAGTACTAATAATTAGGGTTGACTCTGAGCTACCATTGCTCATGGTATGTCTTCCATTAAAAAACACAGATTGCCACCTGGGAAGCTTATTTCTCTCACCTTGTAGTTATGGGATAGTTGCCTTAAATATATAGTCTGTGTTTCTAAGTCTTGATCTGCTCTCACACAGTACTCATGAACACCACATTTCCACCAGTTATACCCCACGGTCACACTGCAGCCATTCAAAACTCACATGTGTGGCTTCGTATGAAATGTTTAAAAGTATCTGTAGTTTGTAAATACATCCATAGAGGAAGGACTTTGACATACCCTTCCAGCTCTCACAAATCACAATGACTAAGCCCTATAATCACTGAGTCTCTCAACTGAACACCATGAATGGCACATTGTAGGTTTCAGAAATTCTATTAAGTGAATAAATAAATGATTGAGATGATACATTTCTTATAAGCAAATAAAAAAGCAAAGATCAGAGGAAAAGGAGTTACCACCCGAATTGAATCTGTCACCCTCTCCTGCAACACGTCAGTCAATGTTTTAGAGTTGGGACAGAGGAAGGAATAGAGACTAATTTCTCTGCTTGGAGAAATAGATTTGAGAGACACTTTGGGGAGGAAATTTTCCAAGTGACATTCATGTCAGATAAATGTTGGCTGATTTTTGCATTACTCTTATGTGAAATCTGTTTGTCATCTGAGCCTTTAATAAAATTGACCACATACCAATGCTTTGGGTGTATTAAATTTTTGGGGAGGATTATACTTCCCATTTGAAAAGTGTTTGTGGCTTATGTAAATTTCAGTGAAATATCAAAAGTCAAGGCATTGTCTGATAACCTTTGGTTTATACATGTACAAAACAAATTAAAGAATCACTCACTAGATAATTTATTTCCTCTATTTATTTTCTCAAATATATTTGATGAACCAGTCTTATATGTATATTAGGAGAAAATAATAAGGGAAAAATAATAAATATAAATATGAACACCAGTCACACAAACACTCCTGTGACTAACATGACAAATTCATGAAATCAAAACTCATTTTCTGACAGTCATGTCAAGTCACTGTTTACTAACAGTCTTCCTGTTCTCCTGCAGAGACAAGTGCTTGGCAGTGACCTTTGGTTAGTTGTTTAAGGTTAGGGAGATAATTCACAAAGTAGCTGCTGTCTTTGCAAGTTGTTTGTTGTTTCTGTGAAACCTGAAAGCATTTAGTAGCATACACTCCACTGCCTGGAGGGTGTCAGTTTGGCAAACCTAAATGTCCAAGAACCAACAAATAAGATCTCAGATATGATCCCTTCTTATCTGAGAATGAAACAGAATTGTAGAGGGCTCTGAATCCAGAGTGATAAGGCGCAATTAGAAAATATGCCCAGTTGACAATGGAGTAGTGGACATTCTCCTGATGAGGAAATGCCCTTGCTAAGGACTCTGTGTTCTTGCTCCTACTTATTATATTGTAAACTATGCCTGGGTGGAGAGTATTTCTCATCTAGCCGAATTGTTGCCGCATCAGCAAATCAGTCTTGTACAACTAGAGCTGATTTTCTCTCCAGATCACTGAGTAATGCTGGCCTCTATGAGGTGTTCGGAAGGTAGGGCTGACATTGCTCCCTTGTACTAAATTCTCATTTCAAAAGTTTTTCCATTGCCTAGATTCACATAGAAAGAAATTCCATAAAATCCAAGCAGTATGGATTTTTAAAAATTCTTATGATATTCTAGTATTATACTCTTCTCTGAATCTTATCTTTGAGGTACAGAGATCAAGAATCAAAGGCTAACGTAATTCATCTTTCTGATTTCTGTCCCATCTCAGAAATCCATCTAGCACTGGCTGTGGAGAATGAGATATGCATGCAGGACATGACAAAATCTCAGTTTTTCCATAAATTTCAAAGTAGTCTCCTTGCAACCGTTGGTGAATCATGTTCCATTATTTCATTTTTCCAGTTTAGAGGATGGTCTAAGGGGTCTAAAATAGAAGTGCAAGAGTTTCTTCTCTCCTTTTTTCTAGGTCAAATTCCAGGTATTCTATCATTTAAATAGGGAGAGATATTAAATTTAAAGAAAAGGATGCCATATTAAGATGCAAAAGAGCGCTTACCTCACACCTTTCTGGAATATAGTTGCTCTAGTAGTGGTCCTAAGCATCTCTTTGGTCACTTGCCCCACAAGAGGAGGGAAAAACTAACAATGCCTTTTCCCTTTGTCAGAACAAACCAATAGCTCTTCTAGGTGACGACGGGGAAAGGCAGAGAGAAAGAAAGTTGAGAGGAGCCAGAGGTTCTGCTAAGCAGCACATATTCCCCTGCTCAGAGTTCTTTCTCCTGCCATTACACTGGGCTTCACGGTCAAGCCTGTGGTCCAAAGGAGGTCTCTCTCTTTTCCTGGGGTGAGAATTAGTGAAATTTTCCATCACTTTCATATAGAGCTTCTCTAAGCCTTGCTTTTGCTTCTCTGTATTTATTTAAAACTAAGAACTCAGGACATTAGAATATTATTATTATTATTTTTTACAATAAATAACTTCTTTTATGAGTCAAGAAGTTCATTTAAAAAAACAACAACAACATTGACTTAAGACCATATTCTATTTTAGACCACTAAACACCATATTATTTTTCATTTCAAGTCATGCTGAATTATGATATTCATTCGTGAGCCTAAAATAATTTTAATTAGGGTCAAGTGGCACATATTTTATGGGTCTTTTATTGTACTTACAAGCATTTTTGTAAACCTGGGTTCCAGATATTTTTGGATACTTATATTACCTCCAATCAGAAATAGCTCCCTGGCTCTGGCTTCTGATGCATCTCCTCAATATTTCAATAAATCTGTGTACATGTATCAGAGAAAAACTCCTGATAAATATATGCTCTGGTTAATGTTGGGGTTTAAGATATATTTAGGGGATTTGAATCTCTGGACTGACAATGTGATAGCCAGATCCTGAGCCTCAACAGACTCCAGCACCTACAATCTGATTTATTGGACTTACCACACTCAGCTAAGATGGAGGTGAAGAAGGACAACCACCACACCATGGAGCCTAGAGTGATTACAACTGAAAATGGGAGGATTGCATCCAGCATCCAGGTGGAATCTGAGCCTCCTCTTGACATAAAGGTGCAATGGACACAACCAATCCAATGTCCACATAGAAGAGGTGGCATTGGATTGGGAAAAGTGGACATAATGGACAAAGGGTATGGGGAAAGGCAGGAAGAGATGAGAGGTGGAGGCGTCTTCGGGACATGGAGCTGCCCTGGATGGTGCTTCAGAGGTAATCACCGGACATTGTAAATCCTCACAGGGCCTACTTGATGGAATAGAGGAGAGTATGGGCCATGATGTGAACCAATGTATATGAGGTGCAGAGGTGCCCAAAGATGTACTTACCAAATCCAATGGATGTGTCATGATGATGGGAACGAGTGTTGTTGCGGGGGGGGAGAGGGGGGGTGGGGGGGTGGGGTTGAATGGGACCTCACATATATATTTTTAATGTAAAATTATTACAAAGTCAATAAAAAATAAAAAAATTAAAAAAAAAATTAAAAAAAAAAATATGCTCTGTTTCTATGAGATCTAAGGCCCATTTCCATTGTTGAGCTACCTTGGATTTCATAAGACAACTTTATTTTAGTCTAAAAGCACCAAAATTAACCCAAGGAATATCTTGTATCTTACTTTCTCTAGTATTGAAAGAGTGTGCAAGGAAAATCAGTCTAAGGGAAGATTTAAAGTATTTATTTTCCAGTGTCTAAATCATAAATATTCTAATCTGCTTATGCCTTTTTTGGAGCTGGAAAATTTTAAAGTACATATTTTTGATAGGTCTTTTAAGAGAATAAGAGAAAGAAAAGTCATGCCCCAGCTCTATGCTCACTCCTCACCACCCTTACACGTAGAAAGATTTTAAGGCTTAGATATTGAGCACTGTTTTCTTTGGGGAGGATTAAATGGTGTTGTGAGAGAGGAATTTGGAACTTATTCTTTATGTCGACATCTACCAATTTCCCTGAATAAAATTTTTCTATGTTTTATGGTGAATTGTGAGAAGGCATCAGAATTCATTTTGTGAGTTAAAAGGACCCATGACTATTCAAGGATGACAATGGGGGTGAAAGGAAGAATAGCAAAGGCAAAATCAATAGTGATGTGAGTTAGGTAGAGTATCAGTATTTGTAGTGGTTCAATGCTGGAGATAGACTAAGATTGAATCCCACTGTACCACAATTACCTGTTTTGCCTGGACAACTTAATTCTCTGTGCCTCATAGTGTTGTTATGAAGATCAAATGAATTAACACATATAATTTAGAACAGGACATGTCACACTTTAGCACTCAGTGCATTGATTGTTATTATATTGATGATATTCATTATTGTAGAAAATGATTCCCAGCTCAGATTAAGCTTTCTTGGTAAAGGCTTACCTAATAATTTAATTGCTTCCAATATGTATTTCTCAAAAAACATCATCAGTGTTACTGAACATACCAATTATTCTGAACTTGTATTCTGTTACAAGTTTTGAAACTTCATATTCTGGCCTTTTACTTTTTGTCTACTCACAAATCTATCTTATACTTGATGGTGATGATGATGATGATGAGGAGGAGGAGGAGGATGATAACGGAGCTGCTGATGAAAGCTTATGACCACAATCAACAGCAAATCTTAAAGCGAAATATGAAAAATCACATCTTGATGCGGTGAAACATGCGGGCAATAGCACGGCGGATCTCCTTTGTCTTGGCACTGTAAATGATAGGGTTGAGCACAGGAGGCACAAAAAGGTAAATGTTGGACATGAGGACATGTATGTAGGAAGGGGCATGCTTACCGAAGCGGTGCACTATGGAGACCCCAATCATTGGCACATAAAATGCAAGAACTGCCAGGATATGTGACACACATGTATTGAGAGCTTTGATGCGTTCTTTTTGTGAAGCAATGGTCATTACAGAGTGCAGAATAAGCACATAGGACAGGAAGATAAAAACCATATCCATTCCAAAGGTGGATACAAGAACAAATAGCCCATAGATGCTGTTGATGGTGATGTCAGCACAGGCCAATTTCATCATGTCTGGATGCAGGCAATAGGAGTGGGAAAGAACATTGGATCTGCAAATAGGCAGCCTCTTGATAAGGAAGGGAAGAGGGAAGAGGGTAATAAAGCTCCGGGTGGTCATGGCTAAACCCAACCCAGCAATGACTTCCTTAGTGAGCACAGTGGAATAACGTAAGGGATTACAAATGGCCACATAACGGTCAAAGCTCATGGCCAATAGAATACCTGACTCCATCATGGAAAAGGAGTGGATGAGAAACATCTGGATTAGGCAGGCATCAAAAGCAATGTGGCGGGCACTGAGGCAGAAGGTTCTGAGGACAGTGGGCAGTGTAGCCATGGACATGGCCACATCACTGAAGGACAGCATAGATAGGAAGTAGTACATGGGCTCATGGAGGCTGGACTCCAGTCGCACTGCCTGTAGGATCACCGTGTTTCCTGCAAGGGCCACAGCATACATCACACAGAGGGGCCCTGCCAGCCAGGAGTGAGAATTTTCCAGGCCAGGGATACCAGTCAGGAGGAAGTAAGTAGGGTGAGTGATATTGATCAACCTCATGGCAGAAGGAAGCCAAGGCACTTTTCAGACTCCTGAGAGTTGCACTTAATGGAGGACAAAAACTGGAGAACAAGATAGACAGTAGATGTTGTCTACAAAGTTGGAAAAGGATGCATTCATGAGCTCAATGATTTTGGAAAAATGCAGGCAAACTTCTTTTCTTCATATTTTTATGATCATCAGGCCACACACTGACCTTATAGTTCCCTCTGTTTTATGGAAGAAGAAAAACATTGCCAAATACTTGAAAATAGCAATTAGTTACAAGGAGATAATTAAATTTCATTATTCACAATTTTCCTACATTTTAGATGCATATCCAACAGAAATATATTAACTCCAAATCATAGCTGGTTATGAAAGGACACCAGCAGTTCGAGTTATCAGAAGCTCTTGGAAGTACTTACATATTTCCTTCAATATGTTGTTGAATTCACATGCATCACCAACTGAAGGCACCATTCCCCAGAGTTAGGTTGAATTACGGCATGTATTTTGTTAGTAAGGGGAAGGGATAATGGGAGTGGGATATGGAAATAATCGACTACCCCTGAATACCAGCATTTCAGTGACAGAATTGTTGCTGAATACCAGCATTTCAGTGACAGAATTGTTTGACAGCAAAAAAAAAATCTCATGTCTGTACGAAGACACAAAAATTATTCAGTTTTTGGAAAAATTGCTAATTGTTTCCCAAGTAGTCTACATACATACTAACATTCATTTGGCAGAGGGCATTGTTCTAAATACAAACATTCACACCCTCACATAATCATACGTACTCTCAAAATACTCATTATTCATATAGACATTCAAGCATTTTCACAACAGCCTTAGACTGAATCTCCTACATACTCATAAAATAGTTGCCCACTTCTCTTTCTTCCTTATAATCTTACCCTTATATGCAAATATAGCCATGTACTTCCTCATTAACTTACACTCTTTAACATGTACATGCCCTGCCATGCTCATATTCTCAGTCCACACTGAATTATATAGAGAGCATTTATATATGCTTACACACTAATTTGTCCATGTAGATTTGTGTACTCATACAGCATTCCCACCCACATGCTCAAAGACTTCTACACGTCCACTGCTATTAACCCAAAACTCATGCATATTGGCATTCTTTTCACCCTCACACGTTGAATTTGCTCATCATTTTTCTTATAGTGGCACTCACACTTTACTTACTCAAGTCCAAGAAGCTAACCTACAGTCAGTTCTGTGTGAGAATAAGAGTAACAGATTAGAAATGTTTAGTAATTCATGGTTCATTTTAAAGATTAGTTAGATTTTTTATCTTGCTCTATTAGTATCCTGGGACTTTTATATGTTTTGTTATCTCAGAGTTCAAAAGACAAGAACAAAGTAGAGCATGTGTGCCTCTGCTGTGGAATAGGTTGTGACCACTTTACTTCTGGATTTCTGAAATTTTTCTTTGCCCCGAGCTCTATTTCCCTTCCCAGGTTTTGAAGCAATGATGGAGACATTCATCTTTGGAGTTTGACATCCAGTGAAACCGACTGACAAGTGAGCAATCTAGAGGTATAGTGAATCACCCAGGGTTGAACAATCAGTGGCATTCAGAACAAAAACTTACTCTGCATTCAGAACAAAAACCCTCCACACCCTACATGCATACACACTCTGTCTCTCCAACTTCACCTCACCGTTCCCCTTGCTCAGCTTAACCTTTCCTTGGAGAAGGCTGCAGGAGAGGCTCCAAGAGGTAAATGTTCTGCTCCCCTATGGGATTTCAGAACTCACCAGAACACAGTCAGATGACAAACATTGATGGAACAACATGCCCGTCTCTCTATCTGCTAACATGGATTCATACCTGGCCATTTTTATATATCTCTCTAAGCCCTGAGGAAAAAGAGAAATGATGCTGACTTTGTGTCTGAAAATTCTTCTGGGAGGTTTTAGTTTTCTGAGATCCTTAATGAATACTGAGGATAAAGCATGAGCTCTTTCAGCTGACAAAGAACTCAGTGATGAGCCAGACCAATTTTCTATCTATTAGAAAACACCATCTGATGATGAATGGTCAGGTATTAGAAGAAAGGAGAGCATTATTCCTTGAGAAATACCAGGTTATGTAATTTGTTGACCAAGCCAAGCATATAAGGTGCAAGCAGAAAACAACTTTCACTCCTGTTGCTTTTATTGAGTGAGGCAAGTTCTTTCTTTACTCCTGGTTAAAAACTCCTTTTTCTATTTTTTCTGGTCCTGGAATTATACCAAAGTAATAGTCAAATCTTTTGGTATTCAGAATTACAGCCTTTTCTCCCCTCCCTTCTTTCACTACTTGTTAATCTTGGCATCTGCCTTTTCCTTCAGGGAGGAAAGACATGGGAAAAAAGGAAGATTCATAATTCATTGGTGCTATAGTCAGCTGCTGTGACATTTTCTGGGTCTATTAGTTGTTTAAAGCTTACTCTTTCATTATTTGTTTTTGTGGATAATTCAGAGAACCTTATCTCCATCTCACCTGTTCTCCCTCTGATTTAAACCAATGTTTCCTTAGTCTGTATGGTTGCTTAGACTCCACACACAGCCCAGGTCCTCTCTGTAGAACCCATACCCTTTTGATCTGGATCTGTGGTTACCCTATTCCAGTTTTCTCCGGTATGTATCCCATCTAGGAAATGATCATGCCTTCTCTATTACAAAAGCTGTACTCTAATGCAGCAATAGTCTCTCATTTAGCCAGCTAACAGAGCAGCAAGGTAACTTTTCTCCCTTCACTTAGATTTCTAGGCATGAGTAAGAAAATGGCCCACTATTTTACCCTTCCCTCATGCTTTCTGAGTAGAATACTTGGCATCTTGAATTGGGCTAATTTGAAATGTACCTCCCCATTTGTCTCTCTTGGAGAATGGATGGGATTTTAGATCTTTCCAATAGATCTCATCAAAACTCTCTTTTTTAAAAATAAGTCCTTTAATTCCTTACTATTATACCTTCAATTAGAACAGGTTTTTAAAAACTCCAGCACTATTAACATTTTGGGCTGGATAATTCTTTGTTGTGAGGGTATGTCCTTTACATTGCAGGATGTTTGGCAGGATCCTTGGCCTTACTGCAATAGACGCCAGTAACAGCCCCACAATATTTGTGACAACCAAAAATGTGTCTAAAGAGTGCCAAATGTCCCCTGGGGGAAAATTTTACCCATGGTTGAGATATACTGAATTAGAACATGAGATTTTAAAAGTCAACTTGCTGGTCCTCAGAAACCTAATTTGAAATTTCCCCAATGGTGGTATATTTTAAAGAAAATAAAACTCATATTCCTTAAAAAAAAAAAAAATATATATATATATATAGTGTTGACTGTCTTCATGATTTAGCTAAATTTACACAGGAAGAATCCGTTTTGAAATTCTGTTCCCTGTACAAGTACATCTCCTACTCCTAGAAAACTAGAATTTATCTTCTCTACAGGCTATTTTCTGAGCTACCCTTAGGTAATTTTGGAATTTTCCTATTCTCTCTTATTTAATCACTCCCTCTGTAAAAGTTGCAGTTGTTGAATAAGGAGCAATGAGAAACCTTATTATTCTAAAGATTTCTCTATACTCCCAGCCTCACAACAGTCACTCCTATTTTTTGAAACTTCTTGCAGATTCTCAAACAAATACCCTATTTCATGACTTTGTGCTTTTGTTATTTTGCTTACATTATTTCCTCTGCAGAGAATTTCTCTGCAACCCTTTACCTGCAACCCTTCCTAGCATACCTGACAGCTATAAGTTTCATGATAAGTTTCACCTAATATGTGATTCTCCTCCTAATCACCTGAGCTTCTCTGTGACAGCAAGGAATCTTGACATTTCTCCATTATAGAGTTTATCAGACATTACTGAAATATTCTACAGCCTTCGTTAAGTTTGAACTCTGTGCCTTGTTCATCCTTTTATCTCCAATGCCTAGCTCATTTTCGGGGATTGGTTGAACGAGTGAATAAAATAACTTTTTGTGTGCTCCATTTTCACAGAAACTGTCTTATCCATAGACTAATAGAGCTTGGTGTGATGAAGGTATTTACGTTGCTTCTGGAGTCGAATGAGCTCATGAAAGTAAAAATTTTTAGGAAACTATCAAAAAATGTTTCCCATAAATGAACAGTTGTTACATGTAGCCTAAAAAGGTGCCACTTACATTCATTGTTATTTATTGATTTTCAAAGTTACTTTACAAGTTGGAGCTTGAGAAATATTTCTTGAGGTAAGAAAATAATTTAGGATGTACCACCAGTCATATTCAAAATACTACACGGGAGTCAGGTTGAACCTTGTCCTGGCATCAATGGATATCTTTCAACAGTTTCCTCTTCCTTATTTTATCTTGACCAGGGCAGGTACCACCAATAGAGTAATTTCTTCAGAATTTCAACAGAGTATACTCATTAAACTCACTTTGGGAACTCGGAAGAAGAATGGGTCAGTTCATCTCACTTTCCCAAACTTGAATATTTTCTCAGTCAGTTCTAAAGCCCTTATCATAGTCCATTTTTAAATTTCCCTATCTCCTAGTGCAAGTGAATTTTTAATACATATTGGTTGCTCAATAATATTTGTTGAAAAATAATGTAGATCAAGAAATGAATGAGCCAAACACCATTATTAAATATATAGTCTATTTCTAGCCTTTCAAATTTGGAATATGAGACTTGCATCCATATTAATTATCATGTGATAAAGTAACAAAAAAACTCCAGAAGCTTAAAACAACATGAACTGTAACAAATGTACAATACTAATACATGGTGTTAATAAGGTGTAATGGGAAAATACACCAAATGTAAGCTGTGGACTATAGTTAGCAGTAATATTTTTTCAAAGATTTATTTATTTTATTTTATTATTTATTTATTTATCCCCCTCTTTCTGCTTGCTTGCTGTCTGCTTTCTGTATCCATTTTCTGGGCGTTCTTCTGTGTCTGCTTGTCTCCCTTTGTTGCGTCATCTTGATGCACTAGCTCTCCGTGGCCATGGGCCAGCTTGCCTTCTCAAGGAGGCCCTGGGAAGTGAAGCCCAATCGACTGAGCCACATCCACTTCCCTAGCCCAATCGATTGAGCCACATCCACGCAGTAATATTTTGATGATGCTCTTTCATCATTTGTAAAAAATATTCCACAACAATGTAAAGAGTTGTTGGTGGGGTGATATGTGCAAGGATAGGTACAGTGTCTTTATTCATCCTTCAGTCCTGAGTATAATGCCTGGAGTAAAGTAATTGCTCAAAAATGCAAGCTTTTTTTCATGTTTGTTTGGTTTTAGTTGAACTGAGTCAAGTGTGTTACTTTTAGGCTCCTTAAAGTGGTGGAATAAAAAGGAATATTTGCATAAGAAACATGTTTATATGGCTTCTAGCATGAATTTGTACAACAAAATATACAACGCATTTTAATTCCACATATGAATCTGTGAATAGTTGTGGGGCTATGGATTGGTTGAATATCTTACTGATCTGTTAATGGGTATGTTGGTATGTGTTTGAAATATGTGCTTTGGGATAAGTGAACATGAGGATATATTTGAAATATATTTGATAATTTCTTTGAGCATGTATATGACTATTTGAGTATGTATTTCTAAAATCATGTCTATAATCTAAATAAGTTCCTATAATCGATGCAAAAACATAAAGATTATAGTATATGATTGGATTATCAAGGTATATAATTAGATATGAGCATTGGGCAGTTGTATGTATCACATCTGCATGAATCTGTATTTATATATGTGAATGTAAAATTGTCATTGTGAATGTCAGTAAATGAGTAGCTGAATGTGCCTTTTGGTTCATCTGTGAGGGTCCCAGAATGCCCCTGTGTGTGTGCACATGTGTGAAGTGAATGTGCAATCCCTTATCAGGAAAGAATTGATATAGTAATGGATATGAATGATGACATTAGGGATTATGGGACCAAGAGCAGGATTGTCCTGGGAGTAATTCTCCTAAGGCCCAGTTCATTGCTTCTTGACATCACCCTCTCTATTTCTACTACTCCTCTCCCAACCACATGCAAACAAGCCTGGGGATTCCGGGATATTCATAAATCAATGAGACATAGGAGAGTCATCTGATAACACTCTGCTGGCTGGATCCACAGAATAATACATCCAACTAGAGGCAAAAGAGATATCTTCCACCCAGTGAGTTCTCCTTTCTACAGACTGCCTGCTTTAGTCCTTAGCTAGACCTTTTTTCAAACTCCAACACTATTATTTTAACTCCAGAAAGATTCTGTCACTCTTACATTGCCTCCAAACATGAGCCCAAAGTGTCCTCTTTCAAAGCACAGGATTATATTATACTCTAGTGCCACGTTCTCGTGTGACTCAATACCCTATCCCAAACCCCATACCCTTACACTAAAGGGCTCTTCATTGGATCTAGATTTTGTCTTGGATGTATTCCAAACTTCTTTTTATAGTCCTGTGTTTGAATTATTGTCTTTTATATCTGGCTTTGGGTTGTGCAGCTGGAGAAAAATAGAAAAATACTGAACTAAATGAACTGAAGTAATTAAAAATGTGGTATTGAGTATCCTCTGAGAATATATTCCAGGGAATCTTAGTGTGGGACTGCCAATTCTGATACATTTGTGGCACCATGCAGTACTGAGTATTAGTGTGTGCATTTGCAAGTATGTGTTCTGGAGGGTATAAACATGGGAGGATATTGAAACATAATATCAATGAGTAGATGAGAGTCTTCTCCAGTACTGCAATTGTGATAGTGTTTGTATATGACTGAGAGAATGTTGTGTATGGATATAAATTAATGTCTATGAATACTTGAATATGTGCATATGCATATGAATATATTCTCACTAATACTTTTGCACAATTATGTGTGTGTACATGCTCATGCACATATGTTTGAGAGGGGTACATTGCTTGTGTCTCCATCTCTCTAACCTTTCTTGCCAGATTAATCACATTTGGGAAGCTTTGGCTAACGTTCTTGTGGTTAAAGCAAATAAAGGATGGTTGTGGGGTAATGGTGAGGGCGTTGTTCTCCCTTGGGGAAGAAGTGTTCAAAGTTGCCTTCCAGACAGAGGGAAATCTAGAAAATGGAAGAAATATCTCCTAGATAACCTAAATTTTCATACCAGGCATTAAGACCAGGGGAGTAAAACTATGTATTGGGAGAATTCTAAGTTTCTATTGGTGCCTCTAGGAGTTTTTCCATTTCTTCAGAATCCAGAGACAATCTTAGAGTGAATTTTTTTTCCCCAAAAATCAGATCCGGACAGGTTAGATCTAAGGAGGCTTTTGGAGACATTGGCTGTAAACCTCCATTTGGAGGAAGAGATGACTTTAGAGAGGAGAGTAAGGGACAAGAAATCTTACTAATTAAGAGGATCATATGCAATTTCAGAGAAAAGAGAAACCAAATGGAGGGATGAATTCATTCTCACTGATCATACACATTCAGGACTGTGGTGGATATTAGTGCATTATCCAGTGTCTCATCACCATCTAATGTCACAGTTTTTACTCAGTAGGTTTAGGAAGGGATGAAAATTTTAGAAAAGACTAAAGAATGAGGGAGCCATTATGTTTAAATTCAAGAATAGGGCTTTAATTTTGCAGTACCAGGTATTATGGAAAAATAGTAGCAAAGATATTTTGGGAAAAGATTGAAGAGAAATTCTTTATGATATTGTTATGCAATTTGAACCATTTTGACTATTTCTTTTGCCTGAATTTAGGCTGATGCTGTTTTAGGAAAGATACAGAGGAAAAATAATCAACAAAGAATGTAGAGAGGAAGAAGCCAAGGTAGGAGGAAAATCAGGGAGGAGAAGTGCTTTTGAAAGAAAAAGACAGATTATAAGGGCAAGTGTCCAGTGGTGCTAACTGTGGCAGGCAGGCCATATAGTTTAGGGTAGAGAAGAGATGAAGAGGTTACTTGTGACTCTGGGAGATCAGTTTGGTAGTGGGGAGTTTAGAGTGGGTTGAACAGCTACTGGAAGTTGAGATTAGTAAGATCAAAAACTTTCACCAGAAAGATTTAAGAATCAAGTTGGAGACACTACCCTATATTGATTTTTAAAGAGAGAGATAGTGTTTCAATAAGTTTGACTGAGACTAGAGAAAGGTAATAGAGTGCTAACTAGAGACAAGGTTATTGTGCTTTTATGAAGGGAGGATCTTGCACATGCCTATAGCCTCAAGGTAAAGAGACAGAATGAAGGAGGTTGAAGATACAATACAATGCACTGAGGGAAGAGGACTCTCTGGGAGCTGAAGATAGAATAATGTAGGTAGAGTGCATGGCATTCCAGAAGGAGAGAAATCCTTTCATCACATACCGGTGAGTAAGAATGAATAAAATTTGGGTAGTAAGGCTTATGTTTCTCTCCACTTCTTTTCTCCAGTAAAACATTGCTTCTTTGGTTTTAACTAGCTGCACATCCAGCATGATTGCAGACTTTATCAAAAGTTGACGTTTACATGTAAATGCAGAAGAGAGGCAAAGAAGAGATGAAGGTATAGGTCTTAGTGGTATAGTAGGTCTGGAAAGAAAGTGAGAAAGAAGAGCTAATGGAGTAATAGACTGGAAGGCAATGAAGGAATTTGCAGAGGCATGAGACAAGTACACAAGCATGAGAAAACGAGAGAGCAGGAAGGTTGTGTTCAGAAGAGAAAAACTTGGAATTTAAGATTTCAGCGGTGGGACAGTTTTTGATTATGAAAAATGCAGGAGTGGCAATGGGATTGAGACCCTGAGGTAAGATTTGGATAAAAGCAATTGTAATTGTAATTTTACAGATATAGAGATTCCAGCTGTGCCATCTACCAGAAGGTTTCCAAAGACATCGGCAGCATTTCCACTTCTCTATCAATTTCTGATTGATTTCCTATTCCAAGTATAGGCATCTAGGCTGAGATGGTAAAGTGGAAACTACTGTCATTTAAGGTGAGAATTGGGGTACTTTGTCATGTTTCCTCCTACCTCCTTGCCTTGCTATGTTATGGTACTCAATTATTAAAATTTCATTAAGTTTTTACTGTGGCTGAGACTAGGGTGGGTTACTGACAATACAGAAATAAGTAAAACACAGTTGCTATGCTCAAACAGCATGTCATAATTGTGGAGAAGGGAATATGGACAAACACTTTCAATCTCTAACCTTTTGTGTTGGAGACAGGATATCTGAAAGAAAGCGAAGACCTCCCCAAACATACCCCTTGGGTCCATCCTGCACCTGTATTACCCCACGTGCTTGCTATGCAGGGCCTCAATGGGTCCCTCTTCCAGCCAGCCACACTCCAGCTGACAGGAATTCCGGGGATGCAGACAGGCCAAGCCTGGGTTGCCCTGATTTTCTGCATCCTCTACCTGATCTCCATCACAGGCAACCTCAGCATCCTCGCTTTGGTGGTTCAGGAGTCTGCTCTGCACCAGCCCATGTACTACTTCCTCTCTATGCTTTCTATCAATGACTTGGGAGTGTCCCTCTCTACACTTCCTACTGTGATTGCCACATTCTGCTTCAACTACCGTCATGTTGGCTTTGATGCCTGCCTGGTCCAGATGTTCTTCATCCACACTTTCTCTTTCATGGAATCAGGTATACTGCTGGCCATGAGCTTTGATCGTTTTGTGGCTATTTGTGACCCTCTACATTATGCCACAGTGCTTACCAACAGCCGAATCTTGGCCATGGGCATGGGCATCCTTGCCAAAAGTTTCATCACTCTTGTCCCTTTCCCCTTTCTGGTGAAACGACTGCCCTTTTGCAAGGGCAATGTATTGCATCACTCATACTGCCTCCATCCAGATCTCATGAAAGTGGCATGTGGGGACATTCATGTTAACAACATCTATGGACTCTTTGTGGTCATTTTCACTTATGGCATAGACTCAACTTTCATCCTGCTCTCCTATGCATTGATTCTGAGAGCTGTGTTGGCGATTGCATCACAGGAGCAGCGGCTGAAAGCACTCAACACCTGCATGTCACACATCTGTGCAGTGTTAGCCTTTTATGTGCCCATCATTGCTGTCTCCATGATCCATCGCTTCTGGAAAAGTGCCCCACCTGTTGTTCATGTCATGATGTCCAATATCTATCTTTTCATACCCCCCATGCTCAATCCCATCATCTACAGTGTAAAGACCAAAGAGATTCGCAGAGGAATCCTAAAGGTTTTCCAGAAATCTCAGAGTTGATAAAGGCTACAGACTAAAAGAGATCAGAAGGAAGGATTTTACAAATAGTAAAACAAGGAGGGAGAATATCCAGGGTCTTGACAGTTTCGAATGTGGAACTAATAAAAGAGCACATGACTCAATTCTATGATATAACTATTTATTAAACATCTATTGTATGCAAATCATTGTGCTAGGTGTTGAGGGTGTATGATGGTGAGTACAATATATTACTAAATAAGGAGATAGACATGTAGAAAAACAAAATCTTAGACCCACACTGAATCAGAACTGCATTGTAACAAGGCCCTAGGGTAACGTGTACATTTTAAAGCTTGAGAAGCACAGTGCTTCTCTTTTCTAATACTTACCAGATAAGGTCAATCTACTGACCTTTAGACCATACTATGAATAACAAGGGTCTGGAAAAGTGGTTCTCAAAATGTATTTCCCAGGACAGAATCCTTAGCATCACTGGGAAACTTGTCAGGCATACAAATTCTCTGGCTCCTCCCCAGACCTCTTGAGCCAGCTTTGGGTGTGGTGCCCAGCAATCTAAATTTTATCAAGACTTCCAAAAGATTCTGAATTACTTTTGCCTTTGTAAACCATTGGTCTAGAATATTTTGGAAAACTGCAAATAGCTTTGTTTGGACAAAGTGAAGATTTCATATTGAGAAACTTAGAGAAAAAGGTCTTGAGAGATTGCCTAAGTCAGATTGTAGATGGCCTTTAAATTTCAGGGAAACTGGATGAATCCCAACTAGGCAGACTGTGTTGAAAGTAAAGGGAAAAGCAGGCTTATTATCTTCAAGAGGTATTGCAGGAGGGACACAGAAATCGTTTCAGAGGAAATTTTGATGAATACTTCCTAACCACACCACAGTCATTCTGAAACCCTCATACAATGATGAGATTACTTTCCTTTATCCTAATTTCTACCTTTTACCATTCCAAATTAACTAGCAGCCAAACCTCAGGCAAGCCCAATTTTAGGATTGTTGTCTATGCAAACAGAACCTTAATTAAAAAAATCAGCTGTCACAATGAGACGGGGATAAGAAAAGAGGAATTGGAGGATACACTCAGACTTGGAGAATGTGTGTTCTGAGAGCTCAGACCATGATTGAGACATTGCTACACACATAGACAGTGAAAAGGGAGTAGTATAATAATGATAAAAATAAGAACAACCATACAAATACACACACACACACATACGTATCTGAAATTACAATCTCCAGTATTTATATGAGTAGAGAGGTAGTTTGCTATGTATATTTATTATTCTCTTTTTTAAAAATTTAAACAGTTTTATTTACACATCATATAATCCATTCACAACAATATATATGTATGTATATATGTATATATGCATACATTTTTTTTAAGGTACCTGGGCCAGGGATCAAACCAGAGACCTCATACGTGGTAAGAGGGAGCTCAGCCACTTGAGCTACATCTGCTGCCCACAACCATGTATTTCAAGTCTATTGTACACCAGGTATAAGGCTGGCTGCATCCCTTGTGAAGCTCAGTGCAAAATAAAAATACAAGGCCTCTTTTTAAAGAATCAATAAAAATTTCAAGAAGGCAATAGCAGAGCATTAAAAAAGTGCAAGACCTTTCTGAGCCTAGGTCCCTGTGTGATTGTACAGGTCACATGCAGAAGAAACTGACCTTGATTAGGGACACACTAGACAACTAAGTCCTAGATGACTATGATCTCATTTTTCAGTAGGTATAATAAAATTAACCCTGATATTCATATGGAATTTTTCTATATCCCAAGTTCTTTTACTTCTATCTCAGGTGTCTCAAATAATGAGAGAAGGGCTTACCAAGGATTTAACTGATGAAGAAGTTAAATGATTCCCTGAAATAAATGACAAACTGGGAATAGCCCATTTGAAAATCAAGAAGTGCTATATAGCAGCATACATGCATATACATAAGTTGCTAGCCTAGGGCCGCATCTTGATATGGAAGTGCTGACAATGTCCTGTCTGAAGCATTCTCATCTCTGCTCCTTTCTGATCTAGAATCAGATTGGAGGGAGATGTTAATGCCACTATGTCACTGTTTTGTTTTTGTTTTTTCCTGAGCTAATGTTTTATTTCTACATTAAACATTCCTATCCATAAAAACAGTTTGTGTGCCAGCTTGAGAATCTCTTAACTACAGATATACGGGCAGTTCCTCACAATGTGAGTCACTCTGACTCTTTGGAAAAGGAAGTGTTGGTCCATGTATTATCTGGTCCCTCCAAAGGGTTTTTGAGTCTTTATAAATCTGTTCACCTTATGACTTCTCAAAGACCTGGTTTTCTTCTCCAGGGCCTCATGTTCAAATCTAAGGCATCGTTTAAGTCCCATTCTTTCTCCACGAGTCTATGGTCTTATTTACAATGTTACTTTCTGCATTCTCCTGAATTCTCCTACTTCCAAACTCTTTATTTATGATCCAATCAACCCTATACCAATGAATGAATGTGGAAATGATTTTTCTCAAACTGGCCCTCTGAGATACCCCGTTTTCTAAAAAATTTCCATAAGGAGAAGGGAAAACTTTCTCTGGGTCCATGCCTTGCCTGTTTCCTCCCACCCATTCTAGCACTTGATAGAAAAGAGAGTGCTCCCCTGCCATTCTTTCTCTCAATATACCTTCACTCTATTTGAAACAGAAATAAGGAGAAGGTGAAATGCAATACTTAATGTGTGTTTGGGGAAAGAACCTGGTTGGGGTAGCTGAAATTAGGATCTGTGGTAGAATTTGATTTACATTAAAAATAAGAACTTTTCACTTCCTTATTCTCATTTAAATCTCCCATCCCTTAGAGATAGGCATTATCCTCTTTACAGAACAGATTCACTTTGAAGGAATATCCATCTCATAAGGTCTTGGGGATGAGTTTATATGACTTTGAACCCACAAAATTTGTGAACTCTGCATGTCTTTCAGTATCCAAGGCAATCTCTCCTGTAAGGAAAACTGCTCTTACAGAATTTGGTGGAGAGTTGGGGGTGAAGTTGTGGGAGTGGGAATTGAGTAGAGCACAGGAGGGATAAATGGAATAAATGGATGGACCCAGTGTGGTGGCAGCTATGGTCCTCTATTGCCTAAATCCTGGGGCTGCCTCAGACTTTAAGCTCTGGACTCTAAAGTCTGGAATTTGCCCACTGGACTTAATTTAAGCACCAGAACTTGGGAACTTGACTCTGTGTTCTGGGTGAAGAATTCTAGCTTTCAGGTGTTTAATTTGGGAGGGAGTTGGCTATGGAGGATTTGTCTCCATCCTCATCATCACAGGGAAGGAGCTGGAATTTAATTTTATCCCAGAGGATAGGGCAGTATCTCCAGGGGAGGTGTTTTCCTTTCCTTTCCATGACCAAGGGAAGACCTAAACACTCTCTCTTTCACATGACAAGCCTAGCTCCACACTCAGGCAAACCAGGCTCCAGGGGCACTGACCTCTGGGAATTCTCATTCAGAGACATAAAGCATGCTTTCTCTGTTGGCCCAAGGCCTTTTCTGGAGCCATTGGAAGCTTTCCCCTGCCTTCCACTCCAACCATCGGTTCTCAGAGCTCTATGAGGTGAGTTTAAATCTGTGTCTTCTAGGTAAATATCTTAAAAAATACATTTCTGTCTAAATAATTCTTTTTGTTCCTCTATATGATTCTTTCAGTTTCTCTCATCATGTTTCTTGTCTTTATCTGCATGAGGCTCAATTGTTGCCTGTATGTGGTTGCAATTCCTTTGATGGGTTTAATTAAAAAAAAAAATCCTTAGATCTCATTTTCATGTAGGTTATCTACAAATAGGGTAATATTCATTCAAATGTCCTATGGTTTCCCAGCAATTTGCAGATAGAGCTTGCAGATGATCATACAACAGAAGTTTAGAGCTTGCCTCTGTTCAGCCCACACATATCCACAGCCATTCTATTTTCAGTGTCATAGATTAGGAGAGATTTTGACAATCTGAAATATCTGGATTGTGGAAAGAGGGTAAATTGAAAGGACCTCTAATCCAAGATCAACTCCAGTGTTATCTAGTCTTTGTTCGAACATCTCTGAAGCTGGTTAGTAAGATAGGGAATCAATAGTTGGCTCTGGAATCCCCAAAATGGCTGCTGGTAGACCCTCCCCAAGATTCTGCCATTCATTACAGGATATCCTCCGAAAGCCAGGAGAAGCCCCAGATATTTCCCAAGGACTTTATCATTGGGACTTCATAGGGGTAGAATAATTAACAGTTCAAAAAGCCGGTGCAAGGCCTGAATGTACTCTCTTGCCTTTGGATCCCTGTTCCTGCCCTCTGCACCTTGCTCTTGCTGTTGTTCCCCTGCCATGATGGCCACACAAGTAAAACCTGGGCATTTATAATCTATAATGAGGAATTGTAGTCTGTAAATCAGTCTGCTTAATCACTTTTCAGCCCCTTCCTCTTCACCTGAGATCATGGTCTGTTATTTTCTCACATTTCTTGTCCCTCCCTGACTGAGTGAATTACTGGCCTAACTCACCCGAAGTGCTCTTGAAATTCATTTCTGCAGCATAGTCAAGACCCTAGACAAAATCCAGTAACATCTCCACTGACAGAAGTATTTTATCTCATTGTGCAGCTTTGACTCTTCCAATCATCTTATGTACATGATCCCCAGACTGTCTCACTGTAATTTTCACCTATACCTGCTGGTCTTCCCCTATGGGACATTCTCTTCTGATCATCCAATCCCACCATCTTTACTGCAGTGTCCTCTTCTTAAAAAAGTACCATGGGTTCCTTTACTGCTCTTCATATTACTTGGTTCCTATTACCTTCTGCATGTGGTTTAAACCCTATCTAGTTGTAGGATCCAGAACTAAATATACTTTAGTTATGGCCTTAGCTCTATGTTCATGCTTTCATTCATTCATGACTTTTTGAACATGTCTTTGTGTCAGAATCATGTGAGGAGCTGAGGAGGCAAGGATGAACGAGGCACAAGCCTGACCCTAAGAGAGCTCATGGTATGACAGGCAGGACAGAGGCATATATGTAATTCTAATGAAATGGAAAAAGTCTGTATAAAATATTGTAAACTGACTGATGAGAGGGTTATTATTTCTGTCTAAATAATCTTAGGGAAAGCAAATAAAGTGAAGGTAATCAGTATGAATGACAGTGGAAATTTTTAAAAAATCTAATAAGCAAGAGAAAGACTGACTATCCAGGAAGAAAAATAAATAAAGAAAACCATAGAATTATAAAAGCACATTTTAAATTATTTGTATTCTGCATAAAATGCCTCCATTAACAAAGTCTAAAACCTATTCATTTATTGTAAGGTATAGATCACATTGTTAATTCATATCAGACTTTCACTACGTGAGTCTCCCCAGATACACAATGCTAGTTCAGGATCAAGTACACAACAGGTCTTAGAGAATTTGTCAAGTAGAAAACTAAATCAGTGGACTTCAGTGAGGGAACCAATTTAGAAGGTCACTTAATCTCCATTCCTTTCTATTTCACCCCAGGTCTGCAAAGGAGACTGGAAAAATTTATCTCCCAAATTGTCCTTTTCTCTGCCTGAGAAAATAAAGATGGTCAACATCTCCTGTCTTATCCTATTATTACTTAAGTGGCTTTAGCTTCAGTGAGCTGGGAGCTGGACTTTGGAGGAAAGACTGAAGGGCTTATAATTAGAAGAATGAGATTCTAGTTCCAGCTCAATCTAATTTTTAGGATTGTTGTGAGACTAAAATAAGGCAGGTTGGTAGTGAGGCAATTTCCCCTCTGGTTAACATTTCCATCACACAAGCTGTGGGTCTCCTGGGCATTGCCCTTCCACATTCTCTTATGTTCCTTCTCACACATGCCATGTCTAGTGCTTCCAAGGCTGCATTGTTACTTCTTACAAAAGATAAGATTTACCATTGGCAGGCAGCCTCAAGTGAGGCAGGCACTCATCCACAGCAGAGATGATCTGAGCTAGGAAGGCACCTTGCAGGTCCTTCTCTCTCTCTGGGTTCATCTCCAGGGAGATGATAGGCAACACTTGCCCCAAACCTAGGCTACGTCTATAGGCATAACCCTTAAGTATCATCAGAAAACTCAAATTTAGAGGAGATACAGCATGCTGAAAGTTCTGGCAGATAAAGAAACACAAGGAAATGTATAAGTTGTGGGTAGTTGATGATGCAGGGAAGTTGCTTGAAGAAGAAGACTGGGGAACCCTTGCAAGTTACATTTTAAAGTCTAAAAAATGTCACAGTAATATGACTGTATTATTACAAAATGGGTATGGAGTAGTTTTCAATACTGGGTTCACATGGAGTGCTGTAAAACATATTGAAAACCATGTGCTACCCACAGAGCTTCTAATTTAATTGATATGGAGTATAACCTGGCACTGGAATTTTTAAATTCTTCCAGGTGATTTTCCATGTATAGTCAAGGTGTGAACCACTGATCTACAAGGCAGGAACTTGTAGAAATCAAAGGAGAAAAGACACTGTGAAGCACAGAGATAAAATGCATAAGGTTTCAGCAGGGCCATGAACAGAGGACCTAAGAGTAAAGAGAATAAGAGAATGCAGGTCTTGGGTCTTCTCATCACTATAGTACACTTATTCCTGTGGTCATCGTTCTTTGTATCTCCTTAGGCATGCATTTACCCCAATCCATGCCAGCAGTGCATTCTTATTAAACACTTTAGATATCCAGAATATTTCCACCAATAGTAGATAAATGCTTGTCGTAGTTTACTGGGCCTACTGAACAAAAGTATCAAACTGGGAAGCTTAAGACCACAGGAATTTGTTGTCTCAGAGTTCTCGAGGCCAGAAATCTGAAATACATAGATGTAGGCTTCCCCTTAAGCCTGTAGGTTTCTGACAATGTTTTGCTGGTATTCTTAGGCATTCTGTAGCTTGTGGCATAACTGAATCTTTGTCTCCATCATATGGCTGTCTTCTGTGTCTGTCTGTGTTCACATTTCTTCTTCTTACAGAGACACCAGTCATATTGAATTAGGGCCCACCCTAATCCACTTTGCCTCTACTTAACAAATATCATCTTCAAAGATTTTATTTCCAGATAGGGTCATATTCACAGGATCAGGGGTGAAGACTTGAACATATCTTTTTTGGGGATGCAATTCATTCCATAACATTCAGGGTAAAGTATGATACAGAATCAGGGAGTCATGTGTCTGAGTCTGTTGAATGAATGAGTGATATGGTTGGAGATAATTCAGCTTTTAGACCAATTTTGATTGTACTTACCTTTTTCACTGTTTTCTTATCATATTAAAATACATTATATTGTGTTATGATTTTATTTTACTCATATATTAGGTTACTTTCACTTTCTGATTAAGGTTTAGCTAATTTCTCTGATCACTTGGTCACAGATGAATAGTTCTTTATATGTGTGCCTTTGATCATCAATGGATTCTAGATAAATCTGTTATTTTTGAAGCCAACTATGTCTTTACATAATAGTTTATCTGGACTCTACTCTTAAATTCAGATGTCATTTGTGTATTAAGATCATTTTCACCTATGTGGCTATTTCATTCACCACCCATATTCTTATTTCTTTTTCTCTCAGCTTTCTAAAGTTGCAGCCACATTCTTGTTCAAAATGATTTTCCCTCTCCAGCGTGGATTGGGGCCCATGGAGATGATCACTTTCCCAGGTGTTCTTGTTTCCTCAGATCCACTTTAACAAGCTAAAAGTCATTTTTTTTTTTTATTACTCCATCCTACATAGTACTTGGGTTTACTCCCATTCCACAATGAAATGGAAACACCACTATAAGAGAAGTCTGTAGATTGGAACTATAATCCAGGCACTGTAGTTAGTGACTTAAATCACTACTCACTCTTCCTTTTTGGGTCTTTATGTCTCCCTGTAAAATGAGTGGTTGAGAATAAAAATAAGAAAAAAAAGTTAATTTTTTCGCCATGCTTCATGTACCATGAAATATCTCATTTACTCTTAAAACACCTACGCAAGGTGTATTTTTATCCCTGATTTACAGCTAGAGACCCTGAGGCTTTAAAAGATTAAATTATTCGTTCAAGGTACCAAAGAGCGTAAACAGTCAAGTGTGTTCAAATTAATGTCTGCTGAAATCTAATTGCAGAACTCCAAAACACTGCACATCTGACATCATCTCATTTGTTCTTTATATACAAACATGAAAGTATGGAATTATTATTATCTCCCCTATACAACTAAAAACACAAAAAACAAAGCAATGAACCACAAATATTGAACCAGAGTATAAATAAGGTGTCTATATTGTCTATTGAGCAACTGATTAAGCATGGATTTTGATTTAGGAAGGGCTTATTTCAAAGTTTCTGCCCTTAACTTTTTTTTTTTTTTTTTTTAAGTCCCAGGGCCAGGGATTGAACCTGGGAACTCTTATGCAGGAAACCTGCAATCAATCACTGAGCCCATCGCAACACTGAGCTGGTTTTAGTGCTTGTTTTGCTTATTGTTTGAGTGTGTGTGTGTGTGTTTGTGTTTTAGAAGGTCTGGGAACTGAACTCCAGACCCCCCCATGTGGGGAAGCAGGTGTTCAACTGCTTGAAACACGACTCCCTGTGCACATAACTTTCAAGTTATGCTGGCTCCCATAAAGAAGGTGTTCTCAAATGTCCCTTGTACATGGTAACCTTTAGGATTTTGGAGGTCATTGTAGCAGAAGGAAAGAAAAGAATGCATTGTCATAGGTGTTGGGGGATGATTTTACTTACCCAGAAGGAAGTAGAGGACTCCAATTCCCCACATCTACCTCCATCTCCTTCCTGCAGTCTTTGCGCTTCCTGCTAAGGCAGCAGACATTCAACATGGGAGCTAACCTCTGTGTTTTCAAATGGCAGGGGAAGACTGTTCTCTGCCACTGGTGATATGGGAGCTGCGGGCAATGCAAGTCTTGATCTGTTACCCTTCTTCCTGACTGGAATCCCAGGACTGGAGGCACAACATGGCTGGCTCTCCATCCCCTTCTTCACCATGTACATCGTGGCCATTGTGGGCAACAGCCTAATCATGGCAGCTGTGCAGAAAGACCCTGCTCTACATGAACCCATGTACCTGTTCCTCTCCATGTTGGCCATCACTGAGGTGGGAGTCTCTATATCTACCTTGCCCACCGTCATGGGCATTCTTTGGTTTGATGCTCGCCAGGTTGACTTTGATGGCTGCCTGGCCCAGATGTTCTTCATTCACACCTTCTCTTGCATGGAGTCAGGGGTTTTGTTGGCCATGAGTTATGACCGCTTTGTAGCTATCTACAACCCACTGAGGTATACAGCCATCTTGACCTTGCCCCGTATCATCTCCATTGGTCTGGGAATTACACTGAAGGGTGCGGCATTCATGGCTCCCCTTCCAGTCCTTTTGAGGCAACTGCCGTATTGTCACAGTAACATCCTCTCCCACTCCTACTGCCTGCACTCAGACCTGATCCAACTGCCCTGTGCTGATACAAAGCTCAATAGCATCCTGGGCCTGGCCATTGTCCTGGCCACCTTTGGATTGGACTCACTGCTCATTGTGGTCTCTTATGTGCTGATTCTCTCCACGGTCCTTGGCATTGCCTCTGGGGAAGGACGGCGAAGAGCTCTCAACACATGTGTGTCACACATCTGTGCTGTACTTGTGTATTATGTGCCTATGATTGGTGTGTCTGTGATGCATCGTGCTGCCAAGCATGCCTCACCCATGGTCCACATGCTCATGTCTAGCATCTACCTCTTTGTGCCTCCTGTGCTCAACCCCATCATCTACAGCGCCAAGACTCGACCAATCCAACAGGGGATTGTGGCCTTGTTCTCCCGCAAGAAGGAATTGCTTTAAATCACTCAAGCAGGCAGAGATTTCAGTCAGTCATAGATCATGATGGTGTTTCAGCTCTGGGCAAAATTCTACACTAGGCATTGCAAGGAGAAATAGGGAGGAAGAATTCAAAATGCTGCCATGGGTTTGTCTCATGATCACAGGAGTTCTTCCTAAGCTCTCTCCATTGCATTCCCATTGCATTCATGAGTGTGTGTCTGTGTATGTGCACACCTTAGTTCTCTAACCAGACATGATCAACTTGAGAACACAGATCATTGTATTTCCTTTCATTATTACGTCAAACCTCCTAGCAAAGGCCTGACAAATTGTAACAGTAAAGGCTAGAGACCTAGTGATATTTGAACTGAAATGGAACAAATTTCCATTTTTTATGTGTTAGGTAGAAAAAGAAGGGTAGCCCCCAATAAAGGAGTACAATCCTAGGAACATCCCTATAAGTGGGATAAACATACTTTCTGGTGCCCCCAAATAGTCAGAGTTTATAACTTCTTTCTTTGGTGTAATTAATAGTGTCCATGTTCACTCTCAAAAATGTACTTAGGTAGACAATAAATTAAATGGTAGACCTACCTGCAGAGCAACCTCCTTTTCTGTAAGGAACAAAACTCTTTCCATAACCCGCCTTTGAGTGGTCCAGACTCCTAGAGTTTATGTTTCAGGAGACTCTGGGGATGAGGAACAGCTGACTCAGACAGAGAGTAGTGTATGGACCATATGCAATATGGAGTCTTCAGATCCCAAGAATCCTAGAACAAATTCTGCTGTAGTAGAATTTTAGACCCACTTCCAAACAGGTCTGGCACCACTGTGCCTGGTTAGATCTATTTCTTTCCCCCACTTCCTCTCTTCCTTCATCCTTGGTAATCTTATCATGCCATGTGGTGGTGTATTTTCTTTTCTTTTCTTTTGCTCCTTTTTCCTCTGTACCCCTCCCTCATCCCAGTAAGCGTGAGCTTGGTTTGGCCTGCCTGCTTCTGTTTATGTCTTCCTTAGCTTCCCTGGAAACCTTTGGACATATCAGGAATAGCGGCCTCATACCTCCTAAATTACACAGGTCTTTGGGATTGAAAATATTTTCAAACTGATCTTATGCATTAAAAATACATGAATATATTATTTAATAGTCTGATATTTTGCATGTCTAACTCAAATTATTTTACTCTGCAAAAGAGTTTTAATTACACAAAGTATTTTTATGTTTCAAACTATTTTAATTTTCACTCTGTCATTAATTTTTGCAAAAGAATATACATCTATATGCTTAAATTTGATGTTTAGAAACTGACTGCACATAAATCAGTTTTTGAAAATGCATTATATATTGATGTGTTTTTTAACAATACTAGCATTCAATTGATTAAAAAACCCAATACACATTGTGACATATAGAAAAGTAACATATATTGGAAATGTATCTTTTTAGATGAATGGAGCTTTTTTCTTGGATCTAAAATAAATATTACTTATTAATAGAATGAAAAAAATAGTTAAATAACAATTCTAGTCCTATTCATCTTATCCACTTCCTGGAGCTGTAAATATTGAGAATTTGTTTACATAAAATAGATGATACTGGAACAGTTTTTTCATAGTTTTGGAATTAAATAGCAAAAATCACATGATGCTCTATTATCAAAAATTATTTTTAATGACCTAATAAAAGGCAATTTCATTGGATCCCATTTTACTTTGTTTGAAAGGAATAATGTCTAAATCATTTAATGTACTCTAACTATGATACTGAGTCATTGTTGTCTTTCCCTTCATGAAAACCTATGCCAGTTTTCCCTTAGTTGGGTGGTTCAAAGATTTTTACATCTTGGAGAAATGGAAAGATTTACAGTGTCTTTCTTATCTCTGTATATTGGAAGAAGATTGTGAAAATGAAGGGAAAAATGTATAAGAGAAGCCCAGTAAAACAGGTACATTTTTTGGGCAAAGTAATTCAAGTAAAGAGAGTATGTGGAATTTGAGTGTCTAAAATGATTAACTTAAACCCATTTGCACTCTGCACTTCTTGGAATATCGTCTCTATTTTTACTGGCATACATGTAATTAGTTGGAAAACTCCTACATTAAATGCCCACTGATGACAGCTTTTGTAAAGTCAGGATGACTTTCTTGGAGATAACTCATCAAATCTCACCATCAGATACTCAGAAAATCCAAAATGATAGTTGCATGATTTTCTTATTTTTTAAATCTATTTATTTATTGATTGATTGAATGATTGATTGATTGATTGCATGGCTTTTGAAAAAAATATTTTCTTAGAAAATTATCTAGTGAAACTTTTTGGCCAAATTCTACCTTTTGCCAGGACTGTGACTTTAAGTAACAAACTCCAAAGAAAAACAACACAGATGTTTTGCAACCCTGTATGTTTAGATCTATGCTGTCCAACATGATAGCATTAGCCACAAATAGCTATCAGACACCTAAAATTTAGCTGGTTCAAATTGAGGTGTGTTGTGAGTGCAAAATACTTACTAGATTTTGAAGATGGTACAAAAATAATGTAAAATATTTCACTAATATTTGTACATTGGTTTTATGTTGATATGACATTTTAGATATATTGTGTTAAAATGTTTTATGAAAATTATCTCATCTGTTTCTTTTTTACATTTTTCATGTGGCTACTAGAAAATGTTAACTTATGTATGGAATTTGTATTATAATTCTAATGGAAAGTACTAGGTTGGAGGTTAAATTGCAGTAGCTAGTAAGGAATAATAATATCATAGAAAAATGAACCTAAATTTATCTGTTAATATTCCGTTGTTTAATGAATTTCATGGGTTTAGGCCTGTGAAATTCCCAGTGTAAATGGCATATAATATAATATTATATAGCAGTCTGTCATGTGTCTGAAGAACTGGAAATATATACATATATACACACGTATATAATATATATGCAAATTATGTATTCTCAGTGGTCTACTTACTTTTAGGAATTTTTTTTCCTCTGCAGAAGTTGTTTATATATTTATCCATGTCTTGATATTAAATCTGCAGAATGAGACTGAAAGTTTTCCATGTGTCTTTTTAAAAAAATTTATTATTTGTTTGTTTTTTCTACCCCTCCCCCTCCCCCACCCTGCTGTTTTTTCTATGTTCATTCACTGTTTGATCTTTTGTATCTATTTCTCTTCTTGTCTTCTCTTCTAATCTTTCTCCTCTAAGATTCACCAGTCCTTTGAGGGCTAAAGAGACCCATGGGAGTTATGGTCATGGCCGATGGGGTTAACTACCAGGGCAGATGGCCCCTCTTTGGAAATGGTGTTTATGTGTGATGAATCTGGACTCAGATGGGATCTCCCTTCATAAGACTTTCATGCTAAAGTGCTGGAGGTGCAGTTAATCTTGGGGTTTAAGATATATTTAGGGGATTTGAATCTCTGGACTGACAATGTGATAGCCAGATCCTGAGCCTCAACAGACTCCAGCACCTACAATCTGATTTATTGGACTTACCACACTCAGCTAAGATGGAGTTGAAGAAGCACAACCACCACACCATGGAGCCTAGAGTGATTACAACTGAAAATGGGAGGATTGCATCCAGCATCCAGGTGGAATCTGAGCCTCCTCTTGACATAGAGGTGCAATGGACACAACCAATCCAATGTCCACATAGAAGAGGTGGCATTGGATTGGGAAAAGTGGACATAATGGACAAAGGGTATGGGGAAAGGCAGGAAGAGATGAGAGGTGGAGGCATCTTCGGGACATGGAGCTGCCCTGGATGGTGCTTCAGAGGTAATCACCGGACATTGTAAATCCTCACAGGGCCCACTTGATGGAATAGAGGAGAGTATGGGCCATGATGTGAACCAATGTATATGAGGTGCAGAGGTGCCCAAAGATGTACTTACCAAATCCAATGGATGTGTCATGATGATGGGAACGAGTGTTATTGGGGGGGGGGGGGGGAGAGGGGGGGGGGTGGTGTTGAATGGGACCTCACATATATATTTTTAATGTAATATTATTACATAGTCAATAAAAAAAAAAAAAATTAAAAAAAAAAAAAAAAGATTCACCAGGATTCGATCACCTGGGGACCTCTGATGTGGAGAGAGATTCCCTGTCAACTGTAACACCTCAGTTCCTGGTCTCTGCTATGCTTCAACTTGACTCTCACCTTTGTCTCTCCTTTGTTGGGTCATCAACTTGCTGCATGACTCACCTGCACGGGCCCTGGCTCTCCGCAAGGGCACTTGACTTGCTGTATGAGCACTTGGCTCATTTTGCAGGCACTGGCTCACCACGTGGGCACTCACATGAGCACTTGGCTCACCATGCAGGTACTTGGTGTGCCACCACGCAGACACTTGCTAAGGCACTCAGCTTACTGTGAGGGCACTGAGTCACTATGCGGACACTGGCTCACCATGTGGGCACCCATGTGGGCACTTGGTTTGCCACACAGGCACTTTTACAGGCACTAGGCTCACCACATGGGCACTCAGCTCACTACACAGGCACTTGGTTTGCTATGTGGGCACCCACATGAGCACTTGGCTGACCATGTGGGCACTCGGCTCACCACATGGGCAGTGACTTGCCATGCAGGCATGCTTTCTCTTCTTCTCTTTCACCAGGAAGCCTCAGGGATCAAATGCAGGACCTCCTATATGGTAGGAGGAGACCTTATCACTCTTAGAGCCATATCTGCTTCCCTTATTTATTTTTAAAAGATATCTAGATTATATAAAATATCACATAAAAAGTATAAGGGATTCCTATATGTCCCAATCCCCAAACCTCCCACTCTTCCCCACAATAACACCTTTGTTCATTAGTGTGGTACATTTATTGCTATTGATGAACACATTTTGGAGCATTGCCACTAAGTAGGGATTATAGTTTTCATTGTAATTTATACTCTCACTCAATTTTGTAGTTTATGGCAGGATATATAATGACCTGTATCTGTCACTGAAATGTCATTCAGGGCAATTCAAAGTCCTAAAAATGCCCCCATATTACACCTCTTTTCTCCTCTCCTCGACTTCAGCACCTCCAGGGGCCACATCTCCACATCAAGGACACAATCTCTTCCACAATAAGTCTGTAGTATAATACCAGTAAGTCCACTCTAGCCTATATTTTATTCCTCAATCCTGAGGATTCTGAGATGGTGATGCCCACACCCCCCTCTAATTAAGAGAGGGCTTCAATTTCATTTGACTGATAGATGGGACTTTCTTGCTTGCAGTTGTAGACTCTCTCTATGGGAATTCCCCCCACTGGAAAGTCCCAAATGGAAGATAGTGCCTAGGGCTATCAAAATGGCGCCTGGGGTAACCAAACAGTGGGAAAGAACAAAAGAGTGGGAAAGTTCCAACCAAATGGCTCGAAAGTAACAAACGAGCACCTGGGGCAATGACTCAGCATATACTAGAAACCAGCCCGTTTCCAGGAAAAGGCAACTGAAACCGAGTGATCACAGACCCAATAAGGGCACGGCAACCAGCACTAGAGCTCTGACGTGAGTCTCACTTCACTCAATATCATCCAATCAACCTTCTACACGATCCTTCAAAAAAGAGTATAAAATAGCCTCCACTTTTACAATAAACGGACTTGCTTCCTCCCAATAAGCAGTCTCCAGAGTTTCATTCGCTGTGTGCTGTGTGGCTGAATGTGTTAAATGCTAAATACCTCTGTCGCCTTACCTTCACCTAAGAGAGCCTCCTTCCTATGAGGTTGGAAGGCCTAGATGAGCATTCTCCCCGGCCCCCCCCCCCCCCACCACCGCGGAGAGACCCCCGACAAAAGCGCATTGCTGCAGGCAGCAAAGAGCAACCGACAAAGACAACATCTCTCGGTTCCTTGGTGTTGTGGTTTTTCATCCTCACCTCATTGTTAGTTGTTCTGGGTGAGTCCAATGAACTAGAGAGTAGGTGTTATAACTCTGCTGAGGCTCAGGGCCCAGCTGGCACATGGATAAGCCAGAGATTCAAGTCTCTTGGATATATGCATACCAACTCCAGCACCAGCTATGGGTTCAAATAAAAGGGACAGAAAAGGTATATGTAGAGAGGTCACATCTGAGTCCAACCTTGTCACAGCCAGAAGCACATGCCAAAGTAGGGCCTACTGGCAAGGCACCAACTTCTGGAGCTATCTGCCATGACCATAGGACCTGGTTGTCTCCAGAGCCCTCAGGAACCCCACTATCTGGGGCAGCATCTACTCTGGCTATCTGTGAGATCCTGTTGACCTCCCAACTCACTTTGAAGTCTCCTAGCCATACAAACTCATCTTTCTTTACCTTTTTCCCCTTTTACTCAAGGTCTTTTTTCAGTTGCATCACCAGCCAGTGCTTGGTAGTAATCCCTCAGTGCCAGGGAGGCTCATCCATGGGAGCCATGTCCCACACTGTAGGGAACGTAATGCATTTATTTGCTGAGTTTGGATTAGACAGAGGCCACATTTGAGCAACACGGAGGCTCTCAGGAGGCAACTCTTAGGCACCCTACCACACTAGCCCAAGCTGAAATTTCAAGAGCAAAGGCTCATAAGCACAGACATTAATATCAAGTGCCCATCAATGGACCATCCTTCTTCACTAGTCATTGCCCCTGCCTAGGGGGATTGTTGCTGTTTCTTTAGAAAATGTGGCAGAGCTCCCCAGGAAGGGTTTTCAGTGTTCTTTTGGTTGTTGTGTGAATTTCAATGCACTATGACAATCCCATGAACATTTGAACCTATTTCTATACCTTATATGTGTGCCCAGAACATCCTTCCATGTTCCTCCATCAATGACATCCCACACCAATGATCCTCCCTACCACAGCTGCAACCATTCTGTCATCCAAAACGTCTTCAAAAATGAAGCCAAAAATATCACCAAATTCAACTAATAGGAAAGTGAAACAAAATGACACATTTAAATGTAAGAAATAAAAAATAGAATAATTTAGAAAAACTAAAACTAAAAAAAATTAAAAATTTGGTATAAAAAAATGAAAAATATTTAAAAGAATTAAAAAACCTTTTTTGACATTTTGCCTTTCATCACTTTAATATCTGTTGTCCTGTATGTACAGTGGCATTTTCTTCCATTCCTTCCCCAGTGTCTTCCTCTATCTCTTTTTGTCCTCAAAAAAGTCCTAAGTCACAGTAATGTCACATACAGAGTTTAGGGGATTTCCATATACCCAACATCATCCCTTCTTTCCCCCTTCTTATTGACAACCTTTTTACATGTGGATGATACGTCTCTTACCACTGATGTACAAATACTGAAACATAGCTATTAACCATGTTCAATGTTTTACATTTTAGACCATGCAGTGTAAATGGCAAAATGTAATATTATACAGCAGTCTGTTATGTGTCTCAAGAACTGGAAATAAATATATACACACATATTTTACACATATATATTTTATATATGTGTATGTGTGTGTATATGCAATTTTGTATTCTCAGGTGTCTACTTACTTGTAGGATCTATTTTCCATGTCTTGATATTAAAGTTGTAGAATGAGGCTGCAAGTTTTCCATATGACTTTATAAGAAACAAAACAAAACAACAACAACCAAAAAGCAAACTCCCTCCACTTCCACATAGGGAATACATTATGGTGTGTTCATAGTTATGATCTTCCCCTGCTCCTGAGATGTCTCCCTTGTCTGTTTGCTCATTGTTATCTCAGTGTCTTCTGTTGTTTGTTTGTCTTCTTCAGGAGGCACTGGAAACTGACACCAGGAACTCCCATGTGGGAGGTGGTTGCTCGACTGCTTGAGCCATATCTACTCCCTCTAGTTTTGATCTTTTAAAAGTGGTTGCACATTTTGGGGGACAGAGTGTCACACTGGAAGGTTAATCATAGGAATTTGTTGCATTTGCACATTTTAAAAGCAAATGGAACTACCATCAAAGGGAAAAAAATATATGCCAAAAATTAAAGAATGAAACAGGTTTTCTGTGATTACATGAGCGAAGAAATCTGGCTTCTTGTAAGAGGATTTCTATGACTTTTTCCTATTTATTTTATTTTTTTAATTGCTGTGGTAATAAGCACACTACAAGTTTTTCCCATATTAACCACTTATATGTGTATGATTCAGTGATATCAATTATACTCATAATATTGTGCAACCATCACCACTATCTACTATCAAAAATTTTTCATCATACCAAACAGAAAGTCTGCAACCATTAAACAATAACTCTCCATTGCCCCAGGCCCTTGTAACCACTAATCTACTTTTTATGTCTACAAATTTGCTTATTTTAGATATATATAAACTGAATCATATGATGTTTGTAATTTTGCATCCGGTTTATTTCTCTCAATGTAATGGTTTCAAGGTTTATCAGTGTTGTGGCATGTATTAGAACTTCATTCCTTTTTAGGGAAGAATAACATTGTATATGTGTATGCATGTGCCTGTGTGTTTGTGCATGTGTATATATATATAGAGAGAAATTTTTATTTTTATAAAATTTATTGTAGTATATCACACATACATAAACATATGTAAACAATAAGTGTAGAGTAATAGCTGTGAACTTACAAAACAAACATACATAAAATCATACACGGCTCTCATACCTCACCCTACTACCAATACCTTGCATTGTTGTGGAACATTTTTAACTAATGATTAAAGAGTATCTTCAACATACTGCTACGAATCAATTATTTTACATTTGGTGTATTTTTCCCCAACCCACCCTATTATTATTATTTTATATCAATTATACATGAACATATATAAACAATAAGTATATAATAAAAGTTGTGAACTTACAAGGCAAAAAAGCATTCATTATACAAGAGTTCCACACATCAACCCACCACCAACTCCTTGCTTTATCGTGAGACATTAGTTACAAATTATGAAATAATATCATCAAAATCTTACTACTAACCATAGTCCTTATCTTTCATTTGGTGTATTTCCCCCCCAACCATCTTATTATTTTTTATATATATTTTCATGACAGAAGTTATAATCTTAAAAAACAATCATGCATATGTGCAGAATTTCCATACAATACCCCTCAATTGACACACCACACTCTGGTGGAACATCTGTTATAGATTATGACATAATACCGTCAGATTATTACCAGGTCCATAGTGTATATTTGGCATGCTTTTTCCATACTTCCCATTATCAACACAGTACATTTTTGGCATAGATGCATGAATATTACATTATTACTGTTAACCACTGTTCATAGATCACTCCAGTTGTATTTTTCCCATGCTTCTCCACATTCCCACCACTGTGCAATAGTGATGGACATCTTCCCTAGTTCACAAAGGACATTCTTGTATCTGTACCATCAACCACAGTTCTCATCCACCTCTGGGTTTACTGTTATTCAGTCCCTGGACTATTCTTTGGTTTTCTGTCAATTGGCATTTATATCCCTGGACTACCCTTTTAAGCTACATTCTCATTTATAAACCAGCTATTACTCACTACAGTGTGTTACCATCAAATCTATAGATTTCCACACTTTTATAGTAAAGTTAATTGAAACTTATGCATACATTAGTCTTCAGTAGTACATCTCAGTCCTCCACTTATTTCCTGTAAGAATCTGCCACCAAGTCTTGAAGATATTTTTCTACATTTTCTTCTAAAAACTTTATGGCCCTTGCTTTTCTGTTCAGGTTTTTTTGATCCATTTTGAGCTAATTTTATTAAATTTATTATTAAATTTTATTAATTTTTTAAAATTTTGGTTATTTAAAAAAAATGTATTTTTTTTAATTAATTTTTTTTTATTGACTTTGTAATAATGTTACATTAAAAATATATATGTGAGGTCTCATTCATCCCCACCCCCCCACCCCCCCTCTCCCCCCCCAACAACACTCGTTTCCATCATCATGACACATCCATTGGATTTGGTAAGTACATCTTTGGGCACCTCTGCACCTTATAGACAATGGTCCACATCATGGCCCCCACTCTCCTCCATTCCATCCAGTGGGCCCTATGAGGATTTACAATGTCCGGTGATTACCTCTGAGGCACCATCCAGGGCAGCTCCATGTCCCAAAGACGCCTCCACCTCTCATCTCCTCCTGCCCTTCCCCATACCCATCGTCCACCATGTCCACTTTTCCCAATTCCATGCCACCTCTTCTATGTGGACATTGGATTGGTTGTGTCCATTGCACCTCTATGTCAAGAGGAGGCTCAGATTCCACATGGATGCTGGATGCAGTCCTCCCATTTTCAGTTGTAATCACTCTAGGCTCCATGGTGTGGTGATTGTCCTTCTTCAACTCCATCTTAGCTGAGTGTGGTAAGTCCAATAAATCAGATTGTAGGTGCTGGAGTCTGTTGAGGCTCAGGACCTGGCTATCACATTGTCGGTCCAGAGATTCAAATCCCCTAAATATATCTTAAACCCCAACGTTAACTGCACCTCCAGCACATTAGCATGAAAGACTTATGAAGGGAGATCCCATCTGAGTCCAGATTCATCACACATAAACACCATTTCCAAAGAGGGGCCATCTGCCCTGATAGTTAACCCCATCGGCCATGACCATAACTCTCATGGGTCTCTTTAGCCTTCAAAGGAACCATTATCTGGGGGTTGTATCTGCTTTATCTGTCTCTCTGACTCTGCTCAGTTGTGCATGAGGGCAATCCTTCTGCCAGCCTCCAGACTCTTTTTTAGAAACTCGTAGCCATATAAACTCATTTCTCCTTTCCATTTCCCCCTTACTTTAGGTCAAACAGCATTTTAAAGTCATGGTATTTTATGTAGACATGGATATTCTGCTGATCCGCATTGAACCTTCCGTATAAGGTCCTTTTCCAGTTGCATCATCAGTTGGTATTTGATAGTGGTCCCTCGTTGCCAGGGAGGCTCATCCCCGGGTGTCATGTCCCACGCTGGAGGGAAGGCATTGCATTTACATGCTGAGTTTGGCTTCGAGACTGGCCACATTTGAGTAACATGAAGGCTGACAGGAGGAAATTCCCAGGCACAATGTTGCTCTAGGCCTTGTTCTTATTTTAGGTTTATCAGCTCACAAGCATAGTCATTAGCATCAGGGGCTCACCGTTGAACCCTCACTCCCTCCCGGTCCCCGCCGCTGTACCTGGGAGACTGTCGCTGCTCCCCTAGGGACCATGACAGAGCACCACTGGCCAGGAACCCAGTACCCCCCCTGCTGTGGTTTCCAATTGTTGCCACCATGAGTATATCCAATCATTACCATGCACCCTGGACATATGTTCTGTATAGCTCCCTGTCAGCCATATATCACCTGTCATTGGTATCCCATACCAGTATTCCTCCTTTGCCATTGTTGAAACACTCTGTGATCCAGAACTCCCCGAAATTTGAGGCCCAATATAATGTCATGGTCCCTTACTAGGGAATGGCATATAGCGATGGGTTTAAAGGATAGATAAAGAACTTGGATAAAGTTAAATAAAGAACTTAGATAAAGAATGTTGACTTGAAAAAATTTCCACATCCTATCCTTTTTTTTTTTTTTTCCCCCCCCTAATTATTCAGCATTTCTTCATAGGAGTCCTAGACCACAGCAATGCATATATACAATATACAGCACTCCCATACATCCATCACATAACCTTTTCCCTTCCACAGCGATACTCTTACACCCTATTCACATCATATTTACTTAAAGTGATGTACAGAGTCTGAGATATTAGCTTTCTAACAAGGTAATATCTGTGCTTACATTATGGTGCATACTTTAGGATACACAGTTCTTTACATTTTTAGTTATCCTATGTTTTACATTATGGTTTACATTATCAGTCTATCATCTCCTATATGTTATGGTGTAATATTACATGTTTTATATCCATCCTTGTGTACTCTCAAGAAACTCCTCTCTTTCCCCCCATTTACTTTGGTTCCACACATTTAGCGTCCATTTTCCCTTCCACCTTGGTGCCCACAGTGACAGCCAACCTCCGTTTCCTGAGGAGCCACTTCCAGAGATAGATGGAATAGTGTTCAGGGCCTAACCTGCTCAACTGCCCCAATGCCCTGGGAGCCACCCTTTCTCTCGAGGGATAGAGTTCCCTCTATTTGGTGGCATCAGTCCTCCCCAGGATGTGGGTCCACCCCCACTCTCACTACTTGGGATTCTACCCCATGGTGTCACCCACTCTGGCAGAATGAGCATTTAGACATTCCCCAGGAGCCCGTCCTGCTTCAGACCCTCCCCTCCGAGCATTCTAAACAGGTAACCCTCTTTATTATATTTTGTTATGATTTTCTCGGCATTTTACTCTCCACCACCTCCTGTCCCTCTCCTGGTTCGTATGCTACCCCTCCCTCCCCCCACTTTTGGGCAACGTTACCCAACCGTCCCTCCCCAGCCACCCTCAAACCCGTAAAGCCCCAACCAAAGGTAACCCCTTGCCCCCATTTTATCTCTTCTTTGTGTTCATACTTACCACCATCTCGTCTTAAATTGCACCCCTGCAGACATCGGCTCATATCCTTCCTCCACCCTCCGATTTCCTGTAAGCCTATCGTTCAGTCTCTTGCTATCTAGGGCAGCTTGGTTATTTCATATCATTGAGGTCATGTAGTATTTGTCCTTCAATGTCTGGGTTGCTTCACTCAACATAAGGTTCTCAAGATTCATCCATGTTATCACATGTGTTTGTAGTGTGTTTGTTCTTACAGCCGAGTAGTATTCCATTGTGTGTATATACCACATTTTATTGATCCACTCATCTGTTGATGGGCATTTGGGTTGATTCCAACTTTTGGCAATAGTGAACAATGCTGCTATGAACATTGGTGTACATATATCGGTTTGTGTCCTTGTTTTCAGTTCTGCTGGCTATATTCCCAGCAGTGGTATTGCTGGGTCATATGGCAAATCTATGGCTAGTTTTTTGAGAAACCGCCATACTGTTCTCCAGAATGGTTGGATCCTTCTGCATTCCCACCAGCAGTGGATGAGTGTTCCCCTTCCTTCACATCCTCTCCAGCACTTGTATTCTTCTGTTTTTTTTCATAGCTGCCAATCTTATGGGTGTAAGATGGTATCTCATTGTGGTTTTGATTTGCATTTCCCTGATAGCTAGAGATTTGGAACATTTTTTCATGTGCTTTCTTGCCATTTGTATTTCTTCTTCGGAGAAGTGTCTGTTTAAGTCTTTTTCCCATTTTTTAAATGGGTTGTTTATCTTTTTATTTTCAAGATATAGGAGTTCTTTATATATGCAAGTTATAAGTTTCTTATCAGATATATGATTGCCAAATATTTTCTCCCACTGTGTGGGCTCCCTTTGTACTTTCTTGACAAACTCCTTTGAGGTGCAGAAGGCTTTAATTTTGAGGAAGTCCCATTTATCTATTAGTTCTTTTGCTGCTCGTGCTTTTGGTGAGATATTCATAAATCTATTTCCTATTACTAGGTCCTGTAGATGTTTTCCTACACTGCTTTCTAAGGTTTTTATGGTCTTGGCTCTTATATTTAGGTCTTTGATCCATCTTGAGTTGATCTTTGTATAAGGTGTGAGATGGTAATCCTCTTTCATTCTTCTACATATGGCTATCCAGTTCTCCAGACACCATTTGTTGAATAGGCCACTCTCTCCCAATTGAGAGGGTTTGGTGGGTTTATCGAATATTATGTGGCTGTATATGTGAGGTTCTATATCAGAGCTTTCAATTCGATTCCATTGGTCTATGTGTCTCTCCTTATGCCAATACCATGCTGTTTTCACCACCGTAGCTTTATAGTATGTTTTGAAGTCAGGTAGTGTGATTCCTCCAATTTCGTTTTTCTTTTTCAGTATGTCTTTGGCTATTCGGGGTCTCTTTCCTTTCCAAATAAATTTCATAGTTAGTTTTTCTAGTTCCTTAAAGAATGCTGCGTTGATTTTTATTGGGATTGCATTGAATGTGTAGATCAGTTTTGGTAGGATAGACATCTTAATAATGTTCAGTCTTCCTATCCATGAAAAAGGAATAGTCTTCCATTTATTTAGGTCTTCTTTGATTTCCTTGAACAATCTTGTATAATTCTCATTGTATAAGTTCTTTACCTCTTTAGTTAAATTTATTCCTAAGTATTTGATTTTTTTATTTACTATTGTGAATGGTATTTGTTTCTTGATTTCCTCCTGATCTTGCTCATTATTGGTGTACAGAAATGCTACTGATTTTTGCGCATTGATCTTATAACCTGCGACTTTACTAAACTCATTTATGAGTTCTAGAATCTTCGTTGTAGATGTCTCAGGGTTTTCTATGTATAGGATCATGTCATCTGCAAATAATGAAATTTTGACTTCTTCCTTTCCAATTTGAATGCCTTTTATTTCTGGTTCTTGCCTCAGTGCTCGTGCAAGTACTTCTAAGACAATGTTAAATAGGAGCGGAGACAGTGGGCATCCTTGTCTTGTTTCTGAGTTTAGAGGGAAGGAGTCTAGGATTTCTCCATTGTAAACAATATTGGCTTTAGGTTTTTCATATATACTCTTTATCATGTTCAAAAAATTCCCTTGTATTCCAATCTTTTGGAGTGTTTTTATCAAGAAAGGGTGCTGTATTTTGTCAAATGCTTTTTCTGCATCAATAGATATAATCATGTGATTTTTTTCCTTCAATCTGTTTATATGGTGTATTACGTTGATTGATTTTCTTATGTTGAACCATCCTTGCATACCTGGGATGAATCCCACTTGGTCGTGGTGTATAATACGTTTAATGTGTTGTTGAATACGATTAGCAAGTATTTTGTTGAGTATTTTTGCGTCTAGGTTCATTAGAGAAATTGGTCTGTAATTTTCCTTTCTTGTGATGTCTTTGTTTGGCTTTGGTACTAGGGTAATGTTAGCATCATAGAAGGAGTTGGGTAATGTTCTTTCCGTTTCGATGTTTTGGAATAGTTTCAGCAGGATTGGTGTCAGTTCTTTCCGGAATGTTTTGTAGAATTCACCTGTGAAACCATCTGGCCCTGGGCTCTTCTTAGTTGGGAGATTTTTGATAACTGATTCTATCTCTCTGCTTGTGATTGGTTTGTTAAGATCATCAATTTCTTCTTTCGTCAATATGGGCTGCTTATGTGTTTCTAGGAATTTGTCCATTTCCTCTAGATTGTCATTTTTGTTGGAATATAGTTTTTCAAAATATCCTCTTATGATAGTCTTTATTTCTGTGGGGTCAGTGGTGATATCGCCTTTCTCATTTCTTATTTTGTGTATTTGCATCTTCTCTCTTTTTTTCTTTGTTAGTGTTGCTAAAGGTTTGTCAATTTTGTTAATCTTCTCAAAAAACCAGCTCTTGGTTTTGTTTATCTGTTCAAGTGCTTTCTTATTTTCTATTTCATTTAGTTCTGCTCTTATCTTTGTTATTTCCTTCCTTCTTCTTCCTGTTGGGTTACTTTGTTGTTGTTTTTCTAGTTCCTTCAAATGTGCAGTTAGTTCTTCAATTTTTGCTCTTTCTTCTTTTTTGATATATGAATTTATGGCTATAAACTTCCCTCTCAGTACTGCTTTTGCTGCATCCCATAAATTTTGGTATGTTGTGTTGTCATTATCATTTGTTTCAAGGTAGTCATTGATTTCTTTTGAGATTTCCTCTTTGACCCACTGTTTTTCTAAGAGTGTGCTGTTTAATTTCCAAATCGTGGGGTGAAATCTGGGCTTCTGTCCCTTGCAAATCTCCAGCTTGACTCCACTGTGGTCAGAGATAATGTTTTGTATGATTTCAATCTTTCTGAATTCGTTCAGCCTTTCTTTGTGGCCTAGCATATGATCTATCTTGGAGAATGATCCATGTGCGCTTGAGAAAAATGTATATCCTGCTGTGTTTGGGTGTAGCGATCTATATATGTCTATTAGATCGAGCTCCTCTAATATACTATTCAGATGTTTTGTTTCTTTGGTGATTCTCTTTTGAGATGTTCGGTCCAGATTTGATAGTGGTGTATTGAAATCCCCCACTATAATTGTAGATGTATCTATTCTTTCACTTAGTTTTTCCAGCGTTTGCCTGACGTATTTAGAGGCACCCTTGTTAGGGGCATAGATATTTATGATTGTTCGATCTTCTTGACAGATTTTCCCTTTCACTAAAATGTAGTATCCTTCTTTGTCTCTCACAATTGTTTCACATTTAAAGTCTATTTTGTCTGATATTAATATAGCTACTCCTGCCTTTTTTTGGTTATTGTTAGCTTGTATGATTGTTTTCCAGCCATTCACTTTCAGTCTCCATGCGTCTCTGGGTCTAAAATGTGTCTCTTGTAGACAGCATATGGATGGGTCATATTTCCTTATCCAATGTCCCAGTCTGAATCTTTTGATAGGTGAGTTTAATCCGTTGACATTCAGTGTTATTACTATCAAGGAATTATTTGTGTTAGCCATATTTTGATTGGATTTGTGTTTGTCATATTTTGTTTGTATATATTTTTTTGTCTTTTTTGTTGTTGTTGTTGGTCTTATACTCTCCTCCAACTTTGCCTTTCCTGTTTTTTCCTTTCTTCCTGCAGAACTCCCTTTAGAATTTCTTGAAGGGGAGGTTTCTTGTTGGTATACTCTTTCAGTTTCTGTTTGTCTGTGAATATTTTGAACTCTCCATCATGTTTGAATGCTAGTTTAGCTGGATAGAGTATTCTTGGTTGGAAGTTCTTTTCCTTTAGTACCTTGACTATATCATACCACTGTCTTCTTGCCTCCATGGTTTCAGAAGAGAAATCAGCACTTAATCTAATTGAGCTTCCCTTGTATGTGATGGTTTTCTTTTCTCTTGCTGCTTTTAGGATTTTCTCTTTGTCTTGAGCCTTGGATAATTTGATAAATATATGTCTTGGGGTGGGCCTGTTGGGGTTTATGACTTGTGGAGTGCGCTGTGCTTCTTGGATATGTACATCTGTCTCTTTCAGTAGATTTGGGAAGTTTTCAGCCATTATTTCCTGCAACACTCCTTCTGACCCCTTTCCCTTCTCTTCACCTTCTGGAATGCCTATAATACGTATGTTTGAGTGTTTTGCATTGTCATTCAGGTCCCTAAATCCTAATTGGATTTTTTCTATCTTCTTATTGACCCCTTCTACTATCTGTTTGATTTCTGATGTACTGTCTTCCACATCACTAATTCTCTGCTCTGTCTCTTCTAGTCTGCTGATATTTGCTGCAAGTGTATTTTTGATTTCTTGAACTGTGGTGTTCATTCCCATCATATCTGTTATGTTTTTGCGTATGTCTGCAATTTCCCCTCCAAGTGATGTCTTCATGTTGTTAACCTCTTTCAGTACTGCATCAAATTTGTCGGTGATAAATGTTCTGAGTTCTTTCATTGCTTGTGCCAAGTTTTGCTCCCCTTCGTGATTATTGGTTTGTTGATTGGATTCAGTCATGTTTTCCTGATTATTGGTTTGGTTTGTAGATTTTTGTTGCTTTCTGGTCATCTCTTTATTTTGTCGAATTTAATCAGTTCCTTAGCTTCTTTGTCTACTTTTGGAGGTTAATTAGTTGTTATTTTTGCATAGGTGTTATATCTTCTCTTTGTCACTTTTTTCTTCTTATTCAAGTTACTTGTTGTTGGTTAAGTTCACTTTAGAAGAAAGTATTAGTGTTGGGAAAAGGCAATTGTGTCAGCAAGGGAAAAGTGTAAAGTAGTATTAGTAATGTATGTTAACAAAGCAAGAATATGAGATCTGGGAGGATGGAGGTTAGATTCATGTAGATTGTATAGAGTTATAGCTGTAGGTAGAGTACCTTTTATGAAGTAGATGACTGAATATAGGCAGAATATGGTATGAACTACAAAGCTATTGTTTTCATGAGAGAGGGAAAAAGAAAAGAAAGGTAATAGTTTCAAGAGTGGATAACAGACAGAAAACAGGACAAAGGTATTAGAAATTAAGAGTTAGACAGTTTGTGGGTCAAAGAATGGGAGGTGGGGGGTGGAATATAGGAGAGACAGTAGATGATAGTGGATATCAAGATGCAGGGGAAGGGGGATAGTGTAGGTAGCCTAAATCAGTTCACACAGAAATGAGGTAGTGGAGGATGGGAAAACCCAGTAAATATGAGGTGTTCCCTGTAGCACCTATTGTGTACTTGAATTAAAATAAAATAAGTGGAAAATGAGGGACAAGAGGGAAAGAGAAAACCGGAAAAAAAAAAACACTAATTATAATAAAGAAAAAAAAAGAAAGACAAGAAGAAAGGAAGAAAGAAAAAGAGGATAGGCACACGGTGGGGAACAGATAGGGCGAAGAGAGATACAGGTATACACGTGTCACAATTACAACACTATCTAAAACAACAAGCAAAAAACCCCCTAAATAACTGTATATATATAAAAAAAAAAAGGACTTTGGGGGGCACGCTAGGAGAAAAGACTAGGGGATAATGCAATATTAGCAATCAAGGCGTCAAAAAGAGTAGAAAATAAGATAAAGTGAAAATAAAAACAAAACAATATGAACCAATAAAGATAAAACGCAAACGTTAAGGTCCAGAGCACTCAAGGACCCCAGGTAGACCCCAGGGCATGATGGATTCGGGGGTGGAAAGTCTGAGACACTGAAGACTCAAGAGGTGTGAGTCTGGGGTGTGGACCGCCAGAGTCCAGGGGACCCAGACCTGGCAACCTCAAATCTGGTCCAGAGAAAGCTTAGGAGCCCCGCAGTGCAACACAGCCCTCAGGGATCTCCGTAGCTGGGTGTCAGCCCCGTGGGGGAAGCCAGATCGGCGAATTCTATATTGAATGTCTGATCTCTGAAATTCACCTAACTCCTCAGGGTATCAGCCTTTGGACAGCTCCCTCCCTGTGCTCCCACGCAACGGCCACTTGAGGGCGCCTCTACACCACGGCCAGTTCAATGACCCAGATCCCAAGCCCCGCCGGGTGGGGTGGGCTTCAGCTGGAAACGCCGAAAACAGACTCTAAGATCCGAAATCCCAAACTTCGCAAAATATTCCCCAATCTGCTTCCAGACGTGTCCTCCTCCCTCACTGCACCCTACAACAGTCTCCCAATTGTGTCCCCTTATTGTCCAAAATCCAATTCCGTTGCAGATCGGCAGCCGGACCTGTGGGGATGGGGCTCCAGGCGGAAGCCCCCCTGTCCGGAGGCTAAAACGTCCCCCGCTTCACAGGGAAACACCGTCTGTCTCCGCAAATCAATCTGCAAAGGAGTCTTGTCCCAACAATCCCTCACCAGCCAGCCCAGTATCCACGAATTTTTCAGCACCACAAAGCCTCTAGAATAAGGAAAAAAAAAACACAAACCCTGGCCGCCGCGGCTCCGGAGCTGCAAGAGCGCCCGCTACAGCGGCTCCGCCCACCCAAGGAGGGAACTTCCCGCGCCCAGCTGGGACCTCCGTTTATATATTATAGACGTATCCTCTCTGTTACCTTCCCACCGAATTGACGTCCAGACACCTTCCAACCAGCAAAAATCCCCGAAACAGCGCGGTCCCAAAGAGCCTTCAACGCTGCCCAGCCGCCCCCTGCAGAGACACTACCAGGCAAGCTCACGCTGCCACCATCTTGCCGGAACCTACCCAAAAAATGTATTTTTTTAATTTATTTTTCTCCTCTTCCCCCTGTTGTCTGCTCTCTGTGTCCATTTGCTGTGTGCTCTTCTGTGTCCCCTTGCATTCTTGTCAGGTGGCACTGGGAAACTGTGCCTTTTTTTTGTTGTGTCATCTTGCTGCATCAGCTCTCCATGTGTGCGGTGCCACTCCTGGGCAGGCTGTGCTTTTTTCAAGTGGGGCGACTCTCTTTGCAGGGTGCATTTCTTGCACGTGGGACACACCTATGCAGGTGACACCACTTGGCATGGCACTCCTTGCACATGGCAGCACTGTGCATGAGCCAGCTCACCACACAGGTCAAGAGGACCTGGGTATAAAACCCTGGACCCTCCATATGGTAGGCAGACACTCTATCAGTTGAGCCATGGCTGCTCCCCTCTTTTGGTTATGAATATCCAGTTCCTCAGCACCATTTTTTGAATGGAATGTCCTGCCTGAGCTGGGTGGGTTTGACAATCTTGTCAAAAATCACTCAACCACAGATGTGAGGGTCTGTTACTGAACAATCGGTCCAGTTCCATTGGTCTATGTGTCTGTCTTTATTCCAGTACCATGCTATCTTTACCACTGAAGCTAGGTAATATGATTTAAGGTCCAAAAGTGAGAGTCCTTAAACTTCGCGTGTCATTTTTAAGATGTTTCTGGTTATTCAGGACCCCTTACCTGTCCAAGTAAATTTGTTAAGTGCGATAATTGTGCTTTTCATTTATTTTAAAATGTTTGTGAAATTTTTCTTGGGATTGCATTTAATCTGTATATCAATTTTAGTAGAACTGACATCTTAATGATATTTAGTCTTCCAATTGGTGAGCATGGAATGTTCTTCCTTATTTAGGTTTTTAAAAATTTCTTTTAACAATGAGTTATAGTTTCCTTAATACAAGGGCTTTACATTGTTGGTTAACTTTATTCCTAAATATTTGGATTTCATCTGTTGTATTTTATTTTCACCATTCTTTTGAGACTTCAGTTACTTTTACTGATAGAATCTTCATCTCTAGACTCTCTTGCAAGCCTGTCTCTCCTGTCTTTTCTTTTCAGATTGTAGCACACCACTTAGTATTTCCTGCAAAACCACTCTCTTGGTTATGAACTCTCAGTGTCTGTTTATCTGTGAATATTCTAAACTCTCTCATTTTTGAAAGACAATTTTGTCAGATATTAGATTCTTGGCAGGAAGTTTTTCTCTTGTAGTATCTTAAATATATCATACCATTGTCTTTCCTCCATGGTTTCTGATGAAAAATCGGTACTTAATGTCATTGGTATCCCATATATGTTATGCATTGCGGTTCTTTTGTTGCTCTCAGAATTCTCTCTTGGTCTTTGCCATTTTCCATTCTGATTAGTATGCATCTCTGATGAGGTCTATTTGCATTTATTCAGATGTGAGTACATTGTGCTTCTTGGACATGGATATCCATGTCCTTCAAAAGGGTTGGGAAATTTTCTACCATTATTTCTTCAAATATTCCTTTTTTCTTCTCTTTTCCTTCTGGGACAACCATGACATCTTGTACATCTCTTGCTGTTTTTTTGTTCCCTGAGACCTTGTTCAATTTTTTCCATTCTTTTCTTCATCTGTTCTTTTGTATGTTCATGCTCAGAGGCCATTTCTTCAAGCTCACCAATTCTTTCTTCTGCCTCCTCAAATCCTCTATTATATGATTCCAGTGTATTTTTAATTTCATTTATTGAACATTTCATTCCCATAAAATCTGCTATTTTTTGTGCGTATTCTTTCAACTTCTTTGTTGTTATCCAATGTCTGTTTAATATCCGTAATCTCTTTAGCCATCTCATTGAATTTATTAAGGAGATTTGTTTGAACATCTATGATTAGTTGTCTCAACTCTTTAATGTGATCTGGAGGATAGTCTTGTCCTTTTAACTGGGCCATATCTTCCTGTTTCTTGGTGTAGATTGTAATTTTTTGTTGGTGTCTTGGCATCTAGCTTGCTAGATGTATTTATTTATTCTGGGTGCAGTTTCTGTCTTTAGTTTAAGGCTTTCTTGTCCTTTCTCCTTTGCTCATTGTGCAGTAGGAGCCAAAGTTGTAGTTGGTGCTGTAAACTGTGGAGGCTCAAGCTGCCCTTATTGCCTGAGGAACCAATGAATCATCTCCCAATGTTCTCCTTTGTCAGGGTTAGGGACAGGGTCACAGCTGTATGTAATAATCCACATCATGCAGGCCTAGACTATAGTGGTGCAGGGAGGCTGATGAAGCTTCATGACCATTTCTTTCCTGCCTGGCATGGGGTCAGAGCTATAAGTATGGGCAGCAATCTATGCCATGTGTGTCCAAAATAACTGCACTTGTCTTTGCATAATTCTGGCTATTCAATCTGGGCCAGCCAAATGTACCTGCAGTTACCCGGAGAGTGTGGTGCAGGGCCCCCCAGCTTCCAACCTGCCAGAGGTAGTTCTGAAGCCTAGGCTAGGGTTACAGGCTGATCTGGGTGAAGGAAGCCCATCCCTACCAGTGCTATGATTTTCAGTAGCTTGCCATCAGCAGCTAGCCATCTCTTCCTACCCTGTTTTTTGTAAATGGAGCTTCTAATTCCAGTCATGAAATAGCTCCTGAGGCAGCTTGCCCTGCCAGACAGAGTAGGATGATCCTTAGCCTCAATGGCATGTTTTGTATTTTCCCAAAAGGGTTGGTGCAGGTCCCCCCATCTTCCTTTCTGCCAGAAGTGGGCCTGGGGCTTATGCCAGAGCTGCAATCCAATCTGCATGGGAAGAAGCTGGTCTCTACCAGAACCTAGATCACCAGTCATCCCTGCTTTGCCTCAGAGCTACAATCCAATCTTGATGGAAAGAAACCAGTCCCAACCCACACTGTGACCTCCAATCAGCCTTGCTTCCCCTCAAGCACCTGGGATGGAGCCAAAATGGCAGCGATGGCCTCTTTCTGATTTGGACAAGGTCAAACCTTAGCTGCTTCTAAGACTACACTTTAGCCCACCAAACCCATGAATCAGCAGCTGAAGCTACTGCCCAACTGTCTCTTCCTCATGCATTATTAGGAAGTGGAACTTCCAATTCCAGTAGCAGAATAGCTCCTGAAGTGGCTTGTGCTGCCAGGGGATGATGGGCACCAGTGTCTGGGTCATGGAGTGCTCTTCTCAGGAATCTTCTCCACAGATGGGCAGTCTCCTCCCTCTGTTCCCTCAAGGATGCTCCAGGATACTTCTTTGGTCTCCTGGAGACACCCAACCAGTGCTTTAGATAGCTCTTGGTGATTATTAACTGCCCTGTAGCAAGAGTTGACTCTAGGATCTCATTATTCTGCCACCATCTTGCTGGTTGTCCTATATAGATAGCATTTTTTTCACTCATTCATCTACTTTTTAAAATTTATTTTTTAATTGAATTTTTTGAAGATACATAGATCACAAAAAATGATACATTAAAAAATATAAATGTTCCTATATGCCCCACACCCCACCCCACTCCTCCCACATCAATAATCTCTTTCATCATTGTGGTACATTCACTGCATTTGGTGAATACATTTTGGAGCACTGCCACACTACATGGATAGTAGTTTGCATTGTAGTTTACACTCTCCCCCAGTCATTCAGTGGGTTATGGCATGATACATAATGCCCAGCATCTGTCCCTGCAAATCATTTAGGACAACTCCAAGTCCCAAAAGTGCACCCACATCACCTCTCTTCTTCCTTTTCCCTGCCCTCAGCAACTACCGTGGACACTTTCTCCATATCTATGGTACAATTTCTTCCATCACTAGTCACAATAGTTCTATAGTAGAATACCAGTGAGTCCACTCTAATCCATATTTTGTTCCTCTGTCCTGTGGACCCTGGAATGATCTTATTGTGGTTTTGGTTTGCATTTCTCTATTGCCTAATGATGATGAGCATTTTTTCATGTGTTTATTTGGTGAAATGTCTATTTTAAGTCCTTTTTCCATTTAGTAATTGGGTTGTTTGTCCTTTGGTTGTTGTGATGTAGCAGTTCTTTATATTTTCTGGGTATTATTTTCTTTCCATATATTTTCTTCCATTCTATAGGTATTCTTTCCACTTTCTTTTTTTTTTTTTTTTATATGATGTCCCATTCAACCCCACCACCCCCACCCCACCACTCCCCACCCAGCAACATTCATTTCCATCATCATGACACATCCATTGCATTTGGTAAGTACATCTCTGGGCATCTCTGCACCTCATGGTCAATGGTCCACATCATGGCCCATACTCTCCCCCATTCCATCCAGTGGGCCCTGGGAGGATTTACAATGTCTGGTGATTGCCCCTGAAGCACCATCCAGGGCAACTCCAAGTCCCAAAGGTGCCTCCACATCTCATCTCTTCTTGCCATTCCCCATACCCATCAGCCACCATGTCCACTTTTCCCACTTCAATGCCACCTTTTCTCTGTGGACCTTGGATTGCTTGTGTCCGTTGCACCTCTATGTCAAGAGGAGGCTCAGATTCCACATGGATACTGGATACAATCCGCCTCCTTTCAGTTGTAGGCACTCTAGGCTCCATGGTGTGGTGGTTGTCCCTCTTCAACTCCATCTTAGCTGAGTGAGGTGAGTCCAATAAATCTGATTGTAGGAGCTGGAGTCTGTTGAGGCTCAGGGTCTGCCTATCATATTGTCAGTCCAGAGATTCAAATCCCCTAAATATATCTTAAACTCCAACACCAACTACAATTCCAGTAAAGTAACATGAAAGTCTTATGAAAAGAGATCCCATCTGAGTCCAGTTTCATCATGCAGAAACACCAGCTCCAAAGAAGGGCCGTCTGACATGGCATTGAACCCCATCTGTCATGACCATAGAACCCGTGGTTCTCTTTAGCCCTCCAAGGAACCAATACCTGGGCATTGTATCTACTTTATCTGTGTCTTAGACTCTGCTCAGTTGTACATAAGGGCAATCCTTCTGACAGCCTCCAGACTCTTTTTTAGAGACTCGTAGCCATATAAACTCATTTCTCCTTTCCTTTTCCCCCTTACATTAGGTCAAACAGCATTTTAAAGTCATGTTATTATATGTAGACCAGGATATTCTGCTGATCCGCATCGAACCTTCAATTCAAGGTCGTTTTCCAGTTGCATCATCAATTGGTAGTTGATAGTGATCCCTCAGTGCCAGGGAGGCTCATCCCCGGGTGTCATGTCCCTCACTGTCTTTCCACTTTCTTGATGATGTCCTTTGATGCACAAATGTTTTTCATTTTGATGAAGTCAAATTTATCTATTCTATTTTTGTTCTTTTTTTTTTTTGGTCAAATCTATCAATCTTTTACCAAATCCTAGGTCATGGTGATGTGCTCTTAAGTTATCTTGTAAGAGTTCTAATATTTTAGCTCTTATATGTAGCTCTTTTACCATATTTAGTTAATTTTTGTTCATGGCATGAGGTAAGGTTCCAGCTTTATTCTTTTGCATGTAGTTATCTAGTTTAACCAACACCATTTACAGAAGAGATGATTATTTCCCTATTTCTTGTACCTAACACTCTTGTCAAAAATCAAGTGGCCTTGGATGTGAGGGTTTATTTCTAAATTCTCAGTTCTATTCCATTGGTCAATTTATCCTTATGCCAGTACCACAATGTTTTGAATTATAGCTGCTTTGTAGTAAGTTTGCAACCTGGAAATATGTACCCTTCACCTTTGTTCTTTTTCTTCTGGATGTTTTGAGCTATTCAGGGCCCCTTACCATTCCATAGGAATTTGAAGATTAGCTTTTCCATTCACGCAAAAAAGGCAGCTGTAATTTTGATCAAGATTGTGTAGAATCTGTAAATCCCTTTAGGTGATACTGACATCTGAACAATATTATAATCTTTCTACACATCCATACAGGATATCTTTACATCTTTTTTATTCTTTGAACTGTTTCATGAATTGCAATTAATGGATGTTTCAGTTCATGAAGCAGAGGTAAATTGGTAATGTAGAAGGGGAAATATAAATCTGTTTCTGGCTTGTTAGAAGCTTCATGACCTGCTTTGATATTAAAAAAAAAAAAACTCAACTGTTTCAAGCAGATGACTTATCCACTGTAACAAGTGGGGGTTCTACATCAAATTAAAAAAAAAAGTCTAGGAGGGAAATCTTTGAGTGGTGGGGAAAAAATAAATATTGACATAAACTCTGATTGAGTATAAAATATTTTTGCACAAATAGGTTGATATGCCTTTGCCTCCAAATGAAATATAAATTTAATTAGAAAATCTTTCAAGTTAAAGTAATTCTTAATTTAACTTGTTTTATAAACTAATAATCACTTATAAATCTAAGATATGGGGAACGCAAGAATGCTCAGAGAAAGTGGAACTTTAGCTCCTAAATTGGTAAATCTGCTTTCCTGTCCTCTATAAAACTTTCTTCTAAGGAACTATTTACTCAAAGAAAGTCAAACTATAATATTTAAGAGAGAGGGGGCAAGATGGCGGCTGAGTGAACATCCCTGTTAGGGTCTTCTGCAGGGAATCGGCTGGGCGGCGTTGGAGACTCTTTGGGACCGGATTGTTTCGGGATTTTTGCTGGTCCGGAGGTTTCTGGACATCGATTTGGAGGGAAGGTAACAGAGAGGATTCGTCTGTGAAATATACACGGAGATCCCAGCTACCTGTAGAGGATTCCCTCCTTGGGTAGGCGGAGACGAGGCATCTAGCCCCGCTCGGTGGGGCTGAGCCAGGCTGGGCCGCAGCGGCGGACGCCGGAGCCGGGCCGGGGTGCGCCCCAGCGGCGAGCGGGGCTGGGCGGGGCTGGGCGGGGCCGAGCCAGGCCGAGCCAGGCCGCGGTAGCGTTTGGAGCCGGGCGGGGCCGGTTCAGGCCGTGGCTGCGGGCCGTGGTAGCCTTTGGAGCCGGGCGGGGCCGGTTCAGGCCGCGGCTGCGGGAGGTGGACACCGGAGCCAGGCCTGGGCCGCTGTAGCGAGCGGAGCCGGGCGTAGCCGGGCCGGGCTGCGGCGGCATACGGAGCCGGGCGGGGCCGGTGCAGGCCACGGTGGCGAGAGGCGGACGCCGGAGCTGGGCCGGGCCGCTGTAGCGAGCGGAGCCAGGCGGGGCCGGGTCAGGCCGCGGCGGGTATGGAGCCGGGCAGGGCCGGTCCAGGCCGCGGTGGCGGGAGGTGGACGCCGGAGCCGGCTGGGCCACTATAGCGAGCGGAGCCGGGCGGAGCCAGGCCAGGCCAAGGCGGCGTGAGGAGCCAGGCAGAGCCGGTCCAAGCCTCCGCGGCGGGCAGAGCCGGGCCTGCCGAGGGGTTTCTGTTTTTTTTTTTTTTTTAATTTATTTTACTTAATTTTTTTTCTTTTTTTTTTTTGGAGCATCTGCAGTACTGGGGAGTTCGTGGGCCCTGGGCGGCCTATTGGGGGTTTGTGGGAAGGGAGGTGCTTGCAGACCCATTTGGGCAGACAGACGGGGGGTTTTAGGGCAAAGCGGGGGGAAGTTGTTGTTTTAGATAGTGTTGCAATTGTGACACGTGTGTACCTGTATCTCTCTTCTCCCTATCCGTTCCCCACCGTTTGCCCATCCTCTTTCTTTCTTCCTTTCTTCTTGTCTTTCTTTTTTCTTTATTATAATTAGTTTTTTTTTTTTCGGTTTTCTCTTTCCCTCTTGTCCCTCATCTTCCACTTATTTTTACTTTAATTCAAGTATACAATAGGTGCTACAGGGAACACCTCACATTTGCTGGGTTTTCCCATCCTCCACTGCCTCATTTCTGTGTGAACTGATTTAGGCTACCTACACTATCCCCCTTCCCCTGCATCTTGATATCCACTATCATCTACTGTCTCTCCTATATTCCACCCCCCACCCCCCATTCTTTGATCCACAAAGTGTCTAACTCTTAATTTCTAATACCTTTGTTCTGTTTTCTGTCTATTATCCACTCTTGAAACTATTACCTTTCTTTTCTTTTTCCCTCTCTCATGAAAACAATAGCTGTGTAGTTCATACCATATTCCTCCCAAATTCAGTCATCTACTTCATAAAAGGTACTCTACCTACAGCTATAACTCTATACAATCTACATGAATCTAACCTCCATCCTTCCAGATCTCATATTCTTGCTTTATTAACATACATCACCAATACAACTTTACACTTTTCCCTTGCTTACACAATTGCCTTTCCCCAACACTAATACTTTCCTCTAAAGTGAACTTAACCAACAACAAGTAACTAGAATAAGAAGAAAAAAGTGACAAAGAGAAGATATAACACCTGTGCAAAAATAACAACTAATTAACCTCCAAGAGCAGACAAAGAAGCTAAGGAACTGATTAAATTCGTCAAAATAAAGAGATGACCAGAAAGCAACAAAAATCTACAAACCAAACCAATAATCAGGAAAACATGGCTGAATCCAATCAACAAACCAATAATCACGAAGGGGAGCAAAACTTGGCACAAGCAATGAAAGATCTAAGAACATTTATCACCGACAAATTTGATGCAGTAATGAAAGAGGTTAACAACATGAAGACATCACTTGGAGGGGAAATTGCAGACATATGCAAAAACATAACAGATATGATGGGAATGAACACCACAGTTCAAGAAATCAAAAATACACTTGCAGCAAATATCAGCAGACTAGAAGAGACAGAGCAGAGAATTAGTGATGTGGAAGACAGTACATCAGAAATCAAACAGATAGTAGAAGGGGTCAATAAGAAGATAGAAAAAATCCAATTAGGATTTAGGGACCTGAATGACAATGCAAAACACTCAAACATACGTATTATAGGCATTCCAGAAGGTGAAGAGAAGGGAAAGGGGTCAGAAAGAGTGTTGCAGGAAATAATGGCTGAAAACTTCCCAAATCTACTGAAAGAGACAGATGTACATATCCAAGAAGCACAGCGCACTCCACAAGTCATAAACCCCAACAGGCCCACCCCAAGACATATACTTGTCAAATTATCCAATGCTCAAGACAAAGAGAAAATCCTAAAAGCAGCAAGAGAAAAGAAAACCATCACATACAAGGGAAGCTCAATTAGATTAAGTGCTGATTTCTCTTCTGAAACCATGGAGGCAAGAAAACAGTGGTATGATATAGTCAAGGTACTAAAGGAAAGAAATTTCCAACCAAGAATACGTTATCCAGCTAAACTAGCATTCAAATATGATGGAGAGTTCAAAATATTTGCAGACAAACAGAAACTGAAAGAGTATACCAACAAGAAACCTCCCCTTCAAGAAATTCTAAAGGGAGTGCTGCAGGAAGAAAGGAAAAAACAGGAAAGGCAAAGTTGGAGGAGAGTATAAGACCAACAACAACAACAAAAAAGACAAAAAAAAAATATACAAACAAAATATGACAAACACAAATCCAATCAAAGTATGGCTAACACAAATAATTCCTTGATAGTAATAACACTGAATGTCAACGGATTAAACTCACCTATCAAAAGATTCAGACTGGGACATTGGATAAGGAAATATGACCCATCCATATGCTGTCTACAAGAGACACATCTTAGACCCAGAGACGCATGGAGATTGAAAGTGAAAGGCTGGAAAACAATCATACAAGCTAACAATAACCAAAAAAAGGCAGGAGTAGCTATATTAATATCAGACAAAATAGACTTTAAATGTGAAACAATTGTGAGAGACAAAGAAGGATACTACATTTTAGTGAAAGGGAAAATCTGTCAAGAAGATCGAACAATCATAAATATCTATGCCCCTAACAAGGGTGCCTCTAAATACGTCAGGCAAACGCTGGAAAAACTAAGTGAAAGAATAGATACATCTACAATTATAGTGGGGGATTTTAATACACCACTATCAACTCTGGACAGAACATCTCAAAAGAGAATCACCAAAGAAACAAAACATCTGAATAGTATATTAGAGGAGCTCGATCTAATAGACATATATAGATCGCTACACCCAAACACAGCAGGATATACATTTTTCTCAAGCGCACATGGATCATTCTCCAAGATAGATCATATGCTAGGCCACAAAGAAAGGCTGAATGAATTCAGAAAGATTGAAATCATACAAAACATTATCTCTGACCACAGTGGAGTCAAGCTGGAGATTTGCAAGGGAAAGAAGCCCAGATTTCACACCACGATTTGGAAATTAAACAGCACACTCTTAGAAAAACAGTGGGTCAAAGAGGAAATCTCAAAAGAAATCAATGACTACCTTGAAACAAATGATAATGACAACACAACATACCAAAATTTATGGGATGCAGCAAAAGCAGTACTGAGAGGGAAGTTTATAGCCATAAATTCATATATCAAAAAAGAAGAAAGAGCAAAAATTGAAGAACTAACTGCACATTTGAAGGAATTAGAAAAACAACAACAAAGTAACCCAACAGGAAGAAGAAGGAAGGAAATAACAAAGATAAGAGCAGAACTAAATGAAATAGAAAATAAGAAAGCACTTGAACAGATAAACAAGACCAAGAGCTGGTTTTTTGAGAAGATTAACAAAATTGACAAACCTTTAGCAACACTAACAAAGAAAAAAAGAGAGAAGATGCAAATACACAAAATAAGAAATGAGAAAGGCGATATCACTACTGACCCCACAGAAATAAAGACTATCATAAGAGGATATATTGAAAAACTATATTCCAACAAAAATGACAATCTAGAGGAAATGGACAAATTCCTAGAAACACATAAACAGCCCATATTGACAAAAGAAGAAATTAATGATCTTAACAAACCAATCACAAGCAGAGAGATAGAATCAGTTATTAAAAATCTCCCAACTAAGAAGAGCCCAGGGCCAGATGGCTTCACAGGTGAATTCTACAAAACATTCCGGAAAGAACTGACACCAATCCTGCTGAAACTATTCCAAACCATCGAAACAGAAAGAACATTACCCAACTCCTTCTATGATGCCAACATTACCCTAGTACCAAAGCCAAACAAAGACATCACAAGAAAGGAAAATTACAGACCAATTTCTCTAATGAACCTAGACGCAAAAATACTTAACAAAATACTTGCTAATCATATTCAACAACACATTAAACGAATTATACACCACGACCAAGTGGGATTCATCCCAGGTATGCAAGGATGGTTCAACATAAGAAAATCAATCAACGTAATACACCATATAAACAGATTGAAGGAAAAAAATCACATGATTATATCTATTGATGCAGAAAAAGCATTTGACAAAATACAGCACCCTTTCTTGATAAAAACACTCCAAAAGATTGGAATACAAGGAAATTTTTTGAACATGATAAAGAGTATATATGAAAAACCTAAAGCCAATATTGTTTACAATGGAGAAATCCTAGACTCCTTCCCTCTAAACTCAGAAACAAGACAAGGATGCCCACTGTCGCCGCTCCTATTTAACATTGTCTTAGAAGTACTTGCTCGAGCACTGAGGCAAGAACCAGAAATAAAAGGCATTCAAATTGGAAAGGAAGAAGTCAAAATTTCATTATTTGCAGATGACATGATCCTATACATAGAAAACCCTGAGAGATCTACAACGAAGATTCTAGAACTCATAAATGAGTTTAGTAAAGTCGCAGGTTATAAGATCAATGTGCAAAAATCAGTAGCATTTCTGTACACCAATAATGAGCAAGATCAGGAGGAAATCAAGAAACAAATACCATTCACAATAGTAAATAAAAAAATCAAATACTTAGGAATAAATTTAACTAAAGAGGTAAAGAACTTATACACTGAGAACTATACAAGATTGTTCAAGGAAATCAAAGAAGACCTAAATAAATGGAAGACTATTCCTTGTTCATGGATAGGAAGACTGAACATTATTAAGATGTCTATCCTACCAAAACTGATCTACACATTCAATGCAATCCCAATAAAAATCAATGCAGCCTTCTTTAAGGAACTAGAAAAACTAACTATGAAATTTATTTGGAAAGGAAAGAGACCCCGAATAGCCAAAGACATACTGAAAAAGAAAAACGAAATTGGAGGAATCACACTACCTGACTTCAAAACATACTATAAAGCTACGGTGGTGAAAACAGCATGGTATTGGCATAAGGAGAGACACATAGACCAATGGAATCGAATTGAAAGCTCTGATATAGAACCTCACATATACAACCACATAATATTCGATAAAGCCACCAAAACCTCTCAACTGGGAGAGAGTGGCCTATTCAACAAATGGTGTCTGGAGAACTGGATAGCCATATGTAGAAGAATGAAAGAGGATTACCATCTCACACCTTATACAAAGATCAACTCAAGATGGATCAAAGACCTAAATATAAGAGCCAAGACCATAAAAACCTTAGAAAGCAGTGTAGGAAAACATCTACAGGACCTTGTAATAGGAAATGGATTTATGAATATCTCACCAAAAGCACGAGCAGCAAAAGAACTAATAGATAAATGGGACTTCCTCAAAATTAAAGCCTTCTGCACCTCAAAGGAGTTTGTCAAGAAAGTACAAAGGGAGCCCACACAGTGGGAGAAAATATTTGGCAATCATATATCTGATAAGAAACTTATAACTTGCATATATAAAGAACTCCTATATCTTGAAAATAAAAAGATAAACAACCCATTTAAAAAATGGGAAAAAGACTTAAACAGACACTTCTCCGAAGAAGAAATACAAATGGCAAGAAAGCACATGAAAAAATGTTCCAAATCTCTAGCTATCAGGGAAATGCAAATCAAAACCACAATGAGATACCATCTTACACCCATAAGATTGGCAGCTATGAAAAAAAACAGAAGAATACAAGTGCTGGAGAGGATGTGAAGGAAGGGGAACACTCATCCACTGCTGGTGGGAATGCAGAAGGATCCAACCATTCTGGAGAACAGTATGGCGGTTTCTCAAAAAACTAGCCATAGATTTGCCATATGACCCAGCAATACCACTGCTGGGAATATAGCCAGCAGAACTGAAAACAAGAACACAAACCAATATATGTACACCAATGTTCATAGCAGCATTGTTCACTATTGCCAAAAGTTGGAATCAACCCAAATGCCCATCAACAGACGAGTGGATCAATAAAATGTGGTATATACACACAATGGAATACTACTCGGCTGTAAGAACAAACACACTACAAACACATGTGATAACATGGATGAATCTTGAGAACCTTATGTTGAGTGAAGCAACCCAGACATTGAAGGACAAATACTACATGACCTCAATGATATGAAATAACCAAGCTGCCCTAGATAGCAAGAGACTGAACGATAGGCTTACAGGAAATCGGAGGGTGGAGGAAGGATATGAGCCGATGTCTGCAGGGGTGGAATTTAAGACGAGATGGTGGTAAGTATGAACACAAAGAAGAGATAAAAGGGGGGCAAGGGGTTGCCTTTGCTTGGGGCTTTGTGGGTTTGAGGGTGGCTGGGGAGGGACTGATGGGTAACGTTGCCCAAAAGTGGGGGGAGGGAGGGGTAGCATACGAACCAGGAGAGGGTCAGGTGTTGGTGGAGAGTAAAATGCCGAGAAAATCATATCAAAATATAATAAAGAGGGTTACCTGTTTAGAATGCTCGGAGGGGAGGGTCTGATGTAGGACGGGCTCCTGGGGAATGTATAAATGCTCATTCTGCCAGAGTGGGTGACACCATGGGGTAGAAACCCAAGTAGTGAGAGTGGGGGTGGACCCACATCCTGGGGAAGACTAATGCCATCCAATAGAGGGAACTGTATCCCTCGAGAGAAAGGGTGGCTCCCAGGGCATTGGGGCAGTTGAGCAAGTTAGGCCCTGAACACTATTCCATCTATCTCTGGAAGTGGCTCCTCAGGAAACGGAGGTTGGCTATCACTGAGGGCACCAAGGTGGAAGGGAAAATGGACGTTAAATGTGTGGAACCAAAGTAAATGGGGGGTAAGAGAGGAGTTTCTTGAGAGTACACAAGGATGGATATAAAACATGTAATATTACACCATAACATATAGGAGATGACAGACTGATAATGTAAACCATAATGTAAAACATAGGATAACTAAAAATGTAAAGAACTGTGTATTCTAAAGTATGCACCATAATGTAAGCACAGATGTCACCTTGTTAGAAAGCTAATGTCTCAGACTCTGTACATCACTTTAAGTAAATATGATATGAATAGGGCGTAAGAGTATCACTGTGGAAGGGAAAAGGTTTTCTGGTGGATGTGTGGGAGTGCTATATATTATATATATACATTGCTGTGGTCTAGGACTCCTGTGAAGAAAAGCTGAATAATTAGGGAGGGAAAAAAAAAAAAAAAAAAAAGAAAAAGATAGGATGTGGAATTTTTTCAAGTCAACATTCTTTATCTAAGTTCTTTATCTAACTTTATCCAAGTTCTTTATCTATCCTTTAAACTCATCGCTATATGCCATTCCCTAGTAAGGGACCATGACATTATATTGGGCTTCAAATTTCGGGGAGTTCTGGATCACAGAGTGTTTCAACAATGGCAATGGAGGGATACTGGTATGGGATACCAATGACAGGTGATATATGACTGACAGGGAGCTGTACAGAACATATGTCCAGGGTGCATGGTAATGTTTGGATATACTCATAGTGGCAACAATTAAAAACCACAGTAGGGGGGGTACTGGGTTCCTGGCCAGTGGTGCTCTGTCATGGTCCCTAGGGGAGCAGCGACAGTCTCCCAGGTACAGTGGCGGGGACCGGGAGGGAGTGAGGGTTCAACAGTGAGCCCCTGATGCTAATGACTATGCTTGTGAGCTGATAAACCCAAAATAAGAACAAGGCCTAGAACAACTTTGTGCCTGGGAATTTCCTTCTGTCAGCCTTCATGTTACTCAAATGTGGCCAGTCTCGAAGCCAAACTCAGCATGTAAATGCAATGCCTTCCCCCCAGCATGGGACATGACACCCGGGGATGAGCCTCCCTGGCAACGAGGGACCACTATCAACTACCAACTGATGATGCAACTGGAAAATGACCTTATACGGAAGGTTCAATGCGGATCAGCAGAATATCCATGTCTACATAAAATACCATGACTTTAAAATGCTGTTTGACCTAAAGTAAGGGGGAAATGGAAAGGAGAAATGAGTTTATATGGCTACGAGTTTCTAAAAAAGAGTCTGGAGGCTGGCAGAAGGTTTGCCCTCATGCACAACTGAGCAGAGTCAGAGAGACAGATAAAGCAGATACAACCCCCAGATATTGGTTCCTTTGAGGGCTAAAGAGACCCATGGGAGTTATGGTCATGGCCGATGGGGTTAACTACCAGGGCAGATGGCCCCTCTTTGGAAATGGTGTTTATGTGTGATGAATCTGGACTCAGATGGGATCTCCCTTCATAAGACTTTCATGCTAAAGTGCTGGAGGTGCAGTTAATGTTGGGGTTTAAGATATATTTAGGGGATTTGAATCTCTGGACTGACAATGTGATAGCCAGATCCTGAGCCTCAACAGACTCCAGCACCTACAATCTGATTTATTGGACTTACCACACTCAGCTAAGATGGAGTTGAAGAAGCACAACCACCACACCATGGAGCCTAGAGTGATTACAACTGAAAATGGGAGGATTGCATCCAGCATCCAGGTGGAATCTGAGCCTCCTCTTGACATAGAGGTGCAATGGACACAACCAATCCAATGTCTACATAGAAGAGGTGGCATTGGATTGGGAAAAGTGGACATAATGGACAAAGGGTATGGGGAAAGGCAGGAAGAGATGAGAGGTGGAGGCGTCTTCGGGACATGGAGCTGCCCTGGATGGTGCTTCAGAGGTAATCACCGGACATTGTAAATCCTCACAGGGCCCACTTGATGGAATAGAGGAGAGTATGGGCCATGATGTGAACCAATGTATATGAGGTGCAGAGGTGCCCAAAGATGTACTTACCAAATCCAATGGATGTGTCATGATGATGGGAACGAGGGGAACGAGTGTTGTTGGGGGGGGGGGGGGGAGAGGGGGGGGGTGGGGTTGAATGGGACCTCACATATATATTTTTAATGTAATATTATTACAAAGTCAATAAAAAATAAAAAAATTAAAAAAAATATTTAAATGGTTGGAAATTAGATTACAAGAAGAGAAATAAAGAACTACAAAGCGATATCGGGTAATAAATTTGTTGTAACAAAAATTTGCTAAGCAAATACTCATATTAAGGCTTATAAACTTCATGCAAAATATTTTAATAAGTTTAAAATACATACAGAAGGATTGAATAAGTGTTCAAGTTTACTTAGTATTTCTTTGAAGGGATTACAAAAGTTTAATATTTTAAAAAATGTTTGATCCTGTTTTTCATTCTCTGCTATTAACCCCTTATGTGATTTAATGCTAAAATATCAATTTAACTCATAAGTCACAGGATTATTTTCTCATTGAAAATCTAGCAATTTGGGGCCTTATATTTTTCTACACTAATACAATAGGTAACTTAAAATTGTTTCCAAAAAGACATTTATATTTTTGGAAAACTATGTATGTTAAACTAATTTGGATAACTGATGTCTTAAAAAAATAAGTGGTTTTTGAAACCTTGAAATAGTATTTTATATATTCTCTCTCAAAGTAGAGAGTCAGTCCATATAAGACAAAGAAATTGGAACAGCTTGGTAATGGTAGAGCTGGGATATAGGTGGCACTTCTACAGTATAGTTTTTCAAATAATGGGTTAATTATAATGTTTGTTTAATGGTTTTTAGCTTACAGAACAAAATATATAGAGGATCCCCATATGCACCACCCCCACCCGCTCTAACACTTTCCCTCAGTAGCACCATTTTTCATTAGTGTGATGGATTTGTTACAATTGATGAACACAGATTGAAGCATTACCACTAACCATGAAATATAGTTTATATTATTGTTTACACTCTGCCCCACACAATTTTAAAGGTTTTAACATAATGTATAATGGCATATATATCCATCATGGCAATGTCATGCAGGACAAATCCAAATTCTCCAGTTCATTAGACTCACCCAGAACAGCTAAGAAGGAGATGATAATGGACAACCTCCATCCCAAGGAACAGAGAGTGTATGCAACTGCAAGCATGACAGTCCCATCCCTCTGCCTATGGGATCTAAGTTCCCTTTCAATTAGAAACAGAGTGGGCAGCACCATCCCCATATCCTCAAGACTGGGGAATGGAAAATGGACTAAAGTAGAATTATTATTCTATTATGGTCTTATTATTATTATTCTAGCAATGGAAGAACTTGTATCAATGATGTTGACACCAGCGATTCTGAGAGGAGAGGGCAAGAATAGGTGTAACATGCAAACCCTGCATATTTTTAACAAGCTATGTCGACCCTAAAATTGGCTATTTCTGTCAAGTATTCTGTAATCAGGATTGGCTAACAAAATTGTAACTGCCTGTTCAAATGGTCTTCTGAGAGATCTTATTAGGTTTTTTTGTGATCGCACATACCCCTTCTATATGCTACATATGGTAGCACAAACTTTTTGATTCTCCAGGGATTCTGCCTCTGTGAAGTAGAATCTCATTAAAGCAGTGAGGTTAAATAAAAAAGTGTATCCTGGTTTGAAAAATGAGTTCCTATCCCCACTAATTTATTATCTGCAGAACTACTTGCAGTTTAAATTCTAAATACCAAGCACTTCTAGAAGTGGGGATTGTACTTCTTTCATATCAATCTTTAGAATCCTTGTACGTGTTCAGCAGCTCTGATGAAATTATCATGGGCGTTGATTAGGTAAACCTGAGTGGATGAGAAGCTTAATCGGCATTCATTCTCACTCAAAGATTTAATTTTATTTTATATTTTGCAAGGGGAAGTCAGAGAGCAAACCTACCCCGTAGAATGAGCTGGGGAAAAGGAGCTAGTTTGCCAGAATGCCGAAGTTAAGTAGCCTAAGAGAATGAGTGATAAAGGCAACAATTAAGAGTTCCTTTCAGTCTCATTTCACTAAGCCCACAGGAAAGAATATTATCTTTTATTATATTTTAATTTAATATTATAAAAAGGAGGCTAATCCAAGCAGAAACTTTATTCAGCACATTAAAACTCATTTCACTGGCATGGCTCCTAAATTGTGTTAGAGTTTAATCAGTTCAGACTTCATATTTTTTGGATAAAATAGATGCTCATAACTCTGTACTCCCTGCCAAAAATCTGCCAAAGGCTAGGACCAGGTCATACTATCTTAGCAATATTATCAGTTTTGTTTTACAGTCATCATTTTCCAATTCTGATGAAATGGTCCCCTTAATCCACTGACTTTTACTACTATGTAATATTACAAATACATTTCCTCATCTCTAATGCAGATTTCCTTGGGGAAGAAGGCGGAGAATTCCTTGGCGAATCTGCTTGGTTTTTACACTGTAAATGATGGGGTTCATCACAGGAGGTGCCAGCAGGTAGATATTGGCCATGATGACATGGACAAGTGGAGAGGCATGCTTGGCAAAGCGGTGAGTCATAGATACACCAACCATGGGAACATAGAGAACCAGAACTGCCAGAATGTGGGACAGGCAGTTATTGAAGGCACGAAGTCTCTCAACCACGGAGGCTACCCTCAGTACACTTCTCAGAATCATTGCATAGGAAAGCACAATGAGCAGAGGATCCATCACGATAATAAGCAAGACCAGAGCAAATCCATACCAGCTGTTTACCCGAATGTCAGCACAGACCAGGCGAATCATATCCTGGTGGAGGCAGTAAGAGTGAGAGAGGAGGTGCGAGCCACAGAAGGGCAGGCGCTTGAGTAGGAAAAGGGAGGGAAGAACAGCCAGCACACAGCGGCAAATGATGCCTAACCCAATCTTGCCAATGACTTCACTAGTAAGAATAGAGGTGTAATGGAGGGGGCGGCAGATGGCCACATAGCGGTCAAAGGCCATAGCCAAAAGGACAGAGGATTCCATGAAAGAAAATGTATGAATGAAAAATATCTGTGCAAAGCAGGCTTCAAAGCTGACTTCCTGGACATTGAACCACAGGAGCTGCATGACTGTGGGCAGCGTGGTGAGGGTGAGACCCAGGTCAGTCAGGGCCAGCATGGAGAGAAATTGGTACATGGGTTGGTGGAGGGATGTCTCCGTGAAGATAGCAGTGAGAATGGTGGTGTTTCCCATGATGGAGATGGTGTAGAGGCAGCAGAATGGGATGGAGATCCAGATGTGGGAGGCTTCAAATCCAGGGATGCCAGTGAGGATGAAGTAGGAGGGGTCTTGGGTGTTGTTAGGTACCTGGTACATGATTGAAGAATGCAGCTCCAGATTCAGGGTCTTTGCTCAGAGAGAAATTGATCAGTGGAAATACACTCTTTGTTCCTGTAACTCTCTTTTACATTTAGATCAAATGATCTAAACTCTATTCAAAGAAAAACTCAAAGCTGTTGAGGGTAACGAAGGAAAGGCTCAAGAATACCATGTTTGCCCTTCCTTAGCCTGACCTTCTAGAGATTACACCCACACAACGCTTCTCCTCTTCATCATTCAATAATGCTTAATTCATGAGCAACACTTTTAAATTATTTTTTCTGCTTATATTTCCCAACCCTATAAATTTCTTAGTACTCTGAAATTTGCCTTTTAGTTAAATTATACCATGTATATTGCTCTCACAAATATTAAATAAACTTTCGATTGCATATGTAATGGCTAATATTCAGTCCTCTTCCTTTTTGAGTTCTTTATATCCAATATTTCCTGAACTTCTTCTTTGAATTTAAAGCATCATTCTTACCTATTTCACTTGTTCTATATTCATTGCCATTCCTTTTACTATCTCATCCTTATTTTATCATATAGTAAGGTAATTATTCCTCAGGGTCAGACCTTTTCTGGTCTCTCTTTTAATTCTCACTAGTTGATTTCATCAGAGATCGTGATATCACTCTATTTCTATAGCAGTGAAAAATACCTGGATGAAAAGGAAAGGGGGCATGGGAGAAGAGTGTGAATATAATGAGTGGAATCAGCCAGGATTTTACAACAGCCCAGGTGAGGACAAACATTTATGAAGTGCTTGCTATATTTAATCTTTTCATCCTCTAACAACAATCAGCATCCCACTTCCTTTTCCCTGATCACTCACAGAGAAGTCTTACCAGTTTTTTCTCCTGCCTGTTACCCTCTTCATTATCTGTGGCTTCTGTTTTCCTCCACTCAATTCAGCAGACAAGTGTGTTATAAGCTCTTGCAGATCTCTAGGCTGGAGGGTGGGGATGTGTGACAGGTCCCTCGAGGATTACATGACGAGGCATCTAGGGACCTGGGTTACCACTGACAAGCCAGAAAGTCAGCTCAGCCAGTAAGAGCCTCTGTTGCACCTGGTGTCCTCACAGAAACCATATTGAATCCCTGCTTCACAACTAGCTGAATGTGATTTGAAACTATGTGCTTATGTTTGGAATCTCTTGAAAATTAATTATGAAAAACTTTCTTCTGCAGGCCATCTGATAATGGGGCAGAGTTAGAAGTGGCAGGAGAGCTGCAGTAAAAGGAATGTTGTACATCAGTTTAAAGCAGCATTCATAGTGCAGTGAACTTCTGGAAATGCTGATAAATTTTTAAGTATATTTATGAAAATTATAAGAAAATGACAAGTCATCACAAAACTAAGTTGTATCAGTGATATTGCATATATAAGACTCTTTTTCAAAATATAAATGCAAATATACTAGAGAGAAGGAAACATAGCAGCAATGTATGGAAGGGGATGTATAGAAATATTGAGAGGTGATAAAGTTTGTTTGTTTCCTTGGTTTCTTGTTTACTATTATTATTATTTCTGGAATAATGAAAATGCTCTAAAAATTATTGAAATGAATAAATGCACAACTATGTTATACTGAATACCACTGATTGTAAATTTTGGATGAATTTAAGCTTTATTAATTTGTATCAATAAAATTTTTAAAAATATGAAAAAGCCTAAATAAAGACATTTTTATATCTCTTCAAAGGGGAAAAAAACTAAGTTGAAAGGAAGATTTTCCAGTATTTATTTATTTGGTGAGTCACTTCACAATTCATATGAAATTAATTTCCAATTGATTAAAGTGAAAAGGGTAAAATAGTAAAACCATGTAGAATATAAATATTTGTAAATCTAAGTAGAGAAGGCCCTCTAAAATTAGCAGCAAAAGAAAAAAGTCATAGTGGAAAAAACAAAGGGATGTGAAAGAAAAATTTAAAATCTTCTCCATGTGAGAAAAATGATAAAATTTAGACACTATAGGCAAGACAGGCAATCTCAGGAATCTGGCCTCCTGTCAGTAGACCTTACTGTGGAATTTATGCTCCTCAATGTAACAGAATTAGACTCATTTACGTTTTACCATACATGACTCTTCTGCCCCTTTTATATGAATCTATAATAAGCACTATACCAGTTAAATAAGTGTCACAGGGACTTAAATCTTTTGTCTGTTCATATGCAATTTGAGCCCTGAATCTCAGCATAGTTGCAACACTTACTCTCCAGTTCATTGGCTCACCCAGGATAACTAACAAAAGGATGATGATGGACAATGGCCATTCCAAAAAAACAGAGAGACTCTACAACTGCCAGCAAGATAATTCCATCCATCTGCCCCAAGGGATCTAAGCCACCTCACAATCAGAAACAAAGTGGGGATCGCCATCCCCAAATCCTCAAGATTTAGGACTGAACAAACATAAGGGGGAATGCAACTATGGTCTTAAGTAGTCTTACGATTATTCTAGCGATGGAAACACTTGTATCATTGAAATGAAGGGAGTGGCCTCCAGATCAAAAGAAGCGGTACTTAAAGGAGAGAGAGGAAAGAATGGGTGTAACTTGGCATTTCAGGACTTTGGAATTGTACTGCATAACACTGCAATGATGGATGCAGGCCATTATTGAGCAGGCAGAGTGTAAAGTACAATTTAAACTATAGTCCACTACAAGAGGACTGTTTCAATATGTGTTCATCAATTGTAGTAGATGTACCACATTAAGGAAAGATGTCAACATATGAAAGTGTGGGAGGGAGAGGGGATGTAGTATATGGGAAACCCCTCTATTTTTATCTAATATTTATGTAATATAAAGCATCTTTAAAAATAAAAAAAAATTAACTTAGACAAGGTAAAAAAAATACCACAGAAGGAAATAAGATCTTAAATACATAAAAATAAATTTATCAATTTTTATTAATATTAATGCTACAATAGATTAATAAAGAATATGGCAAAGTTTCCAACTAAAGAAATACAACTCCAAACAAGAATAAAATAAAAAAATAATCAACCTCATGAAATAATCTAATAATGGATAATTAAAGCATCTAAATGGTGTTTTAACCTTTCAAAATAGCAGAGGTCATTTCATAACAACATGTTATGCAGGTTAGTTCAATGTCATGAAATATTTACTTTCCCAATGGTAATTCCACTTGTACATTAATTTCTAGAAAACAATGTGACCATGTGCTTCACTTCATTTCATTTACATGCTTTGATTCAATAAATCTACTTCTGTAACTAAATAGTAAGGAAATAATTTCAGTGAGGATAAAGCATTATGCTAAAAATTACCACATAGACTTCTTTGTAATAGTAAGAAAAGTGGAAAGAGACCACATAGTAAAAAAAAAAAAAATTAAGGTATCTATCTATCTATATTTATATTAATCTCTACATAAAATGGTCATTGCAATCATAAATATTATGCAATTAAAATTGTTTTACAAAATTATAATTACTATTTATATGATTTTATGATATAAATAGCAAGATGCCTACTTGTGCTGAACCTGTGCTAATTGCTCTGCATACATTGTTTCAGTTAATACTAATAAGGACTCTAGGAAAAGAGGCTATTGTCATCCTCTTTTTACATAAACTAGGGATTAGAAGGGTTAATGCACTTGTCAAGGTCACACAATTTTAAGGAGATAGCAGAACATGGATTTGATAGTAGTTCTGTTGTAATTCCAGAGCCAAAGTATTTAACCACTATATTCTTAAAAGCACTTTTGTTTCAGGTGTGCCTAGCATCTTTTTTTAACTGGAATTATGAAGACATTTCTTGCTCATGAATGAAGTTATAAACTGGGCAATATGAGTGAAGCATTAACTGTTCATCACGTTGGATTGTCTATGCTACACCAAAGTGTCTACTATGTTAGATTAAATTAACACTATGGAAAAACAAGTTCTTAATCTTAATCCCAATCTTGTGAGTGAGAACCCCCTGTAAATAGGACATTTTGAAGATGTTATTTTTAGTTAATCTGTGGCCAATTGAATCAGGATTGGCCTTAATCCTATTAAAGGAAGGCTATATAGAGAAAGCCACAGGGTAGAGCTGGAAGTCAGACGTCAGTAGGAAGCCAGAACACCAAGAAGACATTGGCATGTGACTAAAGCCAAGGAAGTCAAGGATTGCTAGCTAGCCAGAATGCTACCAACCCTAGGAGGAAGCATGCTTTCCAGACTCTGAAACTGTGTGCCAATAAATTCCCAGTTTTTACATCAACCCCTTGTGTGATATTTGGCACAGTAGCCTAGAAAGTTAGACAGTGTCCAAAGTCCCATATTAGCAGAAAGTAATCAGTCTTGTGCCCTTTAAATGTTTAAAGGGGGATATTTTAGATAATCTGAAAGAAAGAGAAGACAACTCCAAAAGTAAACCCACTAAAGCTATATGATGTCATTTTACATGCAGCCAGCTCAGAAATGAGCTGATTAATCAGAATGTGCCCATCACAGATAAGAATCACACATGAACAATAAAGACCCAGTGTTCCAGGATCTTCTGTTGAGACCTGATCATACTCTTTGATGCTTTTCCTTAACCAAAAAATATTGGAAGGCCCTGAAAAAAAGAGGTGTCTCTGATTCCCCAGAAATATGCTACCATATTATAGCATTTGTTATTCACAACAGAGGGTCTACCACCTCTAAATCTGCAGAGATGAAAAGTCCCCTGTCCTTAGAAATTTGATTTTGAGAATGGAATGTTCTTTATCACTCTATTAGTTATCTATGGCTCCTGTAACAAATTATCACAAAATTGGAACTTAAATACTAATTTATTATCTTAGCGTTCTATAATTCAGAAGTGTGAAATGGGTTCAATGGGCTAAATTCGGGTATTGCCAATGTTGTTTTCCTTTCTGGAGGCTGAATATGAGGATCCATTTCTTTGCTTTTTCCAGTATGTATAGAGGCTGCCCACATTCCTGGGCTCCTAGCTCTAACTTTAAATTCAGTAAGGTCTGGTGAAGTCCTTCTCATGTCTTCTTTTCACCTTTTAAAGACTCTTTGTCATTTTATTGTGTCCACCTGGATAAAACCATGTCTAAGATTTTAATTTAAAGGCTGATACGGTGATAGGTTATTTAGGAAGTGGAGATGGAGAAGATTTTGAAAATTATTTAGGACAGAATAAGCAGTATCTTGTTGACTTTTTTTCGGTTAGGCTAGTAAAAAGAATTTATTTGGGAAATGGGGCTAAAAACAGAGCTTGCTGAGAAATGGGCAAGAAAGATGGAAATACACAGCAAGATTTGGTGTGGCCCTCTCTAAGCAGAGAGTGAGCTCTGTCTCATGTGATAATGTTTTAAATTGTTAATTATTTCTCCCCCTTCCTAATGATAAGGGGATGGGCCCCAGCTGTTATTGGTTACCCCACCAATGGTGGCACCAATAGTGAGGACTGTTTGGTATATTGGGAGCTGAGGGGAAGTCCTAGAAAGAAACTCGGATCTCAGAGTTACACTCAAGGTACCACCAAGGTCATGTCGCCATGTTGTCTGTCCACCATGCTGTGGTGTGCTTCTCATTTCCCTGAATAAACTGTTTCAATTATCCCTTCAGAGAGTTTATGCCCTTATTCTTAAAGGGGTGCTGAGAGGTGATGATCATTCTTCTGTTGTTACTTCCTGCTGGTTAGGATAGCAGTCCCTGCCTAACTTGTTGACTCTTTAAACAGGAATATGTGACGATTGGAAAAGTCAGAGTCAAGAGTTTATTCATGGTTGGGCATACGAGAATTCCTATAATTTTTATGTAACATTTATGGAATCTAAAACTTTTATTAAAAAATAATTTTAAAGTTAAAATAAATATGGAAAAAAAAGAGCTTATTCATTTAATCAATACATATTCATTAGACATTGAGTATAAGCCATGATCTCTGCTTGTCCCAAGAGATACACTAGTAGACGTGGTTTCAGGTTACTAACTTAGTAGCATATAGGGAAAGCTATCATTTACTAAGACAGGGAATACTACTGGGCAAGTTAAAGTGTATATTGCATGTATGTGTATATATATATGTATATATGTGTATGTGTGGGGGGTAGTGGTGATGGTTAAGGGTAAAGAAGAAAGCAGGAAATAAGCATAGTTCTTAACATACTGATTTTGAAATGAAAGTAAGCCATCCTATTAGACTAAGAAAGAATTTTTGGCTACAGATATACATTTGGGAGTTATAGACACACAGAAGGTAATTGATGCTGTGGGAATCAATGAGGAAGAAATAGAGAGAGATTGAAAGATAGGGAGAGAAAAAATGAGGGGCCCAGGAATATTTATGAAAATTGTACTCCTTAATGACCACATTATCTGCTCCCATAAAAAAATAACAAACTGTATTTATATAATGAGGGAGGACAATGAAGTGATCCATGTTTAAGAGGTTTTTAAAAATTATTATTTAAGTCTGTTATTATGATTATCTCTCTTTGGGAAAAGGAAAAGTGAAGGCCATGAGAATTATATTAAAATTTATACTTTTTTTGGAATAATTTTAATTAGAGGACAAAAGCAGATGGTACTCAGCAGCAGATTTTTGTTATTTTATTATAAGTGATATTTGATTCACACATCAAAGCAAATTATATAGTAAGGAAAAGATATCTTTTCTAATGGCTTAATGCTAAAAATATGCAGTTAAGCCATTGGATCTGACCTCCAACCTTGGTAGGGACTAGGCCTTGTCACATTACTGTACAGCACATCCTAATTAAACAGTTTACACTTTGACACCAGATTCAACTACTTGCTTTCCTCCTTGAAAATGGTCCTATATTCAATGTGTGGTAGGATTTATTTAAGAATTTATATAGAGTCTTAAAAGATTAAGATTTTTCTAGATGCATTCTTAGTCCACATGCAGTTCTCAGATTTAATCCTCTATTCTGGATGTTTTCTGTGATTGAGAATACTGACTATAACCTGGTTTATGAGGACTGAAAAGTAAAATATGGTAGGTGTGGGTAGAAGATATCCCAGGTGAAAGAGTGGATATTTTTCCCAGGCACTTCATGTCTGTATTAACATATGGACACTTGAATCTGTCAGGGTTGGAAAGGGATTCTAGAAGGGAAGAAAAAAAACATTTAGATTATTATGCTCGCTAAACAGTGATGATTCTTTATTTATTTGCATTGAGAGCCTCTTAAAATACCTCCAGTTCCTTAACCCAACTGATACTATTTACAGTTCTTGTGAGAGTGGCCCTCTTCTTTATTCCATGTTCCTTTACCAAATAAATTGTGGCATACATAAGGGAGTTTGTAAGTGCTTTCTATTTAATATTCACTAAAACCAGCTATGGAGGTATAATTATGCCTTTTTCTAAAAGGGTAAAGATATTATACCCCCATAATGTTAAACAAATTTCTTAGCTCATTTGTTAAGGAGCTGTAATGATAAACTAAGTATGTCTATTGCAATAAATGAGCTCAACTTGTGTCAGTTTAGAAAATAAGTCAAATTTAGATAATTCTCAGGTGTTTCTACACATTCACAGTCTCAACACTCAAGGTCTTCTCATGCTAATCTTCCAGAGGTGTCTGTCTTCTGTTCTTACCTGCACCTACCATCTTCTCTTAGCAGAAGTTTCCATGTCTCTCAATCCCTGGTTCCCAATTTAGTTTAAGGAAACACCGTCTTTAAAACAGCATGTTTTTGTGTGATGGAGCTGGACTCAGATGTGATCTTTGTTCACAAGCCTCTCCTGTTACTTTTACCGGAACTGTAGTTGGTGCTGGGGTTTAATATATACCCAGTGGACCTGAATCTCTGGACTGACCATGTGATAGCCAAGCCCTGAGCCTCAACAGACTTCAGCTCCTACACTCTGGTTTATTGGACTTACCCCACTCAGCTAATATGGAGGTGAAGAAGGTCAGTCACCACACCAGGGAGCCCAGAGTGCCTACAGCTGAAAGCAGGAGGATTACATCCAGCATACATGTGGAATCTAAGCCCCTTCTTGATATATATGTGGAGTGGACACAACCATTCCAAGGTCCACAGGATGGAGGAATAGAGTATTGATTAGAGTGGACTTACTGATATTCTATTCATGAACTATTGTGATTAGTAATAGAAGAAAATGTGGCATTGGTGTGGAGAGGGTGGCCATGGCGGCTGCTGGGGGTAGGGAATGGGAGGAAGAGATGGGATATGGGGGTGTTTTTGGGACTTGGAGTTGTCCTGGGTGGTGCTGCAGGGACAGTTACCAGACATTGTATGTCCTCCCATGACCCACTGGGTGGAACGTGGGAGAGTGTGGGCTATGGTGTGGACCATTGACCACGAGGTGCAGCGGTGCTCAGAGATGTATTCACCAAATGCAATGAATGTCTCATGATGATGGAGGAGATTGTTTTTATGGGGGTAGGAGTGGGGCAAGGAGGGTGGGAGTATATGGGGACCTCATATTTTTTTTAATGTAATATTAAAAAATAAATAAAGACAAAAAAAAAAAAACAACAGTACTGCAAACAACCAGGCTCCTTCCACTTTCATATTTGATAATTAATATCCATTTTTCCACATATCCACAACAGTCTTACAATCTTTAGTTTGACATCTTATTTTGTGAGAGTTGTCTTTAATTATTGCAGATTCATATTACAAGAGCACCTTCTTTAATTAAAATCTGACCTTTGTTTTTGAGATTATTTGTGAGGGCATAAATATAATAAGCATTTTCAAACAATTACCAGCCTTATTAGTTTACGAAGCACAGTCTTTTACCTTGTCACACAAAGGTTGCATTCTGAATTACTTTTTTAAAATAATTTTTCCCCAAAGTCACGTTACTAATGAAGAAAAACATTGACCTTAAAAAAAGAGAACAGAGTGAAATAATGATATCTTTTTATTTAATTGAACACTTTTTACATACTTCCTATTCTCTACCCCATCTATGCTCTTTGCAGATTTGATGGCAGTGCTCTTTGCTCCTAACTCCAGGTCACTGAAACAAAAGCATTCCTCATACTTACATTCCAATTTTTCAGTGTACCTTCCTTTGGAAGAGGAAGTGAAAGATTCCCTGGCGAATCTGCTTAGTCTTTATACTATAAATAATGGGGTTCATCACAGGGGGAACCAGCAGGTAGATATTGGCAATGACCACATGGACAAGTGGAGGGGCATGCTTGGCAAAGCGGTGAGTCATAGACAGGCTCACCATGGGCAGATAGAGGACCAGAACAGCCAGGATGTGGGACAGGCAGTTACTGAGGGCACGGAATCTCTCAGTCCAGGAGGCTGTGCTCAAGATACTTTTCAGGATGAGAGTATAGGAGAGCACAATGAGCAGTGGGTCCATCACAATAATAAACAAGACCAGAGCAAATCCATACCAGCTGTTTACCCGAATGTCAGCACAGACCAGGCGAATCATATCCTGGTGGAGGCAGTAGGAGTGAGAGAGGAGGTGTGAGCCACAGAAGGGCAGGCGCTTGAGTAGGAAAAGGGAGGAAAGAACAGCCAGCCCACAGCGGCAAATGATGCCTAACCCAATCTTGCCAATGACTTCATTAGTAAGAATAGAGGTGTAATGGAGGGGGCGGCAGATGGCCACATAGCGGTCAAAGGCCATAGCCAAAAGGACAGACGATTCCATGAAAGAGAATCCATGGAGGAAGAAGAACTGAGCAAAACAGGCTTCAAAGCTGATCTTCCGAATGTTGAAGCAGAGGAGTGGCATGACTGTGGGCAGGGTGGTGAGGGTGAGACCCAGGTCAGTCAGGGCCAGCATGGAGAGAAATAGGTACATGGGCTGGTGGAGGGATGTCTCCGTGCGGATGACGTTGAGGATGATGGTGTTTCCCATGATGGAGATGGTGTAGAGGCAGCAGAAGGGGATGGAGATCCAGATGTGGGAAGCCTCAAATCCAGGAATGCCCGTGAGAATGAAGTAGAAGTGGTCTTGGGTGTTGTTAGATAGGTGGGACATGACCGGTGAATGCAGGAGCAAAATCTGTGTAGTCTACATTAAGAAGCTCATGAGTTTGCTACTGCCATAGAGTCATTATCTACTCAATCCAGGATCCAAATTTGGGTCTGAGATTACTTTTTATAAAAACATCAGTGAGATACATACGAATCAGACCTCTAAAATCTAATAAAATTCTATTCTATTTAAAATAACTTTTTTCCCCAACATTCACATCTTCTGCCATGCCCTAGAATATAGTTTTATGCTTTCTGTAAAATATTCTAATACTTTTCTTACCATGTCCTTTGTATATATGTATATGTACATACATCCTTTTTATATTCATTTACAGTGAGTACTCTTATTAATATTTCAAATAATTGTCCAATAACCAAGTCCAAATATTTTTATCAGTCCACATTTGTTTACTTGAAATCACAGAAAAAATAAGAGTGTGCTGACTATGTCCTTCTATTTAATTGAAATAGTATTGAGAGAGTGGGATGTATAAAAAATAATACCCAGGCTCTTGCTTCAGCCACTGTGGGCAAACTTTTATTTGGAACACTGGAGAAGGTGATTACAGGTTCAGTTTGTGCATGTTGAATTTGGTGTTCATAATTGTTATCCAAAAGAAATGACAATTAAGCAAATAAATATAAGTCCCCAAAGCCTGGAGAAGTCTGATAGTAGCTGTCTTTGGCATATTGATGGTAGCTGAGAACCTAGGATTTGGTGTTATATCCTAGGCAAGATTTTAGGATGAGAAAAGAAGGAGACCCAGAACAGATATAAGGAAATTCAATGTATATTATATTTAATATACATGGGATAATATATAATTTCATACTTGGGTAGATGTGGAAAAAGCAAAGAAGATAGTGAAGGACTTCTCACAGTTGTGAGCACACAGAACAAGTACAATGGAAGTCCCAGAGGCCAAGGAAGTAAAGGAGTGCTCACCACAGTTCAGTGGAGCTCAGACATCAATTAAGATGAGTGTCAAGAAGCATCTCTTTAATTTATGGACATGAATATTGATGAGAACCTTTTGGAAAGACAATTCAGTAGATTTAAAGGAAGAGAAGCCAAATTACAGTGAACTGAGCTGTAAATTGATATGAATAATTGTAGTTTCTATAGACCATGTATCTAGAGGGTCAATGCAATAAAAAAAATAGAATAATGAATATGACTTGATTAAATGAATTCTTATAAATTTTTAGAGTATTCTGAGAATGGAAGTTTTAATATTCCTTACAGAAAATACACATAGCCCTTAGTGGGTTTCTAGAAATGGAGTCTAAACACATGCCTCCTAAGTTATCCACATATGCTTAGCAGGAAAATCTTTAAACTCAATAATTTAGAAAATAAGGCAAAATAAAATGAAGGGAAATGGGAAAAATAAGATCAAGACAAACATGGATTTTTTTTAATTAGAAAAAGATTTTAAAATTCAGATTTGATAAAAATCATAGTTAAAAACTATTTCTTTGAAAGGGTCAATGTAATTTAAAACTCTACTATCAAATCTGATTCCAGAAAATAATTGAAATTTAATGAGAGAGACAGAAATGCAGGGAAAGTATAGAGGACAATGAGAGATGACAAATAAAATAGTCAATAAAGTCCTCTAGGACTTAAACTGAAAACCAAAAGTCAAGAAGTCAGAACAGAGGTTTTATAAATGTCCTAGCATAGAGTCCTAATGGACTTGGGCTATTATGTCTGAGGTATTAGAATGTACTAAAATAGTCTATATAGTGTGTATGCTAACCAGAGAGAAAGTAATCTATAGAATGATAAAGGCAAGAAAATTCTAGAGACAAATGCTAGTGGAGTCCATGCACGCCCTGTGCAAGAGGCATGTCTTATTTGTGCAACCAGGAAATGGCAGCACCATGATGGCTAACTGAGGTCATTTGGCTTGGTACTATTAGACATTTAATTATTAAACTCCAATGCAGGTATTTCTGACCATAATTTGGATTCCTACATTATTTTTTTTTTGGTGGGATACAAACTTTTCATGCATGTGCTACTCCCCTTGGTTTCTATGCTTCAGTTTCCATTAACTTGGTTCTTGTGAAAATTCCAATTATAGGGAGAAATATTTGGTTTTTGACAGAATCATGTTTATTTTCTAGCAAGTTCATTACTTTTTCCTGCATTGTAAAAAAAAACCTAATTTCTAAAATGATTACTAATGTCATTTCAGAATGTTCTTGAGAACCAAGACATCAAAATTTGTTACCTTCCAAACACCTTCTTTTAAACTTCAGTATTTCAAATTTCAATCTGTCCCTCACAGTAAATTGTGTCTTAGTATTGTGATTGAATACAACTCAGACAATCCATGTGCTATGTTTATAGCTATGGAAGGTGAAAAGTAAGGGATGAAACAATGAAAATGGCAACAATATGATTTGCAGAGAACCTCCTATGTGTTAAGCAATATTCCCAGATCTTTACTTGTTTTAAATCTCTTAATTTAACTATTCCATAGTTTTAAATAATGAGAAACAAGTGGTTTTAATAGGAGTAATAATATTTTTCTTCAAAAAGCAAAAGTAATATGATGGAACAAGTGGTCTATAAATTCTTTTTTCAGTTTGAGATGAAAATAAAAAAGGAGTCTTAGAGGGGTAAGGTGGATGATATGAGCATTTCCAACAAGGTAAATGTACATGACATATCCAGGAGTTGTTGTCCTCTGTAGTAGTGTCTCAGTGTGGGCCCAAATACAGGCAAGGTCGAAACTGATGTAGAAAAGTTGGTGGGAACAGCGTGAGGCTCTGGAGGAAGGTGGTGATGACATCAAAAGGCTTTAAGCCAAGGACTGACATCATCACAATTACAGCCAGGAGAAGGGGAGGTAAGTGAACGGGAACAAAAGAAGATAGATTTAAGGGAAAACAGGGTTTTTGAAAAAAATCATGTGGGAAATGTGTGAATAGTGTCCCTGTATGTGTGTGTGAGTGTGCAGGTGCACGTTGGTGTGGTGGTGGTGGGATGGAAAGAAGAAATGACAGAGAACCATTTGAAAGTCCATTATAGAGAATTTTTGATAGGTTTTTAAAAAATTCTCCAGACAGTCCTAAAGGCAGTTGGCCCAAATTAAGAAAACAGAAACAAAAGTTTAAGGCTTGATACCAGTAAATCTTGACAGGGATTTTACTGTGTTGTAAGACAGTTATTTCAAGTCTCTTGAGTGATTCTCCCATAGGTAAAATTCTTAGGGACTTTCTACCAGGCACAGTTGGTAAGGATTCCTACATTAGGTGTGAGGGCATTTTATTTACCTATTTGGCAATCTTTCGATACTGCCTCTTCGTTCCTATGACTTGTCCTTGAGGGGTAAGATCTGTATTCAGAGACTGGAATATACTGAGGATATCATTTCTTTACTTACTCAGGTGCAGTGACATGGCTGGGAAAACGCAAGTCCTCACTGGTGGTCTGTGTGATTTACAATCCCCTGCCTTGTTCATGCAAGTGTATTCCTTGTTCAGATGCTTTGATTTCATGCTTTCCCTGAACTCTGCTCTTTCTGAGACATTGGTTGAGCTATTTACAGGCCAGAGAAGAAGACAAAGTGGGAATAATAGGGATACCACCCAGAAGAGGCCAATTTTCAGGGCAGGATTTGTTGAGAGATGATCCCTTGGCTCTTACTAACATGCACTGAAAATGCTTTGGCCTCAATGGTCACAGCTGAGGTGTAAAAAGGAACGAGGGCACCAGAGCTACTCTTTGAACAGTGGGAGGACAGTGAAAAATCTCTGGGTGGGTCACTTCACTTCATGTTCCTTCTCTACCACATTCCCTCAATTCAGTCCCACCTCCTCTCAATATGTCTGTAAGTGGGTTGGCTTCCCCCTCTCCCTAGTCTCGAGGCAGCATGTCCTGTTCTCATTCCGGTGATACCGCCTCCCCAGGTGTCCCTTCCTTAGCACTGATCAGTCACAGGGCTGTCCACCCTCACCTGTGTGCTCTCTGTTTTCTTAGTGGTCCCTGTGGCTTCTTTGCTCTGCTCTGGGGCTGGAGGTGGTTATATCCCTGATTGGAACACAGGAGACATACAGAGAAACCCCTAGAAGGATCTTGAAGGAGTGTGATGTTTGTGATCGGAGACCTGAGGCCCTAAGGGACAGAACCAGGAAGTGAGTGAAATAAGCAAGAAACCTTACTATGTTCCTGTTACAAATAATTGAGAGGATGTTATCTGGTTCAGGAGGGGAAGCAAGTTCTCTTACAAATTAGTTCTGAGCAGCTTTCCCGTAAGGAAGCTGTATCCTAAGGGACATGAAGGACCATGGCTTGCAGGGAGAGTTGCATAGATCCCTTAAGGGAAATGTTATTGTCAGGAACAAAAAAAATGATTTGGGTTTGCCTAAAAAATCTATCTCATTAAAGATTACATGTGAAATATGAAAAATAGCTTGATGATGGATTTATATTCTACTTCTCTCCAAAAGCAAGTCCAGGTAACCCACATAGAGAATATTTTAAGATTATTGGGAAACAAAATTTAAAGTTAAGAAGAAATATCTCTTGTCTTCAATTACTATCCAGACAACTGGTTTAAGAAAGGAAAATAACAGCAAAGATAAGTATAATAGCAGTTAATATTAACTGTCTTCTCAAACTATATTGCAATTGAGCAGAGCTAGCACAGAAGTGTGAAATGTGACAATTTTGTGAGGTGACATGGAAAGGACCTAGCCCACAATGGCAGATGTTGTCTTGGTGTCCATTACTTTTCTTTTGCTCATTGGTTCTTTTCTGCTTATTGCCAAGGTGGTATGGTTTTGAAAGAAGTTGCTGTGTTATAACAGATTGACATCTCAGATATGAACAAACTCGGATTTGATGCAGGGGAAGCATTACAGATGTCTTGATGAATTTGAGATTTCTTCTTATAGGTATTAGCTGCTATGTACAGGGTGACTGTTTCTCCTAGGAAGGCCGATTCAATAGTCAGGCAAAAAGGAGCCACGATGAGTACTATCTAGAGAGATCTGACCTAGGATTTTATGTATGATGTCCTCTAGTGTATAGTTCACCCTAGTCAGTGCATGTAGCTGTCTGTAGGTTCAATGTGAGAAATCTCTCTTATCATGTATCAGCTAAAGCATAGAGAATTTCCTGCAAAGAGGGCTTGTCTTTTTGATGCCTACTGTAGTCTGAACTCTGCTTCTTGGAATCATTCTGGGCTCAGGAAAGCTCTACCTCTATACCATTTACATTGCCACAAAATGGTAATTATGGTGATAGAGCTCAGTATAAAGTTATAAACCCTAACATTATAGAGTGTAAATAACCAATACAATTTGGGGGCAAAGATTTTGGGAATATTATGCATATCGTTAATCCATCATTCTTAGTAGCTAGGGATCAAAAGCCATAATGTAGATTAAAATAAAAATAAAATAAAATGTGTATTAGTAAGTATGAAGGCAAAATTGGAAAAATATTGATAATTCTTGAATTTCAATAAAGAGTATGTAAGAATGCATAATACTCTTCTCTCCCTTTTCATGTGTATTTGAACATTTCCATTAAAAACTGATATAATAAATTAGTAGTGTGAAGACGGTGGGATTCTAGGCAGTCCATTATTTCTATTGTTTATTGTAGGGGAATAATAATAGTGTTTAAAGAAATATGTCAGTGGGTCCTACTTTGGAATTTGTGTTCCTGAGTGTGAAGGAGTTGCACTCTGATGTGACCTTTCTACACATGCCCCTTCTGTCACTTTTACTGAACGTGTGGTTGACAGTGGTGTTGGTATATACTCAGGAGACTTGAATCTCTGGACTGTCCATGTGCCTGCTGGAACCTGAGCCTCAGCAGAGTTGCAACTCCTACTCTCTTGTTTGTTGAACTTACCTAGGTCAGCTAACAGGGAGGTGAAGATGGTCAACCACCACACCAGTGAACTGAGAATGCCTACGACTACAAGCAGGAAAATTGCATTCATCATCCATGTGGGATCTAAGCCCCCTCTCAATATAGAGGTGGAGAGAAAATCACCATCCCAGGGTCCACAGGATGGAGGAATAAAATATGGACTAGGGTAAACTTACTGATAGTCTACTATAGAACTATTATGACTAGTAATGGAAGAAATTGTATCATTGATGTGGAGAAAGTAGCCACGGTAGTTGCTGAGGGCAGGGAGAGGGAAGAAGAGATGTAAAGTGGGGGCATTTTTGGGACTTGGAGTTGTCCTAAATAATACTGCAGGGACAGATGCTGGACAGTATATATCCTGCCATAACCCACTGAATGCAGTAGGGGAGAGTGTAAACTACAATGTAAACTATAATCCATGTGGTGCAGCAGTGCTCCAAAACATATTCACCAAATGCAATGAATGTGCCACAATGATGAAAGAGGTTGTTGATGTGGAAGGAATGGGGTGGGGGTGTGTGTGGGGTATATGGGAACCTCTTATTTTTTAATGTAACATTTTTTTGTGATCTATGTATCTTAAAAAAAATACAATAAAAAATAATAGGGGTGGGGGTTGGGAGTGGGGTATATGGGAACCTCTTATGTTTTTATTTTTTATTTTTTTTCTGAGAGGTCAACTGTAAGTTTTATTGTTGCTCCTATGAAGATAATAGATAATGATCTTTTTAAAAGATATTTATTTCTCCCAGCCCCCTAATTGTTTTTGGTCTTCTCTTTTTGGGAGGCACCAGGAACATAACCTGGGACCTCCCATGTGGGAGGAGGTGCCTAATCCCCCTAGCGACCCCTGCTCCCTGCTTTTTTGCATCTCTCATTGTTTCCTTGCTGTGTTTTTTGGTTGCATCATCTTAGTGCATCATCTTGTGTCAGTTCACTGTGCCTGCCCATTATGCCAGCTCACTGTCTTCTTTAGAAGGCATCAGAACTGAACCTGGGCTTCCTATGTGCTAGGCAGGAGCTCAGTTACCTGAGCCACAATGCTTCCCAACATAATGGTCTTTATGCTCTGGCTGCTCTTAAAGTTTCTATCATTACGTTTCCACATATTGACTATAATGTCTTCTTTGTATTAATCCTGCTTGGAGATTGCAGAACTTCTTGAATCTGTGACTTTATGTACTTTACCAATTTAGAAAAATTCTCAACTATTAGTTCTTTACTCCTGTTTCATTCACTCTCCTCAACTTTTTGTACTCCAATTACATGTGTGTTAGACCTTATCACTGTCTCCCATATGTCTATTATGCTCTTTTCTTTATTTCCTTTTTTCTCTTTACTTCATTCTATATATTTTCTTTGACCTGTTTCCAAGTCAGGTCATTCTTTTATGCTGAAGACCTGAAACTGATATGCTATTTAAACTCATCTTTGAGTTCTTAATTTCAGTTATTATATTTTCAGGTCTAGAATTTCTGCTTACTATATTAATAGATCAGGATATCACATGCAATTCTCCAACTTTAATCTTTTTCTCCTTTGACTACCTATAGTCTTGAACATTCTAATCATTGCTATTTTAATTTTTGTCTTTATTTATTTTTTTGATGTTACATTAAAAAATATAAGGTCCCCATATATCCCCCACCCCCCTCACCCCACTCCTCCTATAACAACAACCTCTTCCATCATCATGGGACATTCATTGCACTTGGTGAATACATCTCTGAGCACTGCTGCAACACATGATCAGTGGTCCACATGATAGTTTACACTCTCCCCCAGTCCACCCAGTGGGCCATGGCAGGACATACAGTGTCCAGTAACTGTCCCTGAAGTACCACCCAGGATAACTCCAAGTCCTGAAAATGCTCCTACATCACATCTTTTCTTCCCACTCCCCACCCTCTGCAGCTATTCTGTGGCCACTTTCTCCACATCAATACAACATTTACTTCCATTACTAATCACAATAGTTCCAGAATAGAATATCAATAAGTGCACTCTAATCCATACTCGAATCCTCCATCCTGTGGACCCTGGGACAGTTATGTCCACTCCACCTCTATATCAAGAGGGTGCTTAGATTCCACCTGGATGGTGGATGCAATTCTCCTGCTTTCAGTTGTAGGCACTCTTGGCTCCCTGCTGTTGTGGTTGACTTTCTTCACCTCCCTGTTAGCTGGTTGGGGTAAGTCCAATAAACCAGAGGGTAGGAATTGCAAGTCTATTGAGGCTCAGGGCCTGGCTATCACATGGACAATCCAGAAATTCAGGTCCCCTGAGTATACATCAAACCCCAGCACCAACCACAGGCCCAGTAAAAGTAACAGGAGAGGCTTGTGAACAAAGATCACATCTGAGTCCAACTCCATCACACTGTGGAACACAAACTCCAAAGTAGGGCCAACTGACATGGCACTGAACTCCAGAGTCATCTGCCATGACCATAGAACCTGTGGGTATATGTAGCCCTCAGAAGAACCAATACCTGAGGTTGTATCTACTTTAGCTGTCTCTGGGATTCTGCTGAGGTGTGTGTAAGGGCGACCCTTCTGATGACCTCCCAGCTCTTTTTGGAGATTCACAGCCATATAAACTCATTTGCTCTTTATATTTCCCCCTTTAATTCAAGATCGAAAAGCATTTTTAACTCCTGATATTACACGTAGGCTGAGCTATTCTGCTGGTCTGAGTTGACCCTTTTATTCAAAGTCATTCTCCAGTCACATCATCAGCTGGTACTTGGTGGTAATTCCTCAGTGCCAGGGAGGTTCATTCCCAGGAGTCATGTACCATGCTGGGGGGAAGGCAATGCATTTACATGCTGAGTTTGGCTTAGAGACTGGCCACATTTGAGCAACATGGAGGCTCCCAGGAGGTAACCCTTAGCCACCCTGCAGCTCTAGGTGTAGTTCTTATTTCAGGCACACAGGTTCACAAGCATAGTCATTAGCATCAAGGGCTCATTAATGGACCATTCTTCCTTACTGGTCTTAGCATTGCAGCTGGGGGATTGTTGCTTTTCCATTAGGGAATGTGACAGAACTCCCCTGGCCAGGAACTTAGTACTCCCCCAGTCATCGTTCCCAACTGTAATCACTATGAAAATATTCAAATATATATTTTTTATAGATTTATTTATTTATTTATCTCCCCTTCCCCCCAACCCCTGTAGTCTATTCTCTGTGTCTGTTTGCTGTGTCTTCTTTGTCCACTTCTGTTGTCAGCAGCATGGGAATCTGTGTTTCTTTTTGTTGCATCATGTTGTGTCAGTTTTCTGTGTGGGAGGCACCATTCCTGGGCAGACTGCACTTTCTTTCACGCTGGGTGGCTCTCCTTATGGGCTGCACTCCTTGCGTGTGGGACTCACCTATGCGGGGGACACCCCTGCGTGTCAGGGAACTCCTTGCGCACATCAGCACTGCACTTGGGCCAGCTCCACATGGGTCAGGGAGGCCCGGGGTTTGAACCGCGGACCTCTCGTGTGGTAGACGGATGCCCTAACCACTGGGCCAGTCTGCCACCAAAATATCCAAATATTTTTATGCACCTCACATACATGCCTTGAAGAACTCCCTCCCAACCATGCACCACACACCAATAAAACCTCACACCAGTATTCCTTCCCCGCTACCATCGAACCCCTCTGTGCTTGAAAACCTCCCTGAAAATGAAGTCTAATATATTGCCAGGTTCCATTAATAGTAAAATGGAATATAGTGATGTGTTTAAAGTTTAGATATAGAATACATACTAATTTAGAAAAATTAAAGTAAAAATAAATTGGGGTATCAAAAAATTAAAAAATTAAAAAGCTTTGTTTTTGGTGTTTTGCCTTCCATCACTGCAATAAGTGTTGCCCTGTATGCACATTGGCAAGGCAACTTCTTCCATTGCTTCCTCAGTGTCTACTTCCTTTCTTTTTCTTTTTTTCTAATTATTAAGCTTGTCTTCACAAAATGTTAGACCACAGTAATTCAAATGTACAATATATGGTACTCCCACATATTGAACATCAGACCCTTTGCCCCTTCCCCAGCAATAATCTTTTTACATGTTCATACTATATTTATTGCAACTGATGTACAGATATTGAGACAAAAGCTTTCAAACAAGGTTACACTTGGGTTTACATTGTGGTTTATATTTTAGACTATACAATTTTCTAAATTTTTAGTTATCTTATGTTTTACATTATGATTTACATTTTAGCCTATAGGCCCCTATCCCTTTTTGGTGTAATTTAACATGTCCTATATTCATTCTTGCATAATCTTGTGGAACAGTTCCATTGCCCCACAGTTACACTGATTCCACCTATTCTATACTTCTTTCCCCCTCCCTTCAGGGCCGACAGTGACTTCATTGCTTGAAGGGCCATGTTCAGAGATACTTGCAACAATGTTGAGGGCTTGACATGCTCAACTGCCCTAATGCATTGGGAGACACCATTTCTCTTGAGAGATACAATTCCCTCTATTTGAGAACATCAGTCCTCCCCAGGATGAGGGTATATCTTCACTATCACTGTATGGGTCTCCATCCAATGATATAACCCACTATGACAAAATGAACACTCACACACTCACTAGACCTGTCCTGTGTCAGATTCTCCCCTTCAAGCATCCTAAACAAGTAATCTTCCTTATTTTATTTTTGAAAAAGTTTTCTCAACATTATACTCTCAACCACATACCTGACAATCTCATATGTTCATATGTTCCCTCCCCCTCCCCAAATTTCTTGGGCCATATTACCGATCCTCCCATCCCTAGCCCCCCTCAAGCCCACAAAGCCCCACCCAAAGGTATCCTTATGCCCCCATTTTATCCCTTCCTGTACAAATACTTATCTCCAGCTTATCATAGATTTCACCCAGGTAGGTGTCAGCTTGAAACCTTCCTCTACCCCCCAAATTCCTTTAAGCTTATCATTCAGTCTCTAGCTCTCTGAGGCAGCTTGGTTTACTTATTTCATATCAGTGAGGTCATGTAGTATTTGTCCTTCAATGCCTGGGTTGCTTCACTCGACATAAGGTTCTCAAGATTCATCCATGTTATCACATGTGTTTGTAGTGTGTTTGTTCTTACAGCCGAGTAGTATTCCATTGTGTGTATATACCACATTTTATTGATCCACTCGTCTGTTGATGGGCATTTGGGTTGATTCCAACTTTTGGCAATAGTGAACAATGCTGCTATGAACATTGGTGTGCATATATTGGTTTGTGTCCTTGTTTTCAGTTCTACTGGGTATATACCCAGCAGTGGAATTGCTGGGTCATATGGCAAATCTATAGCTAGTTTTTTGAGAAACCGCCAAACTGTCCTTCAGAATTGCTTGAAGGTCACTCCCACCAGCAGTGGATGAGTGTTCCCATTTCTCCACATCCTCTTCAGCACTTGTAGTCTTTTGCTTTTTTCATAGATGCCAGTCTTATGGGAGTAAGTTGGTATCTCATTGTAGTTTTGATGTGCATTTCCCTAACAGTTAGAGATTTGGAGCATTTTTCATGTGCTTTTTAGCCATTTGTATTTCTTCTTTGGAGAAGTGTCTGTTTAAATCTTTTCCCCATTTTTTTTTTAATGTTTGATATATACATTTTTTGTCTTTATTTTTTTAATGTTACATTAAAAAAATATGAGGTCCCCATATACCTCCCACCCCCCTCACCCCACTCCTCCTATAACAACAACCTCTTCCATCATCATGGAACATTATTGCACTTGGTAAATACATCTCTGAGAACCACTGCACCTCATGGACAATGGTCCACATCATAGCCCACACTCTCCCACAGTCCACCCAGTAGGCCATGGGAGGACATATGGATTGTTTGTCTTTTTATTTTCAAGATAGAAGTTCTTTATATATGTAGGATATAAGTGTCCTATCAGATATATGGTTATCAAATATTTTCTCCCATTGTGTAGGTTCTCTTTTCACTTTCTTGACAAACTCCTTTGAGGTGCAGAAGGCTTTAATTTTGAGGAAGTCCCATTTATCTATTTGTTCTTTTGATGCTCATGCTTTGAGTGTGAAGTTCATGAAGCCATTTCCTATTACAAGGTCCTGTAGATGGTTCCCTACATTGCTTTCCAAAGTCTTTATGGTCTTAGCTCTTATATTTAGGTCTTTGATCTATCTTGATTTGATTTGATTTGATTTGATATAAGGTGTGAGTTGGTAATCCTCTTTCATTCTTTTACATATGGATATCCAGTTCTCCAGGCACCATTTGTTAAAGAGGCCATTCTCTCCCAGTTGAGAGGGTTTGGTGGTATTATCAAATATTATATGACTCTATATATGAAGATAGATATCAGAACTCCCAATTTGGTTCTATTAGTCAGTGTGTCTATCCTTATGCCAATACCATGCTGTTTTCACTACCATAGCTTTGTAGTATGTTTTGAAGCCAGGTAGTGTGATTCCTCCAATTTCATTTTTCTTTTTCAATATGTCTTTGGCTATTTGGGGCCTCTTTCCTTTCCAAATAAATTTCATAGCTAGTTTTTCTAGTTCATTAAAGAATGCTGTGTTGATTTTTATTGGGATTGAATTGAATGTATAGATCAGTTTTGGTAGGATAGACATCTTAATAATATTTAGTCTTCCTATCCATTAATAGGGAATATTCTTCCATTTATTTAGGTCTTCTTTGATTTCCTTGAACAATATTATGTAGTTTTCTGTGAATAAATTTTTTACATCTTTAGTTAAATTTATTCCTAGGTATTTTATTTTTTAATTTTCTATTGTAAATAGTATTTGTTTCTTGATTTCCTCCTGAGATTGCTCATTATTGGTGTACAGAAATGCTTTTGATATTTGCACATTGATCTTATAACCTGTGACTTTACTGAACTCATTTATGAGTTCTAGAAGCTTTGTTGTAGACTTCTCAGGGTTTTCTATGTATAGGTTCATGTCATCTGCAAATAGTGAAATTTTGACTTCTTCCTTTCCAATTTGGATGCCTTTTATGTCTGGTTCTTGCCTCTGTGCTTGAGCAAGTACATCTAAGACAATGTTAAATAGAAAGGATGATAGTGGGCATCCTTGTCTTGTTCCTGATCTTAGAGGGAAAGATTTTAGGATTTCACCATTGTAAATGATATATATATCATATAAACCCTTATTCATATTCAAAAAATTTCCTTGTATTATGACCTTTTGCAGTGTTTTTATCAAGAAAGGGTGCTGTATTTTGTCAAATGCTTTTTCTGCATCTATCGATATGATTATGTGATTTTTTCCTTCAATCTGTTTATATGGTGTATTACATTGATTGATTTTCTTATGTTGAACATTCCTTGCATACCCAGAATGAATCCTGCTTGTCATGGTGTATAATTCATTTAATGTGTTGTTGAATATGATTAACAAATATTTTGTTGAGGATTTTTGCATCTAGGTTCACTAGAGAGATTGGTCTGTAATTTTCCTTTCTTGTGGTGTCTTTGTTTGGCTTTGGTACTAGGGTAATATTGGCATCATAGAATGAGTTAGGCAACTTTCCTTCTGTTTTAATTTTTTGGAATAGTTTCAGCAAGATTGGCCTTAGTTCTTTCTGGAATGTTTTGTAGAATTCACCTGTGAAGCCATCTAGCCCAGGGCTTTTCTTAGTTGGGAGGTTTTTAATGATTGATTCTATCTCTACTCGTGATTGGTTTGTTGAGATCATCAATTTCTTCTTTCATCAATATAGGCTGCTTGTGTGTTTCTAGGAATTTGTCCATTTCCTCTAAATTGTCCTTGTTGGAATATAGTTTTTCAAAGTATCTTCTTATGATAGTTTTTATTTCTGTGGAATCAGTGGTGATATCTCCTTTCTCATTTCTTATTTTGTGTATTTGCATCTTCTCTCTTTTTTTCTTTGTTAGTCTATCTAAGGGTTTGTCAATTTTGTTGATCTTCTCAAAGAACCAGCTCTTGGTTTTGCTTATCTTTTCAAATGCTGTCTTATTTTCTATTTCATTTAGTTCTGCTCTTATCTTTGTTATTTCTTTCTTCTTCATGTGGGGTTACTTTGTTTTTTGTTTTTTGTTTTTTTTTTTTACTAATTCCTCCAAATGTGTAGTTAGTTCTTCAATTTTTGCTCTTCTTTTTTGATGTATGAATTTATGTCTATAAATTTCCCTCTCAGTACTGCTTTTGCTGCATCCCATAAGTTTTGGTATGTTGTGTTATCATTTACATTAGTTTCAAGGTAGTTATTTGTTGGAAACTGAGGCATAGTGGTCTCACAAAAAGAGATGTGCTGTTTCCATGGCTATGCTTTTAACATAGGAATGCAGCACGTAAGCCTTTTGGGTCAACAGGGGAAAGCTGTCCGGGGCAGGGAGAAATACGAGCAAACACACTTTTCAGTTTGAAAGGAATACCAAATCTTTGTACTCTGAGATAAGTTCTTTAATTCATGAGTATTGTTAAAGTGTAGTTACACTGCTTGGTATCTTGATACCTTGAGTATATATAATGCTACATGTAGAAAATAAAGTTGTCTGAGGAATCATTACTCGCAGACCCCCTGATTCCAGCTTGCTCATTCTTTCTGTTTGTTTCCTTCCCCCTTTTCTCTTTCTTTCATTCCTGATACCCTTCAGGTCCAAATCTCCAACATCTGGTGCCCAACATGGGGCCCGAAGAAGTCAGTGAGTCTTCCAAATCAGTATCGGGAACTGCAGAAAAGACCTCATCGAGGGTCGTGTGTGACATCCAAAGCAGTGTGACTCGAGTCTTCTTTTAGGTAAGTAACATTTCCATGAAGTCATCAGGGTAATGGGTAATCAAACTGGACATGTGGAAGAACATTCACAAGTTTTAAAAACCTTGTTGAAAGCTAGTGGGGTACCTGTAAAAAGTTGTGAGTTAAAAGAATTGTTTGCTTTAGTACAAAAGCATTGTGGTTGGTTTAAGTCTCAGGGGCGTAATGTCTTAAATTCAAAACAGTGGAAATGTATAAAGAAAGCTTTATGAAGAGCATATCAGAAAGGGGAATCCATTCCTTTATCTGCATGGGCTTTGTGCCAGCAAATTGCTGCCACCTTATATCCTTTACAATCAGAGGAAGATGATGAAGAGGAAACTACTATATTTTCAAAACCCATAGGCAAACAGAAAATGGAGGGCCATTTGAAAGAACTAAATTCTGAGCCAAAAGGCAGAGGAAAATCTCCTGGCTTTATGCCTAATCCTAGTACTAATCCTTTTATAGGATCCTTTTACAGCTCTAATGAAATATCCAATCTCCAAATATCTCATTCAGGTGCTTATCCTAGCTTATATCCAGTTCAACCTACTGCACCTGATGAGCCGCTGCTTATGGCTGCCCCGACTTCAGCACCTGGAATTTTTTCAGATATGGCAGACACTTTACCCTGTGTTAAAAGATAGTTGCTTCCAACCCCACTCCTCAAACACCCTTGATGTGCTGTTTATTGCAAGGGTCTCGTCAAGGGGATCTGGAGGCCATGTAATTCTTATTAGCTTTTCTGGTTATATCATGACCAACTCCATCAGATGCTAATAATCCTCAAGGAGGTGCTAAGTTCCATCATGATCTTTTAAACTATTGAAAGATTTAAAACAGGCTTGCGTGCAATATGGGGTTAATTCTCCATATACATTTGACTTAGTTCAGGGCATGGCTCAGGCAGATAGATTGATTCCTTGAGACTGGGAAATGTTAGCCCGTACTGTTCTTAACCCCGCTGAATTTCTGCAATTTAAAACTTGGTGGACTAATGAGGCTAATATAACTGCCCAGCAAAATGCTAATCAAGACTTTCCGGTGCTTATATCGGCAGAGCAACTATTGGGAATAGGAGCTTGGGCAGTAGATGGCAGACAAATGCAGTATGATGATGTAGCAATAGTTCAAGTCAGAATGTCCTGCTTAGCAGCTTGGAGAAAAATTTCAGTCACTGGGAAACCTATATATTACTTTGCTAAGGTTATACAAGGAGTAAATGAACCATATGTAGAGTTTGTAGCTAGGCTATCAGATATTATTCAAAAAACTATAGAAATTCCAGATCCTAGAGACTTGATTTTACTAACTCTTGCATTTGATAAAGCAAATAGTGAATGCAAAAAAAGCTATTAGACCCATTAAGGCAGCGGGAGGGTCAATACAAGACTATATTAAAGCTTGCCAGGACATAGGTTCCACCACCCACCAGATGGCAATATTAGTTGTGCCAATAAGGGTAATCAGAGGCCCCAGTCTAAAAGAGGAAATTGTTTTAAATGTGGGAAATCTGGTTATTTTCAAAAGGATTTCAGAGCAAATTTCACTCAGCAACAAAATAATGGAGGAGGAAAAACCCCTTCTAAACTGTGCTCTGTATGTCAAAAGGGCTTTCATTGGGCTAACGAATGTAAATCTAGATTTCATAAAAACGGCTCTCCCATTTCACCATTGGGAAACTGCTTTGTGGGCCTAGCTCAAGGCCCTCAGACAAACAATATGAGCCTACAGGAAAGATATCCAGTCAGCAATGGCCAGCAGCATGCATCCCAGTTTCTGAAGAATTAATGGCAGCTACTCACGGGAGTGCTGCTGTTGATTTACCTTCTACAGAAACTAAACTTATTACTCCTGCTATGGGTATGCAAGCTATACTTTCAGGCATAAAAGGCCCGTTACCTCCTGAAATTGTTGGCTTAATTGTAGGTAGGAGTAGTTTAACGTTGAAAGGACTGCTAGTACAAATTCGCATTATAGATAGTGATTATAAGGAAGAAATTAAGGTTATGGTGCAAGCTCTTAGTCAAGTACAAGTTACTTTGGGGCAACATATAGCTCAATTATTACTCCTGCCTTATCACAAACCTTGCACTCTTCCTTTTGGTAGAAATGGGGGATTTGGGTCTATGGGGAATGAAATTTATTGGCAAACTTTTGTAGATGGTGATCGGCCTGAAGTTACTATTACTATTAATGGAAAAGTGTTTTTGGGATTAATAGATACAGGAGCAGATGTGTCCATCATTGCTAAACAATATTGGCCTCAATCATGGACATTACAAAAAGTCCCAACAGTCTTTACTGGCATTGGCACTATGACAGATATTTATCAGAGTACTTCTATTTTTGATGTATTAGGACCTGATGGGCAAAAATCTATGCTACAACCTTATGTGGCTGATGTTGGACTTAATTTATGGGGCCGTGATTTACTTAGTGGGGAGCTTTTGTTCACATTCTTACATTATCTGAGCAGGCAAAAGTTTTATTTATGGATATGCACTATAACCCCAACATATGTAAAAAAGGGGATCGTAGAGGACTTGGTTCTGTTACACTGAAACAGGATTCAGAGATGCAAAATTTAACATAGGGGCCATTGCAATAAAGGACATTACTATTCCCATAACCTGGCTTACAGAAGCACCAGTGTAGGTTGATCAATGGCCCCTGCCTGTGGAAAAACTCAATGCCCTTCATAGTTTAGTAAAAGAACAATTATCTCAGAAATATATTGAGCCCTCAAATAGTCCTTGGAATTCTCCAGTGTTTGTAATAAAAAAGAAATCTAGAAAATGGCAAATGCTAACTGATCTAAGAGATGCTAATAAGGTTATGAGGCCTATGGGGGCACCGCAACCAGAGGTTTCACAGCCCTCTATGATTCCTAAGAATTGGTCTTTGATTATTATAGATTTGAAAGATTGTTTCTTTACTACTCCTTTGCATCCTTCTAATAAAGAGAAATTTGCCTTTTCTGTTCCTACTATAAATAATCAATCCCCTATGCAGAGATATCAGTAGTGTGTGTTGCCTCACGGCATGATGAACAGTGCTACCGTGTGTCAATTATTCATTCCTCGACCTCTACAGGGTGTAAGAAAAAGGTTTCCAAAAGCCATGATTATTCATTATATGGATGATATATTATTTGCACATTCTTCAGACAACAAGTTACAGCAATTGTTTCAGTATGTTCAAAAGGTGTTTCCTGAGTATGGGTTACAGATTGCCCATGAAAAAGTTCAGTGGAATGCCCCCTATTGTTATTGTATTCAATTGGCAAAAGGATGCATACGCCCACATAAAATATAATTGAGATGTGATAAATTAAAAAACCTTAAATGACTTTCAAAAACTTCTGGGAGCTATTAATTGGATTCATCCTACTCTAGGCATTCCTAACTACATGTTGCAGCACCTATTTCAAGCTTTAGAGGGACATCCTGCCCTCTTGAGTCCAAGGAAATTATCCTCAGAGGCAGAAAAAGAATTAAATCTCATTGAAGAAAGAATTTTACAGGGACAATTGACTCAAATAGATCCTGACAAAACCATAGACTTGGTGATTTTTTCGACCCCACAATCTCCTACGGCCCTGTTCTGGCAAGATGGCATATTAGAATGGGTATTTATCCCCAATAATAAACAAAAAAGATTACAAACATATTTACAAAAACATTTCTATTATTGCTAAAGGTCGATTACGGCTCATGCAACTTAAAGGGACTGATCCTGATCGAATAATATGTAGTCTGTCTAATGATGAAATTAAACATCTTTATGCTACAAATACACAATGGCAAGTTGCTATTAGCGATTTTCAGGGAATTATTGCTAACCATTACCCCACTTCTAAGCTGTTAATATTCTTACGGAGAACAAGTTGGATTTTGCCAAAAATAGTTAAGTCATTTCCAATTGAAAACGCACTTAACATTTTCACAGACGGTAGTAGCAATGGTAAAGCACCTTATGTCACTTCTTTTACAGAAGAGGTTTGGCAAACACCTCATACTTCTGTACAATGTACAGAATTATTGGTTGTTCTCATGGTCCTACAAACTTTTAAAGAGCCTCTCAATATTGTTTCTGATTCTGAATATGTTTGCTTAACCATTGCTCATATTGAAACTGCTAATATCTCTGTAACTGATGAGCTTTCTCAAATGTTCCTACAATTGCAGGCATTCTTCATCAATGAGTAAAATCTCTGTACATTACCCATATTCGATCACATTCTGCTTTATCTGGCCCCTTATCCACACATAATGTGCAAGCTGATACTCTGGTAGGGTCTATACAGAATGCTGCCAAATATCATGCTCTAACTCATATCAATACTAATGGATTGTGACATAAATTTCCATCTTTAACAAAATTGCAAGCACAAGATACTATAAAACATTGTTCTACCAGTGGCCCTCTCTTGTCAGCACCATTTGACAAAGGCACTAATCCCCGAGGGCTGGCTCCAAATCAAATCTGGCAAATGGATGTCACACATGTTCCAACTTTTGGCAAATTGCAATATGTTCATGTTTGTATTGATAACTTATTCTCACTTTCTCTGGGCTACAGAGTACAGTGGGGAAAGATTTTATCATGTTTGTTCACATTTGTGGTCTGCCTTTGCAGTTTGTGGCATGCCCTGCAGAAATCAAAACTGATAATGGTCCGGCTTATTCTGGCAAACAGTTTGTAACATTTTGCTCTAAATATTCCATTGCTCATGTCACAGGAATTCCTAATAATCCTACAGGTCAACCATAGTTGAACGGTCACATCATACCCTTAAGCAAATGTTATTAAAACAAAAAGGGGGAGATGATGGCATTATAGTACTGAAGGACCAATTGGCAAAAGCTTTATTCACTTTAAATTTCCTTAATATATATGATTCAATAATGTCTGCTGAACAGTATTATGCATTGAATAAGAATAAAGAAAAGGTATTGTGTGACTCAGCTGAATATCAGCCAATATATTGGAAAGATGTACTAACTAACACTTGGCAAAAAGTAAAGGGGGCAAGGATATGCTCATGTCATTACAGAAAATGGGGAACAAATTTAGCTGCCAGCTTGATGGATTAAACCATGGATAGAGGAGAAGAAGAATTTTGAAGATGATTTCTCCTCTCCTAATCATATTAATGGTAACTCTGGCTCATGCAGGTGAAAATCATGCCTATTGGGCATATATTCCTAACCAACCTAACATGGAGAGACCCATCATTTCCTGTATGTTTGAATAAAACACATGTGTTTCCTGGGCCTATTGATGACAGACTACTCTTAAAACCTGATGAAGAAGGGAAGGAAATATATAATCTTACCCTTCCTTTTGATCATAGACCATTATGTATTGGAAAAAGTCCCCCTTGCATACAAACAAAAAATCGGACTATAGTTATCATGAAAAGTAATGGTACCAAATTATTAATAACTTTGTTTCCCTCATATAATTCTTTTGAGACTAAAAAGCGAAATTATAATTGTCCACCCCGAGAACCTGAAGAGAAAGAGGGATTGGCAGGAATGCCATATAGAAAGAGGATCTGTTGTTTTTAATGATTCCTATGGAATAGTGTGGGAAAGTGCTCCTATGGAGACCTCCAAAGAATATAACAGCAGATTTATATGGTGTGGACTTAACAACAAGGGTCAGTGAGTTAGTAATATGCAGTATCCTTTTTCAGAATCTCTATTCTTGGGTGAACAAGTAGTATATACTAACAATTTTACTATCTGGAAATGTAAAGGAAAATGGTTACCAACCCCTTGGATTAGTGACACCTATAATCTTAGTATACATAAAAACTTGTGGAAAGTATTTATTGGAATTGCCCCTACTTATGAATGGATTGGTAATTACAGTCAAACAGGTCAATATCTACAATTAAATCAAACCTATCAATTGAAAGCATGTGTCAGGGATCCTTTTGTATTCATTACTGGAAAAGTAACTATAAAAGATAATGCCTTGTTTTATAAAAATGGTGCCTTGTATAAATGCCTGTCAGAAAGTGTGTTGCAGGAAGCCAGAAGATGACAAGGTATATGGATTCCTGTCCAAATGAACCAAATATGGCAGTCATCACCTGAAAGTCAGCTATTGCTTCACATGGCACAAAAAATCCTGAAACAGACAAAAAGATTTGTTGAACTCCTAATAATTAGTATATTGGCACTAATTGGAATCATCATAGCTGCTGCAACCACTGCTGTCACTTTGCATGAGACTGTTCAGATTCAACAATATATGCATGATTGGCATAAAAATGCTAGTGATTTGTGGCATAGCCAAGAGCACACTGATGAACAGTTAAATAATCAGGTTAATGATTTAGAATTGGCTGTTTTGCATATTGGAGATCAATTGTATAATTTAAACTTGTTAAGAGGATTGAAATGTGATTGGAATGAAAGCAATTTTTGTATTACTCCTCTTGTCTATAATTCATCCAATATAAAATGGAGAAAAATTAAGAATAATTTTCTAGGCCATAAAAGTAATATCTCTCTGGAAATAATTGAATTACAAAGGAAAATATTAGAAATGTCTCATAATCAAATTCATGTAGCCAATGATAAGGATATTTTTTCAGACAGGATCTCACATATTACAAAGTTTGATCCAGTTAATTGGTGGAAATCACAGCATTTTCTGCCAGCTTTAGGAATAGGGCTAATCATGTTTGTTCTGTTGCTCATGAATTTCACCTGTGCCAGACAGTGCTTTCAAAGAAAATTGCAAAGCATAGCATCTGTAGGAAGTGTGAATAATCTGGTGCTAGCAAAATCACTTCAATAACTTCCCCTAGTCGAAGAGCTTGGCTAGTAGTCAATGATGTGTAAGACTCTTGAAAGGAGGGCAACCTAAGACCGGCACAGTCATTTCAACTAAAACAAAAAGGGGGAAATGTTAGAAACTGAGGCAGAGTGATCTTGCAAAGAGAGATGTGCTATTTCCATGGCTATACTTTTAACATAGGAATGCAGCAATTAAGCCTTTCAGGTCAACAGGACAAAGTTGTCCAGGGCAGGGAGAAATATGAGCAAACACACTTTGCAGTTTGAAAGGAATACCAAATCTTTGTACTCTGAGATAAGTTCTTTAATTTATGAATATTGTTAATGTGTAGTTACACTGCTTGTTATCTCGATAGCTTGAGTATATATAATGCCACATGTAGAAAATAAAGTTGTCTGAGGAGTCATTACTTGCAGACTCCCTGATCCCAGCTCACTCATTCTTTCTCTTTGTTTCCATCCCCCTTTTCTCTTTCTTTCACTCCCAATACCCTTCAGATCCAAATCTCCAGCAGTTGTTAATGTCTTTTGAGATTTCCTCCTTGACCCACTGTTTTTCTAAGAGTGTGCTGTTTAATTTCCATATCTTGGTGCAAAATTTGGGCCTCTGGCCCTTGCAGATTTCCAGCTTCACTCCACTGTGGTCAGAGAAATTATTTGGTATGATTTTGATCTTTCTGAATTCATTGAGACTTTCTCTGTGGCCTAGCATATGGTTTATCTTGGAGAATGATCCATGTGCACTTGAGAAAAATGTATATCCTGCTATATTTGGGTGTAATGTTCTGTATATGTCTATTAGGTCCAGTTCCTCTAATATACTGTTCAAAGTTTTTGTTTCTTTATTGATTCTCTTTTGAGATGTTCTGTCCAAAGTTGATAGTGGTGTATTAAAGTCCCCAACTCTAATTGTAGAGGCATCTGTTCTTTCACTTAGTTTTTTCAATGTTTGCCTCATGAATCTGGAGGTGCCCTTGTTAGGAGCATAAATGCTTATGATAGTTCTTTCTTCTTGAAAGATTATCCCTTTCACTAATATGTAGTGTCCATCTTTGTCTCTCACAATTGTTTTGTATTTAAAGTCTATTTTGTCTGATATTAATATAGTTACCCCTGTCCTTTTTTGGTTATTGTTTGCTTGTAAGATTGTTTTCCAGCCATTCACTGGAATCCCTGGGTCTAAGATGAGTTTCTTATAGACAACATATAGATGGGTCATATTTCCTTATCCAGTCTTCCAATTTGTGTCTCTTTTTCTGATTATTGGCATGGTCTATAGCTTTTTGTTACTGTCTGGTCATTATTTTATCTTGTGGGGTTTATTCTGTTGATTATCTTCTTATTCTATTCTTGGGGTTTAATTAGTTGTTGTTTTTGTGTGCATGCTAAGTCTTCTCTTTATCACTTTTTTTTCTTATTCTATTTCCTTCTTGTTGGCTATGTTCCCTCAAAGGAAAATATTAGGTCTAGAGAAAGCAAAAGGGATAAGAAAAGAAAAATATAATAGTAGTATTGATAGTGAGTGTTAGCAGAAGAACCATGTGCGATCTAGGAGAATGGATTTTGAACTCATGGAAACTGTGTATAGTTATAACCTTAAAAAAAGTGGAGTACCTATAATGAGATATTAAACTGAATATGGGGAGGAATACACTATGAATTAAAAGGTCAGTGTGGTCAGGAGAGAGGGAAAAAGAAAAGAGAGGACAATAACATAAAGAGTGAATAAATGACAGAAAACAGATTAGAGGTATTAGCAATAAAATGTCAGAAATACTGGGGACTAAATAGAGAGAGGTGGAATGTAAGAGAAACAATAAATGATGGAAGAGAGAATGATGTAAAGGAAAGGGGATAGTGTTGGTAGCCAAAATCAGTACACCCAGAAAAGAGAAAATTGAGGATGAGGAAGCATAGTAAATAAGAAATGTTGCCTGCAGCACTAATATAAAAAAAGAAAAAGGAAAAAAAGGGGGGGGGGGCGGAGAGAAGGGGGAAAAAAAAGGAAGAGAGAGGAGAAAAAAGAAAAAGAAAAAAAGGGGTGTTGGGGGGGAGGGAATAAAGAAGAAGAAAAAATAAGAAAACACACCAAAAACAAAGACCAGACAAGGCCTCAGGCAAAGAATCCTCTTTGCAATTGAATAAACTGCTTAGGAGTCTGCCCTTCCTCCTTCCTTACTCATTTCCTTCTCTCCCAAGGCAGCAGGAAGGTTGCCTGAAGGCTCCTGTAGGAAATTTAAATGGGTCCTTGGTGAACTAACTCACCTTAGAGAATGACTCTTAATTTTTTGAGAGAGCACCCACTCCTTGCCAGGAACCCTAAATATGCTATTGGAAGCTGTAAAGCACGTCCTACTGTCCCTCTCCCTTAGGTGTGATGCAAAGGGCTGGTTAATTATCTGACTCCACCTTCTCCCAGACCAAGTTTCCTATCCCAGGGCATTTAGGAAAACAGGGCTTTCTCACCAGATCTGCCTCTTCTCTATTCCTAGGGTCTCCCCAAGTCAGCTAATATCTCCTCCAAACTCAATAAAAGGGGGAGACTAGAAAATTGAACCTGCACTCCTTGGCCCCTCTGCACCTCCTGCCTAAACTCTCCCACTTCCGGAGTTAGTCTGCTTACAGAATTAGTCCGAGTCTGGAGGGGTAGGTCAATGTTGGGTTTCCGGGAGTGCTGGGCTTGGGAACAGAGGCCCAGGAGAATGTGGACTCCGGGTATTTTGGTCTGTGAAACATGGGCCACAGGGGTTCAGGGGACACAGGCTTGGGGTTCATGAATTTGGGGGACACGGGGCTTGGAAACTCTGCCCCGTGACCAGGAGTTCTCAGTGAACGCCGGGGCTCTTACCCTTAGGGAGGAAGGAATTTACCTTCCCATGGCTTCTGTGTTCAGTGTTAGAAACCTGCAGTTCTACCTTGAGCAAACACCAATTCTGCTGCAGTCTCTCCAAATCCATGTCCAGACACCTCCTGCTCTGCAGGTTCCCGAAACAGCCTGCTCCGGTAGGACTCCGTCACCACACGGCCAATCTTTTGTAAGAGAGATGACGACAGTGTACTTACTCAGTCTCCATCTTGCCATGCCTCCCCCAATGTTAGGCCGCTTATGTTTTTTAATGTAACTTTTTGTGTGATTTGTTAACTTAAAAATATGATAATTAAAAAATAAAATTTAAAAAGAAATAGAATATTAACATTATATGAATTCAAAATTATGAGTATCATCTATATCAAGACATGGCAAACTATGGCCTGCAGCCTAAATTAGTTCATTGCCCTGCTTATGTATGGACCCCAAGTTAAAATGGTATCAAGATTTTTCAAACGACTGAAATGAAAAAAAAATAACATTTCATGAAATTTAAATTTCAATGTCTATAACACTTTACTGGAACACAACCACGCTCATTTATTTATGTGTCTATGACTACTTCCACACTCTAACACTAGAGTTCCATAGGTGTGACAGAGACTGTATTACCTGAAAATATTTACTATCCTGCTCTTTACAGAAATAGTTTGATGATCCCTGAAAATGGACATAGAAGATAAACAATTTTTTAAAATGGCATATAAATATATATGACAAAATGTTCAATCTTATGCTGAGAAAAATGAAAATTGTAATGCTATTGAAATATTGCTTTTTATTCATCTTATCAGCAATATCCAAAACTCTTGTCAAGAGTATGGCAAAATAAATTGTGAAAATACTTTTCACATTTCAGATAGGATAGTAAATAGGTACAACTTTTATGGAGGACAATGACAAGATTGTACTTCAAAATGGTATTCTTTACTCACAGAATTCTTTACTCAGCAATTTTACTTCTAGAAGTTTATTTTATGACTACGTTTGCAAGTGTGAAAGCTGACATATATACAAGACTGTTAACTGAAGCATTATTTGTAAGAGTACAGAAAGGGAAACAAACTAGACATTCACCTACTGGGAATTTGTAAATAAATTCTGATGTAACAATGTACTGGAATTTGCAAATTCAATATTAAATAGCTGTAAAAATAAATGATGTTTTTCATGTACTAGTTATGAGTGTTCTTGAAGATATATGTGCATATTAAAATTGAAATAGAGAAGAGTACACATTTTACAATTGTAAAATAATTTTACAATTATATATATGTATATAATTTCTTGTTTATGCATATTTTTTCCTAGAAGAAAATATTTATTTCTTTTGGGAGGGGAAACATGAATGATCGAAATATACTCAAGTGAATATTTTCACTCTATATGCATTCAGATCATTTGAAATATGAGCCACGTGAAGGTCTAACTTCGTCAGTAAGTTACATTAAATATGTGAATATACAATCAATCATTGTTGATTTGAAAAATAGCCGAAAAGGTAATCAATAGTAAATTAAAGCATGCTAGAAGGTCGCCTCACGCTCCGCTGTCTGCGGTGAACCAGGACAGCGGAGCAGGTCACTTCCCGCTGAAGTAGGTGCCTGCGGTGCAGCTGGCCACGCAGCACATGGGAACAGATGATGTTATGGTAAAAAAAACCAAGAAGAATATGTGGAACAGGAGGCTGTTTGGCCGGTGCACTTTTACATCAAAACAAAAGCTACTTTGAATTCAAAATCGAGTCCACAGGAATCTGGGGTTTTGGAGTTGCAACTCAGAAAGTGAACTTGAATCAGATTCTTCTTCGCGGAGATGTGCACAGCCTGGTGATGAGGAATGACGAGGAGAAAATAGGCTGCCGGCAAACAGCCTTCCCCAGGAGGGAGAAGTGGTGGGGATTACGTATGACCATGTGGAACTAAATGTCTATTTGAAAGGAAAAAATTTGCGTTGTCCAGCTTCAGGTATACGAGGGACGGTGTATCCAGTTGTTTATGTTGATGACAGTGCAATTTTGGATTGCCAGTTCAGTGAATTTTATCACACTCCTCCACCTGGTTTTGAAAAAATATTATTTGAACAGCAGATCTTCTAAATGTATGTGTTTTTTAAAATTTTTTATTCCGCTCACCCGTCCCCCACCTTGTGCTGTCTGCTCTCTGTGTCCATTCATTGTGCGTTCTTCTGTGTCTGTATTTTTTTTTATTCCCCCCCTTGTACTGTGGCTTGCTTGTTGTCTGGTCTCTGTGTCCGTTTGCTGTACGCTCTTTTGTGTTTTTGCTCATCTCCCTTTTTGTTGCATCACCTTGCTGAGTGGCTCTAGGCAGCGCTTGCTGGCAGGCACATCTCTGCAGGGTGCTGGCGAGGCAGCCTTCAGCCCATCCCAGGGCCTCTCATACGGTAGACAGGAACCCAAGCGATTGAGCCACAGCCACTTCCCCATGAATGTATTTGTTTTTGAAGTTCATGTTTCTGCACTGTTAAAAGTGTTTACCATTTAGTAAAGCTTTACCTGACACATAGATGAAACTGTATTCTTAAAAATATGCCATGCCTGTTAGTGTTGTTTAAGGAACCAAAGTATTCAATATACCACCAGGATGTTGTATTTAAAATACTTGTGTTTTGTAATATGAAAATCAGCATATTGCATAGTTTATTTAATTCTTATTTAAATAAATTTAACCTTATGTCTTGACTGATACTATTAAGGCGAAATATATATAGCGAGATAGATATTTAAAAGGGAATGTTTCTTATGTACAATATTTGCTTTAATAGAGATGTGGAGTTGGGTGGATTTCTTGGTCAAGATAATGTTCAGAACTCATTAGTTTTAAGTCTGCAATCCAAAAACTCATGTGTCAGTGTCCTTTTCTACATACAGTATAACAGAGAGTGACAGAAATTTACATTACTGGCAACTTCAGTGAGATTATTCTTTTATGGACTGTTTTATTTAAATGTATTTTTTTCTGTAATGAATAATACAGAGTAACTAAGGAGCATCCAGTGCCATACTAAAAAATAAAAATAAAAAAATAAAGCATATAATTTCTTTATATGAAGATGGTAAAACTCATTTTGAATAACTGAGCTTTGTAAACTCTATACATTAAATTTTTATCCTTAAGAATTGAGGTACAATTTATATCTCCAAGACAAACTGGGAAAATGGTTTGCAAAATGAAATCTGACAGAAGGGAGAAAAGGAGCAAATATGTAAATCAAATATGAAAGTCAGGTTGATTGAACATGTGTATTTATCTAAATTAGTAATAATAATACAATTATAAACTGAGGGGGGAACTAAAATGTGTGAGATAACAATAGCAGATGAGAAATTTTAGAAAAGGAATATAGAAAGCATGTGGGTAAATGGTAACTGATATTGCAGAGCAAAGAGAGATAGAACTTAACCAACTACAAAAGAACAAGAACAACTTAGCCAAGTATACAAAACACCAAGTGTAAGTGTACTAACTCAGAAAGTTTTATGAATTTGAGATTTTGGGACTCAGGAAGACAGTATGATGATGTGTGGAGCTCAAAACAAAGGTTGGGTGAAATTCCATGTAAGGTTCAGTTAAATACAGAGGTTCATCTCTCACCATCACATAGCCATGCTTATTCAATTCTAACAAGGGTGGAATGCAGTTAGTTCTTATAATACACATTTTTATTGGGATATAATGTTCATAGATATACGTACATACCTTATACATGTACAGACCATAACTATGACAAAAAGAGTACATTCTGTATTTTCAACCCAGATCAAGAAGTATTGCTAAGTCCCAGTGGTCAGTTTTGGTGGATGATCCATATGTACTTGAAAGAATGTATAATATTCACTTCTTGGCTAATTGTTGTTTCGTTGTTAGTTTGACCAAGATTTTAATCATGTTTTTCAAATAATTTAACTCCTATTGTTTTGTGTGTGTGTGTGTGGGGGTTTGCTTGTTATATCAGTAATTAAGGAAGGTGTAATAAAATCTATTACATATTATGTTAGGGGGTTGCCTACTTCTTTTTGTAGTTCTGACAATTTTTCCTTTATATATCTAATAGCTAGTAATTGAGTACATGCAAAATTAGAAATATTTTTATCTCATTTAGGTATTAAGTTTATTATAAAATATTCCACTTTATCACTAATAATGCCTCTGCCATGGAACTTAATTTATCTGATACTAATATAGGTATCCAAGTTTTCTTTTGTTTTGTGATTGCATGGAAGGAACTTTTTTATTTTTTTATTTTTTTATTTTTTTAAGGAGGTGTTGGTGATTGAACCCAAGACTTCATACATGTGAAGCAGGCACTCAGCCATTGAGCTACATTTGCTTCCCTGGTACATATTTTTAATCTTTGTGCTTTACATGTTTCTGTGTCCTTATATTTAAGATATCTCTTAAAAGAAGCTCGTGTATTTTTAATTGTGTATGATAAAATTTGTTTTTAGTTGGAGTTTTAAATTCATTTATTTTGCTATTTTTAAAGTTTTATTGAAGTATGTAATTCATAACTGAGCATGCATAAAAAATAAGTGCATAATGAAAGTTGTGAACTTACAAAAAAAACCATACATAACATCACACAGGAATCTCATACATCAACCCACCGCCAACACATTAGATTGTTGTGAACCTTTTGTTATAAATTATGAAAGAATATCATCAAAATCTTATAAACTACAGTCCATCTTTCATTTAGTATATTTTTCTCCCAACCCACCATATGATTATTATTTTTAATTAATTAATTTTTTATTTATTTTAAAGAAACTTTAGGTTACGCAAGTGTTACATAAAATATAGGAGATTCCCATATGCCCCTGCGACGGTTTGCTCGGTCGGTAGAGGTGGGGTCTGGCTGCGGACGAGGGGTCGGTCCAGCTCAGGACGAGGGGTCGGTCCCGCTTGGGACGAGGGATCGGTCCCGCTTGGGATGAGGGATCAGTCCGGCAGCAGACGAGGGGTCGGTCTCACAGGGGTTGCGCGGTTCAGCTGACGGGGTCGCCCAGAGAAGCAGGCGACGAACTGGGGACAAGGGAGGCCAGGCCCTTGTCGGGGGCTCTCAGGACTGGAGGGCGCACGGCAGAAGAACTACCGCGGAGACAAGGTAAACACGCAAGTCCACTTTATTGAGGGAGAGGCAACAGTTTTATAGGGGCTGGGGAAGGCTGATTGGTCGAAGCCACGCCCTGTTCTGATTGGTTGTCGGGGAAAGGTCAGTGGGCGGTACTGGACGGGGGAGGGGTGGTGGTTAGGGATTGGCTGTCGCTGTTGCTGGGGGAAGGGGCAGGGTTTAGGGATTGGTGGCTGCTGTTGCTGGGGTGGAGGGCAGACTTGAGTTTCCCACCCACGCCTGGCTGTTGCTGCTGTCGGGGGGAGGGAAAAGGGCAGACTGGATTTTTCTGCCCACGCCTGGCTGTTGCTGTTGTCGGGGGAGGGGAAAAGGGCAGACTGGAATTTTCCGCCCTGCGCCTGCGCAGGGAGAAAGAAGAAGAAGGGTGCTGCTCCACAGGCATCGTGTGGCGCCATCCGGGAGGAGGGATGGCCGCGGAAGCATGGCTGCCGAGAAGGGGAGACCCGAGGACACTCTGCGCCCATGCCGAGCTCCCTTCAGGGGTGGCAGTGAGTCCGACCAGCCACCCTATTATGGGGGCAGCGGCTTGGCCTGCCGCGGCTGCTCCCCCGCCAGGCCAGCAAACCACACTTCAGCCCGAGGGGTGACCGCATGCCCCACTCCCTACTCCTCAGAATTGCTTGTGGCCACTGCCTCCACATCAGCGATAAAAGTTCTTCTATTGCTAGAATAACAATAAGTTTATAGTAGAATAATAGTAAGTCTACTTTAGTCCATTGTTCATTCCCCAATCTTATTGCTTTCTACAGCCTCACACTCTACCAAAAGTTCACAGTTTAAATTATCACAGTGATGGATTCTCTCAGTAATTTCACCTCTGTTTTTTAATTACATTCTGAATTTAGTATAGAATTATTCATTGACTTTGATTTTCTTTAATGACTTTGATGATATCACTCCATTGTCATATTTCTTCCATTGTTTTATTTTATTATTTTTAAATATACTTCTAAAATTTTTTCAAAAAGAAAGATTACATAAATGTTACACAAAAAATATAGGGGATTCCCATATGCACCGCTACGTAGCCCTTCCACATTACCAACATCCTTCATTAGTGTGGTACATTTGCCACAACTGATGAACACATCTTGGAACATTGCCACTAAGTGATGATTATAGATTAAATTGTGTTCCAGCTATTCTATTCCTACGCCCTCTCCCCTCAGGATACATGGTAATCACCAAGATGAACTCATTGAAGGATCAGATTCACAGCTACTTGCAACAAAATTGATGGTTTGAAACTGGCCTGTCCTCCCCTATTCGGCACTGCCTATACTCTCAAGAGTCTCTAAGCTCCCTGATACAACACACTATGATAAAATGAATGCTACACACTCCCCAGAAGCCTGCTAGGTACGATCTGTTCCACATTCTCCCCTCATCAACACCTTAAACCAGTAACCCTCCTTTGCCTTATTTGCCAAAAGAATATCCCCAACTTGTAGTTTCAACCAAATATCCACAGATCCCCAGAGTTCATGTACTCCCTCCACCAGCCCTAGTCCCAGTTCCATGTGCAGTCATTGTTTAGTTGAGTCGTTTTTTTGTTGGATTTGATGGCAATGACATTTTTCTCTGATTGCATTTGTCGTGTTCTCTTTATTTTTACTTTTCAGTATTGAGTCTATGAAGTGTCTAAAGGTTGTTATTTTTGCATTTATCCTTTATAGAGTTTATTGTGCTGTGTGACTCTTTGGCTTATGTTTTATATCAGTTTTGGAAAATGTACAGGCTATTATATCTTTAAATATTGATTTTGCCTCTCTCCTACTGGAACTCCAATTACTTGTCTATTAGACAAATACGTCTTTTCATTTTTTTAAAAAAATTAATGTTTTATCTTTTTCCTTCTCAACAATTTGGATACATTCTCAATTTATTTTTTCTAGTACTGTTATTCATCTTTCCATTGCATCAGATAGGTTTCAAACTATTTGTTGGGACATAGTTTTTTGTTAAAGATATTCATTAATTTTTACTTTCATATTTTCCTTTGATCTTGTCATAGATTTCAGTGTGTTACTTAAATCTATACCTTGAAATTTAATTTCTAGGCTTTATTTTGTAATTAAAATTTTTTGAACTATATTGTTCATACATGAACATACAAAAACCATAAGTGTATAGTAAATTATTTAATTTATAAAACAAATATGCATAGCAAGGATCCCATAAATCTTCCCACCAACAACAACTTGCATCGTTGTGGAATATTTATTACAAATTATGAAAGAGCATCATCAAAATATCACTACTAATTATACCTCATATCTTACATTTGGTGTATTTTTCCCCCAGCCCAACTGATTTTTAACAGCCTATATAAGTATTATGTATTTGTTATCATTCATGAGAGAATGTTCTCCTATTTGTCCTGTTAACCCTAGTCCATCTTCCACCACTGGATTCCCTGTGTTATACACTTCCATGCTTTGTGCACTCTGTGATAAAATTGAGAACCACTGAGTGTACATTTTGAATGGGCTGTACAAAGTATAGGCTATATTAATAAAAATTATTTTAATATCTGTATATGATAAAATCAATAGTCAGATCTACTGTTGATCTAACTCCCCTCAACCATAGTTTTCCCTGGCCTACTTATTCCTGTGAGGACACTTCATGGACTTAAATAATCAGTGGGCTGATTACATCTACAGTTAACTGACAGGATTGCTTTCAGCAATGAGAGATGTCTCATCCAATCAGTTGAAGGCCTCAAAAGGAGAAGTGATTTCAGCAAACAGAAGAGAGAATTCCCATGTATAGTCCAGACCACCAGATTCCCTTGGGGAACTCATCAAGGGCCTCCATTGGCTTTCCTGGTTTGCAGCCTGCCCTGAAGAATTTGGATTTGTGTAGCCCGATAAGTCACGTGAGATAATTTTATAAAATCTAATTATATTTATAGATATCACCTGCCAGTTTTTTTTTTTTTCCCATGAGAACTCTGACTAACAGAGCCATGAAAAATTTATGATGATAACTTAAGGTGCTGGTTGTATCTTCTTTTCCTTCTAATTAGGGTGACCAGTCATTCCAATTTTCTTGGGACTGAGGGTTTTCCCAGGATATGTTACTTTCTCTTATAAAACGGGTAAAGTCCTGGGAAAATTAGGATGATTGCTTACCCTAATTCTTAACAGACAATTGATGTAATAATATGAAGTAGTGAGCTCATTTCAACAACTTGTGAGGTAGGTCTATGTTCTTTTAACCTTACTTCATGATGGAAAGTTTCTAGAATATAACCAAAAGCTTAGGTATTCACCTGGATCATGTTTCCTTCTAGGTCCCCATGCTCCCTCTTTTGCCCTCTTCTCTCCAATCATTTAAGATTGTTGTAATCTTTTCTCATTTTATCAGATATTACTTTTGAATTCACAGATACCTTAATAAGGAAAATGGTGCGAGATATCAGGCTCACATTTCTAGTGAGCTTTTTCGTAGTGACTTTTCTGTCATTACATCCTCTGTCCTTACTGCCTTTGATAAATCTCTGAAGTAATTTTTAAAAATATATTTCTAACTTTTCTTGTACTTGGCAGAAGAATTGGTCTGAAACAAACCAAGCTACTCTTGATAAATGTCGAAGTGTTTATAATATTTCATGCATTTTTCTCATCTTTTGTGATCCTCAAATTTTGCTTCATGCATTCTTACAGCCTACCTGCATGTGATGACTAATAATTCTGTTCTGTGGAGGAAATAAAAGGGTCAAGATAATTTCACAACACCAAGATCTTAATTTAGGGGAATGAGTGCAGATAAAGGACGGAGACAACATCTATATTTTTCCAGACAGTCATATTGGATTTATCTCATTATTCAATTTCATAGACAACCAGAGACTTTTAAACTCATTTTACAGTGGAATTTTCTAGGATTCTGTCCAATCCTGAGTGTCTCACAGCTTGTTTCTGAGTCTGGGTCAGACTGATGGAGTCCTTCTAGCATAATGCTGACAGACTTCCATTAAATTGAGCATGACCTGACAAACAGCTAAGGAAAAACTCTATCTATCCCTAGAATATCAAAGTTCTCATGGCCTTGAGTAGAGAAATAATCAGGTTTAAGCAGCCTGAGGACTCATCTGCAATCCCAGAGACAAATTAGTTTATTGTTTATTTGCATGTGGGATGTTATAAAATCTTTTGGTCCAGAACAGCATTCCACGAAGAAAAAAGTAGAGAAAAAATATTCCCTAAACTCCATGAGGGAAGGATGTTTATTTGTTTGTTTTTTCTCACTGCTTTATCTGTGGAATCTAGAATTGTGACTGGCCCATAGAACATGCTCAATAAATATTACTTGTATAGGTATTGAGAAGAGTCATGGAGCTTCAATTGACACTGAATTGACTCAATTGACACTGTAGTTTAGAGGTTAATAGCTCAGACTCGAGTTTACCCCAGAAGGATTCCAATTAGGCTCTTTATTTATTTTTATTTATTTTTTCTTAACTTGGTTTTTAAGGAAGATGTGTATTATTTATAAGCCTATTTTTTTTTCATCTGAAGAATAATGATCACAGTAATTATATATCATAAAGAGGTTGGGGCAATAACTGAAATAATAAATACAAAGTTCCTAGTTTATAATTGCCCCTCAAAAATCTTAGTTCCTTTCCATAAATATATAAATGTAAACTTACTGAATTATATCAAATGTCTGAAAATTATTATCCCATCAGACAGAAAACATTAATGTCTACAGTGAATTATCTGTTTAATAGCTTCTGCACCCTAGATGGAAGAGCAACAGAATTTTCCATAATGAATAAGATTTGGAATCTTTGGGACCCTCAGCTAGGGATTGTGTGGCTGGGTGATTTTTGCATCTCTGTGAGAACTGGAAGCCTCCCTTGAGGTAGCCAGTATGTTCTCTTTCTATTGAGTTTAGACTTAAGAATTCAGCAGTTCCTCTCTCCTAAACACAGAAGAGCTCAATAGGTTTTCTTTCTTTTTTTCCCAGAGATGCATATTTTAATTATTTTATTTTTTTGCACTTATTTATTTATTTTAAAGAAACTTTAGATTATAAAACTGTTATATAAATAAATAAATGGAATTCCCATATGCCCCACTCTCTCCCCCTCCTACCCTTTCCCACTTTAACAACATCCTTCATTAGTGTGTTACATTTGTTACAATTGATGAACACAGGTTTTCAAGGACACTATCCAACTCCATATTCCTTATGGAGAATAACATGCTGTCATAAATATATACTTGTTGCAATCTTGCTCCAGTGATACAAGTAATGGAAAACCACATGTCACATGAGACATCCTAGCATAACATCAATTATTGTCAAACATCGTCTATACCCTTTGCCCAAATTCCAGTTCATTGCCATGTTATGGGGACTCTCCTAATAGACAACCTATTTTAAGGCAACATCAAATGAGCAATCAGCAATCCAGGACCCATTGTGATTACAGAAAAAATAATCCCCCCTGGTTAAATACCAGCACTCTCTCTGATAACATTCAGGCAATGCTATAATGGATCTCTTTTGTTTTAATACTATAGACAATGAGATTGACAACAGCTGAGAAGAAGAGGTAGTCATGGGCAGCATAGTTGCACCAAAGGAGATTTATGATGCCCAAAGCAGTGCACCATGGACAATCTAATAATAGGTACATTGTAAGCAAGTACAGGACAGATATATGACCCACAGGTGCTGAATGATTTCCTCGGTCCCTCCCCAGTGGGTTTACACTGTAAAGTGTTGAGTATGAGTTCATAGGAGACCATAAAAAACAGTGAATCCATACCAAAAGTAGAGATGATAATTAAAAAGCCCATAGACATTGTAGATAAAAAATGTCTTCATAAGGTAAATGGTAAGGTTGGAGTAGAGGCAATAAGAATGCAAGAGGCCATTTTGGCCACAGAAAGGCAGGCACCATAAGAGTAAGGCTAATGGGACCATGGGATAATGCTTTCACCTCAATAAGAACTCCTGTGCCAGTGATGCAGGACAGATAAGTGGGTTGTAGATGGTAACAAAATGGTCTTTAGACATGGCCAGTAAGACAGCTGACTCCATAATGGAGAAGGTGTGGAGGGAGAACATCTGGAAAAGGCAAGAATCAAAATTGATCTCAGGGGTACCAAGAAGGAAGATGCCTAGCACTGTAGGCAGAGTGGATGCAGAGACACCAACTTCAGCCAGTGCCAACATGACAAGAAAGAGGTACATGGGCTGGTGTAAATGAGGGTCTCTCCTGATGACATAAAGAATGGTGCCATTCCCAAGGAAGATGATGATGTACATCAGGAAGAAGGGGATGGAAATCCAGATGTGCTCTGTCTCCAGCCCTGGGATAAATGAGAATATGAGAATAAATACTGTAGGAAAGAACTCCAAAGAGCTATTGAATTTCTTCATGTTAAACCAATGATCCCATGGGATCAGTGTTGATCTGAAAATTAGAAACAAACTGGTGAGATTATAGTATTATGAAGTTCACAACTTCAGTGACTGAAGGCTTCATGATTGAAAACTGACAGATGGCCATTATCAGAATATATTCAGTCTGAAGAGGGCACAGTCTCCATCATAGGAAAAGTTTTAGGCAAATAGAAACTTATGGCTTTAATTTGTATGTAACTTGCAAGAGCTAAGGCATAAATGGCTGCCTTTTTTGGTGTGGAAAGATCTGGACCTGGAAATCTGGGAAGAAAGACATGAGTATGGAATCCCAGCACATAAAATGGAATGATGTAAAGAAAAAGTGAAGACATATTATTCATAAATATATAGATAAGATGCACATAGCTTGCTATATAGAAACTGTTCAAATATATCTGATGAATGAATTTAGATATATGAATAACTGAGTCCGAAAGCAAGGCTGAGATAACATTATGTACAGTATGGAACAATTAACTACAGAATTAGACACAAATGGAGTTTGAATCCCTACTGATCTTAGCAGTTATGATCTTTGAGAGGACTAGGAAACAAGTGGAAACCTGTACAAAAGTCTGGGTGAAGCGAGAGGAGGGACAGGGACAAGGGTGGTGGATTTGTACACAGACTTTAAGAACGGCCAAGATAGTCTCCAAACATGATGCCCATAATCTTTCTACTCACAAATCTCGAAGACAACCTACTTATCCATTGGGATTTCCACTGAAGGAACAATGTTGCTCCACTGAAGCAACAATGTTGCTAAATCAGACAGATTTTCATGGAAAGCTCATCTGGACAAGAGAGAGAAGTAGCAGACAGGGGAGGAGAAAACTACCTACATTTTTAGAATTCTAAGGGATGCTTGTGAACTCAGCACTGTGGACAAGGCAAGTAGAACAATAGCACCCTGGAATTGAAGGGTTGGTGATATCACTGAAGGTAGTTTCTAACTATCCACCCAAGCACACACACACATGCACACAAATACTCGTTCACCTATTGACACTTGTACACATAACTTCCCACCCTTGTCAATATTCTGTGTGCATCTTCTCTGATGAACTTCCATGAACTTCCATGATGTGAACTTTCATGTTGTGAGCTTCAATTCAGCCTCCGCTGGTTTCCCCAGCAATAGGGAAGCTAATTAATCCATGTTGGTTGCTATTAAGTTCTTCCTTGAACTGCAGTTCTTCAAACAATTAGCACTCCTCTATGCTTAACAACATGCAAAAACTCTGGCAACACTGAAAGTCCTAGACCTACTCTAAAAATATTCTTAATTTCTTTCAACCACAGACTGCAGAGAACACCTCTTCCACACCTGCAGATATTCAAGTATAATCATCACATATTTTGAAGTCTTCTTTCCAGGCTACTTACAGTTAAGTGCTACAATGCATTAATAAAAGGTCAGGAAACAATGAAAGTGTCATAGGGTAAAAAAATCTAATTAATTCTTGAAATCAGGAAAAGCTTCCCTTAAGAACTGATACTTAAGCTGAGTCCTGGTAAATTAGAAGGAAATTTCCAGGCTATTAATAAATGGGATATGGTATATGGTATAGAAAAAAAATTAGCACAGCATTGGGTATAAATGATTCTACAAGGACTGAAAGAAAACCTGGAAAGAAGGAAAACAATTGATATACTAGGATATTACAATTGCTGATTTTTTCTATAATACTTCCTTCAATGAAACTATGGGAAGTAAAAATGAAATAGTGCATTGCCTCTCTAAATAAAAATCCCTGGGCAGCTATCAAAGTCTACTATAGTTTAGCTCACCAGATATTAGATTAAGAAAAGCTCTGTGACAAGGAATGTATGAGGACTCAGGAAGGGAAATTTAAGGGATAAATTTTTGACTTCAAGAAATGATCATGCATATCCAAACTTTCCATGACAGAAGGACTTAGGGGCATTTCTGTTTCTCATTTATTATGGACCTTTCTATGTTATTTCCTCACCTCCTACAGCCCAACATATTTTTCTTAGCTCTTTAAATAGAGTAAATAATGATCTGCCTCTGGGTTGAGCAGAGGTTTCCTGTTTGTTTCCTTGCTACACCCTTAATATGTATCTTTCTTGCCATATCCCAAATGACCTGATATGGTAAGGGACAAATCTTGAATGATACTTGAACCTTGGGTCTTCTGTTATCATTATCCTTCTCTGCACCCTCTGTGTTCTCTTGTGGTTTCTTTATTCCTATCCCTCTTACTGTTTGTTTTTTTTTTTTTTTTTTTTTTAATTTTTTTATTTTTTATTGACTTTGTAATAATATTACATTAAAAATATATATGTGAGGTCCCATTCAACCCCACCCCCCCACCCCCCCTCTCCCCCCCCCCCAACAACACTCGTTCCCATCATCATGACACATCCATTGGATTTGGTAAGTACATCTTTGGGCACCTCTGCACCTCATATACATTGGTTCACATCATGGCCCATACTCTCCTCTATTCCATCATGTAGGCCCTGTGAGGATTTACAATGTCCGGTGATTACCTCTGAAGCACCATCCAGGGCAGCTCCATGTCCCGAAGATGCCTCCACCTCTCATCTCTTCCTGCCTTTCCCCATACCCTTTGTCCATTATGTCCACTTTTCCCAATCCAATGCCACCTCTTCTATGTGGACACTGGATTGGTTGTGTCCATTGCACCTTTATGTCAAGAGGAGGCTCAGATTCCACCTGGATGCTGGATGCAATCCTCCCATTTTCAGTTGTAATCACTCTAGGCTCCATGGTGTGGTGGTTGTCCTTCTTCACCTCCATCTTAGCTGAGTGTGGTAAGTCCAATAAATCAGATTGTAGGTGCTGGAGTCTGTTGAGGCTCAGGACCTGGCTATCACATTGTCAGTCCAGAGATTCAAATCCCCTAAATATATCTTAAACCCCAACATTAACTGCACCTCCAGCACATTAGCATGAAAGTCTTATGAAGGGAGATCCCATCTGAGTCCAGATTCATCACACATAAACACCATTTCCAAAGAGGGGCCATCTGCCCTGGTAGTTAACCCCATCAGCCATGACCATAACTCCCATGGGTCTCTTTAGCCCTCAAAGGAACCAATATCTGGGGGTTGTATCTGCTTTATCTGTCTCTCTGACTCTGCTCAGTTGTGCATGAGGGCAAACCTTCTGCCAGCCTCCAGACTCTTTTTTAGAAACTCGTAGCCATATAAACTCATTTCTCCTTTCCATTTCCCCCTTACTTTAGGTCAAACAGCATTTTAAAGTCATGGTATTTTATGTAGACATGGATATTCTGCTGATCCGCATTGAACCTTCCGTATAAGGTCATTTTCCAGTTGCATCATCAGTTGGTAGTTGATAGTGGTCCCTCGTTGCCAGGGAGGCTCATCCCCGGGTGTCATGTCCCACGCTGGGGGGAAGGCATTGCATTTACATGCTGAGTTTGGCTTCGAGACTGGCCACATTTGAGTAACATGAAGGCTGACAGAAGGAAATTCCCAGGCACAAAGTTGCTCTAGGCCTTGTTATTATTTTGGGTTTATCAGCTCACAAGCATAGTCATTAGTATCAGGGGCTCACTGTTGAACCCTCACTCCCTCCCGGTCCCCACCACTGTACCTGGGAGACTGTCGCTGCTCCCCTAGGGACCACGACAGAGCACCACTGGCCGGGAACCCAGTACCCCCCCTACTGTGGTTTTTAATTGTTGCCACTATGAGTATATCCAAACATTACCATGCACCCTGGACATATGTTCTGTACAGCTCCCTGTCAGTCATATATCATCTGTCATTGGTATCCCATACCAGTATCCCTCCATTGCCATTGTTGAAACACTCTGTGATCCAGAACTCCCCGAAATTTGAAGCCCAATATAATGTCATGGTCCCTTACTAGGGAATGGCATATAGCGATGAGTTTAAAGGATAGATAAAGAACTTGGATAAAGTTAGATAAAGAACTTAGATAAAGAATGTTGACTTGAAAAAATTCCACATCCTATTTTTTCCTTTTCCCCCCCCCCCCCCTAATTATTCAGCTTTTCTTCACAGGAGTCCTAGACCACAGCAATGTATATATATAATATACAGCACTCCCACACATCCACCAGAAAACCTTTTCCCTTCCACAGTGATACTCTTACGCCCTATTCATATCATATTTACTTAAAGTGATGTACAGAGTCTGAGACATTAGCTTTCTAACAAGGTGACATCTGTATTTACATTATGGTGCATACTTTAGGATACACAGTTCTTTACATTTTTAGTTATCCTATGTTTTACATTATGGTTTACATTATCAGTCTGTCATCTCCTATATGTTATGGTGTAATATTACATGTTTTATATCCATCCTTGTGTACTCTCAAGAAACTCCTCTCTTACCCCCCATTTACTTTGGTTCCACACATTTAACGTCCATTTTCCCTTCCACCTTAGTGCCCTCAGTGATAGCCAACCTCCGTTTCCTGAGGAGCCACTTCCAGAGATAGATGGAATAGTGTTCAGGGCCTAACTTGCTCAACTGCCCCAATGCCCTGGGAGCCACCCTTTCTCTCGAGGGATACAGTTCCCTCTATTGGATGGCATTAGTCCTCCCCAGGATGTGGGTCCACCCCCACTCTCACTACTTGGGTTTCTACCCCATGGTGTCACCCACTCTGGCAGAATGAGCATTTAGACATTCCCCAGGAGCCCGTCCTGCATCAGACCCTCCCCTCCGAGCATTCTAAACAGGTAACCCTCTTTATTATATTTTGATATGATTTTCTCGGCATTTTACTCTCCACCAACACCTGACCCTCTCCTGGTTCGTATGCTACCCCTCCCTCCCCCCACTTTTGGGCAACGTTACCCACCCGTCCCTCCCCAGCCACCCTCAAACTCGCAAAGCCCCAAGCAAAGGCAACCCCTTGCCCCCCTTTTATCTCTTCTTTGTGTTCATACTTACCACCATCTCGTCTTAAATTCCACCCCTGCAGACATCGGCTCATATCCTTCCTCCACCCTCCGATTTCCTGCAAGTCTATCGTTCAGTCTCTTGCTATCTAGGGCAGCTTGTTTATTTCATATCATTGAGGTCATGTAGTATTTGTCCTTCAATGTCTGGGTTGCTTCACTCAACATAAGGTTCTCAAGATTCATCCATGTTATCACATGTGTTTGTAGTGTGTTTGTTCTTACAGCCGAGTAGTATTCCATTGTGTGTATATACCACATTTTATTGATCCACTCGTCTGTTGATGGGCATTTGGGTTGATTCCAACTTTTGGCAATAGTGAACAATGCTGCTATGAACATTGGTGTACATATATTGGTTTGTGTTCTTGTTTTCAGTTCTGCTGGGTATATTCCCAGCAGTGGTATTGCTGGGTCATATGGCAAATCTATGGCTAGTTTTTTGAGAAACCACCATACTGTTCTCCAGAATGGTTGGATCCTTCTGCATTCCCACCAGCAGTGGATGAGTGTTCCCCTTCCTTCACATCCTCTCCAGCACTTGTATTCTTCTGTTTTTTTCATAGCTGCCAATCTTATGGGTGTAAGATGGTATCTCATTGTGGTTTTGATTTGCATTTCCCTGATAGCTAGAGATTTGGAACATTTTTTCATGTGCTTTCTTGCCATTTGTATTTCTTCTTCGGAGAAGTGTCTGTTTAAGTCTTTTTCCCATTTTTTAAATGGATTGTTTATCTTTTTATTTTCAAGATGTAGGAGTTCTTTATATATGCAAGTTATAAGTTTCTTATCAGATATCTGATTGCCAAATATTTTCTCCCACTGTGTGGGCTCCCTTTTTACTTTCTTGACAAACTCCTTTGAGGTGCAGAAGGCTTTAATTTTGAGGAAGTCCCATTTATCTATTAGTTCTTTTGCTGCTCGTGCTTTTGGTGAGATATTCATAAATCCATTTCCTATTACAAGGTCCTGTAGATGTTTCCCTACACTGTTTTCTAAGGTTTTTATGGTCTTGGCTTTTATATTTAGGTCTTTGATCCATCTTGAGTTGATCTTTGTATAAGGTGTGAGATGGTAATCCTCTTTCATTCTTCTACATATGGCTATCCAGTTCTCCAGACACCATTTGTTGAATAGGCCACTCTCTCCCAGTTGAGAGGGTTTGGTGGCTTTATCGAATATTATGTGGTTGTATATGTGAGGTTCTATATCAGAGCTTTCAATTCGATTCCATTGGTCTATATGTCTCTCCTTATGCCAATACCATGCTGTTTTCACCACCGTAGCTTTATAGTATGTTTTGAAGTCAGGTAGTGTGATTCCTCCAATTTCGTTTTTCTTTTTCAGTATGTCTTTGGCTATTCGGGGTCTCTTTCCTTTCCAAATAAATTTCATAGTTAGTTTTTCTAGTTCCTTAAAGAAGGCTGCATTGATTTTTATTGGGATTGCATTGAATGTGTAGATCAATTTTGGTAGGATAGACATCTTAATAATGTTCAGTCTTCCTATCCATGAACAAGGAATAGTCTTCCATTTATTTAGGTCTTCTTTGATTTCCTTGAACAATCTTGTATAGTTCTCAGTGTATAAGTTCTTTACCTCTTTAGTTAAATTTATTCCTAAGTATTTGATTTTTTTATTTACTATTGTGAATGGTATTTGTTTCTTGATTTCCTCCTGATCTTGCTCATTATTGGTGTACAGAAATGCTACTGATTTTTGCGCATTGATCTTATAACCTGCGACTTTACTAAACTCATTTATGAGTTCTAGAATCTTCGTTGTAGATCTCTCAGGGTTTTCTATGTATAGGATCATGTCATCTGCAAATAATGAAATTTTGACTTCTTCCTTTCCAATTTGAATGCCTTTTATTTCTGGTTCTTGCCTCAGTGCTCGAGCAAGTACTTCTAAGACAATGTTAAATAGGAGCGGCGACAGTGGGCATCCTTGTCTTGTTCCTGAGTTTAGAGGGAAGGAGTCTAGGATTTCTCCATTGTAAACAATATTGGCTTTAGGTTTTTCATATATACTCTTTATCATGTTCAAAAAATTTCCTTGTATTCCAATCATTTGGAGTGTTTTTATCAAGAAAGGGTGCTGTATTTTGTCAAATGCTTTTTCTGCATCAATAGATATAATCATGTGATTTTTTTCCTTCAATCTGTTTATATGGTGTATTACGTTGATTGATTTTCTTATGTTGAACCATCCTTGCATACCTGGGATGAATCCCACTTGGTCGTGGTGTATAATTCGTTTAATGTGTTGTTGAATACGATTAGCAAGTATTTTGTTAAGTATTTTTGCGTCTAGGTTCATTAGAGAAATTGGTCTGTAATTTTCCTTTCTTGTGATGTCTTTGTTTGGCTTTGGTACTAGGGTAATGTTGGCATCATAGAAGGAGTTGGGTAATGTTCTTTCTGTTTCAATGGTTTGGAATAGTTTCAGCAGGATTGGTGTCAGTTCTTTCCGGAATGTTTTATAGAATTCACCTGTGAAGCCATCTGGCCCTGGGCTCTTCTTAGTTGGGAGATTTTTAATAACTGATTCTATCTCTCTGCTTGTGATTGGTTTGTTAAGATCATCAATTTCTTCTTTTGTCAATATGGGCTGTTTATGTGTTTCTAGGAATTTGTCCATTTCCTCTAGATTGTCATTTTTGTTGGAATATAGTTTTTCAAAATATCCTCTTATGATAGTCTTTATTTCTGTGGGGTCAGTGGTGATATCGCCTTTCTCATTTCTTATTTTGTGTATTTGCATCTTCTCTCTTTTTTTCTTTGTTAGTGTTGCTAAAGGTTTGTCAATTTTGTTAATCTTCTCAAAAAACCAGCTCTTGGTCTTGTTTATCTGTTCAAGTGCTTTCTTATTTTCTATTTCATTTAGTTCTGCTCTTATCTTTGTTATTTCCTTCCTTCTTCTTCCTGTTGGGTTACTTTGTTGTTGTTTTTCTAATTCCTTCAAATGTGCAGTTAGTTCTTCAATTTTTGCTCTTTCTTCTTTTTTGATATATGAATTTATGGATATAAACTTCCCTCTCAGTACTGCTTTTGCTGCATCCCATAAATTTTGGTATGTTGTGTTATCATTATCATTTGTTTCAAGGTAGTCATTGATTTCTTTTGAGATTTCCTCTTTGACCCACTGTTTTTCTAAGAGTGTGTTGTTTAATTTCCAAATCGTGGTGTGAAATCTGGGCTTCTTTCCCTTGCAAATCTCCAGCTTGACTCCACTGTGGTCAGAGATAATGTTTTGTATGATTTCAATCTTTCTGAATTCGTTCAGCCTTTCTTTGTGGCCTAGCATATGATCTATCTTGGAGAATGATCCATGTGCGCTTGAGAAAAATGTATATCCTGCTGTGTTTGGGTGTAGCGATCTATATATGTCTATTAGATCGAGCTCCTCTAATATACTATTCAGATGTTTTGTGTCTTTGGTGATTCTCTTTTGAGATGTTCTGTCCAGAATTGATAGTGGTGTATTAAAATCCCCCACTATAATTGTAGATGTATCTATTCTTTCACTTAGTTTTTCCAGCGTTTGCCTGACGTATTTAGAGGCACCCTTGTTAGGGGCATAGATATTTATGATTGTTCGATCTTCTTGACAGATTTTCCCTTTGACTAAAATGTAGTATCCTTCTTTGTCTCTCACAATTGTTTCACATTTAAAGTCTATTTTGTCTGATATTAATATAGCTACTCCTGCCTTTTTTTGGTTATTGTTAGCTTGTATGATTGTTTTCCAGCCTTTCACTTTCAATCTCCATGCGTCTCTGGGTCTAAGATGTGTCTCTTGTAGACAGCATATGGATGGGTCATATTTCCTTATCCAGTGTCCCAGTCTGAATCTTTTGATAGGTGAGTTTAATCCATTGACATTCAGTGTTATTACTATCAAGGAATTATTTGTGTTAGCCATATTTTGATTGGATTTGTGTTTGTCATATTTTGTTTGTATATTTTTTTTTGTCTTTTTTGTTGTTGTTGTTGGTCTTATACTCTCCTCCAACTTTGCCTTTCCTGTTTTTTCCTTTCTTCCTGCAGAACTCCCTTTAGAATTTCTTGAAGGGGAGGTTTCTTGTTGGTATACTCTTTCAGTTTCTGTTTGTCTGCGAATATTTTGAACTCTCCATCATGGTTGAATGCTAGTTTAGCTGGATAGAGTATTCTTGGTTGGAAATTTTTTTCCTTTAGTACCTTGACTATATCATACCACTGTCTTCTTGCCTCCATGGTTTCAGAAGAGAAATCAGCACTTAATCTAATTGAGCTTCCCTTGTATGTGATGGTTTTCTTTTCTCTTGCTGCTTTTAGGATCTTCTCTTTGTCTTGAGCATTGGATAATTTGACAAGTATATGTCTTGGGGTGGGCCTGTTGGGGTTTATGACTTGTGGAGTGTGCTGTGCTTCTTGGATATGTACATCTGTCTCTTTCAGTAGATTTGGGAAGTTTTCAGTCAGTATTTCCTGCAACACTCTTTCTGACCCCTTTCCCTTCTCTTCACCTTCTGGAATGCCTATAATACGTATGTTTGAGCGTTTTGCATTGTCATTCAGGTCCCTAAATCCTAATTGGATTTTTTCTATCTTCTTATTGACCCCTTCTACTATCTGTTTGATTTCTGATGTACTGTCTTCCACATCACTAATTCTCTGCTCTGTCTCTTCTAGTCTGCTGATATTTGCTGCAAGTGTATTTTTGATTTCTTGAACTGTGGTGTTCATTCCCATCATATCTGTTATGTTTTTGCGTATGTCTGCAATTTCCCCTCCAAGTGATGTCTTCATGTTGTTAACCTCTTTCATTACTGCATCAAATTTGTCGGTGATAAATGTTCTGAGATCTTTCATTGCTTGTGCCAAGTTTTGCTCCCCTTCGTGATTATTGGTTTGTTGATTGGATTCAGCCATGTTTTCCTGATTATTGGTTTGGTTCGTAGATTTTTGTTGCTTTCTGGTCATCTCTTTATTTTGACGAATTTAATCAGTTCCTTAGCTTCTTTGTCTGCTCTTGGAGGTTAATTAGTTGTTATTTTTGCACAGGTGTTATATCTTCTCTTTGTCACTTTTTTCTTCTTATTCTAGTTACTTGTTGTTGGTTAAGTTCACTTTAGAGGAAAGTATTAGTGTTGGGGAAAGGCAATTGTGTAAGCAAGGGAAAAGTGTAAAGTTGTATTGGTGATGTATGTTAATAAAGCAGGAATATGAGATCTGGAAGGATGAAGGTTAGATTCATGTAGATTGTATAGAGTTATAGCTGTAGGTAGAGTACCTTTTATGAAGTTGATGACTGAATTTGGGAGGAATATGGTATGAACTACACAGCTATTGTTTTCATGAGAGAGGGAAAAAGAAAAGAAAGGTAATAGTTTCAAGAGTGGATAATAGACAGAAGACAGAACAAAGGTATTAGAAATTAAGAGTTAGACACTTTGTGGATCAAAGAACGGGAGGTGGGGGGTAGAATATAGGAGAGACAGTAGATGATAGTGGATATCAAGATGCAGGGGAAGGGGGATAGTGTAGGTAGCCTAAATCAGTTCACACAGAAATGAGGCAGTGGAGGATGGGAAAACCCAGCAAATGTGAGGTGTTCCCTGTAGCACCTATTGTATACTTGAATTAAAGTAAAAATAAGTGGAAGATGAGGGACAAGAGGGAAAGAGAAAACCGAAAAAAAAAAAAACAAACAAAAAAACAAACTAATTATAATAGAGAAAAAAGAAAGGCAAGAAGAAAGGAAGAAAGAAAAAGAGGATGGGCAAACGGTGGGGAACGGATAGGGAGAAGAGAGATACAGGTACACACGTGTCACAATTGCAACACTATCTAAAACAACAACTTCCCCCCGCTTTGCCCTAAAACCCCTCCGTCTGTCTGCCCAAATGGGTCTGCAAGCACCTCCCTTCCCACAAACCCCCAATAGGCCGCCCAGGGCCCACGAACTCCCCAGTACTGCAGATGCTCAAAAAAAAAAAAAAAAAAAAAAAAAAAAATTTAAGTAAAATTAAAAAAAACAAACAAACAAACAAACAAACAAAAAAAAACAAAAAAAAAACAGAAACCCCTCCGCAGGCCCGGCTCCGCCCGCCGCGGAGCCTTGGACCTGCTCTGCCCGGCTCCTCACTCCGCCTTGGCCTGGCCTGGCTCTGCCCAGCTCCGCTCGCTACAGCGGCCCAGCCGGCTCCAGCATCCACCTCCCGCCACCGCGGCCTGGACCGGCCCTGCCCGGCTCCGTACCCGCCGCGGCCTGACCCGGGCCCGCCCGGGCTCCAAGCGCTACCGCGGCCCGCAGCCGGGGCCTGCACCGGCCCCGCCCGGCTCCAAGCGCTACCGCGGCCCGCAGCCGGGGCCTGCACCGGCCCCGCCCGGCTCCAAGCGCTACCGCGGCCCTCAGCCGGGGCCTGCACCGGCCCCGCCCGGCTCCAAGCGCTACCTCGGCCCGCAGCCGGGGCCTGCACCGGCCCCGCCCGGCTCCAAGCGCTACCGCGGCCCGCAGCCGGGGCCTGCACCGGCCCCGCCCGGCTCCAAGCGCTACCTCGGCCCGCAGCCGGGGCCTGCACCGGCCCCGCCCGGCTCCAAGCGCTACCTCGGCCCGCAGCCGGGGCCTGCACCGGCCCCGCCCGGCTCCAAGCGCTACCTCGGCCCGCAGCCGGGGCCTGCACCGGCCCCGCCCGGCTCCAAGCGCTACCTCGGCCCGCAGCCGGGGCCTGCACCGGCCCCGCCCGGCTCCAAGCGCTACCTCGGCCCGCAGCCGGGGCCTGCACCGGCCCCGCCCGGCTCCAAACGCTACCGCGGCCCGCAGCCGTGGCCTGCACCGGCCCCGCCCGGCTCCAAACGCTACCGCGGCCCGGCCCGGCCTGGCTCAGCCCCACCGAGCGGGGCTAGATGCCTCGTCTCCGCCTACCCAAGAAGGGAATCCTCTGCAGGTAGCTGGGATCTCCGTGTATATTTCACAGACGAATCCTCTCTGTTACCTTCCCTCCAAATCGATGTCCAGACACCTCCGGACCAGCAAAAATCCCGAAACAATCCGGTCCCAAAGAGTCTCCAACGCCGCCCAGCCGATTCCCTGCAGAAGACTCTAACAGGGATGTTCACTCAGCCGCCATCTTGCCCCCTCCCCTCTTACTGTTTTGTGTTGGTCTCATCCCAGACCTGCAGAGTCTTCACAACCAGATAAGGCTCAGGTCTCTTTCTAAAAAGTCCTGAAATAAGGCAAGCAACACACTTAATTTTGGATTTGTACAAGAAGAACATTTCAAGTTGAATGGGGACAAAACGGATCACTCAATCTTTCACCACTGTGAAACGACACAAAAATTCAACTGGAAGAAGAAAGTGTGGTGATGTGCATACCATACCCCTGGAGCAGGATAAAACTGGGTGTGACTGCTGTGTGCAGTATCACTTTACCTACTTAACTTCTGTACACATTTGTCTCTGTGCTTATAAAGACAGAGATATACCTATCTCAGACAGTAGCTTTGAATATTTAATATGAGCTTTGAGCAATCAGTAAGTATTAGTTTCCCCATACCTGGCTTCAGCTATCTAAAGGTTTCACAGAAAACATCTATCATATATCAAGTCAGAAAGGGAATATCCCTGAGATTTTCCCCATCTTTCTATTAACAATGTTCTTTCCTGGTGATTGTCTCACTGATATTCAGACACAGCTGTGAGAAAGGCAAGGGCTTCACAATTACAGATGAGAATTATAAATCAGACATAGGCATTTTGTGATGAACCCAAGATAATATGATGGCAAAATATTTCTTTAATACATAGAATTCTCTAATAATTTGTTTTGCTCTTTACCTATCACCAGGTTTAGGAAAAACTACACCTCATCATATCACACATATGCATGATACTAAAGAGGTGACTAAACTGGGGAAAATCTTGAGGGCTTCAAACTGTGGGGTGGGGTTGGGACTTCTTTTGGAAACTGCTTCAGGAGGCAGGATTGGACATCAAGGGTATGTGCACTCACCAATTTCAAAGGTGACCTCTGAGTATCAGATATGGCTGGGAGCATTCACTTCAGGATGTTCCTGCCACCCTGGCATTAACATCTACTTGGGGTTAAAAATCTGCTCCCCTCTTTGTAAATTGATGAAAGGTTCTGGGGATTAGGAAGTGGGAAGGATCTGGGTTTCCTGAGGAACAATTACTCAAGTAATCCTTTCATACCATCTTGATATCCAGAATTCCAAAAAGAAACAAGAAAGAGTATAGAGGCAGTAGCTCTGTGAAATGAGAATACAGCATGTACCTATTATGATAATCAATAGAAGCAAATTGTTTAGAAATGTCTCTGGATCATAAAAAAGTATACTATAAGAGTTGGCTATTATAACTATTACACAACCATTATATCCTGGAATTGAATAATACCATAATCTACTATGGTCATCAGCTATCATCCTTGAGAGGGCTTTCCAGCATATGGCAGCTACAAAGCACTAGCATAAAGTAGTAATTTTTAGAAATTGTTTGAGAAAGAATTTAAAATTGCTGGATCAATGAGATTTTATAGTTCATGGGTAGCTGGTTGGCTGTATAATGCTGACAAGATTATAAAAAAATTTTGTTTGGTTTAAAAATATACAATGATCCTTTTTTATGACTTTTTAATGCTGCTCTGAAAATATACATTTGTGCTACTGGTGTAACTAGACAGTAAGGAGTGTCAGGTACTTCGTATGAATATGTTTTGATACAGATCATGTTATCTCATATATATATATGAAGTCAGGAGTAGGCTGAGACACTTGGATATAATGGAAGTGTTGAATGAAAGAAGTCTTTCATAAGATAAATCTAAGGAAATGAGGAAACTTAGGAGATAAACATCTATGAATAGAAAATGGGTTAGTAGAGGTTAAGAGCAGAAGGGAAGCACATATGGCTGATGATAAGGTCCAGAATATGGCCATGAGGTGAGTGGCTAGAATAGAATAGAACTAAATGTCATTGACGTATTTATCCTCAGACCTGAGTGCTTTTTGGAAGTAACCAGAGTGTCCATGTCCATCAATTCACGAATGGAGAAACAAAATATGGCATATATACACAATAGAATATTATTAAGTCATAAAAAAGAATGAAGGTCTGATAACTACAACAACATGGGTGAAACTTGAAGACATGTTTGTTTTTTTTAACTTTGAGCATTTTTATTTTATAGAACAGTCTGAAATGTACTGCAGCAAGGAGTCAAAACCATGACATTTCTTATTTCAAATCCTATAATCTTGCATAGCTCTGGATAAAAAGGGGAGCCATAATCAAACAGCATACTTAAAGTGAATTCCCATACACTTTCTGTGTTTAAGAAAATATAATGTATGTACCAATATTAATGATCTCCCTAGCCTTTCTATGTCCTTATGTAGTATTTTATAATTATTCTTCAAATGCAAAATAAGTATCCAAATGTCCATTTCAGAAAATCTAAGACACATTCATTACTAGTACATGTTGGATCTCAGAAACTTACTGGGATGCAGACAGAATGCAATGTATAGCTAAATGCAATCCTAATTAGGTTCTTAGCGTCATAAATTCATAAATTCAGTTTACAAGACAATTTAGGGTTTAATATCATATTCTCTTAAAGAAAATGTTTTTACAATTTTATGTCTATCTTCTGAAAAAGTTCTTACATGTTTTGTTACCTTGTAAGCATAGTTTGTCAATTTTCTACTATGTCACTTATCATTTACTTATTGATTCATAGATAATTTCTATATTACAGATATTAATCATTTCATGGTATATAATGCATACACAAATTTTATTCAATGCTGATTGTTTTTTGTTTCTTATTACATCAATTTATTGATACATATTTATTAAACATAAATCTATCCCTAGTGTAAAATGAGTGACATTCAGTGTAATCACTTATTTGTATATTCATCACTTCACTCATTCTAGAGTACTTTCATTATTCCAATAATAATAATAATAACAAACATAAAACAAACAAAACTCAGCCCGATCAATCTCTTTATGCTATCCCTAACCATACATAGCTGGTATTCTTTTTCATTTTCTCTAGTATATTTATATTTATATTTTGTAAAAGAGTCTTATATGTGCAATATCACTTATATGTGCATATTTGTTATTTACATGAGGTTTTACTATCTTATACAGTCCCATGTTACATTTTTTAGTTCTCCTTCTAGTATTATCCATGTCCTTAGTCTTTCCCAGTCAACCACTGTCATACCTATATAATAGCTCTGCTAGTTACAATCTCCATGAAATGATTTAAGCATTTTAGTACTTTTCCAAAGATTTACAACCATTTTTTACCAATTCAGCACAGATTAACCTTCAGCTTTACATTCTCTACCCTCCTATTTTCTTGTGATGTCTATTCTAATTATTAACTCCATGAGTTTACACAATATATTTAGTTCATAATAACACAAACATACAGTATTTGTACTTTTGCGTCTGTTTGCTTCACTCAACATTATGTCCTTCAGGTTCATCCATGTTGCCATATGTTTCATAACTTCATTTCTTCTTACTGCTACATAATATTCCATCATGTATATATGCCACAATTTGTTTATCCCTTTATCAGTTGATGGACACCTGGGTTCTTTCCAATCTTTAGCAGTTGTGAATAGCTACACTATAAACATTGGTGTGCAGATGTCTGTTCATGTCTCTGCTCTCAATTTTTCTGGGTATATACCTAGCAATGGTATTGCCCAGACACTTAACAAGTTTATATTCAACTTCCTTAGGAACTGCCAAACAGTCCTCCACAGTGGGTGTGCCATTCTACATCCTACCAACAGCCAATAACCGTTCTTATCTCTGCACATCCTCGCCAATATTTACATTTTGAGACTTTTTAATAGCAGCCAGCCTAATAAGTGTGAAATTATATCTCCTCATAGTTTTTATTTGCATTTTCCTAATGGCTGGTGATATTGAATATAGTTTTGTGTGTTTCTTTGCCATTTGTATTTCTTCTTTGAAAATTTTTCTTTTCAAGTTTTTTGCCCATTTTTGAATCAGGTAGTTTTTCTTTTTATTGTTGAGTTGTATGATCTTGCTATATATCATGGATATTACACCCTTGTCTGATTTATGATTGCCAAAATTTTCTCCCATTGAGGTGGCTGCCTTTTGACTCTTTTGTCAAAGTCCTTTGAGGTGCAAAAGTGTTTAGTTTTGAGGAGATCTCATTTATCTTTTTTCTTTTGTTGTTTGTGCTTTCGGTATAAGGTATAATAAACAACTACCTACCCCAAAATTTGAAGATGACTTCCTACATTTTCTTCCAGGAGTTTTATGGTTCTTACTTTTATATTTAAGTCCTTGATCCATTTTGAGATAACTTTTGTATAAGGTGTGGGATGAGGTCTTCTTTCTTTTGGATATGGTTATCCAGTTCTTCCAGTACCATCAGTTGAATAGACTGTTCCAGCTCAGCTGGGAGTGCTTGGCTGCCTTGTGAAAAATCACTTGACTGTAGATGTGAGGGTCTGTTCTGAGTTCGCGATTTGGTTATGTTGGCCAATGTGTCTTTATGCCAGTAGCATGCTGTTTGTTTATTTGTTTGTTTATTTATTTATTTTATTACCACTAAAGCTAGGTAATTCAATTTAAAACCAAGAAGTGAGATTCTTGTAACTCCCTTCTTCCCTAAGATATTTTTGAATATTTGTGGCCCCTTACCCTTCCAAAGAAATTTGATAATTAGTTTTCCAACTTCTGCCAAAAAAAGTTGTTCAAATTTTATTAGAATTGTGTTGAATCTGCAAATCAGTTTGGGCAGATTTGACATCTTAACTATATTTAGTCTTCCAATCCACGAACACGGAATGTCCTTAAACTTATTTACATCTTTTTCAGTTACTTTTAGCATTTTTTGTAGTTTTCTGAATACACGTCCTCTATGTCCTTGGCTAAGTAAATTCCTAAATACTATATTGTTTTAGTTGCTATTATGAATGGAATTTTTTTCCTGATTTCCTCCTCAAATTGCACATTAGTAGTAGCAGTAATGCTTTTGATATTTGTGTTTTAATCTAGTATCCAGTCATGTTGCTGAACTTGCGTACTAGTGCTGGTGTCTTTGTTGTGGATTTTTCAGGAGACTCTAGATATAGGATCATATCAGTTAACAGTGAAAGTTTTACTTCTTCCTTTCTTATTTGGATGCCTTTTATTTCTTTATCTAACCTAATTGCTCTAACTAGATCCTCTAGCATGATATTGAATTACAATGGTGACAGTGGGCATCCTTGTCTTGTTCCTGATCTCAGTGGGAAAGATTTCAGTCTATTTCATTTGAGTACTATACTAGGCTTAGGTTTTTCTATATGCACTTTACTGTATTGATAAAACCTCTATTCCTATCTTTTAGAATGTTTTTATCAAGAAAGTGTACTGTATTTTGTGAAATGCATTTTCTGCATCAATTAAGAGGATCAATATCTCTGATCAGAAAGAAAGGAAGCTGGAAATCATTAATAAATAGAAAAAGTGAAAATTAATAAATGTATGGAGATTAAACAACATACTCTTACATTATCAGTGGGTCAAAGAAGAAATTGCAAGAGAATTCAGCAAATATCTTGAGACATGAAAATGAGAAAACAACATATCTAAACCTTTGGGGCACTTCAAAGGCAATGCTGAGAGGGAAACTTATAGCTGTCAATGCTTACATTTTAAAAAGAAGAAAGACCTAAAGTTGATGATCTAATTGTATACTTGGAAGAACTAGAAAAATAACAGCTAACTAATCCCTAACTAAGCCAAAGGGGAAAAATAGAAGAATAGATGAATAATCAGAGCAGAAATAAATGAAATTGAGGAAAAAAAATACAGAGAGAAACAGCAAAACCGAAAGTTGTTTTTTTGAGATCAGCAAAATGGACAAATCCATACTTAGAGTGAGACAGAAAGAGAGAGAGAGAGAGAGAGAGAGAGAGAGAGAGAGAGAGAGAGAAGATGAAAATAAATAAAATCAGAAATGAAAGGGTACAAGTCCACCTACTCCACAGAAATAAAAGAGATTATAAGAGGATGCTATGAAAAACTGTATGCCAAAAAAACAGACAATATAGAGTAGATGGACAGATTCCTAGAAAATATGAATCACCTATGCTGACCCCTGAAGAAATAGAAGACCCCAGCGAACCAATCACATATGAAGAGATTGAAACAGTCATCAAAACCTCCCAAAAACGAAAAGTCTGGGACCAGATGGCTTCACAGATGAATTTTACCTATCATTCAAAGATGAACTAATACTTATTTCGTTCAAGCTCTTTCAAAACACTGAACAGGAAAGGATGCTACCAAAACATTCTATGAAGCCAACATGACCCTAATACCAAAACCAGATAAAGATACTACAAAATAAGAAAACTACAGACCAGTATCTCTAATGAATACGGATGCCTAAATCCTCAACAAAATACTTGCAAACAGAAATTAAAAGCACATTAAAAGAATTATACACCATTATCAAGTGGATTTTATCACAGGAATGCAAGGGTGGGTCAACACCAGACAATCAATTAGTGAGATAATCCACATTGAAAACTGAAGAAGAAAAATCACTTTACATATTTTTTTTAATTGATGGAGGACTTCCTAAAATTTAACCGGAATGATTAATATGACCAAGAAAGACTCTGTGCTCAGCACTGGAGGTGTGGATGTGAATATGGACTGGTTCCAATGTCAGAGATCTTGTAGTGGAGAGGGTGTTGCTCAGTGTTGAGCGCCTGCCTTGAGTACCAGCCTTGCACGTAGGAGGTCCCAGGTTCAATCCTTAAAAAAAGCTTGTGACCTTGGGAGATGGTTTCTTGTATGTATCTTATCAACTCGTTACTGACTGATCTGCTGTAGCCTACTATCTCTTTGCAAACCTGATGAATATGACTTTTGACTTTTCAGCCCTTTTTTGGAGAAGGACCACTGGAACATACACAGACACACACAGATGTTTATATTGACTATGAATTATAGACAAATTTGTTGTGGAGGGAGAAAATTAAAAGCTCTAATTTTTTAATATAGAAAAAATAATCCTAAATATGTGTGTGTGTGTATATATATGTATATATATATGTGTGTGTGTGTGTATGTGTGTATATATATATACATATATATATATGATGGCTGTTCCTTAATAAATATTGACTTGAAATAATGATCTGTTCTCTAATTAATAGCCTTGTTAAGAAATTCTTTTTGTTTCTAAGATAAATTTCATTTGTTAAGGCTGACAAAATCACTAAGTACTGAATGTACTGTTAACTAAATGATATATAGACATGGTTATAATATTTTCTATGGAATGAATACTGAGAGAGTTCTTCAATAATTTTTATTGAAAATAAATTTAGATCTGTTTAAAAACATGGCCCAACTGTCCAATTTACATCTTAGTTGTATCTTATAATTTTTTTCCTCATAGCAATAAACATATTTTTCTACATTACATGTAAAATATTCTTATAGTTAGACTCTAAATTATGAATGTTATTTCCTGTTTAATATAACTGTCAACCTCCAAACCTTGCTGAATAATTCACATGTGAAATATTTCCAATCTCTACTTCTATACTTCACTTACATTAATGTTTTGAATATATCTGTTTAGCAGGAATTCCATTGCTTCAGTTTTAGATTTATTTGAATTCTCTCATTAAGCAAATGCTTGTTTATTAAATAACTGACTAAAATTTTTGTGTTAATTACACAATGCATTTTATTTTATACTATCATGACAAGTATACAAAAAGTCACTAGACAAGCTATCAAATTTAGATATATTTAAAATTTACAGTAAAAATTTTTTTCAATGGGAAGCTTTGGGCTTGTGTTTAGGACAAATAAATAGGGTTGACTCTGAGCTATCATTGCTCATGGTATGTCTTCTATTAAAAAATATAGATTGCCACCTGGGAAGCTTATTTCTCTCACCTTGTAATTATGGGATGGTTACCTTAAATATAAAGCCTTGTGTTTCTCAACGTTGGGTTTGCCCTCACACAGTTCTTATGAACACCATATTTCCACCAGTTATACCCCTCTGTCACACTGCAGCCATTCAAAACTCACATGTGTGTCTTCTTAAGATTTAAAAGTATTTGTATTTTGTATACACATCCATAGGGGACTTTGACATACTCTTCCATCTCTCACAAACCACCCTAACTAAGCCCCATAAGCACTGAGTCTCCCAATGGAACACCATGAATGGCACGTTACATGTTTCAGAAATATTGTTGAGTGAATGAATAAATGAGTGAGCTCATATGTTTCTTATAAACAAACAAAATGTGAAGATCAGAAAACAGGAGTTGCCACCTGAATTGCATCTACCATCTTCTCCTGCACCACCTCAGTCAATGTTTTAGAGCAGTGAGAGAGGAAGGAACAGAGATCAAATTTCTCTGCTTGGAGTAAAAAAATTTGAGGGACACTTTGGGGGTGGTGCAAATTTTCTGAGTGACATGCATGTCATATCAAGGTTGACTGATTTTTGCATTTCTGTTATGGGAAATCTGCTTGCCCTCTGAACTTTAATAAATTCTACTGCATACCAATGCTTTAAGTGAGTTAAATGTGAGCAATTTGGAAGTAATAGTCCTTATACATTTGGGTTACTTCAAGGTCTCCCACAAGAAATGATACTTCCCCCTTGGGACTGGGATATGATGGGCAGAACTGTGTTAAGTGCATCAGAATTTTTGCAGTTTAAAACCTGGTGGAACCATGAAGCTCAAAGAGTTGCTATTAGAAATGCAAATCAAAATCCTCCTGTAACAATTACCTTAGAACAATTAACAGGAACAGGAGCTTGGTTCGGTATCCAATGTCTGGTTAAGTACACAGATATAGCTATCATACAAGTTAGGACATGCTGTTTGAATACTTGGAGAAAAATTGAAGATCCAGGTAAAACAAAATTAGCTATTTCAAAGGTCATTCAAGATTCCTCTGAGTCATATACTGAGTTTCTGGCTCAATTGGAGGATGTAATTCATAAAGCTATAACTGACCCTTATATGAGAGATATGCTTTACAAATGTTAGTTTTTGACAATGCAAATAAGCAATGTAAAGCTGCACTTCGACCTATTAAAGCAGCAGGAGGAAAGTTAGTTGATTTCATTAAACCTTGTCAGGATACTGGTGGAGCCAATGCTATTAACACTTTGAAAGCTACCTTATCTAAAGGACTGACCATTCCCCACTCCACTATAACCTGTTTTAAATGTGGAAAAAGAGGTCTTGGAACTACTTTAAACTAAAAAGGGCCATTGCTACATTCCCTTGTGTACAAAAAGCTCTGCCTTTAACATGGAAACAAGAATCTCCTGTTTGGATAGAGCAATGGCCCTTAACAAAAGAGAAATTAGAAGCTTCGCAAACAATCATTACAGAGCAACTAGCTGAGGGACATATTGAACCCTCAACAAGTCCTTGGAATTCACCAGTGTTTGTCATAAAAAAAGAAGCCAGGTAAATGGAGAATGTTAACTGATCTCCAAGGAATAAATAAAGTAATGGAGCTTATGGGTCCTTTGCAAACTGGACTGCCTTCTCCTAATATGATTCCCAAAAATTGGAAAGTCAAAATAATAGATTTAAAAGATTGTTTTTTTACAATTCCTTTGCAAGACCAGGATAAAGAAAAATTTGCTTTTACTGTGCCAAGTATAAGTCATATGCAGCCTACTGCGAGATATCAGCGACCTGTATTACCATGGGGAATGATGAATAGTCCTTCTTTATGTCAACATTTTGTAAATCAACCTTTGCAATGAGTTCAAGAACAATTTCCTTTACAATATATAATTCACTATATGATGATATTTTATTTGCTGCAGAATCAGATGAACTTTTACAGCAAATATTTGAACAAGCTGTGCTACAGTTATCTGAATATGGTTTGCATATTGCTCCAGATAAAGTACAAGATACATATCCTATGAATTATTTAGGATATAAATTACAAGAAACCACTATTACCCCATCAAAAATATTTATAAGAAGAGATTATTTGCAGACTTTAAATGATTTTCAAAAATTATTAGGGTCTATTACTTGGCTATGTCCTACTATTGGCATTCCTAATTATCAGTTACAAAATTTATTTCGTATTTTAGAAGGAAGTTCAGATCTTAATAGCCCTATGATGTTAATTGCTTTAGCAGAACAAGAATTACAATTAGTGGATCAACGAATATCTCAAGTTTTTACTCAAAGAATTGATCTCCAGTTGCCTATGCAACTGCTTATTTTTCCTACCAAGTATTCTCCTACTGGATTTATCTAACAAACAGAATGAATTATTGAATAGCTCTATCTTCCAAATGAAGAAACTAAAAATTTGTTAACTTATATAGAAAAAATTATGGATTTGATATTCAAAGGAAGAAAGCATGTAAAGCAATTGTGCACAAAGATATGTGGAATGAAATGATTAAAGAATTAAAATAATTAAATCCTGTCTTTTGGTGGAAACAATGGATTCCTACGTTTCATGACCTTATCCTGTACTGTTTACTATTCTTAGTGATACTAATAGTATGGAAATCTTAGTTGGTGGCAAAACATCATATGGAATGACATTCTGTGTCTCGAGTCATATTAAGACAAAAAACCCCCATAGCAGGCACTTAACTGGTAGTCAATGATGGGTAAGATCTTCAGAGGAAGACAACCTAAGACAGGCACAGTTACCTTGCTATAAAATAAAAGGGGAACATGTTGGAGTATTAGCCACCATAAAGCATGCTGGGATACTTGACATGACTGCTTTAATAGAAATGTTTGCGTTTTGGCATGGAAATAAATGACTCAGAAAGAAGTCAGTGAAAAGAGATGGTGACTTCTTGTTCCTCATTGTATGGGTACATGTTAAGGTCAATGTGTGTGGTGTTTGCCAAGTCTTTAATAATAGCTTTGCAAGGGCCTTTTTGCTAAATAGAGTATTGTTTGGAATTGTACAAATACTATGACTTTGTACAATAAACTTGTCAGTAGCATTTGCTCTGATCCCCTAAGCCCCGGTCTGCATGATTTTTCATTTCTTCATGAGTCACCATTGACAATACATCTCATTTGAAGACTGCTAGTGGCTCATGCAAATTTCAGTGAAATCAGTGAAATAGCAAAAGTCATGGTGCTTTCAGATGACTTCTGAGTAATACATGTACAAAACAAACCAAATAAATTAAAAAATCACTCACTGGATAACTTATTTCCTCTATTTTTCTCAAATTTTTGATAAACCAATCTTTTAGTATATTAAGAGAAAACAAAAAGGGAAAAACCACTTTATTGTAAATATGAACACCAGCCACACAAACAGCCCCATCACCAACATGACAATTCCACGAAATCAAACCTTATTTTATGACATTCATGTCAAGTCACTACCTGTTTAGCAGTCTTCCTGTTCTCCTGCAGAGAGGGAAGTGCTTGGCAGTGACCTTTGGTTACTTGTTTAAGATTATGGACATAGTTAACAAAGTAATTGCTCACTTCATAAATAGTTTGTTGTTTCTATGAAAACTGAAAACATGTAGTAGTGTACCCTCAGCTGACTGGAAGGTGTCAGGTTTCCTGGACCCAAATGTCCAAGCACCAACAAATAAATCTCTTCTTATCTGAGAATGAAACAGAATAGTAGGGGGCTCTGAGTCCACAGTGACATCAGTACAGTTAGAAATATGCTCAATTAACAATGGAGTAGTGGATGTTCTCCTGATGAGGAAATGCACTTGCTAAGGACTCTGTGTTCCTGCTCCTACTCATTATATTGTAAAACCATTCCTGAAAGAGACTATCTCTACTCTAGTTGAATCATTGCTGTACCAGCAAAGCAGTCTTGTCCAAGCAGAGCTGATCACTGCAGATCACTGAGTAATGCTGGCCTCTTTGAGGTATTCAGAAGGTGAGGCTGACATTGTCCCCTTGAACCATATTCTCATTTCAAAAGTTTTTCCACTCCCTGGGTTCACATAGAAAGGAATTCCATAAAATCCAAGCAATTTGGATTTTTAAAAATTCTTATTATATTCTAGTTTTATATATTTCTATGAGTTTTATCTCTGAGATACAAAGATCAAGAATCATGCTAGCGTAATTCATCTTCCTAATTTCTCTGTCTCTCCTCACAAACCCACCTAGCACTGGCCTGGAGAATGAGATATGCATGCATGACAAGACAAAAACTCAGAAGATTTTTCCATAAATCTCAAAGTAGTCTCCATGCAACCTTTGTTGAGACATGTTCAGTTTTTCATTTTCCCAGGTTAGAGGAAGTCTAAGGGGCAGTACAGGAATTTTTTCTGTCCTTTTTTCTAGGTCAAATTCTAGGTATTTTACCATTTCAATAGGGAAAGATATTCAATTTAAAGGAAAGCATGCCATATAAATAAGCAAAAGAGAGGGTACCTCAGGCCTTTCTGGAATATAGTTGCTCTAGGAATGGCCCTAAGCATCTCTTAGGGCACTTGCTCCATGAGAGGAGAAGAAACATAATAATGCCTTTTCCTTTGGCCTGAACAAACCAACAGCTCTTCTAGGTGATGATGGGGAAAGGCAGAAAGAAAGAAAGTTGAGAGAGCCAGAGGCTCTGCTAAGAGGCTCATATTCACCTGCTTGGAGTTCATTCCCTGCTATGTCACTGGGCTTCTCAGAGAAGCCTGTGCCACAAAGGAGGTCTCTCTTCCTGGGGTGAGAATTAGTGAAATTTTTCCTTGCCTTCGTATACCAGCTTCTCTAAGCCTTGTTTCTGAATCCACGCATTCATTTAAAATTAAGAGATCAGGGTATTATAAATTATTATTATCATTATATTTTATATTTCAGTAAAGAGCTTCTTATATGAGTCAGGAAGGTCATTTTTTTAAAAACATTGAAGACTATATTCTAGACAACTAAATAACAATTAATTTTCATTTCAAATTATGCTGAATTATGATATTCAATATGCCTCTAAAATAACTTATTTAGGGAACAAATTGCACATATATTTTGCGTCTTTTATTGTACGTCTAAACATTTTTGGGAACTTGGATTCCAAATATTTCTAGATGCTTACATTACCTCCAATCAGAAATAGCTCCCTGGTTCTGGCTTCTGACCCTTCTCATTATTTCAATAGATCTGTGTATTTGTATCAGGGAAAACTACAGATAAATATATGCTCTGTTTCTATGGGGTCTTAGGCCCAGTTTCATTGGTGAACTACCTTAGATTTCAAGGACAACTCCTTTATTCTAATCTAAAAGTACGTCTATACGAGACTAAAAGGACCAAAATTAAGCCAAGGAATTTCTTGTATCTCCCTTTCTCTGGTATCAAAGAAAGCACATACAAGGAAAATCAATCTAAGGGAAGATTTGTAATAATCATTTTCTAGTATCTAAGTCATAAATAATCTGATCTTCTTATTACTTTTTGGAGCTGAAAATTTTAAAAGGAAATAATTTTTGATAGATCTTTCTTTGTCATTTTGTGAAAGGAAGTTAAAATCCCAAGTGAATAAAAGAAAGAAAAGCCATGCTTAATGCTCACTCCCCTCTCCACCTGCCACATAAAAGAGTTTAAGATTTAGATATTGAACATAGCTTCTAGGGGGAAGGATTAAGTGGTGTTGTGAGCGAAGAATCTGGAACTTCTTCTTTATGTCAACATCTACCAATTTCTCTGGATCAAATTTTTATATGTTTTATGATGTACTTTGAGAGGGCATCACAATTCACTTTGTGAAGTTTAAAGAACCCATGAGTGACAATGGAGGTGAAAGAAAGTCTAGCAAAGGCAATGTCAATAGTGCTATCAATTATGCAGCATTATCAATATCTGTAGTGGTACAAATGCTGGAGATAGATGAAGATTGAATCCCATCTATACCACATATTATCTGTTTCACACTGTATAATTTATTAAATTTTCTGTGCTTCATAGTATTGTTATGAAGATTAAGTGAATTAATACATATAGATAATTTAGAATAGAAGATGTCACATTTTAGCACACAATACATTAATTATGATTATATTGCTGATATTCATTATTGTAGGAAATGATCCCCACCTGTGATGAAACTTTTTTGGTAAAGCCTTATCTAATCATTCAATTGCTTCCAATGTTTATTTCTCAATGAATATCATCTGTGTTACTAAACGTACCAATCATTCCAAACTTGTTTTCGGTTACAAGTTTTGTAGCTCCATTTCCTGGCCTTTTACTTTTTGTCTACACACAGATCTATCTTATACTTGATGATGATGATGAGGAGGAGGAGGAGAAGGAGGAGGAAGATGATAATGGTGCCACTGATAAAAGCTTATGGCCACAATCAACAGCAGATCCTAAAGCCAATTATGAAAAATTACATCTTGATGCGGTGAAACATGCGGGCAATGGCACGGCGGATCTCCTTTGTCTTGGCACTGTAAATGATAGGGTTGAGCACGGGAGGCACAAAGAGGTAAATGTTGGACAGGAGGACATGTATATAGGGAGGGGCATGCTTACCAATGCGATGTGCTATGGAGACCCCAATCATTGGCACATAAAATGCAAGAACTGCCAGGATATGTGACACACATGTATTGAGAGCTTTGAGGCGGTCTTTTTGTGAAGCAATGGCCATTACAGAGCGCAGAATAAGCACATAGGACAGGAAGATAAAAACCATATCCATTCCAAAGGTGGATACTAGAACAAATAGCCCATAGATGCTGTTGATGGTGATGTCAGCACAGGCCAGTTTCATCATGTCTGGGTGCAGGCAGTAGGAGTGGGAAAGAACATTGGATCTGCAAATAGGCAGTCTCTTAATAAGGAAGGGAAGAGGAAAGAGGATGATAAAGCTCCGGGTGACCACAGCTAAACCCAACCCAGCAATGACTTCCTTGGTGAGCACAGTGGAATAACGTAAGGGATTACAAATGGCCACATAACGGTCAAAGCTCATGGCCAATAGAATACCTGACTCCATCATGGAAAAGGAGTGGATGAGAAACATCTGGATTAGGCAGGCATCAAAAGCAATGTGGCGGGCACTGAGGCAGAAGGTTCTGAGGACAGTGGGCAGTGTAGCCATGGACATGGCCACATCACTGAAGGACAGCATAGATAGGAAGTAGTACATGGGCTCATGGAGGCTGGACTCCAGTCGCACTGCCTGTAGGATCACCGTGTTTCCTGACAGCGCCACAGCGTACATCACACAGAGGGGCCCTGCCAGCCAGGAGTGAGAATTTTCCAGGCCAGGGATACCAGTCAGGAGGAAGTAAATAGGGTGAGTGATATTAATCGACCTCATGGCAGTAGGAAGCCAAGGCACTTTTCAGACTTCTGAGAGTTGCACTTAATGGAGGACAAAAACTGGAGAACAAGATACACAGTAGAAGTTGTCTACAAAGTTGGAAATGGATGCATTCATGAGCTCAATGATTTTGGAAAAATGCAGGCAAACTTCTTTTCTTCATATGTTTATGGTCATCAGGCCACACACTGACCTTATAGTTTCCTCTGTTTCATGGAATAAGAAATACATTGCCAAATATTTGAGAATAGCAATTAGTTACAGGGAGATATATAAATTTCATTATTCACAATTTTCCTACATTTCAGATGCGTATCCAACAGAAATATATTAACTCCAAATCATAGCTAGTTATTAAAGAAAGACACCAGGATTTCAGTTATTAAAAGCTCTTGGAAAAAAAACATCTTGGAAGTACTTACATATTCCCTTCAAATTGTTGTTGAATTCAGTTTTGTCACCATTTGATGGAACCATTCCCCAGAATTAGTCTGAATTATGGCATCTGTTTGGTTAGGAAGAAACAAAATAAAATCTCCTGTATATAAAAAGGCACAAAATTCTGTTTTTGGAAAAATTGCTAATTCTTTCCCAAATAGTCTATGTGCATACTAACATTAAGTTGGCAGAGGGCATTGTTCTAAATACAATCATTCACACTCTCACATAATCATCTGTACTTGCAGATACTCATTATTCATTTAGACATTCAAGCATTTTCACAACAGCCTGAGACAGGATCATCATCATACTCATAAAATAATTGTCCACACTCTCTTTCTTTCTTAAAAACTTGCTCTCTTATGCAAATATAACCACACACTCCCTTTTAAACTTACCGTCTTTAACATATACATTCCCTGCCATGCTCATATTCTCAGTTCACATTGACATATATACAGCATTTATGTATGCTTTCACACTAATTTGTACACATAGATTTGTATATCCACACAGCATACTTATCCACATGCTCATAGACTTCTATACATCCACCACTATTAACCCACTCACACATATTGGCCTTTTCAATTGCACACATTGAATTTTCTCATCATTTTTCTCATAGTGGCACTCACACATTACTTACTCAGTTCCAAGGAGCTGACCCACAGCAGGTTCTCTGTGAGATTATTAGTAACAGATTAGAAATGTTTAGTAATTCATGGTTCATTCTAAAGATTACAGCCAGACTTTTTATCCTGCTCTATTAGTATCCTGAGAGTTTTATTTTGTTATCTCAGAGATCAAAAGACAAGAACAAAGTAGAGCATATGTGCCTCTGCTGTGAAACAGGTTGTGACCACTTTGCTCCTGGATTTCTGAAACTTTCCTTTGCCTGAGCTCTATTTCCCTGCCCAGATTTGAAGCAATTTTAATGAGCTATGGAGATATTCATTTTTGGAGTTTGACCTCCAGTGAAATAGGAAGACAAGTGAGCAATCTAGAAGTACAGTGATTCACCCAGGGTTAAACAATCAGTGACAGCCAGAACTAAAACCTATTCTGCTCACCTACTAAGATGCTGCTTATGCCCCCCACATCCCACATGCACACACACTCAGTCTCTCGAATATCACCTCACCCTTCCCCTTGCTCAGCTTAACCTTTTCTTGGAGAAGGCTGCAGGAGAGGCTCCAAGAGGTAAATGTTCTGCTCCCCTATGGGATTTCAGAAAAAGAGGAATGATGCTGACTTTGTGTCTGAAAATTCTTCTGGGAAGTTTTAGTCCTCTGAGATCCTTAATGAATACTGAGGATAAAGCATGTGCTCTTTCAGCTGACAAAGAACTCAGCAATGTGCCAGACTAATTTTCTAACTATTAGAAAATATCACCTTATGATGGATGGTCAGGTATTATAAGAAAGGAGAGCATTATTCCTTGAGGAATCCCATGACTGTATAATCTGCTGACCAAGCTGAATACAAAAGGTGAAATTGGAAGACAACTTTTACTCTTCTTGTTGCTTCTATTGAGTGAGGCATGTTCCTTCTTATTACTGGATAAAAACTCACTTTTCTATGTTTTCTGGTCATGTAAAGATACTAAAGCATCCTCTGTTAAGTAAATGGAATGTCCAGTCAAGTGATAGTCAAATCTTTCAGTGTTCAGAATTACAGCCTTTTCTCCTCTCCCTTCACTACTTGCTAATCTTGACTTCCGACTTTTCCTTTGTGGAGGAGAGAGATGGGGAAAAGGAAGATTTATCACTCATTGGTGCTACTGTCAGCTGCAGTGATATTTTCTGGGTCTATTATATGTTTAAAACTAACACTTTCATTGTTTGTTTTCGTGGATAATTCAAAGAACCCTATCTCCATCTCATCTGTTCTCTTTTGATTTAAACTGATGTTTCCTTAGTCTGTATGGTTGCTTATGACTCCACACACAGCCCAGATCCTCTCTGTAGAACCCATATGATTTTGGACTGAATCTAAGGCAAATGGATCAGAACTACATTGTAACAAGACCCTAAGGTGATCTATATACAAATTAAAACTTGAGAAGCACGGTGCTTCACTTTTCTAATATTTCCCATGTAAGCCCCATCTCCTGGCCTTTAAATGAAGCCATGAATAACAAGAGTCTGGAAAAGTGGTTCTCAAAATGCAATTTTCTATTTTATTTATTTATTCGCCCCCCTCGTTGTTTGTTTTACTGTGTCCATTTGCTGTGTCCATTCATTGTGTGCTGTCTGTGTTTGCTTGTCTTCTCTTTGGTGGGCACCAGGAACCAAACCAGGGACCTATCATTTGGGCGAGTGGCACTCAATTGTTTGAGCCACCTCCACTGCCTGCTTTGTTGTCTCTCTCACTGTGTTTCCTATTTGTGTCTTCTTGTTGCATCATCATTGTGCTTCAGCTCACCATGTCAGCCTGTCACATCAGCTTACTGTCTTGCTCATGTTCTCCAGGAGGCACTGGCAACCAAACCTGGAACCTCCCTTTGGTAGGTGAAAACTCAATCACTTAAGCCAAACTTGCTGCCCTCAAAATGGATTTGCCAGACAAGAATCCTTAGCATCACAGGGCCTCCATTCAGACACGTAAATTCTCTGGCCACTCCCAGACCCCTTGAACCAGAAGCATTGTGGGGTGGTACCCAATATATTTTATCAAGCCTTCCAAGTGATTCTGCCTTTGTGAACAATTGGTCTACAATATCTGGGAAAACTACAAGTAGCCTTGTTTGGACAAAGGGAAGATTTCATATTGAGAAGCTTAGGGAAAAATGTCTTGAGAGATTGCTCAGTCAGACTGTAGATGTCCTTTAAATTTGGGGGTAACAGAAAGAATCTCAACTAGGCAGATTGTGTTGACAGTACAGGGAAAAGCAGGCTTATTATCTTCAAGAGATGTTAAAAGAGGGACACAGAAACAGCTTCAGAGGAGATTTTGAAGAATACTCCCTAACCACACCACAGTCATTCTGAAAACCTCATGCAATGAGATTCCTTTACTTTATTCTAATTTCTACTTCCCATGATTCCAACTTAACTAGCTTTCAAACCTCAGGCAAGCATATTTTTAGGATTGTTGTCTATGCAAACAGAATCTTAATAAAAAAATTGTCACAACATGATGGGGGATAAGAAAACAGGAGTTGGTGGTTATACTCAGACTTGAAGATTATGCATATGTTAATTAAAAAAAGATGTTCTGAGAGCTCAGACTATAACTAGAACATTGCTACACACATAGTGAAAAAAGAGTAGGATAATAATGACAAAAATAAGAACAACCATACAAATATGTGTGTGTGTGTGTGTGTATATACATACATATTTGTATGGTGTATATACACATACACACACATACTTGAAATTACAATCTTCTGTATTTATGTGAGTGGAGAGATAGTTTACAATATATAGTTATTATTCAAATTTTTAATTTAAAGCAGTTTTACTCACACATCATACAATCCACCCACAACCATTATATATAATTTGCCTGTATATATATATATATATATATATATAAAGATATCAGAGCCAGGGATCAAACCAGGGGCCTCGTACATGGGAGGGAGGTGTTCAACCACTTGAGCTACGCCTACTCCCCACAACCATATATTTCCAGTCTACTGTATACTAGGTGTAAGGCTGGCTGCATCACTTGTGAAGCTCAGTGCAAAATAAAAATGCAGGGCCTCTTTTTAAAGAATTATTAGGTATTTCAAGATGGCAACAGCAGAACATTAAAAAAGGTGCAAGACCTTTCTGAACCTGGGTCCCTGTGTGATTGTACAGGTCACATGAAGATGAAACTGTCTCTGATTAGGTAAGTACTGGACGACTAAGCTCGAGATGACTATGACCTTATTTTTCAGTAGGTATAATAAAATTAACCCTTATATTCATATGGAATTTTTCTATATCCCAGGTTCTTTAACTTTGATCTCATTTGTGCCTCATACAATATCTTTCAGAAGGGCTTACTAAGGATTTAACAAATAAAGAAGTTCAGAGTGATTCCATGCAGTAAATGACAAAATGGGACTACCCATTTGAAAACCATGGAGTGCTCTCTACTCTTACTAGTGTGACATCCTTATATGTAAGTGCTGATAAGGTCCTGTCTAAAAGAGTTCTTTTCTCTGTTCCTTTCTGATCTGGAATAGATTGGAGGGAGATGTTAATGCCATTATATCACTGTTGTGTGTTTTTTCCCTGAGCTAGCATCTTATTCCTACTTTAGACATTCCTGTCCATAGAAACAGCTTGTGTGCCAGATTGATAATCCTTTAAAATCATGTTGAGAATCTCTTAACTACAGATATACAGACAGTTCCTCCCAGACTGAGTTACCCTGACTCTTAAAAAAAGCAAATCCTTGTCCTTATATTATTACCTGGTCCATCCAAAGGGTTTTGAAAGTGTATCATTCTGGAAGAGATTTTGCTATTGCACACTGCAGAACAATTTCTCTACTCAGCCAAACGAAACCCAATAAGTTCATTCCTTCTTGGGATATTTCCTTGAAAATCCTCTTTCCTGGATCATCTGTCTCTGCTTAGGAGAACATTTTCCCTGAAGCGTTTCCTTAGCTGCCCCTTTCTGGTCAGCTCTTTTGCTCTTTCTAACTGCTTATATAGACTCTTTAATGTGTATCCATTCATCTACAGAAGAGGAGTTTCTTCCTTAGATTCTGAGGAAAGGATTGTGTTCATTTATTCTTTCATTCAATTGACAATTATTTATTGCATCTACAGTTGGCAGTATTTTGTTAATGGACTTCAATGCATATAAGCCCCCTGACCAAGACTTCTGTGGAGACTTTGTTTTTCTTTTTAGACAAGTCTGCTAACTTCTTTCTCACGAGTATATTCTTTGTTTAGATCTGATATGTTTAATAGACGCCTTTTGGTCTAGTATATATTTACATGCAGACGGTGACTATTCCTGTTCTCTATTGTGGAAAGTTTCACTTAAACTCCACAGAACAAATTGTTTCTGTATTTAAGCTTCATAAGGGAAGGCACTCCATAACTGCTCCCACAAAATACTTTTAACACGAATAAGCATCATTTTTTAATATTTGCACAAATGATATATTTAGCAACACCATAATAAGAATGAAAGGTTATATAAAGTTTCTTTTGCCTTATCTCTTCATTTAATGGAGGCAGACAGAGTCCTGAAATGAAAAGGACTTGTCAAAAGTTAAAATGAGATAATGTCAATCAAAGCTAAAATCCTGCACCAAGCACAGAGTTTAGCATCCTGTACATGCTAATTAAATGAACGACCAAATGACTAATTAACTGAATAAAGGAATTGGTCCCAAATCAATGCTTGCTCCCCACTATTATGTGCCTGATGACATAGCTAGAGTCACTTCACCCTATGATTTCTCAAAAACCCTGCCTTTCCTCTCCAGGGCCTTATGGTCATATCTAAAGCACCATTTAATTCCCATTATTTCCCAGTGATCTGTGGCCTTATTCACAATGTTACTATCTGAATTCTCCTGAGTTCTCCTACTTCCCAACTCATTATTTCTAATCCAATCAACCATATACCAATGAATGAAAGTGGAAATGATTTTTCTCAAACTGCTTCTATGAGAGGTCCCCTTTTTATTTCAAATTTCCACAAGGAGAAGGGAAAACTTTTCCACGTCCATGACTTGCCTGTTTCCTTCCACTCATTTCACCACTTGAAAGAAAAGAGAGTACTCTCCTGCCGCTCTTTCTCTTAATACATTTTCACCCTGTTTGAAACAGAAACAAGGAAGAGGTGAAGTGAAATACTTAATGTGTGTTTGGGGAAAGAACCTGATTGGGGGAGGTGAAATTAGGATCTGAGGTAGAACTTATGATAAGGGTGATTATCATATGTGATATATCATTTGTATTAAAAAAAAATCTTCCTCCTTCTCATTTAAATCTCTCTCACCATCACAGGGAAGGAGATGGAATTTAATTTTCTCTCAGAGAATAGGGTAGTATATCCAGGGGAGGTATTTTTCTTTTTTTTCAATTACCAAGGTAAGGTCTAAACCCTCTCCCTTTCCCATGACCAGCACAGCTTCACACTCAGGTAAACCAGGCTTCCAGAGGCCGGTGCCTCTGGGAATTCTCATTCAGAGATATAAAGCCTGCTCCCATGTTGGCTATATGCCAGCCCAAGGCCCATTCTGGAGTCATTGTAAGCTTTGTCCTTCTGCCTACCACTCAACCATCATTTTACAGAGCTCTTTGAGGTGAGTTTAAATCTTTGTCTTTTAAGTAAATGTCTAAAAAGCATGGTTCTGTCTACAATAATTTTTTTGTTCCTCTGTGTGATTCCTTCAGTTTCTGTTATCATGTTTCTGTATCTTGTCTGCATGAGGCTCAGTGGTTTTGCCTGTATGTGGTTACAGTTTGTTTGACTTGTGTTGGATTGATTTAATATTTTAAAAAAAATCCTGAAATCTTCTTTCATGAATGTTATCTACAAGTACAGTTATATTCATTCAAATGTACTGTGGTTTCCCAGCTATTTGCAGATAGAGCTTCCAGATAATCATACAACAGAAGTTTACAGCTTGCCTCTGTTCTGGCTCATACCCACCCATAGCCATTCCATTTTCAGTGTCACAAATTAAGAGAGATTTTGACAATAAGAAAAGGTCTCTAATCTTAGATCAACTCAAGTGTTACCTCATCTTTGCTAGATCGTTTCCATTGACAGAAGCATTTTATCTCATCATGCAGCTTTGACTCAATCAATCATTTTATGCACATGAACCCCAGACTCTCTCCCTGAAATTTTCACCTATACCCACTGATCTTCCACTATGGGATTCTCTCTTCTCATTATCCACCCCCACCATCATGTCTATTGCAGCGTCCTCTTCTTTAAAAGTACCATGGGTTCCTTTACTGCTCTTCATATCACTTGGTTCCTATTACATTCTGCATGTGGTTTAAACCCTATCTAGCTGTAGGAACCAGAACTAAATACACTTTAGCTATATATGCTACCTAAAGCTGTATATTCATGCTTTCATTCATTCATGATCTCTTGAACATGTCTTTGTGCCAGAATCATGTGAGGAACTGGGGAGGCAAGGATGAACCAGGTACAAGCCTGACCCTAAGAGACCTCATGGTATGACAGGCAGGACAGAGGCATATATGTAATTCTAATGAAATGGAAAAAGTCTGTATAAAATATTGGCCGATAAGAGGGTTATTATTTCTGTCTAAATAGTCTTTGGAAAAGCAAATAAAATGAAGGTAATCAGTATGAATGACAATGAAAGTTCAAAAAAGATCTAATAAGCAAAAACAAAGGCTATCCAAGTAGAAAAAAGGAATAAAGAAAATGGTATAATTCTAAAAGCACATTTTAAAACATCTTGTCTTCTGAATAAATGCTTCTATGAGTAAAGTCTAAAACCTGTTCATTTTATGTAAGGTACAGACAGATAATTCATATCAGACTAACCCACCATGAGTCTGCCTGACAGGAGGATTTGTGTGGTGAGGAAATTTAGAGTCAGGTACTTTGGGAAGTAGCTAAGCTAAAGCATCTTAGGCCAGGTGGTATGAAGAAGAAAAGTCTAAAGTGTACCATGATTAAAATTTTTGGATATTATTTATTTACTGTTATTCAATCATATAGTTAAACTATTTATTACAAATCTGCTGTATAATTGACTCTATACTAGCATTGGGTATTTAGGGCTAAAAAAAGTCAATATCCTTGTCTCAGTGGAACTCACAATCTAGTAGGGGATTTGTGTAGCATATAATTACATAAATCAATACATGCTTGCAAATTAAAATATGTTCTACATGAAAACAGGGGATACCATGAAGAAGAATACTCACAATACTAAGGTGAAACCTGTTTATGATTTATAGGTCTCTGTGTCTATAACATCATGTGGAGTATGTAGCAGGCTTCTGTTCTTGGGTTGTAGGTTAAACTTAATATGAGAAAGCCTTGATAAGTGAGTATGATTTAACAAGGACAGTGGCTTCTGGAGGCAGTGAGCTCATCATCAATGGGAATGTTTAAGCAGAGTGTGTTGTAGCCAAATAAAGATGCTTATGAGGGGATTCTTCCCGCAGATGTGAGATTGGACTCTGGATTTAGGTCCTAGAGAATCTGTCAGGTTAACAACTGAATCAATGGACTTAAGAGAGAAAACTATTTTAGAAGGTTACCTAATCCTCGTCCTTTTTACATCACCCCTAGTCTGCATAAGAGCCTGGAAAAATCTTTCTTTCTTCCATTTTGTCCTTTTCTCAGCCTGAGAAAATAAAAATGGTCAACCTCTCCTGCCTTATCCTATTATCACTTAAGTGGCTTCAGCTTCAGTGAGCTGGGAGCTGGGCTTCAGAGGAAAGACTGAAGTGCTTATAATTAGAAGAATGAGATTCTAGTTCCAGCTCAATCTAATTCTTAGGGTTGTTGTAAGGCTCAAATAAAGCAGGTTGGTAGTGAGGCAATTTCCCCTCTGGTTAACATTTCCATCACACAAGCTGTGGGTCTCCTGGGCATTGCCCTTCCACATTCTCTTATGTTCCTTCTCACACATGCCATGTCTAGTGCTTCCAAGGCTGCATTGTTACTTCTTACAAAAGATGAGATTTACCATTGGCAGGCAGCCTCAAGTGAGGCAGGCACTCATCCACAGCAGAGATGATCTGAGCTAGGAAGGCTCCTTGCAGGTCCTTCTCTCCCTCTGTGTTCATCTCTGGGGAAGTGATAGTCAACACTTGCCCCAAACCTAGACTATATCTGTGGGCATGACCCTTAAGTATTATCAGAAAACTCAAATTTAGAGGAGATCCAGGATGGTGAAGTTTCTGGCAGATAAAGAAACACAAGGAAATGTGTAAATTGTGGGTATTTGGTGGGCAGGGAAGTTGCTAAAAAAAAGAAGACTGGGAAGTCCTTGCAAATTGCATTTTAAAGTCTAAAAGATGGTCAGAATAATGTGATTGGGTTATCACAAAATGGGTCTGGAGTGGTTTTCAATACTGGGTTCACATGGAGTGTTGTAAAACATATTGAGAACTATGTGCTACCCACAGAGATTCTAATTTAATTGATATGGAGTGTAACCTGGGCACTGGTATTTTATTTTTATTTTTATTTTTTTATTGACTTTGTAATAATATTACATTAAAAAAATATATATATGTGAGGTCCCATTCAACCCCACCCCCCCACCCCCCCTCTCCCCCCCCAACAACACTTGTTCCCATCATCATGACACATCCATTGGATTTGGTAAGTACATCTTTGGGCACCTCTGCACCTCATAGACAATGGTCCACATCATGGCCCATACTCTCCTCCATTCCATCCAGTGGGCCCTGTGAGGATTTACAATGTCCAGTGATTACCTCTGAGGCACCATCCAGGGCAGCTCCATGTCCCAAAGACGCCTCCACCTCTCATCTCTTCCTGCCTTTCCCCATACCCATCGTCCACCATGTCCACTTTTCCCAATCCAATGCCACCTCTTCTATGTGGACATTGGATTGGTTGTGGGCACTGGTATTTTTAAATCCAAGGATTTTCCATGTATAGTCAAGATGTGACTCACTGATCTACAAGGCAGAATTAAAAGAAATCAATAGGGAAAAGACAGAGTGACTCACAGAGAAAAAATGCAGGGCAGTACTTGAGAAGAGGATCTAAGAGTAAAGAGAATGCAAATGCAGGCCATGATTCTCCTCACCATTATAGTACACTTATTCCCTTGGCCATAGATCTTTGTACCTCCTTGGGTACATGTCTCCCCCAATTGTCCATCCATTCTTGCAGTGCATTCTCATTAAACACTTTAGATTTCCAGAACATTTCACACCACTAGTAGGTCAATGCATGTCTTAGTTTACTAGACTTACCATAAGCAAGAAGCATAAACTGGGCAGTTTAAGACAAGAGGAATTTGTTGCCTCATAGTTCTGGAGGCTAGAAGTCTGAAGTACATAGGTATAGGCTTCCTCTTAAGCCTGTAGTTTTCAGACTATGGTTAGCTGGTATTCTTTGAAGTCTTAGCTTGTGGCATAACTCAATCTTTGCCTCTATCACATGGCCATCTTCTCTCTTTACCTGTCTGTGACTTCATTTCTTTTTAGAGAGACACCGGTCATATTGAATTAGGGCCTACCCTGATCTACTTACTTGTAAGAATTTTTTTTCCTCTGTAGAAGTTTTTTATGTTTTTATCCATGTCTTGATATTAAAGTTGTAGAATGAGGTTGCAAGTTTTCCATATGTCTTTATAAGAAACAAAACAACAAAAAACAAACTCCCTCCACATCCACGTAGAGAATATATTATGGTTTGTTCATATTTATGATCTTGCCCTGCATGTGAGGTGGCTCCCTTGTATATTTGTTCATTGTTTGCCCAATGTCTGCTCATTATTTTTTTGTCTTCTTCAGGAGGCAGTGGAAAACAAAACCATAACTCCATGGGGGAGGTGGGCTCTCACCTGCTTGAGCTGTATCTACTCCCTCCAGTTTTGATATTTTAAAGGTGATTGCATATTTTGGGAGACAGAGTGTCATACTAGAAGATTAATCATAGGAATTTGTTGCATTTGCACATTTTAAAAGCAAACAGAAGTACCATCAAAGGGAAAAAATATTTGCCAAAAATTAAAGAATGAAACAGGTTTTCTGTGATTACGTGGGCAAAGAAATCTGGCTTCTTATAAGGCGACTTTTATGACTTTTTCATATTTATTTATTTTATTTTTAATTACTGTGGTAACAAACACACTACAAATTTTTCCCATTTTAACCACTTATATGTGTATGATTCAGTGATATAAATTATATTCATAATATTGTAAAACCTTCACTACTACCCATTATCTTAACTTTTTCATCACACCAAACAGAAACTGCAACCATTAAGCAATAACTCCCATCTCCCCATGTCCTTATAACTGTTAATCTACTTTTGTGGCTATTAATTTGCTTATTTTAGATATATATAAGTTAAATCATACAATGTTTGTAATTTTTCATCTGATTTATTTCTCTCAACATAATCCTTTCAAAGTTTATTTGTTTTGTACCATGTATTAGAACTTCATTCTTTTTTAGGGAAAAGTAATACTCCATTGTATGTGTGTTTATATTATTTTTTAAAATTTGTTAAAAATTTATTTATGTATATCACACATACATAAACATACCTAAACAATAAGTGCATAGTATTAGTTTTGAACTTACAAAACAAACGTACCTAATATCATAAAGGGTTCTCATACCTCACCCTACCATCAATACCTTGCATTGTTGTGGAATATTTTAAAATAATGTTTAAAGAACATCCTCGAAATATTACCACTAACCAAAGCAGCTTACATTTAGTGTATTTTCCCCTAGCCCACCCTATTATTATTACTATTATTATTATTTTATATCATTTATACACGAACATACTTACACAATAAGTGTATAGTAAAAGCTGTGAACTTACAAATATAACATCACAGAGGGGGGTCTCATATATCAACCCACCACCAACTCCTTGCATTATTGTGAGACAATTTTTACTAATTATGAAAGAATATTATCAAAATCTTACTACTAACCATAGTCCTTGTCTTTCATTAGGTGTGTTTTCGCCTCAGACTATCATATTATTATTTTTAAAATATATTTTTATGACAGAAGTTGTTATCTTACAAAACAATCATGCACCTGTGCAAAATTCCCATACAATACCCTCTATCAACACACCACACCATGGTGGAGTATTGGTTACAGATTATGACATAATACCTTCAGATTATTACCAGGTCCATAGCATAAACTTGGCACACTCTTTCCATGCTTCCTATTATCAACACAATACATTTTTGGCATAGATACATGAATATTACATTATTACATCCATAGATGACTCCAGTTGTATTTTTCCCATGTTATTCCACCTTCCCACTGCCCTGCAATAGTGATGGACATCTTCTCTTTCATCTGTACCATCAGCCACAATTCTCATCCACCATTGGGTTTTCTGTGTTATCCAGTTCCTAGATTATTCTTTAGCATTCTGTCAATTGGCCTTTACATCCTGGACTGCCTTTTTCAGCCACGTTCCCATTTATAAACCAGCTGTACCTCACTATATTGTGTTACCATCAACTCTATACATTTCCACACTTTTATAGTAAAGTTAATTAAAACTTCTACACACATTACACATTGGTAGTCCACCTCAGTTCTCTTTTTATTTATTTATTTATTTATTTCTCTCCCCTTCTCCCCCACCCCGGTTGTCTGTTCTCTGTGTCTATTTGCTGTGTCTTCTTTGCTCGCTTCTGTTGTCAGTGACATAGGAATCTGTGTTTCTTTTTGTTGCATCATCTTGTTGTGTCAGCTCTCTGTGTGGGTGGTGCCATTCTGGGGCAGGCTGCACTTCCTTTCACACTGGGCAGCTCTCCTTACAGGGCACACTCCTTGCGCGTGGGGCTCCCCTATGCGGGGGACACGCCTGCATGGCACGGCACTCCTTGCACACATCACCAGTGCTCATGGGCCAGCTCCACATGGGTCAAGGAGGCCCAGGGTTTGAACCACGGACCTCCCATGTGGTAGACGGATGCCCTAACCACTGGGCCAAGTCCACTTCCCTCAGTTCTCTTTTTATATCCTTTAAGAACCCACCACCTACTACCAGGTCTTGAAGATATTTTCCTACATTTTCTTCTAGGAACTTTGTGGTTCTTGCTTTTATATTTAGGTTTTGATCCATTTTGAGTTAATTTTTATATAAGGTGTGTGATAGGGGTCCTCTTTCCTTTTTTGGTTATGAATATACAGTTCTCTCAGCATCATTTGTTGAATGGACTGTCCTGCCTGAGCTGGGTGGATGTGACAGGCTAGTCAAAAATCACTTGACCATAGATGTAGGGTCTGTTTTTGAAATATTAGTCCAGATTCACTAGTCTATGTGTCTGTCTTTTTGCCAGTACCATGCTACTTTTACCACTGTAGCTAGGTAATAAGATATAAAGTTCAGAAGCGAGAGTCCTGCAACTTCACTTGTCCTTTTTAAGATGTTTCTGGCTATTAAGGACCCATTAACCCTTCCAAATAAATTTGATAGTTGTGGTTTTCATTTATTTAAAAAATGTTGGTGGAATTTTTGTCAAGATTGCATTGAATCTGTATATCAATTTGAGTAGAATTGACATCTTAATGATATATAGTCTTCCAATCTGTGAACATGGAATGTTCTTCCAATTATTTAGTTTTTTAAAAAATGTCTTTTAATAATTAGTTATATGTTTCTGAATACAAGTGCTTTACGTCATTGGTTAAGTTTATTTCTAAATATTTGGGTTTTATCTGTTGTATTTTATTTTCTACACTCCTTTGAGACTTTTAGTTACTTTAACTGATATGTTCTTCTTTTCTAGTCTCTCTTGCAAGCCTCTCTCTCCTATCTTTTCTTTTCAGGCTGTAGCATGCCCTTTAGTATTTCCTGCAAAGGCAGTGTCTTGGTTACAAACTCTCTCATTTTCTGTTTATCTGTGAATATTCTAAACTCATTCTCATTTTTGAAAGACAATTTTGCTGGATATAAGATTCTTGGCTGGAAGTTTTTCTTTTGTAGTATCTTAAATATAGCATACCACTGTCTTCCTGCCTCCAAGGTTTCTGATAAGAAATCAATAATTAATCTTATTGGGTATGCCTTATATATCATGCACTGCTTTTCTCTTGCTGCTCAGAATTGTCTCTTTTGTCTTCACCATTTGACATTCTGATTAGTATGTGTTTCAGATGTGGTCTATCCAGATTTATTCAGATGTGAAAATGCTGTGCTTCTTAAATATGCTTATCATTGTCTTTCAATAGGTTGGGTAAATTTTCTATCACTATTTTCCAAATATTCCTTTTCCCTTCTCTTTTCCTTCTAGGACAACCAAGACACATATGTTTGTAAGTCTCTTGCTGTTGTTTATTTCCCTGAGACCTTGTTCAGTTTTTACCATTCTTTTCTTCATCTGTAATTTTGTATGTTCACTTTCAGAGGCTATTTCTTCAAACTCACCAATCCTTTCTTCTGTCACCTCAAATCTGCTATTATATGATTCCAGTGTATTTTTAATTTCATTTCTTGTATCTTTCATTCCCACAAGAACTGTTATTTTTCTATGTATGCTTTCAAATTCTTTGTGCTTATCCAATGTCTTCTTAATATCCTTAATTTCTATAGCCATCTCATTGAATTAATTTTTTAATTTATTTTTTGTTTTTATCTTTTAAAAGATAAATATATCACACAATATGTTACATTAAAAAACATAAGAGGTTTCCATATACCCCACTCCCCACCCCCCGCCCCACTCCTCCCACATCAACATCCCCTCTCATCAGTAAGGCACGTTCATTGCATTTGGTGAGTACAGCCTGGAGCACTGCCACACTGCATGGACCATAGTTTACATTGTAGTTCACACTCTTCCCTAGTCCATACAGTGAGTTATAGTAGGATATACAATGTCATTGAATTTATTAAGGGGATTTTTAAAAAACATCTATGATTGGTTGTCTCAATTCTTTTATGTCATCTGGAGGATTGTCTTATTCCTTTAACTTGGCCATATCTTCCTGTTTCTTGGTATGGATTGTAATTTTTTGTTGGTATCTTGGCATCTGGTTTACTAGATGTATTTATTTTGAGTGCAGTTGTTCTCTTTAGTTTAATGCTTTCTTGCCCTTTTTCCCTTGCTGGTTGTGTATTAGGAGACAAGGATGCAGTTGGTGTTGTAAGCTGTGGAGACTCAAGCTGCCCTCACTTCCCCAGGGACTAATGAAGCTTCTCCCAACTTTCTCCTTTGCCAGGGATAAAGACAGAGCCACAGCCATGTGTAATAATCCACGTTGTGCAGACCTAGACTGTAGTTGCCCAGGGAGACTGATGAAGCTTCATGTCCCTTTCTCCCAGTCTCTGGACTGACCATGTGATAGCCAGGCTCTGAGCCTCAACAGACTTTGTTCATGTTTTTGATGTCAAATCTATCAATCCGTTACCACATCGCAGGTATTGAAGATTTACTCCTAAGTTTCTTGTAAGAGTTGTAATATTTTAGCTCTCATATTTAGGTCTTTTACCATATTTAGTTAATTTTTGTACATGGCATGAGGTAAGGGTCCAAATTTATTCTTATGCATGTAGTCATTTAGTTTAACCAAAATCATTTATAGAAGAGACTATTTCCCCATTGTTTCTACTATGTATGTTAAACTAATTTGGATAAATGATGTCTTAAAACCTTGAAAGGGCATTTTATATATTCTCTATCAAACTAGAGATTCACTCCATTTAAGGCAAAGAAATTGAAACAGCCTGGTAGCGGTAGAGTGGTACATAGGTGACATTTCCACTATATAGTTTTTCAAATAATGGATTAATTATAATATTAGCTTAATGATTTTAGCCTACAGAAAAAGTAATACTTCTGCCTATCCTAGATCAGTCACCTTTTTCTTGCCAATACTTCCATCAGCCACACAAAGAACATAGCAGTGTAAGAGGAACTTGATTAGTGACTGAAACTTTTGACTCAGGAGAGGTTGGTTTGAATAGACTTGACTCTGAAAGGCCTCTATATCTGCATCTAAACCACAGTTTGAAGCCAAGTCTGTATTTTTTTTTTGTCTTATTCAAGTAGAAACTGTAACACATCCATTGGTGAGCAAAAAAAAAAAAAAAAAGATAAGGAGTGAAATTTTGTCACAGCAGTGCCTAGATGAGAGCTGGCTTATTTTAGAAACTTTTCAATTGGTTGGGTTTGGAGGATGTTTGGTTATGGTGCTATTCCAAATTATTCTTACATGGGTTTTGACTTCTGCAATTTAGCCAGTAGAATTGAGCATTCTTTCTTCTTAAGTTTCATCATATTTAATTTTTTTTTTTCTGTTAACCCTCTAGGCTTAGTAACCAAACTATTGTGGATCAAGGGTTTAGCTGTCACACTTAGAGAGAACATTAGGATCCCATCATGTACTTACTTACATCATCTTTATGGGACCAGGCACCAAACCCTAGACAGAGCTCCTTTATTTCTACCTGGGACCAAAGAGATAACTCTCCGAAAACATCCTGATTTTAACTTCAGAATTTTCTGAAATGCTGCAAGACAAGTCATTACTTTACAAGACACAAATGCACATGCTACACAAATTTGAGATTTATTCTCTATTTTCAAATATTCACTCTTTTGCTTAAAGACATGAGTAGCGGGTAACCTCATCACAGGCCAAGTAAAATGATACTAGTAATTTTACTGCTAAAATAAAAAATAAAAATGTAGGATCCCAAACACTGACAATCACTATTACCACAGAGATATTAATGTTTATTTCCAAAGAGGTCTTTTTCCTTTTAGACTGAAAGATTTAACACCCTTACAAATGAATATTTTTTCTTTCGGATAAAAAATAAATTATGATTTCCCAAAGAAAACTCTTTTCTTTTTTCTTTTTAATAAACTTTCAATTTTATAGTAGTTTCAGATTGACAAAAATACTAAAATAGTACTGAAGGTTCCTATATAAACCACAACCAGTTTCCCCTCAAATTAGTCATATTATTTTAATATGGTACATTTGTCACAATTAAAAATCATTAGTGATAGGTGATTATTGATCAAATTCTATATATTTTTTAAGATTTTCTTAACTTCTGTGCAATGTCCTTTTTCTGTTCTAGAATCCCATCATTTATAGCATAATACATTTAGGCTTCATGACTCCATAGGCTCCTTTTGGTCTTGTCAGTTTTTCAGACACTCTTTGCTTTTGATGACCTTGACCATTTTGACATGTACTCAATAGGCATTTTGAAGAATGTCCCTCAATTGGAATTTGCCTGCTGTTTTTCTCATGATTTGCCTGAAGTTAAGAAATCTGGGGAGGAAGACCATAGAAGTAAAGTGCTAGCCTCATCAAGCAAACCAGGGCACCTACTAATAACATGTCATCATTGTTGATGTTAATCTCAATCACCTGGATGGAGTAATGTTTGTCAGGTTTCTCCACAATAAACTTATTCCTCCCCAACCCTTTTCATATTGTCATCATTGGAAGAAAGCCACTATGCAGAGCACACACTTAAGGCATGGAGAGTTATGCTTTAGCTCCCGGAAGACAAAATATCTAAATACATTATTTGGAATTATTCTACATGAGAGTGTATACATTAAAGTTCACTCTTTGTGCAGTAAAATTCTATGGGATTTAAAAAATTTTTTAAAAATTGCATAGTGACATGTACCTTCATTAGATTATCATACAGTATAATTTCAACATTCTAAGTAATCCCTTATGGTTTTCCTAATGAATCCTTTATATGCCCAAGCCCTTGAAAAACACCTATCTTTTTATTGGATTTTGTTTTTTCTCTATTTCATACAAATGGATGCATTTAGTGTGTAGCTTTTACAGACTGGTGTCTTTGACTTTGCAATATGTATTTCAAATTCATTCCTGTCTTTGCTTAGCAGTTGGCTTATTCTCTCTTTATTGCTGAATAGTATTCTATACTATAGGAGTACCTCAGTTTGTTTATCCTTTCACCTATTGAAGGACATCTTAATTGCTTCTTGTTTTGGTTTCTTCCTTTTGATGCTCATTATTTACAAAAGGATGCCTGGGTGGAACTGTGTTCTTTCTTCTGTAGCCTAACTGCTTTCCATTCAAACTAATGTAATCCCTTAAGGATCTCTGATAATTGCTATCCAACATTATAACTCTGGTGTAGCTTATTTAAATAGTATACAGAGTGTCAGTAAGACAATGAATTTCACAGTTTTAGACCGATTCTCCAAATTTTATAAAACACAAACACAGCACAAACACATTTCCATAATAAAATAACCCAATATAGTAATCTATATTCTAGACAATGAATAATGACAAAAAAATTCCTAAGCTCAGAACAAATGTGGGCGAATGCTGGCTCCATTGCCCTGGCTCCCCTATTGGGTTGGTATGTTCTCTGAGTTTCCAGTTTCCCTTACAAAACAGTAGTAAATATTTCAGAGAGGAGATGCAGAAACATGTCTCAATAAAAATCAGATTCCAAGAACCAAACCTATGTCGAAATGTAAACACATCATGCCATTTCTTAAGTCATAAATCCCATGCAAATATATACATACACATACTTAGACACACACAAAGAAAAAAAAGGAATAGTTTTATCTAGGAAGAAGAAACAGAGAAAGAAGGTTGACATAAAAAGATGAAAGTCTGGCTTCTTGATTTGAATTTTCATTTGGTTACTCATTAAATGTTGGCTTGTCTGGAATTCATGAACTGTAACCTTAAAATTAAATTGATAGATACCTCCTTTTCAGAGATTTTTTTATAATATCATGTGCTTTTCTGCAAAAAGTGGCAAAATACCAAGATTTCTTGGCTTTGTCTTTCTCCTTTGATAGATTCCTAATCCTGCACCCTCTACTGAAAGAGAGTTCTTCTTTGACCCATATTGCTATCCATTGTATTAACTTTTCAACATTTGGATTTCCTGGTCCTAATCTCTCCTACTCTGAGATAGCACTGTCTCTCATTTTGCACTTTATTTCTCTACATCAGTTGATCTATGGCTCTCCTATTTCTGGCATAAAAATAGGTAAATAAGGAGAACTATAGGCACCAGCAAAGAAATGGGAAAATACAGATGAAAAAGGATATGGGAGATGTGATGTGGGGGTACTTTCTGGACTTGGAGTTGCCCTAAATGATATTGCAGGTCAGATGCTGGACATTATATATCCTGCCATAACCCACTGAATGTACTAGGGCAGAGTGTAAACTACAATGTGATCTATAATCCATGAGGTGCAGCAGTGCTCCAAAATGTATTCACCAAATGCAATGAATGTGCCACAATGATGAAAGAGGTTGTTGATGTGGGAGGAGCAGGTGGGGTGGGTGTGGGGTATATGGGAACCTCTTATATTTTTTAATGTAACGTTTTCTGTGATCTATGTATCTTTTTGAAAAAAAAGACAATTAAAAAATAAATTAAAAAAAGGATATGGGAGAGAAATGACATTGCTTCCCCAGTCCCTCTCTCCCTTTTATTCCATAATACACCCTTCCACTGCGCCCCCACTTAGCCCTGCTTATTTTTTTATACTTTTTTAAAAAATAGATGCTTTAGATTACATAAACGTTACATCAAAAGTATAGAGAATTCCCATATGCCCCACTCCCTCCCCCTCCAATACTTTCCCTCATTAACAGCAACTTTCATTAGTGTGGTACATTTGTTACAATTGATGAACACATATTGAAGCATTGTTACTAACCATGGAACATAGTTTACGTTATAGTTTACACTCTGCTCCACACAATTTTATAGGTTTGGCAAAACGCGTCATGGCCTGTTTATCCATCATGGCAATGTTATGCAGGAAAATTCCAATGTCTCCAGTTCATTGGACTCACCCAGGATAGCTAAGAAGGAGATGATGATGGAAAACATCCACTCCAAGGAACAGAGAGTGTCTGCACCTGCAACAAGATAGTCACATCCTTCTGCCCCATGGAATCTAAGTTCCCTTTCAGTTAGAAACAAAGAGTAAGACATTTTGATCAGTGAAAGAAGCCAGACACAAAAGACAAATATTTGTATGCTCTCATGATATAAAGTCATTAGAATAAACAAACTCATAGAGCTGGTATCTAGAATATGTTACCAAGGGCCAGGTTGGGAATAGGGAATGGGGAGTTATTGCTTAATTTGTACAGAATTTCTATTTAGGTTGATTGTAAAGTTTTGGAAATCAATTGTGCTGATGGTAGTATGATATTTGGAATGTAATTAAGAGCAGTGCATTATATATATGTGAATGTGGTTAAAAGGGAAATTTTAGATCATATAGACGTTATTTGAATAAAAATTAAAAGAAAAAATATAGGACTTTATAACACAGTGGACCCTACTGTAAATGATGGACTATATAGTTAATTATAACAAAGTCCTTTCATGAATTTTAACTAATGCAAGGTGCTAATAATTGAGAACTAGAGGGGAAAAATAAACCCTAATATAAACTAAGGACTATAGTTAATAGTGCAATTTTAATATTCTTTCATCACTTGTAACAAAACTACCACACTAATGCAGAGTGGTTAATTGGGGGGTATATGGGAATGCTGTATCTTTTGCATGATTTTTATGTAAATCTACAGCTTCTCTAATAGAACAAAAGATTGAAAAAAAAAAAAAAGAAACAGAGTAGGCATTACCATCCCCATATCCTCAAGACTGGGGAATGAAAAATGGACTAAAGTAGAATTATTATTCTTTTATAGACATTATTATTCTAATAAAGGGAGAACTTGTATCAATGATGGGGACACAAGAAGTTCTGAGGGGAGGGAGAGGGAAGAATAAGTGTAACAAGCAATCCCTGTATATTTTTAACAAGCTATGCTAACCCTAGAATTGGCTATCTCTGCCAAGTGTTCTGTAATCAGGATTGGTGACTGAAATTGTGGCTGCCCCTTCAAATGATCTTCTGAGAGAACTTATTAGTTTTTCTTGTGATCATTAAGGCCACTTCCCTTCCATGTGCTACATGTGTTAGCAAAAATTTGTGATTCTTAAGGGATTCTGCTTCTGTGTAGTAAAATCTCACTAAGGCAGTGAGGCTAATAAAAAAGTATAACTTCGTTTGAAAAATGAGTTCCTATCCCCACCAATAATATCTGCAGAAGTACTTGCAGTTTAAATTCTAAACACCGAGGACTTCTAGCTATGGTGATTTTAATTCTCACACTCCAGTATTTAGAATGCTTGCATGTGTTCACTAGCGCTGCTGAAATTATGCTGGGTGTTGATTAGCTAATCCTAGATGTATGAGAAACTTAATCTGTATTCACTTTCACTCAAAGGTTTAATTTAATTTAATTTTTCACAAGGGGAAGTCAGAGAGCATAGCTATCCAGTAGAATGAGCCAGGAAAAAGGAACTAGAGTTTGCCAGAAAGCCATAGTTAAGTAGCCTAAGTGAATGAGTGATGAAGGCAACAATTAAGAGTTTCCTTCAGTCTCATTTAACTAAACCCACAGGAAAGAATATTATCCAAAAAGGATGACAAAGCCTAGACAGAATTGTATTCAGCACAATAAAGCCCATTTCACTGGCATAGCTGATAAATGTGTTAGAGTTTCATCAATTCAGATTCTACCTTCTAGCCAGGACCATGTCGTACTGTCTTAGCAATATAAACAGTTTTATTTTATAGTCATCATATTCTAATTCTGATTAAACTGTCCCCATAATATTATGACTTTTACTACTGAGTAATACTACAAATACATTTCCTCATCTCTAATGCAGATTTCCTTGGGGAAGAAGGCGGAGAATTCCTTGGCGAATCTGCTTGGTTTTTACACTGTAAATGATGGGGTTCATCACAGGAGGGGCCAGCAGGTAGATACTGGCCATGATGACATGGACAAGTGGAGAGGCATGCTTGGCAAAGCGGTGAGTCATAGATACACCAACCATGGGAACATAGAGAACCAGAACTGCCAGAATGTGGGACAGGCAGTTATTGAAGGCACGAAGTCTCTCAACCACGGAGGCTACCCCCAGTACACTTCTCAGAATCATTGCATAGGAAAGCACAATGAGCAGTGGGTCCAACACAATAATAAGCAAGAGTAGAGCAAATGCATACCAGCTGTTTACCTTAATGTCAGCACAGACCAGGCGAATCATATCCTGGTGGAGGCAGTAGGAGTGAGAGAGGAGGTGCGAGCCACAGAAGGGCAGGCGCTTGAGTAGGAAAAGGGAGGGAAGAACAGTGAGCACACAGCGGCAAAGGATGGCTACCCCAATCTTGCCAATGACTTCACTAGTAAGAATAGAGGTATAATGGAGGGGGCGGCAGATGGCCACATAGCGGTTAAAGGCCATAGCCAAAAGGACAGAGGATTCCATGAAAGAAAATGTATGAATGAAAAATATCTGTGCAAAGCAGGCTTCAAAGCTGATTTCCTGGACATTGAACCACAGGAGTGGCATGACTGTGGGCAGGGTGGTGAGGGTGAGACCCAGGTCAGTCAGGGCCAGCATGGAGAGAAATTGGTACATGGGCTGGTGGAGGGATGTCTCCGTGAAGATAGCAGTGAGAATGGTGGTGTTTCCCATGATGGAGATGGTGTAGAGGCAGCAGAATGGGATGGAGATCCAGATATGGGAGGCCTCAAATCCAGGGATGCCCGTGAGGATGAAGTAGGAGGGGTCTTGGGTGTTGTTAGGTACCTGGTACATGATTGAAGAATGCAGCTCCAGATTCAGGGTCTTTGCTCAGAGAGAAATAGATCAGTGGAAATACTTTCCTTATTCCTGTAACTCTTTTTTACCCTGATTTGATCTAAACTCTATCTAAACAAAAGTTCAGAGTTGTTGAGGGTAAGGAAAAGTTCAAGAATACCATGTTTGCCCTTCCTTAGCCTAACACTCTAGAGATAGGACCCACAGAGCTCTAACCATTCAATCACGCTTAATTCATGGGCAACTCTTTAAAATTATTTCTTCTGCTTCTATTTCCCAATCCTGTTAATTTAATAGTGCTCTAAAATCTGCCTTTCTGTCAAATTATACCATCTACATTGCTCTCACAAAAGATTAAACAATTAATTGCAAATGTAATGGCTAATACTCAGTCCTCATCCTTTTTGAGTTCCTTATATCCAGTGTCTCCTGAACTTCTACTTTGAATTTAAAGCAGCAATCACCTATTTCACTTGTTCTTAAATTCATTGCCATTTCTTTTACTATCTCATCCTCATTTTATCATACATTACAGTAATTATTCCTTGGGGGCAGACCTTATTTCTGATCCCTCTTTTTATTCTCACTAGTTGATTTCATCTGAAATCATGATACTACTGTATTTCTGCAACATCAAAAAATACCTGGAAGAAAAGGAAAGGGGGCATAGGAGAGGAGTGTGAATACAATGAGTAGAATCAGCCAGGTTATTACAACAGCCCAGGTGAGGACAAACATTTATGAAGTGTTTACTATATTTATTCTTATAACCCTCTAACAACAATCATCATCCCTCTTCCTTTTCCCTTATCACTCACAGAGAAGTCTTACCTGCAACTTCTCCTGCTTGTTCCCCACTTCATTATCTGTGGCTTCTATTTTCTCTAGTCAATTCAGCGGGCAGGTGTGTTATAAGCTCTTGCAGATCTCTAGGCTGGAGGGTGGGAATATGTGACAAATCCCTTCAGGATTACATGACGAGGCATCTAGGGACCTGGGTTACCACTGATAAGCCAGAAAGTCAGCTCAGTCTGTGAGAGGCTCTGTTGCCCCTGGTGTTCTCACAGAGCCACAAGTAAAGAAACCCCATTGAATCCCTGCTTTCACAGCTAGTTGAGTGTGATTTGAAAATATGTGCTTATGTTTGGAATGTACAATCTCTTGAAAATTAGTTCTGAAGAACTTTCTTCTATAGGCTGTCTGATAATAGGGCTGAGTTAGAAGTGGTAGGAGACCTGCAGTAAAAGGAATGTTGTCTATCAGTTTCAAGAAGCATTTATTTTGCAGTGAACTTCTGGAAATACTAAGATAAATTTTCAAATGTATTTATAAGTAAATCCAAGGCATAGTGAAACTAAGTTGGATGGGTGATATTGCATATATAAGACTCTTTTATAAAATACAAATAAAAATATACTAAAGAGAAGGAAACAGACTAGCAGTGATGTACAGCCAGGGAAGTATAGGAAGATTGAGAGGTGATGAGATTTGTTTGCTTGGTTTTTGTTTTTCACTATTACTATTATTTCTGGAATAATGAAAATGCTCTAAAATGATTGAAGTAATGAATGCACAACTGTTTGATTATACTGAATACCACCGATTGTAGACTTTTGATGGACTTATACTTTATTAGTACATATCAATAAAATTTTAAAAATCTGAAAAAAACTGAATAAAAACATTTTTGTATCCTTTCAAAAGGAAAAAAATAGTAAGGTGGAAAGGAAAAATTTTCAGTAATTACTTATGTGGTGACTCACTTCACAATTCATATAAAATTAACTTCCATTCGATTAAAGTGATTAATGTGAATCAGTAAAACCAAGTAAAATATAAACTGATGAATCTCTGAATAGAAAAGATTCTAAAATTAGCAGCAAAAGAAAAAATTCAACATGAAAAAGACAAGGGGATGTGAAAGGAAAAATTAAAAATTTTCTCTATGTGAGAAAAATGATAAAATTTGTTCATTATAAGCAAGACAAACAATCTCAGGAATTCAGCACCTGGTCAGTAGGTCTTAGTTTGGAATTTTTGTGAACTAGGGATTAAAGAGGTTTTTTGTTTAAAGATTTATTTTTTATTTATTTCTTTCCCTATCCACCCACCCCATTGTCTGCTCTCTGTATCCATTCACTGTGTGTTCCTCTGTGTCTGCTTTTATTCTTGTCAGTGGCACTGGGAATCTGTGTCTTTTTTTGTTTCTTGCTGCGTCTGCTCTCCGTGTGTGCGGTGCAACTCCTGGGCAGGCTGTGCATTTTTCGCACAGGGCGGCTCTCCCTGCGGGGTGCACTTCTTGTGTGTGGGGCTCCCCTATGCGGGGAACACCCCTGGGTGGAACGGCACTCCTTGCATGTATCAGCACTGTGCAGGGACCAGCTTACCACATGGGTCAGGAGGCCCTGGGTTTGAACCCTGGACCTCCTATATGGTAGGCAGATGCTCTATCAGTTGAGCCAAATCTGCTTCCCTAGAGAGATTAATTCACTTGTCAAGATCACATCAATTTTAAAAAGTGGCAAAACATGAATTTGAAGGTAGGTCTTTTGGGAATCCAAAGTCAAAGTGTTTAACCATCATGTTCTTAAAAGCACTTTTCTTTCAGGTGTGCCTACCATCCTCTTCATAAGTGGAATTATGAAAACATTTCTTGCTCATTGATGAAGTTATAAACTGGGCAATATGAGTGAAGAATTAGCTGATCATCATGTTGGAATGTCTGTGTTACACCAAAGTGTCTACTATGTTAGATTAAATTAACACTGAGAAAAAACATGTTATCTTAATACCAATCCTGTGAAAGTGAACCCACTGTAAATAGGACATTTCAAAGATGTTATTTTTAGTTAAGACATGGCTATCAAAGGAACATTCCTATCAAAGGAAGGCTATAAAGAGAAAGTCACAGGGTGGAGTTGGAAGCCAGTGGTCAGTAGGAACCCAGAACACCAAGGAGAAGACATTGGCATGTGACTGGAAGCCAAGGAAGTCAAGGATTGCTAGCCAACCAGAATGCTACCAACCCTAGGAGGAAGCAAGCCTTCCAGCCTCTGAAACTGTGTGCCAATAAATTCCCATTTTTTTATGCCAACACTTGAGTGGTATTTGGGACAGTAGTCCAGAAAGTTAGACAGCATCCAAAGTCCCATATTAGCACACATGAAGAAAGTAAGCAGTCTTGTTTCCTTTAAATGTTTATAAGAGGCATATTTTAGATAATTTGAAAGAAACTGAAGACATTCCAAAAGTAAACCCACGTAGCTATGTGATGTCATCAACCTGCTGCCAGCTCAAGAAATGAGCTGATTAATCAGATAGTGCCTCATCACTGATAAGAATCACAACAAAGCAGAAAGAACCAGCGTTCCGGGAACTTCTGCTGAGAGCTGAACAGACTCGTTAGTGTTTTTCCTTAACCAATACATATTGTGGGACCCTGAAAGAGAAGAGGCATCTATGATTCACCAAAAATATACTACCATATTCCAGCCATTGTTTTCCAAAACAAAGGGACTACCAACTCTAAAGCTGCAGAATTTATCTAAGAATAAATTCCCTTATCCTTAGAAACTTGATTTTGAGAATGGAAAGTTTTCTATCACATGTTAGTTTTCTATGGCTCCTGCAACAAATACCACAAAACTGGTACTTAAACATTAATTTATTATCTTACAGTTCTATAATTCAGAAGTATGAAATGGGTTTCACTGGGCTAAAATCAGGGGTTGACAATGTTGTTTTCCTTTCTGGAGACTGAATATGGGGATCCATTTCTTTGCTTTTTCCAGTTTCTAGAGGCTACCCTCATTCCTGGGCCCCTGGTTCTAACCTTAGAGCCAGCAATATCTGGAGTAATCCTTCTCATGTATTTCTTTTCCCCTTTTAAAGATTCTTTGCCATTATATTGTGTCCACCTGGAGGAAAGCATGTCTAAGGTTTTAATTTAAAGGCTGACCTGATGAAAGGTTATTTAGGTAGTGGAAATGGAGAAGATTTTGAAAATTATTTTGCAGACAGAATAAGCAGTATCTTGTTGACTCTTATTTTTTTCCCACTTAGCCCAGTCAAAATAATTTATTTGGGAAATGGAGGAAAGAACAGAGCTTGCTGAGAAATGGGTGAGAAAGCCAGACAGAGACCAAGATTTGGTGTGGTCCCCTCTTGGCAGAGAGACTGAGTTCTGCCTCATGTTATTACTTTTTAAACTGTTAATTATTCTTCCCCTTCCTAATGATAAGGAAATGGGCTCCAGCTGTTACTGGTTACCCCACCAATGGTGAGACCAAAGGTGAGGACTATTTGATATATACGGGACTGAGGGGAAATCTTATAAAGAGAAACTGGGACCACGAGTTTCACTCAAGGTCCCAGGAAGGTCATGTAGCCATGTTGTCTGCCAGCCAAGCTGTGGCATGTCTTCTCCTCATTCCCTGAATAATCTGTCTCAACTCTGCCCCCCCAAAGAGGTTATGCCTTTATTTTTAAGGGAGGAGCTGAAGAGAGATGATCGCTCTTCTGCAGTTACTTCCTGCTGGTTAGGGCAGTAATACCTACCTAACTTGTTGACTCTTTAAATAGGTAAATGTGATAATTGAAAAAGTTAGAGTCAAGAGTTTATTCATGGTGGGGCATATGGGAATCCCTATATTTTTTATGTAACATTTTTGGAATCTATAGCTTCATTAAAAATAAAAAACAGTTAATCTGGAAAAAAGGAGTTTATTCATTTAATCAATACATATTTATTAGACATTGAGTAAAAGTCATGATCTCTGCTTATCTCAGAAGATACGCTAATAGACATGGTTTCAGGCTGCTAACTTGGTAGCATATGGGAAAAACTAGCATTTACTAAAATAGGGAATACTACCAAGGAACTTAAAGTGTATATTGCATGTCTGTCTGTCTGTATGTATGTATATATGTGTATATGTGGATGGTAGTGGTGGTGGTAGTTGAAGGTGCAGAAGAAAGCAGGAAATAAGCATAGTTTTTAACATATTGAGTTTGAAATGAAAGTAAGCCATCCTAATAGACTAGGAAAGAATTTTTGGCTACAGATATACATTTAGGAGTTATGGACACACAGAAGATAATTGATGCTGTGGGAATTGATGAAGCAGAAATAGAGATTGAAAGAGAGAGAGAGAAAAAATGAGGGGCCCAGGAAGATTTATGAAAATTTTACTGCATAATGACCACATTATCTAGCCCTATAAAAAATTAATAAACTTCATTTACATAATGAAGGAGAACAATCAATGCCCCATGTTTAGGAAATTTTAAAAAATAGTATTTTAAGCCTGTTATTATGATTTTCTCCCTTTGGGAAAAGGGAAAATGAGGTCCATGAGAACTATATTATAATTATATACTTTTTTTGTCTTTATTTTTTTAATGTTACATTCAACAAATATGAGGTCCCCATATACCCCCCACCCCCTTACCCCTTTTTATTTTGAATACTCCAAGAGGAAAAAAAACAGATGGTACTCAGCAACACATTTTTGTTATTTTACTGTACCTGGTATTTGATTCACATATTAAAGCAAATTATATAGTAAGGAAAAGACATCTTTTCTAATGGCCTAGTGCTAAAAGTATACAGTTAAGCCATTGTATCTGATTTCACAACCTTGGCAGGGACAGGGCCTTGACACACTGCCATACAGCACATCTTTATTAAGTGGTTTTCACTTTGAAACCAGCTTCAACTATTTGATTTCCTCCTTAAAAATGGTCCTATGCTCAATGTGTGATGAGGCATTTATTTAAGAATTTATATAGAGTATTATAAGACTAAAAATTTTCTAGATGCATTCTCAGTCCACATGTAGTTCTCAGACCTAATCCTCTTTATTCTGGATGTTTTCTGTGATTAAGAATACTGAATGTAACCTTCTTTTGGAGGCCTGAAAAGTAAAATGTGGAATTGTTTAGATAGGAGATATCCCAGGTGGAAGAGTGGACATTCTTCCCAGGCACTTCATGTCTGTTTTAAAATGTGAAGGACAGTTGAAACTGTCGTAGTTGGAATGGGATTCAAGAAGGGAAGAAAATAACATTTAGATTGTTATATTCTCTAAACAGTGATGAGTCTTTATTTATCTGCATTGAGAGCCTCTTAACATAGCTCCAATTCCTTAACCCCTCTGTTACTATATACAGTTCTCATGAAAGTGGTCCCTTTTCTTGATCTCATGTTCCTTTACCAAAAGCATTGTGGCTTACCTAAGGGAGTTTGTAAATTCTTTCTATGCAACATTCTTTAAAAGCAGCTATAGAGGTATTTTTATACCTTTTTCTAAAAAGGTAAAGATAGTGTACCTCCAAAATGTTAAGCAACTTTCTCAGCTCTTTTGTTAATGAGCCATGATGATGAATAAAAAGATGTCTACTGCAGTAAATGAGAACAGCTTGAGTCAGTTTAGAAAAATGTCTAATTTAGACAATTTTTAGTTGTTTCTACACATTCACACTCTCAACACTCAGGGTCTTCTCATGCTTATCTTCCAGAGGTGTCTGTCTTCTGCTCTTACCTGCATCCACCATCTTCTCTTAGTAGTTGTTTCCATCTCCCTCAATCCCTGGTTCTCCATTGAGTTTAAGGAAATTCTGCTTTTAAAAAACAGTATTGCAAACTACCAGGCTCCCTCCACTTTAATATTTGGTAATTAATATCCATTCTTCCAAATATCCACAATGTCTTACTATATTTACTTTGACCTCCTAATGCCCTTAATTATTACAGATTGAGATTACTAGAGAACCTTCTTTAACCTTGGCTTTTGAGATTATTTATGAGGTCACAAATATAATAAACATTTTCATACACTTACCAGCATTATGAGGTTCTGTGGCACAATCTCTTACCTTATCTCACAAGGATTGTATTCCGAATTGATTTTTAAAATATTTTTACCCAAAGTTATGTAACTAATGAAGAACGAGCTTGATTTAAAAAATAGAACAAACTAAAATACTTATATCCCTGTATTTAATTGAATTCTTCTTACTTACTCCCTATTTCCTCCATTATCTATATGCTCTTTGCAGTTGATGGCAGTGCTCTTTGATCCTGGCTCCATGTCACTGAAACAAAAGCATTCCTCAAATCTACATTCCAATCTTCAGTGCACCTTCCTCTGGAAGAGAAAGTGAAAGATTCCCTGGGCGAATCTGCTTAGTCTTTATACTATAAAGGATGGGGTTCATCACAGGGAGTACCAGTAGGTAGATATTGGCAATGACCACATGGACAAGTGGAGGGGCATGCTTGGCAAAGTGGTGAGTCATAGACAGGCTCACCATGGGCACATAGAGGACTAGACTAGCCAGGATGTGGGCAAAACAGTTATTGAGGGCATGGAATCCCTCAGTCCAGGTGGCTGTGCTCAAGATACTTCTCAGAATGAGAGGATAGGAGAGCACAATGAGCAGTGGGTCCATCACAACAATAAGCAACACCAGAGCAAATCCATACCAGCTGTTTACCCAAATGTCAGTACAGACCAGGCGAATCGTATCCTGGTGGAGGCAGTAAGAGTGAGAAAGGAGGTGTGAGCCACAGAAGGGCAAGTGCTTGAGCAGGAAAAAGGAGGGAAGAACAGCCAGCACACAGCGGCAAATGATGCCTAACCCAATCTTGCCAATGACTTCACTAGTAAGAATAGAGGTGTAACGGAGGGGGCGGCAGATGGCCACATGTGATCAAAGGCCATAGCCAAAAAGACAGAGGATTCCATGAAAGAGAATCTATGGAGGAGGAGAGCTGAGCAAAACAGGCTTCAAAGTTGATCGTCTGAATGTTGAAGCAGAGGAGTGGCATGACTGTGGGCAGGGTGGTGAGGGTGAGACCCAGGTCAGTCAGGGCCAGCAAGGAGAGAAATAGGTGCATGGGCTGGCAGAGGGACGTCTCCGTGCAGATGACGATGAGGATGATGGTGTTTCCCATGATGGAGATGGTGTAGAGGCAGCAGAAGGGGATGGAGATCCAGATGTGGGAGGCCTCAAATCCAGGGATGCCTACAAGGATAGAGTAGAAGGGTTCTTGGGTGTTTTTAGTTATCTGGACATGACCGATGAATGCAGGAGCAGAATCTGTGCAGTCCTCTTTAAGAAGGTCATCAGTTTGCTACTGCCATAGGGTCATTATCTACTCAATCCAGGATCCAAAGATGTTCTGGAATTACTTTTATTAAAAATACCAATGAAACAAACACTGATTAGTACTCTAAAAATGAATAACTTTCTGTTCTATTTAAAATAAATTTTATTTGTTGTTCATATCCTCAGTTCTGCACTACAAAATAGCTTTTTGCTTTCTGTGAAATATTGGAATGATCTTCCTACTCCCTCCTGTTTATATGTATATGTACATATATCCTTTTTATATTCATTTACCTCCTGAGAGTTCTCTCATTATTATTTCAAATAAATGTCCAATAACCAAGTCCAAAGATTTATATTAGTCCATATTTGTTTACTTGAAACCACAGAAAAATAAGAGTTAGCTGACTATTTTCTTACTAATTAATTGCATGGAAATAGTATTGAGATAGTGGGATCTATCAAAGATAATACCCAGGCTTCTTGCTGCAGCTACTGTAGGTTATAATGACAATCACTATATTTGGAAAATTAGTGTAGAAGTGTAGAAGGAGACTACAGGTTCAGTTTGTGCATGATGAACTTGGTGTTCATAGTTGTTATCCAAAAGAAATGAGAATCAAGCAAATGGATATAAATCCCCAAAGCCTGGAGAAGTTTGATAGCGGCTGTCTATGGCATATTGATGATTGCTGAGAGCCTAGATTTGGTTTGATAACCTAGGTAAGATTTTAGGATGAGAAAAAAAGGAGAACTAGAACAGAATAAGGAAATTTAGTTTATATTATACTTAATATACATAAAATAATGTATAATTTAGCAGTTGGGTAGAAGTGGAAAAAACCAAGAAGATTGTGAAGAACTTCTCAGAGACCAGAGCACACAAACCAAGCACAATGGGAGTCCCAGAGAGTGAGGAGGCAAAGGGGGTAGTTGAACAGTTCAGTGGTGCTCAGACAGTAATGAAGATGAGTACGGAGAAGCATTTCTTTAAGTTATGTGCATGAATATTGATGAGAACCTTTTGGAAAGTATATCAATAAAATTATGGGAAGAGAAGCCAAATTATAGTGAACTGAGCAGTAGATTAATGTGAAGAAATGTAGTTTCTATAGACCATGTATCAGGTGGTTCAATGAAGTTGTTTTTTTTTAATAAAATAATGAATATAACTTGATTAAATGAGTAGTTATTAATCTTCAGAGTATTCTAAAAGAAATGAACGTTTGAAATTTCTTTTTGGAAAATACACAAAGCCCTTAATGGGTTACTAGACTCCATGGAGTCTAACCACATGCCCCCTAAGGTGTCCACATGCTAAGCTAAGAATCCTGGAAAATCATTAAACTTGAGAATTTAGGAAAATAAAGCAAAATAAAATGAAGGGAAGTGGGAAAAATAAGATAAAGACAAACATGGATTTTAAAAATTAGAATAAGACTTTAAAACTCAGATTTGAAAAAAATCATATTTAAAAAGTATTTCTTTGAAAGGGTAAATGTAATTTAAAACTTTACTATCAAATCTAATGTTGTAAAAGAATTGAAATGTAATTAGAGAGATAAAAATGCAGTAAATCTTATCATAGTGTTGCTGTTGACAATCCAAGCAATATGTTATTGCTACAGATGGTGGAAAGTAAGGAATGACAACAATGAAAGCAGCAACAATATGATTTGCAGAGAACCTCCTGTGTGCGAGGCACTGTACTCAGATCTTTATTTATTTTAAATCACTTAATTTAACCCTTCCATAGTTACAAAAGTGAGGAACAAGAGGTTATATGCGGGAGTAATAGTATTTTTTTCTTTGAAAGTTCAGGGAAATAGTATTGAAGCAAGTAGTCTATTAATTGTTTTTTGGTTTTAGTAGAAAATAATAAAGTGGTCTTAGAGGGGTAAGATGGGTGATATGAGTATTTCCAACAAGGCAAATGGTGATATCACTATGTGTCATGCAGGAGTTGTCACCCTCTATAGTGGGGTCTGACTGTGGGCCCAATCACATTCAAGTGGAAACTGATGTAGAAAAGGTGGTTGGAGCTCTGTGAGGTTCTGTAGGAGGATGGTGGAACCATCAAAAGGCTTTAAGCTAAGGAATGAATCATCACAGTTTTAGCCAGGAGAAGGGGATACAAGTGAGCAGGCACAAAGAAGATAAGATTTAGGGGGAAACAGGGTTTTCTCAAGATAAGCAAGTGGGAAATGTGTGAATGCATGTCACTGTATATGTGTGTGTGCAAATGCACATTTGGTGTGGTGGTGGTTGGAGAGAAAAAAGTCATTAATGTACCATTTGTTAAGTCTAGTATACAGTAGAGAGTTTCTGATAGATTTTTTTTTAAACCTCAGGACAGACTTAAAGCCAGTTGGCCCACATTAAGAGAAAAGAAACTAAAGATTAAGGCTTAATATCAGTAAAAACTTGACAGGGATTTTACCCTGCTATAAGGCAGTTATTTCAATACTCTTGAGGGATTCTTCCACAGCTAAAATTCTCAGGGACTTTCTACCAGGCACAGTTGGTAAGGATTTCTACATCAGGCATGAAGTTATTTTTTTTTACCTATTTGACATTCTTCCAATACTGCTTCTTTGTTCCTATGTCTTATCCTTGAAGGGTAAGAACTGTATTCAGTGGCTAGGTCATATTAAGGATATTATTTCTTCTAACCCTTACTAGGGGCAATGGCCTCACTGAAGGGCTGTGTGATTTACAAGCCCCTCCCTTGTTCATGCTGGTGCATTCATTGTTCAGATGCTTTGATTTCATGCTTCCCATGACCCCTGCTCTTTCTGAGACATTGGCTGAGCCGTTTGCACTGCAGAGAAGACAAAGTGGGAAAGAAGGGGACATGACCCAGAAGAGTCCAATTTTCAGGGCAGGATTTGTTGAGAGATGATCCCTTGGCTCTTACTATCACGCGGTGAAAATGCTTTGACTTCAATGGCGACAGTTTAGGTGTAAAAGGAATGAGAGCACTAGAGCTACTCTTTGAACTCAGGGGGAGGACAGTGAAAAATCTCTGGGTGGGTCACTTCACTTCATGTTCCCTCTCTATCACATTCCCTCAATCCAGGCCCACCTTCTCTCAATATGTCTGAAAGTGGGTCGGTTTCTCCCTCTCCCTAGTCTCTAGGGAGCATGTCCTGTTCCCATTCCCATTATACCCCTTCCCCAGGTGCCCATTCTTTAGCACTGATTAGTCACAGGGCTGTCTACCCTCACTTGGGTGCTCTCTGTTCTCTCAGTGCTCTCTGTGACTTCTCCTCTCTGCTCTGGGTCTTATATGCACCAGAATCCCTGGTTGGAACACAGGAGACATGCAGGGAAACCTCTAGAAGGATCTTGAAGGAACGTGAGGATTGTTCTTTGAGACCTGAGTCCCTCAGGGATAGAACCAGGAAGTGAGTGAAATAAGCAAGAAACCTTACTATATTCCTGTTACAAATAATTGAGAGGATGTTATTTGGTTCAGGAGGGGAGACAGGTTCTCTTGCAAATTAGTTCTGAGCAGCTCCCCTGAAAGGATGGATTATCCTAGGGGACATGAAGGACCAGGGCCACAGGGAGAGTTGTATAGATTTCTTAAGGAAAATATCATTGTTAGGGACTGAAAATTTGATTTGAGTTTATTGGGAAAAAATATTTAACTCAGTTAAATTTACATTAGCAGTATGAAAAAAAGCTTCATCAATGAAAATATATTCTACCTCTAAAAGCAAGTCCAAGTAATCTACATAGAAACTATTTTAAGATTGTTGGGAACCAAAATTTAAAGCCAAGAAGTAATATGTCTTGACTTCAGTGACTATCCAGACACCAGGATTGAAAAAGAAAAATAATAAATCTAATAGCAACAAACATTTACTGAGTGCTCAGATTGTTCAGCAATTGAATGGAGCTAGCCCAGAAGTGTGAAATGTGAAGATTCTGTGAAGTGACACAGAAAGGACCTAGCCCACAATGGCAGATGTTGTCCTGGTGCCCATTAATTCTCTTCTGCTCATTATTTCTTTTCTACTTATTGCTCTAGCTACATTGGTTTTGAAAGGAGCAGATTGTTCTTGTGTAATGTCAACTCAAATATGAACAAATTCAGATTTGATGCAGGGGGAGGCATCACAGATATCTTGATGAATTTGGGATTTCCTCTTATAGGTACTAGCTGCTATGTACAGGGTGACTCTTTCTCCCAAGAAGGCTGATTCAATGCTCAGGCAAAAAGGAGCTATAATGAGTACTCTCTAGAGAGATTTGACCTAGGATTTTATGTGTGATTTCATCTAGTGTACAGTTTGTCCCAGTCTATGGAAATAGACATGTTTGTTTGAGAAGTCTTTCTTATCATGTATCAACTAAAGCATAGAGAATTTCCCGCAAATAGGGCTTGTCTTTGTGATGCCTCCTATGGTCTGGCCTCTACGCTTCTTGAAATCATTCTGGGTCAGGACAGTTCTACCTCTATACCATTCACTTTACTGCAAAAGGGAAATTAGGGTTACAGAGCAGAGTATAAAGTTATAAACCCCAACATTATAGAGAGGTAATAGCCAATATAATTTGGGGGCAAAAACATTGGGAATATTATGTATATCATTAATCCATCTTTTTTGGTAGTTAAGGATCAAAAGTCAAAATCTACATTAAAATAACAATAACCTAAACTATATATTATTAAGTATAAATTCAAAATTGACAATAAATCAATAATTCTTAGAGTTGAATGAAGAGTACATAGGAATTCATACTTTTCTCTTCCTTTTTATGTATATTTGGACATTTCCATAATAAAATGTTTTAATAAATTAGTAGTACAAAGATTGAAGGGCATAGGGAAGTCCATCATTTCCATTATTGATTATAGTAAGGGATTAATAATGCTGTTTAGAGAAATAGAATATTAAATTTATATGACATAAAAATTGAGTATCTTCTGGATCAGGAGTTGGCAAACTATGGCCTGTAACCTAAGTTTGTTCTTTCTCCTGCTTTGGTATGGGCCACAGGTTAAAATGGTATTGAGAGTTTTAATGACTGAAACAAACAAAAGAAAAATAATATTTCACGAAATTCAAATTTCAGTGTCTTTATAACAGTTTATTGGAGCATAGCCACTCATTGTTTATGTGTTATTTATGGTTATTTTTACACTATAACAATACAGTTGAATTGTTTTGACAGAGAGTATAGAGCCTGCAAATATTTACTATCCTGCCCTTTACAGAAAACTTTGCTGATCCCTGAAAATGGACATAGGAGATAAACAAATTTTTATAAACACATATGACAAGATGCTCAATCTTACTCATAATAAGAAAAATGAAAACTGTAAACATATTGAAATATGACTTTTTAAAAACCTTATCAGGAATATTCAATACCCTTGGTAAAAGTGTGGCAAATAAATAATTTTCACAATTTCAGATGACAGGAAATAGGTATAATTTCTATGGAGGACAATGACAAGAATATACCTTAAAGTGATAAATACACAGAATACTTTCCTCAGCAATTTCACTTCTAGGAGTTTACTTTACGAATTCATTTATAGGTATAAGTTGATATATAAACAAAACTGTTGACTGAAGCATTATTTGCAGGAGCACAGAAATGGAAAAAAACTAGAAATTCACCTTCTGGGAAATTGTAAATAAATTCTGAAAACATACAATGTACTGGAATTTATACAATTCAGTATTAAGTAGCTGTAAAATAAATGCTGATTTTTTCATGGACTAGTTATGAGTGTTTTCAAAGATATATTTGCATATTAAAATTGAAATAGAGAAGAAAGTACATTTTTCAGTAGGAAGGATCATATCTGTATATAATTTCTTATTTAGGTGCATTTTTTCCTATAATAAAATATTTATTTCTTTAGAGAAAGGAAACAAGAATAATTGAAATATACTCAAATGACTATTTTCACTATACATACTTTCAGATCATTTGAAATATGAGCCATGTGAATGTTTAACTTTGCCAATAAAATTTCCATTAAAAACGTCAGTGTATTAGTCAGTCAAAGGGGTGTTGATGCAAAATACCAGAAATCCATTGGCTTTTATAAAGGGTATTTATTAGGGGTAAAAGCCCGCAGTTACCAGGCAGGCATAAGTTACTTCCCTCACCAAAATCTGTTGCCATGTGTTGGAGCAAGATGGCTGCCAACATCTGCAAGAGTTCAGGCTTCCTGGATTCCTCTCTTCCTGGGGCTGGTTCTCTTCCTGGTATTTATTTTTCTCCAGGCTCTCTCCACGAGGCCACCTCTAGAGTTTCAGGCAAACAGCTTGTCTCTCTTCCTGGGGCCTCTTCTGTGTCCAATTGAGCCTTCTCTCGTTTCTCACATATCTGCTTCTCTATGTGCTGCCAGATCTGGGATCAAAACTCCAAACAGCCTTCTCTGCAGTGTGGTTTCTCTGTGAGTGCCCATCCACCAAGGGGGTAGGGAATCAATGTCCCACCAACATGGCCCAATCAAAGCCTCAATCATTATATAATAAAAAAAAGTGAAATTTCTGAATCCAATATAATCTAATATGCCCAGAGAAACAAACCATTTTACAAGTATAATCCAATAACTATTTTTGAAATTCATACCCAATATTAAACTACTACAATGGGTGTATAATCAATCATTGTTGATATGAAAAGTTGCAGAATAGGAATTAAATAGTAAACTAGAGCATGCTAATTTCTTCATATGAAGAGGATAAAAGACATTTTCAATAACTGAGCTTTGTAAACTCGATATGTTAAAGTTTTACCCATAAGAATAGAAGTAAAATTTATATCTCCAAGACAGACAGGGAAAATGATTTGCAAGGATAAAATCTGACGGAAGAGAGAAAAGGAGCAAAAATGAAAATCAAACATGAACACATGCATTTATCTAAGTTACTAATAATAATACAACTATAAACACAGGGGGAAAACTAAAATGTGTGAGATAAAAATAACAGATAAGAAATTTTTAAAAAAGGAATATGGCTAGCATATGGGTGAATGGTAAGTGATATTGCAGAGCAAAGAGAGATGGAACTCAACTGAGCACAGAAGGAGTGCACAAGGCAATAGGTATAATTCTACTAACTCAAAAAGTTTCATGAATTTGAGACATCTGGGTCTCTGGAAGGCAGTATGATGATGTGTAGAGATCAAAACAAAGTTTGGGTAAAAATCCATGCAAGGTTAACTTGGATGTGGAGATTCACCCTGTGCCAGCACACATCCATGCTTATTCCACTCTAACAAGACTGGGATGCAGTTAGTTTTTTAATACACATTTTTATTAGGATATAATATTCATACATATACATGCACACCTTGAAATATTCCTAAGCCCAAGTGGTCGATTTTGCTGTGTTTCATATGTACTTGAAAAGCATGTATAGTATGCAACTGTTGACTTATTGTCCTTTTGCTGTTAGTTAGAGCAAGGTTTTTAGACTTGTTTTTTGAATATTTTAATTCCTACTGATTTTTGTTTTTTTTTTAAACTGCTTGTTATATCAGCTATTAAGAAAGGTGTAATAAAATCTATCACTATATTAGTGGTTTGTCTATTTATTTTTGTAGTTTTGGCAATTTTTACTTTATATATTTTATGGCTATGTAATTAGTTACATTAAAATTTAGACATGTTTTATCTAACTTGGAAATTAACTTGATTATAAAATGTTACTCTTCATCACTAATAATGCCTCTGCCTTGAAGCTTAATTCATCTGATACTAATATAGCTATTTCAGTTTTCATTTGGTTTGTGATTGCATGGAACTTTTTTTTTTAAGGAGATACCAGGGATTGAACCCAGGACTTCATATATGTGAAGCAGGTGCTCAACCACTGAGTCACACCCCCTCCTCTGGAACACATTTTTAATCTTTGTGCTTTATATATTTCTGTGTCTTCATATTTAAATGATTTCTTAAAAGAAGCTCATGTATTTTTAATTGTGTATGATAATATATTTCTTTAGTTGGAGTATTAAACTCATTTATTTTTTATTTTTTAAAATTGTATTAAGCATATCATTCATACATGAACATACATAAACAATAAGTGAATAGTAAATTTGTGACCTTACAAAAGAAACATATATAACATCATTCTGGGGTCCCATACATCAACCCACCACCAACACATTGCATTGTTGTGAGATATTTGTTACAAATTATGAAAAAATGTCATCAAAATCTTATGACTAGCCACAGTCCATATCTTACATTTGGTGTATTTTCCCTCCAACCTACCAGATATATATTTTTTGTCTTATTTATTTATTTATTTATTTTAAAGACACTTTAGATTACATAAATATTACATAAAAATATAGGGGATTCCCATATATTTGGCTCTCTCCCCACACACATTTTTCCACATTAGCCACATCCTTCATTAGCATGGTACAGTTGTTACAATTGATGAACCCATATTGGAGCATTGCCACTAACTGAGGATTATAGTTTACACTTAGTCCTAAGCATATATGTAAGTTATGACAAAATTTATAATGGCCCATATCTGTCTTTCAAGTGTCATGCAGGACAATTGCAATGTCCTGAAAATGCCCCTATATTACATCTATCTCCCCCATCCTCCCCTAAGAACCTCCGGTGGCCACTGCCTCCACATCAATGACAAAAGTTTTTCCATTGCTAGAATAGCAATAAGTCTATAGTAGAATAATAGTAAGTCTATTTTAGTCAATTCTTCATTCCCCAATCTGGAGGATTTTTTGGATGGTGATGTCTACTCTGTCTCCCATTGAAAGGGGGCTTAAATTCCCTGGAGCAGATGGATGGAACTATCTTGCTTGCAGAAGCAGACTCTGTTTTTTGAGATGAGCATTGTACATCATCCTTACCTTGTTAGCTGTACAACTCCACTGGGTGAGTCCAACTCTGCTGAGATTCAGGGCCCAGCTGGAACATGGATGGACCAAAGATTTAAGTCTCTTGGACATACACTTATCAAATATAATACTAACTATAGGTTCAAAGAGAAGGGGCAGGAGAGCCACGTGCAGGGAAACTACGAATAAATCCAATTCTATCACACTGGGGAGCATAAATTCCAAGATAAAGCCCACTTGCAGGGCTCTGAATTCCTGAGTTGTCTGCCCTGCCTATAATATCTGGATGTCTCTAGAGACCTCTGGAGCTCTGCTATTTCAGGGAATATTTACTGAGGCAGTCAATGAGATCCTGCTGAGACATGCATGAGTGTAACCCCTGGAATGACCTCCTGACTCACTTTGAAATCTCTATTTTTTTTTAATATATTTTTATTACAGAAGTTGGAACTTAAAAAACCATCATGCACATGTCATTGATGGTGCAGATGCAAGAGTATCCTGTAAGCTAGAGCAAATGTACATCACTCTTGCAGTGTGGTGGGAATGTGGAGAAGCATGAGAAAAATACAATTGGTGTGACCTGTGGATTGTGGTTAACAGCAATAATGTAAAATTCATGCATATAGGCCATAAATTCATTCATTTATTTATTTTTTAAAGATTTATTCGAACCCCCCCCCCCCCACACTCCCCCTGTTATCTGCTCTCTGTGTCCATTTCTTACCTGTTCTTCTGGGTCTGCTTATATTCTCATTAGATGGCTCTGGGAACTGATCCTGGGGCCTTCTGGAGTGGGAGAGAGGCAATTACTCTCTTGCACCACCTCAGCTCCCTGTTTTGCTATGTCTTCTTTTTTTTTAATGTTACATTAAAAAATATGAGGACCCCATATGCCCCCCACCCCCTTCACCCCACTCCTCCCATAACATTCATTACATTTGGTGAGTACATTTTGGAGCATTGCTGCACACACAGATAATGGTTTACATTATAGTTTACACTTTCCCCCAGTCCACCCAGTGGGCTATGATAGAACATACAATGTCCAGCAACTGTCCCTGCAGTACCACCCAGGACAACTCCAAGTCCTGAAAATGCCCCCACATCATATCTCTTCTTCCCTTTTCCTACCCTCAATAGCTACCATGGCCACTTTCTCTGCATCAATGCTACATTTTCTTCTATTACTAATAACAATAGTTCCATAGTACAATATCAGTAAGTCCACTCTAATCCATACTCTATTCCTTCATCCTGTGGATCCTGGGATGGCTATGTCCACTCCACCTCTATATTGAGAGGGGGCTTAGATTCCAAATGAATGATGGATGCAATTTTTCTGCTTGCAGTTGTAGGTACTCTTGGCTCCCTGGTGTGGTGGTTGACCTTCTTCACATCCATGTTAGCTGGCTGGGGAAAGTCCAATAAACCAGAGGGTAGGAGTTGGAAGTCTGTTGAGGCTCAGGGCCTGGCTATCACATGGACAGTCCAGAGTTTCAGGTTCCCTGAGTATACACCAATCCCAGTGCCAACCACAGGTCCAGTAAAAGTAACAGAAGAGGCATGTGTAGAGAGATCATATCTGAGTCCAACTCCATCACACTCAGGAACACGAACTCCAAAGAGGGCCAACTGACATGGCACTATATCTTCTTTATTTTCTTTACTCTGTGTCTCTTGTGTCGTCTTACTGTATCAGCTCTCTGCATTGGCCAGCGCTCCTGTGTAGAGTGGCTTTCCTGCACGGGGCCACATTCCCACACAGGGTGGCACTCCTGCACAGGATGGCATTTCCACATGGGCCAGCACTCCATGTAATCTACCTAGCTGAGTGGGCCAGCTTGCCCTCACCAGGAAGCCCTGGACATAGAACCCTGGACCGCCTATGTAGTAGATGGAAGCCCAATTAGTTGAGCCACATCCATTCCCTCATTTATTTTTCAAATGTTTTTTATTTATTTTTAAAAGATACATAGATCACACAAAATGTTACATTAAAACAATATAGGGCCCACTGGATGGAACGTGGGAGAGTATGGGCTATGATGTGGATCATTGACCATGAGGTGCAGAGATGCCCAGAGATGTACTTACCAAATGCAATGGATGTGTCATGATGATGGGAGTGAGTGTTGCTGGGGGGGCAGTGGTGGGGTGGGTGTGGTGGGGTTGAATGGGACCTCATATTTTATGAATGTAATATTTTTACAAAACGAATAAAATTAAAAACAAAAACAAAAACAAAAAAACAAAAAACAATATAGGGGATTCCCATATGCCTCACTACCCACACCCTCACTTTTCCCACATTAAAAACTTCTTTCAGTAGTTGGTGCATTCATTGCAATTGATGAACAAATTTTGGAGGACTGCTACACAGCATAGATTACAGTTTACATTGTAGTTCACACTCTCTCCCAGTCCATTTGGTAGTTTGTGGCAAGATATATAATGTCATGCATCTGTCCCTGCAACTCCAGGACAACTCCAAGACTTGAAAATGCCCCATATTACATGTCTTTTTCCCTTTCCCTGCTTTCAGCAACTCCACTGGCCACTGTCTTCACATCAATGATATAATTTCTTCCTTTGTTAGAATCATAATAAGTCTATAGTAGATACCAGTTAAGTCCACTCTAGTCCATATTTTATTCCCCATTCCTGAGGAATTTGATATGGTGATGCTCACTCCACCTTTTAACTGAGAGGGCACTTCAATCCCATATGGATGACATACAGGACTTTTGTAGGCTCTTTTGGTTCCTTGGTTGGGTGATTGTCCATCCTTACCTCATTGTTTGCTGTCCTGGGTGAGTCCAAAAAACTGGAGAGTAGGTGTTGCAACTCTGCTGAGGCTCAGGGCCCAGCTGGCACATGGAGAGCACAGAGAGTCAAGTCTCCTGGGCATATGCCCACCAACCCCAGCATCTTACACCCATTAGATTGGCGACTATTAAAAAACCAGGGCACTAAAACAATTGGAGAGGATGTAGAGAATGGGAACCCTCATCCCTGGCTGGTGGGAATGTAGAACAGTGCAACCATTGTGGGGGACAGTATGGTAGTTCCAAAGAAAACTAACCACAGAACTGCCATATGATCTGGCAATTCCACTGCTGTGTATATACCCAGAAGAATTGAAAGCAAGGACATGAGCAGATATACGCACACCAGTGTTCATAGTGACATTATTTACTGTTGTGAAAAGTTGAAATCAGTCCAAATGCCCATCAACAAATGAATGGATAAACAAATTATGGTATATACATACAAGGGAATATTACTCAGCTATAAGAAGAAACACAGTAGTAACATATGGGATAGCATGGATGAATCTTGAGAACCTTGTATTAAGTGAAGCAAACCAGGCACTGAAGGACAAATATTATATGATCTCACTAATATGAATTAAGCAAATTGAGCAGAATCACAGAGCTAGAGTCTGGAAGATAAATAGAAAAAGAGAAGAAGGTTATGAGTCAGCGCACATATGGGCAAAATCTATGATAAGGTGGAAGTGTGTAGTTGCGTAGTATAGGGGCATGACAGTAGTGCAGTGATATTAATGAGTTGTGTGGTGCTGATTTGTCAGTGGTGTAAGGTGGAGAGGGTGGGATGGATGATCCATGGAACTGGGAGGAGGTTGGGGAAAGGACAGGTGAGTACTGGGATTGGTGGGTACATGGTTGAAACTACAATACTGGGAATGCTCTTTTGGCAAGTATGGCAGGAGAAGGTTACTGATTTAGGGTGTTGAATGTGGGGGGCATTATGGACAGGGCAAGCCTAGGGCAGACTTGTGGGGAGTGAGTGCATGTTCATCATCTATTGGGTGTAAGATGAAAAATCATTGAAATATAATAAACTTTATTATTATAATAAACAGAAAAGTTACATCAAAATTTTGAGGGATTCCCGTGTACACCCTCCTTCTCCTACATCATCCCCTATTTTTTTAAAAATGCTGAGGTGCAATTTATTAGGTGTATCTGTAAAATCTGCTCATTAAAAAAATGCATATTTAAAAGTGACTTACTTGCTCTAAAGACCAACCTACCTACAGTGATAATCTAAAAAATAAACCATCATTGTGACATTTATCAGTACTTGACACATCTAACAAATAGTGAATGAGGCAACTACCATTGTTATAACTTCCTTAAAGCCAAAAACTTAAGCAAAAATGCATGCATTTTTGGCTGATCTTTCAAAGATTCCACATACAGCAAAACCACAGCTTTGAATCAAAATGAATATTAAAATCATTTAAACCTTGTGACAAACTTACTCTACAGAAGCAAGGAAAATAGAGTGCATAGTAAGAGCAGTATATTTCTAGGAGAGAAAGCAATCATTTATTCTTTTATCATAAAACAAAAGTCAATGAGTCAACATTTTAATATCTCTGATCTTGTTATTTTCTATGCAAGAATTTTCTTTTCAACTTGTGTCTTTAAAATGTAGCTATCCATATATTTGGATTAAAATAAATTTATACATAAAAAACATGCTCAGTATTCTAATCTTAAGTATAAATCATAACTTATCAAAGTACAGTCAAAATACTATACAATAATGCTATCATTTAGATTTTCATCCTTCATCTGAAAAACTTATCTTACAAATGCAAATTTTATCCTGTTTCTCCAGATGAATGTCCCTGTGTCTAAAACTTTAAATGATAATTTAAAAAAGACATATTTAAATAATTCATGCTGTGTATTTTCCTCCATCAGGTTTTGATAAACACTTCTGCAAATCTCTCATCCTTGTTCTTTTCTTGCAGGCTGCAATATCTCCCTTGGTATCTCTTGCTAAACTGGTCTTTTGGTAACAGTCTATCAGTTTTTGTTTTTCTGTGAAGACATTGAACTCTCCCTTATTTTTGAAGGCTAACTTTGCCAGATACAGAATTCTTGGCCCACAGTTTTTCTCTTTCATTACCTTAAATACATTATACCACTTTATTCTCTCCTCCATAGTTTCTGATGAGAGGTTGACACTTATTCTTATTGACTTTCCCTTGTATGTGGTGCTTTTCTCTTGCTGCTTTCAGAATCCTCTCTTTATCCCTGATATTTGTCATTCTGAATAGTAGGTGTCTCAGGGTAGGTCTATTCAGTTTTATTCTATTTGGGGTGCCTTGTCCTTCTTGGATATTGATATTTATATCCTTCATAAGGGTTGGGAAGTTTTTGGTTATTATTTCCTAAAAAATTCTTTCTCCCCCTTTCCCATTCTCTTCTCCTTCTGGGACACCCGTAATGTGAATGTTTGCATATTTTGCATTGTCATTCAATTCCCTGAGACTCTGTTCCATTTTTTCCATTCTCTTCTCTTTCTGTTCTCCTGTCTTTTCCAGTTCAGATGTTCTGTCCTTGAAATCACTAATTTTGTCTTCAAGCAATTCAAAGCTGCTCTCATGTTCCTATGATGTATTTTTAATATCATCCATTGAGTCCTTCATTCCCATAAAATCTGTTACTTTTCCTTTCAGGTTTTCAAATTGTTCCTTATGCCCTCTTAGTGCTTGCTTAATATCCTTTTATTTCTTTAGTCATATTTTCTTTAAATTCTTTGCAGTGATTTAGGAGAGCTGTGTGATTATCACTAATTATATTAAATGCTGCATATCTTTAGGATATTTGGTTTGTTCTTCGGTCAGGCCTGATCCCTACCTAGTATGGCTTGTAATATTTTGCTGATGTCTAGGCTTCTGAATATGTTGGTACATTTACTTAGATGGCCAATTTCTCTCTCTTGCCTATTGTTTTCCCCCCACTACTCTTCTTTGATATTTGGTTCAACTCATTCTCAGTCTTTAAAATTGTCCAGCTTATGTTTTCAAAATCAGTCCAGGGTCTCACTATGGGGTGCAGATTTTCTCTCGGGTTGGACAGCGCCAAGTTTTTGTCCATGCAGTTTCCAGATAGGCCAGTAGATGGAGGTAGTCAACACACCTTTCCATGGAGGTGTTTTAGTCTAGGCTTTCCTGTGTTCCTATGTTGAAGCTCCAGAACAGAGATTCAAAGTGTGCCCTGATGATCCAATTCGCTTCAGAAAAGCACCCCGATCTCCCCTCACTTTACCTTTGAAACAGCTGACAGGGAGGTACATGTCTGTTCCCCTCTCAGTTGGTTAAACTGAGACAGGGATTTTACCCCAGGCTAAAATCTTGGGAGTGGGGGAGAGGAGCTCTGCAGGCAGCTGCGTGGACTTGGCAACTAATGTTTTGTCTTTTTGGCTTCTCCATCACTCTGTCCCTTGCCCTCTTGGGAGTTCTGTAGCACGGTCCTCATCTGCTAACTCCCAAAGCAGGGAGTCTCTGCTTTGGGACTCCCCTGACAACTTTTGGTTCTAACTCCATTGTTTTTGTGAGAGCATTCAGCTCTGCCTGTCAGGCCATTGCCGTCTTCCCACAGTCTTCAATTTTCTCTCTCCACTTTTTTTTTTTTTAATTATATTCTGATTGTGTATAGAATTATTCATTGACATTGACTTTCTTTAGGTACTTTGGTGATATCATTAAATTGCCTTATTGCTTCCATTGTTAGAGTTGAGTCATTTTTATTGGATTTAATGGCAATTCCTTTTTTACTCTAATTACATTTAACATGTTCTCTTTACCTTTTACTTTTCAGTACTGAGACTTTGAAGTGATTGAGGGTTGATTTTTTAAAAAATTATTCTCCTTACAGTTTATTGCTATATCTAAATCCTTGGCTTATGTTTTATATCACTTTTGGAAAATGTACAGGCAATTTATCTTCAAATATTGCTTTTGCCCCTATATACTCCTAATGGGGCTCCAATTACTTGTTTATTAGACATATATGTCTTTCAATTTTTAAGAAATTGTATATATGCTATCCTTTTTCCTTCCCACATTTTGGATATATATATATATATATTTTTTTTTTCCAATTATATTTGGATATGTTCTCAATTATTCTCAATTATTTTTCCAATACCATGTTTCATCTTTTCATTGCATCAGATATGTTTCAACCTCTCTCTTGAGTCCTTAATATTTTTTTCTTAAAATATTTATTTATTTTTACTGTTATAATTTTCATTTGATCTTTTAGTAAATTCCTGTGTTACTTAAATCTATACCTTGAACTTTAAATTCTAGACTTTGTTTTTCTAATTAAATTTTATTGAAATATATTGTGCATACATTAACATACATGAACATTGAGTGTATAGTAAATTTGTGAATTTATAAAACAAATATATATAGCATCATTCAAGGTTCCCATATATCTCTCCACAAACAACTTGTATTGTTGTGGAATATTTGTTACAAACTATACAAGATCATCAAAATATTACTACTAAATATAGTCCATATCTTACATTTGGCATATTTTCCCTCCAACCCACCTGATCATTAACACCCTATATTAGTATTATGCATTTGTTAGCATTCATGAGAGAATGTGTTCATATTTGTCCTGTTAACCATAGTCCATCTTCCACCACTGGATTTCCTGTGTTGTACAGTTCCATTCTGTATTTGTCAGCCAAAAGGGTGCTGATAAAAAATACCAGAATTGGTTGTTTTTTATAAAGGGTATTTATTTGGGGTAGGAGCTTACAGATAATAGGCCATAAAACATAAGTTACTTCCCTCACAAAAGTCTATTTGGAGTAAGATGGCTGCCGACGTCTGCGAGGGTTCAGGCTGCCTGGGTTCCTACGTTCCTGGGGCTTGCTTTACTCTGGCTTCAAGGTTCCTTCCTGGGGCTACCTTCTCTTTCCTCTGAGTACTGACTTTCCAGGGCTCCAGTTTAAGTCTTCAGCATCACACTCTAAAATCAAAATTCCAACATTAAAAGCCCTCACATCAAAAGCTCCAACTCTGTTCTTTGCCATGCCTTTTATCTGTGAGTCCCCACCCACCAAGGGGTAAAGACTCAATGCCATAATGATGTGGCCAAATTAAAGCCCTAATCATAACTCAATCATGCCCAGGTGCAGATCAGATTTCAAGCATAATCCAATATTTCCTTTTGGAATTCATCAATTATATCAAACTGCTACACATACTTTCTATACTCTGTGATTCTTAGGCCCCAAAGCTGGGGCTTTGGGGATAACCAGAGATGTATAGGGAAAAAAAATTAAGACAAGAGTTAGGCAGAACTTATATTTATTATGTCCGTAGACAGGAGCCAAGGTCGATCTAAAGCAATTCAGATCTGACTCTCTGAGCTGTGGTTTTACTCTTGCTTAAAATTCATAAATTACTACTTAGCATTTGCTTTGATTATGCATTAGTTGTTATGCATATGGATGAGCACACATAACTAGTTACATAATTGTATGATTACTATGTTCAGAAAATCATTCTTGCACATACACTGCATGATTAAAAAAGAAACAGGAAACTCCACCCAGGGCTGGGAATTTTACTATGTTAGTTAAGCAAGTTGAAGTAAGGACAGCAAGAGGCTTCTTTGAGCAGGTCCAGGCTGCTGTTGAAGCTGGTTTTCATACTAAATTGTTTCAACAGGATATTCTAGACCACAAGAAACAGAATTTGACACAAAAAGAAAACAGAATTTGACACAAAAAGAAGGTTGCATCTCATTATCTTCTAATTTACATATAACTCTTTCATTTGTATTCTAGCAACAGGGAGAGAAACAAGTTACTTTCAGGTATTCAGTCATCCTACATCAATCATCATGAAAACTGAGAACCACTAAGTACATTTTGAAGGATGTAACAACGTCCCTCATTAGTGTGGTACATCTGTTACAAATGGTAAATACATATTTTCTAGGACACTACCCAGCTCCATTTTTCTTATGGAGAATGACATGTTTTCATAAACAACATTCTTGTTACAATCTTCCTCCAGTGATGCAAGCAATGGAAAACCTAGTGTCACATAACAAAACACCAATTATTGTCACATATCTTCCATTTTGCCCAAACTCCACTTTACTGCCAGGTTATGGGGAAACTCCTAATAGACAAGTATTTTAAGGCAACATCAACTGAACAATATGCAATTGAAGACCCATTGTGAATAGAGGAAAAAAATCCACCTGGCTAAACACCAGCTCTCTTCTCTGACAACATTTGAACAATGCTACTACGAATCTCCTTGGTTTTAATACTATAGACAATGGGATTAACAACAGGTGGGAAAAAGAGGTAGGCATGGGACAGTATGACTTGTAGCAGAGGAGAAACATGATGTCCAAAGCGGTGCACCATGGACGATCCAATAAGAGGTACATAGTAAGCAAGTACAGCACAGATATATGAACCACAGGTGTTGAGTGCTTTCCTCCGTCCATCTGCAGTGGCAATTTTCAGTACAGTGTAGAGTATGAGCCCATAGGAGACCACAATGAGCAATGAATCCAGACCAAAGGTAGAGATGACAATGAAAAGTCCATAGATACTGTTGGTAGAAATGTCCCCACAAGGTAGATGGATAAGGTTGGAGTGGAGGCAATAAGAATGAGAGAGGCTATTATGGCCACAGAAGGGCAGGTGCCATAAGAGCAAGGTTACTGGGGCCATGACGATAATGCTTTTCAGCCCAATGAGAACTCCTGTGCCAATGATGTGGGGCAGGGCAAGGATGGCTGTATAGTGCAATGGGCTGTAGATAGCCACAAAACGGTCCACAGACATGGCCAGTAAGACATCTGACTCCATGATGGAGAAGGAGTGCACGGAGAACATCTGGAAAAGACAGGAATCAAAACTGATCTCATTGGTACCAAAAAGGAAGATGCCTAGCACTGTAGGCAGAGTGGATGCAGAGACACCAACCTCAGTCAGTGCCAACATGACAAGAAAGAGGTTCATGGGCTGGTGTAAATGAGGGTCTCTCCTGATGACATGAAGAATGGTGCCATTCCCAAGGAAGATGACGATGTATATCAGGCAGAAAGGGATGGAGATCCAGATGTGCTCTGCCTCCAGCCCTGGAATGCCAACCAGAATAAATGTTGTAGGTAAGAACCCCAAAGAGTTACTGAAATTCTTCATGTTAAACCAATGATCTCATAGGATCAGTGCTGATCTGAAAATTAGAAACAAACTGGTGAGATTATATTATTATGACGCTCACAAATTCCAGAGAATCAAGGCTTCATGCCTGAAAACAAACAGGTGGCCATTATCAGAACATCTTCAGTCTGAAGAAGGTACAGTCTCCATCATAGGGAAGTTTTAGGCTGATAGAAAATTAGGGATTTAAATTATAGTGTACCTTGCATTGCTAACGTATAAATCGCTGCCTTTTTTTCATGTGAAGAGAACTGAACTTGGAAATCCTGAAAGGTAGATATGATTATGGAATCACAGCATACAAAATGGAATGATGTCAGAACAAGTGAACAGATAATATTGAAAATGCATAGATAAAATGCACATAACCTGCTATATAAAACTGTTCAAATACGTCTGATGAATGAATTTAGATGTATGAATAACTGAGGTCGAAAGCAAGGATGAGATAATTGTAGCATCTATAGTCTGCAACAAGTAAGTAGATAATTATCCTAGACGCAAGTGGAACTTGTATCCACCCTAAGCTTAGCAGTTATGATCTTTGAAAGGACAACTAGGAACAACTGGAAACATATGCAAAAGTCTGGGTGAAGCAAGAGGAGAGGCAGGGACCAGGTTGGTGGATTTTGTACACAGACATAAGACTGGCCAAGATAGTCTCCAATCATGATGTCCACAATCTTCTATTCACAAATCTCAAAGACAACTTACTTTATCCATTGGGATTTCTTTCTGGCTAAAACATATCCCTGAATACACTGAAGCAACAATGCTGCAAAATAGATTTTTAAGGAAAGTTTCTCTGGACAAGAAAGAAAGCAGTAGAGAGGGGAAGAGAAAACCATGTAGTTTTGTTTTGTTTTTTTGTTTTTTTTTTTAATTCTAGGGGTGCATGTAGCTTAGCACTATCTGGAACAGGGTAAATATCACAATAATTCCTGGACTTGAAGGGTTGCTGGTATCACTGAAGGTATTTTCTAATTATCCACATAAGCACACACACCCACACACATACAAGTTCATCTATTCACACATGTACACATAACTTTCCACTTTTTCCAATATTCTTTGTGCATCTTCCCTGATGAACTTCCATGAACTTCCATGATGTGAACTTTCATGATGTGAACTTCAATTCAGCCTCTGCTGAATTTTCCCAGCAATAGGGAAGCTAACTATTCCATGTTGGTTGTTTTTAAGTTCTTTCTTGATCTGCGGTTCTTCAAACAATTAGCATTCCTCTATGCCAAACAACATGCAGAACTCTGGCAACACTGAATGTCCTAGCCCTACTCAGAAAATGTTCTTTACATCTTTCAACCACAGACTACAGAGAACACCTCTTCTTCTCCCCCAGATATTCAAATACAATCACCACATATTTTGAAATCTTCCTCTGGCCAGCATAGTCACAGTAAGGTGCTGCAAAGTATTAATAAAAGGTCAGGATACAATGAAAGGGATATAGGATGAAAAAACCTAATTAATTCTTGAATGTCAGGGAAAGCTTCCCTTAAGGAATTATATTTAAGCTGAGACTTGGTGAATTAGTAGGAAATTTCCAGGCTAAATGGGACATGAAATATATTGTGGTACAGAAAAAAAAATTACTACAATACTGGGTATCAGTGATTGTACTTTGACAAGGACTGAAAGAAAACCTGGAAAAAATGGAAAACAATTGATATATTAGGATACCCTTGTATAAAGTGTTGTTTTTTTCTATAATACTTCCTTTCATGAAAATATAGGAGGAAAAAATGTCCTGGGCAGCTATCACGGTCTACTATAGTTTAGTAGATATTATATTAAGAAAAGTTCTTTGCTAAGGAATCTACTAGAACTTAGGATGGGAAATTCAGGGACAAATTTTTGACTTCAAGAAATGATCACACATATCCAAACTTCCCATGGCAGAAGGACTTAGGGACATTTCTGTTTCTCATTTATGTTATGTCCACATCTCCTATAGTCCAACATATTTTTCTCAGCCTTTAAATGGAATAAATAATGATTTGCATCATGTTGAACAGTGGTTTCTCTTGTTGGTTTCCTTACTACACCCTTAAACTCTATCTTTCTTGCCATATCATAAAGTGAACAATATGGTAAGGGACAAAACTTGAATGATACTTTAACCTTAGGTCTTCTATTATCATTTTCCTTCTCTGCACCCCATATGTTCTCTTGTGGTTTCTTTATTTCTATCCCTCTTACTGTTTTGTGTTGGTCTCATCACAGACCTGCAGAATCTTCCCAGCCAGATAAGACTCAGGTCTCTTTGAAAAAGATCCTGAAAGGCAAGCATCACTCTTAGTTTTGGATTTGTTCAGCAAGAACATTTCAAGATGAGTGGGGACAAAAAGGATCACTCAGTCTTTCACCACTGTGATAGGACACAAAAAATTAGCCAGAAGAATAGAGTGTGGTGATGTGCATACTATACCCCTGGAGCAGGATAAAACTGGATGTGACTGGTGTGTGCAGTATCATTTTACCTACTTAACTTCTGTGCACCTTTGTCCCTTAGTTTTTAAATGTAGAGATGCTGTACTACTTCAGACAGTGGCTCTGAGTCTTAACATGAGCCTTGAGCAATCACTGAATATAAGTTTACCCCCTACCTGCCTTCAGCTCTTTCAGGATTTCTCTGAAGACATCTATCATATATCAAGTCAGAAGGGGAAAATCCCTTACATTTATCATCACCTTTCTATTAACAATGTTCTTTCCTATCCATTATTTCACTGATATTCAGACCATAGTTGTGAAAGAGGCAAGAACTTCACACTTAACAGATGAAGCTTGCAAATAAGACGAATGTATTATGTAATGAACCCAAGATAACATGATGACAAAAATATTTCTTGAATACATAGCATTCTCTGATATTTTTGTTTTGCTCTTTACCTATCATCAGGTTTAGGAAAATCTCCACCTCATCATATCACACAAGTTCAGGCTACTAGAGAGGTGACTACAGCTGGGGAAATATCTTGATGGCTTCATATTGTGGGGTGGAGTTGGGACTTCTTTTGGAAACTGCTGCAGGAAGCAAAGTTGGATTTCAAAGGTATGGGCACTTACCAGGTTCAGAGCTCACCTCTGAGTTTCAAGATGGCTTGGAGAGCTCACTTCAAGATGTACCTGACACCCTGGGATTAATATCTTCCTGGAGCTAGAAATCTGCCTCCCTCTTTGTAAGCTGATGAAAGACTCTGGGAATTCAGAAGTGGGGAGGCATCTGGGTTCCCTGAAGAACAATTACTGAAGGAATTCCTTCACCCTTTTTCAATATTCAGGGCTTTCAAAAAGAAACAAGAAAGAATATACAGTCTGTAACTCTGTGAAATGAGAATAATATAGAATGTACCTATTATGATAATTAATATATGTAAATTGCTAAGAAATGTGTCTGGCTTATAAAAAGTACACTCTAAGAGTTGGCTACTATTATAACTATTATACAACCATGGTGTCCTGGAAAAGAATAATACAATAATCTCCTATGGTCATCAGCTATCACCCTTAATAGGGCTTCCCAGCATATGTCAGCTACAAAGCACTAGCAGAAAGCAGTCATTTCCAGAAATTGATCCAAAAAGGATTTAAAATTCCTGCACCAATACTATTTTATTGTGTATAGATGACTGGTTGGCTGTATAATGCTAATGAGATTAAAAAGAAATTTTATTTGGCTTGAAAATACACAAGGAATTTGACTTTTTAATGCTGTTCTGAAAACATACATTTTGTGCCACTGCAGTAACTAGACCAGAAGGAGCATCAGGTACTTGGTACAAATATGCTTTAAATGCAGATCGTATTATTTCATATATATATGAAATAAATCTAAGGAAATGAGGAAAATTAGGAGATAAACATCTAGGAATAGAAAACAGGTTACTAGGATTTAATAACAGAGTGGAAGTACATCTGGCTGATGACAAGATTTAGAATATGACCATGAAGTGAAGTGGCCAGAATAGAATAGAAGTAATTGTCATTGGCATATTTATCCCCAGACCTTAGTGCTTGTTGGAAGTAACCCAAGTGTCCATCACCTGATGATTGGATAAACAAAATGTGGTATATATGCATAATGGAATATTATTTAGCTGTAAGAAGGAATGAAGGTCTGATAACTGCAACAAAAGGGATGACACTTGAAGACATCATATTTTGTTTTTTTTTTTGAACTTTTGGCATTTTTATACAACTGTATGAAATACATTGCAACAGGGCAACAAAGCCATGACATTGCTTATTTCAAATCCTATAATCTCATAGCTCTGGATAGAAAGGAGAGCAATATTCAAACAATATACTTAAAATGAATTCCTATACACTTTCTGTGTTATGGAAATATAATGTATGAACCAATATTAATGATTTTCCCAGCCTTTTTATGCTTTTATGTAGTATTTTATAATTATTCTCCAAACACAAAATAAGGAACCAAATGTGCATTTCAGAAAATCTAAGACACTTTACTAGTATACATTGAATCTCAGAAACTCAGTTGGATGAGATAGAATGCAATGTATAGCAAAATGCAATCCTAATTCTGTTCTTAGCCTCATATATCCAGCTTGCAAGACAATTCATGGATTAAAAGCGTATTTTCTTTAGGGAAATGTCTTTATGATTTTATGCCTGCTTTCTGAAGTTCTTACTTGTTTTGTTACCTTGTAAGTGTAGTTCGTCGATTTCCTACTATGTTACTTGACATTTACTTATTGATGTGTAGACAATTTTTGAATTATAGGTATTAATCATTTCATGGCATATAATGCATATATAGATTTTATTAATTTCTGATTGTTGATTTTTGTTTTTTAACACACTGATTTTATTGATACTTATTAATAAAGCATAAATCCATCCTAAGTATAAAGTCAATGGTATTTACTGTAATCATGTATTTGTACATTCACCATCCAATTATTCTTAGAGTATTTTCATTATTCCAATAATAATAATAATAAATACAAACATAAAACAAACAAAACTCATCACCTCTCAATCTCTTCATACTTCCCCTGCCATCCATAGCTGCTATTCTTTTTCATTCTCTCTTGTATATTTGTTTAATATTTTGTAAAAACAGCCTTATATGTGCAATATCACCCATATCCATGATTTACATGAGCTTGTACTATCTTATACCGATCCATGTTACATTTTTAAGCTTTCTTTCTAGTATTATACATGTCCTTAGAATCCCTTTCAACCACTGTCATACCCATATAATAGCTCTGCTAGTTACAAACACCATGATATGATTTAATAATTTCAATTTATTTCCAAGGATTTACAAATGACCTTTTTACCAATTCTACACAGAATAACCCTCAGCTTTTCACTCTCTACTGGTCTATTTTCTGGTGATGTATATTCTAATCGTTAACTGCATGAGTTTACACAATACATTTATTTCATGATAGCGCAAACATACAGTATTCGTCCTTTTGCGTCCGGTTCACTTCACTCAGCATAATGTTCTTCACGGTCACCCGTCTTGTCATATGCATCATAACTTCATTTCTTCTTATAGCTGTATAATATTCCATCATGTTTATATGCCACAATTTGTTTATCCATTCACCAGTTGATTGACTCCTGGGTTTTTTCCAACTTTTGGCAGTTGTGAATAACCACACTGAGAACATCAATGTGCAGATGTCTGTTCGTGTCTCTGCTCTAATTTCTTCTGGGTATATACCTAATAAAGGTATTGCTGAGTCCATAGCTAGTGTATATTCAACTTCCTTAGGAACTGCCAAACAGACCTCCATAGTGGCTGTATCTATACATTCCCACCAACAGTGAATAAACGTTCCTATCTCTCTACGTCCACTCCAACATTTACAGTTTCCCAACTTCTTAATAGCAGCCAGTGAAATAAGTATGAAATGATATCTTATTCAAGTTTTGATTTGCATTTCCCTAATTGCTAGTGATGTTGAACATTTTTTCATATGTTCCTTCTCTATTTCCTCTTTGGACAATTGTCTTTTGCCCATATTATAATCATGTAGTTTCTCTTTTATTGATGAATTTTAGACTGTCTTTATACATCACGGATATTAGACCCCTGTCAGAGGTGATTTCCACATATTTTCTCCCATTTGGCCAGCTGCCTTTTCACCCTTTTGACAAATTCGTTTGAGGTGTAAAAGTGTTTAAGTTTGAATCAGTCCCATTTATCTTATTTTTTTTCTTTTGTTGCTTGTGCTTTGGGTGTAAGGTTTAAGAAACTACCATCTACCACAAGATCTTGAAGATGTTTTCCTAGATTTTCTTCTAGAATCATTATTGTTGTCACTTTTATCCTTATTATCTTTTTTTCCCCCAAATTCTACTCAATTTATTCATTTTTTAAAAAGATATTACATTAAAAAAATATGAGGTCCCCATTCGCCCTCACCGCCCCCACCCAACCACTCCCCCCACAGTAACACTCTCCCCCATCATCATGTCACATCCATTGCATCTGGTGAGAACATCTCTGGGCATCGCTGCACCCCATGTCCCGTGTTCCATACCATAGCCCACACTTTCCCACGTTCCATCCAGTGGGCCATGGGAGGACATACAACATCCGACAATTGTCCCTGGGGCACCACCCAGGACAACTCCAAGTCCCGGGAATGCCTCCACATCTCTTCTCTTCCTCCCATTCCCCGCACCCAGCAGCCACCATGGCCTCTTTTTCCACAACAATGCCACATTTTCTCGATTATTAACCACAATAGTTCATGAATAGAATATCATTAAGTCCACTCTGATCCTTACTGTATTCCTCCTTCCTGTGAACCTTGGCTTGGTTTTGTCCATTCCACATCTATGACAAGAGGGGGTTTAGATTCTACATGGATATTGGATGCAATCCTCCTGCTTTCAGTTGTAGGCACTCTAGGCTCCATGGTGTGGTGGTTGACATTCTTCAACTCCATGTTAGCTGAGTGGAGTAAGTCCAATAAATCAGAGTGTAGGAGTTGAAGTCTGTTGAGGGCAGGGCCTGGCTATCATATTTTCAGTCCAGAGATTCAAATCCCCTAGATATATCTTAAGCCCCAGCACCAACTACAATTCCAGTAAAGTAGCATGAAAGGCTTGTGAAAAGAGATCCAATCTGAGTCCAGCTACATCACGCAGAAACACCAGCTCCAAAGAAGGGCCAACTGGCATGGCAGTGAACCCCATCTGCCATGACCATAGAACCTGTGGTTCTCTTTAGCCCTCAAAAGGACCAATAACTGCGGTTGTATCTACTTTATCTGTCTCTGAGACTCTGCTCAGGTGTGCATAAGGGCAATCCTTCTGACTACCTCCAGACTCTTTTTTAGAGACTCATAGCCATATAAACTCATTTGTCCTTTCCATTTCCCCCTTACTTTAGGTCAAACAGCATTTTTAACTCCTGTTATTATATGTAGACAGGGATATTCTGCTGGTCCGCATTGAACCTTTAATTCAAGGCCATTTTCTAGTTGCGTCATCAGCTGGTACTTGGTAGTGATCCCTCCGTGCCAGGGAGGCTCATCCCCGGGTGTCATGTCCCATGCTGGGGGGAAGGCATTGCATTTACATGCTGAGTTTGGCTTTGAGACTGGCCACATTTGAGTAACACGGAGGTTGTCAGGAGGGAACTCTTAGGCACAGTGCTGCTCTAGGACTTGTTCTTATTTCACGTGTATAGGCTCACAAGCATAGTCATTAGTATCAGGGGCTCACTGTTGGACCCTCATTCCTTCCTGGTCCTTACTGTTGCACCTGGGGGACTGCCACTGCTCCCCTAGGGGCCACGACAGAGCCCCACCCCCCTACCCTGGCCAGGAACCCAGTACCCCCCCAGCTGTAGTTTTTAATTGTTTCCACTATGAGTATATCCAAACATTACCATGCACCCTGGACACATGCCCTGGATAACTCCCTGTCAACCATATATCGCCTGCCAATAACATCCCATACCAGTATTCCACCGCTGCCATTGTTGAACCACTCTGTGATCCAAAACTTCCTGAAAAGTGAAGCCCAATATAATGTCAGGTTCCCTTACTAGTAAAATGGAATATAGCGATGAGTTTAAAGGTTAGATATAGAATACATATTGATTTGGAAAAATTTTACATCCTATCTTTTTCCTTTCTTTTTTCCTAATTATTGAGCTTCTCTTCACAAGAGCCCTAGATCACAGTAATTCATATATACAATATACAGTACTCCCACACATCCACCATAAAACCTTTTCCCTTCCACAGCGATAATCTTTTAACTTATTCATATCATATTTACTGAAACTGATGTACAGACTCCGAGACAAGAGCTTTCAAACAAGGTGACATCTGTGCTTACATTGTGGTCCATACTTTAAGATATACAGTTTTCTAAATTTTTTAGTTATCCTATGTTTTACATTATGGTTTACATTATTAGTCTGTTGTCCCCTATATGTTTTTGGTGTAATATTACAGGTTTTATATCCATCCTTGTGTACTCTCGCAAAACTCCTCTCTTGCCCCCACATTTACCTTGGTTCCATCCATTCAACATCCATTTTCCCCTCCCCTTGGGGCCCACAGTGACAGCCAATCTCTATTTCCTGAGGAGCCACATCCAGAGATACTTGCAACAGTCTTCAGGGCCTGACTTGCTCAACTGCCCTAATGCCCTGGGAGCCACCCTTTCTCTCGAGAGATACAGTTCCCTCTATTTGATGGCATTAGCCCTCCCCAGGATGTGGGTCCATCCCCACTCTCACTACTTGGGTCTCTCTCTACCCAATGGTACAACCCCCTCTGGCAAAATGATCATTCAAACTTTCCCCAGGAGTCCATCCTGTGTCAGACCATCCCCTCCGAGCATCCTAAACAGGTAACCCTCCTAATTATATTTTGATATGGTTTTCTAAGCATTTTACTCTCAACCAATACCTGACACTCTCCTATGTTCATATGTTTCCCCTCCATCCCCCCAATTTTTTGGGCAATATTACACATCCGCCCATCTCCAGCCCCCCTCAAACCTGCAAAGCCCCACCCAAAGGCAACCCCTTGCCCCCATTTTATCTCTTCTTTGTGCTCATACTTACCGCCAGCTCATCATAGATTCCACCCCTGCAGATGTCAGCTCACATCCTTCCTCCACTCCCCAATTTCCCGTAAGCCTAGCTTCCAGTCTCTAGCTCTCTGAGGCAGCTTGCTTATTTCATATCATTGAGGTCATGTAGTATTAGTCCTTCAATGCCTTGGTTGCTTCATTCAACATAAGGTTCTCAAGATTCATCCATGTTATCACGTGTGTTTGTAGTGTATTTGTTCTTAAAGACGAGTAGTATTCCATTGAATATATATACCACATTTTATTGATCCACTCATCTGTTGATGGGCATTTGGGTTGACTCCAACTTTTGGCGATAGTGAACAATGCTGCTGTGAACATTGGTGTACATATATCGGTTTGTGTCCTTGTTTTCAGTTCTGCTGGGTATATACCCAGCAGTTGTATTGCTGGGTCATATGGCAAATCTATGGTTAGCTTTTTGAGAAACTGCCAAACTGTCCTCCAGAATGGTTGGATCCTTCTGCATTCCCACCAGCAGTGGATGAGTGTTCCCATTTCTTCACATCCTCTCCAGCATTGGTATTCTTCTGTTTTTTTCAAAGCTGCCAATCTTATGGGAGAAAGATGGTATCTCATTGTAGTTTTGAGTTGCATTTCCCTGATAGCTAGAGATTTGGAGTATTTTTTCCTGTGCTTTTTAGCCATTTGTATTTCTTTTTTGGAGAAGTGTCTTTTTAAATCTTTTTCCCATTTTTTAAATGGTTTGTTTATCTTTTTATTTTCAAGATATAGCAGTTCTTTATATATGCAAGTTATAAGTCTCTTATCAGATATATGGTTACCAAATATTTTCTCCCATTGCGTGGGCTCCCTTTTTACTTTCTTGACAAACTCCTTTGAGGTGCAGAAGGCTCTAATTTTGAGGAAGTCCCATTTATCTATTTGTTCTTTTGCTGCTCATGCTTTTGGTGTGATATTCATGAAGCCATTTCCTGTTACAAGGTCTTGTAGATGTTTTCCTACATTGCTTTCCAAGGTCTTTATGGTCTTGGCTCTTATATTTAGGTCTTTGATCCATCTTGAGTTGATCTTTGTATAAGGTGTGAGATGGCAATCCTCTTTCATTCTTCTACATATGGATATCCAGTTCTCCAGGCACCATTTGTTGAAGAGGCCATTCTCTCCCAGTTGAGAGGTTTTGGTGGCTTTATTGAATACTATATGGCTATATATATGAGGTTCTATATCAGAACTTTCAATTCGATTCCATTGGTCTGTGTGTCTCTCCTTATGCCAATACCATGCTGTTTTCACTACTGTAGCTTTGTAGTATGTTTTGAAGTCAGGTAGTGTGATTCCTCCAATTTCGTTTTTCTTTTTCAATATGTCTTTGGCTATTCCGGGCCTCTTTCCTTTCCAAATAAATTTCGTAGTTAGTTTTCCTAGTTCCTTAAAGAAGGCTGTGTTGATTTTTATTGGGATTGCATTGAATGTGTAGATCAGTTTTGGTAGGATACACATCTTAATAATATTTAGTCTTCCTATCCATAAACAAGGAATATTCTTCCATTTATTTAGGTCTTCTTTGATTTCCTTGAACAGTCTTGTATAGTTCTCAGTGTATAAGTTTTTTACATCTTTAATTAAATTTATTCCTAAATAGTTGATTTTTTTATTTACTACTGTGAATGGTATTTGTTTCTTGATTTCCTCCTGATCTTGCTCATTATTGGTGTACAGAAATGCTACTGATTTTTGCGCATTGATCTTATAACCTGCGACTTCAGTAAATTCATTTATGAGTTCTAGAAACTTTGTTGTAGACCTCTCAGGGTTTTCTATGTATAGGATCATGTCATCTGCAAATAATGAAATTTTGACTTCTTCCTTTCCAATCTGAATGCCTTTTATATCTGGTTCTTGCCTCAGTGCTCAAGAAAGTACTTCTAAGACAATGTTAAATAGAAGGGGAGAGAGTGGGCATCCTTGTCTTGTTCCTGACTTTAGAGGGAAGGATTTTAGGATTTCTCCATTGTAAACAATGTTGGCTGTAGGTTTTTCATATATACTCTTTATCATGTTCAAAAAATTTCATTGTATTCTGATCTTTTGGAGTGCTTTTATCAAGAAGGTGTGCTGTATTTTGTCAAATGCTTTTTTTTTACATCTATAGATATAATCATGTGATTTTTTTTCCTTCAATCTGTTTATATGGTGTATTACATTGATTGATTTTCTTGTGGTGAACCATCCTTGCATACCTGGAATGAATCCCACTTGGTCGTGGTGTATAATTTGTTTAATGTGTTGTTGCATACGATTAGCAAGTATTTTGTTAAGTATTTTTGTGTCTAGATTCATTAGAGAAATTGGCCTGTAATTTTCCTTTCTTGTTGTGTCTTTGTTTGGCTTTGGTACTAGGGTAATGTGGGCATCATAGAAGGAGTTAGGCAATGTTCCTTCTGTTTCAGTTTTTTTGAATTGTTTCAGCAGGTCTGGTGTTAGTTCTTTCCAGAATGTTTTGTAGAATTCACCTGTGAAGCCATCTGGCCCTGGGCTCTTCTTAGTTGGGAGGTTTTTCATGACTGATTCTATCTCTTTACCTGTGATTGGTTGGTTGAGATCATCAATTTCTTCTTTTGTCAATATAGGCAGCTTGTGTGTTTCTAGGAATTTGTCCATTTCCTCTGAATTGTCATTTTTGTTGGAATATAGTTTTTCAAAGTATCCTTTTATGATAGTCTTTATTTCTGTGGGGTCAGTGGTGATATCTCCTTTCTCATTTCTTATTTTGTGTATTTGCCTCTTCTCTCTTTTTTTCTTTGTTAGTCTCACTCAAGGTTTGTCAATTTTGTTGATCTTCTCAAAAAACCAGCTCTTGGTCTTGTTTATCTTTTCAAGTGCTTTCTTATTTTCTATTTCATTTAATTCTGCTCTTATCTTTGTTATTTCCTTTCTTCTTCTTCCTGTTGGATTGCTTTGTTGTTTTTTTTTCTAATTCCTCCAAATGTGCAGTTAGTTCTTCAATTTTTGCTCTTTCTTCTTTATTGATATATGAATTTATGGCTATAAATTTCCCTCTCAGTACTGCTTTTGCTGCATCCCATAAATTTTGATATGTTGTATTATCATTATCATTTGTTTAAAGGTAGTCTTTATTTCTTTTCAGATTTCCTCTTTGACCCACTGTTTTTCTAACAGTGTGCTGTTTAATTCCCAAATCATGGTATGAAATCTGGGCCTCTGGTCCTTGCAGATTTCCAGCTTCACTCCACTGTGGTCAGAGATATTATTTTGTATGATTTCAATCTTTCTGAATTCATTAAGCCTTTCTTTGTGGCCTAGCACATGGTCTATCTTGGAGAATGATCAATGTGCACTTGAGAAAAATGTGTATCCTGTTGTGTTTGAGTTTAATGATCTGTATATATCTATTAAATCCAGCTCCTCTAATATACTGTTCAAATATTTTGTTTCTTTTGAGATGTTCTGTCCAGAGTTGATAGTGGTGTATTAAAATCCCCCACTATAATTGTAGATGCATCTATTCTTTCACTTAGTTTTTCCAGCATTTGCCTCACGTATTTAGAGGCGCCCTTGTTAGGAGCATAAATATTTATGAGTGTTCGATCTTCTTGACAGATTGTCCCTTTCACTAATATGTAGTATACTTCTTTGTCTCTCACAATTGTTTCACATTTAAAGTCTATTTTGTCTGATATTAATATAGCTACTCCTGCCTTTTTTGGTTATTGTTTGCTTGTTGATTGTTTTCCAACCATTCACTTTCAGCCTCCATGAGTCTCTGGGTCTAAGATGTGTCTCTTGTAGACAGCATATAGGTGGGTCATATTTCCTTATCTAATGTCCCAGTCTGAATCTTTTGATAGGTGAGTTTAATCCATTGACATCCAGTGTTATTACTTTCAAGGAATTATTTATGTTAGCCATATTTTGATTGGACTTGTGTTTGTCATTTTTTTTTCCCTTCTCTTTTTGTCTTTTTTGTTGCTCTTACACTCTCCTCCAACTCTGCCTGTCCTGCTTTTTCCTTTCTTCCTGCAGAACTCCCTTTAAAATTTCTTGAAGGGGAGGTTTCTTGTTGGCATTCTCTTTCAGTTTCTGTTTATCTGTCAATATTTTGAACTCTCCATCATTTTTGAATGTTAGTTTAGCTGGATAGAGTATTCTAAGTTGGAATTTTTTTTTCTTTTAATACCTTGACTATATCATACTGCTACCTTCTTGCCTCCATGGTGTCCGATGAGAAATCAGCACTTAATTTATGGAGCTTCCCTTGTATGTGATGGTTTTCTTTTCTCTTGCTGCTTTTAGAATTTTCTCTTTGTCTTGAGCATTGGATAATTTGACAAGTACATGTCTTGGGGTGGGCCTGTTGGGGTTTATGATGATTGGGGTGCGTTGTGCTTCTTGGATATGTACATCTGTCTCTTTCAGTAGATTTGGGAAGTTTTCAGCCATTATTTCCTGCAACACTCCTTCTGACCCCTTTCCCTTCTCTTCTCCTTCTGAAATGCCTATAATACGTATGTTTGAGCATTTTGCATTGTCATTCAGGTCCCTAAGTCCTAGCTGGATTTTTTCTATCTTTTTATTGATCAGTTCTACTATCTGTTTGATTTCCGATGTACTGTCTTCCACATCACTAATTCTCTGCTCTGCCTCTTCTAGTCTGCTGATATTTGCTGTGAGTGTATTTTTGATTTCTTGAACTGTGGTGTTCATTCCCATCATATCTGTTATCTTTTTGCATATGTCTGCAATTTCCCCTCCAAGTGCTGTCTTCATGTTGTTAACCTCTTCCTTTACTTCATTAAATTTGTCTGTGATAAATGTTCCCAGATCTTTAATTACTTGTGGGAATTTTGCTCCCCTTCCTGGGTTTTAGTTTGTTGATTGGATTCAGCCATGTTTTCCTGATTACTGGTTTGGTTTGTAGATTTTTGTTGCTGTCTGGTCATCATTTTATCTTGACAGGTTTAATCAGTTCCTTAGCTTCTTTGTCTAGTCTTGGGGATTAATTAGCTGTTGTTTTTGCAAAAGTGCTGTATCTTCTCTTTGTCACTTTGTTCTTCTTATTCTAATTTCTTGTTGCTGGTTGAGTTCACTTTAAAGAAAGCATTAGTGCCAGGGAAAGGCAATTGTGTAATCGAGGAAAAAGTATAAAGTAGTATTGGTTATAAATGTTAACAGAGCAACAATATGAGATCTGGGAGGATGGCTGTTAGATTCATGTAAGTTGTGTAGAGTTATAGCAGTAGGTAGAGTACCTGTAATGAGGTAGTCGACTGAATATGGGAGGAATATGGTATGAATTAAAAAGCTAGTGTTTTCATGAGAGAGGGAAAGAGAAAAGAAAGGCAATAGTTTCAAGAGTGGATAAAAGACAGAAAACAAAACAAAGGTATTAGAAATTAAGAGTTAGACACTTTGGGGATCAAAGGAAGGGAGGTGGAATATAGGAGAGACAGTAGATGATGGGGAATAACAAGATGTAGGGGAAAGGGGATAGTGTAATTAGCCAAAACCAATTCACACAGAATTGAGGCATCAGAGGATGAGGAAACCCAGCAAATGTGAGGTGTTCCCTGCAGCACCTATTGTATAATTAAGACAAAATAAAATAATAAGAAAATGAGGACAAGAGAGAGGGAAAAAAAAAGAGAAGAAAGGAAGAAAGAAAAAGGAGGTGGGTAAAAGGAGGGGAACAAGTAGGGAAAAGGAAAAAAAAGATATAGAACAACCACAACAGCAACAACAACAAAAAAAACCTAAATAACTGAAAAAATAAAAAAGACTTTGGGGGATACGCTGGGAAAAGACTAGGAGATAATGCAGTGTTAGCAATCAGGACATTAAAAAAATAAAAATAAATAAAAGAAAAAGAAAAAGTAAAGAAAACAAAACAGAACAAAAAAGAAAAAACGCAAACGTTGAGGGCTAGGACATTCAAGGACCTCAGATAGACCTTAGGGCATGATGGATTCAGGGATGGAAAGTCTAAGATATTGAAGACTCAAGAGGTGTGAGTCTCTGGGGTGTGGGCCACCAGGGTTTAGGGGACTCAGACCTGGCAACCTCAAATCTGGTTAACAGGGAGCCTGGGAGCACCGCAGTGCAACACAGCCTTCAGGGATCCCCACAGCTGGGTGCCAGCCCTATGGGAGAGGTCACATCCGCAAACTCTATCCTATGTGTCTGAATCCCACAATTCACTCACTCACTGGGGTCTATTCTGTGGATGTATCACCAATTCAACTTCAGGACATCTCCCACCCTGTAAGCCCCCGGAATGGCCACCTGGGGGCACCTCTACACTGTAGCCAATTTAATGACGCAGATCAGTAGCCGGCCCGGTTGTGGGGTTCCAGCCGGAAACGCCAATAACAGAGTCCAAAACCGAAATTCCCACGCTTTGCAAAATATTCCCCTAATCGGCTTCCAGGCGTCTCCCACCCTGCCAGACCCTGAAACAGCCTCCTGGTGACGTCTCTTTATTGCTAGCAATTTAAGGTCGCTGCAGATTGGCAGTCAGTCTCGGGGGGGCGGGGCTTTAGGTGGAAGCACTATTATTTGTGTCTGCAATCAAAAATTCCCCGCTCCGCAATAAAACTCCTGTTTGTCTCCCCAAATCGGTCTGCGAAGGCCTCCTGTCCTGTTAGCCCCCCAATAGCCTGCTCAGGGCTTATGAATTCCCCAGTACCGCAGAGCCTCCAGAAATCGCCACCCCAGCTGCTGGTGCCACGGCTCCGCCCACCCCAGGAGGGAGCATCCGGAGCGCAGCTCCCACGTCCCTGTATTAGAGTCTCTATTATATCTTATACACAAATTTTTTCTGTTACCTTCCCACCAAATCAATGTCCAGACACCGCCTGCCCTGCAAAAATCCCAAAACAGCTTTGTCCCGAAGAACCTCCAACGCTGCCCAGCCACTTCTTTGCAGGAGAGATTTACAGGTGCGCTCACTCAGCCACCATCTTGCCCCGCCCCCTCCCCTTATTATCTTCTTGCATTTTGAGTTAATTTTTGCATAAAATGTGATATAGGGGTCCTATTTATTTCTTTTGAACATGGTTAGCCACTTCTCCCAGCAACATTTGTTAAATATACTTTTCTGGTCCAGCTGGGAAGGCTTGACCACCTTGCCAAAATCACTTGACTGCAGTTGTGAGGGTCTATTTTTGAGTTCTCATTTTGGTTCAATTGGTCAATGTGTCTCTCTTTATGCCAGTACAATACTGTTTTTACCACTGTACCTTGTAATATGCTTTAAAGTTTGGAAGCGAGAGTCCTCCATCTAAGGTTTCTTTTTTAAGATCGTTTTGCCTATCCAGGGCTCCTTACACAACCATATGAACTTGATAATTGATTTTTCCATTACTGAATAAAAGGCTTTTCCAATTTTATTAGGATTGTGTTAAATCAGCATGGGTTGAATTGACAACTTAGTGACAGTCTTCCAAACCATGAACACAGAATATCCTTCCATTATTCAAGTCTTCTTCAGTTCATTTTAACAATGTTTTATAGTTTTCTGAATACAGAATACAGGTCCTTTATGTCCACATTAACTTTATTCCTAATATTTGATTGTTTTACTTGCTCATATAAATGGAATTGCTTTTCTTATTTCCTCTTCAGATTGCACATCAGTAGTTATAGAAATCTATTGATTTTTGTTTATTAATCTTGTATCCTGTCACTTTGCTGAATTGTCTATTAGTTCTAGTAGCTTTGTTGTGGAATTTTCAGGAGATTATAGATATAGGGTCATAGCATTAGCAGATAATGAAAGTTTTAATTCTTCCTTCCTTATTTGGGTGCTTTCTATTTCTGTATCTAGCTTAAAAGCTCTAGCTAGAAACACAATATTGAATAACAGTAGTGACTATGGGCATCCTTGTCTTGTTCCTGATCTCATCAGGAAAGCTCTCAGTCTTTCACCATTGAGTCCAATGCCAGTGTAGGATATTCATATGTGTGCTTTACCATATTGAGAAAGCTCTCTTCTATTCCTCTCTTTTTGAGTGTTGTTGTTGTTGTTGTTTTTAATCAAGAAAGTGTGTTGTATTTTGTGAAATGCCTTTTCTGCATCAATCGAGATGATCATGTGATTTTTCTTCTTCAATTTATCAATGTGGTTTATTACACTAATTGATTTTGTTGTATTGAACCACTCTGACATACCTGGGATAAAGCCTACTTCATGGTGGTGTATAATTCTTTTTTTATTTTATTTTATTTTTATTTTCTTTTCTTTTTAAAAGTTACATAAGTCACACAACTGCTACATTAAAAAATATAATAGGTTCCTATATACCCCACTGTTCACACCCCCTCACTCCTCCCACATCAAAAATTTCTTTCATTAGAGTGGTACATACATTGCATTTGATGAGTACATTTTGAGCATTGCTACACAGCATGGATTATAGTTTATGTTGTAGTTTACACTGCCTCCCAGTCCATTCAGTGGATTATGGCAGGATATACAATGTCTTGCATTTGCTCCTGTAATGTCACTCAGAACAATGCCAAGTCCCCAAAATGCCCCAAGACCACACATTTTCTGTTTTCTTTGTTATCTTTGTTACTTTTCTTTGCAAACTTTTCAATTGATCTTTTTTTTTTTATTTTTAAAAATTGTATTACTTTTTTTTTTCTCTTTTTTTTAATGTTACATTAAAAAAATATAAGGTCCCCATATACCTCCATCCCCTTTACCTCACTCCTCCCATATCAACAGCCTCTTTCATCATCATGGGCATTCATTGCATTTAGTGAATACATTTTGGAGCACTGCTGCACCACATGGATAATGGTTTACACTATAGTTTACACTTTCCCCCAGTCCACCCAGTGGGCCATGGCAGAACATACAATGTCCTGCATCTGTTCCTGCAGTACCACCCAGGACAACTCCAAGTCCTGAAAATACCCCCACATCATATCTCTTCTTTCCTTTTCCTACCCTCAGCAGCTACCATGGCCACTTTCTCCACATCAATGCTACATTTACTTCCATTACTAACCACAATAGTTCCATAGTAGAATATCAGTAAGTCCACTCTAATCCATACTCTATTCCTCCATCCTGTGGAACCTGGGATGGTGATGTCCACTCTACCTCTATATCAAGAGGGGGTTTAGATTGCACATGGAAGATGGATGCAATCCTCTTGCTTGCAGTTGTAGGCACTCTTGGCTCCTGCTGTGGTGGTTGACCTTCTTCATCTCCCTGTTAGCTGGCTGGGGTAAATCCAATAAACCAGAGGGTAGGAGATGCAAGTCTCTTGAGGCTCAGGGCATGAGTCTCATGGACAGTCCAGAGATTCAGGCCCTCTGAGTATATACCAACCCCAGCACCAACCACAGGTCTGGTAAAAGTAACAGAAGAGGCTCTTTATGTGCATGCAGTATTTTCTTAATTTCTTTTATTTTTTTAGTCGCACTCTCTTTAAATTCTTTGAGTTGATTTAGAAGAGTGATTATCACTGATCAATTGTCTTAAATTCTTTATCTTTCCAGGATCTTTGGTTTGTTCCTTTGGCTGGGCCATCTCTTCCTATTTCCTAGTAAGGCTTGTAATTTTTTGCTGGTGTCTTGGCATCTGAACATGTTGATGAATTTACTCTGATGGCCAATTTTTTCTCTCTTGCCTATTTTTCCCCCATAACTTTTCTTTTATATTTGGTTCACTTATTTTAAGTCTTTAAAAATGCCCTGCTTAAGTTAACAAAATCAGGCCAGGAACTCAAAATGGGGCACAGATTTTCTCCCAGGGGTTAGGATACAGAGAGAACCAAAAACAGTTTTTGTCCTTGCAATTTCTAAACCTACGAGCAAATGGTGCTTGACAGTGTACCTTTTCATGGAGGTTTCTTTGTCTCAGCTTTCCTGTGTTCCTGTGTTGAGTCTTCACAGCAGATATTCAAAGCAGGCTTTGCAGGTCAATTCACTGAATAAAAGCCCCCCAGTGTCCCTCTCTTTTCCCTTGAAAAGCTGACAGGGAGTTATATGTTTGTTCCCCTCTCAGTCAGCTACAGTGTGCCAGTTTGATATCTTGGGCATGGGGTGAGGAGTCCATCCCAGCTACTGTGAGGGTTTGGTAATTCATGTTTGTGGTTTCAGTTTTTTTGCCTCTCTATACCTCACCCTCCTGGATGTTGTGTAGCTTTGTCCTGGTCTGTTGACCACAAGGCAAGTTCCTCAGATATTTTAGGCTGATGTTTTTGTGAGAATATTGAGTCTGTTAATCTGATGCTTTCTTCCCACAATCCATCATCATGTTTTAGAGAAATAAGCCAGACACAAAAGGGCAAATATTGCCTGACCTCACTGATATGCACGAGAAAAAGCAAAAACATAGCACCAAAATTTAGAATAAAGGTTACCAGCCCATAGGGTAAGTGTAAGGAATAAGGAGTTAATTATGTAGTGCATAAAGATCATGGACCCCATAACCCAAAGGTCTTTTCTAGTCTAATTTCCCTCAACTTTTTTGGATCAATGTGCACATTTGCTACTAAATCTCTTTTTTTTGTCTTGATGTTCTAGGTATTGGGGTGAGTTTCAGGTAAGAGAGAGGACAGCATTTGCCTTGTGCAGGTTGCAGACGCTGCACAGATTATCCAAATCAATGCACCTGGAAGAGAATGATAATCATTACCAACTACAAGAGCAGAGAGACTTGATAGGGGCCTTTTCCATTTTAATACAGATGCAATGTCTAGAATCATGTAAAAACCAGTGGTATGAAGAAATCGCAATGAGGAATGAGTCCAGCTTTCTGGCGGACTCAGTGTTCTCTTCCAATTCTAGAACACCCTCCTAGCTGAGTGGCTCAGGTAAGGTTCCCACGACTTGGGGGGAATACTGACAATGAGATGGTTTGCAAGACATGAGTGAATGGATATTTGAGACAAATATGAGAGAGGCAGTTGTTACTGATTTATGAGTTACCAATCAGAACTGCATCCTTAGTGTGGATGATGGTGTAAGTAGGCTGTGGAAGGGAAAGACAGATGTGGTTTTAACTCCTATGCTTCAGAAGGTTCCTATTCCTTGCAGGTAGGTAAATATATACAGCATGAAATGCTAAACTGAATTCCAGTGTGCCTAGGAAAAGAGCCACACTGTTAGCAGTGGTCACATCCCTTCTCGAGAGAGGTACACAGAGTCAGAGCAGAGATGGAACAGATGATGACAGATAGGCAGGATGGAAATATTTATGAAAGATAGAAGCAGAATTATGAACAATATGGAGATGTCCATGAGCAAAAAAAAAAGAAATTATATACATGAGAGCTTGTAAAAATAATAATTAAAAACACTTTATAAGAAAAAGGAGCCGCATATGCAAATCTTCAGTCTGAACGAGTCTGCACTCCCTTTTGAGGCAGATTATCAGATTTTTTTAAGATTAAGAATTTAAAATCCTCTATATGTAAATTCATATCTATTTGCAGATCTATGCCTCCCTGTATAATGTGTCTACCTGCCTCATAGGTGACGAAGACTGGGAAAGATGTCATATTAAAAGTTTTATTAAGTTGATAGCACCCTTACATGCATCCCATACTATTTTAGATGTTCTTTCCAAATGTATTTTCTCTCACATACTGCACTGAAATTATTATCATAGACTTTTTATAATGGTTAAAATGATAACATGCACATTTTCTTTCAACAGTCTTCCAAATGTCACTGAATATGTTCATTGGAAGGATGTGCTTGGACTGAGGGTGACATTTTCATTAACACAATTAGGGTTTTACGGAGAAGTTGGAAGGTTCATTATTTGCCCAGATGCATATCCTCTGGTTTTGATATTATCTTGGCTTTAAATGAGAAACAGAAAAATTCAGGGAGGAATGATATTGTAGTAAATATGGAAACAGAGGGGAAAGAATGAGTAAGCAATATTCTCAGTTTCTTCAAATGGTGTTAAATCACTCACTAGAAAGAAGTGAAATAAACATATGGTTCAAAAACGTGCATAGAACTGTATTCATTCATTCAACAATGAATTTATTAATTTACCATCTATTTATTGTGGATCTAGTGTGCTCCAAGCACTAGATCTTGGGTATATGTGGGCACAAGAGATACTACATACTTCATTGAACTTACAATTTATCAGGTAAGACACATATTTTAAAAACCCATACACAAATAATTCCTTGATAATAATTGTAATATTTGAGATAAAGGAGATGAAATAAAGATAGTTGTTTAGTGAACTGTGAGGAAGAAAACCTAGCTACAGTGGCCACTGAAGACTTGTCTACTGGAGATAGAGACACATGAAAATATAAATCCTTAAAAAATCCAAGTAAGTAAGTTTCTCCAGTTCTCAGGATATATTCCCTCACATGTTACCCTATTGCAGCTGGGTCTGCAATTACTTCATCTCCATGCCACTTTTTCTGAAAACAAATATTTCAAATTTTCAACCAGATTGAGGACAATTTGAGTGACTTAAATGATTTTCTGCTTTCCATTTCATTACTTCAATGTCCATTCACAATAAGCTCTTTCAAAAAGGACTTAGAATAAGGCATTTGTGTTACTTCCGAAAGCCAGCATCTCACAGGAATCTTACAAATTCTTGATTTCCAAACCCTTACATCTGACCTTATTCTTCAGGCATATTCCAAGTTATAGGGCTGTGCTCTTAGTACCTGTTTGGCTTCTAATTAGTCCCAAGATTTTTCAGGTTTTTAGTTTATATGTATACAAATTTAATAACAGAAAATGTGCTAAATACATTGTTTTGAAAAACTTTAAATAAGGTAAATTTACTTTGATCCTCTCTTCCACCATCAAAGTTGCCTCTATAAAAGTAATTGCTATTAGCATTTTAGTATGAGTGTTTCAAATGCTTTAAGTGCATTTAAAGTTTATCTTTCCATTTTTGTATATTCATGAAAAATTGATAGCTTTATGTTCTTAATATTAAGTAGCAAAAGTGTTATATCATGCATATTTTTTTCCTTTAAATTGCTATTTCTTTCTTTTTCAAAATACCTTGAACACCTTTTCATTCCAGGAAATACCAATCTATGTCATTTTTGTTTTTGACTACTGCAGCAGAGTCCATATTAAAGACTGACTCTCATGTAACGCTTCACCTATTGAACCATTTATTAAAAAAAAAAAAAAAAACCTATTTCAAGCATTGCTAAAATAAAAACTCTTATTCACATCTTTAATCCCAAGTACAAGTATCAGAATTTGAGTCTAGGGTAGTGCTGGGAATTGTTATTTCTGGGTTAAAGGGCTTGTGCTTTTGAAATAAATTCAACAAATAACCAACAGACTACTATATTATACTAATTTAAATTACAAACAATAGCGTGTGAAAATGTATGTTCCCCATAAATTCATCAATATGCAGCATTTTCAATCTTTCTACTTTGCCAAGGTGACGGATACCCATTCCCTGCCCTAAACTGCCTATGGTGGCAAAACTCATAGAATTGAGGTAAGCAATCTCATCTGCCCTACCTTTTAAAATTTTCTTTGATGAAAGCATTGAATCAATCCCTGGCTAATCTGCCTGATCTTAACACTGTAGATGATGGGATTGAGCACTGGAGGAACCAGAAGATAGATGTTAGCCAGCAGTAGGTGGACAGCAGGTGCAGCATTCTTCAGGAAGCAGTGCACTAGAGCCACACTGATCATGGGCACATAGTACACAAGCACTGCACAGATATGTGATACACACGTATTGAGGGCTTTATGCTTTCCCTCCCCAGAGGTAATGCCCAGCACCATGTGGAGGTTCAGCACATAAAAGACTGCAATGAGCAGCGAGTCCAGCCCAAAAGTGGAAGTGACAATGGAGATCCCCAGAATGCTGTAAGGAACTGCATTCCCATAGGGCAGCTGGATCACATCTGAGTGTAGACAATAGGAGTGGGAGAGCTTGTTGTGGCCACAGAAGGACAGATGCTTCAGGAGAAACAGCAGTGGAAACATCAGCATCACACTCTTTAGTCCAAGGGCAGCACCAGGACCAACATTATGGGGCAAGGTCAGGATGGTTGTTTACCATAGTGGGTTTTAGAAGGTCACAAAGTGATTCAAAGACATGGCCAGCAGAACTTTTGACTACATAATGGAGAACATTTGCAAAAGGCAAACTTCAAAGCAGATCTCATTTGCATCAAAAAGAAAGACGCTCAGCACAGTAGGCAGTGTGGAGGTGGAGGTACCAAGTTCAGCAAAGGCTAGCATAGTTAGGAAGAGGTACATTGGTTGGTGCATAGCAGAATTTTTCTTGATTACTGCTAGGATTATAGTATTGCCCAAAACGGCCTCCAGAACTTTGGCACAGAATCAGAGGATGAATCAGGGGTACAGAGCCTCTAGAACAGAGACTGGTCAGCCTACTTCTGGAAAGTCAAGGAAATCAAGAATTGCTAGTCATTTAGATTGCTGCCTCAGAGGAAGGAAGCCTTCGAGCCTCTGAAACTGTGAGCCAATAAATTCCCATTTTATATACCAACCCATTGTGTGGTATTTAGCATAACAGCCTGGAAAGTAAGACAGTTCAAAATTCCTATGTTAGCAAATCTGAAGAAAATAAGCAGTCTTGTGTTTTTTAAATGTTTAAAACAGGTATATTTTAGACAATTTGATAGAAATTGAAAGCATTCTAAAAGTAAACCCACTGAAGCTGTATGATGTCATCTACCTGCAGCCAGGTCAAGAAATGAGCTGATTAATCAGGAAGTACCCCATCACTGATAAGAATCACATACAAAGCATAAAGAACCAGTGTTCCAGGAACTTCTGCTGAGAACTGATCATACTCTTTAATGCTTTTCCTTAACCAAAAAATATTGGGTGACCCTAAAAGAGAAGAGGCATTTATGATTCACCAAAAATATACCACCATATTCTAGCAATTGTGTTCCACCGTAAACCTGCCTAGATAAAAATTCCCTTGTCCTTAGAAACTTAATTTTGAGAATAGAAAGGTCTGTATCACTATATTAGTTTTCTCTGGCTCCTGTAACAAATTACAACAAAATTGGAACTTAAAACAAAACCAATTTATTATCTTACAGTTCTGTAATTCAGAAGTCTGAAATGGGTCCCAGTTGGCTAAAATCCAGTATTGACTAGGCTGTCTTCCTTTCTAGAGGCTATAGACTTCCATTTCTTTGCTTCTTCCAGTTTCTAGAGACTGCCCCCTTCCTTGGCTCCTAGCCCTAACTTTAAAACTAGAAATGTCATGCTGTCTTTCCCAAGTTTCCCTTTTACTCTTTTAAAGACTCTGTTATTCTATTGTGTCTACCTGGATGAAAGCAAGTCTAGGATTTAATTTAAAGACTGACATGAGGATAGTCTCTGTGATTTATTTTGGTTATTTCTACTGTTTTTTTAAATTACAGGTCTCTGATTGGCTTTCTGATGTGTTTAATGTTTTGGCAAATGTATTTATTATTTTCTTTATTTTAGATATTGTATCTTTCAGTTTAGAATTTCCATTTTTAAATTTTTGAATGGAATCTAGTGTTTTGGAGAAATTCCACAGTATTTCATCAATTTTCTTCATCTCTAGTTTTGAACAGTGTTATTAATCAGAATTACTGTACTAATTTTAAAGTTTTCTTCCATTAATTCCGATATTTGGAAAACATGTAGGTCTGATGGTTTCCTTTTTCCCAAGAGCTTCCCTCTGTCTGGGAACAGGCTGGATTTTCATCCTTTCAACCTCACAGGGAGTGGGCAAATGCCTTCAGGGAATAAATGGCTGCAGAAAGTTGTCAGCCCACCACTGGAAGATTTTCATCTCTGTAGAATCTTAACCACCCTTTTTTTCCTTTTTAAATTTGTGTTTAATTATCTTTTTTTAAAAAGACACATAGATCACAGAAAACATTACATTAAAAAATATGAGGTTTCCATATACCCCCTACTCCCTCCCACTCCACCCACATCAACAACCTCTTTCATCATTAAGGCACATTCATTGCATTTGGTGAATGCATTTTGGAGCACTGCTACACCACATGGATTATAGTTTACATTGTAGTTGACACTCTCCCCCAATCCACTCAGTGGGTCATGGCAGGATATATATCATTGCATATATATCATGCAATATCATTCAGGACAACTCCAAGTCCCGAAAATGCCCCCACATCACACCTCTTCTTCCTTCTGCCTGTGCTCTACAACTCCCACGGTCACTGTCTCCACATCAGTGACACAATTTCTTCCATTGCTAAAGTCACAATAGTTCTATGGTATAAGTGCAACCCTGTGATGACATCCTGACTCATTTCGAAGTCTCTTAGCCATATAAACTCATAAAGTTACACACTACAACTGAAGGAGTGCTGAGTTCCTAGCTGGGGGAGCTCTCTCACATTCCCCAATGGAACAGCAAGAATCCCTCAAGCGCAAGGGCAAAGACCAATGAAGAAGGATAGTTCAATGATGGCCCTTGATACTGCTGACTATGCTTATGAGCCTATGTGCTTGAAATCCAACTAGGCCTAGAGTGGCAGGGTGCATAACATTTATCCCTGAGACCCTCCACGTCACACAAATTTGGTCACTCTCTAAGCCAGACTCAGCATGTGAATGTATTACCTTCCCCCCAGCATGGGGCATGACTTCTGAGGATGAGCCTCCCTGGTACCAAGGTATTGATAGCAATCACAAGCTAGTGATGCAACTAGAAAAGACCCTGAATGAAAGGGGGAGATGGTAAAGACAAATGAGTTTTTCGTTTTTTTTATTATCCTTGATTTTAAAAAGATACATAGTTCACACAGAATGTTACACTAAAAAATATAAGATCTTCATATATCTCATTCCCCACAACCTCCACTACTCCCCCATCAACAACTTCATTCATTAGTGTGGTAGATTCATTGCATTTGATAATTACATTTTGGAGCATTGCTACACAGCATGGATTATAGTTTACATTGTAGTTTTCACACTCTCCCAGTCCATTCAGTGTGTTATGGCAGGATATATAAAGTCCTGCATCTGTCCCTGCAATATCATTGTGGTTCTAAAAATGCCACAATGTCACAACTCTTTTTCACCCTCCTGGCCTTCATCAACTCCTGTGGCTATTGTCTCCACATCAGTGATATAATTTCTTTCATTGCTAGAGTCATAATAATTCTATAGTAGAATACCAGTAAGTCCATTCCAATTCATGTTTTATTCCTCCATCCTGAGGCCCTTGGGATGATGATGTCCACTCCACCTCTAAATCAAGAGGAGGCTTAGATCCCATATGTATGATTGTTGGAATTCTCCTGCTTGCAGCTAAAAAATCTATCAATTCCCTGGTGTGATGGTTGCCAATCCTCACCTACCTCTTAGCTGACCAGGGTAATTACAATGAACCAGAGAGTAAGTGTTACAACTCTGCTAAGGGTCAGGGCTGGCACATAGACAGTCCTGAGATTCAAGTCTCCTGAGCATACAAAAACCCCAGTGCCAACCACAGGTTCAGTAAAAGTGACAGAAGAGGCATACATAGAGTGGTAACAGCTGAGTCCAAGTACATCACACTAAGGAGCACAAAATCCAAAGTAGGGCCCATAGGCAAGGTATTGAACTCCAGAGCCATCTGTCGTGACTGTAGGATCTGTGTGTCTCCATAGCCTTCAGGAGCACCTCTACCTGCGGTAGTATCTACTTTGGCTATCTCTGAGATCCTGCTGAGATGTGCATAAGTGTTACCCCTCTCATGATCTCCTGACTCATTTCGAAGTCTCTTAGTCATATAAACTCATTTGTCTTTACCATTTCCCCCTTTTATTCAAGGTATATTTTTTCTTTTCTTTTTTTTAAATTAAACCGTTTAAATTTATGGAGACCCATCTTGTGAAACAATATATAGTCAATCCTAGAGTAGGTTCTATGAGCAATTGACAAGAATGTATACCTGCTTGTTTGTTGTGCAATGCTCTATTAGGTCTTTTTTTTTTAGTTACATTTTTTTTCTCTTTATTTTATTTTAAATGTTACATTAAAAAAATATGCAGTCCCCATATACTCCCCACCCACTTTACCCCACTCCTCCCATATCAACTACCTTTTTCATCATCATGGGACATTCATTGCATTTGGTGAATACATTTTGGAGCACTGCTGCACCACATCGTTACTGGTTTACATTATAGTTTACTTACACTTTCCCCCAGTCCACTCAGTGGGCCATGGCAGGACATGCAATGTCCAGCATCTGTCCCTGCAGTACTACCTAGGACAACCCCAAGTCCTGAAAATGCCCCACATCATATCTCCTCTTCCCTCTTCCTACCTGCTGCAGCTACAATGGCCACTTTCTTCACATCATTGGTATATTTTCTTCCATTACAATAGTTCCATAGTAGAATATCAGTAAGTCCACTCTAATCCATACTCTACTCCTCCATCCTATGGACCCTGGAATGGCTATATCCACCCCACCTCTATATTGAGAGGGAGCTTAGATTCCATATGAATGATGGATGCAATTCTGCTTACAGTTGTAGGTACTCCTGGCTCCCTGGAGTGTGTGGTGGTTAACCTTCACTTCCCTGTTAGTTGGCTGGGGTAAGTCCAATAAACTAGAGGGTAGGAGTTGCAAGTCTGCTGAGGCTCAGGGCATGGCTATCACATGGACAGTCCAGAGATTCAGGTCCCCTGAGTATACACCAACCCCAGCACCAATCACAGGTTCGGAAAAAGTAACAGAAGAGGCATTTGTAGAAAGATCACATCTGAGCCCAACTCCATCACACTCAGAAACACAAACTCCAAAGAAGAGCCAACTGACATGACACTGAACTCCAGAGTCATCTGCCATGACCATAGAACCTGTGGGTCTTTGTAGTACTCAGGAGAACCAATACCTGGGATGGTATCTACTTTGACTGTCTCTGGGGCCCTGCTGAGGCATGCATAAGCACGACCCCTCTGATGACCTCCTGACTCTTTTTTGGAGACTCATAGTCATATAAATTCATTTGCCCTTAACATTTCCCCCTTTTATCTAAAGTCATAAAGCAGTTTTTAACACTTGCTATTACATGTAGGCTGAGACATTCTGCTGGTCTGAGTTGATCTTTTTATTCAAGGTCTTTTTCTAGTTACATCGTCAGCTGCTGCTTGGTAGTAATCCCTCAGCACCAGGGATGCTTATCCCTGGGAGTCATGTCCCATGCTGGGGAGAATGTAATGCATTTACATGCTGAGTTTGGCTTAGAGAGTGGCCATATTTGAACAACATGGAGGCTCTCAGGAGGTAAATCTTAGGTACCCTGTAGCTCTAGGCCTAGTTCTCATTTCAGGTGCACAGGCTCATAAGCATAGTCACGAGTATCAAGGGCTCATTGTTGGACCATCTTTCTTTATTGGTCTTTGCCATTGCACTTTGGGGAATGTTGCTGTTCCATTGGGAAATGTGATAGAGCTGCCCTGGCTAGGAACTCAGCACTCCCTCAGTTGTCATTTTTAACTGTAACCACTATGAAAATATCCAAACATTTTTATGTACCTTGTATACATGCCCTGGAGGACTCCCTCCCAACCATGTGCCCCCTATCAATAACTCCCCACACCAGTGTTCATCCCCTGCCATAGTTGAACCTCTCTATGGTCCAAAACTTTTTAAAAAATGAAGCATAATATATTGCCAGGTTCCATTATTAGTAAAATGGAATATAGTGATGGGTTTAAAGGTTAGATATAGAATACACAGTAATTTAGAAAAATTAAATAAAGTAAAAATAAATTGGGGTATCCAAAATGAAAAAATGAAAAAAACTTTGTTTTTGATGTTTTGCCTTTCATCACTGCAATAAGTGTTGCCTTGAATGTACAGTGGTAAGGCAATTTCTTCTATTTCTTCCTCACTGTCTACATCCTTTCTTTTTCTTTTTCTTTTTTCTTTTGTAATTATTAAGTTTGTCTTCACAAAAGCTTTAGATCACAGTAATTCATATATACAATATATGGTACTCCCACACATGAAACACTTTGTCCTTTCCCCAGCAATGATCTTTTTACATGTTTATATTTGTTGCAACTGATACATAGATGTTGAAACAATAGCTTTCAAACATAGTTCCACTTGGGTTTACATCATGGTTTATGTTTAGATGATACAATTTTCTAAATTTTTAGTTATCTTATGTTTTACATTATGGATTATATTTTAGCCTATAGGCTTTTATACATTTTTGGTGTAATTTAACATGTCATATATCCATCTTTGCATGATCTTGTAGAACACTTCCATTGCCCCACAGTTACACTGATTCCATCTATTCAATACCTGTTTCCCCTTCCCCTCAGGGCCTACAGTAACAATCGCTCTTCTTTACTTGAAGGAGCATATTCAGAGATACTTGCATGAATGTTGAGGGCTTGACATGTTCAACTGCCCTAACCCATTGGGAGCCACCAATTCTCTCAAGAGATACAATTCTCTCTATTTGAGAACATCAATCCTCCCCAGGATGTGGGTATACCTTCACTCTCATTGTATGAGTCTCCACTCAATGATATAATCCACTATGACAAAATAAGCACTCACACACTCCCTAGAAGCCTACCTTATATCACATGCCCCACCTTAAGCTTTTTAAACAGGTAAGCTTCCTTATTATATTTTCTAAAAAGTTTTCTCAACATTATAGTTTCGACCACATACCTGGCAATCTTTTATGGTCAAATGTTCCCCCACCTTCCCCCCAATTTCTTGGGCCATCTTACCCATTCTCCCATCCTTAGCTTCCTCAAGTGGCAAAGTCCCACCCAAAGGTATCCCTAACCCCCATTTTATCCCTTCCCTGTACAAATACTTACCTCCAGCTTATCATAGATTTCACCCAGGTAGGTGTCAGCTTGCAAAACCTTCCTCTACCCCCTAAATTCCTTTAAGCCTATCATCTGATCTCTAGCTCTAGGAGACAGCTTGGTTTACTTATTTATCAGTGAGGTCATGTAGTATTTGTCCTTCAATGCCTGGGCTGCTTCACTCAACATAAGGTTCTCAAGATTCATCCATGTTATGGCACGTGTTTGTTCTTTATTTGTTCTTATAGCTGAATAGTATTCCATCGTATGTATATACCACATTTTATTTATCCATTCATCTGCTGTTCGCCATTTGGGTTGATTCCAACTTTTGGCAATACTGAATAGTGCTGCTCTGAACATTGGAGTGCATATATCAGTTTGTGTCCTTGTTTTCAGTTCTCCTGGACATATACTCAGTAGTGGAATTCCTGGGTCATATGGCAAATCTATAGTTAGTTTTCTGAGAAACCGCCAAACTGTCCTCCAGGATGGCCGGATCCTTCTACATTCCCACCAGGAATGGATGAGTGTTTCCATTCCTCCACATCCTCTCCAGCACTTGTAGTCTTCTGTTTTTTTTAATTTTTGATTGCTACCTGTCTTATGGGAGTAAGATGGTATCTCATTGTACTTTTGATGTGCATTTTGCTAAAAGCTAGTGATTTTGTGCATTTTTTCATGTGGTTTTTAGCCATTTGTATTTCTTCTTTGGAGAAGTGTCTGTTCAAATCTTTATCCCATCTTTTAAATGGGTTGTCTGTCTTTTTTTTTTTTTTTGAGATATAAGATTTCTTTATATATGCAGGATATAAGTCTCCTATCAGATGTGTGGTTACCAAATATTTTCTCCCATTGTATAGGCTCTCTTTTCACTTTCTTGACAAACTCCTTTGAGGTGCAGAAGGCTTTAATTTTGAGGAAGTCCCATTTATCTATTTGTTCTTTTGCTGCTCGTGCTTTTAGTGTGAAGTTCATGACGCCATTTCCTATTACAAGGTTCTGTAGATGCTTCCCTACATTGCTTTCCAAGGTCTTTGTGGTTTTGGTTCTTATATTTAGGTCTTTGATTCATCTTGAGTTGAGTTTTGTATAAGGTGTGAGTTGGTAATCCTCTTTCATTCTTTTATATATGCATATTCAGTTCTCTAGGCACCATTTGTTGAAGAGGCCATTCTCTCCCAGTTGAGTGGGTTTGGTGGCCTTGTCAAATATCAAATGACTGTATATATGAGGATCTTTATCAGAACTCTCAATTCAGTTCCATTGTTCAGTGTATCTATCCTTGTGCCAATACCATGCTGATTTCATTACCATAGCTTTGCAGTATATCTTGAAGTGAGGTAGTGTGATTCCTCCAATTTCATTTTTCTTTTTCAATATGTTTTTGACTATTCAGGGTCTCTTTCCTTTCCAAATAAATTTCATAGTTAGTTTTTCTAGTTCATTAAAGAATGCTGTGTTGATTTTTATTGGGATTGCATTAAATGTGTAGACCAGTTTTTGGTAGGATAGATGTCTTAATAATATTTAGCCTTCCTTTTCATGAATAGGGAATATTCTTCCATTTATTTAGGTCTTCTTTGATTTTCTTGAACAGTATTGTATAGTTTTCTGTGTATAAGTCTTTTTCATTTTTAGTTAAATTTATTCCTAGGTATTTGGTTTTCTAATTTACTATTTTAAATGGTATTTTTTTCTAGATTTCCTACTAAGATTGCTCATTATTGGAGTCTTTTACATCTTTATTTAAATTTATTCCTAGGTATTTGCTTTATTAATTTACTATTGTAAATGGTATTTATTTCTTGATTGCTTTCTAATATTGCTCATTATTGGTGTACAGGAATGCTACTGATTTTTGCACATTAATCTTATAACCTGCAACTTTACTGAACTCATTTGTAAGTTCTAGAAGCTTTCTTGTAGACGTCTCAGGGTTTTCTATGTATAGGATCATGTCATCTGCAAATAGTTAAATTTTGACTTCTTCCTTTCCAATTTGGTTGCCTTTTATATCTAGTTCTTGCCTCAGTGCTCAAGAAAGTACTTCTAAGACAATGTTAAATAGAAGGGGTAATAGTAGGCATCTTTGTACTTTTCCTGATCTTAGAGGGAAGGATTTTAGGATTTCACCATTGTAAATGATGTTAGCTCTGGGTTTTTCATATATATCTTTATCATGTGCAGAAAGTTTCCTTCTATTCCAATTTGCACTGCTTTTATCAAGAAAGGGTGCTGTATTTTGTCAAATGCTTTTTCTGCATCTATAGATATGATTATTTGATTTTTTTCCCTTCAGTCTATTTATATGGTGTATTACATTAATTGATTTTCTTATGTTGAACCACCTTTGCATACCAAGAATGACCCCCACTTAGTCATGGTGTATAATTCATTTAATGTGTTGCTGAATACAAATAACCAAATATTTTCTTGAAGATTTTCATGTGTAGGTTCATTAGAGAGATTGGTCTGTAATTTTCCTTTCTTGTGGTGTCTTTGTTCAGCTTTCGTACTAGGGTAATGTTGGCATCATGGAATGAGTTAGGTAATGTTCCTTCTATTTTGATTTTTTTGGAAGAATTTGAGCAAGATTGATGTTACTTATTTCCAGAATGTTTGGTAGAATTCACCTCTGAAGCCATCTGGCCCAGGGCTCTTATTAGTTCTGAAGTTTTTAATAACTGATTCCATCTTTTTACTTGTAATTGGTTTGTTGAGATCATCAATTTCTTCTTTCATCAGTGTAGGGTGCTTATGTGTTTCTAGGAATTTGTCCATTTCCTCTAAATTGTCCTTCTTGTTGGAATATAGTTTTTCAAAGTATCCTTTTAAGATAGTCTTTATTTCTGTGGGGTCAGTGGTCATATTTCCTTTCTCATTTCTTATTTTTTTGTTTGCATCTGCTCTCTTTTTTTCTTTGTTAGCCTAGGTAAGTGTTTGTTAATTTTATTGATCTTCAAAGAACTAGCTCTTGGTTTTGTTATTTTTTCAAGTGCTTTCTTATTTTCTATTTCATTTAGTTCTGCTCTGATCTTTGTTATTTCTTTCTTTCATCTTCTCAAGGGCTTTTTCTAGGTGAATCAACAGCTGGTTCTTGGAAGTAATACCTTGGCACCTGGGAGGCTCATCTCCAGGAGTCATGTTCCACACTGGGGGGAAGGTAATGCATTTACACGCTGAGTTTGGTCAAAAGAGTGGCCATATTTAAGCAACATGGAGGCTCCCAGGGGGTAACTCTTAAGCAACCTGCAGCTCTAGGTGTAGTTGAAATTTCCCGCATACAGGCTCCTAAGCATAGTAATCATTATCAAGGGCCCATCATTGGACCATCCTTCGTCACTGGTCTTTGCCCTTGCACTTGGGATTGTTGCTGCTCCACTGGAGAGTGTAACAGAGTTCCCCAGAATGGGAACTCAGCACTCCCTCAGTTGTCATGTGAAACTCTACCCATTATGTCAATATCCAGTGAATATCCAAACATATCTATATACCCCATATGTATGCCCTGGAGAACTTTCTCCCACCCATGCATCCCCCATCAATTATACTCCCCATCAGTTCTCCCCTGCCATAGTTGAACCTTCCTATGATCCACAACTTCTTCAAAAATGAAGCCTAATATATTGCCAAATTCAATTAATAGGAAAATGAAATAGTAATGACAGGTTTAAAGATTAGAAATAGAATACATGGTAATTTAGAAAAACTATAAAATAGAGTAAAAAATAAATTGGAATATTAAAAACATGAAAATATGATAAAGTCTTTTACATCTTTAGTTAAATTTATTCCTAGGTATTTTGATTTTTTTAATTTACTATTGTAAATGGCATTTTTTCCCTTGATTTCCTCCTTGGATTGCTCATTATTGGTGTACAGATATGCTACTGATTTTTGCACATTGCTCTTATGACCTGCGAAATTCCTGAACTCATTTATAAGTTCTAGAAGCTTTGCTGTAGATTTCTCAGGGTTTTATATGTTTAGGATCATTTTGTCTGCAAATAGAGAAATTTTGACTTCTTCTTTTCCAATTCGGATGCCTTTTATATCTGTTTATTGCCTCAGTGCTGGTTCAAGTATTTCTAACACAATGTTTAATAGGAAGGGTGATAGCGGGCATCCTTGTCTTGTTCCTGATCTTAGTGGGAAAGATTTTAGGATTTCACCATTGTAAATGATGTTAGCTTTGGGTTTTTCGTATATACCTTTATCATGTTCTGAAAGTTTCCTGCTATTCCTATCCTTTGCAGTGTTTTTATCATGTAAGGGTGTTGTATTTTGTTAAATGTTTTTTCTGAGTCTATAGATATGATCATGTGATTTTTTTCCTTCAATCTGTTTGTGTGGTGTATTACATTGATTGATTTTCTTATGTTGAACCATCCTTGCATACCAGGGATGAAATCCACTAGTCATGGCGTATAATTCATTTGATGTGTTGTTGAATATGATTAGCAAGGATTTTGTTGAGGGTTTAGCATCTAGGTTCATTAGAGAGATTGGTCTGTAATTTTCCTTTCTTGTGGTGTCTTTGACTGGCTTTGGTGTTAGGATAATTTGGCATCATAGAATGATTTAGGCAATGTTCCTTCTATTTTGATTTTTTGGAAGAGTTTAAGCAAGATTGGTGTTACTTATTTCCAGAATGTTTGGTAGAATTCACCTGTGAACTTGTCTGGCCCAGCGTCCTTCTTAGTTGGGAGGTTTTGAATGATATTTATTTATTTATTTATTTTTGTTTTATTGTCTTTCTTTAAAAATACATAGATTACAAAAATGTTATGTTAAAATATATAAGAGGTTCTCATATACATCACACCCCACATCCCCCTCCTCCCACATCAATTTCTTCTTTCATCAATGTAGGCTGCATTTGTGTTTCTAGGAATTTGTCTATTTCCTCTAAATTGTCCTTCTTGTTGGCATATAGTTTTTCAAAGTGTCCTCTTATGATAGTCTTAATTTTTGTGGGGCCAGTGGTGATATACCGTTTCTCACTTCTTATTTTGTGTATTTGATTCTTCTCTCTTTTCCCTTCATTAGTCTCACTAAGTGCTTGTAAATTTTATTGATCTTCTCAATGAACCAGTGCTTTGTTTTGTTTAATTTTTCTTGTTCTTTCTTATATTCTAATTCATTTAGTTGTGCTCTGATCTTTGTTCTTTCTTTCTTCTTACTTCGGTGTTAGATTGTTGGTTTTTTACTAATCCCTCCAAGTACAGAGTTAGGTCTAGATTTTAGCTTTCTTCCCTTTTAACATTTGAATTATGACTACGAATTTCCCACTCAATACAGCTCTTTCTGCATCCCACAATTTTTGATATGTTGTGTTGTCGTTTTCATTAGTTTCAAAGTAGTTTCTAATTTCTTTTTGAGATTTCCTACTTGACCCACTGTTTTTCTAAGAGTGTGTTTTTAAATTCAATATCTGTGCTTAATCTGGTTCTCTGACCCTTACAGATTTCCAGATTCATTGCACTGTGGTTAGAGACATTATTTCATATAATTTCAATCTTTCTGAATTCATTGATATTTTCTCTGTGGCCTAGTATGTGGTCTATCTTGGAGAAAGATACATGTGAGAAGGATGTAGTGTTCTGTATATGCATATTAGGTCCAGATCCTCCAATATATTATTCAAAGTCTTGTTTCCTTATGGAGTCTCTGTTGAGATATCCTGTGGAATGGTGATAATGGTGTATCAAAATTCCCTCTGTAATTGTAGAGGCATCTATTTCTCCACTTAATTTTTCCAGTGGAAGTTTTTCTCTAAGGGAGGGACTTAGTTCCACAAGAAATAGAAACCCGTGGTTTTACCTTGACCAATCACTTTTTTGTTTCACTCTCTCCAGATTGATGTCCAGAAATCTCCTGCTTTCTGGGTTCCCGAAATAGCTCACTCAGGTAGGATTTTGTCTCATGAATTTTGAGGCCCCCTAGTTACATTCATACATGTTTATGAATGTTCTTTCTTCTTGAAAGGTCACTCCTTTTACTAATATGTAGTGTCCATCTTTGTTTCTCACATAGTTTTGCATTTAAAGTCTATTTTGTCCAATATTAGTATAGCTACTCCTGCCTTTTTTGGGTTATTGTTTGCTTGTAAGATTGTTTTTGAGTCATTCTCTTTCAACGTCCTTGAATCCCTGGGACTAAGATGGTTTTCTTGTAGACAGTGTATAGATGGGTCATATTTACTCATCCATTCTGCCAATCTGTTTCTCTTAATAGGTGACTTTAATCCATTGACATTCAATGTTATTACTTTCAAGGAATTACTTACATTAGCCATATTTTGTTTGGATTTGTGTATGTCATATGATTTTTTTATTTCTCTTTTTGTCTTTTTAGTTGTTCTTACACTCTTCTCCAACTCTGTCTCTCTAGTTTTTTTTTTCTTTCCGCCTGCAGAACTCCCTTTAGTATTTCTTGAAGGGCAAGCTTCTTATTGGCGTACTCTCTTAGTTTCTGCTTATTTGTGAATATTTTGAATTCTCCATCATTTTTGAATGCCAACTTTGCTGGTTAGACAATTCTTGACTGGAAGTTTTTTTTTTTTTTTTCTTTTAGTATATTTACTATTTCATACCACTGCCTTCTTGTCTCCATGGTTTCAGATGAGAAATCAGCACTTAATTGCATTGAGCTCTGCTTGTATGAGATGGCTCTCTTTTCTCGTGCTGTCTTCAGTATTTTCTTTGTCTTGAGCATTGAATAATCTGACAAGTATATGTCTTGGGGTAGATCTTTTGGGATTTATACAGTTTGGTGTGTGTTTCACTTCCTGGATATGTACTTACATCTCCCTCAATAGGTTTGGGAAATTTTGAGCCATTATTTCCTCCAATATCCCTTCTGTCCCCTTTCCCTTCTCTTCTCCTTCTGGGATGCCTGTAATGCATATGTTAGTGCATTTTGAGTTGTCATTGAGATCCCTAAGTCCCTGCTGGATTTTATCTATCTTTTTATATATCAATTCTACTATCTGTTTGATTTCAGATGTACTGTCTTCCATTTCACAAATTCTTTCCTCTGCCTCTTCAAATTTCCTGTTATTTGCTGAGCGTGGATTTTTGATTTCTAGGATTGTGCCATTCATCACCATTATAACTGTTATCTTTTTTGCATATATTTACAATTTCTTCAGTATGCTCTCCAAGTGTTTTCTTAATATCCTTAATCTCTTCCTTCACTTCATTGAGTTGGCCCGTGATATTTGTTTGGATAATTTTGATTAGTTTTTCAATGTTTCGTTCCTCTTCCTTTTTTTTTTTTTTTTCCAGTTTGTTCATTGGATCGGTGATGTTTTCCTGATTATTGGTATGGTTTCTATTTTTTTGTTGTTGTTGCTGTCTGACCATCATTTTATCTTGATTTGTTTGTTCAATTGATTACCTTCTCTTTGTAGTCTTGGGTTTTATTTAGGTTCTGCTTTTGTGTGTTTGTTAAGTTTTCACTTTGACACTTTGTTCTTCTTATTCTATTTCCTCTTGTTGTCTAAGTTACCTTGAAGGAAAAAGATTAAGACCAGGGAAAGCAAAAGAGGTAAGAAATGAAAAAGTATATTAGTAATATGGATAGTAAATTATAGTGGAAGAACCATATAAGACCTAGGAGAATGAATATTAAACTCATGTAAGCAGTGTAGAGTTATAGGAATAAAAAAGTGGAGTACCTACAATGAAATGGGAAATTGAATATGAAGAAGAATATAATATGACTTAAAAGGCCAGCATGATCAGGATAGAGGAAAAGAGAAAAGAAAGGACATTAACATAAATAGTTAATAAAAAATAGAAAACAGAATAGAAATGTTAGAAATAAAAAGGAAGAAAAATTGGGGCTAAACAAAGAAAGGTGGGATACAAGAGCAACAACAGAAGGTGAGAGAAATAAAGATGTAGGAAGGAAAAGCGATGGCATTGGTAGTCAAAATCAGTACACATAGAAAAGAGGAAACTGATGATGAAGAAGTATAGCAAACAAGAAACAAGCCAGCAGCACCTAGTAGAAGAAAAGAAAAGCTATGGGGGCGGGTAAAAGCATGGGGGGATAAAGAGCAAGGACAGACAAGAAAACAAACAAATGAAAAATCCAGACAAACTCTCCAGACAAAAAACAGACGAACTCCAAGGATTAACCAAATGTTAAGAAAAACCTGACTTTCCTCTTAACACCCTTGTGGAGCTTGTCAGGCTGCTGGTGTATATCAATTACTCTGCAGCTTTCAACCTGCAGATTTTGAAGTAGGTTTTAGTGAGTAAACTAAGTTAAATTTTGTAACAAACATAATCACTTTTTTTTTTGTTTTTAGGAAAAATAAGAGACCCAATGGAAGCTAATACAAGGTTAATGTCTATGTTTTCCCCGTCTCAAAATATCAGCTACATGTTTAATATCCCAGTGGGTCACTACTATAAGAGGAGCCAGGAACTGAAGCAGAGAGCTTGCACATTCAAGACTGAAACTCCTCCACTGAGCCAAACCTTCCTTCTGGGTCAACCTGCTCTTCAAAAAGCATCCCCTTCCTGGAACAGGATTGATTCTTTGCAATTGAATAAACTGCTTAGGAGTCTGACCTTCCCATTTTCTCCCTTCCTCACTTCCCTCTCTCTCAGGACAGCAGGAAGCCTGTGTGAGAGTTCCCCTCTGAGATTCAAATGGGACTCTGGTGAACCAACTCATCACAGAAAACAATGACTCTCAGTCTCTTTGAGAAAGAGCACCCACACCCTCCTGGAAATCCTAAATATGCTCTTGGAAGCCTACTAAGCACTTCCTACCACCCCCTCCCTTAGGTGTATTGTACAGGACTAGTTAATTGTCTGAATCCACATTCTCCCAGACCAATTTTCCCTATGCCAGGGCATTTCAGCAGATTCACTTCTCACCTCTTCCTAGTTTTTCCTCAAACCATCTGGTATACTCCTCAAAACTCAAAAAGGGGGGTCTAGACAATTGAACCCACACTTGTCAGACCCCTCTGCTCCCTTCATCAGAACCCTCCCTCTCTTGGTTTTGTCTGAGACCCAGTGGGGTTCACAGAATGCTGGGCTTCAGGTTTCTGGGAACACCTGTTTTGGGGAATACAGCATTCAGGGAACATGAGTTGGGGGATCATGGGGTCGGAGAACACCGTTTCGGGGAATGTGGGGTTCTGGTAGCGTGGGTTCGGGGGTTGTGGGTTCGGGGAACACAGTTTTGGGGAACACAGGCTCAGAGATTGCAGGTTCATGGAATGTGGGGTTCAGGGAATGCCACTATGTGACCAGTGGGGTTCAGGGAACTGTGTAGCTACCTGCCCCAAGGGAGGGACTTAGCCTTCCCACAGCTCCACAAGAGCCAGAAACCATGGTTTTACCTTGACCAATCACTCTTGTTGCACTCTTGAGACTGATGTCCAGAAATCTGCTTTATGCGTTCCCAAAACAGCTCACTTAGGCAGGATTTTGTCCCCGCTCAGCCGTTTTTTTTGTAGGAGAGATGATGTACACTTACTCTGACGCCGTCATGCCCTGTGTCCTCTTAACCCCTCATGTCCTCATTGTTTCAAAGCTTTGTTGAAGCCTTTAACTATGCATGCATATATACACATATATGTATGCGTATATAATGTATCTATGCAAGGATCCATATACATACATACATGCATAACACATGTCCCAATATGTTTATTTACTTATGTGTATTATCAGGTTCTCTAGTGAAACAAACAACTGAAGATATCTCTAAATAGATATAAAATGAGATTTTATAAAATTATCCCATGCAACTGTGGATATGTACAATTCTAAATACTGTAGGGCCTTCTGCAAATCAGTGCTCTTTTTTTTAATTTTTTTAAATTGATTTTGTAAAAATATTACATTAAAAAAAATATGAGGTCCCATTCAACCCCACCACCCCCACCCCACCACTCCCCCACAGCAACACTCACTCCCATCATCATGACACATCCATTGCACCTGGTAAGTACATCTCTGGGCATCTCTGCACCCCATGGTCAATGGTCCACATCAAGTCCCACACTCTCCCTCACTCCATCCAGTGGGCCCTGGGAGGACTCACAACATCCGGTGATTGCCCCTGAAGCACCATCCAGGGCAACCCCAAGTCCCAAAGGCGCCTCCACATCTCATCTCCTCCTGCCACTCCCCACACCCCTCAGCCACCATGTCCACTTTTCCCACTCCAAAGCCACCTTTTCTCTGTGGACCTTGGATTGGCTGTGTCCGTTGCACCTCCCTGTCAAGAAGAGGCTCAGATTCCACATGGATACTGGATGCAATCCCCCTGCTCTCAGTTGTAGGCACTCTAGGCTCCATGGTGTGGCGGCCGTCCTTCTTCAACTCCATCTTAGCTGAGTGAGGTGAGTCCAATAAATCAGATTGTAGGAGCTGGAGTCTGCTGAGGCTCTGGGTCCAGCCATCACACTGTCAGTCCAGAGATTCAAATTCCCTAAATATATCTTAAACCCCAACACCAACTGCAATTCCAGTAAAGTAGCATGAAAGTCTTATGAAAAGAGATCCCATCTGAGTCCAGTTTTATCACGCAGAAACACCAGCTCCAAAGAAGGGCCATCTGACATGGCAGTGAACCCCATAAATCAGTGCTCTTATGAAGGTCTTAGGTGAGTTCTCCAGGAGACACTGGCTGTCTGAATTAGAGAGGGGAATTCTCTCTGAATGCAGAAATTACTTCCCCTTTTAAGGCCTTCAACTGATTGGATGTGGCATCCATCATTGCTGACAGCAAGCTCCTCAGTTGATTGTAGATGTAATCAGCCTTAGAGCAATCAACTCATTGATGATCAAAGTCCAAGAAATGCCCTTATATTACAATTAGATCAGTTCTTGTTTGACCAAACAACTGGGCACCATTACTTTGCTGAGTTGACACATTAGCCTAACCATCACATTATGTAATTATTTTTAAACCTGGTTTTTCTAGTTCTCAGCAGAAGTATTTGTTTGACCTAGGCTACATCGTCCTGCCCAGAAGTGAGTCAGGGCATCTCTTTAACAGATTAAGTCCACCAGAGTATAGCTTCAGATGAACAAGTTAAGTTTATTGTTTATTACTGCAAGGGATAACATACACACTGGGACCCTGGGACATCTCAGTAAGAGAATATTAGAAAAAGCCTTATTACAGGATATGGGCTTGTTTTAGGTGATTTTGAGGGGGAGGTAGAAGGATGTAGAGCTTTGCTCAGGATTAGATACTATCAGGAAAGAACAGGAAATTCTATTATCAGGAATCTTAATTCTTATGATTTAGGGAGGGTAGACTAAAGTGAGGTTAAAGCTATAATTGGTAAGGAGTCATAATATTAGCTGAAGAGGGGGAGTTGTTTGCATCTTGTGGCTTAGAAAATGTTCATGTTTTCTCCCTGTTCAGACATGATTATGGAGCAGTCTTTTTTTTTTTTTCCTTCAATAGGTCGAGAAAATAAGGAATTAGAACAGTTGCTTAGACTGCTAAATTTTCTCCTTATTTATTAGCATGTATCCATACTTGGAAACTAGTGTTGAGTACTAAAAATGATGAAATTGAGAGCATTTATATGGAAAATTTTCCTATACATGGGGTAAAATAAAGTCTCAGTTATAAAGCGATTCTCAGTTATTTTCAGTTACAGTTAAAGGATGAGATGAGGATAGACAGGTGAGGAATGGAGTAGGCAAAGAAGAAGAAATGATCATTATAGTGGAATGGAATAGCATGCTATAAACTGAACTGGAAACTAATTTGGAGTTGAAAAGAATGAAAGAAGTCCAACATGGCTGTAGTTCAGGGAGAAAGTATAAAAGTGTGCTGTAAGATGCACCTACAGATGTCAGTGACAGGTCAGAGTGTTTAAGTCCTGCTGAAATGTTCCAGTTTTATTCTAAATGCAATGGAAACCTCTTGAAAGGTTATTTTATAGAGGATTAATGTGATTATCTGTATTTTTTTCTTAAGATTTTCAGCTTTATGAATATATTGGGAACAATAGGCAAAAATACCTGTTAAGACTTGACATATTTCAGGCAAAAGTTGATATTTATGTAGACAAGTTATTTAGGTAGTGGAGATGGAGAAAAAGAAAAGATTTTGAGCATTATTTAGGAGACAAAATAGGCAGGATCTTGTTGACTCTGTATAGGAAGGTGTGATGACTGGAAAAGGCAGAGTCAAGTATTTATTCATTTAAGGAATACATAATAATTAGACATTGAGTATAAGCCATAATTTCTCCTTGTCTCAGGAGATACACTAATAGAAATGGTTTCAGGTTACTAAATTGGTAGCATATGGGAAAAGCTAGCATTTACTAAATAGGGAATACTACTGTGCAAATTAATGTGCATATTTTATGTATATATGTATGTATGTATGTTTGTATGCAAGTATGTATGTATGTGAGGTAGTGGTGATGGTTAATAGTACAGAGGAAAGCAGGAAATAAGCATAGTATTTCACATATTGAGTTTGAAATGAAGTAAGTCATCCTAATAGAGAGACTAGGAAAGAATTTTTGGCTGTGAATATACATTTGGGAGTTAAAGACACACAAGATAATTGATTCCATGGGAATCAGTGAGACAGAGAGAGAAAGATTAAAGGAAAAAGAGAGAGAGAGAAAGAGAGAGAGCAAGAAGGTGAAGGGAGAAAATGAAGAACCCAGGAAGATTCCTGAAAATTGTGCTGCTTAAAGACCTCATAACAATGGGAATCCATTTAACCTCTCCAAATACACTAATTTTCAAAATAGATAAACTGCTTCCATCTCTTGAGGCTTCGATCTAAATTCCATATTTGGGAGGTTTTTTAAATTATAATTTTAAGCCTGTTATTGTGATTATTTCCCTTTGGGAAAAGGGAAAGTGGGAGCTATGAGAACGATATTATAATTAGATACTTTTTATTTTGAATACTCTTAATTAGGAGACAAAAGCAACATGGTACTCAGCAGCAGATTTTTGATATTTTACTATAACTGATATTTAATTCACACTTTAAAGCAAATAATATAGTAAGGAAAAGATATCTTTTCTGATAGCCTAGGGCTAAAAGTATTCAGTTATGCCATTGGATCTGATCTCACAAACTTGGCAGGGACTAGGTCTTTCCACATTGCTGAACAGCACATCCTAATTAAGCAGTTTGCACTTTGAGATCAGATTCAACTACTAGGCTTCGTCTTTGAAAATGGTCCTATGTTCTTTGTGGGGTAGGCATGTGTTTAAGTGTTTATTATAGCCTCCTAAAAGATTAAGATTTTTCTAAATGGGTTCTCAGTCCACATGCAGTTCTCAGACTTAATCCTCTATCTTCTGGCTGTTCTCTGTGATTGAGAATACTGAATATAACCTTGTTTACAAAGTGGGAGGCATGGGAAGGAGATACTCCAGGTGAGTTAGCAGGCATTCTTCCCAGGCACTTCATGTCTCTATTAACATGTGAAGGACAGTTGAAGCTGTCATGATTGGAATGGGACTCACAAGGGGAAGAAAATAACAAGTATAAAGAGTGCTGTGTTCTCTAAACAATGGTGACTTTATTTATTTGCATTAAGAGATTCTTTTTTAAGATTATATTTTAAAAGAAACTTAAGATTGCATAAATGTTACATCAAATGTATAGGGGATTCCCATATACCCCATCTCCTCCCCATCAAACACTTTTCCCCATTAACAACATCTTTGATTAGTGCTGTACATTTGTAACAGCTGATGAACACATATTGAATGAAGCATTGCTACTAACCATGGTCTATAGTTTACATTGTAGTTTACACTTTGCATACACATTTTTATAGGTTTTGAAAAAATGTACAGTGGCCTGAATCTGTCATTGCAGTGTCATTCAAAACAATTCCAATGTCCCCAAAATTCCCCATGTTATACCTATTCTTTCCTCTCCACCTCAGAAACTTTGGTGGCCACTGTCTTTATATCAATGATACAAGTTCTTCCATTGTTAGAATAATAAATCTATTTTAGTTCAATGTTGCATTCCCACCTTATGTTTGCTCATTCCTTAATCTTGAGGATTTTAGGATGGTGATGCCCATGCTGTTTCTGATTGGCAGAGGACTTAGATACCATGAAGCAGATGGATGAAACTGTCTTGCTTACCTTGTATATAATTTCTGTTTTTTCAGATGGGCGTTCATCATCATCATTATATTAGTTTTCCTGGACAAATCCAATGAACGGGAGATTGAGTGCTAGCTGAAACTTGCATTAAGAACCTCTTAACAGAGCTCCTGTTCCTTTTTCAGTTTTCATTAGAATGGTCTCTCTTTTTTTTTTTTGTCTTTATTTTTTTAATATTACATTAAAAAAATATGAGGTCCCCATATACCCCCCAACCCTCCTCACCCCACTCCTCCCCCCATAACAACAACCTCCTCCATCATCTTGAGACATTCATTGCACTTGGTGAATACAACTCTGAGCACCGCTGCACCTCATGGTCAATGGTCCTATGTTCCTTTAGCAAAAGCATTGCTGCATACCTAACAGAGTTTGTATGGGTTTTCTATTTAATATTCATTAAAACAAGGTATAGAGGTATAATTATGCCTTTTTCTTTTTAAGAAAAAGTGACTGTACTGCCAAAGTGTTAAAGAACTTAACAGCTCAATTGTTAATGAGCTCTGATGATTAATCAAAGGTATTTACTGCAGCAAATGAGCACATGAGACCATTATCCACAAATGCTTGCTTTCTTTAGTTCGACCTCCTAGATTAAGAAAGTTGTCTTGATATATTGCTGGTTGAGATCACAAAAGCGCCTTAATTTAAAGCTGATGTTTGCTTTTGAAATTATATATAAAAGCATGAATATATTGCAGCTTCAAAAAACATTTCCATAAAATTATCAGTATTTTGAGTTAATGAAGCAGAATCTTTTACCTTATCACACAGGGATTATATCCTGAATTGCTTTTTTAAGATTTTTTTCCCCAAAGCCAGCTAACTAATGAAGAACAAAGTTGAGATTTTTAAAAAATGTACAAACTAGCACTGTTAATTTCTAGTCCAGAAATAATGTTATCCTTTATTTAATTGCACACTTTTTACTTACTCTCCATTTCCTCTCCCATCTATGCTAATTTCAGTTTTGATGGCAGTGCTCTCTGCTACTGACTCCATGTTTCTGAAACAAAAGCATTCATCAAACCTACATTCCAATCTTTAATGTATCTTCCTCCAGAAGAGGAAGTGAAAGATTCCCTGGCGAATCTGCTTAGTCTTTATACTATAAATAATGGGGTTCATCACAGGGGGAACCAGCAGGTAGATATTGGCAATGACCACATGGACAAGTGGAGGGGCATGCTTGGCAAAGCGGTGAGTCATAGACAGGCTCACCATGGGCACATAGAGGACCAGAACAGCCAGGATGTGGGCCAGACAGTTATTGAGGGCACGGAATCTCTCAGTCCAGGTGGCTGTGCTCAAGATACTTTTCAGGATGAGAGTATAGGAGAGCACAATGAGCAGTGGGTCCATCACAATAATAAGCAACACCAGAGCAAATCCATACCAGCTGTTTACCCGAATGTCAGCACAGACCAGGCGAATCATATCCTGGTGGAGGCAGTAGGAGTGAGAGAGGAGGTGCGAGCCACAGAAGGGCAGGCGCTTGAGTAGGAAAAGGGAGGGAAGAACAGCCAGCACACAGCGGCAAATGATGCCTAACCCAATCTTGCCAATGACTTCACTAGTAAGAATAGAGGTGTAATGGAGGGGGCGGCAGATGGCCACATAGCGGTCAAAGGCCATAGCCAAAAGGACAGACGATTCCATGAAAGAGAATCCATGGAGGAAGAAGAACTGAGCAAAACAGGCTTCAAAGCTGATCTTCCGAATGTTTAAGCAGAGGAGTGGCATGACTGTGGGCAGGGTGGTGAGGGTGAGACCCAGGTCAGTCAGGGCCAGCATGGAGAGAAATAGGTACATGGGCTGGTGGAGGGATGTCTCCGTGCGGATGACGTTGAGGATGATGGTGTTTCCCATGATGGAGATGGTGTAGAGGCAGCAGAAGGGGATGGAGATCCAGATGTGGGAAGCCTCAAATCCAGGAATGCCCGTGAGAATGAAGTAGAAGTGGTCTTGGGTGTTGTTAGATAGGTGGGACATGACCGGTGAATGCAGGAGCAAAATCTGTGTAGTCCACATTAAGAAGCACATAAGTGTATTCCATTCATAAGAATCTTATATATAAGTGGCATACTGCTATAGAGTCATTATCTATTCAATCCAAGACCCAAAGAAGTGTCTGGGAATGCTTTTTATTTTAAAGATCAATGAGACATACACTAGCCAAACTCTAAAATAAATTTTATTCAACATTCATATCCTTTTCTATGCACTACAGTGTAGCTTTATGCTTTCTTTAAAATATTGTAATACTTTTCCCACCCACTTTTTATATTCATTTAACAATGGATACTGTTCTCAATATTTCAAATAACTTTCTAATAACTAAGTCCAAAGATTTCTATTAGTCCATTTTTTTTTACTTGAAACCACAGAAAAACAAGAGTCTGCTGACCATTTCCTTCTAATTAATTGAGTGGAAATAGTATTGAGAGAGAGATATCAAAGATAATACCCATGATTCTTGCTTCAGCCAGTGTGGGTTATTGTGACAATTACATTTATTTGGAACACCAGAGTTCAAGGAGACTACAGGTGCAGTCTGTGCATGTTGAGTTTGATGTTCCTAATTGCTATCCAAAAGAAATGACAATTAAGCAGGTGTAATAAGGCCCCAAATCCAGAGAAGTCTGATAGCAGCTGTCTGTGGCATGGTGATGGTAGCTGAGAACCTAGGAATTGGTGTGATAACCTAAAGAAGACTTTAGGGGGAGAAGAAGTAGAGCTAAAACAGATTGGGGAAATTTAATTCATATTGTATTTAACATATGTGAAATAATGTATAATTTAGTAGTTGGGCATATGTGGAAGATAAAGCAAAGAAGATTGTGAAGGATTTCTCAGAATAGTAAGAGCTAAAAAGGACAACGGGAGCTCCGGAGGTCAAGGAAGCAAAAGGAGAGGCCATTATAGTTTAGTGGTGGTCAGACATTAATTAAGATGAGTGCTGAGAAGCATGTCATTATCTTATGGAGATGAATATTGATGAGAACCTTTTGGAAAGACATTTCAATAGAGTATGGGGAAAGAAGATAAAGTACGATGACCTGAGTACTAGATTGATAGGAAGAATTGTAGTTTCTATAGTCCATATATCTACTGGGGCAATGAAGATTTTTTTCTTTGAGTAAAATAATGAATATAATTTGATTAAATGTGTAGTTATTAATTTTTAGAGTATTCTGAGAATGGAAGCTTTGAACATTCTTGTCAGAAAATACACATAGCTCTTAGCAGGTTGAGAGACCCCATAAAGTCTAACCACATGCACCCTAAGTTGTCCACACATGCTAAGTTAAGATTCCTGGGAAACCATTAAACTCAAGAATTTAGAATAACATAAATAAAATGAAGGGAAATGGGAAAAATAAGATAAATACAAACATGGGATTTTTAATTAGAAAAATATTTTTAAACCCAGAATTGGAAAAAAAAAATTAAATCATTTCTTTGAAAAGGTCATTGTAATTTAAAACTCTCTTTACAAATCTGACCCAAAAAGAAACATAATGCAATGAAAGAGACAAAAATGCAGGAAAAGTATAGAGGACAAAAAGAGATAACTAGTAAATAATAAACAATGTTCTCTAGGAATTAAACAATAAACCAAAAGACAAGAGGGCAGAGCAGAAGTTTTTCTAAGCCTCCTAGCATGGAGTCCTAATGGACTTATGGCTGAGGAGTTAGAGAGTTCCAAAATAGATTAAATAATGAACATGTTAATAAGAGAGAAAGTAATTTGTACAAACATCATGGAAAGAAAATCCTAGAGACAAATGCTAGTGTGGTTCACGCACTCCCTGTGCAGGAGGCATGTCCTATTCCAGCCAGGAAATGGCAACTCTGTGATGGCTAGATGAGGCCATCTAACTCGACCATAATAGATATGTATTTATTGTCCCCTGATTTGAAGCACTTACTTCTAACCATAATTTGAGTTCCTTTTTTTTTTTTAAATTTTTTATGTGATGTACAAACTTTTTCATGCATGTGCTACTCCCCTTTCTTTCCATGCTTCAGTTGCCTTTAACCTGGCTAGTGTGAATATTCCAGTAATAGGGAGAAATATTTGGTTTTTGACAGAATCATGTTAATGATCTAATAAGGTTATTACTTTTATTGTAAAAAAATTATATTTTTTTCTTGTATTGTAAAAAATGAATTACTAAAAGTATAATAGTTGCATTTTAGAATGTTCTTGAAAACCAAGATAACACAATTTCTGTGAAACTTACAAATACTTTCTTTCATGGTCCAGAATTTCAAAATTCAATCTGTCCTCCACAGTGAATCATATCCTAATGTTGCTGATGAATACAACTCAGACAATCCATGTGAAGTGCTCGTTGCTAGGGATGGTGGAAAATAGGGGATGAAACAATGAAAGCAGCTACAACATGATTTGCAGAGAACCTCCTATGTGTGAGGCACTGTCTCCAGATCTTTGCTTATTTTAAATCACTTAATTGAACCAATTTTTATAAATGATGAACAAGTGGTTACTAATGAAGGATTAATAATATTTTTTTTCTTTGAAAGCCTGGAAAAGTGATCTATCAATTGTTTTTTAGTTTGAGTAGGAAATAAAAAAAGAGTCATAGAGGAATAAGATGGGTGATATGAGTATTTTGAAAAAGGAAAATGGTGATATCGGTACATGGCATATGCAGGAATTGTCATCCTCTTGTAGGGTCTGAGTGTGGGCCCAATTATAGGCACGGTGGAAACTGATATAGAAAAGGTGATGGAAACAGTATGAGGCTTTGTAGGAGGATGGTGGAGCCATTAAAAGGTATTAAGCCAAGGAGTGACATCACCAAAAAAATTTTAGCCAAAAGAAGGGGAAGTAAGTGAGCAGGCACAAAAGAAGATTGATTTAGGGGGAAACAGAGTTTTCTGAAGAGAAGCAAGTGGGACATACGGGAATGTGTATCTATGCATGTGTGTGAGTGTCAGTGCATGTTTAGAGTGTTGATGGGATGGAAAGGAAACATAGATGCACCATTTCATAGTCCAGCTTAGTAGAGCATTTAAGATTTTCTGAAAAAAATTTTTTTTTTTAACATCAGGACTGACGGGCCCATGATAAGAAAACAGAAACAGAAGTTTAAGGCTTAATATGGGTAAAAATTTTATTCTGTTGTAAGGCAGTTATTTCTAGTCTCTTGAGTGCTTCTCTCATAGGTAAAATTCTTAGGGACTTTCTACCAGGCAGAGTTGGTAAGGATTCCTACATTAGGCATGAAGTTATTTTATTTACCTATTTGACATACTTCCAATACTGCCTCTTCGCTCCAATGACTTGCCCTTGAGGGGTAAAATCTGTATTCAGTGATTAGATCATACTAAGAATAACATTTCTTTACTGTAGGATAAGCTTCTAAACCTTACTCAGGGGTAGTGGCCTGTCTGGTAACCACGAGCCCTCACTGGAGGGCTGTGTGATTTACAAGCTCCTATCTTGTTCAAACTGGTACATTCTCGTTCAGATGCTTTGATTTCATGCTTCCCATGACCCCTGCTCTTTCTGAGACATTGGTTGAGATGTTTGCACTGCAGAGAAGACAAAGTGGGAAAGAAGGGGACACGACCCCGAGGAGTCCAATTTTCAGGGCAGGATTTGTTGAGAGATGATCCCTTGGCACTTACTATCATGCAGTGAAAATGCTTTGACTTCAATGGCCACAGTTTAGGTGTAAAAGGAACGAGGGCACTAGAGCTACTCTTTGAACTCAGGGGGAGGACAATGAAAAATCTCTGGGTGGGTCACTTCATGTTCCTTCTCTATCACATTCCCTCAATTCAGTCCCACCTCCTCTCAATATGTCTGAAAGTGGGTTGGCTTCCCCCTCTCCCTAGTCTCTAGGCAGCATGTCTTGTCCTCATTCCCATGATGTCCCCTCTCCACGTGCCCCTTCCTTAGCACTATCAGTCAGGGACTGTCCTCACCTGTGTGCTCTCTGTTCCCTTAGTGCTCCCTGTGGCTTCTTTGCTCTTCTCTGGGGCTGGAGGTGGTTATATCCCTGGTTGGAACACCGGAGACATGCAGGGAACCCCCTAGAAGGATCCTGAAGGAGTGTGAGGTTTGCGTTCTGAGACCTGAGTCCCTAAGGGACAGAACCAGAAAGTGAGTGAAATAAGCGAGAAACCGTACTATATTCCTGTTACAAATAATTGAGAGGATGTTATTTGGTTTAGGGGAGACAAGTTCTCTCACGAATTAGTTCTGAGCAGCTCCCCTGAAAGGATGGATTATCCTAGGGGACACAAAGGACCATGGCTTACAGGGAGAACTGCACACATTCCTTAAAGGAAATGTTATTGTTAGGGACTGAAAACTTGATTTGAGTTTATGGAAAAAAAAATCTAATTCATTTAAGTTTGCATTTGAAGTATGAAAAACAGCTTCATCAATGGATTTATACTCCACTTCCCTCTAAAAGCATGTTAAGATTGTTGGGAAACAAAGTTTAAAGTCAAAAAGTAATATCTCTTGACTTCAGTGACTTTCCAGACACCTGATTTGAGAAAAGAAAAAATAACAGTAATAATTAATGTAATAGCACCTAACATTTACTGAGTGCTCAAATTGTTCAGCAATTGAGCAGAGCTAGCACAGAAGTTTAAAATGTGATGATTTTGTGAGGTGACATGGGAAGAACCTAGCCCATAATGGCAGATGTTGTCCTGGTGTCCATTAGTTCTCTTCGGCACGTTAGTTCTTTTCTGTATATTGCAGTAAGTATATGGTTTTGAAAGGAGTTGCTGTGTTAGAGCAGACTGGTCCTTTGACATTGTAATGTCATCTGAGGTATGAACAAAATCAGAGTTGATGCAGGGGGAGGCATTACAGATGTCTTGATGAATTTGGGATTTCCTCTTATAGGTCCTAGCTGCTATGTACAGGGAGACTGACTCTTTCTCCTAGGAAAGTTGGTTCAATGCTAAGGCAAAAAGGAACCTTGATGAGTATCATACAGAGACTTTTGCCCGGGATTTTATGTGTGATTTCACCTAGTGTATAGTTTACCCCAGTTAGTAGAAATAGACAACTATGTGTAGGTTCACTGTGAAAAGTCTCTTTTGTCATGTATCACCTAAAGCACAGAGAATTTTGTGTAAATAGGGCTTGTCTTTGTGATTCCTCTTGTGGTCTGACCTCTCTGCTTCTTGGAATCATTCTGGGTCAGGCCAGCTCTACCTCTAAACCATTCACATCGCTGCAAAAGGGAAATTAAGGTTACAGTGCAGAGTATAAAGTTATAAACCCCAACATTATAGAGAGTAAATAACCAATACAATTTAGGGACAAAGGAATTGTGAATATTCTCTATATCATCGATCCTTCTTTTTTAATAGTTAAAGTTCAAAAGCCATAATTTAAATTAAAATAAAAGACTAAACTGTATATCAGTAAGTATAAAGGCAAAATTCACAATATATTGATAATTCTCAAAGTTGAATGAAGAGTACATGGGAATTCATTATACTCTTCTCTCCCCTTTTAAATATATTTGAACATTTAATAAAATTTTAAAATAAAGTAGTAAGGTAAAGATTGTGGGGGACTAGGAAATCCATTATCTCCATTATTGTTTATAGTAAGGGATTAATACTACTGTTTAAAGTAATAGAATATTAAGCGTATACTAAGTAGAAATTATAAGTATCTTCTGGGCAGGAGTTGGCAAACTATGGCCTTCAAACTATATTAGTTCTCCCCTGATTTTTTATGGACCTCATGTTAAGAATGGTATTGAGATTTTTTAAATGACTAAAACAAACAAAAGAAAAATAGTACTTAATGAAATTCAAATTTCAATGTCTATATATAAGGTTTTATAGTACATAGCCACACTCATTTCTTTATGTGTTGTCCATGACTACTTTCACACTATAACAATAGAGTTGACTAGTTGTGGCAGAGACTGTATCGCCTGCAAATATTTACTATCTGGCCCTTTACAGAAGAAAACTCCTGACCCCTGAAATGGACAAAGAAGAGAAACAAATTTTTAAAAAATGACAATGTAAATTCATATGATAAGATGCTCAATCTTGCTCATAATAAGAAAAATAGGAATTGCAATCTAAATGGGATATGGCTTTTTATTCATCTTATCAGCAAAACCCAAAACCCTTGACAAAAGTGTGACAAAATAAATACTTTTCACAATTTTGAATAGGACAGTAAATAGGCACAACTTCTATGGAGGAAAATGACATGAATGTACCTCAAAATGCTAAATACACAAAATGGTTTACTCAGCAATTTCACTTCTAGGAATTTGTTTTATGAATGCATTTACAAATGTGCAAGTTGACATGTATACAAGCTTGTTGACTGAAGCATGATTTGCTAAAGTACAGCAATGGAAACAAACTAGATATTTACCTTTGGGGAACTTGCAGATAAATTCTGGTAGCATACAATGTACTGGAATTTACACAATTTCAGTGTAAATTTAAGCAGCTTTAAAAATAAATGGTGATGTTTTCCATGTACTAATTATGAGTATTCTCCAAGATATATGTGCATATTAAAATTGAAATAGAGGTACATTTTTCACTAGGAAAGGCATACATGTTTATGATTTATTGTTTATGCATATTATGTCCTGAAAGAAATTTTTTTCTTTTGGGAAGCAAAGCAAGAATGATTGAAATACACTCAAATGAATATTTTCATTATACACACATTCAGATCATTTGAAATATGAGCTATATGAATGTCTAACTTTGTCAATAAAATATACATTAAAATGTTGGTATACACTTAATCATTGTTGATATGAAAAATAGCAGAAAAGGAACTAAATAGTCAACTAAAGCATGCTAATTTCTTCATGTGATGAGGGTAAAAGACATTTTGAATAACTGAGCTTTGTAAACCCTATATGTTAAAGTTTTACCCATGAGAATAGAAATAAAATTTATATCTCCAAGACAGACAGGGAAAATAATTCACAAAGATGAAATCTGTCAGAAGACAGAAAAGGAGCAAAATATGGAAATCCAATGTGAAAATAAGGTGGGGTGAACATGTGAATTTATCTAAATTAGTGATAGTAATACAACAAAAAACACAGGGGAAGCTAAAATGTGTGAGAAAACAAAAGCAAGTAAGATATTTTTTTAAAAAAGGAATATGGATAGCATATGGGTGAATGGTAACTGATATTGCAGAGCAATAAGAAATGGGACTTGACTACAGAAGGACAAGTACACAGTAAAACAAGTATAATTCTACTAACTCAAAGTTTCATGAATTTGAGATTTCCGGGACTCAGCAAGGCAGTACAATGATGTGTGGAGCTCAGAACAAAGGTTGGGTGAAAATTCATGTAAGGCTAACTTAGCTGTGGAGATTCACCTTTCACCACCACACAGCCATGCTTATTCCACCCTCTCTAACAAGGCTGGAATGCAGTTAGTATTTTAATATGCATTCTTATTGGAATATAATGTTCATAGTATATGTGCACACCTCATACATGTACAGGAAGCAAGTGCAACAAAATGAATACATTCTATGTCCTCAACTCAGATCAAGAAATATAATGCCAGTTGTCAATTTTAGTGACTATACCATACGTACTTGAAAGAATGTATAGTGTGCAATTGTTGACTTAGTGCTCTTTTAAAAAAAAAAACTATTATTTTTTAATTGTCTTTTTTTAAAGATACGTAGATCTCAAAAAATGTTACATTAAAAAATGTAAGAGGTTCCCATATACACCACACCCCACCAAACCCCCCACTCCTCCCACATCAACACCTCTTTCATCATTGTGGTACATTCATTACATTTGGTGAATACATTTTGGAGCACTGCTGCATTGCATGGATTATAGTTTACATTGTAGTTTACACTCTCCCCAAGTCCATTTGGTGGGTTATGGCAGGATATATAATGTTCAGCTTCTGTCCCTGAAAAATCATTTAAGGACAACTCCAAGTCCCAAAAATGCCCCCACATCACATCTCTTCTTCCCTCTCCCTGCCCTCAGCAACTGCCAAGGCCACTGTCTCCACATGAATTTAGCTGTTAATTTAATCAAGGTTTTTAGTCATGTTTTTTATATGTTTGGTTCTTATTGATTCCCATCCTCCCATTGTCACCCCCAATGGCTCTCTTGTCTGTTTGCTAATTATTTTTGCTCATTGTATGCTTGTTGTCTGTTTTCTCTTTAGAAGGCACTGTGAATGGAACCCAGGACCTCCCATGTGTGTGTGGGGGCAACCATTTGAGCTTCATTTGCTTCCTGCTCAGTTTTTGCTTTTGCTCATTATCTTGCTTGTTGTATGATCCTTGTTTTTGCTCGTTGTCTCCTTGTTGTCTGCTCATTGTTTGTCTTCTTTAGGAGGGACCTGGAACTGAACCCTGAACCTTCACATGTGAGAGGCAGGTGCCCAGCTGCTTGAGCCACATCTGCTCTCTGATTTTTTTTTTGACATGTTTGTTATGTCAGTTATTAAGAAAGTTGTAATGAAATCTGTCACTTTTTATGTTAAGGGTTTGTCTGCTTATTTTTGTTGTACTGGCAATTTTTTCTTTATATATTTTTTGACTATATAATTAGGTATATGCAAATTTAGAAATGTTTTATGTAACTTGAAATTAACTTTTCTCTTTATCACTAATAATGCCTCTGCCTTGGCATTATTATACTGAAACTGATATACTGATTCCAGTTTTCTTTTGGTTATTGATAGTATGAAACCTTTTTTTTAGAAGGTACCAGGATTGAAACTGGAATTTAGTACACATGAAGCAGGTGCTCGACAACTGAGCCACACCTGCTCCCCTGGAATATATTTTTAATCTTTGTGCTTTATATGTTTTTGTATTTTTATATCTGAGGTATACATTAAAAGAAGCTCATATATTTTTAATTGTGCATGATAATATTTGTCTTTAGTTCTAGTATTAAATTCATTTATTTTTAATGCATTTAGTGATATAACTGGGTTTATATTTAACATCTTCCAATTTTTAACAGATTTATCCCAGTCTTCTCTCATTTTTGTTTTATTTTAGATTATTTACTATGTTTTATTATTCCATGTTTAAATTTTTATTTATATTTTATAAAAGGTTTACAGAAAAATCATGCAGAAAGTACAGGTTCTCCATTTACCCATCATAATTTTACCACTTATTAACATTTTGAATTAGTGTGATACTTTTGTTACACAAAATTGATGAATAGTATTATTATAATTGCACCATTAACTGCTGTCCATAGTATATAACAGGGTTCACTGTTTAGGTTGTACCTTTCTATGTTTTTTAAAAAATTATCAGGTATCATATAATCAACCCCAAATTTCCCTTTATAACCATTTTCAAATATGCAATTCAGTCACTAAGTTGTGTTACCATAACCACCAGCCATCACCCCAAATTTTCCACCTACACAAATGAAAACTCTTTACCAATTAAGCATTAGGTCCCGATTCCCTTACTCTCCCCAGACCATGGTAACCAGGATTCTAGTTTCTGACTCTATTAATTTGAATATTCTAACTTCTTCATGTAAATGAGAACATACAATATTTTTCTTTTGTGTATTTCAGTCAATATGATGTTTTCAAGTTTCATCCATGAAGTAGTATGTATCAGAATTTCATTCCTTTTTATGGTCAAATAATCCATTGTGTGTGTGTGTACCACCTTTTGTTTATCCTTTTTATCTTTTGGCAGTTGTGAATAATGACACTATGAACATTGGTGTGCAATATATGTTTAAGTCCCTGCTTTCATTTCTTTTGGGCATATACCTAGAGGTGGGATTGCAAAAGCATGTGGTATTTCTTTACTTAACTTTCTGAGGAACAGCCAAATGATTTTCCTACAGCAATAAACAGCTTTACATACCCACCAAAACAAGCAACTGTTCCTATTTCTCAATATCCCCTCAAACATTGCTACTTTCCCTTTTGTTTTTTTCTAGTTGATGTGAAATGTCCTTGTTTTATTGTAATGAATGCCATTGTGATTGTTAAGCTCATGTCAATTTGGCCAGGTAATGATGCCCTGTTGTTTGGTCAAGCAATCACTATCCTATTTGTTACTGTGGGGACATTTCATGGACTTAAATTATCAGTGAGTTGTTTGCCTCTATGGTTGATTACATCTACAATCAACTAAGATTGCTTTCACAAATGAGACAGATTTCATCCAGTCAGTGGAAGACCTCAAAAGGAGAAGTGATTTCAGTGGTCAGAAAAGAGAATTCCCATGTCTACTTCGGACAGCCAGTTTCTCCAGGGGAACTCATCAAGGACCTTTATTGGAGTTCTTGGCTTATAGCCTGCCCTAAAGAATTTGCATTCATGCATCCCTGTAGTCACATGGGAGAATTTTATAAAATCTAATTATATTTACATATTTCACCTATCAGTTCTGTTTCCCTAGAGAACCCTGACTAATAGAGCCATGAAAAATTTATGATGATAACTTAAGGTGTTGGTTGTATCTTCCTTTCCTTCTGATTAGGGTGACCAGCCATTCCAGGTTTTTTGGGACTGAGGGGTTTCCCAGGATATGGTACTTTCTCTTATAAAACTGGTAAAGTCCTAGGAAATTTAGAATGGTTGATCACCCTAATTCTTATAGATAATTGATATAGTAACATTAGGTAGTGAGTTGATTTCAACAACTTGTGAGGCAGGTCTACTTCTGGTTTTTCCTTACTTAATGATACAAAGATTCTAGAATCTAACCAAAAGCTTAGGTGTTTACCTGGATCATTATTCCTTTTAGGTCCCCATGTTTCCTCTTTTGCCCTCCTCTCCAATCCTTTAAGACTGTTGTAATCTTTTTTCATTTTATCAGATATTGCTTTTGAATTTACAAAGATCTTAATGGGAAAAATGGCATCAAATAATCAGTCTCACTTCTCTAGGCTTTCCTTTGCTCTAGTTTTTTGACCTTTACATCCTCACTGCCTTTGATACTCCCTGAAGTAATTTTTAAAAATATATTTCTAACATTCCTTGTTCTTGGCAGAATTGGTCTGAAACAAACCAAGCTACCCTTGATAAAACAGAAGCAATTATAATATTTCATGTATTTTTCTTATATTTTGTGATCCTGAATGTTGCTTAATGCACTCCTATAGCCAACCTGCATATGATGACTATTAATTCTGTTCTGTGGAGTAGATAAAAGGTCAAGGTAATTTCAAAACACCTAGATCTAAAGTTAGGAGAATAAGTATGAGTGTAGATAAAGGATAGAGCCAACATTTATATTTTTCTACAGTCATGTAAGATTCTTCTCATTACTCAATTTCATAGACAACCAGAGACTTTTAGACTATTTTCACAGTAGAATTTCCTAGGATTCTGTCTGATCCTGAGGTTGTCTCACAGTTTATTTCTGAGCCTGAGTCATTGGAAAATAGAGATGAAGATTGCAGAGCACAGAGCTAGAAGGGGCACCACATAAGATGGAGTCCTTTCTAGTGTGACACTGACAGAGTTCCATTAAATTGAACATGATGTGACAAACAGTTAAGGAAAAACTCTTATCTAGCCCTAAAATATAAAGCCTGTAATGGCTTTCAGGACAGGAATAATGAGTTATAAGAGGCTTGAGGACTCACCTATAATCTCAGAGACAAATAATATATTTATTTGCATGTGGAATTTTATAAAGTGTTTTCATAATTGGTTCTGAAACATTATTTCAGGAAGAGAAAAGTAGGCAAAAAATATTTCCCAAACTCCAAGGATGTTGTCTTGTGTCGGCAGTCGCTGTGATGCCGCGGGCGAGTTGCTGGCCCACGGGTGAGTTGCTGCCGGGGGTCGGGCCTACGCCACGGCTAGACCCGGGCGGCAGCAGGCGGCTCAACGCTCAAGAGACGCGCGGTGATGGAACAAACCACAGAGACGAAGACTATGCGCAAGTCTAATTTTATTGGAGAAGTAGCTGTTTATATAAAGCTGAGAGAGGGCGGGTGACGTGGGAAGGGGCAGTTAGCTGCATGAGCATGAGCAGACCTAGAGCTTAAGCCGTAGGCTGTTGCTGGCAAAAGGGCCTTTTGAGAAAGGCTGTTTACTAGGCAGGATGTAGTGAAAAAGCAGGGGAGAGGGGGGAAGTGCAGAAAAAAGTAGAGACGTGCAAAGTGAACTGTGAGGGAGTAGGCGAGGGCTGTTAGAAAGAGAGAAAGGCTGTATGTTAAGCAGGAAGTGGTGAAAGGTGGTGAGACAGTCTTGTCTCACTGATTTATGTGTAGCATGAAGAATCATGACTAGCTTACAAAACCTGCTCAAAAATATTGTTTGCATAGCTACTGAAACGGGTCTTGGAACTGCAGTTCTCATTCCATTGACAGTATAGTTTAGAGGTTAATAGCCTAGACTCGAGTATCACCCAGATGGATTACAAAGTTAACTATTTATTTATTTACTTTTATTTATTTTTTCTTAAACTGGTCTTTGAGAAAGAGGCTTACTTTATCTGAAAAATAATAACCACCATAAATCTACTTCATAAGGAAATTGGTGTAATAGCTGAAATAATAAACCTAAAATGCCTAGTATATATTTGCACCTCAAAAACCTTATAGTCTTTCCCTAAGTATATAAATGTAAACTTATTACATTATTTCAAATGTCTTCAGATTATTATCCTGACAGAAACTATTAATTTCTACAAAGAAGAATTTCATCTCTTTAATGGCTTGTGCATCCTAGATGGAAGGCCTCCATAATTTGCCATAATGAATAAGATTTGGAATCTTTGGGACCCTCAGTTGAGTGAATTGGTGTGACTGGGTGAATTCCACATCATTGCCAGTACTGGAAACTTACCTAGAGATAGGTAGTATGTCCTCTTGCTATTGAGTTTAGAGACCAAGAATTTAGCAGAATGTAGTCACCTCACTTCTTCTCTCCTTACCACAGAAGGGCTCAATAGTTTTTCTAGGACACTTTCCAATTCCAGATTCATATTCTTTATGGAGAATGACATGTTTTCCTAAAATCATTGTTGTTGCATCCCTACTCCAGTGATGCAAGGCAATGGAAAAGTTCATGTCACATGAGACCTTCTGATATAACATCAATTTCTGTCACACATCCTCTGTAACCCCTTGTGCCCCAACTCCAGTTCACTGCCAGGTTATGAGGAAACTCCTAACAAGCAAGTATTTTTTTGTTGTTGTTGATGTATTTTTTTCTTTTTCTTGTTCTTTCTTTTTTTCCCCTCTCTTTATATATATTTTAAAATGTTACATTCAAGAAATATGAGGTCCTCATACACACTCCACCCCCTTCACCCCATTCCTCCCACATCAACAACCTATTTCATTATCGTGGGACATTCATTGCATTTGGTGAATAAATTTTGGAGCACTGCGGCACTACATGGATAATGGTTTACATTGTAGTTTACACTCTCCCCCAGTCCACCCAATGTCCAGCATCTGTCCCTGCAATACCACCCAGAAAAACTCCAAGTCCTGAAAAAGTCCCCACATCATATCTCTTCTTCCTTCTCCCTACCCTCAGCAGCTACTGCAGCCTCTTATTTTAAGACAACATCAAAGAGCAACATGAGATCCAAGATCCCTGGTGATTACAGGAAAAAAAAAATCCCCTCTAGCTAAACAGCAGCACACTTCTCTAATAGCATTCGAACAATGCCATGACGGATATCCTTGGTTTTAATACTATAAACAATGGGATTGACAACAGGTGGGAAGAAAAGGTAGGCATTGGCCATAATGACTTGCAGCAGTGGGGACACATGATGCCCAAAGCGGTGCACCATGGACAATCCAATCATAGGTACATAGTACGCAAGTACAGCACAGATATGTGAACCACAGGTGTTGAGTGCTTTCCTCCGTCCATCCCCAGTGGCTATACACAGTACAGTATAGAGTATGAGTCCATAGGAGACCACAATTAGCAGTGAATCCAGACCAAAGGTAGAGATGACAATGAAAAGCCCATAGATATTGTTGATAGTAATGTCCCCACAAGGTAAATGGATAAGGTTGGGATGGAGGCAGTAGGAATGAGAGAGGCCATTATGGCCACAGAAGGGCAGGCGCCATAAGAGCAAGGTTAATGGGGCCATGAGGATAATGCTTTTCAGCCCAATGAGAACTCCTATGCAAGTGATGCGGGGAAAGGTAAGGATGGCTGTATAGCGCAGTGGGCTGTAGATAGCCACTAAACGGTCCACAGACATGGCCAGTAAGACAGCTGACTCCATGATGGAAAAGGAGTGGATGGAGAACATCTGGAAAAGACAGGAATCAAAACTGATCTCATTGGTACCAAAAAGGAAGATGCCTAGCACTGTAGGCAGAGTGGATGCAGAGACACCAACCTCAGTCAGTGCCAACATGACAAGAAAGAGGTACATGGGCTGGTGTAAATGAGGGTCTCTCCTGATGACATGAAGAATGGTGCCATTCCCAAGGAAGATGATGATGTATATCAGGCAGAATGGAATGGAGATCCAGATGTACTCTGCCTCCAGCCCTGGGATGCCAACCAGAATAAATGTTGTAGGTAAGAACCCCAAAGAGCTACTGAAGTTCTTCATGTTAAACCAGTGATCCCATGGGATCAGTGTTGATCTGAAAATTAGAAACAAACTGGTGAGATTATATTATTATTAAGTTCACAACTCTCAGTGATTGAAGGCTTTATGCATGAAAATTGACAAATGGCTATTATCAGAACATCTTCATTCTGAATAAGGTAGAGTCTGCATCATAGAGAAGTTTTAGGCTGATAGAAATTATGGTTTTAAATTGAGTGTACCTTGCATCAGCTAAGGTATAAATGGCTACCTTTGGATTATGTAAATCTTGGAAGACAGATATGAGTATGTAATCCCAGCATATAGTATAGAATGATGTCAGGACAAGTGAACAGAGATATTATTGGCAAATCTATAAAATAAGAGATACATAGCTTGCTATATTGAAACTGTTCAAATATATCTGATGAGTGAATTTAGATGTATGAATAACTGAGGCCCAAAGCAAGGCTGAGGGAATGGCGGTGTTTATAGCCTGGAACAAGTAACTATAGAATTATACTATAAATAGTTGGAGCTTGTACCCACACTGAGCATAGCAGTTATGATCTTTGAAAGGACTAGGAAACAACTGGAAACATGTGCAATGCCTGAATGAAGCAAGATGGAAGGCAGGAACCTGGTTGGTAGATTTACTCACATACTTTAAGACTGGCCAAGATAGTCTCCAATCATGATGTCCACCATGTCTCTACTCACAAATCCTGATGAAAATCTACCTCATCCATAGGGACTTTTTTCTGGCTAAAACACATCCCTGAATACACTAAAGCAACACTGCTAGGAACTTAAACAGATTTTCATGGAGTGCTCCTCTGGGCAAGAGAGAAAGCAGCAAATAGGGGAATAGAAATGCTACTAGATTTTTAAATTATTTTTTAAGGGTTCGTGTGGGCAGAGCAGTGTCTGGACCAGGGCAAGTATAACAATAGAATCCTGGACTTAAAAGTTTGGAGATATCACTGAAGGTATTTTCTAACTATCCACCAAATACACACACACGTGCCTGCACAGTCACACATGCACATACACACAGGTTTACTCTTCGCTCATGTACATATAACTTCCCACACGTGCCAATATTCTGTCTCTATCTTCCCTGATGAAATTCCATGAACTTTCATGATATGAACTTCAATTCAGCCCCCGCTGAATTTCTCCAGCAACAGGGATTTAACTCTTTCTTGTTTGCTATTATTAAGTTCTTCCTTGATCTTCAGGTCTTTGAACAATTAGCACTCCTCTATGCTAAAGAACAGTCAAGGACTCTAGCAACACAGAAAATCCTAGACCTACACAGGATATCTTTGCCTCTTTGAAGCACAGATTACAAAGCAAATTCTTCTTCTCTCAAAGATATTCAAATACAGTCATCACATACCTTTAAGTCTTCCTCTCTCCAGGCTAGTTATGATTAACTTCTAAAAAATAAAAGGTCTGTATACAATGATAGGGACATAAGGAGAATAATCTAATTAATTCTTGAAAGCCAGGGAAAGCGTCCTGTGGGGAGTGATATTTAAGCTGAGACCTGGTGAATTATTAGAAATTTTCCGGGCTACGTGGGACATGGGGTATATTGTGGTGTAGGAAAAAATTATCATGGTATTGAGTATATATGACTGCACTTTGACAAGGACTGAAAGAGAACCTGAAAAAAATTGCAAACAATTGGTATACTAGGATACTACAGTTGTTGATTTTTTTTCTATAATACTTCCTTTCATGAAAATATGTGGTACAAAAGAAAAAGTCCTTTGCCTCTCTAAATACAAAATCCCGGAGTACTTATCATGGTCTACTGTAGGTTAACTCAGTAGATCTTAGATTAAGAAAAACTCTGTGCTGAGGACTATACTAGGATTTAAGATGGGGAAATTCAGGGGCAAATTTTTGTCTTCAAGAAATGATCACACTTATCTAAACTTCCCATGGCAGAAGGACTTAGGCATTTCAGTTTCCCATTTATTATGCACCTTTCTGTGTTATTGCCTCACCTCCTATAGTCCAACATATTTTCCTCAGCTCTTTAAATGGAAAAAATAATGATCTGCCTCTGGTTGAGCAGTGGTTTCTCCTATTTGCTTCCTTACTATACTTTTAAACTGTATCTTTCTTGCCATATCCCAAATGACCTGATATGGTAAGGGACAAATCTTGAATGATACTTGAACCTTGGGTCTTCTGTTATCAGTATTCTTCTCTTGTGGTTTCTTTATTCCTATCTCTCTTACTGTTTTGTGCTGGTCTCATCACAGATCTGCAGAATTTTCCCAGCCAGATAAGAATCAGGTCTCTTTGAAAAAGGTCCTGGAAGGCAAGTAACACTCTTAGTTTTAGATTTGTTCAAAAAGAACATTTCAAGATGAGTGGGAAGAAAAAGGATCACTCAGTCTTTCACCACTGTGATAGGACACAAAAAATCAGCTGGAAGAAGAGAGTGTGGTGATGTGCATACTATACCCCTGGAGCAGGATAAAACTGGATGTGACTGGTGAGTGCAGCATCATTTTACCTACTTAACTTCTGTGCCTACCTTTGTTCCTTAGTTTTTAATGATAGAGATGTTATACCTAACTCAGACAGTGGTTCTGAGTTTTAACATGAGTCTTGAGCCATCAGTGAATATTAGTTTCCCCCACCTGGCTTCAGTTCTCTCAGGGTTTCTCAGAAGACATCTATCATACATTAAGTCAGAAGTGGAAAACCCCTGAGATTTATCCCCACCTTTCTATTAACAATGCTCTTTCCTTGCCATTGTTTCACCGATAATCAGATCACAGCTGTGAGAGAGGGAAGAACTTCACACTTAACAGATGAGGCTTACAAATAAGACATATGCATTGTGTGATGGACCCAAGAATATATGATGGTAAAAATGTTTCCTGAACACAAAGCATTCTATGATATTTTTCTTTTACTCTACACCTATCATCAGATTTAGGAAGAACTCCACCTCATCATCATGCAGGTCTAGGATACTAGAGAGCTAACTATAACTGGGTAAAATCTTGACGGCTTCAAACTGTGGAGTGGAGTCGGGACTTCTTTCGGAAGCTCCTTCAGGAGTCAGGGTTGGAATATCAGGGGTATATGCACTCACTCAGCGCTGACCTTTTAGTTTCAAGTTTGGCTGGAAGAGCTCACTTCAAGATGTCCCTGTCACTCTGGCATTAGCATCTTATTGGTGCTCGAAAACTGACTCCCTTTTTGTAAGCTGATGAAAGACTTTGCAGATTGGAGAACTGGGGAAGATCTGGGTTCCCTGAGGAGCAATTACTCAGGTAATCACTGTCCTTTCTCAAAATACAAGGTTTCTTATAAGAAACAAGAACTAGAGTCAATAAGTCTGTGAAATGAGGAAAATATAGTATGTAGCTATAATGGTAATTAACATATGTAAATTGCCTAGAAATGTTTCTGGCCCATAAAACGTACATGATAAATGTTGGATAATATTATTACTGTTATGCAGCCCTTGTATCCTGAAAAAAAATAATACAATAATCTATTGTCACCAAATATCACCCCTAATAAGCATAAATTTATCCAGTTAGAAACAGTGAGTACATAGAGTTATTGGTATTTGGGAAACATCAAGAGTGTTTAATATCAGGCCATGACAGAATTCAAGATTTTAAACCAATGTGAGACACTTTTTCAGGTTGGGCTGGAGAGGGAGGTTCATCCATAAAGTTGTAGTGAATAAGGCTTCCCAGCAAATGACAGCTACAGAGCACTAGAAGGAATTGAGCATTTTTAGGAACCCATCCAGAGAGGATTTAAAATTGCTGCACCAATGAGTTTTGACTGTTTGTGAATGGTTGGTTGGCTATGTAATTATCTGACAAGATTAAAAAGAAGTTTCATTAGGATTGAAAATATGCAATGACCCATTTATAAGACTTTACTGCTGTTCTGAAAATATACCTTTTTGTGCCACTGCTATAATTAGACAGGAAGGAGCATCATGTAAGTGGTGAGAATATGCTTTAAATAACAGGTCATGCTATTTCATATATATGTATATGTGATGTCAAGAGTGGGCTGAGACACTTGGAGAAAATGAATGAAAGAAGGCTTTAATGACATCAGATAGCTCTAAGGGAATGAAGAAAATAAGTAGATAAACATCTATGAATAGAAAATGGTTACTAGAGATTAATATCAGAAGGGAAGCATGTCTGGTTGATGACAAGGTCTAGTATATGGTCATGAAGTGAGTGGCCAGAATAGAACAAAAGTAAATGTCATTGACATGTTTTTTCCCCAGACCTCAGGGCTTGTTTGAAACATGTAGCACACATATACACATCAAGGAGATTGATATTTTCAGTTTTAAATGGAGATGATGTTCCAGAAGTTCTTTGGTCAAATTTACCTTTTTATGACTCCTGTCCTTTTAATACTTGTACAAATACATGAAAATTGGAATTTGTGTCTATTAACTAATTTTTCCAAGTAAGTCACACCAAGAATATTGCACATCTTTGTAAGAAAGACACATTTGATATTATTGTAGCAAATGAAACAGGCAGTGCTTGCAATGTGTCCATGAGAAGTCTTTGTCCACAGATTGCATCAGCTTTCTATTTCAGTTCATTCATGGCAGACAGCCGAATTTACTTTTTAAGCCTACAGCAGTAAGATAATAAAATAACGATTTGTATGTCATCATTGCCAATCTATCTGCACCAGCAGAATATATGAAGAAATCTTTAAACAAAACAATAACAACAACACCAAATCCAATTAAACATGGAACAGCCAGTGTCTCCTAGGGAAGTCATCAAGGATCTTCACGGAAGCCCCTGGGTTGTGGTGAGTCCACATGGTTGCATGAGATAACTTTTTAAAATTCTGTACTATTTACAGATATCTCCTGTCTGTTCTCTTTCCCTAGAGAACCCTGAAAACATCAGTAGCCATTAGGGCAATGCAATTTCACACCCCGCAGAATGACTACTATTAAAAAAACCAAAATGGAAAATTACAAGTGTTAGAAATGTGGAGAAATAGGAATACTCATTTATTGCTGGTGGGCAGCCATTGTGGGAGAAAGTTTGGCAGTTCCTCAGAAAGTTAAGTATTGATTTACCATATTACCCAGCACTCCATTTCTAGGTATAATCCCCAAATAATTGAAAATATGGCCTCAAACAGATGTTTCCACACTGATATTTATAACACCTTTATTCACAATTGCCAAAAGATGGAAGTGATCCTGGTGTCTACCAACTGATGAATGGATAAACAAATATTGTATATATACACAGTGGAATGTTACTCATCCATAAAACAGGAATGAAAGTCTGATAACTGCAACAACATGGAGTAAACTTGAAGACAGCATGCTTGAGTGAGATAAGTCAGACATAAAAGGACAAATAATATATGATCTCACTGACATGAATAATGAGAATAAGCAAACAGTGAACCCTAAGTTAAACCATGGTCTATAGTTAATTGTACAATGATAAAAATACGCTATCATCAACTGTAAAAAAGTTCCACACGAATGCAAGGTATTAATAACAGGGTGGTAAATGAGAGTCCTGTATTTAATGCATGACATTCCTGTAAACTCACAACTTTCCTAAGAAAGAAAACAAAACCAAAATACCCTACTGGGACCAGGCTATAAACATTTTCCAGAGATACTTGACTTGTTAATGGGGAGTTTAGTGGTTAAAAATGCTGCTGCTGCCTCTATCCCCGAAAAACCATAATGATCCAGGATCCCATGATCAAAGGCCCTTTCTAGTCTTATTTCCCTCAACTTATTGGGGATCAGTGTGCACAACTGCTATTGAATCTTTTTTTGTCTTGATGGTCTAGGTATTGGGGTTAGTTTCAAATAAGAGAGAGGACAGCATTCGCCGTGACACCCTGCAGGTTGCAGATACTGCACAGGTTATCCAAAGCAGTACACCTGGAAGAGAATGATAATCATTACCAACTACAAGAGCCAAGCAGACATGGTAGGAATCTTCTCCATTTAACACAGATGCAATGTCTAGAATCACTTAAAAACCAATGGTGAGGGGGTGGGGGGTATAAGGGGACCTCTTATATTTTTTGAATGTAACATTTAAAAAAAATAAAGAGAGAAAAAAACAAACAAACAGTAGTATGTAGAGATCACAACGAGGAATGAGTCCAGCTTTCAGGTAGACCCAGCACTCTCTTCCAATTCTGGAACACCATTATGATTGAGTGACTCAAGTAAGTAAGCTTCCTACAGATTTTGGGAGCATCTTGATGGTGAGACAATTTTGTAAGACATGTGTGAATGGATTTTTGAGACAACTATGAGGGAGTTATTTACCATTGACTTATGAGTCACCAATCAGAACTGCATTCTCAGTGTAAACGATGGGGCAAGTAGGCTGTGGAAGAGAAAGACAGATGTGATTTTAGCTCCTATGCCTCAGATGCTCCCTATTCCTTGCAGGTAGGAACATATATACAGCATGAAATGCTAATCTGAATTCCAGTGTGTCTGAGAAAGAGAGAAAAGAGCCACAGTGTTAGCCCTGGTCATATCACTTATAGGGTGAGATATACATGGTTAGAGCAGAGTTGGAAGAGAGCTGATGATGGATAGGCAGGATGGATATATTTATGAAGGAGAGAAGCAGAATTATGAACAATAAGGAGAGATGAGCAAAAGAAGGAAATTATATACATGAGAGCTTGTAAAAATAACAATTAAAAACACTCTATACGAAAAAAAGAGTCACATATTCAAATCTTCAGTCTGAACGAGTCTGCAAAACTTCATGATGCAGATTATCAGATGTTTTAACACTAAGGATTTAAAACCCATGCATGTAATTTCAATCTATTTGTAGCCTCTTGTTCCAGTGTATAGTGTGTCTTCCTACCTCATAGTGTAGTGAAGTTTAGGTAAAATATTATATTGAAAGTTTTATAAAGATGATAGCACCCCCACATACCTCCCCTCTTATTTAGAAGTTCTTTCCAAATGTATTCTTATCTCTGCATGAAAATTATTATGGCATACTTTTCATAATGGCTAAAATTATAACATGAACATTTTCTTTCAGAAGTCTTCCAATTGTCACTAAGAACGTTCATCTGAAGGATGTGTCTAGGACTGAGGATGAGGTAGCATTAAGACCATTAGAGTTTTACGGGGAAGTTGAAATATTCAGTATTTGCCAGATGAACATCCTCTGGATTTGATATTATTTTGGCTGTAGAATTACAAACAGAAAAAATCAGGAAAGAAAAAGATCTTGTAGTCAAAATCAAAATAGAGGGTAGACAAAGAGTAAGCAATATTTTGTTTCTTCAAATGGTGTTAATTACTCACTAGAAAAAGAGTGAAATAAACATGGTTCAAAATTCAAAAACATGCATAGAACTGTATTAATTCATTCAACTATGCATTTATTAATTTAACAACTATTTATTGTGGATATAGTGTGCTCCAGGCACTAAAGAAGACAGAGGGTTTATGCAGTACAAAAGAAACAGTACATGCTTCATTGAACTTAACAATTTTTCAGGTGAGACACAAATGATAAAAAAAACAAACCCATATACAAATAATTCCTTGGCTATAATTGTAATATTTGAGGTAAAAGAGAAGAAACAAAGAATGTTGTTTAATGTAGTTTGAGGAGGAAAACCTAGCTACAACATCCACTGAAGTCTACTATAATGGAGATATGAACACTTGAAAATTCAAACCCTTAAAAAATCCAAGTAAGCAAGTCTCTACAGTTCACAGGATAATATTCCCTCAAGTGTTATCCTATTGCTCCTTGGTCTCCATGCAACTCTTTTTGGAACCAAATATTCAAATTTTCAATGAAATTCAGGACAAATTGAGTGACCGAGATAATTTTCTGCTTTCTACTTCACTACTTCAGTGTTCATTCACAACAAACTCTTTCAAAAAGTACTCAGCATGAGGCATTTGTATTACTTCCCAAAGTCAGCATCTCTCAAGAACCTTACAAGTTCTTGATTTCCAAAACCCTTACCTATGACTTTATTCCTCAGGCATATCCTGTTATATACCTTTGCTCTTAGTGCCTGTTTTGCTTCTAATTAGTCCTGAGATTTTACAGGGTTTTGGTTTATATGTATACAAATTAAATAACAGAAAGTGTATTAAATATATTATTTTGAAAACTTTTAAATAATATACAGTAAAAGTTACTTTTGATGCTCTCTTCCACTATCATCGTAACCTCCATAAAAGTCATTACTATTATCATTTTAATATGAATTTTTTCAGATATTTTATGTACACTTAAAGTTTATATTTCCATTTATATGTATTCATAAACCGATGATAGCCTTATGTTCTTAAAATTATTTAGTAAAAGTGTTATCATATCATATATGTAGCATATTTTTTTCTTTAAATTGCTATTTCTTGGTTATCAATATGTCTTGAACACTTTCATTCCAGGAAATACCAATATTTGTCATTTTTGTTTTGGACTACTGCAGAATAGTCCATAGTAAAGAATGGTTCTCACATAACTCTTCACCTATTGAGAACCATTTACTTTTTAAAATGTACTACTTCAACCATTCTAACATTAAAAGCCTTATTCACTTCATATTCATTCAGAATATGAATCTAGAAATGTTATTTCTGGGTTAAAGGGCATGTGAATTTAAAATAGATTCAACAAAAAAGCCAACAGACTACTATATTATACTAAGTTAGATTACACCAGTAGCATTTGAAAATGTATTTCCCCATAAATTCATCAATATACAGCATTTTCAATCTTTCTAACTTTGCCAAAGTGATGAACAACCACTCCATGCCCTAAAATGCTTTGGTGGTAAAATTATTAGACTTGAGGTAAGCAATCTCATTTGCCCTAACCTTTTAAAATTTTCTTTGAAGGAATAGTTGTATCAATCCCTGGCGAATCTGCCTGGTCTTAACACTGTAGATGATGGGATTGAGCACGGGAGGAACCAGAAGATAAATATTAGCCAGCAGTAGGCGGACTGCAGGTGCGGCATTCTTCAGGAAGCGGTGCACCAGAGCCACGCTGATCATGGGCACATAGTACACAAGCACTGCACAGATATGCGATACACACGTGTTGAGGGCTTTACGCTTTCCCTCCCCAGAGGTAATGCCAAGCACTGTGTGGAGTATCAGCACATACGAGACCACAATGAGCAGTGAGTCCAGCCCAAATGTGGAAGTGACAATGCAGAGCCCCAGAATGCTGTTAGGACGGGTGTCCCCACAGGGCAGCTGGATCAGATCTGAGTGTAGACAATAGGAATGGGAGAGGGTGTTGTGGCCACAGAAGGGCAGACGCTTCAGGAGAAAGGGAAGTGGGACCATCAGTATCACACTCTTTAGTCCAAGGGCAGCACCAGTACCAGCAATACGGGGCAAAGTCAGGATGGTTGTGTACCGTAGTGGGTTGTAGATGGCGACAAAGCGATCCACAGACATGGCCAGCAGAACTCCTGACTCCATAATGGAGAAGGAATGTATGGAGAACATTTGCAAAAGGCAAACATCAAAGTAGATCTCATTGGCACCAAAAAGAAAGATGCTCAGCACAGTAGGCAGTGTGGAGGTGGAGACACCAAGCTCAGAAAAAGCTAGCATAGCTAGGAAGAGGTACATTGGCTGGTGCAGAGCTGCATTTCTCTTGATAACTGCCAGGATCAGACTATTACCCAAAATGGCTACAAGATACGTGAAACAGAAAGGAAAGATGAGCCAAGAGTATAGAGCCTCCAGACCAGGAAGACCAGTCAGCAGAAAATATTTTGGGGTGAATTGACTGCTGTTGAACATTTCCCTATGTCTGGAGTCTGGAGAACTTGGCCTGGTTAGCTGTTAAGGATGCAACCTGGAGTGACACACATAAAAGACAACATGTTGGAGACTGAGATCATCTGTGAATTCCTCTTCCTAGGACTCCCTACAAACTGAAGTTCCCACAATCCTTGGCCAATTCCATCTGTTCTTCAATATTATTTAAAATGTGGAGTCATGACTTGAAAATAAATATATTTCAAGGATAAGAGAATCTGGAAGAAAATTTTATCATTCATATTTCAAACCTTTTGGAGAATTCTGGGAAGATGAATTTGAAGTATTTAGGCAGAGTTCAACTCTCTCACAAAGAACAATGGAGAAAGGGCAAAAACTTACCCATGCGAGCTGCTTTGGGAATCTGCAAAACAGGAAAGTTCTGCACATAATCCAGGAGTGAGGGGGACAGAAAGACACAGAGGCACAGGAAAACTTGAGTTACTTCCCTGTAGCTGGGAAAGGCACATATATTCCACCCTCAAGGCAAACTCTGCAAAACCCCTGGTTCACCTAAGCCAACTGAGTGGGAGGAAGTATTCCCTGGGAGGAAGAAGGGTCTGCTGGAAGGTGGAGAGTGGTTTCTTTCCAGTGAGTTTGGCCAGCTGAGCCCCGCTTTGAATCTGAGAAAAGACCTCACCCAGCACTGAAGTTGCCCCAGAGAGAGGAAAGGGGGAATCTGTTCAGGCAGATGTCACACAAACCTGCCCTGGAGGGAGAGGAGCTAGGTCAGGGGTCAGGGAGTGGGCAGAGAAAGGTGCCTAACTAGCTCCGAGGGAACAGGGGCAGGAAGAGTCAGGTAAATTTTCAGAATCCTGCTTAATCTGTGGAGTTTGTGTAGCTTTGTGTAGAAACTGCTACCTTTCATATAGGAGATCACTGACTGGATTCCAAGTACCTACTAAGAGAAAGGATCCAGAGGAGTGATCCTCTGAGTTATCAGGAACCCAGCTTGCACATTATGACAGAGAACTTATAGACTGAGAATTTTTGGTTTTAGATTATTTCCATGTGTTATTTTTTAAATCAATTTTTAGGAAATCATTATTCAATTTATTCACTAAAATTGGGTACCTCACCTGCAGTGGGCAGACTGCAGGGTGCTTGATTGATGAGTGCTATCAGACTGAGAGCTCCCTAGGGGCCTAAAAGGGAAGCCTTGTTTTCTTGGGGCATTTTTATTTTTTTGTTGTATTTTTGTTTCTTGTTTGCTGTCTTTTCCCTTTTTGTGTTTCCTTTTTTCTCTGACTTATTTTTTCTACCTACTTTCTTTCTTTTCTTTCTTTCATTTTTCCATCATCTCTTTTCTGTTGTTTTTCTTGTTTCATTCAAGCTCTACTTGTTTAGGCTTTTTTTTTTTCTTTTCAGCTCATCTTTCTGACCATTTACATTCATTTTATTTTACTTTTTCTATTTCATTTCTTGTTTAATTTTTTTCTATTCAACTTTTTATTATGCCTTTGTATTTTTATTTTTTAAATCAGATTACTTATTTACTTTTCAAGCTCTTTTCATTTCCACTTTTTTCTTTTCATTATTTTTACTATTATTCCTCTTCTCTTCTTAGCTCTTTATTTTCTTCTGGTCCTAATATTTTTTAAGGCAAATCAGACAACAGAAAAAATACAGAATAAGAGGAATCAAGTGTCAAAAAGCTAGACAACTGAATAAGCCCTTCAAGATAAACAGATGGCTAGACACCAGCAAAAATTTACAAGCTGTACTAAGGAAAAGGAAGACATGGCCCAGTTTCATGAAAAAACTAAAAAAACAGAAGGAGATGTATAATGTGGAACAATTAATAAAGGGTCACAAAAATATCATGAATCAACTTAATGAAATGAAGGAAGAAATAAAGGATATTAAGATGACACTGGAGGAACATACTGAAGAAATTATAAACATACATAAAAAGAAAACAGATATGATGGTGTTGAATGGCACAAAGCAAGCAATGAAAAATATGCTAGAAGCACATAACAGCAGATTTGAAGAGGCAGAGGAAAGAATCAGTGATTTTGAATACAGATTATCTGAAGTAAGATATTAGAACAGATAGACAAAAATGGTAGGATTAATCCAGCAGTGACTCAGGGATTTGAATGACAACATGAAATGCATAAACATTCATATTTTAGGCATCCCAGAGAGAAAAGAGAAGGGGAACGGAGGAAATAATGGCTGAAATTTTCCAAAATTTTTTGAGGGTGACATGCATATCCAGGAATTGCAGAGCACCCCAATGAATCCTAACTGGCGTACCACAAGACATATACATATCACATTGCCCAATGCTCAAGACAAATGAAGAATACTGAAAATAAAAAGAGAAAAGAGATGCATATATACAAGGGGAGCTTGATATGATCAACTGCTAATTTCTCATCTGATACCATGGAGGCAAGAAGGCAGTGGTATAGCACAGTTAAGGTGTTAAAAGAAAAAATGGACAGCCAGGAATTCTGTCTGCAGCAAAGCTGGCATTCAAAATGAGGGACAGTTCAAAATAGTCACAGATAAACAGAAATTAAGAGAATTTAAGAAGAAACCTGCCCTTCAAGAAATATTAAAAGGAGTTCTACAGTTTGAAAGGAAAAAAAAACAGGAGAGAAACAGTTGGAGAAGAGTGTAGGAAGGAAGATTAAAGGTAAGAATAGGGCGTCAGTAATGGGAGGATGTTTGGGGAAGGATGCACCTGGGACATACCTCTAAGATATACGAATATGTTCAAGTGTTGGAGGGGCATTGTTCCAGTGGGTGGAGATCCTCACAATATCTGAAAAAATATTGAACTTCAATCCTGCGATCCCTGCTATATTTTGTAATAGAATAGCAAGAATCAACCAAGTGCAAACACCGTGCATCTGAAGGAAGACAGACCATTATGCCAAGTCCTTGATATTGATGATTGTATCTGGAACCTTTTCTTGCAAAACAGAAACTTAGCTAATATTCTATATTGCCTAGGTTTTACTTCAAGAAAGCCTCCTTATTGCTCAAATGTGGCCTCTCTCTAAGCCAAACTCAGTATATAATTTCATTACCTTCTTTCCCAGCATGGGACATGATTCTCAGGAATGAGCCTCCCTAGCACCAAGGGATTATTACCAAGCACCAACCCTAGCAATGCATCAGGAAAAAGATCTTGACAAAGGGGGAAATATTAAGTACAAATGAGTTTTAATGTCTAAGATATTTCAAAGTGAGTCAGGAGGTCATTCAAGAGGTTATGCTTATGCAAATTTCCTCAGGATTTCATTTACTGCCATGGTAAATATTGCCTCAATAGCAGGACTCCTGAGGTATCTAGAGACTTACAAACACCATAAGCAGGGCAGACAAGATCAGGAATTTGACACCCTGTCAGTGGACCTTTCTCTGGAATTTATGCTTCCCAGTGTAAGAGAGTTAGACTCATTTTATAGTTTTACTACACATGGCTCTTCTGCCCCTTTCATTTGAATGTATCATGAGCAGTACACTTGTTAAATATATGTCCTAGAGACTGAAATCTTTGGTTTGTTCATATGCCAGTTTGAGCCCTAAAACTCTGTAGAGTTGCAAAACCTACTCTCCAGTTCATTGGACTCAACCAGGACAACTAACAAGATGTTAATGGACAATGCCCATCCCAAGGAACAGAGAATGTCTGCAACAGCAAGCAAGATAATTCCATCCATCTGCCCCATTGGACATAAGGCCCCTCTCAATTAGAAACAGAGAGGGCATCACCATCCCCAAATCTTCAAGATTGGGGAATAAACAATGGACTAAAGTAGACTTATTTTTATTCTGTTATAGACTTATTATTATTCTATCAGTGGAAGAACTTTTATCATTGATATGGAGCCCAGTGACGATTGGGGATTCTGAGCAGAGAGACAGGGAGTAATAGGAATAAGATGGGGGCATTTTCAGGGCATTGGTGCTGTCCTGCATGACATTGAAATGATGGATATAGGCCATATATGTTTTGTCATAAACTAAAACTGTGCAGGAAAGATTGTAAACTCTAATGTAAACCATAGTCCATGGTTGATGGCATGTTTCAGTTTGTGTTCATCAGTTGTGACAAATGTACCACACTAGTGAAGGATGTTGTTGATGTGAGAGAGTGAGGGAGGGAATGGAGATTGGGACTATGTGAATACCTTTTATTTTTCATGTAACATTTATGTAATCTAAAGCTTCTTTAAAAATAAAAGAAAATAAAAAATAAGAAAAAATAATTTGAACTGTTCCCTATAGTGATTTCTCTGTATATGTATGGTGAGAATTGCATATTTCGCATGTTTCTATCAAGAGTTGATGTTAGATAGTTTAAAGAAGACATAATTGGAAAGATACGGGCATGAAGAAAGCTGTGATAGTCTGGTTTATTGGACTTACCCCACTCAGCTAACATGGAGTTGAAGAAGGTCAACCACCACACCAGGGAGCCAAGAGTGCCTACGACTGAAAGCAGGAAGATTGTATCCAGCATCCATGTGGAATCTAAGGCCCCTCTTGATATAGATGTGGAGTGGACACAACCACTCCAAGGTCCACAGGATGGAGGAATAGAGTATGGATTAAAGTGGACTTACTGATATTCTATTCATGAACTATTGTGATTAGTAATCGAAGAAAATGTGGCATTGGTGTGGAAAAAGTGGCCATTGTGGCTGCTGGGGGTAGGGAATGGGAAGAAGAGATGAGATGTGGAGGCGTTTTTGGGACTTGGAGTTGTCCTGGGTGATGCTGTAGGAACAGTTACCGGACATTGTATGTCCTCCCATGGCCCATTGGGTGGAATGAGGTAGAGTGTGGGCTATGATGTGGACCATTGACCATGAGGTGCAGCGGTGCTCAGAGATGTATTCACCAAATGCAATGAATGTCTCATGATGATGGAGGAAATTGCTGTTATGGGGGGAGGAGTGGAGTGAGGAGGGTGGGAGGTATATGGGGACCTCATATTTTTTTAATGTAATATTAAAAAAAATAAAGACAAAAAAATAATTAAAAAAAGAAAGCTGTGATATATCAGAAATACTATAAACTCTCTGTTACAACTTGCTGGGTTTTCACCGACTTATGAAAGTCAGTGTTATGAATTAGAGTTACTCCAATGTAATATATAATTGCTGAGGGTACAAAGACTCTCTATACCCATCGCTCACACTCCAAGCTGCATTAAAAACTGCTTGCTCTTCATTGGAGATAATTATCTGCCCTTATCTGGAAAAAATAACCCTAAAATTGACTCAATTCTTCATGCTCAATCTATAACCTCCTGGACTATCACTTTGGCTTTTACATTTGGCATGTTAGAAAAAAGTCAGTGGTAATGGCAAGAAGTATTAGCCCAGGAATTACTGTTGATGGAAAGAAATACCTTGTCCATTTGAAAAATTCCTCTCTCATCTCACAATCTGTGTCAATCCATCCATTAGGGGCTATTTAATTAATGATTATCATGGGCCTGGGCACCATGGACAGAAGTTTTAGAGTATGGTCATGTCTAGCCATGTTTTTGACATTGCATTAATGATGACAAAAATTTTATTCAGGATGACCCCCTTCAATACCGCTAATGCCTTCTGAAACTGTGCCTAAGAAAGCAACCTGCATCTCTTTACATTGTCCAAAAGTACTAGATCTTTTAAAGAAGAGACTTTTCCATGCCAAGGTGTTCTGTGAGGAAACTCCTAGACCTCAGGATGGAAGGCCATTTAAAGTTTCTGTGTTAGACAAAAAAGAGAAAGGAAAAGTAGTGATACCTCTCTAAATGAATGAATAAAATAGATTGGACTCCCTGCTGAAAACAAGTTAATAAATGATTATAGAAACAATGTGCTTGAGATAAAGAAGCTGGAAATCCTGAAAGGTGAGATAGAGTTGACTCTATGGACATGATTTTTTTTTCTAGGTTCTGTGACTTCCTGTGACTTCCTATATGAGAAACAGGCACTCAACCACTGAGATACATCAGCTTCCCTGAGTTTGTTTTTTAATTTGTTTGTTGTTTATTTGTTTTGTTTTTAAGAAGTATTGGGGATCAAATCCAGGACCTTGTATATAGGAAACAGGTGTTTAACCACTTGAACCACATCCATTCTCCAATATGAATTTTAAACCTCAGACTTCTTGTTACTAGTGGGCTACAATCTTTAAATTTGACTCTTTAAATATATAAAATGGGAAAAATAACACCTATAATAATTGATGGGATTAAATATAAGTGTATATATAAAAGAAACTTATAAACTCTCCAATAATAACCAGGTATAAGAAAGTAATATTAGCCATAGTAGGAGACATTAGGTCCTCAAGGTAGGCCCATGACCTTCACTAACAGATAAACCTTGGCTATGACATAAGATAAACCTTAGTATCACTTGACTAGTTACCAGTTTTACTGCTGTTACACTTGGTCTGATCTCTTTTTAAAATTAATATTTTGGAATATATATTCCCTTTTAGCTCAGCTTTTCCATACCCGATTCAACATATTAATAGTCAAGGTCATTTGCTTTCTGTTTATGGTGCTTAAAGATTTGATATATTTTTCAGCAATTTCCTTGTAGTGCTTAGAATGTATTACTAATTTTTTCTAAAGTAAATTATCTATTGCTGCCACATTTTATGCTCCATATATGGGGATTTCAGGTGAGTACCATAACAGATAACACACTAGTGTCAGATTGCCTCAGTTGGAAACTTGTATATGTCATTTTTTGTTTGGCTCTCCATTCCTCCCCTGGGAAATCAAGGCGGAGTGTAATGTAAAAATAAAAATATAAAAAAATAAAAATAAAGAATCAAGGATGAATTCACAAAGAAAAAGACAATCAACCAATGCCAGTCCTGAGAAAAGCTAGATATTGAAACTATTAGACCATCACTTTTTCCTCTGCAGGATAAGAAGAAATTTGTACAGTCTGAGTACAGACTGGCCAGACTGCCTACTACACCAGGTACAGCAAAAGACAGAGCATCACTTTTAAGCAGTTGTTGTAACTATAGTAGAAGAGGAAATGACAAAAACTGTTTATCATTAAACAAGTTCATTTGTATGAAGTAATTAGTTTATAATTTCGATAATGTTATTATTGTTGGTGGAATAATAGAAATAATAATAATAGTAATAAGAAGAGGAAGAAGAAAATTATCATCATCAATACAAGCCAGGCATTTAATTTTCATATAAGCATTATTCATTCAGGCCTTTTCACCTCTATCCTTATGGATAATATTAATTTTTTATAATTAAGCAATTTTAAAATGGCTTATAATTTCCTACAGTGAACATATAAAAGTGGATCTTTCACCCACCCAGGGTAAACTGAGTTCTGCTGAGTACTAGGATTTCTTTAAAAAATCATTTGACTCTGCTTTCTGAACCAAAAGAGATATTGGTCTCACACACTTTAAAAATTCACTGCTTCCCCATGAGCTTCTGCAAGCATTTTTAAAAAGTATTTTCACAAGAAATGGCTATCTATATAGAAGTGCTGGAGTAATGAGTATCACCTGCCAAAAAAGAAGTAGATTAAGTTTGAGAGGGGTTATGGTGAGGAAGAAGGATCTAGGAATACAGCTTAACCTTTGGGTTTGTGATATTCAGCTTAGACTCATCACTGAAACTTACTTGCATGATCATTTTAGAGACATAAAGAGAAAGGTGAATAAAACATTCTAAAATGTACGATATGCTCTGGTAATTCAAGTAGGTTTAGTGGAGGGGAAGTTGTTGGTCTCTGAACCTAATCCATCAATTTGAGTTAGCTATCAGACAGATGATTTTTGTCTCTGATGCTACTCTTCGATAGAAACGTCCATGTTGTACTCTTTGCACGGTAAATTTCTTAAAGCCTATGAAACTCAATGGAGGTGGTAGCTCCTTAAATTTTCTCCTTTAAAAATACTTACCCATTCAAACATGATTTTCTCTCCTGGTCATCCCTGTTTGTTTCATTTTGCTTTCTCTTCTTTTCCTTTTCTTTAAAACCCTGGCATTCCATTTGACTATGATTTTTTAAAAAGAGAATATAGTCTCTCTTCTGTTTATACCCTTCAGCTCAGGTGTCAACTCTTCTGCTGCCTTTCCACACAAATCCATGCTGTCATTTCTTTTCTATGGCAGCTTCCATAGCAATTCTTTAATCTAGCACTTGCCTTTCTCTTTTGTATTTTAGTTGTTTGATGTGACTCTTTCTATAGTGGAGTACAAGCTCAGTAAGGAAGACTGAGGGCTTATAATTTTCAGCATATCAACAGGGCTTAAAACATGGAAAGGGAGAATGAGAGGGAGGACAATAGCAAGAACAGTGCACACTAATAGACAGTGATATTAATCCAGTCTGGGAGTTCAGTGAGGAAAAGACCTCATCTCCTCTTATCTATCAAATGAGGGCCTCTTTGAGGACAGAAATGTAATGTTATCCCCTTCATACTGTGCTATGCATGAACAACTGTTATTGCTGTTTTTGTCAGAAATCAGAGAGCTAAGGAGTAAGAAGAGAGTTGAAAGGGAAGTATTATAAGGAAAAGTAAAAGCCTGCTGTTTGGTGGAGTAAGGGCAAGGAAAGAATTATGAGAAAAGGAAATAAAACATACTAATTTAGTTTTATGTGTCAGGAACCCTTACTGAGTGCTTTTTATAGGTTATTTCACTAATTCTTGAAATCATGGACCCAGTCACACCCATTTTACAACTTGAGAGGGTAAAAAACTGGCATTTGAAGTGACTTGCCTCAGTCACTTAGCTACTCTGTGGCAAAAATGAAGATAAAATTCAGAGAGAAAGGAAACCTGGACAAAAACCATATAAGGAAGCCAGTGATAATGGATAAGAGATGGAACTGGAGATGAAGCTGGCTCAGCAAAAGGCAGAAATGAGTGGGGAGTGAAATCAGTGGAGTCAGATTTAAGAGGGACCAGGACCTGGGTTATGGAAATGCCAGTATGAGATGGAGGGAACAAGTCTTATGGAGATGTGGCTTTTGACTTGACATGGAAGGCAGAGAACAGGGAGGTAAACAGATGGAAGAATGGAAGACAGAATTGGTACAGAAGATAGAGGGATTAGGTGACTAATTGAAAAAGACTGGATTTGGGGACAAAATGGGGCTTCCTGCAAAAGTTTCCTTGAATGGACAGAAAGGAGCTGGATAGAGGCAGACCCCAAGTGTCCCTCTGCCACCATGAGTCCTAAAGAGAAGTCTGTGTCCTTAAGAGAGAAGGAGATTTTGATGACATGAGCAAGAGTGAAAAAAACGTGCTGGAAATGAGCCATACCTCAGAAGCCCATGATCAGCTCACTTGAACAGATACCCCAACTCATTCTCCGGATACCATTGCTTGGGATTCCGGAGCTAACTCCAGTCCTCCTCTGTAAACACCCACCTGCCCTTCCATGTAGTTTGTCTCAGGCCTGGTCTCTAGCTCACTATTTGGAAGTCTTTTATTTATCATGAATTCAGAACTAGTCCTCTCCTTCCTGTTTGGCTGGTTATGATCTCCTGGGAGACACAGGAAAACCAGACTTAGAAGAATGTGCTGGGGCTTCAGGCAAAACTGGGCTCAATGCAAAAGATCCCAAGGGGCACTCAGGGGAGTCATAAGACAAATTCTGAGAAAATATAGAAGAAGCTGATGTATGTATATTTGTTTGAATATGATTTGTGTGCACATGCAAGTGTGTACATTTATGTAAATGTACAATTGAATATGTATGCATATATGTATGTGTAGGTATATGCATAATCTGGTTAGTTTCTGGTAAGATTATGCCTGCAAGTTTGCATGAATCTCTGAGGGTGTATGTCATTCCACATATACAAGTACCAATTGAATGTGTGAACATTTATGACTATGTATGTGCATGATGGCATGCCATTCATTTCTCTCTACACATATGCAATTATATTATATTATATGTCGTTTATAGATCTTTTAAAAAATCTCTAGGGTTTTTCCCTAACTCAATATTCTAACCTAAGCCTTTTAGGTCAAGGACATTATTATGTCTTATAGACACAGACAAAATTGATTTGTGATAAAAACATAACCAAAGGAATTCTAACATTGCAGCTTTTACAAAGAACTGGAACTTCTTTTCTTAGGTTAGAGACTAGTGGAAATACTCCATCACTTCATTGTTTCCAGGTTTCATGCATTTTTTTTTAGGTGTTCTGTTTTATTTGAAAAATATTTAAGGTGATATGAATACCACTTATTTTTATGTATTTTCTCTTTCCTCAAAGTCCTCACTGCTGCCATTCCATGTAAGAGATTTGGTGAGGGGAAATTCAAATTCAGTCAGAGGTCTGATGTCTATTTTCAGACAAAGATGATCACCAATATTTAAGCACCTAATACTTCAAGTGTGAATATCATCTATATGAAAAACCATCAATGTAAAATATGACTAACTTAGTTTAATGATGCGCTGCATTCCTGTTCATGCTTTAGGAAGAATTTGCACCATGCAAGAATGTTAAGGGAAGGTACTAACTGAAGTGATTGTGGAAATTTGTATATTATGTTCATTTATCTCAAGGGAGAGTAATTTTTTCTTTATCATTAAACCAAAAAGCACATGCCCTAACAGAAATATAAAAATACATAACACATTATTTTATATATGTATTATATAGTGCATACATATAATGTATGCATAATATATGTACATATATCTAAAACAGTGGACAGTTCTTTCCAAATTTTGTAAATTGTTCCATGAATTTGGTTCTCAACACATTAATAGAACAAATATCCTAATGACAACATCACATTTCAAAAAGCACACTGATCATTCATAAAACCCCCAATTGCAAAGTTAGATGCATCTTTCAACTTCACAGGAATCTGCAGAGGCATAATACCTCAAGTCAGAATTTGTCAAAAGCTTGGTAGTGATTCCAGAATCCCCCACAGCTTTGCGTGTGGCAAGTAATGTTTTTAATTCTGGACAGCCATAAATAACAACATAGGGCTTGAACTCTACTGCCCTTACCACTTTCAGTGCTTGTGAGTTGACATCCAAACTGCAAGCTCTTCCAGTTTGGACAACTTCAAGAACAGAACCAAGCATGGAGATTTCCTTCATATTCCTCTGTTCCATATACCTTCCAGCTTTAATATCTGCTTCCATTTCAGATGGTGACAGAAATTTATATGCCTGCTCATTTTTGGTTTCATGACGTAAATGGCACTGTAGTCCCAAATCTATGGGATTCCATACTTTGAATGTGTTTTTCAAGCTTCTTTGGCCCATACCTTGAGCTCTTATCAGTACTAATGTCTTTCTCTGGAAGGAGGGCATTTTGGCTACCTCTCCATATATCTCTGCATTTCATGACAATCAAATTCTATATTTCTGGACTTCTGGTGGAATGTATCCCCCTCCCTTTTTTTTTTTCTACTTAGACTTCCTCAGAAAGGTCCTGAGTTGTCCCAGTCTCGTCTAACAAATGCCTTTCTCTTCTTTTCCAGGAACAGGCTTGGAATGAGACAAGGGCTTCCTCCCTCTTTTTCATGGTTTGCCTGCTACCAATTTGAATTTTCTCTGCTTACTGTCTGAAAAATGTCTCCTTTTGAAAACTTCAATCCTGCTTCTTTGCAAGCTATCAGATTTTTTTTGGTATGGATTATAATTTAAACGACATTTTCAAATACTTGAAGTGAGGCTCTGAGTATGCTAGCCAGTACTGCCACTTTTAATCTATATTTATTAGAGGAGTGATACCTTCAAGAATTTCATTGACTGATAGGAAGTTATTTTCACTGGCAACTTCTAGTTTTCAATCTTCTGGCTTTTTAAGAACTTTAACAAGTAATTAACAATAGAAGTCTCCATAATCCCATGGAGGAAAATTAGATCTATTCTGCTCCAGTGTTTGAGGCAGCTCCATATGATTGTCCACACTTGCTGCATTGAGTCTTGCCACTGTTCTCCTCCCTCAGGTGCAGGCTCAGCAAAGCAGCCCCATATACAAATTCAGGGCTTCTTGTTGGGAATTGGAAATGTTTACCTCCACCCCTTCTATGCTTCCTACTGCATCCTGGCTGGATCAGCCAGCCCCTCAGTCGTCAGCCTCTAATTATTTTTTAATCTTAATTTTTCTTTCCCTGGCTCTAGTCTAGGCTTATATATTTCTCTAGGCTATGTTTTCCCCATTTGTTTTTGGCTCTCGAGAGCCCGGAAATCTTATTAACTGTGTTATTCTAGCTCAAGGTCCCCACCATGTTCCCCTTGCATTGACTTTTCTGAACTTGAGATCAAAGCACCTAATTTCGTGCTCTAATGTCACTTTTTAGTAGTGAATGTTTGCAATTTCCTGAACATTAATGTCTTTATATTCAAGATGGGAATAATTGTGGATGCTACAAATGGAATAAAAAATCTAATGAGAAAACTTAATTGGAAAAAGTATAAAAATCTGTAGGAACTCAAAATATTTAACTATAGTATATCGTAGTGGTATCCCACTCCCAAAGAAATCATTCTTACACTTCCTTTAAGAATTAGCATTTGGCTTTCCTTAACTCTCTTCTTTCTCTTGCTTTTCTCTCTGGGAACTACCATTGCTATGTGGTCTTGGACTGGGTAGTGGCTCTGCTAGTGATCTGCTGGAGATCTAGTCATATCACATTCTCCATAGAAGGTCGTCTCACCCAGCCTCCCCTGGATACCACCCCATATCTAGATCAGGCAGGTCTTCCTGGCCATAGTTGCCAGGCTGAGTCCTTCATTTTCAGCTGCTCAGCTTCTCCTGACTTCTGAGTTCTCACCAAATTAATGTCAGCCTAGTTATGTGAGCCACTCCTCTAGTAACAGTCTCCTTAATCATTTCATATTTGTAAGGGCTCTTGAGTTGGTTGCCAGAGGAAATAATGGCCACAGATTCCCCTTACATTAGCAATCCAGATTCATTTAGGTGAGGGAAGCCTAATACTTCTCATTGCTTTTACAGTCTCTGACTTACCATTCTTGGTTCTTCAAATGTGAAAAAATGATGGGTAAACAACCATATTGTGCCAAGGAAGTGGGAGTCTGGTCACAAACGTTAAGAGAGACTGATTTTACAAGTTCAGTACTTGGCTTTACCACTAAGACATTTAGAGATGAGGTTTCCTGTTCCTTGGCCATAGTGACCTCTCCCTCCACCTCCCCCCCACCAGAAGAATTTTATTCTAGTTTCCATTAAATTAAATAGGGATTAAGAGATCTCTGTTTAATAATAGTTTATATGTGTAGGGCATTTACAATGTTTTAGCTGTAGTTTCAAGAGTTTCAAGTCCTGTCATGAGTTCCTCTTCTTACTATATGTAAATACAACTATCTATCAATCAAGAATTAGAGCATGTGTTTTGTAATAGATGGTTGTTAATAGAGAATAAATACCACATGGTGAAAGACTACAGTAGAAGTTATTTTATTTCTTTGCTTGTTTTCTACCATAACATTTCAGGGCTCTGGCTAGAAGCAGCCATTCCTATTGCTATAGACTTGACAAAGTTTATTTATGTAGTTAGAGACAACTCTTAGAAATATTGGGCAGCTCTCATTAAGTTTTGTACTTTAGGGCCACTTTCTTCTTTAAATTCTACTACATCCTTAGGATTAGTAGAATTATCTACTCGTTATCATTTTATGAGTCTTATAGCAGAAAAGCAAATTAACTCCATTGTATCTCAATCTCACAATGGTTAAAAAATCACAAACTATTAATTTTTATTGTTGTTTTTGTATTCATTATACTTTGAAATAGCAAATTGTAGCAATTCAGTTTACTGAATTATGTGATTTTAATTTCCCTTTAAATCAATTTCTATTGCCTTGTTTCTCAGGATAGGGTAACGCTTTCCTGTTTATTTCATGTCATATATTTTTGTTGAAAACTGAACATTTTAGTGATAATTGTAGCACTTCGGGATCTTGACTTTTTTTTCTGGAATGTTGTTGCTATTGCATTTTTTTTTTGAGGTTTATTTTGTTTATTTTTTCTCCCCACCCCATTGTTGTTTTACATGTGCTGCGTCTGTTCATCTTCCTTGTTATTTTAGGGGGCACCTGGAGCTGAACCTAAATACTTGAGCCAACACACTCCCTGCTTTTTTGAGTGTATCATTCTGTCTTTCCTCACCATGTCTCCTGTTACATCATCTTGTTGCATTGCCTCGCCATGCCTGTCTGTTGCACCAGCTTGTTGTATTCTCTAGGAGGCTCCAGGATCTGAAACAGCAACCTCCCATTTGGTAGGTGGGAGTTCAGTCTCCTGAACCACTTCTGCTTCCTGATATTGCTTTTTGATAACTTTCCTGGACTATGGAATTTTCTCCCTTGTGATGTGTGTTTGCCAATGTCACTGCTGTGATTATGTATTTCTATTTTTACTTTGTTAGCATACGTTCTTTAGGTGTCACTCTTGTGTCTGCATAGTTTAGAGATCAGCAAATTATGTTGTCATAGTTTGTGCTCAATCACTTTGATACTGTAATATTTCCATGCTTGGCCCATGTAGCTGTGTGTGAGTTGGGAATTGATCCAAAGACCAGCCAAGTTCTCAAATTTACTGTGACCTTTACCTTCCAGTGGATCCTCTTAGATTTCTCCTGCCCATGCACATAATTTTCCAGTCAGCCAGGGATAGGAGGAGAGTAGCTCTTCTGACTCTCTCAATGCCAGGATTTCTCTAAGTGTCTATATGAATTGCTGCTTGTCCCAACCTGGATCGTGACCAATGACTAGTAGATTGTGGATTTTCCTGTTTTTACTGAGAATACTGCTGTGGATTTTCACCCTCAACCCAAATTATATCTCCTCCTTCTGACAGAAAGACTTCTGGTTTTCATGTCCAGCCCCATGCTGGTAGCACTACAGTTCTCAAGGACCATTCTGGGGGATGGAGGTATGGAAGCAGCTGCAGACAAGAAAGTCACAGTCTCTCACTCTTTTGATCAAAAATCCTAGCATTTTTTTCTTGAATAAACACCTTAATTTTGTTGCTTGACTTGGTCGACTTTCAGGTCCCTGAAATGGCTGTTTTTGAACATTTTATCCGATTTTATTTTTGTATTTTTGGGGTAGATTTGCTGGCTTCTTTACTTTGATATAGCTGGAAGTCTCACACTTAGCCCATATTTTGATTCCATAATATCACTAATGTGGACTGATTGAAATTTATACAAACCATTGCATCTCTAGTTTTTCACTGATGGTATATATTCTCATTTGATGAAATTTCAGTCACTCACAAAAAGTCAACAGATTCATTTTGGAAACAGTGACTGGAAAAAAAAATTCCCCTCTTTTCAGACTAATTTATTAGCCTTTTTCTAACTCTGATGGTAAAATATATAATTCATTGAAAAATCAATTATGCCATAGTTAAGGCATTGTTAAACATTAAAAGGTTAATGATCACTAAGGAATTAGAAGAACACATAAGATTCAGAAAAATGTAGTAATTTCTGTTTTTTAAGAATAGTGCTCTTGCTTGGCCTAAGGAAATCATTAAGTTCTCTTTCAGTGAGTAAAAAGTAGGTCAGGAATGAGTATGTAGAAGATTAAAATATATGAATAGATTTAGGGATTGACAAAGTTTATCAGATAAGTAACTAGGAATTCAACTTTATTTTATATTTGATTATAGGAGTTGGAGGGATGGATAAAGCTTAAGGAAAGCTTGGAACAATTCAGAATATAGGCAAATCTACAAAATAGAAAACAAACAAACAAGTAAACAAACAAACAAACAAACAAACATTTCAGAAGTCCAAGAGATCAAAATCTGTGCCTGGAAGAATTTGTACAAAGAGGTGCTTAATATAGACTCCCTGAACTAAAAGATTTAAAAACTTACCTGATTTCCAAATCTAATTAGACAGAATTTTATCTTTTTTGTCTATACTTGAGATTCATTTCATAGCTGACAACAAGAGAATAAATACTTCAGTAGGAGTAGATAGAAGTCAAAGAGTGGCTGTATTTTTTAGGTCATAACCCCAGATGTTAGTACCTAAAACCAGGAAAAAGCAACAAAGGTCTTCATCTCAGAATCAGGCTGTAACATGGATGTTAGTCAGGATTCCTATGTTGTTTGCCTATTTCTTGCATCAGGATGTTAACTCTTCAGGGCAGGGAAAAGGTGTTCCATCTCTCTACTCCATGCTCCCTGTAGAGAGCCTGGAACAGAGTAAATACTGTAATATTTTTTATTGTTGAATATTTGAGAAAACTTGAGATGGTGTACCTAACAGATAAGACACCTGGTGTAACCACCATTACATGTATGCAGTATGTGTCAGGCCTTTTGTTTTCTTACTATGAATATTTTAATTTTTGTTATTTTTATTTTTCCTCAATTTTATGCTGCCACTAGTCACTGCATCCCTAAATGTGGAAAGTGCAGAGTCATTTAATTATCAATGATCTGTTTATCAATAGGTGATTGTTTCTGATATTTATATCATTTCTTTATCCAAAATGAAATCAATGACTAAAAGTCACTTTATACCTTATTGTGATACTTACATTTCTAAAAGTAAAATTAGGCAATCTGCCTTGTGGAACTCCTATATTTCTGAGCTATTTTGGGATCTTTAGCATTAATGCTCACAATTGTCTCCAAAATGGCAATTTTATAAGACCACCAGAGATGAGATGCAGTCTTAATGAGAATGTACTTGGCCAATGAGTCTTAATGGGAAATAGAAATGGAAAGGCCCACCTTAGTTGGTTAGAGGAAAATAGTTGAAATCATTTGGATATATTGCACTTGATGAAACAATCCACCATCTTCATTTCCGTTGGAAATGATATAACATCTAGGTGACAATATCATCTCTGGGAATTAGAGGCAAGGGAATCTCTTTCTCAAAGATCATTGGGAACACCTGACAAGGTGATAATAATGCACAATGCCCATCACAAAGAACAGCACATGTCTGCAACTGCAAACAACTTAGTTCTACCCATCTACCCCATGGGATCTAAGCCCCCTCTCAAACAGAAACAGAGTAGGCATCACCATCCCCAAATCCTCAAGACTGGGGAATGAACAATGAACTAAGGTAGTCTTATTTTTATGCTACATTAGATTTATTATTTTTCTAGAAATTGAATCATTTTTATCATTGATGTGGAGGCAGTGGCCATCAGAAATTATGAGTTTTTTTTTTCTTTTTCAAGTAGAAGAAAAGGAAGAAAGTATTTTATGAACAAGAGAGGAGGCTGATAAATTGTGTTATTTCTTACAATTGTTTACTGTCTATAGTAGGCTATCTCACTTTTTACCAGTAATGTAAGATGATTATACTTACCAATCCCACTCATCAGGCTTGACCATGTGATTTGTTTTGTCTAATGATGTAAGAGGAGAAGTGACAAGTGAATTTCTGAGCTGAAACTTGAAAAGCACCTCTGTGGTTTCTATCATTCATTTCTCTCTACTAGTAGCAATATATTCCTTTAGTCATGAACACTTCCTCACCTTGGATTTCAGAATGAAGAAAGTACAACAGAGCCAGCACTAACTGGTCAATATTACAGGAACAAGAAGTAACCTTTAGGAACTGCAATGCTGTGTTTGTTAACACCACATGGCTCAGTAAATGTGACTAATACACGTTATAAAAATATTTTTTCATTCATTAAAATTTTTAATTTAGTGTTCTTTTAAAAACTAGTATTGATACCTGCATATGATAATAATCAAATCATTTAGAAGTTCTAGTATGTAAGAGTTTTATTCCTCTCAAACCCCATCTTCCATTTGCCAAATATAATAGGATTCCCCATTTCATCATATTATGCTGAGTTCTCAGAAACACCAAGGAGTTGATGACTTCTTCCTTTTTAAAAATACTCTCCTTTAGTAGATATGAGGATTCATTATTCTTATTTCCTTCCCTTGACCTCATTAATCCTTCCCTCCATTCTGCTTTGCTAGGTCCTTCAAACTGTATTATAAATGCTAGGGTTCTTTAGGTCTCACTTCAGGCCCGTCTTGCCTCTGTCTTTACTCTTTCCCTCAATGCTATTTTGATCTTCATAAGTTTAAATTCTATCTGTATGCTGATCACTCATAAAATTACATTTCTAAATGTCAAACTCGATAATCCAAGTGTAAAGTCAACCTCATCCTTCGATGTCTTAGAGAATTTTAAACCAAAAGTGTTCATAACACTAATATTTTAACTTTATCATAATTGCAGTCTTAATTTTTTTATTTTTAAAGAAGCCTCAGATTACATAAATTTTACATCAAAAACATTGAGGGATTCCCTTACCCCCTCCCCTCCCATACTTTCCCACTTAACAACATCTTTCAGTCATATGGTACATTTGTTAAAACTGATGAACATATATTGAAACATTGCTAATAAGTCTTGTCTATAGTTTATATTATAGTTTACTCTTAGCACCACAAATTTTATAGGTTTTGACAAAATATATAATGGCCTGAATCCATCTTTTCAATGTCATGCAGGACAGTTCTAATGTCTCCAAAATGCCCCATGTTAGACCAATTCTTCTCTCCCTCCCTTCAAGCTCTGAGGGCTACTGCCTTTACATCAGTGATACAAGTTCTTCCACTGCTAGAATAATAATTAGTCTACTTTAGTCCATTGTTGCATTCCCCACTTACGTTTGTTAATTCTTCAATCTTGAGGATTTGGGAATGGTGATTCCCACTTTTTTTTTTTTTTTTAAGAGAGTCCTCAAATGTGGAAAACTGGAGCTCAACCACTGAGCCACATCAGCTTCCCTGGGATTTTTCATTTGCTTTTTATTTTGCCATTACAAAGTTGTTTTTATTCATTACTGCAGCTGGTGTTCTCCTAATTAAACCACTGCTCATTTTATAGATATGTTTCAAGATTTGGAATGCTAATTTAAATGCAGTATATAACCAGAAGCACAGAATCCCTGTCCATTGAGCCACTTTCTTCCCTGTATATATATATACATACTTTTTTTGTCTTCATTTACTTTCCCAAAAATCCATTAAAAAAAATGAGGCACCCAAACACCCCCCACCCCCACCCCACCCCTCCCCTCCCTCCACCCCACACCTTCCCTCCCCCCACAACAACAATTCCCTCCATCATCATGAGACACTCACCGCACTTGGTGAACACATCTCCAAGCACCACTGCACCTCATGGTCAATGGTCAATCTCATAGCTCACACTCTCCCACATTCCACCCAGCAGGCCATGGGAGGACACACAATGTCCAGTAACTGTTCCTGAAGCACCACTCAGGACAACTCCAAGGCCCAAAAACGCCCCCACTACTCATCCCCTCCTCCCATTACCCACCCCCAGCAGGCACCATGGCAACCTTCTCCAGACCAATGCCACACTTTCTTCGAATACCAATCACAATAGTTCATGGATAGAACATCAGTAAGTCCACTCTAATCCACACTCCACTCCGCCATCCCCTCCAATCCCAGAATGGTTGTGTCCAATCCACATCTATATCAAGGGGGGGGGCCTAGATTCCACATGGATGCTGAATGCAATCCTCCTGCTTTCAGTTGTAGACATTCTTGGCTCCCTGGTATGGTGGTTGACCTTCTTCAACTCCATGTTGGCTGAGTGGGGTAAGTCCAATAAACCAGAGTGTAGAAGCTGAAGTCTATTGAGGCTCAGAGTCTGGCTATCACATGGTCAGTCCAATATTCAGGTACCCTGGGTATACATTAAACACTAGCACCAACTACAGTTCTGGTAAAAGAAACAGGAGAGGCTTGTGAACAAATATCACATCTGAGTCCAGCTCCATCACACAGAAACACAAACTCCAAAGTAGGGCCAACTGATTTGGCACTGAACTCCATCTGCTATGTCCATAGTACCTGTGGCTCTCTATAGCCCTCAGAAGAACCAATACCTGGGGTCAAAATTACTTTATCTGTCTCTGGGACTCTGCTGAGGTGTGCATAAGGGCAAACCCTCTGATAACCTCCCGGCTCTTTTTGGAGACTCATAGCCATATAAACTCATTTGTACTTTCCATTTCTCCCTTTGATTCAGGTCAAAAAGCATTTTTAACTCCTGGTATTATATGTAGATTGAGATATTCTGCTGGTCCGAGTTGACCCTTTTATTCAAGGTCATTTCTAGTTACATCATCAGCTGCTACTTAGTAGTAATCCCTCAGTGCCAGGGAGGCCCATCCCCGGGAGTCATGTCCCATGCTGGGGGAAAGGCAACACATTTACATGCTGAGTTTGACTTTGAGACTGGCCACATTTGAGCAACACGGAGGCTCTCAGGAGGTAACTCTTAGGCACACTGCAGCTCTAGGCCTTGTTCTTATTTCAGGTGCACAGGCTCACAGGCATATTCATTAGTAACCAGGGCTCATTGTTGGACCTTCATTCTTTTTTGGTCTTTGCCATTGCACTTGGGGGATTGTTGCTGTTCCTTTAGGGACTGTGATAGAGCTCCCCTGGCTAGGAACTCAGCACTCCCTCAGTTGTTGTTTATAATTGTGTCCACTATGAAAATATCCAAACATTTTTATGTACCCTGGACATATGCCCTATAGAACTCCCTGCCAACCATGTGTCCCCTGTCAATAACATCCCACACAAGTATTCCTCTGCTGCCATTGTTGAACCTCTCTGTGATCTAAACATTCCTGAAAAGTGAAGCCCAATATATTGCCTGGTTCCCTTATTAGTAAAATGGAATATAGCGATGAGTTTAGAGGTGAGATTTAGAATACATATTAGCCTGGAAAAATTAAGGTAAAAATGAATTGGGGTATCAAAAAATTTAAAAATGCAAAAGCTTTGTTTTTGATGTTTTGCCTTCCATCACTGCAATAAAGTGTTGCCCTGTATGCAACTTGGCAAGGAAACTACTTCCGTCTTTTCCTCAGTGTCTACGTCCTATTTTTTCTTTTCTTTTTTCTAATTACTAAGCTCATCTTCATGAGAGTTTTATATCACAGTAATTCATATATACAATATACAGTACTCCTACATATCCAACATAAAACCTTTTCCCTTCCACAGCAATAATCTTTTTACATATTCATACTATATTTACTGAAACTGATGTTACAGACATTGAGACAATAACTTTCAAACAAGGTAACATTTGTTTTTACATTATGGTTTATATTTTAGACTATACAATTTTCTAAAATTTTAGTTATCTTATGTTTTACATTATGATTTACATTTTATCCAATCAGCCCCTATATATTTTTGGTGTAATTTATATGTCTTATATCCATCCTTGCATACTCTTGTGAAAAACTTCCATTGCCCACACAGTTACATTGGTTCCATCTATTCAATACCTCTTTCCTCCTACCCTTAGGGTCCACAGTGACAGTCAATCTTCATTGCTTGAAGGGCCATGTTCAGAGATACTTGCAACCATGTTGAGGGCTTGACATGCTCAACTGACCTAATGCCCTAGAGCCTCCATTTCTCTTGAGAGATACAGTTCCCTCTATTTGATGGTATCAGTCCTCCGCAGGATGTGGGTATACCTTCACTCTCATTATATGGGTCTCTATCCAATGATATAACCCACTATGGCAAAATGAGCATTCACAAATGCCCTAGGAGCCAGCATCAGATTATCCCCTTTAAGCATCTTAAACAGGTAACTTTCCTTATTATATTTTTGAAAAGGTTTTCTCAGCATTATACTCTCAACCAAATACCTGACAGTCTCCTATGTTCATATGTTGCCCCACCCTTCCCCCAATTTCTTGGGCAATATTACCCATCCTCCCATCCCTAGCCCCCCTCAAGCCCACAAAGCCGCACCCAAAGGTAATCCTATGCCCCCATTTTATGCCTTCCTTGTACAAATACTTACCTCCAGCTTATCATAGATTTCACCTATGTAGGTCTCAGCTTACATCCTTCCTCTACCTCCTTATTTCCTGTAAACCTGGCATCCAGTCTCTAGCTCTCTGAGGCAGCTTGGTTTACTTATTTCACATCATCAAGGTCATGTAGTATTTGTCCTTCAATGCCGGGGTTGCTTCACTCAACATAAGATTCTCAAGATTCATCCATGTTATCACGTGTGTTTGTAGTGTATTTGTTCTTAAAGCCAAGTAGTATTCCATCGTATGTATATACCACATTTTATTTATCCATTCATGTGTTGATGGGTTTTTGTGTTGATTCCAACTCTTGGCGATAGTGAACAACGCTGCTATGAACATTGGTGTGCATATATCGGTTTGTGTCCTTGTTTTCAGTTCTACAGGGTATATACCTAGCACTGGAATTGCTGGGTCATATGGCAAATCTATGGTTAGTTTTTTGAGAAACCACCAAACTGTCCTCCAGAATGGCTGGATCCTTCTGCATTCCCATCAGGAGTGGATGAGTGTTTCCATTCCTCCACATCCTCTCCAGCATTTGTAGTCTTCTGTTTTTTTCATAGGTGCCAATCTTATGGGAGTAAGATGGTATCTCGTTGTAGTTTTGATTTGCAATTCTCTGAGAGCTTGAGATTTTGAGCATTTTTTTCATGTGGTTTTTAGCCATTTGCATTTCTTATTTGGAGAAGTGTCTGTTTAAATCTTTTTCCCATTTTTAAAATGTGTTATCTTTTAATTTTCAAGATACAGGAGTTCTTTATTTTTTTTTTCAAATTCTACTCAATTTATTCATTTTTTAAAAAAACATTACATTGAAAAAATATGAGGTCCCCATTCACCACTTTTTCCACATCAATGCCACATTTTCTCCATTATTAACCACAATAGTTCATGAATATGATATCATTAAGCCCACTCTAATCCTGACTGTATTCCTCCTTCCTGTGGGCCTTGGCTTGGTTGTGTCCATTCCACATCTATGTCAAGAGGGGGCTTAGATTCCACATGGATACTGGATGTAATCCTCCTGCTTTCAGTTGTAGGCACTCTAGGCTCCATGGTGTGGTGGTTGACATTCTTCAACTCCACGTTAGCTGAGTGGAGTAAATCCAATAAATAAGAGTGTAGGAGCTGAAGTCTGTTGAGGCTCAGGGCCTGGCTATCATATTGACAGTCCAGAGATTCAAATCCCCCAGATATATCTTAAACCCCAGCACCAACTACAATTCCAGTAAGTAGCATGAAAGGCTTGTGAAAAGAGATCCCATCTGAGTCCAGCTCCATCACACAGAAACACCAGCTCCAAAGAAGGGCCAACTGACATGGCAGTGAACTCCCTCTGCCATGACCATAAAACTTGTGGGTCTCTTTAGCCCTCAAAAGGACCAATATCTGCGGTTGTATCTACTTTATCTGTCTCTGAGACTCTGCTCAGGTGTGCATAAGGGCAATCCTTCTGACAACCTCCAGACTCTTTTTTAGAGACTCATAGCCGTATAAACTCATTTGTCCTCTCCATTGCCCACTTAATTTAAGTCAAACAGCATTTTTAACTCCTGTTATTATATGTAGACAGGGATATTCTGCTGGTCTGTATTGAACCTTTAATTCAAGGTCATTTTCTAGTTACGTCATCATCTGGTCATTGTTAGTGATACCTCGGTGCCAGGGAGGCTTATCCCCGGTGAATGTCCCGGTCATGTCCCACGCTGAAGGGAAGGATTTGCATTTACATACTGAGTTTGGCTTCGAGACTGGCCACATTTGAGTAACACAGAGGCTGTCAGGAGGGAACTCTTAGGCACAGTGCTGCTCTAGGACTTGTTCTTATTTCAGGTGTATAGGCTCACAAGCATAGTCATTAGTATCAGGGGCTCACTGTTGGACCCTCATTCCTTCCTGGCCCTTACCGTTGCACCTGGGGGACTGCCACTGCTCCACTAGGGACCACGACAGAGCCTCCCCCTGGCCAGGAACCCAGTACACCCCCAGCTGTTGTTTTTAACTGTTTCCACTATGAGCATATCCAAACACTTCCATGCATCCTGGACACATGCTCTGTATAACTCCCTGTCAACCATATATCGCCTGTCAATAACATCCGATACCAGTATTCCTCCGCTGCCATTGTTGAACCACTCTGTGATCCAAAACTTCCTGAAAAGTGAAGCCCAATATAATGTCAGGTTCCCTTACTAGTAAAATGGAATATAGCAATGAGTTTAAAGTTTAGATATAGAATACATATTGATTTGGAAATATTCTACATCCTCTCTTTTTCTTTTCTTTTTTCCTAATTATTGAGCTTCTCTTCACAAGAGCCTTAGATCACAGTAATTCATATATACAATATACAGTTCTCCCACATATCCATTATAAAACCTTTTCCCTTCCAGAGTGATAACCTTTTAACTTATTCATATCATATTTACTGAAACTGATATACAGATATTGAGACAATAGCTTTCAAACAAGGTAACATTTGTGTTTACATTGTGGTTTATACTTTAGGCTATACAGTTTTCTAAATTTTTTAGTTATCCTATGTTTTACATTATGGTTTACATTATTAGTCTGTCCTCCCCTATATGTTTTTGGTGTAATATTACATGTTTTATATCCATCCTTGTGTACTCTTGTGAAACACTTCTTTTGCCCTCACATTTACTTTGGTTCCATCTATTCAATATCTATTTCCCCCTCCCCTTGGGGCCCACAGTGACAGTCAATCTTCATTTCTTGAGGAGCCATGTTCAGAGATACTTGCAACAGTGTTGAGGGCTTGACTTGCTCAACTGCCCTAAAGCCCTGGGAGCCACCTTTTCTCTTGAGAGATACAGTTCCCTCTATTTGATGGCATTAGTCCTCCCCAGGTTGTGGGTCTACCTTCACTCTTATTATATGGGTCTCTACCCAATGGTATAATCCACTCTGGCAAAATGAGCATTCAGATATTCCCTAAGAATCTGTCCTGCATCAGATTATCCCCTTTGATTATCTTAAACAGATAACTTTCCTAATTATATTTTGAAAAGGTTTTTTCAGCATTATACTCTCAACCAACACCTGACAATCTCCTATGTTCGTATGTTGCCCCACTCTCCCCCCAATTTCTTGGGCAATATTGCAAATCCGCCCCTCCCTAGCACCCCGCAAACCCGCAAAGCCCCACCCAAAGGTAACCCTACGCCCCCATTTTATCTCTTCCTTATGCACATACTTATCTCCAGCTTATCATAGATTTCACTCATGTAGATGTCAGTTTACATCCTTCCTCTATCCCCCGATTTCCTGTAAGCCTATCTTCCAGTTTCTAGCTCTCTGAGGCAGCTTGCTTATTTCATATCATTGAGGTCTTGTAGTATATGTCCTTCAATGCCTGGGGTTGCTTCACTCAACATAAGGTTCTCAAGATTCATCCATGTTATCACGTGTGTTTGTAGTGTATTTGTTCTTAAAGACGAGTAGTATTCCATTGTCTGTATATACCACATTTGATTGATCCACTCATCTGTTAATGGGCATTTGGGTTGATTCCAACTTTTGGAGATAGTGAACAATGCTGCTATGAACATTGGTGTGCATATATCGGTTTGTGTCCTTGTTTTCAGTTCTGCTGAGTATATACCCAGCAGTGGTATTGCTGGGTCATATGGCAAATCTATGGTTAGTTTTTTGAGAAACTGCCAAACTGTCTTCCAGAATGTTGGATCCTTCTGCATTCCCACCAGCAGTGGATGATTGTTCCCATTTCTTCACATCCTCTCCAGCAATTGTATTCTTCTGGTTTTTTCATACTTGCCAATCTTATGAGAGTAAGATGGTTTATCATTGTAGTTTTCATTTGCATTTCCCTGATAGCTAGAGATTTGGAGCACTTTTTCATGTGTTTTTTAGCCATTTGTATCTCTTCTTTGGAGAAGTGTCTGTTTAAATCTTTTTCCCATTTTTTAAATGGGTTGTTTATCTTTTTATTTTCAAGATATAGGAGTTCTTTATATATGCAAGTTATAAGTCTCTTATCGGATTTATGGTTGCCAAATATTTTCTCCCATTGTGTAAGTTCCCTTTTTACTTTCTTGACAAACTCCTTTGAGGTGCAGAAGGGTTTAATTTTGAGGAAGTCCCATTTATCTATTTGTTCTTTTGCTGCTCGTGCTTTTGGTGTGATGTTCATGAAGCCATTTCCTATTACAAGGTCTTGTAGATGTTTCCCTACATTGCTTTCCAAGGTCTTTATGGTCTTGGCTCTTATAGTTAGGTCTTTGACCCATCTTGAGTTGATCTTTGTATAAGGTGTGAGATGTAAATCCTCTTTCATTCCTCTACATATGGCTATCCAGTTCTCCAGGCACCATTTGTTGAATAGGTCATTCTTTCCCAGTTGAGAGGGATTGGTGGCTTTATCAAATATTATATGGCTATATATATGAGGTTCTATATCAGAACTTTCAATTCGATTCCATTGGCCTGTGTGTCTCTCCTCATGCCAATATCATGCTGTTTTCACTACTGTAGCTTTGTAGTATGTTTTGAAGTCAGGTAGTGTGATTCCTCCAATTTCGTTTTTCTTTTTCAATATGTTTTTGACTATTCGGGGCCTCTTTCCTTTCCAAATAAATTTCATACTTAGTTTTTCTAGTTCCTTAAAGAAGGCTGTGTTGATTTTTATTGGGATTGCTTTGAATGTGTAGATCAGTTTTGGTAGGATAGACATCTTAATAATATTTAATCTTCCTATCCATGAACAGGGAATATTCTTCCATTTATTTAGGTCTTCTTTGATTTCCTTGAACAGTCTTGTATAGTTCTCGGTGTATAAATTTTTTACATCTTTAGTTAAATTTATTCCTAAATATTTGATTTTTAAATTTACTATTGTGATTGGTATTTGTTTCTTGATTTCCTCCTGATCTTGCTCATTATTGGTGTACAGAAATGCTACTGATTTTTGCACATTGATCTTATAACCTGTGCCTTTACTAAACTCATTTATGAGTTCTAGAAGCTTTGTTGTAGACCACTTGGGGTTTTCTATGATAGGATCATGTCATCTGCAAATATGAAATTTTGACTTCTTCCTTTCCAGTTTGAATGTCTTTTTTATCTGGTTCTAACCTCAGTGCTCGAGCAAGTACTTCTAAGACAATGTTAAAAAGAAGGGGAGAGAGTGGGCATCCTTGTCTTGTTCCTGACTTTAGAGGGAAGGATTGTAGAATTTCTCCATTGTAAATGATGTTGTCTGTGGGTTTTTCATATATACTCTTTATCATGTCAAAAAAAATTCCTTGTATTCTGATCATTTGCAGTGTTTTTATCAAGAAAGGGTGCTGTATTTTGTCAAATGCTTTTCCTGCATCTATAGATATAATCATGTGATTTTTTTCCTTCAATCTGTTTATATGGTGTATTACATTGATTGATTTTCTTATATTGAACCATCCTTGCATACCTGGAATGAATCCCACTTGGTCGTGGTGTTTAATTCATTTAATGTCTTGTTGAATATGATTAGCAAGTTATTTTTATTATTTTTGCATCTAGGTTCATTAGAGAAATTGGTCTGTAATTTTCCTTTCTTGTGGTGTCTTTGTTTGGCTTTGGTACTAGGGTAATGATGGCATCATAGAAGGAGTTAGGCAATGTTCTTTCTGTTTCAATTTTTTTGGAATAGTTTCAGCAGGATTGGTGTTAATTCTTTCTGGAATGTTTTGTAGAATTCACCTGTAAAGTGGTCTGGCCATGGGCTCTTCTTATTTGGGAGGTTTTTAATGACTGATTCTATCTCTTTACTTGTGATTGGTTTGTTGAGATCATCAATTTCTTCTTTTATCAATATAGGCTGCTTATGTGTTTCTAGGAATTTGTCCATTTCCTCTGAATTGTCAGTTTTGTTTAAATAAAGTTTTTAAAAGAATCTTCTTTTGATAGTCTTTATTTCTGTGGGGTCAGTGGTGATATCTCCTTTCTCATTTCTTATTTTGTGTATTTGCCTCTTCTCTATTTTTTTCTTTGTTAGTCTCACTCAAGGTTTGTCAATTTTATTGATCTTCTCAAAAAAATCAGCTCTTGTTCTTGTTTATCTTTTCAAGTGCTTTCTTATTTTCTATTTCTTTTAGTTCTGCTCTTATCTCTGTTATTTCCTTCCTTCTTTTTCCTGTTGGATTACTTTGTTGTTTTTTTCCTAACTTCTCCAAATGTGCAGTTAGTTCTTCAATTTTTGCTCTTTCTTCTTTTTTGATCTATGAATTTATGGCTATAAATTTCCCCCTCAGTACTGGTTTTGCTGCATCCTATAAATTTTGATATGTTGTGTTATCATTATCATTTGTTTCAAGGTAGTCATTGATTTCTTTTGAGATTTCCTCTTTGACACACTGTTTTTCTAAGAGTGTGCTGTTTAATTTCCATATCTTGGTGTGAAATCTGGGCCTCTGGCCCTTGCAGATTTCCAGCTTCACTCCACTGTGGTCCAAGATATTATTTTGTATGATTTTGATCTTTCTGAATTCATTAAGCCTTTCTTTGTGGCCTAGCACATGGTCTATCTTGGAGAATGATCTATGTGCACTTGAGAAAAATGTGTACCCTGCTGTGTTTGGGTGTAATGATCTGTATATGTCTATTAGATCCAGCTCCTCTAATATACTGTTCAAATATTTTGTTTCTTTAGTGATTCTCTTTTGAGATGTTCTGTCCAGAGTTGATAGTGGTGTATTAAAATACCCCACTATAATTGTAGATGCATCTATTCTTTCACTTAGTTTTTCCAGCATTTGCCTCACGTATTTAGAGGCGCCCTTGTTAGGAGCATAAATATTTGTGAGTGTTCGATCTTCTTGACAGATTGTCCCTTTCACTAAAATGTAGTATCCTTCTTTGTCTCTCATAATTGTTTCACATTTAAAGTCTATTTTGTCTGATATTAATATAGCTACTCCTGCCTTTTTTTGGTTATTGTTTGCTTGTGTGATTGTTTTCCAACCATTCACTTTCAGCCTCCATGAGTCTCTGGGTCTAAGATGTGTCTCTTGTAGACAGCATATAGATGGGTCATATTTCCTTATCCAATGTCCCAGTCTGAATCTTTTGATCGGTGAGTTTAATCCATTGACATTCAGTGTTATTTCTGTCAAGGAATAATTTATGTTAGCCATATTTTGATTGGACTTGCGTTTGTCATATTTTGTTTGTTTGTTTTTTTCTCCTCTTTTTGTCTTTTTTGTTGCTCTTACACTCTCATCCAACTCTGCCTGTACTGTTTTTTCCTTTCTTCTTGGAGAACTCCCTTTAGAATTTCTGGAAGGGGAGGTTTCTTGTTGGCATACTCTTTCAATTTCTGTTTATATGTGAATATTTTAAATTCTCCATCATTTTTGAATGCTAGTTTAGCTGGATAGAATATTCTTGGTTGGAAATTTTTTTCTTTTAGCACCTTGCCTATATCATACCACTGCCTTCTTGCCTCCATGGTTTCAGATGAGAAATCAGCACTTACTCTTATGGAGATTCCCTTGTATGTGATGGTTTTCTTTCCTCTTGCTGCTTTTAGAATTTTCTCTTTGTCTTGAGCATTTGACATATAATTTGACAAGTATATGTCTTGGGGTGGGCCTGTTGGGGTGTGCTGTGCTTCTTGGATATGTACATCAGTCTTTTTCAGTAGATTTGGAAAGTTTTCAGCCATTATTTCCTGCAACACTCCTTCTGACCCCTTTCCCTTCTCTTCTCCTTCTGAAATGCCTATAATACATATGTTTGTGCATTTTGCATTGTCATTCAGGTCCCTAAGTCCTAGCTGGATTTTTTCTATCTTTTTATCGATCAATTCTACTATCTGTTTGATTTGCGATGTACTGTCTTCCACATCACTACTTCTCTGCTCTGCCTCTTCTAATCTGCTATTTGCTGTGAGTGTATTTTTGATTTCTTGAACTGTGGTGTTCATTCCCATCATATCTGTTTTCTTTTTGTGTATGTCTGCAATTTCCCCACCAAGCATTTTCTTCACATTGTTAACCTCTTCCTTTACTTCATTAAATTTGTCTGTGATATATGTTCTGAGATCTTTAATTATTTGTGCAAAGTTCTACTCCCCTTCCTGGTTTTTAGTTTGTTCATTGGATTCAGCCATGTTTTCCTGATTACTGGCTTGGTCTGTAGATCTTTGTTGCTGTCTGGTTATTATTTATCTTGACGGGTTTAATCAGTTCCTTAGCTTCTTTGTCTAGTCTTTGGGATTAATTAGCTCTTGTTTTTGCTTAAGTGTTATATCTTCTTTTTGTCATTTTGTTCTTCTTATTCTAATTTCTTATTTTTGGGTGAGTTCACTTTGAAGGAAAGTATTAGGGCCAGGGAAAGGCAATTGTGTAAGAATGGAAAATGTGTACAGTAGTATTGGTAATAAATGTTAACAGAGCAACAATATGAGATCTGGGAGGATGGATATTAGATTCATGTAAGTTGTGTAGAGTTATAGCATTAAGTAGAGTACCTATAATGAGGTAGTCAAATGAATATGGGAGGAATATGGTATGAATTAAAAAGCTAGTGTTTTCGTGAGAGAGGGAAAGAGAAAAGAAAGGCAATAGTTTCAAGAGTGAATAAAAGACAGAAAACAGAACAAAGTTATTAGAAATTAAGAGTTAGAGAATTTGGGGATCAAAGAAAGGGAGGAGGAATATAGGAGAAGCAGTAAATGATGGAGGATATCAAGATGTAGGGGAAAGGGGATAGTGTAGGTAGCCAAAGTCAATTCACACAGAAATGAGGCAACAGAGGTTGAGGAAACCCAGAAAATGTGAGGTGTTCCCTGCAGCACCTATTGTATAATTAAGATAAAATAAAATAAGAAGAAAATGAGGGACAAGAGGGAAAAAAAAGAGAAGAAAGAAAGAAAAAGTGGAGTGGGTAAAGGGAGGGGAACAAATAAGGAAGAGAAAAAAGATATAGAACAACCACAACAGCAACAACAAAATCCCCCCTTAAATAACTAAAATAAAGGATCTTGGGGGATACAATGGGAGAAAAGACTAGGAGATAATGCAATGTTAGCAATCAGGACAATAAAAAATAAAAAATAAAATAATAAAAAATAAGAACTAAAAAAACAAAACAAAACAAAACAAAAAAAAACAAAAAAGAAAAAATGCAAGCATTGAGGGCTAGGACATTCAAGGACCTCAGATGGACCTCAGGGCATGTGGATTCAGGGGTGGAAAGTCTGTGATATTGCAGACTCAAGAGGTGTGAGTCTCTGGGGTGTGGGTCACCAGGGTTTAGGGGACACAGACCTGGCAACCTCAATTCTGGCTAACAGGGAGCCTGGGAGCACCGCAGTGCAACACAGCCTTCAGGGATCCCCGCAGCTGGGTGCCAGCCCTATGGGGGAGGTCACATCCGCAAACTTTGACCTATGTGTCAGAATCCCCCAATTCACCCTCTCCCTAGGCTCTCTTCTGTGGCTGCATCACCAATTCGACTTCAGGACACCTCCTGCCCTGTAAGCCCCCGAAACAGCCACCTGGGCACCTCTACACTGCAGCCAATTTAATGATGCTGCAGATCAGTAGCCAGGCCCAGGGGGTGGGGCTCCAGCCGGAAGCGCTGATATCAGTGTCCAAAACCGAAATTCCCACGCTTTGCAAAATATTCCCCTAATCGGCTTCCAGACATCTCCCACCCTGCCAGACCCTGAAACAGCCTCCTGGTGATGTCTCTTTATTGCAAGCGATTTAAGGCCACTGCAGATCAGCAGCCAGCCTTGGGGGTGGGGCTCTAGCCAGAAGTGCTATTATTTGTGTCCGCAATCAAAAATTCCCTGCCTTGTAATAAAACTCCTGTCTGTCTCCCCAAATCGGTCTGCAAAGGCCTCCTGCCCTGTGATCCCACCAATAGCCCACTCAGGGCTTATGAATTCCCCAGTATCGCAGAGCCTCCAGGAATCGCTGCTGCGGTGCTGGTGCCACGGCTCTGCCCACCCCTGGAGGGAGGGTCCCGCGTGCAGCCCCCACCTCCATGTAATAGAACCTCAATTTTATCTTATACATGAATTTTCTCTGTTACCTTCCCACCAGATCGATGTCCAGACACCTCCTGCCCTGCAAAATCCCAAAACAGCCTAGTCCCAAAGAATTTCCAACACTGCCCAGCTGCTTCTTTACAGGAGAGATTATCAGGTGCACTCACTCAACCACCATCTTGCCCCCCACCCCAGGAGTTCTTTATATATGCAGGTTATAAATCTCTCATCTAATATATGGTTACCAAATATTTTCTCCCATTGTGTAGGCTCTCTTTTCACTTTCATGACAAACTCCTTACAGGTGCAGGAAGCTTTAATTTTGAGTAGGTCCCATTTATCTATTTGTTCTTTTGCTGCTCATCCTCTTGGTGTGAAGTACATGAAGCCATTTCCTATTACAAGGTCTTATAGATGCTTCACTACACTGCTTTTCAAAGTCTTATGGTGTTGACTCTTATATTAGGTATTTGATCCATCTTAGTTGATATTTGTATAAGGTGTGAGATGATAATCCTGTTTCATTCTTTTACATATGGATATTCAGCTCTCCAGTCACCATTTGTTGAATAAGCCATTCTTTCCCAGTTGAGAGGGTTTGGTGGCTTTATTGAATACTATATGGCTATATATATGAGGTTCTATATTAGAACTTTCAATTTGATTCCATTGGTCTGTGTGTCTCTCCTTATGCCAATATCATGTTGTTTTCACTACTGTAGCTTTGTAGTATGTTTTGAAGTCAGATAGTGTGATTCCTCCAATTTCGTTTTTCTTTTTCAATATGTCTTTGGCTATTTGGGGCCTCTTTCCTTTCCAAATAAATTTCATAGTAAGTTTTTCTAGTTCCTTAAAGAAGGGTGTGTTGATTTTTATTGGGATTGCTTTGAATGTGTAGATCAGTTTTGGTAGAATAGACATCTTAATAATATTTAGTCTTCCTATCCATGAACAGGGAATATTCTTCCATTTATTTAGGTCTTCTTTGATTTCCTTGAACAGTCTTGTATAGTTCTCGGTGTATAAGTTTTTTACATCTTTAGTTAAATTTATTCCTAAATATTTGATTTTTTTATTTACTATTGTGAATGGTATTTGTTTCTTGATTTCCTCCTGATCTTGCTCATTATTGGTGTACAGAAATGCTACTGATTTTTGTGCATTGATCTTATAACCTGCGACTTTACTAAACTCATTTATGAGTTCTAGAATCTTTGTTGTAGACCTCTCAGAGTTTTCTATGTATAGGATCATGTCATCTGCAAATAATGAAATTTTGACTTCTTCCTTTCCAGTTTGAATGTCTTTTTTATCTGGTTCTAGCCTCAGTGCTCGAGCAAGTACTTCTAAGACAATGTTAAATAGAAGGGGAGAGAGTGGACATCCTGATCTTAGAGGGAAGGATTGTAGGATTTCTCCATTGTAAATGATGTTGGCTGTGGGCTTTTCATATATACTCTTTATCATGTTCAAAAAAATTCCTTGTATTCTGATCATTTGCAGTGTTTTTATCAAGAAGTGTGCTGTATTTTGTCAAATGCTTTCTGCATCTATTGATATGATCATGTGATTTTTTCCCTTCGATCTGTTTATATGGTATATTACATTGATTGATTTTCTTATGTTGAACCATCCTTGCATACCCAGAATAAATGCACTTGGTCATGGTGTATAATTAGTTTAATGTGTTGTTGAATACAGTTAGCAAGTATTTTGTTGAGGAGTCTTGCATCCAGGTTCATTAGAGAAATTGGTCTGTAATTTTCTTTTCTTGTGGTGTCTTTGTTTTACTTTGGTACTAGGATAATGTTGGCATCATAGAATGAGTTAAGTAATGTTTCTTCTGTTTTGAATTTTTGGAAGATTTTCAGCAGGGTTGGTCTTATTTCTTTCCAGAATGTTTTGTAGAATTCACCTGTGAAGCTGTCTGGCTTTGGGCTCCTCTTAGTTGGGAGGTTTTTTTAAATGACTGATTCTATCTCTTTACTTGTGATTGGTTTGTTGAGATCACCAATTTCTTCTTTCATCAGTATAGGCTCCCTATGTGTTTCTAGGAATTTGTCCATTTCCTCTGAATTGTCATTTTTGTTGGAAAATAGTTTTTCAAAGTATCCTCTTATGTTAGTCTTTATTTCTGTGGGGTCAGTGGTGATATCTCCTTTCTCATTTCTTATTTTCATATTTGCATCTTCTCTCTTTTTTTCTTTGTTAGTGGGCTAAGGGTTTGTCAATTTTATTGATCTTCTCAGAGAACCAGCTCTTGTTTTGTTTTTTACCTTTTCAAGTGCTTTCTTATTTTCTATTTCATTTAGTTCTGCTCTTATCTTTGTTATTTCTTCTTCCTGTAGGGTTACTTTATTTTTTTTTAATACTAATTCCTCCAAATGTGCAGTTCTTCAATTTTTGCTCTTTCTTCTTTTTTGATGTATGAATTTATGGCTATGAATTTCCTTCTCAGTACTGCTTTTGCTGCATCCCATAAGTTTTGGTATGTTGTGTTATCATTTTCATTAGTTTCAATGTAGTTATTAATTTCTTTTGAGATTTCCTCTTTGACACACTGTTTTTCTAAGAGTGTGCTGTTTTATTTCCATATCTTAGTGTGAAATCTGGGCCTCTGGCCCTTGCAGATTTCCAGTTTCTCTCCACTGTGGTCGTATTATTTTGTATGATTTTGATCTTTCTGAATTCATTAAGCCTTTCTTTGTGGCCTAGCATATGGTCTATCTTGGAGAATGATCCATGTGCACTTGAGAAAAATGTATATCCTGCTGTGTTTGAGTGTAATGATCTGTATATGTCTATTAGGTCCAGCTCCTCTAACATACTGTTCAAAATTTGTTTCTTTATTGATTCTCTTTTGAGATGTTTTGTCCAAAGTTGATAGTGTTGTATTGAAGTTTCCCACTATAATTGTAGATGCATCTATTCTTTCACTTTGTTTCTCCAGTGTTTGCCTCATGTATTTGGAGGCGCCCTTATTCAGAGCATACATATTTATGATTGCTCATTCTTCTTGAAAGAATATCCCTTTCACTAATATGTAGTATCCTTCTTTGTCTCTCACAATTGTTTTATATTTGCCTGAAATTAATATAGCTATTCCTGTCTTTTTTTCATGATTGTTTGCTTATAAGTTTGTTTTCCAGCCATGCACTTTCAAACTCCTTGAATCCCTGGGTCTAAGATGTATTTCTTGCAGACAGCATATGGGTCATATTTCCTTATCCAATCTTCCAGTCTGAATCTTTTGACAGGTGAGTTTAATCCATTGACATTCAGTGTTATTAGTGTCAAGTAATTATTTATGTTAGCCATATTTTCTTTGGAATTGTGTTTGTCATATTTTGTTTTTTGTTTTTTCCTTCTCTTTCTTTTTTGTTGCTCTTACACTCTCCTCCAACTCTGACTCTCCTGTTTTTTTCTTTCTCCTGCAGAACTACCTTTAGTATATCTTGAAGGGCATGGTTCTTGTTGGCATACTCATTTAATTTCTGTTTATCTTTGAATATTTTGAACTCTCCATCATTTTTGAATGCTGGCTTAGCTGGGTAGAGTATTCTTGGTAGGAGATTTTTTTCTTTTAGTACCTTGACTATACCATACCACTGCCTTCTTGCCTCCATTGTTTCAGATGAGAAATCAGCACTTAATCTTATGTAGACTCCCTTGTATGTGATGGTTCTCTTTTCTCTTGCTGGTTTTAGAATTTTCTCTTTCTCTTGAGCATTGGATAATTTGACAAGTATATGTCTTGGGGTAGGCCTGTTGGAATTCATGGTGTTTGGGATGTGTTGTGCTTCCTGCACATGTACATCTATCTCTCTCAGTAGATTTGGGAAGTTTTCAGCCATTATTTCCTCCAACAGCACTTCTGTCCCCTTTCCCTTCTCTTCTTCTTCTTCTTCTTTTTTTTAAGATTTATTTATTTACTTATTTCTCTCCCCTTCCCCGGTTGTGTGTTCTCTGTGTCTATTTGCTGCATCTTCTTTGTCTGCTTCTGTTGTTGTCAGCGGCACAGGAATCTGTGTTTCTTTTTGTTGTGTCAGATTTGTTGTGTCAGCTCTCCATGTGTGTGGCACCATTCCTGGGCAGGCTGCACTTTCTTTCATGCTGAGCGGCTCTCCTTAGGGGCACACTCCTTGTGCGTGGGGCCCCCCTATGCAGGGGACACCCCTGCATGACAGGGCACTCCTTGAGTGCATCAGCACTGTGCATGGACCAGCTCCACACAGGTCAAGGAGGCTGGGGGTTTGAACCACAGACTTCCCATGTGGTAGACAGACGCCCTGAAAGAACTGGTAGGAAATTCAAGTGGGTTCTTGTTGAACCAACTCAACACAGAAGACTATGACTCTTTATTTCCAGCATGAGAGCACCTACACCTCACCAGAAACCCCAAATATGCTATTGGAAGCTTGGATAGCATGTCCTACAGTCCCTCCCCCTTAAATGTGCTAGGGGAGGTCTAATTGATTTTCTGACTCCACCTTCTCCCAGGTTAAGTTTCCTATCCCAGGACTTTAGGTAAATTGGCTTCCTCAGCAAATTCACCTCTTCTTTCTTCCCAGACTCTCCCCAAGTCAGCTGGTACACTCCTCCAAGCTCAAGGAGAGAAAAAAAAGATACCAACAAAAAACACAGAGGGCTAGGGTAATCAAATACCTCAGATGGATTTCAGGGCATGGTGGATTTGGGAATAGGAAGTCCGTGATATTGCACACTCAAGGTTTGTGAGTCTCTGGGCGTGGACTACCAGGGTTTAGGGGATACAGACTTGGGAACCACTCATCCAGTTAACACGAGTTTGGGAACACTGCAGCACAACAAAGTTTTCAGGGATCACTGTGGCCAGGCCACCAGCCCTAGTGGGAGGGGTCCTGCCCACAACTTCTGACCTCCATGTCAGAAACCCAAAATTCCACCTCTCACAAGAATCTCTTCTGTCACTGTCTCACCAAATCGACATCCAGACACCTCCTGCCCTGCAACCCCTGAAACAGCCCACTCAGGGTTTGGGAACACCACAGCACAACAGAAATTTCAGGGATCACTGCAGCCTGGCTGCCAGCCCTAGAGGGAGGGGTTCTGCCTACAACTTCTGACCTCCATGTCAGAAACCCAAAATTCCAACTCTTGCAAGAATCTCTTCTGTCACTGTCTCACCAAATCAACTTCCAGACATCTCCCGCCCTACAAGCACCCAAAACAGCCTGGTCCAGGAGGACTCCAACCCTACTCAGTCACTTCTTTGCAGGAGAGATTATAAGGTACACTCACTCAGATGTCATCTTGCCCCATTTCTCCATCATTTCTTAACATTATGGACGTTGGGTTAGCAACCCCCCAAAATAAGTGTCAGGCTCTGTATTGCATCTATTGTGCCTTCTGAAGGTCACAGTGACAGCAGTGCTCAGACCCAACTTGACTGGCCCTGGTTCCCTCTAGAACTTCTGGAGTTAGATGATGCACTAAGCCATAAGCGGTAGAGTCTGACTTACCTTGGTTTTACCTGGAAGAGATGGGCAACCCAATCAGAAAGTGCATCAGATTCAATATCCAGAGGTGAGAAATTTGGCCAGTGAGAGAGAGGAGTCAAGAAGAGGCCAGCAGGCACCTTCTCCTACTCCATTCTAAGAGCTTTCAGATCATGGATGCTTACCCTGCCACATACTGCATGACCAAACAAGTAGCTCTGTAGCTTGTGAAGCTGTGCTTAGCCCACGTGTATCACCTTATTTTTTGTCTTCCCTTCTTCCCTGTTTATCTCCCTTTTCCCCTTATCCTTGCTACCTTCAGAATCTATTTCCTAATAAATCATTAGCCCATAGGACTTTCTTTTTATCCCTCAGATTTAATTTCAAAAGGATTCAATCTAAGTGACTAAAAGGGTATAGCTAATGTGGCTTCAATTCTGGGTGAATTATAGAGACAAGGTAAATGAACCTTCAGCATGTACCTGAACATGTACCTTTTGATCAAGTTGAATGATCCATGAGCTTTGAGGCTTGTCTGTAAAACAAGTCAAATGTGGGCTCCCTAATAGTTTGTGATCTGCTCTGTTATTGACATTTTTTTAACACAGTTCACCATTTGGGTATAATTATGTATTTGTTCTCTCCATTTGCAATGTCAGCACATTTTAGTACAACTTGAACTAATTCTTGGGATACCTCTGCCTTTGTCACTTTATCTTGTTTTTATAGTGGAATTTTAAATATTTAAGCTGCAATTAAAGTTTTACAGTTTGTCCATTTGATTGGTCTACTGTTTGGCCAACTCGTGGCTTTTATAGGCCACAGAGAGTAAAAATTTTATATTTAAAATTTCTTCTGAATAGTTATGTTTGATTTTTAAAAAAGCAAATGTGAATTATTCTGACTTCTGAGAAAGATGTTATCAGATTAAAGTATAAACATCAAACTGCGGACTTTATAGTCAGGTACCAGTGTCCTTGGATGCACTAGAAATGTGTGGGTAGAATTATTCCACAGGGTTCTTACTTACCATGGGTGGTACATAGCTAAAGCCAACAGAAGAAAGGGTTCAATTCACTATTCTGATCACTCAGACTATGTCCAATGGAAAAGTCGGTCACCCTGGGTTCCAAGTTGTTCTTGGCAGTGTCTCTTACCTTAAAAATGGTCATTATGCCCTTTTCCCTGTCTCTGTTCATTGAGCTAGAGGACCAGCAGCAAGAGTTTTATGGCAATGCATGTTTTTTTTTTTAACTGCAGTATCTCTGAGGTCTCAGCTAAACTATCACCTTCTCTGAGAGCCCTCATTTTTCTATTTTTTCAAAAAAGATTTATTTATTTATTTCTCTTCCCTCTCCCCACCTCCCCCCCCCCCACTCCGGTTGTCTGTTCTCTGTGTCTATTTGCTGCATCTTCTTTGTCTGTTTCTGTTGTCAGAGGCATGGGAATCTGTCTCTTTTTGTTGCATCATCTTGTTGTTTCAGCTCTCTATGTGTGTGGTGCCATTCCTGGGCATGCTGCACTTTCTTTCGTGCTGGGCGGCTCTCCTTATGGGGCACATTCCTTGCGTGTGGGGCTCCCCTATGCGGGGACACCCCTGCGTGGCACGACACTCCTTGTGCGCATCAGCACACTGCGTGGGCCAGATCCACACTGATCAAGGAGGCCCAGGGCTTCAACCATGGACCTGAGAGCCCTCATTTGTCACACCAGCTTATCTAAGCCCTCCTATGTTATTTTCTCTTGGACCAGCCTATTTATTTCTTTCATAGCAGATAAATGAAGTTGTCATTGTTTATTGCATTTGTTTTTTATTATATGCTTCCCCAATTAAAAGATAAGTTTTATAAATACAGAATATATCCTCCAATATAAACATCTTTTTCTTAGTATATATATAAGGGCTTCTCATTTAAAAATTATGGAACAAATGATGCTATCTGTCACTAAATCTCAATGCTCAATAATAGCACACCAACATCTTAAGAATTACACCCTTTTGGGGATTTAAATTTAATTTTCTTTATAAATGTCTTGTATCTGACAGCACAGCCACTTTAGGTTACTCTTTGTGGATAATATATATAAAATTGCTGTCTCAGTTGACTGTAGCTGTTCCAGGATTTGCCACGCAGCATAAGAGATACTATGTCATATCTCATACCATTCAAAATCCAAACTGTTCTTTCGGATTCACTAAGAAAATGAGGTTGTCAGGAATAATCAATAATGCTATTATTGATTTTTGCTATTATTGCTTTTTAATTCATGATTTGGTAGCCACTAATATTTATATAGTCTCATTTTCTTTATGTCTTTCTACACAAGCAGCCTGTACATGCAGTATAAGCCATAAGATGGCAGAACTCAGTTCAGCTACCACAAAGAGGGGTTGGAAGAAGGAATCTTTTGAAAAAAGGGTGACCTCACACAAAGAGGATTGGAGGCAGAAATGCAAAGCTCCTTTTGCCACTTTTATGCCCAGTGGGGATGCTGAAAAAAATATCCCTTCTTTTCTCCCCATTTTTATAGTATAGCCAAAAAAGTCATCACTTTTAATAATGTTTGGCTTTTTGGGGTCTTAGTCTATATTTACTCTAATCCAAGAATGCAGACAGGCCAGCATCTATCTTAGTGCAGCATAGTGGGAATAATATTGCCCCCCCCCCCACCCAACACACACCCTGCCACCATCCAATAAAAAACTTATTTTCAAAAAAAATAATTTGAATATTTTCATATTTGTGCATGTAAGTATGTAGGAAAAAGTGCAGAAGAATGCACACCAGATACAGAGAGGTATTAACTCTGAGGAAGATAGCAAAGTAACGGTTTATATCACAAAACTAGTGTATGACACAGATGTTTTTTAAAATTCAGCTATTTACTTGGAAATTTCTTCAACTTATCAGATGTTATTTTTGTCATTGGTAAAAATAAGATGTAAGGGAATCTATTTTATAGTGTTTTACTGAGATATAACAAATCTAAATCTCTTAACTGCTACACTTGGCACACAGTGTCTGCTAACATAGCTGATAATTTTATTTTCCTAATTATAATAACAATTGAAATTACTATTTGTTAGGCCATCACTTCATGCCTACCTACCACCCCATTATGCATGGTATGCCTATGATCTTTATCATATTGGCTTTATGCAATACTAAGTAACCAGTAGATACCAGTAGATATTCAGTTTATATATGTGAATAGATGAATGAGTATATAAATGCCTGTTTTTAAAGACTTTATCCTTCCTTTCTGTCTAGGTTCAGGTCCTGGTCACATGGTCATATACATCCTGTGGCCCAGGCACCCTAGCACAGATTCTGTTTCAAAAGCATTCAGTAAATGTTGGTCCATCAAAGAATGTGCAGTTTTAGAAAAAGTCCTAAAAGCATCTGGCCCACAGGATTTTCCTACACTTACTCTTCATCGAGGGCTATACCAGACAAATAAGACCATGAGAAAGGAAAATATTTCTAGGGAGGAGCTTCCAACATCCTCAGGAGTAAGCTCCTCAAATCCTCATGGGCACTGCATGAATTTATCATTATACTCCCAAGAATACTTTTGCCTGTAAAAGCCACGAGTAGATCTGTGTATTTTTCCCCAAAGGGTTATGCTGTAGTTCTGAATACTCCAATTTCTAAACATATTACTTTGAGTAGTTTGATCCCTGGGACCCTCAGAATCTTTTGACAAATGGAACTAAACTCTCTTTAATATTCTGTTTCCTCACAGAGTAGTTGGAAGAATTCGTGGCAAATGTTTGTGTTAGAATATCATGCATGCAGTCAAATATTGTGCTTGTGAACAGTTTTTAATGAAATTCTGGCTTTTTTTTTTGGCAGAGCCTGATCAGGTCCTTTTTCAGCTCAACTGTCAAAAGAACTCATTTATACAAAATGTCTAATAATAATAGCTAAATCTTCTCTAGGACTTACTATAATCCAAGAACCAGTAAATTTATTACCCATATTAATGCATTTAATTGCTTAAATAATTTGGTAATGTAGATATTATTTCTATCCCAACTTAAAGAGGAAAAAACCAAACCACAGAAAGATGAAGTTATTGTGCTAAAGGTCACACAGACTGATTCTAAAACTCTCATACAAGACTGGATATAGAAAAGCATGCAATGATGGGTTTCAGAAGGCTAGAGAGGACCATGCTTGGATTACCTGTGCTGAGTCATAGTTAAGTAATTGGTTGAAGATGCAAAGAATCTGTGTGGCAGAGGTAAAAGCCAAGATAAGGAGCACTGTGAGCAAAGGGAGCGAAGGGCCAAGTGATGCTTTGGTTACTTGGCTTGGATGTTTTTGGAGGAGAGGTGGATCTGGCTTGATACAAGTGAAACTTTGAAAAATGTCTGGTACTTTACTAACTGCTCTGGAATAAAGCCCAGGAAGTCCTTGATTTTGACCCAAGTTTGGACATGGGTCACAAGTAATGAAAATGGACATAGTCAGAATGCATACATGAAAGTATATATATGTGTATATACATATATATAGTTGTTTGTTTATGTTTGTTTTTATAGGAAGTAGCAGACATTGAACTCAGGACCTTGTGTATGGGAAGTAAATACTAAACCACTGAACTACACCTACTCTCCAGGATATATTTTTCAATGCATATTTTGTACCAGTGACTCTACTGGGCACATCACAAAAATCATTTTCCATTTTAGCTTCCAAAACTCTAAAACTTTAACAATATGGTTTAATTCCAGTTTACAAATAAAATCACCAAAACTCATAGCAGTTAAGTGATTTTGCAAGGTTATGTGGCAGAGTCTCTCTTCCTTCTAATCACACTGACATGTTAAAGACTGGCCACTGCTCCTGTCCTTAGAGGTGTTTATCTTGGTTAATACATTGCAGAGGGAGGTGTCAGTATATGCAGAGTTTGGGAGGGGAATGGCTGGGAACCACAAGGCGTGTGCCCAAGAGATAAGGCACTAAACCTCAGGAGAAACTAACAGTCTGGACATGTCCTCAATGGTTGATAATGCTCCTGAATCACTCTCACTGCTCCACATGCACAGATGTCCTGCTTGTAATTATTTGAGAGTCACTCACTAATGAAGACTTATTTTCATGAATTTCAAATTCTATCCATGACATTTTGGGTCCCAGGGGAACTCCCCAATTTCTTTAACATCCTACTCACAGAGAGACCTTCCCCCAGACTCCTTTTCCTCATCCTGCTTCTGGCTCCCACCCTCCCTCCTTTGTCTTCTACCATTCCTTCACTCATTTTCCCTCCCTTATATTCCCCTGCCCCTCATCTTACCTCTTGGACCTTGTTCCATCTCTCCACACACTGTTTCTTTTCTCTCTTACTTGGGGTGACCGCTAAATCACCTAATCCTTAGCACATAGCTGGACAAGCAATGCTTGCCTCTCAGGAGCTCTTTCATTACCAAATGGACCACAAACACGTGGATTGTCTGGCTGTTCCACTGGGTGGTTGGCTGGTTTGATGTACCCTTCTAACTAATCAGTTAGCAATGATTTGACTAATGTACCCATTTCTGGTGACAAAGCTGACCATCTCCTCTCCAGTTTACATCCTTGCCTCTCTGGTCTCAATCAAACTTCTCAGAATGCCAGAGAGGCAGGCAGAAGTCCTTGAGAATTGTTAAGGACATAAAATTCATTCTGTCATCAATCCAGCATATATTGAGCATCTATACTGTGCTAGAGAATATGGATTCAAGTGGAAGCAATGCTTTGATCATAACTTCTGCCCTCAAAAGTTTATATCTTCAGATAGGAAAAATCACTGTAGAATTTATTTATTTGTATGTGTTTGGTGTATGTGTGTGTATAATTTAAATGTATCATATGTAGTTGGGTGAAATGAGGTGGGTTTTATCTTAATGTGAAGTCTCACCAGGTCATCAGCACCCCTACAGTGGAGTAAAGTCAGCAGTCAGCATCAAACCCAGAACCCTGTCAAAAAACATGTGCACCTCATGCATGATTTTGTTCACAAATATGCTTTATGGAAAAACTTCTTCAGGATAGTTACAACCATATCTACATCTGTGTTTAGAGGTGATGAACGTGGGTGACTGGTAGGCAGCTCAGAATTGGTTGGACTGCTTGCTATCTCTATCCAAATTCATATTTTCCCTGTATTTTCTTTTTGTGTGTGTGTGGGTGCAAATACCACGTCACTTTATTTCTTTGGTTTTCCAACTTTACTCTTAGGCAATAGAAATTCAGTCTCCCGCCTGCCTGGCTGTTGCATGATCCCTCACTGATGATAGGGTAGGAGGTTTTGAGGAGAGACTCAGCAGAAAGGCAGGAGTCCCCAACGGTCAGGCAGGCTGGTAGAGGACTGACGGGGTGGGGTTCATAAAGATGGACCAAGCACCAGCAAGAAAAGGCTCTGGGTCCTTTACCCCAAAACACAGCCTCATCTTCTGCTCCCCAGCCCTCCCCTAGCACTCCCAGCCAAGAATCAGGCCAGCCCCTGCACAATCTGACTTTTAGCTTTCCCTTAAAGCAGGAGTTCTCAGTCTTTTTTGTTCTACAGACCCCTTTGCCAGTCAGGTAAAAACTCCAGACTCTTTACTAAGTCCACACTATATCGTGTATTATTTAACAAATACATCACACCTGAACCAACAGGTCCCCACAAGAATAATATTTTTTAAAATTTTAATTCAAGCTCACAGTCCCCTTGTTAAGAACCCCTGCCTTAGAGATCATGCATGGTTCTTCCTATACATTCCAGCCAAATCATTGAAATCAAAACAAAAAATTAAAACCTAAATACAATAAAAATTCAAATGGCAATCAACTGAAGAGGATACCTCTTGTCCTTAACTCATTGCAAGAGATCAATTGTTTTATTTTTGTCTCTCCCTGTCCTGGAATCCAGAAACAAGACAAACCTGGATGCAGAGTAGACTCTGTGATAGCTGTAGTGAAGGGCATCCTGGCTGGGCCAGAGGTCAACCCAGCTCCCTGACAGTGTCCACACTATCAGCCTCTTTCCCCCCTGGCAGCTGAACACCAGGTTGAGCCATCATAGAGCACCAATTGCCACATATAGTAGATGGAATGGGCAATGATGGGGAAGAGTGTGCTGAGCTCCTTGCAGGAGGGGAGGCTCTTGGACTGGAAGCACTTCTCCAAGAGCAGCTTGGCCTGAGCCTTCAACTTTTTGTGGTAATCATGTCCAGTAACATACCTGGCTGTCCCTGTTGCCTGTTGATGTTACTACAAGGTAGCTGGACAGGGCCCCACTGTTGTATTCCTCTCTGGAAGTCCCTCCCTGGGCTGCCAGGGGAGCCTTTCTAATAGACGTCTCCACAGGTTGGGCCTACATGGAGGTAACATTTCTGCCAGTTTCCTTCTCCAGCTTCCCCTCAGCCTCCTGTACTCCTTTGCCCAAAACAGAGGACTGCAGTGGGATTTTGGATAGTCCTCTGGGACAGCCTGGGGCAAGACTTTTCTAGAACCACAAGGTGGAAGGTGACAGGCTCAGTTAGTGGAGGCAGAAGCCACAGAAGGCAAGATGATCGCTGTCTGTGGGCAGCCTGGTGCAGATGCCCCTGCCAGCAGAACAGCGGTATCTTCAGAGGCAGAGTCTTCTGGGGGGTGGGTGGTTCCCCACCTATGCCCTCCTCCCCGACCTCACCTTCCAGGAGAATAGGGGCTTTTCCCCAGCAGATACTGGTTTGGGAGCCCCATCTGCTGAGAAGGCTGGTGCCAGCTTCAAGCCAGGGTTCCTTTGGAGGGCTTTTTGGTGGCAGTTACAGTAGGTGAACCTGGAGACGGCAGGGAACCTGCATTTGAAGTAGAGATCCAGGGCTAGTGTGTTCAGGAGGAGCAGTGGTCCAGGTACAACTTGGTTAGCTGCATTGAGACCACTCCTGAACTTTACGCCAGTGGGGTCACCCCAGCCCCGTGGGAAACTGCTGCTCAGGCAGTTTCTCCTCCTTCCCCAGGGCCTCCCTGAGGGTCAGGACCCAGCAGGTGCTGAAGCCCAGCAGCTCCATGCTTCATGCATAGTGGAGGGAACGCAAGATCTCCGGAACCTTGGAAGGAAATGCTGCAGTGGCCCTACAGCCCCCTGTGGTGCAAGCTGTCCTCCAGGAAGTGCTTGGCCGAGAAGCCAGCAGCCATCTTCTGCCAGTGCTCCTGGGACTGCATCTCCAGTGGTAGAAGGAGGAGCTCTCAGTGATGCTGTAGCACTCAGAGAGTTGGGAGTAGCTGAGGCCTGGTTGGTGCATGAGCAGCTCCAGAGTCTTGGCCTGTGGTGGCATCCCTGGTGAAGCTGGCACCAGGCTGGTGACAACTTCAGCCTCCACTTCTCCAATCCCACCACAGGGACAAAGTACTAGTGGTGCAAGAGGGGCTGCTAAGGGGCTGCCCAGCCCACATGATGTGAGTGTGGAGGGTGTGTGGTCAGAGTGGTGGCAGGTGGAGGATGATGTGATTAAAGTACCATGGGATCTTAAGGTTGAGGGGTACACCAAGAAGATGTTGCGCTGCAAGACCAAGGTGAGAGCATCCAAGTGCTCCATGTTGGAGAAGCTGCTAGGGAAGCAGGTGGCTTTAATGTCAACATTGAAGATGGCCTCTAACAGGCAGATGACAGGCTGGTCATCTCCCAGGACTCCTTGAAGCACTGGGAGTAGCACACCACCTGCAGCATCACCTTGGAGTCTATTTGCCTTGCAGGTAGTATTGTTATTGCAGAAGCATCTCCACCGTGGTTCCGTGTTCTCATATCCAAGCTGAGACCAGCATTCCTCCACAGCAGAATGCTGGCTATCTCAAACAGCTGCTTGACTTTGCCCTTGCACAGCAAAGCAGCTTGTTTCATGGAGCATCCTCTGGGTACAAGCCCAGGGCCACTGAGTCCACCTCCAGCACCTGTGGCCTGAGATCTCATTCCTGGCAGCTGGGAAGGACATAGGCACACAGGACCTACTGGCCTCCATGGCAGAACTGGTGAAACCCCCAGGCTTTCTGACTCCATGGCTTCCTGAACTCCTGAAGCACCTGCTGTACCAGCTAGTCCTAAGAAGTCTTTATTCACTGAGACCAGCTTTCCTTTTTCCTCAGTGTGGTTGTTTCAAGTAGTGGTGTCTCAGAACCCTGGTCTGGCCTATGTTCCCTGAGTTTGAAGAGGGGAGAGACAAGGCTCTGGGCAAGATAAGGAAAGGAAGGGCCAAGGGATCTGATTTGATGCTGTTCTCTTCAGTGTAGTTTCTACTACATGCTTTAACCCTACTCCTATATCTAAGAAAGTATTGCCAGGGTGGGACCAGCCTAAAATTGCATTACTTTTGCATTGCTATATGCTCCAATCCCATTGTATCCAACACAGGCAAATGTCAATTGACCTTTAACAATACTGCTCTCAAGAAACTGAACCCTTGCTGAGTGGTCACCGGCCCCTCAGTGTAACTAGGTGTTTCTATGGACTTTTTATTAATTCTTTTTTTAATTTATACATACATAAACAATAAGTCTATAATAATAGTTGTGAATTTCTATGGACTTTTGATATAATTAAGACCTTATTTTAGGCATGGTTCATGATATAAGGGTCCAAAAGTCACAGAACTATTCAGCAGTAAATCACCATTTGAATTCAAGGTTGTTATAAGCACTATTACAGGCATCCTTGGTTTTCTTTAGCTTGCCTTTTGTCCCAACATGAATATATGCTGTGGCAAGGATGAGACGAGCAGTCCTAGCTTGAGAAACCCCTTCATTGTCTTCTGTTCTGTGCTTTTTTAAACTCTTCTTTCTCTCCTTTTTGGGTATCCCATAGCCTCTTAGGAAAATATAGATGTCACAAGGATGGAAAATGATTCTCTGAAAATTAACTTTAAGTTCACCAAAATGGAAATTTCACCAATAGAAACTTAGGAATGTTGGAAAAGATGTCTTGTGAGGTTGACTTTAGTTTATCCAAAATACAATTCCAGGAAGGGAAGAGTCACCTCCATGGAGAATTTGATCACTCACAATGTGGATTCTTGTCCCAGAGAGAGTGAGGAGTCACCTTCAAAGGACAACACAAAATGCCCAAAGACAAAGACATTGAGACACAATGAGATACAAGAAGAGGAACGGGGAGACATAGGAACAATTTTCATTCTTAGTTTTTCAATTTTTAAGCTACTACTCTATTCAAAGCAGGAGATATATATGAAAGAAGTAATCACAAAGGTGGTAGGATTTTCTAACCAGAGAGACAGGTGGGTCACATTGCCTATCAGACACAAGTGATTGACTAGCTTATAACCACCACAGAGCATGTAGCATGGTCTCACATTTGCACGTGATTCAACTTCTTTTCATGTTATCCAATACCCCAGTGTTTCTGTGAAGTTCTCTCTCTCTCTCTCTTTTTTTTTTGGTAATCAAGGGCAAGGAAAATGGAAGTGGTCATCTAACTCCAGATATCAATCTTCAGGGATAAAACCAGGTATCAATCTTCAGGGATAAAATTTGCCTCCACAAGGGCCTTGTGAAACCCTGACAATTTTACACTATCATCAGCCTCTACCCATATTGAATCTATAACCAAATGTGCTGTCACTATGGAAAATGGAATTTTACCTGAACCAGACAGCCTCCTCATCCGATATGTGGAGGAAACCCATTTCTACTACCTGCTGTGAAACCTTGCTTTCCAGCCGATGCCTTCTATCACCCCGAGCACACACTTTTCCATTACCTTTCTCTCTCACATAATTGTATACACATGGCCTGACCTTTCTTAATTCTATGTTTTGCACACATGAACAATACACACAAAACTATGCTCCTGTTCATCTTCAATCTGAACTTGTTTCCTCTGTAGCCTGTAATCACGCATTATTGCTATATTATTATTGTTATTGATTAGCAGTCATACACCAAGATCCATACTGGACTTCTTCCTCTAAATAAATAAGATTTTATTTATAACTTAGTTTTAATTATAATTATTATGTAACAAATGTACATTAATATTTTGAATGCACAGTTGTCTTGTATGTTTAGTGTGCTTAATTGCAATTGTTTGGAAATTAGCTCATTGTGAGAATCGCTGCTTCACTGAAGAAATGTTCTAGGAAAGACAACTAGCTCTACACAAGGGGTCAAACAGATGCAGCTGAGCACAGATGCTTAGTCCATATTAAAAACTTAGCCATGAATAGACTCTGCCTTAAATTTGTTGAAGTATGACATAGAACTCAGAGTCATATCACAGCTACTATTAGTGGAATGAGAGTATTTTAATACAAGGCAATTATTAGTTGAGCCATACAAAGTGCTTTGTATTCTCCTCGATATTTTTACATGTCCTGTTAAATTTCATTCTCATGAAAAAGGTAGTAGTAGAAGAAATATTTGTACCTAAAAGTCAAATTTTTTTCTAATATCTGTCCATTTATTTTCAAGTGTTTCTTAGAAACTTATGCCAGAAAACCTAAAGCTACATTTATGATTTCTTAGTCCCTTCCTAGGCAGGAGAGATGAACAAAGAAACTCTCTTCAGCTTAAGTTTAACAGATTTGCAAATTTACTAACTTCTGGATACTGGGCTCACCTTTGTGTATATGTATATGCTGTGTATATGTTGAATACTTTCTCAAATCAAATTCCTCAAAGTCTGCCTCTTTTTTAATCTTAGACTGCTCTATTTGTCAAGTTTTTCTACTTGTTAGTCTATAGCCCTGGTTATTACAGTGCCTCCTTTCATCAGTATGATTTAGACTTTTGAGGAATAATCCTTGTTGAGACACACGGGGAAAAAGTGGAGGCAGACTGAAACATTTGAAGGCAATGATAAAAGAAATAGATTATCCATCTCAAAGTCCTGAGCCACTCTAGATGTATCATCTTCTATTCCCATGGATATTCGGTATTATTTTTCCCAACATATGTCCTCTACATAGGGAAGTGGGGGTAGAATTTTTTTCCCTCTTCCAAGTATCTGCAGGAAGAGATTATTCAGATGCTAAGCCCTAAAGATTTGGGGAAGACTTTGGAATTCATTCCTATGTCTCATAAGAAGAAAAGGTAGGAAAGTTGGTCTTTTTGTTCCAGCTTTTGGGAGAACTCCCAGGACCTTGTCTTTACATTGAGGCATTCATGTGTATGGGGAACAGTACAAGTTATTACATTTGATGAATGAGAATGAGGAAACTATCTCCAACCCTAGTCCCTTTGTTCCTACTTTTGAGGTATTCAGGCTTGGTCATAATGACCCCAAGGCTCTGTTCTATTTCATGGACTCAGCTATATCAATGAGAAACTGAACTTCCAGATGTTTATTTCTCATGAGCTCTTACTCTGACCTCTCCATCACACCTATGCAAGATAAGGCAGGGCAGGAAGTAAAGGGAGATATTTTATGTGGTATCAGTCAAATGTACCCATTTTCACACATTGTAACAGATATTGTTATCCTAATTCCTTTTATTTTAATTTTTTACAACAAGCCCAGGGATATTGGGCCTAGATGGAAAGTCAAGGAAAAAAACTTCTAATAACAAATCAATTTTATTAATGCAGATTAGTAAACATACAATTCGTCCAGAGAGTTCAATCAATAGTATTTGCTATAATCACATAGTTGTGTTTTATTATTTCAATCATTATTAGAGGATTTTCATTATTTCAATAATAATAATAATAATAATAAACATAAAACAGACAAACTAACAAGGAAATTCCTCACCTCTCAATCCCTCTATGCTTCCCCTCTGTACATAGCTGCCTCTTCTGACTCTTACATACAAAGAATATATACAATGGCTTTCAGTATAATCACAATGTTTACATTAAAAATTTTGAAAATTTTAGAATAAAAGAAAAAAATGTTTGATGTGGTTAGAACTCCCTGAAATCCTTACCAAGAGCATAAGGAATGGATGGCCTCTGATTTAAAGTTGCTATCTTATAGTTGTGCAGGTAGCAGATAAGAAGATGAGACAAGAACACAGTTTAGAATGTCCAAATCTTAGAAGGCATTACAAGGTGCAATAGCAGAGACACTCAGAGGGCATTCATATTCAGAGGCATAAACAGAAAAGGTTCATTCATTTTTATGAAAAATTTTATTTTATTAAGGGTAAATAATATGCCTGGATCTATAATACAGTAAGGGTTAATGCCTAAATGATCCTTCCCCTCTGGATTACAGCCTAGAAGGTATAAAAGAAGAAATAGAAGTATCACACATAACAAGCAGACATACATCCAAGTTCTTTGAGTTGGTCAGATATAGATCATTTACTAGTCTAGAAACTACTCCAAAGATCTGGTATGGTGTCTTTCTTCTCCATGTTATTAATACATTCCAAAATGTCTGGAAAATTCTCCCCTTTTTTGTGATCAAGCAGCAACAGAGTTTACTTTGACTGTCCAAATGACCAAGACCAAAAACAGAGGACATCATGTCAAAGGAAATGACTGTCATTGAGTGGCCCCTTGTGTTATCCTAGCAATTCAATTCCTCTTATTCCTATATAAGTATCTTTCTCTATTTATTCAGTTTAAAGCCTGTTATTTGAAATATAAATACTGGCTCTTCAGAAAACCATAAGACCATACTACATCCAACCCAATGCCTAGGTTGTAACCCAAATCAACTTTGATAAATACTTGAAGCCAGAGAAGATCATTCTCTTTTGTAACCATAAGCGTTGTCTCCATCCTCTCCTTTTCTCCCTACAATCTCCCAACTCAAATACTGGTTGCCCACACTTTCAATTCAATTGCCATATATCAGGTGTCATAGGTTCACTGAAGAAGGTGAGTTTCCCAGAAAAGAAACAGTAAGCATCAGTTAGGCCTTTGAGATATGCGATTAGTATTGTACATATATTATGTCATATGTGACACAACAATAAATAGGTAGGGTAAGATGCTGTTCTAAATGGAAGAATGGTTTGTTTCCATTGAAATGTCTTTCTCTAGTAGCTCCTCCCAAAAAGCTGTGTGCTGGCCACATTCCCTAAGTTACTCCTCAGAAAACGATGAATCAAATCACGCTCTGGAATGAGGCAGAGAGAATAAGCGCAGTATACCATTCTGAATCTGCTTGGTTTTAATGCTATAGATTACAGGATTCATAAGTGGGGGGAAAAGGAAATAGATATAGCTCATTGTAATGTGAACTACATGAGGAACATGTTTTCCAAACCTATGAATAAATGTCAGACCAACTACAGTTATATAGAAGACCAAGATACAACAGATATGGGAGACACAAGTATTAAGTGCTTTGGCTCTCTCTTCTCCAGAAGCAATGCCCATGACTGTTGTGAGAATCAAAATGTAAGAGAACAAGATGATGAGAAAATCCAACAAGACCATTGCAAACACAACCATAACTGGGTAGAGACGATTGAAAGTGATGTCAGCACAAGCTAGTTTGATGACATCTTGGTGTAAACAGAAAGCATGGGATAACACATGGGTTTGACAATAAGGAAGCCAGTGCAACCGAATAATTATTGGCATAATTGATAGCCCAGCCCTTGTCAATACTACCACCCCAATCTTCATTACCTGGAGGTTGGTAAGGATGGAGGTATATTTCAAAGGATTGCGTATGGCAATGAAACGATCATAGGCCATCGCAAGCAAAACACCAGACTCCACGATAGAAAGAGTATGAATAAAGTAGGCTTGAGAGAAGCAGACACTATGGCCAATTTCTCTGTGATTGAACCAGAGAACACCCAGCACGGTGGGCATTGTGGTCAGAGTCACCCCAAGGTCTGTGGCTGCCAGCATAGCTAAGAAATAGTACATGGGCTCATGGAGGTTATGGTCTTCTCTGATAAGAAAGAGAAGGGTCCCATTGCCAAGAAGTATAGAGACATAAACTAAAAATAGTGGGATGGAGATCCAGTGATGTGCCTTCTCCATGCCTGGGAAGCCAGTCAGAAGAAAGGGGGAAGCAGTGGAGTTAAACCACATTGTGGGCCTTGCAAAGAAGAAAATGATCCCTCCAGGTAATGCAATAGAAGTCCCTAGTTCTTTAGTAGTTGCACCTTGAGTGTGCTACCTGTTCATAAGGTGTCCATCTGTCCTGACTTCCAGCAACAGCAAACATGGTAATTCAGTCATTCCTTGGAGAATCCTACGTATAGGAGAAAAAAACTTATGAAGAACGATTTAACATACTAGTCTGGGCTTACTATATATAAAGTTATTGGATAATTCATTGGGGATACAGAAGTGAGACCTTGTAGATAATTGTCGTGGTCTGAATCTGCATGTGCCCCAGAAAGACATGTTCTTAAATCTAATCCATTCTTGTGAGTATACACCAATTATAAATAGGACTTTTGAATGTAATTACTTCAGTTAAAGTGTGACTCACCTAATTTATGATAAGACATAATCCACTTACTTGCAGGCTTTATAAGTGGAATGAATACAGAGGGAGAGAGAGAGAAAAGCCATGGAAGCAAGAAGCTGAAATCAATGAAACCCAGAAGTGATGGAGGGACCAGCACGTGTCACCATGTTCCCCACCGTGTGGCCAAGGAGCCAAAGATCACCAGCAGCTGATCTTTGGGAAGAAAGCATCCCATTGGACATTTTTCTCACCCTCCAAACTCTAAGCAAATAAATTCCCATTGTTTAAGCCAACCAATTTCATGTTATCTGTTCTAAGCAAAGACAACTTAAACAGTGACCTTACAGACCTTATTACCCAGAAAATGAAGAAAAAATAACAGAAGAAATCACTACAATGTACTAGTGCTATAGTAGAACTGGAACTTCCAGGTTTTATTTTTTTTCATAGTGCTCTTTATTTTGACTGCTGGTTTTGAAGGTATATATAATGGAATGGTTTCCCAAATTTTTTGAGACCTAAGTAATCAGTAGAAAATTGTTTCTGAGCAGTTTTGGAAATGAAGGTATGAAACTCCTAAGGCTAAATCAATCAATCAATCATTATTTGAGAGAATGACTGATATCTAATTTTGCTAAGGGGAAAGTCTATTGTTGAGGTTCTGTGGATTTTGGGGAAGGACTTAAAAAATGAAAAGAGTTACTTGTATGGGTGTGTCTCCAAAACACATAAACCTCTAAACTAATGTTGCCCAGCATTGTAATAATCTAGTTATTAATGTGTTGTCTTCAAAACACTCCTAATATTTCATAATATAGATTTAAAATGGACAAAAATGTGCACTATGTGGTAAGCATTTGCAAACACTATTTTACAAGCAACAGACAAATTCCTGTTGGCTTATCAGGCAATTGGTGATGCAAAGATAGAATGAGGCCGCGGACTTGGCCCAGTGTTAGGGCATCTGTCTACCACACGGGAGGTCCGCGGTTCAAACCCCGGGCCTCCTTGACCCATGTGGAGCTGGCCCATGTGCAGTGCTGATGCACGCAAGGAGTGCCGTGCCACGCAGGGGTGTCCCCGGTGTAGGGGAGCCCCACGCGCAAGGAGTGCACCCTGTAAGGAGAGCCACCCAGCGCGAAAGAAAGTGCAGCCTGCCCAGGAATGGTGCTGCACACACGGAGAGCTGACACAACAAAAAGAAACACAGATTCCCGTGCTGCTGACAACAACAGAAGTGGACAAAGAAGAAGATGCAGCAAAATAGACACAGAAAACAGACAACCGGGGTGAGGGGCTCGGAGGGGAGAGAAATAAATAAATAAATCTTAAGGGAAAAAAAAAAGATAGAATGAGTTATTTAGGTAAGCTCCAGGAGAATATTTTTTAAAATTTTATGGGTTCTGATGTGATTTGCCAAAACTGAAAAGCCTTCTTAGAACTCCAAGGTATCATCTGGGGCAGGAAGCAGACCTCTGGGAGTCAGTAATGTGCATGTTGGTGGCATCATCCACAGATAAATGGGATCATCTATTATGGTTGGGATGGACTTTGCTTTCTCATATGCTTTGAAAAGAACATTTTGGTGTCAATTTAATGCATGTCTCCTAGGTCCCCTTTTGTCTATAAAAATTGTTCCCAAGATCTCTGGACTTTCATTTTCAAAAGAACTTGAAGTTTCAGTACTGCTACTTTCTAACAGTAATGATCTTGGGAAAGTCATTTAATCTTCAGACTTGATTTCATCACTTGTACATGGTACTAGTGGGTCCTCCCTTGCCTATTCTGAAACTTCACAAATGATGTAAAGATGGAATGGAATGGCCAATGAGAAAGGGCTTTATAAGGAGTAAATCAGTCTTCACTTTTGAGGTTTTGCTACTGTTACTCAGAAAAGCAGCCTAACACTCTATTTGGTGGGTAGACACTAAGGTTATCCATTCTGCAGTGTATCAAAACAGCCAATTTGCTTAAGAATCATGGGGAACAGATATATTATAATGGAGATTTGAGGGGGCTGGGATTGACTATAACTGAAAGTACTGGACTAGAGTATATGTGAGAACTTGATAAAAAGTGAATTATTTGAGTAGCAAAGGAAAGGAAAGGAGAGTAGTGACTTAGTGTGGGAATCTTGTACACAGCTAAGGATGACAAGAAACCTGAAGTGCTCGGGTGGTACTGAAGGAAAAACATCTTTGTCCTCACAGGGGTGTAAATAGGAGGAATAGCTGACTCCTGCCTGTCAATGAAAGACTTATATTCAGCTTAGGGAAGATTAAAGCAGAGTGTGATGGGACAAGAACAGGAAGATAAAGTTGAGAAGAAAATGCAAAGAACAAAAAATCCACGAGTTTCATCATGTGTCAAGTAATTCATTGAAATATTGCCTGTGTCTCATTTTTTGTAATGCTCTTACAATAGCCTATTTCCCCCATTGTATAGATTCAGACTGGTTTCATGCCAAGGCAATACATTAAGCAATTAGTAGGGTCCTTTTTTTCCACTATTGACTAGGAAGCCTTCAGGCTTGAGTGACCTCAGTATAGTATTTAAGATCACAAATGGACTTGCTGTCTTTCTTAGCTGTTTTCATACTGAAAAACTAGTGTGTGTACTTGGTTTTCTTAGAGCTATCTTTGTGGAACCTGAAATTATTTGTGAGGTCGGGGAGGGGTTAAAAATCCAAGACTATTTCCTCATGCCCAGAAGCCACCCATCCCTTCCCAGGACCTCTATTTTAGAGTGGACTTAGGTTACTCATGAGGAATTGATTCCCAAAGTCTCGAATCCTGCCACATAAATTCAGAATTCCATGCACATTTCCAAAAAGAGCTCCCACTAAGGCTTGAGGTTTTCACATGTTCCCTTAACTTTTCTTGGGTTCCTTTCTCTCAAGTTTCATGAATTTTCATCTATCTCAAAGATAATTCTTCCTCCAATATTTTATAAACTGTAAAATCTTATCCTTCCCTCTCATTTCTGGATAGCTCAAATTTCTAGTCTACTCTGTTAACAGTTTATCTATATGACTTCACATGGATCCATTTTTAATATCTCTTTCTCAGGAAAATGCCTTGTATATAACTCGTGTTCTTTTTCAGAGTTATTAACCAGTTGACTTACACACAGAAATGGATTTTCTGACCCTATTACATCCTTGCCTTTCTGAGTAGTTTCAGTTTGATTGATGTATTTTATACAATATTCAATTCGATCTAAATACAAAACTGTATTCCCATTACCTGCAAAGGTCCCTGTGGTCTTTACATGACTATGGAAAGTGAAACTTTACCTATTTCTATTTTCAATTCAGGGTGTGTTTGACAGGTGTTGGAAATACACATGTACACAAATTCCTATCCCAGATCTAGAGAGGCATGCACAACCTAGGCTCTATCCTTAAATTGGCATGATTTACCAGTTCTCATTGTTAGATGGTGACCCTTCCCCAGAAAGCATTTGAACCACTGATGACTACAGAGTTACCGTCCTCAAGTTTTTGAAGAGTTTCTATCCTGGGAGCTTAGCTGAACTTTTCTTGGGAAAAAGGACATGGGGGCAATCATGGGGTTGAAATGAGGGACAAAGGGCTGAAATACAGACATGAAAGAGCAAGAAGTGAAAAGCCTATTTTATCCCTCATTCTGTACTCATCCTCTGGTTTGCTCCCACAGCTCTTCTTTGTCTCATGTTTCTCAGAATCTATTCTTGACCTTATTTTAAACATCTGGGAAGGTAATCTTTAAAGAATCCAGGCTTTCACAAAGCCAGGGGGCCGTTAGGACCCAGTCTACTCTCTATCTACACTTGATAGATAATATTCCTACTTTTCTGTGTGAGAAACCAGTTTTCTGCTCCCTATCCTGCCCTGCCTTGCTGTGGAGCCCGCAGTGAGATAGCGAGAGGGAAGACTGATCAGATACCCTCACTGACCTGAATTTAGTTCTCTCCCACTCTCCAGTGTTGTACGATGAATCTGAAATCATTGCCTTATTAATGATTTGGTCATAAAACCATCTCTTCAGATGTACAGAAGTCTGGCTGGTAGGAGCTTTTATTTTAGAAGGTCCCCAGACCCCAGGCCATTCAGGAAAGGCCCTCACTGCTCTTCTTTCCCCCAGCCCTTCTTTCTCTTCTAAAGCCCTGGGAACTAGGGCTTTGAACAGCAGTCCCCAAGGTTTCTGTCTGCACCGTTGCCAGGAGGGTTATTAGTTATTTACATCTTTCTTGTGCAATTAAAAGAAGAACAGTCAGGTATGTAGACTAAAACAGATTGTTGGGAAAGCACTTTTACCAGCTGTCCATTAGAAGTCCTAATTCCTGTCCCAAAAATGAAGAATGTGTGCAAATTGAAGCAGAGCAGGGCATTAGTTTTTGTGAAGCAAAAGAGTCACAAACCCCTAACCCTACAGTATTTTTCCTAGTCCTGATGTCTAGGTTGCTGTTGTAGAAAAAAAATGTGGTAGTTAAAATAAATTTTCCCAACTCAGCAACTATAAAGTTTCTAATACCCTTTCCAGAAATAATTGAGCTGCCTGTCCATTAATCTTTCATCAATAGTTTGTTAGCTCCCTAAGCTTAAGGTATTAACCTGAACTTCTTAGTTCCACTTACAGGAATAAGACAACATCTCATTTTAAAACCAGACCAGATGGCATTGGGGCACCCTGTGGCTCAGTAAATCAGTGACTTCCCCCTTAAGGACTGAAGGCCAGACATGCCTGAATGGTCAGTAGAAAAGGGAGTTATGGAAGCCCTAACCTTAGAAGCCAGCACATCAAGATCTAACTGAGGCAAGTGGACTTGGCCCAGTGGTTAGGGTGTCCATCTACCACATGGGAGGTCTGCGGTTCAAACCTTGGGCCTCCTTGACCCATGTGGAGCTAGCCCACATGCAGTGCTGATGCACGCAGAGTGCCATGCCACACAGGGGTGTCCCTGCATAGAGGAGCCCCATGCGCAAGGAGTGCATCCCGTAAGGAGAGCCGCCCAGCATGAAAGAAAGTTCAGCCTGCCCAGGAATGGTGCCGCACACATGGAGAGTTGACTCAACAAGATGATGCAACAAAAAGAAACACAGATTCCCATGCTGCTGACGACAACAGAAGTGGACAAAGAAGAACACGCAGCCAATAGACACAGAGAACAGACAACTGGGGAAGGGGGCAGGGGGACAGGAGGAGATGGGGGGAAGGAAGAGAAATAAATAAATAAATCTTAAAAAAAAAAAGATCTAACTGAGCTGTGACTGATAAACCACTGAAACTGGGATAGCAAGGATGAAGCAGACATGCTGTGGAAAAACAAAATTTAGGAGTGTAACCAATTCCTCATTACAAGACCCTTGAAGAAATCCTGCAACTGATCTGGCAAAACTGTGCCATGTAACCTTCATGCATTTTTTTTTCCTATTTTTTATTATTTTTCATTTCCTTGAGAGCCACCCAGCAGGAAAGAAAGTGCAGCCTGCCCAGGAAAGGTGCCATACACATGGAGAGCTGAGCTGACGCAGCAAGATGACGCAACAAAAAGAGACACAGATTCCCATGCCGCTGACAACAGAAGCGGACAAAGAAGAACGCGCAGCAAATGGATACAGAGAACAGACAACTAGGGCGGGGAAGGGGAGAGAAATAAATAAAAAATAAAAAATCTTAAAATAAAAACAAAAAAGACCCCAACTTACATTCTCATGAGAAACTAGTTTTGGGAAGATTCCCCCGGTTCCTTGCTGTGCACTCATAATAAATGAATTTCTCCTTTGTAGAACTGGATCAGATGGACGCTTCTATTAGAAATAGTTGTGCTTATAGCCAATGTGAGTCCACAACTCTATCATGGAAATGACCTCCATAAAAGGGACACTGTCTTTTCCAGTCCCTGTATTCCTCTATCCCTCTCTCTCTCTATTTCATCATCACCTCAACTTTAGAAGACAGGGCAAGGATAGGGGTCATTGTTAATCTAAGTATGAGTAAGGTATAAAGGGCACAAAATCATAATGCCAATGCTTTAGTGGAAAGGAGTTCTTTTTTTTCCCAGAGAAAAATGATATGGTATGCAAATGGTTAAGAGCAAGGATATCAAATATGAGTCTGGATTTAAATTGTGGCACTGGCTCTTGCTGTGCTGCTTTGGACAAAGTACTTAACCTTATTGGACCTCATGTTCCTTATTTCTAAAATTCATGTAGTAATAATTGCCCTCACAGAAAGTTGCATGAGACTTTAAGATAAAGTACTTTGAACAGTACCCAATATGTAATAAACACTCAACTTATGTCAGCTCTATTACCTCTGTCATGACCAATCACAGTTATTTAAATTATTTATGTTTGGGACTATCTTCCCTCATTTAGAAAGAACTCTTTGGAAAATAGACACCATCTTTCATAATCTTACGGCACACAGATATTTCAGTGATTAATATCTATACCATATTCCTAAATTTTTACCACTAGAGGATGATACTATCACAGGCAATTTATGTGTGTCTCTGATAGAATTATTTTCATTTTCAGATTAAAACCACTTTCTCTTGAATGCTCTTCTCCTATCCAACAAATAGTTTTTTACTCTCTAGTGCTGGTTACATATGTGTGTGTAAAGGATATAAGGATGAACACATAGATGCATTCATCTTCTCATAAAGTAGATGATGATGTGGAAAGATGTATTAAATTGCTGATGCTATGAAGAAAAAATAGTATTATGAAAAATGGTATCACAGTGTACATGTGGTTAACAGCATGAACATTCAATTATGAGTATCTGGCATCAAATATCAAGTATGAGATAAACCTAGCTGGAAATCAGGAAAGACATCAATGGGCATTTTTTTTTTAGTAAAAATTTTATTGAATTATAATTTACGTAAATAAATATGCACAAATCATAAAGGTTTAGTTCAATGAGTTTATTAAAATGGAAATCCACTCATGTAATTAGCCCCAAAAAAAGGAATAGCACCTTAGCAGCAACTGAAAAACTCCTTTATGCTCCTCTCTAATCTGCCTCCATAGATCTATCTAGTTTCGAATTTTGTGTAAGTGTAATCATTCTGTTTGTGTTCTTTGGTGTCTGGCATCTGCTCATAATTGTGGAGACATCCAATTAGCATATTACAGTAGTTTGTTCATTTTCACTCTTTATTTACTTTTCTATTCTTTATTGTTAGCAATTATAAATTGGAGCAATTATATAGCGCTACACTGATTATTCTGATACAGGTTTCTGGTTATTTTTGTGCACATAGATTTGAATTTCTGTTTGACTTAATACTAGGAATATAATTCCTTGGGTAAACATATGGTTATCTATATTAAATACTGTCAAGCAACTTCTAAAGTGATTATATGATTTTATATTTCACTAGCAGTTCTTGATAAATTCTGTTCATTCACAATCTTAGAACAGTAGTTATTTTCAGGTTTTTAGAAGGTCATTTCAGTAAGTGTATACTGGCATTAGATTTTAATTTTAATTTGCATTTACCTAATGGCTAATGATGTTGTGAACATTATTATATATTTATTGGTCACATGTTGGAATAATTGACATCTTTAAATCGTTGAACTTCTAATCAATGAACATAGTGTCTCTTCATTTCTGTAATTTCTTCTTTACTATTTTTGTAATTATTTTAAATTTTCAGCATCAGATTCTATACATGTTTTATTAAGTTTTTACTCAAGTATACCATTACTATTGATAAGGTTAAGTAACTTTCCCATGTTTACATTCAACAGGTAATTCTAGCAGGAATTGTCTGGGTCTCTGATTTGCATTAAAAATTATCTTGATCTTAACAAAGCATGGTAACAAATGAAGCATTTCTTCAGGGACCAGAAAGTTGTTCTGTTAATATATATTTATGTTCCACTAAAACCAATAATAACCAAGATGTATTTTGTCAGGAGTGAAGGGAGAGCCGAAAATATGATCCCTGGGGCTAATGCTATGGAGTGTGCTTGGCAGCAGTGCTGTGTTAGAAGTATGTTCCTGCAATTCTGCAGAAAGAGAAAAGTGCTAAAAAGATGAAATCAGTAAGGACATAGTGAGAACTTGAGATTTTGGGTCATATTCGTTCCTAGGGAAGCTGGCCTGTTTATTTGTTTGTTTGATTTTTCTTATCAAATTGACTCTAGTCCTTTAGCTTTCCACTCTCAAACTGTCTCTGAGATAAAACAGGGAGAAAATGTAATCAATAAGGAAACTTGCTGATGAGAAGAGAAACCAGGGACAAAAAAGAGGAAATAGTTGTATGTAGTCAACACCTCCTCCCATTCTTGCCTTCATATCTATCCTACTACCTGAGTCCTTTGCTTTGACCTGGTACCATCCCTAGAGCACCTAGCAGTAGCTTACAGAAAGTCTTACTGGAGAAAACACTACCCATTCTCTCCCGTTGTACTATAAAGAAGGCATGGGGAAAAAGTTTCCACAGGTTTGGAAGAATGATTACTTTGTACATAGATCCTGATTTCATTTTGTAAGTGGGATTGTCCCAAGAACTAAAACAATATTATTCTTATTTGATTCAAATTTTCTGTGAAATGGAAGAGATTCCTGACTCAAAGGGCAATAACTCTGATTTCATTACATCTCAGTAGGTGAAGCAGGAGAAAGAACCAAGTAGAAAATGTGCTTCGTGCTGTTGGTATTTGGTTCAGATCCCTTTACAGAACTGTGCAACCACCCCTGCATCTGCGAGTATTGCCTGCTACTCACTCACAGTTGCTGCTTTCATCAGGTTATAGTTCTTAACTCAGTAGGATCTGCCTCACTGAAATTATGCCCTCTGTTCTCCACAAAGCAGGCCTTTAACAGAGATGAGTCCCTTTACCTTCTGTGGCAATTTATTATTTATGAATTTCAAAAATATTCATTATGTTTGTAAACTGGTATGTTCCTCTGGGGAATATACCCTTTGATTGATTTAAATTCAAAGGCTTTATATTTACTTGATTAAATCAAGATTAGGGCTTTGATTCAACCTCATCATTAGGGTGACTCAGTTTGAGTCCCCTCCCACTTTGTGGGCTATATAAACAGACACTCAATCAAGGAGACAACCAGCAGTAGATACACAGTAGAACACAGAAAACGATGGCAGAGGAGAGAACTTGATTTTGAGGATGTAGCCTGGAGAAGAGATGAGCCACTTACCTGATAATTTAGAGCTGACCTTGTGAAGAGACCAGAGCAGCCAAGACCAGAAAGAAACGAGCCCTTCATTCAACAGCTGAGATTGGAAGATGGTGGGCCCATGGAGCTTTAAGTGTAAGAGGAAGGCTGAACCATCACAGAGGTCCCCCGCTATCTTGCTTCAACATGTGGCTACAGACTTTGGGTGAAGAAGTTTTTTTTTAATGTAATTAAAAAATAATAATAATAAATAAATATTTAAAAAAAAATATGTATCAATAAAACTGATTTGTTTTTTAAAAAAAAAAAAAAGAAGTAATCTTGAGTTTAACTCTTTAGGGTCTTGTAACTATAAGCTACTATCTCAAATAAATACCCTTTATAAAAGCCTGCAGAGCTCTGGTACTTTGCATCAACACTCCTTTGGCTGAATAATACACCCTCTGAAGCTAAATTCCAGCTAAGGCCTTGTTTATGTCCTTTTCCTGCCTGCCCTATTTTTCTTTACTATCTCTCCTGGAACATTCATTAATGAATTACATGCATCTGAATCCCTGTCTCAAGCTTTGCTTATAGAAAACCTAACAAAAGATAATTTGCAACTCTCAAATTAATTTTTTTGTTTTGCATTTTATTAAGAAATTTAATTATAACAGGACTGAGCTTATATATAAAAAAGTAATTGTATGGGTTTTACTACTTTTTTCATCCTTGCCATTCAGTGGCATCAATAGTACAGCCTGAATACTAAATTGTGCATGTGAATGTACATGTGAAGGTTAGTTATGTCTTCCTTACAATTGTTCATGAAACCATCATGTGCCCCTCAACTTCTCCATTTTCTACTTACCATATTCATAACTTCCATCTTAATAACCATATTGTGAGGTTAATATTAATATCATTTCTTTATTGATGGGGGAGCTGAAGTTCAGGAAAATTAAATATCTCATCCAAGCTCATAATGTTTATAAGTAATACAGTTGTGAAAAAAATCCATATCTTTTTCATCTTCTTCAGTGAGCATGGTTAAGACTACTTCTGTCTGTCCATCCCTTACTTTCAAATGCAAACCCATGAATACTATTAAGTCCCTTCCCAACAAATTACTCCCAGCTTCTGGGATGTACAACAAAGGGCTTACAGTTCAAATGTCTGCCCAACAAATATTAGTGGGAGAAAGAATGGGGACCTCAAATCCTTCTTTTACCCGAGACTGTAAGGGAAGTACCAGAGAATTTGGTTCCTCTGGGGAGATAAGTCACAGAGGATTGAGCTGTGCCAGTGTCCACTAGAAATATAATTTCTTCCTGATATGGGCCCACCCTTAGATTTACTAAAGGTTCCCGGTGGGCTTTAGAAGTGAGGAGCCTCAGACCCCCCTAATCCTCAAAACTCATGAGGGAATTACCTGACTCTCTTTTTTTAAACTCAGGGCATTCCCTTTTGAAATAACCAGGCCTCCCACAGTGATAGCACCCTTCAGAGCCTTGCATTTTCTTTGTCCCCTTATCTAAATAATCCCATTTTGCCTCTTTATCTCACCTCTGCCAGTTCCCTCCCTGTCTTGTCTCCAGTCTTTTCCTAACCATTTGACCCACTGTGCTAATCATAATCTTTGCTTTCTGTTTCTGCTTTTCCTTCTCTCTCCTTACAAATACTTTCTGGGACTCTCTCAATAACTCTTCCAATGGCTTATCCATCCATCCTTCTATTTTCTGAATCTTCTTCTGAATGTCACCCCAAGACCCTTTCACATAGCTGACTTTTAACATTCCCTGAGCCACAGGATCATTAGGGTCCATCCCTGAATATTTCCTCACTTGGCCCCTCAATCATTGCAGGTAAGCAGGGGAGTTTCATCCTTCTCCTAGACAACTTCAAAGGCCTTATTCATGTTTTGAGATTTGGGTACAGCCAATTTGATCCCCTGTATAATGAGGTCTCTAAAATCTTTCATTTGTGCTGTTCCCCAGGTCATTATTATTCCAATTAGGGTCTGTGTTTGGGAACTTCTGTTCTGCTGCCCTGACTCCCTGTCCAGGTGGATGCTGCCTTTCCCACTCCTTCATAGCTGCCCTCCACACCATTCCTCTTTCTTCTCCAGTAAAGAGGATATTCAGTATGGACATAAGTTCAGGCCAGGTGTATAAACTAGGACCTAGGAATTGATCTACTTGTTCAGTCAGCCCCACTGGATCTTCCATTAGAGAGTTCATCTCCTTTTTGAAGTTCTTTACTTCAGTACTTGTCAGTGGGACATTTACATAGTCAATCTCCCCTGGCCCCATTGGTACTTCTCTCGGCGGGTACAAAGGCTCAATGGAGTTTTGTTCTTTTACTCTCGTCTCCTCAGATGCTCTGGGGAATGGAAAATTTTGTTTATCTTTCTTACACTGTTCCATTTCTTTCCTCAGTTGTTGGTGGGTTGTAACTGGTGGGGCTGTTGGCCCCGCTTGATTCTCCCATTGCCCAGGGTATACAATGGGTTCTATTGGGCCTTCCAAGTCTACTGGCCCTTCTCCTGGAGGGGAGGGGGAACATTAGGAGGAGGGAGATTAGATAGGGTGTCCCAGGGTTTAGTTTCTACAGCTTTTGTTTCTGCAGCCTGAGTTTCTGCAGCCTTAGTTTCTGCAAGCTTAGTTTTGGGGCCTAGATTTTCAGCTTTCATAGGATAGAAAGTGGCCCCCTTTACCTTTAACCAGCACATGGCATAGTCAGACTCTTCTTTGGAGAAGGGTGTTTTTCCATTAATGTACAGTGCAAGGTCAGCACAAAGCCAATCTTCATCTGCTCTGTATTTTAGTCGGAATACATCAGGCAGTAAAATACTTTCCTTGGTCCAGATACAACAGCAGTACTTAATCATTTTCTTCTTGTCTTTTCCCTTGGTCCGATCACTATCAGTCCAATGCCTTAACATCCCCCTTAGTGGACTATCTGGAGGAATGTCTCTGGGGGATCCTACAGATACCCACTTTCCCTTTATCTCAGTTGACTGACTGCCTCTGTTTCCCATTCTGAATCTTGTCTGGGTTTCTTTCATTTGAATCTTTTGCTTTGTCTGTCTCTGGCCCTTTCCCTCATGGGAGAAGGGAAACACAAATTGGGACTCCGCACTCACTTCACGCCATATGTCATTCGTCTCATGCACACACAGTGAACCTCAGACTCATAAGAATTCCTGACCACCAAGGTAATACTTAAAAGCCTTTGTTCTTACCTTTGTCCATGCATGGAGTCACCTGGTCAACAAGAGGTAGATTTTTCATTCCCTTTTTCTCGTCCACAATCAGCAGATCTAAGTGTTTGTTCTTGGGCCTCTTGGCTGCCAGAGGCGATGCCCCCACCAGTGGAGTCCAAGTGGATTAAACAGTGGGGCATGCCTCCCCATCGTCCACCCTGGGGTCCACTCTCTGAAGCCTCAGAATCCTGGATGAGCCCCCAAAGGTGTTAGGAAAAAGTCTTTTTCTGGAAGAAAATAAGGCTCACCCAATTGTGGGGAAGAAAATAATTTATTCTCAATCTTGCAAGAAGAGGCGCACAACCGGAAAACATGGTTGGCGTCCCGAACAAAGAAAAATGACACAATTTATACCCCTAAGCCTAGCACACAAACACTTCTTCTGTTTCTTCATAGATTGGATACTTCAGAAGTTACAGCCTATCCGAGAAGATCTAACTTTCCCGTGCAAAAGTTTGTGATTAACTGCTTCCCCCATCACATTCCAACCATTTTAGTTTTTACCTGCTCCCCTTTACCAAATAAGGAATGGAATTTAGTGCTGAATTGGTATTGACTTAGCTCTTTCTTGGGCATCTTTTTTACTGCCTATAGGACTGTCTTAAACTGGTTTCTTTTCTTCCTGCTTAATCCAGGAGTGGGAGACTGAGGCAGTAAGCTGCCAGGTTGCATTAATCAATATTTTCTTCCTTTTTGTGAAAACTAAACTAATCTTCATTTTTTACAGAATAAGCTCATAGACAGAACTAATTTTTATAGGAAATTTGTTTTATGTCCTCAGACTTCAATTTTTAGTGCTTTTCACCATGCTAACAAGTGGCACCAATTATTTAGGTATCATAAAAATGAATAAGATGGACTTGACCCTACTGAAGAAAACTTTCAAAGATGGGATCTACACCCACTAGTGTGGAATGATGAAGGCTGATGCATTAGACTAAAACTCCATAGAAAAAGGAAGTTGGTAAGGCTAAACACAGTCTTATCTGACAGATAGTAAAATACGTTAGGATAAAGACCTCCCTAAATATTTATGAAACAAGCCTAGACCACCTGAATGCTGCTTCATATATCTCATATATGATGTGGGACAGCAATAAGACTATGCTGGGTATCACCAGAGTTCAGAATGAGAGCCAAGCAATGGTAGGTCCAAAGAAAATCTTTTCACTTAAAAAAAAGTCTGATATCTCTAAGACTGTGGCTGCCTAGCAACAGAACAGATATGATGAAGACTGAGCTCTGTGACGCTGGAGAGAGGCACAAGGTGGATGACCCTTCAGGGAACACTGCAGTAAGGTAATATTTCCATTGCCCGAGACAGGAATGACAGATCCATAAATGGGATCTTAAGTAAGTGGCAGATATTTTTGGTGCCCTGCAGCATCCTCTCTGTGTCCCTGTGTTGGCTGAGGAGGGCTGACAACTGCTTCTATTCTCTGGAAAATTCTCCTTCTCCAAAAGGGCTGTCTCACCTGGGAGTTTATTCCAAACCTGGGGCAGCCTGCTACAAATAACATTGGAAACAAGAGTACAAAAGGCCAGCCCCCTTACCTCAGGTGAGAACAACACCGTGGTGCTTTTTTTTTTTTTTTCCCAAAGAACTTATCCCCCCTCAGGCCAAGTATAGCCTTTACCTGCCACCACATTCTTGTTGGGCTCTTTCCCTTCCTTATCCTGATTCACTCCCTCTCACGTGGTTTTTCAAGGAGAGAACTCCCTGAGTAAACTGCATCACCGCATGCACTGAATGAAGGGAGGCAATCAGAACTTGGTGGAACTGCTATTGATGGTGGACCTACAAATTAACCCCAAAGTTAATATTGCTCTGCCTGTGGAGTAAGCACTGGAAAATATAACTGGGGTTAAGTGTGTTCAGGGTGCTTTTTTGCTAAATATGATATTTTTACATTATTTGAGAATGGCCTTCTCTATCTCTTGCTGTCTGCAGCAGTAACAAGTCAAGGCAGGTGAGTCTTGGAGTTAGAACCAAAAAGTAAAGAGAGGAAAGAAAAGTGATAAAAAATTCTGAGTAAGGTGTTAGAGGTTTGCAATAATTAACAAGCTGTACCTCAGTTTCCCCTGATATGCACTGGGAAAAAGGTAAACCCCCTCCCCCATGTCTGAGGGCACTGCACTTTCCCACAGGTTAAACAAAGGAACTCCATAGAGACAGGAGTAAAGGGAGATAAAGTTCTTCACCATCTGCACATCAGAGGGAGATGGAGATCTTTACTACCTCTACCTGCATATCAGATGGAGACAGAAACCTTCATATTTACATATCGGAGCCAATAAAGAAACCCTTTAAAACCCTACAAATCAAAAGAAACATTTGCTCCTACAACATTCCAAGAGGCCATAAACTCCCTAATTATTATCAGGAAAATTTTCTCACTTCTAAAGCTTCCTATTGGTCCCTGCACCTCACTGGGACTCTCAACCCGCTCCCACTAACTATCATTCCCGCGCCTAAGAATGTACCGTATAAATTCAAATACTCTTTCCAGGAGTGGGCTGAAGTCTGTTCTTCCGACCCTCTCCATTGGGAGAGCTTCTCAATAAATTCTTTGCTTATGGTCAATCGGTCTCCATGTCCCAGTAAGCACTGTATTTTCTCCAATAGTAAGTTAATAATTTTGAATAAAAGAATAGTAATTGCTGTATGATTCTAAGTGGAGTATAGTAGCAATAGTCAGTCAGCTCTTTCATCACAAACAACTGAAAACCTGGACCATATATAGAAATCATCTGTCTGGAGGCACTAGAGAGCTTTGATGGCAAAAATAACTGAAGAGGCCAGTAGAGTCCCTCAAAGTGCTAAATTCTGTAGATTTTACATTAGGGGTATTTTCCAATTTTTGGTAGGACACAGGGCCATATAGCTGAGCTTTTCTTTTCTTTTTGGTTTAAATCTACTGTTTTTATATTCATACTAATTATTTTAAAACTTAAGCAAATTATTAAAAAATCATTAGGAAACACAAACTATTGAATAAAATATTAGTTAAATATATTTTTCCTCACAAAGGAAAAGTAAATTACTACTATTCAAGTGATCCTTCCTTTTCACAGGTATGTCCAGCTATTAGCTATTAACTGTATGAGTTGTTGCTCTTGAATTTTACATACAGAATTATCCCCAATAATTAGAGCTTCCTGAAAAATTGTATTCACCCTGTGAGTTAACTTATACTGATGTGGGCTATGGGTGGGAGGCTGTTCATCTCTTCGTAGATAACCTAAGCAGTCTGTGTCCTGACTTGTGGGTGTGGCACAGTGAGAAGCTGCAACCCTGCCCTTGGTGACTGGAGCAACAACTTCAGTCCGGCGAAACAGTTTAGCAATGCAAACTCTATAAACTTTAAATATTCAGGGAAAATGCAAACCAAATGTGCTAAAAGCTTATCTAGAATGTATGAAATCCATGCTAAAAGCTTACCTAGGATGTGGAAGTTATATGCTAATTCAAGCCTATTGAGCACTGAAACAAAGGACAATCTGGCCCTTCCTCTGTATAAAAGGAACTCAAAAATCTTGTCCAGGGCTTGGATTTTGGAATAAGAAGCTCCTAGCCTGGCCAGTAGTAAGTAAATCATTTTCCTTCCCAAAATTTATTCCTGAGTCCTGGCCTTATTATATGCAAATAATTTAACCTCTCCTTTTCTACAACAGTACCTGCCAGATTAAAATCAGGCATGATTTTCAAAACACACAGGTCAGAATGAGCCAAATTCCAGAATTATACTGTACATCTGTTGAAGTGGTGTTGCCTGGAAGAGTAGGCAGAGTAGTTTACTTGCCAGTGAAAGGATAAATCTATCTACTGATGAAACAGGGAGGCAGCCAAAAATTAGTTGATTATCTCAGTGACTTACTAATTTTACCTCATTTCTAGCTCAAAATATGGCTCTCCCAAATCAAATCATCCCTAGATTTGTAATCAGTAAAAAGCAGTTTTTAGGAACAAGAACGTTAAGTTCCAAGTCATTCCCAGAGTCAGTCTCCTAATCACAACTTCCCAAATCCAACTCAATTTCCAAAAGATTTAGAGCAGAGTGTAGTTCAGGAGGACCTTAATGAATCTGAAATATCAGAGGCCAAAATATGAGATGCATGGTTAACCATACTGTATTTATTCTGGTTTTAAAGCTTCACACATCGTTTGCTGGGCTCCAGGAGACAAGGTTAAGGTATAAAAAGAGAATTCTTCAGATCTTTACCTCTCTGCCAGGATATGGGAATTGTCCTTTATTCCCAAGGAAAAAATATTGGAGAAAATCCAGTTTGGAAAGGACACTTCTCCCACCATGTCCTGTCCTTCTCACTGTAGTTACTTAAAGTAACAGAAGCTTTTACTTGAATTATATCATTCCAGTGGAAAGCACTAGTACCGTTGAGTAAGACTAACCAAGAGACATGAAATAGTTTACTCTTTAAAAGGACTTACCAGCAACGGCACTAATAAAGGATTTCATTTGAAACTCAAGAAAAGTAAATGTCAGGGAATTATTAAGCTTTATTTATGATTTAGTAAGCTTAGCCCCATGATTCAGAAAGCATAACCCTCAAAAGTAGTGATATCTTCTTTTTTCAGGTGACAATCAGAAAAGACAAAGGCAATCTGACAACATGACCTCCATTTGATGGTTGAGACTACAGTTCTTCTTTCCATCTGCAAAAGAACTGTGGGTCTTTAGGACACAGCTCTGGGGGCCTATCTCCTTTCTTAGGAGGTTTAGGGAGAGAATTCAGGAAAATATATCCCAGAAGTCTAAGCATCCAGCAACAGAACACACCCTGGGGAATCCTTTTCCTATACAAATAATCTCACAAATTAATCCCTTTAGCAATCTTCATAGTTAGTATTTATATCAGGTTCTGTATCAGAGCATTTTCCCTCCTCTTAATTCCTGAAACTCCAGGTAGGACTCTAGTGACTATGGGAAAATGGAATGGAGACAATTGAAAGGAAACCAAAGATATCTATCTCCTCTTCTTGGTTTATCTTCCTCCAAGTAGATGTTACAAGAAGGAACATAGAAAACTGGAGCAAGCTATATGTATCTATGGATTCTGCCCCATATAACACATGATAGCATAAATGTTCTATTCCCTAGATAATACTGACTCTAAGGGATAAGCAGTGGATTTATGTGATGGGAGTTTATAAGGGTAATCAAGAGATCCAGGATGCCACCTAGACTTTCTATTTCCTTAAGAATTTTCCACTGGAAATATCAGGACATGGCTTAGCAGAGGAATATCTTATCCTGTGGTAAGAATATTCTTTGAAAGAGGAGGAAGAAGAAATAAAGTGAGCCTCATTTTGGAAGTGAATGTGCAGGGCCATGTTTCAACCCAGCTCTAAAGGGCACAGGTGGAGTCTTTGGTGGTACCAAAGACCACACCTGGTATGGTATTAACTTTATTTATTGGCATTTATGGACAGAAGAGGGACTCCAAATGCAGTGGTTCAGAGAATGAAAATAGCACCCTGCAAAGAGGCAGGAAAATGGGGGACAGTATGTAGAGTCTCAGAACAAAGACATTTCATAACAGTTACATAAATGGTGTCTTGTGAAGTTATTATAGAAAGGAATTGTACAGCCTGAAGAAAATTAGTCTATAATACCATCTGTACATTACTCCTGAGAGGAGGTTTGTTACATTTTTAACTTCCGTAGTGGGGCATACAGGTTGATGCATACTGTGGACAGAGTTTCCCTTCAGGAGGGGAAGTGAGGGCCAGGGATGTGCTGGGCCCCAAGGCAGGTCAGCATGACACACACTGCTCTCTGTATCACTTCTCCTCTTGCTGCTGTTCTCTATGCCCATTTTTCTTTCTCTCACATTTCCCTGTGTTTCCTTTTGCCCTCAGTGATGTGGCCAATTCTGTTTCAGGCCAAACTCTGTGAGTGGTCTTACCCCACTAATTTTAGAAATGAATTTAAGAGTTGCTGTTTCCTTAAGGTTTGGAATGATTATTGTCTGAGAGCTCCATGGGGTAAGATGAAGTTAGGACTGATTAGTCATTCCACCATTGGGGAAAAATAGGAGTCTGGAGGACCTGATGGTGAACACATATGCAGGTAGTTGGTGATTCACTGGTGATTCTTAACTGGGAATTTGCAGCAAAGGAATACATGGATCAACCGGTTTGCACATTAGTCAGTTAGTCCTTAAAACAAATCAGTATAGTCATCAGCATACCAGTCAGTTAATAATATAATAAGCATACCAGCATCAATGTGTTAATAATAAAATAATTAAATTTTCATAAATAATTAGACAGTGTGTCAAAATCTGTTCTTGCTCCAGGAGGATTGACGAGTTCATACAGCATTCAGCAAGGCAGGCAATGTTAGTGTTGTACGGGGAGTCAATCCTCATTTCTAGCAGAAAGAGTAATCAGAGCTAATAGGTCTGAGAGGCTGGCAATGGAAAAATAAAGCCAAATATAATTTGTTTACTTTCGTGCTGAAACCTTCATGATGCAGCTGAGGAAGAAGCTGAGTGATAAGATTGCAAGAAATTGAAGAGTGTGATGATATGATAAGGAAGAAATAGGATATTAATAAAATAGAATGGAGATAACACCCAGCTGACTCTTAGGTGCATAGAAAAACAAGGCAGAAATTCCAGAGCTTCCCTGCAAAGCCAGTTTAGATGAGCTGACTCCCTCAGATAAGTGGAAAATAAATGTTTAATGTTATAAACCACTGAAGTTCTATAGGGCTTTGTCTTCTGACAATTTTGGGGCAATACTGGCGTTAAAAGTAACTTATATAAACTCTCTACATATTCATTTATTTTTAATAAAATATGGATAATATTCCTTATTGTATTACTTTTATATTGCTGTGTAACAAATTACCACAAGCTGTGATGCTTGTTTATTTTATCACAGTCTGTACATCAGAAATCTGGTATGTTTGACTGGGTTCTCTTCTTAGGGTGTCAAAAGGCGAGATCAAGATGAAGCCTGTGTTAGGCACTTACCTGGAGGCTCTGGGAAGAATCTGCTTCTGGACTCACTGAAGGTGCTGACAGTGTCCTGAAGCTCATGGCAGCCAGCTGAGGTGCCTGTTTTCTGGCTGGTTGTGAGACAGGAGCTACTCTCTGCTCCCAGACACTGCCTGTGTCCCTTCTCAGGTGGTCCTACATGTTCATACCAACTATAGCCAGTGTAGTCCTCCTCAGGTTTCAAATCTCTTTGACATCTTCTGTCACTAGTCTGCAATCTTTTTTTTTTTTTGGTACTAGAGCTGGGATGGAACCCAGGTTTTAGTATGTAGAAAGCTGGCACTCAATCACTGAGCCACATTGGCTTCCCTGATTAGTTTGGATAAACTCTGGTTTTAAGGACTTGTATGATTAGATTAGATCCACCAAGATTTCAGAGACACTGCGTTCTTTACCACTATATTTACTGCATTTAGAAGAAATTCATGAGATTTTAAGAAGAGATGTAAACTGAATAAGAGACAAATATGGGGCTCCATGAGTCCCTAGGTACTAGGGGATTCATAATGCATTTGTTCATAAAAGTAATATGTTTTTCAATTTAATTAGAGATGGTAAAATAGAACAGCACAAAGATAACATTTTTTTTCTTTATCACTCACAAGATTACGAGGTTGCATCTTTAATGCTCAGTCCAGTTTTTCACTTTAGGATTTCAGTTTTTCACTTAAGTAGAATACTGAATCAATGAATGCGTGATAAGAATGGTGTATCCAAAATGAAAGCACTGCCTCCTTTCCTTCTTTATTAAATATGTTCACAGTAGAGAGGAGAAGAAACTAGAGGGCTAGTGCTGAAGAAATATGTGAGAGAAATCAAGACCGATGAGGAACAAGGTCAAAAGGTTTTAGATTTTATGTGAATTTGAGTGACATATTTGGGGAAGCTTTAGCAGAGAATTCTGCCCATGGCAATGAGAAATTAGAAAATATTGTATTTGAAGAACTGTATTAAGAAATTCATCTATAATGAGGGAAGAAGTAAATTGGGAACAATTCTATACAGAAGATCTTTGTTTTTTTAAAAAGATGTGGCAAATCTAATGTTCAATAGTCTAGTGCTGTGCAAGCTACTTCTGTAGCTTCTGGTTAGTTTGAGTTGAGAAGCACTGTAAGTGCAAACTACATACTAAATTTTGAAGAGGTAGTGCAATAAAAAATGTAAAATATATCATTAATAATTTTGTATCGATTATGTTTTAAATAATATTTAGGACACAATGAGTTAAAGAAAATATATTATTAAAATTAGTTGTGTCCTTTCTGTGTTTTCGTTTATTAGTGTGGATTCCATAAAATTTTAAATTACATATCTGGTTCAAATAATAATTCTACTAAATAGTGCTAATCTAAAGGGAGGTTTTTGTTTCTTCGCAGAAATCTACCATGTGGTCCAATATCAGTGCTGCCCCATTTCTACTGACAGGCTTCCCAAGTCTGGAGATATTCCATCCTTGGATTTGCATTTCCTTCTTTGTTATTTATATCTCCATACTCTTCAGCAATGGCATCCTTCTCTTCCTTATCAGAGAAGACCACACTCTTCATGAACCCATGTACTATTTTCTGGCTATATTGGCAGCCACTGACCTTGGAGTGACTTTGACAACGATGCCCACTGTACTTGGTGTCCTATGGCTGGATCACAGGGAAATCAGCCATGAAGCCTGCTTCTTCCAGGCCTATCTGATCCATTCCCTGTCTATTGTGGAGTCTGGAGTCCTGCTCGTCATGGCCTATGACCGTTTTATTGCCATCTGTGCTCCTTTAAGATATACTTCCATTCTTACCAATGTTAAGGTCATGAAGATAGGCCTCGCTGTTATACTAAGAGGATTTATACTCATCGTGCCAATAATCATCAAACTCTCTGGATTCCCTTACTGCAAATCCCATGTCCTTTCCCATGCCTTCTGCTTGCACCAGGATGTGATTAAACTTGCCTGTGCTGACGTCACCTTCAATAGACTCTATCCTGTAGCCCTGGTCTCTTTAACTGGTTTCTTGGACTCTATGCTTATCCTTATCTCTTATATCATAATTCTTAAGACTGTTATAGGAATTGCCTCAGGTAAGGAACAGGCCAAGGCCCTAAATACCTGTGTCTCTCATATTGGCTGTGTTCTGGTTTTTTATGTCACCGTGACTGGGCTGACTCTTATTCGATTTGGGAAATATGTGCCACATGTAGTTCATGTTATTATGAGCTATATCTACTTCCTCTTTCCCCCATTTATGAATCCAATCATCTACAGCATTAAGACCAAGCAAATCCGAAATGTTTTCAATCGTTTTCTTTCTTTCCATAGAGTTTGAGCCTCCCCTATGACTCCATGGGGCTCTCCATTACAGAACAGGTCTTCTGGAAAGATGGACTTTGCAATGCTGATGTGGCTCAGAACCAGAAGACATTACATTTCTGTCATGTATAAGACATAGATCCATTGCTCAGATTTTCAGCTTTCCTACCTTCCATCCTCAAGCACATTGATCTTAGTTCTGTTGCTCTGTTTCCAGTAAAATATGTACTTTATTACATCATTTTCTACACTGAAAGTGTTGTTTGTTTTTACTGATACCTGAGGCCAATGATACATGAAGTGGTGTAGAGTCTATAGAAACAGAGTAGAAAGAGATAGCTTGCCAGAGTTTCCAAGCATTGTTTGGAAAACATTCAATACTTCCTGTGTGCCTGACAGTCACTCAGAGGGGATGAAGTGTCTAGAACACACTACATAGAGTGCCACATAGTGCTAAAGTAGATAAGAAGCAGGTAAGCACAAGGTATTCAGACCAGAAGAGGCTTTGCTGCCAAAGCACCAAAGACCAAACCAGAACTCATATTTTAGCAGAAACCAGCATGCTAGATGTCCACCAAAGTTTGATGAGAATGCTTTGAGTTGATGAGTTCTGATGTCTGTCAAGATGGGTTGAGGCATTCAAATCACCTATAATTTTAAGAAGTTCCATTTCTTGCACGCCTAAATTTATGTTCTGTGTCATGCAATTTATATTCTCTATACATGCTTAATGGAAAAAGCGTTCTATAATATGTGTCCTTTGTCTTCTGGATTGGAGGTGGTGGTAGTAAAATAAACAATATTTAGGAAATACTATAATAGTATGATCTTGAAACAAAGAAGATATTTTAGGAATGTTCAGGTAAGACCTCCTATAATATTTTTTTCCTTGCAAGGACAACATAACCAGAATCTGCACATCAGCAACATAGGAAGATAACATATTATACTAGTTTTTCAAATTGTGATCAGGGTTTGGGAAATGATATATTAAGCAAAATTATTGAAAATATGTTAGCTAATGGATTGCCATGTAGTCATCCAAATATTAGATCATGTTTTTACTGGAGGGGAGGTTGTGTTATCAGGATCCCTGGAGGAGTTTCTTATAACTAACAGATTCTCTTGCATGGGAATTTGTTCCTTCATTGACAATGTTTTTTTTTAACAAAAAAAACCTTGGAAACCATTTTGTACTTCTTCCATCATTGTTTAGATTCATTCTTAGTTCAGCCATCTTTTCTTTTTCTCACTTTAATTAGTATAAACCATGGGTTTTCAAAGAAGGAAGAGAATAAATTGAACATTGACACATGTAATCCATTCAGTTTTAAAATAAAGCACAGACTATAAAACAAAAAAAATGTAAATTAAGGGAAAAAAGGTACATTTAAAAATCATAAAGAATCATGATGTAAGTAAGTCTAACATAAGTATTTCTGAGTTTTATCTTGAAATTAATTGAAAGGAAAACAGTCAAATGACAATGTAATTCAAATAATTTGAAGATATATGAAGTCAATGTAACAGGTATGACAATTAATTTTATCATAATAATACTAAAAATATAAAAATATAAAAAATAAAAAAAATAAAATCATAAAGTGGGCAATTTTGCAAGAAGGAATAACTTTTCTGTATATTTACACACCTAACCTCATTACCTCAAGGTACATGAGGCACACAGTAGCAAAGCAGATGGGAGAAATAGATATCTCTACAATCATAGTTGGAGACTTCAATAGACTGATCTCCGTATTGGATAGAACACCTGGAAGACCCTAAATAAAGAAACAGAGAAACTGAATAATATGATAAGTAAACTAGACTAACAGATATTTATAGCGAATTGTACCCCCAAACAGCAGGGTATATAATCTTTTCAATTGCTTATGGTTCCTTCTCCAAGATAGACTACACGTTGTGTAGCAAGACAAATCTCAATAAATGTAAAAAGAATGAAAATATACAAAACACTTGCTCTCATCATAACAGAATAAACCTGAAAATCAATAATGGACAGAAAAAGGGAAAATTAAAAAAAACATAAGGAGATTAAACAACATACTGTTAAACAATCAGTAGGTCCAAGAACTTTCAAGAGAATTCAGCAAATATCTTGAAATGAATGATATGAGAACACAACATATTAAAACCTATAGGACACCAAAAAGGCAGTGCTGAGGGGGAAATTTATAGCCCTTAATACTTACATTAAAAAAGAAGAAAGAGCTAAAATTGATGATCTAACTCTACATCTGGTAGAACTAGGTAAAGAACAGCAAACTAATCTCAAACCAAGATGAAGGAAAGAAATAGTAAAGATAAGAGCAGAAATAAATGAAATCAGGAACAATGGCAAAAAATAATAATACCAACAAAACCAAAAGTTGGTTCTTTGAGAAGATTAATAAAACTGACAAACCCTTAGCTAGAATGACAAAGAAAAGAAGAGAGAAGGCACAAATAACTAAAATCAGAAATGAGAGGAGGAACATTACCACTGACCCTATACAAGTAAGAGAGATCAAAGGGGATACTATGAACAACAGTATGCCAAACACTAGAAAATGTAGATGAGCTGGGCAAATTCCTAGAAACACAAGAACCACCTACACTGACTTTACAAGAAATAGAAGAGATCAACAAACCAATCATAAGTGAAAAGATGGAAAATAGTCATCAAAAACCTCCAAGTAGTTGTCCTGGGTGGTGCTGCAGGGACAATTACCGGACATTGTAGATCCTCCCATGGCCCACTGGATGGAACGTGGGAGAGTATGGGCTATGATGTGACCCATTGACCATGAGGTGCAGCAATGCCCAGAGATGTACTCACCAAATGCAATGGATGTGTCATGATGATGGGGAAGAGTGTTGCTGTGGGGGAAGTGGTGGGGTGGGGGTGGTGGGGATGAATGGGGACCTCATATTTTTTTAATGTAATATTTTTAAAAAATGAATTTAAAAAATTAAGTAAATGGCAACTAAGGTCCATAAATGCAAAAAAAAAAAAAAAAAACTCCAAGAGATGAAAAGCCCAGTGCCAGATGACTTCATCGGTAAATTCTACCGAACACTCAAAGATGAAATAATACCAAACTTGCTCAAGATCTACCGAAAAATTGAACATGGAAGAATGTTACCAAACTCATTCTATGAAGCCAACACCATGCTAATACCAAAACCAGATAAAAATACTACCAAAATAGAAAATTGCAGCCCAATATCTCTAATGAAAATAGAGGTGAAAAGTCCTCCACAAAATACTGCAAACAGAATCCCAAAGCTATTAAGAGAATTATACACCATGAACAAGTAGATTTTATCCCAGGCATGCAAGGGTGGTGGAACACATGAAAATCAATTAGTGTTATATACCACATTGATAAATTGAAGAAGAAAAATCACAAGATCCTCTCAATTGATGCAGAAAAGGCATTTGACAAAATACAGCACACTTTCTTGATAAAAACACTCTAAAAAATAGGAATGAAAGGAAGCTTTCTTAATATGATAAAGTCCTTATATGAAAAACCTACAGCTAGCATTGTACTCAATGGTAAACACTGAAAGCTTTCACACTGAATCAGGAACAATACAAGAATGTTCCCTGTTACCATTTTTATTCAGTATTGTCCTAGAAGTCTTAGCTAGAGCAGTTAGTCTAGACAAAGAAATAAAAAGCACTCAAATAGGAAAAGAAGTTAACTTTCACTATTCGCTGATGAAATAATCCTATAACTAGAAAATCCTAAAAAATCCACAACAAAACTACTAGAATTAATAGATGAGTTCAGCAAAGCAGAGTGACACAAGGTTAATATGCAAAAATCACTAGCGTTTCTGTGCAGTACTAAAGTGCAATCGGAGGAGGAAATCAGAAAAAAGTCCCACTTATAACAGTGACTAAAACAATCAAAATTGTTGGAATAAATGTAACCAAGGACATAAAGGATCTGTATTCAGAAAACTATAAAACGTTTCTAAAAGAAACCAAGAAAGACTTAAATAAATGGAAGGCAATCCTGGTTCATGAATTTGAAGACTAACTATCGTTAATATATTAACTGATTTACAGATTCAACACAATCCTAATAAATATATCAAGAACCTTTTCTGAAGAAATCAAAAAGCCAACAATCAAATTTATTTGGAAGGACAATGGGCCCTGAAGAGCCAAAAATGTCTTTCAAAAGAAGATCGATGTTGGAGGACTCTCACTTCCTGACTTTAAAGCGTATTACTTAGCTACAGTGGTAAAAAGAGCATGGTACTGGCATTAGGACAGAGAGATTGACTAATGGAACTGAATCAAGAACTCAGAAATTGACCCTGCCATCTATAGTCAAGTGATTTATGACAAGGCTGTTAAGTCCATCCAGCAGGGTCAGAACATTCTATTCAACAAATGGTATTGAGAGAACCGAATGCCCATATCTAAAAGAAAAAAAGAAGACCCCTAACTCACATCTTACCAAAAGTTAACTCAAAATGGATCAGGGACTTAAATATAAAAAAAATAACCATAAATGTCTTAAAATAAAATGTAACAAAACCTCTTCAAGATCTTGTGGTGTGCAATAGTTTTTTAAACCTTACACCCAAAGCATGAGCAGCACCACCACAAAAAAAACAGATAAATGAGACCTACTAAAAATTCAACACTTTTGCACCTAAACAGACTTTTTCAAAAGGATAAAAGGCAGCCGACTCAATGGGAGAAAATATTTGGCAATCACATATTTGATAAGGGTTTAATATACATGATATATATGGAGGTCATACAGCTCATTGATTAAAAGGCAAAGTATCTGATTAAAAAATGGGGCAAAGACTTGAAAAGACAACGGTCCAAAAAGAAATAAAAATGGCAAAGAAACACATGAAAACATGTTCAACATCATTAGCAATTAGGGAAGTGCAAATCAAAACTACAATAAGATATCATTTCACATTTATTATATTGGCTGCTATTAAAAATTCAGAAAACTGTAAATGTTTGAGAGGATGTGGGGAGATAAGAGTGCTTATTCACTGTTGTTGGGAATGTAGAATGGTACAGTGCTTGTGGAGGAGGACTGTTGGGCAGTTCAGAAGAAAGTTTAATGTAGACTTGCCATTTGACCTGGCTATACCATTCCTAGGTATATACCCAGAAGAAATGAGAGCAATGACACAAATAGATGTCTGCACACTGATATTCATAGCAGTGTTATTCACAATAGCCAAAAGTTGGAAACAACCTAGGTGTCCATCACTGTTGAATGGATAAAGACATTGTAGAATATACACATGAAGGTATATTATATAGCAGTAAGAAGAAATGAAGTCGTGAAGCATATGACAACATGGATGAACCTGGAGGATGGTATGTAGAGTGAAGCAAGCCAGATAAAGGACAAATACTGTATGATTGCCCTGTTATGAACTAAATATATTATGTGAAATATAAATATATTATTTGAAATATGAATAAAATTGCATATGTAAGACCGTTTTTCTTTGAAGCTAGGCAAATGTATGTTAATACTATGAAATGTGAATATCAGACAAAAAGAAAACTGCGTTATTCAAGTGAGGGAGACCAGACACAGAGTAGTACATATTGTATGATTCCATATATATGAAATGTAAGTGTAAGTCAATTTATAAAGATGAAATGAGATTAGTATTATATAGATCTGAGGAAGGAATGCTAAAGGGTGTGGAGTCTTTTTCATGAAATGAAACTGTTCTCAAAGTTTTGAGACGATGAATGCATAACATTGTGATTATACTAAAAGCAATTGATTATATACATTGGACCAAATAGCCATACAGAGGGGGAAGCATACAGAGATAGAGAGGTGAGTAATTTTCTTATTTGTTCGTGTTTTTTAAAAAATTATTATTGAAATAATGAAATGCTCTAATAATAAAAACCATTGATTGTACACTATGGATGAATTGTATGCTTTATTAATATGTATCAATAAAATAGATTTGTTTAAAAATTATATAAGGCGAAACAGTTGATAAATGTTATAATAAAATAAGATTGTAATAGAAATATAGTTACAAATCAATGCTTATGAGCATATCATCTTGTTATATTAAAAAAATGACATTTTAACTTTTTTAGAAGCCTCCTTGGATACCATGGATAGATTTTTACATAAAGAAAGTTTACATGAAGAAAATAATATTAAAGAAAATCCTATTACATTTAAAAGGCTAAAATGATAATCATTTTCATACTTTTAATACAATAAATTTATTTATGACAAGTTTTTCTTAGAAAATAATGAAAATTAATTTACAAAAATACTGGCATAGTATGGTGAAAGGAATACAAACTTTGAAGGAAAAAAGTAGCTCTAATCCTTCCTCCTTGACTTATAACTTTGTGATCTTGAATAAATCACTTAATCACTGAAACTCAGAGTTATCATCTATCAACTAGAAATATCAAAATACATTTTGTAAGAATCTTGCAAGAATTTGAGCGTGAATACATTGCTCTTTATACTAGTATATTCTAAAAATTATATAAATATTATCATCATTCACAAAGATGAAGACCTCAATATTTTGACCTGACAACACTCAAAGAATTAAGACTGAAAAGAACTCAACACGTGGGGGATGGATAACTGTCTTATGATTTTTTCATATACTGAAATATCCAGCTGATAATTTAAATAGCCTTTGGAAATTATCATACTCCTTAGGCTTTGTCACTTAGATTACAATGTCCTGATACTTTCTTTACTCACTTGTCCCCCTTTCAAATGTGTTCCTCATATTGTAGTCAAAGTAAACTGCAATGATGATTATCCGACAATTACTCATTCCTCCTATTTCTCACACATGATTTGTAAGACCCTGCATGCTTAGAAGCTGTTTTCCCTCATATTTTATTGTTCTAGCAATATCCAGGTTCTGTTTTATTTAAGATTCACACTATTGTCCTTTCCCATGACCTGTGCACGTTTTCGCTCTCTCTGGAGCTACTATCCTAACCCACCTATAATTTCCATATTCCTACTCTTCTCATTGTTCAATTCTCAGCTTAATTGACATTTTCTCTGGGAAGCTTTCCCTGATCCCAGAAACACCTTCTCCCCCGAGCACACTATCATTCATGATGTGATGAAAGTGCTACAGATTTTCATAGTGAATATTCTTTACAGTTCCTCTTTTATTTTTATATTCTGAGAATAAACAAGCCACATCCCACACCATGAACATGGAACAACATGATAATATAGTAATTTAAGACAAAAAGTGAAATGCCTTGATTCACATGGCTCTTAATGAATTAATTGAAGTTCCTTTGGATCAGAACTAATTTACCCAATGAAACAAAAAAGACAGAAATGCAATAGGAGTTCACAACGTATAAAACCCCTGAAAGTATCTCTCTACCATGATATTGGGAAGGACATGCAAGAATTTCCTAAAACCTGATATCAAGAATTTTGAGAGTCAATTAATCAAGCCCTGGCATCTTCACACCTACTGGCATTTGTGTTTTTGGATTTCCTGTCCCTACATTTAGTAAATATCAGAAAAGCTGAAAACATTGGTAGAGCGTCCCTGCTCTGCCCAGAAAGAAGAGAGTTTGGAGAGATTAAGGAGTCTCCTGGGAGGCTGGAATGTTAACACTCTGGAGAGGTAATTTCCACACATATAAGCTCCCTACAGGGGCCTCCTCAGAGTTTTTGAGAAGGAAGCCTCTCAACTAATTCATCAAATATTCCAGCAATGAGTCTGTGGGTTGGGTGAGTTTCTAATCTGAGACCCATGAATAGGCATAAGGATAAGTGTGAATGCTCTGAACTAAATGTGACAGTGAGTCCTCTTGTCTATTTGTCTGGCAAGATATCTATGACTTTTTGAAATTCAAATAAACTTTGCAACTATATGTAATGTGTATATATTACATACATATTTTCTCTATCATAAATTGTATCTTAGGAAGGACATGGGTTATTGGCAATAGTACTCACTAAGAAAAAAATCTAAAACATTGGTTTTGTCCCTTCTATTCTCTACTCATTTAGAGGAATGGAATGTATGTAGAAGAACAAATGATGAAGAGGAGATGGAAAACTCTATTCTCTATTCATTTATTTGTATTCCATGATGGATTTAGTATATTCTCTTGAGGCCCAAATTACTTTCCTACCCTGTCTTTCCTCACAAACCCAAGCTTCCTCTGTCCCTTCCTTCCTGCATGGACATTTGGAGACATGTTATACTCCCAGATAGTGTACAACTGGGCAGTATTTTTTGACTGGTATATGTGTAGGTGGGTGGGAGGAGGGTGTTATAACTGCTAAGAATCCCATATCCTAGAAAAATGTCACCTGAAAATTAGGTTAATAGGATGACTAGAATGAGTCATCATTAAATTCAATTATAAACTGCTAGTCTGCATTGTGAATTTCTTCAGACAAGGTCAGTAATTATTAAATGATTTCTCATAAAAAAGCACACTGATGGTCATGAAGCATGTTCTCCATAATATCTGTGCCTTTTCAAAAGAATAATCTTTCTCATGGTCCCAAATGACACCGAGGATTTGCACTTCTAGAGGCTATTTATATCTTAGGGTTCAAGACATCCTTTAAAGGAATTCATCAGATATTGGTAATTCAGGAATCCCCGATGTTTAGGAAGTCATTAAAAATTATGTGTTCTGAGTTCAAAACTGCCTTTCAATTCAAGACATTCACTGCCCTACCTTATCCACATTCACTCAGTCAAACTGGTCCCTGTGCTCCTGAAGTTATTTTATGAATACTTGTCAATAAATAATAGTCATGCCCTCTTTAAGGAATTTTTGCTGTGTAATTTTGGCTAGGCAAGGATGTATGCTGTATGCTGCTAGTCCTGAGGAAATGATAAAGGATCTCTGTTTGATGACATTATATTTTACTCTTAGAAGCCTCACACACCATTTTCTAGATAAATATTGGAATCTTCTCTTAGTCCTGGGCAAGTCTTTGCTTGCATTTAGCCCCTATTCGAAAAGGTGAAGGATATGACTTGCTTTTCATATACTTAGAACTACCATAGTTTTCTCATTTTCTTATTTTTCTTTCTGACCCAACCAGACTATGGAGGGAAATATGGCCTTCCTATTTCTCAAACATTTTTCTGATCAAGAAACCTGTAAAAGCACATTTTTGGCTTGAAGTTTTTGTTATCAAGCTCTGAAAGAACCTAATTATTTTTCAAGGACAAGCTGAAGAATGATGTGAATTTTGCAGTCTTTATAGCTTATATTTCTAGTTTATCTTTCTGAATTTCTTTGCTTAATGGATCTAAAGCCTTATATCTTTTCGTTATTTTTGCCTTTCTGAAGAGATACTGCTTTTCATCTACTTCCTCTTCCTCCTATAGGTGATCTCTCTATGATTTTGAGCCTAAAGAAATAGAACAGCATTTGTGAAATAATCAGAAATGTTTAAATATGCCCATTAGACTTAGATGTCCTCTAATATTAGGGGGAGTCTCCATATCAGTGTCTTGTGTCTCAATGAGTTTCATGCTCATAGAGATGTAACCTCAGAGCACTTCTTCACACTAGAGTTTTATTCTTTGTCATTTATTCTGATTTTGTTCTATTTGTAACACTTAGGCCATCATAAGAAGGACATTTGTATCAGTGCTGGTGACCTGCACTCAGACTACTGAATTTACTGTTAAAAAAGGCTCCAGCAAAACAGATAAAGGGACTTTTTAAATTTCAGATTGGGGCACCAAGAAAATGGACATAATGTAGTTGACCAACATCCTTAGCCTGTGGGAGCTTAGGAATTTTGCCAGTCACATAATGGCAGCAGCTCTTCAGGAGTTAAGTGTTTGAGAAACAGAGGAAAGAGTCTGAGACATAGAGAAAAGTGTGAGAATTCAATTCTGTCAAATATTTTTTGTTAAGATTCTATTTATTTATTTTCCCCCTCTGCCCATCTTCTTTCTTTAGGAGGCACTGGGAACTGAACCCGGGGCCTCTCATGTGGGAGGGAGGTGCCTAATCACTTGCACCACTTCTGCTCTCTGTCAAATCATTTTGAAAAGGACAAGAGACAAAGAAAGATGACCAGTGAACAGCAAAGCTGTAGTGAAAACATGTTTTTGAGGAGATTTGGAGGAAATGTGGAAACCATGTGTAAGAATTAAAAAGCTTCTCTCTCCAAGAAAGGAATAGAGATGAAGTGTTTAAAACAGTGCTTCTCAAGTGCCACTGTGTACACGAATCACCTGTGGATTGTATTAAAATGTAAATTTTCATTCAGCAGACAGAAGTGGAGTCTAAGGCTACACACTGATCGGTCCCCATGTTTGCTACATGAGGCTGGTCTGTGGGAAACACTTCCATTTTCAGGCTCTAGAAAATTGTTAACTGTTATGTAAAGCAGTTGGATATGATGATGATGTTTGTTGAATTCCGCAAAAGATCAAAATTCAGTTTTCAAAAGGAATCAAAGAAAGGTTTTTAAATGAAAATTTCTTTATCATGATTGTAAAACAAAACCAAAATGATAATCGAATGTGTTTAAATTAATCATCCATCATAAGAAAGCAGTTGAGCAAGGTTATTATCTATTTGTACTTATTTATCTTTGTGTTGTTATCATTTGCTATAAATATTTTTTGCATACACAGAGTAGCAGGGACTGATGCTTTAAAAAATGAGGATTTTTAAAAAATTGATGAGCTTTTAATTATTTTCTTCTAATTAAGAAAGGACCACCACCCATCATGTCTAGTGTAGCTCACAAATGTTTATTCTTCTTCTGCAGGTAAATTCTTCTTCTTTTGCAGATGCAAACCGTATCATACCTAGTAATTATCCCCAAGTACAAAGATTGCGATTGAGGCTATTATGGTATCTCTGCACTGAAAAAGCTGCATTCTTAGACTCATAGTTTCCAGAAGCTTCTCTCCATCTGTGGGTTCATTATGTGGCCCAATATGAGTGCTACCCCCTTTCTGCTGACTGGTTTCCCAAGCCTGGAGGCAGCTCATCACTGGATCTCCATCCCTTTCTTTGCAGTCTACATCTCTCTGCTTCTTGGCAATGGCACCCTCCTCTACCTTATCAAGCATGACTACAGTCTCCATGAGCCCATGTATTATTTCTTGGCCATGCTAGCAGGCACAGACCTCATGGTGACCCTGACCACGATGCCTACTGTAATGGAGGTCTTATTGTTGAATCACAGAGCAATAAACCACGCAGCCTGCTTCATCCAGGCATATTTCATCCACTCCCTTTCCATTGTAGAATCAGGTATTTTGCTTGCCATGGCCTATGACCGTTTTAATGCTATCTGCAATCCCTTGAGATACACTACCATTCTCACCAGTACTCGAGTGGTAGCATTAGGGGTAGGGACATTTATGAGGGGTTTTATATCAACCATGCCTCCAATCATGCGTCTTTTTTCATTTCCATATTGCCATTCCCATATTCTCTCTCATGCTTTCTGCCTTCACCAAGAAGTCATGAAACTGGCCTGTGCAGATATAACTTTCAATATACTGTACCCTATATTTATGTTCTCTTTAACTTTCTTCCTAGACTTTTTGATCATCCTTTTCTCCTACATCCTAATTTTTCAAACTGTCATAGGCATCGCCTCTGGTGAAGAGAGAGCCAAGGCCATCAATACGTGTTTCTCCCACATTGGTTGTGTCCTTATCTTCTATGTCACTGTGCTTGGTCTTTCATTCATCCACCGGTTTGGGAAGAATGTACCACAGGTGGTCCAAATTATCATGAGCTATGTCTGCTTCCTCTTCCCTCCTTTAATGAATCCTATCATCTATAGTATCAAGACCAAACAAATTCAACATAGCTTCTTCCGCCTTTTTTCTCAACACAAATGTAGAAATTAAACTCTGATATGGATGATTGCCATGGACCATGTTGGGAGTATATGATTTCTCTCAATGGAATTTCAATATATATCAAAAGTTCCTGTGGCTGCCTCTGTTTCTCTAAAGAAGTAATGCCATTTAAAAATCCTTATAGAAAACATTCCTTGAATTCATATATTTTCCATGGTTTGATTCATTGGTTGATTTGATTCTTTTCAGCCTGTGTTATCTTTTGAGCACTGATATACCTGAAAGATGAAAAGCAACGTGATATTGTGATTTTTTAATATTTCGTACATTTTTTATTGCTACATAAAATAAACTATTTTCAGTTTGTGGTTACCATTTGCTTGTGTCACTTTGGACTTGTTGGATATTGCTTATATTCCTGTCAACCTGTTCATTTTTTGTAGAATCTCATTATATGTGAACACTAGAGTATAATTTATTTTGTAAATAATTCCTAGATTTTATTGGTGTTCTTAATTCAGAATTTTAATATATATATAAATAATTTCATTTATTATTTATTTAATTTATTGATTTTTGGTACCATGCTGATAAAAACCTCCCCAATTTCAGGTTTATATCTATATTTACTTATTTTTTGTGTAAATTATTTTTATGAATCTTATGTTATAGTAGGCTATTATCAGAAAGAAGATAACGGATTTAAATCAGCCTGTGCTGTTTTCATGGTAGTAGCAGTTATATTAACTCAATTATGTGTTGAATTTTTAAGGCATTGCTAGGAGACAGACACTATGCTAGGCAAAAATTATGTTAACATAAGCAAGCAGACTAATCCAGGCCCTCGTGTAGACTGCAATTCATTGGAAATAATAAAATACAATAAACTCAAATTTTAAATATATGTTACTATTAGTGATAAAGTTGAAATAAAAAAAACAAAAACAAAAAACAAACTGCTTTGAATAAGACCTCTCAAGAGAGGACATCTAGACCGAGGTAAGCAAAAGTTTCTCTGAGGAACTGTCACTTCAGCTGAGATCTAAGGATGGATTAGAAAGTAACCAGTAAACTAGGGCTAAGAGAATTATAAGTTGAAAGTAGTATATATGGAGATTTCATGTGGGATTCACCGCGGATCCTTCCAGGAAAAGTGATGACACAAAGAGGGTGATTGCTGTAAGGAGAAGCTAGAGTAGGAAGAATAGTCCAGGTCACAGCACATCCTGTTCACCATGGAAAGGGTCTGCATATCTATCCAAAGAGTCATGGAGAAATACTGAATAGTTTTAAAAAAGCAAGCATCATGATTTCATTGATCTTCACAAATTATAATTTCAGTTTCTATATATAAAATACATATGAGTGAGTCAAGAGAGGAACAATAAAATGAGGAAGTAATATTGGGGTAGTCCCAGAGAAAGATGCTAGCAGCTAAAATTAAGAAAACAAAGATGAGCATATTAGATATATATGAAACACTTTTCAGATAAAAAATTCGTAGGATTTGCAGATAGTTTAGAAAACTATATGAAAAAAAGTTTGGGAGCAACAAAGATAATCTTAAATTTCTGGATTATGTCATTTTAAAGAACATTAGTTCAATCATCCAAAATATGATTATTGGTTATCAATTTAGATACCAATCAAAGGATTCAAATATTTTTTGAAAACTGTTCTAGAAATTTGAGAATAGCTAAAACTCCCAATGATGAAGTTGAAACATTAAAATGGCCTAAGGAGAGCCATTTTATCCAGATCAGCGCCCCTTCTTGAAAAATCATTTAAAAAAATAAATAAATAAATAAAAATAAAATGGCCTAAGGAAATATTCTATGCTGTAACATTGAACTGTCAAGAAAATACATTAACATATTAATCAGGTATATAATGAAGTAATTTTCAGTAGGTTTTTCTTTTATGTCTGATTATTAAGAATCATCACAAAAAGTCATATGCCAGTATATGCTAAATGTTAGGGAATACCAGACAGAAATAAACTGAAGCTGCTGACTCTAAAAAAAACTCATAGAACACATTAACTTTAGTTAATTTTTTCGTTAAAAATTAGTTAAAGTTAGTTTTTTAAAGAAACTAGCTTTAATGGTTAGTTTTATGTATCAACTTGGCTTGGTTAGAGTTCCTAGTAATTCACTTATACAATGATCTAGGTGTTGTGTTCCTATGAAAGTATTTTCTAGATGAGGGTAAAATCTACAGGAGTTGATATTAAATTAGGAGATAATCCTTATCAGTGATAATCCGGATGGACCTCATTCAATCAGTTGAAAACCCTTAAAAGCAAAATAGAGGTATTCATGAGGAAGAAGAAATTCTGGAATTTCTACCTCCATACTGCAGCATCTGCTCCTGACTCAGATTTCAGTCTGCAACCCTAACTTATGGAATTCCATCTTGCTAGCCACTACAAGGATAACGCAGTTAAACTCACCAAGGAATTTCAAGTTAAAATTCTATTAGGTCTCTCATGATAATACAAAGATATTAAGGCTACCAAGCATGAACTTTCACATTATAGTTTATCTGATTACCTGTAGCTTATGTTTGACAGGAGAATCAAACTGTGGGGAACAGCACTACTAGCACTTGTTGGGCACATAGAGGGATGGGAACATGACAATATTAGAATCTCCCTGAGGATGTGTAAGAAGGCTGTTCAAGTACAAAAAACAGGATTGTATCCAAGATGAATGAAACGAACTATAGATATCATGTATTTAGATATCCATAAAGTTTTTTCAAAGCAGCTTTTTTTTTCTTATTTTAATCAGGTGCTATTTATTGTTTTGATAAGAAGGAAAGAACTGAATTAACCAATTTATATATTTCAAGTAAGTCAATTCAGCAACCAGCAAGATGGTGGCCAAGTGAGGAACTCTTAGAGTCTATTCCTGCTACAGGGCAGTTAGTAAACACCCAGAAATATCTGAGTTAGCTGAAGCATCTGTTTGGGGGCTTCAGGAGGCCAGAAGGACATCCTACAACATCCTTGAAGGAATGGAAGGAGGAGATTGCCCATTTGCAGAGAAGACTGGTAAGTAGAGCACTCCACGCCCAGGAGGCTGGTGCCCACCCTCCACCAGAGGCACAAACCACCTCAGGAGCTGTTCCGTGGCTGGAATTGAAAGCTCCACTTCCCAAAATGAGGGAGGAAGAGACGGTTGGGAACCAACTTCAGCTACTGATGAGGAAATTCAGCAGGCTACAGTATAATCCTGAGAACAACTAAAGTTTGAGGCTGTCCAACTAGAAAGAGGCCAGGAGTGGCCATCTTAACTCTGCACCTAGCACAAGGGGAAGCAGGGCTAAGACTGAGGATCCCAATGCTGGTGGGGACTGGCTTCTTTCAATCCAGGTCAGATTATCACTCTAGCCTCAGCCCCAGTAACACCCCCACTAGGGAGGAAGCTGCAGGGACCTGAGCCAGATTCTCCAGGAAATTGTCAGCCAAATCAAGGAGGCTGGTGATTATCTTACTCTGGTGGCATGAGCTGCCCCAGGAGTTGTTCTGTGATTGGAATTGAAAGCTCCATTTCCCAAAAACAGGGAAGGAGGAGACGGTTGGCTGCCACTGTCAGGTACTGATTGGTAGACTCAGATGGCTAAGGAATAACCCAAGGAACAGCTGGGGTGTGAATCTGTCCAAGTTCGAAAGGAAAGAGGCTAGTAGTCACAGTTGACTATGACCCCAGACTGAGGGGAAGCCTGGTTGACCAAATATCACAGTGACAATAGGAACCGTTTTCTTTCACCCAGATCAGCCTGCAGCCCTAACCTAGCCTTCAGCACCCAGGGAGGAGGCTGGCTAGCTCTGCACCAGCCTATCCAGGTAATGTTGGGTTCCTTTGGCTGCCACAAACTGAATAATCTGAAGTCTACTGGGGCAACTGCAGTCATCTTGGACCTGCACTGCATAGGTTGCTGCAAATACCTGCAGCTCCATCCCCACCCCAAGCAGGGGAAAAAGGGGAATGAAGCCTCATCAGTCCCTCTGGGTAACCACAGTCTAGGCCTGCATGACTTGGACTATTTCACACAACTTTGACTCTGTCCCTATCTCTGGGAAAGGAGAAAGTTGGGAGAAGCTTCATTGGTCCCTGGGGCAATGAGGGGAGCTTGAGCCTCCACAGATTATAGCACCAATTACATGCTTGGCTCTTACTGCAAAACCAGAAAGGGAGAAAGGCAGGAAGCCCTAAACTAAAGAGAAAAACTACACCCAGGTTAAATACTCTAGTAAGCCAGATTCCAAGATACCAACCAAAAATTAAAATCCACACCAAGAAACAGGAAAATTTGGCCCAGTTAAAGGAATAAAATGTCTCCAGATGACATAAAGGAGTTGAGACAATAATCATAGATGTTCAAACAAATTCAATGAGATGGCTAAAGAGATTAAGGATATTAAGAAGACACTGGATGAGCACAAAGAAAATTTGAAAGCATGCATAAAAAAATAGAAGATCTTATGGGAATGAAAGGTGAAATCAATGACATTAAAAAAACATTGGAATCATATAATAGCAGATTTGAGGAGGCAGAAAAAAGGATTGATGAGCTTGAAGAAATGGCCTCTGAAAGTGAACATACAGAAGAACAGATGAAGAAAAGAATGGAAAAAATTGAACAGGGTCTCAGGGACCTAAGTGACAGCAAAAGGCATGCAAATATATGTATCATGGGTGTCGCAGATGGAGAAGAGAAGGGAAAAGGGGCAAAAGAAATATTTAAAGAAATAATGTTAGAAAATTTCCCAACCCTATTGAAGGACATAGATATCCCAGTCCAAGAAGCACAATGTATTCCCATCCAAAAAAATCCAAATAGACCAACTCCGAGACACATGCTAATCAGAATGTCAAATGTCAAAGACAAGGACAGAATTCTGAGAACAGCAACAGAAAAGCAGGGCATAACATACAAGTAATACCCAATAAGATTAAGTGCTAATTTCCCACCAGAAACCATGGAGAAAAGAAGACAGTGGTCTGATATATTTAAGATACTACAAGAGGAAAACTTCCAGCCAAGAATCTTATATCCAGCAAGACTGTCTTTCAAAAATGAAGACAAGATTAGAATATTCACAGATAAACAGAAACTGAGGAATTTCTAAGCAAGAGACCAGATTTTCAGGAAATACTAAACGGTGTGCTAGAGCCTGAAAAGAAAAGACAGGAGAGGCCTGGAAGAAAGTTTAGAAATGAAGACTGTATCTATAAAAGTAACTAAAAGTGTCAAAAGAGTAGTGAAAATAAAATGTGAGATAAATCTCAAATAGGAATAAACTTAATCAACAATGTAAAGCACTCATATTCAGAAAACTGCAACCCAATGTTAAAAGAAATGAAAATATCCTAAATAACTGGAAGAACATCCCATACTCATGGATTAGAAGACTAAAGATCATTAAGATGTCAGTGCTACTCAAATTGATATACAGATTGAATACAATCTTATAAAAATTCCACCAGCATTAAAAAAAAATTGAAAACACAATTATCAAATTTATTTGGAAGGGTAAGCAGTCCTAAATAGCCAGAAACATCATAAAAGGAAAAATGAACCCTCATCTCTGGACTTTACATTGTACTACCAAGCTATAGTGGTAAAAACAGCATGGTACTGGCATACAGACAGACACATATACCAATGAAACCAAACTGATGGTTCAGAAGCAGACCCTCATATGTATGGTCAAGTGATTTCTGACTAGCCTGTCAAACACACACAGCTCAGGCAGAACAGTCCATTCAGCAAAATGGTGCTGAAAATACTGGATATCCATAGCCAGAAAGAAGGAAAGAGGGCCTCTATCTCACACATTATCCAAAAATGAACTCGAAATGGATAAAAAACCTAAAAATAAAAGAAAGAACCATAAAACTTCTAGAAGAAATTGTAGGAAAATATCTTCAAGACCTGGTGGTAGGTAGTGGATTATTAACAGAGATAAGAGAAGGGCTGAGATGGACTAATGATGTTTAATATATGTAGAAGTTTTAATTAGCTTTCTGTAAAAGTGTGGAAATGTATTGAATGGATGGTAACAGATAGTGAGTAATAGCTAGTTTATAAATGGGGATGTGACTGAAAATGGTAGTCTAGGTATATAAATACCAGTCGACAGAATGCTAGAAAAAAATTTAGGAACTGAAGAGCACATAAACCAAGAGGTGGATGAGAATTGTGGTTGATGGTAGAGATGCAAGAGTGTCCTTTGTGAGCTAGAGCAAATATATATCACTACTGCACAGTGTGGGAATGCAGGAGAAAACCAAATTGGAATGACCTATGAATTGTGTTTAGCAGTAATGATATAATATTCTTGCATCTATGCCAAAGATGTGCTGTGTTGATAATGGGGCAGTATGGAAAATGTGAGCCAAATGTATACTATGGGCATGGTAACAATCAGATGATATTATGTTATCTGTAACAAATGTTTCATCACAGTGTGGTGTGTTGATAGAGGGGTGTTGTTTGGGAATTCTCACATGTGCATAATTGTTTTATAAGTTCACAACTTCGGTCATAAAGAATATATTTTAAAAATAATAATAGGGTGGGCTGGGGGAAAAACAAACCAAATATCTTAAGATAAGGACTATGATTAGTAGTAAGATTTTGGAAATATTCTTTCATAATTTGTAACAAATCTCACAACAATGCAAGGTGTTGGTGGAGGGTTGATGTATGGGACCCGTGAATGATGTTATGCATGTATGCTTTGTAAGTTCACAACTTTTACTATACACTTAATTGTTTGTGTATGTTTATATATAAATGATATAAAGATAATAAGAATAGGGAGGATTGGGGGAAAATACTTCTGTTAGTAGTAATATTTTGACAATGCTCTTTAATCATTAATTAAAAGGTTTAACAACAATGTAAGGTGTTGGTGGTAGGTGGTAGGGTGAGTTATGAGAGTCCTGTATGATATTATACATGTTTGTTTTGTAAGTTCACAACTATTACTATACATTTGTTGTTTATGTATGTTTGTGTGTGGGTTATGTATTTCAATAAATTAATTTAAAAAATTTTTAAAAAGTCTATGTAACAAGAATCTGAAGAGTAGGGTAAAATAAATTTAAAAAATAAATCAGTATGATGTGACTAAAATTAATATAGTGAGTATAATAGAGTTCAAATTTTCCTTTTAAAATGGTCTCTCTGATTTGGCTTTACAGAGATAATGAACATTTTAAAATTTAAGATGTCTTAAAGAGATACAACCAAATTGATGTACAATTTATATGTAAAGCAAGAATGCCAGATTATCAAAAGATGTCATAGAGTAAAGAGAAAAGCTTCATAGTCTATTGGAGTCTTAAAACATATAGGCATCAAAAGAGTTCATTTACAGAATATATTAAGAACTGCTACAAATAAATTTTTGAAAAACAGCTTAAACAAGTACTTTATGTAAATGGAATTTAAAAGGCCAATAAACATATGAAGAATACTCAATTTCATTAATCATTAAGAAGATAGAATTTAAAATCACAATGCAGTACTGTTATTTACCAACCAGAATGGCTGAAATGAAAAAAAACAATAAGACTATCAATAATATGTATTGGTGATAAGGTGAAGCAAATGGGAGTCACATTCACTCCTGAGGAAATTTTAACTGGGACAGCACTTCAAAGTGTATATATATATATTTGGCAATATCTATTAGTGGTGAGTATAAGCATACCTCACAGCCCAGTAATCTAGTCCTTTGTGTATACACTACAGAAATAAGTGTTGATGTTCACCAAAAGATATGTACTAGAGTGTTCATGTCAGCTAGTATTATTTGCAATTTCCAAAATCTCCAAATTATTCAAATACCTACCAACAGAACAGGGAGATAGATTATAGAGTGTTTAAATAATATTATACAACAATGAGGATGAATGACTATATATAGACACAGCAAGAACATGGGTGAACCTAACAAACTTGGTGTTGAACAAAACAATAAATCCCAAACCTTTGTGTGATCCCACTTATATAAAATACAAAAACAGGCAAAACTAGTCTATCCTGTTACAATTCAGGAAGGCAGTTAATCTGGGTGAGGATAGTCCCTGGAAGGGCCTTTAAGGGGTATTTGTTATTTCAGGATCTGGAAGTAGGACACACGTTAATTCAGTTTGAGAAAATTCATAGAATAGTACAGTTATGCTATATGCACTTTTCTATATGTAGGATATGTTTAAAATTTTTAAAAATGAAAAACAGGTAAAGAAATCCAAGGCTGAAGCGAAAATAGGCACACATGCAAACAAATCAAGATTTAGAATATTAATATCTGGAAATGAATTCTGAAGGAAAGATTAAATTAGAAAAGGCAATTAAATGTTTATAGTATATATAAAGAAGACCTAGCAGACAAATTTATTACCTACATCATGAAATATATGACAAAACCTCTCAGAAATGAAAAAAATAGAATGTAATTGTAATTAATCAATTCTGATTATTGCATTGCTTTGTAATATATAAAATAATTTTCTGACTCTTAGAGTATATACCTTTTTTCCAAGCCTTCCTCAATAATTGGATAGACATAAAGAAGCCTAATGCATGTAAAAAGGCTGAAACTTTAATCATCATTGCCTGTGGTACTATAATTTCATTGTACCAAAATATCTTTAGTGAATGAAGAAAACTATTTTTAAAATGTGATGAATTATTACAGAAATAAATTTTTTCATTGTACTTTGCTTTGTTGCACTTCACAGAGGTTGTGTTTTTAACCAGTTGAAGGTTTGTGGCAATCCTGCATCAAGCCAATTTTCCAACAACAAGTCCTTACTCCGTGTCTGTCTGTCACAGTGTGGAAATTCACGTAAAAATTCAAACTTTCCATTATTTATTATTATATCCATTATCTGCTTTCAGTGATATTTAGTGTTACTATTATAATTGTTTGGGGCGCCATGAAACTCGCCCTTATAAAATGGCAAACTTAATCTCCGTGTGTTGTGTGTGTTCTGACAACTCCACCAGCTGCTCCATCTTCTCCCTACCTCAGGCCTCTGTTTTCCAGAGACACGATATTGAAAGTAGGCCAGTTAATAACCCTACAACAGCCTCTAAGTGTTCAAGTGAAAGAGTCTCAAGTCTCTGACTTTAAATCAAAAGCTAGGCATCTTGTGCAAAACAATTAGCCAAGTCGTAAATGGAATGGAAAAGTCCTGAAGGAAATTAAAAGTGCTACCCCAGTGAACACACAAATGATAGGAAGTGAAACAGCCTCATTGCTGCTCAGCCAGCAGCCATCCACATCGAGGCCAGGCCCTCCACCAACACAAAGATAAGATACACGGAAAGCTTACATGCTGGTTAGCACTTTTTAGCAATAAAATTCTTTTAAATTAAGGTAAGCAAAATTTTTTTTCAGATGTAACGCTATTGCATACTTAAAAGATTACAGTAGAGTGAAAACAGAACTTTTATATGCACTGGGAAACCAAAAAATTGTGATTCACTTTATTGTGATTCTTGCTTTATTGTGGCAATCTGAAACTGAACCAGTAACATCTCCGAGGTATAACTGTATGTAATTTTTTCCTTCACATGAACTTATGGAATGAACCAGTCTATTCAATGAATAAGAACACAATGAACTAATTATCTTAAAGAGCTAAAAGACTTTGTACAGGTGTGTGTATGTGTGTGTGTGCACATATAAAATGACTGTTATATCTTTCAATCTTTTAAACAATAAATAATTACTTGGGGAAAAAGAGGAGTCTGGAGGGACTGATGGTGACCATATATGCACTGGAGATTCCTAAGTGGGAATTTGTTTGGGGCAAGGCAGTGCATGGATCAACCAGCTTACATATTAGCCAACTAGAGTATTTGTATGTATTAGCAAGTCACCGTCTTTAAAACAATCAGTATAGTCATCAGCATACCAGCCTGTTAATAAAATAATAAACTAGCATCAATGTATTAATAATAAAATAATTAAATTTTCATACATGATTAGACAATCAGTGTGTCAAAATCTGTCCTTGTCTCCAGGAAGTTGATAAGTTAATATAGCATTCAGCAAGGCAGTCAATGTTAGTGTTGTACAAAGTTAGTGTTCACTTTTAACGTGTCCCTTGATGGCCCAAGATACCCAAATGGGCTATAAAAGGAGATGGAGTGAAAACCAAGCTTCAAGTTGTCAAAATTGTTAGGAGAAACAAAAGACTGTTTACTGAGATGGAAGAAAAACTTTCATTTAAAAGAAAGATGTAAAAAGACACATCAATCAGGAGTTACTCAGAACTACTACATCTGAGAGGCTGGCAAGAGAACAGTAAAGCCAAACATAATTTGTTGAGGTTTGAGCTGAATCCTTCTTGTTGCAGCTGGAGAAAGAAGGCAAGTTCAGTGATAAGATTGGAAGAAACTGAAGAAATGTGTGATGATGTGATGAGGAAGAAGTAGGAAATTAATAAAATTGAATGGAGATGACACCCAGCTGGCCCCTAGGTACATAGAAAAACAAGGCAGAAATCCCAAAGCTGCCCAGCAAAGCCCAGTTTAGATTAGCTGACCCCCTCAGATGAGTGAAAAATAAATGTTTAATGTAAACCATTGAAGTTCTATAGGGCTTGGTGTTGTGGAATTTTTGTGGCAATATTGACGTGAGAAGTAACTTACATAAACTCTCTAAATATTCATTTATATTTAGTAAGCTATGTATAACAATCCCTATTTATTAGTTCTCTATTGCTATGTAACAAATTTCCACAAGCTGGGCTGCTTAAAACAACAGCCGTTTATTATATCACAGTTGTACATCAGAAATCTGGTATGTTTGACTGGGTTCTCTCCTTAGGGTGCCACAAGGCAAAAGTAGGCTGATTCCTGATTTAGGCACTTACCTGGAGGTTCTGGGAGAGAAATCTGCTTCCAGACTCATTGAGTGTGCTGACTGCATCCCGCTGCTCATGGCTGCCAGCCTGAGGTGCCCGTTTCCTGGCTGGCTGTCAGCCAGGAGCTGCTCTCTGCTCCCAAACACTACCTATGTTCTCTCTCAGGTGGCCCTACATCTTCAACTGTAGCCCATCTAATCCTCCTCAGGCTTCAAATTCATTTAATTTCTTCTGCCATAGTTTGAAAAAACTCTCTGGTTTTAAGGACTTGTGTGATTATATTAGACACACCTGGATAATCTTCATTTTGATTAATTCCAAGTCAACAGACTGATTACATCTGTATAATCACAAGCATGATACTCATAGAACCAAGAATTAGAGCAAAAAATCTTGTGGGGAGGGAGTTTTTGAATTATGCCTACCATTCCTACAAAAAAGTACTGAATGAGAAAAGAGAATTTCTTTTCTAACATATGTGTTAATTTTACTGTATGTGTAACATGTTCACTTTTAACGTGTCCCTTGATGGCCCTAGATACTTAAATGGGCTATAAAAGGAGATGGAGTAAAAACCAAGATTCAAGTTGTCAAAATTGTTAGGAGAAACAAAAGACTGTTTACTGAGATGGAAGAAAAACTTCCATTTAAAAGAAAGATGTAAAAAGACACATTTTGCTCACCAATATTTACTTTGCAAAGACTATGATCTTGGTATTCTATACCTGTTGCCACTTTAATTTTCATGTAAGTCTACTAATGACAATCAAATATTTAATGTGCATCTACCCCATTAGATGGTAAGAATAAGATTTTAGAGACACTGTTTTCTTCATCACTACATTTATTACATTTAGTACAAATTCATGAAATTTTAAGAAGAGATAAAACTGAAAAAGGGACAAATATGGGTCTCCATGTGTCCCTAGGTTCTAAGGGATTCATAATGCATTTATTCATACAAAGTACTATAATATAGGTTTCAGTTTATCTAGAAAAAGTAAAATAGTACAGCATTAAGATAACATTTTTTTCATTATCAAGATTATGAATTTTACAAATTTAATAGTCTAGTTTTTCATTTGAGTAGGTGTTCAGTACAGACATACTGAATCAATAAATTCATGATGTAATGGTGGATCAAAAATGAAAGTATTACTCCTTTCCTTCATTATAAAACATGTTCACAATAGAAAGGAGAAGAAATTGGAGGGCTAGTTTTAAAGACAAATGTGAGAGAAATCAAGACCAGTGAGGATCATGGTCAAAGGGTTTCAAATTTTATGTGAGTTTGAGTGAGACATTTGGGGAAGCTTTAACAAAGGATACTCCCCATGGCAGTGAGAAATTAGAAAATACTGTATTTTGAGGAATTGCTTAAGAAATTCATCTATAATGAAGGGAACAGTAAATTGGGAACAATTCTATACAGTGACTCTGTGATTTCTTCATTTTAAAATGATGTGGCAAAACTAATTTTCACAGTCTAGTGCTGTGCAAGCTAATTCTGTAGACTCGGTAAGTTTAAATTGAGAAGCACTGTAACTGTAAACTACACACTAAATTTTGAAGAACTAACATGACAAAAAATATAAAATATATTGTAGCAGTTTGATATGGTTATAAATTCCAAAAATATAGATATTGGATTATGTTTGAAATCTGGTCTGTACCTGGGTGTGATTAAGTTATGATTAGGGCTTTGATTGGGCCATACCATTAGGGCATTGAGTCCCCACCCCTTGGTGGGGCATGGTAAAGGACAGAGTTCAGGGTTTTTGATGTTGGAGTTTTGATGTTGGTGTTTGATGCTGAAACCTTAAGTTGGAGCCCCGGGAAGTAAGCTCACAGAGTAAAGAGAAGCCAGCACCAGGAAGAGATGATACCCTGAGCCCAGGAAGAAGGAAGCACTGGAAAGAAATGAACTTTGAACCCAGAGAGAAGCAGGACCCAGGGAGGGAGGAACCCAGGAAGCCTGAACCCTCACAGACATCAGCAGCCATCTTGCTCCAACACGTGAAAATAGATTTTGGTGAGGGAAATAACATACTTTATGGCCTGGTATCTGTAATCTCCTACTCCAAATAAATCCCTTTTATAAAAACCAATCAATTTCCGGTATTTTGCACCAGCATCCTTTTGGCTGACTAATACATATATCATTAATAATTTTATACTGATTATTTTTAAAATAATATTTAGGATATGTGAGTTAAAGGAAACATATAATTAAAACTAGTTGCTTCCATTTGTGTTTACTTTTATTAATGTGGAAGCAAGAAAATTTTAAAATTACATATTTGGCAAAAATTATAAATCTACTCAATAGTGGTAATCTAAAGAGAGCTTTTTAATTTCCTCTCAGAAATCTGTCATGTGGTCCAATATCAGTGCTGTCCCATTTCTACTGACAGGCTTCCCAGGTCTGGAGATATTCCTTCCATGGATTTCCATCTCCTTCTTTGTCATTATGTCCCCATACTCTTTGGCAATGGCATCCTCCTCTTATCAGAGAAGACCACACGTTTCATGAACCCATATACTACTTTCTGGCTATATCGGCAGCCACAGACCTTGGAGTAACTTTGACAACAATGCCCACTGTACTTGGTGTCTTGTGGCTGGATCACAGGGCAATCACTTTTAGAGCCTCCTTCTTCCAGGCCTATATGATCCACTTACTCTCTGTTGTGGTATCTGCAGATCTGCTCATCATGGCCTATAACCATTTTATTTCCATCTGTGCTCCCTTAAGATATATTTCCATTCTTACCAATGTTAAGGTCATGGCCTGGGCATTATAAGAGGATTGATACTCATTGTGCCCATAGTCACCAAACTCTCTGCATTCCCTCACTGCAAATCCCATACCTTCTGCTTACACAAGGATCTGATCAAACTGGCTTGTGCTGACATCACCTTCAATAGATTCTATCCTGTAGCCCTGGCCTCTTTAACTGGTTTCTTGGACTCCAAGCTTATCCTTATCTGGTACATCACAATGCTTGAGACTGTTATGAGAATTGCCTCAGGTAAGGAACAGGCCAAGGCCCTAAATACCTGTGTCTCTCCTATTAGCTGTGTTCTGGTTTTTTATGTCACTGCGACTGGGCTGACTCTTATTCATCGATTTGGGAAATAAGTAGTTCATATTTTTATGAGCTATGTCTACTTCCTCTTTCACCTATTTATGAATCCAGTCATCCATAGTGTTAAGACCAAGAAATTCAAAAATGTTATCAACAATTTTCTTTCTTTCATAGAATTTGAGCCTGATCTATGACTCCAGGGTTTTCCCCAGTACAGAAAAAATTTCCTGGAAAGATGGACTTAGCAATTCGACGTGGCTCAAAAACACAAGAAATTACATTCATGCCATTCAAAAGACATAGATTCATTGTTCTTGTTCTCCGTTTCCCTACCCTCCATCCTCAAGCACATTGATCTTAGTTTTGTTGCTCTCTTTCCAGTAAAACATATACTTTATTCTGTCATTTTCTATCCTGGAAGAGTTACTTGTCTTTACATATACCTGAGGCCAATGATACACAAAATGTTTAGAGTTTATAGAAACAGAGGAGAAAGTGGTAGCTTGCCAGAGTTCCCAAGCACTGTTTAGAAAACAATTCAATAATTCCTGTGTGCCTGACAGTGTCTCAGTGCTACATAGCCCTAGAGTTGATGAGATGTAGGTAAGCATAAGATATTCAGACCAGAAGAGGCTTTGCCGCCAAAGCACCAAAGACCAAACCAGAACTAATATTAGAGTAGACACCAGCACACTAAATGCTCAGAAGTTTGTGAGAAGGCTCTGAGTTGATGAGCCCTGATGCCTGTCAAGATGGGGTAAGACATTCAAATTATCTATAATAAAAAAAATTCCATTTCTTGCATACCGAATTCATGTTCTTTGTCCTGTAATTCATCTTCTCAATACATGCTTCATGAAAAATCCTTCTATAATTTGTGTGGATTGGATATGGTGGTAGTAAAATAAACTGTCTTTAGGAAATACTATAATAGTACAATCTTGAAACAAAGAAGATATTTTAAGAATGTTCAGGTAAGGTCACCCATACATATTTTTTCCTTATAAGCACAGCATAACCAGAATATGCACATCAGCTATATAGAAAGACAGCATATATTATACTGTTTATCAAGATATAAGCAGGGTTTGGGTAATGATGCCTATAAAGCAAAATATTGAAAATATGTTGGCAAATGGATTGCCTACGTATTCAACCAAAAATTAGTCCATGATTTTATTGGAGGTGAGGTTGTGTTATCAGGCTCTCTGGAGGAGTTTCTTATAACTAAGAGATTCTCTTGAAAGAGAACTTACTCCTTCATTGAAAGTGATTATTTACAAAAATAATGTGGAAACCATTGATTTAGATACGTCATCATTATTTAGATTCATTCTTAGTTCAGCCAACTTTTTTTTCTCACTTTAATTTGTATTTATTATGTGTTTTGAAAGAGGGAAGAGAATTGAACATTGACATATGTAATCCACTCAATTTAGAAATAAAGCACACACTATAAAAAAGATACATTTAAAAATCAAAAAGCATCATGATGTAAGTCTACCATAAGTATTTCTAATAGAATTATATCTTCAAATTAAATGAAAGAAAAACAATAAATAATACTGTAATTGAAATAATTAAAAATATATAAAGTCAATGTAACAGGTATGGTCTTTCTATCATCAAAATATTAAAAAACAAAAATATAAAATAAAAATATAAAAAATCATAAAATGGGCAATTCTACAGGAAGAAATAACTTTTCTATTTATTTACATACCTAACCTCATTACCTGAAGTTATATGAGGAACACATTAGCAAAGCTGAAGGGAGAAATAAATAGCTCTAAAATAATAGTTGGAGACTTCAATTTACTACTCTCAGTATTGGATGAAAGAACCTAAATACAGAAACAGAGAACTTGAATAACGTGATAATTAAACTAGACCAAAAAGATATTTATGGAGAATTGTACCTCAAAACAGCAGGATATACATTCTTTTCAATTGCACATGGATCCTTCTGCAAGATAGGCCATATGTTCGATCACAAGACAAGTCAGAATAAATTTCAAAAGATTGAAATTATACAAAAACGCTTTCTCTGATCATAACAAAATATACCTGGAAAACAATAATGGATGGAAAAAGGGAAATTCATTAACATATGGGGATTAAACAATGCACTCCTAAGCAATTAGTAGGTCAAAGAAGAAATTGCAAGAGAATTCAGCAAATATACTGAAATGAATGAAAATGAGAACACAGCATAACAAAATCTATGGGACACCAAAAGGGCAGTGCTGAGGGGGAAATTTATAGCTTTCAATGCTTACATTAAAAAAGAAGAAAGAACTAAAATTGATCTATCTGTACACCTGGAAGAATTAGATAAAAAAGAGCAAACTAATTCCAAACCAAGGCAAAGGAAAGAAATAGTAAAAATAAGAGTAGAATTAAATGAAATCAAGAATGAAAAAAAAAATAGAATCAATAAAACCAAAAGTTGTTTGAGAGAATTAATAAAATTGACAAACTCTTAGCAAGAATGACAAAGGAAAAAAGAGAGAACACACACAAAAAAATAAAATCAGAAATGAGAGGGTTATTTCCACTGACCTGGTAGAAATAAGAGAGATCATAAAAGGATACTATGAACACATATATGCCAAACAAGTTTAAAATTAAGGCAAGCTGGGCAAATTCCTTGAAACACATGAACCAACTATACTGACTTTAGAAGAAATAGAAGAGATCAACAAACCAATCACAAGAGAAGAGACGGAGTCATCAAAAACCTCCCAAAAATGAAAAGCCCGGGACCAGATAGCTTCATTGTAAATTCTCCCAATTATTCAAAGATGAACTAATACCAATCTTGCTCAAGCTCTTCCAAAATATTGATAGTCCTTCACAAAATACTGCAAACAGAATACAAAAACACATTAAGATAATTATACACCATGAAAAAGTAGATTTTATCCCATATATGCAAGGGTGGTAGAACACATGAAAATCAATTAGTGCCATAAACCACATTGATAAATTGAAGAAGAAAAATCACATGATTCTCTTGATTGATTCGGAAAAGGCATTTGACAAAATACAGCACCCTTTATTGACAAAAACACTCCAAAAAATAGAAATAGGATTCTTTATCAATATGGTAAAATGCATATATGAAAAACAACAACGTGCATTGTACTCAATGGTAAAGACTGAAAGCTTTCCTGCTGAGATCAGGAGCAAGACAAGAATGCTCATTATCACCATTATTACTCAATATTGTCCTAGAAGTTCTAGATAGAGCAATTGGTCTAGACAAAGAAATAAAAGGTACCCAAATAAGAAAGGAAGAAGTAAAATTCTCACTATTTGCTAATGAAATGATCCTATATCTAGAAAATCCTGAAAAATCCACAACAAAACTACTGGAACTAATAGATGAGTTCAGCAAAGTGGAGGGATATAAGGTTAATATACAAAAATCAATAGCATTTCTATGAATTCCTAATGTGCAATCTGAAGAGGATATCAGAAAAAACTTCCATTTATAAGTGACTAAAAAACCGAATTTTTAGGAATAAACTTAACCAAGGACATAAAGGATCTGTGTTCAGAAAATTACAAAACATTGTTAAAAGAAACCAATAAAGGCTGAAATAAATGGAAGGACATTTCATGTTCATGGATTGGAAGACCAAGTATCATTAAGATGTCAATTCTACCCAAACTGATTTACAAATTCAATATAATCCCAATAAAAATCACACCAGCCTTTTCTGAAGAAATCAAAAAGTCAATGATCAAAATTATTTGGATGGGCAAGGGGCCCTAAATAGCCAAAAATATGTTTAAAAAGGAGCATGAAGTTGGAGGACTCTCACTTCCTGACCTTAAAGCATATTACTTAGCTACAGTGGTAAAAAAAAAAAAAAAAAAGCAGCATGGTATTGGCATTAGGATGGAGAGATTGACTAATGGAACTGAATCAAGAACTCAGAAACTGACCCTCACATCTACAGTCGAGTGGTTTTTGACAAGACTGTTAAGTCCATCCAGCAGGGCCTGACCAGTCTATTCAACAAATGGTACCTGGAAAACTGAATACACATATGAAAAATAAAGAAAGCAGACCTCTATCTCACATCTTACACAAAGGTTAACTCAAAATGGATCAAGAACTTAAATATAAAACATTAACTATAAATCACTTAGAAGAAAATGTAGTAAAACATCTTCAAGGCAATAGTTTCTTAAACCTTATGCTCAAAGCATGAGCAACAACAACAACAACAACAAGAAAAAAAAAGATAAATGGGACCTCCTCAAAATTCACCACTTCTGAACCTCAAAGGACTTTATCAAAGGGGTGAAAAAACAGTTGTCTCAATGGGAGAAAATATTTGGCAATCACATATCTGATAAGAGTTTAATATACATGATATAAGGTCACACAATTTATCAATAAAAAGGTAAAGTATCTGACTTAAAAATGGGCAGAAGACTTGAAAAGACAATTGTCCAAAAAAAGACATAAAAATGGCGAAGGAACATATGCGAAAATGTGCTCAACATCACTAACAATTAGGAAAGTGCAAATCAAAACTACAAAAAGATATCATTTCACACCTATTCGATAGGCCACTATTTAAAAGTCAGAAAGCTGTAAGTGTTAGAGGGGATGTGGAGAGATAGGAATGCTATCTCAGAATGGCAGAGCCCCTGTGCAGGACTGTTGGGCAGTTCTGAAGAAAGTTCAATATAGACTTGTTTTTCATCCCTGCAATACCATTGCTGGGTATATACCCAGCAGTGACACAAATAGATATCTGCACCTGATGTTCATAGCAGCGTTATTCACGATAGCCAAAAGTTGTAAAGAACCCAGGTGTCCATCAACTGATGAATGGATAAACAAATAGTGGAGTATACACATGATGGAATATTATGCAGCAGTGAGAAGAAATGAAGTTGTGAAGCATATGGCAACATGGATGAACCTGGAGGACATTATGTTGAGGGAAGCAAGCCAGATTCAAAAGGACAAATATTGTATGATTGCCCTATTAAGAAGTAAATACATTATGTGTTATATAAATATGTGAAATATGAGTAGAATTATATATATGAACATTTTTCTTTGAAGCTGAACAAATATAAGTTAATATTATAAAATGTTAATATCAGACAAAAAAACCCCACATTATACTAAGTGAAGGAGACCAGACACAGAGTAGTACATATTGTATGATTCCATTTATATGAAATGTAAATATAAATCATTTTATAAAGATAAAATGAGATTAGTGGTTATGTAGATCTGAGGACGGAATGTTAAAGGGCGTTGAGTCTTTTTCGTGTAATGAAATTGTTCTCAAATTTTTGAGATGATGAATGCATAACGTTGTGATTATATGAAAAGCCATTGATTATACACTTTGGATTGTTTCTGGCTATATACAGAGGGGAAGCATACAGAGATTGAGAGGTGAGAAATTTTCTTATTTGTTTGTCTGTTTTTTGTTTATTATTATTATTGAAATAATGAAATGCTCTAATAATGTTTGAAGTGATGAACATATAATTATGTGATTGTACCAACTACCACTGATGGTAAACTGCATGAAATGTATGTTTTATTAATATGTATCAATAAAATTGATTCATTAAAAAATGTATAAGGCAAAACAGTTGATGAATGTAAGGAGATAAAAATAGAAACATAGTTACCAATTAATGGTTATGAGCATATCATCTTATTTTATAAAAAATGACATTCAAACTTTTGCAATATAACCCTTTTTCAAAAACTTTCCTGGATACCATGGATAGATTAGATACTAGGACATAAAGAAGATCCTATTACATTTAGTTAATAAAGTTAGTTACCTTTTAGTTAAAAAGGTAAAGTTAGTTACCTTTTAGTTAAAATGATAATAATTTTCATACTTTTCATACAATAAATTTATTTATGCCAAGTTTTTCTTAGAAAATAAAGAAAATTTATTTTAAAAATAATTGGCATAATATGGTAAAAGGAATGTGAACTTTGAAGAAAGAAGCAGCTCTCCTTCTTCCTTGACCTATAACTTTTGTCATCTTAAAAAATCACTTAATTACTGAAACTCAGTTATATCACTATTAACTAGGAATAACAAAATGCCATTTGTAAGAATCTTGCAAGGATTTGAGAGTGAATGCATTGCTATTTGTACTGGTCTATTCTATTAATTATAATAATATTATCATCGACATAGATGAAGAACTCAATATTTAGACCTAATAACACTCAAAGATTTAAGATGGAAAAGTACTCAACACGTGGGGGATAGATAACTGTCTTATGATTTTTCCATATACTGAAATATACAACTGATAATTTTAAAGTGTTTTAAATAGCCTTTGGAAATTCTCATACTTCTTAGACTTTCTCACCCAGTTACTCCCAATATATCTTTTCCTACAACATTGGGACTTCCAGTCCTCTGACCACTTTATTATTTATTTATTTATTTATTTATTTATTATTGAAGTCTATCATTCATACATGAATACACATAAACAATAAGTGTATAGCAAAGATTGCAAACTTACAAAATAAACATACATAACATCACACAGGAGTCTCATACATCACCCCTTCACCAACTCTTTGCATTGGTATGAAATATTTGTTACTAACTATGCAAGAGCATCATCAAAATATTACTCCCAACTATATTTCTTATTTTACATTTGGTATATTTTTCCCCCAACCCATATTATTTTTAAATGTATTTTTGTTACAGATATTGTGAACTTGCAGAACAATCATACAGATGTGTAGATTTCCCATACAACTCCACACCTGGTGGAACATTTCTTATAGATTATGAGATAATATTATCAGACTATTACCACCAATTATGCTCCATAGCATACGTTTGGCATACTTTTTCTATACACCTCCATTATCGACACAGTATAGCTTGGCATTAATGCAAGAATATTATAGTACTGTTGTTAACCACAGTCTATAGGTCACACTTATTGTAGTTTTCCCATGTTTCTCCATATTCCCATCACCGTGCAATAGTGATGTACATCTGCTCTAGCTCACAGAATGCATTTGCACCCTTAAGGACAATTCTCAACCGCCTCTGGGTTCACTGTGATATTCAATCCCTAGATTATTCTTTAGCTTTCTTTCTATTGACATATACTTCACCAAACTACATTTTTCAGTCACAATCCCATTTATAAACCAGTTGTTACTCACTGTAATGTGTTACTATCAACTCTATCCATCTCCACACATTTACAGTCAAGTTAATTAAAACTTCTATGTACATTAAGCATCCATAGTTCTTCTCAACCCTCCTCAAAACTCCTTATAACATATACTCTGTGTTTTAATTCCATGTGTTTATTATTTGTATTTAATTCTTATTAATGAGACCATGCAATATTTGTCCTTTTGTGTCTAGTTTACTTCACTTAGTATAATGTCTTCAAGACTCATCCATGTTATCACATATGTCCCAATTTCACTTCTTATTGCAGCATAGTAGTTCATTGTACATATATACCACATTTTGTTTATCCATTCATTGGTGAGTGGACACTTGGGTTGTTTCCATCTTTTGGCAATTGTGAAGAATGCCGCTATGAACATTGGTGTGTAGATGTCTGTTTGTGTCATAGTTTTTAGTTCTTCTGGATATATTCCCAGTAGAAGAATTGCTGGATCATATGGCAGTTCTATATTTAGCTTCCTGAGGAACCGCCAAACTGTCATCCACAGAGGCTGCACCATTTTACACTCCCACCAACAGTGAAAGAGTGTTCCTATTTCTCCACATCCTCTCCAGCACTTATTGTCTTTTTTTTTAAATAATAACCATTTTATGTGGTGTTAGGTGATATCTCATTGTTGTTTTAATTTGCATTTCCCTAATAGCTGGTGATATGGAACATTTTTTTTTTTTCATGTACTTTTTGGCCATTTGTATTTTGTCTTTGGAGAAATGTCTATTTAAATCTTTTGCCCATTTTTAAATTGGATTGGTTGCTCTTTAATTGTTGAGTTGTATGACAAACTTAGTTTAATGATGAGCTGCATACCAGAACATGTTATAGGAAGAATTTATACCATGCAAGAATATTAAAGGAAGATACTAACGGAAATGATTGTGGAAGTGTGTATATTATCTTTATTTATCTCAGGGAGAGAAAATTTCTCTTTATCATTAAACCAAAAAGCACATGTCCTAACAGAAATATAAAAATATATAACACATTATTTTACACATATATTATATAGCGCATATATATCTTATATAGTGTATACATAATATGTGTACCTTTATCTAAAACAGCTGACAGTTCTTTCCAAATTTTGTAAATTATTCAGTGGATTTGGTTCTCTGTTGCCGCCTTTCTCCACCCCTCCTCCCCTTCCAGCTCCCGCCGTCCTTCCTGCCAGTCCTGCCCATATTGCCAACCCACAATCTGCCCTCTTCCCCAGTAACTGCTTACCTCAGGTCTATCCATCAGCTTCAGCCTGTCCACAGCCGCCCCTTAGCCAACCCTCCCTTCATCACGCCCCTCCCTCTACCCAACCCTATATAGCTAAGTGTACTTCCGTAATAAAGCAGACCTGTTCTTGCGCTCAAGCGGTCTCCGTGGTTTTTCCCCAACCACGCGTCCCCCACGCCTGGAGAACCGGTGCTCCCTCTTGGGGCACCCCCACCGGCTGCTTGGCAGGAGCAAGCCCCCCCGACTTTTGGGCCTGAGCGAGGACGAGACCCTCACACTCAGCTACAACTGGCGCCCAACTTGGCAGCTCCTCCCCTGGCCCCTCTCTGCTGCTGCTGCTGCTGCTGTGATCGTCCTCCTCTCCAGGTAGGGACCCCTCGCCCGGATGAGCCCCAAGGGACCCCTCACCGTCGTCCCGTCCCTATCCTGTCATGGGCGCCTCTTTGTCATTGTGTCAGGTGCCGCAAGTCAGAGCCCTCGCTGCCCTGCTCGATGCCAATGGAGTCCATGTCTCCTTGCGGCAGCTCCAAAAGTACTGGGATCTCTTGCTCCCTTTTAATCCGTGGCTCGCCACCTGCCAACTCTGGAGCCCGGACACATACTCGCGACTCATAGATCGAGTCACCTCCACCATGGAGCACGAGAAACGCACCTTCCCAGCAGGCCTCTTACCCGTTCTCGTTGCCATTCGCGCTTGTCTCCTCGGCGCTCTGACTGAGGCCGTTTATGAAGCTTCTCCCAAACGGCCTCTAGACTGTGATCCCGATGAGCCCGCCGACACTGACTCTCTGTCTGACCAACTTGCTGCTGCTGTCGAGCGCGAACCTCCCCGCCCGAGCTCCCCGCAGCAGACAGAAACCACTCCTGCCGCTCCCCAAGATGGCGGACTTCCGCCTTCTTCTCCGCCAGCGCCTTTGTCTTCTGCCCAAGATGGCGCCCATCCGGCTTCTTCTCCGCTGGTGTCCTCCTCCTGCCGCCTCTACCCGCCTCTTCCTGCCCACTCAGCATCCGGTTCGGGCACAGAAACTGCATGGTCGCCATCTTCCGCTAAACCGGAAGCGCCCCTCGTGCCATTTTGTCTGCTGCCAGATGTGGCTGCTCCGCCATCTTGGCCGGCGCCCGGAAGGGTCCTGCCGCCATTTTGTTGTCGCCCGGAAGCCGCTAAGCTGCCATTTTCTCACCCGTGTTCCGCTTATCCCTTGCCGCCGCCGTACGGCAATAGCCCTTCACCTGCCTTGGCTGCTCCATCGGCCCCCGGTGCCACGCCTCCTCAAACCCCTCAGCTGTATCCGCTAAATCCGCAGCCCACGCCGCAGCGACCCCAAACTTGGCTACCCTTTACAGCGGAAGAGGTCAGAACCCTCCTCAAAGCTGTAAAGGAAGACGGGATTGGCAGCCCTTATGCGCAGCAACTACTTGAGTAGTTAGGGACCCAACTCGTTCTCCCATATGACTGGATTGCACTAGCCCGTGCCATCCTGACGCCGGGTCAATTTATTGAATGGCGCGCCCATTATCAAGCGGCTGTTGACCGGCAAATCGTGGAGAATGCCCAGGCCGGCGTCCTCGATCCCTCCGATGCATACACGGGCACCAACAATTATGCAAACCCTCGTTCTTATTTCGAAATTGACCCAGGGTTTTGGCACCGGGTAAAGGTCCTCGTCCAGTGGTCATTCTCTCTAGTTTCCACCAAGCAGCCCACCAAGCTCGCGCAGCTGCTTCAAGACTCCAATGAGACCTTCCCAGCATTTGTCGCCCGCGTCCTGGAAGCTTGTCAGTGGAAAATTTCCAGCGAGGATGCCCAATTTGCGTTAGCCAAAGAGTTAGTCATTGACGGGTGCCTTGCGCCGTTCCGGGCCATAATCCTTCCCATACGCGACAAAGCTCTGCACGAATGGGTCCTTGCTTGCCGTGACGTCGACCCACAAGTCAAAACACTCACCGCTGCCTTTGCCTCTGCCATGGCTGTTTCATCCAGCCCCACTTCCGTCTGCTTTCGGTGTGGCCAGCCCGGCCACTTTGTCCGCGAGTGCTCCCAGCCAGGCCCAGCGCCTCGCTCAGACCCGCCAATGCGACAGCCAAGGGGCCCTTCTACGCCGTGTCCGCGTTGTGGGAAAGGTTATCACTGGGCCCGCGACTGCCGTTCCGCCCAAGGTTCCCAGCAGCCTTTAAACTTCCATCGGGGCAGGCCTCAGCCCCACCCCCACGAGGCCCTCAGGAAAATTCCCAAGCCATATTGTGGACAATGCCCATCACACGCCGCCAGAAACCTTCACTGGAGCTCAAAATCAATGGGCAATGGCTCGATGGACTTCTAGATTCTGGCGCTCCCTTCGAAGCCCTGCGTGTTCCCTTCGAAGTCCCTGCGTTCAATCACTGGCCCCTAGAGACCGGCCCTCAAGTCATCGGCGCCACGGGAGCTGCTACCTCCTGGAAAACATCCCAACCTCTGCATTGGAGCGACCGAGAAGGCCACGAAGGCCAAATTCGCCCACTCGTCCTTTCGTCTGTCCAAACCATCTTATGGGGGAGAGATGTCCTCAGCCAGCTAATGGCCTGAATCACCACAGAAGCCTTCTCAGCTGCACTGCCCCCCCCCCCTTCTAGGGGCCACTGCTCCCATCTCAAAACCTGACCCTATCCCTCTGGAATGGGACACAGAGGAGCCCATCTGGGTCGAGCAGTGGCCCTTGCCAGCTCACAAGCTGCAAGCTCTCTCTGCCCTCGTTGAAGAGCAGCTACAAGTAGGGCATATAGAGTCATCCACTAGTCCCTACAATTCACCAGTCTTTGTCATTAGCAAAAAGAACACCGGCAAATACCGCCTTCTCCACGACCTCCGTGAGATCAACAAACATATTAAGCCTATGGGATCACCTCAGCCAGGATGCCCGCATCCCACCGCAGTCCCCCAGCATTTTCACGCGGCAACCATTGACATTAAGGACTGCTTTTTCTCTATTCCTCTTCACCCCTGGGACTGTCCACGATTCGCGTTCACAGTTCCGCGCATCAACAACCAAGGCGCAGCTCAGCGATTTCAGTGGCGAGTATTGCCTCAAGGCATGTGCAACAGCCCGACTATGTGCCAACTGTATGTCAACCATGCTGTTGAGCCGCTGCGCTCCAAGTTCAATCCGGAGCACACATACATCCTCCACTACATGGACGATCTCCTTTTAGCAGCGAGCTCCAGTGCGCTCCTCAATGATCTGCTCTCGGCAATAATAACAAACCTCTCCAGTCTCGGGCTTACTGTGCAGTCTGACAAAATAAACCTCCAGCCTCCTTTCCAATTTTTAGGCTTTCATTTTCATCGGCTTATCCAGCCCACAAGCCCAAAAATCCACCTCTCTCCGAAGATGACATTAACTGAGCTCCAACAGCTCTGCGGGCAAATCAATTGGCTTCGCTCGGCTCTTCCCATCACAACAGCGCAAATGCAGCCTCTCTTCGAGCTTTTGCAGACAAGGGACAGTCCTCCAACGGCGACCACTCGCAGCATCATCATCACTCCAGAGGCTCGAGAAGCCGTCCAACAAGTCAGCGCCGCCCTGCAACAGTGTCGCCTGGAGCGGTTCTCCCCCACCCTTCCAATCTTGGCTTTAGTTCTGCCAACGCCAATCACTCCCACAGGTCTCTTGTGGCAAGATGGCCCTCTCCTTTTTCTGCATACGTCAAAGAGCAAACTCCCAAAAATCTGCCCTTTTATAAGGGCCTGGATCACGTTGGCCACTGACTTAGTACTTCTCTCCATACAAACGTATGGCATCCCGCCACACACTATTGTTTGGCCTTTAGATGCCAAGGAAGTTACCTCCCTCATCATGAACAATGCCCAAATGCAGAGCCTGGTAGAGCTCTTTCGTGGCTCCTTTGACAACCACTATCCTCATCACCGATTGCTGCAGGGAATGTCTCAATTGGCGTTTTCCAACCCGTTCCGTCCATTGCCCGCACGGAACCCGATCCCTTCTGCTATCACTGCCTTCACAGATGCCTCAAAAACGGCGTTTGCTGCCATCATATACACTCCTGAGAATCCTGAGCCACGGCAACTGCTGTTTGCAAATGACTCTTCTGTTCAAGTGGGCGAGCTTCTAGCTGTCGCTGCAGTCCTCAATCTCCACCCAGACCAGCCTCTCAACATCTTTACTGACAGCCTATACACTCTTCAGGTGTGTCGCAGCCTCCCGCTTGCTACTTTCCTACCAGGTGACTCAAACATCAATCGGGCGCTCGCCTTTGTACAGCGACTGCTTGAGGCGAGGCAGCAGCCCTGGTTCATTGCTCATATCAGAAGCCATTCTGGCCTACCAGGACCACTGGCTCAAGGGAATGACCTCGCTGATGCTTCTGTGTCAAGCCGCCAGGTAAACCCGGTCCTCCTACATGAAAACCCTGCCGACGGGCCGCGGCTTGGAGACTTTGTTAATCAAGCCAAGCTCCTGCATTCCCAATTCCACTTCTCCGCGTGGTCCATCCGGAAGCTCTTCCCAGACCTTCCCATTGAAACTTGCAAACACCTTGTGCGCGCGTGCCGGACTTGCGCGCCATTGTTGCCACTTGGGCCTTTGCAGCCTCAGGGTGTTAACCCCCGCGGCCTCCGCCCAAACTCAAGGTGGCAATTAGATGTCACTCATGTCAGCACCTTTGGCCACCTCAAATATCTTCATGTAGCAATTGACACCTTTTCGCATCTGTGCTATGCAGTCCCTCTTGCGGGAGAAAGTGCTAAACACTGCGTCCAGGCGCTTCGCCAAGCTATTTTGTTCATGGGAATTCCATGGGATCTCAAAACAGACAACGGACCAGCGTATCGCAGTGCCACCTTCGCCAGCTTTGTGCAGATGTATCACATCACGCATCGTTTTGGCATTCCATACAATCCACAGGGGCAAGGAATCGTTGAGCGCACTCACCAACAGCTCAAGCTACTTATTCATGCGGCGGCTTGCTCGGTCGGTAGAGGTGGGGTCTGGCTGCGGACGAGGGGTCGGTCCAGCTCTGGATGAGGGGTCGGTCCCGCTTGGGACGAGGGGTCGGTCCCACTTGGGACGAGGGGTCGGTCCGGCAGCAGACGAGGGATCGGTCTCACAAGGGGTTGCGCGGTTCGGCTGACGGGGTCGCCCGGCGAAGCCGGCGACGAAGGGGTCGCCCGGAGAAGCAGGCGACGAAGGGGTCGCCCGGAGAAGCAGGCGACGAACTGGGGACAAGGGAGGCCAGGCCCTTGTCGGGGGCTCTCAGGACTGGAGGGCGCACGGCAGAAGAACCACCGCGGAGACAAGGTAAACACGCAAGTCCACTTTACTGAGGGAGAGGCAACAGTTTTATAGGGGCTGGGGAAGGCTGATTGGTCGAAGCCACACCCTGTTCTGATTGGTTGCCGGCGAAAGGTCAGTGGGCGGTACTGGACGGGGGAGGGGTGGTGGTTAGGGATTGGCTGTCGCTGTTGCTGGGGGAAGGGGCAGGGTTTAGGGATTGGTGGCTGCTGTTGCTGGGGTGGAGGGCAGACTGGATTTTTCCGCCTACGCCTGGCTGTTGCTGCTGTCGGGGGAGGGGAAAAGGGCAGACTGGATTTTTCCGCCCACGCCTGGCTGTTGCTGCTGTCGGGGGAGGGGAAAAGGGCAGACTGGATTTTTCTGCCCACGCCTGGCTGTTGCTGCTGTCGGGGGAGGGGAAAAGGGCAGACTGGAATTTTCCGCCCTGCGCCTGCACAGGGAGAAAGAAGACATCGTGCGGCGCTACCCAGGAGGAGGGGCGGCCGCGGAAGCATGGCTGCCGAGAAGGGGAGACCCGAGGACACTCTGCGCCCATGCCGAGCTCCCTTCGGGGGTGGCGGTGAGTCCGACCAGCCACCCTATTATGGGGGCAGCGGCTTGGCCTGCCTCGGCTGCTCCCCCGCCAGACCAGCAAAGCACACTTCAGCCCGAGGGGTGACCGCATTTCCCCCTTCTTTTCAAATAAAGGCCAGGATGGCAGCAGTAGCAAATAGCCGAGGCCCAAGAGGCAGTAAGCAATGAGGGAAGCGGGGCTGAAGAGGGAGGTGAGTATGCTGGGGATATAAATGTACAATTTGGGGGCGGTATCTTGCCATTGCAAGCAAGGGTGGCCAATGTCCAATTCTTGTTGGTCTCGGCGGCTATAAGGTCTATCTGCTGTTAAAAGTCCAGGATGACAGCGCGTTGCAGGTAGTTGATCTCTTCTTGGTGGCGAAGAGCGGTAGAGGCAGACTGTATGATGGTCTGCAGGATCGCAGCGGTGAGGACAAGTTGCATCAGGGCACCAGTGATGGTGGTGGCAGCAGCGTCGGGAGTGGTGGAGACGTAGGCGAGGACAATAAGAAGGCCAAAGTCTCCACGAGCGCGAGAGAGGCCGATGTTAACGGGGCGGGCCGACATGGGGCGGCCCAATCTGCAATGCAATGGGGGTTCAAGCTATAAAAGGAGGGGGTCGGGGGACGAGAAGGGACGCTTTGGATGGCTGAGAAGACGAGTGAGGTCGAGACAGGAGGAAGCTCCACAGAAGTATGGGGAGGCAAAAGCAGAAACGTTATTAGATGTTAGAAAGCAGGCCGCGGGCTGGGGAAAGCGGGTTGCGGGCCGTTTAGCAGGGCTGGAGCTGCTTGAGAGCGATGGCGGCATGGGGGGCCGTGGTTACAATCTTCTGGGGTGGTAGCGGCTAGACAGATTGCGGAAAATATTATCAAGAAAGCAAAGGTTATGAGGAAGAAAAAGCACAATGATCTTTCACAAAACCCCCCAATTGCAAACTTAGAGGCATCTTTAAACATCACAGGAATCTGCAGAGGAATCATCTATTTTCTTCAGGTCAGAGTCTGTCAAAAGCTTGGTAGTGATTCCAGCATCCACCACAGCTTTGCACATGGCACATAATGTCTTTAGTTTCAGATGGTGATAAATAAAAACAGGGCATGAACTCTGCTGTCCTCATCACTTTCAGTACTTGTGGGTTGACATCCAAAATGCACATTCTTCCAGCTTGAACAACTTCAAGAATGGAATCCATCTTGGTTCCACAGAGATTTCGTTCATATTCCCCAGTTGCAAATACCTTCCAGCTTTAATAGCTGCTTCCATTTCAGATGGTGACAGAAATTTATACATCTGCGCATCTTTGGTTTCCATGAAATAAATGGCACTGTAGTTCCAAGTCTGTGAAATTCAGTGCTCTCAACCTGTTTTTCAAGCCCACACCTTAGGCTCCTATCAATACTAATGTCTTTCCCGGGAAGGAGAGCATTTTGGCTACCTCTTCATATATCTGCATTTCATGATGATCAAATTCTGTACCTCTGGCACTTCTGATGGTGAAATACATCTCTTTCTTTCTTGTTCTTTTTTTCTTTTCTTTCTTTTCTTTTTTTTTTTTTAACTTAGGGTTCCACAGAACTGTTTTGAGTTATCCCAGTCTCTTCTAACAAATGCCTTTCTCTTCTCTTCCAGGAACTGCCTTGGAATGAGTCTAGTGCTTCCTCACTTCCTCCCTCTTTTACTTGGCTAGCCTGCCAACAATTTGAATCTTCTCCTTTTATATTAGAAGAAATTCTCCTTTTGAAAACTTCAATCCTGCTTCTTTGCAGGGTATCTGTTTATCGTTGTATGGATTATAATCAAAATGACATTTTACAAATAGCTGTAATTGAGACTCTGGATACACTAGCCAGTTTTGCCACTTTTTCATCGACATTTATTAGAGGAGTGATACCTTCAAGAATTTCATTGACTAACTGGAAGTTATTGTTACTGGCATCTACTAGTTTTTAATCTTTTAGCTTTGCAAAAGTCTTAACAACTGATTTCACAATAAAATTCTCCATAATCCCCTTGAGGAAAATTAGATTTATTCAGCTCTGGTGGATGAGGGAAGCTCCATAAGGTAATCCACACTTGTTGTATTGAGGCTAACAGTTGTTCTAGTCCTTCAGAGGCAGGCACCTCAAAGCAGCCCCATCTACAAATTCAGGGTTCCTGGTTGGGAATTGGAAATGGTTACCTCTGCCCCCTTCCATGCTTCCTACTGAAGTCCTAGCTGTCCAGCCACTCCCTCAGCCGGCAGTCTCTATTGAATTTTTTGTTTTTATTTATTTTTTAAATATTACATTAAAAAAATATGAGGTCCCCATATACCTCCCACCCCCTTCACCCCACTACTCCCCCCCTAGCAACAATCTCCTCCATCATCATGAGACATTCATTGCATTTGGTGAATAAATCTCTGAGCACCGCTGCACCTCATGGTCAATGGTCCACATCATAGCCCCACTCTCCCACATTTCATCTAGTGGGCCATGGGAGGACATACAATGTCTGGTAACTGTCCCTGCAGCATCACACAGGACAACTCCAATCCCAAAAATGCCTCCACATATCATCTCTTCCTCCCACTCCCCACACTCAGCAGCCACCATGGCCACTTTCTCCACACCAATGCCACATTTTCTTCAATTACTAATCATAATAGTTCATGAATAGAATTCAGTTAGTCCGCTCTAATCCATATCTAATGAATTTTTAATCTAAAATTTTCTTTCCCTGGCCCTAATCTAGGCTTTTTTTGTTTCTCTAGGCTATGTTTTCACTGTTTTTTTCAGCTCTCCAGAGTGCAAGAATCTCATTAGCTGTATTATTCTAATCAGGATCCACGGCATGTTGCCCTTTCATTGACCTTTTCTGAACTTGAGGTCGAAGCACCTAGTTTGGAGCTCTAATGTCACTTTTTACTTGTTAATGTGTGTGTATTCCTGAACCACAATGTCCTTATCTTAGAGATGAGAATAATGGTGGATGCTTCAAATGGAAAAAAAAAAGAAAGAAAAGAAATCTAATAAGAAAACTTAATTAGAAATAGTATAAAAATCTGTAGGAACTCAAAATAATTGATTACACTATAACATAAGAAGAATCCTGCTTCCAAAGAAATCATTCTTACAGTTTCTTTAAGAATCAGCCATTGACCTTCCTTAACTCTCTTCTTTCTCTTACTTTTCTCTCTGGAACCTACCATTGCTCTATGGTCTTGGTTCTGTGCTGGCTCTTCTAGTGATCTGCTTGAGATCTAGTCCTACCCTCATTCTCCATAGAAGGTCGTCTTGCCCAGCCTCCCCTGAGGTACCTCTCCATACCCAGATAGGTCTTTCTGGCCATAGTTGCCAGGCTGAGTCCTTCATTTTCAGCTACTCAGCATCTCCTGACTTCTGGAATCTTCACCAAATTACTGTCAGTTGAGTTGTGTGAATCACTCATCTAGTAACAGTATCCTTGATCATTTCATATTTTTTAGGGCTCTTGAGTAGGTTGCCAGAAGAAATAATAGCCATAGATTCCCCCTACATCTGCAATCATATTCATTTAGGTGAGGGAAGCCTAATACTTCCCATTGCACTTAAGACTCTGATTTATGATCCTTTGTTCCTCAAATGTGAAAAAGTGATGAGTAACCAGCCATATTGTGCCAAGGAAGACTGTTAACAAATGCTGAGAAAAGACTGATTTTATATGCTCAGCTCTTGTGTTTACTTAAGTCATTTAGATTTGAGGTTTCTTGTTCCTTGTCATAGTGACCTCACCTCTGAATCCCCCCCCCTCAAGAATTTTATTCTAGTTTCCATGAAATTAAGTAGGGATTAAGAGATCTCTATTTAATAATAGTTTATATGTGTACAGCATTTACAATGTTCTAGCATAATTTAGAGTCCTGTTTTGAATTTCTTCTCTTTCTTTATGTAACTATAACTATCTGTCAATCAAGAATAAAGCATGTGTCTTGTAACAAGGGGAAGTTAATAGAGAATAAATATATCATGGATTAAAGACTAGAATAGAAGTTATTTTATTTCTCTGCTTGTTTTCTGATATCACATTTCAGGGTCCTGGCTAAAGGCAACCATTGCTATTCCTATAGTCTTGACAGAGCTTATTTATGTAAATAGTGACAGTTCTTAGAATACTGGGCAACTCTCACGAAGTTGTTATATATGTTAGGGCCACTTTCTTCTTTAATTCCTATGTCCTTATGAGGAATGTACCATCCATTATCATTTTATAAGTCTCAGAGCAGATAAGCAAATTAATACCATTGTGTCTCAATCTCACAATGGTAAAAAAATCACAATTAAACTATTAATTTTTATTATGGTTATTGCATTGATTATATTTTGAAATAACAAATGGTAGCAATTCACTTTATTGAATTTTGTGATTCTAATTTCTCTTTAAATCAATTTCTATTGAGTCCTTTGTTTCTCAGTATAGGGTAAATCCTGTTTCTTTTCATGTCATATTTTTTTTTTTGAAAACTGAATATTTTAGATGATATTGTAGCACTTCTGCATCTTGACTTTTTTCTGAAGTGTTGTTGCTATTGCTTTTTTTTAAAAGGTTTATTTTGTTTATTGTTTTTCTTCTAGCCCTGGTTGTTTTACATGTACTGTGTCTGTTCATCCCCCTTATTACTTTAGGAGACACCTGGAGCTGAACCCAGGGCCTCTGAAATGGGATGGAGGTGACTAGACCCTTGAGCCACCTCCACTTGTTTTTTTGAGTCACTCATTCTGTTTTTCCTCACCGGGTCTCTTGTTGCATCATCTTATTGTGTCAGCTCACTGCACCTGGCCGTTGTACCAGCTCACTATTTTATTTAGGAGGCACCAGGATCTGAAGCAGCAACCTCACATGTGATAGGTGGGAGCCCAGCCTCCTGAGCCACATCCACTTCCTGCTGTTGCTTTTTAGTAACTTTCAAGGACCATGGAATTTGTCTCCCTTGTGGTGTGTGGTTGTCAGTGTCACTGCTCTGATTATTCCTTTTTTAAATTTTGTAGCATATGTTCCTAAGGTGTCAGCCCTGTGTCTGCACAGTTTAGAGATCAGCAAATTATGTTAGCCTAGTTTGTGCTCAGTCACTTTGATCCAGTAATATTTCCATGCTCTGCCAGTGGAGCTGTGTGTGAGTTGGGGATTGTATTCAAAGACCAGCCAGTTCTCAAATTTACCATGACTTTTACTTTCCAGTGGACCCTCTTAGATTTCTCTGACACATGCACATAGTTTTCCAGACAGCCACAGATAAGTGGAGAATAGCTCTTTTCTGGCTCTCTCAATGCCAGAATTCCTTTAAGTTTCTGTATGGCTTGCTGCTTGTCCCAACCTGGACCATGAACAATGGCTAGCATGTTGTGGATTTTCTTATTTTTCCTGAGAATACTGCTGCAGATTTTTACCCTCACCCAAACACATATTTGCTCCCTCTTACAGAAAGACTTCTGGTTTTCATGCCCAGTCCCATGCTGGTAACACTACAGTTCTCAAAGACCATTCTGAGGGATGGAGGTATGGAAGCAGCTGCAGACAAGAAAGTCACAGTCTCCCATTCTTTTGAACAATAGTCCTAGCAGGTTTTTCTTGAAAAACACTTTCATTTTGTTGTTTAACTTGGTCAATTTTCAGTCCCCTGAAATGGTTGTTTTTGACAATTTTATCCAGTTTTATTTTTGTATTTTGGAATAGATTTGCTGGCTTCTTTACTCTGCTGTAGCTGGAAGTCTCATGTTTATCTCATATTTTGATGCAATAGTATAAATAATACGGACCATTTAAAATTCATACAAACCATTGCATTTCTAGTATTTTTCATTGATGGTATATATTTTCATTTTGGCCAAGCTTCTATCACTCACAAAATGTCAACAGTAACATTTTGGAAACAGATTTAGAAAAAAAAAACGACCTCATTTCAGACTAACTTCTTAGCCTTTTTCTAACTCTGATGGTAAAATATACAATTCATTCAAAATTCAATTACGACATAGTTAAGGCATTGTTATATATGAAAAGGTTAATGATCACTAAGGAATTAGAAGAACACATAAGATCCAGAACGAAGTATTAAGTTCTGTTTTTTTAAGAATAGTGCCCTTGCTGGGCCTTAGGAAATCCATTAAGTTCTGTTTCAGTGAATAAAAAGTAGGTCAGGAATGAGTAGCTGGAAGATTAAAGTGTATGAATAGATTTAGAGACTGAGATAATTAATCAGATAAGTAACTAGGAAATCAACTTTATTTCATATTTGATTATAGGAATTGAGGGAATGCATAAATCTTAAGGAAAAAGCTTGGACACAAATCAGATAATAGAAAAATCTACAAAATAGAAAACAAAGAAAGAAATAAGAAAACAAAAACCATTTCAGAAGTCCTAGAGACCAAAATCTGAGCCAGGAAGATGTTAAACCAAGAGGTGCTTAATATAGCCTCCCTGAACTACAAGATTCTAAAACTTACCTAATTTCCAAACCTAATTATACAGAATTTAATCTTTTTTGTCCATACTTGAGATTCATTTCATAGCTGAAAAAAGGGAATAAACACTTCGGTAGGAGTAGACAGAAGTCAAAGAGGAGTTATATTTTCAACTTCATAATCCCAGATTTAGTCCCTAAAACCAGAAGAAAGCAACAAAGATCTTCATCTCAGAATCAGGCTGTAACATGTGTGTTAGTCATGATTCATGTGTTTCTTGCCTATTTCTTCCATCAGTATACTAACTTCTCAGTGCTGGGAAAAGGTGTCTTCTCTCTCTCTCTGCCATGATCCCTGTATAGAACCTGGAACAGGGTAAATACTGCTATATTTTTTGTTGTTGAATATCTGAGAACTGGAGACAGAGTACCTAACAGATAAGACATCTGGTGTAAACTATCATTACATCTAAGTAATATATGTCAGGCCTTTTGTTTTCTATACTAAGAAGATTTTAATTTTTGTTATTTTTATTTTTCCTCAATTTTTGTGCTGCCACTTATCACTGCACACCTAAATGTGGAAGGGAAAGAGTCATTCGGTTATCAATGAACTGTTTGCCAAAGGTGATTGTTCCTGATATTTTTAATATATCATTTTTTTGATGATTATAACCAAGATCAAAACAATGAATAAAAGTCACTCTTTACCTCACTGTGATACTTATATTTCTAAAGGTAAAATTAGGCAATCTGCCTTGTGGAGCTCCTATATTGCTGAGCCATCTTGGGATCATTAGCATTAATGCTCACAATCATGTCAAAATGGCAGCTTTATTAGACCACCAGAGATACTTCACCAATGATTCTTAATGGTGAAGTACCCACCTTAGTTAGTTAGAGGAGAATGATCGAGATCATTGGGATGTATTGCACATGAGGAAACAATCCACCATGTTTACTTTTCTTGGAAATGATTTATTATTAACCTCTAGGTAACAATATCATCTTTGGGATTAAGAGGCTAGGGATTCACTTTCTCCAAGTTCATCGTGGACACCTGAGATTGGAAAAGCTGATATCCTAAGCAGGGATAGGTCCTTGACATTTTAGGCTCAGGAATGTTAGTCCAGCTTCATGGACCTACTGTTAATATGGTTTCTTTGGGCTTGCAAGTCAGGGTCATTCAAAGGAAGTGCAACATAGCAAGACTCCCCAGGATCAGTCTTTAATATTTTCTTATTTGTTGGGTGGCTCTCCACCCACTAATATAACACACTATGACAATATGAACACTTTTATATTCCAAAGAGGCATGCCCCAGGTGTGCCCTGTCCCATATACCCCCTACACCCAACACCCTATACAAGTAACCCTCCCCTGCCATATTTGTCAAAAAAAAAAATCCCAAAATTTTAGTCTTAACCACAGACCTGCAAATCCTGAGTTCACCTGTTCTTTCTCCCATCCTTCACCCAGTTCCGTGTATACTCCAATCCAACCCTTGCAGCCTACTCCCCCTCATAGACCAGCTCCACTGAACTCAATCACATCACTGCACCACTCTCATACTCATCTACCACCCAACCACACCCTTCCATTTTATCATACAATTTGCCCATTTGGGAATAAGCTCATTGCCGTCTACACTCTTTCTGTCTCCTGTAAACCTATCTATCAGACTTTATTTCTGCGAGTCTGCTCAATTTACTTGATACCAGAAAAATCATGTAATATTTGTCCTTCAGTGCCTGACTTACTTCATTCAACATAAGGTCTTCAAGATTCATCCATGTTAACCCATGTCATAATACTTCAAATGCACTACTTCCCCCCATTGTGACATGACTCATAGGGATGAGCTTCCCTGGCACTGAGGAGTTATTACCAAGTGTCAACTAGCAATGAATCTGGAAAAAGACCTTGACTAAAAGGGGGAAATGATAAAATATGAATGAGTTTTTATAACTAAGAGATTTCAAAGTGAATTGGGAAGTCATTCCAGAGATTACACTTATGCATGTATCAATAGGATCTCATTGACTGTCACAGTAAACAGTACCTCAAATAGGGAAACTCTTGAAGGCTCTAGAGGCATCCAGACACTATATGCATGACAGGCAGGCTCAGGAATTGGCATCCTGTCGGTGGACCTTACTTGAAATTTATGGTCCCGTGCGTGACTTATTTATAGGTTCTCTACAAATGGCTTTTCTGAGCCTTTCACTTGAACCCATAATTAGCACTATACATGTTAAATATATGTCCCAGGCTCTTAAATCTTTGATCAGTCCATGGGCCAGTTGAACCGTGAATCTCAGGAGAGTTGCAAATCCTATACTTCATTTCATTGGACACTCCCAAGACAACTAGAAAGCAGACAATAATGGACAATGCACATCACAAAGAACAGCATGTGTCTGCAAGTGCAAACAACATACTTCAATCAATCAGCCCCATGGGATCTAAGCCCCTTCTCAATTAGAAACAGAGTGGACATCACTATCCCCAAATCCTCAAGACTGGGGAATGAACAATGGGCTAAAGTAGACTTATCATTATTCTACTTTAGATATATTGTTAGTCTAGCAATGGAAGACATTTTATCATTGATGTGGATTCAGTGGCCACCAGAAGGATGGGATAGGGAAAAATAGGTGTAATATGGAGGCATTTTCAGGATATTGGAATTGTCCTGCATGACATTGCATTGAAATAGAGGCCATTATATATTTTGCCATAACTTACATAACTACATGAGACAGAGTACAAACTCTAATGTAAACTATAATCCACAGTTAGTGGCAATGCTTAAATGTGAGTTTCTATGTGTCTTCTCTTTTTCATCCTTTTGAATAGGAATGTTTATTGTAGTTACTGTCTGTTCAATTAATTTATGTTGGAAGTGTTGGGTACAGAAAATTTGTTTAAGCTTGTAGGTCCCTGCATCATGAGGAGCCACATTCAAACCTGATGTAGAAACTGTAAGATTCTTGACTCTAAGTCTAATATTGTAATTTAAAGGAACATTGGATATCTTCCTTGAGGATGATGAGTTTTCTTTTTCTTTTTCAAGTAAAAGATAAGGAAGCAAGTATTTTATGAACAAGAGAGGAGTCTGGTAAATTGTCTTACTTCTTCCAATTATTTGCTGCCTATATAGTAGGCAGTCCCACTTTTTACAATATAAAATATTTATCCTTAGCAATTCCACTGCCATCAGGCTTAACCATGTGATTTGTTTTGTTAAATGATGTGAGGAGGAGTGACAAGTGAATTTCTGAGTAGAAACCTGAAAAGCAACTCTGTGGTTTCTATCATTCTTTTCTCTCTGCTAGTAGCTGTATATACCTTTAGTCATGAATACTACCTGTAGAAGTTTGATATTGTTATGAATTCCAAAAGTAGATATTGGATTATGTTTGTAATCTGGTCTGTACCTGGGCATGATTAAGTTATGATTAGGACTTTGATTGGGCCACATCATTAGGGCATTGAGGTGTTGACTCCCCACCCCTTGTGGGTAGGGACTCACAGATAAAAGGCATGGCAAATGACAGAGTTGAGGGTTTTTGATGTTGGAGTTTTGGTGCTGGAGTTTGATGCTGAAGCCTTAAGCTGGAGCCTGGGAAGTAGGCTAACAGAAGAAAGAGAAGCCAACCCCAGGAAGAGAGGAAACCTGAACCCAGGAAGAAGCAAGTCCTGGGAAGAAAGGAACCTTGAACCCAGAGAGAAGCAAGACCTTGGAAGGGAGGAATCCAGGAAGACTGAACCCTCACAGCCATCAGCAGCCATCTTGCTCCAACACATGATAATAGACTTTTGGGAGGGAAATAACTTATGCCTTGTGGCCTGGTATCTCTAAGTTCCTACCCCAAATAAACACCCTTTAAAAAAGCCAACCAATTTCTGGAATTTTGCATCAGTACCCTTTCACTGACTAATACATAATTCGGTACCAAGGAGTGGAGAAGTGCTTTTATAATTACCATAATGCTGGAATGGTTTTATAAATGGGTAAGGGGTATTTTGGGAGGAATTGTGAGATGCTTGGTGAAAAAGGTCTAAATAGCTTTGCAGAGACAGTTGGTAGCAATATAGAACCTAAAGTTATTTTTGATAAGGGCTTATAAGGAAATAATTGTGAGATGGATGTGAAAGAGACTTTTTGTGATGCCTTAGAAGTTAATGATGAAACTATCATTGGAAACTGGAGAAAAGGCAATCCATGCTTTAAAGTTGCAGACAACTTAGAAAGATTAATTCCTGGTGTTTTATGGAAAGCAGAATTTGAAAATGGCAAGCCTGAAGAAATTTCCAATGTAAACACAGAGAATGTGGCTTGGCTTCTATTTGCAGCTTATAACAAAATCCTAGATGAGAGAGATGTGCTGAGGACTCAACTGTTGGGCACACAGAAAACAGAAACTGATTCTGGAAATCCCAAGATTCTTGAAATCTAGATCCCAGATGAAAGTGCCCCATTTGGTGGACTTAACTAAGCTTGGAACTGATAAATCAAGATAGAAGATGCAGTTATGTTGGGAAGACTTGTGGAAAGTCTTATTGTCTGATGGTTTGGATCCCCACTTCCTGCATGCAAACCAACAAGGTTTTTGAGAAACCTGTATGAACAAAACCACCATCAGCTTGGACTAACAGGGACATGGAAGGGAGAGATTGAAGGAGAAAGAGCTTTAAGAGGAAAACCATGGAAGCTGAGATCTGGAATTAAGACATCGCCTTGGGCCAAGAGAGGAACCCCACTCATGTGTACAGAGAGAGTGAGTTTGCAGCCCCTGTAGTTGAAGAGAGTGGATGTTCCTGCCCAATGTTTTGGGAGAGTTTTGTCACCTCAAGGTACAGAGATGGAGGAGCACATTCCCCAAGGATTAGGGCAGTTGAGATCAGTACCCCACAGTTCTGAGAGGGGTGACCCTGTCCCCAAAAGTTAGGGAAGAAATGAGTGGTCAACTCATTGCTCTGGGAGGGTTGAGCCTGTATGCTAAAGGTTATGGAAGGCCAGGTGGTCAAGTCGTTCATCTGTGAGGGTTGAGCCTCTGTGCCAAAAGTTAGGGAAGACCAGGTGGTCAACTCATTGCTCTGAGAGGGTTGAGTCTGTATGCCAAAGGTTAGAGAAGGCAAGGTGGTCAACTCATTGCGCTGAAAGGGTTGAGCCTGTATGCAAAGTTTAGGGGGAATGTTGTCTTCATACCACTGAATGAGGAGGGTTAAGACTCTAACCCAAAGACTGGGAAGATGTGGCAATCACCCCAATACTCTTGGATGGAGAGGTCTGGAGCTTGGGTGACAGCCAGATGCTTGATGAGGATGGAACCAAGAAAATGGCTGTTGGGCAAGCCTGTGGAAAGGGTTGGTTCCCATATGGTCCCAAGGAGAAGAAACCATCTTCTTCAGAATGATTCTCAGACTTTGAAATCAAATAGAGGATGCCCTGCAGGTTTACTGAACTGTAGAGGACCTATTACTCATGTTTCCCTCCCAATTTCTCCTTATTGTAATGAAACTGTTTATCCTTTGTCTGTCCATTTGTGTATTGAAAACATACAAATTGTTTTGTAGGTTTAGGAAGTCTATAGCAGACAGAACTTTCCCCAAGACAAACTTTATTTCTTTAAATTGATTGTCATATGATTTAGTACTTGCATTGTTACTGATTTAAAGTTTTTTTTGAATATTGTAATGTCTTTTTAGAATTCAGAGGGTGGAGTGTAGCAGTTTGATATGGTTATGAATTACAAAAATAGATATTAGATTATGTTTGTAATCTGGTCTGTACCTGAGCATGATTAAGTTACGGTTAGAGCTTTGACTGGGCCACATTATTAGAGCATTGAATACCCTCAGTGGGTGGGGACTCATAGATAAAAGGCATGGCAAAGGAGGGATTTAAGGGTTTTTGATGTTGGAATTTGATGCTGAAGCCTTAAGCTGGAGCCAGGGAAGTAAGCTAACAGAAGAAAGAGAAGCCAACCCCAGGAAGAGAGGAAATCTGAGCCCAGGAAGAAGCAAATCTTGGGAAGAAAGGAACCTTGAACCCAGAGAGAAGCAAGACCCTGGAAGGGAGGAATCCTGGAAGCCTGAACCCTTGTAGCCGTCAGCAGCCATCTTGCTCTAATACATGAAAATAGACTTTGGTGAGGGAAGTAACTTATGCCTTATGGCCTGGTATCTGTAATCTCCTACCCAAATAAATACCATTTATAAAAATCAACCAATTTCTGGTATTTTGCACCAGCACCCTTTTGGCTGACTAATACTCTACCTCACCTTGGATTTCAGAAGGAAGAAAATGCAACAGAACTAGCATCACCTGGTCAATATTAAGTAACAGGAACAAGAAGTAAAATATAGGAATTGAGATGCTGTGCTTGTTTGTCATCACCTCACAACTCAGTAAAAGTGACTAATATACAATACACAGAAATATTTTTTCATTCATTAAAAATTTTATGTTAGCATTCTTTTAAAAACTTGAATTGACACCTGTATATGATAATAATCAAATCACTTAGAAGTTTATAATATGTAAGAATCTATACTTATCAAACCCCAACTTCCATTTACCAAATATAGTGAGAAACCCCATTTTCATCATTTATATTCAGTTCTCAGAAGTATCAATGAGTTTATCACTTCTTCCTTTTTAAAAATACTCTCCTCTAGTAGGTAAGAAGATTCTTTATTCTTAAGTCCTTCCTTATATTTCATTAATTCTTCCCTCCATTCTGATTTGCTAGGTCCTTCAAAGTGAACCATAAATGCTAGGTTTTTTTAGGGTTCCATTCAGGCCTGTCTTGCCTCTGTCTTCACTCCTTTCCCCTAATGCTAAGTCCATCTTCATAAGCTCAAATGTTATCTGTATGCTGATGACTCACAAAATTACATTTCTAAATGTCAAACTCAATAATCCAAATGAAAGTTGACTTCATCCTTTGATGTCTTAGAGACATTTCAAGCCAAATGTGTTCATAACACTGTTTAATTTTTATTGTATCATAATTGTAGTTTTAATTTATTTTATTTTGAAAGAAGCTTTAGATTACAAAAATTTTACATATAAAATATAGAGGAATTCCCATATACCCTACCTCCTCTCTTCCCATACTTTTCCATATTAACAACATCTTTCATTACTGTGGTATATTTCTTAAAATTTTTTAAAGATTTATTTATTATTTATTTCTCTCCCCTTCCACCCCCCACCCCAGTTGTCTGTTTTCTTTGTCTATTTGTTGTGTCTTCTTCTTTGACCACTTCTGTTGTTGTCAGCGGCACGGGTATCTGTGTTTCTTTTTGCATCATCTTGTTGTGTCAGCTCTCCGTGTGTGCGGTGCGCAGTCTGCACTTTCTTTCGCACTGGGCAGCTCTCCTTACAGTGCGCACCCCTTGTGCATGGGACTCCCCTACGCAGGGACGCCCCTGTGGGGCTCCCCTATGTGGGGACACCCCTGTGTGGCATGGCACTCCTTGCGCGCATCAGCACTGCGCATGGGCCAGCTGCACACAGGTCAAGGAGGCCTGGGGTTTGAACCGCAGACCTCCCATGTGGTAGACGGATGCCCTAACCACTGGGCCAAGTCTGCCGCCCATTTCTTAAAATTGATGAACATATATTGAAGCATTGCTGCTAAGCCTGTTCTATAGTTCACATTATAGTTTAAACTTTGCATGCACAATTTTATAGGTTTTGACAAAATGAATAATGGCCTGTATCCGTCATTGCATTGTCACGTAGGACAGTTCCAATTCTCCAAAATGCCACATATTATACCTATTCTTCCTTTTCCTTCCCCTTAGGCTCTGGTTGCCACTGCCTTTTTTTTTTTAATTTTATTTTTTTAAAGTCATTTTTTAAAAATATTACGTTCAAAAAGTATGAAGTCCCCATTCACCCCCACCACCCCACCCCACCACTCCCCCCACAGCAACACTCTCCCCCATCATCATGACACATCCATTGCATCTGGTGAGTACATCTCTGGGCATCGCTGCACCTCATGGTCAATGGTCCACATCATAGCCCATACTCTCCCATGTTCCATCCAGTGGGCCATGGGAGGATCTACAATGTCCAGTAATTGTCCCTGCAGCACCACCCAGGACAATTCCAAGTCCCAAAAATGCCTCCACATCTCATCTCTTCCTCCCATTCCCTGCATCCAGCAGCAACCATGGCCACTTTTTCTACACCAATGCCACATTCTCTCGATTACTAGCCACAATAGTTCATGAATAGAATATCAGTAAGTCCACTCTAATCCTTACTGTATTCCTCCATCCTGTGGACCTTGGATTGGTTGTGTCCAGTCCACATCTATGTCAAGAGGGGGCTTAGATTCCACATGGATACTGGATGAAATCCTCCTGCTTTCAGTTGTAGGCACTCTTGGCTCCATGGTGTGGTGGTTGACATTCTTCAGCTCCATGTTAGCTGAGTGGGGTAAGTCCAATAAATCAGAGTGTAGGAGCTGAAGTCTGTTGAGGCTCAGGGCCTGACTATCATATTGTCAGTCCAGAGATTCAGATCCCCTAGATATATCTTAAACCCCAGCACCAACTACAATTCTGGTAAAGTAACAGGGAAGGATTGTGAAAAGAGATCACATCTGAGTCCAGCTCCATCACGCAGAAACACCAACTCCAAAGTAGGGCCAACTGACATGGCAGTGAACTCCCTCTGCCATGACCATAAAACCTGTGGGTCTCTTTAGCCCTCAAAAGAACCAATACCTGGGGTTGTATCTACTTTGTCTCTGAGACTCTGCTCAGGTGTGCATAAGGGCAATCCTTCTGATAACTTCCAGACTCTTTTTTAGAGACTCATAGCCATATAAACTCATTTGTCCTTTCCATTTCCACCTTAATTTAGGTCAAAAAGCATTTTTAACTCCTGTTATTATATGTAGACAGGGATATTCTGCTGGTCCAAGTTGAACCTTTTATTCAAGGTCATTTTCTAGTTACATCATCAGCTGGTACTTGGTAGTGATCTCTCAGCGCCAGGGAGGCTGCCACAGCCTTTATATCAGTGATACAAGTTGTTCCACTGCTAGAATAATAATAAAACTACTTTAGTTCATTGTTGCATTCTGCCTTTATGTTTGTTAATTATTCAGTCTTGAGGATTCTCAGATGGTGATGCCCACTCTTTTTATTTTTTTTGTTTAAGGGCTACCTCATATGTGGAAAACTGGTACTCACCACTGAGCCATGTCAGCTTCCCTGGGATTTTTCATTTGTTTTACTTGTTTGTTTTCATTTTTTTCAGACGGCACCAGGAATAGAATCTGAGACCTCCCATGTGGGAGGTGGGTGCTCAAATGTTTGAGCTACATTGGCTCCCTATATTTTTTAATTGAACAATATATTTGAAATTTTTCTTTTAATTTAAATAGATTATTTCACTTTATACAACCTTTTATCTGTTTCTTATTTTATTTTGTGAGTACCAATTTTTAAATTATTTTTTCACTTAATGAAGACTTTATTTACATAAATGTTACATAAGAAATGTAGAGGATATGATATCCACTCTTTTTTTTTCAATTTCTTTTTTTGTCTTTATTTAATTTTTAATGTTACCTTCAAAACATATGAGGTCCCCATATGAGGGGATGAGGTCCCCATCCCCCTCACCCCACTCCTCCCCCATAACAACAACCTCTTCTATCATCATGAGACATTCAATGCACTTGGGGAATACATCTCTGAGCATCACTGCACCTCATGGTCAATGGTCCACACCATAGCCCATACTCTCCCACAGTCTGGTGGGCAATGGGAGGACATTAAAAATGTCTGGTAACTGTCCCTGCAGCTCGACCCAGGATAACTCCAAGCCCCAAAAATGCCCCCACATCACATCTCTTCCTCCCACTCCCTACCCCCAGCAGCCACCATGGCCACTGTCTCCACACCAATGCCACATTTTCTTTGATTACTAATCACAATAGTTCATGAATAGAATATCAGTAAGTCTATTCTAATCCATACATTACTCCTCCATCCTGTGGACCCTGGAATGGTTGTGTCCACTCCACATCTACATCAAGAGGGGGCTTAGATTCCACATGGATGCTGGATGCAATTCTCCTGCTTGCAGTTGTAGGCACACTTGGCTCCCTGGTGTGGTGGTTGACATTCTTCACTTCCATGTTAGCTGAGTGAGGTAAGTCCAATAAACCAGAGTGTAAGAGTTGCAAGTCTGTTGAAGCTCAGGGCCTGGCTATCACATGGTCAGTCCAGAGATTTAGGTCCCCTGGGTATAAACTAAACCCCAGTGACAACTAAAGATCCAGTAAAAGTAACAGGAGAGGCTTGTGAACAAAGATCACATCTGAGTTCAGCTCCATCAACATAGAGACACAAAGTCCAAAGTACGGCCAACTGACATGGCACTGAACTCCATCTGCCATGACCATAGAACCTGTGGGTCTCTGTAGTCCTCAGAAGAACCAATACCTGAGGTTGTATCTACTTTATCTGTCTTTGGGACCCTGCTGAGATGTGCATAAGGTGAACCCTCTGATAACCTCCTGGCTCTTTTTGGACACTCATAGCCATATAAACTCATTGGTCCTTTCCATTTCCCCCTTTTACTCAGGTCAAGAAACATTTTTAACTCCTGGTATTATATGTAGACTGATTATTCTGCTAGTGCAAGTTGACCCTTTTATTCAAGGTCATTTTCTAGGTACATCATCAGCTGGTACTTGGGAGTAATCCCTCGGTGCCAGGGAGGCTCATCCCTAGAAGTCATGTCCCATGCTTGGGGGAAGGCAATGCATTTACATGCTGAGTTTGGCTTTGAGACTGGCCACATTTGAGCAACATGGAGGCTCTCAGGAGGTAACTCTTAGGCACACTGCAGCTCTAGGCCTTGTTCTTATTTCAGGTACACAGGCTCACAAGCATAGTCATTAGTGTCAAGGGCTCTTTGTTGGACCTTCCTTCTTTTTTGGTCTTTGCCATTGCACTTGGGGGATTGTTGCTGTTCTTTTAGGGACTGTGATAGAGCTCCCCTGGCTAGGAACTCAACACTCCCTCAGTTGTTGTTTTTAATTGTAACCACTATGAAAATATCCGAACATTTTTATGTACCATTGATATATGCCCTGGAGAACTCCCTGCCAACCATGTGTACCCTGTCAATAATATCCCACACCAGTATTCCTCCCCTGCCATTGTTGAACCACTCTGTGATCCAAAACTTCCTCAAAAATGAAGCCCAATATATTGCCAGGTTCCATTAATAGTAAAATGGAATATAGTGATGAGTTTAAAGGTTAGATATACAATACATATTAATTTTGAAAAATTAAGGTAAAATAAATTGGGGTATCAAAAAATTTAAAAATGCAAAAACTTTGTTTTTGATGTTTACCTTCCATCACTGCAATAAGTGTTGCCCTGTATGCAAATTGGCAAGTCATATTCTTTTGTCTTTTCCTCAGTGTCTATGCCCCTTTTTTCCTGTTTTCCTAATTATTAAGCTTATCTTCACAAAAGTTTTAGATCACAGTAATTCATATATTTAATACATAGTACTCCCACATATCTAACATAAAACCCTTTTCCCTTCCACAGCAATAGTCTTTTTACATATTCATGCTCTATTTTCTGAAACTGATGTACAGATATTGAGACATAGCGTTCAAACAAGGTAACATTTGGGTTTACATTGTGTTTTATATTTTAGACTATACAATGTTCTAAATTTTTAGTTATGTTTTATATTATGATTTACATTTTAGCCTATAGGCCCCTATCTATTTTTGGTATAATTTAACATGTCTTATATACATCCTTGTGTAATCTTGTGGAACACTTCTAATGCTCACACAGTTACATTGAATCCATCTCTTCAATACCTCTTTCCCCCTCCCCTTAGGAACCACAGTGACAGTCAGTCTTCATTGCTAGAAGGGCCATGTTCAGAGATACTTGCAACAGTGTTGAGTGGTTGACATGCTCAACTGCCCCAATACATTGGGAGCCACCATTTCTCTTGAGAGATACAACTCCCTGTATTTGAGAACATCAGTCCTCCTCAGGATGTGGATATATCTTCACTCTCATTATATGGGTCTTTATCCAATGATATAACCCACTATGACAAAATGAGCACTCACACACACCCTAGAAGCCTGGCCTGCATCAGATTATCCCCTTTAAGCATCTTAAACAGGTAACCTTCTTTATTATATTTTTTAAAAAGTTTTCTCAGCTTTATACTCTCAACCAAATACCTGACAATCTCCTATGTTCATATGTTGCCCCACACTCCCCCTAATTTCTTGGGCAATATTACCCTTCCTCCCATCCCTAGCCCCCCTCAAGCCTACAAAGCCCCACCTAAAGATATCCCTATGCTCCCATTTTATCCCTTCCTTGAACAAATACCTTGAACAAATCCTTACCTCCAGCTTTTCATAGATTTCACCCATGTAGGTGTCAGCTTACATCCTTCCTCTACCCCTCAATTTTCTTTAAGCCTATCATCCAGTTTCTAACTCTCTGAGGCAGCTTGGTTTCCTTATTTCATATCATTGAGGTCATGTAGTACTTGTCTTTCAAACACTGGGTTGCTTCACTCAACATAAAGTTCTCAAGATTCATCCATGTTATCACGTGTGTTTGTAGTGTGTTCTTAAAGCTGAGTAGTATTCCATTTTATGTATATACCACATTTTATTTATCCATTCATCTGTTGATGAGCATTTGGGTTGATTCCAACTTTTGGTGATAGTGAACAATGCTGCTATGAACATTGGTGTGCATATATCGGTTTGTGTCCTTGTTTTCAGTTCTGCTGGGTATATTCCCAGCAGTGGAATTGCTGGCTCATATGGCAAATCTATGGTTAGCTTTTTGAGAAACTGCCAAACTGTTCTCCAGAGTGGTTGGATCCTTCTGCATTCCCACCAGCAGTGGATGAGTGTTCCCATTCCTCCACATCCTCTCCAGCATTTGTAGTCTTCTGTTTTTTTTCATAGCTGCCAATCTTATGGGAGTACGATGGCATCTCATTGTAGTTTTGATCTGCATTTCCCTAATAGCTAGAGATTTGGAGCATTTTTTCATGTGCTTTTTAGCTATTTGTGTTTCTTCTTTGGAGAAGTGTCCATTTAAATCTTTTTCCCATTTTTTAAATGGGTTGTTTGTCTTTTTATTTTCGAGATAAAGGTGTTCTTTTATATGCAGGATATAAGTCTCCTATCAGTTATATGGTTATCAAATATCTTCTCCCATTGTGTAGGCTCTCTTTTCACTTTTGTGACAAACTCCTTTGAGGTGCAGAAGACTTTAATTTTGAGGAAGTCCCATTTATCTATTTGTTCTTTTGCTGTTCGTGCTGTTGGTGTGAAGTTCATGAAGCCATTTCCTATTACAAGGTCCTGTAGATGTTTCTATACTTTGCTTTCCAAAGTCTTTATGGTCTTGGGTCTCATATTTAGGTCTTTGATCCAACTTGAGTTGATTTTTTTATAAGGTGTGAGATAGTAATACTCTTTCATTCTTTTACATATGGATATCCAGTTTTCCAGGCACCATTTTTTGAATAGGTCATTCTCTCCCAGTTGAGAGGGTTTGGTGGCTTTATCGAATATTATGTGACTATATATATGAGGATCTATATCAGAACTCTCAATTCATTTCCATTAGTCAGTGTGTCTCTCCTTGTGCCAATAATATGCTGTTTTCACTACTGTAGCTTTGTATTATGTTTTGCAGTCAGGTGGTGTGATTCCTCCAATTTCGTTTTGCTTTTTCAATATGTCTTTGGCTATTCGGGGCCTCTTTCCTTTCTAAATAAATTTCATAGCTAGTTTTTCTAGTTCATTAAAGAATGCTGTGCTGATTTTTGTTGGGATTGCATTGAAAGTGTAGATCGGTTTTGGTAGGATAGACATCTTAGTAATATTTAGTCTTCCTATCCATGAACAGGGAATATTCTTCCATTTATTTAGGTCTTCTTTGATTACCTTGAACAATGTTGTGTAGTTCTCTGTGTATAAGGTTTTTACATCATTAGTTAAATTTATTCTGAGGTATTTGATTTTTTAAAATTTACTATTGTAAATGGTATTTGTTTCTTGATTTCCTCTTGAGCTTGCTCAGTACTGGTGTATAGAAATGCTACTGATTTTTGTGCATTTATCTTACTAAACTCATTTATGAGTTCTAGGAACTTTCCTGTAGACTTCTCAGGGTTTTCTATCTATAGGATCATGTCATCTGCAAATAATGAAATTTTGACTTCTTCCTTTCCAATTTGAATGCCTTTTATATCTGGTTCTTGCCTCAGAGCTTGAGCAAGTACTCCTAAGACAATGTTAAATAGAAGAGGTGATAGTGGGCAATCTTGACATGTTCCTGATCTTAGAGGGAAAGATTTTAGGATTTCACCTTTGTAAATGATGTTGGCTGTGGGTTTTTCATATATACTCTTTATAATGTTCAGAAAATTTCCTTGTATTCCAGTCTTTTGCAGTGTTTTTCTCAAGAAAGGGTGCCGTATCTTGTCAAATGCTTCTTCTGCATCTATAGATATAATCATGTGATTTTTTCCCTTCGATCTGTTTATATGGTATATTACCTTGATTGATTTTCTTATGTTGAACCATTCTTGCATACCCAGAATGAATCCCACTTGGTCGTGGTGTATAATTTGTTTAATGTGTTGTAGAATACGGTTAGCAAGTATTTTCTTGAGGATTTTTGCATTGATGTTCACTAGAGAAATTGGTCAGTAATTTTCCTTTCTTGTGGTCTCTTTGGCTTTGGTACTAGGGTAATGTTGGCATCATAGAATGAGTTAGGTAATGTTCCTTCTGTTTTGATATTTTGGAAGAGTTTCAGCAGGATTGGTGTTAGTTCTTTCTGGAATATTTTGTAGAATTCACCTGTTAGGCCATCTGGCCCTGGGCTCTTCTTAGTTGGGAGGTTTTTAATGACTGATTCTATCTCTGTACTTGTAGTTGATTTGTTGAGATCATCAATTTCTTCTTTCATCAATACAAGCTGCTTATGTGTTTCTAGGAATTTTTCCATTTCCTCTGAATTGTCATTTTTATTGGAATATAGTTTTTCAAAGTATCCTCTTATGATAGCCTTTATTTCTGTGGGATCAGTGTTGCTATCTCCTTTCTCATTTCTCATGTTGTGTATTTGCATCTTCTCTATTTTTTTCTTTATTAGTCTAGCTAAGAGTTTGTCAATTTTATTGATCTTCTCAAAGAACCAGCTCTTGGTTTTGCTTATCTTTTCAAGTGCTTTCTTATTTTCTATTTCATTTAGCTCTGCTCTTATCTTTGTTCTTTCTTTCTTTCTTCTTCCTGTGGGGTTACTTTGTTGTTTTTTTGCTAAATTCCTCCAAATGTGCGGTTAGTTCTTCAATCTTTGTTCTTTCTTCTTTTCTGATGTGTGAATTTATGGCTATAAATTTCCCTCTCAGTACTGCTTTTGCTGCATCCCATAAGTTGTGGTATTTTGTGTTATCATTTTCATTAGTTTCAAGGTAGTTATTAATTTCTTCTGAGATTTCCTCTTTGACCCATTGTTTTTCTAAGAGTGTGCTGCTTAATTTCCATATCTTGGTGTGAAATCTGGGCCTCTGGCCCTTGCAGATTTCCAGCTTTACTCCGCTGTGGTCAGAGATATTATTTTGTGTGATCTCAATCTTTCTGAATTCATTGAGCCTTTCATTGTGGCCTAGCATATGGTCTATCTTGGAGAATGATCCATGTGCACTTGAGAAAAATGTGTATCTTGCTGTATTTGGGTGTAATGATCTGTAGATGTCTATTAGGTCCAGCTCTTCTAACATACTGTTCAAAGTTTTTGTTTCTTTAGTGATTCTCTTTTGAGATGTTCTGTCCAAAGTTGATAGCAGTGTATTAAAGTCCCCCACTATAACTGTAGAGGCATCTATTCTTTCACTTTGTTTTTCCAGTGTTTCCTTCATGTATTTGGGGGCACCCTTGTTAGGAGCAGAAATATTTATGATTGTTCATTCTTCTTGAAAGATTATCCCTCTCACTAATACGTAGTATCCATCTTTGTCTCTCACAATTGTTTCACATTTAAAGTCTATTTTGTCTGATATTAATATAGCTACTTCTGCCTTTTTTTGGTTATTGTTTGCTTGTAAGATTGTTTTCCAGCCATTCACTTTCAACCTCCTTGAATCCCTGGGTCTAAGAAGTGTTTCTTGTAGACAGCATTTAGATGGGTCATATTTCCTTATCCAATCTTCCCGTCTGAATCTTTTGATAGGTGAGTTTAATGAATTGACTTTCAGTGTTTTTACTTTCAAGGAATTATTTATGTTAGCCATATTTTGTTTGGACCTGTGTTTGTCATATTTTGTTTGTTTGTTTTTTTCCCTTCCCTTTTTGTCTTTTTTGTTTCTCTTACACTCTCCTCCAACTCTGCCTTTCCTGTTTTTTTTTTTTCTTTCTTCCTGCAGAACTCTCTTTAGTATTTCTTGAAGGGCAGGGTTCTTGTTGGCATACTCTTTTAGTTTCTGTTTATCTGTGAATATTTTGAACTCTCCATTATTTTTGAATGCTAGCTTAGCTGGGTAGAGTATTCTTGGTTGGAAAATTATTCTTGTAGTACCTTGACTATATCATACCACTGCCTTCTTGCCTCCATGGTTTCAGATGAGAAATCAGCATTGAATCTTATGTAGACTCCCTTGTATATGATGGTTCTCTTTTCTCTTACTGCTTTTAGAATTTTCTCTTTCTCTTGAGTATTGGATAATTTGACAAGTATATGTCTTGGGGTAGGCCTGTTGGTATTTGTGGGGTGTGTTGTGCTTCCTGGACATGTACACCCATCTCCCTCAGTAGACTTGGGAAGTTTTCAGCCATTATTTCCTCCAACACCTCTTCTGTCCCCTTTCCCTTCTCTTCTCCTTCTGGGATGCCTATAATATGTATGTTTGTGCATTTTGCATAGTCTTTCAGACCCCTATATCCCTGCTGGATTTTTTCTATCTTTTTGTCAGTCAGCTCTACTATCTGTTTGATTTCAGATGTACTGTCTTCCATGTCACTAATTCTCTCCTCTGCATCTTCTAATCTGCTGCTATTTGCTGAGAGTGTATTTTTGATTTCTTGGTTTATGGTGTCATCACCATCATATCTATTATCTTTTTGTGTATGTCTCCAATTTCATCTGTATTCTTTCCAAGTGTTTTCTTCATATTGTTAATTTCTTCCTTTACTTCTTTAAGTTGGTATCTAATATATGTTTTGAGATCTTTAATTACTTGTCTGATGTTCTGCTCCTCTCCCTGGTTTTTAGTTTGTTCATTGGTTTCAGCCATGTTTTCCTGATCATTAGTTTGGTTTGTAGTTTTTTGTTGCTGTCTGGTCATCGTTTTATCTTGACGGGTTTAATCAATTCCTTAGCTTCTTTGTTGAGTCTTGGGGATTAAGTAGTTGTTGTTTGCGCATAAAGTTATGTCTTCTCTTTGTCACTTTGTTCTTTTTACTCTGTTTTCTTGTTGCTGGCTAAGTTCACTTTGAAGGAAAATATTAGTGCCAGGGAAAGCAAAATGAGTAAGAAAAGAAAATATATAAAGTAGTATTGGTAATAAATGTTAATAGAGCAACAATGTGAAATCTAGGAGATTGGATATTAGACTTCTGTAAGTTGTGTAGAGTATAGTTGTAAGTAGAGTACCTATAATGAGATAGCCATCTGAATATGGGGAGGAATATAGTATGAATTAAAAGGCCAGTGTTTTCATGAGAGAGGGAAAGAGATTAGAAAGACAATAATATCAAGAGTGGATAAAAGACAGAAAACAGAACAAAGGTATTAGAAATAAAAAGTCAGACAATTTGGGGGCCAAAGAAAGGGAGGTGAAATGTAAAACAAACAGTAGATGATGGAGGGTAGAAAGATGTAGGGGAAAGAGGATCATGTAGGTGCCCAAAATCAATATACACAGAAAAGAGGAAATGGAGGATGAGGAAACACAACAAATGTGAAGTGCTCCCTTCAGCACCTATTATATAAAGAAAATAAAATAAAATAAGAAGCAATAGAGAGAAAAGAAAAAAAAAGAGAGAGAAGAGAAAAATGGGGGGACAAAGAAAAGGGAGGGAAACAAGCAAGAAAAGAGAAAAAAAGTAAATAAATGAAAAAGGATCTTGGGGGAGAAAAGACCAGGAGATAATGCAATATTAGCAACCATGACCAAAAAAAAAAAAAAAAAAAAAAAAAGAACCAACGTTTCAAGCTAGGAATCCTCTTTACAGTTAAATAAAATGCTTAGGGATCTGATCTTCCCCCTTTCTCCCTTCCTCACTTCTTTCTTTCCCAGGGCAGCAGGAAAGCTGCCTGAGAGGTCCAGTAGGAGATTCAAATGGGTCCTTGTTGAACCAACTCAACACAGAAGACTATGACTTTTTATTTCCAGCATGAGAGCTCCTACACCTCACCAGAAACCCCAAATATGCTATTGGAAGCTTGGATAGCACCTCCTACAGTTCCTCCCCCTTAGGTGTGCTAGGAGAGGTCTAATTGATTTTCTGACTCCACCTTCTCCCAGACCAAGTTTCCTATTCCAGGACATTTAGATAAATTGGGCTTCCTCAGCAGATTTGCCTCTCCTTTCTTCCCAGACTCTCCCCAAGTCAGCTGGTATATTCCTCCAAGCTCAAGGAGAAAAAAATAAACAACACAAAACACAGAGGGCTAGGGTAATCAAGGACATCGGACAGATTTCAGGACATTGTGGATTCGGGAATGGGAAGCCCGTGATATTGCAGACTCAAGGTGTGTAAGTCTCTGGAGCATGGGCTACTAGAGTTTAGGAGATACAGACCTGGGAACCACACATCTGGTTAACACGGGTTTGGGAACACTGCAGCACAACAAAGTTTTTAGGGATTGCCACAGCTGGGCCGCCAGCCCTAGGGGGAAGGGTCCTGCCCACAACTTCTGACTTCCGTGTCAGAAACCCAAAATTCTACCTCTCACAAGAATTTCTTCTGTCACTGTCTCACCAAATTGACATCCAGACACCTCCTGCCCTGCAAGCCCCCAAAACAGCCTGCTCAGTGTTTGGGAACATCACAGCACAACAAAGATTTCAGGGATCACTGTGGCCAGTTCACCAGCCCTAGGGGAAGAGGTCCTGCCTATGACTTCTGACCTCCATGTCAGAAACCCAAAATTCCACCTCTTGGAAGAATCTCTTCTGACACTGTCTCACCAAATAGACATCCAGACACCTCCTGCCCTGCAAGCCCCCGAAACAGCCCACTCAGTGTTTGGGAACACCACAACACAACCAATTCAGAAGAATTTAAAAAGAGATGTAAAGGCACAAAAGAGATGAATAAAGCACAAAATGGGGCTCCATGAGTCCCTAGGCTCTAGGGAATTCATAATGCATTTGTTCATACAAAGTATTATAATTTGGGTTTCAATTTAATTAGAGATAATAAAATAGTACAGCACAAAGATTACTTATTTCTTTTCTTTTTCACTCACAACCTTACAAGATTTGCATCTTTAATGCTCAGCTCAGTTTTTCATTTAAGTAGGTGTTCAGTATATATATATTGAATCTCTGAATTCATGATATGAATGGGGTATTCAAAATGAAAGCACTGTCTCCTTTCATTCATCATAAAATATATTCACAGTAGGGAGGAGAAGAAACTAGAGGGCTAGTGCTGAAGAAAAATGGGAGAGAAATCAAGACCAATGAGGAACAAGGTCAAGGAGTTTTAGATTTTATGTGAATTTGAGTGACATATTTGGGAAAGCTTTAGTAAAGAATTCTGCCCATGGCAATAAAAAATTAGAAAAATTCATATTTAGAGAACTGCATTGAGAAACTCACCTATAATGAGGGGAGAAGTAAATTGGGAACAATTCTGTACAGAGGCTCTGTGATTTCTCTTTTAAATTATGTGGGAAAACTAATTTTCATAGTCTATGCTGTGCAAGCTAATTCTGTAGCCTCTGGTTAGTTTGAGTTGAGGAGCACTGTAAGTATAAACTGCACACTAAATTTTGAAGAACGTGTGTGACAAAAAAAGTAAAATATATTATTAATAATTTTATACTGATTACATTTTAAATAAAATTTAGCATCTAGTGAAGAAGAAAAAATATATTTTTAAAATTTGTTGTTTCCTTTCTGTGCTTACTTTTATTAATCTGGATACTAGAAAATTTTAAGTTACATATTTGGCTCAAATTATAATTTTAGACAGTGCAAATCTGTAGAGTTAGTGCAAAACTAGAGAGTTTTTTGTTCCTTCTCAGAAATCCACCACGTGGTCCAATATCAGTGCTGCCCCATTTCTAATAACCAGCTTCCCAAGTCTGAAGATATTCCATCCTCGGATTTCCATTTCATTCTTTGTCATTTATGTTTCCAGACTCTTCACTTTTTAAGAATGGCATCTTACTGCTCTTGTACTACTTTCTGGCTATATTGGCAGCCACAGATCTTGGAATGACTTTGACAATGATGCCCACTGTACTTGGTGTCCTTTGTCTGGATCACAGGTAGTTCAGCCATGGAGCCTGATTCTTCCAGGCCTATCTGATCTACTCACTCTGGGGTCTGGAGTCCTGCTCATCATGGCCTATGACTGTTTTATTGCCATCTGTGATCCCTTAAGATATAATTCCATTCTTACCAATGTTAAGGTGGTAAAGATAGGCCTTGGGGTTATAATGAGAGGATTTATACTCATGCCCATAATCATCAAACTCTCTGAGTTCCCTTACTGCAAATCACCATATCCTTCCCCAAGCCATCTGCTTGTACCAGGATGTGATCAAACTGGCCTGTGTTGACATCACTTTCAATACATTCTATCCTATAGCTCTGGTGTCTTTAATTGGTTTCTTCAACTTTATGCTTATCCTTATCTTTTACATCATAATCCTTAAGACTGTTACAGGTTTTGACTCAGGTCAGGAGCAGGTCAAGGCCCTAAATACCTGTGTCTCTCATATTATCTGTTTTCTGTTTTTGTTGTTGTTGTTGTTGTTAGTGTGACAGGGCTGACTCTTTTTCATTGATCTTGGAAGTATGTGCCACATATAGTTTATAATATTATGAGCTATGCCTACTTCCTCTTCCCCCCATCTCTGATAGTGTGTAGACCAAGATAATCCAAAATGATATCAACCATTTTCTTTCTTTTCATAGAATTTGAGCCTGACCTGTGACTCCAGGGGTCTCTCCATTACAGAATATGTTTCCTGGCAAGATGCACTTTGCAATGTTGATGTGGCTCAGACTCAAAAGAAATTATACTCATGTCATTTAAAGACATATCTCTTGTTCTCAGCTTCCCAACCCTCCATCCTCAAGCATATTGATCTTAGTTCTTTTGCTCTGTTTCCAGTAAAATATGTACTTAATTCTGTCATTTTCCAAACTGGAAGAGTCACTTATCTTTACAGATATCTCAGGCCTATGATACAGGAAATGGTTCAAGAGTCTATAGAAAGAGAGGAGGAAAAAATAGCTTGCAAGAGTTCACAAGCACAGTTTGGAAAACAATTCGATAATTCCTGTTTGCCTGATAGTGTCTCAGATGGGATGAAGGGTCTTAGAGCACTACACATACAATGCCCCACAGCCTTAGAGTAGCTAAAAAGTAGTTAAGCATAAGATATTCAGACCAGAAGAGTCTTTGCTGCCAAAGCAACCAAAGACCAAACCAGAATTCATATTAGAGCATGCTAGATGCTCACCAAAGTTTGGTGAGAAGGCTCTAAGTGGATGATTTCTGATGTCTGTTTTGTTAGAGGGAAGAGAATGAATAGAACATTGACACATGTAATATTCAGTTTAGAAATGAAGCACAGACTATAGAACAAGAACTTAAAAGCAGGGAAAAAAGATACATTTAAAAATCATAAAGCATCAATAAATATTTTAAATATTTTAAAAATATATTAAGTCAATGTAGCAGTATGGCCTTTACGTTTATCATTAAAATATTAAAAACAAAAATATATAATATAAAATAAAGTATAAAATTGCCATAAAAAGGGCACTTGAACAAGAAGAAATCATTATCCTAAATATTTACATACCTAATCTCATTACCTCAAGGTATATAAGATATACATTAGCAAAGATGTTGTACACAGCAATAGACCACTCTTGGTATTTGATAGACTATCTAGAGAGAGGCTAAATAAAGAAAGAGAGAACTTGAATAATATAAGTAAACTAGACTAACAGATATTATAGAGAGTTGTACTCCAAAATAGGAGGATATACATTCAGCAAATATCTTGAAATGAATGCAAATGAGAACACAACATATCAAAACCTATGAGAAACCAAAACAGCAGTGATTAGGGAGAAATTTATAGGCCTCAATGCTAACATTAAAAAAGAAGAAAGAGCTAAAATTAATGATCTAATTGTATACCTTGAAGAACTAGAAAAAGTACAGCAAACCAGTCCCAAACAAGCTGAAGGAAAGAAAAAGTAAAGAGAAGAGCAGAAATAAATGAAATCAAGAACAACAACAACAACAAAAAACAATAGAGAGAATCAACAAAACCAAAAGTTGTTTCTTTGAGAAAATTAACAAAATTGACAAAGCCTTAGCTAAATTGATGAAGAAAAAAAGAGATAAGATGCAAATAAATAAAACCAGAAATGAGAAGGGTAACATTCCACTGATTCTGTAGAAATATAGAGATCAAAAGAGGCTATGAACAAATGAATCCCAGAAAACTATAAATTGTAGATTAGCTGAGAAAAATTCCTAGAAACATATGAACCACCTACACTGACTTTAGAAGAAAAAGATCAAAATACCAATCACAAGTGAAGAGATTGAAACAGTCATCAAAAACCTCCCAAAGATGTAAAGCCAAGGACCAGATGGCTGTATTAGTAAATTCTACCATTATTCAAAGGTGAAATAATACCAATTCTTGCTCAAGCTCTTCCAAAAAATTGAACAGGAAAGACTGTTACCAAACCGATTCCATGAAGCCAACATCATTCTAATACAAAAGCCAGATAAAGATACTACCAAAAAAATTGCTGACCAATATCTCTAATGAAAATAGATGCAAAAGTCCTCCACAAAACATTGCAAAGAGAATCCAAACGTACATTAAGAGAATTATATGCCATGAACAATCTAGATTTCATCCCAGATATGCAAGGGTGGAAGAACACACGAAAATCAAATAGTGTCATAAACCACATTGATGAATTGAAGAAGAAAAATACATGATCCTCTTAATTGATGCAGAAAAGGTATTTGACAAAATACACACACTTTCTTGATAAAAACACTCCAAAAAATAGGAATAGAAGGAAGCTTCCTCAATATAATAAAGTACATAAATGAAAAACCTCAGTTAGCATTGTACTCAATGGTAAAGACTGAAAGCTTTCCTGCTGAGATCAGGAACAAGACAAATGCCCAATGTCACCATTATTATTCAATATTTTTTTATAAGTTCTAGCTAGAGCAATTAGTCTAGACAAAGAAATAAAAAGCACTCAAATGGGAAAGAAAGAAGTAAAACTTTCACTCTTCGCTGATGAAATGATTCTATATCTAGAATATCCTGAAAAATCCATGACAAAACTGCTAGAATTAATGGATAAGTTGAGCAAAGTGGAGAGATACTAGGTTAATATGGAAAAATCAATAGTGTTTTTATGCACTACTAACATGCAACTAAGGAGGAAATCAGAAAAAAGTTCCATTTATAATAGTGACTAAAACTATCAAATATTTAGGAATGAACTCAAACAAGGACATAAAGGATCTGTAATCAGAATAATACAAAGCACTACTAAAAGAAAGCAATAAATAAACAAATAAATAAATAATTGGAAGAACATTCCATGTTCATGGATTGGAAGACTAAATTTCGTTAAGATGTCAGTTCCACCCAAACTGATTTACTGATCAACACAATTCCAAAAAAAATCACCACAGACTTATTTGAAGAAATCAAAAAGCCAATAATCAAAATTATTTGGATGGGCAAGGGGCCCCAAATAGTAAAACATATCTTTAAAAAGAAGCACAAAGTTGGAGGACTCTCACTTCCTGACTTTAAAGCATATTACTTAGCTACAGTGTTAAAAACAGTATAGTACTGGCATTAGAACAGACAGATTGACTAATGGAACTCAATGAAGAACTCAGAAATTGACCCTCACACCTACAGTCAAGGTGTTTTTGACAAGGCTGTTAAGTCCATCCAGCAGGGCTAGACCAGTCTATTCAAGAAATGGTACCTGGAAAATTGAATATTCATTTCAAAAATAAAGAAAGCAAACCTCTATCTCACATCTTACACAAAAGTGAACTCAAAATGGATAAAGGACTTAAATAGAAAAACAATAACTGTAAATCTCTTAGAAGAAAATGTAGCAACATATCCTCAAGATCTTTTGGTAAGCAATAGTTTCTTAAACCTTACATCCAAAGCATGAGCAACAACGACAACAACAGAAACAGATAAATGAGACCTCCTCAAAGGAATTAGTCAAAAGGGTGAAAAGGCAGCTGCCTCAATGGGAGAAAATATTTGGCAATCACATGTCTGATAAGGGTTTAATATACATGATAAATACAGAGGTCATACAACTCATCAATAAAAAGGCAAAATACCTGATTAAAAAATGGGCAGAAGACTTGAAAAGACAACTGTGCAAAGAAGAAATAAAAGTGGTGAAGAAAGACATGAAAAAAATGTTCAACATCACTAGCAATTAGGGGAATGCAAATCAAAATTACAAGAAGATATCATTTCACACATATTAGATTGGCCACAATTAAAAAGTCAGAAAAAAATGTAAATGTTAGAGAGGTTATGGAGAGATAGGAACACTTATTCACTCTTCTTGGGAAAGTAGAATGGTACAACTACCGTGGAGGACTATTCGTCAGTCTGAAGAAAGTTGTATATAGATTTCTATGGGACCCAGCAATACCATTGCTAGTTATATACCCAGAAAAACTGAGAGCAGTGACAGAAATTCATATCTGCACACCAATGCTCATAGCAGTATTAGTCATGATAACCAAAAGTTGGAAACAAGCCAGGTGTCCATCAACCGATGAGTGGATAAAAAATTGTGGAGTATGCTCATGATGGAATATTATGCAGCAGTAAGAAGAAATGAACTTGTGAAGCATATGGCAACAAGGATGAACCTGGAGGACATTATGTTGACTGAAGCAAGCCAGATACAAAGGACAAATACTGTATGATTGCCCTATTATTAACTAAACATATTATATGAAATATGAATAGAATTGCAAATATAAGACCGTTTTTCTCTGAAGCTTAACAAATAAAAGTTAATACAATAAAATTTTAATATCAGACAAAAATACATTATAAGTGAAGGAGATCACAGTAGTACATCTTGTATGATTCCATTTATATAAAATGTAAACATAAGTAAATTTATAAAGATGAAATGAGATTAGTAGTTACATAGATTTGAGGAAGGAATGCTATGGAGTGTGGAGTCTTTTTCATGTAAAATAGTAATCCTCAAATTTTGGGGACGATGAATGCATAACATTGGGATTATGCTAAAAGCCATTGATTATACACTTTGAATCAAATAGTCAGAAACACCACCTATATACAGAGGGGGAAGCATACAGAGATTGAGAGGTGAGGAATTTTCATATTTGTCTGTTTTTTGTTTATTATTATTATTCAAATAATGAAAATGCTGTAATAATGATTGAAGTGATGAACACACAGTTATGTGACTATACCAAATACCATTGATTGTTCATTTTGGATGAATTGTATGCTTTATTAATATGTATCAACAAAATAGATTTGTTTAAAAAATATATAAGGCAAAACAGTTGATAAATGTAAGGAGATAATAATAGAAATATAGTTACCAATTAGTACTTTTAAGCATATCATCTTATTTTATAAAAAATGACATTCTAACTTTTGCAATATAAACTCTTTTCAGAAATCTTCCTGGATACCATGGATAGAGTAGATACTATTATATAAAGAAAATCCTATTACGTTTTAAAAGGCCATAATAATAATCATTTTCATACTTTTCATACAAGAAATTTTTTATGCCAAGTTTTTCTTAGAAAATAAAGGAAATTTATTTTAAAAAATGAATTGGAATAGTATAGTAAAAGGAATGCAAACTTTGAAGAAAAATGCAGTTTCACTCCTTCCTCCCTAACATAACTTTTGTGATCTTGAATGAGTCACTTAATCACTGAAACTCAGTTATATCATCTATCAATAGCAATTACAAAATGCCTTTTCTAAGAATCTTGCAAGAATTTGAGAATGAATATATTACTATTTGTATTTGTATATTCTATTAATTATATTAATATTATCATCATTGACAAAGATGAAGACCTCAATATTTTGACATGACAACACTCAAAGAGTTAAAAAGGAAAAGTACTCACCATGTGGGGGATTGATAACTGTCTTACAATTTTTTCATATAGTGAAATATACAGGTGATAATTATAAAGTGTTTTAAATAGGCTTTGGAAATTCTCATATTCCTTAGGTTTTCTCACTCAGTTACCCCCAATATATCTTTCCTACAACATTGGGACCTCCAGTCCACTGACCTTTTTATTTTGATTCCCTCCTCTTCATTTACCTTCAAATCCCAGATGAATTCTTCAGATATCTAGAGACTCTCAAACCATAATCCTATCTATGTTCCTTTGCTCATGTCAATCCAACCTAGACATTTCATTCTTCTATACCTTTCTGAAAATACAACACAAAACAAAACTTTCAATAGACGTTTAGATCAATTAACTCATTAATCCTAACCATAATTCTTACTTGTTTAATCCCAACAATCCTTTAGCACTGCCTATCACACCCATTTTCTAGATGTAGGAGTTCTGAGTAATGACACAGAATCTGTAAGATGCAGAGTTAAGATTTACAATCAGGCATACTGGCTCCAGAGCCTATGCTCTTAGTTAATTTTACTAATACACTATAAATTTTCTAATCCTATTGAATTCAGTTGGATTAAATCCTGATTACTAATCATTTCCAAGTCTGTTCTACTCATACTTGTTTTCCAAATTTAAGGTAAACATACATAATTCTCTCTGAGATATCCCTTCCTGAATATTCAGACTTGTAAAGTGCAAAGCTGAACAGATATGCCTCTCTCTTTTCTAAATCCAGCATGTAAAACAATGCTAATGGCAAAACAATTAATTAACAAATAACTGTTGTTAAATGAAAAAGTCATTCTGCATGTGATTTCTATGTTAGTAGAATGGAACTATTCTCCACTCCGCTAAAATCAGAAATATAGATGTCTGTGTATTGAGTCTACCGCATTCAGTCAATTGCAAAGTTCTGTTCTTTCTAAATCATAGACTTTCTTGTCCAGTCACTTTTAGTCAACTTTACTGACAACACCTAATCACAGCCCCATCAGATCACAGTGTCCTCACACTTTCTTCACTCACTGGTCCCCCTTTCAAATGTCTTTCTCATATTACAGCTAAGTAAACTGTACCAATGATTATCTGACAATTAACTGTTTCTCAATATTTCACACACATGATTTGTAAGACCCTTCATGGTAACAAGCTGTTTTCCCTCATGTTTTGTTGTCTTAGCAATGTCAATGTTCTGTTCTGTTTGAATTCACCATATTTTCCTTTGTCTCATAACCTGTGCATGTTTTTCCCTCTCTCTGGGACTTCTATCCTAACCCACCTACAGCTTCGATATCCCTACCTTTCTCATTGTTCAATTCCCAGCTTAAATGTCACTTTCTCTGGGAAGTTTTTCCTGATCCTAGAAACTCCATCTATGTGTTCCCCCGAGCACACAACTATTCATGCTTTAATGACAGTGCTACAGATTTTCTTGGTAAATATTGTCTTTCTAGTTTCTACTACATTTTTTTCATTCTGTGCATAAACAGACCACATCTGACTCCCTAACTTGGCACAAAATGAAAATACAGTAATTTTAGACAAAAGATGAAATGTCATGGTTCACATGGTTATTAAAAGATTAATTGAAGTTCCTTTGGATTGGAACTAATTTTCCCTGTGAAACAAAAAGACGAAAATGCAATTGGAATTCATAAGCATATAAAACCCCCAAAATCACCTGATCTACTCTCGATACTGGGAAGGACATGCAAGAATTTCTTAAATCCTGATATCAAGGATTTTGAGAGTCACCTAATCAAACCCTGGCATCTTCACTCCTGTTGGCATTTGAGTTCTCAGTTTTCCTGTCCCATCATTGAGTAAACTTCTGAAAGGCCTGAAATATTGCCGGTGTGTCCCTGCTCTGCCCAGAGAAAAGAGAGAGATTGGAGAGTAAAGGAGTCTCCTGGGAGGCTGGAAAGGTGAAACTCTGGGGAGGTGATTTCCACATATATAAGCTCTCTACTGGGGCCTGTTCAGAAGCTTTGAGAAGGAAGCATATTCACTAAGTCATCAAATATTCCAGCAATGAGCCTGTGGATTGGGTGAGTTTCTATTCTGAAACCCATGAATAGGCCTAAGGATAAGTGTGAGTGCTTTGCACTAAATGTGACATTTAGTCCTCTTGTCCATTTTACTGGCAAGATATATGTGATTTTGGGAACTTAAATAGATTTTTTAAACTGTATATGTATATATTACATATATATTTTATCTCTCATAACTTTTCTCTTTGAAAGGACATGGGTTATTGGCAATAGTACACACTAAGATAAAAAATCTAAAACCAGGGCCTAGGCGCCTCTGTTCTACATCTCTTTCAGAGGAAAGGAATGTATGTAGAAGAGCAAATGAGGAAGACATGTAACTCTGTATTCTCCATGCATTTATTTCTCCATGATGGATTTAGTATTTTCTCTTGAGGCCCAAATATCTTCTATCCTGTCTTTCCTTACTCATCCAAGTTTCATCTGTTCCTTTCTTCTTGCATGGGTGTTAGGAGACATGTTAAGCCCCAGACAATGTACACTGGGAAGTTTTCATGGACTGGTATATGTGCAGGAGGGTGGGAGGAGGGTTTTTTAATGGCTAGTAATCCATTAACCTGAAAATCAGGTTATTAGGATGCCTAGAATGAGTCATCATTAAGTTCAGTTATTAACTGCTAGTATACATTGTGAGCTTCTTCAGTACAAGGACTGTAATTAATAAATGATATCCGTGAAAAAGCATACTGATGGTCATATGGCATGTTCTCAGTAATATCTGTGCTTGTTCAAAAGTATAATCTTTCCCACAGTCCCAGATGACACTGAGAAATGGTATTTCAGGAGGCTGTTTATACATTTGTGTACAAGCATCCTTTAAAGGAATTCATCAGATATTGGTAAGTCAGGATTCCCCAATGTTTAGGAAGTCATTAAAAAATGATGTACTCTGAGTTGGAACCTGCTTATCAATTTCAAGATATTCACTGCCCCACATTTATCCATATTCATTCAGTCAAATTGCTCCTCGTGCTCCTGAAGTAACTTTATGAGTACTTGTCAATAAATAAACCCATACATAACATTGTCCATTTATGGAATTTTTGCTGTGTAATTTAGGCTAGGCAAGTATAAGTGCAGTATGCTCCTAGCCCTGAGGAAATGATAAAGATCTCCATTTGATGACAATATATTTTATTGCCTAACACATCTGTTTCTGAATAAATATTGGAGTCTTCTCAGTCTTGGACAAGTCTTTGCTTGCATTTAGCCTTTATTCCAAAAGATGCAGGATATGACTTGCTCTTCATATACTTAGAGATTCCATAGCCTTTGCATTTTCTTATTGTTCTGACACAAACCAGGCTGTGGAGGAAAATGTGGCCTTCCTATTTCTCAAACATTACTCTGATCATAAAACCTGTAAAAGCACGTTTCTTGGCTCGAAGTTTCTATTATCAAGCTCTGAAAGAATCTAATTAATTTTCAAGGACAATTTGATGAATGATCTGGATTTTACAGTCTTTATAGCTTAGATTTCTAGTTTATTATTCTGAATTTCATTGCTTAATGGATCATAAGCCTATGTCTTTCTGCTATTTTTGCCTTTCAGACTACATACCACTTTTTATGTACCTCCTCAAACTGCCTTTCTCTTCCTCTTACAGGTTGCTTCCCTATGATTTTAAGCCTAAAGAAATAGAACATTTGTGAAATAATCAGAATCGTTTAAATGTACCCATTAGATTTCAAAGTCCTTTATTTTTTTTAAAGATTTATTTTTTATTTATTTCTCTCCCCTTCCCTGCCCTAGTTGTCTGTTCTCTGTGTCCATTTGCCTGCTTCTGTTGTTGTCAGCGGCACGGGAATCTGTGTCTCTTTTTGTTGTGTCATCTTGCTGTGTCAGCTCTCTGTGTGTGGGGGGCCATTCTTGGGCAGGCTGAATTTTCCTTCTCACTGGACAGCTCTCCTTACAGGGCGCACTCCTTGTATGTGGTCTCCCCTACATGGGGGCACTCCTGCGTGGCAGGGCACTCCTTGCGCATTATCAGCACTGCACATGGGCCAGTTCCACACGGGTCAAAGAGGCCGGGGGTTTGAACCGTGGACCTCCCATGTGGTAAATGACGCCCTATCCACTGGGCCAAGTCTGCTCCTCTTCAATGTCCTTTAATATTAAGGGGGGTCCTCATCTCAGTGTTTTGTGTCTCAATGAACATAATACTCATAGAGATGTAACCTCAGAGCACTTCCTCACACTAGAGTTTTATTTGTAGTTTATTCTGATTCTGGTCTATTTGCAATATTTAGGCCATTTTAGGAAGGAGAGTTGCATCAGTGCTGTGAGCTGCATTCAACTTCTGAATTCACATTTAAATCAACTGCAGCAGAACAGGTAAAGAGATTTTAAATTTCAGAGTGGAGTACCCAAGGAAATGGAAATAATGGAGGTGACTGATATCATTAACCTGAGGGAGCATTGGAATTTGGCCAGTCCCATAGTGGAACAGCTCCTCAGGAGTTAAGTGTTAGAGAAACAGGAGGGTAGGTGGAGAAACAGAAAAGTACGACAATTCAGTTCTGTCAAATCATTTTTTAAAAGATTTTATTTATTTATTTCTCCCCCATTCCCATCTATTTTCTTTAAGAAGCACTGGGTTGTTGTGAGAACTTTGTTACAAATTATAAAAGAATATTGTCAAAATCTTACTGCTACTCATAGTCCTTATCTTACTTACATTTGGTGTGTTTTTCCCCCAACCACCCTATTATTATTTTTAAAATATATTTTTTATGACAGCAGTTGTATACTTATAAAACAATCATGCACATGTGTAGAATTCCCAAACAATACCCTTCTATCAACATACCACACTGTGGTGGAATTTTCGTTACAGATTAGATAATATCATCTAATTGTTATCATGTCCATAGTATACATTTGGCTCACCTTTTCCCGGCCCCATTATCAGCACAGTACATCTTTGGCATAGATGCAAGAATATTATATTATTACTGCTAACCACCATCCATACATCACTCCAGTTATATTTTTCCCATGATTCTCCACATTCCCAACTCCCAGCAGTAGTGATTTACATTTGCTCTCGCTCACAAAGGACACTCTTGCACCTGTACCATCACTAGGTCAGTCACTATGACCCCTAAAACATAAAAGTATCTACCAAATCTCAGTGTAGATTGTGCATTTTTAGAAATTTGTCCATTTCATCTAGATTATCTACTTCGTTAGCGTATGGTTTCTCATAATATCCCCTTATGATCTATTTCATTTTTGGTGGGTTAGTTTTACCTCCCCACTTTCATTTCATTGCTATACCACGTAAGAGTTTTTTTTTGTTGTTGTTGTTGTTTTCACTTTATTTTGTACATTTAATAATTGAAAATATAAACAATTAAAAACTAAAAAGAAAATACAGTTGAATAAAAACATAGATTTCTCAATTAATCCCTGAAACCAGGGCCTCCAATGCGGGAGGGAGTTGCCTAGTCATTGAGTTACCTCTGCTCCCTGTCAAATCATTTTGAAAGGGACAAGAGGCAAGAAAGATGACCAGTAAATGGCAAAGGTATAATGAACAAAATACAAAATAATATTTTTAAGGAGATTTGTAGGAAATGAGGAAACCATGTGTAAGAATTAAAAACCTTCTCTCTCCAAAAAAGGAATAGATATGAAATCCTTAAAACAGTGCTTCTCAAATGCCACTGTGTTCATGAGTCACCTGTGGATTGTGTTAAAATACAGATTTTCACTTAGCAGGACAGAAGTGGAGTCTAAGGCTACACACTGACCTGTCCCCATGTTTGCTCCTTGAGGCTGGTCTTTGGGCCATACTTCCATAGCCAGGCTTTAGAAAATTGTTAACTATTGAAGTGTAAAGCAGTTGGAAATGGTGATAATATTTGTTGAATCCCATGAAAGACCAAAATTCAATTGTCACAAGGAATCAAAAAAAGATTTTGAAATAAAAATGTCTTTATCGTGATTGTGAAATACAAAATCAAAATTAAATGTGTCCACATCATGGGTCATTATTTAAGTCTCCCTCCTTCTTTACCAATATATGTACTTTCGAAAAACATATTTATTGAGGTATTATTTATATATGATAAATTACATATATTTAAATGTTCAATTCATTAAGTACCAACATATATGAACACCCAGGCAACCAGCACTGCAATCAATAAAATGCACATATCCAGCAACAACAAAAAAATTAAATGTGTTCAAACAAATCAGCCATTACAAGAAAGCAGCTGAGCAAGGTTATTATCCACTTATACCTATTGATCCTTACATTGTTGTTATCACTCGCTATAAATATTTTTTGTATACACACAGTAGCAGGGCCTGATGCATTAAAAAATGGAGATTTTTTTTTAAATTTGAAGAGCTTTTAATTATTTTCTTCTAATTAGGAAAAGACTACCATCCATCATCCCTAGTGTAGCTTACAAATCTCTACTCTTCTTCTGCAGGTAAATAGTTGCAGATTCAAAGCTTATCATACCTAATAATTATCCCCAAATACAAAGATTGCGATTGAGGCTACTATGGAATCTCTGCATTGAAAAAGCTGGATTCTTAGGCTCATAGATTCCAGGAAACTTCTCTCCATCTGTGGGTCCATTATGTGGCCCAATATGAGTGCTGCCCCCTTTCTGCTGACTGGTTTCCCAAGCCTGGAGGCAGCTCACCACTGGATCTCCATCCCTTTCTTTGCAGTCTACATCTCTCTGCTTCTTGGCAATGGCACCCTCCTCTACCTCATCAAGCATGACTACAGTCTCCATGAGCCCATGTATTATTTCTTGGCCATGCTAGCAGGCACAGACCTCATGGTGACCCTGACCACGATGCCTACTGTAATGGGTGTCTTACTGTTGAATCACAGAGAAATAAACCACGCAGCCTGCTTCATGCAGGCGTACTTCATCCACTCTCTTTCCACTGTAGAATCAGGTATTTTGCTTGCCATGGCCTATGACCGTTTTAATGCTATCTGCAATCCCTTGAGATACACTACCATTCTCACCAGTACTCGAGTGTTAGCATTAGGGGTGGGGGCATTTATGAGGGGTTTTATATTCATCATGCCTGTAATCGTGCGTCTTTTTTCATTTCCATATTGCCACTCCCATATACTCTCCCATGCTTTCTGTCTTCACCAAGAAGTCATGAAACTGGCCTGTGCTGATATAACTTTCAATAAAATGTACCCTGTATTTATAATTTCTTTAACTTTCTTCCTAGACTCTCTGATCATCCTGTTCTCCTATATCCTAATTTTTCACACTGTCATGGGCATTGCTTCTGGTGAAGAGAGAGCCAAGGCCCTCAATACCTGCATCTCCCACATAAGTTGTGTATTGATCTTCTATGTCACTGTGATTGGTCTTTCATTCATCCACCGGTTTGGGAAGAATGTGCCACAGGTGGTCCAAATTATCATGAGCTATGTCTGCTTCCTCTTCCCTCCTTTAATGAATCCTATCATTTATAGCATCAAGACCAAACAAATCCAGGATAGCTTCTTCCGTCTTGTTTCTTCGCACAAATATGGAAATTAAACTTAGGTATGCATGATTACCCATCGACGATGGTGCAAGCATGTGATTTTTCTGAATGGAATTTCAATATATATCAAAATTTCCTGCAGCAGCCTCTGTTTTTCTAAATTATGCAATGCCATTTAGGAATTCTTATAGAAAACATTCCTTGAATTCATAGGTTTTCCATGATTTGGTTCATGGGTTGATTTGATTCTTTTCATCCTGTATCCTCTTTCTGAGTGCTGATATGCCTAAAAGATGAAATGCAGTCTCATATTGCAGTTTTTGTATATTCAGTGTATTTTTTTATTGCTACATAAAACAAACTTTTTTCAGTTTGTAGTAGTCATTTGCTTATGTCCGTTTTGACATGTTAGATATATCTAATGCTCATTTTCCTATCAACCTGTCATATTTCATAGGATATCATTATATGTGAAAACTAGAATGTAATTTATTTTACAAATAATTCACAATTTTTATTGGTCTTTTTAATTCAGAATTTAAAAATGTATATATCAATAATTTCACCTATTATTTACTTTATTTATTGATTTATTGGGACCATACCAATAAAAACATCCCCAACCAGGTTTATTTCTATATTTCCTTATTTTTTGAATAGATTATTTTATAAATCTTATGTTGTAATAGGTTATTATCAGAAAGAAGTTAAGGAATTTAAATCAGTCTGTGCCTGGTTTCATATGAATGGAAGTTTTATTTACTCAATTATTTGACTGAATTTTTAAGGCATTACTAGAAGACAGACTCTATGCTAAGCAAACCTCATGGTAACACAAGCAGGCAGACATAAACCAGTCCCTTGTGTAGACTACAATTCGTTGGGAATCAAAAATTTCAATAAACTCAAATTTTAAATAACTTCTATTATTAATGATAAATTGGGGGGAAAAAATAACAACTGCTTAGAGATTGGGCATCCCAAAAGAGCACATCCTGGTTGGAGTAAGCAAAAGTCTCTTTGAGAAAGTGTCACTTCACCTGCGATCTGAGAATGGATTAGGAAGTAACTAGTAAAATAAAGCTAAGAATATTCTAAGCAGAAAGTGATATGTATGGAGGTCTCATTTGGGATTGACCATGGAACCTTCCAGGAAAAGTGATGAAAAGAAGAGGGATTGTTCTAAGGAGAAGCTAGAGTAGGAAGAGGAATCCAGATCACACCACATCCTGTTCACCATGGAAAGGGTTTGAGTATCTATCCAAAGCATCATGGGGAAATATTGAACAGTTTTAGAAAAGGTAGTGTCATGATTTCATTGATGTGTACAATTATAGTTTCAGTTTTCATATATAAAATACATATAAGTGACTCAAGAAAGAAACAATAAAACTAGAAAGTAATATTGGTATAGTTCCAGAATGAAACACTAGCGTCTAAAATAAGAAAACAAAGATGAACATAATAGATATATATGAAACACATTTTGGATTGAAAATTACCAGGATTTGCAGATAGTTTAGAAAACTATATGAAAAAAAAGTTTGGGAACAACAAAGATAATCTTAAATTTTAGGATTATGTTATTTTAAAGAATATTAGTGCTATCAACCAAAATATGATTATTGACTGTGTGTTGTTGCTACTGATAAAAAGATTCAAATTTTTTTGGAAAACTTTTCTAGAAAGTTGAGGATAGTTAAAACTCCCAATGATGAAGTGTGACATTAAAATCTCCTAAGGAAATATTCTATGCTGTAACATTGAACAATCAAGAAAATACATTAATATATTCATCAGTTATGCATTGAAATAATTTTCAGTATGTCTTTCTTTTTTGCCTGATTATGCAGAATCATAGCAAAAAGTCATAGGCTAGTATGTGCTAAAAGGTTAGGAAATACCAGACAAAGTAAATAAACTGAAGCTGTTGACTCAAATTAAAGCCCGTAGAACACACTCATGGAAGAGACATTTATGGTTAGTTTTCTGTATCAACTTGGCTTGGTTAGAGTCCATAGTAATTCACTTGTACACTAATCTAGGTGTTGTGTTACTATGAAGGTATTTTGTAGATGTGGTTAAAAGAACAGTAGTTGACATTAAATTAGGAGATTATCCTTATCTTTGATAATCTGGATGGACCTCATTCAATCAGTTGAAAATCCTTAAAATTAAAATAGAGGTTTTCAAGAGGAAGATGAAATTCTAGAATTTCTGCCTCAATACTGCAACATCTGCTCCTGAATCATATTCCAGTCTGCAACTCTGCCCTATGGAATTCCATCTTGCTAGTGCCTACAAGGAGAACTCCGTTAAACTGACCAAGGCCTTTCAAGTTAAAATTCTCTTAGTTCCTTCATGATAAGACAAAAATATTCAAGCTACCATGTGTGGACTTTCACGTTATACTTTATTTGATCAGCTGTAGCTATGTTTGACAGGAGAATCAACCTGTGGGGACCAGCACTACTAGCACTTGTTGGGCAAACAGGAGGATGGGAACATGACAATATTTGAGGGTCCCTGAAGAGCTTTAACAGGGCTGATCAAGTAAGAAAAAATAGGATTTTGTCCAACATGAATGAAACAGACTACAGATATTGCATATTTAGATATCCACAAAGCATTTTCAAAGCATCTTTTTTTCTCTTTCTTCTCTCAGTTCAGGTGCTTTCCATTGTTTTGGTAAGAAGGGAAGAAATGAATTGACCTATTTATGTGTTTAAGTAAATCAGTTCAGCGAAGGAAAAAAAAATCTATGTAACAAGAATCTGAAGAGTAAGGGGGAAATTTACTTAAAAATAAGAGTATGACATAACTAAAATTAATGTAATAAATATAATAGAGTTCACATTTTCCTTTTAAAATGGTCTCTTTCTAATTGGCTTTAAAGAGATAATGAACATTTACAAATATAAGATACCTCAAAGAGATACAACCAAACTGATATACAATCTATATGTAAAGCAAGAATGCCAGGTTTTCAAAAGAGATCATTGAATAAAGAGAAAAGCTTCAGAGACTAATTGGATTCTTAAAACATAGAGCCAAAAAAAATCATTTATAGAATATATTAAGAACTGCTAAAAATAAATTGAAAAGACAGTTTGAACAAGTACTTCATGTAAATGGAGTTTAAATGGGCAATAAATATATGAAGAGTATTCAATTTCATTAAGCATCAAGAAGATGGAACTTAAAATCACAATGCAGTACCATTATCCACCAACCAGAATGGTTAAAATGAAAAAAATAAGACTGCCAATATTATGTGCTGGTAATGAGGTAAAACAAATGGAAGTCTCATTCACTAGTGAGGGAGCTTAAACTGGTACAACACTTCAAAAACTATATATATATCAGCAATATCTACAAATGCTGACTATAAGCAGATCTCACAGACCAGTAATCCAGTCTTTGGTATACACACTACAGAAATAAATATTTATGTTCATCAAAAGGCGTGTACTAGAATGTTCATGTCAGCTAACATTATCTGCAATCTCCAAAACCAAATCACTCAAATTCCTACCAACAGAACCGGGAAACAAATTATAGTATGTTTATATGATGAATATTATACAACAATTAGGATGAATGAGTATATATAAACCCAACAAAAACATGGGTGAATCTAACAAACTTGGTGTTGAATACAAAAACAGGCAAAATTAATCTATCCTGTTACCATTCAGGAAGGGAGTTAATCTGGGTGAGGATAGTCACTAGAAGGGGCTATAAGGGGTGTTACTTCAGGATCTGGAGGCTGGACACATGGTAGTTCAGTTTGTGAAAATTCATAGAATTGTACAGTTACGCTGTATGCAGAATATGTTTAAAATTTTTAAAAATGAAAAGCAGTTAAAGAAACTCAAATTGAAGCAAAAATAGGCACACATGCACATAAATCAGGAATTATACTATTAATATCTGGAAGTAAATTCAAAGGGAAAGATTAAATTGAAAATGCAATTTGATGTTTCTAAAATATATAAATTAAACATAATAGGCATAAACATCATTACCTTATAATATTCTAGAATATATAAGACAAAACCTCTCAGAAATGAAAAAAGTTGAAATGTAGTTGTAGTTATCAATTCTGATTGTTACATCACCTTATAATACATGAAATAATTTTCTGACTATTAGAGTATATACCTTTTGTCCAAGCCTTCCTAAAGAACATGGAGACAGTATGTGTTCTGACATAAAGAAGACTAATGAATTTAAAAAGGCTAAAACTTTAATCATTATCATTTCCTTTGATACTGTAAGTTCATTTGCATCAAATTATCCTGAGCTAAAGCAGAATACTTTTTATTTAAAATGCAAAACATTATTACAGGAATACTTGTTTCCTTGTGCTTTGCTTTATTATGCTTCACAGACATTGTGTTTTTCACCAATTGAAGGTTTGTGGCAATCCTGCATCGAGCAAGTCTATCGGTGACAATTTTCAAACAGCATGTGATTACTCCATGTCCCTGTGTCATAGTTTGGTAATTCACATAATATTTCATACTTTTTCATTATTTATTGTTATATCCATTATGATGATCTGCTCTCAGTGATCTTTCATGTTACTACTGTATTTGTGTGGGGTGCCATGAAACTTGCCTGTATAAAATGGCAAACAATCTATATGTGTTGTGTGTATTTTGACTACTTTATCGTCTGTTCCATCTTCTCCTCACCTCAGGCCTCTGTATTTCCCGAGACACAATAATCCTAAAATAACTTCTAAGTGTTCAAGAGTCACAAGTCGCTCAGTTTAAATCAAAAGCTAGAGGCAGCGGACTTGGCCCAGTGGTTGGGGAGTCTGTCTGCCACATGGGAGGTCTGCGGTTCAGGCCCTGGGCCTCCTTGACCCGTGTGGAGCTGGCCCATGCGCAGTGCTGATGCACGTGGTGAGTGCCAGGCCACGCAGGGGGGGGGGGGGGCACCCCAGCGCAAAGGAAGGTGCAGCCTGCCCAGGAATGGTGACCCACACGCACAGAGCTGACACAGCAGGATGACGCAACAAAGGGAAACACAGATTCCCGTGCCTTGGGGACAACGGAAGTGGACAAAGAAGATGCAGCAAAATGGACACAACGGCAGACAACCAGGGTGGGGGGGGGGAGGGGAGAGAAATAAATAAATAAATAAATAAATAAATAAATAAATAAATAAATAAATAAAAAGCTAGACCTCTTGTGCAAAACAATTAGCCAAGTTGTGAATGTAAAGGAAAAGTTCCTGAAGGAAATTAAAAGTGCTACCCCAGTGAACACACAAATGATAGAAAATGAAAGAGCCTCATTGCTGCTCAGCCAGCAGCCATCCACATTGAGGCCAGGCCCTCCACCAACACAAAGATTGAGAGCCACCGAAGCTTCACGTGCTGGTTAGCACTCCTCAACAATAAAATACGTTCAAATTAAGGTAAGTGGTGTTGTTTTTTTTCAGATATAAGGTTACTGCTCACTTAAGAGAATATACTATAGTGAAAATATAACTTTTACATGAACTAGGAAACCAAAAAGTTTGTGAGTCACTTTATTGTGATTCTCGATTTATTGCAATAATCTGGAACTGAACCAGTAATATTTTCGAGGTATAACTGTACTTAGTTTTCTTTCACCTGAACTTCTGGAATGAACCATCTTAGTCAATGAAGAAGAACACAATCAAAAAATCATCTTAAGCAGCTGAAAGACTTTGTACAGGTGTGTGTATGTGTGCGAATGAATGATAAATCTTTCAATCTTTTAAACTATAAATAACTGTCTCAAAATCTCCTTTTTAGCTCTCAAAACAATTGTAATGCAGTAGAATGAGTGTACTGAATTATTTTTTTTATCAGGGTGTCCATATATTCTTTTAAGTAAATCCCTGGCCTGAGCTAAGTGACTCTGTGAATATGGGATTTATGAAGTTTCCTTACTGAAGTCATAAATCCCTCATAAAGAATTTAACAAAAATTACTTGATGTCCTCACCCTAATATGCCCAGATCCTACCAAAATATGTCTCTCCACTGATCCTGTCTCCACCAGAAATATTCTCTTGCCCAAACTGACCTCATGAAGGAGAAAACTAGATATCCTTCCTGGAAGAAGAAAGCTATATAGTTCAGATAACTTTAATATGGAAACATGACTTTAGGACTGAGGCTGGCGTATCAGAATTAAATGGAGAAAAGAAAATGTACTTACCACAGAACTAAAAATATAAGGCATATAATTTCATACACATCTCTCAATGGAGAAAAATTAGAACTGGGATTTTCTATGCACTAATTGTTCTTTCCTCTGTACAAAATTATACAATGAGAAGACTGAAATATATGGAGAGAAATGCTTAAGAAATAGGAGTTAGAGGAGGTTTCCACATAACCATGTACTAAAAATTTCAGACTTATTTAATTGGGAAACTAGTATATTTCCTCACCAATTTTATATGGATAACAATGTGCCCAGATTACACTGCTTAAGACGTGGATGCTGAATTTATAAGCCAAAATCCTTAAATCTTGTTAACCACCAAAAGGCTTCCTCTGTCCCCTCATAATGTGCCTAGGATACCTCTAATTCTAATAAGCGTTTTAACAGAAAAGCCTAGTTCAGATAATTCCCATCTTGTTTTGCTGAGTTTGGTGTAGGAAAACATGCTTTGCAAGCTATGTTTGAAGAATAGGGGCTGTGAAAAATCTGAGTCTCCTTGTCACAAATTATTGTGACATATTATTCTCTCTCTTCTTGCTGGTTTTTAGGAGCAGTCTGCCTCTTTTATTGTACTAGATTAGGTGGAAAGGGCCCTTCAAGTTAAACCTCTATTAGTTCCCTCATGTTAAGTGAAAAATCCATGAGCTACCTGGAATTGACCTTAAAATTAAAGTCTATTTAATCATTTATATGAAAAAGGAAAGGGACATGCAAACTATGGCTGATCAGCATTAATGGCATGCTTGTTAGTCAGTCATGTAGTGGGTAGGGAGCATGACAATATTTGAGTTTCCTTAAGGAGGTATAAGAGGGCTGCTTCCTATAAGGCAAAGGTTCTTATCAAGGGGTATGTGAGCTTGAAATGAAATTAAAAAAAACATTCTTCTTGTGATGAAGTGTTGGCTCAATTGTCTCATCTAAGTTATGTAAATAGTATGCTATACATTTTCTTACATCCCTATCTTCATTTTCTCATTTATTCCCACTTCATCTCATAACTATTAGGTTTCTACTCCCCCAAATTTATTGAAATTATCAAGATCTACTAATTGCCAGAAACAATAGATGTTTTCCATTTTTATATTGCTTGCCTGTTTGATATTTTTCACTATTAAACTACAGCACAATTTATTTCTGTAATCTTTCTTTTCCACTAGCTTTTGTAATTCTAGATCCCCTTTGTCATTCTCCTATATCTCTTCCTAATTATTTTTCAAATCTTCTGAGAGCTTCTTTCTCTTCATATTAAAATGGGCTTCTTTCCCCCTGTGTTACCTTCACTCTGCATACATTCTCCCACCTTAACTCACAACTAAGGTAAGATTTAAACAATCACTTAAGAGCAGATATTTTTCAGATCACTAGGTCCAGTGCATATTTTCCCATGGTTCATTGACTTTTTTCATTATTACTGATTTCTTCTAAAGGAGCAGTTTCTTATATAATAGGTGAGGGTGTAGGAAATGGTATCTAGGTATATTGATTATATATGTTGCTTTTGGATTATCCATAATCAAAGTTAATTCATTTCCACATAATCAACATGATCATAATATGTTCTATTTTCTTCTCTATTAAACATCTTGTATCTTTTATAACTGAATTCTGAAATAGTTTTCTAGCTTCTATCAAGCATGGCAGGTTGCAGGAACTCTGAATGAGATATCTGTGTGATTCTCAGATACTGTGAGAACACAGAGCCAGCTGCTGATGGAGAATCAGCCCAAAGAAGATCCTCAGAATGGGATGAAGGTATATAGTTCAAGGTCACTCCTGCAATCCCTAGGGAGCCTGTAAGCTTGCCTGATTGTGATGAGAAATTCCACCAAAGTTACCCCTGTCAATGATGCCATATAACACATATTAAGAAACTCCCCTACTCTTAGTCGCAAACCTCCTGTCATATTTGAGGTGGACATATTTTGGAATCACCAAATTTGCCACTAGATGCCAGTGTGGCATTTTCTATAGAAAATGAACAGGCCATTCTTCTAACATGGGTCAATCAAAATGTTGATATATTTAAAAAATGTAATAGACATTTTCTAAAGGGATTGCCACAAAGTTTTTGTACATAAACTTTGCTCAGTCCAAAATCCAAAATCCATGGTTCAGGCTTTTACAACGTCATGTAGTTTTAGCATGTTCAGGTCTACTTTTGCTTACTCTTTCTATGCTACTCTCTGAATGACAATAGGTCAAAATAGTAGGCTCTCCATTTTTTAATCTCCTCTTTCCTTTTAGATTATTAGTAAACAAATGTTATAATGCTGAGGTGATCATACAGATAAGAATTATGATTTGTGATGATATATATATCACCCCTAGGTAGGGATGAATGAGTGTTGCTGAACTGACCACCTCGGTCATAGTTTATTGGAACAAGTCGCTTGGCAATTTTATCAGTACTCACATCAAAAATGTGCCTGTTACTTCAGTGCCATTTTTGCCATAGTCAATGGCTCCTGTAATGGTAGTCATTTCCATTTATCCTCACTCTGCTCATCTCCCCCACCCCCCACCAAACACTGCTTATTATTAGAGGAGCTAACATGCCAAAATTCTCAAAATATTGTTTGTTGTTGTTCTCACTAATCCCTATATAACGAAAGTGGAACAAAGTTTGGCAGCACGTCATTCTTCCTGAATTCTACTTCAGAGAATTTAGTAGTAATGTTTATAATAGAAAATAATGTTTAAAAATATATTGGGCACATATACATTTAGTTAAATTTGAGAGAAACTAATATTTCCATTATAGTTCTCTTTAATTGTTACTGTGATCGATCTGCTGCCACTTCTTTTGGATATATACAAACAAAACTAACTTGATTTTATGACAATGTACTTATAAATAAGCCATATTAAAAATCATCTTTATAATTTCATTCTTAATTTTTCTGGGCATGGACTTTCTAGATTCATAAAGCTTAGCAGTGTATATGCTTGTCTGTATCAGCAATGTAGTCTTTCCCTCTATGGATTCCTATCTATTACCTGAAACTCTGTCCATAAAGTTTTAATCACCATTTTCTGATATTACTTCTACCACTTAGATAAATATCTTTTTTAATTTTAAGTTTCCGTATAAGTATTAGGTTTCTGTAGAGATGTTCATTGCAGGCATCTGTGCTCTTTGGGATGTTTTATCTAGGAGCTCTCAACACATTTCTTTTTATGTTTTAAAGATTATCTTTGGTAATGCAGGATTCAGATCTTTTTCGGCACTGAAAATTTCTTGAGTCCAAAGTTCCCTGTGTAATCACACATTATAAGACTAGCTTTCTGCTTCTAAAGATTATTCTAGTTACTCATAGGAGTTCTATCATGATTCTGAGTCCAAGTGAAATAGCAATATTGATAAAGCTATTACTCCAACATTACCTTGTGATGGACTTAATTATATACAGCATTTCCCTTAGTGATTATTCAGTGAGACAATAATTCAATTAATGTCAAGAGAGAAAATCTTGAGGAGGAGACAAGATGGTCACTGAGTGAACTTGCCTTTGTGGTCTGTCCCGGAAAGAGACGGCTGGGCGCGGCGGCAGGTTCTCCAAGGCGAGGCTTTTTCGGGATTTTTGCAGAAGTGCTGGGACATCGATTGGGTGGAAAGGTAACGGAGAGGATTGGTCTAGTAGATATAATTTGGGTTCTATTGCCCGCAGGTGAGACCCGCGCATGGGCTCCTCCCTGTTGGGGGTGGGGGGAACTGCGGTCCTGTCCTGGGGTTCCGCTTTTGGATGGCTCTGAAGGGCTAAGGAGTTTGCGAGCTCTGGGCAAACTGTTGACAGATTGATGTGACAGATCGCCTTTGTGGATCAATTTGGGAAGATAGACGGTGTTTTGTTGTGAAGCGGGAGAAACTTTTGAGTGAGAATATAAACAATAGCGCTTCCGCCTGAAGCCCCACCCCCAAAAGCCCCGCAACCGTTCTCCAACCCAAATAGGCTGTAGGCAATAAAGAGAAGTAATTGGAAAATTGTTCTAGGCTGCAGCAAGGGGGGGGGGGGGGACACGTCTGGAAGCCGATTAGGGAATATTCTGCGAAGCTTGAGAATTCCGGTTTTCGAATCTGTTTTCAGCGTCACAGGCCGGGCTTCCGATCTGTACTAGTAAAGTGGCTTCGGTGTAGAGGCGCCCTCTAGTGGTAGTGGTTTGGAATCACAGGACGGGAGCTGTCCAAAAGCTGAAGTGAAAGATAACGTACTAATGAGTCCAGCAAAGTAAGTGAATTGCAGGGTTCAGTCACAATATAGAGTTTGCGGATCTGACTTACCCTTTAGGGTTGGCACCCAGCTGTGGGGATCCCTGAGGGCTGTGTTACACTGCGGGGCTCCCAGGCTTCCTGTTGACCAGATTGGAGGCTGCCAGGTCTGAATTCCCTAAATTCTGGTGGCCCACACTACAGAGACTCACACCTCTTGATTCCTCAATATCTCAGACTTTCCATCCCTGAATCCATCACGCACTGAGGTCCATCTGAGGTCCTTAAATGCCCTAGCCTTCAACGTTGGTGTTTTTTCTTTATCGTTTCATTTTGTTTTGTTTTAATTTTCATTGTGACTTATTCTTTAATTTTTTCAATTTCCTGATTGCTAACACCACATTATCCCCTAGTCTTCTCTCACAGCGTATCCTCCAAAGTCTTTTTTTACTCAGTTATTTAAGTTTTTTTTTTGTGTGGTAGGTGCTGTGTAGTGGGTGTTTTAATTCTGGTTCGTGTATATCTGTTTTGTTTTTTTTTTTCTTTCCCCTACCTGTTCCCCACCCCTTGCCCACCCTCTTTTCCTTTCTTCCTCTCGTCCCTTCCTCCCCCCCCTTTTATTTCTCCCTTTTTTTCTGTTGTCTCTCTCCCTCTTGTCCCTCATATTCTACTTAGTTTATTTTAACTCAATTATACAATAGGTGCGGCAGGAAACACCTCACATTCACTGGGTTTTCTCATCCTTCACTGCCTCATTTCTGTGTGAACTGATTTAGGCTACCTACACTATCCTCTTTCCCCTACATCTTGATATCCATCACCATCTACTGGCTCTCCTATATATATTCCACCTCCCACCTCCCTTTCTTCGATCCATGAAGGGTCTAAGTCTTAATTTCTAATACCTATGTTTTGTTTTCTGTCTGTTATCCACTCTGGAAACTATTACCTTTCTATTCTCTTTCCCTCTCTCACGAAATCAATAGCTTTTTAGATCATACCATATTCCTCCCATATTCAATCATCTACCTCATATTAGGTACTCTACCTACTGCTATAACTCTACACAATTTACATGAATCTAACCTCCATCCTCCCAGATCTCATATTCTTGCTTTGTTAACATATATCACCAATACTACTTTACACTTTTCCCTAGCTTACACAATTGCCTTTCCCCAACACTAATACTTTCCTTTAAAGTGAACTTAACCAACAACAAGAAACTAGAATAAGAAGAAAAAAGGGACAAAGAGAAGATATAACACCGATGCAAAAATAACAGCTAATTAACCTCCAAGAGCAGACAAAGAAGCTAAGGAACTGATTAAATCCGTCAAGATAAAGAGATGACCAGAAAGCAACAAAAATCTACAAACCAAACCAGTAATCAGGAAAACATGACTGAATCCAATCAACAAACCAATAATCACGAAGGGGAGCAAAACTTGGCACAAGGAATGAAATATCTCAGAACATTTATCACCGACAAATTTGACGAAGTAATGAAAGAGGTTAACAACATGAAGACATCACTTGGAGGGGAAATTGCAGACATACGAAAAAACATAACAGATATGATGGGAATGAACACCACAGTTCAAGAAATCAAAAATACACTTGCAGCAAATATCAGCAGACTAGAAGAGACAGAGCAGAGAATTAGTGATGTGGAAGACAGTACATCAGAAATCAAACAGATAGTAGAAGGGGTCAATAAGAAGATAGAAAAAATCCAATTAGGACTTAGGGACCTGAATGACAATGCAAAACGCTCAAACATATGTATTATAGGCATTCCAGAAGGTGAAGAGAAGGGAAAGGGGTCAGAAAGAGTGTTGCAGGAAATAATGGCTGAAAACTTCCCAAATCAACTGAAAGAGACAGATGTACATATCTAAGAAGCACAACGCACCCCAATCATCATAAACCCCAACAGGCCCACCCCAAGACATGTACTTGTCAAATTATCCAACGCTCAAGACAAAGAGAAAATTCTAAAAGCAGCAAGAGAAAAGAAAACCATCACATACAAGGGAAGCTCAATTAGATTAAGTGCTGATTTCTCTTCTGAAACCATGGAGGCAAGAAGGCAGTGGTATGATATAGTCAAGGTACTAAAGGAAAAAAATTTCCAACCAAGAATACTCTATCCAGCTAAACTAGCATTCAAACATGATGGAGAGTTCAAAATATTCGCAGACAAACAGAAACTGAAAGAGTATACCAACAAGAAACCTCCCCTTCAAGAAATTCTAAAGGGAGTTCTGCAGGAAGAAAGGAAAAAACAGGAAAGGCAGAGTTGGAGGAGAGTATAAGACCAACAACAACAACAAAAAAGACAAAAAAAATATATACAAACAAAATATGACAAACACAAATCCAATCAAAATATGGCTAACACAAATAATTCCTTGATAGTAATAACACTGAATGTCAATGGATTAAACTCACCTATCAAAAGATTCAGACTGGGACATTGGATAAGGAAATATGACCCATCCGTATGCTGTCTACAAGAGACACATCTTAGACCCAGAGACGCATGGAGATTGAAAGTGAATGGCTGGAAAACAATCATACAAGCTAACAATAACCAAAAAAAGGCAGGAGTAGCTATATTAATATCAGACAAAATAGACTTTAAATGTGAAACAATTGTGAGAGACAAAGAAGGATACTACATTTTAGTGAAAGGGAAAATCTGTCAAGAAGATCGAACAATCATAAATATTTATGCCCCTAACAAGGGTGCCTCTAAATACGTCAGGCAAACGCTGGAAAAACTAAGTGAAAGAATAGATACATCTACAATTATAGTGGGGGATTTTAATACACCACTATCAACTTTGGACAGAACATCTCAAAAGGGAATCACCAAAGAAACAAAACATCTGAATAGTATATTAGAGGAGCTGGATCTAATAGACATATATAGATCGCTACACCCAAACACAGCAGGATATACATTTTTCTCAAGCGCACATGGATCATTCTCCAAGATAGATCATATGCTAGGCCACAAGGAAAGGCTGAATGAATTCAGAAAGATTGAAATCATACAAAACATTATCTCTGACCACAGTGGAGTCAAGCTGGAGATTCGCAAGGGACAGAAGCCCAGATTTCACACCACGATTTGGAAATTAAACAGCACACTTTTAGAAAAACAGTGGGTCAAAGAGGAAATGTCAAAAGAAATCAATGACTACCTTGAAACAAATGATAATGATAACACAACATACCAAAATTTATGGGATGCAGCAAAAGCAGTACTGAGAGGGAAGTTTATAGACAGAACGGACTTTGGCCCGGTGGTTAGGGCGTCCGTCTACCATTTGGGAGGTCCGCGGTTCAAACCCCGGGCCTCCTCGACCCGTGTGGAGCTGGCCATGCGCAGCGCTGATGCGCTCAAGGAGTGCCGTGCCACGCAAGGGTGTCCCCTGCGTGGGGGAGCCCCACGCGCAAGGAGTGCGCCCGTGAGGAAAGCTGCCCAGCGTGAAAAGAAAGAGCAGCCTGCCCAGGAATGGCGCCGCCCACACTTCCCGTGCCGCTGACGACAACAGAAGCGGACAAAGAAACAAGACGCAGCAAATAGACACCAAGAACAGACAACCAGGGGAGGGGGGGAAATTAAAAAAATAAATAAATCTTTAAAAAAAAAAAAAAAGAAGAAGAAAGAGCAAAAATTGAAGAACTAACTGCACATTTGAAGGAATTAGAAAAACAACAACAAAGTAACCCAACAGGAAGAAGAAGGAAGGAAATAACAAAGATAAGAGCAGAACTAAATGAAATAGAAAATAAGAAAGCACTTGAACAGATAAACAAGACCAAGAGCTGGTTTTTTGAGAAGATTAACAAAATTGACAAACCTTTAGCAACACTAACAAAGAAAAAAAGAGAGAAGATGCAAATACACAAAATAAGAAATGAGAAAGGCAATATCACCACTGACCCTACAGAAATAAAGACTATCATAAGAGGATATTTTGAAAAACTATATTCCAACAAAAATGACAATCTAGAGGAAATGGACAAATTCCTAGAAACACATAAGCAGCCCATATTGACAAAAGAAGAAATTGATGATCTTAACAAACCAATCACAAGCAGAGAGATAGAATCAGTTATTAAAAATCTCCCAACTAAGAAGAGCCCAGGGCCAGATGGCTTCACAGGTGAATTCTACAAAACATTCCGGAAAGAACTGACACCAAACCTGCTGAAACTATTCCAAAAAATCGAAACAGAAAGAACATTACCCAACTCCTTCTATGATGCCAACATTACCCTAGTACCAAAGCCAAACAAAGACATCACAAGAAAGGAAAATTACAGACCAATTTCTCTAATGAACCTAGATGCAAAAATACTTAACAAAATACTTGCTAATCATATTCAACAACACATTAAACGTATTATACACCACGACCAAGTGGGATTCATCCCAGGTATGCAAGGATGGTTCAACATAAGAAAATCAATCAACGTAATACACCATATAAATAGATTGAAGGAAAAAAATCACATGATTATATCTATTGATGCAGAAAAAGCATTTGACAAAATACAGCACCCTTTCTTGATAAAAACACTCCAAAAGATTGGAATACAAGGAAATTTTTTGAACATGATAAAGAATATATATGAAAAACCTAAAGCCAATATTTTTTACAATGGAGAAATCCTAGACTCCTTCCCTCTAAACTCAGGAACAAGACAAGGATGCCCACTGTCTCTGCTCCTATTTAACATTGTCTTAGAAGTACTTGCTCGAGCACTGAGGCAAGAACCAGAAATAAAAGGCATTCAAATTGGAAAGGAAGAAGTCAAAATTTCATTATTTGCAGATGACATGATCCTATACATAGAAAACCCTGAGAGATCTACAACGAAGATTCTAGAACTCATAAATGAGTTTAGTAAAGTCGCAGGTTATAAGATCAATGCGCAAAAATCAGTAGCATTTCTGTACACCAATAATGAGCAAGATCAGGAGGAAATCAAGAAACAAATACCATTCACAATAGTAAATAAAAAAATCAAATATTTAGGAATAAATTTAACTAAAGAGGTAAAGAACTTATACACCGAGAACTATACAAGATTGTTCAAGGAAATCAAAGAAGACCTGAATAAATGGAAGACTATTCCTTGTTCATGGATAGGAAGACTGAACATTATTAAGATGTCTATCCTACCAAAACTGATCTACACATTCAATGCAATCCCAATAAAAATCAACGCAGCCTTCTTTAAGGAACTAGAAAAACTAACTATGAAATTTATTTGGAGAGGAAAGAGACCCCGAATAGCCAAAGACATACTGAAAAAGAAAAACGAAATTGGAGGAATCACACTACCTGACTTCAAAACATACTACAAAGCTACGGTGGTGAAAACAGCATGGTATTGGCACAAGGAGAGACACATAGACCAATGGAATCGAATTGAAAGCTCTGATATAGAACCTCACATATACAGCCACATAATATTCGATAAAGCCACCAAACCCTCTCAACTGGGAGAGAGTGGCCTATTCAACAAATGGTGTCTGGAGAACTGGATAGCCATATGTAGAAGAATGAAAGAGGATTACCATCTCACACTTATACAAAGATCAACTCAAGATGGATCAAAGACCTAAATATAAGAGCCAAGACCATAAAAACCTTAGAAAGCAGTGTAGGGAAACATCTACAGGACCTTGTAATAGGAAATGGACTTATGAATATCTCACCAAAAGCACGAGCAGCAAAAGAACTAATAGATAAATGGGACTTCCTCAAAATTAAAGCCTTCTGCACCTCAAAGTAGTTTGTCAAGAAAGTAAAAAGGGAGCCCACACAGTGGGAGAAAATATTTGGCAATCATATATCTGATAAGAAACTTATAACTTGCATATATAAAGAACTCCTATATCTTGAAAATAAAAAGATAAACAACCCATTTAAAAAATGGGAAAAAGACTTAAATAGACACTTCTCCGAAGAAGAAATACAAATGGCAAAAAAGCACATGAAAAAATGTTCCAAATCTCTAGCTATCAGGGAAATGCAAATCAAAACTACAATGAGATACCATCTTACACCCATAAGATTGGCAGCTATGAAAAAAACAGAAGAATACAAGTGCTGGAGAGGATGTGAAGGAAGGGGAACACTCATCCACTGCTGGTGGGATGCAGAAGGATCCAACCATTCTGGAGGACAGTATGGCGGTTTCTCAAAAAACTAGCCATAGATTTGCCATATGACCCAGCAATACCACTGCTGGGTATATACCCAGCAGAACTGAAAACAAGGACACAAACTGATATATGTACACCAATGTTCATAGCAGCATTGTTCACTATTGCCAAAAGTTGGAATCAACCCAAATGCCCATCAACAGACGAGTGGATCAATAAAATGTGGTATATACACACAATGGAATACTACTCGGCTGTAAGAACAAACACACTACAAACACATGTGATAACATGGATGAATCTTGAGAACCTTATGTTGAGTGAAGCAACCCAGACATTGAAGGACAAATACTACATGACCTCAATGATATGAAATAACCAAGCTGCCCTAGATAGCAAGAGACTGAACGATAGGCTTACAGGAAATCGGAGGGTGGAGGAAGGATGTGAGCCGATGTCTGCAGGGGTGGAATTTAAGACGAGATGGTGGTAAGTATGAACACAAAGAAGAGATAAAAGGGGGGCAAGGGGTTGCCTTTGGTTGGGGCTTTGCGGGTTTGAGGGTGGCTGGGGAGGGACGGATGGGTAACATTGCCCAAAAGTGGGGGGAGGGAGGGGTAGCATACGAACACAGGAGAGGGTCAGGTGTTGGTGGAGAGTAAAATGCCGAGAAAATCATATCAAAATATAATAAAGAGGGTTACCTGTTTAGAATGCTCGGAGGGGAGGGTCTGATGCAGGACGGGCTCCTGGGGAATGTCTAAATGCTCATTCTGCCAGAGTGGGTGACACCATGGGGTAGAAACCCAAGTAGTGAAAGTGGGGGTGGACCCACATCCTGGGGAGGACTAATGCCATTAAATAGAGGGAACTGTATCCCTCGAGAGAAAGGGCATTGGGGCAGTTGAGCAAGTTAGGCCCTGAACACTATTCCATCTATATCTGGAAGTGGCTCCTCAGGAAACGGAGGTTGGCTGTCACTGTTGGCACCAAGGTGGAAGGGAAAATGGACGTTAAATGTGTGGAACCCAGGTAAATGGGGGGTAAGAGAGGAGTTTCTTGAGAGTACACAAGGATGGATATAAAACATGTAATATTACACCATAACATATAGGAGATAACAGACTGATAATGTAAACCATAATGTAAAACATAGGATAACTAAGAATGTAAAAAACTGTGTATCCTAAAGTATGCACCATAATGTAAGCACAGATGTCACCTTGTTAGAAAGCTAGTGTCTCAGACTCTATACATCACGTTAAGTAAATATGATGTGAATAGGGTGTAAGAGTAGCACTGTGGAAGGGAAAAGGTTTTGTGGTGGATGTATGGGAGTGCTGTACATTATATATATGCATTGCTGTGGTCTAGGGCTCCTGTGAAGAGAAGCTGAATAATTAGGGGAAAAAAAAAAAAAAAGAAAAAGATAGGATGTAGAATTTTTTCCAAGTAAACACGTGTTCTTTATCTAACCTTTAAACCCATCGCTATATGCCATTCCCTAGTAAGGGACCCTGACATTATATTGGGCTTCAAATTTCGGGGAGTTCTGGATCACAGAGTGTTTCAACAATGGCAATGGAGGGATACTGGTATGGGATGCCATTGACAGGTGATATATGGCTGACAGGGAGCTGTACAGAACATATGTCCAGGGTGCATGGTAATGTTTGGATATACTCATAGTGGCAACAATTAAAAACTACAGCTGGAGGGGGTACTGAGTTCCTGGCCAGTGGTGCTCTGTCATGGTCCCTAGGGGAGCAGCGACAGTCTCCCAGGTGCAGCGGTGGGGACCGGGAGGGAGTGAGGGTTCAACAGTGAGCCCTGATGCTAATGACTATGCTTGTGAGCTGATAAGCCTAAAATAAGAACAAGGCCTAGAGCAACATTGTGCCTGGGAATTTCCTCCTGTCAGCCTTCATGTTACTCAAATGTGGCCAGTCTCGAAGCCAAACTCAGCATGTAAATGCAATGCCTTCCCCTCAGCGTGGGACATGACACCCGGGGATGAGCCTCCCTGGCACCGAGGGACCACTATCAACTACCAATGGATGATGCAACTGGAAAATGACCTTATACGGAAGTTTCAATGCGGATCAGCAGAATATCCCTGTCTACATAAAATAACATGACTTTAAAATGCTGTTTCACCTAAAGTAAGGGGGAAATGGAGAGGAGAAATGAGTTTATATGGCTACGAGTTTCTAAAAAAGAGTCTGGAGGCTGGCAGAAGGATTGCCTTTATGCACAACTGAGCAGAGTCAGAGAGACAGATAAAGCAGATACAACCCCCAGATATTGGTTCCTTTGAGGGCTAAAGAGACCCATGGGAGTTATGGTCATGGCCAATGGGGTTAACTACCAGGTCATATGGCCCCTCTTTGGAAATGGTGTTTATGTGTGATGAATCTGGACTCAGATGGGATCTCCCTTCATAAGACTTTCATGCTAATGTGCTGGAGGTGCAGTTAATGTTGGGGTTTAAGATATATTTAGGGGATTTGAATCTCTGGACTGACAATGTGATAGCCAGGTCCTGAGCCTCAACAGACTCCAGCACCTACAATCTGTTTTATTGGATTTACCACACTCAGCTAAGATGGAGTTGAAGAAGGACAACCACCACACCATGGAGCCTAGAGTGATTACAACTGAAAGTGGGAGGATTGCATCCAGCATCCATGTGGAATCTGAGCCTCCTCTTGACATAGAGGTGCAATGGACACAACCAATCCAATGTCCACATAGAAGAGGTGGCATTGGATTGGGAAAAGTGGACATGGTGGCTGATGGGTATGGGGAAAGGCAGGAAGAGATGAGAGGTGGAGGCGTCTTTGGGACATGGAGCTGCCCTGGATGGTGCTTCAGAGGCAATCACCGGACATTGTATATCCTCACAGGGCCCACTGGATGGAATGGGGGAGAGTATGGGCCATGATGTGGACCATTGACTATGAGGTGCAGAGGTGCCCAAAGATGTACTTACCAAATCCAATGGATGTGTCATGATGATGGGAGGGAGTGTTGCTGGGGTGGGGGAGAGGTGGGGTGGGGGGGTAGGGTTGAATGGGACCTCACATATATATTTTTAATATAATATTATTACAAAGTCAATAAAATAAAAAAATAAAAAAATAAAAAATTTAAAAAAAATAAAAAAAAAATAAAAAAGAGAGAAAATCTTAATTGCCTAAATTGAAGGAAAATATGACCAGGGCTATATTTGCTATGATATATGACATGTAATATGAAGAAGGATAAAAGAGTGAAAGAATGAAGTCAAAAGAGTGATAGTTGGAATGAGGATTGAAGGCTATACACTGAAGTAAGATGTTTGAAAGAATGAAAGTTGAATGCTGAACAGTAAATTGTGATTATTATCATGATTATTATTATTGTTATTTTTTGTCCTAGTCAAAAGCCTTGTGGATACAGGATTATAACTAATTACAGCTGAAATAAACCACAAAGATTTTAAGTTTTGAAGTGAAAAATGGCCCAGTGATGCGCTACAAGAAGTTGAGAGAAAGGAAGAAAACTGCATATTTGGAGGTCATAACCCCTGGACAGGCTCTCCCACCTGCAAAACCTACCATGTGGTCCAACAACAGTGATGCTCCCTTCTTGCTGACTGGCTTTCTGGGCTCAGAGGCAGTTCAATAATTGGATAGCTATTGCCTTTTTATCATCTACCTCTCCATCCTTTTGACAATGGCACACTTCTCTTCCTCATTAGGAATGACCACAGCCTTCATGAACCCATATACTACTTCCTGGCCATGCTGGCAGGCACAGACCTTGGGATGATGTTAACCATGAAGTCCATAGTCCTGGTGTCCTATTGCTGGACCAGAGAGAGATTGCCCACAGTACCTGCTTCACTCAGTCCTACTTCATTCACACACTGGCCATTATAGAATCAGGTATTTTGCTGGCCATGGCTTATGACCATTTTATTGCTATCTGTTCCCCACTGAGGTACAACATCATCCTTACCAATTCCCGGGTGGTGAAGCTAAGACTGGGAGTACTGATGAGGGGCTTTGTGTTCACTGTGTCTCCAATTCTGTCACTCTGTTGGTTCCCATATTGTCAGTCCCATGTTCTTTCTCATGCCTTTTGCCTCCACCAAGATGTCATGAAATTTGCCTGTGCTGATCTTATGTTGAATTGTGTGTATCCAGTTATTCTGGTTGCTTTGACTTTCTTTTAGATGTGCTGATTATCCTCTTTTCTTACATCCTAATCCTTAATACAGTTACAGGCATTACCTTTGGAGAGGAGCGAGCTAAGGCTCTCAATACCTGTATCTCACATATTAGCTGTGTCCTAGTCTTTTACATCACAGTGATTGGCCTGTCTTTCATCCATTGGTTTGGGAATCATGTATCACAAGTAGTCCACATTACCATGGGCTATGTCTATTTCCTTTATCCTCCATTCATGAATCCCATTATATACAGTATCAAGACCAAGCAGATTCAGAGGAGCATTGTTCACTTAATTTCTATGCACTGTAGGGCTTGAACCTTTATTTAGAACCTTGAGATCTTCAGGACTTCCAAGAATATTCCATGATTGGAAAAATGGAAATTTACAATATTGGAAAAGATGTGGAGAAATAGGAACACTCATTTATTGCTGATGGGAATGTAAAATGGTGCAGCCACTGTGGAAGACAGATAGGCAGTTCCTCAGAAAGTTAAGTATCAATTTATCATATTACCCAGTGACTCAATTTCTAGGTATATTCCTCAAGTAATTGAAAAACAGGGCATCGAACAGATGTTTGCATAACACCTTATTCACAATTGCCAAAAGATGGAAGTAATCCAGGTGTCCATCAACTGATGAATGGATAAACAAAATATTGTGTATATACAAAGTGGAATATTATTCAACCATAAAAAGTAATGAAATTCTGATAACTGCAACAACATGGAGGAAACTTGAAGACATCAGGCTTGAGTAAAATAAGACAGACATAAAAGGACAAATAATATATGATCTCAATGGCATGAATAATGAGAATAAGCAAACTCATAGAGTCAAAAATTAGAGTATAGGTTACTAGCTTATAGGGTAATGGTAGGGAAGAGGGAGTTAAGCTTTAAAATGTTTTGATAATGGATGGTGATGATAGTAGCACAATATTGTTTACATAATTAACAGCACTGAAATATATATCTGAGTGTAGTTAAAATGGGAAATGCAAGATCATAAATATGATAACAGAAAAAAAAATTTTTTTAATCCGTGGAACTACACTACACAAACAGTGAACCCTAAGTTAAACCATGGTCTAAAGTTAAGAGTAAAATTATAAAAATATGCTATCATAATTTGTAACAAATGTTCTACACCAATGCAAGATGTCAATAACAGGGGTTAAATGAAAGTCCTGTATTTGATGTGTGACATTCCTGAAAATTCACAACTTCCCTAAGAAAGAAAACAAAACCAAAAACCCTCCTGGAACCAGGCCATAAACCTTTTCCAGAGATACTTGACTTGTTAATAAGGAGTTTAGTGGTTAAAAATGCTGCTGCTGCCTCCATCCTTAAAAACCTTAATGTTCCAGGATCCCATGACCCAAAGGCCCGTTCTAGTCTAATTTCCCTCATCTTTTTTGATGATCAATGTGCACAACTGCTATTGAATCTCTTTTTCATCTTGACAATCTAGGTATTGGGGGAAATTTCAGATAAGAGAAAGGACAACATTGGTCATGGAAGCCTGCATGTTGCAGATACTACACAGGTTATCCAAAGCAGTGCACCTGGAAGAGAATGATAATCATGACCTACTATAAGAGCAGAGCAAACATGGTAGGACCCCTTTCCATTTAACACAGATGCAATTTTGAGAGTCATGTAAAAACCACTGGTATGTAGAGATCACAATGAGGAATGAGTCTAGCTTTCGGGTGGACACAGCACTCTCTTCCAATTCTGGAACACCATCCTAATTGGGTGGCTCAGGTAAGCTTCCCACAGATTTTGGGTGCATCTTGATGGTGAGACCATTTTACAAGACAAGTTTGAATGGATATTTGAATCAACTATGAGGCAGATAGTTACTATTGAGTAATGAGTCACCAATCAGAACTGCATGCTCAGTGTTAACAATGGTGCAAGTCAGCTGTGGAAGAGAAAGACAGATGTGGTTTAAAAGCTATGTCTCAGACGCTTCCTGTTAATTGCAGATAAGAACATATATACAGCATGAAATGCTAACCTGAATTCTAGTGTGTCTGAGAAAGAGAGTAAGAGTCATACTGTTAGCAGTGGTCATATCACGTCTAGGGAGAGATACATGTGAATAGAGCAGATATGGAACACAGATGATGATGGATAAGCAGGTTGGACATATTTATGAAGGAGAGAAGTAGAATTATGAAAAATATGGAGATATGTCCATGAGCAAAAGAAGAAATTATACCTGAAAATTTGTAAAAACAATAAAACACTCAAGAAAAAAAGAGCCACATATTTAAAAATCATTCTCAAGGAGTCTGCACTTCTTTTTGAGGTGATTATCAGATTTTTTAATACTAGGACTTTAAAACTGTATGTATACAAACTCAAGCTATTTGCAGTCTCTCATTTCATTGTATAATGTGTTTACCTACCTCATAGAGTGGTGAAGATTAGGCAAAATATTATATTGAAGGTTTTATAAATTTGATAGAACCCTCATATGCATCCTGTCTTATTTTAGAAGTTCTTTCCAAATTTATTATCTCTCACATACTGCATGGAAATTACACTGTAGACTTTTCACAATGGCTAAAATGATAACATGAACATTTTCTTTCAACAGTCTTTCAAAAGTCACTAAGAATTTTCATCTAAAGGATGTGCCTAGGACTGAGAGTAAGCTATCATTAAGACCATTAGAGATTTATGGTAGAAGTTGAAAGATTCAGTATTTACCAGAGGAATATCCACTGGAATTTGTTTTGGCTCTAGAAAGAGAACCAGTAAAAATCAGGGAAGGAATAAGATATTGCAGTCAATATAGAAATAGTAGAGGGAAATGGACTTGGCCCAGTGGTTAGGGCGTCCATCTACCACATGGGAGGCCCGCGGTTCAAACCCCGGGCCTCCTTGACCCATGTGGAGCTGGCCCATGTGCAGTGCTGATGCGCACAAGGAGTGCCATGCCACACAGGGGTGTGCCCCACGTAGGGGAGCCCCACTTGCAAGGAGTGCACCTGTAAGGAGAGCCGCCCAGCGCTAAAGAAAGTGCAGCCTGCCCAGGGATGGTAGGGATGGTGCCGCCAACACTTCCCATGCCCCATGCCGCTGAGGACAACAGAAGCGGACAAAGAAACAAGACACAGCAAATAGACAAAGAGAACAGACAACTGGGGGGGGGGGGCGGGAATTAAATAAATAAATAAATAAATAAAAATCTTAAAAAAATAGAACAGTAGAGACGGAGAGTAAGCTATATTCTCAGTTTCTTCAAATGGTGTTAATTCATTCACTATAAAAAGAGTGAAATTAGCATAAGCTTCAAAATCATGCATAGAACTGGATTCATTCAACAATGCATTTATTAATTTATCAATGATTTACTGTGGACCTAGTATACCCCAGGCACAATAGAAGACACTGGGTGTATGTAGGGCACAAAAGACAGTACATGCTTCACTGAACCTACAATGAATCAGGTGAGACTCACATTTAAAAAACCTACACACAAGTAATTCCTTGATTATAATTGCAATATTTGAGATAAAGGACAAGCAAGAAAGCATGTTATTAATGGACTATGATGTTGTTTAATGGACTACTAACTACAGTGGCCACTAAAGACTACTATAATGGAGATATGGACACATGAATATTCAAACCCTTAAAAAACCCAAATAAGCAAGTCTGTACAATTCTCAGGCTATATTCCCTCATGTGCTATGCTATTGCTGCTAGGTCTGTAATTACTTCATTTCCTAGCAATTCTTTCTAAAACCAAATATTTCACATTTTCAACCAAATGGAGGACAACTTGAGTGAATGAGATGATTTTTTGCTTTCCACTTCATTTCTTCAATGTCCATCCACAATAAGCTCTTTCAAAAAGGACTCAGTATGAGGCATTTGTATTATTTCTCAAAGCAGCATCTCTCAAGAACATTGCAAATTCTTAATTTTCAAAAACCCTTACCTCTGACCTTATCCTTCAGGTATACTGAAGTTATAAAGCTTTCCTCTTAGTGCCTGTTTTGCTTCTATTAGACCTGAGATTTTACAGGTTTTTTAAGTTCATATTTATACAAATTTAATAACAGAAAATGTATTAAATACATTGTTTGGAAAGTCTTTATATAATATAAAATAAAAATTTTGATCCTCTCTTCTACCATCACATAAAAGTCATTACTATTTTTCAGATATTTCAGATATTTTAAGTGCATTTAAGTTTATATTTCCATTATATGTGTTCATATACAAACTGATAGCCCTATGTTCATAAAGTTATTTAGCAAAAGTGTTTTCATATCATGTATATGGCACATTTTTTCTTTAAATTGCTATCTCTTGATTATCAACATGCCTTGAACACTTTTTCATTTCAGAAAACACCAATCTGTGTCATTTTTGTTTTTGACTACTATAGAATAGTCCATAGTAAAGGTTGGTTCTCATGTAACTCTTTACATACTGAAAATCATTTACTTTAAAAATAATCCTATTTCAACCATTCTAAAATTAAAACCCTTATTCATTTCTAAATTCCCATGCAAACATATCAGAGTATAACTCTAGAAATGTTATTTCTGGGTTAAAGGACATGAGCATTTGAAATAGTTTCAACAAAATAGCGAACCTACTACTATATTATACTAATTCCGATTACGACCAGTAGCACGTGAAAATGTATGTTCACCATAAATTCAGCAATAAGCAGCATTTTCAGTCTTTCAATCTTTCTAACTTTGCCATGTGATCCGTAACCACTCCCTGCCCTAAACTGCCTTTGGTGGTAAAACTTGTAGACTTGAGGTAAACAATCTCATCTGTCCTAACCTTTAAAAATTTTCTTTGAAGGAAGAGTTGGATCAATCCCTGGTGAATCTGCCTGGTCTTAACATTTTAGAAGATGGGATTGAGCACTGGAGGAACCAGAAGATAGATGTTGACCAGGAATAGGTGGGTAGCAGGTGCAGCGTTGTTCAGGAAGCATGCACCAGAGCCATGCTAATTATGTGCACATAGTACACAAGCACTGCACAGATATGTTATACACATGTGTTGAGGGCTTTACGCTTTCCCTCCCTAGAGGTAATTCCAAGCACCCTGTGGAGGATCAGTTCATAAGAGACCACAATGAGTGGATACAATTTTCTACCAGATTCTCTTATAGTGGAAATATATCTATTTTCAGGTCATGATTCCACATTTTTATACAACACTGAAAAACAAATGAAATTGGCCTAGGATTGGGAGGAGGGACATCAGTTTGTAGGGAGTCCTAGCAAGAGGAATTCGCAGATGCTCTCAGTCTTCAATATGTTCTTTTATGTGTGTCACTCCAGGTTGCGTCCTTAACGCCTAACTAGGCCAAGGTCTCCAGGCTCCAGACACAAGGTCTCCAGGCTCAGCCCAAAAGTGGAAGTGACAATGCAAAGCCCTAGAATGCTTTTAGTAACTGTGTCACCACAGGGCAGCTGGATCAGATCCGAGTGTAGACAATAGGATTGGGAGAGGGTGTTGTAGACACAGAAGGGCAGAAGCTTCAGGAGAACGAGCAGAAGGAATATCCGCATAACAGTCTTTTGTCCAATGTCAGTGCCGGTACCAGCGATATGGAGCAAATTTAGGATGGTTGTGTATTGTAGTGGGTTGTAGATGACCCTCAAAGTGATCCACAGACATAACCAACAGAACTCCTGACTCCATGATCAAAGATGAATGTATGGAAAACGTTTGCAAAAGACAAACGTCAAAGTAGATCTCATTGGCACCAAAAAGAAAGATTCTCAGCACACTAGGCAAAGTAGAGGTGGAGACACTGAGCTCAGCAAAGGCTAGCATAGCTAGGAAGAGGTACATTGGCAAGTGCAGAACAGCATTTTTCTAGATCACTGCCAGGATGAGACTATTACCCAAAATATTCACAAGATATGTGTAACAGAATGGAGAGATGAGCCAGGGGTACAGAGCCCCCAGACCTGGGAAACAAGTCAGCAGAAATTATTTTGGGGTGAATTGACTGCTGTTGAACATTTCCTTATGTCTGGAGCCTGGAGACCTTGGCCTAGTTAGGCATTAAGGACGCAACCTGGAGTGACACACATGAAAGACAACATATTGAAGACAGAGAGCATCTGCGAATTCCTCTTCCTAGGACTCCCTACAAACTGATGTCCTTCCTCCCAATCCTAGGCCAATTTCATTTGTTTTTCAGTGCTGTATAAAAATGTGGAATCATGACCTGATAGATATATTTCCACTATAAGAGAATCTGGTAGAAAATTGTATCATTCATAATTCATAATCTTTGGAGACTTCCAGGAAGATGGCATTGAAGTATTTAGGCAAAGTTCAAATCTCTCACAAAGAACAACAGAAAAAGGGCAAAAAGTTACCCAAGGGGGTTGCTTTGAGATTCTGCAAGTCAGGAAATTGCTGATCATCATCCAGGTATGAGCTGGACAGAGACAAAGAGGCTAAAGGAAAACCTGAGTTTTCCTTTGGCTGGGAAAGTTGCATATATCCTACCCTCAAGGCAAATAACCTCAGCAGAATACCTGGTTCACCTAAGCCAACTGAGTGGGAGGAAGCGTTCCCTGGGAGGAAGAGGGATCTGCCAGAAGGTGGAGTTGGTTTCTTTTCAGTGAGTTTGGCCAGTTGAGCCCTGCTTTGAATCTGAAAAAAGACCCTGCATAGCACTGAAGGGGCCCCAGGCAGAGGAAAGGGGGAATCTGATCAGGCAGACTGTCCTACCCAGCTGCCCAGGAGAGAGTGGAACTAGGCCAGAGGCAGGCAACTAAGCAGCCCGTAGGGAACAGGGGCAGGAAGGGCAGGTAAGCTTTCAGAAATCTGCTTAACCTGTGGAGTTGATGTAGCTAAGTGAAGAAACTCCTACCTTGAATATAGAGATCCCTGATTGAATTCTAAGCACCCTCCTGAGAGAAGGTATCCAGCAGAGTGATCCACTGGGTTATCAGGCACATAGCAGGCACCTATGACAGAGAAGTTACAGACTGAGAATTTTTGTTCTTGATTTTTTTATCTGTTTTTAAAATTTTATTTTTCTATCAATTTAAAAAAATATATAAGCCATTTTATTCACTAAAACCAGGTACCTCCGTTGCACAGGGGCAGACTACAGGGTGATTTTTTTGAAGAGCAGCTTGACCCTGACAGCTCCCTAGGGACCTAAGAGGGAACCCTGCTTTCCTAGGGTATTTTTATCTTTTTATTGTATTTTTGTTTCTTGTTTGTTGTTTTTTCCCTTTGTTTACTTTTTTCTTTGACTTGTTTTTCTACGTACTTTATTTCTTTTCTTTTCTTCATTTTTCCATCATCTCTCTTCTGTTGTTTTTCTATTGTTTTTCTTGTTTCATTACACTACTTTGGGCTTCATTTTTTCTTTTCTTTTCTTTCCTTTCCTTTCCTTTTCTTTTCTTTTCTCCTTTTTTTTCCCTTATCATCTCATGTTTCTGGCCTTTGAAATTCATTTTATTTATTATTTTCTATTTTGTTTCTTATTTCATGTTTCTATTCAACTTTTTAATTATTATCTCTTTGTATTTTTTAAATTTTTTACTCATATACTTATTTTTCTAGCTCTTGTACAGTTCTTCTTTTTCCTTTTTTATTATTATTATTATTCCTTTTCTTTTCTTATCCCTTTTTTTCTGGTCCTAATTCTTTTTAAAGTTTTATTAGACAATTGAAAAAATATAGACTAAGAAGAAACAAGTGTTAAAAAGGTGCCTTCACACACAATAAAAAAAAAAAACAACCAGCAAAACAATACTCTAGAGTAGAAAGAGAAAATAGCCAACTGAATATGCTCTTCAAGATAAACAGATGCCTAGACACTAGCAAAAACATATAAACCATACTAAGAAACAGAAAGACATGGGCTGGTCTCATGAACAAAATAAAAAACAGAAGGGAATGCAGAATATGGACAACTAATAAAGGATGCACAGATATTATGAACCAACCTAATGAAGAAAAGGAAGAGATAAAGCATATTAAGACACTTAAGACATTATAAATACACATAAAAGATAGTGGATATGATGGTGTTGAATGGCAAAAGATGAAAAATATGCTGGAAGCACATAACAGCTGATTTTAAGAGGCAGAGGAAATAATCAGTGATTTTGAAGACAATACATCTGAAATCAGAGAGATAGTAGAACAGATAGGTAAAAAGATAGAATTAATCCAGCAGAGACTCGAATTTGAATGACAACACAAAATGCACAAACATTTGTATTAGAGGCATCTCAGAGGAAGAGGAGAAGGGAAAGGGGGCCGAAGGAATGTTGGAGAAAATAATGACTGAAAATTTTCCAATTTTTTGAGGGGGATATACATGTTCAGGAAGTGCAGAGCACCCCAAACAGTATAAATCCTAACTGGCCTACCCTGAGACATATACATATCAAATTGTCCAATGCTCAAGACAAAGAGAGAACACTGAAAACAGCAAGAAAAAAGAGATTCATTACATACTAGGAAGACTTGATAAGATCAGCTGTTGATTTCTCATCTGAAACCATGGAGGCAAGAAGGCAGGGGTATGGCAGAGTTAAGCTGCTAAAAGAAAGAACCATCAGCCAAGAATTCTGTATCCAGCAAAGCTGACATTCAAAATGAGGGAGAGTTCAAAATATTCACAGATAAATAGAAATTAAGAGGATTTGCTAACAGAAAATTTGCTTTTCAAGAAATACTAAAAGGAGTTCTGTATGTTGAAAGGAAAAAACAGGAGAGAGATAGTTGGAGAAGAGTGTAGGAAGGAAGATTATAAGTAAGGATAACCAAAAAGTTCACTAAAGGTCACAACTGTAGCAGGATAGGATCACCGATGTGGGGTATCAGAAATGGAATAGATATGTAGGGAAGGATGCACCTGGGGCAAGCCTCTAAGATATATGAATATGTTCAAGTATTCCAGGAGCATTGTGCAGTGGATGGAGATCCATACAATATCTGAAAGACATTAAATTTCCATCCTGGAAATCCCTGCTACATTTTCTAATAGAGCAGCAAGAATCCCCCAATTACAAGGACAGTGCACATGAAGGAAGACAGACCATTATACCAGGTCCTTGAAATCAATGACTGTACATAGGAGCCTTTTCTTGTAAAATTGAAACTCAGTCTAATATTATATATTGTTGATGTTTTGCCTCCTGAAAACCTTTGTTGCTCAAATGCAGTCTCTCTCTAAGCCAAATTCAGTATATTTGCACTACCTCCCCAGCAGGCGCTGCATGACAAGTGATTCCCAGGGATGAGCCTCCCTGGTAAAAAGGGATTATTATCAAGCACAAACTAACAATGCATCAGGAAAAGATGTTGACCAAAAGGGAGAGATATTGAATACAAATGAGCTTTAATGACTAAGAGATTTTAAAGTGAGTTGGGAGGGCATTCCAGAGTTGTGCTCTTGCACATCTCCATAGGATCTCATTTACTGTCACAGTAAATATTTCCTCAATAGCAGGGCTCCTGAGGGCTGTAGAGACACCCAGACAATATAACAGGGCAGACAAGCTAAGGAACTCAACATCTTGTCAGTAGGCCTTTCTTTGGAATTTATGCTCCCCAGTGTAAGAGAGTTAGACTCATTTATAGTTTCCCTACACATGGCTCTTCTGCTCCTTTCATTTGAACCTATGAGTAGCAGTATACTTGTTAAATATATGTCCCAGAGACATAAACCTTTAGTTTGGTCATGTGCCAGTTTGAGCCCTGAATCTCAGCAGAGTTGCAATTCCTACTTTCCAGTTCACTGGACTCACCCAGGACAACTAACAAGGAAATGAAGATGGACAATGCTCATCAAAAGAGACAGATGGTGTCTGCAACTGCAAGCCAGATAGTTCCATCTATCTGTCCCATGGGACGTAAACTCCATTTCGAATAGAAATAAAGTGGTCATCACCATCCAATATCTTCAACGTTGGGGAATAAACAATGGAGTAAGACAGACTTATTTTTATTCTATTATATATTTATTATTATTCTAGAAACGGAAGAAATTTTATCATTGGTATGGGGTCAATGACCATTGGGGATTCTGAGGAGAAGGAGAGGGAGGAATAGGAATAATAAAGGCACATTTTCAGCACAATGGCATTTTCCTGCATGACATTGCAATGATGGATACAGGCAATTCTATATTTTATCATAACCTGTACACTGTGCAGGATAGATTGTAAAGTGTTATGTAAACTATAGTTCATAGTTGGTGGCAGTGTTTCAGTATGTGTTCATCAATTGTAACAAATGTACCACACTAGTAGGAGGGAATGGAGGTTGGGTCTATGTGAATCCCTTTTATGTTTTATGTAACATTTATGTAACTAAAGCTTCCTTAAAAGTAAAATAATAAAAAATAAGGGAAAAAATTCAAACTGTTCCTCATAGTGATTTCTCTGTATATGTATTGTAAGAATTGAATTGTTCCCATGTTTCTTTCAAGAGTTGAGTTGGAGAGTTTAGAGAAGACATAATTGGAAAGATGCTGACATAAAGAAAGTTATGATATATCAGAAATACTACAAACTCTCTGTTGAGACATGCTGGGTTTTCAGTGAATTATGAAGGTAGGTGTTATGAACTAGAGTTACTGCAATGTAATATAGAATTGCTCAGGGTGCAAGGACTCTCTACACATGTCCCTCATACTCTAAGCTGCATTAAAAACTGCTTGCTCTTCACTGGAGATACAGAATTATCTGGCTTTATTGGGATAAAAGAACTCTAAAATGGACTCAATTCTCCATGCTCAATCTATAACCTCCTGGATTATAACTTTGGTTTTCACATCTTGGGCCACAGAAAAAAGTCAGTGTTAATGGAAAAAGTATTTGCCCAGTAATTACTATTAATGGAAAGAAATACCTAGCCCATTCCCATTTGAAAAAGTCTCTCTTTTCACAATCTGTGTCAATCTGTCCATTGGTGCCTGGTTAATCAAAGATTACCATGGGTATGGGCACCATGAACAAAAGTTTTAGAGTATGGTCATGTCTCACCATGTTTCTGACATTGCAGAAATGATGACAAAAATTTTTATCCATGATGACCCCCTTCAATACTGCTAATGCCTTCTGAAACTTTGCCTAAGAAAGCAACCTCATCTTTTTACATTGTCCAAAAGAACTAGGTCTGTTAAAGAAGAGACCTCTCCATGCCAAGGTGTTCTGTGAGGAAACTCCTAAACCTCAGGATGGAAGGTCATTCAAAATTTCTGTGTTAGACGCAAAGGAGAAAGGAAAAGAGGTGATATCTCTCTCATAGGATGAATAAAATAGATTAGACTCCTTGATGAAAAAAATTTAATAAATGATTATAGGAACAAAGTGCTAGAGATAAAGAAGCTGGAAATCCTAAAGGTGAGATAGAGTTGACTCTACAGACATTTTTTTTTTAAGGTACTAGAAGTGCCTACAACCTCCTATGTGAAAAGCCAGCACTCAAACACTAAGCTACATCAGCTTCTCCAAGTTGTTTTTTCATTTGTTTGTTGTTTATTTGTTTTGTTTTTAGGAGATACTGGGGATCAAATCCAGGACACTATATGTGAGAAGCAGTTGCTCAATCACTTGAGCTACATCCACTCTCCAACGTGATTTGTAAACCTCAGACTTCTTATTGTGGGCTTAAGTCTTTAAGCTTGACTCTTTAAGTCTATAAAATGGGAAAAATAACACCTATAATAATAATTGATGGTATTAAATATAAGTGTATATAAAAGAGCCTTATAAACAGAATAATAATAACCAGCTAGAAGAAAATAATATTAGCCATAGTAGGGGACATCAGGTCTTCAAGGCAGTCCCATGACCTTCACTAAAGTTTATCTAAACTTTAGATATGACATAAGATAAACTTTACTTTTATTTTTTTTCAAATTCTACTCAATTTATTTATTTTTTAAAAAGATATTACATTAAAAAAATATGAGGTCCCCATTCACCCCCACTGCCCCCACCCCACCACTCCCCCCACAATAACACTCTCCCCCATCATCATGTCACATCCATTGCTTCTGGTGAGTACATCTCCGGGCATCGCTGCACTCCATGTCCCGTGTTCCTCACCATAGTCCACACTTCCCCACGTTCCATCCAGTGGGCCATGGGAGGACATACAACATCCGGCAATTGTCCCTGGGGTACGACCCAGGACAACTCCAAGTCCCGAAAATGCCTCCACATCTCTTCTCTTCCTCCCCTTCCCCACACCCAGCAGCCACCATGGCCTCTTTTTCCACATCAATGCCACATTTTCTCGATTATTAACCACAATAGTTCATGAATAGAATATCATTAAGTCCACTCTGATCCTCACTGTATTCCTCCTTCCTGTGGACCTTGGCTTGTTTGTGTCCATTCCACATCTATGTCAAGAGGGGGTTTAGATTCCACATGGATACTGGATGCAATCCTCCTGCTTTCAGTTGTAGGCACTCTAGGCTCCATGGTGTGGTGGTTGATATTCTTCAACTCCATGTTAGCTGAGTGGAGTAAGTCCAATAAATAAATCAGAGTGTAGGAGCTGAAGTCTGTTGAGGGCAGGGCCTGACTATCATATGGTCAGTCCAGAGATTCAAATCCCTTAGATATATCTTAAGCCCCAGCACCACCTACAATTCCAGTAAAGTAGCATGAAAGGCTTGTGAAAAGAGATCCCATCTGAGTCCAACTCCATCACGCAGAAACACCAGCTCCAAAGAAGGGCCAACTGACATGGCAGTGAACCCCATCTGCCATGACCATAGAACCTGTGGGTCTCTTTAGCCCTCAAAAGGACCAATATCTGGGGTTGTATCTACTTTATCTGTCTCTGAAACTCTGTTCAGGTGTGCATTAGGGCAATCCTTCTGACAACCTCCAGACTCTTTTTTAGAGACTCATAGCCATATAAACTCATTTGTCCTTTCCATTTCCCCCTTACTTTAGGTCAAACAGCATTTTTAACTCCTGTTATTATATGTAGACAGGGATATTCTGCTGGTCCACATTGAACCTTTAATTCAAGGCCATTTTCTAGTTGCATCATCAGCTGGTACTTGGTAGTGATCCCTCTGTGCCAGGGAGGCTCATCCCCGGGTGTCATGTCCCACGCTGGGGGGAAGGCATTGCATTTACATGCTGAGTTTGGCTTTGAGACTGGCCACATTTGAGTAACACGGAGGTTGTCAGGAGGGAACTCCTAGGCACAGTGCTGCTCTAGGCCTTGTTCTTATTTCAGGTGGCGTATAGGCTCACAAGCGTAGTCATTAGTATCAGGGGCTCACTGTTGGACTCTCATTCCTTCCCGAGCCTTACCGTTGCACCTGGGGGACTGCTGCTACTCTCCTAGGGACTATGACAGAGCCCCCCCCAACCCCATCCAGTAACTCAGTACCCCCCCAGCTGTTGTTTTTATTTGTTTCCACTATGAGTATATCCAAACATTTCCATGCCCCCTGGACATATGCCCTGTATAACTCCCTGTCAATCATATATCGCCTGTCCATAACATCCCATACCAGTATTCCTTCACTGCCATTGTTTAACCACTCTGTGATCCAAAACTTCCTAAAAAGTGAAGCCCAATATAATGTCAGGTTCCCTTACTAGTAAAATGGAATATAGCGATGAGTTTAAAGGTTAGATATAGAATACATATTGATTTGAAAAATTCTACATCCTATCTTTTTCTTTTTTCCTTTTTTCCTAATTATTGAGCTTCTCTTCACAGGAGCCCTAGATTACAGTAATTCATATATACAATATACAGTACTCCCACACATCCACCATAAAACCTTTTCCCTTCCACAGCGATTATCTTTTAACTTATTCATATCATATTTACTGAAACTGATGCACAGACTCCGAGACAATAGCTTTCAAACAAGGTGACATCTGTACTTACATTGTGGTCCATACTTTAGGATATACAGTTCTCTAAATTTTTTAGTTATCCTATGTTTTACATTATGGTTTACATTATGAGTCTGTCATCCCCTATATGTTTTTGGTGTAATATTACATGTTTTACATTCATCCTTGTGTACTCTCGTGAAACTCCTCTCTTGCCCCCACATTTACCTTGGTTCCATCCATTCAACATCCATTTTCCCTTCCCCTTGGGGCCCACAGCAACAGCCAATCTCCATTTCCCGAGGAGCCACATCCAGAGATACTTGCAACAGTGTTCAGGGCCTGACTTGTTCAACTGCCCTAATGCCCTGGGAGTCACCCTTTCTCTCGAGAGATACAGTTCCCTCTATTTGATGGCATTAGTCCTCCCCAGGATGTGGGCCGACCCCCACTCTCACTACTTGGGTCTCTACCCAATGGTACAACCCACCCTGGCAAAATGATCATTCAGACATTCCCCAGGAGTCCGTCCCGCATCAGACCATCCCCTCCGAGCACCCTAAACAGGTAACCCTCCTAATTATATTTTGATATGGTTTTGTCAGCATTTTACTCTCAACCAACACCTGACACTCTCCTATGTTCGTATGTTGCCCCTCCCTCCCCCCAATTTTTTGGGCAATATTTACCCCTCCGCCCATCCCCAGCCCCCCTCAAACCCACAAAGCCCCACCCAACAGCAACCCCTTGCCCCCATTTTATCTTTTCTTTGTGCTCATACTTACCGCCAGCTCATCATAGATTCCACCCCTGCAGACGTCAGCTCACATCCTTCCTCCACCCCCCCGATTTCCTGTAAGCCTATCTTCCAGTCTCTAGCTTTCTGAGGCAGCTTGCTTATTTCATATCATTGAGGTCATGTAGTATTTGTCCTTCAATGCCTGGTTTGCTTCACTCAACATAAGGTTCTCAAGATTCATCCATGTTATCACGTGTGTTTGTAGTGTATTTGTTCTTAAAGACGAGTAGTATTCCATTGTATGTATATACCACATTTTATTGATCCACTCATCTGTTGATGGGCATTTGGGTAGATTCCAACTTTTGGCAATAGTGAACAATGCTGCTATGAACATTGGTGTACATATATCGGTTTGTGTCCTTGTTTTCAATTCTGCTGGGTATATACCCAGCAGTGGTATTGCTGGGTCATATGGCAAATCTATGGTTAGTTTTTCGAGAAACCACCAAACTGTGCTCCAGAATGGTTGGATCCTTCTGCATTCTCACAAGCAGTGGATGAGTGTTCCCATTTCTTCACATCCTCTCCAGCATTTGTATTCTTCTCTTTTTTTCATAGCTGTCAATCTTATGGGTGTAAGATGGTATCTCATTGTAGTTTTGATTTGCATTTCCCTGATAGCTAGAGATTTGGAGCATTTTTTCATGTGCTTTTTAGCCATTTGCATTTCTTCTTTGGAGAAGTGTCTGTTTAAATCTTTGTCCCATTTTTTAAATGGGTTGTTTATCTTTTTATTTTCAAGATATATGAGTTCTTTATATATGAAAGTTATAAATCTCTTATCAGATATATGGTTGCCAAATATTTTCTCCCATTGTGTGGGTTCCCTTTTTACTTTCTTGACAAACTCCTTTGAGGTGCAGAAGGCTTTAATTTTGAGGAAGTCCCATTTATCTATTTGTTCTTTTGCTGCTCGTGCTTTTGGTGTGATATTCATGAAGCCATTTCCTATTACGAGGTCCTGTAGATGTTTCCCTACAAGATAAACTTTAGTATCACTTGACCAGTTACCAGTTTACTGCTGTTACACTTGGTCTGATCTCTTTTTTAAAATCATATTTAGGAATATATATTCCCATTTAGCTCAGCTATCCCATACCATAATTCAACATATTAATAGTCAGGGTCATTTGCTTTCTGCTTATGGTGCTTAAGGATTTGATACGTTTTTCAGCCATTTCCTTGGATTGCTTAGAATGCACTACTCATTTTTTGAGCAGTTTGTTTATTGATACCTTATTTCATGCTACATATTTGGAGATTTCAGATCAGTACCATAACAGATAAGATACCAGTGTCAGATTGCCTCAGTTGGAAACTTGGATCTCTCATTTTTTCTCTGACTCTCCATTTCCCCATTGGAAAATCAAGGGGAAGTGTTATGTAAAAAATAAAAATCTATATATAGAAAAAAGAAAGAATCAAGGATGTCTGACAAATTCTCAAAGATAAAGACAATCAACCAATGCAAGAAAAAAAGTGACAGTGTTTAAACTATCAGACCATCACTTTTTTTCCCTGCAGGATACAGACAAAATTTATTCAGTCTTTGTGTAGACTGGTCAGTCTGCCTACTATACTGGGTACAGCAAAAGATGGACCATCACTTTAAAGCAGTTACTATAACTATAGTAGAAGAGGAAATGTCAAAACCTGTTTATCAGTAGATAAACAAGTTCATTTTGATGAATAGATTAGTTTATAATTTCAACAAATGTTATTATAGTTGAAGAGATAATAATAATAATTGTAATATTAAGAAGAAGAAGAAAAAAAAGAGGAAGAAGAAAATTATCATCATTAATGCAAGCCAGGCATTTAATATTCATACAAGCATTATTCATTCAGGTCTTTTTCACTTCTCTCCATATAGATAATATTCATTATTTGTAATTAAGTAATTTTGTAATGGCTTATGATTTCCTATATTGAAGATATCAACTTTGAATCTTTAACCCAGCCAGGGTAAACTGAGTCCTGCTGAGTACTAGTATTTTTCTAAAAAATATTTTGACTCTGCTTTCTTAACCAAAAGGGATATTGGTCTCACACACATTAAAAAGGCTCACTGCTTCCCCATGAGCTTCTTCAAGCAATTTAAAAAAGTATTTTCATAAAATACTACTGAGTAGCTGTATAAACTGCTGGAGTACTGAGTATTACCTGCCAAAAAAGGAAGCAGATAAAGTTTGAGAGGGATTATGGTGAGGGGGAAAAGATCTGTTAATACAGTTTAACCTTTGGGTTTGTAATATTCAACCTAGAATCATCACTGTGCCATGCCTGTTGTGATCATTTTGGAGACATCAAGAGAAAGGTGAATAAACGTTGGAAAATGTATGATATACCCTGGCAATTCAACTTGGTTTAGGTGAGTGGAAATTAGTGGTCTCTGAAACTAATCCATCAATTTGAGATAATAAGCAGAAAGATGATTTTTATTTCTCATGCCACTCTTTGATGGAAATGTGCATGTGTACTTGTTGCATGATAAATTTCTTTTGCCTATGAAACTCCATTGATGTGATTTAGCTCCTCACATTGTGTCCTCTAAAAAACCTGACCCATTTGAACTTGTCTTTTCTCTCCTGGTTTCTCTCCAGCTTACTCTTTTTTTCCTTTTCTTTAACACTCTGGAATTCAGCTTGACTACAGTTTTTTTTGTTTTGTTTTGTTTTAGAATATATAATCTCTCTCTGGTTATACCCTTCAGCTCAAATGTCATCTCTTCTGATACCTTTCCCCACACATCCATGATGTCAGTCCCTTTCTATGGCAGCTTCCATTGGACACCCCTTAATAAAACCCTTGTCTTCCCTTTGTAATCTAGTTGTTTGAAGTGATGCTTTCTGTAGTGTAGTATAAGCTCCAGTAAGGAAGGCTGAGGGCTTATAATTTTCAGCATATCACCAGGGTTTAATACATGGAAAAGAGAATGAGAGGGAAGCCAGTAGCAAGGGAGCTGCACACTAATAGACAGTGCTATTAATCTAGGCTGGGAGTTCAATGAGGAAAAGACCTCATGGTCTCTTATCAAATGATGGTCTCTTTGAGGACAGAAAGATAATGTCATGCCCTTCCTAATGCACTATGCACAAACAACTGTTACTGCTGTTATTATCAGAAATCAGAGACTAGAGCTAATGAGTAAGATGTGAGACCTGAATGGGAAGTATTGTAAAGAGAAGTTAAAGTTTGCTGTTTGGTGGAGTAAGGGCAAGGAAAGTATTATGAAAAAAAGGAAATAAATGTACTGATTTAGTTTTATGTGTCAGGAACCCTTAATGAGCACTTTTTTATAAGTTTTAAAATTAATTCTTGAAATCATGGCCCTTTTCCCACCCATTTTATAACTTGAGAGAGTGAAAAACTGGCATTTGAAGTGACTTGCCTAAATCACTTAGCTACTTTGTGGCAAAACTGAAGTTAAAATTAGGAGAAAAAGGACACCGGAACAAAAATCATATAAGGAAACCAGTGATAATAGATGAGAAGTGAGACTGGAGATAAGACTGGGTCAGCAAAAGATAGAAATGAGTGGGGACTGAAAAGCATTTGTTATCAGAGTCAAGTTTAAGAGGGACCAGGCCCTGGGGTTATGGAAATGCCAGTATGGGATTGAGGGGACACGACTATGGAGATGGGTCTTCTGACTTGGCATGGAAGGCAGAGAACAAGGAGGTAAACAGATGGAAGAATGGAAGACAGAATTAGAACAGAAGTTAGAGGGATTAGGTATCTAGTGGAAAGAGACTGGATTTGGGGACCAAATGGAGGCCTCCCTGTCCAAGCTCCCCTGAATTGACAGAAAGGAGCTGGATAGAGGCAGACCCCAAGTGTCCCTCTGCCACCATGAGGCAGTGTCCTTAAGTCTGTGTCCTTAAGAGAGAAAGAAAATTTCATGATATAAGCGAGGGTGGAAAGAAAGTGCTAAAAATGAATTATACCTCAGAACCCCACAATCAGCTCACTTGAACAAATACCCTAAGTCATCCTCCAGATCCCATTGCCTGGACTTACAAAGCTAACTCCAATACTGTGAGCACCCACCTACCCTTCCATGTAATTTCTCTCAGGACTGGGTTCCCACTTGCTATTTGGAAAACTTTGTATTTATCATGAGTTAAGAACTAATCCTTTCCCTCCTGTTTTGCTGGTCATGATCTCCTGGGAGATACAGGCAAACTAGCCCCGGAGGAAAGTGTTGAACCAGCAGGCAAAATTGGGCTACAAGCAAAAGATCCCAAGGGGCACTCTCAGGAGAGCCATAAAACAAATTCTTAGAAAATATAGAACAAGATGATACATGTATAATGTGTTTGAACATTCTTTTGTGTGCTCATGCAATTGTGTACAGTTATGTAAATGTATTATAGAATGCATATGTATTCATAGATGTGTGTGTAGGTATATGCATAACCAAGGTACTTAGTGTAAGATTACATTTGCAAGTTTGTATGAATCTTTGAGGATATATATCTTTCCACATATACATGCACCAACTGAATGCACTAACATTCATGTCTAGGTATTTGCATGATGGCATTACATTTCTCTATACATATATGAATTTATATTATATGCTATTTATAGATTCTTTTAAAAACTCTAATGCTTGCCATAACTAATTCTTATATCCTAAGCCTTTTAGGTCAAGGACATTATTATGTCTTATAGACACAGACAAAAACTGCCTTATGCTAAAATTAGTAAAACTAAAACCAAAGGGACTCTGTAAATTTGCAGCTTTTACATAGAGCTGGAATTTTTTTTCTTAGGTTAGTGACTAGTAGAAATGCCCCATCACATCATTGTTTCCAAGATTCATGCATTTTTTTAGATGTACTGCTTTATTGTGAAAAATATTTAAAGCAATGTGAGTACTGCTTATTGTCATATATTTTCTTTTCCCTCAAAGGCCACCTGCTGCCATTCCATGTAAGAGATTCGGTGAAGGGAAATACAAATTCAGTCAGAGGTTTGATGTATATCATCTGACAAAGATGAGCACCAATATTTAAGTACCTAATCCTTGAAGTATGAATATCATCTATATGAAAAGCTGTCAATATAAAATCAGCTAGCTTAGTTTAATAATTAGCTGCATCCCTGAACATGTTTTAGGAAGAATTTATGCCATGCAAGAATGCTAAAGGAAGGTAATAACTGAAGTGATTGTGGGCATTTGTATATTATGTTCATTTATCTCCAGGGAGAGAAATTTTTTTCTTTATCATTGAACCAAAAAGCACATGCACTAACAGAAATATAAAAATATATATCATTTTATTATATATACATATTATATAGTGCATGTATAATATATATTATATAATATATACATAATATGTACACACATATCTAAAACAGCTGACAGTTCTTTCCAAATTTTGTAAATTTTTGAGTGGATTTGTTTCTCAACACAAACAATAGAACAAATATCCTAATGGCCATATCACATTTCAAAAAGCACACTTATCATTCACAAAACTCCCAACTGCAAACTTAGAGACATCTTTAAATATCACAGGCATCTACAGAGGCATAATACATCAACTTTCTTCAAGTCAGAGTCTGTCAAAAGCTTGGTAGTGATTCCAGCATCCACCACAGCTTTGCACATGGCACGTAAAGTCTTTCGTTTCAGACAGCGATAAAGAACAACATAGGGCCTGAACTCTGCTGCCCTCAACACTTTTCAGTGATTGTGGGCTGGCATCTAAAATGCAAGCTCTTCCAGTTTGGACAACTTCAAGAATAGAGCCAACCTTGCTTCCATAGAGATTTCTTTCATATTCCCCTGTTCCAAATACCTTCCAGCTTTAAAATCTGCTTTCATTTCAGATGATGATACCAATTTATACGCCTGCCCATCTTTTGGTTTCTGTGAAGCAAATGGCCCTGTAGTTCCAAATCGATGGGATTCAGTACTCTGAACCTGTTTTTCAAGCTTCTTTGGCCTGCCCCTTGGTCTCCTATCAGAACTAATGTCTTGCTCTAGAAGGGGAGCATTTTCACTACCTCTTTATATATCTGCATTTCATGACAATCAAATTTTGTGCTTCTGGCACTTCTAGTGTTGAAATACAACATTTTTTTTTCGCTACTTAGTGTTCCACAGAAAGATCCTGAGTTGTCCTAGTCTCTTTTAACAAATGCCTTTCTCTTTTCTTTCAGAAATCACCTTGGAATGAAACAATTGCTTCCTCCCTCTTTTACAGGATTAGCCTGACGCCAATTTGAATTTTCCCTGTTTCTATTCTGAAGAATTTCTCCTGTTGAAAACTTCAATCCTGCTTCTTTGCAGGGTATCAGGTTATCTTTGCATGGATTATAATAAAAATGACATTTTACAAATACCTGGAAGTGAGCCTCTAAGTATACAAGCCAGTGCTGCTACATTTTCAGCCACATTTATCAAAGGACTCTTACCTTCAAGAATTTCATTGACTAATTGGAAATTATTGTCACTGGCAGCTTTTGGTTTTTAATCTTCTAGCTTTTCAAGAACCTTAAGAAGTGATTTCACAATGGAATTCTCCATAATCCCCTTGAGGAAAATTAAATCTATTCTGCTCTGTTGGATGAGGACAGCTCCAAAGGTTATCCAACACTTGCTGCATTGCCGCTCACACCCTCACCACTGCGCTTGGCCGACTGGTGTTCTCCTCCCCCAGGCACAGGCACCGAAGAGCAGCTCCCGCTTACCTCTGCTCCTTTCTATGCTTCCTACTGCATCCTGTCTCCGGCAGCCACCTCCTCAGTCACCAGCCTCTAGTGAGTTTTTAGTCTAAATTTTTCTTTCCCTAGTTCTAACTCAGGCTTTTATGAATATTTAATCCTATTTTTCCAGCTCTCAAGAGTGCAGGAATCTCATTAGCTATGTTATTCTCCCTTTGGGTCCCCACCATGATGCCCTTGCATTGACCTTTTCTGAACTTGAGGTCAACACATCTAGTTTCACACTCTAATGTATGTTGCTTTTTAGTTGTGTGAATGTATGTATGTTCCTGAGCCCCAATGCCCTCAGCTTCAAGATGGGAATAATTGTATATGCTTCAAATGGAAATATATATATATAATGATTAAACTTATTCAGAAAAAGTATAAAAATCTGTAGAAACTAAAAATATTTGACTCGACTCTATCATAAGCATAATCCCATTCCCAAAGAAATCATTCTTGCAGTTTCTTTAGGAATTAGCCATTGGCTTTCCTTGACTCTCCCTTTTCTCTTGCTTTTCTCTCTGGGAATTACCATTGCTGTGTGCTCTTGGACTTGGTTCTGGCTCTGCTAGTGATCTGCTAGATATCTATTCTCTATAGAAGGTAGTCTTGCCCAGTCTCCCCTGGGATACCACCCCCATATCCAGATCAAACACATTTTCTTGGCCATAGTTGCCAGAATGAGTCCTTCATTTTCAGCTGCTCAGCTTCTCCTGAGAGCCTAGTTGTGTGAACCATTCATCTAAAAACAATAATAACAGCGTACTTGAATCATTTCATACTCGTAAGGGCTCTTGCATAGGTTGTCAGAGGAAATGAGTTGCCATGGATTCCCCTTACTTCAGCAATCCAATTTCATTTAGGTAAGGGAAGCCTAATAATTCCCACTGCTTTTACAGACTCTGTGATTTATGATCCTCTGTTCCCCAAATGTGAAAAAGTGATGGGCAAACAACCACATTGTACCAAGGAAGTCTGTTCACAAAAGCTAAGAAAAGACTGATTTTACATGTTCAACACATGGGTTTACCAATAAGCCATTTAAAGGAGAGGTTTCCTGTTCCTTGGCCATAGTGACTGCACACACCTCCACCCCAGAATTTTATTCTAGTTTCCATGAAATTAAATAGAGATTAAATGATCTCTGTTTAATAATAGTTTATATGTATAGAGAATTTACAATGTTCTAGCTATAGTTTAGAGTCCTGTCATGAGTTTCTTCTCTTATTTTATGTAAATATAACTGTCAATCAAGAATTAGAGCATGTGTTTTGTAAGAGGAAGTTAAAAGAGAATACGTCATGGATGAAAGACTAGAATAGAATTTGTTTTATTTCTTTGCTTGCTTTCTGCCATCACGTTTCAGGGACCGGGCTACAGGCTGCGGTTGCCATTCCTATACTCTTGACAAAACTTATTGATGTAAGTAGTGATAGCTCTTAGAAATATTGGGCAACTTTCAGTAAGTGGCTATGTACTTTAGGACCACTTTCTTCTTTAAATTCTACTACATCCTTAATGAGGAATGTGTCAGCCATTTTCATTTTAGGAGTCTTAGAGTAGATATGCAAATTAACACCATTGTATCTCAATCTTACAATGGTAACAAAAATCACAATTAAATTATTAATTATTATTATTGCATTCATTATACTTCAAAATAACAAATTGTAGCAATTCACTTTATAGAATTACATCATTCTTTCTCTTTAAATCAATTTCTACTGACTGCTTTGTTTCTCAGTGCAGGGTTACTCTATCCTGTTTCTTTTCATGTCTTATATATTTTTGTTGAAAACTGAACATTTTAGATAATTGTAACACTTCTCGATCTTGATTTTTTTTCTGGAGTATTGTTGCTATTGCTTTTTTTTCCAAGGTTTATTTTTTTAATTTATTTCTCCCCAACCCCTTTTTATTTTACACATGCTGTGTCTGTTCATCTTCCTTGTTACTTTAAGAGGCACTGGGAGCAGAATCCAGGGCCTCTGATAGAGGAGGAAGGTGCCTAAATGCTTGAGCCACCACCATTCCCTGCTTTGTTGAGTCTTTCCTTCCGTTTTAACTCTGCATGCCTCTTATTGAGTCATCTTGTTATGTCAACTTCTTTAGGAGGCACCAAGATCTGAACCAGTGACCTCACATGTGGTGGGTAGGAGCCCAGTCTCCTGAGCCACATCTACTTCCTGCTATTGCTTTTTAATAACTCTCCTGGACTCTGGAATTTGTATCCCTTGTGATGTGTGGTCGCCAACTTCACTGCTTTGATTATTTATTCCTACTTTTTAGCATATGTTCCTAAGGTGTCACCCATGTTTCTGCATAGTTTAGAGATCAGCAAATTATGTTAGCATAGTTTGTTCGCAATCACTTTGATCCAGTAATATTTCCACCCTCTGCCAGTGGATCTGTGTGTGAGTTGGAGACTGTATCCAAAGACCAGCCAGTTCTCAAATTTGCTGTGACTTTTACTTTCCAGTGGACACTCTTAGATTCCTCCTGTACATGCACATAATTTTCCAGTCAGCCATGGATAAATGGAGAGTAGCTCTTTTCTGGCTCTCTCAATTCCAGGATTTCTCTAAGTTTTCTGTATGGTTTGCTGCTTGTCTCAGCCTGGACCATGACCAATGGCTAGCAGATTTTGCATTTTCCTATTTTTACTGGGAATATTGTTCCAGATTTTCACTCTCAACCCCAACTCATATCTGCTTCCTTTAACAGAACCACTTAATGGTTTTCATGTCCAGCCCCATGCTGGTAACACTACAGTTCTCAAGGACCATTCTGGGGGGTGTCGGTATGGAAGCAGCTCCAGACAAGAAAGTCATAATCTCCCACTCTTTTTTAAAAAAAATTACTGTATTGAAGTATATCACTCAATTAAATACCATCTGTATGCTAATGACTCACCAAATTACATTTCTAATGTCAAATTCAATAATCCAAATGAAAAGTTGACCTCATCCTTTGATATCTTAGAGTCATTTCAAACCAAAATTGTTAATAACACTCCATGTTTTTACTTTATCATAATTGTATTTTTAAATTTTTTTTAAATTTTTAAATAAGTTTTAGATTATATAAATTTTACATAAAAAATATTGGGGATTCCCAGATACCCTACCTCCTACAGCTCCCATAATTTCCCACATTAACAACATCTCTCAGTGTGGTACATTTGCAAAAATTGGTGAACACATATTGAAATATTGTTACCAACCATGGTGTAAGTTTACATTAGAGTTACACTTTGCATCCTACAATTTTATAGGTTTTGACAAAATGTATAATGGCCTGCATTCATCATTGAAATGTCATGCAAGACAGTTCCACTGACTCCAAAATGCTCATGTTATACCTATTCTTCCTTCTCCATCCCCTCAGGCTCTGGTGGCCACTGCCTTTATATCAGTGACATAAGTTCTTCCATTGGTAGAATAATAATGTCTATTTTATTCCATAGCTGCAGTCCCCCCTTATGTTTGTTAATTCTTCAATCTTGAGGATTTTGGGATGTTGATGCGTACTCTTTTTTTTTTTTTTTTTTAAGGGAAACCTCATATGTGGAAAACTGTCACTGAGCCACATTAGTTTCCCTGGGATTTTCATTTGTTTTACTTGTTTGTTTTTATTTTTTTCAGGAGACACCAGTGTCAGAACCTGGGACCTCCGTGAGAGAGGTTGGTGCTCAACTGCCTGAGCCACACTGGCTCCCTACTGATTTTTTAATTAAAGCAATCAATTTATTTGAAATTGCTCTTTTAATTTAAATTTATTAATTTTCTGTGTTTCTTCTTTTTTCTGGGAATACAATTTTTTATTATTTTTTATTTTTAAAGAGGTTTTAGATATATAAATATTACATAAAAATATAGGAAATGTGATACCCACTTTTAATAATACTATTTTAATATATTTCCTTAGTTCTATTTCTCCTCACTGTCAGTTTTTCTCATCTCAGTAAATTGTGTCATTATCTGCTTACTCAAGTCTGAATTGGGTCATCTTTTATTTTTTTTCCTTTCCTTCTCTATGTAACCTGCCAAAAAGTTCCTTAGGTCTATTTTTTTTGTAATGTCTCCATCACTTTTCCATTACTGACATCAATTCTCATCTGAATCTTTTGAACACCTCACAACTGGCCTCTCCACTTTTCCCTTTTCTGCTTTCATGTCATTCTCCATGGAACAACAGTGATACTTTTCTTTTTCTTTTTTTTAAAGTTTTATTAGAGAAGTTGTGAACTTACAAAACAATCATGCAAATGTGCAGAATTCCCATAAAATACCCCTCCACTAGCACATTACAATTTTGTGGAACATTTATTACAGATAATGAGATACTTCATCAGACTATTATCTCTAATTATGGTCTATGCTCTTTCATTTTTTTTTAGCATTTTAATTGTATTTTTTAAGATAAATAAATCACAAAAAAGTTACATTAAAAAATGAGATTCCCATATACCCCCCCCCCACTTCTCCTATATCAACAACCTCCTTCATCATTGTGGCACATCCATTGCACTTGGTGAATACAACTTGTAGCACAGCTGCACTATCCCCCAGTACATTCAATGATTTAAGGCAGAATATATAATCTTTAATGATGTCTCATTACTCATAGATAAAATCGAAGCACTTTGCATTGCCTAACAAGGCACTGAGTAGTTTTATATCTGCTATTTTGGAACTGCTACTTATTTACTGAACTGTTTCAATACTTACAAGGGCTTTAAATATAAAGCAGTGCTTTTTCTGGTATATTCTTCTCTCCATTTTTAGCATGGAAAGTTTTTTACAGACCCTAAATATCAGGTAAAATACCTGCTGCCCCAGATTACCCAATACATAATAGAATCTATTTCATTATATTTATCCATTTGTACATTTGGTCTGTTTTTCTATCTGGAAAGGAGACACACAAACATGAGAAAAGCCCATATTTTTCTTGTTGACCATACTTTGCAAATAATAATCTGTAAATGAAGTCTTAGTTTGCCAAGGGACTGCTGAAGCAAAATACAAGAAACAGGTTGGCTTTTACAATGGGAATTTTACTTAAGGGTAAATGTTTACAGTTCTAAGTTTGTGAAATGTCCAAATCAAGTTCTCACCAAATTCATTTACTGCCTCACAGTCTCAAAAAACAACAAGAGGGTGGAGACCTAACCCTGTGTCACAATTCACTGATGTGTTCCAATCAAAGGCAATCTAATCAAAGGCCCTTAAATGAATTTAATGCAATCAAAGGATCTCATACCCAGAGGAATACATATTCAAGATCAGAATCTTTTAAGATTTACATCTTCTTCTGACCACATAACCAATCTTTTAACACCAGTATCCTATATTACCCTTTCTAAGCCCCAGACATTTGATGATTGCACTGCAAATCTCCTTGGTCTTAATACTGTATATGATTGGGTTAAGCATGGGAAGCACAAAGAGGTAGACTTTGGCTATGAGAATGTGGACAGCTGCTGGAGCATGCTTCCCAAAGCAGTGCTTATGGACAGCCACATCATGGGTACAAAGAATATCAGCACAGCACAGAGGTGTGAAGTACATGTTTGGGAGACCACTCCTGCCACTGTGGGCAAGATGAGCCCATAGGAGAGTGTAATGAGCACCAGATTCAGCATGACAGTAAATACCACCAATGTCAGCCCATATATATTATTGAAAGTGGTGTCTGTGCAGACCAATGATGGACAACACCCTTCCCAGAAAACAAAGGGTATTTACAACTTCAAGCAAGGCAGTTCCATCCATCTGCCTTATGGGATATAAGCACCCTCTCATTTGGAAGCAGCGTGAGTATTACTATCCCCAAATCCTCAGATTGAGGAATAAACAAACATAAGGGGGAAAGCAACAGTGGATTAAAGTGAGCTTATAATTCTAGTAATGGAAGAACTTGTAACATTGATATATAGACAGTGGTCACCAAAGTTTCTGAGGGGAGAGAGAGGGAAGAATAGGTGTAACATGGGGCATTTTGGGGACACTGGAATTGTTCTGCATGATAATGCAATGACAGATACACACCATTATACATTTTGTCAAAACCTATAAAATTGTGTGGCACAAAGTATAAACCATAATGTAAACTGTACATTATACTTAGTAGCAATGCTTCAATATGTGTTCATCAATTGTAACAAATGTACCACACTAATGAAAGTTGTTGTTAACTGGCAAACATGGGGAAGGAGCAAAAGTGGGGCATAAGGGAATTCCCTATATTTTTGATGCAACATTTATGTAAAGTAAAGCTTCCTTAAAAACAAATAAAGAGCAAAAAATAATAAAATGCTGATAGAAAGACAAAAGCTCTGTCTAACCTTATCTCTTTTACATCCTCCTTTCTATTCTATTTTCATTATATCTTTCAAATTTTATGGGATCAACAACATTGAACAAACAATTCTTCCAGTTTATCCAGCATTCATGTTCATGTCCAAACATTTGTATTTTCATTCTTCCAATTCTTCTTGGAATATTTCTCTTACTCATTGTCTCACTACCTCCTAGTTACACAACCTATTTCAGCCTACTTACACATTACCTCCTGTGAAAGCTTTCCTAAACCGCTGAAATTTATGAAGGATATCCCTTTTATGTGCTTCTTTAGCATACTATACTTTCACGACCATACTTTTCATATACAATATTGTCATTTTCTGCCTCCCCTCTAAAATGTGTAAGCTTACTGCCCTACAAATTTGGGTAATTTAAACACAATTTGAGTAAATTAATACTACTTGCTTTCACTTTACCTAATTTCAGTAACTAAATATTGATCAAACAAATATTTGTTGAACTTTTATTATATGCCAAGCATGATTCTGTAACTACAATGGTGAAGAGAAACAGAACAAAGACAGAAAATAGACAAAGGCACACTAAACTGCAAGGCATAAAGTGCTATACAGAAATTTGAATAGAATATTAGTAAATTCACTCTAATCCATACTCTATTCCTAAATCCTGTGGACCTTGGAATGGTTGTGTCAACAGGGGGCTTAGATTCCACATGGATGCTGGATCAATTCTCCTACTTTCAGTGTAGGCACTCTTGGCTCCCTGGTGTGGTGGTTGACCTTCTTCACCTCCATGTTAGCTGAGTGGGGTAAGTCCAATAAGCCAGATTGTAGGAGTTGCAAGTCTGTTGAAGCTCAGGGCCTGGCTATCACATGGTCAGTCCAGAGATTCAGGTCCCCTGGTATACATTAAACTGCAGCACCAACTACAGTTCCAGTAAAAGTAACAGGAGAGGCTTGTGAACAAAGATCACATCTAAGTCCAGCTCCATCATACAGAAACACAAACTCCAAAGTAGGGCCAACTGACATGGCACTGAACTCCATCTGTCATGACCATAGAAACTGTAGGTCTCTTTAACCTTCAGAAGAACCAATACCTGGGGTTGTATCTACTTTATCTGTCTCTGGTAATCTGCTCAGGTGTGCATAAGGGCAACCCCTCTGATAACCATGAGGTGCAGTGGCACTCAGAGATGTAGTCACCAAATGCAATGAATGTCTCATGATGATGGAGGAGATTGTTGTTATGGGGGGAGAAGTGGGGTGAGGGGGGTAGGGGGTAAATGGGGACCTCATACTTTTGTAATGTAACATTAAAAAAATAAAGACAAAAAATAAAAAATAAATTAAAAAGACATTAAACATTAAAAAAAAAAAAAGAAATTTGAAGCTAGGTAAAGGGAATAAAATACAACCAATTCATTTTTAAGGAGTTAGCTAGAGATGACCTCTTTGAGGAGGTAACTTTGGAGCAGAGATGAGAATGAAAGTAGGGACACGTCATTTACAGAAGAGCATTACAGGGAGAACAAATTGCAATAGAAAGTTCCTGAAGGTAAAATCTACTTTACTTGCTTGGAAGCCAAAAGAATGCTAGTATACATGAAATGTAACAAGCAAGGCAGGATTGAAGTTGAAGTGGTAGCTAAACACCAGATCATGTAGGGTCTTGATGACTTGTTAACTACTTTGAATTTTATTATATTTCCAATTTAGAGTTGACAGAAGAGGTGCTGAATGGATACAAGATTTCAGAGTTTCCATAATAAAAGCAGAGAAACCAGTTAAAAGGCCTTTGCCTTTTGTCCAGGGAGAAAAGACGGTGTCTTAGACATTAAAGCTTGATGGTAAAAGAGGTGACAAGTAGTTGGGCTTATTGGATTGGGTTTGGTTGTAAAGAAAGTAGTCATGGGAAAGTCCAAGTTTTGTGCCTGTGAAACTGAGTCATTGGTGTGGTCAGCACATGGTGGGGATCCCTGAGAAATAAATAAGTTTAAGGAAGAAAATAAGAATTCAGTTTTTGACATATTCATATAGGAACTTACAAGGAAAAATGATGGGAAAATGGTAACCATATGGACTGCAGAAATAAGGTGAGGAAGAGATAAAACTTTGGAATATAGGAGTATACGGCAGATGAGGAAATTTAAAAAGTAAGTGTGAAGAAAAGATTCTAAGACTGAACACTGGGCAAATCCAGTCAAGCAGAGGAGGATCCAGCAAAAGAAACTGAAGAAACAATGGCAGTAAGATGGGAAGAAAACCAGGAGAATGTGGTTTTATATGAGATTCAAGAGGGATTAATCAAATGTGGGTAATGTTGCTAAGAGAACATATGTATTAGTAAAAAGTAAGAGACCATAAGTATTAAGGATTGAGGTGAACGAGTGATCAAGGACTAAGCAATGTGGAAGTCACTGCTGATCTTGACAAGCAAAGTTTCTTTGGAGTAGTGAGGAATGAAATTTGATACTAGTGTGTTTTTGAAAAAAAGAGGGAAAATGAGAGAACAAATGGACCAGGGCAACAGAGCAAGATTCTAGGTAATGCTGAAGTTCATTTGATCCTTATACATTCAAAGTAGAACCAATCAGCATTTCAGTGTTTATCATCAGCTACATGTGGATGATCAAAAGCAGAAGAAATAATGTAGAGAGTTGTATTTAATGAAGTGGAAGTTAAGGTAGGTTAGCATGATGGAAGTTAAGCATGCATGCAGAAGAGTGATTTTGATGATATACTATGGAGCCTAAACTTGGTAAAAAGAAAAGTTAAAGCATGAGAGGATGATGAATAGTGCAAAGGTATCAGAGAACTAACTGATGGTTATGAGACTGTGTCGATGATTTAAGGTACAGGATACAATCATTGAGAGGTGGTCAAGACTGAGAGTGAGGTCAGTGCCGGAATTAATTGGGTGAAAACTGAAGTCACTAAGAATTATGTCCAAATTAGCAGTGGCAGGATTAAAAGGAGTTAATGCTAAAATCTTCAGTGAATAAAGTAGCATGATTGGAAAGGTGGTTGGTGGATGTGGTAGGTAAGGATAGAGGTGATAATGTATGCTGGCATGCCCTTGGGAAGAATGGGGAGGAGGAGGCAGGCGAGAAAGGCACTCCGGAGAACTAGCATCAGCTCTACATCACTCTGACAAGGGGGAAAAGAACTGTCCACATTTATCCTCTCCATTTCTACATCCCTCAGTTCATTACTCAACCAGCTGCCCTCTGGCTATAATTTAACAAAAACCATTAGCTAAAGCCATGCTTCTTCAATTCACCAGTAACCTCTATGGGGCAAATCCAACGGAGTGTCTTACGGTACCTGCAACAGTTGTCTTACGGCCACACTCTCCTTTTTTAAAACTCTCTCTTGGAATTCTTTATGCCAGTATCTGTTCATTTGCTTCTGATTTTCTTGACAGCTCGTCCTCAATCTCCTTTATGTAAATAGTATATATACTTTCTATATTATATTTAGATAAATGATTTATATATATACATATATGTACTTGTACATAATACATATTTACATATTACACAGTATTTTTAAAATTATTTCTTCATCTTTTTTATATATGTGTTGCTAATTTATAATTGCTTAACACAATTTTTTTTTTAAACCAACTGGAATGTGATTCATTAAGACTTGTGGACTCCAGTGCAGAGTCTAATCCATAGTAGGCATCACTTTATGTTTGTCGCAAGCTAAATCAAATGAATGAATAAATTATTAAAGTGCTCACCTCTTGTCCTGGCTAGTTGTGTCTGGAGTTCTGTGCTAAGACCCATGTTCACTGACTTTAGAGTGACAAAAGGGACATGGGGACTGAGCTGGTAGAAGCAAGAAGTCTATAGAGAGACAGTGACAGGGCTGAGGCTATTCCTCTGTGAAAGGAATTTTTGCTGAGTTTTCCTGGAAATGATTGCATAATAGTCCATGATAGGGAACAACAGATGCTTCTCCATTTCTACTTAGTGCAAAGCAGAGGAATCCATTCATCACATAGGTCTAATTCAATGTAATTTCAATATCTACATCATAGGGTATACAGGTGAGACCTGAAGAGGAAATTCATGAATGAAGGGATTATCAGTGTTTAATGAATGACTAGCTCTCTACCTTACCTATAGGACATAATTTTTTTTTCAATTTAATATTTGCTGAAATTTTAAGATGAACTACTGGAGAAGGCATTTGGTTTTTATAAATAGGAGAATGGCAAGTGGAGCCATGCCCATGTACAAGGACTTGGACCAGATACTTCATAATCCAACCAGGGAGCCCAGTCCCACAATGGGGAAACTCATCTGTAAACATGCCTCTTGGGGTGAAGATGAAGGAGGATTTTGGAAGGGTGAGGACATATCCTGTATACTGATGAAGACACAGGGAGCTGTCTCTTATTAATAGAATGATCTTTCCTACTATATATGCTAATACATCCTCTGTGCCCGGCACTTAAATGTACTTAATATATGTGCTGAATAAATGAATGACTGTTGGGTTTGTGAGGGAAAAGGGAATAACTTATGAGTCAGACTCTGTGGAGACCAGGCTGGATGAAGGGAGAGGGGCTGCCATCCTGACAGCTGTGGGAGGTTGATCTGCAGACATATTCGAGGAATGCCTGGCCTAGCCATGGAGGTGCTGGTCAGGAGGAGCAAGGCAGGCTTTGCTCCTGGCCTCAGTAAGAGAATTTTATAGGTGATCCTTCCTCTCCTCCAGGCAGTGCAGGTCCAGATACTTTCTCCGGCTCTGGCTCTTGCGTAAACTTGGGAGAGTTTTATAAATGGAAGAGATTTTGTGGGACCCTGACTTGCAAGGCTTCATTTTGCAACTGAAAATGCTGAGACCCAATGTAGGGAATATATTTGCCCAAGGTCACTGAGGTTGTTAGTTGGAGCCAGAATGAGAAGTTAGACCACCTCCTTCCAGGCTCACTGATCTTTTGGGAACTTATGTATACCCTTCTTATATTTTCTCCTTCTCTCATACGCTCCCCCACTGTCTGTCCCTGAAACTCTGGCACAGCATGGTAGGGGAGTCTCACCAGCAGCTGGAAATTTTTAGAAGGTGAAGCCCTTATAGTTTGTGTTGAGGAAGGAAGAAGGTAGGTGAGGATGGGCAAAGAGGGCAGTAAAAGGCATGAGCTGTGGCTGTCAGTGCAGGATTTATCCTCCTTCCTCCTCTGTTCATGTAACACACTGTGGTTACAGCTGTGAGAATCTGAGAACAAACTAAATGTCACCAGGGTGGGAGCCCTGTGGGAGGGGCTTCTCATTACTTTTTCTCTTTCCTCCCACAGGTTCAGTTGAGGCTGAAGAGTCCTAACATTATGTGATTCACCGTCCAGGCTTTTGCTGCTGATGGATATCTGATATAGAACAAGCAGTGCTGTCTCAACCCACTTCTCCTTCTCTGTGAAGAAACTGATACCTGTCATGTGACCTCATTTCTTTTTCCCTTTGTCAGTTAGAATGGACACATAGTTTGCCAGAGGGTCAGGATACAGTATAAGAATGGGATTGCCTATGAAACCTCCCAGCTGGCTTCTAAATTGCTCATCTGCTCTGTAATGCAGTGATCATCACAACCACCACTCCCACAGGTGCCTCTCATTCCTATATTATTTTCCTGACTATTTCTTCTTTTTTTTTTTTTTGAACTTTTTTTTAATTCATTTTTTAAAAATTATTACATTCAAAAAATATGAAGTCCCATTCAACCCCACCGCCCCCACCCCCACTCCCCCCACAGCAACACTCTTTCCCATCATCATGACACATCCATTGCATTTGGTAAGTACATCTCTGGGCATCACTGCACTTCATAGTTAATGGTCCACATCATAGCCCACACTCTCTCACATTCCATCCAGTGGGCCCTGGGGGGATCTACAATGTCCCATAATTGTCCGTGAAGCACCACCCAGGACAACTCCAAGTTCACATCTCATCTCTTCCTCCCATTCCCCGCACCCAGCAGCCACCTGACTATTTCTTTTTATCATAACATTCATTTGCCCTCAGTCTCTGCCAGCTTCGATGTCTTTGTGTCCAAATGCCAACCAGATTACAACTTTCCAAGTATACTGCTAACTACAAATACATATCTCTCAGGTTTATGCAAGGCTTTTGACTCACACCACACAATCAGTAAGCTCTTAGACAAACAACCATTCATTTTTCCTCTATTCTTCCATTATTTAATAATCTGGTAACAAATATCATTATCTTTTAGAAAAATCAATTTGTATTTCTTCTTCAATCTATGAAACAGAACCCGGATTACATGGGCAGTTCCTCTTCCCTTCTTCTCTTTCAAAACACACACACATACACACAGAGTGTGTGAAGCCAGTATTATATCTTTCAAGTATGATTGGTTGATAAGTGTTGTGTGTGGGTGAACCTCAGACCAGGGCATAGAGATCCAAAGTGAGGACAGAGACCCAAGATGCCCATGACATGCTCATGTGATCAGAACATAATCAAATACATTGGGATAGATAAATAACTAGTGGTCATGGACAGAGTGTAGGCAGGCAGAGTCAGGGTGGCATGACATGATGCAGCGGGTAGGAGATCTTATCAAATTGTGCAGGAGGAGGAAGGTGAAAATTCCCATTCAGGCTTGCAGAAAAATTTGAGAAAATTTTCCTTGTATTGAGAACCTAAACTTGGCCATGCCATAGAGAATATCTGGTTAGGGATGGCATAGTAGCAACAATGTCTGATGCTATTATTACCATTAATAACAACTTTTACTATTATTTGAGGCATTGAACACATGAGAGAGAATTTTTTTTTTTTTTTTTTTTTTTTTGGCTCAGTGTCTCCATGAGAGAGCATAACTGGCTAGCCCCTTGAACATGAGGAGCACAGCTGGGTCTATTCTGTATCAGAGCTTGAGAAAGCCCATGAGAGACAGAAAGGGATGGATTTGAACCTGGCATGCTTTTTAAGGGCTTAGGATAAGTTATATTTATAGGAATTTCTAACCCAAATTGGTAACCGGATCACCAAGTCATGCTTGACAAAGTGTGAGATGACACCTGGAAAAAGGAAGCAGCCCCAGCAATATTCATGGCTGAGATTTCCAGTGTGATCATGAAGAGGCTTCAGTCTAAAAGATGGACCTAAATACAGAACAGTCTCTCCTCCTCCATCTGTAACCCAAGGCAAGAAAGTCCATCTCTTCTTCCAGCACTGTCTTCCCTGTCCTCTACATGCCCTGCCTTTCTCTGAAAACTGCCAGCCAGTTCTTTATTCCTCTGAAAATAATATCCACCCCAACCTCCAATCTCTCTCTCTCATGTATGCAAACATACACACAACAGACACATCCACACCCACACAAACCCATGTAAAACATTGAAACTGATGGAGAGAGATTATATTTTTTCTTCAGATTTTCAGACTTTAAAGAAGATAACTTTTGAGAGTACAGGTCTTTTCGGGGTCCTTCAGTCTTAATTATACTAACCAAGCTTTGAGTACCCAGTCTGACAGATTCCTACCGGAGTTTCTCAGTCTCTCCTGACTCGCTTTTAGGGTTCCTGTGACCCCTAAATGGCTACCAGTTCAGCTCCCTCTTCCTCAACCCAAGGTCCAGGCCTGTTAGAATGAGGTTTCACCAGAAGAACTCCATACTGAGGTGTGGAGTTGATTTGGATCTTTTAGGATAACAAGACCTCCAGAGGGTAGGATGGCTAAACACACCCTCTGATCTGGTCCTGAATCTTTAAAAAAGCTTCATGTCATAGTTTATTTTGTCCTCTTCCCTGTGTCTTCTATGTGAGACCTGCATCTATGTGAACACAGAGAGTCTGGAATGACTTCAAAGAAGAAAGCTCCATGCTGTCCCAGAGATACTTTCACAAAGACCTTTTTTTTCTCCTAACAACCTTCCTTTCTCCAGTCATTCTGGATAAGAACCAGTTTTCAACTTCGTTGTTGTATTTTATCAGAGAGGCCTCTTCTAGGAAACCCTGACCCCTTTGGGCTAAGGCCTGCCTGTCTTCTTTTGTTTGTCTGTCTCTAGTCATGGCCCATCAAACTAGATCACTCATACAACTGACTTGCCAAACCAGGTTTGACATCTCCCAAACTTTTTTCTAAGCCAGTCTGCTTCAAGAAATCATTATAAAGAAGAGGCAACTTCCCTGGGCCTGAATTCAATCCTTGCCCCCAAGTCTGTTATATTCATATTATGGCTCACTGTATGGGCCCTGTGTGAAGTGTTACAGGATGCCAAGAACTAGATATTACCTCTAGTGACAAGAGGCAATTACTGCAATATGTTGAAGTAATGATACTAGGAGTTTAACAATCCTTTAAAGTGCTTTAAGCATAATAACAAAAATAGACAAGAGTTTTAGGATGCTAGAGGAATGGGAAATTTGGGAAACTCTTGTGATAATTCCAATGATAGATGAAAAGAGAGTTCATTCTACAGGATTGGCAAACTGTTAGGGTGTGACTCAAATCTGACAAAAGACAGGCTGAGATAAAACGTAAAAATGGTGTTGGAGGAGAAGAGGAAATATTTACCAACATATCTTATGAAGTCAGAAAATTTCTGATTTCAAAACACAAAGGTATTGTAACAGTTTGATATGGTTATGAAATCCAAAAATAGATATTGGATTATGTTTGTAATCTGAGCTTTATCTGGGCATGATTGAATTATGATTAGGGCTTTGAGTCCCCACCCATTGGTGGATGGGGATTCATAGATAAAATGCTTGGCAAAGAACAGAGTTGAGGGTTGGAGTTTGATGCTGAAGTCTTAAACTGGAGCCCCAGGGAAAGAGACAGAGCCATTCGCCTGAGCATCTGCAGGTGACCTTGTGGAGAGAGACAAAGCCTAGAGAGCCTCATAGTCAACAGCTGACCTTGTGGAGGAAACATAGGAGCTAAGCCTAGAGTAACCCAGGAAGCCTGAACCCTCCCTGACATCAGAAGCCATCTTTCTCCAACATGCAGAAATAGACTTTGGTGAGGGAAGTAACTTATGCTTAATGGCCTGGTAACTGTAAGCGCCTACGCTAAATAAATACCTTTTATAATGTCCAGCAGATTTCTGGTATTTTGCATCAGCACCCCTTTGGCCGACTAAAGAGGTATTTAAAAGAAAACAAGATTACATACCTATGCTACCCATGCTATTATTTGTCTTAACTAAATAACATCAAATGAATCCAGTAAGTTGAAATAGGTCAACTATCAGTATTTGAAAAAGACTACAAATATTTCAAAGAGAAAACATTAAACTTGCAAACAAATGGTGCTAGTAGAAATGGATATCTACACAGAGTTAAAATGCACTTCAAACCTTCCTAATATTTTATGCAAAACTTAATTTTGAAAGTGAAAAATACATATAGGAACCTACTAAAACTGTAATTAAGCTGTAAAGAATCCTGAAAAATGCAGAGAAAATCTTTGTGACCATTTTAGAACCAATTAGCAAAAACATGAATATTAATTAACAAATTAAAGTTTATCAGAGTTAAAGTCTCATATTAGGGAAATGAAAAGGCAAAGTAGACATTAAGCAAATAAATATTTACAATGTGTGCATTTGACAAAATGCTTGTATAAACAACTCTTACAACTCAATAATACAAAGAAGTGGATGTAGCTCAAGTGGTTGAGTGCTGCTTGCCTTGTACATGGTCTCTGCTACCTCCTAAAAACAAAACAAACAAAAACAAAAAAAACAACTCATTGGGGAGCAGATGTAGCTCAGTGTTTGAGCACCTGCTTTCCATGTATGAGGTCATGGCTTCAATCCCCGGTACCTCCTAAAAAAAGAAAAAATAATAATATAAACAATTCAATTAAATGGACAAAAGTTAATCCAATCAGTTTCAAAAAGAAAGATGTGCTAATGTCCAGTAAGCATGTGAAAAGGTGCTTGAATCATTAGTTATCAAATAAATGCAAATTAAACCTCCATGAACAATTTATACCTTGCAGAATGGTTATAACTTAAAATATGGACAAAACTATTTGTCATTGTGTGAATGTAGATCACCTGAGACTCTCTTCTTTAATGAAATTCTTCAACAACCTTGGAAAACAGCTGAGGTTTTCTCATAAAGTTAAACATACAAATACCCTGTTGTCTAACAATTCCATTCCTAGGTATATACTTAAGAAAATAAAAACGATGTCCATAAAACATGATATACAAGAAGATTCAAAGCAACTTAACAATTTGTTGTTGTTTAGGAAATACGAGGGACTGAACCCAGGGCCTCATACATGTGGAGCAGGTGCTCAACCACTGAGCAATATCCCCTCCCCTGCTGTTATTTTTTTTTAATAATGGTTTTATTGGGAGATGTCACAACATAAAATTCACTCTTTATAAATTTACAATTTATTGGCCTTTAATTTATTCACAGAACTGTGTAACTACCATCACTGTCTAATTTTACTACATTTTGATCACCCAAAATAGAAAATCATAGCCATTAACAATTGTTCCCTTTGTTCCTCTCCCCAATCCATGGCAAATATTAATCTACTTTTTGTTTTCATATACTTGATTATTCTGGACATTTCATATAAACAAAATCGTATGATATACATTCTTTTGGGTTGGACTCTTTCACTTAGTTTTCAAGGTCCATCCATTTTATAACATGCATTACATCAGTATTTCAGTTTTTTATGGCTGAGTAATATTCCACAAATTTAATCAGTTGATAAATATTTGATTCTCCTTTGGAATTATTATGAAAGAATATTAAGAAAGCAATCATAATTGACACAATCGATATCCAATGAGTAATCACACTATTTCATGTTCTCTCTAATCCTCAATTATCACTGCTACTTACAATATCCCACTCTAGCAGTAGGTTATTTTTAAGGACTCCAGTAGCTTCTACATGCATGCACAAAGAGTAGGTTATTATTAACACCAGGAGAAAAGGAGAGCATTTCTTTTTGCCTATTCCATCCTGCCATTCTCTCTCCAAAGAGAATATTTGAGGGTGTCCATTCTCTAGAAATGGAGACCCAAATTATCCCTAAAGTAATGACAGATAAATATATGAGAATGACTGTATCACTTAGGAATCTTTTTGCTGCAGGAAATGGGAAATTATTCTCATATCCAAAGGAAAAAAAATGCTATTGGCGAAGGAGATGGTTGAGGATGTATTTGTGGATTATTGCCCTGAGAGAATTTACAAGAATCTTGAGGATTATACTCAGAACATAAGCAGGAATCACAACAGTACCCATTGAAGTCAGGGTACAGTCTATTCACAGAGTTACAAACAAAAAAATAAGTTTTCTTTTTTTCAAAATAGAAGAAATTAAATTATGAATCCCAAACCTGAAACATATAGCTCATTTTCACTGTGGAAAGCTTCCTGTACTATAGGTTTCAGTGACTGTGCAGATATTCAGGGATATTTTTTAGAAACCTGGACCTTGGATATATTGTTTCTTTTTTGGTGAGCACTATTCTTTTTCATAAGTGTACTAATTATACATCCAAGTATCAGTGTTTCCCACTAAAACTCTAATGTGCAAATGAGTCTGTTTACATCACACAGCAAGCACATGCTAGTCAGAACGGGTATAACATGCAAGTTTAGTGGGTAAATATTCATGAAGGATAATGGGAGAGATGACTGGAGTAGGCGCAAACAGAGATATCTTTCTGACACCCGTGAATGGAGTGAAAGAATGAAGGAGGATTGGGTAGGAAGAACCTCAGACTTCAGTAATGTTCTGAGAAAGCTTCATTGAGGTCGACCAGGAGCCCCAAAACAAATATTTCTCATTAAAGGAGTCTTGCACTGGGCAGAAATGTCCCATATCTAGTACTATCACTGCAGTCATTGGTTGTGAATAGCCTATGGAGAGTTACCAAATCTCCAACATTAGGCATCTAGGAGCTATCAATTACCTACACTTTCTGTAGCAGGCTCTCTCTTGAAGGGAGATCTGAGTGGCATCTCCATGGCTGCCTCAGTGAGAATGCTCAAGTACATAGTACAAGAGAACAAGGGGAAATCGTTCATCCAATACCACATATTGTTCTCAAAGGACTGAAGAAAGTAGTTAGCAAGGCCTGGTTTTTCAGAGTAAGTGTTTTATATTCTTTAGATATTTAATTTTTCTTTGTCTTTTTAGTTTTCCTAACTTTGGAAAATATACCAACCTCATCTCTAGGACCCTCCTCGAAGCACTGTGTATAATATATGGTAGAGCTTATAGTAACTAACACAATGGCATATGACAATTGGTGAAATTAGTCAGCACTTTCCATTCCCTCTCTGAATGAGATTTGTGGAGACATCTGTAGGCTGAAGGCTTTCTGTAAGCATAGACTGTTGTTTTCATGTTCCCACTAGTAAAATGTTTACCCGAGACTCAATGGGTTCCTGACCATGTTATTTCCAACAGTGTTATTTTTGTTTTAATTATGAAATTTAACTTTTTAATTTTCCAACCATTGAAATATGAGTGGGGAAAAGTTTATATTCCTTTGAAAACTTAGATAAATGCATTGGAAAAACTGTAAAAATGAGTTGATCAAATAATAGCTGCCACAGTAGGCATGGACTGTGGGAAGCTGCCTCTGGCACTGGTATTGTATCGGCCATCTTGCTACCGAACGCCATCTTAGATACTAACTCAGTTAAGTTTCTATTTCTCCATCCTATTTCTCCATCCTCCCTGAAGCAGTTAAGTTTCTATTTCTCCATCCTCGCGCCACTCCCCCAGGTTCCGATTGGGCACTCCCTAAAGCGCGTGAAAGTCATTCCTCGGATGTTGCCAAACAACCATCTGCGCATGCATGTGGTGTGAAAATCGAAAATCTAGTTACCCAATCGTTTACCGCCACATGCGCTGTCATCAGTATGTACCACCTCCTTCATTCCTGGCTATAAATACCCCTGATTGACCCTCAATAAACGAGACTTGATCAGAATCCTGTCTTGTCTCCATTCTTTGCGTCTCTTGTCCCTTTCATTCCCGCTCCCTCCCTCAGGTCTCGGTTAGACTGATCCTCGGGTCGGGTCAAGCCGCGGGTCAATGGACAAAACAGCTATAAAATATTGAGAGGGGAAGAAAGCATAAAATTTGAAAATCATTCTCCAGTCTCAGTGTTTTTCAAGTGTCAAATTATCTTCTCTCCATTTTGTAGAAATTGAGATGGGACAGCATAGATGATGCAATATTGGGAAAGTTTGTGCAAGAAAGATGATATGGGATTCTAGTCAAAGACTCATACTCAAATGAAAGTATGAATTTTTTGGTGCTTGGTGCTGATAGTTTTATAGAATGTGAAAACTGATGTTTGGAAGCTTTTCCTTTTTCCCAAAACTTATTAATTTTCCCCCCACATTTTATGAGTTCTAATTATACAAAGAAAAATTACATAAAGGATTGAAAGTAGAAACTTTTCTGCAAAATGTGGAAAACAAATATAGATATGTATATATATTTATATATCCTAAGAGATCACAGGGATGTAATATAAAAAGGAAGATGTAAGAAAGAGGTGATCAAACTTTTCTGACAGTTGACCTAAATAATTTTGCATTGTACTGAATAAATTATATATTGACAATTAACAAAAAATGCAATTAGGTAATGTATCTTCGGGGTAAAAAAAAACTTACTTTCACTGGTTTTATTGAAAATAAGGACATTTCAAAGTTAAATACTTTTGATGTTTGTGTTTTTTTTTCAATGTTTAAATCAAATTTGCTTTTCACTTAATCGCCAACTGCTAGACCATGGTATTCTACTCAAGTAAAAGTGCTTTTATTATGAAATCTAAGTGAAAATGTACAGTTATTATGCAAAGGCCACTTCATTTAAGGCTTCCTTAGCACTCATTAGGATTCACTCAAATCCAGAACAAGTAATAATTCAATTTAAATAAATGACGTGCTTGCTATAAATGTGCGCTTGCTTTAAGAACATTTATTAAGAACTATTCTTTAAGATATACAAAACCACTCTAATAAGAAGTTTTGATGATTACCTACTTTAAATTTTTATGATATTGCTTTGAAAGGACTGCTACTGCAATCCCATTATTTGAAGGAGAGTGCTGCATCTCAGATGGGGAATGAGAGGCAAAATGGGCATGTGAGTACATATGTAGGACCCCGTGTGGATGTTTCAGTTTTAAAAGGGTCGTGCCTGAATGGGAATGTCTATTCATTCATTCATTTATTCATTCATCCCTTTGTTTAATAAATATATTCAAGAAAATGTTCTAGATGTAGAGCGTATATATATATATATATATATATATATAAACTTATTGAAGTATATCACTAACACATAAACATAAACACGTATACACAATGTGTATAGCATTTATATATGAAAGTACATAAACAATAAGTGCATAGTAAAAGTTGTGAACTCACAAAGCAAATATGCATAATGTCATACAGGGTTCCCACACATCAACCATCCACCAATACCCTTCACCGTTCTGAGATATTTGTTACAAATCATGAAACAATATTGGCAAAATCTTACTGCTAATCATAGTTTCCATCTTATATTTGGTGTATTTTCCCCCAACCCACCCTATTATTTTTTCAAATGTATTTTACAACAGAAGTTGTAAACTTATAGAACAATCATGCACATGTGCAGAATTCCCAAACAACAATCCTCTATCAACACACCACACCGTGGTAGAACATTTGCTTCAGATTATAAGATAATGTCATCTGATTGTTACCATGTCCATAATGTACATTTGGTACACATTTTCCCTACTGCTGCATTATCAACACAGTATACCTTTGGCATAGATGGAGGAATATTACATTATTACTGCTAACCACAGTCACTCCAGTTGTATTTATCCCATGCTTCTCCACATTCCCACTACCCTGCAATAGCGATGCACATTTGCTCTGGCTAACAAAGGACACTCTTGCATCTGTACCATCAACCACAATTCTCATCTATCTTGGGGTTTACTATGCTATTCAGTTCCTAGATTATTCTCAAGCATTCTATCAATTTGCATTTATATACCTAGACTACCATTTTCAGTGACATCCCCATTTATAAACTACTTGCTACTCACTACGTCTTACCACCCACCCACTCTGTACATTTACACACTTTTACAGTAAAGCTACTTAAAACCTCTACACACATTAAACATCAGTAATCCATCTCAGTCCTCCTCATATCTCCTTTAAGAATCTACTACATGCCACCAGGTATTGAAGATATTTTCCTAAATTTTCTTTTAGAAGCTTTATGGTTCTTGCTTTTATATTTATGTTTTTGACCCATTTTGAGTTAATTTTTGGATAAGGTGTGAGATAGAGGTCTTCTTTCTTTCTTTTGGCTATTCATATCCAGTCCTCTTAGCAGCATTTGTTGAATGGACTATTCTTCCCAAGTTGGGTGGGTTTGACAGGCTTGTCAAACATCTTTTGACCATGGATGTTAGAGTCTGTTTCTCAACTATCAATTTAGTTCCATTGATCTGTGGGTCTTGTCTTTATGCCAGTACCATGCTATTTTTACTACTGTAGCTAAGTAATATGATTTGAAGTTGGGAGATGATAGTCCTCCAACTTCCCCCTTCCTCCAAGAAGTTTCTGGCCATTCAGGACCACTTACCCTTCCAAATATATTAGACAATTGTGTTTTCAATTTATTTTTAAAATGTTGGTGGAATTTTTATTGGGATTGCATTGAATCTGTATATCCATTTGAATAGTATTGACATCTTAATGATATTTAGTCTTTGAATCCATGAGCATGGAATGTTCTTCCAATTATTTAGGCTTTTTTATTTCTTTTAACATTGAATTGTAGTTTTCTTAATACAAGTGCTTTATATTTTTGTTTAAGTTTATTCCTAAATATTTGAGTTTTATCTGTCATATTTTATTCTCACCTGTCTTTTGTCACCCTTAGTTACTTTTATTGATATAATCTTCATCTCTAGACTCTCTTCCAGTCTTCTCTCTCTTGTCTTCTTTTCAGGCTCTAGCACACCCTTTAGTATTTCCTGCAAATCCAGTCTCTTTGTTAGAAATTCTCTCAGTGTCTGTTTAACTGTGAATATTTTAAACTCACCCTCATTTATGAAAGACAGTCTTGCTGGATATAAGATTCTTGGCTGGAAGTTTTTCTCACATAGTACCTTAAATATATCATACCACTGTCTTCCTGCCTCCATGGTTTCTTAAATCAGCACTTAATCTTATTGGGTAGCCCTTATATGCTATGCATTGCTTTTCTCTTGCTATTCTCAGAATTCTGCCTTTGTCTTTGGCATTTGACATTCTGATTAGTATGTGTCTTGGAGTTGGTCTATTTGGATTTTTTTGGATGGGAGTACATTGTGCTTCTTGGACATGCATATGTATATACTTCAATAGGGTTGGAAAATTTTCTACCATAATTTCTTCAAATATCCCTTCTGCACCTTTTCCCTTCTCTTCACCTGCTGGGACACCCATTACACATATGTTTGCATGTCTCTTGCTATCATTTAGTTCCCTGAGAATTTGTTCAATTTTTTTCCATTATTTTCTTTATTCTTTTGTATGTTCACTTTCAGAGGCCATTTTCAAGCTCCCCAATCATTCTTCTGCTTCCTGAAATCTGCTATTATATGATTCCAATATATTTTTAATTTTATTTATTGTGCCTTTCATTCTCATAAGATCTGCTATTTTTCTATATATGCTTTCAAATTCTTTTTTGTGCTTATCTAATGTCTTCTTAATATCCTTAATCTCTTTAGCCATCTCACTGAATTTATTAAGGAGATTTGTTTGAATATCTATGGTTAGTTGTCTCAACTCCTTTATGTCATCTAGAGACTTATTTTGTTCCTTTAACTGGACTCTATCTTCCTCTTTCTTGGTGTGAATTGAAGTTTTTTGTTCATGTCTTGGCATCTGGCCTATAAGAGTATTCTGAGTGCAATTTTTCTTTTTACTTTTGGGTTTCCTGCCCTTTCTCCCTTGCTGTTGTGCCGGAGGAGCCTGCCCCATGGACCCTATGAAGCTTCTCCCAACTTTCTACTTTACCAGCAGTAGGGACACAAGCACTGCTGTGCTGAATCTAAGTCTTGCAGACCTATACTGTAGTTGCCCAGACAGACTGATGATACTTCACACCCCTTTCTCCCTTGCCTTGTGTGGGGATGAAGCTGCAGGTGTGGGCAGCAATTTGTGCACTGTGGGTACAAGATGATGGCAATTGCCTCAGTAGACTTCCAATTATTCAGTCTATGCCAACCAAATGTACTTGCAGTTACTGGGTAGGCTGGAACAGGGCCCACAGGCTTCCTCCCTGCCAGAGGTGGGGCTGAAGTCTAGGCTAGGGCTGCAGGCCATCTGAGTGAAAGAAACCGGTGCCTATCATTACTGTGATTTTTAGTTAGCCTGGCTTCTCCTGATAGGGACAGAGTCAAATTGGGAGCTACTGGTCTTTTTCTCATTTGGACAGGTTCATATTTTAGCTGTTCTTTGGGTTATACATTATCCAGCCAAATTTACTAATCAATAGCTGAAATTGGTGATCAACCATCTCTTCTTCTCCCATTTTTGGGAAACAGAGCTTCAAATTCCAGTCACAAAATAGCTCCTGGGGCAGCTTGTGCTGCCAAAGTAGATAATCACAGGTCTCCGTGGCATAGCCTGTAATTTCCTGGAGAGGCTGGTGCAGGTCCCCCAGCTTCCTCCCTGCTGGAGGTGAGATTGAGGTTTAGGCTAAAGATGCAATCTGACCTGGATGGAAAGAAGCTGGTCCCTACCAGCACTATGATTTTCAGTTCACCCTGCTTCCCTTCTGCCTGGCACGGAGTTAAGATGGAAGCTACCGGCCTCTTTCTGACTTGGACAGGTTGAAATTTTAGCTATTCTTAGGATTACACTTTATCCCACCAAATTTAACAATCAGTAGTTGAAGCTGGTGCCCAAACTCCTCTTCCTCTCCCATTTTTGAAAAGTGGAGCTTCCAATTCCAGCCACGGAATAGCTCCTAAGGATGGGCACTGAACTCCATAACATGAAGCACTATACTTATGAATCATCTCGGCAGATGGGCAGTCTCCTCCTTTCATTACTTCAAGGATGTTGCAGAATGATCTTCTGGTCTTCTGGAGCCCCCAAACAAGTGCTTCATCTAGTTCCAGAAAGCTCTCGCTGTTTACTAACTTCCCTGTAGTAGGAACTGACTCTAGGAGCTCCTAACTCTACTGCTATCTTGATGGTTGACTCCATGCTGAGTATATTTTAATAAACAACCCTTGACTTCTTGGAGTTTATATTACATTATAAATATCAAATTAAATAAGTAAAATATAGAGCATATTAGAGCCTAGCTTATACAGGGCAGAGAATAATGCAGCGAAAAACATAGTCAATAACGGGACTTGTTTGCAATTTTAAATTAGGGTGGAAGTAAGGCATCCCTGAGAAAGTAGTTCCATGAGTGCTTCACTTGAATGTGAGGATAACTATGCATTTATAATTGAAGGGAGAATAGATCAAGGATAGAAGACAGGCTATATTCTGTTTTAGCTCCATATTAAGTAACTAAATTTCATGGTGCCTTAATTGAAGAGTATCATTTTAGGAAACAATTTTTCAGGTATTTCAGAGCAGTAGAGCAATAAAAGAACCCTTTTATGTAGGTTCAGTTTTTTAGATATATGACAGCTGATGTTAAAAAATCACTTATCAAAAGTAGAAAAATAAAACAAAAACAAAATGTTGGTGACAAATCACAGACTTTTCTACAAATTCCATTTCTAATCCAAGTTTTCCCATATTATTTTACAGGTAATTCTAAAAATGGAAACATATTGTAATAAATTGGTGTATTTCATTTATTTGATTTCTCTTACTACCTCTACCATAGGATGATTTTCATTGGCTGTGCTGATTTTTTGGTCAATAATTTGTATAAATTATGTTAGTCCTGACAGCAATACTCATCACTGATCTTGTGGGCTCATTCTGATGAGGGTCCTGGGCATATCTTTTGGCTAAGAGAATCCTTGACCTCACGAATTTCCTGCCCCATATTCTGCAATTTGTTTTTTTCTTTGTGCTTATGGTGGACCTGTCCATGATCACTGATTTGCCAAGCATGTCTGTCTATTGGTCCATATTATCAATGTCAATTTCTAATTTTGATGAAACTGCCCGTGTTAAACCACATATCTATGATATGAAACCATACTGATATCCCAGAGAATCATTTTACACTTATCTCTGAATAAAGCATTTTAGAATAGAGAAAGTGAGGGTGTTATATCACTTAACGAGTATGGAGACAAGAGAAGTGTAAGTGGTCCCAATTTATCTGCACCTTCCCAGAGTTCATCAGCTTCATGCATCTGCATCCTGGACTCTCCATCACTGTCTCACTAGAAATCTGCAGCAATTGCTTTCATTTCATAATTTATTAACATTATTGAAGTTGATTTAGCTTTTCTGCACAGCATGTATTGTGCCTTCTGAAGCCACAGTGGCAGCAGTGCTCAGATCCAACATGACTGATCCTAGTTCCCTCTATGACTTCTGGAGTCAGGTGAGGCACTAAGCCATAAGGAGTGGAGTCTGATTTACCTAGATTTACCTGGAGGGGCTGAGTAACCCAATCAGAAAGTGCATTGGATTCAATACCCAAAAGTAACAAATTTGACCAGTGAGAGAGTGGAGACCAGGGAGCCAGCAGGCACATTCTCCTATTCCATCCTATGAGCTTTCAGAGGCATGGTGGCTTACCCTGCCACATTCCTCATGACCAAACAAATAGGTCTGCAGTTTGAGAAACTATGCTTAACTCACATGAATCAACTTGTTTTTGTCTTCCCTTCTTCCCTTTTTCCTGTATCCTTGCTGCCTTCAGATTCTATCCACTAATAAAGCATTAGCCCATAGGAAATTTTTTTATCCCTCAGATTTATTTTTTAAAGGACTCAAGCTAAGTGACTAAACAGTGCAGCTAATGTGGATTCAATACTGAGTAAATTATAGAGAGAAGAGAAATTAGAACATTTAGCATATACCTGAACCTGTACCTTTTGATCAAGCTGACTGATCCATGAGCTTTGAGGTTTGTGTCTAAGACAAGTCAAATGTGGGCTCCCTAACAATTTATGATCTGATCTGTTATTGACACTTTTTAACATGGTTAAATATTTGTTCTCTCCATTTGCAGTGTCAGTCAGCACATTTTAATACAGCTCCCAATAATTCTTGGGGTAGATCTGCCTCTGTCAATTTTTATTTTCTTTATAGTGGACTTTTATATCTTTAAGCTACAACTAGAATTTTACAGTTTGCCCAATTGATGAGCCAACTGCTTGGCCAAACTTGTGGCTTTTATAGGTCACAGAGAATAAAAATTTTATATTTAAAATTGTGGTCACCCCTCGGGCTGAAGTGTGGTTTGCTGGCCTGGTGGGGGAGCAGCCGCGGCAGGCCAAGCTGCTGCCCCCATAATAGGGTGGCTGGTCGGACTCACCGCCACCCCTGAAGGGAGCTCGGCATGGGCGCAGAGTGCCCTTGGGTCTCCCCTTCTTGGCAGCCATGCTTCCGCGGCTGCCCCTCCTCCCGGATGGCGCCACACGATGCCTTGTGGGGCGGCACCCTTCTTCTTCTTTCTCCCTGCGCAGGCGCAGGGTGGAAAATTCCAGTCTACCCTTTTCCCCTCCCCCGACAGCAGCAACAGCCAGGCGTGGGCGGGAAACTCAAGTCTGCCCTCTACCCCAGCAACAGCAGCCACCAATCCCTAAACCCTGCCCCTTCCCCCAGCAACAGCGACAGCCAATCCCTAACCACCACCCCTCCCCCGTCCAGTACCGCCCACTGACATTTCGCCGGCAACCAATCAGAACAGGGCGTGGCTTCGACCAATCAGCCTTCCCCAGCCCCTATAAAACTGTTGCCTCTCCCTCAATAAAGTGGACTTGCGTGTTTACCTTGTCTCCGCGGTAGTTTTTCTGCCGTGCGCCCTCCAGTCCTGAGAGCCCCCGACAAGGGCCTGGCCTCCCTTGTCCCCAGTTCGTCGCCTGCTTCTCCGGGCGACCCCTTCGTCGCCGGCTTCGCCGGGCGACCCCATCAGCCGAACCGCGCAACCCCTGTGAGATCGACCCCTCGTCTGCTGCCGGACCGACCCCTCGTCCCAAGTGGGACCGACTCCTCGTCCTAAACTGGACCGATCCCTCGTCCGCAGCCAGACCCCACCTCTACTGACCGAGCAAGCCGCCGCAAAAATTCTTCTAAATAGTTATGTTTGATTTTTTAAAAAGCTAATGTGAATGATTCCGACGTCTGAAAAAGACATTATCAGGATTAAGGTATAAACATCAAACTGTGGACCCTATAGTCATGTACCAGTGTCTCTGGATGCACTAGAAATGTGTGGGCAGAATAATCCTTCAGAGTCCTTACTTCAAACTACATGGGTGGAACATAGCTAAAGCCAACAGAAGGAAGGGTTCAATTCACTATTCTGATCACTCATACTATGCCCACTGAAAAGTTGGTTGCTCTGGGTTCCAAGTTGCTCTTGGCAGAGTCTCTTGCATTCATTATGTTCATATGGCCCTTTTCCCTGTCTCTGTTCATTGAATTAGAGGACCAGAAACAAAAGTTGTATGGCAGTGCTTTTTTTTAAACTGCTGTATCTCTGAGGTCTAAGCCTAACTATCACCTTCTTTGAGAGCCTCCATTTGTCACACCAGCTTATCTAAGTCCTCATATGTTATTCTCTCTTGGACCAACCTATTGGTTTCTTTCATAAAAGGTAAAAAATTTGTCATTATTTATTGTATTTATTTTTTACTATATGCCTCCTCCATTTAAGGCAAGCTTTATAAATACTGAGAATATAAGTGCCAATATATCCTCAATATCTTCTTCTTACTAACATATAAGGGCTTCTCATTAAATAATTATGGAAGAGATGATTGAATACAAATAGATGCTTTCTGTCACTAAATCTCAATGCTCAATAATAGTACAATGACATCTCAAGAAATGTACCCTTCTGGGGATTTAAAATTTAATTTTCTCTATAAATGACTCATATCTTACAGCACAGTCACTTTAGGTTACCTTCTGTGGATAATATATATAAGATTTCTGTCTCACTTGACTGTAGCAGTTCCAGACTTTGCTATTCAGCATAAGAGATACTTTCTTCATCTATTTAATATCTCATAGCATTCAAAATCCAAATTCTGTACTTTAGGATTCACTTAAACGATGAGATTGTCAGGAATAATAAATAACCACATTATTGATTATTCCTATTACTATTTTTTAATTCATGATTTGGTAGCCACTAATAATTATATAGTCCCATTTTCTTCATGCCTTTCTACACAAGCAACCTGTAAATGTAGTATAAGCCGAAAGATGGCAGGACTTAGCTCAGCTACCACAGAGTGTAGTTGGAAGAAGGAACATTTTGAAAAAATGGTGACCTCACACACAGAAATTTGAAGGCAGGAATGCAAAGCCTCTTATGTCACTTCTCTGTTCCCAGTGGGGATGCTGAGAAAATATCCCCTCTTTTCTCTCCATTTGGTTTTCCAACTTTATCCTTGGACACTGCAAATTCAGTGTCCTGCCTGCCTGGCTGTTGTGTGATCCCTCACTGATGATGGGCCAGGGTTTCTGAGGGAAGATTCAGCAGAAAGGCAGGAGTCCCCAGCAGCCAGGCAGGCTGGTAGAAGACTGAGGGGTGGGTTTAGAGCAGATGGACCAAGCACCACAAGCAATGGTTCTGAGTCTTGTTCCCCCAAACAGGCCCATATCTCCCACTGCCAACCTCCCCACCCATCTACCAATACTCCGTGCCATGAGGCCGGCCAACTTCTTGACAATCTGACTTCTGGCTTTCCCTGAAAGCAGCGGTTTATAATCTTTTTTGTTATATGGACTCCTTTGCCAGTCAGGTGAAAACCATGGAGCCCTTACTAAGTCTATACTATATTGTGTATTATTTAATAAACATATCATACCTGCACCAATAAATGCCCAAAAGAATAATGCTTTTTTGAATTTTAATTAAATCTCACAGGTCCCTTGTTAAGAACCCCTGCTTTAGAAGCTATCCATGTTTCTCCCTATACATTCCAGTCAACCCACAGAAATCAAAATAAAAAATTATAACCAAAACAAAATAATATTAAAATGGCAATCAACTGAAGAGGATACCTCTTGTCCTGTAGCTCTCAACAAGAGAACAAATTTTTGGTTTCTGTCTCTCTTTTCCCTGGAACCAAGAAACAAAGAAACACTACCTGGCTGCAGGGTAGACACCATGATAGTTGAAGCAAAGGAAATTGTGGCTGGGTTACTGACACTGTCAACACTCCCAGCCTCTCTGTGCCTTACCCTACAGCTATCCACAATGATGAGGCCATCATAGAGCACCCATTGCCACATGTAGTAGGTAGGATGGACAGTGATGGAGAAGAGTGTGCTGAGCTCCTTGTAGGAGGTAAAGCTCTTGGACAAGAAGCACTTCTGCAAGATCAGCTTAACCTGGGCCTTGAACTTTTTGGTGGTAATCATGTCCAGGACCACCTGGCTGTCCCTGCTGCCTGCCACTGCCACTGCCACTATGGCACTAAGACAGTTGGACAGGGACCTACTGAAGGCTCCCTCTCTGGAAGGCCCTCCCTCGGCCTCCAGGGGAGCCTGTCCAATATAAGCCTCCACTTACTGGACCACTTGGGTGGGGCCTCCCTTGCTGTAACATTTCTACCAGTTTTCTTCTCCAGGTTCTCCTCAGTCTCCTGCACCCCTTTGCCCAAAGTAAGGAATTTTGGATAGGCCTCTTGGCCAGCCTGGGGCTAGACTCTTCAAGACCCAAAAGGTAGATGTTGACAGGCTCAGGCAGCAGAGGCAGAAGCTACAGAGGGCAAGATGATCGCTCAGTGCTGTCTGTGCACAGCCTGGTGCAGATGCCTTGCCAGCAAAACAGGGGCATCTTCAGAAGCAGGGACTTCTGGAGGGTGGGTGCCACCCCAACTATGTCCTTCTCCCTGGCCTCACCCTTTCAGGAGAACAGGGCCTCTTCCCCAGGAGACACTGGTTTGGGAGCCCCATCTTCTGATAGGGCTGGTGACAGCTTCAAGTCAGTCTTCCTTTAGAGGACCTTTTGGTGACTGTTGTAGTAGGTGAAACTGGAGATGCCAGGGAACCTGCATTTGAAGCAGAAATATGGGGCTAGTGTGTTTAGGAGGTTCAGTGCTCCAAGTACAATATCACCTGCTGCATTAGGACCACTCCTGGGCTTTACACCAGTGGGGGATATCCTTGCTCCTAGGGCAGCTTCTCCTCCATCACAGGCCTTCCCTGAGGGCCAGGTCACAGCAGGTGCCGGAACCCAGCAGTCCCATTCTTCCACACATAATAGGTAGAAAACAAGATCTTGGGAAACTGTTGGAGGAACTGCTGCAGTAGCATTAACACCCCAGTGGTAAAAGCTGTCCTGCAAGATGTGCTTGACCGAGAAGCTGGCAGTCACCTTCTGCTGGTGCTCCTGAGACTGCATCTCCAATGATAGAAGGTGATGTTCTTAGCAAGGCTGTTATGCTCACAGATGTGGGAGTAGCTGAGACCCAGTTGGTGCCTGAGCAGCCTCAGAGTCTAGGCTTTTAGTGGCATTCCTGGAGGAGCCAGCACCAGGCTGGTGGCAACTTCAGCCTTCACTTTTCCAGCCCCACCACAGGGGCAAAGTACTGGTGGCAGAAGAGTGGGCTGCTGAGGGACTGACCAGCCCACATTATGTGAGCATGAAGGACATGTGGTCACTGCGGGAATGGTGATGGAGGGGAAGGATGATGCGGTTAAAGTGCCACCAGATCATGAGTTTATGCATGGGGTAGTCCAAGAAGATGTTGCGCTGCAGGACGTAGGCAAGAGTGAACAGGTACCACATGTTAGAGAAGCTGCTAGGGAAGCAGGTGGCCTTAACGTTGGCATCAAAGATGGCCTCTAGTGGGCAGACGACAGGCTGGTCATCTCCCAGGACTCCATGAAGCACAGGGAGTAGCACACCAACTGCAACATCACCATGAAATCGATCATGCCTTGAAGGTAGTATTGTCGGTTCAGCAGCATCTCCACCAAAGTGTGTATTTTCAGTTCCAAGCTAAGACCAGCATTCTCCAAGCAGAATGCTGGCTACCTTGAAAAGAAGGCTGCTCTTGCCCTTGCACATCAAGGCAGACTGTTTCATGGAGCATCCTCTGGGTATAAGCCTAAGGCCACTGAGTCGTACAGCACCTGGGGCCACAGGACTCCCTCCTGGGAGATAGAAAGAATGAAAAAAGACAGGACCCACTTGACCTCCATGGCAGAACTGATAAGATCCTCAGGCCATCTGACTCCAAGGCTTCCCGAAGCTCTTGCAGCACCTGCTGTACCAGCTGGTCCCAAGAAGTCATTCTTCACCGAGGCCAGCTTCCCTCCTCCCTCAATAGGGTTGTTTCAAGTAGGTGGTGTCTCAGAACCCAGGTTTGGCCCCTGTGCTCTGCATTTGAAGAGGGCTGAGCCAAGGTTCTGGGCAAGACAAGGGAAGGAAGGGCCTAGGGGTCTGATTTGATGCTGGTCTCGTAACCATATTTATTTCCACACGTTCGACTTTATCCATCCTCCAAATTCTGAGAAAGTATTGCTAGTCTGGGACCTGCCTAAAATTGTGTTACTTTAGCATTGATTTATGCTCCATACCAGGGGCAAATGCCAAATGAACTTTTAAAATACTGCTTTCAAGGCACTGAACACTTGCTGAATGGTCACCAGTCCCTCAGGGTCACTAGGTGCTTCTATGGACTTTTGATATAATTAAGACATTAATTTAAGCATGATTCATGATGCTAAGGTGTAAATGTCACAGAACAATCCAAGCACTGCAGTAGATCACCATTTGAATTCAAGGTTATTACAAGCACTATTACTGGTGTCCTTGGTTTTCCTTTTTGTGTGTGTGTGGCTTCTTTTTCTTCTTTATTTTATTTTAAATGTTACATTAAAAAAATGAGGTCCCCATATAGCCCCCACCCCACCCACTCCACCCCTCCCACATCAACAACTTCTTTCATCATTGCAGCACATCCACTGCACCTGGCAAATACATTCTGGAGCACTGCTGCACCACCTGGACAGTGGTCCACGTTGTAGTCCACACTCTCCCCCACTCCACCCACTGGGCCACGACAGGACACACAATGTCCAGCATCTGTCCCTGCAGCACCGAGGACACCTCCAAATCCTGAAAATGCCCCCACACCATATCTCTTCTTCTCTCTCCCTACCATCAGCAGCCACCGTGGCCACCCTCTCCACATCACTACTACAATTTCTTCCCTTACTAATCACAATATTTCCCCAGCAGAACACCAGTAAGTCCACTCTAATTCATACTCTATTCCTCCATCTTCTGGACCTGGGATGGCTATGTCCAGTCTCCATCTACCTCAAGAGGGGGTTTAGATTCCACATGGATGATGGATGCAATTCTCCTGCTTGCAGTTGTAGGCACTCTTGGCTCCCTGGTGTGGTGGTTGATCCTCTTCACCTCCCTGTCAGCTGGCCAGGGTGAGTCCAAGAAACCAAAGGGTAGGTGTTGCAAGTCTGCAGAGGCCCAGGGCCTGGCTGTCACATGGACAGTTCAGGGATTCAAGTCTCCTGGGTATACGCCAACCCAAACACCAACCACAGGTCCAGTAAAAGTAACAGAAGAGACATGTGAAAGGTTATATCTGAGTCCACCTCCATCACACTCAGGAACACAAAGTCCAAAGTAGGGCCAATTGACATGGCCCTGAACTCCAGAGCCATCTGCCTTGACCATAGAACCTGTGGGTCACAATAGCCCTCAGGAGAACCAGCACCTGGGTTTCCATCTACCTTGACTGTCTCTGGTACCCTGCTGAGGCATGCATAAGCATCACAGCCTGATGACCTCCTGACTCTTCTGTGGAGACTCAGCCATTTAAACTCACTTGTCCTTTCCATTTCTCCCTTTTTATCCAATATCAAAAAGCAGGTTTTAACACCTGATATTACATGTAGGCTGAGATATTCTGCTGATCTGAGTTGACCTCTTTGTTCATGGTCTTTTTGTAGTTACATCATCAGCTGGTGCTTGGTAGTAATGCCTCAGTGCCAGGGAGGCTCATCCCTGGGAGTCATGTCCCATGCTGGGGAGAAGGCAATGCATCTACATGCTGAGTTTGACTTAGAGAGTGGCCACATTTGAGCAACATGAAGGCTCTCAGGAGGTAACTCTTAGGCACTCCACAGGTATAGGCCAAGTTCATATTTCAGGCACACAGGCTCATAATCAGAGCCATCAGTATCCAATATCAAGGGCTCATTGTTGGACCATCCATCTTTAGTGGTCTTTGCTATTGCACTTGGGGGATTGTTGTTGTTCTATTGGGGAATGTGATAGAGCTCCCCTGATCAGGAATTCAGCACTCTCTCATCTGTTGTTTCCAACTGAAACCACTACAATCATATCCAAACCTTCCTATGTACCCTGTATACATGCCCTGGAGAACTCCCTCCCAACTGTGTTACCCCACTAATGACACCCCACACAAGTGCTCCTCCCCTGCCTTAGTTGAACCTCTCTGTAGTCCAAAACTTCTTCAGAAATGAAGCCCAATATACTGCCAGGTTCCATTAATAGAAAAATGGAATATAGTGATGGGTTTAAAGGTTAGATATAGAATGTAGAGAGATTTAGAAAAATTAAATAAAGGAAAAATAAATTGGGTATTAAAGACATGAAAAAATGAAAAAGCTTTGTTTTTGACATTTTGCCTTTCATCACTGCTATAGGTGTTGCCCTGTATGTACAGTGGCAAGGCAATTTCTTGCATTTCTTCCTCAGTGTCTACCTCCTTTCTTTCTTTTTTTTCCTGATTATTAAGTTTCTCTTGACATACGTTTTAGGTCACAGTAATTCACATATACAATATATGGTACTCACACATATTCAACAGCAAACCCTTTGTCCCTTCCCTAACAGTGATCTTTTTACATGTTCATATTATATTTGGTGCAGCTAATGTACAGATATTGAAACAATAGCTTTCAAACATGGTTCCATTTGGGTTTACATTATGGTTTATATTTTAGACTATACAATTTTCTAAATTTTTAGTTATCTTATGTTTTGCATTATGGTTTACATTTTAGCCTATAGACTTTTATACATTTTTGGTGTAATTTAACATGACCTATATCCATCATGGCATGATCTTGTGGAACACTTCCATTGCCCCACATTTACCCTGATTCCATGTATTCAACACCTCTTTCTCCCTTCCCTCAGGGCCCACCATGACAATCAATCTTCATTACTTGAGGGACCATATTCAAAGATACTTGCAAAAATGTTGAGGGCTTGACATACTTGACTACTCTAACCCACTGGGAGCCACCAATTCTCTTGAGAGAAACAGTTCCCTCTGTTTGAGAACATCAGTCCTTCCCAGGATGTGGGTATACCTTCGCTCTCATTGTATGGGTCTCCACCCAATGATATAACCCATTTTGACAAAATGAGCACTCACACACACCCTAGAAGCTTGCCCTGTGTCAGATGCGCCCCCCCCCTTTAGCATCTTACATATTATATTTTCTAAAGAGTTTTCTCTACATTATAATTTCAACCAATCTCCTATATTCAAATGTTTCCCCCACCCTCCCCCAATTTCTTGGGCCATCTGACCCATCCTCCCATCCTTAGCCCCCCTCAAGCCCACAAAGCCCCACCCAAAGGTATCGTTATGCCCCCATTTTATCCCTTCCCTGTACAAATACTTACCTCCTGTTTATCATAGATTTCACCCAAGTAGCTGTCAGCTCACAACCTTCCTCTACCCTCCAACTACCTTAAAGTTTATCATTCAGTCTCTTAGTCTCTGAGACAGCTTGGTTTACTTATTTCATATCAGAGAGGTCATGTAGTATTTGTCCTTCAATGCCTGGGTTGCTTCACTCAACATAAGGTTCTCAACATTCATCCATGTTATCATATGTGTTTGTATTGTATTTGTTGTAACTGAGTAGTATTCCATTATATGTATATACCACATTTTATTTATCCATTCTTCTGTTGATGGGCATTTGGGTTGATTCTAACTTTTGGAAATTGTGAATAGTGCTTTTATGAACATTGGTGTGCATTTATATCAGTTTGTGCCCTTGTTTTCAGATCTTCTGGGTATATACCCAGCAGTGGACTTGCTGGGTCATATGGCAAATCTATAGCCAGTTTTTTAAGAAACTGCCAAACTGTCCTCCAGAATGACTGGATCCTTCTGCATGCCCACCAGCTGTGGATGAGTGTTCCCATTCCTCCACATCTTCTCCAACAATTGTAGTCTTCTGATTTTTTCATAGTAGCTGCCAGTCTTATGGGAGTAAGATGGTATCTCATTGCTGTTTTGATTTACATTTCCCTAATAGCTAGGGATTTTGAGCATTTTTTCATGTGTTTTTTAGCGATTTGCTTATCATCTTTGGAGAGGTGTCTGTTCACATCTTTTTCCCATTTTTTAAATGGGATGTTTGTCTTATTATTTTCAAATATGATTACCAAATATTTTCTCCCATTTTGTAGGCTTTCTTTACTCTTTCTTGACAAACTCTTTTGAGGTGCAGAAGGCTTTAATTTTGAGAAAGTCCCATTTATCTATTTGTTCTTTGCTACTAGTGCTTTTGGTATGAAGTTCATGAAGCCATTTTCTATTACAAGGTCCTGTAGATGCTTCCATACTTTGCTTTCCAAGGTCTTTATGGTCTTGGCTCTTATATTTAGTTCTTTGATCCATCTTGAGTTGATTTTTGTATAAGGTGTGAGTTGGTAATCCTCTTTCATTCTTTTACAAATGGATATCCAGTTCTCCAGGCACCATTTGTTGAAGAGGCCATTCTCTCCCACTTGAGAGGGTTTGGTGGCCTTGTCAAATGCCATATTGCTGTATATGTGAGGGTCTATATCAGAACTCTCAATTCGGTTCCATTGGTCAGTGTGTCTATCCTTGTGCCAATACCATGCTGTTTTCACTACCATAGCTTTGTAGTATGTTTTGAAGTCAGGTAGTGTGATTCCTCCAATTTCATTTTTCTTTTTCAATATGTCTTTGGCTATTCAGGGTCTCTTTCCTTTCCAAATAAATTTCATAGTTAGTTTCTCTAGTTCATTAAAGAATGCTGTGTTGATTTTTATTGGGATTGCATTGAATCTGTAGATCAGTTTTGGTAGGATAGACATCTTAATAATATTTAGTCTCCCTATCCATGAACAGGGAATATTTTTCCATTTATTGAGGTCTTCTTTGATTTCCTTGAACAGTGTTGTGTAGTTTTCTGTGTATAAGCCTTTTATATCTTTAGTTAAATTTAACTAAATATTTAACTAGGTATTTGATATTTTTATTTACTATTGTGAATGGTATTTGATTCCTGATTTCCTCCTCAGAATGCTCATTATTGGTGTACAGAAATGCTACTGATTTTTTGTGTATTTATCTTGTAACCTGCAACTTTACTGAATGCATTTATAAGTTATAGAAGCTTTTTTGTAGACTTCCAAGGTTTTTCTATGTATAGAATCATGTCATCTGCAAATAGTGTAATTTTTACTTCTTCCTTTCCAATTTAGATGCCTTTTATGTCTGGTTCTTCCCTCAGTGCTGGAGCAAGCACTTCTAAGTCTATGTTAAATAGAAGGGGAGATAATGGGCATCCTTGTCTTCTTCCGGATCTTAGAGGGAAAGATTTTAGGATTTCACCATTGTAAATGATGTTAGCTGTGGGCATTTCATACATACTCTATCATATTCAGAAAGTGTCCTTCTATTCTGATCTTTTGCAGTGTTTTTATCAAGAAAGTGTGCTGTATTTTGTCAAATGCTTTTTCTGCATCTATAGATATGAATTAAAAAGTCAGAAAAATTGTCGGATAAGCAAAGGAGTTGGAATGTAAGAGAAATAATCAATGATGGAGGGTAGAAAGATGTAAAGGAAAAGGGATAATGTTGGTGGCCAAAATCAGTATGCAAAGAAAAGAAGAAATTGAGGATGAGGAAGCACAGCAAATAAGAAATGCTGCCTGTAGCACCTAATATAAAAAAGAAAAAAGAAGGAAAAAAAGGGGGTGGGGGAAGCAAGCAAGGAAAAGAAAAGAAAAGAAAAGAAAAGAAAAGAAAAGAAAAGAAAAGAAAAGAAAAGAAAAGAAAAGAAAAGAAAAGAAAAGAAAAGAAAAGGTCATGGGGGATAAAAGGAAGGGGAAAAAAAGAAAACAAACCAACCAAAAAGACCAGACAAGGCCTCAAGCAAGGAATCTTCTTTGCAATTGAATAAACCGCTTAGAAGTCTGATCTTCCCCCTTTCTCCCTTCCTCACTTCCCTCTCTCCCAGGGCAGCAAGAAGGCTGTGTATGGGGATCCGTAGGAGACCCAAATGGCATCCTGGTGAACCAATGCACCACAGAAAATAATGACTCTTAATTTCTTGAGAGAGAGCACACACACCTTGCCAGGAACCCTAAATATGCCATTGGAAGTCTGCAAAGCACATCCTACTGTCCTTCTCCCTTAGGTGTCCTATAGGGGGGGCTAGTTAATTTTCTGATCCACCTTCTCCCAGACCAAGTTTCCTATTCCAGGACGTTTAGGTAAATCAGGCTCTCTCAGCAGATTTGCCTCTCCCCTTTTCCTAGGCTCTCCCCAAGCCAGCTGGTATGCTCCTCCAAGCTCTAGAAAAAGGAAAATTGAACCTGCACTCCTTGGTCCCCTCTGCACCTCCCACAAATCTCTCCCACTCCCAGAGTTAGTCTGAGACCAGAGGACTAGGGGAATGCCAGATTTCAGGGAGTGCTGGTTTTGGGAAATGGAGGCTCTGGAGAATGAAGATTCAGGGTACATGGGTCTGGAGAATGTGGGTTATGGGGATCAGGGAGCATGAACTTGGGGATCATACATTTGTGGAACATGGGGCTTGGGAATGCTGCCATGAGACCGGCAGTTTTCAGGGAACGCTGTGGCCCTCAGCCCTAGGGGGAAGGGTTTTGCTTTCACACAGCTTCTGGCTTCAGTGATAGAAACCCGTAGTTTTACCTTGAGCAAGCACTACTTGTGTCGCAGTCCATCCAGATCGATGTCCAGACACCTCCAGCTTTGTAGGCTCCTGAAAGAACCTGCCCCAGCATGATTCCATCCCCACTCAGCCGGTCCTTTGCAGGAGAGATGACGAGGGTGTACTCACTTGGATGCCATCTTGCCCTACCTGCCTGGATCCATTCTTAATACTTGTTTCTCAGCATAATTTGTAACATATATCATGTTCTTTTTCAGTCATTAACTAGTTGACTTTCACACACAAATACCTGCCTTTCTGAGCAGGTTTGCAAATCATCAAACCACACAGATTGATTGATTCATTTTATGCAATAATCAGTTCGCCCTAAATAGATAACTGTATTCCCAGTACTTACAAAGGGCCCCATGGTCCTTAATGGCTATGGAAAGAGAACGTTTAACCTATTGTCAATTCAGTGTGTGTTCGACAGGTGCTGGAGATACCGTATATGTAAGTTATTGCCCTTGATCTAGAAAGGTTCACACAGGCTAGGCACTATCATTCATTTTGGCATGATTTACCAGTTCACCTTGTTAGATAATGACCCCTCCCCAGGAAGCATTTGAACCACTGATGACTACAGAGTTACCCCTTCTCAAGCTTTTGGAAGAGTTTCTATCCTGGGAGGTTATCTGAACTTTTCTTCAGAAATAGGACATTGGGGAGTTCACAGGGTTGGAGTGAGGGCCAAAGGGCTGAACATACAGACAGGAGAGAGCAAGACGTGGAAAACATAATTCATCCCTGAATCTGTGCTCATCCTGCAGTTTGCTCCCTTAGTTCTTCTTCGTCTCATGTTTCCCAGAATCTATCCTTGACTTTATTTTAAATATCTGGGGAGATAATCTCTAAAGAATCCAGGGTTTAACAATATCAGGGAGCCTTTAGGACCCAGGACTACTCTCTAACCACTCTTGATAGATAATAGTACTACTTTTCTGTGTGAGAAACCAGCTCTCTGCTCCCTGTCCTGCACTGCCTTGCTGTGGAACCTCCAGCAAGATCACAGAGGGAAAACTGATCAGATATCACTGACCTGACTTTTGGTTCTCTCCCACTCTCCAGCGTCATACTGATAAATCTGAAATCATTACCATGTCAAGGATTTGATCATAACACCATCTCTTCAGAACATGTACGTAAGTCTGACTGGTAGAAGCTTTTATTCTGGAAGGTCCCTCCACACCGGACTCCGTTCCTGGTTTAGGCCATTCAGAAAATGCCCTTATTATTGCTCTTCTCTCCCCCCTCAAGTCTTGGGAACAGGGACTTTGGACTGCAGTCCCCAAGGTCTCTGTCTATGCCCTAGCTTACACTTGAGCTCTGTTGCCAGGAGGGTTATTAGTTATCTACATCTCTCATGTGAAATTTAAAGAAGAACAATCAGGGACCTGGACTAAAACAGATTGATAGGAGAATACTTTTCCCCAGCTGTCCATGAGAAGTCCTAATCTCTGTCCCCAAAATGAAGAATGTGTGCAAACTGAAACAGAACAGGGCACTATTTTTGGTGAAGCAAAAGAGTAAGGACTCCCTAACTCCACCCTCTTTTCCTAGTCCTGATGTCTTGGTTATTGCAGTAGAAAAAATATGATTATTAAAAGAAATTTTTTTTGATTTTTTTAATTGACTTTGTAATAATATTACATTAAAAATATATATATATGAGGTCCCATTCAACCCCACCACCCCCACCCCACCTCTCCCCCCCCCCCCCCCCAGCAACACTCCTTCCCATCATCATGACACATCCATTGCATTTGGCAAGTACATCTTTGGGCACCTCTGCACCTCATGGTCAATGGTCCACATCATGGCCCATACTCTCCCCCATTCCATCCAGTGGGCCCTGTGAGGATTTACAATGTCTGGTGATTGCCCCTGAAGCACCATCCAGGGCAGCTCCTTGTCCCAAAGATGCCTCCACCTCTCATCTCTTCCTGCCTTTCCCCATACCCATCAGCCATCATGTCATTTTTTTCCATCTCAGCAACTATGAAGTTTCTCATACCCTTTCCCAGAAAGAGTTGAACTGGCTGGCCATTAATCTTCCATCAATAGCTTGTTAGCTTCTTGAGCTGAAGGCATTAACCACAACTTTTAGTTCCATGTACAGGATTAAGGCCGCTTCTCATTGTAAAACCAGACTAGATGGCACTGGGGGCACCCTGTGTTTCAGTAAATCAGTGGCTTCCCCCTTAAGGACTGAAGGCCAGACATGCCTGAATGGTCAGTAGAAAAGGGAGTTATGGAAGCCCTAAACTAAGAAGCCAGCACATCAAAGTCTAACTCTGAGCTGTGACTGATTAACCACTGCAACCAGGAGAGCATAGATAAGACTAACATGCTGAGGAATAACAAAATTTAGGAGTGTATCCAGTTCCTCATTACAAGATTCTTGAAGAAATCCTGCATCTCTGCTGACCTGACAAAACTGTGCCATGTTGTCTTCACTTGTGATTTTCTTGGGGTTTTTTTTTTGCATGAGGTTTAAAGATAAATTACATGAGCAGTACCCAATAAGTAATAAGCACTCAACTGATGTTAGCTACTGTTCCCTCTGTCAAGACCAAATATAGTTGTTTAAATTATTTATGTTTGAGACTATCATCCCTCATTAACAGAGAACTCTTTGAAAAATGGACTCCATCTTTTGTAATTTATACATATTCCAGTGATTAATATCCATACCAAATCCCTAAATTTCTGCCTCCAGAGAAAGATCATGTCACAAGAAATTTAATATGTGTCTGTGATAGAATTATTTTAATTTTCAGATTAAAACCACTTTCTCTTGAATGCTCTTCTACTTAAAAAATAGTTTTTTATTCTCTAGTGTTGGTTACAGATATGTGTGTAAAGGATATATGGATGAACACAAAGATGCATTCCTCTTCTTATAAAGTAAATAGTGACATGGAAATATGTATAAAATTGCTGATGCTATGATGAAAAAACAGTATTATAAAAATGTTATTATTGTATACATGTGGTTAACAGCATAAACACTCAAATATGAGTATGTGGTATCAAATATCAAATATGAGCTACACCTAGCCTGGTAATTGGGAAAGACTTCAATGAGCATTTTTTTAGTAAAATCTTTATTGAAATATAATTTAAATAAATAAATGTATATGAATCATAAAAGTTTAGGTCAATGAGTTTATTGAAATGTAAATCCGCTCATGTTATTAGCACCAAAACAAGGAATAAAACCATAGCAGCAACTAAAAAACTCCTTTATGTTCCTCTCTAATCTGCCTTGATAGATCTATCTAGTTTTGAAGTTTGTATAAGTGTAATCATTCTGTATGTGTTCTTTGGTATCTGGCATCTACTCATAATTGTTTGTGGGAACATCCAGCTTTAGCATATTATAGTACTTTGCTCCTTTTCACACATTATTTACATTTCTTTATTGTTAGCAATTATAAATTGGTGCAATTACATAGTGCTAGACTGATTTTTCTGATACTGGTTATTTAATTATTTTTGTGCACATAGTTTTGGATTTCTATTGGACCTAATACTAGGAATATAATTCATTGTGTAAACACATGATTATCTATAGTAGATACTGTTAAGCATCTTCTAAAATGATTACATGATTTTATAGTTCACTAGCAGTTATTGAAAATTTCAGTTAATTCAAATTCTTAAAACAGTAGGTATTTTAGGGTTTTAAGAAAGAAAGTCATTCTGATAAGTACATACTGGTATTAGATTTTGATTTTAATTTGCATTTACCTGATGGCTAATGATATTGTGAACATTTTCATATATTTATTGGTCACATGTTGGAATAATTGACATCTTTAATGTGTTGAACTTCTAATCCGCGAACACAGTGTCTCTCAAATCAGGTAATTTCTTCTTTGATTTTTTTCATCATTATTTACAATTTTCAGCATCAGATCCTATACATTATTTATTAAGTTTATACTCAAGTATACCATTACTACTGATGAGGTTAAGTAACTTCCCCATGTTTATATTTCTAAAAACAGGTAATTCCAGGAGGAATTGTCTGGGTCTCTGATTTGCATTAAAAATTATCTGGTTCTTAACAGAGCATGGTAACAAATGAAGCATGACTTCAGGGACAAGAAATTTGTTCTTCTGTTAATATATGTTTGTGTTCCTCTAAAACCATTAATAAGCAGGGTGCATCTTGTCAGGAGTGGAAGGGGTGCCAAAAATATGATCCCTAGGACTAAAGGTATGGAGTGTACTTGGTGGCAGTGTTGTATTACAAGCATGTTGTCTGCAATTCTGTAGAAAGAGGAAAGTGCTAAGAAGATGAAACCAGTAAGGAAATAGTGAGAACTTTAGATTTTGGGTTATATTAGGTCCTAGGGAAGCCTTCCAGTTTGTTTGTTCTTATCAGATTGGCTCTAGTCCATTTATGTTTCCACTCTCAAACTATCTCTGAGATAAATCAGGCAGAAAATGTAATCAGAACTGAAGACACTTAGAATGAGGTATTGCATACATTTCTCCTGACAGCCACTGGGGAAGTAGATGTGGAGGATAAATGGCCTCCCATCCTACCTGGGTCTGCTGAGGTCAGAAGGACAAGTTCTTTGATTTCTCCTCACATAATCTCATCCTGATGCTCTAATAACCCCAGTCTTACTGGAGAACATGTTTAATAATACCCTGGAGAGATTAAACAGGCATACAAGCTCCTTTACAGGAGGGGTTAGTAGAGAGAAAAGATTTTTCAAGGTCCCAATTGGCTGGAAAAGCGAGCACTCTGGGGAGGTGAAATCTGTACTAATAACCTCACTGACTGGGTCTCTTAGCAGTTTTGAGAAGGAGCCATCTGACCTGAATTATCAGGCAAAAACCAAGGATTCTCCTCTTCACCCCAACAACCAAGCTGTCGTGCAAGTGAGTGTGGGGAATCATCAAGCAGATGCAGAAATAGGGTACTAAGAGACTACAGAGAGAGTAGGGAAGAAGAAGGGCACCTTTCTATAACCTAAGGCTCTGGCTGGGTGCACAGATCTCAGCCTGAAGTTGGTAGCACTGGGGAAAAGACTTGGGCATGAGAACCCAGGGCCCATCCTACCCAGTGGTCTGAATATGATTGACCCACCCATAAGGGAAGTGGCCCTCCTTTTTGTTCCTCTCTTTTCTAGAGGATAAGCCTATCTGCAACTATTATTAAACTGGACTTTTAAATGGGGCAGAGAAGGGTTATGGGCATAATTGCAGGATATCTGACTTTCTGCAGACTAAACAACAGATTCCTCTTGGCATTATCCTCAAACGTTAAACCTCTTCTTATCAATATGATCATTTTTTAGCTTTTTTCTTTTCCTTCATGGTGCTTTTTCTCAACCAAGAGCATTTCCTAGGTAAGGACATAAGCAAACCCTACAGCATGAAGTAGTGGTTTAAAAACATTCTGTTATAGCAGAAAAACTGTTGAATTCTTGGAAATTGAGGAAGGAAAAATGACTTAAGGAATAATGGAAAAATAGTCAGTTATTCCTAATTTGGGTAGCTTTCTCTTGTAATTCTTAATGACATATGCTACATATTTTTTACAAGTGGGACTTCCTTATAAAATTGAGTTTTGCAAGAGATTGGTTTAAAGAAGATTGTTGTTGAAATGTCACAGAAGTATGACTTTTCAACAATAATTGAGTTATGGATAGAGGATAAGTTTGTATTTAGACCACAGAAGAAAAGGAAGAGCTGTGAGTGATTATTGCTGAAGAGTAAATAGGAATCATTATATTTTTAATGGCTACTAAATGTTGATCTATGTCTCCCACTCCTGGTAACAGAGTATGGAAATGAGAAGTGATTCTCTCATTTTCCATCTCTTAGGGACAAAACAATAGGGTCAAAATTATCTCTTGGTGCCTAATTGTCTAATACTTCTTCAGTGCTGGAAACTATTGCAGTTAGAACCCATCTATACAACTATGAGGTAAGAAAGAGGGTAGTTTTCTTTGGTGGTATCTTAAGGCTGTGGCTTATACTGACATAATCACCTTAAAGGGGTGCATTTTTACTTTGAGATAAAAACAGCTTGAAGAAATTGTTCCTAGTGTGAAAGGAAAAAAGCAGGACTTGCAGTTGTACCAATTTAACCTTATTTACTGATGTCTCTTGACTTCCGTGGCAGTAAATCTATACCTCCCTCAGACTTCATATTAGAATAAAAATGACTTCACCATCCTCCTAACTTGAAATGTTTGCTAAGCCAAAATATGGGTCATATTCAATTTATTTTCCTTCACTCTATTGCCAATATATCAGCCAATCTTGTGGGTGCACTTTTAAAAATGTATACTTACCTTATTAACTTATTTTCATTTCCACTGTTTATTTCCTAGTCTGAATCACCATCACTTTTTGACTGCAATATTTCAATAGCTTCCTAACTAGTCTCTTTTCTTCTCTTTTATTTCACTGCAATCAATTCTTTATATATAAGCCCAAGGGAATAATTGTGAAATGCAAATCAGAACATGTCACTGCTCATTCCTCAATTGGAAATTTTTTAACTTTCCAAAATCTTCCCATCACATTTGTAATAAAACAAAACAACACAAAACTCTTACTGCAGCCTGTAAGGCCTGATAAAATACAACCACTTACTTGGGTCTCTGATATTACCTATTTTTCTTCTCTTCATTTTACCAATCCTCACCCATTATGATTTTCCCCTCTGAATAGAACATCCTTCCTCTAGATCTTCATATCATCAGCTTCTCTTTGTTGTTCAGGTTTCTGCTCAAATATTAGCTCCTCACAGATGTAGACCCAGATCACCCAATCTACTATACTAATGTGTATTCAATCTGTTTCCAGTTAAACTCCACAAACAATGCTTCTTTTACTTTAAAATTGCTATTATATGTTTATAAAGTGTCTTTTTAAAATTTTATTCATGGTTTATAAGATCAAGGAATTTGTCCAGTTGACTATTTAATTCTAGTGCTTAAAAGGCCATGCCTGGATTGTTAGGGGCAGTTCAATAATTATTGGATGATAGTGTATGAACACAGGCCTTATGTTAGATATTTTGCTTAGGGGGTGAGAGGGCAAATTAAACTTTATATACACAAGAAACCTATAGTCTACTGGCACAAAAGAAGTTAAAATTACTAAATCCATCACTTCCCTAAAAGACACATCTCTTCCTTGCCCTAACAGACAACTCCCTGTTTAAGCACTTCCCCAGGTCTCACTCAGTAGTTGGGAGGACAGAACTAGACGCCAATAATTAGTGGTATAAGGAAGAAGAACAGGAAGGTGGTTGTTTAAATGCAAAGAGAAAATTTGAAGGTAGGGAGAAAATCAAGTGCTAGGTAGAGGCTTCAGTGAATCTAAAGAAAAATAAATGAGAAAGAAAAAAGACTAAGTGGAGATAACTGGTGAGATAAACTTTTCAACCTGAAGGTGAAACACTATTATGCATAATATCCTTAACTGGTCTAAGCATTTATTCTAACCCACAGATATATGATCATTTAACTCAAAATTGTCTGGACTGTTGTCACAGGTAGTAAATAATTCTTCAGAGTCCAGGAAGAGGCTAAAAAGTACTTGATGTACATTTTCCTCCATTAACTTCTCCATGGACTGGGGTGGGAGTTGAGTGTCTTCTCTTCATGTCTGTCTGCAACTCAGCTTCTTTTTTCATACTACTCTCTCTTATATTCCTGAGGGTTTTTGTTTAGTTTTTTTTTTTTTGGTGGGGGGAGGGTTTGTTTAAAATTCAGAGAACCCATCCATATGCAAGATAGTGTGGTTTAGGAATCACAGCTCAAAAGGCAATTGCAGTTCTGAGTAGTAGAGTAGACTAAAGTTATGGTAGAGTTCCTTATAATACCTTCTGCTGTATGGATTCATTTACACAATCTGAATAGTTGGTGAAAGTGGTTTCCAATTTATCACAGGTATTAAAAATTCCTGGGGAGCACGGTGAAATGCAGATACCCAGATCAAACTACAAGGATTTGATCAAGTAGGTAGACTCAGAATATAAAATTAAGAATGTAAAAGTTACAGCTTATCCTAAGATTATGTTTTGAGGGAAAAATATTTTATTTTGTATGATTACTTCTTTAGGAATGAATTCTGAGATGATATATGGGCATGATACCCTGGAAGAAGAGCAGCATTTCTGTGGTAATAACTGAGAGAGGAGAACATTTCTCTGCTGGATAAACTTAACATGTGGACCAACAGCAGTTCCAGTTCCTTCCTGCTGACTGGTTTCCCAGGCTTGGAGGCAGCTCATCACTGGATTTCCACACCCTTCTTTTTTGTCTACGTATCTATCCTCTTTGGCAATGGCACTCTCCTCCTTCTTATTAAGGAAGATCACAATCTTCATGAGCCCATGTACTACTTCTTGGCCATGCTGGCAGCCACTGACCTGGGGTTGACCTTGACCACGATGCCGACAGTTTTGGGAGTCCTCTGGTTGGATCACAGGGAGATTGGAAATGGTGGCTGCTTTTCCCAAGCTTATTTTATACACTCACTTTCATTTGTGGAGTCTGGTGTTTTGCTTGCCATGGCCTATGACCGCTTTATTGCCGTCTGCAATCCCCTTAGATACACTTCTATCCTTACCAATTCTCGAATAGTAAAGATTGGGCTGGGAGTTTTGATAAGGGGATTTGTGTCTGTTTTTCCCCCAATCATGCCCCTCTATTTTTTCCCCTACTGCCACTCCCATGTTCTTTCCCATGCATTCTGCCTTCACCAGGATGTCATCAAACTGGCCTGTGCTGATATCACCTTCAATCGCCTGTATCCAGTTGTGCTCGTGGTCTTCATATTTGTGCTTGATTCTCTGACTATCCTTCTTTCCTATGTGTTAATACTCAAGAGTGTCCTAAGCATTGCATTCAGAGAGGAGAGAGCCAAGGTCCTCAACACCTGTGTCTCCCATGTCTGTTGTGTCTTGGTTTTCTATGTCACAGTTATTGGATTGTCTTTGATTCATCGTTTTGGGAAGCATGTTCCACATGTTGTGCACCTTATTATGAGCTATATCTATTTTCTGTTCCTTCCATTAATAAATCCTATAATCTATAGTATCAAGACTAAGCAGATCCAGAATGGTATTCTCCGCATTTTTACTGCCTATAGAATTGGAGGTTAATCTGTGGTGATCATCGTCCCTGAACAGAATGCGAGAGCTCTGATATTTTTAGGGGGGCTAAGGAGTCCATGTTTACCACACATGCAAAGCCCCCCTCAGTGAAATAGCTGTAGAAGGAGTGCTGCAAATTGCTGTAAGTTATATCTTTAAACCTAAGCCTTTGGTCTACTCTAGTTTGTGAAATGCTTTGCATTCCTTTTTATTGAATCTCTTTCTGCTTGTCACTCACAAGCCATGATAAAAATAACTTTGGTGTCTGTTGCTGTCCCTTTGGTATGAGAAAGGTGGCATGTAGGAACAGAGTCATAAGGATATAAAATTAGGAGTCTATTTGGATGAAATGGAGTAAAGTTTAATCGCTTTATCTGACTTTATTTCAAATTCAAATTTATCCATTTATATCCAACCCAATCTCCAATTCTCATGAATTTTCCTAGATATTCACCCATACTGTGGGAACCTATATTTTTAATCATTAAAGCTCAGGATTTTTTTTTTCCAAAAGAAGTGTGAATTCCTCCCTGTTCAATGTTGTAATGAATAAAATATTCTCCCAACCATCTCATTGGTTTTTCCTCTCTGCATCAAATGATTATGACTTCATCTCAAGAACTATGAATTCATACTCATTCCCCAAGACAGTATCTACTTAAGAGCTGCTAACAAGAAGACTTGCTGATGAAAAGAGAAACCGGGGACAAAAAAGAGGAAATATTTTTATATAGTCAGTACCTTCTCCTGTTCTTGCCTTCATTCCTATCCTACTACCCCAGAGCCAGGGTCAGAGCCAGAGCATCTAGCAGTGGCTAAGTAAGAAGTCTTAATGGAGGAAATAGTACCCATTCTCTCCATTTGTATTGTAAATAAGATATCAGGAAATTTTTTCCCATAGGTTTGGAAGATGATTACTTTGGACATAAATCCTGATTTCATTTGCAAAGTAGGATTGTCCCAAGATCTAAACCAATAACATTCTTTTATTTGGGGGTAAGGGCTTTTTGGTTTTTTTTTTTCACTTTTTTATTACCTTTTTCTAAAAGATACATAGATCATTACATTAAAAATATAAGAGGTTTCCATATACCCCACTCCCCACACCCCCCACATCTCCCACATCAACAACGTCATTCATGAGTGTGGTATATTCATTGCGTTTGATGAGTATTTCTGAGAAATTTTCTGATGATTAGGAACAGAATGCTGACTCAAAGTGAATGACTCTGACTTCATTACATCTCAATGGGTGAAGCAGGAGAAAGGACTAGGTGAAAGATCCTCTTGGTGCTCCTTGTGTTTTGCTCAGATCCCTTTATAGAGCTGTGCACACATCCCTGCACCTAGAAGGGTTGCCTGCTAGTCACTCACAGTTTCTGCTTTCTTGTGGTTATTGTTATTTACTCAGCAGGAACTCTATCACTTAAATTATGCCCTCTGCTCTCCAAGAAGTGGGTCTTTAGCAAAGACCAGTCCACTTTATTATTTATGAATTCCAAAAAAAAATTATGTTTTAAACTGGTATGTTACTCAGGTGATGATACTCTTTGATTGATTTAAATTCAAAGGCTTTACATTTACTTGATTGAATCAAGATTAGGACTTTTATTTGACCACATCATTAGGGTGACTCAGTTTGAGTCCCAGCCCCCTTTGTGGGCTGTATAAATGGACAGTCAATCACAGAGACACACAGAAGTAGATACACAGGAGAATACAGAAAAAGACAGCAGAGGAGAGAACTTGGCTTTGAGGCTGGACCCCAGGGGAGAGATGAGCCACTCATCTGATAGATTAAAGATGACCTTGTTAAGAGAACAGAACAGCCTGAGCATAGAAGGAAATGCGTCATCCAGCCAACAGCTGAGATTGGAACATGCTGGGACCATGGAACCTTAAGAGGAAGAAGAAGGCTGAACCTTCACTGTGCTACCCTGTCATCTTGCTTCAACATGTGGCAACAGATTTTGAGTGAGGAAGTAAACTTGAGTTCAATTCTTTATGGACTTGTAACTGTAAGCTTCTACCACAAGTAAATACCCTTAATAAAAGCCAATAGAGTTCTGGTACTTTGCATCAACACCCCTTTGGCTGGCTAATATACCTTCTGAAGATTAATTCCAGCTGAGGCTGATGTTTCTGTCCTCCTGCCTGCCCTATTTTTCCCTTCTCTCCTGGAGTATTTGTTAATGAATTACATGTAAGTGAATCTGTCTCAGGCTTTGCTTATAGAAAACCTAACATAATTTGCAACTTTCATTTTTTTTGCATTTTATCAATAAATTTAATTATAACTGGACTGAGCTTATATAAAAAGAGCAATTCAATGGGTTGTACTACTTTTTTCATCCTTGCCATTCAGAAACATCTGATATTATAGCCTGAATACTAAATTGTGAATGTGAATGTACATGTGAAGAAAAGTTATGTCCACCTTCCAATTGCTCATGAAACTGTCATGTGCCCCTCACTCCTCATCTTCTACTTATCATATCCACAACTTCCATCTTCATAATCATATTTTGAGGCTGATATTAATATCACTACTTTATCGATGAGGGAACTTATGGTAAGGAAAATTATATATCTCATCCAAGTTCATAATGTTTATAAGTCATATAATTGTGAATAAAATCCATACTTTCTAATTTTAAGGTCAGTGTATATTATACCCCTTTGAAATAGTTTATAAAGAGAAAAATCTATATTCTGTCCTGTACCCCACCAACTTTGTAGAAGCACAACCTTTCCCTTCGGAGAATTTCTCCTCTTTATACTCCCAAAACATGGCTCCTATAGGATCTGGTATTTCCAATTATACTTCAAGTACCCACCCCCAGCTAAGAAAAGACAATCAAAATCTTCTTCTGGGTGTTTGAGATGAAAATGAGGTATGTTTTCAATGTGGTAGAAGTAGTAAAGTGAAATGCTTGCCATTGTTAACAGTCATGTTATTCCTCTGGGGAATGACTTCAGCCTACAATAAACATCTGGAGTAAAGTATAGATAAGGAAATTATCCCCCCCACTCCTCCCACCCACACACATCCTTAGAAACTTCAAGTCCCTGGTTCCAGGTTGCTCTGAGGTTTACAATAAGGAGTGCACTGCAGCTTCCCCCTTGATTCCAGAGTCTAATAAATACCTCACTTTTTAATTAATTGTGTTTTGTTTAAATTGGCTTCAAGTGAGTTTCTGCCACTTGTAGCCCAAAGCACACTAAGAATTACAATATCTCAATTACTGATATGTGAATCTTTTCCAACTAATATTTAAAACTGCAAAATACTGAATATTAGCTAGAAGGACTGACTTATTTTCTAAAATATAAAAAATGGAAGCTAGAAAACAGAAGGAAAGCAAGGCCGGATGACCATCAGTTAATGATCTGTGGAGTGATTACCTCTGCTTATGAAACTTATTTCTGATTTGAAAGTAACTGAGGAAATAAATTCATTGAGAAGTAGTATGGTTGAAGATAGAAACAAGGCAATTGGGGAGAAATTAAATAATTTCCCCTACCTATCTACACAAAAGAATTAACAAATGACTGAAATTCATCTACCCTAGACACATTTCTTCCACTCCCAAATCCATTTGATAAATCAACATAAGTACACCATTTCCTGGTGGTTATGTTTACTATAATCACAAAATTTACAGTTTCTTACCACTTTCATGCAAGGCTTCCTGTGGTAAAAGCTGGATATTATTAGCAGCCTATTTGCTACTCCACCCCCCAGGAAACAGACTGCCAATGTGTTCCCTATTCAGAGGAAGGGTAGACTTCAGAGTGGTCCAATGGGCTTACACACGCGGGATTGTCCCTCATGCTGGGCAGGCTGGTAGAGTCTCCAACTCAGTGTATGGTCATTGTAGACTTAAAAAGAAACCTGTATGGAGGACTGAATGATTAAAAAATTCACTGATTACCTATTGAGATTAAAAAGCATGTTGCTACAGGAGATCCATGGTATTTAAGAATAGATTATAATTTGAAGTCTGAAGATGAGAGTTTGCTTTTCCTTTTTAAGATGTTTCTGGCTATTCAGGACCCCTTGCCCTTTCAAATAAATTTGATAATCATGATTTCAATTGAAAAAAAATGCTGGTGGAATTTTTTCAGGATTTCATTGAAATTGTATATCAATTTGGGTAGAAATGTTCTTCCAGTTATTTAGACCTTTTTGATTTCTTTAACACTTAGTTGTAGTTTTGTGAATACACATGTTTTACATCATTGGTTAAGTTTATTCTTATTTGAGTTTTATCTGTCATATTTTATTCTCCTCACTCTTTTGACACTTTTGGTTATTTTTGTTGATATAATCTTTATTTCTAGACTCTGTTCTAGGCCTTTTACTCCTGTCTTTTCAGCCTCTAGCACATCATTTAGCATTTCCTGAAAATCTGGTCTCTTTGGTAGAAATTCTCTCAGTTTCTGTTTATCTGGGAATATTCTAATATTGCCCTCATTTTTGAAAGACAAATAGGAAAAATACAACGGAAGTGACCTATGGAATGTGGTTAGCACAGTACATCTATGCCAAATATGTACTGTGTTGATAATGGGAAAGTATGGAAAATATTTGCTATATGTACACTATGGACGTGGTAAGAATCAGATGTATTATTTTATCTATAATAATTGTTCCACCACAGTGTGGTGTGTTGATAGGAGGGTGTTGTTTGGAAATTTTGCACATATGCCTGATTGTTTTATAAGTTCACAACTTCTGTCATAAAAAACATATTTAAAAAATAATAGGGTGGGTTTGGGGAAAATATACCAAATGTTAGATAAGAACCATAATTAGTAGTAAGATTTTGACAATATTTTTTCATAATCTGTAACAAATGTCTCACAACTATGCCTGGTGTTGGTGAAGGGTTGATGTATGGGACCCTTATATAATATAATGCATGTCTGCTTTGTAAGTCCACAAATTTTACTATACAGTTATTCTTTATGTATGCTCATATGTAAGTGATATAAAGATAATAATAATGATAGGATGGGTTGGAGAAAAATACTTTGGTTAGCAGTAATATTTTGACAATGCTCTTTAATCATTAGTTAAAAAGGTTTAACAACAATGCAAGTTATTGGTGGTAGGGTGAGTTATGAGAAGGCTGTATGATGCTATATAGGTTTGTTTTGTAAGTTCACAACTATTAATATACTTATTTTTTATGTATGTTTATGTGTAAGTGATATACTTCAATAATTTTTTAAAATGAAAAAAAGAATAGATTATATTAAAAAAGACTTTACCAAGAACCAAATTCTACCTTCCAAAAATAATACAATTATATGACTTGTGTTAGAAGGGATAATTTACAGTAAGTATATTGAATTAAGAAAAAGAAAGTTAAGTATGTATTCCTATGAACAAGTCTTAAAAATAATCAGGAAAAGAGAGACATCTTAGAGATATATTGGTAAACAAGAGTATGATCTTATGGATCTGTGGTACACTCCTACTTCAAATTTTAAAAAAAGCATGCTACTGAGAGACATGAATTTTATTCAGTGAATTTCTAGGTTTTTCTCTGGAAATGAAGATGGCTACCATATAGTAATAAAAGATAATGCATTTATAGATAATTTTTAGATATTATGAATGTTAAGTTAGATATTCTGAGAGATAAGAAACAATTCAAGGACCTAAGGACCTCTATATGCCACTTAAAGAATCTCAATCCATTCATATTATATAGCTTAAACCCTCAGACACAGTCATTGTTGTGAGTAAGCTCATAGACAGAATTAATTTTCATAGGAAATTTGGTTTATGTCCTCAGACTTCTGTGTTTAGTGATTTTCACAATGCTGACATGTGGCAGCAATCATTGAAGCGCATAAAAATAAATAAGATTAACTTGGCCTTACTGAAGAAAAATTTTAAAGATGGGATCTACACCCAATAGTGGGGAATGATGAAGGCTGACAGACATTAGACTAAAACTCCATAGAAAAAAAGGAAGCTGGTAAAGCTAAACCCAGTCTTACCTGACAGATAACAAAATACCCTAGGATAAAGACCTCCCTAAATTTTTAGTGAAACAAGCCAAGACCACCTGAATACTGCTTCATATATGTCATATATAATGTGGGACAGCGATTGGACTATGCTATGTGTCACCAGAGTTCAGAACGAGACCCAAGAAATGGTAATTCCAAGGAAAAATCTTATCGCTTAAAAAAAAATCTGATATCTCTAAGAATGTATCTGCCTAGCAACAGAACAGATATTATGAAGACTGAGCTCTGTGGTCCTGGAGATTGCATGAGACTGGAATGACAGAGCCATAAATGGGATCTTAAGGAAGTGGCAGACACTTTGGGTGCCCTGCAGCTTCCTCTCTGTGTCCCTGATGTAAGTGATGACTAAGATGGGCTGACAACTGCTTCTATTCTCTGGAGAATTCTCCTTCCCTAAAAGGACTATCTCGCCTGGGAGTTTATTCCAAACCTGGGGCAGTCTGCTACAAAAAATAACTGATTGAAAACAGGAGCACAAAAGGCCAGCCCCCTTTCCTCAGGTGAGGACAACTCTATGGTGTGGTTTTTGTTTCAAAGCATTCAACCCCCTCAGGCCAAGGCTAGACTCTAGCAGCCACCACGCTCTTGTTGGGCTCTTTCCCCTCCTTACCCTGACACACTCCCTCTCTTGTGTTTTTCCAGAAGAGCGCTCCCTGATAAACCAATGCACCAAATCAAAGGAGGCAGTCAGAACTTGTTGGAGCTGCTATTGATGTGGACCCCCAAAGTTAATATTGCTGTGCCTGTGGAGTAAGCATGTGGAAAATACAACTGGATTTAAATGTATTCAGGGCCCTTTTTTTCCTAAACATGAAGTTTATAGAGTATTTGTGAAAGACCTTGTCTACCTCTTGCTATCTGCAGCAGTGACAAGTCAAGGCAGGTGAACCATGGCATTAGAACCAAAAAGTAAAGAGAGGAAAGGAAAGTTATAAAAAAAATCTGTTTAAGGTAAGTTAATAATTTTGAATAAAATAATAGTAATTGCTATATGATTCTAAGTAGAGTATAGTAGCTATAGTCAGTCAGCTTTTTCACCACAAACAACCAAAAACCTGGACCATATGTAGAAATCATCTTTTTGGAGGCACTAGAGAGCTGTTACAGCAAAAAGAACTGGAGAGGTCAATAGAATCCCTCAAAGTGCTGAATTCTGTAGATTTTTCTGTGGAAATGAGACTCATGCATCAAAACTCATATGCAGGGAGGTCTCCATCTAGTTTATGTCTCTTGCTTATATATCATGTATTTTTGGATTCGGCCAAGGGCTGTGGTTAAAGTTAAATTTCCCAAGGATGTTTTGTCTTGGAACAAGAAACCTTGTCTCTAGACTCACATCCTATCTCATGGCAGGAAGGGCAAGAGAAAGCCGTTTTCAAACTTTAAGCAAAAAGAGATAGCTTGTGCAGCGATCAGCAAGGACAGAGTTATTTTTTCTCTGAAGCAAGGACAGATGAACTTTAATAAAACATTTAACCATGTCCTTGCTGAGGTGGTGGAACTAATCCCTACAGATTTTACCTTAGAGGTATTTTTCAGTTTTGGGGAAGACTCAAGTTCAAAATTCTGAGCTTCTCTTACTTTTGGGTTTGAATCTTCTGTTTTCATACCCATACTAAATATTTTAAAACTTAAGCAAATTAATTTAAAAATCATTAGGAAAAAAAGACAAACTATTAAAATATTAATTAAATATATTTTTTTCTCTCACAAGAAAAATAAATTACTACTATTCAAGTGATCCTTCCTTTTCACAGGTATGTCCAACTATTAACTGTATGGCTTGTTGCTCTTAAATTTTACATTTTTTACATAATTAACAGGATCATCCCCAAAATTAGAAATTCCTAAAAAATTGTATTCACCCTCTGAGTTAATTTGTATCTGCCAGATAAAAATCAGGCATGATTATCAAAACACTCTAGTCAGAATGAAGCCAAATTCCAGCATTATATTGTACATCTTTTAAAGTTGTGTTCCCTGGAAGAGGAGGCTGAGCAGTTTAGCTACCAGTGAAAGGGTAAATCTACCTACTGGTGAATCAGGGAGGCAGCCAAAAATTAGTCAATTATCTCAGCAACTCACTACTTTTAACTCATTTTAAGCTCAAAATGTGACTCTCCCAAATCATACACCCTTAAAATTGTAATGAGTAAAAAAGTACTTTTAAGGAAAAGGAATATTCAGTTCCAAATCATTCCCAGAGTAGGTCTCCTAAGCACAACTTCCCAAAACAACTGAATTTCTGAAAGTTTTATGAACAGAGTGTAGTTCAGGAGGACCTTAATGAATCTGAAATGTCAAAAGCCAAAATGTGAAATGCATGGTTAACCACATCGCACCTATTCTTGTTTTAAAGCTTCACACATAGTTTGTTGGGCTCCAGGAGACAAGGTTAAAGTACAAAAAGAGAATTCTTCAGATCTTTGCTTTTCTGCCAGAATATGCAACCAGTCCTTTCTTCCCAAGTAAAAATTAAAGGAGAAAATCTGCTTTGGAAAGGACACTTCTCGTACCATGTCCTCTCCTTCTCACTGACAGTTACTTCAAGTAACAGAAGCCTTTACTTGAATTGTATCATTCCAGAGGAAAGCCCTAGTACCCCTGAGTAAGACTAAGCAAGAGACATGAAATAGCTTACTCTTTAAAAGAATTCATCAGCAATTGCACTAATAAAGGATTTCATTTGAAACTCAGGAAAAATAATTGTCAGGGAAGTATTAAGCTTTATTAATATTTAGTGAGCTTTTTAGCCCCAAGATTCAGAAAGGATAACATCATAATTAGTGACATCATCTTTTTATGGGTGAAGATCATAAAGGACAAAGGCAATCTGACAGCATGACCTCCATTTTATGGATGAGACTAAAATTCTTCTTGCCCTCTGCAAAATAACTGTGAGTGTATAGGACACAGTTCTGGGGACATACCTCCTTTCCTAGGGGGTACAAGGATGGAGTTCAGGAAAAGATATCCCAGAAGCCTAAATATCCAACACAGAATAAACCCTGTGGAATCATTTTCCTATACAAATATTCTCACAAATTAATCCCTTTAGCAGGCTTCACAGGTAATATTCATACCAGGTTAGGCATCAGAGCCTGGCATTTACCCTCCCCTTTATTTCTGAAACCCCATGTAGGATTGTGGTGACTGTGGGAAAATGGAATGGAGACAATTGAGAGGAAATCAAAGATATCTCCTCTTCTTGGTTTTATCTTCCTCCAAGTAGATGTTGCAAGAAGGAACATAGAAAACTGGAGCAAGCTATAGGTATCTATGGATTCTGCCCCATATAACACATTATAGCATAAATGTTCTGTTTCCTAGATAATACTGACTCTAAGGGAAAAGCAGTGGATTTATGTGATGGGGTTTATAAGAGTAATTAAGAGACCTAGGATGCTACCTAGACTTTTTTTTCCTTAAAAATTTTCCACTGGAAATATCAGGATATGGCTTATCAGAGGAATATCTTATCCTACGGTAAGAATATTCCTTGAAAGAGGAAGTAGAAGAAAGAAAGTGGGCCTCACTTTGGAAGTGAACATGCAGGGCAGTGTTCCAACCCATCTCCTAAAGGGCACAGTTCAGGGCAGTGGCAACACCAAAGACCACACTTGGTACAGTATTATCTTTATTTATTGGCACTTACCGACAGGAGAGGAACTCAACTGCAATGGTTCAGAGAATGAAGATAGTGCCCTGCAATGAGGCGGGAAAATGAAGGGCAATATATAGGGTCTCAGAACACAGACATTTCATAGCAGAGTTACATAAATGGGGTCTGGCGATGCTATTGCAGGAAGGAATCGTACAGTCTGGAGAAAATTAGTCTACAATACCATCAGTACATTACTCCTGTGAGGAGGTTTGTTACATTTTTAACTTCTGTCCTGGGGAATACAGGTGGCTGCTTCCTGTGGGCTGAGTTTCCCCTCAGGAGGGGAAGCCAGGGCAGGGACCTGCTGGGCCCCATAGGCAGGTCACCATGGCACACACAGATCTCTGTATCACATCTTTTCTTCCTACTGCTGCTGTTTTCTATGCCCATTTTTCTTTTTCTCACATCTCCCTGTGTTGTCTTTTGCTCTCAGTGATTTGAACAATTCTCAGTTTCAGGACAAAACTGTGTGTGTTGTCTTACCCCACTAATTTTAAAAATGAATTTAAGAGTTGCTGTTTCCTTAAGGCTTGGGAATGATCATTGTCTGAGAGCTCCATGGGGTAAAATGAATTTTTGACTGATTAGTCATGTCCACCATTGATGAAAAATGGGAGTCTAGAGAGCCTGATTGTGACCACATATGCAGATAGTTGCTGACTCACTGGTGAGTCCTAACTGGAGTTTGTTTGGAGCAAGGCAACACGTGGATCAACCAGCTTACACATTAGCTAATTAGAATGTTTGTAAATATTATTAGCAAGTCACATCCTTAAAACAATCAGTATTCTAATCGGCACACCGGATAGTTAATAATAATAAACATAGCAACATCAATGTGTTAATAATAAAATAATTAAATTTTCATAAATGATTAGTTAATTGGTGTGTCAAAATCTGTCCTTGTTTCCAGGACTGAAGAGTTCATACAGCATTCAGCAAGGCAGGCAATGTTAGTATTGTACTGGGAGTCAATTCTCATTTCCATCAGAAGGATGGAACTATGTCAGAGTAATTCTGTCTAAGAGGCTGGCAATACAACAATAAAGCCAAATATAATATGTTGAATTTCATGCTGAAGCCTTCATGATGCAGCTGGAGGAAGAAGGCAAGTTAAGTGATGATGATGTGGGCTATGGGTGGAAGGCTCTTTGTCTCTTCAGAGATAACTAAGTTGTTTGACTTGTGGGTGTGGAACGGTAAGAGGCTGCAGTCCTGCCCTTAGGGACAGTGGCAGCGGCTCCAGTCCCAGGAAATGTTTAACAATGCAAGGGCTATAAACTTTAAGTATTTAGGGGAAATGCAAAAAGTAAATATGCTAAAAGGTTATCTAGACTATCTGGAGTCCATGCTAAAAGCTTACCTAAGATGTGGAAGAGATATATGCTAATTGAAGCCTATTGAGAACTGAAACAAAGGGACCATTTGGCCTTTCCTCTCTGTATAAAAGACATTTGAAAATCTTGTTAGGGGCTCGGGATTCAAACAGAAGTTCCTGAGTCCGGCCGGCCGTCAATAAACCATTTTTCCTTCTCAAAATCATTCCTGAGTCCTGGCCTCTCTATACTCAAATAATTGAGCTTCTTTCTAATTCCACAACAATGAGACTGCAAGAAATCCAAGAAACTCATGACGATCTGATAAGGACAATGTAGGAAATTAATAAAATAGAATGGAGATGAAACCCAGCTAATCCCTAGGTGCATAAAAACAAGCCAGAAGTCCCAAAACTGGCCAGCAAAGCTCAGTTTAGATCAGCTGACTCCCTGAGATGTGAAAAATAAATGTTTATTGTTGTAAAGCATTGAAATTCTATGGGGTTTTGTCTTGTGGAACTTTTTGGCAATATTGACATGAGAAGTAACGTACATAAACTCTCTAAATATTCATTTATTTTTAGTAAAATATGGATAATAAACCCTACTGTATTAATTTTTCTATTGCTATGTAACAAGTTACAACAAGCTGTGCTGCTTAAAACAATAGTTGTTTATTATATCACAGTCTGTATATCAGAAATCTGGTATGTTTGACTGAGTTCTCTTCTTAGGGTGTCACAGGCAAAATCAAGATAATGCCTGCATTAGGCACTTACCTGGAGCCTCTGGGGACAATCTGCTTCTGAACTCATTTAGGGTGCGGACAGTATCCTGATGCTCATGGCTGCCAGCCTGAGGTGCCTGTTTCCTGGCTGGCTTTTGGCCAGGAGCTGCTCTCTGCTCCCAGACACTGCCTTTGTACCTTCTCAGGTGGACCTACATCTTCAAACCAGCTATTAGCCCATCTAGTCTTCTGCAGGCTTCAAATCCCTTTTACTTCTTCTGCCACTAGTATGCAATCTTTTTTTTTTTTTTTTTTTTTGGTACTGGAGCTGGGGATTGAACCCAAGCCTGATACTCATAGTACCGGGAATTAAAGCAGAAATTCTTGTGGAGAGGGAATTTTAGAATTCTGCCTGCCATTCCTATAAAAAAGTAGTGAATGAGAGAAGAGAATTTCTTTTCTGACATCTGTGCTGTTTTTACCATACGTGTAAAATGTTTACTTTTAACAAGTCACTTGATGTACTGAGATACCTGAATGGGCTATGGGAAGGAGCTGAAATGAAAATTGAGTTTCTAGTTGTCAGAATTATTAGGAAAAACAAAAGACTGATAATTGAGATTGAAGAGAAATATACATTTAAAAGAAAGAAGTAAAAAGACACATTTTTCGCTAATATTTATTTTGCAAATACTATCTATTATCATGGTATTCCATACCTACTGTCACTTTGATTTTCATATAAGGATGTTAATGACAATCAAATATTTAATATGCATTGACCCCATCAGCCAATAAAAATAAAATTTCAGAGACATTGTTTTCTTTACCACTGTAACCACTGCATTTAGAACAAATCCATGAGAATTTAAGAAGAGATACAAGCTAGAGACAAATATGGGGCTCCATGAGTCCCTAGGTTCTAGGGGATTCATAATGCATTTTTTCATGCAAAGTATTATAATATGGATTTCAATTTAATTAGAGATAGTAAAATAGTACAACACAAATACAACTATTTTTTTCACTCACAACGTTATAAGGTTTGCATCTTTAATGCTCAGTCCAGTTTTTCATTTAAGTAGGTGTTCAGTACAGACATATTGAATCAATAAATGCATAATGTGAATGTTGGATCCAAAATGAAAGCACTACCTCCTTTCCTTCATTATAAAATGTATTCACAGTAGAGAGGAGAAGAAACTAGAGAGCTAGTGCTAAAGAAAAATGTGAGGGAAATCATGACCAGTGAGGAACAAGGTCAAAGGTTTTTAGATTTTAAGTGAGTTTGAGTGAGACATTTGCAGAAGATTTAGTACAGAATTCTGTCCATGGTGTTGAGAAATTAGAAAACATTGCATTTAGAGAACTGGATTTGAGAAATGCATCAATAATGAGGGGAGAAGTAAATTGGGAAAAATTCTGTACAGAGGCTCTGTGATTTCTTCATTTTAAAATGATACGGCAAAAATAATTTTCATAGTCTGGTGCTGTGCAAGCTAATTCTGTAGACTCTGGTTAGTTAGAGTAGAGAAGCAATGTAAGTGTAAACTACACAATAAATTTTGAAGAGTTAGTATGACAAAAAATGTAAAATATATTATTAAAAATTTTATACTGATTACATTTTCAATAATATTTAGGATGTAGTGACTTGAAGAAAATATATCATTAAAATTTTTAGTTGTTTCCTTTTTGTGCTTACTTTTATTAATCTAGATACTAGAAAATTTTAAATTACATATTTGACTCAAGTTATAATTCTACTAGATAGTGCTAATCTAAAGAGAGCTTTTTTGTTTCCTCTCAGAAATACACCATATGGGCCAATATCTGTGTTTTTCCATTTCTACTGACAGGCTTCCCAGTTCTGGATATTCCATCCTTGGATTTGCATCTCCTTTTTTATTTATGTCTCCATACTCTTTGGGAATGGCATCCTACTCTTTCTTATCAGAGAAGACCACACTTTTCATGAGCCTATGTACTGTTTTCTGGCTATACTGGCAGTCATAGACCTTGGAGTGACTTTGACAATGATGCCCAGTGTACTTGGTGTCCTGTGCCTGTTCACAGGAAAATCAGCCATGAATCCTGCTTCTTCTAGGCCTATCTGATCCATTCCCTCTCTATTGTGGAGTCTGGAGTCCTGTTCTTCATGGCCTATAACTGTTTTATTGCCATTTGTGCTACTTTCAGACATACTTCCATTCTTACCAATGTTACGTTGGTGAAGATAAGCCTGAGGGTTATAATGACAGGATTTATACTCATCGTGTCCATAATCATCAAACTTTCTGTGTTCCCTTACTGCAAATCCCATGTCCTTTCCCATGCCTTCTGCTTGCACCAGGATATGATCAAACTTGCCTGTGCTGATATCACTTCAATAGACTGTATCCTACAGCCCTGGTCTCTAACTGGTTTCTTGAACTTTATGCTTATCTTTATCTCTTACATCATAATCCTTAAGACCCATTATGGGAATTGCCTCAGGTAAGGAACAGGCCAAGGCCCTAAATACCTGTGTCTTTCATATTAGCTGTGTGCTGGTTTTTCATGTCTCTGTGACTGGGTTGACTCTTATTCATCGATTTGGGAAATATGTGGAACATGTAGTTCATATTATTATGAATTATGTCTAATTCTTCTTTCCCCCATTTATGAATCCAGTCATCTATAGTGTTAAGACCAGGCAGATTCAAAATGTTATCAACCATTTTCTTTCTTTTCATAGAATTTGAGCCTTATCTATCATTCCAGGGATCTCTCCATTACAGAACAGTTTTCCTGGAAAGATGGACTTTGCAATGTTTATGTGGCTCAGAACAAGAAGAAATTACATTCATGTCATTTAAAAGACAATGATCTATTGATTGGATTCTCTGCTTCCCTATCCTCCATCCTTAAGCACATCGATCTTATTCCTGTTGCTCTGCTTACAGTAAAATATGTACTTTATTCTGCCATTTTCTACATTGGAAGAGCCACCTGTCTTTATAGATACCTGAGGCCAATTGTACATGAAATGGTTGTAGAGTCTATAGAAACAGAGGAGAAAGAGATAGTTTGTCACAGTTCCCAAGCACTGTTTGGAAAACAGTTCAATAATTCCTGTTTGCCTGACAGTGTCTCAGAGGGGATGAAGGGTCTTAGACTACCACATACTGGGTGCCACACAGCCTTAGAGTGGATAAGAAGTAGGTAAGCATAAGACATTCAAAACAAAAGAGGCTTTGCTGCCAAAGTACCAAAGACCAAACCAGAACTCACATTTTAGCAGACACCAACATGCTAGATGCTCACCAAAGTTGGGTGAGAAGGCTCTGATTTGATGAGCTCGGATGTTGTCAAGATGGGGTGAGGAGACATCCAAATCACCTATAATAAAGTTCTATTTCTTGCACATCTGAATTTATGTCCTGTATCTTGCAATTCATATTCTCTGTACATGCTTAATGAAAAAGCATTCTAAAATAGGTGTGCTTTGTCTTGATTGGAGTTGGTGGTAGTAAAATAAATTGTCTTTAGGCAATATTATAATAGAATGACCTTGAATCAAAGAAGATATTTTAGGAATGTTCAAATAAGGCCTCCCCTATATATTTTTTTTCTTGTAAGGACAACATTACCAGAATCTGCACATCAGCAATATAGGAAGATAACATACTAGCTTTTCAAGATGTAGGCAAGGTTAGCGAAAATGATGCATATTAAGCAAAATTATTGAAAATATGTTGACAATTGGATTGCCAATGTATTCAAACAAAAATTAGTTCATGATTTTACTGGGGGGAAGTTGTGTTATCAGGATCCCTGGAGAAGTTTCTTGACTAACAGATCCTTTTGCAAGAGAATTTACTTCTTCATTGAAAATGGTTATTTTAAAAATAGCACTGGAAACCATTGATTTTGATATTACATCATTGTTTAGATCATTCTTATTTCAGTCAGCTTTTTTTTTCTCATTTTTATTAGTATTTACCATTAGTTTTGTAAGAGGGGAGAGAATGAATAGAAAATTGATGTATGTAATCCTCTTAGTTTAGAAAGAAAGCACAGATTATAAAACAAAAACCTAAAAGCAGGAAAAAAAGATACATTTAAAAATCAAAAAGCATCATGATGCAAGTAAGTATAACATAAGTGTTTTTAATAGAGTTATATCTTTGAAAGAAAAACAATAAATAACAAGTTAACTCAAATAATTAAAAATACATAAAGTCAATGTGATGGGTATGGACTTTATTTTTATCATTAAAATATTAAAAATATATATAAATATAAAAAATATTAAATGGGCAATTGAACAAGAAGAAATAACTATATTAAATATTTACACACTTAATCTCATTACCACAAGGTATATGAGGCACACATCAGCAAAGCTAAGGGAGAAACAGATACCTCTACAATAATAGTTGGAGACTTCAATAGACCTCTCTCAGTATTGGATAGAACACCTGGACAGAGGCTAAATAAAGAAACAGAGAACTTAATAATATTATAGGTAAACTAGACATAACAGATATCTAAACAGTGTTGTACACAAAACAGCAGGATATACATTCTTTTCAAGTGCTCATGGATCCTTCTCCAAGATAGACCATACGTTGGGTCAGAAGACAAGTGTCAATAAATTGAAGAAGATTGAAATATACAAAACACTTTCTCTGATCATAACAGAATAAATCTGTAAATCAAGAATGGATGGAAAAAGGGAAAATTCATATGGAGATTAAGAGCACACTCAACAATCAGTAGGTCGAAGAAGTAATTGCAAGAGATTTAGCAAAATTCTTGAAATGAATGAAAATGAAAACACAACATAACAAAACCTATTGGACACCCCAGGTACTGGTGCTCCTGAGGGCTACGGAGACACATAGGCTCTATGGTCATGGTAGATGGCCCTGGATTTCAGTCCCATGTCAGTGGGCCCTACTTTGGAATTTGTGTTCCTGAGTATGATGGAGTTGGACTCAGATGTAACCTTTCTACACATGCCTCTTCTGTCACTTTTAATGAACCTGTGGTTGACTCTAGGTTTGGTGTATACAAAGGAGATTTGAATCTCTGGACTGTCCATGTGTCAGCTGGGACCTGAGCCTCAGCAGAGTTGCAACTCTTACTCTCTGGTTCATTGGACTTACCCAGGACACCTAACAGGTAGCTGAAGATGGTCAACCACCACACTAGGGACTCGAGAGTGCCTACAACTGCAAATAGGAGAATTGCATCCATCATTCATGTGGAATCTAAGCCCCCTCTTGAAACAGAGGTGGCGTGAACATCACCATCCCAGGGTCCACAGGATGGAGGAAGAAAATATGGATTAGAGTGGACTTCCTGATATTCTACTTTAGAACTATTATGACTAGTAATGGAGGAAACTGTAGCATTGATGTGGAGAAAGTGGCCATGGTAGTTGCTGAGGGCAGGGAGAGGGAAGAAGAGATGTGATGTGAGGGCGTTTTCAGGAATTGGAGTTATCTAAAATGATATTGCAAGGACAGATGCTGGACATTATATATCCTGTCATAACCCACTGAATGTACTGGGGGAGAGTGTAAACTACAACGTAAACTATTATCAATATGGTACAGTAGTGCTCCAAAATGTATTCACCAAATGCAATGAATGTGTTACAATGATGAAAGAAGTGGTTGATTTGAGAGGAGTGGGGTGAGACAGTGTGGGATATATGGGAACCTCTTATGTTTTTAATGTAACATTTTTTGTGATCTATTAACTTTAAAAAGAAAGACAATTAAAAAAATAAAAATACATTTTAAAAAAACCATTGAACACTAAAAAGGCAGTACCAAGCGGGAATTTACTGCCCTTAATGTTTACATTCAAAAAGAAGAAAGAGCTAAAATTAATTATTTAACTGTTCACCTAGAAGAACTAGAAATAGAACAGCAAACTAATCCCAAACCAAGCCAAAGGAAAGAAATTGTAAAGATAAGAGCAGAAATAAATGAAATCAAGAACAAAAAATAAAATAAAATCATTAAAACCAAAGTTGGTTCTTTGAGAAGATTAACCAACAAAGCCTTAGCTAGACTGACAAAGAGAGAGGACACAAATAAATAAATCAGAAATGAGAAGAGTGACATTACCACTGACACTGTAGAAATAAGAGAGCTCATAAGAGGATACTATGAACAAATGAATGCCCCAAAACTAGAAATTGAAGAAGAGATGGGCAAAGTTTTAGAACATATGAACCACCTACACTTACTTTAGAAGAAATAGAAGAGATTAACAAACCAATCACAAGTGAAGGGATTCAAGCAGTTATCAAAACCTCGCAAAGATGAAAAGCCCAGTACCAGATGGCTTCATTGGTAAATTCTACCAATCATTCAAGGATGAACTAATACCAATCCTGCTAAACTCTTCCAAAAATTGAACAGGAAAGAATGCTACCAAACAAATTCTGTAACGCCAAAACTAGATAAATATACTCCCAAAAATGAAAATTGCTGACCAATATCTCTAATGAAAATAGAAGCAAAAATCCTCCACAAAAAACTTGCATGCAGAATCCAAAAGCACATTAAAGACCTATACACCATGATCAAATGGATTTTATCACAGGTATGCAAGGGTGGTAGAAGACACAAAAATCAATTAGTGTCATAAACCACTTTGATAAATTGAAGAAGAAAAATCATAAGATCCTCTCGATTGATGTAGAAAAGGCATTTGACAAAATACAGCACCATTCCTGATAAAAACTCCAAAATTAAGAATAGAAGGAATTTTTTTCAATACAGTAAAGTGCATATATGAAAAACCTTAGCTAGTATTGTACTCAATGGTAATCACTGGAACTGAGATCAAGAACAAGACAAGAATGCCCACTGTCAACATTATTATTCAATATTGCCTTAGAAGTTCTAGCTAGAGCAATTAGTCCAGAAAAACAAATAAAGGGCACCCAAATAGGAAAGGAAGAAGTAAAACTTTCACTATTTGCTGATGAAATGATCCTATATCCAGAAAATTCTGAAAAACCTACCACAAAACTGCTAGAATTAATAGATGAGTTCAGCAAAGTGAAGGGCTACTAAGTTAATATGCAAAAATCAATAGTGTTTCTATGCACTACTAATGTGCAATCTGAGAAGGAAATCAGAAAAAAAACTCCATTTGTAATAGTGACTAAAACTATCAGATTTTTAGGAATAAACTCAAACAAGGGCATAAAGGATCTGTATTCAGAAAACTACAAAACATTACTAAAAGAAACCAAAATATTCTTATATAAATGGAAGAACATTCTGTGCTAATGGATTGGAAGTCTAAATGTTGTTAAGATGTCAATTCTACCCAAACTGATTTACAGATTCAACACAACCCCAATAAAATCACAACCGCCTTTATTGCAGAAATTAAAAAATTATAATCAAATTTATTTGGAAGGTCAAGGAACCCCATACAGGCAAAAATATCTTTAAAAAGAAAAACAAAGTTGGAGGACTTCCTGACTTTAAAGCATACTACTTAGCTACAGTGGTGAAAACAGCATGGTACTGGCATTAGGAAAGACAAATTAACTAATGAAACTGAATGAAGAGCTCAGAAATTGACCCTCACAGCTACAGTCAATTGATTTTTGACAAGGCTGTTAAGCCCATCCAGCAGGGCCAGAATAGTCTATTCAGCAAATGGTACTTGGATAACTGAATACCCATACCCAAAAGAAAGAAAGAAGACCCCTATCTCACATCTTACACAAAAGTTAACTCAAAATGGATCAAGGATTTAAATATAAAAACAATAACTATAAATCCCTTAGAATAAAATGTAGGAAAACATCTCCAAGGTCTTGTGATAGGAAGTATTTTCTTAAAACTTAAGCCCAAAGCAATGACAAAAAACCCCAAAACAAAACAGGTAAATGGGACCTCCTCAAAATTCTATGCTTTTGCACCTCAAAAGACTTTGTCAAATGGTGACAAGACAGCTGCCTCAATGGGAGAAAATATTTGGCAATCATATATCTGATAAGGGATTTTTTGTTTTGTTTTGTTTTTTAATTTCTCTCCCCCTCCCAGTTGTCTGTTCTCTGTGTCTATTTGCTGCATGTTCTTCTTTGTCTGCTTCTGTTATTGTCAGCGGCAAGGGGAATCTGTGTTTCTTTTTGTTGTGTCATCTTGCTGTGTCAGCTCTCCATGTGTGCGGCACCATTCCTGAGCAGGCTGAACTTTTTTTTGCGTTGGGCAGCTCTCCTTATGGGGTGCACTCCTTGAGTTTGGGGCTCCCCTACATGGGGACACCCCTGTGTGACACGGCACTCTTTGCACGCATCAGCACTGTGCATGGGCCAGCTCCACATGGGTCAAGGAGGCCCAGGGTTTGAACTGCGGACCTCCCATGTGGTAGACAGACGTTCTAACAACTGGGCCAAGTCTGCTTCCCAGATAAGGGTTTAATATACATGATATAAGGAGGTCATACAAATCATCAATAAAAAGGCAAAGTATCTGATTTAAAAAACGGGCAAAAGACTGAAAAGACAATTAGCCAAAAAGAAATAAAAATGGCAAAGAAACATATTAAAAAAGCTCAATGTCACTAATAATTAGGGAAGTGCAAATCAAAAATTCAATAAGATATCATTTCACACCTATTAGACTGGCCGCTATTAATAAGTCAGAAAAACTGTAAATGTTAGAGAGATCGTGGAGAGATAGGAACATTATTCCCTGTTGTTGGGAATGTAGAATGGTACAGCCACTGTGAAGAACTATTAGTCATTTACAAAGAAAGTTGAATATAGACTTGCCGTGGGACCTGGCAATACCATTGCTTGGTACATACCCAGAAGAACTGAGGGCAGTGACACAAATAGACATCTACACACTGATGTTCATAGCAGTGTTATTCGCGATAGCCAAAAGCGGAAAACAACCCAGGTGTCCATAAAGTGATTAATGGATAAACAAATTGTGGCATATATACATGATGGAATATTATGCAGCAGTAAAGAGAAATGAAGTTGTGAAACATGTGCCAACATGGATGAACCCGGAGGACATTATTTTGAGTGATGCAAGCCAGATACAAAAGGACAAAACTGCATGACTGCCTTATTATGAACTGCATATATTATGTGAAATATAATTATGTGAAATATGAGTAGAATTGCATATATAAGACATTTTTTAAAGCTGAACAAATGTAAGTTAATACTATGAAAGTTAATATCAGACAAAAAAAGCACAACATTATACTTAGTGAAGGAGACCAGATGCAGAGTAGTACATGTTGTATGATTCCGTTTATATGAAATGTAAATATAAATCAATTTATAAAAATGAAATGAGATTAGTGGTTATATAGATCTGAGGAAGGAATGCTAAGGGGTGTGGAATCTTTTTTGTGTAATGAAATTGTTCTCAAATTTTTGAGATGATGAATGCATAACATTGTGATTATACTAAAAGCCACTAATTATACACTTTGGATCAAATAGCCAGAAACACCAGTTATATACAGAAGGGAAAGCATACAACGATTGAGAGGTAAGGAATTTTCTTATTTGTTTATTTTTTGTTTATTATTGTTATTGAAATAATGAAAATGCTCAAATTATGATTGAAGTGATTAACACACAACCATGTCAATATACCAAATACCATTGATTGTACACTTTGGATGAATTGTATGCTTTATTAATATGGATCAATAAATTGATGTGTTTAAAAAACGAATAAGGCAAAACAGTTGATGAATGTAAGAAGATAATAATAGATATATAGTAAACAATCAATAATTATAAGCATATTATCTTGTTATATAAAAAAATGACATTCTAACTTTTGCAATTTATACCTTTTTCATAAGCTTTCCTAGATACGATGGATAGAGTAGATACTATTATATAAAGAAAATCATATTACATTTTAAAAGTCTAAAATGATATAATTTGCATACTTTTCATACAATAAAATTATTTTTGCCAAGTTTTTCTTAGAAAACAAAATTTATTTTAAAAAACTAATTGGCATTGTATGGTAAAGGGAATGCAAACTTTGAAGAAAAAAGCAGCTCTACTCCTTCATCCTTAACTTATAATTAAGTGATCTTGAATAAATTACTTAATCACTGAAACTCAGTTATATCATCTATCAACTAGCAATAACAAAATGCCTTTTGTAAGAATCTTGCAAGAATTTGAGAGTGAGTGCATTGCTCTATTAATTATTAATATATTAATTATATTAATATAATTATTCTATTAATTATATTAATATTATCATTATTGGCGAAGATGAAGACCTCAATATTTTGACCTAACAACACTCAAAGAGTTAAGAGAGAAAAGTGCTCAACGCATGGGGGATTGAGAACTCTCTTTATGATTTTTTTCATATAGTGAAAAATACAGTTGATAATTATATAGTGTTTCAAATAGCCTTTGGAAATTCTCATACTCCTTAGGCTTTCTCACTCAGTTACTCACAATATATCTTTCCTACAGCATTGGGACCTCCAGCCCACTGATCTTTTCAATTAGATTCTCTTCTCTTCATTTGCCTTCAAATCCCAGGTGGATTTTATTTTTCAGATAGAGACTCTCAAGCCATAATCCTATGTTCCTTTGCTCATTGTCAATCCAACCTAGACATTTCATTCTTCTATACCCTTCTGAGAACACAACATAAAACAAAACTTTCAATAGACATTTAGATCAATTCACTCATTTAATTCTGACCATAATTCTTATTTGTTTAATTACAACAATCCTTTTAGCACTGCTTATCACATCCATTTTCTAGATGGGGGAGTTTGAGTAAGTAAAGATAGTGAATCTTTAAAATACAAAGTTAGATTTACACTCAAGCAGACTGGCTCCAGAGCCAATGCTCTTAGTTAATTTAGGTAATTTATTTCAAATTTTCTAATCCGATTGAATTGAATTGGATTAAAATCCTGATTACTAATTATTTCTAAGTCTTTTCTACTTATAATTGTTTAAGTTTAAATTTAAGGCCTACATACATAATTCTCTAGGAGATATCCCTTCCTGAATATTCAGACTTGTAATGTCCAAAACTGAATAGATTTTATTGCTCTTTTCTAAATCCAGTATGTAAAACAATGCTGACTTCAAAACAGTTAATTAACAAATAACTATTGATAAATGAAAACGTAATTCTGCACATGATTCCTATGTTAGTAGAATGGAACTATCCTCGACTGAGCTAAAATCAGAATTACAGATATCTGTGTATTGAATCTAGCACATTCAGTCAATTACAAACTTCTATTCTTTCTAAATCATAGACTTTGGTTTCCAGTCACTTCTACTCAATCTTACTGGCAACACGTAATCACAGTCCCATCAGATCACAGTGTCCCCATACCTTCTTCACTCACTGGTCCCCCTTTCAAATGTCTTTCTCATATTACACCCAAAGTAAACTGTAACAATGATTATCTGACAGTTACTCTTTCCCCTTACTTCACACACATGATTTGTAAAATCATATGTGCTTAGAAACTGATTTCTCTCGTGTTTTGTTGTCCTAGCAATATTAAGATTCTGTTTTATTCAAATTCATGTATTTTCCTTTCTCCCTCAACCTAGTCATGTCTTTCCCTCTCTCAGGAACTACTATCCTAACCCACCTATAGCTTACATATTCCTACCCTTCTCATTTTTCAATTTTCAGCTTAAATGTCACTTTCAGTGTGAAGATTTCCCTGATCCCAGGAATACCTTCTATGTGCTTCCCTGGGAGCACTACTATTCATGCTATAATGATAGTGCTATGGATTTTCATGGTAATATTGTCTTTCCAGTTCCCATTACATTTTACATTCTGTTAATAAACATGCCACGTCCCACACCCTAACTTGGCACAAAATGAAAATACACACAGTAATTTAAGACAAAAAAAGAATGGCATGATTCACATGGTTATTAAGAGATTAACTGAAGTTCCTTCGGATCAGAAATAATTTCCCCAATTAAACAAAAAAAGACAAAAATGCAATTGGAATTCATAAGCATATAAGACCCTTGAAAACACCTGATCTACCCTCAATATTGGGAAGGACATGCATGAATTTCCTACACCCTGATATCAAGGATTTTGAGAGTCACCTAATCAAGTCTAGGCATCTTCACCACTGTTGGCATTTGAGTTTTCAGTTTCCCTGTCCCATCACTGAGTAAACATCTGAAAGGCCAGAAACATTGCTGGAGTGTCCCTGCTCTGCCCAGAAAGAAGAGAAAGTTTGGAGAGATTAAAGAGTCTCCTGGGAGACTGGGAAGGTGAAACTCTGGGGAGGTGATTTCCACATATATAAGCTCCTCTACTGGGGCCTCTTCAGAGGCTTTGAGAAGGAAACATCTTGCCTAAGTCATCAAATATTCCAGCGATGAGATGTGGATTGGGTGAGTTTCTAATCTGAGACCCATTAATAGGCATAAGGATAAGTTTGAATGCTCTGTACTAAATGTGACATTGAGACCTCTTGTCCATTTTTCTGGCAAGATGTTTATGGATTTATGAAATTTTAATAGACTTGGAAATGATATGTGTATTTATATTACATATATTTTTTCCTCTCATAATATGTCTTTGGAAAGGACATGGGTTGTTGGCAATAGTACTCAGTAAGAAACAAATCTAAAACCATGGCCTTGGCCCCAATATTCTCCTTCTCATTTGGAGGAATGTAATGCATTTACAAGAGCAAACAAGGAAGAGAAGATGTAACTGTCCATTCTACATTTCACTCTATGATGATTTAGTATTTTCTCCTGAGGCCCAGATAACTTTCCTACCCTGTGTTTCCTCACACACCCAAGTTTCCTCTCTCCCTTCTTTCCTGCATGGGCATTAGGAGACACGTTATGCTCCCAGACTGCGTACACTGGGCATTTTTCATGGATTGTTACATGCATAGGTGGGTGGGAGAAGGATGTTATAACAGCTAGGAATCCCATAATCTAGAAAAAGTCACCTGAAAATCGGGTTAATAGGATGCCTAGAATGAGTCATCATTAACTCAATTCTAAATTTTCAGTGTACATTGTGAGCTTCTTCAGTACAAGAATTGTAATTATTATGATTTCCTGTAAAAAATAAAACTGAAGGTCATGTAGCATGTTCTCAGTAATATCTCTGCTTGTTTGAAAGAATAATCTTTCCCACAGTCCCAGATGACACTTAGGAATGGTACTTCTAAAGGCTGTTTATAACTTTGTGTATGAAGTGTCCTTTAAAGGAATTCATCAGATATTGGTAAGTCAAGATTCTACAATGTTTAGGAATTCATTAAAAATTGTGTGTTCTGAGTTGGAACCTGTCTATCAATTTTGAGACATTCACTGTACTACATTTACTCACATTTATTCAGTCAAACCAGTCCTTGTACTCCTGAAGTAATTTTATGATTACATGTCAATAAATAAACCCATACATAGTCAAGTGCTCTTAATGGAATTTTTGCTGTGTAATTTAGGTTAAGCAAGGATGTGTGCAGTATGCTTCTAGCTCTAAGGAATGATAAATGATCTCTATTTGATGACAATATATTTTACTCATAGAAGCCTCACACACCTGTTTCTGGATAAATATCAGAATCTTCTCTTAGTCCTGGCAAAGTGTTTGTTTGTATTTAGGCTTTGTATCAAAAGGTCCAGGATATGACTTGCTTTTTATAAAATTTGATCTTCCTTAGCCTTCTCATTTTCATATTTTTCTGATCCAAACCATGCTGTGGAGGGAAATGTGGCCTTTGTATTTCTCTAGCATTTGGTTGATCATAAAACTTGCAAAAGCACATTTTTGGCTTAAAGTTTTTATTACCAAGCTCTGAAAGAACCTAATTAATTTTCAAGGAAAACTTGAAGAACAATCTGAATTTTGCAGTCTATATAATTTAGATTCCTAGTTTAGTATTATGAATTTCTTTGCTTATTGTACGTAAAGGCCTATGTCTTTCTGCTATTTTCGCCTTTCAGAAGATACCACTTTTCATCTACCTCCTCAAACTGCCTTTCTCTTCCTCTTATAAGTTGCTTCCCTTTGATTTTGAACCTATAGAAATAAAACAGCATTTGTGAAATAATCAGAATTGCTTAAATGTACCCATTAGATTTGTCCTTTAATATTAAGGGGAAGTCCTCATCTCAGTGTTTTGTGTCTCAATGAACATCATGCTCATAGAGATGTAACCTCAGAGCAACTCCTCACACGAGTTTGATTCTTTGAAAATTATTCTGACTCCTGTCTATTTGTTATACTAGGCAATTTTAGGAAGGAGAGTTGCATCAGTGCTTGTGACCTGCTTTCAGACTTCTGAATTTACATTTAAATTAAGTCTGCAGCAGAGCAGGTAAAGAGACTTTAAATTTCAGATTGGAGCTCCCGAGAAAATGGAAACAATGGAAGTGACTGACTTCCTTGGCCTGTGGGCGCATTGAAATTTGGCTAGTCAATAGTGGCAACCTCCCTCGGGAATTAAGTGTTGGAGAACCAGAGAGAGAGGTTGAGACAGAGAGAAGTATGAGAATTCAATTCTGTCAAATCATTTTTTAAAAGATATTATTTACTTATTTCCCACCTATGCCAATCTTTTTTTCTTTAAGAGGCACTGGGAAGCTAACCAGCGGCCTCCCGTGCCTAATCACTTGAGTCACCTCCGCTCCCTATCAAATCATTTTGCAAAAGACAAGAGGCAAGACAGACGATGCTTGAATGGCAAAGGTGTAATGAAAAAATAAAGTTTTTGAGGAGATCTGGAGGAAATGAGGAAACCATGTGTAAGAATTAAAAAGTTTTTCTTTCCAAGAAAGGAATAGAGATGAAATGCTTAAAATAAATAGTGCCTTTCAAATGTCACTATGTACATGAATCACACATGGATTGTGTTAAAATGTGAATTTTTGTTGAGCAGGACAGAAGTGGAGTCTAAAGTGTCACACTAACCTGTCCCACGTTTGCTACGTGAGGTTGGACTGTGGGCCACACTTCCATAGCCAGGCTCTAGAAAATTGTTAACAGTTGATATGTAAAGCAGTTGGAAATGATGATGATATTTGTTGAATCCCACAAAAGACCAAAATTTAATTTTCACAAGGTATCAAAAAAAGGTTTTCAAATGAAAATGTCTTTATCATGATGTGAAATACAATATCAAAATCAAAATTAAATGTGTCTGAGGAAATCAGCCATCACAAGAAAGCAACTGAGCAAGGATATTATCCACTTGTTCTTATTAATCCTTATGTTCTTGTTATCATTTGATATAAATATTTTTTGCATACACACAATAGTAGGGCCTGATGCTTTAAAAAATGAAGATTTTTAAAAAAAATTTAGAAACTTTTAATTATTTTCTTCCAGTTAGGAAAAAACCATTATCATTCATCTCTAGTGTAGCTTACAAATCTCTACTCTTCTTCTGCAGGTAAATAGCTGCAGATTCAAAGCTTATCATACCTACTAATTATCCACAAATACAAAGATTGTGATTGAGGCTACTATGGTATCTCTGCACTGAAAAAACTGGATTCCTTGGCTCATAAATTCCAGGAAACTTCTCTCCATCTGTGGGTCCATTATGTGGTCCAATATGAGTGCTGCCCCCTTTCTGCTGACTGGTTTCCCAAGCCTGGAGGCAGCTCATCACTGGATCTCCATTCCTTTCTTTGCAGTCTACATCTCTCTGTTTCTCGGCAATGGCACCCTCCTCTACCTTATCAAGCATGACTACAGTCTCCATGAGCCCATGTATTATTTCTTGGCCATGCTAGCAGGCACAGACCTCATGGTGACCCTGACCACGATGCCTACTATAATGGGGGTCTTATTGTTGAATCACAGAGAAATAAACCACACAGCCTGCTTCATCCAGGCGTACTTCATCCACTCCCTTTCTACTGTAGAATCAGGTATTTTGCTTGCCATGGCCTATGACCGTTTTAATGCTATCTGCAATCCCTTGAGATACACTACCATTCTCACCAGTACTCGAGTGTTAGCATTAGGGGTGGGGGCATTTATGAGGGGTTTTATATGCATCATGCCTGTAATCATGCGTCTTTTTTCATTTCCGTATTGCCATTCCCATATTCTCTCCCATGCTTTCTGCCTTCACCAAGAAGTCATGAAATTGGCTTGTGCAGATATAACTTTCAATAACCTGTACCCTGTGGTTACGATCTCTTTAACTATCTACCTTGACTCTCTGATCATCTTTTTCTCCTACATCCTAATTTTTCACACTGTCATGAGCATCACCTCTGGTGAAGAGAGAGCCAAAGCCTTCAAAACTTGTATCTCCCACATTGGTTGTATCTTGATCTTCTATGTCACTGTGATTGGTATTTCATTCATCCCCCGGTTTGGGAAGAATGTGCCACGGGTGGTCCAAATTATCATGAGCTATGTCTGCTTCCTCTTCCCTCCTTTAATGAATCCTATCATCTATAGCATTAAGACCAAACAAATTCAATATAGCTTCTTCCGCCTTTTTTCTCAACACAAATGTGGAAATTAAACTCTGATATGGGTGATTGCCCATAGACCTTGGTGGAAGTATATGATTTTTCTGAATGGAATTTCAATATATAGCAAAATTTCCTGGTGTGGCATCTGTTTCTCTAAATGATGTAATGCCATTTATGAATCCTTATAGAAAACGTTCCTTGAATTCATAGATTGTCCATGGTTTGTTTCATGGGTTGATTGGATTCTTTTCATCCTGTGTTGTCTTTCTGAGTGCTGATATATCAGAAAGATGAAATGCAGTCAGATATTGTAGTTTTTGTATATTCAGTATAATTTTTATTGTTACATAAAGAAAACTATTTTAAGTTTGTTGTAGCCATTTGCTTGTGTCCTTTTGGACTTGTTGGATATACCTATGGCTCATTTTCCTATCAACCTGTTCATAATTTGTAGGATCTCATTATATGTGAACAATACAGTGTAATTTATTTTGCAAATAATTCCCAGTGTTTACTGGTCTTTTTAATTCAGATTTTAAAAATGTATATATAAATAATTTCACTTGTTATTTACTTTATTTATTGATTCATTGGGATCATACTGATAATCTCCCCAATTCCAGTTTATTTCTATATTTCCTTATATTTTGCATAAATTATTTTTATAAATCTTATGTTATAATAGGTTATTATCAGAAAGAAAATAAGGAATTTAAATGTGTCTGTCTATTTTCATGGTAGTAGCAGTTATATTTACTCAACTACTTGGCTGAATTGTAAGGCATTACTAGGAGACAGACACTATCTAAGCAAAAATGATGTTAATATATGCAAGCAGACATAATCCAGGCCCTCGTGTAGACTGCAATTGATTAGGAATCAAAAAATCCAATAAATTCAAATTTTAAGTAACTCCTATTAATAATAAAGTGGAGGGAAAAAAAATCTGCTTTGAGATTTGTCCTCTCGAGAGCACATCCAGACTGAGATAAACAAAAATTTCTCTGAGGAAGTGTCACTTCAGTTAAGATCTGAGAATGGATATAAATATAAATAGTTATAAATTAACTAATCAACCAGGGCTAAGAAATTTCTTAGCAGAAAGTATTATGTATAGAGGACTCATGTGGGATTGACCATGAAACCTTACAGAAAAAGTGGTGACACAAAGAGGGAGATTGCTGAAAGGAGAAGCTAAAGTAGGAAGAGGAGTCCAGGTCACAACACATCCTGCTCACCATGGAAAGAGTGTGAATATCTATCCAAAGAGCTATGGGGCAATATTGAATGGTTTTCAAAAAGGAAGTGTCATGATTTCATTGATGTTTACAAATTATAAGTATAGTTTCTGTATATAAAATATATTATGAGTGGACTAAGAGAGGAACAATAAAACTAGGAAGTAGTATCGGGGTAGTTCCAGAAAGAGATGCTAGCAGCTAAAATTAAGAAAACAAAGAACATAGTAGATATATATGAAACCCATTTCAGATTGAAAATTAAGAGGATTTGCAGATATTTATAAAACTATAATAAAAAAATTGGGGAGCAACAACAATAATCATTAATTTCTGGTTTATGTCATTTTAATGAACATTATTGCAATCAACCAAAATGATTATTAATTATGTATTGTAGCTACCAATCAAAAGATTCAAATATTTTTTGAAAACTATTCTAAAAGTTAATATAGTAAATAAAATATAGTTCAGATTTTCCTTTTAAAATGATCTCTCTCAAATTGGCTTTAAAGAGATAATGAACATTTACAAATATAAGATGCCTTAAAGAGATACAACCAAACTGATATACAATGTATATGTAAAGAATGCAGGTTATCAAAAGACATCATTGAATAGTGTAAAGAGAAAAGCTTCAGAGTCTATTTGGATTCTTAAAACATATAGCCAACAAAAGAGTTCATTTACAGAATATATAAAGTACTACAAATAAATTTTAAAAATACAGTTTGAAGAAATACTTCATGCAAATGGATTTAAATGGCCAATAAATATATGAAGAGTATTCAATTTCATTAATCATCAAGAAGATGGAAGTTACAATCATAATGCAGTATGATTATACACTAACCAGAATGTCTAAAATAAAAAAAAAAAGACTACCAATATCATTTGTTGGTGATGAGGTAAAACAAATGGAAATCTCATCCACTCCTGAGGAAGTTTAAACTGGTACAGCACTTCAAAAACTATGTATATATTTGGCAATATCTACTAATGCTGAGTAAAAGCAGATCTCACAGACCAGTAATCCAGTCTTTGGTACATATTCTGCAGAAATAAGTGTTTATATTCACCAAAGACTTGTACTAGAATGTTCATGCCAGCCAGCATCATTTGCAATTTCCAAAAACTCCAAATTATTCAAATACCTACAAAAGAACTGGAAGATAAATTATATTTTGTTTATATAATGAATATCATACAACAATGAGGATGAATGACCATGCATAAACACAGCAAAAACATGGGTGTCTAACAAACTTGGTGTGGAACAAAACAATAAATCACAAACTTTCTGTGATTCCATTTATATAACATACAAAAAAAAGCAAAACTAATCTATCCTATTATAATTCAGGAAGGCAGTTAATTTGAGGATAGTCACTAGAAGTGGCTTTAAGGGATATTATTTCAGGTTTTGGAAGCTGGACACAGCTCAGTTTGTGAAAATTCTTTGAATTTTACAGTTATACTATATGAACTTTTCTGTGTGCAGTGCCGTATGCACATTTTTGTTTGCAGAGGCAAATAAAGCTTTTTTTCCAACCTCATCATTTTATACATTTCTCCCTATAATATGATTGGTGTAAGGCGTGGAGTTGTATAAATGATAAACAGTAATCATGAAGAGACTATATGATATTGGACAGCTCACGAAAGAAGATAAATCTCTGAATTCTGCTACAAATAAATGATTACATGATTCACCATTCATTTGGTCAACAATTATTTATTGAACATGAGCTATGTACTATGCTCTCTAATAGACACTAGAATTACAACTCCTTTAAAAAGCTTTCAGAGATTTTAGTGTACTATGAGCACAGTGTGGTTTTCCATTATAATGAAGTTATTAAAAAAGCAAATATACCTTTATAACCCATACCTACAATCCTGAAATCCAAAAGGCTATGTAAAATATACATATTTTAAATGAATATTAAAGGATGTTATTAGCTGAGGGTGTCATAAATTACAGGAATATAAATTTAATTACTTTTTGAAATGTGTCCTGTGACAAAGCTTTTAGGTTTGGAGTTGAAACTTAAGTACAAACTTAGGTTTGGAGACAACTTAAGTACAAACTTAGGTCTCAGCCACTGAAAGAGACATTCAGAATGAAACTTTCCTAATGACACCAGGGTTAAAAAGTTCATTTGAAACAGAATCATAGGAAATTAATCAGGAGAGGCAATGATAGTGTGATAAACTTTTGAAAGATGAGTGGATGCACAGGTTTTTTGTGTGTTTTTTTTTTTCCTATTTCTTTTGAAAAACTTTATTTTTAAAGCAGTTTTAGATTACAGAAAAATTGCATTGAAAATAGAGGGGATTCTTATATAGCCCACTCCTCCCCCTCACACACTTTTCCCTATTAATAACATCTCTCATTAGGTTGTTACATTTGATGAACTGATAAGGAAACATTGCTACTTGCCATGGTCTATAGTTTACATTATGGTTTATGCTTGGTACCATACAATTTATAGGTTTTGACAAAATATATAATGGCCTGTATCCGTCATTGCATTATCATGAAGAACAATTCCATGCCTGAAAAATGCCCTAGATTCTACCTATCTACACTCCTTCCCTCATAACCTCTGGAAACCATTATCATTATATGAATGTTACAAGTTCATCTGTTACTGCAATAATAATGTCTGTTTGGCCCACAGTTTCATTTATCCCTTATGTTTGTTCATTCCTCAATCTTGAGGTTTTGGGGATGGTGATGCCAGATTTGTTTGAGATTTGGAAGGAGCTTAGATCTTCTGAGACGGGTAGAAGGAACTGTTTTGCTTGCAGTTGTAGATACTCTTTCCTTTTTGGGATGGGCACTGTCCATCAAAATCATTTTGTTAGTTGTCCTGGGTGAGTCTAGGGAACTGGAGAGTAGATGTTGGTTGCAACACTGCTGAGATTCAGGGTTCAACTGGCATGTAAAGAGACAAAAGATTTCAGTCTCTGAGACACATATTTAATAGGCATAGTGTTAATAATAGGTTCAAATAAAAGGGTTACAGATGTCATGTGTGTGGAAATTGTAAATGAATCTAACTTAGTTACACTGGGGAAATAGCTTATCATATATTTCCAGGTAAGGCCTACCAATGGGGTGCTGATTTCATGGGATTGTATGTCCTGCCTCTAGTGTCTAGATGTTTCTAGAGCCCTCAAAATCACCCCTGTTTGAAGCTTTGTTTCCTGAGATACACCTGAGATGTGTATAAGTATAATGTCTGGAATGACCACCCAACTAACTTTTAAATCTCTAGCCATTAAAAATTCTTTCATATTTAATGTTTCCCCCTTTTGGTCAGTCTTTTTCCAAATGCAGAGCTGGTTGGTGCTTGGTATTATTCCCTTTGTGCCATGGAGGCTCATCCCTGTGAGTCATATCCCTTGCTGGGTGAAAGGTAGTGAGTTTATTTGTTGAGTTTGGTTTAGAAAGAGGCCACATTGGAGTAACAAGGTTTTTAGGAGGCAACACTTGGTAAATTGATATTTTTTAGATTAAGTTTTAATTTTATAAGAATAAGGTTCATTGTTATAGCATTAATGTTGAAGTCTTGGTGTATTGGTCTGCTTTCTTTTATTAGGCACTATCTATGGGCCTTAGAGATGCTTGTCACCCCATTAGAGAACATAGCAGGACTTTTTGGGATGGGAATTTAATATTTTGTTGATTGTTGTGTAGATTTCTACCCACAGAGATAACAACCTATGAACACACAAACACATTCATATCCCATAGAGACATGCCAAAAGTGGGTGAACAGGTCTGAAGAAAGAAATTTTAAGATCAATGTAGGTGTTTTTTTTCATTTATAGAAGCAATATAAATGCAATTATTTAGACCTGATCAGTTTGATTCTGTTGATGAGATCTAGAAATAAGGGATAGGCATTTCAGAGATTTATATTTAGATTTCAAAATAAAATTAGACAGTGCAGAAGAAAAATGATGAGATGGGAAGTTTTACAGATCACTCCCTCCACCAGAAAAATGAATATGCTGGAAAAAGATATTAAACTGGACTAGGTGGTAACCTGGAACCAGATTGAACATGTAGAACATCTATGGGAATCCCAGATAAAAGGGAGAAGCTGCTGATAATTCAGTTTTTATAAGTGAAGATGAACATGAAGTAGCAACCATCCCCCATTCCTTAGCTCCATGACATGTCTGTGGAAACATAGTCTAGCTGCTGGGAGTGGTCAGTTGGTGCTAGAGCAGGCAGAGGAAACCTCATCTTCCAAAAGTTTGGGTTAGAAATTGAGGTTAGTTTTGGGGATTCTTGAGTGACCAGCACAGATGCTAGCTTTAGTAGTGGCCCTCTCAGTGGCAGCATCTGGCCTCTAACCAGAATCCACATTGTCATAAAGAGCCAGTAAATTTTTCAGGTGGTGTTGGTCTTCTTTCTTTCTCTCTTTGCAGTTCTTGGTCTGGAGGCTAACATCCAATTTTTCTTCAGAAACCACAGACGCCAGAAGGCAGGGCATAACATACTTGAAATGCTGGGACAAAATAACTGTCAACTAGAAATAACATATCCAGAAAAATGTCCTTTAATACTGAGGTCATTTATTTACTGCATAAATAAAAGATGCTAAAGCGTGTCCTTCATGTTATAAGGAAAGGATACCAGACAATAAATTAAAGCTGTGTGGATAAATAAATACCTCTGATATAAGTAATTGTATGGGTAAATATAAATGCTTATATTATTGCATTTTTCATTTGTAATTTTTTCTTTTACTTCTTAAATGACATGAAATTCAAATACATAAAATCATAAACTTCTGTTACTGGGCACACAATGTATAAAGATATAATTTATGACAGTAACAATATAAATGGGAAGCATGAAAAGGATTGAGGAATAGGGTGCTGCTGTCTATTGAAGTTAAGTTGTATCAATACAAACTAAATCATAATATATTTAGGATGTTAAATGTAATTCTCAAGATAACCACTAAGCAACTGTCTAAAAAATCTACACAAATGAAATGAGAAGTAATTAAATGTCTCTCATTAAAAGAACCATCTAACCAAATAGACAGGAATAATGGAGGGAAAAAGGGGAAAAATGGTGTAACACATAGAAATAAACAATTTAAAAAGGGCAGAAGTTAAGTTTTGACTTACTAGTAATCAAATATAAATGGACAAAGCTCTCCAATCAAAGAGCAGAGATTGAAAGAATGGATAAAGGGAAGCAGACTTGGTCCAGTGGTTAGGGCATCCGTCTATCACATGGGAGGTCTGCGGTTCAAACCCCAGGCCTCCTTGACTCGTGTGGAGCTGGCCCATGCACAGTGCTGATGCGCACAAGGAGTGCCCTGCCATGCAGGGGTGTCCCCCACGTAGGAGAGCCCCATGCACAAGGAGTGCTCCCCATAAGGAAAGCCGCTCATCGCGAAAGAAAGTGCAGCCTGCCCAGGAATGGTGCCACACATACGGAAAGCTGATGCAACAAAATGATGCAACAAAAGAGACACAGATTCCCGTGCAGCTGACAACAATAGAAGCAGACAAAGAAGAACGCACAGCAAATAGACACAGAGAACAGACAACTGGAGGGGAGGGCAGGAAGGGAGGAAAATAAATAAATAAATCTTAAAAAAAAAAAGAAAGAATGGATAAAGAAGCATGATCCAACTACATGATACATACAAGGAAACAATCTTAGATCCAAAGACACAAACAGATTGAGGAAAACTGATGGAAAAAAACATTCCATACAAATAGTAACAAAAAGAGAGTTGAAGTGACTGTACTAATTATAGACAGAATAGACTTTATGTCAAAAATTTTACAAAAAGCAAAAAGGCCATCATATATTGATTAATGGGTCAGTTCAACCAGAAGATATTACAATTACAAGCATATATTTCTATAACCACATTATCCAAAATTTTTAGAAGCAATAATTGACAGAAATGAGAGACTGTTTTGCAATAATAGTTGAATATTTCAATACACATCCTTTTTGAAAATTTTAAAATTTTTGTCTTTTTTTAAAGATACATAGATCACAAAAAATTGTTACATTAAAATATATAAGAGGTCCCCATACATCCCACACCTCACACCTTCACTCCTCCCACATCAAAAACCTCTTTCATCATTGTGGCACATTCATTGCATTTGGTGAATACATTTTGGAGCACTGCTACACCACATGGATTATAGTTTGCATTGTAGTTTACACTCTTCCACAATCTCTTCAGTGGGTTATAGTAGGATATGTAATGTCCTGCATCTCTTCCTGCAATATCATTCAGGAGAACTCCAAATCCCGAAAATACCCCCACATCACACATCTTCCCTCTCCCTGCCCTCAGTAACTCTCATGGAAACTGTCTCCATATCAATGATACAATTTCTTCCATTGCTAGAGTCACAAGAGATCTATGGTAGAATACCAGCAAGTTCACTCTAATCCACATGTTATTCCTCCATCCTGTGGACCCTGGGATGGTGATGTCCATTCCACCTCTAAATCAAGAGAGAGCTTGGATGCCACATGGCTGATAGATTTGATTTACACATCTTTGAATAATGGGTAGGACATCTAGACATAGCATCAACAAGGGAAGAGAGGACTTGGACAATTTTATAAGCCAACTTGTTGTAAAAGACAATTTACTCAATAATAGCAGAAAACACATTCTTTTTAAGTTCATGTGGATCATTTTCTAAGATAGACCATATATTAGAGCTCAAGAGAAGTATAAATACATTTTAAAATATTGACTTTTCCCAGAGTAAATTCTCCACCCTAATGGTATGAAGCTAAAAATGAATATCAGAAAGAAATCTGGAAAATTAACAAACATGTAGGAATTAAAACAGCACACTATTAGGCAAGTAGTAGGTTAAAGAAGAAATCACGAATGAATTAAGAAACTACATGGAGACAAATGAAAACAAAATCACAGCATGACAAATTTACTGGGATGCAGCAAAGGCATTGCTGAGAGGAAAATTACAGTTTTGAACTCTCATATTAAAAATTGAATGGAAACAGGGAAGTGGCTGTGGCTCAATCAGTTGGGCTTCCATTTACCATGTGTTCCATTCACCTTCCTTGTGAAGGTAGGGTGCAGAGTGCCACCCGGCCCATAAGCGCTACAGACTGCCATCCGGCCCGCAAGCACCACAGAAAGCCAACACAGCAAGGTGATGCAACCAAAAGGGAGAGAAGCAAAAATGCAGAAGAGCGCACAGCGAATGGACACAGAGAACAGACAGGAAACAAGCCGCAAGGGGTGGGGGGGGAGATTAAATAAAAATAAATAAATAAATACACACCCAGAAGAAAGCACAGCGAATGGACACAGAGAGCAGACAGCACGCAAACATCACAAGGTGGGGGAGGGGGAGGAGATAATAAAAAGAATGAAAATGGATGTATCTTTAATGGTTGAGTTCCTGCTTCCAATGTATGAAGCCCTGGGTTCAATCCCCATTACCTCCTAAAAATTAAACAAACAAAATAATTGAAAAAAATACAATTCTCATTGGGGAGTGACTGTAACTCAGTGGTTGAACACTTGCTTCCCATGTATGAGGTCCTGGGTTCAATCCCCATACTTCCTAAAGAAAAGAATGATCTCAAATCACTGAACTAACCACACACCTGGATAAAGTATAAGAAGAGCAAAGTTAATACAAAATTAATACAAAATTAACCTACACCTGGAGAAGTAAGGAAACAGTAAAGATTAAAGCAAAGTTAAGTGAAATAGAAAAACTGAGAGAAATAAAACTAAAAGTTGGTTCTTTGAAAAATAAAATTGACAAACCTTTCTCTAGAACAAGAAAGAGCAAAAAATAGAAAAGACACAAAGAATTAAATCAGAAATGAAATTGTGACATCTCTACTAACCTTACAGAAGTAAAAGGGATTCAAAGAGAATACCCTGAACAATTGTATACAACAAATTAGGTATTCTAAATGAAATGGGAAAATTACCTGGAACACAAAAATTAACTAATCTGACTCAAGAAGAAACAGAAAACCTCACCAAACTGTAATAAGTGCAGAGGTTGAATCAATAATGAAAAACCTTCCACCGAAGAAAATTCCAGCACATAGCATACCACATAAATAAAACAAAGGAAAAATGACATGATCATCTCAAGGGATGCAGAAGGGACATTTGACAAAATCCAGCACCAGTTCTTGATAAGAGCATTCAGAAAACTAGGAATAAAAAGAAAAAAAAAAACACTAATGAAAATCCCACAGCTAACATTGTACTCAATGGTGGAAGAATGAATTCTTTTCCTAAGATTAGGAATAAGAAAAAGATGCCTGCTTTCACCATTTCTATTCAATGTTGTTGTGAAAAAAGATATGGGGAGTTATTGTTTCATGGATATGAGTCTGTTTGAGATGATGAAAATAGATTGTGGAAATAAATAGCGTCACACAACATTACCAATGTACTTAATGTTATAAATAATCACTTAAAAATGTTTAAAATTATTTTTATGTTGTGTGTATTTTACCAAAAGAAAAAAGAAAATGAGAAAATAATATTCCTTTTAGAGGTACTGCCAAAAAAGGACACCTGACCAAAAACCGTATCAGGAAACCAGGGATAATGGATGAGAGGTGGGATTGGAGATGAGGCTGGGTGAACAAAATGGAGAAATGTGTGGAGAGTAAAAAGCATTGATCACCAGAGGAGTCAGATTTAAGAGGGACCAGGTCCTGAGGGTTATGGAAATACCAGTATGGAATGGAGGGGACAAGACCTATGGAGACTGGACTTCTGACTTGGCATGGAAGGCAGAAAACAGGGAAGTAAACAGATGGAAGAATGGAAGACAGAATTGTCACAGAAGTTAGAGGGATTAGGTATCTAGTTGAAAAAGACTAGATTTGTGGACAAAATGGAGGTCTCTCTTCCCAAGTTTCCCTGAATTGTCAGAAAGGAACTGGATAGAGGCAGACCCCAAGTGTCCCTCTGCCATCATGAGGTCTAGAGACAAGTCTGTTTCCTCAAGAGAGAAGGAGATTTTCATGACATGAGCAAGAGTGAAAAACATATGTGCTAGAAATGAGCCATACCTCAGAACCACACAATCAGCTCAGTTGAACAGATATCTCATCTCATCCTCCAGATCCCATGGCCTGGGCTTCCAGAAGTAGCTCCAGTCCTCCTTTGTGAGCAACCATCTGCCATTCCATGTAGTTTGTCTCAGGCCTGGTCTCCAGCTCACTCCTTAGAAACCTTTGTATCTATCATGAATTTAGAACTAGTCCTCTCCCTCCTGTTTTGCTGGTCATGATCTCCTGGGAGACGCTGGCAAACCAGTCCTAGAAGAAATCATTGGGCCTGCAGGCAAAACTGAGCTAAAAGCAAAAGATCCCAAGGGACACTCTCAGAAGAGCCATAAGACAAATTCTAAGAAAATATAGAACAAGATGGCATATTTATATTTGTTTGAAAATGCTTTTGTGTGCACATGCAAGTGTACACCCTTATGTAAAATGTACAATCGAAAACATATTTAACCTATATATATATGTGTAGGTACATGCAGAACCAGGTTACTTCATGTACGATTATGTTCGCAAGTTTGCGTGAATCTTTGAGGATGTATATCATTCCACATATACATGTACCAATCGAATGTGTGGACAGTCATGCCTATGTAAGTGCATGATGGCATTGCATTCATTTCTCTATACACATATGCATTTATATTATATGCTACTTGTAGATCCTTTTAAATACTCTAATGCTTGCCCCCAACTCATTCTTATATCCTAAGCCTTATAGATCTTGGACATTATTTTGTCTTATAGACACAGACAAAAATTGCCAGGTGTTAAAATTGGAAGTGAGGCTCTGAATACACCAGCCAGTTCTACCATGTTTTCATCCACATTTATTAGAGGAGTGATACCTTCATGAATTTCATTGGCTAATTGGAAGTTATTGTTACTGGCAACTTCTAGTTTTTAATCTTCTAGCTTTTCAAGAGCTTTTACAAGTGATTTCACAATAGAGTTCTCCATAATCTCCTAGAGGAAAATTAGATCGATTATGCTCTGGTGGATGAGGACAGTTTAATAAGATTATCCAACACTTGCTGAATTGTGGCTCACTGCTGTTCTCCTTCCTCAGCTGCAGGCACCGCAGAGAAGCCCCAACTACAAATTCAGGGCTGCTAGCGGTATGTGGAAATGATAATCTCTGCCCCCTTCCATGCTTCCTACTGAGTCCTGGCTTGGCAGGCCACCCCCTGCCAGCAGTCTCTAATAAATTTTTAATCTAAATTTTTCTTTCCCTGGCTCTATTCTAGGCTTTTATGTTTCTCTTGGCTATGTTTTCCATTTTGGGGCTTCTTGAGAGCACAGGAATCTCTTTAGCTGTGTTATTCTAGCTCAGGGCCTCTGCCATGTCACCCTTGCATTGACCTTTTCTGAACTTGAGGTCAAAACACCTAGTTTTGCGCTCTAATATAACTTTTTAGTTGTGAACATGTGTGTATACCTGAACCTCAAAGTCCTTATCTTCAAGATGGGACTAATTGTGGATGCTTCAAATGGAAAAAAAAAAAAAAATCTAATGAGAAAACTTAATTGGAAAAGTAGAAAAATCTGTAGGAACTCAAAATATTTGACTATACTATATCATAAGCAGAATCACACTCCCAAAGAAATCATTCTTATAGTAGCTTTAAGAATTAACCATTGGCCTTTCTTAACTCTCCTCTTTATCTTGCTTTTCTCTCTGATAACTACCATTGCTATGTGGCCTTGGACTCTCTTCTGGCTCTGCTAGAGATCTGCCCACATTCTCCATAGAAGGTCATCTCGCCCAGCCTCCCCTGGGATACCTCCCCCATATCCAGATCAGGCAGGTCTTCCTGGCCATATTTGCCAGGCTGAGTCCTTCATTTTCAGCTGCTCAGTGTCTCCTGACTTCTGAATTCTCACCAAATTACTGTCAGCTAAGTTGTGTGAGCCATTCATCTTGTAACTGTATCCTTGATCACTTCATACTTGTAAGGGTTCCTGAGTAGGTTGCCAGAGGAAATAATAGCCATAGATTCCCCCTACATCTGCAATTGATATTCATTTAGGTGAGGGAAGCCTGATACTTCCCATTGCATTTAAAGACTCTGATTTATGATCCTTTGTTCCTCAAATGTGAAAAAGTGATGAGTAACCAACCGTATTGTGCCAAGGAAGTCTGTTCACAAACACTGAGAAAAGACTGATTTTATATGCTCAGCACTTGTGTTTATTTAAGCCATTTAGATTTGAGGTTTTTTGCTCCTTTACCATAGGGACCTCACCTCCCCTCTCCCCCCCAGAAAAATTTTATTCTAGTTTCCATGAAATTAAATAGGAATTAAGAGATCTCTGTTTAATAATAGTTTATATGTGTACAGCTTTTACAGTGTTCTAGCTTAGTTTAGAGTCCTGTCATGAGTCTCCCTCTTTCTTCATGTAAATATAACTATCTGTCAATCAAGAATTAGAGCATGTGTTTCATAACAAGGGAAGGTTAATAGAGAATAAATATGTTATGGATGAAAGACTAGGATAGAAGTTATTTTATTTCTCTGCTTGCTTTCTGACATCACGTTTCAAGGTCCCGGCTAGAGGCAGCCATTGCTATTCCTACAGTCTTGACAAAGCTTATTTATATAAATAGTGGTAAGTCTTAGAAATACTGGGCAACTCTCATTAAGTTGTTATGTATTTTAGGGCCACTTTTTTCTTTAATTTCTTCTACACCCTTATGAGGAATGTGCCACCTATTATCATTTTAGGAGTCTTAGAGCAGATAAGCAAATTAACACCATTGTATCTCAATCTCACAATGGTAACAAAAATCACAGTTAAGCTATTAATTTTTATTATTGTTTTTGCATTCATTATACTTTGGAATAACAAATTGTAGCAATTCAGTTTATGAATTACATGATTCCAATTTCTCTTTAAATGAATTTCTATTGACTGCTTTGTTTTTCAGTGTAGGGTAACTCTATCCTGTCTCTTTTCATATCATATGTTTTTGTTGAAAACTGAACATTTTAGATAATAATTGTAGTACTTCTGCATCTTGAATTTTCTCTGGACTGTTCTTGCTATTCTTGCTTTTTTTTTTTTAAGTTTATTTTGTTTATTTCTCCCCACCCCTTTGTTGTTTTACATGTGCTGTGTCTGTTCATCTTCCTTGTTACTTTAGTATGCACCTGGAACTTAACCCAGGGCCCCTAATATTGGAGGGAGATGCCTAAATACTTGAGCCACCTCCACTCCCTGCCTGCTCTCTTCTTTAGGAAGCACTGGGATCTGAACCAGCGACCTCGCATGTGGTAGGGGGAAGCCCAGTCTCCTGAGCCACATCCACTTCCTGCTATTGCTTTTTATAACTTTCCTAGACTATGGAATTTGCTCCCTTGTGGTGTGTGGTTGCCAATATCACTGTTCTGATTATTTATTCCCATTTTCACTTTTTAGCATACATTCCTAAGGTATTACCCCTGTGTCTCCATAGTTTAGAGATCAGCAAATTATGTTAGCATAGTATGTGCTCAATCACTTTGATCCAGTACTTTCTCCAAGCTCTGCCAGTGGAGCCATGGGTGAGTTGGGGATTGATCCAAAGACCAGCCAGTTCTCAAATTTACTGTGAACTTTACTTTCCAGTGATTCCTTTTAGATTTCTCCTGCCCATGCACATAATTTTCCAGTCAGCCACAGATAGGTGGAGAGTAGCTCTTTTCTGGCTCTCTCAATTCCAGGATTTCTCTAAGTTTCTATATGTCTTGCTGCATGTCCCAAACTGGACCATGACCAATAGCTAGCAGATGGTGGATTTTTCTAATTTTACTGGGAATACTGCTGCCGATTTTCACCCTTGACCCCAACTCATATCTGCCCCCTCTGACAGAAAGATTTCTAGTTTTCAAGCCCAGCCCCATGCTGGTAACATTACAGTTCTCAAGGGCCATTCTGGGTGGTGGAGGTATGGAAGCAGCCCCAGACAAGAAAGTCACAGTCTCCCACTCTTTTTAACAAGAGTCCTGGCAGTTTTTTCTTGAGTAAACACTTTCATTTCATTGCTTAACTGGTGAATTTTCAGTCTCCTGAAATGGCTGTTTTTGACAATTTTATCCAGTTTTATTCCTGTATTTTGGGGTAGATTTGCTGGCTTCTTTACTCTGTTATAGCTGGAAGTCTCACACTTAGTCCAATTTCAATGCAATAATATTAATAATGTGGACAGTGTGAAATTCATATAAACCATTCCATTTCTAGTTTTTTTCACTGATGGTATATATTCTCATTTCAACCAAAATTCTATCACTCAAAAAATATCAACAGCATCATTTTGGAAACAGTAATAGGAAAAAAAAATCCACTTCATTTCAGACTAATTGCTTAGGCTTTTTCTAATGCTGATGGTAAAACACATAATTCATTCAAATATCAATTACGACATAGATAAGGCATTGTTAGATATTAAAATGTTAATAATCACTAAGGAATTAGAAAATGCATAAGATTCAGAAAAAAATGTCATAATTTCTGTTTTTTAAGAATAGTGCTCTAGCCTGGCCATAGGAAATCTGTTAAGTTCTCTTTCAGCGAATAAAAAAATAGGTCAGGAATGAGTAGGTGGAAGATTAAAACGTATGAACAGATTTAGAGACTGAGTTGATCAGGTAAGTAGATAGGAAATCAACTTTATCTCATATTTGATTACAGGAATTGGGGGGATGGATAAAGCTTAAGGAAAGCTTGAAAACAATCCAGATAATAGTCAAATCTACAAACTAGAAAACAAACAAACAAACCAGTAAACAAAAAAATATATCAGAAGTCCTAGACACCAAAATCTGAGCCTGGAAGAGGTTGTATAGAGAGATACTTAATATAGCTTCCCTGAACTACAAGATTCTAAAACTTACCTAATGTCCAAAACTAATTAGACAGAATTTTATCTTTTTTGTCTATACTTGACATTCATATTATGCTTATAAGAAAATTAACAATTCAGTAGGAGTAGATAGAAGTCAGAGAGGGCTTATACATTCAGTATAATCCCAGATGTTAGTCCCTAAAACCAGGAGAAAACCACCTAAGTCTTCAGCTCAGAATCAGGCTATAACATATATGTTAGTAATGATTCATGTGTTCCTTGCCTATTTCCTATATGAAGATGCTAACTCTTCAGGACATGGAAAAGGTGTGTTCCATCTCTCTATTCCATGCTCTCTGTACAGGGCTTGGAACTGGGTAAATACTGCAATATTTTTTGTTGTTGAATATCTGAGAAAACTTGAGACAGAGTACCTAAGAGATAAGACACCTGGTGTAAGCCACCATTACATTTACATAATATATGTCAGGCTGTTTATTTTCTTTACTATGAAGATTTTAATTTTTTTTTACTTTTGTTTTTCCTCAATTTTTGTGCTGCCCCTAATCCCTGCACCCCAAATGTGGAAGATGCTGAGTCATTCTGTTATCAATGAACTGTTTGCCAATATATGATTGTTCCTGATAGTTTTAATACATCATTTTTGATGATTTTAACCAAGATAAAAAAAATAAATATAAGTCACTTTTTACCTCATTTTGATACTTATATTTCTAAAAGTAAAATTAGGAAATCTGCTTTGTAGAGCTCCTATATTGCTGAGCCATCTTGGAATCATTAGCATTAATGCTCACAATCATCTCCAAAAGGGCAACTTTGTAAGACCATCATAGATGAGATGGGATCTTAAAAAGGTCAGGGAGTCATTCCAGAGGTTATGCTTATGCATGTCCCAGCAGGATCTCATTGAGTGCCACAGTAAACGTTGCTTCAAATAAGGGGGCTCCTAAGGGCTCTAGAGATATTCAGACATTATAAGCATGACAGGCAGGCTCAGAAATTTGGCACGCTGTCAGTGATGCTTACTTTGGAATTTATGCTGCCCAGTGTCCCAAAATTAGACTCATTTATAGGTTCTCTGCTCCTTTGATTTGAACCCATAATTAGCACTATACTTGTTAAATATGTGTCCCAGAGACTTAAATCTTTGATCTGTCATGGGCCAGTTGAACCCTAAATCTCAGGAGAGTTGCAACACCTACACTCCATTTCATTGGACATACCCAGGGCAACTAACAAAGACATAATAATGGACAATGCCAATCACAAAGAACAGTGTGTGTCTTCACCTGCAAACAACACACTTCCATCCATCTGCCCCATGGGATGTAAGCTCACACTTAATTAGAAACAGAGTGGGCACCACCATCACCAGATCCTCAAGACTGGGGAATGAACAATGGACTAAAGTAGACTTATTTTTATTCTACTTTAGATTTATTGTTATTCTTGCAATGGAAGAATTTTATCATTGATATGGAGGTAGTGGCCACCAGAAATTATGAGGAGTGGGAGAGGGAAAAATAGATGTAATATGGTGGCATTTTCAGGACATTGGAATTGTCCTTCATGACATTGCAATGACAGATACAGGTCATTATATATTTTGTCATGACTTACTGAGTGAGACAGCATAAACTATAGTGTAAACTACAGTCCATGTTTAGTGGCAATGCTTAAATGCTTAAATGTGAGTTGCTATGTGTCTTCTGTATTTCTCTTTTCTTAATAGAAATGTTTATTGCAGTTACTGTTTATTCAACTAATTCATGTTGGAAGTGTTGGGGACAGAAATTTTGTTAATGTTCATAGGTCGCTGCATCATGAGGAGCCACATTAAAACCTGATGTAGAAACTTTAAAATTCTGGACTCTAAGCCTAATATTGTAATTTAAAGAGGCATTTTGGATGTCTTCCTTGAGGATGATATGAGTTCTCTGTCATTTTCAAGTAGAAGTTAAGGAAGCAAGTATTTTATGAACAAGAGAGGAAGCTGGTAAATTGTGTAATTTCTTCCATTTGTTTGCTCTTCATAGTAGGCTATCCCACTTTATTTTTCTTTTGTCTTTATTTTTTTAATATTACATTCAAAAAACATGAGGTCCCCATATCCCTCCCAGCACCCTCACCCCACTCCTCCCCCCATAATCTCCTCCATCACCTGAGACATTCATTGCATTTGGTGAACACATCTCAGAGCACTGCTGCACCCCATGGTCAACGGTCCACATCATAGTCCACACTCTACTACGTTTCACCCAGTGGGCCATGGGAGGACATATAATGTCCGGTAACTGTCCCTACAGCACCACCTAGGACAACTCCAAGTCCCAAAAATGCCTCCACATCTCATCTCTTCCTCCCATTCCCCACCCCCAGCAGCCACCATGGCCACTTTCTCCACACCCATGCCACATTTTCTTTGATTACTAATCACAATAGTTCATGAATAGATTATCAGTAAGTCCACTCTAATCCATACTCCATTCCTCCATCCTGTGGACCCAGGAATGGTTGTGTCCACTCCACATCTGTAAGAAGAGGGGGCTTAGATTCCACATGGATGCTGGATACAATCCTCCTGCTTTCAGTTGTAGGTACTCTTGGCTCCATGGTGTGGTAGTTGACCTTATTCAACTCCATGTTAGCTGAGTGGGGTAAGTCCAACAAACCAGAGTGTAGGAGGTGAAGTCTGTTGAGGCTCAGGGCCTGGCTATCACATGGTCAGTCCAGAGATTCAGGTCCCCTGTGTGTATATTAAACCCCAGCACCAACTACAGTTCTGGTAAAAATAACAGGAGAGGCTTGTGAACAAAGATCACATCTGAGTCCAGCTCCATCACACAGAAACATAAACTCCAAAGTAGGATCAACTGAGAAGGCACTAAACTCCATCTGCCATGACCATAGAACCTGTGGGTCTCTGTAGCCCTCAGAAGAACCAATACCGGGGATTGTATCCACTTTATCTGTCTCTGGGACTCTGCTGAGATGTGCATAAGGGCAACTCCTCTGATAACCTCCTGGCTCTTTTTGGAGACCCATAGCCATATAAACTCATTTGTCCTTTCCATTTCCCCCTTGGTTCAGGTCAAAAAGAATTTTTAACTCCTGGTATTATATGTAGATTGAGATATTATGCTGGTCCGAGTTGACCCTTTTATTCAAGATAATTTTTTAGTTACATCATCAGCTGGTACTTGGTAGTAATCCCTCGGTGCCAGGGAGGCTCATCCCCAGGAGTCATGTCCCATGCTGGGGGGAAGGCAACGCATTTACGCACTGAGTTTGGCTTCAAGACTAGCCACATTTGAGCAACATGGAGGCTCTCAGGAGGTAACTCTTAGGCACCCTACAGCTCTAGGTCTTGTTCTTATTTCAGGTGCACAGGCTCACAAGCATAGTCATTAGTATCCAGGGCTCATTGTTGGACCTTCCTTCTTTTCTGGTCTTTGCCGTTGCACTTGGGGGATTGTTGCTGTTCCTTTAGGGACTGTAATAGAGCTCCCCTGGCTAGGAACTCAGCACTCACTTGGTTGTTGTTTTTATTTGTATCCACTATGAAAATATCCAAACATTTTTATGTACCCTGGATATATGCCCTAGAGAACTCCCTGCCAACCATGTGTCCCCTGTCAATAACATTCCAAACCAATATTCCTCCCCTGCCACTGTTGAACCTCTCTGTGATCCAAAACTTCCCAAAAAGTGAAGCTCAATATATTTCCAGGTTCCATTCATAATAAGATGGAATATAGTGATGAATTTAAAGGTTAGGTATAGAATACATATTAATTTGGAAAAATTATGGTAAAAAGAAATCGAGATATCAAAAAATTTAAAAATGCAAAAGCTTTGTTTTTGATGTTTTGCTTTCTATCACTGCAATAAGTGTTGCCCTGTATGCAAATTAGCAAGGCAACTACTTCCGTATTTTCCTCAGTGTCTACATCCTATCTTTTTCTTTTCTTTTTTCTAATTATTAAGCTTATCTTCACAAGAATTTTAGATCATAGTAGTCCATATATGCAATATACAGTACTCCCACATATCCAACATAAAACCTTTTCCCTTCCACAGCAATAATCTTTTTACATATTCATACTCTATTTACTGAAATGGATGTACAGATATTGAGACAATAGCTTTCAAGCAAGGTAACATTTGGGTTTACATTGTGGTTTATACTTTAGACTATACAATTTTCTTAATTTTTAGTTATCTTATGTTTTACGTTATGATTTACATTTTAGCCTATCAGCCCCTATATATTTCTGGTGTAATTTTTCATGTCTTATATCCATCCCTGTGTACTCTTGTGGAACACTTCTATTGCTCACACAGTTACATTGGTTCCATCTATTCAATACCTCTTTCCCCCTGCCCTTAGGGCCCACAGTGACAGTCAATCTTCATTTCATGAAGAGCCATGTTCAGAGATACTTGCAACCATGTTAAGGGCTTGACATGCTCAACTGCCCTAATGGGAGCCACCATTTCTCTTGGGAGATACAATTCTTTCTATTTGATGGCATCAGTCCTCCCCAGGATGTGGGTATACCTTCACTCTCATTATATGGGTCTCCATCCAATGATATAACCCACTTCGGCAAAATGAGCATTCACATATTCCCTAGGAGCCTGTCCTGCATCAGTTATCACCTTTAAGCATCTTAAACAGGTAACCTTCCTTATTATATTTTTGAAAAAGTTTTCTCAGCGTTATACTCTCAATCAAATACCTGACAATTTCCTATGTTCATATGTTGCCCCACCCTCCCCCCCATTTCTTGGACAATATTACCCATCCTCCCATCCCTAGCCTCCCTCAAGCCCACAAAGCTCTACCCAAAGGTAACCCTATGCCCCAATTTTATCCTTTCCTTGTACAAATACTTACCTCCAGCTTATCATAGATTTCACCCATGTAGGTGTCAGCGTACATCCTACTTCTACCCCCCAATTTCCTGTAAGCCTATCATCCAGTCTCTAGTACTCTGAGACAGCTTGGTTTACTTATTTCATATCATTGAGGTCATGTATTGTTTGTCGTTTAATGCCTGGGTTGCTTCACTCAACATAAGATTCTCAAGATTCATCCATGTTATCAAGTGTGTTTGTAATGTATTCATTCTTAAAGCCGAGTAGTATTCCATTGTATGTATATACCACATTTTATTTATCCATTCCTCTGTTGATGGGCATTTGGGTTGATTCCAACTTTTGGCAATAGTGAACAATGCTGCTATGAACATTGGTGTGCATTTATTGGTTTGTGTCCATGTTTTCAATTCTACTGGGTATATACCCAGCAATGGAATTGCTGGGTCATATGGCAAATCTATGGCCAGTTTTTTGAGAAACCAACAAACTGTCCTCCAGAATGGCTGGATCCTTCTGCATTCCCACCAGCAGTGGATGAGTGTTCCCATTCCTCCACATCCTCTCCAGCATTCGTAGTCTTCTGTTTTTTTCATAGCTGCCAATCTTATGGGTGTAAGATGGTATCTCATTGTAGTATTGATTTGCATTTCCCTGATGGCTAGAGATTTGGAGCATTTTTTTCATGTGCTTTTTAGCCATTTGTATTTCTTCTTTGGAGAAGTGTCTGTTTACATCTTTTTCCCATTTTTTAAATGGGTTGTTTATCTTTTTATTTCCAAGATATGGGAGTTACTTATATATGCAGGTTATAAGTCTCCTATCAGATATATGGTTACCAAATATTTTCTCCCATTGTGTAGGCTCTTTTTTCACTTTCTTGACAAACTCCTTTGAGGTGGAGAAGGCTTTAATTTTGAGGAAGTCCCATTTATCTATTTTTTCTTTTGCTGCTCGTGCTTTGGTGTGAAGTTCATGAAGCCATTTCCTATTACAAGGTCTTGTAGATGTTTCCCTACACTGTTTTCCAAAGTCTTTATGGTCTTGGCTCTTATATTTAGGTCTTTGATCCATCTTGAGTTGATCTTTGTATAAGGTGTGAGATGGTAATCCTCTTTCATCTTCTACATATGGATATCCAGTTCTCCAGTCACCATTTGTTGAATAGGCCATTCCCTCCCAGTTGAGAGGGTTTGGTGGTTTTATCGAATATTATATGACTAAATATATGAGGATCTATATCAGAGCTCTCAATTCAGTTCCATTGGTCTGTGTGTCTCTCCTTGTGCCAATACCATGCTGTTTTCACTACTGTAGCTTTGTAGTATGTTTTGAAGCCAGGTAGTGTGATTCCTCCAATTTCATTTTTCTTTTTCAATATGTGTTTGGCTATTTGGGGCCTCTTTCCTTTCCAAATAAATTTGCTAGCTAGTTTTTCTAGTTCCTTAAAGAACACTGGGTTGATTTTTATTGGGATTGCACTGAATGTGTAGATCAGTTTTGGAAGTATAGATATCTTAATAATATTTAGTCTTCCTATCCATGAACAGGGAATATTCTTCCATTTATTTAGGTCTTCTTTGATTCCTTGAACAGAATTGTATAGTTCTCTGTGTATAAGGTTTTTACATCTTTATTTAAATTTATTCCTAGGTTTTTGATTTTTTTATTTCCTGTTGTAAATGGTATTTGTTTCTTGATTTCCTCCTGAACTTGCTCATTATTGGTGTACATTAATGCTACTGATTTTTGCAGATTGATCTTATACCTTGTGACCTTACTAAACTCATTTATGAGTTCTAGAAGCTTTGTTGTAGACCTCTCATGGTTTTCTATGTATAGGATCATGTCATCTGCAAATAATGAAATTTTGACTTCTTCCTTTCCAGTTTGAATGCCTTTTATATGTGGCTCTTGCCTCAGTGCTCAAGCAAATACTTCTAAGACAATGTTAAACAGAAGAGGTGAGAGTGGGCATCCTTGTCTTGTTCCTGATCTTAGAGGGAAGATTTTAGGATTTCACCATTGTAAATGATATTGGCTGTGGGTTTTTCATACATAATCTTTATCATGTTCAGAACATTTCCTTGTATTTAGATCTTTTGCAGTGTTTTTATTAAGAACGTGTGCTATATTTTGTCAAATGCTTTTTCTGCATCTATAGATAGAATCATGTGATTTTTTTTCCTTCAATCTGTTTATAGGGTGTATTATATTGATTGATTTTCTTATGAGGAACCATCCTTACATACCTGGAATGAATCCCACTTGGTCATGGTGTATAATTCACTTAATGTGTTGTTGAAGACAGTTAGCAAGTATTTTGTTGAGTATTTTTGTGTCTAGGTTCATTAGAGAAATTGGTCTGTAATTTTCCTTTCTTTTGGTGTCTTTGTTTGGCTTTGGTACTAGAGTAATGTTGGCATCATAGAATGAGTTCAGCAATGTTCCGTCTGTTTCAATTATTTGGAAGAGTTTCCACAGGATTGGTGTTAGTTCTTTCTGGAAATTTTGTAGAATTCACCTGTGAAACCGTCTGGCCCTGGGCTCTTCTTAGTTGGGAGGTTTTTAATGACTGCTTCTATCTCTTTACTTGTGATTGGTTTGTTGAGATCAGTTTCTTCTTTCATCAATATAGGCTGCTTAAGTGTTTCTAGGAATTTGTCCATTTCCTCTGAATTTTCATTTTTGTTGGAATATAGATTTTCAAAGTATCCTCTTATGATAGTCTTTATTTCTGTGGGGTCAGTGGTGATATCTCCTTTCTCATTTCTTATTTTGTGTATTTGCATCTTCTCTTTCTTTTTCTTTGTTAGACTCACTAAGGGTTTGACAATTTTATTGATCTTCTCAAAGAACCAGCTCTTGGTTTTGCTTATCTTTTCAAGTGCTTTCTTATTTTCTATTTCTTTTAATTCTGCTCTTATCTTTGTTCTTTCTTCCTTTCTTTTTCCTGTGGTGTTACTTTGTTGTTTTTATACTAATTCCTCCAAATGTGCAGTTAGTTCTTCAATTTTGGCTCTTCTTTTTTGATGTATGAATTTATGGCTATAAATTTCCCTCTCAGTACTGCTTTTGCTGCATCCCATAAGTTTTGGTATGTTGTGTTCTCATTTTCATTAGTTTCAATGTAGTTCTTCATTTCTTTTGAGATTTCCTCTTTGGTCCACTGTTTTTCTAAGAGTGTGCTGTTTAATTTCCATATCTTGGTGTGAAATCTGGGCCTCTGGCCCTTGCAGATTTCCAGCTTCACTCCACTGTGGTCAGTGGATTTTGATCTTTCTGAATTCATTGAGCCTTTCTTTGTGACCTAACATATGGTCTAACTTGGAGAATGATCCATGTGCACTTGAGAAAAATGTATATCCTGCTGTATTAGGGTGTAATGATCTGTATATGTCTTTTAGATCCAGCTCCTCTAATATACTGTTCAAAGTTTTTGTTTCTTTAGTAATTCTCTTTTCAGATGTTCTGTCCAAAGTTGGTAGTGGTATATTAAAGTCTCCCACTATAATTGTAGAGGCATCTATTCTTTCACTTAATTTTTCCAGTGTTTGCCTCACTTATTTGGAGGCACCCTTGTTAGGAGCATAAATATTTATGATTGTTCGTTCTTCTTGAGAGATTGTCCCTTTCACTAATATGTAGTATCCTTCTTTGTCTCTCACAATTGTTTCGCATTTAAAGTCTATTTTGCCTGATATTAATATAGCTACTTCTGCCTTTTTTTTGGTTATTGTTTGATTGTAAGATTGTTTTCCAGCTATTCACTTTCAACCTCCATGAATCCCTGGGTCTAAGATGTGTTTCTTTTAGACAGCATATAGATGGGTCATATTTCCTTATCCAATATCCCAGTCTGAATCTTTTGATAGGTGAGTTTAATCCATTGACATTCAGTGTTATTACTTTCAAGGAATTATTTGTGTTAACCATATTTTGATTGTACTTGTGTTTGTCATATTTTGTTTGTTTTTTCCTTCACTTTTTGTCTTTTTTGTTGCTCTTACACTCTCCTCCAACTCTGCCTCTCCTGTTTTTTTCTTTCTTCCTGCAGAACTCCCTTTAGTATTTCTTGAATGGCAGGGTTGTTGTTGGCATACTCTTTTAGTTTCTGTTTATCTGTGAACATTTTGAGCTCTCCATCATTTTTGAATGCTAGTTTAGCTGGGTAGAGTATTCTTGGTTGGAAATTTTTTTCTTTTAGTACCTTGACTATACCATACCACTGCCTTCTTGCCTCCACGGTTTCAGATGAGAAATCAGCACTTAACCTTATGGAGCCTCCCTTGTATGCGATGGTTTTCTTTTCTCTTGCTGCTTATCATTTTCTCTTTGTCTTGAGCATTGGATAATTTGACAAGTATATGTCTTGGGGTAGGCCTGTTGGGATTTATGGTGTTTGGGGTGTGTTGTGCTTCTACACACCCATCTCTCTTAGTAGATTTGGGAAGTTTTCAGCCATTATTTCCTCCAGTGCTCCTTCTATCCCCTTTCTCTTCTCTTCTCCTTCTGAGATGCCTATAAAATGTATGTTTGTGCATTTTGCATTGACATCCAGGTCCCTAAGCCCTAGCTGGATTTTTTCTATCTTTTTATCGAACAGTTCTACTATCTGTTTGATTTCAGATGTACTGTCTTCCATACTGCTAATTGTCTCCTCTGCCTCTTCTAATATGCTGGTATTTGCTGAGTGTATTTTTGATTTCCTCAACTGCAGTGTTCATCACCATCATATCTGTTATCTTTTTGCATTTGTCTGCAATTTCCTCTCCAAGCATTTTCTTCATATTGTTAATCTCTTCCTTTACTTCATTAAGTTGGTCTCTAATATATGTTTTGAGATCTTTAATTACTTGTCCGATGTTCTGCTCCCCTTCCTGGTTTTTAGTTTATTCACTGGATTCAGCCATGTTTTCCTGATTATTGGCTTGGTTTGTAGTTTTTGTTGCTGTCTGGTCATCATTTTATCTTGATTGGTTTAATCAGTTCCTTAGCTTCTTTTTCTAGTCTTGGGGATTAATTAGTTGTTCATGCACAAGTGTTATGTCTTCTCTTTGTCACTTTGTTTTTCTTATTCTATTTTCTTATTGCTGTGCAAGTTCATTTTGAAGGGAAATATTACGGCCAGGGAAAGCAAAATGAGTAAGAAAAAACAATGTATAAAGTAGTGTTGGTAATAAATGTTAACAGAGCAACAATGTAAGATCTGGGAGAATGGGTATTAGACTCATGTAAGTTGTGTAAGGTTACAGCAGTAAGTAGAGTACCTATAATGAGACAGTCAACTGAATATGGGGAGGAATATACTATGAATTAAAATGCCAGTGTTTTCATGAGAGAGGGAAGGGGAAAAGAAAGACAATAATATCAAGAGTGGATAAAAGACAGAAAACAGAACAAAGGTATTAGAAATAAAAAGCCAGACAATTTGGGGGCCAAAGAAAAGGAGGTAGAATGTAAGAGAAACAGTATATGATGGATGATGGCAAGATGTGGGGGAAAGGGGATAGTGTAGGTGGCCAAAATCAATTCACACAGAAAAGCAGAATTAGAAGATGAGGAAACACAGCAATTGTGAGGCGCTCCCTGCAGCACCTATTATATAAAGAAAAGAAAATAAGAAGAACAAGAGAGAAAAGAAAAAAAGAGAGAAGAGAAAAAGGGGGTGAGCAAAGAAAAGGGGAGGAAACAAGCAAGAAAAAGAAAAGGAGCAAAAAAATTAAATAAATGAAGAAGGACCTTGGGGGATAAAATGGGAGAAAAGACCAGAAGACAATGCAGTATTAGCAACCAAGGCAAGGAAAAAAAAGCCACAAATGCCAAGGGCTAGGGTAATCAAGGACCTCAGATGGACCTCAGGGCATGGTGGATTCAGGGATGGGAAGTCTGGGACACTGCAGACTTCATGTGTGAGTCTCTGGATCATGGTCCACCACGGTTTAGGGGACTCAGACCTGGGAACCACGCATCTGGTAACAGGGGGCCTGGGAGCACCGCAGCACAATACAGCCTTCAGGGATCCATGCAGCTCAGCACCAGCCCTAGGGGGAGGGGTCCCACCGGCACCCTCTGACCTCAGTGTCAGAAACCCAAAATTCCACCTCTCACAAGAGTCTCTTCTGTCACTGTCTCACCAAATTGACATCCAGATACCTCCTGCCCTTCAAGCCCCCGAAACAGCCTGCTGGGGGTTCTGCTGCACTACAAAGATTTCAGGGATTGCCGCGGTCCCGCTGCCAGCCCTAGGGGGAGGGGTTCCGCCTAGAACTTCTGACCTTTGTGTCAGATACCGAAAGTTCCACCTCTTGCAAGAATCTCTTCTGTCACTGTCTCACCAAATTGACATCCAGACACTTCCTGCCCTGCAAGCCCCTGAACTGCCCACTCAGGGTTTGGGAACTCCCCACACAACAAAGATCCCAGGGATCGCCGTGGCCCAATCCCAGCCCTAGGGGGAGGGGCTCCAGCCAGAACCTCTGACCTCCATGTCAGAAACCCAAAATTCCACCTCTCACAACAATCTCTTCCATCACTGTCTCACCAAATCGACTTCTAGACACCTCCCGCCCTGCAGGCCCCCAAAACAGCCCACTCAGGGCTTGGGAACTCCCCAGCACAGCAAAGCCTTCAGTAGGCTATCCCACTTATACAAGTAATGTAAGATGATAATACTTACCAATTCCACTGTCATCAGGATTGACCATTTCATTTTTTTGGCTAATTATGTGAGATGATAAGTGACAAGTGAATTTCTGAGCAAAAACTTGAAAAGCAACTTGGTGATTTCTACATTATTTTCTCTCTGCTGGTAGGCATATATATCTTTAGTCATGAATACTTCCTCACCTTGGATTTCAGAATGAAGAAAGTACATCAGAGCCAGCACCACCTGGTCAATATTAAGTAACAGGAACAAGAAGTAACTTTAGGATCTGAGATGCTGTGTTTATTTGTTACCAATGCGTGATGCAGTAAAAGTGACTAATACATAATTCACAAAAATATTTTTCATTCATTAAAATTTTTAAGTTCGTATTCTTTTAAAAACTTGAATTGATACCTGCATATGATAATAATCAAGTCACTTACAAGTTTCTAATATGTAAGAGTCTTATTCCATCATATTATACTCAGTTCTCAGAAGCACCAAAGAGTTGATCATTTCTTCCTTTTTAAAAATATTCTCCTCTAGTAGAAATGAGGACTCTTTATTTTTTATGTCCTTCCATTTATTTCATTACTTCTTCCCTCCATTCTGCTTTGCTAGGCCATTCAAACGGAACTACAAATGCTAGGGTTTTTTTTTTTTTTTCCTCTCTCTCTCTTTATTTTTTTAATGTTACATTAAAAAATGTAAGAGGTCCCTATATACCTCCTACCCCCCTCACCCCATTCCTCCCATATCAACAACCTTTTTCATCATCACGGCACATTCACTGTATTTGGTGAATACATTTTGGAGCACTGCTGCACCTCATGGATAATGGTTTACATTGTAGTTTACATGGGCAATAGTAGTGTTCCACAAGATCATGCAATGATGAATATAGGACACATTAAATTACACTAAAAATGTATAAAGTCTATAGGCTAAAATAAAAACCATGTTGTAAAACATAAGATAACTAAAAATTTAGAAAATTGTATAGTCTAAAATATAAACCATACTGTAAACCCAAATGGAACAATATTTGACAGCTATGTTTCAATATCGGCACATCAGCTCCAGCAAATATAATATGAACATGTAAAAAGATCATTGCTGGGGAAGGGACAAAGTGTTTGATATTAGATTTGTGGGAGTACCCTATATTGTATATGTGAATTACTATGATCTAAAACATTTGTGAAGACAAACTTAATAATTAGGGGGAAAAAAAGAAAGGATGCTAGGGTTCTTTAGGGCTCAGTTCAGGCATGTCTTGCCTCTGTATTTACTCTTTTTCCCTAAATGCTATTTCAATCTTCATAAGTTTATAATGCTATCTGTATGCTGATGACTCACAAAATTACATTTCTAAATGTCAAATTCAATAATCCAAATGAAAGTCAACCTCATCTTTGATGTCTTAGATGTTTTTTCTTTTCTTTTTAAAAATTTTATTAGAGAAGTTGTGAATTTATAAAACAATCACACAAATGTGCAGAATTCCCATACAACAACCCTCCACTAACACATTACTTTGTTGTGGAACATTTATTACAGATTATAAGATATATCATCAGATGATTGCCACTCATTATGGTCTGTGTGCTTTTATTTTAATCTTTAATGTTGTCTCATTACACAAAAATATTTAAGCTCTTTGCATTGTCTAAGAAGGCCCTGAATAGTTTGATATCTGCTATTTTGGAACTGTTACTTCATGATATTTATGCTTATTTACTGCACTATCTACTCTTTCAAGGGCTTTGCTTAAGGCAATGCTTTTTCTGGTATATTCTTCTCCCCATTTTTAGCATGGGTAGTTTTTTACAAACCCTAAATGTCAGCTAAAATACCTGCTCCCTGAAATTATGCAGGACTTAATAGATTCTAATTCATTGTATTCTTTCATTTTTCCATTTGGCTTATTTTTCTATCTGGAAAAGAGATATACAAACGTGAGAAAAACCCATATTTTACTTGTTGACCATTAAGTCCCATGGGAATTTTATTAAGGGTAAACACTTACAGTTCTGAGGCTGTGAAATGTCCAAATCAAGGCATCAACAGAGATGTTCTCACCAAGTTCAGCTACTGCCTCATATGGTGAGGCAAGATGACTGCCTCTTCCTGCCAAAGTCTCTGCGTTTCCCTCTGGACTCACCATCTCCCGGAGCCCTACTGTAGGCGACCAGACATATGCCTTTTCTCTTCATCCTTGAATGCTCATTGGCCCAGACACTAGGAAGCCTCTTCCTGTGAGTCTATGCTTTACTGGTTCCAGACTCCAGGTCCTCTTTCAGCATCTCAGGGCTTCCCTGTCTTCCTGCAGTACTGTCTTACATGGCAGGACCAAAGTGGCAGCTTCCTTGTTCTGTGTCTCCTTTCTTTCTGTCTTCTCAGTTTACATAAGAACCAGCAAGAGGGTGGAGACCAAACCTGTGTCACACCTCACTGAAGTGGTCCAATTAAAGGAATTCTTTTTTTTTTTAAGATTTATTTATTTTTTATTTATTTCTCTCCCCTTCCCCCCTCCTGCCGCAGTTGTCTGTTCTCTGTGTCTATTTGCTGCATGTTCTTCTTTGTCCGTTTCTGTTGTTGTCAGCAGCATGGGAATCTTGTGTTTCTTTTTGTTGCGTCATCTTGCTGTCAGTTCTCCATGTGTGTGGTGCCATTACTGGGCAGGCTGTACTTTCTTTCATGCTGGGCAGCTCTCCTTACAGGGTGCACTCCTTGCACATGGGGCTCCCCTATGCAGGACACCCCTGCATGGCAGGGCACTCCTTGTGCTCATCAGCACCGTGCATGGGCCAGCTCCACACGGGTCAAGGAGGCCTGGGGTTTGGACCTCTGATCTCCCATGTGGTAGACGGACACCCTAACCTCTGGGCCTAGTCAGCTTCCCCAATCAAAGGAATTCTAATCAAAGGCCCTTAAGTTAACTTAGTGCAATTAAAGTGTCTCACACCCACAGGAATACATGTTCAAGAACATAAACTTTTGGGTTTCAAAAAAGATCTTCAAACTGTCACAATGGATATTAATTGACTAAAGAAATGAGTAAATGAATAAAATTCCAATCTATTGTAAAGAGGGAAATATTTTAAAAGATAACTTACTCTCATTTTTCTAGTGTCACTGCCCTCATGTTTTCAAGAGGTAGTCCTCACCTCAGGAAAAATCCATGTTGAAATAGCATGTCTATGGACTCTCTTTCACAGTTGGTCTTATTATCTCCATAGGAGGAATGAAAATTCTCATGGTTAATATTGTTTTGATTTTGTTTTTGTTTTTTTCATTGTTTTCTTAGAGAAACTTTAGACTACATTAATGTTGCATAAAAAATATAGGGGATTCCCATATGCACCATTACCTCCCTCTCCCACACTTTCCTACATTAACAACGTCATTCATTAGTGTGGTACGTTTGTTCACTTCATGAACACATATTAAAGCATTGATACTAACCATGGACTTTAGTTTACATCATACTTTGCACTTTGTTTTGCACAATGTTATAGTTTATGACAAAATGTATAATGGCCTGTATCCATCATTGCAATGCCATGCAGGACAATTCCAATGTTTCAAAAATGCCCCCATGTTACACCTATTCTTACCTTTCCCTCCCCTCAGAAACTCTGGTGGTCACTGTCTTTATAACAATTATAAGAATTCTTTTATTGCTAGAATAACAATAAATCTATAGTAGAATAATAATAAATCTACTTTAGCCCATTGTTCAATCCCCCATCTTGAGGATTTTGATCAACACATTATTCCACATATGATCTCCCAAACAATATTAAACAATTGCAAGCAAGATGGTTAGTAATGTTTTGAAGATCACACATGGAACAATGTGTTGACCCGTATCTATAGATCTACTGGCCTACAGTGGAACTCAGTATCAGTTCCACTTTACAGGACAGCTCCTGTGCTAAGCACAAGGGATTATGGCAGAAAGCATGATTAGTGCTTCCAGACCTCATGGAACTATGGATCTAGTGAGCATAATAGACACAAAGCATACAAGTGTGATAAATGCCCTAAGGGTTACGGTAGGACCATAATGTGATGGACAGGGAAATAGAGCAGGGGTGGGGGGTGGATAAAGTCATCTTGGAGTCAACAAAGGCCTCATATTAGGAAATCATTTTTAAGTTAATATTTGAGATTTAAGAGATGATGTACTTGTTCTTTATTTGTTGGCTCCCAGTTACATTCAGTTTTTATATACTATTGAGGTTTGGAGGCTACAAAATACATTTCTCATACCTCCTGGTAAGTTATCTCAGTGGGAAGCACTGGTGGTAGATAATAAAGTGGGAGAAAGGGAGAAGATTTTGTTTTATGTTCTATCAGGTATTCTAGTGACTATAAGTGCCCTGGGGTGCAATAACAAAAACAGGACACAAGAGGGCGTTAGCACCAAGGGCAGTTGCGAATCAAGGTTCCCGGCAATAGAAGCAACTCTAACATACAACAGGAGAATAAGGCTTGTAGGGTTATTCCAATGTAAATTCATCATTTTTCCCCCACTTTGAAACATTTTTTTAATTATCTTTTTTTAAAAAGATACAGAGATCACAAAAAATATTACATTAAAAATATTGATATCTGGAAATTATCCTTATTTTATCTTTACTTATTAAATGCATTTGCCCCACCCCACCTTCCTTTTGAGACCTTCCAAGCTTTGTTAATTATCTGTTCTATTAAGTCTTTTTTTTTGGTTTGGAATTACTCAGTATTGTTTTCGTACCAGGATCCAGTCTGAAATAGATAAATAGGAAGTAATCAGACTAAAAGAAAAAAAAAAAGGTCCTTGGGAGGAAAGGTAGACCAAGAGGAGGAAATAATTTATGTAAAGTATGAAAGTTTTGGGTTTGTTTTTCTTTTTACTTTCAAGGAATTAAAAATTCAGTATTTTCAAATATACCCCAATCTGGAGAAATTGTCACTGGGAAAATGTTACAGTCTCAAATTCCAAATTAACCACTTCTTCACAACCTGAAATCAAAATATTTCACAGCCAAATTCACTTAGAAAATGAAGACCACCAAATGAGAACATCTTCACCCCTTCTCTGCCACCAGGACATTCATAATTTAATCTTACCTTGCATTTTTTTCTTCCAGCAGAAATTATATCCACTTTGTTCTCCATAAACTGATTTACCATCTATTTCTTGCTGGCTTGTTCTTTGCATCTATACTCACTTCACCTCTTGACTCATTCTTTCCTCTATATGTCTTCTCTATGTCTTAATTTAATTTTCATTATTAGCACATAACACTCTCATATTTATCCTAGTATAAAATAGTTTTTCTTTTTACATTATCCACCTTCTGTAAGCACGTATTATTTTTCCGTCATTTTTAAAATATATTTCTTGGATGGATACTTTCCTTTTGCATTTATTATTGTTTTTAAAATTAAATTGATAGCAGCAAAGATAGGACAGTGTAAAAGTGGATGAAAAGAACTGAGCTTATTTTTACTATTGGAGAGTTAAAGAAAATGATGGAAAATATAGCTTAACCATAAGATTCATTTCTGTCCCTGATGATCCTACAGATACTGGGGTCAAAAGTCTTGGCTGGAAAGCATCTCTTGGTTTAAAATGAAGTTACCCTGGATGGCACTAAAGAAATAATATATTCTGAGAAATGGTATTATGCTCATTAGCTAATCCAAATAATATGAAATGATGATTCAACGTTCCATATCATCAGAACAACTTATAACTAATGACATTATATTAGAATGAGAGCTCTAACAAATTGGTAAAGGAAAAAAGTATGAAAATGCATTGTATTTGTTAGCATTTATGTTACAGTCAGTATCATATAACAACATATTTTCTAATACCTATATATAAATATTTATTACTAATAATAGCTATAACTTTATTTAACATTATGTTCGGTTATGATATACTTGAAATTGATAAAAATAAAATAAAGGGAAATTATTTTATGGTAAGAAGGCTCTAAAAAGAAGCTTTGACTCATTCCTCATTTTGAATTGCAGCAATCCATTTTAACATTTTATTGTAGCTTCTCCAGGGAAACCATCTCTAGGGTGCCCTGGTGGATCTACTGGGTCTTAATGATGTAGGTAACAGAGTTCAGCAGCGGTGTGGAGACTACGGTGACCATGCCCATGAAGATGTGCACCCAGAATTGTGCAGTGTACGTCCTAGCACAGGCACATAGAAACAGACAGCCAGGATGGGGGAGACACAGGTGTTGAAGGCTTTGAACTGTTCCTCCATAGAGACAATGGTTGGTGTGATGCAGAGAATGATAGTATAGGGGAAGAGGATAAAGAAGACATCAGATTCCAAGGCCAGCATAGTGATGCATAACACACAGAGCCTGTAGGAGGGGGTGTTGAAGTAGGCAAGTCAGATAATGTGCTGGTGAAGGCAGCAAGTACGGACAGTGCCCTATGGTGACAGCAGTCAAATTTCAATAGGCACAGTAGTGATAGCAGCACTCTGCACGGCAAACACAACCTCAGCCCATCCACATAAAGTCCTGTGAGCTTAGATGCATATTGCAGTGGGAATCACATGGCTGACTCCATGATGGGGAAGGAGTGGAGGGAGTGCTGCTGCAGATCACAGCACACCAACTTCTGGGCACCAAACTGAGGCACAACCCACACTGAGGGCAGTGTGGACATGCACAGACCCACCATCTGTCACAGCCACGAGAGCCAGGAAATAATACGTGGGTTGGGGGAGCATAGGGTTAGTTTGACCAGTTTAAAGATAGTGTATTATCCAGCAGAACTACAAGGTATCTTGTAGAAATGGGCATGAAATCCAGTGTTGAGCCCACTCCAGGCCTAGGAGGTCCTTCAGCAGGAATGTAGAGAGGTCCAGTTGGTGCTTAGTGGGGTGGGATTCCTCAAACTCAGGAGTCCTCTTCAATCTGGAAGAGGCTGCAGTGTGCTTGAAAGTTGAGGAGTTGGTAAGCTTAAACACTCCCTCTCACTGGACACTGACCCTGTGCTGACTGTTCTGGCCTCCTGGTGCTGTCTGTATTCAGAGACCTCTCAATTTACCAGTTCACTTTTGAGCAACCTCAGTTCTTTTTGTCTCGTCTCTCTTTCCCTTTTCTTCAAATAATTCTTGCTGTACCTATGGGAAATCTCAAAGAGAATTTTCCTTATTGCTGTTCTTGACCAACTTGTAAAGTAGGAGAAATGCCTGAAGAAAAATCTGTAGACATCAACCTTAACAGAATGCTCAGATTGTCACAAAATATGGTATCCTAAATTGTCTTCTTTGTATGATGTTTCCTCTTCAGGCTTTTCACTTCCTGTAGAAGATATCTATAGGCAAATTGAGGATGCCTGTAGAGGACTTCCTCACCCAATCTGCCCTCTATTTCACCTGATAATTTTCATTATGTCTCTCCACATGCTCATATAATCAGAAGAAGTGATATCTTGATCCTGTTTCAACTCAAAGAATTTCCTGACTCTCACTACCCAGTACCTCACCCTCAGAACTCTCCTCAGCCCCTAAGAATCCTGTTATTGCCTTCACCAAGTTGTACTAATTCAGCCTATGTTGTGTACAACCGTAAAGCTGCTACATTTACGCTAATTATTGGGATTTCTTTTTCTCTGAAACTAATTTCAGAATATACGAACATACCTGCTTCCTTGGGTTTTTTTGTTATCTTTCTTTTTTCCCCCCTGTCTTTTCAGATATGCCTCCTCAGAAATCCACCTGGGGACCTGACACAACTTACGCAACCTTCATAAATCAGGTAAACTTATTAGAGCAATGTCTCCTACGCAGATGTTGTGAAACATATATTGATAAGTGTACCTTGAATAGCAGCAACAATAAGAAATCTTGTATCTTGCTCAAATTTGCTTATTAAATACCAAAACCAGGGCCATAGAGGTTTTACAAGGTAAAGGTTTTACAAGGTAAGCCATTAGAGTTTGGATCTCAGTGTGTGACATAATAATTGCTTCTATGTCTTCAGTAGTAAAATAAGGATAATGATATTGGCTAATCTGAAGAATAATTATGAGCTCAAATTGTCATGGTATGAGTATAGAATTTAGCTCAAAACCTAGGAAAGTAAATAATAATGTTTTTGCTATTGTGCCCAAATCAAAACTTATTTCCTTATCATTTTCTCTTAATATTCCTACTTTCCCACTCCCTAATGTACAGAAACAAAAAAACTATCTCCTCTTTCACAAGATAGGGCTTCAAATCTTAGAAGACAGTGTCATGTGTCTTGAAGGATTGCAAAAGTAGAGAGAGATTGAGGGACTAGGGGAGTAATTGAGAGACCATGAGAAAAGAGGATACCAAGGTCTGAATCAAATGTTTGTAGAAGGAACTAAAGCAAAGTGAGGGAGAGACAAAAGGGTGAGGCTGAGGAAGGGGTAGGTATAGTGAGGGTCAAATAAGGGAAGGATGAGAGAAAAACAAGTATTGAAGGGCAAAGCTGGGACAGGGATAACGGTTCTAGAAGCAGGGAAGCCAGAGAATGGTGAAGAGGAAGTAAATGAAAATTAAGGGAATGAAAGTTGATGAGAAATATATTGAATGTTATAGTATGTAAAAAGGCAAGCTGAGTGTTAGAAAGAAAGGGGATTTGATAACTTAGAGGAAGAAACTGAGGAACAAGGTAAGAGGAAGCTGTGGGGCAGACAGAGATGGGATGAAGGGCATAAAAAATGAGAAGACATAGTTTCAGAGAAAGGGTTGCTGAAAGTCTGAGATAAGGAAGACTGGTGAAAGAAAGACATGGAAAAACAACCTGGCAGAGAGGGAAGAGGCTGACGAACAGTGAAGGGAAAGGCCAGGAATAGTTGAGGGGAAGTTTAAGGACCTGGGGAATTCTCTTAGATTATACATTGACTAAAGAAAGAAATGAATAGGTTGTGGAATGTTGGATCAAAGAGGAATGAAAAACTATCTTATGGGGAGGAAGGAAGAAAAGTAATCAAAGACTGGAAGTCTCTGGACTCCAAAATCCATTGGAAAAAAAGAGACTTGAATTGATTAAACAGTCTGGGAAATTTTTCTGCTGGAACTCAGAGCAGGCAGGAGGAATGGTTCATACAAAACGTATGATGGTTTGCAACTGTATATACCCCAGAACATCATGTTCTTAAGATAATTCATTCATGTGGATATATTGTAAGAAGGACCTTTTGATTAGGTTACTTCAGTTAAGACATGACACAGTGTGGGTATTAGTCCTTTTTATTGAAGTTCTTTATAAGAAGGATGGATATGGAGAAAGAGAGAGAGAGAGAAAGTCATGGAAGCAAAAAAGTGAAAGCAATGGAAACCTGGAAGAGAAGGGACACACCAGGAGATGACACCACCATGTCCTTGCCATGTGAATAAGCAGTCCCTGGATAGCCAGCATTCAGTCTTCAGGAAGAAAGTATCATTGATAATGCCTTGATTTGGAAATTTTCCTCAACTTCAAAACTGTAAGCTTGTAAGCTAATAAATTTCATTGGTTAGAAGTCAACCAATTTTATGGTATGTGCTTTGAGCAGCTTAGCAAACTGAAACAGGTTTCCCATTCATAGGGCTGTGAAGAGAAACTCCTGGGAAGCACTTTCTGGTCATGGTGAATTTATCCTGAGGTAGAGGGCAGGGTGCTGTTCAGCGGGCCTGAATGAAGCAGAACTAGAAAAATGATGGGACATACCCTTTGATGGATGCCATCAGAAAGAGCCATCTTGGTCTTCCTGAATGTGAGGATGGTGAAATTCTCTGGATCCCACTTTGTTCATTCATGTGTCCATGTAGTCAGTCAATATGTATTTTATTAAGCATCGCCAAAGTACCAAGCCCTACATTTATGGGGATGTAATGGTTAAACAAGACCCACATTACTTTCTCCAGGGATCTTAATCTAGAAATTTAATCTATAGAACAAAAACCAAAAAGCGAAACTTTACATTAACATGCAACAATTGTTACAATGAGAAATGCTGTGGGAATAGAGAGATGGAGCATCTGATCTGGCATTGAAAAGGAAAATTGTTGGTGAAATTATCCTTGAGCAAGAGCCTCAATGCTGAAACTCCAATAAGAAATGCATCCAGATTCTGGCGTTCGTTTAGAGGTTTGAGTTTTCTCGGAGAAAGACAGGCCAGCCTCGAGGAAAAGAGAAACAAGCCGCAGCAGCATCTAAGCCCTTGAAGGATCCTGAGGGGCGGGGCGATAGGGAAAAAGCAGCCACCAGCCCACCCACTTGTCTTGCGCCCCCTCCCACCCATCTTGTCCCCCACCAGCCCACGCTGCTTGGAACTTGAAATCCGTGGCCGAAGGACCGTCACCACAAAGCTGTAAAAATAATTAACCACCTCCCTTCCCAAAACAACCCAAATCCACTCATCCAGCGTTTAACTTTTTGAAACCACTCAGAGGTTTTTTTTTTTTTTTTAACGCAAGCCCCCCCCCCCCCCCTAAATGGAGTTGGGTGGGGGGAAATGAATACTGAGTTGGCCTTTGTTTTTTTTAAGAGACTTTTTGATCCACTAAGGCCCCCCAAGTAATTGAGTTTTGGGTTCTGGTTGTTTTGTTTTTTTTTCTCCAAAATTTTAGCCCCCATCCCCCTGAGCCCGAGGTGCTGACGTCGCAAAAAAAATTGGATACTAAGTGTCGAATTTTCAAAAACCAGCCTTGCAACAAGAAATCATCGTTTCCCCTTGTGAAACCAAAACTTACGAGAGGAAGAATGAGATCCTAGAACAAATAGCTGGAGAAGGACAGATCCGGTCACTCGGTCTCCATTAAACAGAGGCCTTGGGGTCGAGACTGTCTCCTTCTCGCTCCCCTGTCCCCTGCCCCCTGCCCTGCGGGCGAGGAGCTGGGTGGTGGGCGGGAGGCGGTGAGGATTTCGATGGTTAACCCTTGGTAGCGAGCCAGGCTCCAGACTGCCAAAGCCTTAGCTTGCTCTTGATAAGGAGGAACGGCACCTTTCTTCGGTCCGCAAACTTAGAAGGGTTAATGAGCTCACATACAAGAGACGTGGATCTTGTGGCCCCTGAAGTCCCACTTCTTTGTGCGTGAGACCAGCAGGGGTGCCTTTCAATTTGCCAGATTAATAAACAATCTGTACATAAAGATTGCAGGGTAAGATGGGCAGAGAAATAGCTGGCTATGACTATGATTGTTAAATCCTCTCAAATTTTAATGTAATTTGCTTGAGATAATATTTGTGTGTTTAAACCAGGTGGCAATCTAGGAATAAAGATTGCAAGACCCTTAATTTAGGGCGAAATATAACTTAGTGCCAGTACATACAAGATAATAGTTGGGAAGTTAATGTCTTGTAATTGTTGTAGGTTGCACAGGTTATTTAAAAGCAAAAATAATTAACTAACATTTTAACTTAATATATTTTGGAGGGGTATACGTTGGGAAATGTGGAATCTAGGAGTATAACTTTAAAAGCCATTTAGTACAATTGAATGCCTAGCTTTCTAAAAAAAAAAGAAAGAAATGCATCCAAACAGATGTAGGGCAAGTTTCTCCTCCATCTCTAGGCTCAGAGTCTTCTGATTCATAAATCTTTGACTTAGATATGATTTGTAGTAGTTACCTTGATTCAAGCTTTGTCATATTCCATGCCATATCTCATAATTAAAGCTTTGATTTCAGGTTAATGTACCTGAGATTGAGTAACTTAAGAGGTCACAAGCAAGGTCAATCCAGAGAGGAAAGGAAACAGCACTATATTCAAGGGTTTCTTCTAGGTGAATTAAAGCCAGAGGGAGTACAACCTCAGAAAGAACTGGAGGAGTTCTCCTTAAGCCAGGAATTGAGGCACATTGCAGGATTTCTGATGCTACCAGTTGGGAACCAAGGGTCTTACAGTTATCAGGTTTGCCAGGATTGGGAGAACAGAGGAAACCCTTGACCAGGTAGAGAAGAGAGAAGTATTTCCAAGGATCCACAAATGGATATAAATTTCCTAAAGTGAATTAGAACCACTGACATTTATATGCCCTCTTCTGGAATCTGGGTGCTTTTTACTTATTGCTAACTTTTACTTTTTTTAACTTTAGTTTTAGTCTTAGTTTTTATAAATTGATGATAACCCTCTACAGAGTCTTTATCTGGATAGATTTTGTTGTTACCAAATATACCAGGTATCAAACACTAGAGGAATCATAATTTAACAAGAGGAGAGCAGTATACTTAACCCACATTTTAAGAAAACATTTCACCCGTACATTATTTGGGCATTGGAAAATCTTTGGATATATGGAGTGTTATCATAGGCACTCAATGTTAGAAATCTTTAACCTCATTGGGCAACTTCTTCTGAACTCCCACCCAACCTTTTAACACCAGGATTCTACGTTGCCCTTTCTAAGTCCCAGGCATTTGATGATTGCACGGCGGATCTCCTTGGTCTTAATACTGTATATGATTGGATTCAGCATGGGAGGCACAAAGAGGTAGACATTGGCCATGAGAAGGTGGACAGCTGGTGGAGCATTCTTCCCAAAGCGGTGCACCAGGGACAGCCCCATCATGGGCACAAAGAATATCAGCACGGCACAGAGGTGTGAAGTACATGTTTGGAAGGCTCGATGCTGCTCCTCCTGGGAGGCCAGTCCCACCACTGTGTGCAGGATAAGCCCGTAGGATAGCACAATGAGCACCAGGTCCAGCATGACAGTGAATACCACCAGTGTCAGCCCATAGAGATTATTGAAGGTGGTGTCTGTGCAGGCCAAGTGTATCACTTCTTGATGTAGGCAAAATGAGTGAGAGAGGACCCGAGGACCACAATAGGGAAAAGTCTTCAGGAGGAGGACGATGGGAATAAGAGCCATGGGGCCCCGGAGGATGATGACCAGGCCTACCCTGACCACTCGCTGGCCAGTGATAATGACCGAGTACCTCAGGGGATAGCAGATGGCAACAAAGCGGTCAAAGGACATGACAAGGAGCACTGAGGATTCCATGAAGGAGAATGAATGGATGCAGAACATTTGTATTTGGCAGGCTCCAAAGTAGATACCTTGGCATTTGAACCAAAAGATCCCCACAGTGGTGGGCATCGTAGACAGTGACAGTCCCAGGTCAGTGAGGGCCAGCAAGGAGAGTAGATAGTACATGGGTGTATGTAGATGAGGGGTGATCTTAATGATTAGCAGGATGAAACAATTGCCTGAGATGGCCACCAGGTACATAAAGAAAAATGGAATGAAAATCCAGTGTTCAATGGTTTCCAATCCAGGAAAACCAGTGAGGTAGAAGATGGGACTAAACCAAGTGATGTTGGATGGAAGCATGAACTGGGGATTAAGAGGATGTTGAACTGGCATTCCTTGGGGGCTGAGATGAAAATAAATGGATACTTCTGGTTATTCCTTTTTTGTTCCGTTAACACTGATATCATCATAAACAACACCAGATCATCTCTTTAATGTCATCTCTTCCATTATTACCAATTCCTTACTATATTATAATATATAGTATTATATATTATATAATATAGTAATCCTTACTATATTATTGAAACTTTCTTTGATAATACCTTCAGGCTTTTTTCTATATTTCTATTACTTAGTCTCCTTTTTCTGCCTTCTGTTCTTTGCTTTTCCCTTAAATATGGCTGTTTCCATTCTTGGCTATATTTTGGACATGCCCACACAATATTTTCTACTATCAGGATCTCATATATGATTCATATGTTGATAAACATTAAATCTATAACTTAAGCACTTCTTTTTTTTTCTATTTTAATTTCCAGACTCATATATCTAGCATCATGCTGAGCTTCTATGCTAGTTGCTTCATAGTTAGTTCAAAAGCATGTTAAAATCTTCTCTATTCCCCAACAACCTTTGCCTTCATCTGTGTTCATTTTTTAAGTGATCTAAGTAAAAAATTGAGTTTAATATTTGAATCTTCCATATTATACCTCTGCCCAGTCTCCAGTCAATTATACAGTACTGGAATTCTAGCCACTAAATACCTCTTAAATCTGTTTACTTACTATATCTTCACTTATGCTGTCTTAATGCAGATTACTATTATCTCCTCCTGGATTTACCCAATAGTATCCAGTTGTTCTTTATATATATATATTTGCTGCAATATAGCAAGAGAGATATTTATAAAGCTAAATTTGACATGATGTGCAAATAATTTAAAATGACATTCAATGCTTGTCTGACAACTAGCAAAAGGATAATGATGGACAACACCCATCCCAGAAAACAAAGAGTATCTACAATTGCAAGTGGGATATTTCCATCCATCTGACTTACAGGATTTAAACTTCTTCTCAACTGGAAGCAGTGTGAGCACTATAATCCCCAAATCCTCAAGACTGAGGAATGAACAAACATGAGGGGGAATGCAACCATGAACTAAAGTGGACTTACTATTCTAGTAAGCGAAGAACTTGTAACATTGATATATAGACAGTAGTCGCCAACATTTCTGAAGGGAGGGAGAGGGAAGAATAGGTGTAACATGGAGAATTTTGGTGGCATTGGAATTGTTCTGCCTGATATTGCAATGACAGATATGTACCATTATACATTTTATCAAACCTAAAAAATTGTGTGGTGTAAATTGTAAACCATACTTTAAACTATAGCCCATGCTTAGAAGCAATGCTTCATATGTATTCATCAATTGTAACAAATGTACCACACTAATGAAAGATGTTGTTAATTTGGAAACATAGGGGAGGAACAGAGAATGGGGCACATGGGAATCCTTTATATTTTTTATGTGAAATTTATGTACTCTAGTGCTTCTTTAAAAAATAAGTAAAAAACAAAAAATAATAATACGTGCTGCTAGAAAGAAAAAGCTGTCTAACCTTATCTCTGTTATATCCTCCATTCTAATCTGTCTCCATTATCTCTTTCAAATTTTATGGCATCAACAACACTGAACAACTAATTATTCCAGTTTCTCCAGCATTCATGTTCACTTCCAAACATTTGTATTTTCATTCGTCCAATTCTTCCTGGAATATTTCTCTTACTTTCTGTCTCATTATCTCCTATTTGTACAACCTATCTCAGTTTAGGCATAATCTCCTTTGAAAGCCTTCTTAAGCCCCTGAAATTTATGAAGGATATCCCTTTTATGTGCTCCTTTAGCATAAGATATTTTACAACCATACTTCTCATGTACAGTATTGATATTTTCTGCAACCCTTCTAAAATGTGAATCCTGTCTGACAGGAGCCATGTCTCTCTCTTTTTTTCCAGATATAAGCTTATTGCCCTACACATTTATGGTGATTTAAATGCAATTTGAGAAAATTAATACTATTTGTTTTCACTTTCCCTCATTTCAATTATTAGTTATTTACTGATTAAACAAATATTTGTATAAATTATATGCCTAACATGATTCTGTAACTACAATGGTGAAGAGAAACAGAACAGAGATGGAATAGAGACAAACGAATACACAGTAAACTTCAAGGCATGTAGTACTATAAAGAAATTTGAAGAAGTGGAAAGGGAAGAGAATAAAACCAATGCATTTTAAACGAGGTGGCCTAGAGATGACCTCTTTGAGGAGGTAACTTTGGAGCAGAGATCAGAATGAAAGGAGGGACACACCATTTAGAGAAGACCACGACAGGGAGAACAAATTGCAAGTGAAAATTCCTGAAGCTAAAATCTACTTTGCTTGCTTGGTAGCCAAAAGGAAGCTAATATACATAAAATGTAATGAGCAAGGCAGGGTTGAAGTTGAAGTGGTAGCTAAATACCAGATCATGTAGGGTTTTGTAGGACTTGTTAACTACTTTGAATTTTATTATATTTCCAATTTAGAATTGAGAGCAAAGATGCTGAATGGATACAAAATTTCAGAGTTTCCATAATAAAAGCAGGGAATCCAGGTAAAAGGTCTTTGCCTTTTGTCCAGGGAGAAAAGACAGTGCCTTAGACAATGGAACCTGGTGGTAGAGGAGGTGACAAGTAGTTGGGCTTATTGAGTTGAGTTTGGTTGTAAAGAAAGTAGTCATGGAAAAACCCAAGTTTTGTGCCTGTAAAGCTTAGTCAGTGTTGTGGTCAATGAATGCTGGGGATCCTGGAGGAGAAATAAGTTGGCAAAGAAAATAAGAGTTCAGTTTTTGACATGTTCATATTAGAAACTTATGAGAAAAAATGTTAAGAAAATGGTAGTCATCTGGACCTTAGAAATAAGTTGAAGAAGAGATGTAAATTTGGAAGATATGAGTATACATCAGATGAGGACATTTAAAATGTCTAAGTGTGGAGAGAAGTTTCTAAGACTTAATGCTGGGTGAATCCAACATTTAGAGTCAAGAAGAGGATCCAGCAAAAGAAACTAAGGAAAAATGCCAGTTAGATGGGAAGAAAACTGGGAGAGTATAGTTTTACATGAGTTTCAAAAGGGGTTAATCAAGTGTGGATAATGTTGCTACAAGACCATAAGTATTAATAATAAGTAAGAAGCCATAAGTAATAAGGACTGAGGTGAACAAGAAACCAAAGGACTAAGCAATGTGGAAGTCACTGCTGATCTTGACAGGAGAAGTTTCTCTGGAGTAGTGAGGAATAATTTTGATTTGAGGGAAGTGGACTTGGCCCAGTGATTAAGGCGTCCATCTACCACATGGGAGGTCCGTGGTTCAAACCTCGGGCCTCCTTGACCTGTGTGGAGTGGCCCATGCGCAGCGCTGATGAGCGCAAGGAGTGCTGTGCCACGCAGGGGTGTCCCCGCCTAGGGGAGCCCCACGCTCAAGGAGTGCACCCTGTAAGGAGAGCCGCCCAGCGCGAAAGAAAGTTCAGCCTGCCCAAGAATGGCGCCGCACACACAGAGAGGTGACACAACAAGATGACACAACAAAAAGACACACAGATTCCCATGCCACTGACAACAACAGAAGCGGACAAAGAACATGCAGCAAATGGACACAGAGAACTGACAACTGGGGCGAGGGGAAGGGGAGAGAAAAAAAATTTGATTCTAGTGTGTTCTTGAGGAAAAGAGGGAAAATGAGAGAACTGATGGACAGCAGAGTAGGATTATAGGCAATGCTGAAGTTCATTTGTGCTTACAAATTCAAAATGGAATTAATCAGCATTTTGGTGTGTTTATCACCAGCTATGTAAGGCTGCCCCAAAGCAGAGGAAACAATGTCGAGAGTTGTATTTAATGAAGTTGAAGTAAAGGTAGGGTAGCATAATGCAAGTTAATCATGTAGACAGAAGAGTGATTATGATGATGTACTATGGTGCCTAAACTTAGTGAGAAGAAACGTTAAAACATTAGAGGATGATGAACAGTGCAAAGTGATATCTCACTGATGGCAATGTTGATGATTTAAGGTAAAGGACACAATCCTAGAGAGGAGGTAAAGAGCTGAGAGTGAGGTCAGTAATAGGATTAACTGGGTAAGCACTGAAATCACTAAGAATTATGTCCATATTAATAGTGGCAAGTTTAAAAGAAGCTAATCTCAAAATCTTCAGTAAATAAAGCAGTGTGATTTGAAAGGTGGTTGGTAGATGCTGCAGGTAGGGATAGTGGTGACAAGGTATGCTGGCATGCCCTTGGGAAGAACGGGGAGAAGGCGGAAGGGAGAAAGGTGCTCCAGAGAACCAGCATCAGCTCTACATGACTGTGACAAGGGGGAAAAATATCTGTCCACATTTATCCTCTCCATTTCTACATCCCTCAGTTCTCCATGCAACCACTTGCCCTCTGGCTATATAATTTAATAAAAAGCACTTAGCTAAACCCATGCTTCTTAAATCACCTGGAACCTCTAGAGGACAAATTCAATGGAGTGTCTTATTGTACCTGCAACAGTTGTCTTATGACCACACTCTCCTTTTTCAAAGCTCTATCTTGGAATTCTTCATGCCAGTATCTTTTGGTTTGCTTTTGATTTTCTTGACAGCTCCTCCTCAATCTCCTTTAAATAAACATTATATATACTTTATATATTATTTTTAGAGAAACTAGTTACGTATTTATAATTACATTTACTTGTGTATATTACATATTTACATATTACACAGTATTTTTAATTTATTTCCAGATCTCCTTTATATATATATGTGTTCTTAATTTATGATTGTTTAACACACTTTTTTTTTTTACCAAATGTAACATGTTTCTTTAAGAATTGTAGACTCCAGTGCAGAGTCTAATTCATGGTAGGCATCACTGTATGTTTGTTGGAAGCAAAACCAAATGAATGAAAAAATTTGTAAAGTGCTCACCTCTTGTCCTCACTTCTTGTGTCTGGAGTTCTGTGCTGATTCCCATATCCACTGACCTCAGAGGGACAAAAAAGACATGGAGACTGAGCAAGAAATCTGTTGAGAGACAGTTTCAGGGCTGGGATTATTCCTCTGTGAATGGAAATTTTAGTGAGTTTTTCCTAGAAATGATTATACAATAGTACATGATAGGGAACAACAGGTGCTTCTCCATTTCTATGTAGAGAGAAGCAGAGGAATTTATTTGTCAGTCATAGTCAGGTCCAATTCAATTTAATTTCAATATCCACAGCAGAGTGGATACAGCTGAGACCTGGAGAGGAAATTCTTGAATAGAGGGATTTTCAGTGTTTAGTGAGTAATTAGCTCTCTACCTTACCTGTAGGATATAAATATTTTTTTTTGTTTCAATTAAATATTTTGTTGATTTTTAAAAATGAACTATTGTAAAAGGCAGTTGGTTTTTATAAATAGAAGAATAGTAAATGGAGCCATGCCTATGTGCAAGGACTTGGACCACGTATCTCATAACCCCATTCAGGAGCTCAGTCCCACAATGGTGAAACTCATCTGTAAACATGCCTTTTGGGATAAAGATGGAGGAGGATTTTGGAAGGGTGAGGACATATCCTATATACTGATGAAGACACAGGTAGCTGTCTCTTATTAATTGAATGATCTTTCCTGTTATATTTGCTAATACAGCCTCTGTGCCTGGCACTTAAATGTACTTATTATATGTGCTGAATAAATGAATGACTGTTGGGTTTGTGAGGGAAAAGGGGATAGCTGATGAGCCAGACTCTGTGGAGACCAGGCTGGATGAAGGGAGAGGGGCTGCCATCCCGACACCTGTGGGAGATTGATCTGCAGACATGATCGAGGAAGGCCTACCCTGGCCATGGAGGTCCTGGTCAGGAGGAGAAAGGCAGGCTTTGCCCCTGGCCTCAGTAAAAGAATTTTACACGTGATCTCTCCTCTCCTCCATTCAGGGCAGGTCCTGATCCTTTCTCTGATTCTGACTCTATGCATAAACTTGAGAGTTTTATAAATGGAAGAGATTTTGTGGGGATCCTGAGCTCCAAGGCTTCATTTTGCAACTGAAAAAGCTGAGGTCCAACGTAGGGAATACATTTGCCCAAGGTCACTGAGGTGGTTAGTTGGAGCCAGAATGAGAAGTCAGACCACCTCCTTCCAGGCTCACTGATATTTTTGAAACTTACTTATACCCTTCTTGTATTTTCTCCTTCTCTTACATGCTTCCCCACTGTCTGCCCCTGAAACTCTGACACAAGTTCATAGGGGAGACTCACCAGCAGCTGGAAATTTGTAAACAGTGAAGCGCTCATAGTCTGTAGTGAGGAAGGAAGAATGTAGGTAAGGATGGGCAAAGAGGTCAGTGAAAGGCATGAGCCTGTGTCTGTCAGTGCAGGATTTATTCTCCTTCTTCCTCTGTGCATATGACACACTGTGGTTCCAGCTGGGAGAATCTGAGGACAAACAGAAAGTCCCCAGGGTGGGAGCCTTATGGGCAGGAGCCTCTCATTACTTTTCTCTCCTTGGCCTCCATCTCTCTTTCCTTCCACAGGTTTGCTGAGGCTTAAGACCCCTAGCCTTATAGGATTCATTCTCCAGGTTTTGCCACTGATGGATATCTGATATAAGAAAAGCAGTGCTTTCTCTCCCCACTTCTCCTACTCTGTGAAGAAACTGATTCCTGTCATGTGAACTCACTCCTTTTTCCCTTTGTCCATTAGGGTGTATTCATAGTTTGCCTGAGGTCAGGATATGTTAATTGAACATGGGTGCCTATGCAACCTCCCAACTGGATTCTAAATTGTTCATCTGTCCTGTATCACAGTGATCATCACAACAACCACTCCCAAAACTGCCTCTCATTCCTGAATTATTTTCCTGCCTCTTTTTTTCTTTCTTTTTACCATAACATTCATTTTCCCTTGGTCTCTGCCAGCTTCATTGCCTTTGAGTACACATGCCATCCAGATTACAACTTTCCATGTATACTAGCTACAAATACACATCTCTCAGGTTTACCAAAGGCTCTTGACTCACCCTTGAATGCACAGTGCAGTCATTCAGCAAGCTCTCAGAGAAGAATACATTCATTTTTTCCCCTCTATTCTTCCATTCTTTACTATTCTGGTAACAACTATCATCATTTTTTAGAAAAGATATTTTGATTTTCTTCTTCAGTTTATGTTCCAGAACGCGGATTACATGGACAGGTTCTCTTCCCTTCTTTTTCAAAACACACACGCACACATAGAGACTGGAATGAAGCAAGTATTATACCTTTCCTGTATGGATGGTATGTGAGCAAACCTCAAACCAGGGCATATAGATCCATACTGAGGAAAGAGACCCAAGAAGCCCATGAAATGCCAGTATGGTCAGAATATAATCTAATAGGAAGGTGCGCCATGTTGGGACAGGTAAATAACTAGTGGTCATGGTCAGAATGTAGGCAAGCAGAGTCAGGGTGACATGACAGGAGGCAGCGGGTAGGGGATCTTATCAAATAGTGCAGGAGGAGAAAGTAAAAATTCCCATTCAGGCTTACAGAAAAATTTGAGAAAATTCTTCATGTATTGAGAAACTTAACTTGGCCATGCCAAGTCTGGTTAGGGATGGGTTCAGGAGAATATAGTAGCAACGATGCTTGCTGCTATTATTATCATCATTAACTGCTTTTATTATTTGGGGGCATTGATCACAAATACGATGGCACAACAATGATCATGAGTGCATTGAAAGAGATTTAGAAAGCAAGTTATGTATGTAGAGGGGGGTTTGGCATTTTGAGATTATTTATGAACCCCAAAAAGAGATGATGTTTGTAAAGTAGCCTATTCCTATGGCTCTGATACCCAGTGATTGATTTAAATTGAAAACCTTGACATTTACTTGATTAAATCAAGATCAGGGCTTTGATTCAACCATGTCATTATGGTATACAGGGTTGATTCCCTGACTCGTTGGTGGACTATATAAATTAACAGACACTCAATCAAGGAGAAAGAAGAAGATACACAGGAATAGAGAGAGCAACATAGACATGGAAGAGGAGAGAACTTTGATCCTGAGCACTGAAAGAGCTGAGCCATTAGACTAATAGTTTGCAGTTGAAAAGAACAGGGCAGCTGAGCCCTATGCTAATCTACGGCTGAGACTAGAAGAAACTGGGCTCATGGAGCCTTTAGAGGAAAGAGGAAGCCTGAACCCTCACAGATGTCACCTGCCATCTTGCCATATGACAACAGGATTTGGTGAGGAAGTACCCTTGAGTTGAACCCTTTAGGGCCTTGTAAATGTAAGCTTTTAACCCAAATAAATACCCTTTATAAAAGCCAATTGAGTTCTGGTACTTTGTATCAGCACCCCTTTGGCTGACTAATACTGCACTTACATAATAGCTTTTTACTTATTTTTTTCTAAATTGTATAGTAATTGTGGGGCTAATGACAAAGCAACAGTCTTTTTTTTTTTTTTTTAAAGAATCCTCTTAACTCTTTTTTTCTTCTTTTTCTTATAAATGAACTTTAGATTTATTTTATCACAAATTATCCTCTTTGAATGGTGAACAAAATTACATTAATCATTCTAATCAGTTTTCATTCACTGTGCATCTATTAAGTGCCTACTCTGTGAGAAACCTGAGCAGAGTTTTATAGAACACAGGAAAACATGACATAACTTGCCTTCACAAAGCTTACACATTAGTGAAGGGAGTAGATTGGTAAACAGAGTTTGTGAAACAGTGTGAGTAGCTTAGGCTTGGAAGAGAGTTGTTTCCTGAAGGCTTTCATTGGTGTGTGAGCAAGAACAAAGCAATAATCCATGGCACCCTGTAAGTACTTGGGAAATGTTGGAATTGTGTGAATATAAAGTAAGGTGAATGTGGGGAAGTGATGGTTAGAGAAATGTAGGTATGAGTCTTCAGGCCTTATGTCTGAATACATTATAATTCATTACTGAAAATATCAATGCAAGAGTAGGCCTACTTGCAATTGTGCCAGCCATTTAATGCATATATTATTGTTTGTAAACTTGGCTATGTTATGTGGTTCTGTGTGTTTGTGTGTGTGTGTGAGAGAGAGAGAGAGAGAGAGAGAGAGAGAACACGAGAGAGAATATTTTTTGCATCTGGCTCAGTGTCGGTATAATGACTGGGTAACCCTTTGACCACAAGAAGCACAACTGGGCCTATTCTGTATCAGAGCTTGAAAAAAACCATGAGAGACAGAAGGGGATAGATGCATGCTTTTCAAGGGTCTTGGCATAAGTTATATTTAAAGGCCTTTCTAACCAAAACTGGTTATCTCATCCACCAAGCCATGCTTGATGAGGTATGAGATGACACCTGGAAAAAGGAAGCAGCCACAGCAATATACACGGCTGAGATTTTCCAGTGTGACCACAAGGGACAGACCAGTCTAGAAGATGGGCTTGAATACAGACCAGCCTCTCCTCCTCCACCTGCAACCCAAGGCAAGAAAGTCCATCTCTTCTTTCAGCACTATCTTCCCTGTTCTCTATTTGTCCTGCCCTGCTCTGAAAACTGCTAGTCAGTTCTTTATTCCTCTGAAGTTAATAGCCACCCCAACCTCCAATCTCTCTCTCATGTATGCAAATATACACATAGCAGACACATCCATATCCACACAAGTCCATATAAATCCTTGAACCTGATGGAGAAAGATTATAATTTTTCTGTCACTTTGTAAATATTAAAGAAGATAACTTTTGAGGGTACAAATCTTTTCTGGGCCCTCAGTCTTTATTATACTAACTAAGCTCTGGGTACCCAGTCTAACAGATCCCTACTTGAGTTTCTCAGTCTCTCCTGACTCTCTTTTAGGTGTCCTGTGACAAGAAATGGCTACCAGCTCAGTTCCCTCTTCCTCAATCCAAGGTCCAGGCCTGTGAGAATGAGGCCTTCCCTAGATGAACTCCATACTGAGGTGTGGACTTGATATGGATCTTTAGGATAAGGAGACCTGCAGAGGGTAAGGTGGCTAAAAGCACTCTCCGATCTGGTCCTGAATCTTTAAGAAAGCTGCATGTCACAGTTATTTTGTCCACTCTCCTGTCTCTTCTGTTGTGAGGCCTGTATCTATGTGAGCACAGAGTCTGGAATGACTCCAAAGAAGAAAGCTCTGTGCTGCCCCAGTGATACTTTCACAAAGACCCTTTTTCCCTAACACCCTCCCTGTCTCCATTCATTCTGGATAAAAACCAGTTTTCAACCTCAAATCTATCAGAGAGGCCTCTTTTAGGAAACCCTGCCCTTTTGGGCTAAGCCCTGCCTGTCTTCTTTTGTTTGTCTGTCTCTACTCATGGCCTATCAAACTTAGAGCATTCATACTGCTCATCAAAGCAGGTCTGATATTTCCCAAACTTTTTCCTAAGCCAGTCTGCTTCAAAAAATCATATTAAAGAGGAGGCAACTTTCCTTGGTCTGGACTCTTTGTTATTCAATCAGTGGCCCCATGTCTGTTGTAAGCATATTATGGCTCACTGTACAGGCCCTATGTGAAGTATTATAGGATACCAGGAACTAGATATTACCTCTAGTGAGTAGAGGCAATTCCTGCAATAGGAGTTTAAAAATTAAAAAATCCTTTAAAGTGATTTAAGCAGAGTAAAAAAAAAAAACAGACATGAGTTTTAGGATGCAAGAGAAATGGAAAATTTGGGAAACTATTGTGATAATTTCCAATGATAGATGAACAAAGTCATGGGGTATTGTATAGAGAAGAGAACAGTGAGGCACATTTAAAGAGAGTACATTTTCCAGGATTAGAAAACCTCAAGGTGTGACTCAAACCTGAAAAAAAAGACAGACTGACATATAAACAAAAAATGGTTTTGTAGAAGAAAAGGAAACATTTCCCAACACATGTTATGAGGTCAGAAAATTTCTGATTTCGAAACACAAGGGTATTTAAAAAAAAATAAAATTACATACCTATGCTACTCATGAATATATACATATATATATACATGTTTATATATATTTATGCCTTAAGCAAATAATAGCAAGTGAATCTAATAGGTTGACATAAGACAACTATCAGTATTTGAAAAAGGCACCAAATATTTCAAAGAGAAAACATTAAACTCACAAACAAATGGTGCTAGTAGAACTGGATAGCCACATGGAGATAAAATATGCTTCAAACCTACCTAATACTTAACACAAAAATTAATTTTGAAATACCAAGAATACCTATAAGAACATTCTAAAACTATAATGAAACTATAAAGCATCCTGAAAAATACAGAGAAAATCTTTGTGACCATTTATAGTTAGGACAAATTAGCAAAAGCAGAAATATTAATTAACAAATTAAGCTTTATCAAAATTACAGTCTGACATTAAGGAAATGAAAAGGCAAAACAAACATTAAGAAAATAAAAATTTACAATGTGTGCATTTGACAAAGGGCTTGAATAAACAACTCTCATAGCTCAGTTATGTAAACAGGGGAGCAGATATTGCTCAAGTGGTTGAGTGCTGCTTCCCATGCACGAGGTCCTGGGTTTGATCCCTGGTACCTCCTAGAAGCAAAACAAACAAAAAGCAAAAATCATCTTTCATTGGGGAACAGATGTAGATCAGTATTCCAGCACCTGCTTCCCAGGTTCAATCCCCAGTACTTCATAAAAAAAAGAAAAGTAATAATACAGTCAATTCAATTCAATGAACAAAAATTAATCCAATCAGTTTCAAAAAGAAAGATGTGCTAATGTCCAATAAGCATGTGAAGAGGTGCTCAAATCAATAGTCATGAAATAAATGCAGATTAAACCACCATGATGTAATACTTCACACCTAGTAGAGTGGTTGAATGGTTATAATTTAAAAGATGGACAAAACTATTTGTCATTGTGAATGTAGATCACCTGAGCCTCTCATTCTTTAGTGAAGTTCTTCAACAACCTTGGAAAACAGCTGGGGTTTTTTCATAAGGTTGAACATACAGATACCCTGTGGTCCAGCAATTCCTTTCCGAGGTATGTACCTAAGAAAATAAGAACTATGCCCATAAAAGAGGCTATACATGAAGGTTCAAGGCAACTTTACCAATTTTTTATTGTTGTTGTTTTGGTTTTCTTTTTAAGAGGTACCAGGGATTGAAATTAGAACCTCATAAATGTGAAATAGGTGCTCAACCACTGAGCTATACCTACTCCCTTGTGGTTGATTTTTTAAAAATAATGGTTTTATTAGGATATGTCATAACATAAAATTCACCCCTTATAAATTTACAAGTCAGTGGTCTTTAATTTATTCACAGAAGTAACTACCACCACTGTCTAATTTTATTACATTTTCATCATCAAAAATAAAAAAAATATATATAGCCATTAGCAACATTAGCAACTTTTCCCATTTGTCTCCCCGCCCGCCCCCCCCCCCCCCCCCCCCCAGTCTATGGCAAAGATTAATCTACTTTCTGTATTTATATATTTGCCATTTTGGACATTTCATATACATAGAATCACACGATATGCATTCTTTTGTGCTGCCCTTTTTCACTTAGTTTTCAAGACCCATCCATTTTGTAACATGCATTTAATCAGTATTTCAGTTCTTTTATGGCTGAGTAATATCCCATAAATTTAATCAGTTGATAGATATTTGAACTGATCCTACTTTGAGGTTACTGTGAAAGAATATTAAGAAAGCAATTGTACTTGAAACAATCAATATCCAATGAGTAATCAGTCTATTCCATGTTCCTCTAATATCCTCACATGTTATTGTTCCTTCCAATATCCCACTCTAGCAGTAGGTTCTCTTTTAAGAGCTCCAGTAGCTTCTACATGTATGCACTATGAGTAGGTTATTATTAATACCAGGAGAAAAGGAGAGCATTTATGTTTTATTTATTCTTTGCCTACTCCATCCTGCCATTCTCTCTCCAAAAGGAAAATTTATGGGCACACATTCTCTGGAAATGAAGAGCCAGATTACTCTAAAGTAATGAAAAATAGATATATGAAAATGACTGTATCACTTAGGAATCTTTTTGCTGCAGGAAATGAGCAATTATTCTCACTGTCCAAAGCAAAAAAGAAGATTTTTTAAAAAGTGCTATTGGGAAAGGAGTTGGATTAAGATGAATTTGCAGGTTATTGACCGTGAGAGAATTGGCAAGAATCTTGAGGATTAGATTCAGAACATCCATAGGAATCCCAACAGTCCCCAAGACCAATGAAACAAGAATTCTAACAAAAGAACAAACTGACAGAGGCATTAGGGCCATTATTGTAGAAAGTCCAGGATACCTTTACTTTAAACACCATCATCTCTACTGCTATAAATGGACACTCCCCATTATTTTCACATTACTCTTCAATATTCAAAGCCACTGGTGGACATCCTAAATTTCTTGAAGTTATGCTGATGAACTACGACTTCAGAACTTGGAGAAAAGAAGAATCTGGCCTCTGATTTCTCCATTGAAGGCAGGGTACTGTCTATGAACAGAGCTACCAAAAAATGTGTTTTTTCTCAAAATAAAATAAATTAGATTATGATTCTCAGACCTAAAGTATGTAACCCATTTTCACTATGGAAACCATCCTCCTCTATAGGTTTCAGTGACTTAAGTTATTCAGGGATATTTTTAGAAACCTGGACATTGGATGTATTGTTCCTTTTTTGTTGAGCACTCTTCTGTTTCAAAAGTGGATTAATTATACATCCAAGTGTCATTTTCTCCCACTGATTGCCTAAAACTCAAATGTGCAAATGCATCAGTTTAGGTCATCCAGCAAGCACAAGTGACTCAAGATGGATTTAATATACAAGAAGTTTATTGGTGTGAACATTCATGAAGGATAATGGGGAGAGGGGATTAGAATAGGCTCAAATAGAGATACCTTTCTGACACCTGTGAAAGGAGTGAGAATATGAATTAGTATTGGCTGTAGAGAAGCTCAGACTTCAGTAAAGTTCTGAGAAACTTTCAATGCGGTTGACCAGGAGCCCCAAAACAAAGATTGCTCATTAGAGGATTCCACTGGGCAGAAAGCTCAAGTATCATCTCTGCAGTCATTGGTTGTGAATAGCCTATGGAGAGCAAATCCCCAATATTAGGCAGCTAGAGGCTTTCAATTACCTACACTTCCTGTAGTAGGCTCTTTCTTGAAAGGAGATCTGAGTGGCACCTCTGTGGCTGCCTCAGCAAGAATGCTCAAATACATAGTACAAGAGAACAAGGGGAAATAGTTCATCCAGTACCACATATTGTTCTCAGAGGACTGAGGGAAGTGGTTAGCAAGGGTTGGTTTTTCAGAGTGAATGCTTTATATTCTTTAGAAACATAGTTTTCCTAACTTTGGAGAACACACCAACCTCGTCTCTAGGATCCTCCTTCAAGCATACTCTATGATATGTGGTAGATCTTATAGTAACTAATACAATGGCATATGACAATTGATGAAATTAATCAGCACTTTTCATTCCCTCTCTGAATGGGAGATCTGTGGAGACTTCTATATGCTGAAAGCTCTCTGTCAGCACAGCCTGTTTTTATCATGTTCCTACTAGTAAAATGTTTTCCTGCCAAGACCCAGTTGGCTCCTGATGGTGTTATTTCCAACATTGTTATTTTTGTTTTAATTATGAAATTTAATTTTATAATTTTCAACCATTGAAATATGAGTGGGAAAAAGTTTATAAGCCTTTGAAAACTTAGACAAATGCATTGGAAAAACATTATAAATGAGTTGCTCAAATAATTGCTGCCACATTGGGCATGGACAAGATAGCTATAAAATATTGGAGGGGCAAGAAAGCATACGATTTGGCAACAGTTCTTCAGTCTCATTGTATTTCAGGTGTCCAGTTATCTTCATTCCATTTTGCAGAAATTGAGACTGGACAGCATAGATGATGCAGGATTGGGAGAGTCTGTGCAAGAAAGATGAATTGGAATTCTGGTCAAAGACTCATACTCAAACAAAAGCAAGAACTTATTAGTGCTTGGTGTTGATACTTCTATAGAATGAGAAAACTGATATCAGGAAACTTCCTTTTCCCTATAACTTATTAATCCCACCCCCCCAATGTGAGATCTAATTATACAAAGAAAAATTTTGTAATTAAGTATTGAAAATGGATACTTTTTTGGAAAATATGAATGATGCATATATATATACAGTAAGAGAACACAGGGATATAATATGAAAAGGATGCTGTATGGAAGAGGGTACCAAACTCAGTGTAAAAACTTGTTCAAACTGTTTGGACAGTTGACCTAAATAATTTTATATTATACTGAAAAAATTATATATTGACAATAAACAAAAAATGAGAGATTATGCTATTAGATAATCTATCTTCTGGGGAAAAAAAAACTTACTATCTCAGGTTTTTATTGATAATAAGGACATTTCAAAGTCAAATACTTATGATGTATGTATTTATTTTTTTTTAATTTTAATGAAATTTACTTTTCACTTAACCAGTCAACTGCTAGCCCCTGCTGTTCTACTCCAGTAAAAAGGCTATTGTTATGCAATCTAAGTAAATGTCTACATTTGTTATGTAAAGGGCGCTTTATAAAAAACTTTCTTAGTATCCATTAGTCATAAACTCAAAAACAAACCAAGGAATAATTCAATTTAAATAAATGAAGTGCTTGCTTTATATGCGAGCTTGCTTTAAGAACATTTATTGACACCTATGCTTTAGGATATACAAACCACTGTAATAAGAACTTTTGATGATTACCTATTTATAATCTTCATGATATTGCTTTGAAGGGACTGCTGCTAAAATCTCTATTATTTGAAGAAGAGAGCTGCATCTCAGATGGGGGATGAGAGTCAGAATGGGCATGCAAATACATATGTAGAACCACCCCACCCCCCCGCCATGGAGGTGTCAGTTTATAAAGGGTGGTGACTTAATGTAAGTGTCTTTTCATTTGGTCAGTCATTCATTTATATCTTTATTTAATAAATACACTCAAGAAAATGTTCTAAATGTTGAGTATATTTTAATATACAACAACCTTTGGCCTCCTGGAGTTTATATTACGTTGTGAATATAAAACTAAATAAGTAAAATATAAAGCATATTCTATTGTGGCATATGCAGGATTGAGAATAAAGCAGTGAAAACATGGTCAATAATGGGACTTATTTGCAATTTTAAAATAGGGTGGAAAAGGAAGGCATCCTTGAAAAAGTAGTTCCGTGAGTGTTTCATTTGAATGTGAGCATAACTATGCATTTATAATAGAAGGGAGTACAGATTGAAGATAGTAGACAGGATATATTCTGTTTTAGCTCCATATACAGAACTAAATTTCATGGTAGCATTAAATGAAGAGTATTCTAATAAGAAACATTTTTTTAAATTATTTCAGAGCAGTATAGCAATAGAACAATACTTTTATGTATCTCCATTTTTTAAGATATGTGCCAGCTGATGTTGAAAAACACCAAGAAGCAGAGAAAAAAAACAAAAACAAGAAATTTGTGACACACCTCATAATTTTCTACAAATTCCATTTCTAATCCAAGTTTTCCCTTATTACTTTACTAGTAATTCTAAAAATTGATAAAATATTTTAACAAATTGATGCATTTCATTTATCTGATCTGTTACTTCCTCAACCATAAGATGGTTTTTGTGGTCTGTGCTGATATTTTTGTCAATAATTTGTATGAATTATGTTAGTCCTGACATTATTATCACCACTGATCATGTGGGCTCATCCTGATGAGGGTCCTGAGCATACACACATTTCTTGGCTGGGAGAATCTTTGACCTTAATAATTGCCTGCCACATATTCTTTAGCTTGTGTTTTCTATTTGTGCTTATGGTGGACCTGTCCATGGTCACTGATTTAATAATAATGTCTGTCTACTGATCCATATTATCAACTTCAGCTACTAATTATGATGTAACTGCCTAAGATATACTTCATATCTACAATATAAACCCAAACTGATATCCCAGAGAATCATTTTACTCTTATCCCTGAAGAAAGCATCCTAGAGTAGGAAAAGTGGGGGTGTTGTATCATTTAATGACTATGGACGCAAGAGAAGTGTACAGTGGGCCATATTTATATGCACATCTCCAGAATTCATCATCTCTACACATGTTCATCATGGACTTTCTATCACTTGCTCACTAGAAATCTGCAGCAATTGCTTCCATTTCATAATATTTTTAACATTATTGAAGTTGGTTTAGCAACCCCAAGTTAAGGGTCAGGCTCTGTACAGCATCAATTGTGACTTTGAAGGCCTAGTTATAGCAGTACTCAGACCCAACATCACTGACACTGGTTCCTGCAAGGACTTCTGGATTCAGATGAGGCACTAATCCATAAGGAGTGGAGTCTGATTTACCTAGCTTTTACCTGGAGGGCCTAGGTAATGCCATCAGAAAGTGCATCCATTCAACACTCAGAGGTAACAAATTTGACCAGTGAGAGAGAGGAGACAAGAGAGGGCCAGCAGGCACATTCTTCTGCTCCATTCTATGAATTTTCAGAGGCATGGTAGCTTACCCTGCCTCATTCCACATGACAAAACAAGTACCTCTGTATTCTTGTGACACTGGGCTTAGCCCACATGTATCAACTTGTTTATGCCTCCCCTTTTTCCTTGTTTATCTCCCTTTTTCCCTTATCCTTGCTGCCATCACATTCTATCCCCTAATAAATGATTAGCTCATAGGATTTTTTTTTTTAATCCTCAAATTTATTTTCTAGAGGACTAAGTGACTAAAAGGGTATGGCTAATGTGGCTTCAATTCTGGGTGAATTATAGAGACAAGTGAGATTAGAACATTTAGCATATGCCTGAACCTGTACCTTTTGATCAAGCTGACTGATCCATGAGCTCTGAGGTTTGTCTCTAAAACAAGTCAAATGTGGGCTCCCTAATAATTTATGATCTGCACTGTTCTTGACACTTTTTAACATTGTTCACCATTTGAGTATAATTATATATTTGTTCTCTCCATTTGCAATGTCAGCACATTTTAGTACAGTTCCCATTATTTGTTGGTGTACCTCTACCTCTGTGATTTTGTCTTCTCTTTATAGTAGAATTTTACATCTTTATGCTACAACTAGACTTTTACACTTTGTCCAATTGATTGGCCAACTGCTTGGCGAAACTGGTGGCTTTTATAGTCACAGAGAGTAAATTTTATATTTAAAATTTCTTCTGAATAGCTGTGTTTGATTTTTTAAAAAGTCAATGTGAGTGATTCTGACTTTTGAAAAAGATGTTATCAGGATTAAGGTACAAACATCAAACTGTGAACGTTATAATCATATACCAGTGTCCTTGGATGCACTAGAACTGTGTGGGCAGAATAATTCCACAGGGTTCTTATTTCGAACTCCAAACTCCATGGGTGGTTCATAGCTAAAGCCAAGAGAAGGAAGGGCTCAATTCACTATTCTAATCACTCGGACTCTGTGCCCACTGGAAATGCCAGTCGCTCTGGTTTCCAAGTTGCCTTTGGCAAAGTCTCTTAACTTGAATATGGTCGTATGACTCTTTTTCCCTGTCTCTGTTCAATGAGCTACAGCACCAGAAACAAGAGTGGTATTGTTGTAGAGTTTGAGAGAAGTTCAATTACTTGAGTATAGAGAGGCCAGGACTCAGGAATGATTTTGAGAAGGAAAAATGGTTTATTGATGGCCGGCTGGACTCGGGAACTTTCTGTTTGAATCCAGAGCCCCGAACAAGATTTTTTAGTCCCTTTTATACAGAGAGGAAAGGCCAAATGGTCCTTTTGTTTCAGTTTTCAATAGGCTTCAATTAGCATATATTTCCACATCTTAGTAAGCTTTTAGCATGGACCTCAGGCATTCAATAAGCATTTAGCATATTTGCTTTGCATTTCCCCTGAATACTTAAAGTTTATAGACCTTGCATTGTTAAACTGTTAAACTGTCTCCTGCTCACCAACCTTTCATCATCCCACACCCACAAGTCACAGATAGTTTAGGTTATCTCTGAAGAGACAAAGAGCCTGCCACCCATAGCCCACATAATTTCCCCCTTTGCCAAAGCTTAACTTGCTAAGCTTTGGCATAATTATTGTTGGAGCTATGAGGTGGATGGCTGTTTGTTGTTTTGATTGATTATTTATCAATCTTTAGTGTAGCATCCAGGACTGTTTTTAAGAGTTTAGAAGTTTTCATTCTGGACAGCAGAATCCTGGGACGGGGGCCTCCTGCAGTCATCCTGCGGCCACCGGCGCTCACGTGGATTTCCAGTCAGGTTCCAGATCCATCTATTAATTTTATTTTATTTTATCCTTGAAGTGTTTACACCTTTAATTTAAAAGGGGTGCTGAAGGGAGAGGGATCTCTTTTCTGTAACTGCTTCCTGCTGGCCATGGGCTGTAGTCATTGCCTAATAACGTGTAAAACTCTTAATTTATTCTAACTGGAGGAAGATGGATCTGGCATTCTGTACAAAGTTGGATGAAGTTTTCATATGGTTAATAAGACTTCACTCTGAAAGAAACAAACTTAATTAAAAATTTGGAATACTGCTTTCAAAAGAGGACGCATTGGATTACAGAGGTAGACAAGGTTAGGTGCCCATAAAGATGGCACTCCTTAAAAGCTGGTGGGAACAGCATATATATTATTTTTTAAGTTATTCATCTTTGGAGAGAAATTGCAACAGACACTTAGCTTTGTCTGAAGACACATTTCAAGCTGTTCAATGATTGACACTGATTCGCTCTGTCAGATGCTCCTGGTGAACTGGCACTCCTTGGGCAACTGGCTTCACTCAGGATTAGAACACTAAGTTGGAAATTATCTTCATTTTCACCTGTGGGAGTGATCAGAACTACAGAATAAAGGTTTTTTTACACCTTGGTTTTAATTGTACAATTTCTAGCAATTTTGACTTGTTCCATAGGTGACTCACCATCAGCAAGCAAGCCTCACCTTTGCTACACAGCAGAGTACAGTAGAATATAGAAGTTGACTGAGACTGGTTGAGACTGCCACCTTATTCTATAGACATGTTTTTAACTGTTTAGAAAATGATTTTACTAGGAATTTAACAAGTCTAATATACTTCTGCACTTGATCCAAAATAGAAAAGATAACATTATAATTATTAGGCATATATTTAGTACAGGATAAAAGTACAGCACTTAATATTAACTAATGTATTACTTAATGCATAAGGATTCAGAGTTGCAATTATTAGTTTTGAGTTTCAGGTTTGTAATACTTTACATGTTATCTCTCCATGAGAGCAGGCCATAATGCCAATTGTGTTTAAGTTTTACTTACTGTATCCTGGTATCATGGCTCCACTTAGCATGTTCTTCTACGCAGTGAGCAAGTCACAGTATCCTTGATCTTAGAGAGAATTTCCAGTATTCTACTAGCCTGGTGCATAGTGCTCTCTGGCACTATGGAACAGTGCCAGTCTGGAGGCGATATCCATTGTACACTTGGCTGTACCGAGTCATTATTGGCTGCTGCAGGAGCTTGAAACTGCAACGTAGTTTCCATCAACTTCAGGAGCAGAACCAGAGGCTGATATAGCAAATATTTTTAATTGAGGGGTCAGTGACCAGCCTAGCCAATAACTCACATGGAGAAGCCACCTGTAATGTATTCAAGGCCTGGTTTGAATGCACAAGAGTTTGACAATGTTAAAGTTTATTCCTTGTTTGTGTATATATTTTAAACAACTTAATGCAACATATATATCAAATGACTGTTCACTTACACAATTTTACTATGAAGATAACAGTAGGTACTTTACTTTAGTAATAGAAGAAAAATATTATTTTTCATTGTTAAAATGAAAACAGAAGATTTCCAATAGAATCAAGATAACTTTTTATTACCATTTACTTAAATATGTACTTTGCGGTGGCCTTCAGACAGGTTTTATTATCATTAAGTTATTTCTGATACCAATACCAATCTAAGTTTTAGTTAACAATGACTTCTAGAACTAGAACTGTTTAAACATTTTCAGCTTGGCAGATGTTTTACAACCTCCTTATAATTGACTATAACCACATTGACTAGCCACCTCATGTTTAAATAAACTTATTAAATTACAATTACCAATGAAAGAAATTTACTCTATTTATTTAAGAGAGCATATCTACAGTCTTTTTCCTTTAGCCTAATTTCACCAATGTGAATTTACAATTTTCATTACTCTAAAGATTTTGTATATATGTTAATTTAGTTTATAAATTAACTATGGGAGATTACACTCAAGTTAAATAAAATTGAAACCATAATAGTTTATGCAAGGAATCTTCTCTTTTTCCCTTACAGGAAGCTAAAAACTTCTTTTCTTTAAGTTATGAAAATTAATAATTTAAAAGCATACTGACTACCAGATTTTAAAACACATTACACAATTACTTAATTTTTAAAATCATAACCCAGGAAAGATCTTTCCATAGTTTTTATGTACTTTCCTTTACTTACTGAAATTTGTTAATAGAGCCACTAATTACCTTTATTTTGTTGGAAAGAAATCTTCTGGAAGAAAATAAGACTCACCAAATTGTGGAGAAGAAAAGAATTTATTCTCAGTCTTGCAAGAAGGGGTGCAGAGCCAGATATGGCTGGTGCCCCGAACAAAGAAAAATGACACAATTTATACCCCTAAGCCTAGCACGCAAGCTCTTCCTCTGTTTTTCCATAGATTGAATACTTCAGAAGTTACAGCTTATCTGAGATCTAACTTTCCCATGCAAAAGTTTGTGATTTAGCTGCTTCCTCTATCACATTCCAACCATTTTAGTTTTTACCTGCTCCCCTTTGTCAAATAAGGAATAGAATTTAGTGCTGAAATGGCACCGACTTAGCTCCTTCTTGGGCATCCTTCCACTGCCCATAGGACTGGCCTAAACTGGTCTCCTCCACTGCTGTCCAACCCGGGAGTGGGAGACTGAGGCAGCAGGCCACCAGGCTACATCAACATTTTTCTTATGTGAAAATTAACCTAATCTTTGTTTTTTTACATTTTATGGCTGACAAAAGGTTTAAACTGGGAAATTACCAGGCAAACTGATTCTTAATTCCCTAGCCTAGTAGATAGGTTTAATCTGCTACACCTAGTCTTGCCTTTAAAGCTCTTGCAAAGAGGAGGCCCTTTCCCAATTGTTTCTATAATCAGAATTCTATGACTTTTTCATCCTGCTTAGTTTAATTTGGGCTTTAAGAATATTTATTTACATATATAACTGCATATTTAATTAAAATTTGAATAGAGCTCTTTTAAGAATTTTCATTTCTTAATTTGATATTATCCTGATGTATGAAGACATACACTGAGCAAATGGGCAGACACAAAGAGTTAGACACAGAAACAAAACTCATTGATATAATTTATAATTTGCATTATTTTATTTACTGTTTAGCTTAATTTGGGGTCCCAAAATATATATTACTTTATAACTGCATATTTAACCTCAACAATTTGAGCAAATAGGCAGACATGAATAGTTTGACACAACAACATAACTTTAGTTACTTTAAACTTCTAATTCTTACAAAATAAACTTCTAATTCTTACAAAACAAGTGTGACTGCAAAACATTTCAAAGACTCTTGAAACTCTTCATAATTTGCACTATGACTGTGCAGTTTTATACTATGACTATGCAGTTTTACACAAGAATTTTCTTTCTTAATGGATTGTAACCAAAATGTTCTCAATGCTTTAGCACTATTTTTTTTTTTTTTGGTTCAGAACTTTATATTTTACTTTGATTTTAGCAGAATTTTGGATAAGCAACAAGATTAATTTTATATATATTTACTGAGGCTATTTGAAGCCTCAGGGAGACAGACTGCTTTCTCTCATGAATTGCCACTCTTAGGAACACTGACCATCAAGGCAGGAGACTTCTCCCCCTCCACCCCCCTTTTTGGTTTTGGAGATAATAAAACTCCAGTTGTCATTTAACCTTATTCCATCAGGCAGCAATTTATTTAGTTTACACTTGAATTCATGAGAGAAAGGGTTACAAATACCAGGAGAGGAGACAGTGATGTCCCAGCTCTTCTCAATTATGAAATAACCATAGGCAAAGGCAAAGGGTGAGGTTAGGCTTGAAGTAACCATAAACAAAGGAAAGGTTAGTTTAGAATTTACACTTAAATAATAGTTTCAGGCTAAATTCACCCAGCTATAATTTCAGTTATTGTCTTTCCACTGTTTTATAATATAAATGCATTTATAAATGATTTTAACTCTTAGTTACAGTTTTTATTAATTTTTTAAAAACCTATTAATTTTATAACACCTTTAAATACCTTTCATTCGACTTATAACATATTAAATGAACTTAACCATTACTTTAATTTTTCCTTTAAAGTAAAAGAATAAATCTCTTGCAGTTAGTTTGAAATAAAAAGCTACTTTTCAGGATTTGATTTCTAGAACATAAATGTTCTTTTAAAAGAGGTAAGACTCTTCTTCAAACACTGAGGAAATGATGAGGTTAAAGCATAAGAAGCTGTTTTGATAAAAGATTTTCTTTGTATATTGATCTTACTCAATTTTAATCATAAAAATTTTCCTTCCACAAACCTTCTACACTTTCAGTATTCATTTAGGTTTTGTCCCACACTCTACTCTTTCCAATAATCAATCATTTTATCTTAGGACAAAATCATCTTCTGTTTCCTTAACAATAAAAACACACTCCGTATATCCCACATACTAAGTTACCAGGCAAACTTCTTACAACATATTATTGCCATTAATACTAAACAAGCTTGTTAAAATAATGAACTTTTCTTCACTTTAAATACTAGTAGCATGTAATACCAGAAAGTTTTTTTGGAAGCAAGTTGGCAGGGGAAACTGGCTGCCGAATAAGTTTGTTATAAAATTGCCTTTTATTATTATTATCAATTCAGTTTTTGTTAAATAATGGCTTTCTGCAATTAGCCATTTAAATACCTTAATTTAAACAATGCTTTGTAAAACTTTTATAATTATTTATACCCTTAAGACAAATTTTACCTTCACAGAACACATTCTCTTTCTTAAAGTCACTACAATACTTTCTAAGAACCTGGGCAGAATGCAAAGGTATTTTGGCTTTGACACCCTAGGGAAGGAACTTTACTGCATTTATTCTGATTCTGCTTTTTACCCCCTTTACGGCAGTCAGTCGGGTGCACAACAATCAAACAGGAATGCAGCTTATGAATAGAAGGTATGGACTCACTGGAAAGGGGCAAGCCCCTTCATATTGAAAAACTAATGTGTACACTTGGTTTTCTTAGAGCTATCTTTATGGAACCTGAGATAATTTATGAGGTTGTCAAGGGTTTAAAAATCAAAGATTATTTCCTCATGCCAAGAAGCCACCTGTCTTCTCCCAGGGCCTTTATTTTAGAGTGGACTTGGTTTATTGATGAGGAATTCATTCCCAAAGTCTCAAGTCCTGCCACATAAATTCAGAGCTCCATGCTCATTTCCACAAAGAGATTCCACTCAGGCCTGAGTTTTTCAAATATACCCTCAATTTCCTTGCACTCTTTTCTCTCGCTTTTCCTGAAACTCCATCTATCTCAAACATAATTCCTCCCCCCTATATTTTATAACCTGTAAAATTTTGTCCTTTCTTCACCTTTCTGGATATTTCAAGTTTCTAATGTACTCTGTTGTTTATCTGTGTGACTTCACATGGATCCTTTCTTAATATTTGTTTCTCAGCAAAATGTCTAGCAAATAGCATGTTCTTTTTCAGATTCATCAACCAATTGGCTTACACACACAAATGAATTTTTTAAAAGATTTATTTGTTTATTTCTCTCCCCTCCACCCCCACCCCAGTTGTCTTTTCTCTGTGTCTATTTGCTGTGTCTTCTTTGTCCACTTCTGTTGTAGCCTGCCCAGGAATAGTGCCACACACACGGAAATCTGACACAACAAGATGATGCAATAAAAAGAAACACAAATGAATTTTTTGACCCTCTTACATCTCTGCCTTTCTGAGTAGGTTTGCAAATCATCAAAACACTTAGATTGATTGAAATATCTTATACAATAATCAATTCACTTTAAATACATCACTGTGTCCCAGATCCTGCAAAGGGTCCCTGTGGTCTCCTTATATGGCTGTGGAAAGAGAAATTTTACCCTATTTCTATTTTCAATTCAGGGTGTGTTTGATAGGTCCCGGAGATACAAATACATGCAAATTACTTCCCTTGACCTAGAGAGGCACGTACAGCCAAGGCTTTCCCAGTTTTGTCATGATTTACCAGTTCACATTGTTAGAATGTGACTCTTCCCAGAAATCATTGGACCACTGATGACTACAGAGTTACCCCTCATCAAACTTTTGGAAGAGTTTCTATCCTGGGAGCTTATCTGAACTTTTCTTGGGAAAAAGGACATGGGGTAAATCACAGGGTTGGAACGAGGGACAAAGGACTGAACATACAGACATGAGAGAGCAAGAAATAGAAAACAAAGTTTATCTCTGAATCTGTTCTCATCCTCCTGTTTGATCACAAAACTCTTCTTTGTCTCATGCTACTAAGAATCTATCCTTGAATTTATTGTAAATATCTGAGGAGGCAATCTTTAAAGAATCTAGGGTTTAACAATGCCAGGGAAGCTTTAGGACCCAGGTTTGCTCTCCATCTACTCTTGATAGATAGTATTGCTACTTTTCTGAGTAAGAAACCGGTTCCTTGCCCTGCCCTGTCATACAATCACGGACCTGAATTTTGGTTTTCTCCTACTCTCCAGTGTCATGCTGATGAATATGAAATCATCATTTTGTCATGGATTTGGTTATAACACCATCTATTCAGAACATGTATGAAAGTCTGGCTGGTAGGATCTTTTTTTTAGAAGGTCCTTTCAACCCAGGATACATTCCTGGTTTAGGCCATTCAGAAAATGCCTTCATTGCTCTTCTCTCCTCTAGCCCTTCTTCCTCTCCAAAAGCCCTGGGAACTGGGGCTTTGAGAGCAGTCCCCACGGTCTCTGTCTGTGTCATAGCTTGCACTTGAGCTCTGTTACCAGGAGGGTTATTAGTCAGTTATAGCCCTCTTTTGGAATTAAAAGAAGAGCAGTCAGGGAGCTGGACTAAAACAGACTGATAAGAGTATATTTTTCCCCAGTTGTTCATGAGAAGTCCCAATCCCTGTCCCTTAAATTAAAAATGTGAAAATTGAGGCAGGACAGGGCATTAATTTTGTTGAAGCAAAAGAGTCACAACCCCCGAACTCTACCCTCTTTTCCCTAGTCCTGATGTCTTGGTTATTGTAGTAGAAGTGTGATTATTGAAAGAAATTTTCCCATCTCAGCAAATATGAAGTTTCTAATACGCCTTCCCAGAAATAGTTGAGCTGACAGTCCATTAATCTTCCATCAATAGCTGATTAGCTTCCTGAGCTTCTGGCATTCACCAGAACTTTTTAATTCCACTTACTGAAATATGACAACATCTCATCATAAAACCAGACCAGATGGCCTTGTGGGCCCTCTGTGACCCAGTAAATCAGTGACTTCCCCCTTATAGTCTGAAGGCTGGACATGCCTGAATGGTCAGCAGAAAAGGGAGTTATGGAAGCCCTAACCTTAGGAGCCAGCACATCAAGATCTAACTCTGAGCTGTGACTGAACCACAGAAACCAGGATAGCAAGGATAAGGCTGATATGCTGAGGAAAAACAAAATTAAGTAGTGTATTCAGTTCTTCATTGTAAGACCCTTGAAGAAATCCTCCATGAAATGGTACATAAGTGGTTAAGATCATGAATATTCAAATACGAGCTTGTGGATTAAATTTTGGAACTGGTTCTTGCTGTGTTTCTTTAGCAAAGTACTTAACCTTGTTGGTCCTCATGTTCCTTATCTCTAAAATTCATGTAATTATAATTACCTTCACAGAAAGTTATGTGACGTTTAAAGGTAAAGTACTTAGACCAGTACCCAATATGTAATAAGCACTCAACCGACGTCAGCTGATCTTACCTTTGTCATGACCAATCACAGTTATTTAAATTATTTATGTTTTGGCTATAACCCCTCATTAATGATGGACTCCATCTTTCATAATTTTATGGCAATAGCTATTCCAGTGGTTAATATCCATGACATATCCCTAAATTTCTGCCACTAGAGGATGATAGTATCACAGGCAATTTAATATGTTTCTGATAGAATTATAATTATTTTCAGTTCCAGATTAAAACTACTTTCTCTTGCTCTTCTCCTACTTAACAAATAGTTTTTACTCTCTAGTACTGGTCACAGATGTGTTTTTAATGGATATAATAATGAACACATAGATACATTCATCTTCTCATGAAGAAAATGATGACATGGAATTATGTATTAAATTTCTGATACTATAATAAAAAAACAGTATTATGAGAAAAGGTATCAGAGTATACATATGGTTGTAAATATGAGTTTTTTGTATCTAATATCAAACATGAGATAAACCTAGCCTGGTAATTGAGAAAACTTCAATGAGCATTTTTTTTTTTTAGTAAAAACTTCATTGAAATTTATTTTACATAAATAAATATGCACAAATCATAAAGGTTTTGTTCAATGAGTTATTAAAGTGTAAATCCATTCATGTAATTAGCAGCAAAAGATGGACTAGAACCTTAGCAGCAACTAAAATCTACTTTATGATTATTTTTGTGCACATAGGCTTGAAATTCTGTTGGACCTAATACTAGGATTATAATTCCTTAGGTAAATTTATGATTATCTATAGTAGATTCTGTCAAGCAGCTTCTAAAGTGATTATATGATTTTATATTTCACTAGCAGTTCTTGAGATATTCAGTTAATTCATGTGCTTAAAACAATAGGTGTTTTCAGGTTTTCAGAAAGTCATTCAGGTAAGTGTATACTGGTATTAGATTTTTATTTTAATATGTATTTACTTGATGGTTAATGATGTGAATATTTTTTAATATTTATTGGTCACATGTTGGAATAATTGACATCTTTAATGTGTTCAACTTCTAATCCATGAACACATTGTCTCTTCATTTCTATAATTTCTTTTTTGATATTTTCACCACTATTTTATGTTTTTCAGCATCAGATCCTATATGTGTTTTATTAAATTTATACTCAAGTATACCACTACTATTAATGAGGTTAAGTAACATTCCCATGTTTACAGTTCTAATAAACAGGTAATTCCAGGAGGAATTGTCTGGGTCTTTGATTTGCATTAAAAATTATCTTGATCTTAACAAAGCATGGTAACAACTGAAGCATTTCTTCAGAGTCTGGAAATTTATTCTTCTATTAATATACACTGTGTTCCTCAAAAACCAGTGTGTATCTTGTCAGGAATGGAGGGGAAGCCAAAAATATGATCCCTAGGACTAAAGCTAAGGAATGTGTTTGGCGGCATTACTGTGTTCCCTACAATTCTGTAGAAAGAGAAATGTGCTAGCAAAATGAAACCAGTAAGGAAATAGTGAAAGACTCAGATTTGGGGTCATGTTAGGTCCTAGGAAATCCTGCCGGTTTGTTTGTTCTTATCAGACAGCCTCTAGTCCATTTAGCTTTCCACTCTCAAACTGTCTCTGAGATAAACCAGACAGAAAATATAATCGGAACTGAAAATACTTAGAATGAGAAAATGTACACATTTCTCCTGACTTAACTGGGAAAGTAGATGTGGAGGATAAATGGTCTCACACAGGTGAATGCTAGTGTCTGATGAGGCCAGAAGGACAAGCTCTCTGATTCCCCCTCACACAATTTCCTACTGATGCTTTAATAACCCCAGTCTTACTGGAGAATATGCTTTAATACCCTGAAGAGATTAAGGAGATGTTCATTTATAAGAGGGGTTAGAAGAGAGAAAAGATTTCTCAAGGTCCTAATTGGCTGGAAAAGCAAGCACACCGGGGAGGTGCAATCTGCACTAACAACCTCACTGACTGGGTCTCTTAACAGATTTTGAGAAGGAGCCATCTGACCTGAATTGTCTACCCCATACACCAACAACCAAGCTATAGTGCAAGTTTGTGTGGGGAATCATCCAGCAGATAAAGAAAGAGGATACAAGAGACTCCTTTGCAAGTTAGAGGAGTAAAATCAGAGTAAAGGGGAAGAAGAAGGACAGCTTGCCATAACCTAAGGCTCTGGCTGGGTGCACAGATCTCAGTCTGATGTTGGTAGCAATAGGGAAAAGACTTGGACATGAGTACCCAGGGTCCATCCTACCCAGTGGTCTGAATATGATTGACTCTCCCATGTGGGAAGTGGCCCTCCTCTTTGTTCCTCTACTTTCTAGGGGATAAGCATATGGCTTTTATTCTACTGGACTTTAAATGAGGTGGAGAAGGGTTATGGGCATAAATGCAGAAGGCTACCTGACTTCTTTCTGCAGACTAAATGACAGATTCCTCTTGGCATTATCCTCAACCATTAAAACCACTTTTACTCGATATGGTCATTTTTAAACTTTTTTTCTTTTCCTTCATGATGCTTCTTCTTAGAAACCAAGATTATTTCCTAGGTGAGGACTTGAGCAAACCCTTCAGCATGATGTAGGGGTATTTTATAACACTCTGTTTAGCTGGAGAACAGAGTAAATCAGGGTTGGGTTCTTGGAAACAGTGGAATGAATAATATTGGAAAAATAGAATCAGTTATTCCCACTTTGGGTAGCTTTCTCTGCAATTCTTCATTACATATGCTACATAATTTTTACAAGTGGAAATTCCTCACTAAATTGAGGTTTGCAAGACATTGGATTAAAGAAGATTGTTGTTGAAAGGTCAAAAGTATGACCTCTCAACAATAATTGAGGTTTGGACACAGAATGAGGTTGTATTTATACCACACAGAAGAAAAGAAAAAGCTATGTGGGATTATCACTGAAGAATAAATAGGAGTCATTATAATTTTAACAGGTACTGAATGTTGATTTATGCCTCCCACTCGTGGTAACATAGTACAGAGACTGAAAAGTAATTCTCTCATTCTCTATCCCTTTAGTGCCAAAACAATAGGGTCAGGGAAGCAGATTCAGCTTAACTGATAGTGTCTGCCTACCACATGGGAGGTCCAGGACTCAAACCCAGGGCCTCCTGACCCATGTGGTGAGCTGGCCCACACGCCATGCTAATGCACGCAAGGAGTGCTGTACCATGAAGGGGTGTCCCTTGTGTAGGGGAACCCCACCCACAAGGAGTATGTCCTTCAAGGAGACCCGCCCCATGCAAAGAAAGTGCAGCCTGCCCAGGAGCGGTGCCACACACACGGAGAGCTGATGCAGGAAGATGACACAACAAAAAAGAGACATAGATTCTTGGTGCTGCTGACAAAGAAAGCAAGTGGACTCAGAAAAACACACAGTGAATGGACACAGAGAAGAGACAAAAGGGTGGGGGGTGGGGGGAAAGGGAGAGAAATAAATAAAAAATAAAATAAAAAAAACAATAGTGTCAAATTATCTCCTGATGCCTAGTTGTCTACTACAACTTCGGTGTTGAAAGTTAGTTTTGAGATAAAAATAGGCTGAAGAAACTGTTCCTGTGTGACAGAAAAATGCAAGACTTGCATTTTCTCCAATTTAACAATATTTACTGATGACTCTTGACTTCTGTGGTAATATATCTATACATCCCTGAGACTTTCTATTAGAATAAAAATAACTTCACCTTCCTCCTAACTTGATATTTTTGTTCAAGCCAAAATATGGGTCATACTCAATTCATTTTCCTTTACTCCGACTTCCAATAAATCAAGTCTTGTTGGTGCTATCTTAAAAATGTATACTTATCTTAATAACTTATTTTCATTTCCACAGTTTATCTCTTAGTCAAAATCACCATCAGTTTTCATTCAGATTATTTCAATAGCTTTCTAACCAGTCTCCTTTCTTCTCTCTTACTTCACTATAATCATTCTTCACATATAAGCCCAAGGGAATAATTTTGAAATGTAAATCATATGTCACTGCTCCTTCCTGCATGGGGAAATTTTAAACTTTCCAATATCTTCTCATAATATTTGTAATAAAACAAAAATACAGAAAACTCTTATTGTGGCCTATAAATCCTGATAAAATGCAACCACTGCCTTGGTCTCTGATGTTAACTATTTTCCTTCTCTTATTTGCTGGCTAAGCCTCAGACATTATGATTTTCCCCTCTGAATAGTATCCTTCCTCTAGAACTTCATATCATCAGCTTCTCTTTGTTGTTCATGTTTCAGCTCAAATATTAACTTCCTCAGAGACGCAATCCCAGTTCACCCAAACTACTATACTGATGTGTATTCAATCTGATCAAAATCACTCTCCACAAACAATGCTTCTTTTATTTTAAAAATTGCATTTATATTTACATAAGAGTGTCTTCTTTTCTATTTTATGTTTTTTTAACATCAGGGACTTTGTCCTGTTGACCATTTAATTCTAGTGCTTAAAGGCCATGCTTAGCACATGGTAGGGGTAGTTTAATAAATATTGGATGAATGAATGTATGAACACATGCCACATGTTAGATACTTTGCTTAGATGTTGATAAAGGCAAATTAAATATGCCTTTTATACTCAAGAAGCCTGTAATTTACTGGAACACAAGAAGTTAAAATAACTAAATCCAACACCTCCTTAAAGGACACATCTCTTCTTTGTCCTATCAGACAACTCTCTGTTTAAGCAGTCCTCCAGCTCTCACTCAGTAGTGGGGAGGCCAGAACTAGACATCTATAATTAGTGGTATAAGGAGGAAGACCAGGAAGGTGGCTGTTTAAATGCAAAGGGATAATTTGAAGGAAAGAGAAAATAAGGTCCTGGGTAAAGGCTTCAGTAAGTCTACAGAAAAAGAAAAGGGAAAGAAAAAATCTGTGGGGAGATAAACTTTTCAAACTGAAAGAGAAACAGTAATATGCATAATATCCTTGACTGGTCCAAGCATTTATTCTAACCCACAGATACATGAGCATCTAACTTAAAATTGGCTGGACTGTTGTCTGTGGTAGTAAGTCTGCAACTCAGCTTCTTTTTTCATACTTTTTTCTCTTATATTCCTGAGGGTTTTTTGGTTCATTGGTTGGTTGGATGGTTTTTGTTGTTGTTTTTAAAAATTCAGAGAAACAATCCATATGCAGGAGAGTGATTTAGGAATCACTGCTAAAAAGGCAATTGCAGATCTGAGTAGTAGATAGGACTAAAGTTATGGTAGAGTTCCTTGTAATCCCTTCTGCCCTATGGATCCATCTGCCCAATCTGAATAGTTGATGAAGTGGCTCACAGGTTTGGGAAGCATGTTCCACATGTTGTGCATCTTATCATGAGCTTTATTTTCTATTCCCTCCATTAATAAATCCTATAATCTATAGTGTCAAGACTAAGCAGATCCAGAATGGAATTCTCTGCATTTTTTACTGCCCATAGAATTTAAGGCTAATTTGTGGTGATCGTCATCCCTGAACAGAATGTGAGAGGTCTGATTTTTGTTGGGGGCAAAGCAGTCTATGTCTTCCACCCATAAAAAGCACCCCATCAGGAAAACAGCTGTAGAAGGAGTCCTACAAATTATTGTAAGGTGTATCTTTAAACCTTGGCCTTTGGTCTAATCTAATTTGTGAAATACTTTACATTCCTTTTCTTAAAACTCTCTTCTTGTCACTCAATAACCATGATAAAAATAACTTGGTATTTGTAGCTACTATCCTTTCGGGATGAGAAAGGTGACATGTAGAAATAGAGTAATAAGGATATAAAATTAGGAGTTTATTTGGATGAAATGGAGTAAAGGTTGATCCATTTATTTAATTATTTAACACCTTTATTTCATACACAAGTTTATCCATTTGTATCCAACCCAATTTCCAAGTATCATGAATTTTCCTAGATATTCACCCAAACTTTGGGAACCTGTATTTTTTGTCACTGATGCCCAGGAATTTTTCTGCAGAAAGAGGTGTGAATTCTTCCTTGATCAATGTTTTATTGAATAAAATATTCTCCCATTCTTCCCATTGGTTTTTCCTCTCTGCATCAAATGATTATGACATCATCTTAAGAACTATAAATTCATATTTATCCCCCAAGACAGTACCTACTCAAAAACTTCTAACATAAAAACTTGCTGATGAGAGGAGAAAACAGGGACAAAAAAAGATGAAATATTTGTATATAGTCAGCAGCTCCTCCCATCCTGGGCTTCATTCATATCCTACTTCCCCATTTCTTGTCAGTGGCCCTGGGGCCATCCCCAGAACATCTAGCAAGTGGCTAACTAGGAAGTCTTAATGGAGGAAACTGTACCCATTCTCTCCCTTTGTACTATAAAACATGAAGAAAAATGTTTCCACCAGTTTGGAGGAATGATTACTTTGTACATATATCCCAATTTCATTTTGTAAGTGGGATTGTCCCAAGGACTAAACTAACATTATTCTTATTTGGTTGAAAATTTTTGGTGACTAGGAAAAGAATCCTGACTCAAAGGGCAATGGTTCTGATTTCATTACATCTCAATGGATGACACAGGAGACAGAACTAGGTAGAAGATACTCTTGGTGCAGTTGGTGTTTTGCTCAGATCCCTTTATAGAACTTGCACCCATCCCTGCACCAGTGAGTGTTGCCTGTTAGTCATTCACAGTTGCTGCTTTCTTCAGGTTATTGTCCTTAACTCAGCAGGAACTGACTCATTTAAATTATGCCCTCCGCTCTCCAAGAAGCAGTTTTTTAACAAAGACCAAACCTCATTGTCTTCTGTGGCAGGTTATAATTTATGAACTCCAAAAAGAAAGATTGATTATGTTTGTAAACTGGTATGTTCCTCTAGGGATGATACCCTTTGTTTGAGTTAAATCCAAAGGCTTCAGGTTAATTGATTAAATCAAGATTAGGGCTTTTATTTGACCAAGTCATTAGGGTGACTCAGTTTGAGTCCCCGCCCCCTTTGTGGGCTATATAAATGGACACTTAGTCAAGGAAACACACAGAAGTAGATACACAGGAGAATTCAGAAAAAGATGGCAGAGGAGAGAAGTTGGTTTTGATGCTGGAGCACCTGATAGAGTTGAGCCAGTCGCCTGATAGTTTACAGCTGACCTTTTGAACAGAACAGAGGAGCTAGCCCAGAAAGAAACGAGCCCTCCACCCAACAGCTGAGATTGGAAGATGCTGTGCCCATGGAACCTTAAGAGAAAGAGAAGGCTGAACCCTCCCAGAGGTCACCCGCCATCTTGCTTCAACACATGCCAACAGACTTTGGGTGAGGAAGTAAACTTGAGTTCAGCTCTTTAGGGACTTGTAACTAAAGCTTCTACTGCAAGTAAATACCCTTAATAAAAGCCAACAGTGTTCTGGTACTTTGCATCAACATACCTTTGGCTGACTAATACACCTTCTGAAGATAAATTCCAGCCCAGGCCTTGTTTATATCCTTCTCCTGCCTGCCGTATTTTTCCTTACTCCTTCTCCTGGAGCATTCATTAATGAATTAAATGCATCTGAATCCCTGTCTCAGGCTTTGCTTATAGAAAACCTAACATAAGACAATTTGTAACTCTTATTTATTTATTTTTATTTTTTGCATTTTATCAAAAAAAAAAACTTTATTATAACAGAACTGAGCTTATAAAAAGACAGTAACTGTATGGGTGTTATTACTTTTTTAATACTTGTCATTCAGTGACATCCAATAATACAGCCTGAATACTAAATTGTGGCTGTGAAAGTATATGTTAAGGTAAGTTATGTCCTCCTTCTAATTGTTCATGATACAAGCATGGTCCCTCAACTTCTCCTACCTAACATATCTACAACTTCCCTCTTCATAATCATATTGTGAGGCTGATATTAATATCACTACTTTATTGGTGGGGAACTGAAAATCAGGAATATTAAATATCTCATCCAAGTTCATAATGTCTATAAGTGATATATTTGTAAGTAAAATCCATATTTTCTAATTTTAAGGTCAGTGTATATTATACTCTTTTGAAATACTTTATAATTAGAAAACACTATTTTCTGTTCTGTACTCCACCATGTTTACAGATGCAACACCAACCCCCTTCTGAGAATTTCTCCTCTTTCAAAATATGGCTCCTATAGGATCTGGCATTTTCAATTGGCATTTTCAGTTATACTGTGAGTACCCATGCTCAGCTAAGCAAAGACAATCAAAATTTTCTTCTGGATCTTTGAGGTGAAAAAGAGGTTTGCTTTCATTGTGGTAGAAGTAGTAAGATGAAATACTATTGTTAACAATATTGTTTCTCATCTGGTGTATGAACTCAGACTGTAATAAGCATCTGGAGTAAACTAGAGATAAGGAAATGATTCTACCCCCCCCCCCCACCGTCCACCCACACACATCCCTAGAAACTTCTAGACCCTAGTTCCAGGTTCCCCTGAGGCTTTCAACAAGGAGTATGCTCAGCTTCCCCCTTGATTCCACATTTAATAAATACCTCCCTATTTAATTCCTTTTGTTTTGTTTAAATTGTCTTCTATTGAGTTCCAGCCACTAATAGCCCAAGGCACACTAATAATTGTACTATCTCACTTACTGATATGTGAATCTTTTCTAACTAATATTTAAAAACAGCAAAATACTGAATATTAGCTAGAAGGACTGACTATTTTTTTTAAATATAGAAAATGGAAGCTAGAAAACAGAAGGAAAGCAAGTTTGGATGACCATCAGTTAACGATTTGTGGAGTGATTGCCTGTGTTTATGTAACTTCTTTCTGATTTGAAAGTAACTGAGGAAACAAACTCATTAAGAAGTAGCAGGGTTGAAGATAGAAATCAGGCAATTGGGGGTAGATTAAATAATTTCCCCTACCTATCTGTACAAAAGAATTACAAATGACTGAAATTCATCTATCTACCCTAGACACATTTCTTCTACTCCAAAATCCATTTGATCAAGCAACATTAAGTACACCATTTCTTGGGGGTCATGTTCACTATAATCAGAAAATCTAGAGCTTTTTTTTTATCATTTTCATATAAGCCTTCCTGTGGTAAAATGTATCATTAGCAGCCTATTTACCATACTATGTCACAGAAAAATAGTCTGCCAGTGTCTTTCCTATTCAGAGGCATGAAAACTTTAGAGTGGTCTGATGAACTTACACATTAGTGATTGTCCCTCATGCAGGGCAGGCTGGTAAAGACTACAACTCAGTGTATAGTCATTGTAGATTAAAAAGTAACCTGTGTGGAGGACAAGATGATTAAAAACTTGATTGCCTATTGATATTAATAAGCATGTAGCTACAGGAGATCCAAGGTATATAATAATAGATTATATTTAAATGTCTTGCCAAGAACAAACTTTTGTCTTCCCAAAATACTACAATTATATGACTTGGGTTAGAAGGGATATTTTACCATAATTACATTGAGTTAAGAAATGGAAAGTATGTATTCCCATGAATGAAAGATAAAACAATTCTTAAAAATGATCAGAAAAAGAGAGACATCTTACAGACATAGTGGTAAACAATAGTATGGTCTTATGGATTTGTGCACCACTCCTACTTCAAATACAAAACAACAACAACAACAAAGCATGCTACCTGAGAGATATATGAGTTTTATTCAGTAACTTTCTAGGTTTTTTCCTCTGGAAATGAAGATGACTATCATAAGGTAAGTAAAAGGCAATGCATTTAAAGATAATTTTTAAATATTTTGAATGTTAAGTTAGATGCTCTTAGAGATAAGAAATAATTCAAGGACCTAAGGACCTCTTTACCCCAATTAAAGAATCTCAATCCATTTGTCTTATATACCTTAATTCTCAAACACAGTCATTGTGAATAAGCTCATAGACAGAATTAATAATTTTAGGAAATTTGGTTTATGTGCTCAGACTGTGTGTTTAGTGATTTTCCCCATGCTGATGTGTGTCAGCAATTATTGAAGTGCCATAAAAGTGAATAAGATGAACTTGGCCCTACTGAAGAAAAATTTTAAAGATGGGATCTACACCCACTAGTGTGGAATGACAAAGGATGACAGACATTAGACTAAAACTCCATAGAAGAAAGGAAGCTAGTAAAGCTAAACACAGTCTTACCTGACAGCAAAATACCCTAGGATAAAGACCTCCCTAAATATTTAGTGAAACAAGCCTAGATCACCCAAATGCTGCTTCATATATGTCATATATATATGTACACACGTATATATATAAAAATGTGGGACAGTGATTAGACTATGCTATGTGTCACCAGATTTCAGAACAAGAGTCAAAGAATGGTAAGTCCAAGGAAAAATCTTTTCAGTTAAAAAAAAGTCTGATACCTCACAGAATGTGACTGCCTAGCAACAGAACAGATATTATGAAGACTGAGCTCTGTGGCCCTGGAGAGAGGCACTACGTGGATGACCCTCAAGGGAACACTGCATTAGGTAAGACTTTCATTGCATGAGATGGAATTGACAGAGTCATAAATGGGATCTTAAGGAAGTGGCAGACAATTTCAGTGCCTGCAGCATCCTCTCTGTGTCCCTGATATAAGTGTTGGCTGAGAATGTCTGACAACTGCTCCTATTCTCTGGAGAATTCTCCTTCCCCAAAAGGGCTGTCTCACCTGGGAGTTTATTTCCAGCCTGGGGCAGCCTGCTACAAATGACTGAAAATAGGAGTACAAAAGGCCAGCCCCCGCCCCCCCCCCCCCCCCCCCCCCCGTGCCTCAGGTGAGGACAACACTGTGGTAAGGTTTTTTTTTTTTTTTTTTTTAATTTTTTTATTTTTTATTGACTTTGTAATAATATTACATTAAAAATATATATGTGAGGTCCCATTCAACCCCACCCCCCCACCCCCCTCTCCCCCCCCCCAACAACACTCATTCCCATCATCATGACACATCCATTGGATTTGGTAAGTACATCTTTGGGCACCTCTGCACCTCATATACATTGGTTCACATCATGGCCCATACTCTCCTCTATTCCATCAAGTGGGCCCTGTGAGGATTTACAATGTCCGGTGATTACCTCTGAAGCACCATCCAGGGCAGCTCCATGTCCCGAAGACGCCTCCACCTCTCATCTCTTCCTGCCTTTCCCCATACCCTTTGTCCACTATGTCCACTTTTCCCAATCCAATGCCACCTCTTCTATGTGGACATTGGATTGGTTGTGTGTGGTAAGGTTTTTGTTCCAAAGCACTTACCCCCCGGAGGCCAAAGCTAGACTTTACCTGCCACCACATTCTTGTTGGGCTCTTTCCCCTCCTTATACTGATTCACTCCCTCTCTTGTGTTTTTTCCAGAAGAGCGCTCCCTCATAGTCCATATGCACCAAATGAAGGGAGGCAGTCAGAACTTGATGGAGCTGCTATTGGTGGTAGACCTCCATACTACCCCAGAAGTTATATTGCTGTGCTTGTGGAGTAGCATGTGGGAAATATAACTGGGTTTAAATGTATCCAGGGCCCTTTTTTCCTAAACATAAAGTTTATACAGGATTTAAGAAAGGCCTCAGATAGCTCTTGCTGTCTGCAGCAGTGAAAAGTCAAGACAGGTGAACCATGGAGTTAGAACCAAAAGTAAAGAGTAGAAAGAAAAGTTAGAAAAAATTCTAAGTAAAGTAAGTTAATAATTTTGAATAAATAATCGTAATTGGTATATGACTCTAAGTAGAGCTTAGTAACAATAGTCAGTTCTTTCACCATGAAAAACCAAAAGCCTGGACCATTTGTAGAAATCATCTGTCTAAAGGCACTAGAGAGCTGTTATTGCAAAAAGAACTGGAGAAGCCAAGAGTCCCTCAAATTGCTAAATTCTGTAGATTTTACCTTAGGGGCTTTTTCCAAGTTTTGGTAGTACACAAGGTCAAAAATTCGAGCTTCTCTTTACGTTTTGGTTTAAATCTTTTGTTTTTATATTCTTACCATTTATTTTAAAACTTAATTAATTTTAAAAATCATTAGGAAATAGGGAAGCAGCTGTGGCTCAATCAGTTGGTCTTCTGTCTACCATATGGGAGGCCCTGGGTTCACATCCTAGGGCCTCCTTGTGAAGGCAGGCTCACCCACATGCTGTAGAGAGCTGCTAACCCGGGCACCGTGGAGTTCCTCTAGACTTGCAAGCACCATGGAGAGCCGATTCAGCAAAGGTGAGGCAACAAAAAGGAAGACAAGCAAAAATGTAGAAGAGTGTGCAACAATGGACACATGGAGCAGACATCACGCAAAAAGCTGCTGGGGCGGGGGAGGGGATAAAAAATCATTAAGAAACAAACTATTGAATAAAATATTAAATTTATTTTTCCTCACACAGGAAAAGTAAATTACTACTATTCAAGTAATCAATCCTTTTCACAGGTATGTCCAACATTAACTGTATGGGTTGTTGCTCTTGAATTTTACATACAGAATTTACCCCAATAATTAGAGCTTCCTGAAAAATTGTATTTACCCTCTGAGTTAACTTGTACCCACCAGATAAAAATTAGGCTTGATTTTAAAAGTACTCAAGTCAGAATGAAGCCAAATTCCAGCATTATACTGTATATCTGTTGAAGTGGTGTTGCCTGGAAGAGCAGTCTGAGCTGTTTAGCTGCCAGTAAAAGGGTAAATCTATGTACTGGTGAAACAGGGAGGAATCCAAAAATTAGTTGGTTATCTCAGAGACTCACTACTTTGACCTCATTTTAAGCTCAAAATGTGATTCTCTCAAATTAAATCACCCCTAAATTTGTAATTATTAAAATGTAATTTTCAGGATAAGAACATTCAGATCCAAATCATTCCCAGAGTCAGTCTCCTAATCACAACTTCCCAAGTCCATTTGAATTTCTGGAAGTTTTATAAGCAGGGTTGAGTTCAGGAGGAGTTTAATGAATCTGAAATATTAGAAGCCAAAATGTGAAATGCCTGGTTAACCACACTGCAACTATTCTAGTTTTAAAGCTTCACAATAGTTGAGCAAGGCTCCAGGAGATAAAGTTAAGGTACAAAGGAGAATTCTTCAGATCTTTGCCTTTCTGCCAGATTTTGCAAATAGTCCTTTCTTCCCAAGTAAAAATTATAGGAGAAAATCCAGTTTGGAAAGGACACTTCTCCCACCATGACCTCTCTTTCTCATTGATAGTTACTTAAAATAACATAAGCTTTTATTTGAATTGTATCCTTCCAGAGGAAAGTACTACTACCCTGAGTTAAGACTGACCAAGAGACATGAAAAAGTTTACTCTTTAAAAGGATTTATCAGCAATTGCACTAATAAAAGATTTCATTTGAAATTCAGGAAAAGTAAGTGTCAGGGAAGTATAAAGATTTATTTAAGATTTAGTGAGCTGATTAGCCCCAAGATTCAGAAAGGATAACATCAAAAGTAGTGATATCTTCTTTTTTTTAAGCAAGGATCATAAAGGACAAAGGCAATCTGACAGCATGACCTCCATTTGATGGATGAGACTACAATTCTTCTTGCCCTCTGCAAAGGAACTGTGGGTCTATAAGACACAGCTCTAGGCGCCTATCAGGAAAATATATCCCAGAAGTCCAAGCATCCAGCACAGAATAGACCCAGGGGAATCATTTTCTTATACAAATAATTTCACAAATTAATCCTTTTAGCAGTCTTCACAGATAGCATTCACACCAGGTTCTGCATCAGAGCCTGGCATTTTCCCTCCCCTTAATTACTGAAACCCCAGGTAGGACTCTAGTGACTATGGGAAAATGGAATGGAGACAATTGAGGGGAAATCGAAGACAACTCATCTTCTTGGTTTTATCTTCCTCCAAGTAGATCTTGCAAGAAGGAACATAGAAAACTTGAGCAAGTTATCTGTATCTATGGATTCTGCCCCATATAACACATTATAGCATAAATGTTCTATTCCCTCCAGACAATTCTGTCTGTACTGGATAAACAGTAGATTTTTGTGATGGGGGCTTATAAAAGTAATCAAGAGATCCAGGATGCTACCTAGACTTTCTTTTTTCCTTAAGAATTTTTCTGTGGATATGTCAGGACATGGCTTAGCTTAGGAATATCTTATCCTACGGTAAGAATATTCTTTGAAAGTTGAAGGAGAAGAAAGTAAACCTCACATTGGAAGTAAATGTGCAGGGCAGTGTTTCAACCAAGCTACTCAAGGGCATGGGTCAGGGTGGTGGCAAGACCAAAGAACACACCTGGTACAGTATTAGATTTAGATATTGGCACTTATGGACAGTAGAGGGTCTCTTAATATAGTGGTTCGGAGAATGAAGATAACACCCTGCAAAGAGGCAGGAAAATGTGGGGCAATATATAGGGTCCCAGAACAAAGACATTTCATAACATGTCTTTTTGAATGGGGACTGGTGATTTTATTGTAGGAAGGAATTGTATAGCCTGTAGAAAATTAGTCTACAATACTGTATGTACATTACCCCTGTGAGGATGTTGGTTACATTTTTAACTTCTGTGTTGGGACATATAGGTGACTGCATATGTTGTAGAATTTGAGAGAGGTTCAATTATTTGCATATAGAGAGGCCAGGACTCAGGAATGATTTTGAGAAGGAAAAATGGTTTATTGACAGCCAGCTGGACTCGGGAGCTTTCTGTTTCAATCCCGAGCCCGGAACAAGATTTTTGAGTCCCTTTTATACAGAGAGGAAAGGCCAAATCGTCCTTTTGTTTCAGTTCTCAGTAGGCTTGAATTAGCATATATATCTTCCACATCTTAGGCAAGCTTTTAGTATGGACCTCAGGCATTTTAGATAAGCTTTTAGCATATTTGGTTTGCATTTCCCCTGAATACTTAAAGTTTATAGACCTTGCATTGTTAAACTGTTTCCTGGGATTGGAGTCCTAGCCATGGTCACCAAGGGCAGGACTGCAGCCTTTTATCACCCCACACCCACAAGTCACAGATAGTTGAGGTTATCTCTGAAGAGACAAAGAGCCTCACCCATAGCCCACATCACATACTGTGGATTGAGTTTTAGTTCAGAAGGGGAAGCCAGGGCTAGGGACCTGCTTGGTCCCACAGGTGAGTCACCATGACACACACATATCTTTATATCAAATCTTCCCTCCTCTTGCTGCTGTTCTCTATGCCCATTTTTCTTTCTCTCCTATCTCCTTGTGTTTCCTTTTGCCATCAGTAACTTGACCAATTCCAAATTTCAGGACAAAACTGTATGTGTGGTCTTACCCCACTAATTTAAGAAGTGAATTTATAGCTGCTGTTTCCTTAAGGCTTGGGGATGACCATTATCTGAGAGCTCCATGTTGTAGATTGAAGTTAGGACTGATTAGTCATGTCTACCTTTGGGGAAAAATAGGAGTTTGGAGGGTCTGCTGGTGACCAAATATACAGGTAGTCGGTGACTCACTGGTCAGTCCTAACTGGAAATTGTTTAGGGCAAGGCAGTACAGGGATCAACCAGCTTACACATTAGTCAGTATTGAGTATTTGTAAGTATTGTAAGCAAGTTGTCATCCTTAGACCAATCGGTATAGTCATCAGCATACCAGTAGGTTAATAATATAAGAAATATACCAGCATCTATATGTTAATAATAAAATAATTAAATTTTCATAAATGATTAGACAATCGGTTTCCAGGAGGACTGATGAGTTAATACAGCATTCAGCAAGGCAAGCAATGACAGTATTGTACTGGGAGTCAATCCTCATTTCCATCAGAAGGAGTTAATCAGAGCTACTAGGTCTGAGAAACTAGCAATAGAACAAGAAAGTCAAATATAATTTGTTAAATTTTGCACTGAAGGCTTCATGATGCAGCTGAAGAAGGCAATTTGAATTATAAGATTGCAAGAAATCAAGAAGTATGAAGAAATGATAAGGAAGAAGTAAGAAAATAATAAAATAGAAAGGAGATGATACCCAGCTGACCCCTAGGTGTATAGAGAAACAAGGCAGAAATCCCAGAGCTGCCCAGCAAAGCCCAGTGTAGATTAGTTGATCCCCTCAGATGAGTGAAAAATAAATGTGTAATGTTGTAAACCACTGAAGTTCTATAGGGCTTTGTTCTGTGGAACTTCTGTGGCAATATAAACATGAGAAATAACATACATAAACTCTCTAAATATTCATTTATTTTTAGTAAAATATGGATAATAATCCCTATTTATTAATTTTCTATTGCTATGTAACAAATTACCACAAGCCGTGCTGCTTAAAACAACAGCTGTTTATTATATCACAGTCTGTACATCAGAAATCTGGTATGCTTGACTGGGTTCTCTTCTTAGTGTGTCACAAGGCAAAATTAGGATGATGCTTGATTCAGGCACTTACCTGGAGACTCTGGGGGAGAATCTGCTTCTGGTAGCATTGAGGGTGCTCACAGTATCCTGATGCTCATGGCTGCCAGCTTGAAGTACCTGTTTCCTGGCTGGCTGTCAGCTAGGACTGCTCTCTGCTCCCAGACACCACCTGTGTTCCTTCTCAGGTAGACCTACATCTTCAAACCAACTATAGTCAGTCTACTCCTCCGCAGGCTTCAGATCCCATTGACTTCTGATACTAGTTTGTAAAAGCTCTCCGGTTTTAAGATTAGATTAGGCCCACCCTTATAATCTCCATTTTGATTAATTCCATGTCAATAGAGAGATTAGATCTGTATAATCACAAGTTTGATACTCATAATACTGGGGAATACAACAGAAAATATTTTGGGGAGGGAATTTTTAAATTCTGCCTACCGTTCCTATCAAAAAGTAGTGAATGAGAAAAGAGAATTTATTTTCTAACATCTGTGCTATTTTTACTGTATGTATAAAATGTTTACTTATAACAAGTTCCTTGACGGGCTATGGAAAGGAACTGGATTAAAAACTGAGCTTCAAGTTGTCTAAATTGTTAAGAGAAACAAAGGGCTGATAATTGAAATTGAAGAGGAACATCCATTTAAAAGAAAGTTGTGAAAGAGACATATATTGCTCACTAATATTTATTTTGCAAATACTATGTTCTTGGAATTCTATATCTATTGTCACTTTAATTCTCATATTAGGCTGTTAATGCCAATCAAGTATTTAATATGCATCAACTCCATTAGATTGTAAGAATAAGATTTCAGAGACACTGTTCTCTTTACAACCACATTTACTGCATTTAGTACAAATTCATGAGATTTTAAGAAGAGGTGCAAACTGAAAAAAGGATAAGTATGGGACTCCAAGAGCCCTTGGGTTCTAGGGGATTCATACTGCATTTATTCATACAAAATATTATAATATGAGTTTCAATTTAATTAGAGAAATTATAATAGTACAGCACAAATACAACTATTTTTTTTTCTTTTTCACCCACAACATTATGAGGTTTGCATCTTTAATGCTCAATCCAGTTTTTCATTTACGTAGGTGTTCAATACAGACATAGAGAATCAATGAATGCATGATGTAATGGTGGATCCAAAATGAAAGCACTGCCTCCTTTCCTTCATTATAAAATATGTTCACAGTAGAGAGGAGAAAAACTAAAGGGCTAATGCTGAAGAAAAATGTGAGAGAAATCAAGACCAATGAGGAACAAGGACAAAGGGTTTTCAATTTTATGTGAGTTTGAGTGATATATTTGGGGAAGCTTTAGCAGAGAATTCTGCCCATGACAATGAGAAATTAGAAAATATTGTATCTGGAAAACTGGTTGAGAAATTCATCTATAATGAGGGGAGAAGTAAATTGGGAACAATTCTATACAGAAGCTCTGCGATATCTTCTTTTTAAAATGATTTGGTAAAACTAATTATCACAGTCTATTGTTGTGCAAGCTAATTCTGTAGCCTCTGGTTAGACTGAGTTGAGATCAATGTAAGTGTAAACTGCACAATAAATTTTGAAGAACTAGTGTGACAAAAAATATAAAATATATCATTAACAGTTTAATACCGATCAAGATTTAAATAATACTTAGGATATAGTGAGTTAAAGAAAATATATTATTAAAATTTTTTGTTTCCTTTTTGTGTTTACTTTTATTAATGTGGAAACTAGAAAATTTTAAATTACATATTTGACTCAAATTATAAATCTACTAGGTAGTGCTAATCTAAAGAGAGCTTTTTTATTTCTTCTCAGAAATCCACCATGTGGTCCAATATCAGTGTTGCCCATTTCTACTGACAAGTTTTCCAGGTCTGGAAATAATCCGTCCTTGAATTTCTGTCTCCTACTTTGTCATTTATATCTCCATACTCTTTGGCAATGGCATCCTCCTTTTCAGAGAAGACGACACTCTTCATGAACCCATGTAGTACTTTCTAACTATATTGGCAGCCACAGATCTTGGAGTGACTTTGACAATGATGCCAACTGTACTTGGTGTCCTGTGGCTGGATCATAGCGGTATCAGCCATGGGGCCTTCTTCTTCGAGGCCTGTCTGATTCACTCACTCTCTCTATTGTGGAATCTGGAATCCTTCTTGGCATGCCCTATTTCCATTTTATTGCCATCAGTGCTCCCTTAAAATATACTTACATTCTTATCAATGTTAAAGAGGTGAAGATAGGTCTGGAAATTATAATGAGAGGATTTATGTTCACCATGCCCATAATCATCAAACCCTTTGTGTTCCCTTACTGAAAATCCCATGTCCTTTCCCATGTTTTCTGCTTGCACCAGGATGTGATCAAAATGCCCTGTGCTGACATTACCTTCAATAGACACTATCCTATAGCCCTAGTCCCTTTAACTGGTTTCTTGAACTTTATACTGATCCTTATCTCTTACATCATAATCCTTAAGATTGTTATGGGAATTACCTCATGTAAGGAACAAGCCACGACCCCAAATACCTGTGTCTATCATGTTAAATATATTCTGGTTATTTATGTCACTGTGACTGGACTGACTTTTATTCATCACTTTGGGAAATATGTGATATATGTAGCTAATATTATTACGAGATATGTATTCTTCCTCTTTTCTCCATTTATGAATCAAATCTTCTGTATTGTTAAGACCAAGCCAATCCAAAATGTTATCGACCATTTCCTTTCTTTCATAGAATTTGAGCCTGACATATGAATCCAGGGGTCTCTCCATTACAGAGTACGTTTTCTAAACAGACGTACTTTGCAATGCTGATGTGGCTCAGAACTGCAAGAAATTACATTCATGTTACTTAAAAGACATAGATTCATTACTCAGGTTCTCAGCTTCCCTACCCTCCATCTTCAAGCACATTTATCTTAGTTCTGTCGCTCTATTTCCAGTAAAATATGTACTTTATTATGTCATTTTCTACATTGGAAGAGTCACTTCCCTTTACAGATACCTGAGGCCAATGATACATGAAATGGTTGTAGTCTGTAGAAACAGAGGAGATATAGATAGCTTGCCAGAGTTCCCAAGCACTGTTTGCAGAACAATTCAATAATTTGTGTGAGCCTGACAGTGTCTCAGAGGGGATGAAGCATCATAGACCACCGCATACATGATGCCACATAACCCTAGAATGAATAAAAAGTAGGTAAGCATAAGAGATTAAAAAAAGCACAATTTTAAACAAACCATAGATCAAAGAAGAAATTGCAAAAGAATTCAGCAAATACCTTGAAATAAATAAAAATGAGAACACAACAAATAAAAACCTATGGGGGAAATGGACTTAGCCCAGTGGTTAGGGCATCCGTCTACCACATGGGGGTCCATGGTTCAAACCCTGGGCCTCCTTGACCCATGTGGAGCTGGCCCATGCGCAGTGCTGATGCATGCAAGGAGTGCCAAGCCACGCAGGGGTGTCCCCCGTGTAGGGGAGCCCCAGCGCAAGGAGTGTGCCCCATAAGGAGAGCCACCCAGTGTGAAAGAAAGTGCAGCTGCCTAAGAATGGCGCCACCCACACAGAGAGCTGACACAAGGCAACAAAAAGAGACACAGATTCCTGTGCCACTGACAACAGAAGTGGACAAAGAAACAAGACGCAGCAAATAGACACAGAGAACAGACAACCGGGGTGGGGGAGGGGAGAGGAGAGAAATAAATAAATAAAAATCTTTAAAAAAAAAAAAACCTATGGGACATCAAAAAGGCAGTTTTGAGGTAGAAAATTATAGCCTCCAATGCTTACATTAAAAAAGAAAAAAGAGCTAAAATTGATGACCCAACTGTATACCTAGGGAAATAGATAACAGTAAACTAATACCAAACAAAGCTAAGGAAAGAAATAGTAAAGATAAGAGCAGAATAAATGAAATCAAGAACAAAAATAAAGTAATAGAACCAACAAAACTAAAAGTTGGTTCTTTGAGAAGACTAATAAAATTAACAAACCCTTAGCTAAACTGACAAAGAAAAAAGAAAGAAGACTCAAATAAATAAAATCAGAAATGAGAGGGAGAACATTACCACTGACCCTGTAAAATAAGAGAGATCATAAGAGGATGCTATGAACAACTGTATGCCAAACAACTAGAAAAACTAGATGAGCTGGGCAAGTTACAAGAACCACATGAAGCATCTACAGTGACTTTAGAATAAATAGAAGAGATCCACAAACTTATCACTAGTGAAGAGATTCAAACAGTCAATAAAAAATGACATCAGAGGGAGTGCCAGGGGAGCTCTATCCCATTCCCCAGTGGAACAGCAACAATCCCCCAAGTGGAAGGGCAAAGACCAGTGAAGAAGGATGGTCCACTGATGAGCTCTTGATACTGATGACTATGCTTATGAGCCTGTGCACCTGAAATATGAACTAGGCCTAGAGCTGCAGGGTGCCTAAGAGTTACCTCCAGAGAGGCTCCATATGTTGCTCAAATGTGGCCATTCTCTAAGCAAAACTCAGCATGGGACATGACTCTTGGAGATGAGTCTCCCTGGTGCCAAGGGATTACTACCAAGCACTAGCTGATGATATAACTAGAAAAAGACCTTGAATAAAGGCTGGCAGAATACCTCAGCCTATATGTAATATCAGGTGTTAAAAACAGCTTTTTGACCTCGAATAAAAGGGGGATATGGAAAGGACAAATGTGTTTATTTTTATTTTTATTTATTTTTTATTGTGATATTCATTTTATTGCAGGGGTCTGGAACCAAATATCTCCTAGGTATGCCTGTGATACCTAATTTTTTTTTAAATTAGCAATACTTTTATGTTGACAGACACATGAAAATAGATTGGCTGCTTATCTGATCCTCCATAGCAATTCATAAATATAAATACCAGATCAATATCTAACCACCAAGGGAAAAATATATACTGCTACATCAGCTGATTTTTTTTCCTCTTTGAATTTAATGATTTTACATTTTAAAAATTAGGCAGTCATTTTACATTTAAAGAATAGAAATCTTAAAAAGAAAAATACAAAAAGTGAAAGGATTTTAACCTAATTTACACTTCATTTTGCTATAGTTTTTAACTACAATTCATCTCATCCCATCTTCTTCCAGTGTGAAAATGCCTTTACAGCACCCATTACAATCATAAAACTAAATTTAAGGAAGTACAATGTTAACAGTGGCCCTCAGAGGAAACTGATTGATCTTCTCTTAAAAACTTTATGACATGTAAGCATTACATAATAATGCTACTTAACCATATGAGAACATTTTGTTACAAGAATCATCACCAAAGTTTTCTGGAAATAATTCCATATAAGAATTAAATATTTAAAAGATGAAATTGTTCCTTTATTTTATCTTTAGCAAGTTCTTTTCTTTTTCATTGTTAAAAAAACACTTTTTTTTTAAGCAAAAGCTGTTAGAGTAGAGCCTAGATAGCTAAAACTGTACTCTTGAGATCAAACTTACAGATAAGTCTTTTGCAAGTAGTGCTCAATAAAATATCCTCCCTCTCATTCCCCTGCCCCAAATCTTGTATTGTTTCTTAAAAACTTTGGTCAAGAGTAGAAATATATCCAGGCAGATGTATATGTCATACAATAGCAAGAGCAGTAGAGCCCAACTAATGACTTTGGGTTTTAAAAATAGAATGCAATTAAAATGTACTTAAAGTTACATTAAGAAAGCTTTCATAGGGTAATATTGAAATGGTCACAAAAGTTAAGAAAATACTGATACCAAAGTACAAATGACTACAATGTTAAAATAGACAAAATACAAGAGCTCTTTTAAAATTAAAAATAAAGGACACACACATGAGTCAGGATTATTTTCCTGGTCTACTCATGATTTTTAGTCTTTATATTCACAAGGTTGTTTATGTTGACATCTACATTAAGGCTTCTTATGACATCTGATGAAGTCTCATTCCATCTTCGAAGGGTAGTTTCTTCCTTAGGAACCTCTGGATCCCAGTCACATCTTGGTCATTGAACAAGTTTAAAGTAGTGCAATATTGCCATGATGTGCTGAGGCATGAAGATGTATCCTGTATACAATGCCATCCCCACAATGGACACCAGCATGGAATTGAACACAGTCCGCTCCCAAGGCTCCAGCATGTAGAGCGCCGTGACCAGCAGGTATTGGTATTAGAACCATGACATCTGCTTCCAGGCCCGCACCAGCTCCATCCCGCCAGGTGCCACCCCTGACGCAGCCCACAAATGTGTTTATATGGCTATGAGTCTCCAAAAAGAGTCAGGAGATCATCAGAGGGGTCACGCTTATGCACACCTCAGCAGGGTCCCAGAGATAACCAAAGTAGATACAAGCCCAGGTACTGGTTCTCCTAAAGACTCCAGAGACCCACAGGTTCTATGGTCATGGCAGAGGCTCTGGAATTCAATGCCATGTCAGCTGGCCCTACTTTGGAATTTGTGTTCCTGAGTGTGATGGAGTAGGAATCAGATGTGACCTTTCTACACATGCCTCTCCTGTCACTTTTACTGGACCTGTGGTTGGCACTGGTGTTGGTGTATTATCAGAAGACCTGAATCTCTGGACTGCCCATGTGACAGTCAGGCCCTGAGCCTCAGCAGACTTGCACTCTTACCTTCTGGTTTATTGAACTTACCCCGGCCAGCTAACAGGGAGGTGAAGATCAACCAGCACACCAGGGAGCCAAGAGTGCCTACAACTGCAAGCAGGAGAATTGCATCCATCATCCATATGTAATCTAAGCCCCCTCTCAATATAGAGATGGAGTGGACATAACCATCCTAGGGTCCATAGGATGGAGAGTATGGACTAGAGTGGACTTATATTCTACTATGGAACGAATGTGACTAGTGATGGAAGAAATTGTAGCACTGATGTGGAGAAAATGGTCACAGTAGCTGCTGAGGGTAGGGAGAGGGAAGAAGAGATATGATGTGAGGGCATTTTCAGGACTTGGAGTTGTCCTGGGTGGTACTGCAGGGACAGATGCTGGACACTGTATGTCCTGCCATGGCCCACTGGGTGGACTGGGGGAGAGTGTAAACTACAATATAAACCATTATCCATGTGGGGCAGCAGTGCTCCAAAATGTATTCACCAAATGCAATGAATGTCCCATGATGATGAAAAAGGTTGTTGATGTGGGAGATGTGGGGTAAGGGGGTAAAGGGTATATGGGGACCTCATATTTTTTGAATGTAACATTTAAAAAAAATATAAAGAGAGAGAGAGAAAAAAAAAAACAAAACTCTTCCTAAAGATGAAAATCCCAGGACCAGATGGCTTATTCAGTATTTTATACTAATTATTCAAAGATGAACTAATACCAATCTTGCTCAAGCTCTTCCAAAATATTTGAACAGGTAAGAATATTACCAAACTCATTCTATGAAGCCATAATCATTCTAACACCAAAAGCAGATAAAGATGCTACCATCGAAGAAAATTGCAGACCAATATCTCTAATGAAAATTGATGTGAAAGGTTCTCCACAAATTACTGCAAACAGAATCCAAAAGCACATTAAGAGAATTATATACCATGAACAAGTAGATTTTATCCTAGGTATGCAAGGGTGGTAGAGCACAGGAAAATCAATTAATATCATCAACCACATTGTTAAGTTGAAGAAGAGAAATCGCATGATCCTCTTGTTTGATGCAGAAAAGGCATTTGGAAAAATACAACTCGTTTCTTGATAAAAAACACTCCAGAAATAGGAATAGAAGGAAGTTTTCTCAATATGGTAAAGTGCATATATGAAAAACCTACAGCTAACACTGTACTTAACAGTAAAGACTGAAAGCTTTTTTGCTAAACTCAAAAACAAGACAAGAATGCCTACTGTCACCATTATTATTCAATATTATCCTAGAAGTTCTTGCTAGAGCAATTAGTCTAGACAAAGAAATAAGTCACCCAAATAGGAAAGGAAGAAGTAAAACTTTCACTATTCCTGATGAAATTATCCTATACCTAGAAAATCCTGAAAAATCCATGTCAAAACTACTAGAATTAATAGACAAACTAAGCGAAGTGGAGGGATACAAGGTAACTATGCAAAAATCAATAGTAATTCTTTGCACTACTAATATGCAATCTGGGGCAGAAATCAGAAAAAAAAAATCCGTTTATAATAGTGTCTAAAACAATCACATTTTTAGTAATAAACTTAACCAAGGACATAAAGGATCTGTATTCAGAAAACTATAAAACTTTGCTAAAAAATACCAAGAAAGACTTAAATAAATGGAAGAACTGTCGATGCTCATTGGTTAGAAGACTAAATATCGTGAAGATGCCAAATCTGGTGGCGGACTTGGCCCAGTGGTTAGGGCATCCATCTATGACATGGAAGGTCCGTAGTTCAAACCCTGGGCCTCCTTGACCCTTGTGGAGCTGGCCCACGTGCAGTGCTGATGCACACAAGGAGTGCCATGCAGGGGTGTCCCCCACATAGGGGAGCCCCACGGCAAGGAGTGCACCCGTAAGGAGAGCCGCCCAGCGCAAAAGAAAGTGCAGCCTGCCCAGGAATGGCACCACCCACATGGAGAGCTGACACAGCAAGATGATGCAACAAAAAGAAAACACAGATTCCCATGTTGCTGACAACAGAAGCGGACAAAGAAGAAGATGCAGCAAATAGGCACAGAGAACAGACACCTGGAGTGGGTGAGGGTGGGGGGAGGAAGGGAGAGAAATGAATAAATAAATAAATCTTTAAAAAAAAAGATGTCAAATCTACCCAGACTTATTTACAGATTCAACACAATCCCAATAAAAATCACAACAGCCTTTTTTAAAGAAATCCAAAAGCCAATAATCAAATTTATTTGGAAGGGCAAGGGGCCCCAAATAGCCAAAAAGATCTTTAAAAAGAAGAATGAATTTGGAGGACTCCCGTTTCCTGACTTTAAATCATATTATTTAGCTACAGTGCTAAAAATGGCATGGTACTATCATTGGGACAGAGATTGACTAATGGAATTGAATCTAGAACTCAGAAATTGACCCTCACATCTACAGTCAAGTGATTTTTGACAAATCTATTAAGTCCATCCAGCAGGGCCAGAACAGTCTATTCAACAAACGGTACTGGGAGAATTGAATAACCATATCGAAAATAAAGAAAGAAGATCCCTATCTCACAACTTCCACAAAAATGAACTCAAAATGGATCAAGGACTTAAACATAAAAACAATAACTTTAAATCTCTTAGAAAAAAACGTAGGAAAACATCTTCAAGATCTTGTAGTAGGCAATAGTTTTTTAAACCTTACCCCCAAAGCATGAGCAACAACAACAACAACAATAAAAAACAGAGACATGGCACCTTCTCAAAATTTAACACTTTTGTGCCTCAAAGGACATTGTCAAAGGGTGAAAAGGCAGCTGAATCAATGGGAGAAAATATTTGTCAATCACGTATCTGATAAGGCTTTAATATACATAATATATAAGGAGGTCATACAACTCAGCAATAAAAAGGGAAAGTATCTGATTAAAAAACAGCCAAAAGACTTGAAAAGACAGCTGTCCAAAGAAGAAATAAAAATGGTGAAGAAACACATGAAAACATGTTCAACATCACTAGCAATTAGGAAAGTACAAATCAAAACTACAAAAAGATATCATTTCATACCTATTGGTCTTGCCACCACTAAAAAGTCAGAAAACTGTAAATGATAGAGAAGCTGTGAAGAGATAGAAATGCTTATTTTTTGTTGTTGGGAATGTAGAATGGTACAGCCCCCATGGAGGACCATTGGGCAGTTCTGAAGAAAGTTCAAACTAGACTTACTGTTCCACCAGGCAATTCCATTGCTAGGTATATACCCTGAAGACCTGAGAGCAGTGACACAAATGGATATCTGCACAATGATGTTCATAGCAGTGTTATTCACAACAGCCAAAAGCTGGAAACAACCCAGGTGTCCATCAACTGATGAATGGGTAAACGAACTGTGGAGCATTCATATGATGGAATATTATTCAACAGTAAGAAGAAATGACATAATGAAGCATGTGACAACATGGATGAACCTGGAGGAAGTTATGTTGAGTGAAGCAAGCCAGATACAAACGGACAAAAAATTGTGTGATTGCACTATTATGAACTAAATATATTAAGTGAAATATAAATATATTATGTGAAATATGAATAGAATTGCATATATAAGACCATTTTTCTTTGAAGCTGAACAAATGTCAGTTACTACTATAAAATGTTAATACCAGACAAGGAAAAGTTATACTCAGTGAAAGAGACCAGACACAGAATAGTATACTTTGTATGATTCCATTAATATGAAATGTGATTTTAAATCAATTTAGATTAGTGTTTATATAGATCTGAGGAAGGAATGCTAAGGGGTGTGGAGTCTTTCTTTTTCATGTAATGAAATTGTTCTCAAATTTTTGAGACAATGAATGCATAACATTGTGATTATACTAAAAGCCATTGATTACATACTTTGGATCAAATAGCCAGAAACACCAGCTACATACAGAGGGGGAAGCATACAGAGATTGAGAGGTGAAGAATTTTCTCATTTGTTTGTCTGTTTTTTGTTTATTTTTATTATTGAAAGAATGAAAATGCTCTAATAATGATTTAAGTGATGAACACTCAACTATGTGATTATACTACATACCACTGCTTGTACACTTTGGATGAATTATATGCATTATTTACATGTATCAATAAAAGAGACTTGTTAAAAAATGTATAAGGCAAAACAGTTGATAAATGCAAGATAATAGAAATATAGTTATCAATCAATGCTTATGAGCATATCATCTTGTTATATTAAAATATGACATTCTAACTTTTGCAATATATGCCTTTTTCAGAAGCCTTCCTGGATCCATGGATAGAGTAAATACTTTTACATAAAGAAAATCCTATTACATTTTAAAAGGCTAAAATGATAATCATTTTCATACTTTTCATACAATAAATTTATTTATGACAAGTTTTTCTTAGAAAATAAAGAAATTTTATTTAAAATAAGCTACTTAGTATAGTATGGTAAAAGGAATGCAAACTTTGAAGAAAAAAAGCAGCTCTATTCCTTCTTCCTTGAATTATAACTTTTGTGATCTTGAATAAGTCAGTTATATCATTTATCAACTAGGAATAATATTATGCCTTTTGAAAGAATCTTGCAAGAATTTTAGTATGAATACATTGCTGGTTGTACTTGTGTATTCTATTAATTATATTAATATTATCATCATTGAAAAAGATGAAGACCTCAATATTTTGACCTGATAACACTCAAAAAGTTAAGTGGGAAAAGTACTCAACACGTGGGGGATTGATAATTGTCTTATAATTTTTCATATACTGAAATATACAGCTGATAATTTTAAAGTGTTTTAAATAGCCATAATTTTAAAGTGTTTTAAATAGCCTTTGGAAATTCTTATACTCTTTAGGCTTTCTCCCTTAGTTACTCCCAATATATCTTTTCCTACAACTTTGGGATCAGAGTCACCTGATCTTTTCATTTTGATTCCTTACTCTTCATTTACCTTCAAATCCCAGATGGATTTTATTGCTCAGTATTTAGTTACTCTCAAACCATAGTCCTATATTCCTTTGCTAATTGTCAATCTATCCTAGACATTTCATCCTTCTATACCGTTCTGAGAATACAACACAAAACAAAATTTTGAATAGACATTTAGATAAATTAACTCATCTAATCCTGACCATAATTCTTATTTGTATAATCACAGCATTCCTTTTATCACTGCTTATCACACCCATTTTCTACATGTGGGAGTTCTGAGTGAGTAAAGATTCAGAATCTCTAAGATACAGAGTTAGGATTTACATTCAGGAAGACTGGCTCCAGAGCCCATGCTCTCCATTAATTTTAGTAATTTGATGTACATTTTCTAATCCGGTTTAATGGAATTGGATTAAATCCTGATTACTGATTATTTCCAAGTCTCTTCTACTCTTACTTGTTTTCCAAATTTAAGGCATACATACAAAATTCTCTAGGAGATATCCCTTCCTGAATATTCAGGCTTGTAATATCCAAAACTGAACAGATTTTCCTCCCTCTTTTCTAAATCTAGCATGTAAAACAATATCTACTGCAAAACTGTTAATTAACAAATAACTTGATAAATGAAAATGTCATTCTGCATGTGATCTCTATGTTAGTAGAATGGAATTATCGTCCACTCAGCTAAAATCAGAAATACAGATGTCTATGTATTGAATCTACCACATTTAGTCAATTACAAAGTTCTATTCTTTCTGAATCATAGACTCTCTTGTCCAGTCTCTTCTATTCAACCTTACTGACAACCGCAATCACAGCCCCATTTAATCAGTGTCCTGACTTCCTTCACTCACTCGTCCCCCTTTAAATGTGTTCCTCATATTTTAGCCAAAGTAAACTGTAACTATGATTATCTGACAATTACTCATTTCCCTAATTTCACACACATGATTTCTAAGAACCTATGTGTTTAAAGCTGTTTTCCCTCATGTTTTGCTCTAGTAATATCAAGGTTCCGTTTTGTTTGAATTCACCATATTTTCCCTCTTGTGCATGTTTTTCCTTCTCTCAGGATCTAATATCCCACCGATAACTTCCATATTCCTACCCTTCTCGTTGTTCAATTCTCAGCTTAAATGTCACTTTCTCTGGGAAGATTTTCCTGATCCCAGAAACACCCTGTGTGCTCCCTGAGCGCACTATCTTTCATGCTGTAATGATAGTGCTATGGATTTTCGTGGTAAATACTGTCTGTCTAGTTCCTCTTATATTTTTACATTCTGTGAATAAATAGGCCACGTCCCATACCCTGAACATGGTGCAAAATGAAAATACAGTAATTTAAGACAAAAATTGAAACGTCATGATTCACACGACTATTAACAGATTAATTGAAGTTCCTTTGGATCAGAACTAATTTCCCAATGAAACAAAAAGGACAAAAATGCAATGATATTCATAAACATATAAGAACCCCAAATGTATCTGATCTACCCTTTTATTGGGAAGGACATGCATGAATTTCCTAAATCCTGATATCAAGGAATTTGAGAGTCACCTAATCAAGCCCTGGCATCTTGACCCCTGCTGACATTTGAGTTTTCAGTTTTCCTGTTCCAAGATTGAGTAAACAGGGAAAGGTCAGGAACATTGGTGGCGTGTCCCTACTCTGCCCAGAAAGAAGAGAATGATTGGAGATACTAAAGTGTCTCCTGGGTGGCAGGAAAGCTGACACTCTGGGAAGGTAATTTCCACATATAACGCTCTCTACTGGGGCCTCTTCAGAGGCTTTGAGAAGGAAGTGTCTTGAATAAGTCATCAAATATTCCAGCAATGAGAGTGTGGATTGGGTGAGTTTCTAATCTGAGACCCATGAATAGGCATAAGGATAAGTGTGAATGCTCTGAACTAAATGTGACATTGAGTCCTCTTATCCATTTTTCTGGCAAAATATTTATGGCTTCTAAATTTAAATAGCCTTTGCAACTTTATGTGTGTATATATTGTATATATTTTATCTCTCTCATAAATTGTATCTTGGAAAGGACATGGGTTGTTGGCAATAGTACTCACTAATAAAAAAATCTAAAACCCTGACTTTGGCCCCTCTATTCTCCATCTCATTCGGAGGAATGGAATGTAGGTAGAAGAGCAAATGAGGAAGAGGAGATGTAACTCTGTATTCTACATTCATTTATTTGTACTCCATGGTGGATTTAGTATTTACTCTTGAGAACCAAATAACTTTCCTACCCTGTCTTTACTCACACACCCAACTTATATCTTTCCCTTCCTTCCTGCATGGGCATCAGGAGGTGTGTTATGTTCCAAGGGAGCTCACAGGGCAGTTTTCCTTGACTGGTATATGTGTAGATGGGTGGGAGGAGGGTGTTGTAACAGCTAGGAATCTCATAATCTAGGAAAAAGTCACCTGAAAATCCGGTTAAAAGGATGCATAGAATGAGGCAACATTAAGTTCTATTCTAAATTTTTAGTCTGCATTGAGAGCTTCTTCAGGACAAGGACTGTAATTATTAAATGATTTCTTATAAAAAAGCACACTGATGGTCCTGTGGCATATTCTCAGCAATATCTGTGGTTGTTCAAAAGAAGAATCTTTTCCACAGTCCCAGAAGACACAGAGGAATGGTATCTGTAGAGGCTCTTTATACTTTTGCATGCAAGTAATTAATCAGATATCTGTAAGTCAGGATTCCCCAAAGTCTAGGATTCATTAAAAAATGTGTTCTGAATTGGAACCTGCCTATCAATTCTAAGACATTCTCTGCCCCACATTTATCCAATTCATTCGGTCAAACTGGTCCTTCTGCTCCTGAAGTAATTTTATAAATGCTTGTGGTGTAGCAGTGCTCAGAGATGTATTCACCAAGTGCAATGAATGTCCCATGATGATGGAGGAGGTTGTTATTATGGGAGGAGTGGGGTGAGGGGGTCGGGGAGTATATGGGAACCTCATATTTTTTTTAATGTAACATTAAAAAATAAATAATTTTTAAAATAAATAAATAAATAGACCCATACATAGTCATGTCTTCTTTATGGAATTTTTGCGTTGTAATTTAGGATAGACAAGTAGGAGTGCAGTATGCTCCTAGCACCTAGGAAATGATAAAGATTCTCCTTTTGATCATGATACATTTTACTCCTAAAAGTCTCACACACCTGTTTCTAGATAAATATTGGAATCTTCTCTTAGTCCTGGGCAAGTCTTTGCCAGTATTTAGACTTTATTCTAAAAGGTCTAGAATATGACTTGCTTTTCATGTATGTAGATCTTCTATATCCTCTCATTTTCTTATTTTTCTGACCCAAACCAGGATGTGGAGGGAAATGAAGATTTCTTATTTCTCAAACATTTCTCTGATCATGAAACCTGTGAAAGCACATTTTTTGCCTGAAGTTTTTATTATCAAGCTCTGAAAGAACCTAATTAGTTTTCAAGGGCAACCTGAAGAGTGATATGAATTTTATACTTTTTTTAGCTTAGATTTCTAGATTATTATTCTGAATTTCTTTGCTTAATGGATCTAAAGCCTTATGTGTTTCTTTCATCTTTGCCTTTTAGAAGAGAAACCACTTTTCATCTACCTCCTCATACTGCCTTTCTTTTCCTCTGTTACCTTGCTTTCCTGTGATTTTGAGCCTAAAGGAATAGAACAGCATTTGTGAAATAATCAGAATTGTTTAAATGTACCCGTTAGACTTAAATGTCCTTTAACATTAAGGGGAGTCCACATCTCAGTATTGTGTGTCTCAATGAACATCATGCTCATAGAGATGTAATCTCAGAGCACTTCCACACACAAGAGTTTTAATCTTTGTAATTCATTCTGATTCTGATCTATTCGCAGTATTTAGGCCACCTTAGGAACGAGAGCTACATCAGTGCTGGTGACCTGCATTCAGACTTCTGAGTTTACTTTTAAATAAGACTGCAGCAGCAGAACAGGTAAAGAATCTTTTTAAATTTCAGATTGAGGCACAAAGAAAATGGAAATAATGGAGGTGACCACAACACCCTTAACAGGTGGGAGCATAGGAATTTGGCCAGTCTCATAGTAGAAGCAGCTCTTCGAGAATTAGAGTTTGAGAAACAGAAGAGAGTAGCTGAGACACAGAGAAAAGTATCATAATTTAATTCAGTCAAATCAACTTTTTAAAAATATTTTATTTCTTTCTTTCTCCCCTCTGCCCATCTTCTTTCCTTAGGAGGCAGTGGGAAACAAAGCCAGGGACTCCCATATGCGAGGGAGGTACCTAAATCACTTGAACCACCTCTGCTCCCTGTTAAATCATTTTGAAAAGAACAAGAGGCAAAAAAGATGACCATTGAAAGGCAAAGATGTAATGAAAAAAGAATGCTTTTGAGGAGACTTGATGGAAATGAGGAAATGATGTTTAAGAATTTAAAAACTTCTCTCAAAAAAAGAAATAGAGATGAAGTGTTTAAAACAGTGCTTCTCAAAACCACTGTGTACATAATCACATGGGGATTTTGTTAATATGTAAATTTTCATTTTGTAGGACAGAAGTAGAGTCTAAGGCTACACATGGACCTGTCCCTATGTTTGCTACATATGGATGGTCTGAGGACCAAATTTTCATAGCTAAGCTCTAGAGAATTGTAAACTATTGTGTAAAACATTGGAAATTATTATGATGATTGTTGAATCCCTCAAAAGACCAAAATTCAATTTTCCCAAGGAATCATAAAAAGGTTTCAAATGAAAATATTTTTATCATGATTTTGAAATATATAATCAAAATCAAAATTAATTGTGTCCAAAGAATCAGCCATCACAAGAAAGCAGCTGAGCAAGGATACTATCCATTTGTACTTATTTATCTTTATGCTGTTGTTATCACTTGTTATAAATATTATTTGCATACACTCAATGGCAGTGCCTGATTCTTTAAAAAATGAAGATATTTCTTAATTTGAGAAGCTTTTAATCTTTTCTTTTAATTAAAAAGGCCACCATCCATCATCTCTAGTGTAGCTTACAAATCTCTACTCTTCTTCTGCAGGTTAATAGTTGCAGATTCAAAGTTCAGCATGCATACTTATTATCCCCAAGAACAAGTACTGCGATTGAGGCTACTATGGTATCTCTGCACTGAAAAAGCTGGATTCCTTGGCTCATAGTTTCCAAAAAGCTTCTCTCTAACTGTGGGTCCATTATGTGGCCCAATATGAGTGCTGTCCCCTTTCTGCTGACTGGTTTCCCAAGCCTGGAGGCAGCTCACCACTGGATCTCCATCCCTTTCTTCGCAGTCTACATCTCTCTGCTTCTCGGCAATGGCACCCTCCTCTACCTCATCAAGCATGACTACAGTCTCCATGAGCCCATGTATTATTTCTTGGCCATGCTAGCAGGCACAGACCTCATGGTGACCCTGACCACGATGCCTACTATAATGGGGGTTTTATTGTTGAATCACAGAGAAATAAACCACGTGGCCTGCTTCATGCAGGCATACTTCATCCACTCTCTTTCCACTGTAGAATCAGGTATTTTGCTTGCCATGGCCTATGACCGTTTTAATGCTATCTGCAATCCCTTGAGATACACTACCATTCTCACCAGTACTCGCGTGTTAGCATTAGGGGTGGGGGCATTTATGAGGGGTTTTATAAGCGTCATGCCTATAATCGTGCGTCTTTTTTCATATCCATATTGTCACTCTCATATTCTCTCTCATGCTTTCTGCCTTCACCAAGAAGTCATGAAACTGGCCTGTGCAGATATAACTTTCAATATACTGTACCCTATAGTTATGTTCCCTTTAACTATCTTCCCAGACTTCCTGATCATCATGTTCTCCTATATCATAATTTTTCAAACTGTCTTGGGCATCGCCTCTGGTGAAGAGAGAGCCAAGGTCCTCAATACCTGTATTTCCCACATTGGTTGCGTCCTCATCTTCTATGTCACTGTGATTGGTCTGTCATTCATTCACCGGTTTGGCAAGAATGTACCACAGGTAGTCCAAATTATCATGAGCTATGTCTGCTTCCTCTTCCCTCCTTTAATGAATCCTATCATCTATAGTATCAAGACCAAACAAATTCAATATAGCTTCTTCCGCCTTTATTCTCAACATAAATATGGAAATTAAACTCTGATATGGATGATTGCCCATGGATGATGGTTGGAGTATGTGATTTCTCTGAATGGAATTTCAATATATATCAAATTTTTTTGTCATAGCTCTGTTTCTCTAAAGAAGTAATGCCATTTATGAATCCTTATAGGAAGCATTCCTTGAATTCACAGATTTTCTATGGTTTGGTTCATGGGTTGATATGATCCTTTTCATCCTGTGTTATTGTTCTGAGTGCTGATATGCCTGAAAGATGAAATGCAGTCTGATATTGTGTTTTTTTAAATATCATATTTATAATAAATAAATATAATATTTAATATTTTTATTGCTACATAAAACAAACTATTTTCAGTTCGCTGTATCCATTTGCTTGTATTACTTTGGACTTGTTGGATATATCTTTTGCTCATTTTCCTGTCAACCTGTTCATATTTTGTAGCATCTTATTACATGTGAACACTAAAGTGTAATTTACTTTGCAAATAATTCCAACTTTTTATCTGTCTTTTTAAATCAGAATTTTTTAATGCATATACAAATAATTTCATTTATTGTTTACTTTATGTATTGATTTATTGGGGCCAAACTGATAAACACCTCCCAAATTCAAGGTTCATTTCTATATCTCATTATTTTTTGCAGCAATTATTTTTATAAATTTTATGTAATAGTTGGTTATTATCAGAAAGAAAATAAGGAATTTTATTCAAGCTGTGCCTATTTTCATGGCAATAGCAGTTATATTTACTCAAATATTTGGATGAATTTTAAAGGCATTACTAGGAGGGAAAAAAACAAACTGCTTAGAGATTGAGCCTAAAAAGGAGGCACCTTCAGAACGAGGTAAGCAAAGTTTCTCTGAGGAAGTGTCACTTCAGCTGATGTCTGAGAATGGGCTAGAAAGTACCTAGTAAATCGGAGCTAAGAATATTCTAAGCAAAAATGTGATATGTACAGAGGTCTCATGTGGGATTCATCATGGAACCCTCCAGTAAAAGTGATGACACAAACAGGGTGATTGCTCCAAGGAGAATCTAGAGCAGAAGAGGAGTCCAAGTCACACCACATCCTATTCATCATGGAAAGGCTGTGAGTATCTATCCAGAGTCATGGGGAAATATTGAACGGTTTTAAAAAAGTAAGTGTCATGATTTCATTGATGTTTACACATTATAATCACAGTTTCTGTATATGAAATATAAATGAGTGAGTAAAGAGAGGAACAATATATTAGGAAGTAATATTGGGGTAGTCCCAGAAAGATACTAGCAGCTAAAAAAAAGAAAGCAAAGATGAACATAATAGATATATCTGAACCACATTTGGGATTAAAAATTAGTAGGACATGTGGATAGTTTAGAAAAGTATATGAAAAAAAATTTGAGAGCAACAAAGATAATCTTAAATTTCTGGATTATGTCATTTTAAAGAACGTTAGTACAATCAAGCAAAACATGATTATTGATTATGTATTGTAGATACCAATCAAAAGTTTCAAATATTTTTTTAAAACTGTTCTAGAAATTTGAAGATAGCTAAAACTCCCAATGATGAAGTTGTGACATTAAAATGGCCTTCAGAAATATTCTATGCTGTAATATTGAACTGTCAAGAAAATTCACTAATGTATTAATCAGTTAAACATTGAAATAATTTTTGGTATGTCTTTCTTTTTTGCTTGATTATTAAGAATCATAGCAAAAAGTCATCTGCTAGTATTTGCTAAAAGGTTAGGGAATACCAGACAAAAGAAATAAACTGAAGCTGTTACTCTAAAAAAGATCCTAGAACACGCTGTTGGAAGGGACCTTTAATGGTTAGTTGTATGTATCAACTTGGCTTGGTTAGAGTCCCTAATAATTCACTTATACACTTTTCTAGGTGTTGTGTTACTATGGAAGTATTTTGTAGATGAGGGTAAATCTATAGGAGTTGACATTTAATTAGGAGATTATCCTTATCTGTGATATCTGAATGGACCTCATTCAATCAGTTAAAAACACTTAAAAGTAAAATAGAAGTTTTCATGAGGAAGAAGAATATCTAGAAATTCTGTCTCAATACTGCATCTGCTCCTGACTCAGATTCTAGTTTGCAACCCTGCCCTATGGAATTCCATCTTGCTAGCCCCTACAAGAACTTAATTAAACTGGCCAAGGTCTTTCAAGTTAAAATTCTATTAATTCCCGCATGATAAGGCAAAAATATTCAAGCTACCAAGCATGGACTTTCATGTTATAGTTTATTTGATCACCTGCAGCTTATGTTTGACATGAGAAACAAACTGTGGGGACCAGCACTAATAGCACTTGTTGGGCACATAAGGGGATGAGAACATGACAATATCAGAGTCTCCTTGAAGAGGTGTAAGAGGGATACTCAAATACGGAAAACAGAATTGTATCCACAATGAAGGTAACAGATTATAGGTATCATGTATTTAGAAATCCACAAAGCATTTTAAAAGCATTTTTTTCTCTGTCTTTTCTTATTTTAATCAGGTGCTTTCCATTGTTTTAGTAAAAAGGAAAGAATTGAATTAACCAATTTACATATTTAAGTAAGTCAGTTCAGGGAATGAAAAAAAGTCTATTAATAAGAATCTGAAGAGTAAGGGGAAATATATTTTAAAAATAACAGTATGACATAACTAAAATAATATACTAAGTATAATAGAGTTCAAATTTTCCTTTTAAAGTGGTCTCTCTCAAATCGGATTTGAAGAGATAATGAACATTTACAAATATAAGGTGCTTTAAAGAGATACAATCAAACTGATGCACAATCTATATGCAAAGCCAGAATGCCAGGTTATCAAAAGAGATCATTGAATACAGTAAAGAGGAAGGCTTCAGAGTTTAATTGGATTCTTAAAACATATAGCCAACAAAATAATTCATTTACAGAACATAATAAGAACTACAACACATACATTTTAAGACAGCTTGAACAAATACTTCGTGTAAATGGAAATTAAATGGCCAATAAATATATGAAGAGTGTTCAATTTCATTAATCATCAAAAAGATGGAATTTTAAATCACAGTGTAGTACCATTATACACCAACCAGAATGGTTGAAATGAAAAAATAATAAGACTACCAATACCATGTGTTGGTGATGAGTCAAAGCAAACTTAAGTCTCATTCACTACTGAGGAAGTTTAAACTAGTAGGGCACTTCAAAAACTATATACATATTTGGCAGTATCTTCTAATGCTGAGTATAAGCAGACCTCACAGACCAGTAATCCAATCCGTGGTATATGTGCTACAGAAATAAGTGTTTATCGGACATTGTATGTCCTCCCATGGCCCACTGGGTGGACTGTGGGAGAGTGTGGGCTATGATGTGGACCATTGACCATGATGTACAGTGGTGCTCAGAGATGTATTCACCAAAGGCAATGGATGTCTCATGATGATGGAGGAGATTGTTGCAATGGGGGGAGGAGTAGGGTGAGGGGGATGGGGGGGTATATGGGGACCTCATATTTTTTAATGTAATATTAAAAAAATAAAGACAAAAAAAGAAAGAAGTGTTTATGTTCACCAAAAGACATTTACTACAATGTTCATGTCAACTAGCATTACTTGTAATTTCCAAAAACTCCAAATTACTCAAATACCTACCAATAGAAGTGGAAAATAAATTACAGTATGTCTATACAATGAATATTATACAACAATGAGGATAAATGACTATATATAAACACAGCAAAAACATGGGCGAATCTAACAAACTTAGTGTGGAACAAAACAATAAATCACAAACGTTTGTGTGATTCAATTTATATAAAACATGAAAACAGGCAAAGCTAATCTATCCTGTTACAATTCAGGAAGGCAGTTAATCTGGGTGAGGATAGTCACTAGAAGTGGTTTCAAGGGATGTTATTTCAGGATCTGGAAGCTGGACACATGTTAGTTCAGTTTGAGAAAAATTCATAGAATTGTACAGTTATGCTATATGCACTTTTCTGTAAGCAGAATATGTTTAAAATTTTAAAAATGAAAAACAGGTAAAATAATCCAAAGCAGAAGCAAAAATAGGCACACATGCAAACAAATCAGGATATATAATATTAATATCCGGAAATGAATTCAAAGGGAAATATTAAATTAGAGAAAACAATTCAATATTTATAATATATTTAAAGAAGACCTAACAGACATAAACTTTATTACCTTATATTATTCTAAAATATGTAAGACAAAACCTCTCAGAAATGAAAAAAAAAGAAATGTAATTGTAGTTATCAAACAATTGCGATTGTTACATCACCTTATAATATACCAAATAATTTTCTAACTATTGGAGTATATACCTTTTTTCCAAGCCTTCCTAAATAACATGGATAGAATATATGTTCTGACATAAAGAAGCCTAATGCTTTTAAAAGGCTAAAACTTTAATCATTATCTTTGCCTTGGATACTATAATTTCATATGCACTAAATTATTCTTAGCTAATAAAAAAAACTTTTTAAACTATGTGATGCTTTGTTACAGGAATACCTTGTTTCTTTTTGCTTTGTTTTATTACGCTTCATAACGTTGTATTTTTCCACCAATTGAAGGTTTTTGGCAATCCTGCATTGCCTGTCTTTTGGCACCAATTTTCCAAAAGCATGTGCTTATTCCATGCCCCTGTGTCACAGTTTGGTAACTCGCATAATATTTTAAACCTTTTCATTGTTTATTATTATAGCCATTATGGTGGTCTGCTCTCAGTGATCTTCGGTGTTACTATTGTAATTGTTTGAGGCTCCATGAACCTTGCCCGTATAAAATGGCAAACTTAACCTCTGTATGTTGTGTGTGTTCTGACTGCTCCACACAGCTGCTCCATCTTCTCCTCACCTCAGGTCTCTATATTCCCAGAGACACAAAGTTGAAACTAGACCAGTTAATAATCCTACAATACCCTCTAATTGTTCAAGTGAAAGAGTCACAAGTCTCTTACTTTAAATCAAAAGCAAGACCTCTTTTCCAAAACTATTAGCCAAGTTGTGAATGTAATGGAAAAGTTCCTGAAAGAAATTGGAAGTACTACCTAAGTGAACACACAAATGATAGAAAGTTAAACAGCCTCATTGCTTCTCAGCCAGCAGCCATCACATGGAGGCCAGGCCCTCTATCAACACAGAGATAAGATGCATGGAAGGCTCACATGCTGGTTAGCACTTTTAGCAATAAAATACTTTTAAATTAAGGTAAGCACACTTTTTTTTTTTTTTAATGTAAGGCTATTGCACACGTTAGAGATTACAGTGCAGTGAAAACATAACTTTTATATGCACTGGGAAAACAAAATATTTATGATTTGCTTTATTGTGTTACTCACTTTATTGTGGTAACCTGAAACTGAACCAGTAATATCTCTGAGGTAAAACTGTACTTAATTATTTCCTTCACCTGAACTTGTGGAATGAACCATCCTAGTCAATGACTAAGAACACAATGAACAAATCATCTTAAAGAGCTAAAAATTTGTACAGGTGTGCATATGTGTGTGTACACACATAAAATGAATGACACATCTCTCAATCTTTTAAACTATAAATAATTACTTGTCTCCAAATTTCCTTCTTTTTAACTCTCAAAAAATTGTAGTGCAGTGGAATGAGTGTACTGAATTATTTTTTTTATGAGGATGTCCAGATATTCTTTTAAGTAAATTTCCTGACCTGTGATAAGTGACTCTCTGAGTGCGTAATTTATAATGCTTTCTTCCTGAACTTGTAAATCACTCACAAAGAATTTAACAAAAACTTTTTGGTGTCTTTACCTTAATATGCCCAACTCCTACCAAAATATGTCTTTCCTCCCATCCGGTCCCCACTATAGATATTCTCTTGCCCAAACTGACTGTTCTTAGATGAAAACTTGACATGCTTCCTGGAAGAAGGAGGCTGTAGTTCAGACAACTTAAATTATTACATGACCTGATGACTGAGACTGGAATGTTAGAATTTATTGGAGAAAAGAAAATGTAATTACTCCAGAAATAAAAATATAAGACATCTACATTTATACACATATTTCAAGGGAGAAAAATCAGAACTGGGATTTCTATATGCTAAATATTTGTTCTTTCCTCCTCTGTATAAAATTTTATAATGAGAAGACTGAAATGAATGGAGAGAAATGCTTAAGAAAGAGGTGTTAAAAAAATAATTAAAAAAAAAAAGAAAGAGGTGTTGGGGAAGTTTTCCATATAGCCATGTATACAGTTTTCAGGCTTATTTAATTGGGAAACTAATATATTTCTTCACAAATTCTGTGTGGAAAACAATGTGCCCAGATTATACTGCTCAAGACTTGGATGCTGAATTTATAACCCAAAATCCTAAAATCTTGTTAACCCACAAGAGGTTCCTCTGTTCCCTCATAATGTGCCCAGGATGTCTCTAATACTAATAAGCATTTTAAGAGAAAAGCCTGCTCCAGATCATTCCCATCTTGATTTTATGACTTTGGTGCAGGAAAACTTGATTTGCAAGTTATGTTTGAAGAATAGAGGCTGTGAGAAATCTGAGACTCCTTGGTGGTCACAAATTATTGTGACATATTTTTCTCTCTCCTCTTGCTCTTTTTAGGGGCAGCCTGCCTCTTTTATTGTACTAGATTAGGTAGAAAGGGCCCTTCAAGTTAAACCTCTATTAGTTCCCTCATGTTAAGTGAAAATGTCCACATTGCCTTGCATTGACCTTAAAGTTAGTCTCTTTAATCACCTGCAATTTATATGTGAAAGTAACGGGAGATGTAAACTATGTCAGATCAGCATCATTGGTGTGCTTGTTACTTATGCAGTGGGTTGGAAGCATGACAATATTTGAGCCTTTTTAAGGAGGTACAACAAGGATGCTCACTATGGGGTAGGGAATATTTTCAAGGGGTCTGTGAGCTTGATTTTAAATTCAAAAAAACTATTTTTGTGGGGAAACATTGGTGTGGTTTTATATTTATTAAATAATACACAGTGTAATGTGGACTTAGTAAAAGGTCATCAGTTTTCACATGAAGGTCAAATGGGTCCATGGAACAAAAAAAGTAAGCACTCCTGCTGTAGGGTAAGTAGGATTGTTTCCAAGATCAAGGAAACAGACTAAATGGAAGTGGATTTATTGGTGAAGTTGTACCAAACTTAGGCTCAGAGAGTGAACATTCTCATCTCATCTGCTTAATTACCCTGACTATATATGAGGTTCTCCTCAGTGATTTCAGTTATGATTTTCTGACTATACCTCTATAGTGATATAACTGAAAAATATGGAATGGAAGAAAAGAAATTTAATATCTGGCATAGTATTCTCTAGATAGAGCACAGGAATAGGTAAACATGGTATATTTAGATAACAACAAAGCATTTTTTCAAAGCAGCTTTTAGTGTTTTTAAATCTGGACTGTAAAATATAAGTTGTATTATAAGTGATCGAAAAATTTTGCCTAACGTCTCACTAATTAACCAAACTGCTTAGAGCAAAGAGGCAAATAAATCTTTCTTTTCAACCTTGTCATTTTATGCATCTCTCCCTATAATATAAATGGTATAAAGTGTGGAAAGGTATAAATAATAAACAATAAAGATGAAGAAACTATATAATCTTAGAAGGCTCAAAAAGAAGATAAATCTCTTAATTTTGTTACAAATAAATGATTATATGATTCATCATTCATTTGGTCAACTATTATTTATTGAGCATGAAGTATGTACTAAGCTCTCTGATAGATACTAGAATTGTAACTCCTTTAAAACACTTTCTGAAGTTTTAGTATACTATGAGCACAGTGTGATTTGTCATTATAATAAAGTTATTTTAAAAAGCAAATATACCTTTATAACCCTTATCTACAATCATGAAATCCAATAAGCTAGGCAAAATGGTCTTTGAAAAATAATTAGTAAAGAGTGTCATAAGTTATAAGACTATAAATTTTATTACTTTTTTAAAACTGAGGAACTCTGAATTTTGCAATGTGTCTTCAAACAAAGCTTTTAGGTATAGAGTTGTGAACTGGCAAAAATTAGAATTAAAAACAAGCTTAAGTCTGATCCAGTGGAAGAGATTTTCAGAAAGGAACTTTCCTGATGACACCAGGGTTCATTTGGAAACAGAATCACTGGAAATTAATCAGGACAGGCAATGATTGTGCGATAAACAGTTGAAAGACTAATGAATGCATGGGGTTTTGTTGGTTTATTTTCCTATTTCTTTTGAAAAGCTTTATTTTTAAAGCAGTTTTAGATTACAAAAATTGCATTGAAAATAGAGAGAATTCTCATATATATCCCACTCCTCTCCCTCTCACATTTTCCCCTATTAATTACATCTTTCATTAGGCTGTTACTTTTGTTTCCATTGACGAACAGATAAGGAACCATTGCCATTAGTCATGGTCTATAGTTTACATCATGGTTAACTTTTGCACTGTACAATTTCATAGGTTGTGACGAAATATATAATGGTCTATATCTGTCATTGCAATATCATGAAGAACAATTCCATGCCCTATAAGTGCCCTAGATTCCACCTATTTTCCTTCCCTCTCCCCTCAGAATCTCTGCTAACAATTATCTTTATATCAATGTTACAAGATCTGCTATTACGATACTGCTATTACAATAATAAAAAATCTATTTTGGTCCATGGTTTCATTGTATCCTTATGTTTATTCATTCATCAATGTTGAGGATTTGGGGATGGTGATGCCTGCTCTGTTTCAGACTGTGAGGGGGCTCAGGATTTTGGGACAGGTGGAAGGAACTGTTTTGCTTACAGTTGTAGATATTCGTTGCTTTTTGGGATAGGCATTGTCCATCCAAATCATTTTATTAGTTGTCCTGGCTGAGTCCAGGGAACTGGAGAGTAAGTGTTGGTTGCAACACTGCTGAGACTCAGGGATGAACTGACATATGAACAGACTGAAGATTTAAGTCTCTGAGACATATTCTTAATGGGCATAGTGTTAACTATAGTTTCAAATAAAGGGTTAGAGAAATCATGTGTAAGGAAATTATAAATAAGTCTAACTTAATTACATTGGGGAAATCCTTAGTAAATAGATATTGTTGGATTAAGTTCCAATTTTACAAGAAAAATATTCATAGGTATAGCACTGAAGATGAGAACTTGGTCTATTGGTCTGCTTTCTTTTATTAGGCACTGTCTATGGACTTTAGAGATGCTTGACACTCCATTAGAGAACATTGCAGGACTCTGTGGGATGGGGATTTGATATTTTGTTCATTATTGTTTGGTCGCCACCCACAGAGATAACACCCTATGACCATATGAACATATTCATATTCTGTGTAGGCGTGCCACAAGAGGGTGCACAGGGTTGAAGAAAGAAATTTTAGAATCAATGTAGGTATTTTTATTCATTACGAGACACTATATAAATGCAATTATTTGCACCTGGTCTCTTTGATTCTGTAGATAAGATCTAGAAATAAGGGATAGTTATTTCAGGGAAGTATATTTATATTTCAATACAAAAATCAGACAGTGCAGAAGAAAATGGTGAAATGGGAGATTTTACAGATTACTTCCACTACCAGAAAAGTGAATAAGTTGGAAAAAGATATTGAACTTGACTCGGTGGTAACCTGGCACCAGATTGAACATTTTGAACATTTATGGGAGTCCCAGATGAAAGGGAGAAGCTGCTGAGAATTCAGTTTTGTAAGTGAAGATGAGCATGAACTCTCAACCATCTCCCACTCCTTAGCTCCATGGCAGTGTCTGTGGAAACATACTCTAACTGCTGGGAGTTGTCAGAAGGTGCTAGCACAGGCAGAGGAAACTTCATCCTCCAAAGTTTGGGTTGGAAGTTGAGGTTTCTTTCTTTCTCACTTTGCAGTTCTTGATCTGGAGGATCCCTGAGAGACCAGCATAGACGTTAGCCTTGGTTTCAACCTTACCAGTAGAAGCTTCTAGCTTCCCAGTGACATCTACTGAAAGACTTAGAAAGGAAGTATAGCTTGTGTATTTGAATAGAAAGTGATTTTTTTGTATTTTTTTCTTTTTTTTTTTCTATTTTTTCCCATTTTTCTCCTTTTTTCTTTTCTTTGATTTGGCAAACTGAGAAGTGGGATAGCAACATGGTAATCAGCATGTCCAGTTCCCAAGAAGAATTTACAAACACACAAGGAGAGAGGAAATATGGCTCAGTCACAGGAAAAAATAGAATTCAATGCAAACGATCATAGAAGTCTATTCCCTTCAATTACTAATATACTGTCTTAAATATCAATGAAATAAAGGAAAACATGAACAAAGAGCTAAACTAAAGAAATTGGGAAAACAAAATATGAACAAAATGAGAATTCAAATAATAAGATAAAAATTTTAAAGAAAAAAAACAATTGGAAATTCTGGAGTCGAAAAATGCAGTAAAGGAAATGAAAAATTAATAGAGGGGTTCAAGAGTAGATTGGAGCAGACAGAAGACAGGATCAGCTAATTTGAAGAATGACCATTAAAATTGTCCTGTCTGAGAAACAGAAAAATAAAAAGAACAACAACAAAAAGAAAAAAAAAAAAAGAAGAAAGCCTGTGAAAACTTTGAGATACATTCCAGCATATCAGTTTATGCATCATAGGAATCCCAGTTGGGAAAGAGCAAGAGAGAGGCAGAAAAAATAATTTTAAAATAATAGCTGAAAATTCCCTTAATCTGATGAAAAATGCAAATATATAAATCACAAATCTCAACCAATCAAAGCAATATAAACTGAAAAAACCCACACAGAGACACATTATAAACAAACTGTTGAATGCCAAAAACAAAGAAAGAATCTTGAAAATAAAGAGAGAAACAACACATCACATACTAGTGATCCTTAAGGTTAGCATCCAATTTTTCATCAGTAACCATGAAGACGAGAAGGCAGGGAGATAACATATTTAAAATGTTGGGGCAAAATAACTGTCAACCAAGAATAATATATCCAGAAAAATGTCCTTCATCAATGAGGTCATTAATTTACTGCATAAATAAAACATGGATCTGTGTTACAAAAAATGCTAAAGGGCATCCTTGTGTTAAAAGGAAAGGATGCCAGACAATAAATTCAAGCTGTAGGAATAAATAAATATCTCTGATATAAGTAATTGTATGGATAAATATAAATGCCAGTATTATTGCATTTTTCATTTTTAATGTTGTCTTTCACTTCTTAAATGACATAAAATTCAAATACATAAAAATCATGAACTTCTGTTTTGGACACACAATGTATAAAGATATAATTAGTGATAATAAATGGGAAGGACAAAAAAGGTCAAGGCATAGGGTATGTGCTGTCTATTGAAGTTAAGTAGGTATTGATGTAAACTAAATCATAATATATTTATCATGTTAAATGTAATTCCCAAGATAACCACAAAGCAAATGTCTAAAAAATCTACACAATGGAAATAAAAAGTAATTAAACATCTCTCATTACGAAAGAATATCTCAATAAATAGAAGGGAGTAATGAAGTAAGGAAGGGATAAAAATGGTGTAACACACAGAAACAATGAACAAAGTAGCAGTTTTCCCTTACTGGTTTTAAGTTCTCCAATCAAAGAGCAGAGATTGACAGAATGAATAAAGAAGCATGATCTATTTTCTTGATATTTACAAGGAAACAATCTTAGATACAAATGTTACTAGATTTTATCTAGGTTCTTTGACTATGCTGCAGAAATGAATTCAAGAGCATGTCAGGTGAGTTAGGCCAGTAATTTATTCAGGTAGGGAGGGATGAGAAATGGGAGAAAACAACAGATCAGTGGTCCCAGGTAGAGAAGGGGGTTGAAAAGTGATAAAGTGAGCTGATTTACAGGCACCAATTCTCCATTATAGATTATAAATGCCCACATTTTACTTGTGTGGCCACGTGACAGAGGAAAAATGGCAAGAGCAGTGCACAGAGGGCAGGAACAGGACCAGAGACAAGAGAGTGGGAGCGAGAGTGAGCTTTCATTCCTTGCCATCTGCTTTTTGAACCATTAATTATTCCACCCATTTGCTAATGGCAGGGAAGGGGTTTCAGCTGTTCACTCTTTTGATTCATTACCCCACCCAGTGAGGACCCAATGATAAAGATCTTGAGGAATATCCAGGGCTTCTCCTAGCTTCTATAAGAAGTCTTTGTTCTGAATAACAGAATTTTGGGAGTGGGCATCTTCCAGCAGCCATCTTGGGGGTTATTGGTGTCCACGTGGACTCCTCTACCAGATTCCAGATCCATCTATTGATTCCCTATCTTACTAGCCTGCTTCATTCCCCCCCTTCCCAAGAAAGTTTACACCTTTACTCTTAAAGGGGTGCTAAAGGGAAATGATCTTTCTTCTATAGCTACTTCCTGCTGGTTAGGGACAGTAGGCCCTACCTGACAAGGTGTAAAACCCTCTTGCTATTCTATCTTAGTTGGAGGAAGATGAATCTGACATCCTGGGCAAAGTTGAATGAAGTCCCCATATGGCTAACAGGATGTTGATTCTGGAAGAAATAGACTTAATTAGAATTTTGAGAATACATGGTCCCACTAAGAGGACACTGGACCACAGAAGTAGAAAAGACCAGGTGTCTGCAAAGGCTGCATATTCCTAAAGTTGATGGGAAAGAGTATTTTTTCTTCAGTTATTTTATGCTGTTGGTTAACTCTAAAGAGAAATTGTAATAGACAATGGGGTTAGGTACACATTGCTAATCCCAGTTCCTATGGTAGAGGAGAAGAATGAGAAGAGGTATCGCCCTTTTTAGTTAAGGTACAGGAGATGAAAACAGACAAGGTTTTTAAAGGGATGTTTAGTTTGCCCTCCCCTTAGCAATAGGTATTTGGGCTAGATTTAGAGAGAACAGCTGACTTTGACATAGACACTACTTAGCTTTTTCTCTTGAAGAGTTACTTCAGGCTGTCCAATGACTGGCATTTGCACATCCCATCAGGTGCTTCTGGTGAGCTGACACTTTCTTGGGCAGCTGGCTTCACTCAGGACTAGTGCACCAAGCTGGAAATTTCTTTAAGTTTAATGGCTGTGGGAGTGATCAGAAATACAGAGTAAAGTTCTTTACATTTTGGCTTTAATTGAGAATGAGGCTTGTTTTCTTGCCAAGCTTTGATCAGAAATTTATTTGCCAGGTCCTGGGTGAGGAAAGGTTGTCCATTGTCCATCTCAAAGGGACTAAGCTGAAGTGGGTTCTAGCCACCTCATTTGCCATTTCTCTTCTGGTGGGAAAATGCTCAGCACTTGTAGGATGGCATGTGGATCTTCCAGTCCTCTCCAGGGTGTGAGTGGGACAGGTTCTGGAATAGGGGCTAGAGAGAGATCTTGGCTAAACATGTTCATTAATTACTTAAAAAATGAAGTTTATCAGGACTTTTAACATGTTCAGTGTTTTTCTGCATATGATTTAGAATAGAAAAGATATCACCATAATTATCTGGCATATATCTAGATTAGGATATAGGAACAGTACTTAATACCAGTTAATATATTACCCAATGCATAAGTTTCTCTTTGAGCTGCAATTGATTTAAGGTACAGGTTTGCAATACTTTACATGTTACTTCTTCATGGGAGCAAAACATAATGCCAATTGTGTTTAAGCTTTACTTACAGTACTCTGATATTCATTGCTCCACTTGGTATGTTCTTCACAGAAGTTGCAGCACCATTGATCCTAGAGAGAAGCTAGGAAGGTAGTTTCCAGTATTTCACCAGCCTGGTGCATAGTACCCTTCAGCACTATGAAACAGTGCCAGTCTGGAGGCAATGTCAATTGTACATCTGGCTATATTGAGCCATCATTTGTTGCTGCAGGAGTTTGAAACTGCAATGTAGTCTCCATCAACTTCAGGAGCACAACCAGAGATGTAGTAGATAACTTTATTGTTTTAGGGGTCAGTGACCAACATAGCCAATAACTCAAATAGAGAGGCAATGTCCAGTGTATTGAAAGCCTGGTTTGAATGCACAAGAGTTTGACAATGCTGAAGCCTATCTCTTGATTTTTATACACTTTTTAAACACTTCTAATGCAATGTGTAGCATATCAAATGAACTTTTTAGTACTTTGTTTTTATTTCTACACTTTTACCATAAAGACATTAATTAGCAGGTATTTTATACTTTAGCAGTAGAGGAAAAACATCTTCTGGTTTGTTTTTTGTTTTTGTTTTTTTATTTAAGTGAAAACTGAAGATTCCCAATGGAATCAAGGTAACTTTTCATTACCACCACTTGAATAAGCACATTGAGGTGACTTCCAAACAGGCTTCACTGTTGTGAAGTAAATTATTGCTATTAATATATTTATTAACTAAACCACAAGAATTTTATCAGTAACAACTTTGTGAAGTTTCTCTGCTTTTCTAGCAATTAAATAAGTTCCACTTGTGATTTCTACATTAAATCCACTCACAAGACAGTATTGACGTTTAAAGATGTGTTTTTATCTTCTTTATTTTCTTTTAAATGTTACATTAAAAAATATGAGGTTTCCATATACCCCCCACCCCATCCACACCACCCCTCCCACATGAACAAAATCTTCCATCATTGTGGCACATCCATTGCACCCATTGAATACATTTTGGAGAACCACTGCAGCACATGGACAGTGGTCCACATTTAGTCCACACTCTCCCCCGGTCCAGTGGGCCATGACAGGACATACAAAGTCCAGCATCCCTGCAGCACCATATAGGACAACTAAAAATCCTGAAAATACTCCCAAACCATACTTCTTCCCTCTTCCGACTATCAACAGCCACCATGGCCACCCTCTCCACATCACCACTACAATTTCTTTCCTTACTAATCACAACAATTCCCCAGCAGAACACCAGTAAGCCCACTCTAATCCATATTCTATTCCTCCATCTTGTGGACCTGGAATGGCTATGTCCAGTCCCCCTCTACATCAAGAGGGGGGTTAGATTCCACAAGGATGATGGATGCAATTCTCCTGCTTGCCTGTAGGCACTCTTGGCTCCCTGCTGTGGTGGTTGACCCTCTTCACCTCCCTGTCAGCTGGCCAGGGTAAGTCCAAGAAACCAGAGGGTAGGAGCTGCAAGTCTGCTGAGGCCCAGGGCCTGGCCATCACATGGACAGTTCAGAGATTCAGTATACACCAACCCAAACTGCAACCACAGGTCCAGTAAAAGTAACAGAAGAGGCATATGTAGAAAGGTTTTATCTGAGTCCAACTCCATCACTCAGGAACCCAAACTCCAAAGTAGGGCCAACTAACATGGCCCTGAACTCCAAAGCCATCTGCCTTGACCATAGAACCTGAGGGTTGCTGCAGCCCTCAGGAGAACCAGCACCTGAGTTTCCATCTACTTTGGCTGTCTCTGGTACCCTGCTGAGGCATGCATAAGCATCACCCCCTGATGACCTCGTGATTCTTTTATGGAGATTCTTAGCCATATAAACTCACCTGTCCTTTCCATTTCCCCCTTTTTATCCAAAGTCAAAAAGCAGTTTTTAACACCTGATATTACATGTAGGCTGAGGTATTCTGCCTGTCTGGGTTGACCACTTTGTTCATGGTCTTTTTGTAGTTGCATCATCAGCTGGTGCTTGGTAGTAATCCTTCAGTGCCAGGGAGGCTCATCCCTGGGAGTCATGTCCCATGCTGGGGGGAAGACAATGCATTTACATGCTGAGTTTGGCTTAGAGAGTGGCCACATTTGAGCAATATGGGGGCTCTCAGGAGGTAACTCTTAGGCACCCCACAGCTATAGGCCTAGTTCATAATTCAGGCACACAGGCTCATAATCAGAGCCATCAGTATCAAGGGCTCATCATTGGACCATCCATCTTTATTGGCCTTTGCCATTGCACTTGGGGGATTATTGTTCCATTGAGGAATGTGATAGAGTTCCCCTGGTCAGGAATTCAGCACTCTCTCATCTGTTGTTTCGAACTGAAATCACTATGAAAATATCCAAAGCTTTCTATGTACCCTGTATACATGCCCTGGAGAACTCCCTCCCAACCATGTGACCCCCACTAATGACACCCCACACAGGTGCTGCTCCCCTGCCATAGTTGAACATCTCTGTAGTCCAAACTTCTTCAAAAAGGAAGCCCAATATATAGCCAGGTTCCATTAATAGAAAAATGGAATATAGTGATGGGCTTAAAGATTAGATATAGAATACATAGAAATTTAGAAAAATCAAGTAAAGGAAAAATAAATTGGGGTATCAAAGAAATGAAAAAGCTTTGTTTCCGACACTTTGCCTTTCACCACTGCTACAGATGTTGCCCTGTATGTACAGTAGCAAGGCAATTTATTCCATTTCTTCCTCAGTGTCTACCTCTTTTCATTTCTTTCCTGATAGTGAAGTTTCTCTTGACATAAGTTTTAGGTCACAGTAATTCACATATACAATATATGGTACTCCCACATATCCAACATCAAACCCTTTGTCCCTTCCCCAACAGTGATCTTTTTACATGTTCATATTATATTTGCTGCAGCTAATGTGCAGACATTGAAACAATAGCTTTCAAACATGGTTCCATTTGGGTTATATCATGGTTTATATTTTAGACTATACAATTTTTGAAATTTTAATTATCATATGTTTTACATTATGTTTTACATTTTAGCCAATAGACTTTTTTTTATTAAAACATTTCTCTCTTTCTTTTTGCATTTTCTCTTTCTTTATTTTTTAATGTTACATTAAAAAATATGAGGTCCCCACATATCCCCCACTCTGATCACCCCACTCATCCTCCCATAACAACAACCTCCTCCATCATCATGAGACATTCATTGCACTTGGTGAATACAGCTCTGAGCACTGCTGCACCTCATGGTCAATGGTCCACACCATAGCCCACACTTTCCCACAGTCCACCCAGTGGGCCATGGAAGGACATACAATGTCTGGTAACTGTCCCTGCAGCACCACCCAGGACAACTTCAACCACCCAAAAATGCCCCCACGTCACATATCTTCCTCCCACTCCCTACCCTCAGCAGCCACCATGGCCACTTTCTCTACATCAATGTCACATTTTCTTTGATCGTTAATCACAGTAGTTCATAAATAGATTATTAGTAAGTCCACTCTAATTCATACTCTATTCCTCCATCCTGTGGACCTTAGAATGGTTGTGTCCACTCCACATCTATATCAAGAAGGGGCTTAGATTCCACATGGATGCGGCCTCCTGCTTTCAGTTGTAGGCACTCTTGGTTCCCTGGTATGATGGTTGACCTTCCCCTCCTTGTTAGCTGAGTGAGGTAAGTCCAATAAACCAGAATGTAGGAGTTGCAAGTCTGTTGAGGCTCAGGGCCTAGCTATCATATGGTCAGTCCAGAGATTCAGGTCCCCTGGGTATACACTAAACCCCAGTGCCAACTACAGATCCAGTAAAAGTAACAGGAGAGGCTTGTGGACAAAGATCACATCTGAGTCCAGCTCCATCACACAGAAACACAAACTCCAAAATAGGATCAACTGACATGGCACTGAACTCCATCTGCCATGACCATAGAACCTTTGGGTCTCTGTAGCCCTCAGAAGAACTATTACCTGGGTTTGTATCTACTTTATCTGTCTCAGGGACTCTGCTGAGGTGTGCATAAGGGCAACCACTCTGATAACCTCCTGGCTTTTTTTGGAGACTCATAGCCATATACACTCATTTGTCCTTTCCATTTCCCCCTTTTATTTGGGTCAAAAAGCATTTTTAACTCCTGGTATTATATGTAGACTGAGATATTCTGCTGGTAGCCTATAGACTTTTATACATTTTTGGTGTAATTTAGCATGACCTATATCCATCATGGCATGATCTTGTGGAACACTTCCATTACCCCACAGTTAGTTTACCTTTCACCATAATTCAGTTTGTAACAGGGAAACTCCACATCTGATTTCCTAGGCACAAGCAAACTGACAAAAGTTGAACACTAAGTTAAGGACAGAGAAAAACAGAAGAATTTTATACCTTTAGCATTTTCAGGAACTCTTTGTTTTTAATTGACAGCCCATGAGGTTTCTTTATCTTGATCTCTATTCATACCTTTTATAGGCACAACTGAGTTTAAACTGAGAAGTTTGAGGTACATTTCCTGATTCTTTAAGGAGACAGGATGTGAGGTTTCTGGGCCTCAGATTGTTCTGTTTTCTTTTCTCACACTAGTTTAACTGGAATTTAGGGTTTCAACAGAGGCTGCTCTTGGCAATACTGTGGCCAAATAGGCCAGCAGTAGGCAGAATTTTCTGATTCCTGAAAAGACAATTCTATAGGGAGTTTGCTGGTAGGCTAAAGACTGCCCTCATTATTCTAGGAAGAATGAATAAGCACCTTTTAGTCTACTGTTTTGACATCCTAGAGTCCTAGTCTGCCTAAAATGGTCACCATTACACATATTTTGGAGCTGAAGCTCTGTCTCAGTGTCCTGAGAATTTTAATTTTCAGAGCCTGCTTGATCCACAGGCATCCGTGGTTGGGCAACCTGGGTCCTGGGGGATATCTAATGTTTCTCCAGTGATCAGATCAATGCACCTAAGCCTAGTTGGTGGGAGACTGAGTGGTGGCCCCAAATCAAAGCACCTGAGACATCTGTCCCAGAGACCATTTGGTTGCTTTCTGAATGGATGGGCCCAAGAAATGGGGACCATTCAGTTTACTGCTCTGGTTCTTGGTACCTCTGACCACTACAGGGTCTGAGACTGACTACACTGTTACCCAAACAGATGTTTCTGAGTTAAATCTCAGGAAATATTTGGCTGCTCACTGATTCCTGGAACCCCAGGGAAACATAGAGCTCCTGCTTCCAGTCATTCCTGGGGCTATCTGGATTTGGGAGACAGGCTACATAGATATCAACCTGAAGCTGCCAAGCCAAATAGTGCTTTTTCCTTGAATATTGCTCCTCCTTCTTAGAAGGGGCAAAAAACATCTTCCTATTCTTACAGAGGTTTTTAAAGCTATCCCAGTTTTACAACTTTACTGTTTGATAGTTCCCCTGTTAAACTAGCCATCAAAAGGCCATTAAATGATTAATGATCAATTGCTCTAACTAACAGGCTTTGGGGCCCAGAAACAATAGCTTCCTTGCTAGACAAAGGTATTTTCCCAGTTTCACAGTTATTATAGCATTCCAAAGAATTCTAACAGAAACCTGTAAAAATAAATTCAATAGCAAGAAGTAGGAAGGTAAAACATGGATAAAAGTTAATTATGCAAGGGTATCCTGGCCTGTGACACCCCTGGGGGAGGGAATTCTCACAGCATCCATTTTGGCTCTGCTCCCCACCTTCCTACTTCATCCCTCAGGTAGCTGGGTGTGGTTAGATAGGAATGTCACTTGCAAACCATGAGCCCACTGGGAGGGGCAAGTCCCCAGCTTTCTACCATTGCCATGCACCCCTTAGGGGAGAGAGCAGGAGAAGGCAATGGTAGGAAGGCCCAAAGACAAAGACTCCAGCTGCTAAAAGGGCTTGAAAAAGAAGCTTGCAGGGCCTGGTGCTCTGCCAGGGAACCTCTGACTTGGCAGGGCTGTGATTTAAGCCATTACCCTATGACCCAGCCATCCTTGCTGGGGTCAGATCTCACAAGCCTGGGCATGAACTGGAGGTGCAGAGAATTCCTGAGCCCTGGACCTTTCCTTCCCAGGATTATGTCCTGTGGGGACTTGTAGGTGAACTCATATAAAATAGAGAACCAAAGGAAGGCATTTAAAAAGATGTTACTGGATTTTATCTGGTTCTTTGTTTATCTAGGTTCCAGCATTCATCTTGGGGGTTATTGATATTCACATGGACTGTCTACCAGGTTCCAGATCCATCTATTGATTCTCTATCTTACTAGCCTACTTCACAAAGACAAAAACAAATTGATGTAAAATGATGGGAAAAAATATTCCATGAACATAGTAGCAAAAAGAGAGTTGAGGTGATTATATTAATTACAGATAGAATAGATACGTTTAAAATTTTACAAAAGGCTGTGATGGCTAGGCTAATGTACGAACTTGGCCAGGTAACTGTGCCCAGTTGTTTGTCAAGCAAGCCCTGGGCTAACTGTAATATCGGGGCATTTATGGATTTTAGTCACCATTGACTTTACTGCAGTGGTAAATCATAGATAGTTGATTACAATTACAGCAATCAGAGAGATTGCCATCAGCAATGAGTGATGCTTTCTCCAATTAGTTAAATGTCTTAAAAGATAAAGCAATTCCAGCATTGAGTGAGAATTTCCCAGCTCTTTTTTGGAAAGGCAACATCTCCCAGAACGCATCAAGAACCTTCATTGGACTTTCATTGAAGACCCTGGTTGCATCTTGCCTGCAGAACCTGGATTTGTGCATCCCCACAGTTGTGTGAGAGACTCTGATAAGATCATGTGCTAGTGAGAGATATCTCTTGTTGATTCTGTTTTCCTACAGATCCCTGACTAATACAACTTGGGACTGGGAGTGAGGTGTCTGAGGTGGTTCTGGGACTTTTGCAATTGTCTCTCTACTCTAATTGGACTCAAGGTACTGATTACTCCATTTCCAATAATAAAGAGGCTGCTAACAGTCCATGGCATGAGTTGGCAATCAAGATATGCAAAATATCATCACTGGATTCCCCTACTTCCATACTTATAAGTAGCAAGGATTTGGGTGAGAGTGTTTTCAACACCTTAAAAGTGTTTTGTGGAGTCAAACAGTATAATGATGTTGGCTGCTTCCTCGATGATATACTGGATACTGTTAAAAAATAAAAAGATGAGTTAAAGTCTTCAAATTTGAAACTTAACCACTGCATGAATGATGCAAACATTTCTATGTGTGCTCTGAAAGAAAATCTTGCCTCCTGTGAGCACAGGTTCAAAATATCTTAGAACCAAACTCAGACTCTCATTGGATAAATAGCAGAGTTACAAAGGGAACTAAAATCTCCACCCCACAGGTTTTCTGCAGTTAAAATGCAGGAATTGATTGGAAAAGAGTTGAATCCAGAGAACTGGGATGGAGACATAGGGGATGATGATAATATTGGTGGGGACATCAGAACCCTGAATTCTGCCGAGACTTTACTAGATAAATCTGTGATGGCCTGTCCTATCCAGACCACACCTTGTTAAACTTGTATTATCCTGCATCCAGCCTGCCCTATGGAATCTGAAACAATGTCCAGCCCTGAGGTGGGTAACAGCCAAACTGAAGCCTGTCCTGCCCAGCCTCCAGCCTGCCCCAGAGAGTCTGTATCTTCTCCCAGTCCTAAGGCATGTACCAGCAAAACTTCAGCATGCCATGCTGAGCCTCCAGTCTGCCCTGAGGAAACTGCCTTCTATCCCCTGCATGAAGAGATTAATCCTATCTCACCAGAAAAAAATGCAAGGGAATGCCCTGAGGTCAGTAGTTTACAAAGCATTTCTAATCACCAAGTGGTGCCTCATTGAAGCTGCTGTCCCAGATGTGGTATCATTGCTTAAGCAAATCAACACATCCCCTGGTACCTGGTATGTAGCTGTTGATTTTGGCAAATTATTTTTTCTCAGTTGTTATTAGAAAGGACCACCAGAAACAATTTGCTTTCAGCTGGCAAAGCCTGTCCCGCCTCAGGGGTATATCAACTCTCCAGCCCTATGTCATAATATTGCCCACAGAGATCTTGATTGTCCCTCTCTCCCACAAGACAACACACTGGTCCATTATATGGATGATATTATGTTGATAAGATCTAGTGAGCAAGAAGTAGCAAAGAATCCAGACTTATTAGTAAGGCACTTGTGTGAGAGATAAATACAACTAAAAGACTAGGTCCTTCTACTTCAGTGAAATTTCTAGGTATCTAGCGGTGTGGGGCATATCCTGATAATCCTTCTAAAGTAAAGGATAAGCTGCATTCCCCATTTGGGTGTGCTACCCTGGCCCATTTACTGGGTGACCAGAAAATTTCCTAGTTTTGATTGGGGACTGGAACAAGAAGAGGCTCTGCATCAGGTCCAGACTGCTGTGCACTACCACTTGGGTAATATGATCCAGTAGAACCAATGGTGCTGGAAGTTTCAGTGGCAAATAGAGATGCTATCTGGAGCCTTTGTTAGGCCCCTATAAGAGAATCACAATGCAGACCCTTAGGATTTTGGAGCAAAGCCCTGCCATCCTCTGCAGATAACTACTCTCCTTTTGAGAAACAGCTTTGGGCCTGCTACTGGGCCTTAGTAGAGACTGAATGCTTAACCATGTGCCATCAAGTTACCATGAGACCTGCGTTGCCTATCATGAGCTGGATATTGTGTAACCCATCAAATCATAAAGTTGGGTGTGCACAACAGCAGTCCATAATAAAGTTGAAGTGATATATAGGAGATAGGGCTCGAGTGGGTCCTGAAGGCCTAAGTAAGTTACATGAGGAAGTAGCCCAAATGCCCATGGTCACCACCCCTGCCATGTTACCTTCTCTTTTCCAGCACACAGCTTTGGCTTCTTGGGGAGTCCCTTACAATCAGTTGACTGAGGAAGAGAAAACTTGGGTCTGGTTTACAGAAAGTTCTGGGTGATATGCTAGTACCACCTTAAAGTGGACAGCTGCAGCATTGCAGCCCCTTTCTGGGGCATCCCTGAAGGCAGTGGTGAGGGCAAATCCTCCCAATGGGCAGAACTTTGAGCAGTGCACCTGGCTGCACATTTTGCTTGGAAGAGGAAATGGCCAGAGGTGCACTTGTACACTGATTCATGAGCTGTTGCCAATGGTTTGGCTGAATGGTCAGGGACTTAGAAAGGACATGATTGGAAAATTGGTTACCAAGAGGTCTGGGGAAGAGATGTGTGGATTGACCTTTATGGATGGACAAAAACCATGAAAATTTTTGTGTCCCATGTGAATGCTCACTTGAGGGTAACTTCAGCAGAGAAAGATTTTAATAATCAAGTGGATAAGATGACCCACTCTGTGGCTAATGCCAGCCTCTGTCATTGCCCAGTGGGCTCACAAACAAAGTGGCCATGGAGGTAGGGATGGAGGTTATGCATGGGCTCAACAACATGGACTTCTCCTTACCAAGGTTAACTTGGCTACAGCCACTTTTGAGTGCCCAATCTGTCAGCAGCAGAAGCCCACACTCAGTCGCTGATATGGCACCATTCCTCAAGGTGACCAGCCTGCTTTCTGGTAGCAGGTTGACTACACTGGACCACTTCCTCCAGGGAAGGGGCAGTCATTTGCTTTAACTGGAATAGACACTTTGGATATGGGTTTGCATTTCCTACATGCAATGCTTCTTCCAAGATTACCATTTGTGGACTTACTGAATGTCTTATCTACTGCCATGGCATTCACACTACATTGCTTCTGATCAAGGAACCTATTTCACAATAAATGATGCACAGGAATGGGCACATGTCCATGGAATTCACTGGTTTTACCATGTTCCCCTTCACCCTAAAGCAGCTGGATTGATAGAATGGTGTAATGACCTTTTATAAAAAATATTTATTTTATTTCTCCCCCCTTTCCCCCATTGTCTGCTCTGTGTTCATTCACTGCGTGTTCTTCTGTGTCCACTTGCATTCTTGTCATGCAGCACTGGGAAACTGTGTTGCTTTTTTTATTGCGTCTTCTTGCTGCATCAGTTCTCTGTGTGTGTGGTGCCACTCCTGGGCAGGCTGCACTTTTTTCATGTGGGGCAGCTCTCCTTGTGGGGCACACTCCTTGCATGTGGGGCACCCCTACATGGGGAGCACCCCTGCATGGCACTGCATGTGGGCCAGCTCACCACATGGGTCAGGAAGCCCTGGGTATCGAACCCTAGACCCTCCGTATGGTAAGCAGACACTCTATCAGTTGCTCCACAACTGCTTCCCAGTGTAATGGCCTTTTGAAGACTCAATAACGGTGTCAGCTAGGTGGCAATACCTTGCAGGGCTGGGGCAATGTTCTACAGGAGGCTGTATATGCTTAAATCAGCATCCACACTATGTCGCTGTTTCTTCCACGATAAGGAATCAAGGGGTAGAAATGGGAGTGGCACTACGCTCTATTGTCCCTAGTGACCCAATTGGAAAAATTTTGCTTCCTGTCCTTGCAACCTCAAACTCTGCTAGTCTACAGGTTTTAGTCCCAAAAGGAGCAGTGCTGTCACCAGGGAACACAACAATGATTCCATTGAACTGGGGCCACTTTGGGATTTCTTACCTCTGAACCAACAGTCAAAAAAAAAATTACTGTACTCGCTGGGGTGGTTGATCCTGACTATCAAGGGGAAATAGGACTTCATCTACCTAAGGGGTGTATAGAAGATTTTGCCTGGAATATAGGAGATCCTCTAGGGTATCTCCTAGTACTGCCATGTCCTATGATTAAAGTTAATGGAAAATTGCAACAACCCAATCCAAGCAGGGTTAATAATGGCCCAGAATCTTCAGGAGTGAAAGTTTGGGTCACCCCACCAGGCAAAGTACCATGGCCAGCTGAAGTGCTTGCTGAGGATAATGGAAACATGGAATGAGTAGTGGAAGAAGGTAGTGATATATAGGAACTTCAGCCACATGACCGGTTGCAGAAATGAGGACTACAATGACCATGAATCTCTCTTCCTTGTTTCATTCTGATGTTCATTGTATATGTACAAAAAATGAATTTCCTTGTCTTCTTCCTCAATCTTTCCCTTATCATATAACAAGTTTTATCAGTTTCATGTCATAATATTTGAGGATGTCAAGAGTAAGAGTGAATATTACCCAAGAACTTGCACTCTATTCTGTATGGAATTAGTGCATTTCTGGTTGTATGCAGGAAAACTGAACATTGTTGGTGGAAATATATATATATATATATATATATATGCATGTCTGTTATTGTTTTACATAGAGACTAAGCATGGTTTAAGGTAATGTGTATGGTTGCTGAGATGACAAGGGGTGGACTGTGTAGGTTAAGCCATTGTTTCAATTCAGCCATGTAATTGTGCCCAGTTTTTGGTCAAGCAAGAACTGCACTTGTTGTGGCAGAGAGAAGTCAGGTGATCACAGTACTGAAGGCCAGGACATGAGAAGTCTCTGAGAAGCAAGATTTATTATGACCAGCCGGGCCCAGCAGACTCCTGTCCAAAAAGCTGAGCTTGGAATAGGATTTCTGGGTCCCTATAATACAAAGGATGTAGGAGTGGGGAGTCAAATGGTGGTTTTATACAAAAAGGACTTTCTTTGTTAGTTTCTTAGAGTTTTAAGTGTTTGTTTGAGTACCAGATAGATTTTGAATTAACATATCCCCCACAATCCAGGTAAGTTTGAATTAACATATCCCCCACATTCCAAATAAGCTTAAATTAACATATCCCCCACATTGGGTCTGGATGTAAGTTCAAATACACATTCAGTTTGCATCCTCCCTGAATACCTGAAGCTATAGAGCCTATATCACTCAATTGGCTTTCCCGGAACTAGGCATACTTGGATATAGGAAAAGATAAGTTTGAATTAATGCACAGGTCATATTAGGCTAACTGTAATACAAGGGCATTTATGAACTTTAGTCACCACTGACTTTGCTGCAGTGGTAAATCATAGATAGCTGATTAAAATTACAGCAATCAGGGAGGTTGCCATCAGCAATGAGTGATACTTTCTTCAATCAGTTGAATGTCTTAAAAGGGGAAGTGATTCCAGCATTGACAAAGAATTTCCCAGCTTGTCTTTGGACAGCCAATGTCTCCCAGAACTAAAGAACCTTCACTGGACTTTCATTGAAGCCCCTGATTGCAGCCTGCCTGTGGAACCTGGATATTTGCATCCCCACAGTTGTGTGAGAGACTCTGATAAAATTGCATACTAGTGACAGATATCTCTTGTTGATTCTTTTTTCCTAGAGAACCCTGACAAATACAAAGGCCATTATATATCAATTAATGGGTCAGTTCAACCAGATGATACAACAATTTTAAGCATATATTCTCATAATCACAGTGCCCCAAACTATAAGAAACAATAATTGACAGAAATGAAGTAAGAAATAGACAATTTTTGATAATAGTAGGATATTTTGATATACATCTTTTAATAATGTGTAGAACATCTAGACTTGGATCAATAAAGAAAGAGAAGATTTGAATAATATTATAAGCCAACTTGTTCTAACAGACAATTTACCCAATAAGAGCAGAATACACATTCTTTTCAAGTGCATGTGCATCATTTTCTAGGGTAGACCATATATTAGAGAACAAGAGAAGTCTAAATACATTTTAAAATATTAAATTTTCACAGAGTAACTTCTCCAACCACAATGGTATGAAGCTAGAAATCAATAACAGAAAGAAATCTGGAAAATTTACAAACACGTGGAATTAAACAGCACACTATTAAGTAAGCAGTAGGTTAAAGAAGAAATCAAAATGTAATAAGAAATTACTTAGGGACAAATGAAAATAAAATCACAAATGCCAAATTTTCTGGGATGCAGCAAAGACATTGCTGAGAGGGAAATTATAGCTGAATACCCATATTAACAAATGAATGGAAATGGATAAAGCTCAACTGTTTGAGTTCCTGCTTCCCATGTACGAGATCCTAGGTTCAATCAATCCACATTACCTCCTAAAAACAAAACAAACAAAACAAATGATGAAAAAACAAACAAACACAGATCTCATTGGGGAGTGAATATAACTCAGTGGTTGAAAGTCTGCTTCCCAAGTAAGAGGTCCTGCTTCAATCCCCAGTATTTCCTAAAGAAAATAGAATGATCTCAAATCAGAGACCTAACCTCACACCTGGAGAAAGTATAAGAAGAAGAGCAAAATTAATACAAAATTAGGGGAAAGAAGGAAACAATAAAGATAAAGCCAAGTGCCACACAGGGGTGTCCCCTGTGTAGGGGAGCCCCACGCTGCAAGGAGTGCACCCAGAAGGAGAGCCGCCCAGCGCAAAGGAGGGAGCAGCCTGCTGAGGAATGGCGCTGCCCACACTTCCCGTGCCGCTGTCAACAACAGAAGCGGACAAACAAACAAGACGCAGCAAAAAGACACAGAAAACAGACAACCGGGGGAGGGGAGGGGAATTAAATAAATAAAAATAAATCTTTAAAAAAAAAAAAGAAATTAAAGAACAACTGAGAGAATGAAAATTAAAGTTTGTTCTTTGAAAAAAAAAATTACAGACCTTTTGCTAGAATGACAGAAAAAATAGAAAAGACACATATAATTAATTTGGAAATGAAAATTATGACATCTCTACCAACCTTGCAGAAATAAAAGGGATTATAAGAGAATACTGAGAAAAATAGTATACAACAAATTATGTATTCTACATGAAATGGGAAAATTTCCCAGAAACACAAAAATTACCTAAACTGACTCAAAAAGAAATAGAAAACTTCAACAAAGTATAACAAGTGCAGAGAATGAATCAATAATCAAAAACTTTTCACCAAAGAAAATTCCAGCCCATAGCATACCATATAAATAAAAAGAAGGAAAAGTGACATGATCACCTCAATGGATGCAGAGAGGACTTTTGACAAAATCTAGCACCATTTTTTGATAAAAACATTCAGATGACTATGACTAAAAAGAATAAAACTACTTAGGAAAAGCCCTCAAATAACATTATATTCAATGATGGAAGAATGAATTCTTTCCCCTAAGATCAGGAATAAGAAAAAGATGTCTGCTTTCACCACTGCTATTCTAGGTTGTTCTGGAGGGAGAGACAGGGAGTGATTCCTTAAGGGATATGAGTCTGTTTAAGAATATGAAAACAGATTATGGAAATAAATAGTGTACTTAATGTTATATAATCCAAATAAAAATGTTTGAAATGATTTTTATGGTATGTGTATTTTACCAAAATAAAAAAGAAGAAAATGAGAAAATAATATTCCTTTTAGAGGGACTGCCAAAAAAAACCAAAAGATTGCTGAATAATGGAATGGATTATCTCATAGGGCAGTGAGTAACCAATCAATGAAAACAATTAAGTCTTATGAACAAGCATCAGGGTGAATTTATTAGGTGGTGGCTCAAGTGTTTGATATAGAGTTGCAATTGGAAGATGACTTCAAAATTCTTATTCCTAAAAATACTACAGCTGTGTGAAATAATATAGGAAGTACTTGAAAAAGGGGGAATAAAATGCTAGTCCCCAAATTTAGAAAGAAAAAGTTACTTTTTTTCTCATTCTATGACACATGGAACACTTGGAAGCAATGCAGGTAGGTCTTGTCTCATCAGTTATTAGAGCCGCTAGTTATCTCCAGATACTCTCTATCTAATGAAGAGGAAAAGGCATGGAGACGAACTTCAGGAGCTCAGATCTTTCCTAGCTGGGAAAGGAAAAGGAGATAAATTGCTATTCCCAAACATCCTAAATGGAAAAAGATTCTATTATGAGTTTATTGTTTGTGTTTTTGTTTTTAACACATATATTTTTACTCAGTCGTTTAAATGGGTACTAAAGATACAATAGCAAACAAATCCTTAGAACATGCTCGAGTGACACAAAAAGCAAGCTGTATTGCAGGAAGAAAGGCAAGGGATTCAGATGCAGCAAGAATTTTTGAAAATCATTTTTAAAGAAGCTCTAGATTATGGAAAAAAATTACATCAGGAATAATAGAGGATTCCCATGTACCCTACCCCTCTTCTAATTTCCCCAATAACAATATCTTATGTAAGTGTGGTACATATTTTACAACTGATGTTTTAAGAGTGACACTTCTTTCTAGTTTATTCATTTAGTTATTGGGTAAAGGCTGAGAAAGCAGGGTCTTTTTTTGTTTTAATAAAATATATAATTCCGATAAGGGGAAACCATGTGAAAAGGCAAATTCAGCAGAAGATCCATCATTTACATTAAGTACATGCTGGTTGAAAAAATGAGCTTGGGCTTTGGATCAGATAAACCTCGGTTTGAGTTTCTGTGTGCTACAAAGTAACTGTGAACTAGGGTAAATGACTTAATACTGTTAAGGCTCAATTTCTTCATCTCAGATATATAAATAGTACCTTGTACATTTTCTTACATCCCTATCTTAATTTTCCATTTATTCACTCTTCAGCTCACAACAATTAGACATCTACTCCCCAAAATTAACTGAAATTATCAAGATCAACTAATTGCCAAAAGTAACAGATATTTTCCTTTTTTTCTTACTTGACCATTTTATATTTTCTCTATTAAACAACAGCACAATATATATCTATAATCTTTTTTGTTCCACTTGCTTTTGTAATTACAGATACCCTTTGCCATTCTTTTATATCTCCCCAATTATTTTTCAAGTCTTCTGAGATCTTCTTTCTCTAGATATTAAAATTAACTTTTTTCTTTTCCCTGTGTTCCCTTCTCTCTACATACATTCTCCCACCTTAACTCATACCAAAGGTAATATTTAAACAATCATTTAAAAGCAGAGCTTTTTCAGTTCACTAGGTCCAGTTCATAATTTCCCATGGTTAAATATATTTTTTCCATTATTACTGATTTCTTCTAAAAGAACACAATTTCTTGGATAATAGGTGAAGATGAAGCTAATAGGTGAAGACATTGATTATATAGATTGCTTCCTGATTATCCATAATTAAAGGTAATTTATTTCCATTTTTCTCAACATGACATAATATGTTCTATTTTCTTCTCCATTAAACTTCTTTTATAACTGGTTTCCAGCATAGTTTTCTAGCTTCTAGTAAGCATGATAGGTTGCAGGAACTCTGAAAGATGTATCTGTGTGATTCTTAGATACTATGAGAACACAGAGCCAGCTGCTCTGAAGATCCTCAGAATGCGGTGAAGACATACAGTGAGTTTTGGTCAGTTCTGCATACCTAAGCTTGCTTGGTGGTGATGAGAAATTCCACCAAAGTTACCTCTGACACTGATGTCATATAACACATATTAAGAAATTGCTGTATACAGAGCAGCAATTCCCTGGCATATTTGGGGTAGACATATTTTGGAATCACCAAATTTGCCACAACTAAATGCCTATGTGGCTTCTGCTAGGTTCTATAGAAAATGAACAGGACATTCCTCTAACATGGGTCAGTCAAAATTTTGATACATTAATAAAATGTAATAGGAATTTCCCAAAGGGATTCCCACACAGTTTTTGTACATAAAATTTGCTCAGCCCAAAATCCAAAACCCATGGTTCAGGTGTCTACGGTGTCACATAGTTTAAGCATGTTTAAGTCTTCTTTTGCTTTCTCTCTCTATGCTACTCTCTGAATGACAATAGGTCAAAATAGATGACTATACATTTTTTATCTCCTCTTTCCTTGTATCTTATTAGTAAAGAAATGTTATAATGTTGAAGGGATGGTACAGATAAGAATTATGATTTATGATGATATATGTATCACTTCTCTGTAGGGATGAATGAGAGTTGCTGAACGGAGCACCACCTAAATTTAGTTTAGTGGAACAAGTCACTTGGCAATTTTATCATTACCCACATCAAAAATGTGTCTGTAATTTCAGTGCCGAGACTGAAACTTTTGCCATAGCCAATGGTTTCTGTAATAGTAGCCTTTTCCATTCATCCTCACTCGGCTCAAGTCTCCCACCCCTCACCAAACACTGCTTATTATTAGAGATGTTAACATGTGCCAAATTCTCAAAATATTACTTATTGTTCTCACTAATTCTTATGAAGTGAAAATGGAGCAACGATTGACAGAACATCATTCTTTCTGAATTATCCTTCAGAGAATGTGGTAGGAATGCTTATACTAGAAAACAATATTTAAAAAGATATTGGGCACATATACATTTAGTTGAGTTTGAAAGAACTAATATTTCCATTATGGTTCACTTTGTTAATGTGCTAAATCTGCTACCACATCTCTTAGGTATATGCAGACAAAACTAACTTGATTTTATGACAATGTAATTATAAAAAAGCCGTACTACAAAATCCTCTTTATATCTCATTCTTAATTTTTCTGAGCATGGACTTTCTAGATTCATAAATCTTAACAGTGTATATGCTTGTTTGTACCAGCAATATAGTACTGTCTTTTTCTTTGTGGATTCCTATCTACTCCCTGAATCTCAATCTGTAAAGTTTAATCACCATTTTCTGATATTACTTCTGCCATTTAGATAATAATTTTAAAAGATCTGTATAAGTATTTGGTTTCTGTGGAGATCTTCATTCCAGGAGTCTGTTTTCCTTAGGAAGTTTCATCTAGAAGCTCCCAACACATCTCTTTTTATGTTTTAAAGAGGTCAAATTTAGAATATAGGTTACTAGCTTATTGGGTAATATAGGTAATAGGGAGTTAAGCTTTAAAATTTTTTTAAATGGATGGTGATGATGGTAGCACAATATTGTTAAATAGCATAACTAACATAATTAACAGTACTGAAATATATATCTGAGTATAGTTAAAATGGTAAATGTGTGATCCTAAATATAACAGGAAAATTTTTTTTAATCCATGGAACTGTACCACAAAAAAAGTGAACCCTAAGTTACACCATGTTGTAGAGTTAATAGTACAATTGTAAAAATATACTATCATCATTTGTAACAAATATTCCACATCAAAACAAGATGTTAATAATAAGGGGTAAATGAGAGTCCTGTATTTAATGGATGACAATCCTGTAAACTTACAACTTCCCTAATAAAGAAAACCAAACCAAAAACTCTTCTGGAACCAGGCCATATACCTTTTGCCCAGATACTTGACTTGTTTATGAGGAGTTTAGTGGTTAAAAATGTTGTTGCTGACTCCATCTTTGAAAAAACCATAACGATCCTGGATCCCATGATCCAAAGCCCTTTCTAGTCTAATTTCCCTCAACTTTTGGGGGACCAATGTGCACAACTGCAATTGAAACTATTTTTCATCTTGATGATCTAGGTATTGGGTTTGTCAGATAAGAGAGAGGACAGCATTGACCATGGCAGCCTACAGGTTGAAGACACTGCACAGTTTATCCAAAGCAGTGCATCTGGAAGAGAATGATAATCATTACCAACTACAAGAACAGAGTTGCCATGGTAGGAACCTTTTCCATTTAACTCAGATGCAATGTCTAGAGTCACGTAAAAACCAGTTGTACGTAGAGATCACAATGAGGAATGAGTCCAGCTTTCAGGTAGACACAGCTCTCTCTTACAAATCCAGAATACCCTCTAGTTGGGGGTCTCAGGTAAGCTTCCCACAGATTTTTGGGGCATCTTGGAGGTGAGACCTTTTTGCAAGACATGTGTGAATGGATATTTGAGTCAACTATGAGGCAGACAGCTGAGTTATGAGTCACCAATCAGAACTGCAACCTCAGTGTAGATGATGGTGCAAGTAGGCTGTGGAAGGGAAAGACAGATGTGGTTTTAACTTTTATGCTTCAGATGCTCCCTCTTCCTTGCAGGTAAGAACATATATACAGATGAAATGCTAGCCTGAATTCCAATGTGTCTGAGAGAGAAATGAGCCACAGTGTTAGCAGCAGTTATATCATTTCTAGGGAGAGATACACATGGTTAGAGGAGAGATAGAACACAGATGATGATGGATAGGCAGGTTGGATATATTTATGAACGAGAGAAGCAGAATAATGAAAAATATGGAGAGAGGTCCATAAGCAAAAGAAGGAAATTAGATACCTGAGAGTTTCTCTCATAAATAATAATTAAAAACTCACTATAAGGAAAAAAGAGCCACATATTCAAATCTTCAGTCTGAAGGAGTATGCACTCCTTTCTGAGGCAGATTATCTTATTTTTTAACATTAAGGATTTAAAACCATATGCATGTAAATTCAAATCTATTTGCAGCCTTTTGTTCTACTGTATGTGTCCACCTACCTCATAGAATGGTAAAGATTAGGTAAAATATTACATTGAAAATATTATAAAGTTGATAGCACCCTCACATATATCTTCTTATTTTAGAAGTTCTTTCTAAATGTGTTCTTATCTCTCACATACTGCACAAAAATTATTACTGTAGGCTTTCCATGATGGCTAAAATTATAACGGGAACATTTTCTTTCAAAACTCTTCCAAATGTCACTAAGAGTGTTCATCCGACTGATGTGCCTGGGATTGAAGCTGAGGTATCATTAAGACCAATAGAGTTGTATGGTAGAAGTTGTAAGATTCAGTATTTGCCAGGTGAATATCCTCTGGATTTGATACTATTTTGGCTCTAGAATGAGAACCAGAAAAAATCAGGGAATGAAAATGATCTTGTATTCAGTATAGAAACAGAGTGGAGACAAAGAGTAAGCTCTATTTTCAGTTTCTTCAAATGGTTTTAATTCAATCACTGGAAAAGATTGAAATAGATATAAGCTTTAAAATATGCATAGAACTGTAGTCATTCATTCAAAGATTCATTTATTAATTTACTAACTATTTATTGTGGACCTACTGTGCTCCAGGCACAACAGAAGACACTGGGTAAATGTAGGACATAAGAGACAGTACATGCCTCATTGAATTAACAATTTGTTAGGTGAGACACACATTTAAAAAAACTTATACACACACAATTAAGACTTATCAACTTTGAAAAATTATATCCACGAGAAGAGAATGGTAACTTGAAGCAAATATTTGAATTCTAAAGAATTGCATAGGACAAAAGCACTATCTTGTTCATCATTGTACCCCCAAGAAACAGGCCTGTGCCCAGCATGTAGTGCTCAATAATGTTTTTTTAAGTTGACCCAAAATGTAAATATTGAATTTGGTGGGGAACTTGTTAAACAGTAAATGCGTATTTTAGTGATATAAAATAAATATAGCATATTTATGAACAAAAATATTCATACACAATAATTCCTTGATTATAATAGTAATATTTGAAATAAAGGAGAAGAAACAAAGAGTGTTGTTTAATGGACTGTGAGGAGGAAAATCTAACCACAACAGCCACTGAAGACTAGTGGATATATGCCCTCTTGAAAATTCAAACCCTTAAAAAATGCAAGGAAGCAAGTCTGTACAGTTCTCATGATATATTCCCTCAAATGTTATCCTATTGCCACTTGGTCTGTAATTACTTTGTCTCCACCCAACTCTTTCTGAAAACAAATATTTCAAGTTTTCAACCAGATTGAGGACAACGTGAGCGAATGAGATGATTTTCTGCTTTCCATTTCATTTCTTCAATATCCATCCACAATAAGCTCTTTCAAAAAGGACTCAGCATGAGGCATTTGTATTACTTCCCAAAACCAGCATCTCTCAAGAACCTCCCCTCCCCTCCCCTCCCCTCCCCTCCCCTCCCCTCCCCTCCCCTCTCTTCTCCTCTTTCCTTCTCATCTTTCTGGCCTTTGAAAGTTATTTTATTTTATTTTTTCTGCTTTGTATTTTTGTTTCATTTTTTCTATTCAACTTTTTAAATTATTATTACTTTGTATATTCCATTTTTTACTCAAATTACTTATTTATTTTTCTAGCTCTTGTACAGTTAGTCTTTTATCATTTTTATTATTATTCTATTATACTTTATTCCTTATCTCTTTTTATTGCTTTCTTTCCTTCTGCTCCTGATTTTTTTAAAGGCAAACCAGACAACTGAAAAAATATAGAATAAGAGGAACCAAATGTCAAAAGGGAACTTTACCACACACACACCACAAAATAAAATTCTAGAATACAAAGAGAAGGTAGCCAAATAAGTTCTTCAAGATAAACAATGCCTAGATACCAACAAAAATCTAATGAACAAATTAAAAAACAAAAGGAGATGCATTAAGTGGAACAACTGATAAATGATGCACAAACAAATATCATGATCAACTTAATGAAGTGAAAGAAAAGATAAAGGATTTTAAGAAGACACTATGGAAATATACTAAGAAATTATAAACATACATGAAAAGGTAATGGATATGATGGTGATGAGTGGCACATTGCAAGAAACGAAAAATATGCTGGAAGCACATAACAGCCAATTTGAAGAGGCAGAGAAAAGAATCAGTGATTTTGAAGAAAGTACATCTGAAATCAGACAGATAGTAGAACAGATAGATAAAAAGATAGAATTAATCCAGCAGGAACTCAGGGATTTGAATGACAATACAAAATGCACAAACATTCTCATTATAAGCATCACAGAAGAAGAAGAAAAAAAAAGGGAGCAGAAGGAGGAAATAATGACTGGAAATTTCACAAATTTTTGAGGGACATGGGAATACATGTCCGAGACTTGCAAAACACCCCAATCAGTATAAAGCCTAACTTGCCTACTCTGAGACACATACATATCAAATTTTCTAATGTTCAAGACAAAGAGAGAATTCTGAAAGCAGCAAGAGAAAGAGATTCATCACATACAAGGGAAGCTTGAGAAGATCAAATGCTGATTTCTCATTTGAATCCATGGAGGCAAGAAGGCAGTGGTATGAAATAGTTAAGCTGTTAAAATAAAAACTCTTAGCCAAGAATTCTGTATCCAATAAAGCTGACATTCAAAATGAGGGAGAGTTCAAAATATTCACAAAGAGAAATTAAGAGAGTTTGTTAACCAGAAACATGTCCTCAAGAAATTCTAAAGGGAGTTCTGCAAGTTGAAAGGAAAAAACAGGAGAGAGACAGTTGGAAAAGACTGTAGGAAGGAAGAGTATATGTAAGAATAACTTAAAAGATCTCAGAAAGCTTGCAACTCTAGCAGGAGAGGATCATTGGTGGGGGGGTGGAGTCAGTAATGGGTGGATGTGTAAGTAAGGATGCACTGTCAGCATACCTCTAACATATATGATTATGTTCAAGTGTTCAAGGGGCATTGTCTGAGTGGGTGGAGATCCACACAATATTGAAAGAATAGTGAATTACCATCCTGGGGGCTCCAAGCTACTTTTTCTAATAGAACAACAAGAATCACTGTAGTACAAGGACTGTGCATATGAAGGAAGACAGACCATTATTCCAGGTCCTTGATATTGATGATTGTACTTCTGAACCTTTTCTTGTAAAATCGAAACATAGCTTAATATTATATATTGCCTAGGCTTTATCTCCTGAAAACCTCCTTGTTGCTCTCTCTAAGCCAAACTCAGCATATAAATTCACTACCTTCCCCCTCCCCACCTAATGTGGGACATGATTCCCAGGGATGAGCCTCCCTAGCAACAAGGGATTATTACCAAGCACTAACTAACAATGCATTTGGAAAAGATCTTGGCCTTACAGGGGAAATATTAAATACAAATGAGTTTTAATTGCAAAGAGATTTCAAAGTGAATCAGAAGATCTATCTAGAGATTAGACTTCGGCACATCTCAGTAGCATCTCATTTACTGCCACAGTAAATATTGCTTCAGTTGCCATACTTCTGAAGGCTCTAGAGACGTCCAAACATGATAAACAGGGCAAACAACCTTAGTAATTTGATTCTATAAGAGCGGGCTTCTCTCTGAAATTTATGCTCCCCAGTGTAAGAGAGTTAGACTCATTTATAGTTTCCCTACACATGGCTCATCTGCCCCTTTCATTGGAACCTATAATTAGCAGTGTACTTGTGAAATATATGTTCCAGAGACTTAAATCTTTTGTTTGTTCATGTGCCAGTTTAAGCCCTGAATCTAAGCAGCCACACCTTATCTCCAAATTAATTGGATTCACCGAGAACAACTAAAAAGGAGTTGATGATGGACAAAGCCAATCCAAGGAAAAGATAGTGTCTGCAACTGCAAGTAAGATACTTCCATCCTTCTGCTTCATGGGACCTAAGCCCCTCACAAATAGAAACAGAGTGGACATCACCATCCCAAAATCCTCAAGATTGGGGAATAAACAATGGATTAAAGTAGACTTACTTTTATTCCATTATAGACTTATTTTTCTAGCAATAGGAAGAACTTTTATCATTTGTATGGAGACATAACCATTGGGGATTTTGGGAGAGGGAGAAGGAAGAATAGGAATAATATGGGGAATTTTTGAGACAGTGGCATTGTCGTGCATGACATTGCAATGATGGATACACACCATTATATATTTTATCATAACCTACAATATTGTGTTGGATAGATTTTAAACTGAAATATAAACTATAGTCCACAGGGAAGTGGACTTGGCCCAGTGGACATGGCGTCCATCTACCATATGGGACGTCCGCGGTTCAAACCCTGGGCCTCCTTGACCCATGCAGAGCTGGCCCACACGCAGTGCTGATGCACGCAAAGAGTACTATGCCACGCAGGGGTGCCCCCCACATAGGAAAGCCCCATGCACAAGGAGTGCATCCCATAAGGAGAGCCATCCAGCCTGAAAGAAAGTACAGCCTGCCCAGGAATGGCACCGCACACACAGAGAGCTGACGCAGCAAGACGATGCAACAACAACAACAACAACAACAAAAGAAACACAGATTCCCATGCCACTGACAATAACAGAAGTGGACAAAAAGAAGAATGCACAGCAAATGGGCACAGAGAACAGACAACTGGGGTGGTGGGGGTGGGAAGGGGAGAGAAATAAATAAAACAAATCTTTAAAAAAATATATATATATAGTCCACAGTTGGTGGCTGTTTCAGTACGTGTTCATCAGTTGTAACAAATGAACTGCAGCAGTGAAGGATGTTGTTGATGTAGCAGAGTGTGGGAGGGAATGGAGGTTGGGCATATGGGAATCCCTTTTATTTTTTATGTAACATTTATGTAATCTAAAGCTTTTTTAAAAATGGAAAAATAAAATAAAAATAAGAAAAATAATTCAAATTTCCCTGTGATTTCTCTGTTTACATATTGTAAGAATTAAATGTTTCCCATATTTCTATCAAGAGTTGATGTTGGATAGTTTAAAGAATACATAATTGAAAAGATGCTGACATAAAGAAAGCTGTGATATACCAGAAATACTACAAATTCTGTTACAACATGCTGGGTTTTCAATGATTTATGAAGGTGGGTGTTATGAAGTAGAGTTAATTCAATGTAATATAGAATTGCCCAGTGTACAAAAACTTTCTATAACCATCCCTTATACTCCAAGCTGCATATAAAACTGTTTGCTCTTCATTAGGCATACAGAATTATCTGGCTTTACCTAGATAAAATAACCCTAAAATGAACTCAGTTCTCCATGTTCAATCTATAACCTCCTGGATTATCACTTTGGTTTTTACATCCAGGGTGGTAGAAAAAAGTCAGTGTTAATGGAAAGACGTATTTGCGTAGGAATTTCTCTTGATGGAGAGAACTATCTTGCCCATTTGAAAAATTCCTCTCTCCTCTCAAAATCTATGTGTGTCAATCCATCCATTGGTACCTGATTAATCAATGATTACCATAAGTATGGGCATCATGAACAAAAGTTTTAGAATGTGGTCATGTCTCACCATGTTTCTGGTATTGCAGAAATAATGACAAAAATTTTATCCATACTGGCCCCTTTTGATACTTCTGATGTCTTCTGAAACTCTAAGAAAGCAACCTTCATCTCTTTAAATTACCCACATGCAAGTGTATATATTTATGCAAATGTACAGTTGAATGCATATGTATGCATACATGTATGTGTAGGTATTTGCGTAACCAGGTTACTTTATGTAAGATTAGGTTTGCAAGTTTGCATGAATCTTTGAGGATATGTATATTTCCACATATACATGTACCAATTGCATGCACAAACACTTACACCTATGGATGTACATGATGGCATTTCATTTCTTTACACACATATGTATTTATCTTATATTATGTTATTTATAGATTCTTTTAAATACTCTAATACTTGTCCCTAACTCATTCTTCTAAGCCTTTTAGGTCAAGGACATTATTACATCTAATAGACACAGATAAAAATTGCCTTGTGCTAAAATTGGTAATATATGACCAAAGGGACTCTGCAACTTTGCAGCTTTTACAAAGAGCCAGAATTTCTTTTCTTAGGTTAGAGACTAATGGAAATACCCAACACATCATCATTTCCAGGTTTTATGCATTTTTTTAGGTATACTATTTTATTGTGAAAAATAGTTAAAACAATGTGAATACCATGTTTTTCCCCTCAAAGTCCTCCATGCGGCCATTCCATGTAAGAGATTTGGTGAGAGGAAATAACAAATTCAGTCAGAGTTCTGATATCTATCATCAGACAAAGATGATAACCAATATTTAAGCACTAAATCCTTGAAGTGTGAATATCATCTATATGAAAAGTCATCAATATAAAATATGGTTAACTTAGTTTAATGATGAATTGCATCACTGAACATGTTTTAGGAAGAATTTACACCATGCAGGAATGCTAAAGGAAGATACTAACTGAAGTGATTGTAGAAATTTGTATATTATGTTCATTTATCTCAAGGGAATTTTTTTATCATTAAACCAAAAGCACATGCCCTATCAGAAATATAAAAATATGCACCACATTAATTTATATATATCATATAGTACATACATAATATACATTATATAATGTATGCATTATATGTGTACATATATCTGAAACAGCTAACAGTTCTTTCCAAATTTTGTGAATTGTTCAATGGATTTGGTTCTCAGCACAACAAATAGAACAAATATCCTAAGGACCACATCACATTTCAAAAAGCACACTGATCATTCACAAAACTCCCAACTGCAAACTTAGAGGGATCTTTAAACATCACAGGAATCTGCAGAGATATAATACATCAACCATTTTCTTCAAGTCGGAGTCTGTCAAAAGCTTGGTAGTGATTCTAGCATCCACCACAGCTTTGCGCATGGCACGCAATGTCTTTAGTTCCAGACAGCAATAAATAACAACGTAGGGCATGAACTCTGCTGCCCTCAACACTTTCAGTGCTTGTGGGTTGAAATCCAAATTGCCAGTTCTTCCAGTTTGGATAACTTAAGAATAGAACCAATCTTGGTTCCATAGAGAAATCCCCCTGTTCCAAATACTTTCCAGCTTTAATATCTACTTCCATTTCAGATGGTGATACAAATTTATATGCCTGTCCATCTTTTGGTTTCCATGAATTAAATGGCACTGTACTTCCAAATTTATGATATTCAGTACTCTGAACCTGTTTTTCAAGTTTCTTCAGCCCACACCTTGGGCTCCTATCAGTATTAATGTCTTTCTCTGGAGGGGGGAATTTTGGCTACCTCTCCATATATCTGCATGTAATGATGACACATTTCTGCATGTCTGGGGGCAAAATACATCACTTTTTTTTTACTACTTAGGATTCCACAGAAAGATCTTGAGTTGTCCCCATCAACAAATAGCTTTCTCTTCTCTTCCAGGATCGCCAGGAATGAGACAAGTGCTTCCTTCCTTTTTTACGTGGTTAGTGTGCCATCAACTTGAATCTTCTCTGTTTACAGTCTGAAGAATTTCTCCTTTTGAACAATCCTGTTCCTTTGCAGGGTATAATGTTACCATTGTATGGATAATAATCAAAATGACATTTTACAAATACCTGAAAGTGAGGCTCTGAGTATACCAGCCAGTTCTGCCACATTTTCATCCCCATTTATTAGAGGAGTGATACCTTCAAGAATTTCATTAATTGGAACTTATTGTCATTGGCACGTTCGAGTTTTAAACTTGTACTTTTCAAGAGTGTTAACAAGTGATTTCACAATAGAATTTTCCATAATCCCCTTGAGGAAAATTAGAACAATTCTGTTCCTGTGGATGAAGGGAGCTCCATAAGGTAATTTAACACTTGTTGCATTGCGGCTTGCCACTGTTCTCCATCAGGCGCAGGCACCGCAGAGCAGCCCCATGTACAAATTCAGAGCTCCTGGCAGGGAATTGGAAATGCTTATCTCTGCCCCCTTCCAAGCATCCTACTGCATCCTGGCTAGGCCGGCCAAACCCTCAACTTCCAGCCTTTAATTAATTTATATCCAAATTTTTCTTTCCCAGGCTCTAATTTAGGCTTACATTTCTCTTGGCTATTTTCCCCCCTTTTTTGTTTTTGTTTTTGTTTTGGCTCTCCAGAGTGTGGGAAAATAGCTTGAATTTGAATGTGGGACCTTGGCTTGAAGTTGAAACATTTCCACAACGCAGATGATGAGCAGGCTTAGGAACACCAGGCCTTCACTAGACGGAACACTGTCTGGTCAGCATGAAAATTGTTTGCCTGAGAAGGCGTTTGAACTTTGTATGACCTGTTCCCTATTATTGTAGATGTTGCAGTTCTGATAGTGAACAACTGCTTGGTAATTTCTAATAAACACAATGTGGAAACTAGGGTTGAGGCTCTCAGTTCCAGAAGCTGTGAGTCCCCTGGTCCCATCTTTATTTCTTTTGTGTCTTTCTTTCTGTCCTTTATTTCTTAAGTTTTGTATCACCTTCCCTTGGAGGGAATCTATTGCTGAGCTGATCTCAGCACAAGAGCTCAGGAATCTCACTAGCTGTGTTACTCTAGCTTATGGTCCCTAATGTATTGCCCTCACATTGCCATTTTCTGAACTTGAGGTCAAAGCACCTAGTTTCCTGCTCAATGCTACTTTTTAGTTGTGAATGTGTGTATGTTCCTGAACCTCAATGTCCTTATCTTCAAGATGGGAATAATTGCAGATGATTCAAATGGAAAAAACAAAAAACAAAAAATGAGAAAACTTAATTGGAAAAAGTAATAAAAATCTGTAGAAATTCAAAATATTTGACTATACTATATCTTAAGCAGAATCCCACTCCCAAAGAAATCATTCCTACAGTTGCTTTAAGAATTAGCCATTGGCCTTCCTTAACTTTCTTCTTCCTCTTGCTTTTCCCTCTGGGAACTACCTTTGCTATGTGGTCTTGGACTCAGTTCTGGCTCTGCCTTTGATTGGCTTGACATCTAGTCCTACCCATATTCTCCATAGATCGTTGTCACGCCCAACCTCCCCTGGGATACCTCCCCCATATCCAGATCAGGCAGGTCTTTCTGGCCATAGTTGCCAGGTTGAGTCCTTCATTTTCAGCTACTCAGCTTTTCCTGACATATGAATTCTCACCAAATTACTATCAGCCTAGTTGTGTGAGCCACTCATCTAATAACAGTATCCTTGATCATTTCGTACTCATAAGGACTCTTGAGTAGGTTGCCAGAGGAAATAAATGACCATGGATTCCCCCTTATAAGCAATCCAGATTCATTTAGGTGACGGAAGCTTAATACTTCTCATTGCTTACATAGACTCTGTGAGTTATGATTCTTTCTTCCTCAAATGTGAAAAAGTGATAGGTAAACAACCATACTGTGCTGAAGAAGTCTATTCACAAAAGCTGAGAAAAGACTGATTTTGCAAAATCAGCACTCAGGCTTACCACTAAGCAATTTAGAGGTGAGGTTTCCTGTTCTTTGGCCATAGTGACCTCACTTTCCCCCTGAGAAGAATTGTATTCTAGTTTCCATGAAATTAAATAAAGATTGAGTTATTTCTATATAAAAATTGTTTATATGTCATAACATTTACAATGTTCTAGCTATAGTTTCAAGTCCTGTCATAAGTTCCTCCTCTTAATATATATAAATATAACTATCTGTCAATAAAGAATTAGAGCATGTCTTTTGTAAAAGGAAGTTAATAGAGAATAAATAAGTCATGGATAAAAGACTAGAATAGAAGTTATTTTATTTCTCTGCTTGCTTTCTGCCATCACATTTCAGGGCCCTGGTAGAGGTAGCCATTGCTATCCCTATAGTCTTGACAAAGCTTATTTATGTAAATAGTGACAGGTCTTAGAAATATGGGCAGTTCTTGCTAAGTTGTTATGTACTTCAGGGCCACTTTCTTCTTTAATTTCTACTACATCCTTATGAGGAATGAACCATGCATTTTCATTTTAGGAGTCTTAGAGCAGATAAACAAATTAACACCATTGTATCTCAATCACACAATGGTAACAAAAAGAACAGTTAAACTATGAATTTTTATTATTGTTATTGCAGTCATTATACTTTGAAATAACAAATTGTAGCAATTCACTTTATTGAATTATGTGATTCTTATTTTCCTTTAAATCAATTTCTATTGACTGCTTTATTTCTCAGTATTTCTTTCCTGTTTCTTTTCATGTCTTATATATTTTTGTTGAAAACTGAACATTCTAGATGATAATTTTAGCACTTCTGTATCTTGACTTTTTTCTGGATTGTTGCTGTTATTGCTTTTTTTTTATGGTTTATTTTGTTTATTTCTTCTCACAACCTTTTTGTTTCACATGTTCTGTGTCTGTTTGTTTTCCTTACTACATTAGGAAGCTTTGGGAGCTGAACCCAGGGTCTCTGATATGGGAGGGAGGTTCCTAAATACTTGAACCACGTCCATTCCCTGTTTTGTTGTGTCTCTCATTCTGTTCTTCTCCCCACATCTTATTGCGTCATCGTGTTGCATCAAATCACAGCACCTGCTGGTCATGCCATATTGGTGTCTTCTTTGGGAGGCACTGGGACTTCCCATGTGGTAGGTGGGAGTCCAGTCTTCTGAGCCACATCCACTTCCTGCTTTTGAATTCTAATAACTTTCCTGGACTATGGACTTTGTTTCCCTTGTGGTGTTTGGTCACCAATGTCTCTGCTCTGATTATTTATTCCTATTTTTACTTTTTAGCATATGTTCCTAAGGTGTCACTCCCATGTCTGTATAGTTTAAACATCAGCAAATAATGTTAGCATAGTTTGTGCTCAATCACTTTGATCCAGTAATATTTCTACCCACTGCCAGTGAATCTGTATGAATTGGGGTTGATCCAAAGACCAGCCAGTACTCAAATTTACTGTGACTTTTACTTTCCAGTGGACTCTCTTAGATTTTTCTTACATATGCACATAGTTTTCCAGTCAGCCATGGATAAGTAGAGAGTAGCTCTATTCCAGCTCTCTCAATTCCAGGATCTCTCTAAGTTTCTGTACTTGTTCCAACCTGGACCATGCCCAATGGCTAGCAGATTGTGGATTTTCCTATTTTTACTGATAATTGCTGTGGATATTCACCCTTGACTCTAACTCATCATATCTGTTCCCTATGACAGAAAGACTTCTGGTTTTCAAGCCCAACCCCATCGTGGTAACACTACAGTTCACAAGGACCATTCTGGGTGGTGGAGGTATGGAAGCAGCCCCAGACAAGAAAGTCACAGTCTCCCAATTTTTAAACAAAAGTCGAGCAGGTTTTTTTCATTAATAAATTCTTTTCATTTTGTTGCTTGACTTGGTCAATTTTCAAGGCCCTGAAATGGCTGTTTTGACAATTTTATCCAGTTTTATTTTTGTATTTTAGGGTAGATTTTCTGGCTTCTTTACTCTGCTGTAACTGGAAGTCTAACACGTAGCCCATATTCTGATGCAATAATAATGATAATGCAGACTGTTTGAAACTTGCACAAACCATTGCATTTTAGTTTTTTTTCACTGATGGTATATAGTCTCATTTTGACCAAAGTTCTATCATTCACAAAATGTTGATAGCATCATTTTGGAAACAGTGATAGGAAAAAAAATTCACCTCATTTCAAACTAACTTCTTAGTCTTTCTCTAACTCTAATGGTAAAATATATAATTCATACAAAAATCAATTATGACATAGTTAAGGCATTGTTAGATATTAAAAGGTTAATGATCACTAAGGAATTAGATGAACACATAAGATTCAGAAAAATAATGTAATTTCTTTTTTTTTTTTTAAGAAGAGTGTTCTTGCTTGGCCTTAGGAAATCCAATAGGCTCTCTTTCAATGAATAAAAAGAAGGTCAGTATTGAGTAGGTGGAAGATCAAAATGAATGAATAGATTTAGAGCCTGAGATAGTTGGTCAGAACTAGGAAATCAACTTTATTTTATATTTCATTACAGGAATTGTGGGGATGAATAAATCTTAAGGAAAGTTTAGACACAATTCAAATAGTAGACAAATCTACAAAATAGAAGACAAACAAACAAACAAAAAAACATTTCAGAAGGCCTAAAGACCAGAATCTGAGCCCAGAAGAGGTTGTACAGGGAGATACTTAATACAGCATTCCTGAACCTACAAGATTCTAAAACTTACCTAATGTCCAAACCAAATTAGAAAGAATTTTAGCTTTTTCATCCATACTTGAGAATCATATCATGACTGATAACAAGAGAATAAACAATTCAGTAGGAGTAGACTGTAGTCAAAGAGGAGTTATATTTTCAAGGTCGTAATCCCAGATGTTAGTCACTAAAACCAGGAGAAACCAACAAAGGTCTTCATCTCAGAATCAGGCTGTAAAATGTATGTTAGTAATGATTCATGTGTTCCTTGCCTATTTCCTGCATCAGGATATTAACTCCTCAGGGCAGAGAAAAGGTGTGTTCCATCTCTCTACTCCATGCTCCCTGCACAGGGCTTGGAACTGGGTAAATGCTGCAATATTTTTTGTTTTGAATATCTTAGAAAAATTGAGACAGAGTGTCTAACAGATAAGACACTGGTGTAAACCACCATTACATATATGCAACATATGTCAGGCTTTTCTTTTCTTTATTCTGAGGATTTTAATTTCTGTTATTTTTATTTTCCCTCAGTTTTTGTGCTGCCCCTAATCCATGCACCCCCAAATGTGAAAGATTCAGAGTCATTCAGCCATCAATGAACTGTTTGCCAATATGTGAATGTTCCTAATATATTTATCTTTAATATTATATTTTTGATGATTTTAACCAAGATCAAATCAATTAATAAAACTCACTCTTTATCTCATTGTGATACTTACATTTCTAAAAGAAAATTAGGCAATCTGCCTCGTGGAGCTCCTATACTGCTATGCTATCTTGGGATCATTAGTGTTAATGATCACAATCATCTCCAAAATGGCAACTTTATAAGACCATCAGAGATGAGATGAGGTCTTGAAGAGAAGGCACTTGGCCAGTAGGTCTTAATGGGATACAGAAATGCAAGGGCTCAGCATAGTTGGTTAGAAGAGAATGAATGAGATCATTGGGATATATAGCATATGGAAACTATCCACAATCTTTATTTCTGTTGGAAATGATATTTTATTAACCACTAGGTGACGATATCATCTCTGGGAATAAGAAGCAAGGGATTCTCTTTCTTAAAGATCATTGGGGGCACCTGAGATTGCAATAGCTGATACCCTAAGCATGGATGGATCATCGACTTCTTAGGCTCAGGACTGTTAGTACAGATTTATGGACCTACTAGTACTATGTTTTCTCTGAGCTCTCAAGTCAGGGTGATTCAAAAGGAGGTAGAACATAACAAGACTCTTCAAGGATAGGAGTTTAACACTTTTTTGTTTATAACATATTATGACAAGATGAACACTTACATATTCCAATTAGACATGTCCCAGGTGTGAGCTACCCCTTATACCCCCCTACACCCAAAACTACACAGTTACCCTCCTCTGCCATATTTCTCAAAAAAATCACAACATTGTAGTTTCAACCACAGACCTTCAAATTCCCAGAGTTCACTTGTTCTTTCCCCCAACCCTTCCCCCATTCCAAGTATAGTCCAACCCAACCCTCCCAACCTTCACCCCCTCACACCAGTACCACTGAACCCAATCACATCACTATACCACTGTCGCACCCATCCACTGCCCAACCACTCCCTTCCACATTATCATACATTTTGCTCATAAGAGCGTTAGCTCATTACCCTCTATGCCCTTTCTGTCTCTTGTAAACCTATGTTTCAGACTTTATTTATGTGCGTCTGCTTAATTTGATTAAGTGATATCAGAGAGGTCATGTAATATTTGTCCTTCAGTGCTTGGCTTACTTCAGTCAACATGAGGTCTTCAAGATTCATCCATGTAATCCCATGCCTTAATACTGCAAATATACTACCTCCCCCTGGTGTGGGACATGACTCCTAGGGATGAACCTTTTGGCCCTGAGGAATTAATAATACTAAGTGCCAACTAGCAATGCATCCTCAAAAGACCTTGACCAAATGTAGGAAATGGTAAAAACGAATGAGTTATTATGGCTAAGAGATTTCAAAGTGAATGGGAAAGTCATTCCAGAGATTATGCTTATGCATTTCTCAGCAGGATTTCATTGACTGCCACAGTAAACAGTGTCTCAAATAGGGGGGCTCCTGAAGGCTCTAGAGACATCCAGACACTAGAAACAGAAGAGGCAGCCTCAAGAATTTGGCACCCAGTAAGTGGGGTTTACTTTGGATTTTATGTTCCCCAGTGTGACAGAGTTAGACTCATTTATAGGTTCTCTACACATGACTCTTCTGCCTCTTTTATTTGAACCCATAATTAGCACTATACTTGTTAAATATATGTCCCAGAGACTTAATCTTTGATCTGACCATGGGTCTGTTGAACCTTGAAGCTCAGGAGAATTGCAACACCTACTTTCCATGTCATTGGATACACCAAGGACAACTGAGAAGGAGATAATGATGAAAAAAGCCCATACCAAAGAACAGAGTATCTGCAACTGTAAACCCCATACTTCCACCCATCTGCCCCGTGGGATCTATGCCCCCTCTCAGTTAGAAACAGAGTGGATATTCCCATCCCCAAAAACACAAGATTGGGGAATGAACATGAACTAAAGTAGACTTATTTTTCTTCTACTATAAACTTATTGTTATTCTAGCAATGGAAGAACTTTTATAATTGTGGGAGGCAGTGGCCACCAGAAGTTATGAGCAGAGAAAGAGGGAAAAATAGGTGCAATATGGGGGGAATTTTCAGGACACTGGAATTGTCCTGAATGGCATTACCATGACAGATACAGGCCATTATATATTTTATCACAATTTATATAATTGCACGAGATAGAATATAAACTATAATGTAAACTATAATCCACAGTTAATGGCAATGCTTAAAGGTGAATTGCTTTGTGTCTCCTGTTTTTTGGCTTTCTGAATAGGAATGTTTATTGCAGTTAATGTCTGTTCAACTACTTTATGTTGAAAGTGTTGGGGACAGAAATTTTGTTTAGGCTTGTAGGTCAATGCATCGTGAGGACCCACATTCAAACTTGATATAGGAACTGTAATATTCTGGACTTTAAACATAATATTGTAATATAAAGAAATATTTTGAATGTCTCCCTTGATGATGAGTTTTCTTTTTCTTTTTCTTTTTTAAGTAGAAGGTAAGTAAGCAAGTATTTTATGAACAAGAACAAGGGTTAGTAAATTGTACTATTTTTTCCAGTTGTTTGCTATCTACAGTAGGCTATCCCGCTTTTTACAAGCAATGTAAGATGATTGTACTTACCAGTCCCACTGTCATCAAGCTCGACCATGTGATTTGTTTTGATTAGTTATGTGAGAGGAAAAGTAATAAGCAAATTTCTGAGCAGAAACTTGAAAAGCACCTCTGTGGTTTCTACCATTCTTTTCTCTCTGCTAGTAGCCATATATTCCTTTAGTCATGAATACTTCTTCACCTTGGATTTCAGAATGAAAGAAGTGCAACAGAGCCAGAACCACTTGGTCAGTAAAAGTGACTAATAAATAATAAAAAAAATTTTTATTCATTAAAATTTTTAAGTTAGTGTTCTATTAAAACTTGAATTGATACCCACATATGATAATAATCAAATCACTTAGAAGTTTCTGATATGTAAAAGAGTCTTATTTCCCTCAAACCCCAATTTCCATTTGCCAAATAGAGTAGGAGTCCTTATTTTATCATATTATACCCAGTTATCAGAAGCACTAACAAGTTGATCACTTCTTACTTTTTATACTCTTCTCTAGTAGATATGAGGATTCTTTATTTTTATGTCCTTCCTTTTATCTCATTAATTCTTCCCTCCATTCTGCTTTGCTAGGTCTTTCAAACTGAATTATAATTGCTAGGGTTCTTCAGGGCTCAGTTCGGGCCTGTCTTGCCTCTGTATTTATTCTTTTCCCCTAAATGCTATTTCCATCTTCGTAAGTTTAAATACCATCCAAATGCTAATAACTTGCAAAATTACATTTCTAAATGTCAAACTCAATAATCCAAATGAAAAGTCAACCTCATCCTTTGATGCCTTAGAGACATTTCAAACCAAAAGTGTTAATAACACTATATTTTATTACTTTATCATAATTATAGTTTTTAATTTTTTTATTTTTACAGAAGCTTTAGATTACATAAACTTTACATAAAAAATATAGACAGATTCCCATATACCCCACCACCTCCCCCTAAAATACTTTCCCACATTAACAACATCTTTCATTAGTGTGGTACATTTGTTAAAATTGATTAACATATATTGAAATATTGCTACTAACCACGGTCTATAGTTCACATTATAGTTTGCACTTTCTACCATACAATTTTATGGGTTTTGACAAAATGTTTAACGGCTTGTATCCGTCATTGCAATGTCATGCAGGATAGTTACAATGTCTCCAAAATGCCCCATGTTGTACCTATTCTTCCCTCTCCCCCCCCTTATTCTCTGGTTAACCACTGCCTTTATAACAGTGATACAAGTTCTTCCATTGTTAGAATAATAATAAGTCTACTTTAGTACAAGGTTGCATTTCCCCCCATGTTTGTTAATTATTCAATCTTGAGGATTGGGGGTTAGAAATAGCCACTATTTTTTTTTTAAGGGGGACCTCTCCTATATGGAAAACCAGTAGTCAAATCCTGAGCCACATCAGCCCTGGGATTTTTTATTTGTTTTGCTTGCTTGTTTTCATTTTTTTCATGAGGCACCAGAAACAGAACCTGGGACCTCCCATGTGGGAGGTGGGTGCTGAACTGCTTGAGCCACATTGACTCCCTACTATTTTTTTTTAATTTAAACAATCAAATTTTTTGAAATTGTTCTTTTAATTTAAATTTACTAATTCACTTCATACTACCTTTTCTCTCTTAAAATTTAAAATTATTAATTCACTTTACACTACCTTTTCTCTTTTTCTTCTTTTTTTCTGGTAATTACAATTTTAAAATTATTTTTATTTTTTTTTATTTTTAAAGATGCTTTAGATTACATAAATGTTACATAAAAATATAGGAAATATGATGCCTACTCTTAATAACCCTATTTTTAAATCTATTTCCCTATTTGTATTTCTCCACAATGCCAATTATTCTCATCTCACTAAATTGTGTCATCATCTGCTTACTCAAGTCCGAAGTGGGTAATCTTTTATTTTTTTCCTTTCCTTCTCTTCTCATATTCATATATAACCTGCCATAAAGTTCTTTAGTTCTATTTTTTTATAATGTCTCCATCACTTTTCCATTACTGCCATTAATTCTCATCTGAACTTCTTGAATACCTTACAACTGGCCTCCCCACTTTTCGTTTTTCTCCATGGAACCTCAGTGATGCTTTTTTTTTCATTTTCTTTCTTTAAAATTTTTATTAGAGAAGTTGTGAACTTACAAAACAATCATGCAAATGTGCAGAATTCCCATACAACACCCCTTCACTAACACATTACATTATTGTGGAATATTTATTACAGACTATGAAATACATCATCAGATGATTACCACTAATTATGGTCTATGCTCTTTAGTTTTAATCTTTAATTATGTCTCATCACTCATAAATAAAATCTAAGCTTTTGAATTGACTAACAAGGCCCTAAATAGTATTATATCTTCTATTTTGAAACTGTTATTTTTATGATATTTACCTTATTTACGGCACTGTATCTACTCTTTCAAAGGCTTTAAATATACAGAAATGCTTTTTCTGGTATAGTCTTTCCTCCATTTTTGGCATTGGTAGTTTTTTTACAAAACCCAAATATCAGCTCCCCCAGATTACCCAAGTATTAATAGACTCTCTCTCATTATATTTATCCATTTGTACTTTTGGTCTATTTTTTTCTATATGTAAAGAAGACATACAAACCTGAGAAAAGTCCATATTTTTCTTGTTGACCATTAAGTCCCATGCTATCAGCATAGTATTTGGCAACTAATAAACTCTCAATGAATGTTTTAGTTTGCCAAGGGGCTGCTGTTGCAAAGTACCAGAAACAGATTGACTTCTATAGTGAGAATTCTATTAGGGGTAACTTGTTACATTTCTGAGACTATGAAATATCCAAATCAAAGCATTGGCTGAGATGTTCTCACCAAATTCAGCTACTGCCTCACATGGTGAGGCAAGATGGCTGCCTCTCCCTGCGGAGGTCCCTCCCTCTCCCTCTCTGCTTACCATCTCCTGGAGCCTAATGGTGGGCGACCAGGCATGTGGCTTGTCTCTTCATCCTTGAGCTACTCCATGGCCCAGGCCCTCAAAGGCCTTTTCCTGTGCCTCTATGCTCTGCTGATTCCAGACTCCCAGTCCTCTTTCAGCTTCTTGGAGCTTCCCTGTTTTCCTGCTGTACTTTGTCTTACATCTCTGGACCAAAGTGGCAGCTTCCTTTCTCTGTGTCTCCTTTCTTTCTGTACTCTCAGTTTACATAAGAACCAGCAAGAGAGCAGAGATCTAACCTGTGTCATAACTCACTGATGTGGTCCAATCAAAGGAAATCTAATCCAGGGCTTTTAATTAATTTAATGCAATCAAAGGGTCTCACACTCACAGGAGTACATGTATAGAACATAATCTTTTGGAATTTAAAAATGATCTTCAAATTGTCTCAATGAATATTTATTGAATAAAGAAATGAGTAAATGAATAAAATCCCAATCTACTGTAAAGAGGAAAATATTTTAAATGATATATTATTATTTATTTTTCTAGTTTCACTGCCCTCATGTTTTGAGAGAGCAGTCCTTGCCTTCGGAACAATCTATGTTGAAGTACCACATCTACGGACTCTCTTTCACAATTGGGCTTATTATCTCCATAAGAGGAGTGAAAATTCTGGTGGCTAATATTGTTTTGTTTTTGTTTTTATTTTTTGCATTTTTTTCTTAAACAAACTTTAGATTGCATAAATGTTACATAAAAAAATACAAGGGATTCCCATATGCCCCATCCCTTCCCTCTCCCACACTTTCCTATATTAACAATGCCTTTCATTAGTGTGGTACATTTGTTACAGTTGGTGAACACATATTAAAGCATTGGTACTAACCATGGACTAGCTTACATTATACTTTGTACTTTGCCCTGCACAATGTTATAGGTTATGACAGAATGAATAATGGTCTGTATCTGTCATTGCAATGTCATGCAGGACAATTCCAATGTCCCTAAAATGCCCTAATTTATACCTATTCTTCCCTCTACCTCTGCTAAACCTCTTTGGCCACTCCTTTTATATCAATGATAAGAGTTCTTCCATTGCTAAAATAATAATAATTCTACAGTAGAATAATAATAAGTCTACTTTAGTCCATTGTTCAATCCCCAATCTTGAGGATTTTGGACAACACATTATTCCACGTATGATCTTCAAAACTACATTAAGGAACTGCAAGCAAGATGGTTAGTATTGCTTTGAAGATCATGCATGAAGCATTGTGTTGATCCATATCTATAGATCTACTGGCCTACAGTGGAACTCTCTCAGTTCCACTTTACAGGACAGCTCCTGAGCTAAGCACAAGGGATCACAGCAGAAAATATGATAAGTGCTTCCAGACCTCATGGAACTATGGAGCTAGTGAACATAATAGAAACAAAGCATACAAATGTGATAAATACCCTAAGGATTATGGTGGGAACAATACAGGGCAATATGGTGATGGGGGGGTGGTGGTGGCTAAAATCAACTTGGAATCAACAGAAGCCTCTAATTAGGAAGTCATTTTTAAGTTAAATTTTTTTTAAGATTTATTTATTTATTTCTCTCCCCTCCCCCCCTCCCACCCCAGTTGTCTATTCTCTGTGTCTATTTGCTGCATGTTCTTCTTTGTCTGCTTCTGTTATTGTCAGCGGCACAGGAATCTGTGTTTCTTTTTGTTGTGTCATCTTGTCGTGTCAGCTCTCCGTGTGTGCGGCACCATTCCTGGGCAGGCTGCACTTTCTTTCACACTGGGCAGCTCTCCTTACAGGGCACAATCATTGTGCTTGGGGCTCCGCTATGCGGGGGACACCCCTGCGTGGCATGGCACTTCTTGCGCGCATCAGCACTGTACATGGGCCAGCTCCACACGGGTCAAGGAGGCCCAGGGTTTGAACCGCGGACCTCCCATATGGTAGTCAGACGCCCTAACCACTGGGCCAAGTCCGCCGCCTAAGTTAATTTTTAAGATCTAAAAGATGGTGTACCTGTTCTTTATTTGCTGGCTCCCAGTCACATTCAATTTTTTTTGCTCTTAAGGCTGGGAGATTATAAAATACATTTCTCATACTTCTCTGACAGTTGACTTTCTGGTAAGTTCTCTCAGTGGGAAGCATTGGTGCTAGATAAGAAAGTGGGAGGAAGGGAGAAATTTTTGTTTTGTGCTGTATCAGGAGTGCTAGTGTCTTTGTGTCCTGGGATTGCAATAACTGTAACAGGACACAAGAGGGCAATAGCACCAAGGGCAGCTGAGGTTCAAGGTTCCTGACAATAGCAGCTCCAGCAGTGCAGTGGCAGGGTGAGACTTGTAAGGTTGTCCCAATGTAAAGCATCTTTTGGATTTCTGGGAATTATCTTTATTTTATTTTTACTTAACAAATATACTCTGTTCACTTCACATTTCTTTTTGAGCCCTTCCAATTTTTTTTTTTTTTTTGGTAATTATTTGTTCTACTAAATCTTTTCTATGTTGTTGTTGAAATTTTATGTATTTTTTTAATACCAGGATCCTCACAGAAACAGATGAATAGGAAGCAATCAGACTAAAAGAAAAAAGAAAACAAAGGTGCAGGGGAGGAAAGGTAGACCAAGAGGAGGAAATAATTTATGTAATGTAAGAAAGATTTTTTTTTTCTCTCAAAGAATTAAAAATTCAGTATTTCTAAATATACCTCAACCTGGAAAAACTGTCACTGGGAAAATTTTTAGTCTCAAATGCTTAATTAACCACTTCCTCACAATCTGCAATCAAAATGTTTTATAGCCAAATTCACTGAGAAAATGAAGACCACCAAAGGAGAACTTCTTCAATTCCCTTCTCTGACACTAACACATTCATATTTGAATCTTACCTTGCCTTTTCTCTTCCAGCAGAAATTGTGTCCATTTCCTATCCGTGAACTGATTTACCATGTATTTAATGCTGGCTTCTTCTTTGTATCTAAACTCACTTCACCTTTCGACTCACTCTTTCCTCTGTATGTCTTATCTCTTCCTTAATTTAATTTTCATGATTAGCACATAAACACTCTCATATATATCCCTGTACAAAATGGTTTTGTTTTCACATTATCCACCTTCTGTAATCATGTATTTTTCTTCTTCACTTTTTAGATATATTTCTTGGGTGCATACCTTCTGTTTGCATTTATTATTTATAAAGGTAAATTCTGAGCAGCAAAGATAGGAAGGAGTAAAAATGGATGAAAGAAACTGAACTTATTTTAATTATTGGGGAATTAAAGAAAATAATGCAAAATATAGCTGAATCATAAGATTCCTTTCTGTCCCTGACTATGCTATAGATATTGGGGTAAAAAATCTAGGCTGGAAAGCATCTCTTGGTTTAAAATTAAGTTATCCTGGATGGCACTAAAGAAACAATGCCTTGTGAGAAATGGTAGTAAGCTCTTTTGGTATGCCACATAATATGAAGAGATGATTCAGCTTTCCATGTCATCAGAATAATTTATAAATAATGACATTATATTAGAATGAGCATTCTAACAAATCAGTAGAGGAAAAAATACAAAAATGCTTTGTACTCATAAACATTTATGTTCCACTCATTATTTATCACATAACAACATAGTTATTTTATAATACTTATATATAATTTTATATTAGGAATCATAGCTTTAACTTTATTTGATTTTAACATTAAATTCAGTTCGGATGTATAGGAAATTGATAAAAATTTAAAAAATAAAGGGAAATCATTTTATGGTAAGAAGGCTCCAAAAGGAAGCTTTGACTCATTCCTCATTTTGAATTGCAATGATCCATTTTAACATTTTATTGTAACTTCTCCAGGGAAACCACCTCTAGGGTAGCCTCGGGGATCCAACGGGTCTTAATGAAGTAGGTAACTGAGTTCAGCAGGGTGGGCAGACTACAGTAACCATGCCCATGAAGATGTTTCACCTCAGGGGTGTGCAGTGGACAGTCCTAGCACAGGCACATAGAAACAGACAGCCAAGATGTGGGAGATACAAGTGTTGGGGCCTTTGAGCTGTTCCTCCAGAGAAATGGCCAGTATGATGCAGGGGATGATGGTACAGAACAGGATGAAGAAGACATCAGATTCCATTATCAGCATAGTGATGCATGACCTATATAGAGCCTGTTGCAATGGTGTTGGAGCAGACCAGTCAAGTCATATGCTGGAGAAGGCAGCAAGTACAAGACAGACTACTATGGTGATGGCAGTCAAATTTCAATAGGTGCAGCACTGACAGCAGCACTCTGCATGCCAAATACAACCCCAGTCCATGTCACATATGCATAGTGCAGTGGGAATCGAATGGCCACTGGGCAGTCTGGAGTCACAGCAAAGACCATGGCTGACTCCATGATGGAGAAGGAGTGGAGGGAGTGCTGCTGCAGATCACAGCACACCAGGGTCTGGGCACCTAACTTCAGCTCAACTCACACTGAGGGCAGTGTGACATGCACAGGCCCACAATCTGTCACAGCCAGGAGATCCAGGAAATAATACATGGGCTGGCGGAGCGCAGGGTCAGTTTTTACTGGATGAAAGATAGTGATTACCCAGCAGAGCCACAAGGTATCCTGTAGAAATGGGCATGAGAACCAGTGTTGAGCCCCCTCCAGGCCTAGGAGGCCCTTCAGCAGGAAGTAGAGAGGCTCAGTTGGTGCTTAGTGCGGTGGACATCCTCATTCTCAGGAGGCCTTTTCACTCTGGAAGAGGCGGCAGTGTGCTTGAAAGTTAAGAGGTGGTGAACATGAGCTCTCCCTCTCTCACTGGACACAAACCCTGTGCTGGCTGGTCTGGCCTCCTGGTGCTGTCTGTGTTCAGTGGCCTCTCTCAGTTTACCACTTCCCTCTCAAGCAACCTCAGTTCTTTCTTGCTCTCATCTCTCTCTTATTGCAAATAATTCTTGCTCAGGAAATCTCAACGAGAATTTTCCCTATTCCTATTCTTGTCCAGTTTATAAAATGTGAGAGAACTGCCTGAAGAAAAATCTATATACCTCATCCTTAACAGAGTACTCAGATTGTCACAAAATCTGCTACTCCTAAGTTGTCTTCTTTGTATGGCATTTCTTCTTCAAGCTTCTCACTTCCTGTAGATGATATCTGCAGGCAAATTGAGGATGCCTGTAGAGAACTTCCTCGTCCAATCTATGCTCTATCTCACCTGATTATTTTCATTATGCGAGTCTCTCCATGTGCCCATATAATCAGAAGTGATATACTGTTCCTCTTCAAACTCAAAGAATCTCCTGACTCTCACTAGCCAGTACTTCACCCCTTGGGCTTCTCCTCAGACCCCTAAGAATCCTGTTCATGCTCTCACCATGTCATACAAATTCAGCCTATGTTGTGTACAATGTTAAAGTTGCTACCTTTACCCTGATTACTGGGATTTCTTTTTCTCTGAAACTAATATCAAAGTATATTAACATACACGCTTCCATGGTTTTTTTATTTATGTTTTCTTTTTCCCCCAACTTTTCAGGTATGCCTCCTCAGAAATCCACCTGGAAACTTGACACAATTTATACAACCTTAATAAATTAGGTAAACTTATTAGAGCAATGTCTCCTACACAGATGTTGTGAAACATAACAGATGAGGACACATAAAAAGTAAGTGGGGAGAGAATTTTCTAAGACTAAACGCTGGGCAAATCCAACATTTGGGTCAAGAAGAGGAGAATCCAGCAAAAGAAACTGAGGAAAAAATTCCAGTTAGATGGGAAGAAAACCAGGAAACTATAGTTTTATATGAGGTTCAATAGAGGTTAATCAGGTGTGACTAATATTGCTAAGAGACCATAAGTATTCATAATATGTAAGAGGCCATAAGTAATAAGAACTTAGTTGAACAAGTGACACAAGGACTAAGCAATGTGGAAATCGTTGTTGATCTTGACAGTAGAAGTTTCTTTGGAGTAGAGAGGAATAAAATCTGATTCTAATGTCTTCTTAATGAAAAGAAGGAAAATGAGGGAACAGATGGACCAGGGCAGTGGAGTACAATTCTAGGCAATGCTGAAGTTTATTAAGTGTACCAATCAGCATTTCAGCATCTTTACTACTGTCTACATAAGGCAGCTCAAAAGCAGAAGAATCAATGTAGAAAGTTGTACATAATGAAGTTGAACTTAAGGTAGGTTAGCATGAAAGAAATTAAGCATGTACACAAAAGAGTGATTATGATGATGTACTATGGAGCCTAAATTGGGTAAAAAGAAAAGTTAAAACATTAGAGCATGATAAACAGTGAAAAGGGATCATTTATCTCACTGATGGGTATGAGACTGTATTGATGATTTAAGGAAAAGGATATAATCCTAGAGAGGAGGTAAAGAGCTGAGAGCAATGTCTGTGATTGGATCAACTGAGTGAATACTGAAATCACTAAGAATTATGTCTGAATTAGTAGTGGAAAGATTAAAAGGGGTTAATGCTAAAATCTTCAGTCAATAAAGTAGTGTGATTGGAAAGGTGGTTGGTGTATGCGGCAGGTAGGAATAGTGGTGACAAGGTATGCTGGCATGCCCTTGGGAAGAATGGGGAGGAGGAGGAAGGGAGAAAGGTGCTCTGCAGAACCAGCATCAGCTCTACATCACTCTGACAAGGGAGGGAAAGAACTGTCTGCATTTATGCTCTCCATTTCTACACCCCTCAGTTCTCTAGTCAACCATGTGTGCTCTGGCTACATAATTTAACAAAAAGCACTTAGCTAAAACCATGCTACTTAAATTCACCAGGAACCTCTAGGGGGCAAATCTAATGGAGTGTCTTATCATATCTGCAACAGTTGATTTATGGTCACACTCTCCTTTTATTAAGCTCTAACTTAGAATTTTTCATTCCGGTATCTGTTGGTTTGCTTTTGATTTCTATGACAGCTTCTCATCAATCACCTTTATATAAATATTATATATACTTCATGTATTATATTTAGAGAAATTATTTATGTATTCATATTTTTATGTACTTGTCTATAATACATATTTGCATATTACATGGTATTTTGAAATTTATTTCCATATCTCTTTTGTATATGTGTATTCTTAATTTATGATTGTTTAATGTACTTTTTTTTTTAACCAACTGGAATGTGATTCATTATGACTTGTGGACTTCAGTACAATGTCTAATCCATGGTAGGCATCATTGTATGTTTGTTGCAAGCAAAATCAAATGAATGAATAAATTTGTAAAGTGCTCACCTTGTCATGACTAGCTGTGTCTAGAGTTCTGGGCTGAGTCTCGTGTTGACTGACTTCAAAGTGAAAAAAAAAAGGACATGGAGAGAGATATGGTGAAAGCAAGTAGTCTGTAGAGAGACAATGACAGGTCTGGGATTACTTCTCTCTGAAAGAAGTTTTTAGTGAGATTTCCCTGGAAATGATTATGCAATAGTCCATGATAAAGAACAACAGGTGCTTCTTCATTTCTACTTAGAGAGAAGCAGAGGAATCCATTCATTAGCAAATAGTTAGATCTAATTCGATGTGATTTCAATATCTACAGCAGAGTGGATACAGGGGAGACCTGGAGAGAAAATTCTTGAATAGAGGAATTTTCAGTGTCAGTGAATGATTAATTCTCTACCTTACCTATAGGACATAAATATTCTTTGTTTTAATTTAACATTTGCTGAATTTTTTAAATGGAGTATTGAAGGAGGCATTTGGTTTTTATAAACAGAAGAATATTAATTGGAGCCATGTCTATGTGCAAGGACTTGGACCAGATACCTCATAATCCTATGCAGGAGCTCAGTCCCACAATGGTGAAACTCATCTGCAAACATGCCTCTTGGGATGAAGATGGAGGAGGATTTTGGAAGGGTGAGGACATATCCGTATACTGATGAAGCCATAGGGAGCTGTCTCTTATTAATTGAATGATCGTTCCTTCTATATATGCTAATATATCCTCTGTGCCTGGCACTTAAATGTACTTAATATATGCGCTGAATAAATGAATGACTATTGGGTTTGTGAGGGAAAAGGGGATAACTGATGAGCCAGACTCTGTGGAGACCAGGCTGGATGAAGGGAGAGGCGCTGCCATCCTGGCAACTGTGGGAGGTTGATCTGCAGACATGATCGAGGAATGCCTGGTCTGGCCATGGAGGTGCCGGTCAGGAGGAGCAAGGTAGGCTTTGCTCCTGGCCTCAGTAAGAGAATTTTACAGGTGGTCTCTCCTCTCCTCCAGGCAGTGCAGGTCCGGATACTTTCTCTGATTCTGACTCTGTGCATAAACTCGGAGAGTTTTATAGATGGAAGAGATTTTGTGGGGATCTTGAGTTCCAAGACTTCGTTCACAAATGAAAGAGCCGAGGCCCAGTGAAAGGAGTATATTTGCCCCAAGTCACTGAGGTTGTTTGAGAAGGTGCCAGAATGAGAAGTCAGACCACCTCCTTCCAGGCTCACTGATCTTTTGGGAACTTATATGCCCTTCTTGTATTTTTTCCTTCTCTCACATGTTTCCCCACTGTCCACCCCTGAAAGTCTGACACAAAACTGTAGCAGACCCTTTGCGACAGTTGGAAATTTTTAAAAGTTGAAGCCCTAATAGTTTGTACTGAGGAAGGAAGAAGGTAGGTAAGGATGGGCAAAGTGGTCAGGGAAAGACATGAGACAGTGGCTGTAAGTGCAGGATTTGTCCTCCTTCTTCCTCTTTGTACATGACACACTGTGGTTTCAGCTGGGAGAAACTGAGGACAAAGAAAAAGTCCCCAGGGTAGTAGTCCTGTGGGCAGGAGCCTCTCATTACTTTTCTCTCTTTGGCCTCCATCTCTCTTTCCTCCACAGCATCTGCTGAGGCTGAAGAACCGTAAAATTATGGGATTCACTGTCTAGGATTTTGCCACTAATAGATATCTGATATAGGAAAAGCAGTGCTGCCTCTCCTCATTTCTCCTTCTCTGTGAAGAAACTGATTCCTGTCCTGTGACCTCTTTCCTTTTCCCCTTTGTCAATTAGGGTGGGCCCACAGTTTGCAAGAGGGGCAGTTTACGGTATGGGAATACAGCTGCCTATGCAAACTCCCAGCTGGCTTCTGATTTGCTCATCTGCCCTGTATCACAGCGATCATCACAACTACCACTCCCACAAGTGCCTCTCATTTCTGTGTTATTTTCCTCCCTATTTCTATCGTTCCTTTTATCATAACATTCATTTGCCATTGGTCTCTGCCAGCTTCTGTGCCTTTGAGTCCAAATGCCATCCAGATTACAACTTTCCATATGTACTCCCAATTACAAATACATGTCTCTCAGGTTTACCCAAGGCTTTTGACTTACCCTTGAATGCACAATATTCATTCAGTAAGCTCTTCAACAAGCAGCCCGTCTTCAATTTTTCTCTGTTCTTCCATTCTTTACTATTCTGGTAACAACTATCATCCTTTTTTAGAAAAATCATTTTGTATTTCTTCTTCAGTCTATGTTACAGAACCCAGATTACTTGGGCAGGTTATTTTCTTTTCTTTCAAAACATACACACACACACACACATACACACACAGAGAGAATGGCATGAAGCAAGTATTATATCTTTCAAGTATGGATGGTTGATAAGTGTTGTGTGTGGGTGAACCTCAAATCCAGGCATATAGATCCAAAGTGTGGACAGAGAACCAAGATGTCCATGACATGCCAGTATGATCAGAACATAATCAAATAGAATTTGGCACAACATTAGGACAGGAAAAGAAAGTGGTCATGGCCAGAATGTAGGCAAGCAGAGTCAGGGTGATGTGACAGTATGCAGCTGGTAAGGGATCCTATCAAATTGTGTAGGAGGAGGAAGGTGAAAATTCCCATTCAGGCATTCAGAAAAATTTGAGAAATTTCTGCTTATATTGAGAACATAAACGTGGTCATGCCATAGAGAAAGTCTGGTTAGGGATGGTATAGGTACAACAATACCTGCTGCTATTCTTACCATCATTAACAACTTTTACTATTATTTTGGGGCATTGATCACATAGAAGATGGCACAAGAATGATCATAAGTGTGTTGAAAGAGATTTAGATAGCAAATTATTTGAGTAGAGGAGGGCATGGCACCTTGAGATTATTTATGAACCCCCAATAGATATTATGTTTATAAACTGATCTATTCCTCTGAGTCTGGTACCCTTTGATTGATTTAAATTTAAAGGCTTGACATTTACTTGATTAAATCAAGATCAGGGCTTTGATTCAAACATGTCATTACAGTGTACAGGGTTGAGTCTCCACCCCTTGGTGGACTATATAAATAAACCGACAATCAAGTAGAAAAGAATATGATACAAAGAAATAGAGACAGCTCCATAGACACAGAAGAGAAGAGAACTTTGATCCTGGGGTCCTGGAGATAGCAGAGACATTTGCCTAATAGCTTGCAGCTGAAGAGAACAGAGCAGATGAGCCCTATGCCAGCCTATACTGAGACTGGAAGAAGCTGGGCCCATGGAGCATTAAGGCAAAGAGGAAGACTAAACCTTCACAGATGTCGCTTGCCCTCTTGCTTCAAAACATGGCAACAGAGTTTGGTGAGGAAGTAACCTTGAGTTGGACTCTTTAGGGCCTTGTAACTGTAAGCTTTTACCCCAAATAAACACCCTTTATAAATGCTAACAGAGTTTTGGTACTTGGCATCAGAACCCTTTTGGCTGACTAAATACTGGACCTATGTAACAGCTTTTTACTTGTTTTTTCTTAAGTTTATAAAAACTTAAGAGTTAATGAAAAAGCAGCAGCCTTTTGTTTAAAAAAGAGAATCCTCTTAACTCTTTTTTTTTTTCTTCTTTTTCTTCTAAATGAGATTAGGTTTATTTTATCACACATTTTCTTTGAATAGTGGCCAAAATTACATTGACCATTCTAATTAGTTTTCATTCACTGTGCATCTATTAAGTACCTTCTCAGTGAAAAACCTGAGCAGAGTTTTATAGATATACAGGAAAACATGATATAGTCTTGCATTCCCAAAAGTTCAATATTAGTGAAGGGAGAAGTTTGGTAAACAGAGTTTGTGGCACAGTCTGAGGAGCTCAATTTAGGATGAAAGTTGGTTCCTAAAGGCTTTGCTTGGTATGTGGGCAAGAACAAAGCAACAATGTTTGGCACCCTCTCAGTCATTTGGGTAATGTTGAAATTGTGTGAATATAAAGGGAGGGGAACTGATTTTTAGAGAAAAGTAAGTAGCAGTGTGTTGGTATGAGTCATTCAGGCCTTATATGTGAATGCATTATGTTTCATTACTAAAAGTATCAAGGCAAGAGTAGGCCTATTTGCAATCATGCAAGCCATTTAGTACATGTATTATTGTTTGCAAATATGGCTGTGAAATGTGGTTCTGTGTGTGTGTGAAAGAGAGAGAGAGACAGAGACAGAGACAGAGTGAGAGAGAGAACATATGAGAGAGAGAATAATTTTGCGTGTGGCTCAGTGTCTGTATGAGAGAGTATGACTGTCTAACCCATTGACCACAAGGAACACAACTGGGCCTATTCTGTATCAGAACTTAAGAAAGCCCATGAGAGACAGAATGGGATGGATTGTACCTGGAATGCTTTTCAAGGGCCTAGGATAAGTTATATTTAAAGGACTTTCTAACCAAAACTGGTATGCCATGCCAGATGAGGTATGAGATGACACCTGGAAAAAGGAAGCATTCATATCAATATACATGGCTGAGATTTTCCAGTGTGACTACCAGGGAGAGGTTTCAGTCCAGAAGATGGGCTTAAATGCAGACCAGCCTCTCTTCCTCCTCCTGCAACCCAAGGCAAGAAAGACCATTTCTTCTTCCAGCTCTATCTTCCCTGTCTTCTACATGCCCTGCCCTTCTCTGAAAACTGCCAGCCAGTTCTTTATTCTTTTGAAGATAATAGCCACCTCTAAACTCTCTCGTGTATGCAAATATACACACAGCAGACACATCCACACCCACTCAAACTCATATAAATCCTTGAATCTGATCGAGATAGATTATATATTTTCCTTACTTTTTCAGACACTAAAGAAGGTAGCTTTTGAGGGTACAGATCTTTTCTGGGCCCTCAGTCTTAATTATAATAACTAAGCTATGGGTGTCCAGTCTGACAGATCCCTACTGGAGTTTCTCAGCCTCTCCTGATTCTCTTTTAGGAGTCCTGTGACAGGAATTTGCTACCAGCTTAGCTCCCTCTTTCTAAATCCAAGGTCCAGTCCTGTTAGAATGAGGCCTTCCCTAGATGAACTCCATACTGAGGTGTGGACTTGATATGGATCTTTAGGATAACAAGATCTGCAGAGGGTAAGGTGGCTAAAGGCACTCTCTTATCTGGTCCTGAATCTGTAAGAAACCTGCATGTCAGAATTTATTTTGTCCACTCCTATGTCTCTTCTACACGAGGCCTGCATCTATGTGAGCACAGAGAGTCTGGAATGACTCCAAAGAAGAAAGGTCCATGATGTTCCAGTGATATTTTCACAAAGAATTTTTTTTCCCCTAACACCCTCCCTTTCTCCAGTCATTCTGGATAAGAACAAGTTTTCAACCTCATTGTGGAAATTTATCAGAAAGGCCTCTTTTAGGAAACTCTGCCCCTTTGGGTAAGGCCTGCCACTCTTTTGTTTGTCTGTCTCTACTCATGCCCATCAAACTTAGAGCATTCACACTGACTCATTAAAGCAGGCCTGACATTTCCTAAACTTTTTCCTAAGCCAGTCTCCTTCATGGAATCATGTTAAAGAGGAGGCAACTTTCCTGGGCCTGAACTCTGTGTTATTCAATCAGCAGCCCCATGTTTGTTATGAGCATATTGTGGCTCACTCTACAGACCCTGTGTGAAGTATAACTGGATACTAAGAACGAGATATTAACTCTAGTGAGTAGAGGCAATTCTTGTAATAGGCGTTTAAAAAAAATCCTTTAAAGTGATTTAAGCAGAGTAAAAAAAAACAGACATGAGTTTTAGGATTCTAGAGGAATAGAAAATTTGGAAAACTCTTGTGATAATTTCCAATGATAGTTGAACAAAGTCATGGGGTATTGGATAGAGAAGAGATAAGTCAGGAACATTTAAAGAGAGTACATTCTACAGGATTGGAAAATCTCAAGGTGTGACTCAAATCTGTAAAAGGACAGACTGAGATATAAACATAAAAATGGTGCTATAGAAGAAGAGGAAACATTTCCCAACACATTTTATGAGGTCAGAAAATTTCTGATTTCAAAAAACAGGGGTATTTAAAAAAAATAAGATTACATACCTATGCTACCAATGAATATACATATATATATATATGTTTATGCCTTAACCAAATAACAGCAAATGAATCTAGTAGGTCGTCATAAGTCAACTATCAGTATTTGACAAAGGAACCAAATATTTCAAAAAGGAAACATTAAACTCACAAACAATGGTACTAGTAGAACTGGATAGACATGAGGCAATAAAATGTGCTTCAAACGTATCTAATACTTAACACAAAAATTAATTTTGAAATACCAAAAATACCTATAAGAACATGCTAAAACTATAATGAAACTATAAAGAATCATGAAAAATACAAAGAAAATCTTTGTGACCATTTTTAGTTAGGACAAATTAGCAAAAGCATAAATATTAATTAACAAATTAAGCTTTATCAAAATTGAAGTCTGGCATTAAGGAAATGAAAAGGCAAAAAAAACATTTGACAAAGGGCTTGAATAAACAACTCTTACTGTTCAATAATATAAACAGGGGAGTGGATATTGCTCAAGTGGTTGAGTGCTGCTTCCCACGCACAAGGTCCTGGGTTCGAGCTCTGGTACCTTCTAAAGACAAAACAAACAAAAAACAAAAAAAGTCTTTCATTGGGGAGCAGATGTAGCTCCGTGTTCAATCCTGGATTCAATCCCCAGTACCGCCTAAAAAAAGAAAAATAATAATACAAGCAATTCAATTAAGTGGGCAAAAATTAATCCCATCAGTTTCAAAAAGAAAGATGTGCTAATGTCCAATAAGCGTGTGAACCTGGGATTTTCTCATAAAGTTAAACATACAGATACCCTGTGGTCCAGCAATTCCATTCAGAGATACATACCTAAGAAATAAAACCTATGTACATAAAACAGGCTATACAAGAAGGTTCAAGGCAACTCTACCATTTTTTTATTGTTGTTTTGTTTTGTTTTTATTTTTAGGAGGTACCATGGATTGAAATTGGGACCTTATACTTGTGAAACAGGTGCTCAATGACTGAGCTATACCTGCTCCCCTGTGGTTGATTTTTTAAAACAATGATTTTACTGGGAAATGTCACAACATGAACTTCACCCTTTATAAACTTACAAATCAGTGGCCTTTAATTTATTCACAGGAGTAACTACCACCACTGTCTAATTGTATTATATTTTCATCAACAAAAATAGAAAACACATAGCCATTAGGGTTTTTTTCCCATTTGTTCCTCCCCCCAATCTATAGCAAAGATTAATTTACTTTCTGTATTTATATATTTGCCTATTCTGAACTTTTCATATAAATAGAATCACATGATATGCATTCTTTTGTGTTGGCCTTTTTCAATTAGTTTTCAAGATCTGTCCATTTTATAACATACATTTTATCAGTATTTCAATTCTTTTATGGCTGAGTAATATTCCAAAAATTTAATCAGTTGATAGATATTTGAGTTGCTCCTGCTTTGGAGTTATTATGAAAGGCTATTAAGAAAGCAATCACAATTGACACAATCGATATCCAATGAATAATCAATCCATGCCATGTTCTCTCTAATCCTCCATTGTCATTGTTCCTTCCAATATCCCACTCTAGCAGTAGGTTTTCTTTTAAGAACTTTAGTAACTTCCACATGCATGCACTAAGAGTAGTTTATTATTTCCACTGGGAGGAAAGGAAAGCATTTTTATTTTTATTTTTTCATCTACTCCACCTTGCCATTCTCTCTCTGAAGGGAAAATTTGGGGGTACACATTTTCTGGAAATGAAGAGCCAAATTATCTCTAAAGTAATGAAAAATAAATTTATGATAATGACTGTATCACTTAGGAATCTTTTTGCTATAGGAACTGGGAAATTATTCGCACTGCCCTAAGAAAAAAAGAAAAAGATTTTTTAAAAAGTGCTATTGGAGAAGGAATTGGATGAAGATATATTTGTGGATTATTGCCCCTAGAAAATTTACAAGAATCTTGAGGATTAGACTCAGAACACCAGCAGGAATCCCAATAGTCCCCATGAACCATGAATCAGGATTCCAATAAAGAAATTAGAAACAAACTGACAGGGGCATTAGGACCATAACTGTAGCAAGTCCACTATACCTTTACTTTGAACACTATCATCACTACTGCTATAAATGGACACTCCCCATTATTTTCACATAACCCTTCAATATTCAAAGTTACTGGTGGACATCCTAATTTTCTAGAGGTCATGTTGTTGAACTGTGACTTCAGAAGTTAGAGAAAGGAAGAATCTGGTCTTTGATTTCTCCATTGAATGCAGGGTACTGTCTATGAACAGAGCTACCAAAAAATGTGTTTTTTCTCAAAATAAAAGAAATTAGATTATGTTTCTCAGACCTAAAATATGTAACTCATTTTCACTATGGAAACCATCCTCCTCTATAGGTTTCAGTGGCTTAAGCTATTCAGGAATATTTTTAGAAACCTGGACATTGGATGCATTGGATGTACTGTTCCTTTTTTGTTGAGCACAATTCTGTTCAACAAGTGGATTAATTATACATCCAAGTGTCAGCTTCTTTCACTGATTGCCTGAAACTCAAATATGCAAATGCATCAGTTAAGGTCATTCAGCAAGCACATGTGACTCAGGATGGATTTAATATGCAAGAAGTTTATTGGTGTGAGTGTTCATGAAGGATAACGGGGAGAGGGGCTTGGAATAGGCTCAAATAGAGATACCTTTCTGACACCTGTGAAAGGAGTGAGAATATGAATTAGTATTGGCTATAGAGAAACTCAGACTTCAGTAAAGTTCTGAGAAACTTTCAATGCGGTTGACCAGGAGCCCCAAAACAAAGATTACTCATTAGAGGATTCCACTGGGCAGAAAGCTCAAGTATCATCACTGCAGTCATTGCTTGTGAATAGCCTATGGAGAGCAAATCCCCAATAGCAGCTAGAGGCTATCAATTACCTACACTTCCTGTAGCAGGCTCTTTCTTGAAAGGAGATCTGAGTGGCACCTCTGTGGCTGCCTCAGCAAGAATGCTCAAATACATAGTACAAGAGAACAAGGGGAAATAGCTCATCCAATACCACATGTTGTTCTCCAAGGACTGAGGGAAGTGGTTAGCAAGGGTTGGTTTTTCAGAGTGAATGCTTTATATTCTTTAGAAATATTTAGTTTTCCTAACTTTGGAGAGCATACCAACCTCATCTCTAGGATACTTCTCTAAGCAATCTCTGTGATATATGGTAGAGCTTATAGTGATATAGCCTGTGCATTAAATCAAAATTATTTCCAAGAGTACCTAGTCTCCAAGATGGCCAGATAAGTAATATAGGCCCTACAGTCTTTGAATGTTCAGAAGGGATGTGAGACTGAGTGTGTATTCAGGGCTGCCTCCAGATGATGTGGAAGATATGCTAATCCAAACTGGCTTGGATGTGGAGAATATGTAACTTACCTGGAGGAAATAACCTATCTGATACTAAGATCAAACACTGAAGAACCTAACCAAAGGTCTGTTTACCATCACTGTTAGTCTTCCTAATCCTATATCCTCTGTATAAAAGGGTCTGGAAAAGGCTGTTCGGGGCTCGGTTTTTATTAGGACAAGAGTCCACCGAGCCCGGCCGGTCGAAATAAACCAACTTCCTTCTCGGTATTCTCGTGTCCTGGCCTTCGAAACCGGGCATACCCGAATTTCTCCACTACAATAGTAACTAACACAATGGCATTTGACAATTGATGAGATTAGTCAGCACTTTCCATTCCCTCTCTGAATGAGATCTGTGAAGACATCTGTAGGCTGAGGACTCTCTGACAGCACAGCCTGTTTTTTCAATGTTCCCACTAGTAAAATGCTTTCTTACCAAGTCCCAATAGGTTCCTGATTCTGTTATTTCCAACACTGTTATTTTTGTTTTAATTATGAAATTTAATTTTATAATTTTTCTACCATTTAAATATGAGTGGGTAAAAGTTTGTATGCCTTTGAAAATTTATACAAATACGTTGGAAAAACAGTATAAATGAATTGCTCAAATAATTTCTACCTCTTTAGGCATGGATAAGACAGCTATAAAATATTGGAGGGGAAAGAATGAATAAAATTTGGAAACTCTTCTTCAGTCTCATTGTATTTCATGTGTTCAATTATTTTTACTCTGTTTTGCAGAAATTGAGACTGGACAGCATGGATGATCCAGTCTTGGGAGAGTTTGTGCAAGAAAGATGAATTGGGATTCTGGTTAAAGACTCATACTCAAATGAAAGCAAGAACTTATTAGTGCTTGGTGCTGATATTTTTATAGACTGTGAAAACTGATGTTTGGAAACTTCCGATTTCCCATAACTTCTTAATTCCCCCTCTCCCCAATGTGAGTTCTAATTATACAAAGAAAAATTATATACCTAAGGATTGAAAGTGGAAACTTCTGAAAAGTATGGATGATGCAAAATATATAATATATATATGTGTGTGTATATATATATATCATAAGAGAACACAGGGATATAATATAAAAAGGATGATGTACAGAAGAGGGTATTAAACTCAGAGTAAAAACTTATTCAAACTGTTTAGGCAGTTGACCTAAATAATTTTGTATTATACTGAAAAAAATTATGTATTGACAATAAACAAAAAATGAGAGATTATGCTATTAGATAATCTGTCTTCTGGAAAAAAAACTTACTATCTCTGGTTTTTAGTGATAATAAAGACATTTCTTTTTTTTTTTTTTCCCTAAGATTTATTTATTTATTTATTTCTCCCCCCTTCCCCCTCACCCTGTTGTCTGTTCTCTGTGTCTATTTGCTGCGTCTTCTTCTTTGTCCGCTTCTGTTGTTGTCAGTGGCACAAGAATCTGTGTTTCTTTTTGTTGCATCATCTTGCTGTGTCAGCTCTCCGTGTGTATTGCACCATTCCTGGGCAGGCTGCACTTCCTTGAGCGCTGGGTGGCTTTCCTTACAGGGCACACTCCTTGCGTGTGGGGGTCGCGCGTGGGGCTCCCCTATGCGGGGGACACCCCTGCATGGCACGGCACTCCTTGCGCACATCAGCACTGCGCGTGGGCCAGCTCCACATGGGTTAAGGAGACCCGGGGTTTGAACGGCGGATCTCCCATGTGGTAGATGGATGCCCTAACCACTGGGCCAAGTCCACCACCATAAGGTCATTTCAAAGTCAAATACTTATGATGTATGTATTTATTTTTTAAATTTTTAAATTGAATTTGCTTTTTACTTAACCAGCCAACTACTATCCCATGGTGTTCTACTCCAGTAAAAGGGCTTTTGTTATGTAATCTAAGTAAAAGTGTAGACTTGCTATGTAAAGGCCATTTCATAAAAACCTCCTTAGCATCTATTACTCATTCACTCAAAACTAAACCAAGGAATAATTGAATTTAAATAAATGAAGTGCTTGCTTTATATGTGTGCTTGCTTTAAGAACATTTATTGAGACCTAATCTTAGGATATACAAACCACTGAGATAAAAACATATGATGATTGCCTACTTTTGATCTTCATAATATTGCTTTGAAGGGACTGCTACTGCAATCTCTATTATTTGAAGGAGGGAGTTGCATTTCAGATGGGGAATGAGAGGCAGAATGGGCATGTGAGCGTATATGTAGGACCCTGTGTGGATGTGTCAGTTTATAAATGGCTGTGCTTGAATGGAAGTGTCTTTTCATTCAGTCTTTCATTTATCCCTTTATTTAATAAATATATTAAAGAAAATGTTCTAGATGCTGAGTATATTTTAATAGACAACAACTTCTGACCTCCTGGGTTTATATTAGACTGTAAATATCAAACTAAATAAGTAAAATATAAAGCATATTATGTTCTAGATATGCAGGGTTGAGAATAAAGCAGGGAAAAACATGGTCAATAATGGGACTTGTTTGCCATTTTAAAATAGGGTGGAAAAGGAAGGCATCCTTGAAAAAGTAGTTCCATAAGTGTTTCATTTGAATGTGAGGATAACTATGCATTTATAATAGAAGGGAGTATAGATCGAGGATAGTAGGTAGGATGTATTCTGTTTTGGCTCCATATTACAGAACTAAATTTCATGGTGGCATTAAATGAAGAGTATCCTGTTAGGAAACTATTTTTTAAGTATTTCAGAGCAGGGTAGCAATAGAATAACACATTTATGTATCTTCATTTTTTAAGATATGTGCCAGCTGATGTTTAAAAACACTTATCAAGAAGTAGGGAAATAAAACAAAAACAAGAAGTTTGTGACAAACTCAAAATTTTCTACAAATTCCCTTTCTAATCCAAGTTTTCCCATATTATTTTACAAATAATTCTAAAAATTGCTAAAATATATTAAAAATTGATGTGTTGCATTTTTCTGATCTCTTTTACTCCTTCAACCATAAAAGATGATTTTCCTGGCCTGTGCTGATCATTTTGTCAATAATTTGTATGAATTATGTTAGTCCTGACATCATTACCCACCACTGATCGTGTGGGCTCATCCTGATGAGGGTCCTGAGCATACATACCTTCCTTGGCTAGGAGAATCCTTGACCTTAATAATTGCCTGCCACATATTCTTTAGCTTGTGTCTTTAGGTTTATGGTGGACCTGTCCATGATTACTAATTTGCCAAGCATGTCTGTCTACTCATCCATATTATCAAAGTCAACTGCTAATTATGATGTAACTGCCTAATATATACTTCATATCTACAATATAAACCCATTTTATTCTTATCCCTGAAGAAAGCATTCTAGAGTAGGAAAAATGGGAATGTTATATCACTTAATGAGTATGGAGGCAAGAGAAGTGTACAGTGGGCCCTATTTACCTATACTTCTCCAGATTTCATCATCTCCATGTTTCTGCATCCTGGACTCTCCATTACTTGCTCAGTAGAAATCTGCAGCAATTACTTCCACTTCATAACTTCTTAACATTATTGAACTTGGTTTAGCAACCCCAAGGTAAGGATCAGCCTCTATACAGCATCTATTGTGCCTTTGAAGGCCCTAGTTGTGTAGGGTCAACATGAATGGCCCTGGTTACCTCTAGTATTTCTAGATTCAGATGATGCACTAAGCCATAGGGAGTAGAGTCTGACTTACCTAGCTTTTACCTGGAGGGACTGGGTAACCCAATAAGAAAGTGCATCAGATTCAACACCCAGAGGTGACAAATTTGACCAGTGAGAGAGAGGACAGAAGAGGAGGCCAGCAGGCACGTCCTCCTACTCTATTTTATGAGCTTTCAGACAATGGTGGCTTACCTTGCCACATTCCACATGTATTCTTGTGAAGTTGTGCTTAGCCCACATGTATCACTTGTTTTTGCCTTCCCTTCTTCCCAATTTATCTCCCTTTTTCCCTTATCCTTGCTGCTTTTCAGATTCTATATGCTAATAAATCATTAGCCCTAGGATTTTTTTTTTATTCCTCAGATTTATTTTCTAGAAGACTCAAGCTAAGTGACTAAAAAGGTATAGCTAATGTGGCTTCAATTCTTGGTGAATTATAGAGACAAGTGAGATTAGAACATTTAGCATATACCTGAACCTGTACTTTTTGATCAAACTGACTGATCTATGAGCTTTGAGGTTTGTCTCTAAAACAAGTCAAATGTGGGCTCGCTAATAATTTATGATCTGCTCTTGTTCTCAAAACTTTTTAACATTGTTCACCATTTGGGTTTTGTTCTCTCCATTTCCAATGTCAGCACATTTTAGTACAGTTCCCATTATTTTTTGTTGTACCTCTGTCTCTATGACTTTGTCTTTCCTTTATAGGAGCTACAATTACACTTTTAGAGTTTGTCCAATTGATTGGCCAACTGCTTGGCCAAACTGGTGGCTTTTATAGGCCACAGAAAGTAAATTTTATATTTAAAATTTCTTCTGAATAGTTACATTTGATTTTTTAAAAGGTCAATGTGAGCAATTCTGACTTCTGGAAAAGATGTCATCAGGACTAAGGTATAAACATCAAACTGTGAACCTCATAATCATGGACCAGTGTCCTTGGATACACTAGAAATGTGTGGGTAGAATAATTCAACAGGGTTATTATTTCAAACTCCATGATGGTACATAGCTAAAACCAGCACAAGCAAAGGCTCAATTCACTATTTTGATCACTCACACTTTGTGTCCACTGGAAAAGTCAGTCCCTCTGGGTTCCAAGTTGCCTTTGGCCAAGTCAAATGCTGCAAATATGGTTATATGGTCCTTTTCCCTGTCTCAGTTCTTTGAGCTAGAGGACCAGAAACAAGAGTTATATGGCAATGCTTTTTTTTAAACTTCCATATCTCTGAGATCTAAGCTTAACTATCACTTTCTCTGAGAGTACTCATTTGTCACAGAGTTTATCTAAGTCCTCTTATTTTATTCTCTCTTGGACCAACCTATTTGTTTCTTTCATAGCAGGTAAATAAAGTTGTCATTGTGTATTGTATTTTTTTTTTTTAATTTTATGCCTCCCTCATTCAAAGATAAGCTTTATAAATTCAGAGAATAAATATTCCAGTGTATCCTCAGTATCTTCTTCTTACTAACATATGAAAGTTTGTCATTAAATAATTATGGAACAAATGATTGAAGCTGAATAGTTGCTTTCTGTCACTAAATCTCAATGCTCAATAATAGCATACTGACATCTCAAGAAAAGCATCCTTCTGGGGATTTAAATTTAATTTTCTCCATAATTGACTCATATCTGCAGCACAGCCACTTTAGGTTGCTCTTTGTGGATAATATACTTAAATTTTTGTCTCACTTGACTGTAGCAGTTCCAGATTTTGCCATTGAACATAAGATGTACTGTTTAATATCTCATAGCATTCAAAAGCTAAACTCTGTACTTTAAGTTTCACTAAAAAAGTGAGATCATCAGGCACAATAAAAACTACATTATTGGTTTTTGCTATTATTACTTTTAATTCATGATATTGTAACCACTAATATTTGTATAGTCTCATTTTCTTTTTGCCTTTCTACACAAGCAGCCTGCAGATGCAGTATAAGCCACAAGATGGCAGGACTCAGTGAGCTACCACAGAGGGGGGTTGGAAGAAGGACTCTGTTTGAAAAAAGGGTGAATTCACACAAAGAGGATTGGAGGCAGGAAGGCAAAGCCTCTTTTGCCACTTCCCTGTCCCCAGGGGACATGCTGAGAAAACATCCCCCCATTTCTCCCCATTGTTTATAGTATAGCCAAAAAGGTGATCACTTTTAATAATATTTGGCATTTTGGGGCCTTAGTCTATATTTCCTCTAAGAGAAGAATGCAGATAGGCTAGCATATATCTTAGTGTAGCATTTTGGGAATAATATTGCCCCCCCCCAAACACATACCCTGCCACCATCCAATAAAAAGCTATTTTTTGAATATTTTCATATTTGTGCATGTAAAATAAAGGAAACATTACAGTAGAAAGCACAGCACATTATAGAGATAGATTAACTCTAAGAAAGATAGGAAAGTAAAGGTTTACATCATAAAACTTCTGTATGCCATAGATGTTTTTTAAAAATTCAGATACTTACTTAGAAATTTCCTTAGCCTATCAATTTCATTTTTCTAATCATAAAAATAAGATGTAAAAGAGTCTGTTTCATGGAGTGAGTTTTACTGAGATATAATGAGTTAAAACTCCTAACAGTGCTACACTTGGCACATAATGGCTTCTATCATACTAAAGCTAGCTTTGATTTCCTAATTTTAATAACAATTGAAATTACTATTTGATAGGACATCACTTTGTGCCTACCACCACATTATGCATGCATATGCATATCATCTTTTGTCATATTGTCTTTATGCAATACTAGATAATCAGTAGATGCTCAGGTTATATATATGAATAAATGAATGAGTAAATGAATGCCTGTTTTTAAAGACTTTATCTTTCCTATCTGTCTAGGTTCAGGTCCTGGTCATATGGCCATATACATCCTGTGGCCCAGTAGCCCTAGCACAGATTCTGCTTCAAAGACTTCAGTAAATGTTGGCCCATCACAGAATGCTCAGTTTTAGAAAACATCCTAAAAGCATCTGGCCCACAGATTGACCTACATTTAGGCTTCATGGAGAGCTGTACCAGACAATTGAAGCCATGAGAAAGGGAAACGTTTCCAGGCAGGAGTTTCCAAAATCCTCAGGAGTAAGATCCTCAAAACCTCAGGAGCATGGTGTGAATTTAGCATTATACTCCCAAAAATATTTTTGCCTGTAAAAGCCACCAGTGGATCTGTGCAGTTTTTTCCAAAGGGTTATGCTGAAGTTCTGATTTCTCCAATTTCTAAGCATATCACCTTGAGTAATTTGATCCCTGAGACCCTCAGAATCTTTTGACAAATAGGACTAAAATTTCTTTAATATCCTGTTTCCTCACAGAGTAGTTGGGGGAATTCAGTGTGTTTGTGTTAGAATATCATGCATGCTTTCAAGTATTGTGCTTGTGAGCATTTTTTAAAAAAGTCCTGATTTTTTTTTTTTTGGCAGAGCCTGACCAGTTCCTTTCTCAGCTAAAGTATAAAATGAACTCTTATACAACATGTCTAATAATAATAATTAAAACTTCTCTAGTACTTACTATAATCCAAGAACCATTAAATGCATTACCTGCATTAATGCATATTAATAACTGCTAAAATAATCGGATAATGTAGATACTATTGCTATCCCTATTTAAAGATGAGCAACCCAAACCACAGAAAGATGAAGTGTTATGTTAAAGGTCACACAGACTAATTCTAAAAGTTCCATACAAGACTGGATATATAAAAGCATGAAATGATGGGTTTTCAGAAGGCTAGAAAGGACCATGAATGGATTACCTGTGCTGAGTCATAGTTAAGTAACTGTTTGACAAGGCAAAGAATCTGCATGGCAGAGGTAAAAGCCAAGAAAAAGAGTTCTGTGAGCAAAGGGAACAAAAGGCCAACTGAAGCTTGTGTTACTTGGGTATTTGGAGGAGAGGACTATCTGCCTTGGTAGATGTGAAACTTTGAAAAACGTCTGATGCCTTACTAACTGCTGCAATAAAGCCCAGGAAATCCTTGATATGGATCAAGATTTGGACATGGGTCACAAACTAATGAAAATGAACATAGTCAAAATGCATATATGAAAGAGATATACATATATACATATATACATACATATATATATATATATATATTTTTTTTTTTTTTTAGGAAATACCAAGGATAGTACCCAGGACCTCATACATGAGAAGCAGGTGCTAAACCATTGAGCTACACTTGCTTTCCAGGATGTATTTTTAAATGCATATTTTGTACCAGTGTCTCTCAGGCACATCACAAATATCATTTCTGAGTTTAGCTTCCAAAAACTAAACTCTATCAATTAGTTGGTCAATTCCAGTTTACAAATGAAATCTAAAACTCATAGTAGTTAAGTGACTTTACAAGGTTATGTGGCAGAATCTCTCTTTCTTCTCACCGCACTGAGACCTTAGAGACTAGCCACTGCTCCTGTCCTTAGAGGTGTTTATCTTGTTTCACACACTGCAGAGGGAGGTGTCAGTATATGCAGAGTTTGGGAGGAGAATAGTTGGTGACCACAGTGCATGTGCCAAGAGATAAGACACTAAGTCTCAAGAGGAACTAACAGTCTGGACCTGTGCTCAATGGCTGATAAAACTCCTGACCCTCCCTCCCAGCTCCACATGCACAGACCTCCTGCTTGTAATTAGATGTGAATCAGTCACTGGTGAAGAATTATTTTCATGAATTTCAAATTCTACCTGCGACACTTTGAGTCCAAGGGGAACACCCGATTCCTTTAACATCCTACTCACAGAGACACCTTACCTTGGACACCTTTTCCCCATCCTGTTTTGGTTCCCACCCTACCTTCTCTGTCTTCTACCACTCCTTGACTCATTTTCACTCCCCTATATTCCCCTCCTCCTCACTTTATCTCTTGGAAATTGCTCCATTCTCTCCATACACTGATTCTTATCTCTCTTACTTGGGCTGACCTCTAAATCACTTAATCTTTAGCACATAGCTAGACAAGCAGTGTTTGCCCCTCAGGAGCTCTTGCATTACCAAGTAGCCCAGAAACATGTCGATTGTCTGGCTGTTCCACAGCATGGTTGGTTGGCTGAAGTTCCCTTCTATCTAACACCTATCAATGCTTCAACTAATGTGATGACCACTGCTGGTGACAAAACTGTCTCCTCTTCAGTTCATATCCATGCCTCCCTGGTCTCATTCAGACTCCTCAAAATGTCAGAGAGGCAGGCAGAAGACCTCTGAAAATTTTTAGGGACATGAAATTCACTCTCTCATCAATCCAGTGTATACTGAGATAGACTTTATGGAAAATCTTCTTCAGGATAGTTACAAACATATCTACATCTGTGCTTGCGGGAGAGGATGGTGACTGGCTGGTAGGCAGCTCAGAATTGGTTGGCCTGTTTTCTATCTCTGTCCAAACTTGTCTCTTCACTGTATTTTTTTTTTTTTTTTTCTTTTTCAGGCAGGGGAGTGCCATGTAACTTTATTTCTTTGGTTTTCTAACTTACCCTTGGGCAATGCAATTCAGTCTCCTGCCTGCCTAGCTGTTGTGTGATCCCTTACTGATGATGGGGTAGGGGGTCTAAAGAGAGACTCTGCAGAAAGTTAGGAGTCCCCAAAAACCAGGCAGGCTGGTGGAGGACTGAGGGGTGGGTTCATAAAAGATGAACCAAGCACCAGCAAGAAAAGACTCAGGGTCCCTTACCCCCAAACAGGACCACATCTCCTGATGCCAACCTCCCCACCCCTCCACAACATTCTCTTCAAGGAAGCAGGCCAGCCCCTCTACAATCTGACTTCTGGCTTTCCCTTAAAGTAGGGGTTCTTAATCTTTTTTGTTCCACCATCCCCTTTGCCAGGCATGTAAAAACATGGACCCCTTACTAAGTCCACACTATTCAGTTCATTATTTAATAAATATATTGCACTCGCACCAACATGTCCCCACAAGAATAAGTTTTTTTTTATTTTATTTTAATTCAAGCTCACAAGCTTCTTGTTAATAACCCCTGCCTTAGAGGCCATCCATGTTTCTCCCTATACATTCCAGCCAACCCACTTAAATCAAAACAAGAAATTAAAACCAAAACACAATAAAAATTCAAATGGCAATCAGCTGAAGAGGATATCTCTTGTCCTTAACTCTCTGCAAGAGACCAAGTGTTTGATTTCTGTCTCTCCCTGCCCTGGAACCAAGAAACAACATAAATGTTTCCTGGCTCCAGGGCAGATTCTGTGATAGCTGGAGCAAAGGGCATCCTGGTCAGGTCAGAAAACAACCCAGCTACCTGACACTGTCCACACTCCCAGCCTCTTCCCCAGCAGACATCCACCAGGGAGAGACCATCATAGAGCACTCACTGAGACATGTAGTAGGTGGAATGGACAGTGATGGGGAACATTCTGCTGAGCTCCTTGTAGGAGGGGAAACTCTTGAACTAGAAGCACTTCTGCAAGATCAGCTTTGCCTAAGCCTTGAAATTTGCCTATCATGTCCAGTACCACACCTGGTTGTCCCTGCTGCCTGTCATTGCCACCACAAGGTAGCTGGACAGGGACACACTGGAGGTTCTCTCTCTGGAAGGCCCTCCCTGAGCCTCCAAGGAAGACTTTCCAACAGAAGCCTCCACCTACTGGGCCCTCTCAGGTGGGGCCTCCATGGCTGTATCATTTCAGCCTTTCAGCCACTTTCCTTCTCCAGCTTCCCCTCAGCCTTCTGCACCCCTTTGCTCAGGGCAGAAGAGTGCAGTGGGATTTTAGATAGGCCTCTGGGCCAGCATGGGGCAAGACTTTTGAAGACCCAAAAGGTAGAAGGTGACAGACTCAGTAAGCAGAAGCCACAGAAGGCAAGATGCCCACTCAGCACCTGCATGTGGGCAGCCTGGCCCAGATGCTTCCGCCAGCAGAACAGGGACATCTTCAGAGGCAGAGGTTTCTGGAGGGTCGGCAGCCCCCCACCTATGTCCTCCTCTCCCACCTCACCCTGCCTATAGAGTAAGGCCTCTTCCCCAGTACATACTGGTTTGGGAGCCCCATCTTCTAAGAACCTGGTGCAAGCTTCAAGACAGGGTCTTTCAATGCCAGTTGTAGTGGTTAAACCTAGAGATGTCAGGGAACCTGCATTTGAAGCAGAGTTACAGGGCTAGTGAGTACAACTTGGCCAACTGCATAAAGAACATTCCTGGACTTTACGTCAGTAAGGGCACCTCAACCCATTGGCCACCTGCTCCTAGGGCAGCTTCTCCTCCATCACCAGGGCTTTCCTGAGGGTCAGGACCCAGCAGGTGCTGGAACACAGCTGCTCCATGCTTCATGCATAGTAGGTGAAGCACAAGATCTCAAGGAACCTCTGGTGGAAGCTCTCCTGCAAGAAGTGCTTGGCTGAGATGCCTGCAGCCACCTTCTGCCAGTCGTCCTGGTACTTCATCTCTAGTATTGCAGATGTTTCTCTTGGTGACGTTGTAGTGCTCACAGAGTTGGGAATAGCTGAGGTCAGGTTAGCATTTGAGCAGCCCCAGAGTCTTGGCCAGTGGTACCATCCCTGGAGGAGTTGACACCAGGCTGGTGGGAACTTCAGCCTCCACTTCCCCGGCCCTTCCACAGGGGCAAAGTACTGGTGGCAGAAGAGTGGACTGCTGAGGGGATAGCCAGTCCACATGATATGAGCTTGGAGGGCATGTGGTCACAGTGTGGAGAGGGGTGAGGATGATGCAATTAAAGTACCTCTGGATCTTGAAGTTGAGCATGGTTTAGACTCAGTAGATGTAGTGCTGCAGGACTGAGGTGAGAGCTTGCATGTGTTGGAGAAGTTGCTAGGGAAGCAGGTGGCCTTAACATCAGCATTGAAGATGGTCTCTAGTGGGCAGACAGCAGGGTGGTCATCTCCCAGAACTACTTGAAGAACAGGGAGTTGTGTACCACCTGCAGCATCACCTTGGAATTTATCATGCCTTGCAGGTAGAACTGTTATTGCAGGAACATCTCCACAACTGTGCCTGTTCTCAGCTCCAAGCAGAGACCAGCATTGCTCCATAGCAGAATGCTGACCATCTTGAACAGCAGGCTGCCCTCACCCTTGCTCCGCAAGGCTGTCTGATTTGTAGAGCATCCTCTGGGTACAAGTCCAGGGCCACTGAGTCTACCTCCAGCACCTGTAGCCTTGGGCCCCCTCCCGGCAGCTGGAAAGGAAAAAGGAAGACAGGACCCACTTGGGCTCCATGGCAGATCTGACGAGACCCTCAGGTCATCTGATTCCATGGCTTCCTGAAGCTCCTGCATCATCTGCTGTGCCAGCTGATTCCAAGAAGCCAAACTTCATTGAGGCCCGCTTTCCTCTTCCCTCAATATGGTTGTTTGAAGTAGGTGAAACCTCTGAACTCAGGTCTGTTCTCTGTCCCCTGCATTTGGAGAGGGGTGAGTCAAGGCTCTGGACAAGACAAGGCAAGGAAGGGCCAAGGGATCTGATTTGATTCTGATCACTTTGCAGTATTTTCTACCACATGTTTGAGTTTATCCCTCCTTCTATATCTGAGAAAGTATTGCCAGGATTGGACTAGCCTAAAATTGTGTTACTTTAGAATTGCTATATGCTCCAATGCCATTGTATCTACCACTGCCATGTGCCAACTTAACTTTAACAATACTGCTCTCAAGGCACTGAACTCTCAATAAGTGTTCACCAGCCCCTCAGGGTCACTAGGTGCTTCTATGCACTTTTGATATAATTAAGGCCTTATTTTAAGCATGGTTCATGATGCTATGGTCTAAATGTAACAGAACTTTTCAGCCATTGCAGTAGACCACCATTTGAATTAAAAGTTATTACAAACACTACTACAGGTGTCCTTGGTTTTCTTTAGCTTTCTTATTGTCCCAAAAAGGGACAATGTGGCAAGGATGAGAAGAGCAGCACTAGCTTGAGAAGCCCCTTCATAGTCTTCTGTTTTGTGCCTTTTTACCTGTTCTTTCTCTTCTTTTTGGGTATCCAGCAGTCTCTTAGGAAAACATAGATGTTACAGGGATGGAAAATGACTCATTAAAATCAACCTCTAATATAAGTTCATCAAAATGGATATTTCACCAATAGAAACTTAGGAATGTTGGAAAAGATGTGAGGTTGGCTTTAGTATATACAAAATACGATCCTAGAAAGGGAAGGGTGAACTCCATAAGAAGGAAATTTGATCATTCACTATGAGGATTCTCATCACAGAACGGGTGAGATGCCAGCTTCATAGGACGACACAAAGTGCACAAAAACAGAGACATGGAGATACACATGAAATATAGGAAGAAGAGGAATAGAGAGACATAGGAATTATTTCATTCTTAGTTTTTCTTTCATCTAATAAAAAATATTTAAGCTACTTTATTCAAAGCAGTAGATATACATGAAAGAGGTAATTGCCAAGGGGGGAGGATTTTCTAAAGAGAAAGATAGGTGGATCTCATGACCCATCAGACACTAGAGATTACCTAGCTTATAAACCACCACAGAGCATGTGCCATGGTCCCACATTTGCACATTTAACTTCTTTTCATGTTATCCAATACCCCAGTGTTTCTGTGAATCTCTTTTCTTTAGTGATCAAAGTCAAGGGAAATAGAAGAAGTCATTTAACTCCATCTGAGCAGAACCAGATGTCAATCTTCAGGGAAATAATTTGCCTCTACATAGTCTTTTATGAAACCTTGACAATTTCACACTTCTTCAGCCTCTACCTGTATTGGATCTATAACCAACTGTGCTGTCACCATGGACAATGGGATCTTACCTGACCCAGACATCCTCCTCATCTGATATATGGAGGAAACTCATCCCAACTACTTGTGAAACATTTCTTTCCAGCCCAGGCCTTCTACCACCCCAAGCACGAACTTATCCTTTATCTTTCTCTCCACATAATTGTACTCACATGGCCTGAACTTTCTTAATTCTGTTTTGTACATCGAAGAATACACACAAAATTTGCTCATGTGCACCTTCAATCTGAAAATGTTCCCTCTGTAGCCTCTGATTATACATTATTGTTTCATTTTTATATTGTTATTATTATTGATTAGAAACCAATATTTATCCTGGCTTTCTTCCTCTTGGCTAGGAATTTATTTACTTCTTGATTTTAACTATTATGTAACAAATATGAATTAATATTTTGGCTGCACAGTTGTCATATGTTTATTGTGCTTAGTTTTAATTATTTGGAAATTAGCTAATAGTGAGACTCTTTGCTTTACTGAAGAAATGTTTTGGAAAAGACAACTAGGCCTACACAAGGGATTAAAACAGATGTAATGGTGCAGGGATGCCCAGTCCATATGAAAAGCCTGGTCATGAATAGATTCTGTCTTAAAATATGACATGGAACTCTGAGGCATATCACAGGTACTATTAATGGTATGAAAGTATTTGAATACAAGGCAATTATCAGTTGACCACATGCTAAGTGATTTGCATTCTGCATAGTGTTTTCACATGTCCTGTTAAATTTCATTCTCATGAAGTTAGTGGTGGAAGTGGTAGAAGAAATATTTGTACCTAGAAGTCAGATTTTTTCCTGATATTTGTCCAGTTACTTTCAAATGTTTCTTAGATACTTATGCCAGAAATCAAAAGCTGCATTTATGATTTCTTAGTACCTTTCTAGACAGGAGAGATGAACAAAGAATCTTTTCAGTTTTCAGTTTATTGGATTTGCACTCTTACTAATTGCTGGATACTGGGATCATCTCCAGGTATATGAAGCAATTTAAAAAATAATTTAATAATTTCTCAAATCAAATTCCTCAAAGTCTACCTCTTTCTTAATCTGAGACTGGTCTATTGGACAAGTTTTTCTACTTGTTAGTCTATAGCCTGGTCATTACAGTGCTCCTTTCATCAGTCTGATTTAGGCTTTTGAGGAGTAAATCCCTGTTGAAACACATGGGGACAAAGTGTAGGCAGATTCAAACGTTAAAGGAAATAATAAAAGAAATAGATTATCTTCCTCAAGGTCCTGAGCCACTTGAGAGCTATCAGTGAATAGCTCTAGATCAGAGGACCTAGAGGGAAAAGGATCAGTGGGCCTAGAGGGAAAGCAAGCAAAAAAATTTAATAACAAATGAATTTTATTAATACATATTAATAAACAGGGAAGTGGACTTGGCCCAATGGTTAGGGCATCCGTCTACCACATGGGAGGTCCGCCGTTCAAACCCCGGGCCTCCTTGACCCATGTGGAGCTGGCCCATGTGCAGTGCTGATGTGTGCAAGGAGTGCCGTGTCACGAAGGGGTGTCCCCCGCGTAGGGGAGCCCCACGCGCAAGGAGAGCGCCCTGTAAGGAGAGCCGCCCAGGGCGAAAGGAAGTTCAGCCTGCCCAGGAATGGTGCTGCACACAGGGAGAACTGACGCAGCAAGATAACACAACAAAAAGAGACACAGATTCCCTTGCCACTGACAACAACAAAAGCGGACAAAGAACATGCAGCAAATAGACACAGAGAACAGACAACTGGTGGGGGGGAGGGGAAGGGGAGAGAAATAAATAAAAATAAATCTTTAAAAAAATAATCAGGGAAACGGACTTTAGCCCAGTGGTTAGGGCGTCCGTCTACCACATGGGAGGTCTGCGGTTCAAGCCCCGGGCCTCCTTGACCCGTGTGGAGCTGGCCCATGCGCGGTGCTGATACGCGCAGGGAGTGCCGTGCCACACAGGGGTGTCCCCTGTGTAGGGGTGTCCCCCGCGTGGGGGAGCCCCACGCGCAAGGAGTGCACCCATAGGGAGAGCCGCCCAGCCCGAAGGAGGGAGCAGCCTGCCGAGGAATGGCGCCCCCACACTTCCTGTGCCGCTGACGACAACAGAAGCGGACAAAGAAACAAGACGCAGCAAAAAGACACAGAAAAAAAAAAAACAGACAACCGGGGGAGGGAAGGGGAATTAAATAGATAAAAATAAATCTTTAAAAAAAAAATAATCAATTAAAAAATACATAGTAATAAACATAAAATTTGTCCAGAGTATAACAACAATGGTATTTGCTATAATCACATATTTATGCTTTCATCCTTCAATCATTATTAGAGCTGTTTAATAATTTCAATAATAGTAATAATAATAATAAACATAAAACAGATAAGCAAACAAGAAAATTCCTCACTTTTCAGTCCGGCTACGATTTCCCCTCTGTACATAGCTGCCATTTCTGGCTATTATATCTAAAGTATACAATTAATGGCTTTTAGTATAATCACAATGCTTGCATTCATCATCTTAAAAATTTTAGAATAAAGGAAAAAAAAATTTTAATGTAGCTTAGCACTCACTGAAGTCTTTAGGGAATGGATGAACTCTGATTTAAAGTAGTTACTTTATAGTTGTGAGGATAGGGTAGTAGATGAGAAGATGAGACAAGAAATTTTAGGGTGTCCAAATCTTAGAAAGTGTTACAAGTTACAATAGCAGAGACACTCAGAGGACATGCATATTCAGAGGCATAAACAGAAAAAGTTCATTCATTTTAATCAAAAATTATAGTTTATTAAGGGTCAGTTATGTGACTGGTCTTATAATACAGTACGGGTTAAGGCCCAATTATCCTTCCCCTCCTGGATTACAGCCTGGAAGGTATGAAAGAAGAAACACACAAGTATCACACTTAACAAGCACACGCATACCCAAGTAGAGTGAAAAACATATCTGTTGGTTTGATCAGATATAGACCATCTACTAGTCTGGAAAATACTCAAAAGATCTGGTGCAGTGTCTGTCTTCTCCACATTATTAATACATTCCAAAAGGTTTGAAAATTCTCCCCTTTCAGGGATCATGCAGCAGCAGAGTTTACTTTGAGTGTCAAAAGACCAAGACCAAACACACAGGACATCCATGTAAAAGGCAGTGACTATCATTGAGTGGCCCCATTGTGTAATTGTAGCATTTTAGATCCTTATTCCCAGAGCAATATCCTACTTAATCCATTCAGTTTAAAGTCTGTCATTTGAAATATACATACTAGCTCTTCAGAAAACCATAGGACCATACTACAGCCAACCCAATGCCTAGAATATAGACAAAATCAACTTTGATAAATACTTGAATCCAGAAAAGAACATTTTCTTTTGTAACCATAAGCACTGCCTACATCCTCTCCCTTTCTCCCTATACTCTCACAAAAATAGACCCCCTATCTCAGCTTACATCTAACTAAAATACCCCACTGTAGTCTTATCTATGATGTAATTCCAAACTGGACCTCAGATACCTCTTTAATATTTGAAAATACATATCTCTCTTCAGCAGTATATGGTCTAACTAATTAAGACAATATTCATTAAATGTGAACTATTATTGTTAGATACTATTTATCAAAATATTTATTGAGCAGATTTTTCATTTATATACTTTCCCTAGAGTTTCCTGTTTGAATTAAAGGTGCTGTTTTACTGAACACCAGTTTTCAGAAAGAGCAACCAGCTCCTCATGAACAAGGAAGCTGGATACATGTTTGAAGTAAAGAGTATGACATTGTTAGATATGCAAGGGTCTGTACATGTAGGCCATATGGAAAAATAATGGGCTTTGATCAAATATAGGTCACCCACACCATAAACCCAATTGCCATTTATCAGTTGTCAAAGGCTCACTGAAGAGGGTGAGTTACCCAGAATAAACAGTAAGCTTATTGGGAATTTGAGATATGTGATTAGTATTGTATATATATTACATGTGACATTATACGTGACATAACAATAAATAGGTAGGGTAAGATGATTTTCTAAGTGGAAGAATGGTTGATTTCCATTGAAATGCCTTTCTAGTAACTTCTCCCAAAAAAGGTGTCTGCTAGCCACCTTCCCTGAGTTACTCCTCAGAGAATAGGCAAAAATCATGCTCTAGAGTGAGGCAGAGAGAATAAGCACAGCATACCACTCTGAATCTGCTTGGTTTTAATGTTATAGATTACAGGATTTGTAAATGGGGGAAAGAGAAATAGATATAGGTCACTGTAATGTGAACTACAAGAGGAGCATATTTCCAACCTATGAATAAATGTCAGACCAACTACAGTTTTATATAGAAGACCAGGATGCAGTAGATATGGGAGACACAAGTATTAAGAGGTTTGGTTCTCTCTTCTTCAGAAACAATGTCCATAACAGTCTTGAGAATCAAACTGTAGGAGAAAAAGTTGATGAGAAAGTCCAACAAGACCATTGCAAACACAACCATAAGTTGGGTAGAGATGATTGAAGGTGATATTTGCACAGGCTAGTTTGATGACCTCTTGGTGTAAACAGAAAGCATGGGATAATAATACATGGGTTTGACAAAAGGGAAGCCAGTGCAATGGAATAATTATTGGGATAATTGATAGCACAGCTCTTGTCAATACTCCCACCCCATTCTTCCTTACCCATATATTGGTAAGGATGGAAGTACATCTCAAGGATTGTGTATGGCAATGAAATGATCATAGGTTATGACAAGCAAACACCGGACTCCACGAAAGAAAGAAAGGCTTGAGAGAAGCAGACACTGTGGCCAATTTCTCTGTGATTAAACCAGAGAACACCCAGCAAGGTAAGCATTGTGGTCAGAGTCACCTCAAGATCATGCCAGCATAGCTAAGAAATAGTACATGGGCTCACGGAGCTTAAGGTCTTCTCTGATGAGAAAGAGAAGGATTCATTGCCAAGAAGTATAGCGATACAAACTAAAAATAGTGAAATAGAGATCTAGTGATGTACCTTCTTCATGCCAGGGAAACCAGTCAGAAAAAAGGGAGAAACAGTGGAGTTGAGCCACATTGTGGGCCTTGCAAAGAGGAAAATGGTTCTTCCAGGTAATGCAAGAGAAACCCCTAGTTCCTTAGAACTTATGTCTTGACTGTGTGACCTTCATAAGATGACCATCTGTCCTGACTTCCAGGAACAGCAAACATGGTAATTCAGTCATTCCTAGGAGAATCCTACACATGGGAAAAGGGAATTTATGAAGAACAATTTTATATACTAGAGTGGGCTTACTATATATAAAGTTATTGGACAATTCGTAGGGAATATAGCAGCAAGACCTTGTTGATAACTGTGGTAGTTTGAAGCAGTATGTGCCCCAGAATGACATGTTCTTAAATCTAATACATTCTTGTGGATGTACACCAATTGAAAATAAGACTTGGATGAGATTACTTCAGGTAAAGTGTGACTCACTTAATATATGATGGGAATTAATCCACTTACTGGAAGTCTTTATTAGTGGAATGAATACAGAGGGAGAGAGAAAAGCCATGAAAGCAATAAGCTGAAATCAGTGAAACCCAGAAGAGAAGGAGAGACCAGTAGGTGTTACCATGTGCCCTGCTATGTGGCAAAGGATCCAAGGCTCACCAGCAACTGATCTTTGGGAAGAAAGCATCCCCTCGATGATGCCTCAATTTTGACATTTTTATCACTCCCCAAACTGTAAGCCAATAAATTGCTATTGTTTAAGTTAACCCATTTCATATTATCTGTTCTAAGCAGTGTAGAAAACTTAAAAATTGACCTTATAGACCTTATAACTCAGAAAATGAAGACAAAATGACAAAAGAAATCACTACAATGTACTAGTGCTATAATAGAACAGGAACTTGCAGGTTTTATATTTTTCATAGTGCTCCTTATCTTGTCTGCTGGTATTGAAGGTATGTGTAAAGGTTTCCCAAATCATGTGAGACCTGAAAAATCAGTAGAAAATTGGTTCTAAGCAGTGTTGGAAATGCAGGTAGGAAACTCCTAAGGCTAAATCAATCAGCCAATTATTGATTTGAGAGAATAACTGATACACAATTATGATAGAAGGAATGTCTATTGTTGAGGGTTTGTGGATTTTGGGGAAGGGCTTCAAAATGACAAGTTACTTATATTCGTGTGTCTCCAAAACACATAAACCTGTAAATTGATGTTACCAGCATTGTAATAATCTAGATATTAATGTGCTGTGTTCAGAAAACTTCTAATATTTCATAATATAGATTTAAATATACGAAAATGATGGATTTTATGATAAGCATTTGCAGACACTATTTTAACAGCAACACACAAACTACTGTCAGCATATCCACCCTTGGTGATTCAAAGATAGAGATTAGTTATTTAGGCAAACTCCAGGAGAATATGTTTGCATAGAGAACAGCACCAAGAGGAAGAGAAGATGTGATACAGAGATCTGTGTGTTCCATGGTGGCCTGCCTGTGGGTCCCAGCAGATCCTTGCTCCTGGTTTCTCTTCTTGAAGGGAAACTCAGCCCACAATATGCAGCCACCTGTATGTCCCAGGACAGAAGTTAAAAATGTAACAAACCTCCTCACAGGAGAACAATATACAGATGGAATTGTAGACTAATTTTCCCCAGTATATACAATTCCTTCATACAGTAACATTACCAGACCCCATTTATGTAACTCTGTTACGAAATGTCTTTGTTCTGAGATCCTATATATTGCCCCCATTTTCCCACCAGTTTTCAGGATGCTATCTTCATTCTCTGAACCACTGCATTTTGAGACCCTCTCCTGTCTGCAAGTGCCAATAAATAAAGCTAATATTGTATCAGGTGTGTTGCTTGGTGTTGCCACTGTCCTGACCCCTGCCCTTTAGGAGCAGGGTTTGAACGCTGCTCCGCACATTCACTTCCAACATGGGACTCTCTTACTTCTCCTTCCTCTTTCAAAGAATATTCTTACCGTAGGAGAAGATATTCCTCTGCTAATCCATGTCCTAAAATTTCCAGTAGAAAATTCTTAAGGAAAAAGAAAGTCTAGGTAGCATCCTGGATCTCTTGGTTACTCTCTAAAACCCCAACACATAAATCTACTGCTTATCCCTTAGAGTCAGTATTGTCTAGGGGATAGAACATTTATATTGTACTGTGTTATATGGGGCAAAATCCATAGATACAGCTAGTTTGCTCCAGTTTTTTGTTCCTTCTTCAACATCTATTTGGAGGAAGATAAAACCAAGAAGAGGAGTGTATAAACCCAAGTAAGTGTATAAAATAAGATTGGCAAAAGTAGGCCCCATTTCCAATCTCTCTGTGATCCAACCAGGGGACTCCCAAAACTGTAGGCATCATTGTCAAGATCAGTCATACGTCTGTAATCACCAGCATGACCAAGAAGTAGTACGTGGGTTCACGAAGATTGTGGTCTTCCTTAAAGAGAAAGAGGAGAGTGCCATTGCCAGAAAGGACAGATATTTAGACAAAAAAGAAAGGTGTGGAAATCCAGTGATGAGCTGCCTCCAAGTATGGAAAACCGGTCAGCAGGTAGGAATTGGAACTGCTAGTGGACCACATGTTGGGTAAATCCAGCAGAGAAATGTTTTCCTCTCTCAGTTACAACCACAGAAAAGATGATCTACTTCCAGGGTATCACTCTAGTATATCATCTCAGAATTCATTATTAAAGAAGTAATTACAACAAAATAAAACATTTTTCCAACAAAACATATTCTTTTGACAGTCTGTAACTTTTACATTCTTAATTTTATATTCTTAGTCAACTTTCTTGATCAAATCATTGGAGTTTCATTGGGTATCTGCATTTCAACATGCTGTCCCGGAATTTTTAATGCCTATGACAAATTGGAAACCACTTTCATCAACTATTCAGATTGGGCAGATGAATCCATTATAAGGAACTCTATCATAATTTTAGTCCAATCTGCTACTCAGGACTGCAATTGCCTTTTGAACAGTGATTCCTAAATCACACTATCCTGCATATGGATGGTGTTATGATTAGGCCATTGCGTCAACTTGGCCAGGTAATTTTACCCAGTTGTTTGGTCAAGAAAGCACTGCGCTAACTGTAATATAAGGGCATTTATGGACTTCAGTGACCATTTGCTTTACTGCAGTAGTAAATCATAGATAGCTGGTTATAATTACATCAATCAGGGAGATTGCCATCAGCAATGAGTGACGCTTAACCCAATCAGTTGAATGCCTTAAAAGGGGAAGTGATTTCAGCATTGAGAGAGAATTTCCCAGCTTATCTTTGGACAGCCAACATCTCCCAGAACTCGTCAAGAACCTTCATTGGACTTTCATTACCTGCCGGTAGAACCTGGACTTGTGCATCCCCACGGCTGTGTGAAAGACTCTTACATATCTGCATAATATTGACAGGTATCTCTTGTTGATTCTGTTTCCCTAGAGAACACTGACTAATTCAGATGGTTTCTCTGAATTTTTAACAATAACAACAAAGAAAACAAACAAACCAAAAATAAAAAAAGAACCTTCAGCAATATAATAGAGAAAATTATGAAAGAGAAGCTGAGTTGCAAACAAACATGAAGAAAAGACACTTAACTGACACTCCATTCCATGGATAAGTGGATGGAGGAAAATGTTAAGTATTTATTAGCCTCTTCCCAGACCCTAAGGAATTATTTAATACCTACGACAAAAATCCAGACAATTTTAAGTTAGATGATCATATATCTGAGGGTTAAAATAAATGCTTAGACCAGCCAAACATATTATGCATGATAATGTTTCTCCTTCAGTTTGAAAAGTTTATCTTCCCAGTTATCTCTACATAGTCTTATTTCTTTCCCTTTTATTTTTCTGTACATTTACTGAAATCTCTACCCAGGACTTGATTTTCTCTCTCTTAAAATTCTCCCTTTGCATTTAAACAACTATCTTCCTGCTCTTCTTTTTTATACCATTAATCACAGACACCTAATTCTGTCCTCCACACTACTGAGTGAAAGCTAGACGACTGCTTAAACAGAGAGTTGTCTGTTAGGGAAAGGAAGAGATGTGTCCTTTAAGGAGGTACTGGATTTAGTAATTTTAACTTCTTTTCTGCCAGTAGAGTATAGGTTTCTTGTATTTAAAAAAGCCATGTTTAATTTGCCTTTCTTAACACCTATACAAATTATCTAACATGTGGCATGTTTTCATACATTCATTCATCCAGTATTTATTGAACATCCCTACCATGTGTTAGCATGGCCTTTTAAGCATTAGAATTAAATGGTGAACTGGACAAAGTCCTTGATCTTATAAACCATGAATTACATTGGAAAAGAAGACATCCTTATATAAATATAAATGCAATTTTTAAATAAAAGAAGCATTGTTTGTGGAGATTAATTGGGATTGGATTGAATACACATTAGTATAGTGGTTTGGATGATCTGGGAATGAATCTCTGAAGAGGTAATATTTGAGCTGAAATGTGAACAACAAAGAGTAGCTGATGATATGAAGTTCTAGAGGAAAGGTGCTCTATGCAGAGGGGAAAACCATAATGCCTGAGGCTTGGCGAGCAATTAAGAGAAGGAAAATAGATAGTAACATCAGAGACCCAAGGCAGTGATTGAGTTTCATCAGGACTTATAGGTCATAATAAGAATTATGTGTAGTTTTGTTTTTATTACAAATGTGAAGAGAAGATATTGTAAAGTTTAAAATTTTCCAATGGAGGTAGGAGCAGTGACATATTCTGATTTATTTCACAATTATTCCCTTGGGCTGATATGCAAATAATTGATTATAGTGAAGTAAGAGAGAAGAAAGGAGACTAGTTAGAAAGTTGAAATCATCCAAATGGAAAGTGATGGTTATTTTGACTAGGAGATAAACAGTGGAAATGAAAATAAGTTAAGGTAAGTATACATTTTTAAATTAGCACCAGCAAGACATGCTGATTTATTGGAAGAAGGAGTAAAGAGATATGAATTGAGAATGACTCCTATTTGGCCTGAGCAAAAATCTCAAGTTGGGAGGAAGGTGAAGTCATTTTTTATTCTAACAACAAAGTCTCAGGGAGGTGTAGATTTACTGCCACAGAAGTCAAGTGATCAGTAAATATGGTTGAATTGGAGCAAATGCAAGTCCTGCATTTCTCCTGTCACATAGAGAACAGTTTCTTCAAGCTATTTTTTATCTCAAACTAAAAATGGGCCCCTTTGAAGACCCCTTTTGTTAGCAGAAGCCACAGCCTTAAGATACTGCCAATGAAAACCTCACTTTTTCTTACTTCTTAACTACACAGGTGGGATCTAACTGTAATAGTTTTCAGTACTGAAGATGTAGTAGAAACTAGGCTTCGGAAGATAATTTGACCCTATTGTTTTGGCCCTAATGAATGGAAAATGCGAGAATAATTTCTTGGACTCCATACTCTGTTACCAGGAGTGGGAGATATAAATCAATAATAACCCCTATTTTTTCTTCAGCGGAATCCCACATAGCTCTTCCTCTTCTGTGGTTTAAATACAACCTAATTCTCTGTCCATACTTCAATTATCGTTGAAAGGTCACACTTCTCTGACCTTTCAACAATAATCTTCTTTAATCCAATTTCTTGCAAACCTCAACTCTGTAAGGAATTCCCATTTTTAAAAAATATATAGCATATGTATGGAAGAATTACAGGGAAAGCTAACCAAAGTGGGAATAATTGATTCTATTTTTGTATTATTCTTCAACTCAGTTTTCCTTCCTCTGTTTCTAAGAATTCATCACTGACTTACTCTATTCTCCTGCTATAACAGAGTATTATAAAATACACCTATTCATGGTGTCGGGTTTGCTCATGTCCTCATCTTGGATATGGTCATGGTTTCTGAGAAGAAGCAAGATGAGGGAAAAGAAAAACCTTAAAAATGACCATATCGAGTTAAAGAAGTTTTAAGGTTGAGGATAATGCCAAGAGTAATCTGTCATTTAGTCTTCAGAAAGTCAGGAATCCTTCTGCAGTAATGCCCATAACCCTTCTCTGCCTCATTTCAAGTCCAGTAGAATAAAAGTTGGCCATATGTTTATCCCCTGGAAAGAGGAGCACCGTTCTCTTATCTGGGATGATCAATCATATTCAGACCACTGGATAGGATGGGCCCTGGGTACTCAGCACAAGTATTTTCCCCAGTGCTACCAACTTCAGGCTGAGATCTGTGCACCCTCCAGAGCCTTAGGTTATAGAAAGCTGCCCTTCTTCTTTTCTCCTTTTTCTGTAGACAACCTGAAGAGTCATCTCTGGAATCCTCTTTCTGCATCTGCTGGATGATTCCCACACACACTTGCACTATAGCTTGGTTGTTGGGGTGAGGGGTTGAATCCTTGGTTCCTGCCTGACAATTCAGGTCAGATGGCTCCTTCTCAAATTTGCTAAGATACTCAGTCAGTGAGGTTATTAGTGAAGACTGTACCTTCCCAGAGTGCTTGCTTTTTCAGCCAATCAGGACCTTGAGAAATCTTTTCTCTTTCCTAACGCCCCCTGGAAAGGAGCTGGAATACCTGCTTAATCTCATGAGTGCATCAAAGCATGCGCTCCAATAAGATTGGGGTTATTGGAGCATCAGTAGGAGATTGTGGGAAGCAGACTTTGCCCAGTGGTTAGGGCATCCGTCTACCACATGGGAGGTCCACGGTTCAAACCTTGGACCTCCTTGACCCACGTGGAGCTGGCCCATGCACAGTGCTGATACGCACAAGGAGTGCCGTGCCACACAGGGGTGTCCCCGTGTAGGGGTGTCCCCTACGTAGGAGAGCCCCATGCACAAGGAGTGCGCCCTGAAAGGAAAGCTACCCAGTGCAAAAGAAAGTACAGCCTGCCCAGGAATGGTGCCGCACACACGGAGAGCTGAAACAACAAGATGGCGCAACAAAAAGAAACACAGATTCCCATGCCACTGACAACAGAAGCAGACAAAGAAGAACACGTAGCAAATGGACACAGAGAGCAGATATGATGGATATGATGCTGAAAAATATAAAATAATGATGAAAATATCAGAGAAGAAATTACAGAAATGGAGAGACACTGCTTATGGATTAGAAGTTCAAGACATTAATGAAGTCAATTATTTCAAAATGTGACTAATGAATATATAACAATGTTCATAACATCATTAGCCATCAGGTAAATGCAAATTAAAATCAAAATCTAATACCAGTATACACTTACCTGAATGACTTTCTAAAATCCTGAAAATACCTACTGTTTTAAGCATATGAATTAACTGAATTTCTCAAGAACTGCTAATGAAATATAAAAGTATATAATCACTTTAGAAGCTGCTTCACAGTATCTACTATAGATAATCATATGTTTACCCAAGGGATTATATTCCTAGTATTACATCCAACAGAAATTCAAGCCTATGTACACAAAAATAACCATAAAACCATAAAGTAGTTTTTAGTTACTGCCAAGGTTCTATTCCTTGCTTTGGTGTTAATTGCATGAGTGGATTTACCTTTTAATAAACTAATTGAACAAAACCTTTATAATTTGTACATATTTATTTTTTTGAAATATATTTCAATAAAGGTTTTACTAAAAAAAATACTCATTGAAGTCTTTCCCAATTAACAGGCTAGGTTTATCTCATTTTTGATATTAGAAATGAAAATTCATATTTAAAGTTCATGCTGTTAACCACATGTATACTACGATACCACTTTTCATAATACTGTTTTTTACATAATAACATCAGTAATTTAATACATATTTCCATATCATCATTTTATTTATGAGAAGAGGAATGTATCTATGTGTTCACCCTTATATCCTTTACAAACTCTTCTGTGACCAGCACTACACAGTAAAACACTATTTGTTAAGTAGGAGAAGAACATTCAAGAGAAAGTGATTTTAATCTGGAAAAGAAAATAATTCTATCAGAGACATATTAAATTACTTGTGACACTATCATCCTCTAGTGGCAGAAATGTAGGGATATGGCATGGATGGAATATCTATGTGCCATAAAATTATGAAAGATGGATCCATTTTTCAAAGAGTTCTGTCTTAATGATGGATGATAGCCCCTAACATAAATAATTTAAATAACTGTGATTGATTATGGAAGAGGTAACAGTAGCTGACATCAGTTGAATGCTTTTTACATATTGGGTACTGTTCTAAGTACTTTATCCTTAAACCTCACATAACTTTCTGTGAAGGCAATTATCATTACATGAATCTTAGAGATAAGGAACATGAGGTGCAACAAGGTTAAGTATTTTGTCCAAAGAAGCACAGCAAGAACCAGTGCCACAATTTAATCCACAGACTCATATTTGAATATCCATGCCCTTAACCACTTGCATACAATATCATTTTTCTCTAGGGAAAAAAAATCACCTTACCTCCAAATCACAGGCATTATGATTTCTGCCCTTTGTACTTTACTCACACTTAGATTAACAATGACCAGTATCCTTGTCCTGTCTTCTAAAGTTGAGGTGGTGATGGAAGATATATTGAGAAGAATAGAGGAATACAGGGACTGGAAAAGACAGTTTCCCTTTTCTGGAGGTAAGTTCCATGATACAGAATTCTGGGCTTACATTGGCTATAAGCACAACTATTTCCAACAGAAAGGCCCACCTGACCCAGTGCTACAAAGAAGAAAGTCACTTATTTTGAGTGCACAGCAAGGAACAGGGGGAATCTTCCCCAAACTAGTTCCTCATGGGAACGTTGAGTTGTGTTTTTAAACACAGGGAAAGAAAAAAATAAGAAAATCACAAGTGAAGGCTACATAGCACAGTTTTGACAAATCAGCAGAGATGCAGGATTTCTTCAAAGGTCTTGTAATGAGGAACTGGATACACTCCTTATTTTGTTTTTCCTCTGCATGCCAGCCTTATCCTTGTTATGCTGGTTTCAGTGGTTAATCAGTCACAGCTCAGAAACAGACCTTGATGTGCTAGCTCCTAAGGTTAGGACTTCCATAACTCCTTTTTCTGCTGACCATTCATGCATGTCCAGCCTTCAGTCCTTCAGGGGCATATCACTGATTTACTGAGCCACAGGATGCCCCCAATGCCATCTGGTCTGGTTTTACAGTGAGATGTTGTCTCATTCCTGTAAGTGGAACTAAGACGTTCTGGTTAATATCTTAAGCTCAAGAAGCTAAGAAGCTATTGATGGAAGATTAATGGTCAGCCAGCTCAACTCTTTCTGGGAAAGGGTATGAGAAACTTCATAGTTGCTGAGGTGGGAAAATTTCTTTTAATAGTTGTACTTTTTCTGCGGTCACCCCTCGGGCTGAAGTGTGGTTTGCTGGCCTGGCGGGGGAGCAGCCGTGGCAGGCCAAGCCGCTGCCCCCATAATAGGGTGGCTGGTCGGACTCACCGCCACCCCTGAAGGGAGCTCGGCATGGGCGCAGAGTGCCCTCGGGTCTCCCCTTCTCGGCAGCCATGCTTCCGCGGCCGCCCCTCCTCCCGGATGGCGCCACACGATGCCTGTGGGGCGGCACCCTCCTCCTTCTTTCTCCCTGCGTAGGCGCAGGGCGGAAAATTCCAGTCTGCCCTTTTCCCCTCCCCCGACAGCAGCAACAGCCAGGCGTGGGTGGAAAAATCCAGTCTGCCCTTTTCCCCTCCCCCCGACAGCAGCAACAGCCAGGCGTTGGCGGGAAACTCAAGTCTGCCCTCCACCCCAGCAACAGCAGCCACCAATCCCTAAACCCTGCCCTCTACCCCAGCAACAGCAGCCACCAATCCCTAAACCCTGCCCCTTCCCCCAGCAACAGCGACAGCCAATCCCTAACCACCACCCCTCCCCCGTCCAGTACCGCCCACTGACCTTTCACCGGCAACCAATCAGAACAGAGCGTGGCTTCGACCAATCAGCCTTCCCCAGCCCCTATAAAACTGTTGCCTCTCCCTCAATAAAGTTGGACTTGCATGTTTACCTTGTCTCCGCGGTAGTTCTTCTGCCGTGCGCCCTCCAGTCCTGAGAACCCCCGACAAGGGCCTGGCCTCCCTTGTCCCCAGTTCGTCGCCTGCTTCTCCGGGCGACCCCTTCGTCGCCTGCTTCTCCGGGCGACCCCTTTGTCGCCGGCTTCGCCAGGCGACCCCGTCAGCCGAACCGCACAACCCCTTGTGAGACCGATCCCTCGTCTGCTGCCGGACCGACCCCTTGTCCCAAGTGGGACCGACCCTTCGTCCCAAGTGGGACCGACCCCTCGTCCAGAGCTGGACCGACCCCTCGTCCGCAGCCAGACCCCACCTCTACTGACCGAGCAAATTTTTCTACTACAATAATGAAGATATCGGGACTAGGAAAAAGAGTGTGGATTTAGGGGGCTGTGACTCTTTTGCTTCACCAAAACTAATTCCCTCTTCTGCTTCAAATTTCATATTCTTAATTTTAGGGACAGGGATTGGGATTTCTCATGGACAGCTGGGGTAAAGTGTTCATCTAGCAATCTGTTTTAGTCCCAGTCCCTGAGTGCTCTTCTTTTAATTCCACATGAGAGATGTAAATAACTAATAAACCTCCTGGCAACAGAGCTCAAGTGTAAGCTAGGACAAAGACAGAGACCTTGGGGACTGCTGTCCAAAGCACCAGTTTCCAGGGCTTTAGGAGAGAAAGAAGGATTGGGGAAAAGAAGAGCAAAGAGGGCATTTTCTGAATGGCCTAATCAAGAAATGTAACCTGGGGTGGAGGAACTTCTAAAATAAAAGCTCCTACCAGCCAGACTTTGTACATGTTCTAAAGAGATGGTGTTATGGCCAAATCCTTGACAAGGTGATGATTTCACATCCATCAGTGTGACACTGGACAGTGGGAGAGATTCAAAATTCAGGTCAATGAAGGTATCTGATCAATCTACCTCTGGGGTCTTGCTGCAGGCTCTACAGCAAGGCAGGGCAGGGCAAGGAATAGAGAGTTCGTTTCTCTGAAAAGTAGTAATATTATCTATCAAGAGTAGATGGAGAGCAGACCTGAGTCCTAAAAGTTCCCTAATATCGTTAAACCCTAGATTCTTTAATGATTACCTCCCCAAATGTTTAAAATAAGGCCAAGGATAGATTCTGAGAAATATGAGACAAAGAAGTGTTATGGGATCAAATGGGAGGATGAGTTCTGATTCGGGGATAAACTGTGTTTTCCACTTCTTGTTCTGTCCTGTCTTTATGTTTAGCCCTTTGGCCCTCATTCCAACCCTATGATTTCCCCCATGTCCTATTTCCCAAGAAAAGTTCAGATAAGCTCCCAGGATAAAACTCTTCTAAAATTTTGAGGGGGGATAACTCTGTAGTCACTAGTAGTTCAAATGCTTTCTTGGGAAGTGTCACTCTCTCACAATGTGAACTGGTAAATTATGGCAAAATTAAGGATAGACCCTTAAGGGATAGACACAGCCTTAGAGGCTGTGTGAGCCTCTCTAGATCAAGGGCAGTAATTTGCATATATCTCCAAGTATCTCCAAGTACACACACACTAGTTTTTCAGTATGAAAACAGTAAAGAAAGACAGGAAAACCCAGTTGTGCTATTAAATACTATACTGAGGCTACCCAAGCCTGAAGTCTTCCTAGTCAATACTGGAGAAAAAGGACCCTACCAATTACTTAATATATTGCCTCGGCATGAAACCAGCCAGAATCTATACAATGGGGGAAATAGGCTATTGTAGGTGTTTTACAATAAATGAGGCACAGGGAATGTTTCAGTGAAGTATTTGGCACATGATTGAACTCATGGATTCTTTGTTCTTTGCATTTTCTTCTCAACACAATCTTCCTTTTCTTGTCCCTTCCCACTCTGCTTTAATATTACCTAAACTAAGCAAGAGTCTTTCACTGGCAGGCAGGAGTTACCTATTTCTCCTTTTTACACCCCTGTGAGGACAGAGATGTTTTTCCTTCAGTCTCTCCCCAGCACTTCAGGCTTCTTATCATCTTCAGCTGTGTACAGGATTCCCACACTAGTACTCTTCTTTCCTATCCTTTCCCACCCAGATAATTCATTCTCAAACAAGTTCTCAGGTGGACTCTAGTCCAGTACTTCCAGGTATAGTCAATCTCAGTCTTCTCAAATCTCCATTATAATATATCTGGTCCTAGGATTCTTAAGTAAATTGGCTCTTTTGACACATTGCAGAATGAATAATCATAGTGTATACCCACCAAATAGAGTGTGAGGATGCTTTCCTGAATAACAGTAAAAAAAAATCTCAAAAGTGAAGAATAATTTACTCCTAATAAAGAACTTTCTCATTGGCCAGTCCATTCCATCTTTATATTCTGTGTGAAGTGTTTTTGACTGGGCAAGGTAGGAATCATTAGTAACATGTCAAAGTGGTGAAACCAAATATTAAGATTAAATAACTTTCTCAAGATCATTACTGTTAGAAAGTAGCAGTGCTGGACCCTCAAATTCTTTTCAACATGAAAGTCCAGAGATCTTGGGGGCAATTTATTTAGGCAAAAGGGGTCCTGGGAATCATGCATTAAATTCACACCAAAATGTTCTTTTCAAGGCATATGAGGAAACAAAAGTCCATTCCAACCATAGTAGATGACCCCATTTACCTGTGGATGATGCCACCAACATGCACTTTGCTGACTCCCAGAGATCTGCTTCTTGCCCAAGATGATACTTTGGAATTCAAAGAAGCCTGTTCACTTTTGGTAAATAACATGATACTCCATAAACTTTAAAATATGCTCATTTTTCTTTCTCTCACCTCTCCCTGTTTTCTTTTGCCCTCAGTGATGTGACCAATTCCCTGTTTCAGGACAAAACTGTGTGCATGTTCTTTCCCCAATAATTTAGAACTGAATTTAAGAATTGCTGTTTCCTTAAGGCTTGGCAATGATCATTGTCTGAGAGCTCTATGGAGTTAAGATAAAGTTAGGACTGATTAGTAATGTCCACCATTTGGGAAAAATAGAAGTCTGGAGGGTCTGATGTTGACCATTTATGCAGGTAGTTGGTGAATCATTGATGAATCCTAACTGGGAATTTGTTTGGGGCAAGGCAGTGCATGGATTAACCAGCTGACCCCTTAGCCTGTTAGATTATTTGTAAATATTATAAGTAAGCCACTGTCCTTAAACTAATCAGTATAGTCACCAGCATATCAGCCAGTTAATAATATAATAAACATACCAGCATCTATGTGTTAATAAAAAAAAATTAAATTTTCATAAATGAATAGACAGTTGGTATGTCAAAATCTGTCCTTGTTTCCAGGAGGATTGACGAGTTTATACAGCATTCAACAAGGCAGGCAATGTTAGTATTGTATTAGGAGTCAATACTCATTTACATTAGAAGGAGTTAATCAGAGTTACTAGGTCTGAGAAGCAGGCAATAGGACAATAAAGCCAAATATAATTTGTTGAATTTTGTGCTGAAGCCTTCATGATGAAGCTAGAGGAAGAAGGTAAGTTGAGTGATAAGATTGCAAGAAGTCCAAGAAAAGTGTGATGATATGATAAGGAAGATGTAGGAAATTAATACACTAGAATGGAGATGAAACCTGGCTGACCCTAGGTGCATAGAAAAACAAGGCAGAAATACCAGCAGCCCAGCAAAGCCCAGTTTAGATTAGCTCACCCTTCAGATGAGTGAAAAATAAACGTTTAATGAGAATTTTGTGGCAATATTGACTCTCTAAATATTCATTTATTTTTAGCAAAATACGGATAATAATCCTTACTGTATTAGTTTTCTATTGCTATGTAACAAAGTACCAAAAGCTGTGCAGTAATAATCATTACTGTATTAGTTTTCTGTTGCTATGTAACAAATTACTAAAAGCTGTGCTTCATCATAGTCTGTACATCAGAAATCTGGTATGTTTGACTGGATTCTCTTCTTAGGGTGTCAAAAGGCAAGATCAAAATGATGGCTGGTTTAGGCACTTACCTGGAGGCTCTAGGGGAAAACCTACTTCCAGACTCATTGAGGGTGCTGACAGGGTCCTGATGCTCATGGCTGCCAGCCTGAGGTGCCTATTCCCTGGTGGGCTATCAGCCAGGAGCTGCTTTTTGTTCCAAGACACTGCTTGTGTTCCTCGCAGTTGGCCCAATTATAGTCAGTCTAGTCCTCCTCGGACTTCAATGCCTTTAACTTCTGCTGCCACTAGTTTGCAATCTTTATTTATTTATTTATTTGTTTGTTTGTTTGTTTGTTTGTTTAGGTCTTGGAGCTGGGAATTGAACCTCAGACTTTGTACGTGAACAGCCAGCGCTTAACCCCTGAACCACATTGGCTTCCCTGATTAGTTTGTATAAACTCTGGTTTTAAGTACCTATGTGATTAGATTAGGCCCACCCAGATAATCTTCATTTTGATTAATTCAAATTCAACAGATTGATTACATGTGCATAATCACATGCTTGATACTCATAGTACAAGGGATTAAAGCAGAAAATCTTGTGGAGAGAGAATTTTAGAATTCTGCCCACCATTCCTATCAAAAAGTAATGAATGAGGAAAAAGAATTTCTTTTCTAACATCTGTGTTATTTTTACCGTATGTGTAAAATGCTTACTTTTAACAAGTCCCTTGATAGTGTGAGATACCCAAATGGGCTATAGAAAAGACCTGGAGTAAAAATCAAGTTTCAAGTGGTCAAAATTGCTAGGAGAATCAAAAGACTGATAATTGAGATTGAAGAGAAGCATCCATTTAAAAGAAAGATGTAAAAAGACACATATATAGCTCATTAATATTTACTTCGCAAATTCTATGATCTTGGTATTCCACACCTATTGTCACTTTAATTTTCATATAAGGCTGTTAATGACAATCAAATATTTAATGTGTATCAACCACATTAGATGGTAAGAATAAGATTTCAGAGACACTGAATTTCTTTACCACTATATTTACTGCATTTAAAACAAATTCATGAGATTTTAAGAAGAGATGCAAACTGAATGAGGGACATATTTGGGGCTCCATGAGTATCTAAGTTCTAGGGGATTCATAATGTATTTATTCATACCAAGTATTATAATATGGGTTTCAACTTAATTAGAGATAGTAAAATAGTACAGCACAAAGATACCTTTTTTTTTTTCCACTCACGAGATTATGAGGTTAGGTTTGCATCTCTAATGCTCAGTACTGTTTTTCATTTTAGTAGGTGTTCAATATAGACATACTGAATCAACAAATGCATGATGTGAATGGTGGATCCAAAATGAAATCACTGCCTCTTTTCCTTCCTTATAAAATATGTTCACAGCAGAGAGTAGAAGAAACTAGAGGGCTAGTGATAAAGAAAAATGTGAGGGAAATCAAGACCAATGAGGAACAAGGTCAAACGGTTTTAGATTTTATGTGAGTTTGAATGAGACATTTGGGAAAACTTTAGCAAGATTTCTGCCCTTGGCAATGAGAAATTAGAAAATATTGTATTTGGAGAACTGGATTGAGAAATTCATCTATAATGAGGGGAGAAGTAATTTGGGAACAATTCTATACAGAGGTTCTGTGATTTTTTTTAAATGATATGGCAAAACTAATTTTCATAGTCTAGTGATTTGCAATTAATTCTGTAGCCTCTGGTTAGCTTGAGTTGAGACGAACTGTAAGTGTAAGCTGTACACTAAATTTTGATGAACTAGTGTAACAAAAATGTAAAATATATCATTATAATTTTATATTGATTATATTTTAAATAATAATTAGGATGTAGTGAGTTAAAGAAAATATACTATTAAAATTAGTTGTTTCCTTTTGTGTTTTATTAAAGCAGATCCTAGAAAAATTTAAATTAACTATTTGGTTCAAGTTATAATTCTATTAGATAGTGCTAATCAAAAGAAAACTTTTTTGTTTCCTCTCAGAAATACACCATGTGGTCCAATATCAGTGCTGCCCCATTTCTACTGATGGGCTTTCCAGGTCTAGAAATATTCCATCCTTGGATTTCCATCCCCTTCTTTGTCATTTATGTCTCCATACTCTTTGGCAATGGCATCCTACTTTTCCTTATGAGAGAAGACAACACTCTTAAGGAGCCCTTGTACTACTTTCTGGCTATATTGGCAGCCACAGCCCTTGCAGTGACTTTGACAATGATGCTCACTGTATTTGGTGTCCTGTGGCTGGATCACAGGGAAATCAGCTATGAAGCCTAATTCTTCCAAGTCTATCTGATCCACTCATTCTCTACTGTGGAGTCTAGAGTCCTGTAGGTCATGACCTATGACCATTTTATTGCCATCTGTGATCCCTTGAGATATACTTCCATTCTTACCAATGTTAAGGTGTTGAAGATAGACCTGGAAGTTATAATGAGAGGATTTATGTTCATCATGCCCATAATCATCAAACTCTCTGGGTTCCCTTACAGCAAATCTCATGTCCTTTCCCATGCCTTCTGCTTACACCAGGATGTGATCAAACTTGCCTGTGCTGACATGACCTTCAATACACTATCCTATAGCCCTGGTCTCTTTTACTGGTTTCTTGGACTCTCTGCTTATCCTTATCCCTTACATCATAATCCTTAAGACTCCTATGGGATACATAGAAAACCCTGAGATGTCTGCAACAAAGCTTCTAGAACTTATAAATGAGTTCAGTAAAGTCACAGGTTACAAGATAAATGCCCAAAAATCAGTAGCCTATCTGTACACCAGAGGAGGAAATCAGGAATCAAATACCATTCACAACAGTAAATAAAAAATTCAAATACCTAGGAATAAATTTAACTAAAGAGGTAAAAGACTTATATACACAGAAAATTACACAACACTGTTCAAGGAAATCAAAGAACCCCTCAGTAAATGGAAGAATATTCCTTGTTCATGGATAGGAAGACTAAATATTATTAAGATGTCTATTCAACCAAAACTGATCTACAGATTCAATGCAATCCCAATAAAAATCAACACATCATTGTTTGATCAACTAAAGAAACTAACTATGAAATTTATTTGGAAAGAAAAGAGGCCCTGAATAGCCAAAGACATATTGAAAAAGAAAAATGAAATTGGAGGAATCACACTACCTGACTTCAAAACATACTACAAAGCTACAGTAGTGAAATCAGCATGGTATTGGCACAAGGATAGACATATTGATCAATGGAACCAAATTGAGAGTTCTGATATAAACTCTCATATATACAGCCATATGGTATTTGACAAGGCCACCAAATCCTCTCAAGTGGGAGAGAATGGCCTCTTCAACAAATGGTGCTTGGAGAACTGGATATACATTTGTAAAAGAATGAAAGGGGATTACCGACTCACACCTTATACAAAAATCAACTCAAGATGGATTAAAGTAACTAATCGGCAAGATGGTCGCTGAGTGAACTTGCCTTTGCGGTAGGTCCCGGGACGAGACGGTTGGGCGCAGCTGCAGGCTCTCCAAGGCCGGGTTCTTTCGGGATTTTTGCAGGGCAGAAGTGCCTGGACATCGATTGGGTGGAAAGGTAACGGAGAGGATTGGTCTAGTAGATATAGTTTGGGTTCTATTGCCTGTGTGTGAGACCCGCGCGCGTGCTCCTCCCTGCTGCGGGTGGGGGGAGTCACGGTTCAGCCCAGCGGCACCGCTTTTAGACGGCTCTGAGCTCTCGAGGAGTTCACGAGCTCGGGGCGAGCTGGGCACGGGTTGATGCGACGGGTCGCCTTTGCAGTGCGATTTGGGAAGATAGACGGTGCTTTGTTGTGAAGCGGGAGAAACTTGTGATTGCGAACATAAACAACAGTGCTTCCGCCTGAAGCCCCACCCCCAAAAGCCCGGCAGCCGGTCTCCGACCCAAATAGGCTGTAGGCAATAAAGAGACGTAATCGGAAAGTTGTATTAGGCTGCGGCAAGGGAGGGGGACACGTCTGGAAGCCGATTAGGGAATATTTTGCGAAGCTTGGGAAATCCGGTTTTCGAATCTGTTTCGACGTCACAGGCCGGGCTTCAGATCTGTACTAGCAAAGTGGCTGCGGTGTAGAGGCGCCCTCTAGTGGCAGAGGTTTGGAATCACAGGACGGGAGCTGTCTAAAAGCTGAAGTGAAATATACTAATGAGCCCAGCTAAGAAAATGAATTGCAGGGTTCAGTCATAATATAAAGTTTGCGGATCTGACTTCCCCCTTAAGGCTAGCACCCAGCTGAGGGGATCCCTGAGGGCTGTGTTACACTGCGGGGCTCCCAGGCTTCCTGTAGACCAGATTGGAGAGTGCCAAGTCTGAATTCCCTAAAATCTGGTGGCCCACACCACAGAGACTCACATCTCTTGAGACCTCAATATCTCAGACTTTTCATCCCTGAATCCATCACGCACTGAGGTCCATCTGAGGTCCTTAAATGCCCTAGCCTTCAACGTTGGCGTTCTTTCCTTATCGTTTCATTTTGTTTTGTTTTTATTTTCATTTTGACTTATTCTTTACTTTTTTCAATTTCCTGATTGCTAACACCGTATTATCCCCTAGTCTTCTCTCACAGCGTATCCCCCAAAGTCTTTCTTTTACTCAGTTATTTAAGGCTTTTTTTCGTGGTAGGTGCTGTGAAGTGGGTGCTTTAATTCTGGGTCGTGCATATCTGTTTGTTTTTTTTTTCTTTCCCCTATCTGTTCCCCACCCCTTGCCCATCCCCTTTTACTTTCCTCCTCTCGTCCCTTCCCCCCACTTTCTTTTTTTTTTCTTTCTTTCTTTTTCTCTGTTGTCTCTCTCCCTCTTGTCCCTCATATTCTACTTAGTTTATTTTAACTCAATTATAAAATAGGTGCGGCAGGAAACACCTCACATTCGCTGGGGTTTTCTCATCCTCCACTGCCTCATTTCTGTCTGAACTGATTTAGCCTACCTGCACTATCCTCTTTCCCCTACATCATGATATCAGCCACCATCTACTGGCTCTCCCATATTCCACCTCCCACCTCCCTTTCTTCGATCCACGAAGGGTCTAAGTCTTAATTTCTAATACCTATGTTTTGTTTTCTGTCTGTTATCCACTCTTGAAACTATTACCATTTTTTTTTCTTTCCATCTCTCACGAAATCAATAGCTTTTTAGCTCATACCATAATCCTCCCATATTCAATCACCTACCTCATAATAGGTACTCTACCTACTGCTATAACTCTACACAATTTACATAAATCTAACCTCCATCCTCCCAGATCTCATATTCTTGCTTTGTTAACATATATCACCAATATTACTTTACACTTTTCCCTTGTTTACACAATTGCCTTCCCCCAACACTAATACTTTCCTTTAAAGTGAACTTAACCAACAACAAGAAACTAGAATAAGAAGAAAAAAGTGATAAAGAGAAGATATAACACCTATGCAAAAATAACAGCTAATTAACCTCCAAGAGCAGACAAAGACCATAAGGAACTGATTAAATCCGTCAAGATAAAGAGATGACCAGAAAGCAACAAAAATCTACAAACCAAACCAGTAATCAGGAAAACATGGCTGAATCCAATCAACAAACCAATAATCACAAAGGGGAGCAAAACTTGGCACAAGCAATGAAAGATCTCAGAACATTTATCACCGACAAATTTGACGAAGTAATGAAAGGGGTTAACAACATGAAGACATCACTTGGAGGGGAAATTGCAGACATACGAAAAAACATAACAGATATGATGGGAATGAACACCACAGTTCAAGAAATCAAAAATACACTTGCAGCAAATATCAGCAGACTAGAAGAGACAGAGCAGAGAATTAGTGATGTGGAAGACAGTACTTCAGAAATCAAACAGATAGTAGAAGGGGTCAATAAGAAGATAGAAAAAATCCAATTAGGATTTAGGGACCTGAATGACAATGCAAAACGCTCAAACATACGTATTATAGGCATTCCAGAAGGTGAAGAGAAGGGACAGGGGTCAGAAGGAATGTTGCAGGAAATAATGACTGAAAACTTCCCAAATCTACTGAAAGAGACAGATGTACATATCCAAGAAGCACAGCGCACTCCACAAGTCATAAACCCCAACAGGCCCACCCCAAGACATATACTTGTCAAATTATCCAATGCTCAAGACAAAGAGAAAATCCTAAAAGCAGCAAGAGAAAAGAAAACCATCACATACAAGGGAAGCTCAATTAGATTAAGTGCTGATTTCTCCTCTGAAACCATGGAGGCAAGAAGGCAGTGGTATGATATAGTCAAGGTACTAAAGGAAAGAAATTTCCAACCAAGAATACTCTATCCAGCTAAATTAGCATTCAAACATTATGGAGAGTTCAAAATATTCGAAGACAAACAGAAACTGAAAGAGTATACCAACAAGAAACCTCCCCTTCAAGAAATTCTAAAGGGAGTTCTACAGGAAGAAAGGAAAAAACAGGAAAGGCAGAGTTGGAGGAGAGTATAAGACCAACAACAATAACAAAAAAGACAAAAAAAATATACAAACAAAATATGACAAACACAAATCCAATCAAAATATGGCTAGCACAAATAATTCCTTGATAGAATTAACACTGAATGTCAATGGATTTAACTCACCTATCAGAAGATTCAGACTGGGACATTGGATAAGGAAATATGACCCATCCATATGCTGTCTACAAGAGACACATCTTAGGCCCAGAGACGCATGGAGATTGAAAGTGAATGGCTGGAAAACAATCATACAAGCTAACAATAACCAAAAAAAGGCAGGAGTAGCTATATTAATATCAGACAAAATAGACTTTAAATGTGAAACAATTGTGAGAGACAAAGAAGGATACTACATTTTAGTGAAAGGGAAAATCTGTCAAGAAGATCGAACAATCATAAATATCTATGCCCCTAACAAGGGTGCCTCTAAATACGTGAGGCAAACGCTGGAAAAACTAAGTGAAACAATAGATACATCTACAATTATAGTGGGGGATTTTAATACACCACTATCAACTCTGGACAGAACATCTCAAAAGAGAATCACCAAAGAAACAAAACATCTGAATAGTATATTAGAAGAGCTGGATCTAATAGATATATATAGATCGCTACACCCAAACACAGCAGGATATACATTTTTCTCAAGCGCACATGGATCATTCTCCAAGATAGATCATATGCTAGGCCACAAAGAAAGGCTGAACGAATTCAGAAAGATTGAAATCATACAAAACATTATCTCTGACCACAGTGGACTCAAGCTGGAGATTTGCAAGGGACAGAAGCCTAGATTTCACACCACAATTTGGAAATTAAACAGCACACTCTTAGAAAAACAGTGGATCAAAGAGGAAATCTCAAAAGAAATCAATGACTACCTTGAAACAAATGATAATGATAACACAACATACCAAAATTTATGGGATGCAGCAAAAGCAGTACTGAGAGGGAAGTTTATAGCCATAAATTCATATATCAAAAAAGAAGAAAGAGAAAAATTGAAGAACTAACTGCACATTTGAAGGAATTAGAAAAACAACAACAAAGTAACCCAACAGGAAGAAGAAGGAAGGAAATAACAAAGATAAGAGCAGAACTAAATGAAATAGAAAATAAGAAAGCACTTGAACAGATAAACAAGACCAAGAGCTGGTTTTTTGAGAAGATTAACAAAATTGATAAACCTTTAGCAACACTAACAAAGAAAAAAAGGGAGAAGATGCAAATACACAAAATAAGAAATGAGAAAGGCGATATCACCACTGACCCCACAGAAATAAAGACTATCATAAGAGGATATTTTGAAAAACTATATTCCAACAAAAATGACAATCTAGATGAAATGGACAAATTCCTAGAAACACATAAGCAGCCCATATTGACAAAAGAAGAAATTGATGATCTTAACAAACCAATCACAAGCAGAGAGATAGAATCAGTTATTAAAAATCTCCCAACTAAGAAGAGCCCAGGGCCAGATGGCTTCACAGGTGAATTCTACAAAACATTCCGGAAAGAACTGACACCAATCCTGCTGAAACTATTCCAAAAAATCGAAACAGAAAGAACATTACCCAACTCCTTCTATGATGCCAACATTACCCTAGTACCAAAGCCAAACAAAGACATCACAAGAAAGGAAAATTACAGACCAATTTCTCTAATGAATCTAGACGCAAAAATACTTAACAAAATACTTGCTAATCGTATTCAACAACACATTAAACGTATTATACACCACGACCAAGTGGGATTCATCCCAGGTATGCAAGGATGGTTCAACATAAGAAAATCAATCAACGTAATACACCATATAAACAGATTGAAGGAAAAAAATCACATGATTATATCTATTGATGCAGAAAAAGCATATGACAAAATACAAAACCCTTTCTTGATAAAAACACTCCAAAAGATTGGAATACAAGGAAATTTTTTGAACATGATAAAGAGTATATATGAAAAACCTAAAGCCAATATTGTTTACAATGGAGAAATCCTAGACTCCTTCCCTCTAAACTCAGGAACAAGGCAAGGATGCCCACTGTCTCCACTCCTATTTAACATTGTCTTAGAAGTACTTGCTCGAGCACTGAGGCAAGAACCAGAAATAAAAGGCATTCAAATTGGAAAGGAAGAAGTCAAAATTTCATTATTTGCAGATGACATGATCCTATACATAGAAAACCCTGAGAGATCTACAACGAAGTTTCTAGAACTCATAAATGAGTTTAGTAAAGTCACAGGTTATAAGATCAATGCGCAAAAATCAGTAGCATTTCTGTACACTAATAATGAGCAAGATCAGGAGGAAATCAGGAAACAAATACCATTCACAATAGCAAATAAAAAAATCAAATACTTAGGAATAAATTTAACTAAAGAGGTAAAGAACTTATACACCGAGAACTATACAAGATTGTTCAAGGAAATCAAAGAAGACCTGAATAAATGGAAGACTATTCCTTGTTCATGGATAGGAAGACTGAATAATATTAAGATGTCTATCCTACCAAAACTGATCTACACATTCAATGCAATCCCAATAAAAATCAATGCAGCCTTCTTTAAGGAACTAGAAAAACTAACTATGAAATTTATTTGGAAAGGAAAGAGACCCCGAATAGCCAAAGACATACTGAAAAAGAAAAAGGAAATTGGAGGAATCACACTGCCTGACTTCAAAACATACTACAAAGCTACAGTGGTGAAAACAGCATGGTATTGGCATAAGGAGAGACACATAGACCAATGGAATCGAATTGAAAGCTCTGATATAGAACCTCACATATACAGCCACATAATATTCGATAAAGCCACCAAACCCTCTCAACTGGGAGAGAGTGGCCTATTCAACAAATGGTGTCTGGAGAACTGGATAGCCATATGTAGAAGAATGAAAGAGGATTACCATCTCACACCTTATACAAAGATCAACTCAAGATGGATCAAAGACCTAAATATAAGAGCCAAGACCATAAAAACCTTAGAAAGCAGTGTAGGGAAACATCTACAGGACCTTGTAATAGGAAATGGATTTATGAATATCTCACCAAAAGCACGAGCAGCAAAAGAACTAGTAGATAAATGGGACTACCTCAAAATTAAAGCCTTCTGCACCTCAAAGGAGTTTGTCAAGAAAGTAAAAAGGGAGCCCACACAGTGGGAGAAAATATTTGGCAATCATATATCTGATAAGAAACTTATAACTTGCATATATAAAGAACTCCTACATCTTGAAAATAAAAAGATAAACAATCCATTTAAAAAATGGGAAAAAGACTTAAACAGACACTTCTCCGAAGAAGAAATACAAATGGCAAGAAAGCACATGAAAAAATGTTCCAAATCTCTAGCTATCAGGGAAATGCAAATCAAAACCACAATGAGATACCATCTTACACCCATAAGATTGGCAGCTATGAAAAAAACAGAAGAATACAAGTGCTGGAGAGGATGTGAAGGAAGGGGAACACTCATCCACTGCTGGTGGGAATGCAGAAGGATCCAACCATTCTGGAGAACAGTATGGCGGTTTCTCAAAAAACTAGCCATAGATTTGCCATATGACCCAGCAATACCACTGCTGGGAATATACCCAGCAGAACTGAAAACAAGAACACAAACCAATATATGTACACCAATGTTCATAGCAGCATTGTTCACTATTGCCAAAAGTTGGAATCAACCCAAATGCCCATCAACAGACGAGTGGATCAATAAAATGTGGTATATACACACAATGGAATACTACTCGGCTGTAAGAACAAACACACTACAAACACATGTGATAACATGGATGAATCTTGAGAACCTTATGTTGAGTGAAGCAACCCAGACATTGAAGGACAAATACTACATGACCTCAATGATATGAAATAAACAAGCTGCCCTAGATAGCAAGAGACTGAACGATAGGCTTGCAGGAAATCGGAGGGTGGAGGAAGGATATGAGCCGATGTCTGCAGGGGTGGAATTTAAGACGAGATGGTGGTAAGTATGAACACAAAGAAGAGATAAAAGGGGGGCAAGGGGTTGCCTTTGGTTGGGGCTTTGCGGGTTTGAGGGTGGCTGGGGAGGGACGGGTGGGTAACGTTGCCCAAAAGTGGGGGGAGGGAGGGGTAGCATACGAACCAGGAGAGGGTCAGGTGTTGGTGGAGAGTAAAATGCCGAGAAAATCATATCAAAATATAATAAAGAGGGTTACCTGTTTAGAATGCTCGGAGGGGAGGGTCTGATGCAGGACGGGCTCCTGGGGAATGTCTAAATGCTCATTCTGCCAGAGTGGGTGACACCATGGGGTAGAAACCCAAGTAGTGAGAGTGGGGGTGGACCCACATCCTGGGGAGGACTAATGCCATCCAATAGAGGGAACTGTATCCCTCGAGAGAAAGGGTGGCTCCCAGGGCATTGGGGCAGTTGAGCAAGTTAGGCCCTGAACACTATTCCATCTATCTCTGGAAGTGGCTCCTCAGGAAACGGAGGTTGGCTATCACTGAGGGCACCAAGGTGGAAGGGAAAATGGACGTTAAATGTGTGGAACCAAAGTAAATGGGGGGTAAGAGAGGAGTTTCTTGAGAGTACACAAGGATGGATAGAAAACATGTAATATTACACCATAACATATAGGAGATGACAGACTGATAATGTAAACCATAATGTAAAACATAGGATAACTAAAAATGTAAAGAACTGTGTATCCTAAAGTATGCACCATAATGTAAACACAGATGTCACCTTGTTAGAAAGCTAATGTCTCAGACTCTGTACATCACTTTAAGTAAATATGATATGAATAGGGCGTAAGAGTATCACTGTGGAAGGGAAAAGGTTTTCTGGTGGATGTGTGGGAGTGCTGTATATTATATATATACATTGCTGTGGTCTAGGACTCCTGTGAAGAAAAGCTGAATAATTAGGGAGGGAAAAAAAAAAAAAAAAAAAAGAAAAAGATAGGATGTGGAATTTTTTCAAGTCAACATTCTTTATCTAAGTTCTTTATCTAACTTTATCCAAGTTCTTTATCTATCCTTTAAACTCATCGCTATATGCCATTCCCTAGTAAGGGACCATGACATTATATTGGGCTTCAAATTTCGGGGAGTTCTGGATCACAGAGTGTTTCAACAATGGCAATGGAGGGATACTGGTATGGGATACCAATGACAGGTGATATATGACTGACAGGGAGCTGTACAGAACATATGTCCAGGGTGCATGGTAATGTTTGGATATACTCATAGTGGCAACAATTAAAAACCACAGTAGGGGGGGTACTGGGTTCCTGGCCAGTGGTGCTCTGTCGTGGTCCCTAGGGGAGCAGCGACAGTCTCCCAGGTACAGTGGTGGGGACCGGGAGGGAGTGAGGGTTCAACAGTGAGCCCCTGATACTAATGACTATGCTTGTGAGCTGATAAACCCAAAATAATAATAAGGCCTAGAGCAACTTTGTGCCTGGGAATTTCCTTCTGTCAGCCTTCATGTTACTCAAATGTGGCCAGTCTCGAAGCCAAACTCAGCATGTAAATGCAATGCCTTCCCCCCAGCGTGGGACATGACACCCGGGGATGAGCCTCCCTGGCAACGCGGGACCACTATCAACTACCAACTGATGATGCAACTGGAAAATGACCTTATACGGAAGGTTCAATGCGGATCAGCAGAATATCCATGTCTACATAAAATACCATGACTTTAAAATGCTGTTTGACCTAAAGTAAGGGGGAAATGGAAAGGAGAAATGAGTTTATATGGCTACGAGTTTCTAAAAAAGAGTCTGGAGGCTGGCAGAAGGTTTGCCCTCATGCACAACTGAGCAGAGTAAGAGAGACAGATAAAGCAGATACAACCCCCAGATATTGGTTCCTTTGAGGGCTAAAGAGACCCATGGGAGTTATGGTCATGGCCGATGGGGTTAACTACCAGGGCAGATGGCCCCTCTTTGGAAATGGTGTTTATGTGTGATGAATCTGGACTCAGATGGGATCTCCCTTCATAAGACTTTCATGCTAATGTGCTGGAGGTGCAGTTAATGTTGGGGTTTAAGATATATTTAGGGGATTTGAATCTCTGGACTGACAATGTGATAGCCAGATCCTGAGCCTCAACAGACTCCAGCACCTACAATCTGATTTATTGGACTTACCACACTCAGCTAAGATGGAGGTGAAGAAGGACAACCACCACACCATGGAGCCTAGAGTGATTACAACTGAAAATGGGAGGATTGCATCCAGCATCCAGGTGGAATCTGAGCCTCCTCTTGACATAAAGGTGCAATGGACACAACCAATCCAGTGCCCACATAGAAGAGGTGGCATTGGATTGGGAAAAGTGGACATAATGGACAAAGGGTATGGGGAAAGGCAGGAAGAGATGAGAGGTGGAGGCGTCTTCGGGACATGGAGCTGCCCTGGATGGTGCTTCAGAGGTAATCACCGGACATTGTAAATCCTCACAGGGCCTACATGATGGAATAGAGGAGAGTATGGGCCATGATGTGAACCAATGTATATGAGGTGCAGAGGTGCCCAAAGATGTACTTACCAAATCCAATGGATGTGTCATGATGATGGGAACGAGTGTTGTTGGGGGGGGGGAGAGGTGGGGTGGGGGGGTGGGGTTGAATGGGACCTCACATATATATTTTTAATGTAATATTATTACAAAGTCAATAAAAAATAAAAAAATTTAAAAAAAAAAAAAAAAAAAAAAGAACTTCTATATCTTGAAAATAAAAAGATAAACAACCCATTTAAAAAATGGGAGAAAGACTTAAACAGACACTTCTCCGAAGAAGAAATACAAATGGCAAAAAAGCACATGAAAAAATTCTCCAAATCTCTAGCTATCAGGGAAATGCAAATTAAAACCACAATGAGATACCATCTTACACCCATAAGATTGGCAGCTATGAAAAAAACAGAAGAATACAAGTGCTGGAGAGGATGTGAAGGAAGGGGAACACTCATCCACTGCTGGTGGGAATGCAGAAGGATCCAACCATTCTGGAGAACAGTATGGCGGTTTCTCAAAAAACTAGCCATAGATTTGCCATATGACCCAGCAATACCACTGCTGGGTATATACCCAGCAGAACTGAAAACAAGGACACAAACAGATATATGTACACCAATGTTCATAGCAGCATTGTTCACTATTGCCAAAAGTTGGAATCAACCCAAATGCCCATCAACAGATGAGTGGATCAATAAAATGTGGTATATACACACAATGGAATACTACTCGGCTGTAAGAACAAACACACTACAAACACATGTGATAACATGGATGAATCTTGAGAACCTTATGTTGACTGAAGCAACCCAGACATTGAAGGACAAGTACTACATGACCTCAATGATATGAAATAAACAAGCTGCCTTAGATAGCAAGAGACTGAACGATAGGCTTACAGGAAATCGGAGGGTGGAGGAAGGATATGAGCCGATGTCTGCAGGGGTGGAATTTAAGACGAGATGGTGGTAAGTATGAACACAAAGAAGAGATAAAAGGGGGGCAAGGGGTTGCCTTTGGTTGGGGCTTTGCGGGTTTGAGGGTGGCTGGGGAGGGACGGATGGGTAACATTGCCCAAAAGTGGGGGGAGGGAGGGGGAGTATACGAACACAGGAAAGGGTCAGATGTTGGTGGAGAGTAAAATGCCGAGAAAATCATATCAAAATATAATAAAGAGGGTTACCTGTTTAGAATGCTCGGAGGGGAGGGTCTGATGCAGGACGGGCTCCTGGGGAATGTCTAAATGCTCATTCTGCCAGAGTGGGTGACACCACGGGGTAGAAACCCAAGTAGTGAGAGTGGGGGTGGACCCACATCCTGGGGAGGACTAATGCCACCAAATAGAGGGAACTGTATCCCTCAAGAGAAAGGGTGGCTCCCAGGGCACTGGGGCAGTTGAGCAAGTTAGGCCCTGAACACTATTCCATCTTTCTCTGGAAGTGGCTCCTCAGGAAACGGAGGTTGGCTGTCACTGTGGGCACCAAGGTGGAAGGGAAAATGGATGTTAAATGTGTGGAACCAAGGTAAATGGGGGGTAAGAGAGGAGTTTCTTGAGAGTACACAACGATGGATATAAAACATGTAATATTACACCATAACATATAGGAGATGACAGACTGATAATGTCAATCATAATGTAAAACATAGGATAACTAAGAATGTAAAGAACTGTGTATCCTAAAGTATGCACCATAATGTAAGCACAGATGTCACCTTGTTAGAAAGCTAATGTCTCAGACTCTGTACATCACTTTAAGTAAATATGATATGAATAGGGCGTAAGAGTATCACTGTGGAAGGGAAAAGGTTTTCTGGTGGATGTGTGGGAGTGCTGTATATTATATATATACATTGCTGTGGTCTAGGACTCCTGTGAAGAAAAGCTGAATAATTAGGGAGGGAAAAAAAAAAAAAAAAAAAAGAAAAAGATAGGATGTGGAATTTTTTCAAGTCAACATTCTTTATCTAAGTTCTTTATCTAACTTTATCCAAGTTCTTTATCTATCCTTTAAACTCATCGCTATATGCCATTCCCTAGTAAGGGACCATGACATTATATTGGGCTTCAAATTTCGGGGAGTTCTGGATCACAGAGTGTTTCAACAATGGCAATGGAGGGATACTGGTATGGGATACCAATGACAGGTGATATATGACTGACAGGGAGCTGTACAGACATATGTCCAGGGTGCATGATAATGTTTGGATATACTCATAGTGGCAACAATTAAAAACCACAGCAAGGGGGGTACTGGGTTCCTGGCCAGTGGTGCTCTGTTGTGGTCCCTAGGGGAGCAGCGACAGTCACCCAGGTACAGTGGCGGGGACCGGGAGGGAGTGAGGGTTCAACAGTGAGCCCCTGATGCTAATGACTATGCTTGTGAGCTGATAAGCCTAAAATAAGAACAAGGCCTAGAGCAACATTGTGCCTGGGAATTTCCTCCTGTCAGCCTTCATCTTACTCAAATGTGGCCAGTCTCGAAGCCAAACTCAGCATGTAAATGCAATGCCTTCCCCCCAGCGTGGGACATGACACCCGGGGATGAGCCTCCCTGGCACCGAGGGACCACTATCAACTACCAACTGATGATGCAACTGGAAAATGACCTTATACAGAAGGTTCAATGTGGATCAGCAGAATATCCCTGTCTTCATAAAATAACATGACTTTAAAATGCTGTTTGACCTAAAGTAAGGGGGAAATGGAAAAGAGAAATGAGTTTATATGGCTACGAGTTTCTAAAAAAGAGTCTGGAGGCTGGCAGAAGGATTGCCCTCATGCACAACTGAGCAGAGTCAGAGAGACAGATAAAGCAGATACAACCCCCAGATATCGGTTCCTTCGAGGTCTAAAGAGACCCATGGGAATTATGGTCATGGCTGATGGGGTTAACTACCAGGTCAGATGGCCCCTTTTTGGAACTGGTGTTTATGTGTGATGAATCTGGACTCAGATGGGATCTTCCTTCATAAGACTTTCATGCTAATGTGCTGGAGGTGCAGTTAATGTTGGGGTTTAAGATATATTTAGGGGATTTGAATCTCTGGACTGACAATGTGATAGCCAGGTCCTGAGCCTCAACAGACTCCAGCACCTACAATATGATGTATTGGACTTACCACACTCAGCTAAGATGGAGTTGAAGAAGGACAACCACCACACCATGGAGCCTAGAGTGATTACAACTGAAAGTGGGAGGATTGCGTCCAACATCCATGTGGAATCTGAGCCTCCTCTTGACATAGAGGTGCAATGGACACAACCAATCCAATGTCCACATAGAAGAGGTGGCATTGGATTGGGAAAAGTGGACATGGTGGCTGATGGGTATGGGGAAAGGCAGGAAGAGATGAGAGGTGGAGGCGTCTTTGGGACATGGAGCTGCCCTGGATGGTGCTTCAGAGGCAATCACCGGACATTGTAAATCCTCACAGGGCCCACTGGATGGAATGGAGGAGAGTATGGGCCATGATGTGGACCATTGACTATGAGGTGCAGAGGTGCCCAAAGATGTACTTACCAAATCCAATGGATGTGTCATGATGATGGGAACTAGTGTTGCTGGGGGAGGGGGAGAGGTGGGGTGGGGGGGTAGGGTTGAATGGGACCTCACATATATATTTTTAATGCAATATTAATACAAAATCAATAAAAAAATAAATAATTAATTAATTAAAAAAAAAAAGATGGATTAAAGACCTAAATATAAGACCCAAGACCATAAAGACTTTGGAAAGCAAAATAGAGAAGCATCTACAGGACCTTGTAATAGGAAATGGCTTCATGAACTTCATACCAAAAGCATGAGCAGCAGAAAAACAAATAGATAAATGGGACTTCCTCAAAATTAAAGCCTTCTGCACCTCAAAGGAGTTTGTCAGGAAAGTAAAAAGAGAGCCTACACAATGGGAGAAAATATTTGGTAACCATATATCTGATAGGAGACATATATTGCATATATAAAGAACTCCTATATCGTGAAAATAAAAAGACAAACAACCCATTTAAAAAATGGGAAACAGATTTGAACAGACACTTCTCCAAAGATGATATGCAAATGGCTAAAAAACACATGAAAAAATGCTCCAAATCCCTAGCTACTAGGGAAATGCGAATCAAAACAACAATGAGATACCATCTTACTCCCATAAGATTGGCAGCTAAGAAAAAAACAGAAGACTACAAGTGCTGGAGAGGATGTGGAGGAATGGGAACACTCATCCACTGCTGGTGGGAATGCAGAAAGATCCAGCCATTCTGGAGGACAGTTTGGCAGTTTCTCAAAAAACTAGTTATAGATCTGCCATATGACCCAGCAATTCCATTGCTAGGTATATACCCAGAAGATCTGAAAACAAGGATACAAACTGATATATGCACATCAATGTTCATAGCAGCACTTATTCACTATTGCCAAAGGTTGGAATCAACCCAAATGCCCATCAACAGATGAAGGGATAAATAAAATGTGGTATATACATACAACGGAATACTACTCAGCTATAAGAACAAATACAGTACAAACACATGTGATAACATGGATGAATCTTGAGACCCTTATGTTGATTGAAGCAGGCCAGGCATTGAAGTACAAATACTACATGACCGCTCTGATACGAAATAAGTAAACCAAGCTGTCTCAGAGAGCTATAGACTGGATGATAAACTTTAAGGTAGTTGGGGGGTAGAGGAAGGTTGTGAGTTGACAGCTACTTGGGTGAAATCTATGATAAGCTGGAGGTAAGTATTTGTACAGGGAAGGGATAAAAGTGGGGGCAGGGATAACTTTAGGTGAGGCTGCCTGGGCTTTAGGGATGCTAGTAATGGGAGGATGGGTCAAGTTGCCCAAGAAATTGGGGAGAGAGTAAGGTGAACATTTGATCATGGGAGATTGTCAGGTATGTGGTTGAAATTGTGGTGCAGAGAAAACTCTTTAGAGAATGTAATATGGAAGGTTGCATGTTTGAAATGCTTAAGGGGGGGTGTCTGACACAGGGCAAGATTCTGGGGAGTGTGTGAGTGCTCATTTTGTCATAGTGGATTATTTCATTGGGTGGAGACCCATAAAATGAGAGTGAAGGTATACCCACATTCTGGGAGGACTGATATTCTCAGAGGGAATTGTTATCTCTTGAGAGAATCGGTGGCTCCCAGGGGGTTACGGCAGTCAAGTGCGGCAGCTTGCTCGGTCGGTAGAGGTGGGGTCTGGCTGCGGACGAGGGGTCGGTCCAGCTTAGGACGAGGGGTCAGTCCCACTTGGGACGAGGGGTCGGTCCCACTTGGGACGAGGGGTCGGTCCGGCAGCAGGCGAGGGGTCGGTCTCACAGGGGTTGCGCGGTTCGGCTGACGGGGTCGCCCGGCGAAGCCGGTGACGAAGGGGTCGCCCAGAGAACAGGCGACGAACTGGGGACAAGGGAGGCCAGGCCCTTGTCGGGGGCTCTCAGGACTGGAGAGCGCACGGCAGAAGAACTACCGCGGAGACAAGATAAACACGCAAGTCCACTTTATTGAGGGAGAGGCAACAGTTTTATAGGGGCTGGGGAAGGCTGATTGGTCGAAGCCACACCCTGTTCTGATTGGTTGCTGGCAAAAGGTCAGTGGGCGGTACTGGACGGGGGAGGGGTGGTGATTAGGGATTGGCTGTCGCTGTTGCTGGGGGAAGGGGCAGGGTTTAGGGATTGGTGGCTGCTGTTGCTGGGGTGGAGGGCAGACTTGAGTTTCCCGCCCACGCCTGGCTGTTGCTGCTGTTGGGGGAAGGGAAAAGGGCAGACTGGATTTCTCCGCCCACGCCTGGCTGTTGCTGCTGTCGGGGGAGGGGAAAAGGGCAGACTGGATTTCTCCGCCCATGCCTGGCTGTTGCTGCTGTCGGGAGAGGGGAAAAGGGCAGACTGGATTTCTCCACCCTGCGCCTGCGCAGGGAGGAGGAAGAAGAAGGGTGCCGCCCCACAGGCATCGTGTGGCGCCATCCGGGAGGAGGGGCGTCCGCGGAAGCATGACTGCCGAGAAGGGGAGACTCGAGGGCACTCTGCGCCCATGCTGAGCTCCCTTCAGGGGTGGCGGTGAGTCCGACCAGCCACCCTATTATGGGGGCAGCGGCTTGGCCTGCCGCGGCTGCTCCCCTGCCAGGCCAGCAAACCACACTTCAGCCCGAGGGGTGACCGCATTTCCCCCTTCTTTTCAAATAAGGGCCAGGATGGCAGCAGCAACAAGTAGCTGAGGCCCAAGAGGCAGTAAGCAATGAGGGAAGCGGGGCTGTAGAGGGAGGTGAGTATGCCGGGGATATAAATGTACAATTTAGGGGGCGGTATCTTGTTGTTGCAAGCAAGGGTGGCCAATGTCCAATTCTTGTTAATCTCGGTGGCTATAAGATCCATCTGCTGTTAAAAGTCCCGAAAGACAGCGTGTTACCGGTAGTTGATCTCTTCTTGGCGGCGAAGAGCGGTAGAGGCAGACTGTGTGATGGTCTGGAGGATCGCAGCAGTGAGGACAAGTCACGTCAGGGCACCAGTGACAGTGGTGGCGGCAGCGTCGGGAGTGGTGGAGACGTAGGCGAGGATAACAAGAAGGCCAAAATCTTCATGGGCGCGAGAGAGGCCGATGTTAATGGGGTGGGCCGACATGGGGTGGCCCAATCTTGAGAGCGCAGCGATGGGAGCCGAGGTGCGCGGTGAGACGAGGGGTCGGAGCCGACGGGACTCCGACGGTGGTCGTGGGCCAAAAGAAGGCCCCGACGAGGGGAGGGCGGAACGACAAGCAGTGGAGCAAGGCAAAGGGGAGCAAGTGCGGAGGGGAGGAGGCAGAGGTGAGGCAGGGGTGGAGGTGCTCAGGCACGCGCTCCTGAGAGTTTTATTGGCGCCTCTTAATCATAGCGGGTCGGTATAAGCCCCCGACATGGAAGGAGAAAGCCATCCAGTGATTCTCCCAGACCGCCGTGGATCATATGAGGTAGCCAAGGCTCAGGTAGCAGCAATGTTGCAGGAGAGAAGTCCCAAGGTGAGAAGAGAGGAGGGGGGGGTTGCCAGGTTATGGAGTGAGGCTGTGGTGGAGTTGCCTTGCCCCACATTGGGCGCCAACTGCGGCGGCTTGCTCGGTCGGTAGAGGTGGAGTCTGGCTGCGGACGAGGGGTCGGTCCCACTTGGGACGAGGGGTCGGTCCCACTTGGGACGAGGGGTCGGTCCAGCAGCAGGCGAGGGGTCGGTCTCACAGGGGTTGCGTGGTTCGGCTGACGGGGTCGCCCAGTGAAGCCAGCGACGAAGGGGTCGCCCAGAGAAGCAGGCGATGAACTGGGGACAAGGGAGGCCAGGCCCTTGTCGGGGTCTCTCAGGACTGGAGGGCGCACGGCAGAAGAACTACCGCGGAGACAAGGTAAACACGCAAGTCCACTTTATTGAGGGAGAGGCAACAGTTTTATAGGGGCTAGGGAAGGCTGATTGGTCGAAGCCACGCCCTGTTCTGATTGGTTGCTGGCAAAAGGTCAGTGGGCGGTACTGGACGGGGGAGGGGTGGTGATTAGGGATTGGCTGTCGCTATTGCTGGGGGAAGGGGCAGGGTTTAGGGATTGGTGGCTGCTGTTGCTGGGGTGGAGGGCAGACTTGAGTTTCCCGCCCACGCCTGGCTGTTGCTGCTGTCGGGGGAGGGGAAAAGGGCAGACTGGATTTCTCCGCCCACGCCTGGCTGTTGCTGCTGTCAGGGGAGGGGAAAAGGGCAGACTGGATTTCTCCGCCCTGCACCTGCGCAGGGAGAAGGAAGAAGAAGGGTGCCACCCCACAGGCATCGTGTGGCGCCATCTGTGAGGAGGGGTGGCCGCGGAAGCATGGCTGCTGAGAAGGGGAGACCCGAGGGCACTCTGCGCCCATGCCGAGCTCCTTCAGGGGTGGCGGTGAGTCTGACCAGCCACCCTATTATGGGGGCAGCAGCTTGGCCTGCCACGGCTGCTCCCCCGCCAGGCCAGCAAACCACACTTCAGCCCGGGGGGTGACCGCAGTCAAGTATGGCAAGCCGTCAGCATTTTTGAAAGTATCTCTGAATATGGTCCCTGAAGTAATGACGATTGATTGTCATGGTGAGCCCTGAGGGGAGGGAGAAAGAGGTGTTGAATAAATGGAATCAGGGTAACTGTAGGGCAATGGAAGTGTTCCACAGGATCATGCCATGATGGATATAGGTCATGTTAAATTACACCAAAATGTATAAAAGTTTATAGGCTAAAATATAAACCATAATATAAAACATAAGATAACTAAAAATTTAGAAAATTGTATAGTCTAAAATATAAACCATGATGTAAATCCAAATGAAACCATATTTGAAAACTATCATTTCAATATCTGTACATTAGCTGCAGCAAATATAATATGAACATGTGAAAAGAACACTGTTGGGGAAGGGACAAAGAGTTTGATGTTGGATATGTAGGAGTACCATAAATTGTATTGTATATGTGAATTACAGTGATCTAAAACTTATGTCAAGAGAAACTTAATAATCAGGAAAAATAAAAAGAAAGAAATAAAGGAGGTAGACACTGAGGAAGAAATGAAAGAAATTGCCTTGCTACTGTACATACAGGGCAATACCTGTAGCAGTGATGAAAGGTAAAATGTCAAAAACAAAGCTTTTCATTTTTTCATTTCTTTGATACCCCAATTTATATTTCCTTTATTCAATTTTTCTAAATTTCTATGTATTCTATATCTAATCTTTAAACCCATCACTATATTCCATTTTTCTATTAATGGAACCTGGCAATATATTGGGTTTCCTTTTTGAAGAAGTTTTGGACTACAGAGAGGTTCAACTATGGTGCCGGAGGAGCACTTGTGTGGGGTGTCATTAGTGGGGGGCACATAGTTGGGAGGGAGTTCTCCAGGGCATGTATACAGGGTACATAGAAAGATTTGGATATTTTCACAGTGGTTTCAGTTGGAAACGACAGATGAGAGACTGCTGAATTCCTGACCAGGCGAGCTATTTCACATTCCCCAGTGGAACAACACTTCCCCAAGTGCAATGGCAAAGACTAATAAAGATGGATGGTCTAATGATGAGACCTTGATTCTGATAGTGCCGATTATGAGCCTGTGTGCCTGAAATATGAACTAGGCCTATAGCAGTGTGGTGTCTAAGAGTTACCTCCTGAGAGCCTCCATGTTGCTCAAATGTGGCTACTCTCGAAGCCAAACTCCGCATATAAATGCATTACCTTACCCCCAGTGTGGGACATGACTCCCAAGGATGAGCCTCTCTGGCACCGAGGGATTACTACCAAGCACCAGCTGATGATGTAACTACAAAAAGACCAAGAACAAAGAGGTCAAATCACACTAGCAGAATATTTCAGTCTACATGTAATATCAGGTGTTCAAAACTGCACTTTGAACTTCAATAAAAGGAGGACATGGAAAGGACAAATGGGTTTATATGGCTATGAGTCTCCAAAAAAGAGTCAGAGGTCATCAGGGGGTGATGCTTATGCATGCCTCAGGAGGGTACCAGAGACAGCCAAGGTAAATGGAAACCCAGGTGCTGGTTCTCCTGAGTGCTGCAGTAACCCACAGGTTCTATGGTCAAGGCAGATGGCTCTGGAGTTCAGGGCCATGTCAGTTGGCCCTACTTTGGAGTTTGTGTTCCTGACTGTGATGGAGTTGGACTCAGATACATCCTTTCTACACATGCCTCTTCTGTCACTTTTATCAGACCTGTGGTTGGCGTTTGGGTTGGTGTATACTCAGGAGACCTGAATCTCTGAACTGTCCATGTGATGGCCAGGCCCTGGGCCTCAACAGACTTGCAGCTCCTACCCTCTGCTTTCTTGGACTTACCCTGACCTGCTGACAGGGAGGTGAAGAGGGTCAACCACCACACCAGGGAGCCAAGAGTGCCTACAGCTGCAAGCAGGAGAATTGCATCCATCATCCATGTGGAATCTAAACCCCCTCTTGATGTAGAGGGGGACTGGACATAGCCATCCCGGGTCCACAAGATGGCTGAATGGAGTATGGATTAGCATGGACTTAATGGTGTTCTACTGGGAAATATTGTGATTAATAAGGGAAGAAATTGTAGTAGTGATGTGGAGAGGGTGGCCACAGTGGCTGCTGATGGTCAGGAGAGGGAAGAAGAGATATGGTGTGGGGGCATTTTCAGGATTTGGACTTGTCCTATGTGGTGCTGCAAGGATGGATGCTGGGTGTTGCATGTCCTGTCATGGTCCACTGGTTGGATTGGGAGAAGAGTGTGGACTACAATGGGGACTACTGTCCATGTGCTGCAGCGGTTCTCCAGAATGTATTCGCTGGGTGCATTGGATGTGTCACAATGATGGAAGAGTTTGTTGATGTGGGAGGGGTGGTGTGAGTGGGGTGGGGGGTATATGGGAACCTCTTATTTTTTTAATGTAACATTTAAAAGAAAATAAAGAAGAAAAAAATGAAAAAAAAAAAGACTCCTATGGGAATTGCCTCAGGTAAGGAACGGTCAAGGCCCTAAATACCTGTATCTCTCGTATTAGCTGTGTTCTGGTTTTTTATGTCACTGTGACTGGGCTGACTTTTAATCATCAACTTGGGAAATATATGCCACACGTCATTCATATTATGAGCTATGTCTACTTCCATTTTCCACCATTTATGAATCCTATAAACTATAGTGTTAGAACAAGCAAATCCAAAATGTTATCAACTATTTTCTTTCTTTTCATAATATTTGAGCCTGATCTCTATGGGTCTCGCCATTATAGAATAGTTTTCCTGGAAAGAGGTATTTTGCAATATTGATGTGTCTCAGAACCAGAAGAAATTACATTCACATCATTTAAAAGACATAGATCCATTGATTGAATTCTTAGCTTCCATACCCTCCATCCCCAAGCACATTGATCTAAGTTTGTTTCTCTGTTTCCAGTAAAATGTGTACTTTATTCTGTCACTTTCTATACTGGAAGAATCACCTCTCTTTACAGATACCTGAGGCCAATGATACATGAAATGGTTGCAAGGTCTGTAGAAACAGAGGAGAAAGAGATAGCTTCCCAGAGTTCCCAAGCACTGTTTGGAAAACAATTCAATAATTCCTGGGTGTCTCACAGTGTCTCAGGGGCTGAAGGGTCTTAGACCACTGCACATAGGGTACCCAATATCCCTGGAGTGGATAAGAAGTAGTTACGCATAAGATATTCAGATCACAAGAGACTTTGCTGCCAAAGCAACCAAAGAACTCAGATTAGAACAGATACCAGCACGGTAGATGTCCACCAAAGTTTGCTGAGAATGCTCTGAGTTGATGAGTCTGATATATGTCAAGATGGGGTGAGGCATCCAAATCACCAATAATAAATTAAAGTTCCATTTCTTACACACCTGAATTTATGTTCTGTGTCTTGCAATTCATATTCTTTTTAGATGCTTAAAGAAAAAAGCATTCTATAATATAATACATGTGCTTTGTCTGGATTGGAGGTGGTGGTAATAAAAAAAGAAGTCTTTAGGAAATATTATAAAAGTATGAGGTTGAAACAAGGAAGATGTTTTAGCAGTGTTCAGATAAGGTCTCCCATATGTATTTTTTCCTTGCAAGGACAGCATAAACAGAATCTGTGCTTCAGCAATATAGGAAGATAACATTCATCCTACTAGTTTATCAAAATGTAAGCAGGGTTAAGGAATATGATGCATATTAAGCAAAATTATTGAAAATACAATTACCAATATATTGGGAATTATTGAAAAAATGGATTGCCAGTGTATTCAGTCAAAAATTAGTCCATGGTTTTACTGGAGGGGAGGCTGTGCTATCAGAATCCCTGGAGGAGTTTCTTATAACTAACAGATTCCCTTGCAAGGGAATTTACTCCTTCAGTGAAAATGGCCATTTACAAAAATAACTCTGGAAACCATTGATTTAGATCTTCCATCATTGTTTAGATTCATTCTTATTTCACCCAGCTTTTTTCTCCCCTCATTTTAATTAATATTTACCATTGGTTTTGTAAGAGAGAAGAGAATTAATAAAACATTGATATATGTAATCCACTCAATTTAGTAATAAAGCACAGACTATAAAACAAGAACCTAAAAGCAGGGGAAAAAGATACATTTAAAATCATAAAGTATCAATATGTAAGTAAATGTAGCATAATTTTAATAGTTATATTTTGAAATTAATTGTAAGAAAAACAATAAACAAGACAATTTAATTCAAATAATTAAAAAATATGTTTAGACAATGTGGCATGTATGGTTTTTATTTGTACCTTCAAAATATTAAAAAAACATAAATATACATAATATAAAAATATATAAATCATAAAATGGGCAATTCAACAAAAGAAATATCTGTTCTAAATATTTACGCACCCAGCCTCATTACCTCAAGGTATATGATGCACACATTAGCAAAACTAAGGGAGATATAGATATCGCTACAGTAATATTTGGAGATTTTAATAGACCACTCTCAGTATTGCATAGAACATCTGGACAGAGGCTAAATAAAGAAAAAGAGAACTTGAATGATATGATAAGTAAACTAGACCTAACAGATATCAGTATCTCAAAACAGCAGGTATACATTCTTTTCAAGTGCTCATGGATCCTTCTCCAAGATAGACCATATGTTGGGTCACAAGACAAGTATCAATAAATTTTAAAAGTTTGAAATTATATGAAACACTTTTTCTGATCGTAACAGAATAAACCTAGAAATCAATAATGGATGGAATAAGGGAAAATTCATTAATATGCGGAGATTAAACAACACACTTAAACAATCAGTAGGTCAAAGAAGAAATTACAAGAGAATTCAGCAAATAGATTGAAACAAATGAAAATGAGAACACAACATATCAAAACCGATGGGAAATGAAAAAAGCAGTGTTGAGGGAGAAATTTAAAGTCCTCAATGCTTACGTTACAAAATGAAGAAAGAGCTAAAATTAATGATGTAACTGTACACCTGGAAGAGCTAGAAAAGAACAGCAAACTAATCCCAAACCAAGGAAAGAAATAGTAAAAATAAAAAGAGAAATAAATGAAATCAAGAACAAAAAATATATATAATTAAAAAAAATCAGAATTTGGTTCTTTGAGAAGGTTAAAAAAGTCAACAAACCCTTAGTTAAACTGACAAAGGAGAGGGAGATAACACACAAATAAATAAAATCAAATATGAGGAGGGTGACATTGCCACTGACCCATAGTAAGAGGATACTATGAACAAATGAATGCTCAAAACTAGAAACTGTAGATGAGATGGGCAAATTTCTAGAAACACATGTACCACCGACATTGACTTTAGAAGAATTAGAAAAGATCAACAAAACATTCACAAGTGAAGAGACTGAAACAGTCATCAAAAACCTCCAAAAGATGAAAAGCCCAGGACTAGATTGCTTCATTGGTAAATTCTACCAATCATTCAAAGATGAACTAATACCAATCCTGCTCAAGCTCTTCCAAAAAATTGAACAGGAAAGAATGTTATCCAACTCATTCTATGAAGCCAACATCATTCTAATATCAAAACTAAATAAAGACACTACCAAAAAAGAAAATTTCGGACCAATATCTCTAATGAAAATAGATACCAAAGTCCTCCACAAAATACTTGCAAATAGAATCCAAAAACACATTAAGAGAATTATACACCATGATCAAGTAGATTTTATCCCAGGCATGCAAGTGTGGTAGAACACATGAAGATCAGTTAGTGTCATAAACCACTTTAATAAATTGAAGAAGAAAAATCACATACTCCTCTTGATTGATGCAGAAAAAGTATTTGACAAAATACCTTTCTTGATAAAACACACAAAAAAATAGGAATAGAAAGAAGCTTTCTCAATATGGTAAAGTGCATATATGAAAAACATGTAGCTAGCATTATACTTAATGGTAAAGACTGAAAGCTTTCCTGCTAAGATGAAAAACAAGACAAGAATGCCCACTGTCCACATTATTATTCAATATTGAACTAGAAGTTCTAGCTAGAGCAATTAGTCCAGAAAAAGAAATAAAATGCACCCAAATAGGAAAGGAAGAAGCAAAACTTGCACTCTTAGCTGATGAAATGATCCTATATCTAGAAAATCCTGAAAAATCCACAACAAAATTACTAGAATTAATAGATGAATTCAGCAAAGTGGAAAGATACAAGGTTAATATGCAAAAATAAATAGCATTTCTATGCAATACTAATGTGCAATCTGAAGAGGAAAACAGAAAAAATTTCCATTTTTAATAGTGACTAAAACAATCAAAATTTAGGATTAAACATAACCAAGGACATAAAGGATCTATATTCAGAAAACTACAAAACATTGTAAAAAAAAAAAGACAAATAAATGGAAGGACATTTCGTCCTTCGTTCATGTATTGGAAGACTAAATATCGGTAAGATATTTCTTAAGTAAGTCAGTTCTACCCAAACTGATTTACATTTTCAACACAATCCCAATAAAAATCACAACATCCTTTTTTGAAGAAATCCAAAAACTAATAATCAAATTTATTTGGAAGGGCAAGCAGCCCCAAATAGCCAAAAAAGCCTTTAAAAAGAAGAATGAATTTGAAGGACTCCCACTTCCTGACTTTAAATCATAATACTTAGCTACAGTGGTAAAAACAGCATGGTGCTGGAATTAGAACAGGGAGATTAACTAATGGAACTGGATCTAGGGCTTAGAAATTGACCCTCACATCTACAGTCAAGCAATTTTTGACAAGGCTGTTAAGCCCATCCAATAGTGGTAGAACAGTCTATTCAACAAGTGGTGCTAGGAAAATTGAATACCCATATGCAAAAGAAAGAAAGAAGACCCCTATCTCACATCTTCTACAAAAGTGAACTCAAAAATGGATCAAGGACTTAAACATAAAAACAATAACTATAAATCTCTTAGAAAAATGTAGGAAAACATCTTCAAGATCTTGGGGTACACATGATAACATGGATGAATCTTGAGAACCTTATGTTGAGTGAAGCAACCCAGGCATTGAAGGACAAATACTACATGACCTCAATGATATGAAATAAACAAGCTGCCTCAGAGAGCTAGAGACTGAACAATAGGCTTACAGGAAATCGGGGGGTGGAGGAAGGATGTGAGCCAATGTCTGCAGGGGTGGAATTTATGATGAGCTGGCGGTAAGTATAAACACAAAGAAGAGATAAAATGGGGGCAAGAGGTTGCCTTTGAGTGGGGCTTTGTGGGTTTGAGGGGGGCTGGGGATGGGCGGATGGGTAATATTGCCCAAAAAGTGGGGGGAGGGAGGGGTAGCATACGAACATAGGAGAGTGTCAGGTGTTGGTTGAGAGTAAAATGCTGAGAAAATCGTATCAAAGTATAATTAAGAGGGTTACCTGTTTAGGATGCTCGGAGGGGATGGTCTGATGCGGGACGGGCTCCTGGGGAATGTCTGAATGCTCATTTTGCCAGAGTGGGTGGTACCATTGGGTAGAGACCCAAGTAGTGAGAGTGGGGGTGGACCCACATCCTGGGGAGGACTAATGCCATCAAATAGAGGGAACTGTATCTCTCGAGAGAAAGGGTGGCTCCCAGGGCTTTGGGGCAGTTGAGCAAGTTAGGCCCTGAACACTGTTGCAAGTATCTCTGGACGTGGCTCCTCGGGAAACGGAGGTTGGCTGTCACTGTGGGCACCAAGGGGATGGGAAAATGGATGTTAAATGTGTGGAACCAAGGTAAAAGTGGGGTAAGAGAGGAGTTTCGCGAGAGTACACAAGGATGGATATAAAACATGTAATATTACACCATAAACATATAGGGGATGACTGATAATGTAAACCGTAATGTAAAACATAGGTTAACTAACAATTTAGAAAACTGTATATCCTAAAGTATGCACCACAATGTAAGCACAGATGTCACCTTGTTTGAAAGCTATTGTCTCAGACTCTGTACATCACTTTAAGTAAATATGATGTGAATAGGTTGTAAGAGTATCGCTGTGGAAGGGAAAAGGTTTTGTGGTGGATGTGTGGGAGTGCTGTATATTGTATATATGAATTGCTGTGGTCTAGGGCTCTTGTGAAGAGAAGTTCAGTAATTAGGGGGAAAAAAAAAGAAAAAGATAAGATGTAGAATTTTTCCAAGTCAACACGTATTCTATATCTAACCTTTAAACCCATCGCTATATGCCATTTTGCTAGTAAGGAATCCTGACATTATATTGGGCTTCAATTTTCAGGAAGTTCTGGATCACAGAGTGGTTCAGCAATGGCAGTGGAGGAATACTGGTATAGGATACTATTGACAGGAGATATATGGCTGACAGGGAGCTATACAGGGCATATGTCCAGGGTGCATGGTAATGTTTGGATATACTCATAGTGGCAACAATTAAAAACTACAGCTGGGAGGGTACTGGGTTCCTGGCCGGGGGTGCTCTGTCGTGGTTCCTAGGGGAGCAGCGGCAGTCCCCAAGGTGCAGCAGCAAGGACCGGGAAGGAATGAGGGTCCAACAGTGAGCCCCTGATACTAATGACTATGCTTGTGAGCCTATATGCCTGAAATAAGAACAAGGCCTAGAGCAGCACTGTGCCTGGGAATTTCCTCCTGATAGCCTTCATGTTACTCAAATGTGGACAGTCTCGAAGCCAAACTCAGCATGTAAATGCACTGCCTTCCCCCAGCGTGGGACATGACACCCGGGGATGAGCCTCCCTGGCACCGAGGGATCACTATCAACTACCAACTGATGATGCAACTGGAAAATGACCTTGAATGGAAGGTTCAATGTGGATCAGCAGAATATCCCTGTCTACATATAATAACATGACTTTAACATGCTGTTTGACCTAATGTAAGGGGGAAAAGGAAAGGAGAAATGAGTTTATATGGCTAGGAGTCTCTAAAAAAGAGTCTGGAGGCTGTCAGAAGGATTGCCCTTATGCACAACTGAGCAGAGTCTAAGAGACAGATAAAGTAGATACAATCCCCAGCTATTGGTTCCTTGGAGGGCTAAAGAGACCCACGGGTTCTATGGTCATGGCAGATGGGGTTCACTGCTATGTCAGATGGCCCTTCTTTGGAGCTGGTGTTTCTGCGTGATGAAACTGGACTCAGATGGGATCTCTTTTCATAAGACTTTCATGCTATTTTACTGGAATTGTAGCTGGTGTTGGGGTTTAAGATATAATTAGGGGATTTGAATCTCTGGACTGACAATATGATAGCCAGGCTCTGAGCCTCAACAGACTCCAGCTCCTACAATCGGATTTATTGGACTCACTTCACTCAGCTAAGATGGAGTTGAAGAAGGACAACCACCATACCATGGAGCCTAGAGAGCCTACAACTGAAAGCAGGAGGATTGCATCCAGTATCCATGTGGAATCTGAGCCTCCTCTTGACATAGAGGTGCAACGGACACAACCAATCCTAGGTCCACAGAGAAAAGGTGGCATTGGAGTGGGAAAAGTGGACATGGTGGCTGATGGGTATGGGGAATGGCAGGAAGAGATGAGATGTGGAGGTGCCTTTGGGACTTGGAGTTGCCCTGGACGGTGCTTCAGGGGCAATCACCGGACATTTGAAATCCACCCAGGGCCCACTGGATGGAATGGGGGAGAGTATGGGCCATGATGTGGACCATTGACCATGAGGTGCAGTGATGCCCAGAGATGTACTTACCAAATGCAATGGATGTGTCATGATGATGGGAGTGAATGTTGCTGGGGGGGTAGTGGTGGAGTGGGGGTGGTAGGGTTGAATGGGACCTCCTTTTTTTTTTTAATGTAATATTTTTACAAAATGAATAAAAAAATTTAAAAATCAAAAAAAAAGAAAGAATTATGAGTCAATTTTAAACTGTATGTTCCTATTAATATGTTGTAATTGTTTTGTGTTTGTTTGTTCAATGTCAGTTTATATTTTGATACCTCTGGATGGTGATATAAATTAATAAATAAAAATTTCTAAGAGTTCTATTGAAATGGCCAAAAATTAAATAAGTGCTTATATTAATACTTAAGTTTAAATGTTAATGGGATCTTAATTAATGAAATTACTATGTCTCTTCATAAAAAAATGGTTCTTGCCTAAGTTGAAATGAATAGTTTATTTTTATTCACAAAATAAAGGATGTAAAACTTGAATAAATATAATATTTTGAAAAGTAAAAAAAAAAAAAAAAAAGATCTTGTGGTAGACAATAGTTTCTTACCTTATGCCCAAAGCAGAGAAACCAAAAAAAAAAAGAAAGAAAAAGATAAATGGGACCTCCTCAAAATTCAACACTTTTTGCACCTCAATTACTTTGTCAAAAGTGTGAAAAGGCAGCCAATTGAATGGGAGAAAATTTTTGACAATCATGTATCTGATAAGTGTTTAATATACATGATATATAAGGAAGCAATACAACTCATCAATGAAAAGGCAACATGGCTGATTAAAAAATGGGCAAAAGACTGAAAAGAAAAATGTAAAAAGAAGAAATAAAAATGCTGAAGAAACACATGAAAAACTGTTCAACATCACTAGCAATTAGGGACATGCAAATCAAAAGAACAATAAGATATTATTTCACACCTATTATAATGGCCTCTATTAAAAAATCAGAAAACTGTAAATGTTAGAGAGGATGTGGAGAGAGAGGAACAGTTATTCACTGTTTTGGGGAATATATAATGGTATAGCCTCTGTAAAGGATGTTTGGCAGTTCTGAAGAAAGTTCAAAACAGACTTGCCATTCTACCCAGCAATTCCATTACTAGGGATATACCCTGAAGACTTGAGAGCAGTGACACAAATGGATATCTACACAATGATGTTCATAGCAGTGTTATTCACAATAGCCAAAAGTTGGAAACAACTCAGGCATCCATCAACTGATGAATGGATAATCAAATTTTGGAGTATATACATGATGGAATATTATACAGCAGTAAGAAGAAATGAAGTTGTGAAGCATAGGACAGCATGGATGAACCTGGAGGATGTTATGTTGAGTGAAGCAAGCCACATAAAAAGAACAAATGCTGTATGATTCCCCTATTTTGAACTACATACATTATGTGAATATGAAAATAATTGCATATACAAGATCATTTTTCTTTGAAGCTGAACAAATGTAAATTAATACTACAAAATGTTAATGTTAGACAAAAATAACATTCTACTAAGTGAAAGAGACCAGACACAGAGTAGTATATATTGTATGATTCCATTTATATGAAATATAAATATAAATCAATTTATAAAGATGAAAATGAGATTAGTGGTTTTGTAAATCCGGAAAAGGAATGGTAAGGGATGTGGAGTCTTTCTTTTTTGTGTAATGAAATTGTTCAAAATTTTGATATGATGAATGCATAACATTGTGATTATACTAAAAGCCATTGATTATACACTTTGGATCAAATAACCAGAAAACACAAGCTATATACAAATGGGAAGCATACAGAGATTGAGAGGTGAGGAATTTTCTTATTTGTTTATCTGTTTTTGTTTATTATTATTACTGAAATAATGAAAATCCTCTAATAATGATTGAAGTGATGAACACACTATGTGATTATACCAAATACCATTGATTGTAAACTTTGGACAAATTGTATGCTTTATTAATATGTATCAATAAAATAGATTTGTTTAAAATGTATAAGACAAAACATTGATAACTGTAAGAAGATAATAATAGAAATATAGTTACAAACAGATGCTTATGAGCATATCATCTTGTTATATAAAAAAACAACATTACAACTTTTCTAATTTATTCCTTTTCCAGAATCCTTCCCAGATACCATGGGTAGAGTATATACTATTACATAAAGAAAATCCTATTACATTTTAAAAGGCTAAAATGATAATCATTTTCATAGTTTTTATAAAATAAATTTATTTATGACAAGATTTTCTTAGAAAATAAAGGAAATTTACTTAAAAAAATAATTGGCATAGTATGGTAAAAGAAATGCAAACTTTGAAGAAAAAAGCAGCTCTGCTCCTTCCTCTTTACCTTATAACGTTTGTGATCTTTAGTAAGTCACTTAATCACTGAAACTCACTTATATCATCGATCAACTAGGAATAAAAAATGCCTTTTGTAAGAATCTTGCAAGAATTTGAGAATGAATACATTGCTAGTTGTTCTTGTATATCCTATTAATTATATTAATATTATCATCATTGTTAAAGATGAAGACCTCAATATTTTGGCATGACAACACTCAAAGAGTTCGGGGGAGGGGACTGATAACTGTCTGATGATTTTTTCATATAGTGAAATATACAGCTGATAATTATAAAGTTTTTAAATAGTCTTTGGAAATTCTTATACTCAGGCTTTCTCACTCTGTTACTCCCATAATATTTTTTCCTACAACATTAGAACCTCTAGTCCACTGACCTTTTTATTTTGATTCCTTCCTCTTCATTTACCTTCAAATCCCAGATGAATTTTCTTGTTCAGATATTTAGAGACTCTCAAGCCGTAATCCTATGTTCCTTTGCTCATTGTCAATCCATCCTAGACATTTCATTCTTCTATATTCTTCTGAGAATACAACACAAAACAAAATTTTCAGTAAACATTTGGATCAATTCAGTCATTTAATCCTGACCATAATTCTGTTTGTTTAATCACAACCATCCTTTTAGCACTGCCTGTCACATCCATTTTCTAGATGGGGGAATTCTGAGTGAGTAAAGATATAGAACCTATAAGCTACAGTTAGGATTTACATTCAGGCAGACGGGCTTCAGAACCAATGTTCTTAGTTAATTTTAGTAGTTTATTTTAAAATTTCTAATCCACTTGAATTGAATTGGATTAAATCCTGATTACTAAGTATTTCCAAGTCTCTTCTACTCATACTTGTTTTCCAAATTTAAGGGGTACATACACAATTCTCTACGAGATATCCCTTCCTGAATATTCATACTTATAACATATAAAACTGAATAGAATTTCCTCCTTTTTTTCTGAATCCTGCATATAAAACAACGCCTACTTCAAAACAGTTAATTAACAAATAACTATTGATAAATGAAAAAGTTTTTCTGCATATGATTCCTATGTTAGTAGAATGGAACTATCTTTGAGCTAAAATCAGAATTACTGATGTCTGTGTGTTGAGTCTAGCACATTCAGTCAATTACAAAATTCTAGTCTTTCTAAATCATTGACTCTGTTATCCATTCATGTCTAGTCAAACTTACTGACAAAACCTAATCACAGCCCCATCAAACCAGTGTCCTGATACTTTCTTCATTCACTCTTCCTCCTTTCAAATATATTCCTCATATTACAGCCAAAGTAAACTAAAACAATGATTATCTGACAATTATTCTTTTCCCTTACTTCACACACATGATTTGTAAAACCATATGTGCTTAGAAGCTGATTTCCCTCATGTTTTGTTATTCTAGCAATATTAAGGTTTTGTTTTGTTTGAACTCACAAAATTCCCTTTGTTCCATGACCTGTTCCTGTCTTTCCCTCTCTCAGGAACTACTATTCTAACCCATCTATAACTTCCATATTCCTACCCTTCTCATTGTTCAATGATCAGCTTAAATGCCACTTTCAGTGTGAAGATTTCCTTGATCCCAGAAAAACCTTCTCTGTGCTCCTCCAGGAACACTACTATTCATGCTGTAATATTTGTGCTTTAGATTTTCATGGTAAATATTGTCTTTCTAGTTCCTCTTATATTTTTACTTTCTATGAATAGACATGCCAAGTCCCACACCCTAACCTAATACACACAAAAATTTAAGCCAAAAAATGAATGGCATGATTCACATGGTTATTAACAGATTCACTGAAGTTCCTTTGGATCAGAACTAATTTTCCCAATGAAACAAAAAAGATAAAACTGCAATTGGAATTCATAAGCATATAAAACTCTTTAAAGCATAGCATACAATCTACCCTCAATATTGGGAAGGACATGAATGAATTTCCTACATCCTGATATCAAGTATTTTGAGAGTCACCTAATCAAGTCCAGGCATCTTCACCCCTGTTGGCATTTGAGATTTCAGTTTTCCTGTCCCATCATTGAGTAAACATCTGAAAGGCCAGAAACATTGTTGGAGTGTCCCTGCTCTGCCCAGGAAGAAGAGAGAGATTGGAGAGATTTAAGGAATCTCCTGGGAAGCTGGAAAGCTGGCACTCTGTGGAGGTGATTGCCACATATAATGCTCTCTACTGGGGCCTCTTCAGAGGCTTTGAGAAGGAAGCATCTTGACTAAGTCATCAAATATTCCATCAATGAGACTGTGGCTTGGGTGAGTTTCTAATCTGAGACCGATGAATAGGCATAAGGATAAGTGTGAATGCTCTGAACTTAATGTAACATTGAGTTCTCTTATTTATTTTTCTGGCAAGATGTTTAAGGATTTTTGAAACTTAGATAGACTTTGAAATTATATGTGTGTATGTATTACATACATTTTTTCCCTCTCATAACTTGTCTCTTTGAAAGGACATGGGTTGTTAGCAATAGTGCTCACTAAGATAAATATCTGAAATCCTGGCCTTGGCCCCTCTATTCTCCATCTCATTTGGAGGAATGGAATGTAGGCAATAGAACAAATAAGGGAGAGGAGATGTAACTGTATTCTCCATTCATGTATTTATACTCCATGGTGGATTTAGTATTTTATCATGAGGCCCAAATAGCTTTCCTCTCCTGTCTTTCCTCACACATCCAAGTTTCCTCTGTCCCTTCCTTCCTGCATAGGCATTAGGAGACATGTTATGCTGTTGTAGAATTTGAGAGAGGTTCAATTATTTGCATATAGAGAGGCCAGACTCAGGAATAATTTTGAGAAGGAAAAATGGTTTATTGACAGCCGGCTGGACTCGGGAGCTTCCTGTTGCAAAGCCGAGCCCAAGATTTTTGAGTCCCTTTTATACAGAGAGGAAAGGTCAAATGGTCCTTTTGTTTCAGTTCTCAATAGGCTTGAATTAGCATATATATCTTCCACATCTTAAGTAAGCTTTTAGCATGGACTTCAGACATTCTAGATAAGCTTTTAGCATATTTTGTTTGCATTTCCCCTGAATACTTAAAGTTTATAGACCTTGCATTGTTAAACTGTTTCCCGGGACTGGAGTCATTGCCATGGTCACCAAGGGCAGGACTGCAGCCTCTTACCGTTTCACACCCCCAAGTCACAGACAGCTTAGGTTATCTCTGAAGAGACAAAGAGCCTCCCACTCATAGCCCACATTAATGTTCCCAGACAGTGTACACTGGGCAGTTTTCATGGACTGGTATATGTGAAGGAAGGTGGGAGGAGGGTGTTGTAACAGTTAGGAATCCCATGCCCTAGAAAAGTGTCACCTGAAATTCTGTTAATAGGATGCCTAGAATGAGTCATCATTAAGTTCAATTATAAATTCCTAGTCTACATTGTGAGTTTCTTCAGTATAAGGACTGTATTATTATATGATTGCCCATAGAAAAAGCACACTGATGGTCATATGGCAAGTTCTCAGTAATATCTGTGTTTGTTCTAAAGAATAATCTTTTCCACAGTCCCAGATGACACTGAGAAATGGTACTTCTAGTGACTGTTCATACCTTTGTGTACAAGGCGTACTTTATAGGAATTCATCAGATATTGGGAAGTCAGGATTCCCCAATGTTTAGGAAGTCATTAGAAAATTACGTGTTCTCAATTGGAACATGCTTATCAAGTTCAAGACATTCACTGCACCACATTTATCTGTTGTAGAAGTTGAGAGAGGCTCAATTATTTGTGTATAGAAAGGCCAGGACTCAGGAATGATTTTGAGAAGAAAAAATGGTTTATTGACAGCCAGCCAGACGCAGGAGCTTTCTGTTTCAAACCCCAGCCTCAAACAAGATTCTCAAGTTCCTTTTATACAGGGTGGGGAGTCAGATGGTGCTTTTATCAAAGAAAACTACCTTCTTTTTTAGTTAAGTCTTTGCATGAGTACCAGATAGGTTTTGAATTAACATATCGCCCATATTTCAGGTGAGTTTGAATTAGCATCTTGCTCACATTCCGTCTGGATGCAACCTTGAATACACATTTAGTCTTACATCCTTTCTGAACATTCAAAGCCCGTATCACTTAACTGGATTTCTAGAGACTAGGCACACTTGGATACAGAATTAAATGATTTTGAACTTATGCACAGGCTATAATATATTTCCCATTCGAGGCCAAGTCCAAGTTCCCTTAAGTTTCAGCATCATCACCATCAGAGTTTCCCTGGACTGACTGGTATGTATATAGGGTTTGCATTGCTAAATGGCCTCCCAGGACTGGAGTTGTTGCCATGGTCACCAAGGGCAGGACTGCAGCCTCTTACCGTCCTGCACCCACAAGTCAGGACAGACAAATTAGGTCATCTCCGAAGAGACAAAGAGCCTCCCACCCATAGCCCACATCATATCCACATACACTCTTTCAGACTGGTTCTTGTACTCCTGAAGTATTTTTATGAATACATTTCAATAAATAAACTCATGCATAGTCAAATCCTCTTAATGGAATTTTTGCTGTGTAATTTAGGTTAGGCAAGGATGTGTGCAGTATGCTCCTAGCTCTGAGGAAATGGTAAATGATCTCCATTTGATGACAATATATTTTACACCTAGTAGCCCCACATACCTGTTTCTGGATAAATATTGGAATCTTCTCTTAGCCCTGGGCAAGTCTTTGCTGGTATTGAGGCTTTATTCCAAAAGGTCCAGGATATGACTTGCTTTTGATATACTTAGATCTTCCACAAAGTTCTCATTTTCTTATTTTTCTGACCAAAACCAGGCTATGGAAGGAAATGTGGCCTTTCTAATTCTCTAACATTTGTCTGATCATGAAATGTATAAATGCACATTTTTTTGGCTTGATGTTTTTATTATCAAGCTCTGAGATAATTTAATTTTCAAGGAAAAGCTGAAGAATGATCTGAATTTTGCAGTCTATATAGCTTAGATTTCTAGTTTATTATTCTGAATTTCTTTGTTTAATGGGTCTAAAGCCTGATGTTTTTCTGCTATTTTTGCCTTTCAGAATAGATCCCACTTTTTACCTACCTCCTCAAACTGCCTCTCTCCTCCTCTTACAGGTTGCTTCACTATGATTTTGAATCTAAAGGAAAAAAGAGCATTTGTGAAATAATCAGAATTGTTGAAATGTACCCATTAGACTTCAATGTCCTTTACTATTAAGGGGAGTCCCTATCTCAGTGTGTTGTGTCTCAAAGAACATTATGCTCATAGAGATGTAAAATCAGAGCAATTCCTCATGCAAGAGTTTTTTCTTTGTAATTTATTCTGATTCTGGTCTATTTGAAATACTTAGGCCAGTTTGGGAAGGAGAGTTGCATCGGGTCTGGGGACCTGCTTTGAGACTTCTGAATTTACGTTTAAATAAGACTGCAGCAGAACTGGTAAAGAGACTTTAAATTTCAGATTGAGGCTCCCAAGAAATGTGAATAATAGAGGTTACTGACATCCTTGGTCTGTGGGAGCATTGGAATTTGGCCAGTCACGTAGAGGGAGACAGCTCCTCAGGAGTTAACAGGAGAAACAGGAGAGAGAGATTGAGATGTGTAGATGTGTAGAAGTTGAGAGAGGTTCGATTATTTGCATACAGAAAGGCCAGGACTCAGGAATGATTTTGAGAAGGAAAAATTGTTTATTGATGGCAGGTCAGACTCGGGAGCTTTCTGTTTCAAACCCAAGCCCTGAAAAAGAATTTTGAGTTCCTTTTATACAGAGAGAAAGGGTCAAATTGTTCTTTGTTTCAGTGCTCAATAGGCTTGACTTAGCATATATCGTCCACATCCTAGGTAAGCTTTTAGCATGGACTTCAGACATTCTAGATAAGCTTTTAGCACATTTGGTTTGCATTTTCCTTGAATATTTAAAGTTTATAGAGTTTGCATTGCTAAACTGTTTCCTGGGACTGGAGTCGTTCCCATGGTCAGCAAGGGCAGGACTGCAGCCTCTCACCGTTCCACACCCACAAGTCACAGACAGCTTAGGTTATCTACAAAGAGATGAAGAGCTTCCCACCCATAGGCCTCATCAGAGACATAGAGAAAAGTATGAGAATTCAATTTTGTCAAATTATTTTTTTAAGATTTTTATTTATTTTCCCACACACACATTCATCTTCTTTTTTAAGAGACACTGGGAACTGAACCAGGGGACTCCCATGTGGGAGGGAGGTGCCTAATCACTTGAGCCACCTCTGCTCCTTGTCAAATCATTTTGAAATGGACAAGAGGCAAGAAAGATAACCAATGAATGGCAAATGTGTAATGAAAAATAATGTTTTTGAGGAGATTTGGAGATAATGAGTAAATCATGTTAAGAATTAAAAGGCTTCTATCTCTAAAAAAGAAATAGAGATGAAATGTTTAAAACAGTGCTTCTCAAATGCCACTGTGTACATGAATCACCTGTGGATTTTGTTAAAATGTAAATTTTGATTTAGCAGGACAGAAGTGGAGTCTACAGCTGCACACTGACCTGTCCGCATGTTTCCTATAGGAAGCTGGTCTGTGGGAAACACTTCCATAGCCAGGTGCTAGAAAATTGTTAACTGTTAATATATAATACAGTTGGAGATGATGATAATGTTTGTTGAATTCCAAAAAAGACCAAATCCAATTTTCACAAGGAACCAAAAAATAAGTTTTTCAAATGAAAATGTTTTAACAGGATTGTGAAATATAAAATCAAAATTAAATCTATCCAAAAAAAGCAGCCATCATGAGAAAGCAGCTGAGCAAGGTTATTATCCATTTGGATTTATTTATCTTTATGTTGTTTTTAGCACTTGCTATACATATTTTTTTTGCATCTACACAGTAGCAGGGACTGATACGTTAAAAAATGAAGTTTTTTTTTTTAATTTGAAAGCATTTAATTATTTTCTTATTATTAGGAAAAGATTACCAGCCATTATCTGTAGTGTAGCTTACAAATCTCTACTCTTCTTCTGCAGGTAAATAGTTGCAGATTCAATGCTCATCATATCTGCTATTTATCCCCAAGTATAAAGTTTGCATTTGAGGCTACTATGGTTACTTTGCACTGAAAAAGCTGGATTCCTAGGCTCCTAGTTTCCAGAAAACTTCTCTCCATCTGTGAGTCCATTATGTGGCCCAATATGAGTGCTGCTCCCTTTCTGCTGACTGGTTTCCCAAGCCTGGAGGCAGCTCATCACTGGATCTCCATCCCTTTCTTTGCAGTCTACATCTCTCTGCTTCTTGGCAATGGCACCCTTCTCTACCTCATCAAGCATGACTACAGACTCCATGAGCCCATGTATTATTTCTTGGCCATGCTAGCAGGCACAGACCTCATGGTGACCCTGACTACGATGCCTACTGTAATGGGTGTTTTATTGTTGAATCACAGAGAAATAAAACATATGGCCTGCTTCATCCAGGCATACTTCATCCACTCCCTTTCCATTGTAGAATCAGGTATTTTGCTTGCCATGGCCTATGACCGTTTTAATGCTATCTGCAACCCCTTGAGATATACTACCATTCTCACCAGTACTCGAGTGTTAGCATTAGGGGTGGGGGCATTTATGAGAGGTTTTATATGCATCATGCCTGTAATTGTGCGTCTTTTTTCATTTCGATATTGCCACTCCCATATGCTCTCCCATGCTTTCTGTCTTCACCAAGAAGTCATGAAACTAGCTTGTGCGGACATAACTTTTAATAAACTGTACCCTGTAATTATAATCTCTTTAGCTATCTTCCCAGACTCTCTCATCATCTTTTTCTCCTATACCCTAATTTTTCAAACTGTAATGGGTATCATTTCTGGTGAAGAGAGAGCCAAGGCCCTCAATACTTGTATCTCCCACATTGGTTGTGTCCTCATCTTCTATGTCACTGTGATTGGTCTTTCATTCATCCACCGGTTTGGGAAGAATGTACCACAGGTGGTCCAAATTATCATGAGCTATGTCTGCTTCCTCTTCCCTCCTTTAATGAATCCTATTATCTATAGTATCAAGACCAAACAAATCCAATATAGCTTCTTCCATATTTTTTCTCAATATAAATGTGGAAATTGAACTCTGATATGGGTGATTTCCCATGTACAATGGTGGTAGTATGTGATTTCTCTGAATGAATTTGAATATATATCAAAATTTCCTGTGTCAACCTCTTTTTCTCTAAATGATGTAATGCCATTTATGAATCCATATAGAAAACATTCCTTGAATTCATAGATTTTTCATGGTTTGGTTCATGGTTTGATTTGATTCTTTTCATTCTGTGTTATCTTTCCTAGTGCTGATATGCCTGAAAGATGAAATGAAGTCCTTTATTGTAGTTTCTGTATATTCAGTATATTTTTATTGCTACATAAAACAAACTATTTTTGGTTTGTTTCAGCCATTTGCTTGTGTCACTTTTCACTTGTTGACTATAACTATTGCTCATTTTCATATCAACTTGTTCATAATTTGAAAGATCTCATTACATGTAAACAGTAGAGCATGATTTATTTTGCAAATAATTCCCATTTTTTATTGTCTTTTTAATTCGGAGTTTAAAAATATATATGTTGTGGGTAAAGGCTTACCTCTTCCTGTTTGTTGCACTTGTCCCCAATTACTGTAAACATTGCTGTGCTGATGAGGAACAGCTGCTTTGGAATTCCTAATAAATATGATGCAGCAACTAGGGTTAAGACTCGCATTTCCTGAAGCTGTGAGTCCCCTGGCTCTATCCTTGGTTCCTCTCTCATGTTTCTCTCTGTCCTTTATTTCTGTAAGTTCTGTGTCGCCTTCCCTTCGAGGCAGCCGATTGCTGACTTAGCGCAGCAACTGGTGCCCAACGTGGGGCCTGAAGGGAAGCTCAACAAAAACATATATATATATATATTTCATTTATTATTTACTTTTTTGATTTATTGGGGACATACTGATAAAATTTCCCCAATTCCAGGTTTATTTCTTTATTTCCTTATTTTGTCATAAATTATTTTTATAATCTTATGTTATAGTAGGTTATTATTAGAAAGAATATAAGGAATTTTAATCAGTCTCTGCCTATTTAAATGGCAGTAGCAGTTATATTTTCTCATTTATTTGGATGAATTTTTAAGGCATTACTAGGAGACAGACACTCTGCTAAGCAAAAATGATGTTAACATAAGCAAGCAGACTTAAGGTCCTCATGTAGACTGCAATTCATTGGGAATCAAAAAATCCAATAAACTCAAATTTTAAATAAGTCCTATTATTAGTAATAAAGTAAAATAAAATCTCAAGAGAGAAACTCCAGAACGAAGTAAGCAAAAGTTTCTCTGAAAAAGTGTGTCATTTCACTTGAGATCTGAGAATGCATTAGAAAGTAACTAGTAACTAGGGCTAAAAATATTCTAAGCAGAAAGTAGTATGCATGGAGGCCTCATGTGGGATTGACCATGGAAACTTCCAGGAAATGTGGTGACACAAAGAAGGTGATAACTCTAAGGAGCAGCTAGAGGAGGAAGAGCAGTCCAGGTCATACCACATTCTGTTCACCGTGGAAAGGGTTTTAGTGTCTATTCAAACAGTCATGGGTAAATATTGAACAGTTTTTAAAAAGTGTCATAATTTCATTGATGTTTAAAAATTATAATTTCAATTTCTGTATATAACATATGTAATGAGTGACTCAAGAGAGGAACAATAAAACTAGGAAGTAATATTGGGGTAGACCCAGAAAATGCTACCAGCAGCGTTTTGTATGAAACACATTTCGGACTGAAAATTAGTAGGACTTGCAGATAATTTAGAAAAGTTTATGAAAAAATGTTTGGGAGCAACAAAGATAATCTTAAATTTCTAGATTATATCATTTTAAAGAACATTAGTGCAATCAACCAAAATATGATTATTGATTAAATATTGTAGCTAACAGTCAAAAGACTCAAATATTTTTTGAAAACTATTCTAGAAATTTGAGGTTAGCTAAACCTGCCAATGATGAAGCTGTGATATTAAAATGGCCTAAGGAAATATTCTATACTGTAATATTGAAGTGTCAAGAAAATACATTAATATATTAATTATACACTGAAATAATTTTCAGTATGTCTTTCTTTTCTGCCTGATTATTAAGAATAATATGCTAGTATGTGTAAAAGGTTAGGGAATACCAGACAAAGGAAATAAACTGAAGCTGTTAACTCTAAAAAAAGCTCATAGAGCACATTGTTGGAAGGGATGTTTAATTGTTAGTTTTATGTATCAACTTGGCTTGGTTAGAGTCCCTAGTAATTTCACTTATACACTAATCTAGGTGTTGTGTTACTATAAAGGTAATTTTAAATCTACAATACTTGGCAATAAAAATTAGGAATTATCTGTGATAATCTTGATGGACCTCATTCAAACAGTTGAAAACCCTTAAAAGCAAAATAGAGGTTTTCATGAGGAAGAACAAATTCTGGAAATTCTGCCTCAACACCGCAGCATTCCAGTCTGCAACCCTGCCTTACGAAATTCCATCTTGCTAGCCCTTACAAGGAGAACTTAGTTAAACTGACCAAGGTATTTGAAGTTAAAGTCTATTTGTTCCCTCATGATAAGACAAAAATGTTCAAGCTACAAAGCATGGAATTTTATGTTATAATTTATTTGATCACCAGTAGCTTATGTTTGACAGGAGAATCAAACTGTGGGGATCAGCACTACTAGCACTTGTTGGGAACATAGTGGGTAAGAAAATGAAATATTAGAGTCTCCCTCAAGAGGTGTAAGAGGGCTGCTCAAGTATGAAAAAAAGGATTGTATCCAAGATGAATGAAACGGACTATAGGTATCATGTATGTAGATATCCACAAAGCATTTTCAATGCATTTATTTTACCTTTTATCGTTCTTCTTTCATTTTAATCAGGTGTTACCCATTTTTTGGTAAGAAGGAAAGAAATGAATTGACCAATTTATATGTTTAAGTAAGTCAGTTCAGGTAAGGGAGAAAAAAAACAATCTGTGAAAAAAAAAACCAGTCTATGTAACAAGAATCTGAAGAGTAAAGGGAAAATATATTTAAAAAATAAAGCAATATGATGTAACCAAAATTAATATAGTAGTATAATAGAGTTCAAATTTTCCTTTAAAAATGGTCTCTCTCGAATTGGCTTTAAAAAGATAATGAACATTTACAAATATAAAATGTCTAAAAGAGATACAACCAAACTGACACTCAATCTATATGTAAAGCAAGACTGTCAGGTTATCGTAAGAGATCTTTGAATAGAGTAAACAGGAAAGCTTCAGAGTCTAATTGGATTTTTAAAATATAGCCAACAAAAGAATTCATTTACTGAATATATTAAGAACTGCTACAAATAAATTTTTAAAAGATAGCTTGAACAAATACCTCATGTAAATGGAATTTAAGCGGCCAATAAATATATCAAGAGCCTTAACTTCATTAGTCATCAAGAATATGGAAGTTAAAATCACAATGCAGTACCATTATACACCAACCAGAATGAATGAAAATAAAAAAAAAATAAGACTCCCAATATCATGTATTAGTGATTAGGTGAAGCAAATGGAAGTTTCATTCACTACTGAGTAAGTTTAAATGGGTAGAGCATTTCGAAAAATATATATATGTATTTGACAATATCTAATAATGCTAAGTATAAGCATTTCTCACAGTCCAGTTATCCAGTCCTTGGTATATACTCTACAGAAATAAAGGTTTATGTCCACCAAAAGATGTGTACTAGAATGTTCATGTCAGCTAGCATTATTTGCAATTTTCTAAAATTCCTAATCAGTCAAATACCTACCAAGAGAACAGGGAAATAAATTTTAGTATGTTTATATAATGAATATTATAGAACAATGAGGATGAGTGAACATATATAAACATCTCCTCACCTCAGGCCTCTGTATTCCCTGAGACACAAAATAGAAATTAGGCCAGTTAATAACCCTACAATAGTCTCTAAGTGTTCAAACAAAAGAAAGAATCACAAGTCTCTCACTTTAAATCAAAAGCTAGGCCTACTTGTACAAAACAATTACCCCAGTTGTAAATGTAAAGGAAAAGTCCTGAAGGAAATTAAAAGTGCTACCCAGTGAACACACAAATGATAGAAAGTGAAACAGTCTCATTGCTGCTCAGCCAGCAGCTATCCACATCGAGGCCAGGTCCTCTACCAACACAAAGATAAGACGCATGGAAGGCTTACATGCTGGCTAGCATTTTTGAGCAATAAAATACTTTTAAATTAAGGTAAGCACTTTTTTTTTTAAACATAAGACTTTTGCACACTTAAGAGACTACAGTATAGCAAAAACATAACTTTTTTATGCACTGGAAAACCAAAAAAACTGTGATTTACTTTATTGTGATACTTGCTCTATTATAGTAATCTGGAACCAAAGAAGTAATATCTCCAAGGTATAACAGTATTTAGTTTTTTCCTTCACATGACCTTGTGGAATGAACCATCCTAGTCAATGACTAAGAACACAATGAACAAATCATCTTAAAGAGCTAAAAGACTTTGTACAAGTGTGTGTATGCGTGTTTGTTCACATATAAAATGAAATATACATCTTTCAATATTTTAAACTATAAAAAATTACTTTTCTCAAAATTTCCTTCTTTTAAACTCTCAAACAATTGTAATGCAGTGGAATGAATGTGCTGAATTATTTTTTCTAATGAGGATGTCCAGATATTCTTTTAAGGAAATTTCCTGGCCTGAGATAAGTTATTGAGTATGTAATTTATAATGTTTCCTTCCTGAACTTGTAAATCATTCACAAAGAATTTAACAAAAACTTTTTGGTGTCTTCACCCTAATATGCCCAGATCCTACCAAAATATGTCTTTCCACCCATCCTGTTCCCACTATAGATATTTTCTTGCCCAAACTGACCTCTTTAAGGAGAAAACAAGACATGCTTCCCGGAAGAAGAAGGTTGTAGTTCATATAACTTAAATAAATTATCACATGACCTGAGGACTGGCGTTGGAGTATCAGAACTAAATGGAGAAAAGAAAATGTAATTATTCCAGAACTAAAAATATAAGATAGCTACATTTATACATATATCTCAATGGAGAAAAATTAAAACTGGAATTTATATGTACTAAATATTTGATCTTTCCTCTGTTCAAAATTTTATAATGAGAAGACTGAACTATATGAAGAGAAATGCTTAAGAAGTAGGGACTGGGGGACGTTTCTCATTTAACCATGCATAAAGTTTTCAGACTCATTTAATTGGGAAACTAGTATGTTTTTTCATAAATTTTATAATAATAATAATGGGCCCAGATTATACTGCTCAAGACTTGGATGCTGAATTTATAACCCAAAATCCTAAAATCTTGTTAACCCCAAAGGTCTTCCTCTGTCCCCTCATAATGTGTCCAAGATGCCTCTAAAACTAATAAGTGTTTTAGGAGAAAAACCTGCTCCAGTTAATTCCCATCTTGATTTACTGAGTTAGGTGCAGGAAAACCTGCTTTGCAAGATATCTTTGAAGAATAGAGGCTGTGAGAGTTCTGAGTCTCTTTGTTGTCACAAATTATTGTGTTATTTTTTTCTCTCTCCTCTTCCTGGTTTTTAGGGACAGCCTGCCTCTTTTATAGTACTAGATTAGGTGAAAAGGACCCTACAAGTTTAACCTCTATTAGTTCCCTCATGTCAATTGAAAAAGCCCCGAAGTGCCTTGCATTGACCTTAAAGTTAGTCTATCTAATCACCTGCAACTTATATGTTAACAGAAAGGGAGATGTAAACCATGGCAGATCAGCATCATTGGCATGCTAATTAGTCATGTAGTGAGTTGGGAGCGTGACAATACTTGAGTCTCCTTAAGGAGCTACAAGAGGCTGCTCACTATAGGGTAGGGGCTCTTAACAAGGGGTCTGTGAGCTTGCATTGAAATTCAAAAAAAACATTCTTGTGGGGAAGTGTTGATGCAGTTTTATATTTATTAAATAATACACAGTATAGTGTGGAATAGTAAGGGGTCCATGGTTTTCCCCTGACTGGCAAAGGGGTCCATGGAACAAAACAGTTAAGAACTCCTACTGTAGGGTGAGGAGGATTGTTTCTAAGGTCAATGAAACAGACTATAGGGAAGTAGGTTTATTGGTGAAGTTGTACCAAACTTTGCCTTGGAGATTGAGCATTCTCTTCTAGGTGCTATCATTGGTGCCAAAGAACAACTTTTTCAAAATGACTCTGGGAAAAAATTCTTTACCCTTGTGTTTAGTTGATGCAAATTCATACACAAGCTCAAAGGGTAAGTGCACGAAATCTTCAGTTGTCAATGTAGGTACACAGTTCCTATTGTTCCATCACTAGGAACACTAGGGTAAGAATTCCACCTTCCATCGCCTCATTGGACTAGACTTCTGTCATTTCTTTTCATCTTATTCTCCTGAGGGAATTTCCTTTAAATGCCCTCAACGTATTAAAAAGTTTTCTTTCAGCTTTCTCCCTGGACCATTAAGCCTAATTACCCTGACTATATATGAGGCTCTACTCAGTAATTTCAATTACGATTTTCTGACTCTACATCTATGGTGATATGGCTGAAAAATATGGAAAGGAAGAAAAAAAAATTAATATCTGGTACAGTATTCTCAGGATAGAACACAGGAATAGGTAGACATGGTATATTTAGATATCAACAAAGCATTTTTCAAAGCAGCTTTTAGTGATTTTAAATCTGGATGGTAAAATATAAGATGTATTATAAGTGACTGAAAAATTTTACCTTAAGGACTGCTAATTAACCAAAGCACTCAGAAACAAAGAGGCAAATAAAACTTTTTTTTTAACCTTGTCACTTTATGCATTTCTCCGTATAATATGATTGGTATAAAGTCTGGAGATGTATAAATGATAAACAATAGAAGTGAAGAGACTATATGATCTTGGAAGGCCCAAAAAAGAAGACAGATTTCTGGATTTTGTTACAAATAAATGATTATATGATTCACCATTCATGTGCTCAACAATTTTTTATTAAGCATGAACTATGTACTAAGCTCTCTGATAGACACTAGAATTGTAACTCCCTTACAAAGTTTTTAGAAGTTTTAGTGTACTATGAGTACAATGTGATTTGCCATTATAATAAAGTTATTAAAAAAGCAAATATACCTTTATAACCCTAATCTATAATTCTGAAATCCAAAAAGATATGCAAAATTAATTTAGAAAAATGAATATTAAAGGGTATTAAAAACTGAAAGTATCATAAATTATAAGACTATACATTTTATTACTTTTTTAAAACTGAGAAATCTGAATTTTTTTTTAAGATTTATTTATTTATTTATTTCTCCCCTTCCCCCTCACCCTGGGTTGTCTGTTCTCTATGTCTATTTGCTGCATCTTCTTTGTCCGCTTCTGTTGTTGTCAGTGGCATGGGAATCTGTGTTTCTTTTTGTTGCATCATCCTGTTGTGTCAGCTCTCCATGTGAGCAGCACCATTCCTGGGCAGGCTGCACTTTCTTTCACGCTGGGTGGCTCTCCTTAAGGTGCGCACTCCTTGCGCATGGGGCTCCCCTAAGCGGGGGATACCCCTGCATGGCAGTGACACAGAACTCCTTGCGCACATCAGCACTGCATGTGGGCCAGCTCCACACGGGTCAAGGAGGCCTGGGGTTTTGGACCGCGGACCTCCCATGTGGTAGATGGACGCCCTAACCACTGGGCCAAGTCTGCTGCCCGAGAAATCTGAATTTTGAAATGTGTCTTTAGATCAAGTTATTATGTATGGAGTTGTGAACTGGCACAAAATTAGGCAACTTAAATACAAGCTTAGGTCTTAATCCAGTAGAAGAGATATTCAGAATGGAATTTTCCTGATGACATCAAGGTTAATATGTTCATTTGGAAACAGAATCATAGGAAATTAATCAGGAGAGACAATGATTGTCTGATAATCAGTTTAAAGACTAATGGATGCACAAGGCTGTTTTGTTTTTCGTTTTGTTTTTTGTCTTTTTCTTTTGAAAAACTTTATTTTTTAAGCAGTTTTAGGTTACAAAAAAATTCATTGAAAATATAAGGGGTTCTTATATACTCCACCCTTTCCCCTCTCACATTTTCCCCTATTAATAATATTTACATTAGGATGCTACATTTGTTACAGTTCATGAACAGATATGAAAGCATTGCTACTAGCCATGGACTATAGTTTGTTATTGTTTACATTTTGCACAATACAATTTTATAGTTTTTCACAAAATGTATAATGGCTGGTATATGACATTACAATATCATTAAGAACAATTCCAAGCCCTTAAATGCCCTATGTTCCACCTATCTTCCCTCTCCTCCCCCTCAGAACCTCTGGTAACCATTATGTTTATATCAATTATATTACTGCAATCATAATGTCTATTTTGGTCCATGGATTCTTTCCACCCTTATATTTGTTCATACCTCAAACTTAAGGATTTGGAGATGATGATGCATGCTCTGTTTCAGACTGCGAGGGGGCTTAGACATTTTGGGACAGGTGGAAGGAACTGTTTTACTTGCAGTTGTAGATACTCTTTGCTTTTTGGGGTGGGCACTGTCCATCAAAATCATTTTGTTAGTTGTCCTGGGTGAGTCCAGGGAACTGGAAAGTAGGTGTGGCTGCAACATTGCTGAGACTCGGGGCTCAGTTGGCATACAAACAGACCAAAGATTTAAGTCTTTGAGACAAATATTTAATGGATATAGTGTTAATTATAGGTTCAAATAAAAGGGTTAGAGGAATCATGTATAGGGAAATTATAAATGAGTCTAACTTAGTTACAATGGGAAAATAAGTTATAAATTTCAGGGTAAGGCCCACCAATGGGGTGCTGATCTCCTGAGGTAGTATGCCCTGCCTACAGTGTCCAGATGTCCCTAAAGCCCCCAAGAGCATTCCTGTTAGAGGTTTTGTTTACTGTGGTAGGTAGTGAGATCCACCTGACATGCATAACTATTACCTCTGGATTGGACTCCCAACTCGCTTTGAAATCTCTAATAATAAAAACTCTTTTGTATTTAACATTTCTGCCTTTGGTCAAGGACTTTTCTAAATGCAGAGCTGGTTGGTGCTTGGTATCAATCTCTTGCTGGGTGCCATGGAATCTCATCCCTGGAAGTCAATTCCCTTGGTGGGTGAAAGGTAGTGAGTTTATTTGCTGAGTTTGGTTTAGAAGAGGCTACATTGGAGTAACAAGGTTTTCTCGAGGAAACCCTTAGTAAATAGAAATTTTTAGGATAAGTTTCAATTTTTATAAGAATAAGAATAAGGACAGCATTGATATTGAGGGTTTGGTGTATTGGTCTGCTTTCTTTTACTAGACACTGTCTATGTACCTTAGAGATGCTTGCCACTACATTAGAATACAGAGTGAGATTTTATGGGATAGGGATTTAATACTTTGTTCATTATTTTGTAGGTCTCCACCCACGGAGATAATACCCTATGACCACATGAACACATCCATATTTCATAGAGGCATGCCACAAGGAGGTGCACAGGTTTGAAAAAATAAATTTTAAATCAATGTAGGTATTTTTATTCCTTTATGAACACTATATAAATACAATTATTTACACCTAATCAGTTTGGTTCTGTAGACAAGATCTAGAAATAAGGGATAGGTATTTCAAGGAAATATAGTTAGATTTCAATACAAACATCAGACAGTGCAGAAGAAAAATGGTGAAAGGGAAAGTTTTATAGATCACTCTCTCTACCAGAAAAATGAATAAGCTGGAAAAAGATATTGGATTTGACAAGGTGGTAACCCTGGAACCAGATTGGACAATGAGAACGTCTATGGGGGTCCCAGATAAAAGAGAGAGGCTGCTAAAAATTCAGTTTTTGTAAGTGAATTTGAGTGTGAACTAGCAACCATCCCCCATTCCTTAGCTCTTAGGCAGTGTTTGTGGAAACATAGTCAAGCTGCTGGGAGTGGTCAGTTGGTGCTAAAGCAGACAGAGGAAACCTCATCCCCAAAAAGTTTGGGTTAGAAGTTGAGGTTAGTCTGGGGGATTCTTGAGTGACCAGCACAAATGCTAGCTTTAGTAATGGCTCTCTCAGTAGCAGCATCTGACCTCCACTAGAGTGCACATGGCCATAATGAGTTAGCGATTTTTTGGACGGTGTTCATTTTCTTTCTTTCTCTTTCTTGTAGTTTTTGGTCTGCAGGATCCCTGAGAGACCAGCACAGATGTTAGCCTTGCTTTCTGCTTTAACACCAGAAGCTTCTAGCTTCCCACTGGCATCTACTGAGAGACTTAGAAAGCAGTACAACTTGTGTGTTTGAGTGAGGAGTGAATTTTGGTTTATATTTATTTTCCTATCATCAAACCTTTTTTCCCATTTCCCCCCCTTTTTTTTTTCTTTTCCTTCATTTCACAGAATGAGATGTGGGAAAACAACATGATACTCAGCATGTTCAGTTCCCAAGAAGAACTTACAAACACACAAGAAGAGAGGAAAGCATGGCCCAGGCAGAGGAAAAATTAGAAATAAATGGAAATGATTGCAGAATAGGTCCACTCCCTTCAATTACTAATCAACATCCTTAAATATCAGTGAAATAAAGGAAAACACAAAGAGCTAAAGTAAAGGAAATCAGGAAAACAAAATATGAGCAAAATGAGAATGCCAATAGCGAGATAAAAATGATAAAGAGAAGACAATTAGAAATTCTGGAGTTGAAAAATGCAATAACTGAAATGAAAAATTAATGGAGTGGTCCAACAGTAGATTGGAGCAGGCAGAACAAAGGATCAGCTAACTTGAAGACATGACAATTAAAATTGTCCTGTCTGAGGAACAGAAAGTAAAAAGAATGAAAAAAAAAAAATGAAGAGAGACTGAGGAACCTGTGGGACATAGTCCAGCATAAGAGGGAACGCATAATAGGAATCACAGATGGTATAGAGTAAGAGAGAAACAGAAAAAGAGAACTGAAAAAGTAATAACTGAAAACTCCCAGAATAAAATAGAAAATACAAATATATAAATCAAAAATCTCAACAAACTCCAAGCAGTATAAACTGAAAAAATCCACACTGAGACACATGATAAACAAACTGAAGAATGCCAAAGACAAAGATAACAGAGAAGCAGCACATCACATATAAGTGATCCTTAAGGTTAATATCCAATTTTTCATTGGAAACCATAGAGGCCAGAAGGCAGGAATAACATATTAAAAATGCTTGGATAAAATAACCATCAACCAAGTATAATATATCCAGAAAAATGTCCTTTGATAATGGGGTCATTTATTTACTGTATAAAAACAAGGAGCTGCATTGCAAAAAATGCAAAAAGGAGCCGTTCATGTTGAAAGGAAAGGACACCTGAAACTATGAATAAATAAAGACCTCTGATATAGATAATTGTATGGGTAAGTATAAATGCCAGTATTACTGCATTTTTCATTTGTAATGCTGTCTTTCACCTCTTAAATGACATAATATTCAAATACATAAAATTCATAAACTTCTGTTATTAGGCACACAAGTTGTAAAGATAGAATTTGTGACAATAACATAAATGGGAAGGACAAAAATGATTGAGGAATAGGGTGTGTGCTTCTTTTGGTGTTAAATTGGTATCAATGCAAACTAAATCATAATGTATTTAGGATGTTAAATGTAATTCCCAAGATAACCACAAAGCAAAATCTAAAAAATCTACACAAAGGAAATGAGAAGCAATTAAATGTCTCTCATTAAATCTAAACAAATACAAGGGAATAACAGAGGAAATAAGTGAAAACAATGGTATAACACATAGAAACAAATGATTAACAAAATGGCAGAAGTTTTGACTTACTAGTAATTAAAGATAAAGATCGACAAAATGGAAGAAGTGTGATCCAACTACAAGATATTTACAAGGAAACAATCTTATATCCAAAGATACAAACAGATGGAAGTAAAAGGATGGAATAGAATATTCCCATTCAAATAGTAACAGAAAGAGAGTTGAGGTAACTGTATTAATAACAGGTAGAATAGACTTTACATAAAAAATTTTGCAAAAGACAAAAAGGCCATTTTCTATTGATTAATTCAACCAGATGATACAACAATTATAGGCATATATTCTCATAACCACAGTGCCCCAAAATATAAGAAGCAATAACTGACAAAAATGAAGGAAGAAATAGACAGTTTTCAATAGTAGTTGGATATTTTAATGCACAAATTTTAATACTGGATAGAACATCTAGACATAAGATCAACAAGAAGAGAAAAGACTTGAACAATATTATAAGCCAACTTGTTCTAACAGACATTTTACCCACTAATAGCAGAATACATATTCTTTTTAAGTGCATGTGCATCATTTTCGAGGATAGACCATATATTAGAGCACAAGAGAAGTCTAAATATATTTTAAAATATTGAATTTTTACAAGGTAACCTCTCCAACCACAAAGGTGTGATACTAGAAGTCAATAACAGAAAGAAAACTGGAAAATTTACTTAGGTAGAAATTAAACAGCACACTATTAAGCTAGCAGTAGGTTAAAGGAGGAATCACAATTGAAATAAGAATTTATTTAGGGACAAATGAAAACAAAATCACAACACGTCAAATTTTCTGAGATGCAGCAAAGGCAGTACTGAGAGGGAAATTATAGCTTTAATCACCCATATTAAAAAATGAATGCAAATGGATGTAGTTCAAGTGGTTGAGTTTATGCTTCCCATGTATGAGGTCCTGGGTTCAATCCCCATTACATTCTAAAAACAAAACAAAAAAATGGAAAAAAAACCAAAAAACAAAAAACAACCACCACCAACAACAACTCTCATTGGGGACTGAATGTAACCCAGTGGTTGAATTGCTGCTTCCCATGTACAGGGTCCTCCTGGGTTCAATCCCCAGTACTTCCTAAAAAAATAAGAATGATCTCAAATCAGAGACCTGACCTCACATCTAGAGAAAGTATAAAAAGAAGAGCAAAATTAATACGAAAAAAAAAAAAAATCAGGAAGCAGATGTTGCTCAACTGATAGAGTATACACCTACCATATGGGAGACCTAGGGTTCAAATCCAGGGCCTCCTGGCCCATGTGGTGAGCTGGCCCATGTGTAGTGCTGCTGTGCACAAGGAATGCCATGCCACACAAAGTGTCCCCACATAGGGAAGCCCCATGCACAAGGAGGGCACTCCTCAAGGCGAGTCATCCCACATGAAAAGTGTAGCCTGCCCAGGAGTAGCACCGTACACACGGAGATCTGATGCAACAAGATGATGCAACAAAAAAAGAAACACAGATTCCCAGTGCCACTGAGAATGCAAGCAGACACAGAAGAACACACAAGGAATGGACACAAGAGAGCAAACAACTGGGGTGGAGGGGGGGGATGAAAAAATTTTTTTTTAATTTAGTACAAAATTAGGAGAAGGAAGGAAACAATAAAGATTAAAGCAAAGTGAAATGAAATAGAAAAACAACTGAGAGAATCAAAATTAAAAGTTTGGCTCTTTGAAAATAAATAAAATTGGCAAAACTTTTGCTAGACTGACAAAGAGAAAAAAAATAGAAAAAACACAAATAATTAAGTCAGAAATGAAAATGATGACATCTTTACTAACCTTACAGAAATAAAAGGAATTTAAGAGAATACTGTGAACAATTGTATTCAACAAATTAGGCTTTCTAAATGGAATGGAAAAATTTCCTAAAAACACAAAAATTACCAAAACTGACTCTAGAAGAATTAGAAAATCTTAACAAACTATAACAATTGCAGAGGTTAAATCAATACTCAAAAACCTTCCACCAAAGAAAATTTTAATACATATCATACCACATAAATAAAAAGAAGGGAAAATGATGTGATCATGCCATTGGATACAGAAAAGACATTTGACAAAATCCAGGACTTTTTTGATGAAAATGTTCAGAACACTAGGAGTAAAAATAATAAAACCACTTAAGAAAAGCATGCATAAGGTCTTCAAGATTCATCCATATTATCCCAATTGTTAATACTGTATTCATTCTTACAACCGAGTAGTAGTCCATTGTATGTATACACCACATTTTGTTTATCCAATCATCTGTTGATAGGCATTTGAGTTGATTACAACTTTTGGCAATAGTGAATAATGCCACTATGAACATTGGTGGGCATATATTGGTTCATATCCTTGGTTTTGATTCTTCTGGCAGTGGAATTGCTGGGTCATATGGTAAATCTATAGCTAGTTTTTTGAGGAACTGACAAAGTGTTCTCCACAATGGCTGGATGAAGCAAACCAGGCATTGAAGGACAAATACTATATGACCTCTCTATTATGAATTAAGCAAATCAACCTGTCTCAGAGAACTAGTGACTGGAAGATGGGCTTACAGGAAATAAGGCGGGATAGGAAGGTTGTGAGCCTACGCCCACATGGGTGAAATCTATGGTAAAGTGGAGGAAAGTAGTTGTGCAGTGAAGGGATAAGATGGGAGTGTGGGGAAACTATTGGGTAAGACTTTGCAGCCTTGAGGGGGACTAGGATTGGAAGGATGGGTCAGATGGTCCAAGGAATTAGGGGGAAAGTTGGGGTGAAGCAGGTGAACACGGGAAATTTTCAGGTATGTTTTTGAAACTATAATGTTGAAAAAACTCTTTAGAAAATATAATAAGGAAGGGTTACTGGTTTAAGGTATTTGTTATGGGTCATCTGGCACAGGATTCAGCTGGGGCAGGGCTTCTAGGATGTGTGTGAGTGCTCATCTTGTCATAGTGTGTTATATGAGTTGGTGGAGAGCCGTACAATGAGGGGGAAGGTGTTATACCCCCATCATTGAAAGGCCTGATTTCCTAAAACAGAAGAGAGGGGGTCTCTCAAGAGCATGGGTGGCTCCCAAAGGGGGAGAGCAGACTAGTGCATCAAGCCATCAGTATTGTTGCAAGTATGTATGAATCTTGTCCTTCAAGCAGTGAAGCTTGGAGACAGAGAGAGGAATAGAATAGATGAAAAAAGGGATAACCAGGGGACAATTGAAGTGTTCTGCATGATCGTGTAATGATGGACACAGACCATGTTAAATTTCACCAAAAATTTATTAAAGTGTATAGTCTAAACTGCAAACCATAATGTAAACCATAATGGAACCATGGTTAGTAACTATGTTTCAATATCTGTACATAGGTTGCAGCAAATGTCACATTCACATGTGAAAAGATCATTGCTGGGTAAGGGGGAAAGGGTTTGATGTTGGGTATATGGGAGTCCCCTATATTCCATACATGACTTTACTGTGACCTAAAACATTTCTGAAGACATAATAATAATAATTTAGAAAAGGATGTAGACACTGAGGAAAAAAATGGAAAAAATTGCCTTGCCACTGTACAGGACAACACTTATTACAGTGATGAAAGGCAAAATGTCAAAAAACATTTTATATTTTTCACTTTCTTAATACCTCAATTTATTTTTTACATTTAGTTTTTCTAAATTATTACGTATTATATTTCTACCCTTTAAATCTATCATTACTATTTCATTTTCCTATTAAGTGAATTTGGCAATATATTAGACTTTATTTTTTAAGGAGTTTTGGATCACAGAGGGCTTCAGCTATGACAGGCAAGGAGCAATGGTGTGGGGTGTCATTGATGGGGGATGCATGGGTGGGAGGGAGTTCTCTAGGGCATGCATATAAGGGATATAGATAAGTTTGGATGTTCATTGGGTATTGTCATAATGGGTAGAGTTTCACAAGACAACTGAGGGAGTGCTGAGTTCCCATTCTGAAGATTTCTATCATGGAGCAGCAACAATCCCACAAGTGCAAGGGCAAAGACCAGTGAAGAAGGATGGTCTAATGATGGGCCCTTGATACTGATAACCATGCTTATGAACCTGAGCGCTTGAAATTTCAACTAGGCCTAGAGCTGCAGGGTGACTAAGAGTATCTCCTGAGAGCTTCCATGTTGCTCAAATGTGGCCAATTTCTAAGCAAAATGCAGCATGTAAATGCATTACCTTCCCCTTGGCATGGGACATGACTTCCAGGGACCCCTGGCCCTAAGGGATTACTACCAAGCACTAGGCGGTGATGAAACTAGAAGAAGACCTTGAACAAAAAGGGAAAATGGTAAAGACAAATAGCTTATATGGCTAAGAGATTTCAAAATTAGTTAGGAGATGATCAGAGGGGTCACACTTACACATGTCTCAGCAGGATCTCAGAGACGGCCAGAATAGATATAACCCCAGATAGTTGTGCTCCTGAGGGCTACAGAGATACCCAGGTCCTACTGCCATGACAGAAGGCTCTGCGGTTCAGAGCCTTGCCGGTGGGCCCTAATTTGGAATTTGTGCTCCTGAGTGTGATGGATGTGACCTTTCTACACATGCCTCTTCTGTCACTTTTACTAAATCTGTGGTTGGGCCTGGGGTTGGTATATGCTCAGGAGACTTGAATCTCTGGACTGTCCATGTGCCAACTGGGCCCTGAGCTTCAGCAGAGTTGCAACACCTACTCTCTGGTTCTTTGGACTTACCCAGGTAAGCTAACAGGGAGGTCAGTTCCCCCACCACACCAGGGAACTGAGAAAGTGTACAACTGTAAGCAGGAGAATTCCATCCATCAGCCATGTGGGATCTAAGCTCTCTCTCGATTTAGAGGTGGAGTGGACATTGCCATCCTAGGGTCCTCAAGATGAAGGAATAAAACATGGATCAGTGTAGACTTACTGGTATTCTACTATAGATTTATCATGACTCTAGAAATGGAAGAAACTGTATCATTGATGTAGAGACAGTGACCATGGGAGTAGCTGAGGGCAGGGTAGGGAAGAAGAGGTGTGATATGGGGGCATTTTTGGAAATTGGAGTTTTCCTGAATGATATTGTAGAGAGAGATACAGGACATTATATGACCTTCCATAGTCCACTGAAAAGACTGGGAGAGAGTGTAAACTATAGTACATGCTGTACAGTGTTCCAAAATGTATTCATCAAATGCAATGAATATGCCACATTGATGAAAGAGTTTAATGATGTGGGAGGAATGGGGGGTCTGGGGAGCAGGAGTATATGGGAACCTCTTATATTTTTTAATATAACATTTTGTGGGATCAATGTATCTTTAAAAAAATTTTTTAAAAAATACTACATGAACTGAGTATAAAGAATGATAAAATCATGCTGCTAGACTAAAAAGAGGATTAATCTACCATTGGCCAACTAGCCAAGGATGCTTAGTAGTCTCTAAAGTCTTCCTGAAATCTAAGTACTAGCAAAAGCATTGCTAGAAGTTCCTCTATATTACCTTCATTTGCTTGACATTTTGTGAAACATATTGTAGGTTTTCCATAACTGTATTTGTCAAAAAAAAAAAGTTTTAAAATGAGTGATATAGTAACAGTAGATTTTTCATAAGAAATTTTCTTAAATAAATAATTCCATCTCTGCAAAAAAAAAAAAAAAGCATATAGCTAACATTGTACTCTATGGTGGAAAAATGAAATCTTTCGCCTAAGATCAGGAATAAGAAAAAGATGCCTTCTTTCATCACTGCTATTCAATGTTGTTCTGGAGGGAGAAATAGGGAGTTATTGTTTAATGGATATGATATGAGCCTGTTTGAGATGATGAAAGTAGATTATGGAAACAGTCTTACACAATGTTGTCAATGTACTTAATGTTATATATAATTCATTTTAAAATGTTTAAAATTATTTTTAGATTGCATCGATTTTATCAAAATGAGAAAATAATATTACTTTTAGAAGGGTAGTCAAGAAAAGGAAAAGAAAGATTGCTGAATAAAAGAATAGATTATTTCATAGGATTGTGAGTTACTAATCAATGAAACAATAAAGTCTTATGAACAAGCATCAGGGTGAATTTAATTAGGTGGTGGCTCATAGGTTTGATATACAATTGGAATTGGAAGACAACTTCAAGATCCTCATCCCTAAAAATACTATAAGCTGTGTGAATATCTATAATACAGGAACTACTGGAAAAAGGATGTAAAATAGTTTCCCAAATTTAGAAAGAAAAAGTGACTGTTTTTCTCATTCTATAACCCATGGAACACTTGGAAGTTTTGCAGGTAGGACATGCCTCTTCAGTTGTTACAGACACTATTTATCTCCAGATACTCTCTACATAGTGAAAGGAAAAGGACCATAGAGACCAACTTCAGTGGCCCAGACCTTTCCCATTTGGCAAAGGAAAAGTAGGTGAATTGGTATTCCCAAACAGCCTGAATGGAAAATGGTTCTATTGGGAGTTTTTTTTTTTCTTTGTTTGTTTTTGTTTTTAACACATATATCTTTACTCAGGCTTCTAAAAGGGTACTAAAGATATAATAGCAAAGAAATACTCAGATCATGCTCAAGAGACATAAGAAGCAAGCTGTATTGTAGGTAAGAAAGGCAAGGAATTCAAATGCAGCAAAAAATTTTAAAAATTCATTTTTAAAGCTCTAGATTATAGAAGAAAATATATCAGAAATATAGAGGATCCTCTTATACTCCAAACCCCTCTAATTTCCCCCCAATAACAATATCCTACGTAAGTGTGGTACATATGTCACAACTGATGTTTTAAGAGCAAAACTTCTGTCTAGATTATTCATTCAGTTATTGAGTAAAGTCTCAGAAAGCAGGCTCTGTTTTGTTTTAATAAAATAAATAATTCAGATAAGGGAAATGCCATGTGAAAAGGCAAACTTGAGCAGATCCACCATTTAAATTAAATGCAGGCTGGTTGAAAAAATGAGCTTTGGCTTTGTATCAGATAAACCTTGGTTTGAATTCCTGTATGCTAGAAATTAACTGTGTGAACTAGGGTAAATGACTTAGTCTTGCTAAGACTCAACTTCCTCATCTGAGGTATGTAAATAGTATCCTGTACATTTTCTTAAATCCCTATCTTGATTTTCTCACTTATTCACTCTTCACTACACAACAACTCGACAGCTACTCCCCCAAACTTATTGAAATTATCAACATCAATTAATTGCCAAAAACAATAGATATTTTCCATTTTTATCTTAACCATTTTATGACATTTTCACTATAAAACTACAGTACTACTTATCTCTATAATCTTTTTGTTCCACTTGCTTTTGTAATTAAACATTCCTTTTGCCATTCTCCTATATGTCTCTCAATTATTTTTCAAGTCTTCTGAGATCTTCTTTTTCTCCATATTGAAATGAGTATTTTTCTTTTCCCTGTGTTCCCTTCTCTCTACATACACTCCCCCACCTTAACTCATACCTAAAGTATATTTAAACAATCACTTAAAGCAAAGATTTTTCAGATCACTAGGTCTAGCCCATAATTTCCCACGATTAATTTCCTTTTTCATTATTACTGATTTCTTCTAAGGGAGCACTGTTTCTTGGATAATAGGTGAGGATGACGGAAATGGAATCTAGAGACATTGAGTATATAGATTGCTTCCAGATTATCAATAATTAATGGAAATTTATTCCCATTTTCTCAACTTGATCATAATATGTTCTATTTTCTTCTCTTTAAACTTCTTTTATCATTTGATCTGGAATAGTTTTCTAGCTTCTAGTAAGCATGGCAGGTTGCAGGAACTCTGAATGATATTATCTGTGTGATTCTCAGATACTGTGAGAACAGTCAGCTGCTTATGGAGAATCAGCCCAAAGAAAATCCTCAGGATGGAGTGAAGGCATATAGTGAGTTTTGGTCATTTCTGCATTCCATAGGGTGCCTCTAAACTTGCCTGATGGTGATGAGAAATTCCACCAGTTATCCCTGTCACTGATGTCATATAATGCATATTAAGAAACTTCCCTACTTTGAGCAGACACTCCCCTGGCATATCTGGGGTGAACATATTTTGGAATCACCAAATTCGCCACAACTAAATGCCAGAGAGGCATTTTCTATAGAAAATGAACACACATTCTTCTAACATGGGTCAGTCAAAATTTTGATATATTAATAAAATGTAATAAGCATTTCTCAAAGGGATTGTCACAGTTTCTGTACAGAAACTTTGCTGAGCCCAAAATCCAACCCATGGTTCAGGCATTTACAACATCATGTAGTTTAAGCATGTTCAGTTCTTCTTTTACTTCCTCTCTCTATGCTACTCTCTGACTAAAAATAGGTCAAAATAGATGGCTATCCATTTGTATCTCTGCTTTCCTTGTATCTTATTAGTAAAGAAATGTTACACTGTTTAGGATATAGTACCAGTAAGAACTATGTTTTATGATGATATATATACGTATCACTCCTGTGTATAGATGGATGTATGTTGCTGAACTGAGCAACATCTAGGTCATAGTTTATTGGAACAAGTCACTTGGAAATTTTATCAGTACCTATATAAAAAATGTGCCTGTTACTGCAGTGCCAAGACTCACATTTTGCCATAGTCAATGGCTGTTGTAATGGTAGCCATTTACATTCATCCTCTCTCTGCTCATCTCCCCCACCCCCCACCAACAACTGCTTATTATTGGAGGTGTTATCATGTGCCACAATTCTCAAAATATTATTTATTGCTGCTCTCACTAATCCTTATGAAATGAAAGTAGAGCAGTTTGTCAGCACATTGTTCTTCCTGAAGTTCCCTTCAGAGAATTTAGCAGTAATGTTTACAACAGAAAGTAATGTTTAAAAAGATATTGGGCACATATACATTTAATTGAGTTTGAAAGAAACTAATATTTCCATTATGGTTCTCTTTAATTGTTAACGTGATCAATCTGCTACCACATCTCTTGGATATTTGCAAACAAAACTAACCTGATTTTATAGCAATGTAATTACAAATAAGCCATATTACAAAATCCTTTTTATAATCTCATTCTTAATTTTTCTGGGCATGGCCTTTCTGGATTCATAAAGCTTGCAGATATATAGGCTTGTCTGTATAAGCAATGTACTCCTGTCTTTTTCTCTATGAATTCATATCTATTCCCTGAATCTGACTCTAAAGTTTTAATCACCAGTTTTGATATTTTTTCTGGCATTTAGAAACGTCCTTTTTTTTTTTTTTTTAAATTTTAAGACTCTATATAAGTATTAGGATTCTGTGAAGGTCTTCTTTCCAGGAATCTGTGTTCCTTAGGAAGTTTTGTCTAATACATCTCTTTTTAAGTTTTAAAGTATGTCTTTGGTGTTGCAGGGTTCTGATCTTTTTCAGCACTGAAAATTTCTGGAGTCCAAAGTCCACTGGGTAATCACATATTACAAAACTAGCTTCCTGCTCTCACCACTTGTAAAGATTGTCCTAGCCAGTCATAGGAGTTCCTTCATGACCCACAGTCCATGTGAAATAGCAATATTGATAAAGTTATTACTTAAACATCACCTTGTGATGGACTTAGTTGTATGGATAAAGCATTTCCCCTTTTTTGCTGTGATATATGAAATGTAATACTAGGAGGGATAAAGAAATAAAAGGAATGAGTCAAAGGATTGATAGTTGGGATGAGGATTGAAGGTTAGAAACCCTGAAGTAAGATGTTTGATTGAAAGAATGAAAATTGTATGCTGAACCATAAATTGTGATTATTATCATGATTATTATTATTGTTGTTATTTTTTGTTCTAGGCAAAGGCCTTGTGAATATAGGACTATAACTAGTTATAACTGAAACAAACCATCAAGATTTTTTTTAAGTTTTGAAGTAAAAAATGGTCCTGCAATGTGCTATAAGAAGTTGAGAGAAAGAAAGAATACTGTGTTTTTAGAGGTCATAACCTCTGGAAAAGCTCTCCCACCTGCAAAACTTCCCATGTGGTCCAACAACAGTGCTGCTCCCTTCTTGCTGACCGGCTTTCTGGGCTCAGAGGCAGCTCACCACTGGATAGGTATTGCCTTTTTCATCATCTACCTCTCCATCCTTTTTGGCAATGGCACACTTCTTTTCCTCATTAGGAATGACCACAGCCTTCACGAACCCATGTACTACTTCCTGGCTATGCTGGCAGGCACAGACCTTGGGATGACATTAACCACGATGCCCACAGTCCTGGGTGTCCTATTGCTGGGCCAGAGAGAGATTGCCCACAGTACCTGCTTCACTCAGTCCTACTTCATTCACACACTGGCCATTGTAGAATCAGGTATTTTGCTGGCCATGGCTTACGACCGTTTTATTGCTATCCGCTCCCCACTGAGGTACAACACCATCCTTACCAATTCCCGGGTGGTGAAGCTAGGACTGGTAGTACTGATGAGGGGCTTTGTGTCCATTGTGCCCCCAATTCTGCCACTTTATTGGTTCCAATACTGCCATTCCCATGTTCTTTCCCATGCCTTTTGCCTCCACCAAGATGTCATGAAACTCGCCTGTGCTGATATCACATTTAATAGCTTGTACCCAGTAATTCTGGTTGCTTTGACTTTCTTCTTAGATGCGCTGATTATCCTCTTTTCTTACATTCTAATTCTTAATACAGTTATGGGCATTGCCTCTGGAGAGGAGCGAGCTAAGGCTCTCAACACCTGTGTCTCGCATATTAGCTGTGTCCTAGTCTTTTACATCACAGTGATTGGCCTGAGTTTCATCCATCGCTTTGGGAAACATGTACCACATGTGGTCCACATTACCATGAGTTATGTCTACTTTCTTTTTCCTCCATTCATGAATCCTATTATATACAGCATCAAGACCAAGCAGATTCAGAGGAGCATCATTCACTTATTTCCTCTAAACTGTAGGTCTTGAATCTTTATTTCAGAGTCTTGAGTTCCTCAGGACTTCCAGGACTTTTCCCTTATTGGAAGAGGACCCAAGTTTTATACTCAGTCTTTTTTCCTAAGAATTAGATGATCTTTTTAAATTATGACACAAAGATAGAACCTGACTTGAACAGGAAAATCTATATCTATATATCTATCCATATATGTGATGGGAACACCAATGATCTTGGAGAAAAGTGATACAGGAAAAAGGAGGAATAGGCCAATCTTGATCCTGGATCCAAAAGAAGAATAAGGAGCATTTCAAGACATGTGATCAGTGGTCTAAGACAGCTTAGTTCAAACACTGACTATATAGACGCAAAGATGTGAGTTGCATATATATTTTTTGTGTGATAGAAAGGCAATTAGAATTATATATTATAGCCTTTTCATCCCTATATTTTGAGTCAAATTACATTGGACATAATGTTGCTGCATCAATAAATGAACTTATGTGAGGAAAAAGTACTAAATATATAGAATTCTAAGAAGCTTACTCCTGAAACTTCTGTTTCTCCTAGCGTATCAGTGTATCTTAGTGTGATGGTTAGACTATTGCGTCAACTCAGTCAGGTAATTGTGCCCAGTTATTTGGTCAAGCAAGCACTGGACTAACTGTAATACAAGGGCATTTATGGACTTTAGCCATCATTGACTTTATTGCAGTGGTAAATCATAGATAGCTGGTTATAATTACATCAGTCAGGGAGATTTCCATCAACAATGAGTGATGCTTAACTCAATCAGTTGAATCCCTTAAAAGGGGAAGTGATTCCAGCATTAACAGAGAATTTTCCAGTTCATCTTTGGACAGCCAACATCTCTCAGAACTCGTGAAGAATCTTCACTGGACATTCATCTGAGCTCCTGCTTGCAGCCTTTCTGTGGAACCTGGACTTGTGCATCCCCATGGCTGCATGAGAGACTGATAAATTTCTTACTATTGACAGATATCCCTTGTTGATTCTCTTTCCCTCGAGAACCCTCACTAATACACTTAGTATTAAGGGTAAAATGACATTAATTAAAATCCTTAAAACATCTTAATATTTTCCTATCAGTAAGTTGAGCTTGCAGGCCAGTTCCCTTGTTACCACTTTTCTTCCTCCATTGGCCCATAAACCCTGACATTAATTTTTCTTCTTTCTAACTTCCTACTTTAGCTCCTAATATTTTTCTTCTGAAAAAATTAACTACAGGTTTGTACATTATCTCCCCCTCTCCATTTCTCCTTTGTTTCTCTCTTACATAAAATAATTCAGAACTTTTTAATTTCATTCAGTTTTTCTGCTAATCAATGCAGAAAACTTACAAAATTAATATTATGGGTTTAAGCATTCTGTACTGATAGAATAGTTTCTTCTGTCAGCCTTCTTCATAAATGCTTCTAAATCTTTATCTGTTCATTTTAATTGAACAATAGTCTGTTATCTATTGCTAATGTCGTAAGTAATGACATTCAATTCCTCATCTATTGCTAGTTCTATGCTATGTATTTTGAGCTAGACTCTTGGCAAGTGGCCTAGTAAGTGGTGTTCATTTCTCCTTGAAGACTGCGATTTCTTCCTGTTTCTAAGTTGGTTCTTCTAGTTATACCTACTCTTAACATACTATTTTCTTTTTGCAACCTTATGTATAGAGCCCAGGAAATATTCAGTCAATTCTAGAGTCTTTCTGTATCTTCCAAAAAAAATCTCCCAAATGGATGACATATCCAGTCAATTGAAACACTAAAAATACCCTGGTAGTTACATGAAGAAACACCTGTTATTCTCACTAGACAAAGCGAATAGAAATTGCCTCCTCTTTCATCATCCTCACTGTAAAGGCACTATACATTGGGATACAACTCCAAGGTGAAAAAAAGAATACCGCTTGTAAGATTTCCTGTGTTATTTAGAAATCTTTACAAGTAACAAATTTGCATGCAAGTGAAATTGACTTTGGCTTTCTTAAACTAATAAAGGACATTTATTTGAAGAGCATTGGGAAGAAAAACAGAAAAATATTGGAAGAACAATTCAGAATTATTTGCAGACTCATTCTTACAAAATGTTTAGGGAGGAAGGACCTTCCCATGGATTAAAGTGTGGATGCATATCAACTCTCTTTTAGCAGAAACAAGGTATGCATCTGCCATGAACTCTGCTGTGGAGGACACTTACTGTCACAACTTCCATAAGAGGACCCTCACATTCTTTACCTTCCTTATCATTTTTCTTTTATTTTTTTATTTTTTTAACTTTATTTTTAAAGTAGTTGTAGGTTATATAAAATTCACATTGAAAACATAGGGGATCCCAATATACCCACTCCTTCCCCCCCTCACATTTTCCCCTATTTATAACATCTTACATTAATGTGGTGCACTTGTTATAATTGATGAACAAATACTGAAGTTTTGCTACTAACCATGGTCAATAGTTTACATTGTGGTTTATCCTTTGCACCATGCAATTTTATAGGTTTTGACAAAATGTATAATGGCCTGTATCTGTCATTGCAATATCATGCAGAACAATTCCAATGTCCCCAAAATGTCCCATGTTATACCTTTCTTCCCTCTCCCTTCCTTCAGAACTGCTGGTAACCATTATCTTTATATCAATGTTACAAATCTTCCAGTACTACAATAATAATGTCTACTTTGGTCCATGGTTACATTATCCTTTATGTATTTTCATTCCTAATCGTGAGGATTTGGGGATGGTGATGACCACTGTGCTTCAGATTGAGAGGAGGCTTAGATCCCATGGGACAGATAGAAGGAGCTGTTTAGCTTGCAGTTGTAGATACTCTTTGATCTTGGAATGGGGGTTGTCCATCATCATCATTTTGTTAGTTGTCTTGGATGAGTATGGTGAACTAGAGAGTAGGTGTTGCCTGTAACACTGCTGAGATTCAGGGCTCAACTGGCATATGAACAGACCAAAGATTTTAGTCTCTGGGACATATATTTAATGGGTATAATGTTAATTATAGGTTCAATTAAAAAGGGTAGAAGAATCTGTCTTGTGTAAGGAAATTATAAGTGAGCTCTGTCTATATCTCTTTCAAACCAAGTTATGGAATTCAATCTACTTTTTATCATTTTTGAAACAAGTTAAAGAATCCAGTTTCAGAGTCTGGTTTATTTTAGGCTCACTGACTGGCTAAAACCCTATCCTAGTGGAACGTATGGTGAGCAAGGATCTTATTCTTTTAGCTTCAGTGGTAGGAGAGGAGGCTCTGTCACTTATGAAAAGTAAATGCTAAATAATGAGGCATTCCTTCAAATTAGGAGGGATATTTGAATGCAGGCAGTTTGAAACTAATATATGTCTACTTAAATAATTCACTTATTGCATAACTGGCTGGTGATAGTTCTTGGAAAGTTGAATCCACAGATTCCATTCATTATCAACTCAGTTGTCTTTTCCATTTATTTATTTTTCTAAAGTGGGCATATCAAAGGTATTACATTTAGGGACATAGGTTTCTAATTACCTTTTTCATTTGGTCTGAAATGGACATCATTCCACAATGTGAACTGTATATAAGGAAACCCCATCCCTACTCATTAAGTGGGAGTAAAATAACAACAGTAACAACAAAAACAAGTTTGGACAAATTCGGTGGTAACAAATTTTTAAGGCACATAATGGGTTGCTTGAAAACTGGCAAATACAACATATTACCTCATTTCTGAAGAAATCTTTAGGAGGAGTTTAAAAACTATTATCTTGATAGCTACAGAAAGATAACCTACAAAAATAAATAAATAAAGGTGTGGTGCAAATTTATAGAAATGTGCAGAAAAATAAAATTAGATACAATACAGAACTCACACATTCTGTGAAAACCAACAGGTATCTATATATAAATAAATAAATTTGAGGAATCAAGTAGAGAACCCAGATTTTCTCATGTTACCAAGGGCTGCCAAAATGTGATTTTACAATCTCTTGAGCTTTAAAAATCCAGTATCAATTGTGAAAAATTAATGGAAAAGAAACAAGCAATATGATGAATATGCTGTGAAAATTACTGATTTTATTAAATAAATGTACATTTACAGATTTTAAATCAGCATTCATGGCTGTACTGCTTATATAGTAAGTAATATATAACATATATAACATTTGCTGTACAATTAAATAAAACAATGTCTCTCAAACAAGTTCAGCTCCAGACAAGTCTAGTCCACTGACCCCTGATCCCTACCAATAGTCTACCAAACTGGGATTCTCCTATACAGAATGTCTTGAGTCAATACTGACCCCAAAGGAGAAATCATGTCTATGTTATCCTCTTGAAGGGCTATCAAGCCACAACAGTTCATTCTTCATCACATCATGAGTTCAACTGGGGTAGTAATTATGTTTCCGCATTAGCTTAAGGTCTTCCTGGGAATGACACCCTGCCAGTCCATAAACTGCCAAAGCTATTAATGTAGTCCTTTAAAGGAAAAAAAGTTACTCATAAAATAGTTTGCCCAGGTCTGATTTATTTGATTCACAACAGACTTCGGTTTCTCAGTCATAGCAAAACTGCACCATGTTTAACCAGGTGTAATTCCAAGAGCTTTACATGAGCTCATTTATTTCATTTCATACCTACTCAGCAGTTCTTGAGAAGGAACCAAAAATGTGTCATAAAGTTTTCAAACATCCTGTTTATGGACATTATACTTGACACTTATTTAATGACTTAAATTTAGTAACACAGATTTTGCAATCTTTTCTTTCTAGCTTGAAATCTGAAAATATCTTTTTGGGCTAACATTTCCAAACATTTTACTAAATCCCTAAAAACCTCCTTTCTCTGGATCCTGTCCCTTTACTCTTCCTTTTTGCATGGTTTGAGAGTATGGGTGTGTATATGTGTATGGAGAGGAGAGGAGTTTTTCTCTAGAAATATTACTAATTATATTGATTAAACCACTTTCCAGCCATGTGATGTACAGTCATATTCTCTTGTCAAATAAAGGTACTGGGCTTGAGTCTCTCTCTTTCTAAATTAGTCTACAGTAAAATTGACTTCTTGAGGATACAGAACTGTTCCATCATCCCCACTGTTGGAAACTGAGGCATAGTGGTCTGGCAAAGGGAGACATGCTGTTTCCATGGCTACGCTTTTAACATAGGAATGCAGCAATTAAGCCTTTGGGGTCAACAGAACAAAGCTGTCTGGGACAGGGAGAAATATGAGCAAACACACTTTGCAGTTTGAAAGGAATACTAAATCTTTGTACTCTGAGATAAGTTCTTTAATTTACAAGTATTGTTAATGTGTAGTTACACTGTTTGTTATCTCGATAGCCTGAGTATATATAATGCCACATGTAGGAAATAAAGTTGTCTGAGGAATCTCTACTCGCAGACCCCCTGATCCCAGCTCTCTCTTTCTTTCTTTCTTTCTTTTTCTTTGTTTCACACTCTCTCCCTTTCTTTCATTCCTGATACCCTTTGGGCCCAAATCTCCAACACCCCCCAAAACTCCCTCATACTGGTTTTTTTGTCTTTATTTTTTTAATATTACATTAAAAAAATATGAGGTCCCCCACACCCCTCACCCCACTCCTCCCCCCATAACAACAATCTCCTCCATCATCATGAGACATTCATTGCATTTGGTGAATACATCTCTGAGCACCAAAGCACCTCATGGTCAATGGTCCACATCATAGCTCACACTCTCCCAATTCCACCCAGTGGGCCATGGGAAGACATACGATGTCTGGTAACGATCCCTGCAGCACCTCCCAGGACTCCACATCCCGAAACACCCCCACATCTCATCTCTTCCTCCCACTCCCTACCCCCAGTAGCCACCATGGCCACTTTCTCCACACCAATGCCACATTTTCTTTGATTACTAATCACAATAGTTCATGAATAGAATATCAGTAAGTCCACTCTAATCCATACTCTATTCCTCCATCCTGTGCACCTTAGAATGGTTGTGTCCACTCCACATCTATAGCAAGAGGGGACTTAGATTCCACATGGATGCTGGATGCAATTCTCCTGCTTTCAGTTGTAGGCACTCTTGGCTCCCTGGTGTGGTGGTTGACCTTCTTCAGCTCCATGTTAGATGAGTGGGGTAAGTCCAATAAACCAGAGTGTAGGAGTTGCAAGTCTGTTGAGGCTCAGGGCCTGGCTATCACATGGTCAGTCCAGAGATTCAGGTCCCCTGGGTATACATTAAACCCCAGCACCAACTTCAGTTCCAGTAAAAGTAAAAGGAGAGACTTGTGGACAAAGATCACATCCAGCTCCATTGCACAGAAACACAAACTCCAAAGTAGGTCCAACTGAGATGGCACTGAACTCCATCTGCCATGACCACAGAACACCTCCACTGCACTCTCTAACACTTGGCAATCACTACTCTGTTTTCTATAATTATAGTTTTGTCTTTTCAAGATTTTCATATAAATCAATCATACAGTTGCAACTTTTTGAGATTAGTGTCTTTCACTCAGCTTGATGACTTTGAGTTTCCTCCAAGTTGTGTCCATAAACCATTCACTCTTCTTTAATGTTCAGGTAGTAGTCTATACTATGGATATAACACAGTTGGTCTTTTTTATTTATTTTTAAAATAAAACAGGATATTCAGTAATTGTTTTTCTGATAATTCCCAAGTTTGAAATGGGCAAGTGTTAGCCTCTACTTATTCCCACTTCGAATACTTTTTCCTATGCCTACTCCTGTGACATTTCTCTCAGCCAGCACTGTTCCATCCCCAATATTTGAAATGTCAGCTTCTCCTATCTTTCTAGCTCTCATATCCATACACCTTATAAAAACCAATCATGCTTTGGCTTCTATAACTTACATTTATCATAGTTTCCCTTTATTTTCTTCTCATCTTTTCCCTCACAAAACACCTTTCCCCTCCATTCCCTTTATCTGGCTTCTACTGATTCCCCTTGCTTTCTTCACCAGCTCTGACTTGTCTGATAGCCCATCTAAGCTGCATGGCATCATTATCATATGTTACAACTGTTAGATGGCTGAATTCAAAGACATTTCTGACAGGGACCAAGGAACAAACTATTAAAATGAATTGTAAAAGGGAGAAGCACAGGTATTAGCTTTAAGATTAAGATTCAACTTCAAAACTACAGAAAGGAGTATAGATCTTTCTTTAGGGAAGCTTGTAAAGTTTAGATGCTGTGGAACTTAGATCCCCACAGGAGTCCAGGGAATAATTATAGTAATAGGATGAGATCAAATATTTATTCAGCCCTTTCTATTGCAAACTAATGCCTTGAGGACATCACATTTTTATCTAAATAATACTGAAAAATGTTTTGAGTTAATTTTTATTATAATTCCTATTACGCAGTTGAAGAAACTGAGACTTTAAGAAGGATTCAGGTTTCTTTGAATAAATAATTTCAGCAAATTCACAAGTTTGGAATATTAGCTGATTTAACTATAGAAAGAGATTATCTGGTGCAATGAGAGGAGAATTTCCTCTCCTTCCTGTGCTGGTTAGATCAAATCAGAATATTCAGTTCATCTATACCCATCTATAACATTTTAAATAGGACCCTGCCTATCAACTGAAAACTTGGGAATGGTGGAATCTCAAGGAATCAATAAATACATAGAAGTGGATGACCCTAAAGGAAAGAGAATGGAGGTTGGCAAGGTCCTCTTGTGAAATTATTTATGGGATCCACTTTGTACCTCTCTGCATGAATGGGCTATGTTTATGAATAATGTGTACATGTAAAAGTGTATCTGTATGCTCATGTATGTTTTTGTGTGCCTAGCAGTGCCAATTAGTTTGAGTATGTAGATGTCTATGCCTCTATAATGCACCTATGTCTCTCTATTTACCTCTCTGCATCTCCATGATAAGTGTCAATCATAGCAACTATTTAATAACTGTGTGAGGGACCATTTAATATTTATCCATTCATCAAATTAATTAAATGCTAGTCTGTACCAGGCCCTAAAATAGGTACTGGAAAAGCAAAGATGAATAAAATACAATATCTCATTTCAAGGAATATATTTTCTTGTTAGGGAAAAACACATGCAAACAAATGATTTATATTGAAATATACTATAAAAATACAACCCATCTTTCAGAAGCATTTGGGATCATAAAAGGATGATCAGCTTGCATTGCGTAGGGCAATCAAAGAAAAGATAATTAATAGGAAAGTGACTGTGAAGGAGAAAATGCATCAGACATATCCTTTCCAAATATCCCAATCATGACATGATGGAACGGATGAATGCAACTAATAAAAATTTTAAAGCTTCATCCTGGTGAGTCCTGAAAATGTCCCCATATTATACTTGATTTCCCTCTCCCTGCCTTCAGAACCTCCAGGTAGCCTTTGTTTATATATAAGCCTGATAAAATCATATTGTTTTCCAAGGTCTATCCCAAATGAATAAGATTTTTACTCTTTCAAATTTCCATTAAACTTTGTTTCTATAGAAGAAAATTTATTGTTTTATAAAATAGATGTACTCCAAAAGATTTTTTCATAAGAATACTTACACATGAAACTGGTATCAATCTTCCTTAATGGTTGAAGGCTAAATAATTTTACTATATCTGGGGAGAAGAGAGGTTTGCCCAACATCCACTTCTAAGACAATCCATTGAGCAGCACATCTCCATTGGTATTGTTTCCTCACAAACCCTTTTGGTTCTGGGTCAGAGCTCTACTTGACTTACTGTTGCTTTCCACATGAATATAGAAAGAATGATTTAGACCCACAGGTTCTATGGTCATGGCAGATGGGGTTCACTGCCATGTAAGCTGGCCCTTCTTTGGAGCTGGTGTTTCTGTGTGATGGAACTGGACTCAGATGGGATCTCTTTTCACAAGACTTTCATGCTACTTTACTGGAATTGTAGTTGGTGCTGGGGTTTAAGATATATCTAGGGGATTTGAATCTCTGGACTGACAATATGATAGCCAGACTCAGAGCCTCAACAGACTTCAACTCCTACACTCTGATTTATTGGACTTACCCCACTCAGCTAACATGGAGTTGAAGAATGTCAACCACCACACCATGGAACCTAGAGTGCCTACAACTGAAAGCAGGAGGATTGCATCCAGTATCCATGTGGAATCTAAGCCCCCTCTTGACATAGATGTGTAATGGACACAACTAATCCAAGGTCCACAGAGAAAATGTGGCATTGGTGTGGGAAAAGTGGCCATGGTGGCTGCTGAGTGTGGGGAATGGGAGGAGGAGATGAGATGTGGAGGCATTTTCGGGACTTGGAGTTGTCCTGGGTGGTGCTTCACGGACAATTATGGGACATTGTAGATCCCGCCAGGGCCCACTGGATGGAACGTGGGAGAGTATGGGCTATGATGTGGACCATTGACCATGAGGTGCAGCGATTCCCAGAGATGTACTTACCAGATGCAATGGATGTGTCATGATGATGGGAGACAGTGTTGCTGTGGGAGTGGGGGGTGGGGGCGGTGGGGTTGAATGGGACCTCATATTTTTTGAATGTAATATTTTTAAAAAATGAATAAAAAAATAAAAATAAAAAAATAAAAATAATAGATACTGCTTTTCCCATACTTCCCTGTAGTGGAAATACATCCTTCCCTTTCCTTTTTTAGAGAAAGACCCATGTTTCACCCTTGACAATATAGTCTTACTCTTTGATTCCACCTACACATTCAGGTGTTTTATATTTTCTTGCTCCAACATCCATACCATCAACACACACAGCAGGTAATACACATGCAAAGGTAATATTGAACACACGAAGGTGATGATGATGAAGATAATGATAAATTATTATGGCTGACATCATGCATCATGCACTGTGCATATATTAACTCAATAATCAGCAAATGTAAGAGTAAGGTAACAAATGAGAGAACTGAAATGTACTTTTTTATTATATTAATAATTTTATTGCTACATTTGAAATGAAAATCACCTGTGAGAAGATGCTAGGGCATGCAACTTCCTGAAAAATATGGAACAATGTAGGCACCTATTTAGGATGCGAGAAAATAGCAGAGGGGAAATGAACCTACTCTTTTTGGTTCCAGAATGTATGTTCTTAACTATCAAACAAAATAATTCACGGTAAAATATTTTGCAAAACCTAACTTACTTGTTCTGGAATAAGATACAGTTTGGAGTTATAGAGGATAGACTCAAACAAATATTATGGAGGTTGATCTTTTAGCATTCCAACTCTTATCCTCACTTCTTAATAACAGTAAATAGAGGTCTGGGGGAAGACAGCAATGGGTTAACAGGTAGAGCTGAATGCTCTTACAAAAACAACAGAGAGAAAAAGAAAAAAAAAGTCAAAAAATTAAAACAGCAACAACACAATGAAGAAAAAGCCAAAAGCTGTTTGAGAGGCCTGCTTTGGGTATCTGCAGACCAGGACAGTGAGGCACAACTCACATGAGGATGAGGGAGAGAGAGATGAAGAAGCCAAAATGACAAACATGAGTGACCAAGCCCTTGTGGCAATTGGGAGGGGTTCCCCTCGTCTACCCCCAAATTATTAAGCTGGGGTAAAGCCGCTGGCTCACTGCAGCCAACTGAGAGGTGAACAATTATCTTCCTCTCTGTCAGCTGTTGCAAGGGAAAATGGAGGGGAGGTCAGGGTACTTTTCTGTCTTCAATGAATTTGGCTAGCAGAGTCTACTTTGAATTTCTGATCTGGAGATTCAACACAGGAACACAGGAAAGCCAAGACTGAAAAAACTCCAAGAAAGTATACTGACAAGCATCATCTGATGTCCAGGCTAGAAATTGTATGGGCAAAAAATATTCCCTGTGATCTCTGTATCCAACCCCTGGGAGAAAATCTGCAGCCCACTAGTGAGTCCATCACCCAATTTTTAAAACTTAAGCCAGGCAATTTTAAAGACTTCGAGTAAGTTGAAACAATGTCAAAGAGGAGTGGTGAAAAAAATTAATAGCCAGGAGAGAAAAATTGGCCATCAGAGTAAATTTACCAACATATTCAGATGCTTAGACATCAGCAAAAAATTACAAGCCATATTAGGAAACAGGAAGAGATGGCCCAGCCAAAAGAACAAACAAAATATCCTGAAGAGATATAAGAGTGAGATAATTAATGAGTGATAATCACACAACTCTCCTAAATTACTTAAAGAATTTAAAGAAAATATGGCTAAAGAAATAAAAGATACTAAGAAGACACAGGGAGACCATAAAAACAATTGTAAAATCTGCAAAGAAAATTAACCGACCTTATGAGAATGGAAGACATGATGGATGAGATTAAAAATACATTAGAGGTACATAAGAACAGATTTTAATTCCTTGAGAACAGAATTAGTGATTTTGATGACAGAACATGTGAACTGAAAAAGACAGGAGAACAGAAAAAGAAGAAAAAGGAAAAATTGGAACAGAGTATTAGGGAATTGAATGAGAAAACAAAATGCATATATATTTGCATTATTGGGGTCCTAGAGAGAGAAGAGAATGGAAAAGGGGCAGAAAGCATATTTGAGGAAATAATGACTACAAACTTCCCAACCCTTATGAAGGACATAAATATAAATATCCAAGAAGGAAAACACAACCCAAATATAGTAAATCCTGTTACCACGAGACACCGTTCAGAATGACAAATATCAGAGATAAAAAAGAAAACTCTGAAAACAATTAGAGAAAAGCAAAGCATTACATACAAGGGAAACTCAATGAGATTAAAGGACTTAAATATAAGAACCAAGACCATAAATACCTTGGAAAACAATGTAGGGAAGCATCTACAGGACCTTGTAATAGGAAATGGCTTCATGACCTTCACACCCTAAGCATGAGCAGCAAAAGAACAAATAGATAAATGGGACCTCCTGAAAAGTAAAGCCTTTTGCTCCTCAAAAGACTTTGTTAAGAGAGTGAAAAGAGAGCTTACCCAATGGGAGAAAATATTTGATAACCATATATACGATAGGAAACTAATATCCTGCATATATAAAGAACTCCTATACTTTGAAAATAAAAAGACAAGCAACCTATTTTAAAAATGGGCAAGACGGAAGCTGCTGTGGCTCATCCCAATCTACCATATGGGATGGTGAAGGCATGCTGGTCTGTGCATCTCAGAGAGCTGACAGCTGGCATGCCGCAGAGAGATAACGGCCTCTGCGCTGCGGAGAGCTGGCGCAGTAAGATGATGCAACAAAAGGAGACAAGCAGATACAGAAAAAAAGTGCAGTAAATGGACACAGAGAAGAGACAACAAAAGAAAGGAAGAAGCCACAAGGGGGGGAATGAATAGATAGATAGATAGATAGATAGATAGATAGATAGATAGATAGATAGATATAGATAGATAGATAGATAGATAGATAGATAGATAGATAGATACATACATACATACATACATACATACATAGATACATAGATAGATGGGCAAGAGATGTGAACTGATGGCTCTCCATAAAAGAAATACAAATGACTAAAAAGCACATGAAAAGATGCTCAAAATCACTAGATATTAGGGACATGCAAATCAAAACTACAATGAGATACCGTCTTACTCACATAAGATTGGCAGCTATCAGAAAAACAGAAGACTACGAGTGTTGGAGAATGCAGAGGAATGGGAACACTCATCCACTGCTGGTGGGAATGCAGAAGGAGCCAACCATTCTGGAGGATGGTTTGGTGATTTCTCAAAAAACTAGCTATAGATTTGCCATATGACCTAGCAATTCCACTGCTGGTATATATCCAGAACTGAAAACAAGGACACAAACTGAAACATGCACACCAATGTTCATAGAGGCATATTTCACTATTGCCAAACGTTGGAATCAACCCAAATGCCCATCAACAGATGAATGGATAAACAAAATGTGGTGTAGACATATAGTGGAATACTACTCAACTATAATAACAAATACAGTACAAACACCTGGGACAACATGGATGGCTCTTGGGGACCTTATGTTGAGTGAAGCAAGCCAGGCATTGAAGGACAAGTACTACATGACCTCTCTGAAATGAAATAAGCAAACCAAGCTATCTCAGAGAGCTAGAGACTGGATGATAGGCTTACAGGAAATTAGGGGGGAGAGGAAGGTTGTGAGCTGATGCCTACATGGGTGAAATCTATGATAAAGTGGAGGAAAGTTTTTACAGGGAAGGGATAATATTGGAGCAGAGGGATACTTTTAGGTGGGGCTTTGCAGGTTTTAGGGGGGCTAGGGTTGGGAGGATGAGTCAGATGGCCCAAGAAATTGGAGGGAGGGTTGGAGGGAAGAGATGAACATGGAAGATTGTTGGGTATGTGGTTGAAACTATAATGTTGAGAAAACGCTTTAGGAAATATAATAAGGAAGGATTACCAGTTTAAGGTGTGTAAGGGGGTCATCTGGCACAGGGGCAGGCTTCTAGGGAGTGTGTGAATACTCATCTTTCATAGTGTGTTATATCATTGGGTGGAGACCCATACAATGAGTGGGAAGGTGTACCCACATCCTGGGGAGGCCTGATGTTCTCCAACGGAGGAAATTGTGTCTCTCAAGATAATTGGTGGCTTCCAATGGGGGAGGACAGTTTAGTATGTCAAGCCCTCACCATTGTTGCAAGAATATGTGAATCTGGAACTTGGGGCATGAAGCTTAGTTGTCACTGTGGGTCCTGAGGAGATGGGGAGAGAGGAATAGAATAGATCGGAGGAGAGTAACTGGGGGGCAATGGAAGTGTTCCACAAGTTCATGCAATGATAGATATAAGTCATGATAAATTTCACCAAAAATGTATGAAAGTCTATAGGTTAAAATGTAAACCATAATGTAACTAAAAATTTAGAAAATTGTACAGTCTAAATATAAACCATAATGTAAACCCAAATGGAACCATATTTGGTGGCCATGTTTCAATATCTGTACATTAGCTGCAGGAAATATAACATGAACATGTAAAAAGATCATTGCCTGGGAAGGGGGAAAAGGGTTTGATGTTGGATATATGGGAGTCCCCTATATTGTAAATGTGACTTTACTGTAATCTTTGTAAACATGACTTTACTGTAATTTTGAAGAAAAAATTAAAAATTAAAAAAAAGGATGAAGACAATGAGGAAAAAATGAAAAAAAATGCCTTGTAACTGTATATACAGGGCAACACCTATTACACTGATGAAAGGAAAAGTGTAAAAAACAAAGTTTTATGATATTTAAAAAAAATTTTAATACCCCAATTTATTTATACTGTATCTTAGCTTTTCTAAATTGACATGTATTCTATTTCTAATCTTTAAAACTATCAGTACTATTTCATTTTCCTATTAATTGAATTTGGCAATATAATATGCTTCACTTTTGAAGAAGTCTTGGACCACAGAGGGGTTCAACTATGGTAGGGGAGGTGTGCTGCTGTGGTGTGTTATTGATGTGGGAAGGTTGGGAGGGAGTTCTCTAGGGTTTATATATAGGATATATAAAAATATTCAGACATTCATTGGATATTTTCATAGTAGTTACAGTTACAAATGATAACTGAAAGCATGCTAAGTTCTGAGCCAGTGGAGCTCTATTACATTCCACAATGGAACAGCAACAATTCCCCAAGTGCAAGGGCAAAGAACAGTGAAGAAGGATGGTCCAATGATGAGCACTTGATACTGATGACTATGCTTAGGAGCCTGTGTATCTAAAATTTGAACTAGGCCTAGAGCTGCCAAGAGTTACCTCTAGAGCCTCCACATTGCTCAAATGTGGCCACTCTCTAAGTCAACCTCAGCATGTAGATGTATTACCTTTCCCGCAGAATGGGGCATGACTCCCTGCCCCCTGGCTTTGAAGGATTACTACCAACCACTAACTGATGATTTGACTAGAAAAAGACCTTAAATAAAAGGGGAAATGTAAAAGACAAAGTGTTTATATGGCTAAGAGTCTTCCAAAAAGAGCTGGGAGGTCATCAAAGAGGTCATGCTTATGCATGCCTCAGCAGGATCACAGACACAGCGAAAGTAGATACAACCCCAGGTACTGGTGCTCCTGAAGGCTACAGGGACACACAGGTTCTATGGTCATGGCTGATGGCTCTGGAGTTCAGTCTTGTCAGTGGGCCCTACTTTTAATTTGTGTCCCTGAGTGTTATAGATTTGGACTCAGATGTGACCTTTCTATAAAAGTCTCTTCTGTCACTTTTACTGAACCTGTGGTTGGTGCGGAGGTTGGCGTATACTCAGGAGACTTGAATCTCTGGACTGGCCATGTGCCAGCTGGGCCCTGAGCCTCAGGAGAGTTGCAACTCCTACTATCTGTTTCACTGGACTTACCCAGGTGGTCAGCTAACAAGGAGGTGAAGATGGTCAATCACTACACCAGGGAATGCCTACCACTCCAAGCAGGAGAATTGCACCATCAACTATGTGGAATCGAAGTCCCCTCTCAGTACAGAGGTGGATAGACATCACCAGCCCAGGGTCCACAGGATGAAGAAGTAAAATATGGATTAGAATGGACTTACTGATATACTACTATAGAACAATTGTGACTAGTAATGGAAAAAACTGCAGCACTGATGTAGATAAAGTGGCCATGGTAATTGCTAAGAGCAGGGAGAGGAAAGAAGAGATGTGATGTGGGGTCATTTTCAGAACTTAGAGTTGTCCTAAATGATATTGCAGGCATAGATGATTGACATCATATATCCTGCCGTAAACCACTGAAAGTACTGGGGGAGAGTGTAAACTACAATATAAACTATAATCCATGTGGTGCAGCAGTGTTCCAAATGCATTCACCAAATGCAGTGAATGTGCCACAATGATGAAAGAAATTGTCGATGTGAGAGGAGGAGTGGGGTGTGTGTGGGGGTATATGGGAACCTCTTATTTTTCTATTTTTATTTTTTTTAAAGATTTATTTATTTTTTATTTATTTATTTCTCCCCCACCCCCTACCCTGGTTGTCTGTTCTCTGTGTCTATTTGCTGCGTCTTCTTTATCCACTTCTGTTGTTGTCAGCGGCACGGGAGTCTGTGTTTCTTTTTGTTGCCTCATCTAATTGTGTCAGCTCTCCATGTGGGTGGTGCCATTCTTAGGCAGGCTGCACTTTCTTTCATGCTGGGTGGCTCTCCTTATGGGGTGCACTCCTTGAGTGTGGGGTTCCCCTACACGGGGGACACCCCCCCCGTGGCACATGGCACAGCACTCCTTGTGTGCATCAGCACTGCACATGGGCCTGCTCCACACGGGTCAAGGTGGCCCGGGGTTTGCATGGCACAGCACTCCTTGTGTGCATCAGCACTGCACATGGGCCAGCTCCACACGGGTCAAGGTGGCCCGGGGTTTGAACCGCGGACCTCCCATGTCGTAGATGGACACCCTAACCACTGGGCCAAGTCTGCTTCCCATCTTATTTTTTTAATGTAACATAGTTTTGTTATCTATGTATCTTCAAAAGAAAAACAATAAAAAATTAAACACAAACAAGCAAACAAACAAAGATTAAGTGTAGATCTCTCATCAGAAACCATGGAGATTAGAAGAAAGTGGTATTATGTATTTAAAGTACAGAAAGAAAAAAAAATGACAGCCAAGAATTCTTTATCTGGCAAAACCATACTTTCAAAGTGAAGGTGAGTTCAAAGTCTTCACAGACTAACATAAACTGATAGAATACATTACCAAAATACCAAAAACACAAGAGATAGTAAATGAGTACTCTAGTCTAAAGGAAAAAAAAAGGATGAGATATTTGGAGAAAAGTTTAGAAATGAACATTATCAGGAAGGATAGAGTAAAGGATAAAAAAACAGACCATAGAATGATATAACAACAGAGAGCTGAAGGACAAAAATTGATGAAGTAAGTAATGCCTTTACAGTAATAACATTGAATGTTAATGGAATGAATTCCCCAATTAAAAGACATAGACTGATAGAATGGATAAAAAGGTATTAACTACCTATACATTGTCTTCAAGAGACACACCTTAGACTTAGGGACACAACCAGGTTAAAATATGAAAGATTGGAAAAAGATATTCCATGAAAATAGTAACCAGAGAAGAGGTGAAGTAGCAATACTAATATCAGACAAAATTGATTCCAAACGCAAAACTGTTATAAGGGATGAAGAAGATTTTACACATTAATTAAAGGGGCAATTTACCAAGAAGAAATGACTATACTAAATTTTTATGCATCTAACCTGAATGCCCCAAGATACATGAGGCACACCCTGGCAAAACTGAAAGAAGAAATAGATATCTCTACAATAACATTGAAGACTTCAGTGCACCACTTTCAGTATTGGATAGAACACCTGGACTGAGGATAAATAAAGAAAGAGAGAGCTTGAAAGATGTGATAAATGAACTAGACTTAACAAAAAACTATAAAGCATTGCACCCCAAAACAGCAGGATATACTTTATTTTCCAGTGTTCATGGTCCTATGCCAAGACTGATTATATGTTGAGTCACAAGATAAGTCTCAATAAATTTAAAAAGATTGAAATTATACAAAACACTTTCTCTGATCATAATGGAATAAAACTGGAAATCAATAATGGGTGGAAAAAAGGAAATTCATAAATAAATGGAGATTTGAAAACATTCTTAAATAATCAGTGGATAAAAGAAGAAATTGCAAGAGGATTCAGCAAGTATCTTGAGATAAGTGAAAATAAGCACACAACATATCAAAACTTATGGGACACTGCAAAGGTGGTGTTAAGAGGGAAATTGAGAGCCCTCAATGCTTACTTTGAAAAAGAAATAAGAGCTAAACTTGAAGATCTAACTGCATGCCTATATCAACTAGAAAAAGAAAAGCAAACTAATCCCAAACCAAGTTGAAGGAAAGAAATAGTAAAGATCAGAGCAGAAATAAATGAAATCAAGGAAAAAAACAAAACAAAACAAAAAATAGAGAGAACCAACAAAACCAAAAGTTGGTTCTTTGAGATCAACAAAATCGACAAACCCTCAGCTTGACTGACAAAGTAAAAAAGAGAGAAGGCAAAAATAAATAAAATCAGAAAAAAAGGAAGGAAAGTGCCACTGACTCTTCAGAAATAAGAGAGATCATAAGAGGATACTAAGAACAACTGTATGCCAAAAAACTAGAAAATGAAGAGAAGATGGACAAATTCCTGGAAACACACAAACCACCTACACTTGCCCTAGAAGAAACAGAAGACTTCAACAAACCAATCACAAATGAAGAGATTAACACAGTCACCTAAAACTTCCCAAAGATGAAAAGCCTGCGACTAGATGATTTCACAGGTGAATTTTACCCATCATTCAAAGATGATCCAATACCAATCTTGCCAAGATCTTCCAAAAGTTGAACAGGAAGGAACACAACCATACTCACTCTATGAAGCCAACATCACCCTAATACTAAAACCAGATAAAGACACTACAAAAAAAAAAAAAAAAATTACAGACCAATATCTCTAATGAATATAGATGCAAAAATCATCAACAAAATACTTGAAAACAGAATCTAAAAGCAAGTTAAAAGAATTATATACTATGATCAAGTGGGTTTTATCCCAGGTATGCAAGGGTGGTACAACACAAGAAAATCAATTTGTGTCATAAATCACATTGATAAATTGAAGGAGAAAACTCACATGATCTTCTCGATTGATGCAGAAAAGGCATTTGACAAAACACAGCACATTTCTTGATGAAAACATTCCAAAAGATAGGAATAGGATTCTTTCTCAATATGATAAATTGCATATATGAAAAGCCTGCAGCTAGCATAGTACTCAATGATGAAAGACTGAAATTTTCCCACTGAGATCAGGAACAACACAAGGATGGTCACTGTCACCACTGTTATTCAATATTGTGCTAAAAGTTCTAGCTAGAGCAATTAGGCTAGATAAAGAAACAAAAGGCATCCAAATAGGAAGGGACAAACTAATCTTTCACTGTTTGCTTAAGATATGATCCTATATAAAGAACCTCATGAAAAATTCATTACAAAGCTACTAGAACTAATAGATGAGCTCAGTAAAGTGGTGGGATACAAGATTGATATGCAAAAATCAATAACATTTCTATACACTACCGATATGTAATCTGAGGAGGAAATTAGAAAAAGTCCACTTACAATAACAACTAAAACAATCAAATATTTAGGAATATACTTACCAAGGATATAAAAGACCTGTATTCAGAAAATTACAAAACATTACTAAAAACAATTGAAGAAGACTTAAATAAATGGAAGGACATTCCTTGTTCATGGGTTGGAAGACTAAATATCATTAAGAAGTCAATTCTACCCAAATTGATTTACAGATTCAGTACAATCTCAATAAATAAAAATCTCAACAGCATTTTTTGCAGAAGTGGAAAGACCAATTATCAAATTTATTTGGAAAGGTCAGTGTCCTCAGATATCCAAAAAGATCTTAAGAAAAGAAGAGCGAAGTCAGAGGACTCTCACTTCCAGACTTTAAAGCTACTTAGCTACAGTGTTAAAAACAGCATGGTACTAGCATAAGGACAGAACTGACCAATGGAACTGAATCGAGAAATCAAAAATTGACCCTCACATCTACAGTCAAGCAATTTTTGGCAAGGCTGTTAAGCCCACCCAGCTGGGTCAGAGCAGTCTATTCAACAAACGGTGCTGGGAGAACTGGATATCCATATCCAAAAGACAGAAAGAATACCTGTATCACACACCCATACAGAATTAACTCAAAATAGATCCAGAATTTAATATAAAAGTGACGACCATATAACTCCTATAAGAAAATATAGGAAAACATCTTCAAGTTCTTATGGTAGGTAGTAAGTTCTTAAACTTTACACCCAAAGCACAAACAATAAAAGAAAAAATAGATAAATGAGACCTCCTCAAAATTGAATATTTTTGTCCCTCAAAGGGCTTTGTCAGAAGGATGAAAAGGCAGCCATCTCAATGGGAGAAAATATTTGCAATCACATATCCAGTAAGTGTTTAATATCGATGATATACAAAGAGATCAGATGACTCGACAATTAAAAGACAAGTCACTCAATTAAAAAATGGGCAAAAGACTTGAAAAGAAAATTGCCCAAAGAAGAAATATAAATAGGAAAAAAAAAAACCACATGAAAAAATATTCAGCATCACTAACAATTAGGGAAATGCAAATCAAAACTCTAATGAGATATCCTTTCACGCCTATTAGATTGGCTACTATTAAAACGTTGGAAAACGGTAAATGTTGGAGAGGATATGGAAAGATAAGACCACTTATTCACTGTTGGTGAGAATCTAGAATTGTACAGCCACTGTGGAGGACTGTTTGGATGTTTCTAAGGAAGTTGAATATAGGCTTGCCATGTGACTTGAAAATATCATCCCTAGCTATATATCCAGAAGAACTGAGAGCAGAGACATGAACAAACATCTGCACACCGATGTTCATTGCAGCATTATTCACAATTGCCAAAAGTTGGAAACAATACAAGTGTCCATCAACTGATGAATGGATAAACAAATTTGATTTATACACATGATGGAATATTACACAGCAATGAGTAGAAATGAAGTCGTGAAGCATATGGTAACATGGATGAACCTGGAGGACATTATGTTGAGTGAAGCAAGCCGACACAAAAGAACAAATACTGTATGATTGTGCTATTATGAAATAAACATACTGTGTAAAGCCATTGAGTTAATAATTAGAATATAGGTCACCAGAAAATAGAAGGAGGGTAGAGAATGGAAAGCTGAGGGTTAATCTGTGTAGAATTATTTAAAAGGTTGTTTGTAAACCTTGGAAATGAATAAAAATGGTTAAAGTATATCAGGTTGTGTACATTTAGCAGGGATATTGTATGGGTATGACAGTGGTTGAAAGGAAATTCTGAGGTCATGTACATTGCTAGAAGGAATGTTAAATGGGACTGCATAAGATAGTAAAATCTCATGTACAATCTCTTTCGTCATTGTGGCATATTCATTGCATTTGGTGAATACATTTTGGAGCACACTGCACCGCATGGATTATAGTTTACATTGGGGGGGTGGGTGATGGGGTATGTGGGAACCTCTTATATTTTTTAATGTAACATTTTTGCAGTCTATGTACCTTATAAAAAAAAACAATTTAATAAAAAATAAAAAACCTCATGTAAAACACGGATATAGGTGATATTACATATATAAGACTGTTTTTACAAAATATAAATACAAATATACTAGATAGCAGGAAAAAGAATAGTGGCTATATATGCCAGGCAAGCAAGGCATAGATAGATTGTGAGGTAATGAGTTTTGTGTGTTTCTCTGGTTTTTATTATTATTATTGGAATAATGAAAATGCTCAAGGAGTGATTTTGGTAATGAATGCACAAACATGTAATTACACCAAACACCATTGATTGCACTCTTTGGATGGATTTAGGCTTTATTTATATGTATTAATAAAATTGAAAAAGAAAAGAAAAGAATCAAGTTCCACAATTAAAAATTAAAATGACATTAAAATAAAAGAATAGCAAAAGTATGTCTCATCATACATTTGACTTTACAATAATACTTTTAAACTCAGTGCCTCAGAGTTCAGCTTTCATCTGAACTTCTATCCAGTTCTTCTTCCTCCTTAGAGTCTCCTTTATGGAATCCTTGGCAGTGATGACCAAGTCCTTTAACTACCATCTGTATATATGCTTCCACTTGTTTTATGCTTTCATCTTCATATTCATTAACAGAGTCATCTTTACTCAGTAGGCATGGCCATCATTTGTTTCTATGTCCTGACTCTCCTTTCTTTATTGTTCTTGATCAAATGGCTTCTCTTCCTGTTCCCATCATCTGTCTCATTTTTCCTGCCCTCATCTTGATATGACCACTTAGTCACATCTCAAGACTAGTTTAATACCTGGTGGGGGCTTATGTTAACATTGTTCTAAATAACAATTGGCCCGTAGTTCCTTGTTCTTTCCTATGCACTGAACTGGAGACGTTTTTAATGCTTCTACTCTCTTCTACCATCTGCAAATGTTCTGTTTTAAGACCAGTAAGCATGAGGAGCATCTCTGACTTACTGTTCCACAGCCTGTTGACCACTTTCAGTATAACCCAGACTGACCATCATGAAAGACTGAGAATGTCAGTGATAATCACTATAATAAAATACTATTGACCACAGTAACATGTTATTTTTATTTGTGTATTACATTCCCATGCGCATATCTGGCAGAACTTAAGGAAGTAGCCCTGCAGCTGTTGCTATGACCACTAGAGGGAAAGAGATTCTTACGTAACTCACGGACCAAGAAAGGTGGAGCTAGAAGGGAGGGACTAGCTGAGGGGGTCTCTTGATCGAAGTGGGGTGCTCTCAATATACAGGATATCCATGAATCCGTCCTCTGCAAGTTTCATTTTTGCCCTGTGTTTTTATCATTTTCCCCCATTTCCAATAATAAAGCAAGTGATAGTAAAATCATCTTGGGTTTTCAAAATGTCACAGACATTCAAAATGATTTTAGATATCAATCTGCCTTTACCTGCCCCATAAATGTAGAAATGTCAGCATTACTTCCAATAATTTGTAATAGACAGAAGAGTTTTTTCAAGAGACAAAGAAGCAATCTCTTTTTGCCATCTCTCTCACTGTCTCTCTCTTTCCTTCTCTTTCTCTCATACATACACATCTCTCAAAAATGTTCTAGAAAGATTCACACCAGACAGCTAAGACTGGTTTTCTTAAGGGGAAGTTATGAGATTAAAAAGGTTTGCATGGGACCCTTCAGTTCTTTCAATTTTTGCTCTATGTGCATTTATATTGTTAGATATATTGTTCTCCAGTTATATCCAATCTTTGGAAAATCTGTATATTTTATGAGATATAATTTCCTCACTTGGAAAAGGAAGCGAAATATAATACCATCTGAACAGTGTATTTTTGAAGATAAGTGAAATAATGTATGGTAAATCCTGATTAGTAATTGACACACAGGTAAATGTAATATTTATAAGATTCTTACTTTGTGCCAGAACTATGATATATTCAGTAATGCACTGCCTCATCAAATTCTAATTTCAACTCTAGATGATGGACACTATTATTCCAATTTCATACTGGAGACCTCTAGGCTCACAGAATTGAATTTACTTAACCAGTGTCACATATACATTCCAAAGGTTGGACTCAAACTTAGGTTTGTCTAATTTTAGATACCACCTCCAAAACAGGGCACTTTATTGATATTCTGTAAAAGCTTTATTCCCTGCTTATTATTAGGAAGTTGAAACACAGAGAAGTCAGGACACTATTCCAAAACAGTCTCATCAAAAAAGGAAGGCAATGAAAAGAGCTTGCATGGTACTCTGGCAACCACAAGGAGGCAGAAGAGTTGCATTTCTGCTACCACAACAGTAATGCCTTCATGCGCATCAGGCAAACACACATTAAAAGCATAGTATACTACACATGCATTACACACACACATTTACAGTCTATACTACACCTAAGCTTTCAGTTTATAGTTATTAATAACTTTCATGATTTTCTCTAGTAGTTTAAAAGATCTATCCCAGATCTGAGGTATGTAGTCTTAATTCAGTGCCTACATCAGATTCTGATGTTAAAAGCAAACAAAAAATTTGGAAAACTATTATGACCCACAGCTCATATTTCTTAAATGAGAGGACTAAATGTGAACAGGAGCTGTTAACAGTGAGTGAACTCACGACACCTGTTTACCACATGCTCCAGAGCACACCAATGCCCCCTCTTTCCTCTCTGGGATCCCATCTTCTTTAAACCTTTTAGTCCCACTCCTCTTGCAACACTTCCCAGAAGTGGAAAGGACAGTTGCACTTGGTAGAAAAAGGAGAAAAGTATGTCAGACCACGAAGACACAGTCCTAAATTTCTCAAGTTTTTTCAAACTCTGAGAGGCTCTAGAAGGGACATATAGGAGAGGTAGGGGACCCTGCTCTGATAGTTTCAGGGAACAGGGGTAAGGACCTGTGTGAGTGTTTTGTTTTGCTTTCTAATTGATTAAATAGTTCTAAGTTTCTGGCTTCCTAAGGTGATGTGCAGCTGTGATTCTGCTAGTGCTGGTGCTTAAAGACCTTCACACTTGGTTCTCCAGGGCCCAGCACCCACTCTCCTCCAATAGTTTTCTCTCAGAGGAGTTCAGGGGGCATACTGTGTCCTCCAGCCCAGAAACTGAACTAAATCCAAGAGGTCAAGGCACTGACCTGTTTGCCAATACATTTGCCCCACTGTCCTGGCCAGGTTCCAATACCAGCCTCTGTCAGTCACTTGCTGCAGTTTTCCATCTCTGTGCTCATTTGCCCTCTGTCTGATCCTTCCTCATATCAATGGTGTCTGTTATAAATGGGTGCTGCATTATGCTTCAGAGAAGACCAAACTCCAGGTCCCAGAACATGGGATACAAGAAAAAAGAGTAAAAAATAATAGATGGTCTTTGTCACGTTTCTAAGTTTGTTTGTTACCTGTCCTCTTCCCATGATTTGCAGTACCAGATTCAACTGAGTATCTGTCATTTGACCAACAACTTTGTTGGTGACATGAAGGAAGGTTTCAGCAATTGAGGAAGGCAGAGGAGATGCCCATGAACAGGGGTCTTTGATGAGCAAAAGAGGCAAAAGAGAAGTCCAAACCTTCCACAATCCCTGGTTATGATTTCCCTTCCTTTTAAAAGTCTCCCTTTCACCATCTTGTGACTATACTTCCTATGTTTTCTCTCTCTTTTTCTTTCATTTTTAATCAACAGTATATGGTAGTGCCTGGTTTTAATTTTAAAACTGCATCCCTGTCAATTTTATTCAACATTCATTCATTCGACAAACATTTATTGACCATCTACTATGTGCCTGTCATTGTGCCAGAAATTGGTGATAAAACAGTGAACACAGCAGTCTAAATTCCCTGTCCATGTGGAGGTAATTACCCCCCACTTCTGAATACCCCTCACTTAATACAAGGGTTTAGTTTCTATTTTTATCACTTTTCTTCCTTGGCTTGGTTTTCTTTTTGTGAATCGGTGTTCCTCCATATAGAACAATTCCCCTTTCCCTGAGGTTGAAATCCATTGCCTGGAATTGTCAGAGTTGTCATTTAAAGGGAAGCACTATAATTAAAGCACTTGAAGTAAAGCACTACAGGTGGTCAAGCAAATGACACCTCCCCAGGTCACACATCCCAGCATGCTGTATTCCAGGACTTAAAGTCCATTTCAGTTTGGATAAATGAGCAGCAGCCATTAGCTGTTTTTTCAGACCTCTCTTCTGTTATTCTGCAGTCATTGGAGGCAGGATCTTGTGTCATCCAGGCATCATATATGGTTGGGCATATTGTAGGGGTTCAATAAGAATTGCTGGATAAATGTGAGGAGATGTGTAAATGGATAAATGGAGCTCCTTAGAACTGTTTGGAGGAGGGCAGGACCAGGAATTCTGGTTTGACCCAGGACCTCTGGCATGGGATAGCTTTAATCTTAGAGCAGACCTATGCCTGAGCTTTCACATGAGGGTACAGAGCATGGCCCTTTTCTTTTCACTGGGTCTCTTCCTCCTAGAAACCTAAATGTAAGCCTTCTCTTCAGCAGCTGAGGTTTACATAGTTCTCAGGAGTGTCTCAGAAGGTCCTGTTTAACCCAGAAATGCTATTATCAAGAGCAAAGACAGAACAAGGGAAAGGAAGGCTATCTGCTGCTTGTACAGTAAATGCCTATAGTCTGCTTGGGGAGGCAAACTCTGGGCTTTATACTTCTGAGCAAAATTAAAGGTTTAACGCGACTGCTGCTTGGCTGGAGGTCTCTGTGGTACCTTTATAGAAAGCCCAGAGAGCACAGCTTCCAGGGCAAAGAGTCAGTGTGGGGGACTGCCTGGGGCTGGCAAAAAAAGGAGTCCAGTGTCATCAGCTGATGCTGATGTTTGCAGAACAGCCAGGAATGACTCACTTAGCTCCCATACCAATGGGGAACCTGAAGTCAGTGAACCTAGGCTAGACATTTTGGATCCCTGCAAAGGGTTTTCATGGCCTTGGGCTCTTCTTACCCATTTCAGAAATACCCACACACCAACCCTCCCCTCCATATCACCACAAAAACACTGGCCTGTTGGAGGGCATAGGTAATTCCAACTGCTCCTGCACTTTCCTCCCTGTTCTTCACTTTGGATGGCCTCCAGCATTATTGTAATCCTCAGTTTACCCCCAGGCTGATTGCTGCCACCACCACATCTGGCTCAGAACAGCTTCTACCCTGTATGGAGATGTGGATGAGTACCTTCCCTCCCTCAGTTAGCTATGACAACAGTGAAGCTTTTTCGGTTATTGTTTCTTTAAAGGGAATTTCACTAATAAATTATAAGTGAAAAGTACAAAAGCCTAAATGGATGAGTTTGCAGAGTGGGAATGCTTCAACCCGCGAAACTCAAGATTCGTTCAGTGAGCATGGCCTATCAGAATCCCAGAATCCCCATTCTTTTGTTTTCTTCTTCTACACTTGTGTTTGTCTGAAGCAGAAGTCAGGACAGGATTAATGGAGCATGAATTTTTTTTTTCATGAATAAAATATAAGATTCTTGTATACCATCTTGAATTGATTTGGTACATTTGTTACACCTGATGGAAGCACATTTTATTATTATACTATTAACTATAGTTCATGGTTCAACTTTCACTATGTAGTTCCATGAATTTTTAAGAAAAAATGTTCATTCTAGTAACATACATCCAACCTAAAATTTCCCCTGTTAACCACATTTGAATATATATTTCAGTGTTCTTAATTACATTTACAATGTTGGGTTACTATCACCACCTCCATTACCAAAAATTTTCTATTATCTCAAACAGAAACTCTGAACATTTCAGGCCTTAACTCCCTTTTCCGTACTACCACTCCATCCCTTGGTAAACTATTATTCTATTAATATTCTAGATTCTGACTGCATTAATTTGTTTATTCTAATTATTTCATGTAAGATTGAGATCATATAATATTTATCTTATTGTGTCTGACTTATTTCACTTGACATATCCTCAAGGTTCCCTTTTCTGGGAAAAGTCTCAAATTAAATTCATTGCCAATTTATTTTTTAAAACACAGACATTTCCCACTAAGCCATTGCATCAAGAGGAGCAGGACAAGATATAAAGAGTAAATTCCTCAATGATTCTTTGACTACGATGCAAAGACAAGCATGTGAATCTGGGAGAAGGGATATTTTCCATGACTAAATGGAGAGAGAGGAGGGTTTGGATGTGCCTCTAAGCACAGAGATCTTGCTGTCACTTGTAAAGCAGAGGCCTCTTTGGAGGTCAGGTACACAAAAGGGGATGCTGGGTACATATAACATTGCTTTGTGTGGGTCCTTTCTGTAGGGCTAAGAGTGTCCATGGCCTGATCCTATAGACTTGTGTCTGCCCCTCTTTCTGGCCAGGGCAACATGGCTTGTCCTGCCCCTGTACTAGGCTGACACATACCAAGACCCAGCAATGGGAGGAGACCCTGTCGAGGTCTGATAGCACTATCTGCTGGTCCGGGACCTAGGAGGGGCAGGCTCCAAAGGTCCTCCCTTCCCTCCTTTGAACCCTGAACAGTGTCTGCTTAATTAGGTTTTTAAATGACTTATTTATTTTTAAAGAATTAACCAAGAGCCTTCTTAGCCCTGACTCTTGCATGGTGGCCATTTGCGATATTTTAGATTCTGTCTGTTCCTTCTTCCAGAATGAGCACATTTAGAGGCAAAGGGGCTCAGTGGAAAATCCACTAGACAGGATGTCAAGAGCTTGGGCCTAGCCTAGGTCTTTCTATGACAAATTAAATCATACTGAGAAGTCCTACCCTTACTCTGTAAATAGCAAGCTATAGTAAATGAATCCCTAATAAAAATCCTCCAACATAGAATTTCTACTGATTGCATTCATAAGCACCCTCGGCTCCTAAACTGAGGAAGTCACTGAACCTCTGAGTCCTCAATGGCAGTATGTCCACAAGTTCTCTCATTCAGCAATGATACTATTCTCTTCTTCAACCAGACCACCCAAGTACTACGTGTATGCATTTGCTTTTATATAGAGAAGAGGGGATGTTTCTTCCCTTTTATTCCACATACACCTCCAAGAAAGGACACAACACTCTCCCCACATAGCCATCTCCCTAACTTATTCCAGAGAATAAAATTCTTTGCTGCAGGGAAGTCTTAAGCAGAGGAGAGCAGTGGTTACACACAAGGACTCTGGAGTCAGACTGGCTGATGACTGAGTACCTCTTACTAGCTGTATGACTCAGTTCTCTCATTTGCAAAATGGGGTTTAAATTTCCTAATCAGGTTGTTGTGCAGATGGAGTGAATTAATATATGCAAGGAGTTTAAAGCAGTCCCCAAGATAGACTAAGTACTATAGAAATGTTTGCCATTATTATGTCTAACTCCAATGTTCCTGCTACAGCTAAAATTTTATTTTGTACTTTGCATCATTTTGTTTATAACAATCTTAATAAAGATAGAGATATATAATATTTATTATAGTAAGCTCTGTGAGCAGGACACTGTAGATACAAAGATGTTTAGTTTCCATTAATACTTCCTACCTTCAAAGGGCTCTCTGGGCCATGTTCTTGCCTGGGCTTTCTTCACCCTCTCTACTCCGCAGTCTGGAGTGAATGTAAAATTATGCTGTGTTATTCTGTGACTGCCCCTGGAATAGGAGTCTGGAAAACCAGACTGAATGAACATCCCTGAGCCAAAGAAAGACTACACCAAGTAGAGATGATATGGTGCTTATGATCTTTACTTTATTTAAGTGCGTGGCTCTGTGAATTCAGGAACTGTGTTCTTTGGCTCACTGCCACACATTCTGAACTTTCTACAATGCCTAGAATTGTGTTTAATAATTGGGTAAATACTCCAATACAGAAAAGTATCTTCTGAAAGAACAATTTGAGCTATACCATGTGATCCAAGATTGAAGGATTTTCATTTATGTAAAACCTTTCAAATATTAAGCTGTTTACCAGAAACCTGGTCTCGGTGGAGAAGCCATGAGCTCCTTCTCATAACAGGAAGTCTTTCACCCAAGACTAAATGAACATGACAAGGGTATTTTGAAGAGATACCACACTAAGCAGAAAACCAATCTTAAAGAAGCCTGAAAAGCTTTAGGCCTTTACATTTTATCCTCTTACTCTCTGATCCGCCATCATATACACGGTGATGAATACAGGCTTACAAGTGAGAAAGGGATCTCCCCATGCTTCTGGGTTGAACTGATCAGATCATCAAGGAGACATGTTGAGGTAAATGGAGAAGCAGGACAAGAAAGAGGTTTGAATGAAAGTCAGGACTCCAGTGGGTAGGAAACCAGGGCTTTGTGAATCATGGCCTAAAATCTGAAGCCCCAGTAGAAATGACAAGAAAAATGCTTAGAGCCTACACCGAGGAGTTTAGTCAGCAGATCCCTTCATGGAGAGCAGGTTCCCTCCCTAGTCCAAACCCCCAGAGCACCTGTCTTCAATCTGTCCTATCAGAATCTCACATCCGTTGGGATCCTGTGTCTTGGCACTCTGTGCACCTTTTAATTGAAGGAGTTCCCAACAAGGAAATCTTCCTAGCATCCAGAAGCTGTCTTCAAATTCTTACCTTCATCTTCCAGTGCCCAGGATCTAATTGTCCAGGTTCCTTTCTTAGTTCCTGCTTCCCCTTCCTGAGCCTTGCTGAGACCATGCATGCTACAAGTAAAGCTCATGCAAGAAAAACGTCCCTTATTAACAGATAATCCCCAAATCATGGTAACAAGAACATAATAAGGCAAAACAAGATAGGTCATAGAGAATGAAGGTGAATTAGGGGAATGAAGGGATGGGAGGATGAGAAATAGAGCTGGCAGAGAAGAGGGACAGGGTTATTGAATAATAAAAACTATTACCTCTTTCATTGTTCATTGGTTTATTTTTCCAGATGAGCAATAGACAATTCTCAAATAAGTATATCTCCAATGATGTATATTAAAATGAAAATCCTATCATTGTTCAAAATCTAAATGAAAAAAAATCATTAATGAACATTTGATCTGTGAGTTTTAAAGGGATTTTCTGATGTAACGACAGATTCATTTTACTTTTGTCCCCTTAAACATATGAGCACCAGAATTGTCAAAGAACATTTAACATTTAATAAAACAATAAGGAATGTGAAAATTAAGGGAAGGGATAGTTTTCAAAGGGAAATCTTTGGAGATCAGTTTACTACACATTAAATATACTAAACAGTGAGTGTGCAAGCCTGATACACAAAAATACTAATAATTAACAAGTACTCCAGAAATGGCAAAGCTTAAAACAGTGGATATTAAATACATTAAAGGTACTTCAGATACAAAGGAGAAAACAAAACAGTAATTAAAGAATGAAATAACCATGTCCAACAACATAACAGACAGAAAGGATGAAGTGAAAAAACTGAGTACCAGTATTTGTTCCAATGTTTCCATCAGGGTGTTTTGTTTTGTTTTTCTTTAAGCTTGCATACATTAGATTACAATAATTCTTCTTTCCATTCTAAATATTAATGCTTTATCTTTTAAACAGAAAGTTAAGGAAGAGAAAAGTTCCAAATCCTTTTTGAAATTAACTGCCAGTTCCATTTAGGCCAAACCAGTGACAGCTAGTCTGTACAACTAGAAGAGCCACATGCATTTTCTTTCCTCCCTTCCCTCACTTTAATACCTATAGGATCATAGGAAGCACAAAACGATTACTTTTATTGAGATTTGTTTTATTCTGAAGTCTAATCAATTTGGCAACTGTTTAAGGCATAGTGTGTCAGAGCTCCATTCATCCTCAGAGTAACCCATAATATAGACATAGTTACTATCCCTATTTTATAGATGGCAATAGTGAGTTCAAGGGAGTCAAGGCGGTGCCCAAGGTCAGACAATTAAGAGGCAGTGCTGGACTTGGACCCAGGTCAGATTCTGAAACCACTTTGCTACACTGCTGAGGAGGATTAGATGGATGGGGATGGGGAAGCAGGAGAATTATGAAGAAGGCGGGGATGGAGAATTCTATGAATCTACCTTTAGGAGAAGGGGCCCCTAAGGGCTTTGGCTTCGGGGACCTTTGACTCAGCAAACTCAGAGCCCTTCTAGGGCTTTGGAAGCTGGTGTGTAAGATGTGTCTATCAAAGGTTGCAGATAGGGCGGAGTCAGGGATAGCTGACAGTTATCAGGTCCCAGAAAGGCTACAGGCTTGTGAGCTCAGATAGTTGGCTGGGTCAGGCTGGCTGTCCTGGGTGGAGCCCACGACTCTCAGGAGAGATAGACCATGAGTATGGGGGAAAGGTGCAGGAATGGGTGGGGAGGCAAAGCACAACAGCATTTTACATTCCTCTACCTCTTAGGACTCCCCCATCCCCTTGGCCAGCGGCAAACGCCTAACTCTTCTCAGCGCAGACTTACAATTTATAAAATAAAGGCAATAATTCTATCTATCTATTTACTGGGCTTACTGTAAGTAAAAAAAGAAGATTAGAGCACTGTCTGGCTCAGAGACCTCACTATTCAAGCCAGAGCTGTGGGCTCCCTAAAGGCAAGATGTCTCTAGGCATTAGGCATTCTTTAGAAAACAACACCTTACCCTTTTTAATGACATAGTAACAGGCACAGAGCTGGATGCTTCATTTAGGCTCTGGGCATGGTGCAGCAGAGGGACCGTCTGTGGGGGGTCCTGCAGTCAAAGTCCAGGACTTACTTTAAATGGAGGAAACAGCTGCTATAGGGCCACAGGGTATAGCTGAAGGGAATAGGCACCTCCTTTGCAGACTAAGAAAATTTCACTTCACTAAGAGCATGTACAACCCAAGGATTTGCAGCAAGAGAGGTAAACTAAGATCTACATAGGAGTTGGGCATGAAACTGGATGATTAAGACACAAGAGAGTAAATGAGGGACAGCTGAAGAAACAGAGGCTTTTTAGACTGGAGGAAAATGAAAAGGGATGGGAATTAATACTAAATGAATTTTTCTATATTTCTGGGATATTTAAATAATCACATTCAATACAATAGTTTTATGAGGTGTATTTTACTGAACATATTTTAATTGATGATAATGATTACTAATATGTCTTCAGTACTTTCCATATACTAGGATCTAATTTAAGTTCATTATTTGAATTAACTCGTTTTATCCTCACACCATTACTTGAAAGTGGATTTTTGTCTTTCTTTTACAGATGTAGAAACTAAAGCACAGATGATGTAAGTAAATGTCTTAAAGGTATGTAGCTAGCAAGTAGTCAATTTGCAATTTGAGCCCAAGCAGACTGAGATTACCAAATGTCTACATTCTACTGCCTTTCTTTAAACATGTTTCTTTGACCTGAGAGTCAAAGAGAAGAAATAACCAGTTCAAGATCCCAGAACTAGTGAGTAGTGAAACACAGATGTAGGCACAGTTCTGCAGTAGAAGACTATGCTCTTTCCACAACAAAATACATGCGTATCAATGGTAAAACCAAGAAAGTAAAAGCAGGTACCCCAATTCTCTGACCCCTACATCCACCCTGAGGAGACTGAAGCTCAGGGTTCAAGGTACAATTGCAAATCAAACTTCCTAAACCATCTTTGGTTTAGAATAAAATCTAAATCAGAGTAAAAGAACTCTGTAGCTTGGATTGGATAACTTATCAGATGATGGGTTAGAGGCAGGTCTCTGAGAAAAATGGAGGCCCACATCTTCCCAAATGTCTCTTCCATCCCTTGCTCAAGTGCTAGTTAAGAAAGAAAGTTTTTACATATCATATTCTTTATTACTTCTCTGCCCTAAACCAGTGCCTCTTGCTTCATCCTGTCATAACATGGAAACCCACAGCCCCCAAAACAGACACACATATGTCTACTTAGGTTATGTAACATTCTGTGGTGATGTGATAGGAATACATAAAAGGAGAAGAAAGTCTGCAAGTTCCCTACAGCTTTCTTTGCAGGATCTAACAACAGTCCCCACAAATTTTAATAGTGCAAGAGCCTGTTGTACATGTTCACTATCCCTAAATTATTGTAGACTTTACATTGTCTTTCTCATCTGTAAGCAGAATCAAAGTTAGCATCCATCCTATAGAGGTCTCTACATTTTCTATGTCAGGCTGGAGTTCTCCCAGCAACTTGTTCTTGAAAACCAGCCATCAACATCTTTTCCTCTAAGCCAGAGCATAGAGGTCTTACATCTCCTGAGGAGACACTCACTAGCCAAAAGTAGACTAGGGAGAATAGCAGTTTTTTTTTTAAGATTTATTTATTTATTTCTCTCCCCTTCCCGCCTCCCTCCAGTTGTCTGCTCGCTGTGTTCTTCTGTGACCGTTTCTATCCTTATCAGTGGCACCAGCATTGTTTTGTATGGCCAGAGTAGTGCTTTTAAAATAAACTGAACCTGTTGCAAACATTTAATATCAAGAAATGCCTCGAATATCTACATTTCCAGTCATCTCTTGAAAATAAGGTATAAACTTAACAGTTAGATTTGCATTCTTGCTACAATATTATGCCATATAATGGCAAGTGATTATAAACCATGTTCCAAGTGCAGTTCTATGCCTTTATACAATAAACTAATTAATCCTCATAACCTTCCTATGAGCTAAGTCATGTCTTCATCCTATATTTCAGAGACATGAAGAAGTTAACTGTCCCCCTGTGTATTCTAATCCCTCAAGGCAGCATGTGGCTAAAATGTTGACTACCTTATTTCATCAGGGATGGGCTTATATTCACTGCAGGTCCTATTCCTTTGTGTGACCTGCCTAACCTCACTAGGCTTATAAAATCTTTGATGTGGAAGAGAGAAGAAAGGGAGGACTTGTTGGTTTTGAAGGCTCCTTCTTGGTCTGTGTTTTAGCCTGTTCCATCTACTTCACTCTGAAAGGAAATCCATTTTCAAATACACACAGTCATCATCCATTCATTTTTCCTTGTGTTATACACCATATGTCTTTTTCCATCAAAAAATTTTATTGAAGTATATCATTCATTCATGAGCATGCATAAGCAATAAGTATAGAGTATAAGTTATTAATTTACAAAAGAAACATGCATATCATCATTTAGAGCTCCTTTTTATCACCCCACCACCAACACCCTGCAATGTTATTAAACATTTTCTACTAATTGTGAAAGCGCATCAACAAAAAATTACTAACAATAGTTCATACCTTCTATTTGGTGTATTTTCCCCCCAACCCATCCAATTATTAACACCCTGTGTTAGTATTATATATTTGGTATAGCTCATGAGAGAATGTCCTCATATTTGTCTTGTTAACCACAATCCATTTTCCACCACAGGATTCACTGTTATACCATCCCATGCTTTGTACAATCCATTCAAAGTATATATTCAGTGGCTTTCATTTTCAGCATAGAGTTGTGCTGTCATCCCCTCAGTCAATTTTAGAACATTTTCGTTACTCTAAATGGAAAACCCTATACAGCAGACTACCCCTTTCAGCTCTAGGACTTCCCAAGTCCATATTCTTTTTCTATCTGTTTCCCCATGGCTGCCTTCCCATAGTCATGAAAGGACAATCTGGCCTGGTCCCAGTCTGAGTCAGTGCCCTGCGCCCTTCCTCTACATCTGTCTAGGCCAGGATCTGGCCCTGGCCCCAGCACAGCAATGCTGAGTCATGCTGAGTTATTCAGAGGCTTAGGGTGTGCAGCCAGATGTTTTCATCTCTGCGGTGATGACTGCTATCTTGGTTTCCAGCAAGAGGCTTATAGGACAGATGGTAGAAAAAGGAAAAGTTGACTGCCTGACTCTATCTACACTCTAACCAGCATGATGTGAAAGGAGTCCCTGAAAAGGATGTGATAAGTCCTAGAATATATTTTCTTCTAATTTAAAAATTATTTCTGGTTGTCCCATTAGATGTCATAAGATGTTCGGTTATTATGCAACAAATATTCATCTTGCAAATTATACAATGGAGATAAGTCAGCCTCTCTTTTTAATTTGTTTTAAATTTCCCCTGTTGTATAATTCCTTATGTCATTTCACATTTCTGAAATGTCTTGTTGCAACCATTAACTCCGATAGAAGCCAACTCAAAATCACATTCTCTGGCAGGCATTCTCTGATTAAAGGAGGCCATCTCCCTTAACGTCCTGAATATTTCTTTCTCTAGGAACTCTCTCTGCTCATCTTGTTTTTCTTCCCTTTGTGGGCCCTGTTAGCCTTCTCCAATAAGGGTATCTATGTTATATAAAGAGATCATGTAACCCAATGATAAAAAGACAAGGAACCCCATTTAAAAATGGGCAAAAGACTTGAATAGACATTTCTCTAAAGAGGAAATCCAAATGGCAAAAAGCACATGAAAAGATGTTCAACATCATTAGCTATTAGGGAAATGCAAAGCAAACTACACTGAGATATCATTTCATACCCTGTAAAATAGTCATTATTACAAAAAAAACAGAAAACTATAAGTGCTGGAGAGGATTTGGGGAAAGAGGAACACACCACTGTTGGTGGGAATGTAAAATGTGCAGCCTCTGTGGAAGAATCTGGTGGTTCTTCAAGAAACTAAATACAGAACTGCCATATGATCCAGCAATCCTGTTAAATTTCCACATCAGTGTTCATAGTAGCATTAATCACAGATGTTAAAATATAGAACCAACCCAAGAGTTCATCAACCAATGACTGGGTAAACAAAATTTGGTAAATACATACAATGAAATAATATTCAGCTGTAAGAAGAAATAAATCAGGATGCATATGTGACGTGGTTGAAACTTGAGGACATTATGTTGAGTGAAATAAGTAAGACACAAAAAGACAAATGTTGTATGTTCTCATTAATATGAACTAAAGTGATGAGTAAACCTTAGGATGTAAACTTTAGAGAATAAGTTACTGGGAAATTGAACGTTGGTTAAGAATGGGAACTGATGCTTAATGTATATAGAATTTATAATTAAGTTTATTATAAATATGTACAAACGAATAGAGTTGATGGTAACAAAATATAGTGGGTATTAATATAACTAACTGCTGATTTGTCGGTGTGATTATTGTTGGAAGAGGTGGTCTAGGGTGTCATATTTCAATTGAAAGGAAGCTAGAGAATAATGTAAGGACTATGTAACAGTGATTTCAATGGTGGGTAAAGATTGTGGTTATTAGGGTAAGAATGTTCTTCTTTTACAAAGTGTGAAAGATATGGTGATACACTGGAAATTACAGCTAATATAATTTATGAATTATAGTTAACAGTAATATTGTAATATTTTTGTAGAAATGGCAAAGAAGGTATTATATCAATTTTAAGGGACAACAATAGGGGGTTATGAAGAGGGTATGAGATTTTTCCTCTTGAAGTAATGAAAATTTTCTGAAATTGACTGAGGTAATGGTAGCACAACTCTGTGATGAATAACTATACCCACTGAATGGATTGTACAAGGCATGGGACTGTATAACACAATCAATCCTGTGGTGCAAGATGGACTGTGGTTAGCCGAACAAATATGAGAACATTCTTTTATGAACTATAACAAGTATATAATACTAATATAGGGTGTCAACACTAATATTGGATGGTTTAGGGGGAAAATACACTAAATGTAAGATATTGGCTATAGTTAGGAGTAATGTTTTGTTGATGCTCTTTCATAGTTTGTAATAAGTATTTGACAACAATGCATGTTGGTGGTAGGATAATGTATGGGATTCCTGTATGATGATATGCATGTTTTAGTAATTCATATGAATGAATGATAGACCTCAATTTTAAAAAGTTAAAAAAAGAGAGACAGATTACTTTAACTGACCCATGAAGACAAATTCATAATTCATTACCGGATTGAGCAAGTTAGAAGCTGGTGAATAAATGGACTTTTCAGTTTACTTGGCTCTAATAGCACAGAGAGAAGATTTAAGGATGCCATGCTAAACTTCCTTCTTCATTCAGGTATATATATATGTCTACAAAGAGAAGCAAACTATATGATACATGTATAACATTAATATAGACATTAAGAAAGTAAATATACACAGAGAATGTTTGTATTGATGGTAAAACATGGAGAGGTATGTGGTATAAATAACTATGATAGAGGCAGGAGTAAGAGCAATTTAAATCACAGATTAGGTAGGTCATGGAAAATAAATTCTGAGGACCAGAGACACTAGCATAGGATGGGTTGAGGAGATGCCTAAGAAGTGATAAGCTGAGTGTTGTGCCTAAAGAACAAGAGAATGTTTCCTTCCTTCACAGGATGAGTAAATACATCTAGCTTGATTGTTGTGGGCACAGGTTGAGGACCAGAGTGTCTTGGTTTGACTTTTTGTTTGGGAAAGTTAAATAATTTCTCTGAGTTTTTCATCATATACAAAATGGGAGTAATGATAACACTTCTCTCACATTTTTTGTGACGACTGAAGGACATATCACATATAAACTAATTAAAAGTATTATAAACACATTAAGTATTCAAGAAATAACTGTAATTATTATTATTGCTATCATTATTTTTTCTCATCATTGGCTGTGTCCCAGACATTGTGCTAGGCATAAAACATGCAGAGAAAAATGACACAGATCAAGGAATTCTGGGTAATGCCATATGGTAACTGAATGAATTATGTGAATAGACATAGTGGGGAAAACAAGGGCATTCAAGAGACAATTTGAGAAGACCCTTTCATTCCATGCCAAATTATGACAATGTTACCTTGTAGGAAAAGCAGGAGGAAAGGAAGATTTGATATTTTAAGCTGATGAATAGGTTCACATCTGTGGAAAAGAAAGATAATTTTAGCAGCAAAATGAGAGATGGCCAGGTGTTATTCATTCATTTGTTCAGCAAATCAGTGTTGGTATCAGGTTTTGTGTTAGACTCTAGTTTACTATAATAAGTGTGAATATAGCAGTGCCACTTGACTTAGGGAATATATGTATTATGGGAATCAGGTGAGTCAGTCAGGTAAAAAGATAAATTCTACTGAAAAATAGTAAATGCTTTGATGGAGAAACAATCTTGGGAGCCTTGAGAATGAAGCAAGTCATTCTGCTGTTTGCTGACCAAAGGAATAAGTAAATGGTTAATGATCTGGGGCAAGAAGTTGAGGCAAGAGATGATGTCAGTAGGTAATTACAATAGTGTGGTGTTAGATACGATGGGGTCTTAAGTCAGAACCTGGAGAACGGGTAAGGAAAGAAGCCCTCTTTTATCAAGGCCCAAGATAGCCTGGTGTGGTCTAGTGGAAAATGGAATGAAAATATAGGCACTTGGGATTCCTGCTAGAATCCAGCCTTGGGAAGTAATAGCTGAATTAATGAAAATGGAAGATTCAGAAGCAAGAAAGTCCTGAAGATGATGACTCTGAAACAGACAAAGCTGGATTTGATTTCCCTCTCTACCTCATTCATCCCCTCCATTTTGAAGCCAGGACTCTGAAGAGTTGTGATCAACAAGGACCTTGGCAAAATTCAACATGAAGACTCTGTGTCTAATCTCAAAACCTTCACAGTGACACATGCTCACCCCAGAAATTAACCCACATGAACACAGATACATATTATAGTCTGATATCCAATCTTTCACAAAATTCTCTTTGCTTTAAAATGTATTTAAAAATTTACCCACTGGATGATCATTTACTACCACTTCCATTGCAAACACCCTTGTCCAAGCTACTATCACATCCCCCTATATTATTTCTGTAAATTCATAACTTGCCTTTCTGCTTCTACCACTGCCTCCCTACAGTTTCTTCTCAATATAGCAACCAAAGTAATGTTTTTAACATGTTAGTTATGTATCTCTTTGTTTGGAGCCCTCTGAGAGTTTTCTATTTTGCCCATAATAAAGCCAAAATTCTTACAATTTTCAACAAAAAACAATGAACACCTATTGTGTTTAATAACATTTTTTTTACATACTATGATACACATAGTATGCCCCTAATTTTATAGAATAGTACCCCTGTGTTCAAATTTCCTATTCTTTCCATAAGTTATTCTGTTCCTACATTGGCCTTATTGGCATTCCCTGAAAATTCTAAGTATGCTCCCATTTTAGGATATTTGTTCTGACATTTCTCTTTGCCTTAAACACTTCATTATAATTTCATATGAATAGCTTCTTTGTTATCTATTGTTGCCCTCTCAAATGTCAACTTCTGGTGAAACTTCCCTGGTGCATGATTTTTCAAAAGCAATACCCTTCCACCCTTGCCCCCATAGCACTCTATCATCCATAATACTTAACATCCTTGGACACATATCATATATTTTTTCCTTGAGTATTTGTTTGTTGTCTGACTGCTTCTACTATCAACTCCATGAAAACAGTAATTTTTTCATCACTAGCTTCCTAGCGCTAATTAAGTGAATCTAAAGCCCAATGCACTAACAACTATAAGTTTAAAGACATATACCCACAAACTCACTGTTACACACAGAAAGGTATTGGTAGGGTAACACTGCAAGTGGTAAGGTTAACTAGAATTAGGCTGGCCTCAGCAGGCAGGATTTTGTTCTGGTTATTGAATTCCAGGCCCTGGCCTATTTGATTTGGTTTTTTTTGTTGTTTTTTTTTTTCTTGCCAAGTATTTTATTTTCACACTCTGTTTCTTTGTTACAGGTTGGGGGCGGAGGAAGTGATGGATGAGAAAGCCCCTTACAAAATGTAAAGCAATAGCATTGTGCCCATATTTTTGTATCTCTTAGCATTAATCCAATCATCATACAGATTCTGGTCATTATTAAACATAATGTTTCATGTAAAGTATGCTTTCTTCCAACTCAGCCCTTTAGTATCTTACCCCAGATTTAACCATTATTCAGTGTTTCTTTTTATTCTTCCAAAAATGTTTGAAGATACTGCAGATCTGTATGTGTGTGTGTATTTGTGTGTGTGCTTGTAGCACACACTGCTCCATTCCTTCTGGCTTGGCCTCCATGGGTTCCGGAATGTCAAGCTGGCCATGTGCAGGATGGGAATGCCTTTTAAATGTGAAGGAAATAATTTTCATATCCATGAAGGTCATCGGGCCCTGGAGGATCAACGACTCCTGGCACTGAGAAAAGTCCCCAAAGGGGTGGTCCTCCAAGACTCAGAATAAACAGTTGAAGGCATGGTATTACACTGTAGAATTATTGTGACTCTAGTAGAAAAATTGTATCATTGATGTGGAGACCATGGCCATAGGAGTTGCGTCTGAAACCAGGTTATTTATATTCTCAACCATTGCATCTCTGAACAGCTTTTGCTGGGATGTGTATAACAGGTCCCACTCTTCCTGGGTGAAGTCTACAGCCACATCCTTGAAGGTCACATACTCCTGTGATTGCATGATTGCATTATCAATACCTTAGCTGGCATCTACCTTCCTCTGGATTTTCACTCACAATGAGATGAGCAGAAGGTAGCATAAGCTGCTATTTTTCTCTCTCTTCAATTCAGCATTTGTGAAGTCCCCCAGTCTCAGCCATTCTCCAGAGACTCCTGGCCTATTTGATTTGAAGGCAACACTGGCTCTTGAAGATTTATTCCAGCCCCATTTAAAAGGCACAGGACAAAAAAAAAAAAAAAACTAATGTATTTATTTATATGTATTTATTTATTAATTTACATTGATATTTCTAACAGGAACACTTAGGTCTTTGTGAGCAATAAATTCTTTCCTTATCAATTATGTAAAAAGTGGAGGAAATAAACTGTGCCAAGGCAGGTGGTCTGATGAAATTATGCCACTAAAATAATCACCATACCAGTGGGGGCAGAAATAGCTTATTTGTTCATTTCCATTGGAAGGATATACTTGGCTTGAATATCAATATTATATAAGGCTCAAAATATCTCTGGCCTCTAAGGCAAAAAATCAATCTTCTTTCTTCCATGTTTTTCTGGTTAACCACATCCCTAATGGATAACATTTCTCTATATAAATATTTCTCTATATAAATGAGGACTCTATTAGATTATAGTCAAGAGCTTCTGACCGAGGGGTCATTCTGTCTCACAGGTGACTTCAAGTCTTTCTCTTGCTCTCTTTTATTCACTTGAAAAAAATGTCAGATTTGAAGAAAATAATTTATTTCCCTACTTGCCAGAGCTTTTCAGATTATCTCCTCACTGTAGCCTTCACATTTTGACAATACTCACATGTGTACCAACACATGTAACTGTTGGTAAGCTGCCAATGGAGAGATGAAACTCTGAGAAAATAAAATGGGGGCATATTGATCAGGCATTTTTGAACAACTGATCATGCAGAGCCCTCAAGCACTAACCCACAGTTCTTTCAATTTATCTACTTGTGTTGGAACCAGAGATGGGTCTTAGAAGCAGTAGGAGTACTAATTCTTTCACCGTTTTTAGCAAAGCCCCTCTCCCACCAACAACTCTGTGCTGTCCTGAGCCCTCATCTATTCCCACAACTTCTGCCCCCACCTAACAATCACTAGCCCAAGTCCCCAGAAAAAGAACACTGTGTCTGCCATCCTCTGTTGATTAAAAACAAAACAAATAAAATAAATAACAATAACAGAAAAAAAAACACCTACGAACAAACAACCAAACACAAAAGCAAAACAAACAGAAAAAGGCTGGGATGCTGGGGACTGAATGAGGATAGAGTTGGGAGGAGAGTTCCAGCATCCTGAAAATTGATCTGGGAACTTAAAAAAAAAGCTGTTTCTTTCCCTGATACCTGAGACTGGTAAAAGTCGGGGCTGCAGAAATTTGGTTTCAGAAGGATCCCTGAAGAGTGAGCAAGGGATAAAAACCTGTGTTCTGCTAATGTCTCATGGTGGATGATCTTGTTAATGGATGAGGTCTAACCACAGTCATTACTACTTCCACTTAAAACCTGCTGACTTGCCAAACTTCAAATTTATCCTCCTTCTGGGAAATGTAAAATCATTTACTCAGGAAATATGCTAGGCTATCTTCAATATGGAATACCAAAAGTACTAAGACCAGCATGCTTATATAAGAAATAGAATAACATTTTTTTTTTAAGAATTTAAACAACATTAAAACCAAGTTAACAGCAGAGCTAGAATTTTAGCATGGATGTGCATATTTTCAATCATTTATGGAAATAAAATTCTAAGTTTTGCACCAAGGAAAGTCCTATTTTAATCAATCTTAGTAGAAATGTAAATACTGAGTTCATGCATGCTTCAGATATGCTGCATTAGTTCTCAGGTAACAGCAATGAGATTTGACCCAATGACCTGTGGTAGTACAGTAAACTGAAGGGAAGGAAGATTAGAAAGCCCTAGCTCTCATAATGATGTGGTTCCTTCCAGCTATTTCAGAATACTTTTATGTCTACGGTGTTCTCAGTTCACAGAATGTATTAGGCAATATTATTTAAAATAAAAAGAAAAATCAAGAATTTTCCTGAATTTGGATTATGAAAATAAGCAAAGCAACCTTTCTATTCAAGATTAAAAGTAAGTAAAAAATAAACAAGAAAGTAAACTACATTTCATAGGAAAATTGAGAAGTTATGACATTTCTAGGTTGTCAGGCTCAAAAGCTTTAACCCACAAGATCCAACATATAGAAGAGTAGAATACCTGACTGGTTGTGGTTATAGATTTCCACTCCTTCTTTCCAGATGCTTCATCTTAACTAACAGTCACACATTTCTGTAGCTATGTTTTAGGCACAGGGGTGGTCAGAGGACAGTCTAACCATAAATGTTTGGCCTCTAAGTTGCCAGGGAAGAGAATGAACTCCCCCTTGGCTCAGACTCACCAAAAACCATTGTCATAGGTGAGGCAGAGGCAAGTGTATAGAAATTGGCAATGCTGTCTAATCACTAGTTGTGATCTATTCTCGTATTCTTTGCAATCAGAAGAGAGAATGTTCATAGGCTTCTTCCCTGGCAGCCATCAATATTTCTTGCTACTTGTGGTATATTCCAAGCTAATGCACAACCTAATAGAAACATTTTATCGGATCCAGACTATTTAAACTATGAAGATATAATTCAGACATAATGAAAGCTGAGTTATTTATATCTATAATCAAGATTTAATTTATATCTCTAATCAAGAATCTTAAGCAGCTTTCCCTCCCCTTAGTGGTTTACAAATTTTATTCATAATTCTCTTTCTCTTTTGAAATTGAACAACTCATTTGTGGAAAAGAATGACTATGAAGTAGTTTTTTCTAATATAATTCTTTGAAAAATATATGGTCAAGGGGCTACTTTACATACTAATAATCTGATTTACATTATCTTCTACACTAACAGCTCCTAAAGATAACACAATAATTTACTCTTGAGATTAATATACTTGTCATAAATTATCAAGCTTTAAGAGAATATTTGATTTTCCCCTATAGAAAATAAATATCTTATACATCTTAAAACCTTCCACAGGAATTATAAAAATATAAGTACTATAGAAAACCCTAAAAGACAAGAATTAATCTTTATCAAATTTGGCAGTATTTTTAAAGTACTTTTCATTTAACTACTTCAAAACATACATGCTGCGGGTTTTATTTATTTTTACCAAATAGGTAATAAATGAATATTCTTACTGTTTAATTTTTCTGATCTGTCCTGGTTAACCATGTCGCTTATGTCTCTAAACTTTGGGCTTTTTGTTCAGGAAAAGGAGATAAACATTTCTTCATGTTATTTCACAGAATAAAGAAATGCTTCAAAATGAGCAGCTTGTCTAATTTAGCGTGAACCACAAAATACCTAAGCAATAATGAGACCAGCTGATGTAAGAAGCAGCACTTGTAAGTCTTGTACTGAGCCACAGAGAGGCTGCCTGTCCAGCCTGTAAACATGCTTGAAACTCTTTACTATGAGGGAACAGGGATGGGCCATATCCTTAGAGGCAAGCAGTTCTGGTCTCAAAGATTGTAACTTGAGGAGGAGATATGGGTCCTGCAATTGGACAGAGGGAGAGAATTAAGCCCATACTCTGAATCTGTGAGAAGATTCTCAAGGACAGAAGGAGGACAGTGCTCACCCACAGGGCATGATAAAGGTGGTGAACACACCCTGCTTCAGAGAAAGGCTTGTTCTCCAAACTCTTGGCCTTGAAAGGCCTGCACCTTATTCCTGGATCTTGACTATGCCTGTCCCTAATACCCAAGGTGATATCGTCACCCTGTGGATATGAGGAATTCCTGCCTTGGAAACCCAGAGCTCTGTCTCTATTGACTAGAAAACTCTCATTTACTCAAGGGCTTGAAGCCAGCTGCTTCATATTCATTCATAGATCTGCTGCAGTAATCAAACATCTTCTTTCTTGCCCTAGAATCCTGTCTTCCTGGTTTATATAATCTAGCCCAGTGAAGTTTAATTGGAAAGGGAAAAAAAAATGCCTTTATTTTCATTAATTTCTAATTGAAATTTAGCATTTCTTTCCATTTTTAATGGGGGCAACAGACTAGTATGATATTTGCAAAACCTGTTGTCTAGTCGTAGAAATCACAGGTCTTTTTAATATTATGCTATAATTATAAACAAAATTTATTCCTAACCCAGAAATCTTCTCTACAAAGATAGAAGAAAAATAAACAGTTTTATTATTGAATAGGCATTAAACAAGAATATGATGCATCATAGCAATCTGTAAAGCGATTGCAAGGATAAAAAGAGAGTTGACGTTTTTTATGAGGCTACACAGAAACAACCTATTACATACACACTCTCACAATATTTCAGCAGTTAAGTTTATAATTTGGAAAGAGTAGCCCCTTGAGAGTTATGTTAATCTTACCCCAGCAATCTGGGAGATAAGAGGCTATATCTTCCTTGATTATATTTCAAAAGAACAAAGACAGAACTTATAAGTTTTCTAAAGAAAATATTTAGAAAAGGAAAGGAGGAGGAAGTCTCTTCTTTTATATTGAACAGGAAAAATTAAGCCGTCATATATATAAAAAATTACACACCTAACTTTTAGGGCAGTTTTAGGTTTTCAGAAAAGTTGCACAAAAAGTGCACAGAGTTTCCATATAGCCCGAACCCCCATACACAGTTTCCCCTATTGTTAACATCTTGCCTCAATGTGGTACATTTGTGACAATTGACAAACCAAAATCAATAAATTATTAGTAACTAAAGTCCATAGTTTACATTAGGGGTCACTCTTTGCATCTTGAGTTCTGTGGGTTTTCTTTTTCTTTTTTTTTTAATTTTTAAATTTGTGTTTGCCCTTTACCTGGAGTAAAACCAATTTGGAGAAAGTAGTTAAAACAGATGGAGACTTCTGTTATCATAGAATCATGTAAAGATTTTGCAAGTCATCATTCACCTCCTGACAACAAGGAAAAAACTGAACAGATAAATTCAACACTTTTCTTGGCCACATGGGGATCTGAGGTTGCAGGGCAAACTCTACCCCAAAATCTGGTGAGACTACAGCAGTTAGGCAGACACAGTTGAGATGTGCTTACTGGGACCAGGAATTGCAGAAGCTATGAAATGGTAGGAACACCTACTGGTAACTTTTTTTAACAAATTAATTTTATTGGTACATATTAATAAAGCTTAAATCCATCCAAAGTATATAATGAATGGTATTAGGTGTAATCATATATTTGTGCATTATCACTTCAATGAATTGTTGGAGGCTGGATATGAACTAAGATAAGTGAGAATCTTCTGAGAGCTGCAGTCTTGGTGGAAGAAATGAGGGATGCTTGGAGGCTTATACCTCCAGGAACCCCATCAGTTTCTCTTGGTGAAAAGCCACTAAAGAGCCCCTCCTAGTTCTAGGGGGGTTGGGGGGAGTAACCATTTTGAAATAAACCCGGAGCATTCTTAACAAAGGCCTGCTCTCCAGGAAAAATGACTTTACCATTACCTTATCCCAGCTGGGGACAAGAGCATTCAACCAACTCCAGCTCCCGCCAGTGTTCTGGTCTCACCTAAGGGTATATAAAGAAGCAGAAAATTACTTGTGAAGGTCACAGATTTAATCTTAAGATTATAGAATTTTTTTCCTCCCTCACTATTATCACCACATCAAAAGGACTGCAATAGAGTAAGAGTGAATTGCAGGTGAAAGAAGTGCAAGATAAAGACTCTAAGGATTTCTTAGGAAAGCTCAAATACAACAGGGGAGGAAAAAATCTACAGGTACAACAAACATTAAACACAGTCCAGCTCCTAGCCAGATTAACATATCAATTTACCTGCTCTTCAGTTTAGTTTCAAATAGTGGGTTAAAAATAAATTCAGTTTCCTCAGCTATCTCTGGCAAGAAGGAGTATAAGTAGGTCAGGACATAAAAGCAAGGGAGTCTAGGCAATTCCCCCAAAATAGACAACTCCCCCAGAGATTACAGAGAAATAGACAAAGAGAGGTTTCCCCGGAAATACTGGATGTCATCTTGTTCTGCTTCTCTCTAGGGAATCACCCCTGGTGTTGTAATTTGGGATTAATCCCTGAGTTTCATTGTAAATACCTTGTTACCCTGTTAAGCTTCCAAATATATCTATGTACAGATCTTGTCTCTCTGGGAAGACTAAAATTCAGAGGATTTACTTAGAATTAGCTGAGAGTCTGTGTCATCATATGTGATTTTTTTCTTGACACTGTACTTGCCACTGTCAACATCCTTAAACCAACCATTACATCTATTTTGACTAGAACATATTTCCTATCTTGGCTTTGACTCTCTCTATAGGTCTTTCTTAGAGCAGTGGAATTGGATGTATGGATGTCAACCTAAAATATAGCACAGGTAGAGAGAAGGATGATATAAAGTGGAATGAAAAAAATTTTGTTAATGGTGGAAGAGTAGCCAACAAGGAAAGGGTGTCTGCGGAGCTAGTGCACACTATCACAGGGTCAGTGTACATTCTTCACTGATGACCCTCCACTGACCTAGCTCCACCCCTGAAGGACACAGCTCAGCCTTGACCAATCACTGCAAAGTAACAGTGTAACAAGAGGCCAGAATGTCCACAGTGAAGAATAAAAGGCCACACCTTTTAGAAGTAGCACAGACTTGCTTCTGACACCACTGTATCACCAGCAAGCTCTCTGAATCTTCGTCATGGTGCATTTTACTGCAGAAGAGAAGGCCGCTGTGGCTAACCTGTGGGGCAAGGTGAATGTGGAGGAGACCGGAGGCGAAGCCCTGGGCAGGTAGGCATTGGGTCTCAATGCAGAAGAAAGTAAGGAGAATATAAATAAGCCTGGAAATTTGACAACAAATATCCTCTAGATTTCTGAGTACCTGATTTCCCATTTGCTTTGGTCTCATCTCATAGGCTTCTGGTTGTCTACCCCTGGACCCAGAGGTTTTTTGACAACTTTGGTAACCTGTCCTCTCCCTCTGCAATCATGGGCAACCCCAAGGTCAAGGCACATGGCAAAAAGGTGCTGAGCTCCTTTGGAGAGGCTATTAAGCATATGGATGATCTCAAAACCACCTTCGCTAAGCTGAGTGAGTTGCACTGTGATAAGCTGCATGTGGATCCTGAGAACTTCCGGGTAAGTGCAGGAGATGCTCATGTGCTCATGTTTGATTTTTACTTTGGGGCAACAATGGAAATGTAGTCTTTGATTATTCTGAAATAATGGGTCAAGTTCAGTGTTGGGAAGACAGATCTCCATTCGGCATAATCAACACCAACTAGTTTCAGAATTTGGAAACATTAAGGGGCTACTGTGAGCCTGATTTTGTTTAAAACTTTTTAGGAGCTTTTGCCAATACTAGATGCATTTATACTGGAGAGTATTGGAGAATAGCAGACTTGTATATGGAAAAATAGAATTTGACTATTCAAAGATGAAGACCTATATCAAGGAAAGAATAAGTCTTATTTTGTCTAAGTATTGAAGAATGAGTTGTAGAAAAAATTGAGATGGATTTTCTCAAAAAAAAATACAACACAATTTCCTAAAATATATTGAATTCTCTGTCACAACTGTGTCCAAGTAGAGGCTTCTTCCTGCATTGGTTGGGGACTTTAACTAAACACCATCTGAGAAACTTTGCAGCACTGAAATCCTATGATTATAGGAGTGAGCCAAACGGTATATGAGTGAAGCACGTGAATAAAATGGTGAAATGGGGAGAGAGAGTGTGAATATATGTAGGAAGAATGCTGGATGGACTGTTCATAAAAATAAAATTGAACCTAGGGTCTAACCAATTTGAGTGTATGGGATAGGTACAGCCCTTGGAGCAGTCTGAGGCAAGGAGTTGGTAGACAGAATAGGTATTTAGCCTTTTTTTTTTTTCCTGAAAATTCATTTTGGAAACTTCTCTTCATCAAACTTATGTGCTGTTTGTCTTTTCCCTAACAGCTTCTGGGCAATGTGATGGTGGTTGTTCTGGCTTCTCATTTTGGCAAGGAATTCAGTCCTGATGTGCAAGCTGCTTGGCAGAAGCTCGTGGCTGGTGTTGCTAATGCTCTTGCCCACAAGTACCACTGAGTCCCCATTCACTTCATCCTGCAGCCCTAGCCCTCCTTCTGCACATGTGTCTAGTGTGGCCTTAAGAGAACAGCCTCTGTTTAATAAAGTGCATTCTATTCAGTAAGCAGTAATTAGTATTTTATTTTCTCTGTATTTTAATTTTGTTTTAAAGGAGAAGGGGTTCATTGGCTGAGGGGTGGGAAAAAACATATGAATAAACAAGAGCTCTTTGGAGGAGGGTTTGGGTTTTCATCAAAGGAAGATAGAAGTTGTTTCTAGAGGGCCGGAGAGCTTACCATGATGGAGAAAAAGTTTTCTAGGGTGTGGAAAAATCTTCAGTTAAGTGGAAACGAACTTGGGGAGCAGTGTGACAAAAAGTTATTCTAGAGAAAGGAAGGAAATGGTAAGTAGTGTCTGAGAAAGAAGAGAGCAGATTTGTGGTTTTTAAAAAAATCAATCAATCAATAAAAACAAAAGTTTTGTAGGGATCCCAGGTCTATGCTACAGTACTCTTTCAACTTGTACTAAAGTATATTTTTAAGCAGCTAACATGTCAGAATGCTTGTGAAGTTAATTTAGAGACAAGAGAGATAAGAGATTGCTTTAGAGGCTAGGAGATTTCCAGAAAATATTCCTGTGAAACAATAGCAAACCTGCTCTTCCTTAATCAGTTCTATTGAATCATTGGGAGACAAGGCTAAGACATAATAAATTTCATTAGGATGTTAAGTGACTCAAGGAATAGGATTTGGGGGGAAGATAATTTCTTAGTTACCTAAAGAAAAAAACATGCAAGCGTCAAGCATGGTGACAACGAAATGGTGGGCAGAAGAGACACACAATCCTTTACCAACAAAGATCTAGATCTAGGTCTATCCACACCCACCTTCTCTGGACACAGAAAAACCAGTCATGGGTAAAAATGAACTGGTGCAGAAGGCCAAACTGGCTGAGCAGGCTAAGAAATTTGATAACATGACAGCTTGCTTGAAGTCTGTTAACAGAACAAGGAGCTGAATTATCCAATGAGGAGAGGAATCTTCTCTCAGTTGCATATAAAAATGTTGTAGGAGCTTATAGGTCATCTAGCTAGGTCATCTGTCAAGTACTGACAGAAGGTGCTGAGAAAAAATAGTAGATGGCTCAAGAATACAGAATGAAAATTGATATTGATCTCAGAGATACCTGCAGTGATTTACTGTTTGTTTTGGAAAAGTTGTTTATCCCCAAGGCATCACAGATAGAGAGCAAAGTCTTCTATTTGAAAATGAAAGGGGACTAGTATTGTTAATTGGCTGGGTTACTGCTGATGATGGCAAGAAAGAGATTGTGGATCAGTCACAACAAGCATATCAAGAAGCATTTGAAATCAGCAAAAAGGAAATGCAACCAATGCACCCTATCAGATTTGGTCTGGCCTTTAACTTTTCTGTGTTCTATTACGAGATTCTGAACTCCCCAGAGAAAGTCTGCTCTCTTGCAAAGAGAGGGTGGTTTTGATGAAACCACAGCTGTATTTCATATATTAAGAGAAGAGCCACACAAAGACAGCATGCTAATAATGCAATTACTGGAGACAACTTGACATTGTGGACATTTGATACCCAAGGAGGTGAAGCTGAAGCAGAAGAAGGAGGGGAAAATTAACTGGCCTTCCAACTTTTGTCTGCCTTATTCTAACATTTTCACAGTAGGCCATTTGTCATCCATGCTGTCCCACAAATAGTTTTTTGTTTATAATTAATGACAGGCTTATGTTACTTCTATTGGAATTTCTGTATTTTCTATGTAGTTTTTATTTTTAATAATAGGGGAGTAGAGTCAGTTAACATTTAGGGAGCAATGTTTTCATCTTGAGGTGGTCAATATGGGGATGTGGAATTTTTATACAATTTGCAAATGTTTGGCTCAGTACTTTGGGTATATTTTGGCTTCACAAAGACCAGTGTTAAAAATGCTTTCCCAAAAACGCTTCCATATCTCATCTCTTCCTCCCATTCCCCACACCCAGCAGCCACCATGGCCGCTTTCTCCGAGACTTGGAGTTGTCCTGGGTGGTGCTGCAGGGACAATTACTGGACATTGTATGTCCTCCCGTGGCCCACTGGATGGAACATGGGAGAGTGTGGGCTATGATGTGGACCATTGACCATGAGGTGCACAGCGGTGCTCAGAGATGTATTCATCAAATGTAATGAATTTCTCATGATGATGGAGGAGATTGTAGCTATGGGGGGAGGAGTGGGGTGAGGGGGGTGGGGGGTATATGGGGACTTCATATTTTTTTTAATGCAATATTAAAAAAATAAAGAAAAAAAAAAGAAAAAAGAAAAAAAGTACATTGCATTTCAAACTGAAAAAAAAAATGCTTTCTCGTTTAAACAAAGAAAACTGCCTACATATTGATTTGTCCTGTTGGAGGCTAAAAGGGATAACTGATTCCAGTCACAAGTGTAGTTATTTGGGGTACTTTAAGGTTAGGAGCATTTTCTAACCTGTGGTAGAAATTGATGTCACATGAATATTACATGTTGAACCATGTCTATCTGTGGAATACACAATCTCAATGTGTACACCTTTAACTACAGTTGCAGAAGTGTCCTTTTAGATAAAGTTGGATCCAATTTACTTTGGAGAAGGGAGAAATAGTTCATATTCCATTATTTGTAATGTTACCTGGTATTTGCTTTCATTATTTTTGCTACACTCATTTTATTTTTATTTAAATTTTTATGCAACCTAAAAACAAATGTATAAGTAACAAGGCATTAAAAACAAGTTCCTTGATATCCAACATTTCATGTGTACCAAGCACAGTAGTAAAAAAAAAAATCCCCATGTATGTAACGTTTTTAGCTTTTTGCTTCTGTGATTTTTTGTTGCTGTTGTTGCTTGCTTAATCAGCAGACATGTGCTATAAAATTAGTTAACAGGTAAATATAACTTGATGATGGCTAGTTTTATTGAATGTCTTATGAAATTTTCTTAAACAACCCAAGCATAATTGTTAAGAACACATGTATTACGTTAATGTAAGTGGACTAAAAGTTTTATGAATGGACTTTTCAACCATATTCTCTACAACTTTTCATGTGGATTGGTCTTTTGGTTATGAACTTCTCTAAAAGAAATTGTGCATTTTTGGAAATTTATTCCTTATTCCCTTTTGGCAGCTAATGGACTTTTACCAGGTTTAAAAACAAAGTTTATCATAATGACAAATATGCTACTCATGTAATGACTGTTCTCAACCATGTTCCATTCTCCTTTCCTACCCTCCTTCCCCCTCAAAAAATCGGTTTTTATTGGGGAGCAGTCAATTGGATAAAAGTAATGTGTTCCATCTAAAGTTTTGGTATATGGCATAGTCTTAGAAAATCATGGCCCATCATGATGTTGGATAGCCTTAAATGTAAGCTTTGTGCTTCCACTTTTGGTTTTTAAGACTTTCTTGACACTCCTCTACACTGCCTTCAGCTTCGATCCTTTATTCTTTGTATTTTTCAGGTGAACAGGATTACCTTCCTTTTTTTTTTTTAATCCTTCTTCTGTCTCATCACCAACCATTTCTACTTGTTGGTCATGTGCCTGGAAAAAGGCCATATGATCTTTTTGGCTTTAGTCAATGTCTAAGATACTACACTACTTCCTTTGCTTACATTCCACTCTATTTCCCTCATCTTATTTCCTACAGCAAATCTCTCTTTAGTTAATGAGATTAAGTTTATCTCCCTTTAAGTGTAAGGTATCTTGAGTGGTCTGTCCTTGTCTGCCTTTAAATGCTTCCTCTTCCTCTAGTCTCTAAATAACAATGGGGCTAAGTAATACCAAAGGTCTCCCTATAGACAATTTTGTCCTTAACTTGCAGAAAACACCAAACAAAAATGCCCTTTTAAAAGAGGTGCATTTTATTTTTCTTTTAGAATGTAAGCACCTCAAGAGCAGTGAGAGGGAGTGGATGTAGCTCAAGTTCTTGAGTGCCTGCTTCCTCTGTATGGTCCCGGGTTTGATTTTTGGCACCTCCTAAAAGCGAACAAGCAAATGAGAAAAAACAGGTCTCATTGGGGAGCAGATGTAGTGCAGTGAATGCCTACTTCCATGTACAAGTCCTGGGTTCAATTCCCAGTATCTCCTAAAAAAAGCAAGAACAGTGTTTTCTGGTATATTCTATTTTGCTTAGTATACTGTAAATGCTCAATAAATATTGATGATAGGAAAAAATATATAGATATAAATAGTAGATCAAGATCAGATATTGCCAGTTTGACTACAAATTCATTGAAAACAAATCCATATTGAACATACTCACACACTTGTGCTGTGGTAACAGAGAAGTCGGGTGTACGTGGTATCAAAGGCCAGGACACAAGAACTCTGAGAAGGAAGATGGTTTATTTCGACTGGCTAGACTTGGTGGACTCCTGTCCTAATAAAAAACTGAGCTCTGAGTAGAATTTTGGATCCTTTTTATACAGACAACATAAGGGTGGGGAGTCAAATGGTGCTTTTATGAAAGAAAATGATTTTTGTTAGTTGTTTGTCTGAGTACCAGATAGGTTTTGAATTAACATATCCCCCACATTTCAGGTGAGCTTGAATTAGCATATCCTTCACATTCCAGGTGAGCTTGAATTAGCATATCCCCCACATTCCGGGTAAGTTTGAATTATTATCTTGCCCACATTCCATCCGGATACAACTTTGAATAAGCTTTCCATCCATATCTCCTCCAAATATTCAAAGCCCATAGGGCCTACACCACTCAACTGGATCTCCAGAGACTAGGCACACTTGGACACACACCTAGACAATTTTGAATTTATGCACAGGCTATATTAAACACCCCCTTTGAGGCCCTTTATTAAACTTTGGCATCACTATTGTCAGAGTCTCTCTGTACTTATTGGTATATATATAGAGTCATGCGATGGGCAGCTGTTTGCATTTTTACTATGCCATTTATCAGGGTGTGCATTCCGTTTATGATGAAATGGAGGAGGCAAGGAAGTAAGGTGCATCCTCCTACAAGGAGGGCAATTATTCCTTAGAAACTTGAAATTGTTTGCTATTGACTGCCAGCTTTCGAAGGGATTACTTAAATTCCAACCATTCCAGGTCTGCACTGGAACATGAGCAATTTTTACCATTTTGCTTGTATTTCATCAATAACCTTTCCAGTGTTGTCTAGCTGAAGGCAGCAGTTAGAGAGGTTGAATTTTCCACAAACTCCCCCTTCAGCTACCAGAAGGTAGTCTAGGGTGAGTTGGTTTTGATAGATAGCATTCCTGAATTGAGTTTACTGTTGGGCTAGTAAGTTTAGTGCATGGGCAGTTTCTTTAGTTATTATTTCTGCCATGGCTTGTAAGCAGATGATTCAGTTTAGCATATAGTTAGGGGTTTGATAACCCCAGATGTCATCTTCTGCCCAAGTTGATGGTCCATAGTATTGGATTATATACTCAGGGGGCCATTCTTCACCTTCCCAGGTAATGACAGCCCTTTTTTCTCTTATGTTTTGATATACTGGCTGGCTTACATATTTCTCTTCTGTTAAGGGAATAAGGAAGAAGGAAGATTTAATTGTAATGAGCATACAGGTACCACCCAGTTTTGGGGAGATTCTTGGTATGCAACCTTTCCACAAATCATTTGGGGCAGTAAAGGGGCCCTTTGTGGTGGAGTTCCACACTGCGATTAATTTGGGAAAAGTACAATTTATGAGAATGAGTTCAGATTCATTCTGTGTTCCCCAAGGCTCTGTTGTATTGGTGGTATAATTTTGGAATTTTCCCCTTGTTCATGTTAGGTTTCCAACAGATATAGAGGAGTTTAGGCAGGGCCTTGACAGAAGTTTGCAAGGACAACATACTATCTCAGGGAATAGCCGGGAGGCCAGTTTCATTATATGGTTGGTGGTAATTGTATTCTCTAATTTCCCAGGGCCATTGGTCTCCCATATTAGTACCTCCACATACATAGCATGAGGAACCATTTAAGGCTGCCCCTACTACTTCAGCTAGGTTTATGAAGAGGTTTTTCACTGCTTGTGGAATTGAAAAGGGCTTTTCTATTTCTTCATAGAAGGAGTGGGACACAGAATGGACTTTACTTGTGAGTGGGTATTCCCAATACCCAAACCACATGTAGGCTCCTGGGTCTATTCCTTTACCATCAATGTGGAGGCCCATCTCGACTCCCTGAGTCTGCCAGGATTCAGGTTTAAGGATGGTGAGATTTAAGAGGTTACAGTGACTGCATGACAGTTAGCCAGGACCATACCCTTGGTGAGGATGGCTATTTGTTTAGTTGTGTCTGTGTTCCAGGTGGCCCAGGTGACACAGGACTAGTAGGGGCAGTACGATGCATCTATGTATTTGCTCCAGAAGCCCCCTCCCCCTTGGGCTGCACTTTTCATTTCTGGAGCACACATATACTTTATTGTTATGAGTATGTCTGCTCCGAGCTGAGCCCTTCACAATCAGTGTTCCATGGTATTCCAGAGTCTATAACTTGACATGCGTCAAATAGGAGGGACACTCCTTGGTTCTGGCTAGTGACTGGGGTAGTTAAGTAGCTCCCCATTTTGATTAAGCACTCTTATTTCCCGTTTACAGGAGACTGTTGGGGATCTGGGGCCATAGCAGGTTATTTGTCCAGATGCATTACAGACACTATGGGAGATTCCCTGAAACTGACGGGTGGTTATCTGGCCCTTGCAGGTATAATGGCTATGATATACTAATGTGGTATTGACATAGGTCCCTGTATGCATCTTTTGAATACATGGCTCACACTCTGTGGTGTCAACCTGGGACCAGGGGAGGGTCAGGGCTCGGAGTAGGGAAAATAACCAAAGGGGCATTGTAAGTGGGATTAAACCAGATTCCTATTCTTCAGCTGTGTGTAGACCAGTCAGCTTCTGGGGTGTGACTGGATGAGGGCTTGGTGTTTTGTTCTTTTGCAAGTGAGTTTGGTTGTGTTGTGGGTATCTGGAATGCAGGTCCTGGGTTCTGGGGCAGCATACTTGACCCAGCTGTGGTGTATCCATAGGGTGATTTCAGCTACTTTAAACTGCACTGGGGGTGGATAAAATAACAAGAGAGGGTCTTTGCCATCGAGGGGTTAGTGGAACTGACTTCCAGTCTTTGACCCAGACTGTATCTCCCAGCCTGTGCAGGTGTATGGAGCTGCTTAAGCTAATGGGGACCCTTTCTGGGGCTTAGTGATACAGGTTTTGTAGGGTTTTTCCTAAACTGATCATTTGCTGAGCTGTTGATAAGTTTCTTCTTTCTCTGAGATCCCCTTCTATATTTCAGATTAAGGGGAAATCCTCCCAAACAGGATTTCATAAAGGGTAGGCTTAGCTTTTGGCTTGGGCTGGCTGAAACTTGGAGGAGAGCCCTTGAAAGTACTTGTACCCATGTTAGCCCAGTTTTCTGGCAAATCTTGGCAATATAAGTTTTTTTGTACAGTTCATTTGCTCTACTTTTCCTGAGCTTTGAGGATGGTAAGTAGTGTGCAGTTTCCATTCTTTTGAGTGATTTCGGAGATGAAGGTGGGTCTGTTGTCAGAGTGCATTGAGAGGGGTAGCCCATATCGAGGAATGATTTCCCTGAGGAGAACTTTGGCTACTTCTTCAGCTTTTTCTGTTTGAGTGGGTAAGGCTTCCACCCAGCCAGAAAAGGTGTAGACGAGGACTTGGAGATATTTATAGCTTCCAGATCATGGCATTTCAGTGAAATCAACTACTAGATCTTTAAGAGGCATACTACCGATTCTTTGGACTTCTGGGCTCCTGTGGGCTCCTGGCAAGGGTTATTTTTTGCACATGTCATGCACCGCTGGCACACGGCATGGGTGGTAGCAGCTAGATTTGGGTTGTAGAAGAATCTTTCTAACACTTCTTAAGATGGGTTCTTCCCAAGTGCATGTTCTCATGGTAGTCTTGAACTACAGTTGCAGCTAATATTTGTGGCACAACAATTCTGTGATTGGGCAATGTCCACTACCTGCTTGCTCCTTGTGTCCTGCTCTCAGAAAGTATCCACTTTCTTTCAGCTTGAATATATTGTGGTTCCCAGTGATTCAGAGACTGTGGGACCAGAGCAGGCAGTGTATACTGGGGTTTCTGATAATTAAGAGGTTAAGGAATGAGAGCAGTGGCCAGGTTTTCAGATAGGGATCCTTCCCATGCCATTCTTTTTGCCTCAGCATCTGCCTTCCAATTTCCTTGGGCGATGGGGCTGTGGCTTGTCTGGTGTCCCTTGCAGTGCATTACAGCCACTTTGATAGGCTCCCAAACTACTTCTAGTAGTTCCAGAATCTTTGTGCCATATTTAATGCTCTTTCCTCCTGAATTAACGGGTCCTTTTTATCCATATAAGGTATCTGTGCATGTAGGGTAAGGAAGGCATATTTGGAGTCTGTGTTGGTGTTAAATTTGGCTCTAGCCACAAGTTGCCGGGTTCAGGTGAGGGCAATGAGTTTGGCTTTCTGTGCTGATGTGTTATCCGGGAGATGCTGAGCCTCTACTGTGGTCTCAGATGTTACTACAGCGTATCATGTTCACTGATTGCTGCCCTGCATAAAGCAGTCCCATCCATGAAGAACTCCATGTCAGGATTTACCAGTGGCTGGTCTTGGAGGTCTAGCCAGCTGGATTATACTTTCTGCCACGTTTCCAGGCAGTTACGGGCTGGAACCCCTGGCTCCACGAGTAGCAGGGTGGCAGGATTTAGGGTTTTTACAAGTTCCAGTTGGATGGATGTATTTTCACATAATAGGGTTTGATATTTAACCAAGCAGCTGTTAGTAAGCCAGTGTATTCCTTTGCCTTCTAAGATTGTGTGGAACCCACATGATTATAGGCTGCCCAAGAGTTAATTTTATAGCTTCTAGTGTAAGCATGGCTGCAGCTGCTACAGCTTGCAGACACGAGGGTCTTCCCTGGGCTACAGTGTCCAGTTGCTTGGATAGATAGGCTATGGGTCTTTGCCAGCAACTGAGGTATTGAGAGTACTCCTACTGCAAAGCTTTGATGGTTATGAACATAGAGGTAGAACAGTTTATTGAGGTCTAGAAGCCTGAGGCTTTGTGCTTCCATTAGAGCTTGTTTGAGAGCAGTGAAAGCATTTTTCTGTGGGCTTTCCCAGAGCAGAGGATCACAATCTACCCCCTTTTTGGCCTCATATAAAGGGCGTGTGAGGACCCCAAAATTCAGGATCCAATTGAGGCAGAATCCTGCCGCTCTGAGGAACTCTCACAGCTACCAGTGGGTGTTGGGCTCAGGGAGACTGCAAATTGCTTTCTTTCTTTCAAGTCCCAATTCATGGTGCCCCTGCATTATTTTATAACCTAGATATTTGACCTGAGGTAGGCAGATTTGGGCTTTTTTCTTAGACAACCGATAGCCTTTTTGTTGTAGATGCATTAAAGGGAATGGGTTCCATCAGCACAGTCTTGGTAGGTGGGACTTCCAAGAATGAGGGCATCTACATATTGGAGGAGAAAACAGTTATGGCTTTCTGGTTTAAAGGATTTGGGATCGCGGCCAGGGCTTGTCCAAAAATTGTGGGTGCATTTTTAAATCCCTGGGGCAGTCATCTCCATATTAGCTGCTGCTTTTCACCTCAGTTCGGATTGTCCCACGTAAAGGTGAAAATCAGTTGGCTCCGGGGTGCTACACAGATGCAGAAGAAGGTCTGTATGATATAGGCATGAAAAGTAGATTGACGATGAGGGTATCAAGCTGAGAAGAGTATATGGATTAGAAACTGCAGAATGGAAAGTTATTACTGCCGAATTAACTGCTTATAAATCCTGGACTGGGTGGTAATCCCCATCAGCCTTTTTAACTGGGAAGAGCAGGGTATTCCATGGAGACTGGCATGGCTTTAATATGCCTTCATCCAACAACCTCCAAATATGCAGCCAGACTTTTCCTTGTGCTTTGCGTGGAACTGGATATTGCTTTTTGCTTACTGGACTGGCTGTGGGCTTTATTTCAATAATAATTGGAGGAATGTCATGTGCCATCCCTCTTGGGTTGCCCTCTGCCAATACTTCGGGCACATCTTCAAAGGGGAGTTGCATGGCCGTGGATTGGCCAATTTTGCTGAGACAAAACAGTCTCCATTCCTCCTGCAGAGGGAGGGTTAGCTCTATCTTTGGAGGGTTTTGTGGTCCCAGTGTCAGTGTGGTTTGCCCCATGGCATTAAAGATAATTTGAGTCTGCAATTTAGATAGCAGGTCTTGACCCAGGAGGGGGACTGGACACTCCAGGAGGTAAAGGAATCCATGAGTGACCTCCTTAACCCCAATATTACAGGTCCTAGCTTAGAGGAAGGGCCGTTCAGTACTTTTGTCAGTTGCCCCTACGATAGTGGCTTGTCTTTTTGATAGAGGCCCAACTGGCTTGGTCATTACACAATGCTGAGCCCCAGTGTCGACCATCATATATATGGTGCAGCCCCCAATTTGGACTCTGACCATAGGCTCCATGGGACCAAGAGAATAGGAGCCCAGTTTGTCCTAATAGTCTCTGTCAGAGACCTCTATTCCTGCCAGCCCATTGATCTGATTTGCAGGGATTTTTCCTGAACATTTACAAACCCAGGGTTTGGTTTGTGATGCCCCACTAGCTTTCCTGGCTAATGTTTGACTGTTTATATTTCATTGACAGGGTGGAGTGGCCTGCTGGGACACTCTTGCTTCCAATGCCTGTCCTCTTTGCAGCAAGCACCAGTGCCCACCCTAGGGGTAGGCCCTTCCCTCTCCTTGTGGCAGGAGCTTCCCAGTTTACTCTTCTTGACACAGGATTGGATTTTCTTACTACTGCCACTGCCAGAAGATCTGCCTCTTTTTTCATCCTCTGATTTTCTTCCTTCCTTGTTTCTACATCACAGTTGACAGAACTTAGTAGCTATTTCCATGAGGTGAGAAATGTTCATACGAGCAAACCTATCCAACTTCTGCAGCTTTTTTCATATGTCAACCTGTGATTCGGCAATGAATGCTGCATTGACCATGGTTTGGCTCTTGGGAGCATCTGGATAGAAGGGCGTATATACATGGAATGCTTTGCACACTTTCTCGTAGAATTGAGCCAGTCTCTCCTTGAGAGCCTGTAGGATTTGGGTGTTTTTTTTCCCCCATGTTTACTGCTTTCTGGCTCCCTGCTCTGAATCCTTCACCTAAGGCCCAATGGAAAGTTTCTAGTTGGTTGAGCCTGCTTGCGCTATTTGGCTCCCACAGGGGTTACTCCTCTGGGAACCGCAAGCCGGCATATTGGTCACTGTCCAAAGTTCCCTCAGGTGGGTGTTCTCTAAGCCAGGTTAGAGCCCCCTGCATGACAGGCATTCTTTCTTCAAAGTTTAATAAAGTCATTATAAGTTGTCAGTCCAGGTGGGTCAGTGGGTCTATATGATGGACTAGAAAAGGTCCATTATGACTTGAGGCTTCTCTGAGAATGGTGGGGTGTGGCTTTTCCAGTTAAAGAGATCTGTTGTGGTAAAGGGCTGATCAATGAATGTCTGGTTCACCCCCGAACCTGGCCATCTGCATCATAAAAATTTGGGGACTGGGCTTCACGAAGAGGTTATTGGGAGGCAGTCTTTTTCTGTTCCCTCTGCCCCTGGGTCTGAGTTGCTGGTTTTCAGTGGCTTCTTCCTGACTGATGATCTGCACTGCACTGCCAGGTGCAGAGGCACCTGGGCTGCATTTTCCAGTGCAGAAGGTGACATAGACAGCTGAGGAGATGGTAAAAGCAGCTGCAGGGATGGCATAGGGTTTTCTGGTGCAGATGGTGATAAAGGCAACTGTGGGAATGGTATAGATGCCCCCTCTGATGTGGATGGCAATAAAAGCAGTGGAAGGGATGGTGCGGGTGTCACAGTTCCCTGCACAGATGATGGCAATGAGGTACTGCTTAGGGAGACTTGCTCATTTTCTTTCCTTAGTACTACCGGAGTAGGAGCAATCGCATATGGTGATGGGAAGTCATTTTCGTTTTGCCCTTCTAAAATGGGTGGGTTGTTGGCACCAGACTTGGGGTGCACTTTCTCTGCACGGTGCTTGCTTGGTCTGGTCCCTAGGGCAGCACTCCTTGGTTTTTGTATTAGGGAAATCCTGGCTTCCTTAGCCATGCACTTCCCTAATCAGAGTGGCCCTTGACCACAGCATTTTGCCAGGCATTGATGTAGGGAAACTGGCCTGGGGGTCCTGGTTTTCCAGTTACTATGTCATGGACTTTATGGATGACCTGGGGATCTAAAGTGCCCTCCTGGGGACTGCCCATGCTGAAAGTTGGCCATTCTAATTCACAAAGCATTCTAATCTTTCCTGGCTGGAACCTTATGCTGTATATATCTTCATGGAATGCATGGGGGAAGTTTTTTAGCATACAACTTAATGGGGTCCTACTTTGTGTGTTTTCCATGTTTCCACCCTGTGGTGATGGTGCACAACACTCATTCAAGCCTCTAGCTTTGTCCGTCTCCAGCCACATCCCTCACAGGAGCTTTCAGCACCTCTTAACCTTAGCAGGTCAGTATAAACCCCTGACTCGGAAAAGGGTCCCTTTGCAGGGACCTCCCAGCCCAGATTGGCCTTGATCTTATGAGGTCACCACAGAAACACAGATCAGGACTTCACACTCACCCCGCAGAAGTGATTTTCTGCATCTCACTCAGTCTCCACAATCACACGCACACAACCACCCCCCTTTCCTTTCCTTGGACCTAGAGAGGAGATGGCAAGGAGATGGCTTCCTCCTGTATTCTCAGGAATACTGGGGCCTCCTCCTTTAGAGAGTGGATCAGGCTCCCTCCTAATTTTAGAATTAGACTTTTCCTGCACTGTGCCCCTGGGGTCTTACCCATCTGACTTTTTGAATTCCTTGCTTTGTTCTCAGGGTCCCTCAAACCCTCCGGTGCCTCCAGTTCATTTGGGAGGGTTCCAGCAAAGTCTGCAACCTCTTTCTGGACTCAAGTGGGTTGTCCAGGGGTGCCCAAGGCTGGGTTTCACCTGGGCCCTCTTTGTCTCCTTGGAGATGTCCAGAAGGGACAAACAACAATTGCTGCCTCTGACTTTCTCAGTGTAATCCCAGATGAGTCCCCAGAAATGTAGTAGCAGAGAAGTCAGTTGTGTGCAGTATCGAAGGCCAAGACATGAGAACTCCAAGAAGGAAGATGGTTTATTTCCACCGGCTGGACTCAGTGGACTCCTGCCCTAATTTAAAAAACGAGCCCTGAATAGAATTTTTGGTCCTTTTTATACAGGCGACATATGGGTGGGAAGTCAAATGGTGCTTTTATGAAAGAAAATGACTTTTCTTTGTTAGTTAAGTGTTTTGTCAGAGTACCAGATAGATTTTGAATTAACATATCCCCCACATTTCAGGTGAGCTTGAATTAGCATATCCCCCACATTCCAGATAAGTTTGAATTATTATCTTGCCCACATTCCATCTGGATGCAACTTCGAATACACATTCCATCCATATCCTCTCCGAACATTCAAAGCCCATAGGACCTACAACACTCAACTGGATCTCCAGAGACTAGGCACACTTGGACACAGAACTAGACAATTTTGAATTTATGCACAGGCTATATTAGTGCAACACCAGGATTAAAATCCTGTATTGGCTACCTATCCCCCCACTGAAGGCAAGTTCTAAGTGCTTAGGCCTGTGACTCCTCTTCCATTCCCCCTTTCCTGTTTACATATAAAGCTCACTGGCCCATTATTTATCTCTCAATCATAAAGGGTAGGTTTTTTCCTGTCTTGGAGTTTTGCATTTGCTATTCAAACTTCCATAAGCTTTATTTTATTTTTCTTAAGATTTATTTATTTATTTTCTTTCTCTCCCTTCCCCCCCACCCCCACCCCAGTTGTCTGTTCTCTGTGTCTATCCCCTGCACGTTCTTCTTTGTCCGCCTCTGTTGTTGTCAGTGGCAAGGGAATCTGTGTTTCTTTTTGCTGCATCATCTTGTTGTGTCAGCTCTCCATGTGTGCTGTGCCATTCTTGGGCAGGCTGCACTTTCTTTTGTGCTGGGTGGTTCTCCTTATGGGGCACACTCCCTGCATATGGGGTTCCCCTACGCAGGGACACCCCTGTGTGGCAGGGCAGTCCTTGTGCGCATCAACACTGCACATGGGCCAGCTCCACATGGGTCAAGGAGTCCCGGGGTTTGAACCGCGGATCCCCCATGTGGTAGACGGATGCCCTAACCACTGGGCCATGTCTGCTTCCCTCCATAAGCTTTCTTTCCAAATATCTTCCCATGGCAGTTTCCTTCTAATCATTCTGGTCCCAATCCAAAGACTAACTCTTCAGTGTGACCATTTCTGACACATTTATGTCCTGGTCACATCAACATCCAGCATTAATTTTGATAGCAAATAATAATATTTAAAATTATTTTTTATTCATTTTATATCCCCCACTCCCTAGCATATAAAGTCTAGGAGAGCAGTTTCTTGCCCTGACTTGTTTATCTTAAGTACCCATTATTTAGAAAAAGATGTGGCAGTGGCACAGAGTTGCTCAATGAAAACATATTGAATGAATGTTTTAAAAATATTGAATACCAAATGGCTTTTGTGAATAATCAGGTTTTTATAGGTGACAATTTAGGCAATGTCAGAAGTAGTGATATAGGGAAAAATAAAAGGGTAGAACAGCTGTGGACAAGGAGGAAAAAACAAGTCTTTGAAAGAGGATGTGTTGAAAGAATATGAGCTAAACAATAAGTATATATGATTGCTGGATCACTGACTGGGTTTCTGCTAAGACAGGGAGATCATTTGCAGAATTGAGGGATCATGGAAGTCCCTTAGTCTACAGAATTGCAATTAAGACTTGCTCACTTATTCAAATCTTCAGAGGTTTGGATCTCAGCTTCTGAGTTATTCTGCCAGGCCAGGTTCCACACACTGAATGCAGTAAAATTATCAGATATGGTCAAAGATCTATTTATATCCCATTCGACAGTCTTTTACTTTTAAAGAGACTATAATATGGTCTTGTCCAAGACTCTGAACACTATAAATCCATACCAATAAAATTCTCCCTATCTTTCCCTTAAGTTGAGAGAGATCACAAATTATCATGGCTATTTCTGGAATATAGTACTGAGATCTTGATGCGTTCACATCCCCCTGGACTTTTAGCTGTCTCCATTAACTGACAAGCTTAGGCTTCACATAAGATCCTGAAGACAGAAAGGACTTGCCACCAATGTTATAATTTCAGGCAACCTTAAATATTAGGGGTTAAAATAATTTGAAGATAAACACCCTCTATCTATAGTCAAGTGAACAGGTACATTCTTAATCTGCCTTTTAAAATGATCAGCAAGTCTAGCCTCGGGAGAGAGTAATGAGGCCAGTTTTCTGAAATGTTTGTTCACAATTTAACAAACTCTGGGATTGCCCATAACTTTCAGGGTGGGAAGAGGGATGTATGAACTTTGCATGCCATCACTGTCTTCAAGAGCTTAGGAAAACTACACCATGCCAAAACCCATGGCCACCAGCCAGCTCACACACATGTGAATATATATGAATGTGAACACTTTCATGCAAGAAAACATGCTTTATTTCACAGAAAGAACAGATACGCAGACACTGAGGCAAGGGTTCCACCCTTTATATTTGCCAACATTACCTTATTCCTACATTCAAACTCATACTTTTTTTTTTAAAGATTTATTGATTTATTGATTTATTTCTCTCCCCTCGCCCCCCCCCCCCTTGTCCCGGTGTCTGTTCTCTGTGTCCATTTGCTGCATCTTCTTTTTTGTCCACTTCTGTTGTCAGGGGCACGAGAATCTTTCTTTTTGTTGTATTATCTTGTTGTGTCACCTCTCCGTGTATGCAGTGCCATTCTTGCGCAGGCTGCACTTTCTTCCATGCTGGGCGGCTCTCCTTATGGGGCGCACTCCTTGCACATTGGACTCCCCTACATGGAGGACACCCCTGCGTGGCATGGCACTCCTTGCATGCATCAGCACTGCGTGTGGCCCAGCTCCACACGGGTCAAAGAGACCCGGGGTTTGAACCGTGGACCTCCCATGTGGTAGACGGACGCCCTAACCACTGTGCCAAGTCTGCTTCCTCAAACTCATACTTAATGGGAATAATTTCTCCCTGACTATTCTGAACTGAAATGATCAGGGCTCAATGTGAGCTGCGGAAAGTCTATTCAAAGGTCATCATAGTGCTTCTCCTTTGGAACTCACCCTGAACTGAATGAGACTTATAACTCATGTACCCAAGATTTAAAGAACTCAACTGTCCTTAAACTTTCTAGATTCTTGGTCATGCTGCAGCTTTAAATTATAGGTATCTCTGGGGCTAGTGATAAGAATACTGGAAAGGTTAGCAAAGAATTCCCATAGTAGTCTATGGTAAGAGGGGAAACAGAGTAGCTGAAGGAAAGAATGAGTGAGGAAAATAATTGGTTAGAATAGGGAAATGAACATAAAAATTTGAGCATAAGAGTCCCTTGGAGGGAACCTGCAGACTCTATCACAGATGCAAATGTCCATTTTAATCCTTCCCTTCGTGAACTCCACAACTTAGCTTTGACCAATAGCCTTTTGGAAAGAGGCCAGGGGACAGAAATGAAGATAAAAGGCCACAAATTTCAGTAGCAGTACAAATCTGCTTCTGACATATGTGTGATCACCAGCAAATTCCAAGACCAGGCACATTTACTGCAGAGGAGAAGGCTGCTGTCACTACCCTGCAGGGCAAGGTGAATGTGAAAGAAGCTGGAGGAAAAGCCCTGGGCAGGTATACTCTATGGGCCAGGGCAGGGGAGGGAAGGAAGGAAGCTGTGCCTGGCAAAAATACATGTCAGTTCTTGAGTCTTGTGGCAAGATATGAATTGCCCTCTGCTCTGGACAACCCCATAGGCTCCTGGTTGTCTACCCCTGGACTCAGATATTCTTTGCCAGCTTTGGCAATCTGTCCTCTGCATCTGCCATTATGGGTAACCCCAATGCCAAGGTCCATGGCAAGAAGGTGCTGACCTCCTTTAGTGAGGGCCTGAAACACCTAGACGACTTCAAGAGCACCTTTGCTTATCTGAGTGAGCTGCACTGAGAACTTCAGGGTAAGTCCAGGATCTGCTCATGTTCTTCTGAATTTAGCCTTGGGGCAACTTGGAGAGCTGAGCACTGACTTAGCACAACTATGGGCTGTGAAATATTTGAAGGTCTTGGGGCTGGGAGTAAAGCAGCTCCAGAAGGGTGAACTAAGACCAAGTATTAGGGCCTAAGATATGCTTCTAGAAGTCTAGGGGGACTTGTCTGAACTCTGTTGGCTTTTAGAAGAGAGTTGTATGGAGGTGAGGAGGACTGTAACCCTGGGTAAGGAGATTTGCCTTTCCTTCTTTTTTCCCCCTTCCCAGAAGTAGAAAAAGAAAGGTCAAGGGGAAAGATAACATGCAGGCACATTTTGGTTCAGTATAAGGAAGGAAACTACATGGTCAAGCATATATATATATATATATATATATGTAAATAAATATATATAAACAAGGTTAATGCTACATTGACTGGACATTTGTATAAAACACTCCTAATGCCTCACTTCAAACTTATATCCTATATTCCAGAAGTGGGATAAAGTATCTCTGAGGGAGGGACACAGATAGAATATGTGACCTGGGGTGTGTATAGAAATAAAGCCTAGAGTTTTTGTTTTACCTTCATTGTTCACTCACAAAATGTGGGAATGGTGGTGCTTAGATTACAAAATGAAAGTGCAAAATCATGATTAGGGACCATCCAGGGAGTGCAGTGATTTATCTCTTTCAGGACAAGGCAAGACCCCAGGCTTTGGATGAAGCTGACATAGGCTTGAGTTTACATGGCAGTTGGGCAGCCAGATAGCTAGAGGCCAGGCTGAAACCCTCTGCTCTCTGAACATGCATATCTATTGTCTTTTTCCACCTATGCAGCTCCTGGGAAATGTGCTGATGATTTTCTTGGCAACCCATTTTGGCAAGGATTTCACCCCCCAAGTACAGGCTGCCTGGCAGAAGATATTGACTGGAGCAGCCAATGCCCTGGCCCACAAGTACCAGTCTCCAGAAAGTAGTTTTATTTCTCAAATAATAATAAAAATAATAACAATGTTCTGCTAAAAACTCAAATATAATTGACTTCTGTCATGCTTTTTTTAAAATGTAGTTTCAAGTAAGTGAACCCCCCACCTCACTCAACTTTAGTTATCTAAGCTGCTCAAGCAAATACCAGGAAATGGGCTAGCTTAAACATTAAGAATTTATCAGTTTCCTGCACTGAAACTAAAAGAAAGTCCAACTCAGGGCATCAGCAAGGAAATGTTCTCTCCCCAAAGACTGGCATTCTTAGGCTACAGCTGGCAATCCTTGGCTCCTCTGTCACATGGCAAGGCACATGGTGGCATCTTCTGGTCTCTCCCTTCTCTTCTTGCTTCTCCGGCCTCTTGCTTCCAGTGGCTTTCTTTCTATCTCTGTATGAATTTCACGTCTCTTATGAAGGACACCAGTAATAGGATTAAGGTCTATCCTGATTGAGGTGGGCACATCTTCTTAACTGAAGTAATGTCATTAACATGTTCTACATATAAGAGGTTCACATACACAGGAATGGATTAAATTTAAGGACCTGTTTTCTGGGGTACATATAGCTTCAAATTACCATACCCCAGAGAATTTATGTTGAGATATGTAATAAGTGCACACTCTCATTCACTTTTTGCATGAGGTGGAGATTTTAACAAGAAAAGATAACAAGGCAATAATGCACCATGCACTTGGGAGTACTGCCAGGAAAAACAAAAGATGCAGATTGGATGGATTAGAAAGGAAAGGCTCCATGAGATTGTGAGATGGGAAATGAGTAGACATAAGTTGCATCGACTGGCAGCAGACGCCACATACTTGGGGATTATTGAATGACTAGGTATTAATATATATTTATAGGCAAGACTGTGATGTCATTGATAGAGAAAATAGGAATATTACTCTGGCTGTGTCAAATGAATTAGAGATCAAGATAATCTCTGGGTTATAAGTTTTCACTTGTGTCCTGATAATTTGGAATAAATACCCACTCTTTCTCTCACCTATAAGACCCAAATTGTAATGCCTGGGTCCATCTCTCCAGACTCCCTATCTCCCACTCTTGGTCTTGCAATTGTTTTCTCTATAGTATAACATTATGTTTGTTGTTTTTTTCCTTGTTTGTTTATTCAGCTTCAGAGTTTTGCACTTGTCATTCCTTTTTCTAGAAACTGCAATCTCCAAATTTCTGATTAAGGTTTCACTTCAGATATAACCTCTATAACATCTAGGCAGATATTATTTTTCTGTAGACACATCTACCATATTACCATTTGCATTTTCATACTGTCATATAATGCCATCTGAACTTCTCTTAATTTATTTGTTTATTTATTCATGTTGATTTCCTTTGCCCACTAGAATGTGAACACCATAAAAGCAAAGATGCTTTCTGTCCTTTTCTACCAATATTTCTAGGGTCAAGAACAATGAATGTCATGTAGGGGTTCAACAAATACTTGTTAAATTAATATATGAAGAATGATAGGGAATATTTTAGCAGACTGTGATTAGGGTCTGGCATTGATATAATAAGGAATAGACCAAAGGAAAAATAGTGACCATGGAGGAGGGGAATGGGAAGAATGGAACAGCCATGAGCAAGAAAGAAAGAGTCTTGGAAAGTGATTAAGACAGAACAGAGTTCACGATTCACTAGTTTATTAAAAAGATGAAGAATCTATTCAAAGACATGCAGAGCTTTAGATGTCCCTCAGTCATCAGGATTGAAAAGACCACACACTCTCTTAGCGATAGCATTAGGGTCATGAGAAAAGTACCTTGAGCCCTTGTCTCAGACTAGGTCCCACAACTTCATGAATTAAGATATTTCAAAGATCATAAATAAGACCAAGTAGATTAGTTACTATGGCCAGTGGAGGCCACTGAATATCTATTATTTCTAAAAATATGTATATTTTAAGGTGCACTAAGTGCTTTTGGCCTGAAGAAAAGTCTGTGCAGATAAAATTCCATATAGCCTTTGGTAAATGAATTTTTTAATGAAAATTGGTAAACACTTTTCTGTACATTTATCAGGACTAGAACAATTCCAAGCAGGGCAAAAGAAGGGCAGGGATGGTCTTTTCAAAAAAGTTTATTTTTTCTCTCTCTGAGCAATAACAAAATGCCCCTGGATGCATGTGCATGGCACACAATCCTTTATCACATAAGTGTCTACCAAGCAAATTTTAAGTATGTATTGACAGGGGACTTAGACTATACCTTTGAGGTCCTGTATTGTGCTATCGCTCTACTTTTTAAAAAAGGCAAAGGATATTTTGAGTAATTAAGCAATTAATAGCAACATTCTGTGATAGTGAATTGGTGGGGCAATTGAAAGCAGTATGGGACACAATGGGAGATACAAGGCTGAAAGTCACATTGTAGTTGATGCCCAGCATAATGTACATTTTGTGGAAGCACAACCTTGAAAGTAGGTCAAATGCAGTTCAATAGTTTAATGTGTTATACCAATTTGCTGCTTGCTCTGCCCAACATCTTTTGTTCACTATGTACCATTATTTTTTTCATCTCTATTCCCTGCCCAGCTCCTAGGCAACATGATATTGTCTTGGTGACCCACTTCAAAAAGAAATTTACCCCACAGATGCAGGCTTCCTGGCAGAAGATGGCAACTGCTGTGGCTAATATTCTAGCCCACAATTACCACTGAAAACCCTGCCCAGCTATGTTGGTATTTACTTGGGGAACTTTGTCCTCAATGTCTATTTCCTAATCAGGAAGAAGTCAGTGCCCTACCTCTAGGCACTGCTCCTGTATGATAATAACAAAATAAAAGTATCTGGAATATCAAACAGTTTTCCCTGCCTTTATCTGTGGGAAAGAGAACTATGATATGGGTGTTTGGGAGGAAAAAGGAAGAGATCTTCGTGAGTTTCTGAAAGATAAAGCAAAACTTTAGGGTGACTTCACTGGGATCTCAGATGCCTAGAAAAGGAAAATAAACTCTAGAGTGCAACCATGTATTTACAGAAAGGCAGAGAATGGAGGCAATCTTGAGAGATGTAATAGAATTCTTGGTGATAAGGTAGGAGCAAATTAGGAATCAATTTTGGCCTGAAGAAGAGAAGTTTGTATAGATAGAGGTCCTATGTAGGCTATTAGCTGTCAGAACTCAGGATAGAACTCAGTTTGGGTCCATAGTTCATTTCTACTTAATACAAGGAAAGTATTGTTGATCAGCTCTATTGGTTAAAAATAGGGCTTCCCAGAGATCATGTAAAGGGCCAAATACTTTTCCCCAGTATTTTCAATGGTATTAATGGGGAATCATCCTTAAGAGATATGAACTGATTGCCTTGGTTTGAATCTGAGTTTTACCTGCTAGCATTATAACCTGGGACATATTCCTAATTCATTTAAGCCCATATTTTCTCATCATATTAATCTTTCTCAATCATTTTTGTATGAATTAAAAGAATTGATATTGCAAAGTTTTTATCACACTACCTGGAACATAATAACTTCATCTACCTATTCACTGAGATTTATGATTTTTAATTGTTTTTAATGATGATGCATTTATTCTCTTTTTGTCTGTAATACATACATGTATACATATCAATATATAATACTTCTATGGTAGTGATTTTCTTTTATGTTTTTAATAGGAATAGGCAATATTGAAACTACTGTTAGGTGGAGATAAAAGGCCAATTACGTGGGAAAATGGTAAATTCGAAGGCTGAGAGTCAGAAATCAGCAAGCCAGGTATCTCAGCTAGGAGCCAGAGGAATCACTGGTTCTTTAAAATAGAGATGTTAACAAATTAGTGAAGCTACTAGAGAGACTAGATGATGCAGGCAAAGAAACTAATATTGTAAGCAATAGGAACATAGAGTTTTAGGGAAACTGATTAATATGTGGGAATAGAGCAGCTTAGAAAAGAAAGGATCTAAATTTGGGTGTGGCCAAAGAAGCTTATGATTATACAGAAGTGATGAGGCTAAGGACTGGGCTTGATAGGAACAATGCAACTAAGAAAAAATCAAGTAAGACACAATTACAGCAGATCTTGGAGCTTCACTGAGAAAACAGAGAACAGGGAAGTCACAGATAATCACCAGGTTCGTAGTTTGTGAACGTAAAGAAGGAGAATCTGTTGACTGAATGGGAAATGCCTACATGTCCCTCTGTTTGGAGCTGGCAATTAGCAATCACTTATAACTCCTCTTGAAGTTTGTTTGCAGTACTCTCAAAATGACCCAAGAAATATTTAATAGGTTTTAGAAGACTCATCTCCTTTCTTCCCCTTTTTCATTAATCTTCACTCCAAAAAAACCCTTCCTTGTAATATTTCCCATATTATCTATCTGAATGAGCTCCCCTCACGCTATCTCTTCTGGGGGAGCATATGAGAAGTTGGCTGCTACCATGTAATAGTTTCTGGAATTTCTTTAACATTGTCTTGGGCCTCCTGTCACTGATAGCTCCCTAATTGGAATCGGCAGGAGTAATTCATGCACAATTATCATTTACTCACTCACTCTGCAACATTTCTTAATTAAGCACTTCCCCTGAGCAATTAGAATGTCTCAGAACTACACTTTTGAAACCCCTTATTTGTTCCATTCCCTGTTCTTTTATTTTTTCTTTATTTATTTTTAATGTTACATTAATAAAATACGAGGTCCCCATATAACACCCACCACCCTCATCTCACTCCTCCCATACCACCAACCTCCTCCATCATCATGGGACATTCATTGCACTTGGTGAATACATCTCTGAGCACTGCTGAACCACGTGGACAATGGTCCACATTATAGTTTACACTCTCCCCCCGTCCACCCAGTGGGCCATGGCAGGACATAAAATGTCCAGTAACTGTCCCTGCAGTACCACCCACGACAACTCCAACTCCTGAAAGTGCCCCCACATCACATCTCTTCTTCCCTCTCCCTACCCTCAGCAGCCACCTGTTCTTTTAGATGTCAGTTTATTTTCTAAATTACAGTAGGATGACACCATTTCCTATGTTAATTACTCATTTATCACAAAGCAATTCCCACACACACCTTTACTGGCAAATACACACCTTGGTCCATAGGCAAATATACAAAACAAACAGATAATGGATTTTGGCACATATTGACACATACAATTATATAGGAATATAAATGCTCTCTGATGTATTAATAGATAGGCAAGTACATAGATAAGTAGATAGATGATAACTTTAAAATTTCATATATCACATGCACAAATACTGGCATATGTGTATTTAAGGGCACTGACAAAATTGTCCCAGTCACTGTAGACTATTTGGATTTCTGCAAATGATTTTTTTATCCCTGCTCTTCAATTAGTCTGGTAACTTCTTCCTCTCATTTGCCCTGTCTACCTTTATACATGCTCCCAGTTTCCATGTATGTACCATCTTAATTGAGAAATCATTTTGCATCATTCTACAAAAATCTAATTGAAATTTGTATATTCATTTTAAGACAGCTTGTTAAATATACTTATTCTTTATTTTTTGTGAAAATTATTAGGTGTTTGTTCTTAAATTATCATGCAGTTTGGGAACACAGAGTCTGTTTTACTTCTTTAACTAAACTTCTAACATTAAAGTTGCATCCCAGATCTAAAAAAAAAAAAAGAAAAGAAAAGAAACCATTCTCTCTGCAAGCATTATAATTGGGTTAGAAACCATTTTATAGACTCTGCTACTTTTATGATTTTCTTCTTATCATAGCACTCAGCACTTTACAGATTAGTGCACTTATCCTGCTCATTTGTACTTCCATCAGTCAATAGTAACCTCTTTTAAGGCAGAGACTTTGTCTTGAAGATTCTTCTTTCCCTAGCACCAAGCACAGAACCTCATACAAAGTTTGCACTGATTACATATTTGATATGTGGAGGAATTAATTATTCCAAAATCAAGCTTCTCTTTCCTACCTGATGAGTATTTCAGTGCTTCAAAAGAAATGTGGTTGGGCTTTAATGTGGGGAAACTTTGGTTCCAAAATGACTTAGTGATATCTTAACATTTATAGGCCATATGATTACTTCCTCTGATACTATGCATTTGTTGACCCTTTCTTCAATCTTCTGCCCTATTCTTTCTGGTCAGTTCACATTAGGAATTCTATGACTTAATATGATATAACCTCAGAAATCATCATTGTCAGTTATTTCAACAGGTATGTTCGAAGAGCTGAGATACCAAACAGCAGATGGTGCATCAACCCAGATGTTACCAACATCAAAGAAGCTTCTTCCACACCTAGACCTAGAAGGACAAAGGGAGGAGATCTTTATACCAGAATTCAGAACTGGAGGTATTTTAGAGTGAACAAGATAGTGGGGGGGGTGGGGGGGTGGAGGCTCCTCTGTAAACAGCTGGAACAATCTAGTGGGTGCATTGTGATCCCAGCCTTTACAGAGACTTCACAGTTGTAGGAGACCCCAACAGAGAGAGATAGAAAGAGTCAGAAATAACCTTGTTTGTGTTCTCCTTCAGCCAGTGATTCATATTATAGAAACTACACAGAAGTCAAAAGGCAAGAGAGCCTAGGAAATATAAACTGCTCAAGGATAGAGAAAATCAAAAGTATAAGGAATAAATCAGACAGCAGACTGGCAATTGACAGTGCATGAGCTACACATGTAGAATAAATAAATAATTATAGTGTGGAATGATAGTCACAATGATTACTGTATTGGTAAGGTATTATGGAAGTACAGTATTCTAAGAGAAGTGGGCTGAGGGGGCTGAGAGAATCCTGAGGGACCCTGTCATTTAAGAAATAGAAATAACACTAAAAATTATTCTTACCCAGATACTCATACCTATATTATGCATGCTATGCTATGTACTATGGCTATTATCTCAAAATTCAATATCTGCATATTATGAATTAGGTATGATTATCATTTTGAAGTCAATAATGAAGTATTGGTATAGTTAATTTATCTGTTCAGGCAGTAAGTAAGCAATAGAACTAGGATTAATTGCTGAGCTTACTGAAGTGCAAATAATTAAGCAATTTGTTCAAGATAGCCAGATGTTAATTATGGTAGAAGGATCTCAACCCACATTGGTGTGATGCTAGAGCCTTTGCTATTTTTCTTATACCATGTGGCCCATCTGGCTTCCACCTCAACCACATTGGCATTATTAACTGAAATCAAACTGAATTTCAAAACCAATGAGTAATTTTTGTATCTTACATTATCTCATTCATCTTTGTGATTTCACATGAAATGTTGGGTGCTCAATAAAGTTCCTTCCTTGATCCACTTAGCTTTGCATTCATCACACTCTTTCTGGGTGATCACAATTACAAATATACCCTTAAGTATAGCCTGTACAATCATGATTCCCACGTCAGAATCTCCAGCTCTGACAAGTAACCTGAGTGCCAATCCACAGATCAAAAAGTCCACTGGAAACTCTCACACATGTCCTATAGACATCTCCAAATTAGCATGACCATTTCACTTTTCCTACCTACACTGCTTATACTCCAATGTTTTCTATTTAAGTTGATTGGAAAATTATATAACCATTCAATAAAACCAGAGACTTGAATTCTTCATGATTTCTCCTGAAATCTCACCTCTAATAGATTATCCAATTTTGCTTTAATTTATCTCTGTTTATCACATACCCACTGCTCAAATTCATCATTATTTCCTGAACAAGAGTAATGGCAATTTTTTCTACTTCCAGATTTCAACCCATTATATAAATGTTCACAGTGTAATATATAGATAACAATAATGTGACCATGTATCTCCATTGTGCAGGACATTATCAAGGTTAAGAGCCATGATTTTGGAATTAACAAAGATCAAATTACAGCCCTACAGTCTTGTAAAGTTTCCTTAGTATTTTTAAATCATTTTCTTCATTTTTAAAACAGAAAAATGATTCTAAGAATATATTTGTAAAGTTTTCATAGTTGCTGGCCAATAGTAAGAGCACTACAAATGAATATTATATTATTAAGAGCAGCATTACATTTCATTGTTTATGCCTGCTTTTATCTCCAGCCTCAACTCTTATTACATCATTCTTTATCATTTTTGAACAGCTAATGGTACTCATTTCTATAACATACCATGATATGTTCCCCTATACCCTTGTTCGTTCTGTATTCTTGACCTGGTTGTATTCTTTCTGAACTTCAGATTCACATATCCAACTATCTGCTTAACATCCACTGTTGGATTGTTCAAGAGTTCAAAAAATGCAATATGTTCAAGACCGAATCATTGATCTTTTCTTAATTTTATTCTAAAAATTAGTTCCTTTCCTGTGTTCTCCATCTCAGTGACTAACATCAGAAAACAGGGACAGCCTTCTTTCCTCACCTTCTCTCTATTACAATCATATCTTAGCTTTTTGTCTCTCATTTACTCTAGATTTCTAAAATCTATTTATGCACTGAAGCCATAATGATTTTTTTAAAAATACAAATAAAAACATGCCACCCCTTTTCTTTGATTTCTTCAATATGATATCTTTGCTTCCAGGTTAAAGAAAAAATATATACTATGGTTTAAAAATAACTCATGGTTAAGTCCCTCTCTTCTTATATCAGAATCCCCATTGTGATTTGAATCAGAGGCACACAATATATCTTTCTTAATATAAATTTAATCAAATAGTTTGACATTTTTTGTCTCTGGTTACTTCAGTCAACCTTACATTTGTGATATTCTTTTGTTTGTTCATATGAAGCAATAGTTAATTCTTTTCATTTTTGCATAGTGTTCTGTTGTTTAATGATAACAACATTGATCCATTCCACTCTTGATGAACATTTAAGTTTCTACTTGTCTGGAGTTCTTACAAATTCTGCTGCTGCAACCAATCTTGTACATGCCTTTTGATGCACACATGCATGCATTCCTGTATATCTAGAAGTGAAATTTCTAAGTCATAAGTTTTGCATATATTTAGCTTTAGTAGATACTACCAAATGTTTTCCAAAGTGGTGATACTATTTTACACTCTCATCATCAGAATATGAAAGTTCTTGTTCCATATCTTTACCAAATATGAAATTTCTTTTTCCTTCTCCTCCCCTCTCTTCCCTTTCCATCCTCTCTCTCCCAGTCTTATTTTAGTTTCCTGGCTGCTGCTAAATCAAACACTATGCAATGGGTTGACTTAAAACAATGGGGATTTATTGGCTAATGCTTTTGAGTCAAGGAGAAATCCAAAATTAAGGTGTCATCAAGGTGATGCTTTCTTCCAGAAGACTGTGATCCTTGGTCTGTAGTTATATAGCAATGTACGAGGCAGCCGCTCCAGACTTCTCCCTTTTCTTCTGGGTTCTGTTGACATTCAGCTTCTGGCTGCTCCCTCTGGATTTTTCTCTGAGTCTGAATTTCATTCTGCTTATAAAGGTCTCTAGAAATAGGATTAAGGCCTATCCCCATTCAGTTGAGCCCCACCTTAACTGAAGTAACCTCATCAAAAGGTCCTATTTACAATGCGTGTACATCCAGAAGAATGGTTTAAGATTAAGAACATGTTTTTCTGGGGTACATAGCTACAAGCCTCCTTCCTTCCTTCCTCCCTTTCCTTCCTTCTCTTCCTTCCCTTTCTCCCTTCCCTTCCTCCCTTCCCTTCCTCCCTTCCTTCCCTTCCCTTCCTCCCTTTCTCCCCATTTTTTTCTAGCTTTACTTGTGTATGTGTATTTGTTTGGCTTTTTGGTATTACTTAGTATACTTTGTATTACTACTTTAGTATTACTATTTTACTAATTTTACTAAAATGTAAATTTTAGTATTTTAGTACAATACTAAATTGTAGTATTTTACTAAAAGTATTATTTTACTTTAGTATTAATATGCTATATTTTAGTATTTAGTATCACTACTAAGTATATTTGATATTACTTAGTATAATTAATATTACTATTTTAGTATTACTTTTACTTGATTAACAATTTTTTTGATAATTCAAATAATTATTTTTATTTTTTTTGTCTTTATTCATTTTTTTAATATTACATTCAAAAAATATGAGGTCCCCCTATACCCCCCAACCCCTGATTAACAATGTTAGCACTTATTTTTAATTGTCAAATGGACATTATCTCCTCTTTGTTCATTGTAAATTGAGTTGTCTGACTTTTTAATACCTATTTATAGTAGTTTTTTAAATTATTTCAATATTTGCCAGGTGTTTGCTTTTTAAATATATTCTTTCACTCTCTTAATCTTATATTTTGTTATATAAAAGTTCTTAATTTTCATGAAGTCCTAGTGACCAATGTTTACTTTTGGTTAGTACATCTTGTGTCTATGTACTCTAATGTGATTAGAATATTATCCTATCTTCTTGGAGCTTTATTATTTTATCTTTCAAATTTCATTCTAAGATTTCTATATAGGATGAAGTTGGAGTCAAGGTATATTTTTCTTTTCCAAATGGCTTTTTCATTGATACTTGTTTTGAAAATGCCATTCCTCTTCATTGCACTGCAATAACATTTATTTCATAAATCAAGTACATATATATCTGAGGACTATCTTTCTTGTTTTCTACTTGCCTATAATAATAGCCTACTTGTCTATAATTTTACAAATATTAAACTATCTTATTTAATCCATATTTGCATTACTTCTTAAGAACTGATAGCATAATTATTCCAACTCTCTTTTACTTCAAGTTTGAGTTGGTTCTTTTGGGGTATTCCAATTTTCCTATAAATTATAAATTAACCTTTACAATTGTCCACAGAACTGTGTTATAATTTTATTGGGATTTTATTGTATTTATAATTGAAATGGGAATAATAGACATTTTAAAATATTGAGGGTTTCAATCTATGAACTCCATTATTTAGTGTTCTTTAGCTTTTATCCACAATATTTCATAGTTTATAATGTATAGGTCTTATGTATCATTTGTCAGGCTATTTCCTAGGGATTCAATTCTTTTCAAGCTATTGTAAATTTTATAATTAATATTCATATATCATATTTTAATACAACAACCTTCCTAACTTCACTTATTATTTCTTATATACTCTCTGTATATTCTTTGAGGTATTCTACTTACATAATGACCTCTATGAATAGTGATAGTTTTATTTTTTTGTTTCCTGTCCAACAGCTATTTTACTTGTCACACTTCATAACTATGACTCTGGTATTAAATGTTCAGAACACACATTCTCCTTTACTTCCAGGTCTTTGAAGGAAAGTGTGCAGGACTTAAAAAAAAAAAAAAAAAAAAGAAGAAGAAGAAATATGAAAATCTGAGTGTTTTTTTATTTGTTATAGATAACTAATGTAATTGAAAATATGACTTAACAGTTTCATTCTTTAAATATTTAAGATAATTATACCAGTTTGGAGTAGTTTAGAGGTAAAAATGGGAGAAGCATAATTGAAATATGGCTATTTTTATATATGAAGATGTTTTAGTTTTCTAGGTTCCACAAGCAAATACCATGCAATGGGTTTGTTTAAATTTATTAGTTGAATTTATTAGAAAGTTCAAATCAAGTGTCACCAAAATGATGCTTTCTTTCTGAAGACTGGCATTCTAGGGCAGGCTCACAGTGATCCTTGGCTACACTGTCACATGACAAGTACAGAGTGGTCTCTTCTGACCTCTCCATTGTCCCTTCCTTCCTTCCTTCCTTCCTTCCTTCCTTCCTTCCTTCCTTCCTTCCTTCCTCCCTCCCTCCCTCCCTCCCTCCCTCCTTCCTTCCCTCCCTCCCTCCCTCCCTCCCTCCCTCCTTCCTTCCTTCCTTCCTTCCTTCCTTCCTTCCTTCCTTCCTTCCTTCCTTCTTTCTTTCTTTCTTTCCTTCTTTCTTTCTTTCCTTCTTTCTTTCTTTCCTTCTTTCTTTCTTTTTGCCATTTCCCCTTTTATTCAAGGTCAAAAAGCCATTTTTAAAACATGACTGTACATGTAGGCTGAGATATTCTGCTGGTCTGAGTTGACCCTTTTATTCAAGGTCTCTTTCTAGCTGCATCACCAGTTAGTGATTAGTAGTAATCCCTTGGCACCAGGAGGCTCATCTCTGGGAGTCATGTCCCATGCTGGGGGGAAGGTATTGCATTTACATGCTGAGTTTGGCTTCCAAAATGGCCACGTTTGAGCAACATGGAGGCTCTTAGAAGGTAATTCTCAGGCATCCTGCAGCTCTAGGCATAGTTCATATTTCAGGCATACAGCCTCATAAGCATAGTCATCAGTATCAAGGGCTCATTGCTGGACCATCCTTCCTTGTTGGTCTTTGCTGTTGCACTATGAAGTTTATTGCTGTTCCACTGGGGAATGTGACCGAGCTTCCCTGAGTAGGAATTCAGCACTTGCTCGGTTGTCGTTTGTAACTGTAACTACTCCAGCTTATCATAGACTTCACCCAAGTAGGCGTCAGCTTGCAGTCTTCCTCTTCCCACCCCCCCAAATTTCTGTAAGCCTATCTTCCCATTTCTAGTTCTCTAAAACAGCTTGGTTTGCTTGTTTCATATCAGAGAGGTAATGTAGTATTTGTCCTTCAATGCCTGGCTTGCTTCGCTCAACGTAAGGTTCTCAACATTCATCCATGTTATCACATGTGTTTATACTGTATTCCTTCTTATAGCTGAGTAGTATTCCATTGTATGTATATACCACATTTTATTTATCCATTCATCTATTAATGGACATTTGGGTTGATTCCAACTTTTGGCAATAGTGTACAGTGCTGCTATGAACATTGGTGTGCATATATCTGTTTGTGTCCTTGTTTTCAGTTCTTCTGGGTATATGCTCAGCAGTGGAATTGCTGGGTCATATGGAAAATTTATAGCTAGTTTCTTGAGAAACTACCAAACTGTCCTCCAGAATGGCTGGATCCTTCTGCATTCCCACCAGCAGTGAATGAGTGGTACCATTCCTCCACATCCTCTCCAGCACTTGCAGTCTTCTGTTTTTTTGATAGCTGCCAGTCTTATGGTAGTAAGATGATATCTCATTGTAGTTTTGATTTACATTTTCCTAATAACTAGTGATGTTGAGCATCTTTTCATGTGCTTTTTAGCCATTTCTATTTCTTTTTTGGAGAAGTGTCTGTTCAGGTCTTTTGCCTATTTTTTAAATGAGTGCCTAGAGGATTTTATTTTTATTTATTTATTTATTGTCTTTTTATTTTTGAGATATAGGAGTTCTTTATATATGCAGAAGCGAAGTCTCCTATCAGATATCTGGTTACCAAATATTTTCTTCCATTGGGTAGGCTCTCTTTTCACTTTGTTGACAAATTCCTTTGAGGTGCAAAAGGCTTTAATTTTTGAGGAAGTCCCGTTTATCTATTTGTTCTTTTGCTGCTAGTGCTTTTGGTGTGAAGTTAATGGAGCCATTTCCTCATCACAAGGTCCTGTAGATGCTTCCCTACATTATTTTCCAGGTCTTTATGATCTTGGCTCTTATATTTATGTCTTTCAGCCACCTTGAGTTGATTTTTGTATAAGGTGTGAGATGGTAATCCTCTTTCCTTTTTTTGCATATGGATATCCAATCCTCTAGGCACCATTTGTTGAAGAGGCCATTCTCTCCCAGTTCAGTGGGCTTGGTGGCCTTGTGGAATATCAGATGACTGTATATATGAAGATCTATATCAGAACTCTCAATTCGGTTCCATTGATCAGTGTGTCTATTCTTGTGCCAATACCATGCCATTTTCACTAAAGTAGCTTTGAGTATATTTTGAAGTGAAGTAGTGTGATTCCTCCAATTTCATTTTTCTTTTTCAATATGTCTTTGACTATTTGGGGTCTCTTTCCTTTCCAAATAAATTTCATAGTTAGTTTATCTAGTTCATATTTAAAATGCTGTGTTGATTTTTATTGGAATTGCACTGAATCTGTAGATTGGTTTTGGTAGGACAGACATTAATAATATTTAGTCTTCCTATCCATGAACAGGGAATATTCTTCCATTTATTTAGGTCTTTGATTGCCTTGAACAGAGTTGTGTAATTTTCTGTGTATAAGTCTTTTACATCTTTAAATTTTTTCCTTGGTATTTGATTTTTTTTAATTTACTATAGCAAATGGTATTTGTTTCTTGATTTCCTCCTCAGATTACTTATCATGAGTGCACAGAAATGAAATCGAATTTTGTGCATAGATCTTATAACTTGCAATTTTACTGAACACATTTATAAGTTCTAGAAGCTTTTTTGTAGATTTCTCAAGGCTTTCTATGTATAGGATCACATCATTTGCAAATAGTAAAATTTTAACATGTTCCTTTCCTGTTTGAATCCCTTTTATATCTGATTCTTGCCTCAGTGCTTGAGCAAGTACTTTCAACCCAATGTTAAATAGAAGGGATGATAGTGGGAATCTTTGCCTATCTTAGAGGGAAAGATTTTAGGATTTCACCATTGTAAATGATGTTAGCTGTGGGTTTTTCATATATACCCTTTATCATGCTCAGAAAGTTTCCTTCTATTCTTATCTTCTGCAGTGTTTTTATCAAGAAAGGGTGCTGTATTTTATCAAATGCTTTTTCTGCATCTATAGATATGGTCATGTGTTTTTTTTTCCTTCAATCTGTTTATGTGGTGTATTACATTTATTGATTTTCTTATGATGAACCATCCTTGCATACCAGGAATGAAACTCACTTGGTCATGGTGTATAATTTGTTTAATTGGTTGTTTATTGTGATTAGCATGTATTTTGTTGAGGATTTTTGCATCCAGGTTCATTAGAGAGATTGGTCTATATCTTTCCTTTCTTGTGGTGTCTTTGTTTGGTTTGGGTATTAAGGTAATGATGGCTTCATAAAATAAGTTAGGCAATGTTCCTTCTATTTTGATTTTTGGGAAGAGTTTAAGCAAGATTGGTGTTAGTTCTTTCTGGAATGTTTGGTAGAATTCACCTGTGAAACCATCTGGCCCAGAGCTCTTCTTGGTTGGAGGTTTTTAATGACTGATTCTATCTCTTTACTTGTGATTGGTTTGTTGAGATCATCAAGTTCTTCTTTAATCAGTGTAGGCTGCTTATGTGTTTCTGGGAATTTGTCCATTTCCTCTAAATTGTCCTTGTTGGTATATAGTTTTTCAAAGTATCCTTTTATGATAGTCTTTATTTCAGTGGGTCAGTGGTGATAACCCCTGTCTCATTTCTTATTTTGTGTATTTGCATCATCTATTTTTCTTTGTTAGTCTAGCTAAGGATTTGTCTATTTTATTGATCTTCTCAAAAAACCAGCTCATTGTTTTATTTTCTCAAGCACTTTCTTATTTCCTATTTCATTTAGTTCTGCTTTGATCTGTTATTTCTTTTACTAATTCCTCCAATTATGACTTAGTTTTTCAATTTTAGCTTTTTTTTTATGATGTATGAATTTACAGCTATGAATTTCCCTCACAGTACAGCTTTTGCTCATCCTGTAAGTTTGGATATGTTATGTTCTCATTTTCATTAGTTTCATGGTAGTTATTGATTTCTGTTGAGATTTCTTCCTTGACCCACTGTTTTTCTAAGAGTATGCTGTTTAACTTCCATATGTTGGTTCCAAATCTGGGTCTCTGGCCCTTGCAGATTTCCAGCTCATTCCACTGTGGTCAGAGAAATTGTTTTGTGTGATTTCAATCTTTCTGAATTCATTGAGAGTTTCTTTGTGGCCTAGCATGTCGTTTATCTTGGAGAATGATCCATGTACACTTGAAAAGAATATATATCCTACTATATTTTAGTGTAATGTTCTATATATATTTATGATGTCCAGATCCTCTATCATATTGTTCTAAGTCTTTATTTCTTTATTGATTTGCTTTTGAGATATTCTGTCCAATGATTACAGTGGTATGTTAAAGTCCCCCACTATAATTGGTGAGGTATCTATTCTTTCTCTTAGTTTTTGCAATGTTTGCCCCACATATTTGAGATATCCCTGTTAGGGGCATAAATATTTATGATTGTTCTTTCTTCTTGAAAGATTATCCCTTTCACTAATATGCAGTGTCCATCTTTGTCTCTCACAATAGTTTTACATTTAAAGTCTATTTTGTCTGATATTAATATAGCTACTCCTGCCTTTTAAGGTTACTATTTGCCTGTAAGATTGTTTTCCAGCCATTCACATTCTCTTTTTTTGTCTTTATTTTTTTAATGTTACATTAAAAAAATATGAGGTCCCCATATACCTCCCATCCCCCTCACCCCACTCCTCCCCCTATAACAACAACCTCCTCCATCACTGCACTTGGTGAATACATCTCTGAGCACCGCTGCAACTCATGGTCAATAGTCCACACCATAGCCCACACTCTCCCACAGTCTACTCAGTGGGCCATGGGAGGACCTACAAAGTCCAGTAACTGTCCCTGCAGCATCACCAAGGACAACTCCAAGCCCCCAAAATGCCCCCACATCACATCTCTTCCTCCCACTCCCTACCCCCAGCAGCCACCATTGCCACTTTTTCTACACCAATGCCACATTTTCTTCCATTACTAATCACAATAGTTCATGAATAGATTATCAGTAAGTCCACGCTAATCCATACTCTATTCTTCCATCCTGTGGACCTTAGAATGGTTGTGTCCACTCCACATCTATATCAAGAGGGGACTTAGATTCCACATGGATGCTGGATGCAATTCTCCTGCTTTCAGTTGTAGGCACTCTTGGCTCCCTGGTGTGGTGGTTGACCTTCTTCTCCTCCATGTTAGCTGAGTGGGGTAAGTCCAATCAACCAGAGTGTAGGAGTTGCAAGTCTGTTGAGCCTCAGGGCCTGGCTATCACATGGTCAGTCCAGAGATTCAGGTGCCCTGGGTATACACTAAACCCCAGCACCAACTACAGTTCCAGTAAAAGTAACAGGAGAGGCTTGTGGACAAAGATCACATCTGAGTCCAGCTCCATCACACAGAAACAAACTCCAAAGTAGGGCCAACTGACATGGCACTGAACTCCATTTGCCGTGACCATAGAACCTGTGGGTCTCTTTAGCCCTCAGGAGAACCAATACCTGGGGTTGTATCTACTTTATCTGTCTCTGGGACTCTGCTCAGGTGTGCATAAGGGCAACCCCTCTGATAACCTCCCAGCTCTTTTTGGAGATGCATAGCCATATAAACTCATTTGTCCTTTCCATTTCCCCCTTTTCTTCAGGTCAAAAAGCATTTTTAATTCCTGATATTATATGCAGACTGAGATATTCTGCTGGTCTGAGTTGACCCTTTATTCAAGGTCATTTTCTAGTTACATCATCAGGTGGTACTTGGTAGTAATCCCTCGGCACCAGAGAGGCTCATACCTGGGAATCATGTCCCATGCTGGGGGGAAGGCAACGCATTTACATGCTGCGTTTGGCTTCAAGACTGGCCACAAGACTGGGAGCAACACGGAGGCTCCCAGGAGGTAACTCTTAGGCACCTTGCAACTCTAGGCCTTGTTCTTATTTCAGGTGCCCAGGCTTACAAGCATAGTCATTATTATCAAGGGCTCATTGTTGGACCTTTCTTCATTTTTGGTCTTTGCGGTCATCCATTCACTTTCAATCCTCTTGAATCCCTAGGTCTAAGATGTGTTTCTTGTAGACAGCATATAGACTGGTTATACTTCTTTTTCCAATATTCCAACCTGAATATCTTAACAGGTGAGTTTAATCCACTGAAATTCAGTGTCATTATTTCAAGGAATTACTTATATCAGCCTTATTTTCTTTGGATTTGTGTTTGTCATATGTTGTTTGATTTTTTAATCTCTTTTTGTCATTTTAGTTGTTCTTGCACTCTCCTCCAACTCTGTCTCTCCTGTTTTATTCTTTCCTCCCGCAGAACTCCCTTTAGTATTTCTTGAAGGGCAGGTTTCTTACTGGCATGCTTTCTTAGTTTCTGTTTATCTGTGAATATTTTGAACTCTCCATCACTTTTGAATGCCAGCTTTGCTGGATAGAATATTTTTGTTTGAAAATTCTTTTCTTTTATACCCTTACTATGTCATACCACTGCCTTCTTCCCTCCATAATTTCAAATGAGAAATCAACACTTAATCTCATGGAGCCTCCTTTGTAAGTGATAATTCTCTTTACTCTTGCTGCATTTAGTATATTTTCTTTGTCTTGAGCATTGGATAATTTGAGAAACATATGTCTTGGGGTAGTCCTGTTGGGATTTATGCTGTTCGGGGTGCATTGTGCTTCCTGGACATGTACATCCATATCCCTCAATAGGTTTGGGAAGTTTTCAGCCATTATTTCCTCCAACACCCCTTCTGTCCCCTTTCCTTTCTCTTCACCTTCTGGGATGCCTATAATGCAGATATTTGCACGTTCTGCATTGTCATTCAGGTCCCTAAATCCCTGTTGGATTTTTTCTATCTTTTTATCTATCAATTCTACTATCTGTTTGGTTTCAGATGTACTGTCTTCCACATCACTAATTCTGTCCTCTGCCTCCTCAAATCTGCTGTTATTTGTTGAGAGTGTATTTTTGATTTCTTGGATTGTGCTGTTCATCCCCATCATATCCATTACCTTTTTGTGCATGATTACAATTTCTTCTGTATGCTACCCAAGTGTTTTCTTAATATCCTTAATCTCTTCCTTCACTTCATTAAATTGGTCCATAATATATGTTTTGAGAGCTTTAATTAGTTTTTCAGTGTTCCACTCCTCTTCCTGGTTTTTAGTTTATTCATTGGATTGGGTCATGTTTTCCTGATTATTGGTGTGGTTTGTGGTTTTTTGTTGCTGTTTGGTCATCATTTTGTCTTGATGGGTTTATTCAGTTGATTAGTCTTTTCATGTCAGGGTTTAATTAGTTGTTGCTTTTGCATTTGTGTTAAGTCTTCCCTTTGTCACTTTGTTCTTCTTATTCTATTTCTTTGTTGTTGGTTAAGTTCCCTTCAGGAAGCACTAATTTTGTCGCAGTCTCTCCAGATTAATATCTAGACACCTCTTGCTTTGTAGTTTCCTGAAGCATCCCGCTCTGGCAGGATTGTGTCACCACTCGGCCAGTCCTGGTGTTCTTGTGACTCTTTCATGGAGAGCTTTCTTGGTAATGGATTCTCTGATCTCCAAGAATTACATAGGTATCTCAGTTCTGGTCTCTCCATTCTCTTCCAGGTTCCATTGGTTTCAGCTTCTGGCTACTACCTTTGTGCCTTTCTTTCCCTTTCTGTTTGAATTTCACTCCACTTATAAAGGACTCCAGTAATAGGATTAATACCCATCCTGATTGAGGAGAGCCATACCTTAACTGAAATAAGCTCATCAAAAGGCCTATTTACCAATTCACACCAAGAAGAATGGATTAAATTTAAGAATGTGTGTTTCTGGGAACATACAGCCTCAAACCACAACAGAAGGGAAAGGAGACTATGGCTGGTGCAACAGAGAAAAAGGTAAAACAGAAGATTTGAGAGGAAATGGAGGAATTATTTGAATCATATATTGCTAGTACTCTTAGAGTTTAATATGTAAATGAGGGCCAAGGGAACATAACATGAAAAATATTCTTTTTCTCTCCTTTCTATGTCTAACTGGAAGAGTGGTGTAATAACTCTAAGAAAAATGTAATTTGTATTTCAATTGAATGAGGTTTGTAGTATGAAAAAGATTTCCAGATCTGGTGAAGGTAATGTTAGAATAAAGTTCAAAAGTCAGATATTGTGAAATGATTTTGTTTTGAGAAGAATGAAATGTCCTTTGAATCTTCACTTCTGGGTACAACTCCTCTTTGTTTTTTAGGACACTGGCATGGAAATGTCTATGCTTACATTTTCCCAGAAACTTTGTCAGACTTAAGTTGACTACATAAGACAAATTTACTTTGCATTCCTCTGTATTCTTTCTTTAGTCACATCATGGTTTTAAACAATTATATTATAGTTTCTTGATATTTGTCCTTCTCTCTCAATAAAATGTTCCCATTATAATCTATGTTCCCAAAACCTAATTCGTTGGCTGATAGAGAGGCAATATCCACTTCATTTTTTTTTCTTTCTTTAATGAATAATTATTTCAAAGAACAAAGAGAAAGGAGTTTTGTGCCTGGAATAATACCCAAACACAGAATGAGAAACTAAGACAAAATTATGGTAAAATATCTAATCCAATCACTTAAAAATTTTTATATTCCTCATAGACAAAAAAGAGCTTCATTTACAATCAAATGATCAAATTTATTTCTTCTTTCTAACTCTCAAATTTCTTATCTATACACTGAAAGAATTGGAGGAGTTAAATTCCAAGATGCCTCCCAGTATATCAGACCAAAGCATTAATGCACAAATGAGACTGGGAGAATATTGATAGAAGGAAATACTGAAGAGAGAAGGTTTATAGATAAGTAGAGGGAATGCAGATTATTTTAGTCAAGAAACACCAGACCTAAAACAGCCAATCTCAGAGCCAGTTGAAGAAAACTGGGGAAGAATGGTGCATATTATATTCTTACAAATCAATGAACATGGATATATGCTATGCCTTAGGACAATCTGCTTCAAGGAGCAGAGGGGGAAGGGACCAAGGCTGGGCATAAAAGAGCAAAGCCAGCTGTTGCTTATACTTGCTTTGGACAAAACTGTGCTCTCTAGCAACCATACAAAGAGACACCATGGTGAATCTGACTTCTGTGGAGAAGTCTGCGGTCACAGGTCTGTGGAGAAAGGTGAACGTGAGATAATGTGGTGGTGGCTCTGGGCAGGTTTGTGTGGAGGTTACAAGGCAGCTTAGGGTGGGAAGATGCAAGCTGGGCATGTGGAGACATAGCAGTCTCCTGGGTTTATGACAGGTACTGACAGCTGTCCCCTTTGCTGTTTTCACCCCGCAGGCTGCTGGTTGTGAACCCTTGGGCCGAAAGTTTCTTTGAAACCTTGGGGAACTTGTCCTCTCCTTCTGCCATATTTGGCAATAGTAAAGTGAAGGCTCATTTCAAGAAGGTTCTGACTTCCTTTAGTGATGGTGTGATGAAGCACCTGGACAACCTCAAGGGTACCTATGCTCATCTGAGTGAACTGCACTGTGACAAGCTGCACGTGGATCCTGAGAACTTCAAAGTGAGTCTAGGAAATATTCCAATTTTTTCATTTCTAATTTTTGACTGTGCCTCTTTAACCTGTTGGCTTTACCTCCACATTCCATTTTACTTTTTCTATATCTTACAACTTAATGCTTTCTAAACTTTATGTCAATCTTTCCTTTCAATATTCTCATGAGCTTATATTTAATCAAGCTCTTTAATTAATTTCCTAGCTTTTGCCCCTCTCTCCCTTTTTCTTAATTTTCTTTCCATTAACCAGTACTCAAATTATGCCTACCAGCTTAGATCTCATCTGCTACTTCTGCCTTTAAGAAAATACTTATTTTCCTTCAAATGTAGGTTGGTAAAGTTTGAATTAAAGAAAAGAGGCAGACAATGTTTTTCTAGAAATTGTGCATCATTTTAAGATTTGAATTGTTTAAAGTCAGGGAGGAAAATTAATATCTGAGCATGAAACATCAGAAGATCATATAGGAGGTGGGATAGCAAAAGTTAATAGGAGACAGCCCATATCACATTAAATAATCAATGTATCAGTTAATTAATGTTTATTTATAGATTTTTAATTTTTATTTTGGTCGGAATAGCCTGAGAATCTGTTGTGGCTAAGGGATAGTTAGAATAAATGGGGAACACCCCAGTGTCTCAGGAGTCAAGCTGGAGTCCTTTCTTTACTATGTCTCTGTGTCAACCTACCTCTTCCCTTCAGCTCCTCAGCAACATGCTGGTGATTGTGCTGGCCTGTCACTTTGGCAAGGACTTCACCCTGGAGTTGCACGCTGCCTTTCAGAAGGTCGTAGTTGGAGTGGCGAATGCCCTGGCTCACAACTACTATTGAGATTCTGGTCTGTTTGCTGGTATCGATTGGAAGTCCCTGCTTCCCTATATTCTATCTTTTGAACTTGGGAAAATAATGTCCACCATGAAGAACATTATTTCTGCCTAATGAAGAATTTTCAGCTCAACTTTATGATTCATTCACTCATTTGCTTTCATTCTTCCTCACTCTGGGGTTTGGGAAAATCTCTGAAGGTCTACAGATAGGGGGCTCATGTGTCTTATAAGATGATGTCAAGGCAAATGGGAATATGAAGGGGGAGATATTCGAACACTAGCGGATGACACTTCCATCTCAGTGTAGGGATTGGGAAGAAGGTTTGGCATATAGAGAGGATACTGGCACTTTGGGAGCTCTACAAGATATCTCAAGCCTAAGGTATGGTTTCCTACAATTTTCAATGACTTCCAACAAAATAATGAGCTCAATTATAGGAGTTCAACACACTGCTGTGTTTCCTTTCTTCTTCTCTAGCCTACACATTGTAGACCCCAAATGAAACCCCACCATGTGTTCCTGCTTTAAGGAAATATTATCTCTTTCACTGGCCCCACAATATCTCCAAAATATTCCCTTGTTTTTGTTTTCTAATTTCTGGCAGAGTTCAGTGCTTATGACCTCTCTTGGTCCCAGCTTCAGTGAAATTTACTGCCTAAGGAAGTGTTTTCTAACCCTCTTCCTTTGCCCATTTTTCAACTTGATTCTTATTCATCATGTACATATTCCATTCTACATAAACGTGTTTGCTTATTCTGTGCAATCCTCCACGAAGTCCCTGGCTTATATTGAGTTCCTCCAGAGGGAGTAAATGAGTATTTGTTAAATGAAATAATGAATGAATCAATAAGTTAGTGAATGAATGAATGATATATTAGTCTTTGTTGATAGTCTTAGGAATAAAGGGCAATCTGAACAATAAAATATTTACATAGAGTTCCTTTGTTGTTAATGGTACAGTATACAATGAGACAGTAGGTGAGAAAGTAAAGGGCACTAATCTGAGGATTAGGAAAATCATACTTCAAATCAGTCAGCCAATGGACTTCTGATCACAGATATTTTTGAGCATTATTATTTTTTATTTGTAAAATTAGATTTCCAGAAACTTCTAATGTGTATGTATTTTTGTAGTCTATGTCACACCCCTATTAATTTGTGTCTTTAGAGGAGAATATGAACTTATTCTCTATTAATATTTTGTAAGGTTTGTAAATGTTTTATAACATAGTGTTCCTTTAAAAAAGAAAGCTCCCTTTATTCACTTATACATGCTAGACATCAGATACCAAGGTTGTGGAACTGGGAATTGAAAACAATGAAAACATTGGAAAGCAATGATAAGGCAAATGTACGTTTAAATTTAATAAAATGAAAACCCCCAAATTATCAAAGTCAAATCAAACCTTTTTTAACATTTAAAATAGTTGAATTAGCTCTTTTTAGAGTTTGCAATGTGAAACCTTTTCCCAGGATCTACTGATATTTAGGTTCTCATTGCTTCTGGCTTTAGAGAAGAATCAGTATAATTAGAAAATATTTAAATTTTATCCCTTTCACTCCTCTAATAATTCAGTGACTTATAATTCTGACCTAATTCCCAAGTATCCAGATGGGAACTAAACCTTTCCTTATATATCTGAGCATAATTAAAGTGAGTTTTTTTTCACAAGTTCTTGATAGGAGCTGGGCACATAAAAAGGAGGAGAAATTTTATTTTTCTAGTCAGTGATGAAGAAAATATTTGGGAGAATGGAGACTAGAAATGGGATTTTGCAAATTTATTTGAAATAACTAGAAAAAGAGTAGTCTTTATCTTCTGGCTAACCAAAAAAAAAAAAATTGCATTTGGAGTTTAGAGCTGAGAGGATGAGAGAGTTCTATTAATGATCTGTTGCTAATGATGACAAAGGAGAAAAAAGCTAACTAGATGTGGGGTTGCTTGAATTAATAGATGCTTAAAAGGTAAGAAAAACTTGGTTAAGTAAAAGAAAGGAAATGGGAATTTAGAGAAAAATATGTATGATATAAAGTGGAGAAAATGATTAGCAAGGTCCTCAGGGAACGCTGCGTTTCTAAACTGAGCTCAGCAATGCTTGTTGCTTTTGCTCTCTTCATTGGATTGCTTAATGGAGACTACAGAAGAAATTGTTTTGGCATATCTTTAAGACATAGGAAGAGATCCATCCACATACTCTTAAATTTAACTGCTGTGGCCAAATCTTCCAATTTCTGGAACTCAGCTTCCTCACTTTTTATAAATAAGAGAATTGGGTGAGGGAATCTCCAAGAAACTTACCAGGTTGTTATTCTAAAAAGTGTGCAAATAAATTGCCAAGGAAGATATTTTCAGCAGCAATTCCTGAAAGAAAAAGGGGCAAGAGATCATGAAAGGGAGGTTTGAGGATCTAAAGTCAAACTCAAAGGACACAAACAGAACTTTCAAGGACACATATGGCTGTCATCATTCAGACCTCACCCTATGGAACCACACCCAGGTTGTGACCAATCTGCTCAGAGGAGCAGAGAGGGCAGGGACCAGGGCTGGGCATAAAAGTAAGAGTAAGGCCAGCTGCTGCTTACAATTGCTTCTGACACATTTGTGCTCACTAGCAACCATATAAAGAGACACCATGGTGAACCTGACCTCTGACGAGAAGACTGCCGTCCTTGCCCTGTGGAACAAGGTGGACGTGGAAGACTGTGGTGGTGAGGCCCTGGGCAGGTTTGTATGGAGGTTACAAGGCTGCTTAAGGAGGGAGGATGGAAGCTGGGCATGTGGAGACAGACCACCTCCTGGATTTATGACAGGAACTGATTGCTGTCTCCTGTGCTGCTTTCACCCCTCAGGCTGCTGGTCGTGTATCCCTGGACCCAGAGGTTCTTTGAAAGCTTTGGGGACTTGTCCACTCCTGCTGCTGTGTTCGCAAATGCTAAGGTAAAAGCCCATGGCAAGAAGGTGCTAACTTCCTTTGGTGAAGGTATGAATCACCTGGACAACCTCAAGGGCACCTTTGCTAAACTGAGTGAGCTGCACTGTGACAAGCTGCACGTGGATCCTGAGAATTTCAGGGTGAGTCAATATTCTTCTTCTTCCTTCTTTCTATGGTCAAGCTCATGTCATGGGAAAAGGACATAAGAGTCAGTTTCCAGTTCTCAATAGAAAAAAAAAATTCTGTTTGCATCACTGTGGACTCCTTGAGACCATTCATTTCTTTCACCTGCTTTGCTTATAGTTATTGTTTCCTCTTTTTCCTTTTTCTCTTCTTCTTCATAAGTTTTTCTCTCTGTATTTTTTTAACACAATCTTTTAATTTTGTGCCTTTAAATTATTTTTAAGCTTTCTTCTTTTAATTACTACTCGTTTCCTTTCATTTCTATACTTTCTATCTAATCTTCTCCTTTCAAGAGAAGGAGTGGTTCACTACTACTTTGCTTGGGTGTAAAGAATAACAGCAATAGCTTAAATTCTGGCATAATGTGAATAGGGAGGACAATTTCTCATATAAGTTGAGGCTGATATTGGAGGATTTGCATTAGTAGTAGAGGTTACATCCAGTTACCATCTTGCTCATAATTTGTGGGCACAACACAGGACATATCTTGGAACAAGGCTAGAATATTCTGAATGCAAACTGGGGACCTGTGTTAACTATGTTCATGCCTGTTGTCTCTTCCTCTTCAGCTCCTGGGCAATATGCTGGTGGTTGTGATGGCTCGCCACTTTGGCAAGGAATTCGACTGGCACATGCACGCTTGTTTTCAGAGGGTGGTGGCTGGTGTGGCTAATGCCCTGGCTCACAAGTACCATTGAGCTCCTCTCCCAACTTTCCAGTTCCTACAAAAGGTGCTTTTGTCCTCAGAGTCCAACTACTGAATGTGGGAAAATTATATAGAGCCTTGGGAATCTGGTTGTGCCTAATAAAGAACATTTATTTCCACTGCATTTGTGTATTTAAATTATTTCTGCATCTCTCACTCAGATGGGCATATGGGAGGCAAGACAGCATTGAGGACATAAAGAAACAAGTCAGTGAATTAAAATGGTAAATTATGGGTTAGTCCAGACCTTGGAACACTGTATCCATTCTCTGACCAGCCTAAAATACCCCATTTTCTCTGAGTTTTTTTTTTTTCCCCCATGGTCTATTACCCCATTGCTTCTCATCTGACCCACTTTAGGCTTAATTCATCTTATAAACATCTGCTTGAAGGAGGGAAAACTCAGAGAGGTGGTTTGTTTCTCCTTTCTCTTTGAACCCCTGTTCCTTACCACCACCACTAACAGTGACCAGAGGTTTTGCAGTTCTGGTCTTCCTGGGTCCTTTGCTCTTTCATAGTCTACATGGAAGGAATAGATTGCTAATTGTGTGATAAGTATGAAATGGGGATGTTTTGCTTTGTACAACACCTCAGCCTTGTAATCTTTTCATGCACCCATGCCAAATGGAAGTCCCATTCTCTCTTAAAATGCTTTAGCATAACTACTCAGGAAGTTATTGAAGATCTGGTTCCTTCCTTATCCTACTTCTGATAGCTTTCTGCCTCTGGAGTTATTAGCTAGCCTTACCATAAGCAACACAGCCTAATTTCATTTCCTCATTCAAAAGTTACTTATGTGAGTGCTGATTCTGGGAGAATAAAAGGGGGGCAAGATTTCAAATGGCCCCTAATCTCTTCTTCATCACACCCCTCACCAATTTTGTGTCTGGTTGGGAAGTAAAGCATGTAGTAACTAAGTGATCACAGAAGAGAGTGTACATATTTTATGACACCAGAGGCTGAAGCTCTAAAGATAAAATATAAAGATTAAAGAAGGAGAAGGGGAAAAGGACAAGAAAACTAGACAGAGAAAACAGCATACGCAGTCACTGATGAATAAGGTATTTGATATTCTGAGACTTTCAAGTAGTTATAAAGGCAATTGACACAGAAACACCTGCAAAGGAATAGGGAAGGACACGACTGAAGAAGAGAAGATCAGGCTTTGAAGAGCCTTCTACAATCCATTAATTAATGTGAATGCATTTTATACTTGGGATAATGATGAATCATTAAGGGATTTTAGCCATATAAAGTACATGATTGAATTCTTATTTTAGAAACTTAATTGTGGGGCAGTGTAGGAGATGACTTTACAGAGCTGAGAGATTGGAAGTAGGACTCATTAATAGGCTGCAAACTGGCAATGTGACCTCAGAAAAAATATATTCCTCCATACATGGAAATGATCAATACAGTACAAAATTGTGTAAAACCCCCTCACACGATGGTCACCACAGACTTGTGATTGACAATGTAGCAGGGGTCTTTCCCATGAGCAGAAAATCCCAAATGGAGGCCTTTACCATAATACGCTATACTTGGCATATGATGTTTTTTTTTGTTTGTGTATTGTTTCTTATTTTTGTCTAACTAGCTCCCATTTTCTTCTGGTTAGGACACATTTTCATATTTTGGGGACACTACTTCTACCCCGAGCCAATAAATTGATTCTGGTGAAGTTTATAATTACAATATCCCCTTCCCTACATAGAAAGACCCATGTCAAGCCAATCTTGGAATCCCAACGCACTGGCCAAAGTGACTGGTGGAAGGAGGTAAAGTCTTCTCCCCTAAACTGATTCCATTACAGTCTTTCTTGATTTTTTTTTTTTTTGAGGGTAACTATTGAAGAAAATTCCTTATTTCAGTGATCATGGAGATGGAAGGATCTGAGCCTATACATATTGTCAGTTATGCCTCTATCATCTGGAGAAGCCTCAGGAAATAAAATTAAACCAAGAAAGAAACAATGAGAATTAGGAAGAGGTGAGGTCTTAATTTTTTTCACTAGGCGAAAGTTTCTCAGACACTTCTCAGCATTTCCTTTTAGTTATTAAGTTACCAGAATATCTTGTAAACATTTTTTAAAAATTTTAAAAATCTCCATTTTCTTTAAATATCTAATGCATTTGGCTTTCTAAATTATTCTTTTCATGTACAGTTCAGAAACAATCTGTTGGTTTCCTTAAAGAGTTCAGCTATTGAACTGAATGGTATTTTCTTGTGTTTAGCATTTGGGGAGAACAAAAATATTTGCTTTACACAGTGGATGCATAAAGATAGCATGCATCTCCATTTATCAGATTTTCTTTTATGCCATTTGCTGGAGATTTTTATTATTTTTATAAAATATATCACACAAATTTTTAAAAATGTGTATCTCAGTGATTACATTTGCATCCTGGACTTATCAAACATAAATATGTATTTTCCATTTTACCATTTTCCAAGTCAATACAATAAACTTTGAACACTATCTACATATTTATCCTTGATCTATCACTGTTCTAAATATCCTACTACTAATTACTTTAAGCAGTGGAGAAGATTAAATACTTATTTACATATTGCTTTCCATACTTTTCTGCATCTTTAGCCTTCTGTAAAAATGATCATTCTTCTTCCTCCTGAAGAACACCCTTAATTATTTTTTTATGGAAATAAGTTCTGTTAATTTTGGATTATCTGAAAATGTATTCATTTCTTTCACTGAAACAATACTATTCATGTTTGAGGCAGGCAAGTCAAATACTAAAGTAACTTTTTGAATTCTTTAAAATGTATTGAAGTATATCACACATAAACAGAAAGTTTTTACTAATAGTTGCAAGCTTACAAAACAAAATTACATAATATCATACAAGTGTATGCTAGGATGTTGCATAGTTAACATGCAGTTGCATTTCTTTGGCCAAAGCAAGTTACGTGGCTGAGTCCAAGTCCATGAGGTGCAGATGTGTATTTCTCCCATATTAAACAGTGAGAAAGAAGGGGGGGCGGGAGGGAATGCAATGTTTTGAACAAGAATAATACCTGCCATAATAGAATTGTAGGTTTCTTATTTACTTAATAATTTATACATTTTCCAAACTGCACACAACCAGAAATGATGTATACCCTATTGCTATTGTATAACCTTTTTCTCTTTTTAGCAAAAAAACTGGGCTGTTAGGTAATGTAGACAAGAGATGACATGAACCAGAAATTAGCCTTTGCAGTGAAGAAGAAGAGGAATGATATAATAACCACAGGTTTCAGAGGGGAGCTCACGAGGCTTGGTCATGGATTGGGAATGATGGATGGAAAAGTGGAAGAAACAGAGGGGCTGTTTCAGGTTTCTTACTTGTGGGTGGCAGGTTCCATATAAATCCCGGCAGCAGGAAAAAGAAAGTGTTTGGTGGGGAAAACATGAGATCGACTTTGGATGTGTTGTTTCTGAGAAGCCTGTGGGATTCTCTCACAAAGAAGAAAGAACATGGAAGTCATTAGTATAGATGCGGTAACTGAAGGCTTGGAAATATATCACAAAGCTTTCTGGAGACCACTTAGAGATCACTTTAAAAAAAAAGTTTGTCAATAATAGAGGCCGGATATAATTATATAAGATATTAACATTTTAAATGTGGTTATTATATAGGCCACAAACTTATTAAAACAGAGTTGAAACTCTTCCCAAATTAAAAATCGAGTTTACTGACTTAAAATAACAATATAGAATAATTTGTATGCTGTCAAAATGTTGTAGTCTGGTGCTTGCATGAGTTGAGGAAGGGAAGATTGGAACTTTTTGAGTTTCACCGTGGAGTCTTTTTTCACAAACTTGCTGCTTTATTTTTTATTTTAATAACAATCTTTCCACTACACTGATTTTCAAAGTGGCTACCTTTGTTTTCCTATGATATTTACAGGTTTACTTTTCCCCTTCCCAAGATATTCCTTAACAAGGTCACTGGTAAAATTCAAGCCAGTATTTTGCTCTACTATTTAATGTTCTTTCTACCTATGGCCAGAGATCTGTTAAATCCCTAATTATATAACACGGATATCGCTGGTGTGTGCCTGCTTTGCCCTCTTCGCTAATCATGTTATATATAGAGATATATGAATATTTCTACTATTTTGCAATTTTTCTGACTGGGTGAGGGCCCCTTGTTATAAGATCTCAAGGCACCCTGTGTTTCTACCCTGTATTAATATTCAATAAAATGTTCTGTACTTTAAAAATAATGTCCATAATTAATGCGAACTTTGAGCATTTTGACTCATTTCCATGGAACAAAAAGGAAGAAAGTATTTGAATAAGGCAATATCGTCAGCATGAGTCAGATACAGTTGAGGTCAAATAAAATTAAAATTTGTACATTAGTTTCCAATTTGTGCCTATACCATAGGATGGAGTAATACGATAGAATCTGAAATTAAAATTCAGGGAATCTAAAAGCAAATCAGAATTGCTAAAGTAGAGTTGAATAAAAAATAATTTATGTTCTTGGAATATTTCTACCAAATATGGCCTATCTATGAGGTTTTAAAATGCAGGTGAAAATTTATATGAAGAGGAATGAGAATTTGTGAGAAAAGCTAAAATAGGCAACCCCACTTAAGTAATTTTGTGGCTAATAGCTATCTTGGTTGATGATCATGAAATGTACATGCCTCTACTGGCATAGCTGGCCAATTCAGATCTTCGTCTGCTCTATTAAAAGGGAGAAAGTCAGCACATGCATGATGAAACTGAAGCCTAGAGCATTATACAATAACTGACATGGAAAAATATCACATGCTTGGATAAGATGTAAGTGGCTTTCTTGGGAACACTGAATGGAGAAATGACCTTAAATATGACAACAATAGGAGAAGTCTCTGTGCTACTTAGCATGTGGCACAAAACCTAGAAATAGCAGTTGCCTTCATGGCTTAAACACATGAATAGACTGGGAGGATAAGGAACAGTTGAAGGTGGGAGAAGAGCATGTTATAGGATGTAGTTAGCTTTGTATAGTGATGGTCTCAGACAAGTATTGCCAGGTCTATGCCATACCCACAATTTGAAAGTTCTATTACCCCTTATTCTATACTCTACTATGATCCCAGGGATTTTCAGCTTCAAGTATAACTGAAGATTTTTAAGAACCTAGCTACATATGCACATGATTGAAATTTCTAACTCTTTGAGGAGATTGGACAGGAAACGCTGATCCCAGAGGTAGGCTCATTTTCAGCCTCTCCTGGGTTGACACTAATAGTAGGCACCAACTTGCTGATAAATGGTATATAGCACCCATGATGTACAAACATAGATTTCAGTATAGTCAGTGTAGATAACCTGTCATTTCTGGAAATTGCTTCTTCTCTGTCCTTGAACTCATTTAGTGGGAGACCCTTAACCCTCCTGTGTTAAAGCACTGCACTTTTACTCAGAATACTGCATTGAATAGTTTTCACGTAACTCACAGACCACTGTGAACATTACCAAGTAAATATTATACCAGGTGGAATTCTCTCAGGCTTTTTGGGGATTGTTACTCTGTCACAGACTTTGATCCTATATGCAAGTCCTAGTAAATGAGGTACAAGCCTCCAGGGGCCAGGAATTCGGACCCTCCTGGACAATGCAGATTAAAAATAAAACAAAACATACACAATAAGTTCAAACCAAAGGCTAATTCTCTATCAGCAGTTCCAAAGCTTCAATGTGGTGATGACATGAGATCAGCAGCCACCGCTGCTCTATCCTTTCCCCTTGTGAATTAACAGATCAGAAGAGCTTGCCAATTCACAAAGCTAGAGTACCAAGGGAATACTATAACTACTTATCATTATCATCATCACAATAAAGTTATTTTAGTTAATTAATATACAAACAGATGTTATCTAAATACAGAATGGAGATGAATACAAGATTTCCTCGCAAATATATGAAGGAGAACCTCAACCTCCAGAATTAAGAGGAAGATAAAAGTGTGGCAAATTAATTCAACCTCTGGATGAATCCTTGTATTTTATATCAATCTGAGTATTAAGGAGCTTGCACACAGGATGGGGCATGATAGGATAAAATAGGAGAGGCCATTCTAAGTCCAGATCAAATAAGGACTGGTACAGCTGGTAGATTATATACGAGTAAAGTAGAAAGGAGAGTCATGCAAATAGTATAAGAGAAAGGGACTATGCAACAAACACAATAGCATCAAAAGTGGGATGAGCAGGCAGAAATGTTGATGTCTAGGGGGATTTTAAAAAGGACTGAGGAGGGACACGAAGAACTGATACTATTCAGTGGTCCAGGTTCTATAATTTTGTAAGTGTTTTTTTATACAGTACTCTTTTTAGGCAGAATATGGAGAAATTACTTAAATTAAGGGTAAGTTTATTATGGAAACAAACTACATCAGATACTTAAAACCAGTTTTCTCTTGTAACACCTGGTTTGTCTTTTACCAGCCAAATGCTTAAATTTTCTTTTCTAGTGCTTGCCTCTTTTAATCAGTAGGAAAATAAAAATAATTTAAAGTTTAGTAAACATTACCGAATATCAACTAATTAAGCATTAGTAGCTATTTGGCCAAAGGTATAGTGTCTCTATGTAATAAATGCCCATATTGGCAAAACTAAGCATTGCCTATCCCTCTACTAACACTACCTGCATATAGAAAAGGATGAAAGAAAGGGAAAAAGACAAGAATATGGCATATGAATAAAATACTATTCTTATCTGAAAAGCAAGCAGGATTTGTATTCTTTTTTGTGGAAAGGAGTCTTACTGTAAAAGTCATCTAAGTGTAGAACACTCAATTATTCATATTAATAAAATGGTAAGACTCAGAGTTATTACAAAGTCATTTTGTTTCTGAAATTTTTTTTTATGTTTCTTCATTTGTTTATGGAATTTTTTACTGATTTTTCTTCTATGACTTATTTGTATTTTGATCGATTGGCTGTGGGTGATATTAAAGCAAAAACCATCATTAAGTTCTCACAACTGAATGAGAAAGGAGGTTCCCAGACACATGTGGAGGCACTGACATTAGAGACTGGATAAAGTCTGACATTTTGCCTCAAGGCAAATACTCAAGTTTTAGAGTATTGGCTGAGAATACACTGTATTTACACCCATGTCAGAGAGAGTACCTTGATAATGGCTTTGCAGATCTGGTGGGTTTTGATGCTATAAATGACAGGGCTCATCGGAGGTAGAGAAAGGATTTACACATTGAGCATGACAGAGGAATGTCTTGCAAATCTGTGTACAATAGAAAGACCTAGTACAGGAACATATAATACCAAGACAGTTAGATCGTGAGACACATAGGTGCTGAATGCTCTGAGTTGTTCACTGTGGGAGACAGTGGCCATAACAGATTAGAGAATCAGAATGTGGGAGAGCAGTATATAAAGGTCTGATTCCATGGCAAGCAAGGTGACTGACTGACAAATCATAATGGCTGTTGAACTGTATATCAGAGGAATCCCACAGAGCCACAGTTCTGATATAATTTAGTACTAAATAAACCAAAGGAGATGTCAGCAAAATGGGCTTTGGAAACAATGAAGTATTCAAAGAGGGGGGAAAAAGCAGGATTGGTGGAAGGCAGGAGTTGATAGAATTCAATCCCAAAGGGTCTTAGAATAATTTTCTGTGACAAAGATAATTGGCAGAATTTGTTGAAATGTTCATCTAGCCTGTCAAAAGGTTAGTAAGATATTCCTCACCCATACCCCCAGACTCTCCTTCTTCTTTTTCCTATATTAGATCATTTGGGGGGAAACACAACTAACTGTCTATCGTTAGCAGTCCTTTTCTCCCTTTATCTTCTTCCTTGTCCCTCTTTTCACCTATCCTTCACACATCTTTTTGTAGACTTATAATCAGCTCATTTCTAGATGTATGAAAATGTTAACCTTTAAATGCATCATGGAAGTCATTTGGTGACTACACTTCACTTCTTTTTGATGCACTTTTATTCAAAAAGCATTTATAGAATCCCTATATGTTAAATGTGAAACTCTGTGCTAGGTGCTGGGGGCAAAAAATTAATGATAATAATATCCTTGTCTTCACCAAAAGTATGAGAAATTTAGTCTGGGATGGTTCTCTTCTTTAAAGACATTCAATTACCTTTCGATCTTTTTCTCTCTCAGAGGGATGTTGTGTTAGGAGATTTTGATGTGACTATTATTTTCCCCTTGGTCTCTTTGCCAACCTGGATCATTAACATTAATTTAATTTCTAGTCCTGAGAGTAATTTAAGTACTATCTCTGGAACTAAATCAGAAGGCATAAAAGGATTAGGAAATATCAGGAAGGAATGTATAGAGGAACTTTGCAGGAAGAAATTGGAGGTAAAACTGGGTTTTCACTCTGCTGTTGAGAGTAAAATGCCTAAAAGGAGACTATTTTATCTGATGAGTCCTCAGCTGGGAAGCCAGGCCAGCGGGCAGAAAATGTAAACAAAGTCAGAGGACTTAGGTCTCTGCAGGTGCTCCTTTATTCCTTTTCTGTTTCCTGTCTGCCTGCTCATTCTGGATGGCAGGACTAGGTTTTGAATTTTACCACAATATCGGCTTTTGCACCTAACATTTTAAACCAATGTTAGACAACCTTGACTCTATGGAGAAGAGGGAAGAATCTTTTTTTTTTTTTTTTATGCAGTTGGCAAGGAAGAGAACAGCTTCAATTCTGAAGGTTTTCTGGACATTGTTTTCACCTCCCAGAAACAGACTAAAATACCAGATTTAAGATAAGCTTTCTGCCCCTAGATATTCTTTTCACTTTACACATTAGACTTAGCAGTGGAAAAAGAGTGTTCTGACTGTCTTGAAGGAAATGATTTCCTAACTTGCTGAGTTGATCTACGGCCTGCTCCAAAATTTTATCAGAGATCTCTGGAAGAATGTCTTGGAGAAAGGGGACAGGGGGCTCACTGAATTCCTAGAAGCCCTGGTATTTTGTCATTTTGTTTCTACTTGGGCCAACTTGCCTTCCACTTGAGGGCTAACTGTTCTCCTCAAACAAATCCTAGTTAAGTATGGGCAAAAATGTTTATCCTTGCTGTTATTTCAAGATGTAGCTGTGAACATTTTAAACTTGTTGAAGTTAATTTTCCTTTAAATGGATCTCTTATAAGAACTGATGGTGATAATATATTTATGTAAATAGATCATTCCAGACCCTGAGCATTTGCAGCCTGCCCTAAGAGAGAACAAATATATTGTTGAAGGTTGATCCAATGACATTAAATTCAAACGGGAAGATAAACTGATTGACAGTGTATACTAAAAGTGACCACATGCACAAACCCTGATCCAGCAATTCCCAGAAATGAATGTATATGTGCAGAAAAACAAATGCACAAGAATCTTCATAGCAGCATAATTCATTACAGTCAAAGATAGAAAGAACCCAAACAGTACAGTAAATAAATATATTGTGGTATGTTCATAGAGTAAAATACTTTCCAGAGAAGAGAAAGTATCAGCCACAGTTAAGTCAATAACATGAATATATTTCTCAAACGTCAAGTCCAAAAAACGTCAGATATAAAGAGTACAGAGTAATTCAATGTAGATGCATTTAAAAGTAGGAGAATGAATCATTGATGATAGATAAAATAAATCAAATCAATATAGTGATTAACTTTTCAAAAATGAGTATAATGAAAAAGAAGGGTGTGTTTGAGGTCTTAGAGTACTTCTAATGTTTTGTTTTGTGATCTGAATTGTTACTTAGATGTTTTCTTTGCAAAAATCAATTGATCTGTAAACTTATCTTTTGTGTACCTTTATATAGGAACATTGTACTAAATTTTTTTTTAATTAAAAAATGGAACTATGGAAAAGCCCAGTCTATTTATTTAGACTTCAAGGACTGACATATTAACATATTCTTAAGTAATTTTGATTAAGTAGGCTTTAAATATCATCACAACACCAATCTTGCACTTAAAACTAGAGAAACAGTTTTAAATCTATAAAGAAGAGGAAAGGAATTTCTAAAAAGTAACAAGAACACCAAAGGAGGGAAAGGCAAAGCCTAAAAGAGCAATGTGAATAGATGTTGACCCCATACTTTCTGAGGAGTTGTTATGTCTGTTTTACACACATGGTCTCAGGAAAGACAAGTGAGATGGTGAGATTATACAGCTAATAAGTGGTCGAACCAAGATTCTTCTAACTATTAATACAAAATTAGCACTATCCTCACTGAAAAAAAGCACATCTCATAGGAGCAAGTTACTGAAGATGGTTTCTTTGCTCTGTGCTCTAAGTTAGTGGGCGTTTTATGACGTGGAAGAAATACTACAAAAGCTTATAGGTCATCTCCACTCACAAGTACTCAACTTGTGGAAAACTTAATAACCTTACTAAATAATCACCTCCTACATCTTTCAATCTCCTTTTACACTCCCATTCTTGGTACATGGCTCACTCACTTTTCCAAGCCAAAATTTCATCTGTCATTGTTGAAACCACTCTCTCGTTCACCTTTCATAACGATTTAATCACCAATTTCTGATCATTGGAATCATTATCATTAAAAACTGATAGGTATTGTGTAGCAGAGAGTGAACTTTTTTCCATGTATTATTGTCATCCTGACCATCTGAGAAAACAAATTGATTGTTAAACAGAATGTTTAGTTGAGAGTTATATCCAGAATAAACAGCAAAGTCTAGATTTGAACCCTGTTCTCACTGATGCCAAAGACCACTCTTTTAATTATAATTAACACAGTGCTTCAATGGTTTATTTCAAGCTCCTATATTATTTGTATCATACTCTACTTCAAATCATAATCATTTCTTGCCTGGAGTAATACAACAGCTTCTAACCAGTTCTCTCTTTTTCCCTACTTGTAAGTTTTATATGGAATAGCAGATTCTGGAATGAGAATATTTGGGTTCTAATCCCAGATCTATTTCTCAGTAACTGTCCTGGAGGCAAGTTATTGGATCACTCTATGCTTCAGTTTCCTCATCAATAAATTGAGAACTATATTAGTGACTATTTCATTAATTTCTTCTAATGAGTTAATTAACATAAAATGATTGGAAAAATGACAGAAACAAAATGTTTCCAAATAATATTAGCCCTTGATGTTGATGCTATTAATAATAAAACTATATTAGTAATATAAGACAATAATAATAACATACTAGAATCCATTTTCTCTATCTGTACTGACAGTGACTTTTCTAAAAGATAAATCTGATCTTGTCCCTCCTATGTATGATCTAATAGCTGTTACTTTCTCCAGTTTCATCTTTCCTACCATTTTACTGCTCCTCTACAATATACACATAGATGCATGCGTACACTAATATATGCATATCATTTTGCTCTTAGACATGTTACCCTTGCTTTCTCCAACACCCTTACCCATATTTTGGCCTATACATACTCTCCTTTTGTCTTTTCTTCCAGAGATACTGTGTCTAACCTGTAACTTTCTCTCACTTTGGTTTAGATTAGTTTCACTGGGTCAGATGATTTTGCCCATCAGCAAACTTACTATCCTAAGATCGTGGCCAGCATTACTCTCTGCACAAGGTATTGCACCCAATATCTCTTATCTTTATGATAGCAGTGGGGTAGCAGCCAAGTCCTGTAATCCAGGTATGGCCAGGAAGCTAATTCATAACTTTTCTTACCCTTGGGAATCAGTGTTCTTACTGATTGTGTAGGGTATTTGTTTAGCCATTTGGAGATCCTCTGCTGCTAGCCATCCTGGACTTCTTCTCTCCCATGCTATGGGGACACAATTATCTTTGTAGTTACCAGTTATCTGGGCCTCAGCTCCATTCTTAGGAAAGCAGTGTTCTTCTCTAATGGGGATGAAGCAGGGAAAAGTTGAGCAAAGCCAGCTCTTATGTTTTACTTTTTCTTATGACCATCCTTTATATAAGAGGATGGAATTGGAAATTAATGCTGGTATATGAATTATTAATGTAATATATGCCAGGCATGTAAGAGGATTACAGTAATGTGAATTTCTACCAATCTTGGTTTTTAGGCATAGGTAATATGTTACATAATCACCATGTCTTTTATAGGTCATAATACAATTGTCATTCTGAAGACCTCATCATTTGACATAACATTACTTTGTTATTGCTAGCAAAATTAGTCTCATCCACTCTACGAAAATCTTCAAACAACAGAAGTGATGGAGATGGTGATTACATAAAGTTCAACTCAGGTGATAGAGATACCTTGGGGAGCAACAGGATTTTTGGTCTAGCAGTCAGAGTTTTTATTCTAAATTCCTTAGGAAGTCCCTGCAAATTTCTTTATCTTGTAAACAAGGGGACTGGGTTAGAATATCTTGGTATATTCTGGAATTTTCAGGGGACATATTCAAAGATATGTAACACTTCAAATAATTATATTCATAAATTCAATTGCTTATTTTTGTATAATTAAAGATGAATTTAGTCAACACCCTCTTCCCCCTTTTCTGCTTAGTTTCCATCTTTATTTCAGTCTTTGTCATTTTATTGTGGTTTGTTTTCTTTTAAGCTGACTTATATTTTCTTAAATATAGGTAAAATATTAAAACATATAAGTAAACCAAAAAAAAACTGATAAATTCTCTTTGGAGAGGTTATTTATGTCAGAGTCTAACCAAAGCATTAAAATCCTGATGAAATTTTCTCAAATACCCACATGGCCACAGTTAAGCAGATATACTATCATGTAGCATAATTTTTAGTCTGTTTCTGTTATGTATATTTATTTCTCAGTATTTCAATAATGATGAGAATATTATTTATAGACTTTCTTTTAAAATATGTCAGTTAATATACATTATAAAGAATACATTTAAAATATATAATAAAGAGGTCATTTGCATAGACTTTTATGTAAACCTATATTTTATGACTACTTTGGTTATGGTGACTAAGTTTTCTTTGATAGTACCACATTCAGAACCTCTGAACTCCCAGTTATTTGGTACAGCATTCTGAATATTCTTATCTCTTTAACTTCGCTAAGAGCTGTAAGGCCCTTACCTTACCAGATACAGTTCTACATCTGCGAAGAAAAGGGGACATTCATGGACTGCGTGTGCCCCCTGCTGGTTGCTATGGAACACTGATGATTAAAAGAATTCCCTATCAGTGGGTGACCATATAATTTATTCTACAAACTAGAATGTGTGTGGGTGCCTTTAAATAATTTGGTTGAAACAAGTGAAAACCAGGATCATCTTGGAAAACATGGATGTTCTGTAGATCTTCTGAAGAAACCTTAATGAAAGGAAGAAATTTTAACACATGCCTATATTCAATGGACATTTTAATCTATTATGAGCAATCCTAAACCCTAGTCTGTATATCTGGGTCAGGCTGGGAATGAAAGGAGTCATATTGCTTTGTTTTGTTTTCAAATATATTTTTTATTTATTTTTAAAAGATGCATAGATCACACAAAATGTTACATAAAAAAATATAGGCAGTTCCCATATGCCCCACTCCCCACACCCTCCACTTTTCCCACATCAACAACTTCTTTCATTAGTGTGGTACATTCATTGCAGTTGATGAGTATATTTTGGAGCACTGCTACACAGCATGGATTATAGTTTACGTTGTAGTTTACACTCTCTCCCAGTCCATTCAGTGGGTTATGGCAGGACATATAATGTCCTGCATCTGTCCCTGCAATACCATTCAGGACAACTCCAAGTACTGAAAATGACCCCATATCACAACTCCTTTTCCCTCTCCCTGCTTTCAGAACCTCTGGAGAGGAGTCATGTTTGAACTCTGATTGTTGTGTCAAAGTCAGCAAGAATTCTGAGGACTTTTTGACTGTAACATTAAAAAAACAAATAAAGACCAAAAAAAAAACCTAATAAATAAATAAATAAATAAAAAGTAAATTTAAAAAATACCATTGACTGTACACTTTGAATGAATTGTATGCTTTATTATGTACCAATAAAATTGATTTGTTTAAAACAGTAATGTTAAAATGAAAAAAAAAAAGAATTCCGAGGGCAGCCTCTCATTCGATATATCATATAAACCTATTTAAGAGGACCCCAGATTTTAGTGTGTGACTAGGAAAGATCAGTTATGCATAGATGTTTTACATGTATTTGAAGATAGTTCAGATACCACAGAATTTTAAAATATATTGGCATTTCTTTTATTTTTATATCTCTGTGTTTATGTAGCATAATTCATGGATCAATTCATTAATTCAACAATTATTTGACTAGTACTCTTTTTATGCTAAGCCTCATTCTACATACCAGGGAGGGAAAGCAGACAAGGTTCCTGATACTCAGAGCTTCCAATACCTCTAATGGAAAATCAGAATGTATTAATTGTACTGTTCATACAAAGAGTACTGCAGTGAGAAAAACTTATGAAGGAGCCAAGAAATGGGGCAATCTAGATGAGGGATTGCATTAGGAAAACTCCTGTACAAGAAGCAAAGATGCTTCAAACATTTATTGGGGGAATTTGTTAAAAACAATGAGTTAGGTTGTACAATCCTGAGAGTGGCAATAAAATACCTCTGGAAAGACTCATAGAAGAAGTTTGAGGGAGAGAGGAGGAGTGCTTATTGCAAGGTGAGTGCGAGAATCAAAAAGGTGGAAGTTACAAATATTTGGGCCAGCTATTATATTTGAAAAGAAGATTAACCTGAAGAACTGCCTGGTAAGATGAAGAATAGGAAACAAAAGGAAGCCAGAGTCTGAAACCACTTTAACACACTGAAATAATTAGATCAAAAACAAATGTCAGTCTGGATTTTAAAACAACTTCCTATAATATAAGAGCCTGTAAATCACTTGTAAGACTGGATCTCAAAGCAGGGAAGCTGAAGAAGAGACCAATTTATTATGGGCATTTTGAAATTCTAAGTTTAGTAACTCACTATTGGTTTTCTTATCCTTAGAATGGCAGATCATGATGAAGAGAAAGTAATTGATCAATAGATTTGCTAAATGCATGCTAAGGGAATAATTAACTCACTATTGACTAAAAGCATAAGTGAGTGGGAACACTGGGTTGATACCAGATGCTGAGCATTTTCATCCTAAGTCCCTATGTTACAAAGGCACAGATGTGTTGAGCATCTCATAGGTCTAGAGCTCCTGTGGGAAATCATTTGCCAAAATTTTTATGCATAAATATTTCTCTCTGCCTATCATTCAGGAAGAAAAAGTGATTGCTGGCTATGGTATCTGGAGCAGGAGAAAAAATAATATTTTCACTAAATACTATTTGAAGGAAAGCACAAAATGGAAAATGATGGGCAGAGAATGACTATTTGAATGGACATATGATGCTTAAAGCCCAAAGATTATTCTTCACTTCAAATGCTTAATGAACTGGTGGGAAGAAAATGATAATGCCTTTGAGAACCTCAACTCTCAACTTCACTGGCACACCATTGTCACTAGTATCCCTGGGAAAAATGTCCCAGCAACACATCCGTTATGAAAATAAGCTTCCTACTCTAGACAGCTTGTCTTTATATATGGCTTCTGAGGATATCTCCACACACTATCAGTGGATGGATAATGGCTCTTAAATGACATCAGGAGACCTTTATTTTCCAGGAGGCAGAAAATATGCCAGTAAAGAACTGAGCTGCTTATAGGTATTTTGTAAATTTAGTTAACTTTTAGGTTAATTTTGTTTACTTAGAAATTTTATCTAATTCATCTGAAATTGGAATATTTCTTTGGAGAAATACTCTCTTGCTCCCTGGAAGAAGTATTGTATCCAGGAGGTTTGTTTCAGTAAGCCCCAGCATGAATTCCTCTTCTTTCCTCCTCACTGGATTTTCTGGCTTAGAGGAGCAATATCCCTGGGTTTCTATCCCCTTCTCCTTCATCTATGCCATGGTGCTTTTAGGCAATTTCATGGTGCTACATGTGATATGGACTGAGCCAAGCCTACATCAGCCCATGTTCTACTTCCTGGCCATGCTGGCCCTCACAGACCTGTGCATGGGGCTGTCAACAGTGCACACTGTGCTGGGGATTATGTGGGGACTCATTCAAGAGATCAGCTTGGATTCTTGTATCACCCAGTCCTATTTTATCCACGGTCTGTCCTTCATGGAATCCTCTGTTCTCCTCCCTATGTCCTTTGACCGTTATATTGCAATTTCCAAACCACTGCACTATTCTTCCATCCTGACTAATTCTAGGATTGCTAAAATAGGGCTTGCCATATTAGGTAGGAGTTTCTTCTTTATTACACCCCCTATTATCCTTCTGAAACTCTTCCGTTACTGCCGTCCCCACATCCTCTCTCACTCTTTCTGCCTCCACCAGGACCTTCTCCGCCTAGCCTGCTCAGACATCCGATTCAATAGCTACTATGCCCTGATGTTGGTCATCTGCACACTGTTGTTGGATGCTTTAATCATCCTCATCTCCTATGTCCTGATTATTAAGTCAGTCCTGGCAATTGCCTCCCAGAAAGAGCAACTAAAGTCATTTCATACTTGCATTTCTCATACCTGTGCTGTCCTTGCCTTCTATATTCCTATCATTAGCCTAACAATGGTGCACCGTTTTGGCAAGCACCTCTCCCCAGTGGTCCATGTCCTTATGGGCAACATCTATATCCTTTTCCCACCTTTGATGAACCCCATCATCTACAGTGTCAAGACCCAACAGATTCACAACAGAATACTCAGACTCTTTTCTCTGAAAAGACATTGAGAAAATAGATTTTTGATCAGAAAGCTACAACAATAATATAAAAACACAAGTCAATATAAAAGAAAAAGAAACTTTATAAAAATTAGTTTTAACCCTGAGTCCATGAGTCCAGATTATGAAATTCTAACTGTTGTCAGGGAATCACCAAAAAACAAGTTCTTTTTTTTTCACTTGTGTTGGGAGTAAGTTTTTGGGAGCTAGATGTAGGTGGACTCCATCTGGAACATTGCTTAAATTACCTCTGAACAGCAGGCATTTGTGTATATGTATCAGAATGTGTGTAGGTAGCTCTAATGGTATGACCTTATTCAAGGAAATCTATAAATAGTTAAAAGTTCTTGAATGAAGTTTCAAGCACTTTCTCTGCAGAGCTCAATTCAAATCAGATATCTTCAAGTTTCAAACCCTGAGATTCAGCTAATTAATCTTCAAAATATATAAAATATTCAACTCATAGGATGTTGTGATATATTTAAAGATTGGCATTATTTAATAGAACCTTCTAAAATGATAGAGATTTTCTATAATATAGAATACTATAGCCCAACATCAATCAGTAACCTCACATATGGCTGAGTACTTGAAATGTAGGTAATACAATTGAGCGACTGAATTTTCTATTTTATTTCATTTTAATTTACTTGAATTTGCTATCAAAGGCCTTTGTATTGGAAAATGCAATAACTACTGTATTGGACAGTAGATGTATAGAGTATAAGCAGGACACATCATGAAATATGACTTTGGATTCAACACATGCCACATTTAATTTAAATTGGAAGCTTCACCTGCTGTGTCTATAATGTGGACTACATTGTCAGTGGACTGAAAGTGGATTTTACTCTTAATGCTTTGCTCTTAATTCTGAAGAGGAGAAGTTCTGACCAGGTGAAGCTGTATACTTATGACTGGTTCTGGGTTCAAGAGAAAAAAGGCAAAAGAATGTGCACAGGTTTTCTTCTATATGTGCTAGTCCAGTTTTCAAGAGAAGGTAAAAAAGGAAGGAATCAGTTAGGTATCTGTGAAGGAATAAAGATAAAATAATTGGTTTAATTTCCCTGTAATCACAAAGGAAGAAAGTGATAGTACTCTTAAAGGATTAAAGCATCATCAACTTATAACTATGTAGGTTTTTCTCCCCGTATTTATGCCTTTCCCTCTTTTTTCTTTCCTGCTTCATTCATTTAAGCAGTCTTCTTTGTATTTATTGCCTCAGAGTCTGGAAAGCAAAAATTTAGGCTTTGGTTTTCAATAGTCTAAGCCTCAAAGTGGAGAACTAATTTCTGGATTGTAAAAGAAAGATGAATGTGAAAGTTTCTCTAAAATAATAAATTAAGTTATTTGGGCTAGAGTATGGGTGTAATAATATGAAAAAGAGAAAGTTTCCTGTTATTTGAAAGGACCTAGTTATATTCTGCCAGAGCTACCAAAGCTGAAGAATATGAGGCAAGATCTAAAGAAGAAGATGAAAAATAATTATGTTTTAATTGCTAATTTCAATGTAACTATTTTTGCCATATAGCAATAATAACTTTCATTCACTAAGTTACTCTGAATGTCAAATATTTCACTAGATACCTTAATTATGATAAAATTCTGTATGGTACCTTTAGAAAATACTGGAACATCATCAGTTTGACAAGAATGCTGTGGCCCAGTTACAGAATGAAGACAGCAGTTAACTGATGAATCTGCAGAGGTCATGCAGGTATCTCACATATAATCCCTGGGCATGTACTGCACAATAGCCACAGAGGCCTCTCTTCAGTGCTTTGATAGTGTATAAGTACCTGTTTGTGAGAACTAGCATAACCCCCAGGAAGCAGGGAATATTGCAACAACTGGGGATATGTTTTTCACTAGTCAGGCTTGATGGACTACCAAAATGAAGTAGTGCTGTTATTTGAACACAGTTATATATGTTTTACACACCTGAGCTCTAGATCTGAGAGCCATGTTTAATATAATGAAATAGGAGGAACCTGTTTCAGGACTGTATGCCATGAATGTCTCTGCCTCAGATTGTGACAATTTATGGACTATCAACCAAAATAGTTTGAAATAATGGATTTTGAGACCAGGTGCTGAAAAATCAGTTGTATTCTGAGAAAGCACTGCATATGTTGGAATAATAATTCAACTATAATGATGAAATTTATGAAGAACTTCAGAGTGTTTTAAAATCCTTGGGAAGCAGACTTGGCCCAGTGGATAGGGCGTCCGCCTACCACATGGGAGGTCCACGGTTCAAACACTGGGCCTCCTTGACCTGTGTGGAGCTGGCCCATGCGCAGTGCTGATGCATGCAAGGAGTGCCCTGCCACACAGGGGTGTCCCCGGGTAGGGGAGCCCCATGCACAAGGAGTGCGCCCTGTAAGGAAAGCTGCCCAGCACGAAAGAAAGTGCAGCCTGCCCAGGAATGGCACTGCACCCACGGAGAGTTGATGCAACAAGACGATGCAACAAAAAGAAACTCAGATCTCTGTGCCACTGACAACAACAGAAACGGACAAAGAAGAACACACAGCAAATAGACACAGAGAACAGACAACTGGGGCAGGGGGGAACAAAATAAAATAGATAAATCTTAAAAAAATAAATAAATAAAAATAAAATCCTTGACCCATAGAGGGAAGTCTGGCAAAAAAGGAAAATGAAGGAAGTCAGTTGCTAAAAATAAATTTTCTCTGATTACTAAGGGTTTTATTTTTTCTTTTGTTTTTATTTTTGTTTCTGAAGTACTGGGATACTGGGAGCCAGGGATTAAATGGAGGGAAGCCAGGGTTCAATCACTGAGCCATATTGGCTTCCAGGCGATGTTGTCTTCATTTGTTATACTTGTTGTTGTTTTTTGTTTTGTTTTTGAGGTACTAGAAAAGTTTCCAAAGGGAAACTTCTCTATCTTTTTCACCCATGTGGGAGGAGGGCACTCAGTCGCTTGAACCATATCACCCCCTCCCATTACTAAGTTTAAGTCAGAAAGGGAAAGGTTTAGAAAGTTTATAGATTTGTAAAAAGTCCCACTCTTGAAGTAACAACTTAGAGAGTTAAATCTCTTCCTAGGAAGGAAAAGAGGTTTCAGAGGCATCAACCCATTTCCCGAAATCAAGAGTAAATGGGACTCATCAGAGTTCTTAAAGGTACTGTCTGGCACAATGCAGGCTTTTGAGACCAGATAGAGGCATTCTTCCATAGATTCCAGACAGCCAACTTCTAAGGGAAAGGAAACCTGTTTTCCCATGAATCAGACAATCGTCCTTGAACTGTTGTAAATGGCATGCAGGGCCAGTGAAAAACAATTACCTTATAGGAGTTGACCAGACTTCATTATAAGGCCTAGAGCCTACTATCCAGCTTTGGATGGGAACATTAGAAAACCAGCCACCCTGACCTTAGGGAGAAACAAGTTCTCTTTGTAGGTACACTGGTATTTCCTTGCATATTGTTCCCTTAAAGGAAATCATAGCTAATAAAGGGAAAGTTAAGGGATACTGATCAGGAGTGAAGTGATAGAAGTAGTGTTGAGGAAACCAGAAAGTCTAGGCTCAGTTGGAATTCATTTTGCTTTCGCACAGAGAGCATAGGCCCAATCACTGGGAGAGTTCAGTGATTTTCAGAAAGAAGGGCTCATGGCTGGAGGTTGGAAATGTGTTTTTAGTAAAAAAAAACTCTGCTGATAATAAATCCACAATCAGATGCTCATTCCACACTATACTACTCCATTTTCTTAGGTCTCTGAAACCTATTGTTAAACAGATTTAAGAGCTTTTTCTACCTGAGGCTGGGTCTCATTTCTCCATTGGATTTGGGCCCAATACTTTGGAAAGGAAGAATCTGTGTCTTTCGGACTCCTCAGTTGCTCAAATCAAATACCATGAAATGGGTCAGGTTAAACAATGGAAAAATATTTGCTCACAGGTTTGAGGCTGGGAAAATGTCCAAAACAAGTCATCATCAAGGCAATACTTGCTCCCCAAAGACTGACTGCTGGGAATCCTTGGCTTCTCTGTCACATGGGAAAGCACATAAGAGCAGCTGATGGATTCTCTATTCTGTGTTTTGTTGATTCTAGCTTCTTGCTTCCATGGGTTTCTCTCCATCTCTTAATATCATTCTCTATAAAGGATGCCAGTCCTGATTAAGTCTTGATTGAGGTGGGAACACCTTAACCAAAGTAACCTTGTCAAAGGGCCCTACTTACAATGGATTTATGTTTACAGGAATGGATCAAATTTAAGAACATGTTTTTCTCTGGTACACACAGCTTCAAACCACCACACTGCTAGACTAATGAATAGAGTCTTCTAAATGAGAGAAATGGAAATATGTCTATTTTCTAAGAGTACTGTTGTTAAAACTTAAAAAATAATAAAATCTATCATTACTATTTAATTTTCCTATTAATTTAATTTGGCAATATAATAGGCTTCATTTTTTAAGAAGTTTTGGATCACAGGGGGGTTCAACTATGGCAGGGAAGGAACACTGGTGTGGGGTGTTATTCATGGGGGACACATGATTGGGAGTTCTCCGGGGCATGTTTATAGGGTATATAAAAATGTTCAGTTATTTGTTGTGTATTTTCACAGCAGTTACAGTTACAAATGACAACTGAAGGCGTGCTGAGTTTCTAGCCAGGGGAGCTCTGTCACATTCCCCAATGGGACAGCAATAATCCCCCAAGTGCAAGAGCAAAGACCAGTGAAGAAGGATGGTCCAAAGATAGGCCATTGATACTGATAACTATGCTTATGAGCCAGTAGGCATGAAATTTCAACTAGGCCTAGAGCTGCAGAGTGGGTAAGTGTTACCTCCTGAGAGCCTATATGTTGCTCAAATGTGGCCACTCTCTAAGTCAAACTCAGCATGTAAATGCATTACCTTCCCCCCAGTGTGGGACATGACTTCCAGGGATGACCTTCCCTGGAGCCAAGGGATTACTACCAATCACTTACTGGTGATTCACCTAGAATAAGAACTTGAATAAAAGGGGAAAATGGTAAAGATAAATGAGTTTATATGGTTAAGAGTCTTCAAAAAAGAGTTGGGAGGTCCTCAGAGGGGTCATGCTTATGCATGTCTTAGCAGGATCCCAGAGACAGCCAAAGTAGATGCAACTCAAGGTACTGGTGCTTCTGAGGGCTACAGAGACACACAGACTGTACAGTCATGTCAGATGGCTCTGGAGTTCAGTGTCTTGTCAATGCACCCAACTTTGTAATTTGTGTTCCTGAGTGCAGTGGAGTTGGACTCAGATGTGACCTTTCTACACATGGCTCCTCTGTCACTTTACTGAAACTGTGGTTGGTGCTGGGTTTGGTGTATACTCAAGAGAGTGAATCTATGGACTGGCCATGTGCCAGCTGGGTCCTGAGCCTCAGCAGAGTTGCAACTCCTACTCTCCCATTCATTGGACTTACACAAGTCAGCCAACAAGGAGGTGAAGATGGCCAACCACCACACCAGGGAAACAAGAGTGTCTATAACTCCAAGCAGGAGAATTGCATCCACCAACCATGTGGCATCTAAGCCCCTCTTGATACAGAGGTGGAGTGTGAGATGCTGTGGCCTTGGTTAAGGCACAGTTATTTTCTGGGAAGAGGGCATGAAGAATGATGATCTGGAAAATAAAAGCAGGTGTGCTTGAGGTTAAGAGGAACTCAGCATCCTCCTAATTCCTGTTCATGTCTAAGGATATGAAGGAGAGGAAGTGGGAGTGACAATTGTTGCCAGAGCTGAATAAGGAGAATTTATTAAGTAGATTAGCAAAAGATATAAAAGGACAGTTTAATAAAGAAAAATTGCCTCATTTCTTTAGAGATGGTCCCCTAAAATCCGTTGTGTTGTGTCTTTTTTTTCTTTCACCTCTGCATTCATACAGTTTCTCTTACAACTGGTGGCACCTGAACAGGGACCTGAATGGTGACAGAGTCCAGACAGACAAACTGGTAAGACGACAGGCTGTCCCCTGTAGCACCAGGGTATGGGAAATTTTCAATCATAATGGAAAGAATATATACATTTGTTGGATGTATAATAATAGAAACTAGTTTTAAAAACTCTACAAAGAGTGTATCAAGATGGACATGTTATTCCTTTAAAAGTCTGGTCATAAACAAACTCAATTACATTAGCTTTGCAACCACTACAAAGTAAGAATGAAAATACTGATTCTGATATTACGTCTGATTTTGAGTCTAGTTCTTCTTCAGATACTTCATCTGATGAGGAAAATAAACTGCTAATACTGCTGACCCTCCTTATTCTTTTTCTTCATTACAGATATGCCCTCAGACATGACGTAAATCTTGCAAATATGAGGAAAGACAAACAGAGATAGTGTGAACCAAAACCTACTAATAATTATGGGATGTTTGCATTAGATAATAACAAGGAGGAGGAAAAATTACCTACTCCTCCTCCAAAAGAATATTTTACTGTATTACTTCAATAGGATATGAATATCCTCCAGATTATTCATTAGAGTAGATCTTGCTCAAGGACAACAGGGCTTATGAAGGGAATTTCTCAAGCGGCCCAAGAAGGTGATCTTGATGCAGCTAAATTAATGAATGCATTTCCTATTATAGTTACCCAGCAACCACCTGATGCATAAAACCCTCAGGGTTGGGTGCAATTTAATCATGAACCTATCCCCTTAAATATGTTTACTGCAACTGGAGCTTATGAACCTTTACAGCAGGAATTGTTGTATAGATTACAGGCAAAAGTGCTGAATAAAGCCCTTGTTAGTGAAATCATGCTTATAAGAAAGCTCTCTGTTAAAGTGTTGACTAATAAGGAAACTATTCTGGCAGGAACTGTGCAAACCCTCTACTGCTGACATGATAATGTGGTTGTGCGCAGGTGGGGGCTGATAAAATTAAGCCACAGGAAGAGGAGGAAAACATGAAAACATCAGTGTTCTCTTTTCTTTCCATGCTGATCCTGATTGGGCCTATTTAGCCAAATTAATAAAATTAGTACAAAATTTTTATCAAGATGTTAAAAGGAATTTTCACTTTTGAGACAATCGCTTACTCCTAAACTTTAAGTTTCAGTATAATCTTAAAGAGTAGTAATCCAAAAAATGTGTCAATGGTCTGTCTAAACTGCTAAATAAAAAGCTTAACTACATTTATGCTGCCCAAGTTATCTTAACTGGTTGCTGATAAGCAATAAAAATGTTCCCAAGAACAAGCTTACATATTACAGGCAACACGGATTCCAAAGGAAATTTTAAAAGCAGTAAAATCTAAGATGTAAAATGATGGAGAGCTTAAAAACAACTATACCAAAAGAATAAGAATTATGAGTCAAATTGTAAACTTTATGTTTCTGTCCATGTGTTGTAATTGCTTTGTGTTTGTCTATTTGTTCAATGTCAGTGTATATTTTGATACCTCTGGATGGTAATATAATTTGATAAATAAAATTTCTAAAAGAGCTCTATTCAAATGGTCAAAAATTAAATAAGCACTTATATTAATACTTAAGTTAAATGTTAATGAGATCTCTACAATGACAGAAATTCTATCTTAATTAATGAAATTACTATGTCTCTTAAAAAATATGGTTCTTGCCTAAATTGAAGTGAATAGTTTGTTATTCTTCAAAAAATAAAATAAAGGATGTAAAACTTAAATAAATATTTTAAAAGGTAACTAAAATTTGATAAGTATATTTGAAAAGGTGTGTTTTGTCCTAAAACAAGAAAACTGGTTTTCATAAAATCAGAAAAAGCATATGCAGGAGGGGACCTGAATGCATGTGGTAAGTTAGAGAGGATATTGTGGTAATTTTGGGTGAGGGAATATATTCTGTAAGGTGAAATTTGTCTTAGGATAATATAATTATAGTCTGTATGGTTATAAATATTAATAAGTTTATGGAAGCATTGTTTAAATTGAAGTGTTTAAATGCCTAATTCCAAGAAGTCATTATTAAATGAAAACTGAATTGATAATAACAACAAAAAGTAATTTTATAACAGGAAAGCTTGTTGGCAGCCAGCCTCCCCTGCCAACTTGTTTCTAAAAACTGTTTCTAGTATTGCATGCTACTAGGTATTTGAAAGAAAGAAAAGTTATATTTGCATATATCCAAATTGAATCATTATTTTAACAAGTTTATTTATGGTTAAAGTTAAGTAAGATTTGATGGGTCTGTCTATAAAGTTTTAAAAGCTTTAGTATCAATTAGTATACTAATACAAAGTCAAGTTCTGTTATTTCTCAGTGTTTCTCAAGTCATTAGTCTGCTTTAGTAAAAGTTTATAGAGTTTTTCTCCTGAATAATCAGTATACAAAGAAAGTCTGTTTTATCAAAATAGCTTCTTGTAGTTTTAACCTTATCATTTCCTTGATTTTCTAAGAAGAAGCAAGTCTTATCATTTTCAAAGGAACAAAATGTTCAAACCTGCTTTCTCAAGGTCAAATCCTGAAAAGTATCTTTTTATTTCAAACTCTTGCAAAAGATTTCTTCTTTTACCTTGGAAAAAAGTAAGTAATAAAATAGTTAAGTTCCTTTAATATGTTATAAGTTGAATGGAAAGTGTTTAAAGGTATTATAAAATTAAATGGAATTCTTAAGCCCTCTGTTAATTAAAGTTGTATGAGTAAGAAGTCCATGTGAATACTTAAAGTATAAAATTCCTGAAAATTTACCAATGTTTCAGCATAATATTAAACAAAACTGCAATGTGATTAATCATGGTTTTGATTGACTAAGGATCTGGAAAAATTTACAATTCCCTTGGAAACAAAAGTATTTACTGGATTATGGCAAAACAATTTATTATAGCAGGCAGCTCTTTCTAATTTTATTGGGATGCTTGTTACACATTTACCATCAAATAAATTTCTAACATTTTTTCAAAATACAACTTTTGTCATCAATGTAATAGCACAGGACCAGCCAATAAAAAATGCTAGTATATATTTTACAGATGGAAAATGGAAAAGGAAAAGCTGGATATTATGGGCCCACTAAAAAAAATTGATACTAAACAAACCTCACCCCAAAAAGCAGAGTTGTCAGCTGTTATTCAATTACTTTCTGATGTACTTGAACCCATTAACATAGGAGATGATTCTGCCTATGTTTGCTATACTGTTAACCATATTGAGACTACTTATCTTTCTGAAAGTATGGAGATTAATTTACTTTTGGCTAAATTACAAAATCTTATTCATACTCGGTCACAACCCATTTATATTACACATATTCGATCACATTCTACTCTCCCTGGACCATTGGTTCATAGAAATAATATTATAGATCCTTCAATTAGAAATATTTTACAAGATGTGCTTCATTTTCATCATATGACACACACAAATGATAAAGGCTGAAAGTCACACTTTCCTTTACTCACTACAGAACAATCGAAATACACAATCCATTAATGTTCTCAATATAATCAATATAATCATCCTCATTATATGAACATGTTAATCCATGAGGTTTAAGAAGTGGTTGATTATGGCAAATGGATGTCACTCATTTTCCTCCTTTTGGCAGATTAGCATACATCCATGTAACTGTAGATACATGTACTGGATTTACTTGGGCTTCTGCTATGACAGGAGAAACTGCAAAGCATTTTATTCATCATTGTCTTGCCACTATGGCTATTATGGGTGTGCCTAATAAGATTAAAACTGACAATGGCCCTGCATATACTAGTAAATCGTTTTCTAATTTTTGTAAAGCATGGAATATCCAACATAGTACTGGAATTCCCTATAACCCCCAAGGACAAGCTATCATAGAAAGAACTAATGGTATTTTAAAAACCTATTTATATAATTTTTTAAATAAAAAAGGGGGAAGTGAAGGGACATCCCCCATAGACATAACAGAGATGGATTTAATTAATGATTTTCGGCCTGCAGTTATATTAAGCAAAGCTCTTTGCGCTGAACATTCTTTTAACATTCAGACTCTCTCTCATCCATCAGCAGCTGGACAGTTCTGGGAAGGAAAATCAGGACACTGTAAAAATCTCCAACAACCAATATATTTAAAAAAACCTTTTACATAATACATGGTACCCTGCTATGGTAAAAGTGTAGGGTCAAGGGAATGTACTTGTTATTACAGAGGATGGAGAAAAGTGTTGGATATCTTCTCATCCCATTAAGCCTCATGACTGCTCTGCATTAAGTAAGTACAAATGAAAATTATACTTATTGGGCTTACATTCCAAATCCTCCCTTATTGGAAGCTTTTACATGAGCAGATACTTCTCATCCTGTATATCTCAATGATTCTTCACGTTTTCCAGGACGTATTGATCATCGTTTACCATTACATCCTGAAGAGGAAGGGCGAAGTTTAGAAAATGCTACATTTCCTTTTATACATCATCCTTTGTGTGTCAGCCCTTCCCTTTACCTCATGCCCCATAAAAGAAGTTTAATTACTATTGAAGGTACTGCATCATTTGTCATTACTTACTTATCTATACCGTTTACTAAAAGCAGTTGGCTTAATCATTCTTGTGAGTAATCTCGAACGTCTGCAGTCAAAGATTGGTTTTATTGTCATGGTATTAATGCAGTTCAGTCTTTTAATGATTCCTATGGAATGGTATGGGATTGGGCCCCTGTGGGAGCTCTGATACCAACTGGACTGAATATCTCTTGGAACACTGGTACCAATAATACTACCATCATTACTACTGCTTCAAAAATATATCCTTGGATAACTATGGAAAATATATCAGCCAGCAGTGATAAAATAAAATGGCATAATTTGGGAAAATATATCTCTCAACCTTGGGAGGATTCTGTTAATGTCACTCAGCACAACTTATGAAAATGGCTTTTGGCTTTACAACCTATTTTAGTGCATAAAAGATATCATAATGAATCTAATCAAGTAAAATTTGGAAAAGGAGAGGAAACGTTTTGGGTGACATGTGTTAGGGATCCTTTGGTTTTTGTGATTGGTACAATGAATGCATCAGATAAAAGTTTTCAATGTTTTAACTGTTCTCTCAGAACTTGTGTGTCTTCTAGTAACTGGATGTTGCAAAATGAAATCATCCTGTCAGTATGCCAACAACAAGGAGTATGGTTACCAGTTAAAACTTAATCCTGAATCACAAATATTATGGAACTTTAAAAATCATTATATAAAAAGGACTAAACGATTTGTAGGATTGTTAATTGCAGGAATTACTGGATTGATCAGGATTATTACTGCTGCTTCTATTCTGAGAAGCTTTGCATAATTCTATTTACTCAAAAGAATATGTAAACAGTTGGCACAAAAATGCAACTGACATGTGGCATAGTCAAACTAAAGTAGATTTAGAATTGAGTAATCATGTTAATGACTTAGAAAATGTTATTACATATTTAGGAGATACTGTATATAATATTCAAATGAGGCAAATGCTGAAATGTGATTGGAATGAATCAAACTTTTGTATCACTCCCTTGGCTTATAATAACAGTGAATATAATTAGACTGAAGTGCAGAATCACATTTTAGGATTTAGACATAATTTAATTTTAGATATTTTACAATTACAAAACCAAGCTTTAGACATGTTTCAGAATACTTTAAACATTCACTCTTCTGACTTTTGGGATGAATTAACCCCTAATCTACATAAATTGCATTGGTGGAGTGATAAGATATTCCAAATTCCCTCTCTGGTGATGACTGAAGGAATCCTACTATTATTTATGAGTCTCATTATATGTACAACTGCATAAAAAGGCAGCTCATTGTACAACAAGCATAAATACAGCCCTTACAACTGATTCAGACTGGTTTGACACAAAAGTACCCCTAAAATAATCATAGCTTGACTGGTAGTCAATGATGGGTAAGACTTTCAGAGGAAAGCAACCTGACTGTGCAGTCACTTGATTAAATATAAAAGGGGGAATTGTGAGATGCTGTGGCCTTGGTTAAGGCACAGTTATTATCTGGGAAAAGGGCACAAAGAATAATGATCCAGAAAATAAAAGCAGGTGTGGCTTGAGATTAGAGGAACTGAGCATCCTCCTAATTCCTGCTCTTTGTCCAAGGATATGAAGGAGAGGAAGTGGGAGTGACAATTATTGCCAGAGCTGGATAAGGAGAATTTATTAAGTAGGTCAGCAAAAGATACAAAAGGACAGTTTAATTTTTTTAAAATTGCCTCATTTCTTTTGAGATGGTGGTCCCCTGAACCCCATTGTGTTGTGGCTTTTTTTTCTTTCACCTCTTCATTCATACAGGTTCTCTTACAACAGTGGAGTGGACAGCACCATCCCAGGGTCCACAGGATAGGGTAATAAAATATGGGTTAGAGTAGACTTACTGATATTCTACTATAGAACTATTGTGACTAGTAATGGAAGAAACTGTAGCACTGATGTGGAGAAAGTGGCCATGGTAGTTGCTGAGGGCAAGGAGAGGGAAGAAGAGCTGTGAATGGGGGCATTTTTGGGACTTGGAGTCATCATAAATGATATTGCAGGGAAAGATGCTGGATATTATATGTCCTGCCATAACCCACTGAAAATACTGGGGAAGAGTGTAAAGTACAATGTAAACTACAATCCACACAGTGCAGCAGTGCTCCAAAATGTATTCACCAAATGCAAAGAGTGTGCCACAATGATGAAAGAAGTTGTTGATGTGGGAAGAGTGGGGAGTGGAGGGTGGGGTATATAGAAACCTTTTATATTTTTTAATGTAACATTTTTTTGCAATCTATGTGTCTTCAAAAAACAATTATATATATCATTTTAGCCAAGAAATCATCTGCATGTAGAATCGTACCCTAAAGCTTGTCTACTAAAAGTGTGGTTTCCAGACTTATGGCATCATTACTGTCTGGGAGCTTGTAAGAAATGCATTCTAGTCCTGCTGAGCTGGAATCTGTATTTAGCTTTTTGGATGCTGATAGTATTCATTTTTAGAGTTCTACTATTGATTTCAAAGCTTTGTTATGTTGTGACAATTTTTCAAGCTGTGTCTTTATGTATCCACTTTTTGATACTTAGTTTAATAATACAAATTTAAGAAAGATGAATGAAGAAGTTAATTTACAAGTAAGCATAGCCTTTTGTTTCTTCTACTTTCTATAGTCCACTAAAACTAGAGTAAAAATGGAAAAAAGGATAAATTACAAATGTACAGAGAACCATTTTAAGTGGGACTAATAGGGGCATATATATAAATATTTTATCAATGTAAAACTTTAGATATCGGTAAAAGATAAAACAAGGAGAAAGTTGAAATCTAGTTTTCTGCTGAAGGGGATATCATTGAGAAGAAAAGTTATGTCCACTGAAAAATTCTGGATAAACACAGGAATTGAAGGTACCATGTTTCTTATAAATGATCAGTGAAGGGTAAGGATGAAATGGAATCAAATTATATCATATATATAAGATTTCATTATTCTATTAGTCAGATATTCACTACTCTTTAATTCTAGTAAAATGATACATCTATGGAATAACTGAATCAAAGATGATTCAGACATGGAGATATTAGGTTCAAAATATTAGAAGAGAGGTGTGATATAGAAATATATATATATAAATGACAGCATATTGAGTGTTGAGGATCACAGCCCACTCTCCCCACTCAGCTCCTAAAATGCAGATAAACAGATTATATTAATTGGCAATTGGAAGCTTACTTTAAATAAAAATTGTCTCTTTGATATAAAAACATATCTTCTAATTTTTCCCTTTTCTATTTTATTTTAGAGAACTTTTAGATTTCATAAATGTTACATCCAACTAGAAGAATCACACCCATCAGTCATGTGGGATCTAAGCCCCCTCTTGATTTAGAGGTTTAGTGGACATCACCATCCTAGGGTCCACAGGAAGAAGGAATAAAGTGTGAACTAGAGTGAACTTACTGGTATTCTGTTATAGAACTATTGTGACTCTAGAAATAGAAGAAATTGTATCATTGATGTGGTGACAGTGGCCACAGGAGTTGCTGAGGGCAGGGAGAGGGAAGAAGAGGTGTGATATGGTGAAATTTTGGGGTTTTGGAGTTGTCCTGAATGATATTGCAGGGACAGATGCAGGACATTATATATCCTGCCATAACCCAATGAATGGACTGGGGGAGAGTATAAACTACAATGTAAACTATAATCCATGGTGTGTAGCACTGCTCCAAAATGTATTCATCAAATGCAATCAGTGTGCCACATTGATGAAAGAGGTTGTTGATGTAGGAGAAGTGGGTAGGTGGAGAGTGGAATATATGGGAATCTCTTATATTTTTTAATGTAACATTTTGTATGATTTATGTATCTTTAAATAAAAGACATAAGAATTTAAATATTTATATAGGAAATTCCCAGAAGCTCCACCTCTCACCTTTCCATACATTCCCACATTAACATCTTTCATTAGTGCTGTACATGTTACAATTGATGGACATATATTGAAGCACTGTTGCAACCTTGGTCTATAGTTTACATTATGGTTTACACTTTGCACTGCACACAATTTTATAGGTTTTGACAAATTTATAATGCCCTGTATCTGTCATTGCAGTGCCACGAGGACAATTCCAATATCCCAAGAAAGCCCCATGATAACATGGGGCATTTTCTCTCTCCATCCCTTCAAAATCTCAGGTAACCACTGCCTTTATATCAGTTATAAGTTCTTTCATTGCTAGAATAATAAGTCTTCTTTAGCTCATAGTTGCATCCCTCTTATGTTGGTTTATTTCTCAGGCTTGAGGATTTGGGATGATGATGCTCACTCTTGTTGTGCTAGCTCAGCAATAGGTTATCTTGACGGGAAGGTGATGCAGAACTTAAAGAAATAAAGGACAGAGAAAAAACACACAAGAGAGGAAATAAAGATGGGACCAGGGGACTCACAGCTTCTGGAACTGAGAACCTCAATCCTAGTTTCCACATCATATTTATTTAGGAACTAACAAGCAGCTGTTTGTTATTTACAGTAATAAGGAATGGGTGCAACACTTACAATAATAAGGAGCAGGTCATACAAAGTTCAAATGCCTCCTCACTTAAACTTTTTTTCCTGCTGACCAGATGGTGTTCTGTCTAGTCAAGGCCCAGTGTTCCTAAGCCCACACTTTTTGTCTGCAATATGGAAACGTTTCAACTTCAAACAATGCTCCCACTATTTTCTCACAACATTTCTCCCTTTTTGTTTTGCAAAGCAGTTATGACAGATTTGATGATTTCTTGTTGCTTCATACCCTGGAGGGTTTGTTGCATGTATCTGAGGACTAAGCACAAAAAATCCCAAACAGACAAATAAACAACATTCCTCCTAGAATACCTCCTCTCCAACTTTTCACCTTTGCCATAAGGTTTAGTGACTGTAGTCCATTGGCAATGCCTGCCATTGTTTGAAAAACAGGTAATAATTTCATATCAGCATTTTAATTACTCATTATATCAGCTTGCAATTGATTAGTATCTATGCTCTATTTATCTTGATGTCCGAGTAAGTGGCATTCTATCTTTTCCCATGAGATATGATTAATATTATAATTATGCAGGGTTACAGTGAAGCTAGAAATATTGCAATCATATTTTAATTTCAATTGCAAGTAATATAACTATTGATTACTATTGAATAAAGATGGGTTATGGCAAGCATATAATTTACATAAATTATTTTCACCTTGAACTTCTCAGCTTGTCTGATTTAGGTAAAAGCTTCCAGTCACAAAAATATATGGATTATGGACACAGAACTGAATATGGAAAGAGAAATTGTTAAAAGTGTAAAATGAAAAAGAATAATTATTGGAATATTGATAGCAGCTTTCCCATATGTGAGTGGACCCTCAACTGAAGGAAACTTTCCATAATGTTGGAAAAAAAGGGACTACCTCCATCACATGTGCTTTGCAGTGGTAATAATGTATTAAAATGATGTTTTATTCACCTTCCTTCTCTGTACTTCATGAATATAACAGGTCTCATGCATACTGCAATTCTGAACTGTGTACTCCTTAGGGGACCAGTCAGTCGCTATTCCATAGGACCCATTAATTAGCAATACACTACTAGGAATGATATCTGCATATGGGTTTGTGTGAAGAATCAAGGCTGGTATTATTATAATGTTCATATTTAAAATTCAGTCCTGATATAAAGTATAATTGAGCTCTTGAAACATTCCTATGTTTAGGGGTGACCGACAACCATGTTTGGTATGTTAAAATTAAACACCTATCAGCAAGGCCAACACATAATGGTAACACAATGAATCCTAGGGTTTCATTGAAATTAGTGCCCTCCTCTTGTGGATGTAATGGCAAGCAGGAGTCTTCTGGCCCAGGGTCCCAGGAAGAGTCACTAACATAAATCTGAGGAGGGGGTTTCCATCCAAAATACAGGACAAAGTAAAGGGGGGGTTAGGAACTTATGCCCAATAAGTATAACTAGTTTCAGCAGTTGCCACAGGCAAAGCACTTATGGTTGTTGTTATTATGGCTAACATAACTACCAGGAAGTCAGGAGCAGTAACTGGCAATTCTTCCTTTTCCAACTGTTGTTTGGCTTCTTGACTTAGATTTTTAATTTACTCCCATGTAGGGGGTGAAGCTGCTCTAGTCTTCAGAGTGGAACCCAGCCATAGTTTCCAGGATCAGTCTCTCCATCTGCATGACTGGAGGTTCTGGGTTCCACAGGAACTTTCATCATTTTTTGGCATTCATAATATGGTTTTATTTGATGAGCTGGCACCCACACAGGACATTCTCCAACTCCTGGGGAATTACAAGCAAACCCTCTTCCCCACATTAACTGCTTCCCTGTTGACCATTCATTGGTCAGTGGATCATTCCACCAAATTAAATGTTTTTCAGATAGAGTTTGAGCATGAGTGTGGAAATGTCTTTCAGCTGCTGCCCCAGAGAGGTTCTACAGTTAAGAAAATTGAGAGTGAATGATGCTTTATGTAACTGCACCTGTGGTGTGTCCTTGTTTCCCCCTTTTTGTTTTTGTAACATTAGTTTAAGTGTTTGATTTGCTTGCTCGACAATAGCTTGTCCATGGGGGTTATAAGGAAGCCCTGTAATGTGTGAAATACCCAAGTGTCAAGAAATCTTTTAAGGGAGACATTCTTATAAGTAGGAGCATTATCTGTTTTTAGAGATTGAGGAAATCCCATTACAGCAAAGCAAGCAAAACAAAAGCTGTCATACATGTCGAGCTGTTTCTCCAGTCCGAGCTGTAGTCCAAATGAATCCTGAACAAGTATCTACAGAGACATGAACATAAAATAATTTTCCAAAAGAGGAGGTATGAGTTACCTCTATTTGCCACAGTGAGTTAGCAGCTAAACCATGGGGATTTACTCCAGGTTCCAATTGCTTTGGGTTATTAAGAATTTGACAAGATGGAGAAGTTCAAACAATGTCCTTAGCTTGCGTCTATGTTAAAGGAACATGAGCTCTGAGCCCAGCTGCATTCTAATGAGTTAAATTATGAAAGTGAATAGCATCTTGTAAAACAAGAGTGACTAATTTATCAGCAGCATCATTGCCTCACATCATTGGTCCAGGTAAATTTGAATGTGATCAAATGTGAGTGATAAAGAATGGACTTTTCTTATTCCTAATCACCTATTTAAGCCTGTGAAAAAGTTTATAAAGAAACTGGTTTAAAATGGGTTTGATAAGAGCTGTTTCAATCTATTGAATAATCTGGATGATATACACCAAATCCAAAAGGATGTTTATGGACTCTGGTATGTCCTGAAAAGCAGTAAGCACTGCTATTATTCAGCCTGCTGAGCTGAAAATCCAGGAGTAGGAATTTTCTTAGTCTTATACCCAGTATTATACCCAGCTGCACCATTTCCAGACCCACCAGAAAAAATTGTTGGGACATTAAAAATTGGTTGAGACTTAGTTATGTTAGGTAAAATCCATTGAGTGCATTTAATGAATTGTAGTATATAGTTTTTAGGATAGTGATTATCTATTTGTCCAATATAATCAGCAAATGCTATTTGTCACTGTAAATAATTTTGTAGGCAAGCCTCAACTTCCTTGTGTAGAAGTGGGAGAATAATACGAGAAGGGTCCTATCCATGAAGGGCATGAGTGCGTTCATGGCCTTTAAGTATAATCTGGGCCATAAAAGCCATATAAGGCGATAAAGTTTTAACAAGCACTATTAGGTAAAAATACCCATTCTACAATATGATCATGTTGCAAAAGAACTCCCATGGGAGAGTGTAAGGAAGGTAAAGCAAGCAGTTGCAGCAGCTGTTCTGGATTAATGCACTCAACTTGGGCACTTTGAATTTTTTTCTCTGTGAGTTTTAATTCTTGTTCTGCTTCTTTCATCAGAACCTGGGGACTATTTAATTGAGGATCTCCTTGTAATATGGAAAAAGATTAGACAATTCATATGTGGAGATGCCCACCTTGGGCCTCAGCCAGTTTGTATCTCCTAATAATTTTTGCAAATCATTCAATCTTTTAATAGAATCTCTTTGATTCTGAACCTTTTAAGACTTAATTGTAATTTTGTCAACAATAGTCCCAAGATAAGAAATGAGAGTAACATTTTGAATTTTCTCAGGGGCAAGTTTTAACTCTGCTGCAGTTAAGCTTTTTTCTAAGGCCTGATATACTAAAACTAGAGTCTGGGAAGAGGGGACAGCACACAGTATATATATCATCCATGTAATGTATAACAGGAAGGAAAAACCAATCTGACTGGATTTAAGGCTTTAGCTACAAAATTTTGACATATGGTGTTGCTATTAAGCATTCCCTGAGGAAGATTTTCCACTGAAACCATTTCATAGGTTCTTTGTTATTGAAAGAATGCACAGAGAATGCAAATTTCTCAGTCTTGGGGATCCAAAGGTATTGTCAAGAAGCAATCCTTTAATCATAACAACAAGTGGCCAGCTACAAGGGATAATAGCTGGGGTAGGCAAACCTAGCTGCAGTGCACCCATAGGTTAAATGATTGCATTAACAGCTCAGAGGTCTGTTAAAAGCCTCCATTTGCCTGATTTTTTCTTAATAGGAAACACTGGAGAATACCAAGGACTAAAAGATTCTTCAATATGACCCTTGCCTAATTGCTCCTTAACTAATTTATCAAATGCCTCCACTTGTCTTGAGTTAATGGCCAGCATTCAACCCAAACTGGAGAAGTTGTAGTTGACTTGAGAGGAGTAGGTTTGGGTGGTCCAAGGAGGCTAGACTGAGCAGTGGCCATTATGGAAAAGGTGAATATCCAAATTCCTCATGATTACCATGAGCTATGGTGTCTATTGGTTTAACAATTCCCTGGTGGTGCTTACCCAGCCTGAACCCTGGAACATGTCCTTGTTTCCTCATTAATTGTTAACTTTGTTTACTACATTGGCCAACCTGGGGAATATAAATTTCAGCCTACCACTGTTCTAATAGATCATGTCTGCAAAGATTAATAGGTAAGTCTGCAACATATGGCTGCAGGGTGGCAGGTTGCCCATCAGGTTCCAGGCAATGAAGAATGTGCACACTCTGTTTCAAACCTCTGGGAGTGCCAAGTCCCACAACTGAAATAGATGCATCTTGTAATGGCCAAGCAAGGAGTCAATGGTTAGAACTAATGATAGAAATATCAGCTCCAGTATCAATAAGTCCTTTAAACAGTTTGTTCCATATACTTATTCAACAACCAGGATGAGATTCTAAATTTTTTTTTACTTAAAAATGCTCCTGTCATTTCTATACTTCCAAACCCATTTTTTCTTCAGACTTTCTTACTAGCTTCTATAGAAACAAGAGAGCAACAACAGTTGAGTTATATGATCTCCAATATCAGCTTTCCAAGGAACTGAGGTGGACATGATAACTTGAATCTCTCCTTGATAGTCACAATCAATTACTCCTGTGTGCACTCTAACTCCCTGTGAACTAAAACTGCTTCTCCCGAGAAATCTGACAATGCCATTTGGTAAAGGTTCCTTTATTCCTGTTTTTACATGGACAGGGGAGTCTCCTGGAAACAAAATAACAAGTTCTGCCATAGGGATATTTACGGCTGTGCTTTCTGCTCTGGTGGGGATAAGTCCAAGGTACTGTGGAGTATTGGGGAGTGCTGGGATTGCTCTACTGAACCAGGAAGCCCCCTTTTTGAGTGGAGCTGGGAGCATCCCATTGGAAGTTTCCCAAAAAGGAGGTGCCATTCTTATGATAATTAGACTGACACAAACTAGACCAAAGATTTCCTTTACTACAGCAGGGACACAGCTCAGGGTGTTTTTGAGCAGAAATATTCTGTCCAAGCAGCATTGTTTTTCCCTCAGACCTTTTCTGACAATCTTTTCTCATGTGACCAATTTTTCCACAATTAAAACATTTTCCAGAGAACCTCTTATTGATTTTCATCCCTTCCATAGCCTGAGTCATCACTGTAGCACAGTGGTCCCCTGTTCCTAAATTCTGGCACAATTTAATATATCCAGTCAAATCCACTTTACCTTTCATAATCCCAAAAGCTTTCTGATGATCCTGATTAGCATTTTCATAAGTCATTAGCTACAAAATAGTATCAGCAGCCTCTAAGTTATTAACCTGTTTTTTGATAGCCTCTTGTAACCAAGCAATAAAGGCAGGGTAGGGTTCCTTAGGTCCTTGTAGTGTTTTTTGAAATGACACCAGAGGCTGGCCTTTAGCCTCAATATTTTCCCATGCCCTTAAACAACAGCAGCAATCCTATGTGATGGCTTGATCATTCATTGTTAATTGCTGTTCTACTCCCACCCAATTCCCCACCCCTACTAACTGATCCAAGGAAATGGGGATATTATGGACTCTATTTTGAGCAGCCTGAGTCTATGCACGATCTGTCCACCAGGTTTTGAATTGTAAAAACTCTCCAGACCTTAGGGTGATATGCCAATGTGGACCAGTCAGCCAGAATCAGCCTAGACCCTTCAATAAGCCCCTGCACCATACCATAGGTAAAAGGAGAATTTGGACCACATTGTTGCACTACTGCTTTTAACTCTCAAAATTTTAAATGGGAAGGGTTCATGGGTGAACTCATAATTTCATTTGGGTTTTGAGAATCAACTTTGGGAACTACTCTTTCTTGTATGGTAACCAGAAAGACCATTGGAAGCACTTCCAAGTCACCCTCCCTTCTAGCATGTAAAATGCCCTGTTGTAAATCTGACAACTTTGGCTGAGGATTTTCAGGTAGGGGAGAGGGAGGAGATGTAGGCTGAGGGGAAGACGACTTTCTAAAGTCAGTTATTGAAGGACCTGAAAGCAAAACAACTTTAGATTTAGGATCATCAGAAGATTTAGTGGGAGGAACTTCATCACATTCTCTATCCTCATTCTCCTCTTTCTCATCTTCTGTTTGCTAGGGATCCAAAATAGATTTAATAATAGTTCAAGTAGACCAAATAGTAACAGGGAACAGAATACCTTGTACATGTAATTTTTAAAAACTCTTTCTCCACTCTTTCCCAGTCTCCTAATTCTAAACTTCTTATGGCTGGGAACCATGGACAATATTTTTCTATAATTTATAAGAGTTCTAAAATACAAGGCTCACTGGCCTTGACTCCTCCTGCTTTGAGGAGTTGTTTCAAGAGACAGACATATGGATGATATTTTGTGGAACTGTCTCTGTTTCCCATCGTAACCCTACAAATAAACCTGGGAGTGTCCTTACTTACTGAGGACTTCTAAGGCCTTCCAAAAGACTTGGGGCTCTGCACCATTACAACAATGCTTAATTTCACTCAAAGCGATCCTTCTTTCCTTCAAGCCCCACATTGGGCACCAGTTGCTGCACTAGCTCAGCTATAGGTTACCTTAAAGGGAAGGTGATGTAGAGGGACTCACAGCTTCTGGAACTGAGAGTTCCTAGTTTCCCCATCAAATTTATTTAGGAACTAACCAGCAGCTATTTGCTATTTACAATAATAAGGAATGGGTAAAACATTTACATTAATAAGGAATAGGTCATACAAAGTTCAAATGCCTCCTCATGCAAATATTTTTCATGCTGACCAGATGGTGTTCCATCTAGTCAAGGACCAGTGCCTAAGCCTGCACTTTTTGTCTATGTTGTGGAAACATTTCAACTTCAAACCATGTTCCTACCATTTTCCCAACACACTCTGTTTCTGATTGACAGTGGGCTTAGATCCCATGGGGCAGATGGATGGATCTGTCTTGCTTGCAGTTGTAGATATGCTCTGTTTTGGGAGGATGGGCATTGTACTGGGTGAGTCCAATGAACAGGAGTTTAGATGTTGCTACTGTGCTGAGATTTTGGACTCAACCAGCATATGAACAGAACAAAGATTTAAGTCTCTGAGACATATATTTAATGTGTATAATGTTAATTATAGGTTCAAATAAAAGGGGCAAAAGTGCCATGTGTGGTGAAATTATAAATGAGTCAAACTCTGTCACACTGGGAGGCATATATTGCAAAGTAAGGTCCATTGACAAGTGAGAAATTCCTGAGATTTCCTGCCCTACCTATAGTGTCTAGATGTCTCTAGAGCCTTCATAAGATCTGCTGTTTGACGCACTGTTAACTGTGGCAGTCAATGAGATCCTGCTGAGACATGCATAAGCATAACCTCTGAAATGATCTCCCAACTCACTTTGAAATCTCTCAGCAATAAAAACTCATTTGTATTTAATACTTCAGCCTTTTGCTCAAGGTCTTTTTCCAAATGCATCACTAGCTGATGCTTGGTAATAATCCTTTGGTGCCAGGGAGGCTCATCCATGGGAATCATGTCCCATGCTGGGGGCAAGGCAGTGTGTTTATATACTGATTGGCTTAGAAAGAGGCCACATTTGAGCAACAAGGAGGCTTTCAGGAGATAACTTTTTGACAATATACAATGAGGCACAGCGTCAGGCGACAGTCTGGCTTGCCTCTCTGGCCAGCTCTGGCGTGAAGTAGGTACCGCTTCCGCTAGGGTAAGGGTGCTGGTACGGGTGCTCTGCCCTCAGTCTGGTACGGGCATCACCGCCCTCGGCCCGCCCTTCGGCCCTCCCACTGCACGTCATCTCATGCCCCCCCTGCTTGCCGAGCCGACCACCTAGCCTTATAAGGGCATATAGCCTGCCCGGACCAAGAGGAAGCTGGGGCCAGCAACGGCCCTCCCCGCACCAGCCCAGTATATCAGTGCCTGCAGTTCCGCAATAAACCAGATCTGCGCCATCAGCCAGTCTCCGTGGTCTGTCTCCTCTAGCCAGGCCGCGTCGTCCTCGCCTCCTGCGACCCCATGAAGCCCCGCAGAGGCTTCAACTGGCGCCCAATGTGGGGCACAAGCACCCACTGCCCGTGAGCAGGTAAGGACCAATTCCTCCTCTGCTATGGGAGCCTCTTTCTCCAGCCGGCAGGCCCCGCAGGTTCGGGCGCTTGCTGGCCTACTGGCCTGCCACCAATGTAAGGTTTTGGCCAAGCAGCTCCAGACTTATTGGGATTTACTGATCCCCTTCAATCCCTGGCTTTCCACCGCCAATCTATGGGACCCTGATACCTCACTTGCCCCCAACTGGAGCGGTTGCCTCGGGGGTGGAAATGAGGGCGGGGTTACACAACCCCTCTCTAAGCAACACCACAGCACCACCTAGCGGTAGCCCTATGTTAACCCTGTCCCTCCCTAGCACCTTCTCCCCTGCTTTAAACCCAACACTCGCTTTTACTCCAAGCACCCTGCACCCGCTTACTCTTCCTCTGGTGGCCCCTCCCCCCATGCCGCTTACCTCCCATCAAGCCATGCCCCCACCTCAACAACCCCCTCAGCTATACCCGGTCAACCTAATGCCTATGCCTCAGCGCCCCCTCCCCTGGTACCCGTACAGTCCTTCGGAGGTGAAGCACCTGCGTGAGGCCATCCAGGAGGATGGACTAGGCAGCCCTTATGCCCAACAACTCCTTAACGACATCTCGCTTAACTTAAACCTCCCCTATGACTGGCAAGCCGTTGCCTGAGCCATCCTTACTCCTGGCCAGTTTGTTAATTGGTGAGCCCACTTTCAAGATCAGGCTGAGCAGCAGGTGAGGGCCAACCACCCCAACGGCATTACTTTTCCCCTGAATGCCTTCCTCGGCTTACTGCCCTATAATGTCGCCAGCTGTGAGGCCTCACCTACCAGATGACCTGCCTCGTCCTCGACGAGCCGGCCACCGAGCCCAACACTGAGCTTATCCAGCTCCTGCGCCTGTACCACCGCGCCTGAGCTGTCCACCCACCACCAAATAACACCCGCACCTCGTTTGTTCCCCTTCTCATCCTTCTTCTCTCCCTTGCTGCAATAGGAGAAGCCACTAAGCTGCACAGCCAGTATGAGCTTTGTGCTGCTTTACAAGCACCCCCTGGATTCCTCTTTCTGACTCGCTCTAGCCCCCTCTTCCCCACCTTCTACCACACCTCCTGTGACCTTGGCCTCCCATGCAACCCTATGTTCCAACCTTCCTCCTCCCACCTCAACATTTCTGTTTCACTCCCCCGGGACGCCATTTTCCTCTCCCTCAGTAATCAGTCTGACTCATCCTTCCCTGACACCCTCTACTTCCTCCCTCACAATATCTGCAAAGTTTGGTACAATCGCACCTCCGCCTCCACATGCGCTTCCGGCATAGCCTACTGACTAGATGGCCTCTGGCCATCCACCTCCAATGCCACCCGATCCAAACAGTTTGCAGCTTATGTGCAATGCCCCCCCCCCCCCGGTCCTCAATTGCAGTCCCAAAGGCTCCCCCCATGCTGTGCCCTTACAGTCTTTTCACTGGCGTGACTGCACACACCCCAACCCTACCGCCACAGGCCTCTTCACCCCCATGGCCTTGCTTCCTAATGAAACAAGTACCACTATCTTCGCCGACCCACTCCGTGTCACACCCGCATACTCCTTCTCTACCTTGTCCCTCTGTGGGCCCTTTTCCTGCCTCAACCTTCCACCCTTCGTCTGTCTCTCCAACTGCTCCCTCTCCAATGGCACTCTAACGGTCAATGGCTCAACGTCAACCTTTGCCAGTCGTTCCACTCAAACCATCCACACCTTTGCCTACGTTAAGCCCCCATTCGCCTTTCTCCTCTGCAGAACTCTAAGCTTCCCCTCCGCAGCCTGCTTTCTCTCCAACTTCTGGAATAACTCCTTCCCATACGCTTTCCTAGTTCTCCAGCCACCCCTTGTATGGGTCCCCATCAACGCCTCTGATTGGGTCCCTCCCCAACTCTCCCCCCGCCCCCTGTCCCCGTTAGATCTTGCACCCCGCAGGGTTCAGCGCGACTTCGGACTCTCCGCCGCCATCACCGTCGCCGTCATCGCTTCCTTAGCAGCTGCCACTACCGCCGCTGTTGCCCTAACGCAAACCTCCCTCACTGCCGGAGTCGTCAACAACATCTTAGCGACAACCCAAGCAGCCCTCGGCACTCAAATGGACATCAACCTTCTCCACCACCATGCCATCTTAAACCTCCAGCAACAAATAGACTTGCTTGCCCTGGACGTTGATACCCTTTATTCCCTTGCCAACACCCTGTGTGACGGGCGCTACCCATTCTCCCAGCTCTGCATCACCCCTGTCCCTGTCAACCGCTCCGCCCACCGGTCCACCCTCAGAAACCTAATACTATCTTCTTATAATGCCTCCTTCTACAACCACACCCTGGTGCTTCAGGCCTACATAGAGAGTTATTCAGACCTAGCTATTCCCCAGCTCGCCTCATCTGTCCTCGGGGAGCTGGGGCAAAAATTCGCCAGCCTATTCATCCCTGCCAGCCTGGCATTCTATGGCATTATCGGTGCCGGGCTCTTGCTCATCCTCCTCCTCCTCTGTTGTGTCCGTGGCGCCCTGCGGCATGTGCAGCAAGAGCGACGGCTTATTGCCACTGCCTCTCTGGTTCTTAGTAAAATCGAAGGGGGAGATGAGGCACAGCATCAGGCAACAGTCTGGCTTGCCTCTCTGGCCAGCTCTGGTGCGAAGTAGTACCGCTTCCACTAGGGTAAGGGTGGCTGGTACGGGCGCTCCGCCCTCGGCCTGATATGGGCGTCACCGCCCTAGGCCCACCCTTCGGCCCTCCCACCGCACGTCATCTCATGCCCCCCCTGCTTGCCGAGCCGACCGCCTAGCCTTATAAGGGCATGTAGCCCGCCCGGACCAAGAGGGAGCTGGGGCCAGCAACGGCCCTCCCTGCACCAGCCCAGTATATCAGTGCCTGCAGTTCCACAATAAACCAGATCTGCGCCATCAGCCAGTCTCCGTGGTCTGTCTCCTCTAGCGGAGCCGCGTCGTCCTCACCTCCTGCGACCCCACGAAGCCCCGCAGAGGCTTCAATACAATACTAGACTAAGTGTCAATTTCACAAGAAAGGCTCATAAACACAACCATCAATACCAAAGGCCTAGTATCATGGTCTGTCCTTCTCTCGTCACTGCCCATGTATGCAGGAGATTCTTGCTGCTCTATTAGAGCATATAGCAGGGTTTTGTAGGATGTAAATTAATATTCTTTCAGCTATTGTGTGGGTCTACACACATTGAGAAAATGCCCCATGACCACTTGAACATATTCATATGTCATAGAGGCATGCCCAGGTGCACACCTCCCCACAAATCCCCCATCCCTGACACCCTGCACCAGTGATCCTCCCCTGCAAAGGTTGTGACTCTTCTGTGACCCAAAATCTCCCTCAAAACAAAGCCAAAAAAATTAGCAAATAAAATAATAAGCATAATAATAATAAATAAATAAAATACAAAGTTAAATAAAACAAATAAAGCTTTCATTTTTGAAGAACAAGGGTTATAGTTACATGTGATAATACTGAGGGCTTGACATATTGGTCTGTTTTCTTTCATTAAGCTCTACCTATGTTATCAAGAGAATCTTGCCCCTCTATGAGAATATAGCAGGACTCCCCAGGATGGGATTTTAATATTTTCTTTTTTATTGTGTGGGTCTCCACCCACTGAGGTAATACACTATGACAAGATGAAATCTTTAATATTCGTAGAAGCATGCTCTAGGTGTGCCCTATCCTGTATCTCCTTCCACCACTGACAACCTATACCAGTAACCCTCCCCTGCCATATCCATCAAAAGAATATTCCCACCATTGTAGTTTTAATTACAGCCTACACAACCCCAGAGCACACCTGTTCTTTCATCCAGCCCTCCACCCAGGTCCACTGATATTCCAACCTAACCTCCCACCCTATTCCCCTTCACATTCCAGCACTGTTGAACACAATCGTATCATTGCACTACCACCACCACCACCCATTGTCCAGTTACCCTTCTCCACATTCTCATAGATTTTGCATATATTGAGCATCAGATCACCACCCTCTACTCCCTTTCTGTCTCCTGATAATCTATCTTCTAGACTCCAGCTCTGTGAATCTGCTCAATTTGCTTAAGTCATATCAGAGAGGTCATGTAATTTTGTATTTCAGTGACTGACTGACTTCACTCAACATAAGGTCTTGAAGACTCATCCATGTTGTCCTGTGTGTTAATACTGCATTCCTTCTTATAGCTGAGTAATATTCCATAGCATGTATATACCACATTTTGTTTATCTATTCATCTGTTGATGGACACTCAGGTTGCTTCCAACTTTTGGCAATATAACACCAATGTTATATTTGTGCCCCTGTTTTCAGTTCTTCTTGGTATGTATGCAGCAGTGGGATTGTTGGATCACATGGCATTTCTATAGTTAGCTTCCTGAAGAACTGCCAAACTGTCCTCCACAATGGCGTACCATTCTATATTTCCATCAGCAATGGATGAGTGTTCCCTTTCTTCCATATCCTCTACAACATTTGTAGCTCTGTTTTTTAATAGCTTCCAGTCTACTAGGTATAAGGTGATATCTCATTGTAATTTTGATTTTTATTTCCCTAAAAGCTAGTGATGTTGAACATCTTTTCATGTGCTTTTTAGCCATCTGTATTTCATATTTGGAGGATAGTCTATTCAAATTTCTTGCCCACTTTTTAAATGGGTTGATTGCCTTTTTTATTTATGAATTGTAGGACTTCTTTATATATGCTGGGTATTAGGCTCTTATCAGATAAATGGTTACTAAATATTTTCTCCCATTGAGTAGACTGCCTTTTCACTTTCTGGGCAAACTCCTTTGAAGCACAAACGTTTTTTTTTTTTTTTTTAATTTTGAGGAGGACCTATTTATTTTATCTTTCATTGCTCATACTTTGGATTAAAGTTTACAAAACCATTTCCTACTACAAGATCTTGTAGATGCTTCCTTACATTATCTTCTAGGACCTTTATGTTCTTGGCTCTTATATTTAGGTCTTTGATGCATCTTGAGGTTTTTTTAAAATAGGACTTGAGATAGTGATTATTTCTCATTCTTTTGGATATGGATTCCAGTTCTCCAAGTACCCTTTGGTAATGAGGTCATTCTGTCCTGGTTGAATGAACTCAGAGGCCTTTTTGAATATTAGTTGATCTTATGTGTGAAGAGCTATATCAGAACTCTCAATTCAGTTCCACTGCTCAGTATGTCTATACTTGGGACAAAATGATGCAGTTATTTTAAACAAATCAATTTTACTGATATATATTAATTAAGCATTCAGTTTATAAAAGTGCACAATCAATGGCATTTGGTATAATCACATAGTTGTGCAATCATCACTTCAATCATTATTAAAATATTCATTATTTTAATAATAATAATAAACAAACAAAAACAACATTCCTCACCTCTCAATCTGTTTCCCCTGCTGTACATAGCTGCTATTTCTGGCTATTCTTGTACAATTATTTATTTGTTTATTAAGCAGTTTTATTGAGATAAATTCACATCTCATATATCTATCCAAATATATAACCAAAGGCTTTTATTTTTAGCTGTTTAAAAGTCCTTTATTGTAAAATTATCAAATAAATACAAAAATAGATCAAAATAAATTACAATTTTTATAGAGAGTGCAAGACCAGGTAAGATGTAATATAATCACTTATAAAATATAGCATAAGAACAAACATATATAAATGTAAATAATAATCAAAATATAATATAAATTAATTATAACATATTTCTAATTTTTATATTACAGCTCCATTGGGCATAGTAGTTTCTAAGATTGAAATAAATTACTGGCTTACTTATTTAATTTCCATTTAGGTCATAATTCTTTCTAGGTAATCATATTCCTTTTAGGGAATTCTCCAAATCTTATTTAAATGAATTACATCAGATAACAATTTGCCAAATCATAATTTCATGAGGCAGAAAAACTAAAAATCTTTTTCAGCAGAAGTCATCCTAAATCATGATTGTTCCAGATTGAATATTTTAATTAAAGAGTATGAATAAGAAAGTGTTAAAGAAAAATGTTATATCCAAAAACATGTCTTTTCTTTGGCCCTCTTCAATTAAAAACAAGTGTTTATTTTGTATTAAAAAAATTACAAAATCCTGTACAGGAGCAATTTGCCAGTTGCACTGAGTATTTATTGCTCATATAGTATAAGGTTGTTATTTTACATTTTTTATGGCCTACTCTAGTTCTTTTTTAGTTATTATTTGCATGGAATATCTCTTTCCAACCTTTGACTTATATCCTGGTTGTGTCCTTACATCTGAGGTGGGTCTCTTGTAGACAACATATAGACAGCTATCAGTCTATGTCTTTTGATTGGGGAGTTCAATCCATTAACATTCAGTGTTATTACTGTAAAGGCATTACTTACTTCATCCATTTTGACATTCAGATATCTATTGTCGTATTGTTCTATTGTCAATCTTTTTATCCTTTAGTTTAGCTTTCCTTATAATCTTCATTTCTAAACACTTCTCCAAATCTCTCACTTTTGGTTTTTCCTTTCAGGCTACAGCAACCCACCCCATAGTATCTCTTGCAAATCTGTTATTTTGGTAACATATTTTATTAGTTTGTTTGCCTGTGAAGATTTTGAACTCACCCTCATTGTTGAAAGACAACTTTGTTCGAATACAGAATTCTTAGCTAGCAGTTTTAACCTTCAGTACCTTATATACATTATATCAATTTATTCTCACCTACGTGGTTTCTGATGAAAGGTCAGGACTTAATCTTATTGAGTTTCCCTTGTATGTTATGCTTTGCATTCCTCTTGCTGCTTTCAGAATCCTCTCTTTAACTCCTATATTTATCCTTCTGAATAGTAGGTATGTCGGGGTTGGTCTATTTGGACTTTTTCTGTTTGGAGTGCATTGTCCCTCTTGGATATTGATATTTATGTTGTTCATAAGGGTTAGGAAGTTTTTGATCATTATCTCCTCAAATATGCTTTCTGCCTGTTTTCCATTCTCTTCCCCTTCTGGGCCACCAATAATGTGAATGTGCATTTCATTTTGTCATTCAATTCCCTGAGAATCTGCTTCATTTTTTTGCATTCTTTTCTCTTTCTGTTTTTCCCTCTTTTTCTTTGAAGACCTGTGCTGTCTTCAAAATCACTAATTCTGTCTTCAAGCAATTCAAATCTGATCTTATGTACCTCTAATGCAATTTTAATTTCATCCATTGTGCCTTTTATTCCCATAAGATATTGTTTTTTTTCTTTGCAGGCTTTCAAATTATTCTTTATGCTCTCCCAGTATCTTCTCAATATTCTTTATTACTTTAATCATATTTTTTAAAAAATTATTTGAAGTGATTTAGAAGGTTGTGTGATTATGACTGATGGTCATAAATCCTGTGTCTCTTCAGGTTATTTGTTTGTTCTTTTGTCTGGGCCATCTCTTCTTGTTTCCTAGTATGGCTTGTAATTTTTCTGGTGATGTCTAAGCATCTAGATATGTTCATGAATTTACTCTAATGGCTGATTTCTCTCTCTTCCCTATTTTTTTCACAGCTCTTCTTTAATATTTGGTTCAACTTATTCTCAGTCTTTAAAACTGATTGGCCTAAGTTTTCAAAATTGGACAAGGGACTCACTAGTGGAGTGCATGTTTTCCCCCAGGGGTTTGGACAGAGAGAGCATGAACACTTTTGTCCATGCAGTTTCCAGCCTGGTCAGCAGATGGCACTAGTCAATGCACCTTTCCATGGAGGTGTTGCAGTCTTGGCTTTCCTGTGTTCCTGTATTGAAACTCCAGAGAAGAGATTCAAAGTGGTCAGCAGACACCACCTTGCTGACCAAAGTGGTCAGTAAATTCAGTGGCCAAATTCACTGAAAAAACACTCTGACCTCCCCTCTTTTTTACCCTGAAACAGATGACAGGGAGGAAAATGTCTGTTCCCCTCTCACTTGGTTGCAGTGAGCCAAGAATTTTACCCCAGCTTAATATCTTGGGAAGGGAGAAAGGGAGACCCTCTTAGCTGATACAGGGGCTTAGTAACTCACATTTATCATTTTGGTTTCTTTGTCTCTCTGTACCTCACCCTTCTGGGTTTTTTGTAGCAGTGTCCTGGTCTGCTGATCCCCAAGCAGGTCCATCAGACATCTTTTGACTCTTTGTTGTGTGTGTGTGCGTGTGTGTGTGTGTGTGAACATTCAGCTCTGCCTGTTAGGTCTCCTCACCATCTTCCCACAATTCCTCACCATGCAGTTTTGACCACTATACCTTTGATTATGTTTCATTCCACCCCCATGCAATGGCTCCCACATCTCATTGCTTGTTGTTTTTGATCATTGTTTGCTCTTGGTTTTTGCTGGTTGTCTGTTCATTGCCTGTTTGTTTCTCCTTTAGGAAGCACCAGGAACTCAACCCATGATGTCCACTGTGGGAGGTGGGCACCCATCTACTTGAACCAATCTGCTCTCTGTTCTTTTTTTTTTTCTCACTCTCTGCTCATTGTTTGCTCACTGTTTTTTTCTCCTTGTCTACTCATTGTCAGCTTGTTTTTTTTCCCCATTGTCAGCTATTTTTTTCTCATTGTCTGCTCATTGTTTTTCCTCTATGTCTATTTACTGTCTGCTCATTGTCTTCTTTAGGAGTCACCAGGAACTGAACCTAGTATCTTGCATGTGGGAAGGTGGGTACCCAACTGCCTGAATCACATCTGCTCCCCCAAGTAGTATGTTTTAAAGTGAGGTAGTGAAACTCCTCCATATTGGTTTTCTTTTTCAATATATTTTTGGTTATTCAGGATCCCACGCCCTTGCAAATGGATTTTGTAATTAGCATTGCTAATTGAGTAAAAAATCCTGTTTTAATTTTATTGAGATTGCATAAATCTGTAAATCATCTTAATGGCATTCTGTCTTCCATTCCATGAACATGGAATATTCTTCCATTTGCTTAGGTCTTTTTTAATTTCCTTTAATAATGTTGTGTAGTTTCCTGTGTACAAGATATATCTTTTAGTCAAGTTTATTTCTTGGTTTTTGATTCTTTTAGTTGCTATTGTAAGTGGAATTTTCTTCTTTATTTCAACTTCAGATTGCTCATTATTGGTGTACAGAAATTCCACTGATTTTTGCAAGTTTTTCTTATATGCTGACACTTTACTGAACTTGTTTCTCTGCTCCAGAAGCTTTATTGTAGATTTCTCAGTGTTTTCTATGTATAGGATCATGTTTTCTGCAAATAGTGAAAGTTTTACTTTTTCCTTTCTAATTTGGGTTCTCATTTTCATTTGTTTCAAGGTAGTTCCTGGTTTCTTTTGTAATTTTCTCCTGAGCCTACTGATTGTCTAGTAGTGTGTTGTTTAACTTCCATATATTTGTGCCTATTCTCATTCTTTGCCCCTTATTTATTTCCAGCCTCATTCCATTGTGGTCAAAGAATTTACTTTGCATAATTTCAATGATCAGAATTCATTGACAGTTCTGTGACCTAGCATTTGGTCTTTTGATTGGTGTATTTAATCCATTAACATTCAATGTTATTACTGTCAAGGCAGTACTTACATTAGCCATTTTTACTTTATGTTTACATATGTCATATTTTTAAAAATTTTCCCTTTTATCTTTTTAGATATGAAAGAAAGAAAGAAAGAAAGAAAGAAAGAAAGAAAGAAAGAAAGAAAGAAAGAAAGAAAGAAAGAAAGAAAGAAAGAAAGAAAGAAAAGAAAAGAAATATAGAAAGGAGAAAAAATAAGGAAAATAGAAAAGAAACAAACAAAAAAACCCCATCAACAGACAAAAAAGAAACAACCCAATAAAAACAGGCTTCCCTCTTTTGCCCTTAGAAACTGTCTCAGACTGCTGATGCTCACAAATCAATCAACCTGCTGCCTGCCTTTCACAGGTAATGAACCTGATTTTAGTGCAAAAATAAAGAATAAAAATAAAATAAAATTTAAAAAGAGATTGAAAAACTTAAAAAAATCTGTCTATAAATTACCTAAGTCTATAAATAAGGTACGAGGAGGGTGCCTGACAATCCAGTGGATCATTCTCTGGATTCCTTCTCTGGTACCGGGAATTGAACCAGGGAGCTAGTATATATGAGGCAGGTGTTCCTACACTAAGCTACATCTACTCCAAATGTTATGTAGGGTTCTGAAATCTTATCTCACTCTCCCTGCCCCCTTTCCCTCAAGAGAGTTGAGCTTCTAACAGTTTGCTGGCAGTCTCTCCTGGCTTCTTCTCTCTAAGACTGGTTAGGCACCTGACTCTGCCTTCCCCTTAGTGGACCTAGTTCCTCTCTCTCCAAGGGTATTTGGGTTTGACAGCATGCCTCATCAGATTCCCTCTCTCCTCTTCCTGGGGTGACTTCAGTGTTGGTTGGGGTCTTTTTTGAGATTCTAAGGGGTTCAGCTGGCTAAAGTCACTGAAGAGAGGCCACTCGCTTCCATACACCACATCCCTAGTTCTCCCAGGAAGGAGAGTGTTCTATCCCCATTCAATTGAATGCAGTGAGCCAGGGGTTTTACCAAGGCTATTTGCCATGAAGAAGGTATATGCTTTTCACAGCCATAGGGGTTAGTAACTCACAGTTTTGCTTTGGTCTCTTTTTCTCTCTATCCTTCTCCCTCTTGGATGATATGCAGCACTCTCCTGGTCTGTGGATCCCCAAAGCAGCTCCCTCAGACAGATTTTGCCCTTCCTCCATTGTTTCTGTAAGAGAGTTGAGCCTTACCTACCCTCTTCAATGCCATCTTTCCAGAAGCCTTTCTATACCTTATTCTTGATATAAGGAGAAGAGAAGGTTAACAAGAAACAGAGGACATTAAAGATTATTTATAAAATAAACAACATGATAGCTGAAATTAAACTAATATTGTTTGCAAGATATATTGAGAAATCAAAACAAAAGGACAAAGTGGCGAATATGGGAGGCTGAGAAAAAATATTATAGGGTAAATACAGGAACTACATCATCTCACTAATCATAGTTCTCAAAAGGGAAAATAGAGAAACTTATAGGGGAAACTTACTAGAAAATGCTACTTGATTTTTCCCAAAGAAAAAGATATGAGCCACCAAGCTGAGTGTATTATCAATATCTAGCTCAGAGAATGAATAAAAATTCACATTAAAACATGTTATCATAAAGTTTCAATATAAAATGAAAGTGAAGAAAATATCCTAAAATCTTCCAAAGAGAAAAGGAATGTATAAATAAACAGTTTACCTATGAAGGATAAGAAAGCAGAATGTTGTTATTTCAACAGCCACCCAGAGAGTTAGAAGACAGCTTGGAATCACTTCAACATTTTGAGGGAAGCTACTAGGGTCATGGGAGATAATGATGTTCACTTATATCTGAATATGTCGACACATATTCACCCCTAAGCATTGATACAAAAAAGCAGAGTGAATATAATCACCCATACTGCCATACATAGGAACCTAAACATTTCCAAACTTTCAGAGCCAGCTCCAGAATCTATACCAGTAGAGAATCAGACAAAGAATGTGCAGGGAGAGAAGAGAGGGAAGCAGAAGTCTATTGTTGCCAAAACACTGATAGATTCCCTCCCTCCCCCCCAAAAATACTCCCACCCAAATGGGTAAAATAAGTGAAAACAAGTCTGGGACCTTTTGAGGCAGAAATGCTGGGGAATAAAATGAAGTTTTAAAAGTGCATAGGAACCGACTAAAAGTACAGTATTGGAAATGTGTTACTTTTGGGGAAAGAGAAGAGATTCTTGGAAAAGAAAGAAGTCATTTGGAGTCTTGTTGGTAAATGAGAAGAAAACAAAAAAATACATATTAAAGAACCTAAAGAAACAGAATTGATTTAGAAATGAGGAAACAAACCTTCTTTGCCTGAAAATACTCTCACACACAGGCCATAGAAACTAAAGTATACTCCTCCATCCTAAAGTAACTATCATTAGGAAGAATTTGCAAATAAAATAAAAGAATCTGAACAGAAATAAGCAAATATTGATGGATGTGATTTATTAATGTTTGACATCAGGAATGAAAATGTAGAAAAAGTAAAAAGTATATTACAAATAATTGCTATGTTGTTATTGTTATCTATTATGTAACAAACCAATCCAAACATTAGTCTTTTAAAATAACAATGATTTTTTTTGTTTCTCACAATTCTGTGGGTCAGCAGTTTGGGCTAGACTGTATGATTCTGTTTCATGAGAAATCAATAATGGGCAATATTCATCTGGGAATTGGGCTGAGCTGAGAGATTCACACAGATTTGATGCACATACCTGATGCCTGAAGGCTTCTCACAATATCATTTCCTCCACATAGCTAGCGTAACTTTTTCATAGTATCCTCAGCTCAGTGTAGTCAGACTTCTAATATTCATGGCTAGGTTGGAATAGGAAAAAAGTAGAACTTGCCAGTCTTCCTCTTACTTAGGCTTAGAAACTACAAAACACCACTTCTGCTAATTCTTTAGGAAAAGCAACCATAATGGTAACTGGCACGCACATACAAGATAAGGGAAAAAATAATGGAAGTCCTCTTTGCAGATTTCCTTTCACAGTGCCCAAAGGAAAATAGTAAGAGTGACACTATTATCTTGGAATTTAAATTTAAAAAGGAAAAAAATTTAAAAAAAAACAGGATAAGAGAAATAAATATTGTCATGAGGATCAGTGATAGATATGTCGTAGAAGTTCAGAGAGGTTCAATTATTTGTGTATAGAAAAGCCAGGACTCAGGAATAATTTTGGGGAAGGAAAAATGACTTATTTACAACTGGCCAGGCTTGGAGCTTTTTATTCTAAAATCTGAGCCCTGGACAAGAATTTTGAGTTCTTTTTATACAGAGAGGAAGGGCCAAATGGTTCTTTTGTTTCAGTGCTCAATAGGCTTGAATTAGCATATATCTTCCACATCCTAGGTAAACTTTTAGCATGAACTTTATATATTCTAGATAAGCTTTTAGCACATTTGGTTTGCATTTTTTCCTGAATATTTAAAGTTTATAGAGTTTGCATTGATAAACAGTTTCCAGAGACTGGAGTCATTGCCATGGTCACCAAGGGCAGGACTGCAGCCTCTTACTGTCCCACACTCACAAGTCAGGGCACAGACAAGTTAGGTTATCTATGAAGAGAATAACAGCCTCTCACCCAAAGCCCACATCATTTTCTCCCCTTATGCTGAAACTTAACTTGCTAAGCTTTGGAGCTATGAGGTGGGTGACTGTTTGTTGTTTTGATTGCTTACTTTACTTATTAATTTTCAGTGTAGCATCCAGAATCCTTGTTTTTAGAAGTTTAGAAGTTTTCATTTTGGACAGCAGAATCCTGGGGCAGGGTCCCCCTGCAGTTATTCTGGGGCCACCAGTGCTCATGCAGATTTCCAGTCAGGCCCCAGATCCATTTATTAATTTTATTTTACCCTTGAAGAGTTTACACCTTTAATCTTAAAGGGGTCCTGAAGGGAGATGATGTCTTTTTTGTAACTGCTTCTTGCTGGCCATGGGCTGTAGTCATTGCCTAGCAAGGTGTAAAACTCTTATTTTATTTTAACTGGAGGAAGATGGATCTGGCATTCAGTATGAAGCTGGATGAAGTTTTCATATGGATAGTAAGATGTTTATTCTGAAAGGACCAAATTTAATTAAAATTTTGGAATGCCCATTTTTAAAAGAGGACATTGGATTACAGAGGTAGACAAGGTTGGGTGCCTATAAAGTTGGCACTACTTTTTAAAAGCTGGCAGAAACAGTGTGTATATATATATACATATATACATGTATATATGTATATATATATATCTTTAAGTTATTTATTATCAGAGAGAATTTGCAACTGATATTTGGCTTTGTTTTGAAGATGCATTTCAGGCTGTTTAATGATTGGCACTCATGTGCTCTGTCAGATGTTCCTGGTGAACTGGCACCTTTTGGGCAGTTGGTTTCATTCAGGATTAGTGCACAAAGTTGGAAATTTTTTTAGTTTTTAGCTGTGGGAGTGATCAAAACTACAGAATAAAGTTTTTTACATTTTGGTTTTAATTGTACAATTTCTGGTAATTTTGACTGTTCAATAGGTGACCCATTATTAGCAAGCCTCATTTTTGCTACATAGTAGAGTACAGTAGAATAGTAAGTTGGCTGAACCTGGCTAAGACCACCACCTTATTTTATAGACATGTTTATTAACTATTTAGAAAATGAAGTTACTAGGAATTTAACATGCTTAATATACTTTTGTACTTGATTCAGAATAGAAAAGATAATGTTATAATTATTTGGTGTATATTTAGTACAGGATAAAAGTATAGCACTTAATATTAATTAATGTATTAATGCATAAGGATTCTGAGTTGCAAATAATAGTTTTAAATTTCAGGTTTGTAATACTTTATATGTTATCTTTCCATGGGAGCAGGCCATAATGCCAACTGTGTTTAAGTTTTACTTACAGTATTCTGGCAATCATTGCTCCACTTATCATGTTCTTCACACAGTGAACAAATTGCAGCATCATTGATCCTAGAGAGAGTTTCCAATATTCTACCAGCCTGGTGCATAGTGCTCTCTGGCACTATGAAACAGTGCCAGTTTGGAGGCAATATCCATTGTATGCTTGGCTGTACCGAGTCATCAATGGTTGCTGCAGGAGCTTGAAACTGTAATGTAGTTTCCATCAACTTCAGGAGCATAACCAGAGGCTAATATGACAAATATTTCTATCTGAAGGGTCAGTGACCAGCTTAGCCAATAACTCACATGGAGAGGCAATGTGTAAAGTATTTAAGACCTGGTTTGAATGAACAAGAGAGTTCAACAATGTTAAAGTTTACCTCTTGTTTTTATATATATTTTAAACATTTTTAATGCAACACATTATGCATCAAATAACTTTGTTTATTTATTTTTTTTACACTTTTGCCATGAAGATACTAGCATGCATTTTACCTTAGTAGTAGAAGGAAAAAAAAAACAAACTATTTTTCATTGTTAAAATAAAAACAGAAGATTCCCAATAGAACTAAGGTAACTTTTCATTACCTTTTACTTAAATATGCATTTTGCAATGACTTTCAGAGAGGTTTTATTATCATGAAGTTATTTTTTGCCATCAATACACTCAGTCCAGGTTTTTAGTTAACAATGGCTTCTAGATCTAGAACCGTTTAAATGTTTTAGTTTGGAAGATGTTTTTATAAACTCTTTATAATTGACCATAACCACATAGACTAGTTATTTTACATTAAGTAAATTTATTAAATTGCAATTACCAACCAAAGAAGTTTACTTTATTTATTTAAGACAGCATATCTACAATTATCTTCTTTAGCTTAATTTTATTAACATGAAGTTACAATTTTTATTACTCTAAAGATTTTGTACATATAATGTTAATTTATTTAATGGATATTTTATAAACTAAGGGAGATTACACTTAAGCTAAATAAAATTGAAACTATTATGGTTTATGCAAGGAATGTTTTTTTTTACAGGAAGCTAAAACTTCTTTTTGTTTGTTTGTTTAAGTTATGAAACTGAATAATTTTAAAAGCATACTGACTACCAGGTTTCAAAACACATTACAATTACACAATTTGTTTAATCATAATCCAGGAATGATTTTTCCATAGTTTTTATAGACTTTTCTTACTGAAATTTGGCAACAGAACCACTAAACACTCTTTTTAAGGCTGTCAAAAGATTTAAACTGGGAAATTACAGGGCAAACTGATTCTTAATTCCCCAGCTTAGTAGATGGAATCTGCCACACTTAGTCCCTCCCTCAAAGCTCTTGCAAAGAGAAGGCCTTTTCCCAATACTTTCTATAATCAGATTTTTATAAGACTTTTCTATCCTGATTAGTTTAATTTGAGCTCCAGGAATATTTATTTACATCTATAACTGCATATTTAATTTTTAACAATTTGAATAAAGCTCTTTTAAGGATTTTCATTTGTTAATTTGATATTATCATCCTGACGTATAAAGATATACACTGAGCAAATAGGCAGACAGAAATAGAGTTAGACACAGAAATATAATTCATTGATATTACTTATAATTTGCATTATTTTATATACTGTTTAGCTTAATTTGTGTTCCAGAAATATATATTACTTATATAACTGCATATTTAACCCAAACAATTTGAGCAAATAGGCAGACATGAATAGTTTGACACAGAAACATAATTTAGTTACTTAAAACTTTCATTTTTACAAAATAAGTGTGATTCCAAAACATTTCAAAGACTCCTGAAAGTTTTTCTGAATTTGCACTATGACCATGCAGTTTTACATAAGAATTTTGTTTTTTAACTAATGGCTTATAACCAAAATGTTCCCAATGCTTTAGCACTATTTTCTTTTGTTTTAGAACTTTATATTTTCCTTTGAATTTAGCAGAATTTTGGATGAGCTACAAGACTAATTTTATGTATATTTACTGAGGCTATTGAAGCCTCAGGGAGACTGATTTCTCTCATGAATTGCCAGTCTTAGGAACCCTGACAGACAAGGCAGGAGACTTCCTTTATTTTCCCAGTCTTTGGAGATAAAACTCCAGTGGTCATTTAATCCTGAGTTCCACCGGGCAGCAATTTAGTTTACACTTAGAATCATGACAGAAAGTAGGGGTTACTAATACCAGTAGGACAGGAGACAGGTACATCCTCACAACCACCTTTCCCTAGACTATAGGGGTAGAAGCTGTTATGAAATAACCATAAGCAAAGGCAAGGGGTGAGGCTAGGCTTGAAGTGACCAATAAACGATGGTAAGGTTAGCTTAGAATTTACACTTACAATAATAGGTTCAGGCTAAATTTACCCAGTTATAATTTCAGTTATTATCCTGCTGATGTCTTATAATATAAATGCACCTATAAATGATCTTAACACTTAGTTACAGTTTTTATTAAATTTTAACCTTAAGGTGAATTGGATACTTTTATTAATTAAGCTACAAGAAATTTATTAGTGACAATCCTGTGAAGTTCTGCCTTTTCCTAGTATTGGAACAAATTCTTATCTGCAAGTTATGCATTTAATTTACCAGCAAGAGAGTATCGGCATTTAAATATTCAATTTTAAAATACTTTTTTACCTTGAATTCTTAGGTGTCAGCAACTGACAAAAGTCAAACACAGATTCTTTCTTCTGTAGTTTTACAAACTTGATGTTTCCACCCAAACCATTAAAAAGGTTATCAAGTGATTAGAGGTCTATTGTTTCAAGTGATAGCTTCCTTTCTTCAGACAAGTTTACAGTTTTGAAACATTTCAAAGTATTTCTACACAATTTCACAGAGAGAGAGATTTGGAAAAGTAGAAGAACCTGGGCAGAATGCAAATTTATTTTGGCCTTTGACACTCTAGGGAGAGAACATTACTGTATTTATTTTAATTCTGCTTTTCTTTCCCTTCATCTCCCCCTACCGGGCAGTTGGGTGCACAGCAATCAAATAGGAATGCTGCTTATGAATAGAAGGCATGGACTCACTGGAAAGGGACAAGCTGCTCCCCTCTTTCCAACTTTCTTCCAAAATGGGCAGACAGAACCTACTCAAATTTGGCACCCCTCCTGGGAACCCAGCCACCCTGGCTGGGGCAGCCCCAACAAACCTGGGTGCATGTCACGGACATGGACGGCCTCCAAGGCATGGCAAAGGAGTGGACCAGAGATGAGACAGCAGAGCATGTACAAACATTCAGACTCTGCAATTTTGTCTCATAATCAATTCAACCCCTTGCCAATGGCAAGGGAGGGTTCCAGCTCAATCAAATTCCATCACTTTACATAACCACACAACACCAACACCAGCATTGAGCTTACAGAGATAGAAGCACAAAGGTCATTAATCTGACCTACAAATTCTCTATATATATTCTTCAGCACAGCTGCTCCCACAGCCATTACAAACTTTAGAAAGAGAGAACTCTTAACATTAACATCTAATATGAAGTGAATTCATTCACAATTCAGCACCACAACAAAAGATCCATCTAGACCTTTTCATTGTTTAACTTTACACAAAGACCAAACTGCACCATAAAGGCCAATCCGCTCTCCTGTAACCAAGTTTTTTCAATTTCCAGGATGTTAGAATTCAAACCTATAAACATTCCTTCCTATTTTAATCAAGCCTCCACTCCTTCAGCAGAGATAAGACCAGTTACCAGATTCCAACATGCAGTTAGACAAATCCAAATCACCAGGCTGTTTCCCTTTTTTTTTTCCAGACCTGGAGAGAATGGCTTCCCCCCAAATTACTGGAGGTACTGGGGTTCTTCTCAGGTGGTGATCAGCCTCCCACCCTAGCAATTAAACCTAGGGTTTTCCTGACAAATGCTCCCCCAGGGAGTCTTACTTTTCTCTGCATCTGTAGTTCGTTTGTGTTCCCAGATTTTTTTTTTTTCAGAATTTTCATTGTCCTTGATTTTTGTTCGGAAGATTTTGGTGGAGCCCACATCTTTTCTGGATTAAGTTTAATCCAGGGGTGACCAGATCTGGGGTTCAGCTGAGTTTTCCCAGCTTCCTTGGGAATTTGGAAGGGGCAGCAAAATGCTACCATCTCTGGCCTTCATTTGCAATTCTGAACAAGTCCCCCAAAATATTGAAGAAGTTGAGAGAGGTTCAATTATTTGCATATAGAAAGGTCAGGACTCAGGAATAATTTTGGGGAAGGAAATGATTTATTTATGACTGGCCAGGCTCGGAGATTCTCATTCTAAAATCTGAGCCCTGAACAAGAATTTTGAATTCCTCTTACACAGAGAGGAAGGGCCAAATGGTTCTTTTGTTTCAGTGCTCAATAGGCTTGAATTAGCATATATCTTCCACATCCTAGGTAAGCTTTTAGCATGAACTTTATATATTCTAGATAAGCTTTTAGCACATTTGGTTTGCATTTTTCCTGAATATTTAAAATTTATAGAGTTTGCAGTGATAAACAGTTTCCAGGGACTGGAATCACTGCCATGGTCACCAAGGGCAGGACTGCAGCCTCTTACTGTCCCACACCCATAAGTCAGGACACATACAGCTTAGGTTATCTATGAAGAGATGAACAGCCTCCCACCCATAGCCCACATCAGATATAGAAAATAGGCAAAACAGCCTAACAAATATATAAATGGATTCCCAGAACAATTTTTAAAAAGCAAAGCAGAACAAAGTAAGACAATGAAACAGAACTAAAATTACTATTACAATCATTAAATAGATTGACATATACCTGGGCAAACAACAGAACTTTCTAATGACTCTATATCAAAGTTACTAAAACTGAGGATAAAACTTAGTTCAGAATAAGACAAGAAAAATCCACCTAGACATCCATTAAACTGGGAATAAAACAAACAGTTAAAGCTAGTTGCAAAGTTAACAGGAAACTAATTTTTCCCCAAGAATAAGTAACAGTTATGTGTCAGAATAACTCTCTTCTTTTGGTAAATGATTTCTTCTTCATTGAGAAATTTTGTTCTCTAAAATAATAGACATTATTATAGAAACCTTGCTTTTCAAAATTTTATCAGTAAAAATGAAACATTCTACTTTGTCTAGAAGATCTACCTTACTTTGACACAGAGAAGCATCCTTTGTTTACAAATCAGGTGCAGACCTGCATGTAGCATTCTACATTTTGCTTAACTTTACTTTTTCCAGGAAACAAGACTATAGATCCATTTTGTAGTTCAGACTTGATGTTAATCCCTTTAAATGACCCTGCTTTGCTTTGAGCTTATCCAATTTTTTTTTAATCATCTAAACTGCATCCTTCTCCAGAATCTTGTAAAAAACCTTATCATTTTCTTTGATTGGCAATGCCCCATGGTTCTTCTGATATGTTGTCTTTCTCATTGCAATGGGTCAATAAACCTGATTTTGCCAGACTGCAGTTTGTTTATGTTGATCTTATACATCCTCATATGTCTTACCTATCAGTTCATGTCTTCTTTAACCACCACATTTTGGATATTTTATTTTTACAAAATAACATACTGGGTGTTCTCTGGTATATATAAAAATGTTAATATAAATTTGAAAAACTATTAACCAAATACATTCCATATACTAATTACTTAATGCATTTTCATTAACTGTACTCATCATTCTCTATCTATTCCTCTGTTAATCTGTTTTATCTTGCTATAGAAAGACACCTACTCTGTATATTCCCTTAAATCCTTCATCCTTGGTCATTATTATTCACTCAAATTTCAGTGCCCAGGAATAGACAAATAGCCAACAAATTATAGTACATCCATCTGTACAGTACTGTATGGTTGTTATAAAGAATGAAATAGATTACTATTTATTGAATTGGGTCTGCACATGATTTATTAAGTGAAAAAAATTAAGATGCTAATTAAAATGTGTAGGATTACATTAGGATACTCACCTGTGCTTACATAAAGGTTTGCAAGTCTCTATGAGCATAAAGAAATAATTCATCCCACCCTGATAGCATTAAATATTATAGGAATAAGAAAATAAGATAATTAACTTGTGCTTTACTTACCTTTGTTTGATTTGGTATAACAGATCATTAAGCAAACTTCAATAAAATACACTAAATTGAAAAAGAAAAATAATGAAAAATAATGAAGCCTGATTAATACAAATAGTTGCAATGGCCTCTAGGCAAGTTTGTCTGACCCAGTAATAAAGCTCAGATATTGTAAGATACAAGAAAGAACACAACTTCCTTAAGGCTTAAGGTATATCCCTTCTCAAAACAAGGTACCTAAGAACCTTACTTTAACATAACTAAGAGGGGCCACCTTAATGATTTTTCCCAGATCAAAGATCAGCTCCAAGCAATTTACCACTTACATCTGGACAGAAAAGTGGCTGTAGCTAAAGGTGTTCTTCAATGTAGTGCTCCCAACCACATAGAAACTCTACAACCTCCCAATAAAAAGGAAATAAATAAACGGCTCTGCTCACTGCCCTGAAATCAACTCCCAGTTGCATTAGCTCAGGAATGAGAAGAAAGCAGCAATCCAGTTATGTCTAAATTTGGCATAAAAGGACCAGCAGGCTTCCTTTCTTGAGCCAGGCCCTACTTATAATAGAATGAAGACTTTTAGTTGAATTTCTCTCTCTCAATTTTTGGCCATGGTACTGGCATTCAGGGCTCTTTTGTCTATGAAACAGTCATTTAGGGTCAGGTCAGATTACCATAAGTTTTAAAGCAGATTTGGAACTAAATCCCAAATAGCCCAATGTCTTTGATTTATCTAAAAGAATATATATATATATATCAAAGATCTTCTACCATTTACTTAATAAAGGGTGACAACTCCTTATTCATTTTCTTGAAATCCATAAATATTTGATAACTGAAGTTTAGGCAGCGCAACTTGGTCTAAAGTGAAGGCACAACCTGACATGAATGGATGTGAGAATATTTATAAATCTTTATACGTCCTACTTAAATTACATATTCTTATGTTTGCTACAGAAATATCAATCAACTTGATTATGAAAAACTCACAAGACCCTACTGAATATGACTATGTAACTAGTCTAAACTCTGAATTTTTCTCTAAAATTTGTGGCCAACAGCCCAAGGACTGTGGACCTCTATAAGGAATACTAAGTGCATTGAAGGCTGTGGATAATGATTGCTCCATCTGCCTAACATATTACTGAAGGTGGGTTTCAACCCGTCCTATAGTCTACTCTTCCTATCTAAAATCAATATCTATCAAAACATTTTGATCAAAGAAAGAATATACGACTTTCAAAGTGGATGTGGGGAAATTGGAGCTGGTGAATCCAAATTTGAAAGGTTCAGAATAATTTATCAGCAGAGCCTTCAGCCTCCACACAATCAGAAGCAGAGGTAAACTGCTACTGTCACCTAATTTCTCACTGTTCTTCCTCAATCGTTTTTCCTCTAATGTACCTTGATTCCCTGAAAACTTTTCCCAGGAAAAAAAGTTTCCCTGACACAGTTTCCCTGAGCCAAAACAACAAAGAGAAGCTATGCAAGTCACCATTATTTAAGTTTTCAAGATCTTATGAGGAAAACATTTGAAATACAGGGGATCTTTAGTGGAATTCTCTCCATATATTACCACTCAGACTTGTGTATTGAGAAAATAAAGTCTTTCTCTGCTTGTAATATGAGGATTTCTAGAAAACTAATTGGAGAATGTGGGTACTTGCCTAGCATTGATCATTCAGCAAAGGTCAACTGATGGTAATCAATCTACTAATATAGGTGATAGGAGTTTTCAGAGATTCCTTGCTAAATATCAGGAAGCCGTGGATATTTGAAAGAGAGAAGTCAATGAGAAAACCCTCTACTTCATATATCTTATTCTCTACATGGAATCAGTTTTCAAGCCCCTAGATATCCTGGAATTTGCCTGTCTCCCTTCTTTTCTCTAAATGAATCCACCACTCCCCCAGCCCATTAAAGTATTCTTCAAAGAAAAAGTCACTGACAGCATTTTTGGACTTCTCTGATGCTGACTGAGGCCTGTCATGTAACCATGGGAAGAGGGGAGAACCCAGGGAGCCTTAAATTTTTGAGGGAAATAAGATAATTCAAGGTTTAGGTTCCTTTTAAGAAGCAAACAACACTTCTCCCACTTGTGACATTGAAAACCCTTATTTGCTGATGCCTTCCCATAGCAGATGGGTGTCTCAGGATTTGGCTGCAATAGTATAAGCCTCTGACATGTAAAGGACACATGGATATTTAGCTGTAAATATGCACTAACTTGGCTGTCTAAGAGTGCTTGCCAGAGAAAAAAATCTTCACAAATTACAGAAAGTAGGGGTGCTTCTCCCTGAGGTCTGTATTCCAGAAACCTGCTCTTCTTCCTTTAGAGGAATTCAGACATCTTCTTCTATTGCATGAATACAAATTTAATTTTCTGGTGGTTAAACAGTCCTGAGAGATTCCCAGAAGGTGGTGTAAATAGTTCCAGATTTCCTATCTGTGTTTTGGCCATTTCCTTGCTTTTATTTTTTCCCTCTCAACCAGTTAACTATTATAGCAGTTTGAAATTATTTTATGAACCCCAAAAGGAGAAATACTGTGTTTTAAACTAATCCATTTCTGGGGTGTGAGACCCATTTGACTGGATTACATCAGTCGGGCATGATTCAGGTTGAGTCCCCACCCTCTAGCTGGGTCTGATATAAAAGGAGACCCAGAGACTGAGAGGAAAAAGGGAGCCAGCGTTTTATTTTCTTTAGCATGAGAAAGAGGATTGTTTAAGCACAAAGCTTCCAAGGGGCTGGGGCATGGAGGAGCTCAAGAAGAGACCAGTCCTACTATATTCCTGATATATACAGATATGTGATAGCTTACAGCTGAATTTGGGAAGAGAGGGCAACAGCAAAACTAATAGAGGAGGACAGGAAAGAGAAAATCCCAAGCCTGGTTGCTCAAAGCTGAGCTCTAAGAGACAGTAGATTCTGGAGGGGAAGGCAGAGACCTCCGCAGAGATGGCAACCAACTTGCTTCACCATGTGGCAATAACTCTATGATCAACAGTAGCTGACTTTGATGAGAAAACACCTCTTAGGTTGCTTTGAGTTGGACTTTTCATGGTCTTGGAACTATAAGGTTTTACCCCAAATAAATTTCCTTTATAAAACCAACACATTTTCCTGGCACTTTGTCAGCAGCCCTTTGGCAAACTAAAACAACTTTCTTCAACACTCTAGAAAATATAGGTAAGTAAACCAAACTATGCTCAGTGAAGACATGTGAAAAGTTTATCAGAAAAAGAATAGTTTGGAAACTGAAGAAGTGCTCATTCTTCAAGAAATTTAATTATCTTACACTTTCCTCAGTCCTGACGCAGGGGGTAGTGGTCTTATTCTTAGTTGAAATTGGCCTGCAATTATGGCAAAATAGTTTTGCTCTCTTATTAAATGGGTCATCTGTAAACAGCATAAATATTATTTTCCCTTTAGAATATGCCTATCCAGTGGCTATTTTTCCTTGATATTAAAATGAATGTTGTGAATAAATGCAATGGATATGTTTTTAGATATATACCCCAGAAGTTAAAAATAAGGTTTGTGGTTAAATAAGATATGATAGTTAAAAATAAAGTATCTATGTGTAAGTGTATATATATATATATATATATATATATATATATATATATATATACACACACACACACACACATATATACTTACACATAAATACTTTATTTTTAACACACACACAAACATACATACACATATATATATGTATATTACAGTATAATTTGCTAAGTGTTATATCAGGTGCTGGGATAAACACAGATAAAGAAGCTGAAACTCAGACATTTTAACTCTCATGCTCCATGTCACAAAGCTGCTCCATTGATGACAAAGTAAGAGTAAAATTTCATTTCAAAGCTCATATGTGCATTAGTGTGCTGAACTGCCTATGCTTTATAAGAATAAAATGACAGATTTGGGGTAATTGATATTATGTGTCCAGTATAAGAAAATAATTCCTGGCCTTTATGGATAGTCTAAACATGTTCAATCTCAGTTCAATGGAGCATAAGTCTGAAGTACAGAAGGTTAATCTTGTTCAAAGAACAATAGTTTTGGTCTTAATGATGGTGATTTTGCAAGTGTCCCAATGCTCTCTATTGTTGGAATAGAAATGTATCTTATTTATGTGGCAGCCATCCTAAAATACTAACTTCAAAATTAACTCAAATTTTTAATTAATACTGAGTTTTAGGTATTTTGCAAGTGAGGACATTAAAGCTCAAAATAGATAACTTATCAAAAGCCATACATTCAGAAAATGAATTAGCTAGTATTTAAATCTAATTGTATGTGGCTCTCTTCCATCTCCATTTCTGTTTCCTTCCATCACTTAAACTCCTCTCTCCCCCATCTCCAAGTCCTTATGAAACACCACTCATTATAAGTACCCTACACCTACCCTACAATCACATATTTGTCTCTGTCATAAATCTGTGTCAGGCATGCTCCAAAATTAAACTTCTCTTACACTCTGCAACATATCAAAATCCCAATTTAAAAAATTTAACCAATTAATGTCAGTCATTTGCTTAATGGTTAAACAATCAGATTATATAATTAGAGTAGATCACAGATTTAAGCATCTTGAAATATTATTATGGAATTTTTAAAGCACCATATACTAGCTTAAGGTAAGTCCTAAATTGGCTGATCATGTGGGTTTTATACATTCTAAACTGTCATTAAAAAAACAGTAGTCAAAAATTTCCAATGATATAAAATGAAGGACCAGGATAACAAACACTTAATAAAAACAAATGTAAAGATAACAAAACTATACTGTACAATCATCAGTATACTGAACAGTGACTGAATTTAGCTAACTTCCAGTTTAGAATGGGGATTGGGGTAGGATGGGAAGTATTTGTCATTCAAATAATTTTGTATCTATGTCTATACAAATGCTTAAATTTAGAAGTTTCTACCTATATATCTAGATATGTTGTCTACTCTAGTATTGTTTCTTTTAGTCTGCCTTTTATGCCAACATTATCCTCACTCCTATCCACATTCCTCTGAAAACACAGAAAAACAATCCTTAAATTGTCTCCCACAATGTTATTGAAGAACTATGAAATTCTGCTTTATAATGTGAAAACATTATTTGCTGCTGAGTTTATACTTGGAGATACAAAACATGTTGTCTGATTTTCAATTAGTGAACTAAGTGGCATCGTCTAGACTATTTTCCTTTGACTACATGCTGGTCATTTAAAGACCAAGCTCAGTTTGGCAGTACAAACAGTTTAACTTTGTAATGTTTCACCCTACAATTTTGAGTACTGGATTGATGGGCAGACACAAATGAGTTTCATTCACCAGTGTATCCTCATTGCCTACCATATGGCTTAGCATAAAAGTCAGAAGTAAATCAATGTTGAAGAGGATTCATGTGCTATTGTTTGATATTTATTTTTTCAAAATCTATTTCCCTCCCTTTTCCACAGTAGCATAACCCAATTACATATTCATCTGTCTTCCTCAGGGATAAGTGAAAAATTTGATGCCATGTTTTGGTAATAGTTTTATCTTTACGGTGCTTTCAGGTTCATCCTGCCTGATTTGTTCATCCAATGTGATCTTGGGTAAGAGCCTGAAAGTCTTTTTGTCTTAATTTCTTCATTTGTGAGAATAATAATAGTAGCCATGCCATGGATACTTTCAACAGGGTTTTGTGAAGATTATATGAATTAATATACTCAAAATACTAAGACACATAGTACCTGTTGTTGGCTTTTATTTCCCAAGCAACAAAAATGAACTCTTCTATGTAAAGGGCAAGAAGGCAATTTTAAACTATCTAATCCATCTCACTGTTTTTCCATACAGAAGAACATATTGAAAAAAAACTTACCAGACATCACTCAGACTAAGGCAGTGTACCCAAATCCCTAGCCTTTTGGTCTTTCATTAAAGCTACTAGGCCTGGGATAGACCTCCACAGATGGCTTCTTCTTTTAACAATCACAGTGATCCCCAGGATATGTGGTATGTTCTGACTGGAATCCCAGGAATGGAAGATTCACACATTTGGATCTCTATCCCTATCTGCTCTATTTACTTTGTGGCTGTCTTAGGCAATATCTTTTTGATCTTCCTGATTGTGACTGAAAAACATCTCCATGAGCCCATGTATCTCTTCCTTTGCATGCTTGCCTTAGCAGATGTCCTGCTTTCCACAGCCACAGCACCCAAGATGCTGGCCATCTTCTGGTTTCATTCCACAGCTATATCCTTTGGTAGCTGTGTATCACAGATGTTTTTCATACATTTCATCTTTGTCACAGAATCGGCCATTCTCTTAGCCATGGCATTTGACCGCTATGTGGCCATCTGTTACCCGCTGAGATACACCACAATCCTAACCACTTCAGTCATTGAGAAGATTGGCATGGGAGCTGTGATTAGGAGCTTTTGCATCTGCTTTCCATTCACCTTCCTAGTATACCGACTCAAATATTGTGGAAGAAACATCATTCCTCATTCCTATTGTGAGCACATGGGCATTGCAAGAATGGCATGTGACGATATCAATATCAACATCATTTATGGTCTGACTGTGGCCCTATTTTCTACAGGTCTGGATATAGTATTCATCATTACCTCTTACACAAAAATCCTTCATGAAGTGTTTCACTTACCTTCCTGGGCTGCCAGATTCAAGGCCCTCAACACATGTTGTTCCCACATTTGTGTTATACTCATGTTCTATACTCCAGCATTCTTTTCATTTTTTGCCCATCGCTTTGGAGGCAAGACCATCCCTTGCCAGATCCACATCTTAGTGGCTAACTTCTATGTGGTGGTACCTCCTATGCTCAACCCCATCATTTATGGGGTGAAGACCAAACAGATTCAAGATCAGATAATTTTGCTGTTCTCTTACATTAGCATATGTTGTTAAAATGAAGGAAAATACTGGATATTTCCAAATAAAATACACATGTTCACATTTAGAATTTTCCTTCAGTGAGAAATAGGAAAAAATGAAATCCTTTAAAACCCTCAAATTCTCTTAATGTTCATAGCAGCATTATTCACAATGGTCAAAAGTTGGAAACAATCCAGGTCCGTCAACTGATGAATGGATAAACAAATTGTGGAGTATACAGAGATGGAATATTATGCAGTGGTCAGAAGAAATGAAGTCATAAAATATATGACAAAATGGATAAGCCTGGAGAACATTATGTTGCGTGAAGCAAGTCAGACAAAAATACTGTTTGGATGCCATATTACAATCTAAATATATTATGTGAAATATGAATATGGGTAAAATTGCATATATAAGACCATTTTTCCTTGAAGCTGAACAAATGTAATTTAATAATACAAAATGTTAATATCAGACAAATATAGAAAATATACTAAGTGAAGGAGATGAGGCACAGAGTACTATGTATTGTATGATTCCATTTATATGAAATGTAAATATAAATCAATTTGTAAAGATAAAATGAAATTAGTGTTTATTTGGGCTAAGGAAGTAATACTAAGGGATGTGGAGTCTTTCTTTTGTAGTAATGAAATTGTTCTAAAATTTTTGAGATGATGAATGTACAACATTGTGATTGTACTAAAATCCATTGATTATACACTTTAGATAGATCATATGGTTTGTAAATATATCTCAATAAAACTACTTAATGAACAAAAATAATTGGGCAAGAATAGTTAGAAAGGGGAAACAAAGAGATTGAGAGGTAAAAGAAATTTCATCTTTATGTTTTATTATTATTATTGAAATATGAAAATGCTTTCATACTGATTGAAGTGATGAGTGCACAACTATGTGATTATATCAAATACCATTGATTGTACATTTTGGATAAATTGTATGCTTTATTAATATGTATCAATAAAATTTATTTGTTAAAACAAAAAGGATAGCATCTTCCAATATTTCCAGGACATTTTCCTAAAACACTTAAAATTATGAAATTATGTTTAAAGTCATGTTTTCCTCAATTCTTTTTGACACCTTATTATTGTGCACTTTAATTTATTCTTAAGGATACATAAAGATAATTCTTAAAAAAGGGAAGCATATCTACATTGTTTTCTCCTTATGCAAAGCTGGAAGATAAGTGTGATTATTCACTGAGCTTATCTTAGGAAATCTGAAATTCCTATGAAATATTAAACACTCTTGTTACAATCCACAGTTACTTGGACCAATAGCATGAAACCACCATAACACAGTAGTTTTTGTCTCTACATGTTTTGTAAGTTAAAATAGTTAAAATGTGAGCCCTAAAATTAGAATATTTTCTGATTCATTGATATCTCACAAAGTCCATTGTATGGAATGTATGCCAAGGCATAAAATAGCTAAGAATTAGAATTTCTTATATTATTTCCACTTCAGGGAAGGGGAAGAAACAGAAAATCCAATTAATTAGTGCTTAGTGGTACTAAGCTAAATATTTAAGCACTATCTTCATTGATCTTCAAAATACTTGGATCCCAAACACACTTGATTGACTTCCAAGTAGATGTTCTTTTCTGTTATGCTTAAGATATTTTGCTATGAAATTTATATCAATGTTGCATTTCCCCATCATAATCACACAATAAGGTTATTTATATATAAATAGAGGTGACAGTATGTGCATTTTATAGTAGATAAGGTAAATTTCTGAAGGCCTCAGAGAAAGTGTCAAATTTAGACCAAAACCTTGCTTATACATCTTAAACATCACCAATAAGGAGGTGGGGCAAGATGGAGTCTGTGTAAGAGCACCCTCATGATCTTTCCTACAAAAAAACAGCTGAGTCGGGAAAAATCCTGCCTGAGTGAGCTGTTTTGGGAACCCATAAAGAAGGAGGCTTCTGGACATTGATCTGGAGAGACTGCAACAAAAATAGTGATTGCTCAAGGTAAAACCACAGGATTCTGGCACTTGTGCCCAAAGCTCTGGGAAGGCTAAACCATTCCCTTGGGGCTGGTAGCTGCAGCATTCCCTAAACACTGCTGGTGACACAGCAGTGTTTTCCCAAACCCCATGTTCCCCAAAACCATGATCCTTGAAACTGTGTTCCCCAAATTCCATGTTTCCTGAATCCCCATTCCCCAAATTCATGTTCCCTGAACCCAGCACTCCTGAACATTCCCCAAGCCCTTCAGTCTCAGACAAACTCAGAGAGTAGGAGGGTTCTGGTGAAGGGTGCAGAGGGGCCTGAGGAGTGTAGGTTCAAATGTCTGGTCCCCCCTTTTGAGCTTAGAGGACCATACCAGCTGGTTTGAGGAGAAACTAGGGAGAGATTAGAGGTGAATCTGCTGTGGCAGCCTGATTTAGCTAACCTCCATGAGATAGGGGAAATTGGTCTGGGAGAAGGTGGAGTCAGGCAATTAACTAGCCCTGTGCAACACACCTAAGAGAGGGTACAGTAGGAAATGCTTGGTAGGCTTCCAATAGCATATTTAGGGTTCCCAGAAAAGTGTGGTTGCTCTTTCTAAAATAGACTGAGAGTCGTTATTTTCTGTGGTGAGTTGGTTCACCAGGGTCCCATTTGAATCTCAGAGGGAAGCTCTCACCCAGGGCTTCCTGGTGTCCTGGGAGAGAGAAAAGAGAGAAAGGAGAAAGGGGGAAGGACAGATTCCTAATCAGTTTATTCAGTTGCAAAGAGAACTCCTTGCTTGAAGTGTTGCCATTTTTATTTGTTGGTTTATTTTCTTGTCTTTCCTTCCTCTTTATCCCCCACCCTCATTTTTTTCTCTTTTTTTCTATTAGGTTCTTCTGGTGGTATTTCTTGTTTGCTGTCCATCCTCATTGTCAATTTCCTCTTTTCTGTGTGTGCTGATTTTGGCTACCAACATTATCAACTTTCCTTAACATCTTTCTTTCTTCCATCTTCTGTTGTTGCTCTTACTTCCCACTTCTCTTTGTTTAGCCCCCAATTTTTCAGGCTTTTTATTTCTAACACCTCCATACTGTTTTCACTCTTTTATTGATTCTTTATGTTGTTGTCCTTTCTTTTCTCTTTCCCTCTTTCCTGATCACATTGACCTTTTAATTCATACTATATTCTTCTCCACATTCAGTTTCCATCTCATTGTAGGTACAACACTTTTTTATTCCTATAACTCTAAACAGCTTACATGAGTTTAATATTCATTCTCCTAGGTCGTATATGGTTTTTCTGCTACACTTACAACACTAACATAGTTTTTCTTTTCTTACCTCTTTTGCTTTCCCTGGTCCTATTTTTTTCCTTCAAGGGACTTAGACAAAAACAAGGAAATAGAATAAGAACCAAATATCAAAGATAAGACTTAGCACACACACACAAAAAACACCTACATAAAACCTGAGACTAGATAGAAAAGCTAATCAACTGAACAAAGCCATAAGACAAAATGATGACAAGACAGCAACAAAAACTTACAAACCATACCAGTAATCAGGAAGACATAGCCCAATCCAATGAAAAACTAAAAACAACAAAGAGGAGCAGAACATTGAATAACTAATCAAAGGTCTCCAAACAAATATCATGGAACAACTTAATGAAGTAAAAGAAGAGATTAAGGATACTAAGAAAACACTTGGAAAGCATAGAGAAGAAATTGTAAACATACACAAAAAGATAACAGATATGATGGTGATGAATGGCATAATCCAAGAAATCAAAAATATCCTCTCAGCTAATGAAAGCAGTTTTGAAGGGGCAGAGGAAAGAATTAGTGATGTGGAATACAATACATCTGACATCAAAGAGATAGTAGAACTGATAGGTAAAAAGATAGAAAAAATCCATTGGGGACTTAGGACTGGAATGACAACACAAAATGCACACACATATGCATTATATGAACCACAGAAGCAGTAGAGAAGGGAAAAGAGACAGAAGAGGTGTTGGAAGAAATAATGACTGAAAACTTCCCAAACCTATGGAGGGAGATGAATGTATAAGTCCAGGAAGCACAATTCACCACAAACGGCATAAATCCCAACAGGCCTACCCCAAGACATATGCTTCTGAAATTATCCAATGCTCAAGACAAAGAGAAAATATTCAAGGCAACAAGAGAAAAGAGAACCATCACATACAAGGGAACCACAATAAGATTAAGTGCTGATTTCTCATCTGAAACCATGGAGGCAAGAAAGCAGTGGTATGACATAGTCAAAGTAGTAAAATAAAAAAAAAAATTCCAGCCAAGAATGCTCTACCCAGCAAAGCTGGCATTCAAAAATGATGGGAGTTCAAAGTATTCACAGATAAACAGAAACTAAGAGAGTATGCCAATAAGAAACCTGCCTTTCAAGAAATATTAAAGGGAGTTCTGCAAGAGAAAAGAAAAAAACAGAAGAGACAGAGTTGGAGGAAAGTGTAAGAAGTATTAAATAGATGAAAAGACAAAAAAGAGAAATAAAAACAACATATGACATATACAAATCCAAGGAAAATACAGCTAATGTAAGTAATTCCTTGAATGTAATAACATTGAATGTTAATGGATTAAACTCACCTGTCAAGAGACATAGATTGGCAGAATGGTTAAGGAAATATGAGCTATGTATATGCTGTCTACAAGAAACCCACCTCAGACCCAGGGATTCAAGGAGGTTGAAAGTTAATGGCTAGAAAAATTCATCCAAGCAAACAATAAACAAAAAAGGGCAAGAGTAGCTATACCAATATCAGACAAAATAGACTTTAAAGGCAAAGCTATTGTGAGAGACAAAGATGTACACTACATATTAGTAAAAGGGGTAATCTTTCAAGAAGAAAGAACAATCTTAAACATTTATGCAGTTAAACAAGGAGCCTCCAAATATGTGAGGTAAAACCTGGAAAAACTAAGTAGAGGAACAGATGCCTCTACACTTATATTGGGGGAATTTAATACACCATAACCACCATTTGACAGAACATCTTAAGAGAGAATCAATAAAAAAACAATGACTTTGAATAAATATTAGAGGATCTGGATCTAATAGATATATACAGAACATTACACTCAAATACAGCAGAATATACATTCTTCTCAAGTGCACATACATCATTCTCCAAGATAGACCACATTATAGGCCACAGAGAAAGTCTCAATGAATTCAGAAAGATTGAAATCATATAAAATAATTTCTCTGACTACAGTGGAATGAAGCTGCAAATCTGCAAGGGCCAGAGAACCAGATTGGGCACAAAGATAAGGAAGTTAATCAAAACACTCTTAGATGTACAGTGGGTCAAGTAGGAAATCTGAAAAGATACCTTGAAATTAGTGAAAATTAAAACACAACATAACAAAACTTATGGAATTCAGCAAAAGCTGTACTGAGAGGGAAACTCAAAGCCACAAATTCACATACCAAAAAGAAGAAAGAGCTAAAATGGAAGACCTAACTGCATAGAGGAATTAGTAAACACACACACACACAAATACAAAAACCTAACCCCTAAAGAAGAGGAAAGAAATTAAAGAAATAAATAACAAAGATTAGAGCAGAACTAAATGAAATAGAAAATAAGAAAGAACTAGAAAAAATAAAACAAAGAGCTGGTACTTTGAGAAGATCAATAAAATTGATAAATCTTTACTAGACTAACAAAATAAAAAAGAGAGGAGAGCAAATACACAAAATAAGAAATGATAAAGTGGAGATCACCACTGCCACCAAAGAAATAAAGACTATTGTAAGAGGATAATTTGAAAAACTATATGCCATCAAGAAGAACAATTTAGAGGAAATGGACATATTCCTAGAAAAACATAAGCAGCATACATTGAGGAAAGAAGAAATTGGTGCCTTGTCAGTGGGCTCTACTTTGGAATTTGTGTTTCTGAGTGTAATGGAGTTGGACTCAGATGTGACCTTTCTACACATGCCTCTTCAGTCACTTTTACTGAAACTGTGGTTGGTGTAGGGTTTGGTGTGTACTCAGGAGACTTGAATCTCTCTCTGGACTAGCCATGTGCCACCTGGGCCCTGGGCCTCAGCGGAGAGATGGAAGAGGAGATGTGATGTGGGGGCATTTTTGGGACTTGAAGTTGTCCTGAATGAGGTTGCAGGGACAGATGCTGGACATTATATATCCTGCCATAATTCACTGAATGGACTCGGGGAGAATGTAAACTACAATGTAAATTATTATCCATGTGGTGTAGCAGGTGCTCCAAAATGTATTCACCAGGTGCAATGAATGTGCCACAATGATGAAAGAGGTTGTTTATGTGGAAAGAGTGTGGGGGTGTGGTGTGGATTATGTGGGAACTGCTTGTATGTTTTCATGTAACATTTTTTGTGATCTATGTATCTTCAAAAAATACAATAAAAATGTTCAAAAAAATAATTACAAGTAAAGAGATAGAATCAGTCATTAAATCACTCCCAACTAAGAAGAGCCCTGGGCTTGATGGTTTCACAGGTGAACTCTACAAAACAATCAAGAAAAAACTAAGACCAACCTTTCTTAAATTTCCAAAAACTCTAAATAGAAGGAACATTGCATAACTCATTCTATGATGCCAACATTACCCTAATACCAAAGTCAAACAAAAACACAAGAAAGGAAAATTACAGACCAATCTCGATAATGAATCTAGAAGCTAAAATCCACAACAAAATACTTGCTAATCATATTCAAAAACACATCAAATTAATTATACATCATGACCAAGTGGGTTTCATCCCTGGTATGCAAGGATGATTCAACATAAGAAAATCAATCAATGCATTATACCACATAAATACATTAAAGGAAAAAAATCACATGATCATATCTATAGATGCAGAAAAAGTATAGGACAAAATACAGCACCCTTCCCTGAAAAAATACTGCAAATGATAGGAGTAGAAGGAATCTTCTCCTGAAAGAAGTTTATATATGAAAACCCACAGCTAACATCATTTCTAATGGTGAAATCTTAAAATCTTTTCCTCTAAGATCAGGAAAAAGACAAGGATGCCCACTACCATCCCTACTATTTAACATTGTGTTAGAAGTACTTGCTCGAGCACTGAGGCAAGAAACAGATATAAAGGCATCCAAATTGGAAAGGAAGAAGTCAAAATTTAACTATTTGCAGACAACACAATCCTATAGATAGAAAGCCCTGAGTAATCTACAACAAAGCTTCTAGAACTTATAAATGAGTTCCATAAAGTTGCAGATTATAAGATCAATGCACAAAAATCACCAGCATTTCTGTACACCTATAATAAGCAATCTGAGGAGGAAGTCAAGAAAAAATTCCATTTATAATAGTAAATTAAAAAATCTAATACCTAGGAATAAACTTAACTAAAGATTTAAAAGACTTGTATGCAGAAAACTACACAGCATTGCTAATGAAATCAAAGAAGACTTAAATAAATGGAAGAACATTCCCTACTCATGGATAGGAAGACAAAATATCATCAAGATGTCTATTCTACCAAAACTGATCTACAGATTTAATGCAATCCCAATAAAAATCAACAAAGCATTTTTTAATGAATTGGAAAAACTATGAAATTTGTTTGGAAGGGAAAGAGGCCCCAAAAAGCCAATGACATATTGAAAAAGCAAAAAACAAAATCAGAGGAATCACACTACCTGAATGTAAAACATACTACAAAGCTGAAGTTGTTAAAAAAAAAAAAAAAGCATGGTATTGGCACAAGGATAAACATGCTGACTGTTGGAACTGAATTGGGAATTCTGATATAGATCCTCAGCTATACAGTCATCTGATATTCAACAGGCCACCAAGCCCAGTCAACTGGGAGAGAATGGCCTCTTCAACAAATGGTGCTTGGAGAATTGGATATCCATATGCAAAAGAATGAGAGAGGATTACCAATTCACACCTTATACAAAAATTAACAAGATGGATCAAAGATCTAAATGTTAAGAGCCAAGTCCATAAAGATCTTGGAGGACAATTTAGGGAAGCATCTACAGGACCTTGTAATAGGAAATGGCTTCATGAAATTTCACATCCAAAGCATGAGCAGTGAAAGAAAAAATAGATAATTGGGACTTCCTCAAAATTAAAGCCTTTTGCACCTCAAAGTAATTTATCAAGAAAGTGAAGAGACTGTCTATACAAAGGGAGAAAATATTTGGTAACCATATATCTGATAGGAGCCTAATATCCAACAAATATAAAGATACCCTATATCTGGAAAGTAAAAAGAAAAATAACCCATACAAAAAATGGGCAAGAGACTTGAACAGATGTTTCCCAAAGAAGAAATACAACTGGCTAAAAAGCACATGAAAAGATGCTCAAGATCACTAGCTATTAGGAAAATGCAAATCAAAACTACAGTGAGATACCATCTTACACCCACTAGACTGGCAGCTATTAAAAAAAGAGGGCTATAGGTGTTACAGAGGATATGGAGGAATGGGAACCCTCATCCACAGCTGGAGGGGATGTAGAAGGATCCAGCCATTCTGGAGGCAGTTCCCCAGAAAACTAGCTATAGATTTTCCATATGGCCCAGCAATTTCACTGTTTGGTATATATTTAGAAGACCTGAAAACCAGGACACGAACCAATATATGCACACCAGTGTTCATAGCAGCATTGTTCACTATTGCCAAAAGCTGGAATCAACCCAAATGCCCATCAACAGATGAATGTATAAAGAAAAAGTGGTATTTACATACAATGGAATACTACTCACCTGTAAGAAGGAATACAGTACTAACACATGGGATAACATGGATGAATCTTAAGGACCTTATGTTGAGTGAAGCAAGCCAGGCATGAAGGACAAATAATATATGACCTTTCTGATATGAAATAAGCAAATCACGCTGTCTCAGACAGCTACAGACTGGACAATAGGCTTGCAGGTCATGGGGGAGAGGAAGGTTGTGAGCGGATGCCTACAAGGGCAAAATCTATGATAAAGTGGAGGTAAGTATTTGTGCAGTGAAGGGGCAAGATGGGGTATAGGGATAGTATTGGGTGGAGCTTTGCAGGAAAGGAGGGTTGGATGGATGGGTCAGATGGTCCTTGGAATTGGGTAGAGTGTTTGAGGGGAGCAGATGAACATGTCAAGTATGTGAATGAAACTCTAATGTATAGAAACTCTTTAGAAAATATAATAAGGAAGGGTTACTTGTTTAAGATGTATGATGGGGTGCATCTGGCACAGGGTGCACCTGGGTCAGTCTTCTAGAGAGTGTGTGAGTGCTCATCTTGTCATAATGTGTTATATCAGTGGGTGGAGACCCATAAAATGAGCGGGAAGATGTTGTACACCCATCTTGGGGAGGCCTGATGTTCTCAAACAGAGGAGAGTGAGTCTCTCGATAGCAGAGTGGCTCCCAATGGGGGAGGACAGACTAGCATGTCAAGCCCTCAGCATTGTTGCAAGTATCTATGAAACTTATCCTTCAGGAACTGAAGCTTCAGTTGTCACTGAGGGCCCTGATCGCAAGGGGAGAGAGGAATAGAGTAGATGGAAGAGGGAATAACTGGGATAAAATGGAAGTGTTCCACAAGATCACATAGTGATGAGTGTAGGTCATGTTAAATTTCACCAAAATTCTATAAAAGTGTATAGTCTTAAAAGTAAGCCATAATGTAAATCATAATGTAACCAAAAATGTACAGGCTAAAATACAATCCCTAATGAAAACCATAATGGAACCATGGTTAGTAGCTATGTTTCAAGATGTGTATATCAGCTGTAGCAAATATATCATCTGCAAGTAAAAAGATCATTGCTGGGGAAGGGGGAAAAGGATTTGATGTTGGGTATTGGGAGTCCTCTATATTGTATGTGAGACTTTACTGTGGTCTAAAACATTTTTGAAAACAAAGTTAAAAAAATTTTTTTTTAAAGTGTGTAGACACTGAGGAAGGAATGGAAGAAATTGCCTTGCCACTGTACATGCAGGGCAACACCTATAACAGTGATGAAAGGCAAAACATCAGAAAAAAGTTTTATGATATTTTTCATCTTTTAATACCCCAATTTATTTTTTATTTTAGTTTTTTAAAAGTATTACATCTTTAAACCTATTATTACTATTTCATTTTTCTATTAATTGAATTTGGCAATAAAATAGGCTTCATATTTTAAGAAGTTTTGGATCATAGAGGGGTTCAACTATGGCAGGGGAGGAACATGGGTGTGCGGTGTCATTGATGGAGGATGCATGGGTGGGAGGGTGTTCTTCAGGGCGTGTATATAAGGTGTATAAATATATTCGGATATTGGTTGAGTATTGACATAGTGGAGAGAGTTACACATGACAACTGAGGGATTGCTGAGTCCCCATTCAGGGAAGTTCTGTCACATTCCCCAGTGGAACATCAACAATCCTCCAAGTGCAAGGGCAAAGACTAGTGAAGAAGGAAGGTCCAATGTTGGACCCTTGATACTGATGACTATGCTTATGAGCATGTGTGTGTAAAATTTCAGCTAGGCCTAGAGCTGCAGGGTGCCTAAGAGTTACCTCCTGAGAACCTCCATGTTGCTCAAATGTGGCACTCTCCAAGCCAAACTCAGCATGTAAATACATTCTTTCCCCCCAGTATGTGGTATGACTCCTGGGGATGAATCTCCCTGGCACCGAGGATTACTACCAATACCAGCTGGTGATACAACTAGAAAAAGACCTTGAATAAAAGGGGGAAATGGTAAAGACAAATGAGTTTATATGGCTAAGAGACTTCAAAAATGAGTTGGGAGGTCATCAAAGGGTCATGCTTATGCATTTCCCAACAGGATCACAGAGACAGCCAAAGTAGATGCAAACCCAGATAGTGGTGCTCCTGAAGGCTACAGAGACGCTCAGATTCTATGGTCATGGAAGATGGCTCTGGAGTTCAGTGCCTTCACAGTGGGTCTTACCTTGGAATTTGTGCTCTTCATTGTGATGGAGTTGGACTCAGATATGACCTTTCTACACATGCCTCTTCTGTCACTCTTACTGGACTTGTGGTTGGTGCTAGGGTTGTTATGTGGTCAGGAGACCTGAACCTCTGTGCTCTCCATATGCTAGCTAGGCCCTGAGCATCAGCAGAGTTGCCACACCTATTCTCCAGTTTGTGGACTTATTCAGGTCAGCCAAGAGGGAGGTGAGGATGGTCAACCACCATACCAGGGAACCAAGAAAGTCTACTACTGCAAGCAGAGGGATCGCATCCATAATCCATGTGGGATCTAAGCCCCCTCTTGATTTAAGGTTAAGTGGACATCACCACCCCAGGGTCCACAGGATGGAGGAATGAAATATGGATTACAGTGGACTTATTGGTATTCTATCTTAGAACAATTGTGACTCTAACAATGGAAGAAATTGTATCTTTGATGTGGAGACAGTGGCCACAGGAGTTGTTGAGGGCAGGGAGAGGGAAGAAGAGGTGCATTATGTGGGCTTTTTCGGGACTTGGACTTGTCCTGAATGATATTCAGGGGACATATACAGAATATTATATATCCTGTCATAACCCACTGAATGGACTGGGGGAGAGTGTAGACTACAATGTAAACTGTGATCTATGTGGTGTGTTGGTGCTCCAAAATGTATTCACCAAATGCAATGAATGTGCACACTAATGAGGGGGACTACTGATGTGGGAAAAGTGGGGAGGGTGGGGAGTGGGTTATGTGGGAACCTCTTATATTCTTTAATGTAACATTTTGTGTGATCTATGTATCTTCCAAGAAAAAGAGAAAATAAATAATTTGCTTAAAAATAAATAAAATATCACCAATAAATAATGCTGCCTATTAATATTACAGGTTTGTTTTGCAACTGGTGTCTCTAGGATTTAGTTTATGCTTAAACAAGCAGGACACACTGCTGGGCTCCATCAGTTCCCCCACTCCTCATATCAAAACTTAGTCCTCAGGACAAATATGAATCTGTTTGCAAAATACTGTTGACTACTTGTTTTAATTCTATCCATTTCTCTTTAGAACTGTAGTTGGTTATGTATTATTCTAATTTAACTATGTCAACAAACAAATCTAAATATATGAACTTTGTTGGGATGACCACGTTTTGTAATTGCACTTGATATTTTTGTTGTCTATTTTATTTATTTTTGTCTGAAGTGATACTGTATAAATTAAATACAAAGAAATTTTCTGCTTTCAGCCATAAAGGACTGTATGCTTGAGCTAGAAAGACACATGAAAAAAACCTAATAGGCAATGAGAAACAAATGGAAGATTAGATTGTTATCATGGGAAGTAAACAAGGGTGAGAGGAAAGGAGAGGAACAGTTTTGCCCTCAAAGTAGAGTTTTAATGAGATAAATGATTTAATGATTCCTAAAACCTGTCTGATAATAAGCTCCAAGGTTTATTTCTCTGGAAAGCAAAGTTTTTCTATAACCAAGAGTCTGAATTCAAGGAAACAGTCTTCAAAATAGGTTCAGTGGAGTCTGAGTGTAGAGATTTGCTAGTCAAACAGCTGAGCTCCTGGAGGGTAGTTAAGAATTTATAATGATCTCCCCTTAATCCTATGGTAGTATTATCATTCATGGTTAGGCTTCTCATCTAGACTCCAATGACCTGAATCTCAGATACTTCTTACAGAAATAAAGTATTTCTCTGTAGGTCTAAAGAATTTGAGCTGTTAAGCCAATGGTCCCCTTTGGCATTTTATGGGTGTTGGGAAAAAAAGAAAATGATAGAAGTTGGGGAGTATTTATTCAAATATACTGAGGGTATTTGTCATATACAATAAGATATTAAAGGCATTAAGAAGGCAAGTTCCGGAAATGGACTTTGGCCCAGTGGTTAGGGCGTTTATCTACCATATGGGAGGTCCGCGGTTCAAACCCCGGGCCTCCTTGACCCGTGTGGAGCTGGCCATGCGCAGCGCTGATGCATGCAAGAAGTGCCATGCCACGCAAGGGTGTCCCCCGTGTGGGGGAGCCCCACGCACAAGGAGTGCACCCGTGAGGAAAGCTACCCAGCGTGAAAAGAAAGAGCAGCCTGCCCAGGAATGGCGCCGCCCACACTTCCCGTGCCGCTGACGACAACAGAAGTGGACAAAGAAACAAGACGCAGCAAATAGACACCAAGAACAGACAACCAGGGGAGGGGAGGAAATTGAATAAATAAATAAATCTTTAAAAAAAAAAAGAAGGCAAGTTCCCAGGCAGCTTGAACAACAGAGTCAAATTTCAGCAATTATATATTTCTCCTTTCATTATATAATGCTATTTTAATTTCTTGAAAAATCAGAAGCATGTAAAAGAGTATCTATGATTTACTAAATATCATGAGGAAGCATCTATGCATAATCCTGGAAATTCATAGAAGAAAAGAAAAGGTCAGAGAAGGTTTATCTTGAGGGGTGAAAAGCAACTGAAGTGTTTCTTTAATAAGAATTGTGGACTGTGGCTTAGGTGTCAAGGAAGCCATCATATATGATGTATCAGATTGCAGGTAAACCACACCAAATGGTCAGTTTGACGTTTCTATTCAACTGAGTTGTCCAAGATACACTACATGGCCATTTTACTGATTCTTCTATTCAGTAATTTATTCAAGAAGTACTTTTCAGTGTGATCTATCTGAAACATATTTTTCAATGTAGAGGAAACAAATGTGAATAAGAAATAGTCTTTGGATCCAAGCATTATCAATGAAGACACACACAGTGAAATAAATGAAATTAAATGTCTTCTATTTTTTGAAGTAAGTATGTAAAAGGGTGAGTGAAATAACTATGTAAACCATGAGTGGGGAATCTTCTAGGAAGGTAAGAAGCAAGTGAGAATGAATAAAGGGTGAGTTGAAGAAAATACTACTACAAAATGCAATAACCTGGAGAGAGCTCAACATACCAGGTCTCAGAGGTATCCATTGCGATTGGTCACACTCAGAATATTACTAACTTCACTAAAAGGATTTCAGGAAAATAAAAATGGGAAGAGAGATACTGCTGTAGAACAAAGGTCAAACAATATATGTCATAAAAGGGTAATGTGAAAACAGAATTCTTTCAAGAAATACAGAGGGAAGGAAGAGATAGGAAGGATCTTGATTTGAAGAGAATGGAATTTTCGTAAGAAGAGGTGAGTGTTAACCAATCCAATGTCCACATAGAAGAGGTGGCATTGGATTGGGAAAAGTGGACATGGTGGACGATGGGTATGGGGAAAGGCAGGAAGAGATGAGAGGTGGAGGCGTCCTTGGGACATGGAGCTGCCCTGGATGGTGATTCAGAGGTAATCACCGGACATTGTAAATCCTCACAGGGCCCACTGGATGGAATGGAGGAGAGTATGGGCCATGATGTGGACCATTGACTATGAGGTGCAGAGGTACCCAAAGATGTACTTACCAAATCCAGTGGATGTGTCATGATGATGGGAACGAGTGTTATTGGGGGGGGAGAGGGGGGGTGGGGGGTGGGGCTGAATGGGACCTCACATATATGTTTTTAATGTAATATTATTACAAAGTCAATAAAAAAAAAAGGGGGAAAAAAAAAAGAAGAGGTGAGTGTTTAAGTGGCTTAAGAGTTTTTGCAAACAAGGCAGGCAACAAAGGAACTTGGATAATTAAAAGAAAACTTACCTGCATTAGTTTTTCTGCTTTAGCTTATGGGTAAAAACAAGAGAAGAGAATAAATTGATTTCTGCACATGTAGGAATTACTTCAGAGATTTAAGTTTTATGGATAACCCAAAAGAGCTGATTTAAAATCTGCTGAGTCCCAGAGGCTCCTGGCTAGTGGGTAGAAAAATCCCTCATCTAAGTTCATAACTCCTCCTTCTCCACAGAATCATTAAGGAACATAAAAATACGTGCTAGCCATTTGTTCTCCAGTTCAAGCTAAATAAATTTTTACTTTGTCCATGAGTGCCAGAGACCTTCCTATGAGTTTTAATGGAGGATGAACACTCCAACATGATTGCGGGACCTACGGAGGAAGAGAAGAATTTTATTTTGGAATTTGAAGGGCTGTCCAAGATGATATTCACAGTTTAGGTTTGGCATATAGACTTCCACCAAATGCCTTTGAATTAAAGGAGTTATTGAATACCAGTACAGAGAATGCCAATAAAAAGAGGAGGCATTGTAGAACACAAAAATTGTGGGTATGAACCTGGAACCACATGAGGAAAACAGAGTTGACCATATATGAAAAATGGAAAATATACTTCATGAACATGGTAAGAGAAAAAATAACTCCCAACAAACATTAGGGAATTAACCCCATTATGTCATCTTTATGTGTGTAATTTGCCCTTGTCAACTTCCCCTATAACAATCACTCCATCTTATTAGACTGTATTTATTTGTTATGGACTTTCCCTCTTGTCACCCATCTTGATGTGCCTTTCACGTATGGCTAACATGTCAGTTTCTTTTTTTGGAACAAGTCAATTACTGTAATAACTCTGAAAGGATGCCTATTCAAATTTTGACTAATTGTAGAGGAGAAAAACTTTGCTGCTATTAGAAAAAGTCAGTGATTTGAAAATGGTCAGGTCACAGAATTGAGTATGTGGGTAAGCCTGTTGAATTCAGCATACTAAACTGACATAATATCCTAAATGCGAACTGGTGGATAAAGCTTTCCTAAAAAAATAGAACTTCTCCTTACTTCATCATTTAATTTCAAATTAAGCAGCATTAACAAAAGCTGCTTCATATATTACTGGTGTGTTAATAACATTCAATATATAGTTACTTGATTTAGGAATGTACTGAGATTATTTCAAAGTAATTTATTGGAGAGTTTAAGAAGGAAGTAACCCAACAGTATTCTTAAGTGTCCTAAACATTACTCAAATATATGGTTTGAGACTTTTTTGAGTCAAATATGTAATTTTAAAAAGTGCTGATATTTAAGGGAGGAAAACTCTCAGAGAAGACATTAGTCAAGGTTTTTCATGAAAATTCAGTCAACAGTGAAGCTGACAAGTGATTCAATTTTCTTCATTTTTTTTCTATTTCATCTGAACCATTTCTATTTACCTTCATTTTGTCCTCTACCTAGTTCTATATTTGATTCCTTTTAAGTAAATTTCCATTTTAGCCATTTAATTTTCTCAAAATTACTTATGCCCAGGCTCACAAAATTATCCCAATTTTCTAGATTTTCTGTATTTCATTAAAATTGATATGCCAAAATAGGCCAAATCTTAGGCTAATGGTTGTACTGAAGTTTAAAACAAGAAACAGGTCTCTATTCTAATTGCCCATTTTCCAGACTTTTCCATACCATGCAGTTCTATAGGAATGAGTCATCTCACCTTATACATTGCTACTGCCCATTCCCTTGCCTTCTAGAGATTGTTTTCCGCTATTCATTATGCAATGTGAATTAAAGAATTTGAATTGTCTGTGTTTGCTATTTTAAGCATGCCAATAATTTTAAGGAAGAAATCAGTATAAGTAGTATAGACAAAACAACATAAAGTTTAACTAAAATTTGAAATATAGCAAGGAACTCTGGCCCAGAGTCATCAAAAGTAAATAAATTTGAGATTTATTTTTTCTAAAGCCTCTTCTTTCACATTCATTTCAAGGGCATCCAATCTTACATAGCTACAGATGATAAATGTAGATACAGATATAGATATAAATATGTAAGATTCCTGGATATCAACTTGTTAGAACTTGGGAATATCCAGTTCCAAACTGGTAGTTTCTGGGCTAAAGACAATTGGGAATAATAGATGACAACAGAAGTAGCTGGATGGTGGTTTTTGGAAAGGTTCATTGAAATGCAATTTCCAAGCAAAATAAACACCTGTAATATTTCTTGTTCACAGGTCTGGAAGGAAATTAGCATTCAGGTTAGCAGGATGTTGGTTTACCCAGGTGATTATGCTGGTGCTAAAAACAGACTACCTGAAATGCACATATTATCTTCTCACCGCACAGTGACTGAAGATGCCTTCAATGAAAGCAAAGATGTGTCTTAGGGATCTGCTTTTTCCATCAATAACATGAGTAAAATGAATGATATGATCTAAACATTATACCAAACAACAGAATCACAAGTGTGACTTTGAATAAAAATAAGAGGTAGAAAAGAAATATAAGTGCTGACAGAAAAGAAATAAGAAGTAAAAAAGAAATATCAGTGCTGATGGAAAACAACGATAATAACAAAACTTTTTGGCTGTGATAGGAGGAACAAGGGAAGTATGACTATTTCCAACATTACAGTCTTCATACCTTCTGTATTGACACTAGTAGGGATCCCAGGCCTAGAGTCTGTGCAGTGCTGGATTGGGATTCCATTCTTTGCCATATACCTCATTGTTATGGTTGGAAATTCCTTGCTTCTGTTCATTATCAAATTTGAGTGCAGTCTCCACTAGCCTATATACATTTTCCTAGGCATGATAGGAGCAACAGATATTGCTCTTGGTAGCAGCATAATGCCCAAAATCCTTGGAATCTTCTGGTTCCACATGTCAGAGATCTATTTTGATTCCTGCTTGCTTCAAATGTGGTTTATACACACATTGCAGGGCATAGAATCAGGCATCCTGCTTGCTATGGACCTGGACCGATATTTTGCCATCTGTTATCCACTAAGATATGCCACTATCTTCACCCACCAGCTGGTCACCTTAATAGGAGCTGTGGTAACCCTCAGGGCTTCCATTCTTACGGCCCTGTGTGTTTTATTAATAAAGTATCAGCTTCGATTTTATCATACAACAGTCATCTCTCACTCTTATTGTGAGCATATGGCCATTGTGAAACTAGCTGCCAAAAATATCCAGATCAACAAGATTTTTGGTTTGTTTGTGGCCTTCAGGATAGCAGGGTTTGACCTCATATTCATCACCTTTTCTTATGTCCAGATATTTATCACAGTTTTTCGTTTTCCCCAGAAAGATGCAAGGTTCAAGGCATTCAATACTTGCATACAGCACATCTGTGTCTTCCTCCAATGCTACCTCCTAGCCTTCTTCTCCTTCTTCACACATAGGTTTGGTTCTCATATTCCCCCTTATATCCATATACTATTTACTAGCTTTTACTTGCTGGTCCCTCCATTTCTCAATCCACTTGTCTATGCTGTAAAGACCAAACAGATCCGCATTCCTGTGGTCAAAATGTTCTGCTCATAAAATTCACTTTTCTAATACATTTTTGTGTTCTTCTTTATGAATGGTATAATTCTTTCAAAATAAATCAAACATCACATTATATGAATTGTTTGACTTTTCATTAATTTTTTCTTGAAATTTCCCAGCATAGTAGCTTTTTTTCCGTGTTAGTTGTCCTTCAGTTAGGTTACAGATTACCTGAGCACTGAAAGTGAGAAATGTGGAGAGAGCAGAAAAAAGGAATATATATTTTTTCTTTTTTGGTACTTTTAAAGGAATTTGTGAGTTTCCTTCTCTAGAAATCTTCACCAGAAATATTCATTCACTATGAATATCTAACACTGAATTTTAATAGAACCCAGGTCATTGCTCTGGAGTGCCAAGGTATTGAATGAAAAAAGTTGCCTCTCTTTATTCCTGGATCCGAGACATTACAACAGTTAAGGATAAGGATATTATATTCTTAAGTAAAAAATTTTTGGGAGGCTAATGAAATAGTAAAGTCTAAAACTTTAAATATATGTCCAGAGTCTTTCAGGAAGTTATAGGAACAGATTTCATGACAGCTCAGTTGTTCAATTTCCACATCAGTAGCTTTTCCACTAACCTACACCATTTACTATTGTATAACATCAACAAGTATTTTCAAGATCCTACAGTATTATAAATATTTCACTAGAGAAAATCATACTGTAGTGATTTCTTCACAGGGGTTATGTTTCATGGGTTTGTGGACTTATATTCCTAAAAGAGAAAAAGGGAGTTACAGACAGAATAAGGATATGCGATATTAAATTAATGAAGAGAATAAACCAGTGGAATGTAAGTACATGTAGTCAGAAGAATTGTTTTTGTTCTGATTGTGTAGTTTTCAGCCAGGTAGTATGACAGTTAGATAGCATGAGTGGCCAAGGCACTAATGACAAACATGCCAAAGTTGATGATTGAGGTCATTTAACTAGAGAATGTGGATTAAGGGAACTGAGCATTATTTTTCAATATTGTTTGAATGAAGAGTAAAATTTGGGGTGACAGGGGAAATATGAATACCAAGAATTTCCTTGAATGATGTGCAAAATTGAGAAGATTTTATACTGACAGGTAATATTTGGTAATACAACAAGTCATTCTCTATGTGAAAGGTATTGTGTGCATAGGTGTGTGTTTTCACTTGGCCTTTCAACAGCACACTCAGTAGAAGTAAATCATGTACTTTTAAGAGAGTCAAGACTGTTACATCATCAATGATACAGAGACGTTCATCTAAGATCAATGACATGAGAAATTAAGGTTAATGTTTGTTCTTGAATTTTTTGCACACAGATCATTTATTCAGTGATTACGGAATGTACTGACATGTGTGTAGATGTTTATGCTTTGATTTTCCAAATTTTCCATATATGTAAAGAATATTGAACTTCATGACTTGTATTTGGGGGATAATATTTCTGGTTGTGTGGACTGGAACTCAACAGTTACCTATGTTGGGATGAACATTTTATGTATCTACAGGCTATCATGGACATATTTTCAAATCTTTTTAGGTATCAATACCCATGAGGGATGAAGGTTATAGAATTGGTACTGTTTTACTCAGGTTATACATTTTCATTAGGAATAATATTAAAATAACATAAACAAAATTTCTTATTGTTTCAAATTCAGGGCCAGCAATAGTTTTCTGTAAAAGGCCAAATAATATGTAATTAAGGCTTTGCTGGCCATGAAGCAAAATTTGTAAATATGATGTAGGTATTTTGTAGTAAAGAGAAAAACACATTTTGGATTAATTTTCATTGATGAAATTCAAAATTCAATAATGCAATGATAGTAATGAAGCATCGTATTGTTATAATACAGATCTACTAATTGCAAGAAATGGAGGTTTTTTTGTTGTTGCTGTTGTTATTTTGACTTAGGTGAGGCTCAAAGCTAGTTCAGGAAATTGATTGTAAATTTTCACTTTTAAAAACTATTAATAGTTATTAGGCCACAAATAGTGGCAGTGGTATTATTTGGCTGATATGCTACTGTCGGAGTCGAGGACCCGAAGGGTATCAGGAATGAGAGACAAAGAGAGATTGGGATGAGGGGATCTGAGAGCATTGAAGCCTCAAACTCATCAGCCAAGTTTATTAATCTCAGAGGCTTCTTTATATAACCCAAGCAGTTGTGAGAACCAGCAACTATCCTAGCTAACTATTCCCATTACCTCAACCTGTGTAACACAATGGATCAAAATCTATGATTATAAATCAAGGTTCAAAATTTCAATGTTCTATTATATTGTTGAGAAAACATACCCATAAATCTTGTTACTCAGGTTGTCCCGTTCTACCTAGTCCTTGTTCCACCTGAGTGTACACATCACCTTGCTAGATTTATGACCTGCACATATAGCTATGGAGACAGCACAACTCGATGGTCAAGGAAGTAACTTGCTTCCATGGAAGCAACATGCCTTTGTTTCCCACATGCTACAGTTCTACATATTTGGTAAAGTTTAAAAATATCTGTAACAATTTCTAGTTCTAACCTTCCAAGGAAAATATATGGGAATATAGGATATTATTTGAGAGAGCATGAAAATTAGAAAAATATTTGGTCAACTTCATTTAACAAAATTTTATTTATTTATTACCTGAAAACAGTCTAAATTTATTACTTTAAAATTCCGAGGAGCAGAAATGGCTCAGGCAGTTGAGCACCTGCTTCCCACATGGAGGTCCTGGGTTTGGTCCCCAGTATCCCCTGAAAACAAACAACAAGCAAATAAATTAAAAAACCAACTCAGGGGAACCAATGTGGCTCAGTGGCTGAGCACCGGCTTCTCACATAGGAGCATATGAGGTCAGGGTTTCAATTCCTGGTCCCAGTACCTGAAAAAAAAAAAAGTTCTGTGGGTCAGAAATTCAGTATAGGTCTCACTGGACTAAAATCAAAGTGTTGACAGACTATGTTCCTTTCTGGATGTGCTAGGGGAGAATTCATTTCCTTTCTTATTCAGGTTGCTGGCAGATTTCAGTTCTTTGAACATGCAGGACTAAGGCCCCTGTTTTCTTACTGGCTGTAAAATGGGTGCTAGTCCTAGCTACTTGAGGCCATTGTGTTCCTTGACTAGTGGCTTCAATCTTTAAGGCTAACTCAAAGACTTCTCAAGTTGCCTCATTCAGCTCAACTTTTCTGCCTCCTCTTCCACTTTTAGGTAACTTTGTGATTAATTACATTGGGCCCAGCTAGATAATCCAGGTTAATTTCCCTCTATTAAGACCAATGTGCAACCTTAATTCAAATTTGCCATGTAAAGTAACACAATAATGGGTTTTAAGGTTAAGGATGTGGGCATCTTTGGGGACTTCATCATTCTGCCTACCACATTGAGGTATACATATATATTTTTAATAAATCTTTTTTTAAAAGATACTTAGATTACATAAATGCTACATTAAAAATAATATAGGGGATTCCCATATGCCCTATCACACATTTTCTCACATTAACAACATCATTAATAGTGTGGTACATTTATTAAAATTGATGAACACATTTTGAAGCATTGCCTCTAAGCATGGAAAATAGTTTACATTGTAGGTTAGAGTCTCTCCTGCACATTTTTGTAAGTTATTAAAGGATATATATAATGGCCTGTATCTGTCATTGCAATGTCATGCAGGGCAATTCCCAAGTCCTGAAAATGCCCTCAAATTATACCTATTTTTCCCTCTCCCCCCCTCAGAACCTCCAATGGTCACTGCCTCCAACAAATGATAAAATCCTTCCATTGCTAGAATCACAATAAGTCTATAGTAGAATAATAGTAAGTCTACTCTAGTCCATCTTTCATTCACCAATTCTGAGGATTCTGGGATGGCGATGCCCACTCCACCTCTAACTGAGATGGGGCTTAGATCCCATTGGGCAGATAGATGGGACTATCTTACTTGCAATTGCAGACTCTCTCTGTTCCTTGAGATGGTCATTGGCTATCATCATCATCTCCTTAGTATGTTACTTGTTCCGGGTGAGTCCAATGAACTGAAAAATACATATTGCAAATCTGTTGAGACTCAGGGCCTAACTGGTAGAAGGAAAGCCCAAAGATTTAATTCTCTTGGGCATACATCTATCAATTCTAGTACTAACCACAAGTTCAGATAAAAGGGGCAGAAGAGCCATGTGTTGGGAAAATAAAACTGAGTCCAACTCAGTCACACTGGGAAGCATACACTCCAAAGTATGGTCCACATGTAGGGAGCCAAACTTCTGAGGTGTCTTCCCTGCCTACAGCATCTGGATGTCTCCAGAGCCCTCAGGAAGCCAGCTACTTGATACAATATTTAATTTGGCCATTAATGAGATCCTGCTGAGATATGCATAAGTGTAACCTCTGGAATGACCTCCTGATTCACTTTGAAATCTCTTAGCCATATAAATTAAGTTCTCTTTACCTTTTCCCCCTTTTGGTCAATGTCTTTTTCCAGTTGCATTACCAGTTGATTCTTGGTAGTAATCTCTCAGTGCCCAGGAGGCTCATCCCTGGGAGTCATGTCCCACACTGAGGGGAAGGTAATGCATTTATTTATATGTTGAGTTTGGCTCACACACATTTTGGCAACAAGGAGGCTCTCAGGAGTTAATAGTACTTTAGCAAACATCAAGTCATGAGTTCAGATTTTCAATAATCATAGTCTTCAAATTTTCCAGATGAGTTCAAAACTGAAGAATGCAAATGGAATAGTGAAAAGAGTAGGTCAATGCAAGGACAAGCAGCAGGACTCTACAGTTTTACACACTTATATCTGACCAGTCATGGGGAACATAAACTTCCTTGGAAATCTAAAATAGACTTTGTAAGGAGTTCTGACTAATGATTTATAGAAATTTGAACATTAAACTCCATAGAGATTGTATCAATTCAACAATGACTAAGAAATTGTTTCCCTGGACTCTTAGCAACACTGGTTATTATCAAACATTTTGAACTTTGACAGACCCATTGAGGAAATAAGGTTTTCCTTATAATACGCACTTAAAAGAGAGTGAAGTATTTTTTCCTCCATGGTATTTGTTCATAATTTCTGTGAAATATATTTGTGCTTCCTTTGCACTATATTTTCTAATTGTGCCCAACTTCACATGCTTGAACTTAAAATTTGATGAATAAATATTGAACAATTATAATCAAGGTCGATGCCCTTCAAATTTCCCAAGAAACTTATCAATGAGTCATAGGCATTTCTTAGTAGAGTGATTTCATACAAACAATCCAATTATATTACTAGTGATATTTACCCAGTTGGGATGAGAGTTGATTCTTCTCATACTGGTATTGGATTTGCAGTGAAGGGTCCATAATGTATTACCCTTCTGTGATTTTATAGGTGCTTCATACAAATATTCCATTTAGGAAGAATAGGGTACAAGTTTTGACTCATTTCTAACATTCTTCTTGGGAGAAAAGCTGTGTGGCTGCTACCAGCAAATCTTACTTCCTCTGTGGGAAGCAATCACATTATCAGTATAACTTCTACCTGAGGTTAAAGTGGCCCCATCCTGGGGTTTAGTTAGCAAACCAATTTCGTTTCAATTGTACATTTCAATATTATTAAAATTACACTGGATATTTGATACTAAAACTATAATTTCTATGTGTAATTTATAAAATTGTTCAGAGCCCAAGGCAGAAAGCCAATAACCATTTCTCAGGTGCCCCCACAGAATTTCCACCAAAGTTTAGAAGTCATTGAAGGAAAAAAACCTTGGAGTAGTTCACTCATACACAATCACTGAAATGATAATCTGAAAAAGTTTTTTTTTCAAAGTTTTTAATTTGAGAAGTGAAACAGAAAATGGATGGTATGGTGAGGTATCTATCCACTGAAGTCTAAGATTCAGTGTCATTTAGGGGATATATCTCAAAAGAATAAAGGACTAGTGGGGAACGAAGATGGTGGCAGAGTAAGGTCCTTCTGGAGTCAGCTCATAATACAGGACAGTTGACGGTCACACAGAGCTAGCTAAAGCACATGTTTGGGGGTCTCAGGATACTAGAGGAGTATCCTGCAACATCCTTGAGAGTGTGGAAGGAGGATACTGCCCATCTGCAGAGGATTCATGAGTAGAGCCCTCCACACCATGGAGGTAGGTGCCTGTGGTGCAAGTCATCTGAAGAGCTATTCCATGGCTGAAGCTAGAAGCTCCATTTCCCAAAAAACAGGGGAGGAAGACATGGTGTGCACCAACTTCAGCTACTCATTAGTGAATTCAGCAGGCTGAATTATAATTCTAGGAACAACTAAATTTTGAGGCTGTCTAGGTCAGAGGGAAACTGGTGGCCACCATTTTTACTCTGTCCCCAGCATGAGGGGAAGACTGGCTGACTGAAAAATCAGTGAAGTTAGGGACTCACTTCTTTCCATCAAGATCTGATTTCAGTCCTAGCCTAGGCACCAGGCCCACCTCCAGAAGAGAGGAAGCTGGTGTGACCTGCACGAGGTTCTCTAGGCAACTGCAAGTGCTTTCTGCTGGCACAGGCTGAAAAGTTAGTCACCTAGGGCTCCATGCCCACTCAATAGGATAGGAGAGATGCTGGGTATCTTCAGATTCTCTGGGCAATGGTAGGTGTTTTCAGCCCACATGAACTGGTTTGTTGAGTGCTTCTGAGCCTATCTCCACCTCTGTCCCCCCACAGGATAGGAGGGGGCTGGTTATCCTTCAGCCTCTCAGAGCAACATCAGGTACCTTGGGCCTGTACAAGCCTGGCTGCTGTACCCATGTATCCACTCCCATCTCCAACAGGAAAAGAGACAGACTGTGTTTGCCCAGCTTCTCTGGGTAACTGCAGGTGCTTTTGGTCCACACAGACTGGACTGGTGAGTACTTGTGGATCCACCCTCACCTCCCAATAGGAAAGGAGTGGTTTGGTATTTCAAAAGCCTTTCTGGGCAGTGGCAAACCTTTGACCTGTATGGACTGGACTGTTGGACGCCTATGAATCCACAACCACCCCTAATAGGATAGGAGGGATCTGGTATCTCCACATCCTCCCTAGAAAATGGTGGGTACTTTTGGCCTATAGGGTCTGAACTGTTGGGTGCCTATGGATCCAACCCCACACCTTAATAAGATAGGAGGTGGCTGGTGCTTCCTCAGCCGCTTTGGGCAGTGGTGGGTACTTTCAACCTTCAGGGACTGAATGGTTGGGCAGTGGTGGTTCCATTTCCACCCCTAAAGGGCAGAAGGGACAGTACTTCCTCAGTCTCTCAGGGCAATTGCAGGCACATTTGGCCCACACAGATTAGAGTGCTGGGCACTCCAGAGAGTCTATTACCACCTCCCAGCAGGGAGAGGGCCTGGTGCTACTTCAATTTACCTGAGCTACTATGCACATTTTGGACCCACATGGCATAGATTGCTGCCCACAACTATAGCTCCATCCCCACCCAGGGTAGGGGAGGAAGGGGTGTGAAGCTTTATCAGTCTCTCCAGGCTTGTCCTGCCCAACATGGATTATTATACATGGTTGCAGCACAGTCCCTAACCCTGACAGAGGACAAAAGTGGGGGACTTCATCAATTCATGGGGCAATGTGGGCAAATTCACCCTCCGTAGCTTACAGTACCAACTACATCCTTGGTTCCTATTGTACAACCAGCAAGGGAGAAAACACAAGACAGCCCTAAACTAAAGGGAGAAACTTCACCCAGAATATATATGTCCAGCAAGCCAAATGCAAGAACACCAACAAAAAATTAAGAACAATCCAAAAACAAAAACAAAAACAAAACAAAAAAACAGGAAGATATGGCCCAGTTAAAGGAATAAGAGAAGCCTGCAGATGACATAAAGGAGTTGAGACAACTAATCATGGATGTTCAAACAAATCTCCTTAATAAATTCAAGGAGATAGCTGAATAGATTAAGACTATTAAGAAGACATTGAATGAGCACAAAGAATAACCTGAAAGCATACAAAGAAAAATAGCTGACCTTATGGGAATAAAAGGTGCAATAAATGAAATTATAAATACACTGGAGGCATATAATAGTAGATTTGAGGAAGCAGAAGAAAGGATCAGTGAACTCGAATGCGGCAGCTTGCTCGGTCGGTAGAGGTGGGGTCTGGCTGCGGATGAGGGGTCGGTCCAGCTTGGGATGAGGGGTCAGTCCCGCTTGGGACAAGGGGTCGGTCCCACTTGGGACAAGGGGTCAGTCCAGCAGCAGACGAGGGGTCGGTCTCACAGGGGTTGCGTGGTTCGGCTGACGGGGTTGCCCGGCAAAGCCAGCGATGAGGGGGTCGCCCGGAGAAGCAGGCGATGAACTGGGGACAAGGGAGGCCAGGCCCTTGTTGGGGGCTCTCAGGACTGGAGGGTGCACGGCAGAAGAACTACTGCAGAGACAAGGTAAACACGCAAGTCCAACTTTATAGAGGGAGAGGCAACAGTTTTATAGGGGCTGGGGAAGGCTGATTGGTCGAAGCCACGCCCTGTTCTGATTGGTTTCCGGAGAAAGGTCAGTGGGCAGTACTGGATGGGGGAGGGGTGGTGGTTAGGGATTGGCTGTTGCTATTGCTGGGGGAAGTGGCAGGGTTTAGGGATTGGTGGCTGCTGTTGCTGGGGTAGAGGGCAGACTTGAGTTTCCCACCCACGCCTGGCTGTTGCTGCTGTCGGGGGGAGGGGAAAAGGCGGACTGGAATCTTCCGCCCTGCGCCTGCACAGGGAGAAAGAAGAAGAAGGGTGTTGCCTCATAAGGCATCGTGTGGCGCTATCCGGGAGGAGGGGCAGCCGCGGAAGCATGGCTACCGAGAAGGGGAGACCCGAGGGTACTCTGTGCCCATGCCAAGCTCCCTTCAGGAGAGGCGGTGAGTCTGACCAGCCACCCTAGCCTACTGCGGCCGCTCCCCCGCCAGGCCAGCAAACCACACTTCAGCCCGAGGGGTGACCGCACTCGAAGACATGACCTCTGGAAGCATATGTAAAAAATAACAGAAAAAGAATGGAAAAAATTGAACAATGTCTCAGGGAACTAAATGACAGCAAGATACATGCAAACATACATGTCACAGGTGTCCTTGAAGGAGAAGAGAAGGGAAAAGGGGAAGAAGGAATATTTGAAGAAATAGTGGAGGAAAATTTTCCAATCCTATTAAAGGACATAGATATCCATGTCCAAGAACCACAACATATTCTCATCTGAATAAATTCGAATAGAGCAACTCTGAAACATGTACTAATTAGAATGTTACATGCCAAAGACAAAGCGAGAATTCTGAGAGCAGCAAGAGAAAAGCAATGCATAACATATGAGGGATACCCAATAAGATTAAGTGCCAATTTCTCATCAGATACCACAGAAACCAGAAGACCATGGTATGATATATTTAAGAAAAACTGCCAGCCAAGTATTTTATACTCAGTAAGATTATCTTTAAAAAATGAGGGTGAGATTAGAATATTCACATATAAACAGAAACTGAGAGAGTTTATAACAAAAAGACCAGCCTTGCAGGAAACAGTAAAGGGAGTGTTACAGCAGTAAAGAAAAGACAGGAGAGAGAGGCTTGGAAGAGAGTCTAGAAATGATGACTTTATCAGTAACAGTAACTAAAGGTGCCAAAAATAAAATGATATATACAATACAAAGATCAAAATGAATGAAATAAGAACTGCCTTTACAGTAATAACATTGAATGTTAATGGATTAAACTCCCCAATCAAAAGACATAGACTAGTGGAATGTATAAGAAAATATAAGCTATCTATATGCTGTCTTCAGGAGATTCACCTTAGACACAAGGATACCAATAGATTGAAAGTGAAAGGTTCAAAAAAGATATTCCATGCATGCAGTAACCAACAAAAAAAGCTGGAGTAAGTATACTTATATCAGATGGTATAGAATTTAAAAGCAAAACTATTACTAGAGACAAGGAAGGACATCACATATTAATAAAAGGGATGATTCACCAGGAAGAAACAACAATCAAAAATGTATATGTGCCTAACCAGGATGCCCCAAGAAACATGAGGCAAACACTGGCAAAACTGAAGGGAGAAATAGACATTTCTACAATTATTGTTGGAGACTTTAATACACCACTCTCAGCATTGGATAGAACATCTGGGCAGAGGATCAATAAAGAAATAGAGTTTGAATAATATGATAAATGAACTAAACCTGATAGACATATCCAGAACATTGCACCCCAAAACAGCAGGATATATATTCTTTTCAAATGCTCATGGATCTTTCTCCAGGATAGACCATATTTTGGATCACAAAACAGATCTCAATAAATTCAACAAAATAAAAATTATATAACACACTTTCTCTGATCATAATGGAATAAAGTTGGAAATCAACAAGTGGCAGAGAGAGGGAAAATTCACATATATATGGAGATTAAACAACACACTCTTAAAAAATCAGTGGGTCAAAGAAGAAATTTCAAGAGAAATCAATAAATATTTTCAGATGAATGACAATGAGAATACAAAATATCAGAACCTATGGGATGCCATGAAGTTAGTGTTGAGAGGAAAATTTATAGCCTTTCAATGCTTACATTAAAAAAGAAGAAAGAAATAAAATAAATGACCAAACTGCACAGCTGGAGGAACTAGAAAAGAGCAGTAAGCTAATCCCAAAGTAAGTAAAAGGAATGAAATAACAAAGATCAAAGCAGAAATAAATGAAATTGAGAACAACAACAACAAAAAAAAAAATAGAGAGAAATAACAAAACCAAAAGTTTGTTCTTTGAGAAAATTAACATCAACAAATCCTTAGCTAGACTGAATAAGGAAAAAAAAAAAAAAGAGAAGATGAAAATAAATGAAATAAAAACTGAAAGGGGGAACATTACTACTGACCCCCCAGAAATAAGAGAGATCATAAGAGGATACTATGCCAAAAAATTAGACAATGTAGATAAAATGGAAAAATTCCTAGTAATATACGAATAACCTACACTGACCCTAGAAGAAAAAGAAGACCTTAATAAACCAAGCACAAGAGATTGAAACAGTCATCAAACAGCTCCTCAAAATGAAAAGCCCAGGATGAGATAGTTTCACAGTTAAGTTCTACCAAGCATTTTTAATACCAATCTTACTCAAACTCTTCCCAAAAAAATTGAACAAGAAGGAATGCTACCAAATTCTTTCTGTGAAGCCAATATCACCCTAATACCAAAGCCAGAAAAAGATATTACATAAAAAGAAAATAGAAAATTACAGACTCATTTCTCCAATGAATACAGATGCAAAAACCCTCAATAAAATACTTGCTCATTCAATTCAATATATTAAAATAATTATTCATCATGATAAAGTGGATTTTATATGAGGTATGCAAGGCTGGTTCAACACAAGAAAATCAATCAGCATAATACACCACATTAATAAATCAAAGAAGAAAAATCACATGGTCTTATCAATTGATGTAGAAAAGCCATTTGACAAAATACAGCATCTTTTATTGATAAAAATAGTACAAAAAATAGGATTTGAAGGAAACTTTCTCAACATGATAAAAGCCATATATGAAAAACGTGCAGCTAACATTGTGCTCAATACTGAAAAACAGAAAACTTTTCTGTTGAGATCAGGGACAAGACAAGGATGCCCATTTTCACAACTTTTGTTCAATATAGTTTTAGAGGTTCAAACTAGAGCAATCAGGCAAGAAAAAGAAATAAAAGACATCCAAATTGGAAAGGGAGAATTAAAATTTTCACTATTCACACATGATATGATTGTATATCGAGAGAGTCCCAAAAAACCTGCAACAAAGCTCATAGACCTAATAAATGATTTTGGTAGTCAGAATACAAGATGAATACACAAAAAATTAGTAGTGTTTCTGTACACTATAATTTGCAATCTGAGGAGGAAGTCAGGAAAAAAATTCAATTTACAATAGCAACTAAAAGAATCAAATATTTAGTAATAAACTTAACCAGGGATGTAAAGCACTCATTTTCAGAAAACTATAATGCATTGGTAAAAGAAATAAAAAGACCTAAATAATTTGAAGAATATTCCATGCTCGTGGATTGGAAGACTAAATATCATTAAGATGTCAATTCTACCCAAATTGATATACAGATTCAATGAAATCCTGATAAAAATTTCACCAGCATTTTTAAACAAATGGAAAATGCAGTTATCAAATTTATGTGGAGGAGTAAATGACCTTGAATAGACAGAAATGTCTTAAAAAGTGAAGATGGAGGACTCTCACTTCCAGATTTCAAATCATATTACTTAGCTACAGTGGTATAAATAGCATGATATTGGCATTAAGATAGACATATAAATGAGTGGAACCAAATTGATGGTTCAGAAACTGATCCTCACATCTATGGCCAAGATTTTTGACAAGCCTGTCAAAACCATCCAGCTGGGACAGAACAGTTTATTCAACAAATGGTGTTGGGAGAACTGGATATCCATAGGCAAAAGAAAGAAAGAAGACTTCTATCTCACACCTCAAACAAAAATTAACTCAAAATGGATCAAAGACCTAAATATAAAAGCAAGTACAATAAAGCACCTAGAAGAAAAGGTAGGGAAACATCTCCAAAACCTGATGGTAGGTGGTGGATTCTTAAACCTTATATCAAAAGCATGAGCAATGAAAGAAAACATGGATAAATTGAACCTCCTCAAACTTAAATACTTTTATGAGTCAAAGGACATCATCAAGAAGGTGAAGAGGCAGCCCATTCAATGGGAGAAAATACTTGGAAACTATTTACCTGATAGGGGTTTGATTTCTATTCTATTTAAAGAGATCATATGACTCAAAAATTAAAGAGCAAGCAATCCAATTAAAAAGTGGGCAAAAGATTTAAACAGACATTTCTCCAAAGAGGAAATACAAATGGCCAAAAAGCACATGAAAAAATTTGTTCCATAGCAATAGCTGTTAGAGAAATGCAAATTAAAACAACAATGAGATATCATCTAACACAACATAGAATGGCCATTATTGAAAAAAACAGACAACAATAAGTGCTGGAGAGGATGTGGAGCAATAGGAACATTCCTTCACTGTTGCTGGGAGTGTAAAATGGTGAGCACCTGTGGAAGATAGTTTGACTGTTCCTCAGGAAGCTAAATATAGAACTGCCATATGATCCAGCAATTCCTTTACTAGGAATTTATCCAGAAGAACTAGAAACTATGACACCAACAGACATCTGCACTCTGATGTTCATAGTGGAATTATTTGCAATTGTCAAAAGATGGAAACAACCTAAGTGTCCATCAACCAATGGATGGATAAACAAAATGTGATATGTACATATAATAGAAAACTATGCTGCAGTAAGAAGAAATGAAATTGGGATACATGTGAAAACATGGATGAATTTTGGAGACATTATACTAAGCAAAGTAAGGACAAATATTGCATGTTCTTGTTAATATAAACTAAATATGAAAAATAAACACATAGTGTTAAAACCTAGAGTATAGGTTATTAGGAGATAAGAGGAGGGTTGAGAAGAACTACTGATGCTTAATGTATGTAGAATTTTAAGTAACTTGACTGTAAAGGTGTGGAAATGAATAGAGTTGATGGTAACACATTATAGTGAGTAGCAACTGATTTATAAATGGGATTGTGGCTGAAAAAGGTAGTATTGGGAAATAAATGTTAATAGAAAGAAATCTAAAGAATAATCTAGGGAATGAAAAACACGGTGAACCCAGAGGTGGATAAGGACTGTGGTTGAGGATACAAATGCAAGAGTGTCATTCTGTGAGCTAGAGCAGATGTACATCACTATTACAGGGTGGTAGAAATGTGGAGAAACATGGGAACACTACAACTGGTGTGGCCTATAAACTGTGGTTAACAGCAATATTATAATATTATCCTATCAATGCCAAAGATGTACTGTGTTGATAATGGAGGTGTATGGAAAAATGTATGCTGTAGACCATGGTTGTTGGTGGTATTCTGATGATATTGTCTCATAATCTGTGATAGGTGTTCTTCCACAGTGTGGCATGTTGGTGGGGTGTGTCATGTGGGAATTTGGCACTTGTGCATGATTGTTTCATGGGTTCACAACCTCTCTAATAAAAAATATTTTTTAAAAATAGTATGGGTTAGGGGAAAAATGCACGAAACATAAGAGAGGGACTATAGCTTCAGTAATATTTTGACAATGCTCTTGCATAGTTTTTAACAAATGTTTCACAACAATGCAAAATGTTTATGAAAGGGTGATGTATAAGACCACTGTATGATGTTATATATGTTTATTTTATAAGTTCACAATCTTTACTATACACTTTTTGTTTTCCCATGTTCATGTATGAATAATATATATCAATAAAAATTATTTTAAAAATGATGAAGTAGATAAAATAGATGGAAAGAGCATTATTGAGACAGTTTGAATTTGGTGGATTACAAAAAATAAGTTTATGACTTTTAACTAATCCATTCCTATGGGTTTGAAATCCTTTGAATACAGTAGATTTGGTTAAGGGACCTTGATTAGACCACTTGATTGGATTGCTTTGACTGGGCTATATATATGAAACATGACTCGGGTTGGGTCTCTTTATATAAATGGAGCACATAAAAGAGACACGTTTTTTGGTCATGTAACTGCATTTTCACATTTACTTACAAAAATCTAAAATTTCAAAAACCATTTATTAGTATATAACATACTGATTCTATTTTTTAAATTGAGATATTATTTAAACATTATATAATTCATCCAACAAATGGATTATTTTCTAATATAGTCACAAAGTTGTGCAACCATTAACACTATCACATTCCAGAAGACTTGTCAACTTTTTGTGCTCTTGCCCTGAAGAGATCTGAACAGGCTGGACAATCTATGGCACAACACATAAGTCTGTGGCACCAATGGAACCTTGATAATCTGAACTGATAAATAAGAAATAGCTAGTATATTATGTTTGTGAGGGTGTGTTGTAAAACACAGTGAAAACAAAAGTGCCCAGTAAAGCAGTAAACATTTTAGCAATTAATTTAGTTGAGCATGCTGGGAAGTTTTCTATAAATTAGAGAAAATAATTAATGCATTTCTGTCTTCCATCGTGAAGAAGGAACAAGAAAGTTTGGTATGTCTCTTGGAGTTATGGAAAACCTGTTCAAACCTAAGAATTGTTCTTTGACTTACATAATAAATGATAAAAGGAATCTCAGTTTTGAATATAGTGCATAAAAGACTTTTAAGCAGGTCTGAGCAAAAAGTCCTGCATGGTAAGCCATATGATCTGTCCTATTTTATGGTATTACACAGACATATGAGTGGTTGGAAAATATGGCTTGTGGAAGTTTAGACAAACCCCAATTAGTGAATCATGATACATCACCCTAGGTTCTGGAGTACAGCCATACACTACAATGGAGGATTATATACTTTTTGAAAAACAGTTTCTGGCATGCTACTTGTTCCTGGTATAGATAAACAGCCCGTGGAACCCAAACGGACTATATGGTGAGAATTATCCCACAAGTACTAGCATTTCTTGCAATCTTGAAGTAATAAACTCTTGCTAAAGATGATATAGGCTTATTAAGAAACCTTGTTATTATTAACAAGGAATATTGGAAGGTACAACTATTTCATGAATAGGCAGTCCTGATTCCATTTCACTGAACAATGCTGCACCAGCACTTCTGATTCTTCTCACCCTTAGATCTACATAGAGGATGCATTGTGACAAAATGACAGGGGGACAACAATCCTAAGATTAGCTCATGAGTAGTTATAGTGAGTAAAAACCATAAATATATGGCAGATACACAGAAATGATCCTGGAAAACATAGGAAAGTAAAACCTTCCTAACGAGCAGAGCCTTAGGGAGTATATGTATATGGTCAACTATTTCATGTAAAAATTTAAGTAGATACAAGTTAGAGTATTCAGTGGTTAGCGAGCCATAAACATTTTGACCTTTTAAACAAAAATATGAACAGAAAAAGGAACAAAGATCAGGGAAAAGTGGCTTGTGTTAGATGTTTTTGGACCGGCATATGGTAGTGGGAAAGAAGTGTGAATACTTTCTTGATAAATATTAATTCCCACCAGAGGACCTTCTGTGGAATACAAGAAAGAGTAGAAGAGACAAAATGAGTTGCAACCTGAATACCAGCTGGCCTCTGTTATCAGCTACACCAGTGCTGGTACATATGCTCAAGAAAAGTGTGGCCGTGATGGCAAATATGGAGGCAATACATTGGTCCCCAGAGCATAGAATCTAATATAACAAGCCTGACCCAGCTCCAATATGGTACCATCCTTCAAGGAGCAGAACAGACTATCTGATGATGGCAAGTTGACTACATTGGGCCTAACTAGTTCTAAGGTCCAGTGATTCATTTGTACGGCATAGATAAATATTCTGAAGCAGATTTGCCTTTTATGCCCACAGGGCTGTATCCAGTGGCTTATTGTTCTTTGGATATAAAACTTTGCACACTTCCACAAACTTACAATTCATGAATATTATCTAAGCTTCAGTAGGCTCTGGAAGGTCTCTCAATTGAGAGTAAAACAAAACTCTCTAGGCCCAATCCAGTTTTTTCCCCTTCTCTGTATCTGATACCATATTCAGCTGCACACTTACATTAATCTCCACTTCCAATAATCTCAAACTAAGAGTTCACTTCCTTTTGAATCCAATCTGTGAGAAGCATAAGTAATGAGAAAACACACACACACATGCAAGAATATAATTGTAGAATATAAGTTAATTAAAGGAAATACATAATTTTGGAGATGAAGAGAAAACAATTGTTGGTGGTGTCAGAAAAAAAAAAACAGAAACAGAGAAAATGTTATTCAGCTCATGATGGCTTAGTTTAGATTCATATTTGTCTTGGCATGTCTCACAGGTTAAAAAAAAGAAAATGCATTAAATTAAATAGTAAGGGAAGAAAGGAATTCTTGGTATTGAGATCTAAATACAAGACTAATAGATGGCATTTCACAGATGTGATGCATCCCTTAACCAAAGAAAACACAGGGTGATATTCATGGTAATATTAAATAAGCATAGGGATAAAATAAGTGTGTGACTATGAATTATATTTTCTGTGTACCAAAACATTTGGGTCCAAATGAAATATTTCTTTTGTTATAGCCTCTAAGAAAAATCAATTTTTTCATCAAAGTTTAACTTTTTCATGTTTTATTTGTTATATTTACATGGAATTTTCTTGTTTTTTAAAACAACTGATTGACATTAAATATTATTTCATTTTCTTATTAATCATATTTGGCTATTTTATTGCCTTCATTTTTTAAGAAGTTTTGGATCATACAATTGTGACAGGGGAGGATCAATGGTAAGGGGTGTCAGGGATGGGGGATATATGGGAGGATATATATAAGGCATATAAATGTGTTCAAATGTTCATGGGGCCTTGTCATGGTGGGTGGAGATTCACACAATAACCAAAGGAATATTAAATTCCCATGCTGGGGAGCTCTGACACATTCTCTGTTGGAATACCAAGAACACCGTGAGTAAAGGAGCAATGACTAGTGAAGGAGGATGATTCATTGATGGGTCCTTGATATTGATGACTGTGCTTATGAACTTTTACTTTTGAAATGGAAACCTAGCCTAGTATTATAGGGTGCCTAAGAGTTACCTCCTGAAAGCCTTCTTTTTGGACAAATGTGTCCCCTCTCTAAGCCAATCTCAGCATGGGACAAGACCCCTGGGGATGGGCCTCCCTCTCACTGAGGGATCACTACCAAGCACCAATTAGCAAAGCAAGTAGAAAAAAACCTTGACCAAAAGGGGGAAAATGTAAAGATAAATGAGTGTATATGGCTAAGAGACTTCTAAGTGAGTCAGGATGACAGAGTTGGATTCAGTTGTGGTTTCCCTACACATGGCTCTTCTGTTCTTCTATGTGAACCTATAATTATTACTAGAGTTGGTAGGCGTAAGTCTAAGAGACTTAAATCTTTGGGCTTTCCATGTGCCAGCTGGGCCTCAAATCTCAACAGAGTTGCAGCCTCTACTCTCCAGTTCATTGGTCTCAACCAGAACTACTAACAAGAAGGTGATAAGGGCCAACTACAAACCAAGGATCCAAGAAAGTCTACAACTGCAAGCAAGAGAATGCCATCCATCAGCCCCAATGGCTCGCAGCCTCTCTCAATAAGAGATGCAGTGAACGTCACCATCCTAGAATCCTCAGGATTGGGGAATGAGCTGTGGAATACAGTGGTCTTACTGGTATTCTACTATAAACTAATTGTGATTCTAGCAATGGAAGAACTTATATCACTGACATGGACACAATGGCCACTAGAGATTCTAAAGGCAGGCAAAGGGAAAAACACATGTAATGAGGGGGCATTGGGAATTGGACTTGGGAATTGTCATGAATTTCACTGCAATGACAGATACAGGTCATTATATACCTTGCCATAACTTACAGAATTAGGTGAGAGAAAGTGTAAATTATAATGTAAACTTTAATCCATGCCCAATGGCAATGCTCCAAAATCTGTTCATCAATTAAAATAAAAGTACTCACTAATGAAGGATGTTGTTTATGTTGGAAAATGTGGGAGGTCTGGGGAGCAGGACATATGAGAATCCCCTAAAATTTTTATATAATATTTGTGTAATCTTAGTATTTAAAAAAAAATAAAAAATAATACAAAAAATGTGATTGACATAAAATAAATCTAATCAACTTATCACTGTAGAAGACCTAAAGTATCCGGTTGATACATGCTTCTTAATTAATGTATATCTATTGGTATGGGGAAACATACTAGGATTAATGGGTCCTTTATGCATTTTGATTTATCTAAGAACCACAAATTTATCTAGTCCAGTAGTACTGACCTATTCGTGAAAGTACTTCTGAAAATACAAATCAAATTTTTAAAAAAATCTTGGTTTACTCATCCTAGAGCTAAAATTGTGGTCAAGGAAAGCCTTCAAAGAATATGAAGCATGAAATGAAATTAGGATGTGAAAACATGTATTCTATATGTCTAACACAAAAGTGAAAGGGTTACCTGGGAATATTGTTACAGGACTTGTAACAATGAAGGTGATTTGACTAATTCCCTGTGAGAATTACTGACAAGCTTACACAGTTTGAGTGTGAATATAACCTGATCTCTAAATTTGGGAAGCAGCAAAATATGAAGGAAATCAATAGATTGGAAAACAAAAGGATCAAAGTGGTGAAGATTCTCAATTATATTTGGTGACTCAAAAGTAAGCTGAAGGGAAGTAGATGTGACTTAAGCAATTGGGCACTTGCCTACCACATGGGAGGTCCTGTGCTTGATTCCTCCTAAAGATGAGCAAGATAGTGAGCTGGCACAGTGAGTTGACACAACAAGGTGACACAATGAGGAAACACAATGAGAGACACGAGCAGGGAATTGATGTAGCTCAAGCAATTGGGCACCTACCTCCCATTTGTGAGGGTTTGGTTGCCAATGCCTCCTAAAAAAAGAAGATGACCAGAAATGGAGAGCACACAATGAACAGACACAGAGAGCAGATAGCGAAAGTAAAAACAATGGGGGGTGGAGTAATAATTTTGTTTTTAAGCAGAAGTTCCACTGAAACTGATCTTTCCGTGGAGTCACTTGTTTCTCTTCCCTCCTAGAGGAAATTCTGGAAAGATTATAGGACTTCTCATTACTATTTCTTATTCATCTTCTACCTCAAATCCTTATTGTTAATACTCTCCTCCACCACAGGAGGTATACTTCCTAAATTTACCAATGTCTCAACATTACATCAAATACTCTTCAGTTGAATATGAATTAAAATGTAAACTATAAACCAGAAGGGGAGATATCAAGTTGAAGGACAGTAAGTGCATAATTCTTTCCTAGAATTAATCACTCTTTATCATGATTAAACATAACTAACTCAACTATCCATAAAAGGAAAAGTTTAATGCAGTTATTCTATTATTAGGTTCCCCTTTCAAGAAAACATATCATGATCCTCACATACAGGCAGCATAAACAACTGCTCTTGGAAGGGAGGAATGGAGGAAGAAAGGAAGGGAGGTTTTTAATTTATTTCTTATCTATCTGCTCTGGTAGAATGTCCACTGTAATGCTAAATAACAGTGGTGACCATTTGCAACCTTATCTTGTTCCAGATCTTGGGGGGAAAGCTTTCAGTTTTTCACTATTGAGTATGATGTTAGCTGATTTTTTTTCCCAAATATACCCTTTATCCTGTTAAGGAAGTTTCCCTCTATTGACACTTTCCAGAGTGTTTTTATCAAGAAAGATCCTGAATTTTGTAGAATGGCTTTTCTGCATCAATTGAGATGATCATGTTGTTTTTATCTTTGTTTTGTTAATGTGATATATAACATTTTCTTATGTTGAGTCACTGTTTTGCATACCTGGGATAAAACCCAGTTGACCATGGTGCACAATTCTAATGTTCTGTTGGATTCAATTTTGTGGTGGATGCTTGCATATATATTCAAAAGAGAGATTGGCCTGTAATTTTCTTTTCTTGCAGTACCTTTATCTGGATTTGGTATGGATATTAAGGTGATGTTTACTTCATAGAATGAGTTGGGTAATGATCTCTCTTGTTCAATTTTTTGGAAGGCTTTGAACTGTATTTATATTAATTCCTTTTGGAATATTTGGTAGAATTCACTGTGAAGACATTCATCTGGTCCTGGGCTGTTCTTTGTTAGGAGGTTTTAGAAGACTGATTAAATCTCTTTACTTGTAATTTGTCTATTGAGATTTTCCATTTATTCTAGAGGTAATGCAGGTTGTTCATGTCTTCCTAGGAATTTGGCTTTTATATTCAGGTTGTCTAATTCATTGGCATACAGTTGTTCATAGTACTCTCTTGAGACCCTTTTTTATTTCTGTGTGGTCAGTACTATGCCCCCCTTTCATTTCTGATTATATTTACTTGCATATTCTTTCCCATTTCTTTTTTCTTTTTCAGACTAGGTAAGGATTTGTCAATTTTATTGACTTTTTTCAAAGTGCCAACTTTTGTTTTTTAATGCTTTCCATGTTTTTATTCTCTATTTCATTCATTTCTGCTGTAATCTGTGTTTTTTTTTTCTTTCCTTCTACTTGCTTTGGGTTTAGTTTACCATTCTTTTTCTAGTACCTCCAGCTGTGATCTTCAGTCTTTTATTTTAGGTCTTCCTTCTTTTTTAAAAAAATTTTTGAAATATGTTTTTATTACAGAAGTCACGAACTTATAAAACAATTATGTACATGTGTAGAATTCCCATACAACATCCACTCACCAAGACACCACATTATTGCAGAACATTTGTTACAGATTAGGAGATAATATCATCAAACTATTACCACTAACTAGGGTTCACAGTAGTTTTTGGCATATTTTTTCCTTTCCCCCTACTATTAATACAGTACTTCCTTGCCATTGATGCAAGAATATTACAGTACTGCTATTAAAGCATTTAGGGCTATAAATGTCTGTCTCAGTACTGCCTTCCCTGTATCCAACCTAAGTTGATAGGTCGTGCTCCCATTTTCATTCATCTCAATATACTTACCAAATTCTCCCATAATTTCTCCTTTGACCCTCTGATTATTTAAGAGTTTCTTATTTAACGTCCATATATTTGCGGATTTTCCAGCCCTCTACCTGCTATTGATTATCAGCTTCATTCTATTACAGTCAGAGAAGATGCTTTGCATAATTTCAATCTTTTAATTTATATCTATACTTGTTTTGTGGGACAACATGTGGTCTATCCTGCCAAAAGATCCCAGTGCAGTTGAAAAGAGTATCTTGCTCATTTGGAGTGCAGCTTTCCATACATATTTGTTATATCCAGTCCATTTATCATATTATTCAAGTTATTTTGTTTCCTTATTGATTTTCTGTCTAGATATTCTATTGATGAGAGTATGTATTGAAGATTTGTTTCAACCCCTTTGAACAGTTTCTCAAAAGACTATGTCTCTTCTGAAGATTTAATTTGATCCCTTGTTTATTCAGTTTTTTGGAAAACTTTTAACAGCATACTTCCTAATGAAATTATGCTTTCTAAGTTTTTCTATCTCTCAACATTCTATCATATCTTTCTATCTCTTAATATGACTTCTAATTATTTGCTTATGTCTATGAATCTGATTATTTTAACGTGCTATGTCTGAAAGTAAGTTTCTCCTTTTTGACTAGGGTTTTATTGTGGATTAGCAAAGAAAATGCATTTAGAATTCATGGTAATATTGTTGTAAGCACACTGATAAAATACGATTTTGAAACAAAGTCATATTTTCTTGTGTTCCAAAACATTTGTGTACAAATGAATTTTTTTCCTGACATTAGAGCCTAAAGTAACAACAAAAAAGTCAACTAAATTCTTCAAATCTAACTTTATAAACCTTTTATATGCTAATGTAAATTGTATCCTCTCAATTTTTGTTTTTTATTAATAACTTGTTATTGAAATTGAAATTAGGTCTAATCAATTTTACACTTTTGAAGAATTAAAATGTTGGGTTAGTACATGATTCTTAATTAAAATATATCTATGGATTTTGGAGGGACTGATTAGATTTTATGACTCTATAATAATATTCAGTAGCCTAATCACAAAATTCTCTAGATGGGTTGGTATTCACCTATGAATGAAATTGTTTATATACTAAGAAAGCATATAATAAAGTAGGAAATAATATTGATTCAGTTCTCCTAAAGGTAAATAAAGTGGTCGGGAGAGATTTTCAAAGAAAATGAACCATGAAATAAAGTTATGGTAATAAAATGTGTACCCAATAAGTCTGGCACAGAAAGAAAACCTTGGCAGGGAATAGTTTTATAGGAGATGGCATAAGAACTGACAGAGTTTTGTGAGTAGATGGAATTACTGATAGGCTTGGAGAGTTTGAGGGCAAATACAACCAGATCTCTAACTTCGGGAAGCAGCAAAGACTGAAGGAAATCAATAGACCAGAAGACTTAGGGACTAAAATGTTGAAGAGTCTAAATTTCATTTGGTGAATCAAAATTAAGCTGAGTAAGATCTTCAAGAACCGCTGAAGGTGATCTTCCCTCTGAGTCTACTGCTTCTCTTCTTTAACAGAAGAAATGCTAAAAAGAGCATTCCTTGCTTTTCAGTTTTGCTTATTTTTGTTCTAGCTCAAATCCATTGTGAATACCCCACACTATTGAAAGTATATTTCCTAAATTTTTCTATCTCTCAGAAGGTATTTAATTAAATACCTTTGTGAGTTGACTACATATATATGTTTTAAAACCCTAGATTGCATTAAATAACTATTTCAATTTCACATAAATGAAAGAACACAAAAACGCAAGTCAATAAGTTATGGAAATATTATTCCTAAAATTTCCATCATGGCACTTTCAACTCATTTAATTCTGAATTGTAAGTCAATTGTCCCTCTAATGTTCACAAAAATACACATATGAATACAAATTAGTTAAATGACATAGTCAAGGTATCCTTACCTAATGAAAAAAATGAAAAAGAGAAAAAATGCTTAATCATATTTATATCTCACAAAATTAAACACCGTGTTTTTTAACCTTTAGCATTAATATAGTACCAACTTGTTTTTCCTACAGAAACATTACAATGTTGTTGTTAACTATAATATATAAATCACATTAATTATATTTTCCAATGTTCCATGATATTCTTTATATCTTGTTGTAACTGAAAATTCCTGTATTTATATTATTAACCACAATCCTCATCTACTGCCAAAATCATTGTTTTACATTCCTGTATTATCTGCTGTCCTCCAGATAAGATTCATCTCCCTCAAATACTCTTCTCAGTCACAATCATTTCTGTAGATCTTCAGTTTTTGCTACATTCATTATAATGACATTTAAACTTCATTGAAGTTATTTTTTAAAAGCTTTAGAAACCAGAGGGGAAAATATCATGTGCAAAGTTAGCATGTGCATAGTTATTTCTTCTTTGGTGTAAATATTTTTTATTTCATTTTATTTTTAAAAGAACTTTAGATTCTATAAATGATACATCAAAAATAAAGGGGAATTACCACATAATGCTTCCCTTGCCCCAACCACATTTTTCACCATTAACATCTTTCATTAATGTGGTACATTTGTTACAATTGATGAACACATAGTGAAGTATTGCTACTAGTCATAGTTTACATTATAGTTTACACTTTCTACCACACATTTTTATAGGTTCTGACAAAATGTATAATGGCCTGTATTTGTCATTGCGATGTCATTCAGAACAATTCCAATGTTCCAAAAATGCCCCAGGTTGCTAGTTATTTCTTAGGATTTATCACTCACTACCATGATTAAAGATATACCAACTCACCCCACATATTAGGATATATTTGAAGGAAGGTATCATGACTACTGTTCACTTGTTTGTTTACATTTTTGTCCAATAATTTTGTCAGCATGATTCCTCACACATAGGAAACAAATAACAACTTCTTTTGAAGGAAGTCAACTCAGGAAGTCAGAAGGGAAGGGAGAAAGAAATAAAGGGTGAAGAGGTTAGGAGGGATAAGAGAGGAAAGAATAGGTGCAATATGAGGGCATTTTGGGGACATTGCATTTGTTCTGCATGACATTGCAGTGACAGATACAGACCCTTGTATATTTTGCAATAACTTACAAAATTCTGTGGGACAGAGTAGAAACTATAATATAAGCTAGTATATGACTAGTAGCAATGCTTCAATATGGGTTCAATTTTAACAAATATGCCACACCAACGAATGATATTGTTAATGTGAGAAAGTATGTGAGGGGAGGGAGTGGGGCATGTGGAAATCTTTTACATATTTTTTTAAGTAGCATTAATGCAATCTATAGTTTCTCTAACAATTAAAAAAATAATTTTAAAAAAGGAAAGAAAAAGAAATAAAGAGTGGGTTTGAGAAGTTATTACTAGAAATTTCAACAACCTGGAGAGAGCTCACATGCTAGGACTCAGAGAGGTACACTGGGATTGGTCACACTCAGAGTACAACTAACTTCACTAAAAGAATTTCAAGAAAATAAAACTGGAAAAAGTGATACTGCTGGAGTCCAAAGAGCAATACTGTGTATCATAAGAAGGTATTTATGAAAACAGAATTCTTTCAAGAAATACCGAGAGAATAAAGAGTTAGGAAAGATACTGAATTGATAAGAATGGGATTTTAATAGGAAAACGTGTGTGTTTAAGTAGCTTGAGAGGTTTTGTGAACAAGGAGAACAACGACGGAACTCAACTAATTAAAAGAAAACTTGTGTGCTGGAACTTCTCGGTCTTTAGCCTGTGGGAAAATATAAGGGGAAAAGTGTGGAGATTTCCTCATATGTCGAAATTACTTCAGAGATTTAAGCTTTACAGATAAACCCAAGAGGGCTGATTTAAAATCTACTAAATCCCAGAGCATCCTGGGAAGAGACTAGAAAAATCCCGAATCCTGAGTTCATAATTCCTCCTCCTTCCCAAAGAATCACTGAAGAACATAGAAATAGGTGCTAGCAGCCTTGTTCTCCAGTTTGTACTAAATAAATTTCTACTTTATCTAAAAAGGCTACAGACCTTGCTAGGAGTTTTAATGGAGAATGAACAATCGAAAATAACCTAGGGATCTATGGAAGAAGATTTGCTTGCAGCGTGTTAACAGCTACCCAGGAGGATGTTCAGAGTGTAGTTTTGGCAGATGGCTTTACCACCAAATGCCTTTAAATTCAAGGGATTAATTGAAAGAGGAGGCATTGCAGAAAGCAAAAACTGTAGGTATGACTCTGGAACCCCAGGAGGAGAACAGAATTAATGAGTAGAACATATATGAAAATGGACAATATACTTCATGACTCTGGTAAGACAAAAAATAACTCCCAAAAATCATCACGGAATTAGCCTCACTATGTCAACTTCATGCCTTATTTTTCATTGCCAGTTCTTCCATAATAATCACTTCTTCCCATTAAGACTGTATTCATTTGCTATGGACTTTCCCCACTTGTCACTCAACTCCTTGTAACATTCAGGTGAGGATCACATCAGTCTCTTTCTTTGAAATATGTCAAACACTGTGATAACTCTTAAAGGATGCCTATTCCAATTCTGACTAATGGTGGAGGAGAAAATCTTTGTTTTGATTAGAAAAAGTCAGTGATTTGTAGATGGGCAAGTCACAGAATTGAGCATGGGGGCTTCATTGACAGAAAATCCTAAACGCAAACTGATGGATAAATCTTTCCTCAGAAAATAGAGCCTCTTCTGACTCCATCATTTCATTTGAAACTGAGCAGCATTAACCAAAGTTCCTTCCTTTCTTATTGGTGTATTGGTAATATTCAATATGTAGTTAATTTGTTTCAGACCAAACTGAGATGATTAGAACACAATATATTGAAGAGTGAAAGAAAGAATGAAATAACCCAACTATATTCTTCACGGAGATGAAATATTTCTCCAGTGATGGTTAGGTTAGGACTTCCTTGATTAAATATCTGATTTTAAAAAGTGGTTATAGTTAGAGAAAACTTAGAAAAAGGCAAAAGCCATGGTTTTTGAAAATTCAGTTTTCAGTAACGTTGAGAAGTGATTCTTTTTACGTATTTTCTTCTGAAGCATTTTCAATTACCTTGAATTGGTTCTGCCTAGTTCAATATTGACTCCCTCTAAGCAACTTCCCTAAAGAGACCTATGGATGAAATAATGGGAATCTGAAAGAAGTGTAATGCATGGTCTGAGTATTAAGCCAATAGTGCACTTTTAATAAAGTAACCAAAACTTTCCAAAAATAAAATGAAACAAACTTTATTTTTTCACAAAATTACTTAATGCCCATGCTCACAAAATTATTCAAGGTTTCTAAAGTATCTGTATTTCATTAAAACTGATGTGCCAAAATAGGCCAAATCTAAGGCTAATGGTAGTACTGAGGTTTAAAATAAGAAACGGATCCCTATTCTGGCTTAGTTGCCCACTTTCCAATAGTTTCTAAATATGCAATTCTCCATGAATGAGTCCTCTTGCCTCATACACTGCTATTGCTCATTCCATGCTATCCAGAGGTAGTTTTCCTCTACTCATTGCGCAGTATGGATTAAAGAATTTCAACTGTCTATGTCTACTTTTTTAAATAGGCCAATAATTTTAAGGACTACATGGGTTAGAACTATAGATAAAATGAAGTACAGTCTAATTAAAATTTAAAATACACCAGGAAACTCTGACCCAAACTAATCAAAAGGAATTGGTCTGAGATTTATTTTTATTGAAGCCTCTTCTTTCAAATTCATTTCAAGGACATCCCATTGTATATTGTTATAGATGATATATATATATATTTACAGATATAGATTTATAAATGTGTTAGACTCTTGGATATCAACTGGTCAGAGCTTGGAAATTTGCAGTCCCAGACTGAGAATCACTGGGCTAAACACAATTGGGAATAACAGATTACAACAGGAATGGCTAGATTGTGGCTTGGGGATAGGTTCAACAAAATGTGTTTAAATGCAATTTCCAAACAAAATGAACACCTCTAATTTTTCTTGGTCACAGGTCTGGAACAAAATTAACATATATGTTAACAGGTTTGTGGTATGCCCAAACGATTTTGCTGTGCTACAAGCAGATGTACTGCCATGCACATAACATTTTCTTACGGCACAATGATGGTGAATGCCTCCACTGAAAGCAAAAATGTTTCTTACGGATCTGCTTTTTCCATCATTAATATGAGTGAGAAGAATGATATGATCTAAAAGTTGTAGCAAAATCAGACATACTGACTAGTCTGACTTTGAATAAAAATAGGAAGTAGAAGAGAAATTTCAATGCTGACAGGAAAAAATTATTTGGCTGCAATAGGAGGACCAAGGGAATGATGCCCATTTCCAACATTACAGTCTTCATGCCTGCTGTGTTGACACTAGTAGGGATCCCAGGGCTAGAGTCTGTGCAGTGCTGGATTGGGATTCCGTTCTGTGCCATGTATCTCATTGCGTTGGTTGGAAATTCCTTGCTTCTGTTCATTATCAAATCTGAGTACAGCCTCCACAAGCCCATGTACATTTTCCTAGGCATGCTTGGAGCCACTGACATTGCCCTTGATAGCAGCATAATGCTCAAAATGCTTGGAATCTTCTGGTTCCAGATGTCAGAGATCTATTTTGATTCCTGCTTGCTTCAAATGTGGTTTATACACACATTGCAGGGCATAGAATCGGGCATCCTGCTTGCCATGGCCCTGGACCGATATGTTGCCATCTGTTATCCTCTACGACATGCCATCTTCTTCACCCACCAGCTGGTCACCCAAATAGGAGCTGTGGTCACACTCAGGCCTGCCATGCTTGTAGCCCCATGCCTTGTGCTAATAAAATGTCGGCTTCAATTTTATCATACAACGGTCATCTCCCACTCTTATTGTGAGCATATGGCCATTGTGAAACTAGCTGCAGAAAATGTCTGGATCAACAAGATGTATGGCTTGTTTGTTGCCTTCACTGTAGCAGGGTTTGACCTCATATTCATCACCTTGTCCTATATCCTGATATTTATCACTGTGTTTCGTTTGCCCCAAAAAGAAGCTAGGTTCAAGGCATTCAACACCTGCATACCTCACATCTGTGTCTTCCTGCAATTCTACCTCCTAGCCTTCTTCTCCTTCTTCACACACAGGTTTGGTTCTCATATTCCCCCTTATATCCATATCCTCTTTTCTAGCATATATGTGCTGGTCCCTCCATTTCTCAATCCACTTGTCTATGGTGTAAAGACCAAGGAGATCCGCATTCATGTAGTCAAAATGTTCCCTTTGTAAAGTTCACATTTTCAATATATTCTTTCATTCTTCTTTGTAAAGAAATCCATCTTTCAAAATAAAATAAACATCAGATTCCCTGAATTCTTTGATTTTTCACTTAATTTTTTGCTTTAAATTCCTACTCTAGTAGCTTGTTTATATAACAGTGTATTCCATGTTAGTTATTTTTTAATTATTTTATATCCTACCTGAGTACTGAAAGAGAGAAATGTGGTGAGAAGAAAAAAAGGAATATGTATTTTCCTTTTCCATATTTTTTAAGACCCTGCTTGAGTTTCATCCTCTAGAATCCTTCACCAGAAAGATTCATTAATTATGTCTATCTCACATTAAATTTGAAAAACATCTAAAGTCATTGCTCTAGAGTTCCTAGATACTGAAGAAAAGAAAGGAAAAAAAAAAAAAACTTTGTCTCTCTTTGTTCCTGAATCCTAGACATAACAACAAGTAAGGGGAGAATATTATGTTCTTACACAAAATATCTTTGGGAGGCTGATGAAAATGAAATAATAAATTCTAAAATTTTAAAACTATATCTAGAGTCATTCAGGATGCTATAGAAACAAAGTTTATGACAACTCATATGTTCAATTTCCACATCAGTAGTTTTTCAATATCTATACCATTTACTATTGTATTAAATCAACAAATGTTTTCAAATTCCTACAGTATTGAAAATATTTCTCTAGAAAAAGTAATACAGTAGTAATTTCCTCACAGTGGTTATGTTTAATGAGCTAGTGGACTTAAATCCCTGAAACAGAAAAGGGGAGAAAAGAGTAAGGATATGACTGAAATAAGAAATTAGCAAAGAAAATGAACTACCAGAATATAACGGAAGTAGTCAGGAGAACTGATTTTATTCTATTTGTATACTTTTCAATTAGATAGTATGATTCTGGAAGCATACATTATGAGTGCCCAAGACACTAATGACAACCATGCTGAAGTAATGATTTTGGAGAATTAACTAGAGAATATGGATTAAGGGAACTGCACTTTTTTTATTCCAATATGATTTGAATGGAAGGTAAAATTTGGGGCAACAATGAAAATACAAATATGAAGAATATCCTTGAAGAGTGTGTAAAATTGATAAGACTTTATACTGATAGGCAAAATTTGGTAATGCGATAAGTCTGTGAGAAAGTTACTTGTATGTGTGTTTGTTTTCTCTAGGCTCTTAGCAGCACAGTCTTTCAGTAGATATAAACCATGTGCTTTTAAGAAAATCAAGGTTATCAGTGGTCAATGATATGGAGTTGTTCATCTAAGATGAATGACCTGAGAAATTAAGATTAATGGGTTGTTTTTGAAAACTTCTGCAAAAAGGTCATTCTTTTTAAAGATCATGGAAAATATTCACGTGTGCAGATATCCATGCTTTGATTTCTCAAATTCTCCGTTTATGTAAGGTATATTGGACTTCATGGCATGTATCTGGTGGATAATTTTTTCTGTTTGTGGACTGGACCTCATCAGAACCTATGTTAGGATGAAGATTTTATAAATCTAGAGGTTTTCATGAGCATCTTTTGAGACCATTTAAATATCAATACACTTGAGTGATGAAGATGATAGAATTGGACATTAAAATGGTGTTCTTTTACTCAGATACTATACTTTCACTAGGAAAGATATTAAAATAACATAAACAAAATTTCTTATTGTTTTTAGTTAGGGGTCAGCATTAATTTTCTATAAATGATGAAACAATAAATAATTTAGGCTTTGCTGGCCATAAAGCAAAATTTGAGAAAATGATGTAGGTTATTCTTATACTAAAGAGAAAACACATTTCCCGTTAAGTTTCATTGATAAAATTCAAGATCTAATAATATAATGATAATTAAATACAGTATATTTATAATAAAGATTTACACATTGAGAAAAATGGAGGGGTATTTGTGTGTATGTGTGTGTGTCTGTTTGTTTTTTGCTAGGTGAGACTCTAAGCTAGTTCAGGAAATTGAGTGCAAATTTCCATTTCTAAAACCCATTAATAACTATTAAGCCAAAACAGTGGCAGCAGTATTATTTGGATGATTTACTATAGTAGTCCATAATTGGTGAAATTTTAAAATATTTCTAACAATTTATAAATTTAACAGTCCAAGGAAAGTATGTGGGAATATAGGTTATTACTTGAGAGTGTATGAGAAACCAAAAAATATTTGGCCAACTTCATTTAACAGTACTTTAGTAAATATCAAGTCATGAGTTCAGATTATTCAATAACTACAGGCTTTGAATTATCCAGACAAGTTCCAAACTGAAGACTATAAAATGAATAAAAACAAAGAATGTTAATGCAAAGACAAGCAGCAGGACTCCCCACATTCTTATACATTTAGTCCTGTGTAATCATGAAGTAAATGGTGAACATAAACTTCCTTGAAAAAATAAAATAAACTTTGTAAAGAGTTCTTATAAATGATTTATAGAAATAAGAACATTAACCTCCATAAATATTAAATCCATTCACTGATGACTAAAATAAATAGTTTGTCTGAACTCTTAACAATACTGGTTACATCAAATATTTTAACCTTTCATAGACCCATGAAGGAAAGGTGATTTTCCTTTTAATATGCACTTAATGGAAAGTAAAATATTTTTTCTGCCATAATATTTGCACATTATTTCTGTGAAATACATTTGTATATCCTTTGTACAATATTTTCTAATTATGTCCATCTTTTCCTTCTTGAACCTAAAATTTGATGAATATTGAAGTAATTATGTTCAAGATCTTTACTCCTCAGATTTCCCAAAAGACATATAAATGAGTCCCTGACATCTCTTAGTAGGAGTGATTTCATACAAACAATGGAGCTTTATTACTAGTGATTATTGAACCACTTGGGATGAGAGTTTATTCTTCTCACTCTTGGCATTGGCTGTGGGGTGAAGGATCCATAATGTACTAATCTTCTAAGGTTTTGTAGGTGAATCATTTATGAAGTACAGCTTACAACTTTTACCTCATCTCTACCTTTCTTCTTCTTGGGAGAAGAGTTGTGCAGCTGCTACTAGCAAACTCTCATCTTTTCTGTGGGAAGCTCTCCCAAAATCATTACTACCCTCACCTGATGGTTAAATTGGCCTCATTCTGTGGTTCTGATAGCAAGCCCATTTGCCTTTCCTAATAAACTATGTTCTGACATTTAAAAATTATTAAAAATACAGTGGCTATTTGGTCCTACAATCACCATTTCTATGTATAATTTATAAAATTATTCAGAACTGAAGGCAGAAAGCCAGTAACTATTTCTCAGGTCTCCTCACAGACTCTCCATCAAAATCTAGATATCACTGAAGAAAACCTATCAGAACAAAAACACTTGGAGTGATTCACTCATATACAATGATTGAAATGATATTCTTAAATTTTTTTATTAAAAGCTCTCAATTCAAGAAGTCAAATTGAAAATGAATGGTAGGATGAGGTACTAATAAATACCTACCCACCATAGTCTGAGATTCTATGTCATTTAGGTGATAATTCTCAAAAGAATATAGGACAGCAGCAGAGAATAGCAACTATACTAATCCTGTGTGCAAGGCTGAGGCTGCCATTCCCAGAACCAGTTGTAAAAGTGTTATTCATAGCGGACCCAATTTTTAAAAATGAAATATTCTAATGAGGATATCAATGAAGTTAATTCAATAAATTGATAAGATAATTTGGCAAGATTGTAAGATATAAGGTTCATATATGAATTACTTTCAATTCAACACATTAATAATTAGGAACTTTAAAAAAGATTGAATTCCCATTGAGTGTAAACCCACAGCTGCTTTGGAAAGATTTATTTTTCCAATATAATGGGAAAAAAAAGTATTTTAAACTGCAAATACTTACAAAACACTGTTAAGAGAAGTTAGGCAGTACTAAAGAAAAAGATGGCTATTTGCAAGAAAGTTAAGGAAGTGATCAAATTATAACAGAGGGTATGTCAATAGAAGCCAAGATCTCTTTGGAAGGGGCACTCTCTGGCCAAATTAAAGCCAATTTGGTCATCAAAATAATTAAGAGGAACTCAAATCCATCAAAGAATATCAGAATTCATGAGTCCCTATGGATATGAAGGACACCAAAAACAAAAGGTTGAAGGGAAATTGCTCCTTTTAATATAATTCCAAATAATAAAAATGGAAAGAAGTTGGAAGTAGAAATTCACCAATAGAATGATAAAACTAATGGGTGAAATTTTGAGGACAGAATGGTTATTTACACAGTCTAAGAATACTGCACTACAAATTATAAAGTACAAGAGAAGAGCAGCTCAAAAATGAAGAAATTTGTCTGTCATCCCATTTACCATGTAATCAAAACTAAAATCATTACAATTAGTATAAAGAGGTATCATAATATTCGAGGTATAGTGAATATAGAAAGAAACCTCATTATTCCACACAAACACAAAAGAAAACAAATTATGTGAATCTAATCATCAGGAAACCTCAGAAACCCTAATGAAATTCATTCTAGAAAATAAAATCAAGAAAGAAAAATAACAAAACAGGGAATAAACTGTGGCAAATTAAAGAATCTAAAGTGACATAAAGTTAAATCCTTTGCATGATTCTGGAATTCACTCTGGATATTAAAAATGAGGTTAAAAGTACTTATTGAAACAGCAAAACTGCTGCTTAATTTTGAATATGACCTGTAGATTAAGTTATTATTTTATTCAATTTATTGAATAATTTCTTAAACTTAATCATAATATTGTGGTTATGGACTAGACTATTTAACACCTTAGGAATTCCACACTGAAATACTTAGGTATAAATTGATTCTCTATCTCCTTCATACTATACACAGTTCAGAAAATATATCTTTCTCTTGTATCTATCTGTCAGTCTATCTATCATCTGACATTTATAGCTCCTATCATATATCTGTCTGACTCTCTCTTCACCTATTCACATCAATCTATCTATATTTATTATCTATGTTATCCATGAGAAAGTAAAATGGGAGCAAAACATAATTGTGTGCATGTGCAAATTTTATGAGTGTTTCTTATACTTCTTCTTCACACATAGGTTTGGATCTCATATTCCCCCTTATATCCATATCCTCTTTTCTAGCATTTGCATGCTGGTTCCTCCATTTCTCAGTCCATGTGTTTATGGTGTAAAGACCAAGCAGATCCCCATTCATATGGTCAAAATATTCTGTTTTTATAATTCATATTGATTAATATTTTTGTGCATTCTTTCTTTTTGAACAGTAGCCATCTTTCACAATATAACAAACATTGCATTACTTGGGTTCTTTGATTTTTCATTTAATTTTTTTAAAATTTACTAGCATAGTAGTCTTGTTTCATGTTAGCTATCCTTCAAGTTGTTTATATTCTACATGAGTACTGGAAGATAGAAATGTAGAGAGAACAAAAAAGTGAATATATATATATATTTTACTGTATTTTTGAAGACTCTGCTTGAGTTTTCTTCTCTAGAAATCTTCAGAAATATTCATTAATTACATATAGCTCACACTGATGTTTAATACATCCATGGCTCATTGCTCTGAATTGTCTAAGTGCTGAAGAAAGAAAAGTTGTTGATCCCCTTTTTCTGTATCATCCTAGTCAGAACACCAGTTAAGGATGAGTATATTATGTTCCTATGCACAAGCCTTTATGGAGGCTGATGAAATAATAAAACCTAAAAATTTAAATATTTCCATAGTCATGCATGAAGTTACAGACACAAAGTTCTTCACAACTCAGGTGTTCAATCTTCACATCGAAAATTTTCCACAACCTACACCATTTACTATCTATTAATTCAACAACTGTTTTCAAGGTCGTACAGTATAATATTTCTCTAGAGAAAATAGTACAGTAATAATTTCCTGACAAAGTTTGTGTTTCATGGGCTTGTGGAGAAAAAGAGAGTAAGGATGTGTTTGATATATGAAATTAAGAAAGAGAATGAACCACTGGAGTGCAGCTGAATGTAGTCAGAAGAATTGCTTTTGTTCTGTTTGTACAGTTTTCAGTTAGATGGCATGATTATGAAAGCATAAATTATAAGTTGTCAGGGCACTAATGACAAGCACACAGAGGCAGATGATTTCAGAGATTTAACTAGGAAAGGTGGGTTAAGGGAACTGAACATTTCTTCCAGTGTAGTTTGTAGGCAGAATAAAATTTGGGGAGATAAGGAAAACCCAAATGTCAAGAATATCCTTGAAGGATGTGCAAAGTTGATAAAACTTTATACTGGCAGGCAAGATTAGTTAATACAACAAGTTTTTCTGTATGAAAGTTACTGTGTGTGTTTGTGTGTATGTGTGTTTTCTCTTGGGCTTCAACAGCACACTTTCAGTAGATAAAAACCTTTTTTTTCCATTTTTTATTTATCGTTTTTTTTTAAGATTTATTTATTTATTTATTTCTCTCCCCTTCTTCCCCCATCCTGGTTGTCTGTTCTCTGTGTCTATTTGCTGCATCTTCTTTGTCCGCTTCTGTTGTCAGCAGCAAGGGAATCTGTGTTTCTTTTTGTTGCATCATCGTATGTCAGCTCCCCGTGTGTGCGGCACCATTCCTGGGCAGGCTGCACTTTCTGTCACGCTGGGAGGCTCTCCTTACGGGGCGCACTCCTTGCACGTGGGGGTCCCCTATGCAGGGGACACCCCGTATTGCATGGCAGTCCTTGCACACATCAGCATTGCACATGGGCCAGCTCCACACAGGTCAAGGAGGCCCAGGGTTTGAACCACGAACCTCCCATGTGGTAGACGGACTCCCTAACCACTGGGCCAAGTCTGCCGCCATCTTTTTTTAAAAAGATACATAGATCACACAAAATGTTACATTAAAAAAATATAAGAAGCTCCCATATACCCTACTCCCTGCACCCACCACTCCTCCCTCATTGACAACTTCTTTCATTAGTACAGTACATTCATTGCATTTGATGGGTAGATTTGGAGCACTGCTACACATCGCCATCCCACGGTCCTCAGGATGGAGGAATAACATACGGATTAGAGTGGACTTACTGGCATTCTACTACAGAATTGTGGTGACTCCAGCAATGAAAGAAATTATATCATTGATGTGGACACACTGGCCACAGAAGTTGCTGAAGGCAGGGATAGGGAATAAGAGGTGTGATATTGGGGCATTTTTGAGACTTTGGGAGTTGCCCTCAGTGATATTGCAGGGATAGATTCAGGACTTATATATCCTGCCATAACCCACTAAATGGACTGGAAGAGAGTGTAAACTAAAACATAAACCAAAACCATGTCCTTTTAAGTGAGTTAAGGTTATTATATCATGAATGATATAGAGTAGTTCATTCATCTAAGATTAATGACTAGACACATTAAAGTTAATGGACTGTTCTCAAAAACTTCAGTACATATTTATCTTTTTAAAATGTAATGGAACATATTCACATGTGTGCAGACGCCTATGGCTTGGGTCTGGACCTCATCAGTTACCTACATCAGGATGAACATTTTAGAAATCTAGAGGCTGTCATGGGCACTTTTTGAGATCATTTTAAGTATCAATACTCATGAGTGATGAAGTTTATTGAGTTGGATTTTAAAATTGGTGTTTATAAATAAATAACTGTGCAATAATAGCCAGAAATAGCAGCTATATACAGCAGGGAATACAGAGAAAGATGGAGAGGGGAAGAATTTTCTTGTTTATCTGTCTTTTCTTCATTATTATTATTGAAATAATGAAAATGCTCTAATAGTGCTTGAAATGATGAATGTACAACTATATGATTATACCAAATACCATTGGTTATATACTTTGGTTGAATTTATGCTTTATTAATATGTATCAATAAAATTGACTTTTAAAAAAATGGTGCTGTTTTACTTAAATAAGGTAATTTCTTTAGGAATGATATTAAATGGCAGAAGACATAATTTCTTATTGCTTTAATTTAGGGGATAGTAATAATTTTCTGTAAAAAGCCAAAGAATAACTAATTTAGGCTTTGATGGAGATGAAGCAAAATTTGAGAATATTATGTAGGTATTTATATAATAAAGAGAAAACACATTTGCATAAAATTGTCATTGATGAAATTTAAAAACTAATAATGGTAATAGTTAAGTGCAGTATATTTATAATACAGATCTACTCGTTGAGAAAAATGGAGGTTTTTGTTGTTGTTGCTTAGGTGAAGCTCAAAGCTAGTTCAGGAAATTGACTGCAAATTTCCATTTCTAAAAACCATTAATAGCTATTAGGCCACAAACAGTGGCAGCGGTATCATTTGACTTACTTGCTCCAGTTCTTGTATTTGATGAAGTTTTAAAGTATTTCTAACTATTTCTAGTTCTAACAGACCAAGGAAAATAACTGGGAATATGGATATTACTTGTGCAAAAAGAGAATGTAAAACCAGAAAATATTGACCAACTTCATTTAACAATAGTTTAGCAAATACCAGGTCATCAGTCCAGATTGTTCAATAATTGTAGCCTTCAAGTTTTCCAGGCAAGTTCCAAGCTGAAGAATACTAATGGAATAGAGAACCAAGTAAGTCGAGTCTAGGACATGTGGCAGAACTCCCCACACTCTTACAGGCTTAGACCTGGACAATAATGGAGTAAATGGTGAACATAAACTTCCTTGGAAAAATAAAATAGATGTTTTACAGAATTCTTATTAATGACTTTTAGAAATCTGAAAATTAACTTCCACAAGAATTGTAACAATTAAAAAATGGCTAAAAGAATTTGTTTGCTCAAACTCTTAAAAACACTGCTTATAATGAAAAATTTTAACCTTTGAAAGACAAATGGAAACAATGTGGTTTTCATTATAATGTACATTTAAAAGAGAATGAAATATTTTTCTGCCATGGCATTTATACATAATTTCTGTGGAAAACATTTGTGTTTCCTTTGCAGAATATTTTCTAATCTGTGTCCATCTATTCATTCTTGAGCTTAAAATTTGATAAGTAAAATCTGAACTAACTATGTTCCAGATCTTTACTCCTCAGAAATCTCAAAAGAGAAATATTTGGGTGCCACTTATCTGATGAGGGCTTAATATCCAGCATATATTAAGAAATCCTATAGCTAAAAAATAAAAAGGTGAACAGTCCATTTTAAAAATGGTCAAGAGATCTGAATGGGCACTTCTCCGAAGAGGAAATACAAATGGCTAAAAATCACATGAAAAGATGCTCAACATCACTAGCTATTTGGGAAATGCAAATCAAAACTACAATGAGATATCATCTTAGACCTGTTAGACGTGTGGCTTAAAAAAAAAAAAGACAACTACAGGAGTTGTAGAGGATGTGGAGAAAAGGAAATCTTCATCTACTGCTGGTGGGTATGTATAAAGGTGCAATCATTTTGGAGGACAGAGTAGGTTTCTCAGGAAGCTAATTATAGAATAGCAGTATGATCCAACAACCCCACTGCTGTGCATGTACCTAGAAGAACTGAAATCAGGGACACAAACAAATAAATGCACACCAATGATACTGGCAGTGTTAATCACTATTGTCAAAAGTTGGAAGCAACCCAAGTGTCCATCAACAGATGAATGGATAAGTAAAATGTGGTCTATAGATACACTGTGATATTACTCAGATGGAAAAAGGTATGGAGTACTGACACACACAATAACATGGATGAATCTTGAAGACTTTAGGTTGAGTGAAGTAAGCCAGTCACTAAATGACAAGTATTGTATGACTTCACTAATATGACCTAAGAATATTGAGCAGACTCACATAATTGTTCTGTGCCTTTTATTTGAACCAACATTTAGCACTACACCCATTAAATATATGTCCCAGAGACTTAAATCTTCTATTTATTCATATGCCAGTTAGGCCCTAATACTCAGCAGAGTTGCAGCCAACATCTACTCTCTAATTTATTGGTCTCACCCAGGAAAATCAACAATAGGATCATGATGGTCAATGTACATCCCAAAAAACAGTATCTAAACTGTAAGCAAGACAACTCCATCTATCTTCCCCATTGGATCTAAGATCTCTCTCAATTGGTAGCAGAGTGAGCATCACCATCCCTAAAATGTCAAAACTGATGAATGAACAAATATAAGGAAGGAATGCAAATATGGACCGAAGTAAACTATTGTTATTCTAGCATTGGAAGAACTTATAACATTAATGTAAGTAGTTTCTGAGGGGAGAGTGAGGGAAGAATTGGGGCATTTTGAAGACATTGGGATTGTTTTGCAAATATTGCAATGATGTTTTGCAAATATTGCAATGATGGAAACAGCACATTTTATATATATATATATATATAATATATTATATTGCGACGGCTTGCTCGGTCGGTAGAGGTGGGGTCTGGCTGCGTACGAGGGGTCGGTCCAGCTCTGGACGAGGGGTCGGTCCCGCTTGGGACGAGGGGTCGGTCCCACCTGGGACGAGGGATCGGTCCGGCAGCAGACGAGGGATCGGTCTCACAAGGGGTTGCGCGGTTCGGCTGACGGGGTCGCCCGGCGAAGCCGGCGACGAAGGGGTCGCCCGGCGAAACCGGCAACGAAGGGGTCGCCCGGAGAAGCAGGCGACGAACTGGGGACAAGGGAGGCCAGGCCCTTGTCGGGGGCTCTCAGGACTGGAGGGTGCACGGCAGAAGAACTACCGCGGAGACAAGGTAAACACGCAAGTCCACTTTACTGAGGGAGAGGCAACAGTTTTATAGGGGCTGGGGAAGGCTGATTGGTCGAAGCCACGCCCTGTTCTGATTGGTTGCCGGCGAAAGGTCAGTGGGCGGTACTGGACGGGGGAGGGGTGGTGGTTAGGGATTGGCTGTCGCTGTTGCTGGGGGAAGGGGCAGGGTTTAGGGATTGGTGGCTGCTGTTGCTGGGGTGGAGGGCAGACTTGAGTTTCCCGCCCACGCCTGGCTATTGCTGCTGTCAGGGGAAGGGAAAAGGGCGGGCTGGATTTTTCCGCCCACGCCTGGCTGTTGCTGCTGTCGGGGGAGGGGAAAAGGGCAGACTGGAATTTTCTGCCCTGCGCCTGCGCAGGGAGAAGGAAGAAGAAGGGTGCCGCCCCACAAGGCATCGGGTGGCGCCATCTGGGAGGAGGGGTGGCCGCGGAAGCATGGCTGCCGAGAAGGGGAGACCCGAGGGCACTCTGTGCCCATGCCGAGCTTCCTTCAGGGGTGGCGGTGGGCCCGAACAACCACCCTATTATGGGGGCAGCGGAATTAGGCCTACCGCGGCCGCTCCCCTGCCAGGCCAGCAAACCACACTTCAGCCCGAGGGGTGACCGCATTTCCCCCTTCTTTTCAAATAAGGGCCAGGATGGCAGCAGCAACAAGTAGCCGAGGCCCAAGAGGCAGTAAGCAATGAGGGAAGTGGGGCTGAAGAGGGAGGTGAGTATGATGGGGATACAAATGTACAATTTGGGGGGCAGTATCTTGCCGTTGCAAGCAAGGGTGGCCAATGTCCAATTCTTGTTGATCTCGGTGGCTATAAGGTCCATCTGCTTGTTAAAAGTCCAGGATGACAGCGCGTTACAGGTAGTTGATCTCTTCTTGGCGGCGAAGAGCGGTAGAGGCAGACTGTGTGATGGTCTGGAGGATCGCAGCGGTGAGGACAAGTCGCGTCAGGGCACCAGCGACGGTGGTGGCGGCAGCGTCGGGAGTGGTGGAGACGTAGGCGAGGACAATAAGAAGGCCAAAGTCTTCACGGGTGCGAGAGAGGCCGATGTTAATGGGGCGGGCCGACATGGGGCGGCCCAATCTGCAACGCAGTAGGGGTTCAAGCGAAAAAAGGAGGGAGGCGGGGGACGAGAAAGGACGCTTTGGATGGCTGAGAAGAGGAGTGAGGTCGAGACAGGAGGAAGCTCCGCAGAAGTATGGGGAGCTGTTAAAAGCAGAAACGTTTTTAGATGCTAGAAAGCAGGCCGCAGGCCGGGGGAAGCAGGTTGCGGGCCGTTTCACGGGGCTGGAGCTGCTTGAGAGTGATGGCGGCATGGGGGGCCTTGGTTACAATCTTCTGGGGTGGTAGTGGCTAGACAGATGGCGGAAAATATTATCAAGAAAGCAAAGGTTATGAGGAAGAAATAGAGTATTAAAGGCTGTGGGGGAAGTGAGAAGATCATTTAGAGGATAGGGTTGAGAATGGTATGTTTAAGACAGAAGCTTTGTGGTTTGTAGGAGACTGCTTTATAAACGAAGGAGAATGAGGGCAGTAAATATAGTAACGATAGATAGGAAGATGACAGTGAGGAGGAGTCTTTGTTTAAGGTTCCAATCGTCCGGCGCAACAGTGGCTAGGCCGATAGCGAGGGGTGTTGCTAAATAGACAATGGCTGCAAAGACAAAATCATCTTCTGTTTCCTCAAAAATAACTTTTCTTTAAATACTTAGTAGCATGCAATATTAGAAACCGTTTCCTAAAAGCAAGTTGGCAGGGGAGCTTGGTTGCTGTTAATCTTTCCTGTTATAAAATTACCTTTTATTATTATTATCATCAATTCAGTTTTATATATATATATTTAAGAATGACCTTTTGGAATTAGCCATTTAATACCTTAATGTAAACTATTGAAGATAAATTTTATCTCTACAGAGCACATTCCCTTACGTAAAGTTATCACAATACCTTTTACACTTGCCGCATGCAAATTAAATTTCAAAGAGTTTATGAAAAATTAGCGATCTTACTTTAGGACAAAATACGTCTTTTTGCAAAACTTATTACATTTCCGTTAGCATTTTTACAAACTTTTAACCTTTTTAATATTCATATAAGTTTTACATTCTTTATATTATCCTGTGAAGAAAAATAAGTTATTCATTTTAATCTAGGCAAGAACAACTTTTTATGAAGACGTACAGTTAATTTTGTTAATTAAGACTTACAATTTTTTTAAAAAATTGTAGATATCTTATTAACATTTAAACTTATGTATTAATATAATAAACTTAAGTATTAATATAAGCGCTTATTTAATTTTTGGCCATTTGAATAGAGCTCTTTTAAAGATTTCTAGTAATTTATATTTACCATCCGGAGGTATCACAATATATGTTGACATTGAACGAACAGACAGACAAACACAGAACAATTACAACACATTAACAGAAATATATTATTTATTTATAGTTGACTCATAATTCTTGCTTTCTTGGTATAGCTGCTTTTAAATCCTTTTTTATATAGCATATCATAGATTATACCCTTCAAGATTTCTTCTGGACTTCATGTTGCCTGTAATAAGCCAGGAGGGAATCTTTTACCTTCCTGCTCCACAGCAAAAGTGACCCTATCTATAAGGCGAGTATAGGTGTCTGGGTCCCAAAGCTGACACATGGTAAGCCACGGATTAAAGGGGAGAAGAAGGTCCCAATATACTTGGAGCTGTTTCAAAGAGATCTTACACCGGTGAGTGTCTAGGAGACCGGCGAGAGCCCGAACTTGCTTAGCAGATAGGATGTTACCCATTGCTAATGGCCTTTAGGAGCCGATAAGAAAAGGGGCCCTTACCTTGAGAGCGCGGCGATGGGAGCCGAGGTGCGCAGTGAGACGAGGGGTCGGAGCCGGTGGGGCTCCGACGGTGGTCGCGGGCCAAGAGAAGGCCCCGACGAGGGGAGGGCGGGACGACGAGCAGTGGAGCAAGGCAAAGGGGAGCAAGCGTGGAGGGGAGGAGGCAGAGGTGAAGGCAGGGGTGGAGGTGCTCAGGCACGCGCTCCTGAGAGTTTTATTGGCGCCTCTTAATCATAGCGGGTCGGTATAAGCCCCCGACATGGAAGGAGAAAGCCATCCAGCGATTCTCCCAGACCGCCGTGGATCGTATGAGGTAGCCAAGGCTCAGGTAGCAGCAATGTTGCACAAGAGAAGTCCCAAGGTGAGAAGAGAGGAGGGGGTAGGGCTGTGGTAGGATTACTTCAGACATGCAAGCGCACGCTCCCGAGAAATCCAAGGCTCCTCTTAATCATAGCGGGTCGGTATAAGCCCCCGACATGGAAGGAGAAAGCCATCCAGCGATTCTCCCAGACCGCCGTGGATCGTATGAGGTAGCCAAGGCTCAGGTAGCAGCAATGTTGCACGAGAGACGTCCCAAGGTGAGAAGAGAGGAGGGGGGGGGCCGCCAGGTTATGGAGTGAGGCTGTGGTGGGGTTGCCTTGCCCCACGTTGGGCGCCAACTGCGATGGCTTGCTCGGTTGGTAGAGGTGGGGTCTGGCTGCGGACGAGGGGTCGGTCCAGCTCTGGACGAGGGGTCGGTCCCGCTTGGGACGAGGGGTCGGTCCCACCTGGGACGAGGGATCGGTCCGGCAGCAGACGAGGGATCGGTCTCACAAGGGGTTGCGCGGTTCGGCTGACGGGGTCGCCCGGCGAAGCCGGCGACGAAGGGGTCGCCCGGAGAAGCAGGCGACGAACTGGGGACAAGGGAGGCCAGGCCCTTGTCGGGGGCTCTCAGGACTGGAGGGTGCACGGCAGAAGAACTACCGCGGAGACAAGGTAAACACGCAAGTCCACTTTACTGAGGGAGAGGCAACAGTTTTATAGGGGCTGGGGAAGGCTGATTGGTCGAAGCCACGCCCTGTTCTGATTGGTTGCCGGCGAAAGGTCAGTGGGCGGTACTGGACGGGGGAGGGGTGGTGGTTAGGGATTGGCTGTCGCTGTTGCTGGGGGAAGGGGCAGGGTTTAGGGATTGGTGGCTGCTGTTGCTGGGGTGGAGGGCAGACTTGAGTTTCCCGCCCACGCCTGGCTATTGCTGCTGTCAGGGGAAGGGAAAAGGGCGGGCTGGATTTTTCCGCCCACGCCTGGCTGTTGCTGCTGTCGGGGGAGGGGAAAAGGGCAGACTGGAATTTTCTGCCCTGCGCCTGCGCAGGGAGAAGGAAGAAGAAGGGTGCCGCCCCACAAGGCATCGGGTGGCGCCATCTGGGAGGAGGGGTGGCCGCGGAAGCATGGCTGCCGAGAAGGGGAGACCCGAGGGCACTCTGTGCCCATGCCGAGCTTCCTTCAGGGGTGGCGGTGGGCCCGAACAACCACCCTATTATGGGGGCAGCGGAATTAGGCCTACCGCGGCCGCTCCCCTGCCAGGCCAGCAAACCACACTTCAACCCGAGGGGTGACCGCATTATATAATGTGCTGTTTACATCATATAATGTACATCATATAATGTATATAAAATACATTATATATATAATGTATTTTGTATATTTTGTCACAACCTGTAAAATTGTGCAGTGAAAAGTGTAAATGATAATAGAAACTATAGGCAATTGTTAGAGGCAATGTTCCAATATCTATTCATCTATTGTAACAAATGCACCACACTAAGGAATGTTGTGGTTGGTGGGGGATTTGTGGGAGGAGGAGTAGTAATGTATATGGTATGTTTATTTAAAAATAAAGGAAAAAAATTCCAGAGATTTTTCACTGAGTTACTGCATATGTTTTGTAGGAATGATTTCAGACAAACAATGGAGTTTTATTGCTAGTGATTATTTGACCCAGTTGTGGTAAGAGTTGATTCTTCTCACTCTTGGTATTGTCTTTGGTGCAAACAATCCAAAAGTATTAGTTCTTCTGATATTTTATAAGTGCTTCATCTAGATACTCCATTTAGGAAGAATGCATACAACTTTTAGCTCATCTCTAACTTTCTTCTTCTTGGGAGAAGAGCTGTGCAGCTGCTACCGGCAAACCCTCATCTCTTCTGTGGGAAGCTCTTCCCGTATCAGTATTACCCTCAAGTGATGGTGAAATTGGCCTCAATCTAGGGTTCTGATAGCAAGCCCATTTGACTTTTCTAATAAACCTTACATTTAAACAATTTGAAAATTATAGTGGCTATTTGGTCCTACAAATACAGTTTCTATGTACAATTTATAGAATTGTTCAGAACCCAAGGCAGAACGCCAGTAACTATTCCTCAGATGTCCATACAGACTTTCAATCAAAGTCTAGAAGTCACTGAAGAAAGTATATTAGAACAAAAAATTTTAATTCAAGAACAAAAAGTATATTAGAACAAAAAAGCTTGGAGCTATTCACTCATACACAATCACTGAAAATATATTTTGAAAAAAAAAGTTTTAAAAGCTTTTAATTCAAGAAGTCAAACTGCAAATGGATGGTAAAATGAGGTACTAATAATTACCTACCCACCATAGTCTGCAGTTCCATGTCACTTAGGTTATTACTCTCGAAAGAATAAAGGACTGGGGGAGAGAAGAGTAACTGTACTCATCCTATGTGAAAGGCTGAAGCTGTCATTCCCAGAAACTTTATTTGTAGTTACACAGTGTTTAAAACCGAAAGATTCTAATGAGTATAACAATAAAGTGAATACAATAAATTGATGAGAGAACTTAACAATTTAAGATATAAGGTCTATATATAGTATTTGTAATTCACAAAGTATAAAATAATAATTAGGAAATAACATAAAACATTGATTTTTCATTGAATGCAAACACACAAGTCACTTAAGATAGATTTATTTTTTCAATAATATGAAAAAGAAGGATTCTATATTGCAAATACTGGAAAAAACACTGTTAAGTGAAGTTAGGCAAGTACTAATGAAATAGAGAACTATGTGAGGGAAAGTATGGAAGTGTTCATAGTATAACTGAGGATATGTCAAAAGAAACCAAGATTTAATTGGAAGGTACTACTCTGTGGTCTAATTAAAGGCATTTTGACTATCAAAATAATTAGGGGGAAATTGAACTAATCAAAGAAAATCAGAATCCCTGAGTCCCTACAGATATGAAACTCATGGAAAATAAAGTGTTGAGGAGAAAATACGTCCTTTTAATATAATTCCAAAGGATAAGTATACAAGGAATGAAGTGTGTAGAAATTCATCAGTAGAATGCTAAAATTAATAGGTGAATGTTTGAGAAAAGAATAGTTATTTACACAGTCTCAAAATATTGCACTACAGATTATGAGTTACAAACAGCAAAAGAGAATCTGAAAAATGAAGACATTTGGACGCCATCCCTTTAACCAAGTAATCAAAACTAAAATCATTGCAGTTAATATAGCCAGGTAATACAGTATTCTGAGTATGCTGAATATAGAAAGAAACCTTATTATTACATGCACACACAAGAAAATGAATTATGTGAATCTAATCATCAGGAAACTTTAAGAATCCCTAATGATGAACACCCTGGAAAATAAGAACAAGAAAGAAAAAGAACAGAACAGAGAATGAACTGTGGCAGATGAAGGAGTTTAAAGTGACATGAAAGTGAAAACCACTGCCTGATCCTAGAATTCACTCTGGACATTAAAAAAAGAAGCTAAAAGTACTATTGAAACAATAAAATTGCTATCTAACGTTCAAAATGTACTGTGGTTTAGGTTATAGTATTATTCCGCTCTAATTTCTTAAACTTAATGATAATATTGTGGTTACAGACTAGATTGTTCTACACTTTAGTAATAGTACAATGAAATATTTAGGTATAAAGTGGTTCCCTCTCTTTCACACTATATAAAATTCAGAAAATACATCTACCTTTTTGTGTTATCTATCTACATATCTATCCACTGATCTATCAATAGATCAATCTATCCTATCCTATAATATATTGGTCTGACTATCTGTTTACTAATTTAAATCAACTGATCTATGATTATTATCTATGTCACCCAGGATAAAGTAAAATGGGAGCAAAATATAAATAATTGTGTGCAAATTTTATAAGAGAGTTACTTGTACTATTTCTTGCAAAGTTCTGTAGGTTTAAAATTATATGTGGGAACAGATGTAGCTAAGTAGTTGAGCACCTGTTTCCCATGCACAAGTTTCTGGATTTGATCCCTGGTACCTCCTTTAAAAAATCATATGAATATAAAATTTTTAAAAGGTAATTGCTTCTGAATGATTCCCAGTTCTGAAAGTACACTGCCCTACACTCACTCAATCAATTCAGAAATTCAGTCCTTTGCTTGAAATTGGCCTCAATTTCTCAATTTTTACCTTGAGCTATAAGCTCAAACCATGGGTTTATGCCCATCCCCCAGGGCAAAAATCCTCTTTATCCCAACCTCAAACCTCAACCTTGAACCCCGAACCCCGTGGTCACACAGAAGGAGGAGAAAAACTCTGAGAGTGAGAGAGTTCTGGTGAAGGGTGCAGAGGAGTCCTATGAGTACAGGTTCAATTGTCTGGACCCCCCTTTTTGAGGTTTGAGGAGCATATCCTTTGGATTGAGGTGAAACCAGGAAGAGGGGAGAGACCCCAGAGGTGAATCTGTGGAGGCAGCAAAATTTACCTGATCTCTGCAGGCTACACCTGGGAGAAGGCGGAGCCAGGCAATTAACTAATCCTGTGCAACACACCTAAGGGAGGCGGATAGTAGGAAGGGTTTGGTAGGTTTCCAAGAGCATATTTAGGGTTCCTGGGAAGGTGGTAGTGCACTCTCTCAAAGAGACTGAGAGTCATTATTTTCTCTGGCGATTTGGTTCACCAGAGTCCCATTTGAATTTCAGAGCAGAGGGGTGTCCTGCTGCCTTGGGAGGGAGGGAAATAAGAAAGGGAGAAAGGGGGAAGGGGGAATTCCCAATCAGTTTATTCAGTTGCAAAGAGTCTAAAAAAGTTGCAAAAAAGGGGGACTTTTTTTGAGGAGCAGGTTGACCCGGAAGGAGGGTTTATTTCAATAGAGGAGTTTCAGCCTTGAATGTGCAAGATCCCTGGCTCAGTTCACAGCTCCTCTTACAGTGATCCACTGGGATATTAACTAATACTTTGAGACAGGGAAAGCATAGATAATATCCTTGTATTAGCTTCCCTTGGGTCTCTTACTTTCCCTAAATAACAGCTTAAGAGGGAAATCTGTTTTTTTTTTTTTTTTTTTTATTGTTTGGTTGACTCCCTGCTTAGGGCTTTGTGTTGTATGTTTTTGTTTTTTTTTTCCCCTTGTTATCTCATCTTTCCTTCCTCTTTATTCCCCTCACCTTGTTTTTTTTTACTTCTTTCTTTTTTTTTCCTTTTTCAGTTAGGTGCTGCTGGCTTGTTTATTGTTTGCTGTGCTTCCTCATCCTCAACCTTCTCTTTTCTGTGTGTACTAATTTTGGCTATCAAGGCTATCTCTTTTTCTTTCTACATTCCACCTTCTGTTGTTGCTCTTACCTTCCCTCTCTTCGATTAGCCCTCAATTTGTCTGACTTATTACTTCCAACACTTCTATTCTGTTTTGTACTTTTATTAGCTCTTTATCTTATTGTCTTCTCTTTCCTTTATCCCTCTCTCCTGATCATGCTAACCTTTTAATTCATACTGTATTCTTCTCCATAGTCAGTTTCCCTTTTCATTGTAGGTACTCCACTTTCTTATTCCTGTAACTATACACTTTTACATGAGTTTAATATTTCTTCTTCTAGATCTGATACAGTTCTTCAGCTAACATTTACTACCAATACTACTATTATACTTTCTCTTTCCTTACCTCTTTTGCTTTCCCTGACCCTAAATTTTTCCTTCAAGGTAACTCAGATAACAACAACATAATAGAATAAGAAGAACAAAGTATCAAAGGAAAATTAACACACACACAAAAACAGCACCTCAAACAAATCCATGACTAGAGGGAGAAGCTAATCAACTGAACAAACCCATGAAGATAAAATGATGACTAGAAGAAAAAAAAAAGCATAAATCAAGCCAATGATCAGGAAGATATGGCCCAGTCTAATAAATTAAAACCCAGGAAGAGGAGCAGAACATAGAACATCTAATTAAAGCTCTCCAATCAAATATCATGGGCCAACTTCATGAAGTGAAGGAAGAGATTAAGGATATTAAGAAAACACTTGGAGAGCATACCAAAGAAATTGTAAACATACACAAAAAGATAATAGATATGAAGGTGATGAATGGCAGTAGTCAAGGAATCAAAAATACACTCTCAGCAAATAACAGCAGACTTGAACAGGCAGGGGAAGCAATTAGTGATGTGGAAGACAGTACACCAAAATCAAACAGATTGCAGAATTGATAGATAAAAATAAAAATCCAGCAGGGACGTAAGTATTTGAATGAAAACAAAATGCACAAACATACATATTTTCGGTATCCCAGAAGGAGAAGAAAAAGGAAAGAGGGCAGAAGGGATTTTGGAGGAAATAATGGCTGAAAACTTCCCAAACCTATTGAAGGAGATGGATATACATGTCCACGTAGTGCAGCACACCCTAAACAATATAAATTCCAAGAGGACTACCCCCAAGACATATACATGTCAAATTATCTTATGCTCAAGACAAAGAGAAAATACTGAAGGCAGCAAGAGAAGAAAACCATCACATATAAGGGAAGCTCAATTAGAGTAAATGCTGATTTCTCATCTGAAACCATGGACGCAAGAAGGCAGTGGTATGACATAGTCAATGTACTGAAGGAAAAAAATTTCCAGCCAAGAATACTCTACCCAACAAAGCGGGCATTCAAAGATGGAAAGTTCAAAATATTCACAGATAAACAGAAACTAAAATAGCATGCAAATAAGACACTTGACTTTCAAGAAATACTAATGTGTGTTCTGTAGGAGGAAAGATAAAAACAGGAGAGAGAGTTGGAAGAGAGTGTAAGAACAATCAAAAAGAAAAAAAAAAGATAAAAACATTTGACATACACAAATCCAAAGAAAATATGGCTAATGTAAGTAATGAGCATAATAACATCGAATGTTAATTGATTAAACTCACCTGTCAAGAGACGTGGATTGGCAGAATGGATAAGGAAATATGACCCAACTATACGCTGTCTATAAGAAACCCACCATAGACCCAGGGATACAAGGAGATTGAAAGTGAATGGCTGTAAAGCAATCTTACAAGCAAACAGTAACAATAAAAGAGCAGGAGTAGCTATACTAATATCAGACAAAACAGGCTTTAAATGCAAAACTATTTTGAGAAAACATAGATCAACACTGCATATTAGTAAAAGGGGTAATCTTTCAAGAACAAGGACAGTCATAAACATTTATGCACCTAATCAGGGAGCCTCAAAATACATGAAACAAACATTGGAAAAAAACTAAGTGGAGGAATAGATGACTCTACAATTATAGGGGTGAACTTTAATACACCATTATCACCATTAGACAGTACCTCTCAACAGAAAATCAATAAAGAAACAAAGACTTTGAATAATATATTAGAGAATCTGGACCTAATAGACATATACAGAATATGACACCCAAATACAGCAGGATATACATTCTTCTCAAGCACACATGTATCATTCTCCAGGAGAGACCACATGACAGGCTCAGAGAAAGTCTCAATGAATTCAGAAAGATTGAAACCATACAAAATAATTTCTCTGATCACAGTGGAATGAAGCTGTAAATCTGCCAGGGCCAGAGAACCAGATTAGGCAACAAGAAAGAGAAGTTAAGCAACACACTCTTAGACAAACAGTGAGTCAAGAAGAAAAATTCAAAGAAATCAGTAACTACCTTCAAACTAATGAAAATGACAACACAACAAATCAAAATGTATGGGATGCAGCAAAAACTATACTGAGAAGGAAATTCATAGCCTTAAATTCATGCATCATAAATACGAAAAAACTAAAATTGAAAACCTAACTGCACACTTGGATGAATTAGTGAAAAAACAACAAACTAACCCCAAATGAAGAAGAAAGAAAGAAAGATAATTAGAGCAGAATTAAATGAAATAGAAAATAAGCACTAGAAAAAATAAACAAAACCAAGAGCTGGTTCTTTGAGAAGATCAATAAAGTGGACAAACCCTTAGCTAGATTAACAAAGAAAAAAGAGAGAAGATGCAAATACACAAAATAAGAAACAAGAAAGAGGATATCACCACTGACCCCATAGAAATAAAGACTATCATAGGAGGATACTTTGAAAAACTATATGCAAACAAGAAGGAAAATTTTGAGGAAATGGACAATTTCCTAGAAAGACATAAGCAGCCTACATTCACAAAAGAATAAATTGATGATTGCAACAAACAAATCGCAAGCAAAGAGATAAAAACAGTCATTAAAAACCTCCCAACTTAAGAGCCTCAGGATTCACAGGTGAATTCTAAAAAATATTCCAGAAAGAATTAACACATATCTTGCTTAAAATCTTCCCAAAAATGAAACAGAAGGAACATTGCATAACTCATTCTATGATGCCAACATTACCCTAACACAAAAAAGGAATATTACAGACCAAACACTCTAATGAATCTAGATGCTAAACTCCTCTACAAAATACTTGCTAATCATATTCGACAACACATCAAACAAATTATACACCATGTCCAAGTGGGTTTCATCCCTGGTATGCAAGGATGGTTCAATATAAGAAAATCAATCAATGAAATACACCACATAAAGAGATCGAGAGGAAAAAAATCACATGGTCATATCTATCAATGCAGAAAAAGTATTTGACAAAATGCAGTACACTTTCCTGATAAAAACAATGCAAAAGATAGGAATAGAAGGATACTTTCTGAACATGATCAAAAGTATATATGAAAAACCCACAGCTAACATCATTTACAATGGTGAAATCCTAAAATCCTTTCCTCTAAGCAATGAGACAAGGATGTTCACTATCCCCACTCCGATTTAACATTGTGCTAAAAATACTTGCTTGAGCACTGATGAAAGAAACAGATATAAAAGGCATCCAAATTAGAAAGGAAGAAGTCAAAATTTCATTATTTTCAGATGACATGATCCTGTACATAGAAAACATTGAGAACTCTACACCAAAGTTTGGAGAACTTATAAACGAGTTCAGTAAAATTGCAGGTTATAAGGTCAATGTGAAAAATCAGTAGCATTCCTGTACACCAATAATGAGCAATCTGAGGAAGAAATCAAGATAAAATACCATTTACAATAGTAGATAAAAAAACAAATACCTAGGAGAAAATTTAACTAAAGATGTAAAAGATTCATACACAGAAAACTAAACAACACTGTTAAAGGAAGTCAAAGGAGATAAATAAATGGAAGAATATTACTTGTTCATGGATAAGAAGACTAAATATCATTAAGATGTCTATCCTATTGAAACTGATTTACAGATTTAATGAAATCCCAATAAAAATCAACACACCATTTTTTTTTACTGAACTGGAAAAACTGTGAATATATATTTGGAAGGGAATGAGGCCCTGAATAGTCAAAGACATATTGAAAAAGAAAAATATAATCAGAGGAATCACACTACCAGACTTTGAAACATACTACAAAGGTGGTAAAAATGTCATGGTATTGGCACAAGGGTAGACACACTAACCAATGGAACTGAGTTTAGCGTTTCAATATAGATCCTCACATATACAGTCATCTGATATTTGCCAAGGCCATAAAGCCCACTCAACTGGGAGAGAATGGCCTCTTCAACAAATGTTGCTTAGAGAACTGGATATCCATATGCAAAAGAATGAGAGGATTACCATCTCATACCTTAGACAAAAATCAACTTAGGATGGATCAAAGATCTAAATATGAGACAAGACCATAAAGACCTTGGAAGACAATGTAAGAAATCATCTATAGGATCTTGTAATAGGAAATGAATTCAAGAACTTGACACCCAAAGCACAAGCAGTATGGGAAAAAATGGATAAATGGGACCTCCTCAAAATTAAATCCTTTTACAACTCAAAAGAGTATCAAGAAAGTGAAAGACAGCCTACCCAATGGGAGAAAATATTTGGTAACCATATATCTGATAGGAGCCTAACATCCAGCATATATAAAGAAATCCTATATCTCAAAAATAAAAAGATGAAAAACCCATTCAAATATTGGGCAAGAGATTTGAACAGATGTTTCTCCAAAGAAGAAATATAAATGGCTAAGAAGAACATGAAAAGATGCTCTACATCACTAGCTATTAAGGAAATGCAAATCAAAACCACAATGAGATACCATCTTACACCCACTAGGTTGACTGCTATTAAAAAAAAAAAAAAAAGAGGACTATAACTGTTGGAGAGAATGTGGAGGAATGGGAACCCTCATCCACTGCTGGTGGGAATTTGGAAGGATCCAGCCATTCTGGAGGATAGTTTGGCAGTTCCTAAAAAAAACTAGCTATAGATTTGCCATAGGGCTCCATAATTCCACTGCTGGGTATATACCCAGAAGAACTGAAAACAAGGATACACACTGATATATGCATACCAATGTTCACAGTGGCATTATTTACTATTGCCAAATTTTGGAATCAGCCCAAATGCCCATCAATAGATGAATGGATAAATAAAATTTGGTATATACACTCAATGGAATACTACTTAGCTGTAAGAAGGAATACAGTACTAAAACTTGGGATAACATGGATGAATCTCGTGAGCCTTATGTTGAGTGAAGCAAGCCAGCCATTGAAGGACAAATACTACATGACCTCTCTGATATGAATTAAGAAAATTAAGCTGTCTCCAAGAGCTAGAGACTGGATAATGTGTTTACAGGAAATAGGCAGGAAGAGGAAAGTTGTGAGCTGCTGTCTACGTGGGCAAAATCTATGATAAATTGGAGGTAAGTAATGTGCAGTGAAGGGATAAGACAGGGACATATGGATACTATTGGGTGGGGCTTTGCAGGTTTGAGGGTGGCTAGGGTTAGGAGGACGGGTCAGATGGTATATAGAATTGCAGGGAGGGTTTGGGATGAGTGGGTGAACAGGGGAGCATGTCAGTTACGTGGTTGAAACTATAATGTTGAGAAAACTCTTTAGAAAATATAATAAGGAAGGGTTACTTGTTTGGGGTGTTTGACACAGGGCATCTGGCACAGAGTGCACCTGGTGCAGGCTTCAGGCTTCTAGGGAGTGTGAGTGCGCATCTTGTCATTGTGTGCTATATCATTGGGTGGAGACACATACAATGAGCAGGAAAGTGTTGCACTCACATCCAGGAATGGACAGATGTTCTCAAACAGAGGAGCGGGTATGCCTTTAGAGAATGGGTGGCTCCCAATGGGAGAAGACAGACTAGAGTGTCAAGTCCTTATCATTGTTTTAAGTATCAATGAATCTTGTCCATCAAGCAGTGAAGACTGTTGTCACCGTGGGCTCTGAGGGGAGAGGGAGAAAGAAAGAGAATGAATGGAAGTGGAGGCAACTGGAGGTCAATGGAAGTGTTCCACAACTTTGTGCAAAAATGGACATAAGTCATGTTAAATTTCACCAAAATTTATAAAAGTGCATAGTCTAAAATATAAGCCATAATGTAAACCACAGTGTAACCAAAAATTATAAAAGTGTACAGTCTAAAATATAAACCATAATGCAAGCCATAATGGAACATAGTTGGTAGCTATGTTTCAATATCTGTACAATAGCTGTAGGAAATATAACATCAATATGTAAAAAGATTGTTGCTGGGGAAGTGGGAAAAGGGTTTGATGTTGGGTATATGGGAGTCCCCTATATTGCATATGTGATTTTACTGTGATCTAAAACTTTTTTGAAAACAAAATTAAAACTTAAAAAAAAGGATGTAGACACTGAGGAAGTAATGGATGAGATTGTCTTGCCACCCCTATTAGTGTGATGAAAGGATGTCAAAAACAAACTTTTATGATATTTTTCATTTTTTACTATGCCAAATTATTTTTTCATTTTAGATTTTCTAAATTTTTATGTATTCTATTTCAAATCTTTAAACCTGTCAGTACAATTTCATTTCCCTAAAAATTGAATTTGGCAATATAGTAGGTTTCATTTTTGAAAAAGTTTTGAATCACAGACAGGTGAGGAGCACTGCGGTGGGATGCCATTGATGGAGCATGCATGCATGGGAGGGAGGGAGTTCTCCAGGGCATGCATATAGGGTATATAGATATATTTATATGTTCATTGGGTATTGTCATAGTGGATAGTTACACATGACAACTGAGGGAGTGCTGAGTTCCCATTCAGGGGAGCTCTGTCACATTCCCCAATGGAACAGCAACAATCCCCCAAGAGCAAGGGCAAAGACTAGTGGTGAAGGATGGTCCAATAATGGGCCATTGATACTGATTACTATGCTTATGAGCTTGTGTGCATGAAATTTCAACTAGGCCTAGAGCCGCAGGGTGCCTAAGAGTTACCTCCTGAGAGCCTCCATGTTGCTCAAATGTGGCCAATCTCTAAGCCAACCTCAGCATGTAAATACATTACCTTCCCCCCAGCATGGGACATGACTCCTGGGGATGAGCCTCCCTGGTGCTGAGGGATTATACCATCACCAGCTGGTCGTGCAACTAGAAAAAGACCTGAAATAAAAGGGAGAAATGGTAAAGACAAATGAGTTTATGTGGCTAAAATTCTTCAAAAAACTGTCGGGATTTCATCAGAGGGGTCGTGCTTATGAACACCTCAGCAGGATTCCAGAGACAGTCAAAGTAAATGCAACCACAGGTACTGGTGCTCCTGTGGGCTATGGGGACACACAGATTCTACAGTCATGACAGATGGCTCTGGAGTTCATTGCCTTGCCAGTGGGCCCTACTTTGGAATTTGTGCTCCCAACTGTGATGGAGTTGGACTCAGATTTTACCTATTCTGTCACTTTTACTGAACCTGTGATTAGTGATGCAGTTCATGTATGCTCAGGATACTTGAATCTCTAGACTATCCATATGCTAGCTGGGCCCTGAGCCTCAGCAGAGTTGCAACATTTACTCTCAGGATTGCTGGACATTCCCAGGTCAGCTGGCAGGGTGGTGAGAATGGTCAACCACCACACCAGGGAATGGAGAATGCCTACAACTGCAAGTGGAGTATCAAATCCATCAGCCATGTGGGATCACAGGCCCCTCTCAATTTAGTGGTAGAGTGGACATTACCATCCCAGGGTCCACAAGATGGAGGAATATAATATGGATGGGACTTGCTGGTATTCTACTATAGAGCTGTTATAATTCTAGCAATGGAAGAAATTGTATCATTGATACAGAGATGGTGGCCTCAGGAGTTGCTGAGAGTTTGGACAGGGAGACAGAGGTGTGATATGGGGCATTTTTGGGACTTGGATTTGTCCTGAACAATACTGCAGGATCAGATGAAGAACATCATTTACCCTGCCATAACCCACTGTAGGGAATGGGAGAGAGTGTGAACTACAATGTAAACTGTGATCCATACAGTATGGCAGTGCTCCAGGGTGTATTCACCTAATGCAATGAACGTGCCTCACTGATGAAAGGGGATGTTCATGTGGGAGGAGCAGGGGGTGGTGGGGAGAGGGGTATATGGGAACCTCTTATATTTTTTAATGTAATGTTTTGTGTGATCTATCTTTTTAAAAGGACAATTTAAAAAAAGACATAAAGACATTGGGTGAGCATAAAGAGCAATTTGAAAGACTGCAAAGAAAAGTAACAGAACTAATGGGAATAAGACACATGATGGATAAGGTTAAAAATACATTAGATGCACAAAAGAGCAGATTTGAATATCTCAAAGACAGAGTTAGTGATTTCAATGACAGAACATCTGAATGGGAAAAAAACAGGAGAAGAGAAAGAGAAGAGAATGGAAAAAAGGAACAGTCTCAAGGAATTGAATGACAATGCAAAACACACTAACATTTGCATGATCAGTGTCCCAGGAGGAGAAGAGAATGGAAAAGAGGCAGAAATAAGGAAGTAAAGACTGAAAACTTCCCAACCTTTATAAAAGACATAAATATCAATGTCCAAGCAGGAAAATGACCAAAACAGAATAAATACACATTGAACTAACCTAAGACAAATATTATTCAGAATGTCAAATATCAGAGATAAATAGAGGATCCTGAAAGTAGCAAGAGAAAAACAAAACATCACATACATAGGAACTTTGATAAGATTAAGAGCTGGCCTCACATCAGAAACCATGGAGGAGGAAAGAAAGTGGTATGATGTATCAAGGTACTGATAAAAACTGGAAGCCACGAATTCTGTATTCACAAAACTGTCCTTCAAAAATAAGGATGAGTTCAATGTCTTCATAGACAAACAAAATCTGATAGAATATGTTACCCAAAGACCAGAATTCAAAAAATACTAAAGATAGTAAAGACACAGCCTGAAAGGAAAAAACAAGTGCAAGATACTTGGAGAAAAGAATTTTTTTTCTTAATTTATTTTTTTAATGTTACATTAAAAAAATAGGAGGTACCCAAATACCCCCCACCCCCCTAACCCCACTCCTCTCCCCATAACAACAACCTCCTCCATCATCATGAGACATTCATTGCATTTGTTGAATACATCTCTGAGCACCGCTGCACCTCATGGTCAATGGTCCACATCAAAGCCCACATTCTCCCACAGTCCCCCCAGTGGGCCATGTGAGGACATACAATGTCTGGTAACTGTCCCTGCAGCACCACCCAGGGCAACCCCAAGTCCCAAAAATGCCTCCACATCTCATCTCTTCCTCCCACTTCCTACCCCCAGCAGCCACCATGGCCACTTTCTCCACACCAATGCCACATTTTCTTTGATTACTAATCACAATAGTGCATGAATAGAATATCAGTAAATACACTCTAATCCATACTCTATTCTTCCATCCTGTGAACCCTAGAATGGCCATGTCCACTCCACATCTATATAAAGAGGGGGCTTAGATTCCACATGGATGCTGGATGCAATTCTCCTGCTTTCAGTTGTAGGCACTCTTGGTTCCCTGGTGTGGTGGTTGACCTTCTTCAACTCCATGGCTATCACATGGTCAGTCCAGAGATTCAGATCCCCTGGGTATGCACTAAACCCCAGCACCAACTACAGTTCGAGTAAAAGTAACAGGAGAGACTTGTGGACAAAGATCACATCTGAGACAAGCTCCATCACACAGAAACACAAACTTCAAAGTAGGGCCAACTGACATGGCACTGAACTCCATCTGCCATGACCAAAGAACCTGTGGGTCTCTGTAGTCCTCAGAAAAACCAATACCTGGGGTTTTATCTACTTAATCTGTCTCTGGGACTCGGGCTCAGGTGTGCATAAGGGTAACCCCTCTGATAACCTCCTGGCTCTTTTTGGAGACTCATAGCTATATAAACTAATTTGTCCTTTCCATTTCCCACTTTGATTCAGGTCAAAAAGCATTTTTAACTCCTGGTATTATATGTAGACTCAGATATTCTGCTGCTCTGAGTTGAACCTTTTATTCAAGGTTATTTTCTAGTTATGTCATCAGCTGGTACTTGGTAGTAATCCCTCGGCACCACCAGAAAGCCAAAGGACAAATGGATAAAATAAAGTAAGGCTTTTACAGTAAAAACTTTGAATATTAATGGCTTGAACTTCCCAATCAAAAGACATAGACTGATAGGGTGGATTAAAAAATATGAGCCATCTATATATCATGTATAAGAGATTCATCTCAGATAAAAGGACACATCTAGGTTAAAATGGAAGGTTGGAAAAAGATATTCCATGCAAATAAAAACCAAAAAAAGAGCTGAAGTAGCAATATTAATATTGGACAAAGTAGATTGCAAATGCAAAACTGTTTTAAGGGATGAAGAAGGTCTTTACATATTAATAAAAGGAGCAATTCACCAAGAAGAAATGACTATACTAAATACTTATGTACCTAACCTGAGGCCCCAATATACATGAGGTACACATTGACAAAACTGAAAGAAAGAGATGTCTCTACAATAATAGTTGGAGACTTCATTATACCATTCTCACTATTGAATAGAACATCTGGACAGAGGATAAGTGAAGAAAAAGATTTTGAATAATATGATAATCAACTATATCTAACAGATGTCTATAGAGCATTCACCACAAAACTGCAGATTGTACATACTTTTCAAGTGCTCATGGATTCTTTTATAATATAGAACATATGTTGGGTCACAGCACAAGTCTCAATATATTTTAAAATATTGGAATTATACAAAACACTTTCTCTGATCAAATCAAAATTAAGGTGGAAATCAATAATGAAAAGAAAAAGGGAAAACTCATAAATAGACGGAGATTAAACAACACACTCTTAAATAACCAGTGGGTCTAAGAAGAAATTGCAAGAGAATTTAGCAAATATCTTGAGATAAATGAAAATGGTAACAAAACATAACAAAACCTTTGGGACACCTCAAAGGCAGTTAGAGGAGGGAAATTTCTAGCCTTCAATGCTTACATTAAGAAAAAAAGAAAGACCTAAAGTTGAAGATGTAACTGCACACCTGGAGGAATATAAAAAGAACAGCAAACCAATTTCAAAACAAGTCCAAGGAAAGAAAGTATAAACATCAGAGCAATAACAAATCAAATTGAGAACAATAACAACAAAAAGGTACAGAGAACCAACAAAACCAAAAGTTGGTTCTTTGAGACCAACAAAATTTACAAACCTTTAGTTAGACTGACAAAGAAAGGAGAGAAGATGCAAATAAATACAAACAGAAATGAGAGGGGAGCATTAATAGTGACCCCACAAAAATGAGAGATCACACAAGGATACTATGAACACCAGTATGTCAAAAAAATTAGACAATGTTGACTAGATGGACAAATTTCTATAAACACAAAGACCAACATTAACCCAAGAAGAAACAGAACTCAGCAAACCAATCACAAGAGCAGAGATTAAAATAGTTATGAAAAACCTCCCGAGGATTAAAAGCCCAGAAGCAGATGACTTCATGGGTGAATTTTACCAATAATTCAAAAATGTTTTAATACCAATCTTGCTTAAGCTCTTGCAAAACACTGAACAGAAAAGAATGCTACCAAAATCATTCTATGAGGCCAACATCATCTTAAAACCAAAATCAGATAAAAGTACTACAAAAAAGGAAAATCACAGACCAATATCTCTAATGAACACACATGCAAAAAGGCTCAACAAAATACTTACAAACAGAATCCAAAAGCACATTAAAAGAATTATGCACACAATCAAGCGGTTTTATCTGAGATATGCAAGAGTGGTTCAACACAAGGAAATCAGTGTAATAAACCACATTTATAAATTTTCGAGGAAAAATTACATAATCCTTTAGACTGATGCAGGGACAGAATTTGACAAAATATAGCACACTTTGTCAAATTACACTTCAAAAGATAAGAATATTGGGAAGCTTTCTCAATATGGTAAAGTCCATATATGACAAATCTACCACTAGCATTATACTCAGTGGTGAAAACTGGAAGTTTTCCCGCTGAGATCAGAAACAAGACAAGGTTGTCCACATTCATCATTGTTATTCAATATTGTGCTAGAGGTTCTAGCTAGAGAAATTAGGCTAGATAAACAAGTAAAACTTTCACACTTCACTGACATGTTCCTTACCTAGAATATTCTGAATTTTCTAGATATATGAAAGGAAAGGAAGAAGTAAAACTTTCACTATCCACTGATGTTATGATCCTATACCTAGAAAACCCAAATAGGAAAGGAAGAAGTAACACTTTCACTATTTGCTGATGATATGATCCTATATCTAAAAAATCCTGAAAAATCCACAACAAAGCTACTAGAACTAATAGACTAGTTCAGCAAAGTAGTGGGATACAAGATTAATATGCAAAAATCAATAGGATTTCTATACACTACTGATGTGCAATCTGAGGAGGAAATCAGAGAAAAATTCCTTTTATAACCATAACTAAAACAATCAAATATTTAGAAGTAAACTTAACGTAGGACAGAATGGACCTGCATTCAGAAAAATGCAAAACATTACTAAAAGGAACTAGAGAAGACTTAAATAAATGGAAGGACATTCCATGCTCATGGACTGGAAGACTAAATGTCATTAAGATGTCAATTCTACCCAAACTGATTTACCGATTCAATGCAAACCCAATAAAAATCCCAACAGCCTTTCTGGAGGAATCAAAGGCCAATAATCAAATTTATTTAGTAGGGTAAGAGACCCAGAAATTCCAAAAACTGTTTTAAAGAAGAATGAATTTGGAAATCTCTCACTTCCTGACTTTAAAGCATATTACTTAGTCACAGTTGTAAAAAAACAGCATGGTACTAGCCTAAAGAGAGACCCATTGACCAATGGAACAGAAACAAGAGCTCAGAAATACACCCTAACAACTGCAGTCAAGTGATTTTTGACAAGACAGTCAAACCAACTATGCCAGAACAATCTATTCAATAAATGGTGCTGGGAGAACTGGATAGCCATATCCAGAAAAAAAAAAGAAAAGAAAAGAAAAGAAAAGTTACCCCTATCTCACACCTTATTACAAAATATAACTATTATTTTTTTATGAAATATTTTCATGGTTCTTTTATTCTTATCCAGCAAAAGTCAATAAACTTCTCTGAATTCAGGAACTTACTCAGATTTTGCAAGTCTAGAAACTAAATTTTATGGTTAAAAAAAAAATCTATGAAAATGACCACAAACTGTGGGCCTTAAAAAGGGCTACCAATGAGTTTAAAGAACTTTAAAGTCTCAGGGGTTAAAACAAAAGTTGTTCTGTAGTCTATTTACAGCAGATGAAAAACATCTATCTTATTTCAACTGGAATTCATTTATAAGTACTTAAACTTACTAAACTGGACACTCGTCCTAAATCTCTGTCTGTTTTTGGAAACATTGTCTCATAATAAATGCAAGTTTAAGAGCCTGTCAAGGCATTGCCTAAGGATAGGTCAATTTCTTGAAATCACTGTGCACCCTTACACTCAAAAAATTTCACAAAATAATAATCGATGTATAAAACCCAAGTGCAAAACAAGGAGAGAAAAAAAAAAAAGCCGAGGACAACTAAAAGATGGTTGAAAAATTCTAGGAGGAAGGGGGCATGAAGCCTTCCAGGAGACAGTCCTGGGTCCGGAGGGTGCCCCGGTGTGGTCTGTGGCAAGCACAGCCCACCCTAGGGGAGCATCACCACCACAACTTGGGGCATTTTCTCACAGGAAACTCGAGCCTGTCCTGTCAGTCTCTGAGAGCTTAAAGTGCAGTGCAGCACCTGATTCCAAGCAGGAGTTGGGGGGCAGAAGGTTGTGGGGAACGCCCAGACCCCTGTCCCCCACGCCTTCCTCTGTGCTGGGGAAGAAAGTGTGACTTGACTGGCATCTTCCATGCTAGAAAAGAAGGGATACAGGGAGGGGAGTGCGTTCCCACCTAAAGTCCTCTCCACACCCTCAAGGTGGAACCTCCCCAAGTTTCCCCAGCAAGGATGGTGAGCCACCCATGGGGCCTTCCACACCCTGCCCCCATCCCCAGAGCCCCACACCTATGGTGCCCCCGCTCGGCTCACTCGTAGGTGTTATTGGTGAGCCGGTTCACCTCCTCGGCCCCCCACAAAATGCTGCGGCCTCCAAGTCGGCAAGCTTGGGGTGCTCGGTGGGGCCTTGTGGCCGCTGACTGGAGGTGGCAGGAGCACAGGCACGTGACAGAAGGACCCTCAAGAGCCTGCTGTGGCCACAGCCATTGGCTGGAGAGAGCCCGCACACACCTCCACCACATGCAGAGATGTCAAAAGATGTGGGGGCCACTGTTGCTGCCACTGCAAACAGCCAAGAACTGAGAAGACACCCAAAAAAGTAACTCAAAATGTATCAATGACCTAAATATAAAAGTGAAAACCATAAAACACCCAGAAGACTGTTGCAGTGCCGTCCAGTGGCTCCACTCCCAAAGAGGTAAGGATGAACAGAGCAAGACAATACACAGTACCTGCTCTGGAGACGCAGGCTGGTGGCACAGGTCTGATTATTGAGGAAGTGTACTAGCTTTTATAGACCATGAGTAAGTGCAAGCAGCTTACTGGCTATGCTAATTTAGTGAGGCTGATTGGCTCATGTGCTCTAGTTGCTGTGGGGAAGGCAGATTTCGGGGCCATCTTTTGGGTGGAACCCCAAAGGCCTATAGTTAGAGAGGTTTTCCTACATCTAACAAGGTGTTGGCAGCTTGCCCACAATTCCCCCTTTTTTCTTTTATTAGAGGCAAGGCAAAGCACCGGTGTTGTTTTGTGCCAAGGTGACTGTGCCTATCTTAGGTTGTCCTCCTCTGAGCATGTTACCCATAACTGGCTACCAGCCAAGCTCTCTGGCATGGTGTTTATCTCTGCATTTTTTGCAGGACTGAGGGGCCGAAGATATTCGCAGCTTGAGAAACCATTTCTGCAGTGCCTTCTGCTTCTAGAGCACTGACCATAGCCTGCTGGACAAGTGCTAAAGTTTTAACATCTTTGCAGAGGTTTTGCACTTTGCTCAGTACATATCTTATACAGAGTATACACATTAGAAGAACAGATTCAATGATAACAAATGTTATGAGATTAGAGGGAGTGAAAAGGGATTGAAGGTTAGCTAGAATATTGGTGATCAGTGTGGTGTCTATGGTAGTCACTTGGGTGCTGTTAAGGGTCAGAATTTGATGGGTGAGCTGAGTGGTTAAATTTAAGAAGTCATTGTTCCAATGTCTGAGTAGGGTTTGTTTTAACATTGCTCTGGCTGCAGTAAAGTTTGCCATGCCATTAGTGGCACTGATGGGGGTAACACAAATGTGTGGATAATTAATGTCACAGGGCAATCTTGTCAGTTGCATTATCATTTGTACTTCTTCTAGTAAATCTATTTGTTGTTGTACATTAAGTAGGCCACCATGAATATGATTATTGAGCAGGTTTTGTGTTTGCAAGGGGGTGGCCATTTTTTCTACTAAGTTGTTTATTGTGTTAGCATTGGAATTGGATTGGACTATAGAAGTGATACTTGTGGCTTCTAGGCTATATAATAGCTGCGATGAGAGCTACAACTACACCAACTGCTCTTTTTTGCCTAAAATGTAAGTGTGTAATTAATTCAGAAGGGCCAGTCCATTCAGTAGCATTAATGGGAACCCATATTAAGGAGGGAATTCTAACAGTAATAACGTAGGGATGCTTGATATTGTTCCAGCAATTGGAAAGGACGCAATAGGTGATGTTACAGTCAAAGGATTTCTTGCTTGAGTCTATAAAAAGAAAGGGAAGAGTTACACAGGGTAAGGTGCACACAGAGAGGGTGGCGTTTGCAGTCTTATTGAGGCTGGCTGCCCAGTCTGAGTCATTCATGTGTGAAGAAACCCAAGTTCCATTAGTGAACATGGCATTCATCATTATGAATGGACGGAGATCTAAGCAGGCATTTTTACGCAGAGCATCCATTTTCCAAAGACTGTCCTCATGGCATAGTGGAGGTCGCAGCCTTGATTTGGATGTCCCATGGCTGGAAGGGCAGGGCTCGAGGTCCAGAGGAATGGAGTGATCCAAAGGCATGTGCCTGAAGCCCTGTGAGCAATTATTAAGAGAAGGATACACCCGATGAATAACGGTGGTCCTGGTGCCTGTAACTGATGCAAGAGTCCAGAATCATTCTTTCTCCTCAGTATTTTGGTGCTGCGTATCAACTTCATCTCTGGTGGCTGGTCAAACGAGCCAGCTGGGGACCCAGGTTGGCTGTTGTGCATTCTCTGGAAAGACACAAGCATACCCTCATCCCTGGGTTAATAGGGAATGGGGCCCTTGGCATGCATTTGTAAGGGGGTCTTTCCATCTAACTAATGGCATGGGGGTTGGAGTATTTCTAAGTCCTCCCCAGTGTCTGACTGCTGGAGTACAGTGTTCATTGTCAAATGTGAGAAAATTCATAGTGATTAAAGTCTTATTTAGAACATCCTTGGGGGTATCTCAGGGATATTGCCCCTTCCTTTTTTTTAATTTGGTTTTTAAGTGTGAGGTGGGTGCATTCTATGATAGCTTGGCCCTGGGGTTTGTATGGGATACCAGTTTTGTGTGTGATGCACCATGAGGCACAGAAATTTTGGAAGGATTTGGAAACATAGCAACGCCCATTATCAGTCTTTATGGTCCATGGTATGCCCATTTGGTTGAAGGCTTGAAGGCAAGCAGTAATGACATGTCTTGAAGTTTCTCCTGCAAGAGCAGTGGCAAAGGTGTATTTGGAAACAGTGTCTACTATGACATGTAGAAATTTAGTTTTTCCAAAAATAGGTATGTGTGTGACATCCATTTGCCAAATGGCATTCAGAAGGAGACCACAAGGATTTATTCCCTGAGGTTGAAGGGGACCTAATGGAAGGAGAGGGCCACATTGTTTACATACATGAGTGAGGTGTTTACATTGCTGCTGTGTTAAAGAGGGTAAGAGATGATGGAGAGAAAGAGCAGACATGTGAAACTTTGCATGAAGGAGTCTTGCCTGGTCTAGGTCTGTGGTTAATAATTTTACCACGAGCAAGGAATCGGCTAAGGCATTGCCGCTGGCAAGAGGTCCTGGGAGTCCAGTGTGGGAATGAATATGTTGGATGAACCAGGGATGTTTGTGATTTTCAAGGAGGGATTTCAAAAAAAGCAACATATTATCTTGAATGGTCATTTTGTTTTTAAAGACGGCATGTGGCAGTGCACAGATAGTATTAGCCACATATGCACTGTCAGTGAAGATATTGAAAGGGATGGATTGGTGATGTACAAAAACTTAGAGGAGAGCACGTGTTCTTGTTGAACAAAGCCGATATTTTGCTCGATGTGGATGGAACCTGAGGCGCCGAGGGATTTTACTACTATAGAAAAGTGAGTTTTGTTAGCGTCGGTAAAGATTGTAGCAGCATGAGGGGTAGGAGAAGTTGTAGAAAAGGAGTGAGAGGAGAGAACAAATTGAAGAAGAGTCATGGCAATGATGAGTTTGTCTTTTGGCAAATGGTTATCAAGTTGACCTGTGAATCCTGATAGGAGAGTTTACATGTTCAAATCAGTTTGGGAAAGATGTTGTATTTGTTCTTGAGTGAATGGTAGAACTAAGGTGTTGGGTTCAATGCCATACAAGAGAACAGCTGTTTTTCTGAGTTTTCTCCCAAGGATACATATGGCATCACAATAAGAGGTAATTTTGCCTAAATGACTAAAAGATAAGTGTACCCAAAAGAGGGGGGAATCCTGATATAGAAGACCCATGGGCATCCCAGGGGAGTTGATGACTAGAGCAGAAAGAGGGAGTTTGGTTGAAAGCGGGCTAGGTGAAGATGTTTAATTCTGTCATTTATGAGGCTCAGGCAGGCTCATTTGGTGCTGCCCACCAAACGACAACTGGAGGGGTCAGGGTCACCCTCCAGGAGGTCAAAAAGAGATTTTAGCTCATGAGTGGTTACACTCAGATGAGGATGCAACCAATTAATATCACCATAAAGGCGCTGAAGCCCATTGGGTACATTTATGGGGCAAAACAATAGTGGGGATGGCAGGACTGATAGAGCTCATGATGGTATAGCCTAAGAAGGTGTAAGGCGGGTAGTTTGTACTTTTTCAGGTGACATGGTGGGGCTCAGTTGCATAGTCAGAGGCTATTTAGAAGACATTTCAAGCAGAATTGTAGGTGAATTGGGTCTGGGTGAGCAATGAGGATGTCGTCCATATAATGAATATTTGACAAAACTGAGAAAGGGGACAAGTGGCTTCACTAATGAATATTTGGCACATAGCTGGTCTGTTTTTCATTCCTTGTGGGAGTACCTTCCACTGATAACATTGTAGGGGGACTGAATTATTTGTGGCAGGTACAGAAAAGGCAAAGTATTGACTGTCATCCTCATGAAGAGGAATGGAAAAGAAACAATCTTTGAGGTCTATTGCAATAATGTGGTAATCACATGGGATGGCTGAAGGATAAGGAAGGCCTGGTTGCAGGGAGCCAATCTTTGTCATATGAGCATTAATATTTCTGAGGTCATGTAGTAGCCTCCATTTACTGGATTTTTTTTTTTTTAATCACAAAGATAGGAGAATTATGAGGACTAGTAGAGGGTTCTATGTGCTACAAGTTCAATTGTTCTTGCACAAGGAGTTTTAGTTGTTCTAATTTTACTCGAGGCAGTGGCCACTGGCCTGTCCATATAGAGTTTTGCATTTTCCATGTTAATCTTATAGGTTTTGGTTTGGATAAAGTAAATAAAGGCAGACAGCTAGTGGTCTTTATGCTTGGGGGTAATTTGTAGGATTAGTAGCGAGGACAGCTCCCACTTTGGGGAGAACGTCACACCCCCAAAGGGTATGAGTAAGGTTGGGTAACACAAGGGGGTGGAAGGTGCCTGTTCTGCCATCCAGGTCTGTCCAAGTCAATGTTGATGTAAGCTAGTATGAGGGTCTTAGGCCTCCCACACCTTGAACTAGGGAACCTAGTTTTAGCGGCCATGAAGGGTCTGTGTCAGAAGAGCGGAGGACAGGTAAGTCAGCTCTGGTGTCTATTTGCCCAGTAATGGACTTGCCCTGCACTACAAGAGTGGGAAAGGCTTTACCTTGGGTAATGGGGATAGTCCAAAAAATGTCAGGTGGGGGGTTCTCTCTTAGTTGCGGGACTGAGAGGTGACCCTGATCTCGTTTAAAGGCAGAAGAGGATTGCCCTGAAGGTCAGTTTTTGAGTGACAATCTCTCTTCCAATGAAGTCCTTTCCTACATCTCGGGCAGACCAAGGGGGGAACATTTTGTGGCTTAGGAGTAACCACAAAAGGGCACTCCTTGACGAAATGACCAGGCTTGCGGCACCTGTAGCAGGTTTTGTGAGGTGGCTGGATGTGCAAATGATCAGCTAAGGCAGTGGCTAGGACAGAAGTGGTATTAGTTGCAGCTGCCATAGAAGAAGCGGAATGAGACCCAATGTCTCTGCAAGCAAGGACCCAGTTGTCAGGGCTTTTATTACGAATAGGCATAATTGTTTGTGGACATTCGGTATTGGCGCCTTCCCAAAGAAGGTCTTTTAATAAAGCATCAGCGGCAGTAAAATGGGAAACTTTTCTATCAACGGCCTCCTTCACTCAACTATAATAGTCAAAAAGGGCTCGTTGGGACCCTGCAGAAGTTTGGAGATGTGAATAAGTTTTCCCTGAGGGTTGAGATTTTGAAAAGCAATTTTAGCAATGGTGAGGCACTGATCAAAGTAGGGCAATGGACATGCAGCTTGGACTGTTGGAAGAGCCCATTGCCCATCCCCTTTTAAAGCATCGGGGGGGGGGGCTGTCATGCCATTGGTAAGGTTGCACGTGCCTGTTTTCTCTGCTTCATCATTGTACAAAGCTTTCCAGGTGATATAATCACCAGGAGTCAGAATGGCACATGCAAGGTTCTTCCAATCAGTAGTGCAATTGTGTTCAAGAGACAGATTATCCATTAACATCTGAGCATATGGACTACTAAGGCCATCTTCCTGAATGGCTTTGTGAAGGTTAGAAATAGTTTTATGATCCCAGGGTACCAATTGTAGGGGGTGTGATCAGTAGGATTGAAGTTCACCAGGTAAAGGTGTGCAGGGGAAGGGGTGGGAGGAGGGACAGTGATGGATGGATTAGCCAAGATGGCTGCCGAACCATCTTGGAGATGTGAATAAGTTTTCCCTGAGGGTTGAGATTTTGAAAAGCAATTTTAGCAATGGTGAGGCACTGATCAAAGTAGGGCAATGGACATGCAGCTTGGACTGTTGGAAGAGCCCATTGCCCATCCCCTTTTAAAGCATCGGGGATGCTTTAGAGGAAGTAGAAGAGGAAGTAGAAGAGGAAGAGAAAATGGTGGGTGCAAGGGAAGGAGGGGGGAACGGTTCTAGGGTCAGAAAGAAAAGGGCAAAGACAGCAGGGTGGAACTCTAGAGGAGGAAGGGGAGGGGGGTGGGGGTTGTGTAGGAAGGGAAAGTGGAGGTGTTGAAGAAGAGAAGCAGTTGGTCACTGCCAAAGCAAAGGTGATTAGGTCCTCCTCCTTTGCAGAAGGGAGGGTGACACTCTTGTGGCCAGTGCTGGAGCCCGGCTGGAGCAACGGCTTCCTGTGGAGGGCCATTAGTAGGGTTTTTTTTTTGTTGAGAAAGGTTGGTAGCAAGTGTCAATATGAGCAGAGGGGAAGTTTCAGAGGGACAGCAGTTGTGGCTTTGGGATATATCTTTAAGTGATGGGTATAAGGGATCACAGTCAGGTGGTATATAAGGAGGCGTGGAGGCAGAAAGAGTTGCAGGTATGATGGAAAATGGGATTGGGGAAGGTACATCTAGCAAAGCACCCATAAGGCAAGCATGAATGGCTAAGAGAGTGGGAATGAGACCTAGAGGAAAGGTTTTTCCCTCATGGACTTGAGCAGAGCGCACACGCTTAAGCAGCTTCACCCATGTGGTGGGATCCCATAGGGCAGCTGTGGAGAGCCAGGGGTTAAAATGAACAACAAGGTCCCAATATTGATTAAGTTCCTTTTCAGAAATTTTGATGCGCCTACTTGCCAAAAGGGTGTGTAGGGCGCTCCCTTGTGGAGACTTCTCAGAGGAGGAGAGATTACCCATTCTGAGGGTCACTTACCAACTGCAATGCTGAGCTGCACTTGATAGCTTGCTGATATTGTCTCTGGGGTTTTCATGCCCCACATTGGGCGCCAGATGTTGCAGTGCCATCCAGCAGCTCTGCTCCTGAAGAGGTAAGGACGAACAGAGCAAGACAACACACAGTAACCGCTCTGGAGATGCAGGCTGGTGGCACAGGTCTGATTTTTATAGACCATGAGGCAACGTGCAAGCCCCTTACTGGCTATGCTAATTTAGTGAAGCTGATTTGTTCACGTGCTCTAGTTGCTGTGGGGAAGGCAGATTTCCATGCCCGGGCATGTCCGCCGCATGCCTTGGCACCATCTTTTGGGTGGAACCCCAAAGGCCTTATAGTTAGAGAGGTTTTCCTACATCTAAAAAGGCATTGGTGGCTTGCCCACAGAAGACAAGGTAGAAAACCATCTTCAAGATCTTGTGGTAGACAGTAATTTCCTAAAACTTACACTCAAAGCACAAGCAAAAATTGAAAAATAGATAAATGTACCTTCTCAAACTTGAATACTTTTGCACCTCAAATCACTTTGTCAAAATGGTGGAGAAGCAGCAGACTCAATGGGAGAAAATATTTGGCAATCACATACCTGACAAGGGTTTAACATCCATGATACACAAAGAGTTCATACAATTCAACCATAATAAGAAAAACTACATGATAAGAAAATAGACAAAAGACTTGAAAAGACAATTGTCTAAAGAAAAAATACAAATGATAAAGAAACACATGAAAATATTCTCAACATCACTAGCAATTAGGGAAAATCAAATCAAAACTACAATGAGATATCATTTCACACCTATTAGATTAGTCACTATTAAAAAGTCAGAAAACTGTAAATGCTGGAGAACATGTGGAAAAATAGGAATACTTATTCACTGTTGGTGAAAATGCAGAATGTTACAGCCACTGTGGAGGACTATTTGGCAATTCCTAAGGAAGTTGAATATAGACTTACAACAGGACCCATTAATGCCATTACTAGGTATATACCCAGAAGAACTGAGAGCAGAAACACATACAGACATCTGCACTCCAGTGTTCATAGTGGCATTATTCACATTTGCCAAAAGTTGGAAACAACCCAGATATCTATCAACTGAGGAATGGATAAACAAATTGCGGTGTATACACATGATGGAATATTATGCAGCAGTAAGAAGCAATGAAGTTTTGAAGCATATGACAACATGAATGAACCTGGACTACATTACTTTGAGTGATGCAAGCCAGATACAAAAGGACAAATACTGCATGGTTTCACTACTACAAACTAAATATATTGTGTAAAGTCGTAGAGTTAACAATTAGAATAAAGGTCACCAGAAAATAGAAGGAGGGTAGTGAATGGAAAGCTGAGAGTTAATCTGCAAAATTGATTTTTTTTTTTGGTTTTTTTTTTTTGGTAAATCTTTGGAAATAAATAGAAATGATAATGGCATGATATGGTGTTTGTAAATAGCAAAGTTATTTTATGCTTAAGTCATTGGTTGAAAGGAAAAGTCTAAGATTATGTATATTACTAGAAGGAAAGCTAAAAAATGTAACATGGGACTGTATAAGATAGTAAAATTTCATGCAAAATATGAATATGGTGATACTGCATATATAAGACAGTGTTTTGAAAATATAAGTACAAATATACTAGAGAAAGGAGAAATAAGAGCAGGGGAAGCCAAGAAAGATTGAATGCTGATGTGTTTTGCCTGTTTGTTTTATTATGATTATTGTTTAAGAATGGCAGTGCTCTAAGGAATGATTTAAGTGCTGAATGCACAAATATGTGATTATACCAAAAAACATCGATTGTGCACTTTGGATGGATTTATGCTTTATTCATATGTACCAATAAAACTGATTTGTTTAAAAAAAAATAAAAACTAGAAACCTGAAGACAAAATACCAGGGTGAAAGATAGTGTATGCATAATTCTTTCCAAAAATTAATCTCTCTCTTATTATTAAAGGTAACTAACTCAACTCCCTATAAAAGGGAAAACTTTAATGTAGTTATTATGTCTGTTATTAATTTTTCTCCAAAAAGAACACATGGCATTAATCCTTATACGTAAGCATAAAACAATTCCTAGGAAGGAAGAGAGCAAGGGAGAAAGGGAGTAAGGGAGAAAGAAAGGAAAAACTGGACCTAAATAGAGGAGAAATGCAGTAAATATTAGTTAAAACTGTACCAACATGGACAAGGCTCAATCTGATCAGGCCCAGATGTCCATTAGAATGCTCAGTCTAAGAATATTACTAATTTTACAAAAAAAAAAAATTCAAGAAAATAAAAATGTGAGGATGTGAATATAGGAGAATGAAAGGTAAATACTGTATGTCATAAAAGAGTATTTATGGAAACAGATTTTTTTTTCCCAAAAATACCAAAGTGGGAAAAGAGGTAGCATGAATATTTATTTGAAGAGAATGGAATTTGTATAGGAAAAGGTCTGTGTTTAAAGAGCTTCAGAAATTTTGCAAATAAGGAGAGCAACAAAGAAACACAGCATACTTCGCTGTGTAAATATCTGCTTGAGTCTCTGCTTTCAGTTCTTCTGAGTATATATTTAGAAGGTCATATGGTCATTTTATACTTAATTGTGAGTAACTGCAAAACTGTCTCCCACATTGGTTGCATCATTTAAAACTCACACCAGCAATAAATGTTCATATTCCTCTACAACCTCTCAAACACTTTTTTCTTAAATAAAAGAAAAAATTTCTTAATATTAACCCACCTAATTGGTATGAAATATTATCTCATTGTGGTTTTGATTTGTATTTCCCTAAAACTAATGATGTTGAACATGTTTTCATGTGCTTTTGAACATTTGTATATCCTCTTTGGAGAAATGTCTATTAGTCTTTTGCTGATTTTTAATTGTCTTGCTTGTCATTTTATGGTTGATTTGTAGTTTTCAAAATATGTATTCTAGGAATTAAACCTTTTTGAGATATGAGATTTCCAAATATTTTCTCTATATGAGAAGGGTGTGTTTTCATCTTCATGGTAAAGTTTTTTGATATGCAAAAGTCTTTACTTTTTATAAGGTCCCATTTATCTACTTTTTCTGTTGTTGCTTGTGCTATGGATATAAAGTCGAAGAAAGCATTGCCTAACACAGAATCCTGTATATTCTTCCTTAACTTTTTTCCCCTAAGTTTTTATAATACTGATACTTATATTTAGGTTTTTTATTATATTGGTCCTAATTTTTTATATGGTATTTGTTAGGGGTCCCTCTTCATTATATTATTTTCTTATCAAGCAGTCTAATCAAAGGCCTCTCAACTGTATTTCCATAAATATTTTATTTTTTTCCTTAATTTTAAAGGAGCTTTAGAGTACAAAAAATGTTACATTGAAAGTAGATTCCCATATACCCTACTCCCTCCTCCTCACACAATTTCCCCCATCAACAACATCTTTCTTTAGTATGTTACTTTTGTTACAATTAAAGAACACATATTGAAACATTACTACCAAGCATGGACTACTGTTTACATTATAAATTATACTTTGCATCCAACAACTTTATAGGTTTTGACAAAATGTATAAAGTGTTGTATCTATAATTCAATATTATGAAGAACAATTCCAATGTCACCAAAATGCCCCACTTTACGTCTATTTCTCCCTCTCTCTCCCCTCAGAACCTCTGGTGACTACTGTCTTTCTATCAATGTTAGAAGTTCTCCCATTACAGAATAATGATAATATACTTAAGTACACTCTTGCATTCCCCCCTTATATTTGTTTGTTCCTCAATCTACAGGATTGTGGGATGGTGATGCCCACTCTGCTTCTGTCTTACTTGCACTTGTACATACACTCTGATTTTGGACATTATCCATCATCATCCTTTTGTTAGTTGTCCTGGATGAGTCTAATGAAAAGGAGCATAGATGTGGGTGGCAACTCTGCTGAGATTCAGGGCTCAACTGGCATATGAACAGGAGGAAGATTTAATTCTCTGGTATATATGTTTAATGGGTATATTGCTATATTGCTAATTGTAGGTTTGAACAAAAGTGGCAGAAGAACCATGTATGGAAAAATAATAAATGAGTCTAACTCTGATACACTGGGGAGATGGTAATCATATATTCCAAGGTAAGGTCCACTGATGGGGTGACAATTTCCTGTGTGTCTGCCATGCCTATAGTGTCTAGATGTCTCTAAAGCCCTCAGGAGTAACCCTTCATAAAGTACTTCTTTCTGTGGCAATCAGTGAGGTCCTTCTGACAAGTGCATAAGCATAACCTGTGAATGATTTCCTGACTCACTTTAAAATCTCTTAGCCATAAAAAATCATTTGTGTTTAATACTTACCCCCTTTTGGTCTAGGTCTTTTTCCAAATGCACTTCTAGTTGGCACTTAGTATTAATCCCTTGGTTTCTGGGAAGCTCATCCCTGGGAGTCATTCCCAAGTCAGGGGCAAGGTCATAAGTTTATATGCTGAGTTTGGCTTAGAGAGATGCCATATTTGAACAACAAGGAGGCTTTCAGGAGGTAACTCTTAGGCAATATATATTACTAGGCTACATTTCAATTTCAATAGAACAAGATTCATAAGTACAACCATCAATATCAAGGGTCTGGTATATCGTTCTGTCCTCCTTCCCAAGGCACTGCCCATGTACACTAGAGATTCTTTCCACTCCAGGAAAGAATGTAGCAGGACACCCCAGGATGTGAATTCAATATTCTGTCGATTATTGTGTGGGTCTCCACCTACTGAGACAATACCCCATGACCACCTGAACACATTCATATTCCACAGAGGCATGTCCCAGGGGCATCCCTCTCCACACATACCTCCACAACTGATACCCATACCAGTCATCCTCCCCTGCCACAATTATAACTCTTCTGAAATCCAAAACCTCACCTGAACAAAGCCAACAAAAATAATAATAACAAAATTATAAATAGTTCAAAAATAAAAAATAATGTTTTGGCATTGTGCCCTCCATCAGTGTAAGATCTGCTATCTTTTATGCAAATTGACAATTTCTTCTGTATGTTCCCTCAGTGTCTTTTTTTTTTCAGTGTATTTTCCAAAAAGATTTAGGTTACAGAAAAGTCACATAAAAATATAGTGGAATCCTATATACCCCACCCCCTCTACCCCTACATTCACCCTTACCAATAGCATCCTACATGAGTATGGTACTTTTGTTACATTTGATGAAAATATGTCAAAGCATTGCAACTAAGTATGGTCAATGGTTTATATTATGCCATACCTTTTGTATTGCATACTTATATTGGTTCTGACAAGAATGTATAATACCCTGTATCTGTCATCATAAGATCATGCAAAAAAAATTCTAATGCCCTCAAAATACCTTATGTTCCACCCACTATTCCATCCCTCTCTGCTCAGAACCTATGGCAACCTACTAAGTTTCAATTTTTGAGGAATAAGGTTCATAACTATATGTGTTAATATTGAGAGCTTGACATACTGCTCTGCTTTCTTTTATTAAACAGTACATATATTCTCAGGAGGTTTCTTGACTTTCTATTTGAGAATATAGCAGGTCTCCCTAGGATGAGAGTTTAATATTTTATTTTTATTGTGTATGTCTCCATGTACTGAGATAACACCCTGTGCCAAAATGAACTCATACATAGTCCATAGACTCATGCCCCAGGTACACTCTTTCTCATGGACGCCCCCTCCACCATATTCCTGCTCTGTGAGATGCTGTGGCCTTTGTTAAGGCACAGTTATTTCCTGGGAAAAGGGCAAAAAGAATGATGACCTGGAAAATAAAAGCAGGTGTACTTGAGATTAAGAGGAACTCAGCATTCTCTTAATTCCTGTTCCATGTCCAAGAGCATGAAGGAGAGGAAGTGGGAGTGACAATCATTGCCAGAGACAGATAAGGAGAATTTATATAGGTCAGCAAAAGATATAAAAGGCAGTTTAGTAAAGAAAAATTGCCTCATTTCTTTAGAGATGATTGCACCCTGGACCCCGTTGTGTTGTGTCTTTCTCTTCACCTCCACGTTCTTACAGGTTCTCCTACATACTGCGCCACTTTCCTCAGCCATATTTGAAAAAAAAGACATACCCACCATTGTGATTTCAATCACAAACCTACAAATGTCAATTTGTCATTCTTTCAGTCCTCACCTAAGTTCCATGGATAGTTCATATCAACCCCCTCCATCCTGCACCCCTGAATTTCCAACTCCATCTACCCACTCCTGTCTGTGTGACTTAGCATACCTGCCTTCTCCTTCATTTTTTCCCCCATAATTATATACAGTTCTACCAGCATCATTTGTTGAAAAAACTGTCCTTTTGAAATTGAGTGTACTTGGCAGTCTTTTCAAAAATCATTTGGCCATATTGGGGTCTATTTCTGAACTTTCAATTCAATTTCATTGGTCTATATTTCTGTCTTTGTGCCAGTACCATGCCTCTGCTTTACACAAATACAACTACATACTGTAGCTTGGTAATAAATTTAAAGTCAGAAAGTGTGAGTCCTCCAATTTCATTCTTTATTTTCAAGATGATTTGGCTGTTTGGAGCCTATTATCCTTGCATCTCAACACCCAACCCTGCTCACCCTCACATTCCAACACCAACACCATGGACCCAACGCATGTAGCTTCCTTACCCTTCAGTTTTTGCATATGAATACCCAGTCCTCCAAACGCTATTTGTTGAAGAGGCTATTCCTTTATAATTGAGTATACTTGGCAGCCTTGTCAAAAATCAGTTGATGGGAAGCAGATGTGCTTCAAGTGACTGAGCTCCTGCCTACCACATGGGAGGTCCCTGGTTCATTTCCCAGGGCCTCTTGGAGTAGATGAGGAAGACAGTGAACAGGCATGATAGGCAGGTGCAGTGAGCTGATGCAACAAGATGACACAATAGAGACACAAAGAGGAAAGAAAAAGAGACACAATAAGCCAGGGAGCAGAGCTAAGGTAGCACAAGATATTGAACACCTCTCTCCCACATGGGAGGTCCCAGGTTTGGTTCCTGGTGCCACCTAAGGAGAAGATGGGCAGACACACAGAGCACACACAAATGGACACAGAGCAGACAGTGAGAGCAAATAACAAGGTAGGGGTGATAAATAAGTAAGATGAATCTTTTAAAAAATCAATTGACTATAGATGTGAGCTCTACTTCTGAATTTTCAATTCAACTCCATTGGTCTATATATCTATCTTGTACCAGTTCCATGTTGTTCTTTATGCACCTATGGCTATATATGGTAGCTTTGTAATAAGTTTTAAAATAAGAAAGTGTGAGTCCTCCATCTTCATTCTTTATTTTTAAGATAATTTTGGTTTTTCAGAGCCCCTTACCCTTCCAAATAAGTTTGATGATTGCACTTTCTATTTCTGAAAATAGGCTGTGGAAATTTGATTGGTATTTTGTTTAATCTATAAATCATTTTGGATAGAATTGACACCTTAACAATATTTAGTCTTCCAATCCAAGAGTATGGAATGTCCTTCCATTTATTTAGGTCTTTGAATTCCATTAGCAAAGAGCTGTAGTTTTTCATGTTTAATTCCTTTAACCTTGATTAAAAGTAATCCTAGATAATTGATTATTTTTGTTGGTAGTTTGAATGAACTTTTATTACTGATTTCCACCTCAGGTTGCTCATTACTAGTATAGAAACACTATTAATTTTAGCATTTTGATCTTCTAATTCACCACTTTGGTGAATTTGTTTATTAACTCTAGTATATTTGTTGTATATTTTTCAAGACTTTCCATATATGGAACCATGTATTTGCAAAGAGGGATAGTTTTATATCTTCCTTTACAATTTGGATGACTTTTTTGGTTTATTTCTTGCCTATCTGCTCTGGCTAAAGCTTCCAGTATAATGTTGAATAACAGTGGTTACAGTTCACAACTTTGTCTTGTTCCAGATCTTGGAGGAAAATTTTTCTGTTTTACACCATTGAAGATTTTGTTAGCCGAGGATTTTTCATATATGTCCTTTATTATGTTGAGGAAGTTTCCATCTATTGTTATTTTCCTGAGTGTTTTTATCAAGAAAGAATGCTGGATTTTGTCAAATGAATTTTCTGTATCAATTGAGATTATCATGATGCTCTTTCCCTTTGTTTTCTAAATGTGGTGTATTATATTTTCTATTGTTGAACCACTCTTTAATACCTGGGATAAAACCTAGTTGACCATGGTGTATAATTCTTTTAATGTGCTGTCAGATTTGATTTTGTTGAGGACATTAACATCTATATTCAAAAGAGAGGTTGATTTATAATTTTCTTTTGTATTTTTATCTGGCTTTGTTATTAAGGTGATGTTTACCTCATAGAATGATTTAGGTAGTGATCCTTTCTGTTCAGTTTTTTTTGGAAGACTTTGAACAGTATTGATATCAATTTGTCTGTTGAGATGTTCCATTTCTTCTAGAGTTAATGTAAGTTGTTTGTGTCTTTCTAGGAATTTGTCTTTTTCAATTAGGTTGTCTAATTGATTAGCATACAGTTGTTCATACTGTATGCCAGATACTTATTTGATTAAAATTTAGTGTTGCGGCTTGAGCCTGGTAGAGACGATGATGGAAGCACCCTCAGTGTTACAACTCAAGACTGAGGCAATGATGAAAGCACACTCAGGCTAAAGAGGGAGGCACACAGCTTGGTTTTACAGCTTGGCTCAGTGTTGCAGCTTGGTATTGGGTCTGGCTGGGGTGAAAATGGAAGTGTGCTCAGGACTTTTCAGTTGCACTAGATAAAGGTTTACTGTCTCACCACCCCGAGGTTGGAGCCTTAAGTTGTTATGCTCTAACTGATTAATCATTGGATCCACATGAGAGCATTGGCTAGGGTTTGGAAACTAGATTAGCATTTTATATTAATGGAGTATGCTAACAGGGAGGCATTGATTGACTGAATATTAATCAGGGTAATGGACCCTATTGGCTGAAAATCTTTTATCATATTGGCTGAAGATCTCTTATCCTATAGGTTGGCTGAAAATCTCTTATCCTATTGATTGGTTCTTACTTCCTCTGCCTAGGGGTCACAGTTCAGTTACCAGCCCACTCATTCATCCACTTGTGATCATTTTTATTTCTGTGCAGTCAGTATTATGCCCCCTCTCTCATTTTTTATTTTATTTATTAATGTCTTCTCTTCCTTTTTTTTTTTTTTCATTTTCAGTCTGAGTAAAGATTTGCCAATTTTATTTTTCTTTACAAAGAACTAATTTTTTATGCACACTATTTTGTTTATATCTGCTCTAATCTTTGTTATTTATTTCCTTCTACTTCCCTTGTGCTTAGTTTGTGTACTTTTCTAGTTACCTTTTTCCTTACTGATCTTCTGTCTAGGTAGTCTATCTCTTGATGAGAGTAGTGTGTTGAAGATCAGTTTGAACTTCTTGGAGTAGTTGATCCAAAGATTGTGTCTCCTCTGAAGTTTTAATTTGAGGCCTTGTCCTATGGCTTGTAATATTTTGCTTCTGTCTATGAATCTCATTGTTTTGATGTGTCAAATCTGAAAGTCAGTTTCCCCCTCAAGCTTCAAGTTTTATTGTAGATTAGCAAAGAAAGTGCAATCCAGAATTCATCGTAATATCAGGTAGGCTTATTGATAAAATGAAATTGTGACACTGAGTATATTTTCTTGTGTACCAGAACATTTGTGGACAAATGAACTTTTTGGATGTTGGAGCCTACAACAACAAAGCCAAATGTATTCATCAAATCTAACGTTTTAAACCTTTTATATGCTAATTTCAAATGGATTTCTCTCAATTTTTGTTTTAATACATGATAGAAAGTAATAGATCTAATCAATTTTACATTGAATACTTAAAGTGTTAGGTCAGTATATGATTCTTAATTTATATATATATATGGATTTTGAAGGGACAATTTAGATTTTATGACTCTATAATAATATTCAGGTGAAGATTAGATGATACTGATCTAACCTCTGCATGAATTGCTTTGACTTCCTTCACAGAGTAAATACTGAAAAGAACATTCTTTGCCTTTTCAGCCTTATTTCTTATTCTTATTCTACTTCAAATCCTTTGTGACTACCCCACACCACTGAACGTATACTTCTTAAATGTGTCTGTCTCTCAACATTTCATACATGTATTTGAATTGACAACATATATAAAATAAACTCTAGGTAACATTAAATAACTATTTTAAAGTCACACAAAAGTAAAAGAACAGAAAAAGGCAGCTCAACAAGTTATGGAAATATTACTACTATAAGTTCTGTCATGGCACTTTTATCTCATCTAATTCCAACTAGTAACAATGGATCCTCTAATGTTCAGAAATATACAAACACAGATAAGTCAAATGACACACTCAATATCTGTTATTAATGAAAAAAATTTGAAGAAGGGAAAAATCTTAATCATATTCATATTTCACAAACCAAATCCTATATTCCTTTTCTATCTGTAGCATTAAATAGTACCAACAATCCTTATGCTACAAAACCATTACAACACTTTTGTTAAATATATCTATAAATTACATTAATTATATGTTCCAATGCATCATCATATTCTTTATACTTTGCAGTAGAAGAACATTCCTGTATTTATTTTTTAACCACAATCCTCATATACTGCCAAAATCATTGTTATGCATTCCTTATATTATCCTCCAACTGTCTTCCAACTAATATTAATCTCCCTAGACTATTGTTTCAGATACAATCATACCCATTGAACAAGAGTGTTTGACCCATTCATTACAATATTGTTTAATTTTCATCAAAGATATTTTTTAAAAACCTCTAGAAACCTGAGGGAAAAATAAGAAAATATCAAGTGCAAATATATCATGTCCATAGTAATGCTTTGAATATTACTCTTTACCATGATTAAAGTTATACCAAATCACCCCACATATTAGGAAGAATTTGAAGGCAGTTATCATGACCACTGTGTGTTGAACTTTTGTCTAATCAAGGACATACAGCATGATTCTTCACACATAGGAAGCATATAACAACTTCTTTTCAAGGAAAACTAAGCGAGGAAGGAAGGGAGAAAGAAGTAAAGGGTGGGCTGAAGAAAATATTATTAAAAAGCACAATAACCTGGAGAGAGTTCAATAGGCTAAGACTCAGAGATGTCCATTGGGATTGGTCACACTCAGAATATTACTGAAATCACTAACAAGATTTCAAGAAAATAAAAATGGAAAGAGTGGTACTATTGGAGAGCAAAGAGCATGTACTATATGTCATAAAAGGGTGTTTAAGGAAACAATTATTTCAAGAAATACAGAGAGAAAGAAAAATAGGAAGAATCTTGATTTGAAGAGAATGGAATTTTCATTGGAAGTTATCTTTAATCAGTTTTTGAATTTTTGCAAATGGGGAGCAACAAAGAACTCAGCTTATTGAAAGAAAATTTGTGTGCATGAATTACTCTGCTTTAGCCTGTGATGAAAAATAAGAGGAGAGAGTAAGGAGATTTCTGTACATGTAGAAAATATTTCAGCTATTTTAGTTGTATGAATAAACCCAAGAGAGCTGATTTAAAATCTACTGAGTCCCTGAGGATCTTTGCTAGTGGCTAGAAAAATCTCTTGTCCTGAATTTATAACTAATCCTTCTCTTCAGAATTATTGAAGAACATAAAAACAGGTACTAGCAGCTTGATTCTCAAATTTGAACGAGATAAATTTCTACTTTGTTCAAAAGTACCAGAGACCTTTCTATGAATTTTAGTGGATGGCAAACACTCAAACGTGATGAAGGTACCTGTAGAGGAAGGGGAATATTTGCATTGCAGTGTGAAGGGCTACCCAAGAGGATGTCCAGAGGATAGTTTTGGCAGATGGCTCCACCACCAAATGCCTTTGAATCCAAGACACTATTGAATACTGTAACAGAGAATGCAAATAGAAAGAGGTGACATTTTAGAAAGCAAAAATTGGGGTTATCATTCTGGAACATCAGATGAAAAGCAGAGTTGATGAGTGGAACATATATGAAAATGGGCAATATACTTCATGAATTTGGTAAGAGAAAAAATAGTTCCTAACAAATATATTAAGGAATTAACTTTACTATGTTATCTCTCTACCTATAATTTGTCATTTACCAGCTTTGCCCATAATGATCAATCCTTCATGTTAAGACTGTATTCATCTGTTATGGGCTTTCCCTCTTATCACCCAACTCCTTGTTCCATTCAGGTGAGGCTGACATGTCAGCCTCCTTCTTTTGAATATTTCACACATTGTATAACTTTTGAAGGATTCCTATTCAAATTCTGACTATTCGTGGAGAAGAAAAATTTTGTTCATATTAGAAAGAGTCAGTGATTTGTAGATAGCTGTGTGAAAGAATTTAAAATGGGGAAATCATGTGGAAATCAGAATATTTAGTTGACAGAATATCCTATGCAAACTGGTAGATAAAGTTTCCTTCATAAACTAGAGATTCTCTAGTGAAATGAAATGACTAGAGATTCTCTAGTGAAATGACTTCTTCATTTCACTTGAATTTGAGCAATATTAACCAAAACTGCTTTCTTTATTACTTGCGCATTCATGAAAATCAAAGTGTAGGTTCTTGATTTAGGGACTTACTGAGATGATTAGAAAGCCATTTAGTGGAGAGTCAGAAAGAATGAAGTAACCCAACTGTATTCTTCAGTGTCTGAAACATTTCTCTAATATGTGGTTAAAGACATTCTTGATACAAATACACGATTTTAAAAGTTATTGTATTTAACAGAAAACTCTCAGAAAAGGCATAAACCAAGGTTTTTGAATATTCAGTCATAAGTAAAGTTGAGAGGTGATTCCATTTTTCTTCATTTTCTCTATATCTTCCTTCTGAATCATTTCTAATAACCTTGATTTTGTCCTCTGCCTAGGTCTATATTTGACTCCCTTTAAGTAATTTCCTTAAAGAGTCTAATAGATATAACAGTAGCGTGAATCCAACAAAGAAGTGTATTGTATGGTCTGAGTATAAAACAGTGTGCTTTAATAAAGCAAGCATAGTTGCATAAAAACATCTCATTTATTTTCTCAAAATTACTTATGTCCATACTCACAAAATTATCCAAGACTTCTAGAGCACATGTATTTCATTAAAACCAATGTCTCAAAATAGGCACAAAGTACAGTTTAAATAAATTTGATATATAGCAGGGAACTCTGGCCCAGACTCACCAAAGTAATTAAATGTCAGATTTATTTTTTCTAAAGCCTCTTATTTCACATTCATTTCAAGAATGTTGAATCTTACATACCTACAGATGATATATGTAGATACAGATATAGATATAAAAATATGTTAAACTCTTGGATATCAACTGGTCAGAACTTGGGAATTTCAAATTTGAAACTGACAGTTGCTCGGCTAAAGACAATTGGGAATAACAGATTATAACAGGGAAAGCTGGAATGTGGTCTATGGAGAGATTCATTGAACTCTGTGTAAAATGCAATTTCCAAGCAAAATAAACACAATTGTTTTTTTTTGTCCACAGGTATGAGAAGGAATTAACATTCAAATTAACAGGTTTGTGGTTTGACCAGGTGATTTTGTTGTGCTAAAGGCAGTCTGCCTAACATGCATGTAGTACATGATTATACCATAGTGATTGTGGATGCCTGCCCTGAAAGCAAAGTTGTGTCTCTAGGGATCTGTCTTTTTCCTTCAGTAATATGAGTAAAAAGAATCAAATAATCTAGAAGTTGTACTCATTATACTCACTTTTAGTAAAAATAGGAAGTAGAAGAGAAATATCAGGGCTGATTAAAAAAAAACTTTCTTTGGCTATAGTAGGAGACCCAGGAGAACTATGTCCATTTCCAACATTACAGTCTTCATGCCTTCTGTGTTGACACTAGTAGGGATCCCAGGGCTAGAGTCTGTGCAGTGCTGGATTGGGATTCCATTCTGTGCCATGTACCTCATTGCATTGGTTGGAAATTCCTTGCTTCTGTTCATTATCAAATCTGAGCACAGCCTCCATGAGCCCATGTACATTTTTCTAGGCATGCTTGGAGCCACTGATATTGCCCTTGATAGCAGTATAATGCCCAAGATGCTTGGAATCTTCTGGTTCCAGATGTCAGAGATCTATTTTGATTCCTGCTTGCTCCAAATGTGGCTTATTCACACATTGCAGGGCATAGAATCAGGCATCTTGCTTGCCATGGCCCTGGACCGATATGTTGCCATCTGTTATCCTCTACGACATGCCACCTTCTTCACCCACCAGCTGGTCACCCAAATAGGAGCTGTGGTCACACTCAGGCCTGCCATGCTTATAACCCCATGCCTTATAGTGATAAAATGTCAGCTTCAATTTTATCATACAACAGTCATCTCCCACTCCTACTGTGAGCATATGGCTGTTGTGAAACTAGCTGCAGGAAATGTCTGGATCAACAAGATCTATGGCTTGTTTGTAGTCTTCACTGTAGCAGGGTTTGACCTCATATTCATCACCTTGTCCTATATCCAGATATTCATTACAGTTTTTCGTTTGCCCCAGAAAGAAGCTAGGTTCAAGGCATTCAACACCTGCATACCTCACATCTGTGTCTTCCTGCAACTCTACCTCCTAGGCTTCTTCTCCTTCTTCACACACAGGTTTGGTTCTCAGATTCCCCCTTATATCCATATCCTCTTTTCTAGCATTTATGTGCAGGTTCCTCCATTTCTCAATCCACTTGTTTATGGTCTAAAGACCAAGCAGATCTGCATTCACATGGTCAAACTATTCTGTTTTAAAATTTCACATTGATTAATATTTTTGTGCATTCTTCTCTGTGGACAACATCCATCTTTCAAAATAAAAAAAGCACTCATTAATTGAGTTCTTTAGTTTTTCATTTAATTTTTTCTTCCATTTCCTACCATAGTAAATTATTCCATTTTAGCTTTCCTTCAATTATTGGTTTATACCCTACCTGAGCACTGAAAGGGAGAAATGTGGAGAGAACAAGTAAATGAATATATATCCTTTCTTTCTTATATATTTCTTAAGACACTGGTTGAGTTTCCTCCACAAAAAGCCTTTACCAGAAGCATACAATAATTACATAAATCTGACATCAAATTTTAATACATTCATGGCTCATTACTCTTGATTGCCTAGGTATGGGGAAAAAAACAAAAACAGTTGTTGCCCCTCTTTGTTTTCATATCATCGTAGTCACCACAAGAGTTAAGGATGAGGATATTATGTTCTCATATAAAATGTTTTATGAAGGCTGGTGAAATAATAAAATCTAAAATTTTAAGTATATATCCAGATTCATGCAGAAAGTTACAGGCACAAAGATCCTGACATCTCAAGTGTTTAATTTTCAAATATTTTTTTTTTCCTGCAACCTACACTATTTAGTGTTATACTAATTCAACAATTGTTTTCAAAATCCTGTGGTATTTTAAATATTTCTCTAGAGAAATTACAACAGTAGTTATTTGCTCATAGTGTTTATGTTTAATGGGCTTGTGGACTTATATTTCTAAAAGAAAAGAAGGGAGAAAGAGAGATTAAGGATGTGTTTGAGATATAAATTAGCAAAGAGATTAAATGACTAGAATGTAACTGATGCAGTCGGGAATATTGTTTTTCTTTTATTTGTATAGTTCTCAGTTAGATAGTGTGATTATGAAAGCATAAATTATGAGTGGTAGGGCACTAATGACAAACATGCTAAAGTAGATGATTGAGGAGGTTTTACTAGAGAATGTGGGTTAAGGGAACTGAACAATTCTTTGATTATGGGTCATACACAGAGTAAAATATAGGTAGACAAGAAAAATATCAATATCAAGAATATCCTTGAGAGATGTGCAAAATTATAAAACTTTTTGCCAACAGGCAAAATCTGTTAATGCAACAAGAATTTCTATGTGAAGGTACTTGTGTGTGTGTGTTTTCACTTGGGCTTTTAGTGGCACACTCTTTCAGTAGATATAAACCACATGCTTTTAAGAGAAATAAGGCTATTATATTATCAGTCATAAGAAGTAGTTCATCCAAGATTGTTGACCTGAGAAATTAAGGTTAATGCATTGTCCTTTAAAACTTCAGCACTCTAGAGATCATCTTCTTAAAAATATTATGGAAAGTTTACACATGTGTGCAGATCCATGTTTTGATTCTCCTATTTCATGATAAATATAATATTGGAGTTCATGCCATGTAGCTGGTGGATAACATTTCTGGTTATATGAACTGGACCTCATCAGTTACCTATGTCAGGATGAACATTTTATAAACCTAGAGGCTATTGTGGGCATCTTTTGAAATTGTTTTTAAGGATTGAAACTCATGAGATAAGAAGGTAATTGAATTGGATTTAAAAACTGCTGTTCAGAAGTGGATTTGGCCCAATGGATAGGGTGTCTGCCTACCACATGGGAGTTCCAGGGGTCAAACCCAGGGCCTCCTGACCCATGTGGTGAGCTGGCCCATGCACAGTACTGATGTGCACAAGGAGTGTCATGCCATGCAGGGGTGTCCCCTACATCCACATGCAAGGAGTGCACCCCATAAGGCAAGCCACCCCACGCAAAAAAAGTGCAGCCTGCCCAGGAGTGGTGCTGCACACATGGAGAGCTGAAGCAGCAAGATGACACAACAACAAAAAAGAGACACAGATTCCCAGTGCTGCTGACAAGAATGCAAGTGGACACAAAAGAACACACAACAAATGGACACAGAGAGCAGACAATGGGGTGGAGGGAGAGAAATAAATAAAATAAATCTTAAAAATAAATAAATAAATAAAAACTGCTGTTGTTTTACTCAGATAAATTAATTTTATCTGGAAGGATAGTAAATAGCATATAGATATACTTATTGAGAAAAATGTGTTTTGTTTTTTTTTTGTTTATTAGTTTTATGTGAGGCTCAAAGCTAGTTCAGGAAATTGTAAATTTCCTTTTCTAAATGCCCCGGCCCGCGGGACGGCAACGGAGACCCGAAACCTGCCGAGAAAGAATGGTGGGACAAGAGACACAAATAATGACAGCAAGACAGGGTCCTGATCAAACTGCAACTTTATTAAAGGGGGCAAAGTACATATACCCTCGGGTGGGGGAGGAGTGGGGAGTGAGGTAGTAGAAGCTAAGGATTGGTTGTGGTTGTCGCCGGGGTGGGAGGCAGACCTTAGTTTCGCACCTTGCGCCTGTGCACTATCTTATCAGCCTGGGCAGTGGTGGGAAGACAGAGAACAAAGAACTGAGGGGGAAGAAGAATGAGGAAGTAACAGGGCAGATTTGAGTTCTGCCATGATTTGGGACCCACCATGTTGTGGTGAACTGATTATAGCTTACTCAAATAGGAAAGTTGGCTCTGCTCCAGCAGCTGTGCTACTGGCTCTGCTAAATTCGGTGTGTGCTCATTTTTACTGCCCCCAACATCTAAACCTTTAAGAGTTATTAGGCCATAAACAGTAGTGTTGGTATTATTTGGCTGATCCACTATAATTCTATATACTGGGTGAAGTTTTAAAATATTTCTAAAAATTTCTATTTCTAAAAGTTCATGGAGAGATCCAGCTAAATGGTGTCTGTTTAAGTGCACATTCACCAGCTCTCTCACAAAAAATGGCTGAGAAGGGGCAAGAGCCTGCCTAAATGAGCAGTTTTGAGAGCCCACAGAGCAGAAGACTTCAGGGCATCAATCTGCGGGGAACAGGACAAAGAGATAAAAAGCCCAAGGGAAAACCATGAGTTTCTCACCCCAGTGGCTGGAAAAGGTGGGTGGCTAAGACCTGCCTTCAAGGCAAAAAGCCACTGTGAGTCCCCTGACTCCCACCAGCCACAGAGAGGGAGGGAGCAGTCTCTGGGAATAAAAGCCTCCTAACGAAGAGTAAAGAGAAATTTCCTTTCTATACATTTGGTTACCTAAGCCCCCTTTGAACTTTAGGGTGCATACTAGCTGTCAAGAGGTGGCCCAGGGAAGAGGGGAGAAGCAAATCTGCTCATACAGCCTGTTTTACCTAGCCGAACTGGGAGAGAGGAAGTTGCGTTGGGAGAGGGCAGAGTCAGGCAATTGACTATGTGATGTTGAAAACTATCAAAAGTCCAACTCCACTAAGGGAAAGTTATTAACTTTCCAAGGGCCTATTTAGGTTCCCCTGGGATGAGGGGAGGTCTGGAAAAGGTTTGAGAGTCATTTCTCTGAAGCAAATTTGGATACCAGGTCCCCACTTGAATTTCAGAAGGGAACTCAACCTGACCAGGAGAGGTGATGGGGGATCCAATTACACAGCCTATAGTGGCCTGCTACCCTGAGATAGAAAGCAGTAAGAATAGAAAAGAGACAGGGACAGAGAGGAAAATAATCAGCAGGAATCTACCCAACTGCAGAGTCAAACCAACCCTAGGGAAAGTGACTGGATAGCTCTCTAGCTTACAGACTCAATGAGAAAGTTTAGTTCAGTGGAGGAGTCTCTGCTTTGAGTAAACAAGGTCAGTAGTTTGATTCCTGGCTCTCCTAACAGTAGTGATCCACCAGGTTATCAAACACACAGCTGATACTTTAGGACAGGGTGTAGTGGAGAAATTCGGATAGGCGCGGTTTCGAAGGCCAGGACACGAGAGAATACTGAGAAGGAAGTTGGTTTATTTCGACCGGCCGGGCTCGGCGGACTCTTGTCCTAACAAAAACCGAGCCCCGAACAGCCTTTTCCAGACCCTTTTATACAGAGGATATAGGATTAGGAAGACTAACAGTGATGGTAAACAGACCTTTGGTTAGGTTCTTCAGATCTTAGTATCAGATAGGTTATTTCCTCCAGGTGAGTTACATATTCTCCACATCCAAGCCAGTTTGGATTAGCATAGCTCCACATTGTCTGGAGGCAGCCCTGAATACACATTCAGTCTCACATCCCTTCTGAACATTCAAAGACTGTAGGGCCTTTATTACTTATTTGGCCATCTTGGAGACTAGGTACTCTTGGAAATAATTTTGATTTTAATGCACAGGCTATATCAAGGGAAGACATAGACATTATTTTTGTATTAGCTTCTCTTGGGTCTCTTATTTTTCTTAAAAAAGGGTTTCTTTTTTTAAAATTTAACTTAGTTCACTTGCTAAAACCTGATTCCAAATCTGTAGAGATTGAACACTGGAATCCTGAGAATCTAGTGAAGGCCTAAGAGGGAAAGCTGTTTTTCATAAAATTTTCAGCCAAGAATTCTCTATCCAGCAAAGTTGGCATTCAAAAATGATGCAGAAATGAAAACAGTCACAGATAAACAGAAATAAGAAGGTGGGCCAAAAATAACCTGCCCTTCAGGAAGTACTAAAGGGAGAGCTCCAAACTGAAAGGAAAAAACAGGAAAAAGACAGTTGGAGGAGGGTATAAGAAAAAATAAAGAAAAACAAATAGAGAAATAAAAGCAACATATGATATACATAAACCAAAGAAATATAACTAATTTAGGTAATTCCCTAACAATAATAACACTGAATGTTAATGGATTAAACATACAAGTCAAGAGAGACTGATTGGCAGGAAAGATAAGGAAATATGACCCATCTATATGTTGTCTACCAGAAACACACCTGAGACCCAGGGATTCAAGGATGCTGAAAATAAATGACTGGAAAACAAAAGTACAAGCAAACAACAACCAAAAACGGTGGAAGGAGCTCTATTAATATTGGACAAAATAGACTTTAACTGCAAAAATATTTTCAGAGTGAAAGATGAACATTATATATTAGCAAATGAGGTGATCTCTCAAGAAGAAAGAATAATCATAAACATTTATGCACCTAACCAGGTCATCTCAAAATATATGAGGCAAACACTGGAAAACTTAGTGGAGAAATTGATGCCTCTACAATTACAGTGAGGAACTTTAATACACAATTACCACCATTAGGCAGAACATCTCAACAGAAAATTCACCCGACCTGCGAGTCTGTCAGATCAAGACCTGAGGGAGGGAGTGGGAATGAAAAGGGGATAAGAGACACAAAGAATGGAGACAAGACAGGATTCTGATCAAGTCTCATTTATTGAGGGTCAATCAGGGGTATTTATAGCCAGGAATGAAGGAGGTAGTACGTATTGATGATAGCGCATGTGTTGGTAAGTAACTGGGTAACTAGATTTTCGGTTTTCGCGCCACACGCATGCGCATATGGTTGTTTGGCAACGTCCGTGGAAAAACTTTTGCACGCTTTAGGGAGTGCCCAATCAGAGCCCAGGGGAGTGGCGTAAGGAGAAATAGAAACTTAACTTACTTCAGTGAGGATGGGGGAATAAAAACTTAACTGGGCTAGTATCTAAGATGGCGTTCGGTAACAAGATGGCCGATACAATACTAGTGCCAGAGGCAGCTTCCCACAGGTTCCCCTTTTCTTTAATATTTTTTAGCAGAAAAGGAAGACTGACAAGATAGCCCATTCTGGGGGGACTGTGCCTGACTTAGGTCAGGACTGGCAAAAAGATGACCGCATTAAACCTTACCCATCATTGAGAATAGTGCCAGCGAAAGGCCACGTCCCTGTCTTAGGCGGTTGCTATCGTGAGAATGCCTTGCCCCGTTGCCTGTCATTGACTAACCAGTCCAGCACCTCAGAAGGTACTGATGAGATATTCATGGTCTGGGATTAGGCCTACCAACTGGATCCATTTGCAAGTAGTGTTTAGACCCCTCGTCATAGTCGGCCATGTCCAGTCTATGATAATGGACCTGGATGGGCTGCATTTTTATGGCATTCAGTTGTTGCTTTAAAAGGGCCATAATCTTGTTAAAGAGAATAGGTCCTAGTGATAGAAGTATTAGTAAACCAAGCAGAGGTCCCAAGAGGGGGAACAGCAGGGCTGGAGAAAAGTATAAGCATGCTGTTTCTAGGTGATGTCTTCCTGTTGTCTGAGCGCCCGATACTGCTACAGCTGGGTGACATATACTGCATAAGCTGATATGGCTTCCATACGTTTCTGTAAGAACTTAAGAAGACAGGGTGCAAAAGCACAAATTATAATGATTATGATAAAGGAGCTGATTAAAGGCGCAAGCCAGGCCATGACTGGGGAGGTGAACCAGTTGATGAAAGGATTACATTCGGCGTAAGGCGAGTAGCCGTTGTGTAAATCCTTAAGTTTCTTAATATTTTGTTCTACTATGCCAGATTCATTTACGTAGTAACAGTACTCTTTCTGCAAGAATAAACAGGTACCCCCTTTTTCGGCTGTAAGTAAATCTAAAGCTCTGCGGTTTTGTAAGGTTACTTGGGCAAGGGAGGTTAGTTGCCACTGCAGAGAGTTAAGGGATTGTGCAGTGGATTCTATACTGATTTGTTGTTGTTGTTCAAAGTATTGTGAACTGATGAGGCCATGACTGAGGGCGCCTCCTGCTGCGGCAGCTGCAGCTACTGAAGTTGTGAGGCTAATTCCTACCAATATAGGGAGGAAGGCGGCTCTCTTTGACACAGATCGGGATAGTAAAAAATTTTTTTGTTTGCCTTCCCCATAGTATGTTAGTTGTGGGGTAGTGGCTACTAGGAGGCAAGGCCTTATTTTTATAGAATAGAGCATTTTTGGGTTATAGTTAATTTTCTGACAATTATAAGTAGGATTTTTGGTTATGATCAAATTGTAAGAGGGAAACAAAGTTACAATAAACTGAGTATTATTATTTTTGAAGACAATTATGGCCTGATTTTTAACATACATACAGGAAATATGGTTACCAATGCATAAGGGTTGATAATCAAATGGTAATATGAGGTTATCGATTCTTTGTCTTTCTTCATAGGGTTTAATTGGCAATCGATTATTAATTGGTTCAGGGAATATATGGGTTTAATTTAGATATATATGAAAGAATGGATCTTTCTAGGTTAACACTCTAAGTAATGGGGGATTAGGTATATAGGCCCGATAAGTGTAATTACCTGCAGCTTCCTTATTACTTACAATTACCATCATCAGAAGCTGTAGAAGACCCCATCTCTTCATTCTGGGGTTTAATCCTTTTCACAGGTAACTAAATTTGTTCTCCATTTTCTGAAATGATAAGAGCATAGCCTCACCCCCTTACTTTAATCCTGCCTTTTTTTCCATTCATTGCTTAAAATATCTTTCTAGAATATTGGTTGATCTTCATTTCCTGTGTCTACTGTAGATGTTTGACATTTTCCAAAGTGACATTCTGCAGGTGTTAATGAATTATAAACATTAAGAAAATGTAAAGTAAATAAAGCTTTTGCTAATTAATCTTTTGGTGTTATAATACCATTATCTCCCCCTTTTTGTTTTAAAAGCACAGTTTTTAGGGTATGATGGCTGTGTTTAACTATGGTTTGACTTGTTGGATTATAAGGAATACCAATAATATGCTTAACAGCATATGTAGAATAAAAAGAAGTAGAAGACTTACTAGTGTAAGAAGGGCCATTATTAGTTTTAATTTTCAAGGGGCGTTCCATTACAGCAAAAGCAGACCATAGATGTGAATGAACATGATGAAACCGTTTCCTACTTTGAGCAGTAGCCCACATAAAATGAGAATAAGTGTTAATATAAACATGAACATATTGTAGTTTACCAAAGGATGGTATGTGAGTAACATCCATCTGCCATAATTGATTAGGAGTTAGGCCTCTGGGATTAGTTTCAGCTTGAAAAGTCACCACTGTTAGTGGTCCACAAGTAGGACAAGTGCAAATAATTTCTTGTGCCTGTAGTTTTGTTAACTTTTGATATTTATTTCGTAGGCCTTTAGCATTAGTGTTAGTTAAAGCATGGTAATCATGAGCACTTTGTAAACACCCTACTAATAAATCAGCTTGAGCATTATTTGCTGTCATAGGACTAGGCAAAGAGGTATGAGAGCATATGTGAGTAATGTAAATAGGATGCTGTTTTAACCTGATGAGATGTTGCAAGTTAGTGAAAAGTTAAGATAACTCATCAGTAGCAAAGATATGAGCTGTTTTAATATGTTTGACAGTAAGACCTACATATTTAGAGTCAGAGACAATGTTTAAGGGTTCTTAAAACATTTGTAAAACTTTAATGATGGCTGAAAGCTCTGTGCATTAAGCAGACAAATAAGGAGTTCACCAAACCTGTTCTTTTTGAGAAGTAACGTATGCTGCTTTTTTATTACTATTACTATCAGTAAATACTGTACAAGATGATTGGGCTATGCACACAGCCCTGAAAAGCACTGCAAAAGTCTATTGTTGGGTTTTTTACAGATAGAGGAATGCAGCTGGCTTGAGTTGTTTAAGAAGACACTAAAGAAAGTTTTAGCAAGTTTTAAAACAAAGTGATAGCAACACAGCTGGACGTTAAATTCTTGCCATAAACTAGCAGTGTTTGGGATTGCTGCATACTACAGTGTTGTTACTTTAATCTATGATAAGAGGTTGTTTCTGTGACATACACTCTTTTATTATAATTAAAACTATAAATAACCACATTGTACTTCTCTTTAATATTATGCTGAAATATTGGTAGCTTTATACACTTTTAAGCATTTATAGAAACTTTTTACTCACACAACTTTAATTAACAGAGGGTTAAAGGAAAGAAAAAAACTTGTTAATTTTATAACACTTTAAAACACCTTTTATTCAACTTATAACATATTAACATATTATATAACATATTATAACATATTAAATTACTTTAATTTTTCTTTTAAGGTAAAAGAACAAATCTCTTATAATTAGTTTGTAATAAAAGTCTACTGTTCAGGATTTGGTTTTGAGAAAGCAGTTTTGAACATTATGTTCCTTTAAAAGAGAGAAAACTTTCCTTTCTTGGAACACCGAGGAAATGATGAGCACAAGAAGCACAAGGAGCTATTTTGATAAAACAGACTTACTTTGTATACTGATTATTGAGGATAAAAACTTTTACCAAAACAGATTGATTTGAGAGGCCTTGAGAAAGAACAAATTTTTTAACTTTTCATCAGCATACTATTGATACTAAAGCTTTTAAAATCTTATTCAACTTTACCCATAAAAATTCCTTTTCCACCAACCTTTTGCACTTTCAGTATTTACTCAGGTCCCACACTCTACTCTTTCCAATAATCAATTATTTTATCTTAGGACAAAATCATCTTCTGTTTCCTTAACAATAAAAACACATTCCATGTAGCCTACATATGAAGTTATCAAGCAAACTTTTTATAACATAATACCATTAACACTAAACAAGCTTGTTAAAATAATGAACTTTTCTTTAAATACTTAGTAGCATGCAATATCAGAAACAGTTTCCTAGAAGCAAGATGGCAGGGGAGGCTGGCTGTTGCCAATTTTTCCTGTTATAAAATTACCTTTTATTATTAATATTATTCATTCAGGTTTGTCTAAACACTTTAAACAATGCTTTATAAAACTTCTTATAATTTTTTTAACCATATAGACTATAATTATATTATTTTAAGACAAATTTTATCTTTACAGAACACATTTCTTTACTTAAAGTTACCACAATACTTTCTATAACTTGTCACATGCAAATTAAGTTTTAAGAGTATATGAAAAATTAGCCATCCTATTTTAGGACAAAACACATTTTTTAGAAAAAAATGTTTTTAATTTCAGTCAGCATTCCCACAAACTTTTAACCTTTTTAATATTCATTTAAGTTTTACATTCTACATTTTATTCTGTGAAGAAAAATAAACTATTTATTTCAATCTAGGCAAGAATAACTTTTTATAAAGACATAGTTAATTTTGTTAATCAAGACTTACAATTTTTATTATTGTAGAGATCTTATTAACATTTAAACTTAAGTATTAATATAAGCACTTATTTAATTTTTGGCCATTTGAATAGAGCTCTTTTATAAATTTTTATTAATTTATATTACCATCCAGAGGTATCAAAATATACACTGACATTGAACGAACAGACGAACACAGAACAATTACAACACATTAGCAGAAATATACAGTTTGCAATTAACTCATAATTCTTACTTTCTTGGTATAGCTGTTTTTAAGTTCCTATTAAGATTTCTTCTGGAATCCATGTTGCCTGTAACATGCAAGCTTGTGCTTGGAAACACTGTTAGTTATCAGCAATCAGGATAACTTGAGCAGCATAAATGTAGTTAAGTTTTTATTTTGCAGTTTAGTCAGATGATTAACACACATTTTTGAATTATTACTCTGTAAGACTATACTGAGACTTGAAGTTTTAGAGAAAACTATTGATTTAAAACTGAAAATTCTTTTTACACTTTGATAAAAATTTGGTACTAATTTTATTATTTCGGTTAAATAAGCCTAATCAGAATCAGTATGGAAACAAAACAAAACACAAATGTTGCCACATTTTTCTCTTTCCAGTGGCTTAACTATATTGGCCCCCACTAGCCCACAGCTACATTGTTATGTAGAAAGGAGGGGGTTGGCAGAGTTGCTGCCAGAATAGTTTCCTTATCTTAGTTAACATTTTAGCAACAGAGTTTTCTTGCAAGCCTGATTTCACTGACTTTATTTAGTATTTTTACCTGTTTTAAATCTTTCAATAGTTTAAAAGGTTTTTGGCTCAGGATGAAACTCAACACCCCTTGCAGATTATTTGTATCTGGTGGTATTAACAGCATGTAATGTTACCGGGAAAGCAGCTAATAATTGTTTAACATAAGGCAAAGCATTGGCAACATCTGAAAACATTTCTAATTTAGGCTTAGTAACAGAAGGCAATTCAGTAGGTGCAGAGGGTTGTACTGGATACACAGAAGGTATTTCATTAGGACACTTCCCTGAGCTTTTGTTGATGAAAGGGTTAATATCAGGATGAGGGGAAAAACCTGATGGTTCCCCATTTGCTTCGGTTACTGGGAACACAGCAGGATTACGGGATTTTTTTGCTGTTGTATTTTTAGTTTCTCTATTTTTTCTAACAACTCTTTCCTTGGGTTAACTACTGGCATAACTATAGGTGGGGCTGCGGGATAGGGAACATATGGCGGAGGTTGAAACTTTACCATCTCCTCCTCAGATTCACCTGATTCTATATTATAAGATTCATCATCAGTTTCCACTTTTAAATTTCTGAGGTCAGGGTACAGGTTCCTACTAGATATGGCTTTAGATTTTCCTTTATTTTTATCCTCCTTACAGGATCTTTTGTTTGCATGGGTTAACGGCTGCTTTAACCTGGTGGTAGGCTTCCTGTCCTCCTCGCTATCTAGCGAGATTAAGTCCTCCTCTGGACTGGACGCTCCAGATGCGCCAGGTGGTTTGAACTTTGGGCAGTCTGCTGATTTCTTAGGGTTGGTGGCTAGAGCCTCCAGCCCCTGCCCTTCTTGTAAAATTTCCTCACCCTTCTTAATAACATTTGTCATGACTGAATCCCTATGGTGAATACTTAAAATATCATCAATGAGATTCCAATAGGAGAATGCAGTTACTGGGATTCTTTCAGGGCCAAAAGTTTTGTAAAAGTCCTGTAAAGCATCCCCTACTCTTTTCCACCATTTTTCATTGATAGTTCCCTCTTGTGGGAAACACGGACACACCTCTTTTAAGAATTCAAAAAATTTTATGAGATCCTTGACTTTTACCTTTACTCCTCATGCCTTTAATGCCTCTCTGAGACTCTCTACAAATGTCTCATGCTGGCTCATTGCTTGCCTCATGATCGCCCATCACTTACCGAGGCCTCGACGTGAGGCAGGTTCCCTCGCGGTGTCCTCCTGATTCTCTCTTCTTGCGTTCTCTTTTCTTGTGACTGGCCAGTTCCTCAATCGGCATTCCTCACTTGATCCCTCATGCTCATGTCCCTGTTCTGGGCGCCACTTGACCCGACCTGCAGATCTGTTGGATAAAGACCTGAGAGAGGGAGTGGGAATGAAAAGGGGCCAAGAGACACAAAGAATGGAGACAAGACAGGATTCTGATCAAGTCTCATTTATTGAGGGTCAATCAGGGGTATTTATAGCCAGGAATGAAGGAGGTAGTAGTACTGATGACAGCGCATGTGTCGGTAAGTGATTGGGTAACTAGATTTCCAGTTTTCGCGCCACACGCATGCGCAGATGGTTGTTTGGCAACGTCCGCAGAAAAACTTTTGCACACTTTAGGGAGTGCCCAATTGGAGCCTGGGGGAGTGGCGTAAGGAGAAATAGAAACTTAACTTACTTCAGTGAGGATGGGGGAATAGAAACTTAACTGGGTTAGTATCTAAGATGGCGTTTGGTAACAAGATGACTGATACTAGTGCCAGAGGCAGCTTTCCACAGAAAATCAATGAAGAAATAAAGACTTTGATTAATACAGTAGAGGATCTGAACCTAATAGGCCTATACAGAACACAATACCCAAATACAGTGGGATACTTTCTTCTTAAGTGCACATGGATCATTCTCCAAGACAGACCACATGCTAAGCAACAGAATAACTCTCGATGAATTCAGAAAGAATGAAATTATACAAAGTAATTTATCTGACCACATTGGAATGAAGCTAGAAATGAGTAAAGCCAAAGAACCAGATCAGGCACAAAGATATAGAACTTAAACAGCACACTCTTAGACAAACAGTGGGTCAAGGAGGAAATTTCAAAAGAAATCAGTAACTACCTTGTAATGAATGAAAATGACAACACAGCCAATCAAAATGTATGGGATGCAGCAAAAGCTGTACTGTAGAGAGAAAATCCATATGCATAAATGCATAAATCAAAAAAGAAGAAAGAGCTAAAATTGAAGACCTAACTGCACACTTAGAGGAATTAGAAAAAGAACAACTTCCTTACACCAAAGCGTATAAAAAGAAGGATATAATGAAGATTAGAGTAGAAATAAATGAAATATAAAATTAAAAAGCACTAAAAAATAAACAAAACTAAAGCTGTTTTTTTTGAGAAGATCAATAAAATTAAGAAATCCTTAGACTAATAATGAAAACAAGACAAAAGTTTCAAATTCATAAAATAAGAAACAAGGAAGGGGATATCACTGTTGACTCCACAGAAATAAAGAGTATCATAAAAGGATTCTTTGAAATATTTTGTGCCAACAGGAAGGATAATTTCGAGGAAATGAATGAATGCTTAGAAACACACAACACCCTACATTGACAAAAGAAGACACTGATGAACTAAACAGACAAATCTAATGAGATTTAAATAGTTATTGAAAATCTCCCAACTAGAAAGATGTCAGGACCAGATGGCTTCATAGGTGAATTCTACCTAATATTCTAGAAAGAAATAACACAAATACGGCTTAAACTCTTCTAAAATATAGAAGTGAAGGGAATATTTCCTAACTCATCCCATGAATGCCAACAAAGCCAAACAAGGGCACTACTACAAAAGAAAATTATAGACCAATCACTCTAATGAACTTAATGCTAAACTCATAAACAAAGTACTTTCTAATCATATTCAACAGCACACCAAACGAATTATACACCATGACCCAGTGGGTTTCATCACTGCTATGCAAGGATGTTTCAACATAAGAAAATCAATCAAAGTAATACACCATGAAAACAGATCAAAAGAAAAAAATCACATGATCATCTCCATAGATGCAGAAAAATCTTTTAATAAAATACAGCACTCGTACCTGATAAATACACTGCAAATGATAGGAATAGAAGGAAAATACCTCAACATGATAAAGGCTGTGAAAAACCCACAGCTAACATCATATACAATGGTGAAATCCTAAAAGCTTTCCCTCTAAGATCCAGAACGAGACAACGATGTCCACTATCACCACTCCTATTTAACGTTGTGTTAGAAGTACTTGCACAAGCACTTAGAAAGAAAAAGATATAAAAGGCATCCAAATTTGAAAGGAAGAAGTTACAATTTCACCATATGCAGTCAACCTGATCCTGTGCTTATAAAGTCCTGAAGAATCTACAACAAAGCATGTTGCCCTTATAAATGAGTTCAGTGAAGTTGCAGGTTATAAGATCAATGCACAAAAATCAGAAACATTTCTGTACAACAATAATGATGAATTTGAGGAGGAAATCAAGAAAGAAGGTATCATTTACAATAGTAAATAAAGAAATCAAATACTAAGGAATAAATTTAACTAATGATATAATCAACTTATGCACAGAAAACTACACAACACTGTTAATGAAAATCAAAGAAGATTTAAATAAATGGAAGAATACACCCTGTTCATGGATAGGAAAATTAAACATCATTAAGATATCTATCCTACTCAAACTACAGATATAATGCAACTCCAATAAAAATCAACACAGTATTTTTTACTGAACTGGAAATACTAGTTATGAAATTTATTTGGAAGGGAAAGAGCCCCAAATAGCCAAAGACATATTGAAAAAGAAAAAGAAAAATACAGGAATCACACTACCTGACTTTAAAACATACTGCAAAGCTACAATAGTCAAAACTGCACAGTATTGGCACAAGGATAGATATACTGACCAATGGAACTGAATTGAGAGTTCTCATAAAGATCATTGCATTGCATATACAGTCATCTGATATTCAGCAAGGCCATCAAACCCACTCAACTAGGAGAGAATGACCTCTTCAACAAATGGTGTTTGGAGAACTGGATATCCAAATCCAAAAGAATGAGAGAGGAACATCATCTCACACATTGTACAAAAATCAACTCGAGATGAAACAAAGATCTAAATATAAAAGCAAAGAATATGAAGATCTTGGAAGATAATGTAGGAAAGCATCTACAGGACTTTGTAACAGGAAATGGTTTCATGAAATTCACACCCAGGCATGAACAGTGAAAGAAAAAATAGACAACTCAGACCTCCTCAAAATTAAAAATAATTGCACCTCAAAGGAGTTTGTATGGAAAGGTAAAAGACAGCCTCCACAATGGGAGAAAATATTTGGTAAACTTATATCTGTGAGGACCCTAATATCCAGCATATATAAAGGAAAAATACAGCTCAAAAATAAAAAGAAAACAACCCATTTAAAAAGGAGCAAGTGATTTGAACAGACACTTCTTCAAAGAAAAAATACTGATGGCTAAAAAGCACATGGAAAGATGTTCAACTTGACTAGCTATTAGGACATGCAAATCAAAACTACAATGAGGTATCATCTTATACCCATTAGACTGGCAGGCATTAAAATTAAAGAGGACTACAAGGTTTGGAGAGGATGTGAAGGAATGTAAAGCTCATCCACTGTTTGTGGGAATGTAGAATGGTCCAGCCATTGTGGAGGAAAGTCTGGTAGTTTCTCAAAAAACTAACTACAGATCTACCATATGATCCAGGAATTCCACTGCTGACTATATATCCGGAAGAATTAAAAGCAACGACATGAACAGATGTATTCCCACGGTTGTTCATAGCAGCATTATTCACTGTTGCCAAAAGTTAGAATCAACCCAAATGCACATCAACAGAAAAATGGATAAACAAAATGTGGTATATACATATAATGAAATATTACTTAGCTGTAAGAAAGAGTACAGTACTAACACATAGGATAACATAGATGAATCTGGAGGACCTTGTGGTTGAATGAAGCAAACCAGGCATTGAAGGACAAATATTATATGACCTCATTGATATGAACCAAGCAAATTGAGCAGACTCAGAGAGCTAGATTCTGGAAGATAGGTTTTCAGGAAATAGAAAGGGAGAAGTATGTGAGCCAGTGCCCAAATGGGCACAATCTATGATAAGGTGGAAGTGACTAGTTGCTCTGTGAAAGGATATGACCAGGTATAGTGATATTATTGAGTTGGATGGTCCACGTTTCACAGGGGAGTAGGTTGGAGAAGGTGGATTGGAAAGTCCACGGAATAGGGGTAGGGTAGAGGGAGGGAGCAGGTGTACCCTGGGAATTGGTGGATATGTGATTGAGACTACAGTGTTTGGAATGTTCTTGTGGCAATACACAAGGAAGGGTTACTGGTTTAGGGTGTTGGATGGGGAGGCATTCAACACAGACACACCTGGGGCAGTCTTCTACAGAATGTGTGCTGATGATTTTTTTATAGTATGTTGTATCAGTGAGTGGAGACCCACAAAATATGTGGAAAGGAGTTAGACTGCCACTCTGGGGAGGCCAGATACATTCTACAAAGAGAGTGGTGGTGTCATTTGAGATCATGAGAGGTTCCTATTAGGGGAAGACAGACAAGTGTGTCAAGCCTTAAGTGTTGTTGCAGGTGACTATGATTCTTGTTCTTTAATGAGTGAAGCCTGGTGGTCACCATGGGCAGGGGGATGCAGGAATAAAAGAGATGGAAGAGAGGGTATTTAGGGAGCAATGGAAGTGTTATACATGACTGTGACATGATGGATACAGTCATGTTAAATTTCATTAAAAAATTTATAAAAGTGTATGTTCTAAAATATAAACCATATTGTAAACCATTGACCATGGTTAGTAGCTGTGTTTCAATATTTGCACATCAGTTGTAACAAATGTACCATGCACATTTTTAAAAAGTTGTTAATATGGGAAGAGAGAAAAGGGGAAGCTTGTTGGGTATATAGGAGTCCCCTATATTCTGTATGTGAAGTTACTGTGACCTGAAACTTCTTTGAAGTCAAAATGAAGAAAAGTAATTCACTGAGGAAGAAATGGAAGAAAATATCACTGTACATACAGGAAAACAGATATTACAGTGATGAAGGCAAATGTCAAAATGTATCTTTAAACATATTTTCCATTATTTTTAATACCCAAATTTTAAAATTTTATTTTAATTTTAGTTTTCTAAATTATCATGTTTATTTATTTTTTTATATTTAAACCTATCACTGATACCTAATTTTCCTATTAATTGCAGTTGGCAATATTCTTGGCTTCATTTTTGAAGATTTGGATCACAAAATGGTTACAACTGTGGGAAGGGATATCAGTGATGGGGAATACATAGGATAGATATAAAGCATATAATGTGATCAAATATTTATGTGGCATTGACAGTGGGTAGCAATTCATGCAATAACCAAAGGAATTTTGAATTCCTATTCTGGGGAGCACTGCCACACTCTCTAATGGAACAGCAACAATTCCCCAAATATAGGAGCAATGACTAGTGAAGAAGGATGGTCCATTGATGGGTCCTTGATATTGACCCTGTGATGGTTAGGCTATTGTGTCAACTCAGCCAGGTAATTGTGCTCAGGTGTTTGGCCAAGCAAGCACTGGGTTAACTGTAATAGAAGGGCATTTATGGACTTTACTCACCACTGACTTTACTGCAGTGGTAAATCATAGATAGTTGGTTATAATTACATCAGTCAGGAAGATTGCCATCAGCAATGAGTGATGTTTAACCCAACCAGTTAAATTTCTTAAAAGGGGAAGTGATTCCAGCATTGAGAGAGAATTTCCCAGCTCATCTTTGAAAAGCCAACATCTCCCAGAACTCATCAAGAATCTTCATTGGACTTTCATTGCAGTTCCTGGTTGCAGCTGGCTTGAAGAACCTGGATTTGTGCATCCCCACAGCTGCATGAGTGACTCATAGAATTGCATACTATTGACAAATATCTCTTGCTGATTCTGTTTCCCTAGAGAACCCTGACTAATACAGCTTGGTACTGGAAGTGGTTTTTGAGGAACAGAGTCTTAAACATGGAGTGTCTGAGGTGTTTCTGGGAGTTTTGCAATTGTCTCTCTCTGCACTAATTGGACTCAATGGTACTGACAACTCTCTTTCCAATAATGAATAGGCTGCTAACAGTTCATGGCATGAGTTAGTAACTGAGATACACAAAATAGCATCATTGAATTCCCATACTTCCATGCTTATAAGAAGAAAGGATCTGGGTGAGGTTGTTTTCAACATCTTAACAGAGTTTTGTGGAGTCAAAGGTATAATGATGTTGGCTGGATCTTCCTCCTCTGGATATTGTTATGAAAGAAAGAGATGAGTTAAAGGTTTCAAATTTAAAACTTAAACACTGAATGGATGATGTAAAAGTTTCTATGTGTACTCTGAAAAAAATCTTACCTCCTGTAGCCAAAAGTTTGAAATATCTGAGAACCAAACTCAGACTTTCATTGTACAAGTAGCAGAGTTACAAAGGAAAATAAAATCTCAACCCCTCAGGCTTTCTTCAGTTAAAGTGAGGTCATTGATTGGAAAAGAGTGGAATCCAGAGAATTGGGATGGAGACATATATGGGATGATGATATTGATGAAGACATTGGAACCCTCAATTCTGCTGAGACTCTACCAGATAAGCCTGCCATGGCCTGCCCTGTCCAGACCACACCTTGTCAACCTTGTATCATCCAGCCTCCAACCTGCCCCAAGGAGTATGAAACACCTTCAAACACTGAGATGGATACCAGCCAAACTCCAGCATACACTGCCTAGCCTCCAGTCTGCCCTGATGAAACTGCCTCCCAACACCTGCCTGAAAAGATTAAAATCTGTCTTATCAAAAGAAAATGTAGGGGAATGCCCTGAGGCTAGTAGCTTGCAAGGCATTTCTAATTCTTCTCCTTTCCCACCCCCACCACCTCTCATCTTCCAGATCTATTACTGAACTAAAATTACAACAAGCCCCCAAAGGTGAAATACAAAGTGCAACCCATGAGGAAGTAAAGTATACTCAGAAAGAACTGCATGAGTTTTCCAACTTATATAGACAGAAATCAGGGAAATATGTGTGTGAATGTATACTAAGGGTATGGGAGAAAGGTGGAAGGAATATAAATTTAGATCAGGCTGAATTTTTTGATATGGGCCCACTAAGCAGAAATTCTGGCTCAATGCAGTAGCTCGAGGGGTTAGAAAGGGCTGTAACAATTTGTTTGGGTGGTTGATTGAAACATGGGCCAAAAGATGGGCTGGCATGTCTGAGGTTGAGATGTCCAATTTGCCCTAGTATGCAGTAGAAGAGGGAATTCAAAGGCTTAGGGAGACTGGAATGCTAGAATGGATTTAACATTTGAGAGCTGCCCACCCACCCCAGGAAGGTCCAGAGGATACACCTTTAACTGGGATTGTGAAGAATGAATTTGTAAACCTAACTCCATCTTCCCTGAAGAGCTCTGAGGTTGCACTTTTCTGTAATCCAGATATTACGGTAAGGAGGGCTGTGATGGAATTAGAATCTTTAAACATTATGGAGATGATCGGATGTCAGTCTGTTAAAAGTCAAATATCAGCAGTTAATCACCAAAGTCAAGGTGGCTCCTGCAATGAAAGGCAGATTCAAAATGAACTCAAAATAGTCTGAGCTGTGTAGAATTATGGCATTGGCTAATAACCTTGGGGTACCTAGCAGTGAAACAGATGGGCAGTCTGCTCAATTTCTTCTGGATCTGTATAAACAGAAGAGTTCTAGGTTGAGTGAATGAAACCCTAATTCAAATTTCAGACACAGAGAATCACGGCCCCTTAATCAATTCCCAGATTTGAGACAGTTTACAAACCCAGAGCCCTTTGAATAAGGAGAAAGCCAGGTCTCTTTGGGAAGGATCCTGTTAAACTGCCCAAAATTTATATTGTTAATCTTCTTCCCACCTTTCCCCAAGGATATCTACAGCTTTTTACCAGAGTAACTGTGCGTTGGGGAAACGGAAATGATCAGGCATTTCAGGGATTATTAAATACTGGTTCATAAGTGTCATTAATTCCAGGAGACCGAAAATGTCACTGTGGTCCACCAGCCAGAGTAGGGGCTTATGGTGGTCAGGTGATTAAAGAGTTTTAGCTCAGGCCAATCTCACAGTTGGTCAAGTGATTCCCTGGACCCATTCTGTGGTTATTTCCCCAGTTCCAGAATGCATAATTGGAATAGACACACTCAGTAACTGGCAGAATTCCTACATTGGTTCCCTGACTTGTGGAGAGAGGGCTATTATGGTTGGAAAGGCCAAGTGAAACCCACTAGAACTGCCCCAACCCAGAAAAGTAGTAAACCAGAAGCAATACCAGATTCCTGTAGGGATTGCAGAAATTAGTGCCACCATCAAGGATTTGAAGGATGCGGGGGTGGTGATCCCTACCACATCCCCTTTCAATTCTCCTATTTAGCCTGAACAGAAAGCAGATGGATCTTAGAGGATGACAATAGATTATCATAAACTTAACCAGGTGGTGACTCCAGTTTCAACTGCTATCAGAGATGTGGTATTGTTGTAGAATTTGAGAAAGGTTCAATTATTTGAGTATAGAAAGGCCAGGACTCAGGAATGATTTTGAGAAGGAAAAAATGGTTTATTGATGGCTGGTCAGACTCGGGAGCTTTCTGTTTCAATCCCAAGCCCTGAACAAGACTTTCAAGTTCCTTTTATACAGAGAGGAAAGGCCAAATGGTCCTTTTGTTTCAGTTCTCAATAGGCTTAAATTAGCATATATATCTTCTACATCCTAGGTAAGCTTTTAGCATGGACTTCATACATTACATTTAAACTTTTAGCACATTTGGTTTGTATTTTCCCTGAATATTTAAAATTTATAGAGTTTGCATTGATAAACTGTTTCCTGGGACTGGAGTCGTTGCCATGGTTATCAAGGGCAGGGCTGCAGCCCCTCACCATTCCACACCCACAAGTCAGGGCAGACAGCTTAGGTTAAGGTTATCTCTGAAGAGACAAAGCCCCCACCCATAGCCCACATCAGTATCATTGCTTGAGGAAATCAACACATCTCCTGGTACCTGGTATGCAGTTGTTGATTTGGCAAATGCTTTTTTCTCAATTGCTTTAGTATGGACCACCAGAAACAGTTTGCATTCAGCTGGCAAGGCCAGAAGTAAACCTTCACTCTCCTGCTTCAGGGGTATATCAACTCTCCAGTCCTATGTCATAATATTGTCTGCAGGGATCTTGGTCACCTCTCCCTCTCCCAAGACATCACACTGATCCATTATATTGATGATATCATGTTGATAGGACCCAATGAGCAAGAAGTAGCAAAGACTCTAGACTTATTAATAATGCATTTGTGTGAGAGAGGATGGGTGATAAATCCAACTAAAATACAAGGTCCTTCCACATCAGTGAAATTTCTAGGTATCCAATAGTGTGGGTCATGTCAAGATATCCCTTCTAAAGTGAAGGATAAGGTGTTGCAGCTTTCTTATCCTATGACCAAATATGAGGCCAACAGTTGGTTGTTGGAAACTGAGGCATAGTGGTCTCGCAAAGAGAGACATGCTGTTTCCATGGCTATGCTTTTAACAAAGGAATGCAGCAATTAAGCCTTTTGAGTCAACAGGATAGAGCTGTCTAGGACAGGGAGAAATACAAGCAAACACACTTTGTAGTTTGAAAGGAATACTGAATCTTTGTACTCTGAGATAAATTCTTTAATTTACAAGTATTGTCAATGTGTAGTTACACTGCTTGTTGTCTCGATAGTTTGAGTATATATAATACCACATGTAGAAAATAAAGTGGTCTGAGGAGTCATTACTCGCAGACCACCTGATCCCAGCTTGTTAGTTCTTTCTTTTTGTTTCCTCACCCCTTTTCTTTTCTTTCATTCCTGATACCCTTCGGGTCCAAATCTCCAACAGTTGCTCTCTTTGGGTTTTGGAAACCATGCATTTTTCATTCGGTGTGCTACTCCAGCCCATTTACTTGGTCACCAGAAAAGCTAGTAGTTTTGATTGGGGACTGGAAGAAGAAGAGGCTCTGCATAAGGTCCAGGCTGCTGTGCAAGTTGCACTAGCACTTGGACCATATGATCCAGCAGATCCAATGGTGCTGGAAGTTTCTGTGGCAAATAGAGATGATGTCTGGAGCATTTGGTAGGCCCCTATAGGAGAATCACAATGCAGACCCCTAGAATTTTGGAGCAAAGCCCTGCCATCCTCTGCAGATAACTAGTCCCTTTTTGAGAAACAGCTTTTGGTCTGCTACTGGGCCTTAGTAGAGACTGAACACTTAACCATGGGCCATCAAGTTATCATGAGGCCTGAGTTGCCTATCATGTGCTGTGTATTTTCTGGCCCACCAAGCCATAAATTTGGACATGCACAGCAGCACTCCATAATAAATTGGAAGTGGTATATATGAGATAGGGCTCAAGTGGGTCCTGAAGGCACAAGTAAGTTACATGAGGAAGCAGCCCAACTGCCCATCACCACCACCACTTCCATGGTACCACCTCTTTCCCAGCCCACAGCTTTGGCCTCTTGGGGAGTCTCTTACAATCAGTTGACTGAGGAAGAGAAAACTTGGGCCTGGTTTACAGATGGCTTTGTACAATATGCAGGTACCACCCAAAAGCGGACAGCTGTAGCACTGCAGCCCCTTTCTGGGACATCCCTGAAGGACAGTGGTGGGAGCAATTCCTCCCAGTGTGCAGAACTTCAAGCAGTGCACCTGGTTGTTCATTTTTCTTGGAAGAAGAAATGGCCAGAGGTGCATTTGTCCACTGATTCATGGGCTGTTGCCAATGGTTTGGCTGGATGGTCAGGGATTTGGAGGGAATATGACTGGAACATTCATGACAAAGAGTTCTGGGGAAGAGGTATGTAGATTGAACTTTTAGTGCGGGCAAAAAACTTGAAAATATTTGTGTCCCACATGAATGGTGAGACCAGAGGGTAACTTCAGCAGAGGAAGATTTTAATAATCAAGTGGATAACATGACCCAATCTGTGGCTAATGCTCAGCCTCTCTCTCCATCCACTCCTGTAATTGCCCAGTGGGCTCATGAACAAAGAGACTATGCATGGACTTAGCAACATGGACTTCCCCTTACCAGGGCTGACTTGGCTACAGCCACTACTGAGTGCCCAATCTGCCAGCAGCAGAGACCCATATTCAGTCCCCAATATGGCACCATTCTGTGAGGTGACCAGGCTGCTAGCTGGTGTCAGGTTGACTACATTAGACCACTTACACCATGGAAAGGGCAGCAAATTGTTTTAACTGGAATAGACACATTGGATATGGGTTTGCATTTCCTCCGGCAATGTTTCTTCCAAAATTACCATCCATTGACTTAACTGAATGTCTTACCTACCACCATGGCATTCCACACAGAACTGCTTCTGATCAAGGAACCCATTTCACAGCAAATTATGTGTGGGAATGGGCACATGCCCCTGGAATTCATTGGTCTTATCATGTTCCCCATCACCCTAAAGCAGCTTGATTTATAGAACGTTGGAATGGCCTTTTGAAGACTCAATTAAGCATCAAGTAAGTGGCAAAACCTTTCAGGGCTGGGGCAATGTTCTCCAGGAGACTGTATGCTCTAAATTAGCATCCAGTCTATGGTGCTGTTTCTCCCATAACCAGGATTCATGGGTTCAGGAATCAGCGGGTGGAAAAGGGAGTGGCATCACTCACTATTACCCCTATTGATCCACTGGGAACATTTTTGCTCACTGTCCCTGCAATCTCAAACTCTGCTAGTCTATATAGGTTTTAGTCCCAAGAGGAGGAATGCTGTCATGAGGGAACACAACAATGATTCCATTGAACTGGAAGTTAAAACTGCCACCTGGTCACTTTGGGTTCCTTTTACCTCTGAATCAACAGTCAAAAAAGGAAATTACTGTACTGGCTGGAGTGATTGATCCTGACTATAAAAGGGAGATAGGACTGCATCTACATAATGGGGGTAGAGAAGAGTTTGCCTGGAATACAGGAGATCTTCTAGGGCCTCTCCTAGTACTGCCATGTCCTGTGATTAAAGTCAATGGAAAATTGCAACAACCCAATCCAAACAAGACTAACAATGGCCAAGAATCATCAGGAATGAACGTTTGGGTCACCACACCAGGCAAAGAACCATGACCAACTGAAGTGCTTGCTAAAGGTAATGGAAACATGGAATGGGTATTCGAAGAAAGTAGTGATAAATATGAACTTCAACCACATGACCAGGTACAGAGAAAAGGATGCTAATGGTCATGAATCTTTCTTCCTTGTTTCATTATGATGATGATTGTGTAAGTACACAAAATGAATTTCTTTGTCTTCTTCTCCATACTTTTCCCTTATCATATAAGAAGCTGTATACATTTCCTGTCATAATATTTGAGGATGTCAATTTTGAGAGTGTATATTACCTATGAACTTGCACCCTATTCTGTATGGAATTAATGCATTTCTGGTTGTACATAGGAGAGTTGAACATTGTTAGTCAGAAACATATACATATGTATATATATGCATGTCTATTATTTTTTTACTTAGAGACTATGTATGGTATAAGGTAATGTGTATGGTTGCTGAGTTGACAAGGGGTGGACTGTGATGGTTGGGCTATTATGTCAACCTGGCCAGGTAATTGTACCCAGTTGTTTGGTCAAGCAAGCACTGGGTTAACTGTAATACAAGGGCATTTATGGACTTTAGTCACCACTGACTTTACTGCAGTGGTAAATCATAGACAGTTGGTTATAATTACGTCAGTCAGGGAGATCGCCATCAGCAATGAATGATACTTAACCCAATCAGTTGAATTCCTTAAAAAGAGAAGGGATTCTAGCATTGAGAGAGAATTTCCCAGCTCGTCTTTAGACAGCTAACATCTCCCAGAACTCATCAAGAACCTTCACTGGACTTTCATTGCAGCCCCTGGTTGCAGCTGGCCTGTGGAACCTGGACTTATGCATCCCCATGGTTGCATGAGAGACTCTTAAAGAATCATATACTACTGACAGATATCTCTTGCTGATTCTGTTTCCCTAGAGAACCCTGACTAATACAATTACTATGCTTATGAGCCTTTGCTCACAAAATGGCAACTTAGTGTAGCATGCTTAAGATTTACCTACTGAAAGCCTCCATGTTGCTCAAATGTGGACTCTCTCTAAGCCAAGCTCAGCATATAAATACATTACCTTCCCCTCAGTGTGGGGCATATCTCCTGGGGATAAGTGTCCTTGGGATCAGCCTCACTGGCACTGAGGGATTACTGGCAAGCACCAACTAGCAATGTAACTGGTAAAAAGACCTGGAATAAGTGGGGGAGGGGGTAAGAATGTAAAGATGAATGAGTTTATATGGCTAAGAGTTATATGGCTCATCTCAGCAGGTCCTCATAGACTTCCAAAGTTGATACTATCCCAAATGGTGGGTTCCTAAAGGTTCTGGAGACACCCAGGTCCTGCTGTCATGGCAGAAGCTCTGGAGTTTGGTGCCTTGCCAGTGGGCCCTACTTTGGCATTAGCAATACTGAATGTGACAGAGTTGGAATCAGTCATGTCTTCTCTACATCTGTCTCTTCTGTCCCTTCTATCTGAACCTATAGTTGATGCTGGAGTTGTTAGGTATATGTCCAAGAGACTTGAGTCTTTGGGCTCTCCAGGCGCCAGCTGGGTCCTGAGACTCAGCAGAGTTTAAACACCTACTTTCCAGTTAATTGGACTCATTCAGGACAACAAATGGAGGTGAGGATGGGCAAACACCACACAAAGGAACTGAGAGACTCTTAAAACTGCAAGCAAGAGAGTCCCATCCATCAGCCAGATGGGATTGAAGCTCCCTCTCAATTAGAGGTGGAGTGGCTATCATCATCCTAGAATCTTCAAGATGGGAATAAAATATGGACTAGAGTGAACTTACTGGTATACTATAGACTTATTGTGATGCTAGCAATGGAAGAAATTATATCACTGATGTGGAGATAGTGCCCATTGGAGATGCTAAAGCAAGGAGAGGGAAATAGAGGTGTAATATAGGGGCATTTTTGGGATTTGGAATTGTCCTGAATGACATTGCAAAGACAGATAACAGGTCATTATGTATCCAGCCATAACATACAGAATTTAGTGGAAGAGAGTGTAATCTACAATGCAAACTGTACACCATGCTTAGTGGCAATGCTCCAAAATTAGTTCACCAATTGAAATGAATGTACAACACTAATGAAAGAAGTTGTTAATGTGGAGAAAATGGGAGATGAGGGGAGTGGGGCATATGGGGATCCCTTATATATTTTTTAATGTAACACTATGTAATCTGTGTCTTTATACATATATTTATTTAAAATAAATAAATAAAAATCCAAGGAAAATATGTAGGAATATAGGATATTACACATACAGAGAGAGCTTGTGAAACCAGAAAATAATGACCAATTCATTGAACAATAGCTTAGCACCTGTCAAGTCATGAATCCAGATTTTTCAATAAAGAGTTTAGTCATCAAATTTTTTAGACAATTTCCAAACTTAAGAATACAAATGGAATTAAGAGCAATGCGGTCAATGTTAGAACAAGTGGCAGAACTCCTCATACACTTAAATGCTTAGACATGGGCAATAATGAGGTAAAATTCTAAACATACTTTCTTGGAAATCAAAAATAGACATTGTAAAGAGTGCTTATTAATGATTTTTAGGACTTTCAAAATTCACCTACATAGAGATTGTATCAATTCAACCATGACTAAAGAATTTGTTTGTTTGAACTCTTAACAAAAATTATTATTACAAACCCATTTCCTATTGCAAGGTCTTGTAGATGCTTCCCTACATCATCTTCCAAGGTCTTAATAGTCTTGGCTCTTATATTCAGATTTTTGATCCATCTTCAGTTGATATTTGTATAAGGTGTGAGATGGTGTTCCTCTGTCATTCTTTTGCATATGAATATCCAGTAGTCCAAGCACCATTTGTTGAAGAGGCCATTCTCTCCCAGTTGAGGGTGTTTAGTGACCTTGTTAAATATCACATGACTGTATAAGTGAGGTTCTATATCAGAATTCTCTCAATTTGGTTCCATTGGTCAGTATGTCTATCCTTGTGCCATTACCATGCCATTTTGACCACTCTAGCTTTGTAGTATGTTTTTAAGTCAGGTAGTGTGATTCCTCTGATTTCATTTTTCTTTTTCAATATGTCTTTGGCTATTCAAGGCCTCTTTCCCTTCCAAATAAAATTCATGTTAGTTTTTCTAGTTCAGTGAAAATTGCTGTGTAGATTTTTATTGAGATTTCATCAAATCTGTAGATCAGTTTGGATAGGATACACATCTTAATGATATTTAATCTTCCTATCAATGAACAGGGAATAATCTTCCATTTATTTAGTCTTCTTTGATTACCTTTCACAGTGTTGTGTAGTTTTCTGTGGATAAGTCATTTACATCTTTAGTTAAATTTATTCCTAGGTATTTGATTGTTATATTTACTGCCATAAATGGTACTTTTTTCTTGATTACCTCCTCAGATTGCTCATTATTGGTGTACAGAAATGCTGCTAATTTTTGCACATTGACCTTATAACCTGTAAATTTACTGAACTCATTTATAAGTACTAGAAGGTTTGTTGTAGATTTCTCAGGACTTTCTATGTATAAGATCATGTCATATGCATATAGTGAAATTTTGACTTCTTCCTTTTCCATTTGGATGCCTTTTATATCCTTCTCTTGTTTCAGTACTTGAGCAAGTACTTCTAACACAATGTTAAATAGGAGGAGTGATAGTGGGCATCTTGTCTTGTTCTGGATCTTAGAGGGAAACCTTTTAGGATTTCACCATTGTATATGATATTAGCTGTGGTTTTTCATATATACCCTTTATCATGTTCAGAAAGTTACCTTCTATTCCTATCTTTTGCTGTGTTTTTATCAGGAATGCATGCTGTATTTTGTCAAATGTTTTTTTTCTGCTTCTAAAGATATGATTATGTGATTATTTTCTTTTGATCTGTTGTGGTGTATTACAGTGATTGATTTTTATATGCTGAACCATCCTTGCATACTAGGGATGAAACCCATTTGGTCATGATGTTTAATGCATTTGGTGTGTTGTTGAATACAATTAGCAAATATTTTGTTGATAATTTTAGCATCTACATTCATCAGAGAGATTGGTCTGTAATTTTCCTTTCTTTTGGTGTCCTTCTTTGGCTTTTGAGATTTCCTCCTTGACCTACTGTTTGTCTAAGAGTGTGTTAACTTCCATATCTTTGTGCCTAATATTGTTCTCTAGTCCTTGCAGATTTCCAGCTTCATTCCATTGTGGCCAGAGAAATTACTTTGTGTGATTTCAATCTTTCTGAGTTAATTTCAGCTTTGTGGTCTACCTTGGAGAATGATCCATGTGCCCTTGAGAAAAATGTATATCCTGCTGTATTTGGGTGTAGTGTTCTGTATATGTCTATTAAGTTCAGATCCTCTAATATATTATTCAAAGTATTTCTTTTTTGATTCCCTGTTGAGATGTCTTGTCTAATGGTGATAATGGTGTAGTAACGTCCCCCACTATAATTGTAGAGGCCTCTATTTCTCCACTAAGCTTTTCCAGTGTTTGCCACATGTATTTGAGGTACTCTGGTTAGCTGCATAGATGTTTATAATTGTTCTTTCTTCTTGAAAGGTTACCACTTTTACTAATACATAGTGTCTGTCTTTGTCTTTTATGATAGTTTTGCATGACATGACTCCCAGGGATCAGCTTCCCTGGTGCTGAAGAATAAGAACTTGCTGGTGATACAACTGGAAAAAGACCTTGAATAAAATGGGGAAATGGTAATGACAAATGACTTTATATGGCTAAGATACTTCAAAATGAAACGGGAGGTCATCAGATGGGTCACACTCATGCATGTCTCAGCAGGATTTCATAGACAGCTAAAGTAGATATTACCCCAATAGTGGTTTTCCTGAGAGCTACAGAGACATGCAGGTCCTATGGTCATGGCTGATGGCTCTGGAGTTTGATGTCTTGCCAGTGGGCTCTACTTTGGAATTTGGTTCCTGAGTGTGATGGAGTTGAACACAAGTATGTTTTCTCTACACATGCATCTTCTGTCTCTTCTTTGAAACTTTGGTTGGTGCTGGAGTTGGTGTATGCCCAGGAGTCTAGAATCTCTGGCTGTCTATGGGCCAGCTGGGCCTTGAGCCTCAGTGGATTTGCAACACCTACTCTGCAGCTCATTGGACTCACCCAAGACAACTATCAAGAAGGTGAGAATGGACAACCACCACACCAAGGAAATGAGAGACCGTACAACTGCTAGCAAGAAAGTCCCATCCATCAGCCACATGGGGTCAAAGTCCCCTCTCAATTGAGAAGTTGAGTAGACATCACCATCCCAGGGTCCTCAGGTCTGGGGAATAAAATATGGAATAGAGTGGACCTACTGTTATTCTACTTTAGAATTATTGTGACTGTAGAAATGGAAGAAATTATATCATTGATGTGGAGATAATGGCCACAATGGAGTTGCTGAAGGCAGGCAGAGGGAAAAGGAGGTATGATATGGGGAAATTTTTAGGACTTGGAATTGTCCTGAGTGATATTGCAGAGGCAGATGCAGGATATTACATATCCTGCCAAAACCCACTGAATGGACTGGAAGAGAATAAACTAAAATATATACTGTAACCCATGCTGTGTAAAAGTGTTCCAAAATGTATTCATCAAATGTAATGAATGTACCACACTAGTGAAAGAAGTTGTTGATGAGTGAAAAGTGAGGGATGTGGGCAGCGGGGCATATGGGAATCTCCTATATTGTTTAATGTAACATTTTATGTGATCTATGTGTTTTTCAAAAATAAATAAAAAATATATTTAGAAATGCTCGTTATGAAACATTTAATCTTTGATAGACTGATGGAAAAAATGCAGTTTTCATTACAATGTGCATTTAAAAGAGATTGAAGTATTTTTCTGCCATGGTATTTATACAAAATTCCTTTAGAATACATTTGTATTTCCTTTGCACAATATTTTCTAATCAGTGCCCATTTATTCCTTCTTGAACTTAAAATTTGATGAATAAATAGTGAAGTAACTATGTTCAAGATCTTTATTCTTTACCATTCCCAAGAAAGAAAATATTTAGGTGCCACTTATCTGTTAAGGACCTAATATACAGCATATACATAAATCCTGCATCTCAAAATAAAATAAAATGGCAAACAATAAAATTCCCAATAAAATGGGCAAACCCAATTTAAAAATGGGCAAGAGATTTGAATAGGCACTTCTCTGAAGAGGAAATACAAATGACTAAAAATCACCTGGAAAGATGCTCAACATTACTAGATACTAGAGAAATGGAAATCAAAAGTACACTGAAATATCATCTTAGACCTATTAGACTCATGGTTATTACAAAAACAGAGAACTACAAGGGTTTTGGAGGATGTGGGAAAAAGGGAAACCTCATCTACTACTGCTGGGAATGTAGAATGATGCAGCAGTTGTGGAGGAGAGTTCATAAGTTCCTCTGGAAGATAACTATAGAACTGCCATATGATCCATACTACCCAGCAGTAATCCTGCTTCTGGGTATATACACAGAAGAATCAAAAGCAGGGACACAAACAGATATATGCACACCAATAATACTAGTAGTGATATTTACTATTGCCATAGTTGAAAGCAACCCAAGTGTCCATTAACAGGTGAGTGGATAAATAAAATGTATATACATACAACAGAATATTACTGAGCTGAAAGAAGGAATGACCTATTGACACACATGACAACATGGATGAATATTGAAGACCTTATGTTGAGTGAAGTAATCAGTTACTAAATGACAAATATTTCATAACCTCACTGATATGCTCTAAGCATATCAAGCTGACTCACATAGTTCTACAGCCCCTTTTATTTGAACCTGTAATTAATATATTATACTCATTAATACATATCCCAGAGATTTAATCTTCCTGCTACTCATATGTTGGTTGGGCCCTAAATCTCAATAAATTTGCAGCCAACACCTATTCCCCAGTTCAGTGGTCTCACCTAGGACAACTAAGAAAAGGATCTTTATGGGCAATGCCTATCCCCAAAATACAGAGAGTATCTGAAACTGTAGGCAACACAGTGTCCTCTTTCTGCTCTATGGGATCTAAGAACCCTCTCAATCAAAAGTAAAGTGAGCATTACCATCCCCAAATCCTCAAGACTGAGAATAGAACAAACATAAGGGGAAAGGCAAATATGGAAAGAAGTAGGCATTATTATTCTAGCAATGTAAGAACATGTAAGATTGATGTAAGACGCTGTTCACCAGAGTTTCTCAGGGGAAAGACAGGGAAGAATAAGTGTAACATGGACATTTTGGGGACATTGGAATTGTTTTGCATGATATTACAATGATGCATAAAGCTCATTATGCATTTTGTCAAAACCTATAAAGTTGTGCAGTACAGAGTATAAACCTTAAGAGAAATTATAGGCCATGGTTAGTCACAATGCTCCAATATGTGTTCAACAATTTAAACAAATGCACCTCACTAAGGAAAGTTGTTGTTAACGGGAAACTGTGGGAGTGGAGGAAGTGCAGTATATTGTAATCCCCTATATTTTTGAGGTAAAATTTATGTAATCTAAAGTTTCTTTAAAAATAAAGGAAAGAAAGAAGAATTCCCAAAAGACTTGAATAAGTCAGTGGAATGTTTTAGTAGGAGTGATTTCAGACAACAATGGAGTTTTATTACTAGTGATTATTGACCCAGTTTTGGTGAAAGTTGATTCTTCTCACTTTGGTATTGACTTTGGGGTGAATGTTCCACAATGTATTAACCCTTCCGAGACTTTATGGGTGCTTCATCTAAATATTCCATTTAGGAAGAATACGTACAACTTTTAGCTCATCTCTAACTTTCTTCTTCTTGGGAGAAGAGCTGTGAGGTTACTACTTGCAAACTCTCACCTCTTCTGTGGGACTCTCCCAATATCAATATTATCCTCACCTGATGGTTAAATTGGCCTCATTCAAAATTTCATATAGCAAGCCCATTTGGCTTTCCTAATAAACTATGTTTTTACATTTAAGCATTATTAATAATTTCATGGATATTTGGTCCTACAACAGCAATTTATACATACAGTTTACTGTTCAGAACTGAAGGCAGAAAGCCAGTAACTATTTCTCAGAAGCCCATACAGACCTTCCTTTGAAGCCTAGAAGTCACTGAAGAAAGCATATCAGAACAATAAAGCTTGGACTCATTCACTAATACACAATCATTGAAATGATAATCTGAAAAAAATTTTCCAAAAGCTTTTAATTCAAGAAGTCCAACTGAAAATTGAAGAGTGGATGAGGTAATAAGAAATACCTATTCATCATTGTCTAAGATTCTGTGTCATTAAAGTGATAATTTTCAAAATAATATAGGACTGGAGCAGAGGATAGTAACTGTACTCATTCTATGTGAAAGGCTGAGGTGTCCACTCCCAGAACTAGTTGCAAAATATTAATCATAGTAGATAGTAAATTTTTAAAATGAAAGATTCTAATGAGTAAACCAATAAAGTTAATAAAATAAATTGATAAAAGACTATAGCAAGGCTATGAGATATAAGGTCCATATATGCATTACTTGTAATTCAACATATTAATAATTAGGAAATAAAATAAAACATTATTTTCTATTGAATTTTAAAACATGTAAGCCACTTAAGAATAATTTATTTTTCCAATAATATGAAAAAAAAGGATTGTATTTTGCAAATACTGAAAAAGCAAGATTTAGAGAAGTTAGGCAACTAAAGAGAGAGATATCTAAGAGAAAGTATGGAAGCACCTGTAATTATACTTGATGACATGTCATAAGAAACCAAGTTTTCATTGGAAGGCACACTCTGATCAAATTACAGGCAATTTGACCACCAAAATATTTAGGAGGAAATTGAACCTATTAAAGAAAATCAGAACCCCTGGATATGAAGGACATAGAAAATAAATGAAGTGTTGAGGCCAAAGTGCCCCTTTAAGTAGCATTCCAAATAATAAATAAGAAGAAATGTTAAATGTACAAATTATCAGTGGAATACTAAAACTAATGGGCGAAAGTTTGAGGAAGGAATCGTTATTTATACAGTCTCAGAATATTGTGTTTCAGATTATGAATTACAAAGACAAAAAGTCTAACCAAAAAATGAAGAAATATGTATGCCATTCCATTTACCACATAATCAAAACTAAAATCATTGCAATTAGTATAAACAGGTAATACAGTATTCTGAGTATGCCAAATATAGAAAGAAACCTTAGTACTACACACACACACACAAAAGAAAACAAATTCTGTGAATCTAATTACCAGGAAACCTCAAGAAACCTTAATGAAAGATGTTCTAGGAAATAAGATCTAGAAAGAAAAAGAACAGGACAGGGAAAGAATTGAGGCTGATTAAGGAATTTAAAGAGACATGAAAGTGAAATCCATTGCCTGATACTGGATTCCACTCTGGACATAAAAAGTAAATTGTAAGAATACTTATTGAAACAGTGTAACAGTTGTCATATTTTGAATATGGTCTGTGGATTAGGTTATAGTATTATTCAATTCTAATTTCTTGAACTTAATTATAATATTGTGTTTATGGACTAAATTGTTCTACACCTTAAATTTGTGCAATGAAACATTTACATATAAAGTGGTTCCCTGTCTCCTTCATACTATAAACCGTTAAGGAAATCTATCCTTTTGTTATATCTATCTAGCAATTCATCTACCTACTCATCCATCTATCTATCTACCTGTCACTAGATCAATCTATCCTATCCTATATCTGTCTGAATCTTCTGTTTACCTATTTACTTCATTCTAACTGTATTATTATCTATGTAATCCATGATAAAGTAAAATGGATCAAAATGTAAACAATTGTGCTCCTGTGCAAATTTTGTAAATGGGTTTCTTATACTATTTCTTGCAAAATTCAGTAGGTTTAAAATTATATGGGGGGGGGAAGCTGATGTGGCTCAAGAAGGGGTGGTGTGGGTGGGGTAGGGTTATATGGGGACCTCATATTTTTTTAATGTAACATTTAAAAGAAAATAAAGGGAAAGGGAAAAAGTAAATTTAAAAAAATGAAGACAGAGAAACTAAAAAAATAAAATAAAATAACTATCTGCCTCTAAAAAAAAAAAAAAAAAGGAACAGTTAAGTGCCACCTTCCTATATACAAGATCCCAGTTTCAATCCTAGCATGCTGTACCTCAAAAAAAAAAATTATATGGGGTGGTACATGTAACTCAAGTAGTTGAGAACCTGTTTTCCAAGTATAAGGTCCCAGGAGGTTTGATCCTAAGTACCTCCTACAAAAACAAACAAACAAACAAAACTTTATATGAATATAAAACTTTTAAAAGTTAATTGTATCTCAAAAGATCCCCAATTCTGAAAGTGCAGTGCCTTACACTCACTTTATCAATGCAGAAATCTAGTCCTCTGCTTGGAAATTAGGCTCAATTTTATAATCCACATTGAGCAATCACAAAGTCCTAAAGAATCTCAGTTAAATTATTCTCAACTATACTCCCTCCTCTCCATTACTTAAAACTTCATTTAAGTCTTTCATTAGTGCTTATGGGAAATATGTAATATCTTTCATCTTTCATGTATGTCCTGTTTTTAATAAACCTCAATTCAAAAGCTTGCTAAAGTTAGCATTCTAAAATTAAACTATCTTCTGTCTTCTTCATATAGAAAATATTATTTGCTCTTCAGGAAGCATTAAAAATCTGCTTTTCTACAGTCAATAAGTTGGTCATGTATCTATGTGTTGTTCCTACCACTAGGCCTGCTAACAGTTTTCTTTTTTTGCCTGTCTAACTACTTAATCAGCATTGAGAAGTGAGTTAGATGTGTCCTTCGGTTAAGGAATTCTGGCCTTTTCACAGACTAGATCCTCTGTCCTTATTCCAAGCTTTCATAGCAGTTATCACAAGCTATCCTACTTTTAATTCTATTCCTTCCTGGATCAATTTATCTAACTCAACTTCTTTGCATATGTCCTACACAGTACATTGTATCCTTAATGTTACTTAAATACATGATGAATAATGGAAGGAGAGAATAAAAATACCTTAAAAAAGGAACCAAATCTTCAACGAAACATTCCTGTAATAGAATTGTTTACATATTTTTACCAAGCAGAAGGATATATGCCAGCAGGGGTGTTTCAGGATACACTTCCAAACTCACATATTTTTATAGTCCAGGAAAAATATTTTGACATTAACATTACTTCCTTTTGTACATCTAATTGCATTTCCACCTTTACTTACAAAAACCTAAAATTTCAAAATCGATTTATTAATATATACTACACTGACTCCATTTTTCAAATTGAAATATAATTCAAATACTATATAATTTATCCTACAATGAGTACTTTTCTACTATATTCACAAAGATGTGCAATAATTAACACCAACAAATTCTAGAACATTTCTCACTTTTCCTGTGCTGTCTCCCTTGAAGAGATCTGCAAACAAGCTGGACAACCTTTAACATATCACATTAGTCTATGGCACCAATAGCACCTTGATAATCTGACTACATAAATAATTAATAGCTAGTATATTAGGTTCCTCATATAGTATGCTCCTGAGAGTGGGTGGCAAAACACAATGAAAGTACAAGTGCCCACTAAAGGAGTAAACTATTTAGGAAATAATTTAGTGGGGCATACTGTGAAGTTTTCTATAAATTAGAGAAAAAAATTAATGCATTTTTGTCTTTCACTATGAAGAAAGAAAAAGAAAGTTTGGTAGATTTTTGGAGTTACATAAAGCCTGCTTCATGCCTAGAAATTGTTCTCTGACTAACATAGTAAGTGATTAAAAGGACTCTTAGTTTTTAATATGGTGCAGAACAAGAAAAGACTTTTAAGCAGGTCTGGGCAAAAAGATTTGCCTGGTGAGCCATATGATCTGTCCTATTGTATGGTATTAGCAGACATATAGGTCGTTGGATAATATGGCATGCAGGAGTTGAAACACACCCCAATTAGTGAATCATGATATATCAGACTAAGTTCTGGGATACAGCCATACATCTGCAACAGAGAATTACCCACTTTTTGAAAAAAAGCTCCTGGCATGCTAATGGTTCCTAGTACAGATGGACAGCCTAAACCTTGACTCCAAATTTAGCAACTGCCAGGCAAGATCTGGCATTCCTTGCAACTTCTAAATCATAAACATTTGCATAAGATGATAACAGGATTATTAAGAATGAAGCACAAGAAAGATTGGAGGGCACAGACAGTTTCATGAGTAGGCTGTCCTGATTCTATTTCACTCTACAAGGCTGTACCAGCACTTCTGCTTCATCCCACACATATGTCCACATAGAAGATCCATTATACAAGATGACAAGGGGAGAACGATCCTAAGATTAGCTCATGAGTGGTTAATAGTGGGTGAAAACCTTATTGTTTCTGGCTGCGCAGAAACAATCTTGGAAAATGTAGGAAGGGAGAACCTTCCTATTGAGCAGAACTTTAGGGACTGTATGTACATGTCATCTAGTTCATGTAAAAATTTAAGTAGTTCCAAGTTAGAGTATACAGGGGCTGATAAGACATGAAAAATATTTGGCAAGTTAAACAAAAATATGAATAGACAAATGTACGAAGATCAGTAAAAAGTGGTTTGTATTAGATACTTTTGCATGAGCATATGGTAGTGTGAAATAATTGTGAATACTTTCTTGTTGAATATTAATTCCCACCAGATGAATCTTGTGGAATGTGTGGAATAAAAGAAGGAATAGAAGAGACAAAATGAGTTCCAAACTGGACGCCAGCTGGCCTGTTATCAAACACACCAGTGCTGGCACATAAGCTCAAGACAAGAACAGGGTAGCCAAGATGGCAAGGGTGGAGGCAATGCATGGGTCCGCAGAGCATAGAATCTAAAATAAGCTCAACAAAGCTTCAACTGTGAACAAATGATAAACTGCCAGTAACCAAAAAAGTCACTAAGACACTGATATAGTACCATCTCTCAAGGAGTAAAACAGACTTACTGGTGATGGCAAGTTGACTACATTGGGCTTAACTAGTTGTAAGGTCCATTGATTCATTTGTACAGTTATAGACACATATTCAGGGGCAGACTTTACTTTTAGGCCCACAGGGCTGAATCCAGTGACTTACTACTCTAGGCACATACAACTTGGCACACTTACAAGAACTTAACTACTCTTGAGTGTCATCTAAGCTATAGTAGGCTCTGGAGCACCATCTGAGATCTCTAGTAAAAATAAAACAACTCTCTAGACCCAGTCCAGTTCTCCTCCCTTCTCTGTGACTAATAACATTTCATTAATCTCCTGGCACAAAAATCTCTATCTCAGAGTTTGCTTCCCTGTGAATCCAATCTGTAGAAGTAATGAACACACACACACACATACACACAAACAATGTAATTGTACAGTAAAGTTAACTAAAAGAGCCTTATCATTTTGGAGATAAATAGAAAATATTGTTGATGGTGTTAGAAAAAGAGAAAATGGTTTTTAGCTCATGAAAGTTTCATTTAGATTCATATCTGACTTGTCATATCTCACAGATTACAGAAAAAAGAAGATAAATAGAAAGGGAAGAAAATAATTCTTGGTATTGAGATATAAAATAAAGACTATCAGATGGCATTTCATAGATGTGATGGATCCCTAACTCAAAGAAAATGCAGGGTACAATTTATGGTAACATTTAAGAAAGCATAGGGATAAAATAATCATGTAACTATGAATCATATTTTCTGTGTACCAAAACATTTGAGTCCAAATGAAATGCTTCATTTGTTTAGCTTATTACTAAGAAAAAATCAATTGTTTTCATCAAAGTTTAACTTTTTAATCTTTTAGTTGTTATATTTTAAATGGAATTTTCTTGTTTTTTTTTTTAATAAGTGATTGAGAGAACATAAATCTAATCAATTTATTGCTGTTGAAGACAATGTACTGGGTTGATAATGCTTGTTTATATTTTCTTATATTATTATTATTAAGTTAATGGATCACCCAGAATGCTACATTAAAAAACGTAGGAGATTCCCATATACTCCACAGCCCCATCCCACTCCTCCCATATCAACAACCTTTTTCATCATTGAGGCACATTCATTGCATTTGATGACTACATTTTGAAGCACAGCTGCACCACATAGATAACAGTTTATACTGTAGTTTACACTCTTCCTCAGTACACTGAGTGGGTTATGGCAGGATATAATAATGTCCAGCATCTGTCCTTGCAATATCACTTAGGACAATTTCGAGTCCCAAAACTGCCCCCACATTGTGGGAAGCTGCCTCTGGCACAGGTGCTGTATTGGCCATCTTGTTGCTAAGTGCTATTTTTAGATACTAACCTGGTTAAGTTTCCTTTCCCCACCCTCACTGAAGCAATTAAGTTTCTATTCTTACGCCACTACCCGGGGCTCCAATTGGGCATTCCCTAAAGAGCACAAAAGTCTTTCAATGGACATTGCCAAATAGCCATCTGCACATGCGTGTGGCATGAGAATCAAAATCTAGTTAACCAATTATTTACTGACACATGTCTTGTCAGTATGTACCACCTCATTCATCCCTGGCTATAAGAACCCCTGACTAACCCTCAATAAATGAGGCTTGATCAGAATCCTGTCTTGCCTCCATTCTTTGTGTCTCTTTTCCCTTTTTCATTCCCACTCCCTCCCTCAGGTCTTGGTTTGACTGATCCGTGGATCGGGTCACCACATCACATCTCTTCTTCCCTCTCACTGCCCTTAGCAACTATTAGGGCCACTTTCTTCACATCAGTGCTACAATTTCATATCTATGTGTATGGGGAAACAAATTAGGATTAACAAATTCTTTATGTATTTGAGTTTATCTAAACCAGTAAGTATTGACCTATGCATCAAAGTGTTTCTAAAAATTACTAATCAAATAGAAAAAAAATTGGTTTACTCATCCTAGATCTGAATAAAGTAGTCAGGGAGAGCCTTTCAAAGAATATGAAGAAATAAATGAAGTTAAGATGTGAAAACATGTATTCTATGTGTCTCGCAAAAAAAGTGAAAAGTTTAGCTGGGAATATTGTTGCAGGATTTGTCACAGTGAAGATGGTTTGACTAATTTCCTATGAGAATTACTGACAAGCTTAACATAGTTTGCATGTAAATAGAATCAGATCTCTAAATTCGGGAAGCAGAAAATTTTGAAGAAAATCAATAGAACAGAAGCTGAAAGGACCAAAATGAAAAAGAATCTAAAGTATATTTGTTGATTCCAAAATAAGCTGAAGATCAGCTGAAACTGATCTTCCCTCTGTGTCAATTGCTTCTATTCCCTCCTAGAGGAAATTCTGGCAAGATTATGATGACTTTTGATTCCTATTTCATGTTCTTCTTCTACTTCAAATTCCTATTATGAATGCCATCCCCCATGAAAGGAAGTATTCTTAAATTTCCCAATGTCTCAACATTCATCAAATATTCTTTGGTTGAATATGAATTAAAATATAAATTAGAAACCAGAAAGGGAGATATCAAGTTGAAAGATAGCAAGAGCATAATTATTTCCTAGAATCAATCACTCTTTATCATGATTAAAGACAACTATCTCAACTCTCCATAAAAGGAAAAACTTTAATAAAGGTATCATGTCTATTATTACCAATCCCCCCTCCAAGAAGACACAACAGATCTGAGGAGTCTCTACTTGCAGACCCCCTGATCCCAGCTCTCTCTCTTTCTTTCTCTTTGTTTCACTCTCTTTCTCTTTCTTTCATTCCTGATACCTGTTGGGCCTAAGTCTCCAAAATCCAGCACCCAACATGGGGCCCGAAGAAGTGAGTCTTCCAAATTCATATTGGAAGCTGCAGAAAAGACCTCATCAACTCGAGTCTTCAAGATTAAGTAAGTAAATAACATTTCCACGAAGTCATCAGGGTAATAGATAATTAAATGGGACTTGTGGAAGCATATTCACAAGTGTAAATAACTTTACTAAAAGTTAATGGGGTGCCTGTAAAAAACTATGAATTACTAGAATTGTTTGCTCTAATAAAAAAGCGTTGTTGCTGGCTTCAGTCCTGGGGCATAATTTTTTAAATTTAAAACAGTGGAAATGTGTAATGAAAGCTTTATGAAGAGCATATCAAAAAAGGGAATTCATTCTATTATCAGTATGGGCCTTATGCCACCAGGTAGGGGCAGCTTTAGATCCATTACAGTCTGAAGAAGGAGAGAAAAATGAAATTACTAAGCCCATAAGTAAATCTGAAATGAAAGAAATTAAATTGGAACAAGGACAGGAGCTTGAGGGGAATGGGGAACCATCAGGTTGTTCCCCTCATCCTGATACTAACACTTTCATCAACAAAAGCTCAGTGAAGTGTCCTAATGAAATATCTTCTGTGTATCCAGTAAAACCCTCTGCACCTACTGAATTGCCTTCTATTACTAAGCCTAAGTTAAAAGTGTTTTCAGATGTTGTCGATGCTTTGCCTTATGTTAAACAATTATTTGCTTTCCCAGTAACAGTACTTGGGATACTACCAGACACAAATAATCCACAAGGGGTGTCAAGTTTCATCCTGAGCCAATACCTTTAAAACTACTGAAAGATTTAAAACAGGAAAAAATACTAAATAAAGTCCTTGTTAGTGAAACCAGGCTTGTAAAAAACTCTCTGTTAAAGTGTTAAATAAGATAAGGAAACTATTCTGGCAGCAACTCTGCAAACCCCCTGCTGTCTACATGACAATGTAGCTGTGGGCTAGTGGGGTTAACAGAGTTAAGCCACTGGAAAAAGAAAAAAAAAGCATGGCAACATTAGTGTTCTGCTTTGTTTCCATGCTAATTCTGATTGGGCCTATTTAACCAAGATAATAAAATTAGTACAAATTTTTTAGTAAGGTGTTAAAAGGAATTTTCAGTTTTAAATCAATAGTTTACTCCCGAACTTCAAGTCTCAGTATAGTCTTACAGAGTAGTAATCCAAAAATGTGTGTTAACAGTCTGTCTAAACTACTAAATAAGAGCTTAACTACATTTATACTGTTCAAGTTATCTTAACTGATTGCTGATAACTAATAAAAATGAAATGTTTCCAAGCACAAGCTTGTATGTTAAAGGCAACATGGATTCCAGAAGAAATCTTAAAAAGTTAATTCTAAGATGTGATATAACAGAAAAATAAAAACAGCTATACCAAAAAAGTAAGAATTATGAGTCAATTGTAAACTGTATGTTTCTGTTAATGTGTTGTAGTTGTTTTGTGTTTGTCTGTTTGTTCAATGTCAGTGTATATTTTGATACCTCCAGATGGTAAAATAAATTAATAAATAAAAATTTCTAAGAGGGCTCTATTCAAATGGCCCAAAATTAAATAAATGCTTATATTAATACATAAGTTTAAGTGTTTATAAGATCTCTACAATGATAAAAAATTGTAAATCTTGATTAACAAACTTACTATAAGTCTTTTCATAAAAAATAGTTTTTGCCTAGATTGAAATGAAAAGTTTATTTTTCTTCACTAGTTCAAATGAAAGATGTAAAACTTAAATGAATATTAAAAATATTTAAAAGTTTGTGGGAATCCTGACTGAAATTTAATATGTTTTTTCAAAAAGGTGTGTTTTGTCCTAAAATATGATGGCTAATTTTCATAAACTCTTGGAACTTAAATGCGTGTAGCAAGTTGTACAAGGTATTGTGGTAACTTTAAGTAAGGGAATGTGTTCTCTTAAGGTAAAATTTGTCTTAAAATTATAAATAATTATAAGAAGTTTAATGAAACATTGTTTAAATTAAGATATTTAAATGGCTAATTCCAAAAAGTCATTATTAAACAAAATCTGAATTGATAATACTAATAATAAAAGGTAATTTTATAACAGGAAAATTTCTTGGTAGCCAGCCTCCCCTGCCAACTTGCTTCTAGGGGACTGTTTCTGGTATTACATGCTACTAAGTATTTAAAGTGAAAAAAAGTTGATTATTTTAACAAGCTTGTTTAGTGTTGATGATAATTATATGTTGTAAAAAGTTTGCCTGGTAACTTAGTATGTGGGATATATGGAATGTGTTTGTATTGTTAAGGAAACAAGAGAGGATTTTGTCCTAAGATAAAATGATTGATTATTGGGAAAGAATAGAGTGTGGAACAAAACCTAGGTGAATACTGAAGGTGTAAAAGGTTCATGGAAAAGAAATTTTTATGATTAAAGTTAAATAAAATTTGATGGGTCTACCTATAAAGTTTAGTATCAAGTAGTATGTATCAAAGTTAAAATTTTTGTTCTTTCTCAAAGTCTCTCAAGTCATTAGACTGTTTTGGTAAGTTTCCTGAATAATCAGTATACAAAGAAAGTCTGTTTTATCAACATTGCTTCTTGTGTTTTAATTTCATCATTTCCTCAGTCTTTGAAGAAAAAAGGGTCTTATCTCTTTTAAAGGAATATAATGTTCAAAACTACTTTCTCAAAATAAAGTCTGGAAAAGTAGCTTTCTATTTCAAACTGTTACAAGAGATTTGTTCTTTTACCTTGAAAGAAAAAGTAAAGTAATAGTTGAGTTCATTTAATATGTTATAAGTTAAGTGGAAGGTGTTTAAAGTGTTATAAAATTAACAGGATTTTTTTAACTCTCTGTTAATTAAAGTTGTATGAGTAAAAGGTTCATATGTGTGCTTAACAGTGTATAAATTTACGAATATTTCATCATAATATTAGACAAAAGTATAATGTGGTTAATTATGGTTTTAATTATTATAAAAAGGTATGTGTCACAGAAACAACCTCTTATCAAAAATTAAAGTAACAACATTGGAGTGTGCAGCAGTCCCAGATATTGCTATTTTGTTGCAAGAAGTTAATGCCCAGCTGTGTCACTATCACTTTGTTTTAAAACTGTGCTAAGACTTTCTTCAATATTTCCTTAGGCAAATCAAGCCAGCCTGCATTCTCCTACCTTTAGAAAAGTCAACAATAGGCTTTTGCATGCTTCCCCAAGGCTGTGTGCATAGCCCAACCATCTGTCCTGGTATGGTGATAATAATCTAGTTGTGTGAAAAAAATCAGGTCACTGAAACTCTAATGATGACTGTCGCAAGTTGACACTGCTACTGTTTTCCACTGGACTGAAGTGTCCCCCAGGCCGGTGGGCTCGAACTAGTTGGCCCCGGGGGAGTGAGGACAGATACGGAGACTATGCACATGCCGGAGACAGGGTTCTGGACCAAGTCTAACTTTATTATGTAGGAACAGCAATTTATAGTTCAGGGCTATAGGAAAGGGGGCTACATGGTATTTGATTGGCAGTGGCGAATATATGCCCAAACAAGGAAAGGAGTAAGCTATGGGGGACGGTTAGTTGATCACATAGGCTGAGTTTTTTCATGCCATACTGCCTGATTGCTGGGGATCAAACAAAGAGGGGTTCAGAGAGGAGGAAGAATACATGGTGTAGCTGGACAGGGCTTGGTTGCCATTCTGTCTGACTTCACGGTCAGCAGCCGTTTTGTTTAGCTGTGTGGTTGCCTTAGAGACAGCGTGTTGGCAACAGATAAGCTATGCCTTGTCGGCTGTGCACAGGGTGCTCTTGGGCACTTTTATTCCTCCTACAATTCCTCCTTTTTTATATTTTTAAAGAAAGGGGCTTATAGGTAGAGACTTGCGGTGACCACGCCTGTCTTAGTTTGCCTTCCTCTGAATGTCTTATCCATCATTGGCTGCCAGTGAAGCCTAAGCAAGTGTAACGGTCTAAGGTGGCTGTGCCTGTCTTAGGTTGTCCTCCTCTGAAGGTCTTACCCATCATTGGCTGCCAGCCAAGCTCTTAGAAGGAGGAGGCCCAGCATGTACTTTTAGCACGTTTGTCACACGACCTGACTGATGACGACTGTTTGGTTATTTTTATGGTAACCTGGGTTGAGTAGGGGCTTGTTGGCATGGGTCATAGCAGGTTAAAAATTGGGTTGAGTTTCAATTTGTGGTAATGGCTGATATGGTGGGTGCTGCAATTGAAAAAGCGTTAGTAGGGAGATACTTCATATTTGCATCTTAATGATACAAGGAGCTAGAAGTAAGAAAAAGAAGAGGGTTAAGGTGGGGATAATGAGAGGGGCCATCCAAACTAAGAGTGGAGAACTGAACCAGGAAAGAAGAGTGTTTTGGTTTTGGTTCTTATTGGACAGTTTGATATGTAAGTTGTGTAAGGTTTGTAGGTTTTGTTCTATGACTGCGGACTCATTTATGTAGAAACAGCATTCTTCTTTTAAGGAGAGGCACTTGCCACCTTTCTCTGCTGTCAGCAGATCTAATGTGTGACGGTTTTGAAGTGCTATTGTGCTAATGAAGTAAGCTGTCTTTGGAGGGCTTCTAGGGATTGTGTGGTGTTTTTAATAGTGATTTGCAGTGCATCGTTAAAGTTATTAGCGGTGATAACACTATGTCCTAGGGCGCTGCCAGTGATGGCAACAGTAGCGAGTGTGGTGGTATAAGACTGGCGCCCACTAGAATGGGAAAAAACACTGCTCTCTTAGAGCAGGACTGCGGAAGCAGGTAACTAACCTCGTATTCACTATATAGTGTAAGTTGAGGGACCAAGGCAACTAAGACACAGGGCGTGTTGAAAGATGCATTTAAACAAAGGGTGGGGGAGTGGTTGTACCAGAAGTAAAGGCCTTTTGGTGCAGGGTAGGGTACATCGATGGAGAGGTTGTGCATACATGGGAGAGAGGAAGGGCTAGAGGAAGGAGGAGAGGAGGCAGCAGAGGGAAAATTAAAGCACATGATGTTGATGAGGCTGACATTCCAGAGGGGGATGTTGGGCAGTATGGGCTTGGTGCATGAGTTGTTGTTTCCGTGAGGGAAAGATGAATTGTAATTGTTAATTGGGACAGCGGCCATAAGGGGGCAGACAAGGGAGGCACATAAGAAACAGTGGATAAGGTTGGGGGCTATGTGTGAGTTGTTGAGGAGGATTATGGTATTGTTAAGGATGTGTAGCCAGGAAAGAGATGTAATAGAAATTGTGGCAGATGGGTGAATAGCATTTTGGAGTTCTTTTTCTGCTTTTGAGATATATCTTTTGTTTTTTGTAATGGAGCAGTGTGATTATGTACGGTATAGAGTTGAGCAATGTTGATGAAGCTGGAGGGAGTGGAGGTAAAGGGAGAATAATACAATGCTCCTCTGACTCCTGAGGCCCACCTGGGGTGCCAAGGGTCCGTGATGTGTAGGTAAAAGGAGGTACTATTTGCGTAGAATAATCCTTTGGTAAGTAGGGCTCCTTGTATCCAGGCATCAAAATAGACACAGGAAATATGAACAGCCTCCATAGATGGTGTCATAGTGGTTTTGAGTGTACTAGTCTTTGGTTTGGGTATGGGGAAAACAGGCATAAGGGTATGTGCTCCATTGTTTTGAGCCGAGCTTAGCAGTGGGCCAGATGGGAAAAGTTATGGCTTCACTGCAACCTGTAAAGGGGCAAGTGGCGGATCCAGTATTTTGACTTATGGTCCATTCAGTGGTGCTTATGGTTTCTCATACGGTGAATGTCCAAGCGTAATTGTCAATTTGTATGGTTGGGGGTGGGAAGGGTGAGGAATAGGAGGGGAAGAAGTAGTAGGGGTGTTACTGTAGGAGGAGGATGTAGGTGGCTCCAAGGATGTTGCTGGTCGGACACACTGGCTAGGAACCCAGATGGGATGTTCAGCATTTTCTGGAAAGATACAAGCATATCCTCTACCTTGGGTCAGCAATGCAAGCAGACAATGCCAGTCATTTGTCAGGGGATCCTTTCATCGTACCAGGGGCAAAGGCATTGGTGCATTGCTCAGGCCTCCCCAGTGTATGGCTGCAGGGGAAAGACCTTTTTGATTAAAAGAAAGGTAATTTATAGTTATGAGGACTTTAGTGAGTATTTCTTTGGGGGTATCATTATTAGCATTTCCCTCTTTTTTTTTTTTTTTTAATTTGTTGTTTGAGAGTAGCATGAGCTCGTTCAACAATACCTTTTCCTTGAGGGTTATAAGGAATACCAGTGGAGTGGGTGATCTTCCAAGTATCACAGAATTGTTGAAAGCCACGGGATGTGTAACATGGGCCATTGTCAGTTTTTAGCTTCCATGGAATGCCCATATGAAGCATGGCTTGCAATAAAGCAGACATGGCATGTTTTGTTTTTTCTCCTATAGAGGCTGTTGCTACTATGTAGTGGCAGAAAGTGTCTATAATGACATGTACGTATTTTTGTTTTCCAAAGTTGGCTACATGAGTAACATCCATTTGCCATATAGCATTGGGTTTAAGACCTCTAGGGTTTACTCCTTGAGGCTGCAGGGGTCCCAGAGGCAGAAATGGACTGCAGGCGCTGCAGGCCTGTGTGAGGTGTTTGCACTGCTGTTGCGAGAGTGAGGGAAAGAGTGTATGGAGGGAGTGAGCTGACATGTGTGGAAGTGTGAGTGAAGAGCCCTGGCTTGATCAATGACAGAAGCCATTAGGATGAGGGCTTTATCTGCTTGGTCATTACCCTGTGTAAGGGGGGCTGGCAGGTCTGTGTGAGAGCATATGTGTTGGACATACCAGGGATGCTTTCTGTTTTACAGTAACTTTTGAGTGTTGGTGAGCATGACATCTAGGAGATTGTTTTTATCATGTAGAATAGCAAGGGGCAGTGCCTTAAAGACTTGGGTAGTATAGGCGCTGTCAGTAAATATGTTTAGAGGAATATTTTGATGATAGAGAAGGGTATGAAATATGGTGTATAATTCCCCTTGTTGCACTGAGCCAGAATGCTTTTCTCACCAAATTTTATTGGGATGGCCTGGTTGTTTTAGAAAGGTTGCACTATGAGTTCTGTTGATGTCAGTGAAGACGAGAGGAGCATTAGGAATGGGGGTGGAGGAGGCAAAGGCATATGGCCGGGCAGAAGAGGGCAGAAGAGTAAGGCCAGTAATTAGTCTGTGCCTAGGATGGTGGTTATCAATTTTTCCAGAGTAATTTTCTATTAGTAATTGCATTTCAATGTTATGTTGAATAAGGTGGTCTAATTGTTCTGTAGTGAAGGGCAGGATTAGAACATCAGGTTCAGAGCCATATAGGTGCACAGCAGTACGTCTTAGCTTTCTTCCTAACATACAGAGAGTGGTAATATGCAGCACTACTTTGCTTAGATGACTGTATGCAAGATGAACCCAGTACAGGGGATTATTTTGGAAGAGAACACCTGTAGGTGTTCCTTTAGTAGCTAAAACTACAGCTAATAAAGGGAGATGGGGGTCAAACCTGTTGAGCAGTAAGTTGCTCAACTGTAAATTGAATTTTTGAATACATTCAGTGGCAGGGGTATCTAGAATGCGTTTACTGCCAGGTTCAGGGTCACCTTGCAGGATATCAAAGAGTGGTCTGAGTTCATAAGTGGTCATATTAAGGTGTGGATGGATCCAGTTAATATCCCCACAAAGTTTTTGTAATTCAACTAGGAAGGTGATTTCTGGTAGCTGAATGGAAGGTGTTAAAGGTGTTATTTTATCTGTTATATGATATCCCAGAAATTGGAAAGGTGCATATATTTGGACTTTTTCTGTAGCCCTAACTGGGCTAGATTGTGGAGGAGTACCTTGAAACAAATGTGCAGGTGATCTTGGTAAGGATGAGAGAGTAAGATATCCACGTAGTGAAAATTTGGCAGTATTCAGCTAGTGGGTATACCACATGATGAGTGAAGGATTGGCATATAGTAGGGCTGTTTTTCATACCTTGGGGAAGAACTTTCCATTGGAAGCACTGGGATGGGATGGTGTTGTTAATGGAGGGTACGGTGAAAGCAAACTATGGCCGGTCATCAGGGTGCAAAGGAATAGAAAAGAAACAATCTTTTATATCAATCACTATGAGAAAATTGTCATGACAAATGGCAGAGGGATGCGGGAGGCCAGGCTGTAAGGACCCCATTTTTTCCATGTGTGCATTTATGGCTCTAAGATCATGGAGTAATCTCCACTTGTGTGAGGCTTTTTTCTGTATTACAAATATTGGTGAGTTATAGGGGCTAGTAGAGGGCTCTATGTGATCAGAGTCTAATTGTTGTTGAACTACATCACAAACGTTGTTGTAGAATTTGAGAGAAGTTCAATTATTTGAGTATAGAGAGGCCAGGACTCAGGAATGATTTTGAGAAGGAAAAATGGTTTATTGATGGCCGACCGGACTCGGGAACTTCTGTTTGAATCCCAAGCCCCGAACAAGATTTTCAAACGTCTTTTATACAGAGAGGAAAAGCCAAATGGTCCCTTTGTTTCAGTTCTCAATAGGCTTCAATTAGCATATATATCTTCCACATCTTAGGTAAGCTTTTAGCATTGACTCCAGATATTCTAGATAAGCTTTTAGCATATTTACTTTTGCATTTCCCCTAAATACTTAAAGTTTATATTCCTTGCATTGTTAAACTGTTTCCTGGGACTGGAGCCTGTTGCCATTGTCCCTAAGGGCAGGACCGCAGCCTCTTACTGTTCCACACCCACAGCCTTCAGCTTAGGTTATCTCTGAAGAGACAAAGAGCCTTCCACCCATAGCCCACATCATTCCCCCCCTTTTGCCAAAGTTTAACTTGCTAAGCTTTGGCATAATTATTGTTGGAGCTATGAGGTGTATGGCTGTTTGTTGTTTTGATTGATTATTTATCGGTCTTTAGTAGAGCATCCAGGACTGTTTTTAGAAGTTTACAACTTTTCATTCTGGACAGCAGAATCCTGGGGCAGGAGCCTGTTGCAGTCATCCTGCGGCCACCGGCGCTCACATGGATTTCCAGTCAGGTTCGAGATCCATCTATTAATTTTATTTTACCCTTGAAGAGTTTACACCTTTAATTTAAAAGGGGTGCTGAAGGGAGATGGATCTCTTTTCTGTAACTGCTTCCTGCTGGCCATGGGCTGTAGTCATTGCCTAATAAGGTGTAAAACTCTTAATTTATTCTAACTGGAGGAAGATGGATCTGGCATTCTGTACGAAGTTGGATGAAGTTTTCATATGGTTAATAAGATGTTCACTCTGAAAGAAACAAACTTAATTAAAAATTTGGAATACCCGTTTTTAAAAGAGGACACATTGGATTACAGAGGTAGACAAGGTTAGGTGCCTATAAAGATGGCACTCCTTAAAAGCTGGTGGGAACAGCATATATATTCTTTTTTAAGTTATCCATCTTTAGAGAGAAATTGCAACAGACACTTAGCTTTGTCTGAAGACACATTCCAAGCTGTTCAATGATTGACACTCATTCGCTCTGTCAGATGCTCCTGGTGAACTGGCACTCCTTGGGCAACTGGCTTCACTCAGGATTAGAACACTAATTTGGAAATACTCTTAGTTTTCACCTGTGGGAGTGATCAGAACTACAGAATAAAGATTTTTACACCTTGGTTTTCATTGTACAATTTCTAGCAATTTTGACTTGTTCAATAGGTGACTCACTATCAGCAAGCAAGTTTTACTTTTGTTACACAGCAGAGTACAGCAGAATATAGAAGTTGACTGAGACTGGCTGAGACTGCCACCTTATTCTATAGACATGTTATAACTGTTTAGAAAATGATTTTACCAGGAATTTAATATGTCTAATATACTTCTGCACTTGATCCAAAATAGAAAAGATAACATTACAATTATTAGACATATATTTAGTACAGGATAAAAGTACAGCACTTAATATTAACTAATGTATTACTTAATGCATAAGGATTCAGAGTTGCAATTATTAGTTTGAGTTTCAGGTTTGTAATACCTTACATGTTATCTCTCCATGAGAGCAGGCGATAATGCCAATTGTATTTAAGTTTCACTTACAGTATCCTGGTATCATGGCTCCACTTAGCATGTTCTTCAACACAGTGAGCAAGTTGCAGCATCCTTCATCTTAGAGAGATTTTCCAGTATTCTACCGGCCTGGTGCATAGTGCTCTCTGGCACTATGGAACAGTGCCAGTCTGGAGGAGATATCCATTGTACACTTGGCTGTACCGAGTCATTATTGGCTGCTGCAGGAGCTTGAACCTGCAATATAGTTTCCATCGACTTCAGGAGCAGAACCAGAGACTGATATAGCACATATTTTAATTGAGGGGTCAGTGACCAGCCTAGCCAATAACTCACATGGAGAGGCCACCTGTAATGTATTCAAGGCCTGGTTTGGATGCACAAGAGTTTGACAATGTTAAAGTTTATTTCTTGTTTTTATATATATTTTTGTCGCAGTGTGGGCTCGCCTGGAGAGCCGCTGCAGGGGCGGTGTGGGCTCAGGCGGAGGGCTGCAACACATGGAGGGGCCTTCCGAGAAGGCGCTCCGGGGCCGGCAAGGTGCGGAGGATGCACAGTAGGAAAAAGACTACCGAGGAGACCAGGATCTGTGCGCAAGTCTGATTTATTCAGGAAGTACAGCGGTTAATATAGGGCGAAGACAGGGGAGGGGCAGGGGGCATGGCCGGGGGGTGGCAGACGGCTGATAGGTTCGTGCAGGGGTGCATCACTGGTTGCGGGCAGAAGATGGGGTAGCCAGGGTTCTCGGCGGCAGCGAGGCGGGGCTGTCATGGCACGGCGGTGGCCCTCGGGGGAGAGGCAGGGTTAGGCCACCGAGGGGGAAGCGGGTGCAGCTGGGCAGAGGGGCGGGCAGTATGCCTGAACCCCAAGCAGAGGGCCCTAACACCCGTTCCCGCCACCCGGGTCCGACTCGCACCGGCACCTGGAGACGAGCTGACCCTTGCTGTCGCCGCCCTCCCACACGGTGCCACCCTACATATTTTAAACAACTTAACGCAATACATATATCAAATGACTGTTTACTTACACAATTTTACTATGAAGATAACAGTAGGTACTTTACTTTAATAATAGAGGAAAAAATATTTTTCATTGTTAAAATGAAAACAGAAGACTTCCAATATAATCAAGATAACTTTTTATTACCATTTACTTAAATGTGTACTTTGCAGTGGCCTTCAGACAGGTTTATTATCATGAAGTTATTTCTGCTACCAATACCAATTTAAGTTTTTTTAGTTAACAATGACTTCTACAACTAGAACTATTTAAACATTTTCAGTTTGGAAGATATTTTACAAACTCTTTATAATTGACTATAACCACATTGACTAGCCACCTCATGTTTAAATAAACTTACTAAATTACAATTACCAATGAAAGAAATTTACTCTTTATTTAAGAGAGCATATCTACAATCTTTTTCCTTTAGCTTAATTTCACCAATGTGAACTTACAATTTTCATTACTGTAAATATTTTATACATATAATGTTAATTTAGTTTATAAATTAACTATGGGAGATTACACTCAAGTTAAATAAAATTGAAACCATAATAGTTTATGCAAGGAATGTTCTTTTTCCCTTACAGGAAGCTAAAAACTTCTTTTCTTTGTTTAGGTTATGAAAATTAATAATTTAAAAGCATACTGACTACCAGGTTTTAAAACACATGCATACTGACTACCAGGTTTTAAAACACATTACACAATTACTTAATTTTTAAAAAATCATAACCCAGGAAAGATCTCTCCATAGTTTTTAAGGACTTTCCTTTACTTACTGAAATTTGTTAATAGAGCCACTAATTACCTTTATTTTGTTGGAAAGAAATCTTCTGGAAGAAAATAGGCTCACTAGATTGTGGAGAAGAAAATAATTTATTCTCAATCTTGCAAGAAGGGGTGCAGAGCCAGATATGGCTGGTCCCACGAACAAAGAAAAATGACACAATTTATACCCCTAAGCCTAGCATGCAAGCTCTTCCTCTGTTTTTCCATAGATTGGATACTTCAGAAGTTACAGCTTATCTGAGATTTAACTTTCCCATGCAAAAGTTTGATTTAACTGCTTCCTCTATCACATTCCAACCATTTTAGTTTTTACCTGCTCCCCTTTGTCAAATAAGGAATAGAATTTAGTGCTGAAATGGCATCGACTTAGTCCTTCTTGGGCATTCTTCCACTGCCCATAGGACTGGCCTAAACTGGTCTCCTCCACTGCTGTCCAACTCGGGAGTGGGAGACTGAGGCAGCAGGCTGCCAGGTTACACCAATCAACAATTTTTTCCTTATGTGAAAATTAACCTAATCTTTGTTTCTTTTTTTTTTTTATTTTATGGCTGACAAAAGGTTTAAACTGGGAAATTACAGGGCAAACTGATTCTTAATTCCCTAGCCTAGTAGATAGGTTTGATCTGCTACACCTAGTCTTGCCTTTAAAGCTCTTGCAAAGAGGAGGCCCTTTCCCAATTGTTTCCATAATCAGATTTCTATGACTTTTTCATCCTGCTTAGTTTAATTTGGGCTTTAAGAATATTTATTTACATATATAACTGCATATTCAGTTAACAATTTGAATAGAGCTCTTTTAAGAATTTTCATTTGTTAATATGATATTATCCTGATGTATGAAGACATACACTGAGCATTTTTTTAAATGGGCAGACACAAAGAGTTAGACACAAACACAACTCATTGATATTACTTATAATTTGCATTATTTTATATAATGTTTAGCTTAATTAATTAGGGGTCCAGAAATACATATTACTTATATAACTGCATATTTAACCTCAACAATTTGAGCAAATAGGCAGACATGAATAGTTTGACACAGCAACATAACTTTAGTTACTTTAAACTTCTAATTCTTACAAAACAAGTGTGACTGCAAAACATTTCAAAGACTCTTGAAACTTAATTTGCACTATGACTGTGCAGTTTTATACTGTGACTATGCAGTTTTACACAAGAATTTTCTTTCTTAATGGATTGTAACCAAAATGTTCTCAATGCTTTAGCACTATTTTTTTTGTTTCAGAACTTTATATTTTACTTTGAATTTAGCAGAATTTTGGATAAGCAACAAGATTAATTTTATATATATATTTACTGAGGCTATTTGAAGCCTCAGGGAGACAGACTGCTTTCTCTCATGAATTGCCACTCTTAGGAACACTGACCGTCAAGGCAGGAGACTTCTCCCCCTCCACCCCCCTTTTTGATTTTGGAGATAATAAAACTCCAGTAGTCATTTAACCTTATTCCATCAGGGAGCCATTTATTTAGTTTACACTTGAATTCATGAGAGAAAGGGTTACTAATACCAGGAGAGGAGACAGTGATGTCCCAGCTCTTCTCAATTATGAAATAACCATAGGCAAAGGCAAAGGGTGAGGTTAGGCTTGAAGTAACCATAAACAAAGGAAAGGTTAGTTTAGAATTTACACTTAATAATTTCAAGCTAAATTCACCCAGCTATAATTTCAGTTATTACCTTTCTACTGTTTTATAACATAAATGAATTTATAAATGATTTTAACTCTTAGTTACAGTTTTTATTAATTTTTTAAAAACCTATTAATTTTATAACACCTTTAAATACCTTTCATTCGACTTATAACATATTAAATGAACTTAACCATTACTTTAATTTTTCCTTTAAAGTAAAAGAATAAATCTCTTGCAGTTAGTTTGAAATAAAAAGCTATTTTTCAGGATTTGATTTCTAGAACATAAATCTTCTTTTAAAAGAGGTAAGACTCTTCTTCAAACACTGAGGAAATGATGAGGTTAAAGCACAAGAAGCTATTTTGTAAAGATTTTCTTTGTATATTGATCTTATTCAATTGTAATCATAAAAATTTTCCTTCCACAAACCTTCTACACTTTCAATATTCATTCAGGTTCTGTCCCACACTCTACTCTTTTCAATAATCAATCATTTTATCTTAGGACAAAATCATCTTCTGTTTCCTTAACAATAAAAACACACTCCATATATCCCACATACTAAGTTACCAGGCAAACTTCTTACAACATATAATTGCCATTAATACTAAACAAGTTTGTTAAAATAATGAACTTTTCTTCACTTTAAATACTTAGTAGCATGTAATACCAGAAACAGTTTTTTTTTGGAAGCAAGTTGGCAGGGGAGACTGGCTGCCGAATAAAATTGCCTTTTATTATTATTATTATCAATTCAGTTTTTGTTAAATAATGACCTTCTGCAATTAGCCATTTAAATACCTTAATTTAAACAATGCCTTGTAAAACTTTTATAATTATTTATACCCTTAAGACAAATTTTACCTTCACAGAACACATTCTCTTACTTAAAGTTACTACAATACCTTCTAAGAACCTGAGCAGAATGCAAACGTATTTTCGCTTTGACACCCTAAGGAGGGAACATTACTGCATTTATTCTGATTCTGCTTTTCACCCCCTTCACTTCCCCCCCTTCCAGGCAGTCGGGTGCACAATAAACAGGAATGCGGCTTATGAATAGAAGGGTGGACTCACTGGAAAAGGGCAAGCCGCTCCCCCCTTTCCAGCTTTCAGCCAAAATGGGCAGACAGAACCTACTCAAATTTGGCAACTCTCCCAGGAACCCAGCCACCCTGACTGGGACATTCCCAACAAACTTGGGTGCTTGGCGTAGACACAGATGGCCTCCAAGCCCCGGCAAAGGGCCAGACCAGAGACAAGACAGCAGAGCATGCACAAATACCTAGACTCCGCAAACATCCAGACTCCTCAGCTTTTGCCCCAGAATCATTTCACCCCCTTGCCAATGGCAAGGAAGGGCTCCAGCTCAGCTGTAATTCTACTTTACATAAGGACACAACTCCAACACTAGCATTGAGCTGACACAGAGAAAAGCACAAAGGTCACTAATCTGACCCACAAGTTTATATATTTATTTTCACCATGGCTGCCCCCACAGCCATCACAAACCTCAGAACACTTAACATTTGGTGTAAAGCGAATTCATTCACAAATTAGCACCATAACAAAAGATTTCAGCTAGACTTTTCCACTGTTTAAACTTTACACCCAGACCAAGCTCCACCAGAAAAGCCGATCCATTTTCCTATAACCAAGTTTTGTTTTCCTTAATCTAGACCAATTTCCAGGACATTAGGACTTGAACCTATAAATAGCCCTTCCTATTAAAATTGAGACTCCACTCCTTTAGTGGATATAAGACCAGTACCAGATTCTAACATGCAGTTAGACAAACCCAAAACACCAGGGCTTTTCCCCGGTTTTTCTCCTTTTCTCAAGCCTAGAGAGAACGGCTTCCCCTAGCCTTCTGGGGCTACTAGGGTTCTCTCGGGAGGTGATCAGCCTCCCCTTCCCAGCAATTAAAGCTAGGGCCTTCCAGACTGTGCTCACCCGGGGAGTCTTACCTTCTTCCATGTTCGGAGTTCTTTTTCGTTCCCAGAATCTTTCTCTTCAGACCTTCCATTGCCCTCGATTTTTGTCGGGAAGATTCTGGTGGAGCCCACATCTTTTTTGGATTAAATTTAATCCAGGGGTGCCAAGATTTGGGGTTCACCTGAGTCTTCCTGGCTTCCTCGGGGATTTGGAAGGGGCAGCAAAATACTACCATCTCTGGCCTTCATTTGTTGTCCCAGCGGAGTCGCCAAAAATGTTGTAGAATTTGAGAGAAGTTCAATTATTTGAGTATAGAGAGGCCAGGACTCAGGAATGATTTTGAGAAGGAAAAGTGGTTTATTGCCGGCTGGCCAGACTCGGGAGCTTTCTATTTGAATCCCAAGCCCCGAACAAGATTTTCAAACGTCTTTTATACAGAGAGGAAAGGCCAAATGGTCCCTTTGTTTCAGTTCTCAATAGGCTTCAATTAGCATATATATCTTCCACATCTTAGGTAAGCTTTTAGCATGGACTCCAGATATTCTAGATAAGCTTTTAGCATATTTACTTTTGCATTTCCCCTAAATACTTAAAGTTTATAGTCCTTGCATTGTTAAACTGCTTCCTGGGACTGGAGCCTGTTGCCATTGTCCCTAAGGGCAGGACCGCAGCCTCTTACCGTTCCACACCCACAGCCTTCAGCTTAGGTTATCTCTGAAGAGACAAAGAGCCTTCCACCCATAGCCCACATCAAGGTGAGTAAGTTTATGTCGAGGCAGTGGCCACTGCTCCACCCAGATGGGGTTTTTGGTATCCCATCTGAGTTTTATTGGATCTGGTTTGCTTATAGTAAATAATGGTGGAGCACTGGCTTTTAGAATTGGGGGGGGGGGGGGGGGCTGGCTGGTACTTAAAACTGCTCTGAGTTGTTGGAATATATCTCTGCCCCATAAAGTATTTTGTAAATTAGGCAGTACTAGCGGTTTAAAGGAACCTGAATGACTCTCTCCGTCTGACCAAGAGAGTTGGTCACGTGATTGTTGAGACATTCTTAAGCCTTCAACCCCTTACATTATTGTGCCTAGGATTAACGGCCAGGATGGATCAGCATCTTTGGCGCTTAGGACAGAAACATCTATGCCTGTGTCTATTTGTCCTTTTATTTCTTTACCATGGACTGATAATGTCAGCCAGGCCTTCTGCTGTGTTATAGGGATAATCGAATAAATGCTAAAAGGGTTGTCATTTGCATTGCTTTCTGATTCTTCTCTTGTTATGCAAAAAGGGTCATTATCATTTCTATAGCCTTTTGAGTCCTCTCTTACTGGGGGGTGTGGGGACTGAGAGGTGCCCTGGAGGGAGTTTAAAAATGGGAGGGGGTGGCCATCAACATCAGTTTTTATTTACAATCTCGCTTCCAATGAAACCCTTTTTTTGCATCGGGCGCACTTGGTAGGGGGAGCCTGATTGGGGCATTGGGAATTTTGCTTTGATGGGCAATTACAGGCAAAATGCCCAGGTTGATTACAGTGGAAGCAGTTACTTGGTCGAGTGACAGCATTAATGGATAGGTGTTCTGTCAGTGCTGAAGTGAGACCGGTAGCTGAGATAGAGCTGACGTCCCTGCACGCAAGCACCCAATCCTCTGGAGTGCCGTTTCTGAGTGGGGCAATAGCTTTAGGACATTCTCCACTGGCGCCGTTCCACAGCAAATTAGAAATAAGGGCCTTTGCTGCATTGCCCTGAGTGACTTTGCGCTCCACTGCCTCTTTGACTCGACTATAAAAGTCAGCAAAGCATTCATTGGGCTTTTGGACTAATTGAGACATTTTAATGGGTGTACCTTTAGGATTTAGCTTGCGGAAGGTTCTTTGTGCACAAAGCTGGTACTGGTCAGAATAGGTTTCATCATTATCTGCCTGTGCTTCAGGGGAGGCAAATAGGCCTTCACCCTTTAGAGCTCCTACCGGCACAAAATTTTTTGCAGTTCTATTGCATATGGCAAGAACTTACGCTTCATCGTAGTAAAGAGCTTTCCAGGTGATGTAGTCGCCCAGTGGTAGAATAGCCTGGGCTAGATTTTTCCAATCTATAGGACAATTTTGCTGGTAGGATAGATTTTCCAACAGCATTTGGGTATAGGGGCTATTGAGGCCATCTTCTTGGGTGGCCTTCCTGAGGTTTGAGATAATTTTATGATCATGAGGGTACCAGGCGTCAGGGTGCTCAGTACCCCGGTGCTGGTTTACAGGGAAGAGTTGGGGGGCAGAGAGAAATGAGGAAGTGCAGCAGCGGTTTTGAGAGGGGGTGGGGGCTTTAGCCTGCAGAGTGGCATAGCTATCCCGACTGTTGGAAGGAAATGAGGGAGGGCTCCTGTAAGGGCGAGTATCTATTCGGGGAGGAGCAGGCTCTTTGTTTCTGAGAAAGGCGGGGCTGTGGCTTCCACTTTCAGAGGCTGAGCTGTGGTTCCCGCCCTCAGGGGCTGGGCTCTCTGGCAACATGTCTGTTTGGTCTGTTAACAAGTCTGAGCTCTGTGCTGGACGAGGAAGAGGGGTAACTCTTGCCTAGTATGCTCTTGTGAATTGCGCTGGGTAAAACTGATTTTTTCTGACTGGAACTCAGTTAGCAAGGGGTAAAGGGGCTCCCACGAAGCATAGTGGGGAGTAGAATCGGTGCAGAGGTTGGGGGGATCAAGATCCCTGAGCAGCAGCATTTGCTCTGAGGCCATTAGATCAGGGGGCATGGGAGGAGGTTCATCTGGCGGCGGGCTGGAAAGACAGGCATAGATAGCGAGCAGTGCAGGGATAAAGCCAAGTGGGAAAGTTTTGCCATCATGAACCTCAGCAGAATGGACCCTTTTTAACAGTTTTGCCCAGGTGTGCTGGTCCCACAGAGAGGTAGAAGAAAGCCATGGGTTAAAGCGTACAATAAGATCCCAATACTGATTGAATTCCTTTTCTGAAATTTTTATGCATCTACTAGCTAGGAGAGCATGAAGCGCTTGTGCTTGTGGCATCCTTGCAGAGGACAGGAGGTTGTCCATGATAGGGCAGGGGGTCACTCACCCGATAGTGGCGTACGACGCCGTTCCCCGAGGTCCCTGATCGGCGGGACTGTCTCTGTCCATAGGCCCACACTTTGGGCGCTAGATGTCGCAAGTCGACACTGCTACCGTTTTCCACCGGACTGAGGCATTCCCCAGGCAGTTGGGCTCAAACTAGTTGGCCCTGGGGGAGTGAGGACAGATATGGAGACTATGCACACTCCGGAGACAGGGTTCTGGACCAAGTCTAACTTTATTATGTAGGAAGAGCAATTTATAGCTCAGGGCAATAGGGGAGTGGGGCTAGGCAGTATTTCATTGGCGGGGACGAATATATGCCCAAACAAGGAGAGGGGTAAGCTATGGGGGATGGTTAGGTTGATCAGTAGGCTGAGCTTTTTTGGGCCATACTGCCTGATTAGTGGGGATCAAACAAAGGGAGAGGGGCTCAGAGAGGAGGAAGAAGACATGGTGTAGCTGGACAGGGCTTGGTTGCCATTCTGTCTGACTTCATGGTCAGCAGCCATTTTGTTTAGCTGTGTGGTTGCCTTAGAGACAGTGTGTCGGCAGCTAATAAGCTATGCTTGTCGGCTGTGCACAGGGTGCTCTTGGGTGCTTTTATTCCTCCTACAGATGACATTTTGTTAACCAGTAATCCTTTTTTCAGAATGAAAAGACAGCAGAAACAATAGTATCTTATTTTGAGAGCCTGGGGTGGGCAGATAGTTGGGATGAGCTGTGGGTCCCTGCTGCTCTAACAAATTCTTCAATGTCTAGTTGGGTAAAACAAAATTATAACCTCTGCTGTAATTGATAAGTACAATGTTTTCTCATGTTAATGTAGTTTGTAATATTGTTGGAATACTGATTAGCTCAAATATTAAAACCATCATAAGTATTAATTTGGAAAAGTCCTTCATGGAAATAGGAAAACCTCCAGCAAGCTGTTTTAAATAATAATAAAAGGAAGGTAAATTGTGGAAATTAACTTAGCCTATGAATTGAATGTGACAAGCACCAATATTGGCTTTAGGTGGGGTTTGTGGCAAAGGCAAAATTCTAAACAAGTATCCCTTGGATTTTAATCACAATTCTGGAAATAGGCCAAAAGTACAATATAAAAAAGCAATTGTGTGCAGCATGGGAGGTCCTGCTAAAAGTAAAAGACTTAACCCAGTAGTGTGGTCACTCTGAAAACTGCCATTCTTATTCAGGGGTGGATTGCAAATACTAAAAGCAGGATGAAAATAATGGACTGTTGTAAATCACCCTCGCATCTATGAAAAAACATCCAGGATACCTGCTAGTAGTAACAGGTGACTGTCATGTCCCTGCCCACTCCACTAGTATCCCTTTTAGGACTGTTGAAGCAGATGTCTTTGTGAAGATCCAGGGCCCTACCACTGAAACCTGAGAAAAGGCAGAGTGGCTCAACCAGGAAGGTGAACATTGATCGAGAAACAATAGCAATGGACAGAAAAAGAAAAGGCATCTGGATACATGGAGAATGATGTGGATTTGGCAGTCATCTCCTGAAAGTCAGTTATTGCTACATATGGCACAATAATTCTTAAAACAGATTAGATGCTGTATTGGACTTCTTATAATAAGCATTTTGGTACTGATTTGGAATCATTACAGCTGCTGCTACTGCTGTGGTAGCTTTACATGAAAGTATAAACACAACAATATGTGCATGACTGGCATAAAAATGCTAGTGATTTGTGGCATAGCCAAAATCACATTGATAAACAGTTAAATAATCAGGTGATTGATTCAGAAACAGCTGTTTTGCATATTGGAGATCAATTGTATGGTTTAAACTTGTTAAGGGGATTGAAATGTGATTGGAATGAAAGCCACTTTTATATTACTCCTCTTGCCTATAATTCATCCGATATAAAATGGGAAAAAAATTAAAAATCATTTGTTAGACCATAAAGGTTAAAAAAAAGAACACACAGCCTGATTCTTCACAAATAGGAAGCATATAACAACTGCTATTGGAAAGAAGGAAGGAAGGAAGGTAATAAGAAAGAAAGGGAGGGAGGGTATGAGGGAGGAAAGGAGGGAAGGATGGAGAGAGGAAGGAGGAAGATAGGTAATCATAGTCAAAATTGTACCAACATAGATAGGTTCAACCTGCCTGGACCTAGATTTCCATTAGAATTTTCACTCAAAGAATATTACGAACTCACAAAAAGAATTTCCTGGGGGAAAAAAATGGGAAGAATGTGAACACAAGTATCATCAAGGTAAATGCTGTATATAATAAAAGGGTGTTTATGAAAACAGTTTTTTTTTTTTCTGAAAATATAGGTAGCAAGAATATTAGAAAAGAAAGGACTCTGCATAGGAACAGGTTTAAGTGGCTTTAGAAATTTTGCAAACAAGCAGAGCAACAAAGGAATTCAGCACACATTGGTGTGCAATTATCTGCTTGAGTCCCTGCTTTTCAAACTTTTGGGTATATACTTAAATCCAAGTATTGCCAAGCTATCTGGTCATTTTATAGTTAACTCCCTGAGGAACTGCCAAACTATCTTCCACAGCAGTTGTACCATTTAAGACTTGCAACAGCAATGAATGTTTCTATTCCTCCACATCCTATCCAAAACATAATTTTCTTTGTTACTACTTATTACTAGCCACTCTAGTGGATGTGAAATTGTATCTCATTGTGGTTTTGATTTGTATTTCCCTAAAGGCAAAGGATCTTGAACATATTTCATGTATAGCCTCTTTGGAGAAATGTCTATTTAAGACTTTTGTCCATTTTTTAATTGTGTTGATTGTAATTTTATTGTTGAAATGTAGAATTTCTTTATATGGTCTGGGTATTAAATCTTTATCATATATGTGATTTCCAAATATTTTCTCCATTTGAGAAGATGTCTTTTCATTTTCCTGATAAAGTTCTTTGATACACAAAAAATTAAATTTTGATGAGGTCCCATTTATCTACTTTTTCTCTTGTTGCTTGTGTTTTGAGTTCATTCTAAGAAACCAAGGACTAACACAGGATCTTGGATAAGCTTCCCTGTATTTTTTCTTGGTGTTTTATGGTACTGATTCTTATATTTAGGTCTTTGATTCCTTTTGACCTAACTTTTGTATATGGTATTAGATATAGGTCTAATATATGGTATATTTATGTCCCTCTTCATTATTTTGCATATGGATATTCAGTTATGCCAGCACCATTTGTTGAAGAGACTATTCTTTTGAAATCGAGAGTACTTGGCAGCCTTGTCAAAATCACTTGACCATAGATGTGGGGTCTATTTCCAAATTTCAATTCAATTCCATTGGTCTATATATCTTTGTGCCAGTACCATGCAGTATTCTAGACAGCTACAGCTATATATTACAGCTTTGTTATAAGTTTAAAGTTAGAAAGTGTGAGTCCTTCATCTTCATTCTTCATTTTCAGGATGATTTTGGCCGTACAGATCCCCTTACCTTCCAAATAAATTGGATGATTGCCTTTTCCATTTCTGAAAATAGGCTGCTGGAATTTTGATTGGTATTGTGTTGAATCTATAAATCACTTTTGGTAGAATTGACACCTTAACAATCTTTAGTTTTCCAATTCATGAGTATGGCATGTCCTTCCACTTATTTAGATCTTCTTTGAATTCCATTAACAAAGACTTGTAGTTTTTCATGTATAAATCCTTTAATCCTTGATTAAAAATAATTCTAGATAATTTGCTCTTTTTATTGGTATTGTTAAACATTTTTATCCTTGATTTCCACCTCAGACTGCTCATTACTAGTATAGAAACAATACTGCTTTTAGCATTTTGATTTTGTACCCTACCATTTTGCTGAATTTGTTTATTAGCTCTAGCAGCTTTGTTGTAAATATTTCAGGACTTTCTATATATAGGACTATGTATCTGCAAAGAGGAAAGTTTTACATCTTCCTTTATGATTTGGAGTCTTTTTATTTGTTTCTTACCTGTCTGCTGTGACTAGAACTTCCAGTTCAACATAGAATAACAGTGGTGAACATTCACAACCTTGTCTTGTTCTAGATCTTGGAGGGAAAGCTTTCAGTTTTTACTATTGAGTATGATATTAGCTGTGTTGTTTTTTTCATATATGCCCTTTTTCATGTTGAGGAAGTTTCCCTCTTTTGCTACTTTCCTGAGTATTTTTATCAAGAGAGGATACTGGATTTCATTGAATGTCTTTTCTGCATTAATGTAGATGATCATATGGTTCTTTCTCTTTGTTTTCTTAATTTGGTATATTACATTTTCTAATTTTGAACCATCTTTGCACCCCTGGGATAAAACCCAGTGGACCATGGTGTATAATTCTTTTAATGTGCTGTTGGATTTGATTATGTTGAGGTTGCTTGGATCCATATTCAAAAAAGAAATTGGTCTATGATTTTCTTTTCTTGCAGTATCTTTATCTGGCTTTGGTATTAAGGTGACTGTTACCTAAGAGAATAAATTAGGTAGTGACCCCTAATGTTCAAGTTTTTGGAAGACTTTGGACAGTATTTATATTAATTCCTCTTGGAAATTATGGTAGAATTCACTGTGAAGACATATATTTGATCTTGGGCTTATCTTTGTTAGATGTTACATGATTGATTCAATTGCTTTACTTATAATTGGTCTTCTCTCACATTTTTTTTTTTTTTTTCCTTTTTCAGCCTGGGTAAGGATTTGTCAATTTTATTGATATTTTTCAAAGTTCCAAATTTTGTTTTTTAATGCTTTCTATTTTTTTAATTGCTATATCATTCATTTCTGTTCTAATCTTTGCTTTGCTGTCCTTCTCCTTGCTTTGCCTTTAGTTTACTGTTCTTTTTCTAGTACCTCCAGCTGTGATGTTGTCTTTTATTATTTTAGTTCTTCCTTTTATTTTAAGAAATTTTTTCAATGTATTTTTATTACAGAATTTGCAAACTCAAAAAACAATCATGCACATGTGTAGAATTCCCATATAATACCCATTCACCAACACACCACACCATTGCAGAACATTTGTTACAAATTATGATATAATATCATCAAACTATTATCACTAACTAGGGTCCATTGTGTACATCTGGCATATTTTTTCCATACCCCCTTTTATTAACAAAATACATCATTGGCAATGATGCAAGAATATTATAGTATTGCTGTTAAAACATTTAGGGCTATAAATTTCACTCCCTTTACTGCCTTTGCTGCATCCCATAAGAGTTGATAAATTGTGTTATCATTTTTATTTGTCTCAACCTGTTTACTTATTTCCCCTGTAATTTCTTCTTTGACCCACTGATTATTCAAGAGTTTTTTAACTTCCATATATTTATGGATTTTCCAGTCCTCTACCTATTTATTATTTTCAGTTTCATTCTATTTTGGTCAGAGAAGATGCTTTGCTTTAATTTCAATCTTTTTAAATTTAGTCAGATTTATTTTGTGAAACAACATGTGGTCTATCTGCAGAATGATCCATGTGCACTTGGAAAGAATGTATATGTTGCTCTTTTGGGGTATAGTGTTGTGTACAGATTGGTTAGGTCCAGAACATTTATGTTATTCCTGTTCTGTTTTTCCTTATTTATCTACTGTCTAGATATTCTATCTATTGATGAGAGTGGTGTGTGAAGATTTGTTTGAACTTCTTTGAATAGTTGTTCCAAAGCCTCTGTCTCCTCTGAAGATTTAATTTCACCTCTTGTTTGTTCAATTTTTTGGAAGACTTGGAACAGTATATCTCCTAATGAAAGTATACTTCCTAAATTTGTCTATCTCAGCATTTCATTATGTCTTCCTGTTTCTTAATATGGCTTGTAATTATTTGCTGATGTCTATTAATCTGATTATTTTGATATGCTAACTTTGAAAGTAAATTTCACCATCTTGGCTAGGGTTTTACTGTAGATTAGCAAAGGTAATGCAATTTAAAATTCATGGTAATATTGTTCTAAGCACATTAATTGGAAAAGCTTGTGAAACTGGGGCATATTTTCTTGTGTTGCAAAACTCTTGTCTAAAATAAATTTGTTTTCTGATGTTAGGGCCTACAGTAACAATAAAAAATGCAACTGAATTCATCAAATCTAAAGTTTTAAACTTTTTATATACTAATTTTAAATGGTATTCTCTCAATTGAAATTGAGATTGAAAGAAATTAGGTCTAATCAATTTTACACAGCTGAACACTAATAGTGCTGGTTAATACATGACAATTAATATATATCTATGGATTTTGGAGGAACTAACTAGATTTTATGACTCTATAGTAATATTCAGTGGACTAAGCACAAAATTCTCTAGATGGTTAGGTATTGACCTATGCATGAAACTGCTTATAAAATTACTAATAAAGTAGAAAAAAATATTGGTTTAACTTTCTAAACATAAATAAAGTGATCAGGAGAACTTTTCAAATAATATAAATCATGAAATAAAGTCATGATAATGAAACATGTACCCTGTGTGTCTGGCACAGTGAAAGAAAACCTTACTGGGGAATAGAGTCATAGGAGATGGCATGACCAAGGTGAATTGACCAAGTCTTGTGAATAGATGGAATTACTGAGTGGTTTGCAAAGTTTGAGGGCAAATGCAACCAGATCTCTAGTTTTGGGAAACATCAAAATTTGAAGGAAATGAATAGATATATAGACGTAAGGACCAAAATGATAAAGAGTCTAAATTTTATTTTGTGAATAAAAAATAAGCTGAACAAGATCTTTAAGAACCACTGAAGCTGATCTTCCCTCTGAGTCACTTGCTCCTCTTCCCTCACAGAGAAACTGCTTCTTATTTTGTTCTACCTCAAATCTATTGAATACCCCACACCATTGAAAGTATACTTCCTAAAATTGTCTATCTTTCAACATTTCATCAAATAACTTTGAGTTGATTACATACATACATAGATAAGATACTTCTCCCTTAAATTCTCATTTCAGTCACAATCATGTCCCTAGATCAAGAGTGTTTGTTACATTCATTACAATGGTATTTAAACTTCATTAAAGTTATTTTTAAAAACTCTAGAAATGAGAGAGGAAAATATCATGCAAATATAACATATGCATAGTTACTTCTTTTGTTAAATATTTATTAGTTCATTTTATTTTTAAAGAAGCTTTAGATTCTATAAATGATACATCGAAAATATGAGAGAAGTCCCAGCCTCCTTCCACACTTTTACCCACTAACAACATCTTTCATTAATGTGATACATTTGTTACAATTGATGAATATATATTGCAGCATTGCTACTAAGCATAGTCAATAGTTTACATTATAGTTTACACTTTGCATACATATTTTTATAGGTTTTGACAAATTGTATAATGCCCTGCATCCATCATTGCAATGTCATTCAAAGCAATTTCAATGCCCCAAAAATTCCCTATGTTACTAGTTATTTTTCAGAATTTATCACTCACTACCATCTCACCTCACATATTTGGATATCATTTTTTTCTGTTTATAAGTATATTTTTTATTGAACTATATCATTCATACCTGAGCACATAGAAACATTAGGTGTATAGTAAAAGTTGTGAAATTACCAAAGAAACATGCGTAACATAATACAGGCATCCCATACATCAGCCTCCACCAGCTCCTTGCTTTGTGTTTGCTACAAACTAGGCAAGAGGATGGAGCAATTGATTTAAGGAAGGTGTTATGACTACAGTTTGCTTCTTTATTTTTTGTCCAATAATATTGTCAGCATAATTTCTTCTTTTGAAGGAAGACAGGAAGGAAGGAAAGAAGAGGGAAGGAAATGAAGGATAGAGAGGTCTGGAGGGATAGGAGAGGGAATATGTATAATATGGGGGCACTTTCAGGATATTGTTGTTTTGCATGACATTGCAGTTATAGATACAAGCCATTGTATATTTTGTCATAACTTAAAAAATTTTGTGGGACAAAGTGTAAACTGTAAAGTAAACTGTAGTCTATGGTTAGTAGCAAAGCCTCAATATAGGTTCATCAATTATAACAAATGTACCGCACCAATGAAGAATGTTGTTAATATGAGAAATTGTGGGAAGGGGAGGAGTGGGGTATATGAGAATCCCTTACATATCTATTTTTATGTAGCATTTATGTAATCTAAGACTTCTATAAAAATAAAAAAAAATTAAAAAAGAAGAAATAAAGGGTGGTTTGGAGAAATTATTACTAGAAATTACAACAACCTGGAGAGAGCTCAACATGCTAGGACTTGGACATGTCTATTGGGATTTGTCACACTCAGAATATTATTAACTTCACTAAAAGATTTCAAGAAAATAAAACAGGAAAGAGGGATACTTCTAGAGACCAAAGGGCAAATACTGTTATAAGAGGGTATTTGTGGAAACAGAATTCTTTAAAGAAATACCAAGAAGAAACAGAGTTAGGAAAGATACTGATTTGAAGAAAATGGAATTTTCATAGGAAAGAGGTGTGTGTTAAAGTGGCTTTAGAATTCTTGCAAACAAGAAGTGCAACAAGGGAACTCAGCTTATTCGAGGAAAACTTGTGTGCATAAACTTCTGTGCCTTTAGCCTGTGGGGAAAGATAATAGGGGAGAGTGTGGAGATGTCTGTATACATAGGAATTATTTCAGAGATTTGAGATAAACCCATGAGGGCTGATTTAAAATCTGCTGAGTCCCAGAGAGTCCTGATGAGAGACTAGAAAAATCTCCCATGCTGAGTTCATAACTCCTCCTCTTTCTCCACAGAATCATTGAAGAACATAAAAACAGATGTTAGCAGTTTTGTTCTCCAATTTATGCTAAATAAATTTCTACTTTAAGAGTGCCAGAGATCTTGCTATGAGTTTTAATGGAGGGTGAGCACTCAAACATGACTGAGGGACCTGTGGAAGAGGAGGAGTATTTGTATGCAGTGGTTGAAGAGCTACCTGAGAGAATGTCCAGAGTATAGGTTTGGCAGATGGCTCCACCATCAAATGCCTTTGAATTCAAGGGATTATTGAATACTGTTACAGAGAATGCAAATAGAAAGAGGACGCATTGCAGAAAGGAAAAAGTATGGGTATGATTCTGGAACCCCAGAAGGAGAAAAGAATAATGAGTAGAATATATATGAAAATGGACAATATACTTCATGAATCTGGTAAAAGAAAAAATATCTCCCAACAAACATAGAATTAGCCTCACTCAGTATGTCAACTTCACGCCTATATTTTTCATTGCCATCTTCCCCCATAACAATCAATCCTTTCCATTAAGACTGTATTCATTTGCTATTAATTTTCCCAATTATCACCAAGCTCATTGTAGCATTCAGGTGAGGCTCACATGTGAGCTTCTTTCTTTGGAATATGTCAAACACTGTGATAACACTTAAAGGATGCCTATTCCAATTCTCACGAATTGTAAGAAAAACTTTGCTCCTCCTGGAAAGAGTCAGTGATTTGTAGATGGGCAAGTCACAGAATTAAACATGGGGACAAGCCTGAGGAAATCAGGGTACTTAATTGACAGAATATCCTAAATGAAAATTGGTGGGTAAAGCTTTCCTCAGAAAATAGAGCCTCTCCTGACTTCATCATTTCACTTGAAATTGAGCAGCATTAGCAAAGCTGCTTCCTTTCTTACTGCTGTATTGATGACATTCAGTCTGTATTTACTTGACAAAGGAATTAATGGATATGATTAGAAAGCAATTTATTGGAGAGTCAAAGAAAGAATGAAGTAGCCCACCTATATTCTTCAGAGTGCTGAAACATTCCTCTAATATATAGACTTTCTTGATTTAATTATGTAATTTTAAAAAGTGGCTATAGTTAGGAAAGAAGACTTTTAGAGAAAGGCACAAGTCATAGTTTTTGAAAATTCATTCATCAATAAAGTTGAAAGTGATTCTTCATTTTGCCCATACCCTTTGAATCATTTCTAATTACCCTGAATTGTCCTCTGCCTAGTTATATATTTGACTTCTTTTAAGTAACTTCCCCAAAGAGACCTATGGATGAAATGGTAATGAGATTCAACAAAGTGTAATTCACATTTTGAGTATAAATTAACAATTTGCTTTTAATAAAGGAAACATAACTGTACAAAAAAAAAACTACAATTTTGTTTTTGAAAAATTACTTATGCCCATGCTCACAAAATTATCCAATATTTCTAGATATCTGTATCTCATTAAAACTGATATGCCAAAATAGGCTAAATGTTAGGCTAATGGTAGTTCTGAAGTTTAAAATAAGAAACAGTTTCTATTCCGGCTTAGCTGGCCATTTCCTACTTTTCCATATCATGCAGTTCTCCAGAAATGAGTCCTCTTGCCTCATACACTGCAATATGTCATTCATTGCTATCTAGAGGTTGTTATGCTCTTTTCATTATGCAGTATGGATTAAAGTATTTCAACTGTCTACATTTGCTCTTTTAAATACACCAAGATTTTTAAGAAGAGCTCTGTTAGAACTATAGGTGAAATTAAGTACAGTATAAATTAATATTTAAAATATAACAAAGTACTCTGGCCCAAACTCATCAAAAATAATTATTTTGAGATATTTTATCTGAGACCTCTTCCTTTACATTCATTTCAAGGATCTCTAATTGTAAGTAGATACAGATGATATAAATAGTTACTGATATAGACTTATAAATATGTTAGACACTTGGATATCAATTGGTCAGAGCTTGGAAATTTGTATTTCCAGACTGACAATTCCTAGGCTAAAGACAATTGGGAATAATAGATTACAAAAGAAATAGCTGGAATGTGATTTTGGAGAAGTTCATTGAAATGTGTTTAAATGCAATTTCCAAGCAAAATGAACACCTCTAGTTTTTCTTGTTCACAGGTCTGGAAGGAAATTAACCTTCAGGCTAACAGATTTGTGGTGTGCCTAGGTGATTTTGCTGTGCTAATGGCAGCTGTCCTGCCATGCACATAACATCTTCTTAAGGCACAGTGACTGTGGATACCACCACTGAAAGCAAAGATGTGTCTAAGGGATCTGCTTTTTCCATCAATAATATGAATAAAATAAAGATGTGGTCTCAAATTTACCAAAACAGTCCTGCTCACTAGCCTGACTTTGAATAAAAATAAGACATAGAAGAGCAATATCATTGCTGACGGGAAAAAAAAAAAAAAAAAAATTTGACTGCAACAGGGGAAACAAGGGAAACATGTTCATTTCCACCATTACAGTCTTCATGCCTGCTGTGTTGACACTAGTAGGGATCCCAGGGCTAGAGTCTGTGCAGTGCTGGATTGGGATTCCATTCTGTGCCATGTACCTCATTGCATTGGTTGGAAATTCCTTGCTTCTGTTCATTATCAAATCTGAGCGCAGCCTCCATGAGCCCATGTACATTTTTCTAGGCATGCTTGGAGCCACTGATATTGCCCTTGATAGCAGCATAATGCCCAAGATGCTTGGAATCTTCTGGTTCCAGATGTCAGAGATCTATTTTGATTCCTGCCTGCTTCAAATGTGGTTTATTCACACATTGCAGGGCCTGCTTGTTATGACCCTGGACAGATATGTTGCCATCTGCTATCCTCTACAAAATGTCACCATCTTCACCCACCAGCTGGTCATTCAAATAGGAGCTGTCATCACACTCAGGGCTGTGGTTCTTGTAACACCGTGCCTTGTACTGATAAAGTGACGGCTTCAATTTTATCAACAACTGTCATCTCTCACTCCTACTGTGAGCATATGGCCATTGTGAAACTAGTTGCAGAAAACGTCCAGGTCAACAAGATCTACGGTTTGTTTGTGGCCTTCACTGTAGGAGTGTTTGACCTCACATTCATCACTATGTCTTTTATCCAAATATTTATCACTGTTTTTTCTTTGCCCCAGAAAGAAGCTAGGTTCAAGGCATTCAATACTTGTATTGCTCACATCTGTGTCTTCCTGCTATTCTACCTCCTAGCCTTCTTCTCCTTCTTCACACATAGGTTTGGTTCTCATATTCCCCCTTTTATCCATATCCTCTTTTCTAGCATATATGTGCTGGTCCCTCCATTTCTCAATCCACTTGTCTATGGTATGAAGACCAAGCAGATCTGCATTCACGTGGTCAAAATGTTCTGCTCATAAAATTCACATTTTTAATATTTTTTTTTCTTTGTGAACAGTACACATCTTTCAAAATAAAATAAACATCAGATTCCTTGATTCCTTTGATTTTTCACTTAATGTTTTCTTGAAATTTGCAACTTAGCAGCTTGTTTACATGTCAGCATATTCCATGTTAGATATTCTTCAATTACTTTATATCTTACCTGAGTACTGAAAGTGAGAAATGTGGTGAGAAGAATATATAGCTTTCCTTTTATACATATTTTTAAGACATTACTTGAGTTTCATTCTCTAGAAACCTTTGCCAGAATGATTCATTTATCATGTCTATCTCACATTAAATTTTAAAACATCCAAAACTTTTGCTCTGGAGCTCCTAGGTACTGAAGTAAAGAAAAAATTTGCATCTCTTTGTTCCTGGATCCTAGACATTACAAGAGCTAAGGGTGAGGTGATGATATTATGTTCTTACATAAAACATCTTTGGAAGACTGAAGAAATAATAAAGTCTAAAAATTTAAAACTTTATCCAGAGACATTCAGGATATTACAGGAACAAAGTTCATGACAACTCACGTGTTCAATTTCCACATCAGTAGTTTTTCACTATCTATATCATTTACTATTATATTAAATCAATGAGTGTTTTCAATTCCCTACAGTATTATAAATGTTTTTCTAGAGAAAGTAATGCAGTAGTAATTTCCTCTCAGTATTTCTGTTTAATGATCTTGTGGACTTATATTCCTGAAAGAGAAAAGGGGAGAAAAAGACAGTGTAAGAATATGAGTGAGATATGAAATTAGCAAAGAAATGAACCACCGGAATGTAACTGGATGTAGTCAGGAGAATTGCTTTTGTTCTGTTTGTATAATTTTCAGTTAGGTAGAGTGGCCAAGTCACTAATGACAAACATCCCGAAGTAGTTGATTTTGGAGAATTAACTGAGAATGTGGGTTAAGGAAACTGCACATTTTTTTCCAATATGATTTGAATGTTAAGTAAAATCTGGGGAAACAAGTAAATACAAATATGAAGGATATCTTTAAAGGATGTGCCAAGTTGAAAAAACTTTTTACTGACAGGTGAAATATATTAATGCACAAATCTTTCTATACGAAAGGTACTTGTGTATGTGTGTGTGTTTCCACCTGAGATTTTAGCAGCAAAATTTTTCAGCAGATTTAAGCCACATGCTTTTAAGAGAGACAAGATTATTTCATCAATGATATGGAGTAGTTCATCTAGATTATTAACCTGAGAAATTAAAGTTAATGGGTTCTCAAAAAGTTTAGCTGAGTGATCTTTTAAAAATATGGAAAATATTCAACTTGTGGGCAGATCATGCTTTGATATTTCAAATTTACCATCAGTGTAAGGAATATTGGGCATCTTGCCACATAGATTGTAGAGAATATTTCTGGTTATATGCTCTGGACATCATCAGTTACCTATGTAGGGATGAACATTTTGTAAATCTAGCACTATCATAGGCATCTTCTGAGATCATTTTAAGTATCAATACACATGAGGGATGAAAGTTATTGAACTGGAATTTTAAAATGGTGTTTTTTTACTCAGATAAAATAATTTTAGTTGGATGATATTAAATAGCATAAGACATAATTTCTTATTGTGTTAAATTAGACATCAGCAATAATTTTCTGTAAAAGACCAACAATAAATAATACAGGCTTTTCTGGCCATGAAGCAATATTTGAGATTATGATATAGGTATTCACATAGTAAAGAAAAAGCACATTTCTATGTAACTGTCATTGTTAAAATTCATAATCTAATAATATAATAATAATAGTTAAGTGCAGTACCTTTATAATATAGAACTTGAGAAAAATGGAGGATTTTGTTTTTGTTTTGTTGTTGTTTTTGTTTCTTTTTCACTTGGGTGACATTCAAAGCTAGTTCAGGAAATATTAATTATCCATTTCTAAAAACCATTAATAGGGAAGATGATGGGACTCAAGTGATTGTGCTCTGATCTACCATCCAGCATTGAATTTCTGGGGCCTCCTGGTGAAGGTGATCTGGCCCACATGGAGAGCTGGTCCATGCAGAGTGCTGACCTGCACAGCTGGCCCATGAGGCAAGCTGGCCTGAGTGGATAGTGGCACAGCAAGATGATGCAACAAAAAGAGATACAGAAGAGAGACAAGAAGATACGCAGTAAACTAGGGAGCTGAGGTGGTGCAAGAGATTGAGCACCTCTCTCCCAATCCCAAAGGTCCCAGGATCAGTTCCCAGTGTCACCTAAAAAGTAGACAAGCAGGCATAGAAGAATGCACAGCGAATAGACACAGAGAGCAGATAAGGGCAGTGGGGAATAAATAAATAAATCTTTTAAAAAAACAAAACATTAATAGCCATTAGACCAAAACTGTGGCAGAGGTATTATTCTGATGACCCACTACAGATCTACTTGGTGAAGTTTTAAAATATTTCTAACAATTTCTAGTTCTAAAAGTCTAAAGAAAACATGTGGGAATATGAGATATTACTCATGCTGAGAGAGTATGTGAAACCAGAAAATATTTGACCAATTTAATTTAACAGTACTTTAGCGAACATCAAGTCATGAGTCCTGATTGTTCAATAATTATAGCCTTCAAATTATCCAGACAATTTCCATCTTGAAATTGAAGAATATGAATGGAATAAAGAACAAAGTAGGTCAATGCAAGGATAAGCAGTAGGACTCCCCACAATCTTCAGACTTCAACCTGGACAATCATGGGGTAAATGATGAACATAAACTTCTTTGGAAAAAGAAAATAGACTTTGTAAAGAGTTCTTATTAATGAGTAGTAGAAATTTGAAAATTAACTTCCATAGAGATTGTATCAACTCAATAATGACTGAAAGAATTTGTTTCCTTGAACTCTTAAAAACATTGCTAATTATGAAACATTTTAACTTCTGATAGATGGTGCAAGAAATGTGGTTTTCTTTATAATGTGTACTTAATAGTGAAATATTTTTCTGCCATGGTATATACATGATTTCTTTGAAATCCATTTGTGTTTCTTTTCTAAATATTTTCTAATTTGTGTCTATTTAATCCTTCATGAACTTAAAATTTGATGAGTAAATATTGAAGTAACTTTGTTCAAGATCTTTACGCCTCAGAATTCCCAAAAAAGAAAATATTTGGGTACCACTGGTCTGATGAGGGCCTAATATCCAGCATATATATATCTCAAAAATAAAAAGGCTAAAAACCCAATTAAAAAATGGGCAAGAAATTTTAATAAGCACTTTACTGAAGAGGAAATACAAATACTAAAAATCACATGAGAAGATGCTCAACATCACTAGCTATTAGAGAAATGCAAATATTAGATGAGATATCCTCTCACACCTATTATTAGACTGGAAGCTATTATAAAAACAAAGAACTACAAATTTTGGAGAGGAAGTGGAGGAAAGGGCAACCTCATCACCTGCTGGTGGGAATGTAGAATGAAGTAGCTATTGTAGAGAACACTTTGTAGGTTCCTCAGGAAGCTAACTATAGAACTGCCATATGATTCAGCAATTCCACTGCTGGGTAGATGGACAGAAGAATTGAAAGCAGGGACACAAAGAGATATATGCATACCAATGTTATTAATACTAGCAGTGTTATTCACTATTGCCAAAAGTTGGAAGCATCTCAAGTGTCCATCAACAGAAGAATGAATACACAAAATATGTTATATGCAAACAATGGCATATTACTCAGGTGAAGTACCAACATGGATGAATCCTGAAGACCTCATTTTGAGTAAAGGACAAATATTACATGACTCACTGATATGATCTAAGCATATTGAGCAAAATACGTAGTTCTTCTGCCCCTTTTATTTAAACATATAATTAGTGCTATAATCATTAAATATTTGTCCCAGAGACATAAATCTTCCAGCTCTTCATATGTTGATTGGAATCTAAATCGTAGGAGAGTTGCAGCCAATACCTGCTCTTCAGTTCATTGGTCTCAACCAGAACAACTACAAAAAGGATCATGTTGGCAATGTCCATCCCAAAATAACAGAGTATATAAAACTGTAGGTAAAACAGCTCTATCCATCTGCACAGTGGGATCTAAGACTCCTCTCATTTGGAAGAGGAGTGGGAGTAACTATTCAAAATACTCAAGATTGAAGAATGAACAAACTTAGGAGAGGAATACAAATATGGAACAACATAGACTTATTATTCTGGCAAAGTAAGAACTTAAAACATTGATGTAAAGACAGTGGTCACCAGAGTTTCAGAGGGGAGAGAGAAAAATAGATATAACATAAGGCATTTTTTTGGACATTGGAATTGTTCTGTATGATATTTAAGTGATTGAAACAAGGCATTATACATTTTGTCAAAAGCAATAAAATTGAGCCATGTGACATGTAAACCATAACTGAAACTATGGACCATGGTTAGTCACAATGCTCCAATACATCTTCATCAATCTTAACAAATGTACCACACAAAGGAAAGTTGTTGTTAATGGAGGAAAGTGTGGAAGAAGGAGGGAATGGGATATATGTCAATCCTCTATATTTTAGAGGTAACATATATGTAATCTATAGTTTCTTTAATAATAAAGGGGAAAAAAAGAATTCCCAAGAGAATTTTCAATGAGTCATTGGAATTTCATATTAAGAGTGATTTCAGAAAAACAATGGAGTTTTATTACTAGTGATTATTGACCCTGTCATGGTGAAAGTTGATTCTTCTTACTTTTAGTATTGGTTTTGGGGAGAAGGTTCTATAATCTCTTAACACTTCTGACATTTTATAGATGCTTCATCTAAATATTCCATTTAGGAAGAATAATGGACAAATTTTAGCTCATCCCTACTTCTGTCTTCTTGGGAGAAGAGCTGTGCAGCTGTTAATGACAAACTCTCACTTCTTCTGTGGGATCTCTTCCAATATCAATATAACCCTAACCTGATGATCAAGTTGGTCTCATAATAGGGTTCATATGGCAAGCCCATGTGGCTTTCCTAATAAACTATGTCCTTACATTTAAACATTATTAATATAATAATATAGTCCTACAGCTATAGTTTCTATGTACAATTTATAAAATTGTTCAGAACCCAAGAAAGAAAGCCAGTAGGTATTTCTGAGATGCCCATACAGATTTATCATCAAAGTCCAGAAGTTAGTGAAGAAAGTGTTTCACAACAAAAAAGCTTCAAGTAATTCAGTCATACACAATCATTGATATGACAATCTGAAAAAGTTTTTTTTTTAAAGCATTTGATTCAAGAAGTCAAACTAATGATGAAATGTAGGATGAGGCACTAAAATACCTATCCATCATAGTCTAATATTCTGTGTCATTTAGGTGATTATTCTCCCAAGAACACAGGACTGGATGGAGCAGAGAAGAGTAACTATACTCATCCTGTGTGAAAGGCTCCGACTGCCATTTCCAGAACCTGTTGCAAAATCTTTATTTGTGGTAGACACATTTTTTAAAAATGAAAGACTCTAATGATTACACCAGTGAAGTTAACACAATAAAATGTTACGAGACTTTAGCAAGATCATAAGATATAAGGTTCATATATGTAGTACTTGTAATTCACAAACTATAAAATAATAATTAGGAATTAAAACAAAACATTGATTTTCCATTGAGTATGTACACATAAGCTACTTAGGAAAGATTTATTTTTTCCAACAATATTAAAAAAAGTATACTATATTGCAAAAACTGAATAAGCACTGTTAAGAGAAGTTAGGCAAGTACTAAAGAAATAGAGAGGAAAAAGTATGGAAGTTGTTATAGTATAATTGAGGATATGGCAAAAGAAACCAAGATTTCATTGGAAGCAGCACTCTCTGGTTAAATTAAAGGCAATTTGACTATCAAAATAATTAGGAGGATATCAAACTTACCAGAGAAAATCAGAATCCCTGAGTCCCTATGGATATGAAGGACATGGAAAATAAATGAAGTGTTGAAGGCAAAGTGTGTCCTTTTAATATAATTTCAAATAATAAATGAAGAAGAAATGTTGGATCTAGAAATTCATCAGTAGAATATTAAAACTAATGTGTGAAATTTTGAAGAGAGAATGGTTATTTATACATTCTTAAACTATTGCACTACAGATTATGAATCAAAAAGAGAAATGAAGAAGTTTGGGTGTCACCCCATTTACCAAGTAATCAAAATTAAAATCATTACAATTACTGTAATTAGTAATCGAAGAAAATGTAGCATTGATGTGGAGAAAGTGGTCATGGTAGCTGCTGAGGGTAGGGAGTGGGAAGAAGGGATGTGATGTGCAGGCATTTTCAGGACTTGGGAGTTGTCCTGGGTGATACTGCAAGGACAGTTACTGGACATTGTATGTCCTCCCATGGCCCACTGGGTAGACTGGGGAAGAGTATAAACTATAATATGGACCATTGACCATGTGGTGCAGCAGTGCTCAAGGATGGATTCAGCAAATGCAATGAATGTCCCATGATGAAGGAGGAGGTTTTTATTATGGGAGAAGTGGGGTGAGGATGGTGGAAGGTATATGGGGAACTCATATTTTTTTAATTGACATTAAAAATAAATAAATAAAGACCCAAAAAATCATTACAGTTAGTACAAACAGGTAACATAGTGTTCTGAGTATAGAAAGAAACCTTATTATTCCACATACACACAAAAGAAAACAAATTATGTGAATCTAATCATCAGGAAACCTCAAGAAATCCAATGACAGACATTCCAGAAAATAAGATCTAGAAAGAAAAGTAACAGGGCAGGGAAAGAACGGAGGCCGATGAAAGGGGTCTAAAGAGACGTGAAAGTTAAATCCACTGTATGATCCTGGATATAAAAAATAAAGTGTCAAAGTATTTATTGAAACAGTAGAACGGTTTCCTAATTTTGAATATGGACTATGGTGTAGGTTATAGTATTATTAAATTCTAATTTCTGAACATAATTATAATACTGTGTTTATGGACTAGATTATTCTACATCTTAGCAATTACACACTGAAATACGTAGACACTAACTGGTTCTTTGTCTCCTTCATGCTACATACAGTTCAGAAAAAATATCTCTCTCTCTGCCATCTATGTCTGTCTGTCTGTCTGTCTATTTATCTATTTATCTATCTACCAAATATCCTATCTTATAATATATCTGCTGTTTACCTATTTACATCTATGTATCTATAGGTATCATCTATATCATCCATGATAAAGTAAAATGGGAGCAAAATACAAACACTTTGTACACAAGTGCAAATTTTATGAGGGTTTTGTATATTATTTCTTGCAAAATTCCATAGGTTTAAAATTATACGAGTAAAAAAGTTTGAAAAGTTAATTTTTTCTCAAAAGATCCCAATTTTGAAAGTGTACTTCTCTACATTCACTTTACCAATGCCAACAACTAGTCCTTTTCTTGGAAATTGACTTCAATTTCACAATCCACATCTCAGCAATTGCTAAGTTCTAGTGATTCTCTGTTAAATTATTCTTAACTATATTCCCTTTTCTCCAAAACTTAATACTTCTTCCCTTTTCAGTCTTTCATTAGTAATTATGGGAAATGCATTAGATTTTGCATTTTTCATTTGCTATTCTTTTCAAAAACTAATCCTGTATTCAAAAGCTTGCCAAAATCAGCATTCTAAAAGTAAAATCTGTTCTTCTTCATATCGTATTAATATTGTTTGCTCTTCAGTGAGTGCTAAAAATCTTTTTTTCAGTCAGTAAGTTGGTCATGTGTCTGTGTGTTCCTACCACTAGGCCTGCTAACAATTATACTTTTTTGACTAGCTACTTATTCAGCCTTGAGAAATGAGTTAGATGTGTCCCTCAATTAAGGAATTGTGGTCTTTTCAGAATAGATTCTCTTTCCCTCCTCCAAGCTCTCAGAAATTATTACATTGCTGATCCATCCTTCATGCAACTGCTTCCTGGATCATATGTCTAATTCATCTTCATGCTCATGTCCTGCAAAGTTTATTATATCCTTAAAGATAAATAAATAATTGATGACGGAAGAAGGAAAGAAGAAAAACATCATAAAAACCGAACCAAATTTTCCATAAAAATGTTCACTGTGTAATAGAATTGTTTTCATATTTCTACCAAGCAGAAGGACATTTGGCAGAAGGGGTCATTCACCCAATACTTTCCTAATCACGTATTTTAACCGTCCCAGAATAAAGTTTTTCACGGTTTATTTGAGCTAGGCTTCTTTCTTGGTCATCTAAATGCATTACTACATTTATTCACAAAAACCAAAAATTTAAAAAAATGATTAATTAATGTATACAACACTGAGTTCAATATTTAAGCAAACCAATTTTTGGACATATATTAATAAAGCATTAATCCATCCAAAGTGCACAATCAACAATATTCTGTAAAATATCATAATTCTGCATTTATCACTTTGGTCAGTTTTAGAGCATTTTCATTATTCCCTTAATAATATAAAAAAACAAACAAACAAAACTCATCATCTCTCAATATCTCTATGCTTCCCCTGTCATACATATCTGCTATTCTGATTCCTTCTCTCTAGTTTATTTGTAATTATTTTGTAAAAACATTGTTATATATGTAATATCACCCATATTCATATTTTACATGACATTTCACTATGTTATGCAGTCCCATGTTACATTTTAGCTTTCCTTCTAGTAATATACATGTCCTTTGTCTTGGCCTTTCAACCAATGTTATTTTAATATAATAGCTTTGCTAGTCACAAACAGAGTAATTTGCTATCACCATTTTCATTCATTTCCAAAGATTTACAAACAAACTTCTAACCAATATTGCATCACCTTTCCAATACTTACGCTTATTCTATTCTCTGGTGAACTATATATGAATTAATTCCATGAGTTTATGTAATATATTTAGTTCATAATAACACAATCATACAGTGTTTGTCCTTTTGTGTCTGGCTTGCCTCATTCAACATAATGTCCTCCAGGTTCATTCATATTATCATATGCTCCACAGCTTCATTTCTACTTACTGCTACATAATATTCCATTCTATCTATACACCACAGTTTGTTTATGAATTCATCAGTTGATGAACACCTGGGTTATTTCCAACTTTTATATACCGCAAATAATGCTGCTAGGAAAATCAATGTACATTTGATTATTGGATTTTCGATTTCTGCAAAAAATGCTGTTGGGATTTTTATTGGGATTGCATTGAATCTTTAAATCAGTTTGGGTAGAATTGATATGTTAATGATGTGTGATCTTCCAATCCATGAACAGGGAACATCCTTCCATTTATTTAAATCTTCTTCAGTTTCTTTTAGCAATGTTTTGTAGTTTTCTGACTACAGGTCCTTTATGTTCTTGGATAGGTTTATTCCTAAATATTTGATTGCTTTAGCTGCTATTATGATGGAATTTTTTTCCTGACTTCTTCCTCAGATTGCACATCAGTAGTGTACAGAAACGCTATTGATTTTTGGGTATTAACCTTGTATCCCACCACTTTGATGAACTAGTCTATTAGTTCTAGTAGTTTTGTTGTGGATTTTTCAGGAGATTCAAGATATGTCATCATATCATCAGTGAATCCTGAAAATTTTAAAATCTCCCTTTCATACTTGGGTGAGTTTTATTTCTTTGCTAGTCTAATTGCTCTAGCTAGAACTTCTAGCACAATATTGAATAGCAGTGATGGCAGTGGACATCCTTGTCTTATTCTTGATCTCAGCAGGAAAGTGTTCAGTCTTTCACCATTGAGTATTATGTTCACTGTATGTTTTTCATATATGTGCTTTGCCATATTGAGAAAGCTTCCTTCTATTCCTATCTTTTGGAGTGTTTTTATCAAGAAAGGGTGCTGTATTTTGTCAAATACTTTTTCTGTATCAATTGAGAGTTTTATGTGATTTTTCCTTCTTCAATTTATTAATGTGGTTTATGGTACTAATTGATTTTCTTGTGTTGAAACCGCCCTTGCATACCTGGGATAAAACCCATTTGATCATGGTGCATAGTTCTTTTAATATATTTTTGGATCTGTTTGCAAATATTTTGTTGAAGATTTTTGCATCTATATTCACTAGAGAGATTGGTCTGTAATTTTCTTTCTTTTTTTTTTTTTTGTAGTATCTTTATCTTGTTTTGGTATTAAGGTGATGCTGAATTTATAGAATGAGTTTGGTAGCATTCCTTCCTGTTAGATTTTTTGGAAGAGCTTGAGCAAGATTGATATTAAATCATCTTTGAAGACTGGTAAAATAAACCTTTGAAGCCATCTGGTCCTGAGCTTTTCATTTTTGGGAGAATTTGATAACTATTTCATCTTTGGGAGAATTTGATAACTATTTCAATTTCTTCACTTGTTTGAGTTTTTCTATTTCTTCTAGAATCAGTGTAGGTGTTCATGTATTTCTAGGAATTTGTCCATATCATCTGCATTTTGAAGTTTTTGGCATACAGTGTTCATAGTATCTTCTTATGACCTTTCTTAATTATGCAGGGTCAGTGGTAATATCCTTCCTCTTATTTCTGATTTTATTTGCATCTTTTCCCTTGTCCTCTTTGTCAGTCTTCCTAAGTGTTCATCAATTTTATTGATCTTCTCAAAGTACCATCTTTTGGTTTTGTTGATTCTTTTATTTATTTTTTTGTTCTCAATTTCATTTATTTCTGCTCTGATGTTTATTATTTATTTTCTTCAGTGTGGTTTGGAATTAGTTTTCTCTTCCTTTTCTAGTTCTTTCAGGTGTACCATTAGAACTTCAGTTTTAGCTCTTTCTTCTTTTTTTAATGTAAGCATTGAGGACTATAAATTTTGCCCTCAGCACTGCCTTTGTGGTATCCCATAGGTTTTGATATGTCATGGGCTCATTTATTCATCTCAAGATATTTGCAGAATTCTCTTGCAATTTATTCTTTGACCCACTGAATATTTAAGAGTGTGTTGTTTAATCTCCATGTATTTATGAATTTGCCCTTTTCTGCCCATTATTTTTCAGCTTAATTCCATTATGCTATGATCAAAGAAATTGTTTTGTACAATTTCAATATTTTTAAATTTACTGAGACTTGTCTTATGACCCAACATATGATTTATCTTGGAGAAGGATCATTAGCATCTGTAAAGAATAAATATCCTGCTATTTTGGGATGCAATGCTCTATAGGTGTCAGTTACATCTCATTCATTTATCATACTCACTGTTTCTTTATTTATCCTCTGTTCATATGTTTTATCCAGTACTGAGAGTGGTGTATTGAAGTCTTCAACTATTATTGTAGAGACATCTATTTCTCCTTTCAGCTTTGCCATTGTGTGCCTCATTTATCTTGAGGCACTCAGGTCAGGGACATAAATGTTTAATACTGTTATTTCTTGTTGGTGAATTGCTTCTTTTATTAGGATATAATGTCCTTCTTCAGCCCTTTTCATAATTTTGCATTTAGAATCTATTTTTTTCCAATATTAGTATCAATACACCAGCTCTTTTTTTGTTTACTATTTATCTGGACTACCTTTTTCTAACTTTTCCCTTTTCACTTGGTTATGTCCTTAAGTCTGAGATGAGTTTCTTTTAGACAATGTAGATTGCTCGTAGTTTTTTAATCCATTCATTCAGTCTCTGTCTTTTGATTAGGGGTTCAAATTATTAATATTCAGTGTTATTATTATAAAGGCATTACTTACTTCATCCATTTTGTCTTTTGGCTTTCTGTTGTTACATCATATTATTGTCCATCTCTTTAATCTTTAATTTACCCTTCCTAATAATTCTCATTTCTACACTTTTATCCAAATCTTTCACCTTTGTTTTCTCCTTTCCAGCTGCAGCACTCCCTTTACTATTTCTCATAATTCTGGTCTTTGGGTTACATATTCTAGCAGTTTTTATTTTTCTGTGAAGACTTTGAACTCACCCTCATTTTTGAGGGCCAGCTTTGCCAGACAGAGAATTCTTGGCTGGCAGTTTTCCCCTTTCAGTACCCTAAGTACATAACACCACCTTTTTCTTGCCTCCATGGTTTCTGATGAGAGGTCAGCACTTCATGTTATTGAGGTTCCCTTGTATGTGTTGCTTTGTTTTTCTCTTGCTGCTTTCAGTATACTCTCTTTAACTCTGGTATTTGTCATTCTGAATACTTTGTGTCTCAGAGTAGGTCTATTCAGATTTATCCTATTTTGGATGCATTGTCCTTCTTGGATATTGATATCTATGTCTTTCATAAAAGTTGGAAAGTTTTTGGTCATTATTTCCTCAAATATTATTTCTGCCCCTTTTCTATTCTCTTCTCCTTATAGGACAGTTATAATGCAAATATTCATGCATTTCACATTGTTATTCAATTCCCTGAGACTCTGTTCCATTTTTTCCAGTTTCTTCTCTTTTTGTTCTCCTATCTTTCTGTCTTCAAAATCACTAATTCTGTCCTTAAGCTATTGTAATCTGCTCTTGTGGGCCTCTAATTTTTTTTTTTTTTTTTTTGAGGTACCATGGCCAGTGCTCAAGCCTGAGACCTCTTATGTGGGAAGCTAGTGCTCAGCCTTGAGCTACATTGCCTTCCCTGAGCTGGCTTTTTCATTTGTTTGCTTTTTGTTTGTTTTATTGTTGTTGTTATTTTTAGGAGGTTGGGACCTCCTATGTGGGAAGCATGCACTCATTCAACTTCTTGAGTCACATGTGCTCCCTCTAAAGTATTTTTAGTCTCATCCATCATGTCTTTCATTCCTATAGACCCTGTTACTTTTCTTTGAAGGCTTTCAAATAGTTCTTTATGCTTACCCAATGTCTTCTTAATATCCTTTATCTCTTTAGTAATATTTTCTTTCAATTCTTTAAAATGATTTAGAAGGTAGTGTGATGGAAATTGATTAATTGCCTTAAATCATGCATGTTTCCAGAATATTTGTTTAGTTCCTTTGACTAGGCCATCTATTCCTGTTTCCTAGTATGGTTTGTAATTTTTTGCTGATGTCTAGGCATCTGAATATGTTGATGAATTTATTCTGATGAACAAGTTCTCTCTCTTGCCTATTGTGTGTGTCTTTTTTTTTTCTTCACATCTCTTATTTGATATTGTTTTAGCTTATTCTATGACTTTAAATTTTCCCAGTTAAAGTTATCAAAATTTTGTCAGTGTCTTATTAATGGGGTGTAGATTTTCTCCCCAGGGTTAGAGTACAGAGAGAACCAACTTCAGTTTTGTCCATGGAATTTCAAGACCAACCTGCAACTGGAATGTATCACCACACCTTTCCACAGAGATGAACTCTCCATTTTCCTTTGTTATGGTCTAGTCAGAGCTGAGATTCAAAGAAGATTCTGCTGGATAAATTCACTGAAGAAAAGCCTCCAACTCCCCATCTCTTTTCCCTTTTAACAGCTGACAAGGAGGAAGATGTTTTATACCTCCTCAGTCAGCTGAGTGAACCAGGGGTTTTACCCACCTTAATAGCTTTTGGGTAGGGATAGGAGCCATTTCCAGTCACTAGGGGTTTTGGTAACTCATGTTTATTGTTTTGGGGTCTTCATCTCTCTCTTCCTCACCCTCCTGGGAGTTGTGAAACACAGTCCTGGTCTGCAAATCTCTAAAGCAGGTCCCTCAGAGAACTTTTGTCTCTTTCTCTGTTTTTTTTTGTGAAAGAATTGAGCACTGTCTGCCTAATCTGATGCCATCTTCCCACAATCCCCCCCATTTTTTAAAAAATTGGATATAATGCAAATATCATGTAATTCATCCTGCAAAAGGGTTTTCCAGTGTATTCACAAAATTGTGCAACCATCATCATTATTAAATTCCAGAACACTCGCCCAAAGAGTTGCATTGAGTGACTTATTGCTCTAAATCTAAAGAGATCTAAAATAAAGAACATAAGAAGGCATTTCATGTATGTGATATGTCCTTGAGCCAAAGAAAATGCAGGGTAGAATTCATTATGGTATTTTTGTAAGCATATTGATAAAATAACAGTGTGATTATGAGTCATATTTTCTGTCTACCCAAACATTTGGGTCCAAATTAATATATTTCTGATGTTATAACCTTTATACAGAAAAACCCCATTGTTTTCATTAAAGTTAAACCTTTTTATCTTTTAGCTTTTATTTTTAAATTTAAAATTTTTCCCTTTTTTGTTTTAATAAGTGAGTGACAGAAAAATAAGTCTAATCAATAGTATACTATTGAAGACCTAAAGTACCAAAGTGATACATGCTTCTTAATCAATATATATCTATGGATATGAGGAAAGAAACTAAGATTAAGACTCTTTTATGTATTTTGAGTAGTTTAACAAAAAACTTTATCTAGACCAGTGAGTATTGACCTATGCATGAATGTATTCCTAAAAATTACTAATAAGATAGAAAAAAAATCATGGTTTCCTCATCCTACAGCTAAATAAAATAGTCATGGAGACCCTTTCAAAGAATATGAAGCATGAAATGAAATTAAGATATAAAACCTATACCCTATATGTCTTGCACAATGAGTTAAAATATTAGCTGGGAATATTGTAATAGGATTTGTCATAACAAAGGTGATTTGACTAAATTCCTGTGAGGAGATGGAATTACTGACAAGTTTACATAGTTTGAGTACAAATATGACCTGATCTCTAACTTTGGGAAGCAGCAAAATTTGAAGGAAATCTATAGAACAGAAGTGGTAGGGACCAAAATGGTAGAGTCTAAATTATATTTGGTGATTTAAAAATAACCTGAAGAACAACTGAAACTAATCTACTCTCTAAGTCAATTGCTTCTCTTTCTTTCACAGAGAAAATTCCAGAAAGAGTATCATGACTTTTCAGGCCTATTTCTTATTCTAATTCTACCTCAAATCCCTATTTTGAATTCCTCTACCACCACCACAGGAAGTAATATCTTCCTAAATTTTCCTATGCTTCAACATTGCATTAAATACTCTTTAGGTGAATATGAATTAAAATGGAAACAGAAACCAAAGGGAAAAATATCAAAGGGAAAGTTAGCATGTACATAATTCTTTCCTAGAATTAATCACTTTTGTGATTAAAGGTAACCAACTCAACTCCCCATATTAGGAAAAACTTTAATGCAGGTATCATGTCTATTATTATTTTTTTCCCCTCAAGAATACACAGCATGATTCCTCACACAAAGGAAGCATAAAACAAGTAGTTTGGAAGGAAGGAAGGGAGGAGGGAGGAAAGAACAGAGGAAGAAATAAGACAGGAAATATCCAAAACTGTACCAACAAGGACAAGGTCCAACCTGCTTGGGCCCAAATGTCCATTTGAATGATCACACAAAGAATATTACTAACTTCACTAAAAGAATTTCAAGAAAATAAAAATGTAAAGAGTGAAACTGTGGGAGACCAATAGGTAAAACTGGTACACAGATTTTTTTTTCCCCCAGAAATACCAGGGTGGAAAAAGAGGTAACAAGGACACCTATTTGAAAAAAATGGAATTTGCATAGAAACAAGTCTGTGTTTAAGTGGACTTTAAGTTTTTGCATACAACACAAACATCAAAGGACTATGGCTTATTAAGAGAAAAGTTATATGCAAGAATTCTCTCCACTTAACCTGTGGGGAAAGATAATTGGAGACAGTGAAAGATTTCTGCACATGTAGGAGTTATTTCTGGAATTTTTATTTTATGGATAAGCCCAAGAGGCTGATTTGAAATCTGCTGAGTCCCAGATGGTCCTGGTCAGTGGCTAGAAAAATCCCTTGTCTTGAGTTTATAATTCCTCCTCTTTCTCCACAGAATCATTGAGGATTATTAAAACAGATGCTAGCAGCTTTGTTCTTCAAACTGAGATAAATAAATTTCCATTAGGTCCCAGAATGCCACAGATCTTGCTAATAGTTTTGATGGAGGATGAGCAATCAACATGACTGAGGGATATTTGGAGGAAGAGGAATATTTGGTTTGCAGAGTGTGAGGGGCTAGCCCAGGGGACTTTTAGCAGATGGTCCCACTGCCAAATAGCTTTGAGTTCAAGGCCTTTGCTGGATACTGTTACCAAGAGATCATATAGAAAGAGAATGCATTGCAGAACACAAAAACTATGTGAACGAGCCTGGAACCCCAGGAAGACAAGAGAGCTATTGAGTGGAACGTACATAAAGAATGGTATAATACTTCATGAATATGGTAAGAAAAAAAAAAAAAAAAAGCTCTGCCCAGATATTAGGAAGTAAGCCCCATTATGCCCAGGTTCAAAATTTCTCATTGCCACTTTCCCCTGTAGCATTCACTTAATCCCACTAAGCCAATTGTTTATGGACTTACCCTCCTGCCACCCAACGACCTGTATATTCAGGTGAGTCTCACATCACAGCACCTTACTCAGAAAGGCGTCAGACACTGTGATAACACTTGAACAATGCAATTCCAATTCTTACTAATGTTGGAGAAGAAAAGCTTTGTTCCTATTAGAAAGATTCAATAATTTGTAGATTGGGAGTCATAGTATTGATATTGGGGGTAAGCCTGTGGAAATCAGAATGTTTAGTTCATTGACTATCCTAAATGTGAGCTTTCCACACATAATAGAGTCATTGTTGACTTCATTATTTCATTTCAAATTAGCACATAAACCAAAGCTCTTTCCTTCATTACTGGTACATTGTAGAGGAAAATGTGGTTAACTGATTTAGGGACTTACTTACATGATTTGAAAGCAACATTACTGGAAAGTGTAAGAAATAATGAAATGTATTCTTTACAGTGCCTGAATTATTTCTCTAATATATGGTTTGAAAATTTCTTGACTGATATATGTAATATAAAAACTTGATAATTTTTTAAAAGAAAACTTTCAAAGAAGATATAAGACCCAAGTTTTTAAAAAATTCAGTCATCAGTAAAATTGAGAAGTGATTCAATTTTCTTCTTTTCCCTATATCCCTTCTGAATCATTTAAAATATCCAGATTTTGTCCTATGTCTAGTACTATTTTTGGCTTCTTTTAAATAACTTTACCTTTTATGAATTTATTTTCTCAAAATTGCTTATACCCACACTTAGAAAAGGATTCAACTATCTAGAGTATCTCTATTTCACTAAAATGCTGAATCTAATTTGGCCAAATCCATGCCCAATAGTAGCACTGAAGTTCAACCCAAGAAACAGGTATCTATTCTGGCATAGTTATCCATTTTCCAATCTTTTCCATATGATGAAATTCTCCAGAAATGAGTCGCCTGGTCCCAAGCATTATCGATGCACATTGTCTTCTCAACTAGAGGTAGTTTTCTTCTCTGCATTCTGCAATATGAATTAAAATTGCTTATGATTGCTATTTCAAGCACAAAGCTAGTATTAAGGAAGTCAGCTATTAGTAATATATGGAAAATAAAATGCAGTGTTAATTAGAAATTTGAAAAATGGCAGGGAACTTTGGGCTTAGCAGAATATATAAATTGACTTATTTTTTTCTGAAGTCTTCACTTTCTATTTCAAAGGACATCCAAACAGAAATGTAGATGATATACAACATAGATATAGATAAAGTAATATTAATATCTTATTAATATTGGTATCAACTGATCAGAGTTTGGGATTTGCTGTTCTAAACTGAGAGTTGTTGAGTTAATGATAATTGGAAATACTAGATTACAGGAGGTAGACACAGAACGTGGGTAGGAAATAGAAAGTCTCATCAGACTATGTTAAAAACACAACTTTCAAGAAAAATAAAAAAACTCTAAATTTTTGTTGTTGTTCACAGTTCTGGAAGGAATCGACATTCAGATCAACAGGTTGTTTCCTTACCCATGTGATTTTGATAATTCTAAATGCAAACAGCCTGCCACACACATAAAATCTTATTGTGACAAACTGAATGTGAATGCCTCCCATAAAAGCAAAGATGCATCTGCAGTGATCTGTGTTTTTCATCAATAATATGAGTAAGATGGATGACGTGATCTTAAAATTTTACAAAAATCAGACATTCATTATACTACCTTTGGATAAATATAGGAAGTAAAACAAACATCATTGCTGATGTGAAAACTTCTTTGTCTGCAGTGAGAGGACCAAGGTAAATATGCCCATATCCAATACTACAGTCTTCATGCCTTCTGTGTTGACACTATTAGGTATCCCAGGTCTAGAGTCTGTGCAGTGCTGGATTGGGATTCCATTCTGTGCCATGTACCTCATTGCATTGGTTGGAAATTCCTTGCTTCTGTTCATTATCAAAACTGAGCGTAGCCTCCACGAACCCATGTACATTTTCCTAGGTATGCTTGGAGCCACAGATATTTCCCTTAGTAGCAGCATAATGCCCAAGATGCTTGGAATCTTCTGGTTCCATATGCCAGAGATCTATTTTGCTTCCTGTTTACTTCAAATGTGGTTCATTCACACGTTTCAGTGCATAGAATCGGGCATCCTACTTGCCATGGCCCTGGACCGATATGTTGCCATTTGTTATCCACTGCGACATGCCACCATCTTCACCCACCATCTGGTCACCAAAATAGGAGCTGTGGTCACACTGAGGGCTGCAGTTCTTGTAGCTCCATGCCTTGTACTGATAAAGTGTCGGCTTCAATTTTATCATACAACAGTCATCTCCCACTCCTATTGTGAGCATATGGCCATTGTGAAACTAGCTGCAGAAAATGTCTGGATCAACAAGATGTACGGCTTGTTTGTTGCCTTCACCGTAGCAGGGTTTGACCTCATATTCATCGCCTTGTCCTATATCCAGATATTTATCACTGTGTTTCGTTTGCCCCAAAAAGAAGCTAGGTTCAAGGCATTCAACACCTGCATACCTCACATCTGTGTCTTCCTTCAATTCTACCTTCTAGCCTTCTTCTCCTTCTTCACACACAGGTTTGGTTCTCATGTTCCACCTTATATCCATATCCTCTTTTCTAGCATTTACTTGCTGGTTCCTCCATTTCTCAATCCACTTGTCTATGGTTTAAAGACCAAGCAGATCTGCATACATGTGGTCAAAATGTTCTGTTCATAAAATTCACATCAGTTAATATATTTGTACATTCTTCTTTGTGAATAGTTTCCATCTTACTGCATTGCTTGAGTTCTTTGATTTTCCATTTTATTTTTTTCTTGACATTTTCCATCGTGAGAGCTTTTTTTCATATCGGCATATTCTATGTGAGCTATTCTTCAGTTACTTTTTTTCCTGAGTACTGAAAGTGAGAAATGTGGAGAGAGAAAAATAAAGTATATATATTTTTTCTTTTTCTGTATTTTTGAGACCCTACTTTAATTTCTTTGTCTAGAAGCTTTCTCCAGAATGATTCATGAATTACATGCATCTGCACTGAAGTTTAATACATCCAAGTTCATTGTTCTGGAGTGTTGGGTGCTAAAGTAAAACAAGCCATTGCCTCTATTTTCCCTTGATCATCCTAGTTTTTTTTAAAGTGTGAAGTGAGAATATTAACATGTTCTTATGCAAAACCACTTTGTATGACTGATGAAACTATAAAGTCTAAATATTTCAATATATTTTCAGAGTAATTTTGGAATGTCTAGGCACAAAAATCTTGAGAACTCAATTTTCTAATCAATATTCTTCTACTACTTATACCCTTAACTATTATATTAATTCAAATATTGCATTCAAGAACCTACACTAAAATGTGTATTATTCTAGAGAACAATAATACTGTGGAGAGTTCAACAGAGTGGTAATATTACATGGACTTATAAAAATTCATGAAAGATAAAAAGGGAGAAAGAGACAATGGAGGGATATGCATGAGATAGGATATTAGCAAAGAAAATTACCACTGGACTGCATAAAAGAAGTCAGGAAAAGTTTTTTGTTCTGTTTGTTTGTTTTTCAGTTAGATAGTCTGACATTTGAGGAATAATTTTATTAATAGTCAAGACAGTAATGACCCACATGAAGAGGTAGAACATTGAGGAGATTTAACTAGAGAATATGAGTTAAGAAACAACACTTTTCCCCCCAATGTGGTTTGAATGCAAGGTACAATTTCTGGAGAGAAGAAAATACAAATATCAACAATACCCATGAAAATTGTACAAAATTGATTAGACTTTATTCCTTCGTCATTCCTGTTTTTCTATGTGAAAGGTACTTGCATGTGTATGCCTTTACTTGGGCATGTGTCAGAACACTTTCTCAGTAGATATAAACAATATGCTATAGAGTGAGTCCAGGTTATTATACCATCATTAATAGGGAGAGGTAAATCTAAGATTAATGACCTGAGAAATTAAGTTTATTACATTGTTGATGAAAACTTCAGCTCAGAGATGACCTTTTTTAAAGATTATGGAAATATTCCCCTAACTGCAGGTGTCCATACTTTTTTCATCATATCTACCACAAAATTTAGGAAATATTGGACTTTATGCCATGTGACTGGTGGATAATCTATCTGTTTCTTTGTACCAGACCTTATCAATTACCTATTTCACAGTGAATATTTTACAAATCTTGAGATTATAATTAGTCATCTTTTTGAGATCTTTTTAAATAGTAATATTTGTGGGGGATGATAATTACAGAATTGGATTGACAAAGGGTATTGTTTTATGAAGATAATATATTTCTTTAGGAAAGAAATTAAATAACGTGAGAGGAAATTTCTTATAATACTAGGTTATGGGTCAGAATTCAATTCTCTATAATGTTAAACATGAATGATTTTGGTTTTGCTAGCTGTGAGGAAATTTTGAGAAGTTATGATTGTTATTCATATAGCAAATAGAAGACATATTTCCATGAGGATATTATTGAAGTAATCAAACTATATTAATCATAATCATAATAATTTAGTACATTACATATGTAATACAGCTCTACTACCAAAAATGAGAGAAATTTGAGATTTTTCTGGACTTTCTTTCTTAAGTGAGACTCAATGTTAGAGTAGCAAATAAATTGCAAATTTCTACCTTTAAAAATAATTCGGAGCTGGTAGACCAGAAATAGGCAGCACGATGACTTAGCTGGTCTGCAATATTTCTCATTTTATTTGGTGAACTTTTGAAATATTTCTAACAATTTCTAATTCTAGTAGTCCCCAAAAATATGTAGGAATATACGATCTGTGAGGGGAAAGAAAGTGAAACCTGAAAATACTCTACTGTCTTCAATTATCAATAGTATTTGAAATTCTAGTCATTATTTCAACTGTTCAATCACTGCAATCCTAAAATTTTCTGGACAAGTTCCAAACTGAAGAATACAAATGGAATAGAGAACAAAACACTACAGGATCAATACGAGGACAAGCAGCAAAAATTACCATATTCTCAAACAATTGGACCTAGACAATTATGGATATATTCCTGAATGTAAAATTACTTGGAAAAGTAAATTATTCTTTGTAAAGAGTTCTTATTAATGATTTTTAGACATTTCAAATTTAACTTCCAAAGAGATGATACCAATTTCAACAATGACTAAAAAAAATTGTTTGTTTGAACTCTTAACAACACCGGTTATTTTCAAACGTTTTAACCTTTGACATCCTATACGTGAAAAGTGATTTCCTTATAATGTGCATTTTAAAAAGCATGAAATATTTTTCTGTTGTGCTCTTTGTATATGTTTTCTGTGAAATACATTGATTTCCTTTACACATTTCGTATTTCTAATTTGTGTCCATTTTTCCTTTTGAATTTAAAATTTGATGAATAAATATTGAAGTAATTTTGTTCATGGACTTTAGGTTTCAGAATTCCCAAGAGACATTTCCCTAGGACCCAACCTTTTCTTAGTAAGAGTGATTTGAGATGACAAATGGAATTTTATTACTAATGATCATTGACCTATTTGGAGCAAGGTTGATTCATCTCTTTTGGTGCTGGCTTTGAGTGAGGGAGCCATAATAAATTAATACTTCTGGTCCTTTACAGGGCCTTCTTCAAAATGTTAGATTTAGGAAGAGTACCTTGCAACATTTGACTCATCTCTAAGTTTCTTTTGGGTGGAGTGCTGTGCTACTGCTGTTAATGCCAAAGCCTCCATTATCCTGTGGGTAGTTCTCCCAATTTCAGTATTACCCTCCCGCTATTCTCAATTGGCCTCATTTAGGGTTCAGTTAGGAAGCACATTTCGCTATACTATTAAACTGCATCCTTACATTTAAACCATATTCAAAATACTGGTGAAATATTGCCCTCCATCTACAGTATCTATATATAATATTTTTAATTGTTCAGAACTCAAGCCTGAAGGTCAGCAACTATTGTTTAGGTCACTATATACATTCACCATCATAGTCTACAAGTCACTGAAGAAAGAGTATTAGAACAACATTCTTGGAGGAATTCAATCATAGACAATACCTGAAATAATACTCTGAAAAAGTTTTGAAAAAAAGTTTTAACTGAAAAAATCAAGCTGAAAACAAAAAGTAGGATGAGGTGCTGATAAAATCCTATGTTTCGTAGTCTAATATTCTGTTTTGTTTAGGTGATAATACTCCAAAGAATAGAAGACTGGAGCAGAGAACAGCAATTATACTCATTCTTTGTGCAAGTTGAGTCTCCCATACATATTTTAGTTGCCAAAGCTTTATTTGTTGTAGGCACAATTTTTAAAAATGAGAGATATTAAAGAGTACAACCATAAAGTTAGTAACATGAATTGGGAAGAGAATTTAGTAAGATTATAAGATATAAGTTCCATAAACATATTATTGTAATTGTACACACTGGAAACCCTTAATTAGAAAATGAAATGTATGAATTTTTTCATTGGGTGTTAAAACGTAAGACTGTTAGAAAATATTTAAGTTCCCAATAAAATAATCTTAAAAATCCATTGATTCCATACAGCAAATTATGCAACAATCTTAAGATAAATAAGGCAAATAACAAAGAAATAAGACTATGAAACATTCCTATGTTATACATCTCAAGTTTAAGATATCTGTTCTCTTTAAATTGATCTATAGATTTAAACTATCTCAAATATAATACTAACATTTTTTACTGAATTGAGAAAATAATTCTATAATCTATATGGAAAGTCAATGGACCTATAGCAAAAGCAATTTTCAAATAAATAATACATTTTGAGTGCTAACATTATCTAGTATGAAGACTAAAATAAACTATAAAAATCTAACCTGTGTGCTATCCACATAAGGAAAAACAAATAGATTAATGAACTAGAACAGAGAACTTACAAATAAACCCACATATATGTGGTCAACTGAATTTTGACAAAGATGTAAGAAGAATTCAATGGAAAATGAAAAGCATGTTCAACAATTGTTACTGCAGTAATATCTTATTCATATGGAAGAAAAAGAAAATTGACCTCTTTTTCATACCATATAAAACATTGATCAAAGACAATAGTCCTAAAAAACAACCTAAAAAATGTAAAGGTTTCTAGGGAGAAAATAATAAAATATCTTTGTGAATTGATAAATAGGCAATAATTTCCAGGTCAGAATGGAAAAACCGATAAGACACCATCTTACTTATAATTTAGACTTCAGTAAACATATACTGTTAAGAAAATGAATAAGCAAGAATACCATAGACAAGGAGTTCACACACAATAGATAAACTGTTGAAAGTCTCGAATCTAAATTATATAAATACATATTTTACTCTATAAAAAAGACAAAAATACAATGAAAATGCGCAGAATTCTTGAGCAGATATTTCACAAAGGAATAAGCAGTGGAAGACAAAATCAGTACACATGGAAAATAGGAAATAGAGGAAGAGGAAAAACATCAAACAAGAAACAAGTGGCAGTACCTAATTTTAAAAAAGGTGGGGGGGTGGGGATATAAAGGAAGGAAAGACAAGAAAACAAAAAAGAGCCAAACTCACAAGCAAGGAGTTAAACCAACTGAGAAAAAACAGACTTCCCTCTTAAGTCCCTGTGGAGCTTGTCAGGTTGCCTGTGTTTATCAATCAATTACCTTGCAGCTTTCTTGCTGGAGATTCTGAAGTGGGTTTTAGTGAGTAAACTAATTTAAATTATATAACAAAAGTAATCCTTTTTTTTTTTTTTTTTTTTTTTTTTAGGAAAAATAAGAGACCCAAGGGAAGCTAATACAAGGATAATGTCTTTGTTTTTCTGTCCCAAAGTATCAGGTACATGCTTAATATCACAGGGGGTCACTACTCTAAAAGGAGCCTGGAATTGAACTAGTGACCTTGTATATTCAAGGCTGAAATTTCTTCACTGAGCTAAACTTTCTTGCTGGGTTGACTAGCTCTTCAAAAAGAGTCCCATTCCTATGGGCAGGATTGACTGCAATTGGATAAACTGCTGATTAGGGATCTGTCCTCCTACCCCCTTTTTTTCCTAACTGTTTTCTCTCCCAGGAGAGCAGGAAGCAATAGTCTATGTGAGAGTTCCCTTTTGAAATTTAAATGGGATCTAGGTGACTTACCTCACCACAGGAAAAATGACTCTCAGTCTCTTTTAGAGAGACAACCCACACCTTGTTGGGAACCCTAAATACATTCTTGGAAGCTTGCTAAACACTTCCTACTGTGCCCCTCCCTTAGGTGAGTTTCACAGGACTACTGAATTGCATGACCTCACCTTCTCCCAGACCAAGGAGGTTAGGTAAATCAGGCTGCCTCATAGGATTCACCTCTCCCCTCTTTCTGGTTTCTTCTCAAACCAGCTGGCATGCACCTCAAAGTTCAAAAAGAATGGGTCCAGAAAATTGAACCTACACTTGGGGGAACCCTTTCCACCCTTCACCAGAACCTTCCCAATCTCAGAGTTTGTCTCCTCTAGCTGAGTGACTGGCAAGGGTCAGGAAAAGCCATGGCTTCCTGCCCAGAGGGAGGGGCATAGCTGTCCCACAGCTCCAGCTCCACGTGCTAGAAACTCACAGTTGTACCTTCAGCATAAACTCTTTTCTCACACACTCTCCAGATCGATGCCTGTGGGTTCCCAAAACAGCTCACTCAGGTCGAATTTTGCCCCCACTCAACTGTTTTTTTTGTACAAGAGATGATGTCAATGCCTTAATCTGACACCATCTTGCCCTCTGCTGTCAAAATGGAAGAGACTGCCTTGACACTGTACATAAAGGACAACACCTATTAGAGTAATGAAAGGCAAAATGTCAAAAAAATGTTTATCGTATTTTTCATTTTTGTAGTGCTTCAATTTATTTTTTACTTTATTTTTCTTTTTCTAAATTATTATGTATTTTATTTCAAATCTTTAAACCTACTGTTACTATTTCATTTTCCTATTAATTAAATTTGGCAATATATTAGGCTTCATTTTTAAGAAATTTTGGATCACAGAGGGGTTCAAATACGGCAGAGGAGGAGTACTGATAGGGGATGTCATTGATGGGGGATGATTGGGTAGGACTGAGTTTGCCAGGGCATGCATATAGGATATATAGATATGTTCGGATGTCCATTGGGTATTGACACAGTGGGTAGAGTTTCACACAACAAGTGAGAGAATGCTGAGTTCCCATCCTGGGAAGCTCTGTTGCATGCCCCAGTGAAACAGCAATGATCTCCCAAGTGCAAGAGCAAAGACAAGTGATGAAGGATGGTCCAGTAATGGGGCCCTTGATATTTATGACTATGCTTATGAGTCTGTATGCTTGAAATTTCAACTTGGTCCAGAGTTGCTGAGTGTGTAAGAGTTACCTCCTGAGAGCCTCCATGTTGCTCAAATGTGGCCAATCTCTAAGCCAACCTCAGCATGTAAATGCATTACCTTCCTCCCAGCATGGGACATGACTCCCAGGGATAAGCCTCCATGGGGCTGAAGGATTACTACCAAACACCAGTAGGTGATACAACTAGAAAAATACCTTGAATAAAAGGAAAGAATGGTAAATACAAATGATTTTATGCTGCTGAGAGACTTCAGAATGAGGTGGAAGATCATCAGAAGGTTCCTGCATGTCTCAGCAGGATCTCAGAGAGAGCCAAAGTAAATACAACCCCAGGTAGTGGTAATCCTGAGGCCTATGGAAACATTCAAGTCCTATGGTCATGGAAGATGACTCTGAAATTCAGTGCCTTGCCAATGTGCCCTACTTTGGAATTTATGCTCTTGAGTGCGATGGAGTTGGACTCAGATATGACTTCTCTACACATGCTTCTTCTGTCACTTAATCAACTTTGTGATTGGGGCTGGGGTGGCTGTATGCTGAGGAGACTTGAATCTCTGGACTGTCCATGTGCCAGCTGGGCCTTAAGCCTCAGCAGAGTTGTAACACCTACTCTCTAGTTCATTGGACTTACCCGGTCAGGAGGTGAGAATGGTCAACCACCACACCAAGGGACTGAGAGAGTCTAAAACTGCAAGCAGTAGAATCCCATCCACCAGCCATGTGGGTTCTAAGTCCCCTCTCAATTTAGAGGTGGAGTGTGCATTGCCATCCCAGGGTCCTCAGGATGGAGGAATAAAATATGGATTAGAGTGGATTTACTGGTATTCTACTACAGAATTATTGTGACTATAGCAATGGAAGAAAATATATTATTGATGTGGAGACAGTGGACACAAAAGTTGCTGAAGGCAGGGAGAGGGAAAAAGAGGTGAGATATGGGGCATTTTCAGGACTTGGAGTTGTCCTGAATGATGTCGCAGGGCAAGATGCAGGACATTATATATACTGCCATAACCCACTGAATGGAATGGATATGAAAACTATAATCCATGCTGTGTAGCAGTGCTCCAAAATGTATTCATCAAATGCAGTAAATGAACCAAACTAATGAAAGAAGTTGTTGATGTGGGAGAAGTGGGGTATGTGGGGAGTGGGATACATGGAAACCTTTCATATTTTTAATACAACATTTTGTGTGATCTATCTTTTTTAAAAAAAATAATAAAATGGTGAAAAGATTAAAAAAAGCAATTGAGATACTTAAAATATGGATAAATGTTATTAAAAAACCTGTTGGTAACTGAAAAAAGTTGAACATTTCTTATTTTATAATTCTTTAACCATGTAATTGCTGTTATCACCAGTTACCCCATTTCTCTTGGGAAAAATCTGTTTCTCTCTAGTTCATAATACTGACTAGGGATTTAATGGTAAAAGATATTTTAGTTTGCTTTCATTTCTTTATTTGCTACCTTAAGTTTACCTGAACTATTTAAGATTTTGCTGTAACCTTTCAATGTACATTTACCCCAGCTAGCTTAGCTTTTGTCAGATATGATTGTCCTTTTGTTTCCCTGAGTTTCCTTACTTGCTATCTTATGCTGATTAGGCTTTTATTACTCTGCTATAACCTGTAACCACCTGTATTGCTCCAGCAGCATTTGTCAGTTCTTAATGATAACTTTGTTTATATCAGTTCAATTCCTTTACTTGTTATCTTATGCTAATTAAGTTATTTACAATCCTGTAACAATGCTTACACCTGCTGCTTTTGTCAGTCCTCAAGAACAGCTTCTTGGACTTTCTGAGCCTGTGATTACTTCCAATTGAACATATCAAACAATAATCCAACATTTCAAAGTCGCTATCGCCACCTCCCTTTGTTTCAATCTCATGGATCCTCAGCATCTCTTCAATTCATGGAACCAGTCCTGAGCTTGGTTTTTTCTTAATCAACACACTGTACAAAAATTCTCTCTCTTTGAAACCCTGGGTTCCAGATGGCCTTTGTGGGCATTGGGCTGCAAACATATCTGAAAAGATTCCAGTTTATGATGCAGTAGAAGAGACAAAGACCTGAAGAGTGTGGTTTTCCTCTGTGGGGGTGGAATTAGCAGGCATCTAGGGTAGGGATACATGCATGAAACTGAATAGAGTGATGGAAAAGCTCTATACCTTGATAGGAACTGTGGGAAACACAGTGGCGTCCATTCGTCAAAACACATGAAAGGAATAACCTTAAGAGTTATACCTGCCACTATTTGTTGCAGAAACAAAAAGGCATATAAACAAACATTGACTATCAGATGTTATGACTGCTTTTATATTGATATTCATTAGTAATCTGGAGACTATTTTGTATTCTGGGCTTAGGTAAATAAGAAAAATTTAGAAGATAATGGGACACCCTTTTAATGCTTTTGAAGAAGGAAGTTCCTTATATCGATAGGTTTGTGAGGCAGGTTAGAACAGGATAATGGAGGACAAGATGAGCCACAACATGGCCAAGAGATAACATGGCTGACAGGTTGCATGGCTGACAGGTTGCAAGACCTCACTGGGACCTTGAGTGTGACCTTGAGGTTCCAGTCTCCATTTCTGGGACCTCCGCTTGGCCATAGATAATACAGTCAGGTCTCACTATTGGCCTCCACTATTCGTGGGGTAACAAATAATCTCTGGGGTCCATCTCCTTATCATTAGGAAGGGGTAGAATAATTAACAGTTTAAAAGGTAATCACATTGCTGTGAAAGCAGAAAGATCCATTGGTTGTGTCCAGGACTCAGGAATATTTTTGAGAAAGGAAAAGATTTTTTATGACCAGCAGGGCTTAGGGACTCCTGTCCAAAACTGAGCCCAGAATAGGATTTTGGGTCCCTTTTATACAGAGCATGTAGGAGTGGGGAGCTGAATGGTGCTTTTATACAAAAGGATTTTCTTTGATTCTTAGAGTTTTAGGTGTTTGTTTGAGTACCAGATAAGCTTAAATTAACACATATCGCCCACAGTCTGGGTAAGCTTGAATTAACACATTTAGTCTGCATCCTCCCTGAATATCCAAAGCCTATAGAGCCTATATTACTTAATTGGTTCTCCAGGACCTAGGCAGACTGGAGTGGTTGGCATGGTTATGAAACGTGGGGCTGCAGTTCTTATTGTTTGCATGCACACATGGCTTATGCTGGAATCTTAAGTTTTAGCAAGTTTACACACACAGCCCAGGTTATTCATGAAGAAACACACAGCCCCAACACATAGCCCATTTCAATATGAGGCAGAGCTTACCCTATCTGCCTAGAGGAGCCTGCACTAAATCTTGGTGTGTGTTTCCAACTTTCTCTCCTATTTCTCAGCAATCTCTGTTCTTTCTTCCATTTCCCAATACATTCTTTTTACTGGCCTAACTAATCTGGCATGTACTTAAATTCTTTTATGTGACATAGTCAAGTACCTAGAGGAATCCAGTGCTTCCCTGTATTCATTTGGTGAGGTGGCCAGGAGAAATATAAGTGAGCAGTTCTCCCTGACCCTGCCAGAGGTTGGTAAGTTTTAATTAAAGTCTATCTGTGCTCTCTTTTAATTCTGTCATTTTAAAGGGGTTAATGACTAAGGGGTTCCTAGATATGCTCCCAAAGCTACCCAGACTTCCAGCTCCCTCTCTGGAAGTGGCAGTGTCTAGTCCCTGTGCCATGTAGATACAAGAAAGTTCTGGGTGGCAGGTGAAACCACCCTTGAAACCTGACTGGACACATGACCTAAATTGAGCAGGAGTCCACAGGGAATTTACCAGACCCTTTCTAAATTCAGAATGGCTATAACCCATTGTATTTTTTCCCTAGATTGCTAGTTAATTATAGGTGACTTTGATCTTTTAACTACTGCTGTCCTAATTCTAAGTCTGTAAGATGCTTTAGAGTGCTTTGCAACTGAAAACACATTTGTTAGAGCAAGTCCTAAACCCCACTCACAGCAGCGCCCTGAGGCCTAGTTCCTCTACCCTGGAGAGGTTCACAGATTGCCTGCAGTGGGGGAATGGTCACCAAGGGTGTTTGCCAGGAAGTCACAGGACAATTAGTCTCTAATTCTTTATGGGCTTTTAATGTCCAGTCTAACCTAGGTACTCAGCCACTGGGAGCTGCTATGTGGTGAGCTCACTCTTAGCCAGCTCTTAAAACCACTGCAAAGTAGGCAAAAACATGTAAAGGTCCCTAGTCAGCCCCTTTCCCAGGACCTGCCTGGCTTGGGTGTTTCAGTCTGGGAACCGGACCCAGATGCCTCAAGACATTTAAAGCTCTGGGGATACCCAGATATAATGTTCCCAATCCCCAAAACATAGCACACTGAGCAGGGCTCCCAATTTCCAGGACACTGGCTTGGCAAGCAACCCCATTCCATCAGGACAGTTGGGATGTCCCCAAACTGACAAATGAGTTTTATCCTCCCTTAGGATAATGGGCAGCTCTTAAATTGGGACAACTTGTCTAGTCTAATCTTTTCCTGCTATACCACGTGGCCACAGTATGGCTGAGAGTGGGCTCTGTATGAAACACTCAATTCCAGTTAAACCTGGGTAAGAGAGGAGAGGACAAATAGATCTGAGCCAGGTACCATGTGGACATGTGTCCTTAAAGCAGGGATTCCTAATAAGGGGTCTTTGAAAAAAGAGGTTAATAACCCCTGCCTTAAAGAGATGAGGAAATACATTCTAATTGTCAAACCTCTCCCATATAGAATAAGGAACCTCCTCATGTGCCATCAATTATGATTAAAAGATACCTGGCTCTCCTACCTCCCGGTCTATTTCCTTGTAACACTCCAATCCTTCCAGTGAAAAAGGTTTGCAGGGTTTTATCCCTTGTGAAAAGTAACTAATGGGATACAGCCCCCAGAAGAGGCCCAAATCATGTCTCACTGGGGGGCAGAGCTTCCCTAGATCCCTTAGCTCCATACCCCGCAGCTGCTCAGGGTTTTTCCTTGAAGAACAAAGCTGGAGCGTTCTGCAGGAAATTTCTGCCATGGACAGACACTGGGAGCTTTGTGTCTACGTGATTTTGAAGTCAAGTTTTTTTCTAAGCTAAGCCAGGTGTGGAAGATTCTCCATTCTGTTCTAACCTGTGCTTGCTTTAATTTGTTAGTCTGCTCATGCCTAAGAATTTATAAATCAGATTTGGGGTTTGACTGTTACAAATTGGATAACAGTGAAAAGTAACCTAAAACAATGAGTCTTTAAATTAGGCTGAGCAGGATGGAAAGGTCATGTAGAAACCTAAATACCGAAACTATTAGAAAGGGGAATAATATTTTCCTGAGCTCTTTAACCTACCCAGCCCCCAGGGCCTTCTCTTTTCAAGACCTCTGAGAGAGGGGCTAGGTATGACAGATTAAAACTTTTCCAAGCAAGGGGAATTAGGATCAATGGCTATGGGAGTTGCTGAGGGCAGGGAGAGAGAAAAGGAGGTGTGATGTAGGGGAATTTTCAGGACTTGGGGTTGTCCTGAATGATATTTCAGGGACAGATGCAGGACATTATATATCCTGCCATAACTCACTGAATGTACTGGGGGAGAGCGTAAACTACAATGTGAACTATCATCCATGCAGTGTAACAGTGCTCCAAAATGTATTCACCAAATGCAATGAATGTGCCACAATGATGAAAGAGGTTGTTGATGTGGGAAGAATGGGATGGCATGGGGTGTGGCATATAGGAGAACCTCTTATATATTTTAATGTAATAATTTTTGTGATCTATGTATCTTTTTTAAAAAAGACAATTAAATAAAAATAAAAAAGTTTGAAAAAAAATCAATTTACCCTGTAACTCCCCTTACTAGCCTTAAAATACAGTTAATTAATAATTCTACCACCAAATTTCAGTAAGTAAAGGAAAAGTCCTTAAAAGTTATAAAAAATCTTTCCTAAATTATGATTAAAACAAATAAAACAATTGTAATATATTCCAAACCTAGCAGCCAGTACACTTTTAAGATTATTCACAGTTTTAGAATTTTATTAAAGAGGTTTTAAGCCTCCTGTAAGAAAAGGAAAAAGAACATTCCTTACATAAACTATAATGGTTTCAATTTTATTTGGCCTGATTGTTATCTCCCTACATTTATAGAATACCAAGTGAATAAATTAACATTATATGTGCTAGTCTTTAAGGCAATAGAGTTGTAAATTCATATTTAAAGAAATTAAGTTAAAGAAGGAAATTCATACCTGCCCTCTCTTAAGTGGATTTAATTTCATTGGTTTCTAACTGTAATTTAATAAGCTTATTTCAAGGTAAAGTAACTAATCTAGGTGGTTATCATTAATTATAAGAAGTCTGTAAAAGCATGTTCTAAACTGAAACATTTAAATGGTTAATTCCAGAAAGCCATTCATTAAAAACCTAATTAATATTAATAACAAAAAAGTTACTTCATTACAGGGAAAACTGTCAGAGGTCTACTCAGTCACAATATTAAAGTGGTGGTAAGAAAGATAATCTTAATTCCATTGGGAATCTTCAGATTTTATAAAATGATTGAGAAAGTTTTTCCTGTACTGCTAAAGTAAAATATCTCTTAATTAACATAATCCTGGTAAAGGTGTAGAAGTAAAAAGCAAAGTACTAAAATAGTTAAGTTCATTTGATACATTATAAACTGCATTGGAAGTGTTTAGAAAGCATATAAAATCAAAAGAAATAGACTTCAGTATTGTCAAACTCTCTTGTACATTCAAACTAGGCCTTTAATACCCTGCATTTTGTCTCCATTTGAGTTATCGCCTAGGTTGGTCAATGAGCTCTGAAACAATAAAGGTATTTACTACATCTCCTAAAGAAGGATGAAGAGTACAATGCAGTTCCAAACTCCTACAGCAGCCAGCGATGGCTCGATATGGCCAAATGTACAATAGACATTGCCTCCATAGTGGCACTGTTTCATAATGCTGAAGGATGCTATGACCCAGGCTAATGAAATACTGGAACTCACCTTCCTAACCTCTCTAGGGCAATGATTACCACAAGCGATGCAAGTAGAACTTGAACATAGTTGGCATTATGGCCTGCTCCCATGGAGAGATAACATAAATGGTATTGCAAACCTGAAGCTTAGATCTATTAATTGCAGCTCAAAGAGAAAATTATGCATTAGGTAGTATATTAATTAGTGTTACATATTATACTTGTATGCTGAGGATTATGGTATGTTTTCTGTTCTAAATCATATGCAGAGTGATATTGAACATGTAAAATCCTGATAAACTTCATTTTCTAAGTAGTTAATGAACATGCCTATAGTATAAATGAATGGCCATCTACCTGAGAGCAGTGGAGACAACAGCTCATTAATTTAAAGCCCTCAAATTAACATGGGGGCAATCTCTCACAGTCTCCGCCCAACACCAGGTGAAAGATGTGCTTTACCCAGGTCTCTCTCCTAGCCCTTATTCCAGAACATGTCCCACTCATACCCTGGAGAGGACTGGCAGACCCACATGTCATCCTGCCAAGGCTAAGCTTTTTCCCACCATGAAGGTAAACAGCAAATGAGGTGGCTAGGACCCACTTCAGCTTAGCCCCTTCAAGATGGTCTATGGGAAACCTTTCCACACCCAGGACCTGGAAATCAGGTTCTGATCAAAGCCTGGCAGGAGAACAAGCCCCACTCACAATTAGAAACAAAATGGAATTGACCTTATGCTGTGGTTCTGATCACTTCCACAGTGATTGAAGCTACAGAAATTGCCAGCTGGGTGCACTTACCCTAAGTGAAGCCAACTGTCCAAGGAAGAGCCAATTCAATAAAAGCACCTGACAGGACATATAAGTGCCAACCATTGGATGGCCTGAGATACCTACTCAAGAGACAAAGCTACGTAGTGTCTGTGTCAAAGCCATCTGTTTCCTCCAGCACAAACACCTGTTGCTAGGGAGAGTTCAAGCCAGACACCCCATAAGAAATCTTGTCTGTTTTCATTTCCTGTAGTTTCTCCCTGTACATTAACTAAAAGGGAAATGTCTCTTGTCCCCCACCTAGCTGTCTTAAACATAACCACCAACATGGAAAACTGGGATTGGCAACTTATATCAAAACCCATTACCTATTACAATCTCACTAGAGCTAACTAACAGCATGGAAGAAACTAGCCATGTCTTAGAAGCTCTCAGACATCAAATGGACTTTCTTGCTGCTGTGGTGCTACAAAATTGCACAGCCCTAAACATATTAATAGCAGCAAGGGGTGGGGCATGCTTAATTCTCAAGGAAAAATTCTGTTTTTATATAAATTGTTCTGAAATAGTCCTAAACAGCATTCAAAACTTGCAAGATAAAGCCCACCAACTTCAGGGGAAGGCAGTCTCTGAAATACCTGGCCTTTCTCATTCCCATAGGTCAGTATGTCACAGCTGACCCCTTTTTGGGCCCACTTACCACCATCTTCTTTAACCTTTTAATGGGGCCATGTATTACATCTTCAAAATTCTAACTAAGTTTATTTCTTCCAGAATCAATGCCTTCAAAAACAAGATATTAGTCACACAGGGATTTTAACCAGTTTCTTTCTTCAAGAATCAATGGCTTCCAAAACAAGGTATTAGTCATGCAGGGACTTCGGCCAGTTTCAACCACAGTGTCAGACCTGTCTTCCCTCAACCTCAATAGAATAGTACAGAGGTTTATGCCTTGTCAGGCAGGGACTACTGCCCTAATCAGCAGGAAGTAACTACAGAAAGATGATCATCTCCCCTCAGCAACCCCTTAAGAATAAAGACATGAAGTCTCTGAGAGGGGAGTTGAGGCAGGTCAATACAGGGTAATGGAGGAGAAAAAGACCCACAACATGGCTGGCAGACAACATGGCTGGCAGACCACATTGGAACATTGAGTGTAAACTTAAGGTCCCAGTTTCTCCTTCTGGGACCTCCCATTGGCAACAGATATTCCAAAAAGGCCCCACCATTGGTGGGGTAACCAGTAACCTCTGGGACCCATCTCTTATCATTAGGAATGGAGTGGAATAACTAATATTTTAAAAGAAATCGAATGAGGCAGAGCTTGCTTTCTCTGTCTAGAGTGTCTCATACCAAATCTTGGTGTGCATTTCCATCTTTTTCTCCCATTTCTGAGCAAACTCTGTCCTTTCCCCAATTTCACAATAAATTCTTTTTACTGGCTTAACTAAACCAGCCTGTTCTTAAATTCATTTATGCGGCATAGCCAAGAACTTATATGAATCCAACACTTCCCTGTCTTCAGCTGAGTCTGGAATGAATCTCTAAAATATGGATTGATATTGGGATTATTAGTGCTAATTTATTATTTTAATAGAGGTAGTTATATACTTCCATACATATAAACATAATTATAAAATTCCAAATAAGTGTGTGTGAATATATTTCCTAACTCTGTCCCCTGAGAGGAACAAAAGTAGTGAGGCAATACTGGCAGTGAACAATGCTCATACTTAGATCTTGTTTCTCAATTACTTTTTTTCCCTAAATATATGAAGGCTCCTTGGGAGAATGGCTACACCCAGGACATGTGTTAGGAAGTTATAAGGTAAATTGGGAAGAAAATGATGTGACAAAACATTAAATACTAAAGTATATTTAGGGATATGCCAAAATTCCTGTTGATCTAGTTGCAAGGGGCATTCTCTGGCCAAATTAAAGGCAATTTGTCCATTAAAATCAATAGGATTATAAGGAAATATAAGCCATCAAAGAAAATCAGAATCTATGAGTCCATATCAATATGAGGGACATAGTTAAGAAAGCGTTGTGGGGAACATGCTTCCTTTTAAAACAATTTCAAATAATAAATATTGAAGTAATGATGGAAGTAGAAATTCATTAGGAGAATGATAAAATAATGGGTAGAAGTTTGAGGAAGAAATGGTTATTTACACAGTCTCAGAATATTGTGCCACAGATTGATTATGAATTACAATGAGTAACTCTGCTCTGAAAAATTTAGTCCTTCTGATTTGTGAAGTGATCCAAAATAAAATCATTAATATTAGTAAAAACTGGTATCATGTATTCTGTGTATGGTGAATATATAGAGAAAACTTATTATTCCACACACAAAAAAAGAAAACAAATTATGTGCATTTAATCATCCAAAAAAATCAAGAAACCCTAATGACATACATTCTAGAAAATAAGACCAAAGTGAAGAAAAGGGAAGAAGTGTTGCAGATAAAAGGAATCTAAAAAGACACAAATTTTAATTCCACTGCATATTCCTGGATTATGTTCTGGACATAAAAAAATGTATTGTAAATGTACTTATTGAAATAGTGAAACTGTTTCCTAAATTTTGGGTATGGAATATGGATTAGGTTATAATATTACTCATTACTAATTTCTTGAACTTGATTATAATACTTTGGTTATAGACTAGATTGTCCTACAATTTAGGAACTGCAAACTGAACAATTCAGGCAAAGGGAATTATGCCTACATCATACTATATTCATTTCAAAAAGATATATATTGATATGTCTGTCACCTATCTCTCATATTTCCTCTCTCTCTCTTTTTCTACCCATCTATGCTGTAATCTATCTTTCTGTCTTCTGTTTTCCTGTGAATCTCTTTCTATCTACATGTATTATCTATGTCATCTATGGTAAAGCAAATTGGGGGCAAAATATAAACTGTACATATGCAAAGTTTGTAAGAGACTTCTTGTGCTATTTCTTACAAAAGGATAGAGGTTTACATTTATATCAATATAAAAAGATTTAAAAAGTTAATTGTTCCTCAAAACACCCCCAATTCTGAAAGTACACTGTCCTACACTCACTTTTAACAGTCCACAATCTTGATCTTTGCTTTGAAATTGGCCTCAATTCCACAATCCACATGACAAAATGACTAATTCCTAATGATTATCTGTTAAAGAATTCCCAAATATGTTCCTTCCTCTGCATTACTTAAATTACTCCACTACAACCTTTTTCAGTCTTTCATTAATACTTACAGGAAATAATATATTAGATTTTTCATCTTTCATTTGCTGTTTGTTTTTAATAAGCCTCTATTCTAAGGTTTGCTAAAGTTAGCATTATAAAATTAAAGTATACTCTATTTTCTTAAAATATTAACTATTATTTGCTTTTCAACAAAAGTTAAAATTCTGCCATATTCTTCAGTCAATAAGATGGTCATGCCTCTGTGTATTATCCCTGTGACTATTATGCATGCTAACAGTTTTACATTTTTATCTACCTACTTATTCAGCTTTGAGAAATTAATTAAATGTGTCCTTTAATTAAGGAATTTTGTCGTTTTCCCAATCTAGAATCTCTGCCTTTCCTTCAAGCTTTCATAACAGTTATCACTTTGTTACCCCATTCTTTGTGCAACTGCTTTCTGGATCAGATGGCTAATTTGCCTTCACGTTCATGACCCACACGGTATATTATATCCTTAAATATAATTAAACACTTAATGAATGAGAAAAGAATATTACAGAAGAGATTATATATGTTCAATAAAATTACACTTGTTTGAGGCAGAACAGATCCAGAGCAGTTCAGTAGAGGATTTTCAGATAGTTCTACTGCTGTGGTCAACAGAGAAGCATTCACTGTGTAAAAAAAAGTATCAAGGGGACAAGAGGCACATGCCTTGTTTACTTAGTTATTTTTTGACTCCATGAGCTAGAGTGTCATTATTGTAGAGAGGAGACATAATTTAAAAAGTGAAGACTATTCATTCAAAGTGCTACAGAGTAAACATCCTTTACTTTATGAAATTTTGTAAATAGACTTCATTCTGTGGAAGCTGACTATAATGCTTCAGAAGTAGAAAGAGACTAGGGAAATTTCAGAGTTGAGAGGATTTTCTCTAAAAATAAAAAGATAGTAACTTTTTAAAGACTAGAATTATAGAGTCATTTTTTGCTATATTTTTCACTTTGCCTTAGTTTACCAAAGTTTAGTTAACTCACTCATATTAGAATCTATAATTCACTTGACTGTTCAGTACTACAGTAATCATCATGGGACTTTCTATAGAAGCTCTTACAGATCTTCCTCATGGACCGGAGAGTAATGGCAAACAGACCTGGTTATGTCTCTCCACTTTGACTTCTGGAACTGGTGATTTGGTTTGATTGACTTCATGGAGATGGACTCTCAGCCTTCCATGTAGCTGCTGTGGCAAATAACCAGTTTTTATTTTCTGGGAAGTTATTCACTTTACCTTAAACATGAAAAATTGTGCCAAAATTTCCATGAAAATATTCATTCTTTCGATAGAACTGTTTATATTTTTACCAAGCAAAAGGATGTACAGCAATAGAGGTATTTCAGAATCCACTTCCATAATCATGTAATATTTTTATAGTTCCAGAATAAAGATTTACATTTCTATTTGAGTGATGCTTACTTCTTGGTCAGCAAATTGCATTACCACAATTATTCACCAAGACCAAAATTTTAAAACACATTTATAAATGTATACCAGGCAGAGTGCATTCTTTTTTAAATGAGGTACAATTCAAATATGATAAAATTCATTCAACAAATCGTTTTCTAGTATATTTGCAAATTGTGCCATCAGCAATAATATCAAATTCCAGAACATTTGTCATCTTTCCTGTCCTCTGTCCCTGAATAGATCTGAAAAAAATGGACATTCTGTAGTACATCATATAAGTCTATTGCACAAAATTATCTTGATAATCCAAGGTAAGAAATAGCTTGTACATTAGGGCCTTGCTAAAGTACATATGTTCCATGAGGGTGGATGGTAAAACTCTATTAAAAATCAAGTGCCCACTAAAATAGAAAACTTTTTAGGAAAAAATTAAGTGGAGCATCCTGGGAAGTTTCCTATAAATTAAAAAAATAATAATGCATTTTTTCATCATTCATCATGAAGAAAGAAAGAGAAATTTAGGTAGGTCTCTTGGAATTATAGAGAAAGCCTTTTCCACCTCTAGAAATTGTTCTTTGACTCACATAATAGGTGATGAAAAAGTCTATCAGTTTTTTGTTTTTTTTTAGTCCAGAGCAGGTGGGGATTTTTAAGCAGATCCAAGCAAAATATGCTGGTGCTGTGTCATATGATCTATCATATTGCATGGTATTAGGCAGTTATATAAGTGGTTAGAAAATATCAAATATGAGAGTTAAGACATACCCCAATTAGTGGATTACAATACATTAACCTAGGTTCTAGAGTACAACCATACTTCTGCAATGGAGAATTATCCACCTTTTGAAAAACAGATTCTGGCATCCTACTAGTTCCTGATATAGATGAATAGTCTGACCCAGTAACTCAAATTGACAATATGGGAAGGATTACTTGTGAATATTTCACATTTCTTGCACCTTTAAGTTGCATACTTTTGCATAATATGAAAATGCCTTCTTAAATATGGAAGGCACAGACAATTTCCATGTGTAGAAAGTCCTGATTCCCATTGCATCAAACAATGCTACCCCATCACTTCTGCTTCATCTCACACTTTTGGCCACATGGAAGATCCATTTTGTCAAGATGACTGGGACAGGCAGGGCGGGAACTCTCCTAAGATTAGCTCATTGAGTGGTTCCATGAAAAGTGAGTGAAATGATGTTAATCATTTACTAGGCCACATGCACCCTCGAGCTACTCTATGCATTAGTTAAACCCCCTCTTTGTGCTGTCTAACTCCAAATAATCTTTCTCTTCCCTCAGTACAGTTCAGTAATTACCCAACCAGCTGTCATTGGAACTGGACATGTGAATAATAAATGATGTGACTGCCGCTGAACCCCCATGAGGTTTCTTTAGAATATCAAAGTATTCGGTAGGCCTTCCAGGCACAACTTACTGAGTTACTGTATGTTTTCTACATATTTTTTGCATCATGAGAACATGGCATGATTCCTCACACACAAGTGTCCTAAAAAATTGTTTCTGAAGGAAGAGAGATAAGGAAGGAAAGAAGCAAGAGTGAAAGAAAGAAAGTGAGGAATGGAAGAAATATTAGTCAAAAGTGAACATACTGAAAAGAACTTAACATAGTAGGACTAAGAAATGTCCATTGGGATTGATGACACATGGAATTTTACTAACTTCTCTAAGAGAATTTCAAGGAAATAAAATGTGAAGGAGATAGCAGGAGACTAAAAGATAAATACTGTATGTCATAAAAGGGAATTTATGGATATAGAATATTTTCCAAAAATACCAAAGTGATAGAAAAAGTACCAAGGATATTATTTGAAGAGACTGGAATTTGCATAGGAATCACTCTGTGTTTCAATAGACCTTTTTTGCAAACAATTAGAGCAAAAATGGAAATCAGCTTATTTTAAAAAATACTTCTGCACATGAATTTTCTGCAGTTAGCCTGTGGGGAAGGATTAAAGGAGAAAGTCAGGTAATTTCTGCAAGTATACAAATCATTCCAGAAAGATTAGTTCTACGGTGAACTCAAAGGGCTGACTTAATCTGCTGAGTTCCAAGAGGTCTTGACTAATGGCTGCAAAATACCCCATCTGGTGTTCATAATTCCTCCTTCTTCTCTACAAAATCATTATGAAACATTAAAACAGGTGCTAGCAGCTTTATTCTCCAATGAGCTGAATAAGTTTCTAGTAGGTCGCAGAATGCCAGAGAGCTTGCTACAAGTTTTGATGGAGGAGGAGCACTCAAATATGATCAAGAGACCTGTGGAAGAGGAGAAGTGTTTAGATTGCAGAATGTGAAGAGAAATCCCAGAGGATTAACAGAATATAGTTTTGGCATATAGTCCCATCAGCAAATGGTTTTGTATTCACAGCATTATCTGGATACTGTTACAGAGACTACAGCTAGAAAGAGAAGGCGTTGTAGAACACAAGAGTGTGTGAATGAGCCTGGAGCCCCAGTAAGAGAACCGATTGGTTGAGTGGGATGATGCATATGAAGAATGGATCATACACATCATGAAAGTGGTAAGTGAAAAAAAAGCAAAACTCTCAACAATCTTCAAGGAGTTAACCTCATTAGGCCAAAGGACACAAATTTCTCACTGCCAACTTCTTCAACTTCTACAAAAATTAGAATGACTCAATATGATAAGATAGAATAAAAGTAGGAAGTAGAATTGAAATATCAGTTCTGACTGAAAATCCTAGTTTGTTATAATAGAAGGACCAAGAGAACCATGTCCATTTCTAACATTACAGTCTTCATGCCATCTGTTTTAATGCTAGTAGGGATCCCAGGCCTAGAGTCTGTGCAGTGCTGGATTGGGATTCCATTCTGTGTCATGTTCCTCATTGAAAGGTTGGAAATCCCTTGCTTCTATTCATTACCAAATCTGAGCACGGCCTCTAGGAACCTATGTACATTTTCCTAGGCATGCTAAGAACAACAGATATTGTCCTTGGTAGCAGCATAATGCCCAAGATGCTTGGAATCTTCTGATTCCACACACCAGAGATATGTTTCTTTTTTTTTTTTTTTTTTTTGTCTTTTTACTTTCTTTAAAATTTTTTTTAATTTTCTTTTTTTTAATTTCTTTGTCTTTATTTTTTTAAATGTTACATTAAAAAAATATGAGGTCCCCATATATCCCCCACCACCCTCACCACACTCTTCCCATAACAAAAACCTCCTCCATCATCATGGGGCATTCATTGCACTTGGTGACTACATCTCTGAGCACTGCAGCACCACATGGTCAATGGTCCACATTATAGTTTACACTCTCCCCCAGTATACCCAGGGGGCCATGGGAGGACATACAATGTCTAGTAACTGTCCCTGCAGTACAACCCAGGACAACTCCAAGTTCTGAAAATGCCCCCACAGCACATCTCTTCTTCCCACTCCCCTCTTTTGATTCCTGCCTGCTTCAAATGTCTCTTATACACACACTTTAGTGCACAGAGTCCAGCATCCTGCTTGCCATGGCACTTGACCAACATGTTGCCATCTGTTATCCACTAAGATATGCCACTATCTTCACCAACCAGCTTGTCACTCAAATAGGAGCTGTGGTCACACTCAGGGCTGCATTTCTTATTACTCCATCTCTTGTGGTGATACAGTGTCAGCTTCAATTTTATCATAAAATTGTCATCTCTCACACCTATTATGAGTATGTGGCCATTGTGAAAATAGCTGCAGAAAATGGTCCAGATCAACAAGATCTGTGGTTTGTTTGTGGCCTTTACTACAGCAGAGTTTGACCTCATATTCATCACTTTTTCCTATATCCAGATATTTGTCAGTTTTTCATTTGCCTCAGAAGGAAGCTAGGTTTAAGGCATTCAGTAACTGTGTACCTCACATCTGTGTCTTCTTACAACTCTACCTCCTAGCATTTTTTTCCTTTTTTAAACAAAGATTTAGTTTCCACATTCCTCCTTACATCCATATCCTCTTTTCTAGCATTTACTTACTGTTCCCTCCATTTCTCAATCTACTTGTATATGGTTTAAAGACCAAGCAGATCTGAATTCACATGGTGAGATATATTCAGCACTTAAAATTACCTGATTAATCTACTTTTTCTTCATTATGATCAGCAACGAGTACTCAACAAAATTTTAAATTATTCAGTGAGGTCTTTGGAATTTCCACTTAATTGTTCTTCAAATTTCTTGGCATAGTAGCTTATTTTTAAATCACCATATTTCATGATAGCCGTCATGAGTGATGATAGTCATCACTCAATTTGATCTTGGATCTTATCTGGATTTTGAAAGTAAATTATTTAGTTTCTCTAATTATTTAGAGAAATCTAGATAATGAGTATATATCCCCCACCCCCTTTATTTTGTGCTCCTGCTTCAGTTTTCTCCTATAGAAATATTCTGAGTAAAGAGTCATAAATTACCTCTATTTACATTGCAGGTCAATACTTCCACACTTATTGCTCCTGAGTGTCCTGGTACTGAGAACAAGACATTGCTGTCTCTTTTTTTGAGAATGCTGAAAAGTCTAAATAACTTTTTCAGCATCATTCCAGAAATTACATTAACAAAGACATGAACTCATGTGTTCAATTTTCACATCAGTAGTTTTCCATTACCTACACCATTGACTTGTATTAATTCAATTTTGTTTTCAAGAATCTACAGTATTATAAGTATTATTTTAGACAATATTAATACAGTAATAAAATCACCACAGTAGCTATGTTTTATGGGCATTTGGACTCAAATTCTTGGAAGAGAAATTGGGAGAAGAGACAGAGTCAGGGTATGTATGACATTCCTTATTAGCCAAGTAAATTTACCACTGGGATGTAATCAAAAGAAGTCAGGAGAAGTTTTTTTGTTAATTGTTTTGTTTTACATTTAGGCAGTCTGACTCTTGAGGAATAATTTAAGAGTAGTGAAGACACTAAATGACACATATGAAGAGGTAGATAATTAAGGTGATTTAACAAGAGAATGTGGATTAAGGGAACTACATCTTTTCCCCCAATATGGTTTGAATGCAAGGTATGATTTCTGGAGAGAAGGAAAATACAAATATCAACTATGTCCATGAAAGCTGTACAAAATTTATTAGACTTCATTATGAAATCTTTCATTTGTCATTGCTATTAGTGTCTCTATATGAAAGGTACTTGCATGTGTGTGTCTTTGCCTTCACCTGGGCATGTAGATATCCATAGGCAGTAGACATAAACAACATATTTTTAAGTGAGTCCAGGCTATTATATCTGCAATGATAGGAAGATTTTATTCTAAGATTAATAATTTGAGAAGTTGAAGTAATGGGTTTTTCCTGAAAACTTCAATTCAGAGATTATCTTTCTTAAAGTTTATGGAAATACATGTACAGGTGTCCATACTTTGCTTTTCTATATTCACCATATTTGTAAGATATATTGGATTTCATGACATACAGCTAGTTCTTTCTCATTCTTTGGACTGGACCTTATCATTTACCTATACCAGGATGAACACTTATCAATCTTGAAGCTTTCATGAGGTATCATTTCAGACATTTGTTAATAGCAATATTTATGAGAGATTATGATTAGAGAGTTAGATTAACAAATAACATAATTTCTTTAGGAAAGACATTTATTAGCATGAGAGGAAAAATAATTCTTGGCTAGGGATTATTTTTCTGTAAAAGCATAAACAATGAATGATGTAAGTTGTGCTGGCCAAGAAGGAAAATTTGAAAATATCATGTAGGTATTCTTTAACAAAGAAGGAATATATTTTCAAGAAATTTATATTCATGTAATTCATAATAATAATGATAATAATTTAGTATGCTATGTATATAATACAGATATACTATGAGAATTTGGATAAATTGGAGGGTTTTTGCTTTATCTTTCTTAAGGGGGGCTCAAAGTTAGATCAGCAAATTAATTGCAAATTTACATCTGTAAAAGCCACTCATAGCAGGTATGTCATAATAGGCAGAAGGATGATTTCACTGGTCTGCTACAATTCTAATTTTATTTGGTGAAGTTTTGAAACATTTCTAACTATGTCAAATTCTATCATTACCCAAAATATGTGGGAATATAGGATCCATGAAGGGACTGTATGAGAAACCAGAAAATATTGGATGATCTTCAATTATCAATAATTTGTGCAAATCTAGTCATGAGTTTAGGTTGCTTAATCATTATAGTCTTAAAGTTTTCTGGGCACTTTCCAAATTAAAAAGTACAAATGGAATAGAGAAAAAAAATGACAAGCTATCAGAGTGTTCATATACTTACACACTGAGAACTGGACATTTACGGAATAAATTCCTGAACATAAAATTCCTTGGAACAATAAACTTTATAAAGGGTTCTTATGAATGATTTTTAGAAAATTAAAAATAATCTCTATAGAGATTGTACCAATTTAAACAATGACTAAATATATATTTTTTGAACTCTTAACAACATAGGTTATTATCAAACATTTTAAACCTTGACATCTGATACATGAAAAGTGTTTTTCCTTATAATGTGCATTCAAACAAAGCATGAAATTTTTTCTCATGATATTTGTATCTCTTTTCTGTGAAATACATTTGTATCCTTTGCATATTTTGTATTTCTGATTTGTGTCCATTTTACCTTATTTAATTTAAAACCCAATGAATAAATATTTAAGTAATTTTGTTTAAGGATTTTAGTTCTCAGAATTCCCAAGGGACTTTTCCATAAGAAATAATCATTTTTTTAGTAATAGTGACTTGAGCTGACAAATGGAATGTTATTACTAGTGATTGCTGATCTATTTGGAGTGAGTTTGATGCTGGCTTTGAGTGAGGAAGCCATAATAAATCAGCTCTTCTGGTCTTTTATAGGGCCTTCTTCTAAATATTGGTTTGCAACATTTGGGTCATCTCTAACTTTTTCCCTCTTGGGTGGAGTGGTGTGCTGCTGCTGTTAATGGAATAGTCTCTGCTATCCTGTGGGAAGTTCTCCCAATTTCAATATTATACTCATTCTATTCTTAATGGCCTCATTCTGGGGTTCAGTTAGCAATCACATTTGCCTTTACTATGAAACTGCATCCTTACATTTATACTGTACTCAAAATACTGGTCAAATCTTGGCATCTATATCTACAATGTCTATGAATAATTTTAAAAATTGTTCAGAGCTCAATCCAGAAAATCAGCAACTATTGTTTAGGTTACTACATACACTGGCCATCATAGCTAGAAGTCACTAAAGAAAGAGTATTAGACAAAATTCTTGGAGGATTTCACTTACACAATCATTAAAATGATACTCTGAAAAAGCTTTTGAAAATAAAATTTATTTTAAAAAATCAAACTGAAAATGAAAAGTAAGATTGAAGATGGGGAAGCATTGGATTCCTCTAGGTTCTTGGTTACGTTGCATAAATGAATTTAAGAACACGCCAGTTAGACAAGTAAAAATAATTACTTGGGAAATGGGGGAAAGAAGAGAACTTGATGATAAATGGGAAAAAGATGGAAATATACATGGAGATTTGGTGTGGACTCCTCCCCGGCAGAGAGGGCAAGCTCTGCCTCCTGTTTTTACCTTTCTTTTTTTATACAAAGCAAATTAGTTAACTGTTTATTACATTGAGTTGCTTTCTTAAAATAAATATAATCACATAACAACAAACATAGTGAGAAATAAAGCACATGGGGAAAGCATGGTGACAGAAAAACTCACGCCTGACAGTTGAATCATATAGCCTTTATGTAGATATTTACTGTGCAGAGAGCAGCTATGGCAAAATTGCAACAAACTATATTTTTCTTGAAGGGTCTGAGGAAACAAGTAAAACCTCTAATCTGTGTTAGCATTTTGTACCATTCTTTCCCCTTCTTTATGCACAGAACTCCCCTTTTCACCTATCTAAAATTATGTAACTTCTCGGTCTATTAAACTTTATTTTCTTCTGAAGTTCAAGAAAGAGCCAAGTAACACTAAGAAAATATTTATAATTAACCCTAATCATGTATGCTAATTACTTTAACTTAAAATAACTTATTAAATTATAGTTAGCAACCAATGAAATTAACTTCATTTATTTGAGAGGGCTGATCTACATTTCCTTCTTTAGCTTAATTTCATTAAACATGGCCTTAAAATTTTTATCCCCCTAAAGACTAATACATATAATGTTAATTTATTTACTTAGTATTCTATAAATCAGGGAGATAACACCCAAGCTAAAAAAAAATTGAAACCGTTATAATTTATGAAAGGAATATTCTTTTTCCTTCCCTTACAATAAGCTAAAACTAAAAAATATAACATTTTAGAACTGAATAATCTTAAAAGTGTACTGACTGCTAGGTTTGGAATATATTACAATTGTTTAATTTGTTTCAATTATACCTAAGAAAAAATATTTACATAACTTTCAAGGATTTTTCCTTTACTTACTGAAATTTGGTAATATAATTATTAAGCACCCTTATTTTCAGGCTGATAAAAGGTTCACATTGGGGAATTATAGGATAAACTATGATTTTTAATTCCCCAGCCTAGAAGATAGAGTTTTAATCTGTCACACCTAGCCACTCCCTCAGAGCTCTTGCAAAGAGAAGGCCGTGGAGGTAGGTCAAAGAGTTTAGTAAAATCTTTTTCCCTTTTCCAATACTTCCTGTGTTCAGATTTCTATAAGACCTTTTCATCCTGTTCAGCCTAATTTGAGCTCCAGGAATACTTATTCACATGTATAACTGTATATTTGATTTTACACTCTAAACAGAACTTTTTAAAGCATTTTTATTTGTTAACTTGATATTGCCACTCCGATGCATGAAGCTATACACTGACTAAATACACAAATGTGAATAGAGTTGGAAAGAGAAACACAACCTAATAAAGTTACTTAAAACTTTCATTCTTTTGCAAAATAAGTTTAACTGTAAAATAACATTTGAAAGATTTCTTTGAAGGCTATTTCTAGTTAATCTAATTTGCACTGTGACCATGCAGTTTTGCATGAGAATTTTGTTTCCTTTAATTATTGGCTTATAAACAAAAGTTCCCAATAAAGCTTAGTTTATTTTCCATTTTGACTCTGGCAGACCTTGGATGAGCAAGACTAATTCCAGTATACACTCACTTAGGTCATTGAAGCCTCAGGGAAACTGGTTTTTCTCATGAATTGCTGCTTTTACGAACTTCCATACTAGGGGCAGGAGGAGATAACAGGACTCTGTAGGTCTCTGGGCAGGAAAATTGGACATTCAAAGCCGAGGGCTGAGAATTCCACCAGGCAGTAATTTAGTCTGCACTTGGAGCCAGAAGAGAAAGCAGGGTCATTAATTCCAGTGCAAGGAAAGGAGACCAGGGTGTCTCAAGTTTGCTGTCACCTGAGACATAGGGGGTAGAATCTGTTATGAAATAACTATAAGCAAAAGCAAGGGGTGACGCTAGACTGAAGTAACCATAAAGGAAGGCAAACTCAGTTTATAATTACCATAAAAATAGCTGAAGTTGAAGGGCTAGGCAAAATAACCATAATCAAAGGTAACTTTAGTTTAAGATCACCATTACAATAGCTCAAGTCTGGGGCACATCCACCCAGTTAAAATATTTTTCAGATGTTATCCTTTTGATGTTTTATAGTGATCTTATCTCTTAGTTACGGTTCTAGCAAGTTTTCACTTAAAAACATTTTAAGCATTTTCATTAAGCAACTAAAACAATTTTTAGTAACAACTTTGCTAAGTTTTCCTTTTTACACAGTTGAATTAATTCCACTTGTGATTTCTTTATACATCAAATTTAATTGCAAGATGATGTTGACATTTAAGGAATCATTATTATATTACCTTTCAGCGTTACTCAATTGGTAACAGGCAAACCCCAAATCTTATTTACCAAGCAAGTTTAGTTAGACCACTAAAAAGAATATATTGGGAGATGTAGGAAAGAACAGAGCTTGTTAAGAAATGGGAGAGAAGGACAGAAATACACACCGAGACTTGGTGTAGGCTCCTTCAGGCAGAAATAATGCTCTCTGCCTCCTGTGGTTACCTTTTAAACTGTTAATTATTCCTACCCCTTCCTAATGAAAAGGAGAGATGGGCACCAACTCTTTTTGGTTTCCCCACCAATGGTGGGACCAATGGTGGGGTCTGTTTGGAATATCCGGGACCAAGGGGAGATCCTGGAAAGAGAAACTAGGGCCTCAAGATTACACTGAAGGACCTAGCAAATTCTTGCAGTCATGTTTTCTGCCAGCCATGTTGTGGCTCTTCTTTTCCTCCATTACCCTGTACTAGCCTGACTCAGGAAGAGGTACTGATAAAATAATATGTTCCATAGTCTAATATTCTGTTTTGTTTATGTTATAGTACTCAAAATAATACAGGGCTGGAGCAGAGAAGATCAACTGTATTCATCTTTTTTACAAAGTTGAGGGACCAACACCTATATTAGTTGCAAAAGCTTTACTTGTAGGAGGCATAACTTTAAAAAATGAGATACTAAAGTGTACAACCATAAAATTAGTAGGATGAATTTAGTAAGATTATAAGATATAAGGTCTGTATACATATTACTTGTAATTGTATACACTGGAAATTCTTAATTGGAAAATGAAATGTGTGATTTTTCCATTGAATGTAAAAACATAACACAGAAAATATTTTAGTGCTCAATGAAATAATTTTAAAAACTCAATGATTCTGTACAGCAAATTACTCAATACTCTTAAGATAATGAAGGCAAATCCCAAAGAAATTAAATATCTCACTATTCATGCATCAGTTTTCCATAAATTCTTCTGTAGATTTAAAACAGCATCACCAGATTTTAGGAATTTGATGCTATCTTCTGGCTTCTTACCAGAATGGTGACGAATCCTCCTTCAGCTCAGTAAACTCATAAGCAATGTGAACAGGGTGGCAATCCAGCACAGGTGCATGGTTCAAGATAACTACCTGAGCAATGAAGACACTTGCTTCTATTGTTGCGTTATTTTTGCTGTCACCAGCCACATTGTCATGACAAACATCTTTTACAAAAAATATCTTGACATTGAAGCTCACATAGTCCCCAGGAAGAGCTTCACTAAAGCTTCATGATGCATTTCAACAGATTTTCCTTCTGCTATAATGCTGACTGGAGAAAAAGTGACCACCATGCCCAGTTTGAGAACATCAGTCTCCACTTGGACCACAGGGACAGTAGCAATACCACCAATTTTGTAGACCCTAAAGAGGCAGATGGAAGGGTATGTCACTTGGACAAGTAGGTGGCAGGCTACAATCCAGAGCTTTAAGCAGCATAGTTCCACTGGCATTGCCATCCTTATGAGTGACTTTCTATACCTTGAACTGGCATATTAGCTCTTGGCTCCAGCATGTTGTATTCAAACAGAAATTGGCACAAATGCTACTGTGTCAGAGTTGTAGGCAATTTTCTTATTGTTGGTGCTGACTTGCTTAACATTTTCTTATATCTCTTCTGGCCAGAGGGTGGCTCAGTGGAATCCTTTTTGTTAACACCAACAATTAGTTGTTTCACACCCAGAGCGTAAGCCAAAAGGGCAATTCTCCTGGGTCAGCCCGTTCTTGGAGATGCCAGCTTGAAGCTCACCAACACCAGCAGCAACAATCAGGACAGTGCAATCAGCCTGAGATGTGCCTGTGAGCATGTTTTTTAGTAATTTTTCTGTGTCCTGGGGCATCAATGATGGTCACGTAGTATTTGCTGTTCTTAAATTTCCACAAGAAGCTGTCAGTGGTGATAACACACTTACATTCAGCTTTTAGTATAACCAAGATCCAGGCATACTTAAAAGGGTCCCTTTCCCATCTCAGCAGACTCCTTCTCAAATTTTCGATCATTCTTTTGTCAGTTCTACCACATTTGTAGATCAGGTGGCCAGTAGTGGTGGATTTGCTGGAATCATCGTGTCCAACGATGATAATGTTAATGTGAGTGTTTTCCTTTTCCATTTTAGCTTTAAGATAAAGCAGTGGTTTTCAGGACACCTGTGTTCTGTTGGCAAACCCTTTGCAAAAATGGACCTTTAAGGTTTTAATGGCAAAAGTTATTTTAGTTTGCTTTCATTCCTTTATTAGCTACCTTAGATTTAACTGAACTATTTATGATTTTGTTATACCCTGTAACTATATATTTACCCCAGCTAGCTTAGCTTTTGTCAGATATTATAATCCTTTTTTTATCTTAGTTTCCTTACTTGCTATCTTCTGTTGATTAGACTTTTATGACTCTACTAAACCTGTAACCATGTTCATTGCCCCAGCAGTATTTTGTCAGTTCTTAACGGCCCCTTTGTTTAGAATAGTTCAATTCCTTTACTTGTTATTTTATGCTTGTTAAGCAATTTATAACCCTGTTATAACCTGTAACCCAATGCTTACATCTGCTGGTTTTTGTCAATCCTTAAGAGCAACTTCTTGAGCTTCTTGGGTCTGTGATTACACACTTCCAATCAAACAATGTTTCCAGGTTTCACTATCTCTACCTCCCTTCTTTTTGATGTGGGCTATGGGTGGGAGGCTCTTTGTCTCTTCAGAGACAACCTAAGCTGTCTGTGATTTGTGGGTGAGAGATGATAAGAGGCTACAATCTTAGCCTTGGTGACCATGGCAATGACTCCAGTCCCAGGAAACAGTTTAACAATCCAAGGTCTATAAACTTTAAGTATTCAGGGGAAATGCAAACTAAATATGCTAAAAGCTTATCTAGAATGTCTGAAGTCCAAGCTAAAAGCTTACTTAAGATATGAAAGATATATATGCTAATTCAAGCCTAATGAGAACTGAAACAAAAGGACCATTTAACCTTTCCTCTCTGTATAAAAGAAACTCAAAAGTCCTGTTCGGGCCTTGGCTTTGCAACAGGAAACTCCAGAGTCCAGCCGGCCATCAATAAACCATTTTTCCTTCTCAAAATCATTCCTGACTCTCTATACGCAAATAATTGAACCTCTCTCAAATTCTACAACAGTTTGAATCTCATAAAGTCCTCAGTTTCTTCAATTCAGAGAAATGGTTCTGAGCTTGGCCTTTTTCTTACACAGCACTCCGTAATAAAACTCTTTCTTTCTTTGAAACCCAGGTGTCCCAATGTGGGCATTGTGCTGCATACTTTCTTAGGCAAACATTCTTTTTTATGCTGTAGAAGAGGAAAAGCCTCAAGAGTGTGGCTTTCCTCTGTGGGGATGGATTACAAGACATCTAGGGAAGGGATCAGCAGAAGTAGCTGAGTAGAGTGATGAGAAATCTCTATACCTTGACAGAACTGTGGGAGACACAGTGGTGCCCATTTATCAAAACATTAACCTTATGATTTTCACCTTCCACTATAGATAAATGTTTTTATAGAAACAAAAAACAAAAAATCTATAATAAATATTGACTATTGGATGTTATGCTTGCTTTTCATAATGTTGATAATAATTAGTATTCTGGAGGCTACTTTGTGTCTGGGCTTTCGTACATGAGAAAAATATTGAAGATAATGGGACACAGCTTTCATGCTTTAGAAGGAAATTTCTTATAGGGAGAGGGTTTTGAGTCTGGAATGAACCTTAAACTATGGATTGATATTGGCATTATCAGTACTAATTTTTTTATTTTAATAGAGGTAGGTATATACTTTCATGCTCATTAACATAATTATTGTGAGGTTAATGAACACCCTTCCCCCCTCCTCCTTCTTGTTTGGCAAATAGAGGGAAGTGATAGGTTTCCTGGATAGCCACATTGATAAAAGTGGTGCTGTGTAAGTTTAGTAACTTTTTAACAGGACAATTCTATGAAATTAAGAGGGAAAAAAAATAGCAAAATCCTAAGCAGGTTTTGTAAGCCAGCAATTAAAAATATATTAAAAAACTGAATCCACATAATTCTTGTGTAAACTGTGGAAGAATTTAAATGGGGTGTTAATTTTACAATGTTTTCAGTTTTAGTCACATTTTACTTTAATCAGAATTTTTATCAGGCTGTTAAAAGAACCTTTCAGTTTTGAATCAGTAGCTTACACCTGAACTTTGAGTCCAAGTATACTCTTGAAAAGTACTGAAATCTATAAGTGTTAATTGTCTGTTTAACCTGCTAAATTTGTGCTTAACAACAGTTACACTGCTGGAGTATTCCTAACTGGTTGTTAATAAAAGTGTTTCTAAAAATGAGCTTGCATATTACATGCTACATGGATTCCAGAGGAGATCTTAAAAGCAGTAAAAATCACAAAGATGTGATTTTTCTCATCTTCACAAAGATGTGAAATGATGGAGAGTTTAGGAACAGCCATACTGTAGTGGAGAAATTCGGGTATGCGCGGTTTCGAAGGCCAGGACACGAGAATACCGAGAAGGAAGTTGGTTTATTTTGACCGGCCGGGCTCGGCGGACTCTTGTTCTAATAAAAACCAAGCCCCGAACAGCCTTTTCCAGACCCTTTTATACAGAGGATATAGGATTAGGAAGACTAACAGTGATGGTAAACAGACCTTTGGTTAGGTTCTTCAGTGTTTGATCTTAGTATCAGATAGGTTATTTCCTCCAGGTGAGTTACATATTCTCCACATCCAAGCCAGTTTGGATTAGCATAGCTCCACATTGTCTGGAGGCAGCCCTGAATACACACTCAGTCTCACAACCCTTCTGAACATTCAAAGACTGTAGGGCCTATATTACTTATCTGGCCATCTTGGAGACTAGGTACTCTTGGAAATAATTTTGATTTAATGCACAGGCTATATCATATTTCCCCCTTTGAGGCCAAGCTTAAGTTATTAGGCTTTGGCACCACTATTGTCTGAGTCCCTCTGGACTGGCTGATATGTATATAGAGCCATGAGATGGACAGCTGTTTGCCTTTTTACTACACCATTTATTAGGGTGCGCATTCTGCTTATGATGAAAGGAAGGAGGCATGGAAGGATGGTGCATGCTCCTATGAAGAGGGCAACTATTCCCAATAGAAGCTTGAAATTGTTTACTATTGACTGCCAGCTTCCAAAGGGGTTATTTATATTCCAACCATTCCAGGTTTGCACTGGGACATGAGCATTTTTTACTATATTGCTTGTAATTTCATCAATAACCTTTCCAGTGTTATCTAATTCAAGGCAGCAGTTAGAGAGATTGAATTTTCCACAAATTCCCCCTTCAGCTGCCAAGAGATAGTCTAGGGCAAGACGGTTTTGATAGATGGCATTCCTGAATTTAGTTTGCTCTTGGGCTAGTAAGTTCAGTGCATGGGCAGTTTCATTAGTTATTATTTCTACCACCGCTTGTAGGCGGATGATTCGGTTTAGCATATAGATAGGGGTTCGGTAACCCCACATGCCATCCTCTGCCCAAGTTGCTGGCCCATAGTATTGGATTATACGCTCAGGGGGCCATTCTTCACCTCCCCAGGTAATGACAGCCCTTTTTTCCCTTATGTTTTGATACACTGGCTGGCTTAGCTCTTTCCCTTCTGTTAGGGGAATGAGGAAGAAGGAGGGTTTTATTGTACCAAGCATACAAGTTCCACACCAGTTTCGTGGCAGTTCTCGGAATGCAACTTTCCCACAAATCCAGTACAAACCATTTGGGGCAGTAAAGGGGCCCTTTGCAGTGGAGTTCCACACTGTGATTTAATTGGGGAAAGTACGATTTATGAGAACGAGGTCTGATTCGTTCCATGTTCCCCAAGGTTCTGTTGAATTTGTGGTATAATTTTGGAATTTTCCCCCTGTACATGTTAGATTTCCAACAGCTATAGAGGAGCGTAGGCAGGCCCTTGAAGCATAATATTTTCCTATGACAGAAGTTTGTAAGGGCCACGTACTATCTCGGGGGACAGCTGGGAGGCCAGTTGTATTATATGGTTGGCTGTAATTGTATTCCCTGGTTTCCCATGGCCATTGGTCTCCCATATTAGTACCGCCACATACGTAGCATGAGGAAACATTTAAGGCTGCGCCCACCACTTCAGCCAGGCTTATAAAGAGGTTTGTTGCTGCTTGTGGGATGGAAAAGGGCTTTTCCATTTCTTCATAAAAGGAGTGGAACACAGAATGAGCTTTACTTGTGAGTGGGTATTCTCCATACCCAACCCAGATGTAGGCTCCTGGGTCTATTCCTTTACCATCAATGCGGAGGCCCATTTGGACTCCCTGAGTGTGCCAGGATTCAGGTTTAAGGATGGTGAAATTTAAAGGGTTACATTGACCACGTGGACAGTTAGCCGGGGCCATACCCTTGGTGAGGATAGCTGTCTGTTTAGCTATGTTTGTTTTCCAGGTGGCCCAGGTGACACAAGACCAGTAGGGGCAGTAGTATGCACCTATGTATCTGCACCAAAAACTCCCCCTTCGGGCTGCACTTCCCATCTGTGGAGCGCACATGTACTTATTGCTATGAGTATACGTCCGCTCCCAGCTGAGCCCTCCACAATCTGTGTTCCATGGTGTCCCAGAGTCTATAACCTGACATGCGTCAAATAGGAGGGACACTTCTTCGTTCTGGCTCATGACTGGGGTGGAGGAAAGCAGCTCCCCGTTTCGATTAAGCACTCTTATTTCCCATTTACGGGAGACTGTTGGGGGTCTAGGATCATAGCAGGTTATTTGGCCAGATGCATTACAGACACTATAGGAGGTTCCCTAAAACTGACAGGTGGTTACCTGGCCCTTGCAGGTGTAATGACTATGATATATTAATGTGGTGTTGACATGGGCCCCTGTACGCACCTTTTGAATACATGGCTCACATTCTGTGGTGTCGACCAGGAACCAGGGGAGGTTTAGGGCTAGAAGTAGGAAAAATAGGCAAAGGGGCATTGCAACAGATTAAACTGGATTCCTAATCTTCGGCTGTGCATAGACCAATCAGCTTCCGGGTGTGATTGGAGCAGAGCTCGGTGTTCCCTCCTCAATCTTCGGCCGTGCGTAGACCAGTCAGCTTCCGGGGTGTGACTGGAGCAGGGCTCGGCGTTCCCCTTTTTTGCAGGATGAGTTTGGTTGGGCTGTGGGTATCTGGAACACAGGTCCAGGACTCTGGGGCAGCTCGCTTGACTCGGCTATGGTGTATCCACGGGATGATTTCAGCCACCTTAACTGCAGTGGGGGTGGATAAAATGACAAGATAGGGCCCTCGCCATCGAGGAGTTAGTGGAGCTGACTTCCAGTCCCTGACCCAGACTACATCTCCTGGCTTGTACAGGTGTACAGAGCTGCTTAAGCTAATGGGGGCCCTTTCTTGGACCCAGCGATGCAGGTTATGTAGGGTTTTTTCTAAGCTTATCATCTGCTGAGCTATTGATAAGTTCCCTCTTTCTCTAAGATCCCCCTCTATATTTCTGATTAAGGGAGGAGGCCTCCCAAAGAGGATTTCATAAGGAGTTAGGCTTAGTTTTTGGCTTGGGCTGGCTCGAATTTGGAGGAGAGCACTTGGAAGTATTTGCACCCATGTTAGCCCAGTTTTTTGGCAAATCTTGGCAATATAAGTCTTTATTGTACGATTCATTTGCTCTACCTTTCCTGAGCTCTGAGGATGGTAAGCGGTGTGCAGTTTCCATTGGATGCGCAGTGCCTTTGCAATCTTTTGAGTGATTTCAGAGACAAAGGCTGGTCCCTTGTCAGAGCCAATTGAGAGTGGTAGCCCATAGCAAGGGATAATTTCCCTGAGGAGAACCTTGGCTACTTCTTCAGCCTTTTCTGTTCGAGTGGGGAAGGCTTCCACCCAGCCAGAAAATGTGCAAACAAGGACTAGGAGATATTTATAGCCTCCAGATCGTGGCATTTCAGTGAAATCAACTACTAGATCTTCGAGGGGCATACTACCAATTCTCTGGACCCTTGGGGCTGTTGTGGGCCCCTGGTGAGGGTTATTCTTTGCACATGTCACACATCTTTGGCATACAGCATGGGTGATAGTGACTAGTCTTGGGATGTAAAAGAATCTTTCTAATACTTCCTTAAGATGAGTTTTTCCCAAGTGTGTGTTCTCGTGGTAGTCTTGAACTACGGCTGCTGCTAATATTGTAGCACAACTATTCTGTGATCAGGCAATGTCCACCATCCATTTTCCCCTTGTGTCCCGCCCTCAGAGAGTATTCACTCTCTCTCAGCTTGAGGATATTGTGGCTCTCGGTGACTCAGGCTGCGGGGCAAGAACAGGCAGTGTATGCTGGATGTTCTGATAATTAAGAGGTTGAGGAATGAGAGCAGTGGCCAGGTTTTCAGATAGGGATCCCTCCCGTGCCATTCTTTTTGCTTCAGCGTCTGCCCTCCGATTTCCCTGGGCAGTGGGGCTGTGGCTTGTCTGGTGTCCCTTACAGTACATTACAGCTACTTTGGCAGGCTCCCAAACTGCATCTAGTAGCTCCAGAATCTGTGTGCTGTATTTAATGCTCTTGCCTCCCGAGTTAATGAGTCCCTTTTGTTTATATAAGGCTCCATGCTCATGCAGGGTAAGAAAGGCATATTTGGAGTCTGTGTAGATGTTAACCTTGGCTCCTGCTGCAAGTTGCAAGGCTCGGGTGAGGGCAATGAGTTCAGCTTTTTGTGCTGATGTGTTATTTGGGAGGCGCTGTGCCTCTACTGTGGTCTCAGATGTTACTACAGCATATCCTGCTCGTTGATTGCTGCCCTGCATAAAGCTACTCCCATCTGTAAAAAACTCCATGTCAGGATTTGCCAATGGCTGGTCCTGAAGGTCTGGCCGGCTGGAATATACTTCTTGCAATGTTTCCAGGCAGTTATGGGCTGGAACCCCTGGCTCTACGGGTAGCAGGGTGGCTGGATTTAGGGTTTTTACAAGTTCCAGCTGGATGGATGGGTTTTCACATAATAGGGTCTGATATTTAACCAGGCGGCTGTTAGTAAGCCAATGTGTTCCTTTGGCTTCTAAGATTGTGACTACTACATGTGGAACCCGGACAATAATAGGCTGCCCAAGAGTCAATTTTATAGCTTCTACTGTAAGCATGGCTGCAGCCACTACAGCTTGCAAAGATGAAGGCCATCCCTGGGCTACAGTGTCCAGTTGTTTAGATAAATATGCTACAGGTCTTTGCCAGGAACCGAGGTATTGAGTGAGTACTCCTACTGCTATGCTTTGGCAGTTGTGAACTTAGAGGTAGAACGGCTTACTGAGGTCTGGAAGTCCGAGACTCGGTGCTTCCATTAGAGCTTGTTTGAGAGCAGTGAAAGCATTTTTCTGTGGGCTTTCCCAGAGCAGGGGATCCCTATCTCCCCCCTTTGTGGCTGCATATAAAGGGCGCATGAGAACCCCAAAATTGGGGATCCAATTGCGGCAGAATCCAGCTGCCCCAAGGAACTCTCGCAGCTTCCGGCGAGAATTGGGCTCAGGCAGACTACAGATTGCTTCCTTTCTTTCAACTCCTAATTCACGGCGCCCCTGTGTTATTTTGTAACCTAGGTATTTGACCTGAGGTAGGCAGATTTGGGCTTTTTTCTTAGACACCCGATAGCCCTTCTGCTGTAGATGTTTTAAAAGAGCATGGGTTTCACCAGCACAGTCCTGATAGGTGGAACTTCCGAGAATGAGGTCATCTACATACTGGAGAAGAAAACAGTTATGGCTTTCTGCCTTAAAGGATTTGAGATCACTGGCCAGGGCTTGTCCAAAAATAGTGGGTGCATTTTTAAATCCCTGAGGCAATCGAGTCCATGTCAGCTGCTGCTTTTCACCTGAATTTGGATTTTCCCATGTAAAGGCAAAAATCGGCTGACTCCTTGGTGCTACCCTAATGCAGAAGAAAGCATCCTTAAGATCTAGGCATGAAAAGTAGATTGCTGATGCGGGTATTAAGCTGAGCAGAGTATAAGGATTAGAAACTGCAGAATGAAGGGCTACTACTGCCAAATTAACTGCTCGTAAATCCTGGACTGGGCAGTAATCTCCATCAGGCTTTTTAACTGGGAAGAGAGGGGTGTTCCATGGAGACTGGCATGGCTTCAATATGCCCTCACTCACAATCTCTGAATATGTAGCTGGACCCTTTCTTCCGCTTCGCGTGGAACTGGTTACTGCCTTATGCTTACTGGACTGGCTGTAGGCTTTATTTCAATAATAATTGGAGGAATGTCATGTGCCATCCCCATCGGGTTCCCCTCTGCCCATACTTCAGGCACATCTTCAAAGGGGAGCTGTGTGGCCATGGATTGGCCAGTCTCACTGAGGCAAAATAGTCTCCATTCCTCCTGCAGAGGAAGGGTTAGCGCTACCTTCAGAGGGTCTTGTGGCCCCAAGGTCAGTGTGGATTGCCCTGTGGCACTAAAGGTAATTTGAGCCTGTAGCTTAGACAGCAGGTCTCGACCCAGGAGGGGGACTGGGCACTCCGGAAGATAGAGGAATTCTTGAGTGACTTCCCTTCCCCCAATGTTGCAGGTCCTGGCTTGAAGGAAAGGCCATTGGGCACTTTTGCCAGTTGTCCCTACGATAGTGGCTTGCCTTTTTGATAGAGGCCCAACTGGCTTGTTCATTACAGAATGTTGAGCCCCAGTGTCAACCATCATCTGTATGGTGTGGCCCCCAATTTGAACTCCGACCATAGGCTCCTCGGGGCCAAGGGAATAGGAGCCCGGTCTGTCCTAATAATCTCTATCAGAGTCCTCCATTCCTGCCAGCCCAATGATCTGATTTGCAGGTTTCTTCTCTGAACCTTTACGGTCCCAGCGTTTGGGTTGTGATACCCCACTGGCCTTTCTGGCTAATGCTTTGGCTGCAGAGGCCGGGTCAAGTGGCCAGCTAGGACACTCTCGCTTCCAATGTCCATCCTCCTTGCAGTATGCACACTGATTTCGCCCTAGACATGGGCCTTTCCCTTTCCTTGGGGCTGGGGCTTGCCAAGTTACCTTCCTTGTCACAGGAATGGACTTTTCCTCTATGGCTGCAGCCAGAAAATCTGCCTTTTTCCTCATCTTCCTAATTTCCTCCCTTTTTGTTTCTTCATCATGGTTGACATAAACCTTAGTAGCTACTTCCATGAGCTGAGAGATATTCATTCCAGCAAACCCATCTAATTTCTGCAGCTTTCTCCGAATGTCAGCCGGTGACTGGGTTACAAATGCTGCATTTACCATTGTTTGGCTCTCAGGAGCATCTGGGTTAAAGGGCGTGTATACACGGAACGCCTCACACAGTCTCTCATAGAAATGAGCAGGACTCTCATCTAGAGCCTATAGAATTTGACTGGTCTTTGCCATATTCACTGCCTTGCGGCTCCCCACCTTGAATCCTTCAACTAATGCCCTATGGGATGTCTCTAGTCGGTTGAGCCCTGTGGCGCTATTTGGATCCCACAGGGGGTCCTCCTCTGGGAACTGCAAGGGGGCATATTGATCACTGTCCAAAGTTCCCTCAGGTGGGTGCTCTCTAAGCCAGGTTAGTGCTCCCTGTGTGACCCGCATTCTCTCCTCAAAGTTCAATAAAGTCATTATAAGTTGTTTACAATCAGCCCAGGTGGGTCTGTGGGTCTGTATGATGGACTGGAAAAGGTCCGTCATGGCCTGAGGCTTCTCCGAAAATGGTGGGGTGTGGCTTTTCCAGTTAAAGAGATCTGTTGTCAGAAAGGGCTGATAGATAAAAGTCCGGCTTCCCCCCTGAACCTGGCCATCTGCATCGTAAAAGATTGGGGCGGCAGCCTTCTCCCTTGCTCCCTCTGCCCCCGGGGCTCCCTGTGGTTTGAGCTGTAATCTCTTAGCGTCTCATCCCTGACTGACCCACAGCGCTGCAGCGGCATTGCCAGGGGCAACTGGCTGTAAAAGCAGGTGGTCTGCATTTTTCCTTGCAGAAGGTGCCAAAGACCGCTGCAGAGACGGTAAAAACTGCTGTGGAGATGGTGTAGGACTCTCAGGTGCAAATGGCAATAAAGGCAACTGCGGGGATAGTATAGGTGCCCTCTCTGATGGTGACAAAAGCAGAGGCAGGGGTGGTGACTAAAGCAGCGGCGGGGATGGTGCGGACATTGCTCTTTCCTGTGCAGATGACAACTGTGGGTCACCGCTTAGGGAGACTAGCTCATTTTCATTCCTTAGTACCACCGGGGCGGGAGTCATCGCATAAGGCGGTGGAAATTCAAATTCATCTGGCCCTTCCAAAATGGGCAGATTAGCACTGGACTTGGGACGCACTTTCTCTGTGCCTTTTGCACGGTGATTGGTCTGGTCCCTGGGATGGCACTCCTCGGTTTCTGTATTAAGCAAATTCTAGCTTCCTTAGCCATGCACTTCCTTAACCAAGGCGGGTTTTGGCTCACAGCGTTTTCCCAAGCATCAATGTAGGGGAATTGGTCTGGATGCCCTGGATTTCCAGTCACTGCGTCGTGGACTTTACAGATGATCCAGGGATCCAAAGTGCCCTCCTGGGGCCAGCCCATGCCAAAAGTTGGCCATTCTAACTCACAAAGCATCCTAAGCTTTCCTGGCTGAAACCTTATGCCATACATCTCTCCCTGGAATGCACGGGGGAAGTTTTCTAGCATACATCCTAACAGGGTTTTACTGTGTGTGTTTCCCATTTCCACCCTGTGCCGACGGTGTACAACAGTCACTCAAGCCTTTCGCTTCGTCCATCTACGGCCACGTCCCTCGCGGGAACTTTCAGGCCCCCTTAACCTTAGCAGATCGGTATAAGCCCCCGATATGGAAGAGGGTCCCTTTGCAGGGACCCCCCAGACCGCCCTTGATCGTATGAGGTCGCCACGGAACCGCGGATCGGGACTCCGCACTCGCGCCGCAGAAGCAATTTTCTGCGTCTCACTCAGTCGCCACAAGCACACGCACACAGCCACCCCCCTTTGCTTTCCTCGGACCTGGAGAGGAGACGGCTTCCTCCTGTATTCTCAGGAGTACTAGGGCCTCCTCTTTGAGAGTTGATCAGACTCCCTCCTAATTTCAGAATTAGGCCTTCCCTGCACTAGGCCCCTGGGGTCTTACCAATCCGACGTGTGGAGCTCCTTGCTTCGTTCTCAGGGTCTCTCAAACCTCCCAGTGTCCACGGCTCCTCCAAAAGGGCTCCATTGAAAACCGCAACCTCTTTCTGGACTCAAATGGGGTGTCCAGGGGCGCCCAGGGCTGGGCTTCACCGGGGCCCTCCCGGCCTCCCTGGAGACGTCCGATAGGGGCAAACAACTGTTGCTGCCTCTGACCTTCTCAGCGCGTCCCGGCGGAGTCACCAGAAATGTAGTGGAGAAATTCGGGTATGCGCGGTTTCGAAGGCCAGGACACGAGAATACCAAGAAGGAAGTTGGTTTATTTCGACCGGCCGGGCTCGGCGGACTCTTGTCCTAATAAAAACCGAGCCCCGAACAGCCTTTTCCAGACCCTTTTATACAGAGGATATAGGATTAGGAAGACTAACAGTGATGGTAAACAGACCTTTGGTTAGGTTCTTCAGTGTTTGATCTTAGTATCAGATAGGTTATTTCCTCCAGGTGAGTTACATATTCTCCACATCCAAGCCAGTTTGGATTAGCATAGCTCCACATTGTCTGGAGGCAGCCCTGAATACACACTCAATCTCACATCCCTTCTGAACATTCAAAGACTGTAGGGCCTATATTACTTATTTGGCCATCTTGGTGACTAGGTACTCTTGGAAATAATTTTGATTTAATGCACAGGCTATATCAATACCAAAGGAATAAGAATAATGAGACAATTAGGGAGTTTTATGTTTCTGTTGGTGTGTCTTAACTCTTTTTTGTGTTTGACTGTTCAGTATATATTATGATACCTCCAGATGGTAATGTTAAATTAACAAATGAAAATTCTTAAAACAGCTGTATTCAAATAGCCAAAAAATTAAATAAGCACTTATATTAGTAAGTGAATATGGATATTAATCAAATAAATGAGCATTTTATGTGATAACACTTTAAGATGATGAAAATTGTATTTTTTTGCCTAATAAAATGATTACAAATCTCTTTTTTTAAAATTGTTTTGTCCACTTAAAATGAATCGTTTTTTTCTTCTTCACACAACAAAATGAGGGACATGAGGCTTAAATGGATATAGAAAGAAGTAAAAGTTTTGTGAACACGGATTCATAGTCAATGCTAAGAAAACTTTGATGAGTTTGTTTAGGGGAATGTGTTTTATCCTAAGGTAAGATGGCTGGCTTTCATAAAATCAGGGTGTAAATATGTAAGACATGGTTGCATGAATAATGTTAATTGTAGAAGGTATTGTAGAAGGTAGCATTAAGGAAGGGAATGTGTTTTGTAAAGGTGCAATTTGTCATGAGATACAGTAACTGTATTCTATAGTTAAGGATAGTTATAAGAAGTTTGTAAAAACACTATTTAAACTGAATTATTAATGGTTAATTTCAGGAAGTCATTATTTAGTAGAAACTAAATTGACGTTGAAAAAAAAGGTAACTTCATAACAGAAAAACCTGTCAGAGGGTACCTCAATCTGTATATTAAAGTGGTGATAGGGGGAAGATATTCTTGATTCTATTGAGAAATAATGGAGAAAGTAGTTTTTCCTGTACTGCTAAGATAAAATATTTGCTAACTAATCTAATCATGATAAAGGTGTACAAGTGAAAAGTAAAGTAATAAAGCAATTAGGTTCACTTGATATAAATTGAATGAAAAGTGTTTAGAAACTTATAAAATCAATAAAAATTTTCTAACATTCTGTTAATCAAAGTTGTATAGGTAATATGTTCATATAAATACTTAAAATTGCATTAAAATTCCAGAATTTTAGCAATGTTTTCTGCATAATCCTAGATAAAACAGTTGTAGAATTTAAGAGAATTTCAATTATTTGCATATAGAAAGGCCAGGACTCAGGAATGATTTTGAGAAGGAAAAATGGTTTATTGATGGCAGGCCAGACTGGGGAGCTTCCTGTTGCAAACCGGAGCCCCAAGACTTTGGAGTTCCTTTTATACAGGGTGGGGAGTCAAATGGTGCTTTTATTAAAGAAAACTACTTTCTTTTTAGTTAAGTCTTTGCCTGAGTACCAGGTAGGTTTTGAATTAACATATCACCCACACCTCAGGTGAGCTTGAATTAGCATCTTGCCACATCCTGTCTGGATGCAACCTTGAATACACATTCAGTCTTACATCCTTTTTAAACATTCAAAGCCCATATCACTTAACTGGATTTCTAGATTCTAGGCACACTTGGATACAGAATTAGATGATTTTGAATTTATGCACAGGCTATATTATATTTCCCATTTGAGGCCAAGTCCAAGTTCCCTTAAGTTTTGTCATCACCACCATCAGAGTTTCCCTGGACTGACTGGTATGTATATAGAGTTTGCATTACTAAATTGCCTCCTGGGACTGGAGTCATTGCCATGGTCACCATGAGCAGGACTGCAGCCTCTTACTGTTCCACACGCACAAGTCAGGACAGCCAGTTTAGGTTAAAGTTATCTCTGAAGAGACAAAGAGCCTCCTACCCATAGCCCACTTCAAAACTACAATGTTGAGAAGCAGATGTTGTGCAAGTAATTGGGCTCCCATCTACCATATGAAGGGTCCCAAGTTTGATTTCTGGGGTCTCCTTGTTAAAAGTAAGCTGGCCCACGCAGCACAGAGAGGTTTTGACCTGTAGAATGCAGAAAGCTGGTGCAATAAGTTGATACAACAAAAAGGCACAGAGGAGAAACAGTGAGCAACACAACAAACCAGTGAGCTAAGGTGGTTCAGGTGATTGCGTGCCTCTCTCCCACATTGGAAGGTCAGGATCAGTTCCCAGTGCTTCATAAAGAGAAGATGAGAAGACAAGCAGACACAGAACAGCCCTCAGTGAGTGGACAAAGAGAGCAGACAGCAAGTACAAGCAGTCCAGGGGTGGGAGGATAAATAAATAAATATTTTTAAAAAGTATAATGTAATAATCATGGTTTTAATTATTTTAAAGTTATTATATGTTACAGAAACAACCTCTCTGCCTGGGAATCAAGGGATGGATGCCTTTGCTCACATTCATCTGGTTGCCCTGCCTCTGCTAAGGAAGCAGCCCTATGGCTACATAAACAGAGTGACCTTCAGAGCCTCCCAGGGGTGGTGCATAATATCACTTCTGCAGTATATCACTTCTGCAGTAATATCACTTCTGTAGGCAATAGTCACAAACATTGCTAGCTTATTGCTAGAAATTAGTACCCAGTTATGTCATTATCATTTTTTTCATATCTCAGTCAAAGCTTTCTTTAGTATCTCCATAGGCAAGTCAATCCAGCCTGCATTCATCTTCATGTGGAAAGAACAACAATGAATTTTGCAGACTTCTCAAGCTATATACATAGTCCAACCATCTGTTCTGGCCTGGTGGCAAAGGATCTGGACCCCTGGAAGAAACCTGTGGCTGTAACCTTATTTAATTATATTGATGCTGTTATGTTAAACAGTAATTCTCATTCAGAATTAAAAGAAGCAACAGAGATGATGGTGTCTTATCTTAAAAAACAGAGATGAGCAAATGATAGGGACAAACTGTAAGGTCCCTGCTGCTCTCTCCAATTCTTAAGTATTGTTAAAGTACATTATTTCCCACACCACAAACCCAAAGCAATTAATGGCCTGTATGAGATTATGGGGTACTGGAGACTCTTCATCCCTCATTTACCTCAGATATTAAACTATTCTATGTGTTAGTCAGCAAAAATTATGCATGGAAATAAGAGGACCCCAGTGAACTGTCATGGGACCTCCTCTGTTTGGGAAGAGATCTGGGTGATGCCTGCCAATAGCAACAGGTAACTTTCTATCATGTCTCTGACCACTACTCTACCAACCCCCTTGGGAATGTTGAGGCAGATGTCTTCCCAAAGATCTGGAGCCATAGAACTGAGACCTGAGAAGCAACAGAATAGCCCCACAGGAAAAGTGAACATCATGGCTACCAGACCCTGTGATGCCTAGTCCAGCAGTCCTAGCTGCCTGTCAATCATCAGCACCTTGTGGACATAACCCATGAGTGTCCGTCTTGCTCAGTCTGACAACTGCAACAATTACCTCACTGAATAGGACAGAGGGGCCTAGCATAGACTCAAGTAGCACAATAGCAAGTAGATTACATCAGTCCCCTCCCTCTCTCATAAGGGGCAATGTATAACTTCACTGCCACAGGTTAAACCCAGCCAGCTACAATTCAATACCTAGAAAATATAAGTGCCCTGTATGGGGTGTCAGGCAAATTCACAGTAACCAAGGGACTCCATTCACCAGTAACTTCATGTAGTCTTGGGCTATGGACCAGGATATGGTTTGGACTTTTTATGAAAAAGATGGTCTGTTTTTAAAAATTTATTTTTTATTTATTTTTAGAAGATACCTGGATTACCTAAAATGTTACATAAAAAAATGTAAGAGATTTCCATATGTCCCACTCCCCACAACTCCTACTTTTCCCCACACTAACAACTTCTTTCATTAGTGAGGGTCATTCATTGCAATTAATTAACATATGTTAGAACATTGCCATTAAGCATGAATTATAGTTTGCATTGTAGTTTACAGTCTCTCCTACTAAATTCTTTAGGTTATGGCAGTATAAATAATGGCCTGTATCTGTCATTGCAATATCGTTCAGGACAAATCAAAGTCCCAAAAATGCTCCAATATTACACCTCTTTTTCCCTCTCTTGGACTTCATCACCTCCAGCAGCCCTTGTCTCCACATCTTTGATATAATGTCTTCCATTGCTAGAATCACAATAAGTCTATAATAGAATACCAGTAAATCCACTATTTTCCGTATTTTATTCCCTCAATCCTAAGGATTCTGGGATGGTAATGTCTGCTACACCTCTAGTTGAGAGCAGGCTTTGAATCCTTATGACTGATGGAAGGGCTTCTCTTGTTTGTAGTTGTAGGCTTTCTCAGTTCCTTGGTGAGGTGGTTGCCCATCCTTACCTCTTTGATAGTTGTCCTGGGTGAGTACAATGAACTAGAGAGTAGGAGTTGCAACTCTGCTGAGACTCAGGGCCCAGCTGGCAAATAGGCAGTCCAGAAATACAAGTCCCTTGGATGTACAGCTATCATTCCAGCACAAACTAAAGGTTCCAATAAAAGAGACAGAAAAGGCATGTATAGAGAAATAACATCTCAGCCCAACTCTGTCACACTTAGCAGCACAAACTCCAAAGTAGAGCCCATTGACAAGGCACCAAACTACAGAGATATATGTCATGACTATATGACCTGAATGTCTCCAGAGTCCTCAGATGCCCCACTATTTGGGGTAGTATTTACTTTGTCTGTCTTTGAGATCCTGCTGAGAAGTGCATCTGTGTTGCCTCTGATGACTTCTGACTCACTTTGAACCCTCTTTGTCATATAAACATATTTGTATTTACCTTTCTCCCCTTTTACTCAAGGTCTTTTTCCTGTTGCATCACCAGCCAGTGCTTGGGAGTAATCTCTTGGTCCAGAGAGACTTATCCCTGGGAGTCATGCCCCATGCTGGGGGGAAGGTAATGCATTTATATGCTGAGTTTGGCTTAGAGAGAGACCACATTTGCGCAACATGAATACTCTCAGGAGGTAAATCTTATGTACCCTACAACACTAGGCTAAGTTGTAATTTGAAGAGCAAAGGCTCATAAGCATAGCCATCAATATCAAGGGCCTAGCACTAGTCATTGTCCCTGTACTTGGGGAATGTTACTGTTCCATTAGAGAATGTGGCAGAGCTCCCCAAGTAGGGAATCTCTACCCACTGGAGCAATGTCCAATGAACATATGAGAACATTTATATACCTTATACGAATGCTCAGGTAAACTTCTTCCCGTGCACCCCCCATTCACTGGCACCCACAGCAATGACCCTCCAGGCCATAGATGTAACCCTTCTGTGATACAAACTTTCTTCAAAATGAAGGCAAGAATGTTGCCAAATACAATTAATAAGAAAATGAAATAATAACGACAGGTTTAAACATAAGAAATAAAATACATGATAATTTATAAAAAACTAAAACTGAAAAAAAGAAAAAATTGGGATATTAAAAATAATGAAAAATAATTTAAAAAACTGTTTTTGACATTTTGCCTTTCATCACTGTAATATCTGTTGTCCTGTATGTACAGTGGCATTTTCTTCCAATTTCTTCCCCACTGTCTTTTTTTTTTTTCCATTTTGTTTTCAAAGAAGTATTAGGTCACAGTAAAGTCACATACAGAATATAGGGGACTCCCATATAGCCAACACCCCCACTTTTGCCCCTTCTCATATTAATAAACTTTTTACATGTGGATGGTACATTTGACACAACTGATGTACAAATATTGAAATATTACTACTGACCATGGTCAGTTATACATTATGGTTTACATTTTGGACCATACACTTTATCAGTTTTTGATGAAATTAAACATGGCCTTTATCCATCATTGCAAGATCATACAGAACATTTCCATTGCCCCCTAAGTAACCCCTTTTCCATCTATTATATTCCTCTGCCTACTCCCCTTGGGGACCATGGCAATTACCAAGCTTCACTCCTTAAAGGTCAAGATTCAAAGATACTTGCAACAACTCTGAGGGCTTGACACACTAGTCTGTCCCCCTATTAGAAACTGCCTATGTTCTCTTGGGATCAACCTCCCCTCTGTTTGAGAATATCTCCGGCCTTCCTCCTCATTATGTGGGTCTCCACCCACTGCTACAACACACTATGACAAAATGATCACTGACACATTCTTTGGAAGACTGTTCCAGGTCTGCCCTGTCCCAAATATTCCTCCATCCAACACCTTAAACCAGTAACCCTTCCTTGTCATATTGTCAAAAAAGCTTTCTCAACATTGTAGTTTCAATCACATACTCACCAATCACCATTGTTCACCTGCTCTCTCCTCCAACTCTCTCCCAGTTCCATGGACCATCCAAACCATCCTCCTCACCTACCCCCCCCCCCTCTAAAACTTCAACCTGCAATCCAATAAAATCACTACAGCCCTGTTATATCCCTTCAGTCCACAACTACTTACTTCCTCCTAACCATAGATTTCAGTCATATGGGGATTAGCTCGCAACCTTCTTCTCCCTTTCTAATTCTTGTAAAAGTATCTTCCAAACTCTAGCTTTCTGAGTCTGCTTGATTTGCCTAATTCACATTAGAGAAGTCATATAACATTTGTCCTTCAATGTCTGGCTTGATTCACGCAGCGTAAGGTCCTTAAGATTTATTCATGTTACCATGTGTGTTAATACTGTTCTTTCGTACAGCTGAGTAATATTCCCTTGTATGTATATTACACATTCCTTTTATCCATTCATCTGTTGATGGGCATTTGGGTTGATTCCAACTTTTGACAATAGTGAATAACATCTCTATGAACACTGGCTTGCATACATCTGTTCATGTACTTGCTTTGAGTTTTTCTGAGTATATACCCAGTAGTGGAATTGCTGGATCATATGGCAGATCTATTTGTTTTTTGAGGACCACCGAAACTGTCCTCCACAATGGTTGAGTCATTCTACATTCCCACGAGAAGTGGATGAGGGTTCCCATACCTTAACATCCTTTCCAACACTTGCAGTCTTCTGTTTTTTTAATGGCCACCAATCAAATGGGTGGTATCTCATTGTAGTTTTGATTTGCATTTCCCTAATAGCTAGTGGTTTTGAGCTTCTTTTCATATGTTTTTTAGCCATTTGTATTTCTTCTTTGGAGAACTGTCTGTTCAAATCACTTGCACAGTTTTTAAATTAGTTCTTTGTGTTTTTACTTTCAAGATGTAGAGTTTGTATATATTTGCTGGATATTAGGCCCCTCTCAGATATATGGTTACCAAATATTTTCTCCCCTTGTGTAGGCTGTTTTTTCACTTTCTTGACAAACTCCTTTGAGATGCAAAGGATTTAATTTTAAGGAGGTCCCACTTACCTACTTTTTGTCTCACTACTCATGCTTTGGGTGTGAAGTTCATGAATCATTTCCTATTACAAGTTCCTATAGATGCTTCCCTACATTATCGTATAAGGTCTTTATGGTCTTGGCTCTTATTTAAAGATCCTTGATCCATCTTGAGTTGATTTTTGTATAAAGTGTGACATGGTGTTCCTCTTTCATTCTTTTGTATATGGATATCCAGTTCTCCAAGCACCATTTGTTGAAGATGCCATTCTCCCCCAGTTGAATGAGCTTGGTGTCCTTGTCAAATATCAGATGACTGTATATATGAGGATCTATATCAGAGCTCTCAATTCAGTTCCATTATTTGATATGCCTCTTCTTGTGACAATACCATGCACTATTTTTTACTTTAAGGATTTAAGGGTTTATTATATAGAACATATAAAATAATCCCACCTTTCAACAATTAAAAAAAAAACCACAATATAAAAATAGATAAAAGACTTGAACAGATTTTTCCCCCCAAATTATATACAAATGGCTACAAAGCACACGAAATAATTGTTAACCTTACTAGCTATTAGGGAAATGCAGATCATAACTGCTGTGATATATCATTTCACACCCACCAGAATGGCCACTTCCTTTTTTTTCTTTTGTCCTCTTATATTCCTTTTTTAAAAAATTTATTGAAATATATTACTCATACATAATCATATATAACCAACAAGTGTATAATAGTTGTGAACTTACAAAACAAATATATATAACATCAAACAAACATATATAACTTCTGACCCTACCACCAATAACTTGCATTTTTAAACTTTTTAAACAAATGATTAAAGAGCATTGTAAAAATATTACTACTAAACAAAGTAGTTTTCCCCTAAGCAATCTGATTGATATTATCTTTATATCATTGATATATGAACATACATAAACAATTAAGTGTATAGTAAAAGTTGTGAACTTACAAAGCAAGCATGCAGAACATTATACAGGAGTCTCATACATTAACCCTCCACCAACACCTTGCATTGTCTTGAGAGATTTGTTAAAAATTATGAAAGAACACTGTCAAAATCTTATTACTAATCATAGTCCTTATCTTACATTTGGTGTGTTTTTCCCCCAACCTACCCTATTATTATTTTTTAAACATGTATTTTTTATGACAGAAGTTGTAAACTTATAAAACAATCATGCACATGGTGCAGAATTCCCAAGCAACACTCCTCTAACAACACACCAAATTGATATGCATCATTTGCTACAGATAAAATAATATCATCTGATTGTTACCATGTCCATAGTGTACATTTGGCTCACATTTTCCATACTGCCTGAGTATCAACTATCAACACAGGACATCTTTTGCATAGATGTAAAAATTGTATATTATTACTACTAACCACATTCCATAGTTCACTTCAGCTGTATTTTTCCCATGCTTCTCCACATTCCCATCACACTGCCGTAGTGATATACATTTGTTCAAGCCAACAAAGGACACTCTTGCATTTGTACCATCAACCACAATTCTCACCCACTGCTTGGTTTAATGTGCTATCCAGTTCCTAGATTATTCTCAAGCATTCTGTCAATTGGCATTTATATAACTAAGCTACCATTTTCAGGCACATCCCCATTAATAAAATAGCTGTTACTCACTGTGTGTTACCATCCACTCTATACATTTCCATAATTTTACAGTAAAGCTAATTAAAACTTCTACAACATTAAACATCACTAGTCCACTCAGTCCTCTTATCTCATTTAAGAATCCACAACCTGCCACTGGGTCTTGAAGATATTTTCCAATAATTTCTTCTATAAGTTTTATGGCTCTTGCTTTTATTTTTAGTTTTTTGATCCATTTTGAGTTAATTTTTAGAAAAGGTGTGAGATAGGGGTCCTCTTTCCTTCTTTCAGCAATGGATGTCCAATTTTTTCAGCACCATTTGTTGAATGGATTGTTCTGCCCGAGCTGTGTGACTTTGACAGGCTAGTCAACAATCACTTGACCATAACTGTGGGGGCCTGTTTCTGAACCATAAATTTGGTTCCATTGGTCTTTTGTGTCTGTCTTTAGGCCAGTACCATATTGTTTTTACCAGTATAGGTATGTATTATGATTTAAGTCTGGAGATGAGGGTTCACTATTCCTTTTTATGATGTTTTTGACTATTCCCCTTACTCTTCCAAATAAATTTAATAATTGTGTTTTCAATTTTTTCTTTAATGCTGGTGTTATTTTTATCAGAATTGCATTAAATCTGTATATCAATTTGAGTAGAATTGACATCTTAATGATATTTAGTCTTCCAATCCATGAGCAAGGAATGTTCTTCCAGTTATTTAGGGGTTAGGGTTTTTTGATTTGTTTTAACATTGAGTTGCAGTTTTCTGAATACAAGTGCTTTACATCATTGGTTAAGTTTATTCCTGACAATTTTCACCACTCTTTTGACACTTTTAGTTACTTTTTTTGATATACTCTTCATTTCTAGACTCTCTTCCAGGCCCCTCTCTCTTGTCTTTTCTTTTCTGGCCCTAGCATACCCTTTAGTATTTTCTGAAAATCTGGTCTTTTGCTTAGAAATTCTCCCAGTTTCTGTTTATCTGTGAATATGTTAATTTCACCCTCATTTTTGAAAGACAATCTTGCTGGATATAAGATTCTTGGCTGGAAGTTTTTCTCTCATAGTATCTTAAATATATCAGACCACTATCTTATTGCCTCCATGGTTTCTGGTGAGAAATCAGCACTTAATCTTATTGGATATCCCTTATATGTTACGCATTGCTTTTCTCTTGCTGCTCTCAGAAGTCTCTCTTTGTCTTTGGCCTTTGACATTCTGATGAGTATGTGTCTTAGAGTCGGTCTATTTGGATTTTTTCAGATGGGAGTACTTCTTGGACAGGGATATCTATGTCCTGCAATGGGGTTGGGAAATTTTCTACCATTTTTTCTTTAAATATTCCTTCTGCCCCTTTTTCCTTCTCTTCTCCTTCTGGGACACCCATGACAGTATGTTTGCACGACTTTTGCTGTCATTTAGTTCCCTGAGACCTTGTTCAATTTTTTTTCCATTCTTTTCTTCATCTGTTTTTTGTATGTTCACATTTAGAGGCCATTTCTTCATGCTCACCAATTCTTTATTCTGCCTCCTCAAATCTGTTATTATATGATTCCAATGGTTTTAAATTTCATTGACTGCAGCATTCATTCCTATAAGATCTGCTCTTTTTCTATGTATACTTGCAAATTCTTCTTTGTGCTTATCCAGTGTCTTCTTAATAACCTTAATCTCTTTAGCCATCTCAATGAACTTATTAAGGAGATTTGTTTGAACATCTATAGTTAGTTGCCTCAACTCCTTTATGTCATCTGGAATCTTATCTTGTTCCTTTAACTGGGCCATAGCTTCCTGTTTCTTGGTGTGGGTTATAATTTTTTTGTTGGTGTCTTTGCATCTGGCTTACTAGAGTATTATTTCTGGGAACATTTTTTCTCTTTCTCCCTTGCTGGTTGTGTAGTAGGAGCCAAGCATTGCAGTTGGTGCTGTAAGCTGTAGAGGCTTAAGCTGCCCTCATTGTACCAGGGAGCAATGTAATGTCTTCCAACTTTCTCCCTTGTCAGGGGTAGGGACAGAGTCACAGCTATGTGGAATAATCCACATGCAGGCCTAGACTGTAATTGCCCAGAGAGACTGATGAAGCTTCATATCCCTTTCTCCACTGCCTGGGACAGGGATGGAGCTCTAGGTGTGGGCAGCTATCTATGTAGTGTGGATCCAAAATGACCAGTTGCCCTGGCAGACTTCTGATTTTCAGTCTATGCCAGCCAAAGTGACCTGCAGTTACTTATATAGGCTAGTACAGGGCTTCTCAGTCCCCTCCCTACCAGAGGTGGGGTTGATGCCTAGGCAAACTGCAGGCTGATCTGCATGAAAGAAACTGGTTCCTGCTGACCCTGAGAGTTTCCATCAGCCCAGCTCCCCTCAGGTTAGGGGTGGAGTTAAAATGGTGGCTGCTGGCCTCTTTCTGACTTAGGCTGGTTCACACCCCTCTGTTCCCAGGTTTTTCTCTTAGCCAGCCAAGTGTACCAATCAGTAGCCAATATCCACAGCCAACCATCTCCTCCTCCCCTGTTTCTGGGAAACAGAGCTTCCAATTCCCATCACAGAACAGCTCCTGGGGTGGCTCATGCTGCCAGAGTAGGATAGTTACCAGCTTCTGCCTCTTGGCTGGTAATTTCCTGGAGAGATTGGTGCAGGTCCCTGCAGCTTCCTCCCTGCTGGAGGTGACACTAGGGACTAGGCTAGAGCTACAATATTATCTGGATGGGAAGAAGCTGGTCCCCACCAACACTAGGATTTTCAGTCCACCCCGCTTCCCCTCATGCCAGGCGTGGAGTTAAGATGGCAGCTCCAGGCCTCCTTCTGACTTGGACAGGCTCAAGCTTTAGCTGTTTTCAGGATTATACTGTAGCCCACTGAATTTCCTCTTCAATAGCTGAAATTGGTGCCCAACCATGTTCTTCTTCTCCCATTTTGGGGAAGTGGGGCTTTCGATTCCAGCCATGGAACAGCTCCTGAGGTGGCCTGTGCCTCCAGTGGAGGACGGGCACTGGCCTCTGGGCATGGAGTGCTCAACTTATGAGTCTTCTCTGCAGATGAGTAGTCTCCTCCTTCCACACATTTAAAGACATTGCAAAATGTTCTTCCCATTTTTTAAGTGGGTTGTCTTTTTATTTTCAAGATATAGGAGTTCTTTATATATGCAGGATATAAGTCTTCTATCAGAATACAGTTACTAAATATATTCTCCCATTGGATAGGGTCTCTTTTCGCTTTCATGAGAAACTACTTTGACATGCAAAAGGCTTTAATTTTGAGGAAGTCTCCAAACAGCACCCCCAAATAGGTGCTACAGCTAGCTCCAGAGAGCTCTGGGTGTTTGCTAACTGCCCTGTAGCAGGAGCTGACTCTAGGAGCTCCTTACTCCACCACTATCTTACTGGTTGTTGTAATACCATGCACTTTTAATCACTGTAGTTTTGTAGTATGTTTAAGTCAGGCAGAGTGAGTATTTCAATTTCATTTTTCTTTTTCAATATATCTTGGCTATTTGGAGCCTCTTGTCCTTCAAACTAAATTTCATAGTTAGCTTTCCCAATTCAGTTAAAAATGCTGTATTGATTTTTATTGGGATTACATTAAATGTCTACCAGTTAGTTTGGGTAGGATAGACATCTTAATGTTGTTTAATATTCCTATCATGAACAGGAAATATTCCCCCATTTATTTAAGTCTTCTTTGATTTCCCTTAACAATTCTGTGTAGTTTTCTGTGTATAAGTAATTTACATCTTAATTTAAATTCATTCCTAGGTATTTGACTTTTTAAAATTACTATTGTAAATGGTATTTTTCCTTTATTTCCTCCTTAGATTGCTCTTTACTGGTGTACAGAAATGCCACTGATTTTTTGCATTGATCTTATAATCTGTGACTTTACTGAACTCATTTATAACTTCTAGAAGCTTTGTTGTAGGTTTCTCAGGATGTGGGGGCATTTTCAGGACTTTGAGTTGTCCTGGGTGGTGCTGCAGGGACAGTTACCAGACATTGTATGTCCTTCCATGGCCCACTGGGTGGAATGTGGGAGAGTGTGGTCTATGATGTGGACCATTGACCATGAAGTGCAGTGGTGCTCAGAGATGTATTCACCAAATGTAATGAACGTCTCATGATGATGGAGAAGACTTTTGTTATGGGGGAGGAGTGGGGTGAGGGGAGTGGGGCTATATGGAGACCTCATGTTTTTTGAATTTAATATTAAAAAATAAAGGCAAAAAAAAGGAAAAAAAATCATATTTTCTGCAAATACTGAAATTTTGACTTCTCCATTTGCAATCTGGATGCCACTTATATGTTTTTCTTGCCCTGGTGTTCAAGTAAGAACTTCTAACACAATGCTCAATAGGAGCAGTGATAGTGGGCAACCTTGTCTTGTTCCTGATTTAGAGGAAAGGCTTTTAGTATTTCACCATTGTATATGATGTTAGCTGCGGGTCATATATACTCTTTATCATGTTTTGAAAGCTTCCTTCAATTCCTATTTTTTGCCATGTTATTATCAGCAAAGGGTGCTGTATTTTGTTGAAAGCTTTCTCTGCATCTATAGATATGATCATGTGAATTTTTTCTTTTGATTTTCTTATGTTGAACCATCCTTGCATATCCTGATTGAAACCCACTTAGTCGTGGTGTATAGTTCATTTGATGTGTTATTGAATATGATTAGCAAGAACTTTGTTGAGGATTTTAGCATCTAGTTTCTTTAGAGCAATTGGTCTGTAATTTTCCTTTCTTGTGGTATCTTTGTTTTGTGTTGGTATTTGGGTAATGTTGGTATCATAAAATGAGTTAGGCAATGTTTCTTCTACTTCAATATTTTGGAAGATTTTAAGGAGAATTGGTGTAAGTTCTTTCAGGAATATTTGGTAGAATTCACCTGTGAAGTCATCTGGTCCTGGGCTCTTATTAGTTGGGAGATTTTTCATGACTGATTCTATCTCTTTACTTGTGATTGTTCTGTTAAGTTAATCTTTTTTTTTCTTTCATAAAGGTAGCCTGCTTGTGTTTCTCTAGAAATTTGTTCATTTCCTCTAATTTATCCCTCTTGATGGCATGTAATTTTTCAAAGTATCCTCTTAAGATATCATTCTTTCTGTGAGGTCAGTGGTGATATCCACTTCCTCATTTCTTATTTTCTGTATTTACATCTTCTCTCTTTTTTTCTCTGTTTGTCTAGCTAAGGGTTTGTCAATTTTATTGATCTTCTCAAAGACCCAGCTTTTTCATTTATTTTTGCTAGTGCTTTCTTATTTTCTATTTCCTGTAGCTCTGCTCTAATTTCTGTTATTTCCTTCTTTCTACTTCTTTGGGGTTTTGTCATTCTTTTCCTAATTCCTCTAGGTATGCAGTTAGATTTTCAAATTTAGCTCTTTTTTCTTCTTCTTCTTTTTTTTTTTTTTTGATATATACATTTATAACTATGAATTTCACTCTCAGTACAGCTTTAGCTTCATCACCTAGATTTTGATATATTGTGTTGCCATTTTCTTTCTTTAAAAAGTAGTAGCTGTCATGTATGAATAATATACTTCAATAAAAAAATTAAAATTAGGCAAAAAAAAATTCTGTATTAGCTTTTCCCCAGGACTTAAAACTTGGACCTCATTCCTTTTTCAGAAATTAATTCACTTGCTGATTATATGATTACTCTTGGCTTTAAGTGCCATCAATACTGGCATGACCTCTAGCTATTTATCTAACCCAAATTTTTCCACACAGTCCAGATTTACACAGAGCTGTGTCCAGAACATCCCACTTCTGTTCCTAATGTGAACATGCCAAACCCTAGACTCCTTCCCAAAGCTCCTCCTCCTTGGTTCTCCCTTTTCCATATTAAGCAGTTTCATCCTGATATGTGTTCAGGCCAGAGCTTTGTGGACCTTCATGACTTCTCCCTTTTGATGTCACATCTGCTCTTCATATACTGTGCTCATCTGACCCCTTCTCTTTTGCCTCCGCCTTTCTCCTCTGGTTTAAGTATCTTCATCACTAATAGGATGACCAAGGTGGACTCCCACATATCTTCCTTCTTCTGCCTCAGCCCTTCAGTTTCTTAACTTCATGAATAAGATGTGTATTTTTCTGTTTGCAGTGTCTTATATATGTGGCTTAAGTAAAAGTATACATTATATATGCATTCAGTAAAATTTATTATCATGATAATTAAGTACTCTCTATCCTTGTTGATAATTTTCATTCTATTCCATTACTTACTAAGAGAGTAGTGTTAAAATCTCCTATTAGGATTTGGGTTTGACTCATATGTTATAATTATTACATCAATTTTCAAAACCTAGCTAAAATGCATATCCATTTTAATTTGCTATTTTTTTCTGAGGATTTGAACTTTTTAATGATTTGACAGGACCCTACCTTTCTGTTACTTTTTCCTCTATGTTTGTTGTATTTGCTGTTGACATACTGAAAAAAGATTTACTTATATTTTTCTTTCTCTGTGATTATAAAAATTCATATTTTACTGCCAAAAAAAGGTAGTAAGTGATTTCTTTAGAAATTTCCTCCTTTTACATTGTTTGTAAAAGTGTGTGTTTTTTACTTCCATATCTTTGTGCCTAATCTGGTTCTCTCACCCTTATTGATTTCCAGCTTCATTTCATTATGATCAGAGAAATTACTCCATATAATTTCAATCTTTCTGAGTTCATTGAGAATTTTTCTGTGGGGTAGCATGTGGTCTATCTTGAAGACTGATACATGTGCACTCATGAAGAATGTATGTCCCACTGTATTTAGGTGTAGTGTTCTGTATATGTCTATTAGGCCCAAATCCTCTAATGTATTATTCAAAGTCTTTATTTCTTTATTGATTCTCTGTCAAGATGTTCTGTCTAATGGTGATAATGGCGTATTAAAATCCTCCACTATAATTGTAGAGGCATCTATTTATCCACTCTGTTATTCCAATGTTTGCCTCATGTATTTTGAGGTGCACTGGCTAGGTGCATAAATATTTATAATTTTCTTTCTTCTTTAAAGATTAACCCTTTTGCTAATATATAATATCCATTTTTACCTCTTACAATTTTTGCATTTAAAATCTATTTTGCCTGATATTATTATAGCTATTCCTGCCCTTTTTTGTTATTGCTTGTTTGTAAGATTGTTTTCCAGCCTTTCACTTTCAGCCTTCTTGAATCCTTGTGTATAAGATATTTTTCTTGGAGACAGCATATAGATGGGTCATATTTCCTTATCCATTCTACCAATCTATATTTCTTGACTGGTCAGTTTAATCCATTAACATTTAGTGATATTACTCTCAAGGAATTACTTACATTAGCCATATTTACTTTGGCTTTATGTATGTCATATGTTGAGTTTTTTCCCTTTTTTTTTTTTTTTTTTTAGTTTTTCTAACTCTCCTCCAACTCTCTTTCTCCTGCTTTTTCCTTTCAACCTGCAGAATTCCTCATGTATTTCTTGAAGGACAGGTTTCTTCTTGGTATACTCTTAAATTCTGTTTATCTGTAAATATTTTGAACTAACCATCAGTTTTGAATGCCAGCTCTGCTGGATAGAAAAATCTTGGCCAGAAGTTGTTTTTTCTTTTTTTTTTTTTTCTTCTTTTAGTACCTTAATTATGTCATACCTCTGCCTTCTTGCCTCTATGGTTTCAGATGAGAAATCAGCACATAATATTACTGAGTTTCCCCTTGTATGTGATGGTCCTCTTTTCTCTTACAGCTTTCTTTCAGTATTTTCTCTTTGTCTTGAGCATTGGAATATTTGACAAGTCTATGTCTTGTAGTAGGCCTGTTGGAATTTATACTGTTTGGGGTGTGCTGTGCTTCCTGGACATGCACATTCATCACTGTCAATATTGTTGGGAAGTTTTCAGCCATTATTTCTTCCAACACTCCTCTTTCCCCTTTTCCTCCTCTTCTCCCTCTGGGATGCCTATGAGGCATATATTTGAGTAGTTGGTGTTGTTCAAATCCTTAAATCCCTGATGGATTTTTTCTATCTTTTTGTCTATCTGTTCTACTATCTGTTTAATTTCATATGTACCGACTTCCACATCACTAATCTTTCTTCTACATGTTCATTTCTGCTCTTATGAGCTTCCAGTGTTTTTTGATTTATTGGATTGTGCCATTTATCACCATCATATCTATTATCTTTTTATGTATGCTTACAATTTCTTTAGTACGTTCTCCCACTTCCTTCTTAATATCCTTAATCTCTTTCTTCCCTTCATGAAGTTGGCCCATGATATTTTTAGGACAGGTTTGATTAGTTGTTTGATGTTTTCCATATTTTCCTGGTTTTTAGTTTGTTCAGTAGAGTGGACATGTCTTCCTGTTTCTTGGTATGTGTTGCAATTTTTTGTTCTGTCTTGTCATCTTTATATCTTGATGGGTTTATTCACTTGATTAGCTTCTCTCTCTACTCCAGGGTTTTATTTAGTTGCTGTTTTGTGTGTGTGTGTGTGCATGCATGTGTTAAGTTTTCTCTTTGACACTTTATTCCACTTATTCTATTTCCTTGCTGTTGTCCATGTTCCCTTGAAGGAAAAAGATTATTACCAGAGAAAGCAAAAGATGTAAGATGAGAAGAATAATAATAGCAATAATAGTTGGAAAAATTAGTAGAGGAACCATATAAGACCTAAGAAAATGAATATTTAACTCATGTAAGCAGTGTAAAGTAATAAGAATAAAAAAGTGGAGTACCTACAATGAAATTGGAAACCAAATAAAGAAAAATATATATAGTGAATTAAAATGCCAGAATGATGCGGAGAGAGGGAAAGAGAAAAGAAAGGGAAAAAATAAAAAAGGTAATAAAAGAAAGAAAACAGAATAGACAAAATAGAAATAAAAACCAGAAAAATGAGGACTAAGCAAAGAGAGGTGGAATGTAAGAACAATAACAGAAAGTGGAAAATAGAAAGATGATGAAGGAAAAGAGTGTTGGAAGACAAAATTGGTATACATAGAAAAGGGAAATCAAGAAAGAGGAAACACCATAAATAAGAATCAAACCAGCAGCACCTAATTAAAATAAAGGGAGGGGGGAGAAAGATGTAAGAAAAACAAGAAAACAAACAAACAAGCAAGCAGTCAAGCAAAAAGTAAGGGAAAGCCCCCTTATCTCTTAGGCCCAGGATGAGCTTCTCAGGCTGTTGATGTTCATCAATCAATTACCTTTCAGTCACTGCAGGTTCTGAAGTGAGTTTTATTACTTGAGTAATTTAAGTTAATCTTTTAAGAAACGTAATCCCTTTTTTAGGAAATATATGAGACCCAAGAAGCTAACATAAAAATAATATCTATGTTTTCCCTGTCTTAAAATATCAGCTGGAAGTTTGACATCCCAGTAGATCACAACTCTAAAAGGAGCCAGAAATTGAACTAGGACCTCATATATTCAAGGAGGAGACTCCTCAATGAACTAAACTTTTTATTGGGTCAGCTAGCTCTTCAGAAATCAATCTAGTCACTTTCCTTCATGCAGGTTTGACTCTTTGCAAATGGGTAGATTCTTGCTGATTAGAAATCTTCTGCCTCTGGCCACTTTCTATTTATTTTGCTTCTCTCCCAGGGTGGCAGGATGCAGTAGCCTGTGTGAGCAGATCACCTCTCACCTCTCTTGGTCAGAATGAGTTTCCTTCTGATGTTCAAATGGGATCCTAGTACGCAAACTCATCACAGAGAAATTACTCTCAACCCTCTTCCAGACCTCCCTCTCCTCCCAGGGGACTCTAAATAGGCTCTTGGAAGCTTATTAAGTTTTCCTACTGCCAGCCTCCCTTAGGGGAGTTGAAATTTTGATAGTTTTCAGCACAGGACTAGTCAATTGTCTGACTCTGCCTTCTCCCAGGTCTAGTTTCTCTATCCCAGGGTGGTTAGGTAAATCAGGCTGCCCACACAGATTTGCATCTCCCCTCTTCCTGGCGCCACTTCAAGCTGGCTTGTGTGTTCCCCAAAGCTCAAAGGGGGTTCAGACAAACAAGCCCACAAAAAGTAAGCCCCTCAGTACCTTTCACCAGAAGCTTCCACTCTTGGAGAATGCTCCCTCCTGCTGAGTGGCCTGCAGGAGTCAGGGCTTATAGAGGTTTTTTGCCTTGATGGTGGGGCTTAGCTGTTGGCACTTTCCATGAGATAGAAATTTAGGGTTTTACCTTGAGCATTTTATTTCTTTTTCCAACTCCTTTCAGATTGATGCCCTGAAGCTTTCTGCTCTGTGGGTTCCCAAAACAGCTCACACAGGCAGGATCTTGCACCCACTCAGACTTTTTTTGCAAGAGAGGTGGTGAGTGCCGACTTTTGCAGGTGAATGGACTTTTAAAGGAACAAATAAAAGGTGATAAGGGATCTTCACAACAAAGCACTAAGAGGCCTTATCCAGATTTATCCTATTTAAATTCAGTGCCTTGGGCTGAGGCCCCAGTTCCAATTAAAATGCTAATAACAGAACTGATGCAGGCATTAAGATTACAACCACCCTCCCACCCTACAGCTCAAAGCGGTAATAAAAATAATTTGTTGTTGCCCATGCTGCAAACCATTCAAACTGAGGAAAATGAGGTCATTTATTTATGGTACTAGCTTATGCAACCTCACTGGTTGGGAATCTTAAGCCCATGGGAAATAAGAGTCACCCAAAACATCGTTTAAAGGTCATAGTTTATAAAAATAATGCCAGCAAAAGCCTTTATTAATAATCCAAGGTCTATTCCAACTGGGCCCCTATGTGTATCTCTGTGGATTCTTTTTATGCTTAAACTAGTTTTTAATGTTCTAAAGAAAACTCAGAATTTAGAAGCAAAAAGGTATATAGTATTAGAAACCTCCTCATAAAACCCCCTACCTGATACTTTGTTACCTTTTGCATTGTAAGAAAGAAATTTACTTCCAGAAGAAAATAAGACTTACCCTGTTAGAAAGAAATCTTTTTTTGGAAGAAAATAAGGCTCACCCGATTGTGGAGAAGAAAATAATTTATTCTCAATCTTGCAAGAAGGGGTGCACAACCAGAAAACATGGCTGGTGCGCCAAACAAAGAAAAATGACACAGTTTAAACCCCTAAGCCTAGCACGCCAGCCCTTCCTCTGTTTCTCCATAGATTGGATACTTCAGAAGTTACAGCCTATCCAAGAAGATCTAACTTTCCCACGCAAAAATTTGTGATTAACCGCTTCCCTCATCACATTCCAACCATTTTAGTTTTTACCTGCTCCCCTTTGCCAAATAAGGAATAGAATGCAGTGCTGGACTGGTATTGGCTTAGCTCTTTCTTGGGCATCTTTTTTTTTACTTTATAGGACTGGCTTAAGCTGGTTTCCTTTGTTGCTGTTTAACCCAGGAATGGGAGACTGAGGCAGTAGGCTGCCAGGTTACATTAATCATTTTCTTCCTTTATGTGAAAAACTAAACCAATATTTGTTTCTTACAATTACCCCTCTTTCTTTTAAATTCTTTTTTAGTTTTCACATTTCCGTTTTTCAAACTTTTTAAGTGCTATTTCACACTCTTCATCATAAGAATCTCCTTCTTTAAGGGAGTACAGATTGTTTTGCCTACACTGTATGGGCATTTGTTTGGTTAGGGCAGTTTCAATGATTCTTTGAACTAGCCTTCGGGCACATGGAATGATACAGCACCCGACTGTGGTAAGCACCCCAGCTGAGATAATGAGGGAAGTTAAGATGGACAGTGCAACCCCTTTCCTTTTCCAAACCAATTTTCAAGCCATCCTGTGAGTGAATTACTAATACCAGAATTCTCTGCTAATTCCTCAGATAGGGCTGTTAGGCCTTGTAAAGCTTTAGTGATAGTACCATCAGGGGCAGTGTTATTGGGGATGAATGTACAGCAACTACCTCCAATCATAACACAAACTCCCCCTTTCTCAGCTAGCATTATATCTAAGGCCATTCTATTTTCCCATGCCATGCTGCTAGTAGCATGTAATTGTTCTGCAATTCCTTCAACTGCATTCCTGGTGTAATTAATAAATCTATGTTGGTTATAATAGATATAATTAATCCAGTCTACATTTTTATTAATGGTGACCCACCAGTACAAGAATGACTTAAACCCAGCTGCTACCTGATTTCTAGCCTTAAACTCATCTGGGACTCCTCGGGGAACTCCTATATTGTTTAAATAGATTTGGTCATCAAAAGAACCAAGTAAACTTCTTTTCTCTCTCCCTCCCTGGGATGATATTCTCATTTCCTTTTCAAATGCCAAGGTGAATGGGATAGCCAATTGAATGAGAGCACAGGTTCTGCCCCACCTCTCAGGCAGTATTGGTCAGAGAACACCTTTTCCACAGTACCACCACAGGTCTACTCGAAGTCTGACCAAACTGGAGAAATTGTCAGTACGATCACTGCTTACATTCCACACTTGTGTACACGAGGCCATAGTTCCAAGGTCCTGGAATCCTTTCCCCTGTCTAGAGAGACAAGCAGAATGATTCCCTGGGCCCAGACGCGAGGCAGGTATGACCTTGATGTTTCCGTTTTGACTGGTGGGAAGAGAGAGGACAACGTACTACAATTTTCACCAGGAGTAGCATTTTGAAAGAATATCATACACTTAAACTTCTTCTCATGCTTTTCCATACCAAGCGGAAAGGGTACAATATGAGCTGTGGGGCGGTCTGTTGCACAAGCATATCAGTTGTTTTTGTTTAGACTCTGGACTGTATATTTGATCCTTCTACCCAGGCATTTGTGTCCCCATATCCTGTCTCTATTTCTATAGTTTGCTATAAATCTTCTGCCTTAAGTATCCTAACTGCTTTGGGATCATTTTGAATTAGGGAACTGGCCTTTGTCAGGTTTTCTTGTGGTATTTCTGAAGGGTTAGCTGGAGAGGGTGTAGTTGATGTCATATCTACAGGGGGAGGAAGGACTCAGATATGGAACCTCCCCAGAGGATCTTTACCTGCAACAGCTGCTTCCATTCCATAGACTCTATCGACCGCTTGGTCCCTGCTGCTGCTCCTAGTTTCTACATTGTCTGCTTTCTTAATAGTTATTACTACTGAATTGCACTAAAGACTTTTGCAGTCGGGTGGGGTATTACCTTTATTAAAGGTTATCTTACCCTCTAATGGCCTTGAACTTGGTGAGACCCATCCCATATTCATGGTCCATCCCTTATACTGGGTAGTCCACCATACATCATCCCAGGAGGGGCAAGGGGGGGTTCGACTGTAACCATTCCCCACTGGCTCTGGGCATAGGTATTTATTTTCCCCACTCAGCCATCTCTGGTGCTCTAAATTCCCACAGTCTATTACTTGGCAGGCATCAAACTGCACCATCTGGGACTCCAGACCTTCAGTCACATTTATAACTAATATGATGGGGCTAGTTGCCTCTAGGGTTTGAAACATCATGGCTAGTAAGATTATTTTCACCTGTAACTTAAGATCTGAATTTCTCCTTTGGTATTCTGTTAATACTAGGGTCATTGTTGACAAGGACAACACACAGCTCAGCGCCTACCCCCCCCCCACCTCAGTTATTGTTTTTTCAGTGTAATCTTTAAGGGACCTGGGGCTGAAATTGTTTTCCAAGACACAGATGAAGTTGTTGGGTACTTATCATCTGGTTCAGGTACTGATCTCTTTACTCGAGTGTAATGAGCCCAGCCTTTTTCTGCTGTTCGAGATGCTGTTTCAGTTGTCAGCAAGACTTGATAAGGTCCTTCCCAGGTCAGTTGGAGTTTGAACTCTTTCCATGACTTGATTAGGACCCAGCTGCCAGGTTGGTGTTGGTGGACTGCAAATTCAAGAGGCAGAGTCTGAGCCAGCAAGCCCTGATGTCTGAGGGATGACAAAGTAAAAGACAGGGCCAGTATATAATTTTGAAGAAAGAGATTCTTCGACTCAAAGGAGGGGAGTTCTCCAGACTTCCTAGGGAAGGGAAGGCCAAAAAGCATTTCAAAGGGAAATATTCCCAGTTCCCTCGAAGGAGCAGTTCGGATTCTTAACAGAGCTATAGGTGAAACTTAACCCATGGTAATTTGGTTTCTAAGACCAACTTCGAGAGATTTTTTTTTAAGGTTTGATTCATTCTTTCCACTTTCCCTGAGGATGGTGGGTGCCAGGGTGTATGAAAGTTCCATGTGATACTTAGACCCTGCATAATATTTTGCAACACTCTGGATGTAAAATGACTACCATTGTCTGAATCTATGTTTTCTACTAACCCGTATTGGGGAATGAGTTGTTCAAGGATACTTTTTGAAGTCCCTGATGCTGTAGCTGAAGCAAGACGGTATGCTTCTACCCACCCTGTCAGGTGATCCACAATAATCAGAACATACTTTAATCAACCTACAGGGGGCATTTCAGTATAATCAACCTGAATGCTCTGGAGTGGTCTGTGTCTGGGCTCCCTCCCCCCTGGCACTTGCTTTCTTAAAACTTTCTTATTAACTTTCTAATAGATTATGCACCGTTCACTTATTTGTTTGACTATAGTAAAGGCCCATACACCCAAAATGCTTGAGAACCAGGTCACACATAGCCTGTACTCCCCAGTGACTCCCTTGGTGCAAAACTGCTAGTACTTCCCTCATTATTTGCTTATTCAACATCTGCCAGCCATCTGGGAGGAGCCACTTCCCTTGGCTATTTAAGGTTGCCCCCAGTTGTTTTAGTTCTTTTTCTTCCTTTTCAGAGAATACAGGGATTCCAATTTCTTTGGGGATTGAGGGTATCAGGACCATAAGTTCCAGAGGGGAACAGAAGAAAGCCTCTTTGGCCTTTTCATCTGCCAATCTGTTGCCTTTTGCTTCAAAAGTGTGACACTTCTGATGCCCATTTATATGTACCACAGATATGTCCCTTGGTAAGAGCAGACTGGCTAACACTTGTTTTACCAGTTCCACATGGACTAATTCCTTCCCTCTGCTATTGATCAATCCCCTTTCTTCCCAAATTTTTCCAAAAATGTGGACCACGCCAAAGGCATATTTAGAATCTGTGTAGACTGTACAGTCTTTTTCCTCTAACAATTTAAGGGCTTGATTTAATGCTTACAGCTCACAAGTTTGAGCTGACCAATCATTGGGCAGTCAGCCAGCTTCTTTCACTTCACAAGTAAGCCCATCAACAACAGCATAGCCATTATGCCTTTTTCCTTCCAGGACCCTAGAAGACCCATCTATAAACAATTTTCCCCCCAAATGTAAGGGAAGATTCCCTAGGTCAGGCTGGACTCGGGTTTGGTATTCAATTAAGTCGAGACAATCATGTTCAGGAGTTTCTACTTGGTTGGGACCTTTCCAAAGGAAAGAAGCTGGGTTCAGACTATATCAACTGTCAGTATTAAATCGTTTTTTTCCATTAGAATAGCCTCATATTTCAGAATTCGGCAATCTGTTAACCATCTTCCTGCTTTTTGAGACAAAATAGTCCTGACCTGATGAGGGGTGCTAACAACTAAGGCCCCTCCAAAGGTCAGTTTCCTGCTTTCTTCTACTAAGAGAGTTGCTGCCACGGTCTGAACACACCCTGGTCATCCCCTGGAGACAGGATCCAGGATTCTGGAAAGGAAGGCCACAGGCTTCCTTTGGCCTCCCCAAATCTGGGTTAGGACTCCCAAGGCTGTCTCCTTATCTACTCTCACAAACAGATGGAAAGGTTTCTCGAGAGAGGGAAGGGCTAGAATGGGGGCTTGCACCAATGCCTGCTTGAGCCCCTCTAAGGCCTTTATTTCCTCCTCCTTCCATTCTAATTTGTCAGGCTCCTCCTCCAACAGTTTTTGGTATAACTCTTTAGTTTGGGATGCATAAGAATCTATCTAATTTACAATATCCCATCAATTCCAAAAATCGTCTTAGTTCTCTTTTTGTCCAGGGAAGAGGTAATTCAGTAATGGCCTGAATTCTTTCTGGATTTATCTTTCTCCTTCCCTCACTAATGAGATGACCCAGGTATTTGACTTCCTTTTCTATAAATTGTAGCTTACTTTTTGACACTCTTAGCCCTTGATCCCCCAGGAAATTCAGTAAGCACTTTGTAGTTTGGACAACTATCTGCCTTTCTTCACCTGATAATAGCATATCATCTACATATTGTAAAAGGGAAATTTCAGGTGGGACTGCAAATTTCTCCAATACTTTTTCCAGTTCCTTCCCAAAGAGGTTGGGGAATTCTGTGAAGCCTTGGGGTAAAACTGTTCGCCTATATTGCTGTTTTCTTCCTGTAGAGGGATCCTCCCACTCAAAGGCAAACAAGTCTCTACTCTCTGGGTTAAGGGGACAGGGCCTAAAGACACCTTTTAGATCTATTACACTAAACCATTTATGATGGCAGGGAATCATACTAAGGAGAGTGTATGGATTTGGGACTACTGGGTGTCGAACCTGAGTGATTTGATTAATGGCCCTTAGATCCTGTACCTGCCTCCAACTACCATCTGATTTCTGAACAGGCAAGATAGGAGAATTGAAGGGAGACATGCAGGGCTCTCAGAGTCGATCCTGAAGGAGGCCTTCAATGATGGGTTGAAGTCCCTGCCTCCCCTTAAGGAGAATGGGATATTGTCTTTGACAAATAATTTCCCCTTCCTTTTTCAATTTGATTTTAACAGGGCTTACCTGCAAACCTCCTCTATTCCCTTCTCTTACCCACACTTCCTCTCTGATATCTTTTTCATCTTCTTCAGTGAGCATGGCTAAGACTACATCTATCTGACAATCCCTTACCTCCAAATCCAAACCCATAAATACTATTGAATCCCTTCCCAACAAGTTAGTTCCAGCTTCTGAGATGTACAACAAAGGGCTTACAATTCGATTGTCTGCCCAACAAATATTAGTGGGAGAAAGAATGGGGACCTCAAATCTTTCTCCTTTTACCCCTGAGACTGTAAGGGAACTTCTAGAGAATTTGGTTCCTCTGGGGAGATGAGTGACAGAGGATCGGGCTGTGCCAGTGTCCACTAGAAATGTAATTTCTTCCTGATATGGGCCCACCCTTAGATTTACTAAAGGCTCCTGGTGGGCTTTAGAAGTAAGGAGCCTCAGACCCCCCTAATCCTCAAAAGTCATGAGGGGAATTACCTGACTCTCTTTCTTTAAACTTGGGCATTCCCTTTTGAAATGACCAGGGCTCCCACAGTGATAGCACCCTGCAGAGCCTTGCCTTCTCCTTGTCCCCTTATCTAAATAAGCCCATTTTGCTTCTTTATCTCACCCTCTGCCTGTCCCTCCCTGACTCATCTCCAGTCTTTTTCTAACCATTTGATTGACTGTGCTAATCATAACCTTTGCTTTCTGTTTCTGCTTTTCCTCCTCTCTCTTTACAATCACTTTCTGGGACTCTCTCAATGACTCTTCCAATGGTTATCCATCCATCCTTCTATTTTCTGAATCTTCTTCTGAATGTCAGGCCAAGACCTTTCACATAGATGAATTTTAACATTCCCTGAGCTACAGGATCATCAGGGTCCATCCCTGAATATTTCATCACTTGGTCCCTCAATATGTTGCAGGTAAGCAGAGGGAGTTTCATCCTTCTCCTGGGCTACTTCAAAGGCCTTACTCAAGTTTTGAGATTTGGGTACAGCCAATTTGATCCCCTGTATAATGAGGTCTCTAAGATCTTTCATCTGTGCTCTGTCCCCCAGGCCATTATTATCCCAATTAGGGTCTGTGTTTGGGAACTTCTGTTCTGCCACCATTACTCCCTGTCCAGGTGGATGCTGCCTTTCCCAGTCTTTCATAGGTGCCCTCCGCACCATTCCTCTTTCTTCTCCCATAAAGAGGATATTTAGTATGGACATAAGTTCAGGCCAGGTGTATAAACTAGGACCTAGGGATTTATCTACTTGTTCAGCCAGCTCCACTGGATCTTCCATTAGAGATTTCATCTCCTTTTTGAAGTTCCTTATTTCAGTACTTGTCAGTGGGACATTTACATAGCCAATCTCCCCTGGTCCCATTGGTACTTCTCTCAGTGGATACAAAGGCTCAATGGAGTTTTGTTCTTTCACTCCCTTTTCCTCAGACGCTCTGGGGAATGGAAAATTTTGTATATCTTTCTTACACTGTTCCAAGTCTTTCCTCACCTGTTGGTGGGTAGTAACCAGTGGGGCTGTTGGCCCTGCTTGATTCTCTGGTTTCCCAGGGCTTACAATGTGTTCTCTCAGGCCCTCCAAGTCTAATGGCCCTTCTCCTGGGAGTGGAGGGGGAACATAAGGAGGAGGGAGATTAAACAGGGGGTCCCAGGGTTTAGTTTCTACAGCTTTTGTTTCTGCAGCCTTAGTTTCTGCAAGTTTAGTCTTGGGGCCTGGATTTTCAGCTTTCATAGGATAGATGCTCTGGGGAATGGAAAATTTTGTATATCTTTCTTACACTGTTCCAAGTCTTTCCTCAGCTGTTTGTGGGTTGTAACCCATGGGGCTGTTGGTACCGCTTGACTGATTCTCCAGTTCCCCAGGGTTTAGAATGAGTTCTATTAGGTTGTCCAAATCTAATGGCCCTTTTCCTGGGAAAGGAGCAGGAACATAAGGAGGAGGGAGATTCAACAGGAGATTCCATGGTTTACTTTCTGCAGCTTTTTTTCTGCAGACTTAGTTTCTGCAAGCTTAGTGTCAGGGTCTAGATTTTCATCTTTCACAGATTAGAGAGTGGCCCCCTTTCCCTTTAACCAGCACATGGCAGACTCTTCTTTGGAGAAGGGTGTTTTTCCATTAACATACAGTACAAACTCAGCACAAAGCCAATCCTTATCTGCCCCGTATTTTGGCCAACATACATCAGGCAGTAAAATACTTTCCTTGGTCCAGATACAACAGCAGTATTTAACCATTTTCTGCTTGTCTTTTCCCTTGGTCCGATCACTATCGGTCCGATGCTTTAACATCCTCCCTAGTGGACTATCTGGAGGAATGTCTCCAGGGATTCCTACAGATACCCCCTTCCCCTTTTTCCCAGTCAACTGACTGCCTCTATTTCCCATTCTGAATCTTGTCTGGGTCTCTTTCTTTTGAATCTTTTGCTTTGTCCTTTCCCTCACAGGAGAAGGGAAATGCGAATTGGGACTCTATACTCACTTCACACTGTGTCTCACATTTCATGCACACACAGTGAACCTCAGACTCATCAGAATTCCCGACCATCAAGGTAATACTTAATAGTCTTTGTTCTTACCTTTGTCCATGCATGGAGTCACCTGGTCAACAAGAGGCAGATTTTCCATTCCCTTTTTCTCATCCACAATCAGCAGATCTAAGTGTCTGTTCTTGGGCCTCCTGGCTGCCAGAGGCAAGGCCCCTGCCGGCAGAGTCCAAGACCGCTTAAACAGCGGGGCGCACCTCCCTGTCGTCCACCCCAGGGGTCCACTCTCTGAAGCCTCAGAATCCCAGGTGAGCCCCCAAAGCTGTTAGAAAGAAATCTTCTTCTGGAAGAAAATAAGGCTCACCCAATTGTGGAGAAGAAAAGAATTTATTCTCAATCTTGCAAGAAGGGGCGCACAACCAGAAAACATGGCTGGCGCACCGAACAAAGAAAAATGACACAGTTTATACCCCTACGCCTAGCACGCAAGCCCTTCCTCTGTTTCTCCATAGATTGGATACTTAAGATGTTACAGCCTACCTGAGAAGATCTAACTTTCCCACGCAAAAATTTGTGATTAACCGCTTCCCTCATCACATTCCAACCATTTTAGTTTTTACCTGCTCCCCTTTGCCAAATAAGGAATGGAATGTAGTGCTGAATTGCTATTTAGTTTTTACCTGCTCCCCTTTGCCAAATAAGGAATGGAATGTAGTGCTGAATTGATATTGGCTTAGCTCTTTCTTGGGCATCTTTTTTTTTTTTTTTTTTTTTTACTGCCTTTAGGACAGTCTTAAGCTGGTTTCCTTTGTTGCTGTTAACCTGGGAGTGGGAGACTGAGGCAGTAGGCTGCCAGGTTACATTAATCATTATTTTCTTCCTTTTTGTGAAAACTAAACTAATCTTTGTTTCTTACAACCTGATTGTGGAGAAGAAAATAATTTATTCTCAACCTTGCAAGAAGGGGCACACAACCAGAAATGTAGCTGGCACCCCAAACAAAGAAAAATGATATATTTTATTCCCCTAAACCTAGCATGTAAGCCCTTCATCTGATTTTCCATAGACTGGATACTTCAGAGGTTACAGCCTATCTGAGAATTCTAACTTTCCCATGCAATAGTTTTTGATTAACCACTTCCCTCATCACATTCCAACCATTTAACTTTTACTTGCTCTTTTTGCCAAATAAGGAAAAGAATTTAGTACTAAATTAGTATTGACTTAGCTCTTTCTTCTACATCTTTTTTCACTGGGCTGTAAGACTGGCTTAAGTTGGTTTCCTTTGTTCTTGCTTAACCCAGAGTGGGAGACTGATGCAGTAGGCTGCCAGGTTATATTAATATTTTATTCCTTTATGTGAAAATTAAACTAATTTCCACTTTTTACAATTGCCCCTCTTTCTTTTAAGCTCTTTGTAACTTTCACATTTCTATTCTTCAAATTTTCTAAGAGCTATTTCATATTCTTCATCATAGGGATCTCCTTCTTTAAAGGGATACAGATGTTTTGCATATACTGTATGGGCATTTGTTTGGTTAAGGTGGTCTCAGTGAGTCTTTGAACTAGCCCTAGGACACATGGAATAATGCAACTTCTGGCTGTGGCAAGCACCCCAGCTGAGATAATGAGGGCAGTTAAGAAGGAGAGTGCAACCCCTTGCAATTTTCCAAACCAATTTTAAAGCCATCCTGTGAGTGAATTGCTAATGCCAGAATTCTCTGCTAATTCCTCAGAAAGGGCTGTTAGACCTCATAAAGCTTTAGTGATAGTTCCATCAGGGCAGTGTTATTGGGGATGAATGTGCAACAACTACCTCCAGTCACAACACAAACTCCGCCTTTCTCAAATAGCATCACATCTAAGGCCATTCTATTTTCCCATGCCATTCTCCTAGTAGCATCTAATTATTCTGCAATTCCCTTAACTGCATTCTTGGTGTAATTAACAAATCTTTGTTGATTATATTAAATGTAATTAATCTAATCTACATTTTTATTAATTTTATTAATTAATAAGGCTATCTGATTTCTAGCCTTAAATTCATCTGGTACTCCTCACAGAACTCCTATATTGTCTAGATACATCTGCTTGTCAAAAGAACCAAGTATCACAGCACAGGTTCCTCTCAGGCACTATTAGTTGAAGAACACCATTACCCCAGTACCACCACAGGTCTCCTTGAGGTCTGACCAAACTGGAGAAATTGTCAATATGATCTCTGCTCACATTCCACACTTGTGTACATGAGGTCATGGTTTCAAGGTCTCAAAATCCTTCCCACTCTTTAGAGAGACAAGCAGAGTGATTCCCTGGGCCTAGACAGGAGGCAGAAATGGCCTTGATGCTTCTGTTTTTCACCAGTGGGAAGAGAGGGGACAACATACTACAATGTTCACCAGGAGTAGCATTCTGGAAGAGGAGCATCATGCACTTAAACTCCCTTCCATCCTTTTCCATATGTAACAGAAAGGGTACAATATGAGCTGTGGGTTGTCCTGTTGCACAAGTGTAACTGTTGCTTTTGTTCAGACTCTGGCTTGTATATTTGATCCATTCTACCCAGGCATATGTGTCCCCATATCCTGTCTCTATTTCTATAGTTTGCTTTAAACCTTCTGCCTTAAATACCCTGATTGCTTTGGGATCATTTTGAATTGGGGGAACTGGCTTTTGATTGGTTTTCCTGTGGTATTTCTGAAGGGTTAGCTGGAGAGGGTGTTCTTGATGTTGTATGTACAGGGGGAGGAAGAACTCAGATAAGGAACCTCCCCAGAGGATCTTTACCTGTAACAATGGCTCCCATTTCATATACTCTATCAACTACTTTGTCCGTGGTGCTGCTCCCAGTTTCTAATTTGCCTTTCTTTTTAATAGTTATTACTACTATATTGCACTGAAGACTTTTGCAGTCTAGCGGTATACTACTTTTAATGACCTCAAACTTGGTGAAATGCATCCCATATTCATGGCCCATCCCTTATACTGGATAATCCCCCAAACAACAACCCAGTTGAGCAAGGGAGGGCTCAACTATAACCATTCCCCACTGGCTCTGGGTATAGGAATTTATTTCCCCCACTCAGCCATTGCTGGTTCTCTAAATTCTCACAGTCTATTACTTGGCAGGCATCAAACTGCACTGTCTGAGGCTCCAGACCTTCAGTCACATTTATAACTACTTTGATGGGGCTAGTTCTTCTTAGGTTTGAAACCTCATGGCTAGTAAGATTATTTTCACCTGTAACTTAAAGTCTGAATTCCTCCATTGGTATTCCAGTAAGACTAGGGCCATTGTTGACTAGGAAGACACACAGCTCAAGCCCCCCGCCCCTCTCTAATTATTGTCTTTTTAGTATGATCTTTAAGGGATCTGGGGCTGAAATTATTTTCCAAGACTCAGATGAAGTTGTTTGGTCCTTATCATCTGGTTGAGTTACTGGTCCTTTTACTCAAGTGTAGTGAGTCCAGTCTTTTTCTGCTGTTTGGACTGCTGTTTTAGCTGTCAGCAAGACTTGATAAGGTCTTCCCCAGGTAGGTTGGAGTTTGGTCTCTTTCCATGACTTGATTAGGATCCAGCTGCCAGGTTGGTGTTGGTGGACTGCAAATTCAAGAGGCAGAGTCTGAGCCAGCAAACCGTGATGCCTGAGGGATGACAAAGTAGAAGGCAAAGCCAATATATAATTTTGAAGAAGGAGATCCTTTGATTTGAAGAAGAGAAGTTCTCCAGGCTTCCCAGGGAAGGGCAGACCAAAAAGCATTTCATAAAGAGAAATTCCCAGTTCCCTCCTAGGGGTTAGTTTGGATTCTTAACAGAGCTATAGATAAACATTATCCCATGGTAATTTGCTTTCTAAGATGAACTTAGAGAAATTTTTTTTAAAGGTTTAGTTCATTCTTTCCACTTTCCCTGAGGATGGTGGGTGCCAGGGTGTATGGAAGTTCTGTGTGACACCCAGATCCTGCAAAATATTTTGCAACACTCAGGATGTAAAGTGACTACTATTGTTTGAATCTATATTTTTCTACTAACCCATATTGGGGAATGATTTGTTCAAGGATAAATTTTGAAGTCCCTAATGCTGTAGCTGAAACAAGAGGGTATGTGTCTACCCACCCTGTCAGGTGATCTATAATAAACAGAACATACTTTAGTCAACTTCAAGAGGGCATTTCAGTATAATCAACCTGAATGCTCTGGAATGGTCTGTGTCTGGGCTCCCTCACCCCTGGCACTTGCTTTCTTAAAACTTTCTTATTAACTTTCTGACAGATTATGCACTGTTCAGTTATTTGGTTATAGTATAAAGGCCCACCCACTCAAAAGGCTTGAGGGCCAGATCACACATGGCCTGTACTCTTCAATGACTCCCTTGATGCAAAACCACTAGTACTTCCCTCATTATTTGCTTATTCAACATTTGCTGGCCTTCTGGGAGGACCCACTTCCCTTGGCTATCTAAGGTTGTCCCCAGTTGTTTTAGTTCTTTTACTTCCTTTTCAGAGAAGACAGGGATTCCAATTTCTTTGGGGATGGATGGTATCAGGATCATCAGTTCCAGAGGAGAACAGTGGGACACCTCTTTGGCCTTCTCATCAGTCAATCTATTGCCTTTTGCTTCAAAAGTGTGACACTTTTGATGCCCATTTATTATTTAACATGGATATTTCTCTTGGTAAGAGCAGATTGGCTAACACTTGTTTTACTAGTTCCACATGGACTAATTCCTTCCCTTTGCTACTGATCAATCCCCCTTTTCCACAAATTTTTCCAAAAATGTGGACCATGCCAAAGGCATATTTAGAATTTGTATAGACTGTACCATCTTTTCCTCTAACAGTTTAAGGGCTTGATTTAAGGCATACAGCTCACAAGTTTGAACTAACCAATCATTGGACAGTTGACCAGCTTCTTTCATCTCACAAGTTAGCTCATCAATAACAGCATAGCCATTGTGAATTTTTCCTTCCAGGACCCTAGGAGACCCATCTATAACCAATTTTTCCCCTGATTGTAAGGGAATGTCCCCTAGGTCAGGCTAGAATTGGATTTGGTATTCAATTAAGTCTAAACAATCATGTTCAGGAATTTCTACCTGCTTGAATCCTTTCCAAAGGAAAGAGGCTGGATTTAGACTATGATCAATTGTCAGTATTACATTGCCTTTCTCCATTAGAATCACCTCATATTTCAGAATTGAGGAATCCATTAACCACCTTCCTGCTTTTTGAGACAAAATAGTCCTAACCTAATGAGGGGTGCTAACAACTAAGGCCCTTCCAAAGGTCAGTTTCCTCCTTTCTTCTACTAAGAGAGCAGTTCATAGGATAGCCTGAACATCCCCTGGATTCAGGGTCCACTATTCTTGGAAGGAAGGCCACAGGTTTCCTTTGGCCTCCCTAGATTTGGGTTAGGACTCCTACTAAAGCTGTCCCCTTGTCTGCTGTAACAAACTGATGGAAAGGATTTTCATGGGAGGGGAGGGCTAGAAGAGGGGCTTGCACCTATCCCCATTTGAGACCCTCTAAGGTCTTTACTCCTTCCACTCTAATTTGTCAGGCTACTCCTCCAACAGTTTTTGGTATAACCCTTTAATTTGGGATGCATAAGAATCTATTCATAATCTATAACATCCCATCGATCCCAAAAATCTTCTTATTTCTCTTTTTGTCCAGGGAAGAGGCAATTTGGTTTAATGGCCTGAATTCTTTCTGGATTTATCTTCCTCCTTCCCTCACTAATGAGATGACCCAGGTATTTGACTTTCTTTTCAACAAATTGTAGCTTCCTTTTTGTCACTCTTAACCCTTGATCTCCAAGGAAATTCAATAAGCTCTTTGTAGTTCAGACCACTATGTGCCTTTCTACACCTGATAACAGCATATCATCTATATATTGTAAAAGGGAAATTTCAGATGGGACTGCAAATTTCTCCAACATTTTTTCCAGTTCCTGCCCAAAGAGGTTGGGGGATTCTGTGAAGACTTGGAGTAAAACTGTCCACCTATATTGCTGTTTTCTTCCTGTAGAGGGATCCTCTCACTCAAAGGCAAACAAGTCTCTACTGTCTGGATCTAGGAGTCAGGACCAAAAGATATCCTTTAGGTCTATTACACTAAACCATTTATGATGGTAGGGTATCTTACTAAGGGGAGTGTATGAGTTTGGGGCTAGTGGGTGTTGAAACTGAGCAATTTGATTGATGGCCGTTTGATCCTGTACCAGCCTCCAACTACCATCCAATTTCTGAATGGGCAAGATAGGAGAATTGAAGAGGGACCTGTAGGGCTCCAAGAGTCCATCCTGAAGGAGGCCTTTAATGATGGGTTGAAGTCCCTGCTTCCCCTTAAAGGGCATGAGATATTGTCTTTAACAAATAATTTCCCCTTCCTTTTCCAATTTGATTTTAATAGGGGGTATCTTCAACCCCCCTCTATTCCTTCCTCTCACCCACACTTTCTCTCTCATATCTTTTTCATCTTCTTCAGTGAGCATGGCTAAGATTACTTCTGTTTGCCCATCCCTTACTTCCAAATCCAGACCCATGAATACTATTGAGTCATTTCCCAACAAATTACTCCTGGTTTCTGGGATGTACAACAAAGGGCCTACAACTTAATTGTCCTCCCAACAAATACTAGTGGGATAAAGAATTGGGGCTTCAAATCCTTCTCCTTTTACCCCTGAGACTGTAAGGGAAATGGCAGAGAATTTGGTTCCTTTGGGAAGATAAGTCACAGAGAATAGGGCTGCCCCAGTGTCCAATAAAAATATAATTTCTTCCTGATATCCACCCACCCTCAGATTTACTAAAGGCCCCTGGTGGGCTTTAGAAGTGAAGAGCCTCAGACCCCCTTAATCCTCAAAACTCATGATGGGGATTACAAAACTCTTTCTTTAAATTTGGCCATTCCTTTTTGAAATGACCAGGCCTCCCACAGTGATAGCACCTTGCAGAGCCTGGCATTCTCCTTGCCCTCTTGTCTTAATAGGTCCACTTTGCATCTTTATCTCATCTCTGCCTGTTCCCTCCCTGACTCATCTCCACTCTTTCCTTAACCATTTGATCAACTGTGTTTATCATAACCAATGCTTTTTGTTTCTGATTTTCCTCCTCTCTCCTTACAATCACTTTCTGGGACTCTCTCAATAATTCTTCTAATGGTTATCCATCCATCCTTCTATTTTCTGAATCTTCTTCTGAATATCATACCAAGACCCTTTCACATAGCTGACTTTTAACATTCACTGAGCCACAGGATCATCAGGGTCCATCCCTGAGTATTTCATCACTTGGTCCCTTAATCATTGCAGGTAAGCAGAAGGAGTTTCATCCTTCTCCTGGGCTACTTCAAAGACCTTATTCAAGTTTTGAAATTTGGGTACAGCCAATTTGATCCCCTGTATAATGAGGTCTCTAAGATCTTTCATTTGTGCTCTGTCCCCCAGGTCATTATTATCCCAACTAGGTTCTGGGTTTAGGAACTTCCGTTCTGTTGCCATTACCCCTGGTCCAGGCAGATGCTGCCTTTCCCACTCCTTCATAATTGCCCTCCACACCATTCTTCTTTCTTCTCCCATAGAGAAGATATTCAGTTCAGGCCAGGTATATAACATAGGACCTTGGAATTGATCTACTTGTTCAGCCAGCCCTACTGGATCTTCCATTATTGATTTCATCTCCTTTATGAAGTTTCTTACTTCTGTACTCATCAGTGGGACATTTACATAGCCAATCTCCCCTTGCCCCATTGGTATTTCTCTCAGTGGATACAAAGTCTCAGTGCAGTTTTGTTCTTTCACTTTCTTCTCAGATGCTCTGGGGAATGGAAAATTTTGTATATCTTTCTTACACTGTTCCAAGTCTTTCCTCAGCTGTTTGTGGGTTGTAACCCATGGGGCTTTTGGTACCGCTTGATTGATTCTCCAGTTCCCCAGGATTTAGAATGAGTTCTATTAGGTCATCCCAATCTAATGGCCGTTTTCCTGGGAGAGGAGCAGGAACATAAGGAGGAGGGAGATTCAACAGGAGATTCCATGGTTTATTTTTGGCAGCTTTTTTTCTGCAGCCTTAGTTTCTGCAAACTTAGTGTCAGGGTCTAGGTTTTCATCTTTCACAGATTAGAGAGTGGTCCCTTTCCCTTTAACCAGCACAGGGCATAGTCAGACTCCTCTTTGGAGAAGGGTGTTTTCCCATTAACATACAGTACAAGGTCAGTGCAAAGTCAATCCTTATCTACCCCATATTTTGCCCAGAATATGTTAGGCAGTAAAATATTTTCCTTGGTCCAGATACAACAGCAGTATTTAATTATTATTTCTTGTCTTTTTCACTGGTCTGATTATTATCAGCCCAATGCCTTAACATCCTCTCTAATGTAGTATCTGGAGGAATATCTTCAGGGGTTCCTACAGATATCTCCTTCCCCTTTTGCCCAGTCGACTGACTGCCTCTATTTCCCATTCTGAATCTTGTCTGGGTCTCTTTCTCTTGAATCTTTCACTTCATCCATTCTGGCCCTTTTCCTCGTGGGAGAAGGGAAATGTGAATTGGGACTCCATACTCACTTCACACAGTGCCAAACATCTCATGCATGTACAATCAACCTCAGGCCCATCAGAATCTCTGACCACCAAGGTAATATTTAATAGCTGTTGTTCTTACCTTGGTCCATGCATGGAATTTGAGGCAGATTTCCCCTTCCCACTTTCTCATCCACAATTAGCAGATCTAAGCATCTGTTCTCAGGTCTCTTGGCTGCCGGAGGCGAGGACCCCACCAGTGGAGTCCAAGACTGCTTAAACAGTGGGTGTGCCTGCCCATCATCTACCCTGGGAGTCTGCTCTTTGATACTTCAGAATCCTGCATGAGTCACCAAAGATGTAAGAAAGAAATCTTCTTATGGAAGAAAATAAGGCTCACCCAATTCTGTAGAAGAGAAGAATTTATTCTCAATCTTGAAAGAAGGGGCGCACAACCAGAAAATGTGACTGGCACCCTGAACAAAGAAAAATGACAAAGATTATACCCCTAAGCCTAGCACGCAAGTCCTTCCTCTATTTCTCCATAGACTGGATAATTCAGATGTTACAGCCTATCTGAAAAGTCTAAATTTCCCATGCAAAAGTTTTTGATTAACCACTTCCAATCATTTTAACTTTTACCTGCTTCTTTTCTTAAATAAGGAATAGAATTTAGTGCTGAATTGGTATTGACTTAGCTTTTCCTTTTTTTTTCTTTTTTTTTTCTTTTTTAATTTATTTTTCCAAATTCTACTGAATTTATTCATATTTTAAAAAATATTACATTCAAAAAATATGAGGTCCCCATTCACCCCCACTGCCCCCACCACACCACTCCCCCCACAGTAACACTCTCCCCCATCACCATGACACATCCATTGCATCTGATGAGTACATCTCTGGGCATCGCTGCACCCAATGTCCTGTCGGCCACACCATAGCCCACACTCTCCCACGTTCCATCCAATGGGCCATGGGAGGAAATACAATGTCCGGCAATTGCCCCTGGAGCACCACCCAGGACAACTCCAAGTCCCGAAAATGCCTCCACAGCTCATCTCTTCCTCCCATTCCCTGCACCCAGCAGCCACCATGGCCACTTTTTCCACACCAATGCCACATTTTCTCAATTATTAGCCACAATAGTTCATGAATAGGGTATCATTAAGTTGACTCTAATCCTTACTGTATTCCTCCTTCCTGTGGACCATGGCTTGGTTGTGTCCATTCCACATCTATGTCAAGAGGGGGCTTAGATTCAACATGGATACTGGATGCAAACCTCCTGCTTTCAGTTGTAGGCACTCTAGGCTCCATGGTGTGGTGGTTGACATTCTTCAACTCCATGTTAGCTGAGTGGGATAAGTCCAATAAATCAGAGTGTAGGAGCTGATGAGGCTCAGTGCCTGGCTATCATATTGTCAGTCCAGAGATTCAAATCCCCTAGATATATCTTAAACCCAAGCACCAACAACAATTCCAGTAAAGTAGCGTGAAAGACTTGTGAAAAGAGATCCATCACACAGAAACACCAGCTCCAAAGAAGGGCCAACTGACATGGCAGTGAAGCCCATCTGCCATGAACATAGAACCTGTGGGTCTCTTTAGCCCTCAAAAGGATGAATACCTGGAGTTGTATCTACTTTATCTGTCTCTGAGACTCTGCTCAGGTGTGCATAAGGGCAATCCTTCTGACAACCTCCAGACTCTTTTTTAGAGACTCATAGCCATATAAACTCATTTGTCCTTTCCATTTCCCCCTTAATTTAGGTCAAAAAGCATTTTTAACTCCAGGTAATATTAACCATCTGCCCATCCCTAGTCCCCCTCAAACACGCAAAGCCCCACCCAAAGGTAACCCTATACCCTCATTTTATCTCTTCCTTGTGCACATACTTACTGCCAGCTTATCATAGATTTCACCCATGTAGATGTCAGCTTACATCCTTCCTCTACCCCCCGATTTCCTGTAAGCTTATCTTCCACTCTCTAGCTCTCTGAGGCAGCTTGCTTATTTCATATCAGTGAGGTCATGTAGTATTTGTCCTTCAATGCCTGGGTTGCTTCACTCAACATAAGGTTCTCAAGATTCATCCATGTTATCACGTGTGTTTGTACAGTATTTGTTCTTAAAGCTGAGTAGTATTCCATTGTATGTATAGACCACATTTTATTGATCCACTCGTCTGTTGATGGGCATTTGGGTTGATTCCACCTTTTGGCGATAGTGAACAATGCTGCTATGAACATTGGTGTGCATATATCGGTTTGTGTCCTTGTTTTCAGTTCTGCTAGGTATATACCCAGCAGTGGTATTGCTGGGTCATATGGCAAATCTATGGTTAGTTTTTTGAGAAACTGCCAAAATGTCCTCCAGAATGGTTGGATCCTTCTGCATTCCCACCAGCAGCGAATGAGTGTTCCCATTTCTTCACATCCTCTCCAAGATTTGTATTCTTCTGTTTTTTTCATAGCTGCCAATCTTATGGGAGTAAGATGGTATCTCATTGTAGTTTTGATTTGCATTTCCCTGATAGCTAAAGATTTGGAGAATTTTTTTCATGTGCTTTTTACCATTTGTGTTTCTTCTTTGGAGAAGTGTCTGTTTAAATATTTTTTCCATTTTTTAAATGGGTTGTTTGGCTTTTTATTTTCAAGATATAGGAGTTCTTTTTATATTCAAGTTATGAGTCTGTTATCAGATATATGGTTGCCAAATATTTTCTCCCATTGTGTAGGCTCCCTTTTTACTTTCTTTACAAAGTCCTTTGAGTTGCAGAAGGCTTTAATTTTGAGGAATTCCCATTTATCTATTTGTTCTTTTGCTGCTCATGCTTTTGGTGTGATGTTCATGAAGCCGTTATCTATTACAAGGTCTTGTAGATGTTTCCCTATAATGCTTTCCAAGGTCTTTATGGTCTTGGCTCTTATATTTAGGTCTTTGATCCATCCTGAGTTGATCTTTGTATAAGGTGTGAGATGATAATCCTCTTCATTCTTCTACATATGGGTTTCCAATTCTCCAGGCACCATTTGTTGAATAGGCCATTCTCTCCCAGTTGAGAGGGTTTGGTGGGTTATCAAATATTATATGGCTATATATATGAGGTTCTATATCAGAACTTTCAATTCGATTCCATTGGTCTGTGTGTCTCTCCTTATGCCAATACCATGCTCTTTTCACTACTGTAGCTTTGTAGTATGTCTTGAAGTCAGATAGTGTGATTTCTCCAATTTTGTTTTTCTTTTTCAATATGTCTTTGGCTATTTGGGACCTCTTTCCTTTTCAAATAAATTTCATAGTTAGTTTTTCTAGCTCCTTAAAGAAGGCTGTGTTGATTTTTATTGGGATTACATTGAATGTGTAGATCAGTTTTGGTAGGATAGATATCTTCATAATATTTAGTCTTCCTATCCATGAACAGGGAATATTATTCCATTTATTTAGGTCTTCTTTGATTTCCTTGAACAGTCTTGTATAGTTCTTGGTGTATAAGTTTTTCACATCTTTAGTTAAATTTATTCCCAAATATTTCATTTTTTAACTTACTATTGTGAATGGTATTTGTTTCTTGATTTCCTCCTGATCTTGCTCATTATTGGTTTACAGAAATGATACTGATTTTTGTGCATTGATCTTATAACCTGCGACTTTACTAAACCCATTTATGAGTTCTAGAAGCTTTGTTGTAGACCTCTCAGGGTTTTTTATGCATAGGATCATGTTATCTGCAAATAATGAAATTTTGACTTCTTCCTTTCCAATTTGAATGCCTTTTATATCTGGTTCTTGCCTCAGGGCTCGAGCAAGTACTTCTAAGACAATGTTAAATAGAAGGAGAGAGAGTGGGCATCCTTGTCTTGTTCCTGACTTTAGAGGGAAGGATTTTAGGATTTCTCCATTGTAAACGATGTTGGCTGTAGGTTTTTCATATATACTCTATCATGTTCAAAAAATTTCCTTGTATTCCAATCTTTTGGAGTGTTTTTATCAAGAAAGAGTGCTGTATTTTGTCAAATGCTTATTCTGCATCTATAGATATAATCATGTGATTTTTCCCCTTCAGTCTGTTTATATGGTGTATTACATTGATTGATTTTCTTATGTTGAACCATCCTTGCATACCTGGAATGATTCCCACTTGGTTGTGGTGTATAATTCATTGAATGTGTTGTTGAATACGATTAACAAGTATTTGGTTAAGTAATTTTTCATCTAGGTTCATTAGAGAAATTGGTCTTTAATTTTCCTTTCTTGTGGTGTCTTTGGCTCTGGTACTAGGGTAACGTTGGCATCATAGAAGGAGTTAGGCAATGTTCCTTCTGTTTCGATTTTTTGGAAGCATTTCAGCAGGATTGGTATTAGTTCTTTCCCAAATGTTTTGTAGAATTCACCTGTGAAGCCATCTGGCCCTGGGCTCTTCTTAGTTGGGAGGTTTTTAATGACCAATTCTATTTCTTTACTTGTGATTGGTTGGTTGAGATCATCAATTTCTTCTTTCATTAATATAGGCTGCTTATGTGTTTCTAGGAATTTGTCCATTTCCTCTGAATTGTCATTTTTGTTGGAATATAGTTTTTCAAAGTATCCTCTTATGATAGTCTTTATTTCTGTGGGGTCAGTGGTGATATCTCCTTTCTCATTTCTTATATTGTGTATTTGCATCTTCTCACTTTTTTTCTTTGTTAGTCTTGCTAAAGGTTTGTCAATTTTATTGATCTTCTCAAAGAACCAGCTCTGGGTCTTGTTTACCTTTTCAAGTGCTTTCTTATTTTCTATTTCATTTAGTTCTGCTCTTATCTTTGTTATTTCCTTCCTTCTTCTTCCAGTTGGATTACGTTGTTGTTTTTTTTCTAATTCCTCCAAATGTGCAGTTAGTTCTTCAATTTTTGCTCTTTCTTCTTTTTTGATATATGAATTTATGGCTCTAAATTTCCCTCTCAGTACTGCTTTTGCTGCATCCCATGAATTTTGGGATGTTGTGTTATCATTATCATTTGTTTCAAGGTAGTCATTGATTTCTTTTGAGATTTCCTCTTTGACCCACTGTTTTTCTAAGAGTGTGCTGTTTAATTTCCATACCTTGATGTGAAATCTGGGCCTCTGGCCCTTGCAGATTTCCAGCTTCACTCCACTGTGGTCAGAGATATTATTTTTTATGATTTCAATCTTTCTGAAATCATTAAGCCTTTCTTTGTGGACTAGCATATGATCTATTTTGGAGAATGATCCATGTGCACTTCAGAAAAATGTATATCCTGATGTGTTTGGGTGTAATGATCGGTATATGTCTATTACATCCAGCTTCTCTAATATACTGTTCAAATATTTCATTTCTTTAGTAATTCTCTTTTGAGATGTCTGTCCACAGTTGATAGTGGTGCATTAAAATCTCCCACTATAATTGTAGATTCATCTATTCTTTCACTTAGGTTTTTCAGCATTTGCCTCATGTATTTACAGGCGTCCTTGTTAGGAGCATAAATATTTATGATTGTTTGTTCTTCTTGACAGATTGTCCCTTTCACTAATATGTAGTATACTTCTTTGTCTCTCTCAATTGTTTCACATTTAAAGTCTATTTTGTCTGATATTAATATAGCTACTCCTGCCTTTTTCTGGTTACTGTTTGCTTGTAAGATTGTTTTCCAACCATTCACTTTCAGCATCCATGAGTCTCTGGGTCTAAGATGTGTCTCTTGTAGACAGCATATAGATGGGTCATATTTCCTTATCCAGTGTCCCAGTCTAAATCTTTTGATAGGTGAGTTTAATCCATTGACATTCAGTGTTATTAGTTTCAAGGAATTATTTATGTTAGCCATATTTTTATTGGACTTGTGTTTTGTGACGGCTTGATCGGTCGGTAGAGGTGGGGTCTGGCTGCGGATGAGGGGTCGGTCCAGCTCTGGACGAGGGGTCGGTCCCGCTTGGGATGAGGGGTCGGTCCGGCAGCAGACAAGGGATCGGTCTCACAGGGGTTGCGTGGTTCGGCTGACGGGGTCGCCCGGCGAAGCCGGCGATGAAGGGGTCGCCCGGAGAAGCAGGCGACGAAGGGGTCGCCCGGAGAAGCAGGCGACGAACTGGGGACAAGGGAGGCCAGGCCCTTGTTGGGGGCTCTCAGGACTGGAGGGCGCATGGCAGAAGAACTACCGCGGAGACAAGGTAAACATGCAAGTCCACTTTACTGAGGGAGAGGCAACAGTTTTATAGGGGCTGGGGAAGGCTGATTGGTCGAAGCCACGCCCTGTTCTGATTGGTTGCCGGCAAAAGGTCAGTGGGCGGTACTGGACGGGGGAGGGGTGGTGGTTAGGGATTGGCTGTCGCTGTTGCTGGGGGAAGGGGCAGGGTTTAGGGATTGGTGGCTGCTGTTGCTGGGGTGGAGGGCAGACTTGAGTTTCCCACCCACGCCTGGCTGTTGCTGCTGTCGGGGGAAGGGAAAAGGGCGGGCTGGATTTTTCCGCCCACACCTGGCTGTTGCTGCTGTCGGGGGAGGGGAAAAGGGCGGGCTGGATTTTTCCGCCCACACCTGGCTGTTGCTGCTGTCGGGGGAGGGGAAAAGGGCAGACTGGAATTTTCCGCCCTGCGCCTGCGCAGGGAGAAAGAAGGCATCGTGTGGCGCCATCCGGGAGGAGGGGCGGCTGCGGAAGCACGGCTGCCGAGAAGGGGAGACCCGAGGGCACTCTGCGCCCATGCCGAGCTCCCTTCAGGGGTGGCGGTGAGTCCGACCAGCCACCCTATTATGGGGGCAGCGGCTTGGCCTACCGCGGCCGCTCCCCTGCCAGGCCAGCAAACCACGCTTCAGCCCGAGGGGTGACCGCAGTGTTTGTCATATTTTGTTTGTGTTTTGTTCTCTTTTTGTCTTTTTTTGTTGCTCTTACACTCTCCTCCAACTCTGCCTGTCTTGTTTTTTCCTTTCTTCCTGCAGAACTCCCTTTAGAATTTCTTGAAGGGGAGGTTTCTTGTTGGCATACTCTTTCAATTTCTGTTTATCTGTGAATATTTTGAACTCTCCATCATTTTTGAATGCTAGTTTAGCTGGATAGAGTATTCTTGGTTGGAAATTTTTTTCTTTTAGTACCTTGACTATATCATACCACTGCCTTCTTGCCTCCATGGTTTCAGATGAGAATTCAGCACTTAATCTTATGGAACTTCCCTTGTATGTCATGGTTTTCTTTTCTCTTGCTGCTTTTAGAATTTTCTCTGTCTTGAGCATTGGATAATTTGACAAGTACATGTCTTGGGGTGGGTCTGTTGGGGATTATGATGATTGGGGTGTGTTGTGCTTCTTGGATATGTACATATGTCTCTTTCAGTAGATTTGGGAATTTTTCAGCCATTATTTCCTGCAACACTGCTTCTGACCTCTTTCCCTTCTCTTCTCCTCTGGGATGCCTATAATACGTATGTTTGTGCATTTTGCATTTTCATTCAGTTCCCTAAGTCCTGTTTTGAATTTTTCTATCTTTTTATTGATCAACTCTACTATCTGTTTGATTTCCGATGTACTGTCTTCCACATCACTAATTCTCTGCTCTGCCTCTTCTAATCTGCTGTTATTTGCTGTGAGCATATTTTTGATTTCTTGAACTCTGGTGTTCATTCCCATTATATCTGTTATCTTTTTGTGTATGTCTGCAATTTCCCCTCCAAGTGTTATCTTCATGTTGTTAATCTCTTCCTTTACTTCATTAAATTTGCCGGTGATATATGTTCTGAGATCTTTAATTACTTGTACAAAGTTCTGCTCCCCTTCCTGGTTTTTAGTTTGTTCATTGGATTCAGCCATGTTTTCCTGATTACTGGTTTGGTTGTAGATTTTTTTGCTGTCTGGTCATCATTTTATCTTGACGGGTTTAATCAGTTCTGTAGCTTCTTCGTCTAGTCTTGGGGATTAATTAGGTGTTGTTTTTGTGTGTTATATCTGCTCTTTGTCACTTTGTTCTTCTTATTCTAATTTCTTATTGCTGGCTGAGTTCACTTTGAAGGAAAGTATTAGGGCCAAGGAAAGGCAATTGTGTAAGCAAGGAAAATGTGTAAAGTAGTATTGGTAATAAATGTTAACAGAGCAACAATATGAGATCTGGGAGGATGGATATTAGATTCACGTAAGTTGTGTAGAGTTATAGCAGTAGGTAGAGTACCTATAATGAGGTAGTCAACTGAATATGGAAGGAATATGGTATGAATTAAAAAGCTAGTGCTTTTGTGAGAGGGGGAAAGAGAAAAGAAAGGCAATAGTTTCAAGAGTGGATAAAAGACAGAAAACAAAACAAAGGTATTAGAAATTAAGTGTTAGACACTTTGTGGATCAAAGAAAGGGAGGTGGAATATAGGAGAGACAGTAGATGATGGAGGATAATCAAGATGTAGGGGAAAGGGAATAGTGTAGGTAGCCAAAATCAATTCACACAGAAATGAGGTAATGGAGAATGAGGAAACCCAGCAAATGTGAGGTGTTCCCTGTAGCACCTATTGTATAATTAAGATAAAATAAAATAAGAAGAAAATGAGGGACAAGAGAGAAAAAAAAAAGAGAAGAAAGAAAGAAAGAAAAAAGGGGGTGGGTAACCGAGGGGAACAAGTAAGGAAAAGAAAAAAAAAATAGAACAACCACAATGGCAACAACAAAAAACACCCCTAAATAACTGGGAAAAAAAAAAAAGAGACTTTGGGGGAAATAATGGGAGAAAAGACTAGGAGATAATGCAATGTTAGCAATCAGGGCCACAAAAAATAAAAAATAAAATAAAAATAAAACAAAACAAAACAAAAGAAAAAGAAAACATGCAAACGTTGAGGGCTAGGAAATTCAAGGACCTGAGATGGACCTCAGGGCATGATGGATTCAGGGATGGAAAGTCTGTGATATTGCAGATTCAAGAGGTGTGAGTCTCTGGGGTGTGGGCCAGCAGGGTTTAGGGGACTCAGACCTGACAACCTCAAATCTAATTAACAGGGAGCCTGGGAGCACCACAGTGCAACACAGCCTTCAGAGATCCCTGCAGCTGGGTGCCAGCCCTATGGGGGAGGTCACATCTGCAAACTCTGACCTATGAGTCAGAACCCTGTAATTCACCCTCTCACTTAGATCTCTTCTGTGACTGTATCACCAATTCGACTTCAGGACACCTCCCACCCTGTAAGCCCCCAAAATGGCACCTGGGGGCACCTCTACACTGCAGCCTATTTAATGATGCTGCAGATCAGTAGCCAGGGCCAGGGGGTGGGGCTCCAGCCAGAAATGCCGATATCAGAGTCTGAAACTGAAATTCCCATGCTTCACAAATTATTCCCCTAATTGGCTTCCAGACGTCTCCCACTCTGCCAGTCCCTGAAACAGCCTCCTAGTGATGTCTCTTTGTTGCGAGCAATTTAAGGCCACTGCAGATCAGCAGCCAGCCTTGGGGGTGGGGCTCTAGCCAGAAGCGCTATTATTTGTGTCCACAATAAAAAAATCCCCGCCTTGCAATAAAACTCCCGTTTGTCTCCCCAAATCGGTCTGCGAAGCCTCCTCCCCTGTTACCCCCAATAGCCCACTCAGGGCTTATGAATTCCCCAGTACCACAGAGCCTCCATGAATGGCCGGTGCAGCGCTGGTGCTGCAGCTCCACCCATCCCAGGAGGGAGTGTCCCATGTGCAGCTCCCACCTCCATGTAATAGAGCCTCAATTTTATCTTATACATGAATTTTCTCTTTTACCTTCCCACCAAATTGATGTCCAGACACCTCCTGCCCTGGAAAATCCTGAAACAGCCTGGTCCCAAAGAATTTCCAATGCTGCCCAGCTGCTTCTTTGCAGGAGAGAGTATCAGGTGTGCTCACTCACCCACCATCTTGCCCCACCCCCTGACTTAGCCTTTTCTTGTGCATCTTTTTTTTTTCCACTGGCTATAGGATGGACTTAGACTGGTTTCCTTTGTTCCTGCTTAACCCAGGAGTGGCAGACTGAGGCAGTAGGCTGCCAGGTTACATTAATTAATATTTTCTTCCTTTATGTGAAAACTAAACTAATCTCCATTTCTTACAGTATTAGTCATGATTCTCTAGGGAACACATCAATAGGAGATATCTATCAATAGTATGAGATTATATAAGAATCTCTCATGTCACCATGGGGATGCACAATCCAGATACTGCAGGCAGGCTGCAAAATAGGGACTCTGATAAAAGTCTAATGAAGGCCCTTGATGAGTTTCTGTGAGACGTTGCCTGTCCAAAGACAAGTTGGAAAATTCTTTCTGAGTGCTCAAACCACTTTCCCTTTTAAGGCATTCAACTGATTGGATAAAGTGTCACTCATTGGGGATGGCAATCTCCCTGGTTGATTGTAGATGTGCAGTAAATTCACTGACCCCGTAAATTCACTAATGAATAAAGCCCGTAAATTAGCACAGTGCTTGCTTGACCAAAAACTGGACATAATTATCTGGTCTAGTTGACACATTAGCATAACCATCACACTATTAATGGAAATTTTACTCACAATGAAGACTTTTCCTTTAAGACTAAAATCCAACTGCCATAAACAAGAAGTAATCTGTAATATAGAATGGTTACACCCTAAATTCTATAATTTCCTCATTAAGCATTAATGTTCAATATTGTATATATGTTACTCTTAATATTCTGTTGTCTTTTATATTATTGTTTTGTAATCTGGATTCAATATTCCAATGGCCTAACTACTCAGATGATGTCATGGGAGATTAGCATATATAATGGAAGGTAGAGAGAACATTGGCCTGGAGTTAGAGAGATTAATGAATACTCTTTCCCCTCCTCCTTTTTGTTTAGCAATTACAGGGAAGGAACAGATTAAACTGGCCAGCACCCTGGACCTTAAACAAAGGATGTAGTTACAATATTCCTGAAACTGGCCACACACACAAAGCTTTAAAACTTAATTTTTAAATATGATACTGTTCCCTGCACTAGCCTATGAACCTCTATTTTGATGGCTTTATCATCTCATGCTCCCTGAGGCTAGGTGCAGTACTCTTGGTGAGCTGCTACTCTGTCCTGTAAATATTAAAGGCTTGTCTACTCCTGCTGGCCTCCCGTGTGGTTTCTTTGGAATATGGAAACATTCCATCACCCTCCTGGGGGTTGACCTCCTATATTACAATTATACAATTCCATGTTTGTTTGTGTGTGTGAATATATTTCATAACTCTGTCCATTGAGAAGAACCAAAAGCAATAGGATAATGCTAGCATTGAACAACTGTCATACTTAGATCTTGTTTCTAAATTACAATTTTTTCACTTAGGAGTCAAAAGTTTCTTGGGAAAATGCCTACTTCCAGGACTAGTGTAAGTAAGGTATAAAGTAAATTCTGAAGAAAATGATGCGACAAAAAGTACAAAGTTCTAAAAGTATATTTGGGAATATGTTAGAAATACCCAAGATCTAGTTGTCAGGGGAATTCACTGGCCAAATTAAAGGCAATTTGACCATCAAAATAAAGAGGATTATACATAAATGTAACCCATCAAAGAAAATCAGAATCCTTGAGTCCATATGAAAATGAAGGACACAGTAAATACATAAAGTATTGACTGGAACATGTGGGAGGAGTGGGATGGTGTGGGGCGTGGCAATAGGAGAACCTCTTATATTTTTTAATGTAATATTTTTTGTGATCTATGTATCTTTTTAAAAAAAGACAATTAAATAAAAATAAAAAAAGGTTAAAAAAAAAGAATCAATTTACCCTGTAATTCCCCTTACTAGCTTTAAAATACAGGTGATTAATAATTCTACCACCAAATTTCAGTAAGTAAAGGAAAAGTCCTTAAAAGCTATAAAAAATCTTTCCTAAATTATGATTAAAACAAATCAAACAATTGTAATATATTCAAAACCTAGCAGCCAGTACACTTTTAAGATTATTCACAGTTTTAGAATTTTATTGAAGAGGTTTTAAGCCTCCTGTAAAAAAAGGAAAAAGAACATTCCTTACATAAACTATAATGGTTTCAATTTTATTTGGCCTCATTGTTATCTCCCTAAATTTATAGAATACCAAGTGAATAAATTAACATTATATGTGCTAGTCTTTAAGGCGATGGAGTTGTAAATTCATATTTAATGAAATTAAGGTAAAGAAGGAAATGTATACCTGTCCTCTCTTAAGTGGATTTAATTTAATTGATTTCTAACTGTAATTTAATAAGCTTATTTTAAGGTAAAGTAACTAATCTAGGTGATTATGGTTAATTATAAGAAGTCTGTAAAAGCATGTTCTAAACTGAAGCATTTAAATGGCTAATTCCAGAAAGCCATTCATTAAAAACCTAATTAATATTAAAAACAAAAAAGTAACTTCATTACAGGGAAACCTGTCAGAGGTCTGCTCAATCACCATATCAAAGTGGTGGTAAGAAAGATAATCTTAATTCCATTGGGAATCATCAATTTTTATAAAATGATTGAGAAAGTAGTTTTTCCTGTACTGCTAAAGTAAAATATCTCTTAATTAACATCATCCTGGTAAAGGTGTAGAAGTAAAAAGCAAAGTACTAAAATAGTTAAGTTCATTTGATACATTATAAACTGCATTGAAAGTGTTTAGAAAGCATATAAAATCCAAAGAGATAGACTTCAGTATTGTCAAACTCTCTTGTACATTCAAACTAGACTTTTAATACCCTGCATTTTGTCTCCATTTGAGTTATCACTTAGGTTGTGGTCAATGAGCTCTGAAACAATAAAGGTATTTACTACATCTCCTAAAGAAGGATGGAGAGTAGAATGCAGTTCCAAACTCCTACAGCAGCCAGTGATGGCTCGATATGGCCAAATGTACAGTAGATATTGCCTCCAGAGTGGCACTGTTTCATAATGCTGAAGGATGCTATGAACCAGGCTAATGAAATACTGGAACTCACCTTCCTAACCTCTCTAGGGCAATGATTTCTACAGCGATGCAAGTAGAACTTAAACACAGTTGGCATTATGGCCTGCTCCCATGGAGAGATAACATAAATGGTATTGCAAACCTGAAGCTTAGATATATTAATTGCAGCTCAAAGAGAAACTTATGCATTAGGTAGTACATTGAATAGTGTTACATGTTATACTTATATGCTGAGGATTATGGTATTGATGTGGGGTATGGGTGGGAGGCTCTTTGTCTCTTCAGAGATAACCTAAACTATCTGTGACTTGTGGGTATGGGATGATAAAAGGCTGCAGTTCTCCCCTTGGTGAGCAGGAAACAGTTTAACAATGCAAGGACTATAAACTTTAAGTATTCAGGGGAAATGCAAACCAAATATGCTAAAAGCTTATCAAATGCCTGATGTCCATGCTAAAAGCTTACCTAAGATGTGGAAATATATGCTAATTCAAGCCTATTGAGAACTGAAACAAAAGGACCATTTGGCCTTTCCTCTCTGTATAAAAGGGACTAAAAAATCTTTTTCGGGGTGGGATTGGAACAGAAAGTTCCCGAGTCTGGCTGGCCATCAATAAACCATTTTTCCTTCTCAAAATCATTCCTGAGTCCTGGCCTCTCTATACTCAAATAATTGAACTTCTCTCAAATTCTACAACATTTTTGGTGACCATGAAGGGACAATAAACGACGGCCAGAGACGGTAGCATTTTCCTGCCCCTTCCAAATCCCTGAGGAAGCCAGGAGGATTCGGGTGAACCCCAAATCTGGGCGCCCCTGGATTAAATTTAACCCAGAAAAGATGTGGACTCCACCAGAATCTTCCCGACAAAAATCGAGGGCAATGGAAGGTCTGAAGAGAAAGATTCTGGGAATGAAAAAGAACTCCGAATATGGAAGAAGGTAAGACTCCCCAGGTGAGCACAGTCTGGAAGGCCCTAGCTTTAACTGTTAGGAAGGGGAGGGTGATCACCTCCTGAGAGAACTCTAGTAGCCCCAGAAAGTTGGGGGGAAGCCGTTCTCTCTAGGCCTGGGAAAAGGAGAAAAACTGGGGGAAAGCCCTGGTGTTTTGGGTTTGTCTAAATGCATGTTAGAATCTGGTACTTGTCTTATATCCACTAAAGGAGTGGAGTCTTGATTTTAATAGGAAAGGCTATTGATAGTTTGAGTCCTAATGTCCTGGGGAAAAACTGGGAAAAAGCCCTGGTGTTTTGGGTTTGTCTAACTGCATGTTAGAATCTGGTACTAGTCTTATATCTACTAAAGGAGTGGAGGCTTGATTTTAATAAAAAGGGTTGTTTATAGGTTCAAGTCCTAATGTCCTGGAAATTGGTCTAGATTAAAAAAAAAAAAACAACTTGGTTACAGGAAAATGGATCGAGTTTTCTGGTGGAGCTTGGTCTGGGTGTAAAGTTTAAACAGTGGAAAAAGTCTAGCTGAAATCTTTTGTTATGGTGCTAAATTGTGAATGAATTTGCTTTATACCAAATGTTAAGTGTTCTGAGGTTTGTGATGGCTGTGAGGGCAGCCATGGTGAAAATATACATATATATATATATAAATGTGGCTCAGATTAGTGACCTTTGTGCTTCTGTCTGTGTCAGCTCAATGCTAGTGTTGGAGTTGTGTCCTTATGTAAAGTAGAATGCAGCAGAGGTAGAACCCTCCCTTGCCATTGGCAAGGGGGTGAAATGATTCTGGGGCAAAACTGAGGAGTCTGGATGTTTGCGCATGCTCTGCTGTCTTGTCTCTGGTCTGCCCATTTGCCAGGGCTTGAAGGCCATTTGTATCTCTGTCTGTTCCACACACCCAAGTTTATTGGGGCTGCCCCAGTCAGGGTGGCTGGGTCCCCTGGAGAGTTGCCAAATTTGAGTAGGTTCTGTCTGCCCATTTTGGCCTGAAAGCTGGAAAGGGTGGGGAGTGGCTTGCCCCTTTCCAGTGAGTCCACACCTTCTCTTCATAAGCCGCATTCCTGTTTGATTGTTGTGCACCTGACTGCCTGGAAGGGGGGGAAGTGAAGGGGGTGAAAAGCAGAATCAGAATAAATACAGTAAAAGTTCCCTCCATAGGGTGTCAAAGTCAAAATACGTTTGCATTCTGCCCAGGTTCTTAGAAAGTATTGTAGTAACTTTAAGTAAGAGAACGTGTTCTGTGAAGGTAAAATTTGTCTTAAAGGTATAAATAATTATAAAAGTTTTACAAAGCATTGTTTAAATTAAGGTATTTAAATGGCTAATTGCAGAAAGTCATTATTAAATAAAAACTAAATTAATGATAATAATAGTAAAAGGCAATTTTATAACAAATTTATTTGGCAGCCAGCCTCCCCTGCCAACTTGCTTCCAAAGAAACTGTTTCTGGTATTACATGCTACTAAGTATTTAAAGTGAAGAAAAGTTCATTAGTTTAACAAGCTTGTTTAGTATTAATGGCAATTATATGTTGTAAGAAGTTTGCCTGGTAACGTAGTATGTGGGATATATAGAATGTGTTTTTATTGTTAAGGAAACAGAAGATATTTTGTCCTAAGATAAAATGATTGATTATTGGAAAGAGTAGAGTGTGGGACAAAACCTGAATGAATACTGAAAGTGTAGAAGGTTTGTGGAAGGAAAATTTTATGATTAAAATTGAGTAAGATCAGTATACAAAGAAAATCTGTTTTATCAAAATAGCTTCTTGTGCTTTGACCTCATCATTTCCTCAGTGTTTGAAAAAGAAGGTGTCTTCTCTTTTAAAGAACATTATATTCTAGAGATCAAATCCTGAAAAGTAGCTTTTTATTTCAAACTAACTGCAAGAGATTTATTCTTTTACCTTAAAAGAAAAACTAAAGTAATAGTTAAGTTCATTTAATATGTTATAAGTCAAATAAAAGGTGTTTAAAGGTGTTACAAAATTAACAGTTTTTTTTTTAAATTAATAAAAACTGTAACTATGAGTTAAAATCATTTATAAATGCATTTATATTATAAAACAGTGGAAAGATAATAACTGAAATTATAGCTGGGTGAATTTAGCCTGAAATTATTATTTAAGTGTAAACTCTAAACTTAAACTTTCCTTAGTTTATGGTTACTTCAAGCCTGACCTCACCCCTTGCCTCTGCCTATGGTTATTTCATAATAGCTTCTGCCCCTACAGGCCAGAGAAGAGCTGGAACATCACTCTCTCCTGTCCTGGTATTAGTAACCCTTTCTCTCATGAATTCAAGTGTAAACTAAATAAATTGCTGCCTGATGGAATAAGGTTAAATGACCACTGGAGTTTTATTATCTCCAAAATTAAAAATGGGGGTGGAGGGTGAAAAGTCTCCTGCCTTAACAGTCAGTGTTCCTAAGAGTAGCAATTCATGATAGAAACCAGTCTGTCTCCCTGAGGCTTCAAATAGCCTCAGTATATATATATAAAATTAATCTTGTTGCTTATCCAAAATTCTGCTAAATTCAAAGTAAAATATAAAGTTCTGAAACAAAAAATAGTGCTAAAGCATTGAGAACATTTTGGTTACAATCCATTAATTAAGAAAGAAAACTGCATAGTCATAAACTGCATAGTCATAGTATAAAACTGCACAGTCATAGTGCAAATTAAAAAGAGTTTCAGGAGTCTTTGAAATGTTTTGCAGTCACACTTGTTTTGTAAGAATTAGAAGTTTAAAGTAACTAAAGTTAGTTTTTGTGTCAAACTATTCATGTCTGCCTATTTCCTCAAATTGTTGAGGTTAAATATGCAGTTATAAGTAATACATATTTTGGGACCCCAAATTATGCTAAACAGTATATAAAAATGCAAATTATAAGTAATATCAATGAGTTTTATTTCTGTGTCTAACTCTTTGTGTCTGCCCATTTGCTCAGTGTATGTCTTCATACATCAGGATAATAATATCAAATTAACAAATGAAAATTCTTAAAAGAGCTCTATTCAAATTGTTAATTAAATATGCAGTTATCTATGTAAATAAATATTCTTAAAGCCCAAATTAAACTAAGAAGGATGAAAAAGTCATAAAAATCTGATTATAGAAACAATTGGGAAAGGGCCTCCTCTTTGCAAGAGCTTTAAAGGCAAGGCTAGGTGTGGCAGATTAAAACTATCTACTAGGCTAGGGAACTAAGAATCAGTTTGCCTAGTAGTTTTCCAGTTTAAACCTTTTGTCAGCCATAAAATGTGAAAAACAAACAAACAAACAAAGATTAGGTTAGTTTTCACATAAAAGAAAAAAAAAATGTTGATTGGTGTAACCTGGAGGCCTGCTGCCTCAGTCTCCCACTCCCGGGTTGGACAGCAGTGGAGGAGACCAGTTTAGGCCAGTCCTACAGGCAGTGGAAGGATGTCCAAGAAGAAGTTAAGTCGGTGCCATTTCAGCACTAAATTCTATTCCTTATTTGACAAAGGGGAGCAGGTAAAAACTAAAATGGTTGGAATGTGATAGAGGAAGCAGTTAAATCACAAACTTTTGCATGGGAAATTTAAATCTCAGATAAGCTGTAACTTCTAAAGTATCCAATCTATGGAAAAAGAGGAAGAGCTTGTGTGCTAGGCTTAGGGGTATAAATTGTGTCATTTTTCTTTGTCCGGGGCACCAGCCATACCTGGCTCTGCTCCCCTTCTTGCAAGATTGGGAATAAATTCCTTTCTTCCCCACAATGTGGTGAGCCTTATTTTCTTCCAGAAGATTTCTTTCCAACAAAATAAAGGTAATTAGTGGCTCTATTAACAAATTTCAGTAAGTAAAGGAAAGTCCATAAAAACTATGGAAAGATCTTTCCTGGGTTATGATTTAAAAAATTAAATAATTGTGTTATGTGTTTTAAAACCTTGTAGTCAGTATGCTTTTAAATTATTAATTTTCATAACTTAAAGAAAAGAAGTTTTTAGCTTCCTGTAAGGGAAAAAGAGAACATTCCTTGCATAAACTATAATGGTTTCAATTTTATTTAACTTGAGTGTAATCTCCCATAGTTAATTTATAAACTAAATTAACATTATGTACGAAATCTTTAGAGTAATGAAAATTGTAAGTTCACATTGGTGAAATTAGGCTAAAGGAAAAAGATCGTAGATATGCTCTCTTAAATAAATACAGTAAATTTCTTTAGTGATTGTAATTTAATAAGTTTATTTAAATATGAGGTGTCTAGTCAATGTGGTTATAGTCAATTTTAAGGAGTTTGTAAAACATCTGCCAAACTGAAAATGTTTAAATAGTTCTAGTTCTAGAAGTCATTGTTAACTAAAACTTAGATTGGTATTAGTAGCAGAAATAACTTAATGATAATAAAACCAGTCTGAAGGCCACCACAAAGTATATATTTAAGTAAATGGTAATAAAAAGTTATCTTGATTGTATTAGAAATCTTCTGTTTTCATTTTAACAATGAAAAATAATATTTTTCCTCTATTACTAAAGTAAAGTACCTACTGTTATCTTCATATTAAAATTGTGTATGTAAACAGTCATTTCATATATGTGCTGCATTAAGTTGTTTAAAATAAAATATATATAAAAACAAGGAATAAACTTTAACATTGTCAAACTCTTGTGCATTCAAACCAGGCCTTGAATACATTACAGGTGGCCTCTCCATCTGAGTTATTGGCTAGGCTGGTCACTGACCCCTCAATTAACAATATTTGCTATATCATGGTTCTGTTCCTGAAGTTGATGGAAACTATGTTACAGTTTCAAGCTCCTGCAGCGGCCAATAATGACTCGGTACAGCCAAGTGTACAATGGATATCACCTCCAGACTGGCACTGTTCCAAGGTGCCAGAGAGCATTATGCACCAGGCTAGTAGAATACTGGAAAATCTCTCTAAGATAAAGGATGCTGCAACTTGCTCACTGCGTTGAAGAACATGCTAAGTGGAGCCATGATACCAGGATACTGTAAGTGAAACTTAAACACAATTGGCATTTTGGCCTGCTCTCATGGAGAGATAACATGTAAAGTATTACAAACCTGAAACTCAAAACTAATAATTGCAACTCTGAATCCTTATGCATTAAGTAATACATTAGTTAATATTAAGTGCTGTACTTTTATCCTATACTAAATATATGCCTAATAATTATAACATTATCTTTTCTATTTTGGATCAAGTGCAGAAGTATATTTGACATGTTAAATTCCTGGTAAAATCATTTTCTAAACAGTTAATAAACATGTCTATAGAATAAGGTGGCAGTTCCAACCAGTCTCAGTCAACTTCTATATTCTACTGTACTCTGCTGTGTAGCAAAGGTGAGGCTTGCTTGCTGATGTTGAGTCACCTATTGAACAAGTCAAAATTGCTAGAAATTGTACAATTAAAACCAAGGTGTAAAAAGCCTTTATTCTGTAGTTCTCATCACTCCCACAGGTGAAAACTAAGAGAATTTCCAACTTAGTGTTCTAATCCTGAATGAAGCCAATTGCCCAAGGAGTGCCAGTTCACCAGGAGCATCTGACAGAGCGAATGAGTGCCAATCATTAAACAGCTTGGAATGTGTCTTCAGACAAAGCAAAGTGTCTGTTGCAATTTCTCTCTGAAAATGAATAACTTAAAAAAGAATATATGTTGTTCCCACCAGCTTTTAAGGAGTGCCATCTTTATAGGCACCTAACCTTGTCTACCTCTGTAATCCAATGTCCTCTTTTAAAAATGGGAATTCCACATTTTTAATTAAGTTTGTTTCTTTCAGAGTGAACATCTTATTAACGATTTGAAAACTTCATCCAACTTTGTACAGAATGCCAGATCCATCTTCCTCCAGTTAAAATAGATTAAGAGTTTTACACCTTATTAGGCAATGACTACAGCCCATGGCCAGCAGGAAGCAGTTACAGAAAAGAGATCATCTCCCTTCAGCACCCCTTTTAAATTAAAAGTATAAACTCTTCAAGGGTAAAATAAAATTAATAGATGGATCTAAAACCTGACTGGAAATCCACGTGAGCGACGGTGACAGCAGAATAACTGCAGGAGACCCCCGCCCCAGGATTCTGCTGTCCAGAATGAAAACTTCTCAACTTTTAAAAACAGTCCTGCGGCGGCTTGCTCGGTCGGTAGAGGTGGGGTCTGGCTGCGGATGAGGGGTCGGTCCAGCTCTGGACGAGGGGTCGGTCCCGCTTGGGACGAGGGGTCGGTCCCACCTGGGACGAGGGGTCGGTCCGGCAGCAGACGAGGGATCGGTCTCACAAGGGGTTGCGCGGTTCGGCTGACGGGGTCGCCCGGCAAAGCCGGCGACGAAGGGGTCGCCCGGAGAAGCAGGCGACGAACTGGGGACAAGGGAGGCCAGGCCCTTGTCGGGGGCTCTCAGGACTGGAGGGCGCACGGCAGAAGAACTACCGCGGAGACAAGGTAAACACGCAAGTCCACTTTACTGAGGGAGAGGCAACAGTTTTATAGGGGCTGGGGAAGGCTGATTGGTCGAAGCCACGCCCTGTTCTGATTGGTTGCCGGCAAAAGGTCAGTGGGCGGTACTGGACGGGGGAGGGGTGGTGGTTAGGGATTGGCTGTCGCTGTTGCTGGGGGAAGGGGCAGGGTTTAGGGATTGGTGGCTGCTGTTGCTGGGGTGGAGGGCAGACTTGAGTTTCCCACCCACGCCTGGCTGTTGCTGCTGTCGGGGGAAGGGAAAAGGGCGGGCTGGATTTTTCCGCCCACACCTGGCTGTTGCTGCTGTCGGGGGAGGGGAAAAGGGCGGGCTGGATTTTTCCGCCCACACCTGGCTGTTGCTGCTGTCGGGGGAGGGGAAAAGGGCAGACTGGAATTTTCCGCCCTGCGCCTGCGCAGGGAGAAAGAAGGCATCGTGTGGCGCCATCCGGGAGGAGGGGCGGCCGCGGAAGCACGGCTGCCGAGAAGGGGAGACGCGAGGGCACTCTGCGCCCATGCCGAGCTTCCTTCAGGGGTGGCGGTGAGTTTGACCAGCCACCCTATTATGGGGGCAGCGGCTTGGCCTACCGCGGCCGCTCCCCCGCCAGGCCAGCAAACCACGCTTCAGCCTGAGGGGTGACCGCATTTCCCCCTTCTTTTCAAATAAGGACCAGGATGGCAGCAGCAACAAGTAGCTGAGGCCCAAGAGGCAGTAAGCAATGAGGGAAGTGGGGCTGAAGAGGGAGGCGAGTATGCCGGGGATAAATGTACAATTTGGGGGGCAGTATCTTGCCGTTGCAAGCAAGGGTGGCCAATGTCCAATTCTTGTTGATCTCGGTGGCTATAAGGTCCATCTGCTTGTTAAAAGTTCAGGATGACAGCGCGTTACAGGTAGTTGATCTCTTCTTGGCGGCGAAGAGCGGTAGAGGCAGACTGTGTGATGGTCTGGAGGATCGCAGCGGTGAGGACAAGTCACGTCAGGGCACCAGCGACGGTGGTGGCGGCAGCGTCGGGAGTGGTGGAGACGTAGGCGAGGACAATAAGAAGGCCAAAGTCTTCACGGGTGCGAGAGAGGCCGATGTTAATGGGGCGGGCCGACATGGGGCGGCCCAATCTGCAACGCAGTAGGGGTTCAAGCGAAAAAAGGAGGGGGGCGGGGGACGAGAAAGGACGCTTTGGATGGCTGAGAAGAGGAGTGAGGTCGAGACAGGAGGAAGCTCCGCAGAAGTATGGGGAGCTGTTAAAAGCAGAAACGTTATTAGATGCTAGAAAGCAGGCCGCAGGCCGGGGAAAGCAGGTTGCAGGCCGTTTTGTGGGGCTGGAGCTGCTTGAGAGCGATGGCGGCATGGGGGGCCGTGGTTACAATCTTCTGGGGTGGTAGTGGCTAGACAGATGGCGGAAAATATTATCAAGAAAGCAAAGGTTATGAGAAAGAAATAGAGTATTAAAGGCTGTGGGGGAAGTGAGAAGATCATTTAGAGGATAGGGTTGAGAATGGTATGTTTAAGACAGAAGCTTTGTGGTTTGTAGGAGACTGCTTTATAAACGAAGGAGAATGAGGGCAGTAAATATAGTAACGATAGATAGGAAGATGACAGTGAGGAGGAGTCTTTGTTTAAGGTTTCAATCGTCCGGCGCAACAGTGGCTAGGCCGATAGCGAGGGGTGTTGCTAAGTAGACAATGGCTGCAAAGACAAAATCATCCTCTGTTTCCTTAAGAATAACTTTTCTTTAAATACTTAGTAGCATGCAATATTAGAAACTGTTTCCTAAAAGCAAGTTGGCAGGGGAGCTTGGTTGCTGTTAATCTTTCCTGTTATAAAATTACCTTTTATTATTATTATCATCAATTTAGTTTTATATATATATATTTAAGAATGACCTTTTGGAATTAGCCATTTAATACCTTAATGTAAACTATTGAAGATAAATTTTATCTTTACAGAACACATTCCCTTACGTAAAGTTATCACAATACCTTTTACACTTGCCGCATGCAAATTAAATTTCAAGAGTTTATGAAAAATTAGCCATCCTACTTTAGGACAAAATACGTCTTTTTGCAAAACTTATTACATTTCCGTTAGCATTTTTACAAACTTTTAACCTTTTTAATATTCATATAAGTTTTACATTCTTTATATTATCCTGTGAAGAAAAATAAGTTATTCATTTTAATCTAGGCAAGAACAACTTTTTATGAAGACGTACAGTTAATTTTGTTAATTAAGACTTACAATTTTTTTTAAATTGTAGATATCTTATTAACATTTAAACTTATGTATTAATATAATAAACTTAAGTATTAATATAAGCGTTTATTTAATTTTTGGCCATTTGAATAGAGCTCTTTTAAAGATTTCTAGTAATTTATATTTACCATCCGGAGGTATCACAATATACATTGACATTGAACGAACAGACAGACAAACACAGAACAATTACAACACATTAACAGAAATATATAATTTATTTACAGTTGACTCATAATTCTTACTTTCTTGGTATAGCTGCTTTTAAATCTTTTTTTATATAGCATATCATAGATTATACCCTTCAAGATTTTTTCTGGACTTTATGTTGCCTGTAATAAGCCAGGAGGGAATCTTTTACCTTCCTGCTCCACAGCAAAAGTGACCCTATCTATAAGGCGAGTATAGGTGTCCAGGTCCCAGAGCTGACACGTGGTAAGCCACGGATTAAAGGGGAGAAGAAGGTCCCAATATACTTGAAACTGTTTGAAAGAGATCTTACACCGGTGAGTGTCTAGGAGACCGGCGAGGGCCCGAACTTGTGGGGCTTGCTTAGCAGATAGGATGTTACCCATTGCTAATGGCCTTTTGGAGCCGATAAGAAAAGGGGCCCTTACCTTGAGAGCGCGGCGATGGGAGCCGAGGTGCGCGGTGAGACGAGGGGTCGGAGCCGGTGGGGCTCCGACGGTGGTCGCGGGCCAAGAGAAGGCCCCGACGAGGGGAGGGCGGGACGACGAGCAGTGGAGCAAGGCAAAGGGGAGCAAGCACAGAGGGGAGGAGGCAGAGGTGAAGGCAGGGGTGGAGGTGCTCAGGCACGCGCTCCTGAGAGTTTTATTGGCGCCTCTTAATCATAGCGGGTCGGTATAAGCCCCCGACATGGAAGGAGAAAGCCATCCAGTGATTCTCCCAGACCGCCGTGGATCATATGAGGTCACCAAGGTTCAGGAGCAGCAATGCAGAGCGAAAAGATAGGGGTGAGAAGAGAGGAGAGCGTAGGGCTATGGTAGGGTTACTTCAGACGTGCAAGCGCGTGCTCCCGAGAAATCCAAGGCTCCTCTTAATCATAGCGGGTCGGTATAAGCCCCCGACATGGAAGGAGAAAGCCATCCAGCAATTCTCCCAGACCGCCGTGGATCGTATGAGGTAGCCAAGGCTCAGGTAGCAGCAATGTTGCACGAGAGAAGTCCCAAGGTGAGAAGAGAGGAGGGCGTAGGGCTGTGGTAGGATTACTTCAGACGTGCAAGTGCGCACTCCCGAGAAATCCAAGGCTCCTCTTAATCATAGCGGGTCGGTATAAGCCCCCGACATGGAAGGAGAAAGCCATCCAGCGATTCTCCCAGACCGCCGTGGATCGTATGAGGTAGCCAAGGCTCAGGTAGCAGCAATGTTGCACGAGAGAAGTCCCAAGGTGAGAAGAGAGGAGGGGGTAGGGCTGTGGTAGGATTACTTCAGACGTGCAAGCGCGCGCGCCCGAGAAATCCAAGGCTCCTCTTAATCATAGCGGGTCGGTATAAGCCCCCGACATGGAAGGAGAAAGCCATCCAGCGATTCTCCCAGACCGCCGTGGATCATATGAGGTAGCCAAGGCTCAGGTAGCAGCAATGTTGCACGAGAGAAGTCCCACGGTGAGAAGAGAGGAGGGGGGGCCGCCAGGTTATGGAGTGAGGCTGTGGTGGGGTTGCCTTGCCCCACGTTGGGCGCCAGCTGCGGCGGCTTGCTCAGTCGGTGGCGGTGGGGGTGCTCTGCCCCACGTTGGGCGCCAGCTGCGGCGGCTTGCTCAGTCGGTGGCGGTGGGGGTGCTCTGCCCCACGTTGGGCGCCAACTGCGGCGGCTTGCTCGGTCGGTAGAGGTGGGGTCTGGCTGCGGACGAGGGGTCGGTCCAGCTCTGGACGAGGGGTCGGTCCCGCTTGGGACGAGGGGTCGGTCCCACCTGGGACGAGGGGTCGGTCCGGCAGCAGACGAGGGATTGGTCTCACAAGGGGTTGCGCGGTTCGGCTGACGGGGTCGCCCGGCAAAGCCGGCGACGAAGGGGTCGCCCGGAGAAGCAGGCGACGAACTGGGGACAAGGGAGGCCAGGCCCTTGTCGGGGGCTCTCAGGACTGGAGGGCGCACGGCAGAAGAACTACCGCGGAGACAAGGTAAACACGCAAGTCCACTTTACTGAGGGAGAGGCAACAGTTTTATAGGGGCTGGGGAAGGCTGATTGGTCGAAGCCACGCCCTGTTCTGATTGGTTGCCGGCAAAAGGTCAGTGGGCGGTACTGGACGGGGGAGGGGTGGTGGTTAGGGATTGGCTGTCGCTGTTGCTGGGGGAAGGGGCAGGGTTTAGGGATTGGTGGCTGCTGTTGCTGGGGTGGAGGGCAGACTTGAGTTTCCCACCCACGCCTGGCTGTTGCTGCTGTCGGGGGAAGGGAAAAGGGCGGGCTGGATTTTTCCGCCCACACCTGGCTGTTGCTGCTGTCGGGGGAGGGGAAAAGGGCGGGCTGGATTTTTCCGCCCACACCTGGCTGTTGCTGCTGTCGGGGGAGGGGAAAAGGGCAGACTGGAATTTTCCGCCCTGCGCCTGCGCAGGGAGAAAGAAGGCATCGTGTGGCGCCATCCGGGAGGAGGGGCGGCCGCGGAAGCACGGCTGCCGAGAAGGGGAGACCCGAGGGCACTCTGCGCCCATGCCGAGCTTCCTTCAGGGGTGGCGGTGAGTTTGACCAGCCACCCTATTATGGGGGCAGCGGCTTGGCCTACCGCGGCCGCTCCCCCGCCAGGCCAGCAAACCAAGCTTCAGCCCGAGGGGTGACCGCAAGTCCTGGATGCTACACTAAAGATTGATAAATAATCAATCAAAACAACAAACAGCCATCCACCTCATAGCTCCAACAATAATTATGCCAAAGCTTAGCAAGTTAAACTTTGGCAAAGGGGGGAAATTATATGGGCTATGGGTGGGAGGCTCTTTGTCTGTTCAGAGATAACCTAAACTATCTGTGACTTGTGGGTATGGGATGATAAAAGGCTGCAGTCCTGCCCTTGGTGAGCAGGAAACAGTTTAACAATGTAAGGTCTATAAACTTAAAGTATTCAGGAGGAAATGCAAGTAAAATATGCTAAAAGCTTATCAAATGCCTGAGGTCCATGCTAAAAGCTTACCTAAGATGTGGAAATATATGCTAATTCAAGCCTATTGAGAACTGAAACAAAAGGACCATTTGGCCTTTCCTTTCATATAACAGGGACTAAAATATCTTGTTAGGGGCTCGGGATTGAAACAGAAAGTTCCCGAGTCCGACTGGCCATCAATAAACCATTTTTCCTTCTCAAAATCATTCCTGAGTCCTGGCCTCTCTATACTCAAATAATTGAACTTCTCTCAAATGCTACAACAGTATCTTTTCTGTTCTAAATCATATGCAGAGGGAAATTGAACATGTAAAATCCTGATAAACTTCATTTTCTAAGTAGTTAATGAACGTGCCTATAGTATAAATGAATGGCCATCTACCTGAGAGCAGTGGAGGCAACAGCTCTTTTAATTTAAAGCCATCAAATTAACATGGGAGCAACCTCTCACAGTCTCCACCCAACACCAGGTGAAAGGTGTGCTTAGCCCAGATCTCTCTCCTAGCTCTTATTCCAGAACAGGTCCCACTCGTACCCTGGGGAGGACTGGCAGACACACGTGTCATCCTGCCAAGGCTAAGCTTTTTCCCACCAGAAGGTAAATGGCAAATGAGGTGGCTAGGACCCACTTCAGCTTAGCCCCTTCAAGATGGTCTATGGGAAACCTTTCCACACCCAGGACCTGGAAACCAGGTTCTGATCAAAGCCTGGCAGGAGAACAAGCCCCACTCACAATTAGAGCCAAAATGGAATTGACCTGATGCTGAGGTTCTGATCACTTCCACAGTGATTAAAGCTGGAGAGATTGCCAGCTGGGTACACTTACCCTAAGTGAAGCCAACTGTCCAAGGAAGTGCCAACTCAACAAAAGCACCTGACAGGACATACAAGTGCCAGCCATTGGATGGCCTGAGATACCTACTCAAGAGACAAAGCTATGTAGTGTCTGTGTCAAAGCCATCTGTTTCCTCCAGCACAAACACCTCTTGCTAGGGGGAGTTCAAGCCAAACACCCCTTAAGAAATCTTGTCTGTTTTCATTTCCTGTAGTTTCTCCCTATACATTAACTAAAAGGGAAATGTCTCTTGTCCCCCACCTAGCTGTCTTAAACATAACCACCAACATGGAAAACTGGGATTGACAACTTATATCAAAACCCATTACCTATTACAATCTCACTAGAGCTAACTAACAGTATGGAAGAAACTAGCCATGTCTTAGAAGCTCTTAGACAGCAAATGGGCTTTCTTGCTTCTGTGGTGCTACAAAATTGCAGAACCCTAAACATGTTAATAGCAGCATGGGGTGGGGGGCATGGGCATGCTTATTTCTCAAGGAAAAATGCTGTTTTTATATAAATTGCTCTGAAATAGTCCTAAACAGCATTCAAAACCTGCAAGATAAAGCCCACCAACTTCAGGGGAAGGCAGTCTCTGAAGTACCTGGCCTTTCTCATTCCCATAGGTCAGTATGTCACAGCTGACCCCTTTTTGGGCCCACTTACCACCATCTTCTTTAACCTTTTAATGGGGCCATGTATTAGATCTTCAAAATTCTAACTAAGTTTATTTCTTCCAGAATCAATGCCTTCAAAAACAAGATATTAGTCACACAGGGATTTTAACCAGTTTCTTTCTTCAAGAATCCATACCTTCCAAAACAAGGTATTAGTCATGCAGGGACTTCGGCCAGTTTCAACCACAGTGTCAGACCTGTCTTCCCTCAACCTCAACAGAATAGTACAGAGGCTTATGCCTTGTCAGGCAGGGACTACTGCCCTAATCAGCAGGAAGTAACTACAGAAAAATGATCATCTCCCCTCAGCAACCCCTTAAGAATAAAGACATGAAGTCTCTGAGGGGGGAGTTGAGGCAGGTCAATACAGGGTAATGGAGGAGAAAAAGAGCCTCAACATGGCTGGCAGACCACATGGCTGGCAGACCACGTTGGAACCTTGAGTGTAAACTTAAGGTCCCAGTTTCTCCTTCTGGGACCTCCCATTGGCAACAGATATTCCAAAAAGGCCCCACCATTGGCCCCCACCATTGTTGGGGTAACCAGTAACCTCTGGGACCCATATTTTTTCATTAGGAATGGAGTGGAGTAACTAATAGTTTAAAAATAATCAAAGGAGGCAGAGCTTGCTTTCTCTGTCTAGAGTGTCTCATACCAAATCTTGGTGTGCATTTCCATCTTTTTCTCCCATTTCTCAGCAATCTCTATCCTTTCCCCAGTTTCCCAATAAGTTATTTTTACTGGCTTAACTAAACCGGCCTGTTCTTCAATTCATTTATGCGGCATAGCCAAGAACCTATATGAATCCAACACTTCCCTGTCTTCAGCTGAGTCTGGAATGAATCTCTAAAATATGGATTGATATTGGGATTATTAGTGCTAATTTATTATTTTAATAGAGGTAGTTATATACTTCCATACATATAAACACAATTATAAAATTCCAAATAAGTGTGTGTAAATATATTTCCTAACTCTGTCCACTGAGAAGAGCAAAAGCGGTGGGGCAATACTGGCAGTGAACAATTCTCATACTTAGATATTGTTTCTCAATTACTTTTTTTCCCTAAAGATATGAAAGCTCCTTGGGAGAATGGCTACACCCAGGACTTGTGTTAGGAAGTTATAAGGTAAATTGTGAAGAAAATGATGTGACAAAATATTAAATACAAAAGTGTAATTGGGGATATGCCAAAATTCCTGATGATCTAGTTGCAAGGGGCATTCTCTGGCCAAATTAAAGGCAATTTGTCCATTAAATAATAAATAGAATTGTAAGGAAATGTAAGCCATCAAAGAAAATCAGAATCTATGAGTCCATATCAATATGAAGGACATAGTAAAGAAAGAATTGTGGGGAACATGCTTCCTTTTAAGACAATTTCAAATAATAAATATTGAAGTAATGATGGAAGTAGAAAGTCATTAGGAGAATGTTAAAATAATGGGTAAAAGTTTGAGGAAGAAATAGTTATTTACAGTCTCAGAATATTGTGCCAAAAATTGATTATGAATTACAATGAGTAACTCTGCCCTGAAAACTTTTGAGTCCTTCCGATTTGTGAAGTGATCCAAAATAAAATCATTAATATTAGTATAAATTTGTATCATGTAGTCTGTGTATGGTGAATATATACAGAAAACTTATTTTTCCACACAAACAAAAGAAAACAAACTATGTGCATTTAATCATCAAAAAAAAAATCAAGAAACCCTAATGACATATATTCTAGAAAATAAGACCAAAGTGAAGAAATGGAAGTGTTGCAGATAAAAGGAATCTAAAAACACACGAATTTTAAGTCCACTATATATTCCTGGATTATGTTCTGGACATAAAAAATGTATTGTAAATGTACTTATTGAAATAGTAAAACTGTTTCTTAATTTTGGATATGGAATATGGATTAGGTTATAATATTATTCAATACTAATTTCTTGGACTTGATTATAATACTTTGTTTATAGACTAAATTGTCCTACAATTTATGAACTGCAAAGTGAAAAATTTAGGCAATGGGAATTATGCCTCCATCATACTATATTCAAAAAGATATATATTGATATGTCTGTCACCTATCTCTCATGTTTCCTTTCTCTCTCTTTTTCTACCCATCTATGCTGTAATCTATCTTTCTGTCTTCTGTTTTCCTATGAATCTCTTTCTATCTACATATATTATCTATGTCATCTATGGTAAAGCAAATTGGGGGCAAAATATAAACTGTACAAATGCAAAGTTTGAAAGAGACTTCTTGTGCTATTTTTACAAAAGGATAGAGGTTTAAATTTATATCATTATAAAAAGTTTTAAAAAGGTAATTGTTTCTCAAAACACCCCCAATTCTGAAAGTACACTGCCCTACACTCACTTTTAACAGTCCACAGTCTCGACTTTGCTTTGAAATTGGCCTCAATTCCACAATCCACATGACAAAATGACTAATTCCTAGTGATTATCTGTTAAAGAATTCCCAAATATGTTCCTTCCTCTGCATTACTTAAATTACTCCATTACAAACTTTTTCAGTCTTTCATTAATACTTACAGGAAATAATATGTTAGATTTTTCATCTTTCATTTGTTTTTTGTTTTTAATAAGCCTCTATTCTAAAGCTTGTTAAAGTTAGCATTATACAATTAAAATGTACTCTATTTTCTTCATATATTAACTACTATTTGCTTTTCAACAAAAATTAAAATTTTGCCATATTCTTCAGTCAATAAGATGGTCATGCCTCTGTGTATTATCCCTATGACTATTATGCATGCTAACAGTTTTACATTTTTATCTACCTACTTATTCAGCTTTGAGAAATTAATTAAATGTGTCCTTTAATTAAGGAATTTTGTCCTTTTCCCAATCTAGAATCTCTGCCTTTCCTTCAAGCTTTCATAACAGTTATCACTTTGTTACCCCATTCTTTGTGCAACTGCTTTCTGGATCAGATGGCTAATTTGCCTTCACATTCATGACCCACATGGTATATTATATCCTTAAATATAATTAAACACTTAATGAATGAGAAAAGAATCTTACAGAAGAGATTATATATGCCCAATAAAATTAAACTTGTTTGAGGCAGAACAGATCCAGAGCAGTTCAGTAGAGAATTTTCAGATAGTTCTACTGCTGTGGTCAACAGAGAAGCATTCACTGTGTAAAAAAAAAGTATCAAGGGGACAAGAGGCAAATGCCTTGTTTCTTTAGTTATATTTTTGACTCCATGAGCTGGAGTGTCATTATTGTAGAGAGGAGACATAATTTAAAATGTGAAGACTATTCATTCAAAGTGCTACAGAGTAAACATCCTTTACTTTATGAAATTTTGTAAGTAGACTTCATTCTGTGGAAGCTGACTATAATGCTTCAGAAGTAGAAAGAGACTAGGGAAATTTCAGAGTTGAAAGGATTTTCTCTAAAAATAAAACGATAGTAACTTTTTAAAGACTAGAATTATAGAGCCATTTTTTGCTATATTTTTCACTTTGCCTTAGTTTACTAAAGTTCAGTTAACTCACTCATATTAGAAACTATAATTCACTTGACCGTTCAGTACTACAGTAATCATCGTGGGACTTTCTATAAAAACTCGTACAGATCTTCCTCATGGACCTGAGAGTAATGGCAAACAGACCCGGTGATGTCTCTCCACTTTGACTTCTGGAACTGGTGATTTGGTTTGATTGACTTCATGGAGATGGACTCTCAGCCTTCCATGTAGCTGCTGTGGCAAATAACCAGTTTTTATTTTCTGGGAAGTTATTCACTTTGCCTAAAACATGAAAAATTGTGCCAAAATTTCCATGAAAATATTCATTCTTTCAATAGAACTGTTTATATTTTTACCAAGCAAAAGGATGTATGGTAACAGGGGTATTTCAGAATCCACTCCCATAATCATGTAATATTTTTATAGTCCCAGAATAAAGATTTACATTTCTATTTGAGTGATGCTTACTTCTTGGTCAGCAAGTTGCATTACCACAACTATTCACCAAGACCAAAATTACATAACACGTTTATAAATGTATTCCAGGCAGAGTGCATTCTTTTTCAAATGAGGTACAATTCAAATATGATAAAATTCATACAACAAATCGTTTTCTAGTATATTTGCAAATTGTGCAATCAGCAATAATATCAAATTCCAGAACATTAGTCACCTTTCTTGTCCTCTGTCCCTGAAGAGATCTGAAAAGAATGGACATTTTGTAGTACATCATAGAAGTCTATTGTACAACGCTATCTTGATAATCCAAGGTAAGAAATAGCTTGTACATTAGGGCCTTGCTAAAGTACATATGTTCCATGAGGGTGGATGATAAAACTCTATTAAAAAACAAGTGCCCACTAAAATAGAAAACTTTTTTAGGAAAAAATTTAATGGAGCATCCTGGGAAGTTTCCTATAAATTAAAAAAATAATAATTAATGCATTTTTCATCATTCATCATGAAGAAAGAAAGAGAAATTTATGTAGGTTTCTTGGAATTATAGGGAAAGCCTTTTCCACATCTAGAAATTGTTCTTTGACTCACATAGTAGGTGATGAAAAAGACTATCAGTTTTTTGGTTTTTTTTTTAGTCCAGAACAGGTGGGGATTTTTAAGCAGATCCAAGAAAAAAAGAAAAAAAAAATGCTGGTGCTGTGTCATATGATCTATCATATTGCATGGTATTAGGCAGTTATATATATAAGTGGTTAGAAAATATCAAACATGAGAGTTAAGACATACCCCAATTAGTGGATTACAATAAATTAACCTAGGTTCTGGAGTACAGCCATACTTCTGCAATGGAGAATTAGCCACCTTTTGAAAAACAGATTCTGGCATCCTACTAGTAGTTCCTGATACAGATGAATAGTCTGACCCAGTAACTCAAATATGGGAAGGATTACTTGTGAATATTTCACATTTCTTGCACCTCTAAGTTGCATACTTTTGCATAATATGAAAATGCCTTCTTAAGTATGAAAGGCGCAGGCAATTTCCATGTGTAGAAAGTCCTGATTCCCATTGCATCAAACAATGCTACACCAGCACTTCTGCTTCATCTCACACTTTTGGCCATGTGGAAGATCCATTTCATCAAGATGACTGGGACAGGCAGGGGGGGAACAATCCTAAGATTAGCTCATTGAGTGGTTCTATGAAAAGTGAGTGAAATGATGTTAATCATTTACTAGGCCACATGCACCCTCGAGCTACTCTATGCATTAGTTAAACACCTTCTTTGTGCTGTCTAACCCATATAATCTTTCTCTTCCCACAGTACAGTTCAGTAATTACCCAACCAGCTGTCATTGGAACTGGACATGTGGACTGCTGTTGCCCCCCCCCCCCCACCATGAGGTTTCTTTGGAATATCAAAGTATTTAGTAGGCCTTCTGGGCACAACTTACTGAGTTACTGTATGTTTTCTACATATTTTTTGCATCATGAGAACATGGCATGACTCCTCACACATAAGTGTCCTATAAAAATTGTTTCTGAAGGAAGAGAGATAAGGAAGGACAGAAACAAGAGAGAAAGAAAGTGAGGAATGGAGGAAATATTAGTCAAAAGTGAACATACTGAAAAGAACTCAAAATAGTAGGGCTAAGAAATGTCCATTGGGATTGATCACACATGGAATTTTACTAACTTCTCTAAGAGAATTTCAAGGAAACAAAATGTGAAGAGGGAGACAGCAGGAGACTAAAAGGTAAATACTGTATGTCATAAAAGGGAATTTATGGATATAGAATATTTTCCAAAAATACCAAAGTGATAGAAAAAGTACCAAGGATATTATTTGAAGAGACTGGAATTTGCACAGGAACCAATCTATGTTTCAAAGGAACTTTTTTGCAAACAATTAGAGCAAAAATGGAAATCAGCTTATTTAAAAAAAAAACTTCTGCACATGAGTTTTCTGCAGTTAGCCTGTGGGGCAGGATTAAAGGAGAAAGTCAGGTAATTTCTTCATTCTTTTACTTCACACTTAGCAGCATAAAACCATAGCTGTTTCTTCAGTTACTGGTATATTGGAGAGCAATATGTGGTTAGCTGATTTAGGAAATTACTTACGTGTTTTGAAACCGACATTATTGGAGGAAAAAAACAATGAAATAACACAACTGTGTTCTTCACAGTGTCTGAAACATTTTCCTAATGTATTATTTGAGAATTTCTTGACTCAGATATATAATATTAAACCTGATTATTTACATGAGAACATTCTCAGACAGGACATAAGCAACCAAGATTTTTGAAAATACAGTCAACAGTAAAATTGAGAAGTCTTTCAATTTTCTTCATTTTCTCTGTCCCTATTCTAAATCATTTAAAATATCCAGATTTTGTCTAGTTCTATATCTGACTTCTTTTGAGAAACTTTCCCTTTTACCCATTTATTTTCACGAAATTGATTATACACACACTCTCACAATGATCCACTTCTTAGATTATCTCTCTTTAAAACTGATGATCTTAATTTATAGTACTCTACTGGTAGCACTGAAGTTGAACCTCGGAACCAGTACTTATTGTGACTTTATTACCCATTTCCCATCTTTTTCATGCCATTCATTTCTCAGAATGGAGTCTTCTCACTCTTGAATTGATGCCACCCTTTCCATGTCAAGTCGAGGTTTCCCTGTATATATTTGAGTGAAATACAGAATTTCAATTAATAATGCTTGCTATTTTGAGCATACAGCTAGTTTTAAGGATATCAGCTGTTAGAAATATATGCAAAGGAAAGTAAAATTTTACTAGTAATTTGAATAAAAGCAGGGATCTTTTTCCCAGGCTCCTCAAACCAAAACCTTGAGTTATTTTTTCGTAAAACCTCTTCTGTCACATAATTTTCATAGGGCATCCAAACCTACATAGATTCAGATTATTTAGATAGATACAGATCTATCAATATATTAAAGTCTTGATTATTAATTAGTCATAGTTTGGGAATTTGCCTGTTCAAATAGCTTCTGAGTAAAATACAATTGGAAATAAAAGATTGCAATAGGAATAGTTGGAATTTGGGTTCACTATGGAGAGACACCTCAAACTCTGTTAAAAATGCAATTTCGAAGCAAAGAAACAAGTTTTTTTTCAACAGGTCTGGAAGGGAATTATCAGGCATGTAAGAAGTTTGTTTCCTTACACAAGGTGATTTAGCTGGTTCTAACAAAAGACAGTCTGCCTGCCATACCCATAACTTATTATTATGGCAAAATGATTAAGGATGCCTCCCTAGAAAAAATGATTTGTCTCCATGGATCTGCATTTTTCCTTCAATTACATGAGAAATATGGATTATATTATCTAAACTTGTACAAAAATCAGAATGACTCAATATGATAAGATAGAATAAAAGTAGGAAGTAGAATTGAAATACCAGTTCTGACTGAAAATCTTAGTTTGTTGTAACAGGAAACCAAGAGAACCATGACCATTTCCATCATTACAGTCTTCATGCCTTCTGTTTTAATGCTAGTAGAGATCCCAGGCCTAGAGTCTGTGCAGTGCTGGATTGGGATTCCATTCTGTGTCATGTACCTCATTGCTAAGGTTGGAAATCCCTTGCTTCTCTTCATTATCAAATCTGAGCACGGCCTCTAGGAACCTATGTACATTTTCCTAGGCATGCTAAGAACAACAGATATATCCCTTGGTAGTAGCATAATGCCCAAGATGCTTGGAATCTTCTGATTCCACACACCAGAGATATCTTTTTCTGTTTTTTTTTTTGTCTTTTTACTTTCTTTAAAAATTTTTAAAAAATTTTTTTTATTTTTTTCATTTCTTAGTCTTTATTTTTTTAAATGTTACATTAAAAAAATATGAGGTCCGCATATACCCCCATCACCCTCACCACACTCTTCCCATAACAAAAACCTCCTCCATCATCATAGGGCATTCATTGCACTTGGTGACTACATCTCTGAGCACTGCAGCACCACATGGTCAATGGTCCACATTATAGTTTACACTCTCCCCCAGTATACCCAGGGGGCCATGGCAGGACATACAATGTCTAGTAACTGTCCCTGCAGTACCACCCAGGACAACTCCAAGTCCTGAAAATGTCCCCACAGCACATCTCTTCTTCCCTCTCCCCATTTTTGATTCCTGCCTGCTTCAAATGTCTCTTATACACACGCTTTAGTGCACAGAGTCCAGCATCCTGCTTGCCATGGCCCTTGACCAACATGTTGCCATATATTATCCACTAAGATATGCCACTATCTTCATCCACCAGCTGGTCACTCAAATAGGAGCTGTGGTCACACTCAGGGCTGCAGTTCTTGTTACTCCATCTCTTGTGTGTGGTGATACAGTGTCAGTTTCAATTTTATCATAAAATTGTCATCTCTCACTCCTATTATGGGTATGTGGCCATTGTGAAAATAGCTGCAGAAAATGGTCCAGATCAACAAGATCTATGGTTTGTTTGTGGCCTTTACTACAGCAGAGTTTGACCTCATATTCATCATTTTTTCCTATATCCATATATTTGTCAGTTTTTCATTTGCCTCAGAAGGAAGCTAGGTTTAAGGCATTCAGTACCTATATACCTCACATCTGTGTCTTCTTACAACTCTATCTCCTGGCCTTTTTTTCCTTCTTTAAACAAAGATTTGGTTTCCACATTCCTCCTTACATCCATATCCTCTTTTCTAGCATTTACTTGCTGTTCTCTCCATTTCTCAATCCTCTTGTATTTGGTTTAAAGACCAAGCAGATCTGAATTCACATGGTCAGATACATTCAGCACTTAGAATTTCCTGATTAATCTACCTTTTTCTTCATTATGATCAGCAAAGAGTACTCAACAAAATTTTAAATTATTCAACGAGGTCTTTGGAATTTCCACTTAATTGTTGTTCAAATTTCCTGACATAATAGCTTATTTTCAAATCACCATATTTCATGATAGCCATCATGTGTGATGATAGTCATCAATCAATTTGATCTTGGATCCTAACTGGATTTTGAAAGTAAATTATTTGCTTTCTCTAATTATTTAGAGAAATCTAAATAATGAGTGTATATTCCCCCCTCACCCATTTATTTTATGCTACTGCTTCAGTTTTCTCTTATAGAAATATTCTGAGTAAAGATTCATAAATTACCCCTATTTACATTGTGAGTCAATACTTCCATGCTCATTGCTTCTGAGTGTTCTGATACTGAGAAAAAGAAATTGCTGCCTCTTTTTTTGAGAATGCTGAAGAAAGTCTAAATAATTTTCTCAGGATCATTCCAGAACTTACATTAACAAAGACATGAACTCATAGGTGTTCAATTTTCACATCAATAGTTTTCCATTACCTACACCATTGACTTGTATTAACTCAATTTTGTTTTCAAGAATCTACAGTATTATAAGTATTATTTTAGAAAATATTAATACAGTAATAAAATCACTGCAGTAGCTATGTTTCATGGGCATTTGGACTCAAATTCCTGGAAGAGAAATTGAGAGAAGAGACAGAATCAGGGTATGTATGATATATATTATTAGCCAAGTAAATTTACCACTGGGATGTAATCAAAAGAAGTCAGGAGAAGTTTTTTTGTTAATTGTTTTGTTTTACATTTAGGCAGTCTGACTCTTGAGGAATAATTTAAGAGTAGTGAAGACACTAAATGACACATATGAAGAGCTGCTTAATTAAGGTGATTTAACTAGAGAATGTGGATTAAGGGAACTACATCTTTTCCCTCAATATGGTTTGCTTATGTGTTTCTAGGAATTTGTCCATTTCCTCTAGATTGTCATTTTTGTTGGAATATAGTTTTTCAAAATATCCTCTTATGATAGTCTTTATTTCTGTGGGGTCAGTAGTGATATCGCCTTTCTCATTTCTTATTTTGTGTATTTGCATCTTCTCTCTTTTTTTCTTTGTTAGTGTTGCTAAAGGTTTGTCAATTTTGTTAATCTTCTCAAAAAACCAGCTCTTGATCTTGTTTATCTGTCCAAGTGCTTTCTTATTTTCTATTTCATTTAGTTCTCCTCTTATCTTTGTTATTTCCTTCCTTCTTCTTCCTGTTGGGTTACTTTGTTGTTGTTTTTCTAATTCCTTCAAATGTGCAGTTAGTTCTTCAATTTTTGCTCTTTCTTCTTTTTTGATATATGAATTTATGGCTATAAACTTCCCTCTCAATACTGCTTTTGCTGCATCCCATAAATTTTGGTATGTTGTGTTATCATTATCATTTGTTTCAAGGTAGTCATTGATTTCTTTTGAGATTTCCTCTTTGACCCACTGTTTTTCTAAGAGTGTGCTGTTTAATTTCCAAATCGTGGTGTGAAATCTGGGCTTCTGTCCCTTGCAAATCTCCAGCTTGACTCCACTGTGGTCAGAGATAATGTTTTGTATGATTTCAATCTTTCTGAATTCGTTCAGCCTTTCTTTGTGGCCTAGCATATGATCTATCTTGGAGAATGATCCATGTGCGCTTGAGAAAAATGTATATCCTGCTGTGTTTGGGTGTAGCGATCTATATATGTCTATTAGATCCAGCTCCTCTAATATACTATTCAGATGTTTTGTTTCTTTGGTGATTCTCTTTTGAGATATTCTGTCCAGAGTTGATAGTGGTGTATAATGCAAGGTACAATTTCTGGAGAGATGGAAAATACAAATATCAACTATATCCATGAAAGCTGTACAAAATTGATTAGACTTCATTATGAAATCTTTCATTTGTCATTGCTATTAGTGTCTCTATGTGAAAGGTGCTTGCATGTGTGTGTCTTTATCTTCACCTGGGCATGTAGATATCTATACGCAGTAGACATAAACAAATATATTTAAGTGAGTCCAGGCTATTATATCTGCAATGATAGGGAGATTTTATTCTAAGATTAATGATTTGAGAAGTTGAGGTAATATTTTATTCTAAGATTAATGATTTGAGAAGTTGAGGTAATGGGTTTTTCTTGAAAACTTCAATTCAGAGATTATCTTTTTTAAAGTTTATGGAAATACATGTACAGGTGTCCATACTTTGTTTTTCTGTATTCACCATATTTGTAAGATATATTGGATTCCATGACATGTAGCTAGTTCTTTCTCATTCTTTGGACTGGACCTTACCATCTACCTACACCAGGATGAACACTTATCAATCTTGAAGCTATCATGAGGTATCATTTCAGGCATTTGTAAATAGCAATATTTATGAGAGATTATGAGTAGACAGATTAACAAATAACATAATTTCTTTAGGAAAGACATTTATTAGCATGAGAGGAAAAATAATTCTTGGCTAGGGATTATTTTTCTGTAAAAGCATAAACAATGAATGATGTAAACTGTGCTGGCCAAGAAGGAAAATTTGAAAATATCATGTAGTTATTCTTTAACAAAGAGGAAATATATTTCCAAGAAATTTATATTCATGTAATTCATAATAGTAATGATAATAATTCAGTTTGTTATGTATGTAATACAGTTATACTATGAGAATTTGGATAAATTGGAGGGTTTTTGTTTTATCTTTCTTAAGGGGGGCTCAAAGTTAGATCAGCAAATTAATTGCAAATTTACATCTGTAAAAGCCACTCATAGCAGGTATGTCATAATAGGCAGAAGGATGATTTCACTGGACTGCTACAATTCTAATTTTATTTGGTGAAGTTTTGAAACATTTCTATGTCAAAATCTATCAGTACCTGAAATATGTGGGAATATAGGACCCATGAAGGGACTGTATGAGAAACCAGAAAATATTGCATGATCTTCAATTTTCAATAGTTTGTGAAAATCTAGTCGTGAGTTTAGGATGCTTAATCATTATAGTCTTAAAATTTTCTGGGCACTTTCCAAATTGAAAAATACAAATGGAATAGAGAAAAAAAAATAAGGACAAGTGGTTGGAGTGTTCATATACTTATACACTGGGAACTGGACATTTACGGAATAAATTCCTGACCATAAAATTCCTTGGAACAATAAACTTCAAAAACAGTTCTTATTAATGAATTTTTAGAAAATTAAAAATAATCTCTATAGAGATTGTACCAATTTAAACAATGACTATATTTTTTGTTTGAGCTCTTAACAACACAGGTTATTATCAAACATTTTAAACCTTGACATCTGATACATGAAAAGTGTTTTTCCTTATAATGTGCATTCAAAGAAAGCATGAAATTTTTTCTCATGATATTTGTATCTCTTTTCTGTGAAATACATTTGTATCCTTTGCACATTTTGTATTTCTGATTTGTGTCCATTTTGCCTTATTTAATTTAAAACCCAATGGATAAATATTTAAGTAATTTTGTTTAAGGATTTTAGTTCTCAGAATTCCCAAGAGACTTTTCCATAAGAACTAATCATTTTTTAGCAATAGTGACTTGAGCTGACAAATGGAATTTTATTACTAGTGATTGCTGATCTACTTGGAGCGAGTTTGGTGCTGGCTTTGAGTGAGGGAGCCATAATAATCAACGCTTCTGGTCTTTTATAGGCCTTCTTCTAAATACTGGTTTGCAACATTTGGGTCATCTCTAAATTTTTCCCTCATGAGTGGAGTGGTGTGCTGCTGTTATTAATGGGATAGTCTCTGCTATCCTGTGGGAAGTTCTCCCAATTTCAGTATTACACTCATTCTATTCTTAATGGCCTCATTCTGGAGTTCAGTTAGCAATCACATTTGCCTTTACTATGAAACTGCATCCTTACATTTACTCTGTATTCAAAATACTGGTGAAATCTTGGCATCTACATCTACAATGTCTACGTATAATTTTTAAAATTGTTCAGAGCTCAAGCCAGAAAATCAGCAACTATTGTTTAGGTCACTACATACACTGGCCATCATAGCTAGAAGTCACTAAAGAAAGAATATTAGACAAAAGTCTTGGAGGATTTCACTTACACCATCATTAAAATGATACTCTGAAAAAGCTTTTGAAAATAATTTTTATTTAAAAAAATCAAACCGAAAATGAAATGTAAGATTGAAGAGGGGGAAGCATTGGATTCCTCTAGGTTCTTGGCTAAGTTGCATAAATGAATTTAAGAACACGCCAGTTAGACAAGTAAAAATAATTTATTGGGAAATGGGGGAAAGAAGAGAGCTTGATGATAAATGGGAGAAAGATGGAAATATACATGGAGATTTGGTGTGGGCTCCTCCCAGCAGAGAGGCCAAGCTCTGCCTCCTGTTTTTACCTTTCTTTTTTTATACAAAACAAATTATTTAACTGTTTATTACATTGAGTTTCTTTCTTAAAATAAATATAATCACATAACCACAAACATAGTGAGAAATAAAGCACATGGGGAAAGCATGGTGACAGAAAAACTCACTCCTGACAGGTGAATCATACAGCCTTTATTAAGATATTTACTGTGCAGAGAGCAGCTATGGCAAAATTGCAACAAACTATATTTTTCTTGAAGGGTCTGAGGAAACAGAAGTAAAACCTCTAATCTGTGCTAGCATTTTGTACCATTCTTTGTCCTTCTTTATGCACAGAATTCACCTTTTCATCTATCTAAAATTATGTAACTCTTTGGTCTATTAAACTTTAGTTTCTGCTGAAGTTCAAGAAAGAGCCAAGTAACACTAAGAAAATATTTATAATTAATCCTAATCATGTATACTAATTACTTTAACTTAAAATAACTTATTAAGTTACAGTTAGCAACCAATGAAATTAACTTCATCCATTGAGAGGGCTGATCTACATTTCCTTCTTTAGCTTAATTTCATTAAACATGGCCTTAAAATTTTTATCCCCCTAAAGACTAATACATATAATGTTAATTTATTTACTTAGTATTCTATAAATCAGGGAGATAACACCCAAGCTAAAAAAAATTGCAACCATTTTAATTTATGAAAGGAATATTCTTTTTTCTTCCTTTACAGTAGGCTAAAACTTAAAAAAAAATAAGATTCTAGAACTGAATAATCTTAAAAGTGTACTGACTGCTAGGTTCTGGAGTATATTACAATTGTTTAATTTGTTTCAATTATACCTAAGAAAAAATATTTACATAGCTTTCAAGGATTTTTCCTTTACTTACTGAAATTTGGTAATATAATTATTAAGCACCCTTATTTTCAGGCTGATAAAAGGTTCACATTGGGGAATTATAGGATAAATTATGATTTTTAATTCCCCAGTCTAGAAGATAGAGTTTTAATCTGTCACACCTAGCCCCTCCCTCAGAGCTCTTGCAAAGAGAAGGCTGTGGGGGCTGGGTGGGTCAAAGAGTTTAGTATAATCTTTTTCCCTTCTCCAATACTTCCTATGTTCAGATTTCTATATGACCTTTTCATCCTGCTCAGCCTAACTTGAGCTCCAGGAATACTTATTCACATGTATAACTGTGTATTGATTTTACACTCTAAACAGAAATTTTTAAAGCATTTTTATTTGTTAATTTGATATTGCCATTCCAATGTATGAAGACATACACTGAGCAAATATGCAGATGTGAATAGAGTTTGAAAGAGAAACACAACCTAATGAAGTTACTTAAAACTTTCATTCTTTGCAAAATAAGTTTAACTGTAAAATAACATTTGAAAGATTTCTTTGAAGGCTATTTCTGGTTAATCTAATTTGCACTGTGACCATGCAGTTTTGCATGAGAATTTTGTTTCCTCTAATTATTGGTTTATATCTAAAAAATTCCCAATAAAACTTAGTTTATTTTCCATTTTGACTCTGGCAGACCTTGGATGAGCAAGACTAATTCCAGTATACACTCACTGAGGTCACTGAAGCCTCAGGTAAACTGGTTTTTCTCATGAATTGCTGCTTTTAGGAACTTCCATACTAGGGGCAGGAGGCCCACCTCTCCAGTTCTAGGAGATAACAGGACTCTGTAGGTCGCTGGGCAGGAAGATTGGACGTTCAAAGCCGAGGGCTGAGAATTCCACCAGGCAGTAATTTAGTCTGCACTTGGAGCCAGAAGAGAAAGCAGGGTCATTAATTCCAGTGCAAGGAAAGGAGACCAGGGTGTCTCAAGTTTGCTGTTGCCTGAGACATAGGGGGTAGAATCTGTTATGAAATAACTATAAGCAAAAGCAAGGGGTGACGCTAGACTGAAGTAACCATAAAGGAAGGCAAACTCAGTTTATAATTACCATAAAAATAGCTGAAGTTGAAGGGCTAGGCAAAGTTAGTTACAAAATAACCATAATCAAAGGTAACTTTAGTTTAAGATCACCATTACAATAGCTCAAGTCTGGGGCACATCCACCCAGTTAAAATATTTTTCAGATGTTATCCTTTTGATGTTTTATAGTGATCTTATCTCTTAGTTACGGTTCTAGCAAGTTTTCACTTAAAAACATTTTAAGCATTTTCATTAAGCAACTAAAACAATTTTTAGTAACAACTTTGCTAAGTTTTCCTTTTTACACAGTTGAATTAATTCCACTTGTGATTTCTTTATACATCAAATTTAATTGCAAATTGTGTTGACATTTAAGGAATCATTATTATATTACCTTTCAGTGTTACTCAATTGGTAACAGGCAAACCCCAAATCTGATTTACCATCCAAGTTTAGTTAGGCCACTAAAAAGAATATATTGGGAAATGTAGGAAAGAACAGAGCTTGTTAAGAAATGGGAGAGAAGGACAGAAATACACACCGAGACTTGGTGCAGGCTCCTCCAGCAGAAATGGTGCTCTCTGCCTCCTGTGGTTACCTTTTAAACTGTTAATTTTTTCCTACCCGTTCCTAATGAAAAGGAGAGATGGGCACCAACTTTTTTTGGTTTGCCCACCAATGGTGGGACCAATGGTGGGGTCTGTTTGGAATATCCGGGACCAAGGGGAGATCCTGGAAAGAGAAACTAGGGCCTCAAGATTACACTGAGGGCCCCAGCAAGGTCTTGCCATGTTTTCTGCCCGCCATGTTGTGGCTCTTCTTTTCCTCCATTACCCTGTACTAGCCTGACTCAGGAGGAGGTACTGATAAAATAATATGTTCCATAGTCTAATATTCTGTTTTGTTTATGTTATAGTACTCAAAATAATAGAGGGCTGGAGCAGAGAAGAACACCTGTATTCATCTTGTTTACAAGGTTGAGGCTCCCATACACATATTAGTCACAAAAGCTTTACTTGTAGGAGGAATAACTTTAAAAAATGAGATACTAAAGAGTACAACCATAAAATTAGTAGGATGAATTTAGTAAGATTATAAGATATAAGGTCTGTATACATATTACTTGTAATTGTATACACTGGAAATTCTTAATTGGAAAATGAAATGTGTGATTTTTCCATTGAATGTAAAAACATAACACAGAAAATATTTTAGTGCTCAATGAAATAATTTTAAAAACTCAAAGATTCTGTACAGCAAATTAATCAATACTCTTAAAATAATGAAGGCAAATCCCAAAGAAATTAAATATCTCACTATTCACGCATCAGTTTTCCATAAATTTTTCTGTAGATTTAAAACAGCATCACCAGATTTTAGGAATTTGATGCTATCTTCTGGCTTCTTACCAGAATGGTGATGAATCCTCCTTCAGCTCAGTAAACTTGTAAGCAATGTGAGCAGGATGGCAATCCAGCACAGGTGCATGTTTCAAGATAATTACCTGAGCAATGAAGACACTTGCTTCTATTGTTGGGTTATTTTTGCTGTCACCAGCCACATTGGCATGGCAAACATCTTTTACAGAAAATATCTTGACATTGAAGCACACATTGTCCCCAAGAAGAGCTTTACTAAAGCTTCATGATGCATTTCAACAGATTTTCCTTCTGCTATAATGCTCACTGGAGAAAAAGTGACCACCATGCCAGTTTGAGAACATCAGTCTCCACTTGGACCACAGGGACAGTAGCAATACCACCAATTTTGTAGACCCTAAAGAGGCAGATGGAAGGGTATGTCACTTGGACAAGTAGGTGGCAGGCTACAATCCAGAGCTTTAAGCAGCGTAGTTCCACTGTCATTGCCATCCTTATGGGTGACTTTCCATACCTTGAAGTGGCATATTAGCTCTTGGCTCCAGCATTTGTTTTCAAGCAGAAATTGGCACAAATGTTACGGTGTCAGAGTTGTAGCCTTTCTTAATGTTGGTGCTGACTTCCTTAACATTTCCTCATATCTCTTCTGGCTAGAGGGTGGCTCAGTGGAATCCTTTTTGTTAACACCAACAATTAGTTGTTTCACACCCAGAGCATAAGCCAAAAGGGCATTCTCCTGGGTCAGCCCGTTCTTGGAGATGCCAGCTTGAAGCTCACCAACACCAGCAGCAACAATCAGGACAGTGCAGTCAGCCTGAGATGTGCCTGTGAGCATGTTTTTAATAATTTTTCTGTGTCCTGGGACATCAATGATGGTCACGTAGTATTTGCTGCTCTTATATTTCCACAAGAAACTATCAGTGGTGATACCACATTTACATTCAGCTTTTAGTTCAACCAAGACCCAGGCATACTCAAAAGGGTCCCTTCCCATCTCAGCAGCCTCCTCAAATTTTCGATCATTCTTTTGTCAGTTCCACCACATTTGTAGATCTGGTGGCCAGTAGTGGTGGATTTGCTGGAATCATCGTGTCCAATGATGATAATGTTAATGTGAGTGTTTTCCTTTCCCATTTTAGCTTTAAGAAAAAGCAATGGTTTTCACGACACCTGTGTTCTGTTGGCAAACCCATTGCAAAAATGGACCTTTAAGGTTTTAATGGTAAAAGTTATTTTAGTTTGCTTTCATTCCTTTATTAGCTACCTTAGATTTAACTGAACTATTTATGATTTTGTTATACCCTGTAACTATATATTTGCCCCAGCTAGCTTAGCTTTTGTCAGATATTATAATCCTCTTTTTTAGCTTTTTTTCCGTACTTGCTATCTTCTGTTGATTAGACTTTTATGACTCTGCTAAACCTGTAACCATGTTCATTGCCCCGGCAGTATTTTGTCAGTTCTTAATGGCCCCTTTGTTTAGAACAGTTCAATTCCTTTACTTGTTATTTTATGCTTGTTAAGCAATTTATAACCCTGTTGTAACCTGTAACCCAATGCTTACATCTGCTGGCTTTTGTCAATCCTCAAGAGAAACTTCTTGTGCTTCTTGGGCCTGTGATTACACACTTCCAATCAAACAATAGCTCCAGGTTTCACTATCTCCACCTCCCTTCTTTTTGATGTGGGCTATGGGTGGGAGGCTCTTTGTCTCTTCAGAGATAACCTAAGCTGTCTGTGACTTGTGGGTGAGAGATGGTAAGAGGCTCCAGTCCTACCCTTGGTGACCATGGCAATGACTCCAGTCCCAGGAAACAGTTTAACAATGCAAGATCTATAAACTTTAAGTATTCAGGAGAAATGCAAACCAAATATGCTAAAAGCTTATCTAGAATGTCTGAAGTCCATGCTAAAAGCTTACCTAAGATGTGGAAGATATATATGCTAATTCAAGCCTACTGAGAACTGAAACAAAAGGACCATTTAGCCTTTCCTCTCTGTATAAAAAAACTCGAAAGTCATGTTTGGGCCTTGGCTTTGCAACAGGAAACTCCAGAGTCCAGCTGGCCATCAATAAACCATTTTTCCCTCTCAAAATCATTCCTGAGTCTTGGCCCTCTATATGCAAATAATTGAACCTCTCTCAAATTCTACAACAGTTTGAATCTCATAAATTCCTGTTTCTTCAATTCAGAGAAATGGTTCTGAGCTTGGCCTTTTTCTTACACAGCACTGTGTAATAAAACTCTTTCTTTCTTTGAAACCCAGGTGTCCCAATGTGGGCATTGTGCTGCATACTTTCTTAGGCAAACATTCTTTTTTATGCTGTAGAAGAGGAAAGGCCTCCAGAGTGTGGCTTTCCTCTGTGGGGGTAGAATTACCAGACATCTAGGGAAGGGATAAGCAGAGGTAGCTGAGTAGAGTGATGAGAAATCTCTATACCTTGACAGAACTGTGGGAGACACAGTGGTGCCCATTTATCAAAACAATAACCTTATGATTTTCACCTTCCACTATAGATAAATGTTTTTACAGAAACAAAAAACATAAAATCTATAACAAATATTGACTATTGGATGTTATGCTTGCTTTTCATAATGTTAATAATAATTAGTATTCTGGAGGCTACTTTGTGTCTGGGTTTTCGTACATGAGAAAAATATTGAAGATAATGGGACACAGTTTTCATGCTTTAGAAGAAGGGAGTTTCTTATATGGAGAGGGTTTTGAGTCTGGAATGAACCTTAAAATATGGATTGATATTGGGATTATCAGTACTAATTTATTATTTTAATAGAGGTAGGTATATACTTTCATGCTCATTAACATAATTATTGTAAGGTTAATTAACACCCTTCCCCCCCCCCCTTCTTGTTTGGCAAATAGAGGGAAGTAATAGGTTTAAATGGCCAGCAACCTGAACTTTAAACAAAGGATGACGTTAACATATTCCTGAAGCTGGGCACCCACACAGAACTTTAAACTTTTACTTCTTAAAGATGATGCTGTTTCCTGCACTAATTCATCCCCTTCTATTATAATGACTTTATAATCTCATGCTCCTTGAGGCAAACTGCAGTACCTTCCAGCTGGCCACCACTGGGTGCTATAAATTTAAAGGCATATCTACTCCTCCTGGCCTCCTGGGTGGTTTTTTTGGGATATTGAAACATTCTGTCAAACCACGAGCTTGACATCCTCTCTCACAATTGATGTTTTGGCAGGATATTCCAGAGATTCCTCACGGTAGCAGTGCTGTTGTAGAATTTGAGAGAGTTTCAATTATTTGCATATAGAAAGGTCAGGACTCAGGAATGATTTTGAGAAGGAAAAATGGTTTATTGATGGCCGGCCAGACTAGGGAGCTTTATGTTGCAAACCTGAACCCTGAATGAGAATTTCAAGTTCCTTTCATACAGGGTGGGGAGTCAAATGGTACTTTTATAAAAGGAAACTACTTTCTTTGTTAGTTAAGTCTTTGCCTGAGTTCCAGGTAGGTTTTGAATTAGCATATCACCCACACCTCAGGTGAGCTTGAATTAGCATCTTGCCCATACTCTGTCTGGATGCAACCTTGAATAATCCTTTCTGAACATTCGCTCATATCACTTAACTGAATTTCTAGAGACTAGGCACACTTGGATACAGAATAAGATGATTTTGAATTTATGCACGGGCTATATTATATTTCTCTTTTGAGGCCAAGTCCAAGTTCCTTTAAGTTTTGGCATCACCACCATCAGAGTTTCCCTAGACTGGCTAGTATGTATATAGAGTTTGCATTGCTAAATTGCCTCTTGGGACTGGAGTCGTTGCCATGGTCACCAAGAGCAGGACTGCAACCTCTTACTGTCCTGCACGCACAAGTCAGGACAGACAGTTTAGGTTAAGGTTATCTCTGAAGAGACAAAGAACCTCCCACCCATAGCCCACATCATTTTCCCCCCTTATGCCAAAGTTTAACATGCTAAGCTTTGGCATAATTATTGTTGGGGCTATGAAGTGGATGGCTCTTTGTTGTTTTGATTGATTACTTTACTTATCAATTTTTAGTGTAGCATCCAGGACCTTGTTTTTAGAAGTTTAGAAGTTTTCTTTCTGAACAGCAGAATCCTGGGGTGGGGCCCCCCTGCAGTCATCCTGGAGCCATCGGTGCTCATGTAGATTTCCAGTTAGGCTCCAGATCCATGTATTAATTTTGTTTTACCCTTAAAGAGTTTACACCTTTAATCTAAAAGGAGTGCTGAAGGGAGATGTTATCTTTTCTGTAACTGCTTCCTGCTGGCCATGGGCTGTAATCATTGCTTAACAAGGTGTAAAACTCTTTATTTTAACTGGAGAAAGATGGATCTGGCATTCTATATGAAGTTGGATGAAGTTTTCATATGGTTAATAAGATGTTCATTCAGAAAGAAACAAACTTAAGTAAAATTTTGGAATACGTGGTTTTAAAAGAGGACATTGGATTACAGAGGTAGACAAGGTTAGGTGCCTATAAAGATGGCACTCTTTTTAAAAGCTGGTGGGAGAAGTGTATATATATATATATATGTATGTTTTTATTTTTAAGTTATTTATTTTCAGAGAGAAATTGCAATAGATACTTAACTTTGTTTGAAGACACATTTCAGGCTGCTTAATGATTGGCATTCATGTGCTTTGTCAGATGCTCCTGGTGAACTGGCACCCTTTGGGCAGTTGGTTTCATTAAGGATTAGTACACCAAGTTGGAAATTTTCTTAGTTTCAGCTGTGGGAGTGATCAGAACTACAGAATAAAGGTTTTTTACACCTTGGTTTTAATTGTACAATTTCTAGCAATTTTGACTTGTTCAATAGGTGACTCACGATCAGCAAGCAAGCCTCACCTTTGCTACACAGTAGAGTACAGCAGAATATAGTAAGCTGACTGAGCCTGGCTGAGACTGCCACCTTATTCTATAGACATGTTTATTAACTGTTTATAAAATGAATTTACCAGGAATTTAGCATGTCTAATATACTTTTGCACTTGATCCAAAATACAAAAGATAACGTTATAATTATTAGGCATATATTTAGTACAGAATAAAAGTACAGCACTTAATTAATGTATTACTTGATGCATAAGGATTCAGAGTTGCAATAAATAGTTTTAAGTTTCAGGTTTGTAATACTTTATATGTTATCTCTCCATGGGAGCAGGCCATAATGCCAACTGTGTTTAAGTTTTACTTACAGTATTCTGGTATCATGGCTCCACTTAGCATGTTCTTCACACAGTGAGCAATTTGCAGCATAATTGATTCTAGACAGAGTTTCTAGTATTCTATCAGCCTGGTGCATAGTGCTCTCTGGCACTATGAAACAGTGCCAGTCTGGAGGTGATATTCATTGTACACTTTGCTGTACTGAGTCATCATTGGCTGCTGCAGGAGCTTGAACCTGAAACATAGTTTCCATCAATTTTTGGAACAGAACCAGAGACTGATATAGCAAATATTTCTAATTGTGTGCTCAGTGACTGGACTAGCCAATAACTCACATGGAGAGGCAACCTGTAATGTATTCAAGGCCTGGTTTTAATGCACAAGAGTTTGACATTGTTAAAGTTTATTCCTTGTTTTTATATATATTTTAAACAATTTAATGCAACCCATCATATATCAAATGACTGTTTACTTATACAATTTTACCATGAAGATAATAGTAGGTATTTTACTTTAGTAATAGAGGGAAAAAATATTTTTCATTGTTAAAATGAAAACAGAAAATTCCAAATAGAATCAAGATAGCTTTTTATTACCATTTACTTAAATATGCACCTTGTGGTGGCCTTTAGACAGGTTTTATTACCAAAAAGTTATTTTTTGCCACCAACACCAATCTAAGTTTTTAGTTAACACAATGACTTATAGAACTAGTACTATTTAAACATTTTCAGTTTGGAAGATGTTTTACAAACTTTTTAAAATTGACTACAACCACATTGACTAGTTACGTTACATTTAAATACACTTATTAAATTATAATTACTAACCAAAGAAATTTACTTTATTTATTTAAGAGAGCATATCTACAATCTTTCATCTTTAGCTTAATTTCATTAACATGAACTTACAATTTTATTAAAGATTTTGTAAATATAATGTTAATTTATTTAAAGAGTATTTTATAAACTAAGGGAGATTAACCCAAGCTAAATAAAATTGAAACAATTATAGTTTATGCAAGGAATGTTCTTTTTTTTTCCTTTAAAAGAAGCTAAAACCTATTTCTTTAAGTTATGAAAATGAATAATTTTTAAAAGCACATTGACTACAATGTTTCAAAACACACTACACAATTGCCTAATTTGTTTAATCATAATCCTGGAAAGATCTTTCCATAGTTTTCATGGACTTTTCCTTACTTACTGAAATTTGTCAACAGAACCACTAACTACCCTTATTTTATGACTGTCAAAAGGTTTAAACTTGGAAATTACAGGACAAACTGTTCTTAATTCCCCAGCCTAGTAGACAGGTTTAATCTGCCACATCTAGTCCTGCTCTCAAAGCTCTTGCAAAGAACAGGCCCTTTCCCAATAGTCTCTTTAATCAGATTTTTATATGACTTTTTCATCTGCTTAATCTAATTTGGACTCCAGGAATATTTATTCACATATATAACTGCATATTTAATTTTTAACAATTTGAATAGAGCTCTTTTAAGAATTTGTTAATTTGATATTATCATCCTGATGTGTGAAGACATACACTGAGCAAATGGGCAAACACAAATAGTTAGACACAGAAACAACTATTGATGTTACTTATAATTTGCATTATTTTATATACCATTTAGCTTAATTTGGGTTCTAGAAATATATATTACTTTATAACTGCATATTTAACCTCAACAATTTTAGCAAATAGGCAGATAAAGACATAACCTTAGGTACTTAAATCTTCCATTTTTTTTTTACAAAATAAATGTGACTGCAAAACATTTCAAAGACTCCTGAAACTTTTCTTAATTTCCACTATGACTGGGCAGTTTTGCACAAGAATTTTTTTTTTTTTTTACTAAAGGCTTGTAACTAAAATGTTCCCAATGATTTAGCGCCATTTTTCTTTTTTTCAGAACTTTATATTTTACCTTGAATTTAGGAGAATTTTAAATAAGCAACAAGATTAATTCTATGTATATTTACTGAGGCTATTTGAAGCCTCAGGGAGAGAGACTGGTTTCTCTCATGAATTACCACTCTTAGGAACACTGACTGTTAAAGCAGGAGACTTCTTTAATTCCCCCCAGTCTTTGGAGATAATAAAACTCCAGTGGTTGTTTAACCAAAGGGCTAAGAATTCCACCAGGCAGCAATTTAGTTTACATTTCAATTCATGAGAGAAAGAAGGGTTACAAATACAAGGACAGGAGACAGGGATATCCCAGCTCTTCTCTGGATTGTAGGGCCAGAAGCTATTATGAAATAACCATAGACAAAGGCAAGGGGTGAGGTTAGGCTTGAAGTAACCATAAACAAAGGAAAGGTTAGTTTAGAATTTACACTTAGAATAATAGTTTCAGGCTAAATTCACTCAGTTATAATTTCAGTTATTATTTTTCCACTGTTTTATAATATAAATGCATCTATAATTGATCTTAACTCAGTTACAGTTTTTATTAATTTTTTAACCTTAAGGTGAATTGGATACCTTTATTAATTAAGCTACAAGGATTTTATTAATAACAATTCTTTGAAGTCCTGCCTTTTTTTAGTAAAGGAACAAATTCTCATCTGCAAATTATGCATTAATTCACCAGTTAGAGAGTATTGGCATTTAAAGATTCATTTTAAACTACCTTTTTACCATGAATTCTTAGGCACCAGCCACTGACAAAAGCCAAACATAGATTTTAAAGTGACGTTTCATTCTTTTTTTTTTCTTTTCCCTCTGTAGTTTCACAACCCTGAAGTTCCCAGCCAGACCATTGAAAAGGCTATCAAGTGATTAGCGGTCTATTGTTTGAAGCCATAGCCTCCTTTCTTCAGATGATTTTACAGTTCTAAAACATTCCAAAGTATTTCTACAGTCTTACAGAGAGAGAGATTTTGGGCTTGACACCCTAGGGAGGGAACTTTACTACATTTATTTTGATTCTGCTTTTTACCCCCTTCACTTCTCCCCCTTCCAGGCAGTTGGGTGCACAAAAATCAAATAGGAATGTGGCTTATGAATAGAAGGTGTGGACTCACTGGAAAGGGGCAAGCTGCTCCCCCCTTTCCAGCTTTCTGCCAAAATGGGCAGACAGACTCTACTCAAATTCAGCACCCCTGCCAGGGACCCAGCCATCCTGACTGGGGCAGCCCCAACAAACATGGGAGCATGGCATGGACACAGATAGCCTCCAAGCCCTGGCAAAGGGCCAGACCAGAGACAAGACAGCAGAGCATGCACAAACATCTAGACTCTGCAAACATCTAGACTCCTCAGTTTTGCCCCATAATCATTTCACCCCCTTGCCAATGGCAAGGGAGAGTTCCAGCTCAACTAAATTTTACTTTACATAACCACACAACTCCAACACTAGCATTGAGCTGACACAGACAGAAGCACAAAAGGCACTAATCTGACCCACAAGTTCTATATATATTTTTTCAGCATGGTTATCCCCACAGCCATCACAAACCTCAGAACAGTTAACATTTGGTATAAACTGAATTCATTCACAATTTAGCACCATAACAAAAGATTCCAGGTAGACTGTTTTCACTGTTTAACTTCACACCCAGACCAAGCTTCACTAGAAAAGCTGATCGATTTTCCTGTAGCCAAGTTTTTTTTAAAATCCAGACCAATTTCCAGGACATTAGAACTCGAACGTATAAACAGTACTTCCTATTATAATCAAACCTCCACTACTTCAGTGGATATAAGACCAGTACTAGATTCCAACAAGCAGTTAGACAAACCCAAAACACCAGGCTTTTTCCCAGTTTTACTCCTTTTTCCAGACCTAGAGAGAAAGGCTTCACCCCAATTTTTGGGGGGCTACTAGGGTTCTCTTGGGAGGTGATCAGCCTCCCCTTCCTAGCAATTAGAGCTAGGGCTTTCAGACTGTGCTCACCCAGGGAGTCTTACCTTCTTCCATGTTCAGAGTTCTTTTTCATTCCCAGAATCTTTCTCTTCAGAACTTCAATTGCCCTTGATTTTTGTCGGGAAGATTCTGGTGGAGCCCACATCATTTCTGGATTAAATTTAATCCAGGGGCACCCAGATTTGGGGTTCACCCAAGTCCTCCCGGCTTCCTTAGGGATTTGGAAGAGCAATAAAATGCTGCCATCTCTGACCTTCCCTTGCCATCCCGGATGCACCCCTAAAAATGTTGTAGAATTTGAGAGAGGTTCAATTATTTGTGTATAGAATGATTTTGAGAAGGAAAAATGGTTTATTTATGGCCAGCCAGACTCAGGAGCATCCTGTTGCAAACCTGAGCCCCAAACAAGATTTTCAAGTTCCTTTTATACAGGGTGGGGAGTCAATGGTGCTTTTATCAAAGAAAACTACGTTCTTTGTTAAGTCTTTGCCTGAGTACCAAGTAGGTTTTGAATTAATATATTGCCATACCTCAGGTGAGCTTGAATTAGCATCTTGCCACATCCTGTCTGGATGCAATCTTGAATACACATTCAGTCTTACATCCTTTCTGAACATTCAAAGCCCATATCACTTAACTGGATTTCTAGAGACTAGACAAACTTGGATACAGAATTAGATGATTTTGAATTTATGCACAGGCTATATTTTATTTCCCATTTGAGGCCAAGTCCAAGTTCTCTTAAATTTTGGCATCACCACCATCAGAGTTTCCCTAGACTGACTGTTATGTATATAGAGTTTGCATTGCTAAATTGCCTCCTGGGACTGAAGTCATTGCCATGGTCACCAAGATCAGGACTGCAACCTCTTACCATCCTGCATGCACAAGTCAGGACAGCCAGTTTAGGTTAAGGTTATCTCTGAAGAGACAAAGAGCCTCCCACCCATAGCCCACATCAGTGCCACAGAGAGCGTGCCCACTACAGGGAATTCTGCATGGAAAATACTGCCCTTTATTGGGAAGTCAGTGGGCAAAATTCCAAATTCTGTTGGGCAAATCCTGGCATGGCCAAGTTTCTCCATGTGGTGTGATCTGGCTCAACTCATAAATGATTGGGGACCCATTAGAGAGTTGCAGGATGTCCCATGTACTCTAATGGGATTAGTTCAACTGGAAAAGAAAATTGAGGATATGTACAAAAAATAGCGATGTGCTCTGGCTGTTGCTGTTGCCTGGCTGCTTCTCACACTTTATAAGAGAGCACAGAGAAATAGCTGGCACCTGAAATGAAAGAGCTTAGAAAGGGTCATTTAGTGACAGATCTCTCTGAAAAATTAAATGAGAAGGAGATAATGATTCAAATGTAGCAACTAAAGAAGAATTTTAAATCATCACTTGTGCAAAGAGAAGCTAGACCACAGATAGAACATCCCACACAAGCAGAAAAGCTAAACAGACCACTTGTCAGTGAAACCAACCTTGTAAAAAAATATTCTGCTGAAGAGTTAACTGAGATAAGGAAAATATTCTGGCAGCAACACCAAAAACCTTCATCTGCCTGAAGACTGTGGGCTAGTGGGAGCTGGTAAAATTAGCTGCTGTGGGTCTAGAAAAACTTAGCAACATTAATGTTCTCTCTTTTGTTTCCATGTTAAAGCTAATTGGGCCTGGATAGCCACATTGATAAAAGTGGTGCTGTGTAAGTTTAGTAACTTTTTAACTGGACAATTCTATGAAATTAAGAGGGAAAAAAACAGCGAAATCCTAAGCAGATTTTGTAAGCCAGCAATTAAAAATATATTAAAAAACTGAATCCACATAATACTTGTGTAAACTGTGGAAGAATTTAAATGGGGTGTTAATTTGACAATTTTTAAGTTTTAGTCACATTTTACTTTAATCAGAATTTTTATCAGGCTGTTAAAAGAACCTTTCAGTTTTGAATCAGTAGCTTACACCTGAACTTTGAGTCCAAGTATACTCTTGAAAAGTACTGAAATCTATAAGTGTCAATTGTCTGTTTAACCTGCTAAATTTGTGCTTAACAACAGTTACACTGCTGGAGTATTCCTAACTGGTTGTTAATAAAAGTGTTTCTAAAAATGAGCTTGCATATTACATGCTACATGGATTCCAGAGGAGATCTTAAAAGCAGTAAAAATCACAAAGATGTGATTTTTCACATCTTCACAAAGATGTGAAATGATGGAGAGTTTGGGAACAGCCATTCCAAAGGAATAAGAATAATGAGACAATTAGGGAGTTTTATGTTTCTGTTGGTGTGTCTTAACTCTTTTTTTGTGTTTGACTGTTCAGTATGTATTTTGATACCTCCAGATGGTAATATTAAATTAACAAATGAAAATTCTTAAAAGAACTGTATTCAAATGGCCAAAAAATTAAATAAGCACTTATATTAGTAAATGAATATGGATATTAATCAAATAAATGTACATTTTTTGTGTTAAAACTTTAAGATGATGAGAATTGTGTTTTTTGCCTAATAAAATGATTACAAATCTCTTTTTTTAAATTGTTTTTGTCCAATTAAAATGAATGTTTTTTTTTTTTTTTTTTTCTTCACAGAACAGAATGAGGGACATGAGGCTTAAATGGGTATAGAAAGAAGTAAAAGTTTTGTGGACAAAAATTCATAGTCAATGTTAAGAAAAATGTGATAAGTTGTTTAAGGGAATGTGGTTTATCTTAAGGTAAGATGGCTGGTTTTCATAAAATTAGGGTGTAAATATGTAAGACATGGTTTGCATGAATAAGGTTAATTGTAGAAGGTATTGTAGAAGGTAGCATTAAGAGAGGGAATGTGTTTTGTAAAGGTGCAATTTGTCAGGAGATAAAGTAACTGTATTCTATAGTTATGGATAGTTATAAGAAGTTTGTAAAAACACTATTTAAACTGAAATATTAATGGTTAATTTCAGGAAGCCATTATTCAATAGAAACTAAATTGATGTTGGAAAAAAAGTAACTTCACAACAGAAAAACCTGTCAGAGGCTACCTCAATCTGCATATTACAGTGGTTGTAGGGGGAAGATAATCTTGATTCCATTGGGAAATAATGGAGAAAGTAGTTTTTCCTGTACTGCTAACATAAAATATCTGAAAAGTAAAGTAATAAAGCAGTTAAGTTCATTTGATATAAGTTGAATGAAAAGTGTTTAGAAACATAAAATCAATAGAAATTTTCTAACATTCTGTTAATCAAAGTTGTATGGGTAATAAGTTCATATAAATACTTAAAAATTGCATAAAAATTCCAGAATTTTAACAATGTTTTCTGCATAATCCCAGATAAAACTGTTGTAGAATTTGAGAGAGGTTCAATTATTTGCATATAGAAAGGCCAAGACTAGGAATGATTTTTTTTTCTCTAAATTTGATAATTTTTAAAAATATTTTATTTTAATTTTTTAAAAAATATTACATTCAAAAAATGAGGTCCCTTTCAACCCCACCGCCCCCACCCCCCACTCCCCCTACAGCAACACTCTCTCCCATCATCATGACACATCCTTTGCACCTGGTAAGTACATCTCTGAGCATCGCTGCACCCCATAGTCAATGGTCCATATCATAGCCCACACTCTCCCACGTTCCATCCAGTGGGCCCTGGGGGGATCTACAATGTCCCATATTTGTCCATGAAGCACCACCCAGGACATCTCCACATCCCAAAAATGCCTCCCCATCTCATCTCTTCCTCCCATTCCCTGCACTCAGCAGTCACCATCGCCACCCTTTCCACACCAATGCCACATTTTCTCTGTGGACATTGGATTGGTTGTGTCCATTGCACATCTATGTCAAGTGGGGGCTTAGATTCCACATGGATACTGGATGCACTCCTCCTGCTTTCAGTTGTAGGCACTCTAGGCTCTATGGTGTGGTGGTTGACCTTCTTCAACTCCATGTTAGCTGAGTGGGGTAAGTCCAATAAATCAGAGTGTAGGAGCTGAAGTCTGTTGAGGCTCAGCGCCTGGCTATCATATTGTCAGTCCAGAGATTCAAATCCCCTAAATATATCTTAAACCCAAGTACCAACTACAATTCCAGTAAAGTAACATGAAAGTCTTGTGAAAAGAGATCCCATCTGAGTCCAGCTCCATCACGCAGAAACACCAGCTCCAAAGAAGGGCCATCTGATATGGCAGTGAACCCAATCTGCCATGACCATAGAACCCGTGGGTCTCTTTATCCCTCACAAGAACCAATACCTGGGGCTGTGTCTACTTTATCTGTCTCTGAGACTCTGCTCAGTTGTGCATAAGGGCAATCCTTCTGACAACCTCCAGACTCTTTTTTAGAGACTCGTAGCCATATAAACTCATTTCTCCTTTCCATTTCCCCCTTACATTAGGTCAAACAGCATTTTGAAGTCCTGTTATTATATGTAGACAGGGATATTCTGCTGATCCGCATTGAACCTTTAATTCAAGGTCATTTTCCAGTTGCATCTTCAGCTGGTGTTTGGTAGTGATCCCTCGGTGCCAGGGAGGCTCATCCCCGGGTGTCATGTCCCACGCTGGGGGGAATGCACTGCATCTACATGCTGAGTTTGGCTTCAAGAGTGGCCACATTTGAGTAACATGAAGGCTGTCAGGAGGCAACTACCAGGCACAATGCTACTCTAGGCCTTGTTCTTATTGCAGGTGTATAGGCTCACAAGCATAGCCATTAGTATCAGGAGCCCACTGTTGGACCCTCATTCCTTCCTGGTTCTTACCGTTGCACCTGGGGGCTGCCCCTGCTCCCCTAGGGACCACGACAGAGCCCCCCCAGCCAGGAACCCAGTATCCCCCCAGCTGTTGTTTTTAATTGTTTCCACTATGAGTATATCTAAACATTATCATGCACCCTGGACATATGCCCTGTATAACTCCCTGTCAACCATATATAGCCTGTCATTAACATCCCATATCAGTATTCCTCCTCCGCCATTGTTAAACCACTCTGTGATCCAAAAATTCCTGTAAAGTGAATCCCAATATAATGTCAGTTTCCCTTAATGGAATATAGCGATGAGTTTAAAGGTTAGATCTAGAGTACATATTGATTTGGAAAAATTTCTACATCCTATCTTTTTCTTTTCTTTTTTTCTAATTATTGAGCTTCTCTTCACAAGAGTCTTAGATAACATCAGGAATGATTTTGAGAAGGAAAAATGGTTTATTGATGGCAGGCCAGACTGGGGAGCTTTCTGTTGCAAACTGGAGCCCCAAGACTTTCGAGTTCTTTTTATACAGGGTGGGGAGTCAAATGGTGCTTTTATAAAAGAAAATTACTTTCTTTTTTAGTTAAGTCTGCCTGAGTACCAGGTACATTTTGAATTAACATATTGCCCACACCTCAGGTGAGCTTGAATTAGCATCTTGCCACATCCTGTCTGGATGCAATCTTGACTACACATTCAGTCTTACATCCTTTCTGAACATTCAAAGCCCATATCACTTAACTGGATTTCTAGAGACTAGGCACACTTGGATACAGAATTAGATGATTTTGAATTTATGCACAGGTTATATTATATTTTCCATTCAAGGCCAAGTCCAAGTTCCCTTAAGTTTTGGCACCACCACCATCAGAGTTTCCCTAGACTGACTGGTATGTATATAGTTTGCATTGCTAAATTGTCTCCTGGTACTGAAGTCATTGCCATGGTCACCATGAGCAGGACTGCAGCCTCTTACCATTCCACACCCACAAATCAGGACAGCCAGTTTAGGTTAAGGTTATCTCTGAAGAGACAAAGAGCCTCCCACCCATAGCCCACTTCAAAACTACAATGTTGAGAAGCAGATGTTGTGCAAGTAATTGGGCTCCAATCTACTGTATGGAGGGTTCCAGATTTGATTTCTGGGGCCTCATTGTGAAAAGTAAGCTGACCCATGCAGCGCAGAGAGCTTTTGACCTGTAGAGTGCAGAAAGCTGGTGCAATAAGTTGATACAACAAAAAGGCAGAGAGGAGAAACAGTGAGCAACAAAACAAACCAGAGAGCTAAGGTGGTTCAGGTGATTGCGTGCCTCTCTCCCACATTGGAAGGTCAGGATCAGTTCCCAGTGCTTCATAAAGAGAAGATGAGAAGAGAAGACAAGCAGACACAGAACAACATTCAGTGAGTGGACACAGAGAGCAGACAGCAAGTGCAAGCCGTCCAGGGATGGGGGGGGTGGTAAATAAATAAATAAATAAATAAATAAATAAATAAATAAATAAATATTTTTAAAAAGTATAATGTAATAATCATGGTTTTAATTATTTTAAAGATATTATATGTTACAGAAACAACCTCTCTGCCTGGGAATCAAGAGATGGATGCCTTTGCTCACATTCCTCTGGTTGCCCTGCCTCTGCTAAGGAAGCAGCCCTATGGCTACATAAAGAGAGTGACTTTTGGAGTCTCCCAGGGGTGGTGCATAATATCACTTCTGTAGTATATCACTTCTGCGGTAATATCACTTCTGTAGGCAAGAGTCGCAAACATTGCTAGCTTATTGCTAGAAATTAGTACCCAGTTATGTCATTATCATTTTTTTCATATCTCAGTCAAAGCTTTCTTTAGTATCTCCATAGGCAAGTCAATCCAGCCTGCATTCATCTTCATGTGGAAAGACCAACAATGAATTTTGCTGTGCTTCTCAAGACTACATGCATAGTCCAACAATCTATCCTGGCCTGGTGGCAAAGGATCTGGACCCCTGGAAGAAACCTGTGGCTGTAACCTTATTTAATTATATTGATGCTATTATGTTAACCAGTAATTCTCATTCAGAATTAAAAGATGCAACAGAGACGATGGTGCCTTATCTTAAAAAACAGAGATGGGCAAAAGATAGGGCCAAACCATAATGTCCCTGCTGCTCTCTTAAATTCTTAAGTATTGTTAAAGTACATTATTTCCCACACCACAAACCCAAAGCAATTAATGGCCTTTCTGAGTTTATGGGGTACTGGAGACCCTTTATCCCTCATTTAGCTCAGATATTAAACCATTATATGTGTTAGTCAGCAAAAATTATGCATAGAAATAAGAGGACCCCAGTGAACTGTCAAGGGCCCTCCTCTGTTTGGGAAGAGGTCTGGGTGATGCCTGCCAACAGCAACAGGTAACTTTCTATCACATCCTTGACCACTACTCTAACAGCCCTCTTGGGAATGTGGAGGCAGATGTCTTTCCAAAGATCTAGAGCCATACAACTGATACCTGAGAAGCAGCAGAGTAGCCCCATGGGAAAGGTGAACATCATGGCTACCAGACCCTGTGGTGCCTAGTCCAGCAGTCCTAGCTGATTGTCAATCATCAGCATCTTGTGGACATAACCCATGAATGTCCATCTTGCTCAATCTGACAACTGCAACAATTATCTCACTAAATAGGACATATTGGCCTAGCATAGACTCAAGTAGCACAATAGCAAGTAGATTACATCATTCCCCTCCCGCTCTCAGAAGGGGCAAGGTATGCTTTCACTGCCACAGGTTAAAATAAGCCAGCTACAGTTCAATACCTAGAAAATATAAGTGCCCTGTATGGGGTGTCGGGCAAATTCACAGTAACCAAGGGACTCCATTCACCAGTAACTTCATGTAGTCTTGGGCTATGGAACAGGATATTGTTTGGACTTTTTAGGAAAAAGATGGTCTGTTTCTAAAAATTTATTTTTTATTTATTTTTAGAAGATACTTAGATTACAGAAAATGTTAAATAAAAAAAGTAAAAGATTTCCATATGCCCCACTCCCCACAACTTCTACTTTTCCAAACATTAACAACTTCTTTCATTAGTGTGTACATTCATTGCAATTAATTAGCATATGTTGGAGCATTGCCACTAAGCATGGATTATAGTTTGCATTGTAGTTTACAGTCTCTCCTACTAAATTCTTTAGGTTATGGCAGTATAAATAATGGCCTGTATCTGTCATTGCAATGTCATTCAGGACAAATCAAAGTCCCAAAAATGCTCCAATATTACACCTCTTTTTCCCTCTCTTGGACTTCATCACCTCCAGTAGCCCCTTTCTCCACATCATTGATATAATTTCTTCCATTGCTAGAATCACAATAAGTCTATAGTAGAATACCAGTAAGTCCACTATATTCCATATTTTATTCCCTCAGTCCTAAGTATTCTGGGATGGTAATGTCCACTACATCTAGAGTTGAGAGCAGGCTTTGAATCCTTATGACTGATGGAAGGGCTCCTCTTGTTTGTAGTTGTAGGTTTTCTCAGTTCCTTGGTGAGGTGGTTACCCATCCTTACCTCTTTGATAGTTGTCCTAGGTGAGTACAATGAACTAGAGAGTAGGAGTTGCAACTCTGCTGAGACTCAGGGCCCAGCTGGCAAATAGGCAGCCCAGAAATTCAAATCCTTTGGATGTACAGCTATCATTCCAGCACAAACTAAAGGTTCCAATAAAAGAGACAGAAGAGGCATGTGTAGAGAAATAACATCTGAGCCCAACTCTATCACACTTAGCAGCACAAAATCCAAAGTAGAGCCCATTGGCAAGGCACCAAACTACAGAGATATATGCCATGACCATACCACCTGAGTGTCTCCAGAGTCCTCAGGTGCCCCACTATTCAGGGTAGTATTTACTTTGTCTGTCTATGAGATCCTGCTGAGAAGTGCATATGTGTTACCTCTGATGACTCCTGACTCACTTTGAACCCTCTTCGTGATATAAACACATTTGTACTTACCTTCCCCCCCTTTTACTCAAGGTCTTTTTTCCAGATGCATCTCCAGCCAGTGCTTGGTAGTAATCCCTTGGTGCCAGAGAGACTTATCCCTGGGAGTCATGTCCCATGCTGGGGGGAAGATAATGCATTTATATGCTGAGTTTGGCTTAGAGAGAGGCCACATTTGAGCAACATGGATACTCTCAGACGGTAAATCTTATGCACCCTACAACACAGGGCTAAGTTACAATTTGAAGAACAAAGGCTCATAAGCATAGCCATCAATATTGAGGGCCAATCAATATATCATCCTACTTCACTAGTCATTGCCCCTGTACTTGGGGGAATGTTACTGTTCCATTAGAGAATGTGGCAGAGCTCCCCAGGATGCGATTCAATATTCTTTCAGTTGTTGTGTGAATCTCTATCCAGTTGGGCAATGTCCAATGAACATATGAGAACATTTACATACCTTATATGAATGCTCAGGTAAACTTCCTCCCGTCTACTCCCTATCACTGTCACCCACAATAACGATCTTCTATGCTATAGATGTAGCCCTTCTGTGATACAAAATTTCTTCAAAAATGAAGGCAAGAATGTTGCCAAATATAATTAATAAGGAAATGAAATAATAATGACAGGTTTAAACATAAGAAATAAAATACATGATAATTTATAAAAACTAAAACTAAAAGAAAAAATTGGGATATTAAAAATAATGAAAAATAATTTAAAAAACTGTTTTTGATATTTTGCTTTTCATCCCTGTAATATCTGTTGTCCTGTATGTACAGTGGCATTTTCTTCAATTTCTTCCCCCACTGTCTTATTTTTTTTTCATTTTGTCTTCAAAGAAGTTTTAGGTCACAGTAAAGTCATGTACATAATATAGGGGACTCCCATATAACCAACACCCCCACTTTTTGCCCCTTCTCATATTAATAAACTTTTTACATGTGGATGGTACATTTGACACAACTGATGTACAAATATTGAAATATTGCTACTGACCATGGTCAATTATTTACATTATGATTTACATTTTGGACCATACACCTTATCAATTTTTGATGAAATTAAACATGGCCTTTATCCATCATTGCAAGATCATGCAGAACATTTCCATTTCCCCCTTTTCCATCTATTATATTCCTCTGTCCCCTCCCCTTGGGGCCCATGGCAATTACCAAGCTTCACTTCTTAAATGTCAAGATTCAAAAATACTTGCAACAACTCTGAAAGCTTGACATACTAGTCTGTCCTCCCCTATTAGAAACTTCCCCTGTTCTCTTGGGATCAACCTCCCCTCTGTTTGAGACTATATCTGGCCTTCTGAGGACAGAGTAAAACTCCTTCCTCTTTATGTGGGCCTCCACCCACTGCTACAACACACTATGACAAAATGATCACTGACACATTCCTTGGAAGACTGTCCCAGGTGTGCCCTCTCCCAAATGTTCCCCCATCCAACACCTTAAACCAGCAACCCTTCCTTGTCATATTGCCAAAAAAGCTTTCTCAACATTGTAGTTTCAATCACATACTCACCAATCACCATTGTTCACCTGCTCTCTCCTCCAACTCTCTCCCCATTCCATGGACCATCCAAACCATCCTCCTCACCTCCCCCCCCCCTAAAACTTCAACCTGCAATCCAATAAAATCACTACAGCCCTGTTATATCCCTTCAGTCCACAACTACTTACTTCCTCCTAACCATAGATTTCAGTCATATGGGGATTAGCTCACAACCTTCTTCTCCCTTTCTAATTCTTGTAAAAGTATCTTCCAAACTCTAGCTTTCTGAGTCTGCTTGATTTGCCTAATTCACATTAGAGAAGTCATATAACATTTGTCCTTCAATGTCTGGCTTGATTCACGCAGCGTAAGGTCCTTAAGATTTATTCATGTTACCATGTGTGTTAATATCGTTTTTTCGTACAGCTGAGTAATATTCCCTTGTATGTATATTACACATTCCTTTTATCCATTCATCTGTTGATGGGCATTTGGGTTGATTCCAACTTTTGACAATAGTGAATAACATCACTGTGAACATTGGCTTGCTTACATCTGTTCATGTACTTGCTTTATATTTTTGGGGGTATATACCCAGTAGTGGAATTGCTGGATCATATGGCAGATCTATTAGTTTTTTAAGGACCACAAAACTGCCCTCCACAATGGCTGAATCATTCTACATTCCCATGAGAAGTGGATGAGGGTTCCAATTCCTTAACATCCTTTCCAACACTTGCAGTCCTTTGTTTTTTTAATGGCCACCAATCAAATGGGTGGTATCTCATTGTAGTTTTGATTTGCATTTCCCTAATAGCTAGAGCTTTTGAACTTCTTTTCATATGTTTTTTAGCCATTTGTATTTCTCCTTGGAGAACTGTCTGTTCAAATCACTTGCACAGTTTTTAAATGAGTTGTTTGTGTTTTTATTTTTGAGATGTAGGGTTTGTGTATATTTGCTGGATATTAGGGCCCTACCAGATATACGGTTAAAAAATATTTTCTCCCATTGTGTAGGCTGTCTTTTTACTTCCTTGACAAACTCCTTCCAGATGCAAAGGATTTAATTTTAAGGAGGTCCACTTACCTACTTTTTGTCTCACTACTCATGCTTTGGGTGTGAAGATCATGAATCATTTCCTATTACAAGATCCTGTAGATGCTTCCCTACATCATTTTACAAGGTCTTTATGGTCTTGGCTCTTGTTTAAAGATCTTTGATCCATCTTGAGTTGATTTTTGTATAAAGTGTGACATGGTGTTCCTCTTTCATTGTTTTGCATATGGATATCCAGTTCTCCAAGCACCATTTGTTGAAGATGCCATTCTCTCCCAGTTGAGTGAGCTTGGTGTCCTTGAGAAATATCAGATAACTGTATATGTGAGGATCTATATCAGAGCTCTCAATTCAGTTCCATTATTTGGTATGCCTCTTCTTGTGACAATACCATGAACTTTCTTTTTTACTTTAGAGATTTAAGGGTTTATTATCTAGAACATATAAAATAATCCCACCTTTAAACAGTAAAAAAAAACAAACAATATAATATAAAAATAGGTAAAAGACTTGAACAGATTTTTCTCCAAAAATTATATACAAATGGCTACAAAGCACATGAAATAATTGTTAACATTACCAGCTATTAGGGAAATGCAAATCATAACTGCTGTGATATATCATTTCACACCCACCAGAATGGCCACTATTTCTTTTTTTTTATCCTCTTATATTCCTTTTTTTAAAAAATTATTGAAATATATCACTTATACATAAACAATAAGTGTATAAAAGTTATGAACCTACAAAGCAAACATATATAACACCAAACATATATAACTTCTCATGCTACCACCAATAACTTGTATTGTTTTTAAACTTTTTAAATGATTAAAGAGCATTGTAAAAATATTACTACTAAACAAATTAGTTTTCCCCTATGCAATCTGATTGTTATTATCTTTATATCATTGATATATGCAGATACATAAACAATTAAGTGTATAGTAAAAGTTGTGAACTTACAAAGCAAACATGCAGAACATCATACAGGAGTCCCATACATCAACTCTCCACCAACACCTTGCATTGTCATGAGAGATTTGTTAAAAAGTGTAAGACAACACTGTTAAAATCTTATTACTAATCATAGTCCTGATCTTGCATTTGGTGTGTTTTCCCCCCAACCCACCCTATTACTGTTTTTTAAACATATATATTTTTTATGACAGAAGTTGTAAACTTATAAAACAATCATGCACATGGTGCAGAATTTCCAAACAACTTTCCTCCAACAACACACCAAATTGTGGTGCATCATTTGCTACAGGTAAAATAATATCATCTGATTGTTACCATGTCCATAGTGTACATTTGACTCACATTTTCCATACTGCCTGAGTATCAACACAGGACATCTTTTGCATAGATGTAAGAATATTATATTATTACTACTAACCACAGTCCATAGGTCACTTCAGCTGTATTTATCCCATGCTTCCCATCACGCTGCAGTAGTGATATACATTTGTTCAAGCTAACAAAGGACATTCTTGCATCTGTACCAACAACCACAATTCTCACCCACTGCTTGGTTTATTGTGTTATCGAGTTCTTAGATTATTCTCAAGCATTCTGTTAATTGGCATTTATATAACTAGGCTACCATTTTCAGGCACATCCCCATTAATAAAATAGCTGTCACTCACTGTGTGTTACCATCCACTCTTTACATTTCCACAATCTTATGGTAAAGCTAATTAAAACTTCTACAACATTAAACATCAGTAGTCCACTCAGTCCTCTTATCTCCTTTAAAAATCCATCACCTGCCACTGGATCTTGAAGATATTTTCCAATAATTTCTTCCAGAAGTTTTATGGCTCTTGCTTTTATTTTTAGTTTTTTGATCCATTTTGAGTTAATTTTTGGATAAGGTGTGAGATAGGGGTCCTCTTTCTTTCTTTCAGCTATGGATGTCCAATTTTTTCAGTGCCATTTGTTGAATGGATTGTTCTGCCTGAGCTGTGTGACTTTGACAGTCTAGTCAACAATCACTTGACCATACCTGTGAGGCTCTGTTTCTGAACCATAAATTTGGTTCCATTGGTCTATTGTGTCTGTCTTTAGGCCAGTACCATGTTGTTCTTATCACTATAGGTAGGTATTATAATTTAAGTCTGGAGATGAGGGTTCACTATTCCTTTTTATGTTTTTGACTATTAGACCCCTTACCCTTCCAAATAAATTTAATGATCATGTTTTCAATTTTTTCTTTAATGCTGGTGTTATTTTCATCAGAATTGCATTAAATCTGTATATCAATTTTAGTAGAACTGCCATCCTAATGATATTTAGTCTTCCAATCCATGAGCATGGAATGTTCTTACAGTTATTTAGGGGGTTAGGGTTTTTTGATTTGTTTTAACATTGAGTTGCAGTTTTCTGAATACAAGTGCTTTACATCATTGGTTAAGTTTATTCCTGACTCTTTGAGTTTCATCTGTCATATTTTATTTTCACCACTCTTTTGACACTTTTAGTTACTTTTATTGATATAATCTTCATTTCTAGACTTTCTTCCATTCCCCTCTCTCCTGTCTTTTCTTTTCAGGCTCCAGCATACCCTTTAGTATTGCCTGAAATTCTGGTCTCTTGCTTAGAAATTCTTGCAGTCTCTGTTTATCTGTGACTATTCTAATTTCACCCTCATTTTTGAAAGACAGTCTTGCTAGATATAAGATTCTTGGCTGGAAGTTTTTCTTTTGTAGTATCTTAAATATATCAGACTTCTGTCTTCTTGCCTCCATAGTTTCTGATGAGAAATAAGCACTTAACCTTATTGGATATTCCTTATAAGTTATACATTACTTTTCTCTTGCTGCTCTCAGAATTCACTCTTTGTCTTTAACCTTTCACATTCTGATGAGTATGTGTCTTGAAGTTGGTCTACTTGGATTATTTTTTTGTATAGGAGTACATAGTGCTTCTTGGACAGGGATATCTATGTCCTTCAATGGGAAATTTTCTACCATTATTTCTTTAAATATTCCTTCTGCCCCTCTTCCCCTTCTCTTCTCCTTCTGGGACACCCATGACATGTACGCTTGCACATCTTTTGCTGTCATTTAGTTCCCTAAGACCTTGTTCAATTTTTTTTCCCATTCTTTTCTTTGTCTGTTCTTTTGTATGTTCACATTTAGAGGCCATTTCTTCAAGCTTACCAATCCTTTCTTCTGCCTCCTCAAATCTGTTGTATGATTCCAATGTTTTTTTTAAAATTTCATTAATGCACGATTCATTCCCATAAGAGCTGCTATTTTCCTATGTGTGCTTTCAAATTCTTCTTTGTGCTTATCCAGTGTCTTCTTAATATCCTTAATCTCTTTAGCCATCTCATTGAATTTATTAAGGAGATTTGTTTGAAAATCTATAAATAATTAGTTGCCTCAACTCCTTTATGTCATCTGGAAGCTTACATGTTCCTTTAACTGGGCCATAGCTTCCTGTTTCTTGGTGTGGATTATAATTTTTTGTTGGTGTCTTTGCATCTGGCTTACAAGAGTATTTTCTCTGGGAGCAATTTTTCTCTTTCTGCCTTTCTGGTTGTGCAGTAGGAGCCAAGCATGCAGTTGGTGCTATAAGCTGTGGAGGCTCAAGCTGCCCTCATTGCAACAGGAACCAATGTAATGTCTTCCAACTTTCTCCTTTGCCAGGGGTAGGGACAGAGTCACAGCTATGTGGAATAATCCACATGCAAGCCTAGGCTGTAGTTGCCCAGAGAGACTGATGAAGATTCACATCCCTTTCTCCACTGCCCAGGGCAGGAATGGAGCTGTAGGTGTGGGCAGCCATTTACGCAGTGTGGGTCCAAAATGACCAGTTGCCCTGGCAGACTTCTGATTTTCAGTCTATGTTGGCCAAAGTTACCTGCAGTTAGTTATATAGGCTGGTACAGATATTCTCAGTCTCCTCCCCACCAGAAGTGTGGCTGAAGCCTAGGCAGGCTGCAGGCTGATCTATGTGAAAGAAACTGGTTCCTGCTGACACTGAGAGTTTCAGTCAAGCCAGGTCCCCTCAGGCTGGGGATGGAGTTAAAATGGTGCCTGATGGCCCCTTTCTGACTTAGGCTGGTTCACACCCTTCTGTTCCCAGGTTTAGCTCTTAGCCAGCCAAGTCTACTAGTCAGTAGCCGATATCCACAGCCAACCATCTCCTCCTCCCCTGTTTCTGGGAAACAGAGCTTTCAATTCCCATCACAGAACAGCTCCTGGGGTCGTTCATGCTGTCAGAGTAGGATAGTCACCAGCCTCTGCCCCTTGGCCAGTAATTTTCCAGAGGGGATGGTGCAGGTCCCTGCAGGTTCCTTCATGCTGGAGGTGACACTGGGGACTAGGCTAGAGCTACAGTATTATCTAGATGGGAAGAAGCTTGTCCCCACCAGCACTGGGATTTTCAGTCCACCTCACTTCCCCTCATGCCAGGCATGGAGTTAAGATGGCAGCTCCTGGCCTCCTTCTCACTTGGACAGGCTCAAGCTTTAGCTATTTTCAGCATTATACTGTAGTCCACTGAATTTCCTCATCAACAGCTGAAATTGGTGCCCAACCATGTTCTTCCTCTCCCATTTTGGGGAAGGTGGAGCTTTTGATTCCAGCCATGGAACAGCTCCTGAGGTGGCTTGTGCCTCCAGTGGAAGATGGGCACTGGCCTCAATGGTGTGGAGTGTTCAACTTATGAGTCTTCTTTGCAGATGGGCAGTCTCTTCCTTCCACACCTTTAAAGACATTGCAGGATGCTCTTCCCATTTTTTAAGTGGGTTGTCTTTTTATTTTCAAGATATAGGAGTTCTTTATATATGCAGGATATAAGTCTTCTATCAGAATACAGTTACCAAATATATTCTCCCATTGGATAGGGTCTCTTTTTGCTTTCATGACAAATTACTTTGAGATGCAAAAGGCTTTAATTTTGAGGAAGTCTCCAAACAGCACCCCCAAATAGGTGCTACAGTTAGCTCCAGAGAGCTCTGGGTGTTAGCTAACTGCCTTGTAGCAGGAGCTGAACTTAGGAGCTCCTTACTCCACCACCATTTACTGGTTGTAATACCATGCACTTTTAATCACTGTAGTGTTATAGTATGTTAAAGTCAGATAGAGTGAGTATTCTGATTTCATTTTTCTTTTTCAATATATCTTTGGCTATTTGGAGCCTCTTGTCCTTCAAACTAAATTTCATAGTTAGTTTTCCCAATTCACTTAAAAATTCTGTGTTTTTATTAGGATTACATTAAATATCTGTCAGTTAGTTTGGGTAGGATAGACCTCTTAATAATGTTTAATATTCCTGTCATGAACAGGAAATATTCCCCCATTTATTTAAGTCTTCTTTGATTTCCCTTAACAGTTCTGTGTAGTTTTCTGCATATAAGTAATCTACATCTTGATTTAAATTTATTCCTAGGTATATTACTTTTTAAACTTACTATTGTAAATGGTATTTTTCCTTTATTTCCTCCTTAGATTGCTCACTACTGGTGTACAGAAATGCTGCTGATTTTTTGCATTGATCTTGTAATCTGTGACTTTTCTGAACTCATTTATAAGTTCTAGAGGCTTTGTTGTAGGTTTCTCGGGACTTTCTACTTATAAGATCATATTGTCTGCAAATACTGAAATTTTGACTTTTCCATTTGCAATCTGGATGCCGCTTATATGGTTTTTTTTTGCCTCAGTGCTCAAGTAAGAACTTCTAACACAATGTTCAATAGGAGCAGTGATAGTGGGCATCCTTGTCTTGATCCTGATTTAGAGGAAACCTTTTAGTATTTCACCATTGTATATGATGTTACCTGTGGGTCATATATACCCTTTATCATGTTTTGAAAGTTGCCTTCTATTCCTATTTTTTGCCATGTTATTATCAGCAAAGAGTGCTGTATGTTGTCAAATGCTTTCTCTGCATCTATAGACATGATCATGTGAATTTTTTTTTTCTTATGTTGAACCATCCTTGCATACCCTGGTTGAAACCCACTTAGTCATGGTGTATAGTTCATTTGAAGTGTTATTGAATATGATTAGCAAGAACTTTGTTGAGGATTTTAGCATCTAGTTTCTTTAGAGCAATTGGTCTATAATTTTCCTTTCTTGTGGTATCTTTGTTTTGTGTTGGTAGTTGGGTAATGTTGGTATCATAAAATGAGTTAGGCAATGTTTCTTCTACTTCAATATTTTAGAAGACTTTAAGGAGAATTGGTGAAAGTTCTTTCAGGAATACTTGGTAGAATTCACCTGTGAAGTCATCTGGTCCTGGGCTCTTCTTAGTTGGGAGATTTTTCATGACTGATTCTATCTCTTTACTTGTGATTGTTCTGTTAAGTTAATCAATTTTTTTTTCATCAAGGTAGCCTGCTTGTGTTTTTTTAGAAATTTTTCATTTTCTCTAATTTATCCTTCTTAATGGCATGTAATTTTTCAAAGTATACTCTTATGATATTCTTTCTGTGAGGTCAGTGATGACCTCCACTTCCTCATTTCTTATTTTCTGTATTTGCATCTTCCCTCTTTTTTTCTTTGTTAGTCTAGCTAAGGGTTTGTCAAATTTATTGATCTTCTCAAAGACCCAGCTTTTTCTTTTATTTTTGCTAGTGCTTTCTTATTTTCTATTTCCTGTAATTTTGCTCTAATCTCTGTTATTTCCTTCTTTCTACTTCTTTGGGGTTATTTTGTCATTCTTTCCTTAATTCCTCCCAGTGTGCAGTTAGGTCTTCAAATTTAGCTTTTTCTTCTTCTACTTTTTTTTTATACACACATTTATAGCTATGAATTTCCCTCTTAGTACAGCTTTTGCATCATCTCCTAGGTTTTGATATATTGTGTTGTCATTTTCTTTCTTTAAAAAGTAGTAACTGTCATGTATGAATAATATACTTCAATAAAAAATAAAAAATTAGAAAAAAAACAAAACAAAACCCAATTCAGTATTAGTTTTTCCCCAGGGCTTAAAACTTAGACTTGATTCCTTCTTCAGGAATTGATTCACTTGCTAATTATATGATTACTCTTGGCTTTAAGTGCCATCAATACTGGCATGACCTCTAACTGCATTTATTTAACCCAAATATTTCCACACAGTCCAGATTTACACAGAGCTGTGTCCAGAACATCCCACTTTTGTTCCTAATGTGAACATGCCAACCCCTAGACTCCTTCCCAAAGCTCCTCCTCCTTGGTCTCTCCCTTTTCCATATTAAGCAGTTACATCCTGATATGTGTTCAGGCCCGAGCTTTGTGGACCTTCTTGACTTCTCCCTTTTGATGTAACATCTACTCTTCACATACTGTGCTCATCTGACCCCTTCTTCTTTGCCCCCTCCTTTCTTCTCTGGTTAAACCTAACTTCATTGCTGATAGGATAACCAAGGTTGACACTTACATATCTTCCTTCTTCTGTCTCAGCCCTTCAGTTTCTTAAGTTCATGAAGAAGATGTGTATTTTTCTGTTTGCAGTGTCTTATATATGTGGCTTAAGTAAAAGTATGCATTATATAGGCATTCAGTAAAATTTATTATAATGATAATTAAGTACTCTATATCCTTGTTGAGAATTTTCATCCTATTCCATCACTTGCTAAGATAGTAGTATTAAAATCTCCTATTAGGATTTGGGTTAGACACTTTGTTTTTTTTTTTTTTTGATGGTTGCACAACTCTGTAAATTTACTAAAACTCACTGAACAATCAAGATGGTTGAATTGCGCAATATGTAATCATACCTCAATAAAGTTGTTTTAAAAATTACCCACATCAGAGACACTGGGAGAATAAAAGACACATAAAACATGTAAACTGGCACTGTGCATGGCACACAGTAAACAGTAAATATTAGCAACTGGTTCTAGCATAATAAAGAGGTTAAAGAACAGAACAATGAAGAATATAAAGTTAGATTTTTTTTTTTAAAGAAGGAATTACTGGGCTGGTTGACACTTCCAAGACCATTTAGCTCAACTCCCTTCAGTGAAGAGATGAGAAAATTAGGGACAAGACAGGGGAAGTGCCTTATTCAGGGTCTAGGTCTCAGATGAGACCCTAGGCCTGCCTAATACGCATTAAGGCTGAAAATCAAGGATGTGTTTCCTCAAGGAGTAATTTACAGGAAAACAAAGAAAACTCATGTTTTCATGAGTTTCATGTTGAAGAAGAAGAATTCCAAGGCAAAGGCTCAAAGCATGAAGTGGCTGTCACATCGTGGCCTATCAGCCAGGGCCCCCAGCAGTGGGGTCCAGGTCAGGAGAGCTCAAGTGCTTTCACACAGCAAGGCTCTGGTCAGTCAGGTGGACAAGGCTCATCCCTGTGGCCATGTGCCTTGCAAAGGTGAAGCTGCAGTCCTCTTTGCTATTTCCTGACATGGGATCTGTCAGCAGCAGCAGGAGCTGGGACCAAAAGTTAATGCAGTTCTAGGGAGTAGTCTGAGTAGCCCCCTAGTGAAGAACAGCTGCTAAAGAGCTGCTTCTGCCCACACCAAGTACTCTAGCCTCAACTATTTAATCACTTGGCCTTGCCTAATCAGACCCTCTGTATTTTAAGGACCTTCACTTACACTCCTGTAAAGTGCCTGTCATCAGGGTACCTTCTTCAGATGAACGAGGGCATCTAGCAGGAGGTGTGCAGTGGCCATACCTCCTGCTTCTTTATTAATGCTGCCATCTTCTAAGGAAACTAGATAGTGTGGCTGAAGATTTTTTAGGTTTATAAAGCTTACTAAAATATTCCAATTCTAAAATGTAGACAGAAGAATGGGTTGTGTCTTCTAGGCCATGCATGGCTTTCAGGGGATAATATTCAATTAGCCAACTCTGCCACCCCAAGAAGGTGGTGGAATCATGTTCCTCCATTTTCCCTGGGAAATAACAACTTAGGCTAGAATGGTTGGTACAGGCCCCTACTATTATGTGGTCCACTGGTGGAGGAGGAGGAGAGGGAGGAAAAGAGGGAAAGATAAGAGAATTAGAGCCTGAAACAGCTTTTATGATTTAAATCAGCACATTGAAACTTCTCAAAGAATAGTTCATAAAAGTGCCTCATCCTTTTTGATCAACTGTTTAAATCAAAATCAGTGGAAGGACAAAGGAGATTTTGTCAATTCATTTGTTCTCAGAACTTGGGGCAGAGATTTTGAACAAATTCAGAAGTCTGACTAAAGCTTTTCCACAGAAAGCTTTCCTGTAGATCATTCCATACAGTGAACACTTTGATGTCTGAGGAGGTGAGAGCTCTGACTAAAGGTCTTTTGACATTCTTGGCATTCATAAGGCTTCTCTCCAGTGTGAATTCTCTGGTGTATGATAAGTTGGGAATGCTGGCCAAATGTTTTCTCACACTTATTACACTCATAAGGCTTTTCTCCAATATGAATTTTCTGATGAAGTAGCAGCTCAGAGTTATCAGAAAGGTTCAGGCACATTCATTACACTGATGGGGTTTCTCCCCAGTATGAATTCTATGGTGGACTATAATGTGAGAAGTGTACTGGAAAGCCTTCCCACACTCAAAGCATTCATAGGGTTTCTCTCCAGTATGAATTCTCTCATGTCTAAGAAGTTCTGAGTTACCCCTGAAGGTATTCCCACATTTCTTACACACATAGGGCTTCTCACCAGTGTGAATTCTGATATGCCTAATAATCTCTGAGATCTGACCAAAAGTTTTCCAGCACTCATTATATTCATAGGGTTTGTCCCCTGTATGCTGGATAAGCTCAGAACTCGGACTGAAGTCTTTCCCACAGTCATTATACAGATATGGTTTCTCTCCAGTATAAATTTTCTGGTGTCTAATAAGGCCTCAGCTATGCTTGAAGCCTTTGCTGCACTCATTGCATTTATGTTATCTTTCTTCAGTATGAATTATCTGATGCTAAATAAGTTGTGAGCTAACCCTAAAGGTTTTTCCACATTCATTACATTCATATGGTTTCTCTACAGTGTGTATTCTCTGATGTAGAAAGGGCTGGATTCTGGCTTTACCACATTCTTCACATATATAGGATCTCTCTCCAGTATGAATTCTATGATGATGGATAAGATGTGAACTTGGAATGAAGGCCTTTCCACATTCATTACAAGCAAAGTGTTTTTCACCTGCATGAGTTCTCAGGCGCCTATGAAAGCTTGAGTTAGTTCCAAATGTCTTTCCACATTCTTTGCATTCAAAGGGTTTTTCTCCACTATGAACTCTCATATGCTGGATAAGACGTGAGTTCTGATTAAAGGCTTTCCAACATTCTTTACATATATGAGGTTTTCCCCCCACAGAAGTTCTCTGTGTTTTGTTAAGTTCTGAATTTTCTATGAAGCTTTGGCCAGAGGATGCAAATGGACTAACTCCCTGAGCTGTAATATCTCTCTCTCATTATTCTCCTGGTCTATCTCACTTGAGGGTTATTTCTTAAAGATAATCATCTCTGATGCAAAGTCTCTTTCCTGAGGAGACATGCACTCCATAATCTCTTCCACGGACTCTCTTGAATGTTCCTCTAACATGTCTTCTTCACCTGCTGCTCCAAACTCATGAGTATGGTAAACCATCTCTGGTAGTTTTTAAAATATTTTTCCATTTGGCTCAGATTCTTCATAAATTTCTTCCTTGGGAATCACCTCCTTGTTTTCAGTCCCCATTTCACAATCGCAGGCCACTCTCACCCCACACTCACTCCACTCGGGCTCCCAGCACTGCTCCGCCCACTCGCACTGAACCTGCAGCTGTTGTCTTGGTGTCAAGGGTGATGGACACCAGCTGGTGTCTTATATGTTGTAATTATTACATCAATTTTCAAAAGCTAGCAAAGATGCGTATCCATTTTAATTTGCTATTTTTTCTGAGAATATGAACTTTTAAATGATTTGACAGGACCCTACATTTCTGTTATTTTTTCCTGTGTTTGTTGTATTTGCTGTTGACATACTGACACAAGATTTACTTATATTTTTATTTCTCTGTAATTATATAAAATTCATATTTTACTGCCAAAACAAGGTAGTAAGTGATTTCTTTAAAAATTTCCTCCTTTTACATTGTTTGTAAAAGTGTGTGTTTTTTACTTCCATATCTTTTTGCCTAATCTGGTTCTCTGACCCTTACTGATTTCCAGTTTTATTTCATTATGGTCAGAGAAATTACTTCATATAATTTCAATCTTTTTGAGTTCATTGAGAAATTTTCTGTGGGCTAGCATGTGATCTATCTTAAAGAATGATCCATGTGCACTCATGAAGAATGTATATTCCACTGTATTGAGGTGTAGTGTTCTGTATATGTCTATTAGGTCCAAATCCTCCAATGTATTATTCAAAGTCTTTATTTCTTTATTGATCCTCTTTCAAGATGTTCTGTATAATGGTGATAATGGTGTATTAAAATCCTCCACTATAATTGTAGAGGCATCTATTTATCCACTCTGTTTTTCCAGTGTTTGCCTCATGTATTTTGAGGTGCACTGGCTAGGTGCATAAATATTTATGATTTTTCTTTCTTCTTTAAAGATTAACCCTTTTACTTATATATAATATCCATTTTTGCCTCTTACAATAGTTTTGCATTTAAAATCTATTTTGTCTGATATTATTATAGGTATTCATGTCCTTTTTGGTTATTGTTTGTTTGTAAGATTGTTTTCCAGCCTTTCACTTTCAGCCTTCTTGAATCCCTGTGTATAAGGATGTTTTTCTTGGAGACAGCATATAGATGGGTCATATTTCCTTATCCATTCTACCAATCTGTGTTTCTTGACTGGTCAGTTTAATCCATTAACATTTAGTGATATTACTCTCAAGGAATTACTTATATTAGCTATATTTTCTTTGGCTTTATGTATGTCATATGTTGTGTTTTTTTCCCTTTTTTTTTTTGTCTTTTAGTTTTTCTTACTCTCCTCCAACTCTCTTTCTCCTGTTTTATCATTTCAACCTGCAGAACTCCTTAAGTATTTCTTAAAGGACAGGTTTCTTCTTGGTATACTCTCTTAATTTCTGTTTATCTGTGAATATTTTGAACTTACCATCAGTTTGCTTTTTTTTTAAAGATTTATTTATTTATTTAATCCCCCCCTCTCCCCCTGTTGTCTGTTCTCTGTGTCTTTTTGCTGCGTCTTGTTTCTTTGTCCGCTTCTGTTGTCGTCAGCGGCACGGGAAGTGTTGGCAGCGCCATTCCTGGGCAGGCTGCACTTTCTTTCACACTGGGTGGCTCTCCTTTCGGGGTGCACTCCTTGTGCATGGGGCTCCCCTATGCGGGAGACACCCCTGCTGGCAGGGCACTCCTTGCACGCATCAACACTGCGCATGGGCCAGCTCCACATGGGTCAAGGAGGCCCAGGATTTGAACCACGGACCTCCCATGTGGTAGACGGATGCCCTAACCACTGGGCCAAGTCCGTTTCCCTCACCATCAGTTTTGAATGCCAGCTCTGCTGGATAGAGAAATCTTGACCAGAAGTTGTTTTTTTCTTTTTTTCTTTTAGTACCTTAATTATGTCATACCTCTCCCCTCTTGCCTCTATAGTTTCAGATGAGAAATCAGTACATAATCTTATTGAGTTTCCCCTTGTATGCAGTGGTTCTCTTTTCCCTTGCTGCTTTCAGTATTTTCTCTTTGTCTTGAGCATTGGAATATTTGACAAGTCTATGTCTTGTAGTATGCCTGTTGGAATTGATACTGTTTGGAGTGTGCTGTGCTTCCTGGACATGCACATCCATAACCCTCAATATTGTTGGGAAGTTTTCAGCCATCTTTTTCCAACACTCCTCTGTCCCCTTTCCCTCCTCTTCTCCCTTTGGGATTCCTATAAGGCATACGTTTGAATAGTTTGTGTTGTTTGAATCCTTAAGTCCCTGATGGATTTTTTTCTATCTTTTTGTTTATCTGTTCTATTATCCATTTAATTTCACATGTACTGTCTTCCACATCACTAATTCTTTCTTCTACATGTTCATATCTGCTCTTATGTGCTTCCAGTGTTTTTTGATTTATTGGATTGTGCCATTTATCACCATCATATCTATTATCTTTTTATGTATGTTTACAATTTCTTCAGTATGTTCTCCCACTTCCTTCTTAATATCTTTAATCTCTTCTTTCCTTTCATGAAGTAGGTCCATGATAATTTTAGGACAGGTTTGATTAGTTTGATGTTTTCCATATTTTCCTGGTTTCTAGTTTGTTCATTAGACTGGGCATGTCTTCCTGTTTCTTGGTATGTTTTGAAATTTTTTGTTCTGTCTGGTCATCTTTTTATCTTGATGGGTTTATCACTTGATTAGGTTCTCTCTCTACTCCACGGTTTTATTTAGTTGCTGTTTTGTTTTTCGTTTTTCTTGCATGTGTTAAGTTTTCTCTTTGACACTTTATTCCATTTATTCTATTTCCTTGCTGTTGTCCTTGTTCCCTTGAAGGAAAAAAGCAAAAGATGTAAGATGAGAAGAAGAAGAATAGCAGTAATAATAGGAAAAATTAGAAGAGGAACCATATAAGACCTAATAAAATGAATATTTAACTCATGTAAGCAGTGTAGAGTAATAAGAATAAAAAAGTGGAGTATCTACAATGAAATTGGAAACCAAATAAAGAAAAATATATATAGTGCATTAAAAGGCCAGAATGATGAGGAGAGAGGGAAAGAGAAAAGAAAGGGAAAAAATAAAAAGTTAATAAAAGAAAGAAAACAGAATAGGCAAAATTGAAAGAAAAACCAGAAAAATGAGGACTAAGCAAAGAGAGGTGAAATGTAAGAACAACAGGAAGTGGAAAATAGAAAGATGATGAAGGAAAAGAGAGTGTTAGAAGACAAAATTGGTATATATAGAAAAGGGAAATCAAGGAAGAGGAAAAACTATAAGTAAGAATCAAGTTAGCAGCACCTAGTTAAAATAAAAGGAGGGGGGAGAAATATATAAGAAAAACAAGAAAATAAACACTCAAGCAAGCAGTCAAACAAAAGTAAGGGAAAACACCCTTATCTCTTAGGCCCCTGATGAGCTTCTCAGGTTGTTGATGTTCATCAATCAGTTACCTTGCAGCCAAACCTCTGCAGGTTCTGAAGTGAGTTTTATTACTTGAGTAATTTAAGTTAATCTTTTAAGGAAAGTAATCTCCTTTTTTAGGAAATATAAGAGACCCAAGAAGCTAAAATAACAATAATATCTATGTTTTCCCTGTCCTAAAATATCAGCTGGATGTTTGACATCCCAATGGATCACAACTCTAAGAAGAGCCAGAAATTGAACTATATTCAAGGAGAAGACTCATCAATGAGCTAAACTTTCTTGTTGGGTCAGTTAGCTCTTCAGAAATCAATCAAGTCACTTTCCTTCATCCAGGAAATGAGTAGATTCTTGCTGATTAGAAGTCTGTCTGCCCCTGGCCCCTTTCAATTTATTTTGCTTTCACTCCCAGGGTGGCAGGATGCAGTAGCCTGTGTGAGCAGATACCCTCTCACCTCTCTTGGTCAGAATGAGTTCTCTTCTGATGTTCAAATGGGATCCTAGTACTCAAACTCATCACAGAGAAATGACTCTCAACCCTCTTCCAGACCTCCCTCTCCTCCCAGGGGACTCTAAATAGGCTCTTGGAAGCATATTAAGTTTTCCTACTGCCAGCCTCCTTTAGGAGAGTTGAAATTTTGATAGTTTCCAGCACAGAACTAGTCAATTGTCTGACTCTGCCCTTTCCCAGGCCTAGTTTCTCTATCCCAGGGCAGTTAGGTAAATCAGGCTGCCCAAACAGATTTGCATCTCCCCTCTTCCTGGTGCCACTTCAAGCTGGCTTGTGTATTCCCCAAAGCTCAAAGGGGGTCCAGGCAATCAAACCCACAGAAAGTAGGCCCCTCAGTGCCTTTCACTATGATATAGCCTGTGCATTAAATCAAAATTATTTCCAAGAGTACCTAGTCTCCAAGATGGCCAATTAAGTAATATAGGCCCTACAGTCTTTGAATGTTCAGAAGGGATGTGAGACTGAATGTGTATTCAGGGCTGCCTCCAGATGATGCGGAAGATATGCTAATCCAAACTGGCTTGGATGTGGAGAATATGTAACTCACCGGGAGGAAATAACCTATCTGATACTAAGATCTGAAGAACCTAACCAAAGGTCTGTTTACCATCACTGTTAGTCTTCCTAATCCTATATCCTCTGTATAAAAGGGTCTGGAAAAGGCTGTTCGGGGCTCGGTTTTTAATTAGGACAAGAGTCCGCCGAGCCCGGCCGGTTGAAATAAACCAACTTCCTTCTCGGTATTCTCGTGTCCTGGCCTTTGATACCGCGCACACCCGAATTTCTCCACTACATTTCTGGCAACTCTGGTGGGACGCGCTGAGAAGGTCAGAGGCGGCAACAGTTGTTTGCCCCTACCGGACGTCTCCGGGGAGGCCAGGAGGGCCCGGGCGACGCCCAGCCCTGGGCGCCCCTGGACACCCCATTTGAGTCCAGAAAGAGGTTGCGGTTTTCGCTGGAGCCCTTCCGGAAGAGCCGGGGACACCGGGAGGTTTGAGAGACCCTGAGAACGAAGCAAGGAGCTCCACACGTCGGATTGGTAAGACCCCAGGGGCCTAGTGCAGGGAAGGCCTAATTCTGAAATTAGGAGGGAGTCTGATCAACTCTCAAAGAGGAGGCCCTAGTACTCCTGAGAATACAGGAGGAAGCCGTCTCCTCTCCAGGTCCGAGGAAAGGAAAGGGGGTGGCTGTGTGTGTGTGCTTGTGACGACTGAGTGAGACGCAGAAAATTGCTTCTGCGGCGCGAGTGCGGAGTCCCGATCCGTGGTTCCGTGGCGACCTCATACGATCAAGGGCGGTCTGGGGGGTCCCTGCAAAGGGACCCTCTTCCATATCGGGGGCTTATACCGATCCGCTAAGGTTAAGAGGCGCCTGAAAGTTCCCGCGAGGGACGTGGCCGGAGACGGACGAAGCGAAAGGCTTGAGTGACTGTTGTACACCATCGGCACAGGGTGGAAATGGGAAACACACACAGTAAAACCCCGTTAGGGTGTATGCTGGAAAACTTTCCCCATGCATTCCAGGGAGAGATGTACGGCATAAGGTTTCAGCCAGGAAAGCTTAGGATGCTTTGTGAGTTAGAATGGCCAACTTTCAGCATGGGCTGGCCCCAGGAGGGCACTTTGGATCCCCAGATCATCCGTAAAGTCCACGACACAGTGACTGGAAATCCAGGGCATCCAGACCAATTCCCCTACATTGATGCTTGGGAAAATGCTGTGAGCCAAAACCCGCCTTGGTTAAGAAACTGCGTGACTAAGGAAGCTAGAATTTGCTTAATGCAGAAACCGAGGAGTGCCATCCCAGGGACCAAACCAAACAATCACCGTGCAAAGGGCACAGAGAAAGTGCATCCCAAGTCCAGTGCTAATCTGCCCATTTTGGAAGGGCCAGATGAATTTGAATTTCCACCGCCTTATGCGATGACTCCCGCCCCGGAGGTACTAAGGAATGAAAATGAGCTAGTCTCCCTAAGCAGTGACCCACAGTTGTCATCTGCACAGGAAAGAGCAATGTCCGCACCATCCCCGCCGCTGCTTTAGTCACCACCCCTGCCTCTGCTTTTGTCACCATCAGAGAGGGCACCTATACTATCCCCGCAGTTGCCTTTATTGCCATTTGCACCTGAGAGCCCTACACCATCTCCACAGCAGTTTTTACCGTCTCTGCAGCGGTCTTTGGCACCTTCTGCAAGGAAAAATGCAGACCACCTGCTTTTACAGCCAGTTGCCCCTGGCAATGCCACTGCAGCGCTGTGGGTCAGTCAGGGATGAGACGCTAAGAGATTACAGCTCAAACCACAGGGAGCCCCGGGGGCAGAGGGAGCAAGTGAGAAGGCTGCCTTCCAGTTACCGCTCCATGAAACCCGGGCCCCAATCTTTTACGATGCAGATGGCCAGGTTCAGGGGGGAAGCCGGACTTTTATCTATCAGCCCTTTACGACAACAGATCTCTTTAACTGGAAAAGCCACACCCCACCATTTTCGGAGAAGCCTCAGGCCATGACAGACCTTTTCCAGTCCATCATACAGACCCACAGACCCACCTCCGCTGATTGTAAACAACTTATAATGACTTTATTGAACTTTGAGGAGAGAATGCGGTCACACAGGGAGCGCTAACCTGGCTTAGAGAGCACCCACCTGAGGGAACTTTGGACAGTGATCAATATGCCCCCTTGCAGTTCCCAGAGGAGGACCCCCTGTGGGATCCAAATAGCGCCGCAGGGCTCAACCGACTAGAGACATCCCATAGGGCATTAGTTGAAGGATTCAAGGCGGGGAGCCGCAAGGCAGTGAATATGGCAAAGACCAGTCAGATTCTACAGGCTCTGAATGAGAGTCCTGCTCAATTCTATGAGAGACTGTGTGAGGCGTTCCGTGTATACATGCCCTTTAACCCAGATGCTCCTGAGAGCCAAACAATGGTAAATACAGCATTTGTAGCCCAGTCACAGGCTGACATTCAGAGAAAGCTGCAGAAATTAGATGGGTTTGCTGGAATGAATATCTCTCAGCTCATGGAAGTAGCTACTAAGGTTTATGTCAACCGTGATGAAGAAACAAAAAGGGACGAAATTAGGAAGATGAGGAAAAAGGCAGATTTTCTGGCCGCAGCCATAGTGGAAAAGTCCATTCCTGTGACAAGGAAGGTAACTTGGCAAGCCCCAGCCCCAAGGAGAGAGAGAGGCCCACGTCTAGGGCGAAATCAGTGTGCATACTGCAAGGAAGATGGACATTGGAAGCGAGAGTGTCCTAGCTGGCCACTTGACCCGGCCTCTGCAGCCAAAGCATTAGCCAGAAAGGCCAGTGGGGTATCACAACCCAAACGCTGGGACCATAAAGGTTCAGAGAAGAAACCTGCAAATCAGATCATTGGGCTGGCAGGAATGGAGGACTCTGATAGAGATTATTAGGACAGACCGGGCTCCTATTCCCTTGGCCCCGAGGAGCCGATGGTCGGAGTTCAAATTGGGGGCTGCACCATACATATGATGGTTGACACTGGGGCTCAACATTCTGTAATGACCAAGCCAGTTGGGCCTCTATCAAAAAAGGCAAGCCACTATCGTAGGGGCAACTGGCAAAAGTGCCCAACGGCCTTTCCTTCAAGCTAGGACCTGCAACATTGGGGGAAGGGAGGTCACTCACGAATTCCTCTATTTTCCGGAGTGCCCAGTCCCCCTCCTGGGTCGAGACCTGCTGTCAAAACTACAGGCTCAAATTACCTTTAGTGCCACAGGGTGATCCACACTGATCTTGGGGCCACAAGACCCTCCGAAGGTAGCGCTAACCCTTCCTCTACAGGAGGAATGGAGACTATTTTGCCTCAGTGAAACTGGAAAATCCATGGCCATACAGTTCCCCTTTGAAGATGTGCCTGAAGTATGGGCAGAGGGGAACCCGATGGGGATGGCACATGACATTCCTCCAATTATTATTGAAATAAAGCCTACAGCCAGTCCAGTAAGCATAAGGCAGTATCCAGTTCCATGTGAAGCGCAAGAAAGGGTCCAGCTACATATTCAGAGATTGCTGAGTGAGGGCATATTGAAGCCGTGCCAGTCTCCTTGGAACACCCCTCTCTTTCCAGTTAAAAAGCCTGATGGAGATTACCGCCCAGTCCAGGATTTACGAGCAGTTAATTTGGCAGTAGTAGCCCTTCATTCTGCAGTTTCTAATCCTTATACTCTGCTCAGCTTAATACCCGCATCGGCAATCTACTTTTCATGCCTATATCTTAAGGATGCTTTCTTCTGCATTAGGGTAGCACCAAGGAGTCAGCCGATTTTTGCCTTTACATGGGAAAATCCAAATTCAGGTGAAAAGCAGCAGCTAACATCGATGCGATTGCCTCAGGGATTTAAAAATGCACCCACTATTTTTGGACAAGCCCTAGCCAGTGATCTCAAATCCTTTAAGGCAGAAAGCCATAACTGTTTTCTTCTCCAGTATGTAGATGACCTCATTCTCGGAAGTTCCACCTATCAGGACTGTGCTGGTGAAACCCATGCTCTTTTAAAACATCTACAGCAGAAGGGCTATCGGGTGTCTAAGAAAAAGGCCCAAATCTGCCTACCTCAGGTCAAATACCTAGGTTACAAAATAACACAGGGGCGCCGTGAATTAGGAGTTGAAAGAAAGGAAGCAATCTGTAGTCTGCCTGAGCCCAATTCTCGCCGGAAGCTGTCGAGAGTTCCTTGGGGCAGCTGGATTCTGCCGCAATTGGATCCCCAATTTTGGGGTTCTCACACGCCCTTTATATGAAGCCACAAAGGGGGGAGATAGGGATCCCCTGCTCTGGGAAAGCCCACAGAAAAATGCTTTCACTGCTCTCAAACAAGCTCTAATGGAAGCACCGAGTCTTGGACTTCCAGACCTCAGTAAGCCGTTCTACCTCTATGTTCACAACCGCCAAAGCATAGCAGTAGGAGTACTCACTCAATACCTCGGTTCCTGGCAAAGACCTGTAGCATATTTATCTAAACAACTGGACACTGTAGCCCAGGGATGGCCTTCATGTTTGCAGGCTGTAGGGGCTGCAGCCATGCTTACAGTAGAAGCTATAAAATTAACTCTTGGGCAGCCTATTATTGTCCGGGTTCCACATGCAGTAGTCACAATCTTAGAAGCCAAAGGAACACATTGGCTTACTAACAGCCGCCTGGTTAAATATCAGACTCTATTATGTGAGAACCCATCCATCCAGCTGGAACTTGTAAAAACCCTAAATCCAGCCACCCTGCTACCTGTAGAGCCAGGGGTTCCAGCCCATAACTGCCTGGAAACATTGCAAGAAGTATATTCCAGCAGGCCAGACCTTCAAGACCAGCCATTGGCAAATCCTGACATGGAGTTTTTTACAGATGGGAGTAGCTTTATGCAGGGCAGCAATCGACGAGCAGGATATGCTGTAGTAACATCTGAGACCACACTAGAGGCACAGCGCCTCCCAAGTAACACATCAGCACAAAAAGCTGAACTCATTGCCCTCACCCGAGCCTTGCAACTTGCAGCTGGAGCCAAGGTTAACATCTACACAGACTCCAAATATGCCTTTCTTACCCTGCATGCGCATGGAGCTTTATATAAACAAAAGGGACTCATTAACTCGGGAGGCAAGAGCATTAAATATGGCACACAGATTATGGAGATACTAAATGCAGTTTGGGAGCCTGCCAAAGTAGCTGTAATGCACTGTAAGGGACACCGGACCAGCCACAGCCCCATTGACCAGCGAAATCGGAGGGCAGATGCTGAAGCAAAAAGAGTGGCATGGGAGGGATCCCTATCTGAAAACCTGGCCACTGCTTTCATTCCTCAACCCCTTAATTATCAGAATATCCAGCATACACTGCCTGTTCTTGCCCCGCAGCCTCTGAGTCACCGAGAGCCACAATATCCTCAAGCTGAGAGAGAGTGGATACTCTCTGAGAGCGCGACACAAGGGGAAAATGGATGGTGGACATTGCCTGATCACAGAATAGTTGTGCCACAAATATTAGCAGCAGCCGTAGTTCAAGACTACCATGAGAACACACACTTGGGAAAAACTCATCTTAAGGAAGTGTTAGAAAGATTCTTTTACATCCCAAGACTAGTCACTATCACCCAAGCTGTATGCCAACGATGTGTGACATGTGCAAAGAATAACCCTCGCCAGGGGCCCACAACAGCCCCAGGGGTCCAGAGAATTGGTAGTAAGCCCCTCGAAGATCTAGTAGTTGATTTCACTGAAATGCCACGATCTGGAGGCTATAAATATCTCCTAGTCCTTGTTTGCACGTTTTCTGGCTGTGTGGAAGCCTTCCCCACTGGAACAGAAAAAGCTGAAGAAGTAGCCAAGGTTCTCCTCAGGGAAATTATCCCTTGCTATGGGCTACCGCTCTCAATTGGCTCTGACAAGGGACCAGCCTTTGTCTCTGAAATCACTCAAAAGATTGCAAAGGCACTGCGCATCCAATGGAAACTGCACACCGCTTACCATCCTCAGAGCTCAGGAAAGGTAGAGCGAATGAATCATACAATAAAGACTTATATTGCCAAGATTTGCCAGGAAACTGGGCTTACATGGGTGCAAGTACTTCCAAGTGCTCTCCTCCAAATTCGAGCCAGCCCAGGCCGAAAACTAAGCCTAACTCCTTATGAAATCCTCTTTGGGAGGCCTCCTCCCTTAATCAGAAATATAGAGGGGGATCTTAGAGAAAGAGGGAACTTATCAATAGCTCAGCAGATGATAAGCTTAGGAAAAACCCTACATAACCTGCATCGCTGGGTCCAAGAAAGGGCCCCCATTAGCTTAAGCAGCTCTGTACACCCGTACATGCCAGGAGATGCAGTCTGGGTCAGGGACTGGAAGTCAGCTCCACTAACTCCTCAATGGCGAGGGCCCTATCTTGTCATTTTATCCACCCCCACTGCAGTTAAGGTAGCTGAAATCATCCCGTGGATACACCATAGCCGAGTCAAGCGAGCTGCCCCAGAGTCCTGGACCTGTATTCCAGATACCCACAGCCCAACCAAACCCATCTTGCGAAAAAGGGGAACACCGAACCCTGCTTCAGTCACACCCCGGAAGCTGACTGGTCTACGCACGACCGAAGATTGAGGAGGGAACACCGAGCCCTGCTCCAGTCACACCCCGGAAGCTGACTGGTCTATGCACCACCGAAGATTGAGGAGGGAACACAGAGCTCTGCTCCAATCACACCCTGGAAGCTGATTGGTCTACGCACAGCTGAAGATTAGGAATCTGGATTAGTCCACTGCAATGCCCCTTCGGCTGCTTTTCCTACTTCTAACCTTAACCCTCCCCTGGTCCCAGGTCGGCACCACAGAATGTGAGCCATGTATACAAAAGGTGCATACAGGGGCCGATGTCAGCACCACATTAATATATCATTGTCATTACACCTGCAAGGGCCAGGTAACCACCTGTCAGTTTCAGGGAACCTCCTATAGTGTCTGTAATGCATCTGGCCAAATAACCTGCTATGGCCCTAGACCCCCAACAGTCTCCTGTAAATGGGAAATAAGAGTGCTTAATCAAAATGGGGAGCTGCTTTCCTCCACCCCAGTCATGAGCCAGAATGAACAAGTGTCCCTCCTATTTGACGCATGTCAGGTTATAGACTCTGGGATACCATGGAACACAGATTGTGGAGGGCTCAGCTGGGAGCGAACGTATACTCATAGCAATAAGTACATGTGCGCTCCAGAGATGGGAAGTGCAGCCCGAAGGGGGAGTTTTTGGTGCAGATACATAGGTGCATACTACTGCCCCTACTGGTCTTGTGTCACCTGGGCCACCTGGAAAACAAACATAGCTAAACAGACAGGTATCCTCACCAATGGTATGGCCCCGGCTAACTGTCCATGTGGTCAATGTAACCCTTTAAATCTCACCATCCTTAAACCTGAATCCTGGCAGACTCAGGGAGTCCAAATGGGCCTCCACATTGAAGGTAAAGGAATAGACCCAGGAGCCTACATCTGGGTTGGGTATCGAGAATACCCACTCACAAGTAAAGCCCATTCTGTGTTCCACTCCTTTTATGAAGAAATGGAAAAGCCCTTTTCCATCCCACAAGCAGCAACAAACCTCTTTATAAGCCTGGCTGAAGTGGTGGGTGCAGCCCTAAATGTCTCCTCATGTTATGTATGTGGCGGTACTAATATGGGAGACCAATGGCCATGGGAGACCAGGGAATACAATTACAGCCAACCATATAATGCAACTGACCTCCCGGCTGTCCCCCGAGATAGTATGTGGCCCTTACAAACTTCTGTCATAGGAAAATATTGTGCTTCAAGGGCCTGCCTAAGCTCCTCTATAGCTGTTGGAAATCGAACATGTACAGGGGGAAAATTCCAAAATCATACCACAAATACAACAGAACCTTGGGGAACATGGAACGAATCAGACCTCGTTCTCATAAATCGTACTTTCCCCAATTAAATCACAGTGTGGAACTCCACTGCAAAGGGCCCCTTTACTGCCCCAAATGGTTTGTACTGGATTTGTGGGAAAGTTGCATTCCAAGAACTGCCACGAAACTGGTGTGGAACTTGTATACTTGGTACAATAAAACCCTCCTTCTTCCTCATTCCCCTAACAGAAGGGAAAGAGCTAAGCCAGCCAGTGTATCAAAACATAAGGGGAAAAAGGGCTGTCATTACCTGCGGAGGTGAAGAATGGCCCCCTGAGCATATAATCCAATACTATGGGCCAGCAACTTGGGCAGAGGATGGCATGTGGGGTTACCGAACCCCTATCTATATGCTAAACCGAATCATCCGCCTACAAGCGGTGGTAGAAATAATAACTAATGAAACTGCCCATGCACTGAACTTACTAGCCCAAGAGCAAACTAAATTCAGGAATGCCATCTATCAAAACCGTCTTGCCCTAGACTATCTCTTGGCAGCTGAAGGGGGAATTTGTGGAAAATTCAATCTCTCTAACTGCTGCCTTGAATTAGATAACACTGGAAAGGTTATTGATGAAATTACAAGCAATATAGTAAAAATTGCTCATGTCCCAGTGCAAACCTGGAATGGCTGGAATATAAATAACCCCTTTGGAAGCTGGCAGTCAATAGTAGACAATTTCAAGCTTCTATTGGGAATAGTTGCCCTCTTCATAGGAGCATGCACCATCCTTCCATGCCTCCTTCCTTTCATCATAAGCAGAATGCGCACCCTAATAAAAGGTGTAGTAAAAAGGCAAACAGCTGCCCATCTCATGGCTCTATATACATACCAGCCAGTCCAGAGAGACTCAGACAATAGTGATGCCGAAGCTTAATAACTTAAGGTCAGCCTCAAAGGGGGGAATATGATATAGCCTGTGCATTAAATCAAAATTATTTCCAAGAGTACCTAGTCTCCAAGATGGCCAATTAAGTAATATAGGCCCTACAGTCTTTGAATGTTCAGAAGGGATGTGAGACTGAGTGTGTATTCAGGGCTGACTCCAGACGATGTGGAAGATATGCTAATCCAAACTGGCTTGGATGTGGAGAATATGTAACTCACCGGGAGGAAATAACCTATCTGATACTAAGATCTGAAGAACCTAACCAAAGGTCTGTTTACCATCACTGTTAGTCTTCCTAATCCTATATCCTCTGTATAAAAGTGTCTGGAAAAGGCTGTTCGAGGCTTGGTTTTTAATTAGGACAAGAGTCCACCGAGCCCGGCCGGTCGAAATAAACCAACTTCCTTCTCGGTATTCTCGTGTCCTGGCCTTCGATATCGCGCAAACCCGAATTTCTCCACTACAACCAGAAGCCTTCCACACTTGGAGAATGCTCCCTCCAGCTGGGTGGCCTGCAGGAGTCAGGGCTTATAGAGGTTTTTTTTTGCCTCATTGGTGGGGCTTAGCTCTTGGCACTTTCCAGGGAAAAGAAATTTAGGGTTTTACCTTGAGCATTTTATTTCTTTTTCCAACTCCTTTCAGATTGATGCCCTGAAGCTTTCTGCTCTGTGGGTTTCCAAAACAGCTCACACAGGCAGGATCTTGCACCCACTCAGACATTTTTGCAAGAGAGGTGGTGAGTGCCCACTTTTGCGGGTGAATGGACTTTTAAAGGAACAAATAAAAGGTGATAAGGGATCTTCACAACAAAGCACTAAGAGGACTTATCCAGATTTAACCTATTTAAATTCAGTGCCTTGGGCTGAGGCTCCAGTTCCTGTTACAATGCTAATAACAGAACTGATGCAGGCATTAAGATTACAACCACCCTCCCACCCTACAGCCCAAAGGGGTAATAATAATAAATTTTTGTTGCCTATGCCCGAAACCATTCAAACTGAGGAAAATGAGGTCATTTAGCTATGGTACTAGCTTATGCAGCCTCACTGGTTGGGAATCTTAAGCCCATGGGAAATAAGAGTCACCCAAAACATTGTTACAAGATCACAGTTTATAAAAATAATGCCAGCAAAAGCCTTTATTAATAACCCAAGGTCCATTCCGACTGGGCCCCTGTGTGTATCTCTGTGGATTCTTTTTATGCTTAAACTAGTTTTTAATGTTCTAAAGAAAACTCATAATTTAGAAGCAAAAAAATGTATGGTATTAGAAACCTCCTTATAAAACCCCCTACCTGGTACTTTGTTAACTTTTGCATTGTAAGAAAGAAATTTACTTCTGGGAGAAAATAAGACTCACCTGATTGTGGAGAAGAAAATAATTTATTCTCAACCTTGCAAGAAGGGGTGCACAATCAGAAATGTGGCTAGCACCCCGAACAAAGAAAAATAACACAATTTATACCCCTAAGCCTAGCATGTAAGCCCTTCATCTGATTTTCCATAGATAGGATACTTCAGAGTTTACAGCCTATCTGAGAAGTCTAACTTTCCCATGCAAAAGTTTTTGATTAACCACTTCCCACATCACATTCCAAGCATTTAACTTTTACCTGCTCTTTTGCCAAATAAGCAAAGGAATTTAGTACTGAATTAGTATTGATTTAGCTCTTTCTTGTACATCTTTTTTCACTGGACTGTAGGACTGGCTTAAGTTGGTTTCCTTTGTTCCTGCTTAGCCCAGAGTGGGAGACTGAGGCAGTAGGCTGCCAGGTTATATTAATACTTTCTTCCTTTATGTGAAAACTAAACTAATCTCCATTTTTACAATTGCCCCTCTTTCTTTTAAACTCATTTTAGTTTTCACATTTCCATTCTTCAAATTTTCTAAGAACTATTTCACACTCTTCATCATAGGGATCTCCTTCTTTAAGGGGGTACAGATTGCTTTGCATATACTGTATGGGCATTTGTTTGGTTAAGGTGGTTTCAGTGAGTCTTTGAACTAGCCCTAGGACACATGGAATGATGCAGCTTCTGACTGTGGTAAGCACCCCAGCTGAGATAATGAGAGCAGTTAAGATGGAGAGTGCAACCCCTTGCAATTTTCCAAGCCAATTTTCAGGCCATCCTGTGAGTGAATTGCTAATGCCAGAATTCTCTGCTAATTCCTCAGAAAGGGCTGTTAGGCCTCATAAAACTTTAGTGATAGTTCCATCAGGGGCAGTGTTATTGGGGATGAATGTGCAACAACTACCTCCAGTCACAACACAAACTCCCCCTTTCTCAAATAGCATCACATCTATGGCCATTCTATTTTCCCATGCCATTCTCCTAGTAGCATCTAATTATTCTGCAATTCCCTTAACTGCATTCCTGGTGTAATTAATAAATCTCTGTTGATTACAATAAATGCAATTAATCCAATCTACATTTTTATTAATTTTATTAATTAATAAGGCTATCTGATTTCTAGCCTTAAAATCATCTGGGACTCCTCAGGGAACTCCTATATTGTCTAGATAGATCTGCTTGTCAAAAGAACCAGGTATCAGAGCACAGGTTCCTCTCAGGCACTATTAGTTGAAGAACACCCTTACCCTAGTACCACCACAGGTCTGCTTGAGGTCTGACCAAACTGGAGAAATTGTCAGTATGATCTCTGCTCACATTCCACACTTGTGTACATGAGGTCATGGTTTCAAGGTCTCAGAATCCTTCCCGTGTCTAGAGAGACAAGCAGAGTGATTCCCTGGGCCTAGAAAGGAGACAGGAATGGACTTGATGTTTCTGTTTTTAAACAGTTGGAAGAGAAGGGACAACATACTACAATTTTCACCAGGCATAGCATTCTGAAAGAGGAGTATCATGCACTTAAACTCCCTTTCATGCTTTTCCATATGTAACAGAAAGGATACAATATGAGCTGTGGGTTGTTCTGTTGCACAAGTGTAACTGTTGCTTTTGTTCAGACTCTGGATTGTATATTTGATCCATTCAACCCAGGCATATGTGTCCCTATATCCTGTCTCTATTTCTATGGTTTGCTTTAAATCTTCTACCTTAAATACCCTGATTGCTTTGGGATCATTTTGAATTGGGGGAACAGGCTTTTGATTGATTTTCCTGTGGTATTTCTGAAAGGGTTAGCTGAAGAGGGTGTTGTTGATGTTTTATCTACAGGGGAGGAAGAACTCACATAAGGAACCTCCCAGAGGATCTTTACCTGTAACAATGGTTCCCATTTCATATACTCTATCAACTACTTGGTCCCTGGTGCTGCTCCCAGTTTCTAATTTCCCTTCCTTTTTAATAGTTATTACTACTGTATTGCACTGAAGATTTTTGCAGTCTGGAGGTATATTGCATTTAATGACCTCAAACTTGGTGAGACCCATCCCATAATCATGGTCCATCCCTTAAACTGGATAGTCCACCAAACATCATCCCAATTGAGCAAGGGAGGGCTCAACTATAACCATTCCCCACTGACTCTGGGTATAGGAATTCATTTTCCCCACTCAGGCATTGCTGGTTCTCTAAATTCCCAAAGTCTATTACTTGTCAGGCAGCAAACTGCACTGTCTGAGACTCTAGACCTTCAGTCACGTTTGTAACTAATTTGATGGGGCTAGTTCTTCTCAGGTTTGAAACATCATGGTTAGTAAGTTTATTTTCACCTGTAACTTAAGGTCTGAATTCCTCCATTGGTATTCCAGTAGGACTAGGGCCATTGTTAATTAGGAAGATACAGAGCTCAAACCCCTCCCCTCTCCCTAATTATTGTCTTTTCAGTATGATCTTTAAGGGTTCTGGGTCTGAAATTATTTTCCAAGACTCAGATGAAGTTGTTGGGTACTTATCTGGTTGAGGTACTGGTCCTTTTACTCAAGTGTAGTGAGTCCAGTCTTTTTCTGCTGTTTGGACTGCTGTTTTAGTTGTCAGCAAGACTTGATAAGGTCTTTCCCAGGTAGGTTAGAGTTTGTTCTCTTTCCATGACTTGATTACGACCCAGCTGCCAGGTTGGTGTTGGTGGACTGCAAATTCAAGTGGTAGAGTCTGAGCCAGCAAACTGTGATGTCTGAGGGATGACAAAGTGGAAGACAAATCCAATATATAATTTTGAAGAGAGAGATCCTTTAACTTAAAGAAGAGAAGTTCTCCAGGCTTCCCAGGGAAGGGCAGACCAAAAAGTATTTCATAAAGAGAAATTCCCAGTTCCCTCCTAGGGGTTAGTTTGGATTCTTAACAGAGCTATAGATAAACATTTATCCCAAGGTAATTTGGTTTCTAAGATGAACTTAGAGAAAAATTTTTTTAAGGTTTAGTTCATTCTTTCCACTTTCCTTGAGGATGGTGGGTACCAGGGTGTACGGAAGTTCCATGTGACACCTAAACCCTGCAAAATATATTGCAACACTCTGGATGTAAAGTGACTACCATTGTATGAATCTATATTTTTCTACTAACCCATACTGGGGAATGATTTGTTCAAGAATAAATTTTGAAGTCCTTAATGCTGTAGCTGAAACAAGAGGGTATGCTTCTACCCACCCTGTCAGGTGATCCACAATAACCAGAACATTCTTTAGTCAACTTACAGAGGGTATTTCATTATAATCAACCTGAATGCTCTGGAATGGTCTGTGGCTGGGCTCCTTCAACCCTGGCATTTGCTTTCTTAAAACTTTCTTATTAACTCTCTGACAGATTATGCACTGTTCAGTTATTTGGTTATAGTATAAAGGCCCACTTACTCAAAAGGCTTGAGGGCCAGATCACACATGGCCTGTACTCTCCAATGACTCTCTTGGTGCAAAACCACTAGTACTTCCCTCATAATTTGCTTATTCAACATTTGCTGGCCTTCTGGGAGGACCCACTTCCCTTGGCTATCTAAGGTTGTCCCCAGTTGTTCTAGTTCTTTTACTTCCTTTTCAGAGAATACAGGGATTCCAATTTCTTTGGGAATGGATGGTATCAAGACCATCAGTTCCAGAGTGGAATAGAGGGAAGCCTCTTTGGCCTTCTCATCAGCCAATCTGTAGCCTTTTGCTTCAAAAGTGTGACATTTCTGATGCCCATTTATATGTACCATGGATATTTCTCTTGGTAAGAGCAGTTTGGCTAACACTTGTTTTACTAGTTCCACATGGACCAATTCCTTCCCTCTGCTACTGATCAATCCCCTTTTTTCCCAAATTTTTCCAAAACTGTGGACCATGCCAAAGGCATATTTAAAATTTGAATAGACTGTACCATCTTTTCCTCTAACAGTTTAAGGGCTTGATTTAATGCATACAGCTCACAAGTTTGAGCTAATCAATCTTTGGACAGTTGGCCAGCTTCTTTCATCTCACAAATTAGTTCATCAACAACAGCATAGCCATTGTGACTTTTTCACCAGGACCCTAGAAGACCCATTTATAAACAATTTTTCCCCTGACTGGAAGGGAATGTCCCCTAGGTAGGGCTAGAATTGGATTTGGTATTCAATTAAGTCTAAACAATCATGTTCAGGACTATGATTAATTGTCAGTATTGAATTGTCTTTTTCCATTAGAATCAGCTCATATTCCAGAATTGAGGAATCCATTAACCACCTTCCTGCTTTTTGAGACAAAATAGTCCTAAGCTAATGAGGGGTGCTAACAACTAAGACCCTTCCAAAGGTCAGTTTCCTGCTCTCTTCTACTAAGAGAGCAGTTCCTAGCATGGCCTGAACATGCCTGGATTCAGGGTCCAGGATTCTTGAAAGGTAGGCCACAGGCTCCCTTTGGCCTCCCCAGATTTGGGTTAGGACTCCTACTAAAGCTGTCCCCTTATGTGCTGTAACAAACTGATGGAAAGTGTTTTCAAGGGAGGGGAGGGCTGGAACATAGGGGCTTGCACCTATGCCCACTTGAGACCCTCTAAGGCCTTTACTCCTTCCACTCTAATTTGTCAGGCTACTCCTCCAACAGTTTTTGGTATAACCCTTTGGTTTGGGATGTATAAGAATCTATTCATAATCTATAATATCCCATCGATCCCAAAAATCTTCTTATTTCTCTTTTTGTCCAGGGAAGAGGCAATTCTGTAATAGCCTGAATTCTTTCTGGATTTATCTTCCTCCTTCCCTCACTAATGAGAAGACCCAGGTATTTGACTTCCTTTTCTACAAATTGTAGCTTAATTTTTGTCACTCTTAATCCTTGATCTCCCAGGAAATTCAGTAAGCTCTTTGTAGTTTGGACCACTATCTGTCTTTCTTTACCTGGTAATAGCATATCCTCTATATATTGTAAAAGGGAAATTTCAGATAGGACTGCAAATTTCTCCAATACTTTTTCCAGTTCCTGCCCAAAGAGGTTGGGGGATTCTGTGAAGCCTTGGGATAAAACTGTCCACCTATACTGCTGTTTTCTTCCTGTAGAGGGATCCTCATATTCAAAGACAAACAAGTCTCTACTGTCTGGATCTAGGGGACAGGACCAAAAGATATCCTTTAGTCTATTACACTAAACCATTTATGATGGTAAGGGATCTTACTAAGGGGAGTGTATGGGTTTCGGGCTAGTGGGTGTTGAACCTGAGCAATTTGATTAATCGTCCTTAGATCCTGTACTATCCTCCAACTACCATCCAATTTCTGAATGGGCAAGATAGGAGAATTGAAGGAGGCCTGCAGGGCTCCAAGAGTCCATCCTGAAGGAGGCCTTCAACGATGGGAGAAGTCCCTGCTTCCCCTTAAGGGGAATGGGATATTTTCTTTAACAAATAATTTCCCCTTCCTTTTTCAATTTGATTTTAATAGGGGATACCTGCAACCCCTCTCTTTTCCCTTCTCTCACCCACACTTTCTCTCTGATATCTTTTTCATCTTCTTCAGTGAGCATGGGGAAGACTACTTCTATTTGCCCATCCCTTACTTCCAAATCCAGACCCATGAATACTATTGAGTCAGTTCCCAACAAATTACTCCTGGTTTCTGGGATGTACAACAAAGGACCTACAACTTGATTGTCCTCCCAACAAATATTAGTGGGAGAAAGAATGGGGGTTTCAAATCCTTCTTTACCCCTGAGACTGTAAGGGAAATGGCAGAGAGTTTGGTTCCTCTGGGAAGATAAGTCACAGAGAATAGGGCTGTCCCAGTGTCCAATAAAAATATAATTTCTTCCTGATATCTGCCCACCCTCAGATTTACTAAAGGCTTCTGGTGGGCTTTAGAAGTGAAGAGCCTCAGACCCCCTTAATCCTCAAACTCATAATGGGGATTACCAAACTCTCTTTCTTTAAATTTGGGCATTCCTTTTTGAAATGACCAGGCCTACCACAGTGATAACACCCTGCAGAGCCTGAGATTCTCCTTGTCCTCTTATCTTAATAAGCCCATTTTGCATCTTTATCTAATCTCTGCCTGTTCCCTCCCTGACTCATCTCCAATCTTTTCTTAACCATTTTATCAACTGTGTTTATCATAACCAATGCTTTTTCTTTCTGATTTTCCTCCTCTCCTTACAATCAATTTCTGGGACTCTCTCAATAACTCTTCCAATGGTTTATCCATCCATCCTTTTATTTTCTGAATCTTCTCTTCTGAATATCAGGCCAAGGCCCCTTCACATAGCTGACTTCTAACATTCCCTGAGCCATAGGATCATCAGGGTCCATCCCTGAGTATGTCATCACTTGGTCCCGTAATCGTTGCAGGTAAGCAGAGGGAGTTTCATCCTTCCCCTGGGCTACTTCAAAGGCCTTATTCAAGTTTTGAGATTTGGGTACAGCCTGTTTGATCCCCTGTACAATGAGGTCTCTCAGATCTTTCATTTGTGCTCTGTCCCCCAGGTCATTGTTATCCCAACTAGATTCTGTGTTTGGGAACTTCTGTTCTGTTGCCATTACTCCCTGTCCAGGCAGATGCTGCTTTTCCCACTCCTTCATAGTTGCCCTCCACACCATTCTGCTTTATTCTCCCATAGAGAAGATATTCAGTTCAGGACAGGTATATAAACTAGGACTTTGGAATTGATCTACTTGGTCAGCCAGCCCCACTGGATCTTCCATTATTGATTTCATCTCCTTTTTGAAGTTTCTTTCTTCTGTACTCATCAGTGGGGCATTTATGTAGCCAATCTCCCCTTGCTCTATTGGTATTTCTCTCAGGGGATACAAAGTCTCAATGCGGTTTTGTTTTTTCACTCTCTTCTCCTTAGATGCTCTGGGGAATGGAAAATTTTATATATCTTTCTTACACTGTTCCAAGTCTTTCCTCAGCTGTTTGTGGGTTGTAACCCAAGGAGCTGTTGGTATCGCTTGATTGATTCTCCAGTTCCCCAGGGTTTAGAATGAGTTCTATTGGGCCCTACAAATCTAATGGCCCTTTTCCTGGGAGAGGAGGAGGAACATAAGGAGAAGGGAGATTCAACAGGAGATTCCATGGTTTATTTTTGGCAGCTTTTTTTCTGCAGCCTTAGTTTCTGCAAACTTAGTGTCAGGGTCTAGGTTTTCATCTTTCACAGATTAGAGAGTGGTCCCTTTCCCTTTAACCAGCACAGGGCATAGTCAGACTCCTCTTTGGAGAAGGGTGTTTTCCCATTAACATACAGTACAAGGTCAGTGCAAAGTCAATCCTTATCTACCCCATATTTTGCCCAGAATATGTTAGGCAGTAAAATACTTTCCTTGGTCCAGATACAACAGCAGTATTTAATCATTATTTCTTGTCTTTTTCACTGGTCCAATTAATATCAGTCCAATGCCTTAACATCCTCTCTAATGGAGTATCTGGAGGAATATCTCCAGGGGTTCCTACAGATATCTCCCTTCCCTTTTTCCCAGTCAACTGACAGCCTCTATTTCCCATTCTGAATCTTGTCTGGGTCTCTTTCTCTTGAATCTTTCACTTCATCCATTGCCGGCCCTTTTCCTCGTGGGAAAAGGGAAATGTGAATTGGGACTCCACACTCACTTCACACAGTGCCACACATCTTAAGCACATACAATCAACCTCAGACCCATCAGAATCTCTGACCACCAAGGTAATATTTAATAGCTGTTGTTCTTACCATGCATGGAATCACCTGGTCAGTGAGAGGCAGATTTTCCCTTCCCACTTTCTCATCCACAGTTAGCAGATCTAAGCATCTGTTCTCAGGTCTCTTGGCTGCCAGAGGTGAGGACCCCACAGGTGGAGTCCAAGGCTGCTTAAACAGTGGGTGTGCCTGCCCATCATCTACCCTGGGAGTCTGTTCTTTGAAACTTCAGAATCCTGGATGAGTCACCAAAGATGTAAGAAAGAAATCTTCTTCTGGAAGAAAATAAGGCTCACCCAATTCTGTAGAAGAGAAGAATTTATTCTCAATCTTGAAAGAAGGGGTGCACAACCAGAAAATGTGACTGGCACCCTGAACAAAGAAAAATGCAATAGATTATACCCCTAAACCTAGCATGCAAGCCCTTCCTCTGTTTGCCTATAGATTGGATAATTCAGATGTTACAGCCTATCTGAGAAGTCTAACTTTCCCATGCAAAAGTTTTTGATTAACCACTTCCCCCCTCACATTTCAATCATTTTAACTTTTACCTGCTTCTTTTGCCAAATAAGGAATGTAATTTAGTACTGAATTAGTATTGACTTAGCTTTTTCTTGTACATCTTTTTTTCACTGGCTATAGGATGAACTTAGGCTGGTTTCCTTTGTTCCTGCTTAACCCAGGAGTGGCAGACTGAGGCAGTAGGCTGCCAGATTACATTAATTAATATTTTCTTCCTTTATGTGAAAACTAAACTAAACTCCATTTCTTACAGTATTAGTCACGATTCTCTAGGGAACAGATCAATAGGAGATATCTGTCAATAAAATGGGATTATATAAGAATCTCTCATGTGACCATGGAGATGTACAATCCAGATACTGCAAGCAGGCTGCAAATTAGGGACTCTGATAAAAGTCTAATGAAGGCCCTTGATGAGTTTCTGGGAGACGCTGCCTGTCCAAAGACAAGTTGGAAAATTCCTTCTGAGTGCTGAAACCACTTTCCCTTTTAAGGCATCCAACTGATTGAAAGTGTCACTCATTGGGGATGGCAATCTCCCTGGTTGATTGTAGATGTGCAGTAAATTCATTGATGCAGTAAATTCACTGATGAATAAAACCCATAAATTAGCACAGTGCTTGCCTGACCAAAAACTGGGCATAATTATCTGGCCAATTGACACATTAGCATAACCATCACACTATTAATGGAAATTTTGCTCATAAATGAAGACTTTTCCTTTAAGACTGAAATCCAACTGCCATGCACAAGAAGAAATCTGTAATGTAGGATGGTTATACCCTAAAGTCTATAAATTCCTTGTTAAGCATTAATGTTCAATGTTGTATATATGTTACTCTTAATATTCTGTTGTCTTTTATATTATTGTTTTGTAACCTGGATTCAATATTCCAATGGCCTAACTACTCAGATGATATTATGGAAGATTAGCATATATAATGGAAGATGGAAAGAGCATTGGGGTGGAGTGAGAGATTAATGGATACACTTTCTCCTCCTCCTTTTTGTTTAGCAAATACAGGGAAGGAACAGATTAAACTGGCCAGCACCCTGGACCTTAAACAAAGGATGTAGTTACAATATTCCTGAAACTGGACACACACACAAAGCTTTAAAATTTAACTTTTAAATATGATACTGTTCCCTGCACTAGCCTAGGAACCTCTATTTTAATGACTTTTAATGATCTCATGCTCCCTGAAGCTAGTTACAGTACTCTTGGCCAGTTGCCACTCTGTCCTGTAAGTATTAAAGGCTTGTCTACTCCTGCTGGCCTTCCATATGGTTTCTTTGGAATATAGAAACATTCCATCACCCTCTTGGAGGTTGACCTCCTTTATTACAATTATACAATTCCATGTTTGTTTGTGTGTGTGACTATATTTCATAACTCTGTTCATTGAGAAGAACCAAAAGCAATAGGATAATGCTAGCATTGAACAACCATCATACTTAGATCTTTTTTCTATATTATGATTTTTTCACTTAGGAGTCAAAAGTTTCTTGGGAAAATGTCTATTTCCAGGACTTGTGTTAGTAAAGCATAATGTATATTGGGAAGAAAATGATGTGACAAAAAGTATGAAGTTCTAAAAGTATATTTGGGAATATGTTAAAAATACTGAAGATCTAGTTGTCAGGGGAATTCACTGGCCAAATTAAAAGGCAATTTGACCATCAGAATAAAGAGGATTATACATAAATGTAACCCATCAAAGAAAATCAGAATGCTTGGGTCCATATGAAAATGAAGGACACAGTAAATACATAAAGCATTGACTGGAACATGCTTCCTTTTAATATAATTCAAATTAATAAATATTGAAGTAATGATAGAAGTAGAAATTCATCAGTAGAACGATAAAAATAATGAGTGAAAGTTTGTGTTGGAAATGGTTATTATTTACACAGTCTCAGAATACTGTGCCACAGAATGATTATAAATTACAAAGAGAATAATAACAACTCTACAAGGTAAAATTTGGAGTCCATCCAATTTACCAAGTGATCCAAACTAAAATCATTAATGTTAGTATAAACAGGTATCATAGCATTCTGGGTATGTTGACTATAGAAAGAAATTTTATTATTCCACACAAAGCTAAAGAACACAAATTATGTGGATTTAATCATCAGGAAACATCAAGAAATCCTAATAATAGACATTCTAGAAAATAAGGTCAAGAAAGTGCAAATGGGGAGAACTCTTGCTGATAAAAGGAGTCTAAAGAGACATAAACATTAAATTGACTTCATGACCTTGGATTGTATTCTGGATGTAAAATGTGCAAGAGTACTTTTTGAAACAGTGAAAGTATTTTCTAATTTTGAATATGGACTATTAATTAGGTTATGGTATCATTAATTTTAATTTTTTGAACTTGATTATAACACTGTGGTTATAGATTAGATAGTCCCATACTTTAGGGCCTGCACAATGAAAAATTTAGTTTTAAAGGGAATTCTTGCTTCTATCATACAATATACAGTTCAGAAACATATGTATCTGTCACCTGTATTTCACATTTCCTCTTTCCCAATCATTCTTTCCACATATTCTATAAACTGTCTGTTTCATATTTATGTCTATCTATTTTTATGTATTATCTACCTATATCATCTATGAATAAAGCAAATTGAGGGCACAATATAAATTACACCTATGCAAAGTTTGTAAGAGACTTTCTGGTACTATTTCTTATAAAATTCTGTAGGCTCAAAATTATATTAATGTACATAGATTAAAAAATTAATTGTTCTTCAAAACATCCCCAATTCTAAAAGTGCACTGACCTACACTCACTTTACCAGTCCACAAATCTAGCCCTTTGCTTTGACATCAGCCTCAATTTCACAATCCACATCACTCAATCTCTGTATCCTAGTGATCATCTATTAATGAATTCCCAAATATGTTTCTTCTTCTCCATTACATAAATTACTCTATTACTCCATTTTTCAGTTTTTTGGTAGTACTTATGGGAAGTTATGTTAGATTTTCATCTTTCATTTGTTGTCCTGTTTTCAATAAACCTCCACTCAAAAGCTTGCTAAGGTTGGCGTTCTAAACTTAATGTGTACTCTGTCTTCTTCAAATATTAAGTATTATCTCCTCTTTAGCAAAATTTAAATTCTGCCATTTTCTTCAGTCAATGAAGAAAGAGGCTTGGTCATGCCTCTGTGTGTTGTTCAAATGACTACACAAGCTAACAGTTTTATGTTTTGCCTGCCTAACTACTTATTCAACTTTGAGAAATGAGTTAGACATGTCCTTTATTAAGGAATTCTGGCCTTTGCCCTGGCTACAATGTCTGGCCCTCCTGCAAGCTTTCATAGCAGCTATCACACTGCTATTACATATTTTAAGCAGTTACTTCTGGACGAGATGGCTAATTCACCTTCATGCTCTTGACATACACAGCATATTATATCTTTAAAGATAATTAAACACTTAACGAAGGAACAGGCTATGAAAAACAATAAAAATTGTACCAAAATTTCCATGAAATTTTTTGTTCCTAAAATAGAACTATTTACGTATTCTACCAAACAAAAGGACATACAGCAGTAGGCATGTTTCAAACTGTAGTTCCACAATGAAATCATACTCTGATATTCCCAGAATAAAGATTTTCACATTTCTCTTTGAACTACACTTGCATCTTAATCAACAAATTGCATTTATAAATGTATACCATGTAGAGTCCATTTTTTAAAATGATGATATAATTCAAATACCATAAAATTCACACAACAAATCACTGCTTTCTATTATATTCACAAATGGTACAGTCACCATAACTAACAAATTCCAGAATGTTAGTCACCTTTCCTGTCCTCAGTCCCTGAAGAGATCTGAATAGAATGGGCATCCTGTAGCCCATCACAGAAGTCTATTGCAAAATGGCATCTTGATAATTTGACCTGATAAATAAGAAATAACTTGTATATTAGGATAGATGGTAAAACTATAAAAAGTCAAGTGCCCATTAATACAGTAAACTTTAAAAGAAAAATTTAGTGGAGCATCCTGAGAAGTTTCCTCTAAACTAGAGAAAATAATTAATGCATTTTTCAACTCCCAACATGATGAATGATGGAGAAATTTTGGTACACCTTTAAAGGTACAGAAAACTCCTGTTCCATATGTAGACATCTTTTTTTGACTCACATAATAGGTGGTGAAAAAGACTGTCAGTTTTTAATGTAGTCCAGAAGAGTTGGGGGTTTTTAAGCAGGTCCAAGCAAAATGTCTTGCCTGCTGAATTATATGATTCATCCTATCATATGGTATTAGACAGATATAGAAGGAGCTAGGAAATATCTCATATGAGAGTTAAGGCATAACCTAATTAGTGGATCACAATGCACCAACATAGGTTCTGGATTATAGCCATATTTCTGCAATGGAGAATTATGCAGTTTTTGGAAAACACCTTCTGGGATGTTACTATGTCTTGATACAGATGAATAGTCTAACCCCAGAACTCAAATTGGTATAATGTGGGAAAAATTGCCCCACAAAATCTGGCATTCCTTGCAGCCTAGCTCTAAGTCATAAACTCTTGCAAATGATGAAAATGGCTTGAGTATGAAGCACAAGAAGCAACTGGAGGGCACAGCAACTTTCCAAGAGTAAGAAGTCTTGATTCCCATGGCATTGATCAATGCTTCACAGCACTTCTGCTGCACCTCACACTTATGGACACAAGAAAATCCATTATGACAACATGATGGGGGATGAATAAATCTAAGAAACGTTCATGGAGTGGTTAACTTGAAAAGTTGGTGAAAGTCTCAAATATATGATAGCTACACAGACATGATCTTGGAAAAACAGAGAAAACTTCACTTTAGGAGTGTACATAGGAATCCAACATATGTGCAAAAGTAAGTGGTTTGAGGTTAGAATATATAGGGACTAAGGAACAAAGGTAAATATTTGGCAAGTTAAACAACAACTTGGATAAAGAATGTTGGAAGGTCAGAAAGGGAGGTCTGTGGTAGATGAATAAGTGTGGGCTTATGGTAGTGGAAAAGAAATGTGAATGCTCTCTTATCTCTTATTGATTTTCATCCAAGGACATTCTATGGAAAGAAGGCATGAACAAGACATATGCTCAAGAATATATGTGCTGGCACATGTGCTCAAGAACAGCATAGCCAAGGTGGCAAGGATGCAGTCCAAACATTTGTCCCTAGAGTATGGACTTTAATTTAAGAAGCCTGAAAACAGCTACATCTACAGATAAATGCAAAACTGACAGCACCCAAGACATATACTGATCACCTGAAATTCTACCATTCTTCAAGGAGAAAAAATAGGCTGTCTGATTGTAAGAAAAGATTTAAGTTTAGTTTTCACATAAAGGTGAAGCCAAGGCTGACTCTGCAGTTGATGGAGGGAGGTAAAGGGGTTCTGGCAGCTTTGGTGCCAAGAATTTAAAAAATGGTGCCAAAACAAGGGTGGGGCCAAAGTGAGGGTGGGGCCAAAGCAAGGGTGGGGACAATAGTGAGAAAGGTTACCAAAGCAAGAGTGGTGTCAATGGTAAGAAGTGGTGCCAAATTTGAAAAGTGGCAGCAGGTGTGAAATCAGTGCTGAGCTGCAGAATATAGAGAACAGGAGCGGCAACTCAAAGTAGGAACACATGTAAGTTATTAAACCTCTCAGATAGACTGTAATCCCTGAAGTACCCAATCAAGGGGAAACAGGGGAGGGATCTGCATGTTAGCTTAGGGTTTAAAGTCAGTGTTTCTTGTTTTTCGGTGTGCCAGCCATTTTATCCATGGCAAGTGCTCATTTTTACAAATTATTAATTCTCTTCCTCCACAATTGGGTGAGCCTTTATTCTCTTACAGATGCAATTTTCTTCTAACAACTTCTGGGGGCTGCTTCCATGGTCCAAAGTTTTGGAGGGGGACCCCTGAGGCAGATGAAGGAAGTCATGCCCTGCTGATTGAACAGTTCTTGGAATCCACCATTGGGGGCCCCCCATTGACAGCTGGAAGCACCTGAGAGCAGATACTTAGTTCTGCCAATTGTGCAAGAAGAAAAGGGAAAAGTGAAAATCTGCCTCAGTTGCACAGGCAACTTTGTTCATGGACCAAGGTAAGAAAAGGGACTATTAAGTATTGCCTTGGGGGTGGGGAAATAACAGATGAGTCTGGGCTTGAAAGAAACCTAGACAAGACTCAGAATGGAGAATAGAGGCAGTTGATCAACAGGGGAGGGGGTATTTTTAAGATCCCCTGGGGATATTCCTCTGGATAGTCCATTAGGAGGATGTTGGAACATTGGACTGATAATATACAGTCCAAGGAAAAGAAAATGACCACTTGATGTATTCTGGCCAATATGCAGGGTATATTAGGATTGGCTCTGTGTCAACCTTGCTTTCATAATATTTTTGGTATTTGTTTGTTCAGTGTATGTTTTAGTACCTCCAGGTCGTAATATTAAATTGACAAATGAAAATGTCTTAAAAGAGTTTTATTAAATGGCTAAAAATAAAAATAAGAACTTATATGATAAAGTATAAAAATCTTTGAAATGATTAAATTAAGATGTATATTTGTTCTTTTTTCATAGAAGAATGAAGAATATGAGCCTTAATTAGATAAAGAAAGTTGTAAAAGGTTTGTGGCAGTGCTGACTAAATTTGATAAATTTGTTCAAAAGAATGTGTTTTTTTCCTAAGATAAGATAGCTGTTTTTCATAAAATCAGAAGGAAATATATAGGAAAAAACTTGAATGATTGTGGCAAGTTGTAGAAGGTATTGTAGAAGGTGGAATAAAGTAAGAAAGTGTGTTTGTGAAGTCGGAATTTGTCTCAAGGTAAAGCATCTATTGTCTATGCAGTTATGGACAGTTTTTAGAAGTTTGTAGAAGCAATGTTTAAATGAAAATATTTGAATGGCTAATTCTAGTAAGTTATTAGTAAGCAGAAATGAATTGATTTTATAAAAACTGTTACAGGCTACCTTGATCTGCTTATTAAAGTGGTGGTAAAGGAAGATAATCTTGAGTCCATTGGCCTCTTTATTGCTGAACTAAAATACATGTTAATTATTATCTTCATGGTGAAGGTGTAAAATTAAAAAGCTCCATGGTGTTGAAGGTTACTATGCACCAGGTCAGTGGAATATTGGCGCCTAACTTTCTAGCTTCTCTCTTGGGTCAATTCTGCTGTGTGAGGACATGCCAAGTGAGCAGTGATTACCAGAGTGCTGTGAGTAGAACTTAAACATAACTGACATTATAATCTGCTCCCTTGACAGACAACTTGTATGGTGTTGCAAATCTGGAGCTTAGATCTATTAATTGCAACTCAAAAAGAAACTTATGCATTCATTAGTGCACTGATTAGTATTAAGTACTATACCTATATCTCTCCTATTCTAGACAGATGCTTGATGATTATGGTGATATCTTTTCCAGATTATATGCAGAGGGATACTGAACATGTAAAAGTTCTTGGTAAACTTCATTTTCTAAGTAGTTAATGAACATGCTTAATTCAAGTCTCACTCTTGGCCCTTATTCTAAAACCTGTCCCACTCATATCCTGGAAAGGACTGCAAACCACATGCCATCCTGCCAGGATAAGCATTTTCTCACCAGGAAGGAAGCAGCAAACAAGGTAGCTGGATCCACTTCAGCTTAGCTCTTCAAGAGTGTCTCGCCTAGAATATGGAACCAGTTCTGATGAAAGTCTGCAAAATAAAGCCCATCAACTTTGAGAAGATATAGTCTTTAGGCACTGTTTTTTTTTTTTCTATTTTTTTTTTTCTTTTGTGGCCCAATATCCTTTCAGTGAAACCCAATATCCTCAAAATTCTAATTCTTTCATCTTGTTAGCCATACAGGGATTTCATCCAGTTTCACCTAGTGTGTGTAGTTGTCTTCCTTCAATTACAATAGAATAGCAGGAAGGTTTATATCTTGTCAGGTAAGTCCTACTACCCCTAACCATCAGGAAGCATTTACAAAAGAATGATCATCATCGTTCAGCACTCCTTTAAGAATGAAGTGTAAGCTCTCAAGGGGAGATATAGGCTTTAGAAGGGCTCAAATGGCCATTGGTGCAAGCTCCTGTTCTGGCCCTCTCTTACCTCAAGAAGCCTTTCCCCCCTGTTTGTTACAGTAGATAGAAGGACAGCATTGGCTGTTTGACCCAAACCTGGGGAGGCCAAAGGAGACCTATAGTCTTTCTTTCCAAGATTTTGGATCCTTTCTCCAGAGATTGGCCCAGATACATTCAAGCTGTGCTGGCAACCACTTTCCTGGTAGAAGAGAGCAGGAAGCTAATTTTCAGAGAACCTTAGTTATTAGCATCCCTAATCAGGTCAGAACTATTTTGTCTCAGAAAGAAGGAAGGTGACTGATTGAATCCCGAATTCTGAAGTATGAAGCTATCCTAATGGAAAAAAAATGACTTGGTATTGAAACAGACCATAGCCTAAACCAAGCTTCCTTCCTTTGGAAAAAATCTGGTCAAATGGAGGCTCCTGAACATGATTGTTTAGACCTGGTTGAATATCAGACCTGACTCTGGTTCATCTAGGGGAACTTCCCCTGCACTCAGGTGTGTGTGTGTGGGGGGGAGGGGTATGAATTATTCATTGACAGGCATTCCAGGGTCCTAGAAAGAAGGAAGCACAATGGCTATGCAATTGTAGATGGACTAACTGGTGAGGTGAATGAAACTGGCTGATTGCCAATGACTGGTCAGCTCAAAATTGCTAATTGTATGCATTAAATCAAATGCTCAAATTATTAGAGGAAAAGGATGGTACAGTCCACAGCAATTCTAAGTCTGTCTTTTGGGTAATCCACACTTTTGGAAAATTTGAGAAGAGAGGAGATTGATTAACAGCAAATTAAAAGGGATAGTCCATGGGGAATTAATAAAACAAGTATTGGCCAATCTACTCTTACCCAGGAAATATCAGTGATGCATGTAAATGGACACCAAGAGAAATGTCATATGTTTGAAGCAAAGGACAATAGGTTGGCAGATGAAAATATTAGGGAAGCCTCTTTTAGTTCTCCTTTGAAGATGATGATCCTGATATCCTCCATTCTGAATAGTTTGGAGTCTCCCTTTCTCTGAAAAGGAGGTAAAAGACCTGGAGCAGTAGGAGCGACTGTAAATGATCAAGGGAGGTGATTCCTCTCTTCGACCTGGCAGGTGACATTGAATAAGCAAGTGATGAGAGAGGTATTAGCAGTCTTATACAAAGGGAGTCTTTGGGGGGTACAGGTCATGTGTAATATGGTTCTTAAGTATGTTCAATGCATGGGTTTTTATACTATAGCTAAACAAATGAGAGAACAATGTACAATTTGCCAAAAGGTTAATAAGAAAATCTTAAGGAAGCAAGAACAAGGGGTTGGGAGCAAGTCCTCAGGCCATTCCAGAGTATTCAAGTTGATGGTTAGTAAAGTAATGTGTTCTGGTTATTATAGATCATCTGACAGGATGGGTGGAGGCATATCCTCTGGACTCAGTTACAGCATCAGAACTTCTAAAATTCTCCTTGAACAAATCATTCCTCATTATGGGTTAGTGCAAATATAGACTCAGACAATGATAACCACTTTACTTCCCATGTACTCCAGAATATTATGCGAAGCCAGAGTGTCATATGGAATTGGCATCCACTGTCTTCAGGGAGAGTGGAGAGAATGAATCAAACTTTAAAGAAGCATCTTTATAAATTGGTCTTAAAACAAAGTTACCCTGGATTAGATGCTTACCCATAGCCCTAGTGAGGATTAGAACTGCCCCTAGGAAAGAACTGGGAAGCTCTTTAGGCTTTAGGCTTGCCTTTTTCTAGGAGGACTGAGATCTCCCTTCCTTAAAGTGGAAGGATATCTTCCTTAAGAATTATATACTGGTTGTGTCCTCTATTTGTCGTCCCTCAAGCCTTGTGGTTTGCTGGCCCAGAACCTACCTCTTGAATTCGCAGTCCATCAACTTCAACTCAGTGGTTGAGTCCTAATCAAGTCATGGAAGGAGTCCAAACTTCAGCCAACCTGGGAAGGACTCTACCAAGTTTTGTTGATAGCTGAAGCTGCAGTCCAGACAGCAGAAAGAGGCTAGACTCACTACACCCCAGTAAAAGAATCAGTACCCAACAAACCATCTGAATTCTGGAAAATCACTCCAACTGCTGGGAACGGCGGAGGCCGTAGACACTGGAAACTGTTGGAGGACAAAATAGTCTTTTATTAATTTTTATTTTTTACTAAGAGTCTTTTATTAAACAAACAATGCAATGGGAAATGGGATACAATAGTAAACAAAAGTAGACTCCATTGCATACAATTTTTTTTTTTTTTTTGGGGGGGGAAGTTGACAAACTGATTCCCAAATTTACTTTGGAAATTCAAAATACTGAGAATAACCAATAGATATTGTAAATTAGATCAGCGCTGGAGGATTTACAGTACTTGACTTCCAGCCTTTCTCTAAAGCTACAGTAATCAAGATTTATCGAATGGGTATAAGGAAGACAATTATATAAGTATAACAAGGTGAAAAATCCAGATTTGTAGCTATGTAGCCCACAGATTTTTGTTTTTTATTTTAGCAAAGGTCATACCCCAGCAGACTGCAAAAACTTCCAGTGCAATCTGGTGGTAGTAACATTAGAAATGCAGACAAATATAGCAATGAAAACTGTTATTCTTCCCTTGGCAGTCTATGGGATGGGGGTGAATGTTACAGGTACACATCCTCTGGGGAGGTTCCATATTTGCATCCTTCCTCACCCTGAGGATTTGATGTCAACAATACCCCCTCCAGCTAACCCTTCAGAGATACCAAGAGAAAACCAACCAAAGACCAGTTCCCCAATTCAGAATGATCCCAAAGTAGTCAGGATACTTAAGGCAGATGATTTAAAGCAAACTATAGAAATAGAGACAGGGTATGGGGGTGCAAATGTCTGTGTAGAATGGGTCAAATATATAGTCCAGAGTCTGAACAAAAGCAACAGTTATGCTTGCGCAATAGGCCAGACCACTGTTCATATATCATACCCTTCCCATTAGGTATGGAAAAGCATGAAAGGGAGTTTAAGTGCATGGTGCTCCTCTTCCAGAATGCTGCTCCTGGTGAAAACTGTAGTACTATGTCCCCTGTCTTACCTCCCATTAAAAAGGAATCATCAAAGTCATATGGGCTTCCTATCTGGGTCTAGGAAGTCACTCTGCCTGTCTTTCTAGATGGGAAAAATGACTCCAGGTCCTTGGGACCATTGCCTTGTGTACACAAGTATGGAACCTGAGTAAGGATAGTACTGGCAATTTCTCCAGTTTGGCCATATGCCGAGCAGACCTTTGGTGGTGCTGCAGAAAAGGCATCCTGACTGGTGTTATCTGAGAAGTGGGGACAAACCTGTGCTCTGGTTCAATTGGCCATTCCATTTACCCAGGCATTTGAAAAAGAGGAAGAAACACAAAACCAGGGAAAGAGAAAGGAAAGTTTGGCTGTTTCCTTTAATGTGCAAATTTACCTAAATAATAAAGGAGTTCCTTGGGGAGTCCCAAATGAGTTTAAAGCTAGAAATCAGATAGCTGCAGGATTTGAGTCATTCTTGTTCTGGTGGTTCACCGTTAACAAAAATGTGAATTGAATTAATTATATATGTTATAATCAACAATGACTTATCTATTATACTAAGTATGCAGTTAAGGGAATAGCTACTAACTGAAAGGCATGGGAAAATAAGATTTCCTTAGACGTGATGCTAGCACAAAGAGGAGGTGCCTGTATCATGATTGAAGGTAGTTACAGTACATTCATCCCCAATAATATGGCCTCAGACAGGACTATCACTTAAACCTTACAAAGCTTAACAGCCCTATCTGAAGAGTTAGCAGAAAATTCTGGCATTGACAACCCACTCATGGGCTGGTTAGAGAGCTGGTTTGGAAAATGGAAAGGATTGGCATTGTCTGTCCTGACCTCCCTTATCATGATGGCTGGGGTACTCACAACATTTGGATGTTGCTTCATCCCATGTACCTGAGGGTTAGCTCAAAAACACAATGAAAGAGCCCTAACCAAACAGATGCCCATATAGCACAAGCAAAACAACTTGTACCACCTTAAAGAAGAAGATCTTTATGATGAAGAATGTGAGGAAGCTCTTAGAAGATTGTGAAACCTAAAAAAAGTCTAGAAGAAACAGGGGGGATTTGTAAAGAAAAGGTTAAGTTTAGTTTTCACATATAAGTGAAGCCAAACCTGACTCTGCAATTGAAGGAGGGAGGGAAAGGGGGTCTAGTGGCTTTGGCGCCAAGTCTTTGAAAAGTGTCTCCAAAGTGAGAGGAGGGCCAAAGTGGGACCGGGCGTGTGGGGGAGGGTCGCAATGGTGAGAAGCAGCCAAGAATTTGAAAAGCAGCACCAGGAGTGAAAGTGGCACTGAGTGTTGGAATGTAGGGAATGAGAAAGGTGACTCAGAGCGAGAACCAACCATAAATTAATTAGATCCCTCAGATAGACTGTGACCCCTGAAGTATCCAATCTGTGGAAAATAGGGGAGGGAACTGCATATTAGGTTTAGAGTATAAATGTCAGTGTTTCTTGTTGTTTGATGCATCAGCCATTTTATCCAGGTTGTGTGCCTGCTTTTGCAAGATTGTTAATAAAATTATTTTCTCCTCCACAATTGAGTGAGCTTATGTTCACTTACAGGTGCAGCTTTTTTTCTAACATGGTAGTGACAAGTTGAGTACATTGGACTTTTTATATTTCTAAGGTTCAATGATTCATTCTAAGAGTTATAGGCATATAGTATGGGACAGATTTGCCTTTTATGCCCACTGAGCTGTATCCAGTGACTTGCTAGAATGAGGGTACAGAAACTTAGCACACTTGTACCAATTTAAGAGAGTTGTTGAATATCACCTAAGTTTCAGTATACTCTGGAGGGTCATCTTAGGCCTCAAGTGTTAAGACAAAAAAATTTTTTTGGCCTAATCCAGCTTCATTCCCTTTCCTGAAAATTATATTATTTCCAGACGTATTCCTTCACAAATCTCCTAACCCACTGATCTCCTTCGTGGAATCAAATCTGTGACCAAAACAAATAAATAAAAAATACCAAAATTACACCAAGTAGTATAATTGTAAAATGTGAGTTAGAAAAATGAAACCATTAATTTGGGGGATAAAAAAAAAACACATTGCTCTTGTTGTTAGGAAACAGAAAAAAAGAAAAAGAGAAAATAAATATCCTTTAACAATATCCTTTAGCAAAAGAAAATGCAGGGTAAAATAGATGGAAATCCTTTTTTAAGCATATTGATAAAATAAGCATGTGACTCCTGAATTGTTTTTTCTGTGTACCAAAATATTGGGTACATATGAATGTTTCTCATGTTATAGACTACAACAAACGATAATACCAAACTATCTCCTTCAAAATCTAACTTCTTAATCTTTAATATGCTATATTTAAAAAGATTTTGTTCAATATTTTGCTTTAATAGTGATTAACAAAAGGTAAGTATACCTGATTATAACTCGTTGAATTAAAGTGACAGGTTGATTCGTGCTTCTTAATTAATTACATGTCTATGTGTTTGGGATAACAAATTATGATTTGTGAGTATTAAATCCATATTGAGTAGTCAACCAATAATATCTAGGTGAGTACCTTTTGATCTAATTATAAAAGCATTTCCAGAAATGACTGAGAGTTCTAATATAGATCCTCACATATATGGTCAACTGATATTTGACAGGCCACTATGCCCATTCAACTGGGATAGAATGGCTTCTTTGAAAAATGGTTCTTGGTGAAATGGATATCCATATCCAAATTAATGAATGAGGATCACCATCTCATACCCTCTACAAAAATTAATGCAAGATAGATCAAAGAGCTAAATATAAAAGCTTAACCAAAAGGTCCTGGAAGATAATGTAGGGAAGCTTCAACAAGATCCTGTGGTAGGAAATGCTTTCATAAAGTTTACAACCAAAGCATGAACAATGAAATAAAAAGTAGATAAATGGGACCTTCTCAAAATTAAAATGTTTGTGCTTCAAAGGAGTTTGTCAAGAAAGTGAACAGGCAAACTACTTAATGGGAGAAAATATTTGGGAACCATCTCTCTGATAGGGAACTAATAGCCAGTATATATAATGAAATCCTACATCTTAAAAAATAAAAAGACAAAAGAGTACATTTTGGCGGCGGACTTGGTCCAGTGGTTAGGGTGTCGGTCTACCACATGGGAGGTCTGTGGTTCAAACCTCAGGCCTCCTTGACCCATGTGGAGCTGCCCCATGCGCAGTGCTGATGCGTGCGCAAGGAGTGCCCTGCCACGCAGGAGTGTCCCCCGCGTAAGGGAACCCCATGTGCAAGGAGTGCGCCCTGTAAGGAGAGCCGCCCAGCGCAAAAGAAAGTGCAGCCTGCCCAGGAGTGGCACCACACACACGGAAAAATGACACAAGATGACGCAGCAAAAAGAAACACAGATTCCCGTGCCACTGACAACAACAGAAGAGGATAAAGATGACACAGCAAATAGACACAGAGAACAGACAACCGGGGTGGGGGGGAGGGAGAAAAATAAATAAATAAATAAATCTTTAAAAAAAAAAAAAAGCACATTTTAAAAATGGGCCAGTAATTTGAATAGACACTTCTCCAAAGAAGAGATACAAATGACTAAAAGGCACATGAAAAGGTGCTCAATATCACTAGCTATTAGGGAAATGCAAATCAAAACTACTATAAGATATCACCTTACACATATTAGATAGGGGGCTATTAAAAACAGAGGACTAGGGAAGCAGCTCTGGCTCAATCAGCTGGGCTCCTGTCTACCATGTGGATGGCCCTGAGTTTGTGTCCCAGGGCCTCCTTGTGAAGGGAGGCTTGCTCAAACACTGTGGAAAGCTTCCTGCCCACAGTAATCACGGAGTACCACCTGGCCCACAAACACCGCGGAGAGTCACTTCAGCAAGGTGACACAACAAAAAGGGAGACAAGCAAAAATACAGAAGAACGTTGCAGTGAATGGACATAGAGAACAGAGAGAAAGCAAGCTGTAAGGGGTGGGGGGAGTGGGAGACAGAGGACTACAAGTGTTGGAGAGCATGTGGAGGAAAGGGAACATTTATCCACTGCTGGTGGGAAGTTATAATGGTTCAGCCAATTTGGAATACAGTTTGGCGGTGCCTTAGGAAATGAAATACTGTACTGCCATATGACCCATCAGTCCCATTGCTGGGTATATACCCAGAAGAATTGAAAGCAGTGACATGAACAGATATGTGCACACCAATGTTCATAGTAGCCTTATTTACTATTGCTAAAAGTTGGAAGTAACCCAAATGTCCAACAGGTGAATGTATAAAAATTTTGAAAAAAAATCTTGGTTTCCTCAACTTAGAGGTAAAGAGTCAGGGAGAGCTTTTCAAAAAATATAGAGCTTGAAATGAAACTAGGATTTTAAACATTTATCATTGTGTCTTGAACAAAGAGAGAAAATTTTAGTTAGGTTAGTTGACTAAATTCTTGTGAGCAGGTAGAATTACCTACAAGTTGCAATTTTGAGGGTGAAAATTACCATATTTCTAACTTTGGGAAGCAGCAAAATTTGAAGGAAATCAATAAAGCTAAATAGATAGGGACCAAAATGGTGAATAGACTAAATTATTTTTGATCTTTCAAGAATACACTATAAATTAGTTGAAATGAATATACCCTCTGAGTCACTTGCCTCTTCTTTCTCAGAGGAGATAATGGAATGAGAATAGACTTTTCTTCCTTCTTCCTTACTCTTAGTCTACCTCAAATCCATTGTGAATACCATCCACTACTGACAGTATTCTTCCTAAATTTCCCAATGACTCAACATTGCTCAAATACTATTGAGTTGACCATATATCACAACGAAACAAAAATAAACTGGAATCCAGAGGAATATATGTGAAGGTGAAAGATAGCATATGCATAATCCTTTTCTAGAATTAATCACTCACTTTCATGAGTAAAGGTATCTCAATTCCCCGTAATAGGACAAATGTAAAGGATAGTAGATGTTTGTTTAATTTTTTCACATCAAGAGAACACGGCATGATTCTGAGGCAGGATAGAATAGGGACCTAAGGAGGATGGGGGCATCAATCTAATAAGCCACACAAACAGAAACTGAGGCAATGGCCTACTAACTTGCACAGGCTGAGGCAATGGCCTGCTGACTTACATCAGCCTGCTGACTCACACGGGCAAGTTAGGAAGGGGCAACTTGTGAACACACACACCCAAGTGCTGCATTATCAGAAGAAAACCAGCAACATCATTACATGGCAGGAAAGAGGGAAGGGGCAGGTGGGCTCCACTAGCTTCCCCCTCCCCCACTTCAAGTTACCTCAAGTCCAGTGGACTATGACCAGACGTCAGTCAACACTTGCCAACATGCTGTGCAAACCTAGTGGACAGCAGCCAGAAGCAATCAGCACCAGACAGCAACCCCACACTCCTAAGCAAATCAAATCACTAATAGATTTCCCTTACTTAGTCTCTAATATGCCAATCAGCACAAGCCGTGGAGTCCTGCACTCCCATAAAACATGGTATCCCAGGGCAGAACTGCATTTCTTTACCTTGAGAATGCCATACCCATGTTTGAGGAGGTGTATTTCTGCTCTATTGCTTTACCTCCCAATAAATTATCTGTCTACCTGATTAATTTGTTGCTTGTCCTTGAATTCTTTCTCATAAAGAAGCCAAGAACCTAAACACTGATCTCCAGCTGGGATAACATTTCCTCGCACATAGGGGATATATAACAACTGCTTTAAAAAGAAGGAAAAAGAAAGAGAGGAAAAATAAAGAGAGTAATAGAGGAAATATTAGTCAAAAGTACAACAACTGGACAGAATTCAACATACTAGAACTCAGAAATATCCATTGGGATGGCTCACACTCAAAATATTACTAGTTCATTAAAATAATTTCAAGAAAGTAAAAGGCGAAGAGGGAGATTGGAGGAGACTAAAAAACCAATATTTTATGTCATAAAAGGGTATTAATGGAAATAAAATATTTTCTAGACATACCAAAGTGATAGAAAAGATAACAAGGATATTTATTTGAAGAGACTGGAATTTGCATAGGAACCACTGTGTGTTTAAATGGACTTTAGATTTTTTGTAAACAAAGAACAGCAATGGAAATCATCATATTAAGGAAAACTTATATGCATGGATTTCTCAGCATTTAGCCTGTGGGAATGAATAAAAGGAGAAATTCAGGTAATTTCTGCAAGTGTGGAAATCATTCCAGAGAGATTAGTTCTAATGGATAAACCCAAAGGGCTGACTTAATCTGCTGAGTCGTAAGTGGTCTTGGCTAATGACTCGAAAATTCCCCATCTGGTGTTCATAACTCCTTCTTCTTCTCTACAAAAGCATTATGAAACATTAAACAGGTGCTAGCAGCCTTATTCTCCAATATGACTAAATAAACTTCTAGTAAGTCCCAGAATACAGAGATCTTGCTATATATTTTGATAGAAGAATGAGCACTCAAATATGATGGAGGGACCTGTGGAAGAGGAGTAGTATTTAGATTCCAGAGTGTGAAGAGAAATTCCAGAGGATGTCCAGAATATATTTTGGCATATGGTCCCACCATAAAATGTTTTTGTGTTCAAAGCAGTATCTGGATACTGTTTCAGAGACTGCAGATAGAAAAAGAAGGCATTGTAGAACACAAGAGTGCATGAAAAAGCCTGGAACCCCAGTAAGAGAATTGAGCGTTTGAGTGGACGGTATATCAAAAATGGACCATACACTTCATAAACAATCCAGATAATTTTTATTGCCAATTTCCCCACTAACAATCATTCAATCCCACAAAGCAGGTACTGAGTTGCTTATGAAATTTCCCACCTGCCACCCAACTACCTGCACGTTCAGGTGAGTCTCATATCTCAGCACCTTACTCTGGAATATATGACACTGTGATAACACTTGAAGCATGCTTATTCCAAATCTGACTTCATTTGGAGAAGAAAAACTTTGATTTTCTTAGAAAGAGTCAATAATTTGTAAATGGGGAGTCATAGAATTGGTCATGGGCGCAAGCCTGTGGAAATTAGAATACTTAGTTCACTGACTTGAATTGAACCTGGTGGATGAAGCTTTCCATAGAACCTCTATGACTTCATCCTTTCACTTGAAATTTAGCAGCATAAACCAAACCTCTTTCCCCAATTACTGGTATATTGCAAAGCAATATGTGGTTAGCTGATTTAAGAACTTACTTAAATGATTTGAAAGTTACATTTTTAGAAAAATAAGCAATGAAATAACAAAACCGCATTCTTCACAGTGTCTGAAACGTTTTCCTAATGTATTGTCTGAGAATTTCTTGACTCAGATATATAATATTAAAACTGATTATTTATACCAGAAGAACATTCTCAGAGAAGACCTAAGTAGCCAAGATATTTGAAAATTCAGTCGTCAGTAAAATTGAGAAGTCTTTCAATTTTCTTCATTTTCATATATCCCTATTCAAAATCATTTAAATATCCAAAATTTGTCCTATTCCTAGTTGTATATTTCACTACTTTTAAGAATCTCTCCCTTTTATACATGTATTTTCTCAAAATTAATTATGTTCATGCTCTCACAATGATCCACTTCTTAGACTACCTGTATGTCCTTAAAACTGTTGAGCCTAATTTGTCCCAATCTTACTATATTGGTGTCATTAAGTTGAACCCAAGGAATAAGTATCTATTGTGGCTTTTCCATGCCATGCGTTTCTCAGAATAGAGTCCTCTCACTACTTGAATTGCTGCTGCCCTTTCATTGTCAAGTTAGAGGTTTTCCTGTATGTATTATGAAACGCAAATTATAAAATTTCAACTATTAATGCTTGTTGTTTTAATCATGCAGCTAGATTTAAGGAGATCAACTGTTAGAAATACATGGAAGGCAAAATAAAATTTTACTAGTAATTTGCAAATCAGGTGGGCTCTTTTGCCCAGACTCCTCAAAACATAAAATTTGTGTTATATTTTTCTAAAGTCTCTTCTTTCCAATAATTTTCATAGGATGTCCAGACCTATATAGGTATAGATAAGATAGATAGAAATAGATATATTAATATGTTAGAGTCATGGCTACTAACTAGTCATAGTTTGGGATATTGCCTGTCAAAACAGTTTCTAGGTAACAGAGAATTGGAAATAATAGATTACAAGAGGAGTAGCAGCAATATGTGTGGGCTTTAGAAAGTCATCTGAAACTATGTTAAAATGCAGTTGGAAAGCCAATAATTTTTTTCAACAGGTCTGAAAGGAAATTATCAGTCAGATAAGAAGGTTGTCTTACACAGGTGATTTTGCTGGTACTAAGTAAAGGCAGCCTGTCTACAATACACATAATTTATTATTATGACAAAGTAATGAAGGACGACTCCCCAGAAAGAAATCACTTGGGTCTTTGGATCTACATATTTCCTTTAATTATATGAGAAATGTGGGTGATATGATCTTAAAAGTGCACAAAAATCAAACTGACTTGATGTGCTGAAATTGGATTAAAAATAGGAATTAGAATTGACACATCAGTGCTGATGGAAAATCTTATTTTGTTGTAATAGGAGGACCAAGGGAAGTAGGACTATTTCCAACATTACAGTCTTCATGCCATCCGTGTTGACACTAGCATGGATCCCAGGCCTAGAGCTTGTGCTGTGCTGGATTGGGATTCCATTCTGTGTCATGTACCTTATTGCTATGGTGGGAAATTCCTTGCTCCTGTTCATTATCAAATGTGAGCACAGCCTCCACGAGCCTATGTATCTTTTCCTAGGCATGCTAGGAGCAACAGATATTGCCCTTGGTAGCAGCATATTGCCCAAGATGCTTGGAATTTTCTGGTTCCACATGCCAGAGATATCTTTTGATTCTTGCTTGCTTCAAATGTGGCTTATTCACACGTTTCAGTGCACAGAGTTTGGCATCCTGCTTGCCATGGCCCTGGACCGATATGTTGCCATCTGTTATCCACTAAGATATGCCACTATCTTCACCCACCAGCTGGTCACCCAAATAGGAGCTGTGGTCATACTCAGGGCTGCAGTTCTTATAACCCTGTGCCTTCTACTGATAAAGTGTCGGCTTCAATTTTATCGTACAACAGTCATCTCTCTCACTCCTATTGTGAGCATATGGCCATTGTGAAACTAGCTGCAGAAAATGTCCAGATCAACAAGATCTATGTGTTTTTTTGTTCTTCACTGTAGCAGTCTTTGACCTGATTTTCATCTCCCTTTCCTATATCCAGATATTTATCACCATTTTTCGTTTGCCCCAGAAGGAAGCTAGATTTCAGCTGTTCAGTACCTGCATACCTCACATCTGTGTCTTTTTACAACTCTACCTTCTAGCCTTTTTCTCCTTCTTTACACATAGGTTTGGTTCCCACATTCCTCTCTACACCCATATCCTCTTTTCTAGCATTTACTTGCTGTTTCCTCCATTTCTCAATCCACTTGTCTATGGCATTAAGACCAAGCAAATACCCATTCACGTGGTCAAAATATTCAGCACTTAAAATTAACTTCAATTAATAACTTTTTGTTGCTGGAGAGGATGTGAAGAAAGGGGAACACTCATCCACTGCTGGTGGGAATGCAGAAGGATCCAACCATTCTGGAGGACAGTATGGCGGTTTCCCAAAAAACTAGCCATAGATTTGCCATATGACCCAGCAATACCACTGCTGGGTATATACCCAGCAGAACTGAAAACAAGGACACAAACCGATATATGTACACCAATGTTCATAGCAGCATTGTTCACTATTGCCAAAAGGTGGAATCAACCCAAATGCCCGTCAACAGATGAGTGGATCAATAAAATGTGGTATATACACACAATTGAATACTACTCGGCTGTAAGAACAAATACACTACAAACACACGTGATAACATGGATGAATCTTGAGAACCTTATGTTGAGTGAAGCAACCCAGGCATTGAAGGACAAATACTACATGACCTCAATGATATGAAATAAGCAAGCTGCCTCAGAGAGCAAGAGACTGAACGATAGGCTTACAGGAAATCGGGGGGTGGAGGAAGGATGTGAGCCGATGTCTGCAGGGGTGGAATTTATGACGAGCTGGTGGTTAAGTATGAACACAAAGAAGAGATAAAGTGGGGGCAAGGGGTTGCCTTTGGGAGGGGTTTTGCGGGTTTGAGGGTGGCTGGGGATGGGCGGATGGGTAATATTGCCCAAAAGTGGGGGGAGGGAGGGGTAGCATACGAACATAGGAGAGTGTCAGGTGTTGGTGGAGAGTAAAATGCCGAGAAAATCGTATCAAAATATAATTAAGAGGGTTACCTGTTTAGAATGCTCAGAGGGGATGGTCCGATGCGGGACGGGCTCCTGGGGAATGTCTGAATGCTCATTTTGCCAGAGTGGGTGGCACCATTGGGTAGAGACCCAAGTACTGAGAGTGGGGGTGGACCCACATCCTGGGGAGGACTAATGCCATCAAATAGAGGGAACTGTATCTCTCGAGAGAAAGGGTGGCTCCCAGGGCATTGGGGCAGTTGAGCAAGTTAGGCCCTGAACACTATTCCAACTATCTCTGGACGTGGCTCCTCGGGAAACAGAGGTTGGCTGTCACTATGGGCACCAAGGTGGATGGGAAAATGGATGTTAAATGTGTGGAACCAAGGTAAATGGGGGCTAAGAGAGGAGTTTCGTGAGAGTAAACAAGGATGGATATAAAACATGTAATATTACACCATAACATATAGGAGATGACAGACTGATAATGTAAACCACAATGTAAAACATAGGATAACTAAAAAATTAGAAAACTGTGTATCCTAAAGTATGCACCACAATGTAAGCACAGATGTCCCCTTGTTTGAAAGCTATTGTCTCAGACTATGTACATCACTTTAAGTAAATATGATGTGAATAGGGTGTAAGAGTATTGCTGTGGAAGGGAAAAGGTTTTGTCGTGGATGTGTGGGAGTGCTGTATATTATATATATGAATTGCTGTGGTCTAGGGCTCTTGTTAAGAGAAGTTCAATGATTAGGGGGAAAAAAAAAAGAAAAAGATAGGATGTAGAATTTTTTCGAAGTCAACACGTATTCTATATCTAACCTTTAAACCCATCGCTATATGCCATTTTGCTAGTAAGGGATCCTGACATTATATTGGGCTTCAATTTTCAGGAAGTTCTGGATCACAGAGTGGTTCAACAATGGCAACAGAGGAATACTGGTATAGGATAGTATTGACAGGTGATATATGGCTGACAGGGAGCTATACAGGACATATGTCCAGGGTGCATGGTAATGTTTGGACATACTCATAGTGGCAACAATTAAAAACTACAGCTGGGGGGGTACTGGGTTCCTGGCCGGTGGTGCTCTGTCATGGTCCCTAGGGGAGCAGCGACAGTCTCCCAGGTGCAGCGGCAAGGACAGGGAAGGAATGAGGGTCCAACAGTGAGCCCCTGATGCTAATGACTGTGCTTGTGAGCTGATATGCCTGAAATAAGAACAAGGCCTAGAGCAGCATTGTGCCTGGGAATTTCCTCCTGACAGCCTTCATGTTACTCAAATGTGGCCAGTCTCGAAGCCAAACTCAGCATGTAAATGCAATGCCTTCCCCCCAGCGTGGGACATGACACCCGGGGATGAGCCTCCCTGGCACCGAGGGATCACTATCAACTACCAACTGATGATGCAACTGGAGAATGACCTTGAATGGAAGGTTCAATGCGGATCAGCAGAATATCCCTGTCTACATAAAATAACATGACTTTAAAATGCTGTTTGACCTAATCTAAGGGGGAAATGGAAAGGAGAAATGAGTTTATATGGCTACGAGTCTCTAAAAAAGAGTCTGGAGGCTGTCAGAAGGTTTGCCCTTAGGCACAACTGAGCAGAGTCTAAGAGACAGATAAAGTAGATACAACCCCCAGGTATTGGTTCCTTTGAGGGCTAAAGAGGCCCATGGGTGCTATGGTCATGGCAGATGGGGTTAACTGCCATGTCAGATGGCCCTTCTTTGGAGCTGGTGTTTATGCATGATGAATCTGGACTCAGATGGGCTCTCTCTTCATAAGACTTTCATGCTACTGTGCTGGAGTTGTAGTTGGTGTTGGGGTTTAAGATATATTTAGGGAATCTGAATCTCTGGACTGACAATGTGATAGCCAGGCCCTGAGCCTCAACAGACTCCAGCACCTACAATCTGATTTATTGGACTCACCTCACTCAGCTAAGATGGAGTTGAAGAAGGACAACCACCACACCATGGAGCCTAGTGTGCCTACAACTGAAAGCGGGAGGATTGCATCCAGTATCCATGTGGAATCTGAGCCTCCTCTTGACATAGAGGTGCAATGGACACAACCAATCCAATGTCCACAGAGAAAAGGTGGCATTGGAGTGGGAAAAGTGGACATGGTGGCTAATGGGTATGGGGAACGGCAGGAAGAGACGAGATGTGGAGGCGTCTTTGGGACTTGGAGCTGCCCTGGATGGTGCTTCAGGGGCAATCACCGCACATTGTAAATCCTCACAGGGCCCACTGGATGGAATGGGGGAGAGTATGGGCCATGATGTGGACCATTGACCATGAGGTGCAGAGGTGCCCAGAGATGTACTTACCAAATGCAATGGATGTGTCATGATGATGGGAATGAGTGTTGCTGGGGGTGGAGTGGTGGGGTGGGGGTGGTGGGGTTGACTGGGTCCTCATATATATTTTTTTAATGTAATATTTTTACAAAATCAATTAAAATAAAAAAAATAAAGTGATAACAAGATACTAAAAAAATAACTTTTTGTTTTCTTTTGATCACACACATCTTTCAAAATAAAACAAAAAAATTATTTAATGAGGTGTTTGAAAAGGGTTTTTTCTGAAAACTTCAGTTCAGATATTATCTCTATTAAAGTTTTTGGAAATACATGTACAGGTGTCCATACTTCTTTTTCCCCCATATTCACCATATTTGTAAGATATATTTTATTCCATACCACATAGCTGGTTCTATCTTGTTCTTTGGACTGGATCTTATCATTTACCTCTATCGGGTTGAACAATTTATAAACCGTGAAGCTATCATGAGGCATCGTTTCAGACATAGCAGTTTTTATCAGAGATGATGATTAGAGAATTATATTAACAAATGGTGTTGTTTTACTTAGATAACATAATTTCTTTAGGAAAGAAATTCATTAGCATGAGAGAAAATATCTTATAATTCTTGATTAGGGGTTATTTTTCCCTAAAAAGCTAAACAATGAATGATGTAGGCTTTGCTGGCCAGGAAGGAAAATTTGAAAATATCAGGTAGGTATTCTTTAACAGAGAGAAAATACATTTCCAAGAAATTTATATTTATGTAACTCAAAATATAATAATAATGATAAATAATTTAGTATACTACATACATAATATAGTTACACTAATGAGAAATTGGAAAATTTGGAGGGTTTTTTGTTTTATCTTTCTTAAGTGGGGCTCAAAGTTAGATCAACAAATTAATTGCAAATTTCCATCTTTAAAACCCATTCATAGCAGGTATGTAATAATAGGCAGCAGGATGATTTCACTAGTCTGCTATCGTTCTAATTTTATTTGGTGAAGTTTTGAAATATTTCTAACAAGGTCGAATTCTACCAGTCCTGGAAAATATATAAGGATATGGAATCTGTGAGGGGACAGAATGTGAAACCAGAAAATATTGGACAATCTTCAATTATTAATAGTTTATGACTTGTCTAGTCATGAGTTTAGACTGCTTAATCATCGTAGTCTTAAAATTTTCTGGACAAATTCCGAAGTGAAGAACAGGAATAGAATAGTGAACAAAATAAGGTCATGAATGGACAAGTGACAAGAATCTCCATACACTTACACAATTGGACCTGGACATTTGGGGATATATTACGAACATAAAATTCCTTGGAAAAACAAAATAAACTATGTAAATCATTCTTATTAATGAGTTTTAGAAATTTCAAAATTAACTCCAAGAAAGATTGTACCAATTTCAACAATGACTAAAAGAAATTGTTTGTTTAAAAGCTTATCAACACTGATAATTATCAAATATTTTAACGCTTGCCACCTGATCCCTGAAAAGTGTTTTTCCTTATAATGTACATGTAATTAAGCATGAAATGTTTTTGTTGTGATATTTGTATATTCTTTCTGTGAAATACATTTGTTTCCTTTGCACATTTTGTATATCTAATTTGTGTCCATTTTCACCTCATGAATTTGAAACCCAAGGAATAAATATTGAAATAATTTTTTTCGAGGACTTTAGTTCTCAGAATTCTCGGGAGACCTTCCATACAACCCAACCATTTCTTAGTAATAGTGATTTGAGATGACAAAGAGACTTTTATTACTGGTGATTACTGACACATTTGGAGCAATGTTGCTTCATTTCTCCTGGCACTAGCTTTCAGTGAGGGAGCCATAACAAATTAACACTTCTGGTCTTTTGGAGCATTTTACTAAATATTGGATCTAGGAAGAGTACCTTGCAACATTTAGCTCATCTCTAACTTTCTTCTTAGGTGGAATACTGTTCTACTGCTCATACTGGCAAATTCTCCACTATCCTTTGGAAGTTTTCCCGATTTCAGCATTACCCTCTCTTTTCTTAATTGGCCTCATTCTGGGGTTCAGTTAGCAAGGCCATTTGGTTTTACTACTAAACTGCACCCTTACATTTAAACTGTCATCAAAATTCTGGTCAAACATTGGCATATATCTGCAATGTCTATATTTCATATCTCAATATTAAGGTATCAGGTTTCCTTAAATTGATCTATAGAGATAAAACATTCCCAAAAAGAATACTAACATTTTTATGTGAATTGAGAAACTAATTCTAAAATTTATTAGGAAGTCAAAGAACCTATAGCCAATGCATTTTTCAAGTAAATACATTTTGAATACTCAGAATTTTTAACATGAAGAAGCATAGAACTATAAAAATCTTGACTGTGCATTATCAGGATAAACATAAACAAATAGATTAATGAACCAGAAGAGAGAGCCTACAAATATATCCACATCTATATGGTCATTTGGATTTTGACAAAGGTGTCAGAAGAATTCAATGGAAAATGGAAAGGATTTTTAACAAATGTTACTGCAGCAATTGCTTGTTCATATGAAAGAAAAAGACAATTGACCTTTATGCTACACCATATAAAACATTGATCAAGGTTAGAAAATGGTCCTACAAGTCAACCTAAAAATATAAAAGTTTCTAGGAAGAAAATAGTAAAATACCTTTGTGAATTGATGGTAGGCAATAATTTCCAGGTCAATACAGAGAAATCAATAAGATACCATCTTACTGATATTTGAACTTCAACAAATGTATGCTGTTAAGAAAATGAGTAAGCAAAAATGACACAGACAGGGAGATCAAGCACAATTCATAAACTGAGAAAAGTCTCAAGTTTTAATTACATAAACATACATTTCTACTATGTAAAAAGACCAAAAATACAATGAAAATGGGAAGAATTCTTGAGTAGATATTTCATAAATTAATAAACTATGGAGACACCCAAGTTACGGATAAATAAAAAAAGCCTTTCGTGACTGAAAAAAAGATGAATAATTCCTATTTTTAGTTCTTTAAAGTTGTAACTGCTGTTATCCCTAGTTATCACCATTTCTTTTGGGGAAAATGTCAGTTTCCCATAATTGCTTTCCATAATTGCTGACTATAAAGGTTTTTTCCTTCTAATTAAACTTTATTTTAATGGATCTTAAAATTCTGAGACAGATTTTGGTCAAGTTGTTTTCATATAAAAAGTACAGATTTTAAAATCTAATAACTTAAAACTGCCATAAAAATAAATGGCCCACAAAACATTCCTTCCTCCTGAAGGTTTTACAAAGCATTGTTTTTTTTTTTTTTTAATGACTTTGTAATAATATTACATTAAAAATATATATGTGAGGTCCCATTCAGCCCCACCCCCCACCCGCCCTCTCCCCGCCCCAACAACACTCGTTCCCATCATCATGACACATCCATTGGATTTGGTAAGTACATCTTTGGGTACCTCTGCACCTCATAGTCAATGGTCCACATCATGGCCCATACTCTCCTCCATTCCAACCAGTGGGCCCTGTGAGGATTTACAATGTCCGGTGATTACCTCTGAAGCACCATCCAGGGCAGCTCCATGTCCCAAAGACGCCTCCACCTCTCATCTCTTCCTGCCTTTCCCCATACCCATCAGCCACCATGTCCACTTTTCCCAATCCAATGCCACCTCTTCTATGTGGACATTGGATTGGTTGTGTCCATTGCACCTCTATGTCAAGAGGAGGCTCAGATTCCACATGGATCAAAGCATTGTTTTTAATAACCAGTCTTTTACTATTAAACTTAAGTGGCCAATTAAGACAAACAGTTCTGATATTATTATTCCATCACTGATTGAGACTGGGCTAGCAGGTGTTGTGGATAATATTAATTTAGCCTTCTGAGCTTTTGGGGCAGACTTAGTGACCTTGCCAGCTCTAGCAACCTTCTTCTCTACTGCTTTGGTGACCCCCAGAAAACTATCTGTCTCATTTCACTAACAGCAAAACTACCCAGTGGCCAAAAGGCAGACAAGGTCTCAACAAACATGGGCTTGCCAGGAACTAGGTCAACAACAGCAGAATCACCAGATATCAGGAATTTGTGACCATCTTTCAGCTTTTTACCAGAGCAGTGAACAATCTTCTCCTTCAGCTCAGTAAACTTGCAAGCAATGAGAGCTGTGTGACAGTCCAGCACAGGTGCATAGCCAGCACTGATTTGGCCTGGATGTTCAGGATAATCATCTGAAAAATAAAGTCAGTTTCTTCCATTCTTGAGTCATTTTCTTTCTTTCTTTCTTTCTTTTTTTAACATTACATTCAAAAAATATGAGAAGTCCCCATATACCCCCATCCCCCTCACATCAACAATGTCTTTCATCATCGTGAGACATTCATTGCATTGGGTGAATACATTTTGAAGCACTGCTGCACCACATGGATAATGGTTTACATTGTGGTTTACACTCTCCTCCAGTCCACCCAGGCATTGAAGGATAAATATCACATGACCTCTCTGATATGAAATATGTCTTGAGTCATTTTTGCTGTTACCAGCCACTTGGCATGCCAAACATCTTTTCCAGTAAAGTTCTTAACATTGAAACCCACATTGTCCCTAGGAAGAACTTTACTCAGAACTTTGTGATGCATATCAACAGACTTTACTTCTTTTCTAACATTGACTGCAGAAAAGATGATGCCCATGCCCACTGAGAACACCAGTCTCCATGTGGCTCACAGGGCAATACCAAAACCATCAATTTTGTAGACATCTCTAAGAGGAAGACAGAAGGGTTTGTCAGCTGGGCGAGTAGGTGGCAAAATGTAATCCAGAGCTTCAGGAAGCATAGTTCCACTGGCATTGCCATTCTTATGGGTGACTTTCTATACCTTGAACCAAGGTATATTAGCTCTTGGCTCCAGCATGTTGTCTTCAATCAGAAATTGGCACAAATGCTCCTGTGTCAAGGTTGTAGGCAATATTCTTAATTTTGGTGCTGACTTGCTTAACATTTCCTCATATCTCTTCTGGCCAGAGGGTGGCTCAGTGGAATCCTTTTTGTTAACACCAACAATTAGTCATTTCACACCCAGAGTGTAAGCCAAAAGGGCATGCTCCTGGGCCAGCCCGTTCTTGGAGATGCCAGCTTGAAGCTCACAAACATCAGCAGCAACAATCAGGACAGTGCAGTCAGCCTGAGATGTGCCTGTGAGCATGTTTTTAATAATTTCTCTGTGTCCTGGGACATCAATGATGGTCACGTAGTACTTGTTGGTCTTAAATTTCCACAAGAATCTATCAGTGCTGATACCACGCTTATGTTCAGCTTTTAGTTTAACCAAGACCCAGGCATACTCAAAAGGGTCCCTTTCCCATTTCAGATGTTCCTTCTCAACCTTATCAATCATTCTTTTGTCAATTCCACCACATTTGTACATCAGTTGGCCAGTAGTGGTGGACTTGCCTGAATCAACCTGTCCATTGATGACAATGCTGATAGGAGTATTTCCCTTTCCCACTTTGCTTTAGGATATAGCGATGGTTTTCATTACATCTGTGTTCTGGTGGCAAACCCATTGCAAAGATATGACTGTAAGGTTTTAATGGTAAAAGTTATTTTAGTTTGCTTCCATTCTTTATTAGCTTCCTTATGTTTAACTGAACTATTTATGATAGTTCTGAGCTTGGCTGTTTTCTTATACAGCACTCTGCAATAAAACTCTTTCTGTCATTGAAACTCTGGTGGTCCAGATGGCCTTTGTGGGCATAGGGCTGCTAACTTTATTAGGCAAAAATTTCATTCTATGATGTGGTAGAAGAGGCAAGAACCTCAAAAGTATGGTTTTCCTCTGTGGGCATGGAATTCGCAGACATCTAGGGAAGGTGTAAGTGGAGGGAGCTGAGTAGAGTGATCGGAAAGCACTATACCTTGACTGACTGTGAGAGGCACAGTGGTGTCCATTCATCAAACACATCAAAGTTATGACCGTATGATTTATACATGTTGCTATAGGTAAATGTTTTTACAGAAACAAAAAAAGGGTATAAGAAAATATTGGATATTAGATGTTATGATCACTCTTTTTTATTGTTGTTGTTGCTGGTTAATTTTTAAAGATTTACTTTATGTATTTCTCTACGCTTCCCCACCATCATCTGCTCTCTGTGTTCATTTGCTGTGTGTTCGTCTGCATACAGCACTGGGAAACTGCGTCTCTTTTTTGTTGCATTATCTTGTTGTGTCTGCTCTCCATGTATGCAGCACCACTCCTGGATGGGCTGCACTTTTTTCATGCGGGGTGGCTCTCCTTACAGGCGCACTCCTTGCACGTGGGGCACCCCTATGTGGCATGGCTCTCCTTGCACGGCAGTACAGTGTGTGGGCCAGCTCACCATGTGGGTCAGGAGGCCCAGGGGATTGAACCCTGGACCCTCCATTTGGTAGATAGACTCTCTATTAGTTGAGCCACATCCATTTCCCATGATTGCTTTTATATTGATATTAATTAGTTATCTGGAGACTACTTTGTATTCTGGGTTTGGGTAAATGAGAAAAGTATAGAGGATAATGGGACACAGTTTTCATACTTTTGAAGAAGGAAGTTGCTTATCTGGAGAGGGTTGAGTCTGGAATGAAACTTTAAAATATGGCTTGATATTGGGATTTTCAACACTAAGTTATCATTTTAATAGCAGTAGGTATATACTTCCATAGATATAAAATAATTATAAAATTCTGTGTGTGTGTGTGTGATTATATTTCCTGACTATCCACTGAGAAGAACCAAAATTAATGGGAAAATGCTAGCAGTGAAAAACCCTCATACCTAGATCTTGTTTCTAAATTACTTTTTTTCACTGTGTATATGGCTACTCACAAGATTTGCATTAGGAAAGAATTAAGTTAATTGGGAAGAAAATGATGCGACTAAAAGTATATTTAGGGATATGTCAAAAATACCTAGAATCTAGTTGCAAAGGGCATTCTATGGACAAATTAAAGGCAATTTGACCATCAAAATAAATAGGATGATAAGGAAATGTAACCCATCAAAGAAAATCAGAATCCCTGAGTCCATATGGAAATGAAGGACACAATAAATGCATAAAGTATTGAGGGGAACATGTTTCCTTTTAATACAACTCCAAATAAAAAATATTGAAGTAAAGATGCAAGTAGGAAATCATCAGTAGAATGATAAAAATAATGAGTGAAAGACTGAGGAGAAAATGGTTATTTATTCAATCTTAGAATACTGTGCCACAGATTGATTATGATTTACAAAGAGAAAAATAGTAACTTTACAATAAAATATTTGGAGTTCATCTGATTGACCAAGTGATCCAAACTAAAACCATTAATATTAGTTTAAACAGGTTATCATATTATTCTGGACATGGTGAAAATAGAAAGAAATCTTATTATTCCATACAAAACAAAACAACACAATTATGTGGATGTAATCATCAGGAAACATCAAGAAACCCTAACTAATGCTCTAGAAAATGAGATCAATGGAAAGTGTTGCAGATAAAAGGAGACTAAAGAGACATGAGAATTAATCCACTGCATTTTATTCTTGCCATAAAAAATGTAGTGTACAGTACTTATTAAAATAGTGAGACTGTTTTCCAATTTTGAATACGGACTATGGATTAGGTTATAGCATTATCCAATTCTAATCTTTAACTTGATTATAACACTGTGGTTATAAACTAGACTGTCATATACTTTTGGGACTGCACATTGAGAAGTTTAGGAGTAAGGGGGATTCTTGGCTCCACCATGCTATATACAGTTCAGAAAACTACACTTATCTGTCACTTATCTCCCACGTTTCTTTCTATTTTATTATCTATTTATGGTACAATCTATTGTTCAGTGTGTTTCCCTATGTATCTCTATCTATCTAGATGTATTATCTATGTCAAATTGGTGGTAAGTTATAAACTGTATCTATGCAAAATTTGTAATACACTTTCTTGTACTATTTCTTACAAAATTCTGTAGTTTCAAAATTATATCAATATAAAAAAGGTTTAAAAAGTTAATTGCTCCTTTTTTTTTTAAAGATTTATTTATTTATCTCCCCTCCCCGCCGTTTGCCTGTTCTCTGTTTCCATTTGCTGCGTCTTCTTTGTCCACTTCTGTTGTTGTCAGCAGCATGGGAATCTGTGTTTCTTTTCATTGCGTCATCTTGTTGTGTCAGCTCTCTGTGTGTGCGGTACCATTCCTGGGCAGGCTGCACTTCCTTTCGTGCTGGGCTGCTCTCCTTACGGGGTGCACTCCTTGCACGTGGGGCTCCCCTACGCGGGGGACACCCCTGCATGGCAGGGCACTCCTTGCACGCATCAGCATTGCACATGGGCCGGGTCCACAAGGGTCAAGGGGTTTGAACCGCAGACCTCCTATATGGTAGACAGATGCCCTAACCACTGGGTCAAGTCTGCCGCCGTAATTGTTCCTTAAAACATCCCTAATTCTGAAAGTACGCTGCTCTACACTCACTTTATCAGTCCATAAATCTCGCTCTTTGCTTTGAAATCAGCCTCAATTTCACAATCCACATCAACTCAATCACTAATTCATAGTGATTATCTGTTAACGAATTCCCAAATATGTTTCTTCCTCTGTTACTTAAATTGCTCTATTAATCCATTTTTCAGTCTTTCATTAGTACTTATGGTAAATAATGTTAGATTTTTCATCTTTCATTAGTTGGCCTATTTTTAATAAATCTCTATTTAAAAGCTTGCTAAAGCTAGCATTTTATTATTAAAGTCTATCTTGTCTTCTTCAAATATTAAGTATTATTTGCTCTACAGTAAAATTTAAAATTCTGGTATTTTCTTCAGTCAAGGAGGTCATGCCTGAGTGTGTTGTTCATACGACTATGGTGCTAACAGTTTTACTTTTTTGCCTACCTAACTACTTATTCAGCGTTGAGAAATTAGTAGATGTGTCCATTAATTAAGAAATTCCGACATTTTCCCAGGCTAGAATCTATGGCCCTCCTTCAAGCTTTCATAACGGTTATCACATGGCTATCCCATACTCATGGAACTTCTTCTGGGATGAGATGGCTAATTCACCTTCACGCTTGTGACCTACACAGTCTATTATATCCTTAAAGGTAATTAAACACTTAATGAAGGAAGAGAGTACTGAAAACATTTAAAAATTCTACCAAAATTCCCAAGAAAACATTCATTTCTAAAATAAAACTATTTACATATTTCTACCAAAGAAAAGGAAATATGGCAGCAGGGGTGTTTCAGACTGTAATTCCATAATCAAATCATACTTTAATATTCCAGCAATAAAGATTTTCACATTTCTATTTGAACTAATCTTACCTAGTAATCAGCAAATTGCATTATCACAGTTTGGTCTTCAGCAAGACCAAAATTTAAAAACACATTTATAAATGTATTCCATGCAGAGTCCATTCTTTCTTTAATGAAGTATAATTCATATACCATAAAATTCATCCAACAAACCATTGCTTTCTTTTAAACTCACAAATGATGTGACCACCAACACTACCAAATTCCAGAACATTTGTCACCTATCCTGTCCTCTTTCCCTGAAGAGATTTGAAAAGAATGTACATCCTATAACGTATCACTTAAGTCTATTGAACAATGTCACATCTTGATAATTTGATCTGATAAATAAAAAATAGCTTGTATATCAGGACCTGGTTTGAAGGTCCTGTGAGGGTGGGTGGTGAAACTACAAAAAAACAAGTACTCACTCAAACAGTAAACTTTTTAGGAAAAAATTTAGTAGAACGTCATGGGAAGTTTACTATAAATTAGAGAAAATAATTAACGCGTTTTTCATCTTTCAACATGAAGAAGGAAAGAGAAATTTTGGTAAGCCTTTGGAGATATTGAAAATCATGTTCCACATCTAGGAATCTTTTTTGACTCACATAATAGGTGATGAAAAAGACTGTCACTTTTTAATGTAGTCCAGAACCTTTTAAGCAAGCTCAAGCAAAATGTCTTGCCTGCTGTGTCATATAATCTATCGTATCATATGGTATTAGACAGACATAGAAGTGGTTAGAAAATAGCTCATATGAGAGTAAAAACACAAACTAATTAGTGGATCACAATATATTAGTCTGGCTTCTGGAGTACAGCCATATTTCTGCAAAGGAGAATTATGCACTATTTGAAAAAGAGCTTCCGGCATGCTTCTAGCTCTTGGTACAGGTGAATAGCCTAACTCTGGAACTCAAACTGATAACATAAGAAAAATTGACCCCCAAGATCTGGCATATCTTGCAACCTCTAAGTCATAAATTCTTGTTTAAGATGAAAATGGCATCTTGAGTATGAAGCACAAGCAGTACTGGAGGGCACAGGCAATTTCCAATAGTAGACAGTCCTGATTCCCACGGCACTGATCACTGCTTCACCAGCACTTCTGCTGCATCTCACACTATGGACACATAGAAGATTCATTAAGATGAGATGGTGGGCATGAGGGGGAGAGCAATTTGAAGATTGGTTCATGGAGTGGTTAGCCTGAAAAGTGGTTGAAAGCCTCAAATATATGCTGGCCACACAGAAATGATCTTGGAAAACAGAAAAAAAGCTTCACGTTGAGCAGCACTTTAGGGAGTATAAGTGGGACTCAATCACATGTGAAAAAGTAAGTGGTTCTTGGTTAGAATATACAGTGACTAAGGAGTAAAGGTACATATTTGACTAGTTAAACAAATTGATAGAGAAAATTGGAAGGTCAAGAAAAGGGAGGTCTATGGTAGATGAATATGTGTGGGCCTATGGCAGTGGGAAGGAAATCTGAATGCTTTCTTATTGCGTATTTCAGCCAAGGGTTCTTCTGGATAAAAGTCATGAAAAGGACAAAATGACTTGTAGTCTTGATGTAGCTAGTCTCTATTATCAACCACACCAGTTCTGGCACATAAGCTCAAGAACAGCATAGCCAAGATGGCAAGATTGGAGGTCATGCATGGGTCCCTAGAGTATGGACTCTAACGTAACAAACCTCAAACAGCTCTACCTGCAGACAAATGCAAGACTGATAATAACCAATATAAACACTGAGTGCCTTAAACTACCACCCTTCAAAGTGAAAAGTAGGCAGTCTGGTGGTGACAAGTTGAGTGCATTTGACCTTTTCTATTGCTAAGGTACAATGATTCATTCTAACAGTTAAAGATATATATTCTAGGAGAGATTTGCCTTTTATGCTGACTCAGCTGCATCCTGTGACTTACTGTTCTGAGGATAGAGCAACACAGCATACTTGCACCAATTTAAGACAATTCTTGAGTATCATCTAAGCTTCAGTATATATTGGACGGTCATCTTTAGTCTTAGGTGATAATACAACAAAACTGTTCTGGAAAATAAAAGACCCTAAAAACAAAAAACACCAAACAAACAACAAAAACAACAACAACAAAACTCTTTTGGCCCAGTCCAGCTTCCTTGCCATCTATGAAATTATATTATTTCCAGTTGAATTCTTTAATTAATTTCCTATGCCACTTATCTCCTTCTGAGAGTCTCCTTCTCAGGGAATCCAATCTGTTAAAAGCACAGATAAGTAAAAAAATTCCAAAAACACACCAAACAATATAACTGTATAAGTTGAGAAAAGGAAACCTATCACTATGGAGTGAAGAAAAATCATTACTGGTGGTGTTAGATAAAAATAGGAAAAGAGAAATGGTATTCAGCTCATGATGGTTTTGTTTAGATTTATATTTGATTTAACATATCTCACAGGCCAATGAGAATAGAAGATACAATTAATTACACAGCAAGGGAGGCACATATTTCTGGTCATTGAGATATTAAATAAAGAAAACCTGATGACTTTTCATATATCTTAAATGTCCTTTAGCAAAAGAAAATGCAGGAAAAATAGATGGAAATATTTTTCTAAGCATGTAAAGTAAGTGTGCGATTCTGAAATATTTTTTTCTGTGTACCAAAACATTTGCATACAAATGAATATGCTTCTGATGTTATAACCTAAAAAAGGGAGGAAAACAAACTGTTCAAAATCTAACTTCTTAATCTTTAGTATGTTATATTTAAAAGGATTTTTCTCAATATTTTGTTTAATAAGTGATTAAGAGAAACTAGGTATACTCATTTATAAACTGTTGAAGAGCTAAAGTAACAGGTTGATACATGTTTCTCAATTAATATATGTCTGTGTGTTTGGCGTAACAAATTATGATTTATGACTCTTTAATGTATATTGAGTATCAACCCAAAATATCTAGATGGATAGCTGCTTATGAAATCATTTCCAGATATTTCTAAAAAAATAGAAAAAAAAATCTTAGTTTCCTCAGCTTAGAGCTAAATAAATTAGGCAGGGAGAGCTTTTCAAAGAATATGGGGCATGAAATGAAATTAGGATGTTAAACCATGGATCATAATTATCCTGCACAAAGAGAGAAAATGTTAGGTGGGAATATTGTTATAATGGTAAGTGTAATGAAGTTGACTTAACTAAATTCTATGAGCAGATGTAACTACTGACAAGTTAAAATTTTGAGGGTGAAAACTACCTCATCTATAACTTTGGAAAGCAGCAAAATTTGATGGAAATGAATAGAAAAGAATAGTTAGGAACCAAAATGTTGACCATGTTAAATTATTTTTGATGATTTAAGAATAAGCTTAAAATTAGGTGAAATAGATCTAAACCTCTGAATCACTTGCCTCTCTTCTCTGCTCAGAGGAAATGCTGGAAAGAGCATCTTGACTTTTCATCCTTACTCCTTATTCTTATTCTACCTTAAATCCATTGTGAATACCTTCCGCCACTGACAGTATTCTTCCTAAATTTCCCAATGACTCGACATTGCATCAAATGCTATTGAGTTGAATACATATTATAAAAAAGTAAACTAGAATCCAGAGGAATATATATGAAGGGAAAAGATAGCATATGCATAGTGCTTTCCTAGAATTAATCACTCAATGTCATGAGTAAAGGTAACTTTGCAATTCCCCACAATATGACAAATGTTAAGAAAGGGATATGTTTGTGATCATTTTTTCACATCAAGAGAATTTGGTATGATTCAGGGGCAAAGTAGAACGTGGACCTAAGGAGGAGGAGTCAAAACATAATAAACCACACAAACAGAAACTGTGGCAACAACCTGCAAACTTACATAGGCAAGGCAAAGTCTCCTAACTCTCATCAGCCTCCTGTCTCACATAAGCAAGTTAGGAGGCCGCAAGTTAGAAGCACACACACTCAGGTCTGCATTATCAAAAGGCAGCCAGCAACATTATTACATGGAGGGAGTAAAGAAGAGAGAGGAGGGGCTCCAGCACCCCCTCCCACTTTCTGGTTACCTCCAGTCTAGTGGACAGTGACTGATATCTATCACCACTGGCCAAGATACTGTGCATAGCTTGAATTCTTTCTTGAATTGAAGCCAAGAACCTGGACACCAATGACCAACTGTGATTACAATCCCTTGCATGTAGGAGACATTAAACAACTGCTTTAGAAGGAAAAAAGGAATGACAGAGAAAGGGAGAAAGAAATAGAGGAATGGAGGAAATTCAAGTCAAAATTACAACAACTGGGAAAGAACTCAACATACTAGGACTCAGAAATGTCCACTGGGATTGGTCACTCTCAGAATATTACTAACTCCTTTGAAATAATTTCAAGAAAGTAGAAGTTGAAGATGGAGATTGCAGGAGACTAAAAGGCAAATACTGTATGTCATAAAAGGGTATTTATGGACATAGAATGTCTTCCAGAAAACCAAAGTGATAGAAAAGGTAATAAGGATATTTATTGGACGAGACTTGAATTCGCATAGGAACCACTGTGTGTTTAATGGACTTTAGATTTTTTGCAAACAAGGAAAACAAGAAAGGAAATCATCTTATTAAGGAAAACTCATGTGCACGAATTTCTCTACATTTATCCTGTGGGGAAGGATAAAAGGAGAAAGTCAGGTAATTTCTGCAAGTGTAGAAATCATTCCAGAGAGATTAGTTCTACTGAGTAGACCTGAAGGGCTGACTTAATCTGCTGAGTCCCAAGAGGTCTTGGGTAAAGACCGGAAAATTCCCCATAATCCCTCCTACTTTTCTACAAAATCATCATGAAACATTAAAACGGATGCTAGCAGCCTTGTTCTCCAATGAACTAAATAAATTTCTAGTAGGTCTCAGAATGCAGAGACCTTGCTATGAGTTCTGATGATGAGCACTCAAACAGGATTGAGAGACCAGTGGAAGACAGGAATATATGGATTGCAGAGTGTGGAGGGAATTCCCAGAGGATGTCCAGAATACAGTTTTGACATATGGTCCCACCATCAAATCGCTTTGTATTTAAGGCATTTCCTGGATACTGTTACAGTGACTGCAGATAGAAAGAGAAGCCATTGTGGAATACAAAGAGTGTGTGATGAGCCTGGAACCCCAGTAATAGAACTGAGTGATTGAGTGGAATGTATATGAAGAATGGACCATACACTTCATGAAAGTGGTAAGAGAATAAACAGCTCTAAACAATCATTAAGGAGGTTGATTCATTTGGCCAAAGGGTATGCCAATAATTTTATTGCCATTTCCCCACTAACTCTCACTCATACCGCTAAGCAGGTACTTAGTTGCTAATGGACTTGCCCACCTGCCACCCCACTACCTCTACATTCAGGTGAGTTTCATATCTCAGCACCTTACTTTGGAATATGTCAGCACTGTGATAACACTGGAAACATGCCTCTTGCAATTCCTACTAACTCTGGGAAAGTAACACTTTGCTCCTATAAGAAAGAGTCAATACTCTATAAATGGGGAGTCAAGGGGGTCATGGAAATCAGAATACTTAGTTCCTGACTATCCTGAATCCAAGCTGGTGGATAAATCTTTTCACACATTAAAGAGCCTCTATGACTTCATTCTTTCATTTGAAAATTACTGGCATGAACCTTGGCTGTTTCGTTTATTACTGGTATATTGCAGATGAATAGGTTTTTAGTTGCTGTAGGAACTTATGGACATAATTTGAAAGCAAAAATTTTGGAGAGTCAAAAAAAAAAAAAAAAAAAAGGAATGAAATAACCAAACTGTATTCTTCACAGTGTCTGAAAAATTTCTCTAATGTATGGTTTGATAATTTCTTGGCTCAGTTATGTAATATTAAAAACTGATTTTTTTGTTTCAGAAAATTCCTAGAGAAGACATAAGCAGCCAGATTCTTGAAAATTCAGTCATCAGTAAAATTGAAAAGTGATTCCATTTTCTTCAATTTTTCTATATCCCTTTTCTGAATCATATAAAAATCCATATTTTGTCATATGTCTAGTTCTATATTCTATTCCTTTTAGTATACTTTCCCTTTTACCTGTATGTTTTCTCGAAATTGTTTCTCTTTATGCTCATATTGTGATTCTCCTTCTAGAGTATCTGTATTTCTTTAAAACTAATGAGCCTAATTTGGCCAAAACCTAGCCTATTGGTAACACTGAAGTTGAACCCGAGAAACAGGTACTTATTCTGGCTTTGTTATTCATTTCCCCATGTTTTCCATACCATGAATTTCTCAGCAAGAAGTTTTCCACCCCTTGTATAGCTGCCAGCCATTCTCTGACAAGGTAGAGGTTGTTTTCCTGTATTATGATGCAATGTGAATTACATAATTCAGTGGCTAATTCTTGCCATTTTAAGCAGACACCTAGTTTTAAGGATGCCAGTTGTTAAAATATTGGCAAAATAAAAATACAACTTTTTCAGCTATTTGTACAAGAGCAGGGAACTTTGGTGTAGATTCATCAAAATATATGAATTTTAGTTATTTTTTTCCAAAACCTCTTCTATTCCATAATTTTAACAGTGTATTCAGACCTACATAGATACAGATGATATAAATACATATAGATACATTAATATCTTAAGTTCTTGGGTATTAACTGGTTAAAGTTTGGAAGTTTGCCTGTCCAAAGAGACAGTTGCGGTGTTAAAGACAATTTGAAATAATTGATTACAACACGAGTATTTGGAATGTGAGTGGGCTATGGCAAGACACATCAAACTTCATTAAAAATGCAATTTCAAAGCAAAATAATGAACTCAAATATTTTTTCAACAGGTTTGTAAAGGAATTATTCAGGAAAGAAACTTGTTGCCTTACCCAGATGATTTTGCTGGTTCTAAAGGCAGTCTACCTGCCATGCACATAATAAGTTATTATGACAAAGGAATTGTGGAAGCCTCCTGGGAAAGCAAAGATGTGTCTCTATGCATCTGCATATTTCCACCAATAATATGAGTAAGATAAAAAAATAATAATGAGTAAGATACATGATATCTTAAAATTGTATGAAATCAGACAGAATCAATATGCTGAGATTTGATAAAAATAGGAAGCAGAATTGAAACATCAGTGCTGATGGAAAATTGTATATTGTTGAAATAGGAGGACCAAAAGAAGTATGACTATTTCCAACATTACAGTCTTCATGCCTTCTGTGTTGACACTAATAGGGATCCCAGGCCTAGAGTCTTTGCAGTGCTGGATTGGGATACCGTTCTGTGCCATGTACCTCATTGCTATGGTTGGAAATTCCTTGCTCCTGTTCGTTATCAAATCTGAGCGCAGCCTCCATGAGCCAATGTATATTTTCTTAGGCATGCTTGGAGCAACAGATATTGCCCTTGGTAGCAGCATATTGCCCAAGATGCTCGGAATCTTCTGGTTCCATATGACAGAGATCTATTTTGAGTCCTGCCTGCTTCAAATGTGGCTTATTCACACATTTCAATGCATAGAGTCGGGCATCCTGCTTGCCATGGCTCTGGACCGATATGTTGCCATCTGTTATCCTCTACAACACACCACCATCTTCACACACCAGCTGGTCACTTTAATAGGAGCTGTGGTTGCACTCAGGGCTGCAGTTCTTGTAGCTCCATGCCTTGTGCTGATAAAGTGTCGGCTTCAATTTTATCATACCACAGTCATCTCTCACTCCTATTGTGAGCATATGGCCATTGTGAAACTAGCTGCAGAAAATGTCCAGATCAACAAGATCTATGGTTTGTTTGTGGCCTTCACTGTAGCAGGTTTTGACCTCACACTCATCATCTTGTCTTATATCCAAATATTTATCACAGTTTTTCGTTTGCCTCAGAAGGAAGCTAGGTTTAAGGCATTCAATACCTGCATACCTCACATCTGTGTCTTTTTGCAACTTTACCTCCTAGCCTTTTTCTCATTCTTTACACATAGGTTTGGTTCCCATATTCCACCTTATATCCATATCCTCTTTTCCAGCATTTACTTGCTTTTTCCTCCATTTCTCAATCCACTTGTATACGGTATAAAGACCAAGCAGATCCGCATTCACATGGTCAAAGTATTCAGCACTTAAAATTAACCTTGAGTAATACCCTCATGTCTACTTTGTGACCAGTATCCATTTTTCAAAATAAAGCATACATTTTATTTGAGGTGCTTGAAAGTTCCATTCAAATGTTCTTCAAATTTCCCAGGATAGTAGCTTGTTTATAGATCAACATATTTTGTGAATGCCTCCCTCAATTTGGTCTTGAATCGTATCTGGCTAATGAGAGTGAGAAATGTAAGGATGCTAAGTAGTGAATGTATCTCTCCCCTGGTCCCCCTGCCCCCCCCTTTTTTTTTTATTTTTCAAGTCCCTGATTGAATGTTTTTCTCTAGAAATAGTCTCAATAAAGATTCATGAATTATATCTATCTCACATTGAAGTTTAATACAATCAAGTTTTATTTCTCTGGAGTGTCCTGTTACTGAAAAAAACAGGAGTTTTGCTTCTGGGAAGAGGATATTAAATATGTTCTTATTTTTAAAAATCCTTGGAGGGCTGATGAATCAATAACATCCAAATATTTAAATAGACTTTCAGTCATTCTGGAAGTTACAGGAACAAAGACCTGACAACTCAGGTGTTCAATTTTCACATCAATATTTTCCCCAACCTACACCATTGTCTATCCTATTAACTCAAAATTGTTTTCGAGATCTTACACTATTATAAACATTATTCTAAAGAATAGTAATACAGTAGTAAATTCATCACAGTTTTTCCATTTCACTGGCTCTTGGCCCCAAATTCCTGCAAGAGAAAAAGGCTGAGATACAGAGTAGGGGTATGCATGAGATATGATGTGGAAAAAGAGAATTAACTACTGGAACATAACTGAGAGAAGTCAGGACAAGTGTTTTCCTTTGTTTGCTTTGTTTTTCAGTTAAGTATTCTGCTCTTGAAGAATTTATGTGTACCTCAGGCACTAAAGACACACAGGCAGAGATAAAAAATTGAGGAGATTTAACTAGAAACTGTGGGTTAAGAGAACTATACTGTTTTGGATTTTGCATTTGGCAATATGATTTGAATGAACAGTTATCTGTGAAAACTATAAAGTATTGATTAGTTTATTATGAAATCTTTAATCTGTAGTACGATAAATCTCTCTGTGCGAAAGGCACCTGTGAGTGTGTGTCTCTACTGGGGCATGTATCAGCATAATCTTTCAGTAGATAGAAACAACACGCTTTTACGTGAATCAAGCCTATTTTATCATCAATGTTAGGGAGTAGTTAGTCTAAAATTAATGACCTCACAAATTAAGAAATGGGTTGTTCCTGAAGACTTCGTTTCAGCTCAGATATTATCTTTTTAAAAAGTAGGAAGTGTGGGGAGTGGGACATATGGGAGTCCCTTATATTTTCTTTTGTAACATTTTGTGTAATCTAAGTTTCGTTAAAAAAAATAAAGGAAAAATAAATGTTCCCTTATGTGCATATGTCCATATTTTGTTTTACCGTATTTACCACATGTGAAAGAAATATTGGACTTCATTTCATGTAGCTTGTGGATAAACTTACTGGTTCTGTTGACTGAATCTCATCATTTACCTGTGTCAGGATGAATATTTTACAGATCTTGAGGTTATCATGGGTCATCTTTGAAATCTTTTTAAGTACCAATATTTAGGAGAGATGGTTAGAGAATTTGATTAACAAATGATGTTGCTTTACTTAAATAACACAAATTATTTAGGAAAGACATTAAATAGTATGAGAAGAAAATTCTTATAGTTCTAGGTTAGGGGTCAGATATTTGTTTTACTTCAAAAAAATAATGAATGATTTAGTCTTTTCTGGTCACAGTGAAATTTGAGAGTATCATGTAGGTATTCATATAGGAAAGAGAAAACAAATTTCCAAGGAATGTTTACTGCTATAATACAAAATATAATAAAAATAATTCATTACAGTACATATGGAATACAGATCTAATGAGAAATTGAAGTTTTTGCTTGATTGATTGATTTTTTTTTTTTTTTTGATAAGTGGGGCTCAAAGTTAGATGAGCAAATTGATTACAAACTACTATCTGTAAAATCATTCATAGAGAGAGGGCCATAAGTAACCAACAGGATAATTTGTCTGGCCTGCTACAGTGTTGATTTTATTTGGTGAAGTTTTAAAATATTTCTAACAATTTATAATTATAGTAGTCCCTGAAAATATGTGGGTTTGAGAACACATGATGGGACAGAATGTGAACTGAGAAAATATTTGACCATCTTCAATTATAAACATGAAAAGTCTAGTTGTCAGTTCAGATTTTTCAAACACTGCAATCTTAAAATTTTCTGAACACATTCCAAACAGAAGAATACACATGGAATATTGAAAAAATAGTTCATTGAAATGACAAGCAGCAAGAATATTCATACTCTTACATAATTGGACCTGGACAATTATGAGATGTATTCCTGAAATACAATTTCTTGGAAAAAGAAAATATACTTTGTAAGGAATTCTTATTAATGAATTTAGAAATTTAAAACTTAACCCCTATAGATTTTGCCCTAGTTTCAACAATGACTAAAATAAATTGTTTGCTTGAATTCTTAACAACAATGGTTATTTTTTTTTAAATTGATTTTGTAAAAATATTACATTAAAAATATATATATATGAGGACACCTTCAACCCCACCACCCCCACCCCACCACTCCCCGCCAAGCAACACTCACTCCCATCATCATGACAAATCCATTGCATTTGGTAAGTACATCTCTGGACATCTCTGCACCTCATGGTCAATGATCCACATCATGGCCCATACTCTCCCCCATTCCATCCAGTGGGCCCTGTGAGGATTTACAATGTGCGGTGATTGCCCCTGAAGCACCATCCAGGGCAGCTCCAAGTCCCAAAGACGCCTCCACATCTCGTCTCGTCCTGCCATTCCCCATACCCATTAGCCACCATGTCCACTTTTCCCACTCCAATGCCACCTTTTCTCTGTGGACATTGGATTGGTTGTGTCCATTGCACCTCTATGTCAAGAGGAGGCTCAGATTCCTCATGGATACTGGATGCAATCCTCTCGCTTTCAGTTTTAGGCACTCTAGGCTCCATGTTGTGGTGGTTGTCCTTCTTCAACTCCATCTTAGCTGAGTGAGGTGAGTCCAATAAATCAGATTGTAGGTGCTGGAGTCTGTTGAGGCTCAGGGCCTGGCTATCACATTGTCAGTCCAGAGATTCAGATCCCCTAAATATATCTTAAACCCCAACACCAACTACAACTCCAGCACAGTAGCATGAAAGTCTTATGAAGAGAGATCCCATCTGAGTCCAGATTCATCACGCATAAACACCAGCTCCAAAGAAGGGCCATCTGATATGGCAGTTAACCCCATCTGCCATGACCATAGCACCCATGGGCCTCTTTAGCCCTCAAAGGAACCAATACCTGGGGGTTGTATCTACTTTATCTGTCTCTTAGACTCTGCTCAGTTGTGCCTAAGGGCAAACCTTCTGACAGCCTCCAGACTCTTTTTTAGAGACTCGTAGCCATATAAACTCATTTCTCCTTTCCATTTCCCCCTTAGATTAGGTCAAACAGCATTTTAAAGTCATGTTATTTTATGTAGACAGGGATATTCTGCTGATCCACATTGAACCTTCCATTCAAGGTCATTCTCCAGTTGCATCATCAGTTGGTAGTTGATAGTGATCCCTCGGTGCCAGGGAGGCTCATCCCCGGGTGTCATGTCCCACGCTGGGGGGAAGGCATTGCATTTACATGCTGAGTTTGGCTTCGAGACTGGCCACATTTGAGTAACATGAAGGCTGTCAGGAGGAAATTCCCAGGCACAATGCTGCTCTAGGCCTTGTTCTTATTTCAGGCATATCAGCTCACAAGCATAGTCATTAGCATCAGGGGCTCACTGTAGGACCCTCATTCCTTCCCTGTCCTTGCCGCTGCACCTGGAAGACTGTCGCTGCTCCCCTAGGGACCATGACAGAGCACCACCAGCCAGGAACCCAGTACCCCCCCAGCTGTAGTTTTTAATTGTTGCCACTATGAGTATGTCCAAACATTACCATGCACCCTGGACATATGTCCTGTATAGCTCCCTGTCAGCCATATATCACCTGTCAATACTATCCTATACCAGTATTCCTCCATTGCCATTGTTGAACCACTCTGTGATTCAGAACTTCCTGATAATTGAAGTCCAATATAATGTCAGGATCCCTTACTAGCAAAATGGCATATAGCGATGTGTTTAAAGGTTAGATATAGAATACGTGTACCAACAATGGTCATTATCAAACATTTTAGCCTTTGACATCTGATACATAAAAAGTGGTTTTCCTTATAATGTGCATTTAGGAAAACATGAAATATTTTTCTGTCATGATATTTGTATTTGTATAGATTTCTGTGAAATTCATTTGTGTTGTTTTTGCACAATACAGTCTAATTTGTGTCAAGGATTTTATTCTTCAGAATTCCCAAAAGACCTTTCAATAGGGAATGCCCCTATTTCTTTTTCAGTTTTATTTTTTAATTTTTATTATTTTTTATTTTTTCTCTCTATTTGAAAAAAAATGTTACATCCAACAAATATAAGAGGTCCCCATATATCCCCCACCCCCCTCAACCCACTCCTCCCACATCCTCAACCTCTTTCACCATTGTGGCACATTCATTGTGTTTGGTGAATACATTTTGGAACACTGCTGCTCCACATGAATAATGGTTTACATTGTAGTTTACTCTCTCCCCTAATACACCCAGTGGACCATGGCAAGACATACAATGTTCAGCATCTGTCCCTGCAGTACCACACAGGACTACTCCAAGTCCTGAAAATGTCCTCACATCATATCTCTTCTTCTCTCTCCTTGCCCTCAGAAGCTACCCTGGCCAATTTCTCCACATCAATGCTACAATTTCTTCCATTACTAATCACAATAGTTCCAGAGTAGAATATCAGTAAGTCCACTCTAATCCATACTCTATTCCTCCATCCTGTGGAACCCACAAGTGGTGGTGTCCACTCCACCTCTAGATCGAGAGGGGGCGTAGATGCCACATGGATGATGGATGCAATTCTCCTGCTTGCTGCTGTAGGCACTCTTGTTTCCCTGGTGTGGTGGTTGACCTTCTTCATCTCCTTGTAAGCTGGCCAGGGTAAGTCCAGTAAACCAGTGGGTAGGAGTTGCAAGTCTGCTGAGGCTCAGGGCCTGGCTATCACATGGACAGACCAGAGATTCAGGTCTCCTGAGTGTACACCAACCTTGGCACCAACCAGAGGTTCAATAAAAGTGACAGAAGAGGCATGTCTGGAAAGGTCACATCTGAGTCCAACTCCATCACACTCAGGAACACAAACTCCAAAGTAGGGCCAACTGACATGGCACTGAACTCGAGAGTCATCTACCATGACCACAGAACCTGTGGGTCTCTGAAGCCCTCAAGAGAACCAGTACCTGGGGTTGTACAAGAGTGATTTGAGACCAACAATGGGGTTTTATTGCTAGTGATCATTGACCCATCTGGGCAAGAGTTGATTCTTATCACTCTTGGGATTGGCTTTGATTTAGAAAGCCATAATATATTAATCCTATGATGTTGTATGGGCCTTTCTTCTAAATATTCAATTAGGACAAAACCTTGAGACATTTGATTTATCTCTCCATTTCTTTTTCTTGGGAGAATTGCTGTGCTGCTACTACTAGCAAAGTCTCCTCTTCCTTATGGGAATCTTTCCAATACCAGTAATATCCTCACTTGATGATTAATTGGCTTCATTTTGAGATTCAGTTATCAAGTGTGTTAACTTTCCTACTAAACTGTATCCTTATATTTAAACTGTATTAAAATTTCAGGTGGGGGAAGTGGCTGTGGCTCATTTGATCGGGCTCCATCTACCACATGGGAGGCCCTGGGTTCATATCCCAGGGCCTCCTTGGGAAGGCAAGCTGGCCCGTACCTTATGGATAGCTGACAGCCCGCACCTCACAGAGAGCTGATGACCCGCACCCTGCAGAGAGGTGGTGCAGAAGATGATGGAACAAAGGGAGACAAGCAGACACAGAAGAACACCCAGTGAAGGGACACAGAGAGCAGAGAGCAAAGAAACTGCAAAGGAAGGTGGGAGAATAAATAAATGAATGAATCCTAAAAAAAATCAGGTGGGCTCCAGATGTGACTCATTGGTTGAGCTCCCACCTCCCACATGGGAGAGCCCCAGGTTCAGTTCCCAGTGCCTCCAGAAACAAACGAAAATGAACAAAAAGCAAAACAAATGATAAACCTAAATCAGGGAAGCCACTGTAGTTAACCACTGGCTTCCCACATAGGAGGTCCCAAGGTCAATCTCTGACACACTGTACTTAAAAAGAGGTATCATCTCCTACATCTGCCATTTTTGTGTATAATATTTAATTCTTTTCAGAACCCAAGGCAGAAAACCACCAATTACTATTCAGGTCCTTACATCCTCTATCCATCAAAGTCTAGAAGACCCTAAAGAAGGAGTATTAGAACAAAATTATTAGAGGAATTCATTCATACACTATCACCGAAATTATCATCTGTTAATGGTTTGAAAAGAAGTTTTGTAAAGAAGTAATCAAAATGAAATGAAAAGTAGGATGAGGCACTGATAAAAAGCCTATTTTCCATAGTCTAAGATTCTGTCATTTACATGATGACTCTCCAAAGAATAGAAGACTGGAGCAGAGAAAACAACTGTCCTGATCTTGTGTGTAAGGCTGAGGCTACCATACACAGTACCTGTTGCAAAAACTTAATCTGTGGTCGACACTTTTTTTTTTAATGAGAGATTCTAAAGAATACATAAATAAAGTTAATACCATGAATTGACAAGAGAATATATCAAGATTATAAGCTAAAAGGTCACTGGAAACAAGTAATTGGGAAATAAAATAAAAGTGATTTTTCCATTGAGTGTAAAAATATTAGACAGGAAATATTTATGTGTCCAATAAAATGATAAAAAATGCAATGATTCTATACTCAATAATAAAATATCACTTCTTTTAAAATAATTTATAAATTCAAACAGTCCCAAATATAATCCAAACACAATTTTCAAGGGAATTAAGAAGCTAATTCTACAATTTACATGGTTAGTCAAAGGACATATAGCCAAAGGCCATTTTCAAATAAATGATACATTTCAGTACTTACATGATCTAACATCAAGACTAATATTGACCTATAAAAATCAAGATTGTGTGTTATCAGTATAAGGATTAACAAAGAGATTAATAAAGAAGACCAGAAAGCTTACAAATAAACCCACATACATATGATCAATTGAATTTTTACAAAGGAGTCAAAGGATTTCAATAAAAAATGGAAAGTTTTTCAATAAATATTACCGTAACAATTGGTTATTCATGTAGAAGCAAAGAACCTACTTCTATTCTCATACTAGATATTTACTGAAGTCAGACTGTAGACCTAAAAGTAAACCTAAAAAAAGTTTCTGGGAAGAAAAGAACACAATATTTTTTGAATTGAGGATAGACAAAAATTTCCTGGTCAGGACACAGAAGCAATAAGACATCATCTTACTGATAATTTGGACTTCAATAAATGTATATAGTTTAGAAAATGAATAAGCAAGTATGCCACAGACTGGGAGATCATGTACAATAATAAACTTAAGTGCATAAAGACTTGAATCTAAATTATATAAATATATCTAACAACTCCATAATAAAAAGACAAAAATACAACTAAAATGGGTAGAAATTTTTATCAGATGTTTCTTAAAGAAAAAAACCATGGTGACACCTAAAATATGGATAAATACAAAAACAGCCTTTTGGTGAGTAATAAAAAATGAACAATTCTTACATTATGATTCAATTTTATGATGTAGGAGCAGTGGAAAAAAAATAAAAGACTGGTTTTTCTGTGGGGAAGCTGATAGCAGGCAGTGACTGGATAGGCCATGAGGAGAAAACTTAGTGGAGTGATAGAAAAACTGTATACCTTGATAGAACTGTGAGTGACACAGTGATATTCATTTTTCAAAAGACGTTAAAGGAATACCCTTAAAATGTATACCTTTCACTATAAGTAAATGTTTATACAAAAGCAAACACAGAAGTATAACAAATAATGAAAAAAAAACAATTAAACAAATACTGAATATCAGTTCTTATTTTGTTTTTCATAGTATTAATATTAATTAGTAATCTGGAGACTGCTTTGTATTCTGGTCTTCAGTAAATGAGAAAAACAGGTCTATCCAAATTTATATTGTAGAAGGTCTAAAGTGTCAGGTGGATAAATGTTTGTTACTATATATATACAAATTAATTATTATATATTGTTAATATATATTTTTATATAAATGCTTATTAATTTATTTTATATACAAATAAATTATGTATATTTATATATACAAATAAATTATATATATTTATATATACAAATAAATTATATATTTATATATAGATAAATTTTGGAGGAACTTGTGAGGATTTATCACTCTAATAGTATTTAGTAGCCTAACCAAAAAATTACATAGATGGATAGACAATAAACTATGCATGAAACCGTTTCTAAAAATTACTAAAAAAGTAGAAAAATATTACTAAAAAGTGGAAAAATAACTCATCCTAGAATTAAATAAGTGGTCAGGAGAGTTTTTCAAAGAATATTAAGCATGGAGAGGACTTTTAGGAAGATGGCATTGATTTAGGTAGGCAGGACTCAATTCTTCCACAAGAACAATGGAGGAAGGGCAAAAAGACTTTCGAGGGAACTGCTTAGGGGATCTGCAGACCAACAGAGTGTTGGCGATTCTCCAGGAGGGTGAGGGACAGAGAGATGAAGAAGCTGTAATAAAAAACCATGTTACTACTCCCACAGATGAGTACTGTACTGCTCCTATTCCTCACCGGCAGGGTGAACAGCTTAGATAAAACCCATGCGCACTGTCGCTGCACGGGAGGAGAATGAACACCTTTATCCCTGGGAAGAGGATGGTGTGGTGAAGGGGGGAGAGTGGCTTCTCTTTGGTAAATTTGGCTAGAAGAGCCCACTCTGAATCTCAGCTCTGGGGAGACCAGAATCATGGGCAAGAGGAGGTGGAAAAGACATCTCCGTGTAAGGACTCCCTGACAAGCACAATGTGCTGACCAACCAGGACACTGCAAGGAGAATCAAATTTCTTGCAGTATCTCATGTTCAAGACATTTTAGATCAGCTTTAACCCATTTAGTGAATTCCTGGCCCTATTTTGACAACTTAACCTAGACAATTTTAAAGAATTAGTTGAACAAGTTGAACAAAAACTAGAAGTGTTGTGAAACAAAAATAAAAGAAGTGCTGTGAAACAAAAGCACTAGCCAAGGGAGAGAAATTAATCATCAAAGTAAATCCAGCAACATGTTCAGATGCCTAGACATTAGCAAAAAATTACAAAACATGCTAAGAAATAGTAAGAGATCGTCCAGTCAAAGAACAAACCAAAAATCGTGATGACACATAAAATTTAAGACAAGTAATAACTGATAATCACAGAAATGTCCTAAAGCTATTCAAGTAGTTAAAGGACAACATGACTAAAAAAATAAAGGATATTAAGAAGATACAGTACAAGAATAAAGAACAAAGTGAAAGCTTGTAAAGAAATGTAACAGAGTTTATGAGAGTGAAAAACACAATGGATGTGATTAAAATGGGAGATACATGAGAGAAAGTTCATCTGGGCATACATATAAGGTATATAACTATGTTCAAACATTCATGAGGCATTGCCACAGGGGGTAGAGATACACACAACAACTGAAATAATATGGAGCTCTGCCATATTTTCTAATGAAGTAGCAACAATCCCCTAAGTACAGGGGCAATGACCAGTGAAGAAGGATGGTCCATTGATGGGCCCTTTATATTAAAGACTATGCTTACGAGACCATTGTTTTTGAAATTGCAACTTAGCCTACAGTTGTAGGGTGCCTAAGAGTTACTCCTGAGAATCTCAATGTTGCTCAAATGTATCCTCTCTCTAAGCCAAACTCAGCATATAAATGCTTTACATTCTCCCCAGCATGGGACATGACTCCTGGGGATGAGCCTCCCTGGCACCAAGGTATTTCTATCAAGCACCAACTGGCAATACAACTGGAAAATTACCTTGAAAAAAATGGGGAAATGGTAAAGACAAATGAGTTATATGGCTCAGAGACTTCAAACTGAATGAGGAGGTCATCAGAGAGGTAATGCTCATGCACATCTCAGCAGAATCTCAAAGTAGATACTATCCCAAATAGTGGTGTTCCTGAGGGCTATGGAGAGAGCCAGTTCTTTTGGTCATGGAAGATGTTATCTCCAGAGTGTGGTGCCTTGACAGTGGGTCCTAGTTTGGAGTTTGTGCTCCTAAGTGTGGCAGAGCTGGACTCAGATATGACTTCTTTACACATGCTTCTTCTGTCCCTTTTATTGAGCCTATAGTTGGCACTAGAGTTGGTAGGTGTATGTCCAAGAGACTTGAACCTCTAGGCTGTCCATGTGCCAGCTGGGCCCTGAGCTTCAGCAGAGTTTCACCACCTACTGTCCAGTTCATTGGACTTACCCAGGCCAACTAACAAGGAGGTGAGGATGGGTAACCATCACACCAAGGAACTGAGAGAGTCTACAACTACAGGCAAGAGAGTCCCATACAGCAGCCACATGGGATCAAAGTCCCTTATCAATTAAAAGTTGAGTGGATATCACCATCCGAGAATCCTCAGGAGTGGGGAATAAAATATGGAGTAGAGTGGACTTTCTGGTATTCTACTATAGATTTATTGTGATTGTAGCAATGGAAGAAATTATATATTTGATATGGAGGCAGTGCTCACTGGCATTGCTTAAGGCAGGGAGAGGGAAAAATAGGTGTAATATGGGGGCATTTTGGGAGATTGGAATTGTCCTGAATGACATTGCAATGACAGATACAGGCCATTATATATTCTGCCTTAACCTACAGAATGGAATGGGAGAGTGTGTAAACTTCAATGTAAACTATAATCCATACTGTATGGCAAAGCTCCGAAATGTGTTCATCAATTGCAATGAATGTACCACCCTAATGAAAGAAGTTGTTAACATGGGAAAATTGGGAGGTGTGGGGAGTGGGGCACATGGCAATTCCCTTTACTTTTTATGTAACATTTTATGTAACCTATGTATCTTTTAAAAATGAAAAATAAAAAATATACTTAAAAATACATTAGAAGCCTATAACAGCAGATTGGAATTGATGGGAGATATGATTAGTGAATTGGATGGCCAAGCATTTGAACTTGAAAAGTCAGGAGAACAGAAAGAAACAGGAATGGATTTAAAAAAAATAGGACAATTTCACAGGGAATTAAATGACAATGTGAAACACAGAAACATACACAATATCAGTGACACAGAAGGAGAAGAAAATGAAAAAGGGAAAAAGGGGCAGAAAGAATATTTGAGGAAATAATGACAGAAAACTTTCCAACTTTTATGAAAACAATATATGAGAAAGACAACACAACCAAAAGAGCAGAAATCTGAATAGGCCTACTCTGAGACAGTTCAGTTTAGAATAACAAATTCCAAAGATAAAGAGAGGATTCTGAGCGCAACAAGAGAAAAGTAATGGATCACATTCAAGAGCCAACCTCTCATCAGAAACCATGGAGGCAAGATGAAAGTGGTATGAATCATTAAGGTACTGAAAGATTAAAACTGAAAACCAAGAATTCTTTATCTGGCAAAATTGTCCATCAAAAATAGAGTGTGTTTAAAGTCTTCACAGGTAAACAAAGACTGAGAGATTATGTTACCAAATGACCAGATTAAAAGAGATGTTTAAGGGAGTGCTACAGCCTGAAAGGAAAATACAACATCATGAAAGTTGGAGAAGAAAGCAGAAATGAAGATTATTAATAAAGATAACCTAAATGGTAAAAAGACAAACAATAGTAAAATATGACAATGGACAGCCAAAGGATAAAATGGATGAAGAAATGCCTTTACAGTAAAAAGAAATGTTAATGAATTGAATTCCTCAATCAAAAGACAAAGACTCATATAGATAAAACATATAAGTCATCTATCTGATACCTACAATTTACTCACCCCAGATGTAAAGATACAACAAGATTGAAACTGAAAAAAGATATTCCATACAAATAGTAATCAAAAAGAATCTGGATTTTGACACAATTTTTGAATAAAGTAGATTTTAAAAACAAAACTGTTATAAGGGATGAATAATGTCATTATATTTTAATGAACCAATAAAAAATAATTGTAGTAAATATTTATGCATCTAACCCGGAGGCTGCAAGATATATGATGCACAAACTGGCAAAACTGAAGGGAGAAACAGATGCATCTAAAATAATATTTTGGACTTCAATACACCACTCTCAGCATTGATGAGGAAATCTGGGCAGAGGGTAAATAAACAAAGAGCTTAAATAATTTGTGGGAACTAACAAACTTTATAAAGCATTGCACTCTAAATCAGCAGGATATACATTCTTTTCAGGTGTTCATTGATCCTTCTTCATGGTAGGCCATATGTTATGTCATGAGACAGGTTTCAATAAATGTAAAAAGATTTAAATTACAGAAACCCTTTCCCTGATCATAATGGAATGAAGCCGGAAATGAAAAATGGATAGAGAAATGGAAATTCACACATATATGAAGCTATAATAACACACTCTTAAAATATCAGTGGGTCAAAGAAGAAAATGCAAAAGAAATCAGCAAATATATTGATTTAAATGAAAATGAAAATCAAAACCTATGGGATACAGCAAAGATAGTACAGAGAAGGACAGTTATAGCCCTTAATGCTTACATTTAAAAAGAAGAAAGAGCTAAAATTAAAGACTAATTGTGCACCCGAAGGTACTAGAAAAAGAAGAGCAAAGTAATCCTAAACAAAGCCGAAGGAAAGAGATAATAAAGATTAGAGTAGAAATAAATGAAATTGAGAACAAAATATAATAGCAAAAATCAATAAAAACAAAAGTTGGTTCTTTGCGAAGGTCAACAAAATCGACAAGCCCTTAGCTACACTGAAAAAGAAAAAAAGTGAAAAAATGCAAATAAATAAAATAAAAAATGAGAGGGGAGACATTACCAATGACCTGGCAGAAATACAGATAAAAATAGAATGCTTTGAACAACTGTACACCACATAATTAGACTATGCAGATGAAACAGGGAAATTCCTAGAAACACACAAACAACCTACACTGGCTCTAGAAAAAATAGGCCTCAACAAACAAATCACAAGTAAGAAATTGAAAAAGTCATTACAAAACCTCGCAAAGATGAGACCCAGGACCAGATGGCTTCACTGATGAATTTTACCAATCATTCAAAGATGATCTAATATCAATTTTTCTTAAGCTCTTCCAGAAAATTGAACAGAAAGCAATACTACCAAGTTCTCTATGAAGCCAGCATTACTCTAATATTAAAAAAAATTAAAAAAATATAATGAAAAAAGAAAATTACAAACTCTATCTCTAATGGATATAAATGCAAAAATCCTCAATAAAATATTTACAAACCAAATCCAAAAGAACTTTAAAATTATACTCTGTGATCCAGTGGGTTTTATCCCAGGTATGTATGAGTGGTTCAACAAAAGAAAATCAATTAGTGTAATAAACAACATTGATAAATTGAAGAAGAAAAATTATGATTCTCCAGGTGGACATAGAAAAGGCATTTGACAAAATATAACATACTTTCTTGGTAAATACACTCCAAAAGATAAGAGTAGAAGAAAGCTTTCTCAATATGGTAAATTGCATGTATGAAAAACCCACAAGTAGCATTACACTCAATGGTGAAAACCTGAAAACTTACCCACTGATATTGCGAACAAGACAAGGGTAACCTATTAAATATTGTGCTAGAAGTTCTACCTAGAGTGATTAGGTAGCAAGAGAAAGAAAAGAAGTAAAACTTTCACTATTTACTATTAGATTCACTAATAGATGAGTTCGGCAAAGTGGTGGGATACAAGATTCATATGCAATAATCAGTAGCATTTCAATACTGCTACTGTTGAGCAATCTGAGGAGGAATTAAGAAAATAATTCCATTTACTATAGTGACTAAAAAATATATATTTAGGGATAAATATAACCAAAGACATAAAGGGATTGTATTCAGAAAACTACAAAACATTGCTATAAGAAACTAAAAATAAATAAATGGAGGGATATTCTGTGTTTATGGATTGGAAGACTAAATACCGGTAAGATATCTATTCTATCAAAACTGAATTACAGGTTCAACACAATCCAAATAATGTCCCAACAGTCCCAATAAATGTCCCAACAGCTTTTTTTGCAGAAATGGAAAAGCCAATTATGAAATTTATTTGGAAGTGTGTCACTGTAAAGCCAAAAATATCTTAAAATAGAACAAAGAGGACTCTCAATTCCTGATTTTAAAGCATATTACTACACCTATGACCTTCCCCTGCTATATTTGTCCCCCCTCAAATTCCCACCATCATAGATTCAGCCACTGTGGTGCAATGCATCTGTGGTGGGGGGATATATGGAAAAAGATGAATCTGGGGCATGCTTTGATGGAATATGAATGTGTTCACTTTGTCATGGGATATTATCCCAGTGGGTAGAGACAAGAAAATATTAAGTTCCCATCTTGGGGAGTCCTGCTATATTGTCAAATAGAGGGGTAAGTATTTCTCAAGTACCTAGGCACTAAGTAAAAAAAGAAAACAGACCAGTATATCAAATACTCCATATTAATGCATGTAAATATAAACCTTATTCTTCAAAAATTAAATCTTAATAGTTGCCATATGTTCCAAGATGGAAGAGTGAGTGGAACATCGGGCATTTTGAGGACATTGGAATGGTTTTGCATGATCTTTCAATGATGTATACAAGCCATTACACATTCTGTCAAAGCTATAAAAGTGTATGGTGCAAAATGTAAATCAGTGTCCATGGTTAGTAGCAATGTTTTCATATTTGTTCATCAATTGTAATAAATGTACAATACTCATATAGGATGTTATTGGGAGGGGAGGGTGTGTGTGTGTGGGAGGAGGGATGTGGTATATGGGAGTACCCTATAGTTTGTATTTGACTTTTCTGTAACCTAAAGTTTCTTTGAAAATAAAGTGAAAAATAGGATACAGGGGAATGTACAAAAGAACTTGTCAGTAAATGATAACAAATATTACTGTGATGCAAGTTTCATTGCACTGAAAATTATGTTTTTACTTACTTCTATTTCGTTTTATTTTATTTTATTTTTGGCTTTGTTTTTGCTGAGGTTTTGGATTTGAAACTGTGATAGGGAAGACTCTGGTGTGAGGTATCAAGGGCAGTAAAATGTGTTGGGAGTGGTGCATCTGGAGTATGCCTCTATGGAATAAGAATGTGTGCATATGGTCATGGGGTGCTGTCTCAGTAGGTGGAGACCAACATAATAATTGATGTAATATTGAATTCCCATCCTGGGGAATCCTGCCACATTCTATCACAGGGTAGCAAGAATCTGTAGAGTACATAGGCAGTGCCTAATGAAGGAGGACAGATTAATATGCCAGGCCCTTGATATTGACACTTATACTTATGAACCTTGTTCTTATGAAATTGAAACTTAGGCTAGAAATATATATTACTCAAGAGTTAGCTTCTGAAAGACTTCTTGTTACTCAAATATGACCTCACTCTAAGCCAAACTCAGCATATAAACTCACCACATTTGCCCTGGCCATGGGACATGACTCCTAGGTGTAAGCCTCACTGGTACCAACAGATTACAGTGTCAATAGCAAGGCCTTTCTATACACAAATAATTGAACCTCTCACAACTGCTGCAACATCAATGATAAAAGTTCTTCTATTGCTAGAACAACAGTAAGTCTATAGTAGAGTAACAGTAAATCTACTCAAGTCCATTATTTATTCTCCAATCCTGAGGAATGCAGAATAGGGAGGGGAGAGCTGCTTTCCAAGGAATGCAGTGAATTGCTTAGGAGCCAAAAGAACAGGAAACATACTAAAGGAACAAATGTTTTGGGCAAGGTAAGAAAGATTTATTGATATAGGCAGGATTAAGACAAGATTTGTTGATGTGTCACCAGTTTACATTCAGTTCCTGAGCCTTGCCTTTTTAACCATTTAGGGATTCTGCTATTATTTGAAGTGGGAGAAAAGAGTGCATGGATTGGAGGAGAAAATGCAAAGTCATAAATAGTAAAGCATGGAATGAAATTATGATGAAAATTTTGTACCCAATGTGTCTGGCATAGAGAAAATATTAACTTGAAATATTGTTATAGCAGATTGTGTAAGGACTGTGGCCTGTCTAAAGTGTTGTGTATTTATTGAATTATTGACAAGTTTGTGTAGTTTAAGGGTGAAAACCACTTAATCTATAACTTTGGGAAGCACCAAAATTTGAAGGAAATCAATAGAAAAGAAAGTATAGAGACCAAAATAGTGTATATTCTAAATTATTTTTGGCAATTCAAGAATAAGCTCTTGAATTGCTTCTGAATTCTGTGAGCTATCCTCTGAATTCTGAATAAATTGCTTCTCTTTCCTTCTCAGAGGTAAGATTGGGAAGAGAATTCCCTGTCTTTTCAGCCTATGTCTTGTTCTTATTCTACCTCAAATTCATTATCAATATCCCACATCACTGACAGTATTTCTGCTAAATTTGTCTGACTTTCAACATTGCATCAAATACCTTTGAGCTGTATATACAAACTTACACACACACATTTATATTTATATGTAACCCTAGACACTAGAGAAGAAAATATGACAGAGAAAGATAGCATGCACATAGTTTTTCCTAGAAATTACCATATACTAATGCAATTAAAGGTTTTTTTAACTCCAATATTAGGAAAAATTTGAAGATAATGTGCCCACTGCTTTTTGTTGATGCTATTCAATCAAGAGCGTAGTATGATTCCACACACATGAGAGATATATAACAATTACTTTTGAAAGAAAAAATAAAGGAGAGAAGCAAGGAAGAAAGAAAGAAAGGGTGAGATAGATAAAAATATTACTAAAAAAGTATAATCACCTGGACAGAGCTCATCATATTAGAACTCAGAGATGTCCATTGGGTTGATCACATTCAGAATATTACTAACTTCACTAAAAGTATTTCAGGAAAATAAAAGTGGGTAAAGTGAGACTGAAGGAGATCGAAAGGCCAATATTGTATATCATAAAACTGTTTCTATGGAAACCAGAAGAAGAGGTGAGAAAGACATTTATTTGAATTTATTTGAGGAGAATGGAATTTTCATGGGAACAGGTCTTTTTGCAACAAGGTAAGCAACAGGAGGACTCAGTTTACTAAAAGAAAACATGTGTATGTGAATTTCTTTACATTTAGCCTGTGGGGAATGATAAAAGGAGAGAGTGAGATATTTCTGCACATGTAGGAATTATTTCAGGGATTTTGCTTTTATGTATAGGCCCAAGAGGGCTGATCGAAATCTGCTGATTCCCTGATGGCCTTGACTAGTGGCTGGAAAAATCCTCTATCCTGAGTTTATAAATCCTCTTTCTTCTCCACACAATCATCATGGAACATAAAACTGGTGCTAGCATCTTTGTTCTCCAATTTGAGCTTTTTTATGTCTACTTTATCCAACAATGCCAGAAACTTGTTCTGAGTTTTGATAGAGGATCAACACTTAAAGATGATTGAAAGGCCTGTGGAAGAATAGGAGTATTTGGATTGCAGAGTATGAAGGGCTATCCCAGAGCATGGGATGTCCAGAGTGTCATTAGGCAGATGGCAAAGATGAATTCAAGACATTAGCTGAATATTGTTACTGAGAATGCAAATAGAAAAAGGAGAATTGAAGAACACAAAAAGTGTGGGTATGATTGTGGAATCCCAGGAATGCAGAGCTGATATGAACATGTACAACATACTTCATGGATCTGGTAAGAGAAAAAATAGCTCCCAACAAACATTAGGGAATTAGCCTCACTGTATCAACTTCACTCCTATAATTTAGCAAGCTTCCCCCATAAGAATCACTCCATCCCATTAAGATTGCATTCATTTGCTATGTATTTTCCCACTTGTCACCCAACTCCATGTACTGTTCAGGTGAATCTCACATCTTAGCACTTTACTTTGGAATGTGTCAGACAACAGTGATAACTTTTGAAGGATGCGTGTTCCAATTCTGACTAATTGTGGAGGAGAAGAAATTTGCTCCTATTGGAAAGAGTCAGTGATTGTAAACAGAAGAGTCATAGAATTGAAGATGTTGGCCCGCTGATTTCATCATTTCGCTTGAAATTGAGAAGCCTTAACCAGAGTTGCTTGCTGTACTCGTTAATTGATGACATTCAATATTTGTTTAGAGGATGTACTGACATGATTTGAAAGCAACATATTGGTGAGTCTAAAAAGAATGCAATGACCCAATTTTATTGTTCGCTGTGCCTGAAACATTTCTCTAATATATGGTTTGAGACTTTCTTGATTCAAATATGTAATTTTAAAAAATGATTATTTTATGATAAGAAAACTGTGAGGACATAAGCTAAAGTTTTTGAAAATTCGGTCATCAGTAAAATTAAGAAGTTATTGAATTTTATTCATTTTTCTATAACTCTCTTCTGAATTATTTCTAATATCCGAGATTTTTGTCCATTTCTGTATTTGAATCTGTTCACGTAACTTCTCTCTTGCCCATTTATTTACTCAAAATTACTTATACCCATGCTTACAAAATGATCCAAGATTTCTAGAGTACATTTCATTACAACCGATTTGTGAAAAAAGACCAAATCTTAGGCTTATCATAGTATTGAAATTTAAACAACACAAAAAATAAGTCTCTATTATGGCTTAGTTATCCATTTCTCTATCTTTTCCTTATTATGCAGTTCTCCAGAAATGAGTCCTCTTGCCCTACACAATGCTGTATTCCATTCTCTTGTCATTAAGAGGTTTTTTTTTAAATCTATGTATTCTGAATGTGAACTACAAAATTAAACTGTTTATGAATGCTAATTTAAGCACACAAATTATTTCAAAGTTTCAGCTTTTAGAACTACAGGCAATAGAAAATAGAGTTTGACTAAAATTTGAAAAATAGCGGAGAACTCTGGCTGCGACATATCAAAAGTAAATAAATTTGAGATAAGATTTTTTTCCTTTAAGCTTCTTCCTTCACATTCATTTCAAGGGCATCCAATCATAGATGACATACATAACTATAACAATAGCTGTCACTAGGTCAAGATTGAGAAAGAGATTGAGAGAGAGAGAGAGAGAAATAGAGATATAGAGACAGAGATAGAGATAGAGATGTATATATATATATATATATATAGAGAGAGAGAGAGAGAGAGAGAGAGAGAGAAAGATCTTAGCTCTTGGGTATTCAACTGCTCAGACCTTGAGAGTTTGCATTTCTAAATTGACTTTTGCTGAGTTAAAGGTACTTGGGACTAAATACAACAGGAATAGCTGGAATGTGCTCTATGGAAATATTCAGCAAACTGTTAAAAATGCAATTTCCAGACAAAAAAAGAAAACTTTTAATATTTTTATCAACAGGTCTGGAAAGGAATGAACCTTCAGGTCAACACGTTTTGCCGTTCCCAGGTGATTTTGCTGTTCCTAAAGGTGGTCTACCTACCATGCCCATAACATCTTATGACAGTAATTGTGTATGCCTCTCTTTAAAGCAATGATGCATCTCCAAGAATCTGCATTTTTCCATAAATAATAGGATTAAGTTGGATAATATGATCTTAAATTTGTATCAAAATAAGACACTCAATATGCTGACTTTGAATAAAAATAGGGAGTGGTTTTAAACATAAGTGCCGACAGAAAAACTTCTTTTGCTACAATAGGAGGACCAAGGGAACTATGCCCATTTCCAACATTACAGTTTTCATGCCTTCTGTATTGACACTAGTAGGGATCCCAGGTCTACAGTCTGTGCAGTGCTGGATTGGGATACCATTCTGTGCCATGTACCTCATTGCTATGGTTGGGAATTTATTGCTTCTGTTCATTATCAAATCAGAGCGCAGCCTCCATGAACCCATGTACATATTTCTTGGCATGCTAGGAGTAACAGATATTGTTCTTGGTAGCAGCATAATGCCCAGAATGCTAGGAATCTTCTGGTTCCATATGTCAGAGATCTATTTTGATTCCTGCCTTGTTCAGATGTGGCTTATTCACACATTTCAGTGCACAGAGTCAGGCATCTTGCTGGCCATGGCCCTTGACCGGTATGTTGCCATCTGTTATCCACTGAGATATGCCACCATCTTCACCCACCATCTGGTCACCCAAATAGGAGTTGTAGTAACACTCAGGGCTGCCATTCTAGTAACTGTATCTCTTGTGCTGATAAAGTGTAGGCTTCAGTTTTATCATACAACTGTCATCTCCCACTCCTATTGTGAGCATATGGCCATTGTGAAACTAGCAGCAGAAAATGTCCAGATCAACAAAATCTTTGGTTTGTTTGTGGCCTTCATTGTAGCGGGATTTGACCTCATATTCATCACCTTGTCCTATATCCAGATATTTATCACAGTTTTTCATTTGCCTCAGAAAGAAGCTAGGTTTAAAGCATTCAGTACCTGCATACCTCACATCTGTGTGTTTTTGCAATTCTACCTCCTAGCCTTTTTCTCATTCTTTACACATAGTTTTGGTTCCCATATCCCACCTTATATCCATATCCTCTTTTCCAGCATTTACTTGCTTTTTCCTCCATTTCTCAATCCACTTGTATATGGTATAAAGACCAAGCAGATCCGCATTCATGTGGTGAAAATGTTCTGCTCCTAAAATTCATCTGGATTAATACCTTCATGTGTTCTTTTTTTGAACGGTAACCATCTTTCAAAATAAAACAAAATCTAAATTATTTGAGATATTTATGTTTTCCGTTTAATTTGTTCTTGAAGTTTCCCAACATAGGAGCTTGTTTACAGATCAACATACCGCATGATAGCCATCACTCAGTAAGGTCTTGCATCCTACCTGGAAAATGAGAGCTAGATGTAGAGAAAGCTAAATAATGAATATATATCTGTTTCCTTTAATTTTTTGACCCTTGCTTGACTATTCTTCTGTATAAACCGTCTCCAGAAAGATTCATGAATTACATATATCTCACATTCAACTTTAATTCCTTGAAGGTTCATTGCTCTGGAGGGTATAGATACAGGGAAATAAAAATTTTTTTAAACCGATGTTTTTGCCTCTCTTTATTTCTTGATCATCCTTGTCAATAAAAAGCCTGAAGATAGGTATATTAAATGTGTTCTTACACAATATGTCTTGAAAGATTAATGAAACACTAAAGATTAAAAACTTAAATATATTTCCAGAGTCATTCAGGAAGTTAAAAGCACAAAGTGCATGTTCAGTTTTCATATTAATAGGTTTTCCCCTCCTTATACCATTCACTAGTGAATTAATTCAAAAGGTGTTTTCAAGACTCTACATCATTATAAAGAATACTCTAAAGAACAGTTAAACAGTAGTGAATTCATCACAGTGGTTGTTTCATGTCTTGTGAACTTAAATTCTTGGAAGAGAAAAAGGGAGAGAGAGCCAGAGTACATGTATGCTTTAGATAGGAAAATAGTCAAGGGAGTGGACCACTGAGATGCAACTGAAAAACAGTCAGGAGACTGCTTTATTTTGTTTTGTTTTGTTTTCAGTTAGGCAGTCTCACTCATGAGAAACAATAAATGACACACATACAGGGGTATGTGATTGAGGAGATTTAACTAGAGAATATGGGTTAAGGGATGTGCACATTTTCTCCCAATATTGTTTGAATGCAGGGCACACTTTCAGAAGATAAGAAAGATAAAATTTTCAACAGTATGCACTAACACTCTACAAAATTGATTAGACTATATTATGAAATCTTTCATTTTCCATGGTATAGAACTGTCTATGTGAAAAGAACTTGCATGTGTCTTCCACCATGGCATGTGTCAGAACACTCTTTCAGAAGATATAAACAACACACTTTTAAGTAAGTCAAGGCTATTATATCATCAATGATAAGGAATGGTTAGTCTAAGATTTAAGACCTCAGAAATTAAAGTGAATGCATTTTTCCTGAAGACCTCAGAGATCATCCTTTGTAAAGATTATGGAACATATCCCTATGTGTGCAAATGCCCATACTTTGGTTTTACTATGTTTATTATATTTGTAAGAAATATTGAACTTCATGCCACGTTGCTGGTGGATAATTATTCTGGTTCTGTGAGCTGGACCTTATCATTTACCTGTGTGAGGATGAATATGTTATAAATCTTGAGGTTATCATGGTGCATCTGTTGAGACTTTTGCAAATATCAATATTTATGAGAGACAATGGTTAGAGAATTGGAATAACAAATGTTTTACTTTGATAAAGTAATTTCTTTAGATGGAAATTAAAATAGCTTTAGAAATAGTTTCTTACATTTCTAGGTTAGGGCTTAGAATTTTTGTTTTTTAAAAAGGCAAACAATGAATAATTTAGGCTCCGCTGGCCATCAAGCAAAATTTGAGAACATCATGTAGGTATTCATATAGCAAAGAAAAACATATTTCCAGAAATTTTTAACTGATATGTTCAAAATATAACAATAATAATAATAATGATTGAGTATATTACAGGACTACTAATGAGAAAATGTTTATTTTGTTTTTTTGTTTTTTTGTGGTTTTTTTTTGCTTAAGTGAGGTTTGTAGCTAGATCGGCAAATTGATTGCAAGTTTCTGTCTGTAAAAAGCATTCTTCGCTAGTAGTCCATATACAGACAGAAGGATGATTTGTTTGGTCTTCTACAATTCTATTTTTATTTTCTAAAGTTTTAATATATTTCTCATAATTTCTAGTTCTAGCAGTTCATGCAGAGTATGTGGGATATCAGACCTGTGCAGGTGTTGTAGAAGCTGAGAGAGGTTCTATTATTTGGGTATAGAAAGGTAAAATGTGGGAGGCTCTTCCTCTCTTCATAGATAACCTAAGCTGTATGTGTCCTGACTTGTGGGTGTGGGGCAGTGAGAGCCTGCAGCCCTGCCCTTGGTGACCATGGCAACGACTCCAGTCCTGGGAAAGGGTTTAGCAATGCGAACTCTATAAACTTTAAATATTCAGGAAAAATGCAAATCAAATGTGCTAAAAGCTTGCTAATTGAAGCTTATTGAGCACTGGAACAAAGGAACAATTTGGCTCTTCCTCTCTGTATAAAAGGAACTCAAAATTCTTGTTCAGGACTGGGGTTTGAAATAGACAGCTCCTGAGTCTGGCTGGCCATCAATCATTTTTTTTCTTCTCAAAATCATTCCTGAGTCCTGGCCTTTCTATATGCAAATAATCAAACCTCTCTCATCTTCTACAGCAGTACATGTAAAGTGGTTTTCCTTATAACATGTATTTAACAAGGAGTAGAATATTTTTTCATCTTGCTTTTGTATATCTTTTCTGTGAAATATATTTGCTTCCTTTGCACATTTTGTTTTCTAATTTGTGCCCTTTTACCTTCTTGAGTTTAAAACCAGTTGAACAAATAGTGAAGTAATTGTGTTCAAAGTCTTTAGTTCTCAGAATTCCCAAGAGACCCTTCAATAAACCATTGTCATTCCTTAGTAGGAGTGATTTCAAAGAATGGACTTATTACTTGTGATTTTTGACCCATTAAGGTTGCAAATTGATTCTCCTCACTCTTCCTCTTTGCTTTTCTGTGAGACAGCCATAGGTATTAACACTTCGGATCTTTCACACTCCCTTCATGTAAATATTCAATTTTAAAAGTATAGATTGCCAAGTTTGGGTCATCTTTACCTTTCTACTTCTTGGGAGAAGCGCTATATTGATCTTCCTGACAAAGTCCTTACTCTCCTGTGGGAAGCTCTTCTGATATCAGGATTGTCCTCAATTCCATGCTTATTTGGACTCATTCTGAGGTTCAGATAGCAAGCACATTTGGCTTTTTGCCTAAACTGTAGTCTTACATTTAAACTGTATTAAAATAAAGGTGATATTTTGTCCTGTATCTACTCATTTCTGTGAATAACTTCTAAATATATTAAGAACCCAAGGCAGCAACTATTACACAAATTCTTAAAAAGACTTGCCATCAAAGTCTAGAAGTCACTGAAGAAAGGGTATTAGAAGTACAACGTAAAGGAATTCACTCATACACAAGCACTGAAATGATAAACTAAAAATAGTTTTAAAAGGCAGTTTTTGCTTAAGGAGTCAAAGAGAAAATGAAAGTCAAGATGCACTACTGAAAGATACATATGCCCCATAATCTACGATTTGTTTAGTTGATAACTCTCAAAAGAGAGAACTGGACAAGGGAATAGTAACCGTGCTCATCCTATGTGCAAGACTGTTGCTACCAAATACATATCAGTTGAAAAACCTTTATTTCTAGTGTTGTAGCATTTATGAGAGAGGTTCAATTATTTGTGTATAGAAAGACCAGGACTCAGGAATGATTTTGAGAAGGAAAAATGGTTTATTAATAGCCGGCTGGACTTGGAAGCTTTCTGTTTCAAACCGGAGCCTGTAACAAGATTTCCAAGTTCCTTTTATACAGGGTGGGCAGTCAAATGGTGCTTTTATCAAAGAAAACTACTTGCTTTGTTAGTTAAGTCTTTGCCTGAGTACCAGATAGGTTTTGAATTAACATATCGAATTAACATATCACCCACGTTCCAGGTGAGCTTGAATTAGCATCTTGCCCACATTTCATCTGGATGCAACCTTGAATACACATTTAGTCTTACATCCTTTCTGAACACTCAATGCCCATATCACTTAACTGGATTCTAGACACTAGGCTCACTTGGATACAGAATTAGGTGATTTTGAATTTATGCACAGGCTATATTATATTTCCCATTCGAAGCCAAGTCCAAGTTCCCTTAAGTTTCAGCATCACCACCATCAGAGTTTCCCTGGACTGACTGGTATGTATATAGAGTTCGCATTGCTAAATGGCCTCCTGGGACTGGAGTCGTTGCTATGGTCACCAAGGGCAGGACTGTAGCCTCTTACGGTCTCACACCCACAAGTCCGGACATAGACCGCTTAGGTTATCTCCGAAGAGACAAGGAACCTCCCACCCATAGCCCACATCACTAGTAGAAAAATTTTTCCATGAGAATTTATTATGATTATAAGATTAAGGTCCATACACTTGCAACTGTACACACTAGAAACCATTAATTGGGAAGTAAAATGTGAGTGATTTTTCCATTGATTGTAAAAACAAGAGATTCATGAAATATTTGTGTTCAATAAAATGACAAAAATTTCAAGAATCCATACTATAAATTATGAAACAATGATAAGAGAAATTATTCTAGTACTAAGGAAATAGATACGTAACCTTCATGTATTTGATATCTCAGTATTAAGATAGCGGTTCTCCTTAAATTGATCTATAGATTCAAAATATTCACAAATATAATCCTAACCAATTTTTTACATAAATTGAGAAGCTAATTCTATAATTTACAGGAAAATTCAAAGGATGTGTATTGAAAGCAATTTTCAAGTAAAGATGCTGTAGCAGTGTGATACGGTTCATGAATTCCAAACCTAGATATTGGATTATGTTTGTAAACTTGTCTGTACCTGAGTGTGATTAAATTATGATTAGGGGACCATGTCAGTAGGGTGTTGAGTCCCCACCCGACTCAAAGATTAAAGACATGGAAAAGGACAGAGTTGGAGTTTTTGATGCTGGATTTTTGAGCTGGAGCCTGAGAATCAAACACACAGGAGAAGAACACAGAGGAATAGAGACAGCTTCTTAGACATGGCAGAAAGCCCCAGGGAGATGGGCTGGTCACCTGATAGTGTCCTGCTGGCCTTGTGGAGAGAGGCAAATCCTTAGAGAACCTCATAGTCTATAGTTGATCTTGTAGAGAAAACAGAGCACCTAAGCCTGGAGAGAAATGAACTCTTAGAAGAGAGGAACCCAGGAAGCCTGAACCCTGGCAGATGTTGGTAGTTATCTTGCTCCAACACATGGCAAAAGACTGGTGAGGGAAGTAACTTATGCTATCGCCTGGTAACTGTAAGCTTCTACCCCAAATAAATACCCTTTATAAAAACCAAGTGATTTCTGGTATTTTGCATCAGTACCTCCTTAGGCTAACTAATAAAGATGAATTTAGAGTACTCTCATTTTCTAACAGCACAAAATGTTGTAGAATTTGAGAGAGGTTCAATTATGTGCATATAGAGAGGCCAGGACTCAGGAATGATTGAGAAGGAAAAATGTTTTATTGATGGCCGGCTGGACTCAGGAGCTTTCTGTTTCAATCCCAAGCCTGGAACAAGATTTTTGAGTCCCTTTTATACAGAGAGGAAAGGTCAAATGGTCCTCTTGTTTCAGTTTTCAATAGGCTTGAATTAGCATATATATCTTCCACATCTTAGGTAAGCTTTTAGCATGGACCTCAGGCATTCTAGATACACTTTTAGCATATTGGTTTGCATTTCCCCAGAATACTTAAAATTTATAGACCTTGCATTGTTAAACTGTTACCTGGGACTGGAGTTCTTGCCATGGTCACCAAGGGCAGGACTGCAGCCTTTTATCACCCCACACCCACAAGTCACAGATAGTTTAGGTTATCTCTGAAGAGACAAAGAGCCTCCCACCCATAGCCCACATCAATAATATTCTCAAATGGAGGGGTAAGAGCCTCTCTAGAGCATAGGCAGTGCCTAATAGGGGAGGACAAGCCAGTTCATCAAGCACTCAATGTTGTTGCAAGTAACTGTGAATCCTGTTCTTCAAGGAGTGAAGGTTGGTGGTTGCCATGCATCCTAAAGGAAGGGAGAGGAATAGAATAGATTGAGCATGAGCCATTTTGGGGGCATTGGGATTGTTCTACATGATCTTACAATGATGGATACAGGTCGTGTTAAATTTTATCAAAATTTATAAAAGTGTATGGTCCAAAACATAAACCATAATGTAAATCATTGCCCATGGTTAGTAGCAATGCTTCTATATTTGTAACAAATGTACCATCCACATGTAAAATGTTATTAATAGGGGAAAGGGGAAGAGGGGAGTATATTGGGTATATGGGTATCCCTTATATTCTGTGTGTGACTTTTTTTTGTAAAATAAAGCTTCTTTGAAGACAAAATGAAAAAAAATTAAGAAACTGAGGGAATAAATGGAAGAAAATGTCACTATACATACAAGACAACAGATCTTACAAGGAAGAAAGACACAATGCCAAAATTTGTTTTAATTTGTTATTTCTTTATTATTTCAAATTATTTTTAATTATTGTATTTTATTTGTTACTTTTATAATTATCATCATTATTTCATTTTCTTATTATTTTTATTGTTATTTTGTTGGCTTTATTTTTGAAGAAGTTTTGGATCACAGAAGGGTTACAACTGTGCCAGGGAAGAATAATTGGTGCATGGTGTCACTAATGGGAAATGCATGGGAAAAGGTTCAACTGGCCATACCTATAAGGCATATGAAAGAGTTCAAGTGCTCATGGGACATTGTCATTGTGGGTGGAGATCCACACAATAACTGAAAGAATATCCAATTCCCATCCTGGGGTGCTCTGCTACATTCTCTAATGGGAAAGCAAGAATCCCCAAATACAGGGGCAGTGACTAGTGAAGGAGGATGGACCATTGATGGTCCTGATACTGATGATTGTACTTATGAACCTTTTCTTTTAAAATTGAAACTTAGCCTAGTATTATATGTTGCCTAAGAGTTTCCCCCTGAAAGCCTCATTGTTGCTAAAATGTGGCCCCTCTCTAAGTCAAACTCAGCATATAAATGCATTATCTTTACCTCAGCATGGAATATGACTCCCAGGTATTAGCCTCCCTGGCATCAAGGAATTACTACCAAGCACGAACTAGCAATGCACCTGGAAAAAGATCTTGACCAAAAGGGGAAAAGTGTAAAGATGAATGAGTTACTGTTATTCTCCTATAGAGTTACTGTTATTCTAGCAATTGGAGAAGTTTTATCATTGATGTGGAGGCAGTGGCCACTGGAGTTTCTGAAGGGAGAGAGAGAGGAAAAATGGATGTAATAAGGGGACATTTTTAGGACATTGGAATTGTCCTGAATGACATTGCAATGACAGATACAAGCCATTATATATCTTGTCCTAACTTACAAAATTATACAGTAGAGGGTTTAAACTATAATCCACACTTAGTGGTAATGCTCCAATACATGTGCATCAATTATAGCAAATGTACCACACTAATGAAGGAGGCTGTTAATGTGGAAAAGAAAGGGAAGAGAAGGGAGTGAGGCATATAGGAATTCCCTACAATTTTATATAACATTTGTGCAATTTAAATATATTTTTTAAAAAACTTCTTAAAGTTTTTTTTAAAGGCAGAAAAAAGCAAGAGAAAAAGGGAAAAGGAGGAAGATGAAGATGAGGAGGAGAAAGACGAAGAGAAAGATGAAGAAATTATGATGATGAAGAACAAGTTGGGCCTAGCACAGTGTTGTTGTTTTTTTTTCTTGTCTATTAAACATTTAACCTACCTGTAAACAACATGATCTTCTAAATTGAAATGTAGGATGGTAAGATTTGTTTTTAACCCGTACAGTATCTTTTCTTTTTTTTTTTTTGTATCATTAACACACTATGAATGGGTCTTTCGATAGCCTTGTCCTGGTAGTATTTTCAATAGCCACTAAACTTTCCTGGAAGATGATGGTGGTTATAAATTGGCATGGAAATTTAAAGCAGGTTCTTGTTGGTTTCATCTTCAGTTGTCTCTGATACAAATTATCTGGAATAATTGCCATTCTGTTAACTGAATGCCAGTCTGTAATTGTGGGTAGTGGGGTGGGGGTGGGAGAATGTTGTGGCTGCTTTTTTGACATTCTGTATTCTTCTAAGTAAATACAATCTTTTTATCTAAAAAATGATCCACAATTCTTAAAAATGCACTTCCTACACTCACTTGACCAATCCAGAAATTCAATCATTTGCTTTGAAATACGCATCGATTTCACAAGCTGCACTACTCAATCACTAAGTCCCAGCCCTTATTTATTAAAGAATTCGCAAATATGTTGCCTCATCTCTATTACTTAATTCTTCTTCCCTTTCATTAGTGCTAATGGGAAATAAGATGCTTGTTTTTCAACTTGAATTCATTGGCATGTTTTTTTAAGCCACTATTAAAATGTCACTAAAATTAATATTCTAAAATTAAAATCTATTCTGACTTCTTCATATATTAAGTAATTTTTGCTCGTCAGCGGGAATTAATATTCTTACATTTCCTTCAGTCAATAAGTCGGTCATGCATCTGCGTCTTGTTCCTACTACTCTGCATTCTAATACTTTTCCTTTTCTGCCTGCCTAACTGCTATCCATGTTTGAGGAATTTGATGTATCCTTTAATTAAAGAATTCTGGACTTTCCCCAGGCTAGCTTTTCTGAACCTTTACCATGTTTTCTTAGCAGTTATCACACTGCTATCCCATTCTATATACAAAGCTTCTTGGATGATATGTCTCTTATAACTGAATGTCCATAACCTACACAGGATATTATATTCTTAATCACAATTAAATACTTGATGAATGAAGAAAGGAGAAAATAAAAAACACCTTACAAACTGTACCAAATTTCCGCTCATTCCTGTAATAGAATTGTTTACATATTTTTACCAAGTAGAAGGACATATGGCAGCAGGTGTGTTTCAGATTCCACTAACAAATACAATATATTTTTATAGTCTCAGAATAAAAATTTTCACATTTACATTTGAGCTACATTATTTTTTTGGTCAGCAAATTGCATTACCATATTTACTCACCACAACCTTATATTTCAAATCATATATTTAAATTAAGCCATATCGAATCCATTCTTTTTTAAAAATTGAAATATAAATCACATACCATAAATTTTACCCTTTTAAATTTTGCAAGTCAGGAGTTTCTAGTATATTTACAAAACTGTGCAACCATCATCACTATAAAATTCCTGAACATTTTCATGACCTGAATAAAGAAACCTCACATCCATTTCCAGTTACTCCCCAGTACCTCCTCTCCTAGTCACTGGAAACCACTAATCTATTCTGTCTGTTTGTATTTGTCTATGCTGGACATTTCATATAGACAAAATCATACAATATGTGTTCTTAGGTGTCAGGTTTCTTGCAGTTAGTATATGATTGTCAAAGTTCCTCCAAGTTATGGCATGAATTGTTGCTTCATCCCTTTTTTTGTGGATTAATCATTTTCCATTGTATATACCCAGACTATTCTTGCACCTAGAAGGCAGCTTGGGCCACACAAGGTTTTTCCATGATCCCCCTCCTTTCTGCAGGGGAAGAACTCATATATTAAGTTGGACAGTACCACAAATAATAAAACCTTTCTTACAGGAAAATAAACATGGAACAAAAATGCTAGTTCCCAGGGGAGGGATTGATACAGATAATCTGACTGGCACTAAATTTGTAGAAAATACAAACCATTATGTCAGAAGTCTGAACAAAACTGGGTCAAGGCTGATTTAGATACAGGAAATGTTTTTGTGTCCAAAGTTCATATGGGAGAACCTCAGTGACTGACAAGTGATTGAGACCCTTTCCAAAGTCAGTCCCTATCAGCAGCCTAAATAAGAAATTAGTTCTTATCATACTGGGGTTACATATATAACTGTTCCTTTTATTTCTCTATCAGTGTGTATCCACACTGACTTGTCAGAATATCTCAAGATGCCTCTTTTCCCTTGTTGCCTTATTATTTTTGTAAATAAGTACAGCTGACTTGTTTAGTGTTATTTTGGGACACTGTCTACCTTTGGAATTTTTAAAAGGTAATTTTGATTCCCAGTCCTCAAGCAAAACCAGATTATGACTATTTCTTTTAGATACTAGTCTATATTAGAAAATGTTTCTTCTAATTCTGTCTCCTTTTTCACCCTGGTCCCAGGTGAAACTCAAGGCTCTCCAAGGATTGTTGAAACCCAACCTCACAGGGACATCCTATACTACAAAACACCCTTCACTACCTGAAACATCAAAAAGATTCTCATTCTATAGCTGCAACTTATATTTCATCAGTGAGTCTTAGGCTTAATTTTCTGCACTGCATGAGGGGAGGGAAAAGGTGGTTTCAGAGACATCATATATCCCATGTGCTATAACAGGATTCCGGGCTGATAAATAAACAACAGAATCTTACAATAGTGGGTGTTAAAACTCTAGAAGATTTTGTTTCATAGTGTTTCATGCTCTCTAGAATGTTTCTGGATCGATGAATGAAATACCAAATGGCAAAATTTAACATGAGCTTGAAAATCAAAGGACCTCCAGATATATGGGTAGATGAATTAAGAGAAGGATTATTTGGGAAAGGTCAGGGTATGTTTAGCTGGGGACTAATTTAGAGAGAATATTCATTGTGTCATTAAATATCTGAGCATGTTTCATGGGGAGGAGAGGATAAGCAGCTTCAGAAAAATAGGTAGAATTTTTGTGGTCAGATTAATACATTTATACTTCTTTCTAAATATTTTCATTTAATACTCACATCACCTTGTAAAGTATTTCTACCTTTAACCATATTTTACCAATGGGGAAACTGAGGGACTTAAAACCTTTTTTATAACTTGCTCAAGAGCACTCAAAAGAAGCCAATGGCAGATCTGGATTGGTACTTGGTTGAATGGCTTCAGATCCTGTGCAATTAGTTACCACGATCCATTGTCAATGCGTGTTATTGGAATTAGATCTAGATTCTCCATGTGACATGAAAAGAGAGGCAGTCTAGAGTACAATACAGACACCTCATAGACATTTGGAACTCTCCTGCAATGTGGCAGACTATCTCAGGGAAAAAGATGTTGTCTGTCACTGAGATCTTGAGGCAGAGATCAAAGGGTTAATGTCAGAGACAGCAAACAAGAAAGAAATTCCTCATTTTGTGGGGAGTGTGGATTAGCTGACTCTTAAAGTCCTTAACATTTTGAGCTTCTGGGAATGATAACTTGAGTCAGAACTGGAGTTATAGGTAACCTAATGGTTCAGGGTTTATGCTGTATGGAAGACCCAATTTTCCAAATCATTTCCCTTGGCTCAAGAATTTTGAGAGCTTAAGAGTTTCCCCCCCTCTTTTAAACATATACATATTTGAGCAAACAGCCTTCTCACAAAGTTTATACACCCTTGGTGTTTTTCAAGATATTCACCAAGTACCAGCAGATTGAATTTTTAAGAAGGATAAGGTCTGTACTACAAATTTTAAATTACTTGGTTTAAAAAAAAAACTATTCACATTTGATATTGTCCCCTTTTCAATAGCCTAAACACATTTCTGTTTAAAGTTATGTAAATTTATTAATTGTTATTCAGTTAAGTACTCCTCCCTTCCTCCTTCTCTCTACTGGAAAATCCTAAAACAGTGGTTAGCATATAATGGTAATATTCACCACTGTCCACATACACTGACAATGGAAGTTTGATAAACATTTTTGATTGCCTTGACTGGTGGGTCATACTGGCATCTAGTGGGTAGAGACAAGGGATGTTGCTAAATTTCCTGTAATACAGAGGATAGCCAGTACAACAAAGAATTTTCTGGTCCTAAATGTTAATCATACTGAGGTTGAAAAACCCTGCCTTAGAAAAACATAGTTAAGATTTACGGAATTTGGAAATGGAAAATCATCAGGAAGATAGTATTTAAGTTTACCAACTTTCCTTTGCAAATACCATACCATAGTTTAAATTAAACTATGGGAATTTGTTGGCTCATTTTGAGGCTAGGAGAAGTCCAAAATCAAAGCACCAGCAAGAGGGTGGTGCTCTTTTTCAATGTCTGTAAGATTCTGATGCTGGCTTCAGCATCCCCGGGCATTCCTTGGCTTGGGTTGCTGCTTTCATCTCTGTCTGGAATTACATGGTGATGACCTCTCGTTTCTCTTCTGGATTCTTTTTGGCTCCTGGCTTCTGGCTCCTCTTTGTGTCTGTTTATAACACATTCCCGCAATCTAGATAAAGGCCCATCAATGTTCAGTTAGGCCACAATCTAGCTAAAATTAATATCTTTAAAAGATTCTGTTTACAATGGATTCATAGCCACAGGGATGCAGATTAAATTAAGAGCATGTCTATATTAGGGTGCATAATTCAAATCACAACAAAAGGTAATTATTTCCTTCACATGCTCTATGGTCCTTTAGACTAAAGGCAGGCTTTTAAATTTATTCACCTGCTATTTTTTTTTAAGATTTATTTATTTATTTAATCCCCCCCCCCCCATTGTCTGTTCTCTGTGTGTATTTCCTTCATCTTGTTTCTTTGTCCACTTCTGTTGTCGTCAGCGGCACAGGAAGTGTGGTTGGTGCCATTCCTGGGGAGGCTGCACTTTCTTTCACCCTGGGTGGCTCTCCTTACGGGTGCACTCCTTGCTTGTGCGGCTCCCCTACGAGAGGGACACCCTGCGTGGTGGTGCAGCACTCCTTTCACACATCAGCACTGCGCATGGGCCAGCTCCACACTGGTCAATGAGGCCCAGTGTTTGAACCACGGACCTCCCATGTGGAGGACGGACGCCCTAACCACTGGGCCAAGTCCGTTTCCCTATTTTGTTTACTTGTAATTCTTGTCTTTGTGTGCCCCTTCAGAGGATTATTCACAATTATACTTGTGAAGAGCTTCAGCTTGTGTGATGTTCTTCCAAGATTCTCCAGGTCAATACTTTCTAATGTGGCAAAGTTGAATTTCCCAAATTAATATTCCTAATAAATGACTAGCACACATTTTGAGACAAATCACAGAGGTTGCTCACCTGCATTTGTGGCAGGTAACATACACATACATTATTACATATACACTAAAGCTATTTGGATAATTTTTTTTTAAAGATTTATTTTATTTCTCTCCCCTTCTCCCCCACCCCAGTTGTCTGTTCTCTGTGTCTATTTGCTGTGTGTTCTTCTTTTGTCAGCTTCTATTGTTGTCAGCGGCACGGGAATCTGTGTTTCTTTTTGTTACATCATCTTGTTGTGTCAGCTCTCCATGTGTGTGGCGCCATTCCTGGGCAGGTTGCACTTCCTTTTGCGCTGGGCGGCTCTCCCGTGGGGTGTACTCCTTGCACGTGGGGCTCCCCTGCATGGGGACACCCCTGCATGGCAGGACACTCCTTTGTGTGCATCAGCACTGCATGTGGGCCAGCTCCACATGGGTCAAGGAGGCCCAGGGTTTGAACCCTGGACCTCCGATGTGGTAGACAGATGCCTTAACCATTGGGCCAAGTTTGCTTCCCTATTTGGAGAATTAAGAAGGGAAGATAGGAATAGTTTCTATCAGAATCTGAGCAAGGACAAACTGATTAAAATCTATAGTACTTTTCACAACCCAGATCAATTTAGTTATACTCTGAAAGCCTCCACATACATCCATCTCATTATCCTAACTCACTGAACTATTATTATGTGATATCAGAGGGCACAGAGCTGTGTATTTTGTTCTTTGCCAATATCCCATGTAAGTTGGATCCATATAGATTTATCTATAACAATCATAAGACTTAGTTTTAAACACTAATATAATAAGGAAATAATGCTAGTATTATAAAGAATACTAAAATGCTTAAAGTTTTTAAGAAGGTGAGTAATAATTCATATTTCCTAAATGACAGATACTACTTTTTAAAATTCCTAGTGCTCAGTATTTTGTATTGGCCTTGTACATATTGGATAAATAAATGTACCTTTATTCTCTGATTGCTTTAAACAATACTTGGAATATTGTGGATATCTTAAAAATGTTGTTGAATAAAGTAATTAGGAGATAAATTCCTAATTTGTGAGTTTTAATAAAGGCAAATCTAGTTTGTCATATTGTATATTAGATAACAGATGGGTTCCTAAAGAAGAGGTCTCAGAAAGGAAATCCTTGTTCATATTGGAATAATTTTAAGAAAAGGAAGCAGTTAATTCCCTGTATCTGAGCTGAGGTGGGTTATAGCCATCTCTCCATGGCCAAAGACAACCAAAAATAGTCAGGAAATTAAGAAGAAAAAAAAAAGGAAGCCAAATACAAGTAATACAAACAGAAATAATAGAAAAATTAAAAAAAAAAAAACCTGCAGAATTGTGTGGAGTGATTGTGAACATTTTCTGTCTTCCCAATCTGTTGTTTTAGGCATCCTCACTGTCTTTATCATTTTAATGCTCTGCTTAACTGGTTTCAGAAAACAAGACTTCCAATTTCTAAAACAAAATAAATGGAATAAGCAAATAGTTTAGTATTATCCAATGGACATAGTTTCTTGAAGCAAAGTTATCTACAGTTTGCAAGGAATCATCAGACAGGAAAAGCCCTTTGAGTTTGGTGCATGATAAAGCAAAGCCATTCTACACTGAAATATATTGCTTGATACCAGAGATAGTAAACCATGGAAACTTACACTACCATGAAGTGGAGAGACCCATGAGGAACCAAGACAGAGAAAAAGATGGATGTATTCCTAATGAAAACAGTGCAGAAAAGAAATCATCCACCTACAGAAATGATTGTATTTTGAGTAGATAGAAGACATATAAGACTATAAGAAGGAAAAATTACCTTTCAGAGAGAGTCCCATGTTATATCAAATGCTTAAAATAAATACTTCTTCAGGCTTAGGAAAGAAATAATATTATTCGTGTGGAATAAAGAGAAGAGGGGCTGGGTTGTCCTTCATTAAATAAGGAGATGTACACATAGTAGTTTAGGAAGATGAGAGCAATCTCTGACAAGAACTTCTGAGAAGAACACAGACTCAAAAATAATGATTTTATTGAATGAAGATCTAAGGAGGAAAAGGTGAGAGATAAATAGCTAGCTTTGGGGAGATGCTGACAGTTTTTAAAAAAATCAAGGTGGAAGCATGTCTGAAAGAGTATATAAGAGGAAGCTTAGTTTATAAGGAGACTCACCTAAGAAAGACAAATAATGAATTGTAAAATTGAACAATTATCTGGTTAAATTTACCTTTTCATTTTGATACATATGAATGATCTACTCCAATGAGGACATTTTACCTCCTGCCTGGTCAGAGTGTAGTTCTTGAAATATGTTTACTTTGAATTTAATGATTTTTTTCCTAGTTCCCATTATCAGGTGACATAAAAAAGCTCAGGTGATGAGTAAAGAACAAGATATAAACGGAATCTGCTGGGTCCAGTAGTCAGGGGTTAAAAAGGAACCATGCAGTCCAATTAATCCTGTATGAAAATTACTAAAACATCCAGAAATAGATTCTGATGAGTGACCTCTCAAAGAGGGACATAAGAGAAAATTGGAGAGGAGCAGTTGGAATAGAAAATGTAACATAACTCATAATTTCACAAAAGTATTGGTTAATGTATATTTTAATATGAATTAAATGAGTATAATTTACTACGTTATTTATTTATTTATGTTAGTAGGAACCAGGGATTGAAAAAAGGCCTCATACAAGTGAAGCAAGCACTAAAACACTGAGGTACACCTGCTCCAGTTTGTTTTTTGTCTGCTATTTTTTAATTCATCAAGACTTGAGGTGGAATGGAAGATGACAAGGCAGGTCCATTACTCGATTCTGCTGACCAGATCACCATGATGACAGTGAATGGCTCAGTCTTCATGCCTTCTGTACTAACATTCATTGGGATTCCTGGCCTGGAGTCTGTGCAGTGTTGGATTGGGATTCCATTCTGCATCATGTACCTCATTGCTGTGATTGGGAATTCCCTAATCTTAGCTATAATCAAATTTGAGAACAGCCTCCATAAACCCATGTACATTTTTTTGGCCATGCTGGGGGCCACAGACATTGCACTTAGTACATGTATTCTTCCCAAAATGTTAGGCATTTTCTGGTTTCATTTGCCAGAGATTTATTTTGAAGCCTGCCTGCTACAAATGTGACTTATTCACTCATTCCAGGCTATTGAATCAGGTGTTCTGCTGGCAATGGCCCTCGACCGCTATGTGGCCATCTGTGACCCCTTGAGACATGCCACCATCTTATCTCCACAACTCCTGTTGTATATTGGAGTTGGGGTGACACTCAGAGCAGCCATTCTTGTAGCACCATGCTTGGTGCTTATCAAATGGCGCTTTAAACTCTACAAAGCTACAGTCATCTCCCATTCTTATTGTGAGCACATGGCCATTGTGAAGCTGGCTGCTGAAGATATCCGGGTCAACAAGATATATGGTCTATTTGTTGCTTTCACCATCCTAGGGTTTGACATTATCTTCATCACCTTGTCCTATGCTCAAATCTTTATCACTGTCTTTCATCTGCCCCGGAGGGAAGCACGACTCAAGACCTTCAATACATGCATTGCTCACATTTGTGTCTTTCTGCAGTTCTATCTCCTTGCCTTCTTCTCTTTCTTCACACACCGGTTTGGTTCTCACATACCACCATATGTTCACATCCTCTTGTCAAACCTTTACCTCTTAGTCCCACCTTTTCTCAACCCAATTGTCTATGGGGTAAAGACCAAACAAATTCGTGACCAGGTCCTGAAAATATTTCTCTCCAAAGAAACATCTTGACCATCTTCACCATTCTTTGTAGAGAAGTTAGTTGATTCTAAGAAACAGCTTGAATACTGTGAAAAGTTATATTTTCCTCAAATGGATACATATAGAATAACATCTAAAAACTAAATCTCAGGTGTTCAGAATTCAAGAGGGCTTTTTATCAAATGCCTAATCTTTGGTTGGCTACCCAGAATCAGAGTTAAACTCTCTTATATTGAGATTTCAAATTGTTAAACCTATATCTCTGTTAATAGCCAGTCCCTTTCAAACTAAAGACTCCTCTAAATCATCAATTAAACCTACATAGAAAAGAAAATTTTGGGAAACAGTGAATAATTCTAGATAACATCAAAGGACCTTTTCATACATCTATATTATCAGCTGTTAAACCATAGCTGTAATTCTATGTCCCCCTATGTTTGAATCTATATTGTAACGCATTTGGAATAATTTATCTCGTGTTTTATCTGTTTTACCTAAAATACTGATTGACATAAAAATAATATATGTAATAAAAAATAATATCAGCCATTCAACAACTATATGATGAAACTCACAGACTATAAACATTGGGGGAATTTGCATAAAATTAGTGCAAAAACATACTGAAAGAGAAAAGTCAATCACAAATACAATATGTAGGGAAACTGAACCAGGAAAAAAATCCTTCCTTAAGCACTCAAAAAATTTGAAGTTCAGTGAGTAGAATTGAACACAAAGACAAATATATTCCATTACATTTAGAGATTAACTACTGTAAACATCCTTATTACTGGAATGTCTTCTTGTTTACCTTTGTACCATCAGTATAGAGGACAAGAGCTACAATTGAGAATCTCAGTAAAACTGATATTGAATGATGAGCAAATTAATACATTTCTTACTACTAATTAATGGAATTCCATATCCACAAATATGGAGGTTCTAAAGTAATATGCATCTTCACTGCATAAAGCATTTTCATTTTAGGATGTTTATTCCATTCTTAAGGTAAGCAGAGATGAAGACATAAAATAATCATTGGATATCCCTGAAATAATGTATGAGACAAACACAAACCTAGCATATGAGAAACCGGCCTCTCAAACAGGGACTTCAGATCTTCCTTTATGCCTTGCTCTTCCATTGCCCACACACCTTTAACCTCTTCCAGGATTCTGCATAATATGAGATTATGTTTAAATTACCTTCAACAAACTTTCAAGATTAGTAAGCTATAAAATGATCAAATCTCCATGTAAATTGTGAGAGGCATTTGGATCTCTAATTTTAGAAAGATGCATAGTCAGAGATAGATATATCTCAGAAAATATTCTACCACAAAAATGGAAGTGATCATATCACCATATCATTCAAGAGACAGACTTAGAGAATAATTTTGAAAACAGTATATAGAAAGACTAGCATCAAATAAAGCAGAAATAAATTTGAGTCATAATATGCTTTGTTTTAAAATAAAACCCATTTAAATATGAAGTATAGAAGCAAGGTATGAAAATACAAAGACAAAAGGGATCAAAGAACATGTTAATTAATAGGCAGACATAAACAAGATTGAGACAAGAAAAATGTTAAACTGAAATAACTAATTTTATTTTTGCTCAGAGCAATAGATATTTCAGTAAGTTGTGGCATCAGAAGAGCCAAAATGAATCATCAGTGGGCTCATCATGGCCTCAAAGGAACAAAAAGGCAAAAATATGAATTCTTTCAGACCAACACTGGAGATAATTTGAGACAGTTTTCACACTGTTGGAGAAGGCAATTACTTATATGGAAAGGCTTGAGATTAGAAAGCATTGTGAGCATTTAGATTGTAATTGGAATTATCCAAAGGAATTATTGTTTCAATAGAGATTGATACATACCATACATATGTACATAGAAACATAGTATAATTGCTTATGAATATGTGTGTGTAAGTGTGCATATATTTCCCAGCTTGGTTCAAAGAGCAGGACCAAAAGTAATGACAGAGGCCAGGACTTGGTTGAGAAAGTATAAAATAATTTGAAAATATCATGCTATACCAGAATATAAGAAAGTGCTCAAGGTATGATTGGGTCATGGAAAGAATACTCATGATCTCCTTTGAAGTGGCATCGACTAGCCAAGGCAAGGAACTTTGAACATCAATAATGATTATAAAGGATTATAAACCATTGAATAATATCAGAGTCCATGAGTCCATACAGATATTAAAAAAGTAAGCAGGGGAAGCGGACTTGGCCCAGTGGATAGGGCATCTGTCTACCACATGGGAGGTCTGTGGTTCAAACTCTGGGCCTCATTGACACATACGGAGCTAGCCCACATGCATTGCTGATGCGCACAAGGAGTGCCGTGCCACGCAGGGGTGCCCCCTGCATAGGGGAGCCCCACCTGCAAGGAGTGCACCCTGTAAGGAGAGCCTCCCAGTGTGAAAGAAAGTGCAGCCTGCCCAGGAATGGCACTGCACACACAGAGAGTTGATGCAGCAAGATGATGCAGCAAAAAGAAACACACATTCCCATGCCAATGACAACAGAATCGGACAAAAGAAGAACACGCAGCAAATGAACACAGAAGAGACAACTGGGGAGGGGGGAGGGGGAGAGAAATAAATAAAAATAAATCTTAAAAAAAGCAGTAAGCAAATAAAGGATTGAAGGGAAGGCTCTTGCTTATAGTATATTTCAATTAAATAATATAGAAGGAATGATGGTGTTGTAGAAGACGAGAGGTTCAATTCTTTCCGTATAGAAAGGTCCAGACTCAGGAATGATTTTGAGAAAGAAAAAATGATTTATTGACTGCTGGCCAAACTCGGGACCTTTCTAGTTCAAACCCAAGCCCCAAACAAGAATTTTGAGTTCCTTTTTTTTTTTTTTTTTAAAGATTTATTTATTTATTTAATTTCCCCCCCTCCCCTGGTTGTCTGTTCTTGGTGTCTATTTGCTGCGTCTTGTTTTTTTTTCTTTGTCCGCTTATACAGAGCGGAAGGGTCAAATGGTTCTTTTGTTCCAGTGCTCAATAGGCTTGAATTAGTATATATCTTTTACATCCTAGGTAAGCTTTTAGCATGGAATTTATACATTCTAGATAAGCTTTTATCATATTTTGTTTGCATTTTCCCTGAATATTTAAAGTTTATAGAGTTGGCATTGCTAAACTGTTTCCCTGGACTGGAGTTGTTGCCATGGTCACCAAGGGCAGGATTGGAACCACGTACCTTCCCACACCCAGGAGTCAGGACACAGACAGCTTAGGTTATCTATGAAGAGATACCAGTCTCCCACCCATAGCCCACATCATTTTACCCCCTCATGCCCAAGCTTAACTTGCTAAGCTTTGGCATAATTATTGTTGGAGCTATGAGGTGGGTGGCCGTTTGTTGTTTTGATTGATTACTTTACTTATCAATTTTCAGTGTAACATCCAGGATACAGTTTTTAGAAGTTTAGAAGTTTTCATTTTGGACAGCAGAACTTGGGGTGGGGCCCCCATGCAGTCATCCTGGGGCCACTGGCAATCACGTGGATTTCCAGTCAGGCTCCGGATCCATCTATTAATTTTGTTTTACCCTTAAAGAGCTTACACCTTTAATTTTAAGGGGGTCCTGAAGGGAGATGATCTCTTTCCTGTAACTGCTTCTTGCTGGCCATGGACTGTAGTCATTGCCTAACAAGGTGTAAACTCTTATTTTATTTTAACTGGAGGAAGATGGATCTGGCATTCTGTGTGAAGCTGGGTAAAGTTTTCCTATGGTCATAAGATGTTCATTATGAAAGAAACAAACTTAATTAAAATTTTGGAATTAAAATTTTGGAATACCCATTTTTAAAAGACGGCATTGTATTACAGAAGAAGACTAGGTTAGGTGCTTATAAAGATGATACTCCTCTTTAAAAGTTGGTGGAAACAGTATATATATATATATATTTAAGTTATTTATTTTTAGAGAGAAATTGCAACAGATACTTAGCTTTGTTTTGAAGACACATTTCAGGCTGTTTAATGATTGGCACTCATGTGCTCTGTCAGATGCTCCTGGTGGACTGGCACCTTTTGGGCATTGGTTTCATTCAGGATTAGTGGACCAAGTTGGAAATTTCTTAGTTTTTAACTGTAGGAGTGATGAGAACTACAGAAAAAGTGTTTTTACATTTTGGTTTTAATTGTACAATTTCTGGTAATTTTGACTGTGTGATAGGTGACCCATTATTAGCAAGCAAGCCTCATTTTTGCTATACAGTAGAGTACAGTAGAATAGTAAGTTGGCTGAGCCTGGCTAAGACCACCACCTTATTTTATAGACATGTTTATTAACTATTTAGAAAATGAAGTTACCAGGAATTTAACATGTCTAATATACTTTTGTACCTGATCCAGAATAGAAAAGATAATGTTATAATTATTAGGCATATATTTAGTATATAAAAGTATAGCACTTAATATTAATTAATGTATTACTTAATGCATAAGGATTCTGAGTTGCAATGAATAGTTTTAAGTTTCAGGTTTGTAATACTTTACATGTTATCTCTCCATGGGAGCAGGCCATTATGCCAATTGTGTTTAAGTTTTACTTACAGTATCCTGGTAATCATGGCTGTACTTAGCATGTTCTTTACACAGTGAGCAAGTCGCAGCATTGTTGATCCTAGAGAGAGTTTCCCATAGTTTACCAGCCTGGTGCATAGTGCTCTCTGGCACGATGGAACAGTGTGGGTCTGGCGGTGATATCCATTGTACACTTGGCTGTACCGAGTCATCACTGACTGCTGCAGGAGCTTGAAACTGCAACATAGTTTCTGTTGACTTCAGAAGCATAACCAGAGGCTGATACAGAAATATTTCTATTTGAGGGGTCAGTGACCAGCATAGCCAATAACTGACATGGAGATGCAAGTTGAAAGTATTCAAGGCCTGGTTTGAATGCAGAAAAGAGTTTGACAATGTAAAAGTTTATTCCTTGTTTGTATATATTTTAAACAATTTAATGCAACACATCATATATCAAATGACATTGTTTACTTATACAATTTTACCATGAAGATAATAGTAGGTATTTTACTTTAGTAATAGAGGGGGGGAAACTAGTTTTCATTGTTAAATGAAAACAGAAGATTCCCAATAGAATCATGATAACTTTTTATTACCATTTACTTAAATATGGACCTTGCAGTGGCCTTCAGACAGGTTTTATTATCACGAAGTTATTCTTTGCTACCAATATCAATCCAGGTTTTTAGTTAATAATTGCTTCTAGAACGAGAACCATTTAAACGTTTTCAGTTTGGAAGATGTTTTTATAATTGACTACAACCACATAGACTAGTTACTTTACATTTAAATAAACTTATTAAATTACAATTACTAACCAAAGAAGTTTACATTATTTATCTTAAAGACCATATTTACAACTTTTCTTTCGCTTAATTTCATTAGCATGAACTTACAATTTTCATTACTCTAAGGATTTTGTATATATAATGTTAATTTATTTAATGGGTAATTTATAAACTAAGGGAGATTACACCTAAGCTAAATAAAATTGAAACCATTATACTTCATGCAAGGAATGTTCTCTTTTTCTTTACTTACTGAAATTTGGCAACAGAACCACTAACCACCCTTTTTAAAGCTGTTAAAAGATTTAAACTGGGAAATTACAGGGCAAACTGATTCTTAATTCCCCAGCCTAGTAGATGGAATCCTGCAACACCTATTCCCACCCTCAAAGCTCTTGCAAAGAGAAGGCCTTTTCCCAATAGTTCCTATAATCAGATTTCTATATGACTGTCCATCCTGCTTAGTCTAATTTGGGCTCCAGGAAAAATTATTCACGGATATAACTGCATATTTAATATTTAACAATTTGAATAGAGCTCTTTGAGGAATTTTCATTTGTTAATTTGGTATTATCATCCTGATGTATAAAGATATACACTGAGCAAATAGGCAGACACAAACAGAGTTAGACACAACTCATTGATGTTATTTATAATTTACATTATTTTATATACAATTTAGCTTAATTTGGGTCCCAGAAATATATATTACTTTTATAACTGCCTATTTAACCCCAACAATTTGAGCAAATAGGCAGGCATGAATAGTTTGACACAGAAGCATAACTTAGTTACTTAAAACTTTCATTTTTTCAAAATGAGTGTGACTGCAAAACATTTCAAAGACTCCTGAAAGTTTTTCTTAATTTGCACTTTGACCACTCAGTTTTACACAAGAATTGAGTTTTGGTTCTTAACTAATGGCTTGTAACCAAAATGTTTCCAATGTTTTAACACAATCCTCTTTTGTTTCAGAACTTTATATTTTACCTTGAATTTAGCAGAATTTTGGATGAGCAACAAAACTAATTCTATGTATATTTGCCTAGGCTATTGAAGCCTCAGGGAGACTGGTTTCTCTTATGAATTACCACTCTTAGGAACACTGCCAGTCAAGGCAGGAGACTTCTTTTTTTCCCAGTCCTTGGAGATAATAAAACTCCAGTGGTTGTTCAACCCCAAGGGCTAAGAATTTCACCAGGCAGTGGTTTAGCTCACACCTGGAATCATGAGAGAAATCAGGGTTATTAATACCGATAGAAAGGAGACAGGGATGTCCTAGCTTTTCCCTGGACTGTAGGGGCAGAAGTTGTTATGAAATAACCATAGAAAAGGCAAAGGGTGAGGCTAGACTTGAAGTAACCAAAAACCAAGATAAGGTTAGTTTAGAATTTACACTTAAAATAATATTTTCAGGCTAAATTCACTCAGTTATAATTTCAGTTATTATCCTTCCACTGTTTTATAATATAAATGCATTTATAAATTATCTTAACTCTTAGTTACAGTTTTCATTAAGTTTTAGCCTTAAGGTGAATTGGATACTTTTATTAATTAAGCTACAAGAATTTTTTTAGTAACAATCCTGTGAATTTCTGCCTTCTCCTAGTAACGGAACAAATTCTCATCTGTGCACTTAATTCACCAGCAAGAGAGTATTGGCATTTAAAGATTCATTTTTAAACTACCTTTTTACCATGAATTCTTAGGCACCAGCAACTGAAAACAGCCAAGCACAGATTTTAAAGTGGAGTTTCATTCCCACCCCGCTTTGTTGGGGTACTCCGTGGATTCACAACACTGAAGTTCCCAGCCAGACCATTAAAAAGGCTACCAAGTGATTCGAGGTCTATTGTTTCAAGTGATAGCCTCCTTTCTTCAGACAAGTTTACAATTCTAAAACATTTCAAAGCATTTATACAGTCTCAGAAAGATTCAGAAAAGTAGAAGAACCTGGGCAGAATGCAAATTTATTTTGGCCTTTGACATCCTAGGGAGGGACCTTTACTGCATTTATTTTGAGCTTGCTTTTCATCCCCTTCACCTCCCCCCTCCCAGGCATTTAGGTGCGTAGCAATCAAATAAGAATGCAGCTTATGAGTAGAAGAGGTGGACACACTGGAAAGTGGTAAGCCATTCCCCCTTTTCCAGCTTTCCATCAAAGTGGGTGGACAGAACCTACTTGAGTTCAGCACCACTCCCAGGGACCCAGCCACCCTGACTGGGACCAGCTCCAACAAACCTGGGTGCATGGCATGGACACAGACAGCCTCCAAGCCCCAGCAAAGGGGCGGACCAGAGATGAGACAGCAGAGCATGTGCAAATATCCAGACTCCATAGTTTTGCCCCATAACCAATTCACCCCCTTGCTAATGGCAATGGAGGGTTCCAGCTCAACCAAATTCCACCACTTTACATAACTACACAACTCCAACACCAGCATTGAGCCAATACAGACAGAAGTACAAAGGTCACTAATCTCATCTACAAGTTTTATATATATTTTTTTCAACATGGCTGCCCCTGCAGCCATCACAAACCTTAGAAAGAGAGAACACTTAACATTAACATCTGGTATAAAGCGAATTCATTCGCAATTCAGCACCATAATAAAAGATTCCACCTAGAACTTTTTCACTGTTTAACTTTACACCCAGACCAAGCTCCACCAAAAAGGCTGATCCAGTTTCCTGTAACCAAGGTTTCCTTTTTTGTTTTTTAATCCAGATCAATTTCCAGGATGTTAGGGCTCGAACCTATAGCTATCCCTTCCTATTACAATCAAGCCTCCACTCCTTCAGTAGAGATAAGACCAGTTACCAGGTTCTAACATGCAGTTAGATAAACCCAAAACACCAGGATTTTTCCTTTATCCAGACCTAGAGAGAATGGCTTCCCCCCAAATTTTGGGGGGCTGCTAGGATTCTCTCTCTTGGGAGGTGATCAGCCCTCCACCCTAGCAATTAAATCTAGGGTTTTCCTGACAAATGCTCCTCCCTAGGGAGTTTTACCTTCCCCCACATCTGGAGTTCTTTTTCATTCTCAGAATCCTTCTATTCAGACCTTCCATTGCCCTCGATTGTCATTGGGAAGACTCCAGAGGAGCGTACATCTTTTCTGGATTAAATTTAATCCAGTGGCACCCTGATGATTGGGGTTCACCCAAGTCCTCCCAGCTTTCTCAGGGATTTGGAAGGGGCAGCAAAATGCTACCATCTCTGGCCTTTGTTTGCAATCCCAGGAGAGCCCCCCAAAATGTTGTAGAAAATGAGAGGTTCAATTATTTGCATATAGAAAGGCCAGGACTCAGGAATGATTTTGAGAAGGGAAAAATGATTTATTGACTGCCGGCAAGACTCAGGAGCTTTCTAGTTCAAACCCAAGCCCCAAACAAGAATTTTGAATTCCTTTATTACAGAGAGGAAGGGTTAAAAGTTTTCTTTGTTCCAGTGCTCAATAGGCTTGATTTAGCATACATCTTCCACATCCCAGGTAAGCTTTTAGCATGGACTTCGTACATTCTAGATAAGCTTTAACACATTTGGTTTGCATTTTCTCTGAATATTTAAAGTGTATAGAGTTTGCATTGCTAAACTGTTTCCGGGGACTGGAGTCATTGCCATGGTCACCAAGGACAGGACTGCAGTCTCTTACTGTGCCATACCCACAAGTCAGAACAAAGACAACTTAGGTTATTTAGGAAGAGACACCCATAGCCCACATCAATGGATTTATAAATGCCTCAGTAGCTGGATAAAACTAATGGGTTAATGGTTCAGGAAGAGCTGTTTATTTATGTAGTCTCAAAGTAACTCCCTGTAGATTGCTCATGAGTTACAAAAGGAAAAAGTAAATTTACAATGAAGACGCTGAGTAACATTCCTTTACCTAAGTGATCAAAACTAATATTAATTTTGGAACAAAATGGTTCCATAGCATTCCTGATAGAGTGAAGAGAGAAAGATAAGTTATTATCCAAAAGAAAATAAATTGAAAAAATAAAGCACAACATGTAGCTTGAATCTAATCATGAGGAAACATCAAGAAACCCAAATGATGGACATTTTAAAAATAAATTGCTGAGAATTAGTTTGGGAACCTGATCAGGAGAGGCTGTGTAAGTGAGACATGAACCAGGAACTGTGGCTCTGGGTAGGGTAGGTGTGAGGGACACCACCTGTGGTGATCCTGGAGTTGTGCACTGCTAGGATACTTGGGAAGTGGGAAAAGGCAGTGAGGGTGAAAGGCACAAAGTACCTGAGCTGTCTCAAGCTAAGAGGAAGGAGCAAAAAGAAAAGTAGAAAGACTTCCGGAAAGATGGCAGACTAGAAAGACATGGGACTCTCTTCTCCTCCAGAAAAATAGCTAAAGGATGGACTGAAACAGCCTAGAAAAAGATCTTCTGGGGTTTAATATACAAGGCGAAGGCTGGACAGCACCCAGGAGGGATAAAGGAAGGAATCACTACTACAGAACTGTGAGTTGAAACAAGTAGCTGCTGCTGTGAGCACCATCCCCCACACTAAAGACACTTTAGAATTCTCTGGCCTCTGGGCCTGCAACTACAGACAAAGGGGGCTCCAGGGACCTACTACCGCAGGAAACAGGAGAGAGAGGGAAACAGCTTAAGGCTGACTCAGCTTCTGACCTACAAATTTGGACTGCTGTGTCCCAGGAGCCCTTCAGGGCTGGGTGGGGCTGTGCCATAGTTTGCCTTCGAGCCAGCAAGGGGCTAAAGATACATGACCCTCCCAATCTCCTCCTCTTCTACCTGGGGCTGATTGTTGAGGACTCAGAGGGGAGTGAGAATATTTCTGACCCAGGAAAAGGGAGGGGGCTGCCAGAAAAAGCTGGAGAATTGTCTCAGAGAAAGTTTGAATTACAAGGCTCAAAACCTCCAAACAGTAAGCTCTGTCACATTGATTGGGTCTGTGTTGCAACAAATACACTCCTACCAGACATTGAACTGAGAGCTGCCAAAGAGTGGCATCTGCTGGCAGATCAAGGAAGTGCAGGCAAGAAAATTAAAAATAAATAGGAGAGGCTTTTTCTGGCCTCTATAGCTTCCCCTTCCAAGGCTATAGGAAGTGACTCTACAACCAATTACTGAGTCCAGTGCCTGGTTTTGAGCAACCAGCCGGAGAAACCAGGTTGAGCCAAGAATCAAAGAGCAGTGGTAACACACAGCCTCCTGCCACTAAATCCCTACGAAAGGGAAAAAAAATTGAGCATCTAGGTAAACTACATCCTAATCAGATGACTAGATATCAGCAAAAAATTACAAACTATACTAAGAAAATAGTAGACATGCCCCCCCAAAGGAATATATCAAAGCCCCAGAAGAGAGGCAGAATTTGAGAGAACTAATCAGTGAGATGTGCATAATTTTCCAAAATCAAATTAATGAGTTGAAAGATAATACAGTCAAAGAGATAAATGACATCAAGAAGACATTGGGCAAATGCAAAGAAGAGTTTGAAATCCTGGACAGAAAAGTAACAGAACTTATGGGAATGAAAGAGTCAATAGGGGAGATCAAAAACACATTTAAGGCATACAATAGCAAACTCAAAGTGACAGAAGAAAGAATAAGTGATACCAAATACAGAACAGCTAAAATTGAAGGCAGAAAAAAAAAAAAAAAAGAGAGCAAAGAATGGAAAAAATTGAACAGGGGCTCAGAGAGTTGAATGAAAACACAAAACAGAACATACATGCATGGAAGTTCCAGAAGGAGAAGAGAAGGGGGAAAGGGCAGAAAGAGTATTTGAGGAAATCATAGCTGAAAATTTTCTCTCTCTCATGAAAGAAATGAACATACATGTCCAAAAAACACACCAATCAGAATAAATTCAAATAGACCTACTCCAAGATGCATACCACACAGAATGTCAAAAGTCAAAAATGAAGAGAAAATCATCAGAGCAGCAAGGGAAAAGCAAACCATCATGTGCAAGGGACATCCAGTAAGACTTAGTGCATATTTCTCTTCAGGAAGCATGGAGTCAAGAAGACAATGGCATGATACAATTAGGATACTGAAAGTGAAAAACAGCCAGCTGAGAATTCTTTATCCTTTAAATATGAAGGCGGATATAAAATATTCACGAACAGAAACTCAGAAGTTTTGCAAACAAGTATCTATCTTTGCAGGAAATATTAAATGAAGCCTTAAAACCTGAAGAAAAAGACAGGAAAGAAAGGTGTGGAGGAGAGTATAGAAAAAAGAATAGTATAAAGGATAACCAAAAGAGTAAAAAAGATGGACAAAAATAAGATACGACATATGAAAACCAAAGAATAAAATGGAGGAAGTAAATAGTGCATTTCCATTAATATCAAAAGATACAGCCTGAGCCTTACAGAATGGATAAATAAAAACATGAGCCACCCATATGCTGCTTATAAGAAACTCACCTTAGACCCAGGGATACAAACCAGCTGAAAGTGAAAGGTTGGAACAAAGTATTCCAGCAAAAAGTAACCAGAAAAGAGCAGGAATAGCTATACTCATATTAGACAAAACAGTATTTAACTGCAAAAGTATTATAAGAGATACAGAAAGCCATTATATATTAATTAAAGGGGCGATCCACCATGAAGATTTAGTAGTCATAAATATCTGTGCACCCAACCAGGGTACCCCAATATAAATGAGACAAACTCTAGGAAAACTGAAGGGAGAAATAGACATCTCTGCAATAATTGTTGGAGACTTCAATACCCCCACTCACATCATTAGATAGAACAACTAGACAGAAGAGGAACAAGGAAACAGAAAACTTGAGCAGTATGATAAAAGAGTTAGACGTAACAGACATATACAAAACAATGCATCAAAACTCAGTGAGTTATGCATTTTTCTCAAGTGCCCATGGTTCTTTTTCCAGGATAGACCACATGTTAGGGCACAGTGCAGCTCTCAAGACATATAAAAAGATTGAAATTATACAAAGTACCTTCTCAGATCATAATGGAATGAAAGTGGAAATTAATAATAGACAGGAAAAAAGTAAATTCACAAGTGTGTGGAAGCTGAACAACACACTCCTAAATAATCAGTAGGTCAAAGAAGAAATCAGTAAATATATTGAGACTAATGAAAAGGAGAACACCATGTATCATGTGTTATGGGAGGGAAGCAGCTGTGGCTCAATCAGTTGAGCTCCCATCTACCATATGGTAGGCCCTGGGTCCACATCCCGGGGACTCCTTGTGCACCATGGAGAGCTGACATGGCAAGATGCTGCAACAAAAGAGAGACAAGCAGACACAGAAAAAAATGTGTAGTGAATGGACAGAGAGAACAGATAGCAAAAAACAAGCCACAAGGGGCGGGGGGGAGTGTAAATAAATAAATAAATCTTAAAAAAAAAAAAAGGATGGGATACAGTGAAGGCAGTCTTAAGAGGGAAATTTTTAGCCCCAAATGCTTATATTATAAAAGAAAAAATAGCTAAACACAAGATTTAACTGAACAACCAGAGAAACTAGAAAAGAAGAGCAAACCAATCCCAAAGCAAGCGGAAGGAAAGAAATAATAAAGATTAGAGTAGAAATAAATGAAATTGAGAACAAAAAAGCAATAGAGAAAATCAACAAAACCAAAAGCTGGTTCTTTGAGAAGATCAGTAAAATTGACAAACCCCTAGCTAGACTAGTAAAGAAAAAAAGAGAGAATATGCAAATAAATACAATCAGAAATGAAAGAGGTGAAATTATAACTGACCCCACAGAAATAAAAAGAATAATAAAAAGATATTATGAGAAATCATGTCCTACAAACTAGATAATCTAGACAAAATGGACAAATTCCTAGAAATGCACAACCTACACTGATGCTACAAGAAATACAAGAATTTAACAAACCAATCACATTTAAGGAGATTGAATCCATCACCGAAAATCTCACAGCAAAGAAAATCTCAGATCAGATGAATTCTACCAAGCATTTTGAAAAGAATTAATACCAATCCTGTTTAAACTCTTCCAAAGAATTGAAGAGAAGGGAAAATTACACAACATATTTACAAAGCCAACAACACCCTAATACCAAAGGCCAGATAGATACTACAAGAAAAAAAATTACAGACCTATCTCTCTAATGAACATATATGCAAAAATTCTCAACAAAATACTTGCAAATTGAATCCAATAGCATATCAAAAGACTTATTCATCATGACCATGTGGATTTATTCCTGGTATGCAAGGCTGATTCAACATAAGAAAATCAATCAATGTAATATACCACATTAACAAACTGAAGGGAAAACAAACAAACACATGATCATCTCTATTGATGGCAGAAAAGGAATTTGACAAAATCCAGGATCTTTTTTGTTAAAAACACTTCTAAAGATGGGAATAGATGGAAAATTCCTCAATATGAAGAAAGGCAAATATGAAAAGCCCACATCCAACATTGTACTCAATGGGGAAGTTTGAAACTTTCCCTCTAAGATTGAGACCAAGACAATGATGCCCACTGTCACCATTGTTATTTAATATTTTACTAGAAGTTCTAGCTAGGGTAATTAAACAAGAAAAAAAAAATTAAAGGCATCCAGATGAGAAAAGAGAAAGTAAAACTTTCACTGTTTGCAGATGACATGATCTTGTATTTAGAAAATCCTGAAGTATCCATGACAAAGCTACTTGAGCTAATAAATGAGTTCAGCAAAGTGGCAGGATATAAGATCAACATGTAAAAATCAGTAATGTTTTTCCACACTACTACTAAACAATCTGAGTTGGAAATCAGGGGAAAAAATCCATTTTCAATAGCAACAAAAAGATTCAAATACCTAGGAATTAATTTAACCAAAGAAGTACAGGATCTATATGCTGAAAACTACAAAACAATGCTAGAAGAAATTTTAAAAGACCTAAACAAATGGAAATATATCCCATGTTCTTGGATTAGAAGAATAAAGATCATGAAGATGTCAATCTTACCCAAACTGATTTGTAGATTAATGCAATACCAATCAAAATCACAACATCTTATTTTACAGAACTAGAAAAGGCAATTACCAAATTCACTTGGAAGGGAAAGTGCACCCAAATAGCCAAGAACATTCTAAAAAAGAAGAGTGAAGTAGAAGGAATTTCACTGACTGACATTGAAACATATTACAAAGCTACAGAGATCAAAACAGCATGGTACTGGCATAAAGATAGACATATCGGTCAATGGAACAGAATTGAGAACCCAGAAGTAAACCCTCATCTATACAGTCAACTGGTTTTTGACAAACCTACCCATGTTAATGGGACAAAACAGTCTCATCAACAAATGGTGCTGGTTCAACTAGATATCTATAACCAAAAGAATGAAAGAGGATCCCTAACTCACTCCCTATAGAAGAATCAACTAAAAATGGATCAAAGACCTAAATATAAAAGCCAGGACCATAAAACTACCAGAAGAAAATGTAGGGAAACATCTTTAATACTTGTAGAAGGTGGTGGTTTCTTGGCTCTTATACACAAAGTCATGTAATGAAAGAGAAAATAGGTAAATGGGACCTCCTCAAAATTAAGCACTTTTGCACCTCGCAAGACTTCATTAAAAGGGTGAAAGGGCAGTTGTCCCAATGGGAAAAATATTTGGAAATCATATATCTGATAAGGGTTTAATATCCAGGATATATAAAGAGATGTTACAACTTAACAATAAAAGGATAAACAACCCAATTAAAAAATGGGCCAAAGACTTGAATAGACATTTGTCCAAAGAAGAAACACAAGTGGCAAAAAAACACATGAAGAAGTGCTCAACATCACTAATGGTTAGGGAAATGAAAATCTAAACTACAACGAGATATCATTTCACACCTATCAGAATGGCCACTTTTAAAAAGACAAAGAACTAGAAGGGTTGGAGAGGATATGGTGAGACAGCAACACTTACTCACTGTTAGTGGGAATTCAGAATGGTACAGCCACTGTGGAGGTCTGTTTGGCAGTTCCTATAGAAGTTGAACATACAGTTGCCACATGGCCCTGCAATACCACTACTGGGTGGATACCCAGAAGAACTGAAAGCAGTGATACATAGAGTCAACAGCACACTGATGTTCATAGAAACAATACATAGGATTGCTAAAAGTCAGAAATGACCTAGGTGTGCATTAACAGATGAATGGATAAACAAACTATGGTTTATTCACATAATGGAATATTATGCAGCTATAAGAAGAAATGATGTCATAAAGCGTATGACAACATGGATGAAGCTGGAGGACATTATGTTGAGCGAAGCAAGTCAGACACAAACACAAATACTATCATTATTATGAACCAAATATATTGTGTAACATATTGTATGATTAAAAAAAAATTATAGGTATCCAGGACATTTAATTGAGAAATGTTTGTTTTTATTCAACTGTGTTTTTTAGTTTTTAATTGTTTGTTTTCAATTATTAAATATATAATACAAAATAAATAAATAAATTGCTTGGGAAGCGGCTGTGACTCCAGTAATTGAGCTCCTGTTTACCATATGGAGGACTTGGGTTTGGTCCCTGGAACCTTCTGGTAAAAAATGAAAAAATGTCATTCCAGACCTGTGCAGAGAGGCCAGGTGCAGGTACCTGTGTCATCCAGAGAAGCTGAGGCACCCACGCAGCAAAGGGATGTAGCAAAAAAAAGACAATGATGCAACCAGATAGAAAAAAAATTGCCTCCCTTCTTAAAAAAAAGTCAAAATCAAGAAAGAAAGAGAAAGGCTGAGGAATATTGAAGATGAAAGGAGTTCAAAGACACATGAAAATGAAATGCACTGCATGACCTTGGATTGTATTCTGGACAGGAAAAATGTAGCTATAAAAGTATTAGTAGGAGATACATATAATTTTGGATGTAGGCTGTCGATTAGCTTATAGTTTTTTCAATGCTAATTTCCTACAGTTCTGTGGTTATGAAATGAAATGCCCTTTCTCTTGTGAAATAATTAGTTAGAAAGTGGTACCATGTCTCCAACTATCTATCTATCTATCTATCTATCTATCTATCTATCTATCTATCTATCTATCTATCTATCTATCTATAGATGATGAAGCAAAATAAGTAAAAATATAAGCCATTTGAATCTGGGCAAATATTATAAAGAAAGTTTTTGCAATAATCTTGCAAAATTCTGTAGGAATAAAATTATATCAATTTAAAACATTTTAAAAAATCACTTTTCTTCATTATATTCCCAGTTCAAAAAGGGCACCACTATATACTTCACAAATCCAGAAATGAAAGACAGTTTTCACATTGTTGGTCATTTATTTTTAAATTGGCCTCAATTACACACACTACACATAACTCAAACACTAATTCCACTATTTCTTCAATGATTCTCAAATATGTTTCCTATTCTATTTTCTAGAAGTCTGTATTGTTATTAAAATATTTATGAAAACAATCATTTTCATTGAATATTAGGAGCTGAAAATTTTCTTACTATATGTGTCTATATTTGCCATGAAAATAATGACTCAAATAATTTTAAAATCTCTTATTCCCATTGTTCTAAAAGTAGTAACTAGCAGTGTTCTTATCTCTAACATTCTACAACATTATGATTCCTTGAGGTTCCAATATTTTTGTTCGTTCCCCAAAGTATTTTCAGAATTTCAATAGGTCTTTGTGGGTTAGTTACACTGTATATAAAGTGTCACCGATTTCTGATTTCAGAAGTCCTAATCTCACCTCAGCTACCCACATATTTGATCTGGAAAGTATTAATCCTATTTTCCATGAAAATATTTCCTTTCATTCTGTGTCCATATGTTATTACCTATGGTGTGAACACTCCGATTTGCATTGTTTGCTGATTTTCATGGTATAATTACTCCTACTATGGATGATTTCAAGATATCAATGGGAAATCACTGATCAGAGAGTTAGGAAGAGATGCACACAATCAAGTTTACTCAGCCAATTTGACCTGGCTACAACACATCACTGCCATCATCCCTTAACATTTTTAGGCAGCATATAATTTTGCGGGTCCTAAATAACTGGATGAAGTCAAAGGTTCCTTAAAAGTGAAAATAACATGGTTACTGTATAGGGCTAGGCTCACAGACAGAGTAAAAAGTGGTTGGAGCCCCCATAAAATCATGATATCACTCAGGGAGGTGCAAGTAATCCAGTCTTGTGAGCTGTTTTCTTCTACTCTACAGAAAATAGGAGTCTACCCTCTTCCTTTTCTTCAGCTTTAAATTGTTTTTTCTTAAGGCACGAAATCCTTCTTCTGACAAGTAAATGTAGGAAACATTGCCAGTTTCCAGCTGAGGGTTGATTTAGACATTGTGACAGCCACTAAAATATTGGAAAATACTACCATCATGTCAAAAACTTGAATATGACTAGAGCAGTTTAGTGAGAGATGGTTTGGATGCAGAAAAGATGTGTCACCAAAGTTCATGTGGACTAAACTCAGTAGATCACGGGTGAGTGAAGCCCTGACTCTCCGAAGTTAGTCTCTTTCATCAGCCTAAATTGGAAATCAGTGTTTCTTTTATTGGGATTAGATGTGATAAATGTTCTTATTTCTCTTTCAGCATTAGTCTATACTGAGTTATTTGAATATCTCAAGATACTCTCCCCTCCCACATTTGACCTATTTTTTAAAATAAGTGTCATTGACCTATTTTTTTATGATCTTGGGACACTATATTCCCTTAGAAATTTTTTTAAAAAAGGATCATTTTCATTCCCAGTCCAGGGAAACCCGATTACGGCCATTTCTTTTAAGACACATAGCTTATATTAGACGATGATTTTTCTAGTTCTACCTCTTTTTTCACCCTTGTCCCAGCTGAAATCTATGTCCACCAGGGATTAGTGTTACCCAATCACACAGAGTCATCCTATAGTACAAAATTCTCACTGTTCTTTGTCTGAAACATCAAAAATATTCTCACTCTATGACTGCACCTTATATTTCCACTGATGATCCCTGGTAAGTCTTCGGGTTTAATTTTCTGCTAGGAATATGGGGAAAGGAAGGTGGCTTCAGAGAGAACGCATACCTCACATGATATAATCGGATGCCAGGCTGATAAATAAGCAACAGAATCTAGCATTAGTGAATGTTCAAAGTCTAGAAGATTTGTCTTAGGGTGCCTGATTCATGCTTTCCAGAATATTTCTGGAATAATGAAGGAAACATTGAATGAGAAATTTTAAAGTGAGCCTGACAAATCAAAGGATGTCTAGAAAATGATATTTGGTTAGATAACTTAATGGAAGGATCATTTGGGAAGTGTCAGGATATTTCAAATTCTTAGCCTGGGAATGATTCAGGGAGAATATTCTTTGTGTCATCAAATATCTGAGTGTATTTCATGGGAAGGAAAGGATTAACAGCATTGGAATAATAGGTGTGGCATTATAGGCATACATGTCAGATTATTTATGTTTCTTTCTAAATATTTTGAAAGTTCTCACAGTCACTTTGCAAAGTATTTCTACCTTTAACCATATTTTAACAATGAGGAAATTGAGGCCTTAAAAACCAGTTTCAAACTCGTTCAAGAGCATTCAAAGCCAGGCAGTGGCGGATCAGGATTGGAACATTGTTGACTAACTTCAAGTCCTGTGTAATTAACCACCATGATCCACTGCCAGTGTCTGTTACTGGAACTCCATATGATATTATGAAAAGGCAGTTTGGGGCTCAATGCACAGAACGCCTTTCAGACATTTGGAGTTCTCTCAAGAAAAAGGGTGCTGTCTGTCACTGGAGGATTTGAGACAGAGATTGAATGGTGAATGTCAGTGTCAGAGAGGACAAACAAGAAAGAAATTCCTGACTTGTGGGGAGTGTGGATTAGCTGACTCTTTTTTTTTTTTTACACTTTGGACAGACTTAAGCTTTATTAATATTAGCAATAAAATTTTTAAAAAATTGAAATAGGAAGTCAAACTGATAATTCACACTGATGTTCATAGATGCATTGTTGACAATTTCCAAAAGATGCATATATATATATATATATATATATATATAAAAACAGCAAATTATTCAGCTCTGAGAGGGAATGAGGTTCTGATCCTCATATATATAGTCATATAATATTCGATAAAGCCACCAAACCCTCTCAACTGGGAGAGAATGGCCTCTTCAACAAATTGTGCCTGGAGAACTGGATATTCATATGTAGAAGAATGAAAGGATTACCAACTCACACCTTATACAAAAATCAACTCAAGATGGATCAAAGACCTAAATATGAGAGCCAAGACCATAAAGACTTTGGAAGCAGTGTAGGGAAGCATCTACAGGACGTTGTAATAGGAAATGGCTTCATGAACTTCACATCAAAAGCACGAGCAGCAAAAGAACAAAGAGATAAATGGGACTGCCTCAAAATTAAAGCCTTCTGCACCTCAAAGGAGTTTGTCAAGAAAGTGAAAAGAGAGCTTACACAATGGTAGAAAATATTTGGTAACCATATATCTGATAGGAGACTTAAAACCTGCATATACAAAGAACTCCTATACCTAGAGAATAAAAAGACAAACAACCCATTTAAAAAATGGGAGAAAGATCTAAACAGACACTTCTCCAAAAAAGAAATACAAATGGCTAAAAAGCACATGAAAAAATGCTCCAAATCTCTAGCCAACAGGGAAATGCAAATCAAAACTACAATGAGATACCATCTTACTCCCATAAAATTGGCAGCTATAGAAAAAACAGAAGACTACAAGTGCTGGAGAGGATGTGGACGCTCATCCACTGCTGGTGGGAATGCAGAAGGATGCAGCCATTCTGGAGGACAGTTTTGCGGTTTCTCAAAACCTAGCTATAGATTGCCGTAGGACCCAGAAATTCCACTGCTCGGTACATACGCAGTAGAACTGAAAACAAGGACACAAACTGATATATGCACACCAATGTTCGTGGCAGCATTGTTCACTATTGCCAAGGGTTGGAGTCAACCCAGATGCCCATCAACAGATGAATGGATAAATAAAATGTGGTATATACGTACAATGGAATACTACTCAGCTTTAAGAATGAATACACTACAAACACACGTGATAACATGGATGAATTTTGAGAACCTTATGTTGAGTGAAGCAACCCAGGCATTGAAGGACAAATACTACATGACCTCACTGATGTGAAATAAGTAAACCAATCTGCCTCAGAGAGTTCGGGACTGGATAATAGGCTTACAGGAAATTGGGGGTAGAGGAAGGATGTAAGCTGACACCTACATGGGTGCAATCTATGATAAGCTCGAGGTAAGTATTTGTAGCTGACTCTGAAAGTCCTTAACACTTTGAGATTCTGGGAAGCACAGCTAGAGTCAGAACTGGAGTTACAGGTAACCCTAGTGGTTCAGGGTTTATGCTATATAGAAGATTCAGTTTTCCAGATCATTTACTTTGGCTCAAGGATTTTAAGAATATAAGAAAACTTTACTCTTTCTTTTAAATGCATACATATTTGTGCACAGAATATTGCTCTCCTCCATGCCTTTTGTCACAGTCCTTTTACTCTGGATCCAAGAACTCTCTTATGCCCATCTTGCTCAATTTCCCCTCCTCCAAATTGAGAACCGCAGGTTTTGCTTCCTTTTATTCTTCCCATATTGTCAGTTTATTTCACACTATTTCTTCTTGAGTATAACAAACAAGGTTTCCCTAGTCTTTATGTTCTTCAAAACATTCACCAATGTACCAGCAGACTGAATTTTTAAAAGAGAAAAGGACTCTCTTACCCCCTAGAAAGTTTCAATTATTTAGTTTATTAAATAAATTCACATTTGATCTTCCACATTTTTCATTAGCCTAAACTCCTGTCATTTTTGCTTATAAACCAATTTATATATTTAAAATGTTTATATACTCTTAATCACAAAGTATATTTCATGCTTCTGTGATTTTGTATAAGATCTGTCTTCTTCTTGAGATGCCTTTCTCCATTATCTCTTTCTAACAACCAGCAAGGAAAGGTAAAATAAGCTAAAATAAAGTTCATAAAGGTGAACATTATTCAAATATAATAAATGGTAGGTGCTTTTTAAAAAAAATTATTATGGTATCATATATTACAGGCACAATTTCCCATTTTAACTACTTTGAAGTATATGATTCAGTGGTATCAATTACATTTACATTATATGTTGCCACCACCACCGTCAATTACCAAAACTTTCATCATCCCGAACAGAAACTCTGATACTACCTTCTGAATTACCAGTACCAACCACAATGTAGATATCTCAAATATAGATGAAATAAATTTATGTAATTCCCAAATTACTTCAAACAGTACTTAGAAAATAGTGGCTACCTAATGTATGTTTGTTGAATGAAATGATTAGAAAATAGACTAGTGATTTTTCTGTAGTAATGTTACCTTCTGAAGTGAGAAAGATCTAGTTTTGCATATTGTGTCTTTACTAAAAGGAAGGGTTCCAGAACACTGGATCTCAGGAAAGAAAGCCTTGTATGAATTTTGATGTGTTAAAGAAAGAAGGAATAAGTGCTCCTGAAATTAACCAACGGTAGGTTATAGTTATCCTTTGTCCCTACAACGATGAAGGTTTACAAGGATAAAATCCTTGCAGGATGATAGGGAGAGGAAAATGTGAGCTGATTCTATATCCCTAATCTGTTATTTTAGACTGTCCTAATTGAAGTTATCCTTTTAGTTATCTGCTTAAATACTTTCATAAGATGAATTTTGCAATTTCTAAAAGAAGGTAAATTTAATTTGTAAATTATTTCACTCTTTTGAATACTGCCATGTGCATATTTTAATGCCATGTGGTACAGAGATCTGTGAAGGGAAGAAATAAAAAAGGATGAAATTGAAATTATTTCTATGGAAAACCCTGTCAAGAAAAAAGTTGACTTCTAGAAATCAATGAATTTTCAGTGGATAGAAGATTTATATACCTTTTATGTTATGGAAAAATACATTTCAGAGAAAGTTCCATGTATTTCCTATGTTTAGGAAGAAAGGACTGTTTTGGCCTTAAGGAAGGAATAATTCTATTGATAAAGAAAATTGATATAAAATGTGAACTTATGCCCTCTGCTCTGCTGTTTCCTTATCATTAAAGTTATGTGCATATAATTAATTGGTCATGACATTTGAGAATAAACCCTGATAAAAATTCCTGAAGAAAAGCTCTGTACATCAAAACAATTTTTTTCAGAAAATAGGTAAAGGTACAATGTATAGGACTGAGTTTTAGGAAGGCACTGAAAAAATTAGGTTGAAAGTATGGGTGAGAAAATCTTCAAGATGGAATTCAGATTATGAAGAGAGTAACATATGATAGCTGGCTAGTGAGCTGCAAGACAGAAGTAAATCTGGTCAAAGTTGTCTTCCAGTTTTAATCCAGAGGAATAGTATACCATCACTTTGCATCATTTTGTCCACCTTACATGCAATCTGCTTCTTGAGAAATCATGACTTTGCATAACATGTTTATTTTTCCCAGTAAACATAGGTGAGAAAAGAAGCACAGGTGATTAGGAGAAAACAATAGAAAAAGGGAATTTATTTAATCCAGTCATGGGACAGAAATCCCATTTAATTTTGTTCATTAATGTTATAAATAAACATGGTAATTGATGGGTGGTCTCTCAAAAATTCATGAGAAAGGAGGGAGAAAACTGGAGAGTAATAGTTGGAATAGAAAATGTAACATGATACACTCATAATGTAACTAAAGTATATATTGCTACATTAAATTAACTCCTTCTTATTTTTAATTCATCAAGACTTGAGGTGGAATGGAAGATGACAAGGCAGGTCCATTACTCGATTCTGCTGACCAGATCACCATGATGACAGTGAATGGCTCAGTCTTCATGCCTTCTGTACTAATACTCATTGGGATTCCTGGCCTGGAGTCTGTGCAGTGTTGGATTGGAATTCCATTCTGCATCATGTACCTCATTGCTGTGATTGGGAATTCCCTAATCTTAGCTATAATCAAATTTGAGAACAGCCTCCATAAACCCATGTACATTTTTTTGGCCATGCTGGGGGCCACAGACATTGCACTTAGTACATGTATTCTTCCCAAAATGTTAGGCATTTTCTGGTTTCATTTGCCAGAGATTTATTTTGAAGCCTGCCTGCTACAAATGTGGCTTATTCACTCATTCCAAGCTATTGAATCAGGTGTTCTGCTGGCAATGGCCCTCGACCGCTATGTGGCCATCTGTGACCCCTTGAGACATGCCACCATCTTATCTCCACAACTCCTGTTGTATATTGGAGTTGGGGTGGCACTTAGAGCTGCCATTTTGGTTGCACCATCTATAGTGCTTATCAAATGGCGCCTTAAACTCTACAAAACTACAGTCATCTCCCATTCTTACTGTGAGCACATGGCCATTGTGAAGCTGGCTGCTGAAGATATCCGGGTCAACAAGATATATGGTCTGTTTGTTGCTTTCGCCATCCTAGGGTTTGACATTATCTTCATCACCTTGTCCTATGCCCAAATCTTTATCAGTGTTTTTCAACTGCCCCAGAGGGAGGCACGACTCAAGGCCTTCAATACATGCATTGCCCACATTTGTGTCTTTCTGCAGTTCTATCTCCTTGCCTTCTTCTCTTTCTTCACACACCGGTTTGGTTCTCACATACCACCATATGTTCACATCCTCTTGTCAAACCTTTACCTCTTAGTCCCACCTTTTCTCAACCCAATCGTCTATGGGGTAAAGACCAAACAAATTCGTGACCAGATCCTGAAAATATTTTTGTCCAAGGAAATATCTTGACCATTAGTGGCCTCCTCTGTAAGGATTTTACATTGATTCTGAGAAACAGCTTGAATACTGTGAATAGTTATGTTTTCCTAAATGTGTGCATCCTGCAAAGAACCCTTGAAACTGAATTCAAATGCTGCTAGTTCTAGAAGATATTTAATAAATTCTTAAATACTCAATATCTTTGTTTTGCTACCCAGATAAAGACTTAAACGTTTTTATGCTGATATTTCAAATTGTTTAAGTTTTTCCTTCTCTTTCTGCTTTTCCCTTTAAAGCTAGACTTTCCTCCTGATACCATTTAGGCTTATGTAGAAAAAAAACTGGAGAAAACAGTACTCTAGTCTAGGTACCTGCCTAGGCCCTTATCACATGTCAATACTCTCAACCCGTTAAGCCCTCCTATAACTCTAAGAATCACTATGCCCCACTTTCTAGTATCAAACTTGGAATGTTTTATCTGTTGTCTTATCTAGTTTCCCTGAAACACTGTTTGAAATATGAATAATATAATAGGAATACCAGCATCAGATATAAAAAATTAAATGATGCAACCCACATTGGGGAATTTGCATAAGAAATCCATCAAGATAAAGATTACAGGAAAAATGAAGCATATTTTCACATATACTAATTAGGAAAACAAACAAACAAAAAGGTGATTGAGACATAAGAATAAAAAGTCCTTCTACACTCACTCTAAACCCCAAAATTGGAGTTCTATAATTTAGCTCATGTAAATTTCACTGCATTTAGAAATTAGCTAGTATGAACATCTTGCATACATCACTGTATCTTATTTACCTTTGTAACAGTGGTATATTGGGCAATAGATAAAACTTCTTAGACTCTAGGTAAAAATGATATTGAAAGCTAAATTAAGCATTAAAACACTTCTTGTTGCTGATAAGTGTTATTCAAAACCAACAAATATAGAGGGTCTAAGGTCATAGGCAGCCTCACTGTGGAGAAAATCTGCATACTAGGGAGTTTTATTTCAATCTTCTTAAAGTAAGCAGAAATGAAGACTTAAAATAATCACTATGTACAGTAAAAATAAGAACCAAACACAAACCTGGCATATGAGAAACTGAGTTTTAAAGCACCAACCCCAGATCTTTCTTCATGCTTTCTGTTCCATTGCCCACATACCTTCAGCCTCTGCAGGATGCTGCATCACTGGAGATTAAGTTTAAATTTTCTTCAACCAATCTTAAAATTAAACACCAATTAAATAATTTTAAGGAAGCTAAGTAGACAGATACACTTGGATTTCTAATTTTGGAAATATGCATAGTCAGAGAAAGAAATAAACCAAAAAATATTCTACTATGAAAAAAGAAGGAACCGTATAATTCTATAGGCTGCATCTAGGATAATTTTTGGGGAAAAAAGAAACTTTTCCAATAAATCAGAACTCAATTTCTCATGATATGCTTGTTTTTAAAAAGCCATATTAACATGAACTATATGAAGCAAGAAATTAAAAATAAAATTAAAATTGATAAAATATCATGTAGGTTGGTAGGCAAGTATACAAAAAATGTTGAATGAGATGAGAAAATAGAAAATAATTTTAAAAACTCATTTTAATTCTGCACCAGACCATTAAATTTTTAGTAAATTGTGGCATCAACAGTACAAAATTTGAGTGATTGATGATGACATCAACGCTCAAAGAAAAGAAAGTGGTATATACACGAATTCTTTCAGAGAAGTGTATGATATGTGTATGATATTTTTTTTAACAAGAAGCATAGACAAATGAAATGTGATGATAAACAGATTAATCATGAGTGAAACGAAGACCATATTTGAAAGTACTATTGATAAAAATGCACCAAAGCACACAAATGAAAACACTTACTTTTGAATAAATCAAATGGAAAAGAAAAAATCAAACTTTACATGTCAGGCAAAAAAGAAACACATATGTTCTTGGGATACATTGTTTCATTTATGCTCTGGATAAAGTGGTGGTGGGGAGGGGTGAACAACCAATTGCAATATGAAATGGAAGTAGAATTTTAAAATAAAGAACATATGGTGTAGGGGAGCAAATGCGGCTCCAGGGGTTGAGGACCTGCTTCCCACATGGGAGGTACCGGGTTCTATTCCTGGTGCTTCCTAAGGAAAATGGAAACAAATAACAAGGAAACACAAGCAGGGCTCCTGAGGGCTGTAGAGACATCCAGACACTGTAAGCAGGACAATCAAGCTCAGGAATTCAGCACCCTGTCAGTGTGCCTTACTCTGGAATTTGTGTTCTCCAGTGTAAGAGGGTTAGACTCATCCATATTTTCCCTACATATGGCTCTTCTGCCCCTTTTATTTGAGCCTGTAAATAACATACTTGTTAAATATATGTCCCAGAGACTTAAATCTTTGGTTGGTTCATGTGCCAGTTGAGTCCTGAATCTCAGCAGAGTTGCAACACCTACTCTCCAGTTCATTGGACTCACCCAGGACACCTAACAAGGAGATGATGATGGACAATGCCCATCCCAAGGAACAGAGACTGTCTCCAACTGTCAGCAAGAAGGTTCTATCCATTTGCACCATGATACCTAGGTCCCCTCTCAATTAGAAAAAGAGTGGACATCACCATCCCAAAATCTTCAAGATTGGGGAATGAACAATGGACTAAAGTAGATTATTATTATTCTATTACAGACTTATTGTTATTCTAGCAATGGAAGAATTCTTATCATTGATGTAAAGGCAGTGACCACCAGGAGTTCTGAGGGGATGGAGAGGGAAGAACAGGTAGTATGCGGGTGGAATTGTGCTGCTGATGTTGCAATGACAGATACAGGGCATTATTTATTGTGTCATAACCTACAAAATTGTGTGGGATAGAATGCAAACTATAGTGTAACTACAGTCCACCGTTAGTGAAAAAAACCATAAAAACCAACTCAAGGAAGCTGATGTGGCTCAGCTTCCCACATATGAGTTAACTGGGTTCATTCACCAGCCCCTAGTAGCTCTCTCTATATAAAGGACTGTGGGTGAGCTGTCAAACCATTTAATCCTGTAAGTAATTAATTAAGGAGAATAATAACAGGGTGTGGTAGTTTTGCAACTATTTTTTGCATCCCAAATACAAGATTAGACATGTATAAATTAATGCGTATGAAGTTTAGTAGAAAATACAAGCAAGGTAATAACCTTCCCTTATATATGAGCAGGTAGTTACCATGTAGCATTTGTTTTAGATAATTAGAAAAAATACATAAAATAGTCACTATCACAGGTGCATTTTTCTTTGTTTTTTGATATATTATTCATGTACAGAAAAGTGAAAATAACTAATTATTATAGAGTCAACATCCATGTAACTAACCAACTAGGTGAAGAAATAAATCATCACGATCTCTTCTCAAGTCCCCTTTGTCTCTTTATTGTCACAATCCCTTACTCCTTCCAAAGGTAATAAATTGTTTTTATTGTTTCCTTGCTTTTCCGTATACTTTTATAACACAAGAGTGCATCACAAGACCTTATAGTTTTGTTTTGTCTATTTAAAAAAAAATTTATATAAATGTAATCGTGCAATATATATTTTGGGGTACCCGTCATTTTATGAGTTTTATACAGTTTACTATTTGTGTCTCTAGTGTGCTCATTCTTATTGCTGAATAATACACCATGGTATAAATATACTACAATATATTTATTTATCCATCCTATGTTGCTGGGCATTGAAAAGACTCAATTACGAAGAATATATTTATAAACATTTTTGTATATATATTTTGTGAAAATAAAATGTTCATTTCTACACCCAGAGTCAAATTTCTAATTCATAGGGTTCTAACCACTTTCAACATTAGGAGATAATTTAAAACATTTCTGAAGAAAAAAAAAATGACTGCATCAAATAAATCCACCAACAGATCAAATAATCTGCATGATTTGACATCTTTTCCAACACTTACTATTGGCCTTTGTCATTTTAGCCACCTAGTACGTATATAATTATAAATGTTGGTGATTTTAATTGGAATTCCCTGATAACTAATGAGATGAATCCAATTTTCACATATTTCCTGCCTGCTTGGATGGTATTTTTGACAAATTAAAGACTTGCGTCCATTTTCTACTGGTGTGTATGGTTTATGAATATGTAGGTATTCTTTATGTATTTTGAATGTAATCCTTTTCTATTTCATACATCTTGAAAATATACTCCATTCTGTAGTGTATATTTTCACACTCAATGGAGGTGGAAGAACATGCATTCTGAATTTTAAGGAATTCCCAATAATTCCATGTGCTTTCTATGCTTTTATTTTTTCCTTTAATATGAACATATTCACCTTATTAATTGTTTTTCTTTCATATTTAGATGTAAAATACAGTTAGAATTGCTTTTTACTTATAGGTGACATAGAGGCTACTGCATTTTTTTCTGCAAATTTATTGTGAGATACGAAGTGTACTAGCTGATGAATTTTGAAATAATCACCTGTCTGTGAAACCATCATCACAATCAACACACTAAATATATCGATCACTCCCTAAAATTCCTCATGTGCATTTGGAATCCATCCTTCCATCTAGTACCGTCTCTAGGCAATCGCTTAACTGCTTGCCATCCTAAAGTTCAGTTTGCATTTTCTAGAATTTTTTATGCAATTTATATGCAATCTAGATCTTAAATGCAATCTTACAAATGTCATTGATTTCTTTATCTGGTTTCTTTCACTTAGCAAAATTATTTTGAGTTTCATTATCAATAGTTAGTTCCTTTTTATTGCTAAATAGTATCGTTCCATCATGTGGCTTTATCACAATTTGTTTATTCATTCACTTCTCCTTGGCCATTTCAGGTTTTTTTTTCTATTTTGGGGCTATCACTAATAAAGCTCCTATGCACATTTATTCACAAATCTTTGAGATGTCCTACATTTTTTCCTGTTGGGTGTAGACCTAAGTGTGAAACAGTTATACCTTTCAAACCATTTTCCAAAGTTGTAATACCTTGCATTCCTACAGGAGTTCAAGAGATTTCCAGGCTTTGCCAATAATTCAATGAGTCTTTTCATTTTTAGCAATTTTGATTTGTTTGTAATATTATATTTTTATGGGTTTAATTTGCATTTCACTGATGACTACTGGTACTGAGAATTTTTTCTTCTGTGTATTGGCCTACTTTATATCTTTCTTTATGAACCTTTGCCTATTTTCTTATTGCATTGTTTGTCTTCTTACTGTACAGTTTTAAGTGCTCTTTATATTTATATACTAGACCCAAGTCCTTTTTCTGATAAGTGTTGTAAATAATTTCTCTCTGTCTCTTTTACCTTTTTGTTTTCTTAATGATACCTTGAAAGATACTTGAAAAATACTTGAAAGAACAAATGAACAAAGGTTTTAGGTTTTTAATGAAATACAAATTTATCAATTTCTCTTTTACATTTTATGTTTTAGGTTGTATTTCTAAGACATCCTTTCCTACTACCAAGGTCACAAATATTTTCTCCTTTGCTTCTTTTCCTAGAATTTTACTCTTTCAGCTTTTACATTTAGGTCAATGAAACTCTTTGAGTACATTTTTATGTAAAATAAGACTTCATATTTATTTTCCTTTTCCATATGGACTTCCAGTTGATACAGCATCGCTTATTGAAAACACATCCCTTCCCCTAATGAAGTACCTTAGCACTTTTGTTGAAAATCCACTGACTATTTATCAATAAGTATGTGTCTGACAATATCAAATTGTTATCATCACTGCAGTTCTATGGAAAGTCTTGAAATTAGGTTGGTTAAAGTCTCCTAGGTCTTTTATTTAAAAATTGTTTTGGGTATTTTTCCTATGTCTTTTGCATATCCACTTGAATTTTATAAATATTTAGCTTGTCAATATCTCTAAAAGTGCCTGCTGAAAATTTGATTGGGATTATACTTAATTTATGGAGGAAATAAATTAAAAATATTGTGTTATTTAATCCATGGACATAATGTATTTGCTCATTTGCTCTTCTTTAATTTTGTCTTCAGTATTTATAGTTTCCACCTTAGAGATATTAAGTGTCTTTTAAATCATCTATTCCTAAATATTTGTATGTTTTGTTGCTACAGTAAATACACTTTTAATCTCTATTTTCAATTGTTTGTTGCTAGCCTTTAATAATTCAATTTATTTTTTAAATTAAATTTGTATTCTGTGAATTGCTACTCACCCATTAGTTCTAGCAAGTGATTTGTAGATTCTCTGGGGTTTCTTATATAAACAATCATATCATATGCAAATAAGATAGCTTTATTTCTTATCTTCTGATCTTTATATAATTTATTTATTTTTTCCTGCTTTATTGCTATTATTAGGACCTTAATACAATGTTGAATAGCAGTATTGACAGTGGACTCACGGGTTGTTCCCAATCTAATAGTGAAATCTTCAGTTTTTCACCATTATGCATGATAGTAGCTGTAATTTTTCACTGAAGCCTTTTGTAATCTTAAAGAAGTTAACCACTCCTGGTTCTTTTTTTTTTTTTTTTTTTTTTGAGGTACCAGGGCCAGGGATTGAACCTATCCCAGAACCTTCCATGTGGGAGGCAGGTGCTTAACTGTTTGAGTCACATCTGCTGCCCTCTGATATTGATATTTATATGATATTGAAATTTTCATTTGCTTTCCCTGCAACTATTGAAATGATCATATGAGTTTTGCTCTTTATTTTATTAACATGGTGACATTGATTGTTATTCCTTTTTTATCTAATATTTAATTTCTTATATAATTATAATAACAAACATAACAGACATACACAGGTGTATAGGTAAACAGGTGACTCACAGCAAGCTCAAAATTCAGCTGGTAAAAAGCTAAGAGAGAGGCGCTGAAAGGGGCCCAGCTCACTTCCTGAGAGCCTCAGTCAGTGTGTATGCTGGACAGATGGAAACAGGCAGTGAGCTCAGCAGGTCAAAATGGTAGGATATGGGTATTATTTCATTTATTCATTAAATTAATTTTATACTTACAAATAAAGGTATATTTTCAATTAAACTATATATTAAACTAAAGTGTAGGCAAGTTCTGAGAATAAAGGAATTACTGAAAAATGCTATGATCTTCTCCAGGAAGAACTATCTTCCCTTATTCCATGCCTTCCTAGAAAGGAAGTAAATCTATGCATAGATGATTTTTTTCCCCTGCTAATTTCGGAAGACTTAGTTTTTTTTTCCTGTCCTTCCTATCCTGTTCCAAACAAACATCTTCTCCCTACAATCACTATATTACCTTCTGGATACCCTTTGATTTTCTGTTGGATGCCTAAGACTAAACATACAAAGAGTCAATTCTTTGTAAAGTTCTCAAATTCCTTTCCTTAAAAATCATGGGGTAAAGTGACGTCAGTTTGTTCAGGAAAGGAATGGAACCTTGTTCTATGTATTCTCTTGCCTTTGGTGACCCATTTCTCTATTACGTATGTAAAAACAAGATGAATTCTGATATCTGATTCTGTGAAAAGCTCTATTGCCTTATTTAACTAAGATAAGGTGCCATCTCCTGGCCAAACTACTAGATACATAGATAGCTCTAAGAAAAGGTGGCAGCTCATCTGACTAACTATCTCTCCCGGCCCTTGGGAATAAACAAGTAATAAACATTTTCCCTCAGGACTTGCCAGAGGCAGATGAAACTGACTTGCAGGTGAAAGTATGTTAGAAAACACAAATCTTCCCTAGTCGGGCCAACACTGACCAACTTTTCTTTGAACTAGTCACTTCCCACTGCTGCTTCTGGATAATGAGTAAGTGTATGGAATTACAAATGGGTACCAAAGACAAGTGGAGGTGACATGGTATTTTTTGAGGTGAAAACACGTGTACAGCCAATAAGAGTAGACTCCAGGAAAAAAAAAAAATCCAAACCTATCAATACATTTCTGTATTTTGCAATTTTTAGGATCAATATATTTTTGATAAACAGAGTTTGACTTTGAAGTTCTAGAAACTACAACCCAAGAACAGTGATGATTACTTGAAGAATCTACTTGAATGGATCGCTATCATCATGCTAAGGAAGAAGAGTTGTAGACAAAAAAGGTTTCAGTTAAAGGAGACGAGGATCATGAAAGATTGAAACTTGTGCTCTTTATCTGAAGATACGTAACACAGAGGGGAGAGAGAATACAGAAGAAATTTGGCTCAATTCAAATACGTTCTTTCTGAAAGTAAGAGTCGTACCACAATTATGTAGGTAGGTGTGGGGAAGGTATAAAAATACATATAATCACTTGACAAGAAGCTACACTAAAGAATCCCATTTAGGAAAGGCAATTTGGTTGAAACATCTCCCAAGCTTTCCAATCTAATATGTATGAGTAGATTTAAGGTCTCTGGGGGTCATAGAAGAACCCAGAAAAAGATTTGGAGGTGATTTGTAGAAAGACATTCAGGAATGCTTAGGACAACACTTAAAAACCTGAAGATCATTTTGATTTAAACTTAAACAACTAATAGCTTAAGTAACTTTCCTGCTTTCATTTTCTCAATAAATATTCATTGATACATACTCTTGCCAGGTCTACAACTGCAACTATTGTTCTTTGTTGGAATATGGTTAGTGGAATGTATGATGTGTTCCCAAAATACCCTTTATATTGCAATGAGAAATTTGTTTTAGAGATTTCTCTTTCTGTCTCTGCTGCATCCCAAAGCATTTTCACCTGAATGTATCTCTGTGGTTGTCAGTTATTCTTGATGTAATCCCATGGATGTTTCTCATAGGAGAACCACTTCCTTTTATATTTCTTGTTTCAGCTTTCCCAGCAGATGCAAACTTAGAACTTTGTATATACCATCAGCAGTATGTAGTCATGATTTCTATATAAAGATTATCTCTTTTAAAAAGGTGGCATTGGAGTGGGAAAAGTGGACATAGTGGCTAATGGGTATGGGGAATGGCAGGAAGAGACGAGAGGTGGAGGCGTCTTTGGGACTTGGAGCTACCCTGGATGGTGCTTCAGGGGCAATCACTGGACATTGTAAATCCTCACAGGGCACACTGGATGGAATGGGGGAGAGTATGGGCCATGATGTGGACCATTGACCATGAGGTGCAGAGGTGCCCAGAGATGTACTTACCAAATGCAATGGATGTGTCATGATGATGGGAATGAGTGTTGCTCGGGAGGGGGGGGGGAGAGGCAGGGGGGGGTGGTGGGGTTGAATGGGACCTCACATATATATTTTTAATGTAATATTATTACAAAGTCAATTAAAAAAAATAAAAATAAACCACATACCCCCCCCCAAAAAAAAAGAAAAAAAAAGAAAAAAAAAATAATAAAAAAAAATAATTAAAAAAAATTTAAAAAAAATTTTTAAAAAAGATGATCTCTTTTAAAGCTGTCTCCAAATGGTAACCTAGGCTTCCATCATCATAAACTTAACCTTCCCTTCAAATTTAAAGCATCTTCCTCTTTGTGCTTCTACAGGGAAAACCAAGGTCTTGCTTCCTCTACAATAGGTATCCATGAATCTCCTTATTTTATAAAATATTTTCATTCTTACCTTCTGCACCATGTATGAGGAAAAAGCTTGACCTGAGGGACTTACAGATACACATTTAAAAAAATATATTTTTATTTTTTACATTTTTTGTAGATGTGCATTTTAATTGAAGAGTTCATATATTAGACTTTGTCTTCTTAGACAGATATACCTTGCTTGGTAACGAACCAAAACTATGCAACTCCAATTTTCTGTCTGAATGGAGACTGGGTCCTATGTCAATCTCAAATTTGAAAATTACTTGGCATATGCTGAAGTCAAAGGTGAGGAACCATGATTTTAAGGTTAGAGCTGCAGTACTAGGAAGAATTTTATTCACCTGGTATTTTATCAAAGAAGTGTTGGCATCATTATAGAAATATGTTTTCCTGCTAGGCTAAAGTGAATGGACATTCATGAGGAAAGAGAAACAAACAAAAATGTAGTGAGGTGAGCGAAAAATGTGTGGCAAACAGCATCACGTATCAGTTTTCCTCTGTCTAAAGTCTTACTTCCAATTTTTTAAAATGATTTCCATGAACAGGATAGAGGCAGAAAAAGAAGATGGAATGGATGAGGAAAGGAAGCAACAACAAGCAGGATAATCAAATTTGCGTCATCACAGGGATGGTGTTCAAATACCCAGTTTTTATACAGTGGATAGCAAGGAGGGAAGGTGAACAATTTGCCAAAGGTCACAGTGATGAACCTGTACATGGATCTCCATATTGGTATTTTCACATTCATTTAAAACAATGATGAATAAGGTGATAACATTGGTTCCTCCAATTCTGTTTTATAATAAATATGTGACTGTATGAGAATAGGATATACGAGAGTAAAGAAACACAGATTGGAAAATTTTGCACATTTCCTAAGAAGAACACTAGATTGCCATGCATATTACCAATGGCTCAGTGTTTATGCCTTCTGTGCTTACATTTATTGGAATCCCAGGTTTAGAATCTGTACAGTGTTGGATTGGGATTCCATTCTGTGCTATGTACATCACTGCTTTGATTGGAAATTCTCTACTTTTGATCATCATCAAATCTGAACGCAGCCTCCATGAACCTATGTACATCTTCCTGGCTATGCTTGGAGCCACAGACATTGCACTCAGCACCAGCATTGTGCCCAAGATGCTTGGAATTTTTTGGTTCCGCTTGCCAGAGATTTATTTTGATGCTTGCCTCTTTCAGATGTGGCTTATCCACACATTCCAGGGTATTGAGTCAGGAGTCCTGTTGGCCATGGCTCTGGACCGCTATGTGGCCATCTGTTATCCCCTGCAGCATGCTACCATATTCACTCACCAACGAGTCACTCATATTGGAGTTGGTATGACAATGCGGCCTGCTATTTTGGTAATCCCATGCCTATTGCTCATAAAATGCCGCCTGAAACTTTACCGAACCAAAGTAATATCACACACTTATTGTGAACACATGGCCCTTGTGAAGCTTGCCACTGAGGATGTTTACATCAATAAAGTCTATGGGCTCCTTGGAGCCTTCATTGTTGGTGGGTTTGACTTCATGGTCATCGCTCTCTCCTACATCCAAATATTTATCACAGTCTTCCACCTGCCCCAGAAAGAGGCTCGCCTTAAGGCATTTAATACATGTATTCCCCACATATGTGTCTTCCTCCAATTTTATCTCCTGGCTTTTTTCTCCTTTTTTACTCACAGAAGTGGATCTTATATCCCATCATATATACATATCACCTTGTCCAATCTTTACCTGCTGGTCCCACCTTTTCTCAATCCTTTTGTCTATGGTGTGAAAACAAAGCAGATTCGAGATCAGGCAGTAAAACTGCTTTGTTCCAAAAACCAGTCTTGAATTTTGATTAAAATACCTCCTTTTATGGGTTTAGTGGCTCATCTTTTGACCCTATGTGATCTGAATCAATAGACAATGGATTTCAGTGTCACGCTTGCTGAATAACTTAAATATCTTAAAGAATTCCAGGGGTTTCTTTAAAATACCTAAGTCAATTTTCTGGTCAGAAGGAAATCAGAAGAAGTTGAAAGAAAGAGAGGAGCAGATAAGATGCTGGAAGATTAAATGCCTGCCTCTAGGAATGTTAGAACACATGATCCTTCTCATTACATGAAGCCAGGACTAGAGACCCATCTGCGAATCACAGTGGAACATGATACTTACATTGATTTCTCTCTGTATAGAGCATTGGATTAGCTTCCCTTGTGAAATTTTTGAGTCCCTCCACATATACTCTGTCCAATTATTATGGATCTTCTTTTCTTATTACTTTTTCTCATCAAAATCTCTCTTGAATATGTCCTTCATGTCAAATATTATCAAGTTTGAAAGAAATATCTACTCTTCATGAAACTTATCCTGATTATGTTAGTCAAGCTATGTTCAAATTGAGGATCTATCTGTCCCACAAAATATGTTTTCTACATGAAAGGTACTAGACTAGAGCATATAATATTGTGTTTATTTTGGATGGTTTCTTAAGTGTTCATTTCCTCTTATCGTTTGTAATTAGAAAAGCTCTGATATCTAGTTTCATTATGAGTGTGAGCGCAAGTATTAGAGTTATCGTAGACAATATTTTCTTAAGGTCTCATAAATCCAATTCTTGATTCAACAAACAAACTTCTTTGGCTTAAAGATTCTTGAAAGTCTGAGAAGCCTGGACAAAAGCTTGCAGGTTAGGATAATCATTATACTGGTTAAATAAGAATTGTATTTTAATAAAACACTGTTAACTTCATTCTGCCTTAAAGTACTTGTATATTAATGGTAATATTTGATAGAGTAAGTGTATTTTTAATAAAACAATAATGGAGGGCTAGTCATCCAATGATTGGCATGAATATTTGAAGTAAAAATAGATCAAATTTTGTCAAAAACTCATTGAGAAAATTGTTTATATAAATGTGCTCGAGTCAAGACAAGATGGGTTCAACTTTATTTTGTCACTTTCAAACTGAACTGACAGTGAATGCCATGAAAGCAATTTATTGTCACAAATTTAGCAGAAATGCATAAAATATATAAAAATAACAGATGCCTTATTGGGAAGTAGAGCAGTTGGGTGATATAGCATAATTTCATGATTAATTTATGCGATGGTAAAGATTCAGTACAGATGAGGAGCTATCATCATCAACATTATCATTGTTGTTTTCATTATGATGTCAACGTGTGGTATTATGTTGCTTTCATTATGGAAATCATCATTCCTGTTGTTTTTCAGTAGAAATGTTATGCCTGTATTTTAAGTTTATCAATATGTTTAAAGTAAAAAATTAAAATTTAAGTATATCTTATAACCCAGTCTGTTATCACCTTTTGTAAAGACGCGATGTTCAATTGAAAGAAATTGTGAATGAATTCTATAGTGACTGCTATGTTGCCTATATCTGCATCTATTTATGTATCCATTTATTTGTGTGCATATACTTAAGTTTGTTAATACTGTGTTTTTATCATCATAGTTTTATTGACGTTTTGTACACTTCTTCTAACAACTTGGATAGAAATGTGTTAAAATATGTAACTATGATTGTAGATTTGCCTATTTCTACTTTTTTAAAAAAGATTTATTTATTTATTTATTTTTCTACCCTTCCCCTCTCCACCCCAGTTGTCTGTTCTCTGTGTCTATTTGCTGTCTTTTTTGTCCGCTTCTGTTGTTGTTAGCGGCACGGGAATCAGTGTCTCTTTTTGTTGTGTCATCTTGTTGTGTCAGCTCTCCATGTGGGTGGTGCCATTCTTAAGCAGGCTGCACTTTTCTTTTGCGCTGGGCAGCTCTCCTTACAGGGACCACTGCTTGCGCGTGGGGCTCCCCTACACAGGGACACCCCTGCGTGGCAGGGCACTCCTGCGTGGCAGGGCACTCCTTGCGTGCATCAGCACTGAGCATGGGCCAGCTCCACACCCATCAAGGAGGCCCGGCGTTTGAACTGCAACCTCCCATATTGTAGACGGTCTCCCTAACCACTGGGCCAAGTCCGCTGCCTATTTCTACTTTTAGTTCTGTTGCTTTTTTACTTTGTATACTATTAATCTTGTTATTAGAGGCATAAAGATTTTAAATTAACATATTTTCCCAGGGTATTGACTTTTTAAAGAGTATTATATTAGAACTTATTTATGTTTGCCCATTTTTTCCTTTGAGTTAATTTTTATTTATTAAGAAGCTCTTGATTACAATAATGCTACATCAAAAATTATAGGGATTCCCATATACCCTACCCATTCTTCCTACCACATTTTCCCCCATTAGCAACATCTTTCATTACTGTGATAAGTTTGTTACAATTGATGAACACATAAAAGCATAGCTACTAACCACGAACTATAGTTTTCATTATTGTTTCACGTTGCATTTCACAATTTTATGGGTTTTGACAAAATGTATTATGGCCTGAATCTGTCATTGCAATATCATGCAGCACAATTCCAATGTCCCCAAAATACCTCATGTTATAAGCTATTCTTCCTTCTTCCTTGCCTCAGAACCTCTGCTGGCCACTGCCTTTATATCAATGATACAAAAATTCTCATTGCTAGAATAACCATTAGGAAACTAAATTCCATATTTGCATTACCCCTTGTTTGTTCATTCCTCAAGCTTGAAGATTTTGAGGTGGTGATACCCACTCTGTTTCTGATTGAGAGGGGTCTCAGTCCCATGGGTCAGATGGATGGAGCTGTCTTGCTTACAGTTGTAGATACTCTCTTTTTTTTTGAATTGGTGTTATCCATCATGATCCTTTTGTTAATTGTCTTGGGTGAGTCCAATGAACTGGAAACTAAGTATTGCAACTCTTTTTGAGATTCAGAGCTTAACCAGCCTACGAACAGACTGAAGATTAAGTTTCTGGTACATATATTTAATGAGTATCTGCTAATTATAAGTGCAAATAAAAGGGGTAGATGGGTCATCTGTAGGGTAGTTATAAATGAGTCTAACTTTTATACGTTAGGTAGCATATAATCCAGAGTAAGACCCACTGACATAGTACTGACTTCCTGAGATTATCTTCCCTGCCTATAATGTCTAGATGCCTGTACAACCCTAGGAGCCCTACTGTTTGAGGCAGCTTAATGAGGGAGTCATTGAGATCCTGCTGAGACATGCATGAGTGTAATGTCTAGAATGATCTCCCTACTCATTGGAAATCTCTTAGCCATAAAACCCATTAGTATTGAAATTTTTCCCTTTCATTTAATATTTTTTTCCAAATACATTGCTAGTTGGTGCTTGGCAATAATCCCTCCATGCCAGGAAGGCTGATCCCTGGGAGTCATGTCCCATGCTGGGGGGTGGAGGGGAGAGGAAGGTAGCACATCTATATGCTGAGTTTGGCTTATAGAAACCACATTTGAGCAACAAGGAGTCTTTCAGGAGGCAACTCCTAGGCAATATATAATACTAGGCTAAATCTTAGTTTCTCAAGAAAAGGATCATAACTACAGCCATCGATATCAAAAGCCGAGCCTAATTGTCTCTCCTCCTTTGCTAGGTACTGGCCATATACTCAGCGGATTATTTCTGTTCTATGAGAGAATGTAGGACAATGTCCTAGGATGGAATACAATATCTTTGGTTATTGTGAGGGTCTCCACCCACCAAGACAATGGCCCATGACCGTTTGAACATATTCATATGCCATGGAGCGTGCTACAGATCCCTTGGCATATATCCCCCTTCACTAATGTCCCATAACAGTGATTCTCCCTGCCACAGTTGTGCTTCAAAGTCTGCCCCAAAACAAAGTTAAAACATAAACAAATAAAAATAATATGAACCTAAAATAATAACAAAAATACAAAAATTAAAAATAAAAAGAATGAAAAATAGAGGTAAAAATAAGAAATAAAAATAAAGTACAATAAAAAGTTTTCAATGTTTCCTTCATCACCGTATGATCTATTATCTTTTATGTACACTGACAATTATTTTGTATGTTCCTAGAGTGACTTATCTTTTTCACTTTATCTTCAAAGAAGCTTTAGGATATAGAAAAATCAGATAAAATATTATAGGGATTCCCATATACCCACCACCCTCCCTTTCTCTCACTGTGTGGTGCATTTGTTATAATTTATATATTATTGGAGAATATTGGAGAATTGCTATTAACCATAGTCAATGGTTTATATTATGGTTTATATTTTCCACTGTACATTTGTAAAAGCTTGACAAAATTATAATGGTCTGCCAGTGACCTTGCAAGATCATGCAGAGCAACGTCAATGTCCTATTTAATTATTCTCTCCCTCTCCCCTCAGAACCTATGGTAAACACTAACTTTCAATGTTTGAAGAATAAGGTCCATAGTTACATTCAACAATATAGAAGGTTTGGCATATTGGTCTCTTTTCTTTTATTAGTCATTGCCTGTTTTCTTGAGAGATTCTTGTCCCTCTAATTGAGAACATAGAAGGACTTGCCAAGATGGAGTTTGATATCTTTTTATTTATTTTTTGGGTCACCACTGTCTGAGATAATACACTATGATAAGATGAACACTTTCATATCCCATAGAAGCAGGCCACAGGTGCACTTTATCCTGCATATCCCCCCCATCCACAATGACCAGCACCAGTAGCCCTCACCTGCCATATTTTTCAAAAGAACATTCCCACCATTGTAGTTTTAACCACAAACCTACAAAATCCCAGATTTTGCCTTCTTTTTCCTCCAGCCTTTGCTCCAGCTCCATGGATATTACAACCCAACCTCCCCACACTATTCCTCATGTTCCAGCACCTTTGAACCCAGTCATATCACGGCACCACTATCATCCCCATCCACTAGCCAACCACCTCCTTCCCCTTCTCATAGATTGTACCAATATTGCGCATCACCTCACCACCTTCTACTCCCATCCTGTCTCCTGATAATCTATCTTCTGCCTCTAGCTCTGTGAATATGCTCAATTTGCTTATGTCTTATCAGAGAGATCATGCAAAATCTGTCTTTCAGTGACTGGCTTATACCCTCAACATAAAGTCTTCAAAATTCATCCATGTTGTCCTATGTGTTAATACTGCATAACTTCTTACACCTGAGTAATATTTCATTTTAAGTATATATCAACATTTGCTTATCCATTCATCTGTTGATTGACACTTGGGTTGGTTCCAACTTTGGGAAATAGTGCATACTGTCTTTATGAACAATGGAGTGCATATACCCCTGTTGAAATGCTCTGTCTAATGGTTATAATGTGTTTTAAAGTCCCTCATGATAACTGAGGAGGCATCTACTTCTCCACTTAGTTTTTCCAATGTTTGCCTCATGCATTTTGGGGAACCATGGTTAGTTGCGTAAATGTTTATGATTGTTCATTCTTCTTGATAGATTACCCCTTTTACTAATATATAATGTCATTCTTTGTCTCTTGCAATAATTTTGCCCTTAAATTCTAATTTTTCCAATATTAATAATGCTACTCGTGCACTTTTTTGGTTATTGTTTGTGTGTAAATCTTTTTCCAATCATTCATCTGCAACCTCCTTGTGTCCCTTGGTCTAAAGTGAGTTTCTTGTAGACAGTATATAGATGGGTCATATTTCCTTATCCATTCTGCCAATCTATGTCTCTTGATTGGAAAATTTAATCCATTAACATTCAATGTTATTATTCTCAAGAGATTACTTACATTACCCATATTTACTAAGGTTTATATAAGTCATATTTTGTATTTTATTTTTCTTTTAATGTTTTTAATTGTTCTTACTAATAATATTCCTTTCTGAACTTCCTTCAACCCTCTTTCTCCTGTTTTTCATTTCAACATGCCAAGCTCCCTTTAGTTCTTGACTGGCAGGTTTCTTATTGACAAATTCTCTTAATTTCTCTTTATCTATGAATATTTCGAACTCTCTCTTATTTTTTTTTTGGATACCAGCTTTGTCGGATATAGAATTCTTGCCTAGAGGCATTTTTTTTTTTTTTTTTTTTTTTTACATTTAGCTCTTTAACTATGTCATACCATTGCCTTCTCATCTCCATGGTTTCATATGAGAAATCAGTACTCAATCTTATGGAGCTTCTTTGAATGTGATAGATCTCTTTGCTCTTGCTGCTTTCATTATTCTGACTTTGCCTTGAATCTTTGACAAAAGTATGTGTCTCAGGATAGGCCTTTTAGGATTTATACTGTTAATACTATTTTGGGTGCACTGTGCTTCCTGGACATGTACAAGCATGTCCCTCGAAAGAATTGGAAAATTTTCAACCATTATTTCCTCCAATACTCCTTCTGCCATCTTTCCCTTCTCTTGTCACTCTAGTATGCTTATAATGTATATGTTTGTGCATTTTGCATTGCCATTCAATTCCCTGAGTCCATGCCAATTTTTTTTCTATATTTTTGTCTATCTGTTCTACTCTCTGTCTGATTTCAGATGTACTATCTTTGATGCCACTAATTCTTTCCTCTGTTTGTTCAAATATGCTGTTATGTGCTTGCAGCACATGTTTTATTTCTTGCAAATTGTCATTCATCTCCATCAGATTAGTTATCTTTTTTATGTATACCTACAATTTCTTTAGTATGCTACCCCAGTGTCTTCTTTTCTTTTTATCTTAAAGAAAGTTTAGATGGCATAAATGGTATATAAATGCCTTCTTAATATCCCTTATCTCACTTCATTAATTTGCTTAATGATAATTGCTTGGACATCCTTGATTAGTTGTTCCACATTCTGCATCTCCTCCTGCTTTTTCATTTTGTTCTTTAGACTGGGTCATGTCTTCCTGGTTCTTCATATGGCTTGTATTTTTTTGTTGTTGTTGACATCTAGGCATCTGTTTATCTTGATGGGCTTATGCATATGGTTAGCTTCTCTTTCTATTGTACTCTACTGGGGAAATTTCTGCTTATGTTAAGTTTCCATTTTGACACTTGGTTCAACTTAGTCTATTTCCTTGTAGCTGTCTGTGTTCCCTTGAAAAAATATTAAGACCATAGAAAAGAAAAGAAAGAAGAGACAAAGAATAATAATGATTTTTAAAAACATGTAGAAAAGGAACCATAAAAGAGGCAGGAAAATAAATAAGCAATAAGACTGGAAAATAAAAAATACAGAGGAATAAGAATTTAAATGGTGGCATGAAACAAGAACAATAATAGGATAAAATAGAAGATCAGAAAGATGAGAAGAAGAGAAAAAGAAGAAGAAGAAACAAGGAAAGGTGAAATGAAAGAAAAGCAATGGAAGAGGGAAAATGAATGAAAGAAAAGAAGGAAAGAAACTAAGGAGAAAAAAATAAAAGAAATAAGGAAATGAAGGAGAAAAGACAACAAACAAACATCAACAACAACAAAAAACAGGAGTAACAGGCTTCCCTCTTAGGCTCCTAGGAACCATCTAAATTTGCCAGTACTCAACATCCAATCACCTTGCAGCCTCTCCTCCATAGGCAAGGTACTCCATTTTAGCAAATAAAGAATAAAAAATATAAAATTGAAATGATAAAAAATAAAGCACAATAGATCAAAAAACCTTAAGTTCTCTGTCATAGATTACTGGGAGGGTGCCCAACAACCCAGTGAGTCATCTCTGGAATTCTTCTCTGAGGAGGTACTACAATTGAACCAGGGACTTACTATATGTGAGATGACTGTTTCTTCATGGAGCTACACCAACTCCAGAAATATAGGTAGGCTTCTGGAAGCTTATCTGGCTCTCCCCACCTCAGTGCCCTCAGGGGAGTTGGGTTTTGAATAGTTTCCTGGAGCCAGGGCATGTTACGTACCTGGCTCTGCCCCCTTTCTGGCCTAGATCCTCTCTCTCCCAGGTGGTTGGGTGGGCGTGCCTGCTTGATCAAGTCCCCCTCCCCTCTCCCTGGGGCCATTTCAGTGCTATCAGGGGGCTCTCTTAAGAAGAAATCAATGGGGACCCAGTTGGCCAAATTCATTGAAGAGAAGCCACTTACCACCCTCTGCCAGGCCCCTCTTCCTTCTAAGGAAGAGAATATTCTTTCCCATTCAGTTGGTTGCAAAGAGCCAGGGAATTTACCACAGCTTTTCTCCTTGATGGTGAGGTATGGGCCATTTCCAGCCACAAGTGTGAGTAACTCTCAGTTTTCATTTGGCCTCTCTGTCTTTCTCTCTCTCTCCTTCATGGATGATGTGCACAACTTTCCCGGTCTGCAGATTCCCAAAGCAGCTCCCTCAGGCAGTTTTATGCCCTTTTCCTCATTTTTTTTGTTTGTTTATTTTTTCGATAGATTTGAGGCCTGCCTATCTACTTCAATGATATCTTCCCAGAAGTCCCTCTGGATTGACTTTTTATCATTTTGCAATATTTTCTTTAATCTTTAGTAATGCATTTTTATTTTAAAAATTTCAGGTTTGTTATTTTCTACAAACTTGTCATCTGCTTCACTGATCCTGTCTTATGCTCTGAAATTCTGCTCTAAATTATTACATATAGGACTTAAATTTAGTCCATCTAATTCTTTCTCCCTTTCTCTTTATTTTTAAAGTTGGTAAATCCTAATATTCTGAAGAAGTTCCCCATCTACGTTGCTTTTGTCCATTTGTTTCTCTTGAATCAATTACACGTGCCTAAGAGTTACCTCCTGAGACCCTCCATGTTGCTCAAATGTGGCCAGTCTCAAACCCAAATTCAACATGTAAATGTATTGCCTTGACCCCAGCATGGGACATGACTCCCAGGGATGAGCATCCCTGGTGCCGAGGGATTACTACCAAATACCAGCTGATGATGTAACTAGAAAATAACCTCGAATAAAAGGGTCAACTCGGACCAGCAGAATAGCTCAGTCTACATGTAATACCAGGAGGTAAAAATGCTTTTTGACCGGATCAGAAGGGGGAAATGGAAAGGACAAATGAGTTTATATGGCTATGAGTCTCCAAAAAGAGCTGGGAGGTTATCAGAGGTGTTGCCCTTATGCACACCTCAGCAGAGTTCTAAAGACAGATAAAGTAGATTCAACCCCAGGTATTGGTTCTTCTGAGGACTACAGAGACCCAAAGGTTCTATGGTCATGGCAGATGGAGTTCAGTGCCATGACAGTTGGCCCTACTTTGGAGTTTGTGTTTCTGTGTGATGGAGCTGGACTTAGATGCGATCTTTGTCCACAAGCCTCTCCTGTTACTTTTACTGGAACTCTAGTTGGTGCTGGGGTTTAATATATACCCAGGGGACCTGAATCTCTGGACTGACCATGTGATAGCTAGGCCCTGAGCCTCAACAGACTTGCAACTCCTACATTCTGGTTTTTGGACTTACCCCACTTGACTAACATGGAGGAGAAGAAGGTCAACCACCACACCAGGGAGCCAAGAGTGCCTACAACTGAAAGCAGGAGAATTGCATCCAGCATCCATGTGAAATCTAAGCTCTCTCTTGATATAGATGTGGAGTGGACACAACCATTCCAGGGTCCACAGGATGGAGGAACAGAGTAAGGATTAGAGTGGACTTACTGATATTCTATTCATAAAGTACTGTGATTAGTAATCAAAGAAAAATGTGGCTTTGGTGTGGAGAAAGTGGCCATGGTGGCTGCTGGGGGTAGGGAGTGGGAGGAAGAGATGTGATGTGGGGGCATTTTCGGGACTTGGAGTTGTCCTGGGTGGTGTTGCGGGAACAGGTACCAGACATTGTATGTCCTCCCATGACCCACTGTGTGGACTGTGGGAAAGTATGGGCTATGATGTGGACCATTGACCATGAGGTACAGTGGTGCTCATAGATGTACTCACCAAATGCAATGAATGTCACATGATGATTGAGGAGGTTGTTGTTATGGGGGGAGAAGTGGGGTGAGGGGAAGGGGGGTATATGGAGACCTCATATTTTTTGGATGTAACTCTAAAAAAATAAATAAAGACAAAAAATACATATTATTAGAAAATCTCTGAAAACTTATGCCAATATATAATATAATTGTTTCTGTTTCTAGAAATTATTTAATTTTCCTCTTTTTTTGTTCTCTTATTTCTCTCTTAAGTCTAGCAATTTCTGATTGAATGCCAAACTTTGTGCATAAAAAAATCAAGTACCAATGAAGTTGTTTTCTTCCAAGGATTGGTCACCCTTTCCTTTTTGATAAACGTTGTTCAAAGCCTACCAGTGTAATGTTATCAAAGACTTGTCTGGATTGATGTCTACTTTACTATTTTGTGGGGAAATTAGTTTCTTGCCTAAACAACTTTTCTCACTGGGACATTACCTGAGAACTGGGTGTGTTTGCACAGCTCCCACATTCTGGGTTATAACACTTGTGCACCCAGTGACTCAATACAACCAAAATTTTGCTCTTCTTTGAAAAAAAAATTCCACTTATTTTTTTGTCTCACATTCCATACAGCTTCAAAATTTCACAAATATCATGAAAGGAAAACTAGCAAAGTTTGATGCTTAAGTCACTGCTCTTTATATATATATGTATGTATGTATGTATGTATATATTTCTCAAACCTTGAAGTATCTACTTTCTTTTCTAATGGCATGACTGGCTTCCCAAAACTCTGCTCTACTGTTCCTCAGCAGGGGCTTCCTACCAGGAAAATCTTAAATTCTCATTCCCTTGTCCTATATCCTGAAAGGGAAAATGCTGCCAGGCAAATGTAGCTTTAGACAGTCAACTTTTTCTGTCCTCTCCGATCGCCTCTCTGCTTTAGATGGTCTCTGAGGCTTAGAAACTTACTTTCAAATTTTATCTGGCATTTTTCATTGTTCATTGTTAAAACTTTACCTCTACTTGCTCATTCCTAAACTTACTGACCCAAATTTAATTTTGATTTTACACAAGGCATTTTTATTAGTCTCATTTTTTCATTTTAATACATTTTTTTATGCTTAAAAAACTTTGGCAATGGCAAATATCATATAGGGCCTCATGTATAAATAAATTCTTGTTAATATCTATTTGTTAAAAAAAAACAATAAAAATCATGCCATACCCATGAACAATCTATAGAACTTTCTCTTTTCAATAAATATATTTTTATGTAAATTGAAGCAATTGTGTTTATTGTTAAAAAATGCAAACAATGCAAACTGTTACCTTCTGTCCTTCCTTTCCCAGACTCTCTCTAGCATTAAACTCTATAAAATGGTGTGATATCCAAATATTTGATTTCCTGAATACATAGGGTTATTTTAAATAAAAATGGGAGCATATACAGAACATGGCTCTGCAGCAGTTTTACAGGTAATTATGTGATATGGACATCTTTCTATATTAAAACTTTTGAATTTCTTATTTTATTGGGAAAAAACTCACCTAATATAGATTTAATGGTTTTAAGTTGTATAGTGACACTTTCTACATTCACAAAGTTGTGCAAAAATCACCTCCGTCTAGGTCCAAAATATTTTCATCACACCAAATTAAACCCCATGCCCAGTAAGCACTCATTCCCCTAGCACACACACTTTGCCTCTGTCAACCACTAATCTGCTTTATGTTTCTATGGATTCACCTATTCTGGAAATATCATATGAAGGAAATCATAAAATACATGGTCTTATGTGTGACTATTTTCGCGAAGCATAATGTTCTCAAGGTTTATTCATGTTATAGCATGTATCAATACTTAATTCTTTTTAAGCTGTGTAATATCTTATTACATGGATATAGTACATTTTGTTCATTGATTCATCATGCTGCTCTAATGAGAGTACAGTATATGTGCCATTCCCAGCCAATATTTGTTCGGATGCATGTTTTTAAATTCTGTTGGGTATATACCTAGTAGTAGCATGATGGATCATAAAATAATTTCATGTTTAACTTTTTAACAAATCCTCAAACTATTTTTCACAGTGGCTGCCCCATTTTCATGTCCTCTAGCAATGTATGAGGGTTCCAATTTCTCTACATCCTCATAAAGTTTTGTTATTTTCCATTTTTGGATTATAGCCATCCTAGTGGGTATGAAGTAGAATCTCATTGTGCTTTAACTGGAATTTCTGTATTTACTAATGTTAGTGAACATCTTTTCTTGTTCATATTATCCATTGGTATAACTTCTTACAAATATGTGTATTCGAATTTTTGTGCGTTTTTAAAGTAATATATTTTAACTGCTTTTCATCAGTGATTAACAATGGTGACTATCTATTCTTCTCAATTGCTTTCTAGAAATATCTTTCTCTTAAGATATTTGTTTACTTCTCTTGTCCATTTTACTGTGTTACCAAGTTTTGAGACTTCTATAAGCATTCTTGATACAAATCCTTTATTAGAAATAGGTTTTGCAAAAAATATTTTCTCTTGGGACCTGGATTTTACTTTCATTTCTCAACTTTTTTTTTTTTTTGAGAAAAAGAATTTTTAATTTTCATGAAGTCATTATGCTTCAATATTATCTTTTATGTATTATGCTTCAATATTATTTCACAAAGGTACTTGCCCAACTCAAAGTTACAAAGATTTTCTCCTCTGTTCTTCTAGATGTTGTATAATTTTAGAATTGAAATGTAAGTCTATGATCAATTATAAATCACACATGAGAAATGGCTTGATATTAGTATTATTTTATTTTTGGCATACGTATATCCAATTGTCCCTGTGGTGTTTGCTGAAAATGTAATTATTTCTCCAGTGATATGTCTTTGCAATTTGATGAAATTTTGTTTTAGAAGGGAATCAATTAATTTATGTTCAATCTGGAAGTCATCTTGCTTTGTGAGGACAGTGGGTCATACATCAGTTAAGTTCTCTAACAAGTATAGAGCAGTTCATCAAAGTAAGATGGGATATGAGACTATAAAGGAGTGAAGGATAGTGAAAATAGGGAAAGATAAAGACATTAGGTGTACATCTTCATGCCAAGGCATTGTGGGAATTATAATGAAAGAAAGTGAGCTGCAAACATCAATATGCGTAGTAAAAGTAACAGTACGTAATTGGAAGGAAAAATCTCCATGAATTGGATATTGATTACAGTGGGAGGAAGGGTGAGAAATGCTATTGGAGCTGAGTGTAGAATGTGCTTCAACTGTTTAGATGATTGCCCCAGCAAACAATGTGGACGGTGCGTGATATGAGTTTTTAGGTGTTATGCATCATTCCATTTCTCTTTATATAATTTTTATATAATATACTTTATAAAAACATATGTGCATATATCCCTGACAAGTCAGTTATTTTAACACAGTACATGCTATAGTTTTCCAATCCATACTAAAAATATTCTAAAATGTGTTTTGCTTTCTTTAATGAACATTATTAAGATTATTCTGTTTGGAGAACTGTGATTGAAATTTGGGATAAAGCAAAGATCATAAAGAAAGCACAGTTCTTATACTCAATAGTATAGTCAAGTATAAGTAATATCATTACAGAATTATCTGAAAAATTAAAATAACAGAGTGTCCAATGTTTATATATCTAAAGTAGTCAGGGCCTTTCTCATAACAAATATTATATAATTAATGAAGATTTCTAAGATTTTATAAATTGTATAAATAACAATGATAAAATATTAAATGAAAGCTAAACATTTAATGCAACATTATTTTTTTTTATTTTTTATTTTTTTTATTTTTTATTTTTAAATATTTATTTATTATTATTATTTTAAATTACATTAAAAAAATATATATGAGGTCCCATTCAACCCCACCGCCCCCGCCCCCCACTGCCCCCACAGCAACACTCTCTCCCATCATCGTGATACATCCATTGCACCTGGTAAGTTCATCTCTGAGCATCACTGTACCCCATAGTCAATGGTCCACATCATAGCCCAGACTCTCTCACGTTCCATCCAGTGGGCCCTGGGGGGATCTACAGTGTCCCGTAATTTTCCGTGAAGCACTATCCAGGACAACTCCACGTCCCGAAAATGCCTCCACATCTCATCTCTTCCTCCCGTTCCCCACACCCAGCAGCCCCCATGGCTACCGTTCCCACACCCATTCCACATTTTCTCTGTGGACATTGGATTGGTTGTGTCCATTGCACACCTATGTCAAGTGAGGGCTTAGATTCCACATGGGTACTGGATGCACTCTTCCCGCTTCTAGTTGTAGACAATCTAGGCTCCATGTTGTGGTGGTTGACCTTCTTCAACTCCATGTTAGCTGAGTGGAGTAAGTCCAATAAGTCAAAGCAACATTATTTTTAATAACCATTTAAAATATTAACAGTAGTGCACCAAAAATTAATAATACTTGATTTAAGGTAGTAGGATTATAGATATTACAGTATTTCTATTTTTAAATTCATCCACTATACAATGAGCAAGTAAAAAGCACAAATTAATATATCTTTTTTCAATGAACTATACATTAAATGTATTTAAGATGTGTCTGTCTCCTGGCCAAATCTCCAGAAAGTCATGGTCCATGGGGATTCAGCAAGGAAATATCCCTAAGAAAATAGTGGCTGCTCCTCTGGCCTAAACATCTTTCTTGTCTTTTGGGAATACATAATATCTCTCAGGACTTGCCAGAGGCTGCTAAAACTAATCAGCAGGGGAAAATATGTTAGAAAATACAAATCTCTCATTTCCGGGTCAGCAATGTGCAACTTTTCCCAGAAGCAGTCCTTTCCACTGTTGCTTCTGGATAATGAGTAAGTATATAGATCTAGGAATGTTTACCAAGGATAAGTTAAGGTGGCCTAGTATTCCTTGATGTAAAACACTTGTATAGCCATATTAGTAAACAGTATCAATATATTTTTGATAGACAGGGTCTGACATTGGAGTTCTAGAATCTACAAACCAAGAACAGGGATGATTAATTGGAGGTTCTGCCAAGGAGTATTCAGAGGTTAAGGACAGTGAACAGCATGCTATGTTGAAGTGGTGAAGCCGGCCAACGTTTCACTTGAAAGAGGAAAAGACCAAGAAAGATAGAATTTTTGTGTCATTACGTGTAAAATGTATAACATGAAAGGGGAAAGATGGTGGGAAGATATTTTGGTTCAATACAAAGAAGGTACTTTTGAGAGAGACAATCATTAGTAATTTAGAAACTTAGGCATGGGAAGGGCATCAAAATACATAGTTGACAAGAAGCCACACTAAAGAATCCTCCTTTTGTTGAAGGAGGTGATTTTTTTTTTTAAGTTTTCAAATCATTCCAACTTTAAAATTTGTGAAAAAGAATTTGTCTCTATGACATCCAGAGATGAACACTTGATTTATGGGAAAATGCTTAGTAATGTTTAGAACAACACTTATGAATTTTACTTTTAGGCTTGATTTCTACTATGACTAGGCATCACCTAGATAGCTTATCTGCTTTTATTTGTAAAATAAATATTCATTGATACATAGTCTTCTCAGGCCTAAAACTGCTTGTGTATAGTTAGTGGAAAATGTGAAAATGTCCTGAGCAACAGTCATTTTACGGCAATGAAAATTTTGGATTAAAGTCTTCTTTTTCTGTCTCTGCTGCATGCTAAGTCACTTACATCTGAATGTATCTGTTTTGTCATGGAATCCCTTGGACATTTCTCAAGAGATCCCACTCTCTCATATTTTTTCTTGTTTCAGTTGTCCAAGAGTATGTAAAATTTGAACTTCTACCTCTCTACATAAGTAAGCAACCCTGATATCTATATAATGATTATATTTCCCGAAGCTTCCTCTGAATGGAAACTGAGGGTCCATAGTCATTCATGTTACCTTAACTCTATCCCTCACAACATCTTCCTCATTGTTCCATTGTGGGAAGAACCCAAGCCCTCTCTTTTCCTATAACAGGTAAACTTGAATCCATTTACTGTTATTCAATAATGTTTCAATCTGTCATTAAAATTCATATGTGTGGGAAAAAGCTTAGACTGAGGTTTTACACATGCAATTTTACCTGAAGAGTCTATGCCAGATTTGGATTACTAATCAATCTATGGTAACACACCATAACTATGAAACTGAAATCAATATCTGGAGGGAGATTGTGTCCTGTATGAAATATAAGTTTAAAAATTACTTTGTCAGAAGGAAGGGCAGGGTAAGGAGAGGTGGTTTTAGTAGTAGAGTATAGCCCTCAACAAAGGCCTAAAACAATTTGATATATTATCAGAGGAGTATTAATATACAATGTAGATTTAGTCATTCCTGCTGTTCTCAAGAGAAGGGAGATATCATGGTAAGAGAGGTAAGGCTGAAGGCATTGGGGACTCAGGTGTTTTTTGTGTGGAATATCACTTTTTTTAAACTTTCCCTTCTAGTTTTATTTATTTATTTTTAATTGTCTTCTTTTTTAAAAAGATATGTAGATCACAAAAATTGTTACATTAAAAAGAGGTTCCCACATACCCCACACCCTAACCCCCCAGTCATCCCCTATCATCAACCTCTTTCATCACTGTGGTACATTCATCGCATTTGGTAAATACAAGGAGCATTGCTGCACCACATGCATTATAGTTTACATTGTAGTTTACACTCACTCCAGTCCTTTTAGTGGGTTATGGCGGGATATATAATGTCCAGCATCTGTCTCTGCAATATCATTTAGCACAACTCCAAGTTCTGAAAATGCCCCCACATCACATCTCTTCTTCCCTCTCCCTACCCTCAGCTGGTACCACGGCCACTCTGTCCATATCAATGATACAATTTCTTCCATTGCTAGAGTCATAATTGTTCTATAGTAGAATACCAGTAACTTCACTCTAATCCATACTTTATTCCTCCATCCTGTGGACCCTGGGATGGGGTTGTCCACTCCACCTCTAAATCGAGAGGGAGTTTGGATCCCACATGGCAGATGGATGTAATTCTCCTGCTTGCAGTTGTAGGTACTCTCAGTTCACTGGTGTGGTGGTTGACCATCTTCACCTCCTTGTTAGCTGACCCGGGTAAGTCCAACAAACTGGAGAGTAGATGTTGCAACTCTCTTGTGGCTCAGGGCCCAGGTGGCACATGGCCAGTCCAGAGATTCAACTCTCCTGAGTATACACCAACTCCAGCATCAACCACAGGTTCAGTAAAAGTAACATAAGAGGCATGTGTAGAAAGATCACATCTGAGTCTAACTCCATCACACTCAGGAGTACAAATCCAAGTAGGGTCGACTAACAAGGCACTGAATTCCAAAAGCCTTCTGCCATGACCATAGAACCTGTGTGTCTCTGTAACCCTCAGGAGCACCAGTACCTGCAGTTGTATCTACTTTGGCTATCTCTGTGATCCTGCTGAGACATGCGTAATTGCAACCCCTCTGATGACCTCCTGACTTGTTTTGAAGTCTCTTAGCCATATAAACTGGTTTGTCTTCACCATTTTCCCCTTTTATTCAAGGTCTTCTTTCTAGTTGCGTCACGAGCTGGTGATTGGTAGTAATCCTTCAGTGCCCCCGGGAGTCATGTCCTGTGCTGAGGGGAATGTAGCGCATTTACATGCTGAGTTTGGCTTAGAGAGTGACCACATTTGAGCATCATGGAGGCTCTCAGTTGGTAACTCTTAGGCACCCTGCAGCTCTAGGCCTAGTTGAAATTACATGCACACAGTTTCATAAGCATAGGATCAGCATCAAGGATTCATCATTGGACCATCCTTCTTCACTGGGCTTTTCCCTTGCACTTGGGGGTTGTTGCTGTTCCATTCTGTAATGTGACAGAGCTCCCCTGGCTAGGAACTCAGGACTCCCTTGTTGTCATTTCTAACTCTACCAATGAATATCCAAACATTTTTATATACTCTCTATATATACTTCCTCCCAACCATGCATCCCCTATCAATAACATCCCACACCAGTGCTCCTCCCCTGCCATATTTTAACCTGTCTGCGATGCAAAATTTCTTCGAAAATGAAGCCTAATTTATTGCCAAATTCAATTAGTAGGAAAATGAAGTAATAATGATAGGTTTAAAGATTAGAAATAGAATGATGCTAATTAAAAAAAAAACTAAAATAAAGTAAAAATAAATTGGGGTATTAAAAAATGAAAAAATATAATAGACCATTTTGACATTTTGCCTTTCATCACTGTAATAGGTATAGTCCTGTATATACAGTAGGAAAGCAATCTCTTTCATTCCTTCCTCAATATTTACATTCTTTTTTTTAATTATTAATTTTTTCTTCAAAAAAGTTTTAGATCATAGTAAAGTCACATATACAATAGAGGCAACTTCCATATATCCAACATCAAACCCTTTTCCCTCTTCCCCAGTAATGATCTGGAATATCACTTTGAATTTTTTCATTCTGATTTTCTAGAAAGGTAAGAAGAGAAAAGAGAAGGTAGAATGAGAGGAAAGAATATGCTGATACTTTGGCCTAATCACAGAGATGGTATCCAATATCCAGGCTTCATATGATGGAAACGAATGACAGTGGTTGGATAATTTTGTCAAAGTACAGATTATTAAAATTTAATGGGATTCCATTATTAATTGTGTCTCATTAATTTTAAACATTGACAAATAAGCTGTAGGAGTTGACTATCCTAATTCTGTTATTCAAGAAATTCGTTAATATATGAGGACAGTACATATAAGTGTGCAGAAAATATTAGATTAACAAACATTGCCCCTTGCAAACATGCACTGGACTGCTATGCCTTTTACTAATGGAATAGTGTTTATGCCTTCTGTCTTGTCATTAATTGGAATCCCTGGTTTAGAATTTGTACAGTCTTGGATTGTTATTCCGTTCTTTGCTATGTACATCATTGCTTTGATTGGAAATTTTCCACTTTTGATCATCATCATATCTGAATGCAGCCTCCATGCACCCATGTACATCTTCCTGGCTATGCTTGGAGCCACAGACATTGCACTTAGCACCAGCATTGTGCCCAAGACACTTGGAAATTTTTGGTTGCACTTGCCAGAGATTTATTTTGGTGCTTGCCTTTTTCAGACGTGGCTTATCCACACATTCCAGGATACTGAGTCAGGAGTCCTGCTAGCCATGGCCCTGGACCACTTCATGGCCATCTGCTATCCTCTGTGGCATGCTACCATATTCACTTGCCAATGAGTCACTCATATTGGTGTTGGCATGACATTGAGACCTGTCTTTCTGTTAATTCCATGCCTATTTCTCATAAAATGCCACCTGAATTTTTACCAAATCAAAGTAATATCACACACTTATTGTGAACACATGGCCCTTGTGAAGCTTGCCACTGAAGATATTCCCATCAATAAAGTCTATGGGCTTCTTGCAGCTTTCCTTGTTTGTGGATTTGACTGCATGGTCATCACTCTCTCCTATATCCAAATATTTATCACTGTCGTCCATTTGCCCCAGAAGGAGGCTCATCTTAAAGCAATTAATACTTGTATTCCCCACGTATGTGTCTTCTTCCAATTCTATCTCCTGGCTTTTTTTTTCCTTTTTTACTCAGAACTGTATCTTATATCCCATTGTATATACATGTCACCTTGTCCAATCTTTACTTCCTTGTCCCAACTTTCCTCAATCCCTTTGTCTATGGGGTGAAGACCGAAGATTTGAGATCAGGCAGTAAAGCTGCTTTGTTCCAAATACCAGACTTGAATTTTGATTGAAATAGCTGCTTTTGTGGGTTTATGAGACATGGGATCTGAATCAATAGGCAATGGTTCACAGTGTCATGCTTGTTAAATAACTTAAATATCTTAAAGATTTCCAGAGATTATTGTAATTGGGCCACTCTCTAAGCCAAACTCAACATGTAAATACATTACCTTCCCCCCAGAATGGGACATGATTCCCAGGGATGAACTTCCCTGGCTCGGATGGATTACTACCAAGCTCTGGCTGGTGATGCACCAAAAAGAAAAAACCTTAAATAAAAGGATAAATGGTAAAGACAAATGAGTTTACATTGCAAAAAGACTTAATGAGTCGGGAGGTTATCAGAGGGGTCAAACTTATGCATGTCTCAGCAGTATCTCAGAGACAGCCAAAATAGATACAATCCCCAGCAGAGGTGCTCCTGAGGACTATGGAGATATACAGGTTCTACAGTCATGGTAAATGGCTTTGGAATTCAGTGGGTCCTACTTTGGACTTTGTGCTCCTGAGTGTGGTGGAGTTTTACTCATGTGACTTCTCTATACATGCCTCTTTTGAAACATTTACTATACCTGTGTTTGGTACTGGGGTTGGTGTATGCTGAAGAGACTTGAATCTCTGGATGGTCCACGTGCCAGCTCTGCTGAGGCCCTGAGCCTCAGCAGAGTTGCAACACCTACTCTATGGTTCATTGAACTTACTCCAGGTCAGTTAACAGGGAGGTGAAGACGGTCAACCGCTACACCAGGGAACTGAGTGAGTCTGCAACTTCAAGCAGGAGAATCCCATCCATCAGCCATGGGGGATTTTAAGCCCCCTCTCGATTAAGAAGTGGAGTGGACATCCCCATCCCAGGTCCTCAGGATGGAGAAATAAAGTATGGATTAGAGTGCACTTACTGGTATTCTATTATAGAATGATTGTGACTCTAGCAATGGAGGAAATTGTATCAATGATGTGGAGATGGTAACCATGGGAGTTGCTGAAGGCAGAGAGAGGGAAGAAGTGGTGTGATATAGGGGCATTTTTGGGACTTGGAGTTGTCCTCAGTGATATTGCAGGGAGAGATGCAGGGCATTATAGATCCTGCCATAACTCACTGAATGGACTGGGAGAGAGTGTAAACTACAATGTAAATATAATACATGCTGTGTAGCAGTGCTCCAAAATGTATTCATCAAATGCAACGATGTACCACACAAATGAAAGATGTGGGAGGAGTGGGGGGTGTGGAAAGTTGGGCTTATGGGAACCTCTTATATTTTTTAATGTAACATTGTGTGTGATCAGCGTATTTTTTTTTTTAAAGAAAGATAATAAAAAATCTTAAAAAAAGCAAATCAGAAGAAGTTCAAAGTGAGGATCAGATAAAATGCTGAATGATTAAATCCCCACCTTTAGGCATATGTCAGAATACATGATCCTCCTCATCACATGAAGGTAGGACTAGAGATCTTTCTGCAGATCATAGTGGAGAATGATATTTACATTGACTCCTCTTTATAAAGATCATCAGATCAGCCTCCCGCGTGTAATGTTTGAGTCCCTCCACATACTCGCTCCAATTATTATAAATCTCCTTTCCTATTTCTTTGTCTCATCGATACCTCTCTTAAATATCTCGCTCATGTCAAATATTATCAAAGATAGGACTACAGCATATACTATTGTGCTTTTTGGGGGATTGTTTCTTAAGTGATCATTTCCTTTTATCATTTGTACTTAGGAAAACTCTAATGTCTGTTTATTTTTTTATCAGTGTGAGGGCAAGTTTAGACCGAACACAAAATCTCTTCCATTAATGAGTCCTTGCTGATCTGTTGCAGAATCTTCTCAGATAAAGCAAAAGGATCATACTTTTTCTGCCCTATCGTTAAATCCATTATACAGGGCTTATTAAATTTATGAGTCACATCTTCCTGTTTTAGATGTAAATCATTTGGTGCAGTGAGAATTGACCAGATGCCAAAGTATTTTGCTAGATATTTTCTTAGCTGTAGAAGAACACTGTCACTACATTCAGCAGCATATATACCGTGCTACAGAATTCCAGCTCTCTAGGATCCCGTGGGGAGGGCTGTAAGTGCATCGAAACTGTGTCATCCAGATGTTGCAGTATGCCTGAGAAATCAAGGTACACACAAAAATTCTCAAAGGGCATGCTGATGTCCAGGATGAGCCTAGACAAGCCACTTTGTTCTTCTAATACATGTGCCTGGCCACCTGATGCGACAGGGGCACGCAGCCCTTGAGGAAGTGGAGCCTGTCCGCGCCAACTGCAGGTGCCCTCGGGGGAAGCCTCTCTCGCCGCCGCCGGCTGCGTCCTCCTTTCTGGGGCGCCAGGCGCCTCAAGCCTGATGAGGAATAGCCGCTCGGTTGCCCTAAAGGAGAGCTGAAAGAAGGGGGAGGCTAAGGGAGGAAAGGGGGAGGAGAGAGAGTGCGCCTGAGAACGCGGGGGTGGCTGAGGCCCGGCGCCGGGAGGACTAGGGTTTCCCACCACTGGTGCCCGCCGAGGCCCCGGGGCGAGGGCCCACGACGCCGCGGAGGCCAGGGCGCTCCCCTGCACCATCTCACAGCGGAGCGGAGCTCCGAGCTCTCCCTCCTCTGCAGCCGCCGCCAAGACCTGGAGCAGCCCTAGAGACCCACTTGGCCGAGGAGAAGCAGCGGGGCCTACTTGGATTGACTTACCATTATGAATTGTTTTCTTTAATCTCCAATAAAAATTTTTATAACAAAATTTACGTTTTGCTATTTACTACGAACCTGTCATCTACTTCACTGATGCTGACTTACTCTCTGAAATTCTGCCATTCCGAATTACTAGGTTTAGCACTTCAAATTTATGGTTTTCATTTTTTCTCTCCCTTTCTCTTTGTTTTAAAAGCTGGTAAATTCCAGGGCTCTGATTTCCCCATCTTCACTATTTTTGTCCCATTGTTACTCTTGAATCATTGCACATTATTGGAAAATCTTTGAAAACAGTGCCAATATATAAAATAACTTTCTGTTTCCAGTGATATTCAATTTTCTTCTTGTGTTTCCTCTCTTATTTCTTTCTGTCTAGTAATTTCTGCTAGAATGTCAACTTTGTGTCTACAAAATGAAGAACCAATGAAATTGTTCTCTTCCACAGATAGCTCACCCTGTCCTTTGTGTTAAACCTTTTGCAAGGACTTCTTAGTGTTATGTAATCCAGGATTTGTCCGGATTCGGGTCTATTTTACCATTTTTAGCCGTACTGTCTTGCTTGCCTGAGCAGTTATCCCACTTGGTCTTTCAATTGAGAGTTTGGCGTGTTCACACAGCTCCAACCTCCTGGATTATAATCCTTCTGCACCCAGTGATTCAAAACAGCCAAAAATTTTCCTGTTTTTCAAATGATTTCCACTGAGTTTCTTCATCTACCATTCCACACAGCTTCAAAATTTCACAAATATGAAAGGAAAATTAGCAAAGCATGAGGCTTAGGTCTCTGCCCTGTTTTTCTTTCTTCACCTGTATCTCAGCCCTAAAGGTGTCACTTTCTTCTCTAATGGCCTCACTGGCTTCCCCAAACTCTGTTCTTCTGACCCTGAGCAGTGGCTCTCTAGCAGGAAAATCTTGCGTTCTTATTTCCTTGCCCCATACCCAGAAAGGGCAAATGCCTCCACGCAAGGGAAGCTTCAGAAAGTCAACTTTTTCCGTCCTCTCCAATTTCCTCCCTGACAATCTTTTGGTTTAGAAGGACTCTAAGGCTTGGAAACTTATTTTCAGTTTTTTATGTATCCTTTTTAATTGTTCACTGCTGAAACTTTACCTCTAATTACTCATTCTTAACCTTATTGACAAAATTTTAATTTTGATTTTTACACAAGGCATTTTTATTAGTTTCTTTTCCTCTTTTTAATGAATTTTTGTTATGCTTAGAAAACTTTGGTAATGGTAAAGATCATACAGGGACTTTTACATATATGAAACTCTTGTTGATAGCTGTTTATGTATGAAAAAAACAACTAAGTTAATCAAAATTAGGCCACATCCCATGAACAATCTATAGAACTTTCTCCTCTCAATAAATCCATTTGTACGTAAATTGAGGCAGTATATTTGTTGTTAAAAAATGCAAACAATGCAAAATGTTTTTTTTCTGTCCTTCCTTTCCCAGACTCTCATTAGCATTATCCACTGTAAGATGGTGTGATATTCAAACATTTTATATTCTTGAATGTATAGAGTTATTTTAAATAATAATGGGATCATAAACCGAACATGGTTCTGCAGCAGTTTTACAGGTAATTATATGATATGGACATCTTTCTATATTAAATCTTCTGAACTTCTTATTTCATTGGGAAAATCACAATATAAGTTTAATGATTTTATAGTATATAATGGCACTTTCTACATTCACGATGTTGTGCAAAAATCACCTCTGTCTAGTTTCAAAATATTTTCATTACACCAAAATAAACCCCATGCCCAGTTAGTACTCATTTCCCTAGCACCCACACCTTTGCCCCTATCAACCACTAACTTACTTTATGTCTCAATGGATTCACCTATTCTGAAAATTTCATATATATAAAGGAAATTATAAAAAATGTGGTCTTCTGTGTCTGACTATTTTCAAAAAGCATAAGGTTCTAAAAGAGTATTCATGTTGTAGCATGTATCAGTACTTAATTCCTTTTAAGCTGAATAATATTTCATTATATGGATATACCACATTTTGTTTATCCACTCGTCAGCTGATGAGCATTAGTTGTTCCAACCTTTTGACTACTTTGACTTGTGCTCCTATGAACAGTTGCACGTATGCTTTTGTTTCGATGCATGTTTTTAAATTCTGCTGGATCATATGATAATTATATGTTTAACCTTTTAATGAATCACCAAAATGTTTTTCACAGCAGCTGCCCCATTTTCATGCCCACCAGCAATGTATAAAGGTTCCAATTTCTCGACATCCTCAGCAAGACTTGTTATTTGCTATTTTTGGATGATAGCCATCCTAGTGGGTAGGATGTAGTATCTTATTCTGGTTTAATTGGCATTTCTCTAATGACTAGTGATGGTGAACATCTTTTCTTGTTCATATCATCCATTGTTATAACCTCTTTGCAGATATGGGTATTTAAAATTTAGTGCATTTTAAAAGTAACATATTTATATTTTAATTATTAAATTATAAGTATTCTTTATACATCCTGGATATATGGATCAAATATATGGATCTTTATACATCCTGGATATATGGATGATTTGAAACTATTTTCTTCTATGCTCTGGTTTCCCTTTTGACTTTCTTGCGTTCTTGATAATACCTTTTGAAACAAAAGTTTTTTACTTTGATCAAGTCTAGTGTATCTGCTTTTTTTTTTTTTTTTTTTTGGTTGCTTCTGCTTAAGCATCATGCCTTAGAAAACCTGCTTAATCTGAGGTAACACAGATGCATATCCACATTTTCTTCCAAGGTTTTATATTTTATGATCTTACATTTTGGATTTTGATACATTTTGTGTATGATACAGTGGTCCAAACTTATTTTGCATGTGGAAATCAAGATGTCCCAGCACCATTAATTTAAAAATTGTTCTTTTCCTCATGGAATGGTCTTGACATTCTTCTCTAAAAACAGTTGATGATTGATGTTTATGTTCATTTTCAGACTCTCAGTTATATTCCATTTAACTATATATTTGCGCTATTTCCACACTGTATTAATTATTACAGCATTGAGGTAAGTTAGATACCATTATGTGTGGGTCCACCAACTGTATGCATTTTCTTTTATTTTTTAAGAATTTTTTTTCAGTATTTTTATTAGTTTCCAACACACATTTATTTATTTATTTATTTATTTATTTATTATCTTCCTCTTCCCCTCATCCTTCTGTATTTGCTCTCTGTGTCCATTCGCTGTGTGGTCTTCTGTATCTACTTCTCTTTTGTCTTCTCTTCTCATCTTTCTCCTTTAGGATTCATAGGGATTCGATCCTGGGGAGCCCTGATGTGGAGAGAGATTTCCTGTCAGTTGTGCTGCCTCAGTTCTTGCTCTCTGCTGTGCTTCACCTTGACTCTCCCCTTTTCTCTCTTTTGTTGCATCATCTTGCTGCATGGCTCACTACACAGGCACTCGGCTTGCTGGGCAGGCACTCAGCTCACCATGCGGGCACTCATGCAGTCACTTGGCTTACTGAGCAGGTACTTGGCTTGCCACATGGTCGCTCACATGGGCACTTGGCTCACCACCACACAGGCACTCGGCTTGCCATGTGGGCACCCACATGGGCATTTGGTTCGCAGTGTGGGCACTTGGCTCACCGGATGGGTACTTGACTCACCACACGGGAACTGGCTTGCCACCCGGGCATTGCTTTTCTTCTTATTTTTCACCAGAAGGCCCAGAGATCAAATGCAGGTCCTCCCAAATGGTAAGTGGAGGCCTTATGACTTGAGCTACATCCACATCCCTGTATTCATTTTCAAAAGTGTTTTGGCTATTTTGAGGTCACTTGCATTTCTCTGAATTTTAGGAGAAACTTTTCAATTTCTGAAAAAAAAAATCCATCTGGAATTTTTATAGGTATTGCATTGAATCTGTAGCTCACTTTTGGGGTGTTTTCATCTTAATATCATTATTGAATCCATGCATAGGCAGTATCTTCACAGTTATTTAGTTCTTCGTTATTGCATTTTCAAAATGTTTCATTCTGCCTAGAATCTCAGGAACAATGTTGAAATGTAAGTGGAAGAGTAAATATCCTTAACTTCTCCTTGGAATTAGCGGGTAACTCTATTTCAATATTATTTTAGCTCTAGGCAATTCTTATGTACCATTATCAAGTTGAGAAAGTTTACTTATATTTCTATTTATTGAGTATTTTTAGTCACAAAAAGATACTGGATTTTATCAAACACTTTTATGCAGCTATTGAGATTATTGTGTTTTTTTCTTTTATTCTATTAATATTTTGCATAGGATAATATTAATATTATCCTATTAATACTTTGCATCTCACTGACCTATTTTTCCCATTTCTAGTGAAGTGGTGGGTTTACAGAACAAGCATGCATAAAATCCAGGATTCCTATACGCAAATCCAACATCAATAACTGATATTGCTGTGGCACATTTTTTACAATTGATAGCAGCACTTTTTTATATTTGTACTAGTCGATGATTTAACTGTTCGTGTAATGTAGTTCCATGAATTAAAAAAAAAATATTCTGATACTATATAACCTATTTCCCTTTTTAATCATAATCAAATATATATTTCAGGACTTTCACAACAGTGTATTATTATCACCACCATCCATTACCAAAACATTTCCATCATTCCAGATAGGAACCGTGTACATTTTAACCTCTAACTTTCCATTGCCTATCCCCACCCTGCTAACTTACGTACTAGATTTTGACTCTGTAAGTTTGCATATATGAATTATTTCAAATCAGTGAGAGGATGCAATATATGACCTTTCATATCTGATTTATTTCACCCAACATAATGCCTTCAAGGTTCAGCCATGTTGTATATATCAGGACTTCTTATTTTTTTCTGTTCTGTTATTTCACAACAGAACAATGTTGCATTGGGTGAATATATCACACATTATTTATCCGTTCATTAGTTGAGAGAAACTTGAGTTACTACTATCCTTTGGCAATTGTGAATAATTCTGCTATGAATATCAGTGTGCAAATATCTGTACAAGCCTCTTCTTTCAATTCTTTTGGGCATATAACTAGATGTGGAATTGCCAAGTCACATGGAAATCCTATACTAAAATTCCTTGTCTTGTTCATGATTCTAGGGTGAAAACTTTTAGTCTTTTACCATTAAGTAGGATATTAGAAGTGGGATTTTCAGAAATGCCCTTTATCATGTTGAAGAAGTTTCCTGTAACCCATTGGTTATATACAATGGGTATGTGGTTTTATAAATGCCATGAGACTGGCATTTATAATTACCCAAATGATAACCTTTACTTCAGGCCTTTATTATTTATGCTGCTTTGAACCACTGTCTAGTGTCCTTTCATTTCAGTCTGAAGTAATCCATTTAGGATTGTTTGTAGGGCTAGTCTAGTGGAGATGAACTTAATCAGGTGTTTGTTTGTTTGTGTGTTTGTTTGTTTTTAATCTCAGACTGTCTTAATCTCACTCTCAGTTTTAAAAGGAAGTTAAACCAGTATGAAATTCTTGTCTGGCAGTTGCTTTCCTTCAGCACTTTAAGTATTTCAACCTTCTGCCTTCTTTCCTCCATAGATTCTGATGTGAAATCAGCACTCAATCTAATTGGGACTCTCTCATACATAACACATTGCTTTTCTCATATATTTCAGAACTCTCTCCTTGAACCCATCCCTTGGTAATTTAATGAATATATGGCAGGATGCATGTTTCTTTATGTTCATCCTGTTCGGAGTTCTCTGAATCTTGGATGTTCACATTCATGTTTTTTGTTAGTTTGGGAAGTTCTCTGTCATTTTTTTTTTCTTTTTTATTATTTCTTCTACCATTTTCTCCTTTCTTCTACTTCTAGGACTCCCATAATATGTATATTGGTGTGCTTGTAGGAGTCCCATAACTTTCTTAGGATACTTTTACTTTTAATGTTTCTGACTTCCTTAAATTCTATTTTTTAAAAAAAAATTTTTGGTCTTTATTTGATTCTCCAATGTTACATTAAAACAATATGAGATCCCAATATACCCCCCACTCCCTCACCCCTCTCCTGCCCCCACAACAACAACTTCCTCCATCATCACGAGACATTCACTGCACCTGGTGAATACATCTCTAAGCACCGCCGCAACTCATGGTCAACGGTCTACATCATAGCCCACACTCTTCCACAGTCCACCCAGTGGGCCATGAAAGGACGTACAATGTCCGGTAACTGTCCCTGCAGCACCACCCGGGACAACTCCAACCCCTGAAAGTGCCCCCAAATCACATCTCCTCCTCTCACTTCCCACCCTCAGCAGCCACCATGGCCACTTTCTCCACACCAATGCCACATTTTCTTTGATTACTAGTCACAATAGTTCATGAATAGAATATCAGTAAGTCCACTCTAACCCATACTCTATTCCTCCATACTGTGGACTGTAGAATGGTTGTGTCCACTCCACATCTATATAAAGAGGGGGCTTAGATTCTACATGGATGCTGGATGCAATTCTCCTGCCTTCAGCTGTAGGCACTCTTGGCTCCCCGGTGTGGTGGCTGACCTTCTTCACCTCCATGTTAGCTGAGTGGGGTAAGTCCAATAAATCAGAGTGTAGAAGCTGCAAGTCTGCTGAGGCTCAGGGCCTGGCTATCACATGGTCAGTCCAGAGATTCAGGTCCCCTGGGTATACATCAAATTGCAGCACCAACTACAGTTCCTGTAAAAGTAACCAGAGAGGCTTGTGGACAAAGATCACATCTAAGTCCGGCTCCATCACACAGAAGCACAAACTCCAAAATAGGGCCAACTGACATGGTACTGAACTCCATCTACCATGACCATAGAACCTGTGGGTTCCTGTATCCCTCAGAAGAACCAATACCTGAGGTTGTATCTACTTTACCTGTCTCTGGGACTCTGCTGAGGGGTGCATAAGGGCAACCTCTCTGATAACCTCCTGGCTCCTTTTGGAGACTTATAGCCATACAAACTCATTTGTCCTTTCCATTTCCCCCTTCTGATCAGGTCAAAAAGCATTTTTAACTCCTGGTATTATATGTAGACTGAGATATTCTGCTGGTTCGTGTTCACCCTTTTATTCAAGGTCATTTTCTAGTTACATCTTCAGTTGGCAATGGTAGTAATCCCTCGGTGCCTGGGAGGCTCATCCCTGGGAGTCATGTCACATGCTGGGGGGAAGGAAATACATTTACATGCTGAGTTTGCCACATTTGAGCAACATGGAGGCTCTCAGGAGGTAACTCTTAGGCACCCTGCAGCTTTAGGGCTTGTTCTTATTTCAGGTGCACAGGCTTACAAGCATCGTCATTAATAGCAAGGTCTCATTGTTGGACCTTCCTTCTTTTTTGGTCTTTGCCGTTGCACTTGGGGGATTGTTGCTGTTCCTTTAGAGACTGTGATAGAGCTCCCCTGGCTAGGAACTCAGCACTCCCTCAGTTGTTGTTTTTAATTGTAACCACTATGAAAATATCCAAACATTTTTGTGTACCCTGGATATATGACCTGGAGAACTCCCTGCCAACCATGTGTCCCCTGTCAATAACATCCCACACCAGTATTCCTCCCCTGCCATTGTTGAACCTGTCTGTGATCCAAAACTTCTTCAGAAATGAAGCCCAATATATTACCAGGTTCCATTAATAGTAAGATGGAATATAGTGATGAGTTTAAAGATTAGATATAGAATACACACTAATTTAGAAAAATTAAGGTAAAAATAAAATGGGGTATCAAAAAATTTAAAAATGCAAAAGCTTTGTGTTTCATGTTTTGCCTTCCATTACTGCAGTAAGTGTTGCCCTGTATGCGAATTGGCAAGGCAACTTCTTCCATCATTTCCTCGGTGTCTACGTCCTTTCTTTTTCTTTTTCTTTTTTCCTAATTATTGACCTTATCTTCACAAGAGTTTTAGATCACAGTAATTCATATGTACAATATATAGTACTCCCACATATCCAACATAAAACCCTTTTCCCTTCCACAGCAATAATCTTCTTACATATTCATACTATGTTTACTGAAACTGATGTACAGATATTGAGACAATAGCTTTCAAACAAGGTAGCATTTGGGTTTACATTCTGGTTTATACTTTAGACTATACAATTTTCTAAATTTTTAGTTATCTTATATTTTACATTATGATTTACATTTTAGCTTATCAGCCCCTATTTTTGGTGTAATTTAACATGGCTTATATCCATCTATGCGTACTCTTGTGGAACACTTCTACTGCCCACACAGTTACATTGATTCCATCTATTCAATACCTCTCTACCCCTCCCCTTAGGGCCCACTGTGACATTCAATCTTCATTGCTTGAAAGACCATGTTCAGACATACTTGCCACAATGTCAAGGCCTTGACATGCTCAACTGCCCTAACGCATTGAGAGCCACCAATTCTCTCGAGAGATACAATTCCCTCTATTTGAGAACATCAGTCCTCCCCAGGATGTGGGTATACCTTCACTCGCATTATATGGTTCTCTATCCAATGATATAACCCACTATGGCAAAATGAGCACCCACAAACTTCCTAGGAGCCTCTTCTGTGTCAGATTATCCCCATTAAACATCTTAAACCAGTGACCTTCCTTATTATATTTTTGAAAACGTTTTCTCAGCATTTACTCACAACCAAATATCTGACAATCTCCTATGTTCATATGTTCCCCCACCTCCACCCCCAATTTCTTGGGCAATATTGCCCATCTTCCCATTCCTAGACCACCTCAAGCCCACAAAGCCCCACAAAAAGATAACCCTATCCCCCATTTTATCCCTTCCTTGTCCAATACTTACCTCCAGCTTATCATAGATTTCACCCATGTAGGTGTCAGCTTACATCCTTCCTCTGTCCCCAATTTCCTTTATGCCTATCATCCAGTCTCTAGCTCTCTGAGGCAACTTGGTTTACTTATTTCATATCACTGAGGTCATGTAGAATTTGTCCTTGAATGCCTAGGTTGCTTCACTCAACATTAGGTCCTCAAGGTTCATCCATGTTATCATATGTGTTTGTAGGGTATTCATTCTTAAAGCTGGTTAGTATTCCATTGTATGTATATACCACATTTTATTTCTCCATTATCTGTTGATGGGCATTTGGGTTGATTCCAACTTTTGGCAGTAGTGAACAATGCTGCTATGAACATTGGTGTGCATATATCAGATTGTGTTCTTGTTTTCAGTTCTATTGGGTATACACCCAGCAGTGGAATTGCTAGTTCATATGGCAAATCTATAGCTAGTTTTTTGAGAAACCACCAAAGTGTTCGCCAGAATGGCTGGATTCTTTTGCATTCCCACCAGCAGTGGATGAGTGTTCCTATTCCTCCCTATTCTCTCCAGCATTTGTAGTCCTCTGTTTTTTCATAGCTGCCAGTCTTATGGGAGTAAAATAGTATCTCATTGTAGTTTTGCTTTGCATTTCCCTGATAGCTAGGGATTTGGAGCATTTTTTTCATGTGCATTTTAGCCATTTGTATTTCTTCTTTGGAGAAGTGTCTGTATAAATCGTTTTCCCATTTTTTTAAATGGGTTGTTTGGCTTTTTATTTTCAAGATATAGGAGTTCTTTATATATGCAGGTTATAAGTTTCCTATTTTTGGTATAAGTTACCAAATATTTTCTCGCATTGTTTAGGCTCTCTTTTCACTTTCTTGACTAACTCCTTTGAGGTGCAGAAGGTTTTAATTTTGAGGAAGTCCCATTTATCTATTTGTTCTTTTGCTGATCGTGTTTTTGGTGTGAAGTTCATGAAGCCATTTTCTATTACAAGGTCCTGTAGATGCTTCTCTACACTGCTTTGCAAAGTCTTTATGGTATTGGAGCTCATGTTTAGGTCTTTGATCCATCTTGAGTTGATTTTTGTATAAGGCATGAGTGGTAATCCTCTTTGATTCTTTTACATATGGATATCCAGTTCTCCAGGCACCATTTGTTGAATAGGCCATTCTCTCCTAGTTGAGAGGGTTTAGTGGCTTTAGCGAATATTATAAGACTATATATATGACGATCTATATCAGAACTCTCAATTCGGTTCCATTGGTCTGTGTGTCTCTCCTTGTGCCAATACCATGCTGTTTTCACCACTGTAGCTTTGTAGTATGATTTGAAGTCAGGTAGTCTGATTCCTCCAATTTCATTATTCTTTTTCAATATGTCTTTGGCTATTCGGGGCCTCTTTCTTTTCCAAATAAATTTCATAGTGAGTTTTTCTAGTTCCTTAAGGAATTTTTATTGGGATTGCATTGAATGTGTAGATCAGGTTTGGTAGGATAGACATCTTCATAATATTTAGTCTTCCTATCCATGAACAGGGAGTATTCTTCCATTTTTTGGTCTTCTTTGATTTCCTCGAACAGTGTTGTGTAGTTCTCCGTATATAACTTTTTCACATCTTTAGTTAAATGCTTTCCTAGGTATTTGATTCTTTATTTAGTATTTTAAATGGTATTTGTTTCTTGATTTCCTCCTGAGCTTGCTCATTATTGGTGTACAGAAATGCTACTGATTTTGCACATTGATCTTATAACCTGTGACTTTACTAAACTCATTTATGAGTTCGAGACGCTTTCTTGTAGACCTCTCAGGGTTTTCTATGCATAGGTTCATGTCATCTGCAAATAATGAAATTTTGACTTCTTCCTTTCCAATCTGAATGCCTTTTATATCTGGTTCTTGCCTCAGTGCTCGAGCAAGTACTTCTAAGACAATGTTAAATAGAAGAGGTGAGAGTGGGCATCCTTGTCTTGTTCCTGATCTTAGAGGGAAAGATTTTAGGATTTCACCATTGTAAATGATGTTGGCTGTGGGTTTTTCATATATACTCTTTATCATGTTCAGAAAATTTCCTTGTTTTCCAAACTTTTGCAGTGTTTTTATCAAGAAAGGGTGCTGTATTTTGTCAAATGCTTTTTCTGCATCTATAGATATAATCATGTGATTTTTTTTTCTTCAGTCTGTTTGTATGGTGTGTCACATTGATTGGTTTTCTTATGTTGAACCATTCTTGCATACCCGGAATGAATCCCCTTTGGTCATGTGTATAATTCATTTAATGTGTTTTTGAATATGGTTAGCAAGTGTTTTGTTGAGGATTTTTGTGTCTAGGTTCATTAGAGAAACTAGTCTGTAATTTTCTTTTCTTGTGGTGTCTTTCTTTGGCTTTGGTACTAGAGTAATGTTGGCATCATAGAATGAGTTAGGTAATGTTCCTTCTGTTTCGATTTTTGGAAGAGTTTCAGAAGATTGGCCTTAGTTCTTTCCAGAATGTTTTTTAGAATTCACCTGTGAAGCCATCTGGCCCTGGGCTCTTCTTAGTTGGGAGGTTTTTAATGACTGATTCTATCTCTTTACTTGTGATTGGTTGGTTGAGATCATCAATTTCTTCTTTCATCAATATAGGCTGCTTATGTGTTTCTAGGAATTTGTCCATTTCCTCTGAGTTGTCATTTTTGTTGGAATATAGTTTTTCAAAGTATCCCCTTATGATAGTCTTTATATCTGTGGGATCATTGGTGATATCTCCTTTTTCATTTCTTATTTTTATATTTGCATCTTCTCTCTTTTTTTCTTTGTTAGTCTAGCTAAGGGTTTGTCAATTTTATTGATCTTCTCAAAGAACCAGCTCTTGGTTTTGTTTATCTTTTCAAGTGCTTTCTTATTTTCTATTTCATTTAGTTCTGCTCTTATCTTTGTTATTTCTTTCTTTCTTCTTCCTGCGGGGTAACTTTGTTGTTTTTTCACTAATTCCTCCAAAATGTGCAGTTAGTTCTTCAATTTTTGCTCTTTCTTCTTTTTTGACGTATGAATTTATGGCTAAAATTACCCTCCCAGTACTGCTTTTGCTGCATCCCATAAGTTTTGGCATGTTGTGTTATCATTTTCATTAGTTTCAAGGTAGTTATTAATTTCTTTTGAGATTTGCTTTTTGACCCACTGTTTTTCTAAGAGTATGCTGTTTAATTTCCATATCTTGGTGTGAAATATTGGCCTCTGGCCCTTGCAGATTTCCAGCTTCACTCCACTGTGGTCAGAGAAATTATTTTGTATGATTTCGATCTTTCTGAATTCATTGAGCCTTTCTTTGTGGCCTAGTTTTTGGTCTATCTTGGAGAATGATCCATGTGCACTTGAGAAAATTGTATATCTTGGTGTATTCAGGTATAATGATCTATATATGTCTAATAGGTCCAGCTCCTCTAATATACTGTTCAAAGTTTTTGTTTCTTTATTGATTCTCTTTTGAGATGTTCTGTCCAAAGTTGATAGTGGTGTATTAAAGTCCCCCACTATAATTGTGGAGGCATCTATTCTTTCACTTTGTTTTCCCAGTGTTTTCCTCACGTATTTGGAGGCGCTCTTGTTAGGAGCATAAATATTTATGATTGTTCATTCTTCTTGAATGATTATCCCTTTCACTAATATGTAGTACCCATCTTTGTCTCTCACAATCATTTCACATTTAAAGTCTATTTTGTCTGATATTAATATAGCTACTCCTGCCTATTTTTGGTAATTGTTTACTTGTAAGATTGTTTTCCAGTCATTCACTTTCAACCTCCTTGAATCCCTGGGTCTAAAATGTGTTTCTTGTAGACAGCATATAGATGGGTCATATTTCCGTATCCAATCTTCCAGTCTGAATCTTTTGACAGGTGAATCTAATCCATTGACATTCAGTGTTATTACTTTCAAGGAATGAATTATTTATGTTAGCTATATTTTCTTTGGATTTGTGTTTGTCATTTTTTGTTTGTTTTTTCCTTCTCTTTTTGTTTTATTTTTTGTTGCTCTGGCACTCTCCTCCAACTCTGCCTCTCCTGTCATTTTCTTTCTTCCTGCAGAACTCCCTTTGGTATTTCTTGAAGGGCAGGGTTCCCGTTGGCATACTCTTTTAATTTCTGTTCATCTCTGAATATTTTGAACTCTCCATCATTTTTGAGTGCTAGCTTAGCCGGGTAGAGTATTCTTGGTTGGAAATTTTTTTCTTTTAGTACCTTGACTATATTATACCACTGCCTTCTTGCCTCCATGGTTTCAGATGAGAAATCAGCACTTTATCATATGGAGCCTCCCTTGTATGTGATGGTTCTCTTTTCTCTGGCTGCTTTTAGAATTTTCTCTTTATCTTGATCATTGGATAATTTGACAAGTATATGTCTTAGGGTAGGCCTGTTGGGATTTCTGGTGCTTGGGGTGCATTTGTGCTTCCTGGACATGTGCATCCATCTCCCTCAGTAGATTTGGGAAGTTTTCAGCCATTATTTCCAACACACTTTCTGTCCCCTTTCCCTTCTGGGATGCCCATAATGTGTATGTTTGTGCGTTTTGCATTGTCATTCAGGTCCCTAAGTTCCTGCTTGTTCTCTTCTATCTTTTTATCAATCAGTTCTACTATCTGTTTGATTTCAGATGGACTGTCTTCCATGTTGCTAATTCTCTCCTTTGCCTCTTCTAATGTGCTGCTATTTGCTGAGAGTATATTTTTGATTTCTTGAACTGTGGAGTTCATCACCATCATATCTGTTATCTTTTTGTGTATGTCTGCAATTTCCTCTCCAAGTGTTTTCTTCATATTGTTAATCTCTTCCCTTACTTCATTAAGTTGGTCTCTAATATATGTTTTGAGATCTTTAATTACTTGTCTGATGTTCTGCTCCTCTTCCTGGTTTTTAGCTTGTTCATTGGATTCGGCCATGTTTTCCTGATTATTGGTTTGGTTTGTAGTTTTTTGTTGCTGTCTGGTCATCATTTTATCTTGATGGGTTTAATCAGTTGCTTAGCTTCTTTGTCTAGTCTTGGGGATTAATCAGTGGTTGTTCTTGTGTAAGTGTTACATCATCTCTTTGTCACTTTGTCATTCTTACTCTACTTCCTTGTTACTGACTAAGTTCACTTTGAAGGGAAATATTAGGGCCAGGGAAAGCAAAATGAGTAAGAAAAGAAAATGTATAAAGTAGTATTGGTAATAAATGTTAACAGAGCAACAATGTGAGATCTAGGAGAATAGATATTAGACTCATATAAGTTGTGTAAAGTTATAGCAGTAAGTAGAGTACCTATAAGGAGATAGCCAACTGAATATGGGGAGGAATATAGTATGAATTAAAAGTCCAGAGTTTTCCTGAGAGAGGGAAAGAGAAAAGAAAGACAATAATATCAAGAGTGGATAAAAGACATAAACCAGAACAAAGGTACCAGAAATAAAAAGTCAGGCAATTTGGGGGCCAAAGAAAGGGCGGTGGAATGTAAGAGAAACAGTAGATGATGGAGGTTAGAAAGATGTAGGGGAAAGGGAATAGTGTAGGTGGCCAAAATCAATACACACACAAAAGAGGAAATGGAGGGTGAGGAAGCACAGCAAATGTGAAGCGCTCCCTGCAGCACCAAGTATATAAAGAAAAGAAAATAAAAAAGAAGAAAAAGAGAGAAAAGAAAAGAAAGAGAAGAGAAAAGGGGGGGGGGCAAAGAAAAGGGGGAGAAACAAGCAAGAAAAAGAAGAAGAGAAAATAAAACTAAGTAAATGAAGAAGAACCTTGGGGGATAAAACAGGAGAAAAGACCAGGAGACAATGCAATATTAGCAACCGTGACAAAAACAAACAAACAAACAAAACAACCAATGTTTCAAGCTAGAAATCCTCTTTGCAGTTAAATAAAATGCTTAGGGATCTGACATTCCCCCTTTCTCCCTTCCTCACTTCTCTCTCCCCCAGGGCAGCAGGAAAGCTCCCTGAGAGGTCTGGTAGGAGATTCAAGTGGGTCCTTGTGGAACCAACTCAACACAGAAGACCATGACTCTTTATTTCAGGCATGGGAGCACCTACACCTCACCAGAATCCCCAAATATGCTATTGGAAGCTTGGATAGCACCTCCTACAGTCCCTCCCCCTTAGATGTGCTGGGGGAGGTCTAATTGATTTTCTGACTCCACTTTCTCCCAGACCAAGTTTCCTATCTCAGCACATTTAGATAGATTGGGCCTTCTCAGCAGATTCGCCTCTCCTTTCTTCCCAGACTCTCCCCAAGTGAGCTGCTACCCTTCTCCAAGCTCAAGGAGAGAGAGAGAAAAACAACAACAACAAAAATCACAGAGGGCTAGGGTAATCAAGGACTTCTGATGGACCCCAGGGCATGGTGGATTTGGGGATGGGAAGCCCGTGATATTGCAGGCTCAAGGTGTGTGAATCTCTGGAGTGTGTGCCACCAGGGTTTAAGGGATACAGATCCGGGAACCACGCATCTGGTTAACACAGGGCCTGGGAACATCGCAGGACAACAAAGCCTTCAGGGATTGCAGTGGCTGGGCCACCAGCCCTAGGGAGAGGGGCCTGCCCACAACTTCTGACCTCCATGTCAGAAACCCAAAATTCCACCTCTCACAAGAATCTCTTCTGTCACTGTCTCACCAAATTGACATCCAGACACCTCCTGCCCTGCAAGCTCCCAAAATAGCCTGCTCAGCGTTTGAAACCACACTTTCTTTTTTATTATTATTACCTTCCTAGTGTATATCAGAAAACACCTTAATATTCCTTTTAATTTAATTGCTGAGAAATAACATTGCTTCCATATATCCCATCTTTCTCTACCCACCACATTTTCCCCACTAATAACATGTGGTGTATTTGTTGCAATTGATGTATTTATATTTATACAATATTTTTATAAAGTACATAGGTTACATTAATGTTTATTCTTTGTGTTGTACAGGTCAGTCGGATTTGACATATGTATAATGTCTGGTTTCTTTCACATCACAATGTGCAGTTAAGATTCCTCCATGTAGTCTCATTGTTTATTATGGCATTTCTTTTTGTCATTGAATTACATTTAATTTCCATTCTATGGAATTGCCTTTTGCTTATCTGTTCACCTATTGAAGGACACCTTGTTCAGGGTCCCTTGAAGATTCATTTGAATTTGAAAACTGAATTTCCCATTGCTTCAAAGAAGTTCATTGGAATTTGAGAGGGAATTTGTGTTAAATCAGTAGATCAGTTTGGGTAGTACTGACATTTTAACAATATTAAATTGTCCAATCCATAATTATGCAGCAACTTTCCATTTATTTAGGTCTTGTTTAATTTATTTCATCAGTGTTTTGTAATTTTCAATAAAAAGTCTATCACCTCATTGGTTATCTTTTATCTTTGGATGTTATTGAAACCAGTAGTAACATAGGACATCAATTGATGGATGTGGAACCTGGCAAGAAGTCCATGTGGACATCAATAACCCTAAAATGTCTGCTGGAATATTCTCATGAGTAATCCAATTCAGAACAAGATTTCCTCAGGAAGCCAGGAGAAGCCCTGGATATTCCCCAGGATCCCTATTATGGTGACCTCCTTGAGGATTGATGGTGAGGTAATCAATCAAAACAGCAAACAGTTGGGAACTCCTCGCTCACCATTTGCAAAGGGGCAGAATAATTAATGGTTTAAAAATCAAGTGCAAAGGCTGAGCTTGCTTTCTCTTGCCTTTCACCCCTGTTCTTTCCTTCTGTACCCTGCTTTTACCATGTCCTCTTGCATGGATCAACATGCAAATAAAACCTGGGAATTTGTAATCCATAATGGGAAATTATAGTCTTTATATTAGCCTGCTTTACCACTTTCCAGACACTTCCTCTCTATCTGGGATACATAATCTGTTATTTTCTCCCATTTCTCTTCTCTCACTACCATAATAAGTTACTGACCTAACTAACCCGATATGCTCTTGAAATTCATTTCTGCAGCATAGTCAAGAACCTAGACATAATCCGGTTACACTATTGTAAATTGAATTTTCTTAATTTCTTTTCCAATTATTCATGGCCAATGTATAGAAACATGAGTGATTTTGGGGTATTTGATACCAAGAAAAAGTGGATTATTTTCTCCTGCTGCATCTTTAAAGCCAATTCCTGAGATGTGAGGGTTTCAAAGAGAGAGTTTCATTGGTTGCATAAACAATGGAGCACAGTGGCTTTCTGGCCCAAAACTGACTCTCTGATTTGTGGAAATTCTAATGTTTTATATCATTAGGGTGCTAATGAATAATTGGGATGGAGCTGAGCACAGATTCCTTCATTAATAAACATTAAGGGGCTGAACAGGATGGATCGGGGTGGGGTAACATACCAGTGTCAGTCACAAGGAACAAGGAAAGAGTAATGCAAAAAAAGGTCAGTTACAAGGTCTTTCATATGGAAATTAAACAGAGGTGGGGAGTGGTTACCGTCTCAGTAGTAAGTACACACAATGGTGAGTTCAAACTAAAATTGTCATCAAAAGAGTTAGCATACACAAGGGGGAGGTTAAGTCTAGGCAACCATGAAAAGGGTTGGAACCACTCTAGCCAGCTTCAGTATTTCAGGTTTAACCTTTTGCTATTTTATAATATAAAGGCATCTATATAATGATTTAGTAATCATAATTGTTTTTTAATTCTTAACCCTTAGTTACAACTCCTCCCCCTCTGTTTTGTAAAATTGTAAATCTTGGTGATAATCTAAACATGGGATCTCTCTGGCTTCTTCATGCTGAGAAGGGGCATGGACATTATGGAGGAGAGAGGAAGCTGGTTGTCATTTTGACCTCTGGGTTTCATGGCTTGTCTGACGTGGGAGTAATTGAGAGACTTACTTAAAAATAAACTTAATAGAGAAATTGAGAATTATAGATTTAAATAACCATGTTACCTTGGGGAAATGATATTATAGCTTTTCTTAGCTGAAGCTCAGAAGAATTGTTTTAGTCTCTTCTGCTATGCCTTTCTTTCTTTCTTTCTTTCTTTTTTTTCATGTAGTGGCTGAAACCTTCATAAGAGTAACCTCAAGAATAACTTCTCAACTCTATAACTCTAGTTGTAATCTCTTAGCCATTAAAACTGAAGCAGGCTAGTAAGATAGGGAATTAATAGGTGGATCTGGAACCTGGCAAAAGTCCACATGGATATCAGTAACCCCCAAGATGGCTGCTAGAAGACGCCTACTCTCGGGATTCTGCTATCCAGAACAAAGACTTCTTCTGGATGCAAAGAAAAGCCCCAGATGTTCCCTAGGGACTTTATCATTGGGTCCTCACTAGGGGATTGATGGGTGAGGTAGTCAATCAAAACAGCAAACAGCTAGAACTGCTACCCTGCCATTAGCTAAGGGGTGGAATAATTAACAGTTTAAAAGCCTGTTACAGGCCTGAGCATGCTCTTGCCCTGCTCTCTTGCCCCTGGACCTGTTCCTGCCCTCTGTGTGCCACTCTCACCATTTTTCCTCTATCATGTGGCCCTGCAAATAAACCTGGAGATTTATAATCTATAATGGGGAGTTGTAGCTTGTAAATCAGCCCTCTTTATCCCTTTTCACCCCCTTCCTTTCTACCTGGGACCACTGCTTTGTTATTTTCTCCCATTTCTCTTCCCTCCCTACCTGAATAAATTACTGAGCTAACTCACCTGGCATGCTCTTAAAATTAATTTCTGCAGCACAGCCAAGAACCTAAATAAAATCTGGTAGCAAAACTATCCTGCCCTATTTTTTTTCCCCCTTCAGTCTAATCCCACATTTTTGGGAGGAACATCCCTGAGAGTTGTCAAGTCCTACATTTCCAGAAATAACCTCTGGAAGTTAATTCTTATGCTGCCAGGGGGAAAAAAACTTTATTCATAGAAGTCCTGTCTATGTATAGACATAGAGTTTGACTTAGAGAGGCAGGTCACATTTGAGAAATAAAGAGGCTCTTTAGAGATGACTTTTAGGCATGAATTATTTTTAGGTTTAGCTTTCTTATTGCAGAAATAATTTTCATGAGTACAAGCTTTGAAATTCAGGGCTCACTTACTGGCATGTTTCTTTTTAAAAGATTTATCATGCGAAGTGCCACTATTTCAGTCAATTGGGAGTTTCTATTGTTACTGGAATTTATTTAGGTTCTTTGACTGTGCTAGAGAAATGAATTTCAAGAGCATGTCAGGTGAATTAGGGCAGTAATTAATTTAGGTAGGGAGAGAAAATAAATGGAAGAAAAAAAACCAATCAGGGGCTCCAGGTAGAGAGGAAGGAGCTGAAAAGTCATAAAGAAGGCTGATTTACAGGCTACACTTTCCCATTATAGGTTATAAATGCCCAGGTTTTACTTGCCTGGTGATCCAAGCAGGGGAGAGGCAGCTGGAGTCCAGGTCCAGAGGCAAAAGAGCACAAGAGAGCAAGAGAGCTTGTTCAGGCCTTATGCCTGGCTTTTAATCAAGATTATCTTCCTATTACTATTGTTATCACCATCTGAATATGTTTACATGTTTATTAGAACATTAATATCCTGGCCCTAAGAATATATTACTTTCACCAATGAGAGCGATTCCTTAAAATGTCAGAGTATAAATTAAAATGGATCTTTGTAAGTATTAAGTGATTTCCTTTAGTGGTAAACATAAGTCCATACATTTGCAAAAGTCTTAGGAAATAAATACTATAATTATGCACTGTATTTTATGACAAACCAGATTTTTTTGTACAAAAGGTAAACATTATTACTGTACACTTATTGCTTATGTATGTTCATGTATGAGTGATATACTTCAATAAACTTAAAAAAAAAATTGAAGACACACACATATAACAAATTTCTGAGCAGAACAAATTGTGACTGAAATTTAACCAACTAAATGGACTGGGGGAGAGTGTAAACTACAATGTAAAGTATAATCCATGCAGTGTAACACTGCTCCAAAATGTATTCACCAAATGCAATGACTGTGCCACAGTGATGAAGGTGGCTGATGTGGGAGGTAGTGCGGTGGGGTGGGGTGGGGAGTATATGGGAACCTCATATTTTTATGTAACAATTTTTCTGATCTACATATCTTTACAAAAATGGCAGTTAAATAAAAATTTAAAAATTAAAAAAAATTAAAAATGTTAAAATAACATACCATTTAAAGTTTTCCACAGTTTGCACAAGTGTTATATTTTTCCATTGTAAATTAAAATATATAGATAACATTAATTTTCATAAGTATACATATTTAAGCTCCTCAGTTTTTACAAGGTGATAGAACAAATAAAAGATATTCTAAAATATTTTATTGGAATATTAAAAGTTTTCAGTTCTGAACATTATATTTAAACACCCTCTATGTATTTAAATATTTAACAATGACAAGTTAGTAGAATTTGAAAATGACTTAACTTCCAAAATAGCAGTGGTTCTATATTTTCAAATACCATGAAGGATATGACAAAGCCATTCTGTTAAGGTACGGATTCTTTGTTCTTAATATGTATATATATAGATTATTACAAAAGTAGTGTGATATCTTACAACTCAAAATTGATGAGTAATTTTTAAAAATTGGGTTAAGACAAATGTCAACTTTCAATAAGCTTATGCAATTAATTTCCTCTAACTCTTCTACAAATTTCCATACCCATTCAACTCTTATACTGCATATTTCCACCTGATTTTATGAAAACCAGCCATTTATTATAGGACAAAATATACTCCCTTATGCAAGCTTTCACAAACTTTCTACATCTTTTTATATCCATTTGAATCTTGATTTCTATACCATATTCTCTTTTGTGAAAAACTAGTTATTTCACTTCAGGCAAAACTATTTTTTTTTAAATTTGGCTCTTTTTAAAATTTACTTTTTAATTTTTAAAAAAGCTTTAAATTAAATAATTGTTATGCTGAAAATATAGGGGTTCCCATATACCCTCTGTGACTCTCGCACATTTTCCCACATTAACATTTTATATTAGTGTGGTATATTTGTTACAATTAATGATCACATATTGAGGCATTGCTACTAACTGTGGAATATAATTTACATTATAGTACACACTTTGTCCTCCACAATTTTATAGGTGTACAAAGTGTACAATAGCTTGTACCCATCCTTGCAGTATAATGCAGGACAATTCCAAAGTCCAAAAAATGCCCGTATGCCCCATCTAGTCTTAATTCTCCCTCCCCTCAGAACTTCTCGTGACCACTATCTTTATATCAATGATAAAATGTCCTTCAATTGCTAGAATAATAAAAGTCAATAGTTTCAAGACATCCTTGTATTCGTTCATTCCTCAATCTTGAGGATTTGGGGATGTTGATGTCCAGTCTTTTTCTAATTGAGAGAGGACTTAGATCCTATGGAGAAGATGGATGCAACTGTATTGTTTGCAGTTGTAGATATGCTCTTCTTTTGGGGGGGATGGGCAGCTTCCATCATCATCCTTTTGTTAGTTGTCCTGGGCATGCCCAATGAAATGGAGAATAGGTGTTGCAACTCTGCTGAGATTTAGGGCTCAACCAGCATATGAACAGAACAAAGAGTTAAGTCTCTGGGACATACATTTTATTAAGTGTTGTGCTAATTACAAGTTCAAATAAAAGGGGTAGAAGAACCATATGTAGGGAAACTCTGATACAATGGGGAACATATATTCCAAGGTAAGGCCCACTGACAGGGTGCTGAATTCCTGAGATTGCCAGTCCTGCCTGTACTGTAGATGTCTCCAGAGCTCTCAGGAGCCCCATTGTTTGAGACACTGTCTACTGTGGCAGTCAATGAGATCCTTCTTAATCTTGCATAAGCATAACCTCTGGAATGACTCCTGACTCACTTAGAAATCTCTTAGTCATATAAACTCCTTTGTATTTAATATTTTTCCCTTTTGTTCAAGGTTTTTTTTTTTCCCAAATACATTGCTCATTAATACATGGTAATAATCCCTTGGTGCAAGGGAGGCTCATCCCTGGGAGTCATGTCACATGCTGGGGGAAAGTAGTATGTTTATATGCTGAGATTGGCTTATAAAGAGGCCACATATGAGCAACAAGGAAGTTTTCAAGAGGTAACTCTTAGGCAATATATAATACTAGGCTAAGTTTTAGTTTCATAAGAAAAGCCTCATAATTGCAACCATCAATATCAATGGCCTGGCATAATCGTCTGTCCTCCATTGTTAGGCACTGACCATTCTCTGTGGATTTTTGCCTCTGTACTAAAGAATGTAGCAGGACTTCCCAGAAGGGGAATAAAATATGCTTTCAGTTATTGTTGCATCTCTACCCACCAAGATTATGCCCCATGACCACTCAAACATATTCATAGGGCATAGAGGCATACCCAGTTGCACTCTTCCCACACATACTCCCATCACTGACACCTCAAGCCAGTGATCTTTCCCTGCCAGTGTGACCCTTCTGTGACCCAAAACTTCCCCATAAACAAGGCCAAAACAACAAATAAAAATAAATTAGTAACAATAAAAATAACAAAACACAAAAAATAATAAAATTTTAATAATTTTTCATTGTGTTGTTCACCACTTTAAGTTCTGTTATCTTTTATGTACAGTGACAGTTTCTTCTATATTTTCTCCCAGTGTATTATTTTTGTCACTTTAGCTCCAAAGAAGCTTTAGGCTTCAAAAAAGCCACATAGTAAATATAGTGGTTTCCCATATATGAACCCTTCCATTCTTCCCTATTAATAACATTTTACATGTTGTGGCAGTTTGATATTGTTTCTCAATTCTAAAAAGAAATATTATGTTTGTAAACTTGTCTGTTCCTCTTGGCATGATACCTTTTGATTGATTCAAATTCAAAGACTTTTCATGTACTTGATTAAAATCAAGGTAGGATTTTGATTCAACCATGTTGGGTTGTTAGGGCAACTGAGTTTGAGTCCCTGTCCTCTTTGTGAACTATAAAAACAGATAATCAATAAGGAAAGAGACACACATTACTGCTTTATTTTAGGTCTTATTTACTTTGAATTTTTACTGTTCCACTTTGATTTTCTTCATTTTTCTTATTATATATATATATATTTTAGGTATTTTCTTAGTGGGGTCTATAAACCTCACAAGAACTAAAGAAACATCTCAGTTGGTACTAATTGATATCTATTGCCCTATCTAATTGGTCTTCAGGGAATATTACTGGAAAATGAACTACTATAGTCAATTCAGTTTTGTCTCAGAATTATGAGCTGCAATGGCAAATGCCAATACATATGGACTATATGAGCTTTAAATTATCAAAATATTCTATGGACCTGCAATAATTAAAGAGTGAAGGTTGGGAGAAAAAAAGTCAGAAAATAAGAACAGAAATTACACATGTATTTGTGGTAACATATTAAATGAAAAAAAAACCCAGGATATTATGAAAAGGAAATAAATTGCTTAGAAGCTCTATTTAGAAATAAATAATTAGCGTTGTTCAGTTGTTGAACAAAAACAAAACCTTATATGAATTAAAGATTAGTGATAAAATTCATTGGTTTTGTGACAATGGGATACAAACTGTGACTAACAAAATTATTATTTTTCTTAAGTTTGATAATACAGAATAGAGAATTTTGTTTATGGAAGTTTGAGCATGTAAAATATCTTAGATGAAATGATACTATCTATGAAATTTACAGGACAGATTTTTAATCCAAATTCTAATTCTATTAATACAGTAAGCAAAAATACTTAGACAGCTGTGGATATACACAAATGTTTATTGCATCATTAATATGAGTGAAACTTAGTATTAAAAAGAAAATGATCAAATTAGTCACTATATTTCTCTTATATACAATATGGTAGAATTTTTAAAAATGAGTTCCCAACAGTTTTAATTTACAGTGTTGTCCATATTACAACATTAGGTGAAATATTGCTGCAAAAAATGCTCATGAAATGATCATCAACATTAGCTGAAATATTGCTGCAAAAAATGCTCATGAAATGATCCTATTTTATTTAAAATATCTTTACATGAATTCAGGTATATAAAATGGATGAATATCATATCACTTAACAGTGGTTAATTCTGATGAAACAATGGAAGGGAGAGAAAGAAACACTTTGGTTTGTTTGAGCTTTTACAATAAAATGTATCAATTTACATACAAATGTATTATTCAAAGGGGAAAGTTCTTTGGATTTTTCATAGTATGTGACATATTTTTGGTTAACTTGTTAATTATTCTTTCATATAAATAGGCATCAGAAATACTTTTCTATATTTAAAAAGCACTCTATAAACTTTGTGATTGGCCACATTTTCTAAGCTAACACAAACACATTAATAATTTTTAAAATAAGGTTGATAAAAATGTTTGTGTATCAAATGCAAATGAAAAGAAACACAAGAAAGTTAGGAAGGACTTGATAGCTAAGTTTCAATACTGAGCAAGTAAAAAAGCTAGATAAATATTTAAAAATAAGTTTGAAGGCTGTGAAGAGCTGGAGAATTACAATTTTGGAGGATATCAGAGGATAGAAAAAGCTGACTTTATAAAGCCACATTTTTCTGGTGACTTTTTCTCATTTCTAGGTGTAAGACAAGAGACTGAAAATTCAGAATTTTCCACAGAGCACTACTGCTGAGGGGCATATGAATGACAGAGGTTTTGACAATCAGACAAGGCATGAGAAAAATAAAGTAGGCAACACAAGGGTCTGAAAATTTCGTGGGAGAAAAGAGTATTAGAAATTTCAGGAGGCAGGGCAAGATGGTGCCTGAGTGAGTGCACCTCATAATCTCTACTAAAAGAAGCGGCTGTGTAGGATTAGAGTCCTGCTGGACCAGGCTGCTTTGGATGTTTCTAGGGCAAGAGGTGTCTGGACATCGATTTGGTGGGACAGTGACAGAGGAGATTCTTGCAAGAGGTAGAATTTTGGGTTTCTTGCATGAAGGTCAGAGGTTGTGGGTGGGACACTTCCCCCTGAGACTGGCAGCCCTGCCACAGCAATCCCTGGGATCTTTGTTGTGCTGCGGTGTTCCCAAACCCTGAGCAGGCTGTTTCAGGGGCTTTCATGGCAGGAAGTGTCTGGATGTCGATTCCGTGAGACTGTGACAGAAGAGAATCTTGCAAGAGGTGGAATTTTGGGTTTCTGACACAGAAGTCAGAAGTTGTAGGTGAAACCCTTTCCCCTAGGGCTGGTGGCCTGGCCACAGTGACCCCTGAAGGCTTTGTTGTGCTGCAGGGTTCCCAAAATGTGAGCAGGCTGTTTGAGGGCTTGCAGGGCAGGAGGTGTCTGGATGTCGATTTGGTGAGACAGTGACAGAAGAGATTCTTGTGAGAGGTGGAATTTTGGGTTTCTGACATGGAGGTCAGAAGTTGTGGGCAGGCCGCTCTCCCTAGGGCTGGTGGCCCAGCCACTGCAATGCCTGAAAGGCTTTGTTGTCCTGCGATGTTCCCAGGCCCTGTGTTAACCAGATGCGTGGTTCCCAGATCTGTATCCCTTAAACCCTGGTGGCACACACTCCAGAGATTCACACACCTTGAGCCCACAATATCACGGGCTTCCCATCCCCGAATCCACCATGCCCTGGGGTCCATCAGAAGTCCTTGATTACCCTAGCCCTCTGTGATTTTTGTTGTTGTTTTTTTTCTCTCTCTCTCCTTGAGCTTGGAGAAGGGTAGCAGCTCACTTGGGGAGAGTCTGGGAAGAAAGGAGAGGCGAATCTGCTGAGAAAGCCCAATCTACCTAAATGTGCTGGGATAGGAAACTTGGTCTGGGAGAAAGTGGAGTCAGAAAATCAATTAGACCTCCCCCAGCACATCTAAGGGGGAGGGACTGTAGGAGGTGCTATCCAAGCTTCCAATAGCATATTTGGGGATTCTGGTGAGGTGTAGGTGCTCTCATGCCTGAAATAAAGAGTCATGGTCTTCTGTGTTGAGTTGGTTCCACAAGGACCCACTTGAATCTCCTACCAGACCTCTCAGGGAGCTTTCATGCTGCCCTGGGGGAGAGAGAAGTGAGGAAGGGAGAAAGGGGGAATGTCAGATCCCTAAGCATTTTATTTAACTGCAAAGAGGATTTCTAGCTTGAAACATTGGTTGTTTTGTTTGTTTGTTTGTTTTTGTCATGGTTGCTAATATTGCATTGTCTCCTGGTCTTTTCTCCTGTTTTATCCCCCAAGGTTCTTCTTCATTTACTTAGTTTTATTTTCTCTTCTTCTTTTTCTTGCTTGTTTCTCCCCCTTTTCTTTGCCCCCCCCTTTTCTCTTCTCTTTCTTTTCTTTTCTCTCTTTTTCTTCTTTTTTATTTTCTTTTCTTTATATACTTGGTGCTGCAGGGAGCGCTTCACATTTGCTGTGCTTCCTCACCCTCCATTTCCTCTTTTGTGTGTGTATTGATTTTGGCCACCTACACTTTTCCCTTTCCCCTACATCTTTCTATCCTCCATCATCTACTGTTTCTCTTACATTCCACCTCCCTTTCTTTGGCCCCCAAATTGCCTGACTTTTTATTTCTGGTACCTTTGTTCTGGTTTATGTCTTTTATCCACTCTTGATATTATTGTCTTTCTTTTCTCTTTCCCTCTCTCAGGAAAACTCTGGACTTTTAATTCATACTATATTCCTCCCCATATTCAGTTGGCTATCTCCTTATAGGTACTCTACTTACTGCTATAACTTTACACAAATTATATGAGTCTAATATCCATTCTCCTAGATCTCACATTGTTGCTCTGTTAACATTTATTACCAATACTACTTTATACATTTTCTTTTCTTACTCATTTTGCTTTCCCTGGCCCTAATATTTCCCTTCAAAGTGAACTTAGTCAGCAACAAGGAAGTAGAGTAAGAAGAGCAAAGTGACAAAGAGATGACGTAACACTTACACAAGAACAACCACTGATTAATCCCCAAGACTAGACAAAGAAGCTAAGCAACTGATTAAACCCATCAAGATAAAATGATGACCAGACAGCAACAAAAAACTACAAACCAAACCAATAATCAGGAAAACATGGCCGAATCCAATGAACAAGCTAAAAACCAGGAAGAGGAGCAGAACATCAGACAAGTAATTAAAGATCTCAAAACATATATTAGAGACCAACTTAATGAAGTAAGGGAAGAGATTAACAATATGAAGAAAACACTTGGAGAGGAAATTGCAGACATACACAAAAAGATAACAGATATGATGGTGATGAACTCCACAGTTCAAGAAATCAAAAATATACTCTCAGCAAATAGCAGCACATTAGAAGAGGCAGAGGAGAGAATTAGCAACGTGGAAGACAGTCCATCTGAAATCAAACAGATAGTAGAACTGGTTGATAAAAAGATAGAAGAGAACAAGCAGGAACTTAGGGACCTGAATGACAATGCAAAATGCACAAACATACACATTATGGGCATCCCAGAAGGGAAAGGGGACAGAAAGTGTGTTGGAAATAATGGCTGAAAACTTCCCAAATCTACTGAGGGAGATGGATGTACATGTCCAGGAAGCACAAACGCACCCCAAGCACCAGAAATCCCAACAGGCCTACCCTAAGACATATACTTGTCAAATTATCCAATGATCAAGATAAAGAGAAAATTCTAAAAGCAGTCAGAGAAAAGAGAACCATCACATACAAGGGAGGCTCCATATGATAAAGTGCTGATTTCTCATCTGAAACCATGGAGGCAAGAAGGCAGTGGTATAATATAGTCAAGGTACTAAAAGAAAAAAATTTCCAACCAAGAATACTCTACCCGGCTAAGCTAGCACTCAAAAATGATGGAGAGTTCAAAATATTCAGAGATGAACAGAAATTAAAAGAGTATGCCAACGGGAACCCTGCCCTTCAAGAAATACCAAAGGGAGTTCTGCAGGAAGAAAGAAAATGACAGGAGAGGCAGAGTTGGAGGAGAGTGCCAGAGCAACAACAACAACAAAAAAAAACAAAAAGAGAAGGAAAAAACAAACAAAAAATGACAAACACAAATCCAAAGAAAATATAGCTAACATAAATAATTCATTCCTTGAAAGTAATAACACTGAATGTCAATGGATTAGATTCACCTGTCAAAAGATTCAGACTGGAAGATTGGATACGGAAATATGACCCATCTATATGCTGTCTACAAGAAACACATTTTAGACCCAGGGATTCAAGGAGGTTGAAAGTGAATGACTGGAAAACAATCTTACAAGTAAACAATTACCAAAAATAGGCAGGAGTAGCTATATTAATATCAGACAAAATAGACTTTAAATGTGAAATGATTGTGAGAGACAAAGATGGGTACTACATATTAGTGAAAGGGATAATCATTCAAGAAGAATGAACAATCATAAATATTTATGCTCCTAACAAGAGCGCCTCCAAATACGTGAGGAAAACACTGGGAAAACAAAGTGAAAGAATAGATGCCTCCACAATTATAGTGGGGGACTTTAATACACCACTATCAACTTTGGACAGAACATCTCAAAAGAGAATCAATAAAGAAACAAAAACTTTGAACAGTATATTAGAGGAGCTGGACCTATTAGACATATATAGATCATTACACCTGAATACACCAAGATATACAATTTTCTCAAGTGCACATGGATCATTCTCCAAGATAGACCAAAAACTAGGCCACAAAGAAAGGCTCAATGAATTCAGAAAGATCGAAATCATACAAAATAATTTCTCTGACCACAGTGGAATGAAGCTGGAAATCTGCAAGGGCCAGAGGCCAATATTTCACACCAAGATATGGAAATTAAACAGCATACTCTTAGAAAAACAGTGGGTCAAAAAGCAAATCTCAAAAGAAATTAATAACTACCTTGAAACTAATGAAAATGATAACACAACATGCCAAAACTTATGGGATGCAGCAAAAGCAGTACTGGGAGGGTAATTTTAGCCATAAATTCATACGTCAAAAAAGAAGAAAGAGCAAAAATTGAAGAACTAACTGCACATTTTGGAGGAATTAGTGAAAAAACAACAAAGTAACCCCGCAGGAAGAAGAAAGAAAGAAATAACAAAGATAAGAGCAGAACTAAATGAAATAGAAAATAAGAAAGCACTTGAAAAGATAAACAAAACCAAGAGCTGGTTCTTTGAGAAGATCAATAAAATTGACAAACCCTTAGCTAGACTAACAAAGAAAAAAAGAGAGAAGATGCAAATATAAAAATAAGAAATGAAAAAGGAGATATCACCAATGATCCCACAGATATAAAGACTATCTTAAGGGGATACTTTGAAAAACTATATTCCAACAAAAATGACAATTCAGAGGAAATGGACAAATTCCTAGAAACACATAAGCAGCCTATATTGACGAAAGAAGAAATTGATGATCTCAACCAACCAATCACAAGTAAAGAGATAGAATCAGTCATTAAAAACCTCCCAACTAAGAAGAGCCCAGGGCCAGATGGCTTCACAGGTGAATTCTAAAAAACATTCTGGAAAGAACTAAGGCCAATCTTCTGAAACTCTTCCAAAAATCGAAACAGAAGGAACATTACCTAACTCATTCTATGATGCCAACATTACTCTAGTACCAAAGCCAAAGAAAGACACCACAAGAAAAGAAAATTACAGACCAGTTTCTCTAATGAACCTAGACACAAAAATCCTCAACCAAACACTTGCTAACCATATTCAAAAACACATTAAATGAATTATACACATGACCAAAGGGGATTCATTCCGGGTATGCAAGAATGGTTCAACATAAGAAAACCAATCAATGTGACACACCATACAAACAGACTGAAGAAAAAAAAAATCACATGGTTATATCTATAGATGCAGAAAAAGCATTTGACAAAATACAGCACACTTTCTTGATAAAAACACTGCAAAAGATTGGAAAACAAGGAAATTTTCTGAACATGATAAAGAGTATATATGAAAAACCCACAGCTAACATGATTTACAATGGTGAAATCCTAAAATCTTTCCCTCTAAGATCAGGAACAAGACAAGGATGCCCTCTCTCACCTCTTCTATTTAACATTGTCTTAGAAGTACTTGCTCGAGCACTGAGGCAAGAACCAGATATAAAAGGCATTCAGATTGGAAAGGAAGAAGTCAAAATTTCATTATTTGCAGATGACATGAACCTATGCATAGAAAACCCTGAGAGGTCTACAAGAAAGCGTCTCGAACTCATAAACGAGTTTAGTAAAGTCACAGGTTATAAGATCAATGTTCAAAATCAGTAGCATTTCTGTACACCAATAATGAGCAAGCTCAGGAGGAAATCAAGAAACAAATACCATTTAAAATGCTAAATAAAGAATCAAATACCTAGGAAAGCATTTAACTAAAGATGTGAAAAAGTTATATACGGAGAACTACACAACAATGTTCGAGGAAATCAAAGAAGACCAAAAAATGGAAGAATACTCCCTGTTCATGTATAGGAAGACTAAATATTATGAAGATGTCTATCCTACCAAACCTGATCTACACATTCAATGCAATCCCAATAAAAATTCTTTAAGGAACTAGAAAAACTCACTATGAAATTTATTTGGAAAAGAAAGAGGCCCCGAATAGCCAAAGACATATTGAAAAAGAATAATGAAATTGGAGGAATCAGACTACCTGACTTCAAATCATACTACAAAGCTACAGTGGTGAAAACAGCATGGTATTGGCACAAGGAGAGACACACAGACCAATGGAACCGAATTGAGAGTTCTGATATAGATCGTCATATATATAGTCTTATAATATTCGCTAAAGCCACTAAACCCTCTCAACTAGGAGAGAATGGCCTATTCAACAAATGGTGCCTGGAGAACTGGATATCCATATGTAAAAGAATCAAAGAGGGTTACCACTCATGCCTTATACAAAAATCAACTCAAGATGGATCAAAGACCTAAACATGAGCTCCAATACCATAAAGACTTTGCAAAACAGTGTAGAGAAGCATCTACAGGATCTTGTAATAAGAAATGGCTTCATGAACTTCACACCAAAAGCACGATCAGCAAAAGAACAAATAGATAAATGGGACTTCCTCAAAATTAAAACCTTCTGCACCTCAAAGGAGTTAGTCAAGAAAGTGAAAAGAGAGCCTAAACAATGCGAGAAAATATTTGGTAACTTATACCAAAAATAGGAAACTTATAACCTGCATATATAAAGAACTCCTATATCTTGAAAATAAAAAGCCAAACAACCCATTTAAAAAAATGGGAAAACGATTTATACAGACACTTCTCCAAAGAAGAAATACAAATGGCTAAAATGCACATGAAAAAAATGCTCCAAATCCCTAGCTATCAGGGAAATGCAAAGCAAAACTACAATGAGATACTATTTTACTCCCATAAGATTGGCAGCCATGAAAAATCAGAGGACTACAAATGCTGGAGAGAATAGGGAGGAATAGGAACACTCATCCACTGCTGGTGGGAATGCAAAAGAATCCAGCCATTCTGGCGAACACTTTGGTGGTTTCTCAAAAAACTAGCTATAGATTTGCCATATGACCTAGCAATTCCACTGCTGGGTGTATACCCAATAGAACTGAAAACAAGAACACAATCTGATATATGCACACCAATGTTCATAGCAGCATTGTTCACTACTGCCAAAAGTTGGAATCAACCCAAATGCCCATCAACAGATAATGGAGAAATAAAATGTGGTATATACATACAATGGAATACTAATCAGCTTTAAGAATGAATACCCTACAAACACATATGATAACATGGATGAACCTTGAGGACCTAATGTCGAGTGAAGCAACCTAGGCATTCAAGGACAAATTCTACATGACCTCAGTGATATGAAATAAGTAAACCAAGTTGCCTCAGAGAGCTAGAGACTGGATGATAGGCATAAAGGAAATTGGGGACAGAGGAAGGATGTAAACTGACACCTACATGGGTGAAATCTATGATAAGCTGGAGGTAAGTATTGGACAAGGAAGGGATAAAATGGGGGATAGGGTTATCTTTATGTGGGGCTTTGTGGGCTTGAGGTGGTCTAGGGATGGGAAGATGGGCAATATTGCCCAAGAAATTGGGGGTGGAGGTGGGGGAACATATGAACATAGGAGATTGTCAGATATTTGGTTGTGAGTAAATGCTGAGAAAACGTTTTCAAAAATATAATAAGGAAGGTCACCGGTTTAAGATGTTTAATGGGGATAATCTGACACAGAAGAGGCTCCTAGGAAGTTTGTGGGTGCTCATTTTGCCATAGTGGGTTATATCATTGGATAGAGAACCATATAATGCGAGTGAAGGTATACCCACATCCTGGGGAGGACTGATGTTCTCAAATAGAGGGAATTGTATCTCTCGAGAGAATTGGTGGCTCTCAATGCGTTAGGGCAGTTGAGCATGTCAAGGCCTTGACATTGTGGCAAGTATGTCTGAACATGGTCTTTCAAGCAATGAAGATTGAATGTCACAGTGGGCCCTAAGGGGAGGGGTAGAGAGGTATTGAATAGATGGAATCAATGTAACTGTGTGGGCAATAGAAGTGTTCCACAAGAGTACGCATAGATGGATATAAGCCATGTTAAATTACACCAAAAATAGGGGCTGATAAGCTAAAATGTAAATCATAATGTAAAATATAAGATAACTAAAAATTTAGAAAATTGTATAGTCTAAAGTATAAACCAGAATGTAAACCCAAATGCTACCTTGTTTGAAAGCTATTGTCTCAATATCTGTACATCAGTTTCAGTAAACATAGTATGAATATGTAAGAAGATTATTGCTGTGGAAGGGAAAAGGGTTTTATGTTGGATATGTGGGAGTACTATATATTGTACATATGAATTACTGTGATCTAAAACTCTTGTGAAGATAAGGTCAATAATTAGGAAAAAAGAAAAAGAAAAAGAAAGGACGTAGACACCGAGGAAATGATGGAAGAAGTTGCCTTGCCAATTCGCATACAGGGCAACACTTACTGCAGTAATGGAAGGCAAAACATGAAACACAAAGCTTTTGCATTTTTAAATTTTTTGATACCCCATTTTATTTTTACCTTAATTTTTCTAAATTAGTGTGTATTCTATATCTAATCTTTAAACTCATCACTATATTCCATCTTACTATTAATGGAACCTGGTAATATATTGGGCTTCATTTTTGAAGAAGTTTTGGATCACAGACAGGTTCAACAATGGCAGGGGAGGAATACTGGTGTGGGATGTTATTGACAGGGGACACATGGTTGGCAGGGAGTTCTCCAGGTCATATATCCAGGGTACACAAAAATGTTTGGATATTTTCATAGTGGTTACAATTAAAAACAACAACTGAGGGAGTGCTGAGTTCCTAGCCAGGGGAGCTCTATCACAGTCTCTAAAGGAACAGCAACAATCCCCCAAGTGCAACGGCAAAGACCAAAAAAGAAGGAAGGTCCAACAATGAGACCTTGCTATTAATGACGATGCTTGTAAGCCTGTGCACCTGAAATAAGAACAAGCCCTAAAGCTGCAGGGTGCCTAAGAGTTACCTCCTGAGAGCCTCCATGTTGCTCAAATGTGGCAAACTCAGCATGTAAATGTATTTCCTTCCCCCCAGCATGTGACATGACTCCCAGGGATGAGCCTCCCAGGCACCGAGGGATTACTACCATTGCCAACTGAAGATGTAACTAGAAAATGACCTTGAATAAAAGGGTGAACACGAACCAGCAGAATATCTCAGTCTACATATAATACCAGGAGTTAAAAATGCTTTTTGACCTGATCAGAAGGGGGAAATGGAAAGGACAAATGAGTTTGTATGGCTATAAGTCTCCAAAAGGAGCCAGGAGGTTATCAGAGAGGTTGCCCTTATGCACCCCTCAGCAGAGTCCCAGAGACAGGTAAAGTAGATACAACCTCAGGTATTGGTTCTTCTGAGGGATACAGGAACCCACAGGTTCTATGGTCATGGTAGATGGAGTTCAGTACCATGTCAGTTGGCCCTATTTTGGAGTTTGTGCTTCTGTGTGATGGAGCCGGACTTAGATGTGATCTTTGTCCACAAGCCTCTCTGGTTACTTTTACAGGAACTGTAGTTGGTGCTGCAATTTGATGTATACCCAGGGGACCTGAATCTCTGGACTGACCATGTGATAGCCAGGCCCTGAGCCTCAGCAGACTTGCAGCTTCTACACTCTGATTTATTGGACTTACCCCACTCAGCTAACATGGAGGTGAAGAAGGTCAGCCACCACACCGGGGAGCCAAGAGTGCCTACAGCTGAAGGCAGGAGAATTGCATCCAGCATCCATGTAGAATCTAAGCCCCCTCTTTATATAGATGTGGAGTGGACACAACCATTCTACAGTCCACAGTATGGAGGAATAGAGTATGGGTTAGAGTGGACTTACTGATATTCTATTCATGAACTATTGTGACTAGTAATCAAAGAAAATGTGGCATTGGTGTGGAGAAAGTGGCCATGGTGGCTGCTGAGGGTGGGAAGTGAGAGGAGGAGATGTGATTTGGGGGCACTTTCAGGGGTTGGAGTTGTCCCGGGTGGTGCTGCAGGGACAGTTACCGGACATTGTACGTCCTTTCATGGCCCACTGGGTGGACTGTGGAAGAGTGTGGGCTATGATGTAGACCGTTGACCATGAGTTGCGGCGGTGCTTAGAGATGTATTCACCAGGTGCAGTGAATGTCTCGTGATGATGGAGGAAGTTGTTGTTGTGGGGGCAGGAGAGGGGTGAGGGAGTGGGGGGTATATTGGGATCTCATATTGTTTTAATGTAACATTGGAGAATCAAATAAAGACCAAAAATTTTTTTTTAAAAAATAGAATTTAAGGAAGTCAGAAACATTAAAAGTAAAAGTATCCTAAGAAAGTTATGGGACTCCTACAAGCACACCAATATACATATTATGGGAGTCCTAGAAGTAGAAGAAAGGAGAAAATGGTAGAAGAAATAATAAAAAAGAAAAAAAAAATGACAGAGAACTTCCCAAACTAACAAAAAACATGAATGTGAACATCCAAGATTCAGAGAACTCCGAACAGGATGAACATAAAGAAACATGCATCCTGCCATATATTCATTAAATTACCAAGGGATGGGTTCAAGGAGAGAGTTCTGAAATATATGAGAAAAGCAATGTGTTATGTATGAGAGAGTCCCAATTAGATTGAGTGCTGATTTCACATCAGAATCTATGGAGGAAAGAAGGCAGAAGGTTGAAATACTTAAAGTGCTGAAGGAAAGCAACTGCCAGACAAGAATTTCATACTGGTTTAACTTCCTTTTAAAACTGAGAGTGAGATTAAGACAGTCTGAGATTAAAAACAAACAAACACACAAACAAACAAACACCTGATTAAGTTCATCTCCACTAGACTAGCCCTACAAACAATCCTAAATGGATTACTTCAGACTGAAATGAAAGGACACTAGACAGTGGTTCAAAGCAGCATAAATAATAAAGGCCTGAAGTAAAGGTTATCATTTGGGTAATTATAAATGCCAGTTTCATGGCATTTATAAAACCACATACCCATTGTATATAACCAATGGGTTACAGGAAACTTCTTCAACATGATAAAGGGCATTTCTGAAAATCCCACTTCTAATATCCTACTTAACGGTAAAAGACTAAAAGTTTTCACCCTAGAATCATGAACAAGACAAGGAATTTTAGTATAGGATTTCCATGTGACTTGGCAATTCCACATCTAGTTATATGCCCAAAAGAATTGAAAGAAGAGGCTTGTACAGATATTTGCACACTGATATTCATAGCAGAATTATTCACAATTGCCAAAGGATAGTAGTAACTCAAGTTTCTCTCAACTAATGAACGGATAAATAATGTGTGATATATTCACCCAATGCAACATTGTTCTGTTGTGAAATAACAGAACAGAAAAAAATAAGAAGTCCTGATATATACAACATGGCTGAACCTTGAAGGCATTATGTTGGGTGAAATAAATCAGATATGAAAGGTCATATATTGCATCCTCTCACTGATTTGAAATAATTCATATATGCAAACTTACAGAGTCAAAATCTAGTACGTAAGTTAGCAGGGTGGGGATAGGCAATGGAAAGTTAGAGGTTAAAATGTACACGGTTCCTATCTGGAATGATGGAAATGTTTTGGTAATGGATGGTGGTGATAATAATACACTGTTGTGAAAGTCCTGAAATATATATTTGATTATGATTAAAAAGGGAAATAGGTTATATAGTATCAGAATATTTTTTTTTTAATTCATGGAACTACATTACACGAACAGTTAAATCATCGACTAGTACAAATATAAAAAAGTGCTGCTATCAATTGTAAAAAATGTGCCACAGCAATATCAGTTATTGATGTTGGATTTGCGTATAGGAATCCTGGATTTTATGCATGCTTGTTCTGTAAACCCACCACTTCACTAGAAATGGGAAAAATAGGTCAGTGAGATGCAAAGTATTAATAGGATAATATTAATATTATCCTATGCAAAATATTAATAGAATAAAAGAAAAAAACACAATAATCTCAATAGCTGCATAAAAGTGTTTGATAAAATCCAGTATCTTTTTGTGACTAAAAATACTCAATAAATAGAAATATAAGTAAACTTTCTCAACTTGATAATGGTACATAAGAATTGCCTAGAGCTAAAATAATATTGAAATAGAGTTACCCGCTAATTCCAAGGAGAAGTTAAGGATATTTACTCTTCCACTTACATTTCAACATTGTTCCTGAGATTCTAGGCAGAATGAAACATTTTGAAAATGCAATAACGAAGAACTAAATAACTGTGAAGATACTGCCTATGCATGGATTCAATAATGATATTAAGATGAAAACACCCCAAAAGTGAGCTACAGATTCAATGCAATACCTATAAAAATTCCAGATGGATTTTTTTTTTCAGAAATTGAAAAGTTTCTCCTAAAATTCAGAGAAATGCAAGTGACCTCAAAATAGCCAAAACACTTTTGAAAATGAATACAGGGATGTGGATGTAGCTCAAGTCATAAGGCCTCCACTTACCATTTGGGAGGACCTGCATTTGATCTCTGGGCCTTCTGGTGAAAAATAAGAAGAAAAGCAATGCCCGGGTGGCAAGCCAGTTCCCGTGTGGTGAGTCAAGTACCCATCCGGTGAGCCAAGTGCCCACACTGCGAACCAAATGCCCATGTGGGTGCCCACATGGCAAGCCGAGTGCCTGTGTGGTGGTGAGCCAAGTGCCCATGTGAGCGACCATGTGGCAAGCCAAGTACCTGCTCAGTAAGCCAAGTGACTGCATGAGTGCCCGCATGGTGAGCTGAGTGCCTGCCCAGCAAGTCGAGTGCCTGTGTAGTGAGCCATGCAGCAAGATGATGCAACAAAAGAGAGAAAAGGGGAGAGTCAAGGTGAAGCACAGCAGAGAGCAAGAACTGAGGCAGCACAACTGACAGGAAATCTCTCTCCACATCAGGGCTCCCCAGGATCGAATCCCTATGAATCCTAAAGGAGAAAGATGAGAAGAGAAGACAAAAGAGAAGTAGATACAGAAGACCACACAGCGAATGGACACAGAGAGCAAATACAGAAGGATGAGGGGAAGAGGAAGATAATAAATAAATAAATAAATAAATAAATAAATAAATAAATAAATGTGTGTTGGAAACTAATAAAAATACTGAAAAAAAGTTCTTAAAAAATAAAAGAAAATGCATACAGTTGGTGGAACCACACATAATGGTATCTAACTTACCTCAATGCTGTAATAATTAATACAGTGTGGAAATAGCGCAAATATATAGTTAAATGGAATATAACTGAGAGTCTGAAAATGAACATAAACATCAATCATCAACTGTTTTTAGAGAAGAATGTCAAGACCATTCCATGAGGAAAAGAACAATTTTTAAATTAATGGTGCTGGGACATCTTGATTTCCACATGCAAAATAAGTTTGGACCACTGTATCATACACAAAATGTATCAAAATCCAAAATGTAAGATCATAAGATATAAAACCTTGGAAGAAAATGTGGATATGCATCTGTGTTACCTCAGATTAAGCAGGTTTTCTAAGGCATGATGCTTAAGCAGAAGCAACCAAAAAAAAAAAAAGCAGATAAACTAGACTTGGTCAAAGTAAAAAACTTTTGTTTCAAAAGGTATTATCAAGAAAGCAAGAAAGTCAAAAGGGAAACCAGAGCATAGAAGAAAATAGTTTCAAATCATCCATATATCCAGGATGTATAAAGATCCATATATTTGATCCATATATCCAGGATGTATAAAGAATACTTATAATTTAATAATTAAAATATAAATATGTTACTTTTAAAATGCACTAAATTTTAAATACCCATATCTGCAAAGAGGTTATAACAATGGATGATATGAACAAGAAAAGATGTTCACCATCACTAGTCATTAGAGAAATGCCAATTAAACCAGAATAAGATACTACATCCTACCCACTAGGATGGCTATCATCCAAAAATAGCAAATAACAAGTCTTGCTGAGGATGTCGAGAAATTGGAACCTTTATACATTGCTGGTGGGCATGAAAATGGGGCAGCTGCTGTGAAAAACATTTTGGTGATTCATTAAAAGGTTAAACATGAAATTATCGTATGATCCAGCAGAATTTAAAAACATGCATCGAAACAAAAGCATACGTGCAATTGTTCATAGGAGCACAAGTCAAAGTAGTCAAAAGGTTGGAACAACTAATGCTCATCAGCTGACGAGTGGATAAACAAAATGTGGTATATCCATATAATGAAATATTATTCAGCTTAAAAGGAATTAAGTACTGATACATGCTACAACATGAATACTCTTTTAGAACCTTATGCTTTTTGAAAATAGTCAGACACAGAAGACCACATTTTTTATAATTTCCTTTATATATATGAAATTTTCAGAATAGGTGAATCCATTGAGACATAAAGTAAGTTAGTGGTTGACAGAGGCAAAGGTGTGGGTGCTAGGGAAATGAGTACTAACTGGGCATGGGGTTTATTTTGGTGTAATGAAAATATTTTGAAACTAGACAGAGGTGATTTTTGCACAACATCGTGAATGTAGAAAGTGCCATTATATACTATAAAATCATTAAACTTATATTGTGATTTTCCCAATGAAATAAGAAGTTCAGAAGATTTAATATAGAAAGATGTCCATATCATATAATTACCTGTAAAACTGCTGCAGAACCATGTTCGGTTTATGATCCCATTATTATTTAAAATAACTCTATACATTCAAGAATATAAAATGTTTGAATATCACACCATCTTACAGTGGATAATGCTAATGAGAGTCTGGGAAAGGAAGGACAGAAAAAAAACATTTTGCATTGTTTGCATTTTTTAACAACAAATATACTGCCTCAATTTACGTACAAATGGATTTATTGAGAGGAGAAAGTTCTATAGATTGTTCATTTTGATTAACTTAGTTGTTTTTTTTCATACATACAGCTATCAACAAGAGTTTCATATATGTAAAAGTCCCTGTGTGATCTTTACCATTACCAAAGTTTTCTAAGCATAACAAAAATTCATTAAAAAGAGGAAAAGAAACTAATAAAAATGCCTTGTGTAAAAATCAAAATTAAAATTTTGTCAATAAGGTTAAGAATGAGTAATTTGAGGTAAAGTTTCAGCAATGAACAATTAAAAAGGATACATAAAAAACTGAAAATAAGTTTCCAAGCCTTAGAGTCCTTCTAAACCAAAAGATTGTCAGGGAGGAAATTGGAGAGGACGGAAAAAGTTGACTTTCTGAAGCTTCCCTTGCGTGGAGGCATTTGCCCTTTCTGGGTATGGGGCAAGGAAATAAGAACGCAAGATTTTCCTGCTAGAGAGCCACTGCTCAGGGTCAGAAGAACAGAGTTTGGGGAAGCCAGTGAGGCCATTAGAGAAGAAAGTGACACCTTTAGGGTTGAGATACAGGTGAAGAAAGAAAAACAGGGCAGAGACCTAAGCCTCATGCTTTGCTAATTTTCCTTTCATATTTGTGAAATTTTGAAGCTGTGTGGAATGGTAGATGAAGAAACTCAGTGGAAATCATTTGAAAAACAGGAAAATTTTTGGCTGTTTTGAATCACTGGGTGCAGAAGGATTATAATCCAGGAGGTTGGAGCTGTGTGAACACGCCAAACTCTCAATTGAAAGACCAAGTGGGATAACTGCTCAGGCAAGCAAGACAGTACGGCTAAAAATGGTAAAATAGACCCGAATCCGGACAAATCCTGGATTACATAACACTAAGAAGTCCTTGCAAAAGGTTTAACACAAAGGACAGGGTGAGCTATCTGTGGAAGAGAACAATTTCATTGGTTCTTCATTTTGTAAACACAAAGTTGACATTCTAGCAGAAATTACTAGACATAACAGAAAGAAATAAGAGAGGAAACACAAGAAGAAAATTGAATATCACTGGAAACAGAAAGTTATTTTATATATTGGCACTGTTTTCAAAGATTTTCCAATAATGTGCAATGATTCAAGAGTAACAATGGGACAAAAATAGTGAAGATGGGGAAATCAGAGCCCTGGAATTTACCAGCTTTTAAAACAAAGAGAAAGGGAGAGAAAAAATGAAAACCATAAATTTGAAGTGCTAAACCTAGTAATTCGGAATGGCAGAATTTCAGAGAGTAAGTCAGCATCAGTGAAGTAGATGACAGGTTCGTAGTAAATAGCAAAACGTAAATTTTGTTATAAAAATTTTTATTGGAGATTAAAGAAAACAATTCATAATGGTAAGTCAATCCAAGTAGGCCCCGCTGCTTCTCCTCGGCCAAGTGGGTCTCTAGGGCTGCTCCAGGTCTTGGCGGCGGCTGCAGAGGAGGGAGAGCTCGGAGCTCCGCTCCGCTGTGAGATGGTGCAGGGGAGCGCCCTGGCCTCCGCGGCGTCGTGGGCCCTCGCCCCGGGGCCTCGGCGGGCACCAGTGGTGGGAAACCCTAGTCCTCCCGGCGCCGGGCCTCAGCCACCCCCGCGTTCTCAGGCGCACTCTCTCTCCTCCCCCTTTCCTCCCTTAGCCTCCCCCTTCTTTCAGCTCTCCTTTAGGGCAACCGAGCGGCTATTCCTCATCAGGCTTGAGGTGCCTGGCGCCCCAGAAAGGAGGACGCAGCCGGCGGCGGCGAGAGAGGCTTCCCCCGAGGGCACCTGCAGTTGGCGCGGACAGGCTCCACTTCCTCAAGGGCTGCGTGCCCCTGTCGCATCAGGTGGCCAGGCACATGTATTAGAAGAACAAAGTGGCTTGTCTAGGCTCATCCTGGACATCAACATGCCCTTTGAGAATTTTTGTGTGTACCTTGATTTCTCAGGCATACTGCAACATCTAGATGACACAGTTTCGATGCACTTACAGCCCTCCCCACGGGATCCTAGAGAGCTGGAATTCTGTAGCACGGTATATATGCTGCTGAATGTAGTGACAGTGTTCTTCTACAGCTAAGAAAATATCTAGCAAAATACTTTGGCATCTGGTCAATTCTCACTGCACCAAATGATTTACATCTAAAACAGGAAGATGTGACTCATAAATTTAATAAGCCCTGTATAATGGATTTAACGATAGGGCAGAAAAAGTATGATCCTTTTGCTTTATCTGAGAAGATTCTGCAACAGATCAGCAAGGACTCATTAATGGAAGAGATTTTGTGTTCGGTCTAAACTTGCCCTCACACTGATAAAAAAATAAACAGACATTAGAGTTTTCCTAAGTACAAATGATAAAAGGAAATGATCACTTAAGAAACAATCCCCCAAAAAGCACAATAGTATATGCTGTAGTCCTATCTTTGATAATATTTGACATGAGCGAGATATTTAAGAGAGGTATCGATGAGACAAAGAAATAGGAAAGGAGATTTATAATAATTGGAGCGAGTATGTGGAGGGACTCAGACATTACACGCGGGAGGCTGATCTGATGATCTTTATAAAGAGAAGTCAATGTAAATATCATTCTCCACTATGATCTGCAGAAAGATCTCTAGTCCTACCTTCATGTGATGAGGAGGATCATGTATTCTGACATATGCCTAAAGGTGGGGATTTAATCATTCAGCATTTTATCTGATCCTCACTTTGAACTTCTTCTGATTTGCTTTTTTTTAAGATTTTTTATTATCTTTCTTTAAAAAAAAAATACGCTGATCACACACAATGTTACATTAAAAAATATAAGAGGTTCCCATAAGCCCAACTTTCCACACCCCCCACTCCTCCCACATCTTTCATTTGTGTGGTACATTGTTGCATTTGATGAATACATTTTGGAGCACTGCTACACAGCATGTATTATATTTACATTGTAGTTTACACTCTCTCCCAGTCCATTCAGTGAGTTATGGCAGGATCTATAATGCCCTGCATCTCTCCCTGCAATATCACTGAGGACAACTCCAAGTCCCAAAAATGCCCCTATATCACACCACTTCTTCCCTCTCTCTGCCTTCAGCAACTCCCATGGTTACAATCTCCACATCATTGATACAATTTCCTCCATTGCTAGAGTCACAATCATTCTATAATAGAATACCAGTAAGTGCACTCTAATCCATACTTTATTTCTCCATCCTGAGGACCTGGGATGGGGATGTCCACTCCACTTCTTAATCGAGAGGGGGCTTAAAATCCCCCATGGCTGATGGATGGGATTCTCCTGCTTGAAGTTGCAGACTCACTCAGTTCCCTGGTGTAGCGGTTGACCGTCTTCACCTCCCTGTTAACTGACCTGGAGTAAGTTCAATGAACCATAGAGTAGGTGTTGCAACTCTGCTGAGGCTCAGGGCCTCAGCAGGGCTGGCACGTGGACTATCCAGAGATTCAAGTCTCTTCAGCATACACCAACCCCAGTACCAAACACAGGTATAGTAAATGTTTCAGAAGAGGCATGTATAGAGAAGTCACATGAGTAAAACTCCACCACACTCAGGAGCACAAAGTCCAAAGTAGGACCCACTGAATTCCAAAGCCATTTACCATGACTGTAGAACCTGTATATCTCCATAGTCCTCAGGAGCACCTCTGCTGGGGATTGTATCTATTTTGGCTGTCTCTGAGATACTGCTGAGACATGCATAAGTTTGACCCCTCTGATAACCTCCCGACTCATTTTTAAGTCTTTTTGCAATGTAAACTCATTTGTCTTTACCATTTATCCTTTTATTTAAGGTTTTTTTTTTTGGTGCATCACCAGCCAGAGCTTGGTAGTAATCCATCCGAGCCAGGGAAGTTCATCCCTGGGAATCATGTCCCATTCTGGGGGGAAGGTAATGTATTTACATGTTGAGTTTGGCTTAGAGAGTGGCCCAATTACAATAATCTCTGGAAATCTTTAAGATATTTAAGTTATTTAACAAGCATGACACTGTGAACCATTGCCTATTGATTCAGATCCCATGTCTCATAAACCCACAAAAGCAGCTATTTCAATCAAAATTCAAGTCTGGTATTTGGAACAAAGCAGCTTTACTGCCTGATCTCAAATCTTCGGTCTTCACCCCATAGACAAAGGGATTGAGGAAAGTTGGGACAAGGAAGTAAAGATTGGACAAGGTGACATGTATATACAATGGGATATAAGATACAGTTCTGAGTAAAAAAGGAAAAAAAAAGCCAGGAGATAGAATTGGAAGAAGACACATACGTGGGGAATACAAGTATTAATTGCTCTAAGATGAGCCTCCTTCTGGGGCAAATGGACGACAGTGATAAATATTTGGATATAGGAGAGAGTGATGACCATGCAGTCAAATCCACAAACAAGGAAAGCTGCAAGAAGCCCATAGACTTTATTGATGGGAATATCTTCAGTGGCAAGCTTCACAAGGGCCATGTGTTCACAATAAGTGTGTGATATTACTTTGATTTGGTAAAAATTCAGGTGGCATTTTATGAGAAATAGGCATGGAATTAACAGAAAGACAGGTCTCAATGTCATGCCAACACCAATATGAGTGACTCATTGGCAAGTGAATATAGTAGCATGCCACAGAGGATAGCAGGTGGCCATGAAGTGGTCCAGGGCCATGGCTAGCAGGACTCCTGACTCAGTATCCTGGAATGTGTGGATAAGCCACGTCTGAAAAAGGCAAGCACCAAAATAAATCTCTGGCAAGTGCAACCAAAAATTTCCAAGTGTCTTGGGCACAATGCTGGTGCTAAGTGCAATGTCTGTGGCTCCAAGCATAGCCAGGAAGATGTACATGGGTGCATGGAGGCTGCATTCAGATATGATGATGATCAAAAGTGGAAAATTTCCAATCAAAGCAATGATGTACATAGCAAAGAACGGAATAACAATCCAAGACTGTACAAATTCGAAACCAGGGATTCCAATTAATGACAAGACAGAAGGCATAAACACTATTCCATTAGTAAAAGGCATAGCAGTCCAGTGCATGTTTGCAAGGGGCAATGTTTGTTAATCTAATATTTTCTGCACACTTATAAGTACTGTCCTCATATATTAACGAATTTCTTGAATAACAGAATTAGGATAGTCAACTCCTACAGCTTATTTGTCAATGTTTAAAATTAATGAGACACAAATTAATAATGGAATCCCATTAAATTTTAATAACCTGTACTTTGACAAAATTATCCAACCACTGTCATTCGTTTCCCTCATATGAAGCCTGGATATTGGACACCATCTCTGTGATTAGGCCAAAGTATCAGCATATTCTTTCCTCTCATTCTACCTTCTCTTTTCTCTTCTTACCTTTCTAGAAAATCAGAATGAAAAAATTTAAAGTGATATTCCAGATCATTACTGGGGAAGAGGGAAAAGGGTTTGATGTTGGATATATGGAAGTTGCCTCTATTGTATATGTGACTTTACTATGATCTAAAACTTTTTTGAAGAAAAAATTAATAATTAAAAAAAAGAATGTAAATATTGAGGAAGGAATGAAAGAGATTGCTTTCCTACTGTATATACAGGACTATACCTATTACAGTGATGAAAGGCAAAATGTCAAAATGGTCTATTATATTTTTTCATTTTTTAATACCCCAATTTATTTTTACTTTATTTTAGTTTTTTTTTTAATTAGCATCATTCTATTTCTAATCTTTAAACCTATCATTATTACTTCATTTTCCTACTAATTGAATTTGGCAATAAATTAGGCTTCATTTTTGAAGAAATTTTGCATCGCAGACAGGTTAAAATATGGCAGGGGAGGAGCACTGGTGTGGGATGTTATTGATAGGGGATGCATGGTTGGGAGGAAGTATATATAGAGAGTATATAAAAATGTTTGGCTATTCATTGGTAGAGTTAGAAACGACAACAAGGGAGTCCTGAGTTCCTAGCCAGGGGAGCTCTGTCACATTACAGAATGGAACAGCAGCAATCCCCAAGTGCAAGGGAAAAGCCCAGTGAAGAAGGATGGTCCAATGATGAATCCTTGATGCTGATCCTATGCTTATGAAACTGTGTGCATGTAATTTCAACTAGGCCTACAGCTGCAGGGTGCCTAAGAGTTACCAACTGAGAGCCTCCATGGTGCTCAAATGTGGTCACTCTCTAAGCCAAACTCAGCATGTAAATGCGCTACATTCCCCTCAGCACAGGACATGACTCCCGGGGGCACTGAAGGATTACTACCAATCACCAGCTCGTGACGCAACTAGAAAGAAGACCTTGAATAAAAGGGGAAAATGGTGAAGACAAACCAGTTTATATGGCTAAGAGACTTCAAAACAAGTCAGGAGGTCATCAGAGGGGTTGCAATTACGCATGTCTCAGCAGGATCACAGAGATAGCCAAAGTAGATACAACTGCAGGTACTGGTGCTCCTGAGGGTTACAGAGACACACAGGTTCTATGGTCATGGCAGAAGGCTTTGGAATTCAGTGCCTTGTTAGTCGACCCTACTTTGGATTTGTACTCCTGAGTGTGATGGAGTTAGACTCAGATGTGATCTTTCTACACATGCCTCTTATGTTACTTTTACTGAACCTGTGGTTGATGCTGGAGTTGGTGTATACTCAGGAGAGTTGAATCTCTGGACTGGCCATGTGCCACCTGGGCCCTGAGCCACAAGAGAGTTGCAACATCTACTCTCCAGTTTGTTGGACTTACCCAGGTCAGCTAACAAGGAGGTGAAGATGGTCAACCACCACACCAGTGAACTGAGAGTACCTACAACTGCAAGCAGGACAATTACATCCATCTGCCATGTGGGATCCAAACTCCCTCTCGATTTAGAGGTGGAGTGGACAACCCCATCCCAGGGTCCACAGGATGGAGGAATAAAGTATGGATTAGAGTGAAGTTACTGGTATTCTACTATAGAACAATTATGACTCTAGCAACGGAAGAAATTGTATCATTGATATGGACAGAGTGGCCATTTTACCAGCTGAGGGTAGGGAGAGGGAAGAAGAGATGTGATGTGGGGGCATTTTCAGAACTTGGAGTTGTACTAAATGATATTTCAGAGACAGATGCTGGACTTTATATATCCCGCCATAACCCACTAAAAGGACTGGAGTGAGTGTAAACTACAATGTAAACTATAATGCATGTGGTGCAGCAATGCTCCTTGTATTTACCAAATGCGATGAATGTACCACAGTGATGAAAGAGGTTGATGATAGGGGATGACTGGGGGGGTTAGGGTGTGGGGTATGTGGGAACCTCTTTTTAATGTAACAATTTTTGTGATCTACATATCTTTTAAAAAAAGAAGACAATTAAAAATAAATAAATAAAACTAGAAGGGAAAGTTTAAAAAAAGTGATATTCCACATAAAAAACACCTGAGTCCCCAATGCCTTCAGCCTTACCTCTCTCACCATGATATCTCCCTTCTCTTGAGAAAGCAGGAATGACTAAATCTACATTGTATATTAATACTCCTCTGATAATATATCAAATTGTTTTAGGCCTTTGTTGAGGGCTATACTCTACTACTAAAACCACCTCTCCTTACCCTGCCCTTCCTTCTGACAAAGTAATTTTTAAACTTATATTTCATACAGGACACAATCTCCATCCAGATATTGATTTCAGTTTCATAGTTATGGTGTGTTACCATAGATTGATTAGTAATCCAAATCTGGCATAGACTCTTCAGGTAAAATTGCATGTGTAAAACCTCAGTCTAAAGCTTTTTCCCACACATATGAATTTTAATGACAGATTGAAACATTATTGAATAACAGTAAATTGATTTGAGGTTACCTGTTATAGGAAAAGAGAGGGCTTGAGTTCTTCCCACAGTGGAACAACGAGGAAGATGTTGTAAGGGATAGAGTTAAGGTAAGATGAATGACTATGGACCCTAAGTTTCCATTCAGAGGAAGCTTTGGGAAATATAATCATTATATAGATATCAGGATTGCTTACTTATGTAGAGAGGTAGAAGTTCAAATTTTACATACTCTTGGACAACTGAAACAAGAAAAAATATGAGGGAGTGGGATCTCTTGAGAAATGTCCAAGGGATTCCATGACAAAACAGATACATTCAGATGTAAGTGACTTAGCATGCAGCAGAGACAGAAAAAGAAGACTTTAATCCAAAATTTTCATTGCCGTAAAATGACTGTTGCTCAGGACATTTTCACATTTTCCACTAACTATACACAAGCAGTTTTAGGCCTGAGAAGACTATGTATCAATGAATATTTATTTTACAAATAAAAGCCGATAAGCTATCTAGGTGATGCCTAGTCATAGTAGAAATCAAGCCTAAAAGTAAAATTCGTAAGTGTTGTTCTAAACATTACTAAGCATTTTCCCATAAATCAAGTGTTCATCTCTGGATGTCATAGAGACAAATTCTTATTCACAAATTTTAAAGTTGGAATGATTTGAAAACTTAAGAAAAAATCACCTCCTTCAACAAAAGGAGGATTCTTTAGTGCGGCTTCTTGTCAACTATGTATTTTGATGCCCTTCCCATGCCTAAGTTTCTAAATTACTAATGATTGTCTCTCTCAAAAGTACCTTCTTTGTATTGAACCAAAATATCTTCCCACCATCTTTCCCCTTTCATGTTATACATTTTACACGTAATGACACAAAAATTCTATCTTTCTTGGTCTTTTCCTCTTTCAAGTGAAACGTTGGCTGGCTTCACCACTTCAACATAGCATGCTGTTCATTGTCCTTAACCTCTGAATACTCCTTGGCAGAACCTCCAATTAATCATCCCTGTTCTTGGTTTGTAGATTCTAGAACTCCAATGTCAGACCCTGTCTATCAAAAATATATTGATACTGTTTACTAATATGGCTATACAAGTGTTTTACATCAAGGAATACTAGGCCACCTTAACTTATCCTTGGTAAACATTCCTAAATCTATATACTTACTCATTATCCAGAAGCAACAGTGGAAAGGACTGCTTCTGGGAAAAGTTGCACATTGCTGACCCGGAAATGAGAGATTTGTGTTTTCTAACATATTTTCCCCTGCTGATTAGTTTTAGCAGCCTCTGGCAAGTCCTGAGAGATATTATGTATTCCCAAAAGACAAGAAAGATGTTTAGGCCAGAGGAGCAGCCACTATTTTCTTAGGGATATTTCCTTGCTGAATCCCCATGGACCATGACTTTCTGGAGATTTGGCCAGGAGACAGACACATCTTAAATACATTTAATGTATAGTTCATTGAAAAAAGATATATTAATTTGTGCTTTTTACTTGCTCATTGTATAGTGGAAGAATTTAAAAATAGAAATACTGTAATATCTATAATCCTACTACCTTAAATCAAGTATTATTAATTTTTGGTGCACTACTGTTAATATTTTAAATGGTTATTAAAAATAATGTTGCATTAAATGTTTAGCTTTCATTTAATATTTTATCATTGTTATTTATACAATTTATAAAATCTTAGAAATCTTTATTAATTATATAATATTTGTTATGAGAAAGGCCCTGACTACTTTAGATATATAAACATTGGACACTCTGTTATTTTAATTTTTCAGATAATTCTGTAATGATATTACTTATACTTGACTATACTATTGAGTATAAGAACTGTGCTTTCTTTATGATCTTTGCTTTATCCCAAATTTCAATCACAGTTCTCCAACCAGAATAATCTTAATAATGTTCATTAAAGAAAGCAAAACACATTTTAGAATATTTTTAGTATGGATTGGAAAACTATAGCATGTACTGTGTTAAAATAACTGACTTGTCAGGGATATATGCACATATGTTTTTATAAAGTATATTATATAAAAATTATATGTACTGTGTTAAAATAACTGACTTGTCAGGGATATATGCACATATGTTTTTATAAAGTATATTATATAAAAATTATATAAAGAGAAATGGAATGATGCATAACACCTAAAAACTCATATCACGCACCGTCCACATTGTTTGCTGGGGCAATCATCTAAACAGTTGAAGCACATTCTATACTCAGCTCCAATAGCATTTCTCACCCTTCCTCCCACTGTAATCAATATCCAATTCATGGAGATTTTTCCTTCCAATTACGTACTGTTACTTTTACTACGCATATTGATCTTTGCAGCTCACTTTCTTTCATTATAATTCCCACAATGCCTTGGCATGAAGATGTACACCTAATGTCTTTATCTTTCCCTATTTTCACTATCCTTCACTCCTTTATAGTCTCATATCCCATCTTACTTTGATGAACTGCTCTATACTTGTTAGAGAACTTAACTGATGTATGACCCACTGTCCTCACAAAGCAAGATGACTTCCAGATTGAACATAAATTAAATGATTCCCTTCTAAAACAAAATTTCATCAAATTGCAAAGACATATCACTGGAGAAATAATTACATTTTCAGCAAACACCACAGGGACAATTGGATATGCGTATGCCAAAAATAAAATAATACTAATATCAAGCCATTTCTCATGTGTGATTTATAATTGATCATAGACTTACATTTCAATTCTAAAATTATACAACATCTAGAAGAACAGAGGAGAAAATCTTTGTAACTTTGAGTTGGGCAAGTACCTTTGTGAAATAATATTGAAGCATAATACATAAAAGATAATATTGAAGCATAATGACTTCATGAAAATTAAAAATTCTTTTTCTCAAAAAAAAAAAAAAGTTGAGAAATGAAAGTAAAATCCAGGTCCCAAGAGAAAATACTTTTTGCAAAACCTATTTCTAATAAAGGATTTGTATCAAGAATGCTTATAGAAGTCTCAAAACTGGGTAACACAGTAAAATGGACAAGAGAAGTAAACAAATATCTTAAGAGAAAGATATTTCTAGAAAGCAATTGAGAAGAATAGATAGTCACCATTGTTAATCACTGATGAAGAGCAGTTAAAATATATTACTTTAAAAATGCACAAAAATTCGAATACACATATTTGTAAGAAGTTATACCAATGGATAATATGAACAAGAAAAGATGTTCACTAACATTAGTAAATACAGAAATTCCAGTTAAAGCACAATGAGATTCTACTTCATACCCACTAGGATGGCTATAATCCAAAAATGGAAAATAACAAAACTTTATGAGGATGTAGAGAAATTGGAACCCTCATACATTGCTAGAGGACATGAAAATGGGGCAGCCACTGTGAAAAATAGTTTGAGGATTTGTTAAAAAGTTAAACATGAAATTATTTTATGATCCATCATGCTACTACTAGGTATATACCCAACAGAATTTAAAAACATGCATCCGAACAAATATTGGCTGGGAATGGCACATATACTGTACTCTCATTAGAGCAGCATGATGAATCAATAAACAAAATGTACTATATCCATGTAATAAGATATTACACAGCTTAAAAAGAATTAAGTATTGATACATGCTATAACATGAATAAACCTTGAGAACATTATGCTTCGCAAAAATAGTCACACATAAGACCATGTATTTTATGATTTCCTTCATATGATATTTCCAGAATAGGTGAATCCATAGAAACATAAAGCAGATTAGTGGTTGACAGAGGCAAAGTGTGGGTGCTAGGGGAATGAGTGCTTACTGGGTATGGCGTTTAATTTGGTGTGATGAAAATATTTTGGACCTAGACGGAGGTGATTTTTGCACAACTCTGTGAATGTAGAAAGTGTCACCATACAACTTAAAACCATTAAATCTATATTAGGTGAGTTTTTTCCCAATAAAATAAGAAATTCAAAAGTTTTAATATAGAAAGATGTCCATATCACATAATTACCTGTAAAACTGCTGCAGAGCCATGTTCTGTATATGCTCCCATTTTTATTTAAAATAACCCTATGTATTCAGGAAATCAAATATTTGGATATCACACCATTTTATAGAGTTTAATGCTAGAGAGAGTCTGGGAAAGGAAGGACAGAAGGTAACAGTTTGCATTGTTTGCATTTTTTAACAATAAACACAATTGCTTCAATTTACATAAAAATATATTTATTGAAAAGAGAAAGTTCTATAGATTGTTCATGGGTATGGCATGATTTTTATTGTTTTTTTTTAACAAATAGATATTAACAAGAATTTATTTATACATGAGGCCCTATATGATATTTGCCATTGCCAAAGTTTTTTAAGCATAAAAAAATGTATTAAAATGAAAAAATGAGACTAATAAAAATGCCTTGTGTAAAATCAAAATTAAATTTGGGTCAGTAAGTTTAGGAATGAGCAAGTAGAGGTAAAGTTTTAACAATGAACAATGAAAAAGGCCAGATAAAATTTGAAAGTAAGTTTCTAAGCCTCAGAGACCATCTAAAGCAGAGAGGAGATCGGAGAGGACAGAAAAAGTTGACTGTCTAAAGCTACATTTGCCTGGCAGCATTTTCCCTTTCAGGATATAGGACAAGGGAATGAGAATTTAAGATTTTCCTGGTAGGAAGCCCCTGCTGAGGAACAGTAGAGCAGAGTTTTGGGAAGCCAGTCATGCCATTAGAAAAGAAAGTAGATACTTCAAGGGTTGAGAAATATATACATACATACATACATACATATATATATATATAAAGAGCAGTGACTTAAGCATCAAACTTTGCTAGTTTTCCTTTCATGATATTTGTGAAATTTTGAAGCTGTATGAAATGTGAGACAAAAAAATAAGTGGAATTTTTTTTTCAAAGAAGAGCAAAATTTTGGTTGTATTGAGTCACTGGGTGCACAAGTGTTATAACCCAGAATGTGGGAGCTGTGCAAACACACCCAGTTCTCAGGTAATGTCCCAGTGAGAAAAGTTGTTTAGGCAAGAAACTAATTTCCCCACAAAATAGTAAAGTAGACATCGATCCAGACAAGTCTTTGATAACATTACACTGGTAGGCTTTGAACAACGTTTATCAAAAAGGAAAGGGTAACCAATCCTTGGAAGAAAACAACTTCATTGGTACTTGATTTTTTTATGCACAAAGTTTGGCATTCAATCAGAAATTGCTAGACTTAAGAGAGAAATAAGAGAACAAAAAAAGAGGAAAATTAAATAATTTCTAGAAACAGAAACAATTATATTATATATTGGCATGAGTTTTCAGAGATTTTCTAATAATATGAATTTTTTGTCTTTATTTATTTTTTTAGAGTTACATCCAAAAAATATGAGGTCTCCATATACCCCCCTTCCCCTCACCCCACTTCTCCCCCCATAACAACAACCTCCTCAATCATCATGTGACATTCATTGCATTTGGTGAGTACATCTATGAGCACCACTGTACCTCATGGTCAATGGTCCACATCATAGCCCATACTTTCCCACAGTCCACACAGTGGGTCATGGGAGGACATACAATGTCTGGTACCTGTTCCCGCAACACGACCCAGGACAACTCCAAGTCCCGAAAATGCCCCCACATCACATCTCTTCCTCCCACTCCCTACCCCCAGCAGCCACCATGGCCACTTTCTCCACACCAAAGCCACATTTTTCTTTGATTACTAATCACAGTACTTCATGAATAGAATATCAGTAAGTCCACTCTAATCCTTACTCTGTTCCTCTATCCTGTGGACCCTGGAATGGTTGTGTCCACTCCACATCTATATCAAGAGAGAGCTTAGATTTCACATGGATGCTGGATGCAATTCTCCTGCTTTCAGTTGTAGGCACTCTTGGCTCCCTGGTGTGGTGGTTGACCTTCTTCTCCTCCATGTTAGTCAAGTGGGGTAAGTCCAAAAAACCAGAATGTAGGAGTTGCAAGTCTGTTGAGGCTCAGGGCCTAGCTATCACATGGTCAGTCCAGAGATTCAGGTCCCCTGGGTATATATTAAACCCCAGCACCAACTAGAGTTCCAGTAAAAGTAACAGGAGAGGCTTGTGGACAAAGATCGCATCTAAGTCCAGCTCCATCACACAGAAACACAAACTCCAAAGTAGGGCCAACTGACATGGCACTGAACTCCATCTGCCATGACCATAGAACCTTTGGGTCTCTGTAGTCCTCAGAAGAACCAATACCTGGGGTTGAATCTACTTTATCTGTCTTTAGAACTCTGCTGAGGTGTGCATAAGGGCAACACCTCTCATAACCTCCCAGCTCTTTTTGGAGACTCATAGCCATATAAACTCATTTGTCCTTTCCATTTCCCCCTTCTGATCCGGTCAAAAAGCATTTTTACCTCCTGGTATTACATGTAGACTGAGCTATTCTGCTGGTCCGAGTTGACCCTTTTATTCGAGGTTATTTTCTAGTTACATCATCAGCTGGTATTTGGTAGTAATCCCTCGGCACCAGGGATGCTCATCCCTGGGAGTCATGTCCCATGCTGGGGGCAAGGCAATACATTTACATGTTGAGTTTGGGTTCGAGACTGGCCACATTTGAGCAACATGGAGGGTCTCAGGAGGTAACTCTTAGGCACGTGTAATTGATTCAAGAGAAACAAATGGACAAAAGCAACGTAGATGGGGAACTTCTTCAGAATATTAGGATTTACCAACTTTAAAAATAAAGAGAAAGGGAGAAAGAATTAGATGGACTAAATTTAAGTCCTATATGTAATAATTTAGAGCAGAATTTCAGAGCATAAGACAGGATCAGTGAAGCAGATGACAAGTTTGTAGAAAATAACAAACCTGAAATTTTTAAAATAAAAATGCATTACTAAAGATTAAAGAAAATATTGCAAAATGATAAAAAGTCAATCCAGAGTGACTTCTGGGAAGATATCATTGAAGTAGATAGGCAGGCCTCAAATCTATCGAAAAAATAAACAAACAAAAAAAATGAGGAAAAGGGCATAAAACTGCCTGAGGGAGCTGCTTTGGGAATCTGCAGACCGGGAAAGTTGTGCACATCATCCATGAAGGAGAGAGAGAGAAAGACAGAGAGGCCAAATGAAAACTGAGAGTTACTCACACTTGTGGCTGGAAATGGCCCATACCTCACCATCAAGGAGAAAAGCTGTGGTAAAATCCCTGGCTTTTTGCAACCAACTGAATGGGAAAGAATATTCTCTTCCTTAGAAGGAAGAGGGGCCTGGCAGAGGGTGGTAAGTGGCTTCTCTTCAATGAATTTGGCCAACTGGGTCCCCATTGATTTCTTCTTAAGAGAGCCCCCTGATAGCACTGAAATGGCCCCAGGGAGAGGGGAGGGGGACTTGATCAAGCAGGCATGCCCACCCAACCACCTGGGAGAGAGAGGATCTAGGCCAGAAAGGGGGCAGAGCCAGGTACGTAACATGCCCTGGCTCCAGGAAACTATTCAAAACCCAACTTCCCTGAGGGCACTGAGGTGGGGAGAGCCAGATAAGCTTCCAGAAGCCTACCTATATTTGTGGAGTTGGTGTAGCTCCATGAAGAAACAGTCATCTCACATATAGTAAGTCCCTGGTTCAATTGTAGGTACCTCCTCAGAGAAGAATTCCAGAGATGACTCACTGGGTTGTTGGGCACCCTCACAGTAATCTATGACAGAGAACTTAAGGTTTTTTGATCTATTGTGCTTTATTTTTTATCATTTTAATTTTATATTTTTTATTCTTTATTTGCTAAAATGGAGTACCTTGCCTATGGAGGAGAGGCTGCAAGGTGATTGGATGTTGAGTACTGGCAAACTTAGATGGTTCCTAGGAGCCTAAGAGGGAAGCCTGTTACTCCTGTTTTTTGTTGTTGTTGATGTTTGTTTGTTGTCTTTTCTCCTTCATTTCCTTATTTCTTTTATTTTTTTCTCCTTAGTTTCTTTCCTTCTTTTCTTTCATTCATTTTCCCTCTTCCATTGCTTTTCTTTCATTTCACCTTTCCTTGTTTCTTCTTCTTCTTTTTCTCTTCTTCTCATCTTTCTGATCTTCTATTTTATCCTATTATTGTTCTTGTTTCATGCCACCATTTAAATTCTTATTCCTCTGTATTTTTTATTTTTCAGTCTTATTGCTTATTTATTTTCCTGCCTCTTTTATGGTTCCTTTTCTACATGTTTTTAAAAATCATTATTATTCTTTGTCTCTTCTTTCTTTTCTTTTCTATGGTCTTAATATTTTTTCAAGGGAACACAGACAGCTACAAGGAAATAGACTAAGTTGAACCAAGTGTCAAAATGGAAACTTAACATAAGCAGAAATTTCCCCAGTAGAGTACAATAGAAAGAGAAGCTAACCATATGCATAAGCCCATCAAGATAAACAGATGCCTAGATGTCAACAACAACAAAAAAATACAAGCCATATGAAGAACCAGGAAGACATGACCCAGTCTAAAGAACAAAATGAAAAAGCAGGAGGAGATGCAGAATGTGGAACAACTAATCAAGGATGTCCAAGCAATTATCATTAAGCAAATTAATGAAGTGAGATAAGGGATATTAAGAAGGCATTTATATACCATTTATGCCATCTAAACTTTCTTTAAGATAAAAAGAAAAGAAGACACTGGGGTAGCATACTAAAGAAATTGTAGGTATACATAAAAAAGATAACTAATCTGATGGAGATGAATGACAATTTGCAAGAAATAAAACATGTGCTGCAAGCACATAACAGCATATTTGAACAAACAGAGGAAAGAATTAGTGGCATCAAAGATAGTACATCTGAAATCAGACAGAGAGTAGAACAGATAGACAAAAATATAGAAAAAAATCGGCATGGACTCAGGGAATTGAATGGCAATGCAAAATGCACAAACATATACATTATAAGCATACTAGAGTGACAAGAGAAAGGAAAGATGGCAGAAGGAATATTGGAGGAAATAATGGTTGAAAATTTTCCAATTCTTTCGAGGGACATGCTTGTACATGTCCAGGAAGCACAGTGCACCCAAAATAGTATTAACAGTATAAATCCTAAAAGGCCTATCCTGAGACACATACTTTTGTCAAAGATTCAAGGCAAAGTCAGAATAATGAAAGCAGCAAGAGCAAAGAGATCTATCACATTCAAAGAAGCTCCATAAGATTGAGTACTGATTTCTCATATGAAACCATGGAGATGAGAAGGCAATGGTATGACATAGTTAAAGAGCTAAATGTAAAAAAAAAAAAAAAAAAAAAAAAAATGCCTCTAGGCAAGAATTCTGTATCCGACAAAGCTGGTATCCAAAAAAAAAAATAAGAGAGAGTTCGAAATATTCATAGATAAAGAGAAATTAAGAGAATTTGTCAATAAGAAACCTGCCAGTCAAGAACTAAAGGGAGCTTGGCATGTTGAAATGAAAAAACAGGAGAAAGAGGGTTGAAGGAAGTTCAGAAAGGAATATTATTAGTAAGAACAATTAAAAACATTAAAAGAAAAATAAAATACAAAATATGACTTATATAAACCTTAGTAAATATGGGTAATGTAAGTAATCTCTTGAGAATAATAACATTGAATGTTAATGGATTAAATTTTCCAATCAAGAGACGTAGATTGTCAGAATGGATAAGGAAATATGATCCATCTATATACTGTCTACAAGAAACTCACTTTAGACCAAGGGACACAAGGAGGTTGCAGATGAATGATTGGAAAAAGATTTACACACAAACAATAACCAAAAAAGTGCGCGAGTAGCATTTTTAATATTGGAAAAATTAGAATTTAAGGGCAAAATTATTGCAAGAGACAAAGAATGACATTATATATTAGTAAAAGGGGTAATCTATCAAGAAGAATGAACAATCATAAACATTTACGCAACTAACCATGGTTCCCCAAAATGCATGAGGCAAACATTGGAAAAACTAAGTGGAGAAGTAGATGCCTCCTCAGTTATCATGAGGGACTTTAAAACACATTATAACCATTAGACAGAGCATTTCAACAGGGGTATATGCACTCCATTGTTCATAAAGACAGTATGCACTATTTCCCAAAGTTGGAATCAACCCAAGTGTCAATCAACAGATGAATGGATAAGCAAATGTTGATATATACTTAAAATGAAATATTACTCAGGTGTAAGAAGTTATGCAGTATTAACACATAGGACAACATGGATGAATTTTGAAGACTTTATGTTGAGGGTATAAGCCAGTCACTGAAAGACAGATTTTGCATGATCTCTCTGATAAGACATAAGCAAATTGAGCATATTCACAGAGCTAGAGGCAGAAGATAGATTATCAGGAGACAGGATGGGAGTAGAAGGTGGTGAGGTGATGCGCAATATTGGCACAATCTATGAGAAGGGGAAGGAGGTGGTTGGCTAGTGGATGGGGATGATAGTGGTGCCGTGATATGACTGGGTTCAAAGGTGCTGGAACATGAGGAATAGTGTGGGGAGGTTGGGTTGTAATATCCATGGAGCTGGAGCAAAGGCTGGAGGAAAAAGAAGGCAAAATCTGGGATTTTGTAGGTTTGTGGTTAAAACTACAATGGTGGGAATGTTCTTTTGAAAAATATGGCAGGTGAGGGCTACTGGTGCTGGTCATTGTGGATGGGGGGGATATGCAGGATAAAGTGCACCTGTGGCCTGCTTCTATGGGATATGAAAGTGTTCATCTTATCATAGTGTATTATCTCAGACAGTGGTGACCCAAAAAGTAAATAAAAAGATATCAAACTCCATCTTGGCAAGTCCTTCTATGTTCTCAATTAGAGGGACAAGAATCTCTCAAGAAAACAGGCAATGACTAATAAAAGAAAAGAGACCAATATGCCAAACCTTCTATATTGTTGAATGTAACTATGGACCTTATTCTTCAAACATTGAAAGTTAGTGTTTACCATAGGTTCTGAGGGGAGAGGGAGAGAATAATTAAATAGGACATTGACGTTGCTCTGCATGATCTTGCAAGGTCAGTGGCAGACCATTATAATTTTGTCAAGCTTTTACAAATGTACAGTGGAAAATATAAACCATAATATAAACCATTGACTATGGTTAATAGCAATTCTCCAATATTCTCCAATAATATATAAATTATAACAAATGCACCACACAGTGAGAGAAAGGGAGAGTGGTGGGTATATGGGAATCCCTATAATATTTTATCTGATTTTTCTATATCCTAAAGCTTCTTTGAAGATAAAGTGAAAAAGATAAGTCACTCTAGGAACATACAAAATAATTGTCAGTGTACATAAAAGATAATAGATCATACGGTGATGAAGGAAACATTGAAAACTTTTTATTGTACTTTATTTTTATTTCTTATTTTTACCTCTATTTTTCATTCTTTTTATTTTTAATTTTTGTATTTTTGTTATTATTTTAGGTTCATATTATTTTTATTTGTTTATGTTTTAACTTTGTTTTGGGGCAGACTTTGAAGCACAACTGTGGCAGGGGAGAATCACTGTTATGGGACATTAGTGATGGGGGATATATGCCAAGGGATCTGTAGCACGCTCCATGGCATATGAATATGTTCAAACGGTCATGGGCCATTGTCTTGGTGGGTGGAGACCCTCACAATAACCAAAGAATATTGTATTCCATCCTAGGACATTGTCCTACATTCTCTCATAGAACAGAAATAATCCGCTGAGTATATGGCCAGTACCTAGCAAAGGAGGAGAGACAATTAGGCTCGGCTTTTGATATCAATGGCTGTAGTTATGATCCTTTTCTTGAGAAACTAAGATTTAGCCTAGTATTATATATTGCCTAGGAGTTGCCTCCTGAAAGACTCCTTGTTGCTCAAATGTGGTTTCTATAAGCCAAACTCAGCATATAGATGTGCTACCTTCCTCTCCCCTCCACCCCCCAGCATGGGACATGACTCCCAGGGATCAGCCTTCCTGGCATGGAGGGATTATTGCCAAGCACCAACTAGCAATGTATTTGGAAAAAAATATTAAATGAAAGGGAAAAATTTCAATACTAATGGGTTTTATGGCTAAGAGATTTCCAATGAGTAGGGAGATCATTCTAGACATTACACTCATGCATGTCTCAGCAGGATCTCAATGACTCCCTCATTAAGCTGCCTCAAACAGTAGGGCTCCTAGGGTTGTACAGGCATCTAGACATTATAGGCAGGGAAGATAATCTCAGGAAGTCAGTACTATGTCAGTGGGTCTTACTCTGGATTATATGCTACCTAACGTATAAAAGTTAGACTCATTTATAACTACCCTACAGATGACCCATCTACCCCTTTTATTTGCACTTATAATTAGCAGATACTCATTAAATATATGTACCAGAAACTTAATCTTCAGTCTGTTCGTAGGCTGGTTAAGCTCTGAATCTCAAAAAGAGTTGCAATACTTAGTTTCCAGTTCATTGGACTCACCCAAGACAATTAACAAAAGGATCATGATGGATAACACCAATTCAAAAAAAAAGAGAGTATCTACAACTGTAAGCAAGACAGCTCCATCCATCTGACCCATGGGACTGAGACCCCTCTCAATCAGAAACAGAGTGGGTATCACCACCTCAAAATCTTCAAGCTTGAGGAATGAACAAACAAGGGGTAATGCAAATATGGAATTTAGTTTCCTAATGGTTATTCTAGCAATGAGAATTTTTGTATCATTGATATAAAGGCAGTGGCCAGCAGAGGTTCTGAGGCAAGGAAGAAGGAAGAATAGCTTATAACATGAGGTATTTTGGGGACATTGGAATTGTGCTGCATGATATTGCAATGACAGATTCAGGCCATAATACATTTTGTCAAAACCCATAAAATTGTGAAATGCAACGTGAAACAATAATGAAAACTATAGTTCGTGGTTAGTAGCTATGCTTTTATGTGTTCATCAATTGTAACAAACTTATCACAGTAATGAAAGATGTTGCTAATGGGGGAAAATGTGGTAGGAAGAATGGGTAGGGTATATGGGAATCCCTATAATTTTTGATGTAGCATTATTGTAATCAAGAGCTTCTTAATAAATAAAAATTAACTCAAAGGAAAAAATGGGCAAACATAAATAAGTTCTAATATAATACTCTTTAAAAAGTCAATACCCTGGGAAAATATGTTAATTTAAAATCTTTATGCCTCTAATAACAAGATTAATAGTATACAAAGTAAAAAAGCAACAGAACTAAAAGTAGAAATAGGCAGCGGACTTGGCCCAGTGGTTAGGGAGACCGTCTACAATATGGGAGGTTGCAGTTCAAACGCCGGGCCTCCTTGATGGGTGTGGAGCTGGCCCATGCTCAGTGCTGATGCACGCAAGGAGTGCCCTGCCACGCAGGAGTGCCCTGCCACGCAGGGGTGTCCCTGTGTAGGGGAGCCCCACGCGCAAGCAGTGGTCCCTGTAAGGAGAGCTGCCCAGCGCAAAAGAAAAGTGCAGCCTGCTTAAGAATGGCACCACCCACATGGAGAGCTGACACAACAAGATGACACAACAAAAAGAGACACTGATTCCCGTGCCGCTAACAACAACAGAAGCGGACAAAAAAGACAGCAAATAGACACAGAGAACAGACAACTGGGGTGGAGAGGGGAAGGGTAGAAAAATAAATAAATAAATAAATCTTTTTTAAAAAAGTAGAAATAGGCAAATCTACAATCATAGTTACATATTTTAACACATTTCTATCCAAGTTGTTAGAAGAAGTGTACAAAACGTCAATAAAACTATGATGATAAAAACACAGTATTAACAAACTTAAGTATATGCACACAAATAAATGGATACATAAATAGATGCAGATATAGGCAACATAGCAGTCACTATAGAATTCATTCACAATTTCTTTCAATTGAACATCGCGTCTTTACAAAAGGTGATAACAGACTGGGTTATAAGATATACTTAAATTTTAATTTTTTACTTTAAACATATTGATAAACTTAAAATACAGGCATAACATTTCTACTGAAAAACAACAGGAATGATGATTTCCATAATGAAAGCAACATAATACCACACGTTGACATCATAATGAAAACAACAATGATAATGTTGATGATGATAGCTCCTCATCTGTACTGAATCTTTACCATCGCATAAATTAATCATGAAATTATGCTATATCACCCAACTGCTCTACTTCCCAATAAGGCATCTGTTATTTTTATATATTTTATGCATTTCTGCTAAATTTGTGACAATAAATTGCTTTCATGGCATTCACTGTCAGTTCAGTTTGAAAGTGACAAAATAAAGTTGAACCCATCTTGTCTTGACTCGAGCACATTTATATAAACAATTTTCTCAATGAGTTTTTGACAAAATTTGATCTATTTTTACTTCAAATATTCATGCCAATCATTGGATGACTAGCCCTCCATTATTGTTTTATTAAAAATACACTTACTCTATCAAATATTACCATTAATATACAAGTACTTTAAGGCAGAATGAAGTTAACAGTGTTTTATTAAAATACAATTCTTATTTAACCAGTATAATGATTATCCTAACCTGCAAGCTTTTGTCCAGGCTTCTCAGACTTTCAAGAATCTTTAAGCCAAAGAAGTTTGTTTGTTGAATCAAGAATTGGATTTATGAGACCTTAAGAAAATATTGTCTACGATAACTCTAATACTTGCGCTCACACTCATAATGAAACTAGATATCAGAGCTTTTCTAATTACAAACGATAAGAGGAAATGAACACTTAAGAAACCATCCAAAATAAACACAATATTATATGCTCTAGTCTAGTACCTTTCATGTAGAAAACATATTTTGTGGGACAGATAGATCCTCAATTTGAACATAGCTTGACTAACATAATCAGGATAAGTTTCATGAAGAGTAGATATTTCTTTCAAACTTGATAATATTTGACATGAAGGACATATTCAAGAGAGATTTTGATGAGAAAAAGTAATAAGAAAAGAAGATCCATAATAATTGGACAGAGTATATGTGGAGGGACTCAAAAATTTCACAAGGGAAGCTAATCCAATGCTCTATACAGAGAGAAATCAATGTAAGTATCATGTTCCACTGTGATTCGCAGATGGGTCTCTAGTCCTGGCTTCATGTAATGAGAAGGATCATGTGTTCTAACATTCCTAGAGGCAGGCATTTAATCTTCCAGCATCTTATCTGCTCCTCTCTTTCTTTCAACTTCTTCTGATTTCCTTCTGACCAGAAAATTGACTTAGGTATTTTAAAGAAACCCCTGGAATTCTTTAAGATATTTAAGTTATTCAGCAAGCGTGACACTGAAATCCATTGTCTATTGATTCAGATCACATAGGGTCAAAAGATGAGCCACTAAACCCATAAAAGGAGGTATTTTAATCAAAATTCAAGACTGGTTTTTGGAACAAAGCAGTTTTACTGCCTGATCTCGAATCTGCTTTGTTTTCACACCATAGACAAAAGGATTGAGAAAAGGTGGGACCAGCAGGTAAAGATTGGACAAGGTGATATGTATATATGATGGGATATAAGATCCACTTCTGTGAGTAAAAAAGGAGAAAAAAGCCAGGAGATAAAATTGGAGGAAGACACATATGTGGGGAATACATGTATTAAATGCCTTAAGGCGAGCCTCTTTCTGGGGCAGGTGGAAGACTGTGATAAATATTTGGATGTAGGAGAGAGCGATGACCATGAAGTCAAACCCACCAACAATGAAGGCTCCAAGGAGCCCATAGACTTTATTGATGTAAACATCCTCAGTGGCAAGCTTCACAAGGGCCATGTGTTCACAATAAGTGTGTGATATTACTTTGGTTCGGTAAAGTTTCAGGCGGCATTTTATGAGCAATAGGCATGGGATTACCAAAATAGCAGGCCGCATTGTCATACCAACTCCAATATGAGTGACTCGTTGGTGAGTGAATATGGTAGCATGCTGCAGGGGATAACAGATGGCCACATAGCGGTCCAGAGCCATGGCCAACAGGACTCCTGACTCAATACCCTGGAATGTGTGGATAAGCCACATCTGAAAGAGGCAAGCATCAAAATAAATCTCTGGCAAGCGGAACCAAAAAATTCCAAGCATCTTGGGCACAATGCTGGTGCTGAGTGCAATGTCTGTGGCTCCAAGCATAGCCAGGAAGATGTACATAGGTTCATGGAGGCTGCGTTCAGATTTGATGATGATCAAAAGTAGAGAATTTCCAATCAAAGCAGTGATGTACATAGCACAGAATGGAATCCCAATCCAACACTGTACAGATTCTAAACCTGGGATTCCAATAAATGTAAGCACAGAAGGCATAAACACTGAGCCATTGGTAATATGCATGGCAATCTAGTGTTCTTCTTAGGAAATGTGCAAAATTTTCCAATCTGTGTTTCTTTACTCTCGTATATCCTATTCTCATACAGTCACATATTTATTATAAAACAGAATTGGAGGAACCAATGTTATCACCTTATTCATCATTGTTTTAAATGAATGTGAAAATACCAATATGGAGATCCATGTACAGGTTCATCACTGTGACCTTTGGCAAATTGTTCACCTTCCCTCCTTGCTATCCACTGTATAAAAACTGGGTATTTGAACACCATCCCTGTGATGACGCAAATTTGATTATCCTGCTTGTTGTTGCTTCCTTTCCTCATCCATTCCATCTTCTTTTTCTGCCTCTATCCTGTTCATGGAAATCATTTTAAAAAATTGGAAGTAAGACTTTAGACAGAGGAAAACTGATACGTGATGCTGTTTGCCACACATTTTTCGCTCACCTCACTACATTTTTGTTTGTTTCTCTTTCCTCATGAATGTCCATTCACTTTAGCCTAGCAGGAAAACATATTTCTATAATGATGCCAACACTTCTTTGATAAAATACCAGGTGAATAAAATTCTTCCTAGTACTGCAGCTCTAACCTTAAAATCATGGTTCCTCACCTTTGACTTCAGCATATGCCAAGTAATTTTCAAATTTGAGATTGACATAGGACCCAGTCTCCATTCAGACAGAAAATTGGAGTTGCATAGTTTTGGTTCGTTACCAAGCAAGGTATATCTGTCTAAGAAGACAAAGTCTAATATATGAACTCTTCAATTAAAATGCACATCTACAAAAAATGTAAAAAATAAAAATATATTTTTTTAAATGTGTATCTGTAAGTCCCTCAGGTCAAGCTTTTTCCTCATACATGGTGCAGAAGGTAAGAATGAAAATATTTTATAAAATAAGGAGATTCATGGATACCTATTGTAGAGGAAGCAAGACCTTGGTTTTCCCTGTAGAAGCACAAAGAGGAAGATGCTTTAAATTTGAAGGGAAGGTTAAGTTTATGATGATGGAAGCCTAGGTTACCATTTGGAGACAGCTTTAAAAGAGATCATCTTTTTTAAAAATTTTTTTTAAATTTTTTTTAATTATTTTTTTTTATTATTTTTTTTTCTTTTTTTTTCTTTTTTTTTGGGGGGGGTATGTGGTTTATTTTTATTTTTTTTAATTGACTTTGTAATAATATTACATTAAAAATATATATGTGAGGTCCCATTCAACCCCACCACCCCCCCCTGCCTCTCCCCCCCCCCTCCCGAGCAACACTCATTCCCATCATCATGACACATCCATTGCATTTGGTAAGTACATCTCTGGGCACCTCTGCACCTCATGGTCAATGGTCCACATCATGGCCCATACTCTCCCCCATTCCATCCAGTGTGCCCTGTGAGGATTTACAATGTCCAGTGATTGCCCCTGAAGCACCATCCAGGGTAGCTCCAAGTCCCAAAGACGCCTCCACCTCTCGTCTCTTCCTGCCATTCCCCATACCCATTAGCCACTATGTCCACTTTTCCCACTCCAATGCCACCTTTTTAAAAGAGATAATCTTTATATAGAAATCATGACTACATACTGCTGATGGTATATACAAAGTTCTAAGTTTGCATCTGCTGGGAAAGCTGAAACAAGAAATATAAAAGGAAGTGGTTCTCCTATGAGAAACATCCATGGGATTACATCAAGAATAACTGACAACCACAGAGATACATTCAGGTGAAAATGCTTTGGGATGCAGCAGAGACAGAAAGAGAAATCTCTAAAACAAATTTCTCATTGCAATATAAAGGGTATTTTGGGAACACATCATACATTCCACTAACCATATTCCAACAAAGAACAATAGTTGCAGTTGTAGACCTGGCAAGAGTATGTATCAATGAATATTTATTGAGAAAATGAAAGCAGGAAAGTTACTTAAGCTATTAGTTGTTTAAGTTTAAATCAAAATGATCTTCAGGTTTTTAAGTGTTGTCCTAAGCATTCCTGAATGTCTTTCTACAAATCACCTCCAAATCTTTTTCTGGGTTCTTCTATGACCCCCAGAGACCTTAAATCTACTCATACATATTAGATTGGAAAGCTTGGGAGATGTTTCAACCAAATTGCCTTTCCTAAATGGGATTCTTTAGTGTAGCTTCTTGTCAAGTGATTATATGTATTTTTATACCTTCCCCACACCTACCTACATAATTGTGGTACGACTCTTACTTTCAGAAAGAACGTATTTGAATTGAGCCAAATTTCTTCTGTATTCTCTCTCCCCTCTGTGTTACGTATCTTCAGATAAAGAGCACAAGTTTCAATCTTTCATGATCCTCGTCTCCTTTAACTGAAACCTTTTTTGTCTACAACTCTTCTTCCTTAGCATGATGATAGCGATCCATTCAAGTAGATTCTTCAAGTAATCATCACTGTTCTTGGGTTGTAGTTTCTAGAACTTCAAAGTCAAACTCTGTTTATCAAAAATATATTGATCCTAAAAATTGCAAAATACAGAAATGTATTGATAGGTTTGGATTTTTTTTTTTTCCTGGAGTCTACTCTTATTGGCTGTACACGTGTTTTCACCTCAAAAAATACCATGTCACCTCCACTTGTCTTTGGTACCCATTTGTAATTCCATACACTTACTCATTATCCAGAAGCAGCAGTGGGAAGTGACTAGTTCAAAGAAAAGTTGGTCAGTGTTGGCCCGACTAGGGAAGATTTGTGTTTTCTAACATACTTTCACCTGCAAGTCAGTTTCATCTGCCTCTGGCAAGTCCTGAGGGAAAATGTTTATTACTTGTTTATTCCCAAGGGCCGGGAGAGATAGTTAGTCAGATGAGCTGCCACCTTTTCTTAGAGCTATCTATGTATCTAGTAGTTTGGCCAGGAGATGGCACCTTATCTTAGTTAAATAAGGCAATAGAGCTTTTCACAGAATCAGATATCAGAATTCATCTTGTTTTTACATACGTAATAGAGAAATGGGTCACCAAAGGCAAGAGAATACATAGAACAAGGTTCCATTCCTTTCCTGAACAAACTGACGTCACTTTACCCCATGATTTTTAAGGAAAGGAATTTGAGAACTTTACAAAGAATTGACTCTTTGTATGTTTAGTCTTAGGCATCCAACAGAAAATCAAAGGGTATCCAGAAGGTAATATAGTGATTGTAGGGAGAAGATGTTTGTTTGGAACAGGATAGGAAGGACAGGAAAAAAAAACTAAGTCTTCCGAAATTAGCAGGGGAAAAAAATCATCTATGCATAGATTTACTTCCTTTCTAGGAAGGCATGGAATAAGGGAAGATAGTTCTTCCTGGAGAAGATCATAGCATTTTTCAGTAATTCCTTTATTCTCAGAACTTGCCTACACTTTAGTTTAATATATAGTTTAATTGAAAATATACCTTTATTTGTAAGTATAAAATTAATTTAATGAATAAATGAAATAATACCCATATCCTACCATTTTGACCTGCTGAGCTCACTGCCTGTTTCCATCTGTCCAGCATACACACTGACTGAGGCTCTCAGGAAGTGAGCTGGGCCCCTTTCAGCGCCTCTCTCTTAGCTTTTTACCAGCTGAATTTTGAGCTTGCTGTGAGTCACCTGTTTACCTATACACCTGTGTATGTCTGTTATGTTTGTTATTATAATTATATAAGAAATTAAATATTAGATAAAAAAGGAATAACAATCAATGTCACCATGTTAATAAAATAAAGAGCAAAACTCATATGATCATTTCAATAGTTGCAGGGAAAGCAAATGAAAATTTCAATATCATATAAATATCAATATCAGAGGGCAGCAGATGTGACTCAAACAGTTAAGCACCTGCCTCCCACATGGAAGGTTCTGGGATAGGTTCAATCCCTGGCCCTGGTACCTCAAAAAAAAAAAAAAAAAAAAAAGAACCAGGAGTGGTTAACTTCTTTAAGATTACAAAAGGCTTCAGTGAAAAATTACAGCTACTATCATGCATAATGGTGAAAAACTGAAGATTTCACTATTAGATTGGGAACAACCCGTGAGTCCACTGTCAATACTGCTATTCAACATTGTATTAAGGTCCTAATAATAGCAATAAAGCAGGAAAAAATAAATAAATTATATAAAGATCAGAAGATAAGAAATAAAGCTATCTTATTTGCATATGATATGATTGTTTATATAAGAAACCCCAGAGAATCTACAAATCACTTGCTAGAACTAATGGGTGAGTAGCAATTCACAGAATACAAATTTAATTTAAAAAATAAATTGAATTATTAAAGGCTAGCAACAAACAATTGAAAATAGAGATTAAAAGTGTATTTACTGTAGCAACAAAACATACAAATATTTAGGAATAGATGATTTAAAAGACACTTAATATCTCTAAGGTGGAAACTATAAATACTGAAGACAAAATTAAAGAAGAGCAAATGAGCAAATACATTATGTCCATGGATTAAATAACACAATATTTTTAATTTATTTCCTCCATAAATTAAGTATAATCCCAATCAAATTTTCAGCAGGCACTTTTAGAGATATTGACAAGCTAAATATTTATAAAATTCAAGTGGATATGCAAAAGACATAGGAAAAATACCCAAAACAATTTTTAAATAAAAGACCTAGGAGACTTTAACCAACCTAATTTCAAGACTTTCCATAGAACTGCAGTGATGATAACAATTTGATATTGTCAGACACATACTTATTGATAAATAGTCAGTGGATTTTCAACAAAAGTGCTAAGGTACTTCATTAGGGGAAGGGATGTGTTTTCAATAAGCGATGCTGTATCAACTGGAAGTCCATATGGAAAAGGAAAATAAATATGAAGTCTTATTTTACATAAAAATGTACTCAAAGAGTTTCATTGACCTAAATGTAAAAGCTGAAAGAGTAAAATTCTAGGAAAAGAAGCAAAGGAGAAAATATTTGTGACCTTGGTAGTAGGAAAGGATGTCTTAGAAATACAACCTAAAACATAAAATGTAAAAGAGAAATTGATAAATTTGTATTTCATTAAAAACCTAAAACCTTTGTTCATTTGTTCTTTCAAGTATTTTTCAAGTATCTTTCAAGGTATCATTAAGAAAACAAAAAGGTAAAAGAGACAGAGAGAAATTATTTACAACACTTATCAGAAAAAGGACTTGGGTCTAGTATATAAATATAAAGAGCACTTAAAACTGTACAGTAAGAAGACAAACAATGCAATAAGAAAATAGGCAAAGGTTCATAAAGAAAGATATAAAGTAGGCCAATACACAGAAGAAAAAATTCTCAGTACCAGTAGTCATCAGTGAAATGCAAATTAAACCCATAAAAATATAATATTACAAACAAATCAAAATTGCTAAAAATGAAAAGACTCATTGAATTATTGGCAAAGCCTGGAAATCTCTTGAACTCCTGTAGGAATGCAAGGTATTACAACTTTGGAAAATGGTTTGAAAGGTATAACTGTTTCACACTTAGGTCTACACCCAACAGGAAAAAATGTAGGACATCTCAAAGATTTGTGAATAAATGTGCATAGGAGCTTTATTAGTGATAGCCCCAAAATAGAAAAAAAAACCTGAAATGGCCAAGGAGAAGTGAATGAATAAACAAATTGTGATAAAGCCACATGATGGAACGATACTATTTAGCAATAAAAAGGAACTAACTATTGATAATGAAACTCAAAATAATTTTGCTAAGTGAAAGAAACCAGATAAAGAAATCAATGACATTTGTAAGATTGCATTTAAGATCTAGATTGCATATAAATTGCATAAAAAATTCTAGAAAATGCAAACTGAACTTTAGGATGGCAAGCAGTTAAGCGATTGCCTAGAGACGGTACTAGATGGAAGGATGGATTCCAAATGCACATGAGGAATTTTAGGGAGTGATCGATATATTTAGTGTGTTGATTGTGATGATGGTTTCACAGACAGGTGATTATTTCAAAATTCATCAGCTAGTACACTTCGTATCTCACAATAAATTTGCAGAAAAAAATGCAGTAGCCTCTATGTCACCTATAAGTAAAAAGCAATTCTAACTGTATTTTACATCTAAATATGAAAGAAAAACAATTAATAAGGTGAATATGTTCATATTAAAGGAAAAAATAAAAGCATAGAAAGCACATGGAATTATTGGGAATTCCTTAAAATTCAGAATGCATGTTCTTCCACCTCCATTGAGTGTGAAAATATACACTACAGAATGGAGTATATTTTCAAGATGTATGAAATAGAAAAGGATTACATTCAAAATACATAAAGAATACCTACATATTCATAAACCATACACACCAGTAGAAAATGGACGCAAGTCTTTAATTTGTCAAAAATACCATCCAAGCAGGCAGGAAATATGTGAAAATTGGATTCATCTCATTAGTTATCAGGGAATTCCAATTAAAATCACCAACATTTATAATTATATACGTACTAGGTGGCTAAAATGACAAAGGCCAATAGTAAGTGTTGGAAAAGATGTCAAATCATGCAGATTATTTGATCTGTTGGTGGATTTATTTGATGCAGTCATTTTTTTTTTCTTCAGAAATGTTTTAAATTATCTCCTAATGTTGAAAGTGGTTAGAACCCTATGAATTAGAAATTTGACTCTGGGTGTAGAAATGAACATTTTATTTTCACAAAATATATATACAAAAATGTTTATAAATATATTCTTCGTAATTGAGTCTTTTCAATGCCCAGCAACATAGGATGGATAAATAAATATATTGTAGTATATTTATACCATGGTGTATTATTCAGCAATAAGAATGAGCACACTAGAGACACAAATAGTAAACTGTATAAAACTCATAAAATGACGGGTACCCCAAAATATATATTGCACGATTACATTTATATAAATTTTTTTTTAAATAGACAAAACAAAACTATAAGGTCTTGTGATGCACTCTTGTGTTATAAAAGTATACGGAAAAGCAAGGAAACAATAAAAACAATTTATTACCTTTGGAAGGAGTAAGGGATTGTGACAATAAAGAGACAAAGGGGACTTGAGAAGAGATCGTGATGATTTATTTCTTCACCTAGTTGGTTAGTTACATGGATGTTGACTCTATAATAATTAGTTATTTTCACTTTTCTGTACATGAATAATATATCAAAAAACAAAGAAAAATGCACCTGTGATAGTGACTATTTTATGTATTTTTTCTAATTATCTAAAACAAATGCTACATGGTAACTACCTGCTCATATATAAGGGAAGGTTATTACCTTGCTTGTATTTTCTACTAAACTTCATACGCATTAATTTATACATGTCTAATCTTGTATTTGGGATGCAAAAAATAGTTGCAAAACTACCACACCCTGTTATTATTCTCCTTAATTAATTACTTACAGGATTAAATGGTTTGACAGCTCACCCACAGTCCTTTATATAGAGAGAGCTACTAGGGGCTGGTGAATGAACCCAGTTAACTCATATGTGGGAAGCTGAGCCACATCAGCTTCCTTGAGTTGGTTTTTATGGTTTTTTTCACTAACGGTGGACTGTAGTTACACTATAGTTTGCATTCTATCCCACACAATTTTGTAGGTTATGACACAATAAATAATGCCCTGTATCTGTCATTGCAACATCAGCAGCACAATTCCACCCGCATACTACCTGTTCTTCCCTCTCCATCCCCTCAGAACTCCTGGTGGTCACTGCCTTTACATCAATGATAAGAATTCTTCCATTGCTAGAATAACAATAAGTCTGTAATAGAATAATAATAATCTACTTTAGTCCATTGTTCATTCCCCAATCTTGAAGATTTTGGGATGGTGATGTCCACTCTTTTTCTAATTGAGAGGGGACCTAGGTATCATGGTGCAAATGGATAGAACCTTCTTGCTGACAGTTGGAGACAGTCTCTGTTCCTTGGGATGGGCATTGTCCATCATCATCTCCTTGTTAGGTGTCCTGGGTGAGTCCAATGAACTGGAGAGTAGGTGTTGCAACTCTGCTGAGATTCAGGACTCAACTGGCACATGAACCAACCAAAGATTTAAGTCTCTGGGACATATATTTAACAAGTATGTTATTTACAGGCTCAAATAAAAGGGGCAGAAGAGCCATATGTAGGGAAAATATGGATGAGTCTAACCCTCTTACACTGGAGAACACAAATTCCAGAGTAAGGCACACTGACAGGGTGCTGAATTCCTGAGCTTGATTGTCCTGCTTACAGTGTCTGGATGTCTCTACAGCCCTCAGGAGCCCTGCTTGTGTTTCCTTGTTATTTGTTTCCATTTTCCTTAGGAAGCACCAGGAATAGAACCCGGTACCTCCCATGTGGGAAGCAGGTCCTCAACCCCTGGAGCCGCATTTGCTCCCCTACACCATATGTTCTTTATTTTAAAATTCTACTTCCATTTCATATTGCAATTGGTTGTTCACCCCTCCCCACCACCACTTTATCCAGAGCATAAATGAAACAATGTATCCCAAGAACATATGTGTTTCTTTTTTGCCTGACATGTAAAGTTTGATTTTTTCTTTTCCATTTGATTTATTCAAAAGTAAGTGTTTTCATTTGTGTGCTTTGGTGCATTTTTATCAATAGTACTTTCAAATATGGTCTTCGTTTCACTCATGATTAATCTGTTTATCATCACATTTCATTTGTCTATGCTTCTTGTTAAAAAAAATATCATACACATATCATACACTTCTCTGAAAGAATTCGTGTATATACCACTTTCTTTTCTTTGAGCGTTGATGTCATCATCAATCACTCAAATTTTGTACTGTTGATGCCACAATTTACTAAAAATTTAATGGTCTGGTGCAGAATTAAAATGAGTTTTTAAAATTATTTTCTATTTTCTCATCTCATTCAACATTTTTTGTATACTTGCCTACCAACCTACATGATATTTTATCAATTTTAATTTTATTTTTAATTTCTTGCTTCATATAGTTCATGTTAATATGGCTTTTTAAAAACAAGCATATCATGAGAAATTGAGTTCTGATTTATTGGAAAAGTTTCTTTTTTCCCCAAAAATTATCCTAGATGCAGCCTATAGAATTATACGGTTCCTTCTTTTTTCATAGTAGAATATTTTTTGGTTTATTTCTTTCTCTGACTATGCATATTTCCAAAATTAGAAATCCAAGTGTATCTGTCTACTTAGCTTCCTTAAAATTATTTAATTGGTGTTTAATTTTAAGATTGGTTGAAGAAAATTTAAACTTAATCTCCAGTGATGCAGCATCCTGCAGAGGCTGAAGGTATGTGGGCAATGGAACAGAAAGCATGAAGAAAGATCTGGGGTTGGTGCTTTAAAACTCAGTTTCTCATATGCCAGGTTTGTGTTTGGTTCTTATTTTTACTGTACATAGTGATTATTTTAAGTCTTCATTTCTGCTTACTTTAAGAAGATTGAAATAAAACTCCCTAGTATGCAGATTTTCTCCACAGTGAGGCTGCCTATGACCTTAGACCCTCTATATTTGTTGGTTTTGAATAACACTTATCAGCAACAAGAAGTGTTTTAATGCTTAATTTAGCTTTCAATATCATTTTTACCTAGAGTCTAAGAAGTTTTATCTATTGCCCAATATACCACTGTTACAAAGGTAAATAAGATACAGTGATGTATGCAAGATGTTCATACTAGCTAATTTCTAAATGCAGTGAAATTTACATGAGCTAAATTATAGAACTCCAATTTTGGGGTTTAGAGTGAGTGTAGAAGGACTTTTTATTCTTATGTCTCAATCACCTTTTTGTTTGTTTGTTTTCCTAATTAGTATATGTGAAAATATGCTTCATTTTTCCTGTAATCTTTATCTTGATGGATTTCTTATGCAAATTCCCCAATGTGGGTTGCATCATTTAATTTTTTATATCTGATGCTGGTATTCCTATTATATTATTCATATTTCAAACAGTGTTTCAGGGAAACTAGATAAGACAACAGATAAAACATTCCAAGTTTGATACTAGAAAGTGGGGCATAGTGATTCTTAGAGTTATAGGAGGGCTTAACGGGTTGAGAGTATTGACATGTGATAAGGGCCTAGGCAGGTACCTAGACTAGAGTACTGTTTTCTCCAGTTTTTTTTCTACATAAGCCTAAATGGTATCAGGAGGAAAGTCTAGCTTTAAAGGGAAAAGCAGAAAGAGAAGGAAAAACTTAAACAATTTGAAATATCAGCATAAAAACGTTTAAGTCTTTATCTGGGTAGCAAAACAAAGATATTGAGTATTTAAGAATTTATTAAATATCTTCTAGAACTAGCAGCATTTGAATTCAGTTTCAAGGGTTCTTTGCAGGATGCACACATTTAGGAAAACATAACTATTCACAGTATTCAAGCTGTTTCTCAGAATCAATGTAAAATCCTTACAGAGGAGGCCACTAATGGTCAAGATATTTCCTTGGACAAAAATATTTTCAGGATCTGGTCACGAATTTGTTTGGTCTTTACCCCATAGACGATTGGGTTGAGAAAAGGTGGGACTAAGAGGTAAAGGTTTGACAAGAGGATGTGAACATATGGTGGTATGTGAGAACCAAACCGGTGTGTGAAGAAAGAGAAGAAGGCAAGGAGATAGAACTGCAGAAAGACACAAATGTGGGCAATGCATGTATTGAAGGCCTTGAGTCGTGCCTCCCTCTGGGGCAGTTGAAAAACACTGATAAAGATTTGGGCATAGGACAAGGTGATGAAGATAATGTCAAACCCTAGGATGGCGAAAGCAACAAACAGACCATATATCTTGTTGACCCGGATATCTTCAGCAGCCAGCTTCACAATGGCCATGTGCTCACAGTAAGAATGGGAGATGACTGTAGTTTTGTAGAGTTTAAGGCGCCATTTGATAAGCACTATAGATGGTGCAACCAAAATGGCAGCTCTAAGTGCCACCCCAACTCCAATATACAACAGGAGTTGTGGAGATAAGATGGTGGCATGTCTCAAGGGGTCACAGATGGCCACATAGCGGTCGAGGGCCATTGCCAGCAGAACACCTGATTCAATAGCTTGGAATGAGTGAATAAGCCACATTTGTAGCAGGCAGGCTTCAAAATAAATCTCTGGCAAATGAAACCAGAAAATGCCTAACATTTTGGGAAGAATACATGTACTAAGTGCAATGTCTGTGGCCCCCAGCATGGCCAAAAAAATGTACATGGGTTTATGGAGGCTGTTCTCAAATTTGATTATAGCTAAGATTAGGGAATTCCCAATCACAGCAATGAGGTACATGATGCAGAATGGAATTCCAATCCAACACTGCACAGACTCCAGGCCAGGAATCCCAATGAGTATTAGTACAGAAGGCATGAAGACTGAGCCATTCACTGTCATCATGGTGATCTGGTCAGCAGAATCGAGTAATGGACCTGCCTTGTCATCTTCCATTCCACCTCAAGTCTTGATGAATTAAAAATAAGAAGGAGTTAATTTAATGTAGCAATATATACTTTAGTTACATTATGAGTGTATCATGTTACATTTTCTATTCCAACTATTACTCTCCAGTTTTCTCCCTCCTTTCTCATGAATTTTTGAGAGACCACCCATCAATTACCATGTTTATTTATAACATTAATGAACAAAATTAAATGGGATTTCTGTCCCATGACTGGATTAAATAAATTCCCTTTTTCTATTGTTTTCTCCTAATCACCTGTGCTTCTTTTGTCACCTATGTTTACTGGGAAAAATAAACATGTTATGCAAAGTCATGATTTCTCAAGAAGCAGATTGCATGTGAGGTGGACAAAATGATGCAAAGTGATGGTATACTATTCCTCTGGATTAAAACTGGAAGACAACTTTGACCAGATTTACTTCTGTCTTGCAGCTCACTAGCCAGCTATCATATGTTACTCTCTTCATAATCTGAATTCCATCTTGAAGATTTTCTCACCCATACTTTCAACCTAATTTTTTCAGTGCCTTCCTAAAACTCAGTCCTATACATTGTACCTTTACCTATTTTCTGAAAAAAATTGTTTTGATGTACAGAGCTTTTCTTCAGGAATTTTTATCAGGGTTTATTCTCAAATGTCATGACCAATTAATTATATGCACATAACTTTAATGATAAGGAAACAGCAGAGCAGAGGGCATAAGTTCACATTTTATATCAATTTTCTTTATCAATAGAATTATTCCTTCCTTAAGGCCAAAACAGTCCTTTCTTCCTAAACATAGGAAATACATGGAACTTTCTCTGAAATGTATTTTTCCATAACATAAAAGGTATATAAATCTTCTATCCACTGAAAATTCATTGATTTCTAGAAGTCAACTTTTTTCTTGACAGGGTTTTCCATAGAAATAATTTCAATTTCATCCTTTTTTATTTCTTCCCTTCACAGATCTCTGTACCACATGGCATTATAATATGCACATGGCAGTATTCAAAAGAGTGAAATAATTTACAAATTAAATTTACCTTCTTTTAGAAATTGCAAAATTCATTTTATGAAAGTATTTAAGCAGATAACTAAAAGGATAACTTCAATTAGGACAGTCTAAAATAACAGATTAGGGATATAGAATCAGCTCATATTTTCCTCTCCCTATCATCCTGCAAGGATTTTATCCTTGTAAACCTTCATCGTTGTAGGGACAAAGGATAACTATAACCTACCGTTGGTTAATTTCAGGAGCATTTATTCCTTCTTTCTTTAACACATCAAAATTCATACAAGGCTTTCTTTCCTGAGATCCAGTGTTCTGGAACCCTTCCTTTTAGTAAAGACACAATATGCAAAACTAGATCTTTCTCACTTCAGAAGGTAACATTACTACAGAAAAATCACTAGTCTATTTTCTAATCATTTCATTCAACAAACATACATTAGGTAGCCACTATTTTCTAAGTACTGTTTGAAGTAATTTGGGAATTACATAAATTTATTTCATCTATATTTGAGATATCTACATTGTGGTTGGTACTGGTAATTCAGAAGGTAGTATCAGAGTTTCTGTTCGGGATGATGAAAGTTTTGGTAATTGACGGTGGTGGTGGCAACATATAATGTAAGTGTAATTGATACCACTGAATCATATACTTCAAAGTAGTTAAAATGGGAAATTGTGCCTGTAATATATGATACCATAATAATTTTTTTTAAAAAGCACCTACCATTTATTATATTTGAATAATGCTCACCTTTATGAACTTTATTTTAGCTTATTTTACCTTTCCTTGCTGGTTGTTAGAAAGAGATAATGGAGAAAGGCATCTCAAGAAGAAGACAGATTTTATACAAAATCACAGAAGCATGAAATATACTTTGTGATTAAGAGTATATAAACATTTTAAATATATAAATTGGTTTATAAGCAAAAATGACAGGAGTTTAGGCTAATGAAAAATGTGGAAGGTCAAATGTGAATTTATTTAATAAACTAAATAATTGAAACTTTCTAGGGGGTAAGAGAGTCCTTTTCTCTTTTAAAAATTCAGTCTGCTGGTACATTGGTGAATGTTTTGAAGAACATAAAGACTAGGGAAACCTTGTTTGCTATACTCAAGAAGAAATATTGTGAAATAATCTGACAATATGGGAAGAATAAAAGGAAGCAAAATCTGCGGTTCTCAATTTGGAGAAGGGGAAATTGAGCAAGATGGGCATAAGAGAGTTCTTGGATCCAGAGTAAAAGGACTGTGACAAAAGGCATGGAGGAGAGCAATATTCTGTGCACAAATATGTATGCATTTAAAAGAAAGAATAAAGTTTTCTTATATTCTTAAAATCCTTGAGCCAAAGTAAATGATCTGGAAAACTGAATCTTCTATATAGCATAAACCCTGAACCACTAGGGTTACCTGTAACTCCAGTTCTGACTCAAGCTGTGCTTCCCAGAATCTTAAAGTGTTAAGGACTTTCAGAGTCAGCTACAAATACTTACCTCGAGCTTATCATAGATTGCACCCATGTAGGTGTCAGCTTACATCCTTCCTCTACCCCCAATTTCCTGTAAGCCTATTATCCAGTCCCGAACTCTCTGAGGCAGATTGGTTTACTTATTTCACATCAGTGAGGTCATGTAGTATTTGTCCTTCAATGCCTGGGTTGCTTCACTCAACATAAGGTTCTCAAAATTCATCCATGTTATCACGTGTGTTTGTAGTGTATTCATTCTTAAAGCTGAGTAGTATTTCATTGTATGTATATACCACATTTTATTTATCCATTCATCTGTTGATGGGCATCTGGGTTGACTCCAACCCTTGGCAATAGTGAACAATGCTGCCACGAACATTGGTGTGCATATATCAGTTTGTGTCCTTGTTTTCAGTTCTACTGCATATATACCGAGCAGTGGAATTTCTGGGTCATACGGCAATCTATAGCTAGGTTTTGAGAAACCGCGAAACTGTCCTCCAGAATGGCTGCATCCTTCTGCATTCCCACCAGCAGTGGATGAGCGTCCACATCCTCTCCAGCACTTGTAGTCTTCTGTTTTTTCTATAGCTGCCAATTTTATGGGAGTAAGATGGTATCTCATTGTAGTTTTGATTTGCATTTCCCTGTTGGCTAGAGATTTGGAGCATTTTTTCATGTGCTTTTTAGCCATTTGTATTTCTTTTTTGGAGAAGTGTCTGTTTAGATCTTTTTCCCATTTTTTAAATGGGTTGTTTGTCTTTTTATTCTCTAGGTATAGGAGTTCTTTGTATATGCAGGTTTTAAGTCTCCTATCAGATATATGGTTACCAAATATTTTCTACCATTGTGTAAGCTCTCTTTTCACTTTCTTGACAAACTCCTTTGAGGTGCAGAAGGCTTTAATTTTGAGGCAGTCCCATTTATCTCTTTGTTCTTTTGCTGCTCGTGCTTTTGATGTGAAGTTCATGAAGCCATTTCCTATTACAACGTCCTGTAGATGCTTCCCTACACTGCTTCCAAAGTCTTTATGGTCTTGGCTCTCATATTTAGGTCTTTGATCCATCTTGAGTTGATTTTTGTATAAGGTGTGAGTTGGTAATCCTTTCATTCTTCTACATATGAATATCCAGTTCTCCAGGCACAATTTGTTGAAGAGGCCATTCTCTCCCAGTTGAGAGGGTTTGGTGGCTTTATCGAATATTATATGACTATACATATGAGGATCAGAACCTCATTCCCTCTCAGAGCTGAATAATTTGCTGTTTATATATATATATATATATATGCATCTTTTGGAAATTGTCAACAATGCATCTATGAACATCAGTGTGAATTATCAGTTTGACTTCCTATTTCAATTTTTTAAAAATTTTATTGCTAATATTAATAAAGCTTAAGTCTGTCCAAAGTGTAAAAAAAAAAAAAAGAGTCAGCTAATCCACACTCCCCACAAGTCAGGAATTTCTTTCTTGTTTGTCCTCTCTGACATTGACATTCACCATTCAATCTCTGTCTCAAATCCTCCAGTGACAGACAACACCCTTTTTCTTGAGAGAACTCCAAATGTCTGAAAGGCGTTCTGTGCATTGAGCCCCAAACTGCCTTTTCATAATATCATATGGAGTTCCAGTAACAGACACTGGCAGTGGATCATGGTGGTTAATTACACAGGACTTGAAGTTAGTCAACAATGTTCCAATCCTGATCCGCCACTGCCTGGCTTTGAATGCTCTTGAACGAGTTTGAAACTGGTTTTTAAGGCCTCAATTTCCTCATTGTTAAAATATGGTTAAAGGTAGAAATACTTTGCAAAGTGACTGTGAGAACTTTCAAAATATTTAGAAAGAAACATAAATAACCTGACATGTATGCCTATAATGCCACACCTATTATTCCAATGCTGTTAATCCTTTCCTTCCCATGAAATACACTCAGATATTTGATGACACAAAGAATATTCTCCCTGAATCATTCCCAGGCTAAGAATCTGAAATATCCTGACACTTCCCAAATGATCCTTCCATTAAGTTATCTAACCAAATATCATTTTCTAGACATCCTTTGATTTGTCAGGCTCACTTTAAAATTTCTCATTCAATGTTTCCTTCATTATTCCAGAAATATTCTGGAAAGCATGAATCAGGCACCCTGAGACAAATCTTCTAGACTTTGAACATTCACTAATGCTAGATTCTGTTGCTTATTTATCAGCCTGGCATCCGATTATATCATGTGAGGTATGTGTTCTCTCTGAAGCCACCTTCCTTTCCCCATATTCCTAGCAGAAAATTAAACCCGAAGACTTACCAGGGATCATCAGTGGAAATATAAGGTGCAGTCATAGAGTGAGAATATTTTTGATGTTTCAGACAAAGAACAGTGAGAATTTTGTACTATAGGATGACTCTGTGTGATTGGGTAACACTAATCCCTGGTGGACATAGATTTCAGCTGGGACAAGGGTGAAAAAAGAGGTAGAACTAGAAAAATCATCGTCTAATATAAGCTATGTGTCTTAAAAGAAATGGCCATAATCGGGTTTCCCTGGACTGGGAATGAAAATGATCCTTTTTAAAAAAAATTTCTAAGGGAATATAGTGTCCCAAGATCATAAAAAATAGGTCAATGACATTTATTTTAAAAAATAGGTCAAATGTGGGAGGGGAGAGTATCTTGAGATATTCAAATAACTCAGTATAGACTAATGCTGAAAGAGAAATAAGAACATTTATCACATCTAATCCCAATAAAAGAAACACTGATTTCCAATTTAGGCTGATGAAAGGGACTAACTTCGGAGAGTCAGGGCTTCACTCACCCGTGATCTACTGAGTTTAGTCCACATGAACTTTGGTGACACATCTTTTCTGTATCCAAACCATCTCTCACTAAACTGCTCTAGTCATATTCAAGTTTTTGACATGATGGTAGTATTTTCCAATATTTTAGTGGCTGTCACAATGTCTAAATCAACCCTCAGCTGGAAACTGGCAATGTTTCCTACATTTACTTGTCAGAAGAAGGATTTCGTGCCTTAAGAAAAAACAATTTAAAGCTGAAGAAAAGGAAGAGGGTAAACTCCTATTTTATGTAGAGTAGAAGAAAACAGCTCACAAGACTGGATTACTTGCACCTCCCTGAGTGATATCATGATTTTATGGGGGCTCCAACCGCTTTTTACTCTGTCTGTGAGCCTAGCCCTATACAGTAACCATGTTATTTTCACTTTTAAGGAACCTTTGACTTCATCCGGTTATTTAGGACCCGCAAAATTATATGCTGCCTAAAAATGTTAAGGGAGGATGGCAGTGATGTGTTGTAGCCAGGTCAAATTGGCTGAGTAAACTTGATTGTGTGCATCTCTTCCTAACTCTCTGATCAGTGATTTCCCATTGATATCTTGAAATCATCCATAGTAGGAGTAATTATACCATGAAAATCAGCAAACAATGCAAATCGGAGTGTTCACACCATAGGTAATAACATATGGACACAGAATGAAAGGAAATATTTCCATGGAAAATAGGATTAATACTTTCCAGATCAAAATGTGGGTAGCTGAGGTGAGATTAGCACTTCTGAAATCAGAAATCGGTGACACTTTATATACAGTGTAACTAACCCACAAAGACCTATTGAAATTCTGAAAATACTTTGGGGAACGAACAAAAATATTGGAACCTCAAGGAATCATAATGTTGCAGAATGTTAGAGATAAGAATACTGCTAGTTACTACTTAAAGTCTTTTAGAACAATGGGAATAAGAGATTTTAAAATTATTTGAGTCATTATTTTCATGGCAAATATAGACACATATAGTAAGAAAATTTTCAGCTTCTAATATTCAATGAAAATGATTGTTTTCATAAATATTTTAATAACAATACAGACTTCTAGAAAATAGAATAGGAAACATATTTGAGAATCATTGAAGAAATAGTGGAATTAGTGTTTGAGTTATGTGTAGTGTGTGTAATTGAGGCCAATTTAAAAACAAATGACCAACAATGTGAAAACTGTCTTTCATTTCTGGATTTGTGAAGTATATAGTGGTGCCCTTTTTGAACTGGGAATATATTGAAGAAAAGCGATTTTTTAAAATGTTTTAAATTGATATAATTTTATTCCTACAGAATTTTGCAAGAATATTGCAAAAACTTTCTTTATAATATTTGCCCAGATTCAAATGGCTTATATTTTGACTTATTTTGCTTCATCATCTATAGATAGATAGATAGATAGATAGATAGATAGATAGATAGATAGATAGATAGATAGTTGGAGACATGGTACCACTTTCTAACTAATTATTTCACAAGAGAAAGGGCATTTCATTTCATAACAACAGAACTGTAGGAAATTAGCATTGAAAAAACTATAAGCTAATCGACAGCCTACATCCAAAATTATATGTATCTCCTACTAATACTTTTATAGCTACATTTTTCCTGTCCAGAATACAATCCAAGGTCATGCAGTGCATTTCATTTTCATGTGTCTTTGAACTCCTTTCATCTGCAATATTCCTCAGCCTTTCTCTTTCTTTCTTGATTTTTGACTTTTTTTTAAGAAGGGAGGCAATTTTTTTTTCTATCTGGTTGCATCATTGTCTTTTTTTTGCTACATCCCTTTGCTGCGTGGGTGCCTCAGCTTCTCTGGATGACACAGGTACCTGCACCTGGCCTCTCTGCACAGGTCTGGAATGACATTTTTTCATTTTTTACCAGAAGGTTCCAGGGACCAAACCCAAGTCCTCCATATGGTAAACAGGAGCTCAATTACTTGAGTCACAGCCGCTTCCCAAGCAATTTATTTATTTATTTTGTATTATATATTTAATAATTGAAAACAAACAATTAAAAACTAAAAAACACAGTTGAATAAAAACAAACATTTCTCAATTAAATGTACTGGATACCTATAATTTTTTTTTAATCATACAATATGTTACACAATATATTTGGTTCATAATAATGATAGTATTTGTGTTTGTGTCTGACTTGCTTCGCTCAACATAATGTCCTCCAGCTTCATCCATGTTGTCATACACTTTATGACATCATTTCTTCTTATAGCTGCATAATATTCCATTATGTGAATAAACCATAGTTTGTTTATCCATTCATCTGTTAATGCACACCTAGGTCATTTCTGACTTTTAGCAACCCTATGTATTGTTTCTATGAACATCAGTGTGCTGTTGACTCTATGTATCACTGCTTTCAGTTCTTCTGGGTATCCACCCAGTAGTGGTATTGCAGGGCCATGTGGCAACTGTATGTTCAACTTCTTTAGGAACTGCCAAACAGACCTCCACAGTGGCTGTACCATTCCGAATTCCCACTAACAGTGAGTAAGTGTTGCTGTCTCACCACATCCTCTCCAACACTTCTAGTTCTTTGTCTTTTTAAAAGTGGCCATTCTGATAGGTGTGAAATGATATCTCGTTGTAGTTTAGATTTTCATTTCCCTAATCATTAGTGATGTTGAGCACTTCTTCATGTGTTTTTTTGCCACTTGTGTTTCTTCTTTGGACAAATGTCTATTCAAATCTTTGGCCCATTTTTTAATTGGGTTGTTTATCCTTTTATTGTTAAGTTATAACATCTCTTTATATATCCTGGATATTAAACCCTTATCAGATATATGATTTCCAAATATTTTTCCCATTGGGACAACTGCCCTTTCACCCTTTTAATGAAGTCTTGTGAGGTGCAAAAGTGCTTAATTTTGAGGAGGTCCCATTTACCTATTTTCTCTTTCATTACATGACTTTGTGTATAAGAGCCAAGAAACCACCACCTTCTACAAGTATTAAAGATGTTTCCCTACATTTTCTTCTGGTAGTTTTATGGTCCTGGCTTTTATATTTAGGTCTTTGATCCATTTTTAGTTGATTCTTCTATAGGGAGTGAGTTAGGGATCCTCTTTCATTCTTTTGGTTATAGATATCTAGTTGAACCAGCACCATTTGTTGATGAGACTGTTTTGTCCCATTAACATGGGCTGGTTTGTCAAAAACCAGTTGACTGTATAGATGAGGGTTTACTTCTGGGTTCTCAATTCTGTTCCATTGACCGATATGTCTATCTTTATGCCAGTACCATGCTGTTTTGATCTCTGTAGCTTTGTAATATGTTTCAACGTCAGTCAGTGAAATTCCTTCTACTTCACTCTTCTTTTTTAGAATGTTCTTGGCTATTTGGGTGCACTTTCCCTTCCAAATGAATTTGGTAATTGCCTTTTCTAGTTCTGTAAAATAAGATGTTGTGATTTTGATTGGTATTGCATTAATCTACAAATCAGTTTGGGTAAGATTGACATCTTCATGATCTTTATTCTTCTAATCCAAGAACATGGGATATATTTCCATTTGCTTAGGTCTTTTAAAATTTCTTCTAGCATTGTTTTGTAGTTTTCAGCATATAGATCCTGTACTTCTTTGGTTAAATTAATTCCTAGGTATTTGAATCTTTTTGTTGCTATTGAAAATGGATTTTTCCCCCTGATTTCCAACTCAGATTGTTTAGTAGTAGTGTGGAAAAACATTACTGATTTTTACATGTTGATCTTATATCCTGCCACTTTGCTGAACTCATTTATTAGCTCAAGTAGCTTTGTCATGGATACTTCAGGATTTTCTAAATACAAGATCATGTCATCGGCAAACAGTGAAAGTTTTACTTTCTCTTTTCTCATCTGGATGCCTTTATTTTTTTTTTTTTCTTGTTTAATTACCCTAGCTAGAACTTCTAGTAAAATATTAAATAACAATGGTGACAGTGGGCATCCTTGTCTTGGTCTCAATCTTAGAGGGAAAGTTTCAAACTCCCCCATTGAGTACAATGTTGGATGTGGGCTTTTCATATTTGCCTTTCTTCATATTGAGGAATTTTCCATCTATTCCCATCTTTAGAAGTGTTTTTAACAAAAAAGATCCTGGATTTTGTCAAATTCCTTTTCTGCCATCAATAGAGATGATCATGTGTTTGTTTGTTTGTTTTCCCTTCAGTATGTTAATGTGGTATATTACATTGATTGATTTTCTTATGTTGAATCAGCCTTGCATACCAGGAATAAATCCACATGGTCATGATGAATAAGTCTTTTGATATGCTATTGTATTCAATTTGCAAGTATTTTGTTGAGAATTTTTGCATATATGTTCATTAGAGAGATAGGTCTGTAATTTTTTTTCTTGTAGTATCTATCTGGCCTTTGGTATTAGGGTGATGTTGGCTTTGTAAAATATGTTGTGTAATTTTCCCTTCTCTTCAATTCTTTGGAAGAGTTTAAACAGGATTGGTATTAATTCTTTTCAAAATGCTTGGTAGAATTCATCTGATCTGAGATTTTCTTTGCTGTGAGAATTTCGGTGATGGATTCAATCTCCTTAAATGTGATTGGTTTGTTAAATTCTTGTATTTCTTGTAGCATCAGTGTAGGTTGTGCATTTCTAGGAATTTGTCCGTTTTGTCTAGATTATCTAGTTTGTAGGATATGATTTCTCATAATATCTTTTTATTATTCTTTTTATTTCTGTGGGGTCAATTACAATTTCACCTCTTTCATTTCTGATTGTATTTATTTGCATATTCTCTCTTTTTTTCTTTACTAGTCTAGCTAGGGGTTTGTCAATTTTACTGATCTTCTCAAAGAACCAGCTTTTGGTTTTGTTGATTTTCTCTATTGCTTTTTTGTTCTCAATTTCATTTATTTCTACTCTAATCTTTATTATTTCTTTCCTTCTGCTTGCTTTGGGATTGGTTTGCTCTTCTTTTCTAGTTTCTCTGGTTGTTCAGTTAAATCTTGTGTTTAGCTATTTTTTCTTTTATGATAGAGGCATTTGGGGCTAAAAATTTCCCTCTTAAGACTGCCTTCACTGTATCCCATCCGTTTTTTTTTTTTTAAGATTTATTTATTTATTTATTTACACTCCCCCCCCCCCCCCCCCGCCCCTTGTGGCTTGTTTTTTGCTATCTGTTCTCTCTGTCCATTCACTACACATTTTTTTCTGTGTCTGCTTGTCTCTCTTTTGTTGCAGCATCTTGCCATGTCAGCTCTCCATGGTGCACAAGGAGTCCCCGGGATGTGGACCCAGGGCCTACCATATGGTAGATGGGAGCTCAACTGATTGAGCCACAGCTGCTTCCCTCCCATAACACATGATACATGGTGTTCTCATTTTCATTAGTCTCAATATATTTACTGATTTCTTCTTTGACCTACTGATTATTTAGGAGTGTGTTGTTCAGCTTCCACACATTTGTGAATTTACTTTTTTCCTGTCTATTATTGATTTCCACTTTCATTCCATTATGATCTGAGAAGGTACTTTGTATAATTTCAATCTTTTTATATGTCTTGAGAGCTGCACTGTGCCCTAACATGTGGTCTATCCTGGAAAAAGAACCATGGGCACTTGAGAAAAATGCATAACTCACTGAGTTTTGATGCATTGTTTTGTATATGTCTGTTATGTCTAACTCTTTTATCATATTGTTCAAGTTTTCTGTTTCCTTGTTCCTCTTCTGTCTAGTTGTTCTATCTAATGATGTGAGTGGGGGTATTGAAGTCTCCAACAATTATTGCAGAGATGTCTATTTCTCCCTTCAGTTTTCCTAGAGTTTGTCTCATTTATATTGGGGTACCCTGGTTGGGTGCACAGATATTTATGACTACTAAATCTTCATGGTGGATCGCCCCTTTAATTAATATATAATGACTTTCTGTATCTCTTATAATACTTTTGCAGTTAAATACTGTTTTGTCTAATATAAGTATAGCTATTCCTGCTCTTTTCTGGTTACTTTTTGCTGGAATACTTTGTTCCAACCTTTCACTTTCAGCTGGTTTGTATCCCTGGGTCTAAGGTGAGTTTCTTATAAGCAGCATATGGGTGGCTCATGTTTTTATTTATCCATTCTGTAAGGCTCAGGCTGTATCTTTTGATATTAATGGAAATGCACTATTTACTTCCTCCATTTTATTCTTTGGTTTTCATATGTTGTATCTTATTTTTGTCCATCTTTTTTACTCTTTTGGTTATCCTTTATACTATTCTTTTTTCTATACTCTCCTCCACACCTTTCTTTCCTGTCTTTTTCTTCAGGTTTTAAGGCTTCATTTAATATTTCCTGCAAAGATAGATACTTGTTTGCAAAATCTCTGAGTTTCTGTTCGTGAATATTTTATATCCGCCTTCATATTTAAAGGATGAAGAATTCTCAGCTGGCTGTTTTTCACTTTCAGTATCCTAATTATATCATGCCATTGTCTTCTTGACTCCATGCTTCCCTGAAGAGAAATATGCACTAAGTCTTACTGGATGTCCCTTGCACATGATGGTTTGCTTTTCCCTTGCTGCTCTGATGATTTTCTTTTTATCTTTGACTTTTGACATTCTGTGTGGTATGCGTCTTGGAGTAGGTCTATTTGAATTTATTCTGATTGGTGTGTTTTTTGGACATGTATGTTCATTTCTTTCATGAGAGAGAGAAAATTTTCAGCTATGATTTCCTCAAATACTCTTTCTGCCCTTTCCCTCTTCTCTTCTCCTTCTGGAACTTCCATGCATGTATGTTCTGTTTTGTGTTTTCATTCAACTCTCTGAGCCCCTGTTCAATTTTTTCCATTCTTTGCTCTCTCTTTTTTTTTTTTCTTCTGCCTTCAATTTTAGCTGTTCTGTATTTGGTATCACTTATTCTTTCTTCTGTCATTTTGAGTTTGCTGTTGTATGCCTTAAATGTGTTTTTGATCTCCCCTATTGACTCTTTCATTCCCATAGGTTCTGTTACTTTTCTGTCCAGGATTTCAAACTCTTCTTTGCACTTGCCCAATGTCTTCTTGATGTCATTTATCTCTTTGACTGTATTATCTTTCAACTCATTAATTTGATTTTGGAAAATTATGCACATCTCACTGATTAGTTCTCTCAAATTCTGCCTCTCTTCTGGGGCTTTGATATATTCTTTTTGGGGGGGGGCATGTCTACTATTTTCTTAGTATAGTTTGTAATTTTTTGCTGATATCTAGTCATCTGATTAGGATGTAGTTTACCTAGATGCTCAATTTTCTTTCCCTTTCGTAGGGATTTAGTGGCAGGAGGCTGTGTGTTACCACTGCTCTTTGATTCTTGGCTCAACCTGGTTTCTCCTGCTGGTTGCTCAAAACCAGGCACTGGACTCAGTAATTGGTTGTAGAGTCGCTTCCTATAGCCTTGGAAGGAGAAGCTATAGAGGCCAGAAAAAGCCTCTCCTACTTATTTTTAATTTTCTTGCCTACATTTCCTTGATCTGCCAGCATATGCCACTCTCTGGCAGCTCTCAGTTCAATGTCTGGTAGGAGTGTATTTGTTGCAACACAGACCCAATCAATGTGACAGAGCTTACTGTTTGGAGGTTTTGAGCCTCGTAATTCAAACTTTCTCTGAGACAATTCTCCAGCTTTTTCTGGCAGCCCCCCCCCCCCCTTTTCCTGGGTCAGAAATATTCTCACTCCCCTCTGAGTCCTCAACAATCAGCCTCAGGTAGAAGAGGAGGAGATTGGGAGGGTCATGCATCTTTAGCCCCTTGCTGGCTCAAAGGCAAACTATGGCACAGCCCCACCCAGCCCTGAAGGGCTCCTGGGACACAGCAGTCCAAATTTGTAGGTCAGAAGCTGAGTCAGCCTTAAGCTGTTTCCCTCTCTCTCCTGTTTCCTGGGGTAGTAGGTCCCTGGAGCCCCCTTTGTCTGTAGTTGCAGGCCCAGAGGCCAGAGAATTCTAAAGTGTCTTTAGTGTGGGGGATGGTGCTCACAGCAGCAGCTACTTGTTTCAACTCACAGTTCTGTAGTAGTGATTCCTTCCTTTTTCCCTCCTGGGTGCTGTCCAGCCTTTGCCTTGTATATTAAACCCCAGAAGATCTTTTTCTAGGCTGTTTCAGTCCATCCTTTAGCTATTTTTCTGGAGGAGAAGAGAGTCCCATGTCTTTCTAGTCTGCCATCTTTCTGGAAGTCTTTCTACTTTTCTTTTTGCTCCTTCCTCTTAGCTTGAGACAGCTCAGGTACTTTGTGCCTTTCACCCTCACTGCCTTTTCCCACTTCCCAAGTATCCTAGCAGTGCACACCTCCAGGATCACCACAGGTGGTGTCCCTCACACCTACCCTACCCAGAGTCACAGTTCCTGGTTCATGTCTCACTTACACAGCCTCTCCTGATCAGGTTCCCAAACTAATTCTCAGCAATTTATTTTTAAAATGTCCATCATTTGGGTTTCTTAATGTTTCCTCATGATTAGATTCAAGCTACATGTTGTGCTTTATTTTTTCAATTTATTTTCTTTTGGATAATAACTTATCTTTCTCTCTTCACTCTATCAGGAATGCTATGGAACCATTTTGTTCCAAAATTAATATTAGTTTTGATCACTTAGGTAAAGGAATGTTACTCAGCGTCTTCATTGTAAATTTACTTTTTCCTTTTGTAACTCATGAGCAATCTACAGGGAGTTACTTTGAGACTACATAAATAAACAGCTCTTCCTGAACCATTAACCCATTAGTTTTATCCAGCTACTGAGGCATTTATAAATCCATTGATGTGGGCTATGGGTGTCTCTTTCTAAATAACCTAAGTTGTCTATGTTCTGACTTGTGGGTATGGCACAGTAAGAGACTGCAGTCCTGTCCTTGGTGACCATGGCAATGACTCCAGTCCCCAGAAACAGTTTAGCAATGCAAACTCTATACACTTTAAATATTCAGAGAAAATGCAAACCAAATGTGTTAAAGCTTATCTAGAATGTACGAAGTCCATGCTAAAAGCTTACCTGGGATGTGGAAGATGTATGCTAAATCAAGCCTATTGAGCACTGGAACAAAGAAAACTTTTAACCCTTCCTCTCTGTATAAAAGGAATTCAAAATTCTTGTTTGGGGCTTGGGTTTGAACTAGAAAGCTCCTGAGTCTTGCCGGCAGTCAATAAATCATTTTTCCCTTCTCAAAATCATTCCTGAGTCCTGGCCTTTCTATATGCAAATAATTGAACCTCTCATCTTCTACAACATTTTGGGGGGCTCTCCTGGGATTGCAAACAAAGGCCAGAGATGGTAGCATTTTGCTGCCCCTTCCAAATCCCTGAGAAAGCTGGGAGGACTTGGGTGAACCCCAATCATCAGGGTGCCACTGGATTAAATTTAATCCAGAAAAGATGTACCCTCCTCTGGAGTCTTCCCAATGACAATCGAGGGCAATGGAAGGTCTGAATAGAAGGATTCTGAGAATGAAAAGGAACTCCAGATGTGGAGGAAGGTAAAACTCCCTAGGGAGGAGCATTTGTCAGGAAAACCCTAGATTTAATTGCTAGGGTGGAGGGCTGATCACCTCCCAAGAGAGAGAATCCTAGCAGCCCCCCAAAATTTGGGGGGAAGCCATTCTCTCTAGGTCTGGATAAAGGAAAAATCCTGGTGTTTTGGGTTTATCTAACTGCATGTTAGAACCTGGTAACTGGTCTTATCTCTACTGAAGGAGTGGAGGCTTGATTGTAATAGGAAGGGATAGCTATAGGTTCGAGCCCTAACATCCTGGAAATTGATCTGGATTAAAAAACAAAAAAGGAAACCTTGCTTACAGGAAACTGGATCAGCCTTTTTGGTGGAGCTTGGTCTGGGTTTAAAGTTAAACAGTGAAAAAGTTCTAGGTGGAATCTTTTGTTATGGTGCTGAATTGCGAATGAATTCGCTTTATACCAGATGTTAACGTTAAGTGTTCTCTCTTTCTAAGGTTTGTGATGGCTGCAGGGGCAGCCATGTTGAAAAAAATATATATAAAACTTGTAGATGAGATTAGTGACCTTTGTACTTCTGTCTGTATTGGCTCAATGCTGGTGTTGGAGTTGTGTGGTTATGTAAAGTGGTGGAATTTGGTTGAGCTGGAACCCTCCATTGCCATTAGCAAGGGGGTGAATTGGTTATGGGGCAAAACTATGGAGTCTGGATATTTGCACATGCTCTGCTGTCTCATCTCTGGTCCGCCCCTTTGCTGGGGCTTGGAGGCTGTCTGTGTCCATGCCATGCACCCAGGTTTGTTGGAGCTGGTCCCAGTCAGGGTGGCTGGGTCCCTGGGAGTGGTGAACTCAAGTAGGTTCTGTCCACCCATTTTGATGGAAAGCTGGAAAAGGGGGAATGGCTTACCACTTTCCAATGTGTCCACCTCTTCTACTCATAAGCTGCATTCTTATTTGATTGCTACGCACCTAAATGCCTGGGAGGGGGAAGGTGAAGGGGATGAAAAGCAGGCTCAAAATAAATGTAGTAAAGTTCCCTCCCTAGGGTGTTAAAGGCCAAAATATATTTGCATTCTGCCCAGGTTCTTCTACTTTTCTGAATCTTTCTGAGACTGTATAAATGCTTTGAAATGTTTTAGAACTGTAAACTTGTCTGAAGAAAGGAGGCTATCACTTGAAACAATAGACATCTAATCCCTTGGTAGCCTTTTTAATGGTCTGGCTGGGAACTTCAGTGTTGTGAATCCACAGAGGACCAAAACAAAGCGGGGTGGGAATGAAACTCCACTTTAAAATCTGTGTTTGGCTGTTGTCAGTTGCTGGTGCCTAAGAATTCATGGTAAAAAGGTAGTTTAAAAATGAATCTTTAAATGCCAATACTCTCTTGCTGGTGAATTAAGTGCACAGATGAGAATTTGTTCCGTTACTAGGAGAAGGCAGAAATTCACAGGATTGTTACTAAAAAAATTCTTGTAGCTTAATTAATAAAAGTATCCAATTCACCTTAAGGCTAAAACTTAATGAAAACTGTAACTAAGAGTTAAGATAATTTATAAATGCATTTATATTATAAAACAGTGGAAGGATAATAACTGAAATTATAACTGAGTGAATTTAGCCTGAAAATATTATTTTAAGTGTAAATTCTAAACTAACCTTATCTTGGTTTTTGGTTACTTCAAGTCTAGCCTCACCCTTTGCCTTTTCTATGGTTATTTCATAACAACTTCTGCCCCTACAGTCCAGGGAAAAGCTAGGACATCCCTGTCTCCTTTCTATCGGTATTAATAACCCTGATTTCTCTCATGATTCCAGGTGTGAGCTAAACCACTGCCTGGTGAAATTCTTAGCCCTGGGGTTGAACAACCCCTGGAGTTTTATTATCTCCAAGGACTGGGAAAAAAAGAAGTCTCCTGCCTTGACTGGCAGTGTTCCTAAGAGTGGTAATTCATGAGAGAAACCAGTCTCCCTGAGGCTTCAATAGCCTAGGCAAATATACATAGAATTAGTCTTGTTGCTCATCCAAAATTCTGCTAAATTCAAGGTAAAATATAAAGTTCTGAAACAAAAGAGGATTGTGTTAAAACATTGGAAACATTTTGGTTACAAGCCATTAGTTAAGAACCAAAACTCAATTCTTGTGTAAAACTGAGTGGTCAAAGTGCAAATTAAGAAAATCTTTCAGGAGTCTTTGAAATGTTTTGCAGTCACACTCATTTTGTAAAAATGAAAGTTTTAAGTAACTAAGTTATGCTTCTGTGTCAAACTATTCATGCCTGCCTATTTGCTCAAATTGTTGGGGTTAAATAGGCAGTTATAAAAGTAATATATATTTCTGGGACCCAAATTAAGCTAAATTGTATATAAAATAATGTAAATTATAAATAACACCAATGAGTTGTGTCTAACTTTGTTTGTGTCTGCCTATTTGCTCAGTGTATATCTTTAAACATCAGGATGATAATACCAAATTAACAAATGAAAATTCTTCAAAGAGCTCTATTCAAATTGTTAAATATTAAATATGCAGTTATATATGTGAATAATTTTTCCTGGAGCCCAAATTAGACTAAGCAGGATGGAACAGTCATATAGAAATCTGATTATAGGAACTATTGGGAAAAGGCCTTCTCTTTGCCAGAGCTTTGAGGGTGGAAATAGGTGTTGCAGGATTCCATCTACTAGGCTGGGGAATTAAGAATCAGTTTGCCCTGTAATTTCCCAGTTTAAATCTTTTAACAGCTTTAAAAAGGGTGGTTAGTGGTTCTGTTGCCAAATTTCAGTAAGTAAAGAAAAAGAGAACATTCCTTGCATGAAGTATAATGGTTTCAATTTTATTTAGCTTGGGTGTAATCTCCCTTAGTTTATAAATTACCCATTAAATAAATTAACATTTTATATACAAAATCTTTAGAGTAATGAAAATTGTAATTTCATGTTAATGAAATTAAGCGAAAGAAAATTTGTAAATATGGTCTTTAAGATAAATAATGTAAACTTCTTTGGTTAGTAATTGTAATTTAATAAGTTTATTTAAATGTAAAGTAACTAGTCTATGTGGTTGTAGTCAATTGTAAAAACATCTTCCAAACTGAAAACGTTTAAATGGTTCTCGTTCTAGAAGCAATTATTAACTAAAAACCTGGATTGATATTGGTAGCAAAGAATAACTTCGTGATAATAAAACCTGTCTGAAGGCAACTGCAAGGTGCATATTTAAGTAAATGGTAATAAAAAGTTATCATGATTCTATTGGGAATCTTCTGTTTTCATTTAACAATGAAAACTAGTTTCCCCCCCTCTATTACTAAAGTAAAATACCTACTATTATCTTCATGGTAAAATTGTATAAGTAAACAGTGTCATTTGATATATGATGTGTTGCATTAAATTGTTTAAAATATATACAAACAAGGAATAAACTTTTACATTGTCAAACTCTTTTCTGCATTCAAACCAGGCCTTGAATACTTTCAACTTGCATCTCCATGTCAGTTATTGGCTATGCTGGTCACTGACCCCTCAAATAGAAATATTTGCTGGATCAGCCTCTGGTTATGCTTCTGAAGTCAACAGAAACTATGTTGCAGTTTCAAGCTCCTGCAGCAGTCAGTGATGACTCGGTACAGCCAAGTGTACAATGGATATCACCGCCAGACCCACACTGTTCCATCGTGCCAGAGAGCACTATGCACCAGGCTGGTAAACTATGGGAAACTCTCTCTAGGATCAACAATGCTGCGACTTGCTCACTGTGTAAAGAACATGCTAAGTGCAGCCATGATTACCAGGATACTGTAAGTAAAACTTAAACACAATTGGCATAATGGCCTGCTCCCATGGAGAGATAACATGTAAAGTATTACAAACCTGAAACTTAAAACTATTCATTGCAACTCAGAATCCTTATGCATTAAGTAATACATTAATTAATATTAAGTGCTATACTTTTATATACTAAATATATGCCTAATAATTATAACATTATCTTTTCTATTCTGGATCAGGTACAAAAGTATATTAGACATGTTAAATTCCTGGTAACTTCATTTTCTAAATAGTTAATAAACATGTCTATAAAATAAGGTGGTGGTCTTAGCCAGGCTCAGCCAACTTACCATTCTACTGTACTCTACTGTATAGCAAAAATGAGGCTTGCTTGCTAATAATGGGTCACCTATCGCACAGTCAAAATTACCAGAAATTGTACAATTAAAACCAAAATGTAAAAAAACTTTTTCTGTAGTTCTCATCACTCCTACAGTTAAAAACTAAGAAATTTCCAACTTGTTCCACTAATCCTGAATGAAACCAATGCCCAAAAGGTGCCAGTCCACCAGGAGCATCTGACAGAGCACCTGAGTGCCAATCATTAAACAGCCTGAAATGTGTCTTCAAAACAAAGCTAAGTATCTGTTGCAATTTCTCTCTAAAAATAAATAACTTAAATATATATATATATTGTTTCCACCAACTTTTAAGGAGGAGTATCATCTTTATAAGCACCTAACCTAGTCTTCTTCTGTAATACAATGCCGTCTTTTAAAAATGGGTATTCAAAAATTTTAATTAAGTTTGTTTCTTTCATAATGAACATCTTATGACCATAGGAAAACTTTACTCAGCTTCACACAGAATGCCAGATCCATCTTCCTCCAGTTAAAATAAAATAAGAGTTTACACCTTGTTAGGCAATGACTACAGTCCATGGCCAGCAAGAAGCAGTTACAGAAAAGAGATCATCTCCCTTCACGACCCCTTTAAAATTAAAGGTGTAAGCACTTTAAGGGTAAAACAAAATTAATAGATGGATCTGGAGCCTGACCGGAAATCCACGTGAGTGCCAGTGGCCCCAGGATGACTGCATGGGGGTCCCACCCCAAGTTCTGCTGTCCAAAATGTAAACTTCTAAACTTCTAAAAACTGTATCCTGGATGTTACACTGAAAATTGATAAGTAAAGTAATCAATCAAAACAACAAACGGCCACCCACCTCATAGCTCCAACAATAATTATGCCAAAGCTTAGCAAGTTAAGCTTGGGCATGAGGGGGTAAAATGATGTGGGCTATGGGTGGGAGACTGGTATCTCTTCATAGATAACCTAAGCTGTCTGTGTCCTGACTCCTGGGTGTGGGAAGGTACGTGGTTCCAATCCTGCCCTTGGTGACCATGGCAACAACTCCAGTCCCGGGAAACAGTTTAGCAATGCAAACTCTATAAACTTTAAATATTCAGGGAAAATGCAAACCAAATATGATAAATGCTTATCTAGAATGTATAAATTCCATGCTAAAAGCTTACCTAGGATGTGAAAGATATATACTAATTCAAGCCTATTGAGCACTGGAACAAAAGAACCATTTGACCCTTCCTCTCTGTATAAAAGGAACTCAAAATTCTTGTTTGGGGCTTGGGTTTGAACTAGAAAGGTCCCGAGTTTGGCCAGCAGTCAATAAATCATTTTTTCTTTCTCAAAATCATTCCTGAGTCTGGACCTTTCTATACGGAAATATTTGAACCTCTCGTATTCTACAACACCATCATTCCTTCTATATTATTTAATTGAAATATACTATAAGCAAGAGCCTTCCCTTCAATCCTTTATTTGCTTACTGCTTTTTTTTAAGATTTATTTTTATTTATTTCTCTCCCCCTTCCCCCTCCCCAGTTGTCTCTTCTGTGTTCATTTGCTGTGTTCATTGTCCGATTCTGTTGTCATTGGCATGGGAATGTGTGTTTCTTTTTGCTGCATCATCTTGCTGCATCAACTCTCTGTGTGTGCAGTGCCATTCCTGGGCAGGCTGCACTTTCTTTCACACTGGGAGGCTCTCCTTACAGGGTGCACTCCTTGCAGGTGGGGCTCCCCTATGCAGGGGGCACCCCTGCGTGGCACGGCACTCCTTGTGCGCATCAGCAATGCATGTGGGCTAGCTCCGTATGTGTCAATGAGGCCCAGAGTTTGAACCACAGACCTCCCATGTGGTAGACAGATGCCCTATCCACTGGGCCAAGTCCGCTTCCCCTGCTTACTTTTTTAATATCTGTATGGACTCATGGACTCTGATATTATTCAATGGTTTATAATCCTTTATAATCATTATTGATGTTCAAAGTTCCTTGCCTTGGCTAGTCGATGCCACTTCAAAGGAGATCATGAGTATTCTTTCCATGACCCAATCATACCTTGAGCACTTTCTTATATTCTGGTATAGCATTATATTTTCAAATTATTTTATACTTTCTCAACCAAGTCCTGGCCTCTGTCATTACTTTTGGTCCTGCTCTTTGAACCAAGCTGGGAAATATATGCACACTTACACACACATATTCATAAGCAATTATACTATGTTTCTATGTACATATGTATGGTATGTATCAATCTCTATTGAAACAATAATTCCTTTCGATAATTCCAATTACAATCTAAATGCTCACAATGCTTTCTAATCTCAAGCCTTTCCATATAAGTAATTGCCTTCTCCAACAGTGTGAAAACTGTCTCACATTATCTCCAGTGTTGGTCTGAAAGAATTCATATTTTTGCCTTTTTGTTCCTTTGAGGCCATGATGAGCCCACTGATGATTCATTTTGGCTCTTCTGATGCCACGACTTACTGAAATATCTATTGCTCTGAGCAAAAATAAAATTAGTTATTTCAGTTTAACATTTTTCTTGTCTCAATCTTGTTTATGTCTGCCTATTAACTAACATGTTCTTTGATCCCTTTTGTCTTTGTATTTTCATACCTTGCTTCTATACTTCATATTTAAATGGGTTTTATTTTAAAACAAAGCATATTATGACTCAAATTTATTTCTGCTTTATTTGATGTTAGTCTTTCTATATACTGTTTTCAAAATTATTCTCTAAGTCTGTCTCTTGAATGATATGGTGATATGATCACTTCCATTTTTGTGGTAGAATATTTTCTGAGATATATCTATCTCTGACTATGCATCTTTCTAAAATTAGAGATCCAAATGTCTCTCACAATTTACATGGAGATTTGATCATTTTATAGCTTACTAATCTTGAAAGTTTGTTGAAGGTAATTTAAACATAATCTCATATTATGCAGAATCCTGGAAGAGGTTAAAGGTGTGTGGGCAATGGAAGAGCAAGGCATAAAGGAAGATCTGAAGTCCCTGTTTGAGAGGCTGGTTTCTCATATTCTAGGTCTGTGTTTGTCTCATACATTATTTCAGGGATATCCAATGATTATTTTATGTCTTCATCTCTGCTTACCTTAAGAATGGAATAAACATCCTAAAATGAAAGTGCTTTATGCATGAAGATGCATATTACTTTAGAACCTCCATATTTGTGGATATGGAATTCCATTAATTAGTAGTAAGAAATGTATTAATTTGCTCATCATTCAATATCAGTTTTACTGAGATTCTCAATTGTAGCTGTTGTCCTCTATACTGATGGTACAAAGGTAAACAAGAAGACATTCCAGTAATAAGGATGTTTACAGTAGTTAATCTCTAAATGTAATGGAATATATTTGTCTTTGTGTTCAATTCTACTCACTGAACTTCAAATTTTTTGAGTGCTTAAGGAAGGATTTTTTTCCTGGTTCAGTTTCCCTACATATTGTATTTGTGATTGACTTTTCTCTTTCAGTATGTTTTTGCACTAATTTTATGCAAATTCCCCCAATGTTTATAGTCTGTGAGTTCCATCATATAGTTGTTGAATGGCTGATATTGTTTTTTATTACATATATTATTTTTATGTCAATCAGTATTTTACGCAAAACAGATAAAACACGAGATAAATTATTCCAAATGCGTTACAATATAGATTCAAACATAGGGGGACATAGAATTACAGCTATGGTTTAACAGCTGATAATATAGATGTATGAAAAGGTCCTTTGATGTTATCTAGAATTATTCACTGTTTCCCAAAATTTTCTTTTCTATGTAGGTTTAATTGATGATTTAGAGGAGTCTTTAGTTTGAAAGGGACTGGCTATTAACAGAGATATAGGTTTAACAATTTGAAATCTCAATATAAGAGAGTTTAACTCTGATTCTGGGTAGCCAACCAAAGATTAGGCATTTGATAAAAAGCCCTCTTGAATTCTGAACACCTGAGATTTAGTTTTAAGATGTTATTCTATATGTATCCATTTGAGGAAAATATAACTTTTCACAGTAATCAAGCTGTTTCTTAGAATCAACTAACTTCTCTACAAAGAATGGTGAAGATGGTCAAGATGTTTCTTTGGAGAGAAATATTTTCAGGACCTGGTCACGAATTTGTTTGGTCTTTACCCCATAGACGATTGGGTTGAGAAAAGGTGGGACTAAGAGGTAAAGGTTTGACAAGAGGATGTGAACATATGGTGGTATGTGAGAACCAAACCGGTGTGTGAAGAAAGAGAAGAAGGCAAGGAGATAGAACTGCAGAAAGACACAAATGTGAGCAATGCATGTATTGAAGGCCTTGAGTCGTGCTTCCCTCTGGGGCAGATGAAAGACAGTGATAAAGATTTGAGCATAGGACAAGGTGATGAAGATAATGTCAAACCCTAGGATGGCGAAAGCAACAAATAGACCATATATCTTGTTGACCCGGATATCTTCAGCAGCCAGCTTCACAATGGCCATGTGCTCACAATAAGAATGGGAGATGACTGTAGCTTTGTAGAGTTTAAAGCGCCATTTGATAAGCACCAAGCATGGTGCTACAAGAATGGCTGCTCTGAGTGTCACCCCAACTCCAATATACAACAGGAGTTGTGGAGATAAGATGGTGGCATGTCTCAAGGGGTCACAGATGGCCACATAGCGGTCGAGGGCCATTGCCAGCAGAACACCTGATTCAATAGCCTGGAATGAGTGAATAAGCCACATTTGTAGCAGGCAGGCTTCAAAATAAATCTCTGGCAAATGAAACCAGAAAATGCCTAACATTTTGGGAAGAATACATGTACTAAGTGCAATGTCTGTGGCCCCCAGCATGGCCAAAAAAATGTACATAGGTTTATGGAGGCTGTTCTCAAATTTGATTACAACCAAGATTAGGGAATTCCCAATCACAGCAATGAGGTACATGATGCAGAATGGAATCCCAATCCAACACTGCACAGACTCCAGGCCAGGAATCCCAATGAATGTTAGTACAGAAGGCATGAAGACTGAGACATTCACTGTCATCATGGTGATCTGGTCAGCAGAATTGAGTAATGGACTTTCTGTGTCATCTTCTATTCCACCTCAAGTCTTGATGAATTAAAAATAAGCAGACAAAAAACAAACTGGAGCAGGTGTACCTCAGTGTTTTAGTGCTTGCTTCACTTGTATGAGGCCTTTTTTCAATCCCTGGTTCCTACTAACATAAATAAATAAATAACGTAGTAAATTATACTCATTTAATTCATATTAAAATATACATTAACCAATACTTGTGTGTAATTATGAGTTATGTTACATTTTCTATTCCACTGCTCCTCTCCAATTTTCTCTCATGTCCCTCTTTGAGAGGTCACTCATCAGAATCTATTTCTGGATGTTTTAGTAATTTTCATACAGGATTAATTGGACTGCATGGTTCCTTTTTAACCCCTGACTACTGGACGCAGCAGATTCCGTTTATATCTTGTTCTTTACTCATCACCTGAGCTTTTTTATGTCACCTGATAATGGGAACTAGGAAAAAAAATCATTAAATTCAAAGTAAACATATTTCAAGAACTACACTCTGACCAGGCAGGATGTAAAATGTCCTCATTGGAGTAGATCATTCATATGTATCAAAATGAAAAGGTAAATTTAACCAGATAATTGTTCAATTTTACAATTCATTATTTGTCTTTCTTAGGTGAGTCTCCTTATAAACTAAGCTTCCTCTTATATACTCTTTCAGACATGCTTCCACCTTGATTTTTTAAAAAACTGTCAGCATCTTCCCCAAAGCTAGCTATTTATCTCTCACCTTTTCCTCCTTAGATCTTCATTCAATAAAATCATTATTTTTGAGTCTGTGTTCTTCTCAGAAGTTCTTGTCAGAGATTGCTCTCATCTTCCTAAACTACTATGTGTACATCTCCTTATTTAACGAAGGACAACCCAGCCCCTCTTCTCTTTATTCCACACGAATAATATTATTTCTTTCCTAAGCCTGAAGAAGTATTTATTTTAAGCATTTGATATAACATGGGACTCTCTCTGAAAGGTAATTTTTCCTTCTTATAGTCTTATATGTCTTCTATCTACTCAAAATACAATCATTTCTGTAGGTGGATGATTTCTTTTCTGCACTGTTTTCATTAGGAATACATCCATCTTTTTCTCTGTCTTGGTTCCTCATGGGTCTCTCCACTTCATGGTAGTGTAAGTTTCCATGGTTTACTATCTTTGGTATCAAGCAATATATTTCAGTGTAGAATGGCTTTGCTTTATCATGCACCAAACTCAAAGGGCTTTTCCTGTCTGATGATTCCTTGCAAACTGTAGATAACTTTGCTTCAAGAAACTATGTCCATTGGATAATACTAAACAATTTGCTTATTCCATTTATTTTGTTTTAGAAATTGGAAGTCTCGTTTTCTGAAACCAGTTAAGCAGAGCATTAAAATGATAAAGACAGTGAGGATGCCTAAAACAACAGATTAGGAAGACAGAAAATGTTCACAATCACTCCACACAATTCTGCAGGTTTTTTTGTTTTTTTTTTTAATTTTTCTATTATTTCTGTTTGTATTACTTGTATTTGGCTTCCTTTTTTTTTTCTTCTTAATTTCCTGACTATTTTTGGTTGTCTTTGGCCATGGAGAGATGGCTATAACCCACCTCAGCTCAGATACAGGGAATTAACTGCTTCCTTTTCTTAAAATTATTCCAATATGAACAAGGATTTCCTTTCTGAGACCTCTTCTTTAGGAACCCATCTGTTATCTAATATACAATATGACAAACTAGATTTGCCTTGATTAAAACTCACAAATTAGGAATTTATCTCCTAATTACTTTATTCAACAACATTTTTAAGATATCCACAATATTCCAAGAATTGTTTAAAGCAATCAGAGAATAAAGGTACATTTATTTATCCAATATGTACAAGGCCAATACAAAATACTGAGCACTAGGAATTTTAAAAAGTAGTATCTGCCATTTAGGAAATATGAATTAAGTATTACTCACCTTCTTAAAAACTTTAAGCATTTTAGTATTCTTTATAATACTAGCATTATTTTCTTATTATATTAGTGTTTAAAACTAAGTCTTATGATTGTTATAGATAAATCTATATGGATCCAACTTACATGGGATATTGGCAAAGAACAAAATACACAGCTCTGTGCCCTCTGATATCACATAATAATAGTTCAGTGAGTTAGGATAATGAGATGGATGTATGTGGAGGCTTTCAGAGTTTAACTAAATTGATCTGGGTTGTGAAAAGTACTATAGATTTTAATCAGTTTGTCCTTGCTCAGATTCTGATAGAAACTATTCCTATCTTCCCTTCTTAATTCTCCAAATAGGGAAGCAAACTTGGCCCAATGGTTAAGGCATCTGTCTACCACATGGGAGGTCCAGGGTTCAAACCCCGGGCCTCCTTGACCCATGTGGAGCTGGCCCACATGCAGTGCTGATGCACGCAAAGGAGTGTCCTGCCATGCAGGGGTGTCCCCATGCAGGGGAGCCCCACGTGCAAGGAGTGCACCCCACGGGAGAGCCGCCCAGCGCGAAAGAAAGTGCAACCTGCCCAGGAATGGCGCCACACACATGGAGAGCTGACACAACAAGATGATGTAACAAAAAGAAACACAGATTCCCGTGCCGCTGACAACAATAGAAGCCGACAAAAGAAGAGCACGCAGCAAATAGACACAGAGAACAGACAACTGGGGCGGGGGAGAAGGGGAGAGAAATAAAATAAATCTTTAAAAAAAAAATTATCCAAATAGCTTTAGTGAATATGTAATAATGTATGTGTATGTTACCTGCCACAAATGCAGGTGAGCAACCTCTGTGATTTGTCTCAAAATGTGTGCTAGTCATTTACTAGGAATATTAATTTGGGAAATTCAACTTTGCCACATTAGAAAGTGTTGACCTGGAGAATCTTGGAAGAACATCACACAAGCTGAAGCTCTTCACAAGTATAATTGTGAATAATCCTCTGAAGGGGCACACAAAGACAAGAATTACAAGTAAACAAAATAGGGAAACGGACTTGGCCCAGTGGTTAGGGCGTCCGTCCTCCACATGGGAGGTCCGCGGTTCAAACACCGGGCCTCCTTGACCCGTGTGGAGCTGGCCCATGCGCAGTGCTGATACGTGCAAGGAATGCCGGCCACGCAGGGTGTCCCCCCCCCCCCCCCCCGCGTAGGGGAGCCCCACGCGCAAGGAGTGCACCCGTAAGGAGAGCCGCCCAGCGTGAAAGAAAGTGCAGCCTCCCCAGGAATGGCACCGACCACACTTACCGTGCCGCTGACGACAACAGAAGCGGACAAAGAAACAAGATGAAGGAAATACACACAGAGAACAGACAATGGGGGGGTGGGATTAAATAAATAAATAAATCTTAAAAAAAAATAGCAGGTGAATAAATTTAAAAGCCTGCCTTTAGTCTAAAGGACCATAGAGCATGTGAAGGAAATAATTACCTTTTGTTGTGATTTGAATTATGCACCCTAATATAGACATGCTCTTAATTTAATCTGCATCCCTGTGGCTATGAATCCATTGTAAACAGAATCTTTTAAAGATATTAATTTTAGCTAGATTGTGGCCTAACTGAACTGCGATGGGCCTTTATCTAAATTGCGGGAATGTGTTATAAACAGACACAAAGAGGAGCCAGAAACCAGGAGCCAAAAAGAATCCAGAAGAGAAACGAGAGGTCATCACCATGTAATTCCAGACAGAGATGAAAGCAGCAACCCAAGCCAAGGAATGCCCGGGGATGCTGAAGCCAGCATCAGAATCTTACAGACATTGAAAAAGAGCACCACCCTCTTGCTGGTGCTTTGATTTTGGACTTCTCCTAGCCTCAAAATGAGCCAACAAATTCCCATAGTTTAATTTAAACTATGGTATGGTATTTGCCAAGGAAAGTTGGTAAACCTAAATACTATCTTCCTGATGATTTTCCATTTCCAAATTCCGTAAATCTTAACTATGTTTTTCTAAGGCAGGGTTTTTCAACCTCAATATGATTAACATTTAGGACCAGAAAATTCTTTGTTGTACTGGCTATCCTCTGTATTACAGGAAATTTAGCAACATCCCTTGTCTCTACCCACTAGATGCCAGTATGACCCACCAGTCAAGGCAATCAAAAATGTTTATCAAACTTCCATTGTCAGTGTATGTGGACAGTGGTGAATATTACCATTATATGCTAACCACTGTTTTAGGATTTTCCAGTAGAGAGAAGGAGGAAGGGAGGAGTACTTAACTGAATAACAATTAATAAATTTATATAACTTTAAACAGAAATGTGTTTAGGCTATTGAAAAGGGGACAATATCAAATGTGAATAGTTTTTTTTTTAAACCAAGTAATTTAAAATTTGTAGTACTGACCTTATCCTTCTTAAAAATTCAATATGCTGGTACTTGGTGAATATCTTGAAAAACACCAAGGGTGTATAAACTTTGTGAAAAGGCTGTTTGCTCAAATATGTATATGTTTAAAAGAGGGGGGGAAACTCTTAAGCTCTCAAAATTCTTGAGCCAAGGGAAATGATTTGGAAAATTGGGTCCTCCATACAGCATAAACCCTGAACCATTAGGTTACCTATAACTCCAGTTCTGACTCAAGTTATCATTCCCAGAAGCTCAAAATGTTAAGGACTTTAAGAGTCAGCTAATCCACACTCCCCACAAAATGAGGAATTTCTTTCTTGTTTGCTGTCTCTGACATTAACCCTTTGATCTCTGCCTCAAAATCTCAGTGACAGACAACATCTTTTTCCCTGAGATAGTCTGCCACATTGCAGGAGAGTTCCAAATGTCTATGAGGTGTCTGTATTGTACTCTAGACTGCCTCTCTTTTCATGTCACATGGAGAATCTAGATCTAATTCCAATAACACGCATTGACAATGGATCGTGGTAACTAATTGTACAGGATCTGAAGCCATTCAACCAAGTACCAATCCAGATTTGCCATTGGCTTCTTTTGAGTGCTCTTGAGCAAGTTATAAAAAAGGTTTTAAGTCCCTCAGTTTCCCCATTGGTAAAATATGGTTAAAGGTAGAAATACTTTACAAGGTGATGTGAGTATTAAATGAAAATATTTAGAAAGAAGTATAAATGTATTAATCTGACCACAAAAATTCTACCTATTTTTCTGAAGCTGCTTATCCTCTCCTTCCCATGAAACAGGCTCAGATATTTAATGACACAATGAATATTCTCTCTAAATTAGTCCCCAGCTAAACATACCCTGACCTTTCCCAAATAATCCTTCTCTTAATTCATCTACCCATATATCTAGAGGTCCTTTGATTTTCAAGCTCATGTTAAATTTTGCCATTCGGTATTTCATTCATCGATCCAGAAACATTCTAGAGAGCATGAAACACTATGAGACAAAATCTTCTAGAGTTTTAACACCTACTACTGTAAGATTCTGTTGTTTATTTATCAGCCCGGAATCCTGTTATAGCACATGGGATATATGATGTCTCTGAAACCACCTTTTCCCTCCCCTCATTCAGTGCAGAAAATTAAGCCTAAGACTCACCGGTGAAATATAAGTTGCAGCTATAGAATGAGAATCTTTTTGATGTTTCAGGTAGTGAAGGGTGTTTTGTAGTATAGGATGTCCCTGTGAGGTTGGGTTTCAACAATCCTTGGAGAGCCTTGAGTTTCACCTGGGACCAGGGTGAAAAAGGAGACAGAATTAGAAGAAACATTTTCTAATATAGACTAGTATCTAAAAGAAATAGTCATAATCTGGTTTTGCTTGAGGACTGGGAATCAAAATTACCTTTTAAAAATTCCAAAGGTAGACAGTGTCCCAAAATAACACTAAACAAGTCAGCTGTACTTATTTACAAAAATAATAAGGCAACAAGGGAAAAGAGGCATCTTGAGATATTCTGACAAGTCAGTGTGGATACACACTGATAGAGAAATAAAAGAACAGTTATATATGTAACCCAAGTATGATAAGAACTAATTTCTTATTTAGGCTGCTGATAGGGACTGACTTTGGAAAGGGTCTCAATCACTTGTCAGTCACTGAGGTTCTCCCATATGAACTTTGGACACAAAAACATTTCCTGTATCTAAATCAGCCTTGACCCAGTTTTGTTCAGACTTCTGACATAATGGTTTGTATTTTCTACAAATTTAGTGCCAGTCAGATTATCTGTATCAATCCCTCCCCTGGGAACTAGCATTTTTGTTCCATGTTTATTTTCCTGTAAGAAAGGTTTTATTATTTGTGGTACTGTCCAACTTAATATATGAGTTCTTCCCCTGCAGAAAGGAGGGGGATCATGGAAAAACCTTGTGTGGCCCAAGCTGCCTTCTAGGTGCAAGAATAGTCTGGGTATATCCAATGGAAAATGATTAATCCACAAAAAAAGGGATGAAGCAACAATTCATGCCATAACTTGGAGGAACTTTGACAATCATATACTAACTGCAAGAAACCTGACACCTACGAACACATATTGTATGATTTTGTCTATATGAAATGTCCAGCATAGACAAATACAAACAGACAGAATAGATTAGTGGTTTCCAGTGACTAGGAGAGGAGGCACTGGGGAGTAACTGGAAATGGATGTGAGGTTTCTTTATTCAGGTCATGAAAATGTTCAGGAATTTTATAGTGATGATGGTTGCACAGTTTTGTAAATATACTAGAAACTCCTGACTTGCAAAATTTAAAAGGGTAAAATTTATGGTATGTGATTTATATTTCAATTTTTAAAAAAGAATGGATTCGATATGGCTTCATTTAAATATATGATTTGAAATATATGGTTGTGGTGATAAATATGGTAATGCAATTTGCTGACCAAAAAAATAATGTAGCTCAAATGTAAATGTGAAAATTTTTATTCTGAGACTATAAAAATATATTGTATTTGTTAGTGGAATCTGAAACACACCTGCTGCCATATGTCCTTCTACTTGGTAAAAATATATAAACAATTCTATTACAGGAATGAGCAGAAATTTGGTACAGTTTGTAAGGTGTTTTTTATTTTCTCCTTTCTTCATTCATCAAGTATTTAATAGTGATTAAGAATATAATATCCTGTGTAGGTTATGGACATTCAGTTATAAGAGACATATCATCCAAGAAGCTTTGTATATAGAATGGGATAGCAGTGTGATAACTGCTAAGAAAACATGGTAAAGGGTCAGAGAAGCTAGCCTGGGGAAAGTCCAGAATTCTTTAATTAAAGGATACATCAAATTCCTCAAACATGGATAGCAGTTAGGCAGGCAGAAAAGGAAAAGTATTAGAATGCAGAGTAGTAGGAACAAGACACAGATGCTTGACCGACTTATTGACTGAAGGAAATGTAAGAATATTAATGCCCGCTGACGAGCAAAAATTACTTAATATATGAAGAAGTCAGAATAGATTTTAATTTTAGAATATTAATTTTAGTGACATTTTAATAGTGGCTTAAAAAAACAAGCCAATGAATTCAAGTTGAAAAACAAGCATCTTATTTCCCATTAGCACTAATGAAAGGGAAGAAGAATTAAGTAATAGAGACGAGGGAACATATTTGTGAATTCTTTAATAAATAAGGGCTGGGACTTAGTGATTGAGTAGTGCAGCTTGTGAAATCGATGCATATTTCAAAGCAAATGATTGAATTTCTGGATTGGTCAAGTGAGTGTAGGAAGTGCATTTTTAAGAATTGTGGATCATTTTTTAGATAAAAAATTGTATTTACTTAGAAGAATACAGAATGTCAAAAAAGCAGCTGCAACATTCTCCCAGCCCCACCCCACTACCCACAATTACAGACTGGCATTCAGTTAACAGAATGACAATTATTCCAGATAATTTGCATCAGAGACAACTGAAGATGAAACCAACAAGAACCTGCTTTAAATTTCCATGCCAATTTATAACCACCATCATCTTCCAGGAAAGTTTAGTGGCTATTGAAAATACTACCAGGACAAGGCTGTCGAAAGACCCATTCATAGTGTGTTAATGATACAAAAAAAAAAAAAGAAAAGATACTGTACGGGTTAAAAACAAATCTTACCACCCTACATTTCAATTTAGAAGATCATGTTGTTTACAGGTAGGTTAAATGTTTAATAGACAAGAAAAAAAAAAAAACAACAACACTGTGCTAGGCCCAACTTGTCCTTCATCATCATAATTTCTTCATCTTTCTCTTCGTCTTTCTCCTCCTCATCTTCATCTTCCTCCTTTTCCCTTTTTCTCTTGCTTTTTTCTGCCTTTAAAAAAACTTTAAAAAGTTTTTTTAAAAATATATTTAAATTGCACAAATGTTATATAAAATTGTAGGGAATTCCTATATGCCTCACTCCCTTCTCTTCCCAATCTTTTGCACATTAACAGCCTCCTTCATTAGTGTGGTATATTTGCTATTATTGATGCACACGTATTGGAGCATTACCACTAAGTGTGGATTATAGTTTAAACCCTCTACTGTACAATTTTGTAAGTTAGGACAAGATATATAATGGCTTGTATCTGTCATTGCAATGTCATTCAGGACAATTCCAATGTCCTAAAAATGTCCCCTTATTACATCCATTTTTCCTCTCTCCCTCCCTTCAGAAACTCCAGTGGCCACTGCCTCCACATCAATGATAAAACTTCTCCAATTGCTAGAATAACAATAACTCTATAGGAGAATAACAGTAACTCATTCATCTTTACACTTTTCCCCTTTTGGTCAAGATCTTTTTCCAGGTGCATTGCTAGTTCGTGCTTCGTAGTAATCCCTTGATGCCAGGGAGGCTCATACCTGGGAGTGATATTCCATGCTGAGGTAAAGATAATGCATTTATATGCTGAGTTTGACTTAGAGAGGGGCCACATTTTAGCAACAATGAGGCTTTCAGGGGGAAACTCTTAGGCAACATATAATACTAGGCTAAGTTTCAATTTTAAAAGAAAAGGTTCATAAGTACAATCATCAGTATCAGGACCATCAATGGTCCATCCTCCTTCACTAGTCACTGCCCCTGTATTTGGGGATTCTTGCTTTCCCATTAGAGAATGTAGCAGAGCACCCCAGGATGGGAATTGGATATTCTTTCAGTTATTGTGTAGATCTCCACCCACAATGACAATGTCCCATGAGCACTTGAACTCTTTCATATGCCTTATAGGTATGGCCAGTTGAACCTTTTCCCATGCATTTCCCATTAGTGACACCATGCACCAATTATTCTTCCCTGGCACAGTTGTAACCCTTCTGTGATCCAAAACTTCTTCAAAAATAAAGCCAACAAAATAACAATAAAATTAATAAGAAAATGAAATAATGATGATAATTATAAAAGTAACAAATAAAATACAATAATTAAAAATAATTTGAAATAATAAAGAAATAACAAATTAAAATAAATTTTGGCATTGTGTCTTTCTTCCTTGTAAGATCTGTTGTCTTGTATGTATAGTGACATTTTCTTCCATTTATTCCCTCAGTTTCTTAATTTTTTTTCATTTTGTCTTCAAAGAAGCTTTATTTTACAAAAAAAGTCACACACAGAATATAAGGGATACCCATATACCCAATATACTCCCCTCTTCCCCTTTCCCCTATTAATAACATTTTACATGTGGATGGTACATTTGTTACAAATATAGAAGCATTGCTACTAACCATGGGCAATGATTTACGTTATGGTTTACGTTTTGGACCATACACTTTTATAAATTTTGATAAAATTTAACACGGCCTGTATCCATCATTGTAAGATCATGTAGAACAATCCCAATGCCCCCAAAATGGCTCATGCTCCATCTATTCTATTCCTCTCCCTTCCTTTAGGATGCATGGCAACCACCAACCTTCACTCCTTGAAGAACAGGATTCACAGTTACTTGCAACAACATTGAGTGCTTGATGAACTGGCTTGTCCTCCCCTATTAGGCACTGCCTATGCTCTAGAGAGGCTCTTACCCCTCCATTTGAGAATATTATTGATGTGGGCTATGGGTGGGAGGCTCTTTGTCTCTTCAGAGATAACCTAAACTATCTGTGACTTGTGGGTGTGGGGTGATAAAAGGCTGCAGTCCTGCCCTTGGTGACCATGGCAAGAACTCCAGTCCCAGGTAACAGTTTAACAATGCAAGGTCTATAAATTTTAAGTATTCTGGGGAAATGCAAACCAATATGCTAAAAGCGTATCTAGAATGCCTGAGGTCCATGCTAAAAGCTTACCTAAGATGTGGAAGATATATATGCTAATTCAAGCCTATTGAGAACTGAAACAAGAAGACCATTTGACCTTTCCTCTCTGTATAAAAGGGACTCAAAAATCTTGTTCCAGGCTTGGGATTGAAACAGAAAGCTCCTGAGTCCAGCCGGCCATCAATAAAACATTTTTCCTTCTCAATCATTCCTGAGTCCTGGCCTCTCTATATGCACATAATTGAACCTCTCTCAAATTCTACAACATTTTGTGCTGTTAGAAAATGAGAGTACTCTAAATTCATCTTTATTAGTTAGCCTAAGGAGGTACTGATGCAAAATACCAGAAATCACTTGGTTTTTATAAAGGTATTTATTTGGGGTAGAAGCTTACAGTTACCAGGCGATAGCATAAGTTACTTCCCTCACCAGTCTTTTGCCATGTGTTGGAGCAAGATAACTACCAACATCTGCCAGGGTTCAGGCTTCCTGGGTTCCTCTCTTCTAAGAGTTCATTTCTCTCCAGGCTTAGGTGCTCTGTTTTCTCTACAAGATCAACTATAGACTATGAGGTTCTCTAAGGATTTGCCTCTCTCCACAATGCCAGCAGGACACTATCAGGTGACCAGCCCATCTCCCTGGGGCTTTCTGCCATGTCTAAGAAGCTGTCTCTATTCCTCTGTGTTCTTCTCCTGTGTGTTTGATTCTCAGGCTCCAGCTCAAAAATCCAGCATCAAAAACTCCAACTCTGTCCTTTTCCATGTCTTTAATCTTTGAGTCGGGTGGGGACTCAACACCCTACTGACATGGTCCCCTAATCATAATTTAATCACACTCAGGTACAGACAAGTTTACAAACATAATCCAATATCTAGGTTTGGAATTCATGAACCGTATCACACTGCTACAGCATCTTTACTTGAAAATTGCTTTCAATACACATCCTTTGTATTTTCCTGTAAATTATAGAATTAGCTTCTCAATTTATGTAAAAAATTGGTTAGGATTATATTTGCGAATATTTTGAATCTATAGATCAATTTAAGGAGAACGGCTATCTTAATACTGAGATATCAAATACATGAAGGTTACGTATCTATTTCCTTAGTACTAGAATAATTTCTCTTATCATTGTTTCATAATTTATAGTATGGATTCTTGAAATTTTTGTCATTTTATTGAACACAAATATTTCCTGAATCTCTTGTTTTTACAATCAATGGAAAAATCACTCACATTTTACTTCCCAATTAATGGTTTCTAGTGTGTACAGTTGCAAGTGTATGTACCTTAATCTTATAATCATAATAAATTCTCATGGAAAAATTTTTCTACTAGTGATGTGGGCTATGGGTGGGAGGTTCCTTGTCTCTTTGGAGATAACCTAAGCGGTCTATGTCCGGACTTGTGGGTGTAAGACCGTAAGAGGCTACAGTCCTGCCCTTGGTGACCATAGCAACGACTCCAGTCCCAGGAGGCCATTTAGCAATGCAAACTCTATATACATACCAGTCAGTCCAGGGAAACTCTGATGGTGGTGATGCTGAAACTTAAGGGAACTTGGACTTGGCTTCAAATGGGAAATATAATATAGCCTGTGCATAAATTCAAAATCACCTAATTCTGTATCCAAGTGTGCCTAGTGTCTAGAATCCAGTTAAGTGATATGGGCATTGAGTGTTCAGAAAGGATGTAAGACTAAATGTGTACTCAAGGTTGCATCCAGATGGAATGTGGGCAAGATGCTAATTCAAGCTCACCTGGAATGTGGGTGATATGTTAATTCGATATGTTAATTCAAAACCTATCTGGTACTCAGGCAAAGACTTAACTAACAAAGCAAGTAGTTTTCTTTGATAAAAGCACCATTTGACTGCCCACCCTGTATAAAAGGAACTTGGAAATCTTGTTACAGGCTCCGGTTTGAAACAGAAAGCTTCCAAGTCGAGCCGGCTATTAATAAACCATTTTTCCTTCTCAAAATCATTCCTGAGTCCTGGTCTTTCTATACACAAATAATTGAACCTCTCTCATAAATGCTACAACACTAGAAATAAAGGTTTTTCAACTGATATGTATTTGGTAGCAACAGTCTTGCACATAGGATGAGCATGGTTACTATTCCCTTGTCCAGTTCTCTCTTTTGAGAGTTATCAACTAAACAAATCGTAGATTATGGGGCATATGTATCTTTCAGTAGTGCATCTTGACTTTCATTTTCTCTTTGACTCCTTAAGCAAAAACTGCCTTTTAAAACTATTTTTAGTTTATCATTTCAGTGCTTGTGTATGAGTGAATTCCTTTACGTTGTACTTCTAATACCCTTTCTTCAGTGACTTCTAGACTTTGATGGCAAGTCTTTTTAAGAATTTGTGTAATAGTTGCTGCCTTGGGTTCTTAATATATTTAGAAGTTATTCACAGAAATGAGTAGATACAGGACAAAATATCACCTTTATTTTAATACAGTTTAAATGTAAGACTACAGTTTAGGCAAAAAGCCAAATGTGCTTGCTATCTGAACCTCATAATGAGTCCAAGTAAGCATGGAATTGAGGATAATCCTGATATCAGAAGAGCTTCCCACAGGAGAGTAAGGACTTTGTCAGGAAGATCAACATAGCGCTTCTCCCAAGAAGTAGAAAGGTAAAGATGAGCCAAACTTGGCAATCTACACTTTTTAAATTGAATATTTATATGAAGGGAGTGTGAAAGATCCGAAGTGTTAATACCTATGGCTGTCTCACAGAAAAGCAAAGAGGAAGAGTGAGGAGAATCAATTTGCAACCTTAATGAGTCAAAAATCACAAGTAATAAGTCCATTCTTTGAAATCACTCCTACTAAGGAATGACAATGGTTTATTGAAGGGTCTCTTGGGAATTCTGAGAACTAAAGACTTTGAACACAATTACTTCAATATTTGTTCAACTGGTTTTAAACTCAAGAAGGTAAAAAGGGCACAAATTAGAAAACAAAATGTGCAAAGGAAGCAAATATATTTCACAGAAAAGATATACAAAAGCAAGATGAAAAAATATTCCACTCCTTGTTAAATACATGTTATAAGGAAAACCACTTTACATGTACTGCTGTAGAAGATGAGAGAGGTTTGATTATTTGCACATAGAAAGGCCAGGACTCAGGAATGATTTTGAAAAGAAAAAAAAATGATTTATTGATGGCCGGCCAGACTCAGGAGCTGTCTATTTCAAACCCCAGTCCTGAACAAGAATTTTGAGTTCCTTTTATACAGAGAGGAAGAGCCAAATTGTTCCTTTGTTCCAGTGCTCAATAAGCTTCAATTAGCAAGCTTTTAGCACATTTGATTTGCATTTACCCTGAATATTTAAAGTTTATAGAATTCGCATTGCTAAACCCTTTCCCAGGACTGGAGTCGTTGCCATGGTCACCAAGGGCAGGGCTGCAGGCTCTCACTGTCCCACACCCACAAGTCAGGACACATACAGCTTAGGTTATCTATGAAGAGAGGAAGAGCCTCCCACATTTTACCTTTCTATACCCAAATAATAGAACCTCTCTCAGCTTCTACAACACCTGCACAGGTCTGATATCCCACATACTCTCCATGAACTGCTAGAACTAGAAATTATGAGAAATATATTAAAACTTTAGAAAATAAAAATAGAATTGTAGAAGACCAAACAAATCATCCTTCTGTCTGTATATGGACTACTAGCGAAGAATGCTTTTTACAGACAGAAACTTGCAATCAATTTGCTGATCTAGCTACAAACCTCACTTAAGCAAAAAAAAACCACAAAAAGACAAAAAAACAAAATAAACATTTTCTCATTAGTAGTCCTGTAATATACTCAATCATTATTATTATTATATTTTGAACATATCAGTTAAAATTTTCTGGAAATATGTTTTTCTTTGCTATATGAATACCTCCATGATGTTCTCAAATTTTGCTTAATGGCCAGCGGAGCCTAAATTATTCATTGTTTGCCTTTTTAAAAAACAAAAATTCTAAGCCCTAACCTAGAAGTATAAGAAACTATTTCTAAAGCTATTTTAATTTCCATCTAAAGAAATTACTTTATCAAAGTAAAACATTTGTTATTCCAATTCTCTAACCATTGTCTCTCATAAATATTGATATTTACAAAAGTCTCAACAGATGCACCATGATAACCTCAAGATTTATAACATGTTCATCCTCACACAGGTAAATGATAAGGTCCAGCTCACAGAACCAGAATAATTATCCACCAGCAATGTGGCATGAAGTTCAATATTTCTTACAAATATAATAAACATAGTAAAACCAAAGTATGGACATTTGCACACATAGGGATATGTTCCATAATCTTTACAAAGGATGATCTCTGAGGTCTTCAGGAAAAATGCATTCACTTTAATTTCTGAGGTCTTAAATCTTAGACTAACCATTCCTTATCATTGATGATATAATAGCCTTGACTTACTTAAAAGTGTGTTGTTTATATCTTCTGAAAGAGTGTTCTGACACATGCCATGGTGGAAGACACACGCAAGTTCTTTTCACATAGACAGTTCTATACCATGGAAAATGAAAGATTTCATAATATAGTCTAATCAATTTTGTAGAGTGTTAGTGCATACTGTTGAAAATTTTATCTTTCTTATCTTCTGAAAGTGTGCCCTGCATTCAAACAATATTGGGAGAAAATGTGCACATCCCTTAACCCATATTCTCTAGTTAAATCTCCTCAATCACATACCCCTGTATGTGTGTCATTTATTGTTTCTCATGAGTGAGACTGCCTAACTGAAAACAAAACAAAACAAAATAAAGCAGTCTCCTGACTGTTTTTCAGTTGCATCTCAGTGGTCCATTCCCTTGACTATTTTCCTATCTAAAGCATACATGTACTCTGGCTCTCTCTCCCTTTTTCTCTCCCAAGAATTTAAGTTCACAAGACATGAAACAACCATTGTGATGAATTCACTACTGTTTAACTGTCCTTTAGAGTATTCTTTATAATGATGTAGAGTCTTGAAAACACCTTTTGAATTAATTCACTAGTGAATGGTATAAGGAGGGGAAAAACTATTAATATGAAAACTGAACATGCACTTTGTGCTTTTAACTTCCTGAATGACTCTGGAAATATATTTAAGTTTTTAGTCTTTAGTGTTTCATTAATCTTTCAAGACATATTGTGTAAGAACACATTTAATATACCTATCTTTCAGGCTTTTTATTGACAAGGATGATCAAGAAATAAAGAGAGGCAAAAACATCGGTTTAAAAAAAATTTTTTTTCCCTGTATCTATACCCTCCAGAGCAATGAACCTTCAAGGAATTAAAGTTGAATGTGAGATATATGTAATTCATGAATCTTTCTGGAGACGGTTTATACAGAAGAATAGTCAAGCAAAGGTCAAAAAATTAAAGGAAACAGATATATATTCATTATTTAGCTTTCTCTACATCTAGCTCTCGTTTTCCAGGTAGGATGCAAGACCTTACTGAGTGATGGCTATCATGCGGTATGTTGATCTGTAAACAAGCTCCTATGTTGGGAAACTTCAAGAACAAATTAAACGGAAAACATAAATACCTCAAATAATTTAGATTTTGTTTTATTTTAAGAGATGGTTACCGTTCAAAAAAAGAACACATGAAGGTATTAATCCAGATGAATTTTAGGAGCAGAACATTTTCACCACATGAATGCGGATCTGCTTGGTCTTTATACCATATACAAGTGGATTGAGAAATGGAGGAAAAAGCAAGTAAATGCTGGAAAAGAGGATATGGATATAAGGTGGGATATGGGAACCAAACCTATGTGTAAAGAATGAGAAAAAGGCTAGGAGGTAGAATTGCAAAAACACACAGATGTGAGGTGTGCAGGTACTGAATGCTTTAAACCTAGCTTCTTTCTGAGGCAAATGAAAAACTGTGATAAATATCTGGATATAAGACAAGGTGATGAATATGAGGTCAAATCCCGCTACAGTGAAGGCCACAAACAAACCAAAGATTTTGTTGATCTGGACATTTTCTGCTGCTAGTTTCACAATGGCCATATGCTCACAATAGGAGTGGGAGATGACAGTTGTATGATAAAACTGAAGCCTACACTTTATCAGCACAAGAGATACAGTTACTAGAATGGCAGCCCTGAGTATTACTACAACTCCTATTTGGGTGACCAGATGGTGGGTGAAGATGGTGGCATATCTCAGTGGATAACAGATGGCAACATACCGGTCAAGGGCCATGGCCAGCAAGATGCCTGACTCTGTGCACTGAAATGTGTGAATAAGCCACATCTGAAGAAGGCAGGAATCAAAATAGATCTCTGACATATGGAACCAGAAGATTCCTAGCATTTTGGGCATTATGCTGCTACCAAGGACAATATCTGTTACTCCTAGCATGCCAAGAAATATGTACATGGGTTCATGGAGGCTGCGCTCTGATTTGATAATGAACAGAAGCAATAAATTCCCAACCATAGCAATGAGGTACATGGCACAGAATGGTATCCCAATCCAGCACTGCACAGACTGTAGACCTGGGATCCCTACTAGTGTCAATACAGAAGGCATGAAAACTGTAATGTTGGAAATGGGCATAGTTCCCTTGGTCCTCCTATTGTAGCAAAAGAAGTTTTTCTGTCGGCACTTATGTTTAAAACCACTCCCTATTTTTATTCAAAGTCAGCATATTGAGTGTCTTATTTTGATACAAATTTAAGATCATATTATCCAACTTAATCCTATTATTTATGGAAAAATGCAGATTCTTGGAGATGCATCATTGCTTTAAAGAGAGGCATACACAATTACTGTCGTAAGATGTTATGTGCATGGTAGGTAGACCACCTTTAGAAAAAGCAAAATCACCTGGGAACGGCAAAACGTGTTGACCTGAAGGTTCATTCCTTTCCAGATCTGTTGATAAAAATATTAAAAGTTTTCTTTTTTTGTCTGGAAATTGCATTTTTAACAGTTTGCTGAATATTTCCATAGAGCACATTCCAGCTATTCCTGTTGTATTTAGTCCCAAGTACCTTTAACTCAGCAAAAGTCAATTTAGAAATGCAAACTCTCAAGGTCTGAGCAGTTGAATACCCAAGAGCTAAGATCTTTCTCTCTCTCTCTCTCTCTCTCTCTCTCTATATATATATATATATATACATCTCTATCTCTATCTCTGTCTCTATATCTCTATTTCTCTCTCTCTCTCTCTCAATCTCTTTCTCAATCTTGACCTAGTGACAGCTATTGTTATAGTTATGTATGTCATCTATGATTGGATGCCCTTGAAATGAATGTGAAGGAAGAAGCTTTAAGGAAAAAAATCTTATCTCAAATTTATTTACTTTTGATATGTCGCAGCCAGAGTTCTCCGCTATTTTTCAAATTTTAGTCAAACTCTATTTTCTATTGCCTGTAGTTCTAAAAGCTGAAACTTTGAAATAATTTGTGTGCTTAAATTAGCATTCATAACCAGTTTAATTTTGTAGTTCACATTCAGAATACATAGATTAAAAAAAAAACCTCTTAATGACAAGAGAATGGAATACAGCATGGTGTAGGGCAAGAGGACTCATTTCTGGAGAACTGCATGATAAGGAAAAGATAGAGAAATGGATAACTAAGCCATAATAGAGACTTATTTTTTGTGTTGTTTAAACTTCAATACTATGATAAGCCTAAGATTTGGTCTTTTTTCACAAATCGGTTATAATGAAATGTACTCTAGAAATCTTGGATCATTTTGTAAGCATGGGTATAAGTAATTTTGAGTAAATAAATGGGCAAGAGAGAAGTTACTTGAACAGATTCAAATACAGAAATGGACAAAAATCTCGGATATTAGAAATAATTCAGAAGAGAGTTATAGAAAAATGAATAAAATTCAATAACTTCTTAATTTTACTGATGACTGAATTTTCAAAAACTTTAGCTTATGTCCTCACAGTTTTCCTATCATAAAATAATCATTTTTTAAAATTACATATTTGAATCAAGAAAGTCTCAAACCATATATTAGAGAAATGTTTCAGGCACAGCGAACAATAAAATTGGGTCATTGCATTCTTTTTAGACTCACCAATATGTTGCTTTCAAATCATGTCAGTACATCCTCTAAACAAATATTGAATGTCATCAATTAACGAGTACAGCAAGCAACTCTGGTTAAGGCTTCTCAATTTCAAGCGAAATGATGAAATCAGCGGGCCAACATCTTCAATTCTATGACTCTTCTGTTTACAATCACTGACTCTTCCCAATAGGAGCACATTTCTTCTCCTCCACAATTAGTCAAAATTGGAACATGCATCCTTCAAAAGTTATCACTGTTGTCTGACACATTCCAAAGTAAAGTGCTAAGATGTGAGATTCACCTGAACAGTACATGGAGTTGGGTGACAAGTGGGAAAATACATAGCAAATGAATGCAATCTTAATGGGATGGAGTGATTCTTATGGGGGAAGCTTGCTAAATTATAGGAGTGAAGTTGATATAGTGAGGCTAATTCCCTAATGTTTGTTGGGAGCTATTTTTTCTCTTACCAGATCCATGAAGTATGTTGTACATGTTCATATCAGCTCTGCTTTCCTGGGATTCCACAATCATACCCACACTTTTTGTGTTCTTCAATTCTCCTTTTTCTATTTGCATTCTCAGTAACAATATTCAGCTAATGTCTTGAATTCATCTTTGCCATCTGCCTAATGACACTCTGGACATCCCATGCTCTGGGATAGCTCTTCATACTCTGCAATCCAAATACTCCTATTCTTCCACAGGCCTTTCAATCATCTTTAAGTGTTGATCCTCTATCAAAACTCAGAACAAGTTTCTGGCATTGTTGGATAAAGTAGACATAAAAAAGCTCAAATTGGAGAACAAAGATGCTAGCGCCAGTTTTATGTTTCATGATGATTGTGTGGAGAAGAAAGAGGATTTATAAACTCAGAATAGAGGATTTTTCCAGCCACTAGTCAAGGCCATCAGGGAATCAGCAGATTTTGATCAGCCCTCTTGGGCCTATACATAAAAGCAAAATCCCTGAAATAATTCCTACATGTTTAGAAATATCTCACTCTCTCCTTTTATCATTCCCCACAGGCTAAATGTAAAGAAATTCACATACACACGTTTTCTTTTAGTAAATTGAGTCCTCCTGTTGCTTACCTTGTTGCAAAAAGACCTGTTCCCATGAAAATTCCATTCTCCTCAAATAAATATCTTTCTCACCTCTTCTTCTGGTTTCCATAGAAACAGTTTTATGATATACAATATTGGCCTTTCGATCTCCTTCAGTCTCACTTTACCCACTTTTATTTTCCTGAAATACTTTTAGTGAAGTTAGTAATATTCTGAATGTGATCAACCCAATGGACATCTCTGAGTTCTAATATGATGAGCTCTGTCCAGGTGATTATACTTTTTTAGTAATATTTTTATCTATCTCACCCTTTCTTTCTTTCTTCCTTGCTTCTCTCCTTTATTTTTTCTTTCAAAAGTAATTGTTATATATCTCTCATGTGTGTGGAATCATACTACGCTCTTGATTGAATAGCATCAACAAAAAGCAGTGGGCACATTATCTTCAAATTTTTCCTAATATTGGAGTTAAAAAAACCTTTAATTGCATTAGTATATGGTAATTTCTAGGAAAAACTATGTGCATGCTATCTTTCTCTGTCATATTTTCTTCTCTAGTGTCTAGGGTTACATATAAATATAAATGTGTGTGTGTAAGTTTGTATATACAGCTCAAAGGTATTTGATGCAATGTTGAAAGTCAGACAAATTTAGCAGAAATACTGTCAGTGATGTGGGATATTGATAATGAATTTGAGGTAGAATAAGAACAAGACATAGGCTGAAAAGACAGGGAATTCTCTTCCCAATCTTACCTCTGAGAAGGAAAGAGAAGCAATTTATTCAGAATTCAGAGGATAGCTCACAGAATTCAGAAGCAATTCAAGAGCTTATTCTTGAATTGCCAAAAATAATTTAGAATATACACTATTTTGGTCTCTATACTTTCTTTTCTATTGATTTCCTTCAAATTTTGGTGCTTCCCAAAGTTATAGATTAAGTGGTTTTCACCCTTAAACTACACAAACTTGTCAATAATTCAATAAATACACAACACTTTAGACAGGCCACAGTCCTTACACAATCTGCTATAACAATATTTCAAGTTAATATTTTCTCTATGCCAGACACATTGGGTACAAAATTTTCATCATAATTTCATTCCATGCTTTACTATTTATGACTTTGCATTTTCTCCTCCAATCCATGCACTCTTTTCTCCCACTTCAAATAATAGCAGAATCCCTAAATGGTTAAAAAGGCAAGGCTCAGGAACTGAATGTAAACTGGTGACACATCAACAAATCTTGTCTTAATCCTGCCTATATCAATAAATCTTTCTTACCTTGCCCAAAACATTTGTTCCTTTAGTATGTTTCCTGTTCTTTTGGCTCCTAAGCAATTCACTGCATTCCTTGGAAAGCAGCTCTCCCCTCCCTATTCTGCATTCCTCAGGATTGGAGAATAAATAATGGACTTGAGTAGATTTACTGTTACTCTACTATAGACTTACTGTTGTTCTAGCAATAGAAGAACTTTTATCATTGATGTTGCAGCAGTTGTGAGAGGTTCAATTATTTGTGTATAGAAAGGCCTTGCTATTGACACTGTAATCTGTTGGTACCAGTGAGGCTTACACCTAGGAGTCATGTCCCATGGCCAGGGCAAATGTGGTGAGTTTATATGCTGAGTTTGGCTTAGAGTGAGGTCATATTTGAGTAACAAGAAGTCTTTCAGAAGCTAACTCTTGAGTAATATATATTTCTAGCCTAAGTTTCAATTTCATAAGAACAAGGTTCATAAGTATAAGTGTCAATATCAAGGGCCTGGCATATTAATCTGTCCTCCTTCATTAGGCACTGCCTATGTACTCTACAGATTCTTGCTACCCTGTGATAGAATGTGGCAGGATTCCCCAGGATGGGAATTCAATATTACATCAATTATTATGTTGGTCTCCACCTACTGAGACAGCACCCCATGACCATATGCACACATTCTTATTCCATAGAGGCATACTCCAGATGCACCACTCCCAACACATTTTACTGCCCTTGATACCTCACACCAGAGTCTTCCCTATCACAGTTTCAAATCCAAAACCTCAGCAAAAACAAAGCCAAAAATAAAATAAAATAAAACGAAATAGAAGTAAGTAAAAACATAATTTTCAGTGCAATGAAACTTGCATCACAGTAATATTTGTTATCATTTACTGACAAGTTCTTTTGTACATTCCCCTGTATCCTATTTTTCACTTTATTTTCAAAGAAACTTTAGGTTACAGAAAAGTCAAATACAAACTATAGGGTACTCCCATATACCACATCCCTCCTCCCACACACACACACCCTCCCCTCCCAATAACATCCTATATGAGTATTGTACATTTATTACAATTGATGAACAAATATGAAAACATTGCTACTAACCATGGACACTGATTTACATTTTGCACCATACACTTTTATAGCTTTGACAGAATGTGTAATGGCTTGTATACATCATTGAAAGATCATGCAAAACCATTCCAATGTCCTCAAAATGCCCGATGTTCCACTCACTCTTCCATCTTGGAACATATGGCAACTATTAAGATTTAATTTTTGAAGAATAAGGTTTATATTTACATGCATTAATATGGAGTATTTGATATACTGGTCTGTTTTCTTTTTTTACTTAGTGCCTAGGTACTTGAGAAATACTTACCCCTCTATTTGACAATATAGCAGGACTCCCCAAGATGGGAACTTAATATTTTCTTGTCTCTACCCACTGGGATAATATCCCATGACAAAGTGAACACATTCATATTCCATCAAAGCATGCCCCAGATTCATCTTTTTCCATATATCCCCCCACCACAGATGCATTGCACCACAGTGGCTGAATCTATGATGGTGGGAATTTGAGGGGGGACAAATATAGCAGGGGAAGGTCATAGGTGTAGTAATATGCTTTAAAATCAGGAATTGAGAGTCCTCTTTGTTCTATTTTAAGATATTTTTGGCTTTACAGTGACACACTTCCAAATAAATTTCATAATTGGCTTTTCCATTTCTGCAAAAAAAGCTGTTGGGACATTTATTGGGACTGTTGGGACATTATTTGGATTGTGTTGAACCTGTAATTCAGTTTTGATAGAATAGATATCTTACCGGTATTTAGTCTTCCAATCCATAAACACAGAATATCCCTCCATTTATTTATTTTTAGTTTCTTATAGCAATGTTTTGTAGTTTTCTGAATACAATCCCTTTATGTCTTTGGTTATATTTATCCCTAAATATATATTTTTTAGTCACTATAGTAAATGGAATTATTTTCTTAATTCCTCCTCAGATTGCTCAACAGTAGCAGTATTGAAATGCTACTGATTATTGCATATGAATCTTGTATCCCACCACTTTGCCGAACTCATCTATTAGTGAATCTAATAGTAAATAGTGAAAGTTTTACTTCTTTTCTTTCTCTTGCTACCTAATCACTCTAGGTAGAACTTCTAGCACAATATTTAATAGGTTACCCTTGTCTTGTTCGCAATATCAGTGGGTAAGTTTTCAGGTTTTCACCATTGAGTGTAATGCTACTTGTGGGTTTTTCATACATGCAATTTACCATATTGAGAAAGCTTTCTTCTACTCTTATCTTTTGGAGTGTATTTACCAAGAAAGTATGTTATATTTTGTCAAATGCCTTTTCTATGTCCACCTGGAGAATCATAATTTTTCTTCTTCAATTTATCAATGTTGTTTATTACACTAATTGATTTTCTTTTGTTGAACCACTCATACATACCTGGGATAAAACCCACTGGATCACAGAGTATAATTTTAAAGTTCTTTTGGATTTGGTTTGTAAATATTTTATTGAGGATTTTTGCATTTATATCCATTAGAGATAGAGTTTGTAATTTTCTTTTTTCATTATATTTTTTTAATTTTTTTTAATATTAGAGTAATGCTGGCTTCATAGAGAACTTGGTAGTATTGCTTTCTGTTCAATTTTCTGGAAGAGCTTAAGAAAAATTGATATTAGATCATCTTTGAATGATTGGTAAAATTCATCAGTGAAGCCATCTGGTCCTGGGTCTCATCTTTGCGAGGTTTTGTAATGACTTTTTCAATTTCTTACTTGTGATTTGTTTGTTGAGGCCTATTTTTTCTAGAGCCAGTGTAGGTTGTTTGTGTGTTTCTAGGAATTTCCCTGTTTCATCTGCATAGTCTAATTATGTGGTGTACAGTTGTTCAAAGCATTCTATTTTTATCTGTATTTCTGCCAGGTCATTGGTAATGTCTCCCCTCTCATTTTTTATTTTATTTATTTGCATTTTTTCACTTTTTTTCTTTTTCAGTGTAGCTAAGGGCTTGTCGATTTTGTTGACCTTCGCAAAGAACCAACTTTTGTTTTTATTGATTTTTGCTATTATATTTTGTTCTCAATTTCATTTATTTCTACTCTAATCTTTATTATCTCTTTCCTTCGGCTTTGTTTAGGATTACTTTGCTCTTCTTTTTCTAGTACCTTCGGGTGCACAATTAGTCTTTAATTTTAGCTCTTTCTTCTTTTTAAATGTAAGCATTAAGGGCTATAACTGTCCTTCTCTGTACTATCTTTGCTGTATCCCATAGGTTTTGATTTTCATTTTCATTTAAATCAATATATTTGCTGATTTCTTTTGCATTTTCTTCTTTGACCCACTGATATTTTAAGAGTGTGTTATTATAGCTTCATATATGTGTGAATTTCCATTTCTCTATCCATTTTTCATTTCCGGCTTCATTCCATTATGATCAGGGAAAGGGTTTCTGTAATTTAAATCTTTTTACATTTATTGAAACCTGTCTCATGACATAACATATGGCCTACCATGAAGAAGGATCAATGAACACCTGAAAAGAATGTATATCCTGCTGATTTAGAGTGCAATGCTTTATAAAGTTTGTTAGTTCCCACAAATTATTTAAGCTCTTTGTTTATTTACCCTCTGCCCAGATTTCCTCATCAATGCTGAGAGTGGTGTATTGAAGTCCAAAATATTATTTTAGATGCATCTGTTTCTCCCTTCAGTTTTGCCAGTTTGTGCATCATATATCTTGCAGCCTCCGGGTTAGATGCATAAATATTTACTACAATTATTTTTTATTGGTTCATTAAAATATAATGACATTATTCATCCCTTATAACAGTTTTGTTTTTAAAATCTACTTTATTCAAAAATTGTGTCAAAATCCAGATTCTTTTTGATTACTATTTGTATGGAATATCTTTTTTCAGTTTCAATCTTGTTGTATCTTTACATCTGGGGTGAGTAAATTGTAGGTATCAGATAGATGACTTATATGTTTTATCTATATGAGTCTTTGTCTTTTGATTGAGGAATTCAATTCATTAACATTTCTTTTTACTGTAAAGGCATTTCTTCATCCATTTTATCCTTTGGCTGTCCATTGTCATATTTTACTATTGTTTGTCTTTTTACCATTTAGGTTATCTTTATTAATAATCTTCATTTCTGCTTTCTTCTCCAACTTTCATGATGTTGTATTTTCCTTTCAGGCTGTAGCACTCCCTTAAACATCTCTTTTAATCTGGTCATTTGGTAACATAATCTCTCAGTCTTTGTTTACCTGTGAAGACTTTAAACACACTCTATTTTTGATGGACAATTTTGCCAGATAAAGAATTCTTGGTTTTCAGTTTTAATCTTTCAGTACCTTAATGATTCATACCACTTTCATCTTGCCTCCATGGTTTCTGATGAGAGGTTGGCTCTTGAATGTGATCCATTACTTTTCTCTTGTTGCGCTCAGAATCCTCTCTTTATCTTTGGAATTTGTTATTCTAAACTGAACTGTCTCAGAGTAGGCCTATTCAGATTTCTGCTCTTTTGGTTGTGTTGTCTTTCTCATATATTGTTTTCATAAAAGTTGGAAAGTTTTCTGTCATTATTTCCTCAAATATTCTTTCTGCCCCTTTTTCCCTTTTTCATTTTCTTCTCCTTCTGTGTCACTGATATTGTGTATGTTTCTGTGTTTCACATTGTCATTTAATTCCCTGTGAAATTGTCCTATTTTTTTTAAATCCATTCCTGTTTCTTTCTGTTCTCCTGACTTTTCAAGTTCAAATGCTTGGCCATCCAATTCACTAATCATATCTCCCATCAATTCCAATCTGCTGTTATAGGCTTCTAATGTATTTTTAAGTATATTTTTTATTTTTCATTTTTAAAAGATACATAGGTTACATAAAATGTTACATAAAAAGTAAAGGGAATTGCCATGTGCCCCACTCCCCACACCTCCCAATTTTCCCATGTTAACAACTTCTTTCATTAGGGTGGTACATTCATTGCAATTGATGAACACATTTCGGAGCTTTGCCATACAGTATGGATTATAGTTTACATTGAAGTTTACACACTCTCCCATTCCATTCTGTAGGTTAAGGCAGAATATATAATGGCCTGTATCTGTCATTGCAATGTCATTCAGGACAATTCCAATCTCCCAAAATGCCCCCATATTACACCTATTTTTCCCTCTCCCTGCCTTAAGCAATGCCAGTGAGCACTGCCTCCATATCAAATATATAATTTCTTCCATTGCTACAATCACAATAAATCTATAGTAGAATACCAGAAAGTCCACTCTACTCCATATTTTATTCCCCACTCCTGAGGATTCTCGGATGGTGATATCCACTCAACTTTTAATTGATAAGGGACTTTGATCCCATGTGGCTGCTGTATGGGACTCTCTTGCCTGTAGTTGTAGACTCTCTCAGTTCCTTGGTGTGATGGTTACCCATCCTCACCTCCTTGTTAGTTGGCCTGGGTAAGTCCAATGAACTGGACAGTAGGTGGTGAAACTCTGCTGAAGCTCAGGGCCCAGCTGGCACATGGACAGCCTAGAGGTTCAAGTCTCTTGGACATACACCTACCAACTCTAGTGCCAACTATAGGCTCAATAAAAGGGACAGAAGAAGCATGTGTAAAGAAGTCATATCTGAGTCCAGCTCTGCCACACTTAGGAGCACAAACTCCAAACTAGGACCCACTGTCAAGGCACCACACTCTGGAGATAACATCTTCCATGACCAAAAGAACTGGCTCTCTCCATAGCCCTCAGGAACACCACTATTTGGGATAGTATCTACTTTGAGATTCTGCTGAGATGTGCATGAGCATTACCTCTCTGATGACCTCCTCATTCAGTTTGAAGTCTCTGAGCCATATAACTCATTTGTCTTTACCATTTCCCCATTTTTTTCAAGGTAATTTTCCAGTTGTATTGCCAGTTGGTGCTTGATAGAAATACCTTGGTGCCAGGGAGGCTCATCCCCAGGAGTCATGTCCCATGCTGGGGAGAATGTAAAGCATTTATATGCTGAGTTTGGCTTAGAGAGAGGATACATTTGAGCAACATTGAGATTCTCAGGAGTAACTCTTAGGCACCCTACAACTGTAGGCTAAGTTGCAATTTCAAAAACAATGGTCTCGTAAGCATAGTCTTTAATATAAAGGGCCCATCAATGGACCATCCTTCTTCACTGGTCATTGCCCCTGTACTTAGGGGATTGTTGCTACTTCATTAGAAAATATGGCAGAGCTCCATATTATTTCAGTTGTTGTGTGTATCTCTACCCCCTGTGGCAATGCCTCATGAATGTTTGAACATAGTTATATACCTTATATGTATGCCCAGATGAACTTTCTCTCATGTATCTCCCATTTTAATCACATCCATTGTGTTTTTCACTCTCATAAACTCTGTTACATTTCTTTACAAGCTTTCACTTTGTTCTTTATTCTTGTACTGTATCTTCTTAATATCCTTTATTTTTTTAGTCATGTTGTCCTTTAACTACTTGAATAGCTTTAGGACATTTCTGTGATTATCAGTTATTACTTGTCTTAAATTTTATGTGTCATCACGATTTTTGGTTTGTTCTTTGACTGGACGATCTCTTACTATTTCTTAGCATGTTTTGTAATTTTTTGCTAATGTCTAGGCATCTGAACATGTTGCTGGATTTACTTTGATGATTAATTTCTCTCCCTTGGCTAGTGCTTTTGTTTCACAGCACTTCTTTTATTTTTGTTTCACAACACTTCTAGTTTTTGTTCAACTTGTTCAACTAATTCTTTAAAATTGTCTAGGTTAAGTTGTCAAAATAGGGCCAGGAATTCACTAAATGGGTTAAAGCTGATCTAAAATGTCTTGAACATGAGATACTGCAAGAAATTTGATTCTCCTTGCAGTGTCCTGGTTGGTCAGCACATTGTGCTTGTCAGGGAGTCCTTACACGGAGATGTCTTTTCCACCTCCTCTTGCCCATGATTCTGGTCTCCCCAGAGCTGAGATTCAGAGTGGGCTCTTCTAGCCAAATTTACCAAAGAGAAGCCACTCTCCCCCCTTCACCACACCATCCTCTTCCCAGGGATAAAGGTGTTCATTCTCCTCCCGTGCAGCGACAGTGCGCATGGGTTTTATCTAAGCTGTTCACCCTGCCGGTGAGGAATAGGAGCAGTACAGTACTCATCTGTGGGAGTAGTAACATGGTTTTTTATTACAGCTTCTTCATCTCTCTGTCCCTCACCCTCCTGGAGAATCGCCAACACTCTGTTGGTCTGCAGATCCCCTAAGCAGTTCCCTCGAAAGTCTTTTTGCCCTTCCTCCATTGTTCTTGTGGAAGAATTGAGTCCTGCCTACCTAAATCAATGCCATCTTCCTAAAAGTCCTCTCCATGCTTAATATTCTTTGAAAAACTCTCCTGACCACTTATTTAATTCTAGGATGAGTTATTTTTCCACTTTTTAGTAATATTTTTCTACTTTTTTAGTAATTTTTAGAAACGGTTTCATGCATAGTTTATTGTCTATCCATCTATGTAATTTTTTGGTTAGGCTACTAAATACTATTAGAGTGATAAATCCTCACAAGTTCCTCCAAAATTTATCTATATATAAATATATAATTTATTTGTATATATAAATATATATAATTTATTTGTATATATAAATATACATAATTTATTTGTATATAAAATAAATTAATAAGCATTTATATAAAAATATATATTAACAATATATAATAATTAATTTGTATATATATAGTAACAAACATTTATCCACCTGACACTTTAGACCTTCTACAATATAAATTTGGATAGACCTGTTTTTCTCATTTACTGAAGACCAGAATACAAAGCAGTCTCCAGATTACTAATTAATATTAATACTATGAAAAACAAAATAAGAACTGATATTCAGTATTTGTTTAATTGTTTTTTTTTCATTATTTGTTATACTTCTGTGTTTGCTTTTGTATAAACATTTACTTATAGTGAAAGGTATACATTTTAAGGGTATTCCTTTAACGTCTTTTGAAAAATGAATATCACTGTGTCACTCACAGTTCTATCAAGGTATACAGTTTTTCTATCACTCCACTAAGTTTTCTCCTCATGGCCTATCCAGTCACTGCCTGCTATCAGCTTCCCCACAGAAAAACCAGTCTTTTATTTTTTTTCCACTGCTCCTACATCATAAAATTGAATCATAATGTAAGAATTGTTCATTTTTTATTACTCACCAAAAGGCTGTTTTTGTATTTATCCATATTTTAGGTGTCACCATGGTTTTTTTCTTTAAGAAACATCTGATAAAAATTTCTACCCATTTTAGTTGTATTTTTGTCTTTTTATTATGGAGTTGTTAGATATATTTATATAATTTAGATTCAAGTCTTTATGCACTTAAGTTTATTATTGTACATGATCTCCCAGTCTGTGGCATACTTGCTTATTCATTTTCTAAACTATATACATTTATTGAAGTCCAAATTATCAGTAAGATGATGTCTTATTGCTTCTGTGTCCTGACCAGGAAATTTTTGTCTATCCTCAATTCAAAAAATATTGTGTTCTTTTCTTCCCAGAAACTTTTTTTAGGTTTACTTTTAGGTCTACAGTCTGACTTCAGTAAATATCTAGTATGAGAATAGAAGTAGGTTCTTTGCTTCTACATGAATAACCAATTGTTACGGTAATATTTATTGAAAAACTTTCCATTTTTTATTGAAATCCTTTGACTCCTTTGTAAAAATTCAATTGATCATATGTATGTGGGTTTATTTGTAAGCTTTCTGGTCTTCTTTATTAATCTCTTTGTTAATCCTTATACTGATAACACACAATCTTGATTTTTATAGGTCAATATTAGTCTTGATGTTAGATCATGTAAGTACTGAAATGTATCATTTATTTGAAAATGGCCTTTGGCTATATGTCCTTTGACTAACCATGTAAATTGTAGAATTAGCTTCTTAATTCCCTTGAAAATTGTGTTTGGATTATATTTGGGACTGTTTGAATTTATAAATTATTTTAAAAGAAGTGATATTTTATTATTGAGTATAGAATCATTGCATTTTTTATCATTTTATTGGACACATAAATATTTCCTGTCTAATATTTTTACACTCAATGGAAAAATCACTTTTATTTTATTTCCCAATTACTTGTTTCCAGTGACCTTTTAGCTTATAATCTTGATATATTCTCTTGTCAATTCATGGTATTAACTTTATTTATGTATTCTTTAGAATCTCTCATTAAAAAAAAAAGTGTCGACCACAGATTAAGTTTTTGCAACAGGTACTGTGTATGGTAGCCTCAGCCTTACACACAAGATCAGGACAGTTGTTTTCTCTGCTCCAGTCTTCTATTCTTTGGAGAGTCATCATGTAAATGACAGAATCTTAGACTATGGAAAATAGGCTTTTTATCAGTGCCTCATCCTACTTTTCATTTCATTTTGATTACTTCTTTACAAAACTTCTTTTCAAACCATTAACAGATGATAATTTCGGTGATAGTGTATGAATGAATTCCTCTAATAATTTTGTTCTAATACTCCTTCTTTAGGGTCTTCTAGACTTTGATGGATAGAGGATGTAAGGACCTGAATAGTAATTGGTGGTTTTCTGCCTTGGGTTCTGAAAAGAATTAAATATTATACACAAAAATGGCAGATGTAGGAGATGATACCTCTTTTTAAGTACAGTGTGTCAGAGATTGACCTTGGGACCTCCTATGTGGGAAGCCAGTGGTTAACTACAGTGGCTTCCCTGATTTAGGTTTATCATTTGTTTTGCTTTTTGTTCATTTTCGTTTGTTTCTGGAGGCACTGGGAACTGAACCTGGGGCTCTCCCATGTGGGAGGTGGGAGCTCAACCAATGAGTCACATCTGGAGCCCACCTGATTTTTTTTAGGATTCATTCATTTATTTATTCTCCCACCTTCCTTTGCAGTTTCTTTGCTCTCTGCTCTCTGTGTCCCTTCACTGGGTGTTCTTCTGTGTCTGCTTGTCTCCCTTTGTTCCATCATCTTCTGCACCACCTCTCTGCAGGGTGCGGGTCATCAGCTCTCTGTGAGGTGCGGGCTGTCAGCTATCCATAAGGTACGGGCCAGCTTGCCTTCCCAAGGAGGCCCTGGGATATGAACCCAGGGCCTCCCATGTGGTAGATGGAGCCCGATCAAATGAGCCACAGCCACTTCCCCCACCTGAAATTTTAATACAGTTTAAATATAAGGATACAGTTTAGTAGGAAAGTTAACACACTTGATAACTGAATCTCAAAATGAAGCCAATTAATCATCAAGTGAGGATATTACTGGTATTGGAAAGATTCCCATAAGGAAGAGGAGACTTTGCTAGTAGTAGCAGCACAGCAATTCTCCCAAGAAAAAGAAATGGAGAGATAAATCAAATGTCTCAAGGTTTTGTCCTAATTGAATATTTAGAAGAAAGGCCCATACAACATCATAGGATTAATATATTATGGCTTTCTAAATCAAAGCCAATCCCAAGAGTGATAAGAATCAACTCTTGCCCAGATGGGTCAATGATCACTAGCAATAAAACCCCATTGTTGGTCTCAAATCACTCTTGTACAACCCCAGGTACTGGTTCTCTTGAGGGCTTCAGAGACCCACAGGTTCTGTGGTCATGGTAGATGACTCTCGAGTTCAGTGCCATGTCAGTTGGCCCTACTTTGGAGTTTGTGTTCCTGAGTGTGATGGAGTTGGACTCAGATGTGACCTTTCCAGACATGCCTCTTCTGTCACTTTTATTGAACCTCTGGTTGGTGCCAAGGTTGGTGTACACTCAGGAGACCTGAATCTCTGGTCTGTCCATGTGATAGCCAGGCCCTGAGCCTCAGCAGACTTGCAACTCCTACCCACTGGTTTACTGGACTTACCCTGGCCAGCTTACAAGGAGATGAAGAAGGTCAACCACCACACCAGGGAAACAAGAGTGCCTACAGCAGCAAGCAGGAGAATTGCATCCATCATCCATGTGGCATCTACGCCCCCTCTCGATCTAGAGGTGGAGTGGACACCACCACTTGTGGGTTCCACAGGATGGAGGAATAGAGTATGGATTAGAGTGGACTTACTGATATTCTACTCTGGAACTATTGTGATTAGTAATGGAAGAAATTGTAGCATTGATGTGGAGAAATTGGCCAGGGTAGCTTCTGAGGGCAAGGAGAGAGAAGAAGAGATATGATGTGAGGACATTTTCAGGACTTGGAGTAGTCCTGTGTGGTACTGCAGGGACAGATGCTGAACATTGTATGTCTTGCCATGGTCCACTGGGTGTATTAGGGGAGAGAGTAAACTACAATGTAAACCATTATTCATGTGGAGCAGCAGTGTTCCAAAATGTATTCACCAAACACAATGAATGTGCCACAATGGTGAAAGAGGTTGAGGATGTGGGAGGAGTGGGTTGAGGGGGGTGGGGGATATATGGGGACCTCTTATATTTGTTGGATGTAACATTTTTTTTCAAATAGAGAGAAAAAATAAAAAATAATAAAAATTAAAAAATAAAACTGAAAAAGAAATAGGGGCATTCCCTATTGAAAGGTCTTTTGGGAATTCTGAAGAATAAAATCCTTGACACAAATTAGACTGTATTGTGCAAAAACAACACAAATGAATTTCACAGAAATCTATACAAATACAAATATCATGACAGAAAAATATTTCATGTTTTCCTAAATGCACATTATAAGGAAAACCACTTTTTATGTATCAGATGTCAAAGGCTAAAATGTTTGATAATGACCATTGTTGGTACACGTATTCTATATCTAACCTTTAAACACATCGCTATATGCCATTTTGCTAGTAAGGGATCCTGACATTATATTGGACTTCAATTATCAGGAAGTTCTGAATCACAGAGTGGTTCAACAATGGCAATGGAGGAATACTGGTATAGGATAGTATTGACAGGTGATATATGGCTGACAGGGAGCTATACAGGACATATGTCCAGGGTGCATGGTAATGTTTGGACATACTCATAGTGGCAACAATTAAAAACTACAGCTGGGGGGGTACTGGGTTCCTGGCTGGTGGTGCTCTGTCATGGTCCCTAGGGGAGCAGCGACAGTCTTCCAGGTGCAGCGGCAAGGACAGGGAAGGAATGAGGGTCCTACAGTGAGCCCCTGATGCTAATGACTATGCTTGTGAGCTGATATGCCTGAAATAAGAACAAGGCCTAGAGCAGCATTGTGCCTGGGAATTTCCTCCTGACAGCCTTCATGTTACTCAAATGTGGCCAGTCTCGAAGCCAAACTCAGCATGTAAATGCAATGCCTTCCCCCCAGCGTGGGACATGACACCCGGGGATGAGCCTCCCTGGCACCGAGGGATCACTATCAACTACCAACTGATGATGCAACTGGAGAATGACCTTGAATGGAAGGTTCAATGTGGATCAGCAGAATATCCCTGTCTACATAAAATAACATGACTTTAAAATGCTGTTTGACCTAATCTAAGGGGGAAATGGAAAGGAGAAATGAGTTTATATGGCTACGAGTCTCTAAAAAAGAGTCTGGAGGCTGTCAGAAGGTTTGCCCTTAGGCACAACTGAGCAGAGTCTAAGAGACAGATAAAGTAGATACAACCCCCAGGTATTGGTTCCTTTGAGGGCTAAAGAGGCCCATGGGTGCTATGGTCATGGCAGATGGGGTTAACTGCCATATCAGATGGCCCTTCTTTGGAGCTGGTGTTTATGCGTGATGAATCTGGACTCAGATGGGATCTCTCTTCATAAGACTTTCATGCTACTGTGCTGGAGTTGTAGTTGGTGTTGGGGTTTAAGATATATTTAGGGGATCTGAATCTCTGGACTGACAATGTGATAGCCAGGCCCTGAGCCTCAACAGACTCCAGCACCTACAATCTGATTTATTGGACTCACCTCACTCAGCTAAGATGGAGTTGAAGAAGGACAACCACCACAACATGGAGCCTAGAGTGCCTAAAACTGAAAGCGAGAGGATTGCATCCAGTATCCATGAGGAATCTGAGCCTCCTCTTGACATAGAGGTGCAATGGACACAACCAATCCAATGTCCACAGAGAAAAGGTGGCATTGGAGTGGGAAAAGTGGACATGGTGGCTAATGGGTATGGGGAATGGCAGGACGAGACGAGATGTGGAGGCGTCTTTGGGACTTGGAGCTGCCCTGGATGGTGCTTCAGGGGCAATCACCGCACATTGTAAATCCTCACAGGGCCCACTGGATGGAATGGGGGAGAGTATGGGCCATGATGTGGATCATTGACCATGAGGTGCAGAGATGTCCAGAGATGTACTTACCAAATGCAATGGATTTGTCATGATGATGGGAGTGAGTGTTGCTTGGCGGGGAGTGGTGGGGTGGGGGTGGTGGGGTTGAAGGTGTCCTCATATATATATATTTTTAATGTAATATTTTTACAAAATCAATTTAAAAAAAAATAACCATTGTTGTTAAGAATTCAAGCAAACAATTTATTTTAGTCATTGTTGAAACTAGGGCAAAATCTATAGGGGTTAAGTTTTAAATTTCTAAATTCATTAATAAGAATTCCTTACAAAGTATATTTTCTTTTTCCAAGAAATTGTATTTCAGGAATACATCTCATAATTGTCCAGGTCCAATTATGTAAGAGTATGAATATTCTTGCTGCTTGTCATTTCAATGAACTATTTTTTCAATATTCCATGTGTATTCTTCTGTTTGGAATGTGTTCAGAAAATTTTAAGATTGCAGTGTTTGAAAAATCTGAACTGACAACTAGACTTTTCATGTTTATAATTGAAGATGGTCAAATATTTTCTCAGTTCACATTCTGTCCCATCATGTGTTCTCAAACCCACATATTTTCAGGGACTACTATAATTATAAATTGTTAGAAATATTTTAAAACTTCACCAAATAAAATCAACACTGTAGCAGGCCAGACAAATTATCCTGTTGGTTACTTATGGCCCTCTCTCTATGAATGATTTTACAGATAGTAGTTTGTAATCAATTTGCTCATCTAACTTTGAGCCCCACTTATCAAAAAAAAAAAAAAAATCAATCAATCAAGCAAAAACTTCAATTTCTCATTAGATCTGTATTCCATATGTACTGTAATGAATTATTTTTATTATATTTTGTATTATAGCAGTAAACATTCCTTGGAAATTTGTTTTCTCTTTCCTATATGAATACCTACATGATACTCTCAAATTTCACTGTGACCAGAAAAGACTAAATCATTCATTATTTTTTTGAAGTAAAACAAATATCTGACCCCTAACCTAGAACTATAAGAATTTTCTTCTCATACTATTTAATGTCTTTCCTAAATAATTTGTGTTATTTAAGTAAAGCAACATCATTTGTTAATCAAATTCTCTAACCATCTCTCCTAAATATTGGTACTTAAAAAGATTTCAAAGATGACCCATGATAACCTCAAGATCTGTAAAATATTCATCCTGACACAGGTAAATGATGAGATTCAGTCAACAGAACCAGTAAGTTTATCCACAAGCTACATGAAATGAAGTCCAATATTTCTTTCACATGTGGTAAATACGGTAAAACAAAATATGGACATATGCACATAAGGGAACATTTATTTTTCCTTTATTTTTTTTAACGAAACTTAGATTACACAAAATGTTACAAAAGAAAATATAAGGGACTCCCATATGTCCCACTCCCCACACTTCCTACTTTTTAAAAAGATAATATCTGAGCTGAAACGAAGTCTTCAGGAACAACCCATTTCTTAATTTGTGAGGTCATTAATTTTAGACTAACTACTCCCTAACATTGATGATAAAATAGGCTTGATTCACGTAAAAGCGTGTTGTTTCTATCTACTGAAAGATTATGCTGATACATGCCCCAGTAGAGACACACACTCACAGGTGCCTTTCGCACAGAGAGATTTATCGTACTACAGATTAAAGATTTCATAATAAACTAATCAATACTTTATAGTTTTCACAGATAACTGTTCATTCAAATCATATTGCCAAATGCAAAATCCAAAACAGTATAGTTCTCTTAACCCACAGTTTCTAGTTAAATCTCCTCAATTTTTTATCTCTGCCTGTGTGTCTTTAGTGCCTGAGGTACACATAAATTCTTCAAGAGCAGAATACTTAACTGAAAAACAAAGCAAACAAAGGAAAACACTTGTCCTGACTTCTCTCAGTTATGTTCCAGTAGTTAATTCTCTTTTTCCACATCATATCTCATGCATACCCCTACTCTGTATCTCAGCCTTTTTCTCTTGCAGGAATTTGGGGCCAAGAGCCAGTGAAATGGAAAAACTGTGATGAATTTACTACTGTATTACTATTCTTTAGAATAATGTTTATAATAGTGTAAGATCTCGAAAACAATTTTGAGTTAATAGGATAGACAATGGTGTAGGTTGGGGAAAATATTGATGTGAAAATTGAACACCTGAGTTGTCAGGTCTTTGTTCCTGTAACTTCCAGAATGACTGAAAGTCTATTTAAATATTTGGATGTTATTGATTCATCAGCCCTCCAAGGATTTTTAAAAATAAGAACATATTTAATATCCTCTTCCCAGAAGCAAAACTCCTGTTTTTTTCAGTAACAGGACACTCCAGAGAAATAAAACTTGATTGTATTAAACTTCAATGTGAGATAGATATAATTCATGAATCTTTATTGAGACTATTTCTAGAGAAAAACATTCAATCAGGGACTTGAAAAATAAAAAAAAAAGGGGGGGGCAGGGGGACCAGGGGAGAGATACATTCACTACTTAGCATCCTTACATTTCTCACTCTCATTAGCCAGATACGATTCAAGACCAAATTGAGGGAGGCATTCACAAAATATGTTGATCTATAAACAAGCTACTATCCTGGGAAATTTGAAGAACATTTGAATGGAACTTTCAAGCACCTCAAATAAAATGTATGCTTTATTTTGAAAAATGGATACTGGTCACAAAGTAGACATGAGGGTATTACTCAAGGTTAATTTTAAGTGCTGAATACTTTGACCATGTGAATGCGGATCTGCTTGGTCTTTATACCGTATACAAGTGGATTGAGAAATGGAGGAAAAAGCAAGTAAATGCTGGAAAAGAGGATATGGATATAAGGTGGAATATGGGAACCAAACCTATGTGTAAAGAATGAGAAAAAGGCTAGGAGGTAAAGTTGCAAAAAGACACAGATGTGAGGTATGCAGGTATTGAATGCCTTAAACCTAGCTTCCTTCTGAGGCAAACGAAAAACTGTGATAAATATTTGGATATAAGACAAGATGATGAGTGTGAGGTCAAAACCTGCTACAGTGAAGGCCACAAACAAACCATAGATCTTGTTGATCTGGACATTTTCTGCAGCTAGTTTCACAATGGCCATATGCTCACAATAGGAGTGAGAGATGACTGTGGTATGATAAAATTGAAGCCGACACTTTATCAGCACAAGGCATGGAGCTACAAGAACTGCAGCCCTGAGTGCAACCACAGCTCCTATTAAAGTGACCAGCTGGTGTGTGAAGATGGTGGTGTGTTGTAGAGGATAACAGATGGCAACATATCGGTCCAGAGCCATGGCAAGCAGGATGCCCGACTCTATGCATTGAAATGTGTGAATAAGCCACATTTGAAGCAGGCAGGACTCAAAATAGATCTCTGTCATATGGAACCAGAAGATTCCGAGCATCTTGGGCAATATGCTGCTACCAAGGGCAATATCTGTTGCTCCAAGCATGCCTAAGAAAATATACATTGGCTCATGGAGGCTGCGCTCAGATTTGATAACGAACAGGAGCAAGGAATTTCCAACCATAGCAATGAGGTACATGGCACAGAACGGTATCCCAATCCAGCACTGCAAAGACTCTAGGCCTGGGATCCCTATTAGTGTCAACACAGAAGGCATGAAGACTGTAATGTTGGAAATAGTCATACTTCTTTTGGTCCTCCTATTTCAACAATATACAATTTTCCATCAGCACTGATGTTTCAATTCTGCTTCCTATTTTTATCAAATCTCAGCATATTGATTCTGTCTGATTTCATACAATTTTAAGATATCATGTATCTTACTCATTATTATTTTTTTATCTTACTCATATTATTGGTGGAAATATGCAGATGCATAGAGACACATCTTTGCTTTCCCAGGAGGCTTCCACAATTCCTTTGTCATAATAACTTATTATGTGCATGGCAGGTAGACTGCCTTTAGAACCAGCAAAATCATCTGGGTAAGGCAACAAGTTTCTTTCCTGAATAATTCCTTTACAAACCTGTTGAAAAAATATTTGAGTTCATTATTTTGCTTTGAAATTGCATTTTTAATGAAGTTTGATGTGTCTTGCCATAGCCCACTCACATTCCAAATACTCGTGTTGTAATCAATTATTTCAAATTGTCTTTAACACCGCAACTGTCTCTTTGGACAGGCAAACTTCCAAACTTTAACCAGTTAATACCCAAGAACTTAAGATATTAATGTATCTATATGTATTTATATCATCTGTATCTATGTAGGTCTGAATACACTGTTAAAATTATGGAATAGAAGAGGTTTTGGAAAAAAATAACTAAAATTCATATATTTTGATGAATCTACACCAAAGTTCCCTGCTCTTGTACAAATAGCTGAAAAAGTTGTATTTTTATTTTGCCAATATTTTAACAACTGGCATCCTTAAAACTAGGTGTCTGCTTAAAATGGCAAGAATTAGCCACTGAATTATGTAATTCACATTGCATCATAATACAGGAAAACAACCTCTACCTTGTCAGAGAATGGCTGGCAGCTATACAAGGGGTGGAAAACTTCTTGCTGAGAAATTCATGGTATGGAAAACATGGGGAAATGAATAACAAAGCCAGAATAAGTACCTGTTTCTCGGGTTCAACTTCAGTGTTACCAATAGGCTAGGTTTTGGCCAAATTAGGCTCATTAGTTTTAAAGAAATACAGATACTCTAGAAGGAGAATCACAATATGAGCATAAAGAGAAACAATTTCGAGAAAACATACAGGTAAAAGGGAAAGTATACTAAAAGGAATAGAATATAGAACTAGACATATGACAAAATATGGATTTTTATATGATTCAGAAAAGGGATATAGAAAAATTGAAGAAAATGGAATCACTTTTCAATTTTACTGATGACTGAATTTTCAAGAATCTGGCTGCTTATGTCTTCTCTAGGAATTTTCTGAAACAAAAAAATCAGTTTTTAATATTACATAACTGAGCCAAGAAATTATCAAACCATACATTAGAGAAATTTTTCAGACACTGTGAAGAATACAGTTTGGTTATTTCATTCCTTTTTTTTTTTTTTTTTTTTGACTCTCCAAAATTTTTGCTTTCAAATTATGTCCATAAGTTCCTACAGCAACTAAAAACCTATTCATCTGCAATATACCAGTAATAAACGAAACAGCCAAGGTTCATGCCAGTAATTTTCAAATGAAAGAATGAAGTCATAGAGGCTCTTTAATGTGTGAAAAGATTTATCCACCAGCTTGGATTCAGGATAGTCAGGAACTAAGTATTCTGATTTCCATGACCCCCTTGACTCCCCATTTATAGAGTATTGACTCTTTCTTATAGGAGCAAAGTGTTACTTTCCCAGAGTTAGTAGGAATTGCAAGAGGCATGTTTCCAGTGTTATCACAGTGCTGACATATTCCAAAGTAAGGTGCTGAGATATGAAACTCACCTGAATGTAGAGGTAGTGGGGTGGCAGGTGGGCAAGTCCATTAGCAACTAAGTACCTGCTTAGCGGTATGAGTGAGAGTTAGTGGGGAAATGGCAATAAAATTATTGGCATACCCTTTGGCCAAATGAATCAACCTCCTTAATGATTGTTTAGAGCTGTTTATTCTCTTACCACTTTCATGAAGTGTATGGTCCATTCTTCATATACATTCCACTCAATCACTCAGTTCTATTACTGGGGTTCCAGGCTCATCACACACTCTTTGTATTCCACAATGGCTTCTCTTTCTATCTGCAGTCACTGTAACAGTATCCAGGAAATGCCTTAAATACAAAGCGATTTGATGGTGGGACCATATGTCAAAACTGTATTCTGGACATCCTCTGGGAATTCCCTCCACACTCTGCAATCCATATATTCCTGTCTTCCACTGGTCTCTCAATCCTGTTTGAGTGCTCATCATCAGAACTCATAGCAAGGTCTCTGCATTCTGAGACCTACTAGAAATTTATTTAGTTCATTGGAGAACAAGGCTGCTAGCATCCGTTTTAATGTTTCATGATGATTTTGTAGAGAAGTAGGAGGGATTATGGGGAATTTTCCGGTCTTTACCCAAGACCTCTTGGGACTCAGCAGATTAAGTCAGCCCTTCAGGTCTACTCAGTAGAACTAATCTCTCTGGAATGATTTCTACACTTGCAGAAATTACCTGACTTTCTCCTTTTATCCTTCCCCACAGGATAAATGTAGAGAAATTCGTGCACATGAGTTTTCCTTAATAAGATGATTTCCTTTCTTGTTTTCCTTGTTTGCAAAAAATCTAAAGTCCATTAAACACACAGTGGTTCCTATGCGAATTCAAGTCTCGTCCAATAAATATCCTTATTACCTTTTCTATCACTTTGGTTTTCTGGAAGACATTCTATGTCCATAAATACCCTTTTATGACATACAGTATTTGCCTTTTAGTCTCCTGCAATCTCCATCTTCAACTTCTACTTTCTTGAAATTATTTCAAAGGAGTTAGTAATATTCTGAGAGTGACCAATCCCAGTGGACATTTCTGAGTCCTAGTATGTTGAGTTCTTTCCCAGTTATTGTAATTTTGACTTGAATTTCCTCCATTCCTCTATTTCTTTCTCCCTTTCTCTGTCATTCCTTTTTTCCTTCTAAAGCAGTTGTTTAATGTCTCCTACATGCAAGGGATTGTAATCACAGTTGGTCATTGGTGTCCAGGTTCTTGGCTTCAATTCAAGAAAGAATTCAAGCTATGCACAGTATCTTGGCCAGTGGTGATAGATATCAGTCACTGTCCACTAGACTGGAGGTAACCAGAAAGTGGGAGGCAGTGCTGGAGCCCCTCCTCTCCCTTCTTTACTCCCTCCATGTAATAATGTTGCTGGCTGCCTTTTGATAATGCAGACCTGAGTGTGTGTGCTTCTAACTTGCGGCCTCCTAACTTGCTTATGTGAGACAGCAGGCTGATGAGAGTTAGGAGCCTTTGCCTTGCCTATGTAAATTTGCAGGTTGTTGCCACAGTTTCTGTTTGTGTGGTTTATTATGTTTTGACTCCTCCTCCTTAGGTCCACGTTCTACTTTGCCCCTGAATTATACCGAATTCTCTTGATGTGAAAAAATGATCACAAACATATCCCTTCCATAACATTTGTCATATTGTGGGGAATTGCAAAGTTAACTTTACTCATGACATTGAGTGATTAATTCTAGGAAAGCACTATGCATATGCTATCTTTTCCCTTCATATATATTCCTCTGGATTCTAGTTTACTTTTTTGTAATATGTATTCAACTCAATAGCATTTGATGCAATGTCGAGTCATTGGGAAATTTACGAAGAATACTTTCAGTGGCGGAAGGTATTCACAATGGATTTAAGGTAGAATAAGAATAAGGAGTAAGGATGAAAAGTCAAGATGCTCTTTCCAGCATTTCCTCTGAGCAGAGAAGAGAGGCAAGTGATTCAGAGGTTTAGATCTATTTCACCTAATTTTAAGCTTATTCTTAAATCATCAAAAATAATTTAGCATAGTCAACATTTTGGTTCCTAACTATTCTTTTCTATTCATTTCCATCAAATTTTGCTGCTTTCCAAAGTTATAGATGAGGTAGTTTTCACCCTCAAAATTTTAACTTGTCAGTAGTTACATCTGCTCATAGAATTTAGTTAAGTCAACTTCATTACACTTACCATTATAACAATACTCCCACCTAACATTTTCTCTCTTTGTGCAGGATAATTATGATCCATGGTTTAACATCCTAATTTCATTTCATGCCCCATATTCTTTGAAAAGCTCTCCCTGCCTAATTTATTTAGCTCTAAGCTGAGGAAACTAAGATTTTTTTTCTATTTTTTTAGAAATATCTGGAAATGATTTCATAAGCATCTATCCATCTAGATATTTTGGGGTGATACTCAATATACATTAAAGAGTCATAAATCATAATTTGTTACGCCAAACACACAGACATATATTAATTGAGAAGCATGTATCAACCTGTTACTTTAGCTCTTCAACAGTTTATAAATGAGTATACCTAGTTCTCTTGATCACTTATTAAACAAAATATTGAGAAAAATCCTTTTAAATATAACATACTAAAGATTAAGAAGTTAGATTTTGAACAGTTTGTTTTCCTCCCTTTTTTAGGTTATAACATCAGAAGCATATTCATTTGTATGCAAATGTTTTGGTACACAGAAAAACATATTTCAGAATCGCACACTTACTTTACATGCTTAGAAAAATATTTTCATCTATTTTTCCTGCATTTTCTTTTGCTAAAGGACATTTAAGATATATGAAAAGTCATCAGGTTTTCTTTATTTAATATCTCAATGACCAGAAATATGTGCCTCCCTTGCTGTGTAATTAATTGTATCTTCTATTCTCATTGGCCTGTGAGATATGTTAAATCAAATATAAATCTAAACAAAACCATCATGAGCTGAATACCATTTCTCTTTTCCTATTTTTATCTAACACCACCAGTAATGATTTTTCTTCACTCCATAGTGATAGGTTTCCTTTTCTCAACTTATACAGTTATATTGTTTGGTGTGTTTTTGGAATTTTTTTACTTATCTGTGCTTTTAACAGATTGGATTCCCTGAGAAGGAGACTCTCAGAAGGAGATAAGTGGCATAGGAAATTAATTAAAGAATTCAACTGGAAATAATATAATTTCATAGATGGCAAGGAAGCTGGACTGGGCCAAAAGAGTTTTGTTGTTGTTGTTGTTGTTATTGTTTGTTTGGTGTTTTTTGTTTTTAGGGTCTTTTATTTGCCAGAACAGTTTTGTTGTATTATCACTTAGGACTAAAGATGACCGTCCAATATATACTGAAGCTTAGATGATACTCAAGAATTGTCTTAAATTGGTGCAAGTATGCTGCGTTGCTCTATCCTCAGAACAGTAAGTCACAGGATGCAGCTGAGTCAGCATAAAAGGCAAATCTGTCCTAGAATATATATCTTTAACTGTTAGAATGAATCATTGTACCTTAGCGATAGAAAAGGTCAAATGCACTCAACTTGTCACCACCAGACTGCCTACTTTTCACTTTGAAGGGTGGTGGTTTAAGGCACTCAGTGTTTATATTGGTTATTATCAGTCTTGCATTTGTCTGCAGGTAGAGCTGTTTGAGGTTTGTTACGTTAGAGTCCATACTCTAGGGACCCATGCATGACCTCCATCCTTGCCATCTTGGCTATGCTGTTCTTGAGCTTATGTGCCAGAACTGGTGTGGTTGATAATAGAGACTAGCTACTTCAAGACTACAAGTCATTTTGTCCTTTTCATGACTTTTATCCAGAAGAACCCTTGGCTGAAATACGCAATAAGAAAGCATTCAGATTTCCTTCCCACTGCCATAGGCCCACACATATTCATCTACCATAGACCTCCCTTTTCTTGACCTTCCAATTTTCTCTATCAATTTGTTTAACTAGTCAAATATGTACCTTTACTCCTTAGTACTGTATATTCTAACCAAGAACCACTTACTTTTTCACATGTGATTGATTCCCACTTATACTCCCTAAAGTGCTGCTCAACGTGAAGCTTTTTTTCTGTTTTCCAAGATCATTTCTGTGTGGCCAGCATATATTTGAGGCTTTCACCCACTTTTCAGGCTAACCACTCCATGAACCAATCTTCAAATTGCTCTCCCCCTCACGCCCATCATCTCATCTTAATGGATCTTCTATGTGTCCATAGTGTGAGATGCAGCAGAAGTGCTGGTGAAGCTGTGATCAGTGCCGTGGGAATCAGGACTGTCTACTATTGGAAATTGCCTGTGCCCTCCAGTACTGCTTGTGCTTCATACTCAAGATGCCATTTCCATCTTAAACAAGAATTTATGACTTAGAGGTTGCAAGATATGCCAGATCTTGGGGGTCAATTTTTCTTATGTTATCAGTTTGAGTTCCAGAGTTAGGCTATTCATCTGTACCAGGAGCTAGAAGCATGCCGGAAGCTCTTTTTCAAATAGTGCCTAATTCTCCTTTGCAGAAATATGGCTGTACTCCAGAAGCCAGACTAATATATTGTGATCCACTAATTAGTTTGTGTTTTTACTCTCATATGAGCTATTTTCTAACCACTTCTATGTCTGTCTAATACCATATGATACGATAGATTATATGACACAGCAGGCCAGACATTTTGCTTGAGCTTGCTTAAAATGTTCTGGACTACATTAAAAAGTGACAGTCTTTTTCATCACCTATTATGTGAGTCAAAAAAGATTCCTAGATGTGGAACATGATTTTCAATATCTCCAAAGGCTTACCAAAATTTCTCTTTCCTTCTTCATGTTGAAAGATGAAAAACGCGTTAATTATTTTCTCTAATTTATAGTAAACTTCCCATGACGTTCCACTAAATTTTTTCCTAAAAAGTTTACTGTTTGAGTGAGTACTTGTTTTTTTGTAGTTTTACCACCCACCCTCACAGGACCTTCAAACCAGGTCCTGATATACAAGCTATTTTTTATTTATCAGATCAAATTATCAAGATGTGACATTGTTCAATAGACTTAAGTGATACGTTATAGGATGTACATTCTTTTCAAATCTCTTCAGGGAAAGAGGACAGGATAGGTGACAAATGTTCTGGAATTTGGTAGTGTTGGTGGTCACATCATGTGAGTTTAAAAGAAAGCAATGGTTTGTTGGATGAATTTTATGGTATATGAATTATACTTCATTAAAGAAAGAATGGACTCTGCATGGAATACATTTATAAATGTGTTTTTAAATTTTGGTCTTGGTGAAGACCAAATTGTGATAATGCAATTTGCTGATTACTAGGTAAGATTAGTTCAAATAGAAATGTGAAAATCTTTATTGCTGGAATATTAAAATATGATTTGATTATGGAATTACAGTCTGAAACACCCCTGCTGCCATATTTCCTTTTCTTTGGTAGAAATATGTAAATAGTTTTATTTTAGAAATGAATGTTTTCTTGGGAATTTTGGTAGATTTTTTAAATGTTTTCAGTACTCTCTTCCTTCATTAAGTGTTTAATTACCTTTAAGGATATAAAAGACTGTGTAGGTCACAAGCGTGAAGGTGAATTAGCCATCTCATCCCAGAAGAAGTTCCATGAGTATGGGATAGCCATGTGATAACTGTTATGAAAGCTTGAAGGAGGGCCACAGATTCTAGCCTGGGAAAATGTCGGAATTTCTTAATTAATGGACACATCTACTAATTTCTCAAAGCTGAATAAGTAGTTAGGTAGGCAAAAAAGTAAAACTGTTAGCACCATAGTCATATGAACAACACACTCAGGCATGACCTCCTTGACTGAAGAAAATACCAGAATTTTAAATTTTACCGTAGAGCAAATAATACTTAATATTTGAAGAAGACAAGATAGACTTTAATAATAAAATGCTAGCTTTAGCAAGCTTTTAAATAGAGGTTTATTAAAAATAGGCCAACTAATGAAAGATGAAAAATCTAACATTATTTACCATAAGTACTAATGAAAGACTGAAAAATGGATTAATAGAGCAATTTAAGTAACAGAGGAAGAAACATATTTGGGAATTCGTTAACAGATAATCACTATGAATTAGTGATTGAGTTGATGTGGATTGTGAAATTGAGGCTGATTTCAAAGCAAAGAGCAAGATTTATGGACTGATAAAGTGAGTGTAGAGCAGTGTACTTTCAGAATTAGGGATGTTTTAAGGAACAATTAAGGCGGCAGACTTGACCCAGTGGTTAGGGCATCTGTCTACCACATAGGAGGTCTGCGGTTCAAACCCCTTGACCCTTGTGGACCCGGCCCATGCGCAATGCTGATGCGTGAAAGGAGTGCCCTGCCATGCAGGGGTGTCCCCCGCGTAAGGGAGCCCCACGTGCAAGGAATGCACCCCGTAAGGAGAGCAGCCCAGCACGAAAGGAAGTGCAGCCTGCCCAGGAATGGTACCGCACACACAGAGAGCTGACACAACAAGAGACGCAATGAAAAGAAACATAGATTCCCATGCTGCTGACAACAACAGAAGCGGACAAAGAAGATGCAGCAAATGGAAACAGAGAACAGGCAAACGGCGGGGAGGGGAGATAAATAAATAAATCTTTAAAAAAAAAAAGGAGCAATTAACTTTTTAAACCTTTTTTATATTGATATAATTTTGAAACTACAGAATTTTGTAAGAAATAGTACAAGAAACTTTATTACAAACTTTGCATAGATACAGTTTATAACTTACCACCAATTTGACATAGATAATACCTCTAGATAGATAGAGATACATAGGGAAACACACTGAACAATAGATTGTACCATAAATAGATAATAAAATAGAAAGAAACGTGGGAGATAAGTGACAGATAAGTGTAGTTTTCTGAACTGTATATAGCATGGTGGAGCCAAGAATCCCCCTTACTCCTAAACTTCTCAATGTGCAGTCCCAAAAGTATATGACAGTCTAGTTTATAACCACAGTGTTATAATCAAGTTAAAGATTAGAATTGGATAATGCTATAACCTAATCCATAGTCCGTATTCAAAATTGGAAAACAGTCTCACTATTTTAATAAGTACTGTACACTACATTTTTTATGGCAAGAATAAAATGCAGTGGATTAATTCTCATGTCTCTTTAGTCTCCTTTTATCTGCAACACTTTCCATTGATCTCATTTTCTAGAGCATTAGTTAGGGTTTCTTGATGTTTCCTGATGATTACATCCACATAATTGTGTTATTTTGTTTTGTATGGAATAATAAGATTTCTTTCTATTTTCACCATGTCCAGAATAATATGATAACCTGTTTAAACTAATATTAATGGTTTTAGTTTGGATCACTTGGTCAATCAGATGAACTCCAAATATTTTATTGTAAAGTTACTATTTTTCTCTTTGTAAATCATAATCAATCTGTGGCACAGTATTCTAAGATTGAATAAATAACCATTTTCTCCTCAGTCTTTCACTCATTATTTTTATCATTCTACTGATGATTTTCTACTTGCATCTATACTTCAATATTTTTTATTTGGAGTTGTATTAAAAGGAAACATGTTCCTCTCAATACTTTATGCATTTATTGTGTCCTTCATTTCCATATGGACTCAGGGATTCTGATTTTCTTTGATGGGTTACATTTCCTTATCATCCTATTTATTTTGATGGTCAAATTGCCTTTAATTTGTCCATAGAATGCCCTTTGCAACTAGATTCTAGGTATTTTTGACATATCCCTAAATATACTTTTAGTCGCATCATTTTCTTCCCAATTAACTTAATTCTTTCCTAACGCAAATCTTGTGAGTAGCCATTTACACAGTGAAAAAAAGTAATTTAGAAACAAGATCTAGGTATGAGGGTTTTTCACTGCTAGCATTTTCCCATTAATTTTGGTTCTTCTCAGTGGATAGTCAGGAAATATAATCACACACACACACACAGAATTTTATAATTATTTTATATCTATGGAAGTATATACCTACCGCTATTAAAATGATAACTTAGTGTTGATAATCCCAATATCAAACCATATTTTAAAGGTTCATTCCAGACTCAACCCTCTCCAGATAAGCAACTTCCTTCTTCAAAAGTATGAAAACTGTGTCCCATTATCCTCTATACTTTTCTCATTTACCCAAACCCAGAATACAAAGTAGTCTCCAGGTAACTAATTAATATCAATATAAAAGCAATCTTGGGAAATGGATGTGGCTCAACTAATAGAGAGTCTATCTACCAAATGGAGGGTCCAGGGTTCAATCCCCTGGGCCTCCTGACCCACATGGTGAGCTGGCCCACACACTGTACTGCCGTGCAAGGAGAGCCATGCCACATAGGGGTGCCACACGTGCAAGGAGTGCGCCTGTAAGGAGAGCCACCCCGCATGAAAAAAGTGCAGCCCATCCAGGAGTGGTGCTGCATACATGGAGAGCAGACACAACAAGATAATGCAACAAAAAAGAGACGCAGTTTCCCAGTGCTGCATGCAGACGAACACACAGCAAATGGACACAGAGAGCAGATAATGGTGGGGAAGCGTAGAGAAATACATAAAGTAAATCTTTAAAAATTAACCAGCAACAACAACAATAAAAAAGAGTGATCATAACATCTAATATGCAATATTTTCTTATACCCTTTTTTTGTTTCTGTAAAAACATTTACCTATAGCAACATGTATAAATCATACGGTCATAACTTTGATGTGTTTTGATGAATGGACACCACTGTGCCTCTCACAGTCAGTCAAGGTATAGTGCTTTCCGATCACTCTACTCAGCTCCCTCCACTTACGCCTTCCCTAGATGTCTGTGAATTCCATGCCCACAGAGGAAAACCATAATTTTGAGGTCCTTGCCTCTTCTACCACATCATAGAATGAAATTTTTGCCTAATAAAGTTAGCAGCCCTATGCCCACAAAGGCCATCTGGACCACCAGAGTTTCAATGACAGAAAGAGTTTTATTGCAGAGTGCTGTATAAGAAAACAGCCAAGCTCAGAACTATCATAAATAGTTCAGTTAAACATAAGGAAGCTAATAAAGAATGGAAGCAAACTAAAATAACTTTTACCATTAAAACCTTACAGTCATATCTTTGCAATGGGTTTGCCACCAGAACACAGATGTAATGAAAACCATCGCTATATCCTAAAGCAAAGTGGGAAAGGGAAATACTCCTATCAGCATTGTCATCAATGGACAGGTTGATTCAGGCAAGTCCACCACTACTGGCCAACTGATGTACAAATGTGGTGGAATTGACAAAAGAATGATTGATAAGCTTGAGAAGGAACCTCTGAAATGGGAAAGGGACCCTTTTGAGTATGCCTGGGTCTTGGTTAAACTAAAAGCTGAACATAAGCGTGGTATCAGCACTGATAGCTTCTTGTGGAAATTTAAGACCAAAAAGTACTACGTGACAATCATTGATGTCCCAGGACACAGAGAAATTATTAAAAACATGCTCACAGGCACATCTCAGGCTGACTGCACTGTCCTGATTGTTGCTGCTGATGTTTGTGAGCTTCAAGCTGGCATCTCCAAGAACGGGCTGGCCCAGGAGCATGCCCTTTTGGCTTACACTCTGGGTGTGAAATGACTAATTGTTGGTGTTAACAAAAAGGATTCCACTGAGCCACCCTCTGGCCAGAAGAGATATGAGGAAATGTTAAGCAGGTCAGCACCAAAATTAAGAATATTGGCTACAACCTTGACACAGGAGCATTTGTGCCAATTTCTGATTGAAGACAACATGCTGGAGCCAAGAGCTAATATACCTTGGTTCAAGGTATAGAAAGTCACCCATAAGAATGGCAATGCCAGTGGAACTATGCTTTCTGAAGCTCTGGATTACATTTTGCCACCTACTCGCCCAGCTGACAAACCCTTCTGTCTTCCTCTTAGAGATGTCTACAAAATTGATGGTTTTGGTATTGCCCTGTGAGCCACATGGAGACTGGTGTTCTCAGTGGGCATGGGCATCATCTTTTCTGCAGTCAATGTTAGAAAAGAAGTAAAGTCTGTTGATATGCATCACAAAGTTCTGAGTAAAGTTCTTCCTAGGGACAATGTGGGTTTCAATGTTAAGAACTTTACTGGAAAAGATGTTTGGCATGCCAAGTGGCTGGTAACAGCAAAAATGACTCAAGACATATTTCATATCAGAGAGGTCATGTGATATTTATCCTTCAATGCCTGGGTGGACTGGAGGAGAGTGTAAACCACAATGTAAACCATTATCCATGTGGTGCAGCAGTGCTTCAAAATGTATTCACCCAATGCAATGAATGTCTCACGATGATGAAAGACATTGTTGATGTGAGGGGGATGGGGGTATATGGGGACTTCTCATATTTTTTGAATGTAATGTTAAAAAAAGAAAGAAAGAAAGAAAGAAAATGACTCAAGAATGGAAGAAACTGACTTTATTTTTCAGATGATTATCCTGAACATCCAGGCCAAAATCAGTGCTGGCTATGCACCTGTGCTGGACTGTCACACAGCTCTCATTGCTTGCAAGTTTACTGAGCTGAAGGAGAAGATTGTTCACTGCTCTGGTAAAAAGCTGAAAGATGGTCACAAATTCCTGATATCTGGTGATTCTGCTGTTGTTGACCTAGTTCCTGGCAAGCCCATGTTTGTTGAGACCTTGTCTGCCTTTTGGCCACTGGGTAGTTTTGCTGTTAGTGAAATGAGACAGATAGTTTTCTGGGGGTCACCAAAGCAGTAGAGAAGAAGGTTGCTAGAGCTGGCAAGGTCACTAAGTCTGCCCCAAAAGCTCAGAAGGCTAAATTAATATTATCCACAACACCTGCTAGCCCAGTCTCAATCAGTGATGGAATAATAATATCAGAACTGTTTGTCTTAATTGGCCACTTAAGTTTAATAGTAAAAGACTGGTTATTAAAAACAATGCTTTGTAAAACCTTCAGGAGGAAGGAATGTTTTGTGGGCCATTTATTTTTATGGCAGTTTTAAGTTATTAGATTTTAAAATCTGTACTTTTTATATGGAAACAACTTGACCAAAATCTGTCTCAGAATTTTAAGACCCATTAAAATAAAGTTTAATTAGAAGGAAAAAAACCTTTATAGTCAGCAATTATGGAAAGCAATTATGGGAAACTGACATTTTCCCCAAAAGAAATGGTGATAACTAGGGATAACAGCAGTTACAAGGTTAAAGAACTAAAAATAGGAATTATTCATCTTTTTTTCAGTCACGAAAGGCTTTTTTTATTTATCCGTAACTTGGGTGTCTCCATAGTTTATTAATTTATGAAATATCTACTCAAGAATTCTTCCCATTTTCATTGTATTTTTGGTCTTTTTACATAGTAGAAATGTATGTTTATGTAATTAAAACTTGAGACTTTTCTCAGTTTATGAATTGTGCTTGATCTCCCTGTCTGTGTCATTTTTGCTTACTCATCTTCTTAACAGCATACATTTGTTGAAGTTCAAATATCAGTAAGATGGTATCTTATTGATTTCTCTGTATTGACCTGGAAATTATTGCCTACCATCAATTCACAAAGGTATTTTACTATTTTCTTCCTAGAAACTTTCATATTTTTAGGTTGACTTGTAGGACCATTTTCTAACCTTGATCAATGTTTTATACGGTGTAGCATAAAGGTCAATTGTCTTTTTCTTTCATATGAACAAGCAATTGCTGCAGTAACATTTGTTAAAAATCCTTTCCATTTTCCATTGAATTCTTCTGACACCTTTGTCAAAATCCAAATGACCATATAGATGTGGATATATTTGTAGGCTCTCTCTTCTGGTTCATTAATCTATTTGTTTATGTTTATCCTGATAATGCACAGTCAAGATTTTTATAGTTCTATGCTTCTTCATGTTAAAAATTCTGAGTATTCAAAATGTATTTACTTGAAAAATGCATTGGCTATAGGTTCTTTGACTTCCTAATAAATTTTAGAATTAGTTTCTCAATTCACATAAAAATGTTAGTATTCTTTTTGGGAATGCTTTATCTCTATAGATCAATTTAAGGAAACCTGATACCTTAATATTGAGATATGAAATATAGACATTGCAGATATATGCCAATGTTTGACCAGAATTTTGATGACAGTTTAAATGTAAGGGTGCAGTTTAGTAGTAAAACCAAATGGCCTTGCTAACTGAACCCCAGAATGAGGCCAATTAAGAACAGAAAGGGTGATGCTGAAATCGGGAAAACTTCCAAAGGATAGTGGAGAATTTGCCAGTATGAGCAGTAGAACAGTATTCCACCTAAGAAGAAAGTTAGAGATGAGCTAAATGTTGCAAGGTACTCTTCCTAGATCCAATATTTAGTAAAATGCTCCAAAAGACCAGAAGTGTTAATTTGTTATGGCTCCCTCACTGAAAGCTAGTGCCAGGAGAAATGAAGCAACATTGCTCCAAATGTGTCAGTAATCACCAGTAATAAAAGTCTCTTTGTCATCTCAAATCACTATTACTAAGAAATGGTTGGGTTGTATGGAAGGTCTCCCGAGAATTCTGAGAACTAAAGTCCTCGAAAAAAATTATTTCAATATTTATTCCTTGGGTTTCAAATTCATGAGGTGAAAATGGACACAAATTAGATATACAAAATGTGCAAAGGAAAAAAATGTATTTCACAGAAAGAATATACAAATATCACAACAAAAACATTTCATGCTTAATTACATGTACATTATAAGGAAAAACACTTTTCAGGGATCAGGTGGCAAGCGTTAAAATATTTGATAATTATCAGTGTTGATAAGCTTTTAAACAAACAATTTCTTTTAGTCATTGTTGAAATTGGTACAATCTCTCTTGGAGTTAATTTTGAAATTTCTAAAACTCATTAATAAGAATGATTTACATAGTTTATTTTGTTTTTCCAAGGAATTTTATGTTCGTAATATATCCCCAAATGTCCAGGTCCAATTGTGTAAGGGTATGGAGATTCTTGTCACTTGTCCATTCATGACCTTATTTTGTTCACTATTCTATTCCTGTTCTTCACTTCGGAATTTGTCCAGAAAATTTTAAGACTACGATGATTAAGCAGTCTAAACTCATGACTAGACAAGTCATAAACTATTAATAATTGAAGATTGTCCAATATTTTCTGGTTTCACATTCTGTCCCCTCACGGATTCCATATCCTTATATATTTTCCAGGACTGGTAGAATTCGACCTTGTTAGAAATATTTCAAAACTTCACCAAATAAAATTAGAACTATAGCAGACTAGTGAAATCATCCTGCTGCCTATTATTACATACCTGCTATGAATGGGTTTTAAAGATGGAAATTTGCAATTAATTTGTTGATCTAACTTTGAGCCCCACTTAAGAAAGATAAAACAAAAAACCCTCCAAATTATCCAATTTCTCATTAGTGTAACTATATTATGTATGTAGTATACTAAATTATTATCATTATTATTATATTTTAAGTTACATAAATATAAATTTCTTGGAAATGTATTTTCTCTCTGTTAAAGAATACCTACCTGATATTTTCAAATTTTCCTTCCTGGCCAGCAAAGCCTACATCATTCATTGTTTAGCTTTTTAGGGAAAAATAACCCCTAATCAAGAATTATAAGATATTTTCTCTCATGCTAATGAATTTCTTTCCTAAAGAAATTACGTTATCTAAGTAAAACAACACCATTTGTTAATATAATTCTCTAATCATCATCTCTGATAAAAACTGCTATGTCTGAAACGATGCCTCATGATAGCTTCACGGTTTATAAATTGTTCAACCCGATAGAGGTAAATGATAAGATCCAGTCCAAAGAACAAGATAGAACCAGCTATGTGGTATGGAATAAAATATATCTTACAAATATGGTGAATATGGGGGAAAAAGAAGTATGGACACCTGTACATGTATTTCCAAAAACTTTAATAGAGATAATATCTGAACTGAAGTTTTCAGAAAAAAACCTTTTCAAACACCTCATTAAATAATTTTTTTGTTTTATTTTGAAAGATGTGTGTGATCAAAAGAAAACAAAAAGTTATTTTTTAGTATCTTGTTATCACTTTATTTTTTTTATTTTAATTGATTTTGTAAAAATATTACATTAAAAAAAAATATATGAGGACCCAGTCAACCCCACCACCCCCACCCCACCACTCCACCCCCAGCAAAACTCATTCCCATCATCATGACACATCCATTGCATTTGGTAAGTACATCTCTGGGCACCTCTGCACCTCATGGTCAATGGTCCACATCATGGCCCATACTCTCCCCCATTCCATCCAGTGGGCCCTGTGAGGATTTACAATGTGCGGCGATTGCCCCTGAAGCACCATCCAGGGCAGCTCCAAGTCCCAAAGACGCCTCCACCTCTCGTCTCTTCCTGCCATTCCCCATATCCATTAGCCACCATGTCCACTTTTCCCACTCCAATGCCACCTTTTCTCTGTGGACATTGGATTGGTTGTGTCCATTGCACCTCTATGTCAAGAGGAGGCTCAGATTCCACATGGATACTGGATGCAATCCTCCCGCTTTCAGTTGTAGGCACTCTAGACTCCATGGTGTGGTGGTTGTCCTTCTTCAACTCCATCTTAGCTGAGTGAGGTGAGTCCAATAAATCAGATTGTAGGTGCTGGAGTCTGTTGAGGCTCAGGGCCTGGCTATCACATTGTCAGTCCAGAGATTCAGATTCCCTAAATATATCTTACACCCCAACACCAACTACAACTCCAGCACAGTGGCATGAAAGTCTTATGAAGAGAGATCCCATCTGAGTCCAGATTCATCACGCATAAACACCAGCTCCAAAGAAGGGCCATCTGACATGGCAGTTAACCCCATCTGCCATGACCATAGCACCCATGGGCCTCTTTAGCCCTCAAAGGAACCAATACCTGGGGGTTGTATCTACTTTATCTGTCTCTTAGACTCTGCTCAGTTGTGCCTAAGGGCAAACCTTCTGACAGCCTCCAGACTCTTTTTTAGAGACTCGTAGCCATATAAACTCATTTCTCCTTTCCATTTCCCCCTTAGATTAGGTCAAACAGCATTTTAAAGTCATGTTATTTTATGTAGACAGGGATATTCTGCTGATCCGCATTGAACCTTCCATTCAAGGTCATTCTCCAGTTGCATCATCAGTTGGTAGTTGATAGTGATCCCTCGGTGCCAGGGAGGCTCATGCCCGGGTGTCATGTCCCACGCTGGGGGGAAGGCATTGCATTTACATGCTGAGTTTGGCTTCGAGACTGGCCACATTTGAGTAACATGAAGGCTGTCAGGAGGAAATTCCCAGGCACAATGCTGCTCTAGGCCTTGTTCTTATTTCAGGCATATCAGCTCACAAGCATAGTCATTAGCGTCAGGGGCTCACTGTTGTACCCTCATTCCTTCCCTGTCCTTGCCGCTGCACCTGGGAGACTGTCGCTGCTCCCCTAGGGACCATGACAGAGCACCACCGGCCAGGAACCCAGTACCCCCCCAGCTGTAGTTTTTAATTGTTGCCACTATGAGTATGTCCAAACATTACCATGCACCCTGGACATATGTCCTGTATAGCTCCCTGTCAGCCATATATCACCTGTCAATACTATCCTATACCAGTATTCCTCCATTGCCATTGTTGAACCACTCTGTGATCCAGAACTTCCTGAAAATTGAAGCCCAATATAATGTCAGGATCCCTTACTAGCAAAATGGCATATAGCGATGGGTTTAAAGGTTAGATATAGAATACGTGTTGACTTGGAAAAAATTCTACATCCTATCTTTTTCTTTTTTTTTTTCCCCCAATCATTGAACTTCTCTTAACAAGAGCCCTAGACCACAGCAATTCATATATATAATATACAGCACTCCCACACATCCACGACAAAACCTTTTCCCTTCCACAGCAATACTCTTACACCCTATTCACATCATATTTACTTAAAGTGATGTACAGAGTCTGAGACAATAGCTTTCAAACAAGGTGACATCTGTGCTTACATTGTGGTGCATACTTTAGGATACACAGTTTTCTAATTTTTTAGTTATCCTATGTTTTACATTGTGGTTTACAATATCAGTCTGTCATCTCCTATATGTTATGTTGTAATATTACATATTTTATATCCATCCTTGTGTACTCTCACGAAACTCCTCTCTTAGCCCCCATTTACCTTGGTTCCACACATTTAACATCCATTTTCCCATCCACCTTGGTGCCCATAGTGACAGCCAACCTCTGTTTCCCAAGGAGCCACGTCCAGAGACAGTTGGAATAGTGTTCAGGGCCTAACTTGCTCAACTGCCCCAATGCCCTGGGAGCCACCCTTTCTCTCGAGAGATACAGTTCCCTCTATTTGATGGCATTAGTCCTCCCCAGGATGTGGGTCCACCCCCACTCTCAGTACTTGGGTCTCTACCCAATGGTGCCACCCACTCTGGCAAAATGAGAATTCAGACATTCCCCAGGAGCCCGTCCCGCATCGGACCATCCCCTCCGAGCATTCTAAACAGGTAACCCTCTTAATTATATTTTGATACGATTTTCTCGGCATTTTACTCTCCACCAACACCTGACACTCTCCTATGTTCGTATGCTACCCCTCCCTCCCCCCACTTTTGGGCAATATTACCCATCTGCCCATCCCCAGCCACCCTCAAACCCGCAAAACCCCTCCCAAAGGCAACCCCTTGCCCCCATTTTATCTCTTCTTTGTGTTCATACTTAACCACCAGCTCGTCATAAATTCCACCCCTGCAGACATCGGCTCACATCCTTCCTCCACCCCCCGATTTCCTGTAAGCCTATCGTTCAGTCTCTTGCTCTCTGAGGCAGCTTGCTTATTTCATATCATTGAGGTCATGTAGTATTTGTCCTTCAATGCCTGGGTTGCTTCACTCAACATAAGGTTCTCAAGATTCATCCATGTTATCACGTGTGTTTGTAGTGTATTTGTTCTTACAGCCGAGTAGTATTCCATTGTGTGTATATACCACATTTTATTGATCCACTCATCTGTTGATGGGCATTTGGGTTGATTCCACCTTTTGGCAATAGTGAACAATGCTGCTATGAACATTGGTGTACATATATCGGTTTGTGTCCTTGTTTTCAATCCGTGGTATTGCTGGGTCATATGGCAAATCTATGGCTAGTTTTTTGGGAAAGCGCCATACTGTCCTCCAGAATGGTTGGATCCTTCTGCATTCCCATCAGCAGTGGATGAGTGTTCCCCTTTCTTCACATCCTCTCCAGCAACAAAAAGTTATTAATTGAAGTTAATTTTAAGTGCTGAATATTTTGACCACGTGAATGCGTATTTGCTTGGTCTTAATGCCATAGACAAGTGGATTGAGAAATGGAGGAAACAGCAAGTAAATGCTAGAAAAGAGGATATGGATGTAGGGAGGAATGTGGGAACCAAACCTATGTGTAAAGAAGGAGAAAAAGGCTAGAAGGTAGAGTTGTAAGAAGACACAGATGTGAGGTATGCAGGTACTGAAAAGCTTAAATCTAGCTTCCTTCTGGGGCAAACGAAAAACGGTGATAAATATCTGGATATAGGGAAGGGAGATGAAAATCAGGTCAAAGACTGCTACAGTGAAGGACAAAAAAAAACATAGATCTTGTTGATCTGGACATTTTCTGCAGCTAGTTTCACAATGGCCATATGCTCACAATAGGAGTGAGAGATGACTGTTGTACGATAAAATTGAAGCCGACACTTTATCAGTAGAAGGCACAGGGTTATAAGAACTGCAGCCCTGAGTATGACCACAGCTCCTATTTGGGTGACCAGCTGGTGGGTGAAGATAGTGGCATATCTTAGTGGATAACAGATGCCAACATATCGGTCCAGGGCCATGGCAAGCAGGATGCCAGACTCTGTGCACTGAAACGTGTGAATAAGCCACATTTGAAGCAAGCAAGAATCAAAAGATATCTCTGGCATGTGGAACCAGAAAATTCCAAGCATCTTGGGCAATATGCTGCTACCAAGGGCAATATCTGTTGCTCCTAGCATGCCTAGGAAAAGATACATAGGCTCGTGGAGGCTGTGCTCAGATTTGATAATGAACAGGAGCAAGGAATTTCCCACCATAGCAATAAGGTACATGACACAGAATGGAATCCCAATCCAGCACAGCACAGGCTCTAGGCCTGGGATCCATGCTAGTGTCAACACGGATGGCATGAAGACTGTAATGTTGGAAATAGTCCTACTTCCCTTGGTCCTCCTATTACAACAAAATAAGATTTTCCATCAGCACTGATGTGTCAATTCTAATTCCTATTTTTAATCCAATTTCAGCACATCAAGTCAGTTTGATTTTTGTGCACTTTTAAGATCATATCACCCACATTTCTCATATAATTAAAGGAAATATGTAGATCCAAAGACCCAAGTGATTTCTTTCTGGGGAGGTGTCCTTCATTACTTTGTCATAATAATAAATTATGTGTATTGTAGACAGGCTGCCTTTACTTAGTACCAGCAAAATCACCTGTGTAAGACAACCTTCTTATCTGACTGATAATTTCCTTTCAGACCTGTTGAAAAAAATTATTTGCTTTCAAACTGCATTTTAGCATAGTTTCAGATGACTTTCTAAAGCCCACACATATTGCTGCTACTCCTTTTGTAATCTATTATTTCCAATTCTCTGTTACCTAGAAACTGTTTTGACAGGCAATATCCCAAACTATGACTAGTTAGTAGCCATGACTCTAACATATTAATATATCTATTTCTATCTATCTTATCTATACCTATATAGGTCTGGACATCCTATGAAAATTATTGGAAAGAAGAGACTTTAGAAAAATATAACACAAATTTTATGTTTTGAGGAGTCTGGGCAAAAGATCCCACCTGATTTGCAAATTACTAGTAAAATTTTATTTTGCCTTCCATGTATTTCTAACAGTTGATCTCCTTAAATCTAGCTGCATGATTAAAACAACAAGCATTAATAGTTGAAATTTTATAATTTGCGTTTCATAATACATACAGGAAAACCTCTAACTTGACAATGAAAGGGCAGCAGCAATTCAAGTAGTGAGAGGACTCTATTCTGAGAAACGCATGGCATGGAAAAGCCACAATAGATACTTATTCCTTGGGTTCAACTTAATGACACCAATATAGTAAGATTGGGACAAATTAGGCTCAACAGTTTTAAGGACATACAGGTAGTCTAAGAAGTGGATCATTGTGAGAGCACGAACATAATTAATTTTGAGAAAATACATGTATAAAAGGGAGAGATTCTTAAAAGTAGTGAAATATACAACTAGGAATAGGACAAATTTTGGATATTTAAATGATTTTGAATAGGGATATATGAAAATGAAGAAAATTGAAAGACTTCTCAATTTTACTGATGACTGAATTTTCAAATATCTTGGCTACTTAGGTCTTCTCTGAGAATGTTCTTCTGGTATAAATAATCAGTTTTAATATTATATATCTGAGTCAAGAAATTCTCAGACAATACATTAGGAAAACGTTTCAGACACTGTGAAGAATGCGGTTTTGTTATTTCATTGCTTATTTTTCTAAAAATGTAACTTTCAAATCATTTAAGTAAGTTCTTAAATCAGCTAACCACATATTGCTTTGCAATATACCAGTAATTGGGGAAAGAGGTTTGGTTTATGCTGCTAAATTTCAAGTGAAAGGATGAAGTCATAGAGGTTCTATGGAAAGCTTCATCCACCAGGTTCAATTCAGGTCAGTGAACTAAGTATTCTAATTTCCACAGGCTTGTGCCCATGACCAATTCTATGACTCCCCATTTACAAATTATTGACTCTTTCTAAGAAAATCAAAGTTTTTCTTCTCCAAATGAAGTCAGATTTGGAATAAGCATGCTTCAAGTGTTATCACAGTGTCATATATTCCAGAGTAAGGTGCTGAGATATGAGACTCACCTGAACGTGCAGGTAGTTGGGTGGCAGGTGGGAAATTTCATAAGCAACTCAGTACCTGCTTTGTGGGATTGAATGATTGTTAGTGGGGAAATTGGCAATAAAAAATTATCTGGATTGTTTATGAAGTGTATGGTCCATTTTTGATATACCGTCCACTCAAACGCTCAATTCTCTTACTGGGGTTCCAGGCTTTTTCATGCACTCTTGTGTTCTACAATGCCTTCTTTTTCTATCTGCAGTCTCTGAAACAGTATCCAGATACTGCTTTGAACACAAAAACATTTTATGGTGGGACCATATGCCAAAATATATTCTGGACATCCTCTGGAATTTCTCTTCACACTCTGGAATCTAAATACTACTCTTCCACAGGTCCCTCCATCATGCTTGAGTGCTCATTCTTCTATCAAAATATATAGCAAGATCTCTGTATTCTGGGACTTACTAGAAGTTTATTTAGTCATATTGGAGAATAAGGCTGCTAGCACCTGTTTAATGTTTCATAATGCTTTTGTAGAGAAGAAGAAGGAGTTATGAACACCAGATGGGAAATTTTCGAGTCATTAGCCAAGACCACTTACGACTCAGCAGATTAAGTCAGCCCTTTGGGTTTACCCATTAGAACTAATCTCTCTGGAATGATTTCCACACTTGCAGAAATTACCTGAATTTCTCCTTTTATTCATTCCCACAGGCTAAATGCTGAGAAATCCATGCATATAAGTTTTCCTTAACATGATGATTTCCATTGCTGTTCTTTGTTTACAAAAAATCTAAAGTCCATTTAAACACACAGTGGTTCCTATGCAAATTCCAGTCTCTTCAAATAAATATCCTTGTTATCTTTTCTATCACTTTGGTATGTCTAGAAAATATTTTATTTCCATTAATACCCTTTTATGACATAAAATATTGGTTTTTTAGTCTCCTCCAATCTCCCTCTTCGCCTTTTACTTTCTTGAAATTATTTTAATGAACTTAGTAATATTTTGAGTGTGAGCCAACCCAATGGATATTTCTGAGTCCTAGTATATTGAATTCTGTCCAGTTGTTGTACTTTTGACTAATATTTCCTCTATTACTCTCTTTATTTCTTTCTCTCTCTCTTTTTCCTTCTTTTTAAAGCAGTTGTTATATATCCCCTATGTGTGAGGAAATGTTATCCCAGCTGGAGATCAGTGTTTAGGTTCTTGGCTTCTTTATGAGAAAGAATTCAAGGACAAGCAACAAATTAATCAGGTAGACAGATAATTTATTGGGAGGTAAAGCAATAGAGCAGAAATACACCTCCTCAAACATGGGCATGGCATTCTCAAGGGAAAGAAATGCAGTTCTGCCCTGGGATACCATGTTTTATGGGAGTGCAGGACTCCACGGCTTGTGCTGATTGGCATATTAGAGACTAAGTAAGGGAAATCTATTAGTGATTTGATTTGCTTAGGAGTGTGGGGTTACTGTCTGGTGCTGATTGCTTCTGGCTGCTGTCCACTAGGTTTGCACAGCATGTTGGCAAGTGTTGATTGACGTCTGGTCATAGTCCACTAGACTTGAGGTAACTTGAAGTGGGGGAGGGGGAAGCTAGTGGAGCCCACCTGCCCCTTCCCTCTTTCCTGCCATGTAATGATGTTGCTGGTTTTCTTCTGATAATGCAGCACTTGGGTGTGTGTGTTCACAAGTTGCCCCTTCCTAACTTGCCCGTGTGAGTCAGCAGGCTGATGTAAGTCAGCAGGCCATTGCCTCAGCCTGTGCAAGTTAGTAGGCCATTGCCTCAGTTTCTGTTTGTGTGGCTTATTAGATTTATGCCCCCATCCTCCTTAGGTCCCTATTCTATCCTGCCTCAGAATCATGCCGTGTTCTCTTGATGTGAAAAAATTAAACAAACATCTACTATCCTTTACATTTGTCCTATTATGGGGAATTGAGATACCTTTACTCATGAAAGTGAGTGATTAATTCTAGAAAAGGATTATGCATATGCTATCTTTCACCTTCACATATATTCCTCTGGATTCCAGTTTATTTTTGTTTCATTGTGATATATGGTCAACTCAATAGTATTTGAGCAATGTTGAGTCATTGGGAAATTTAGGAAGAATACTGTCAGTAGTGGATGGTATTCACAATGGATTTGAGGTAGAATAAGAGTAAGGAAGAAGGAAGAAAAGTCTATTCTCATTCCATTATCTCCTCTGAGAAAGAAGAGGCAAGTGACTCAGAGGGTATATTCATTTCAACTAATTTATAGTGTATTCTTGAAAGATCAAAAATAATTTAGTCTATTCACCATTTTTTTCCCTATCTATTTAGCTTTATTGATTTCCTTCAAATTTTGCTGCTTCCCAAAGTTAGAAATATGGTAATTTTCACCCTCAAAAGTGCAACTTGTCAGTAATTCTACCTGCTCACAAGAATTTAGTCAACTAACCTAACTAAAATTTTCTCTCTTTGTTCAAGACACAATGATAAATGTTTAAAATCCTAGTTTGATTTCAAGCTCTATATTTTTTGAAAAGCTCTCCCTGACTCTTTACCTCTAAGTTGAGGAAACCAAGATTTTTTTTCAAAATTTTTATACATTCACCTGTTGGACATTTGGGTTACTTCCAACTTTTAGCAATAGTAAATAAGGCTACTATGAACATTGGTGTGCACATATCTGTTCATGTCACTGCTTTCAATTCTTCTGCGTATATACCCAGCAATGGGACTGATGGGTCATATGGCAGTACTGTATTTCATTTCCTAAGGCACCGCCAAACTGTCTTCCAAATTGGCTGAACCATTATAACTTCCCACCAGCAGTGGATAAATGTTCCCTTTCCTCCACATGCTCTCCAACACTTGTAGTCCTCTGTCTCCCACTCCCCCCACCCCTTACAGCTTGCTTTCTCTCTGTTCTCTATGTCCATTCACTGCACGTTCTTCTGTATTTTTGCTTGTCTCCCTTTTTGTTGTGTCACCTTGCTGAAGTGACTCTCCGCGGTGTTTGTGGGCCAGGTGGTACTCCATGATTACTGTGGGCAGGAAGCTTTCCACAGTGTTTGAGCAAGCCTGCCTTCACAAGGAGGCCCTGGGACACAAACTCAGGGCCATCCACATGGTAGACAGGAGCCCAGCTGATTGAGCCAGAGCTGCTTCCCTAGTCCTCTGTTTTTAATAGCCCCCTATCTAATATGTGTAAGGTGATATCTTATAGTAGTTTTGATTTGCATTTCCCTAATAGCTAGTGATACTGAGCACCTTTTCATGTGCCGTTTAGTCATTTGTATCTCTTCTTTGGAGAAGTGTCTATTCAAATTACTGGCCCATTTTTAAAATGTGCTTTTTATTTTTTTTTAAAGATTTATTTATTTATTTTTTCTCTCCCTCCCCCCCCCCACCCCGGTTGTCTGTTCTCTGTGTCTATTTGCTGTGTCATCTTTATCCTCTTCTGTTGTTGTCAGTGGCACAGGAATCTGTGTTTCTTTCTGCTGCGTCATCTTGTGTCATTTTTCCGTGTGTGTGGTGCCATTCCTGGGCAGGCTGCACTTTCTTTTGCACTGGGCGGCTCTCCTTACAGGGCGCACTCCTTGCACATGGGGTTCCCTTACGCGGGGGACACTCCTGCGTGGCAGGGCACTCCTTGCGCATGCATCAGCACTGCGCATGGGGCAGCTCCACATGGGTCAAGGAGGCCTGAGGTTTGAACCACAGACCTCCCATGTGGTAGACCAATGCCCTAACCACTGGACCAAGTCCGCCGCCAAAATGTACTCTTTTGTCTTTTTATTTTTTAAGATGTAGGATTTCATTATATATACTGGCTATTAGTTCCCTATCAGAGAGATGGTTCCCAAATATTTTCTCCCATTAAGTAGTTTGCCTGTTCACTTTCTTGACAAACTCCTTTGAAGCACAAACATTTTAATTTTGAGAAGGTCCCATTTATCTACTTTTTATTTCATTGTTCATGCTTTGGTTGTAAACTTTATGAAAGCATTTCCTACCACAGGATCTTGTAGAAGCTTCCCTACATTATCTTCCAGGACCTTTTGGTTAAGCTTTTATATTTAGCTCTTTGATCTATCTTGCATTAATTTTTGTAGAGGGTATGAGATGGTGATCCTCATTCATTAATTTGGATATGGATATCCATTTCACCAAGAACCATTTTTCAAAGAAGCCATTCTATCCCAGTTGAATGGGCATAGTGGCCTGTCAAATATCAGTTGACCATATATGTGAGGATCTATATTAGAACTCTCAGTCATTTCTGGAAATGCTTTTATAATTAAATCAAAAGGTACTCACCTAGATATTATTGGTTGACTACTCAATATGGATTTAATACTCATAAATCATAATTTGTTATCCCAAACACATAGACATGTAATTAATTAAGAAGCACGAATCAACCTGTCACTTTAATTCAACGAGTTATAATCAGGTATACTTACCTTTTGTTAATCACTATTAAAGCAAAATATTGAACAAAATCCTTTTAAATATAGCATATTAAAGGTTAAGAAGTTAGATTTTGAAGGAGATAGTTTGGTATTATCGTTTGTTGTAGTCTATAACATGAGAAACATTCATATGTACCCAATATTTTGGTACACAGAAAAAACAATTCAGGAGTCACATGCTTATTTTATCAATATGCTTAAAAAAGGATTTCCATCTATTTTACCCTGCATTTTCTTTTGCTAAAGGATATTGTTAAAGGATATTTATTTTCTCTTTTTCTTTTTTTCTGTTTCCTAACAACAAGAGCAATGTTGTTGTTTTTTTAATCCCCCAAATTAATGGTTTCATTTTTCTAACTCACATTTTACAATTATACTACTTGGTGTATTTTTGGTATTTTTTATTTATTTGTTTTGGTCACAGATTTGATTCCATGAAGGAGATTAGTGGGTTAGGAGATTTGTGAAGGAATACATCTGGAAATAATATAATTTTCAGGAAAGGGAATGAAGCTGGATTAGGCCAAAAAAATGTTGTTGCCTTAACACTTGAGGCCTAAGATGACCCTCCAGAGTATACTGAAACTTAGGTGATATTCAACAACTCTCTTAAATTGGTACAAGTGTGCTAAGTTTCTGTACCCTCATTCTAGCAAGTCACTGGATACAGCTCAGTGGGCATAAAAGGCAAATCTGTCCCATACTATATGCCTATAACTCTTAGAATGAATCATTGAACCTTAGAAATATAAAAAGTCCAATGTACTCAACTTGTCACTACCATGTTAGAAAAAAAGCTGCACCTATAAGTGAACATAAGCTCACTCAATTGTGGAGGAGAAAATAATTTTATTAACAATCTTGCAAGAGCAGGCACACAACCTGGATAAAATGGCTGATGCATCAAACAACAAGAAACACTGACATTTATACTCTAAACCTAATATGCAGTTCCCTCCCCTATTTTCCACAGATTGGATACTTCAGGGGTCACAGTCTATCTGAGGGATCTAATTAATTTATGGTTGGTTCTCGCTCTGAGTCACCTTTCTCATTCCCTACATTCCAACACTCAGTGCCACTTTCACTCCTGGTGCTGCTTTTCAAATTCTTGGCTGCTTCTCACCATTGCGACCCTCCCCTACACGCCCGGTCCCACTTTGGCCCTCCTCTCACTTTGGAGACACTTTTCAAAGACTTGGCGCCAAAGCCACTAGACCCCCTTTCCCTCCCTCCTTCAATTGCAGAGTCAGGTTTGGCTTCACTTATATGTGAAAACTAAACTTAACCTTTTCTTTACAAATCCCCCCTGTTTCTTCTAGACTTTTTTTAGGTTTCACAATCTTCTAAGAGCTTCCTCACATTCTTCATCATAAAGATCTTCTTCTTTAAGGTGGTACAAGTTGTTTTGCTTGTGCTATATGGGCATCTGTTTGGTTAGGGCTCTTTCATTGTGTTTTTGAGCTAACCCTCAGGTACATGGGATGAAGCAACATCCAAATGTTGTGAGTACCCCAGCCATCATGATAAGGGAGGTCAGGACAGACAATGCCAATCCTTTCCATTTTCCAAACCAGCTCTCTAACCAGCCCATGAGTGGGTTGTCAATGCCAGAATTTTCTGCTAACTCTTCAGATAGGGCTGTTAAGCTTTGTAAGGTTTAAGTGATAGTCCTGTCTGAGGCCATATTATTGGGGATGAATGTACTGTAACTACCTTCAATCATGATACAGGCACCTCCTCTTTGTGCTAGCATCACGTCTAAGGAAATCTTATTTTCCCATGCCTTTCAGTTAGTAGCTATTCCCTTAACTGCATACTTAGTATAATAGATAAGTCATTGTTGATTATAACATATATAATTAATTCAATTCACATTTTTGTTAACGGTGAACCACCAGAACAAGAATGACTCAAATCCTGCAGCTATCTGATTTCTAGCTTTAAACTCATTTGGGACTCCCCAAGGAACTCCTTTATTATTTAGGTAAATTTGCACATTAAAGGAAACAGCCAAACTTTCCTTTCTCTTTCCCTGGTTTTGTGTTTCTTCCTCTTTTTCAAATGCCTGGGTAAATGGAATGGCCAATTGAACCAGAGCACAGGTTTGTCCCCACTTCTCAGATAACACCAGTCAGGATGCCTTTTCTGCAGCACCACCAAAGGTCTGCTCGGCATATGGCCAAACTGGAGAAATTGCCAGTACTATCCTTACTCAGGTTCCATACTTGTGTACACAAGGCAATGGTCCCAAGGACCTGGAGTCATTTTTCCCATCTAGAAAGACAGGCAGAGTGACTTCTTAGATGCAGATAGGAAGCCCATATGACTTTGATGATTCCTTTTTAATGGGAGGTAAGACAGGGGACATAGTACTACAGTTTTCACCAGGAGCAGCATTCTGGAAGAGGAGCACCATGCACTTAAACTCCCTTTCATGCTTTTCCATACCTAATGGGAAGGGTATGATATATGAACAGTGGTCTGGCCTATTGCGCAAGCATAACTGTTGCTTTTGTTCAGACTCTGGACTATATATTTGACCCATTCTACACAGACATTTGCACCCCCATACCCTGTCTCTATTTCTATAGTTTGCTTTAAATCATCTGCCTTAAGTATCCTGACTACTTTGGGATCATTCTGAATTGGGGAACTGGTCTTTGGTTGGTTTTCTCTTGGTATCTCTGAAGGGTTAGCTGGAGGGGGTATTGTTGACATCAAATCCTCAGGGTGAGGAAGGATGCAAATATGGAACCTCCCCAGAGGATGTGTACCTGTAACATTCACCCCCATCCCATAGACTGCCAAGGGAAGAATAACAGTTTTCATTGCTATATTTGTCTGCATTTCTAATGTTACTACCACCAGATTGCACTGGAAGTTTTTGCAGTCTGCTGGGGTATGACCTTTGCTAAAATAAAAAACAAAAATCTGTGGGCTACATAGCTACAAATCTGGATTTTTCACCTTGTTATACTTATATAATTGTCTTCCTTATACCCATTCGATAAATCTTGATTACTGTAGCTTTAGAGAAAGGCTGGAAGTCAAGTACTGTAAATCCTCCAGCGCTGATCTAATTTACAATATCTATTGGTTATTCTCAGTATTTTGAATTTCCAAAGTAAATTTGGGAATCAGTTTGTCAACTTCCCCCCCCAAAAAAAAAAAAAATTGTATGCAATGGAGTCTACTTTTGTTTACTATTGTATCCCATTTCCCATTGCATTGTTTGTTTAATAAAAGACTCTTAGTAAAAAATAAAAATTAATAAAAGACTATTTTGTCCTCCAACAGTTTCCAGTGTCTACGGCCTCCGCCGTTCCCAGCAGTTGGAGTGATTTTCCAGAATTCAGATGGTTTGTTGGGTACTGATTCTTTTACTGGGGTGTAGTGAGTCTAGCCTCTTTCTGCTGTCTGGACTGCAGCTTCAGCTATCAACAAAACTTGGTAGAGTCCTTCCCAGGTTGGCTGAAGTTTGGACTCCTTCCATGACTTGATTAGGACTCAACCACTGAGTTGAAGTTGATGGACTGCGAATTCAAGAGGTAGGTTCTGGGCCAGCAAACCACAAGGCTTGAGGGACGACAAATAGAGGACAAAACCAGTATATAATTCTTAAGGAAGATATCCTTCCACTTTAAGGAAGGGAGATCTCAGTCCTTCTAGAAAAAGGCAAGCCTAAAGCCTAAAGAGCTTCCCAGTTCTTTCCTAGGGGCAGTTCTAATCCTCACTAGGGCTATGGGTAAGCATCTAATCCAGGGTAACTTTGTTTTAAGACCAATTTATAAAGATGCTTCTTTATAGTTTGATTCATTCTCTCCATTCTCCCTGAAGACAGTGGATGCCAATTCCATATGACACTCTGGCTTCGCATAATATTCTGGAGTACATGGGAAGTAAAGTGGTTATCATTGTCTGAGTCTATATTTGCACTAACCCATAATGAGGAATGATTTGTTCAAGGAGAATTTTAGAAGTTCCTGATGCTGTAACTGAGTCCAGAGGATATGCCTCCACCCATCCTGTCAGATGATCTATAATAACCAGAACACATTACTTTACTAACCATCAACTTGAATACTCTGGAATGGCCTGAGGACTTGCTCCCAACCCCTTGTTCTTGCTTCCTTAAGATTTTCTTATTAACCTTTTGGCAAATTGTACATTGTTCTCTCATTTGTTTAGCTACAGTATAAAAACCCATGCATTGAACATACTTAAGAACCATATTACACATGACCTGTAACCCCCAAAGACTCCCTTTGTATAAGACTGCTAATACCTCTCTCATCACTTGCTTATTCAATGTCACCTGCCATCAAGGAGGAATCACCTCCCTTGATCATTTACAGTCGCTGCTAACTGCTCCAGGTCTTTTACCTCCTTTTCAGAGAAAGGGGAGACTCCAAACTATTCAGGAATGGAGGATATCAGGATCATCATCTTCAAAGGGGAACTAAAAGAGGCTTCCCTAATATTTTCTTCTGCCAACATATTGTCCTTTGCTTCAAACATATGACATTTCTGGTGTCCATTTACATGCACCACTGATATTTCCCTGGGTAAGAGTAGATTGGCCAATACTTGTTTTATTAATTCCCCATGGACTATCCCTTTTAATTTGCTGTTAATCAATCTCCTCTCTTCTCAAATTTTCCCAAAAGTGTGGATTACCCAAAAGACAGACTTAGAATTGCTGTGGACTGTACCATCCTTTTCCTCTAATAATTTGAGCATTTGATTTAATGCATACAATTAGCAATTTTGAGCTGACCAGTCATTGGGCAATCAGCCAGTTTCATTCACCTCACCAGTTAGTCCATCTACAATTGCATAGCCATTGTGCTTCCTTCTTTCTAGGACCCTGGAATGCCTGTCAATGAATAATCCATACCCCTCCCCCCACACACACACACCCGAGTGCAGGGGAAGTTCCCCTAGATGAACCAGAGTCAGGTCTGATATTCAACCAGGTCTAAACAATCATGTTCAGGAGCCTCAATTTGACCAGATTTTTTCCAAAGGAAGGAAGCTTGGTTTAGGCTATGGTCTGTTTTCAATACCAAGTCATTTTTTTTCCCATTAGGATAGCTTCATACTTCAGAATTCGGGATTCAATCAGTCACCTTCCTTCTTTCTGAGACAAAATAGTTCTGACCTAATTAGGGATGCTAATAACTAAGGTTCCTCTGAAAGTTAGCTTCCTGCTCTCTTCTACCAGGAAAGTGGTTGCCAGCACAGCTTGAATGTATCTGGGCCAATCTCTGGAGAAAGGATCCAAAATCTTGGAAAGAAAGACTATAGGTCTCCTTTGGCCTCCCCAGGTTTGGGTCAGAACACCCAATGCTGTCCTTCTATCTACTGTAACAAATAGGTGGAAAGGCTTCTTGAGGTAAGAGAGGGCCAGAACAGGAGCTTGCACCAATGGCCATTTGAGCCCTTCTAAAGCCTATATCTCCCCTTGAGAGCTTACACTTTCATTCTTAAAGGAGTGCTGAACGATGATGATCATTCTTTTGTAAATGCTTCCTGATGGTTAGGGGTAGTAGGACTTACCTGACAAGATATAAAACCTTCCTGCTATTCTATTGTAATTGAAGGAAGACAACTACAACACACTAGGTGAAACTGGATGAAATCCCTGTATGGCTAACAAGATGAAAGAATTAGAATTTTGAGGATATTGGGTTTCACTGAAAGGATATTGGGCCACAAAAGAAAAAAAAAAAATAGAAAAAAAAAAAAACAGGTGCCTAAAGACTATATCTTCTCAAAGTTGATGGGCTTTATTTTGCAGACTTTCATCAGAAACTGGTTTCCATATTCTAGGCGAGACACTCTTGAAGAAGCTAAGCTGAAGTGGATCCCAGCTACCTTGTTTGCTGCTTCCTTCCTGGTGAGAAAATGCTTATCCCTGGCAGGATGGCATGTGGGTTTGCCAGTCCTTCCCAGGATATGAGTGGGACAGGTTTTAGAATAAGGGCCAAGAGTGAGACTTGAATTAAGCATGTTCATTAACTACTTAGAAAATGAAGTTTACCAAGAACTTTTAACATGTTCAGTATCCCTCTGCATATAATCTGGAAAAGATATCACCATAATCATCAAGCATCTGTCTAGAATAGGAGAGATATAGGTACAGTACTTAATACTAATCAGTGCACTAATGAATGCATGTTTCTTTTTGAGTTGCAATTAATAGATCTAAGCTCCAGATTTGCAACACCATACAAGTTGTCTGTCCAAGGGAGCAGATTATAATGTCAGTTATGTTTAAGTTCTACTCACAGCACTCTGGTAATCACTGCTCCACTTGGCATGTCCCTCACACAGCAGAATTGACCCAAGAGAGAAGCTAGAAAGTTAGGCGCCAGTATTCCACTGACCTGGTGCATAGTAACCTTCAACACCATGGAGCTTTTTAATTTTACAACTTCACCATGAAGATAATAATTAACGTGCATTTTAGTTCAGCAATAAAGAGGCCCAATGGACTCAAGATTATCTTCCTTTACCACCACTTTAATAAGCAGATCAAGGTAGCCTCTAACAGTTTTTATTAAAATCAATTCCATTTCTGCTTACTAATAACTTACTGGAATTAGCCATTCAAATATTTTCATTTAAACATTGCTTCTACAAACTTCTAAAAACTGTCCATAACTGCATAGACAATAGATGCTTTACCTTGAGACAAATTCCGACTTCACAAACACACTTTCTTACTTTATTCCCCCTTCTACAATACCTTCTACAACTTGCCACAATCATTCAAGTTTTTTTCCTATATATTTCCTTCTGATTTTATGAAAAACAGTTATCTTATCTTAGGAAAAAAACACATTCTTTTGAACAAATGTATCAAATTTTAGTCAGCACTGCCACAAACCTTTTACAACTTTCTTTATCTAATTAAGGCTCATATTCTTCATTCTTCTATGAAAAAAGAACAAATTATACATCTTAATTTAATCATTTCAAAGATTTTTATACTTTATCATATAAGTTCTTATTTTTATTTTTAGCCATTTTAATAAAACTCTTTTAAGAATTTTCATTTGTCAATTTAATATTACCACCTGGAGGTACTAAAACATACACTGAACATACAAACACCAAAAATATTATGAAAGCAAGGTTGACACAGAGCCAATCCTAATATACCCTGCATATTGGCCAGAATACATCAAGTGGTCATTTTCTTTTCCTTGGACTGTATATTATCAGTCCAATGTTCCAACATCCTCCCTAATGGACTATCCAGAGGAATATCCCCAGGGGATCTTAAAAATACCCCCTCCCCTGTTGATCAACTGCCTCTATTCTCCATTCTGAGTCTTGTCTAGGTTTCTTTCAAGCCCAGACTCATCTGTTATTTCCCCACCCCCAAGGCAATACTTAATAGTCCCTTTTCTTACCTTGGTCCATGAACAAAGTTGCCTGTGCAACTGAGGCAGATTTTCACTTTTCCCTTTTCTTCTTGCACAATTGGCAGAACTAAGTATCTGCTCTCAGGTGCTTCCAGCTGTCAATGGGGGGTCCCCAATGGTGGATTCCAAGAACTGTTCAATCAGCAGGGCATGACTTCCTTCATCTGCCTCAGGGGTCCCCCTCCAAAACTTTGGACCATGGAAGAGCCCCAGAAGTTGTTAGAAAGAAAATTGCATCTGTAAGAGAATAAAGGCTCACCCAATTGTGGAGAAGAGAATTAATAATTTTGTAAAAATGGGCACTTGCCATGGATAAAATGGCTGGCACACCAAAAAACAAGAAACACTGACATTTAAACCCTAAAGCTAACATGCAGATCCCTCCCCTGTTTCCCCTTGATTGGGTACTTCAGGGATTACAGTCTATCTGAGAGGTTTAATAAACTTACATGTGTTCCTACTTTGAGTTGCCGCTCCTGTTCTCTATATTCTGGCAGCTCAGCACTGATTTCACACCTGCTGCCACTTTTCAAATTTGGCACCACTTCTTACCATTGACACCACTCTTGCTTTGGTAACCTTTCTCACTATTGTCCCCACCCTTGCTTTGGCCCCACCCTCACTTTGGCCCCACCCTTGTTTTGGCACCATTTTTTAAATTCTTGGCACCAAAGCTGCCAGAACCCCTTTACCTCCCTCCATCAACTGCAGAGTCAGCTTTGGCTTCACCTTTATGTGAAAACTAAACTTAAATCTTTTCTTACAACCAGACAGCCTATTTTTCTCCTTGAAGAATGGTAGAATTTCAGGTGATCAGTATATGTCTTGGGTGCTGTCAGTTTTGCATTTATCTGTAGATGTAGCTGTTTCAGGCTTCTTAAATTAAAGTCCATACTCTAGGGACAAATGTTTGGACTGCATCCTTGCCACCTTGGCTATGCTGTTCTTGAGCATATGTGCCAGCACATATATTCTTGAGCATATGTCTTGTTCATGCCTTCTTTCCATAGAATGTCCTTGGATGAAAATCAATAAGAGATAAGAGAGCATTTACATTTCTTTTCCACTACCATAAGCCCACACTTATTCATCTACCACAGACCTCCCTTTCTGACCTTCCAACATTCTTCATCCAAGTTGTTGTTTAACTTGCCAAATATTTACCTTTGCTCCTTAGTCCCTATATATTCTAACCTCAAACCACTTACTTTTGCACATATGTTGGATTCCTATGTACACTCCCTAAAGTGAAGTTTTCTCTGTTTTTCCAAGATCATGTCTGTGTAGCTATCATATATTTGAGGCTTTCACCAACTTTTCAAGTTAACCACTCCATGAACATTTCTTAGATTTATTCATCCCCCATCATGTTGTCATAATGGATTTTCTTGTGTCCACAAGTGTGAGGTGCAGCAGAAGTGCTTGTGAAGCATTGATCAATGCCATGGGAATCAAGACTTCTTACTCTTGAAAAGTTGCTGTGCCCTCCAGTTGCTTCTTGTGCTTCATACTCAAGCCATTTTCATCATTTGCAAGAGTTTATGACTTAGAGCTAGGCTGCAAGGAATGCCAGATTTTGTGGGGCAATTTTTCCCACATTATACCAATTTGAGTTCTGGGGTTAGACTATTCATCTGTATCAAGACATAGTAACATCCCAGAAGGTGTTTTTCAAAAACTGCATAATTCTCCATTGCAGAAATATGGCTATAATCCAGAACCTATGTTGGTGCATTGTGATCCACTAATTAGGTTATGTCTTAACTCTCATATGAGATATTTCCTAGCTCCTTCTATATCTGTCTAATACCATATGATAGGATAAATCATATAATTCAGCAGGCAAGACATTTTGCTTGGACCTGCTTAAAAAACCCCAACTCTTCTGGACTACATTAAAAACTGACAGTCTTTTTCACCACCTATTATGTGAGTCAAAAAAAGATGTCTACATATGGAACAGGAGTTTTCTGTACCTTTAAAGGTGTACCAAAATTTCTCCATCATTCATCATGTTGGGAGTTGAAAAATGCATTAATTATTTTCTCTAGTTTAGAGGAAACTTCTCAGGATGCTCCACTAAATTTTTCTTTTAAAGTTTACTGTATTAATGGGCACTTGACTTTTTATAGTTTTACCATCTATCCTAATATACAAGTTATTTCTTATTTATCAGGTCAAATTATCAAGATGCCATTTTGCAATAGACTTCTGTGATGTGCTACAAGAAGCCCATTCTATTCAGATCTCTTCAGGGACTGAGGACAGGAAAGGTGACTAACATTCTGGAATTTGTTAGTTATGGTGACTGTACCATTTGTGAATATAATAGAAAGCAGTGATTTGTTGTGTGAATTTTATGGTATTTGAGTTATATCATCATTTTAAAAAATGGACTCTACATGGTATACATTTATAAATGTATTTTGAAACTTTGGTCTTGATGATTAATCGTGATAATGCAATTTGTTGATTAAGATGCAAGTGTAGTTCAAATAGAAATGTGAAAATCTTTATTCTGGGAATATCAGAGTATGATTTCATTGTGGAACTACAGTTTGAAACATGCCTACTGCTGTATGTCCTTTTGTTTGGTAGAATATGTAAATAGTTCTATTTTAGGAACAAAAAATTTCATGGAAATTTTGGTACAATTTTTATTGTTTTTCATAGCCTGTTCCTTCGTTAAGTGTTTAATTATCTTTAAAGATATAATATGCTGTGTATGTCAAGAGCATGAAGGTGAATTAGCCATCTCGTCCAGAAGTAACTGCTTAAAATATGGAATAGCAGTGTGATAGCTGCTATGAAAGCTTGCAGGAGGGCCAGACATTCTAGCCAGGGCAAAGGCCAGAATTCCTTAATAAAGGACATGTCTAACTCATTTCTCAAAGTTGAATAAGAAGTTAGGCAGGCAAAACATAAAACTGTTAGCTTGTGTAGTCATTTGAACAACACACAGAGGCATGACCAAGCCTCTTTCTTCATTGACTGAAGAAAATGGCAGAATTTAAATTTTGCTAAAGAGGAGATAATACTTAATATTTGAAGAAGACAGAGTACACATTAATTTTAGAATGCCAACCTTAGCAAGCTTTTGAGTGGAGGTTTATTGAAAACAGGACAACAAATGAAAGATGAAAATCTAACATAACTTCCCATAAGTACTAACAAAAAACTGAAAAATGGAGTAATAGAGTAATTTATGTAATGGAGAAGAAGAAACATATTTGGGAATTCATTAATAGATGATCACTAGGATACAGAGATTGAGTGATGTGGATTGTGAAATTGAGGCTGATGTCAAAGCAAAGGGCTAGATTTGTGGACTGGTAAAGTGAGTGTAGGTCAGTGCACTTTTAGAATTGGGGATGTTTTGAAGAACAATTAATTTTTTAATCTATGTACATTAATATAATTTTGAGCCTGCAGAATTTTATAAGAAATAGTACCAGAAAGTCTCTTACAAACTTTGCGTAGGTGTAATTTATATTGTGCCCTCAATTTGCTTTATTCATAGATGATATAGGTAGATAATACATAAAGATAGATAGACATAAATATGAAACAGACAGTTTATAGAATATGTGGAATGATTGGGAAAGAGGAAATGTGAAATACAGGTGACAGATACATATGTTTCTGAACTGTATATTGTATGATAGAAGCAAGAATTCCCTTTAAAACTAAATTTTTCATTGTGCAGGCCCTAAAGTATGGGACAATCTAATCTATAACCACAGCGTTATAATCAAGTTCAAAAAATTAAAATTAATTATACCATAAACTAAATAATAGTCCATATTCAAAATTAGAAAATACTTTCACTGTTTCAAAAAGTACTCTTGCACATTTTACATCCAGAATACAATCCAAGGTCATGAAGTCAATTTAATGTTTATGTCTCTTTAGACTCCTTTTATTAGCAAGAGTTCTCCCCATTTGCACTTTCTTGACCTTATTTTCTAGAATGTCTATTATTAGGATTTCTTGATGTTTCCTGATGATTAAATCCACATAATTTGTGTTCTTTAGCTTTGTGTGGAATAATAAAATTTCTTTCTATAGTCACCATACCCAGAATGCTATGATACCTGTTTATACTAACATTAATGATTTTAGTTTGGATCACTTGGTAAATTGGATGGACTCCAAATTTTACCTTGTAGAGTTGTTATTATTCTCTTTGTAATTTATAATCATTCTGTGGCACAGTATTCTGAGACTGTGTAAATAATAACCATTTCCAAAACAAACTTTCACTCAGTATTTTTATCGTTCTACTGATGAATTTCTACTTCTATCATTACTTCAATATTTATTAATTTGAATTATATTAAAAGGAAGCATGTTCCAGTCAATACTTTATGTATTTACTGTGTCCTTCATTTTCATATGGACCCAAGCATTCTGATTTTCTTTGATGGGTTACATTTACATATAATCCTCTTTATTTTGATGGTCAAATTGCCTTTTAATTTGTCCAGTGAATTCCCCTGACAACTAGATCTTCAGTATTTTTAACATATTCCTAAATATACTTTTAGAACTTCATACTTTTTGTCACATCATTTTCTTCCCAATATACATTATGCTTTACTAACACAAGTCCTGGAAATAGGCATTTTCACAAGAAACTTTTGACTCCTAAGTGAAAAAATCATAATTTAGAAAAAAGATCTAAGTATGATGGTTGTTCAATGCTAGCATTATCCTATTGCTTTTGGTTCTTCTCAATGAACAGAGTTATGAAATATAGTCACACACACAAACAAACATGGAATTGTATAATTGTAATATAGAATAATCACCAAGAGGGTGATGGAATGTTTCTATATTCCAAAGAAACCATACAGAAGGCCAGCAGGAGTAGACAAGCCTTTAATACTTACAGGACAGAGTGGCAACTGGCCAAGAGTACTGCACCTAGCTTCAGGGAGCATGAGATGATAAAGTCATTAAAATAGAGGTTCATAGGCTAGTGCAGGGAACAGTATCATATTTAAAAGTTAAATTTTAAAGCTTTGTGTGTGTGTCCAGTTTCAGGAATATTGTAGCTACATCCTTTGTTTAAGGTCCAGGGTGCTGGCCAGTTTAATCTGTTCCTTCCCTGTATTTGCTAAACAAAAAGGAGGAGGAGAAAGAGTATCCATTAATCTCTCACTCCACCCCAATGCTATTTCCATCTTCCATTATATATGCTAATCTTCCATAATATCATCTGAGTAGTTAGGCCATTGGAATATTGAATCCAGATTACAAAACAATAATATAAAAGACAACAGAATATTAAGAATAACATATATACAACATTGAACATTAATGCTTAACAAGGAATTTATAGACTTAAGGGTATAACCATCCTACATTACAGATTTCTTCTTGTGCATGGCAGTTGGATTTCAGTCTTAAAGGAAAAGTCTTCATTTATGAGCAAAATTTCCATTAATACTGTGATGGTTATGCTAATGTGTCAACTAGGCCAGATAATTATGCCCAGTTTTTGGTCAAGCAAGCACTGTGCTAATTTATGGGCTTTATTCATCAGTGAATTTACTGCATCAATGAATTTACTGCACATCTACAATCAACCAGGGAGATTGCCATCCCCAATGAGTGACACTTTATCCAATCAGTTGAATGCCTTAAAAGGGAAAGTGGTTTCAGCACTCAGAAAGAATTTTCCAAATTGTCTTTGGACAGGCAACGTCTCCCAGAAACTCATCAAGGGCCTTCATTAGACTTTTATCAGAGTCCCTAATTTGCAGCCTGCTTGCAGTATCTGGATTGTGCATCCCCATGGTCACATGAGAGATTCTTATATAATCCCATTCTATTGACAGATATCTCCTATTGATCTGTTCCCTAGAGAATCGTGACTAATACTGTAAGAAATGGAGTTTAGTTTAGTTTACACATAAAGGAAGAAAATATTAATTAATGTAACCTGGCAGCCTACTGCCTCAGTCTCCCACTCCTGAGTTAAGCAGGAGCAAAGGAAACCAGCCTAAGTTCATCCTATAGCCAGTGAAAAAAAGATGTACAAGAAAAAGCTAAGTCAATACTAATTCAGTACTAAATTCCATTCCTTATTTGGCAAAAGAAGCAGGTAAAAGTTAAAATGATTGGAATGTGAGGGGGAAGTGGTTAATCAAAAACTTTTGCATGGGAAAGTTAGACTTCTCAGATAGGCTGTAACATCTGAATTATCCAATCTATGGAGAAACAGAGGAAGGGCTTGCATGCTAGGCTTAGGGGTATAATCTATGTCATTTTTCTTTCTTCAGGGTGCCAGTCATATTTCTGGTTGCATGCCCCTTCTTTCAAGATTGAGAATAAATTCTTCTTTTCTACAGAATTAGGTGAGCCTTATTTTCTTCAGGAAGAAGAAATTCTTTCTTACATCTTTGGTGACTCATCCAGGATTCTGAAGTTTCAAAGAGCAGACTCCCAGGGTAGATGATGGGGAGTCACACCCCGCAGTTTAAGCAGTCTTGGACTCCACCGGTGGGGTCTTCACCTCTGGCAGCCAAGAGACCTGAGAACAGATGCTTAGATCTGCTAATTGTGGATGAGAAAATGGGAAGGGAAAATCTGCCTCCCACTGACCAGGTGATTCCATGCATGGTCAGAACAACAGCTATTAAATATTACCTTGGTGGTCAGAGATTCTGATGGGTCTGAGGTTGATTGTAGATGCTTAAGATGTGTGGCACTGTGTGAAGTGAGTGTGGAGTCCCAATTCACATTTCCCTTCTCCCATGAGGAAAAGGGCCGGCAATGGATGAAATGAAAGATTCAAGAGAAAAGAGACCCAGACAAGATTCAGAATGAGAAATAGAGGCTGTCAGTTGACTGGGCAAAAGGGGAGGGAGATATCTGTAGGAACCCCTGGAGATATTCCTCCAGATACTACATTAGAGAGGATGTTAAGGCATTGGACTGATATTAATTGGACCAGTGAAAAAGACAAGAAATAATGATTAAATACTGCTGTTGTATCTGGACCAAGGAAAGTATTTTACTGCCTAACATATTCTGGGCAAAATATGGGGTAGATAAGGATTGACTTTGCACTGACCTTGTACTGTAAGTTAATGGGAAAACACCCTTCTCCAAAGAGGAGTCTGACTATGCCCTGTGCTGGTTAAAGGGAAAGGGACCGCTCTCTAATCTGTGAAAGATGAAAACCTAGACCCTGACACTAAGTTTGCAGAAACTAAGGCTGCAGAAAAAAAGCTGCCAAAAATAAACCATGGAATCTCCTGTTGAATCTCCCTTCTCCTTATGTTCCTCCTCCTCTCCCAGGAAAAGGGCCATTAGATTTGAAGGGCCCAATAGAACTCATTCTAAACCCTGGGGAACTGGAGAATCAATCAAGCGGTACCAACAGGTCCTTGGGTTACAACCCACAAACAGCTGAGGAAAGACTTGGAACAGTGTAAGAAAGATATATAAAATTTTCCATTCCCCAGAGCATCTGAGGAGAAGAGCGTGAAAAAACAAAACCGCATTGAGACTTTGTATCCGCTGAGAGAAATACCAATAGGGCAAGGGGAGATTGGCTACATAAATGCCCCACTGATGAGTACAGAAGAAAGAAACTTCAAAAAGGAGATGAAATCAATAATGGAAGATCCAGTGGGGCTGGCTGACCAAGTAGATCAATTTCAAAGTCCTAGTTTATATACCTGTCCTGAACTGAATATCTTCTCTATGGGAGAATAAAGCAGAACGGTGTGGAGGGCAACTATGAAGGAGTGGGAAAAGCAGCATCTGCCTGGACAGGGAGTAATGGCAACAGAACAGAAGTTCCCAAACACAGAATCTAGTTGGGATAACAATGACCTGGGGGACAGAGCACAAATGAAAGATCTGAGAGACCTCATTGTACAGGGGATCAAACAGGCTGTACCCAAATCTCAAAACTTGAATAAGGCCTTTGAAGTAGCCCAGGGGAAGGATGAAACTCCCTCTGCTTACCTGCAACGATTACGGGACCAAGTGATGAAATACTCAGGGATGGACCCTGATGATCCTATGGCTCAGGGAATGTTAGAAGTCAGCTATGTGAAGGGGCCTTGGCCTGATATTCAGAAGAGAAGATTCAGAAAATAAAAGGATGGATGGATAAACCATTGGAAGAGTTATTGAGAGAGTCCCAGAAAGTGATTGTAAGGAGAGAGGAGGAAAATCAGAAACAAAAAGCATTGGTTATGATAAACACAGTTGATCAAATGGTTAAGGAAAGATTGGAGATGAGTCAGGGAGGGAACAGGCGGAGATGATATAAAAATGCAAAATGGGCTTATTAAGATAAGAGGACAAGGAGAATGCCAGGTTCTGTGGGGTGTTATCACTGTGGTAGGCCTGGTCATTTCAAAAAGGAATGCACAAATGTAAAGAAAGAGAGTTTGGTAATCCCCATCATGAGTTTTGAGGATTAAGGGGGTCTGAGGCTCTTCACTTCTAAAGCCCACCAGGAACCTTTAGTAAATCTGAGGGTGGGCAGATATCAGGAAGAAATTATATTTTTATTGGACACTGGGGCAACCCTATTCTCTGTGACTTATCTTCCCAGAGGAACCAAACTCTCTGCCATTTCCCTTACAGTCTCAGGGGTAAAGGAGAAGGATTTGAAACCTCCATTCTTTCTCCCACTAATATTTGTTGGGAGGACAATCAAGTTGTAGGCCCTTTGTTGTGCATCCCAGAAACCAGGAGTAATTTGTTGGGAACTGACTCAATAGTATTCATGGGTCTGGATTTGGAAGTAAGGGATGGGCAAACAGAAGTAGTCTTCCCCATGCTCACTGAAGAAGATGAAAAAGATATCAGAGAGAAAGTGTGGGTGAGAGAAGGGAAAAGAGGGAGGTTGCAGGTATCCCCTATTAAAATCAAATTGAAAAAGGAAGGGGAAATTATTTGTTAAGGAGAAGCAGGGACTTCACCCATCATTGAAGGCCTCCTTCAGGATGCACTCTTGGAGCCCTGCAGGTCCCCTTCAATTCTCCTATCTTGCCCATTCAGAAATTGGATGGTAGTTGGAGGATAGTACAGGATCTAAGGACCATTAATCAAATCACTCAGGTTCAACACCCCTAGCCTCAAACCCATACACTCCCCTTAGTAAGATCCCTTACCATCATAAATGTTTTAATGTAATAGACCTAAAGAATTTCTTTTGGTCCTGTCCCCTTGATCCAGACAGTAGAGACTTGTTTGTCTTTGAATATGAGGATCCCTCTACAGGAAGAAAACAGCAATATAGGTGGACAGTTTTATCCTAAGGCTTCACAGAATCCTCCAACCTCTTTGGGCAGGAACTGGAAAAAGTATTGGAGAAATTTGCAGTCCTATCTGAAATTTCCTTTTACAATATATAGAGGATATGCTATTACCAGGTGAAGAAAGACAGATAGTGGTCTGATCTGAACTACAAAGAGCTTATTAAATTTCCTGGGAGATCAAGGGTTAAGAGTGACAAAAAGTATGCTACAATTTGTAGAAAAGGAAGTCAAATACCTGGATCATCTCATTAGTGGGGGAGGAGGAAGATAAATCCAGAAAGAATTCAGGCCATTACCGAATTGCCTCTTCCCTGGACAAAAAGAGAAATAAGATTTTTGGGATCGATGCGATATTATAGATTATGAATAGATTCTTATGCATCCCAAACCAAAGGGTTATACCAAAAACTGTTGGAGGAGTAGCCAGACAAATTAGAGTAGAAGGATTAAAGGCCTTAGAGGGTCTCAAACAGGCATAGGTGCAAGCCCCTGTTCTAGCCCTCCCCTCCCTTGAAAACCCTTTCCATCAGTTTGTTACAGCAGACAAGGGGACAGCTTTAGTAGGAGTCCTATCCCAAATCTGGGGAGGCCAAAGGAAGCCTGTGGCCTTCCTTTCAAGAACCCTGGACCCTGAATCCAGGCATGTTCAGGCCATGCTAGGAACTGCTCTCTTAGTAGAAGAGAGCAGGAAACTGACCTTTGGAAGGGCCTTAGTTGTTAGCACTCCTCATTAGGTTAGGACTATTTTGTCTCAAAAAGCAGGAAGGTGGTTAATGGATTCCTCAATTCTGGAATATGAGCTGATTCTAATGGAAAAAGACAATTCAATACTGACAATTGACCATAGTCCTGAACATGATTGTTTAGACTTAATTGAATACCAAATCCAATTCTAGCCCGACCTAGGGGACATTCCCTTACAATCAGGGGAAAATTTGTTTATAGGGTCCTGGAATGAAAAAGTCACAATGGCTATGCTGTTGTTGATGGACTAATTTGTGAGATGAAAGAAGCTGGCCAACTGTCCAAAGATTGGTTAGCTCAAACTTCTGAGCTCTATGCATTAAATCAAGCCCTTAAACTGTTAGAGGAAAAGATGGTAAAGTCTATTCAAATTTTAAATATGCCTTCGGCATGGTCCACATTTTTGGAAAAATTTGGGGAAAGGGGGATTGATGAGTAGCAAAGGGAAGGAATTAGTCCAATTGGAACTAGTTAAACATGTGTTAGCCAATCTGCTCTTACCAAGAGAAATATCCATGGTACATATAAATGGGCATCAGAAATGTCACACTTTTGAAGCAAAAGGCCAAAGAGCCTTCCCTCTGTTCCCCTCTGGAACTGATGGTCTTGATACCATCCATCCCCAAAGAAATTGGAATCCCTGTATTCTCTGAAAAGGAAGTAAAAGAACTAGAACAACTAGGGACAACCTTAGATAACCAAGGGAAGTGGGTCCTCCCAGAAGGCCAGCAAATGTTGACTAAGCAAATTATGAGGGAAGTACTAGTGGTTTTGCACCAAGGGAGTCATTGGAGAGTACAAGCCATGTGTGATCTGGCCCGCAAGCCTTTCGAGTGGGTGGGCCTTTATACTATAACCAAATAACTGAACAGTGCATAATCTGTCAGAGAGTTAATAAGAACATTTTAAGAAAGCAAGTGCCAAGGGTGAAGGAGCCCAGCCACAGACCATTAAAGAGCATTCAGGTTGATTATACTGAAATGCCCTCTGTAAGTTGACTAAAGTATGTTCTGGTTATTGTGGATCACCTGACAGGGTTGTAGAAGCATACCCTCTAGTTTCAGCTATAGCATTAGGGACTTCAAAATTTATCCTTGAACAAATCATTCCCCCGTATGGGTTAGTAGAAAAATATAGATTCAAACAATGGTAGTCACTTTACATCCAGAGTGTTGCAAAATATTTTGCAGGGTTTAAGTGTCACATGGAATTTACATACACCCTGGTACCCGTCATCCTCAGGGAAAGTGGAAAGAATGAACTAAACCTTAAAAAAATTTTTTCTAAGTTCGTCTTAGAAACCAAATTACCATGGTATAAATGTTTATCTATAGCTGTGTTAAGAATCCAAGCTAACCCCTAGGAGGGAACTGGGAATTTCTCTTTATGAAATGCTTTTTGGTCTGCCCCTCCCTGGGAAGCCTGGAGAACTTCTCTTCTTTAAGTCAAAGGATCTTTTTCTTCAAAACTATATATTGGCTTTGTCTTCTACTTCGTCATCCCTCAGACATCACGGTTTGCTGGCTCAGACTCTACCCTTGAATTTGCAGTCCACCAACACCAACCTGGCAGCTGGGTCCTAATTAAGTCATGGAAAGAGACCAAACTCCAACCTACCTGGGGAAGACCTTATCAAGTCTTGCTGACAACTAAAACAGCAGTCCAAACAGCAGAAAAAGACTGGACTCACTACACTTGAGTAAAAGGACCAGTACCTCAACCAGATGATAAGTACCCAACAACTTCATCTGAGTCTTGGAAAATAATTTCAGCCCCAGATCCCTTAAAGATCATACTGAAAAGACAATAATTAGGGAGAGGGGAGGGGCTTGAGCTGTGTATCTTCCTAGTTAACAATGGCCCTAGTCCTACTGGAATACCAATGGAGGAATTCAGACCTTAAGTTACAGGTGAAAATAAACTTACTAGCCATGATGTTTCAAACCTGAGAAGAACTAGCCCCATCAAATTAGTTACAAACGTGACTGAAGGTCTGAAGTCTCAGACAGTGCAGTTTGATGTCTGTCAAGTAATAGACTTTGGGAATTTAGAGAACCAACAATGGCTGAGTGGGGAAAATAAATTCCTATACCCAGAACCAGTGGGGAATGGTTATAGTTGAGCCCTCCCTTGCTCAACTGGGATGATGTTTGGTGGACTATCCAGTAGAAGGGATGGACCATAAATATGGAATGGGTCTCACCAAGTTCGAGGTCATTAAATGCAATATACCCCCAGACTGCAAAAGTCTTCAGTGCAATACAGTAGTAATAACTATTAAAAAGAAAGGCAAATTAGAAACTGGGAGCAGCACCAGGGACCAAGTAGTTGATAGAGTATATGAAATTGGTAGCCATTGTTACAGGTAAAGATCCTCTGGGAGGTTCCTTATCTGAGTTCTTCCTCCCCTGTAGATATAACATCAACAACACCCTCTTCAGCTAACCCTTTCAGAAATACCATAGGAAAATCAATCAAAAGCCAGTTCCCCCAATTCAAAATGATCCCAAAGCAATCAGGGTACTTAAGGCAGAAGATTTAAAGCAAACCATAGAAATAGAGACAGGATATAGGGACACATATGCCTGGGTAGAATGGATCAAATATACAAGCCAGAGTCTGAACAAAAGCAACAGTTACACTTGTACAACAGGACAACCCACAGCTCATATTGTACCCTTTCTGTTACATATGGAAAAGCATGAAAGGGAGTTTAAGTGCATGATACTCCTCTTCTAGAATGCTATGCCTGGTGAAAATTGTAGTATGTTGTAGTATGTCCCTTCTCCTCCCACTGGTTAAAAAAAGAAACATCAAGGCCATTCCTGCCTCCTGTCTAGGCCCAGGGAATCACTCTGCTTGTCTCTCTAGAGAGTGGGAAGGATTTTGAGAGCTTGAAACCATGACCTCATGTACACAAGTGTAGAATGTGAACAGAGATCATACTGACAATTTCTCCAGTTTGGTCAGACCTCAAGCAGACCTGTGGTGGTACTGGGCAGGGTACTATTTGAGGGTGCTATTTGATAAAGGGGGAGTTTGTGTTGTGGCTGGAGGTAGTTGTTGCACATTCATCCCCAATAACACTGTCCCTGATGGAACTATCACTAAAGTTTTATGAGATCTAACAGCCCTTTCTGAGGATTTAGCAGAGAATTCTGGCATTAGCAATTCACTCACAGGATGGCTTGAAAATTGGTTTGGAAAATTGCAAGGGGTTGCACTCTCCATCTTAACTGCCCTCATTATCTCATTTGGGGTGCTTGCCACAGTCAGAAGTTGCATCATTCCATGTGTCCTAGGGCTAGTTCAAAGACTCACTGAGACCACCTTAACCAAACAAATGCCCATACAGAATATGCAAAACAATCCGTACCCCCTTAAAGAAGGAGATCCCTATGATGAAGAGTGTGAAATAGTTCTTAGAAAATTTGAAGAATGGAAACGTGAAAATTAAAATGAGTTTAAAAGAAAGAGGGGCAATTGTAAAAATGGAGATTAGTTTAGTTTTCACAAAAAGGAAGAAAATATTAATATAACTTGGCAGCCTACTGCCTTAGTCTCCCACTCTGGGTTAAGCAGGAACAAAGGAAACCAGCTAAAGCCACTCCTATAGCCCAGTGAAAAAAGATGTACAAGAAAGAGCTAAGTCAATACTAATCAGTACTAAATTCCTTTACTTCTTTGGCAAAAGAGCAGGTAAAAGTTAAAATGGTTGGAATGTGATGAGGGAAGTGGTTAATCAAAAATTTTTGCATGGGAAGGTTAGACTTCTCAGATAGGCTGTAACCTCTGAATTATCCAATCTATGGAAAATCAGATGAAGGGCTTACATGCTGGGCTTAAGGGTATAAATTGTGTCATTTCTCTTTGTTCAGGGTGCTAGCCACATTTCTCGTTGTGCACCCCTTCTTGCAAGGTTGAGAATAAATTATTTTCTTCTCCACAATCAGGTGAGTTTTATTTTCTCCCAGAAGTAAATTTCTTTTTTACAATGCAAAAGGTAACAAAGTACCAGGTAGGGGGTTTTATGAGGAGGTTTCTAATACCATATATTTTTTTGCTTCTAAATTATGAGTTTTCTTTAGAACATTAAAAACTAGTTTAAGCATAAAAAGAGTCCACAGAGATACACATAGGGGACCTGTCGGAATAGACCTTGGGTTATTAATAAAGGCTTTTGCTGGTATTATTTTTATAAACTATGATCTTATAACAATGTTTTGGGTAACTCTTATTTCCCATGGGCTTAAGATTCCCAACCACTGAGGCTGCATAAGCTAGTACCATAGCTAAATGATCTCATTTTCCTCATTTTGAATGGTTTGGGGCATAGGCAACAAAAATTTATTATTATTACCCCTTTGGGCTGTAGGATGAGAGGGTGGTTGTAATCTTAATGCCTGCATCAGTTCTGTTATTAGCATTTTAACTGGAACTGGGGCCTCAGCCCAAGGCATTGAATTTAAATAGGATAAATCTGGATAAGGCCTCTTAGTGCTTTGTTGTGAAGACCCCTTATCACCTTTTATTTGTTCCTTTAAAAGTCCATTCATCTGTAAAAGTGGGCACTCACCACCTCTCTTGCAAAAAAAGTCTGAGTAGGTGCAAGATCCTGCCTGAGTGAGCTGTTTTGGGAACCCACAGAGCAGAAAGCTTCAGGGCATCAGTCTGAAAGGAGTTGGAAAAAGAAATAAAATGCTCAAGGTAAAACCCTAGGTTTCTTTTCCCTGGAAAGTGCCAACAGCTAAGCCCCACCATTAAGGCAAAAAAACCTCTATAAACCCTGACTCCTGCAGGCCACCCAGCAGGAGGGAGCATTCTCCAAGAGTGGAAGGCTTCTGGTGAAAGGAACTAAGGGGCTTACTGTGGTCACCCCTCGGGCTGAAGTGTGCTTTGCTGGTCTGGCGGGGGAGCAGCTGCGGCAGGCCAAGCCGCTGCCCCCATAATAGGGTGGCTGGTTGGACTCACCGCCACCCCCGAAGGGAGCTCGGCATGGGCGCAGAGTGCCCTCGGGTCTCCCCTTCTTGGCAGCCATGCTTCCGCAGCCACCCCTCCTCCCGGATGGCGCCACACGATGCCTTCTTTCTCCCTGTGCAGGCGCAGGGCAGAAAATTCCAGTCTGCCCTTTTCCCCTCCCCCGACAGCAGCAACAGCCAGGCGTAGGCGGAAAAATCCAGTCTGTCCTTTTCCCCTCCCCCAACAGCAGCAACAGCCAGGCGTGGGCGGAAAAATCCAGCCCGCCCTTTTCCCTTCCCCCGACAGCAGCAACAGCCAGGCATGGGCGGGAAACTCAAGTCTGCCCTCCACCCCAGCAACAGCAGCCACCAATCCCTAAACCCTGCCCCTTCCCCCAGCAACAGCGACAGCCAATCCCTAACCACCACCCCTCCCCCATCCAGTACCGCCCACTGACCTTTCGCCGGCAACCAATCAGAACAGGGCGTGGCTTCGACCAATCAGCCTTCTCCAGCCCCTATAAAACTGTTGCCTCTCCCTCAATAAAGTTGGACTTGCGTGTTTACCTTGTCTCCGCGGTAGTTCTGCCGTGCGCCCTCCAGTCCTGAGAGCCCCTGACAAGGGCCTGGCCTCCCTTGTCCCCAGTTCATCGCCTGCCTCTCCGGGCGACCCCTTCGTCACCGGCTTCTCCGGGCGACCCCTTCGTCGCCTGCTTCGCTGGGCGACCCCTTCGTTGCCGGCTTCGCCGGGCGACCCCGTCAGCCGAACCGCGCAACCCCTTGTGAGACCGATCCCTCGTCTGCTGCCGGACCGACCCCTCATCCCAGGTGGGACCGACCCCTCATCCCAAGCGGGACCGACCCCTCATCCAGAGCTGGACCGACCCCTCGTCCGCAGCCAGACCCCACCTCTACCGACTGAGCAAACCGTCGCACTTACTTTCTGTGGGTTTGATTGTCTGGACCCCCTTTGAGCTTTGGGGAACACACAAGCCAGCTTGAAGTGGCACCAGGAAGAGGGGAGATGCAAATCTGTTTGGGCAGCCTGATTTACCTAACTGCCCTGGGATAGAGAAACTAGGCCTGGGAGAGGGCAGAGTCAGACAATTGACTAGTTCTGTGCTGAAAACTATCAAAATTTCAACTCCCCTAAAGGAGGCTGGCAGTAGGAAAACTTAATAATCTTCCAAGAGCCTATTTAGGGTCCCCTGGGAGGAGAGGGAGGTCTGGAAGAGGGTTGAGAGTCATTTATCTGTGATGAGTTTGAGTACTAGGATCCCATTTGAACATCAGAAGCGAACTCATTCTGACCAAGAGAGGTGAGAGGGGATCTGCTCACACAGGCTACTGCATCCTGCCACCCTGGGAGAGAAAGCAAAATAAATAGAAAGGGGCCAGGGGCAGACAGACTTCTAATCAGCAAGAATCTACCCATTTCCTGCAAGAAGGAAAGTGACTTGATTGATTTGTGAAGAGCTAAATGACCCAACAAGAAAGTTTAGCTTATTGAGGAGTCTTCTCCTTGAATATAGTTCAATTTCTGGCTCCTCTTAGAGTTGTGATCCACTGGGATGTCAAACATCCAGCTGATATTTTAAGACAGGGAAAACATAGATATTATTTTTATGTCAGCTTCTTGGGTCTCTTATATTTCCTAAAAAAGGGGATTACTTTACTTAAAAGATTAACTTAAATTACTCAAGTAATAAAACTCACTTCAGAACCTGCAGAGGGTTGGCTGCAAGGTAACTGATTGATGAACATCAACAACCTGAGAAGCTCATCAGGGGCCTAAGAGATAAGGGTGTTTTCCCTTACTTTTGTTTGACTGCTTGCTTGTGTGTTTATTTTCTTGTTTTTCTTATTTCTCCCCCCTCCTTTTATTTTAATTAGGTGCTGCTAGCTTGATTCTTACTTATGGTGTTTCCTCTTCCTTGATTTCCCTTTTCTATGTATACCAATTTTGTCTTCTAACACTCTCTTTTCCTTCATCATCTTTCAATTTTCCACTTTCTGTTGTTCTTACATTTCACCTCTCTTTGCTTAGTCCTCATTTTTCTGGTTTTTATTTCTATTTTGCCTGTTCTGTTTTCTTTCTTTTATTAAGTTTTTTATAATTTTTTTCCTTTCTTTCTTCTTTCCCTCTCTCCTTATCATTCTGGCCTTTTAATTCACTCTATATATTTTTCTTTATTTGGTTTCCAATTTCATTGTAGATATTCCACTTTTTTATTCTTATTACTCTACACTGTTTACATGAGTTAAATATTCATTTTATTAGGTCTTATATGGTTCATCTTCTAATTTTTCCTATTATTACTGCTATTATTCTTCTTCTCATCTTACATCTTTTGCTTTTTTCCTTCAAGGGAACATGGACAACAGCAAGGAAATAGACTAAGTGGAATAAAGTGTCAAAGAGAAAACTTAACACATGCAAAAAAAAAAAAAAAGCAACTAAATAAAACCCTGGAGTAGAAGAGAAGCTAATCAAGTGAATAAACCCATCAAGATAAAAAGATGACCAGACAGAACAAAAAATTTCAAAACATACCAAGAAACAGGAAGACACGCCCAGTCTAATTAACAAACTAAAAACCAGAAAAATATGGAAAACATCAAACAACTAATCAAACCTGTCCTAAAATTGTCGTGGACCTACTTCATGAAGAGAAGGAAGAGATTAAAGATATTAAGAAGGAAGTGGGAGAACATACTGAAGAAATTGTAAACATACATAAATAGATAATAGATATGATGGTGATAAATGGCACAATCCAATAAATCAAAAAACACTGGAAGCACATAAGAGCAGATATGAACATGTAGAAGAAAGAATTAGTGATGTGGAAGACAGTACATGTGAAAATAAACAGATAGTAGAACAGATAAACAAAAAGATAGAAAAAATCCATCAGGGACTTAAGGATTCGAACAACACAAACTACTCAAACATATGCCTTATAGGCATTCCAAAGGGAGAAAGGAGGAAAAGGGGACAGAGGAGTGTTGGAAAAAGAATGGCTGAAAATTTCCCAACAATATTGAGGGTGATGGATGTGCATGTCCAGGAAGCACAGCACACCCCAAACAGTATAAATTCCAACAGGCCTACTACAAGACATAGACTTGTCAAACATTCCAATGCTCAAGACAAAGAGAAAATACTGAAAACCGCAAGAGAAAAGAGAACCATTACATACAAGAGGAAGCGCAATAAGATTATGAGCTGATTTCTCATCTGAAACTATAGAGGCAAGAAGGCAGAAGTATGACATAATTAAGGTACTAAAAGAAAAAAAGAAAAAAACAACTTCTGGTCAAGATTTCTCTATCCAGCAGAGCTGGCATTCAAAACTGATGGTGAGTTCAAAATATTCACAGATAAACAGAAATTAAGAGAGTATACCAAGAAGAAACCTGTCCTTTAAGAAATACTTAAGGAGTTCTGCAGGTTGAAAGGAAAAAAACAGGAGAAAGGAGTTGGAGGGGAGTAAGAAAAACTAAAAGACAAAAAAAAAAAAACAAAGGAAAAAAAAAAACCAACATATGACATACATAAAGCCAAAGAAAATATGGCTAATGTAAGTAATTCCTTGAGAATAATATCACTAAGTGTTAATGGATTAAACTGACCAGTCAAGAAATACAGATTGGTAGAATGGATAAGGAAATATGACCCATCTATATGCTGTCTACAAGAAAAAACATCTTATACATAGGGATTCAAGAAGGCTGAAAGTGAAAGGCTGGAAAACAATCTTACAAACAAACAATAACCAAAAAGGGCATGAATACCTATAACAATATCAGACACAATAGATTTTAAATGCAAAACTATTGTAAGAGGCAAAAATGGTAAAAGGGTTAATCTTTAAAGAAGAAAGAAAAATCATAAATATTTATGCACCTAGCCAGGGCACTTCAAAATACATGAGGCAAACACTGGAAAAACAGAGTGGATAAATAGATGCCTCTACAATTATAGTGGAGGATTTTAATACACCATTATCACCATTATACAGAACATCTTGACAGAGAATCAATAAAGAAATAAAGACTTTGAATAATACATTGGAGGATTTGTATCTAATAGACATATACAGAACACTACACCTCAATACAGTGGAATATACATTCTTCATGAGTGCACATGGATCATTCTTTAAGATAGACCACATGCTAGCTCACAGAAAAATTCTCAATGAACTCAGAAAGATTGAAATTATATGAAGTAATTTCTCTGACCATAATGAAATAAAACTGGAAATCAGTAAGGGTCAGAGAACCAGATTAGGCACAAAGATATGGAAGTAAAAAACACACACTTTTACAAACAATGTAAAAGGAGGAAATTTCTAAAGAAATTGCTTATTACCTTTTTTTGGCAGTAAAATATGAATTTTATATAATCACAGGGAAACAAAAAAATAAGTAAGTCTTGTGTCAGTATGTCAACAGCAAATACAACAAACATAGAGGAAAAAATAACAGAAATGTAGGGTCCTGTCAAATCATTAAAAAGTTCATATTCTCAGAAAAAATAGCAAATTAAAATGGATATGCATCTTTGCTAGCTTTTGAAAATTGATGTAATAATTGTAACATATAAGAGTCAAACCCGGCTTGTGTCCATCACCCTTGACACTGAGACAACAGCTGCAGGTTCCGTGCGAGTGGGCAGAGCAGTGCTGGGAACCCGAGCAGAGTGAGTGTAGGGTGAGAGTGGCCTGCGATTGTGAAATTGGGACTGAGAACAAGGAGGTGATTCCCAAGAAATTTATGAAGAATCTGAAACAAATGGAACAATATTAAAAAAACTACCAGAGATGGTTTACCATAGTCATGAGTTTGGAGCAGCACGTGAAGAAGACATGTTAGAGGAACATTCAAGAGAGTCTGTGGAAGAGATTATGGAGTGCATGTCTCCTCAGGAAAGAGACTTTGCATCAGAGATGATTATCTTTAAGAAATCACCCTCTAGTGAGATAGACCAGGAGAATAATGAGAGAGAGATATTACAGCTGAGGGATTTAGTCCATTTGCATCTGCTGGCCAAAGCTTCATAGAAAATTCAGAACTTAACAAAACAGAGAACTTCTGTGGGGGAAAAACCTCATACACGTAAAGAATGTGGGAAAGCCTTTAATCAGAACTCACATCTTATCCAGCATATGAGAGTTCATAGTGGAGAAAAACCCTTTGAATGCAAAGAATGTGGAAAGACATTTGGAACTAACTCAAGCCTTTGTAGGCACCTGAGACCTCATGGAGGTGAAAAACGCTTTGCTTGTAATGAATGTGGAAAGGCCTTCATTCAGAGTTCACATCTTATCTATCATCATAGAATTCATACTGGAGAGAGACCCTATATATGTGAAGAATGTGGCAAAGCCTTCAGTCAGAATTCAGCCCTTTCTACATCAGAGAATACACACTGGAGAGAAACCATATGAATGTAATGAATGTGGAAAAACCAACCTTTGGGGTTAGCTCACAACATATTTAGCATCAGAGAATTCATACTGAAGAAAGATATCATGAACGCAATGAGTGCGGCAAAGGCTTCAATCATAGCTCAGGCCTTATTAGACACCAGAAAATTTATACTGAAGAGAAACCATATCTGTATAACAACTATGGGAAAGGCTTCAGTCAGAGTTCTGAGCTTATCCAGCATCAAAGAATCCATACAGGGGACAAACCCTATGAATATAATGAGTGTGGGAAAACTTTTGGTCAGATCTCAGAGATTATTAGGCATATCAGAATTCACACTGGTGAGAAGCCCTGTGTGTGTAAGAAATGTGGGAAGACCTTCAGGGGTAACTCAGAACTTCTTAGACATGAGAGAATTCATACTGGAGAGAAACCCTATGAATGCTTTGAGTGTGGGAAGGTTTCCTGTGCACTTCTCACCTTATAGTCCACCATAGAATTCATACTGGGGAGAAACCCCATCAGTGTAATGAATGTGCCTGAACCTTTTGGGATAACTGTGAGCTGCTACTTCATTGGAAAATTCATATTGGAGAAAAGCCTTATGAGTGTAATGAGTGTGAGAAAACATTTGGCCAGCATTCCCAACTTATCATACACCAGAGAATTCACACTGGAGAGAAGCCTTATGAATGCCAAGAATGTCAAAAGACCTTTAGTCAGAGCTCTCACCTCCTCAGACATCAAAGTGTTCACTGTATGGAATGATTTACAGGAAAGCTTTCTGTGGAAAAGCTTTAGTCAGACTTCTGAATTTGTTCAAAATCTCTGCCCCAAGTTCTGAGAACAAATGAATTGACAAAATCTCCTTTGTCCTTCCACTGATTTTAATTTGAACAGTTGATCAAAAAGGATGAGGCACTTTTATGAACTATTCTTTGAGAACTTTCAATGTGCTGATTTAAATCATAAAAGCTGTTTCAGGCTCTAATTCTCTTATCTTTCCCTCTTTTCCTCCCTCTCCTCCTCCTCCCCCAATGGATCACATAACAGTAGGGGCCTGTACCAACCATTCTAGCCTAAGTTGTTATTTCCCAGGGAAAATGGAGGAACATGATTCCACCACCTTCTTGGGGTGGCAGAGTTGGCTAATTGAATATTATCCCCTGAAAGCCATGCATGGCCTAGAAGACACAACCCATTCTTCTGTCTACTTTTTAGCATTGGAATATTTTAGTAAGCTTTATAAGCCTCAAAAATCTGCAGCCACACTATCAAGTTTCCTTAGAAGATGGCAGCATTAATAAAGAAGCAGGAGGTATGGCCACTGCGCACCTCCTGCTAGGTGCCCTTGTTCATCTGAAGAAGGTACCCTGATGACAGGCACTTTACAGGAGTGTAAGTGAAGGTCCTTAAAATACAGAGGGGCTGATTAGGCAAGGCCAAGGGATAAAATAGTTGAGGCTAGAGTACTTGGTGTGGGCAGAAGCAACTCTTTAGCAGCTATTCTTCACTCGAGGGCTACTCAGACTACTCCCTAGAATTGCATTAACTTTTGGTCCCAGCTCCTGCTGCTGCTGACAGATCCCATGCCAGGAAATAGCAAAGAGGACTGCAGCTTCACCTTTGCAAGGCACATGGCCACAGGGATGAGCCTTGTCCACCTGACTGACCAGAGCCTTGTTGTGCCAAAGCAGTTGAGCTCTCGTGACCTGGACCCCACTGCTGGGGTCCCTGGCTAAAAGGCCACGATGTGACAGCCACTTCATGCTTTGAGCCTTTGCCTTGGATTTCTTGTTCTTTAACATGAAACTCATGAAAACATAAGTTTTCTTTGTTTTCCTATAAGTTACTCCTTGAGGAAACACATCCTTGATTTTCAGCCTTAATGGGGATTCTGCAGGCCTGGGGTCTCATCTGAGAGCTAGACCTTGAATAAGGCACTTCCCCTGTCTCATCCCTAATTTTCTCATCTGTTCACTGAGGGGAGTTGAGCTAAATGTTCTTGGAAGTGTCAACCAGCCCAGTAATTCCTTCTTTAAAAAAAAAAATCTAACTTTATAATCTTCATTGTTCTGTTCTTTAACCTCTTCATTACGCTAGAACCAGTTGTTAATATTTACTGTTTACTGTGTGCCATGCACAGTGCCACTTTACATGTTTTATGTGTCTTTTATTTTCCCAGTGTCTCTGATGTGGGTAATTTTTAAAACAATTTTATTGAGGTATGATTTACATATTGTACAATTCAACCATCTTAATTGTTCAGTGAGTTTTAGTAAATTTACAGACTTGTGAAACCATCAAAAAAAAAAAAAAAAAAAAGAGTCAAACCCAAATCCTAATAGGAGATTTTAATACTACTATCTTAGCAAGTGATGGAATAGGGTGAAAATTATCAACAAGGATATAGAGTACTTAATTATCATTATAATAAATTTTACTGAATGCCTATATAAAGCATACTTTTACTTAAGCCACATATATAAGACACTGCAAACAGAAAAATACACGTCTTCTTCATGAACTTAAGAAACTGAAGGGCTGAGACAGAAGAAGGAAGATATGTAGGTGTCAACCTTGGTTATCCTATCAGCAATGAAGATAGCTTTAACCAGAGAAAAAAGGAGGAGGCAAAGTAGAAGGGGTCAGATGAGCACAGTATGTGAAGTGTAGATGTGACATCAAAAGGGAGAAGTTATGAAGGTCCACAAAGCTCAGCCCTGAACACATATCAGGATGTAAATGCTTAATATGGAAAAGGGAGAGACCAAGGAGGAGGAGCTTTGGGAAGGAGTCTAGGGTTTGGCATGTTCACATTAGGAACAGAAGTGGGATGTTCTGGACACAGCTCTGTGTAAATCTGGACTGTGTGGAAAAATTTGGGTTAAATAAATGTAGTTAGTGATCATGCCAGTATTGATGGTACTTAAAGCCAAGAGTAATCATATGATCAGCAAGTGAATCAATTTCTGAAGAAGGAATGAAGTCCAAGTATTAAACCCTGGGGAAAAACAAATACTGAACTGTGTTTGTTTTTTTTTTCTAATTTCTTATTTTTTATTGAAGTATATTATTCATACATGACAGTTACTACTTTTTAAAGAAAGAAAATAACAACACAATTTATCAAAACCTAGGAGGTGGAGCAAAAGCTGTACTGAGAGGGAAATTCATAGCTATAAATGTGTGTATAAAAAAAAGTAGAAGAAGAAAAAGCTAAATTTGAAGACCTAACTGCACACTTGGAGGAATTAGGAAAAGAATGACAAAATAACCCCAAAGAAGAAGAAAGAAGGAAATAACAGAGATTAGAGCAAAACTACAGGAAATAGAAAATAAGAAAGCACTAGCAAAAATAAAAGAAAAAGCTGAGTGTTTGAGAAGATCAATAAAATTGACAAACCCTTAGCTAGACTAACAAAGAAAAAAAGAGAGAAGATGCAAATACAGAAAATAAGAAATGAGGAAGTGGATGTCATCACTGACCTCACAGAAAGAATATCATAAGAGTACACTTTGAAAAATTACATGCCATTTAGAAGGATAAATTAGAGGAAATGAACAAATTTCTAAAAAAATACAAGCAGGCTACCTTGATTTAAAAAAAATTGATTAATTTAACAGAACAATCACAAGTAAAGAGATAGAATCAGTCATGAAAAATCTCCCAACTAAGAAGAGCCTGGGACCAGATGACTTCACAGGTGAATTCTACCAAGTATTCCTGAAAGAACTTACACCAATTCTCCTTAAAGTCTTCTAAAATATTGAAGTAGAAGAAACATTGCCTAACTCATTTTATGATCCCAGTATTACCCAAATACCAACACAAAACAAAGATACCACAAGAAAGGAAAATTATAGACCAATTGCTCTAAAGAAACTAGATGCTAAAATCCTCAACAAAGTTCTTGCTAATCATATTCAATAGCACTTCAAATAAATATACACCATGACTAAGTAGGTTTCAATCAGGATATGCAAGGATGGTTCAACATAAGAAAATCAAAAGAAAAAATTCACATGATCATGTCTATAGATGCAGAGAAAGCATTTGACAAAATACAGCACTCTTTGCTGGTAATAACATGGCAAAAAATAGGAGTAGAAGGCAACTTTCAAAACATGATAAAGGGTATATATGACCCACAGGTAACATCATATACAATGGTGAAATACTAAAAGCCTTTCCTCTAAATCAGGAACAAGACAAGGGTGCCCACTATCACTTCTCCTATTGAACATTGTGTTAGAAGTTCTTACTTGTGCACTAAGGCAAGAAAAACATATAAGTGGCATCCAGATTGCAAATGGAAAAGTCAAAATTTCAGTATTTGCAGACAATATGATCTTATAAGTAGAAAGTCCCGAGAAACCTACAACAAAGCTTCTAGAACTTATAAATGAGTTCAGGAAAGTCACAGATTATAAGATCAATGCAAAAAATCAGCAGCATTTCTGTACACCAATAGTGAGCAATCTAAGGAGGAAATAAAGGAAAAATACCATTTACAATAGTAATTTTAAAAAGTCAAATATCAAGGAATAAATTTAAATCAAGATGTAGATTACTTATATGCAGAAAACTACACAGAATTGTTAAGGGAAATCAAAGAAGACTTAAATAAATGGGGGAATATTTCCTGTTCATGACAGGAATATTAAACATCATTAAGACATCTATCCTACCCAAACTAACTGACAGATATTTAATGTAATCCCAACAAAAACACAGAATCCCAACAAAAACATTGAATTGGGAAAACTAACTATGAAATTTAGTTTGCAGGACAAGAGCCTCTAAATAGCCAAAGATATATTGAAAAAGAAAAATGAAATCTGAATACTCACTCTACCTGACTTAAACATACTATAAAACTACAGTAATTAAAAGTGCATGGTATTACAACCAGTAAGATGGTGGTGGAGTAAGGAGCTCCTAGGGTCAGCTCTGGAGCAAGCTGTAGCACCTGTTTGGGGTGCTGTTTGGAGACTTCCTCAAAATTAAAGCCTTTTGCACCTCAAAGAAGTTTGTCTTGAAAGTGAAAAGAGACCCTATCCAATGGAAGAAAATATTTGGTAACCATATTCTGATAGAAAACTTATATCTTGCACATATAAAGAACTCCTGTATCTTGAAAATAAAAAGACAAACAACCCATTTGAAAAATAGGAAGAGCATCCTGCAATGTCTTTAAAGGTGTGGAAGGAGGAAACTGCCCATCTGCAAAGAAGACTCATAAGTTGAGCACTCCACACCATGGAGGCCAGTGCCCATCCTCCCTGGAGGCACAAGCCACCTCAGGAGCTGTTCCATTGCTGGAATCGAAAGCTCCACTTCCCCAAAATGGGAAAGGAAGAACATGGTTGGGCACCAATTTCAGCTATTGAAGAGGAAATTCAGTGGGCTACAGTATAATCCTGAAAACAGCTAAAGCTTGAGCCTGTCCAAGTCAGAAGGAGGCCAGGAGCTGCCATCTTTTCTCCACGCCTGGCATGAGGGGAAGCGGGGTGGACTGAAAATCCCAGTGTTCGTGGGGATCAGCTTCTTCCCATCCAGATAATATTGTAGCTCTAGTCTAGTCCCCAGTGTCACCTCCAGCAGGGAGGACGCTGCAGACCTGCACCAACCTCTCCAGGAAATTACCGGCCAAGTGGCAGAAGCTGGTGACTATCCTACTCTGGCAGCATGAGCCACCCCAGGAACTGTTCTGTGATGGGAATTCAAAGCTCTGTTTCCCAGAAACAGGGGAGGAGGAGATGGTTGGCTGTGGATATTGGCTACTGATTGGTAGACTTGGCTGGCTAAGAGATAAACCTGGGAACAGAGGGGTGTGAACCAGCCTAAGTCAGAAAGGGGCCATCAGGCACCATTTTAACTCCACCCCCAGCCTGAGGGGAGCTGGGTTGACTGAAACTCTCAGTGTCAGCAGGAACCAGTTTCTTTCATGCAGATCAGCCTGCAGCCTACCTAGGCTTCAGTCACACTTCTGGTGGGGAGGAGACTGAGAAGCCCTGTACCAGCCTATATAAGTAACTGCAGGTAAATTTGGCTGGCATAGACTGAAAATCAGAAGACTGCCAGGGCAACTGGTCATTTTGGACCCGCACTCTGTAAATGGCTGCCCACACCTACAGCTCCATTCCTGCCCCGGGCAGTGGAGAAAAGGATGTAAATCTTCATCAGTCTCTCTGGGCAACTACAGTCTAGGCCTGCATGTGGATTATTCCACATAGCTGTGACTCTGTCCCTACCCCTGGCAAAGGAGAAAGTTGGAAGACATTACATTGATTCCTGGTGCAATGAGGGAAGCTTGAGCCTCCACAGCTTACAGCACCAACTGCATGCTTGGCTCCTACTGCACAACCAGCAAGGCAGAAAGAGAAAAATTGCTCCCAGTAAAAATACTCTAGTAAGCCAGATGCAAAGACACCAACAAAATTTATAATCCACAGTAAGAAACAGGAAGCTATGGCCCAGTTAAAGGAACAAGATAAGGTTCCAGGTGACATAAAGGAGTTGAGGCAACTAATTATAGATTTTCAAACAAATCTCCTTTATAAATTCAATAAGATGGCTAAAGACATTAAGGATATTAAGAAGACACTGGATAAGTACAAAGAAGAATTTGAAAGCACACATAGGAAAATAGCAGATCTTATGGGAATGAATGGTGCAATCAATGAAATTTTTAAAACATCATTGGAATCATATAATAGATTTGAGGAGGCAGAAGAAAGGATTGGTGAGCTTGAAGAAATGGCCTCTAAATGTGAACATACAAAAGAACAGATGAAGAAAAGAATGGGAAAAAAATTGAACAAGGTCTTAGGAACTAAATGACAGCAAAAGATGTGCAAGCGTACATGTCATGGGTGTCCAGAAGGAGAAGAGAAGGGGAAGAGGGGCAGAAGGAATATTTAAAGAAATAGTGGTAGAAAACTTCCTATTGAAGGACATAGATATCCCTGTCCAAGAAGAACTATGTACTCCTATCCAAAAAAAATCCAAGTAGACCAACTTCATGACACATACTCATCAGAACGTGAAAGGTTGAAAACAAAGAGAGAATTCTGAGAGCAGCAAGAGAAAAGTAATGTATAACTTACAAAGAATATCCAATAAGGTTAAGTGCTTATTTCTCACCAGAAACTATGGAGGCAAGAAGACAGTAGTCTGATATATTTAAGATACTACAAGAGAAAAACTTCCAGCCAAGAATCTTATATCTAGCAAGACTGTCTTTCAAAAATGAGGGTGAAATTAGAATAGTCACAGATAAACAGAGACTGCAAGAATTTCTAAGCAAGAGACCAGAATTTCAGGCAATACTAAAGGGTATGCTGGAGCCTGAAAAGAAAAGACAGGAGAGAGGGGAATGGAAGAAAGTCTAGAAATGAAGATTTTATCAATAAAAGTAACTAAAAGTGTCAAAAGAGTGGTGAAAATAAAATATGACAGATGAAACTCAAAGAGTCAGGAATAAACTTAACCAATGATGTAAAGCACTTGTATTCAGAAAACTGCAACTCAGTGTTAAAACAAATCAAAAAACCCTAACCCCCTAAATAACTGGAAGAACATTCCATGCTCATGGATTGGAAGACTAAATATCATTAAGATGTCAATTCTACTTAAATTGATATACAGATTTAATGCAATTCTGATGAAAATAACACCAGCATTAAAGAAAAAAATGAAAACATGATCATTAAATTTATTTGGAAGGGTAAGGGGTCCAATAGTCAAAAATATCATAAAAAGGAATAGTGAACCCTCATCTCCAGACTTAAATCATAAAACCTACCTATAGTGGTAAGAACAACATGGTACTGGCCTAAAGACAGACACAATAGACCAATGGAACCAAGTTTATGGTTCAGAAACAGGCCCTCACAGGTATGGTCAAGTGATTGTTGACTAGCCTGTCAAAGTCACACAGCTCAGGCAGAACAATCCATTCAACAAATGGCGCTGAAAAAATTGGACATCCATAGCTGAAAGAAAGAAAAAGGACCCCTATCTCACATCTTATCCAAAAATTAACTCAAAATGGATCAAAAAACTAAAAATAAAAGCAAGAGCCATAAAACTTCTGGAAGAAATTATTGGAAAATATCTTCAAGACCCAGTGGCAGGTGGTGGATTCTTAAAGGAGATAAGAGGACTGAGTGGACTACTGATGTTTAATGTTGTAGAAGTTTTAATTAGCTTTACCATAAAATTTTGGAAATGTATAGAGTGCATGGTAACACACAGTGAGTGACAGCTATTTTATTAATGGGGCTGTGCCTGAAAATGGTAGCCTAGTTATATAAATGCCAATTGACAGAATGCTTGAGAATAATCTAAGAACTCAATGCACAGTAAACCAAGCAGTGGGTGAGAATTGTGTTTGTTGGTACAAATGCAAAATTGTCCTTTGTTAGCTTGAACAAATGTATATCACTACTGCAGCATGATGGGAAGCATGGGATAAATACAGCTGAACTGACCTATGGACTGTGGTTAGTATTAATAATATAATATTCATATATCTATGCAAAAGATGTCCTGTGTTGATTCTCAGGCAGTATGGAAAATGTCAGCCAAATGTACACTATGGACATGGTAACAATCAGATGATATTATTTTACCTGTAGCAAATGATGCACCACAATTCGGTGTGTTGTTGGAGGAATGTTGTTTGGGAATTCTGCACCATGTGCATGATTGTTTTACAAGTTTACAACTTCTGTCATAAAAAATATATATGTTTAAAAAACAGTAATAGGGTGGGTTGGGGGGAAAACACACCAAATGCAAGATAAGGACTATGATTAGTAATAAGATTTTGACAGAGTTCTCTCATACTTTTTAACAAATCTCTCTTGACAATGCAAGGTGTTGGTGGAGGGTTGATGTATGGGACTCCTGTATGATGTTCTGCATGTTTGCTTTGTAAGTTCACAACTTTTACTATACACTTAATTGTTTATGTATGTTCATATATCAATGACATAAAGATAATAACAATCAGATTGCTTAGGGGAAAACTACTTTGTTTAGTAGTAATATTTTTACAATGCTCTTTAATCATTTGTTTAATAAGTTTAAAAACAATACAAGTTATTGGTGGTAGCGTGAGAAGGTATACATGTTTGTTTGGTGTTATATACATTTCTTCTGTAAGTTCACAACTTTTATACACTTATTGTTTATGTATGTTTATGTATGAGTGATATATTTCAATAAATTTTTTAAAAAAGGAATATAAGAGGATAAAAGAAAAAAAAGACATAGTGGCCATTCTGGTGGGTGTGAAATGATATATCACAGCAGTTATGATTTGCATTTCCCTAATAGCTGGTAATGTTAACAATTATTTCATGTGCTTTGTAGCCATTTCTATATAATTTTTGGAGAAAATCTGTTCAAGTCTTTTACTTATTTTTATATTATGTTGTTTGTTTTTTTATTGTTGAAAGGTGGGATTATTTTATATGTTCTAGATAATAAACCCTTAAATCTTTAAAGTAAAAAAAAGTGCATGGTATTGTCACAAGAAGAGGCATAGCAAATAATGGAACTGAATTGAGAGCTCTGATATAGATCCTCACATATACAGTCATCTGATATTTGACAAGAACACCAAGCTCACTTAACTGGGAGAGAATGGCATCTTCAACAAATGGTACTTGGAGAACTGGATATCCATATGCAAAAGAATGAAAGAGGAACACCATGTCACACTTTATACAAAAATCAACTCAAGATGGATTGAAGATCTTTAAACAACAGCCAAGACCATAAAGACCTTGTACAATAATGTAGGGAAGCATCTACAGGAACTTGTAATAGGAAATGATTCATGATCTTCACACCCAAAGCATGAGTAGTAAGACAAAAAGTACGTAAGTGGACCTCCTTAAAATTAAATCCTTTGCATCTGTGTTACCGCCTTTCTCCACCACTCCTCCCCTTTCAGCCCCCGCCATCCTTCCCGCCAGTCCCGCCCATATTGCCAACTTACAATCCACCCTCTTCCCCAGTAACTGCTTACCTCAGGTCTGTCCATCAGCTTCAGCCTATCCACAGCCGCCCCTTAGCCAGCCCTCCCTTCATCACACCCCTCCCTCTACCCAACCCTATATAGCTAAGTGTACTTCCGTAATAAAGCAGACCTGTTCCTGCGCTCAGGCGGTCTCCGTGGTTCTTTCCTAACCGCGCGTCCCCCACGCCTGGAGAACCCCGGTGCTCTATCCCTGGAGCACCCCCCGCCGGCGGTTCGGTAGGAGCTGACCCCCCCCGACTCTTGGGCCTGAGCGAGACTGAGACCTCCCCGCTCAGCAACACATCTGGAAGGAGTTTGTCAAAGAAAGTGAAAAGACAGCCTACACAATGGGAGAAAATATTTGGTAACCATATATCTGGTATGGGCTTAATATCCAGCAAATATACACAAACCCTACATCTCAAAAATAAAAACACAAACAACTCATTTAAAACCTGTGCAAGTGATTTGAACAGACAGTTCTCCAAAGAAGAAATACAAGTGGCTAAAAAACATATGAAAAGAAGCTCAAAAGCTCTAGCTATTAGGGAAATGCAAATCAAAACTACAATGAGATACCACCCATTTGATTGGTGGCCATTAGAAAAACAGAGGACTGCAAGTGTTGGAAAGGATGTTAAGGAATGGGAACCCTCATCCACTTCTCATGGGAATGTAGAATGATTCAGCCATTGTGGAGGACACTTTGTGGTCCTCAAAATACTAATAGATCTGCCATATGATCCAGCAATTCCACTACTGGGTATATACCCAGAAAAATTTAAAGCAAGTACATGAACAGATGTATGCAAGCCAATGTTCATAGTGATGTTATTCACTATTGCCAAAAGTTGGAATCAACCCAAATGCCTATCAACAGATGAATGGATAAACAGAATGTGTAATATACATACAAGGGAATATTACTTGGCTGTACGAAAGAACGATATTAACACACATGACAACATGAATAAATCTTGAGGACCTTATGCTGAGTGAATCAAACCAGGCATTGAAGGACAAATATTATATAACTTCTCTAATGTGAATTAGGCAAATCAAGCAGACTCAGAAAGCTAGAGTTTGGAAGATAGTTTTACAAGAATTAGAAAGGGAGAAGAAGGTTGTGAGCTAATCCCTATATGACTGAAATCTATGGTTAGGAGGAAGTAAGTAGTTGTGGAGTGAAGGGATATAACAGGGCTGTAGTGGGAAACAGACTTGGCCCAGTGGTTAGGGCATCCATCTACCATATGGGAGGTCCACAGTTCAAACTCCGGGCCTCCTTGACCTATGTGGAGCTGGCCCATGCACAGTGCTGATGCGCACAGGGAGTGCTGCCCCACGCGCAAGGAGTGCACCCGTAAGGAGAGCCGCCCAGCACGAAAGAAAAGTGCAGCCTGCCCAGGAATGGCACCGCCCACACTTCCCGTGCCGCTGATGACAGCAGAAGTGGACAAAGCAACAAGACACAGCAAATAGACACAGAAAACAGACAACCGGGGTGGGGGGGGAATTAAATAAATAAATAAATCTTTAAAAAAAACAAAACAAAACAGGGCTGTAGTGATTTTATTGGATTGCAGGTTGAAGTTTTAGAGGGGGGGTAGGTGAGCAGGATGGTTTGGACGGTCCATGGAACTGGGAGAGAGTTGGAGGAGAGAGCAGGTGAACAATGGTGATTGGTGAGTATGTGATTGAAATTACAATGTTGAGAAAGCTTTTTGGCAATATGACAAGGAAGGGTTGCTGGTTTAAGGTGTTGGATGGGGGAACATTTGGGACAGGGCACAGTTGGGACAGTCTTCCAAGGAATGTGTCAGTGATCATTTTGTCATAGTGTGTTGTAGCAGTGGGTGGAGGCCCACATAATGAGGAGGAAGGAGTTTTACTCTGTCCTCAGAAGGCCAGATATAGTCTCAAACAGAGGGGAGGTTGATCCCAAGAGAACATAGGCAATTTCTAATAGGGGAGGACAGACTAGTATGTCAAGCCCTCAGAGTTGTTGCAAGTATCTTTGAATCTTGACATTTAAGGAGTGAAGCTTGGTAATTGCCATGGGCCCCAAGGAGAGGGGGCAGAGGAATATAATAGATGGGAAAGGGATTACTTAGGGGGAAATGGAAATATTCTGCATGATCTTGCAATGATGGATAAAGGCCATGTTTAATTTCATCAAAAATTGATAAAGTGTATGGTCCAAAATGTAAACTATAATGTAAATAATTGGCCATGGTCAGCAGGAATATTTCAGTGTTTGTATATCAGTTGTGTCAAATGTACCATCCACATGTAAAAAGTTTATTAATATGAGAAGGGGCAAAAGGTGGGGTTGTTGGTTATATGGGAGTTCCCTATATTCTGTATGTGACTTTACTGTGATCTAAAACTTCTTTGAAGACAAAATGAAAAAAAATAAGACAGTGGAGAAGAAATTGAAGAAAATGCCACTGTACATAAAGGACAACAGATATTACAGGGATGAAAAGCAAAATATCAAAAACAGTTTTTAAAATTATTTTTCATTATTTTTAATATCCCAATTTTTTCTTTTAGTTTTAGTTTTTATAAATTATAATGTATTTTATTTCTTATGTTTAAACCTGTCATTATTATTTCATTTCCTTATTAATTATATTTGGCAACATTCTTGCCTTCATTTTTGAAGAAATTTTGTATCACAAAAGGGCTACGCCTATGACATAGAGGATCGTTGCTTTGGGTGCCAGTGATGGGGGGTACATGGGAGGAAGTTTACCTGAGCATTCATATAAGGTATGTAAATGTTCTCATATGTTCATTGGACATTGCCCCAGTGGGTGGAGATTCACACAACTGAAAGAATATTGAATTCGCATCCTGGGGAGCTCTACCACATTCTCTAATGGAACAGTAACATTCCCCCAAGTACAGGGGCAATGACTAGTGAAGAAGGATGATCTATTGATTGGCCTTTGATATTGATGGCTATGCTTATGAGCCTTTGCTCTTCAAATTGTAACTTAGCCTTGTGTTGTAGGGTGCATAAGATTTACCTCCTGAGAGTATCCATGTTGCTCAAATGTGGCCTCTCTCTAAGCCAAACTCAGCATATAAATGCATTACCTTACCCCCAGTATGGGACATGACTTCCAGGGATAAGTCTCTCTGGACCAAGGGATTACTCCCAAGCACTGGCTGGTGATGCAACTGGAAAAAGACCTTGAGTAAAAGGGGAGAAAGGTAAATACAAATATGTTTATATGATGAAGAGGGTTCAAAGTGAGTCAGAAGTCATCAGAGGCAACACATATGCACTTCTCAGCAGGATCTCAAAGACAGACAAAGTAAATACTACCCTGAATAGTGGGGCACCTGAGGACTCTGAAGACGCTCAGGTCATATGGTCATGACATATATCTCTGTAGTTTGGTGCCTTGCCAATGGGCTCTACTTTGGAGTTTGTGCTGCTAAGTGTGATAGAGTTGGGCTCAGATGTTATTTCTCTATACATGCCTCTTCTGTCTCTTTTATTGGAACCTTTAGTTTGTGCTGGAATGATAGCTGTATGTCCAAGGGACTTGAATTTCTGGGCTGCCTATTTGCCAGCTGGACCCTGAGTCTCAGCAGAGTTGCAACTCCTACTCTCTAGTTCATTGTACTCACCCAGGACAACTATCAATAAGGTAAGGATGGGCAACCACCTCACCAAGGAACTGAGAAAACCTACAACTACAAACAAGAGGGGCCCTTCCATCAGCCATAAGGATTCAAAGCCTGCTCTCAACTAGAGAAGTAGTGGGCATTACCATCCCATAATACTTAGGACTAAGGGAATAAAATATGGAATATAGTGGACTTACTGGTATTCTACTATAGACTTATTGTGATTCTAGCAATGGAAAAAATTATATCAATGATGTGGAGACAGGGGCTACTGGAGGTGATGAAGTCCAAGAGAGGGAAAAAGAGGTGTAATATTGGAGCATTTTTGGGACTTTGATTTGTCCTGAATGACATTGCAATGACAGATAAAGGCCATTATTTATACTGCCATAATCGAAAGAATTTAGTAGGAGAGACTGTAAACTACAATGCAAATTATAATCCATGCTTAGCGGCAATACTCCAACATACGCTAATTAATTGCAATGAATGTACACACTAATGAAAGAAGTTGTTAATGTGGGGAAAAGTAGGAGTTGTGGGGAGTGGGACATATGGAAATCTCTTACATTTTTTTATGTAACATTTTATGTAATCTAAGTATCTTCTAAAAATAAATAAAAAATAAATTTTTAGAAACAGACCATCTTTTTCATAAAAAGCCCAAACAATATCCTGGTCCATAGCCCAAGACTACATGAAGTTACTGGTGAATGGAGTACCTTGGTTACTGTGAATTTGCCCGACACCCCATACAGGGCACTTATATTTTCTAGGTATTGAATTGTAGCTGGCTTGTTTTAACCTGTGGCAGTGAAAGCATACCTTGCCCCTTCTGAGATAGGGAGCGGACTGATGTAATCTACTTGCTATTGTGCTACTTGAGTCTATGCTAGACCAATATGTCCTATTTAGCGAGGTAATTGTTGCAGTTGTCAGACTGAGCAAGATGGGCATTCATGGATTATGTCCACAAGATGTTGATGATTGATAGGCAGCTAGGACTGCTGGACTAGGCACCACAGTGTCTGGTAGCCATGATGTTCACTTTTCCTGTGGGGCTACTCTGCTGCTTCTCAGATATCAGTTGTATTGCTCTAGATCTTTGGGAAGACATCTGCGTCAACATTCCCAAGGGGGTTGTTAGAGTAGTGGTCAGGGACGTGATAGAAAGTTACCTGTTGCTATTGGCAGGCATCACCCAGACCTCTTCCCAAACAGAGGAGGGCCCATGACAGTTCACTGGAGTCCTCTTATTTCCATGCATAATTTTTGCTGACTAACACATATAATGGTTTAATATCTGAGCTAAATGAGGGATAAAGGGTCTCCAGTACCCCAAAACCTCAGAAAGGCCATTAATTGCTTTGGATTTGTGGTGTGGGAAATAATGTACTTTAACAATACTTAAGAATTTGAGGGAGCAGCAGGGACCTTACAGTTTGTCCCTATCGTTTGCCCATCTCTGTTTTTTAAGATAAGACACCATCATCTCTGTTGCTTCTTTTAATTCTGAATGAGAATTACTGTTTAACATAATAGCATCAACATAATTAAATAAGGTTACAGCCACAGGTTTCTTCCAGGGGTCCAGATCCTTTGCCACCAGGCCAGGATAAATGGTTGGATTATGCGTATAGTCTTGAGAAGTCTGCAAAATTCACTGTTGGTCTTTCCACATGAAGATGATTGCAGGCTGGATTGACTTGCCTATAGAGATACTAAAGAAAGCTTTGACTGAGATCTAAAAAAATGATAATGACATAAATGGGTACTAATTTCTAGCAATAAGCTAGCAATGTTTGCGACTATTGCCTACAGAAGTGATATACTACAGAAGTGATATTATGCACCACCCCTGGGAGGCTCCAGAGGTTACTCTCTTTATGTAGCCATAGGGCTGCTTCCTTAGCAGAGGTAGGGCAACCAGAGGAATGTGAGCAAAGGCATCCATCTCTTGATTCCCAGGCAGAGAGGTTGTTTCTGTAACATATAATATCTTTAAAATATTTAAAACCATGATTATTACATTATACTTTTTAAAAATATTTATTTATTTATTTATTTATTTATTCCCCCCCCCCATCCCTGGACTGCTTGCACTTGCTGTCTGCTCTTTGTCCACTTACTGAGTGTTGTTCTGTGTCTGCTTGTCTTCTCTTCTCATCTTCTCTTTATGAAGCACTGGGAACTGATCCTGACCTTCCAATGTGGGAGAGAGGCACTCAATCACAGAACCACCTTAGCTCCCTGGTTTGTTGTGTTGCTCACTGTTTCTCCTCTGTGCCTTTTTGTTGTATCAACTTATTGCACCAGCTTTCTGCACTCTACAGGTCAAAAGCTCTCTGTGCTGCATGGGCCAGCTTACTTTTCACAATGAGGCCCCAGAAATCAAACCTGAAACCCTCCATACAGTAGATCAGAGCCTAATTACTTGCACAACATCTGCTTCTCAACACTGAAGTATTGATGTGGGCCATGGGTGGGAGGCTCTTTATCTCTTCAGAGATAACCTTAACCTAAACTGGCTGTCCTGACTTGAGCATGCAGAATGGCAAGAGGTTGCAGTTATGCAGAATATGTTAATTCAAAACCTACCTGGTACTCAGGCAAAGACTAATTAACAAAGAAAGTAGTTTTCTTTAACAAAAGCACCATTTGACTCCCCACACTGTATAAAAGGCACTTGAGAATCTTGTTCAGGGCTCAGGCTTGCAACAGGAAGCTCCTGAGTCTGGCCGGCCATCAGTAAACCATTTTTCCTTCTCAAAATCATTCCTGAGTCCTGGCCTTTCTATACACAAATAATTGAACCTCTCTCAAATTCTACAACATTTTTGGGGGCTCATCCAGGATGGCAAACGAAGGTCAGAGATGGTAGCATTTTGTTGCCTCTTCCAAATCCTTGAGGAAGCCGGGAGGACTTGGGTGAACCCCAAATCTGGATGCCCCTGGATTAAATTTAATCCAGAAAAGATGTGGGCTCCACCAGAATCTTCCCAACAAAAATTGAGGGCAATTGAAGGTCTGAAGAGAAAGATTCTGGGAATGAAAAAGAACTCCGAACATGGAAGAAGGTAAGACTCCCTGGGTGAGCACAGTCTGAAAGCCCTAGCTTAATTGCTAGGAAGGGGACACTAATCACCTCCCAAGAGATCCCTAGTAGCCCCCCAAAAATTGGGGGGAAGCCTTTCTCTCTAGGTCTGGAAAAAGGAGTAAAACTGGGAAAAAGCCTGGTGTTTTGGGTTTGTCTAACTGCATGTTGGAATCTAGTACTGGTCTTATATCCACTGAAGGAGTGGAGGCTTGATTATAACAGGAAGGGATGTTTATACATTCGAGTCCTAATGTCCTGGAAATTGGTCTGGATTTAAAAAAAAAATTTGGCTACAGGAAAATGGATTGGCTTTTCTAGTGAAGCTTGGTCTGGGTGTAAAGTTAAACATTGAAAATGGTCTACTTGGAATCTTTTGTTATGGTGCTAAATTGTGAATGAATTCACTTTATACCAAATGTTAAGTGTTCTAAGGTTTGTGATGGCTGTGGGGGTAGCCATGCTGAAAAAATATATATAGAACTTGTGGGTCAGATTAGTGCCTTTTGTGCTTCTGTCTGTGTCAGCTCAATGCTAGTGTTGGAGTTGTGTGGTTATGTAAAGTAAAATTTAGTTGAGCTGGAACTCTCCCTTGCCATTGCAAGGGGGTGAAATGATTATGGGGTAAAACTGAGGAGTCTAGATGTTTGCAGAGTCTAGATGTTTGTGCATGCTCTGCTGTCTTGTCTCTGGTCTGCCCCTTGCCAGGGCTTAGAGGCCATCTGTGTCCATGCCATGCACCCATGTTTGTTGGAGCTGCCCCAGTCAGGGTGGCTGGGTCCCAGGGAGGGGTGCTGAATTTGAGTAGGTTCTGTCTGCCCATTTTGGCAGAAAGCTGGAAAGGGGGGAGCAGCTTGCCCCTTTCCAGTGAGTCCACACCTTCTATTCATAAGCTGCATTCCTATTTGATTTTTGTGCACCCGACTGCCTGGAAGGGGGGGAAGTAAAAGGGGTAAAAATAGAATCAAAATAAATGCAGTTAAAGTTCCTTCCATAGGGTGTCAAGCCCAAAATCTCTCTCTCTGTAAGACTGTAGAAATACTTTGGAATGTTTTAGAACTGTAAAATCATCTGAAGAAAGGAGGCTATGGCTTCAAACAATAGACCGCTAATCACTTAATAGCCTTTTCAATGGTCTGGCTGGGAACTTCTGGGTTGTGAAACTACAGAGGGAAAAGAAAAAAAAAGAATGAAATGCCACTTTAAAATCTATGTTTGGCTTTTGTCAGTGGCTGGTGCCTAAGAATTCATGGTAAAAAGGTAGTTTAAAATGAATCTTTAAATGCCAATACTCTCTTGCTGGTGAATTAATGCATAACTTGCAGATGAGAATTTGTTCCATTGCTAAGAAAAGGCAGGACTTCAAAGAGTTGCTATTAATAAAATCCTTGTAGCTTAATTAATAAAGGTATCCAATTCACCTTAAGGTTAAAAAATTAATAAAAACTGTAATTGAGTTAAGATCATTTATAGATGCATTTATATTATAAAACAGTGGAAAAATAATAACTGAAATTATAACTGAGTGAATTTAGCCTGAAACTATTATTTTAAGTGTAAATTCTAAACTAACCTTTCCTTCGTTTATGGTTACTTCAAGCCTAACCTCACCCCTTGCCTTTGTCTATGGTTATTTCATAATAGCTTCTGCCCCTACAGTCCACAGAAGAGCTGGGATATCTCTGTCTCCTGTCCTGGTATTTGTAACCCTTCTTTCTCTCATGAATCGAAATGTAAACTAAATTGCTGCCTGGTGGAATTCTTAACCCTTTGGTTAAACAACCACTGGAGTTTTATTATCTCCAAGGACTGGGGGGAATAAAGGAAGTCTCCTGCTTTAACTGTCAGTGTTCCTAAGAGTGGCAATTCATGAGAGAAACCTGTCTCTCTCCCTGAGGCTTCAAATAGCCTCAGTAAATATACATAGAATTAATCTTGTTGCTTATTCAAAATTCTGCTAAATTCAAGGTAAAATATAAGGTTCTGAAAAAAAGAAAAATGGTGCTAAAGCATTGGGAACATTTTAGTTACAAGCCATTAGTAAAAAAAAAAAAAAATTCTTGTGCAAAACTGCCCAGTCATAGTGCAAATTAAGAAAAGTTTCAGGAGTCTTTGAAATGTTTTGCAGTCACACTTATTTTGTAAAAAAGTGGAAGTTTTAAGTAACTAAGGTTATGTCTTTCTCTGCCTATTTGCTCAAATTGTTGAGGTTAAATATGCAGTTATAAATTAATGTATATTTCTGGGACCCAAATTAAGCTAAGCAGTATATAAAATAATGCAAAGTGTTTGCCCATTTGCTCAGTGTATGTCTTCATACATCAGGATGATAATATCAAATTAACAAATTCTTAAAAGAGCTCTATTCAAACTGTTAAAAATTAAATATGCAGTTATATATGTGAATATATATTCTTGGAGCCCAAATTAGATTAAGCAGATGAAAAAGTCATATAAAAATCTGATTATAGAAATTATTGGGAAAGGGCCTGTTCTTTGCAAGAGCTTTCAGAGCAGGACTAGATGTGGCAGATTAAACCTGTCTACTAGGCTGGGGAATTAAGAACAGTTTGTCCTGTAATTTCCAAGTTTAAGCCTTTTGACAGTCATAAAATAAGGGTAGTTAGTGGTTCTGTTGACAAATTTCAGTAAGTAAGGAAAAGTCCATGAAAACTATGGAAAGATCTTTCCAGGATTAAGATTAAACAAATTAGGTAATTGTGTAATGTGTTTTGAAACATGGTAGTCAACGTGCTTTTAAAAATTATTCATTTTCATAACTTAAACAAAGAAATAGGTTTTAGCATCCTTCAAAAGAAAAAAAAAAGAACATTCCTTGCATAACCTATAATTGTTTCAATTTCATTTAGCTTGGGTTTATCTCCCTTAGTTTATAAAATACTCATTAAATAAATTAACATTATTTGTACAAAATCTTTAAAGTAATAAAATTGTAAGTTCATGTTAATGAAATTAAGCTAAAGATGAAAGATTATAGATATGCTCTCTTAAATAAATAAATTTCTTTGATTAGTAATTATAATTTAATAAGTGTATTTAAATGTAATCTAACTAGTCAATGTGGTTGTAGTCAATTTTAAAAAGTTTATAAAACATCTTCCAAATTGAAAATGTTTAAATAGTACTAGTTCTAGAAGTCATTGTTAACTAAAAACTTAGGTTGGTATTGGTTGCAAAAAATAACTTCTTGGTGATAAAATCTGTCTAAACGCCACCACAAGGTGCATATTTAAGTAAATGGTAATAAAAAGTTATCTTGATTCTATTGGGAATATTCTGTTTTCATTTTAACAATGAAAAATAGTTTTTCCCTCTATTACTAAAGTAAAATACCTACTATTATCTTCATGGTAAAATTGTATAAGTAAACAGTTATTTGATATATGATGGGTTGCATTAAATTGCTTAAAATATATATAAAAACAAGGAATAAACTTTAACAATGTCAAACTCTTGTGCATTCAAACCAGGCCTTGAATACATTACAGGTTGCCTCTCCATGTGAGTTATTGGCTAGTCTGGTCACTGAGCCCTCAATTAGAAATATTTGCTATATCAGCCTCTGGTTCTGTTCCTGAAATTGATGGAAACTATGTTGCAGTTTCAAGCTCCTGCAGCAGCCAATGATGACTCAATACAGCAAAGTGTACAATGAATATCACCTCCAGACTGGCACTGTTTCATAGTGCCAGAGAGCACTATGCATCAGGCTGATAGAATACTGGAAACTCTCTCTAGAATCAATGATGCTGCGAATTGCTCACTGTGTGAAGAACATGCTAAGTGGAGCCATGATACCAGAATACTGTAAGTAAAACTTAAACACAATTGGCATTATGGCCTGCTCCCATGGAGAGATAACATGTAAAGTATTACAAACCTGAAACTTAAAACTATTTTTTGCAACTCCGAATCCTTATGCATTAAGTAATACATTAATTAAGTGCTGTACTTTTATCCTGTACTAAATACATGCCTAATAATTATAATGTTATCTTTTGTATTTTGGATCAAGTGCAAAAATATATTAGACATGTTAAATTCCTGGTAAATTCATTTTCTAAACAGTTAATAAACATGTCTATAGAATAAGGTGGCAGTCTCAGACAGGCTCAGTCAACTTACTATTCTACTGTACTCTACTGTGTAGCAAAAATGAGGCTTGCTTGCTAATAATGGGTCACCTATTGAATAGTCGAAATTACCAGAAATTGTACAATTAAAACAAAAATGTAAAAAATCTTTATTCTGTAGTTCTGATCACTCCCACAGCTAAAACTAAGAAAATTTCAAACTTGGTGTACTAATCCTTAATGAAACCAACTGCCCAAAGGGTGCCATATCACCAGGAGCGTCTGACAAAGCACATGAGCGCCAATCATTAAGCAGCCTGAAATGCGTCTTCAAACAAAGTTAAGTATCTATTGCAATTTCTCTCTGAAAATAAATAACTTAAAAATAAAAACATATATATATATACACTGCTCCCACCAGCTTTTAAAAAGGAGTGCCATCTTTATAGGCATCTAACCTTGTCTACCTCTGTAATCCAATGTCCTCTTTTAAAACCACATATTCCAAAATTTTAATTAAGTTTGTTTCTTTCTGAATGATCATCTTATTAACCATATGAAAACTTCATCCAGCTTCATATAGAATGCCAGATCCATCTTCCTCCAGTTAAAATAAAGAGTTTTACACCTTGTTAAACAATGACTACAGCCCATGGCCAGCAGGAAGCAGTTACAGAAAAGAGATAATCTCCCTTCAGCACCCCTTTTAGATTAAAGGTGTAAACTCTTTAAGGGTAAAACAAAATTAATACATGGATCTGGAGCTTAACTGGAAATCTACATGAGCACTGGTGGCCCCAGGATGACTGCAGGGGGGCCCCACCCCAGGATTCTGCTGTTCAGAAAGAAAACTTCTCAACTTCTAAAAACAAGGTCCTGGATGCTACACTAAAAATTGATAAGTAAAGTAATCAATCAAAACAACGAACAGCCATCCACTTTATAGCCCCAACAATAATTATGCCAAAGCTTAGCAAGTTAAACTTTGGCATAAGGGGGGAAAATGATGTAGGTTATGGGTGGGAGGCTCTTTGTATCTTCAGAGATAACCTTAACCTAAACTATCTGTCCTGACTTGTGGGTGCAGGACAGTAAGAGGTTGCAGTCCTGCTCATGGTGACCATGGCAACGACTCCAGTCCCAGGAGGCAATTTAGCAATGCAAACTCTATATACATACCAGTCAGTCTAGGGAAGCTCTGATGGTGGTGATACCAAAACTTAAAGGAACTTGGACTTGGCCTCAAATGGGAAATATAATATAGCCTGTGCATAAATTCAAAATCATCTAATTCTGTATCCAAGTTTGCCTAGTCTCTAGAAATCCAGTTAAGTGATGTGAGCTTTGAATGCTCAGAAAGGATTATTCAAGGTTGCAACCAGACAGAGTATGGGCAAGATGCTATTCAAGCTCACCTGAGGTGTGGGCGATATGCTAATTCAAAACCTACCTGGAACTCAGGCAAAGACTTAACTAACAAAGAAAGTAGTTTTCTTTGATAAAGTACCATTTGACTCCCCACCCTGTATGAAAGGAACTTGAAATTCTCGTTCAGGGTTCGGGTTTGCAACATAAAGCTCCCTAGTCTGGCCGGCCATCAATAAACCATTTTTCTTTCTCAAAATCATTCCTGAGTCCTGGCCTTTCTATATGCAAATAATTGAACCTCTCTCAAATTCTACAACAGCGCTGCTACCATGAGGAATCTCTGGAATATCCTGCCAAAACACCAATTGTGAGAGAGGAGGTCAAGCTCGGGGTTTGACAAAATGTTTCAATATCCCAAAAAAACCACCCAGGAGGCCAGGAGGAGTAGATATGCCTTTAAATTTATAGCACCCAGTGGTGGCCAGCTGGAAGGTACAGGAGCATGAAATTACAAAGTCATTACAATGGAAGGGGAAGAATTAGTACAGGAAACAGCATCATCTTTAAGAAGTAAAAGTTTAAAGTTCTGTGTGGGTACTCAGCTTCAGGAATATGTTAATGTCATCCTTTGTTTAAAGTTCAGGTTGCTGGCCAGTTAAATCTATTACTTCCCTCTATTTGCCAAACAAGAAGGAGGAGGGGGGAAGGGTGTTCATTAACCTCAGAATAATTATGTTAATGTGCATGAAAGTATATACTTACCTCTATTAAAATAATAAATTAGTACTAATAATCCCAGTATCAATCCATATTTTAAGGTTCAATCAGGACTCAAAACCCTCTCCATAAAAGAAACTCCCTTCTTCTAAAGCATGAAAACTGTGTCCCATTATCTTCAATATTTTTCTCATGTACGAAAACCCAGACACAAAGTAGCCTCCAGAATACTAATTATTATCAACATCTATGAAAAGCAATCATAACATCCAATAGTTAATATTTGTTATAGATTTTTTGTTTTTTGTTTCTATAAAAACATTTATCTATAGTGGAAGGTGAAAATCATAAGGTTATTGTTTTGATAAATGGGCACCACTGTGTCTCCCACAGTTCTGTCAAGGTATAGAGATTTCTCATCACTCTACTCAGCTACCTCTGCTTATCCCTTCCCTAGATGTCTGGTAATTCCACCCCCACAGAGGAAAGTCACACTCTTGAGGCCTTCCTCTTCTACAGTATAAAAAAGAATGTTTGCCTAAGAAAGTGTGCAGCACAATGCCCACATTGGGACACCTGGGTTTCAAAGAAAGAAAGAGTTTTATTACAGAGTGCTGTGTAAGAAAAAGGCCAAGCTGAGAACCATTTCTCTGAATTGAAGAAACTGAGGATTTTATGAGATTCAAACTGTTGTAGAATTTGAGAGATGTTCAATTATTTGCCTATAGAGAGGCCAGGACTCAGGAATGATTTTGAGAAGGAAAAATGGTTTATTGACGGCCTACCGGACTCTGGAGTTTACTGTTGCAAAGCCAAGGCCCGAACACTTTCGAGTTTCTTTTATACAGAGAGGAAAGGTTAAATGGTCTTTTTGTTTCAGTTCTCAATAGGCTTGAATTAGCATATATATCTTCCACATCTTAGGTAAGCTTTTAGCAAGGACTTCAGACATTCTAGATAAGCTTTTAGCATATTTGGTTTGCATTTCCCCTGAATACTTAACGTTTATAGACCTTGCATTGTTAAACTGTTTCCTGGGACTGGAGTCATTGCCATGGTCACCAAGGGTAGGACTGCAGCCTCTTACCATCTCTCACCCACAAGTCACAGACAGCTTAGGTTATCTCTGAAGAGACAAAGAGCCTCCCACCCATAGCCCACATTGAAAAGAAGGGAGGTGGAGATAGTGAAACCTGGAGCTATTGTTTGATTGGAAGTGTGTAATCACAGACCCAAGAAGCCCAAGAAGTTGTGCTTGAGGATTGACAAAAGCCAGCAGATGTAAGCAGTGGGTTACAGGTTACAATAGGGTTGTAAATTGCTTAATAAGCATAAAATAACAAGTAAAGGAAATGAACTGTTCTAAACAAAGGGGCCATTAAGAACTGAAAAATACTGCTGGGGCAATGAACATGGTTACAGGTTTAGCAGAGTCATAAAAGTCTAATCAACAGAAGATAGCAAGTAAGGAAACAAAGACAAAAAAAAAGGATTATAATATTTGACAAAAGCTAAGCTAGCTGGGGCAAATATATAGTTACAGGGTATAACAAAATCACAAATAGTTCAGTTAAATCTAAGGTAGCTAATAAAGGAATGAAAGCAAACTAAAATAACTTTTACCATTAAAACCTTAAAGGTTCCATTTTTGCAATGGGTCTGCCAACAGAACACAGGTGTCATGAAAACCATTGCTTTATCTTAAAGCTAAAATGGGAAAGGAAAACACTCACATTAACATTACCATCATTGGACACGATGATTCCAGCAAATCCACCACTACTGGACACCTGATCTACAAATGTGGTAGAAGTGACAAAAGAAAGATCGAAAATTTGAGAAGGAGGCTGCTGAGAAGGGAAAGGGACCCTTTTGAGTATGCCTAGGTCTTGGTTAAACTAAAAGCTGAATGGAAATGTGGTATCACCACTGATAGCTTCTTGTGGAAATTTAAGACCAAAAAGTACTACGTGACCATCATTGATGTCCCAGGACACAGAAAAATTATTAAAAACATGCTCACAGGCATATCTCAGGCTGACTGCACTGTCCTGATTGTTGCTGCTGGTGTTGGTGAGCTTCAAGCTGGCATCTCCAAGAACGGGCTGACCCAGGAGCATGCCCTTTTGGCTTATGTTCTGGGTGTGAAACAACTAATTGTTGGTGTTAACAAAAAGGATTCCACTGAGCCACCCTCTAGCCAGAAGAGATATGAGGAAATGTTAAGGAAGTCAGCACCAACATTTAGAAAATTGGCTACAACTCTGACACCATAATATTTGTGCCAATTTCTGCTTGAATACAAATGCTGGAGCCAAGAGCTAATATGCCACTTCAAGGTATGGAAAGTCACCCATAAATGGCAATGCCAGTGGAACTATGCTGCTTAAAGCTCTGGATTGTAGCCTGCCACCTACTTGTCCAAGTGACATACCCTTTCATCTGCCTCTTTAGGGTATACAAAATTGGTGGTATTGTTGTGGAATTAGAGAGAAGTTCAATTATTTGAGTATAGAGAGGCCAGGACTCAGGAATGATTTTGAGAAGGAAAAATGGTTTATTGACGGCCGGCCGGACTCGGGAACTTCTGTTTGAATCCCGAGTCCCGAACAAGATTTTCAAACGTCTTTTATACAGAGAGGAAAGGCCAAATGGTCCCTTTGTTTCAGTTCTCAATAGGCTTCAATTAGCATATATCTCTTCCACATCTTAGGTAAGCTTTTAGCATGGACTCCAGACATTCTAGATAAGCTTTTAGCATATTTACTTTTTGCATTTCCCTTAAATACTTAAAGTTTATAGCCCTTGCATTGTTAAACATTTCCTGGGACTGGAGCCGCTTCCACTGTCCCTAAGGGCAGGACTGCAGCCTCTTACCGTTCCACACCCACAAGTCAAACAACTTAGTTATCTCTGAAGAGACAAAGAGCCTTCCACCCATAGCCCACATCAGTATTGCTACTGTCCCTGTGGTCCAAGTGGAGACTGATTTTCTCAGACTGGTCATGGTGGTCACTTTTTCTCCAGTTAGCATTATAGCAGAAGGAAAATCTGTTGAAATGCATCATGAAGCTTTAGTGAAGCTCTTCCTGGGGACAATGTGAGCTTCAATGTCAAGATATTTTCTGTAAAAGATGTTTGCCATGCCAATGTTTCTGGTGACAGCAAAAATAACCCAACAATAGAAGCAAATGTCTTCATTGCTCAGGTAATTATCCTGAACCATGCACCTGTGCTGGATTGCCACCCTATTCACATTGCTTGCAAGTTTACTGAGCTGAAGGAGGATTCGTCACCATTCTGGTAAGAAGCCAGAAGATAACATCAAATTCCTAAAATCTGGTGATGCTGTTTTAAATCTATAGAAGAATTTATGGAAAACTGATACGTGAATAGTGAGATATTTAATTTCTCTGGGATTTGCCTTCATTATCTTAAGAGTATTGCGTAATTTGCTGTACAGATTCATTGAGTTTTTAAAATTATTTCATTGAGCACTAAAATATTTTCTGTGTTATGTTTTTACATTCAATGGAAAAATCACACATTTCATTATCCAATTAAGAATTTCCAGTGTATACAATTACAAGTAACATGTATACAGACCTTATATCTTATAATCTTACTAAATTCATCCTACTAATTTTATGGTTGTACTCTTTAGTATCTCATTTTTTTAAAGTTATGCCTCCTACAAGTAAAGTTTTTGCAAGTAATATGTGTGTGGGAGCCTCAACCTTGTAAACAAGATGAATACAGTTGTTCTTCTCTGCTCTAGCCCTCTATTATTTTGAGTACTATAACATAAACAAAACAGAATATTAGACTATGGAACATAGTATTTTACCAGTACCTCCTCCTGAGTCAGGCTAGTACAGGGTAATGGAGGCAAAGAAGAGCCACAACATGGCTGGCAGAAAACATGACTGCAAGACCTTGCTGGGACCTTCAGTGTAATCTTGAGGCCCTAGTTTCTCTTTCCAGGACCTCCCTTGGTCCCGGATATTCCAAACAGACCTCACCATTGGTCCCACCATTGGTGGGCAAACCAAAAAAAGTTGATGCCCATCTCTCCTTTTCATTAGGAATGGGTAGGAATAATTAACAGTTTAAAAGGTAACCACAGGAGGCAGAGAGCACTATTTCTGCCTGGAGGAGCCTACACCAAGTCTCGGTGTGTATTTCTGTCCTTCTCTCCCATTTCTTAACAAGCTCTGTTCTTTCCTACATCTCCCAATATATTCTTTTTAGTGGCCTAACTAAACTTGCATGGTAAATCAGATTTGGGGTTTGCCTGTTACCAATTGAGTAACACTGAAAGGTAATATAATAATGATTCCTTAAATGTCAACACCATCTTGCAATTAAATTTGATGTATAAAGAAATCACAAGTGGAATTAATTCAACTGTGGAAAAAGGGAAACTTAGCAAAGTTGTTACTAAAAATTGTTTTAGTTGCTTAAAGAAAATGCTTAAAATGTTTTTAAGTGAAAACTTGCTAGAAACTGTAACTAAGAGCTAAGATCACTATAAAATATCAAAAGGATAACGTCTGAAAATAGTTTAACTGGGTGGATGTGCCCCAGACTTGAGTTATTGTAATGGTGATCTTAAACTAAAGTTACCTTTGATTATGGTTATTTTGTAACCAACTTTACCTAGCCCTTCAACTTCAGCTATTTTTATGGTAATTATAAACTGAGTTTGCCTTCCTTTATGGTTACTTCAGTCTAGAGTCACCCCTTGCTTTTGCTTATAGCTATTTCATAACAGATTCTACCCCCCTATGTCTCAGGGGACAGCAAACTTGAGACACCCTGGTCTCCTTTCCTTGCACTGGAATTAATGACCCTGCTTTCTCTTCTGGCTCCAAGTGCAGACTAAATTACTGCCTGGTGGAATTCTCAGCCCTCGGCTTTGAACGTCCAATCTTCCTGCCCAGCGACCTACAGAGTCCTGTTATCTCCTCCTGCCCCTAGTATGGAAGTTCGTAAAAGCAGCAATTCATGAGAAAAACCAGTTTCCCTGAGGCTTCAATGACCTAAGTGAGTGTATACTGGAATTAGTCTTGCTCATCCAAGGTCTGCCAGAGTGAAAATGGGAAATAAACTAAGCTTTATTGGGAACTTTTTGGATATAAGCCAATAATTAAAGGAAACAAAATTCTCATGCAAAACTGCATGGTCACAGTGCAAATTAGATTAACTAGAAATAGCCTTCAAAGAAATCTTTCAAATGTTATTTTACAGTTAAACTTATTTTGCAAAAGAATGAAAGTTTTAAGTAACTTTATTAGGTTGTGTTTCTCTTTCAAACTCTATTCACATCTACGTATTTGCTCAGTGTATATCTTCATACATTGGAATGGCAATATCAAATTAACAAATAAAAATGTTTTAAAAAGTTCTGTTTAGAGTTTAAAATCAATACACAGTTATACATGTGAATAAGTATTCCTGGAGCTCAAATTAGGCTGAGCAGGATGAAAAGGTCATATAGAAATCTGAACATAGGAAGTATTAGAGAAGGGAAAAAGATTTTACTAAACTCTTTGACCTACCCAGCCCTCACAGCCTTCTCATTGCAAGAGCTCTGAGGGAGGGGCTAGGTGTGACAGATTAAAACTCTATCTTCTAGGCTGGGGAATTAAAAATCATAGTTTATCCTATAATTCCCCAATGTGAACCTTTTATCAGCCTGAAAATAAGGGTGCTTAATAATTATATTACGAAATTTCAGCAAGTAAAGGAAAAATCCTTGAAAGCTATGTAAATATTTTTTCTTAGGTATAATTGAAACAAATTAAACAATTGTAATATACTCCAGAACCTAGCAGTCAGTACACTTTTAAGATTATTCAGTTCTAGAATGTTTTTTTTTTTAAGTTTTAGCCTACTGTAAAGGAAGAAAAAAGAATATTCCTTTCATAAATTATAATGGTTTTCAATTTTTTTTGAGTTGGGTGTTATCTCCCTAGTTTATAGAATACTAAGTAAATAAACTAACATTATATGTATTAGTCTTTAGGGGGATAAAAATTTTAAGGCCATGTTTAATGAAATTAAGCTAAAGAAGGAAATGTAGATCAGCCCTCTCAAATGAATGAAGTTAATTTCATTGGTTGCTAACTATAACTTAATAAGTTATTTTAAGTTAAAGTAATTAGTATACATGATTAGGGTTAATTATAAATATTTTCTTAGTGTTACTTGGCTCTTTCTTGAACTTCAGAAGAAACTAAAGTTTAATAGACTGAAAAGTTACATAATTTTAGATAGATGAAAAGGTGAATTCTGTGCATAAAGAAGGGGAAAGAATGGTACAAATGCTAGCATGGATTAGAGGTTTTACTTCTGTTTCCTCAGACCCTTCAAGAAAAATATAGTTTGTTGCAATTTTGCCATAGCTGCTCTCTGCACAGTAAATATCTAAATAAAGGCTATATGATTCACCTGTCAGGAGTGAGTTTTTCTGTCACCATGCTTTCCCCATGTGCTTTATTTCTCACTATGTTTGTGGTTATGTGATTATATTTATTTTAGGAAAGCAACTCAATGTAATAAACAGTTAACTAATTTGCTTTGTATAAAAAGAGAAAGGTAAAAACAGGAGGCAGAGCTTGCCCTCTCTGCCAGGGGGAGCCCACACCAAATCTCCATGTATATTTCCATCTTTCTCCCATTTATCATCAAGCTCTCTTCTTTCCCCCTTTTCCCAATAAATTATTTTTACTTGTCTAACTGGCATGTTCTTAAATTCATTTATGCAACTTAGCCAAAAACCTAGAGGAATCCAATGCTTCCCCCTCTTCAACCTTACTTTTCATTTTCAGTTTGATTTTTTTAAAAATAAAACTTATTTTCAAAAGTTTTTTCAGAGTATCATTTTAATGATGGTATAAGTGAAATCCTCCAAGACTTTTGTCTAATATTCTTTCTTTAGTGACTTCTAGCTATGATGGCCAGTGTATGTAGTGACCTAAACAATAGTTGCTGATTTTCTGGCTTGAGCTCTGAACAATTTTAAAAATTATACATAGACATTGTAGATGTAGATGCCAAGATTTCACCAGTATTTTGAATACAGAGTAAATGTAAGGATGCAGTTTCATAGTAAAGGCAAATGTGATTGCTAACTGAACTCCAGAATGAGGCCATTAAGAATAGAATGAGTATAATATTGAAATTGGGAGAACTTCCCACAGGATAGCAGAGACTATCCCATTAACAGCAGCAGCATATCACTCCACCCAAGAGTGAAAAACTTAGAGATGACCCAAATGTTGCAAACCAATATTTAGAAGAAGGCCCTATAAAAGACCAGAAGCATTGATTTATTATGGCTTCCTCACTCAAAGCCAGCACCAAACTCGCTCCAAATAGATTAGCAATCACTAGTAATAAAATTCCATTTGTCAGCTCAAGTCACTATTGCTAAAAAATGATTAGTTCTTATGGAACAGTCTCTTGGGAATTCTGAGAACTAAAATCCTTAAACAAAATTACTTAAATATTTATCCATTGGGTTTTAAATTAAATAAGGCAAAATGGACGCAAATCAGAAATACAAAATGTGCAAAGGATACAAATGTATTTCACAGAAAAGAGATACAAATATCATGAGGAAAAATTTAATGCTTTGTTTGAATGCACATTATAAGGAAAAACACTTTTCATGTATCAGATGTCAGGGTTTAAAATGTTTGATAATAACCTGTGTTGTTAAGAGTTCAAAAGAAAAATATATCATTGTTTAAATTGGTACAATCTCTATAGAGATTATTTTTAATTTTCTAAAAATTAATTAATAAGAACCATTTTTAAAGTTTATTGTTCCAAGGAATTTTATGTTCAGGAATTTATTCCATAAATGTCCAGTTCCCAGTGAGTAAGTATATGAACACTCCAACCACTTGTCCTTATTTTTTTTCTTTATTCCATTTGTAGTTTTTAATTTGGAAAGTGCCCAGAAAATTTTAAGACTACAATGATTAAGCATCCTAAACTCACGACTAGATTTTCACAAACTATTGATAATTGAAGATCATGCAATATTTTCTGGTTTCTCATACAGTCCCTTCGTGGGTCCTATATTCCCACATATTTTGGGTACTGATAGATTTTGACATAGTTAGAAATGTTTCAAAATTTCTCCAAATAAAATTAGAATTGTAGCAGACCAGTGAAATCATCTTTCCGCCTATTATGACATACCTGCTATGAGTGGCTTTTACAGATGTAAATTTGCAATTAATTTCGTGATCTAACTTTGAGTCCCCCTTAAGAAAGATAAAACAAAAACCCTCCAATTTATCCAAATTCTCATAGTATATCTGCATTACATACATAGCATACTAAATTATTATCATTATTATGAATTACATGAATATAAATTTCTTGGAAATATATTTCCTCTTTGTTAAAGAATACCTACATGATATTTTCAAATTTTCCTTCTTGGCCAGCACAGCTTACATCATTCATTGTTTATGCTTTTACAGAAAAATAATACCTAGCCAAGAATTATTTTTCCTCTCATTCTAATAAATGTCTTTCCTAAAGAAATTATGTTATTTATTAATCTAACTCTCTACTCATAATCTCTCATAAATATTGCTATTTACAAATGTTGAAATGATACCTCATGATAGCTTCAGGATTGATAAGTGTTCATCCTGGTATAGGTAAATGATAATGTCCAGTCCAAAGAATGAGAAAGAACTAGCTACATGTCATGGAATCCAATATATCTTACAAATATGGTGAATACAGAAAAACAAAGTATGGACACCTGTATAAGTATTTCCATAAACTTTAAAAAAGATAATCTCTGAATTGAAGTTTTCAGGAAAAACCCATTACCTCAACTTCTCAAATCATTAATCTTAGGATAAAATCTTCCTATCATTGCAGATATAATAGCCTGGACTCACCTAAAAATATGTTGTTTATGTCTACTGTGTATGGATATCTACATGCCCAGGTGAAGAGAAAGACACAGACGTGCAAGCACCTTTCACATAGAGACACTAATAGCAATGACAAATGAAAGATTTCATAATGAAGTCTAATCAATTTTGTACAGCTTTCATGGATATAGTTGCTATTTGTATTTTCCTTCTCACCAGAAATTGTACCTTGCGTTCAAACCATATTGGGGAAAAGATGTAGTTCCCTTAATCCACATTCTGTAGTTAAATCACCTTAATTATCCACCTCTTCATATGTGTCATTTAGTGTCTTCACTACTCTTAAATTATTCCTCAAGAGTAAGACTGCCTAAATGTAAAACAAAACAATTAACAAAAAAACTTCTCCTGACTTCTTTTGATTACGTCCCAGTGGTAAATTTACTTGGCTAATAAGATATGTCATGCATACCCTGATTCTGTCTCTTCTCTCAATTTCTCTTCCAGGAATTTGAGTCCAAATGCCCATGAAACATAGCTACTGTGGTGATTTTATTACTGTATTAATATTTTCTAAAATAATACTTATAATACTGTAGATTCTTGAAAACAAAATTGAATTAATACAAGTCAATGGTGTAGGTAATGGAAAACTACTGATGTGAAAATTGAACACTTATGGGTTCATGTCTTTGTTAACGTAATTTCTGGAATGATCCTTAAAAAGTTATTTAGACTTTTTTCAGCATTCTCAAAAAAAGAGGCAGCAATTTCTTTTTCTCAGTATCAGAACACTCAGGAGCAATGAGCGTGGAAGTATTGACCCGCAATGTAAATAGAGGTAATTTATGAATCTTTACTCAGAATATTTCTATAGGAGAAAACTGAAGCAGAAGTATAAAATAAAGGGGTAAGGGGGGATATATACTCATTATTTAGATTTCTCTAAATAGTTAGAGAAAGCAAATAATTTACTTTCAAAATCCAGATAGGATCCAAGATCAAATTGAGTGATGACTATCATCATTCATGATGGCTATCATGAAATATGGTGATTTGAAAATAAGCTACTACGCCAGGAATATTTGAACAACAATTAAGTGGAAATTCCAAAGACCTCACTGAATAATTTAAATTTTCATTGAGTACTCTTTGCTGATCATAATGAAGAAAAAGGTAGATTAATCAGGTAATTTTTAAGTGCTGAATGTATTTGACCATGTGAATTCAGATCTGCTTGGTCTTTAAACCATATACAAGTGGATTGAGAAATGGAGGGAATAGCAAGTAAATGCTAGAAAAGAGGATATGGATGTAAGGAGGAATGTGGAAACCAAATCTTTGTTTAAAGAAGGAAAAAAAGGCTAGGAGGTAGAGTTGTAAGAAGACACAGATGTGAGGTATATAGGTACTGAATGCCTTAAACCTAGCTTCCTTCTGAGGCAAATGAAAAGCTGTGATAAATAACTGGATATAGGAAAAAGTGATGAATATGAGGTCAAACTCTGCTGTAGTAAAGGCCACAAACAAACCATAGATCTTGTTGATCTGGACCATTTTCTGCAGCTATTTTCACAATGGCCACATACTCATAATAGCAGTGAGAGATGACAATTTTATGATAAAATTGAAACCGACACTATCACCACAAGAGACGGAGTAACAAGAACTGCAGCCCTGAGTGTGACCACAGCTCCTATTTGAGTGACCAGCTGATGGATGAAGATAGTGGCAAATCTTAGTGGATAACAGATGGCAACATGTTGGTCAAGGGCCATGGCAAGCAGGATGCTGGACTCTGTGCACTAAAGCGTGTGTGTAAGAGACATTTGAAGCAGACAGGAATCAAAAGGGGGAGTGAGAAGAAGAGATGTGCTGTGGGGACATTTTCAGGACTTGGAGTTGTCCTGGGTGGTACTGCAGGCACAATTACTAGACATTGTATGTCCTCCCATGGCCCCCTGGGTATACTGGGGAAGAGTGTAAACTATAATGTGGACCATTGACCATGTGGTGCAGCAGTGCTCAGAGATGTATTCACCAAGTGCAATGAATGCCCCATGATGATGGAGGAGGTTTTTGTTATGGGAAGAGTGTGGTGACGGTGGTGGGGGTTATATGGGGACCTCATATTTTTTTAATGTAACATTTAAAAGAATAAAGACAAAGAAATTTAAAAAATTAAAAATTAAAAAATAAATTTTTTAAAAAAGTAAAAGACAAAAAAAAAAAAAAAACACAAAAAGATATCTCTGGCGTGTGGAATCAGAAGATTCCAAGCATCTTGGGCATTATGCTACTACCAAGGGCAATATCTGTTGTTCTTCGCATGCCTAGGAAAATGTACATAGGTTCCTAGAAGCCATGCTCAGATTTGATAATGAACAGAAGCAAGGGATTTCCAACCTTAGCAATGAGGTACATGACACAGAATGGAATCCCAATCCAGCACTGCACAGACTCTAGGCCTGGGATCCCTACTAGCATTAAAACAGATGGCATGAAGACTGTAATGATGGAAATGGTCATGGTTCTCTTGGTTTCCTATTACAACAAACTAAGATTTTCAGTCAGCACTAATATTTCAATTCTACTTCCTACTTTTATTCTATCTTACCATATTGAGTCATTCTGATTTTTGTACAAGTTTAGATCATATAATCTATATTTCTCATGTAATTGAAGGAAAAATGCAGATCCATGGAGACAAATCATTTTTTCTAGGGAGGCATCCTTAATCATTTGGCCATAATAATAAGTTACGGGTATGGCAGGCAGACTGTCTTTTGTTAGAAAGAGCTAAATCACCTTGTGTAAGGAAACAAACTTCTTACATGCCTGATAATTCCCTTCCAGACCTGTTGGAAAAAAAGTGTTGTTTCTTTCTTCGAAATTGCATTTTTAACAGAGTTTGAGGTGTCTCTCCATAGTCAACCCACATTCCAACTATTCCTATTGCAATCTTTTATTTCCAATTGTATTTTACTCAGAAGCTGTTTGAACAGGCAAATTCCCAAACTGTGACTAATTAATAATCAAGACTTTAAGATATTGATAGATCTGTATCTATCTAAATCATCTGAATCTATGTAGGTTTGGATGTCCTATGAAAATTATGTGACAGAAGAGGTTTTACAAAAAAATAACTCAAGGTTTTGGTTTGAGGAGCCTTGGAAAAAGATCCCTGCTTTTATTCAAATTACTAGTAAAATTTTACTTTGCTTTGCATATATTTCTAACAGCTGATATCCTTAAAACTAGCTGTATGCTTAAAATAGCAAGCATTATTAATTGAAATTCTGTAATTCACTCAGATATATACAGGAAAACCTCTACTTGACATGGAAAGGGTGGCATCAATTCAAGAGTGAGAAGACTCCATTCTGAGAAATGAACGGCATGAAAAAGATGGGAAATGGGTAATAAAGTCACAATAAGTACTGGTTCCCAGGGTTCAACTTCAGTGCTACCAGTAGAGTACTACAAATTAAGATCATCAGTTTTAAAGAGAGATAATCTAAGAAGTGGATCATTGTGAGAGTGTGTGCATAATCAATTTCATGAAAATAAATGGGTAAAAGGGAAAGTTTCTCAAAAGAAGTCAAATATAGAACTAGACATAGGACAAAATTTGGATATTTTAAATGATTTAGAATAGGGACAGAGAAAATGAAGAAAATTGAAAGACTTCTCAATTTTATTGTTGACTGTATTTTCAAAAATCTTGTTTGCTTATGTCTTGTCTGAGAATGTTCTGTTGTAAATAATCAGGTTTAATATTATATATCTGAGTCAAGAAATTCTCAAACAATACATTAGGAAAATGTATCAGACACTGTGAAGAACACAGTTGTGTTATTTCACTGTTTTTTTCCTCCAATAATGTAGGTTTCAAAACATGTAAGTAAATTCCTAAATCAGCTAACCACATATTGCTCTCCAATATACCAGTAATTGAAGAAACAGCTATGGTTTTATGCTGCTAAGTTTCAAGTAAAAGAATGAAGTCATAGAGGCTCTATGGAAAGCTTTACCCACCAGGTTCATTTTAGTATATCAATGAACTAAGTATTCTGATTTCAACAGGCTTGCCCAGATGACCTATTCTATGACTCCCCATTCACAAATTATTGACTCTTTCTAATAGGAGCAAATCGTTTCTTCTCCAATTGATACCAAAATTGGGATAGGATTCCTTCATGTTTTATCAGAGTGTCTTACATATCCCAGAGTAAGTTGCTGTGATGTAAGACTCACCTGAATATACAGATAGTTGGGTGGCAGGAGAGAAAGTCCACAAGCACATGAGAACTAATGAGTGGGATTGATTGGCTATTAGTGAAGAAATTGGCAGTGAGAAATTTGTGTCCTTTGGCCTAGTGAGGCTAACTCCTTGAAGATTGTTGAGAGTTTTGCTTTTTTTTTCACTTACCACTTTCATGATGTGTATGGTCCATTCTTCATATGCATCCCACTCAACCAATCAGTTCTCTTACTGGGGCTCCAGGCTCATTCACACTCTCTTGTGTTCTACAATGCCTTCTCTTTCTAGCTGTAGTCTCTGTAACAGTATCCAGATAATGCTGTGAATACAAAACCATTTGATGATGGGACCATATGCCAAAACTATATTCTGTCAATCCTCTGGGATTTCTCTTCACATTCTGCAACCTATACACTTCTCTTCTTCCACAGGTCTCTTGATCATGTTTGAGGGCTCATCCTCCATTAAAACTTGTAGCAAGCTCTCTGACATTCTGGGACCTACTAGAAACGTATTTAGCTCATTGGAGAATAAAGCTGCTAGCACCTGTTTTAATGTTTCATAATGATTTTGTAGAGAAGCAGGAGGAATTATGAACACCAGATGGGGTATTTTGCAGCCATTAGCCAAGACCTCTTGGAACTCAGCAGATTAAGTCAGCCCTTTGAGTTTACCCATAGAACTAATCTTTCTAGAATGATTTCTATACTTTCAGAAATTACCTGACTTTCTCCTTTAATCCTTCCCCACAGGCTAACAGCAGAAAACTCATGTGCAGAAGTTTTTTTAAAATAAGCTGATTTCCATTTTTGCTCTAATTGTTTGCAAAAAAGGTCCCTTGAAACACAGAGTGGTTCCTATGCAAATTCCAGTCTCTTCAAATAATATCCTTGGTACTTTTTCTATCACTTTGGTATTTTTGGAAAATATTCTATATCCATAAATTCCCTTTTATGACATACCGTATTTACCTTTTAGTCTCCTGCTGTCTCCCTCTTCACATTTTATTTCCTTGAAATTCTCTTAGAGAAGTTAGTAAAATTCCATGTGTGATCAATCCCAATGGACATTTATTAGTCCTATTATGTTGAGTTCTTTTCAGTATGTTCACTTTTGACTAATATTTCCTCCATTCCTCACTTTCTTTCTCTCTTGTTTCTGTCCTTCCTTATCTCTCTTCCTTCAGAAACAATTTTTATAGGGCACTTATGTGTGAGGAATCATGCCATGTTCTCATGATGCAAAAAATATGTAGAAAACATACAGTAACTCAGTAAGTTGTGCCCAGAAGGCCTACCAAATACAGTGATATTCCGAAGAAACCTCATGGGGGGGCCAGCAGCAGTCCACATGTCCAGTTCCAATGACAGCTGGTTGGGTAATTACTGAATTGTACTGTGGGAAGAGAAAGATTATATGGGGTTAGACAGCACAAAGAGGGGGTTTAACTAATGCATAGAGTAGCTCGAGGGTGCATGTGGCCTAGTAAATGATTAACATCATTTCACTCACTTTTCATGGAACCACTCAATGAGCTAATCTTAGGAGAGTTCCCCCCCTGCCTGTCCCAGTCATTTTGACGAAATGGATCTTCCATGTGGCCAAAGTGTAAGATGAAGCAGAAGTGCTGGTGTAGCATTGTTTGATGCAATGGGAATCAGGACTTTCTACACATGGAAATTGCCTGTGCCTTTCATACTTAAGAAGGCATTTTCATATTATGCAAAAGTATGCAACTTAGAGGTGCAAGAAATGTGAAATATTCACAAGTAATCCTTCCCATATTGTCAATTTGAGTTAGTGGGTCAGACTATTCATCTGTATCAGGAACTACTAGTAGGATGCCAGAATCTGTTTTTCAAAAGGTGGATAATTTTCCATTGCAGAAGTATGGCTATACTCCAGAACCTAGGTTAATGTATTGTAATCCACTAATTGGTGTATGTGTTAACTCTCATTTTTGATATTTTCTAACCACTTATATAACTGCCTAATACCATGCAATAGGATAGATCATATGACACAGCACCAGCATATTTTGCTTGGATCTGCTTAAAAATCCCCACCTGTTCTGGACTAAAAAAAACCCAAAAAACTGATAGTCTTTTTCATCACCTATTATGTGAGTCAAAGAACAATTTCTAGAGGTGGAAAAGGCTTTCTCTATAATTCCAAGAAACCTACCTAAATTTCTCTTTCTTTCATCATGATGAATGATGAAAAAATGCATTAATTATTATTTTTTTAATTTATAGGAAACTTCCCAGGATGCTCCACTAAATTTTTTCCTAAAAAGTTTTCTATTTTAGTGGGCACTTGTTTTTTAATAGAGTTTTACCATCCACCCTCATGGAACATATATACTTTAGCAAGGCCCTAATGTACAAGCTATTTCTACCTTGGATTATCAAGATAACGTTGTGCAATAGACTTATATGATGTACTACAGAATGTCCATTCTTTTCAGATCTCTTCAGGGACAGAGGACAAGAAAGGTGACTAATGTTCTGGAATTTGATATTATTGCTGATTGCACAATTTGCAAATATACTAGAAAACGATTTGTTGTATGAATTTTATCATATTTGAATTGTACCTCATTTAAAAAAGAATGCACTGTGCCTGGAATACATTTATAAACGTGTTTTGTAATTTTGGTCTTGGTGAATAGTTGTGGTAATGCAATTTGCTGACCAAGAAGTAAGCATCACTCAAATAGAAATGTAAATCTTTATTCTGGGACTATAAAAATATTACATGATTACAAGAGTGGATTCTGAAATACCCCTGTTGCCATACATCATTTTGTTGGTAAAAATATAAACAGTTCTATTGAAAGAATGCATATTTTCATGGAACTTTTGGCACAATTTTTCATGCTTAAGGCAAAGTGAATAACTGCCCAGAAAATAAAAACTGGTTATTTGCCACAGCAGCTACAAGGAAGGCTGAAAGTCCATCTCCATGAAGCCAATCAAACCAAATCACCAGTTCCAGAAGTCAAAGTGGAGAGACATCACCAGGTCTGTTTGCCATTACTCTCCGGTCCATGAGGAAGATCTGTACGAGCTTCTATAGAAAGTCCCACGATGATTACTGTAGTACTGAACAGTCAAGTGAATTATAGATTCTAATATGAGTGAGTTAACTGAACTTTAGTAAACTAAGGCAAAGTGAAAAATATAGCAAAAAATGACTCTATAATTCTAGTCTTTAAAAAGTTACTATCTTTTTATTTTTAGAGAAAATCCTCTCAACTCTGAAATTTCCCTAGTCTCTTTCTACTTCTGAAGCGTTATAGTCAGCTTCCACAGAATGAAGTCTACTTACAAAATTTCATAAAGTAAAGGATGTTTACTCTGTAGCACTTTGAATGAATAGTCTTCACTTTTTAAATTATGTCTCCTCTCTATAATAATGACAATCCAGCTCATGGAGTCAAAAAAATAACTAAATAAACAAGGCATTTGCCTCTTGTCCCCTTGATACTTTTTTTTACACAGTGAATGCTTCTCTGTTGACCACAGCAGTAGAACTATCTGAAAATCCTCTACTGAACTGCTCTGGATCTGTTCTGCCTCAAACAAGTGTAATTTTATTGGGCATATATAATCTCTTCTGTAAGATTCTTTTCTCATTCATTAAGTGTTTAATTATATTTAAGGATATAATATACCGTGTGGGTCATGAACGTGAAGGCAAATTAGCCATCTGATCCAGAAAGCAATTGCACAAAGAATGGGGTAACAAAGTGATAACTGTTATGAAAGCTTGAAGGAAAGCCAGAGATTCTAGATTGGGAAAAGGACAAAATTCCTTAATTAAAGGACACATTTAATTAATTTCTCAAAACTGAGTAAGTAGTTAGGTAGATAAAAATGTAAAACTGTTAGCATGCATAATAGTCACAGGGATAATACACAGAGGCATGATCATCTTATTGACTGAAGAATATGGCAGAATTTTAACTTTTGTTGAAAAGCAAATAATAGTTAATATTTGAAGAAAATAGTGTATATTTTAATTTTATAATGCTAACTTTAGCAAGCTTTAGAATAGAGGCTTATTAAAAACAAATGAAAGATGAAAAATCTAACCTATTATTTCCTGTAAGTATTAATGAAAGACTGAAAAAGTTTGTAATGGAGTAATTTAAGTAATGCAGAGGAAGGAACATATTTGGGAATTCTTAAACAGATAATCACTAGGAATTAGTCATTTTGTCATGTGGATTGTGAAATTGAGGCCAATTTCAAAGCAAAGGTCGAGATTGTAAACTGTTAAAAGTGAGTGTAGGACAGTGTACTTTCAGAATTGGGGGTGTTTTGAGGAACAATTAACTTTTTAAAACTTTTTATATTGATATAAATTTAAACCTCTATCCTTTTGTAAGAAATAGCACAAGAAGTCTCTTACAAACTTTGCATATGTACAGTTTATGTTTTGCCCCCAATTTGCTTTATCATAGATGGCATAGATAATAAATGTAGATAGAGATTCATAGGAAAACAGAAGACAGAAAGATAGATTACAGCATAGATGGGTAGAAAAAGAGAGAAAGAGGAAACATGAGAGATAGGTGACAGACATATCAATATATATATTTTTGAAATGAATATAGTATAATGGAGGCATAATTCCCTTTGCCTAAATTTTTCAGTTTGCAGTTCCTAAATTGTAGGACAATCTAGTCTATAACCAAAGTATTATAATCAAGTTCAAGAAATTAGTATTGAATAATATTATAACCTAATCCATATTCCATACCCAAAATTAGGAAACAGCTTCACTATTTCAATAGGTACATTTACAATACTTTTTTTATGTCCAGAACATAATCCAGGAATATGTAGTGGACTTAAAATTCGTGTCTTTTTAGATTTCTTTTATCTGCAACACTTCTTCCCATTTCTTCACTTTGGTCTTATTTTCTAGAATATATGTCATTAGGGTTTCTTGATTTTTTTTTTTTTGATGATTAAATGCACATAATTTGTTTTCTTTTGTTTGTGTGGAAAAATAAGCTTTCTCTAGATATTCACCATACACAGACTACATGATACCAATTTATACTAATATTAATGATTTTATTTTGGATCACTTCACAAATCAGAAGGACTCTAAATTTTTCAGTGCAGAGTTACTCATTGTAATTCATAATCAATCTGTGGCACAATATTCTGAGACTGTGTAAATAAGTATTTCTTCCTCAAACTTTTACCCATTATTTTATCATTCTCCTAATGAATTTCAACTTCCATCATTACTTCAATATTTATTATTTGAAATTGTTTTAAAAGGAAGCATGTTCCCCCCACAACTCTTCCTTTACTATGTCCTTCATATTGATATGGACTCATAGATTCTGATTTTCTTTGATGCCTTATATTTCCTTACAATTCTATTTTAATGGACAAATTGCCTTTAATTTGGCCAGAGAATGCCCCTTGCAACTAGATCATCAGGAATTTTGGCATATCCCCAATTATACTTTTGTGTTTAATATTTTGTCAATATCATTTTCTTCCCAATTTACCTTATAACTTCCTAACACAAGTCCTGGGTGTAGCCATTCTCCCAAGGAGCCTTCATATCTTTAGGGAAAAAAAGTAATTGAGAAACAAGATCTAAGTATGAGCATTGTTCACTTCCAGTATTGCCCCACTGCTTTTGTTCCTCTCAGTGGACAGAGTTAGGAAATATATTTACACACATTACACTTATTTGGAATTTTATAATTATGTTTATATGTATGGAAGTATATAACTACCTCTATTAAAATAATAAATTAGCACTAATAATCCCAATATCAATCCATATTTTAGAGATTAATTCCAGACTCAGTGAAGACAGGGAAGTGTTGGATTCATATAGGTTCTTGGTTATGCCACATAAATTAATTTAAGAACAGGCCAGTTTAGATAAGCCAGTAAAAAGAATTTATTGGGAAATTGGGGAAAGGACAGAGTTTGCTGAGAAATGGGAGAAAAAGATGGAAATGCACACCAAGATTTGGTATGAGACACTCGAGACAGAGAAAGCAAGCTCTGCCTCATTTGATTACTTTTAAACTATTAGATATTCCACTCCATTCCTAAAGATAAGAGATGGGTCCCAGAGGTTACTGGTTACCCCACCAATGGTGGGGCCTTTTTGGAATATCTGTGGCCAAGGGGAGGTCCCAGAAGGAGAAACTGGGACCTTAAGTTTACACTCAAGTTTCCAACGTGGTCTGCCAGCCATGTTGTCTGCCAGCCATGTTGAGGCTCTTTTTCTCCTCCATTACCCTGTATTGACCTGCCTCAACTCCCCTCTCAGAGACTTCATGTCTTTATTCTTAAGGGGTTGCTGAGGGGAGATGATCATCTTTCTGTAGTTACTTCCTGCTGATTAGGGCAGTAGTCCCTGCCTGACAAGGCATAAACCTCTGTACTATTCTGTTGAGGTTGAGGGAAGACAGGTCTGACACTGTGGTTGAAACTGGCTGAAGTCCCTGCATGACTAATACCTTGTTTTGGAAGGCATTGATTCTGGAAGAAAGAAACTGTCTGAAATCCTTGTGTGACTAATATCTTGTTTTTGAAGGCATTGATTCTGGAAGAAATAAACAGTTAGAATTTTGAAGATGTAATACATGGCCCCATTAAAAGGTTAAAGAAGATGGTGGTAAGTGAGCCCAAAAAGGATTCAGCTGTGACATACTGACCTATGGGAATGAGAAAGGCCAAGTATTTCAGAAACTGCCTTCCCCTGAAGTTGGTGGGCTTTATCTTGCAGGTTTTGAATGCAGTTTAGGACTATTTCAGAGCAATTTATATAAAAACAGCATTTTTCCTTGAGAAATAAGCATGCCCCACCCCATGCTGCTATTAATATGTTTAGGGCTGTGCAATTTTGTAGCACCACAGCAGCAAGAAAGTCCATTTGCTGTCTAAGAGCTTCTAAGACATGGCTAGTTTCTTCCATGCTGTTAGTTAGCTCTAGTGAGATTGTAATAGGTAATGGGTTTTGCTGTAAGTTGCCAATCCCAGTTTTCCATGTTGGTGGTTATGTTTAAGACAGCTAGGTGGGGGACAAGAGACATTTCCCTTTTAGTTAATGTACAGGGAGAAACTACAGGAAATGAAAACAGACAAGATTTCTTAAGGGGTGTCCGGCTTGAACTCTCCCTAGCAACAGGTGTTTGTGCTGGAGAAAACAGATGGCTTTGACACAGACACTACGTAGCTTTGTCTCTTGAGTAGGTATCTCAGGCCATCCAATGGCTGGCACCTGTATGTCCTGTCAGGTGCTTTTGTTGAGTTGGCACTTCCTTGGACAGTTGGCTTCACTTAGGGTAAATGCACCCAGCTGGCAATCTCTGTAGCTTTAATCACTGTGGAAGTGATCAGAACCACTGCATAAGGTCAATTCCATTTTGGCTTTAATTGTGAGTGGGGCTTGTTCTCCTGCCAGGCTTTGATCAGAACCTGGTTTCCAGGTCCTGGGTGTGGAAAGGTTTCCCATAGACCATCTTGAAGGGGCTAAGCTGAAGTGGGTCCTAGCCACCTCCTTTGCCGTTTACCTTCTGGTGGGAAAAAGCTTAGTCTTGGCAGGATGCCAGTCCTCCCCAGGGTATGAGTGGGACATGTTCTGGAATAAGAGCTAGGAGAGAGACCTGGGCTAAGCACATCTTTCACCTGGTGTTGGGTGGAGACTGTGAGAGGTTGCCCCCATGTTAATTTGATGGCTTTAAATTAAAAGAGCTGTTGCCTCCACTGCTCTCAGGTAGATGGCCATTCATTTATACTATAGGCACATTCATTAACTACTTAGAAAATGAAGTTTATCAGGATTTTACATGTTCAATATCCCTCTGCATATGATTTAGAACAGAAAAGATACCATAATCCTCAGCATATAAGTATAACATGTAACACTAATTAATGTACTACCTAATGCATAAGTTTCTCTTTGAGCTGCAATTAATAGATCTAAGCTTCAGGTTTGCAATATCATTTATGTTATCTCTCCATGGGAGCAGGCCATAATGCCAACTATGTTTAAGTTCTACTTGCATTGCTGTGGTAATCATTGCCCTAGAGAGGTTAGGAAGGTGAATTTCAGTATTTCATTGGCCTGGTTCATAGCATCCTTCAGCATATGAAACAGTGCCACTCTGGAGGCAATGTCTATTGTACATTTGGCCATATCGAGCCATCGCTGGCTGCTGCAGGAGTTTGGAACTGCATTGTACTCTCCATCCTTCTTTAGGAGATGTAGTAAATACCTTTATTGTTTCAGAGCTCAGTGACCAACCTAGGCGATAACTCAAATGGAGACAAAATGCAGGGTATTAAAGGCTTAGTTTGAATGTACAAGAGAGTTTGACAATACTGACGTCTATCTCTTTTGATTTTATATGCTTTCTAAACACTTCCAATGCAGTTTATAATGTATCAAATGAACTTAACTATTTTAGTACTTTGCTTTTTACTTCTACACCTTTACCAGGATGATGTTAATTAAGAGATATTTTACTTTAGCAGTACAGGAAAAACCACTTTCTCAATCATTCTATAAAAACTGAAGATTCCCAATGGAATTAAGATTATCTTTCTTACCACCACTTTAATATGGTGATTGAGTAGACCTCTGACAGGTTTCCCTGTAATGAAGTTACTTTTTTGTTATTAATATTAATTAGGTTTTTAATGAATGGCTTTCTGGAATTAGCCATTTAAATGCTTCAGTTTAGAACATGCTTTTACAGGCTTTTAATTAACCATAACCACCTAGATTAGTTACTTTACCTTAAAATAAGCTTATTAAATTACAGTTAGAAATCAATTAAATTAAATCCACTTAAGACAGGACAGGTATATATTTCCTTCTTTAACTTAATTTCATTAAAATATGAATTTACAACTCCATCGCCTTAAAGACTAGCACATATAATGTTAATTTATTCACTTGGTATTCTATAAATTTAGGGAGATAACAATCAGGCCAAATAAAATTGAAACCATTATAGTTTATGTAAGTAATGTTCTTTTTCCTTTTTTTACAGGAGGCTTAACACCTATTTAATAAAATTCTAAAACTGTGAATAATCTTAAAAGTGTACTGGCTGCTAGGTTTGGAATATATTACAATTGTTTGATTTGTTTTAATCATAATTTAGGAAAGATTTTTTATAACTTTTAAGGACTTTTCCTTTACTTACTGAAATTTGGTGGTAGAATTATTAATCACCTGTATTTTAAGGCTAGTAAGGGGAATTACAGGGTAAATTGATTCTTTTTTAAAAACTTTTTTATTTTTATTTAATTGTCTTTTTTTAAAAAGATACATAGATCACAAAAAATATTACATTAAAAAATATAAGAGCTTCTCCTATATGACATACCCCATGCCATCCCACTCTCCCCACATCAACAACCTCTTTCATCATTGTTGCACATTCATTGCATTTGGTGAATACATTTTGGAGCACGGTTACACTGCCTGGATGATAGTTCACATTGTAGTTTACATTCTCCCCCAGTACATTCAGTGAGTTATGGCAGGATATATAATGCCCTGTATCTGTCCCTGAAATATCATTCAGGACAACCCCAAGTCCTGAAAATTCCCCTACATCACACCTCCTTTTCCCCCTCCCTGCCCTCAGCAACTCCCGTAGCCATTGATCCTAATTCCCCTCTCTTGGAAAAGTTTTAATCTGTCATACCTAGCCCCTCTCTCAGAGGTCTTGAAAAGAGAAGGCCCTGGGGGCTGGGTAGGTTAAAGAGCTCAAGAAAATCTTTTTCCCTTTTCCAAAAGTTTCTGCATTTAGGTTTCTATATGACCCTTCCATCCTGCTCAGCCTAATTTAAAGACTCATTGTTTTAGGTTACATTTCACTGTTATCCAATTTGTAACAGTTAAACCCCAAATCTGATTTATAAGTTCTTAGGCATAAGCAGACTAACACATTAAAGCAAGCACAGGTTAGAACAGAATGGAGAATCTTGCACACTTAACTTAGCTTAGAAAAAGACTTGACTTTAAAATCACTTAGACACAAAGCTCCCAGTGTCTGTCCATGGCAGAAACTTCCTGCAGGACCCTCCAGCTTTGTTCTTCAAGGAAAAGCCCTGAGCAGCTGCGGGGTATGGAGCTAAGGGATCTAGGGAAGCCCTGTCCCCGAGTGAGACATGATTTGGGCCTGTTCTGGGGACTGTATCCCATTAGTTACTTCTCACAAGGGATAAAACCCTGCAAACCTTTTTCACTGGAAGGATTGGAGTGTTACAAGGAAATAGACAGGGAGGTAGGAGAGCCAGGTATCTTTTAATCATAATTGCTGGCACATGACGAGGTTCCTTATTCTATATGGGAGAGGTTTGACAATTAGAGTGCATTTCCTCATCCCTTTAAGGCAGGGGTTATTAACCTCTTTTTTCAAAGACCCCTTATTAGGAATCCCTGCTTTAAGGACACATGTCCACTTGGTACCTGGCTCAGATCTATTTGTCCTCTCCTCTCTTACCCAGTTTTAACTGGAATTCAGTGTTTCATACAGAGCCCACTCTCAGCCATACTGTGGCCACGTGGTATAGCAGGAAAAGATTAGACTAGACAAGTTGTCCCAATTTAAGAGCTGCCCAATATCCTAGGGGAGGATAAGACACGTTTGTCAGTTTGGGGGCATCCCCAACTCTCCTGATGGAATGGGGTTGCTTGCTGAGCCAGTGTCCTGGAAATTGGGAGCCCTGCTCAGTGTGCCATGTTTTGGGGATTGGGAACATTATATCTGGGCATCCCCAGAGCTTGAAAGGTCTTGGGGCATCTGGGTCTGGTTCCCAGACTGAAACACCCAAGATGGGCAGGTCCTGGGAAAGGGGCTGACTAGGGACCTTTACATGTTTTTGCCTACTTTGCAGTGGTTTTAGGAGCTGGCTAAGAGTGAGCTCACCACATAGCAGCTCCCAGTGGCTGAGTACCTAGGTTAGACCAGACATTAAAAGCCCATGAAGAATTAGAGACTAATTGTCCTGTGACTTCCTGGCAAACACCCTCGGGGACCATTCCCCCACTGCAGGCAATCTGTGAACCTCTCCAGGGTAGAAGAACTAGGCCTCAGGGCGCTGCTGTGAGTGGGGTTTAGGACTTGCTCTAACAAATGTGTTTTCAGTTTCAGAGCACTCTAAAGCATCTTACAGACTCAGAATTAGGACAGCAGTAGTTAAAAGATCAAAGTCACCTATAATTAACTAGCAATCTAAGGAAAAAATACAACGGGTTATAGCCATTCTGAATTTAGAAAGGGTCTGGTAAATTGCCTGTGGACTCCTGCTCAATTTAGGTCATGTGTCCAGTCAGGTTTCAAGGGTGGTTTCACCTGCCACCCAGAACTTCCTTGTATCTACATGGCACAGGGACTAGACACTGCCACCTCCAGAGAGGGAGATGGAAGTCTGGGTAGCTTTGGGAGCATATCTAGGAACCCCTTAGTCATTAACCCTCTTTAAAATGACAGAATTAAAAGAGGGCACAGATAGACTTTAATTAAAACTTACCAACCTCTGGCAGGGTCAGGGAGAACTGCTCACTTATATTTCTCCTGGCCACCTCACCAAATGAATACAGGGAAGCACTGGATTCCTCTAGGTACTTGACTATGTCACATAAAAGAATTTAAGTACATGCCAGTTTAGTTAGGCCAGTAAAAAGAATGTATTGGGAAATGGAAGAAAGAACAGAGTTTGCTGAGAAATAGGAGAGAAAGATGGAAATACACACCAAGATTTAGTGCAGGCTCCTCTAGGCAGATGAAGCTCTGCCTCATATTGAAATGGGCTATGTGTTGGGGCTGTGTGTTTCTTCATGAATAGCCTGGGCTGTGTGCGTAAACTTGCTAAAACTTATGATTCCAGCATAAGCCATGTGTGCATGCAAACAATAAGAACTGCAGCCCCACCTTTCATAACCATGCCAACCACTCCAGTCAGCCTAGGTCCTGGAAAGCCAATTAAGTGATATAGGCTCTATAGGCTTTGGATATTCAGGGAGGATGCAGACTAAATGTGTTAATTCAAGCTTACCCGGAATGTGGGTGATATGTGTTAATTTAAGCTTATCTGGTACTCAAACACCTAAAACTCTAAGAATCAAAGAAAGTCCTTTTGCATAAAAGCACCATTCAGCTCCCCACTCCTACATGCTCTGTATAAAAGGGACCCAAAATCCTATTCTGGGCTCGGTTTTGGACAGGAGTCCCCAAGTCCTGCTGGTCATAAGAAATCTTTTTCTTTCTTAAAAATATTCCTGAGTCCTGGCCTTCAATACGCAACCAATGAATCTTTCTGCTTTCACAACAATGTGATTACCTTTTAAACTGTTAATTATTCTACCCTCTTCCTAATGATAAGGAGATGGACCCCAGAGATTATTGGTTACCCCACCAATGGTGGAGGCCAATAGTGAGACCTGACTGTAATATCTATGGCCAAGCAGAGGTCCCAGAAAGGGAGACTGGAACCTCAAGGTTACACTCAAGGTCCCAGTGAGGCCTTGCAACCATGCTGTCTGTCAGCCATGTGACCTGTCAGCCATGTTGTCTGCTGGCCTTGTTGTGGCTCATCTTGTCCTCCGTTACCCTGTACTAACCTGCCTCACAACCCTATTCATATAAGGAACTTCCTTCTTCAAAAGCATTAAAAGGGTGTCCCATTATCTTCTAAATTTTTCTTATTTACCCAAGCCCAGAATACAAAGTAGTCTCCAAATTACTAATGAATATCAATATAAAAGCAGTCATAACATCTGATATTCAATATTTGTTTATACACCTTTTTGTTTCTGCAAAAACATTTACCTGTAGTGGCAGGTATAAATCTTAAGGCTATTCCTTTCATGTGTTTTGACGAATAGACACCACTGTGTTTCCCACAGTTCTATCAAGGTATAGAGCTTTTCCATCACTCTATTCAGTTTCATGCATGTATCCCTACCCTAGATGCCTGCCAATTCCACCCCCACAGACGAAAACCACACTCTTCAGGTCTTTGCCTCTTCTACTGCATCATAAACTGGAGTCTTTTTAGATAACGTTTGCAGCCCAATGCCTACAAAGGCCATCGGGACCCCCAGAGTTTCGAAGAGAGAGAATTTTTGTACAGTGTGTTGATTAGGAAAAAACCAAGCTCAGAACTGGTTCCATGAATTGAAGAGATGATGAGGATTCATGAGATTCAAACAAAGGGAGGTGGCCATAGCGACTTTGAAACGTTGCATTATTGTTTGATATGTTCAGGTGGAAGTAATCACAGGCAAAGGAAGTCCAAGAAGCTGCTCTTGAGGATTGACAAAAACAGCAGGTGTAAGCATTGTTACAGGGTTGTAAATAACTTAATTAGCATAAGATAACAAGTAAAGGAATTGAACTCATATAAACAAAGGGATCATTAAGAACTGACAAGTGCTGCTGGAGCAATACATGTGGTTACAGGTTATAGCAGAGTAATAAAAGTCTAATCAGCATAAGATAGCAAGTAAGGAAACTAAGAGAAACAAAAGGACTATCATCTGACAAAAGCTAAGCTAACTGGGGCAAATGTACATTGAAAGGTTACAGTAAAGTTATAAATAGTTCAGGTAAACTTAAGGTAGCAAATAAAGAAATGAAAGCAAACTAAAATAACTTTTACCATTAAATCCTTCATCAGTATTATGAACTAGAGAGAAACAGATTTTTCCCAAGAGAAATGGGATAACTGGTGATAACAGTAATTACATGGTTAAAGAATTATAAAATACGAATTGTTCAACTTTTTTCAGTTACCAACAGGGTTTTTTAATAATATTTATCCATATTTAAAGTATCTCCATTGCTTTTTTTTTTGTCTTTTCACCATTTTATTTTTTATTTTTTAAAAAGATACATAGATCACACAAAATGTTGTATTAAAAAATATGAAAGGTTCCCATGTATCCCACTCCCCACACACCCCACTCCTCCCACATCAACAACTTCTTTCATTAGTGTGGGACATTTATTGCATTTGATGAATACATTTTGGAGCACTGCTACACAGCATGGATTATAGTTTTCATATCCATTCCATTCAGTGGGTTATGGCAGTATATATAATGTTCTGCATCTTTCCCTGCGATATCATTCAGGACAACTCCAAGTCCTGAAAATGTCCCATATCTCACCTCTTTTTCCCTCTCCCTGCCTTCAGCAACTTTTGTGTCCACTGTCTCCACATCAATAATATATTTTCTTCCACTGCTATAGTCACAATAATTCTGTAGTAGAATACCAGTAAATCCACTCTAATCCATATTTTATTCCTCCATCCTGAGGACCCTGGGATGGCAATGCACACTCCACCTCTAAATTGAGAGGGGACTTAGAACCCACATGGCTGGTGGATGGGATTCTACTGCTTGCAGTTTTAGACTCTCTCAGACCCTTGGTGTGCTGGTTGACCATCCTCACCTCCTGACCTGTGTAAGTCAAATGAACTAGAGAGTAGATGTTACAACTCTGCTGAGGCTTAAGACCCAGCTGGCACATGGACAGTCCAGAGATTCAAGTCTCCTCAGCATACAGCCACCCCAGCCCCAATCACAAAGTTGATTAAGTGACAGAAGAAGCATGTGTAGAGAAGGCATATCTGAGTCCAACTCCATTGCACTCAAGAGCATAAATTCCAAAGTAGGGCACACTGGCAAGGCACTGAATTTCAGAGTCATCTTCCATGACCATAGGACTTGAGTGTTTCCATAGGCCTCAGGTTCAACACTACCTGGGGTTGTATTTACTTTGGCTCTTTCTGAGATCCTGTTGAGACATGCAGGACCCTTCTGATGATCTTCCACCTCATTTTGAAGTCTCTTAGTGTTGTAGAATTTGAGAGAAGTTCAATTACTTGAGTATAGAGAGGTCAGGACTCAGGAACGATTTTGAGAAGGAAAAATGGTTTATTGATGGCCGGCCGGACTCGGGAAATTTCTGTTTCAATCCCGAGCCCCGAACAAGATTTTTTAGTCCCGTTTATACAGAGAGGAAAGGCCAAATGGTCCTTTTGTTTCAGTTCTCAATAGGCTTGAATTAGCATATATTTCCACATCTTAGTAAGCTTTTAGCATGGACCTCAGGCATTCGATAAGCTTTTAGCATATTTGCTTTACATTTCCCCTGAATAATTAAAGTTTATAGACCTTGCATTGTTAAACTGTCTCCTGGGACTGGAGCTGTTGCCAATGTCCCTAAGGGCAGGACTGCAGCCTCTTACCGTTCCACACCCACAAGTCAAACAGCCTAGGTTATCTCTGAAGAGACAAAGAGCCTTCCACCCATAGCCCACATCATTCCCCCCTTTTGCCAAAGTTTAACTTGCTAAGCTTTGGCATAATTATTGTTGGAGCTATGAGGTGGATCGCTGTTTGTTGTTTTGATTGATTATTTATCAGTCTTTAGTACAGCATCCAGGACTGTTTTTAGAAGTTTAGAACTTTTCATTCTGGACAGCAGAATCTTGGACAGGGGCCTCCTGCAGTTATTCTGCTGCCACTGGCACTCACGTGGATTTCCAGTCAGGTTCCAGATTCATCTATTACTGTTATTTTACTCTTAAAGAGTTTACACCTTTAATTTAAAAGGGGTGCTGAAGGGAGACAATCTCTTTTCTGTAACTGCTTCCTGCTGGCCATGGGCTGTAGTCATTGCCTAATAAGGTGTAAAACTCTTATTAATTTATTTTAACTGGAGGAAGATGGATCTGGCATTCTGTATGAAGTTGGATGAAGTTTCAATATGGTTAATAAGATGTTCACTCTGAAAGAAACAAACTTAATTAAAAATTTGGAATACCTGTTTTTAAAAGAGGACACATTGGATTACAGAGGTACACAAGGTTAGGTGCCTATAAAGATGCCACTCCTTCTTAAAAGCTGGTGGTAACAGCATATATATTCTTTTTTTTTTTAAGTTATTTATCTTTAGAGAAAAATTGCAACAGACACTTAGCTTTGTCTGAAGACTCATTCCAAGCTGTTCAGTGATTGGCACTCATTCGCTCTGTCAGATGCTCCTGGTCAACTGGCACTCCTTGGGCAACTGGCTTCACTTAGGATTAGAACACTAAGTTGGAAATTCTCTTGGTTTTTACCTGTGGAGTGATTAGAACTACAGAATAAAGGTTTTTTTTACACCTTGGTTTTAAATGTACAATTTCTAGCAATTTTGACTTGTTCAATAGGTGACTCAACCTCAGCAAGCAAGCCTCACCTTTGCTACACAGCAGAGTACAGTAGAATATAGAAGTTGACTGAGACTGGCTGAGACTGCCACCTTATTCTATAGACATGTTATTAACTGTTTAGAAAAAGATTTTACCAGGAATTTAACATGTCTAATATACTTCTGCACTTGATCCAAAATAGAAAAGATAACATTACAATTATTAGGCATATATTTAGTACAGGATAAAAGTACAGCACTTAATATTAACTAATGTATTACTTAATGCATAAGGATTCAGAGTTGCAATTATTAGTTTTGAGTTTCAGGTTTGTAATACCTTACATGTTATCTCTCCATGAGAGCAGGCCATAATGCCAATTGTGTTTAAGTTTCACTTACTGTATCCTGGTATCATGGCTCCACTTAGCATGTTCTTCAACGCAGTGAGCAAGTTGCAGCATCCTTCATCTTAGAGAGATTTTCCAGTATTCTACTAGCCTGGTGCATAGTGCTCTCTGGCACCATGGAACAGTGCCAGTCTGGAGGTGATATCCATTGTACACTTGGCTGTACCAAGTCATTATTGGCTGCTGCAGGAGCTTGAAACTGCAACATAGTTTCCATCAACTTCAGGAGCAGAACCAGAGGCTGATATAGCAAATATTTTAATTGAGGGGTCAGTGACCAGCCTAGCCAATAACTCACATGGAGAGGCCACCTGTAATGTATTCAAGGCCTTGTTTGAATGCACAAGAGTTTGACAATGTTAAAGTGTATTCCTTGTTTTTATATATATTTTAAACAACTTAATGCAACACATATATCAAATGACTGTTTACTTACACAATTTTACTATGAAGATAACAGGAGGTACTTTAGTAATAGAGGAAAAATATTTTTCATTGTTAAAATGAAAACAGAATATTTCCAGTAGAATCAAGACAACTTTTTATTACCATTAATTATATGTTTACTTTGCAGTGGCCTCCAGACAGGTTTTATTATCACGAAGTTATTTCTGCTACCAATACCAATCTAAGTTTTTTAGTTAACAATGACTTCTACAACTAGAACTATTTAAACATTTTCAGTTTGGAAGATGTTTTACAAACTCCTTATAATTGACTATAACCACATTGACTAGCCACCTCATGTTTAAATAAACTTACTAAATTATAATTACCAATGAAAGAAATTTACTCTTTATTTAAGAGAGCATATCTACAATCTTTTTCCTTTAGCCTAATTTCACCAATGTGAACTTACAATTTTCATTAATGTAAAGATTTTGTATATATAATGTTAATTTAGTTTATAAATTAACTATGGGAGATTACACTCAAGTTAAATAAAATTGAAACCATAATAGTTTATGCAAGGAATGTTCTCTTTTTCCCTTACAGGAAGCTAAAAACTTCTTTTCTTTAAGTTATGAAAATTAAAAATTTAAAAGCATACTGACTACCAGGTTTTAAAACACATTACACGATTCCGGCAAGATGGTGGCTGCGTGAGCTTGCCTGGTAGTGTCTCTGCAGGGGGCGGCTGGGCAGCGTTGAAGGCTCTTTGGGACCGCGCTGTTTCGGGGATTTTTGCTGGTTGGAAGGTGTCTGGACGTCAATTCGGTGGGAAGGTAACAGAGAGGATATGTCTATAATATATAAACGGAGGTCCCAGCTGGGCGCGGGAAGTTCCCTCCTTGGGTGGGCGGAGACGCAGTAGCGGGCGCTCCGGCAGCTCCGGAGCCACGGCGGCCAGGGTTTTTGTTTTGTTTTTTGTTTTTTTTTTCCTTATTCTAGAGGCTTTGTGGTGCTGAGAAATTCGCGGATACTGGGCTGGCTGGTGAGGGATTGTTGGGACAAGACTCCTTTGCAGATTGATTTGCGGAGACAGACGGTGTTTCCCTGTGAAGTGGGGGACGTTTTGGTCTCCGGACAGGGGGGGGAGTAGTGCTTCCGCCTGGAGCCCCATCCCCACAGGTCCGGCTGCCGATCTGCAACGGAATAGGATTTTGGACAATAAGGGGACACAATTGGGAGACTGTTGTAGGGTGCAGTGAGGGAGGAAGACACGTCTGGAAGCTGATTGGGGAATATTTTGCGAAGTTTGGGATTTCGGATCTTAGAGTCTGTTTTCGGCGTTTCCAGCTGAAGCCCACCCCACCCGGCGGGGCTTGGGATCTGGGTCATTGAACTGGCCGTGGTGTAGAGGCGCCCTCAAGTGGCCGTTGCGTGGGAGCACAGGATGGGAGCTGTCCAAAGGCTGATACCCTGAGGAGTTAGGTGAATTTCAGAGATCAGACATTCAATATAGAATTCGCCGATCTATCTTCCCCCACGGGGCTGGCACCCAGCTACGGGGATCCCTGAGGGCTGTGTTGCACTGCGGGGCTCCTAAGCTTTCTGTGGACCAGATTTGAGGTTGCCAGGTCTGGGTCCCCTGGACTCTGGCGGTCCACACCCCAGACTCACACCTCTTGAGTCTTCAGTGTCTCAGACTTTCCACCCCCGAATCCATCACGCCCTGGGGTCTACCTGGGGTCCTTGAGTGCTCTGGACCTTAACGTTTGCGTTTTATCTTTATTGGTTCATATTGTTTTGTTTTTATTTTCACTTTATCTTATTTTTTACTCTTTTTGACGCCCTGATTGCTAATATTGCATTATCCCCTAGTCTTTCCTCCTAGCGTGCCCCCCAAAGTCCCTTTTTTTTTTTATACAGTTATTTAGGGGTTTTTTTGCCTGTTGTATTAGATAGTGTTGTAATTGTGACACGTGTATACCTGTATCTCTCTTCCCCCTATCTGTTCCCCACCGTGTACCTATCCTCTTTTTCTTTCTTCCTTTCTTCTTGTCTTTCTTTTTTTCTTTATTATAATTAGTGGTTTTTTTTTCGGTTTTCTCTTTCCCTCTTGTCCCTCATTTTCCACTTATTTTATTTTAATTCAAGTACACAATAGGTGCTACAGGGAACACCTCATATTTGCTGGGTTTTCCCATCCTGCACTGCCTCATTTCTGTGTGAACTGATTTAGCCTACCTGCACTATCCTCTTTCCCCTACATCTTGATATCCGCCACCATCTACTGGCTCTCCCATATTCCACCTCCCACCTCCCTTTCTTCGATCCACGAAGGGTCTAAGTCTTAATTTCTAATACCTATGTTTTGTTTTCTGTCTGTTATCCACGCTTGAAACTATTACCACTTTTTTTTTTCTCTTTCCCTCTCTCACAAAATCAATAGCTTTTTAGCTCATACCATAATCCTCCTATATTCAATCACCTACCTCATAATAGGTACTCTACCTACTGCTATAACTCTACACAATTTACATAAATCTAACCTCCATCATCCCAGATCTCATATTCTTGCTTTGTTAACATATATCACCAATACTACTTTACACTTTTCCCTTGCTTACACAATTGCCTTCCCCCAACACTAATACTTTCCTTTAAAGTGAACTTAACAAACAACAAGAAACTAGAATAAGAAGAAAAAAGTGACAAAGAGAAGATATAACACCTATGCAAAAATAACAGCTAATTAACCTCCAAGAGCAGACAAAGAAGCTAAGGAACTGATTAAATCCGTCAAGATAAAGAGATGACCAGAAAGCAACAAAAATCTACAAACCAAACCAGTAATCAGGAAAACATGGCTGAATCCAATCAACAAACCAATAATCACAAAGGGGAGCAAAACTTGGCACAAGCAATGAAAGATCTCAGAACATTTATCACCGACAAATTTGACGAAGTAATGAAAGAGGTTAACAACATGAAGACATCACTTGGAGGGGAAATTGCAGACATACGAAAAAACATAATAGATATGATGGGAATGAACACCACAGTTCAAGAAATCAAAAATACACTAGCAGCAAATATCAGCAGACTAGAAGAGACAGAGCAGAGAATTAGTGATGTGGAAGACAGTACTTCAGAAATCAAACAGATAGTAGAAGGGGTCAATAAGAAGATAGAAAAAATCCAATTAGGATTTAGGGACCTGAATGACAATGCAAAACGCTCAAACATACGTATTATAGGCATTCCAGAAGGTGAAGAGAAGGGAAAGGGGTCAGAAGGAGTGCTGCAGGAAATAATGGCTGAAAACTTCTCAAATCTACTGAAAGAGACAGATGTACATATCCAAGAAGCACAGCGCACTCCACAAGTCATAAACCCCAACAGGCCCACCCCAAGACATATACTTGTCAAATTATCCAAGGCTCAAGACAAAGAGAAAATCCTAAAAGCAGCAAGAGAAAAGAAAACCATCACATACAAGGGAAGCTCAATTAGATTAAGTGCTGATTTCTCTTCTGAAACCATGGAGGCAAGAAGGCAGTGGTATGATATAGTCAAGGTACTAAAGGAAAGAAATTTCCAACCAAGAATACTCTATCCAGCTAAATTAGCATTCAAACATGATGGAGAGTTCAAAATATTCGCAGACAAACAGAAACTGAAAGAGTATACCAACAAGAAACCTCCCCTTCAAGAAATTCTAAAGGGAGTTCTACAGGAAGAAAGGAAAAAACAGGAAAGGCAGAGTTGGAGGAGAGTATAAGACCAACAACAATAACAAAAAAGACAAAAAAAAATACAAACAAAATATGACAAACACAAATCCAATCAAAATATGGCTAACACAAATAATTCCTTGATAGTAATAACACTGAATGTCAACGGATTAAACTCACCTATCAAAAGATTCAGACTGGGACATTGGATAAGGAAATATGACCCATCCATATGCTGTCTACAAGAGACACATCTTAGACCCAGAGACGCATGGAGATTGAAAGTGAATGGCTGGAAAACAATCATACAAGCTAACAATAACCAAAAAAAGGCAGGAGTAGCTATATTAATATCAGACAAAATAGACTTTAAATGTGAAACAATTGTGGGAGACAAAGAAGGATACTACATTTTAGTGAAAGGGAAAATCTGTCAAGAAGATCGAACAATCATAAATATCTATGCCCCTAACAAGGGTGCCTCTAAATACGTCAGGCAAACGCTGGAAAAACTAAGTGAAAAAATAGATACATCTACAATTACAGTGGGGGATTTTAATACACCACTATCAACTCTGGACAGAACATCTCAAAAGAGAATCACCAAAGAAACAAAACTTCTGAATAGTATATTAGAGGAGCTGGATCTAATAGATATATATAGAACGCTACACCCAAACACAGCAGGATATACATTTTTCTCAAGCGCACATGGATCATTCTCCAAGATAGATCATATGCTAAGCCACAAAGAAAGGCTGAACGAATTCAGAAAGATTGAAATCATACAAAACATTATCTCTGACCACAGTGGAGTCAAGCTGGAGGTTTGCAAGGGACAGAAGCCCAGATTTCACCCCACGATTTGGAAATTAAACAGCACACTCTTAGAAAAACAGTGGGTCAAAGAGGAAATCTCAAAAGAAATCAATGACTACCTTGAAACAAATGACAGTGATAACACAACATACCAAAATTTATGGGATACAGCAAAAGCAGTACTGAGAGGGAAGTTTATAGCCATAAATTCATACATCAAAAAAGAAGAAAGAGCAAAAATTGAAGAACTAACTGCACATTTGAAGGAATTAGAAAAACAACAACAAAGTGACCCAACAGGAAGAAGAAGGAAGGAAATAACAAAGATAAGAGCAGAACTAAATGAAATAGAAAATAAGAAAGCACTTGAACAGATAAACAAGACCAAGAGCTGGTTTTTTGAGAAGATTAACAAAATTGACAAACCTTTAGCAACACTAACAAAGAAAAAAAGAGAGAAGATGCAAATACACAAAATAAGAAATGAGAAAGGCGATATCACCACTGACCCCACAGAAATAAAGACTATCATAAGAGGATATTTTGAAAAACTATATTCCAACAAAAATGACAATCTAGGGGAAATGGACAAATTCCTAGAAACACATAAGCAGCCCATATTGACGAAAGAAGAAATTGATGATCTTAACAAACCAATCACAAGCAGAGAGATAGAATCAGTTATTAAAAGTCTCCCAACTAAGAAGAGCCCAGGGCCAGATGGCTTCACAGGTGAGTTCTACAAAACATTCCGGAAAGAACTGACACCAATCCTGCTGAAACTATTCCAAAAAATCGAAACAGAAAGAACATTACCCAACTCCTTCTATGATGCCAACATTACCCTAGTACCAAAGCCAAACAAAGACATCACAAGAAAGGAAAATTACAGACCAATTTCTCTAATGAATCTAGACGCAAAAATACTTAACAAAATACTTGCTAATCGTATTCAACAACACATTAAACGTATTATACACCACGACCAAGTGGGATTCATCCCAGGTATGCAAGGATGGTTTAACATAAGAAAATCAATCAACGTAATACACCATATAAACAGATTGAAGGAAAAAAATCACATGATTATATCTATTGATGCAGAAAAAGCATTTGACAAAATACAGCACCCTTTCTTGATAAAAACACTCCAAAAGATTGGAATACAAGGGAATTTTTTGAACATGATAAAGAGTATATATGAAAAACCTAAAGCCAATATTGTTTACAATGGAGAAATCCTAGACTCCTTCCCTCTAAACTCAGGAACAAGACAAGGATGCCCACTGTCTCCGCTCCTATTTAACATTGTCTTAGAAGTACTTGCTCGATCACTGAGGCAAGAACCAGAAATAAAAGGCATTCAAATTGGAAAGGAAGAAGTCAAAATTTCATTATTTGCAGATGACATGATCCTATACATAGAAAACCCTGAGAGATCTACAACGAAGATTCTAGAACTCATAAATGAGTTTAGTAAAGTCGCAGGTTATAAGATCAATGCGCAAAAATCAGTAGCATTTCTGTACACTAATAATGAGCAAGATCAGGAGGAAATCAAGAAACAAATACCATTCACAATAGTAAATAAAAAAATCAAATACTTAGGAATAAATCTAACTAAAGAGGTAAAGAACTTATACACCGAGAACTATACAAGATTGTTCAAGGAAATCAAAGAAGACCTAAATAAATGGAAGACTATTCCTTGTTCATGGATAGGAAGACTGAATATTATTAAGATGTCTATCCTACCAAAACTGATCTACACATTCAATGCAATCCCAATAAAAATCAATGCAGCCTTCTTTAAGGAACTAGAAAAACTAACTATGAAATTTATTTGGAAAGGAAAGAGACCCTGAATAGCCAAAGACATACTGAAAAAGAAAAATGAAATTGGAGGAATCACACTACCTGACTTCAAAACATACTACAAAGCTACGGTGGTGAAAACAGCATGGTATTGGCATAAGGAGAGACACATAGACCAATGGAATCGAATTGAAAGCTCTGAAATAGAACCTCACATATACAGCCACATAATATTCGATAAAGCCACCAAACCCTCTCAACTGGGAGAGAGTGGCCTATTCAACAAATGGTGTCTGGAGAACTGGATAGCCATATGTAGAAGAATGAAAGAGGATTACCATCTTACACCTTATACAAAGATCAACTCAAGATGGATCAAAGACCTAAATATAAGAGCCAAGACTATAAAAACCTTAGAAAGCAGTGTAGGGAAACATCTACAGGACCTTGTAATAGGAAATGGATTTATGAATATCTCACCAAAAGCACGAGCAGCAAAAGAACTAATAGATAAATGGGACTACCTCAAAATTAAAGCCTTCTGCACCTCAAAGGAGTTTGTCAAGAAAGTAAAAAGGGAGCCCACACAGTGGGAGAAAATATTTGGCAATCATATATCTGATAAGAAACTTATAACGTGCATATATAAAGAACTTCTATATCTTGAAAATAAAAAGATATACAACCCATTTAAAAAATGGGAAAAAGACTTAAACAGACACTTCTCTGAAGAAGAAATACAAATGGCAAAAAAGCACATGAAAAAATGTTCCAAATCTCTAGCTATCAGGGAAATGCAAATCAAAACTACAATGAGATACCATCTTACACCCATAAGATTGGCAGCTATGAAAAAAACAGAAGAATACAAGTGCTGGAGAGGATGTGAAGGAAGGGGAACACTCATCCACTGCTGGTGGGAATGCAGAAGGATCCAACCGTTCTGGAGGACAGTATGGCGTTTTTTCAAAAAACTAGCCATAGATTTGCCATATGACCCAGCAATACCACTGCTGGGTATATACCCAGCAGAACTGAAAACAAGGACACAAACAGATATATGTACACCAATGTTCATAGCAGCATTGTTCACTATTGCCAAAAGTTGGAATCAACCCAAATGCCCATCAACAGATGAGTGGATCAATAAAATGTGGTATATACACACAATGGAATACTACTCGACTGTAAGAACAAACACACTACAAACACATGTGATAACATGGATGAATCTTAAGAATCTTATGTTGAGTGAAGCAACCCAGACATTGAAGGACAAATACTACATGACCTCAATGATATGAAATAAACAAGCTGCCTTAGATAGCAAGAGACTGAACGATAGGCTTACAGGAAATCGGAGGGTGGAGGAAGGATATGAGCCGATGTCTGCAGGGGTGGAATTTAAGACGAGATGGTGGTAAGTATGAACACAAAGAAGAGATAAAAGGGGGGCAAGGGGTTGCCTTTGGTTGGGGCTTTGCGGGTTTGAGGGTGGCTGGGGAGGGATGGATGGGTAACGTTGCCCAAAAGTGGGGGGAGGGAGGGGTAGCATACGAACACAGGAGAGGGTTAGGTGTTGGTGGAGAGTAAAATGCCGAGAAAATCATATCAAAATATAATAAAGAGGGTTACCTGTTTAGAATGCTCGGAGGGGAGGGTCTGATGCAGGACGGGCTCCCGGGGAATGTCTAAATGCTCATTCTGCCAGAGTGGGTGTCACCATGGGGTAGAAACCCAAGTAGTGAGAGTGGGGGTGGACCCACATCCTGGGGAGGACTGATGCCACCAAATAGAGGGAACTGTATCCCTCGAGAGAAAGTGTGGCTCCCAGGGCATTGGGGCAGTTGAGCAAGTTAGGCCCTGAACACTATTCCATCTATCTCTGGAAGTGGCTCCTCAGGAAACGGAGGCTGGCTGTCACTGTGGGCACCAAGGTGGAAGGGAAAATGGACGTTAAATGTGTGGAACCAAAGTAAATGGGGGGTAAGAGAGGAGTTTCTTGAGAGTACACAAGGATGGATATAAAACATGTAATATTGCACCATAACATATAGGAGATGACAGACTGATAATGTAAACCATAATGTAAAACATAGGATAACTAAGAATGTAAAGAACTGTGTATCCTAAAGTATGCACCATAATGTAAGCACAGATGTCACCTTGTTAGAAACCTAATGTCTCAGACTCTGTACATCACGTTAAGTAAATATGATGTGAATAGGGTGTAAGTGTATTGCTCTGGAAGGAAAAAGGTTTTGTGGGGGATGTATGGGAGTGCTGTATATTATATATATGCATTGCTGTGGTCTAGGACTCCTGTGAAGAGAAGCTGAATAATTAGGGGGGAAAAAAAAAAAAAGATAGGATGTAGAATTTTTTCAAGTCAACATTCTTTATCTAAGTTCTTTATCTAACTTTATCCAAGTTCTTTATCTAACCTTTAAATCCCTCGCTATATGCCATTCCCTAGTAAGGGACCATGACATTATATTGGGCTTCAAATTTCGGGGAGTTCTGGATCACAGAGTGTTTCAACAATGGCAATGGAGGGATACTGGTATGGGATACCAATGACAGGTGATATATGGCTGACAGGGAGCTGTACAGAACATATGTCCACGGTGCATGGTAATGTTTGGATATACTCATAGAGGCGACAATTAAAAACCACAGCAGGGGGGGTACTGGGTTCCTGGCCAGTGGTGCTCTGTCGTGGTCCCTAGGGGAGCAGCGACAGTCTCCCAGGTACAGCGGCGGGGACCGGGAGGGAGTGAGGGTTCAACGGTGAGCCCCTGATGCTAATGACTATGCTTGTGAGCTGATAAGCCTAAAATAAGAACAAGGCCTAGAGCAACATTGTGCCTGGGAATTTCCTCCTGTCAGCCTTCATGTTACTCAAATGTGGCCAGTCTCGAAGCCAAACTCAGCATGTAAATGCAATGCCTTCCCCCCAGCGTGGGACATGACACCCGGGGATGAGCCTCCCTGGCAACGAGGGACCACTATCAACTACCAACTGATGATGCAACTGGAAAATGACCTTATACGGAAGGTTCAATGTGGATCAGCAGAATATCCCTGTCTACATAAAATAACATGACTTTAAAATGCTGTTTGACCTAAAGTAAGGGGGAAATGGAAAAGAGAAATGAGTTTATATGGCTACGAGTTTCTAAAAAAGAGTCTGGAGGCTGGCAGAAGGATTGCCCTCATGCACAACTGAGCAGAGTCAGAGAGACAGATAAAGCAGATACAACCCCCAGATATCGGTTCCTTCGAGGGCTAAAGAGACCCATGGGAGTTATGGTCATGGCCGATGGGGTTAACTACCAGGTCAGATGGCCCCTTTTTGGAACTGGTGTTTATGTGTGATGAATCTGGACTCAGATGGGATCTTCCTTCATAAGACTTTCATGCTAATGTGCTGGAGGTGCAGTTAACGTTGGGGTTTAAGATATATTTAGGGGATTTGAATCTCTGGACTGACAATGTGATAGCCAGGTCCTGAGCCTCAACAGACTCCAGCACCTACAATATGATTTAATGGACTTACCACACTCAGCTAAGAATGAGTTGAAGAAGGACAACCACCACACCATGGAGCCTAGAGTGATTACAACTGAAAGTGGGAGGATTGCATCCAACATCCATGTGGAATCTGAGCCTCCTCTTGACATAGAGGTGCAATGGACACAACCAATCCAATGTCCACATAGAAGAGGTGGCATTGGATTGGGAAAAGTGGACATGGTGGCTGATGGGTATGGGGAAAGGCAGGAAGAGATGAGAGGTGGAGGCTTTGGGACATGGAGCTGCCCTGGATGGTGCTTCAGAGGCAATCACCGGACATTGTAAATCCTCACAGGGCCCACTGGATGGAATGGAGGAGAGTATGGGCCATGATGTGGACCATTGACTATGAGGTGCAGAGGTGCCCAAAGATGTACTTACCAAATCCAATGGATGTGTCATGATGATGGGAACGAGTGTTGCTGGGGGGGGGGGGGGGAGAGGTGGGGTGGGGGGGTGGGGTTGAATGGGACCTCACATATATATTTTTAATGTAATATTATTACAAAGTCAATAAAAAAAAATTATACCAAAAAAATAAAAAATAAAAAAATAAAACACATTACACAATTACTTAATTTTTAAAATCATAACCCAGGAAAGATCTCTCCACAGTTTTTATGGACTTTCCTTTACTTATTGAAATTTGTTAATAGAGCCACTAATTACCTATATTTTGTTGGAAAGAAATCTGGAAGAAATTAAGGCTCACCAGATTGTGGAGAAGAAAAGAATTTATTTTCAATCTTGCAAGAAGGGGCGCAGAGCCAGATATGGCTGGTGCCCCGAACAAAGAAAAATGACACAATTTATACCCCTAAGCCTAGCATGCAAGCTCTTCCTCTGTTTTTCCATAGATTGGATACTTCAGAAGTTATAGCTTATCTGAGATTTAACTTTCCCATGCAAAAGTTTGTGATTTAACTGCTTCCTCTATCACATTCCAACCATTTTAGTTTTTACCTGCTCCCCTTTGTCAAATAAGGAATAGAATTTAGTGCTGAAATGGCATCGACTTAGTCCTTTTTGGGCATCCTGGTCTCCTCCACTGCTGTCCAACCTGGGAGTGGGAGACTGAGGCAGCAGGCCGCCAGGTTACCTCAACATTTTTCTTATGTGAAAATTAATCTAATTTTTGTTTTTTACATTTTATGGCTGACAGAAGGTTTAAACTGGGAAATTACCAGGTAAACTGATTCTTAATTCCCTAGCCTAGTAGATAGGCTTAATCTGCTACACCTAGTCTTGCCTTTAAAGCTCTTGCAAAGAGGAGGCCCTTTCCCAATTGTTTCTATAATCAGATTTCTATGACTTTTTCATCCTGCTTAGTTTAATTTGGGCTTTAAGAATATTTATAAATATAACTGCATATTTAATTTTTAACAATTTGAATAGACCTCTTTTAAGAATTTTTATTTGTTAATTTGATATTATCCTGATGTATGAAGACATACATTGAGCATTTTTTTAAAATGGGCAGACACAAAGAGTTAGACACAGAAACAAAACTCATTGATATTATTTATAATTTGCATTATTTTATATACTGTTTAGCTTAATTTGGGGTCCTGAAATATATATTACTTATAACTGCATATTTAACCTCAACAATTTGAGCAAATAGGCAGACATGAATAGTTTGACACAACAACATAACTTTAGTTACTTTAAACTTCTAATCTTTACAAAACAAGTGTGACTGCAAAGATTTCAAAGACTCCTGAAACTTTCCTTAATTTGCACTATGACCATGCAGTTTACCACAAGAATTTTCCTTCTTACTTAATGGATTGTAAAAACCAAAAAGTTCTCAATGCTTTAGCACCATTTTGTTTCAGAACTTTATATTTTACTCTGAAATTAGCAGAATTTTGGATAAACAACAAGATTAATCTTATATATTTACTGAGGCTATTTGAAGACTCAGGGAGACAGACGTATCTCTCTTGAATTGCCACTCTTAGGGACACTGACCGTCCAGGCAGGATACTTCTCCCCCTCCACCCCTCCTTTGATTTTGGAGATAATAAAACTCCAGTGGTCATTTAACCTTATTCCATCAGGCAGCAATTTATTTAGTTTACACTTGAATTCATGAGAGAAAGGGTTACTAATACCAGGAGAGGAGACAGTGATGTCCCAGCTCTTCTCTGGCCTATAGGGGCAGAAGCTATTATGAAATAACCATAGGCAAAGGCAAGGGGTGAGGTTAGCCTTGAAGTAACCATAAACTAAGGAAAGGTAAAGTTTAGAGTTTACACTTAAATAATAATTTCAGGCTAAATTCACCCAGCTATAATTTCAGTTATTACCTTTCCACTGTTTTATAATATAAATGCATTTATAAATGATTTTAATGACAAAGTCATCTTCTGTTTCCTTAACAATAAAAACACATTCCATATATCCCACATACTAAGTTACCAGGCAAACTTCTTACAACATATAATTGCCATTAATACTAAAAAGCTTGTTAAAATAATGAACTTTTCTTCACTTTAAATACTTAGCATGTAATACCAGAAACAGTTTCTTTGGAAGCAAGTTGGCAGGGGAGGCTGGCTGCCAAATAAATTTGTTATAAAATTACCTTTTATTATAATTATTATCAATTCAGTTTTTGTTTAATAATGACTTTCTGCAATTTGCCATTTAAATACCTTAATTTAAACAATGGTTTGTAAAACCTTTATAATTATTTATACCTTTAAGACAAATTTTACCTTCACAGAACACATTCTCTTACTTAAAGTTACTACAATACCTTCTAAGAACCTGGGCAGAATGCAAACATATTTTGGCTTTGACACCCTAAGGAGGGAACTTTATTGCATTTATTCTGATTCTGCTTTTCACCCCCTTCACTTCCCCCCCTTCCAGGCAGTCGGGTGCACAACAAACAGGAATGCGGCTTATGAATAGAAGGGTGGACTCACTGGAAAGGGGCAAGCCGCTCCCCCCTTTCCAGCTTTCAGCCAAAATGGGCAGACAGAACCTACTCAAATTTGGCAACTCTCCCGGGGACCCAGCCACCCTGACTGGGACATCCCCAACAAACTTGGGTGCGTGGTGCAGACACAGATGGCCTCCAAGCACTGGCAAAGGGCCAGACCAGAGACAAGACAGCAGAGCATGCACAAACATCTAGACTCCACAAAAATCCAGACTCCTCATCTTTTGCCCCAGAATCATTTCACCCCCTTGCCAGTGGCAAGGGAGAGTTCCAGCTCAGCTGTAATTCTACTTTACATAAGGACACAACTCCAACACTAGCATTGAGCTGACACAGACAGAAGCACAAAGGTCATTAATCTGACCCACAAGTTTATATATTTATTTTCACCATGGCTGCCCCCACAGCCATCACAAACCTCAGAACACTTAACATTTGGTATAAAGCGAATTCATTCACAAATTAGCACCATAACAAAAGATTTCAGCTAGACTTTTCCACTGTTTAACTTTACACCCAGACCAAGTTCCACTAGAAAAGCCAATCCATTTTTCTGTAACCAAGTTTGTTTGTTTGTTTTTTTAATCCAGACCAATTTCCAGGATGTTAGGACTTGAACCTATAAATAGCCCTTCCTATTAAAATCAAGCCTCCACTCCTTTAGTGGATATAAGACTAGTACCAGATTCTAACATGCAGTTAGACAAACCCAAAACACCATGGCTTTTTCCTGGTTTTTCTCCAGGACATTAGGACTCGAACCTATAAACAACCCTTCCTATTAAAATCAAGACTCCACTCCTTTAGTGGATATAAGACCAGTACCAGATTCTAACATGCAGTTAGACAAACCCAAAACACCAGGGCTTTTCCCTGGTTTTTCTCCTTTTCCCAATCCTAGAGAGAACGGCTTCCCCTCAACCTTCTGGGGCTACTAGGGTTCTCTCGGGAGGTGATCAGCCTCCCCTTCATAGCAATTAAAGCTAGGGCTTTCCAGACTCTGCTCACCCGGGGAGTCTTACCTTCTTCCATGTTCGGAGTTCTTTTTCATTCCCAGAATCTTTCTCTTCAGACCTTCCATTGCCCTCGATTTTTGTCGGGAAGATTCTGGTGGAGCCCACATCTTTTCTGGACTAAATTTAATCCAGGGGCACCCAGATTTGGGGTTCACCCGAGTCCTCCCAACTTCCTCGGGGATTTGGAAGGGGCAGCAAAATGCTACTGTCTTTGGCCTTTGTTTGTTGTCCCTTCGTGGTCACCAAAAATGTTGTAGAATTTGAGAGAAGTTCAATTACTTGAGTATAGAGAGGCCAGGACTCAGGAACGATTTTGAGAAGGAAAAATGGTTTATTGATGGCTGGCCGGACTCGGGAACTTTCTGTTTGAATCCCGAGACCCGAACAAGAATTTTTAGGCCCTTTTATACTGAGAGGAAAGGCCAAATGGTCCTTTTGTTTCAGTTCTCAATAGGCTTGAATTAGCATATATTTCCACATCTTAGTAAGCTTTTAGTATGGACCTCAGGCATTCGATACACTTTTAGCATATTTGCTTTGCATTTCCCCTGAATACTTAAAGTTTATAGACCTTGCATTGTTAAACTGTCTCCTGGGACTGGAGCCGTTGCCATTGTCCCTAAGGGCAGGACTGCAGCCTCTTACCGTTCCACACCCACAAGTCAAACAGCTTAGGTTATCTCTGAAGAGACAAAGAGCCTTCCACCCATAGCCCACATCATTAGCAGTATAAAGTCATTTGTATTTACCATTCTTTCCTTTTATTCAAGGTCTTTTTCTAGTTGTATCACCTACTGGTGCTTGGTAGTAATCCTTCAGTCCCATGGAGGCTTATCCCTGGGAGTCATGTTCCATGCTGGGAGGAAGGTAATGCATTTACATGCTGAGCTTGGCTTAGAGATTGGCCACATTTGAGCAACTTGGAGGCTCTCAGGAGGTAACTCTTAGGCACCCTGCAACTCTGGACCTAACTGAAATTTCAAGCATACAGACTCATGAGCATAGTCATAAATATCAAGGGCCCCATCACTGGACCATCCTTCATCACTGGTCTTTGCCCTTGCACTTGGGAGGTCATTGCTGTTTCATTGAGCGATGCAACAGAGCTTCCCAGAATGGGAACTCAGCACTCTGTCACTTGTGTGGAACTCTACCCACTATGTCTACACCCAATGGACATCCAAACATATCTATATATCCTATATACATGCCCTGGCAAACTCAGTCCCACCCATGCATCCCCCATCAATGACATCCCCTATCAGTACTCCTCCTCTGCCAGAGTTGAACCCCTCTGTTATCCAAAATTTCTTAAAAATGAAGCCTAACATATTGCCAAATTTAATTAATAGGAAAATAAAATAGTAACAGTAGGTTTAAAGATTTGAAATAAAATACATAATAATTTAGAAAAAGTAAAATAAAGTAAAAAATAAATTGAAGCATTACAAAAATGAAAAATATGATAAAAATTGTTTTGACATTTTGCCTTTCATTATTCCAATAAGTGTTGTCCTTTATGTACAGTGGCAAGGCAATCTTTTCCATTTTGACAGCAGAGGGCAAGATGGTGTCAGATTAAGGCACTGACATCATCTCTTGTAGAAAAAACAGCTGAGTGGGGGCAAAATTCGACCTGAGTGAGCCGTTTTGGGAACCCACAAAGCAGGAGGCTTTAAGGCATCAATCTGGAGAGTGTGCATCAAAAATAGTGTATGCTGAAGGTACAACTGTGAGTTCCTAGCACTTGAAGCTGGAGCTGTGGGACAGCTATGCCCCTCCCTCTGGGCAGGAAGTCATGGCTTTTCCTGACCCTTGTCAGTCACTCAGCTGGAGGAGACAAACTCCAAGATTGGGAAGGTTCTGGTGAAGGGTGGAAAGGGTTCCTCCAAGTGTGGGTTAAATTGTCTGGACCCACTCTTTTTGAACTTTGAGGAGCATGCCAGCTGGCTTGAGAAGAAACCAGAAAAAGGGGAGAGGTGAATCCCATGAGGCATCCTGATTTACCTAACCTCCTTGGTCTGGGAGAAGGTGGAGTCACGCAATTCAGTAGTCCTGTGAAACTCACCTATGGAAGGGGGATAGTAGGAAGTGTTTAGTAAGCTTCCAAGAATGTATTTAGGGTTCCCAACAAGGTGTGGGTTGTCTCTCTAAAAGAGACTGAGAGTCATTTTTTCTATGGTGAGGTAAGTCACCTGATCCCATTTGAATTTCAAAAGGGAACTCTCACACAGACTATTGCTTCCTGCTCTCCTGGGAGAGAAAACAGTTAGGAAAAAAAGGGGGTAGGAGGACAGATCCCTGATCAGCAGTTTATCCAATTGCCAAAAGTCAATCCTGCCCCTAGGAAAGGGACTCTCTCTGAAGAGCTAATCAAACCAGCAAGAAAGTTTAGCTCAGTGAAGGAGTTTCAGTCTTGAATATACAAGATCACTAGTTCAATTCCAGGCTTCTTTTAGAGTAGTGACCAACTGGGATATTAAAGCATCTACCTGATACTTTCGGACAGGGAAAACAAAGACATTATCCTTGTATTAGCTTCCCTTGGGTCTCTTATTTTTCCTATTAAAAAAAAACCATTACTTTTGTTATATAATTTAAATTAGTTTACTCACTAAAACCCACTTCAAAATCTCCAGCAAGAAAGCTGCAAGGTAATTGATTGATAAACACAGGCAATCTAACAAGCTCCACAGGGACTTAAGAAGGGAGTCTGTTTTTTTCTCAGTTGGTTTAACTCCTTGCTTGTGAACTTGTCTCTTTTTTGTTTTCTTGTCTTTCCTTCCTTTTTATACACCCCCCCAACTTTTTTGAAATTAGGTACTGCAGGCTTGTTTCTTGTTTGATGTTTTTCCTCTTCCTCTATTTCCTATTTTCCATGTGTACTGATTTTATCTTCCATTGCTTATTACTTTGTGAAATATCTGCTCAAGAATTCTGCCCATTTTCATTGTATTTTTGTCTTTTTTATAGAGTAAAATATGAATTTATATCATTTAGATTCAAGACTTTCAGCAGTTTATTGTGTGTAAACTCCTTGTTTATGGTATTCTTGCTTATTCATTTTCTTAACAGTATATGTTTACTGAAGTCTAAATTATAAGTAAGATGGTGTCTTATTGCTTTTTCCATTCTGACCTGGAAATTATTGTCTATTGTCAATTCACAAAGATATTTTATTATTTTCTCCCTAGAAACCTTTACATTTTTTAAGTTGTCTTTTAGGACCATTGTCTTTGATCAATGTTTTATATGGTATGAAATAGAGGTCAATTTTCTTTTTCTTCCATATGAATAAGATATAACTGCAGTAACAATTGTTGAACATGCTTTTCATTTTCCATTGAATTCTTCTTACACCTTTGTCAAATTTCAATTGACCACATATATGTGCGTTTATTTGTAAGTTCTCTCTTCTAGTTCATTGATCTATTTGTTTTTCCTTATTTGGATAACACACAGGTTAGATTTTTATAGTTTATTTTAGTCTTCATACTAGATAATGTTAGTACTCAAAATGTATTATTTATTTGAAAATTGCTTTTGCTATAGGTCCATTGACTTTCCATATAGATTATAGAATTATTTTCTCAATTAAGTAAAAAATGTTAGTATTATATTTGAGATAGTTTAAAACTATAGATCAATTTAAAGAGAACAGATATCTTAAATTTGAGATGCATAATATAGGAATGCTTCATAGTCTTATTTCTTTGTTATTTACCTTATTTATCTTAAGATTGTTGCATAATTTGCTGTATGGAATCAATGGATTTTTAAGATTATTTTATTGGGAACTTAAATATTTTCTAACAGTCTTATGTTTTAACACCCAATGAAAAAAAATCACACATTTCATTTTCTAATTAAGGGTTTCCAGTGTGTACAATTACAATAATATGCTTATGGAACTTATAATCTTACTAAATTCTCTTCTCAATTCATGTTACTAACTTTATGGTTGTACTTTTTAATTTTTAAAAATTGTGCCTACAACAAATAAAGCTTTGGCAACTAAAATATGTATGGGAGACTCAACCTTGCACAAAGGATGAGTACAACTGCTATTCTCTGCTCCAGTCTTCTATTCTTTGGAGTATTATCACCTAAACAAAACAGAATATTAGACTACGAAACATAGGATTTTATCAGCACCTCATCCTACTTTTCGTTTTCAGCTTGATTTTTTCAATTAAAACTTTTTTCAAAACTTTTTCAGAGTATTATTTCAGGTATTGCCTATGATTGAATTCCTCCAAGAATGTTGTTCTAATACTCTTTCTTCAGTGACTTGTAGACTATGATGGTGAGTGTATGTAGTGACCTAAACAATAGTTGCTGATGTTCAGGCTTGAGTTCTGAACAATTAAAAATATTATATATTGATACTGTAGATGGAGGGCAATATTTCACCAGTATTTTGAATATAGTTTAAATGTAAGGATGCAGTTTAATAGCATAGCGAAATGTGCTTCCTAACTGAACCCTAAATGAGGCCAATTGAGAATAGCGGGAGGGTAATACTGAAATTGGGAGAACTTCCCACAGGATAATGGAGGCTTTGCCATTAACAGCAGCAGCACAGCACTCCACCCAAAAGAAACTTAGAGATGAGTCAAATGTTGCAAGATACTCTTCCTAAATCTAACATTTTGAAGAAGGCCCTGTAAAGGACCAGAAGTGTTAATTTATTGTGGCTCCCTCACTCAAAGCCAGCACCAACAGAGATGAATCAGCCTTGCTCCAAATAGGTCAATGATCATTAGTAATAAAATTCCATTTGTCATCTCAAATCACTCTTACTAAGACAAGGTTGGGTCCTAGGGAAATGTCTCTTGGGAATTCTGAAAACTAAAGTCCATGAACAAAATTACTTCAATATTTATTCATCAAATTTTAAATTCAAAAGGAAAAATTGACACAAATTAGAAATATGAAATGTGTAAAGGAAACCAATGTATTTCACAGAAAACATATACAAAGAGCACAACAGAAAAATATTCCATGCTTTTTAAAGTGCACATTATAAGGAAAATCGCTTTTCATGTATAGGATGTCAAAGGTTAAAAGGTTTGAAAATAACAAGGGTTGTTAAGAGTTCAAACAAACAATTTCTTTTAGTCATTGTTGAAATTGGTATAATCTCTTTGGAAGTTAAATTTGAAATGTCAAAAAATCATTAACAAGAACTCTTTACAAAGAATAATTTACTTTTCCAAGTAATTTTACATTCAGGAATGTATCCATAATTGTCTAGGTCCAATTGTTTGAGAATATGGTAATTTTTGCTGCTTGTCCTGGCATTGACCCTGTAGTATTTTGTTCTCTATTCCATTTGTATTCTTCCGTTTGGAACTTGTCCAGAACATTTTAGGATTGCAGTGATTGAACAATTGAAATAATGACTAGAATTTCAAATACTATTGATAATTGAAGACAGTAGAGTATTTTCAGGTTTCATTTTCTTTCCCCTCACAGATCGTATATCCCTACATATTTTGGGGGACTGCTAGAATTAGAAATTGTTAGAAATATTTCAAAAGTTCACCAAATAAAATGAGAAGTATTGCAGACCAGTTAAGTCATCCTGCTGCCTATTTATGGTCTACCAGCTCCAAATTATTTTTACAGGTAGAAATTTGCAATTTATTTGCTACTCTAACATTGAGTCTCACAAGAAAAAAATCCAGAAAAATCTCAAATTTCTCTCATTTTTGGTAGTAGATCTGTATTACATATGTAATGTACTAAATTATGATGATTATGATTAATATAGTTTGATTACTTCAATAAAAACCTCATGGAAATATGTCTTCTATTTGCTATATGAATAACAATAATAATTTCTCAAAATTTCCTTCACAGCTAGCAAAGCCAAAATCGTTCATGTTTAACATTACAGAGAATTGAATTCTGACCCATAACCTAGTATAAGAAATTTCCTCTCACGTTATTTAATTTCTTTCCTAAAGAAGTATATTATGTTCATAAAACAATACCCTTTGTTAATCCAATTCTGTAACTATCATCTACCACAAATATTACTATTTAAAAAGATCTCAAAAAGATGCCTAATTATAATCTCAAGATTTGTAAAATGTTCACTGTGAAATAGGTAAATGATAAGGTCTGGTACAAAGAAACAGAAAGATTATCCACCAGTCACATGGCATGAAGTCCAATATTTCCTAAATTATGTGGTAGATATGATGAAAAAAGTATGGACACCTGCAGTTAGGGGAATATTTCCATAATCTTTAAAAAAGATCATCTCTGAGCTGAAGTTTTCATCAACAATGTAATAAACTTAATTTCTCAGGTCATTAATCTTAGATTAACCTCTCCCTATTAATGATGATATAATAGCCTGGACTCACTCTATAGCATATTTTTTATATCTACTGAGAGAGTGTTCTGACACATGCCCAGGTAAAGACATACACATGCAAGTATCTTTCACATAGAAAAACTTATAGGAATGACAAATGAAGGAATAAAGTCTAATCAATTTTGTACAGTTTTCATGGGTATTGTTGATATTTGTATTTTCTTCTCTCCAGAAATTGTACCTTGCATTCAAACCACATTGGAGGGAAAAGTGCTGTTTCTTAACTCATATTCTCTAGTTAAATCTCCTCAATGTTCTACGTCTTCATGTGGGTCATTACTGCCTTGACTATTAATAAAATTATTCCTCAAATGTCAGACTATCTCACTGAAAAACAAACAGACAGAACAAAAAACTTTTCCTGACTTCTTTTATGCAGTCCAGTGGTAATTTTCTTTGCTAATATCCTATCTCATGCATATCCCTCCATTGTCTCTTTCTCCCTTTTTATCTTTCATGAATTTTTATAAGTCCATGTAATATTACCACTCTGTTGAACTCTCCACAGTATTACTGTTCTCTAGAATAATACACATTTTAATGTAGGTTCTTGAATGCAATATTTGAATTAATGTAATAGTTAAGGGTATAAGTAGTGGAAGACTATGGATTGGAAAATTGAACCCCTGAGTTCTCAAGATTTTTGTGCCTAGAAGTTCCAAAATTACTCTGAAAATATATTGAAATATTTAGACTTTATAGTTTCATCAGTCATGCAAAGTGGTTTTGCATAAGAACATATTAATATTCTCACCTTCACACTTTAAAAAATAACTAGAGAAAGCTTCTAGACAAAGAAATTCAAGTAGGGTCTCAAAAATACGGAAAAAGATATATATTCTTTATTTTTCTCTCTCCACATTTCTCACTTTCAGTACTCAGGAAAAAAACTAATTAAGGAATAGCTCACATAGAATATGCTAATATGAAAAAAGCTACTACAATGGAAAATTTCAAGAAAAAAATAAAATGGAAAATCAAAGAACTCAAGCAATGCAGTAAGATGGAAATTATTCACAAAGAATGCATAAATATATTAACTGATCTGAATTTTATGAACTGAACATTTTGACCACATATATGCAGATCTGCTTGGTCTTTAAACCATAGACAAGTGGATTGAGAAATGGAGGAACCAGCACGTAAATGCTAAAAAAGATGATATGGATATAAGGTGGAACATGAGAACGAAACCTATGTGTGAAGGAGAAGAAGGCTAGGAGGTAGAATTGCAGGAAGACACAGATGTGAGGTATGCAGGTGTTGAATGCCTTGAACCTACCTTCTTTTTGGGGCAAACGAAACACAGTGATAAATATCTGGATATAAGACAAGATGATGAATATGAGGTCAAACCCTGCTACAGTGAAGGCAACAATCAAGCCATACATCTTGTTGATCCAGACATTTTCTGCAGCTAGTTTGACAGTGGCCATATGCTCACAGTAGAAGTGGGAGATGACTGTTGTATGATAAAATTGAAGCCGACACTTTATCAGTACAAGGCATGGAGCTACAAGAACTGCAGCCCTCAGTGTGACCACAGCTCCTATTTTGTGACCAGATTGTGGGTGAAGATGGTGGCATGTCGCAGTGGATAACAGATGGCAATGCATCAGTCCAGGGCCATAGCAAGTGGGATGCCCGGTTCTATGCACTGAAATGTGTGAATAAGCCACATTTGAAGTAAACAGGAAGCAAAATAGATCTCTGGCATATGGATCCAGAAGATTCCAAGCATCTTGGGCATTATGCTGCTACTAAGGGAAATATCTGTGGCTCCAAGCATGCCTAGGAAAATGTACATGGGTTCGTGGAGGCTGCGCTCAGATTTGATAATGAACAGAAGCAAGGCATTTCCAACCAATGCAATGAGGTACATGGCACAGAATGGAATCCCAATCCAGCACTGCACAGACTCTAGACCTGGGATACCTAATAGTGTCAACACAGAAGGCATGAAGACTGTAGTGTTGGATATGAGCATAGTTATCTTGGTCCTCCCACTGTAGACAAAGAAGTTTTCACATCAGCAATGATGTTTGTTTTACTTCCTATATTTATCCAAAGATAGTATAATGAATGTCTGATTTTTGTAAAATTTTAAGATCATGTCATCCATCTTACTCATATTATTGATGAAAAACACAGATCACTGCAGATGCATCTTTGCTTGTATGGGAGGTATTCACATTCAGTTTGTCACAATAAGATTTTATGTGCATGGCAGGCTGTTTGCATTTAGAATCATCAAAATCACATGGGTAAGGCAACAACCTGTTGATCTGAATGTCGATTCCCTTCCAGAACTGTGAACAACAACAAAAATTTAGAGTTTTTTATTTTTCTTGGAAGTTGCTTTTTTAACATAGTCTGATGAGACTTTCTATTTCCCACCCACGTTCTGTCTACACCTCCTGTAATCTAGTATTTCCAATTGTCATTAACTCAACAACTCTCAGTTTGGAAGAGCAAATTACCAAACTCTGACCAGTTGATACCAATAGTAATAAGATATTAATATTACTTTATCTATATCTATGTATATCATCTAAATTTCTGTTTGGATGTTCTTTGAATAGAAAGTGAAAACTCTTCAGAAAAAAATAATTCAATTTATGTATTCTGCTAAGTCCAAGTTCCCTGCCATTTTTCAAATTTCTGATTAACACTGCATTTTATTTTGCATATATTACTAACAGCTGACTTCCTTAAAACTAGCTTTGTGCTTGAAATAGCAATCATAAGCAATTTTACTTCATATTTTAGAATGCAGAGAAGAAAACTACCTCTAGTTGAGAAGACAATGTGCATCGATAATGCTTGGGACCAGGGGACTCATTTCTGGAGAATTTCATGATATGGAAAAGATTGGAAAATGGATAACTATGCCAGAATAGATACCTGTTTCTTGGGTTCAACTTCAGTGCTATGATTGGGCATGGATTTGCCCAAATTAGATTCAGCAGTTTAGTGAAATAGAGGTACTCTAGATAGTTGAATCCTTTTCTAAGTGTGGGTATAAGCAATTTTGAGAAAATAAATTCATAAAAGGTAAAGTTATTTAAAAGAAGCCAAAAATACTACTAGACATAGGACAAAATCTGGATATTTTAATTCAGAATGGATATAGGGGAAAGAAGAAAATTAAATCAATTCTCAATTTTACTGATGACTGAATTTTTTAAAAACTTGGGTCTTAGATCGTCTCTGAAAGTTTTCTTTTAAAAAATTATCAAGTTTTTATATTACATATATCAGTCAAGAAATTTTCAAACCATATATTAGAGAAATAATTCAGGCACTGTAAAGAATACATTTCATTATTTCTTACACTCTCCAGTAATGTGCTTTCAAATCATGTCAGTAAGTTCCTAAATCAGTTAACCACATTTTCCACTGCAATATACCAGTAATGAAGGAAAGAGCTTTGGTTTATGCTGCTAATTTGAAGTGAAATGATGAAGTCAACAATGACTCTACTATGTGTGGAAAGCTCACTTTTAGGATAGTCAGTGAACTAAGCATTCTGATTTCCACAGACTTACCCCCAATATCAATACTATGACTCCCAATCTACAAATTATTGAATCTTTCTAACAGGAGCAAAGCGTTTCTTCTCCAACATTATTAAGAATTGGAATTGCATTGTTCGAGTGTTATCACAGTGTCTGACGCTTTTCTGAGTAAGGTGCTGTGATGTGAGACTCACTTGAATGTACAGGTAGTTGGGTGGCAGGAGGGTAAGTCCATAAACAATTGGCTTAGTGGGATTAAGTGAATGTTACAGGGGAAGGTGGCAATGAGAAATTATGGTGGTGAACCTGGGCATAATGGGGCTTACTTCTTAATATTTGGGCAGAGCTTTTTTTTTTTTTTCTTACCATATTCATGAAGTATTATACCATTCTTTATGTACGTTCCACTCAATAGCTCTCTTCTCCACCTGGGGTTCCAGGCTCGTTCACATGGTTTTTGTGTTCTGCAATGCATTCTCTTTCTATATGCTCTCTTGGTAACGGTATCCAGCAAAGGCCTTGAACTCAAAGGTATTTGGCGGTGGGACCATCTGCTAAAAGTCCCCTGGGCTCGCCCCTCACACTCTGCAAACCAAATATTCCTCTTCCTCCAAATATCCCTCAATCATGTTGAGTGCTCATCCTCCATCAAAACTATTAGCAAGATTTTTGGCATTCTGGGACCTAATGGAAATTTATTCATCTCAGTTTGAAGAACAAAGCTGCTAGCATCTGTTTTAATAATCCTCAATGATTCTGTGGAGAAAGAGGAGGAATTATAAACTCAAGATGAGGGATTTTTCTAGCCACTGACCAGGACCATCTGGGACTCAGCAGATTTCAAATCAGCCTCTTGGGTTTATCCATAAAATCAAAATCCCAGAAATAACTCCTATATGTGCAGAAATCTTTTCAACTGTCTCCAAATATCTTTCCCCACAGGTTAAGTGGAGAGAATTCTTGCATATAACTTTTCTCTTAATAAGCCATATTCCTTTGATGTTTGTGTTGTTTGCAAAAACTTAAAGTCCACTTCAACACAGACCTGTTTCTATGCAAATTCCATTTTAACAAGGTGTCCTTGTTACCTCTTTTTCCACCCTGGTATTTCTGGGGAAAAAAAATCTGTGTACCAATTTACCTATTGGTCTCCCAGAGTTTCACTCTTTACATTTTTATTTTCTTGAAATTCTTTTAGTGAAGTTAGTAATATTCTTTGTGTGATCATTCAAATGGACATTTGAGCCCAAGCAGGTTGAACCCTGTCCTTGTTGGTACAGTTTTGGATAATATTTCCTGCATTATTTCTTCCTCTGCTCTTTCCTCCCTCCTCCCTTCCTTCCTTCCAAACTACTTGGTTTATGTTTCCTATGTGTGAGGAATCATGCTGTGTGTCCTTGAGGGGAAAAAAATAATAATAGACATGATACCTGCATTAAAGTTTTTCCTAATATGGAGAGCTGAGTTGGTTACCTTTAATCACAAAAGTAATTAATTCTAGGAAAGAATTATGCACATGCTAACTTTCCCTTTGATATTTCCCCCTTTGGTTTCTAGTTTCCATTTTAGTTCATATTCACCTAAAGAGTATTTAATGCAATGTTGAAGCATAGGAAAATTTAGGAAGATATTACTTCCTGTGGTGGTGGTGGAGGAATTCAAAATAGGGATTTGAGGTAGAATTAGAATAAGAAATAGGACTTAAAAGTCATGATATCTCTCTGGAATTTTCTCTGTGAAAGGAAGAGAAGCAATTGACTTAGAACGTAGATTAGTTTCAGTTGTACTTCAGGTTTTTTTTGAATCACCAAATATAATTTAGACTCTTTACGATTTTAGTCACTACTACTTCTGTTCTATAGATTTTCTTCAAATTTTGCTGCTTCCCAAAGTTAGAGATCAGGTCATATTTGTACTCAAGCTATGTAAACTTGTCAGTAATTCTGTCTCCTCACAGGAATTTAGTCAAATACCTTTGTTATGACAAATCCTATTACAATATTCCCAGCTAATATTTTAACTCTTTGTGCAAGACATATAGGGTATATGTTTTTATATCTTAATTTCATTTCAGACTTCATATTCTTTGAAAGGGTCTCCATGACTATTTTATTTAGCTGTAGGATGAGGTAACCATGATTTTTTTTTTCTATCTTATTAGTAATTTTTAGGAATACATTCATGCATAGGTCAATACTTACTGGTCTAGATAAAATTTTTTGTTAGACTACTCAAAATACATAAAAGAGTCTTACTCTTAGTTTCTTTCCTCATATCCATAGATATGTATTGATTAAGAAGCATGTATCACTTTGGTACTTTAGGTCTTCAATAGTATACTGTTGATTAGACTTATTTTTCCATCACTCACTTATTAAAACAAAAAAAGGAAAAATTTTAAATTTAAAAATAAAAGCTAAAAGATGAAAAGGTTAAACTTTGATGAAAACAATGGGATTTTTCTGTATAAAGGTTATAACATCAGAAACATATTAATTTGGACCCAAATGTTTGGGTAGACAGAAAATACGATTCATAATCACACTGATATTTTATCAATATGCTTACAAAAATACCATAATGAATTCTACCCTGCATTTTCTTTGGCTCAAGGATATATCACATACATGAAATGTCTTCTTATATTCTTTATTTTAGATCTCTTTAGATTTAGAGCAATAAGTCACTCAATGCAACTCTTTGGGCGAGTTCTGGAAATTTTTTTTTTTTAATATTTATTTATTTAATTAACTTCCCCCCCCCCCCCGTCTGTTCTCTGTGTCTGTTTGCTGCATCTTGTTTCTTTGTCTGCTTCTGTTGTCATCAGCGGCACCCGAAGTGTGGGCGGCACCATTCCTAAGCAGGCTGCACTTTCTTTCATGCTGGGTGGCTCTCCTTACAGGGTGCACTCCTAGTGCGAAGGACTCCCCTACGTGGGGAACACCCTGAGTGGAGAGGCATTCCTTGTGCGCATCAGCACTGCACATGGTCCAGCTCCACACGGGTTAAGGAGGCCCTAGGGGTTTGAACCGCAAACCTCCCATGTGGAAGACAGACGCCTAATCACTGGGCCAAGTCCATTTCCCATTCTGGAATTTAATAATGATGATGGTTGCACAATTTTGTGAATATACTGGAAAACCTTTTTGCAGGGTGAATTACATGATATTTGATTTATATCCAATTTTTTTAAAAATGGAGGGGGGAATTGTGGGAAGATGGCATCAGATTAGGCAGACAGTGCTCAATTCTCTCACAAAAACAACAGAGAAAGAGACAAAAGTTCTCTGAGGGACCTGCTTTAGAGATTTGCAGACCAGGACTGTGTTTTGCAACTCCCAAGAGGGTGAGAAACAGAGAAATGAAGACCCCAAAACAATAAACATGAGTTACCAAACCCCCCTAGTGACTGGAAAGGGCTCCTATCCCCACCCAAAAGCTATTAAGGTGGGTAAAACCCCTGGCTCACTCAGCTGACTGAGAAGGGATAAAACACCTTCCTTCTTGTCAGCTGTTAAAAGGGAAAAGAGAGGGGGAGTTGGAGGCTTTTCTTCAATGAATTTATCCAGCAGAGCCTTCTTTGAATCTCAGCTCTGACTAGACCATAAAAAAGGAAAATGGAGATTTCATCTCTGTGAAAAGGTGTGCTGATACATGTCAGTGGCAGGTTGGTCTTGAAATTCCATGGACAAAACTGAAGTTGGTTCTCTCTGTACTCTAACCCTGGGGAGAAAATCTACACCCCATTAATGAGATCCTGACAAAATTTTGATAACTTTAACTGGGAAAATTTAAAGACATTGAATAAGCTAAAACAATATCAAATAAGAGATGTGAAGAAAAAAAAAGACACACACAAAAGGCAAGAGAGAGAACTTGTTCATCAGAGTAAATTCATCAACATATTCAGATGCCTAGACATCAAACCATACTAGGAAACAGGAGTAGATGGCCTAGTCAAAGGAACTAACCAAATATTCTGAAATCACGCATGATTTAAGGCAATTAATCAATTTCAATCACACTACCTTCTAAATCAATTTAAAGAATTGAAAGAAAATATTACTAAAGAGATAAAGGATATTAAGAAGACATTGGGTAAGCATAAAGAACTATTTGAAAGCCTTCAAAGAAAAGTAACAGAGCCGATAGAAATGAAAGACATGATGGATGAGACTAAAAATACTTTAGAGGGAGCACATGTGGCTCAAGAAGTTTAGTGAGTGCATGCTTCCCACATAGGAGGTTCCAACCTCCTAAAAATACCAACAACAATAAAACAAACAAAAAGCAAACAAATGAAAAAGCCAGCTCAGGGAAGGCAATGTGGCTCAAGGCTGAACACTAGCTTCCCATATAAGAGGTCCGAGGTTTGGGCACTGGCCATGGTACCACAAAAAAAAAAAAAAAAAAATCAAAACATTAGAGGCCCACAAGAGCAGATTACAATAGCTTAAAGACAGAATTAGTGATTTTGAAGACAGAAAGATAGGAGAACAAAAAGAGAAGAAACTGGAAAAAATAGAACAGTCTCAGGGAATTGAATAACAATGTGAAATGCACAAATATTTGCATTATAACTGTCCTATATGAGAAGAGAATGGAAAGGGGCAGAAAGAATATTTGACCAAAATATTAAGAAATTATTAAGAAATATTAAGAAAGAATAATATGACCAAAAACTTTCCAACTTTTATGAAAGACATAGATATCAATATCCAAGAAGGACAATGCATCCAAAATGGGATAAATCTGAACAGAACTACTCTGAGACACAAAGTATTCAGAATGACAAATACCAGAGTTAAAGAGAGTATACTGAAAGCAGCAAGAGAAAAACAAAGCAACACATACAAGGGAACCTCAATAACATGAAGTGCTGACCTCTCATCAGAAACCATGGAGGCAAGAAAAAAGTGGTGTTATGTACTTAGGGTACTGAAAGGGGAAAACTGCCAGCCAAGAATTCTCTGTCTGGCAAAGCTGGCCCTCAAAAATGAGGGTGAGTTCAAAGTCTTCACAGAAAAACAAAAACTGCTAGAATATGTAGCCCAAAGACCAGAAATATGAGAAATAGTAAAGGGATTGCTGCAGCTGGAAAGAAGAAAACAAAGGTGAAAGATTTGGATAAGAGTGTAGAAATGAGAATTATTAGGAAGGGTAAATTAAAGAGTAAAGAGATGGACAATAATATGATGTAACAACAGAAAGCCAAAGGACAAAATGGATGAAGTAAGTAATGCCTTTACAATAATAACACTGAATATTAATGATTTGAACCCCTAATTGAAAGACATAGACTGAATGAATGGATAAAAAAACTATGAGCCATCTATATTGTCTACAAGAAACTCATCTCAGACTTAAGGACACAACCAAGTGAAAAGTGAAAGGTTAGAAAAAGGTACGCCAGATAAATATTAAACAAAAAAAGAGCTGGTGTAGCAATACTAATATTGGAAAAAAATAGATTCTAAATGCAAAATTTTGAAAAGGGCTGAAGAAGGACATTATATCCTAATAAAAGAAGCAATTCACCAACAAGAAATAACAATATTAAACATTTATGTCCCTGACCTGAGTGGCTCACGATAAATGAGGCACACAATGGCAAAGCTGAAAGATGTCTCTATAATAATAGTTGAAGACTTCAATACACCACTCTCAGTACTGGATAAAACATCTGAACAGAGGATAAATAAAGAAACAGTGAGTATGATAAATGAATGAGATGTAACTGACACCTATAGAGCATTGCATCCCAAAACAGCAGGATATTTATTCTTTTCAGATGCTAATGATCCTTCTCCAAGATAAATCATATGTTGGGTCATAAGACAAGTCTCAGTAAATTTAAAAATATTGAAATTGTACAAAACACTTTCTTTGATCATAGCATAATGGAATGAAGCTGAAAAATAATGGGCAGAAAAGGGCAAATTCATAAATAAATGGAGATTAAACAACACACTCTTAAATATTCAGTGGATCAAAGAAGAAATTACAAGAGAATTCTGCAAATATCCTGAGATGAACAAAATGAGCCCACAACATATCCAAACCTATGGGATACCACAAAGGCAGTGCTGAGGGCAAAATTTATAGTCCTCAATGCTTACATTAAAAAAAAGAAGAAAGAGCTAAAACTGAAGTTCTAATGGTACACCTGGAAGAACTGGAAAAGGAAGAGAAAACTAATTCCAAACCAAGCTGAAGAAAATAAATAATAAACATCAGAGCAGAAATAAATGAAATTGAGAACAAAAGAAAAATAAAAGAAAGAATCAATAAAACCAAAAGATGGTACTTTGAGAAGATCAATAAAATTGGTGAACACTTAGGAAGATTGACAGAGGGAACAAGAAAAAAGATACAAATAAAATCAGAAATAAGAGGAAGGATATTACCACTGACCCTGCATAATTAAGAGAGGTCATAAGAAGTTACTATGAACAACTGTATGCCAAAAACTTCAAAATGTAGATGATATGGACAAATTCCTAGAAATACATGAACACATACACGACTCTAGAAGAAATAGAAGAACTCAAACAAACAAGTGAAGAGATTGAAATAGTTATCAAATTCTCCCAAAGATGAAAAGCTCAGGACCAGATGGCTTCAGAGTTTTATTTTACAAATCTTCAAAGATGATTTAATATCACTCTTGCTCAAGCTCTTCCAAAAAATCTAACAGGAAGGAATGCTACCAAACTCATTCTATATAAATTCTATATAAATTCAGCATCACCTTAATACCAAAACAAGATAAAGATACTACAAAAAAAAAAAAGAAAAGAAAATTACAGACCACTCTCTCTAGTGAATATAGATGCAAAAATCTTCAACAAAATACTTGCAAACAGATGAAATATATATTAAAAGAACTATGCACCATGATCAAATGGGCTTTATCCCAGGTATGCACGGGTGGTTTCAATACAAGAAAATCAGTGTCATAAACCACATTAATAAATTGAAGAAGGAAAAATCACATAATCCTCTCAATTGATACAGAAAAGGTATTTGACAAAATACAGCACCCTTTCTTGATAAAAACACTCCAAAAGATAGGAATAGAAGGAAGCTTTCTCAATATGGCAAAGCACATATATGAAAAACGTACAGTGAACATAATACTCAATGGTGAAAGACTGAACACGTTCCTGCTGAGATCAAGAATAAGACAAGGATGTCCACTGCCATCACTGCTATTCAGTATTGTGCTAGAAGTTCTAGCTAGAGCAATTAGACTAGCAAAGAAATAAAACTCACACAAATATGAAAGGGAGATTTTAAAATTTTCAGGATTCACTGATGATATGATGACATATCTTGAATCTCCTGAAAAATCCACAACAAAACTACTAGAACTAATAGACTAGTTCATTAAAGTGGTGGGATACAAGGTTAATACCCAAAAATCAATAGCATTTCTGTACACTACTGATGTGCAATCTGAGGAAGAAGTCAGGAAAAAAATTCCATCATAATAGCAGCTAAAACAATTAAATATTTAGGAATAAACTTATCCAAGAACATAAAGGACCTGTAGTCAGAAAATTACAAAGCATTGCTAAAAGAAACTGAAGAAGATTTAAATAAATGGAATATATTCCCTGTTCATGGATTGGAAGATCACACATCATTAAGATATCAATTCTACCCAAACTGATTCACAGATTCAATGCAATCCCAATAAAAATCCCAACAGCATTTTTTTGCAAAAATCAAAAATCCAATATTCAAATGTACACTGATTTTCCTAGCAGCATTATTCATGGTATATAAAAGTTGGAAATAACTCAGGTGTTCATCAACTGAAGAATTCATAAACAAACTGTGGTGCATAGATAGAATGGAATATTATGTAGCAGTAAGTAGAAATGAAGCCGTGGAGCATATGATAATATGAATGAACCTGGAGGACATTATGTTGAATGAGGCAAGCCAGACACAAAAGGACAAACACTGTATGATTGTGTTATTATGAACTAAATCTATTACATTATCTCATGGAATTAATTCATATATAGGTCACCAGAGAATAGAATAAGCATAAGTATTGGAAAGGTGATGCAACATTGGTTAGAAGTTTGCTTGTAAATCTTTGGAAATGAATGAAAATGGTGAAAGCAAATCATTCTGTTTGTGACTAGCAAAGCTATTATATCAAAATAACATTGGTTGAAAGGCCAGACAAATGACGTGTATATTACTAGAAGGAAAGCTAAAAAATGTAACATGGGACTGCATAACATAGTGAAATGTCATGTAAAATATGAATATGGGTGATATTACATATATAACAATGTTTTTACAAAATAATTACAAATAAACTAGAGAGAAGGAATCAGATTAGCAGGTATGTATGGCAGGGGAAGCATAGAGATATTGAGAGATGATGAGTTTTGTTTGTTTGTTTTTTGTATTATTAATGGAATAATGAAAATGCTCTAAAACTGACCAAAGTGATAAATGCAGAATTATGATATTTTACAGAATATCATTGATTGTGCACTTTGGATGGATTAATGCTTTATTAATATATGTCCAAAAATTGATTTGCTTAAAAATTGAACTCAGTGTTGTATACATTAATTAATCGTTTTTTAAAATTTTTGGTTTTTGTGAATAAATATAGTAATGCATTTAGATGACCAAGAAAGAAGCATAGCTCAAATAAACCGTGAAAAAATTTATTCTGGGATGGTTAAAATACGTGATTAGGAAAGTATTGGGTGAATGACCCCTTCTGCCAAATGTCCTTCTGCTTGGTAGAAATATGTAAACAATTCTATTACACAGTGAACATTTTTATGGAAACTTTGGTTCGGTTTTTATGATGTTTTTCTTCTTTCCTTCTTCCATCATCAATTATTTATTTATCTTTAAGGATATAATACACTTTGCAGGACATGAGCATGAGGATGAATTAGACATATGATCCAGGAAGCAGTTGCATGAAGGACGGATCAACAATGTATTAACTGCTGAGAGCTTGGAGGAGGAATAGAGAATCTAGCCTGTGAAAAGACCACAATTCCTTAATTGAGGGACACATCTAACTCATTTCTCAAGGCTGAATAAGCAGTTAGACAGGCAAAAAGTAAAATTCTTAGATGGCCTAGTGGTGGGAACACACAGACACATGACCAACTTACTGACTGAAAAAAAGATTTTTAGCACTCACTGAAGAGCAAACAATATTAATACGATATGAAAAACAGATTTTACTTTTATTTTTTTTTTATTTTTATTTTTTTTAAAGATTTATTTATTTATTTAATTCCCCCCCCCCTCCCCTGGTTGTCTGTTCTTGGTGTCTCTTTGCTGCGTCTTGTTTCTTTGTCCGCTTCTGTTGTCGTCAGCGGCACGGGAAGTGTGGGCGGCGCCATTCCTGGGCAGGCTGCTCTTTCTTTTCACGCTGGGCGGCTTTTCCTCACGGGCGCACTCCTTGCGCGTGGGACTCCCTCACGCGGGGGACACCCTTGTGTGGCACGGCACTCCTTGTGCGCATTAGCACTGCGCATGGCCAGCTGCACACGGGTCAAGGAGGCCCGGGGTTTGAACCGCGGACCTCCCATATGGTAGACGGATGCCCTAACCACTGGGCCAAAGTCCGTTTCCCAGATTTTACTTTTAGAATGCTAATTTTAGCAAGCTTTTGAATAGAGGATTAGATTTTGAAAAGGATAGCAAAAGAAAAATGCAAAATCTAATGCATTTCCCATAATTAGTAATGAAAGACTGAAAAGGGAAGAAGTATTAAGTAATGGAGAAAAAGGAATATAGTTGAGAATAATTTAACAGAGAATCACTAGAACTTAGCAATTGCTGAGATGTGGATTGCGAAATTGAAGTCAATTTCCAAGAAAAGGACTAGTTGTTGGCATTGGTAAAGTGAATGTAGAGAAGTGCACTTTCAAAATTGGGATCTTTTGAGAAAAAATTAACTTTTAAAACTTTTTATACTCGTATAATTTTAAACCTATGGAATTTTGCAAGAAACAATATACAAAACCCTCATAAAATTTGCACTTGTATACAAATTGTTTGTATTTTGCTCCCATTTTACTTTATCATGGATCATATATACCTATTGATACATAGATGTAATAGGTAAACAGCTAGCAGATATAAGATAGGATATTTGGTAGATAGATAAATAGATAAATAGACAGACAGACAGACAGACATAGATGGCAGAGAGATAGATATTTTTCTGAACTGTGTATAGCATGAAGGAGACAAAGAACCAGTTAGTGTCTATGTATTTCAGTGTGTAATTGCTAAGATGTAGAACAATCTAGTCCATAAACACAGTATTATAATTATGTTCAGAAATTGGAATTTAATAATACTATAACCTACACCATAGTCCATATTCAAAATTAGGAAATCGTTCTACTGTTTCAATAAGTACTTTGACACTTCATTTTTTATATCCAGGATCATACAGTGGATTTAACTTTCATGTCTCTTTAGACCTCTTTCATCTGCCGCCATTCTTTCCCTGCCCTGTTACTTTTCTTTCTAGATCTTATTTTCTGGAATGTCTGTTATTAGGATTTCTTGAGGTTTCCTGATGATTAGATTCACATAATTTATATTCTTTTGTGTGTGTGTGGAATAATAAGGTTTCTTTTTATATTCAGCATACTCAGAGCATGCTATGTTACCTGTTTGTACTAATTGTAATGATTTTTGGGGGTCTTTATTTATTTATTTATTTTTAATGTCACATTAAAAAAATATGAGGTCCCCATATACCTTCCACCACCCTCACCCAACTCCTCCCATAACAAAAACCTCCTCCATCATCATGGGGCATTCATTGCACTTGGTGAATACATCTCTGAGCACTGCTGCACCACATGGTGAATGGCCCACATTACAGTTTACACTCTCCCCCAGTCTACCCAGTGGGCCATGGGAGGACATACAATGTCCAGTAACTGTCCCTGCAGTATCACCCAGGACAACTCCAAGTCCTGAAAATGCCCCCACATCACATCTCTTCTTCCCACTCCCTACCCTCAGCAGCTACCATGGCCACTTTCTCCACATCAGTGCTACATTTTCTTTGATTACTAATTGTAATGATTTTAATTTTGATTACTTGGTAAATGGGGTGACACCCAAACTTCTTCATTTCTCTTTATGATTCATAATCTGTAGTGCAATAGTCTAAGAATGTATAAATAACCATTCTCTCTTCAAATTTTCACCCATTAGTTTTTATAGTCTACTGATGAATTTCTAGATCCAACATTTCTTCTTTATTTATTATTTGAAATTATATTAAAAGGACACACTTTGCCTTCAACACTTCATTTATTTTCCATGTCCTTCGCATCCATAGGGACTCAGGGATTCTGATTTTCTCTGATAAGTTTGATATCCTCCTAATTATTTTGATAGTCAAATTGCCTTTAATTTAACCAGAGAGTGCTGTTTCCAATGAGATCTTGGTTTCTTTTGCCGTATCCTCAATTATACTATGACAACTTCCATACTTTTTCCTATTTCTTTAGTACTTGCCTAACTTCTCTTAACAGTGCTTATTCAGTTTTTGCAATATAGTATACTTTTTTTTATATTGTTGGAAAAATAAATCTTTCCTAAGTAGCTTATGTGTCCATATTCAATGGGAAATCAATGTTTTGTTTTAATTCCTAATTATTATTTTATAGTTTGTGAATTACAAGTACTACATATATGGACCTTATATCTTATAATCTTGCTAAAGTCTCTTAGCATTTTATTGTGTTAACGTCACTGGTGTAATCATTAGAGTCTTTCATTTTAAAAAAATGTGTCTACCATAAATAAAGATTTTGCAACTGGTTCTGGAAATGGCAGTCGGAGCCTTTCACACAGAATGAATATAGTTACTCTTCTCTGTTCCATCCAGTCTTGTGTTCTTTGGAGAGTAATCACCTAAATGACACAGAATATTAGACTATGATGGATAGGTGTTTATTAGTGCCTCATCCAACATTTCATCATTAGTTTGACTTCTTGAATCAAACGCTTTTAAAAAAACTTTTTCAGATTGTCGTATCAATGATTGTGTATGACTGAATTTTTTGTTGTGATACAATTTCTTCAGTGATTTCTGGACTTTGATGGTAAATCTGTATGGGCATCTCAGAAATAGTTACTGGCTTTCTTCCTTGGGTTCTGAACAATTTTATAAGTTGTACATAGAAACTGTAGTTGTAGGATTATATTATTATATTAATACTGTTTAAATGTAAGGACATAGTTTATTAGGAAAGTCACATGGGCTTGCCATATGAACACTATTATGAGACCAACTTGATCATCAGGTTAGGGTCATATTGATATTGGGAGAGATCCCACAGAAGAAGTGAGAGTTTGTCATTAACAGCTGCACAGCTCTTCTCAAGAAGACAGAAGTAGATATGAGCTAAAATTTGTCCATTATTCTTCCTAAATGGAATATTTAGATGAAGCATCTATAAAATGTCAGAAGTGTTAACAGATTATAGAACCTTCTCCCCAAAACCAATACTAAAAGTAAGAAGAATCAACTCTCACCATGACAGGGTCAATAAGGTGCAGAGGTGCCCAAAGATGTACTTACCAAATGCAATGGATGTGTCATGATGATGGGAACGAGTGTTGCTGGGGGGGGGGGGAGAGGTGGGGTGGGGGGGTGGAGTTGAATGGGACCTCATATATATATTTTTAATGTAATATTATTACAAAGTCAATAAAAAAATAATCATTAGTAATGAAACTCCATTGTTTGTCTGAAATCACTCTTAACATGAAATTCCAATGACTCATTGAAAATTCTCTTGGGAATTCTTATTTTCCCCTTTATTATTAAAGAAACTATAGATTACATATATCCTACCTCTAAAATATAGAGGATTGCCATATATCCCATTCTCTCCTTCTTCCACACTTTCCTTCATTAACAACAACTTTCCTTTGTGTGGTACATTTGGTAAGATTGATGAAAATGTATTGGAGCATTGTGACTAACCATGGCCCATAGTTTCAGTTATGGTTTACATGTCACACAGCTCAATTTTATTGCTTTTGACAAAATGTATAATGCCTTGTATCAATCACTTAAATATCATACAGAACAATTCCAATGTCCAAAAAAATGTCTTATGTTATATCTATTTTTCTCTCTCCCCTCTGAAACTCTGGTGACCACTGTCTTTACATCAAAGTTATAAGTTCTTACTTTGCCAGAATAATAAGTCTTTGTTGTTCCATATTTGTATTCCTCTCTTATGTTTGTTCATTCTTCAATCTTGAGTATTTTGGATAGTGACTCCCACTCCTCTTCCAAATGAGAAGAGTCTTAGATCCCACAGTGCAGATGGGTAGAGCTGTCTTGCCTACAATTTTAGATACTCTGTTATTTTGGGATGGACATTGTCCAACATGATCCTTTTTGTAGTTGTTCTGGTTGAGACCAATGAGCTGGAGAGCAGGTATTGGCTGCAACTCTGCTAAGATTTAGATCCCAACCAACATATGAAGAGCTAGAAGATTTATGTCTCTGGGACAAATATTTAATGAGTATAGCATTAATTATATGTTCAAATAAAAGGGGCAGAAGAACTACGTGATTTTGCTCAATATGCTTAGATCATATCAGTGAGTCATGTAATATTTGTCCTTTAGTGACTGACCTTCTTCACTCAAAATGAGGTCTTCAAGATTCATCCATGTTGGTACTTCACCTGAGTAATAAGCCATTGTTTGTATATAACACATTTTGTCTATTCATTCTTCTGTTGTTGGATACTTGAGATGCTTCCAACTTTTGGCAATAGTAAATAACACTGCTAGTATTAATAACATTGGTGTGCATATATCTCTTTGTGTCCTTGCTTTCAATTCTTCTATCTACCCAGCAGTGGAATTGCTGGATCATATGGCAGTTCTATAGTTAGCTTCTTGAGGAACCTACAAACTGTTCTCTACGATAGCTACTTCATTCTACATTCCCACCAGCAAGTGATGAGGATGCCCTTTCCTCCACTTCTCCAAAATTTGTAGTTCTCTGTTTTTATAATAGCTTCCAGTCTAATAGTAGGTGTGAGAGGATATCTCATCTAATATTTGCATTTCTCTAATAGCTAGTGATGTTGAGCATCTTCTCATGTGATTTTTAGCATTTGTATTTCCTCTTCAGTAAAGTGCTTATTAAAATCTCTTGCCCATTTTTTAATTGGTTTGTTAGCCTTTTTATTTTTGAGATGTAGGGTATATATATATATATATGCTGGATATAATCCCTCATCAGACCAGTGGTACCCAAATATTTTCTTTTTTTGGAAATTCTGAGGAGTAAAGATCTTGAGCAAAGTTACTTCAATATTTAGTCATCAAATTTTAAGTTCATGAAGGATTAAATAGACACAAATTAGAAAATATTTAGAAAAGAAACACAATTGGATTTCAAAGAAATTATGTATAAATACCATAGCAGAAAAATATTTCACTCTCTATTAAGTGCACATTATAAAGAAAACCACATTTCTTGCATCATCTATCAGAAGTTAAAATATTTCATAATTAGCAATATTGTTAAGAGTTCAAGGAAACAAATTCTTTTAGTCTTTATTGAATTGACACAGTCTCTATGGAAGTTAATTTTCAAATTTCTACAACTCATTTATAAGAACTCTTTACAAAGTCTATTTTATTTTTCCAAAGTTTATGTTCATCATTTACCCTATGATTGTCCAGGTCTAATTCTGAAGATTGTGGGGAGTCCTACTGCTTATCCTTGAATTGATTTACTTTGTTCTTTATTCCATTCATATTCTTCAAGATGGAAATAGTCTGGATAATTTGAAGGCCATAATTATTGAACAATCAGGACTCATGAATTGATGTTCGCTAAAGTACTGTTAAATGAAGTTGGTCAAATATTTTCTGGTTTCACATACTCTCTCAGCATGAGTAATATCTCATATTCCCACATGTTTTCTTTGGACTTTTAGAACTAGAAATGGTTAGAAATATTTTAAAACTTCACCAAGTAGAACTGTAGTGGGTCATCAGAATAATACCTCTGCCACAGTTTTAGTCTAATGGCTATTAATGTTTTGTTTTTTTAAAAGATTTATTTATTTATTCCCCACTGTCCTAATCTGCTCTCTGTGTCTATTCGCTGTGCATTCTTCTATGCCTGCTTGTCTACTTTTTAGGTGACACTGGGAACTGATCCTGGGACCTTTGGGATTGGGAGAGAGGTGCTCAATCTCTTGCACCACCTCAGCTCCCTAGTTTGCTGCATCTCTTCTTGTCTCTCTTCTGTGTCTCTTTTTGTTGCATCATCTTGTTGTGCCACTATCCACTCAGGCCAGCTTGCCTCATGGGCCAGCTGTGCAGGTCAGCACTCTGCATGGGCCAGCTCTCCATGTGGGCCAGATCACCTTCACCAGGAGGCCCCAGAAATTCAATGCTGGATGGTAGACCAGAGCACAATCACTTGAGCCACATCGTCTTCCCTATTAATGGTTTTTAGAAATGGATAATTAATATTTCCTGAACTAGCTTTGAATGTCACCCAAGAAAAAAGAAACAAGAAAAAACAACAAAACAAAAACAAAATCCTCCATTTTTCTCAAGTTCTATATTATAACCATACTGCACTGAACTATTACTATTATATTATTAGATTATGAATTTTAACAATGACAGTTACATAGAAATGTGCTTTTCCTTTACTATGTGAATACCTATATCATAATCTCAAATATTGCTTCATGGAAGGAAAAGCCTGTATTATTTATTGTTGGTCTTTTACAGAAAATTATTGCTGATGTCTAATTTAACACAATAAGAAATTATGTCTTATGCTATTTAATATCATCCAACTAAAAGTATTTTATCTGAGTATAAAAACACCATTTTAAAATTCCAATTCAATAACTTTCATCCCTCATGTGTATTGATACTTAAAATGATCTCAGAAGATGCCTATAATAGCGCTAGATTTACAAAATGTTCATCCCTACATAGGTAAATGATGAGGTCCAGAGCATATAATCAGAAATATTCTCTACCATCTATGTGGCAAGATGTCCAATATTCCTTACACTGATGGTAAATTTGAAAAATCAAAGCATGATCTGCCCACCAGTTGAATATTTTCCATATTTTTAAAAGATCACTCAGCTAAACTTTTTGAGAACCCATTAACTTTAATTTCTCAGGTTAATAATCTAGATTAACTACTCCATATCATTGATGAAATAATCTTGTCTCTCTTAAAAGCATGTGGTTTACACCTACTGAAAAATTTTGCTGCTAAAATCTCAAGTGGAAACACACACACACATACACAAGTACCTTTCACATAGATTTGTGCATTAATTTATTTCACCTGTCAGTAAAAAGTTTTTTCAACTTGGCACATCCTTTAAGGATATTCTTCATATTTGTATGTACTTGTTTCCCCAGATTTTACTTAACATTCAAATCATATTGGAACAAAATGTGCAGTTTCCTTAACCCACATTCACTAGTTAATTCTCCAAAATCAACTACTTCGGGATGTTTGTCATTAGTGACTTGGCCACTCTACTTAACTGAAAAGTATACAAACAGAACAAAAGCAATTCTCCTGACTACATCCAGTTACATTCCAGTGGTTCATTTCTTTGCTAATTTCATATCTCACTCATATTCTTGCACTGTCTTTTTCTCCCCTTTTCTCTTTCAGGAATATAAGTCCACAAGATCATTAAACAGAAATACTGTGAGGAAATTACTAATGCATTATTTTCTCTAGAAAAATATTTATAATACTGTAGGGAATTGAAAACACTCATTGATTTAATATAACAGTAAATGATATAGATAGTGAAAAACTACTGATGTGGAAATTGAACACATGAGTTGTCATGAACTTTTTTCCTGTAATATCCTGAATGTCTGTGGATAAAGGTTTAAATTTTTAGACTTTATTATTTCTTCAGCCTTCCAAAGATGTTTTATGTAAGAACATAATATCCTAACCTCACCCTTAGCTCTTGTAATGTCTAGGATCCAGGAACAAAGAGATGTGATTTTTTTTTCTTTACTTCGGTACCTAGGAGTTCCAGGGCAATAGTTTTGGGTGTTTTAAAATTTAATGTGAGATAGACATGATAAATGAATCATTCTGGCAAAGGTTTCTAGAGAATGAAACTCAAGTAGTGTCTTAAAAATATGTATAAATGGAAAGATATATATTCTTTTTTTCTTCTCACCACATTTCTCACTTTCAGTACTCAGGTAAGATATAAAGTAATTGAAGAATAGCTAACATGGAATATGCTGACATGTAAACAAGCTGCTAAGTTGCAAATTTCAAGAAAACATTAAGTGAAAAATCAAAGAACTCAAGGAATCTGATGTTTATTTTATTTTGAAAGATGTGTACTGTTCACAAAAAAAATTATTAAAAATGTGAATTTTATGAGCAGAACATTTTGAGCACATGAATGCAGATCTGCTTGGTCTTCATACCATAGACAAGTGGATTGAGAAATGGAGGGACCAGCAAGTAGATGCTAGAAAAGAGGATATGGATATTAGGGGGAATATGAGAACCAAACCTATGTGTGAAGAAAGAGAAGAAAGCTAGGAGGTAGAATTGCAGGAAGACACAGATGTTAGCAATACAATATTGAATGCCTTGAACCTAGCTTCTTTCTGGGGCAAAAGAAAAACAGTGATAAATATTTGGATATAAGACATGGTGATGAATGTGAGGTCAAACACTCCTACAGTGAAGGCCACAAACAAACTGTAGATCTTGTTGACCAGACTTTTTCGGCAACTAGTTTCACAATGGCCATATGCTCATAGTAGGAGTGAGAGATGACCTTTGTATGATAAAATTGAAGCTGACACTTTATCAGTACAAGGCACAGTGTTACAAGAACCGCAGCCCTGAGTGTGATGACAGCTCCTATTTGAATGACCTGCTGGTGCGTGAAGATGGTGGTGTGTCGTAGAGGATAACAGATGGCAACATATCTGTCCAGGGCCATAGCAAGCAGGATGCCTGACTCTATGCCCTGTAATGTGTGAATAAACCACATTTGAAGCAGGCAAGAATCAAAATAGATCTCTGACATCTGGAACCAGAAGATTCTAAGCATCTTGGGCATTATGCTGCTATCAAGGGCAATATCAGTGGCTCCAAGCATGCTAGGAAAATGTACATGGGCTTGTGGAGGCTGCGCTCAGATTTGATGATAAACAGAAGCAAGGAATTTCCAACCAACGCAATGAGGTACACGGCACAGAATGGAATCCCAATCCAGCACTGCACAGACTCTAGTCCTGGGATCTCTACTAGTGTCAACACAGCAGGCATGAAGACTGTAATGTTGGAAATGAACATGTTTCCCTTGGTTCCCCTATTGCAGTGAATTTTTTTTTTTTTTTTTTTTTTCCGTCAGCAATGACATTGCTCTTCTACATCTTATTTTTATTCAAAGTCAGGCTAGTGAGCAGGACTATTTTGATAAATTTGAGACCACATTTTTATTTTATTCATATTATTGATGGAAAAAGCAGATCCCTTAGACACATCTTTGCTTTCAGTGGTGGTATCCACAGTCACTGTGCCTTAAGAAGACGTTATGTGCATGGCAGGACAGCTGCCTTAGCACAGCAAAATCTCCTGGGCACACCACAAATCTGTTAGCCTGAAGGGTAATTTCCTTCCAGACCTGTGAACAAGAAAAATTAGAGGTGTTCCTTTTCCTTGGAAATTGCATTTAAACATATTTCAATGAACTTCTCCAAAATCACATTCCAGCTATTTCTTTTGTAATCTATTATTCCCAATTGTCTTTCGCCTAGGAATTGTCAGTCTGGAACTACAAATTTCCAAGCTCTGACCAATTGATATCCAAGTGTCTAACATATTTATAAGTCTATATCTGTAACTACTTATATCATCTGTATCTACTTACAATTAGAGATCCTTGAAATGAATGTAAAGGAAGAGGCCTCAGATAAAATATCTCAAAATAATTATTTTGAGTTTGAGCCAGAGTACTTTGTTATATTTTAAATATTAATTTATACTGTACTTTCTTTCACCTATAGTTCTAACAGAGCTCTTCTTTAAAATCTTGGTGTATTTAAAAGAGCAAATGTAGACAGTTGAAATTCTTTAATCCATACTGCATAATGAAAAGAGGAAAACAACCTCAAGATAGCAATGAATGACATATTGCTGTGTGTGAGCCAAGAGGACTCATTTCTGGAGAACTGCATGATATGGAAAAGTTACAAAATGGCCAACTAAGCCAGAATAGAGACTGTTTCTTATTTTAAACTTCAGAACTACCATTAACCTAACATTTAGCCTATTTTGGCATATCAGTTTTAATGAGATACAGATATCTAGAAATATTGGATAATTTGTGAGCATGGGCGTAAGTAATTTTGCAAAAACAAAATTGTAGTTTTTTTTTGTACAGTTATGTTTCCTTTATTAAAAGCAAATTGTTAATTTATACTCAAAATGTGAATTACACTTTGTTGAATCTCATTACCATTTCATCCATAGGTCTCTTTGGGGAAGTTACTTAAAAGAAGTCAAATATGTAGCTAGGCAGAGGACAATTCAGGGTAATTAGAAATGATTCAAAGGGTATGGGCAAAATGAAGAATCACTTTCAACTTTATTGATGAACGAATTTTCAAAAACTATGACTTGTGCCTTTCTCTAAAAGTCTTCTTTGCTAACTATAACCACGTTTAAAAATTACATAATTAAATCAAGAAAGTCTCTATATATTAGAGAAATGTTTCAGCACGCTGAAGAATATAGGTGGGCTACTTCATTCTTTCTTTGACTCTCCAATAAATTGCTTTCTAATCATATCCATTAATTCCTTTGTCAAGTAAATACAGATTGAATGTCATCAATACGCCAGTAAGAAAGGAAGCAGCTTTGCTAATGCTGCTCAATTTCAAGTGAAATGATGAAGTCAGGAGAGGCTCTATTTTCTGAGGAAAGCTTTACCCACCAATTTTCATTTAGGATATTCTGTCAATTAAGTACTCTGATTTCCACAGTCTTATCCCCATGTTCAATTCTGTGACTTGCCCATCTACAAACCACTGACTCTTTCCAGGAGGAGCAAAGTTTTTCTCACAATTCGTGAGAATTGGAATAAGCGTCCTTTAAGAGTTATCACAGTGTTTGACATATTCCAAAGAAAGAGGCTCACATGTGAGCCTCACCTGAATGCTACAAGGAGCTTGGTGATAATTGGGAAAGTTAATAGCAAATGAATACAGTCTTAATGGAAAGGATTGATTATTATGGGGAAGATGGAAATGAAAAATATAAGTGTGAAGTTGACATACTGAGTGAGGCTAATTCTATAATGTTTGTTGAGAGATATTTTTTCTTTTACCAGATTCATGAAGTATTTGTCCATTTTCATATATGTTCTACTCATTAATTCTTTCCTCCCTCTGGGGTTCCAGAATCATACCCATACTTTTTCCTTTCTGCAATGCATCCTCTTTCTATTTGCATTCTCTGTAACAGTATTCAATAATTGAATTGAAAGGCATTTGATGGTGGAGCCATCTGCCAAACCTATACTCTGGACATTCTCTCAGGTAGCTCTTCAACCACTGCATACAAATACTCCTCCTCTTCCACAGGTCCCTCAGTCATGTTTGAGTGCTCACTCTCCATTAAAACTCATAGCAAGATCTCTGGCACTCGAAGATAAAGTAGAAATTTATTTAGTGTAAATTGGAGAACAAAACTGCTAACATCTGTTTTTATATTCTTCAATGATTCTGTGGAGGAGGAGGAGGAGTTATGAACTCAGCATGGGGCATTTTTGTAGTCTCTCATCAGTACTCTCTGGGACTCAGCAGATTTTAAATTAGCCCTCATGGGTTTATCCATAAATCTCAAATCTCTGAAATAATTCCTATGTATGCATTCATCTCCACACTCTCCCCTATTATCTTTCCCCACAGGCTAAAGGCACAGAAGTTTATGCACACAAGTTTTCCTTGAATAAGCTGAGTTCCCTTGTTGCACTTCTTGTTTGCAAGAATTCTAAAGCCACTTTAACGCACACCTCTTTCCTATGAAAATTCCATTTCCTTCAAATCAGTATCTTTCCTAACTCTGTTTCTTCTTGGTATTTCTTTAAAGAATTCTGTTTCCATAAATACCCTCTTATGACAAACAGTATTTGCCCTTTGGTCTCTAGCAGTATTCCTCCTTCCTGTTTTATTTTCTTGAAATCTTTTAGTAAAGTTAGTAATATCCTGAGTGTGACAAATCCCAATAGACATGTCCAAGTCCTAGCATGTTGAGCTCTCTCCAGGTTGTTGTAACTTCTAGTAATAATTTCTCCAAACCACCCTTTATTTCCTCTTTTTAAATTTTTTTTTTAATTTTTATAGAAGCCTTAGATTACATAAATGCTACATAAAAATATATATGTAAGGGATTCTCATATGCCCTACTCCTCTCCCTCCAACAATTTCCATATTAACAACATTCTTCATTGGTGTGGTACATTTGTTATAATTGATGAACCCATATTGAGGCATTGCTACTAACCATGGGTTTACTTTACAGTTTACACTTTGTCCCACAAAATTTTTTAAGTTATGACAAAATATACAATGGCTTGTATCTATAACTGCAAAGTCATGCAAAGCAACAATATCCTGAAAGTGCCCCCATATTATACCTATTCTTCCCTCTCCTATCCCTCCAGACCTCTCTATCCTTCATTTCTTTCCCTCTTCTTTCCTTCCTTCCTGTCTTCCTTCAAAAGAAGAAATTATGCTGACAATATTATTGGACAAAAAATGAAGAAGCAAACTGTAGTCATAATACCTTCCTTAAATCAATCGCTCCATCCTCTTGCCTAGTTTGTAGCAAACACAAAGTAAGGAGCTGGTGGAGGCTGATGTATGGGATACCTGTATTATGTTACGCATGTTTCTTTGGTAAGTTCACAACTTTCACTATACAACTAATGTTTCTATGTGCTCAGGTATGAATGATATAGTTCAATAAAAAATATACTTACAAACAGAAAAAAATGATATCCAAATATGTGAGGTGAGATGGTAGTGAGTGATAAATTCTGAAAAATAACTAGTAGCATAGGGCATTTTTGGGATATTGAAATTGCTCTGAATGACATTGCAATGATGGATGCAGGGCATTATACAATTTGTCAAAAACCTATAAAAATATGTATGCAAAGTGTAAACTATAATGTAAACTATTGACTATGCTTAGTAGCAATGCTGCAGTATGTGTTCATCAATTGTAACGAATGTATCACACTAATGAAAGATGTTCTTAGTGGGGAAAAGTGTGGAAGGAGGCTGGGACTTCCCTAATATTTTTGATGTATCATTTATAGAATCTAAAGCCTCTTTAAAAATAAAATGAAATAATAAATATTTAACAAAAGAAGAAGTAACTGTGCATATGCTATCTTTGCATATGATATTTTCCTCTCTGGTTTCTAGAGTTTTTAAAAAATAAGTTTAATGAAGTTTAAATAACCATTGTAATGAATGTAACAAACACTCTTGATCTAAGGACATGATTGTGACTGAAATGAGAATTTAAGGGAGAAGTATCTTAGTTTGAGGACAGCTGGAGGATAATACAGGGAATATATATCAATGATTTTGGCAGTAGATGAAGACTGCGGCTAATAATATATATAAAGGAATGGTCATCTCCTATAAGGTGTAAAGATTACTGTGAACCATTGGAAAAATATAACTAACTTAATTTATATATTATAGTTAACAACAGTATTGTAATGTTTTTTTAACATAGCAAACTTGGGAATATATTAATGCCAAAAGTAAAGAAAATATATTTTGTTTTGTGAGATATGAATATGATTAAGCATTGTTTCTCTTCATTTTTTTCATTAATAAGGAAAACTTGATTATGTCATATTAAAGAATCTCTGTTCATCTGTGCTTTTCTGTGAACATTAGAGGAACAATTGAGTTATAAGTTAGAATTAGATGAGATAAAAGTACCAGGATGGAATGTTTCCATAGCTTGTTGACTTGCCTTTTCCTGTTCTTTTTGTGAAATTGAAATAGTTCCTTAATGATACTTATATCTATCTATCTATGTAATCAACTCAAAGTTATTTGATGAAATGTTGAAAGATAGACAATTTTAGGAAGTATACTTTCAATGGTTGGGGTATTCACAATAGATTTGAGGTAGAACAAAATAAAAAGCAAGGCTGAAAAGACTAGGAATGCTCTTTTCAGCAGTTTCTCTGTGAGGGAAGAGGATCAAGTGACTCAGAGGGAAGATCAGCTTCAGTGGTTCTTCAAGATCTTGTTCAGCTTATTTTTTATTCACAAAATAAAATTTAGACTCTTTATCATTTTGGTCCTTGCATCTATATATCTATTCATTTCCTTCAAATTTTGATGTTTCCCAAAACTAGAGATCTGGTTGCATTTGCCCTCAAACTTTGCAAACCACTCAGTAATTCCATCTATTCACAAGACTTGGTCAATTCACCTTGGTCCTGCCATCTCCTATGACTCTATTCCCCAGTAAGGTTTTCTTTCACTGTGCCAGACACATAGGGCACATGTTTCATTATCATGACTTTATTTCATGATTTATATTCTTTGAAAAGTTCTCCTGATCACTTTATTTATGTTTAGAAAGTTAAACCAATATTTTTTTCTACTTTATTAGTAATTTTATAAGCAGTTTCATGCATAGGTCAATACCTACCCATCTAGAGAATTTTGTGATTAGTCTACTGAATATTATTATAGAGTCATAAAATCTAGTTAGTTCCTCCAAAATCCATAGATATATATTAATTAAAGGTCATATATTAACCAGCACTATTAGTGTTCAACTGTGTAAAATTGATTAGACCTAATTTCTTTCAATCACTTATTAAAACAAAATTGAGAGAATACCATTTAAAATTAGCATATAAAAAGTTTAAAACTTTAGATTTGATGAATTCAGTTGCATTTTTCATTGTTACTGTAGGCCCTAACATCAGAAAAAAATTTATTTTAGACAAGAGTTTTGCAACACAAGAAAATATGCCCCAGTTTCACAATCTTATCCAATTAATGTGCTTAGAACAATAGTACCATGAATTCTAAATTGCATTTCCTTTGCTAATCTACAGTAAAACCCTAGCCAAGAGGGTGAAACTTACTTTCAAAGTTAGCATATCAAATAATCAGGTTAATAGACATCAGCAAATAATTACAAGCCATATTAAGAAACAGGAAGATGTAATGAAATGCTGAGAAAGAGACAAATTTAGGAAGTATACTTTCATTAGGAGATATACTGTTCCAAGTCTTCCAAAAAATTGAACAAACAAGAGGTGAAATTAAATCTTCAGAGGAGACACAGGCCTTGGAACAACTACTCAAAGAAGTTCTAACAAATCTTCACACACCACTCTCATCAAAGGTAAAATATCTAGACAGTAGATAAATAAGGAAAAACAGAACTTGAATAATATAAATGGACTAGACCAAACCAATCTGTACACAACACTATACCCCAAAAGAGCAACATATACATTCTTTCCAAGTGCACATGGATCATTCTGCAGGTAGACCACATGTTGTCTCACAAAATAAATCTGACTAAATTTAAAAAAATTGAAATTAAAGCAAAGCATCTTCTCTGACCAAAATAGAATGAAACTGAAAATAATAACTAGGGGAAACAGACTTGGCCCAGTGGTTGGGGCATTCGTCTACCACATGGGAGGTCCGCAGTTCAAACCCCGGGCCTCCTTGACCCGTGTGGAGCTGGCCCATGTGCAGTGCTGATGCACACAAGGAGTGCTGCGCCACGCAGGGGTGTCCCCCGCATAGGGGAGCCCCACGCACAAGGAGTACACCCATAAGGAGAGCCGCCCAGCGCTAAAGAAAGTGCAGCCTGCCCAGGAATAGCGGCGCCCACACTTCCCGTGCGCTGAGGACAACAGAAGCAGACAAAGAAACAAGAAGCAGCAAATAGACACAGAGAACACACAACCGGGGGAGGGGGGGAAATTAAATAAATAAATAAATAAATCTTTAAAAAATAATAATAATAATAAATAGGTAGAGGACTGGAAAATCCATAAATATATGGAAGTTAAAAAACTCTTGAATAATCAGTGGGTCAAAGAAGAAATTACAGGGGAAATAAGTAAACAGCTTGAGACAAATGAAAATGATAACACAATTTATCAACTCTTATGGGATGCAGCGAAGGAAGTATGGGAAGGGAAATTTATAGCCCTAAATGTTTTAACAGCAATACTATAATATTCTTGCATCATTGCCAATGATGCATTTTCTTAATAAAAAGGGGTATGGAAAAAATATGCCAGATGTACACTATGGACCATAGTTAGTGATAATAGTTTGATGATATTATATCATAATTTGTAACAAATGTTCTGCAATGGTGTGGTGTGTTGGTGAATGGGTGTTATATGGGAATTCTATACACGTGCATGATTGTTTCTGAGTTTGCAACTTCTGTAATAAAAATATATTGAAAAAATTTCTTAAAATAAAAGGAAGAACTAAAATAATAAAAGACAACATCACAGCTGGAGGTACTAGAAAAAGAGCAGTAAACTAAACCCAAAGCAAAGGAGAGGAACAGCAAAGCAAATATTAGAACAGAAATGAATGATATAGCAATTAAAAAAATAGAAAGCATTAAAAAACAAAATCTGGAACTTTGAAAAATATCAATAAAATTCACAAATCCTTACCCAGGCTGAAAAAGGAAAAAAAAAAAAAAAAATAGGGAGAAGATGTAAATACTCATATCCAGAAATGAGAGGGGGACATACAACTTACCACACAGAAATAAAAAGGATGTCAAGAGGATACACTGAACAACTGAATGCTAATGAATAAGAAAACCTGAATGGAAAAAAACAAATTTCTAGAATGACATGAATAACCTACAGTACAGATCTCAACAGACCAATTACAAGTAAAGCAATTGAATCAATCATGTACTATCTAACAAAGATAAGCCCAAGACCAAATAGATGTCGTCACAGTGAATTCTACCATAATTTCCAAGAGGAATTAATATAAATACTGTCCAAATTCTTCCAAAAACTTGAACATTAGGGGTCACTACCTAATTCATTCTATTAGGTAACAATCACCTTAATACCAAAGCCAGATAAATATACTGCAAGAAAAGAAAATCATAGACCAATTTCTTTTTTAACATGGATCCAAACAACCTCAACATAATCGAAACCAACAGCACATTAAAAGAATTATACACCATGGCCCACTGGGTTTTATTCCAGGTGTGCAAGGATGGTTCAAAATTAGAAAATGTAATATACCAAATTAAGAAAACAAAGAGAAAGAACAGTATGATCATCTCCATTAATGCAGAAAAGACATTCGATGAAATCCAGCATCCTCTCTTGATAAAAATACTCAGGAAAGTAGCAAAAGAGGGAAACTTCCTCAACATGAGAAAGGGCATATATGAAAGAAACAACACAGCTAATATCATACTCAATAGTGAAAACTGAAAGCTTTCCCTCCAAGATCTAGAACAAGACAAGGTTGTGAATGTTCACCACTGTTATTCTATGTTGAACTGGAAGTTCTAGTCACAGCAGACAGGTAAGAAACAAATAAAAAGACATCCAAATCATAAAGGAAGAAGTAAAGCTTTCCTCTTTGCAGATACATAGTCCTATATATAGAAAGTCCTGAAATATTTACAACAAAGCTACTAGAGCTAATACACAAATTCAGCAAAATGGTAGGGTACAAAATCAAAATGCTAAAAGCAGTATTGTTTCTATACTAGTAATGAGCAGTCTGAGGTGGAAATCAAGGATAAAAATGTTTAACAATACCAATAAAAAGAGCAAATTTTCTAGAATTATTTTTAATCAAGGATTAAAGGACTTATACATGAAAAACTACAAATCTTTGTTAATGGAATTCAAAGAAGATCTAAATAAATGGAAGGACATGCCATACTCATGAATTGGAAAACTAAATATTGTTAAGGTGTCAATTCTACCTAAAGTGATTTATAGATTCCTCACAATACCAATCAAAATTCCAGCAGCCTATTTTCAGAAATGGAAAAGGCAATCATCCAATTTATTTGGAAGGTAAGGGGATCTGTATGGCTAAAATCATCCTGAAAATGAGGAATGAAGATGGAGGACTCACACTTTCTAAGTTTAAACTTATTACAAAGCTGCAATATATAGCTGTAGCTGTCTAGAATACTGCATGGTACTGGCACAAAGATATATAGACCAATGGAATTGAATTGAAATTTGGAAATAGACCCCACATCTATGGTCAAGTGATTTTGACAAGGCTGCCAAGTACTCTCGATTTCAAAAGAATAGTCTCTTCAACAAATGGTGCTGGCATAACTGACTATACATATGCAAAATAATGAAGAGGGACCTATATCTATATCATATATTAGACCTATATCTAATACCATATACAAAAGTTAGGTCAAAAGGAATCAAAGACCTAAATATAAGAATCAGTACCATAAAACACCCAGAAAAAATACAGGGAGGCTTATCCAAGATGCTGTGTTAGTCCTTGGTTTCTTAGAATGAACTCAAAACACAAGCAACAAGAGAAAAAGTAGATAAATGGTACCTCATCAAAATTTAAATTTTTTGCATATCAAAGAACTTTATCAGGAAAATGAAAAGACATCTTCTCAAATGGAGAAAATATTTGGAAATCACATATATGATAAAGATTTAATACTCAGACCAGATAAAGAAATCCTACATTTCAACATTAAAATTACAATCAACACAATTAAAAAATGGACAAAAATCTTATATAGATATTTCTCCAAAGAGGCTATATATGAAAATATGTTCAAGATCCTTTGCCTTTAGGGAAATACAAATCAAAACCACAATGAGATACCATTTCACATCCACTAGAGTGGCTAGTAATAAGGAGTAACAGAAAGAAAATTATGTTTTGGATAGGATGTGGAGGAATAGAAACATTCATTGCTGTTGCAAATTTTAAATGGTACAACTGCTGTGGAAGATAGTTTGGCAGTTCCTCAGGGAGTTAACTATAAAATGACCATATAGCTTGGCAATACTTGGATTTAAGTATATACCCAAAAGTTTGAAAAGCAGGGACTCAAGCAGATAATTGCACGCCAATGTGTGCTGAATTCCTTTGTTGCTCTGCGTGTTTGCAAAATTTCTAAAGCCACTTAAACCTGTTCCTACGCAGAGTCCATTCTTTTCAAATATTCTTGCTACTTCTATTTTCAGAAAAAAAAAACTGTTTTCATAAACACCCTTTTATTATATACAGCATTTACCTTAATGATACCTGTGTTCACATTCTTCGCATTTTTTTTTCCCCCAGGAAATTCTTTTTGTGAGTTCATAATATTCGTTGAGTGAAATTTCTAATGGAAATCTAGGTCCAGGAAGGTTACACCTATCTATGTTGGTACAATTTTGACTTTGATTACCTATTTTCCTCCTTCCTCTCTCCATCCTTCCCTCCTTTCCTCCCTTGCACCCTCCCTCCCTTCCTTTCTTATTTCCTTCCTTCCTTCCTTCTTTCCAATATCAGTTGTTATATGCTTCCTATTTGTGAGGAATCATGCTGTGTGTTCTTTTTTTTTTTTTTTTACTTTTATGGTCTAGCAAATGATTTTTAATTTTTTTCCATTTTATATCAGATGAATTATAGGCAAGAGGAGTAATATAAAAGTTGCTTTCATTCCAATCACATTTCAATCCCCCTTAACAAGTTTAAACTATACAGTTGATCTCCAATATGCAAAACAGCTGATTCTGAATCATTCACCTGATTATTTAACTGTTTATCAATGTGATTTTGGTTATGCCACAAATCACTAGCATTTTTATACCAATCATGCACATATTGTTGTGTTTGTACTTTCATGTAAAGCTACCGCAGCAGTAGCAGCAGCTGTAATGATTCCAAATCAGTCCCAAAATGCTTATAATAAGCCATCCAATACAGCATCTAATCTGTTTTAAGGAGTATTGTGTCATATGTAGCAATAACTGACTTTCAGGAGACGACTGCCAAATCCACATCACTCTCACATGTATTCAGATGCCTTTTCTTTTTCTGGCCATTGCTATTGTTTCTCGATCAATGTTCACCTTTCTGGTGGAGCCACTCTGCCTTTTCTCAGGTTTCAGTGGTAGGGCCCTGGATCTTCACAAAGACATCTGCTTCAACAGTCCTAAAAGGGATGTTAGTGCAGTGGGCAGGGACATGACAGAAAGTCACCTGTTACTACTAGCAGGTATCCTGGATGTTTTTTCATAGATGTGAGGGTGATTTACAATAGTCCATTATTTTCATCCTGCTTTTAGTATTTGTAATCCACCCCTCAATAAGAATGGTGGCAGTTTTCAGAGTGACCACACTACTGGGTTAAGTCTTTTACTTTTAGCAGGACCTCCCATGCTGCACACAATTGCTTTTTTATATTGTACTTTTGGCCTATTTCCAGAATTGTGATTAAAATCCAAGGGATACTTGTTTAGAATTTTGCCTTTGCCACAAACCCCACCTAAAGCCAATATTGGTGCTTGCCACATCCAAATCATAGGCTAAGTTAATGTCCACAATTTAGCTTCCCTTTATTATTATTTAAAGCAGCTTGATGTAGGTTTTCCTATTTCCATGGCCTTTTCCAAATTAATACAGATGATGGTTTTAATACTTGAGCTAAGGGAGGGACCAAAGACTCAGTATTCCAACAATATTACAAACTACATTAACATGAGAATACATTGTACTTTATCAATTACAGCAGATGTTATAATTTTGTTTTACCCAACTAGACACTGAAGAATTTGTTAGAGCAGCAGGGACCCACAGCTCATCCCAACTGTCTGCCCACCCCAGGCTCTCAAGATAAGATACTATTGTTTCTGCTGTCTTTTCATTCTGTAAAAAGGATTATTGGTTAACATAATGTCATCAGTAGAGTTTCAGGGAACTGATTTTTTTCACACAGCTAGATTATTATCACCATACCAGGACAGGTGGTTGGGCTATGCACACAGCATTGGGGAAGCACTGCAAAAGCCTATTGTTGACTTTTCTACAGGTGGGAGAATGCAGGCTGGCTTGATTTGCCTAAGGAAATATTAAAGAAAGTCTTAGCACAGTTTTAAAACAAAGTGATAGTGACACAGCTGGACATTAACTTCTTGCAACAAACTAGCAATATTTGTGACTGCTGCACACTCCAATGTTGTTACTTTAATTTATGATAAGAGGTTGTTTCTGTGACACATACCTTTTTATAATAATTAAAACCATAATTAAACACATTGTACTTTTGTTTAATATTATGATGAAATATTGGTAAATTTATACACTGTTAGGCACACATATGAAACTTTTACTCATACAAGTTTAATTAACAAAGAGTTAAAAAAAATCCTGTTAATTTTATAACACTTTGAACACCTTCCACTTAACTTATAACATATTAAATGAACTCAACTATTACTTTAATTTTTCTTTCAAGGTAAAAGAACAAATTTCTTGTAACAGTTTGAAATAGAAAGCTACTTTTCAGGACTTTATTTTGAGAAAGCAGTTTTGAACACTATATTCTTTTAAAAGAGATAAGACCCTTTTTTCTTCAAAGACTGAGGAAATGATGAAGTTAAAGCACAAGAAGCAATTTTGATAAAACAGACTTTCTTTGTGTACCAATTATTCAGGAAACTTTTACCAAAAGAGACTAATGACTTGAGACACTTTGAGAAAGAACAAAATTTTTAACTTTGATACATACTACTTGATACTAAAGCTTTTAAAACTTTATAGATAGACCCATCAAATTTTATTTAACTTTAATCATAAAAATTTCTCAACCACGAACCTTTTACACCTTCAGTATTCACCTAGGTTTTGTTCCACACTCTACTCTTTCCAATAATCAATCATTTTATCTTAGGACAAAATCCTCTCTTCTTCCCTTAACAATAAAAACACATTCCATAAATCCCACATACTAAGTTACCAGGCAAACTTTTTACAACATATAATTGCCATCAACACTAAACAAGCTTGTTAAAATAATGAACTTTTTTTCACTTTAAATACTTAGTAGCATGCAATACCAGAAACAGTCCCCTAGAAGCAAGTTGGCAGAGGAGGCTGGCTACCAAGAAGTTTTCCTGTTATAAAATTACCTTTTATTATTAGTATTATCAATTCATGTTTTGTTTAATAATGACTTTTTGGAATTAGCCATTTAAATACCTTAATTTAAACAGTGTTTCATTAAACTTCTTATAATTATTTATAATTTTAAGACAAATTTTACCTTCAGAGAACACATTCCCTTACTTAAAGTTACCACAATACCTTCTACAACTTGCCACATGCATTTAAGTCCCAAGAGTTTATGAAAATTCTATTTTAGGACAAAATACACCTTTTAGAAAAAACTTATTAAATTTCAGTCAGGATTCCCACAACTTTTAACTATTTTTAATATTCATTTAAGTTTTACATCCTTCATTTTATCTAGTGAAGAAAAATAAACTTTTCATTTCAATCTAGGCGAAAACTGTTTTTTATGAAAAGACTTATAGTAATTTTGTTAATCAAGATTTACAATTTTTATCATTGTAGCGATCTTATTAACATTTAAACTTATGTATTAATATAAGCACTTATTTAATTTTTGGCCATTTGAATAGAGCCCTTTTAGAAATTTTTATTTATTTATATTACCATCTGGAGGTATCAAAATATACACTGACATTGGACAAACAGACAAACACAAAACAATTACAACACATTAACAGAAACATACAGTTTACAATTGACTCATAATTCTTACTTTTTTGGTATAGCTCTTTTTATTTCTCCATTAAATCACATCTTAGAATTTACTTTTTAAGATTTCTTCCGGAATCCATGTTGCCTGTAACATGCAAGCTTGTGCTTGGAAACATTTTTATTAGTTATCAGCAATCAGTTAAGATAACTTGAACAGTATAAATGTAGTTAAGCTCTTATTTAGTAGTTTAGACAGACAGTTAACACACATTTTTGGATTACTACTCTGTAAGACTATACTGAGACTTGAAGTTCGGGAGTAAACTATTGATTTAAAACTGAAAATTCCTTTTAACACCTTGATAAAAATTTTGTACTAATTTTATTATCTTGGTTAAATAGACCCAATCAGAATTAGCATGGAAACAAAACAGAACACTAATGTTGCCATGTTTTTTTTTTTCTTTTTGCAGTGGCTTAACTCTATTAACCCCACTAGCCCACAGCTACATTGTCATGTAGACAGCAAGGGGTTTGCAGACTTGCTGCCAGAATAGTTTCCTTATCTTACTTAACACTTTAACAGAGAGTTTTTTACAAGCCTGATTTCACTAGCAAGGACTTTATTTAGTATTTTTGCCTGTTTTAAATCTTTCAGTAGTTTAAAAGGCTCAGGATGAAACTCAACACCCCCTTGTGGATTATTTGTATCTGGTAGTATCCCATGTACTGTTACTGGGAAAGCAAATAATTGTTTAACATAAGGCAAAGCATCGATAACATCCAAAAACATTTTTAACTTAGGCTTAGTATAGAAGGCAATTCAGTAGGTGCAGAAGGTTTTACTGGATACACAGAAGATATTTCATTAGGACACTTCACTGAGCTTTTGTTGATGAAAGTGTTAGTATCAGGATGAGGGGGAAAACCTGATGGTTCCCCATTCCCCTCAAGCTCCTGTTCTTATTCCAATTTACTTTCTTTCATTTCAGATTTACTTATGAGCTTAGAAAATATAGTAATTTCATTTTTCTCTCCTTCTTCAGACTGTAAAGGATCTACAGCTGCCACTACCTAGTGGCATAAGGCCCATACTGATAATGGAATGAATTCCCTTTTCTGATATGCTCTTCATAAAGCTTTCATTACACATTTCCACTGCTTTAAATTTAAAACATTATGCCCCAGAGGCTAAAGCCAGCAACAATGCTTTTTTATTAAAGCAAACAATTCTAGTAATTCATAGCTTTTTACAGGCACCCCATTAACTTTTAGTAAAGTTATTAACACCTGTGAATATGCTTCCACAAGTCCCATTTAATTATCCATTACCCTGATGACTTCGTGGAAATGTTATTTACTTACTTAATCTTGAAGACTTGAGTCGACGAGGTCTTTTCTGCAGTTCCCAGTACTGATTTGGAAGACTCACTTCTTTGGGCCCCATGTTGGGTGCTGGATTTTGGAGACTTAGGCCCAAAGAGTATCAGGAATGAAAGAAAGAGAAAGAGAGTGAAACAAAGAGAAAGAAAGAGAGAGAGCTAGGATCAGGGGGTCTGTGAGTAGAGACTCCTCAGATCTGTTGTGTCTGCTTGAGGGGGGAGGTAATAATAGACATGATACCTGCATTAAAGTTTTTCCTTTTATGGGGAGTTGAGATAGTTATCTTTAATCATGATAAAGAGTGATTGATTCTAGGAAATAATTATGCTCTTGCTATCTTTCAACTGGATATCTCTCTTTCTGGTTTCTAATTTATATTTTAATTCATATTCAACCAAAGAATATTCAATGAATGTTGAGACATTGGGAAATTTAAGAATACTTCCTTTCATGGGGGATGGCATTCACAATAGGAATTTGAAGTAGAAGAAGAATAAGAAATGGGAATCAAAAGTCATCATAATCTTGCCAGAATTTCCTCTAGGAGAGAATAGAAGCAGTTGACACAGAGGGAAGATCAGTTTCAGCTGATCTTCAGCTTATTTTGGAACCACCAAATATACTTTAGCTTCTTCATCATTTTGGTCCTTTCAGCTTCTGTTCTGTTGATTTTCTTCAAAATTTTCTGCTTCCCAAATTTAGAGATCTGATTCTATTTACACGCAAACTATGTTAAGCTTGTCAGTAATTCTCATAGGAAATTAGTCAAATCATCTTCAGTGTGACAAATCCTGCAACAATATTCCCAGCTAAACTTTTCACTTTTTTGTGAGACACATAGAATACATGTTTTCATATCTTAATTTCATTTATTTCTTCATATCCTTTGAAAGGCTCTCCCTGACTACTTTATTCAGATCTAGGATGAGTAAACCAAGATTTTTTTCTATTTGATTAGTAATTTTTAGAAACACTTTGATGCATAGTTCAATACTTACTGGTTTAGATGAACTCAAATACATAAAGAATTCATTAATCCTAATTTGTTTCCCCATACACGTAGATATGAAATTGTAGCACTGATGTGGAGAAAGCGGCCCTGGTAGTTGCTGAGGGCAGTGAAAGGGAAGAAAAGGTGTGATGTGGGGGCATTTTTGGAACTCAGAATTGTCCTAAATGATATTGCAAGGACAGATGCTGGACATTATTATATCCTGCCATAACCCACTCAGTGTACTGAGGAAGAGTGTAAACTACAGTGTAAACTGTTATCTATGTGGTGCAGCAGTGCTTCAAAATGTAGTCATCAAATGCAATGAATGTGCCTCAATGATGAAAGAGTTTGTTGATATGGGAGGAGTGGGATGGGGGTGTGGACTATATGGGAATCTCCTATGTTATTTAATGTAGCTTTCTGGGTGATCCACTAATCTAAAAGAATAATAATAATATAAGAAAATAAAAACAAGCATTATCAACCCAGTACATTATGTCTTCAACAGCAATAAATTGATTAGACTTATGTTCTCTCAATCACTTATTTAAAAAAGAAAAAAAACACAAGAAAATTCCATTTAAAGTATAACAACTAAAAGATTAAAAAGTTAAACTTTGATGAAAACAATTGAATTTTTCTTAGTAATAAGCTAAACAAAGGAAGCATTTCATTTGGACTCAAATGTTTTGGTACACAGAAAATATGATTCTTAGTTTATATGATTATTTTATCCCTATGCTTAATTAAATGTTACCATAAATTTTACTTTGCATTTTATTTGAGTTAGGGATATTTCACATCTATGAAATACCATCTGATAGTCTTTACTTTATATCTCAATACCAAGAATTATTTTCTTCCCTTTCTATTTAATTTATCTTCTTTTTTCTTTATCTGTGAGATATGCCAAGTCAGATATGAATCTAAATGAAACTTTCATGAGCTGAATACCATTTTCTCTTTTTCTAACACCATCAACAATATTTTCTATTTATCTCCAAAATTATAAGGCTCTTTCAGTTAACTTTATTGTACAATTACATTGTTTTGTGTGTGTTTGTGTGTTTTCATTACTTCTACAGATTGGATTCACAGGGAAGCAAACTCTGAGATAGAGATTTATGTGCCAGGAGATTAATGAAAGAGTGCAGCTAGATATGTTATTAGTCACAGAGAAGGGAAGAAAACTGGACTGGGTCTAGAGAGTTGTTTTATTTTCACTTGAGGTCTCAGATGGTGCTCCAGAGTCTACTATAGCTTAGATGACACCCAACAGTAGTTAAGTTTTTGTAAGTGTGCAAAGTTTTATATACCTAGAGCAGTAAGTCACTGAATTCAGCCCTGTGGGCCTAAAAGTAAAATCTGCCCCTGAATATGTGTCTATAACTGTACCAATGAATCATTGGACCTTACAACTAGTTAGGCCCAATGTAGTCAACTTGCCATCACCAGTAAGTCTGTTTTACTCCCTGAGAGATGGTACTATATCAGTGTCTTAGTGACTTTCTTGGTTACTGGCAGTTTATCATTTGTCCACAGTTGAAGCTGTGTTGAGCTTATTTTAGATTCTGTGCTCTGGGCACCCATGCATTGCCTCCACCCTTGCCATCTTGGCTACCCTGTTCTTGTCTTGAGCTTATGTGCCAGCACTGGTGTGTTTGATAACAGAGGCCAGCTGGCATCCAGTTTGGAACTCATTTTGTCTCTTCTATTCCTTCTTTTATTCCACACATTTCACAGGATTCATCTGGTGGGAATTAATATTCAACAAGAAAGTATTCACACTTATTTCACACTACCATATGTCATGCAAAAGTATCTAACATAAACCACTTTTTACCGATCTTCGTACATTTGTCTATTCATATTTTTGTTTAACTTGCCAAATATTTGTCATGTCTTGTCAGCCCCTGTACACTCTAACTTGGAACTACTTAAATTTTTACATGAACTAGATGACAGGTACATACAGTCCCTAAAGTTCTGCTCAATAGGAAGTTTTTCCCTTCCTACATTTTCCAAGATTGTTTCTGTGCAGCCAGAAACAATAAGGTTTTCACCCACTATTAACCACTCATGAGCTAATCTTAGGATCGTTCTCCCCTTGTCATCTTGTATAATGGATCTTCTATGAGGACATATGTGTGAGATGGAGCAGAAGTGCTGGTACAGCCTTGTACAGTGAAATAGAATCAGGACAGCCTACTCATGAAACTGTCTGTGCCCTCCAATCTTGCTTGTGCTTCATTCTTAATAATCCTGTATCATCTTAGGCAAAAGTTTATGATTTAGAAGTTGCAAGGAATGCCAGATCTTGCTGGGCAGTTGTTAAATTTGGGGTCAAGGTTTAGGCTGTCCATCTGTACTAAGAACCATTAGCATGCCAGGAGTTATTTTTCAAAAAGTGGGTAATTCTCTGTTGCAGATGTATGGCTGTATCCTGGAACCTAGTCTGATGTATCATGATTCACTAATTGGGGTGTGTCTCAACTCCTGCATGCCATATTATCCAACCACCTATATGTCTGTGTAATACCATACAATAGGACAGATCATATGGCTCACCAGGCAAATCTTTTTGCCCAGACCTGCTTAAAAGTCTTTTCTTGTTCTGCACCATATTAAAAACTAAGAGTCCTTTTAATCACTTACTATGTTAGTCAAAGAACAATTTCTAGGCATGAAGCAGGCTTTATGTAACTCCAAAAATCTACCAAACTTTCTTTTAAATTTTTCATAGTGGAAGACAAAAATGCATTAATTTTTTTCTCTAATTTATAGAAAACTTCACAGCATGCTCCACTAAATTATTTCCTAAATAGTTTACTCCTTTAGTGGGCACTTGTACTTTCATTGTGTTTTGCCACCCACTCTCAGGAGCATACTCTATTAGGAACCTAATATACTAGCTATTAATTATTTATGAAGTCAGATTATCAAGGTGCAATTGGTGCCATAGACTAATGTGATATGTTAAAGGTTGTCCAGCCTTTTTGCAGATCTCTTCAAGGGAGAGAGCACAGGAAAAGTGAGAAATGTTCTAGAATTTGTTAGTGTTAATTATTGCACATCTTTGTGAATATAGTAGAAAAGAACTCATTGTAGGATAAATTATATAGTATTTGAATTATATTTCAATTTGAAAAATGGAGTCAGCCTAGTATAAATAAATCAATTTTGAAATTTTAGATTTTTGTAAGTAAAGGTGGAAGTGCAGTTAGATGTCCAAAAGGAAGCAATGTTAATGTCAATTTTTTTTTCCTGGACTATAAAAATATGTGAATTTGGAAGTGTATCCTGAAACACCCCTGCTGGCATATATCCTTCTGCTTGGTAAAAATATGTAAACAATTCTATTACAGGAATGTTTCATTGAAGATTTGGTTCCTTTTTTAAGGTGTTTTTATTCTCTCCTTCCATGATTCATCATGTATTTAAGTAACATTAAGGATACAATGTACTGCGTAGGACATACGCAAAGAAGTTGAGTTAGATAAATTGATCCAGGAGGGAGTAGAATTAAAAGTAGGATAGCTTATGATAACTGCTATTAAAGCTTGGAATAAGGACAGAGGATCTAGTCTGTGAAAAGGCCAGAATTCCTTAATTGAAGGACACATCTAACTCACTTCTCAATGCTGATTAAGTAGTTAGACAGGCAAAAAAGTAAAACTGTTAGCAGGCCTAGTGGTAGGAACAACACATAGATACATGACCAACTAATTGACTGTAGAAAAGCAGATTTTTAATGCTTCCTGAAGAGCAAATAATACTTTCTATATGAAGAAGACTGAGGATATTCTAATTTTAGAATGCTAACATTAGCAAGCTTTTGAATCGAGGCTTATTAAAACAGGACATACATGAAAGATGAAAGATATTACATATTTCCCATAAGCACTAACGAAAGACTTAAAAGAAAAGAAGTTTTAAGTAATGGAGAGGAGGGAGTATAGTTGAGAATAATTTAACTGAGATTCTTTAGGACTTTGTGATTGCTGAATGTGGATTATAAAATTGAGCCTAATTTCCAAGCAGAGGACTAGATTTTTGCATTGATAAAGTGAGTGTAAGGCACTGCACTTTCAGAATTGGGGATCTTTTGAGATACAATTAACTTTTAAAAGTTTTATATTCATACAAGTTTTTGTTTGTTTGTTTGTTTTTGTAGGAGGTACTTAGGATCAAACCTCCTGGGACCTTATACTTGGAAAGCAGGTTCTCAACTACTTGAGTTACATGTACCACCCCATATAATTTTTATTTTTGCTTTTTTTTTTTTTTTTGAGGTACAGCATGCTAGGACTGAACCTGGGATCTTGTATATAGGAAGGTGGCACTCAACTGTTTCCTTTTTTTTTTTTTTTTAGAGGCAGATATTTTATTTTATTTTTTTAGTTTCTCTGTCTTCATTTTTTTTAGTTTATTTTTTCCCTTTTTCTTTATTTTCTTTTAAATGTTACATTAAAACAATATGAGGTCCCCATATAACCCTACCCCACCCACACCACCCCTTCTTGAGCCACACATCAGCTTCCCCCCCATATAATTTTAAACCTATTGAATTCTGCAAGAAATAGTATAAGAAAACAATGTACAAAATTTGCACAGGTGCACAATTGTTTACATTTTGATCCATTTTACTTTATCATGGATTACATAGATAATAATACAGTTAGATTGAAGTAAATAGGTAAACAAAAGATTCAGACAGATATAGGATAGGATATATTGATCTAGTGATATGTAGATGGATAAATAAGTAGATGAATAGCTAGATAGATATAACAAAAGGATAGATTTCCTTAATGGTTTATAGTATGAAGGAGACAGGGAACCACCTTATATGTAAATGTTTCATTGTGCATTTTTAAGGGTAGGACAATTTAGTCCATAAACACAATATTATAATTGTTCAAGAAATTAGAATTGAATAATACTATAACCTAATCCACAGACCATATTCAAAATAAGACAACTGTTACACTGTTTCAGTAAGTATTCTTACAATTTACTTTTTATGTCCAGAGTGGAATCCAGTATCAGGCAATGGATTTCACTTTCATGTCTCTTTCAATTCCTTAATCAGCCTCAATTCTTTCCCTGCCTGTTCTTTTTCTTACTAGATCTTATTTTCTAGAACATCTTTCATTAAGGTTTCTTGAGGTTTCCTGGTAATTAGATTCACATAATTTGTTTTCTTTTGTGTGTGTAATACTGTTTCTTTCTATATTTGGCATACTCAGAATACTATGTTACCTGTTTATACTAATTGTAATGATTTTAGTTTTGATTATGTGGTAAATGGACTGGCATACAGATTTCTTCATTTTTTGGTTAGACTTTTTGTCTTTGTAATTCATAATCTGAAGCACAATATTCTGAGACTGTATAAATAATCATTCCTACCTCAAACTTTCACCCATTAGTTTTAGTATTCCACTGATAATTTGTACATTTAACATTTCTTCTTATTTATTATTTGGAATGCTACTTAAAGGGGCACTTTGGCCTCAACAATTCATTTATTTTCTGTGCCCTTCATATCCAGGGATTCTGATTTTCTTTAATAGGTTCAATTTCCTCCTAATTATTTTGGTGGTCAAATTGCCTTTAATTTGGTCAGAGTGCCTCTTCCAATGAAACCTTGTTTCTTATGACATATCATCAAGTATAATTACAGAGGCTTCCATACTTTCTCTTAGATAGCTCTCTCTTTAGTAGTTGCCTAACTTCTCTAAATCATGTTTTTTCAGTATTTGCAAAATAGAATCCTTTTTTTCATATTATTGGAAAAATAAATTATTCTTAAATGGCTTACATGTTTTAAAATTCAATAGAAAATAATGTTTTATTTTATTTCCTAATTATTAATGTGTTGAATTACAAGTAATGCATATATGGACCTTATATCTCATAGCCTTGCTATAGTCTTTTATCAATTTATTTTATTAACTTTATTGGTTTACTCATTAGAATCTTTCATTTTAAAAATTTACTATCTACTACAATTAATATTTTGCAACTAGTTCTGGGAGTGGACACCTCAGCCTTTCACATAGGATGAGTACAGTTACTATCCTCTGCTCCAGTCCTATATTATTTTGAAAATTATCACTTTAATGACACAGAATCTTAGACAATTATGAATAGGTATTTCTTATTACCTCATCCACTCTTCAATTTTCATTTGGACTTCTTGAATTAAAAGCTTTTGGAAAATTTTTTTCAGATTATCATTTCAATGATTGTGTATTAGTGAATGAGTCCAAGCTTTATTGTTCTGATATGCTTTCTTCAGTGACTTCTAGATTCCAAAGGAAAGTCTGTATGGGCCTCTGAAAAATAGTTACTGGCTTTCTGCCTTCAGTTCTGAACAGTAAACTGTATGTATAAATTGCTGTTGTAGGACCAAATATCCATGAAATTATTAATAATGCTTAAATGTAAGAACATAGTTTATTAGGAAAGCCAAATGGGCTTGCTATATGAAATCTTGAATGAGGCCAATTTAACCATCAGGTGAGGATAATATTGATATTGGGAGAGAGTCCCACAGAAGAGGTGAGAGTTTGCAAGTAGCAACCTCACAGCTCTTCTCTCAAGAAGAAGAAAGTTAGAGATGAGCTAAAAGTTGTACGTATTCTTCCTAAATGGGATATTTAGATGAAGCACCCATAAAGTCTCAGAAGGATTAATACATTGTGGAACATTCACCCCAAACTCAATACCAAGAGTGAGAAGAATCAACTTTCACCAAAACTGGGTCAATAATCATTAGTAATAAAACTCCATTGTTGTCTGAAATCACTTCTACTAAAACATTCCACTGACTTATTCAAGTCTTTTGGGAATTCTTTTTCCTTTCCTTTATTTTTAAAGAAGCTTTAGATTACATAAATTTTACCTCAAAAATATAGGGGATTACAATATACTGCATTTCCTCCACTCCCACAGTTTCCCCTGTTAACAACAACTTTCCTTAGTGAGGTACATTGTTAAAATTTTTGAACACATGTTGGAGCATTGTGACTAACCATGGTCTATAATTTCCCTTAAGGTTTATCCTCTGTACTGAACAACTTTATAGGTTTTGACAAAATGTATAATGCCCTTTATCCATCATTGTAATATCATGCAGAACAGTTCCAATGTCCCCAAAATGTCCATGTTACACTTATTCTTCCCTGTCTCTCCCCTGAGAAACTCTGGTGAACAGTGTCTTACATCAATCTTACATGTTCGTACATTGCTAGAATAATAATGTCTACTTCTTTTTATATTTGCCTTCCCCCTTTATGTTTGTCCTATTCTCAGTCTTGAGGATTTGGGATGGTGATGCTCACTTTACTTTCGATTGAGAGGGTTCTTAGATCCCATAGAGCAGAAAGAGGGCACTGTGTTGCCTACAGTTTCAGATACTCTCTGTATTTTGGGGATAGGCATTGCCCATAAAGATCCTTTTCTTAGTTGTCCTAGGTGAGACCACTGAACTGGATAACAGATGTTGGCTGAAAATTTATTGAGATTTAGGGCCCAACCAACATATGAGTAGTAGGAAGATTAAATCTCTGGGATATGTATTAATGAGTATAATATTAATTACAGATTCAAATAAAAGGGGCTGTAGAACTATGTGAGTCAGCTCGATATGCTTAGGGCATATCAGTGAGGTCATGAAATATTTGTCATTTAGTAACTGATTACTTCACTCAACATAAGGTCTTCAATATTCATCCATGTTGTCTTGTGTGTCAATAGGTCATTCCTTCTTTCAGCTCAGTAATATTCTGCTGTATGTATATACATTTTATTTATCCATTCACCTGTTAATGGATACTTGGGTTGCTTTCAACATTTGGCAATAGTGAATATCACTGCTAGTATTATTGGTGTGCATATATCTGTTTGCGTCTCTGCTTTCAATTCTTCTGTGTATATACCCAGAAGCAGGATTACTGCTGAGTAATATGGATCATATGGCAGTTCTATAGTTAGCTTCCAGAGGAACTTATGAACTCTCCTCCACAATTGCTGCATCATTCTACATTCCCAGCAGTAGTAGATGAGGTTTCCCTTTTTTCCACATCCTCCACAACCCTTGTAGTTCTGTTTTTGTAATAGCCATGAGTCTAACAGGTCTAAGATGATATCTCAGTGTACTTTTGATTTCCATTTCCCTAGTATCTACTAATGTTGAGCATTTTTCCAGGTGATTTATAGCCATTTGTATTTCCTCTTCAAAGAAGTGCCTATTCAAATCTTTTGCCCATTTTTAAAATGGCTTTGCCCATTTTATTGGGCATTTTATTGTTTGCCATTTTATTTTATTTTGAGATGCAGGATTTATGTATATGCTGTATATTAGGTCCTTAACAGATAAGTGGTACCTAAATATTTTCTTTCTTGGGAATTCTGAAGAATAAAGATCTTGAACATAGTTACTTCACTATTTATTCATCAAATTTTAAGTTCAAGAAGGAATAAATGGGCACTGATTAGAAAATATTGTGCAAAGGAAATACAAATGTATTCTAAAGGAATTATGTATAAATACCGTGGCAGAAAAATACTTCATCTTTTTTAAATGCACATTGTAATGAAAACTGCATTTTTCCATCAGTCTATCAAAGATTAAAATGTTACGTAACGAGCATTTTTAAATATATTTTTTTATTTATTTTTGAAAGACACATAGATCACACAAAATGTTACATTAAAAAATATAGGAGATTCCCATATGCCCCTCTGCTCACACCCCTCACTTTTCACTCATCAACAACTTCTTTCACTAGTGTGGTACATTCATTGCATTTGATGAATACATTTTAGAACACTGTTACACAGCATGGGTTACAGTTTATATTTTAGTTTATTCTCTTCCAGTCTATTCAGTGGGTTATGGCAGGATATGTAATATCCTGTATCTGCCTCTTCAATATCACTCAGGACAATTTGAAGTCCTGAAAATTCCCCCATATCATACCTCTTTTTTCCTCTATCTGCCTTCGGCAACTCCGTTGTGGCCATTATCTCCACATCGATGATATAATTTCTTCCTTTGCTACAGTCACAATAATTCTAGAGTAGAATACCAGTAGGTCCACTCTATTCCATATTTTATTTCCCAGTCCTGAGGATCCTGGGATGGTGATGTCCATTCAACTTCTCAATTGAGAGAGGACTTTGACCCCATGTAGCTGATGGATGGGACTTTCCTGCTGGCAGTTGCAGGGTCTCTCATTTCCTTGGTGTGGTGGTTGTCCATTCTCACCTTCTTGATAGTTGTCCTGGGTGAGTCCAATGAGCTGCAGAGTAGGTTTTCAACTCCACTGAGGCTCAAGTCCCAACTGGCCCATGGACAGCCAGAGGTTCTAGTCTCCTGGACATACACCAACCAAAGTTTCAATAAAAGAGACAGAAGATGCATGTGTAGAGAAATGATATCTGTGTTCAATTCCATCACACTCAGGAACCAAATTCCAAAGTAGGGCCCACTGGCAAGACACCAAACTCCAGAGCCATCTGCCATTACCATAGGACCTGCATGTCTCTGTAGCTCTCAGGAGAACCACTATTGGGGTAATATCTACTTTAGCTGTCTATGAGATCCTGCTGAGACATGCATAAGTGCGACCCATCTGATGATCTCCCATTTCATTTTGAAGTCTCTTAGCCATATAAAGTCATTTGTCTTTACCATTTCCCCATTTTATTCAAGGTCTTTTTCCAGTTGTATCACCAGCTAGTTCTTATTCTTCAGCACCAGGGAAGCTGATCCCTGGGAGTCATGTCATGCAAAACTGTCATGAAAGACAAAGACAGACACTATATATTAGTAAAAGTGGTAATCTTTCAAGAAGAAAGAACAATTATAAACATCTATGCACCTAACCAGGGTGCCTCAAACACATGTGGCAAACACTGGAAAAGCTAAGTGGGGAAATAGTTGCTTCTACAATTACAGTGGGGGACTTTACTACACCATTATCACCATTAGACAAGACATCTCAACAGGGAATCAAAAAAGAAATACTCTGAATAATATATTAGAGGATCTGAACTTAATAGATATATACAGAACACTACACCCAAATACAGCAGGATATACATTCTTCTTAAGGACACATAGATCATTCTCCAAGGTAGACCACAAAGCTGCAATTAACTCAGAAGGATTGAAATCACACAAATTAATTTCTCTGGCCACAATGGAATGAAGCTGGAAATCTGCAAGGACTAGAGAACAATATTAGGCACAAAGACACGGAAGTTAACACACTCTTAGACAAACAGTGGGTCAAGGAGGAAATCTCAAAAGCCAAACAAGGACACCACAAGAAAGGAAAATTACAATCTCTCTGATGAATGTAGATGCTAAAATTATCAACAAAATATTTGCTAATTGTATTCAACAACACATCAAATGCATTATACATCATGACCAAATGGATTTCATCCCTAGTATGTAAGGATGGTTCAACATATAAAAATCAATCACTGTAATACACCACAACAGATCAAAAGAAAATAATCACATGATCATATCTTTAGAAGCAGAAAAAAATTTGACAAAATACAGCACCCATTCCTGATTAAAAACACAGCAAAAGATAGGAATAGAAGGTACCTTTCTGAACATGATAAAGGATATATATGAAAATCCATAGCTAACATCATAACAATGGTGAAATCCTAAAAGGTTTCCTTCTAAGATCCAGAAAAAGACAAGATGCCCACTATCACTCCTCTTATTTAACATTGTGTTAGAAGTACTTGCTCAAGTACTGAAGCAAGAGAAGGATATAAAAGGCATCCAAATGGAAAAGGAAGAAGTCAAAGTTTCACTATATGCATATGACATGATCTTATACATAGTAAGTCCTGAGAAATCTTCAACAAAGCTTCTAGTACTTATAAATGAGTTCAATAAAGTTACAGGTTATAAGGTCAATGTGCAAAAATTAGCAGCATTTCTGTACACCAATAATGAGCAATCTGAGGAGGTAATCAAGAAAAAAGTATCATTTACGGTAGTAAATATAACAATCAAATACCTAGGAATAAATTTAACTAAAGATGTAAATGACTTATCCACAGAAAACTACACAACACTGTGAAAGGTAATCAAAGAAGGCTAAATAAATGGAAGATTATTCCCTGTTCATCGATAGGAAGATTAAATATCATTAAGATGTGTATCCTATCCAAACTGATCTACAGATTTGATGTAATCTCAATAAAAACACAGCAATTTTCACTGAACTAGAAAAACTAACATGAATTTTATTTGGAAGGGAAAGAGGCCCTGAATAGCCAAAGACATATTGAAAAAGAAAAATGAAATCAGAGGAATCACACTACCTGACTTAAAAACATACTACAAAGCTAGAATGGTCAAAATGGCATGGTAATGGCACAAGGATAAGAACATACTGACCAATGGAACCAAATTGAGAGAATTCTGATATAGAACCTCACATATACAGTCATGTGATATTTGACAAAGTCACTAAACACACTCAACTGGGAGACAATGGCCTCTTCAACAAATGGTGCTTGGACTACTGGATATTCATATGCAAAAGAATGACAGAGGAACACCATCTCACACCTTATACAAATATCAACCAAAGATGGATAAAAAATCTGAATATAAGAGCCAAGACTATTAAGACCTTGGAAGACAATGTAGGGAAGCATCTACAGGACCTTGCAATGGGAAATGGCTTCATAATAATAATTTTTGTTAAGAGTTCAAACAAACAAATTCTTTAGTCATGGTTGAATTGATACAATCTCTATGTAGGTGAATTTTGAAATTCCTAAAAGTCATTAATAAGCACTCTTTACAATGTCTGTTTTTGATTTCCAAGAAAATATGTTTATACTTTTACCTCATTATTGCCCAGGTCTAAGCATGTATGTGTATGAGGAGTTCTGCTACTTGTTCTAACATTGACCACATTGCTCTTAATTCCATTAGTATTCTTCAGTTTGGAAATTGTCTAAAAAATTTGATGACTAAACTCTTTATTGAAAAATCTGGATTCATGACTTGACAGCTGCTAAGCTATTGTTAAATGAATTGGTCATTATTTCTGGTTTCACAAGCTCTCTCTGTATGTGTAATATCCTATATTCCCACATATTTTCCTTTGATTTTTATTTATTTATTTTAAATATATATATATATATATATATATAGACACAGATTACATAAAGTGTTACATTAAAAAATATATAAGGGATCCCCATATGCTCCACTCCCCTCATCTCCCATTTTCTCCACATCAACAGCTTCTTTCATTAGTGTTGTACATTCATTTCAATTGGTGAACTAATTTTGTAGCATTGCCACTAAGCATGGTGTACAGTTTGCTTTATAGATTACACTCTCTTCCACTACATTCTGCATGTTATGGTGGGATATATAATGACCCATTATCTGTCTTTGCAATGTTATTCAGAACAATTCCAAATCCCAAAAATGCCCCTATATTATACTTCTATTTCCCTCTCCTTGCTTTAGCATCTCCAGTGGGCACTATCTCCACATCAGTGATATAATTTCTTCCATTGCTAGCATCACAATAAGTCTATAGTATAATACCAGTAAGTCCACTCTAGTCCATATTTTATTCCCATCTTGAAGATTCTAGGATGGTGATAGCCACTCCACCTCTAATTGAGAGGGAGCTTCAGTCTCATCTGGTTGATGGATGGGACTCTCTTGCTTGCAGTTTTAAGAGTCTCTCAGTTCCTTTGTGTGGTGTTTGTCCATCCTCACCTCCATTAGTTGTCCTGGATGAGTCCAATGAACTGGAAAGTAGGTGTTTAACTCTGCTGAGGCTCAGGGCCCACCTGGCATATGGAAAGCCCAAAGACTCAAGTCTCTTGGACATATACCTAACAACTCCAGAACCAAAGATAGGTTCAGATAGAAGGGACAGAAGAGGCAGATGTAGAGAAGTCATGACTGATTCCAACTCTGTCACATTCAGTATTGCTAATGCCAAATTAGGGCCCACTGGCAAGGTACCAAACTCCAGAGCTTTCTGCCATGACAGTAGGACCTGGGTGTCTCCAGAACCTTTAGGAACCCACCATTTGGGATAGTATCAACTTTGGAAGTCTATGAGGACCTGCTGAGATGAGCCATATAACTCTTAGCCATATAAACTCATTCATCTTTACCTTCTTATCTACCTCCCCCCCCCCATTTATTCCAGGTCTTTTTACCAGTTTCATTGCTAGTTGGTGCTTGCTAGTAATACCTCAATGCCAGTGAAGCTGATCCCCAGGACACTTATCCCCAGGACATATGCCCCACAATGAGGGGAAGGTAATATATTTATATGCTGAGTTTGGCTTAGAGAGAGTCCACATTTGAGCAACATGGAGACTTTCAGTAGGTAAATCTTAAACATGCTACACTAGTTTAAGTTGCCATTTTGTGAGCAAAGGCTCATAAGCATAGTAATTGTATTTGCCAGGGTTCTCTAGGGAAACAGAATCAGCAAGAGATATCTGTCTATTGTATGTGATTCTATAAGTCTCTCATGCAGCCATGGGGATGCATAAGTCCAGGTTCCACAGGCCAGCTGCAACCAGGGGCTGCAATGAAAGTCCAATGAAGGTTCTTGGTGAGTTCTGGGAGATGTTGGCTGTCTAAAGATGAGCTGAGAAGAGTCAGAGAGACAGATAAAGCAGATACAACCCCCAGATATTGGTTCCTTTGAAGGCTAAAGAGACCCATGAGAGTTATGGCCATGGCCGATGGGGTTAACTACCAGGTCAGATGGCCCCTCTTTGGAAATGGTGTTTATGTGTGATGAATCTGGACTTAGATGGGATCTCCCTTCATAAGACTTTCATGCTAATGTGCTGGAGGTGCAGTTAACGTTGGGATTTAAGATATATTTAGGGGATTTGAATCTCTGGACTGACAATGTGATAGCCAGGTCCTGAGCCTCAACAGACTCCAGCACCTACAATCTGATTTATTGGACTTACCACACTCAGCTAAGATGGAGTTGAAGAAGGACAATCACCACACCATGGAGCCTAGAGTGATTACAACTGAAAATGGGAGGATTGCATCCAGCATCCATGTGGAATTTGAGCCTCCTATTGACATAGAGGTGCAATGGACACAACCAATCCAATGTCCACATAGAACAGGTGGTATTGGATTGAGAAAAGTGGACATGGTGGACGATGGGTATGGGGAAAGGCAGGAAGAGATGAGAGGTGGAGGTGTCTTTGGGACATGGAGCTGCCCTGGATGGTGCTTCAGAGGCAATCACCGGACATTGTAAACCCTCACAGGGCCCACTGGATGGAATGGAGGAGAGTATGGGCCATGATGTGGACCATTGACTATGAGGTGCAGAGGTGCCCAAAGATGTACTTACCAAATCCAATGGATGTGTCATGATGATGGGAACGAGTGTTGTTGGGGGGGGAGAGGGGGGGTGGGGGAGCGGGGTTGAATGGGACCTCACATATATATTTTTGATGTAATATTATTACAAAGTCAATAAAAAAAAAAAAAAAAAGAAACAAGACGCAGCAAATAGACACCAAGAACAGACAACCAGGGGAGGGGGGGAAATTAAATAAATAAATAAATCTTTAAAAAAAAAAAAAAAATGAGCTGAGAAATTCTCTCTCAATGCTAGAATCACTTCTCCTTTTAAGGAATTCAACTGATTGGGTTAAGCATCACTCATTGCTGATGGCGATCTCCCTGACTGATGTAATTATAACCAACCATCTATGATTTACCACTGCAGTAAAGTCAGTGGTAACTAAAGTCCATAAATGCCCTTGTATTACAGTTAACCCAGTGCTTGCTTGACCAAACAACTGGGTGCAAATACCTGGCCAGGTTGACATAAAAGCCTAACCATCACAGTCCACCCCTTGACAACTCAGCAACCATATACATTATCTTACACTATACATAGTCTCTAAGTAAAAACAATAACAGACATGCATATATATATATATTTTTTTTTTTTCTGACTAAAAATGTTCAACTCTCCTATGTACAACCAGAAATGCATTAATTCCATACAGAATAGGGTGCAAGTTCATAGGTAATATACACTCTCAAAATTGACATCCTCAAATATTATGACAGGAAATGTATACAGCTTGTTATATGATAAGGGAAAAGTATGGAAAAGAAGACAAAGTAATTCATTTGTGTACTTATACAATCATCATCATAATGAAAAAAGGAAGAAAGGTTCATGACCATTATTGTCCTTTTCTCTGTACTTTGTCATGTGGTTGAAGTTTATATTTATCACTAGTTTCTTCGAATACCCATTCCATGTTTCCATTACCCTCAGCAAGCACTTCAGCTGGCCATGGTTCTTTGCCTGATGTGGTGACCCAAACTTTCATCCCTGATGATTCTGGGCCATTGTTAGTCTTGCTTGAATTGGGTTGTTGCAATTTTCCATTGACTTTAATCACAGGACATGGCAGTACTAGGAGAGGCCCTAGAAGATCTCCTGTATTCCAGGCAAACTCTTCTCTACCCCCATTATGTAGATGCAGTCCTATTTCCCCTTTATAGTCAGGATCAGTCACCCCAGCCAGTACAATAATTTCCTTTTTTTTAATGTTGATTCAGAGGTAAAAGGAACCCAAAGTGACCAGGTGGCAGTTTTAACTTCCAGTTCAATGGAATCATTGTTGTGTTCCCTCATGACAGCATTCCTCCTCTTGGGACTAAAACCTATAGACGCAGAGTTTGAGATTGCAGGGACAGTAAGCAAAAATGTTCCCAATGGGTCAATGGGGGTAATAGTGAGTGATGCCACTCCCATTTCCACCCTGTGATTCCTGAACCCATGGATCCTGGTTATGGGAGAAACAGCACCATAGACTGGATGCTAATTTAGAGCATACACAGTCTCCTGGAGAACATTGCCCCAGCCCTGAAAGGTATTGCCACCTTTTTGGTGCTTAATTGAGTCTTCAAAAGGCCATTCCAACGTTCTATCAATCCATCTGCTTCAGGGTGATGGGGAACATGATAAGACGAATGAATTCCAGGGGCATGTGCCCATTCCCACACATAATTTGCTGTGAAATGGGTTCCTTGATCAGAAGCAGTTCTGTGTGGAATGCCACGATGGTAGATAAGACATTCGGTTAAGTCAATGGATGGTAATTTTGGAAGAAACATTGCCTGGAGGAAATGCAAACCCATATCCAAAGTATGTGTCTATTCCAGTTAAAACAAATTGCTGCCCTTTCCATGGTGGAAGTGGTCTAATGTAGTCAACCTGACACCAGCTAGCAGCCTGGTCACCTCACAGAATGGTGCCATATTGGGGACTGAGTGTGGGTCTCTGCTGCTGGCAGATTGGGCACTCAGTAGTGGCTGTAGCCAAGTCAGCCCAACCCTGGTAAGGGGAAGTCAATGTTGCTGAGTCCATGCATAACCTCCATCCTTACCTCCACGGCCACTTTGTTCATGAGCCCATTGGGCAATGACAAGAGTGGATAGAGAGAGAAGCTGAGCATTAGCCACAGGTTGGGTCATGTTATTCACTTGATTATTAAAATCTTCCTCTGCTGAAGTTACCCTCTGATCTCACCATTCATGTGGGACACAGATATTTTCATGTTTTTGCCTACACTAAAATTTCAATCCACATACCTCTTCCCCAGAACTCTTTGTCATGAATTTTCCAGTCATGTTCCTTCCAAGTCCCTGACCATCCAGCCAAACCATTAGCAACAGCCCATGAATCAGTGGACAAATGCACCTCTGGTCAATTCTTCTTCCAAGCAAATGAACAACCAGGTGCAGTGCTCGAAGTTCTGCACACTGGGAAGAACTGCCCTCATCACTGTCCTTCAGGGATGTCCCATAAAGGGTTGCAGTGCTACAGGGTTGCAGGTGGTACATGCATATCGTGCAGAACCATCTGTAAACCAGGCCCAAGTTTTCTCTTTTTCAGTCAACAGATTGTAAGGGACTCCCCAAGAGGCCAAACCTGTGGGCTGGGAAAGAGATGGTAACATGGCAGGGGTGGTGACAATGGGCATTTGGGCTTCTTCCTCATGTAACTTACTTGTGCCTTCAGCACCCATTTGAACCCTATCTCATATATACCACTTCCAATTTATTATGGAGTCCTGCTGTGCACTTCCAACTTTTTGGCTTGGTGGGTCAGAAGATACACAGTTCATGATAGGCAACTCAGGCCTTATGGTAACTTGATGGCCCATGGTTAAGTGTTCAGTCTCTATTAAGGCCCAGTAGCAGACCAAAAGCTGTTTCTCAAAAGGGGAGTAGTTATCTGCAGAGGATGGCAGGGCTTTGCTCCAAAATTCTAAGGGTCTGCATTGTGATTCTCCTATAGGGGCCTACCAAAAGCTCCAGACATCATCTCTATTTGCCACAGAAACTTCCAGCACCATTGGATCTGCTGGGTCATATGGTCCAAGTGCTAGTGCAGCTTGCACAGCAGCCTGGACCTAATGCAGAGCCTCTTCTTCCAGTCCCCAATCAAAACTACCAGCTTTTCTGGTCATCCAGTAAATGAGCTGGAGTAGCACACCCAAATGAGGAATACATTGTTTCCAAAACCCAAAGAAAGCAACACTGGAGATTTGGACCTGAAGGGTATCAGGAATGAAAGAAATGAAAAGGGGGGAGGAAACAAAAAGAAAGAACTAATGAGCTAGGATCAGAGGGTCTGTGAGTAATGACTCTTCAGACCACTTTATTTTCTACATGTGGCATTATATATACTCAAACTATCGAGACAACAAGCAGTGTAACTACACATTGACAATATTCCTAAATTAAAGAACTTATCTCAGAGTACAAAGATTCAGTATCCCTTTCAAACTACAAAGTGTGTTTGCTCGTATTTCTCCCTGCCCTGGACAGCTTTGTCCTGTTGACTTGAAAGGTTTAATTGCTGCATTCCTATGTTAAAAGCATAGCCATGGAAACAGCATGTCTCTCTTTGAGAGACCACTATGCCTCAGTTTCCAACAACCAACTGTTGGTCTCATATTTGGTCATAGGATGAGAAAGTTGCAACACCATATCCTTCACTTTAGAAGGGATATCTTGACATGACCCACACTACTGGATACCTAGAAATTTCACTGATGTGGAAGGACCCTGTATTTTAGTTGGATTTATCACCCATCCTCTCTCACACAAATGCATTATTAATAAGTCTAGAGTCTTTGCTACTTCTTGCTCATTGAGTCCTATCAACATGATATCATCAATATAATGGACCAGTGTGATGTCTTGGGGGAGGGAGAGGTGACCAAGATCCCTGCAGAGAGTATTATGACATAGGACTGGAGAGTTGATATACCCTTGAGACAGGAGAGTGAAGGTATACCTCTGGCCTTGCCAGCTGAATGCAAACTGTTTCTGGTGGTCCTTACTAATAGCAATTGAGAAAAAAGCATTTGCCAAATCAACAACTGCATACCAGGTACCAGGCGATGTGTTGATTTGTTCAAGCAATGATACTAATGTGGGCTATGGGTGGGAGGCTCTTTGTCTCTTCAGAGATAACCTTAACCTAAGCTGTCTGTCCTGACTTGTGGGTGTGGAATGGTGAGAGGCTGCGGCCCTGCCCTTGGTAACCATGTCAATGAATCCAGTCCCAGGAAATAGTTTATCAATGCAAACTCTATAAACTTTAAATATTCAGGGAAAATGCAAACCAAATGTACTAAAAGCTTACATAGAATGTATGAAGTTCATGCTAAAAGTTTACCTAGGATGTGGAAGATATATATGCTAATTCAAGCCTACTGAGAACTGAAACAAAAGGACCATTTGGCCTTTCCTCTCTGTATAAAAGGAACTTGAAAGTCTTGTTCGGGGATCGGGATTGAAACAGAAAGCTCCCAAGTCTGCAAGCTGTCAATAAACCATTTTTCCTTCTCAAAATAATTCCTGAGTCCTGGCCTTTCTATACTCAAATAATTGAACTTTTCTCAAATTCTACAACAATACTACATCTGTGATAGCAGTTGAAACTGGAGTCACCACTTGGTTAAGTTTATGATAATCTATTGTCATCCTCTAAGATGCATCTGCTTTTTGTTCAGGCTAAATAGGAGAGTTGAAAGGGGATGTGGTAGGGATCACCACCCCTGCATTCTTCAAATCCTTGATGGTGGCACTAATTTCTGCAATCCCTCCAGGAATCTGGCATTGCTTCTGGTTTACTATTTTTCTGGTTTGGGGTAGTTCTAGTGACTTTCACTTGGCCTTTCCAACCATAATAGCCCTCTCTCCACAAGTCAGGGATCCAGTGTAGGGATTCTGCCAGTTACTGAGTGTGTCTATTCCAATTATACATTCTGGAACTGGGAAAATAACCACAGTATGGGTCCAGGGAATCACTGGACTAACTGTGAGATGGGCCTGAGCTAAAACTCCCTTAATTACCTGACCACCATAAGCCCCTACACTGGCTGGTGGACCACAGTGACATTTTGGGTCTCCTGGAATTAATGACACTTATGAGGCAGTGTTTAATAATCCCTGAAATTTCTGATCATTTCTTTTTCCCCAATGCACAGTTACTCTGGTAAAAGGCTGTAGATATCCTTGGGGAAAGGTAGGAGGAAGATTAACAATATAAATTTTGGGCAGTTTAACAGGATCCTTCCCAAGGAGACCTGGCCTTCTCCTTATTCAAAGGGCTCTGGGTTTGTAAACTGTCTCAAGTCTGGGAATTGATTAAGGGGCAATGATTCTCTGTGTCTGAAATTTAAATTAGGGTTTCATTCACTCAACCTAGAACTCTTCTGTTTATACAAATTCAGAAGAAATTTAACAGACTGCCCATCTGCTTCACTGCTAGGTATCCCAAGGTGTATTAGCCAATGCCATAGCTCTACACAACTCAGACTATTTTGAGTTCATTTTGAATCTGCTTTTCATTGCAGGAGCCATGCCCACCTTGACTTTGGTGATTAACTCCTGATACTTGACTTTTAACAGACTGACATCCGATCATCTCCATAATGTTTAAAGATTCTAATTCCATCACAGCCGTCCTTACAGTAATATCTGGATTACAGAAAAGTTCAGCCTCAGAGCTCTTCAGGGAAGATGGAGTTAGGTTTGCAAATTTATTATTCACAATCCCAGTTAAAGGTGTATCCTCTGGGCCTTCCTGGGGTGGGGGTGTTGTAGAATTTAAGAGAAGTTCAATTATTTGAGTATAGAGAGGCCAGGACTCAGGAATGATTTTGAGAAGGAAAAATGGTTTATTGATGGCCGGCCGGACTCGGGAACTTCTGTTTGAATCCCGAGCCCCAAACAAGATTTTCAAATGTCTTTTATACAGAGAGGAAAGGCCAAATGGTCCCTTTGTTTCAGTTCTCAATAGGCTTCAATTAGCATATATCTCTTCCACATCTTAGGTAAGCTTTTAGCATGGACTCCAGATAGTCTAGATAAGCTTTTAGCATATTTACTTTTTGCATTTCCCCTAAATACTTAAAGTTTATAGCCCTTGCATTGTTAAACATTTCCTGGGACTGGAGCCGCTTCCACTGTCCCTAAGGGCAGGACTGCAGCCTCTTACCTACCGTTCCACACCCACAAGTCAAACAACTTAGTTATCTCTGAAGAGAAAAAGAGCCTTCCACCCATAGCCCACATCATTCCCCCCCTTTTGCCAAAGTTTAACTTGCTAAGCTTTGGCATAATTATTGTTGGAGCTATGAGGTGGATGGCTGTTTGTTGTCTTGATTGATTATTTATCAGTCTTTAGTACAGCATCCAGGACTGTTTTTAGAAGTTTAGAACTTTTCATTCTGGACAGCAGAATCTTGGGCAGGGGCCTCCTGCAGTTATTCTGCTGCCACTGGCACTCACGTGGATTTCCAGTAAGGTTCCAGATCCATCTATTACTGTTATTTTACTCTTAAAGAGTTTACACCTTTAATTTAAAAGGGGTGCTGAAGGGAGACGATCTCTTTTCTGTAACTGCTTCCTGCTGGCCATGGGCTGTAGTCATTGCCTAATAAGGTGTAAAACTCTTTAATTTAGTCTAACTGGAGGAAGATGGATCTGGCATTCTGTACGAAGTTGAAGTTTTCATATGGTTAATAAGATGTTCACTCTGAAAGAAACAAACTTAATTAAAAATTTGGAATACCTGTTTTTAAAAGAGGACACATTGGATTACAGAGGTAGACAAGGTTAGGTGCCTATAAAGATGGCATTCCTTAAAAGCTGGTGGGAACAGCATATATATTCTTTTTTTTAAGTTATCCATCTTTAGAGAGAAATTGCAACAGACACTTAGCTTTGTCTGAAGACACATTCCAAGCTGTTCAATGATTGACATTCATTCGCTCTGTCAGATGCTCCTGGTGAATTGGCACTCCTTGGGCAACTGGCTTCACTCAGGATTAGAACACTAATTGGAAATACTCTTAGTTTTCACCTGTGGGAGTGATCAGAACTACAGAATAAAGATTTTTACACCTTGGTTTTCATTGTACAATTTCTAGCAATTTTGACTTGTTCAATAGGTGACTCACCATCAGCAAGCAAGCCTCACTTTTACTACACAGCAGAGTACAGCAGAATATAGAAGTTGACTGAGACTGGCTGAGACTGCCACCTTATTCTATAGACATGTTATTAACTGTTTAGAAAATGATTTTACCAGGAATTTAACATGTCTAATATACTTCTGCACTTGATCCAAAATAGAAAAGATAACATTACAATTATTAGGCATATATTTAGTACAGGATAAAAGTAAAGCACTTAATATTAACTAATGTATTACTTAATGCATAAGGATTCAGAGTTGCAATTATTAGTTTTGAGTTTCAGGTTTGTAATACTTTACATGTTATCTCTCCATGAGAGCAGGCCATAATGCCAATTGTGTTTAAGTTTTACTTACAGTATCCTGGTATCATGGCTCCACTTAGCATGTTCTTCAACGCAGTGAGCAAGTTGCAGCATCCTTCATCTTAGAGAGATTTTCCAGTATTCTACTAGCCTGGTGCATAGTGCTCTCTGGCACCATGGAACAGTGCCAGTCTGGAGGCGATATCCATTGTACACTTGGCTGTACTGAGTCATTATTGGCTGCAGGAGCTTGAAACTGCAATATAGTTTCCATCAACTTCAGGAGCAGAACCAGAGACTGATATAGCACATATTTTTAATTGAGGGGTCAGTGACCAGCCTAGCCAATAACTCACATGGAGAGGCCACCTGTAATTTATACAAGGCCTGGTTCGAATGCACAAGAGTTTGATAATGTTAACGTTTATTCCTTGTTTATATATATATTTTAAACAATTTAATGCAACACATCATATATTAAATGACTGTCTACTTACACAATTTTATTATGAAGATAACAGTAGGTACTTTATTTTAGTAATAGAGGAAAAATATTATTTTTCATTGTTAAAATGAAAACAGAAGACTTCCAATATAATCAAGATAACTTTTTATTACCATTTACTTAAATATGTACTTTGCAGTGGCCTTCAGACAGGTTTATTATCATGAAGTTATTTCTGCTACCAATAACCAATCTAAGTTTTAGTTAACAATGACTTTTCTAGAACTAGAACTATTTAAACATTTTCAGTTGGAGGATATTTTACAAACTCTTTATAATTGACTATAACCACCTTGACTAGCCACCTCATGTTTAAATAAACTTACTAAATTACAATTACCAATGAAAGAAATTTACTCCTTATTTAAGAGAGCATATCTACAATCTTTTTCCCTTAGCCTAATTTCACTCATTAAAGATTTCATACATAATGTTAATTTAGTTTATAAATTAACTATTGGAGATTACACTCAAGTTAAATAAAATTGAAACCATAATAGTTTATGCAAGGAATGTTCTCTTTTTCCCTTACAGGAAGCTAAAAACTTCTTTTCTTTAAGTTATGAAAATTATTAATTTAAAAGCATACTGACTACCAGGTTTTAAAACACATTACACAATTACTTAATTTTTTAAAAATCATAACCCAGGAAAGATCTCTCCATAGTTTTTATGGACTTTCCTTTACTTACTGAAATTTGTTAACAGAGCCACTAATTACCTTTATTTTGTTGGAAAGAAATCTTCTGGAAGAAAATAAGGCTCACCAGATTGTGGAGAAGAAAATAATTTATTCTCAATCTTGCAAGAAGGGGTGCAGAGCCAGATATGGCTGGTGCCACGAACAAAGAAAAATGACACAATTTATACCCCTAAGCCTAGCATGCAAGCTCTTCCTGTTTTTCCATAGATTGGATATTTCAGAAGTTACAGCTTATCTGAGATTTAACTTTCCCATGCAAAAGTTTGATTTAACTGCTTCTTCTATCACATTCCAACCATTTTAGTTTTTACCTGCTCCCCCCTTTGTCAAATAAGGAATAGAATTTAGTGCTGAAATGGCACCGACTTAGTTAGCTCCTTCTTGGGCATCCTTCCACTGCCCATAGGACTGGCCTAAACTGGTCTCCTCCACTGCTGTCCAACCCGGGAGTGGGAGACTGAGGCAGCAGGCCGCCAGGTTACATCAACATTTTTCTTATGTGAAAATTAACCTAATATTTGTTGTTTTTTTTTGCATTTTATGGCTGACAAAGGTTTAAACTGGGAAATTACCAGGCAAACTGATTCTTAATTCCCTAGCCTAGTAGATAGGTTTAATCTGCCACACCTAATCCTGCCTTTAAAGCTCTTGCAAAGAGGAGGCCCTTTCCCAATTGTTTCCATAATCAGATTTCTATGACTTTTTCATCCTGCTTAGTTTAATTTGGGCTTTAAGAATATTTATAAATATAACTGCATATTTAATTTTTAACAATTTGAATAGACCTCTTTTAAGAATTTTTATTTGTTAATTTGATATTATCCTGATGTATGAAGACATACATTGAGCATTTTTTTAAAATGGGCAGACACAAAGAGTTAGACACAAACACAACTCATTGATATTACTTATAATTTGCATTATTTTATATACTGTTTAGCTTAATTAATTAGGGGTCCAGAAATACATATTACTTATATAACTGCATATTTAACCTCAACAATTTGAGCAAATAGGCAGATATAAATAGTTTGAGACAAAAACATAACTTTAATTACTTTAAACTTCTAATCTTTACAAAACAAGTGTGACTGCAAACATTTCAAAGACTTTTGAAACTCTTCTTAATTTGCACTATGACCATGCAGTTTACCACAAGAAATTTCCTTCTTACTTAATGGACTGTAATAACCAAAATGTTCTCAATGCCTTAGCACCATTTTGTTTCAGAACTTTATATTTTACTTTGAATTTAGCAGAATTTTGGATAAGCAACAAGATTAATTTTATATATATTTACTGAGGCTATTTGAAGCCTCAGGGAGACAGCCTGCTTTCTCTCATGAATTGCCACTCTTAGGAACACTGACCGTCAAGGCAGGAGACTTCTCCCCCTCCACCCCCCTTTTTGGTTTTGGAGATAATAAAACTCCAGTGGTCATTTAACCTTATTCTATCAGGCAGCAATTTATTTAGTTTACACTTGAATTCATGAGAGAAAGGGTTACTAATACCAGGAGAGGAGACAGTGATGTCCCAGCTCTTCTCTGGCCTATAGGGGCAGAAGCTATTATGAAATAACCATAGGCAAAGGCAAGGGGTGAGGTTAGACTTGAAGTAACCAAAAACTAAGGAAAGGTAAAGTATAGAGTTTACACTTAATAATTTCAAGCTAAATTCACCCAGCTATAATTTCAGTTATTACCTTTCCACTGTTTTATAACATAAATGCATTTATAAATGATTTTAACTTAGTTACAGTTTTTATTAATTTTTTTTAAAAACCTATTAATTTTATAACACCTTTAAATACCTTTCTTTCGACTTATAACATATTAAATGAACTTAACCATTACTTTAATTTTTCCTTTAAAGTAAAAGAATAAATCTCTTGCAGTTAGTTTGAAATGAAAAGCTACTTTTCAGGATTTGATTTCTAGAACATAAATGTTCTTTTAAAAGAGGTAAGACTCTTCTTTAAACACTGAGGAAATGATGAGGTTAAAGCACAAGAAGCTATTGATAAAAGATTTTCTTTGTATATTGATCTTATTCAATTTTAATCATAAAAATTTTCCTTCCACAAACCTTCTACACTTTCAATATTCATTCAGGTTCTGTCCCACACTCTACTCTTTCCAATAATCAATCATTTTATCTTAGGACAAAATCATCTTCTGTTTCCTTAACAATAAAAACACACTCCATATATCCCACACACTAAGTTACCAGGCAAACTTCTTACAACATATAATTGCCATTAATACTAAACAAGCTTGTTAAAATAATGAACTTTTCTTCACTTTAAATACTTAGTAGCATGTAATACCAGAAACAGTTTTTTTGGAAGCAAGTTGGCAGGGGAGATTGGCTGCCGAATAAGTTTGTTATAAAATTGCCTTTATTATTATCAATTTTGTTAAATAATGACTTTCTGCAATTAGCCACTTAAATACCTTAATTTAAACAATGCTTTGTAAAACTTTTATAATTATTTATACCCTTAAGACAAATTTTACCTTCACAGAACACATTCTCTTACTTAAGGTTACTACAATACCTTCTAAGAACCTGAGCAGAATGCAAACGTATTTTGGCTTTGACACCCTAAGGAGGGAACTTTACTGCATTTATTCTGATTCTGCTTTTCACCCCCTTCACTTCCCCCCCTTCCAGGCAGTCGGGTGCACAACAAACAGGAATGCGGCTTATGAATAGAAGGGTGGACTCACTGGAAAGGGGCAAGCCGCTCCCCCCTTTCCAGCTTTCAGCCAAAATGGGCAGACAGAACCTACTCAAATTTGGCAACTCTCCCAGGAACCCAGCCGCCCTGACTGGGACATTCCCAACAAACTTGGGTGCTTGGCGTGGACACAGATGGCCTCCAAGCACTGGCAAAGGGCCAGACCAGAGACAAGACAGCAGAGCATGCACAAACATCCAGACTCCTCAGCTTTTGCCCCAGAATCATTTCACTCCCTTGCCAATGGCAAGGGAGGGCTCCAGCTCAGCTGTAAGTCCACTTTACATAAGGACACAACTCCAACACTAGCATTGAGCTGACACAGACAGAAGCACAAAGGTCACTAATCTGACCCACAAGTTTATATATTTATTTTCACCATGGCTGCCCCCACAGCCATCACAAACCTCAGAACACTTAACATCTGGTATAAAGCGAATTCATTCACAAATTAGCACCATAACAAAAGATTTCAGTTAGACTTTTCCACTGTTTAAACTTTACACCCAGACCAAGCTCCACCAGAAAAGCCGATCCATTTTCCTGTAACCAAGTTTTGTTTCCCTTAATCTAGACCAATTTCCAGGACATTAGAACTTGAACCTATAAATAGCCCTTCCTATTAAAATCGAGACTCCACTCCTTTAGTGGATATAAGACCAGTACCAGATTCTAACATGCATTTAGACAAACCCAAAACACCAGGGCTTTTCCCCGGTTTTTCTCCTTTTCCCAAGCCTAGAGAGAACGGCTTCCCCCCAGCCTTCTGGGGCTACTAGGGTTCTCTCGGGAGGTGATCAGCCTCCCCTTCCTAGCAATTAAAGCTAGGGCCTTCCAGACTGTGCTCACCCGGGGAGTCTTACCTTCTTCCAAGTTCGGAGTTCTTTTTCATTCCCAGAATCTTTCTCTTCAGACCTTCCATTGCCCTCGATTTTTGTCGGGAAGATTCTGGTGGAGCCCACATCTTTCTGGATTAAATTTAATCCAGGGGCGCCCAGATTTGGGGTTCACCCAAGTCCTCCTGGCTTCCTCGGGGATTTGGAAGGGGCAGCAAAATGCTACCGTCTCTGGCCTTCATTTGTTGTACCACCAGAGTCACCAAAAATGTTGTAGAATTTAAGAGAAGTTCAATTATTTGAGTATAGAGAGGCCAGGACTCAGGAATGATTTTGAGAAGGAAAAATGGTTTATTGACGGCCGGCCGGACTCGGGAACTTCTGTTTGAATCCCGAGCCCCAAACAAGATTTTCAAACATCTTTTATACAGAGAGTAAAGGCCAAATGGTCCCTTTGTTTCAGTTCTCAATAGACTTCAATTAGCATATATCTCTTCCACATCTTAGGTAAGCTTTTAGCATGGACTCCAGATATTCTAGATAAGCTTTTAGCATATTTACTTTTTGCATTTCCCCTAAATACTTAAAGTTGCCCTTGCATTGTTAAACATTTCCTGGGACTGGAGCCGCTTCCACTGTCCCTAAGGGCAGGACTGCAGCCTCTTATCTACTGTTCCACACCCACAAGTCAAACAACTTAGTTATCTCTGAAGAGACAAAGAGCCTTCCACCCATAGCCCACATCAGGGGGAGAGCTCTCAAATGGTAAATCCATTCTAGCTTTCCAGTCTCCCTAAGTCTTTGAATTCCCTCTTCTACTGCAAACCAGGGCAAATTGGACATCTCAACCTCAGACATGCCAGTCCATCTTTTGGCCCATGTTTCAATCAACCACCCAAACAAATCGTTATAGCCCTTTCTAACCCCTCAAGCTACAGCATTGAACCAGAATTTCTGTTTAGTGGGCCCATATCAATAAATTCAGCCTGATCCAACTTTATATTCCTTCCACAATTCTCCCATACCCTTACTATACATTCACACACATATTTCCCTGATTTCTGTCTATATAAGTTGGAAAACTCATGCAGTTCTTTCTGAGTATACCTTACTTCCTCATGGGTTACACTTTGTATTTCACTTTTGGGGACTTGTTGTAATTTTAGTTCAGTAATAGATGTGGAAGATGAGAGGTGGTGGGGGTGGGAAAGGAGAAGAATTAGAAATGCCTTGCAAGCTACTAGCCTCAGGGCATTCCCCTACATTTTCTTCTGGTAAAACAGGTTTTATTCTTTTCAGGCAGGTGTTGGGAGGCAGTTTCCTCAGGGCAGACTGGAGGCAGTGCATGCTGGAGTTTGGCTGGTACCCATCTCAGTGTTCGAAGTTGTTTCATACTCCTTGGGCAGGTTGGAGGCTGGATGATACAAGGTTGACAAGGTGTGGTCTGGACAGGGCAGGCCATGGCAGGCTTATCTGGTAGAGTCTCAGCAGAATTAAGGGTTCCAATGTCTTCATCAATATCATCATCCCATATATGTCTCCATTCCAATTCTCTGGATTACACTCTTTTTCAATCAATGACCTCACTTTAACTGCAGAAAGCCTGAGGGGTTGAGATTTTATTTTCCTTTTTAAGTCTGCTACTCGTACAATGAAAGTCTGAGTTTAGTTCTCAGATATTTCAAACCTTTGGCTACAGGAGGTAAGATTTTTTTCAGAGCACACATAGAAACTTTTACATCATCCATTCAGTGTTTAAGTTTTAAATTTGAAGCCTTTAACTCATCTCTTTCTTTCATAACAGTATCCAGAGGAGGAAGATCCAGCTAACATCATTATACCTTTGACTCCACAAAACTCTGTTGGATGTTGAAAACACTATCACCCAGATCCTTTCTTCTTATATGCATGGAAGTATGGGAATCCAATGATGCTATTTTGTGTATCTCAATTACTAACTCATGCCATGGACTGTTAGCAGCCTCTTCATTATTGGAAAGAGAGTTGTCAGTACCATTGAGTCCAATTAGAGTAGAGAGACAATTGCAAAACTCCCAGAACCACCTCAGACACCCCATGTTTAAGACTCTGTTCCTCAAGAACCACTTCCAGTACCAAGCTGTATTAGTCAGGGTTCTCTAGGGAAACAGAATCAGCAAGAGATATTTGTCAATAGTATGCAATTCTATGAGTCACTCATGCAGCTGTGGGGATGCACAAATCCAGGTTCTTCAAGCCAGCTGCAACCAGGAACTGCAATGAAAGTCCAATGAAGATTCTTGATGAGTTCTGGGAGATGTTGGCTTTTCAAAGACGAGCTGGGAAATTCTCTTTCAATGCTGGAATCACTTCCCCTTTTAAGGAATTCAACTGATTGGGTTAAGCATCACTCATTGCTGATGGCAATCTTCCTGATTGATGTAATTATAACCAACTATGTATGATTTGCCACTGCAGTAAAGTCAGTGGTGACTAAAGTCCATAAATGTCCTTGTATTACAGTTAACCCAGTGCTTGCTAGGCCAAACACCTGAGCACAATTACCAGCTGAGTTGACACAATAGCCTAACCATTACAGGGTCGATATCAAGGACCCATCAATGGACCATCCTTCTTCACTAGTCATTGCTCCTATATTTGAGGAATTGTTGCTGTTCCATTAGAGAGTGTGGCAGTGCTCCCCAGGATAGGAATTCAAACTTCCTTTGGTTATTGGGTGAATCTCTACCCACTGTGTCAATGCCACATAAATATTTGATCACATTATATATTTTATATCTATCCCATGTATTCCCCATCACTGACATCCCACACCAGTGATCCTCCCTTGCCACAGTTGTAACCATTCTGTGATCCAAATCTTCAAAAATGAAACCAAGAATATTGCCAACTGCAAGTAATAGGAAAATGAGGTATCAATGATAGGTTTAAATATAAAAAATAAATAAATGATAATTTAGAAAATGAAAATTAAAATAAAATTTAAATATTTGGGTATTAAAAATAATGGAAAATATGTTTAAAGATAAATTTTGACATTTGCCTTCATCACTGTAATATCTGTTTTCCTGTATGTACAGTGATATTTTCTTCCTCAGTGTATTACTTTTCTTCATTTTGACTTCAAAGAAGTTTCAGGTCACAGTAACTTCACATACAGAATATATGGGACTCCCATATACCCAACAAACTTCCCCTTTTCTCTCTTCCCATATTAATAACTTTTTAAAAATGTGGATGGTACATTGTTACAGCTGATGTGAAAATATTGAAACACAGTAAGTAACGATGGTCAGTGGTTTACAATATTGTTTATATTTTAGAACATACACTTTTATAATTTTTTTTTATGAAATTTAACATGCCTGTATCCATCATGTCACAGTCATGTATAACACTTCCATTGCCCCCTAAATACCCACTCTTCCATCTATTTTATTCCTGCATTCCCCTACCCATGTGACCACCAGGCTTCACTCCTTAAAGAACAAGATTCATAGTTACCTGCAACAATACTTATGACTTGACACACTGGTCTGTCTTCCTCTAATAGGAACCTCCCATGATCTCAAATGACACCCACCCCTCTGTTTGTAGATGTATCTGGCCTCCCCAGAATGGAAGTCTCACTCCTTTCCACATATTTTGTGGGTCTCCACCCACTGATACAACATACTCTAACAAAATCATCACTCACACATTCTGTAGAAGACTGCCCCAGGTGTGCCTGTGTTGAATGCCTCCCCATCCAACACCCTAAACCAATAACCCTTCCTTGTGTATTGCCACAAGAGCATTCCCAACACTGTAGTCTCAATCACATATCCACCAATCCCCAATGTACACCTGCTCCCTCCCTCTACCCTACCCCTATTCCAAGGACTTTCCAACTCACCTCCACCTTCTCCAACCTACTCCCCTGTGAAATGTGGACCATCCAACCCAATAATATCACTATATCCTGTTCATATCCTTTCACAACACAACTACTCACTTCTACCTTATCATAGATTGTGCCCATTTGGGCACTGGCTCACATACATCTCCCTTTCTATTTCCTGAAAACCTGTCTTCCAGAATCTAGCTCTCTGTGTCTGCTCAATTTGCTTGGTTCATATCAATGAGGTGATGTAATATTTGTCCTTCACTGCCTGGCTTGCTTCATTCAACACAAGGTCCTCCAGATTCATCCATGTTATCCCATGTGTTAGTACTGTACTCTTTCTTACAGCTAAGTAATATTTCATTATATGTATATACCACATTTTGTTTATCCATTCTTCTGTTGATGTGCATTTGGGTTGATTCCAACTTTAGGCAATAGTGAATAATGCCACTATGAACAACCGTGTGGATACATCTATCTCTTCATGTCGTTGCTTTTAATTCTTCTGGGTATATAGTCAGCAGTGGAATTCCTGGCTCATATGGCAGATCTGTAGTTAGTTTTTTGAGAAACTACCAGACTCTCCTCCACCATGGCTGGATCATTCTACATTCCCACAAACAGTGGATGAGGGTTTACATTCCTTCACATCCTCTCCAACACTTGTAGTCCTCTTTATTTTTAATGTCTGCCAGTTTAATGGGTATAAGATAATACCTCATTGTAGTTTTGATTCACATTTCCTAATAGCTAGTCATGTTGAACATCTTTTCATGTGCTTTTTAGCCATTAGTATTTCTTCTTTGAAAAGTGTCTGTTCAAATCATTTGCTCCTTTTTAAATGAGTTGTTTTTCTTTTTCTTTTTGAGCTTTATTTTTTCTTTATATATGCTGGATATTAGAGTCCTCACAGATATAAGTTTACCAAATATTTTCTCCCATTGTGGAGGCTGTCTTTTCCCTTTCTTTACAAACTCCTTTGAGGTGCAGTTATTTTTTAATTTTGAGGGGGTCTGAGTTGTCTATTTTTTCTTTCGCTGCTCATGCCTGGGTGTGAAGTTCATGAAACCTTTTCCTATTACAAAGTCCTGTAGATGCTTTCCTACATTATCTTCCAAGATCTTCATATTCTTTGCTCTTATATTTAGATCTTTGTTTCATCTAGAGTTGATTTTTGTACAAGGTGTGAAATGATGTTCCTCTCTCATTCTTTTGGATTTGGATATCCAGTTCTCCAAACACCATTTGTTGAAGAGGTCATTCTCTCCCAGTTGAGTGGGCTTGATGGCCTTGCTGAATATCAGATGACTGTATACGCAATGCAATGATCTTTATGAGAACTCTCAATTCAGTTCCATTGGTCAGTATATCTACCCTTGTGCCAATACTATGCAGTTTTGACTATTGTAGCTTTGCAGTATGTTTTAAAATCAGGTAGTGTGATTCCTCTATTTTCATTTTTCTATTTCAATATGTCTTTGGCTATTTGGGGCTCTTGCCCTTCCAAATAAATTTCATAATTTGTTTTTCCAGTCCAGTAAAAAATGCTGTGTTGATTTTTATTGGAGTTGCATTACATCTGTATTTTGAGTAGGATAGGAATCTTAATGATGTTTAATTTTCCTATCCATGAACAGCATGTATTCTTCCATTTATTTAAGTCTTCTTTGATTTTCTTTAACAGTGTTGTGTCGTTTTCTGTGCATAAGATGATTACATCATTAGTTAAATTTATTCCTTATTATTTGATTTCTTTATTTGCTATTGTAAATGATACTTTTTTCTTGATTTCCTCCTTAGATTGATCATTATTGTTGTACAGAAATGTTTCTGATTTTTGTGCACTGATCTTATACGCTGCAACTTCACTGAACTCATTTATAAGTGCAACATGCTTTGTTGTAGATTTTTCAGGGCTTTATAAGTACAGGATCAGGTTGACTGCATATGGTGAAATTTTAACTTCTTCCTTTCCAATATGGATGCCTTTTAAATCTTTTTCTTCCTAAGTGTGCGCGCAAGTACTTATAACACAATGTTAAATAGAAGTGGTGATAGTGGACACCCTTGTCTTGTTCTGGATCTTAGAGGGAAAACTTTTAGGATTTCACCCATATATATAATGTTAGCTGTGGGTTTTTCATTTACACCCTTTATCATGTTGAGGTATAGTCTTTCTCTTTCTATCCTTTGCAGTGTATTTTTCAGGTAAAAGTGCTGTATTTTATTAAATGATTTTTCTGCGTCTATAGAGAAGATCATGTGATTTTTTTCTTTTGATATGTTTTTATGGTGTATTACTTTCATTGATTTTATTATGTTGAACCATCCTTGCATAGCAGTGATGAAACCCACTGGGTCATGGTGTATAATTCATTTGATGTGCTGTTGAATATGATTAGAAAGAATTTTGTTTATGATTTTAGCATTAGGTTCATTAGAGTGATTGGTCTATAATTTTCTTTTGTAGTGGTGTCCTTGTTTGGCTTTGGTATTAGAGTAATGTTGGCATTCATGGAATGAATTAGGAAATATTCCCTCCACTTCTGTATTTTAGAAGAGTTTAAGTAGTATTTGTGTTATTTCTTTCTGGAATATTTGGTAGAATTCACCTGTGAAGCCATCTGGTCCTGATCCCTTCCTAGTTGGGAGATTTTTGATGACTATTTAAATCTCATTAGATTTGTCTGTTTAGTTCATTAGTTCATCAGTGTCTTCTTTTGTCAATGTAAGGTGTTCTGTGTTTCTAAGCATTCCTTCATTTCCTCTAAATTATCTTTCCTTTTGGCACATAATATATCAAAGAATCCTTTTATGATACTCTTTATTTCTGTAGAGTCACCAGTGATATCCCCTTCCTTGTTTCTTATTTTATGAATTTGATTATTTTGTCTTGTTTTCATTACTAGTCTAAGGATTTCTAAATTTTACTGATTTTCTCAAAAAAACAGATTTGGTTTTGTTTATTTTTTAGTGCTTTTTATTTTATATTTCAGTTATTTCTACTCTAATCTTCATTATATCCTTCTGTTTACACTCTTTGGTATTAGGAAGTTGTTCTTTTTCTAATTCCTCTAAGTGTGCAGTTAGGTCTTCAACTTTAGTTCTTTCTTCTTTTTTGATTTATGCATTTATGTGTATGGATTTTCTCTCTATAGTACAGTTTTTGCTGCATCCCAAAGGTATTGATAGGCTGTGTTGTAATTTTCATTCATTACAAGGTAGTTACTGATTTCTTTTGAAATTTCTTCCTTGACCCACTGTTTGTCTAAGAGTGTGCTGTTTAAGTTCTATATCTTTGTGCCTGATCTGGTTCTTTGGCTTTTCTCAGTTCTAGCTTCATTCCAATGTGGTCAGATAAATTACTTTGTGTAATTTCATTCTTTCTGAATTCATTGAGAGTTGTTCTGTTGCTTAGCATGTGGTCTGTCTTGGAGAATGAGCCATGTGCACTTAAGAAGAAAGTATCCCACTGCATTTGAGTATTGTGTTCTGTATAGGCCTATTAGGTTCAGATCCTCTAATGTATTAATCAAAGTCTATTTCTTTATTGATTTTCTGTTGAGATGTTCTGCCTAATGGTGGTAATTGTGTATTAAATTTCCCCACTATAATTGTAGAGGCATCAATTTCTCCACTAAGTTTTCCAGTGTTTGCCTCATATATTTTGAGATGACCTGATTAGGTGCATAAATGTTTATGATTGTCCTTTCTTCTTGAGAGATTACCTCTTTTGCTAATATATAATGTTCATCTTTCACTCTGAAAATAGTTTTGCAGTTAAAGTCTATTTTGTCCAATATTAGTAGAGCTCCTCCCACCATTTTTGGTTCTTGTTTGCTTTAACATTTGTTTTCCAGTCATTCATTTTCAGCATCCTTGAATCCCTGGCTCTCAGGTGTGTTTCTTGTAGACAACATATAGATGGGTTGTATTTCCTTATCTTTCCTGCCAATCAGTCTCTCTTGACTTCTATGTTTAATCCATTAATATTCAGTGTTATTACTGTTAGGAAATTACCTACATTAGTTATATTTCTTTGGTTTATGTATATCATATGTTGTTTTTATTTCTCTATTTGTTTTTCTTTATTTTTTCTTATACCCTCCTCCAACTATCTTTTTCCTGTTTTTTTCCTTTCAATCTGGAGCACTCCCTTTAGTACTTCCTGAAGGGCAGGTTATTTTTGGCCTACCTTCTTATTTCTGTTTATCTGTGACTATTTTCAATTCTGCATCATTTTTGAATGCCAACTTTTCTGGATAGAGAATTCTTGGCTGAAAATTTTATGAAAAACAGCTTTCCCTCTTAGGCCTTCACTAGATTCTCAGGATTCCAGTGTTCAACCTCTACAGGTTTGGAATCAGGTTTTAGCTAGTGAACTAAGTTAAATTTTTAAAAACAGAACCCTTTTTTAAGAAAAATAAGAGACCCAAGAGAAGCTAATACAAAAATAATGTCTATGTCTTTCCTGTCCTAAAGTATCAGCTGGGTGTTTGATAACTTGGTGGATCATTACTCTAAGGTAAGCCAGGAATCAAACCACCGACCTTGTATACTCAAAGCAGAGACTCCTCCACTGAACTAAACTTTCTCATTGGGTCTGTAAGCTAGAGAGCTATCTAGTCACTTTCCCTAGGGTTGGTTTGACTCTGCAGTTGGGTAGATTCCTGCTGATTATTTTCCTCTCTGTCCCTGGCCCCTTTCTATTCTTACTGCTTTCTATCTCAAGATAGCAGGCCAGGATAGGCTGTGTAATTGGATCCCCCATCACCTCTCCTGGTCAGGTTGAGTTCCTTTCTGAAATTCAAGTGGGGACCTGGTATCCAAATTCACTGCAGAGAAATGACTCTCAACCCCTTCCAGACCTCCCCTCCTCCCAGGGGAACCTAAATAGGCCCTTGGAAAGTTATTAAGTTCTTCCTTAGTGGAGTTGGACTTTTGATAGTTTTCAGCACCAGACTAGTCAATTGCCTGACTCTGCCTTCTCCCAGCCCAACTTCCTCTCTCCCAGTTCGGCTAGGTAAATCAGGCTCCGTGAGCAGATTTGCTTCTCGCTTCTTCCCTGGGCCACCTCTTGCCAGCTAGAATGCACCCTAAAATTCAAAGGGGGCTCAGGTAACCAAATGCATAGAAAGGAACCTTCGCTTTATCCTTCGCCAGAATGCTTTTATTCCCAGAGACTGCTCCCTCCCTTTTTGTGGCTGGTGGGAGTCAGGAGGCTCACAGTGGCGTTTTGCCTTGAAGATGGGGCTTAGCCACGGACCACTTTCAGCCACTGGGGTGAGAAACTCATGGTTATCTCTTTGTCCAGTTCCCTGCAGATTGATGCCCTGAAGCCTCTTGCTCTGTGGGCTCCCAAAGCTCCTCACTCAGGCAGGATCTTGCCCCTTCTCAGCCATTTTTTTGTGAGAGAGCTGGTGAATGTGCACTTAAACTGACACCATTTAGCTGCATCTCTCCATGGACTTTTAGAAATAAAAATTTTTAGAAATATTTTAAAACTTCACCCAGTATATAGAATTATAGTGGATCAGCCAAATAATACCACTGCCACTGTTTGTGGCCTAATAACTCTTAATGGTTTAGAAAAGGAAATTTACAATTTCCTGAACTAGCTTTGAGCCTCACATAAAGCTAACAAACAAAAAAACACACATTTTTCTCAGTAAGTATATCTATATGCTATTGAATATCATTCTAAATAAAATTAATTTATCTGAGAAAAACAATAGCAGTTTATATTTATTTATTTATTTATTTATTTTTAAGATTTATTTATGTATTTATTTCTCTCCCCCCACCCGATTGTCTGCTCTTTGTGTCCATTTGTTGTGTGTTCTTCTGTGTCTGCTTGCATTCTTGTCAGTAGCACTGGAAATCTGTGTCTCTTTTTTGTTGTTGCGTCATCTTGCTGCATCAGCTCTCCATGTGTGCGGCACTGCTCCTGGGCAGGCTGCACTTTTTTTGCACGGGGTGGCTCTCCTTATGGGGTGCACTCCTTGCGTGTGGACACGGGGGACTCCCTTGCATGGCACGGCACTCCTTGTGCACATCAGTACTCACGTGGGCCAGCTCACCACATGGGTCAGGAGGTCCTGTGTTTGGCCCCTGGACCTCCCATGTGGTAGGCGGACACCCTATCCATTGGGCCAAAACCACTTCCCAATAGCAGTTTTTAAGTCCAGTTCAATTACCTTCTTCTCTCATGAGCTTCAATCCTTAAAAACAATTTCAAAAGATGCCCACAATAGCCTCTAGGTTTATAAAATGTTCATCCTGATATAGGTAACTGATGAGGTCCAGTTCATATAACCAGAAATGTTATCCACCAGCTACATGGCATGAACTCCAATATTACTTATATTTATCGTGAAATAGGAAAATCAAAACATGGATCTGCATACATGTGTAAACTTTCCATAATATTTTTAAGAAGATGATCTCTAGAGTGCTGAAGTTTTAAAGGACAATGCATTAACCTTAATTTCTCAGGTCATCAATCTTGGATGAACTATTCCTTATGATTGATAATATAATAGCCTTATTTCTCTTAAAAGCATGTGGTTTATATCTACTGAAAGAGCGTGCCGCTAAAAGACCAAGTGAAAACACATACACACAAGTACCTTTCAAATAGAAAGTCTTATTGTATTAACAGATTTTGCCTGTTAGCAAAAAGTTTTATAATTTTGCACATCTCTCAAGGATATTCTTAATATTTGTATTTTCCTTGTCTACATATATTTTACTCTGTGTATGACCCATAATCAAAGAATTGTTCAGTTCCCTTAACCCACATTCTCTAGTAAAACCTCCTCAATCATCTACTTTAGCATGTTTGTCATTAGTGCCCTACCACTCATAATTTATGCTTTCATAATCACACTATCTAACTGAAAACTATACAAATAAAAGAAAAACAATATTCCTGATGGCATCAGTTACATTCTAGTCATTTAATCTCTTTGCTAATTTATATCTCAAACACATCCTTAATCTCTCTTTCTCCCTTCTTTTCTTTTAGAAATATAAGTCCACAAGCCCATTAAACATAAACACTATGAGCAAATAACTACAGTTGTAATTTCTCTAGAGAAATATTTAAAATACCACAGGATTTTGAAAACAATTGTTGAATTAGTATAATACTAAATAGTGTAGGTTGCAGGAAAAAAAATATTTGAAAATTAAACACTTGAGAGGTCAGGATCTTTGTGCCTGTAACTTTCTGCATGAATCTGGATATATACTTAAAATTTTAGATTTTATTATTTCATCAGCCTTCATAAAACATTTTATATGAGAACATAATATCCTCATCCTTAACTCTTGTGGTGACTACAATGATATGAAAACAAAGAGGGGCAACAACTGATTTTGGTTTTTTCCCCATACCTGGGCAATCAAGAGTAATGAGCCATGAATGTATTCAAATTTTATGTCAGATTTATGTAATTATTGTATGCTTCTGGTAAAGGGTTTTTGTGGAGGAAACTCAACCAGTGTCTTAAGAAATATATAAGAAAGAAAATATATATATTCTTTTACTTGTTCTCTCCACATTTCTCCCTTTCAGTGTTCAGGTAGGGTATAAACCAATAATTGAAGGATAGCTAAAATGGAATAATTTACTACGGTAGGAAATGGAAGAAAAAATTAAATGAAAAACTACAGAACATTCAATTAATGAGTGCTTGTTTTATTTTGAAAGATGGATGTTGTCCACAGAGGAGAATGCACAAAAATAGTAATCAATGTGAAATTTTAAGACAGAATATTTTGACCATGTGAATGCGGATCTGCTTGGTCTTTAGACCATAAACAAGTGGATTGAGAAATGGAGGAACCTGCACATAAATGCTAGAAAAGAGGATATGGATATAAGGGGGAATATGAGAACCAAACCTGTGTGTGAAGAAGGAGAAGAAGGCTAGGAGGTAGAACTGCAGGAAGACGCAGATGTGAGGTATGCAGGTGTTGAATGCCTTGAACCTAGCTTCTTTCTGGGGCAAACGAAAAACTGTAATGAATATCTGGATATAGGACAAGGTGATGAATATGAGGTCAAACCCTGCTACAGTGAATACTACAAACAAGCCATAGATCTTGTTGATCCAGACATTTCCTGCAGCTAGTTTCACAACAGCCATATGCTCACAGTAAGAGTGGGAGATGACTGTTGTATGATAAAATTGAAGCCGACATTTTATCACTATAAGGCATGGGGTTATAAGCATGGCAGGCCTGAGTGTGACCACAGCTCCTATTTGGGTGACCAGCTGGTGGGTGAAGAAGGTGGCATGTCGTAGAGGATAACAGATGGCAACATATCGGTCCAGGGCCATGGCAAGCAAGATGCCTGATTCTATGCCCTGCAATGTGTGAATAAGCCACATTTGGAGCAAGCAGGAATCAAAATAGATCTCTGACATCTGGAACCAGAAGATTCCAAGCAACTTGGGCATTATGCTGCTATCAAGGGCAATATCAGTAGCTCCAAGCATGCCTAGAAAAATGTACATGGGCTCATGGAGGCTGCGCTCAGATTTGATAATGAACAGAAGCAAGGAATTTCCAACCAACGCAATGAGGTACATGGCACAGAACGGAATCCCAATCCAGCACTGCACAGACTCTAGCCCTGGGATCCCTACTAGTGTCAACACAGAAGGCATGAAGACTGTAACGTTGGAAATGGACATAGTTCTCCTGGGTCTCCTATTATAGCCAAAGAAAGTTTTTTTTTTTTTATCAGCCCTTATATTTCTCTTCTACTTCCTATTTTTACTAAAAGTGAGTATAATGAGTACAACTTCTAGATTATTTGATTCTTTTTACTCATATTACTGAAGGAAAAAGGCAGATCCCTAGAGACACAACTTTGCTTTCAGGGCAGGCATCCACAATCACTATGGTATAATCATGTACTACATGCATGTTAGGCAGACTGCCTTTAGCACAACAAAATCACCTGGTCAAACCACAAACCTGTTAATTTGAATGTTAATTCCTTCTCAGACCTGTGGACAAAAAAAAACAATTGTGTTTATTTTGCTTGGAAATTGCATTTTACACAGAGTTCAATGAATCTCTCCATAGACCACATTCCAGCTTTTCCTGTTATAATCTGTTATTCCCAATTGTCTTTAGCCGAGCAACTGTCAGTTTCAAACTTGAAATTCCCAAGTTCTGACCAGTTGATATCCAAGAGTTTAACATATTTTTATATCTATATCTGTATCTACATATATCATCTGTAGGTATGTAAGATTCAACATTCTTGAAATGAATGTGAAATAAGAGGCTTTAGAAAAAATAAATCTGACATTTAATTACTTTGGTGAGTCTGGGCCAGAGTTCCCTGCTATATATCAAATTTATTTAAACTGTACTTTGTGCCTATTTTGAGACATTGGTTTTAATGAAATACATGTGCTCTAGAAGTCTTGGATAATTTTGTGAGTATGGACATAAGTAATTTTGAGAAAATAAATGAGATGTTTTTATGCAACTATGCTTGCTTTATTAAAGCACACTGTTTTATACTCAGACCATACATTACACTTCTTTGTTGGATTCACGTTACTGTTATATCTATTGGACTCTTTAAGGAAATTACTTAAAGGGATTCAAATATAGACCTAGGCAGAGGACAAAATCAAGGTTATTAGAAATGATTCAGAAGGAGGATATAGAGAAAATGAAGAAAAATGGAATCACCTCTCAACTTTACTTATGACTGAATATTCAAAAACCTTGGTTTATGCCTTTTCTGAGAGTTTTTCTGTTAAATACAATAACTTTTAAAATCGTGTATTTGTATCAAGAATGTCTTTAACCACATATTAGAGAAATGTTTCAGACACTGTGAAGAATACAGTTGGGTTACTTCATTCTTTCTGACTCTCCATTAAATGGCTTTCTAATCATCTCAGTAAGTCCCTAAATCAAGAACCTACACTTTGATTTTCATGAATGCGCAAGTAATAAAGAAAGCAGTTTTGGTTAATAGTGCTCAAATTCAAGTGAAATGAAGAAGTCATTTCACTAGAGAATCTCTAGTCATTTCATTTCACTAGAGAATCTCTAGTTTATGAAGGAAACTTTATCTACCAGTTTGCATAGGATATTCTGTCAACTAAATATTCTGATTTCCACATGATTTCCCCATTTTAAATTCTGTCACACAGCTATCTACAAATCACTGACTCTTTCTAATATGAACAAAATTTTTCTTCTCCACGAATAGTCAGAATTTGAATAGGAATCCTTCAAAAGTTATACAATGTGTGAAATATTCAAAAGAAGGAGGCTGACATGTCAGCCTCACCTGAATGGAACAAGATGTTGGGTGATAAGAGGGAAAGCCCGTAACAGACAAATACAGTCTTAACACGAAGGATTGATCATTATGGGCAAAGCTGGCAAATGACAAATTATAGGTAGAGAGATAACATAGTAAAGTTAATTCCTTAATATATTTGTTAGGAACTATTTTTTCTCTTACCAAATTCATGAAGTATATTGCCCATTTTCATATATGTTCCACTCATCAACTCTGCTTTTCATCTGGTGTTCCAGAATGATACCCACAATTTTTGCTTTCTGAAATGTCACCTCTTTCTATTTGCATTCTCTGTTACAGTATTCAATAGTGTCTTGGATTCAAAGGCATTTGGTGGTGGAGCCATCTGCCAAAACTATCCTCTGGACATCCTCTTGGATAGCCCTTCACACTGCAATGCAAATATTCCCCTTCCTCTACAGGTACCTTGATCACATTTGAGTGTTTGCCATCAACTAAAATTCGTAGAAAGGTCTCTGGTACTTTTGAACAAAGTAGAAATTTATCTCGTTCAAATTTGAGAATCAAGCTGCTAGTACCTGTTTTTATGCTCTTCAATAATTCTGAAGAGAAGGAGGATTAGTTATAAATTCAGGACAAGAGATTTTTCTAGCCACTAGCAAAGATCCTCAGGGACTCAGCAGATTTTAAATCAGTTCTCTTGGGTTTATTCATACAACTAAAATAGCTGAAATATTTTCTACATGTACAGAAATCTCCTTACTCTCTCCTCTTATTTTTCATCACAGGCTAAAGCAGAGTAATTCATGCACACAAATTTTCTTTCAATAAGCTGAGTTCTTTGTTGCTCCCCGTTTGCAAAAATTTGAAAACCGATTAAACATAACTTCCAATGAAAATTCCATTCTCTTCAAATCAAGATTCTTCCTATTTTTCTTTCTCTCTGTATTTCTTGAAATAATTCTGTTTCCTTAAACACCCTTTTATGACATACAGTACATGCTGTTTGCTCTCCAAAAATACCACTCTTTCCATTTTCATTTTCTTGAAATCTTGTTAGTGATTTCAGTAATATTTTGAGTGTGACCAATCCCAGTGGACATCTCTGAGTCTTAGCCTATTGAACTCTCTCCAGGTTATTGTGCTTTTTAATAATATTTTCTTCAGCCCACCCTTTATTTCTTTCTCCCTTCCTTCCTTCCTTTGTTTTCCTTCAAAAGAAGTTGTTATATGCTTCCTATGTGTGAAGAATCATGCTGTATGTCCTTGATTAGACAAAAGTTAAACAAACACACAGTGATCATGATAACTGCCTTCAAATTCTTCCTAATATGTGGGATGATTTGGTATAACTTTAATCATGGTAAAGAGTAATATTCAAAGAAAACTATGGACATGATATCTTTGCACTTGATCTTTTCGTATTTTTGCCTCAGGTTTGTAGAGGTTTTTAAAAAATAACTTCAATGAAAATTAAATAATATTGTAATGAATGGATCAAACCCTGTTGTTCAATGGGTATGATTGTGGCTGAAACAATAGTCTAGGGAGATTAATATTAGTTGGAAGACAGCTGGAAGATATATCAGGAATGCATAACAATGATTTTGTATATGAGGATTATGGTTAAAAATATAAATACAGGAATGTTCTTCTACTACAAAGTATAAAGAATATGATGATGCATTGGAACATATAATTAATGTAATTTATAGATATATTTAACCAAAGTGTTGTAATGGTTTTCTAGCATAAGGATTGTTGGTACTATTTAATGCTACAGATATAAAAGGAATATAGGATTTGGTTTGTGAAATATGAATATGATTAAGATTTTTCCCTTCTTCAAATTTTTTCCATTAATAACAGATATTGAGTGTGTCATTTGGCTTACCTGTGTTTGTATACTTCTCAACATTAGAGGATCAATTGTTACTAGTCGGAATTAGATGAGATAAAAGTGCCATGACAGAACTTATAGTAGTAATATTTCTGTAACTTGTTGAGCTGCCTTTTTCTGTTCTTTTACTTTATTGTGACTTTAAAATAGTTATTTAATGTTACCTAGAGTTTATTTTATATATGTTGTCAATTCAAATACATGTTATGAAATGTTGAGAGACAGACACATTTAAGAAGTATACTTTCAGTGGTGTGGGGTAGTCATGAAGGATTTGAAGTAGAATAAGAATAAGAAATAAGGCTGAAAAGGCAAAGAATGTTCTTTTCAGTATTTACTCTGTGAAGGAAGTCAAAGCAATTCATGCAGAGGTTAGATCAGTATCATCTAATCTTCACCTTAATATTATTATAGTCATAAAATCTAAATTGCCCCTTCAAAATCCGTATATATATATAAATTAAGAATCATATACTGACCTAACACTTTAAGTATTCAATGTAAAATTGATCAGATCTAATTACTTTCTATCATGTATTAAAACAAAAATTGAGAGAAATCCATTTGAAATTAGTGTAAAAAAGGTTTAAAAAGTTAGATTTGATGAATACATTTGGCTTTGTTGTTGTAGGCTCCAACATCCAAAAAATTCATTTGTCCACAAATGTTCTGGTACACAAGAAAATATACTCAGTGTCACAATTTTATTTTATCAATAAGCCTACCTGATATTACCATGAATTCTGAATTGCACCTTCTTTGCTAATCTACAATAAAACTTTAAGCTTGAGGGGGAAACTTTCAGATTTGACACATCAAAACAATGAGATTCATAGACAGAAGCAAAATATTACAAGCCATAGGACAAGGCCTCAAATTAAAACTTCAGAGGAGACACAATCTTTGGATCAACTACTCCAAGAAGTTCAAGCTGATCTTCAACACACCATTCTCAAAGGTAACTAGAAAAGAACAGAAACTAAACACAAAGGAAGTAGAAGGAAAGAAATAACAAAGATTAGAGCAGATATAAACAAAATTGTGTGCATTAAAAATTAGTTATTTGTAAAGAAAAATGAAATTGGCAAATCTTTACTCAGACTGAAAATTAAAAAAAAAAAGGAAGAGAAGACATTAATAAATAAAATAAAAAATGAGAGAGGGGGCATAATACTGACTGCACAGAAATAAAAATGATCACAAGTGGGGGAATGAGTGGGCTGATAACTGAACTGTGACCCCTAGGCAGAGGGAGTAAGAACCAATCAATAGGATAAGAGCTTTTCAGCCAACCTATAGGATAAAGATCTTCAGCCAATATGAAAAGAGATTTTCAGCCAATAGGGTCCATTACCCTAATTAATATTCAATCAATGCCTCCCTGTTAGCATACTCCATTAATATAAAATGCTAATCTAGTTTCCAAACCCTAGCCAATGCTCTCATGTGGACCCAATGATTAACCAGTTAGAGCATAACAACTTAAGGCTCCAACCTCGGGGTGGTGACACAGTAAACCTTTATCTAGTGCAACTGAAAAGTCCTGAGCACACTTCCATCTTCACCCCAGCCAGATCCAATACCAAGCTGCAACACTGAGCCAAGCTGTAAAACCAAGCTGTGTGCCTCCCTCTTTGGCCTGAGTGTGCTTTCATCATTGCCTCAATCAGTCTTGAGTTGCAACACTGAGGGTGCTTCCATCATCGTCTCTACCAGGCTCAAGCTGCAACACTGAACTGTAATCAAATAAGTATCTGGCATACAGTATGAACAACTGTATGCTAATAAATTAGACAACCTAATTGAAAAAGAGAAATTCCTAGAAAGACACAAACAACTTACATTAACTCTAGAAGAAATGGAACATCTCAACAGACAAATTGATATCAATACTGTTCAAAGTCTTCCAAAAAAAACTGAACAGAAAGGATCACTACCTAAATCATTCTATGAGGTAAACATCACCTTAATAACAAAGCCAGATAAAAATACAAAAGAAAATTATAGATCAAATTCTTTTTTGAATATAGATGCAAATATCCTCAAGAAAATCAAATCTGACAGCACATTTAAAGAATTATACACCATGGTCAACTAGGTTTTATCCCAGCTATTAAAGAGTGGTTCAACACTAGAAAATATAATACACCACATTAAGAAAACAAAGGGAAAGAATATCATGATAATCTCAATTGATACAGAAAATTCATTTGACAAAATCCAGCATTCTTTCTTGATAAAAACACTCAGGAAAGTAGCAATAGACAGAAACTTCCTCAACATAATAAAGGGCATATATGAAAAATACTCGGCTAACAAAATCTTCAATGGTGTAAAACAGAAAATTTTTCCTTTAAGATCTGGAACAAGACAAAGTTGTGAACTGTCACCACTGTTATTCAACATTATATTGGAAGCTTTAGCCAGAGCAGATAGGCAAGAAATAAACAAAAAAAGTCATCCAAATTGTAAAGGAAGATATAAAACTATCCCTCTTTGCAAATACATGGTTCTATATACGGAAAGTCTTGAAAAATCTACAACAAATATACTAGAGTTAATAAACAAATTCACCAAAGTGATGAAGTAGAAGATCAAAACGCTAAAATTAATAGTGTTTCTATGCTAGTAATGAGCAATCTGAGGTGGAAATCAATGATAAAAGTTCATTCAAAATACCAACAAAAAACATCAATTTTCTAGGAATACTTTTAATCAAGGTTAAAGGAATTAAACATGAAAAACTACAACTCTTTGCTAATGGAATTCAAAGACCTAAATAAATGGAAGGACATTCCAAACTCTTGGATTGGAAGACCAAATATTGTTAAGGTGTCAATTCTATCCAAAATGATTTACAGATTAAACAAAATACCAATCAAATTTCCACAGCCTATTTTCAGAAATAGAAAGTGCAATCATCAAACTTATTTGGAAGGGTAAGGGGTTCTGAAAAACCAAAATTATCTTAAAAATAAAGAATGAAGATGGAGGACACACACTTTCTTATTTTAAAACTTATTACAAAGCTACCATATATAGCCATAGGTACATAAAGAACAACATGGAATTGGTTCAAGATAGATATATAGACCAATGGAGTTGAATTGAAAATTCAGAAGTAGAGCTCACATCTATAGTCAATTGATTTTTTTAAAGATTTATCTTACTTATTTATCACCCCTATCTTGTTATTTGTTCTCACTGTCTGCTCTGTGTCCATTTGTGTGTGCTCCTTGTGTCTGCCCATCTTCTCCTTAGGAGGCACCAGGAACCAAACCTGGGACCTCGCATGTGGGAGAGAGGTGTTCAATCTCTTGTGCTACCTTAGCTCTGTTCTCTGGCTTATTTTGTCTCTTTTTCTTTCCTCTTTGTGTTTCTATTGTGTCATCTTGTTGCGTCAGCTCACTGCACCTGCCTATCATGCCTGTTCACTGTTTTCCTCATCTACTCCAAGAGGCACCGGGATGTGAACCAGGGACCTTCCATGTGGTAGGCAGGAGCTCAGTCACTTGAACCACATCTGCTTCCCATCAATTGATTTTTGACTAGGCTGCCAAGTATACTCAATTACAAAGGAAGAGCCTCTTCAACAAATAGGGTTTGGAGGACTGGGTATTCATATGCAAAAACTGAAGGGTAAGGAAGCTACATGAGTTGGGTCCATGGTGTTGGTGTTGGAATGTGAGGGTGAGCAGGGTTGGGGTTGAGGTGCAAGGATAATAGGCTCCGAACAGCCAAATCATCTTGAAAATAAAGAATGAAATTGGAGGACTCACACTTTCTGACTTTAAACTTATTACAAAGCTACAGTATGTAGTTGTATATGTGTAAAGTAGAGCATGGTACTGGCGCAAAGACGGAAATATAGACCAATGAAATTGAATTGAAAGTTCAGAAATAGACCCCAATATGGCCAAATGATTTTTGAAAAGACTGCCAAGTACACTCAATTTCAAAAGGACAGTCTTTTCAACAAATGATGCTGGTAGAACTGTATATAATTATGAAAAAAAATGAAGGAGAAGGCAGCTATGCTCAGTCACACAGACATGAGTGGGTAGATGGAGTTGGAAATTCAGGGGTGTAGGATGGAGGGGGTTGACATGGATTATCTATGGAACTTAGGTGAAGACTGGAAGAATGACAAATTCCTCTTGGAATTTGTAGGTTTGTGACTGAAATCACAATGGTGGGAATGTCATTTTCTTTTTAAAATATGGCTGAGGAAAGTGTGTAGGAGAACCTGTATGAACGCAGAGGTGAAAAGAAAGACACAACACAATGGGGTTCAGGGGACAATCATCTCTAAAGAAATGAGGCAGTTTTTCTTTATTAAACTGCGCCTTTATCTCTTTTGCTGACCTATATAAATTCTCCTTATCTGTCTCTGGCAATGATTGTCACTCCCACTTCCTCTCCTTCATGCTCTTCGACACGGAACAGGAATTAAGAGAATGCTGAGTTCCTCTTAATCTCAAGTAAACCTGCTTTTATTTTCCAGATCATCATTTTTGTGCCCTTTTCCCAAGAAATAACTGTGCCTTAACCAAGGCCACAGCATCTCACAGAGCAGGAATATGGTGGAAGGGGCATATGTGAGAAAGGGTGTACCTAGGGCATGATTCTATGGACTATGTATGTGTTCATCTTGGCACATGGAGACATACACAATAAAACGAAAATATTAAACTCTCATCCTAGGGAGACCTGCTATATTCTCAAATAGAAGGTCAAGAAACCTCTTGAGGATATGTGTAGTGTTTATAAAAGAAAGCAGAGCAGTATGTCAAGCTCTCAATATTAATGCATATAGCTATGAACCTTATTCCTCAAAAATTGAAACTTAGTAGGTTGCTATAGGTTCTGAGCAGAGAGGGATGGAAGAGTGGGTGGAACATAAGGTATTTTGAGGGCATTAGAATTGTTCTGCATGATCTTACGATGACAGATACAAAGTATTATACATTATTGTCAGAACTTATAAAAGTATGCAATACAAAAGGTACAGCATAATATAAACCATTGACCATACTTAGTAGCAATGCTTTGATATTTTTTCATCAAATGTAACAAAAGTACCATACTCATGTAGGATGCTATTGGTAAGGGTGAATGTAGGGGTAGAGGGGGTGGGGTATATAGGATTCCACTGTATTTTTATGTGACTTTTCTGTAACCTAAACCTTTTGAAAAATACCCTGAAAAAAAAAGACACCAAGGGAACATAAAGAGGAAATTGTCGATATGCATAAAAGATAGCAGATCTTACACTGATGGAGGGCACAATGCCAAAACATTATTTTTTATTTTTGAACTATTTATAATTTTATTATTATTATTTTTGTTGGCTTTGTTCAGGTGAGGTTTTGGATTTCAGAAGAGTTATAATTGTGGCAGGGGAGGATGACTGGTATGGGTATCAGTTGTGGAGGTATGTGTGGAGAGGGATGCCCCTGGGACATGCCTCTGTGGAATATGAATGTGTTCAGGTGGTCATGGGGTATTGTCTCAGTAGGTGGAGACCCACACAATAATCGACAGAATATTGAATTCACATCCTGGGGTGTCCTGCTACATTCTTTCCTGGAGTGGCAAGAATCTCTAGTGTACATGGGCAGTGCCTTGGGAAGGAGGACAGAACAATATACCAGACCCTTGATATTGATGGTTGTACTTATGAATCTTCTTCTATTGAAACTGAAATGTAGCCTAGTAATATATATTGCCTAAGAGTTACCTCCTGAAAGCCTCCTTGTTGTTCAAATATGGTGTCTCTCTAAGCCAAACTCAGCATATAAATTTATGACCTTGCCCCTGACTTGGGAATGACTCCCAGGGATGAGCCTCCCAGACACCAAGGGATTAATATTAAGTGCCAACTAGCAATGCATTTGGAAAAAGACCTAGACCAAAAGGGGTAAGTATTAAATACAAATGATTTTTTATGGCTAAGAGATTTTAAAGTGAGTCAGGAGATCATTCACAGGTTATGCCTATGCACTTGTCAGAAGGACCTCACAGATAGCCACAGAAAGAAGTACCTCATGAAGGGTTGTTCCTGAGGGTTTTAGAGACATCTAGACACTATAGGCATGGCAGACACACAGGAAATTGTCACCCCATCAGTGGGCCTTACCTTGGAATATATGATTACTATCTCCCCAGTGTATCAGATTTAGACTCATTTATTATTTTCCTACACATGGTTCTTCTGCCACTTTTGTTCAAACCTACAATTAGCAATATAGCAATATACCCATTAAACGTATATACCAGAGAATTAAATCTTCCTCCTGTTCATATGCCAGTTGAGCCCTGAATCTCAGCAGAGTTGCAGCCCACACCTATGCTCCTTTTCATTAGACTCATCCAGGACAACTAACAAAAGGATGATGATGGATAATGTCCAAAATCAGAGTGTATGTACAAGTGCAAGTAAGACAGAAGCAGAGTGGGCATCACCATCCCACAATCCTGTAGACTGAGGAACAAACAAATATAAGGGGGGAATGCAAGAGTGTACTTAAGTATATTATCATTATTCTATAATGGGAGAACTTCTAACATTAATAGAAAGACAGTGATCACCAGAGGTTCTGAGGGGAGAAAGAGGGAGAAATAGATGTAATGCGGGGCATTTTGGGGACATTGGAATTGTTCTTCATAATATTGAATTATAGATATGACACTTTATACATTTTGTCAAAACCTATAAAGTTGTTGGATACAAAGTATAATTTATAATGTAAGCTGTAGTCCATGCTTGGTAGTCACTTGTTCTTTAATTGTAACAAATGTACCATACTAATGAAAGATGTTGTTGATGGGGGAAATTGTATGAGGGGGAGGGAGTAGGGTATATGGAAATCTTCTACTTTCAATGTAACATTTTTTGTACTCTAAAGCTCCCTTAAAATTAAGGAAAAAAATAAAATGTTTATGGAAATACAGTTGAGAGGCCTTTGATTAGACTGCTTGATAAGAAAATAATATAATGAAGAGGGACCCCTAACAAATACCATATAAAAATAATCAAAAACCTAAATATAAGTATTAGTATTATAAAACCTTAGGGGGAAAAAAAGTTAAGGAAGAATATACAGGATCCTGTGTAGGCAATGTTTTTTTAGACTTTATACCCATAGCACAAGCAACAACAGAAAAAGTAGATAAATGGGACCTTATCAAAATTAAATACTTTTGCATATCAAAAAACTTTACCATGAAGGTGAAAACACACCCTTCTCATATAGAGAAAATATTTGGAAATCTCGTATCTTAAAAAGGTTTAATACCTAGAACACATATTTTAAAAAACTACAAATCAACCATAAAATGACAAGCAAGCCAATTAAAAATCAGCGAAAGACTTAAATAGACATTTCTCCAAAGAGGATGTACAAATGTTCAAAAGCACATGAAAACATGTTCAACATCATTAGCCTTAAGGGAAATACAAATCAAAACCACAATGAGATGATATTTCATACCCACTAGATGGGCTAATAGTAATTTTTTTCTTTTATTTAAGAAAAAAGTGTTGGAGAGGTTGTAGAGAAATATAAACATTTATTGCTGATGAGAGTTTTAAATGATGCAACCAATGTGGAAGACAGTTTTGCAGTTACTCACAGTTAAGTATAAAATGACCATATGACCTTTTAAGTGTATACTCAGAAGAACTGAAAGCAGGGACTCAAGCAGATATTTATACAGCAAAGTGTGCTGTGTTTCTTTGTTGCTCTCCTTGTTTGCAAAATTTCTGAAGCTGTTTAAACACAGACCTGTTCCTATACAAATTCCATTCTCTTCAAATAAATATTCATGCTACCTCTTTTCCCACTTTGGTATTTTTGGGAAAAAATCTGTTTCCATAAATACTCTTTTATGACGTACAATGTTTACCTTTCAGTCTCCTGTATTCACATCGTCACATTTTTATTTTCTTGAATTTTTTTTTTTTGTAAAATTAGTAATATTCTTAGACTGAGCATTCTAATGGACATCTGGGTCTGATCAGGTTGAACCCTGTCCATGTTGGTACAGTTTTTACTAATATTTACTGCATTTCTTCTCTATTTAGTTTCAGTTTTCCTTTCTTTCTCCCTTCCTCCCTTTCTCCCTTCTTCTCTTCCTTTCTAGGAATTGTTTTATGCTTTCGTATAAGGAATAATGCCGTGTGTTCTTTTTGGGGAAAAATTAATAACAGACATAATAACTGCATTAAAGTTTTCCCTTTTATAGGGAGTTCAGTTAGTTACCTTTAATAATAAGAGAGTGATTAATTTTTGGAAAGAATTATGCATACGCTATCTTTCACCCTGGTATTTTGTCTTCAGGTTTCTAGTTTTTATTATTTTTCTAACAAATCAGTTTTATTGATACTTATGAATAAAGCATAAATCCATCCAAAGTATACAATCAATGGTTTTTGGTATAATCACATATTTGTGCTTTCAGCACTTAAATCATTCCTTAGAGCACTGTCATTCTTCAAACAATAATCATAATAAAACAAACAGGCAAAACACATCAGCATTTAATCTTTCTTGGCTTCCCCTGCTCTTATTTCTCCTTTCTCTAGTATATTTGTACTTATATTTTCAAAACACTGTCTTATATATGCAGTATCACCATATTTGTGTTTTGCATGAAACTTTACTATCATATACAGTCCCATGTTACATTTTTTTAGCTTTACTTCTAGTAATATACATAATCTTAGACTTTTCCTTTCAACCAATGTAATAAGCATAAAATAACTTTGCTACTTACAAACACCATATCATGCTATTATCATTTCTATTTATTTCCAAAGATTTACAAAAAAAAAAAAAACTTAAAAAAAATCAATTTTGTAGATTAACTCTCAGCTTTCCATTCACTACCCTCCTTCTATTTTCTGGTGACTATATTCTAATTGTTAACTCTACGAGTTTACGCAATATATTTAGTTTATAGTAGTGAAACCATACAGTATTTGTCCTTTTGTGTCTGGCTTCCATCACTCAAAGTAATGTCCTTCAGGTTCATTCATGTTGTCATATGCTTCAAAACTTCATTTCTTCTTACTGCTGCATAATATTCCATCATGTGTATATACCACAATTTGTTTATCCAGTCCTCAGTTGATAGATATGTGGGTTGTTTCCAACTTTTGGCAAATGTGAATAATGCCACTATGAGCACTGGAGTGCAGATGTCTGTATGTGTTTCTGCTCTCAGTTCTTCTGGGTATATACCTAGTAATGGCATTACTGGGTTCTGTTGTAAGTCTATACTTCCTTAGGAACTGCCAAACAGTCCTCCACAGTGGCTGTAACATTCTGCATTTTCACCAGCAGTGAATAAGTATTTCTATCTTTCCACATGTTCTCCAACATTTACAGTTTTCTGACTTTTTAATAGTGACCCGTCTAATGGGTGTGAAATGGTATCTCATTGTAGTTTTGATTTGAATTTCCCTAATTGCTAGTGATGTTGAGAATATTTTCACGTGTTTCTTTATCATTTGTATTTTTTCTTTGGGCACTTGTCTTTTCAAGTCTTTTGTCCATTTTTTTATCATGTAGTTTTTCTTATTATGATTGAGTTGTATGAACTCTTTGTGTATCATGGATGTTAAACCCTTGTTGGATATGTGATTGCCAAATATTTTCTCCCATTGAGTCTGCTGCCTCTACACCATCTTGACAAAGTGATTTGAGGTGCAAAAGTATTCAAGTTTGAGAAGGTACATTTATCTATTTTTCATTTTTTTGCTTGTGCTTTGAGTGTAAGTTTTAGGAAATTACCGCCTACCACAAGATCTTGAAGATGTTTGTCTACCTTTTCCTCTAGGTGTTTTATGGTTCTCACTTTCATATTTAGGTCACTGATACATTTCGAGTTGTTTTTTGGGTGTCTCCTCAGTTCTTGGCTGCTTGCAGCGGCAGCGGCCCCCACATCTTTCGACACCTCTGCGTGCGGTGGAGGCGTGTGCGGGCTCTCTCCGGCCCAAGGCTGTGGCGGCAGCCGGCTCTTGGGGGCCCCTCTGCCGCGCGCCTGCGCCCCTGCCGCCCGCAGTCAGCGGCCACAAGGCCCCGCCGAGCGTCCCGAGCTTGCCGACTCGGAGGCCGCAGCATTTCGTGGGGGCCGCGGAGGTGAAGCGGCCCACCGAGAACACCTGCGAGTGAGCCGAGAGGGAGCACGGGAGGTGCGGGGCTCCGGGGGCCGGGGCAGGGCGCGGGAGGCCCCGTGGGCGGCTCGCCATCCGCGCCGGGGAAACTTGGGGAGTTTCCACTTTGAGGGTGTGGAGGGGACTTAAGGCGGGAACGCGCTCCCCTCCCCGCACTCCTACCTTTCCAGCACGGGAGACGCCAGTCTGGTCACACTTTCTCCCCCAGCACGGAGGAGGGCGTGGGGGGCGAGGGTCTGGGCGTCCCCCACGACCGACCTTCCGCCCCCCAACTCCTGCTTGGAATCGGGCGCTGCGCTGCACTTTAAGCTCTCAGAGACTGACGGGACAGGCTCGAGATTCCTGTGAGAAAATGCACCAAGTTGTAGGGGCGATGCTCCCCTAGGGTGGGCCGTGCTTGTCACAGCCCGCACCGGGGCACCCTCCAGGCCCGCGACTGTCCCCTGGAAGGCTTCGTGCCCCCTTCCTCCTAGACTTTTTCACGCCCGTCTTTTAGTTACACTTGGCTTTTTTTCTCTCTTTGTTTTGCACTCGGGTTTTATACATCGATTATTATTTTGCGAAATTTTTTTGAGTGTAAGGGCGCACAGTGATTTCAAGAAATTGACCTACCCTTAGGCAATGCCTTGATAGGCTCTTAAACTTGCATTTATTATGAGAGAATGTTTCAAAAAACAGAGATTTAGGACAAGCGTCCAGTTTAGTACGTTTAAGTACTTATAAATGAATTCCTGTTGAAATAAGATAGGTGTTTTTCATCTGCTGTAAATAGACTACAGAACAACTTTTGTTTTAACCCCTGAGACTTTAAAGTTATTTAAACTCATTTGTAGCCCTTTTTAAGGCCCACAGTTTGTGGTCATTTTCATAGATTTTTTTTTTTTTAACCGTAAAATTTAGTTTCTAGATTTGCAAAATCTGAGTGAGTTCCTGAATTCAGAGAAGGTTATTGAATTTTGCTGGATAAGAATAAAAGAACCATGAACATATTTCATAAAAAATAGTTATATTTTGTAATAAGGTGTGAGATAGGGGTAACTTTTCTTTTCTTTTCTTTTTTTTTTTGATATGGCTATCCAGTTCTCCCAGCACCATTTATTGAATAGACTGTTCTGGCATAGTTGGGAGGGCTTGACTGCCTTGTCAAAAATCACTTGGCTGCAGTTGTTAGGGTGTATTTCTGAGCTCTTGTTTCAGTTACATTGGTCAATGGGTCTCTCTTTAGGCTAGTACCATGCTGTTTTTTACAACTGTGACTGTAATATGCTTTAAAGTCAGGAAGTGAGAGACTTCCAAATCCATTCTTCTTTAAAACAGTTTTTGGATTTTCTGGGTCTCTTACCCTATTAAATAAATTTGATTATTGGCTTTTGATTCCTCCAGAAAGGCTGTTGGGATTTTTATTGGGATTGCATTGAATCTCTAAATCAGTTTGGGTAGAATTGACATCTTAATGACATTTAGTCTTCCAGTCCATGAGCATAGAATGTCCTTCCATTTATTTAAGTCTTCTCTAGTTCCTTTTAGCAATGTTTTGCATTTTTCTGAATGCAGGTCTATTCTGTCCTAGGTTAAGTTTATTTCTAAGTATTTGATTGTTTTAGTTATGGTTATAAAAGGAATGTTTTCTCTGATTTCCTCCTCAGATTGCACATCAGTAGTGTATAGAAACCCTATTGATTTTTGCATATTAATCTTGTATCCCACTACTTTGCTGAACTAGTCTATTAGTTCTAGTAGCTTTGTTGTGGATTTTTCAGGATTTTCTAGATATAGGATCATATCATCAGCAAATAGTGAAAGTGTTACTTCTTCCTTTACTATTTGGGTGTTCTAGGTATAGGATCATAACATCAGTGAATAGTGAAAGTTTTACTTCTTCCTTTCCTTTCATATATCTAGAAAATTCAGGATATTCTAGATATAGGAACATGTCAGTGAAGAGTGAAAGTTTTACTTGTTTATCTAGCCTAATTTCTCTAGCTAGAACCTCTAGCACAATATTGAATAACAATGATGAATGTGGACAACCTTGTCTTGTTTCTGATCTCAGCGGGAAAACTTCCAGTTTTCACCACTGAGCATAATGCTAGCAGTAGATTTGTCATATATGGACTTTACCGTATTGAGAAAGCTTTCCAATATTCTTATCTTTTAAAGTGTAATTTTAACAAGAAATCGTGCTATATTTTGTCAAATTCCTTCTCTGCATCAGTCTAAAGGATTATGAAATTTTTCCTCTAAAGTTTATAAATGTGGTTTATTACACTGATTTTCTTGTGCTGAACCACTCTTGCATATCTCAGATAAAACCACTTGATTGTGTGCATAATTCTTTTAACGTGCTTTTGGATTCTGTTTGCAAGTATTTTGTTGAGCCTTTTTGCATGTGTATTCATTAGAGATATTGGTCTGTGATTTTCCTTTTTTGTAGTATCTTTATCTGGTTTTGGTTTTAAGGTGATGTTGGCTTCATAGAATGATTTTGGTAGCGTTCTTTTCTGTTCAGTTTTTTGGAAGAGCTTAAGCAAGATTGGTATTGGAACATTTTTGAATTATTGGTAAAATTCACCCGTGAAGTCATCTGCTTCTGGGCTTTTAATCCTCGGAAGGTTTTTCATGACTCTTTTAATCTCTACACTTGTGATTGGTTTGTTGAGTTCTTCTGTTTCTTCTTGCGTTAATGTTGGTCCTTGTGTTTATAGAAATTTGTCCATCTAGTCAACATTTTAATTTTTTGACATACTGGTGTTCATAGTATCTTTTTATGATCTCTCATTTCTGTAGGGTCACTTAATGCCCCCCTCTCATTTCTGTTTGTATTTATTTGCGTCTTCTCTCCTTCTTTCTTTGTCTGTCTAACTAAAGGTTTATAGATTTTGTTGGTCTCAAAGAACCAACTTTTGGTTTTGTTGGTTCTCTCTACTTTTTTTGTGTGTTGTTCTCAATTTGATTTATTATTGCTCTGACGTTTATAATTTCTTTCTTTAGACTTGTTTTGGAATTGGTTTACTGTTCTTTTTATATTCCTCCAGGTGTGCAGTTACATCTTCAACTTTAGGTCTTCTTTTTTAATGTAAGCATTGAGGGCTAGAAATTTCCTTCTTATAACTGCCTTTGAGGTGTCCCATAGATTTTGATATGTTTTGTTACCATTTTCATTTGTCTCAAGATATTTCCTAAATTCTCTTGCAATTTCTTCTTAGACCCACTGGTTATTTAAGAGTGTGTTGTTTAATCTCCATCTATTTATGAGTTTTCCCTTTTTCTTTCCATTATTGATTTCCACCTTAATTTTGTTTTGATCAGAGAAAGTGTTTTGTATAATTTCAATATTTTAAAATTTATTGAGACTTGTGTTGTGACCCAACATATGTTCTATATTGTAAAAGAATCCATGAGCACTTGAAAAGTATGTACAATCTGCAGTTTTGTGGTGAATGCTCTATAGACATCTGTTAGATATAGTTGATTATCATATTATTTAAAATCTTTTTCTTCACTTATCCTCTGTCCAGATGTTCTATTCATACTGAGAATGGTATAATGAAGTCTCCAACTATTATTGTAGAGACATCTATTTCTTTCAGTTGTGTCAATGTGTACCTCATGTATATTGGGGCCTCAGGTTAGGTACATAAGTATTTAGTATAGTCATTTCTTCTTGGTGAAATTGCCTCTTTCATTAATATCTAAAGACCTTCTTCATCCCTTATAACAGTTTTACATTTGCAATCTATTTTGTCCAATATTAATATTGCTACTTCAGCTCTTTTTTTGGTTTTTATTTGCATGGAATATCTTTTTCCAACCTTTCATTTTAACCTAGATGTGTCCTTTTATCTGAGATGAATCTCTTATACACAATATATAGATGGCTTATATTTTTTTATCCACTCTATCAGTCCATGTCTTTTGATTGGGAAGTTCAAACCATTAACATTCAAAGTTTTTACTGTAAAAGACTTACTTTATTTTATCCATTTGTCCTTTGGCTTTCTGGTGGTGCCAAGGGATTGCTACCAAGTACCAGCTGATAATGTAACTAGAAAATGACCTTGAATAAAAAGGGTCAACTCAGACCAGCAGAATTTCTCAGTCTACATATAATACCAGGAGTTAAAAATGCTGGGCTATGATGTGGACCATTGACTACGGGGTGCAGTGATGTTCAGAGATGTACTTACTGCGTGCAGTGGATGTCTCACGATGATGGGAGAGAGTATTGCTGTGGGGGGAGTGGGGGGTGGGGGCGGTGGGGTTGATTGGGACCTCGTATTTTTTTAATGTAATTTGTAAAAATAAATAATTTTAAGTAAAAAAAAAAAAATGCTATTTGACCTGAATCAAAGGGGGAAATGGAAAGGACAAATTAGTTTATATGGCTATGAGTCTCCAAAAAGAGCCAGGAGTTTATCAGAGGGGTTACCCTTATGCACACCTGAGCAGAGTCCCAGAGACAGAAAAGTAGATACAACCACAGGTATTGGTTTTTCTGAGGACTACAGAGACCCACAGGTTCTATGGTCATGGCAGATGGAGTTCAGTGCCATGTCAGTTGGCCCTACTTTGGAGTTTGTGTTTCTGTGTGATGGAGCTGGACTCAGATGTGATCTTTGTCCACAAGTCTCTCCTGTTACTTTTACTGGAACTGTAGTTGGTGCTGGGGTTTAGTGCATACCCAGGGGATCTGAATCTCTGGACTGACCATATGATAGCCAGGACCTGAGGCTCAACAGACTCGCAACTCCTACACTCTGGTTGATTAGTCTTACTCTGCTCAGCTAACATGGAGTTGAAGAAGGTCATCCACCACACCAGGGAGCCAAGAGTGCCTACAACTGAAAGCAGGAGAATTGCATCCATCATCCGTATGGAATCTAAGCCCCCTCTTGATATAGATGTGGAGTGGACATGGCCATTCTAGGGTCCACAGGATGGAGGAATAGAGTATGGTTTAGAGTGGATTTACTGATATTCTATTCATGCACTATTGTGATTACTAATCGAAGAAAATGTGGCATTGGTGTGGAGAAAATGGCCATGGTGGCTGCTGGGGGTAGGGAGTGGGAGGAAGAGATGAGATGTGAAGGCATTTTCGGGACTTGGGGTTGCCCTGGGTGGTGCTGCAGGGACAGTTACCGGACATTGTATGTCCTCCCATGGCCCACCGGGTGGACTGTGGGAGAATGTGTGCTTTGATGTGGACCATTGACCATGAGGTGCAGTGGTGCTCAGAGATGTATTCAACAAATGCAATGAATGTCTCATGATGATGGAGGAGGTTGTTGTTATGGGGGGAGGAGTGGGGTGAGGGGGGTGGGGGGGTATATGGGGACCTCATATTTTTTTAATGTAACATTAAAAAAATAAATAAAGAAAAAATATACTTTTTTCCAAGTATCTTGCACTTGTTTTTTCCTTTCAGGCTGTCTTTACTATCTTTAGCATCTTTTGAATTCTAGTCTTTGGGTAACATATTCTATCAAATTTTGTTTGTCTGTGAAGACATTGAACTCATCCTTATTTTTGAAGGACAGTCTTGTGAATACAGAATTCATGGCTGGCAGTTTTTATCAGATCCTTGAATACATCATACCACTTTTTTTCCCCCTCCATGATTCCTGATGTGAGGTCAGCTCTTAATCTTATCACATTTCCTATGTATGAGATGTTTTGTTTTTCTCTTGCTACTTTTAGGATCCTCTGTTTTTCTCTGATATTTGACATTCTGAATAATATTTGTCTTGGGTTAGGTCAATGTGTATTTATTCTGGTTTTGGTCATTTTCCTGCTTGGACATTGATATTTATGTCTTTTATAAAGGTTGGGAAGTTTTCAGTCTTTACTTCCTTGATCATTTCTGCCTCTTTTCCTCCTGGGACACTGATCATGCAAATGTTAGTGTGTTTTGCATTGTCATTCAATTCCTTGAGACTGTTCCTTTTTTCCATTCTCTTCTCTTTCTCTTCTCCTGTTTTTTCCCATTCAGATGTTCTGTCATTGAAATCACTAATTCTGTCTTTGAGACATTCAAATCTGCTCTTTTGTGCCTCTAATGTATTTTTAATCTCATCCATCATGTCTTTTATTCCCATTAGTTCTGTTACTTTTCTTTGCAGTCTTTCAAATTGCTCTTTATGCTCACCCAATGTCTTTTTTTAATTGTCCTTTTAAAAAGATAAATAGATCACACAAAACATTACATTAAAAAATATAAGAGGTTCCCATATACCCCTCTCCCCACCACCCCCTGCTCCTCCCACATGAACATCCCCTTTCATCAGTGAGGCATGTTCATTGCATTAGCCCTGGAGCACTGCCACACTGCATGGATCACAGTTTACATTGTAGTTCACACTCTCCCCCATTCCCTCCAGTGGGTTATGGCAGGATAAGTGATGTTCTGCATCTGTCCCTGCAGTATTGTTCAGGACAACTCCAAGTCCCAAAAATGCCCCATATAACACCTCTGTCTCCCTGTCCAAGCTCTCAGCAACTCCTGAGGCCACCATCTCTGTATCAATGATACAATTTCTTCCATTGCTAGAATTAAACAGCTCTATAGTAGAATACCAGCAAGTCCAATCCATATTATATTCCTCCATCTTGTGGACCCTGGGATGGTAATGTCCACTCTACCACTAAATTGAGAGGAGCCTATGATCCCACATGGCTGATGGAGTTGATTCTCCTGCTTGCAGTTGTAGACATTCTCCATTCCCTCGTGTGGTGGTTGACCATTCTCACCACCCTGTCAGCTGACCTGGGAATGTCCAGCAATCCTAAGAGTAGATGTTGCAACTCTGCTGAGGCTCAGGGTCCAGCTGGCATATGGATAATCTAGAGATTCAAATATCCTGAGCATACATGAATTGCATCACCAATCACAGGTTCAGTAAAAGTGACAGAATAGGTCACATCTGAGTCCAACTCCATCACAATTGGGAGCACAAATTACAAAGTAGGGCCCACTGGCAGGGCAATGAACTCCAGAGCCATCTGTCATGACTGTAGAACCTGTGTGTCCCCATAGCCTGCAGGAGCACCAGTACCTGTGGTTGCATCTACTTTGACTGTCTCTGGAATCCTGCTGAGGTGTTCATAAGCATGACCCCTCTGATGAACTCCCAGCAGTTTTTTGAAGAGTTTTAGCCACAAAAATTCATTTGTCTTTACTATTTCTCCCTTTTATTCCAGGTCTTTTTCTAGTTGCACCACCAGGTGGTGATGGTAGTAATCCCTCAGCACCAGGGAGGCTCATCCCCAGGAGTCATGTCCCATGCTGGGGGAAAGGTAATGTATTTACATGCTGAGTTTGGCTTAGAGATTGGCCACATTTGAGCAACATGGAGGCTCTCAGGAGGTAATTCTTAGGCACCCTGCAGCTCTAGGCCTAGTTGAAATTTCATGCACACAGGCTCATAAGCATAGTCATCAGTATCAATGGCCCATCATTGGACCATCCTTCATCACTGGTTTTTGCCTTTGTTCTTGGGGGATTGTTGCTGTTCCATTGGGGAATGTGACAGAACTCCCCTGAATGGGAACTCAGCACTCCCTCAGTTGTCATGTGTAACTATCCACTATGACAATACTCAATGAACATATAAATATATCTTTATACCCTATATGCATGCCCTGGAGAACTCCCTCCCTCCCATGCATGCATGCCCCATCAGTGGCATCCCATCCCAGTCCTCCTCACCTGTCATGCTTGAACCCCTCTGTGATCCAAAACGTTTTCAAAAATGAAACCTACTATATTGCCAAATTCAATTTTTAGGGAAATGAAATTGTACTGACAGGTTTAAAGATTTGAAATAGAATACATAAAAATTTAGAAAATCTAAAATAAAGTAAAAAATAATTTGGCATAGTGAAAAATGAAAAATATCATAAAAGTTTGTTTTTGACATCCTTTTATCACACTAATAGGAGTGGCAAGGCGATCTCATCCATTCCTTCCTCAGTGTCTACATCCTTTATTTTAAGTTTTAATTTTGTCTTCAAAAAAGTTTTAGGTCACAGTAACATCACATATACAATATAGGGGACTCCCATATACCCAACATCAAACCCTTTTCCCACTTCCCCAGCAATAATCTTTTTACATATTTATGTTATATTTCCTACAGCTACTGTACAGATATTGAAACATAGCTACCAACTATCTTCCATTATGGCTTGCATTATGGTTTATATTTTAGACTGCACACTTTTATAAATTTTTGGTTACATTGTGGTTTACATTTTGGTTTATATTTTAGACTATGCACTTTTATAAATTTTGGTGAAATTTAACATGACTTATATCCATTGTTGCACAAAGTTGTGGAACACTTCCATTGACCCCCAGTTGCCTCCACTTCCATTCATTCTCTTTCTTTCTCCCTCTCCCCTCAGAGCCCACAGTGACAACAGTCTTCACTGCTCGATGGACAAGATTCATAGATACTTACAACAATGATAAGGACTTGACACTCTAGTCTGTCTTCTCCCATTGGGAGCCACCCACGCTTTCAAGGCATATCCGTTCTTCTGTTTGAGAACATCAGTCAATTCCAGGATGTGAGTGCAACACTTTCCTGCTCATTGTATGTGTCTCCACCCAATGATATAGCACACAATGACAAGATGCGCACTCACACTCCCTGGAAGCCTGAAGCCTGCACCAGGTGCACTCTGTGCCAGATGCCCTGTGTCAAACACCCCAAACAAGTAACCCTTCCTTATTATATTTTCTAAAGAGTTTTCTCAACATTATAGTTTCAACCATGTAACTGACACTCTCCCCTGTTCACCCACTCATCCCAAACCCTCCCCACAATTCCATATACCATCTGACCCATCCTCCTAACCCTAGCCACCCTCAAGCCTGCAAAGCCCCACCCAATAGCATCTGTATGTGCCTGTCTTATCCCTTCACTGCACAACTACTTATCTCTACTTTATCATAGATTTTGCCCACGTAGACAGCAGCTCAAAACCTTCCTCTTCCCGCCTATTTCCTATAAGCCCATCATCCAGTCTCTAGCTCTCTGAGACAGCTTAATTTTCTTAATTCATATCAGAGAGGTCATGTAGTATTTGTCCTTCAATGCCTGGCTTGCTTCACTCAATATAAGGTTCACGAGATTCATCCATGTTATCCCATGTGTTAGTACTGTATTCCTTCTTACAGCTGAGTAGTATTCCATTGTGTGTATATACCAAATTTTATTTATCCATTCATCTATTGATGGGCATTTGGGCTGATTCCAAATTTTGGCAATAGTAAATAATGCCACTGCGAACATTGGTATGCATATATCAGTGTGTGTCCTTGTTTTCAGTTCTTCTGGGTATATACCCAGCAGTGGACTTATGGAGCCCTATGGCAAATCTATAGCTAGTTTTTTTTAGGAACTGCCAAACTATCCTCCAGAATGGCTAGATCCTTCTAAATTCCCACCAGCAATGGATGAGGGTTCCCATTCCTCCACATTCTCTCCAACAGTTATAGTCCTCTTTTTTTTAATAGCAGCCAATCTAATGAGTGAAGATGGTATCTCATTGTGGTTTTGATTTGCATTTCCCTAATAGCTAGTGATGTAGAGCATCTTTTCATGTTCTTCTTAGCCATTTATATTTATTCTTTGGAGAAGCATCTGTTCAAATCTCTTGCTTAATATTTGAATGGGTTATTTGTCTTTTTATTTTTGAGATATAGGATTTCTTTATATATGCTGGATGTTAGGCTCCTATCAGATATATGGTTACCAAATATTTTCCCCCATTGGGTAGGCTGTCTTTTCACTTTCTTGATAAACTCTTTTGAGTTGTAAAAGGCTTTAATTTTGAGGAGGTCCCATTTATCCATTTTTTTCCCTTACTGCTTGTGTTTTGGGTGTCAAGTTCATGAAGCCATTTCCTATTACAAGATCCTATGGATGATTTCTTACATTGTTTTCCAAGGTCTTTATGGTCTTGTCTCATATTTAGATCTTTGATCCATCCTAAGTTGATTTTTGTCTAAGGTGCGAGATGGTAATCCTCTCTCATTCTTTTGCATGTGGCTATACAGTTCTCCAAACAACATTTGTTGAAGAGGCCATTCTCTCCTAGTTGAGTGGGCTTTGTGGCCTTGTCCAATATCAGATGACTGTATATGTGAGGATCTATATTGAAACTCTAAATTCAGTTCCATTGGTTAGTGTGTCTACCCTTGTGCCAATACCGTGACATTTTTACCATCTTTGTAGTATGTTTTAAAATCTGGTAGTGTGATTCCTCTGATTGCATTTTTCTTTTTCAATATGTCTTTGACTATTCAGGGCCTCTTTCCCTTCCAGATATATTTCATAGTTAGTTTTTCCAGTTCAGTAAAAAAAAAAAAAAATGGTGTGTTGATTTTTATTGGGATTGCATTAAATCTGTAAATCAGTTTCAGTAGGATGGACATCTTAATGATATTTAGTCTTCCTATCCATGAACAGGTAATATTCTTTCATTTATTTATCTCCTTTGACTTCCTTTAACAGTGTTGTTTAGTTTTCTGTGTATAAATATTTTACATCTTTAGTTAAATTTCCTCCTAGGTATTTGATTTTTTTATTTACTATTGTAAATGGTATTTTATCTTGATTTCCCCCTCAGATTGCTCATTGGTGTACAGAAATGCTACTGATTTTTCACATTGATCTTATAGCCTGCAACTTTACTGAACTCGTTTATAAGTTCTCCAAACTTTGTTGTAGAGTTCTCAATGTTTTCTATGTACAGGGTCATGTCATCTGAAAATAATGAAATTTTGACTTCTTCCTTTCTAATTTGGACGCCTTTTATATCTGTTTCTTTCATCAGTGCTCATGCAAGGATTTTTAACACAATGTTAAATAGGAGTGGGGATAGTGGACATCCTTGTCTCATTGCTTAGGGGAAAGGATTTTAGGATTTCACCATTGTAAATGATGTTAGCTGTGGGTTTTTCATATATACTCTTGATCATGTTCAGAAAGTATCCTTCTATTCCTATCTTTTGCATTCTTTTTATCAGGAAAGTGTACTGTATTTTGTCAAATACTTTTTCTGCATCTATAGATATGATCATGTGATTTTTTCCTCTCATTCTATTTATGTGGTGCATTACATTGATTGATTTTCTTATGTTGAACCATCCTTACATACTAGGGATGAAACCCACTTGGTCATGGTGTATAATTCATTTGATGTGTTGTTGAATATGATTAGCAAGTGCTTTGTAGAGGAATTTAGCATCTAGATTCATTAGAGTGTTTGGTCTGTAATATTCCTTTTTCATGTTAGGGTAATGTTGGCATCATAGAATGAGTTATGCAATGTTCCTTCTGTTTCATTTTTTGGGAAGATTTTAAGCAAGATAGGTGTTAATTCTTTCTGGAATATTTTGTAGAATTCACCTGTGAATCCTGAGGCTCTTAAGTTGGTAGGTTTTTAATGACTCTTCCTGTCTCTTTGCTTGTGATTTTTTTTGTTGCAATAATCAATTTCTTCTTTTGTCAATGTAGGCTGCTTATGTGTTTCTAGGAATTTGTCCATTTCCTCAAAATTTTCCTTCTTGTTTGCATATAGTTTTTCAAAGTATCCTCTTATGATAGTCTTTATTTCTATGGGGTCAGTGGTGATATCCTCTTTCTTATTTCTTATTTTGTGTATTTGCATCTTCTCTCTTTTTTTCTTTGTTAATCTAGCTAAGGGTTTGTCCATTTTATTGATCTTCTCAAAGAAGCAGCTCTTTGTTTTGTTTATTTTTTTCTAGTGCTTATTTCTATTTCATTTAATTCTGTTCTAATCATCTTTCTTTCTTTCTTCTTCATTTGGGGTTAGTTTGTTGTTTTTTTACTAATTCATCCAAGTGTGCAGTTAGGTTTTCAATTTTAGTTCTTTCTTATTTATGATGCATGAATTTCCCTCTCAGTATAGCTTTTGCTGCATCCCATACATTTTGATTTGTTGTGTTGTCATTTTCATTAGTTTCAAGGTAGTACTGATTTCTTTGAATTTTCCTTCTTGACTCACTGTTTGTCTAAGAGTGTGTTGCTTAACTTCTCTATCTTGTTGCCTAATCTGGTTCTCTGGCCCTGGTAGATTTACAGCTTCATTCCACTGTGATCAGAGAAATTATTTTGTATGGTTTCAATCTTTCTGAATTCATTGAGACTTTCTCTGAGCCTGTCATGTGGTCTCTCTTGGGGAATGATACATGTGTGCTTGAGAAGAATGTATATCCTGCTGTATTTGGGTCTCATGTTCTGTATATGTCCATTAGGTCCAGATTCTTTAATATATTATTCAAAGTCTTTGTTTCTTTATTGATTTTCTGTTGATATGTACTGTCTAATGGTGATAATGGTGTATTAAAGTTTGCCCCTATAATTGTAGAGTCATCTATGCCTCCACTGAGTTTTTTCCAGTGTTTGTTTCATGTATTTCAAGGCTCCCTTATTAGGTGCATAAATGTTTTTGACTGTTCTTGTTCTTGAAAGATTACCCCTTTTACTAATATGCAGTGTTGATCTTTGTTTCTCAAAATAGTTTTGCATTAAAAGCCTATTTTGTCTGATATTAGTATAGCTACTCCTGCTCTTTTTTTTGTTGTTGCTGTTTGCTTGTTAAATTGCTTTGCAGCCATTCACTTTCAACCTCCTTGTATCCCTGGGTCTATGATGGGTTTCTTATAGACAGCGTATAGTTGGGTCATATTTCCTTATCCATTCTGGCAATCTGTGTCTCTTGACAGGTGAGTTTAATCCATTAACACTCAATGTTATTATGCTCATTACTTACATTAGCCATATTTTCTTTGGATTTGTGTATGTCAAATGTTTTTATTTCTTTTTTATTACTTTTGGATTGTTCTTACACTCTCTTTCAACTCTCTCCTGTTTTTATCTTTCCTTCTACAGAACACCCTTTAGTATTTCTTGAAAGGCAAGTTTCTTATGTGCATGCTCTCTTACTTTCTGTTTATCTGTGAATATTTTGAACTCTTCATCTTTGAATGTCAGCTTTGCTGGATAGAGTATTCTTGGTTGGAAATTTTTTTCCTTCAGTACATTGACTATGTCATACAACTGCCTTCTTGCCTCCATGGTTTCAGATGAGAAATCAACATTTAATCTAATTGAGCTTCCCTTATATGTGATGGCTCTCTTTTCTCTTGCTGCCTTCAGTATTTTCTCTTTGTCTTGAGCATAGGATAATTTGACAAGAATATGTCTTGGGGTAGACCTCTGGAATTTATACTGTTTAGGGTATGCTGCACTTCCTGGACATGTACATCCATCTCCATCAATAGGTTTGGGAAGTTTTCAGCCATTATTTTCTCCAACACCCCTTCTGTCCTCTTTCCCTTCTCTTCTCCTTCTGGGATACTGATAATATGTATGTTTGTGCAATTTGTTTTCATTCAAATCCTTACGTCCCTGCTGGACTTTTTATTTTTATCTATCAATTCTGCAATCTGTTTGATTTTGGTGTACTGTCTTCCACATCGCTAATTCCTTCTCCCACCTGTTCAAGTCTGCTGTTATTTGCTGAGAGTGTATTTTTGATTCCTTGAATGCTGCCATTCATCACCATCATATCCATTATCTTTTTGTGTATGTTTACAATTTCTTCAGTATGCTCTCCAAGTATTTTCTTAATATCCTTAATCTCTTCCTTCACTTCATTAAGTTGGCCCATGATATTTGATTGGAGAGATTTGATTCGATGTTCTATGTTCTGCTCCTCTTCCTGGGTTTTAATTTGTTTATTGGAATGGGCCATGTCTTCCTGATCATTGGCTTGATTTACAGTTTTCTTTTCTTTTTTTTTTTTTTTGCTTCTAGTCATCATTTTATCTTCATGGGTTTGTTCAGTTGATTAGCTTCTCCCTCTAGTCATGGATTTTTTTTTAGGTGCTGTTTTTGTGTGTGTGTTAATTTTTCTTTGATGCTTTGTTCTTCTTATTCTATTACCTTGTTGTCTGAGTTACCTTGAAGGAAAAAGATTAGGGTCAGGGAAAGCAAAAGAGATAAGGAAAGAAAAAATATAATAGTTGTATTGGTAGTAAATGTTAGCTGAAGAACTGTATCAGATCTAGGAGAAGAAATATTAAACTCATGTGAAAGTGTATAGTTACAGGAATAAGAAAGTGGAGTACCTACAATGAAAAAGGAAACTGATTATGGAGAAGAATACAGTATGAATTAAAAGGTTAGCATGATCAGGAGAGATGGATAAAGGAAAGAGAAGACAATAAGATAAAGAGCTAATAAAAGTAGAAAACAGAAGTGTTAGAAATAAGTCAGATAAATTGGGGGCTAAACAAAGAGAGGGAAGGAAAGAGCAACAACAGAAGGTGGAATGTAGAAAGAAAAAGAGATAGCATTGGTAGCCAAAGTTAGTACATACAGGAAAGAGAAGGTTGAGGATGAGGAAGAACAGCAAACAATAAACAAGCCAGCAGCACCTAAATGAAAAAGGAAAAAAAAGAAAGAATTGAAAAAAACAGGGTGGGAAGGATAAAGAGGAAGGAAAGACAAGATAACAAGAAAACACACACACACACACACACACACACACAACACAAGTCCCTAAGCAGGGAGTCAACCAAACCATGAAAAAAACAGACTTCCCTCTTAAGCTGTTATTTAGGTAAAGTAAGAGACCCAAGGGAAGCTAATGCAGGGATATTACCTATGCTTTCCCTCTCTCAAAGTATTAGTTAATATCCCAGTGGATCACTGTAAGAGGAGTTGTGAACTGAGCCAGGGATCTTGCACATTCAAGGCTGAAACTCCTCTACTGAAATAAACCCTCCTTCCGGGTCAACCTGCTCCTCAAAAAAAGTCCCCTTTCAGGGGCAGGCTAGACTCTTTGTAACTGAATAAACTGATTGGGAATCCCCCTTTCCCCCTTTCTCCCTTTCTTACTTCCCTCCTCCCAAGGCAGCAGGACACCCCTCTGCTCTGAAATTCAAACGGGACTCTGGTGAACCAAATCGCCACAGAAAATAATGACTCTCAGTCTCTTTGAGAGAGTGCACTCCCACCTTCCCAGGAACCCTAAATATGCTCTTGAAACCTACCAAACCCTTCCTACTATCCCCCTCCCTTAGGTGTGTTGCACAGGATTAGTTAATTGCCTGGCTCCACCTTCTCCCAGGTGTAACCTGCAGAGATTAGGTAAATTTTGCTGCCTCCGCAGATTCACCTCAATCCAAAAGATATGCTCCTCAAACCTCAAAAGGGGGGTCCAGACAATTGAACCTGTACTCATAGGACTCCTCTGCACCCTTCACCAGAACCCTCTCACTCTCAGAGTTTTTCTCCTCCTGCTGTGTGACCACGGGGTTCAGGGTTCCAGGTTCAGGTTTGAGGTTGGGGTAAAGAGGCTTTTTGCCCTGGGGGATGGACATAAACCCATGGTTTGAGTTTATATCTCAAGGTAAAAATTGTGAAATTGAGGCCAATTTTCAAGCAAAGGACTGAATTTCTGAATTGATAAAGTGAGTGTAGGGCAGTGTACTTTCAGAACTGGGGATCATTCCATAAGCAATTACCTTTTAAAAGTTTTATATTCATATGATTTTTTAAAGGAGGTACCAGGGATCAAATCCAGAAAGTTGTGCATGGGAAACAGGTGCTCAACCACTTGAGCTACATCTGTTCCTGCATATAATTTTAAACCTACAGAACTTTGCAAGAAATAGTACAAGTAACTCTATTATAAAATTTGCACAGGTACACAATTATTTATATTTTGCTCCCATTTTACTTTATCCTGGGTGACATAGATAATAATCATAGATTAGTTGATTTAAATTAGTAAACAGATAGTCAGACCACTATATTATAGGATAGGATAGATTGATCTATCGTTAAATCAGTAGATAGATAGATATGTAGATAGATAAGACAAAAAGATAGATGTATTTCTGAATTTTATATAGTATGAAAGAGAGGGAACCACTTTATACCTAAATATTTCATTGTAATATTCCTAAAGTGTAGAACAATCTAGTCTGTAACCACAATATTATAAGTAAGTTCAAGAAATTAGAATGGAATAATACTATAACCTAAACCACAGTACATTTTCAACATTAGATAGCAATTTTATTGTTTCAATAAGTAATTTTAGCTTCTTTTTTTAATGTCCAGAGTGAATTCTAGGATCGTGCACTGGTTTTCACTTTCAGGTCACTTTAGACTCCTTAATCTGCCACAGTTCATTCCCTGTTCTGTTCTTTTTCTTTCTTGTTCTTATTTTCCAGGGTGTTCATCATTAGGGTTTCTAAAAGTTTCCTGATGATTAGATTCACATAATTTGTTTTCTTGTGTGTGCGTGTAATAATAAGGTTTCTTTCTATATTCAGCATACTCAGAATACTATATTACCTGATTATATTAACTGCAATGATTTTAGTTTTGATTACTTGGTTAAAGGGATGGCATCCAAATTTCTTCATTTTTCAGATTCTCTTTTACTGTTTGTAACTCATAATCTGTAGCACAATATTTTGAGACTGTGTAAATAACTATTCTTTTCTCCAACATGCACCTATTAATTTTAGCATTCTACTGATGAATTTCCTTGTATACTTATCCTTTGGAATTATATTAAAAGGACATACTTTCTCCTCAACACTTTATTTTCTGTGTGTTTCCTATCTATAGGGCCTCAGGGATTCTGCTTTTCTTTGATTAATTCAATTTCCCCCTAATTATTTTGATAGTCAAAATGCCTTTAATTAGACCTCAGAGTAGTGCCTTCCAATTAGATCTTGGTTTCTTTTTTTGACATATCCTTAGTTATACTATGAACACTTCCATACTTTCTCTCACATAGTTCTCTATTTCATTAGTACTTGCCTAACTTCTCTTAACAGTGTTTTTTTCAGTATTTGCAAAATAGAATCCTTCTTTTTCATATTATTGGAAAAATAAATCTATCTTAAGTGACTTGTGTGTTTGCATTCAATGGAAAATCAATGTTTTATGTTATTTCCTAATTATTATTTTATACTTTGTGAATTACAAATACTATATATATGGACCTTATATCTTAAATTGTTAAGTTCACTCATCAATTTATTGTATTCACTTTATTGTTACACTCAATAGAATCTTTCATTTTTAAACACTGTGTTACTACAAAGAAAGTTTCTGGGAATGGCAGCTTCAGCCTTTCACATAAGATGAGTACAGTTACTCTTCTCTTCTCCAGTCCTATATTCTTTTGAGGGTAATCACCTAAATGACACAGAACCTCAGACTATGGTGGGTAGGTAATTATTAGTACCTCATCTTAACATCTATTTGCAGTTTGAATTAAAAGCTTTTAAAACTTTTTTTTTCAAAATATAATTTCAGTGATTGTGTATGAGTGAATAGCTCCAAGCTTTTTTGTTCTAATATACTTTCTTCAGTGATGTCTAGACTTTGATGGAAAGTCTGTATAGACATCTGAGTAATAGTTACTGGCTTTCTGCCTTGGGTTCTGAACAATTCTATAAATTGTACATAGAAACTGTATTTGTAGGACCAAATAGCCATGATAATTTTCAAAATGTTTAAATGTAAGGAATTTATTAGGAAAGTCAAATGGGCTTGCTATCAGAACCCTAGATTGAGGCTAATTTCACCATCACGTGAGGGTAATACTGATACCGGGAGAGCTTCTCACAGAAGAGGTGAGGGTTTGCTGGTAGCAGCTGCACAGCTCTTCTCCCAAGAAGAAGAAAGTTAGAGATGAGCTAAAAGTGGTATGCATTCTTCCTAAATGGAGTATCTAGATGAAGCACTTATAAAATATCAGAAGAATTAATACTTTTGGATTGTTTGCACCAAAGACAATACCAAGAGTAAGAATCAACTCTCACCATAACTGGGTCAAATAATCACTAGTAATAAAACTCCATTGTATGTCTGAAGTCATTCCTACAAAAAATATGCAGTAACTCAGTGAAAAATCTCTGGAATTTTTTTCCTTTATTTTTAAATAAATATACTGCTGTCACCCCTTGGGCTGAAGTGTGGTTTGCTGGCCTGGCGAGGGGAGTGGCTGCGGTAGGCCTAATTCCGCTGCCCCCATAATAGGGTGGTTGGTCGGGCCCACCGCCACCCCTGAAGGAAGCTCGGCATGGGTGCAGAGTGCCCTCGGGTCTCCCCTTCTCGGCAGCCATGCTTCCGCGGCCGCCCCTCCTCCCGGATGGCGCCACACGATGCCTTGTGGGGCGGCACCCTTCTTCTTTCTCCCTGCGCAGGCGCAGGGCGGAAAATTCCAGTCTGCCCTTTTCCCCTCCCCCGACAGCAGCAACAGCCAGGCGTGGGCGGAAAAATCCAGTCTGCCCTTTTCCCCTCCCCCGACAGCAGCAACAGCCAGGCGTGGGTGGAAAAATCCAGTCTGCCCTTTTCCCTCCCCCCGACAGCAGCAACAGCCAGGCGTGGGCGGAAAAATCCAGTCTGCCCTTTTCCCTCCCCCCGACAGCAGCAACAGCCAGGCGTGGGCGGAAAAATCCAGTCTGCCCTTTTCCCTCCCCCTGACAGCAGCAACAGCCAGGCGTGGGCGGGAAACTCAAGTCTGCCCTCCACCCCAGCAACAGCAGCCACCAATCCCTAAACCCTGCCCCTTCCCCCAGCAACAGCGACAGCCAATCCCTAACCACCACCCCTCCCCCATCCAGCACCGCCCACTGACCTTTTGCCGGCAACCAATCAGAACAGGGCGTGGCTTCAACCAATCAGCCTTCCCCAGCCCCTATAAAACTGTTGCCTCTCCCTCAATAAAGTGGACTTGCCTGTTTACCTTGTCTCCGCAGTAGTTCTTCTGCCATGCGCCCTCCAGTCCTGAGAGCCCCCGACAAGGGCCTGGCCTCCCTTGTCCCCAGTTCGTCGCCTGCTTCTCCACGCGACCCCCTCGTCGCCGGCTTCGCCGGGCGACCCCGTCAGCCGAACCGTGCAACCCCTGTGAGACCGGCCCCTCATCTGCTGCCGGACTGACCCCTCGTCCCAAGCGGGACCGACCCCTCATCCTGAGCTGGACTGACCCCTCGTCCGCAGCCAGACCCCACCTCTACCGACAGAGCAAACCGTCGCAATATACCATATACATTACTACTCCTCCTCCCACAAATCCCCCACCAACCACAACATTCCTTAATGTGGTGCTTTTGTTACAATAGATGAATAGATATTGGAACACTGCCACTAACAATTGCCTATAGTTTCTCTTGTCGTTTGCACTTTTCACTGCACAATTTTACAGGTGTGACAAAATATATAAAATGCATATATATAATGCACTGTTTCCATCATTGCAATATTTGCAAAACAATCCCAATGTCTCCAAAATGCCCCAATTCTTCCCTCACTCTCCCCTCAGAAACTATTTACATCAATGTTATACGTTCTTCCAATGCTAGAATAACAATAGTCTACTTTGGCCCATATTTGCATTCCCTCCTTATATTTGTTCATTCATCAGTCTTGACATTTTAGGGATGGTGATGCTCACTCTGCTACCAATTGAGAGGGGTCTTAGATCCCATGGGGAAGATAGATGGAGTTGTCTTGCTTACAGTTTAGATACTGTTTTTTGGGATGTACATTGTCCATCATGATCCTATTGTTGATTTTCCTGGGTGAGACCAATAAATTAGAGAGTAGATGTTGGCTGCAACTCTGCTGAGAATTAGGGCCTAACTGGCATATGAATAAATAAAAGATTTAAGTCTCTTGGACATATATTTAATCTGTATAGTGCTAACTATGGGTTCAAATAAAAGACACAGAACAACTATGTGAGTCTGCTCAATATTCTTAGGTCGTATTAGTGAAGTCATAAAATATTTGTCTTTTAGTGACTGGCTTACTTCACTCAACCTAAGGTCTTCAAGATTCATCCATGTTATTGTGTGTGTCAATACTTCATACCTTTTTCTAGCTGAGTAATATCACTGTATCTATAGACCACATTTTACTTATCCATTCATCTGTTGATGGACACTTAGGTTGCTTCCAACTTTTGGCAATAGTGATTAACACTGCCAGTAACATTGGTGTGCATATATTTGTTTGTGTCCCTGATTTCAGTTCTTCTAGGTACATGCACAGCAGTGGGGTTGTTGGATCATACTGCTATTCTATAATTAGCTTCCTGAGAAACCTACTCTCTCCTCCAAAATGATTGCACCTTTATACATACCCATCAGCAGTAGATGAAGATTTCCTTTTCTCCACATCCTCTACAACTCTTGTAGTTGTCTGTTTTGTTTTTTTTTTAAGCCACATGTCTAACAGGTCTAAGATGATATCTCATTGTAGTTTCGATTTGCATTTCCCTAATAGCTACTGATGTTGAGCATCTTTTCATGTGATTTTTAGCCATTTGTATTTCCTCTTCGGAAAAGTGCCCATTCAGATCTCTTGCCCATTTTTAAAATGTACTGTTTACCTTTTTATTTTTGAGATGTAGGATTTCTTAATATATGCTGGATATTAAGCCCTCATCAGATAAATGGCACACAAATATTTCTGTCTTGGGATTTCTGAGGAGTAAAGATCTGGAACATAGTTACTTCAGACTTAACTTATCAAATTTTAAGCTCAAGAATGAATAGATGGACACAGATAATAAAATATTGTGCAAAGGAAACACAAATGTTTCCCACAGAAATTATGTATAAATGCCATGGCAGAAAAATATTTCATTCTCTTTTAAATGTACATTATAATGAAAACCACATTGTTTCCATTTGTCTTTCAAAGGTTAAAATTTTTCATTGTAAGCAGTGTTTTTAAGAGTTTGAGCAAACAAATTCTTTTAGCCATTTTTGAATTGTTACAATTGTTATGGAAGTTAATTTTCAGGTTTCTAAAAGTCATTAATAAGAATTCTGTAAAACATCTATTTTACTTTTCCAAGGAAGTTTATGTTCACCATTTACCCCATTATTGTCCAGGTCTAAGCCTGTAAGAGTGTGGGGAGTTCTGCCACATGTCCTAGACTCGACTTTGTTCTCTATTGCATTAGTATTCTTCAGCTTGGAACTTGCTTGGATAACTTGAAGGCTACAATTATTGAACAGTCTGGACTGATGACCTGGTATTTGCTAAACTATTGTTAAATGAAGTTGGTCAATATTTTCTGGTTTTACATGCTCTTTTTGCACGAATAATATCCATATTCCCAGTTATTTTCCTTGGTCTGTTCGAACTAGAAATAGTTAGAAATATTTTAAAACTTCATCAAATACAAGAACTGGAGCAGGTAAGTCAAATGATACCGCTGCCACTGTTTGTGGCCTAATAGCTATTAATGGTTTTTAGAAATGGAAATTTGCAGTCAATTTCCTGAACTAGCTTTGAGCTTCACCTAAGCAACAACAACAAAAAACCTCCGTTTTTCTCAATGAGTAGATCTGTATTATAAATATACTGCACTTAACTATTACCATTATTAGTTTTTAAATTTCATCAATGATAATTTTATGCAAATGTGTTTTCTCTTTATTATATAAATACCTACATAATATTCTCAAATTTTACTTCATCGCCATCAAAGCCTAAATTATTTATTCTTTGGCCTTTTACAGAAAATTATTACTGTCCCCTAAATTAAAACAATAAGAAATTATGTCTTATACCATTTAATATCATTTCTATAGAAATTACTTTATCTAAGTAAAACAGCACCATTTTTTTAAAAGTCAATTTTATTGATACATATTAATAAAGCATAAATTCAACCAAAGTATATAACCAGTTTTATTTGGTATAATCATATAGTTGTGCATTCATCATTTCAAACACTATTAGAGCATTTTCATTATTTCAATAATAATAATAATAAAGAAAAGACAGACAAACAAGAAAATTCTTCACCTCTCAATCTTTCTCTGTTTTCCCTGCTGTATATAGCTGCTATTTCTGGCTATTATTATTACAATTATTTATTTATAAACACCAATTTTAAAATCCAACTCAATAAACTTCATCACTCATGAGTACTGATACTTAAAATGATCTCAAAAAGTGCCCATGACAGTCTCTAGATTTCTAAAATGTTCATCCTGACGTAGGTAACTGATGAGGTCCAGACCCAAGCCATAGGCGTCTGCACACATGTGAATACGTTCCATTATATTTTAAAAGATAAATATGTACTGAAGTTTTTGAGAACAATCCATTAACTTTAATGTGTCAAGTCATTAATCTTAGATGAACTACTCTATATCATTCATGATATAATAACCTTAACTCACTTAAAAGGACATGGTTTTGGTTTATGTTGTATTTTACACTCTCTTCCAGTCCATTTAGTGGGTTATGGCAGGATATATAAGTCCTGCATCTATCCCTGCAATATCACTGAGGGCAACTCCCAAAGTCTCAAAAATGCTCCAATATCACACCTCTTATTCTCTCTCCCTGCCTTCAGCAATGTCTGTGGCCACTGTGTCCACATCAATGATATAATTTCTTTCATTGCTGGAGTAACCACAATTCTATTGTAGAATGCCAGTAAGTCCACTCTAATCCGTATGTTATTCCTCCATCCTGAGGACTCTGGGATGGCGATGTGTAGCAGTGCTACAAAATGTACTCATCAAATGCAATGAATGTACCATACTAATGAAAGAAGTTGTCAATGAGGGAGGAGTGGCAGGTGTGGGGAGTAGGGTATATGGGAGCTTTCTATATTTTTTTAATGTCACATTTTGTGTGATCTATGTATCTTTTAAAAAAAACATGGTGGCGGACTTGGCCCAGTGGTTAGGGTGTCCGTCTACCACATGGGAGGTCCGTGGTTCAAACCCCGGGCCTCCTTACCCGTGTGGAGCTAGCCCATGCGCAGTGCTGATGCATGCAAGGAATGCTGTGCCATACGGGGTGTCTCCTGCATAGAGGAGCCCCACGTGCAAGGAGTGCGCCCCGTAAGGAGAGCCGCCCAGTGCGACAGAATGTGCAGCCTGCCCAAGAATGGCACTGCACTCACGGAGAGCTGACACAAGATGAAGCAACAAAAAGAAACACAGATTGCCTTGCTGCTGACAACAGAAGCGGACAAAGAAGACGCAGCAAATAGACACAGAGAACAGACAACCAGGGTGGGAGAGAAGGGGAGAGAAATAAATAAATAAATAAATCTTTAAAAAAAAAGATAATTAAAAAATGAAAAAAAAAGGTTTTTGTCTACTGAAAGAGTGTGCTGTTGAAGCCCAAGAGAAAACACACATACACACAAACAGACACAGTAACTTTCATATAGAAAAACTTGTTGTATTAACTAATCTTGCCTGCCAGTATAAAGTTTTATCAACTTTGCACATTCTTCAAGGATATTCTTGACATTTGGGTTTTCCTTATCTCCCCAAATTTTATGCTGCCTACAAACTACACTGAAAGAAATGTTCAGTTCCCTTAACCCACCTTTCCTAGTTAAATCTCTGAAATCATCTGCCTTTGTGTGCTTGTCATTAGTGCCCTGACCACTCATAATTTATGCTTTCATAATCATGCCATCTAACTGAAAACTGTACAAACAGAACAAAAGCAATTCTCCTGACTACATTCAGCTACACTCCAGTGGTTCATTCTCTTTCTTAATTTCATGTATCAAACACATCCTTACTCTCTTTTGCTCCACAAGCCCATGAAATGCAAACTTTGTCAGAAAATTACTACTGTGCTATTTTCTCTAGAGAAATATTATACTGTACGACCTTGAAAACAGTTGTTGAATTAATAGATAGTAAATGGTGTAGGTTGTGGAAAATTTTCGATGTGAAGATTGAACGCCTGAGTTGTGAGGAACTTTGTGTCTGTAACTTCCTGCATGACTATGGAAATATATTTAAATTTTTAGATTTTATTATTTCATCAGCCTCCATAAAGGCTTGTGCATAGGAACATATTATACTCATCCTTAACTGGTGTTCTGACTAGGATGATACAGAAAAAGGGGATCAACAACTTTTCTTTCTTCAGCACTTAGACAATTCAGAGCAATGAGCCATGGATGTATTAAACATCAGTGTGAGCTATATGTAATTAATGAATCTTTCTGAAGATTTCTAGAGAAGAAAACTCAAGCAGAGTCTTCAAAAATACAGTAAAAAAAAGATATATATTCACTTTTTTGTTCATCTCTACATTTCTGCCTTCCAGTACTCATGTAGAATATAAACAACTTGAAGGATAGCTAACATGGAACAAGACTACTATGCTAGTAAATTTTAAGAAAATTAAATGAAAAATCAAAGAACCCGAGTAATGCAATGTTTGTTATATTGTGAAAGATGGATACTGTTCAAAAAGAAAGAATGCACAAAAATATTAATCAATGTGAATTATAAAAACAGAATATTTTGACCATATGAATGGGGATCTGCCTGGTCTTTACACCATAGACACATGGACTGAGAAATGGAGGAACCAGCATGCAAATGCTAGAAAAGAGGATATGGATATAAGGGGGAATATGAGATCCAAACCTATGTGTGAAGAAGGAGAAGTATAAGAAACACTCATAAAATTTGCACAGGCACACAATTATGTTTTGCTCCCATTTTGCTTTATCATGGATAACATAGATAATAAATATAGATAGATTGATGTGAATAGGTGAAGAGAGAGTCAGACAGATATATGATAGAAGGAGCTATAAATGTTAGATGATAGATAGATAGACTGATTGATAGATATAAGAGAAAGATATATTTTCCGAACTGTGTATAGTATGAAGGAGATAGGGAATTAATTTATACCTAAGTATTTCAGTGTGGAATTCCTAAGGTGTTAAACAGTCTAGTCCATAACCACAATATTATGATTAAGTTTAAGAAATTATTCAATAAATTGAATAAAATAATAACTTAATCTACAGGTCATAATCAAAATTAGGCAGCAGTTTTTGTTGTTTCAATAAGTACTTTTAACCTCATTTTTAATATCCAGAGTGAATTCCAGGATCATGCAAAGGATTTAACTTTATGTCACTTTAGATTCTTTAATTTGCCACAGTTTATTCCCTGTTCTGTTATTTTTCTTTCTTGATTTTATTTTCTAGAATGAATTTCATTAGGGTTTCTGAGGTTTCCTGATTATTAGATTCACATAATTTGTTTTCTTTTGTGTTTGTGTGGAATAATGAGGTTTCTTTCTATATTCACTATACCTCGAATATTATCATACGTCTTTATACTAATTGTAATGATTTTAGTTTTGATTACATGGTAAATGGGATGACAGACAAATTTCTTCATTTTTGAGCTGCTCTTCTCTTGTACTTTATAATTTGTAGTGCAATATTCTTAGACTGTGTAAATAACCATTGTCCTCAAAATTTCACCCATTAGTTTTATCATTCTACTGGTGAATTTCTACTTCCAACTTCCTTCCATATTTATTATTTGCAATTATATTAAAAGGAGCAATTTCCCTTCAACCTTTTATTTTTTGTGTCCTTCATATCCATAGGGACTCATGGATTCTGATATTCTTTGATGGATTTGAGTTCCTCTTAATTATTTTGATGACCAAATTGGCTTTAATTTGGCCGGAGAGTGCCCCTTCCAGTGAGATCTTGGATTCTATTGACATACCCTCCATTATAATTTGATCACTTCCTTAACTTTCTTGCAAATAGCCATCTTTTTCTTTAGTACTGCCTAACTTCTCTTAACAGTGTTTTTGTAAGTATTGGCAGTTGAAAATACTTTTTATTCATTATATTGGAAAAATAAATCTTTCCAAAGGAGCTGTGGGTTTACACTCAATAGGAATTCAATCTTTTTTAAATTTCCTAATTATTAATGTGTTGAATTGAAAGTAATTCATATATGAACCTTATATCTTATAATCTTGCTTAATTATCTATTTATTGAATTTATTGAATTAACTTCATTGATATCCTCATTAGAATATTTCATTTTTAAAAATTGGGTCCTCTATGAATAACACTTTTGCAACTGGTTCTGGGAATGGCAGCCTCAGCCTTGCACACAGGATTAGTATAGTTGCTATCCTCAGCTCCTGTCCTATATTCTTTTGAGAATTATTACCTAAATGACATAGAATCTCAGCTATGGTGGATAGGTATTTATTAGTACCTCATCCTACCATTCATTTTCAATTTGACTTCTTGAATTAAGAGCTTTTAATAAAAAAATTTAAGAATATCATTTCAATCATTGTATATGAGTGAATCACTCCAAGTGTTTTTGATCTGATAGGTTTTCTTCAGCGATATCTAGACTTTGATGGAGAGTCTGTGAGGAGACCTGAGAAATAGTTACTGGCTTTCTGCCTTCAGTTGTGAACAATTTTATAAATTATACATAGAAATGGTGATTGTAGGACCAAATAGCCATGGTATTTTTAATAAGTTTTAAATGTAAGGACATAGTTTATTAGGAAAGGCAAATGGGCTTGCTTTCAGAACCACAGAATGAGACCAATTTAACCATCAGGTGAGGGTAGTAATGATTTTGGGAGAACTTCCCACAGAAAAGATGAGAGTTTGCCAGTAGCAGCCGCACAACTCTTCTCCCAAGAAGAAAGGTAGAGATGAGGTAAAAGTTGTAAGCCGTACTTCCTAAATGATTCACCTACAAAATCTCAGAAGATTAGTACATTATGGATCCTTCACCCCACAGCCAATGCCAAGAGTGAGAAGAATGAACTCTCATTCCAAGTGGGTCAATAATCACTAGTAATAAAGCTCCATTGTTTGTATGAAATCACTCCTACTAAGAGATGTCAGGGACTCATTTATATGTCTTTTGGGAAATCTGAGGAGTAAAGATCTTGAACATAATTACTTCAATATTCATCAAATTTTAGGTTCAAGAAGGAAAAGATGGACACAATTAGAAAATATTGTACAAAGGATATACAAATTATTTCATAGAAATAATGTGTAAATATCATGGCAGAAAAAATATTTCACTTTCTCTTAAGTGCACATGAAAAGGAAAACCATCTTTCCTCCATGGGTCTATGAAAGGTTAAATATTTGATATAACCAGTATTGTTAAGAGTTCACACAAACCATTTATTTTAGTCATTGTTGAATGGATTTAATACTTATGGAGGTTAATGTTCATATTTCTATAAATTGTTTATAAGAACTCTTTACAAATTTTATTTTATTTTTTCAAGGAAGTTATATTTGCCATTTACTTCATGATTATTCAGGACTAAGTGTATAAGAGTGTGGGGAGTCCTGCTGCTTGTCTTTGCATTAACATTCTTTGTTTTTATTCAATTTTTATTCTTCAGTTTGGAACTTGTCTGGATAATTCGAAGCCTGTAGTTATTGAATAATCTGAACTCATGACTTGATATTTACTAAAGTACTGTTAAATGAAGTTGGCCAAATATTTTTTGGTTTCTCATACACTCTCAAGTAATAACCTATATTCCCACATACTTTCCTTGGACTGTTAAATTTATAAATTGTTAGAAATATTTTAAAATTTCACCTATTATGGACTACTATAGTAAATCATCCAAATAATACTGCTGCCACTGTTTTGGCTTAATAGTTATTAATGGGTTTTAGAAATGGAAATTTGCACTCAATTTCCTGAACTAGCTTAGAGTCTCACCTAGCAAAAAAACAAACAGACACACACACATACACACAAATACCTCTCCATTTTTCTCAATGTGTAGATCTTTATTATAAATATACTGTATTTAATTATCATTATATTATTAGATCTTGAATTTTATCAATGAAACTTAACGGGAAATGTGTTTTCTCTTTAGTATAAGAATAACCTACATCATTTTCTCAAATTTTGCTTTATGGCCAGCAAAGCCTAAATTATTTATTGTTTCATCATTTACAGAAAATTAATGCTGACCCCTAACTAAAAACAATAAGAAATTTTGTTTGTTATTTTAATATCTTTCCTAGTGAAAGTATAGTATCTGAGTAAAAGAACACCATTTTAATGTCCAATTCTATAATTTTCATCACTTAAGTGTATTGATATTTAAATGGTCTCAAAAGATGCTCATGAAAACCTCTAGATTTATAAAATCTTCATCCTAACATAGGTTCTGATGAGGTCCAGTCCACAAATAGAAAAAATTATCCACCAGATACATGCCATGAAGTCCAATATACCTTACATAGAAGGAGAATTTGAGAAATCAAAGCATGGATATCTGCACACATGTGAATATTTTCCATGATCTTTAATAAGAATGACTTTTTTGCAGAAGTTTTCAAAAACAACCCGTTAATCTTAATTTCTCAGGTCATTCATCTTAGGTGAACAACTCCATATCATTGACCACTGATAACCTTGATTTTCTTAAAAGCACATGGTTTATATCTACTGAAAGACTGTGTTGATAAAAGCCTAGAGAAAACAAACACACACACAAGTAACTTTCTCATAGAGAGACATGTTGCATTACCAAATTTTGCCTATCAGTATTAAGTCTTATCAATTTTACACACTCTTCAAGGATATTCTTCATATTTGTATTTTCATTGTTGCCCCAAATTTTACCTTACATTCAAATCATATTGGGGAAAAAAAAGTGCAGGTCCCTTAATCCACATTCTCTAGTTAATTCTCCAAAATCATTACTTCAGCATGGTTGTCATTAGTGTCTTGGGCACTCATAATGTATGCTTCCAGATTCATACTATCTGATTGAAAATTATACAAATAGAACAAAAGCAATTCTCCTGACTACTTCCAGTTACATTCTGATAGTTCATTTTCTTTGCTAATTTCTTATTTCAGTCATATCCTTACTCTTTTCTCCCCTTTTCTGTTTCAGGGATTTAAGTCCACTAGCTCATTAAACATAACCACTGTGAGGAAATTACTACTGTATTACTTTTTCTAGAGAAATATTTACAATACTGTAGGAACTTGAAAACATTTGTTGATTTAATACAAAGTAAATGGTGTAGATATTGAAAAACTACTGATATGGAAATTAAACATATGAGTTGTCATGAACTTTGTTCCTATAGCATCCTGAATGACTCTAGATACAGTTTTAAAATTTTAGAATTTATTATTTCATTTTCATCAGACTCCCAAAGATGATTTGTGTAAGACATAATATCCTCACCCGTACCTGTTGTTATGTCTAGGATCCAGGAACAAAGAGAGGCAAAGTTGTTTTTTTTTTTCTTTTCTTCAGTATCTAGGAACTCTAGAGCAATGACTTTAGATGTTTCTCAACTTTAATGTGAGATAGACATAATTAATGCATATTTTTCGTGGAGGTTTCAAGAGGATGAAACTCAAGCAGGTTCTTAAAAAATATGGAAAAGGAAAATATATATTCCTTTTTTTCTTCTCACCACATTTCTCACTTTCAGTACTCAGGTAGGATATAAAATAATTAAAAAATAACTAACATGGAATACACAGATATATAAACAAGCTACTAGAGTAGGAATTTAAAGAAAAGTTAAGTGAAAATCAAAGAATTCAGGGAATCTGATGTTTATTTTATTTTATTTTATTTTATTTTATTTTATTTTTTGTTTATTTTATTTTGACAGATGGATCTCTTTACAAAGAAGAATGAAAGAATGTATTGAAAATGTGAACTTTACAAATGGAACATTTTGACTACGTGAATGCGGGTCTGCTTGGTCTTTACACCATAGACAAGTGAATTGAGAAATGGAGGGACCAGCAAGTATATGCTAGAAAAGAGGATATGGATATAAGGGGGAATATGAGAACCAAACCTGTGTGTGAAGAAGGAGAAGAAGGCTAGGAGGTAGAACTGCAGGAAGACACAGATGTGAGGTATGCAGGTGTTGAATGCCTTGAACCTAGCTTCTTTTTGGGGCAAACGAAACACTGATAAATATCTGGATATAGGACAAGGTGATGAATATGAGGTCAAACCCTGCTACAGTGAAGGCAACAAACAAGCCATACATCTTGTTGATTCAGACATTTTCTGCAGCTAGTTTCACAATGGCCATTTGCTCACAATAAGAGTGGGAGATGACCGTTGTATGATAAAATTGAAGCCGACATTTTATTAGCACAAGGCATGGGCCTACAAGCATGGCAAGCCTGAGTGTGACCACAGCTCCTATTTGGGTGACCAGCTGGTGGGTGAAGAAGGTGTCATGTTGTAGAGGATAACAGATGGCAACATATTGGTGCAAGGCCATAGCAAGCAGGATGCCGGATTCTATGCCCTGCAATGTGTGTATAAACCACATTTGAAGCAAGCAGGAATCAAAATAGATCTCTGACATCTGGAACCAGAAGATTCCAAGCATTTTGAGCATTATACTGCTATCAAGGGCAATGTCAGTGGCTCCAGGCATGCCTAGGAAAATGTACATGGGCTCATGGAGGCTGCGCTCAGATTTGATAATGAACAGAAGCAAGGGATTTCCAACCAATACAATGAGGTACATGGCACAGAATGGAATCCCAATCCAGCACTGCACAGACTCTAGCCCTGGGATCCCTACTAGTGTCAACACAGTAGGCATGAAGACTGTAATGTTGGAAATGCGCATCGTTCCCTTGGTCCTCCTGTTGCAGCCAAATAATTTTTTCCTGTCAGCACTGAAATTTCTCTTCTACTTCCTATTTTTATTCAAAGTCATACTAGTCAGTATGTCTGATTTTGCTACAACTTTTAGATCATATCATTCTTCTCACTCATATTAATGATGGAAAAAGCAGATCCGTAAGAAACATTTTTGCTTTCAGCGGAGGCATTCACCATCATTGTGCCGTAAGAAAATGTTATTTGCATGGCAGGACATCTGCCTTTTAGCACAGCAAAATCATCTGGGTGTACCACAAACCTGTTAACATAAATGTTAATTTTGTTCCAGACCTGTGACCAAGAAAAATTAGAAGTGTTCATTTTGTTTGGAAATTGCATTTAAACACATTTCGACTTCCTCAAAATTAAAGCCTTCTGCACCTCAAAGGAGTTTGTCAAGAAAGTAAAAAGGGAACCCACATAATGGGAGAAAATATTTGGCAACCATATATCTGATAAGAGACTTATAACTTGCATATATAAAGAACTCATATATCTTGAAAACAAAAATATAAACAATCCATTTAAAAAATGGGAAAAAGATTTAAACAGACACTTCTCCAAAGAAGAAATACAAATGGCTAAAAAGCACATGAAAAAATGCTCCAAATCTCTAGCTATCAGGGAAATGCAAATCAAAACTACAATAAGATACCATCTTACTCCCATAAGATTGGCAGGTATGAAAAAAACAGAAGAATACAAATGCTGGAGAGGATGTGAAGAAAGGGGAAAACTCATCCACTGCTGGTGGGAATGCAGAAGGATCCAACCATTCTGGAGGACAGTATGGCGGTTTCTCAAAAAACTAGCCATAGATTTGCCATATGACCCAGCAATACCACTGCTGGGTATATACCCAGCAGAACTGAAAACAGGGACGCAAACCGATATATGCACACCAATGTTCATAGCAGCATTGTTCACTATCGCCAAAAGTTGGAATCAATCCAAATGCCCATCAACAGACGAGTGGATCAATAAAATGTGGTATATACACACAATGGAATACTACTCTGCTGTAAGAACAAATACAGTACAATCACACGTGATAACATGGATGAACCTTGAGAATCTTATGTTGAGTGAAGCAACCCAGGCATTGAAGGACAAATACTACATGACCTCAATGATATGAAATAAGCAAACTGCCTCAGAGAGCTAGAGTCTGGAAAAGAGGCTTACAGGAAATCAGGGGGTGGAGGAAGGAAGTGAGTTAACATCTGCAGGGATGGAATCTGTGATGAGCTGGCGGTAAGTATGAGCACAAAGAAGGGACAAAATGGGGGCAAGGGGTTGCCTTTGGGTGGGGCTTTGTGGGTTTGAGGGGGGCTGGGGATGGGAAGAGGGGTAATATTGTCCAAAAATTGGGGGGAGGGAGGGGCAACATATAAACATGGGAGAGTGTCAGGTGTTCGTTGAGAACAAAATGTTGAGAAAATCGTATCAAAGTATAAGTAGGAGGGTTACCTGTTTAGGATGCTCAGGGGGTATGGTCTGATGCGGGATGGACTTCGGGGGAATAGCTGAAGGCTCATTTTGCCAAGGTGGGTTGTACCATTGGGAAGAGACCCAAGAAGTGAGAGTTGGGGTGGACCACATCCTGGGGAGGACCAATGCCGTCAAATAGAACTGTATCTCTCGTGAGAAAGGATGGCTCCCAGGGCATTAGGGCAGTTGAGAAAGTCAGGTCCTGAATACTGCTGCAAGCATCTCTGGACATGGCTTCTTGGGAAATGGAGATTGGCTGGCGTTGTGGGCCCCAAGGGGAGGGGAAAATGGATGTGGAATGGATGGAAACAAGGTAAATATGGGGGCAAGAGAGGAGTTCTGTGAGAGTACACGAGGATGAAAATAAAACATGTAATATTACACCAGAAACATATAGGGGATGACAGACTAATAATGTAAACCATAAGGCAAAACATAGGATAACTAAAAAATTTAGAAAACTGTACAATCTAAAGTATGGACCACATAGTAAGCACAGATGTCACCTAGTTTGAAAGCTATTGTCTCGGAATCTGTACATCAGTTTCAGGAAATATGATATGAATAAGCTAAAAGATTATCGCTGTGGAAGGGAAAAGTTTTTATGGTGGATCTGGGGAAGTAATGTATATTGTATATATGAATTTTGGTGATCTAAGACTCTTGTGAAGCTGACATTATGTTGGGATTCACTTTACAGGAAGTTTTGGATCACAGAGTGGTTCAACAATGGCAGCAGAGGAATACTGATATAGGATGTTATTGACAGGATATATATGACTGACAGGGAGTTATACAGGGCATATGCCCAGGGTATATAGTAATGTCTAGATATACTCATAGTGGAAACAATTAAAAACAACAGCTGGGGGGGTACTGGGCCCCTGGCTGGGGGGTCACTGTCGTGGACCCAGGGGGAGCAGCGGCAGTCCCCCAGGTGCAACGGCAAGAACCAGGAAGGAAGGAGGGCACAACAGTGGGCTCCTGATACTAATGGTTATGCTTTTGAGCCTATACACCTGCAATAAGAACAAGGCCTAGAGTAGCACTATGCCTGGGAGTTTCCTCCTGACAGCCTTCATGTTACTCAAATGTGGCCACTCTCACAGCCAAACTCAGCATGTAGATGCAGTGCATTCCCCCCAGCGTGGGACATGACACCCGGGGATGAGCCTCCCTGGCACCGAAGGATCACTACCACATACCAGCTGAAGATGCAACTAGAAAATGACCTTGAATTAAAGGTTCAATACGGATCAGCAGAATATCCCTGTTTACATCTAATAACATGACTTCAAAATGCTGTTTGACCTAATGTAAGGAGGAAATGAGATTATAAGGCTATGAGTCTCTAAAAAAGAGTCTGGAGGTTGTCAGAAGGAATGCCCTTATGCACAACTGAGCAGAGTCTAAGAGACAGATAAAGTAGATACAACCCCAGGTATTGGTTCTTTTGAGGGATAAAGAGACCCACGGGTTCTATGGTCATGGCAGATGGGGTTCACTGCCATAGCAGATGACCCTTCTTTGGAGCTGGTGTTTCTGCATGATGGAATTGGACTCAGAGGGGATCTCTTCTCACAAGACTTGCATGCTACTTTATTGGAATTGTAGTTGGTGCTGGGGTTTAAGATATATTTAGGGGATTTGAATCTCTGGACTGATAATACGACTCCCAGGCCCAGAGCCTCAACAGACTTCAGCTCCTACACTTTGATTTATTGGACTTACCCCACTCAGCTAACATCGAGTTGAAGAAGGTCAACCACCACACCATGGAGCCTAGAGTGTCTACAACTGAAAGCAGGAAGAGTGCATCCAGTATCCATGTGGAATCTAAGTCCCCACTTGACATAGATGTGCAATGGACACAACCAATCCAATGTCCACAGAGAAAATGTGGAATGGGTGTGGGAAGGGTAGCCATGGTGGCTGCTGGGTTTGGGGAATGGGAGGAAGAGATGAGATGTGGAGGCGTTTTCGGGACGTGGAGTTGTCCTGGGTAATGCTTCACGGACAATTACAGGACATTGTAGATCCCCCCAGGGCCCACTGGATGGAACGTGGGAGAGTGTGGGCTATGATGTGGACCATTGACTATGGGGTGCAGTGATGTTCAGAGATGTACTTACCTGGTGCAATGGATGTGTCACGATGATGGGAGAGAGTGTTGCTGTGGGGGGAGTGGGGGGTGGGGGTGGTGGGGTTGATTGGGACCTCATATTTTTTTAATGTAATTTTAAAAAATAAATAATTTTAATAAAAAAAAATAATAAACACATTTCAATAAACCTATCCCCAAGCCACAATCTAGCCATTCTTGTTGTAATCTGTTATTCCCAATTGTGTATAGCCCAGTGACTCTCAGTCTGGGACTGCAAATTTCCAAGGTCTGACCAGCTGATATCCAAGAGTCTAACACATTTATAAATCTATATCTGTAAATATATATATATATATATCACCTATAACAATGTACAATGGGATGTCCTTGAAATGAATTTGAAAGAAGAGGCTTCAGTAAAAATAAATCTCAGACCAATTCCTTTTAATTAGTTTGGGCCAGAGTTTCCTGGTGTATTTTAAACTTTAATTAAACTGTACTTCATTTTATCTATAGTTCTAACCCATGTAGTCCTTAAAATTGTTGGCCTATTTAAAAAAGTAGACATAGACAGTTGAAATTCTTTAATCCATACTGCAAAATGTGTAGAGTAAAACAACCTCAGGATAGCATGGAATGAGCAATAGCAGTATATGAGGCAAGAGGACTCATTCATGGAGAATTGCATATTTAGAAACTATTGGAAAATGGGCAACTAAGCCAGAATAGAGATCCATTTCTTATTTTAAATCTCAGTACTACCATTAGCCTTAGATTTGACCTATTTTGGCACATTGGTCACATTGAGCTTCTAATTGAGAGTGGGCTTAGATCCCATGAGGCAGATGGATGGACCTATCTTGCTTGCAGTGGTAGACCCTGTGTTCCTTGGGATGGGTGTTGTCTATCATCATCTTGATAGTTTTCCTGGGTGAGTCCAATGAAATAGAGAGTAGGTGTTGCTACTCTGTTGAAATTCAGGGCTCTACTGGCAAATGGACAAACAAAAGATTTAAGTCTCTGGGACATGTATTTACTAAGTATAGTGCTAAGTATAGGTTCAAACAGTAGGGGCAGAAGAGCCATGTGTAGCTCTGTTACACTGGGAAGCATAAATTCAAATGTAAGCACCACTGACAGGGTGCCAAATTCTAGAGCTGTCTACCCTGCTTTTAGGGTCTGGATATCTCTAAACCCCACAGGAGTCCCACTATTTGAGGCACTGTTTACTATAGCAGTCAATGAGATCCTGCTGAGATGTGAATAAACACATCCAACTCACTTTGAAATCTCTTACCCATAAAAATGCATTTGTATTTATCAATCCCCCCTTTTGGTCAAGGTCTGAATTGAGATGCATTGCTAGTTGTTGCTTGGTAATAATTCCTCAGGTCAGAGAGGCTCACTCCTGGGAGTCATGTCCCATGCTGGGGAGGGAGGAGGTAGTGTGTTTATATGCTGTGTTTGGCTTAGATAGAGTCCACAATTGAGCTACAAGGAGGCTTTCCAAAGGTAACTCTTAGGCAATATATAATACTAGGCCAAATATTCATTTCACAAGTAAAGCTTCATAAGTACAATCATCAGTATCAAGGGTCTGGTGTAATGGTCTCTTTTTCTTCATTAGTCAATGCCCTTGCACTCAGGAGAATGCAGCAAAACTCTCCAGGATGGAAATTTAATATTCTTTCAGTCATTGTGTGGATCTCTACCCCCCAAAACAATGCCCCATGAACATTTGAACACATTCATATGCCCTAGAAGCATGCCCCAGGTGAATCCCTCCCCATATATCCCCCCATCACCCACATCCTGCACCAGTGATCCTCCCCTGCCACAGCTGTGACCCTTCTGTTGTCTAACAAATCCTATGTAGTACGTTCTTTGCTTTGCTACAAAAATATCATTACCTATAGTTTGTAAGTTACATTAATTGTGTTTTCCCTATATATCACCATATTCTTAACACCTTGTAACAGAGGACCATTCTTTATTTGTATTATTAAACAGAATCCTCATCTGCCACTATATTACACAGGCCCTATATTACACAGGCCCTATATTATTCTCTAGCTATCTTTCAATTAACATTAACCTCCTTATAATATCCCTTTTGGCCACAATCACGTTTTTAAATCAGTAATGTTAGTTAAACTCCTTATAAGGTTTTTACCATCAACTGTATCCATTTCACATATTTACAGTCAACTTTATTAAACATTCTATATTCAGAATCAGCTCCCCATTCTCATCTTACATTCTGTCTCCAAATAACATTTTACTCTATACTTAACTTCATGAGTTTACTCACCTTATTTAGTTCATATCAGTGAGAACATACAATAGCCATCCTTTTGTGTCTGACTTTTTTCATTCAACATAAAACTTCCGTGTTATCCCATGACATCATATGCACCCCAAATTCATTTTTTCTTACAGCTGAATAGTTGCCATCATTAGTTGATGGGCACTTTTGTGTTTCCATTTTTCAGTAATTGTGAATAATGCCACCATGGACATCAGTGTTCAAATATTTTTTTGTGTCTTTGCTTTCCATTCTTCAGAATATATTCCCAGCAGCAGATTAGCCTTATGATAGGACAGTTCTGTCATTAGCTTTCTTTCTTTTTTTTTGGTACAGGGACCACAGAAAGGGTTCAGGAAGTCATATGTGGGAAGCTATCACTCAAACACTGCGCCACATCGGCTCCCCTGAGGGTTTTTTTTGTTTTCATTTGTTTGCTTGTTGTTTGTTCATTTCTCTAAAGAAGGCTTTGGGGTCAAACCAGGGAGTCCCATGTGGGAAGCAGGCACTCGTCTGCTTGAGCCACATCTGCTCCCTGTACTTAGCTTTCTGAAGAACTGCCAAATTGTCCTCCCACAGACGCTGCACTGTCCTATATTCCTTACATTCCCTACATTCCCACCAACAGTGAAGGTGTCTATTTCCCTGTACCTACTCCAGCAATTGTAATTTTCTGTTTTTTTTTTTTTTTTTTTAGTATTGGCCATTCTGTAAGGCATGAAATTTTCTCTCATTGTAGTTTTAATCTCCATTTCCTTATGTTAGTTATGTTGAGCATATTTTCATATACTTTTTTAGATGATTAGTATTTGGGTCATTTAAACATATGGCAAGTGATTAATTCACTTTTGCAGGCCCTAAATTAGAAGTTCCATAAACACAGAGGCTGTGGATGTTTAGTTTACTTCTGTATGAAAATGGCTTTAATCAGTGCTTATAACATTGCAGATGCCTGATAAATAGAATTTAAATGACAGATGGTACTCAGTCAATGAATTGAGAATGAGATAACAGAAGGTCCTTGATAAAGTGTTAGAACAATGAATTCACCAATTCTGAATTTACATCCTACTATAGATCTCTTATGTTAATAATGTAATTTCTTGATTGTTGAGGATACTTTTCAGTTTGCATTCACTACTCATAGTTGAAAGCATTACTGACAGATTTATGAATTGTTAATTGTTAATAATATTTCAATCAAGAAGATAAATAAAGAAATGTCACACTGCCAAAAATTTTAAGAATACATATATATGCATTCTTAAAAATATATATATAATTCATACAATATAAAAATATTCAGAAATCCCACTTTGCAAATTCCAATTAAAGCCTAAATGAGATAAAACACTTTGATGAGAAAATTGAAAAGAACCTTTTAAAAGAATAATCCTTACAACCAGTGAGAATATTGGTGATATTGGAACACTTATATTCACCTTATAGGATAGTGATTAGTATGAACTTTCTTAAAATTAAGTTGGTGCAATTGCTTTGGAAAATGTCTGTATATTTTATACTAGCTAAAACCAAACCAAAATGACAACCAAAACCAAACTATTAGCTTAAAAATACAGAAATTAAAAACTGTAAAACAAAACCAAAAATAAGCATAAAGACAAAAGTATACAATCCAGGTCAAATATTTGAGACCAATTTAACTTCATAAAATGTACATATACAATTCCTATATCACTCTGTCATGTCACAATATTTTTTTCACCTGTTACAACATGTACTTTGGTACATTGCATGTCCATAAATCTAGAAACATTAACTTTTATATTTGCATTTTAGCATGTGAAAGAAGAAATGGAATTACATATAAAAACATACTAGACAAAAATACTGGAATTTTTACATACACAAATGGGTAGTCTTTATTTTTTTATGTTGTTTTATATCATTGCCTAGAGTCCTTTCCTTTTGGTCTGAACAACTCCCTTTAACATTGTTTGTAGGGCTGGTTTAGTGGAGGTGAACTCCCTCGGCTTTCATTTATCTGAGAATATCTTAATTTCCACTTCATTTTTGAAAGAGAGTCTCACCAGATAAATATTTTGACTGACAGTTGTTTTACTTCAGCACTTAAATTATTTCACTGCACTATCTTCTTGCCTCCTTGGTCTCTGGTGAGAAATCAGTATTCAATCTATTTGGGAGTCCCTTGCATATAACGCATTGTTTTCTCTTGTAGCTTTCAGAATGTCTCCTTGACATTTGCCTTTGATAGTGTAATCAATATATAACAAGGTGTATTTCTCTTCATATTTACCCTTTTTAACGTTCTCTTGTTTCTGTAATGTACATATTCACATCTTCACTAATTTTTTTTTTGTGAAGTTCTTTAACATTATTGTTTGACTATCCCTTCTGCCCCTTTCTCTCACCCATAATGCCTATATTAGTGCACTTAATGTGTCTCATAGCTATCTTAGTCTATTTTTGCTTTAAAATTTTTTCTTTGTGCCCTTAGCCTGAATCATTTCAAGCATCTTGTCTTCAAGTTCACTGATTCTTTATTCCATCAGCTCCAATCTGCTCTTAAAACCTTCCAGGACATTTTTTCATTTCAGTTATTGTGGTCTCCACTCAAGTAGTTTATTTTTGTTTCTTTGTTTATTTTTAATCATAACTTTAGCTGAATACCAACATTGTTTTAATAGAACAATAGAGGCAGATGTAAATATTATTTCTTCCAATAAAAGCATATACAAATTTTCCTTGTAGCCTGTTTGAGTGAGATGCTGGGTCAATGTAGTCTATAGTTGAGCTAGATCTTGACCTTAGGTTTAGCTACATGCTATACTGCATAGTCTTCAAACTCCCATAGTGTTAGACTTCTGCTCCTTCATAGTTAGTTTGAGGCTCTGAGAGATAAAGGGTTTCTTGTACTTCTTCTGAAGACTTAGGGAAGTGCTATGCCTCTTTGTCTTAGCTGATGGGATCTCTTGTAACACTCCTGCCCTTCCTCCAGTGGTCATACACAATCTTCCAGTACTCACTGCCTGGGATGCAGAAGGCTTGGTTCTTCTGCCACTTTCAGCTTAGGTCAGCCATGGGCACCTGTACCACAGAGAAGGGTCTCTCTCATTTCTTCTGCTCTGCTCCAAATCTTTCTTGTGAAGTCTCAGTGAAATTCAAGGGAGGAGGAGAGTGAATTCTTGCTGATGGTGAACAGAACAACAAACTCCCTCATTTCAATAATGAAAATGTTCTTGGAGTATACCTGTGGCCTCTACTTTCACACATGCGTTTTTAATTCCATCTCCTTGGCCATTTTTCCACATGAACAATTCACATGCCTGGCAGGTGGGCAGCTCACTGCTGATGAGGAAGATGGAGTTCTGGAGGCAAGAATTCCCAAATCTGTAGGGAAGAATCCTTCCTTGACTCTTCCTTGTTTCTGGTGGTTTGCTGGCAATTTTGGGAGTGTCATCATAGGGCATTCTCCCCTCCATTCTCTTATGTTTGCTTGACACCATTTTTAAAATTTCTTACTTAGATTCTCATATTGTTCACTCATTGTTTTCCTGATATCATGGAATTCTTTCTCTATACTTTTCTTTATCTCCTTGAGCATTTTTAAGATAAATTTTTAAAGATTTTGTTTGTTATGTCCACATTCTCATCTTCATTGATGTTTTCTGTATTTTTATCGTTTTCCTTTAGATGAGCTATCATTTCCTCTTTCTTCGTTTGTCTTGTATTCATTCATTGCACAGTGTATATTTTAGTATTTTAAAATGTTAACTCTGGGATTACACCCTGGTAAGTCTATTCTTGGTTTTTTAACAAGCTGGTGAAAGACAGAGAAAGAGAATTTCTTAAGCTTCAGCCTTCCTAGCAAGAAAGTTAGCCCTGGTGAATGCAGTTTATAGGGAGTGCCCTGTCTTTCTGGGCTTCTGTCTTCTCCTGATCTTCTGCTAATTAGTTGTTTTTTATTTCCCCTGTTTACAGACATGTGATTGTCTCCTCTGTTTCCCAGAAGTTAGACCATGTTTTTACTGGATATTGTGAGCAAGTCTTATCCCAAACTGTAGACCTCTATAGTTTATTACACCTTTTTTCTTGTCTCATGTTGCTTTCCTCTGGAATGAAATACTGGTAGAAGAGCTATCCCAGATAGGACTTTCCCTTGTCCACTTCCCAGCTACACAGGGCCACAGAACAATGAAGGTGATGCAGACCAGCTCCAAATTACCCTGGGAAGGGTGATCAAGAACACCTTGAGATGTTTCTCTAATGACTGCAAAGATGAGCTTTCCTGGCATTTCCAGTAAATGCAGCCCTGAAGTGAAATGTCCCTTGCAGCTATGAGGAAGTGCTATGACTTTAAATCTCCAAGAGCTGTGCCCCTCACTGAGTTGTTTGAAACAATGCTGTTGTTGCTTTTATTTGGGTGGGGCTGAAAGAATGGTTGCCACCACTTATGTCCACTGGGGGTTGAAAAAAGACTGAGGTGGGAATCAGTGATTTAAGTTTCTTCATCAAAAACCATGGTCAGTAATTTGTTCCAGTTATTGTTCTTGTGGAATAAAATTTTTAAGACACTTTCTGCTGACTGCAGCTATCCAAGATTAAACCCTGCTTACATCTGTTGCGAATGGGGTGAACGGCCCGCCCCAGCATAAGGAGAGCTGTGGGGAGCCTCCCACTGTAAGGTCTGTTTACAGCCTCCAACAACATGGCGGATTTCATAACTACCACAGCCCTGCCCCATCATTTCCTCCTCCTTCTTCTTCTTTGTTTCTTTGTTCTCCCCTTCCCACCACAACTCTGGTGACCACAGCAATACGCACGCGCAAGGCGGGAAACTCCGCAGACCCAGCACAAACTTTCAGCCAATCCCCTCCTTGGAATGTCTGCCACCCACAAGACCAGCCTATCACCTATGGACACGTTCCTTTCCCTCAGTATAAATTCCCATGTTCTACCCCCAATAAACGAGGCTTGATCAGAATCCTGTCTTGCCTCCTTTCTTCTCGTCCCCTACCTCCGCTCCTTCCCACAGGTCCTAGAACTCGCCCCCGCCAGTTCGGAGCAGAGAGCTATTTAGTGTTCTTTACCAAATTTATCTGCACCATTCTCTTACTCTTCTCTCAATGCTGTACAAGTGTTTTTCTGTTCTCTGGATTTTCAAAATAATGGCTTCAGACAGTACCTGTCTATTTAATACTTGTTTAGATGTGAGGAGAGACTCCTAGTGTCTCTACTGCACCATTATCCTTGAAGTTTGACCTCCTTCTGCCTTTGTAAACTAGGCTCATATGTTTTCTATTTAAAGATGTTGATTTTTGCTGCTGGCTGTTACACAGCCTCAGCACTGTTGGGAGACAACTAGTAAAATGAAACACAGTTTTTGTCTTGAGAGACTTCTGAAAAATTGTGATCAGTCATTCTTTGATTTTTAAGTAAATTACTACTCCTCAAAAATCTCTTGGAGTTTCCTTGAAAGGTCCATTTATCTAATTTATGTGCTTGCTATTTTATTTTATTTTTTGTTTCTCTTTTCACCCTTGTAATTTTTGTTTCCTATTTTCCCTGATAATATTAATTTTTTTTCTTTCCTTCTTTTTCATTTTTTTTCTTTTCTGTTTCTTCTTTTCTATCTTTCCTTTTTTTGTGGATCTAATATTTTTTTCCTTTTGAACATGTTTAAATACAATGATATAGAATAAGTGAAATTGTGTGATAAAGAAGACTCCTAAAACAAACAAAACAAAACAAAATGAAACAAAACCATAGGTGAAAAAGAAATTATAAACAACAGAATAAGGTCACCAATATAAACAGAGGCCTAGACATCAGTAAATACTGCAAGCCATCATAAGAACAGGAAGTCTTGGCCCATTCTGAAAAATTAAACTAAAAAGCAGAAGGAGATGCACAATGTGGAATAACTAATCAAGGATGTCTAAACAAATATCCTTTAAAAAACTCAATTAAATGAAGAAGAGATAAAGGATATCAAGAATAAACTGGAAGAACACAAAAGAAATTGTAAAGCTACATAAAGATAATACATATTACATCGATGAAAGGCACAATGTAAGAAACTGAAAATAGAAGCATATAATAGTAGATTGTAAAAGGTGGAGGAAATAATTAATGATGTTGTAGATAGGATATCAGAAATCACACTGGTACTAGAACAGAAAGACAGACAAAAGGAAAAATTTCAATAGGGACACGGAGAACTGAATGCCAATACAAAATGTACAACTATATACTATGGGCATCACAGAGAGAGAGGAGAAGGAAAGGAGGCATAGGAGTATTTGAAGAAATAATGGTTGAAAATTTCCCAAATCTTATGAGGTTTATGTATATGCATGTCCAGGAAGGCAGCCTATTCCAAGAACAATAAATCCTAGAAGACTCACCTGGAGACATATATTAATCATGTTGTCAAAAGCACAAGACAATGACAGAATCCTGAAAGCAACAACAGAAAAGATATCCATCATATTTAAAGGCAAGTATAATAAAATTAATGTTGATTTCACATCTGAAACCATGGAGATGAGAAGGAAGATGTATGAAATAATAATTGTGATAAAAATAAAAAAAAAATTTCCAGTCAAGAATCCTGCATCCAGCAAAACTGGCATTCAAAACTGAGAGGGAAGTGCTCCATTTTCACAATTAGAACATCGCATTGGAGGTTCATTAAAGGAACAGAGAACTTGAATAATGTTAGAGGAATTAGATCTGATTGACTTATACTGAATATTACTCCCAAATACAGCAAGATATATATTCTTCTCAAGTGCACATGGCGCATTCTCCAGGATAGACCACATGTTAGGTGGTAGAACAATTCTCAGTAAATTTAGAAGGATTAAAATTATACAAAATACTTTCTTTGACCACAATGGAGTGAAACTGGAAATTAATAAGGAGCAGATAACCGGAATAAGCACAGAGATATGAAAGTTAAAAAAAAAAACACTCTTAGATAACCAAAGGGTCAAAGAGGAAATTGCAAGAGAAATCAGTAACTGACTAGAAATGAATGAAAAGGAGAACAAAATATAGCAAATCCTATGTGATGTAGCAAAAGCAGTGCTAAGAGTTAAATTTATGGCCATAAATAATTATGTTATAAAAGATGAAAGTGCTATTTGAAAGATTAGCTGCACACCTGGAGGAACTAGAAAAGAGACAACAAACTAATTCCAAAGCATGAAGAAAGAAGGAAATAAAGGATAGTGCAGAAGTAAATGAAATTAAAAATTAAAAAAAACACTATAAAAATTAACAAAATCAAAATCTGGTTCCTTGATAAGATTGAGAAAACACATCCTTATGAGGCTAATGAAGAAAAAAGGAAAGAAGAATCAAATGTATAAAATCAGAAATGAGAAAGGGAATATCATTACTAAGCACAAGAAATAGAGTATCATAAGAACTTACTTTGAAAAATTGTTTGCCAGCAAACAGACAATTTAGATTAAATGGACAAATTTCTAGAAACACACAAGCAATCTACATTGAGAAAAGAAGAAATATAAGCACTTAACAGACAAATCACAGCTTGTGAAATTGAACTAGTCATCAATCCTCCCAACCAATAAAAGTGCAGGACCAGAGGACTTCACAGGGGAATTATACCAACCATTCCAGAAAGAACTAGTACCAATCCTGCCCAAACTCTTCCAAAAAATTGAAGAGGAGGGAACACTACCTAACTCATTCTGTGATGCCAACATCAAGCTAATACCAAAGACATATGCAGATTTTACAAGAAAGGAAAACTACAGAACAAACTCTCTAATGAACTTAGACATTTTAAAAAAACACCATACCCAATGGTGAAAGAATAAAGGCTTTCCTTTTAAGATCAGAAACAAGATCAGTATGCTCACTGTCACCACTCTTATTTAACATAGTATTAGAAGTATTTGCCTGACCACTCAGGCAGGAAAAAGAAATAAAAGGAATCTAAATTGGAAAGGAAGAAGTAAAACTTCCACTATTTTCAGATGACATAATCCTATACATAAAAATCCCACAAAATCCACAATGCTTGTAGAGCTGATAAAGGAATACAATAAAGTAGCAGGATATAAGATCAACACTCAAAAATCAGTAGCATTTCTATAAACTAGTAATGAGCAATACAAGGAGGAATTCAAGGGGAAAAAAAAACTCCATTTACTATAGCACCTGAAAGAATAAAATATCTAGATATAAACTTAACTACAGATGGCAAGGACTTATACACAGAAAACTACAAAACATTGCTAAAGGAAATCAAAGCAGACTCAAATAAAAGGATGACTATTCCATGTTCATTGATTGGAAAACTAAATATTACTAAGATGTCTATCCTACAAAAATTGATTTAATGATCCAATGCAATCCCAATGAAAGTTCCAACAGGTTTTACTAAGCTGCAAAAACCAATTGTCAAACAGATTTGAAATGATAAAGGACCTTGAATAATCAAAAACATCTTGAAAAGGGAAAATGAAATTGGGGGAATCACACTATCTAACTTTAAAGCATATTACAAAGATACAGAGGCCAAAACTGCATGGTATTGGCATGAGGATAGACATACTGATCAATGGAATAATATTGAGGTTTAGATATAGACACACACATATTTGGCCAATTCATATTTCACAAGGTCATCAAGCCCACTCAAGATTAATCTCTTCAACAAACAGTGCTGAGAAAGTGGATATACAAAAAAATAAATAAATAAAAAGAATGAAAGAAGATCACCATCCCACTCCCTATTAAAAAATTAACTCAAGATGCATCAAAGACCTAAATATAAGAGCTAAGACCATAAAGCTCCTAGAAGAAAATGGGCCTTATATCCTACATATGTAAAGAAATCTCACATCTCAAAAACAAAAAGTCAAACAATACATTTAAAAATGGTCAAGAAATTTGAATAGACTTTTTTCCAAAGAGGAAAAAGGAATGGCTAAGAGCACAAGAAAAGAGGTTCAACATTACTAGCTATTAAGGAAATGAAAATCAAAATTGAAATGAGATATCATTGTACACCAATTAGACTGGCTGCTATTCAGAAAATAAAAAAGTACAAGTGTTAGAGAGGATATGAAGGAATAGGAACACTCATCTACTGCTGGTGGGCATGTAGAATGGTGCAGTCACTGTGCAGGATGGTCTGACTGTCCCTCAGGAAGCAAAGTGTAAAACTTTCCCATGATCTGGCAATACCACTGTTAGGAATATAACCAGAAGAACTGAAAGGAGAGACATGAACAGAAAAACGCACACCAGTGTTTATCGTGGGATTATTCAAAATTGCCGAAAGGTGGAAGCAACCCAAGTGTCAATCAAAAGGATGAATGGATATAAAATATGGTATATTCATATGATGAAATATTACTGAACAGTAAGAATGAATGAGATTTTGAAACATGCAACAACATGGATGAATCTTGAAGACCTTATCTTGAATGAAGTAAGCCAGTCACTAAGAACAAATATTGCATCATCTCACTGATTGAACTGAGGGTATTAATCAGACTCGCAAAGGTAGAGTCTGGAAGATATGTTACCATGAGATAGAAAGGGAGTAAAGAGTGGTGAGCTGAATTTCCATCTGGGCCAAATCTGTGGTAAGGTGGATAAGGGAGGTTTGGCAGTGGACAGGGGTAAAGACAATGTAGTGATGTGAATGGTGTCTACGATGCTGGAGTCTGAGTGTGAGTGGGATTGATGGGTGGCTTGGGCTATCCATAGAGTTGTACAGAGGGCTGGATGAAGGAACAGGTGAATTCTTGGGGAAATAGAAGACTGCCATTAAGAATACAATTATGGGAGTGTTCCTTTGGCTACAACGGCATGGGAAAGTCACTGGTAAAGGATAGTAGTGATGTGGCAATGTGTGGGAAGGGTACATCTGGTGCTTACCTCTATGCAACACAGATATGTTCATGTGGTCATAGTGTGTTGCATCAGTGTATGGAGACCCACACGATAAAAACAAAAGAATAAGTATACATCCAGAGAATTACTACTCCATTCTCTAATAGAGTGACAAGACTTTTTAGAGTATATAGGCAGTGCCTAATAAAAGAAAATAGAGTAATACACCAAGTTCTCAAAATTAATGAATGCTATATTGTAAAATTGAAACTTAGCCTAGAAATATCTATTTCCTGCTAATATCCATTGCCTGAAATTGATCTCTTGAAAATCTCTTTGTAACTCAACTGTGCCCTCTCTCTAAGTCAAACTCAGCATAGGACATAACTCAAGGTATAAGCCTCCTTGGCACTGAGGGATTAATAACAAGTTTCAACCAGTGATGCATTTGGAAAAAGACCTTGACCAAAAGGGGTGAAATTAAATACAAAATAGTTATTATGGCTAAGAGATTTCAAAATGAGTCAGGATTGTATTCTAGAAGTTACATTTATTCACATCTCAGGTGGATCTCACTAATAGTTGCAGTAAACCATACCTCAAGGAGAGGGGATCCCAGAGGCTCTAGGGACACCTGAACACTGTACACAAGCCACACAGCCCCAGGAAATCAGGGGCCTTTCTTTGCAATATACGATAATCTATTTCTTCCAATGTAACAGATTTAGACTCATTTATAATTTCCCTGCACATGATTCTTCAACTCCTTTTATTTGAACCTATAATTAGCACTATACCAGTTAAACATGTCTCAGAGACTTAAATCTTCAGTCTCTTCAAATACCTGTTGAGCAATGAATCTCAGCAAAGTTATGGTCATTACCTACTCTCCAGTTCTTTAGCACTACCCAGGACAATGTAGAAAATGGAGATGATGAACAACCTCCATCCCCAAAAGCAAAGAGTACTGCAGCTGCAAGGAAAACACTTCATTCTATATGCTTTGTAAGATCTAAGTGCCCACTCAATCTGAATCAGAGAGAGCATCACCATGCCCAAATCCCCAAGATTGAGGAATAAACAAATATAAGGGGGGATGCAACCATGGACCACAGTAGACATTATTAATGTAGTAATGGAAGAACTTGTAACACTGATATAAAGATAGTGGTTACCAAAGGTTCTGAGGTAATGGGAAGGGAAGAATAGGTAGAACATAAGGTATTTTTTAGAGCACTGGAATTATTCTGAGTGTTATTGCAATGATGGATGTGGTGCATTATATACTTCACTATGTCAATACGTATAAAAATCTACAGTGCAAAGTTTAAGCCATAAAGTAAAAAATAGATCATGGCTAATAGCAATGTTTCAGTACTTTTTCATCATTGTAACAAATGTATCAAACTAATGTAAAGTGTTAATAATAAGGGAAAATGTGAGAGGAAGATTGGGCAGGTACGTGGGAATACCCTATATTTCTGATATAACATTTTTGTAATCTAAAACTTTTTAAAAAACAAAGTTAGAAAAGGAAAATATATTACCAATATGAAGGAACTATTGATATGAAACTTGATCACCTGGTTGCAGTAGTGTTTGTTCAGGATTTCCATTGAGAAAGCTATCCTCTAGCCACTTTTCATAATACAGTTCCTATAAAGGAGGCAATGCACAATTCACATTTAAGGCATGGGGTCTTACACTCCATCTCATTGAGGCTAAATATCAACTGAAATAATTTTTAATTATTCTGCATGCAAGATATGCCTCTTCTTCCTCCCTCCCTCCCTCCCTCCCTTCATTCCTTCCTTATCTCTTTCTTTTATAATTTCATGTTATAATCCAAAATTAATTCATTGTTTTCATGCTAAAATTGTTCTAAGTTAACCCTTTGTAATCTATTTTGGTGGGCTTTTATAAATCAAGATCTGGAGTCCAAGTGTGATTATTGCTACTGGAGTACCTTAAAGGCTATTCCATTACTTTTTCAGGCTTGTAACATCTGGGTCATGTGATACATGTTAGAGCTAGTGGATATTATGGCCATGAGCCCACTGCCACACATGAATTGTAACTTGTTTTCTTGGTCTTGTGTCACTTTACAAAATCTTGTTTTGGGAAATCAAACTCTTTATAAACCAAACAGTTGTTCTGACTGAGGTCCTCCTAGTAGTAAACAGGGTCCAATGTAATTAATTTACCACCAAGTGGCTAAATGTTCTCCTCAATGGATGGAATCATATCACCTCTGTTTCTGGAAGCAATGAGTAGCATATACTTGGTATGCACATTTGCACCTGATCAAAACTTCCTCCTGTGCCCCCATGTTGGCTGCTTGATCTTTATTCCAACAGTGGGAATGATCAATGATGAGCATGGCTTCCACCAATGGGTCAAGTCATTTTGCCTATTCTATTTTGTGCATCTTCTCTGCCAAGTACTCTCTGATTAAATTAACCTTAAATACATACACTTTTACTTTGTGTTCACTCCTTTGTATCCAGTTACAAGTCTTTTCCCCAGGTCTGCTCCTCCTGATAGTCCATCATTTCTCTATCCAGTATGCTAAACAAGCAACCATTCATGACTGCCCAGGAGTATATATGTATATAAACTTTCTTTATGCCACTCCTTTATCAACACAAAATGGAAAATTAGGTACACCCCTTAAAGCTATGCCTATTGGGTGCATTCCTCTTCACTTGAATCTCTGCACTGGCCATGTGCCAATTGGGCCCTGAGCCTCAGGAGAGTTGACACTTCTCCTCTCTGGTTTGTTGGACTTACCCAGGTCAGCTAACAGGAAGGTGAAGAGGGTCAACCACCACACTAGGAAACTGAAAGCGCCTACAACTCCAAGCAGGAGAATCGCTTCCAACAACCATGTGGGTCTAAGCCCCTTCTCGTTGTAAAGAAAGAGTGGACATCACCATCCTAAGATCCACAGGATGGAGGAATAAAATATGGACTATAGTGGACTAACTTTGTATTCTACTATAGAACTATTGTGACTTGTATGGAAGAAACTTTAGCACTGCTCTTGAGAAAGTGGTCATTGCAGTTGCTAGGGCAGGGATAGGGAAGAGGAGATGTGATGTGTTGGCATTCTGGGGATTTTGAGTTGTCCTAAATGATATTGCAGGGACAGATGCTGGACATTATATATCCTGCCATAGCCCACTGAATGTACTGGGGAAAGCGTAAACTACAATGTAAACTATTATCATGTGGTGCAGCAGTGCTCCAAAAAGAATTCACCAAATGCAATGAATGTGCCACAATGATGAAAGAGCTTGTTGATGTGAGAAGGGTGTGGGGGAGGGATGTGGAGTATGTGGGAACCTTTTATATTTTTTAATGTAACATTTTTCATGATCTAGGTATCTTCAAAAAATACGTAATTAAAAAAAACAATTATCTATCAGGGACAACCTTGAGTACTAATTCAGTGTAGAGGCAGTCAATTCATTAGTTGCAATGATATACCTATTAATGAACCCAAATGAATTAATTTTCCTTTTCATTCAACTGGGTCCATAGGTGTGTATTGTGATAATACAAGAGTAATGAATGTCACAGAAGCAAAGACACTGCCTTATGAAGCTTACACATAACTGTGTCTGATCCAAGATATATGTTTCCTTCATAGAATGAATTGTGCTGTTCCATTGAACTTAAAACTTTAATGATCAGATGGAATTTAGGTAACAATGGGGATTTTTGTCCATTATAGTCCCTTTTGGGGATGGTCAAGTGCTCTATACATCTGTACGTATCAGTATCAGGTAAAATAACAAGAACCAGGTTTATCTTGTTTGTGTCAAATGGCATGTAAATCTAGATGCCTATATAATGTTTCTCTTAATGGAGTTTGTCATAAACTACACTGGTACCTTTTGTCATTACTACTATTTCATTAGTAAAGGAACTGCCGGGTAATATGATCCAAAATGTTGCCCTGTGTACACTTCAGCAAAGACCTACTTCATGCCCCTTTCTTGTTTTGGACCAAACACAGCCTTGCATTTTTTTTTTTTCCTGTTACCCAGTAAATGGTTTGGAGACTTTATCTCAGTGTAGAAGATGTTGCCTTTAGTATCTGAAGAGGTATATCAGGAAATGTCAAATTTTTTATTCATTTTCAAATGAATATTGTCATTATTGTTTTATTATGTTTTGTGTTTTAGGCTGCATTTTCAAAATTTTCAGGTGTGCCAACTGAGATTTTTCCGTTCTGTGTCTCAAGATCCACCTCCTTGTAAAACATGACCCTCAACTTAGCAGGAGAAATTTTGTGACGCTCCACTACTTTGTAATCATCTATGTTAGATGAGAGACTTTTCCTTTGACCAAATACATTCTCTGACTTTCCAAGCCAACCTTAACTCAATGGTTAATCATTGTTGAATGTTACAGGCTTGAGGTTTTCAAGCTGCCTAGAAATCCATTCCACTGAAACTTAATTACATGTAGGAGATAGAATGGTATAAAAATTAATTTATGAAACAGCTACTATCAATATTCCCATTTTACTGTTGAGGAAACTAAGGCAGAGAAAGTTTAAACAATGATAAAGTCAACACAGCTTCTAGGCAATGATGTGGAAATCAAAAAGCAGTCTGGCTTGAAAGCTAACTACCTTAAACACTATTTTATTTATTTTCCAATTTAGAATTTCAGACATGTTTGCCAGTTTATTCACTCTTATATAATACAATGTTGAAAACAAGACAATATGTTTAAACAGTCAGAAATATGAACATGATTTTAATACTATTTTTTGTGAGAGGAAACACATCAATAAAAGTGATCACATGCTAGTGAAGATACTGGCTGTATCAGGCAAATCAGAAAAAAATTAACCAGGTCAACCATTTCCTAAGCAAGTCAACTGAGGAGAAGAGAATTGAATCGATGCTAATTAATTATTATATTACAAGTAAAAGTTGTAGGGATCCATGCTTCTAGAGAAAGGGATCATGTCATTTCACCATAAGTGAATGAAACTTAAGGAAAGAATTGGTTTCAGAATTTTGGAGAAAAAATAACTTGGAGGAACCAAAAAATGCTGAGATATTTGGGCATGGAAGTAGTATAGATGATCAGAGCAGTCAAAGTTGCATGCAATGAAAAAATACCATGTGCTTGGGCACAATGGTATGTGCTCATTTTTTTTAGGTTGGAATCTGTTCTAATACTAAAGTGAATATGGAGAGTGGGTATCACCAACCCAGGGTCCACAAGATGGAGGAACTAACTATATATTAGAGCGAACTTACTGGTATTTTAATATAGAACTATTGTGACTAGTAATGGGAGAAACGGTAGCAGATCTCTGGAGAAAGTGGCCAAGGTCATTACTGAGGGCAGGGAGAAGGAAGAGATGTGATATGGGGGCAGTTTCAGAACTTGGAGTTGTCTTAAATGATATTGCAGGGACAGACCTGGATATTATATCTTCCTGCCATAACCCACTAAATGTACTGGGGGGGAGTGTAAACTACAATGTAAACTATAATCCATGCTGTGCAGCAGTGCTCCAAAACATATTCACCAAATGCAGTGAATGGGCCGCAAAGATAAAAGAGGTTATTGATGTGGGAGAGGTGGGGAGGTGGAAAGTGGGGTATGTGGGAACTTCATATCTTTTAATGTAACATTTTTTTTTGTGATTTATATTCTAGACTTAACTTCCAAAGGAATTAGAAAGTTCTAATTCCGCACTATCTTCTCAAATTAACCATAAAATGAGGAGGAACCATTTAATACCAAGTAACTATTTTCTAGTTAGGCATTATACATCCTCTCTCTATCATCTATTCAACCTCCAAACTGCTTCTCTTTTTCATCCTTTCTAACAAGTTGACACTACAGTGTTCTAGGGATTGCAGGAGAACTTTCAGAATTTAGTGATATACACACAATTTCTAGCATTCTCAGAAATCCTACCTTCAACTCTCAGGACATTTTACAAACAAGATATGTAATGGTTGTACATTGTACCCATAATCTAAACAAGAAAGATCACGGGAGGAGTAGTCCTGAAAAACAACTATAAAAATCTATCACTGTTATTCTAGTGTGGTAAAAGAAGTAGATTGAGCAAAAAGTCCCCCTCAGCAAATATATAGAAGACGCATAACTTCTGTGTTATAGTTCTTAACACCTACTTCAGATATGGGTTGGAGAGTTAGATAAATTAATAATTTTAAAGCATAGGGAATAGTGAGGGAGCACAAAATTAACATACCATTCAATTTTAGATTTGGCATTCACAGACCCTGGGCAGATGTTTCTCAGTTTAAAATTAATAAGTGTATAGACAATAAAGGAAATCTGAAATTATTTGATAAAGAAATGGGAAATTGGATCTTAATAAATAAGTTTGAAGATTTATTTTGGGTACTAAATTTGGTTCACTGGATGGTGCTTCAGGGGCAATCACCGGACACTGTAAATCCTCCCAGGGCACACTGGATGGAATGGGGGAGAGTATGGGCCATGAGGTGGACCATTAACCATGAGGTGCAGAGATGCCCAGAGATGTACTTACCAAATGCAATGGATGTGTCATGATGATGGGAGTGAATGTTGCTGGTGGGGGGAGTGGTGGGGTGGGGGTGGTGGGGTTGAATGGGACCTTATATATTTTTTTAATGTAATATTTTTACAAAATCAATAAAAAAATTAAAAAATTTAAAAAAAAATTGGTTCAGCAAAAAAATATAAATTCCAAAAGGTATTAGAGTGTAAAGGGCTAGTATAATACACTCAATATTACGTCATTAAAAGTGCTCTTCAGAACAACTCTTTAATTAAATACTAAATTAAATCTAAAGCATTTATAAAATATGAGAACAGTATGTCATCCACATGACATAATTCCACTCCTGAGCACTAGAGCAAATCCACAGGCCGTATGACTTTTGATATATTAGTATTAAAATGCAAAATAAATAGGATGCATTAACTTTGATCTTAATAATTAAAAAATACCAATGATACCTCAAAAAATAGGAGAAAATTATGAAGATAAATAATAAATGTGGTAGCTAACACAACAATAAAAACCAAGAGAATGCCATTTAAAAGATGAACAAGTTGCAAAAGTTCTGTAAAAGTTAAGAAAAACTGTAATGAAAAAATGAGTAGAGTTAGAAATAAAAACAAAAGATAATATATTTACTTGTGAAATTCCACCTATATTGCATTCGATGGAATTACTTGACCCACATTAGGACAGTCAATTTCTACATTTAATGAACTCAGTGAATAGACACAAAGTGCTTTAAATTCTTTGAAGAGATCTAAAGGAAGCCTGGTATTCATGATAAACCAAGCGATAATCTAGGATTGCATGTTTAAAGGTGTCAGATTTTCCACATTCACATTTACGTGTAATACAATCTCATTAAATTTGACTTTTTATTTATTTTACATATTTAATGAATTTTCCATAAAACTTATTTCTAATGAATTACCAAGAGAATGAAGCAGAGATCACAGATTGAAACACATATAACAATATAAAAATGTACTTGGACTGTGGTTAAAATACAAATATGACACTGTTGTCTCATGAACTATAACAAATATAAAATACTAACACAATTGTGTGAAAAATACATCAAATGTAAGATATGGACTATAGTTAGCAGTAATATTTTGATGATGTTCTTTCACTATTTATAACAACTTTTCCACAACAATGCAATGCATTGGTAGTCAGTCGGTGTATTTGAGTCCTGTATGGTACTCATGATTGTTTCATAAACGTTCACTTCTGTACTTTTAAAAAAATGTAACACCTCATTAAAAAATAAATAAGTAAATTAATAAGGGAACATCTGGTTCCCACATAGACTGAGCAGATTTCCAGTACAAAATCATAGATCCCAATTATATTCTTTTTGAAAAAAGCTATGAACAGGGGTTATGCCAAGATAGTAGCCAAGTAAGAAGCTCCAAGAGTCGGCTCAACTACAGAGTGGTTGGTAATTATGGAGAGCTATCTAAAGCACCCGTTTGGGGACCCGAGGAGACTAGAAGAGCATCCTGCAACATCCTTGAATGTATGGAAGGAGGAGACTGCCCATCTACAGAGAAGATTCCTGAGTAGAGCCCTCTACACTGCAGAGGAAAGGGCAGATGGCACAAGCCATATTGGGAGTTATTCCATGGCTAAAGTTGGAAACTCCATTCTCCAAAAATGGGGAGGAAGACTAAGCGTGGCACCAACTTCAGCTACTGATTAGTAAAATTGGCAGGCCAAAGTATAATCCTAAGAACAGCTAAAGTTTGAAACTGTCCAAGTCAGAAAGAGGCTGGTAGCTGCCATTTTAACTCTGCCTCCAGCATGAGGGGAAGCAGGGATGATTGAAAATTACTATGCCAGTAAGGAACTGTTTCTTTCCACCCAGAAAGGATTGCGGTCTAGACCCACCTCCGGCAGAGAGGAAGCTGAAGTACCTGCATCACCTCTTTGGAAAACTGCAAGACACACCAGAGAGGCTGCTGCCCATCCTACTCAAGGAGCACAAGCCACTTCAGGAGCTATTCTGTGACTGGTGTTAGAAGTTCCACTTCCCATAAATGGGAGAGATAGAGACAGCTGTCCACTGTCTTCAGCTACTGATTGGTTGGCCTGGCTGGCTAAAGTATAATTCTAGGAACAGCTAAGAGAATGAACTTGTACAAGTTGGAAAGTGGACAGTAACCATTTTTTACTCCACCCCAGGAATGAGGGGAGGCAGGACTGACTGAAAATCACAATTGAGTTGGTGACTAGCTTCTATCCACCAGGATTGTATTGCAGCCCTAGACTAAGCTTCAGCTCCATCTCCAATAGGGAGGAAGCTGGTGGGACCTGCACCAGGCTCTTCAGGTAACTTCAGGTGCTTTCAGCTGGCACAGACTAAATAGTCAGACACCTGGGGCTGTATCCCTGCACCCCAATAGGATAGGAGAGGAGGTGGGTTGCCTAAGCCTCTCCAGGGAACTGTAGGCATTTTCAGCCCACATGAACTGGTTTGTTGAGTACTTTGAGTCAATCTCCACCTCTGCCCCCACATAGGATAGGCTGGTATTCCCTCAGACTCTCACAGCAACTGCAGGCACATTTAGGTTGTACAAACTCAATTGTTGGGTTCCTGTGGCTCCATCCCCACTCCCAATAGGACAAGAGAGGGACAGTGTTCGCCCAGCTTCTCTGGGTAACTGCAGGTTTTGGTACTTGTGGTTCCACCCATCTCCCAAAAAGAAAGGAGGCCTTTCCAGGAACTCTCAGGCACTTTCAGCCTGCATGGACTGTTGGATGTCTATTGATCCACCCCGACCTGCAATATGATAGGAGGGGTCTGGTGTCTCCACAGCCTCTCCAGGCAATGGCAGGCACTTTTGGCCTGCACAAACTAGACTGTTGGGTGTCTTTGGATTCACCTCCACCCCCAATAAAATAGGAGAGTTCTTGCATCTCCACAGCTTCTCTGGGGAACGGTGGGTACTTTTGGCCTATAGAGACTGAACTGTTGGTTTCCTGTGGATCCAACTCCATGCCCTAATTGGATAGGAGGGGACTAGTGTTTCCGCAGCTACCTGGTCAATATCATATACTCTTGGCCTAAAGGTACTAAATTGTTGGGCACAGGCAGAGACACTCCCACCATCCAATAAAGTAGGAGGGGGCTGGTGTTTCCACAGCCTCTCTGGGCAATGGTGGGTACTTTTCGCTTAAAGGAACTGAACTGTTGGCTGTTGGGTGTTCCATTTCCATCCCCTAAAGGGCAGAAGGGACAGAGTCCCTCAGCCTCTCAGGACAACTGCAGGTATATTTGGTCCACATGGATTAGATTGTTCAGCACTCTAGAGGTCCATCCCAACCCTTGGCAGGGAGGGGGAGGCTAGTGCTATGTCATTCTACCTGTGAACTGTGGTAATTTCGGATACACACAGCATAGATTGCTGCCCACAGCTGCAGCTACAGCACTGCCCAAGTAGGGGAGGAAAGGGTATGAAACTTCATCAGTCTCTCTGGGCAACTATAGAGAGTCCTGTCCTGCACAACTTGGATTATTACAAATTGCTCCAGCTCTGTCCCTATCCTTGGCAGAGGAGAAAGGTGGGAGAAGCTTTATCAATTCTTAGGGCAACATGGGCAGCTTCAGCCTTCATATCTTACAGCATCAACAATATCCTTGGCACCTACTACATAGCAAGCAAAGGAGAAAAGAGAAGAAACCCTAAACTAAAGGGAGAAAGTGCACCCAGAATAAATACATTTAGTAAGTCAGATGTGAAGACACTAGCAATATATATATATATATATATATATATATATATATATTCTACACAAAGAAACAGGAAGATATGGCCCATTTAAAGGAACAAGAAAAGCCTCCAGATGACAATGGACTTGAGACAACTAATCATAGATGTTCAAACAAATCTCTTTAATAAATTCAGCGAGATAGCTAAAGAGACTAAAGAGATTTAAAAAATACTGGATGAGCACTAAGAATTTGAAAGCACACGTAGAAAAATAGATTTTATGGGAATGAAATGTGCAAGAAATGAATTTAAAAAAACTGTATGGCATATAACAGCTGATTTGAAGAGGCAGAAAAAAAGATCTGTGAGTTTGAAGACATGGCTCGGAAAAGAAACATTCAAAAGAAGAGGTGAAGAAAAGAATGAAAAAAATTGAACAGGGTCTCAGGGAACAAAATGACAGCAAGAGACATGCAACCATATGTATCATGGGATTTGCAGAAGGAGCAGAGAAGGGAACAGGTGCCAAAGGAATATTTGATGAAATAATGATAAAAAATTTCCCAACCTTTGAAGGACATAATTATGTGTGTCCAAGAAGTACATTGTTTTTCCATCTGAATAAATCTGAATAGACAAACCTTGAGACACATCATAATCAGAATGTCAAAAGGCAAAAACAAAGAGATAATTCTGAGAACAGTAAGAGAAAAGCAATGCATAATATATAAGGGATACCCAATAAGATTAAGTGCCAATTTCTCATCTGAAACCATGGAGCAAGAAGGTAGTGGTATAATATATGTAAGATAGTGCAAAAGAAAAATTGCCAGCCAAGATTTTTATATCTGGCAAGATTATCTTTCAAAAATGAGGGTGAGTTTAGAATATTCACAGATAAACAGAAAGTAAGGGAGTTTTATAAAAAAGACCAGCTATGCAGGAAACACTAAAGGGAGTGTTACAGCCTGAAAAGAAAAGACAGGAGGGAGGTTTGGAAGAGACCCTAGAAATGATGACTGCATCAGTAACAGTAAATAAAAGTGTCAAAAGAATGGTAAAAATGTGAGATAAAACTCAAAGGTCAAAATGGAAGCAATAAGAACAGTCTTTGTAGTAATAACATTGGCTGTTAATGGATTAGACTCCACAAACAAAAGAATGGATAAGAAAATATGAACCATCTATACGCTGTCTGCAAGACACTCGCATTAGACCCAAGGATGCTAATAGATTGAAAGTGAAAGTCTGGAAAAAGATATTCCATTAATGCACTAACCAAAAAAAAAAAAAGACTGTGTTAGCAATACTTACATCAGATGATATAGACTTTAAAAGAGTTAAAAACCACAGCAGGGGGGGTACTGGGTTCCTGGCCAGTGGTGCTCTGTCGTGGTCCCTAGGGGAGCAGCGACAGTCTCCCAGGTGCAGCGGCGGGGACCGGGAGGGAGTGAGGGTTCAACAGTGAGCCCCTGATGCTAATGACTATGCTTGTGAGCTGATAAGCCTAAAATAAGAACAAGGCCTAGAGCAACATTGTGCCTGGGAATTTCCTCCTGTCAGCCTTCATGTTACTCAAATGTGGCCAGTCTCGAAGCCAAACTCAGCATGTAAATGCAATGCCTTCCCCCCAGCGTGGGACATGACACCCGGGGATGAGCCTCCCTGGCACCGAGGGACCACTATCAACTACCAACTGATGATGCAACTGGAAAATGACCTTATACGGAAGGTTCAATGCGGATCAGCAGAATATCCCTGTCTACATAAAATAACATGACTTTAAAATGCTGTTTGACCTAAAGTAAGGGGGAAATGGAAAGGAGAAATGAGTTTATATGGCTACGAGTTTCTAAAAAAAGAGTCTGGAGGCTGGCAGAAGGATTGCCCTCATGCACAACTGAGCAGAGTCAGAGAGACAGATAAAGCAGATACAACCCCCAGATATTGGTTCCTTTGAGGGCTAAAGAGACCCATGGGAGTTATGGTCATGGCCGATGGGGTTAACTACCAGGTCAGATGGCCCCTCTTTGGAACTGGTGTTTATGTGTGATGAATCTGGACTCAGATGGGATCTCCCTTCATAAGACTTTCATGCTAATGTGCTGGAGGTGCAGTTAATGTTGGGGTTTAAGATATATTTAGGGGATTTGAATCTCTGGACTGACACTGTGATAACCAGGTCCTGAGCCTCAACAGACTCCAGCACCTACAATCTGTTTTATTGGACTTACCACACTCAGCTAAGATGGAGTTGAAGAAGGACAACCACCACACCATGGAGCCTAGAGTGATTACAACTGAAAGTGGGAGGATTGCATCCAGCATCCATGTGGAATCTGAGCCTCCTCTTGACATAGAGGTGCAATGGACACAACCAATCCAATGTCCACATAGAAGAGGTGGCATTGGATTGGGAAAAGTGGACATGGTGGCTGATGGGTATGGGGAAAGGCAGGAAGAGATGAGAGGTGGAGGCGTCTTTGGGACATGGAGCTGCCCTGGATGGTGCTTCAGAGGCAATCACCAGACATTGTATATCCTCACAGGGCCCACTGGATGGAATGGGGGAGAGTATGGGCCATGATGTGGACCATTGACTATGAGGTGCAGAGGTGCCCAAAGATGTACTTACCAAATCCAATGGATGTGTCATGATGATGGGAGGGAGTGTTGCTGGGGGGGGGGGGGGGGGGAGAGGTGGGGTGGGGGGGTGGGGTTGAATGGGACCTCACATATATATTTTTAATGTAATATTATTACAAAGTCAATAAAATTTAAAAAAAATGAAAGAGAAACTGTTAATAGAGACAAAGAAGGACATTACATATTAAATATTAATAAAAGGAATGGTTCACCAGGAAGAAATAGCTATCATGAACGTATATGCACCTAACCAAGATGCCCCAAGAAATATGAGCCAAACATTGGTAAAACTGAAGGGAAAAACAGATACTGCTACAATAATAGTTGAAGGCTTCAATACACCACTCTCAGCACTGGGTAGAACATCTGGGAAGAGGCTCAATAAAGAAGAGGCTCAATAAAGAAACAGAGAGCTTGAATAGTATGGCAAATAGACTACACATAATACATATACAGAGCATTGCACACCAAAAGAGCAGGGTATATATTATTTTCAAGTGTTCATGGATCTTTCTCCAGGATAGACCATATATTGGGTCACAAAACAGATCTCAATAAATTCAACAAAATGAAAATTATATAAAGTTCTTTCTCTGATCATAATGGAATAAAGCTGGAAATCAATAAGAGGCAGAAAAAAGGAAAACTCACACACATATATATAAAGATTAAACAACACACTCTTAAATAATCAGTGGGTCAGAGAAGAAATTTCAAGAGAAATCATTGAATATCTTGAGACAAATGACAATGAGAACAAAACATATCAGAACCTGTAGGATGGAATGAAGGGAGTGCTGAGAAGGAAATTTACAGATCTCAATGCTTGCATTAAAAAAGAAGAAAGATAAAATCAATGACCTAACTAGCTCAAGGAACTAGCAAAAGAACAGCAAACTAATCCTAAAGGGAGCAGAAGGAATGAAATAACAAAAACCAGAGCAGAAATAAATGAAATTGAGAATCCCCCCCAAAAAAGAGAATTAAAAAAAACCCAAAAGTTAACTCTTTGAGAAGATTAACAAAATTGACAAACCCTTAGCTAGACTAAGAAAAAAAATGATACAAATAAATGAAATAAAAAATCAAAAGGGGAACATTACTGCTAACCCTACAGAAACAAGAGCACTCATATATGGATACAATGAAAAATTTTATGCCAAAAAACTAGACAGGGTAGACAAAATGGAAAAATTCCTAGGAATGTACAAGCAACCTCTACTGACCCTAGAAGAAATAGAAGACCTCAACAAACCAATCACAAGTAAAGAGATTGAAACAGTCATCAAACAGCTTCCCTCAATGAAAATCCCAGGACCAGACAGTTTCACAGGTGAGTTGTACCAAGCATTCAAAGATTTAATACCAATCTTACTTAAGTTCTTCCAAAAAAATTAAAGAAGGAATGCTACCAAATAAATCCTATGAAGTCATTATCACCGTAATACCAAAATCAGATAAAGATATTATGAATAAAGAAAATTACAGACTCATTACTCTAATGAATATGGTTGCAAAAATCCTCAATAAAATACTTGCTAACTGAATCCAACCGCACATTAAAATAATTATCATCATGATCATATGGGTTTTATACCAGGCATGCAAGGGTGGTTCAACACAAGAAAATCAATCAGCATAATACACCACATTAATAAATCAAAGAAGAAAATCACATGATCTATCAATTGATGTAGAAAAGGTATTTGACAAAATACAGCATCCTTTCTTGAAAAAAAATACCACAAAAGAGAAGAATTGAAGGAAACATTCTCAACATGATAAAGGCCATATATGGAAAAACCCACAGCTAACATTGTACTCAATGATGAAAGACTGAAAGCTTTCCTGTTCAGATCAGAGACAAGACGAGGATGCCGACTATCAACACTGTTGTTCAATATAGTGCCGGAGTTTCTAGCTAGAACAATCAGGCAACAAAAAGAAATAAAAGGCACCAAAATTGGAAAGGAAGAAGTAAAACTCACACTATTTGCAGATGATATGACCCTATTCCTAGAAAGTCCCAAAAAATCTACAACAAAGTTACTAGAGCTAATAAGCAATTTCAGTAGAGTGTCAGGATACAAGATCAATATGAAAAATCTGTAGTGTTTGTATACAATTGAAATGCACAAACTGAGGAGGAAGTCAGGAAAAAAATTTATTTACAATAGCAACTAACAGAATCAAATATTAGGAAGAAACTTAACCAATGATATAAAGCAATCATATTTAGAAAATACAATTCATTGCTAAAAGAAATAAAAAAGAACCTAAATAATTGGAAGAACTTTCATGTTCATGGATTGGAAGACTGAGTATCATTAAGATGTCAAATCTACCCAAATTGATACACAGATTGAGTGCAACCTCAATAAAAATTCTACCAGTATTTTTTAAACCAATGGAAAACACAATTATCAAATTTATTTGGAAGGGTAAGGAGTCCTGAATAACAAGAAACTTCTTTAAAAAGAAAAGCAAAATTGTATGACTATTACCTCTGGACTTTCAATCATATTACCTAGCTACAGTGTTTAAAAAATCAGCATGGTACTAGCATAAGGGTAGACACATTGACCAATGGACCTGAACTGATGGTTCAGAAACACACCTTCACATCTATGGTCAAGTAATTTTTGACAAGCATGTCAAACCCACTCGGGTGGAGCAGAGCAGTGTATTCAACAAATGGTCCTGGGAGAACCAGATATCCATAGTCAAAAGAAAGGAAGAAAACCCCTATCTCATACAAAAATTAACTCAAAATGGATCAAGGACTTAAATATAAAAGACAGTACCATAAAGCAACTAGAAGAAAATGTAGGGAAACATCTTCAATATCTGGCAGTAAGTGGTTAATTATTAAACTTTACACCAAAAGCATGAGTAATGAAAGAAAACATGGTACATGAGACCTCCTCAAACTTAAACACTTCTGTGATTCAAAGGGGATTTCTTCAGTAAGGCAAAAAGACAGCACACTCAATGGGAGAAAATATTTGGAAATCTTATGTCCAATAAGGGTTTGAGTTCCATTCTGCATAAAGAGATCATACAACTCAACAATAAAAAAGCAAGCATCCAATTAAAAAATGGGTAAAAGATTTAAATAGATATTTCTCTAAAGAGGAAATGCGAATGGCCAAAATCACATGATAAAATGTTACATATCACTAGCTATTAGGGAAATGCAAATTAAGGCAACAATGAGATATCATTTAATGTCACATAGAATAGCAATTAGTAAAACAAAACAAACAAACAAACAAAAAAAAAACAACAACAACGATGAGCCTGAGACAGGAAATGGGGAAATAGGAACACTTCTTCAGTGTTGGTGAGATTGTAAAATGATGTAGCTTCTGTGGAGGACAGTTTGGCAGTTCCTCAGGAAGCTAAATTTAGAACTGCCTTATGATCCAGCAATTCCTCTTTGAGGAATATATCTAGAAGAACAAAAAATTATGACTTGCACATATGATCTGCACACCGAAGTGCATAGCAGCACTATTCACAACTATGAAAAGATGGAAACAACAGAAGTGTCCATCCACCAATGAATGGATAAACAAAATATGATAAAGACATAGATGGAATACTATGCTGCAGTAAGAATAAATGAAATTGGGACACATATGATAAAATGGATGAATCTTGAAACATGCTAAGCCAGACACAAAAGGACAAATATTTCATAGTTTCATTAATATGAACTAAATATGAAGAATAAATGCATGGAGTTAAAAATCTAGAGTAGGACTTATTAAGAGATAAGGGGAGGGTTAAGAGTAACTACTGATGTTTAATGTATGTAGAAATTTTAATAAACTTGACTGTAAAGTGTAGAAATGGATAGAATTGAAGGTAACACATTACAATGAGTACCAGCTGGCTTATAAATGGGATTGTGGCTGAAAAGTATAGTCTGAGGAACTAAATGCCGATTGGAAGTTAGCTAGAACATAACTAGGGAATAAATAACGCAGTGAACTCAAGGTGAATGAGAATTATGGTTGATGGTACACATGCCAGATTGTCCTGTGAGCTGGAGAAGATGTACATCACCATTGCAGAGTGATGGGAATGTAAAGAAACATGGGAAAAATATAATTGGAGCGACCTATGGACTATGATTAACTGCAATACTATAATATTCTGGCATCAGTGCTAAAGATTTACTGTGCTGATAATGGGGATATGGAAAAAGTGTACAAAATGTACCCTATGGACAATAGTTGGTGGTAATAGTCTGATGATATTAACTCATAATCTGTAACAAATATTCTGCCTCAGTGTCATGTATTGGTGAAAGGGTATTGAATGGGAATTCTACCCATGTGCATGATTGTTTTGCAAGTTCACAAACTCTATAATAAAAACATAGTTTTAAAAATAGGTGGGTTTGAGGAAAAATACAGCAAATATAAGATAGGGACTACAGTTAGTAGTGATATTTTGACCATGCTCATACACAGTTTGTAACAAATGTTTCACAACAATGCAAGGTGTTGGTGGAGAGGTGATGTAAAGGACCCCTGTATGATGTTACGCATGCTTATTTTGTAAGTTCACAACCTTCACTATACACTTATTTTTATGTGTTCACGTATGGATGATATACTTCAATAAAAAATATATTTAAAAAACAAAAAACCTATGAACATTACACAGCATCATGAATATACTAAAAATTAATGTATTGCATATTTTAAAACAGTTGATTTTATGGAGTGTGAATTATATATCAATTTTTAAAATGGAGTTTAAAAATAAATAAGAAGGCATTCTTTAAAACAAAATAACTAGAAAATATTTGTCTTCCCTTGTTCCATATATATGTGATATTTTTAGAACCAACATTCTGGAACATAAGCAATCCTGCTGAGAAGCAGGCTCCAGAGATAGTTGGGAAGACTTTTACTCCTCTCCTCCCTCTCCTCACCCCTTTTTCTGGATTCTCCTTCTATTAAGAAGTCAGTACCAAGTACTTAAAAGTCCAATTCTCCACTTAAATCTTACTCTCAATGGCCTCTTTCCCTAACATTATGGGGAGGTCACGCTCACCACAAACCCATGGGAGACATAGATATTTGGAAACAGATCCACGACTGAGATCATTTGGAAAGGTGTAAGTCATGAGAGAAGTGCTGCTTTCCTGAGGTCAAGTGTTCTTCCTATTCCCACAGAAACCCTGGGAGAGGGCCCAGCCATTCTTATTTGTGTCATAGGCTGGGTGAAAAATGGTCAGAGGGTTTTCCAGCTTTCTAGTCAGAGCTGACAGGCTCAGGAAAGCAGGATTGTGAATGATTTTTGGGGAAAGCTGAGCTCTCTGGATTGTAGTCCTGAGCAGCAAGCTTCTCACACTATTACAGGGCGGTCCTAGACTGCAATTTTCCTGGAGAAATGTGTGCAGGGACTTTCTGCTCATCTCCGTGCACCAAAGAGACCCTGATGACAGGAAGTCTGGGAAGGTTGGTGTATTAAGGCAATATTCAAACCTAAAATCGCTTCTTAAGTTTTCATGCCTCTTAAAGGAGTCTTCAATGCATTCTATCACTATATTTACAAAGTTCTCAGGGTGTATGTGTCCTGAGTTAATATGAAGTAACAGCCTTTGGAATTAGATTTGGGTGAAAATCCCATCTCCAAGAATTCATAGTAGAATAGCTTTGGCCCATTAATTAAGCAATCTGAACTTGTTTTCTTATCTTTCTCATAACAATGATTAACTCCCCCCAAAATACTCCCTTAAGGAGTGAATGGGATAATGCATGTAATGTAACTAACATAGTTCTTAACAGATACTCAGTTCATACTGATTTATTTATTTACTTTATTTTTAGAAATAGGTTAGGGATGGAGGATGTACCCAGAAGACTGTATTAGGTATTTATTTTGTTCTGCTCCAAAAGCGAATAGTATTTTTTCCTCCATTCCCTCTTTTAATCTACACTGTATTCATAAAAGGTATAAAATGATGAACGTTTCCTGGGTATGTCTTGAACGTTTAATCTAATTAAAAAACTGTTAATTCACTATACTGTGGTTTATTGAGGAGAGTAATAATCTTACAGTAAATAAAGACAACCACTAGTTGTCCTTACACTCCTATTCAAATTGCTTACTAGAAAAATAACATTCCCTACCATTTCCTCTTCTCTTCTTTTATTTCATTCATTTATTAACACAAAAAGCAAATATAGAAAAATACATGGTCTCTGCATAGTAGAATTTGCTATATAATAATAAAGATATGCAAAAAATATATATATAACAAAATCATATAAATGAGAAAATTATGAAATAAAATAAAAAATTAGCAAATAGACATTATAAATTATATTACTTTTCTCTTTATATTTTATCTATGAAAAATTTTTAAAAAGTGCTATTAAATTATCTTTCCTTGTTCCATACACATATGATATTTTTAAGAACCAATGCTTTGGAACAAAAATATTCATACTAAGAGGCAAGATACAGAGAGAGTTAGAAAGCTTTTCGTCCAAATCTACCATAACATATGGAATATACCCTAAGGGCACCATGGAGGGGTATGAATGATGGTTCAGGTTAGTTAGAAAAATAATCTCAGAGAAACTGATGGGTGAACAGACTTCATTTCCAACCAAAAGTCTCTGAGTTATTTTTACCATGAAGAACAAAGCCATTTGAGGGACTGAGTAGCTTAACAGTTCTAGATGCAGAGAAGCTTATGGATGAAGACATTTCAAGCAACTAAAATAATCCCTTAATATTTACAAGACATAGCACTGGTAATTTCTTGCTGTGTATATTTTCTGATCATTACTATTTCAACTCTGCATTGCTTTTTTTAGCTTATTGTATATTGTCCAGGTCACAAAGGAATACATTGAATACACTGGAATTGTTTAAAAATTCAAACAAGAATAATGAGTTGAAATTCCACTCTATCTACACGGTTCTTTAACCACCACCCAACTAAGAATCCTACTGCATTGGATGTGCATTATTTTAGATTGTTTTATGTCATTAAAAATTTATGAATTTGCATGTGTTTATACTGAATATACCTGTATATATTTAAATTTACACTTAATACAAATGAAAAAAATCTGTTTTTCTCTTTCATATTTTTAACTTGGAGGCCTTCTATAAGTTTATATGTAAAGAGATATACTGTACATATTTAACTGATCCTAAGTACTCTATAATATAAATATGCAACCATTTTTTAACCATGCTGATATTAATGAACATTTGATGACTTAATTTTTTTTTCTGCCACAGGCAATTTTATACATCACTGTATATGCTTCCATCCATGTACGCATGTCATAAGTATTCTCTAGGGTGGTAAGTAGTTAAATTGCTAGGCCAAAAATATTATTTTTAAGAATGACTGCAATGTGATTTTCCATTAAAAGAAAGGAATTGTGCCTAAAAGTTCCAGTTTACCCAAACCCTCACTAACACCACCAATGTCAATATTCTGTTGGTTGAAAATATAATGTATAATTTATTTCATTTTATTAACTTTCAATTTCCTGTTTTAAAGGGAAACAGCTATAAATTTAAGTTGATTGGATTTACTTCATTAGTTTTTTTTCTTTAGAAAGGTTTAGATAGATTTACTTCACTAGTTTTTTTCTCACCACTTAATTTTTCTTTATTGGGAAAGCATGTTTAAATTGTCTGGAACATAATAAAATCTGTTTTCTAAAGGAAAAGAATAGATAAATTTACTTCACTAGCTTTTTTCTCATCACTTAATTTTTCTTCTATTGGGAAAGCATGTTTAAGTTGTCTAGAACATAATAAAATCTGTTTTCTAAAGGGAAAAAATAAATGGAAAGCACAAAGGTAATAGAATATGAGAAATTAAGTATTATGGTGGAACCAATAATATAGGCAAAAGGTTAAAAGTGTTCCTCTTATGATAAAAAGTGTGTAAAAATGTGTTGGCCCAATAAATATACACATGTGCTTATTGAGCTATATAAGAACCAGATACTGTCTGGGGATGTGAATTTTCCATGTGAGGCAAGAGCTTATCTTTGAAAGTAAGTCCATTGGAGGAGATTCAATTACAAAGAGAAAATATTAGATTTGCAATGACAACTGTAGGAAATTTATAGTTAGGCATAAATTCATTAGTATGCATAATCAAACCAATTCTAATGGCATTTTCTAATGTTTCCTAAGGAATAATCCTCATCTCCTCTTCTATAAGTACATGCAAATACACTGTCCCATCATTAGCACAATTTATTATGACAATTAAGAATGTGCACCATACAACCTAAAGTAGAGGAACTCAGGAATCAGTCTGGGTAAAGAATGAGGAGTTAATGCTTAAATGGTAGATTCTAATTGGAATGATGTAAAGGTTATTGATAATAGATAGTATTATTGGTAGCACAATATTGTGAATGTAATTAACAGCACTGAATTATATATTTGAATGTAGTTAAGGGAAAATTTATGTTGTAAATAGGTTACTAAAATAAAAAATAAGAAAAACGTAGGGCTAGATAATACTGTGAACCATAAAGTAAACTGTGGACTATAGTTAATAGCACAGTTCCAATAATATTCTTTCATCAACTATAAATAAGATGCCACATTAAATCAAGATGGAATGATAGGTGGGATAAATAGGATCACTATATTCTCTACATGCTCTTTCTGTAAAAACTTACAGCTTCTGCCATACTATATGTATATATACTTTAAAAAGATGAGGGAAAAATGACCAACTAAAAAAAAAAAAAAGATTAATGGGCACTGAAACCAGAGTGTCTGCACTAGAAGCAGGTCTACTTCTTAAATCAGCTATTCAACTTTATGCACTTTAAACTATCCTCATGATAAAGGAGAAATAAAATTTAAAGTTGTTAGGACATGAAATGATCTCTGAAAAGCAGGTAACTAATGGTAAGCTTTTAAGATATTGCTTTTGAATTATAATATGATATTTCAATATTATGGATTTCAAAACTTCTTTTTCTGTTCCAATTTATATGATGATTTCTAAATTATATTCTCTAGATTTCCCAAAGCTTTCTTGGCAACCATATCCAGACTTATCCATACCTAAGAGAGAGTATCCCTTTTTGGGGAACTTAAAGAACCATGTTGTGCAGTGAATTTAGGCATGAAACTTCAAAGGCACCTTAAGAGGCAAAGCAGTGTTTCATAAGTGTAATCAAATTTGATGCCCTAACTGCATAGTACACTGATTTAAAGGACACTTTTGCTATCACAAAGACTCCATAAGGCACAAATATCTATATTAGTGAGTAAGGTAAATGAAGTGTTTTAGGAAAACTGTGAACTGGGATTTTATAAGAAAAAATAAACAAGAAATAAATCTGAATATTGAAGTAGCACTATTTTTTAATAAGTACTTTAAACCCATAACTTACACATTCTTTAGCCATTCTTTAGCTTTGAGCTGAAGAATTCTTCTAAGGATATTTGAGAATATTCTGATAGTTAACTATAGATTTGCTACTTAGATATTTGTTGTTGTTTACCATCTGGAGATCAATTTATAGCAAATTTTAAATGCACATAAAGGAAAAAAATGTCCATGGTCAAATATTGCCAAAATTACTTAATTATTTTTATTTATGTAAATAGAGATTCAAACAGCTAAGCAGCTAAGTGCATCTAAAAAATGAGAATAAAATAATTATTACACTTCTCATTAAAAGGTAATCTCTATATTTATTTAGGTGGTAACATTTAAGAGGCAGTATGACTCTGAAATAATATTCTGCACTGCATCAGATGAAATTTCCATCTAAATATTTACATGCATTATTAATATCTAATTATTATTCACTGCTTTTCAATTTACTTTAATGAGCAGTGATTGAAAAATGTAAAAATTAATATGTTGTTGCTTTTGCAAAAAATACTTGCAGAAAAATCTAAACAATCTAACATATGTTACGTCAGCATACAATGAGACGAATATCCATCCTTCAACCTTCATTCTCATTGGCATCCCTGGGTTGGAGGCCGAGCACATCTGGATCTCCATCCCTTTTTGTGTGGTCTGCTTTCTGGCCCTTGTAGGTAACTGTTCCCTTCTGTTTATGACCAAGACAGTCCCCAGTCTCCATGAGCCAATGTACCTTTTCCTCTGCATGATGTCTGTGGCAGACCTTATTGTAAGCACTACAGCTATACCAAAACTTCTCAGCCTCTTCTGGTTGCATGATGGAGAGATTTGTGTTGAAGCCTGCCTCACTCAAGTTTTCCTGATTTGTTCTTGTTCTGCCATCGAGTCTGGATTCTTCCTAGCCATGACTTTTGACCATAATGTAGCCGTTTGTAACCCATTAAGACACTCAGCGATTCTGACACACACAGTAAATTGGAGGAATAGGTCTAGCCATTGTACTCTGGGGTACTGCACTTCTCAATCCTCACCCCTTCTTGCTACGTTGGCTTCCCTATTGCAGAACCAATATTATTTCCCACACATACTGTGAGTTCATGGCACTCAACAAGACTGCTTGTGCAGAGACAAGAATCCACAGAGCCTACAGTGTAATTGTTGCCTTTCTTACTGGTGGGATAGATTTCATATTGATCAATTTTTCGTATGTCTTTATACTCCGTGCTGTCTTCCACCTGCCATGCAAGGATGCTCGACTCAAAATCTTGGGCACTTGTAGCTCCCATGTCTCAAACATCTTAGTTTTGTATACTCCAGCTTTCTTCTCATTTCTCACCCACAGGTTTGGGCACAATGTGGCACCCCACATTCACATATTTGTGGCCAATATCTATGTTCAGGTCCTACCCATGGTGAACCCAATTACCTATGAGGTGAGGACCAAAAAGATATAGGATAGGTTCCTTAAAATTTTTAGTTTTCCAAAGCATCTGAATTAAACACTTTGTTGGTGTGAATTATAATTTGAAAATTTGTGTGTATAGATTGTGGTGTTTCTTTACCTAGTGCCTAATTTAATGGATAGATGTTTCAGAGGTCTCTGTTTTAAGTGAGTTTTCCAACCAAATTATATCATTTATATTGTCTTTTATCTAAGTTCAGCTGAAACATTTCCTTAATAAATTCAGGTTACTCTCCAAGTGAAGATCTCATTAGACTGCTAAAAATAATTATTTGAACATCATCACCCTGACTATCATACAGTGTACTGAAAAATTTCAATTTACATAAATGTCTGAATATGTCACTGCATAAAACATAAGCCTTAATATATATCCTAATTGGATTAAAAGGTTTTAGAAGAGCAAGAAGCTATGAGAAAATCTAACTTTCACTCTCCTTTTCTGCACCATTGTGAGTACATTCTGGCTGACTTCCAAAGAAGTTTTGATTATTATTTTATTTATTTGTACATTATTGATCACACCTTTTTAAGTAATCCTACTTTAATATCTATCCTTTTTGTTATATGACATGTAGCCTATTTAATTGTTTCTTAACTATTTACCTTTCAAGATCCAATGAACATACCTTACATAGCTTTATAATCTGATGATTAAAAATCTATATTCTAGGTTCTTAAACTTTAAAATGTTTAGATTCCTTTTTCTCTCCATAATGAAGCATATTCAGACTCTCCTTATGTAGTAATTCCTATGACATTTGAGTGCCTTTCATTCATTGAATGGTTATCAACCTTGCCTAGTGCATTAGAAAAGAAAGAGACATTGCTGCGATTTCTATCATATCTACCCATATTCGTAATGGAGGCCAGAAGGTACACAATATTTAGCGGTCAATTATCGCCAAATGATTTCAGTATACTTCATCAGATCTATTCGATTCAAATCAACGTTTTAGTTGGATGTACAGTAACAAGGTGCTACCATATAAACTAGGTTATGTGCTAAGATTGTTTGTAAGTAAAGGAAACTCCTTTTTTCATGGATTTTAATGTTTAATGGTTAATAGTTACACAAATTAGCAATTTAATTTAATATAATAGTTATTATGAATAATGTTATTCCTTGGTTATTTGGGGTATATAAAAGGTTTCCTTGAAAATCCTTTATCATTTCAAATAAAAATCGGTTACTTTATAACTACATATTTGATAGACCAAGAAATAGGAACATAGTGCAAATAAGCTGGAAGTCCATATGATTCTATGTACATCTCTTTGCTGTGCTTAATACATGTGCCATACTCTTCACAGAAACTGGAAATGTTAGGAACCAGCACTTTTTGAAGCAATTTTGATATTGTGCAGATTTTCTATTGTTTATATTCCCATTAACAGTGAAGTCAAATCAACACCACCAGGAGCCTACATTTTAAGAGAGGCTAGAGACCTGAAAGGATTCACAAGGAGGTGATAAGTAAGTAACATCTTACTTTATAGATGTACTCCCCATTTGCTGTACTTCTCTTCTTTATTTTTTTATTTGGCTCCTTGCTAAGTATTCTATGAGACATGAAACTACTCTAAAAATGAACGAGAGGAATTAAACAGATAAATTGTTAGAATATATCCCTGGGGATGAAAATGTATTTGTACATGTGTGTATGTGTGTATGTGAGTGTGTGTTCACGTGCTTGTGCAGCCTGGTTCTAGGACAAATCATTTAAGCAATTCTAGAAAGGAGAATTTTGTTTCTTAAAAAAATTTTTGTTTTGCCTAAAAAGGACATTGCAAACTTAAGACAATTAGTCATAGGCAAGCAAATTACTATGTTGAGAGAAATTAAGGGGACTCCAAATAAACAAGGAAAATGTGGGCGGGATTTCCTCTGTGCAAGGAATGGAATTTGAGATGAGGGAGATGAGGTAAAATCTTATATTCATATTTCTTCTCTGTGATCTAGGTTCAGCTAACTTGACCAACCATATTATATGGGGAATTTCACGATATTTAGAAACTAGGGAATAAAGCTATACCCTGCTGTTCATTATCCATGTGATGTTGATTAAATTATTTCCTTTATCAATCTAAGGTTCCATACCAATGAAATGAGACTGAAATGCCTACATTGGTTATTTCAAAGCATGTCTGGCACAAGATAAATCAACAGGAAAATGTTAACAATTATAGCTTGCAGTGTTTATAAGACAATATGATATATTAAAGGGATATAATGATCCTGATCCTAACATATTCTGGGATAAATTCCATTTGGTCATGGTGAACAATCCTTTTAATATGTTTAATATGCTCTTGTCTTCAATTTGCTTATATTCTGATGAAGATTTCTTTTTTATTATAGCAGTTTTGAACTTACAAAATAATCATGCATAATGTGTAGAATAACTGTGCTGTACACTTCCACCAATAACTTCCATTTTTGTGGCATTTGATTTTTGTATCTATATTCAGAGGGGATTTTCTTGTGGTGTCATTATCTGACTTTTGGGTAAGATTTTTTGTATAAATAGGCCCCACAGAAGGACTTACAAAGCACACTGTTTTTGGAAGACTTTAAAAAGGATTGCTTTTATTTCATCTTCAGTGTTTGTTAGAATTCACCAGTGAAACCATCTTGCTCTGGATTTTTCTTTTTTTGGAGAGATTTTTTAAAAATCATTTATTCAATATATTTCCTTGTTACAGGCTATTTGGATTTTCTGTTTATTCTTCGTTCACTTTTTATAACTCATGTGTTTCTGGAAATCTGTCTATTTCATCTAAGTTATCTAATTATTTGGCATGATAGTTTGAATCTTTTGGACCTCAGAAATTTGTTTTAAAAGTGAATCCATTCCTATGCTTATAAACCCACCGTAGCTGGCACCTTTTGATTAGATTCAGTTAAGGAATCTTTTGATCAGATAGCTTTTGATTAGATCACTTCAGTTAAGGACCTTTGATTTGATTGTGTGACCCCGAGTGGGTCTTAATCCACTCTGGGTTATTAATTAATAAGAATTAATAAACTGCAGACACAGAGAAAAACCTGTCAAGATAGAGAGAACAAACCCAGGAGCTCAGAGTGGAAACCAGGAGACAAGAAAGTCACAGAATGAGTAGCCAAATGCAAAACTAGCAATGAGGCCCAGATAGATTAGAGAGATGAATGGACTCCACCATGTGCCTGATTGTCCACAGCTGAGCTGAAAGAAAAAGTGAGTTTGTAAGAGAAGGCAGAGACCAGTAGAGCTACCATTTGGGGAAAAAAAAAATCAATTTTATTGATAGATATGAATAAAGTATACAATTCATCCAAAGTGTACAATCTATGCTATTTGGTATAATTACACTGTTGTGCATTTATTACCTCAATCATTATTTTAACATTTTCATTATTTCAATATGAAGAATAATAATAAAGAAAAAAGAGAAAAAAAAAGAAAATTCTTCACCGCTCTATCTCTCTGTACATCTTCTGCCATACATAGCTGCTATTCCTGCACATTTATTTATTTTTAAAAGTTTTCTTGAGATATATTCACATACCATACACTCTATTCAAAGTGTATAATTGATGGCTTTTAGTATAATCACAATGTTGTACATTCTTCCCCACAAAAAAATTTAGAACTTTCTCATTACTCAAAAAATATACCCATACCCCTTAGCAATCACCTCTCAATCCCTCTATCCTTTCCCAGCCTTACATAACCAGTAATATAATTTCATCTTTATAATTAGATTTATATTCATTTTTTATATAAATGGAATAATAAAATAGTAGTACTTTGTGTCAGCTTTCTTTCACTTAGCATATATTTTTTTGGTTTGATATTAACATCTTGCAATATTAACATATACTATTTCAGTTTTAAAGAAAAATCGACTTATACATAGGCAATTTTCCCCATATTCATATTTCACACATGATATTACTATGCTCTGGAGACTGGCATTGCCAAAAGCCAACCTAAGCTAAGATGGCATCTCCAATGATGCCTTGATTTGGATATTTTCATGGCCTCAGAACCATAAGTTTTTAACCTAATAAATTTCCATTATAAAAGCCAACCCATTTCTGGTATATTTGGTATATTTCTCCCAGCATCCTTTAGAAATCTAAAACTTATAATTATTGTTCATTTATATTTTAATCATATGAATTCAATTGGTCATATTATTATCAAAAAGTTTTTAGACATGTAAGGTCAACAACAATGTTCACACTTTCATTTATGATTTTAGATATTTTCTTTTTCTCTCATTTTTTCATATATTCAGGCTAAATAAAGGTTTGTGAGTTTTATTGGTATTTTCAAAGAAGCAACTTTTGGTTTCATTGATTCTCTTGTTTTTGTTTATTCTCTATTTTATTTATATCTAATATAATTTTTATTATATCCTTCCTCCTACTGCATTTGGTTTTGTTTTGCCATTCTTTTTACCAGTTTTTTAAGGTATAATGCTGGATTATAAACTTGATACCTTTCTTTGTTTTTACTAAAGACATTTGTAGCTACAAATTTTCCTCATATTACTGCTGTTATTGTATCCCATAAGTTTTGGTATGCCGTGTTTCAATTTCATTCATTTCACAATATTTTATAATTTCCTTTAGATTTCTCTTTGATGAAATTTTTAGCATGTTTAATTTCTACATATTTGTCAAATTCCCAATTTTTCTACTCTTCTTGGTTTATAGCTTCAATCTTTTGGGAGAATACTTTGAAATATTTTATTTCTCTACACTTAGTAGAAACTTGTTTTGTGGCCTAACATATAGTTTCTTCTAGACAGTATTCCATATGGACATAAGTAAAATGTGTACCATGCTCTTTTCAGTAGAGTGTTCTCCATGTCTGTCAGGTCTAGTTGGCATGAGGTGTGTTTTATACTCTCTACTTGCTTAGTGATCTTTCATTGTTTTTTTTAATCCATTATTGAAATTGAGATATTGCAATCTCTGAATATTATTATATAATTGTTTCTTTCTCCAAATTTGCCAATATTTGTTTTATATATTTTGGGGCTCTGTTGTTTTTTTCCTATGTTTAGAATTGTTATATCTTCTTTGTAGATTGACCCTTTAATCAAAATGTAATTACCTAATGTTTCTCATAGCAATTTCTGACTTAAATTCTATTAAGTCTGCTACTAGAATAGCCACACAATTCTCTTTGGTTATTATTTGCATGGACTAACACCTTCATACTTTGCGGTCACCCCTCGGGCTGAAGTGTGGTTTGCTGGCCTGGCGAGGGGCAGCGGCCGCGGTAGGCCTATTCCAAACCGCTGCCCCCATAATAGGGTGGTTGGTCGGGCCCACCGCCACCCCTGAAGGAAGCTCGGCATGGGCGCAGAGTGCCCTCGGGTCTCCCCTTCTCAGCAGCTATGCTTCCGCGGCCGCCCCTCCTCCTGGATGGTGCCACACGATGCCTTGTGGGGCGGCACCCTTCTTCTTCTTTCTCCCTGCGCAGGGGCAGGGCGGAAAAATCCAGTCTTCCCTTTTCCCTCCCCCCGACAGCAGCAACAGCCAGGCGTGGGCGGAAAAATCCAGTCTGCCCTTTTCCCTCCCCCCCCCGACATCAGCAACATCCAGGCATGGGCGGGAAACTCAAGTCTGCCCTCCACCCCAGCAACGGCAGCCACCAATCACTAAACCCTGCCGCTTCCCCCAGCAACAGCAACAGCCAATCCCTAACCACCACCCCTCCCCCATCCAGTACCGCCCACTGACCTTTCTCCGGCAACCAATCAGAACAGGGCGTGGCTTCGACCAATCAGCCTTCCCCAGCCCCTATAAAACTGTTGCCTCTCCCTCAATAAAGTTGGACTTGCGTGTTTACCTTGTCTCTGCGGTAGTTCTTCTGCCGTGCGCCCTCCAGTCCTGAGAGCCCCCGACAAGGGCCTGGCCTCCCTTGTCCCCAGTTCGTCGCCTGCTTCTCCGGGCGACCCCTTCGTCGCCGGCTTCGCCGGGCGACCCCGTCAGCCGAACCGCACAACCCCTGTGAGACCGATCCCTCATCTGCTGCCGGACCGACCCCTCGTCCCAAGTGGGACTGACCCCTCGTCCAGAGCTGGACCGACCCCTCGTCCACAGCCAGACCCCACCTCTACCGACCGAGCAAGCCGCCGCAATACTTTTCCTTTAAACCTATCTGTCTTGTTTTAAATTGAGTTTCTTGTAGATAGTATAGACTAGGACCATTTAAAAAACTTCATTCTGTCAGTCTCTGTCCTTTAATTGCTGAATTTAATCCATTTATAGTCCATGTAATCACTGATAAAATAGGACCGATAAGAACTTACCTGCCATTTTTCTATTTTTCTTTATGTTTTCTATATGTTTTCTCAATTTCTCCAATATTGACTTTTACAGTTTGTCATTTAATTCCCTCTTCTTTTGTTTATTCCAATTCTGTATTAAAATTAATATCATAAATTGATGCCAACTTTGCTTTAATAGAATTCAAAATTCTACTTTTACAGAGCTCTGTCCCTTTTTGTTATGTTATTGTCACAAATTACATATTTATAATATGTGTTAACATGGACTTATAATTATTCTTTTATTCATTTATATTTTAATCATATGAATAAAAATGAGGAGGTATAAATCAAACATACAATAATACTGGCTTGATTATTTCCCTATGGATATCCCTTTACTGGACTTCTTTCTTATTGTATGGCTTCAAGTTACTATCTAATGTCCTTTTCCTTCAACCTGTAAGATTGATTCCCTTTACCATTTCTTGTAGGGCAGGTCTGTTAGAGGCAAGATCCTTATCTGTGCTTTATCTGGGAGTGGTTTTATTTCATTTTGTTATAGTCAATGCTTTTTAGTATAATCATAAAATTGTACTTTCATCACCATAATCAATTTTAGAACATTTTCATTACTCCAAAAAGAAAAACCATCTACCCATTAGCAGTCATATCTTAATTGCTCTATCCTTCCCCTACCATACATCACTGGCAATCTATTTCCATCTCTATAAATTTATTTATATTTACATTTTATATCACTGGAGTCATCATACAAAATGTTTTACTTTGTTTCTGGTGTCTTTCACTTAATAAAATGTGGGGTTTTTTTTTGAAAATTGATGGAAGAATATTCTTATATTGCCATACAATACAGTCCGGCAATGCATAGCTTGCTTTGGGTGTATTTTTTCAATATGCCACCCTATTATTAATGTATTGAGGTAGTAATGTACATTTGTTATCATTTATGAAAGAATATTCCAATATTTGTACTATTGGCCACACTCATTCTCCACAAAAGGGACCATTATATTTCACAGTTCCATATTTCATCCTCTAGTTTTCCTCGTAGCGATATACATGATTCAAATTTTCCGTTTTCAACCAATCACACCTACAGGTTGGTGCTGTTTATTACACCCACTATAATATGATACCATCACTCCTTACTGCTTCCAAACATTTACAAACTTACCTTTCACAAATTCTACACAAATTAAGCATCAGCTCTACATTTTCTACCCTCATTCTCTCTTCAAGTAATATATATGCTAGACATTAACTCTCTGAGTTTGCTTATTAAGTTTAGTTATTAGTGAGAACATACAATATATGTCATGTGTCTGACTTATTACACCCAATATAATGTTCTCAAGGTTCTTCCATGTTGTTGCATGCATCAAAATTTCATTTATTCTTATAGCAGAATAATATTCCAAAACATGTTTATGCCACATACTGTTTATCCATTCATCAGTTGATGGAAGTTGTGTTTTTTGTGAATATTTCCTCTATGAACATAAGTGTACAGAAGTTTGTTTGTGAACATACTTTCAATTCTTCTGAGTATTTACGTAGTACTGGAATTTCAGGATTATACAACAGTTCTAAATTTAGCTTCTTGAGGAAGTTCCAGTCTTTTGCAGTGATGTGCAATTTTACATTTCCATCAGGAGTGAATAAGAATTTCTAGTTCTCCACATCCTCTCCAAAGTTTGTAGTTTTCTTAAAAAAAATTGTGATGATTCTAGCAGGGGTAAAATAATATCTTATTGTGTATTGATTTTCATTTCCCTAATAGCTGGTGATATTGAATATCTTTTCCTGTTTTTAAGTAAACTTTATTTCAACTTTAAAAAAGTAAAATAACAGACAAAGACAGCTTAACATATTTATGGATGCGTAATTTAAAATACTCTGTCCAGGGAAGCAGACTTGGCCCAGTGGTTAGGGCGTCCGTCTACCACATGGGAGGTCTGCAGTTCAAACCCCGGGCCTCTTTAACCTGTGTGGAGCTGGCCCACATGCAGTGCTGATGCATGCAAGGAGTGCTGTGCCACGCTGGGGTGTCCCCCGCATAGGGGAGACCCACGCGCAAGGAGTGTACCCCGTAAGGAGAGCCGCCCAGCACGGAAGAAAGTGCAGCCTGCCCAGGAATGGTGCCGCACACATGGAGAGCTGACACAACAAGATGACGCAACAAAAAGAAAACAGATTCCCATGCCGCTGACAACAGAAGCAGATAAAGAAGATGACACAGCAAATAGACACAGAGAACAGACAACCCGGGCCGGGCAGGGTGGGGGCTAGGGAAGGAAGTGGAGAGAAATAAATAAATAAATCTTTAAAAAATAAAAAATAAAAATACTCTTTCCAGGCACATTTATCTTATTTAATCCTAAAAACACACTCAGTTGTTTCTCTAGAGTTCAGAAAGCTAAATAAATGAGCCCAGATTAGTTAAATGACATGACCATGGCCTCCTTGTTATGGAAGAACATTATCACTCTATGAACCATAGGGTACACTGGTATATTTTGTCCCATGCACCCATTATTAACACTATATGTTAATATTATACCTCTCATATGTTCATGAGAAAACACTCTCAGTACTGTCAATCAAAATCCATCTCTAGCACATGGTTCACTGTGTTATACAGTCCTGTGTCTTTACATTATATCCAAAATGTACAATCAGTGACACTCACTTTCATCACAGACTTGTGCTGCTATCGTTGCAGTAAAACTTTGATTGTTTTCCTTCATCCAAAATTCATGTGCTTTTAACCATTTGTATTTCTTTTTTGGAAATATGTCTATTCAATGTTTTTGCCAGTTTTTGAATTGGGTTGCTTGTATTTTTATCATTGAATTGTAGGATCTCTTTATACATCCTGGATATTAAACTTATCAGATAAGTGTTTTCCAAATAATTTCTCTCATTGAGTAAGTTGTCTTTTCACCTTCTTAACAAAGTCCTTTGAGTATACAAATATTAAGTTTTTAAGAGCTCCCATTTATCTTTTTATTCTTTTCTTAATTGTGCTTTGGGAATAAGTTCTAAGAAACTACCTTTTACTGCAAATATTAAAGATGTTTCATTTGGGGGCTTTAGGGTTCTAGCTCTTATATTTAGGTCTTTGATCCATTTTGAATTAATATTTGTATAAGGTATGAGGTATAGGTCCTATTTCATTCTGTTGGATATGAATAGCTAGTTCTATGCATTTTTGCCATGATTATCTTCTCTTGTAAAGTGTCTATTTAGCACATTGTCCAGTTTATATTGGACTGGTGGCTTATTAAATGTTGAGTTCTAAGAATTTTTGCATATTTGCATAAAAAAATCCTTCACCAGCAGATATGTTTATTCTGAATTTGGCTGTGGCTTGAGGGTGTGTATAGGTGGTTTGAACTTCTATCTAGTCCACTAAAAACCTTCTTCCTATCAGCAATAAAGATTTTCACTTTCTTATCATTTCTAGACTAGCACTATTTAATTTCCACAAGAATTTTCCTTTGCATTCACAACTTGGCTAACTGTTCGGCTCAAGAGACCTAGCTTTTGGCCTATCTTGACTTTTGACATGCCTTTCTAAGTAATAGTAATTATTTCTGACTTTGGCTTTAAAGTGAGGGACCTGTGAATTTTCTTTCACTTTAACACTTAGAGGCCATTGTAGGGATAGTAATTAACCTAAGCCCAATATCTTTGTGTTTCAGGGACTAGAGAGGCCTGGACAGAGGTAGAGAGATGGAGAAATGGTATGCCAGTGGAACAGTCAGAACACACACAACATTCATCATTTAAGTTCACTGCTTTGTATAGGCATGGTTCATGACACTCCAAAACAATTACAATAGTAACATTAAAGGTCACTGATCCCAAACATCATAATATATATAAAAATAACTTAAAAGTTTGAAATAATTTGAGAATTATGAATATATAATATAGAGGCACAAAAAGAGTACATGCTGTTGGAAAAATGGTGGTGATCGATGCTAGATGTAGGGTTGCCGTGAAACTTGTGAAAAATGCAGTATCTGTGAATGCAATAAAGTGAAGCACAATAAAATGAGCATGCTCACTTTATTCAATATTTCAGAGCTTCTGTTGACTGCTGCTACATGTAATGGTCTTGGAAGGAGTCCATTCTCTATACATGAAGTAGACCAATGCATTATGAACCTATTTTTCCCCTAAAGGTGATTGAGAGATACTTTGAAATGTTTTGAAATCTAATCCATTTATCTGACCTGGAAAGGAGATCAGGAAAGGTACTGAGAGCTTCTTTCATGGCTGCCCAAAGCAGAGATTTCTTGGCCTGCCCGCAAACAATAGTCCCTCATCTAACTGTTCCCCATAGTCCTGAGAAAGCAGGTCATATTGGAGCTGGTATGTGCCCCTTCATAGGTTCTGGCCCTGTTTTGCCTGGGAAAGACTGACTTGGGAAAATCATCGCTGATGAGGACTTTATCTCAGAATTTACCCATCAGGCATAAACAGCTGTAGAAAAAAAAGAAGTATGAGAAAGAATACAAGAAAAATCTCTGGGGCAAAGTCTTGCTGGCTTTATAATCCAGGGATTGAAAGGTCTGTCTCATGGAAAAAGGAAAGAACAATCAAATTCTTGTAGATAGGGGAACTACAAAACAACTAAGAAGAAAATAACAAGGGCAAGAATCAGGATCAGAAAGATAAGGAATACTCTGCACACTGTATTTGCTTTCTGCAGACTATCCTGAAAGAAGGCCAAAGCTCAAGAAAATGTTTGTCTTATCATCAGTTGGTTAGGAAATTTAAAAAAGAGAAGACAACTCAGGGAATAAATCCCAGAGGTAACAACTTGCAATATTAAAATATCAGTGTGCAAACAGCATACAATATAAAGAAAGAAGAAGGAAATTATGACCCATGCAAAGGAAGAGAAAAAAATTCCAGAATGTGGACATATTAAACAAAGCCTCTAAAAATATTAATAATGTTCAAGGAGATGAAGGGAAATATAGAGAAAGAACTAACAGATATCAAGAAAACAATGAATGAACAATATGAGAATCTCAGTAAAGAGAATTTTTTAAAAAAAGATCCTAACAGAACTATGAGAGTTGAAGCCCCAAATAGCTGAAACGAAAAATTACCAGTAGGGTTTCAAGAGCAGGTAGGAGCTGGCAGAAGAAAGAATAAAGGCAACACACTTAAAATGAGTCAAGCTGAGGAGCAGAAAGGAAAAGAATCATTAAATTTGAAAATAGTCTAAGATATCTCAGAGACACCAAACCAATGTATGCATTTTGACAGTCTGAATGGAGAAGAAAGAGAGAAAGGAACTGAAGAAATATTGAGATTCATAATGACAGAACATTTCTCTAAATGAGCAAAAAATTTGAATATGAGTATCCAAGAAGTCCACAGAAGACCTAACAGGAAACGAAGTCTGTTTGTTTGAGAACACTGCCATTGCCTACTATGTGAACAATAAGGATCTTCGGATGGGAAGGAGTTGGCCAGGCCCGGCGCTGTGTCAGTGGCGGCTGCTGCCTGCTGTGGAGGCAGGCTGCGGCGTGGTGGCCCAGGCTGGCAGCGGTGGACGCCAGTGCCGGGCTTTGCCCGCTTCTCGGAGCTGTGAATTCCTTTGGACAATTAAAAGATGGGTGGCTTATTTTCTCGACGGAGGACAAAACCTTCAACTGTAGAAGTGCTGGAAAATATAGATAAGGAAATTCAAGCATTGGAAGAATTTAGGGAAAAAAAAATCAGAGACAACAAAAGTTATGGGTTGGAAGATTAATTCTCTATTCCTCCATTCTTTATCTGTTTACATGCTTAATTGTATACTTGTGGTATCTTCCTGATGAATTTACAGCAAGACTTGCCATGACACTCCCATTTTTTGCTTTTCCATTGATATGAAGCATTGGAAGATTTAAAATCCCAGAAGAAAAAAATACTTGAAGAAGTCATGGAAAAAGAAACTTATAAGACGGCTAAATTAATTCTTGAAAGATTTGATCCAGACTCAAAGAAAACAAAAGAGTTGGAGCCACCATCTGCTGGAGCAGCTGTAACTGCAAGACCTGGACAAGAGATTCGTCAGCGAACTGCAGCTCAAAGAAACCTTTCTCCAACACAAGCAGGCTCTAACCAGGGCCCTCTTCCACAAATTCCAGTATCTCCTGGACCACCAAAGGATACTTCAGCACCTGGTGGACCTCCAGAAAGAACTGCTACTCCAGCCTTACCATCAAATATGTTACCAAGACATCTTGGATCCTCTGCTACTTCAGTGCCTGGAATGGGTCTCCATCCTCCAGGTCCACCTTTAGCAAGACCCATTCTCCCTCGAGAACGAGGTGCTCTGGATAGAATTGTTGAATATTTGGTTGGTGATGGTCCACAGAACAGGTATGCCCTTATATGTCAACAATGTTTTTCTCATAATGGCATGGCTTTGAAGGAAGAATTTGAATACATTGCTTTTCGATGTGCCTACTGTTTTTTCTTGAATCTTGCAAGAAAAACCAGACCCCAGGCTCCAAGACTTCCAGAGTTTAATTTTGAGAAAAGACAGGCAGTGGAAGGCTCAAGTTCAGTTGGTCCCTTGCCATTAGGAAGTATGCTTCCATCAGAAAGCCAACTCAGTGAAGAATCTTTAGAAGAACAAGATATTCTTGATACTAGTACAGAGGAGATAGGTGGCAAAATATCACCTACAGAACAGGCAAACCAAGAGATTGAAAAAGCATCTGGCGTAGAAGACCCAGAGGAGAAAAGAGAAGATACTGAGAATGAGGAAACCTCAGTGAATGAAGCCAAATCAACAGTTCCCAGTTTTGATTCTATTCCAAATCTTGAACTAAGTGGAGAATCTTTGATGATAAAGGAGTAAATACTTCCACGTGCCTTCATGGATATTTGTAGTCTTGTTGATGTCAGTTATTGCTTTTCAGGTGGTGTTTTTTCTTATTTTTCCCCCTCTAAGAATATGCTTGTTATTTGAGTTCAAATTGCCTAGCTATTTCAAAATGTCAAAGTTGTATCTACATAGGTTTTGAAATTAAAAGCAAATATCTATAAAGCAACATCCTTTTGAATGTACAAAGACCAGTACTATTGTAGACAGCTTTTGGATATTTTTTTTGGTCTATTCTAAAAGTAAACAGACATGATAGAATTTTTTTTTTTTATATATATGTGTGACCGATAAATAATATCCATTTTGACATAGGAAGAACATTGGTTAGGAATAAGTTCTCTGATAGTGTTTGGTTTAAGGAATGAAACTCATTTAAGATTTTGAAAACTTCATCATTAAAAATGAATAGAATTTTAACTCGATATATTTACCATGGGGGAAAAGAGTATCTATTTAGGCATTTACATGAAGTGTTAATGGAGGTTGTAACTACATAGGAATCGGTACGACTTTTCAATAAGAATGCAGTTAAACAGTCAAGTGCAGTGTTTCTTTCTGACGTCATTTATTTTGCAGCTAGGCCAAAGGTGTATGATGTATATAATTAGCTTATGTTTACATATTAACAAATAGGAATTATCTTTGCACTTGACTGTACTTGAGTTCTGAGTATTATTTATACTTGTAAAATAATGATGATATTGAAGTGAATTTTTGTGCTCTTGTGTATATTTTGTTAAGGAAAATAAAAATGATCTGGCAGCAAAAAAAAAAAAAATAAGGATCTTCATGAAAATAATCTAGTGGCAGCAGCCCAGGTGCTGGAGTGAGTGAGCTTTACTGACTGTGACATAGTACTCCAAGCCAGTACCTGGGTGTTTCCAACCTTGTGCACCAAGCACCACAAAAAGAAAACCACAGACAACACAAAGTTAGAAGTAAGGTAAATTCTGGGGCTGCCAGAAGCTCACTTGAAGACAAGGACTTATTTGGTGGGTGAATGTGAGACGCAGGATGATATCACAGTTGTCTGCACCTTGTGTTGGCTCTACAAACAGGTCCTTGAACCTCCTTTTTCTAAGATTTCCCCAATACCAATGGCTGGTTCCTCACTTGCATTAACCAGCCCCAGTTCAGGGAAGTGTTTGGGGGACATGAAACTCTGTGAGGCCCACCGAGTTTGATGCTAAGAAATTTGCATAGAGTCAGCCTTAAAAAGGACACCTCATGGAAACGGAAAGGCCATGGGAGGAGAAGCAGAATTCTCTGGCTGAGCAGAAAGAGGAGAAAAGATGGCTACCCCTCCTTTTGAGGAGGAGATGGATGAATGTGATCAGGTGCTGGCTACTGAGTCAAAGGTCAAAGACCCCTTAATTCCCCCTCTGTGTTGGATGAATTAAAGCACAAGTATTCCCAATAAGACACACTTTCCATGGCACTGCCTTATTTTTGGAGAGCATATTGATAAGAATGGCTGGTGCTTGTGGTATTCTGAGAACCATTTCCCAGAAGAATTCACCCAGACTCCATAAAAATGTCATTGCCAGTGTCATCCACTTGGGAACCGACAATAGTAGTTCCAATTCTGGATAATCAGTCCTCCAAGGCCAGGAATTTGCTTTTCCTCCAAGTCTAGATTGCTTAGTGGATTATGAATCATACACAATACAAAAGCTGGATCCTGGCACTGAAGGAATCAAGACATTGGTCCATGAGTACTCTTCCTGAGAGGGGACCTTCCAGCATGTGAACAAAGCATTCAATCAGGGCAGGATCTTCAAGCGAACTTCATTTGCCATTGCCTATCAGCCTGCAGCTGACCTTCAGGAAGATAAGAGTCATTAAAGAAAACTTAACAATGAAAGAAAAGAAGACAGTGCTTTGAAATACTTAAGGTGTTTAAAAGAAAGAAAAAAAAAGAACTGCCAGCCAAGAATTTTCTATCCAGTTAGACTTTGCTTCAAAATTTGGGGAAAATTCATACATTCACAGGTGAACAAAATCTGAGGGAGTTCTTCACCACTAAAACTGCCCTACAAGCAAGGCTCAAGGGAGTTTGTCAGATTGAAAGGAAACATTAGACAGTGGTTCACTGTGACATAAAGAAATAAAGGCATGCAGTAAAAGTAACTGTTTGGATAATTATAAATGCCAGTATTATTGTCATGTGTTGCTTGGGATGTAACTCAACTTCTTACTTCCACAAGTGCTGAAATGCGAATGCATTTCATCATGATCAGCGAAAGTTCTTTATATAATATCATTCTTTAAAAATTTCTGAGTCCTATCTTGTGACCCAATACATGGTCTGCCCTGGAGAAGGATCTGTGAGCACCTGAAAAAAAATGTACACATTGCTGTTTTGGGGTGTAATGCTCTATAAATGTCTGTCAGGTCTATTCATTTATCATGTTATTCCCAGCTCCCTATGATCTTATTTGTCCTCTGTTTAGATGTTCTATTCAATGTTAAGAGTGGTGTATTGAAATCTCCAACTTGTATTGTAGAGAGACTTATTTCTTCCTTTGGTTTTACCAGTTTGCCTCTTGTATATTGGGGGGCCCAGGTTATATGCATAAATATTTATTATTGTTACATCTTCTAGGTGAATTGTTCCTGTTATTGATATATAATTACCGTCTTCATCTCTTATGACAGTTTTGCATTTAAAATCTATTCTGTCCAATACTAGTATCACCACTTGCAGCAGCTTGAGATTATTTTATGAGTTCCAAAAAGGAAATGATAATGTTTTTTAACTAATCTGGGAGAGCAGATGTGGCTCAAGCAGTTGAGTGCCTGCTTCCAACATGGCAGGTCCTGTGTTTAGTTCTTGGGGCATGCTGAAAACAAACACACATACAAAAAAGAGCACGCAAACAAGCAAAAACCAAAAACTAGCTCAGCAAATCTGATATGGCTCAATGATTGAGTGCCAGGTTCCCACATATGAGGTCTTGGGTCCAATCCCTGGCCCAGAACCTCAAAAAAAAAAAAAAAAAAAGGGTAATTTGTAATTTGTTCCTTTGAGTATGTTACCTTTTGATTGCATTAAATTCATTTGAAGGTTCTTTGATCAGAATCCTTTGATAGAATCAATTTAGGATTTTGATTTGGCTATGTCAGTGAGGTATGTGACAGGTGCATCTCTGCCCTCTGGCAGGATCTGATATAAATGAAGACAAAGAAAGAAACAGACACAGACACAGATAAAGGAAGCTGCCATTTGAGAGAAAGTATAACAGTGTCACCCACAGCTGAACTACAAGGAAAGAATCCCTTTAGAGGCTGAAAGTGCTTAGGCCCAGGGAATGATTTGCCATATGCCTGAGAGCTTATTGCTGAACTTTGGAAGAAAATATGCCACTGAGACTGAGAGAGGAGGTCTGAAAAGAGACAAGCCCTATACACTATAGGTTTACCTACAGTGGCAGAAAGGTGGACACCTCAGCAGAGATCCACGGCTATCTTGCTTCACCACACCACAGCTGACTTTGGTGATAAAGCACTTCTTAAGGTACCATGAGCTGGGCTTTTCAGGGCTTTGGAATTGTAAGTTTTACTGCAAATATATTCTCCTTATAAACACCAATCCATTTCTGTTACTTTGCATCCTTAGTCCTTTGTCAAATGAAAACTGAAATTGGTACTAGGAGAGTGAGGTCATGCTGTTTGTAATTAACAAAATTCCTGGAATGGTTTTATAAATGGGTAAGGGGTATTTTTTGGAGAAATTGTGAGATGCTTTATAGAAAAGGCCTAGATTTATTTGTTAGGAATATGGATCCTAAGTTTACTTCTGGTGAGGAATTGGAAGGAAATAATGAAGTAAACTAAAACACTACTACATTTCTTTTTTGGTTACATTTTGCATGGAAGATCTTTTCCAACCTTTCACAATCAGCCTGATTATGTCCTTGTATCTAAGGTGGTTCTCTTATAGACAGCATAAAAATGGTTCATATTTTTTATCCCTTTTGTCAGTCTATGTCTTTTCATTATGGAGTTCAGGCCATTAATGTTCAATGGTATTACTCCAAAGGCATTAATTCTTTTGTCCATTTTATCATTTGGCTTTCCATTCTCTTATCTTAGTATTACCTGTCTTTTTAGCCATTTAGTTAACCTTAACATTACTAATAATCTTTATTTCTACACTCTTCTCCAAGTCTCTTGCCCTTTTGGTTTCCTTTCAGGCTGTAGCGCTCCCTTTAGTATCTGTTGTAAATCCAGACCTTTGGTAACAAATACTCTCAGCTTTGTTTATCTCAATTTTTAAAAATTTTTGTGACTTTTTTTCAGATTCGTTTCAGCCATCATTCAATTTATACTTTGACCAGGCAAAGTTGTAATAGAAAAAACATTTTTAACAAATCAATTTTTGAGACACATTTTATTTTTTTCTTCTTTATTTTCTTTTAATGTTACATTAAAAAAATATGAGGTCCCCTTATAACCCCCACCCGCCTCCACCCCACTCCTCCCACATCAACAACCTCTTCCATTATTGTGGCACATTCACTGCACCTGGTAGTACATTTTGGAGCACTGCTGCACAACATGGACAGTGGTTTACATTGTAGGCTACATTCTCCACCCAGTGGGCCATGGCAGGACACACAATGTCCAGCATCTGTCCCTGCAGCACCACCCAGGACAACTCTAAATCCTGAAAATGTGCCCACATCATATCTCTTCTTCCCTCTCCCTACCATCAGCAGCTACTGCGGCCACTTTCCCACATCAAAATTACATCAATTTTTGATACATATTAATAAAGTATTCAATACATCCAAAATGTACAATCAATGGTATATGGTATAATCAAATATTTGTGCATTCATCACTTCAATCATTATTACAGCATTTTCACTATTTCAATAACAATAATAAACAAAAATGAACAAACAAGGAAATTCCTTGTCTATCAATCTATGTTTCCCCTGCTATACACAGCTGCTATTTCAGGCTATACTTGCACAATTATTTGTTTACTAAGCAGTATTACTGAAATATTTTCACATACCATATGAACTGTTTAAAGGGTATAATCAGTGGCTTCAAGTAAAATCACAATGTTATACATCCATCATTTCAAAAATTTTAGAATAATTTCATTACTCCAAAATGATGGATTTCACATCCCTTAGCATTCCCTCCTCAGTCCTAACATAGCTACTAATCTAATTTCACCTTTATAAATTAATATTTACATTTTATACAAATGGATGTATACAACATTTAGTATTCTCTGTTTGGTCTCCATCAGTTAGAACAATGTTGGATTTTTTTTTTGTCTGATATTAATATTTTATAGTATTAACCTACATTTTTCAGCTTCAAAGACAAATGGTCTTATATATGCAATTTACCCATATTTATATTTCATATATTTCTTGTTCACATAATGCAGCTAGTTCATAAGATGTCAATGATATAGTATTTGTCCTTTTGTGTCTGGCTTGCTTTACTCAACATAATATCCTCCAGGTTCATCCATGCTATCATATACTTCATGATTTCATTTCTTCTTACTGCTACATAATATTCCATCATGTGTATACTCCACACTTTGTTTATCCATTCATCAGTTGATGGACACCTGGGTTGTTTCCATCTTTTGGCTATTGTGCATAATGCTGCTATGAACATTGGTGAGCAGATGTCTATTCATATCATTTCTTTTAGTTCTTCTGGGTATATACCTAGTAATGGTATTGCCAGGTAGCTGGGAAATTCTATATTCAACTTCCTTACAAGCTGCCAAATAGTCCTCCACAGTGGGTATATCATTCTATATTTCCATCAACAGTGAATAAACATTCCTATCTCTCCACTCTTCTCCAACATTTACAGTTTTCTGAATTTTTAATAGCAGCCAGTCTAATAGGTGTGAAATATATATCATTGTAATTTGGATCTGCATTTTCTTAACTACTAAGAAACTACTAAACATGTTGAACATGTTTTTTATGTTTTTCTTCACCATTTTTATTTCATTTTGGACAGTTGTCTTTTCAAATCTTTCCACATTTTTTAATTGGACATTTTGTCTTTTTAAGGTCGAATTGCATGGTTTCCTTACATAACATGGATATGAAACCCTTATCAGATATGTGATTGCCAAATCTTTTCTCCCATTGAGTCAGCTGCCTTTTCAAACTTTTGACAAAGTCCTTTTAGGTGCAAAAGTATTTAACTTTGAGGAGGTCCCATTCATCTATTTTTCCTTTTGCTGCTTGTGCTTTGGGTGTAAGGTTTAAGAAACTACAATATACCACAAGATCTTGAAGATGTTTTCCTACATTTTCTTTACAGAGTTTTATGGTTGTTGCTTTTATATTTAGGTCCTTGATCCATTTTGAGTTAATTGTTGTATAAGGTGTGAGATAGGGGTCTTCTTTCTTTCTTCTGGATATGCTTATTCAGTTCTCCCAGCAACATTTGTTGAATAGACTGTTCTAGCCCATTTTGGAAGCCTTAACAGTCTTGTCAAAAATCACTTGACTTTAGTTGTGAGGGTCAATTTCTGAGTTCTTTATTTGGTTCCATTTGTCAATCTGTCTGTCCTTATGCCAGTACCATGTTATTTTTGTCTGTTTTCCACTGTAGCTAAGTAATATGCTTTGAAGTCAGGAAGTGAGAGCCCTCCAACTTTGTTCTTTTTAAGATACTTTGGATATTCAGGGCCACTTACACTTCCAAATAAGTTTGATTATTGAGTTTTCAACTTCTGCAAAAAAGGCTGTTGTGATATTTATTAGGATTTCATTGAATCTGTAAATCCATTTGTGTAGAATTTATATCTTAAAAATATTTAGTCTTAGAATCCATGAACACTGAATGTCCTCCTATTCATGATGTCTTCTTTGTTTCTTTTAGCAATATTTTGTAATTTTGTGAATGTATGTCCTTTACCTACTTGTTAAAGTTTATTACTAAATGTTGGATTTTGTTTTTCCACTAGCATAAAAGGTATTTTTATTTCTGATTTCCACTTCAGATTGCACATCAGGAGCGTATAGAAGCTATTGATTTTTGTACATTAATCTTGTATGCCACCACTTTGCTGAACTCATTTATTAATTCTATAAGCTTTGTGGTGGATCTTTCAGTATTTTCTAGATACAGGATCATGTCATCAGTGGATAGTGAAAATTTTACTTCTTCCTTTCCTATCTGGATGACTTTTTTTCTTTATCTAGCCTAACTGCTCTAGCTAGAATTTCTAGCACAATATTGAAGAATAATGGTAAAATTGGCCATTATTGTCTTGTTCCTGATCTCAGTGGGAAAGTTTTCAGTGTATCATTATTGAGTACAATGATAGCTGTAGGTTTTTCATATATGCACTTTACCATATTGAGAAAACTTCCTTCTATTTCTACTTTTTGCAGTGTTTTTATCCAGAAAAGGTTCTGTACTTTGTCAAATGTTTTTTCTGTGTCAATTGAGATGATAATGTAATTTTTTTCTTCAGTTTATCAATGTGGTTTATAATACAAATTGATTTTCTTGTGTTGAGCTTCCTTTGAATATCAGGGATAAAACCCATTTGATTGCGATGTATAATTTTTTAATATGTTTTTGGATTACATTTGCAAGTATTTTGTTGAGGATTTTTGCATCTATATTCATTAGAGATACTTGTATGTAATTTTCATTTTTTTGGAGTATCTTTATCTGGTTTTGGTATAAGAGTGATGTTGGTTTCATAGAATGAATTTGGTAGCATTCTTTCCTGTTCAATTTTTTGGAAGAACTGTAGAAAAATTGGTATTAGGTCATCTTTAAATGACTGGTAGAATTTACCTGTGAAACCATCTGATCCTAGGCTTTTCATCTTTGGGAAGAAACTATTTCAATCTCTTCACTCGTGATTGAGATCTTCTATATTTTCTAGGGTCAGTGTAGGTGTTTCGTGTGTTTATAGAAATTTGTCCATCTCATTTACATTTGTTAGTTTCATAGCATACAGTTGTTCATAGCATCCTCTTATGATCTCTCATTTCTGCGGGGTCAGTGGTAATGTCCCCCATCTCACTTCTGATTTTATTTCTTTGTGTCTACTCTCTTTTTTCCTTTGTCAGTCAAGCTAACAGTTTGTCAATATTCTTGAACTGTTCAAAGAACCAACTTTTGGTTTTGTTGATTCTCTCTATTGCTATTTTTTTCTCTATTACATGTATTTCTGCTCTGAACTTTACTATTTCTTTCTTTCATCTTCATTTGGGATTACTTTGCTGTTCTTTTTCTAGTTCCTACAGGCATGTAATTAGATCTTCAAGTTTAACTCTTTCTTATTTTTTAATGTAACCTTTAAGGTTATAAATTTCCCTCTCAACACTACCCTTTGCAGTGTCCCATAGGTTTTTATATAGTGTGTGCTCATTTTCATTCATCCAAAGATATTTGCTGAATCCTCTTGCAATTTCTTCTTTTACCCATTGATTATTTAAGAGTGTGTTGTTTAATTTCCATACATTCATGACTTTTCCATTTTTCCACCCATTATTGATTTCCATTTTCATTATCTTATGATCAGAGAAAGTGTTTTGTATAATTTCAATCTTTTTAAATGCATTGAGTATTGTCTTGTTAACCAGCATATGGACTATATCGGAGGAGTATGCATCAGCTCTTGAAAAGAATGTATATCCTAATGTTTTGGGGTGTGATGCTCTATACATATCTGTTAGGTATAATTGATTTATACTGTTATTCAAGTTCTCTGTTTATTTATCCTCTTTCTAGAAGATCTATCCAATAATGAGACTGGTGTATTAAAGTCTCCAACTATTATTGTAGAGACATCTATTTCTCACTTTAGCTTTGCCAGTGTGTGCCTCATGTATTTTGGGGCACTGAGTTTAGATACATAAATAGTTAATATAGTTATTTCTTCCTGGTGAATCACTACTTTTGTTAATATATAATGATCTTCCTCATAACAATTTTTCATTTGAAATCTCTTTCATCTGACACTAGTATGGCTACTCCAGCTCTTTTTGGGTTGCTATTTCCATGGGATATCTTTTAACAACCTTTAATATTTAACCTGGCTGTGTCCTCACATCTTAGCTGAGTCTCCTGTAGACAACGTATAGATGGCTAATGTTTTTTTCATCCATTATATCTGTGTCTTTTGATTGTGGAGTTCAATCCACTAACATTCAATGTTATGTAAAGGCATTACTTACTTCAACCATTTTGACCTTTTGCTTTGTAGGCATATCGGTGTATTGCTTATCTTTTTACAGTTTAATTTTCCCTTTCTAGAAATCTTCATTTCTATGCTTTTCTCCAATTCTCTCACCCTTGTTTTTCCTTTCAGTTTGCTGCATTCCCTTGAGTATCTCTTGTAATTCTGGTCTTTTGGTAACATATTCTAACAGTTTTTGTTTGTCTGTGAAGCCTTTCATCTCCACTTCATTTTTAAAAATATTATTTATTTACCTATGTATTTATCCCCCCTCCCTCTTATCATTTGCATTTGCTGTCTGCTTTCTGAGTGTGTGTTTGTTGTGTGCTCTTTTGTCTTCTTGTCTTCTTGTAGGAGGCACTGGGAACCAACCTGTGAACTCCCATGTGGGAAGGAGGTACCTAATCACTTGAGCCACCTCCTCTCCATGCCTGTTTTGTCTCTTGTTTTGTCTCCTTATTGCAGCAACTTGGTGCATCATCTTTTTTGTGACTCCTTATTGTGTCACCTTGTTGTATCATGTCATTTCATCAGCTTGCCATAACGGCTCTTCACATCACCTTGCTGTCTTGCTCATCTTCTTTAAAACATACCTGGAACTGAATCTATGCCCTCCAATATTGAAGGCAGGCACCCTACTGCTTATGACACATCTGGTCCCTTCTCCTTCATTTTTTTTGACAGTACATTATATATATGATTTTATTAGTGTTTATTGAGAGTCAACAATATGCTAGAAGCTGTTAGTGACTATAAATCCTGATCTATATAATCCTAAGAGATCTTTGGCTTTCTTGTATTTTAATTAATTTTTCTACTATCTTTTGTTAAAGATATAGATCACATAAAATGCTACATTAAAAAATATAAGAGGTTTCCATATACCTTGTTCCTCACACCACCCAATCTTTTCACATCACCAACTACTTTCATTAATGTGATTCATTGATTGCATTTGATGAGTACATTTTCGAGCATTTCTACACAGCATGGATTATATTTACACTGTAGTTTACAATCTCTCCCAGTCCACTCAGTGGGCTATGGCAGGATATATAGCATCCCACATCTGTCTCTGCAATATCATTGAGGACAACTCCAAGCCCTGAAAGTGCCCCAATATCACACCTTTTTCCTTCTCCCTGCCTTCAGCAACTCCAGTGACCACTGCCTCCACATCAATGTTAAAATTTCTTCCATTGCCAGAGTCACAATAATACTATAGTAGAATACCAGTAAGTCCAGTCTAATCCGTACTTTATTCCTCCATTCTGAGGACCCTGGGATGGTGATGTCCACTCCCCCTCTAAATTGAAAGAGGGCCTAGAACCCCATAATTAGAGGAATGTTATTATTACATGTATTTAACAAAATCTTATTCTGTATTTACCAGTGTCAGCACTATTTCAGGCACTGGAAATATGAAGATGAATTAGTTAAGTTCCTTTTTTAGATCCCTATTTGTACCTTCTAACTGGATAGCTGCACTAGGGAATACTATTCTAATTAAATATTTTCTAAGTGGATGTTCTTTCACTTATTTCTCCACCCAGACAATTCTTGAAAATTCCTTAATTCAGTGAACAGCACACCAACTCACTAAAACCAATGAGAGTCATTTCAAGTCACAGAATATTTACTAAGTAACCTATGTATGCAAAAATATACAATAATCAAAGAGATAAAATATCAGTTACTAAACATCCAGCATAAGTCCCCAATACTATTGAAGAAAACAAGCCAAATGTCTACAAAGTAAGGTACAGATAAACAAAATGTGGTATATCCATGCAATGACATACTATTCGTCAATAAAAAGGAATGAAGTACAGATGCATCCACGATATGGATAAACATATTCAATTGTGTGAAATATTCATACTGGAAAATATATGAAGACTGAAAGTAGAGTAGATAAGTGGTTTTCCATGGCTGGGGTCCGAATGAAGAGTTAATATAAAAGAGTATGAGGTTTATTTTTGGGTAATGGAAATGTTCTAAAAGTAAATTGTGGTGATGATTTCAAAACTGTGAAAATATACATAAAATATGTGACTATTTTGATATGTTAATTATACCTCAATAAATTTCATGGATGGAAGGGAAAAAAAACAAAGTAATTCTATCATGAGCTGTTTTGCTATATCTCAGGCTTTTGCAAAGGCTTAAATTAAAAGTGAGATAAAGTTCCTGATTGTAGATATCCTGTTTGAGAAAATTAACTACATTAAGGAAATACTCTTTCAAGCATTTATCAAAAACTCTGCTCAAAATTCACAGAAAATAAAATGGGGTGGGTATAACACAAGTACAAAATGTGATATTGGAAATGGAAATTCCTTGTTTGTTTGTTTTTTTGGCACATTTTCTGAAAGTAAAGAAGCTTACAGTTATTTTAAACAGCCAATAGAATCAGAAGGAGATAAATTATGTTGTAAATATCAGTCATCATTGTTTTCATGGTTACCAATTATGGCGCTGAATTCACTTTTCTCACTGGCCCTGAATCAAGTGCAGAATCCTTATTTCATCTCCTGAATGGACTTCTATTAAATCACCAATGGGGAAAAAAGAACAGAGTATAGGGAAGGCTCAGCATAAGAGTTTCAAATGTTACTAACTTCTAAGAATGAAGAAAGTCCAATTTTATATTATCATTTATTGTGATATAACCATCATTATTTTAATGATCTAAACAATAGGCATATTTACCAAAATTTGGGTAGAAGTGTGTCTAGGCATGCAGATAGAAGGAAAGAGTTGATGAACTCAGTATAACACACCTTTGATATCTCATAAACATGTCAAGAAAATTTAAAGACTTTTATTGCCATGTCTGTAAAAGTTATGATTGTACTCTAAAAACTTTCAGAAACCTTTGTGGAAACATACATGAATAAAACATAGTACTATTGCTTCTCTTGCTTTAGCAAGCCAATATAATTATAATTTGTTCTGGGTAAAAGAACAAAAAGATATCAGAAGTATTATTCAAAGTTTAAATTGCTGAACCTTGTTATTTGGATCTTAAAACATTCTTACTGATAATATTCAAGGGTTTCATTAAATTTTCAGGAAAAAAGACTTCTTCATCCTACTTCAAATTTACTGGGTCTTTACATGTAGATGACTGGATTCATCAGGTGTGGAAAGATAATATATGCCCTTACATATCCCTGTAAGGACATGAACCAAATGTGTGAGATGCTTTCCAAAGCAGTGATTCCTAGTAAGACCAATAATGGGAATACAGAAAACAAAACCTGCACAGATGTGGGAAAACAGTCTGCAAAGACTTGAGGTTCTCCTCCCAAGATGCAATTGCCAGCAGTGTACACAGGATGAAAATATAGGAAATGAGAATAAGGACAACATTCGACAACAAGGTACAAATCACCAGAGCCAGGGTATTAGAGCTGTTGAAGCAAATGCCAGAACAGAACAGCTAGAATAGGTCCTGGTGCAGCCAGAAAGACTGGCAAAGAAAGTGAGGGTGACAATAATGGGAAAACTTCCAATGAATGATGACAAGAAGAATGGACAGGACACTTTTTGTCAAAATGGTGATCATGAAATGGTGATTCTACTATTAGTAAAGACAGACGTATATATCATGGGACTGCACATTAGTGTGAAGTGGTCAAGGGCCATGGCAGGCAGGATTCCAGACCCAAAGAAGGAGCAACCATGAAGAAAATAAAGTCTGAGCAATACAGGTTCCAAACCATTTTCCTGATTGAGCCCTAGCATCTTGTGCACTGATGACAGTCCCATGCAAAAGCCTGCAAGAGCTAGCAAAGCTAGAAAGTAGAACATGCAGGCTTGACTCACTGTGGATAATATGAAGCTCTATGCAGTTTCTCAAGAACACAAAGGCATATATTGAGGACAAGGTACTGATAACCAGGAATACTGTTGCTTCAAAGCCAGGGAACAACAATGAGGATGAATGCTGAGGAACTGATAATGGAAACAGAATAAACAGACATGAGTATCTGAAGGTAATGTTCTAGATGAGATAAATTTTTCTTATTGACTTTGTAATAATATTACATTAAAAAAAATATATATATATATATATATGAGGTCCCATTCAACCCCACCACCCCCACCCCACCTCTCCCCACCCCAGCAACACTCATTCGAGATAAATATTATTCACAGTTTTGCTTAAACCTTCTGTTTTCTTTCAGTACAGTCAAATATAATAGTACAGTAAAGCTAACTCCCTGCAAAATTCCAGGGAAGCTGCAGCATGACATGAATTTACAGAGCCTTGGTGTTGTAGAATTTGAGAGAAGTTCAATTATTTGAGTATAGAGAGGCCAGGATTCAGGAATGATTTTGAGAAGGAAAAATGGTTTATTGACGGCTGACCGGATTCAGGAACTTTCTGTTTCAATCCCGAGCCCCAACAAGACTTTTGAATCCCCTTTATACAGAGAGGAAACCGTTAAATGGTCCCTTTGTTTCAGTTCTCAATAGGCTTGAATTAGCGTATATCTTCCACATCTTAGGTAAGCTTTTAGCATGGACCTCAGGCATTCGATAAACTTTTAGCATATTTTGTTTGCATTTCCCCTGAATACTTAAAGTTTATAGACCTTGCGTTGTTAAACTGTTTCCTGCTCACCAAGGGCAGGACTGCAGCCTTTTATCTTCCCACACCCACAAGTCACAGATAGTTTAGTTTATCTCTGAAGAGACAAAGAGCCTCCCACCCATAGCCCACATCATTGGTATTAAGTCTCAGAAGTTATGGAAGCAAATCAGTGTCCTGACCATATTTAGGTTAATTAGATCATTAATTGTATCCACTGTTGGTCTCTCTGAGCCACTTGCCTACCCACACCATGTAACTCGGAATAAAGTTATTGAGAGCATAAGATAGCTCCTGAGTTAGACTCTGAACCTTTCCTGCTTTACCAGGCCTTGAGGAACATGAAGTCAATTGCTTTGTTTTAACAGCAAGTAGTGAAGAGAGTTGAGTAAGGCAGATGAACAGTGGACTCCCAATTCCTGTTGGTGGAGGCTGTAAGTGAAGGTTTCTGTTGGGCCTCTTCCAGGCTAGAAGTTCCCTGGGATTGTAAAGAATGGAAAAATGGCAACAGCCCTTTTCCAATTTTAGAGACAGGAAGATTCACTGCACTGATTAAAAATTCAATGCTTTCTTAGAAAGAAAAGGTAAAATGTAAATTGCTAACAGGAAGAAACAGTTCCAGAATTCCGAAGAATTTCCTTGTTTAAGTCTCCCTTCAGTCCAATATCAAGAAAACTGTTTAGATAAGGTTATTTATTATTTCTCCCTAAATTTCCCTTTGATGTTTCACTGAATCCCTCAGTAAATTTTCTCTGTTTTCAGACCCCAGAAAAATTAGTCTCCTTTTGACAAGCAAAATAAAAAACCATACATAAAAAGTGAAATTCATTATATTGTTAAAACTGAATTCTATATTTTAGTTAATTGTTCACAGTTAATTATGCTCTTGTCTATGAACTGCTTAAAATGTTTGTTCTCATCTTCATATGTATACAGTTATTGAACAGTACTATATAAAAATTGTTAATGACTATTTTAGTCAAATCCCAATTTCTCAGTCCTCTGATACATTTTCAACAAATCATATCTTACAGAAAAGTTTTAAGTATTGCACAATAGCTTTTATCTTAAATTGTTAGAGTATAAGTTGCCCATCTGATACCCTATCATTAACCACATATTCTTTAGTGTGTATTTCCTTCAAGGACATTCTCCTACATAAATATAACAATGATCCATCAGAAGAGTAATAATGACATACTAATACCATCTAATTTTCAGACCACACAGCTCTCTACAATTGTGTTACAAATGCAATCTATAGCATAAAAATGCATTTCATAAATACGTGCATTTTGATTTCCTTTTAGTTTCCTTCCCTTTGGAAATTACTCAGACTTTTCTTGTCATATATGACTTTGATGCTTTTGAAAATTACAGCCAAGTATTTTGGAGAATATCCATCAGTTTGGGTTTGTTTGATGTTTTCACATGATTAGAAGCCAATTATGCAGGAATGGAAATGAGCCTCTGTTCATCTCATGGACCCATTTGGGTTGTGCATGATTTGAATTTTTCTACTCCTATTGATGTTTACTGTGCATATTTGATTAAGTTGGTGCCTGCCAAGGTTCTTCACTGTAAAGTGACTCCCTTTTTCTTTGAATTTAATGAGTATTTTGATAGAGACTGAAACTATGTAAACAGTCTACGTTTGTAGTTTCCTATTTCATGCAATAGGTGAAAGTTACTACCAGTTTTTAAATGTTCAATTTGTTCTAGATTTGGCCAGTGGGAAATCAGTAAAAGATGAAAACACCTGGAAAACAAAGCAAGGCTTTTTCACCCTTTGCATTTATTGGTTCATCATCCTAGGCATTTCCTTGTTTTTTGGTAAAATATAACATGCAATACTCATTTTGTACTTTCCTTAGCGTAGCCCTGATATCATCATTTTTTCAAAGGAATTACGGCCCTTATTATAACAGATTACTATTTTGGAAGCTAAGATTTGAATGGTAGATTGGTCATTTCTACTGTGGAATCACTATTCCCAGGCAGTCTCCATGGACACAACTAGGATATTATTCATATATTTATTTTTCTATGTACATAGTTTGAAAACCATTGTACACACTGATAACTTCAGTTCCATTAAAAAACAAACACACTCAGGTTTAATTCTAGTGTCTGCCTTTTGATGAGATCAGAAACATCTATTTCCATCTGTGAGAAATCTACCTCCCATTAATTTTAATATATTTATTTATGTGATCAATAAACCTTAATATAAACACTCTCTTGTTGCCACACTGAACACTCTGGTGTAGAGGCCCTTCACCCAACAGGGCCTCAACAATGAGCACAGAGCTACCCTGTCCATCAGTCTCTCCTCACTCCACTTGGGTACCTGCATTCTCTAGAGTGAAATCTTTCCTCACTTTCCTCTGGCTCTGACCCCTCACAATGGCACAGCACATACGTGAAATGCCTGCTCATCCTGCCTGGACTCTGACTAACCAGGTCAAGGCAATCCCCACGTTGATAACTTAATAAATGTAACACCACAGCTCCCATTCTTGGGGATGACCTGTTCATTCTACCTGAAATCAGCTATCCCTCTTCTCCCAAAAGACACCCCTCACTCTTTCATAACCATCCCGGGGTCCACAGGATGGAGGAATAGAGTATGGATTAGAGTGGACTTACTGGTATGCTGCTGGGGAACTATTGTGCTTAGTAAGGGAAGAAATTGTAGCAGTGATGTGGAGAGGGTGGCCATGGTGCCTGATGATGGTAGGAAGGTAGAAGAAGAGATATGGTGTAGGGGCATTTTCAGAATTTGGAGTTGTCCTGGGTGGTGCTGCAGGGACAGATGCTGGACATTGCATGTCCTGCCATGGCCTTATGGTTGGACTGGGGGGGAGTGTGGACTGCAATGTGGACCACTGTCCATGTGGTGCAGCGGTGCTCCAGGATGTATTCGCCAAGTGCAGTGGATGTGCCACGATGGTGGAAGAGGTTGTTGATGTGGGAGGGGTGGGGTGGATGGGGTGGGGGTATATGGAGACCTCATATTTTTTAATGTAACATTAAAAGAAAATAAAGAAGGAAAAAAATTAAATAAAAATGGAAAAAAAAAACCTTACAACTCACCCTCAGCTCCACTTCTTATGAACACCACTATCAAGTAATTCAGGTTATCTTTCTAATTTTCTGGTCCATTGCTTATCCTCTTCTCCAACACACACAAGCACACACACATACACGGGCAAATACATGAAAATATTAAGGTATACCTCAGAGATATTGCAGCTTTGCTTCCAGAACACTGCAATAAAGCGAACATCACAATAAAGCAAGTCACACAAATTTTTTTGTTTCCCAGTGCATATTAAAGTTATGTTTACACTCTACTGTACAATATTAAGTGTGCAATAACATTTTCTCTGAAGAAAACAACATACATACCTTAATTAAAATGTGACAGAGCCACGAAGTGAGTACATACTCTGGAAAAATGGTGCCTGTAGACTGACTCTAGGAGGATGCCACAAACCTTCAGTTTGTAAAAGGTGGTATATGATAAGCAAAAAAACCCCCAACAATCAACAAAATCCTGTGCCCTACTTCCTCTGTGAATGCCCTCAAATTGGAAATAATCACCAGTGTACATGACCCAGATAGCCAATCAAGCAGCTGGTTCATTATGTTAGCTTCAATAAAAAAACAAGCCCACCTGGCTTAAGCCCACCCCCAAAAGATGGACAAACCCTTGTCCAATCAGTGGAATTCTAACTTCCTTTTTACATCCATAAAAATTTTGCCTTCCCTAGAGCCCTGAAATTACTTCTGCTCTTGCAAGTCATCTGGTTTCCTTTGCTGCAGCAAAACTTTGGGATCCTAAATAAAATGCTGTAGTCTACAAACTCTACTTTGATTTGTCCCTCAAAAGCTGGGAGGCCCCAGTGAGATTCGGAAAGTGTCCTCTGGAACTTTGGGATCTGGCAACTGGCCAAGTGAAATGCCTGCAAAGGAAGCCTAGGTGTCTGCTGCCCCATTTTAGAGAATCCGCATCCCCTTCCTATACTTGAATTTGCATCGAATTCAATTGCCTCTTACTCCAGATTTTTATGTACCTTTGATTTGTCTTTTTTGATTTTCAATTATGTTGTCAGACTTTCCTTTTGGTTTCATTTCCTTTCTCCCTCCAGCTTTCTAATTTTTGTCTCTCTCAGATATATGGTGTTTGGGACTTCATGAGGCCTACTAAAGGGACTCCCAGTCAGGGCCATGTGGCAATCACCTTGCCCGTCCTCACTCTCAGGTGTAATGAGCCTCTTTCTCCACCCATAATGCTGCCTGTGTTAGGTCCAGACACTTCCACTTGAGGGGAATACTGCTAAGGTCAGAGCAGTCTCAGAGTGGCTGGGGTGAGGGTGGGGATACAAGATTGGTAGTTGGAGGCTGCTAGAAGACAATCTGGCTCCACAACAGCTTCACTTAAAGGTTCATTAGGAAAGGAAAAGGCTAAAACCAGAACGCAGGGGAATGAATGTGAAACCGAATCTATAAGGAATATCCCCAGCTTCCTGTAACCAGCTCTTCCCCCAAACTGTCCTAATGGCTCCTCTTGACCCCCTGAGGAAAGAGGACCTAGTCAAGGCTCCTTAAATGGTTAAGCCTGGCTGTCCACCAGGGCACAATTTAAACCTTGGACTAGAACTGAGTTAAGAGCTATAATTAACAATTTCCCCAAATAAGACTAGCAAATAAAAATTTAGAATTCTTTTAGGTGCAAATGATATAGGATTTTCTGACCTGATATAGGATTTTCTGTACACATGTTGGTCAGAACCTCAGATGCTGTATCCTGGAGGGTGAAGACTGGTTGACATGATCTAGGAAGTTATGTACAAGAACCCTCTTTCCACAATCAATCTAAGGGTCAAATAGGCTTGAGAAATACCCAATCTCCATCGCTAATAATACCCTACCTTCACCTACCAATACCTGTGCTCTCCTCTTGCTCTATTCTGCCCTGTGTACTCCTAGTGTGAATAAAATTCTTTTGTCCTTCTGGTACACCATATAAGAAAGGAAACCTACTGTTGGATCTGTGTACATCCCCCAAATTGGTCCCAAAAGAGATATTGTTGTAATAAGCATCCCCCTTTCACTTGGAGACTTGGCCCTGACAGAAAACTTAAGATTAACTCATTCAGGTAGATCTCATTTTAAGAATGACTGTAGGCTGCACCTTAAAAAGTTCCCAGGACATCTAAGCCCCCTCTCATAGGGGTGGGGTGGACATCACCATCCCAGGGTCCACAGGATGGAGGAATAAAATATGGATTAGACTGGACTTACTTTTATTCTACTGTAGAACTATTGTGACTTCTAATGCAAGAAATTGTAGCATCAGTGTGAAGAAAGTGGCCACGGTAGTTGCTGAGGGCAGGGAGATGGAAGAAGAGCTGTGATAGGGCATTTTCGGGACTTGGAGTGGTCCTAAATGATATTGCAGATTTAGATGCTGGGCATTATATATTCTGTCATAAGCCACTGAATGTACTGGGGGAGCATGTAAACTACAATGTAAACTATTATTCATGTGGTGCAGCCATGCTCCAAAATGAATTCACCAAATGAAATGAATGTGCCACAATGATGAAAGAGGTTGTTGATGTGGGAGGAATGGGGTGGGGTGGGGTGTGGGGAATATCGAACCTCTTATATTTTTAATATAAAATTTTTTCTGATCTATGTATCTTCAAGAAAATACAATTTAAAAAAATAATTAATTAAAAAAAAAGTTCCTAAGGCTGGTATTACAATGTGTTCTCTCTAACTCAAGAAATGTGGTGTTTTCATTGGAAACCAAACGGACAAAAATGCCCCTCCTGTAAGACATATATTCCTATATTCTCTACTCCTTTTATCTTGTGAGTTGGAGCACACTGTAGGAGTCAGTTCCCCATTTAATGACAGCACTTTTCTCCAAACACCCCAAAGTTTTAATAACATAAGAATTAATTTCACTCAAGGCACAAATTCCTGGTATGCTGAAAGGTCAGGCAAAGGAAGCTGTTACTCAAGTAGGACTGAGATATCATATAACAGTGAAGGTGACAAAGTTTATGATTCTCCTTTTAGAGTTTATACCAAATTAGTGCTACATGCCAGCATCCCATATCAAACTGTATCAGATTTAATAACTCCCGTTTAATAATGCAGGCACTTAGATGTACATTGAGGGCATTAAGTTATATATAATTAATTTTTTCTTATATTTTTAATTATTGCATTCTTTAAAAAAAAAAACACTCATTTCCAGGATTAGTTTCCAATTACCCAAATCCAGAAACAATTTTGGTAGTCTTATTTAAAGATTCATTTGTTTTGTGAAATCACCAAATTATTCTTACAAGACCTAACAATTCACGGGCTTTTGTAATGAAAGGAACTCATGTTGCTTTTATCTACATAACATGGAAGAGGTGCTGAAAGTTTTGGGTAAGGCACATAGATCCCTGGCATGCTTATCTTTACAACTGTATGGGTGTTATGAAAGTTATGGTATGCTTAATATACTAATTCTATTCTGCTGTTAAACTGCTAAGATGATCATAAATAAAAATACATATTATCAAATAATGGTTTAATAATTTCCTGTTTAAAATGCATGTCATTTATGCTACCCAGGTATGAAAGATATGAGAACAAAAATATTGTGAGAATCAGAAAATCTAGAAATTTTGCACAGCATAAATGAGACTTAAAATAGAGAAGAAAAATAAAGGAGAGTGTAATTAAAATAGTTTAGGAAAGACTAAATAATGTGGCTCTGATTACACTTAGTTCATTAAGTTCATTAATTTTTCTCTTGGTTAAATTTTATATTCTGCAAAGTTAGATTACCTTAACAATTCATATTTCCTTTGAGAACTTTGGATCCTTTGGGGGTAGTAACAGGAACAATTGTGGTACCCAAGAGGAAAATTACCCATCTATTATGTATTTTCCTGAAGGTATTGCCAGCCATGGCAATGTTAGACACCTGCAATCCTTTATTATCTTCCTTTGGGAATAAAAAAGACTCTCAAAGTTCTTCCCCCAATCCAAATCCCACATATCCATTAATATTCCTCTTTCTGTATAAAGCTCCTTAGTCTTCTGACATCCCTTGTCACTACCACTGGAAATTCATGTCTGGATAAGGGATTTTTTTGTGTGCTAAAGAATAAAGAATCAGGTTTCTATTTTGCTGAGCTTATGAAAGGTAAGGAAATTGTATTATATTTTATTTCTTACCAAAAGTAGATAAACATTACCAGGAATTTGGAGATAGTAAAAGTATCTCATTTACATTTCTTGAAATACTTTCAATCCTCTTCTAATGTCTGCCACCTCAATCTCCAATGTCAGTGGTTCCATTTTTATTCTCACTGGTTTTCTTGGCCTGGAAGTTGACTATCTCTGGCTCTCCATCCCCTTTTTCTCCATCTATGCCATGGTATTTCTAGGAAACTGCATGGTTCTCCATGTGATCTGGACTGAGCCGAGCCTACACCAGCCCATGTTCTATTTCCTGGCCATGCTGGCTCTCACTGACCTGTGCATGGGATTGTCGATCATGCACACAGTACTGGGGATCTTGTGGGGGCTCATTCAAGAGATCAGCCTGGATTCCTGCATTGCCCAGTCCTACTTTATCCATGGTCTGTCCTTCATGGAGTCCTCTGTCCTTCTTGCCATGGCCTTTGACCACTACATTGCCATCTGTAATCCACTGTGCTACTCTTCCATCCTAACTAATGACAAAATCATGAAAATTTGGATGGCCATTCTAGGTAGGATTTCTTTACTTATACCTCCAGTTATCATCCGCCTAAAGTTCTTAAATTATTGCCATCCTCACATCCTGTCTCACTCTTTCTGCCTGCACCAAGACTTAATTCGAATGGCCTGTTCCGACATCCGCTTCAACAGCATCTATGGTCTGGCCTTGGTTATTAGCAACTTGTTACTGGACGCAGTACACATTCTTATCTCCTACATCATGATATTGCATACGGTTTTAGCCATTACATCCCAGGAGGAGAGGATCAAGTCCTTGCAGATCTGCGTATCTCACATCTGTGCTGTTTTGGTTTTCTATATCCCAATCATTGGTCTGACTATGGTGCATCGTTTTGGGAAACGCCTCACACCTTTAGTTCGTGTCCTCATGGGCAACATCTATATCCTTTTTCCACCCTTAATGAATCCCATTATTTATAGCATCAAGACTCAACAGATACGAAGGAGACTCCAGAGATTGTGCTTCTTGAATGTAGCCTCAGTACCTTGAGACCAAATGTGACTCAATTTAAAGTCACCAAATTCAGTTCAAAAGGGTAAGAAATAAATAAATATATTTATTAAAAATATATTTAATAATTTCTGTTTGTATAATATTGTACATGTAATAACTGCTTTCCTTTCTATTTTCCAACAACTGTCATAAGTGAATTAAATTGACATAAATAATATTGTGATCAATTTTTATAAATTGTAAAATATAAATTCAATGTGCTGAATATCATAATAATGTTTGAAATTGATAAGCTTGTAAATTCCATACATCTTACTCTGGCCAGTTCAGTAGGACAGTTTGGGAACAAACCATTATGGAAAAGGTATATTTTGCTCATTACAATTCTTGAAATAATTTTTAAAAGATCAGCCACTATCTTAGTCCATTTTCACTACTCTAGGCAATGTTCTTGTTTATTTTTTAACCATGTCCTTCTTTACCTAGTTTAGCCACATAGCCATTTAGTGGAGTAAGCACCTTAGGGAAGTAGGACTGTACATTTATAGTTTGATGAATTTTGAAAAATATTTACACTCATGTAACCACCACCACCACCGTCAAGATACAGCATCCTTCTGTCATCTCAACAAGGTTTTTATATTCCTTTGAGATCTGTCCCCTCCCACAACCCTAAATCTTTGTCAACTACTAATGTAATTTCGGTCTTATGATTTTGTATTTTAGAGGAAGTAATATAAACTAAATCATAAGCAATGTATTCTTTTATATCTGGAGTATGTGACTTAACAATAGTGCATTTGAGATTTGTTCTTGTTGCATGAATCCACACTTCATTTATTTTTATGCCTAAATCCTATTCTACCATATCATACATAAAATTGTTTACCCATTCATCTGCAGATTGGAATTTTGATTTTTTGTAGTTTTGGATATGAATAAATCTGTTATAAACATTCACACCATATGATTATAAATGTATTGTATCAAAATTGTTAATTTTATGTTGACACTATTAATAACACAATCTGCACAGTAATAATAATAATTATACATAGTTTCTATTTATCATATGCCTATTATTTCAGGCAACATGTATACACTGTGTAAGGATTTTCTCTTTCATCATTAGAGCAAATATATAAGGTAAATCCCAATCTTTCCATTTTGCATAAGAGGAGATTGAGGAAAAGGGATTTAAATTATTAAAAAGGAAGTGTTAAAACATTTTGGTTTCACATTTAGCATTTTTACCACTGCTACTACTGTTTCTTTATGCATCACAGTTATTTCCCTGTGACTCTGTGTTTTTGTTTGTTTTGCTTTTGTTTTGTTTTTGGTTTATTTGCTCATGGAGTAAGGGTTTTAAATTGTATATTGATGTGACTTTATGTTTTCAAATGAGTTACTAATGGAACAATCACTCAATAGTCCATTCTTTCTTTAGACAATATTGTGATCTACTAAATTCCTGTGTATTAGGTTTTGCACTTTATATTCTAAAACGCAGATGTGTGCTCATGTATTCCAAGAGACCATATTGATGTTATAGATTGTATTCATCTGAAACTTCAACTTAAAGATCAATTAGTGCGTTTGAGTTTAAAAAATATCTTTTCTGACCAAGGAAGTTGATCTTCTCTGCTGTAGTGTTTTTTTTCCTCCATAGGTCTCTGCCCACCCACACCCATACCCACACCCACACCCAATTCTGTTATCATCTACATTAAAGGAGAAGCCAACATGTCCCTGAGGAATTGGGTGAGAGAATTGTTTAAGCCTCTGGTCTAATCGCTGTAAAACTTGGCTGACTGTTGTTGAAAGATATCTCATCTTGCTTCCTCTCTGTTTGAGACTCGGTCCTTTCCTCAACATCAGCTGAATTTTGACTGATTGTTTTCTCTTGGATTCATTTGGTGACCTATCCATAACTTTTGCTCTTACTAGACATGTCCAGAGAGTTTACTTGTTTTCTTTTACTCCCTTGACTCCAGCCTCTTTTCCTATGGCCTTTAATTAGAGTTATTTGCTCCTAATCATGGAATCTCCTTGACAGCTTAACTATCCATTATTCCCCATAATTTTGTGTCCTTGCAGAATCCCTGTATCACTTACTAATTTGTGGAAGAGAAGAAAACCACAGGATACTCTTTCAAGTTCTTCTCTGACCAAACACATCACACAGTCATTTCTACACTAATCCTGCTGCTCCACATTGGCATGACCCATCTCACAAGGCAATCTCCATCAGCTGCCCAAGCAGGAAATAGGGTACTAATCTCCATTTCCTTCGCTTCCTCTTCAAAAAACCTTAGGTTTCTATCTTCTTATACCCTGAGTCTTTGAAAGAGGCCCAGAAATTATGCAGGAGAAACTGGTTCCTTGATGAGTATATCTTCCCTATTCTCCTTTTCCATCAGTCTCTGTCCCTGCTGAAAGTGTTCACGCTCCTGTTTTGTATCTGGAAGGGATTTCTTCTGTATCCAAATCGCCTTCCTTCCTACCCTTGTTTTTATTAGTATCCTCTGGCAGAAGCATTTAATAGCAGTAGGATTCTAGTAAAAGAATGGTAAACTCAGGGATATTAAAAAGGCAAAGTACCTTGATAGTTCAAAGAAATTCCCCCAATTAATTATATTTTATGACTGTTTTCTTATGTAATAATTAATCTGCAGTAATCTTAACCTTTATAAAATATTTATTATCTGGCAGGGTAATATATAATAATTTAATGAGCTCTTTCCTTGTAGTAATACTGCCCAATTTTGGCAGCCTCTACTTACATAAATAATGCTAATGCAATACCTTTGGGAAAAATTAAGCTTTATTCCACGATACCACATTTAAATCAATTCCCAACCTTGTCTGCAAATATGAAAAATAAATATTATTACTATTGTCAAAGAAAAAACTGCATTGGACAATGTTAAACATGCAAGGATAACTTTATTCAGGGACTGTTATAGCAGAAGAGGGAAAATAGAACTCAGTGCCTGGAAACAAAGGACAGACAGCTTCTTAATGCTGGAAGTGGGTTGGAGGAAAAACACCAGGAGATTGTAAGGGATGTGATCACGGGGATGGGGAAGAGATTAACTGAGTTATTGATTAGGACCTCTTCGTTTTGAATGTTTTCCTTTGTGGTAATTAGGCTGTGTGGATACTGTAAAAGTTGGAAGAGAAGAGGAAAGAGAAAAGGAGCTATACCCATTTAGGGCCTCTCAGATGCCTGGTAGCCTGGGTGAGAGGGACAGAACAGGGGATGATCTGGGTCAACTTTGATATTTAAAATAGTTACAGTCTAAAGTGCCTTTTTTGTTTGTTTCTTGGTTTTTTGTTTTTTTTTTTTAATCCCTTTGCACTATTTTTAAAAATAGCCATGTAAATAAAATAACTTTCTTAAGATTTTATAATTAGAGGTAGTGGAACAGAGATTTGATTACTCGCTATCTGATTGATAGAGAGTCCACATAGTCATGAGTTTACACTGTATCCTAATTCCACAACTTGTATTTCTTGATTAATTACAAGAAATTGCAAGGAAATGATTTCAATCAATTTAAGTACCACATTTTTCCATCCTTAAATTATACTATGATCTTGTAAATTTTCTAGACTATACTATTCTGCCTTGTAATCTCCAATCACAGTTATACTTTCCCGACTCCCCTTTTATATCACTAGTTCCTTTTCTGGAATACATTTACTCAATCTATTCCTGATATATCTGATGCATATTTTAAAGTTCATTTTAAATAGCATGATACCCAAATATATAGAACATTTTAATAGGTTGCTTTATTGAGACTCCTAAACAAGGAAAGGAGATAATTCTGAATCATGTAAGTTTATACAAAAACACTTATCCCTAAAGCACAATAACTGGCCTTGTCCCTCTGTACTTTTAAAATCTCTGTTGAATGTCTATAGCTGTTTCTTTCTTCTTGGAGTGGTAGAGATCCACTTTGGGCATTATTCTGCTCCTGAAACCTGAATGATTTCTTATATTAAATCATTGACTCTCAAAATTTTTCATGTGTCCATGGCTGCAGGGTCACTTTGTCTCTTATCATGCCACAATTCCATTGGTTTTTTAAAAATATGCACTTAAATCTTGGAAGAACCCTGTAAATAAGAATTTTTATCTTTTAGCTAGTAGTCTATTGGTTTAGATTGTGTCTCCCACTATAGTTTAAAAAGAAAGTAAACTCAAAAACTTATAACAATGCTTGATATATAGATATCATTCATTGTTTTGTTGCAATCAATAAATGTTCTGATTGGTAGTAATCCGTCAGTGCCAGGGAGGCTCATCCCTGGGAGTCAAGTCCCACATTGGGGGAAGGTAATGCATTTACATGCTGTGTTTGGCTTAGAGAGTAGCCATATTTGAGCAACATGAAGGCTCTTGGGATAACTCTTAGGCACCCTGCAGCTCTAGGCCTAGTTCATATTTCAGGCACACAGTCATCTGCCTTGACTGTAGAACCTGTGTGTCTCCATAGCCCCTAGGAGCACCAGTACCTGGGGTTGTATCTACTTTTGCTATCTCTTGGATGCTGCTAAGATGTGTGTAAGTGTGACTCCTCTGATGACCTCCCAACTCTTTTTTGAAGAGTCTTAGCCATATAAACTCATTCTACTTTTCCATTAGCTCCCTTTTATTCAAGTTTTTTTCTACTTGCATCACTAGCTAGTGATTGCTCTGCAGTTCAGTGCCTTGTCAGTGGGCCCTACTTTGTAATTTGTGTTTCTGAGTGTGATGGAGTTGGAATCATGTGACCTTTCTACACATGTCTCTTCTGTCACTTTCAGTGAACGTGTGGTTGATGCTGGGGTAGGTGTATACTCAGGAGACATGAATGTCAGGACTGGCCATATGCCAGAGACTTGAATGTCTGGACTGGCCATGGGCCCTCAGCCTCAGCAGTGTTGCAACTCCTACTTTCTGGTTCACTGGATTTACCCAGGGAGGGGAAGATTGTCAGCCACCACACCAAGGAATGAAGAATGCCTACAACTGCAAGCAGGGGAATCACATCCATCAACCATGTGTGACCTAAGCCCCCTGTGGATTTAGAAGTGGAGTAGACATCATCATCCCAGGGTCCACAGGATAGAGGAATAAAATATGGATTAGAGTAGACTTACTGGTATTCCACTATAGAACTATCGTGACTCTAGCAATGGAAGAAATTGTATCATTCATGTAGAGACAGTGGCTATGGTGGTTGCTGAGGGCAGGGAAAGAGAAGAGGAGATGTGATGTGTGGGCATTTTTGGGACTTGGAGTTGTCCTAAATGATATTGCAGGGACATATACTGGACATTATATATCCTGCCATAACCCACTGAAAGGACTGGGGAGAGTTTAAACTACAATGTAAACTACAATCTTTGTGGTGCAGCAGAGCTCCAAAATACATTCACCAAATGCAATGAATGTGACACAGTGATGAAAGAGGTTGTTGATACGGGAAGAGTGGGGCAGGGTGGGATGTGGAGTATGTGGGAACCTCTTATATTTTTTAATGTAACTTTTTTTTTATCTAAGTATCTTTTTAAAAAAGGCAATTACATTTAAAAAGTAAGAAAAAATAATGCTCTGAACAGAAAATATTAACTATTAGAATAGAGTACTATAATGGAGAAGTTTTACAACTATTTGAAATCCCTTCCACTTCATGACAAAAACCCAGAAGCCAAAATTACAAAAAAGAAACATGATGGATTTATTACTAAAGACGTATGAAAGCTTGGACTTTTTGAACAGACATTTGTGAGGAGCCATGTCCGTGTGAAGGGTATCCCAAGATGGGATATCAGAACAAGACAGGGAAGCAGACTTGGCCAAGTGGTTAGGGCGTCCGTCTACCACATGTGAGGTCCACGGTTCTAACCTGGGGCCTTCTTGACCCATGTGCAGCTGGCCCATGTGCAGTGCTGATGCACACAAGGAGTGCCCTGCCATGCAGGGATGTCCCCTGCGTAGGGGAGCCCCACACGCAAGGAGTGCACCCCGTAAGGAGAGCCGCCCAGTGCAAAAGAAAGTGCAACCTAAGAATGGCGCCGCCCACACGGAGAGCTGACACAACAAGATGATACAACAAAAAGAAACATAGATTCCCCTGCTGCTGACAACAACAGAAGCAGACAAAGAAGACGCAGCAAATAGACACAGAGAACAGACAACTGGGGCGGGGGGAAGGGGAGAGAAATAAATAAATAAATAAATCTTAAAAAAAAAGAAAAAGAAAAAGACAGAGGAAGATGCTGTTAGGGAAATCATAGACACTTGTTAAAGGGCCAGTACGCACCTCCCCCCACCTCCTTCTCTGGGGAAGTCACAAACACATGCCAAGTGGCCAAGCTCCAGTCTTCTGCCAGCACCACCTTTGTGTGCCTTTCTACAAATTGGGGAAAGTGTTAAGTCCAAAGAAAAGGTCTGGCAGATTTTAAACCTGGAAACTAGGAACAATCAGCCCCAGGTGCTTACCAGAACAGGAATTCTCAGTGGCAGGGTCCTTAATCTCCTTTGGTGGTTTGAAGCTATATATATCCAAGAAAAAAAACATGTTCTTAAATTTAATTCCTTCCTGTAGATGTGGACCCATTGTAAGTAGAACCTTTTGATGAGGCTCCTTCAGCTAAGATGTATCCCACCTCAATCAGGATGAATCTTAATCCCATTACTGGAGTCCTATGTTAGTAGAATGAAATTTAGACAGAGAGAGAAAGCATGATAGAGAGGGAGAAAAAGAGAGGAAAAAAAAAAAGCCACTGGAAGCAAGAAGCTAATTGGAACCCAAAAGACAATGAAGAAACCAAGAGATGCCACCATCTGACAGAGAAACCAAGGACCACCAGCAGCTTGCCCCAGAATGTCACAGTTCTCAGGGAGAAAGCATCGCCTTGATGAAGGCTTCATTTGGACATTTTTCTAGCCTCAGACCAATGAGCAACTAAATACCCATTGTTTAATCACACCCATGTCGTGATATTGTTTCAGCAGCCTAGGTAACTAAAACGCCCACCCACACCTCCTCTACCAGGTAGATAAAAACCATACTCAAAACAGTATAGATTAGTCTCGTCTCCAGTACAAATTGGGGCGTTCAGAGCTGCCATCTAGTGACCCTGAACTGGAGAAGTTTTTGCCACCCCAGGCAACCAGATGTGATGGAACCTCTTCCCCTGCCTGATACAAAAAATTGGTCTCTGTGCTGAGTAAGTGATGAAGAGATTATTTACCCTTTCTGGAATCTCTATTCTGTGCAAGTGATAAAGGGATCATTTACTGGAATTTTCTGTTATGCCTTGAACCTGTGTTTACATGGTGCACCAGTATAGGAAGTCACTCTACAGATGCCCACGTGTTAGTGAACATGAGGGTGGGAGCTTGTCATGGAGAGTTGGATTCTAAGTATCGTCTTAATGGAGGGGAGTTCTAGTGCAGAGAGCCAGAGTCTGAACAAAGTGAGGACAGCATACACACATGGGGATGTTCCCAAAGTGAATTATCAGAAACTGTCAGGAGTGAAGGTTGTTTCTCCATGGGAGATGACCACATTACAGGCACTGCAATAACCCAGTTAGAGTGAGGAGTCACCCACAGGTCGGAGAGCCCTATGCAGATGTCAGAGTCCAACTTGATTAAGGAGGGAATCTGTACCAGGGAAAGCAAGATTGCTTACATGCAGTGCATTGAACAGATAAGGAAGATTATCAAAGCTAATTAATGCCAGAGTGAATTACAAATATTAAATGGGAAGAACATAAAATGAATCTTTTGAGTTGGAATGAGTAGGTGACATATATCTACACTCATAATTTTCAGTACTCAAATTTACATCATCCTGAGTATTTGGGTATATTTGTCTATCTAGCCAGCTAGCTAACTATCTGTCTAGTAATTTGTCTTCTAATACCTCTCTATGTATATACATATATTGCCTGGCTCTGTCCACTGAGAGGTCCAGGGAACAGTGACATTTCCACCACTGTTTCCATCAGGCAGGCTCCGGAGCCTACCTACTAACCAGATTGTTTTTTTTTTCTATGCTTTTCTCTTCTAAATATAACGAGTGCCTTTTGAGGTAATGGGTCTAATTAAAAACATTTAAAGAGGCCACACCAACTCAAACAAACTACAATAAACTGTCCTATACCTCCCACAAAATCTCGAGTGTTGCATTATTGTAAAGCAATGTGAAAATGAGCATTGATTGCAATGGTAATGAAAGAGGTAGTTTCCAATCCTCACCTTCTCAAAAAGAAAGCAGAGAATTACATTTAAAACGATTTTCTTCAAAATAATCCAAACCAAGTTTGATATTTAAAGGTTAAGTTCACTTATGATAATCATTCTAAATAATAGCTCATCAAATGATTGTAGGACAGAGATTCAACTGATTTCATGCATGAATGTGTGATTAATTATAAGGACTATGGAATTTCAAGAAAGGCACTTTGGCATGGCCTTGGTTTCAAGTAATTTGTTTTTGTGGTATCTCATGTGAAGCATATTGAGGCTATCTCATGGAAATATTTTCATAATCTCCCTCTGGAAATTTCCTCTGAAAGGCAATATTTGTTGCAATAAATAACTCTGGATGTCATCTCTTTAGGTTTCTAATATCTCAAAAGAAACCATCCATTCTCTGTCTATACGAAGGAGGTTGAGACTGACAGAGAAGAACTGTGTTGCTGAATTTACTTGTTAATCTGTGCAGGGGGTTGCTGGTTCCAAGGTGAGGAAATAGCACATAAAAATAACTGTTGAATTTACTGTCATTAAAAGAATAGAGATAAGACATTATCTTTAGCAATTGCTTAACTGAAGTTTTCCTTAGGCATGTAAAATGAAACTTCATGGACATTTAGGGTTCTTAAATATGGAAGAGAATAGAACATTGGAAAAATATGAGAACACAAATGTCTATTTGAAGAACCAAGAAAAGGATTACAGGAGTTTAAGCTTAACTGGTGGGGATTCATAGTTTGTGAGACATCAAGGTATTGTTTTTACCTCTGAGGGCAGAAAGACTGGAGAAATCATGTGTTTAAAAAAATTAATAGTAATAATAATAGTAAGAAACTGACTTCCTCAGGAGGCTGAAAAGTGACAAGATTTTTGAGAGATTGGATTTCGCTCATAGTTAAGTAGAGTAAATGCCTTTTGAATTTCCAGGAATATTCTGTGGGGCATCTGTCTTGTTCGGATGAGTAATCCAACAGATACATAAATGTAAATACCACACAAGGATAATTGGAAATCAAGCAGACTGATATATATTCTGTACCTGATGGAGCACTTCTTCTCTTCTTTCAAGTTTAATGGCATCTGCTGTTCAGTTTCAAATTAGATTCACCAGAGAAGATGACTCCCAAATCTTTTCTTGCATTGGAGTTTAGATGGAGTCTAAATCACTGCTATTCTGCAGTAGGAATTTATGAGCTAGTAATTAATTTGTTTTAACAAAATTTACTATGTGCATAAGTAATCAAGTGTGGGCTCGATGAAAGATACTATGATTCCCTCGTCCTCTTTTATCTGTCTGTTTCTCTCTGGGAAATATGCCATCATCACATCATCATGTTTTTGTAAGAATTTATGAAGTGCTTCCTCCTTGTCTGCCAATAAGTTAGTAGTGTTTTGATTATTTTCTTGATCCAAAGCAACTTCCACACTGTTGCATGAGGGATCTTTCTGAAACAGATTTTAGTGTTTCTCCTCTATTTACATATGAAAGTATAAATAAGTTAAGTGCTTTACAATTAGCTAGAGGACCAAGGCTGAATTATAAACATCTTGTAGAAATGTTTTCTGTTTTCTTACCCTTGGACTATAGTTGGTAGTAATATTTTGATGATGCCCTTGCATATTTTGTAATAAATATTTCACAACAGTGCAAAGAGTTGGTGTAGGGATGATGTATGAGACCCCTGTGTGATTTGTATATATGCTTATTTTATAAGTTCACAATCTTTACTATATACTTATTGATTATTTGTGTTCATGTATGAATAATATACTTCAATAAAAATAAAATATTAAAAAAAAGCACACACACACAAAAGGTGAATGTGCATTCATTGAAAGAGCAAGCTCATCAAGGGCACAAGGGAATGGAAGCTATTAGGAGATGAAATGCAGTATGCAGTGAACATTCCAAAATATACTTGAAATTGCTTATAAAAGGTAAGTTATCTGGTCCAAACAGGAAGCAAATTAAAATATATCATGACTATAATGCAAAGTGGTGAAATGTAAGAAAAAGGAATGATTTTACCTGGGCTTTAGAAAATTCTTCCTCCAAATGTCACAATGATTTTTTAAATTAGAAACCCAGAGAAGAAAATGTATCCAGACAGAAGATTTAGCTATTTCTAAAAAGTAATAATGAGATACATCCATCTGCCCCATGATATCTAAGCCCCCTCTCAATCTCAATCTCAGTCATGATGGGCATCACCAGCCCCAAATCCTGAAGATTGAGGACTGAACAAACATTAGGGAGGAATGCAATATGGGCCAAAGTAGACTTATTATTCTAATAATGGAAGAAGTTTTAACACTGATATAAAGACTGTGGTCACCAGAGATTCTGAGGGGCGGCAGAGGGCATTTTTGGGATGTTGGAATTGTTCTGATTGATACATTACATTTTGTCAAAACCTGTGAAACTGTGTAGTGTAAACCATAATGCAAACCATAGACCATGGTTAGTAGCAATGCTTCAAAATATATTCAACAATTGTAACAAATGTACCACACTAATGAAAGATTTTGTTAATGGGTATAAGTGTGGGAGGGGAGAGGGTGGGTGTGGGGAATATGGGAACCCACTATATTTTCTATATTTTCTTTTCTTTTTGATTTTCAAATGAATGCTTTCACCTCTGTTTCTCTGTACATACATGAGTTACAGAAGTTTCCCATATGACAGGATTAAGTGATGAGTTTTATATATGCAAGGGTCAGAATCTCATTTTCCTTTTCCTTTTTTTAAGGGATTTAACCCAGTATATACATGGGAAGCAGGTGCTCAACCACTTGAGCTACATCTGCTCCCCTCTTCTATATTTTTGATGCAACATTTATGTAATCTAAAAATTATTTAAAAATAAAGACCAAAAAGTAATAATGGTTTAAGTGTTAGATTCAATCTATAGACAGCACAGAATATTTCAAAAAATGTTTATGAAACAATGCATATATCAACTTTGGCAACACAAATCTAAGGATAAGGAATAAGACTGATGGGGAATGGGGAATGTAGAGGAGAAGTAGAGGGAATTTTAGGGGTGAAAACTTAAAATCCAATTTGGTAGAAATAAATATGGAATGTTTCATAAATGGAATAAGAAAAAGAGGATTACATAATATATTATTTAAATGTATGACTGAGTAAATAGAAAAAAATAACATTTTAATAGCTGGGCACATATTTTGAGAGAATCAAGAGAAAAATAAATCTGTATTTCATAATTTTACAATTAATGTCATAAGGTCATTTAGGCCCCCTCCCCATATTTTGTCCAGATGGGACACTCTTAAATTTTATTTCATGATAGGTACGATTTATAGGTTAATATGTAACAAGATGGATAAGTTCCAAGTCAAAGCCTAAGGGAAAAAAATCAACAATGGCAAACTGCTAGACTGGAGGTGCACATTTTTAAAATTTTGCCCCCAAATCTAAAAGAAACTGATTCTCCATTTATTATCATGCAACACAATGTCTTATGCAAAAACCCTCTATTCTATACTATATCAGTCTCTTCTATTTTGGAATCAATTTTTTCAGTCATTCTGTAAATATTGATTAGGCACACTTCACGTGGAAGGGCTTGTTCTGTGCTATAAAAATATATTAAAGAAAGTATGACCTTCACTTTTCACTTGCAGCATATCATATATGATATTGTAAATTTACTTTTACTCTTATTTCATCAAAACATTTTTACTGTCAGTGATTTATATTAAAATATGGAAATCTAGTGATATTAATGTCCTGAAAGACCATCCAAATGGCTCTTTATCCTAACAGTTGACAAAATCACTGAAAAATAAACTTAAATTCAACAAGGTTCTCATGCATCATGCAATCATTATATATGAGAATATTTTAGTCTAGAAAAATATTATTTTTTAAATATCCTAAAAAGCAAAAGAGAAATTGAGAAACATCCTATTGTTACTTGTTATTCGAAGGATCCTCAGGAAAAGTCCATGTTTTAATCTTTAGATACAAGGATCTACTAAGTCAATATACCAAAGAACTGAGATAACACTTTGAACTTGCTAAACAATCTACTACTGTAGATTCAAGGAAAACCAATGTCAATAGCTATTTCCAGGCCTTTAATTGTGTGTCCTCTCTAACAGAGACCAGCGGAAGACATATAGGTATTCATATGGGTTTGTGGAACAAAAATGTTAAATGGGATTTACCTAGGAAAACGCATAGGGAAGAGAATTCCAGCTAGAGGAGAGACCATGACACTAACCTTCTATGTGTGTGAGACAGAGAAACTGAAAGAAAAACCGGGACTACTGAAACTAAGAATGTGGCTGAAACAGTGGTGAAATTAGAGTAGGTATGTTTGCAAGGGCCACATTGTAAAGAACCTAGAAGGGCACCAAAGATTTTTAAATGGGATAATATGATCATATATTCATTTTAGTAAACCAGCTCTGGCTAATGTGTGGAGAATGGCTAAAGAGGGCAGGACTGGATGATGAAAGGATACAAAATTCAAGCGCGTTTCAGTTGACCAGGGCAGAGCCCCTTCAGTTAGGGTTGTGTATACCTATATGAATGAAAGTGAATGTGGTCAAGCTATATTTTGGAGACACATCAACATGACTTTTGTTTAACCACCGACTTATTACTAAATATGACCGATAATATTCAAGTTTATTTCCAAGTCTGTATAAGTCATATCTTGCAACTATTGTCTCTCAATACAGGCACCTTGTTCACAAGAATATTATTCAGGAATAGATAAGACCCCAAAACACAATGTTTATTCCTTAACACCAAATAGCTTGTCAGTGTTCAAGGTAAGAAAAGTAATTTATGGCCATAACATCTCTATAAGCTTTTCTTATTTAAGTGTTTATTCTCTATTAATGTCCCATTTCAGTTTCCAGCACCCAAAAGTTTACCTCATTATCTAAGAATAGAGAACTTGTGTGACAGTGACATTCCAATACCAGTGCCTGAATTTGGGTGGGAGAACTTAATTGCTTTAGCTAATGGTCCCAGTGGTATTGGGTGGAAATTTCAGTCAATCTCAATCTTTCTTTCTTTCTCATCTCACTCCTACTGTTGGTCTCTGATAAACATAAACATGAATATACACAAATGCATATATTCTAGAGATATATTTTAAGGGTCTGTGGTATGATGGGGGTTGAAAGGAGGTGTTTAAAGATCTTTAACAACAGCATTACCATGTTTAAGAGAGTTAGCTGAATATTCTTGGACAACTATAATCAGAAGAAACAAATTATCAGAGACATCCCAGGCACAAACAAAATCAAATTCTCCTAGAGCGTGGAATGGAAAGAAGATGACAAAGTTTAAATTAACTCCTAGATGGAGGAAGCATGACTTTGGGGGAGAGGATCAAATGACAGTATGAACTCTCACCCAAATTACTGCTTGATTTGCCTGCCTGAGGGTCCTGTCTCTCTTCTCTCTACGTGAGCTTCATCAGTGATTGCTGTCAGAGTTCAGAGATGAGAATATGTATCTACTCTATGACCATGTCCTCCAAGGTATCCTTTTGAGAGAAAGCCAAGCACTAATGAATTGGGGTTTGTTACCTTGAGTAGGGTACAGATTGGATATATAATCTTTCTACCAAAGACTTGATTCAGATGTGTTATTGAAAAACAAAATCAAAAGCCAAAAATTAAAACAATAAAAACTAGAGGTTCCTTTTGGTGGGTAAAATGAAATACTTTTGGGTCTTTTTCCTCTAAAGTTATTATTTACCATCATGCAAATCATGGTGTGGTTTTGTACAGATCTTCATTCTTAGAGAAGATCTGTCAAAAATATTTTTCAAAGATACTCTTTATTTGTGCATATTAATATACAAAGCAATTTGAATTACTGAAGATGAGGTAAAGCATTTAGTTTTAAGGGTTTGTAAAATGAGAGTTCAAATCAAAGCAATAATCTCTTTGGTATGATCAAATATTTAAGGTAGAAGGCCACTGGTAAAATATAAGAGAAATAATTATGAGATTGAGCAACTGGTCCATAAACTAACAAGAAAATAGTGATAAATAGTTAGCTAAGACTGGTATGACATGAAATTAGAAAAAAAAATACTGTCCAAATGATACTTGGCAAATCTAGTTGAACTATGTGAAGACTGAGCATAGATGAATCTACTATTAAATAACATGCCAAAAATCGCAAAGCTGGAATTTGCCTAAACAGATTATTAATTATGCAGAAATAATGCAAAAGGGTAGGAGATGGGAACCTCCAACCTCAAGAGTGAAGCCATAGGGGATACTGGTGAAGAAGTCAGTGGAAGTCTCGCGCCTCTGCACCTTCTGGTGAGCTCAGGTCCAGATCAACATGTTCAGCAGGGGTAATGACTGGAAAGCATTGCTGAATGAGAGCCAGAAAGAGTGAGGAGAAGCTGAAGGCTGACTGTTGTTGAATTTAAGAGAAGTTCAATTATTTGAGTATAGAGAGGCCAGGACTCAGGAATGATTTTGAGAAGGAACAATGGTTTATTGACGGCTGGCCAGACTCGGGAACTTTTGTTTGAATCCCGAGCCTTGAACAAGATTTTCAAACGTCTTTTATACAGAGAGGAAAGGCTAAATGGTCCCTTTGTTTCAGTTTTCAATAGGCTTCAATTAGCATATATTTCTTCCACATCTTAGGTAAGCTTTTAGCATGGACTCTAGATATTTTAGATAAGCTTTTAGCATATTTACTTTTTGCATTTCTCCTAAATATTTAAAGTTTATAGCCCTTGCGTTGTTAAACATTTCCTGGGACTGGAGCCGCTGCCACTGTCCCTAAGGGCAGGACTGCAGCCTCTTACCGTTCTACACCCACAAGTCAAACAACTTAGTTATCTCTGAAGAGACAAAGAGCCTTCCACCCATAGCCCACATCATGACAACACATCAGCATCAGTCTCTCACCACTTCTGATTGCAAATCCATTTATTGAATAATGGTTCCTGTTCAAGTTCTGAATTCCTATACGACATGCATTTCTCTTTTTACTGGTTCTACTTGGAATTGTACAGAAAAGGGAATTCTGGAAAGGTAATTTCATCTTAGTCCTGTTTGTGCAATACAAATAAACCATACAATCTACAGTTCAGAATGTTCCAGTATCTTCCATTTTAAAAATCAAACTAAAACAGTCTTGCTCTGAACCCATCCTCACCAGCACCTTTATTCTTCTCTTAAAAATAAGAAAATCTCATATGTATTTTTTATATTCTTACTTCATTTAAATGATTACATCCTTTACAATTTTGTTATATTCTTCAAGATTATTCTTAAAATGGATTTTATCTCGGTCACCTATCTATCTATCTATCTATCTATCTATCTATCTATCTATCTATCTATCTATCTATCTACCAACTATATATTTGAGTGAAAATATGATGTATTATTCATTGTGAATGACTTTGTTAGTGAAAAAAGGGTTGCTTATAATTAGTGCTCCAAGTTAATGGAAATACCATAACGTCTCCCATGCTAACTGGTCACAAGTTATTGCTTATCAGATGGAGCTTCATGTCATTTCTAGGTGCCCCAGTAGCTTACAGGCCATCTATAGTCTAAGGATGGTGGCAATGAGGCAATTAAAAAAGAATTACATCTTTTCCAAGGGAGTCCATTTCCACATTAATAATCTCTCTTTCCCTGATTCAGTTACTTCTTTCTCTCTTTGCCAGTTCAGGCCTAGGTGTGATAACATCCTTATTATTATTGATTTAGCCTGTGCATAAATTCAAAATTGTTTCCAAGTGTACCTAGTCCTTAAAAAGTCCAAATAAGTAATATAGGCCCTACAGTCTTTGAATGTTCAGAAAGGATGTAAGACTGAAGGTGTATTCAAGGTTGCATCCAGATGGAATGTGGAAGATATGCTAAATCCAAGCTGTGGAAGATATGCTACTCCAAGCTGTGGAAGATTTGCTAAATCTGAGCTAGCTTGGAATGTGGGGAATATGCAACGCACCTGGAGGAAATAACCTATCTGATACTCAGATCAAATACTGAAGAAACTAACCAAAGGCCTGTTTGCATACCATCACCCTCTGTCTCCCTAATCTTAAACCTCTGTATAAAAGGGACTGAAAAATGCTATTCTGGGCTCAGTTATTATTAGGACAAGAGTCCACCGAGTCCTGCCCATCGAAATAAACCAAATTCCCTCTCAAAGTTCTCGTGTCCTGGCCTTCAATACCATGCACATCCCACTTCTCTACAACATTTTGAAGTCCAATTTCTGTGTCATCCTTTCTGGCTAGCTTCCTTTTGATTTTGTAAATTATTTCAGTATGAAAATCTCCCTGAGTCATCCTTGTTTGAGGTGCCTACTAGGAGCCTTGGATGCTGATTCATATACCATCAGATTGAAAACCCTTAGTTACCCCATTTAAGAGCAAGCAGTCTGACTCAAAGCATTACTCTTATAAAGTGTTGTTGGAGGTATGTAAATTGGGAGAAGAACCAAATTGATCCATCCATGAAAGTCCCCTTTACTTGCTTAGCAGCACCTTAAAAATTTATTCCTAATTCTGTAAATATTCTAAAATCCACTGAACTGTATCTTGAAGTAGTCCTTTTTTTATTGTAGGAATTGTGCCTTTATCTATTGTAAACATTTTAAAAATATGTTTAAAGTTTATATTTATGATGGAAACTAAAATATTCTATGTATGACAAAAGAGGGAAGGATATGCTAAGCATGATAATAATTCTGTTGGAAACATTAGGATATTGTGTAATTTATAAACTTTTTATATTCCAGCCTTTATATAAACTTGTATTATTTTCAGAATTTTAAAATTACATTTAAACTTTAAATTGAAAATATAAACTATCATTGATTTGTTCAATTTTAATAATTTAAATACTTTATAAATTCACCTTTTTGCATTAAATATTTTAGGTTAAAAGTCTGTGAGCATAGTTAACAAAATTAAAATTTTTCTCTTAACAGCATCACATAATTAAAATAACAATGACAAGTACCTCTTAATCTTACTGATGTGGGCTATGGGTGGAAGGCTCTTTGTCTCTTCAGAAATAACTAAGCTGTTTGACTTGTGTCTCTTCAGAAATAACTAAGTTGTTTGACTTGTGGGTGTGAAACGGTAAGAGGCTGCAGTCCTGCTCTTAGGGACCAGCAGGCTCCAGTCCCAGGAAATGTTTAACAAAGCAAGGGCTATAAACTTTAAGTATTTAGGGGAAATGCAAAAACCAAGGCTTATCTAAAATGTCTGGAGTCCTTGCTAAAAGCTTACCTAAGATGTGGAAGAGATATATGCTAATTGAAGCCTATTGAGAACTGAAACAAAGGGACCTTTGGCCTTTCCTCTCTGTATAAAAGACGTTTGAAAATCTTGTTCGGGGCTCGGGATTCAAACAGAAAGCTCCCGAGTCCGGCCGGCTGTCAATAAACCATTTTTCCTTCTCAAAATCATTCCTGAGTCCTGGCCTCTCTATACTCGAATAATTGAACTTCTCTTAAATTCCACAACATTTTTGGCAACCACGAAGGGATAATAAATGAAGGCCAGAGACGGTAGCATTTTGCTGCCCCTTCCAAATCCCCGAGGAAGCCGGGAGGACTCGGGTGAACCCCAAATCTGGGCGCCCCTGGATTAAATTTAATCCAGAAAAGATGTGGGCTCCACCAGAATCTTCCCGACAAAATCAAGGGGCAATGGAAGGTCTGAAGAGAAAGATTCTGGGAACGAAAAAGAGCTCCGAACAGGGAAGAAGGTAAGACTCCCCGGGTGAGCAGAGTCTGGAAGGCCCTAGCTTTAATTGCTAGGAAGGGGAGGCTGATCACCTCCCGAGAGAACCCTAGTAGCCCCAGAAGGCTGGGGGGAAGCCGTTCTCTCTAGGCTTGGGAAAAGGAGGAAAACCGGGGAAAAGCCCTGGTGTTTTGGGTTTGTCTAACTGCATGTTAGAATCTGGTACTGGTCTTATATCCACTAAAGGAGTGGAGTCTCGATTTTAATAGGAAGGGTATTTATAGGTTCGAGTCCTAATATCCTGGAAATTGGTCTAGATTAAGGAAAACAAAACTTGGTTACAGGAAAATGGATCGGCTTTTCTGGTGGAGCTTGGTCTGGGTGTAAAGTTTAAACAGTGGAAAAGTCTAGCTGAAATCTTTTGTTATGGTGCTAATTTGTGAATGAATTTGCTTTATACCAAATGTTAAGTGTTCTGAGGTTTGTGATGGCTGTGGGGGCAGCCATGGTGAAAATAACTATATAAACTTGTGGGTCAGATTAGTGACCTTTGTGCTTCTGTCTGTGTCAGCTCAATGTTAGTGTTGGAGTTGTGTCCTTACATGAAGTAGAATTACAGCTGAGCTGGAGCCCTTCCTTGCCATTGGCAAGGGGGTGAAATGATTCTGGGGCAAAAGCTGAGGAGTCTGGATGTTTGCGGAGTCTAGATGTTTGTGCATGTTCTGGTGTCTTGTCTCTGGTCTGGCCCTTTGCCGGGGCTTGGAGGCCATCTGTGTCCGAGCCAAGCACCCAAGTCTGTTGGGAATGTCCCAGTCAGGGCGGCTGGGTTCCTGGGAGAGTTGCCAAATTTGAGTAAGTTCTGTCTGCCCATTTTGGCTGAAAGCTGGAAAGGGGGGAGCGGCTTGCCCCTTTCCAGTGAGTCCACCCTTCTATTCATAAGCCGCATTCCTGTTTGTTGTGCACCCGACTGCCTGGAAGGGGGGGAAGTGAAGGAGGTGAAAAGCAGAATCAGAATAAATGCAGTAAAGTTCCCTCCTTAGGGTGTCAAAACCAAATACGTTTGCATTCTGCTCAGGTTCTTAGAAGGTATTGTAGTATCCTTAAGTAAGAGAATGTGTTCTGTGAAGGTAAACTTTGTATTAAGGGTATAAATAATTATAAAAGTTTTACAAAGCATTGTTTAAGGTATTTAAGTGGCTAATTGCAGAAAGTCATTATTTAACAAAACTGAATTGATAATAATAATAATAAAAGGCAATTTTATAACAAACTTATTCGGCAGCCAATCTCCCCTGCCAACTTGCTTCCAAAAAAACTGTTTCTGGTATTACATGCTACTAAGTATTTAAAGTGAAGAAAAGTTCATTATTTTAACAAACTTGTTTAGTATTAATGGCAATTATATGTTGCAAGAAGTTTGCCTGGTAACTCAGTATGTGGGATATATGGAGTGTGTTTTTATTGTTAAGGAAACAGAAGATGATTTTGTCCTAAGATAAAATGATTGATTATTGGAAAGAGTAGAGTGTGGGACAGAACCTGAATGAATACTGAAAGTGTAGAAGGTTTGTGGAAGGGAAATTTTTATGATTAAATTGAGTAAGATCAATATACAAAGAAAATATTTTATCAATAGCTTCTTGTGCTTTAACCTCATCATATCCTCAATGTTTGAAGAAGAGTCTTACCTCTTTTAAAAGAACATTTTATGTTCTAGAAATCAAATCCTGAAAAGTAGCCTTTTATTTCAAACTAACTGCAAGAGATTTATTCTTTCACTTTAAAGGAAAAATTAAAGTAATGGTTAAGTTCATTTAATATGTTATAAGTTGAATGAAAGGTATTTAAAGGTGTTATAAAATTAATAGGTTTTAAAAAAATTAATAAAAACTGTAACTAAGAGTTAAAATCATTTATAAATGCATTTATATTGTAAAACAGTGGAAAGACAATAACTGAGATTATAGCTGGGTGAATTTAGCCTGAAACTATTATTTAAGTGTAAATTCTACACTAACCTTTCCTTTGTTTATGGTTGCTTCAGGCCTAACCTCGCCCTTTGCCTTTGTCTGTGGTTATTTCATAATTGAGAAGAGCTGGGACATCACTGTCTCCTCTTCTGGTATTAGTAACCCTTTCTCTCATGAATTCAAGTGTAAACTAAATAAATTGCTGCCTGATAGAATAAGGTTAAATGACCACTGGAGTTTTATTATCTCCAAAACCAAAAGGGGGGTGGAGGGGGAGAAGTCTCCTGCCTTGACGGTCAGTGTTCCTAAGAGTGGCAATTCATGAGAGAAAGCAGTCTGTCTCCCTGAGGCTTCAAATAGCCTCAGTAAATATATATAAAATTAATCTTGTTACTTATCCAAAATTCTGCTAATTTCAAAGTAAAATATAAAGTTCTAAAACAAAATGGTGCTAAGGCATTGAGAACATTTTGGTTATTACAATCCATTAAGTAAGAAAGAAAATTCTTGTGGTAAACTGCATGGTCATAGTGCAAATTAAGAAGAGTTTCAAAAGTCTTTGAAAAGTTTAAAGTAACTAAAGTCATGTTGTTGTGTCAAACTATTCATGTCTGCCTATTTGCTCAAATTGTTAAAAATTAAATATGCAGTTATATTTATAAATATTCTTAAAGCCCAAATTGAACTAAGCAGGATGAGAAAGTCATAGAAATCTGATTATGGAAACAATTGGGAAAGGGCCTCCTCTTTGCAAGAGCTTTTAAGGCAAGACTAGGTATGGCAGATTAAACCTATCTACTAGGCTAGGGAATTAAGAATCAGTTTGCCTGGTAATTTCCCAGTTTAAACCTTTGTCAGCCATAAATTGAAAAAAAAAAAAAAAAAAAAACAAAGATTAGGTTAATTTTCACAGAAGAAAAATGTTGATGTAACCCGGCGGCCTGCTGCCTCAGTCTCCCACTCCCGGGTGGGACAGCAGTGGAGGAGACCAGTTTAGGCCAGTCCTATGGGCAGTGGAAGGATGCCCAAGAAGGAGCTAACTAAGTCGGTGCCATTTCAGCACTAAATTCTATTCCTTATTTGACAAAGGGGGGGAGCAGGTAAAAACTAAAATGGTTGGAATGTGATAGAGGAAGTAGTTAAATCAAACTTTTGCGTGGGAAAAGTTAAATCTCAGATAAGCTGTAACTTCTGAAGTATCCAATCTATGGAAAAACAGGAAGAGCTTGCATGCTAGGCTTAGGGGTATAAATTGTGTCATTTTTCTTTGTTCGGGGCACCAGCCATATCTGGCTCTGCGCCCCTTCTTGCAAGATTGAGAATAAAAGTATTTTCTTCTCCACAATCTGGTGAGCCTTATTTTCTTCCAGAAGATTTCTTTCCAACAAAATAAGGTAATTAGTGGCTCTATTAACAAATTTCAGTAAGTAAAGGAAAGTCCATAAAAACTATGGAGAGATCTTTCCTGGGTTATGATTTTAAAAAATTAAGTAATTGTGTAATGTGTTTTGAAACCTGGAAGTCAGTATGCATGTGTTTTAAAACCTGGTAGTCAGTTATGCTTTTAAATTAATAATTTTCATAACTTAAAGAAAAGAAGTTTTTTAGCTTCCTGTAAGGGAAAAAGAGAACATTCCTTGCATAAACTATTATGGTTTCAATTTTATTTAACTTGAGTGTAATCTCCCATAGTTAATTTATAAACTAAATTAACATATGTACAAAATCTTTACAGTAATGAAAATTGTAAGTGAAAATTGTAAGTTCACATTGGTGAAATTAGGCTAAAGGGAAAAGATTGTAGATATGCTCTCTTAAATAGAGAGTAAATTTCTTTCATTGGTAATTGTAATTTAGTAAGTTTATTTAAACATGAGGTGGCTAGTCAATGTGGTTATAGTCAATTATAAAGAGTTTGTAAAACATCTTCCAAACTGAAAATGTTTAAATAGTTCTAGTTGTAGAAGTTATTGTTAACTAAAGAAACTTAGATTGGTATTGGTAGCAGAAATAACTTCATAATAATAAACCTGTCTGAAGGCCACTGCAAAATACACATTTAAGTAAATGGTAATAAAAAGTTGTCTTGATTCTATTGGAAAAATTGTTTTCATTCTAACAATGAAAAATAATATTTTTCCTCTATTACTAAAGTAAAGCACCTACTGTTATCTTCATAGTAAAATTGTGTAAGTAAATAGTCATTTGATATATGTATTGCGTTAAGTTGTTTAAAATATATATAAAACAAGGAATAAACTTTAACATTGTCAAACTCTTGTGCATTCGAACCAGGCCTTGTATACATTACAGGTGGCCTCTCCATGTGAGTTATTGGCTAGGCTGGTCACTGACCCCTCAATTAAAATATGTGCTATATCAGTCTCTGGTTCTGCTCCTGAAGTCGATGGAAACTATATTGCAGTTTCAAGCTCCTGCAGCCAATAATGACTCGGTACAAGTGTACAATGGATATCGCCTCCAGACTGGCACTGTTCCATGGTGCCAGAGAGCACTATGCACCAGGCTAGTAGAATACTGGAAAATCTCTGGAATACTGGAAGGATGCTGCAACTTGCTCACTGCGTTGAAGAACATGCTAAGTGGAGCCATGATACCAGGAGACTGTAAGTAAAACTTAAACACAATTGGCATTATGGCCTGCTTTCATGGAGAGATAACATGTAAAGTATTACAAACCTGAAACTCAAAACTAATAATGGCAACTCTGAATCCTTATGCATTAAGTAATACATTAGTTAATATTAAGTGCTGTACTTTTATCCTGTACTAAATATATGCCTAATAATTGTAATGTTATCTTTTCTATTTTGGATCAAGTGCAGAAGTATATTAGACATGTTAAATTCCTGGTAATATCATTTTCTAAACAGTTAATAACATGTCTATAGAATAAGGTGGCAGTCTCAGCCAGTCTCAAGTTAGCAAAAGTGAGGCTTGCTTGCTGATGGTGAGTCACCTATTGAACAAGTCAAAATTGCTAGAAATTGTACAATGAAAACCAAGGTGTAAAAATCTTTATTCTGTAGTTCTGATCACTCCCACAGGTGAAAACTAAGAGTATTTCCAAATTAGTGTTCTAATCCTGAGTGAAGCCAGTTGCCCAAGGAGTGCCAGTTCACCAGGAGCATCTGACAGAGCGAATGAGTGTCAATCATTGAACAGCTTGGAATGTGTCTTCAGACAAAGCTAAGTGTCTGTTGCAATTTCTCTCTAAAGATGGATAACTTAAAAAAAGAATATATATGCTGTTCCCACCAGCTTTTGGGGAATGCCATCTTTATAGGCACCTGACCTTGTCTACCTCTGCAATCCAATGTGTCCTCTTTTAAAAACAGGTATTCCAAAATTTTAATTAAGTTTGTTTCTTTCAGAGTGAACATCTTATTAACCATATGAAAACTTCATCCAACTTCGTACAGAATGCCAGATCCATCTTCCTCCAGTTAGAATAAATTAAAGAGTTTTACACCTTATTAGGCAATGACTACAGCCCATGGCCAGCAGGAAGCAGTTACAGAAAAGAGATCGTCTCCCTTCAGCACCCCTTTTAAATTAAAGGTGTAAACTCTTTAAGAGTAAAATAAAAGTAATAGATGGATCTGGAACCTGACTGGAAATCCACGTGAGTGCCAGTGGCAGCAGAATAACTGCGGGAGGCCCCTGCCCAAGATTCTGCTGTCCAGAATGAAAAGTTCTAAACTTCTAAAAACGGTCCTGGATGCTGTACTAAAGACTGATAAATAATCAGTCAAGACAACAAACAGCCATCCACCTCATAGCTCCAACAATAATTATGCCAAAGCTTAGCAAGTTAATCTTTGGCAGAAAGGGGGGAATGATGTGGGCTATGGGTGGAAGGCTCTTTGTCTCTTCAGAAATAACTAAGCTGTTTGACTTGTGTCTCTTCAGAAATAACTAAGTTGTTTGACTTGTGGGTGTGAAACGGTAAGAGGCTGCAGTCCTGCTCTTAGGGACCAGCAGGCTCCAGTCCCAGGAAATGTTTAACAAAGCAAGGGCTATAAACTTTAAGTATTTAGGGGAAATGCAAAAACCAAGGCTTATCTAAAATGTCTGGAGTCCTTGCTAAAAGCTTACCTAAGATGTGGAAGAGATATATGCTAATTGAAGCCTATTGAGAACTGAAACAAAGGGACCTTTGGCCTTTCCTCTCTGTATAAAAGACGTTTGAAAATCTTGTTCGGGGCTCGGGATTCAAACAGAAAGCTCCCGAGTCCGGCCGGCCGTCAATAAACCATTTTTCCTTCTCAAAATCATTCCTGAGTCCTGGCCTCTCTATACTCGAATAATTGAACTTCTCTTAAATTCCACAACATTACTGGACAAAATGCCTTTGCTGCCTGATGTGCAATTGACACCGCAGTTTCAAAGAAAGAGATTTATTACATGACTGCTGGTAAAGAGAAAAGAGCTAAGAAACAAGCTCAAATCTGTCTCCAGGAGTATAAAGAGTTTAGTGCTTTTCTGGGATTTACACAAAGGGAGGTGGAGATAGTGTCATTGGTAGATATTGATTGATTATGTTTAGTTGGAAATGTGTAAATGCGGGCCAGGGAACACTTGAAGATTGACAAGAACCTGCTGTGTAAGCCTTGGGGGCTTACTTAACATCAGATAGCAAGTAAAGGAATTGAACTGAGCTAAACAAATGGGCCAGGAAGAACTGACAAAGTCCAACTGGGACAAACATTTGGTTATCATGATATAGCCTGTGCATTAAATCAAAATTATTTCCAAGAGTACCTAGTCTCCAAGATGGCCAAATAAGTAATATAGGCCCTACAGTCTTTGAATGTTCAGAAGGGATGTGAGACTGAGTGTGTATTCAGGGCTGCCTCCAGACGATGTGGAAGATATGCTAATCCAAACTGGCTTGGATGTGGAGAATATGTAACTCACCTGGAGGAAATAACCTATCTGATACTAAGATCAAACACTGAAGAACCTAACCAAAGGTCTGTTTACCATCACTGTTAGTCTTCCTAATCCTATATCCTCTGTATAAAAGGGTCTGGAAAAGGCTGTTCGGGGCTCAGTTTTTATTAGGACAAGAGTCCGCCAAGCCCGGCCGGTCGAAATAAACCAACTTCCTTCTCGCTATTCTCGTGTCCTGGCCTTCGATACCGCGCATACCCGATTTCTCTACTACAATCAGTTATAGCAATGTTGTAAAACAAAGAGAAGTAAAGGAATGAATGTAAACTAAAATAACATTTACTCTTAAAACTTGTAGTTAACAATTATGATCTACAAGGAAACAGAGGCTTTTCCCAAGGATACAAGGGAAGGGTCTTAAGGAGAAATGTGTTAATTGGTGACAACAGCGGTTATGAGGTTATATTAATAGTGTTTAATATATGCCAGTAAATGTATTAAATTCTCTACAGGAGTTAACACTTTTATTATTCCTACAAGGTTAGGTTAGTAGTATTAACATATCTTTTTCCTCAGTAAGCATACAGAAGCACAGCCTTTAAGTAAATTCCTGAAGGGCACTCCTGGTCAATGGCAGATGATCTTTGATCCAGGCAGTTGGGTGGTAGAATCCCTGCTCCATAATCATTCTACTCAGAGACTATCTTACTTAAGAGAAGTAAATTAGTCAAAAAACGTGGATTTATTTATAATTTCACTACAAGCATTTTTATTAACCTTGGCAATTCACATGCTCAGTCCACATCTCATCTTTATAAAATTATAGAGATCTGTATGAGGATTTCTGCAATCTCTTATTATGGCATTGTAAGGGAAAGGCCACATTGGGAAAATAGGAATAGAACTACATTGGGAGGTGGGAATTACAAGTGCCTTCAAATAGATAAATGACTTAAGACAGTCTGTAAGGAGAGTGCCAGTAAATAACAGGATGGCCTGTAAGGAGAGTGCCAATAAATAATATGGTACTGCTTACAAGAAGAAGCCTTTCAAAAAGAAAAAAATATAGATATACGTTATCTTCAGCTAATTGCTGTTTTCCGTTTCTGTGCCTGCTTGCTTTTTCACTTATTAGTAGATGCCCCCCTTCCTAAAAGCTATAAAATCACTCTTCCCTGAGACTCGGGGATGCTCTCTCCTCTGCAGAGGAATGAGACAGTCGCCACGCGGCTAATAAAGCTCTCAACTGGAACTATATTCAAAGTCTGAGTCTGGTCAATATCGCTGGTCTATAACAGCATCATATATTGTTCTAAATGAAGTTTCAAAGATAACTGTGTTGCTGTAAGATTGCTCATTTTTGGGGGGTGGGGGTGGCTCCCTCAAAAATGTTGCAGTCCTTCAATTTACCACAGAAAAAAGACCAACTAGGATGCCTTCAAGTTTCTATCAAAATTGATCTGGGTAGGCTAATTTCTATTTACTTGTTTTTTTTTAAATTCTTGAATGTATTTATCACATTAGAAATATGATCATGATTGACATTTGAAAAGTAGGTGCTTGAAAACCAAATTTTAAGTCCAAATAATTAGGTTTAATACTTAATCCTCCCCCTTCCAACCTTTTGCATACATACACACATGTGCATACACTCACACTCAACACTAAATCTCACTCTGGATCTACCTACTTCTGTAGTCTGCACAGGGAGCTGACTTTTCTAAAAATGATTTTGTGCAAGTACAATGAACGAACATTTTGCTGGGCTGTTTTCTCACTTTTAGCTCCCAACCTTATTCCCTCAGGGGTTCTGTCAATTTTTAAGACATCACAAGGCCTGGCCAAATTAGCTTTTAACTTTGCCACCTGGAAAAGGTATAAATTCTCCTGAGCACTATCCTGGCACATGCTACTATCTTTCCTAGATCCCTTGGCCCCAGATGTGACTGGGTGCTTTTTTTTTTGCAAGAAATCAGTAAGTAATTACAACCCAGAGGATGTCCATGGAAGATGGTCACAGGTTGGTTAAAGCTGGATGTTAAAATGTTCTTATAGTGGCTGAATTTAAGGTAAGCAAATCATTAAGATGCTTACTTATATTGCTCTTTTTTCTTGATTGATTTTAGCCCTTACATTTAATCCCTTCCTCTATCCTGAATTGCAACTCTCAAATTGAGATACTTCCACTTTTTTTTTTTTTAACATTTCCAATTCCATTGGTTCGCCATCATCCTTTTTATCAAACACTTTTACATTTCCTATAGCTAATACTTTTAATTTCTTATCACGGGAGGGACTGACTTAATTTATTTTACTGAATTATCAAAATTTTAAATCTATCCCAGAACATTTATAATAGTGATGTGGGCTATGGGTGGGAGGCTCTTTGTCTCTTCAGAGATATCCTAAGTTGTCTGACTTGTGGGTGTGAAACCATAAGAGGCTGCAGTCCTGCCCTTGGTGACAACAGCAAGACTCCAGTCCCAGGAAACAGTTTAACAATGCAAGGTCTATAAACTGTAAGTATTTAGGGGAAATGCAAACCAAATGTGCTAAAAGCTTATCTAGAATGTATGAAGTCCATGCTAAAAGCTTACCTAAGATGTGGAAGATATACGCTAATTCAAGCCTATTGAGAACTGAAACAAAGGGACCGTTTAACGGTTTCCTCTCTGTGTAAAGGGGATTCAAAAGTCTTATTGGGGCTCGGGATTAAAACAGAAAGCTCCCGAGTTCGGCCGGCCATCAATAAACCATTTTTCCTTCTCAAAATCATTCCTGAGTCCTGGCCTCTCTATATGCAAATAATTAAACCTCTCAAATTGTACAACAATAGTACTCTTTACCCTCTCTTTCAAAGTGTAGCAGAATCTCACATTCTGTGTTTTGTTCAGATACTTGAAAATGCTATGTTAGGATGAGAGTTACCAAGTAATTTAGTTTTATTGCTGCTCAAGCCTAATTCTTGGAGTATTTTACTCCTTTAGCAATTAGTAAAGACCTCTTTTCCCCCAAGGAGTAATCCAAAGGGACCACTACCTGACAACCCTAAACTGACTTGGGAAAATAGGATTCTGTACCTGAGCACATCCTTTTTTGTCAGCACCACACATTATCTGCCTAGAAAAAATATATATCTGTGTATTTGCTAGAGAACACAGGTATATGATAGAAGAGCAAGCAGTTCCATGTCTCTGTAATATAGCCTGTGTATAAATTCAAAATTGTTTCTAAGTGTACCTAGTCTCTAGAAATCCAAATAATATAAGCCCTACAGTCTTCAAATGTTCAGAAAGGACAAGACTGAATGTGTATTCAAGGTTGCATCCAGACAGAATGTGTGGGGGGGATTTTAATTCAAGCTCACCTGAAATATGGAGGATATGCTAATTCAAGCTCACCTGAAATGTGCGGGGTACTTTAATTCAAAATCTATCTACACTCAGACAAACACTTAACAAGGAAAGTCGTTTTCTTTCAAAAGGGCACCATTTAACTCCCAACCCTTATATCTTTTCTGTATAAAAGGGAACCCAAAATTCTATTTGGGGCTTGGTTTTTATTAGGACAGGAGTCCGCCGAGTCCAGCTGGTTGAAATAAATCAACTTCCTTCTCAGAGTTCTCATGTCCTGACCTTCGATACCGCATACACCCAACTTCTCTACAACATCTGTGTTGTGCAGAGTGACAAAACACACTGCTTTTTAACTTTAACAATACAGGTGCTTTCTTGTATTTCACAATAAAAGGACTTTGCAGAATTAGGACTTTGAAAGTTTGATGTTCCCTCTTTTCCCCATCACCCTCTTTCTTCTTAAGTCCTACTCTTTTCTTTCACTTCCCTATTCTAATGGTTCAGACTTAAATTCACTCGTTTTTAGTTTTAAGTCTTTGCCTAAATGGAGTGTGACAGAGTGCAGTTGATCCATCCATTTTATGGAAGAGGATATTTAGGAATGAAGAAGTAAACAGCTTATTCAGTATCACAAAACCAGTAAATGGAAAAAAACAAAACAGAACAAACAACCAAAACAGAACAAAAAAGTAACAGGGTTCAGATGTCTCTCTCACCCCAGAGCTTGAGCTCTCAAACCCCATTTCTCTTTGTTATCTTGTAAAAAAATAAATCTAGTACTGGTTTTATTGCAACATTTTATATTTTATATTTTCTTCTATCGGTTTCTCAAACCATTCATTCCTAGATGCATTCTTCTATAGTCTTACTCTCTGGTACACTATTCTTCTAAAACTATTTTTTACTAACAGACTTTCTAATCACCAAGCACAACTTGGGGGATTTCAGTATAGAATACTTATTTGCTTGCACTGACTTTGTTGAAACCCTCTCCTTCTTGGTTACTTAGAAAGTCCGAAATCCAATTTTCTTTTCCATTTTTTAAATTTCCCACTATGTTTTTCACTTCCTTCCTCCTTTCCCTCTTACATGTTCCTTATTATGGACATCTACCAAGTATCACTAATTAGCTCTACAGCCCTGGCTTGTGCTTTCTATTATAGACATCATGTATTCTGAATTAGTGCTGTCACCTCTATATTGATGTGGCTATGAGTAGGAGGCTCTTTGTCTCTTCGGAGATAACCTAAGCTGTCTATCCAGACTTGTGGGTGTGGAAAAGTAAGAGGCTGCAGTCCTGCCCTTGGTGACCATGGCAACAACTCCAGTCCCAGGAGACCATTTAGCAATGCAAACTCTATATACATACCAGTCAGTCCAGGGAAACTCTGATGGTGGTGATGCCGAAACTTAAGGGAACCTGGACTTGGCCTCGAATGGGAAATATAACCTGTGCGTAAATTCAAAATCATCTAATTCTGTATCCAAGTGTGCCTAGTCTCTAGAAATCCAGTTAAGTGATTTGGGCTTTGAATGTTCAGAAAAGATGTAAGACTAAATGTGTATTCAAGGTTGCATTCAGAAGGAATGTGGGCAAGAAGCTAATTCAAGCTCACCTGAAATGTGGGCGATATGTTAATTCAAAACCTATCTGGTACTCAGGCAAAGACTTAACTAACAAAGAAAGTAGTTTTCTTTGATAAAAGCACCGTTTGACTCCCCACCCTGTATAAAAGGAACTTAAAAATCTTGCTCAAGGCTCCGGTTTGAAACAGAAAGCTCCTGAGTCTGCCCAGTCATCAATAAATTATTTTTCCTTCTCAAAATCATCCTTGAGTCCTGGCCTTCCTACATGCAAATAATTGAACCTCTCTCAACTTCTACAACAATATGAGTGATGCCCCTTCACCAAAGTTTAAATCTACCTATATGTCCAACCCAGTGCCTTTAACTATACACCTGTTTTGAATGGGTTAAGTTGAATTTTAAATTTGGGTCTGAATGAAAGTCAGGTGTGACAAAATGGGAAATTAAGGCCATGAGAAAAGATGGTTTGTTACTCACAAGCCCCAGCGAGGGAGGGATGCTGTGAAGGGTTGACGGGAAGCAGAATCCTCTCTGGTGGCTCAGCCAGCAGGTGTGGAGCACATAGGCAGAGGAGAGGGACCCAGGAGCTACTGCTTTTATTGTGGCCCAGGGCTGGAGGTTAGTAAATTTCTCACAGTAGTCGAGGTTTGGTAGTTTAAAGCAAATGCATGTGAAAAGGTGAAGGGACTAGAGATCTGTAAGCAGTGGGGATGGTTAGCCTATCATCTGGTACCAGCTGTGAGTTTGGAGTGAGGTGTGTGGGTCATGAAGGCAGATGCTGGTTTGGATTCTGGGTGAGTTTATGCCCCAGGCTGAAAAACTGCTTGTGAAGGAGGCCAAAGGTAAGTGTTGAGACACATGGCTTAGCCAAAGTAATTTGGATGCTGATGCAGCAATGCAAAATTGTTGATAGTTATGGCAAGACCATTAAATATAATGATAGCAAATTAAATATTTAAAAATGCATATTTCCCTACCTCTCCCTTCAAAAACCTGACTCCTGTTAATTCTCTGAACTATCCTTTCATGTTACTTTCTAAGCCAAGAAACCAGGCTCAAAATATTGGTGTAAAATGAGAGGATTTGGGACTTCATCCTGTATATCAAGTTAATTAAATTTCTTTTTCTGCCTTAAAATGTTCTTACATGTGTCTCTCCTGACTGTATCAAACTCTTGTTTACGTTCTCAACACTTGATACCTCACTACAAGAGTTGCCAAGTAGTTTGTCTGGAAGAATTCTAGCTCCTTTTCATGCTGATGAATTTGCACAATGATGCTTGTTAGAATCTTCATTAAACCACATCCTCTTTTCCCCTATGACTCTACAATATCTCATTTCTGAACTTCTGTCCATAAATATATGGTCTACAGTAGGTCTCCATTATACCTATTTCATCTATTTTACCTTTCTTTCCTTTTACAAATCTGCATTGCTTCCAGAATATACCAACCATTCTGAATTACACACCATTAGTCTTAGGATTCGAGTAACTTGGAATTATCCCCATTTTCTCCTTTTCACTTTAAAGTTTATTAATACCCCAATTTCTAACTCACTTTCCATTTCACTCTTGAATTATTCTGATATGCTTAAGTCCTCATTACTGCACTTTTACCTGTCACATTGATCTGGGGTATGGGTGGGAGGCTCTTTGTCTCTTTGGAGATAACCTTAACCTAAGCTGTCTGTCCTGACTTGTGGGTGTGGAATGGTGAGAGGCTGCAGCCCTTGGTAACCATGGCAACTACTCCAGTCCCAGGAAACAGTTTATCAATGTAAACTATATAAACTTTAAATATTCAGGGAAAATGCAAACCAAAGGTGCTAAAAGCTTACCTAGGATGTGAAAGATATATGCTAATTCAAGCCTATTGAGAACTGAAACAAAAGGACCATTTGTCAAAATTCTTGTTCAGGGCTCAGGTTTGAAACTGAAAGCTCCCGAGTCCGGCCAGCCATCAATAAATCATTTTTCCTTCTCAAAATCATTCCTGAATCCTGGCCTTTCTATACCCAAGTAATTGAACCTCTCAAATTCTACAACAACATGTTTATATATTCCATAAAATTTAGCAAATGACTATCATAAATAACACAGTGGTAGTGATGTGGGCTATGGGTGGAAGGCTCTTTGTCTCTTCAGAGATAACTAAGCTGTTTGACTTGTGAGTGTGGAATGGTAAGAGGCTGCAGCCCTGCCCTTAGGGAAAATGACAACAGGCTCCAGTCCCAGGAAATGTTTAACAATGCAAGGGCTATAAACTTTAAGTATTTAGGGGAAATGCAAAAAGTAAATATGCTAAAAGCTTATCTAGAATATCTGGAGTCCATGCTAAAAGCTTACCTAAGATGTGGAAGAGATATATGCTAATTGAAGCCTATTGAGAACTGAAACAAAGGGACCATTTGGCCTTTCCTCTCTGTATAAAAGACGTTTGAAAATCTTGTTCGGGGCTCGGGATTCAAACAGAAGTTCCCGAGTCCGGCCGGCTGTCAATAAACCATTTTTCCTTCTCAAAATCATTCCTGAGTCCTGGCCTCTCTATACTAAATAATTGAACTTCTCTCAAATTCTACAACAGTAGGAAGAGAAAAATTAGGTTCTAATAGCAGCTGAATCAGAGCCCAATGTCTCAGGAACTTGTTTAGTCCTTCTGAACCTTGATGATGTTGGGTTATGTTTTATTTTGTTGTTTTTTTTTTTAATTTTAGGATAAAAGAGAAAAGCAATCCTGGTTTCATCCTTGTGGTAGATTGAATTATGTACCCTAATTTGAATATGTTCTTAATCTAAATTCACATTCCTGTGAGGGTAAACACATTGTAAATATGATCTTTTGAAGATTTTAAAAAAAAATTTCAAATAAACATTTAATTTAAAACCAAAATTTCTTTTAAACAGACGTTATTTTTATATCTACTATACCCTTCAAATGATTTTATCATTTTACATGATTTTTTCAAAATCTCTTGTCAAGGGAACATATAGAGAAGCAATTTTTAAAAAATAAATAGAAACAAAGGGACTTTTTCAGCTTTTAATATAAGATGACATAAAAGGTTAACTCAAGAGAAGTAATGTCATTACTATTTGTGAAGGGGATCACCAACATTTTGTGCAAACAATACTAACCTTCTTTTAAGCAATATGAGCATAAATGCTTAAGAAATGATATAAGCAATAATTCTACATCAATAACCCCCTTAAAACGACATAAGCAATAATTCTACATCAACAATGCCCCTTAAATAATCTGCTTTTTTCCTTTTTCTTGCATATGTGCAGAGTGCTAACAAATTAAAGCCAGAGAGAAATGCTTGAGATCCACTATCAAAAGGCATAATGAGAATTTACTATAACTCATTTAGAGAGTTTTCCAATCAAGGAGTCTGTAACGAAAGCTGCGTTTTCTCTCTTTTCAATTTTTTGACATGAAATTCAATGACTAACTGCTTAATACTAGATGACAAAACACATCCATATTATTAAATAGTCTTACAGTTAAACACGTCTTAAAGATATGTAATTCACATATAAACCAGTATTTACATTTTATAAATTTTAAAAGACAGAAAGCTTTTATACTCCTTCGTAAAGAAAATGGGAAACTGCATTTATGAATGATGGTGTGAAATTAAAAATACCTATATTTACAGCAGCATTGATGCTTTACAAATGCAGAATATGAAAATGCAATATCTTTAAGGATAATAAAAAATTAAGGTGATGTTACTCAAGCACAGTGCTTGCAGTGGAATAAAAACCTATTGATGATCATTAATTAGCCAGTAGTGAAATGTGCCAGTAGAGCACATATAACACAGGGCAAAAGGACTTACAGCAATTCAAGTGAGCTTATCTGTACTGGGTATTCTAATCATGAAATACATTACAAAGACATCCTTACAAAACAACAACTACAAAAAAAAGTATAACATTTCCTAGGTCATATTTATAAAACATTGTCCCTCCTTAAAGTGGCATCTTAAAAATCTCAAACTCATTCTTCACTTGATATACAATCATAATGAAAAGATGTGGACAGCGCAGCTGAATTTTCCATGTGATAAATAGAAAAAGAACCAGTAACTGCAAAATGTTCAAATTTAAGATACTCTGGGTGAGCAATGCACTAAAATTATCCATAAAAAACAAGTGGTCAGTAACATCATAAACCAACATGTCATTTCACTGTCAATAATGAAAAAATTATCATCTCCTCAAACTGCATAAGACAAGTGCAATTTTAAAATTGTAAAATGATCTTAATGAAAAATGTCTTACATTTTAGTGTTTCATTCCAAACAGATAAATGATTTCAAATTCAAAGATGAAAGTTGGCTCACAAATACTGATGCAAACATAATTTCACAAAAATCTTCAATTTTTAAAAAAGAGAATCACATTCCAATTTTACCTCCCCAAGAAAATGTCTCACAATTACAAAATAGAAAAACAGCCATTCACAGATGCAAAAAACATTATTATTTAAATATATGAAAAATTTCTAAATTAGCAATTTAATGTATTTCATTTTAGAGGTTAAAAAAAAAACTTTCTTTGAAATATTGCTTTTCATGCTCAAACTTGAGAAATGTTTTAATGACATTAAATAAAACTGAGATAAATAATGCTTACAGAATGAAGTAAAGAGGAACACTGAGAAAAATATCCATGCTGAAATCATTTACTTCATCTAATAGTGCCTGTTTGATGCCTATGAGTTAAAGCAAGAACAAAAATACAACACTTCCTAGAAGCTGAATCCCCTAAAATGTAATTTCAGTGTTTTCCCATAACATGGGGTCAGGTCTTTTTAGACTTTTTGTTTTTTGCTCTGTTACGAAACTCCTGAGACACCATCTGTATTAGTCAGCCAAAGGTGTGCTGATGCAAAATACCAGAAATTGGCTGGTTTTTTAAAAAGGGTATTTATTTGGGGTAGGAGCTTACAGGTACCAGGCCATAAAGCATAAGTTACTTCCCTCACCAAAGTCTATTTTCACATGTTGGACCAAAATGGTTGCTGACGTCTGCAAGGGTTAAGGCTTCCTGGGTTCCTCCGTTCCTGGGGCTTGCTTTTTTTCCCTCTGTGAGCTTACTCTCCAGGACTCCAGCTTAAGGCTTCAGGATCAAACTCCAACATCAAAACTCCAACATCAAAACACTTAATGGAAAGGAGAAATGAGTTTATATGGCTACGAGTTTCTAAAAAAGAGTCTGGAGGCTGGCAGAAGGATTGCCCTCATGCACAACTGAGCAGAGTCAGAGAGACAGATAAAGCAGATACAACCTCCAGATATTGGTTTCTTTGAGGGCTAAAGAGACCCATGGGAGTTATGGTCATGGCCGATGGGGTTAACTACCAGGGCAGATGGCCCCTCTCTGGAAATGGTGTTTATGTGTGATGAATCTGGACTCAGATGGGATCTCCCTTCATAAGACTTTCATGCTAATGTGCTGGAGGTGCAGTTAATGTTGGGGTTTAAGATATATTTAGGGGATTTGAATCTCTGGACTGACAATGTGATAGCCAGGTCCTGAGCCTCAACAGACTCCAGCACCTACAATCTGATCTATTGGACTTACCACACTCAGCTAAGATAGAGTTGAAGAAGGACAACCACCACACCATGGAGCCTAGAGTGATTACAACTGAAAATGGGAGGATGGCAGCCAGCATCCATGTGGAATCTGAGCCTCCTCTTGACATAGAGGTGCAATGGACACAACCAATCCAATGTCCACATAGAAGAGGTGGCATTGGATTGGGAAAAGTGGACATGGTGGATGATGGGTATGGGGAAAGGCAGGAAGAGATGAGAGGTGGAGGCGTCTTTGGGACATGGAGCTGCCCTGGATGGTGCTTCAGAGGTAATCACCGGACATTGTAAATCCTCACAGGGCCCACTGGATGGAATGGAGGAGAGTATGGGCCATGATTTGGACCATTGTCTATGAGGTGCAGAGGTGCCCAAAGATGTACTTACCAAATCCAATGGATGTGTCATGATGATGGGAACGAGTGTTGTTGGGGTGGGGAGAGGGGGGGTGGGGGGGTGGGGTTGAATGGGACCTCACATGTATATTTTTAATGTAATATTATTACAAAGTCAATAAAAAAAAATTAAAAAAAAAAACAAAAAAAACCACTTAAATCTATCATTTGCCATGCCTTTTATCTGTGAGTCCCCACCCCCTTTGGTGAGTGACTAAACACCCTACTGGCACAAGAGTTTTACATAATTACTTAATCAAGTAAACCTATGAATCCAATATAGTCTAATATGCTCAGAGGAAAAGCTCAGTTTACAAACAATCCAAAATTTCTTTTAGGAATTCATCAATAATATCACACTGCTGCATCGTCTATTTTCAAAGCGTTCTCTTCTGAGTTAATTTCACTAAATACATTTGCTGTCCCGTTTTAATTCATGATTTCTTCATTTGCAGGGGAAGTAGATTCTCCTTTTTCTACTTTTTGTTGCATTTCACAGAGCTTGGTAACAGCTTTATTTTGTTGATATTATGCTAATAAGGTTAAAGTTATTCATGCTGACTTAATGAAGCATGAAGTTTTGTCATAAATTCTTCTTAATTATTTATTGTCCATAATTTTCTACAAATAGCATACAGGCAAGATTCATTTGATTTTGAGCAATAAACCCATGCTTCATGCATGGAGATTCCATAATTTCATCATTCTTCCCTTCATTAACAGAAAATTTTTCAATTTGTGCACGGTGTTTTTTTTCTCTTAGCCATTCGGGATTTTTTAAATTTTCACTACTTTCATTTCTTGAGGAGGGAGAGGTAAGCAGTTATCACTATGAAAATATAGACAATTGTGTCCACTTCTGTATATTCGCGCTGTTCCACTTCTTCATCTTTGGATTCAAGAAATTCAACATGCTTGCTTTTGTTCATTTTGGCCTGCACACTAGAATGTGCATGATAGGTGTTCTCTTTACTGGTCCATGGTGACTAAAGGCAAATCCAGGCTGGCCATGAATATCCTGAGGATTTCCTGCAAAGGGGCCATTATAACATTCACTGATAGAAGTATCTATCTTAGCACCTTTTGTATGACAAACATAATTGAAGGTAAATCTTCTATGGTGGAATTTAAGATGATTGAATAAACTTTAAAGTTTGTGATAGTTCAGGGTATACCAACAGCAATGCAAGTCATCTCTTACTTTAGTTTGTTGTCTTGTGTTATTTTTATAAAGGAACTGATAAAATATTCATAATTTTTGCCGGTTTTCATATGAAGTATCTCTTTCTTTTCTTCTTTGTAGATCTGTAGCCAATGATTCTTTCACAGGAATAGTTTGAGTAGGTTTAACTGAACCAGACTTGCTTTCTTGATAGAGACTGTCTGAATTTCTAGTGGTGAGAGACTTAGCAATAGGAGCTGTAGATTTATCACTGATCTCTCCTGTCCAGCAAAGAGTGAACTGCAATTGAGCTCCTTGAGACAGTGTTTCAAATGGAGGCAGCCTCTTCCCATCAAGAATAGTTTCCTATATTGTTCTTTTCTTGCTTATTGGGCATTCTACCATTTCCTATGCGGCTCCTTTATATTCCCCATCTAAAAACTGTAAGTACCTCTTTTTATCAAATACTGTCATTTGTGAAATGAATGTCTTTTTCCTTTACTTCTAGCTGGAGGTTCTTAATTGGCATTAATATTTTCATTCGTTTCTCCATTAATCATTCCATTAAACTCTCCTTCCCAGACAAGTCATTCTTAATAGCAAGGAGCAAGACTTCACTAACTTCACTATGTGGCTGTTACGAAGTTCAAATTCACTACTGGAAACTGCAAGGGACCAGAAATTTCCAGGTTTTGTTTGATTGAGGTCAGGATTGAAAGGCACCTCCTTTTTACCTGTGGGAACTTCCTTATTGGACAACTTACCTCCTTTATTTATTTATTTACTTTTGGTGGCAATTTTTTACAAGCAGAACTTCCAGAGTAAAAGAATTTTGTTAATTTTCTCAGTTTTGTGATGGCTTATTTTTACGAAAGAAACCACTAAATAAAAGCTGCAGGTGAGCTGACAAGCTATGAGAATCTTGTTCTCCTTTCATTTTCTCTACTTTTGATAACATGTCATCTTTAAATGTTTTCTATTTGATGTTTGTCTTGGAGTTTTGATAAGACATACGAGTTCTGTGCAAAAATACTGGTGTTATGACATGTTGAGTTCCAAGAAATCTATAGATCTGTGTTGATTTCTCAAAGGCCTGGAGGAGGAGCTTGTGGTCGGCGTGGATGTGCTCCATTTCGGCTTCTTCACCCGTTAACAGCGCGGGTCCCTCGCTGCAGCCGTGGTGGAGGAGTCACAGTTACCTGCCGCCACCGCCGAAGTTGCCACCCGAGGCCATCACGGTTCCTCCCTCCTCCTGCCACCTGCCAGCTACCTGCCGGGCAGCCCGGAGAGTAAGCACCTGCAATACCCACCGCTCGCCCCAGCAGGCTCCAGGGGACCAAGGTGGGAAGGAGGAGGGAAGGGAAGACAGGAGGGAAAAAACAACACCGCGCACTAGTCTTCTTTTAAGACAAGGAGTGGTCCAACTGTATGAGGATGGCCTTTATTCAGATTACTGGAGGCCTTATAGTGAGAAAGAAACTGGAAGCCAGAGTTGAGAGAAAGCCATGAGAAGGGATGAGAAGCCGGAATTTAGAACCGGTAAAAGGAGGGAAAGGACATCACCTTGTGACTGGAAACCCAAGCAACCTGCAGATTGCTGGTCGACCAAACCACTTCTGACCCAGGAAAGAAGCAAGACTTCTAGCATCTGATCTATGAGCCAATAACTTCCTTTCCTGGTATTTTTCACAGACGTTCAGAAAAACTAAGAGAGTCCTTAACAGGGTTATATTTAATAGTAATGATCAAATGAACTCCCTTTCCTTGTTCATACTTTTGAATCCATGCTTCTTCCACCAAAAATAACATAATTTATAGGAAATTTTAGAGCAGGGATCATAAATTATCGATCATCTGTGTCACCTACTGATCTTACCATAATAGTTGGTGGATTTTAGGAGATGAATAAATTTTCAATATCTATTTCTCTCTACTTTGTATTGGTCTGTCTTTTTGTCTATATATGAAAGAGTTCTTGGTCACAGTTGCTGCTGTTTATTTCTCCTTTATCAGTTTTGTCTACATCAATCTTATTTTTATTTGTTTAAATATTTTGCCTGTATTGTTCTTTTATTAGGTTTTTGTTTTGTCTTTTTTTGAGATACCAGAGCCAGGGATTGAACCTGGGCCCTTATATGTGGAAGCCAGTGCTCCACCACTGAGCCACATCAGGTCCCCTGAGTTTGTTCTTTTGTTTGTTTGTGTTTGTTTGTTTGCTTTTTTTGTTTACTTTTGTTTTTAGGATGCACTGGTGGCGGAACCCGGGACCTCCCATGTGGGAAGCAGGCAATTAACCGCTTGAGCCACATCTGCTCCCCTCTATTGTTTTTTTTTTTTGTTTTTTTTTTTAATTTTTTAATTTTTTATTGACTTTGTAATAATATTACATTAAAAATATATATGTGAGGTCCCATTCAACCCCACCCCCCCACCCCCCCTCTCCCCCCCCCCCAACAACACTCGTTCCCATCATCATGACACATCCATTGGATTTGGTAAGTACATCTTTGGGCACCTCTGCACCTCATATACATTGGTTCACATCATGGCCCATACTCTCCTCTATTCCATCATGTAGGCCCTGTGAGGATTTACAATGTCCGGTGATTACCTCTGAAGCACCATCCAGGGCAGCTCCATGTCCCGAAGACGCCTCCACCTCTCATCTCTTCCTGCCTTTCCCCATTGTTTTTTAATCAAGAAGTAGGATGTAATATAAAGAACATATATTGATTTCAGAAATAGAGGTTGAGAATTGTTCTTAGCCACCAACAATTGAACAAGTGACTTCTCCTAACTGGGTTGCCATCATTTCATTCCTTTAGTGACTGTGGATTTTGTTCTGCTTATCTTCTAAAGTAATGGGGGATAAATGCCAATTTGGGAGTTATAAATAGCTACTGGCCACAGTTGTTAAGGGTTAACTGTACATGTTAGATAACACTACATAGAAAATTCATGAACAGGTCCTGTTGTTTTTTAGTGGCATATTTTTTTCCAGAAATTTATGAAAGCATATTTGTTGTGTGAAAATGTGACACATTTTGTGACCAGAAAAGTAGTCTGGTTTTGGGGATGCAAAGCATTTGTGGGTATTTGATCCAAATATGTCCTCTCTTGATTATTATCTGACACACACAATTACAACTCATTCATTTTATTCCCATTTTATGCATAGATCTATCTTATTATTACTGCATCACAATAGTCATATTTGCTTTTCTGTTCTTATTTTCTTATAACTCTCACCAAAACCTGCCATATGTGTAGATGTGTGGGTAGAAACCGTGTCTTAGTAAATTTATATCCCTAGCAGTAGTAATATATATTTGTGGTATCATTTTAGAATAGTCAATTCTTTTTCAGAATATGAGAAAAATAAATGAGGTAGATGAAACCCAAAGGATGCATTAAGTATAGATAGTGAATAAACAAGTAATTAGTGAGATACATGCAGAATGAATGACATTTTTTTTGAAGATTTATTTATTTATTTCTCTCCCCTTCCCCCGCGCCAACCGGGTTGTCTGTTCTGTTTCTATTTGCTGCATCTTCTTTGTCCACTTCTGTTGTTGTCAGCAGCACGGGAATCTGTGTTTCTTTTGGTTGCGTCATCTTGTTGTGGCAGTTCTCCGTGTGCGCAGACCATTCCTGGGCAGGCTGCACTTTCGTACTGGGCAACTCTCCTTATGGGGCGCACTCCTTGCGCGTGAGATTCCCCTACACGGGGGACACCCCTGTGTGGCAGGGCACTCCTTGCATGCATCAGCACTGTGCATGGGCCAGCTCCACATGGGACAAGGAAGCCTTGGGTTTGAACCGCGGACCTCCCATGTGGTAGACAGAGGCCCTAACCGCTGGGCCAAGTCTGCCGCCAGAATGAATGACATTTGCTAAGAATAGATAACAGAGCAAACAAGTACCTTGTGAGACATCTGAGTTCCTAAGTTATGTTAAATATAGACAGTAGGTAATTTGCCAAACAATAGGACATGTTAAAGATAGTATACAGGCATTGTGTGAAAGATTTAAAAAATGTTATTTAAGATATAAAGGGATGAATAAAACAAGTCATAAGGTAAGATTATGCCATGCTTAAATCAGCCACACACTCATGGCATCACTCATGGTACCATTCTGGTACCACACTAACTCGGCACAAAAGAATGCAGGTAAAACCTGGTTGGTATCCAGCAGTGTTACTGGTAAGTTAGAGTTGTGATTATGTGGACATGATGCTATGTATCTGACAGAGCAAATGTGAATGTGGTTTCCGTATACCTTGCATTTGTTTGGTTCCCTTGCTCAAACCTCAATTCTGGTCCTTTTAATCATCACATTAGCCCAAAGAAAGGACATATGGATATTTCACAGCCCAGGGTTCAGATGGTTGTACCTTCTACTCTACTTGCACTGTATTGTAGTTATTTTAACCTACTTTCTCTCTTTCATCTTACTTCTCACTATTTGTTTTAAAGTGACTAAATGATGAATCAACTTTACTACTTGACTTTTCTAAACATGTTCTCATTTTCAAGTTTTCCTATTATGTCTACCTTCAGTGGAACCTACTACCAGCCACCCTTCTTCCTTCTTTTAGACACTAGAGGGCTGGAACAGGCCCATGCCTGGGTATCCATCCCATTGCACATCATGTATGTGATTGTCATCCTTGGGAACAGTATCATCATTCACAGGATATGCAGGAACCCACCCTTAATGAGCCCAAATATGTATTCCTGTCCATGTTGGCAACCACCAACACAGGCATGTCAGCATCCACGCTACCTCTGTACTTAGTGTCTTTCTTCTCAGACCCCCAGAGATAGAGTTCCATGACTTCTGGGCTGTTTTTCATCCATATCTTCTCTTCCTTGGAGTCATCCATCCTGCTGGTAATGTCCTCTGACTACTTTAGGGCCATCTGCCACACATTGTGCTACTCTGTGGTCCTAATCCACTCCCCCTTACTCAAATGGAGCTGGTTGCTCTGGCCCATGGAGTGGAACTGATGCTGAAGACCCTCTTGATAATCCTGCTCAAACAGGACATTGCTCTATTCCACTCATTCTGTTCCTACCCTGATGTGGCAAATCTAGCATGTGAGTCTATTCATGTGACCTCATCTATGGACTAGCCTTGGTTCTCTGCTCCTTCGGTGTTGACTCTGTCTTACTGTTCTGTCCTATGCCCTTACCTTGGGACAATCTTATACATTGCATCCACAGAGAGAAAACTTCAAGCACTTAACACTTGTGTCTCCCATGTTTACACTGGGTTATTTTCTATGTCCCACTTATTGCCCTGACACTGATGCAGAGGCTAGGCAGGTACTACTCTCTTCTTTCTCATATCACCTTGTCAAATATTTTTTCTTTTCCTAAGACCTGTCCTAACCCATTAATGTACATTGTGGAAATAAAAAAGTTTAGAAGTGTGCTGTGTAGACAGTTTGCATTTAATATGGTATAAAATAGCAAAGAGAGGGCTCTTTGAGGAACTGATTAAAAGGTACCAGAGATGGCAAAAGGAGAAGAAATAGGCATTCATTTCCTGTGTGAAGTATTCCCTTTGATACATTTGTGCATCTTTTCAGTACAACCTTTCTGGACATATGAGAATACATACTAGTTTTAAATATTATGCTAGGAAAGAAAATTTTTAAGCTGTTTAAAAATTTACTCTGTGCTTTTCATTCCTAGAGTTCTTTTAATTTACTTTAAAACCTCCTATTTCAATTCAATAGCCATGCAAATATTTTCTATATAATAATCCCTTATACATATATATACATACATATGTATATATAAAGGCCAAATCTGATTAAAATAAAATATTTACCCAGTATGCAAATATTTTTAATCTTTGGGAAGTAAGAAATAGTGTAGGGATAAATAGTCTCAGTTGGATAAAAAAGTTTATTTTTCCCAATTTTTATTTAAATTACTTTTGTGTTTTATAATTTGTATTCTGTAATCATCCTAATCAAAGTTTCATCTAAACTTAAAATTCAGTGAGGTATTAAAACAAAATCACAGAAAGCATGTGCCTAAAATTTGCTCCTCTATGTAATGTATACTTGCATTCATCAAGTTTTATCAATTTGGATTTTACATTTAGCTGAATATAAGCATAAACCATTCAAACAGAAATAAGGATTTTGTAACATATCAACTACATCATTCAGGGAAAATAGTGACATAGGCTCTCTATGCTTCAGTAGTCTCAGAAATAATGGTATCTACTTACCATTTATAATTATTACATATAATATAAATTATTATATGATATGTTTATAACAGTGCCTTTCCACATTGTAATGCTCAATAAATATTAACCATTACTTTTATTAGCAATTTTTTATCATCTTTTTTTTAAAGATACATAGATAGCAAAAATGTAACATTAAAAAATATAGGAGGTTCCCATATACCCCACACCCCCCATACAGACTCCTCCCACATTAACAACCTCTTTCATCATTGTGGCACGTTCATTGCATTTGAGGAATACATTTTCGAGCACTGCTACACAGCATGGATGATAGTTTACGTTGTAGTTTACACTCTCCTCCAGTCCATTCAGTGCATTATGGTAGGATATATAATGTCCTGCATCTATCCCTGCCAGGCATTGAAGAACAAATACCTACTAAATATGTCAGACTTAAAAATTAGATTGATTACCTGAATATCTGATATGAATGAAGTAAATCAAGTTGTCCAGAGAGTCAGAGTCTAGAAGATAGGCTTACAGGAAAAACGGGGGAGAAAAAGATTACTAACCATTATTAACTCAAGTGAAAAATTATAATAAAAGTCAAAGACCAAACAGGATTTAAAGATAAATATAAAAGAATAAATTCTTCTAAAATTCAGATGGTGAGTAATAAGGTGACCAGAGAATAATATATTTGTTCTCTAGTTCATAGATAGAGTTTCTTCACTATATAGATTTTCCTAAAATGCATGTGTTTGAAAATGTACAAAAGAATTCATACTAGGTTAGCCTATATTGAAATTTACCTTAAAGCCTTCCATTTCAATCCAAATATTCATGCAAATATTTTCTATATAATATTATTTATCTGCCCATTCTGCCTTTGCACATCAGTAATAGACATCAAATTTTTTATGCACACTTATGATGCCTCCAAATTAATTATCACAGAGCAGAACCAGATACTACATCTATTACTCCATCAATTTTTAAAAAAAGATTTATTTATTTATTTGTTTCTCTCCCCTCCTCCTCCTCCCCCCCCCCCGCCCCACCCCAGTTGTCAGTTGTCCGTGTCTATTTGCTACTGTCGTCTTTTTTGTCCGCTTCTGTTGTTGTCAGTGGCATGGGACTCTGTGTTTCTCTTTGTTGCATCATCTTGTTGTGTCAGCTCTCCGTGTGTGCGGCACCATTCTTGGGCAGGCTGCACTTTCTTTCGCACTGGGCGGCTCTCCTTATGGAGTGCACTTCTTGAGTGTGGGGGTCCCCTACACGGAGGACACCCCTGCATGGCTTGGCACTCCTTGCGTGCATCAGCACTGAGCATGGACCAGCTCCGCACGGGTCAAGGAGGCCCGGGGTTTGAACCGCTGACTGCCTATGTGGTAGATGGACGCCCTAACCACTGGGCCAAGTCCGCTTCCTCCATCTATTTTTAATCACAGTATCTAGACATTAATGCATGAATCTTTAATTTATCGATTTACCAGTCATGTATACCTCTTCTAACATTTCTCCCTTTGCTCTTTGTTACCCACATATTTCCTCTGTCCCTCCTTGTTTTGCATCTCTACACAATCATTTTGATAATTAACCATGGGTCAAACGTTAGGTAGACAGATGAATCAGACAAAGATGCCATTCTTTATGGACTTGCTGTTTAGTGAAAGAGAAAAGGCAAGAATAAATTTACCATAACATAGGAAAAAATTAAATAAATAGCTCAAATCTTCCTATTTGTTAGAATATGCCTTTAAACTGACTTAATTTTATTCACAAATAAAGAAATGCCAACCAAAGAGGCTTATGTAAAATATGGAATTTATTGGCGTACATGCCTGGGAAGGATACTAGGATACTTCACAGGATTAAAAGAGGGTCATCAGACCCCATAGCTTAATGACTCAGCAGTGTAACAACTCTTTCTCTCTGAAGTGATGCCTCATATCTGCTTCAATTTTTGCTTTTTATTCATTTTTTCCTATTATAGTTGGGCTTCCTCCATATAGATAAGGAAAATTGTGATCACAAGTGGTTTAGTATCCTTCTAATGTTAGAGACATTAAAACAAAAATCTTTCATACTAGGTCCAACATAAAAATTCCAGTTTGCCAGTATCTGTAGCTAAAATCTGAGAAGAAAGATGTATTATAACATATAGGAGACGACAGACTTAACATATAGGAGACGACAGACTGATAATGTAAACCATAATGTAAAACATAGGAGAACTAAAAATGTAAAGAACTGTGTATCCTAAAGTATGCACCATAATATAAGCACAGATATTACCATGTTAGAAAGCTAATATCTCAGACTCTGTACATCACCTTAAGTAAATATGATGTGAATAGGGTGTAAGAGTATCGCTGTGGAAGGAAAAAGGTGTTGTGGTGAATGTATGGGAATGTTGTATATTATATCTATGCATTGCTGTGGTCTAGGACTCCTACGAAGAAACGCTGAATAATTAGGGGGGGGGGGAAAGGATAGGATGTGGAATTTTTTCAAGTCAACATTCTTTATCTAAGTTGTTTATCTAACTTTATCCAAGTTCTTTATCTATCCTTTAAACCCATCGCTATATGCCATTCCCTAGTAAGGGACCATGACATTATATTGGGCTTCAAATTTCGGGGAGTTCTGGATCACAGAGGTTTCAACAATGGCAATGGAGGGATACTGGTATGGGATACCAATGACAGGTGATATATGGCTGACAGGGAGCTGTACAGAACATATGTCCAGGGTGCATGGTAATGATTGGATATACTCATAGTGGCAACAATTAAAAACCCAGCAGGGGGGGTACTGGGTTCCTGGCCAGTGGTGCTCTGTCGTGGTCCCTAGGGGAGCAGCGATAGTCTCCCAGGTACAGCGGCGGGGACCGGGAGGGAGTGAGGGTTCAACAGTGAGCCCCTGATGCTAATGACTATGCTTGTGAGCTGATAAACCTAAAATAAGAACAAGGCCTAGAGCAACATTGTGCCTGGGAATTTCCTCCTGTCAGCCTTCATGTTACTCAAATGTGGCCAGTCTCGAAGCCAAACTCAGCATGTAAATGCAATGCCTTCCTTCCAGCGTGGGACATGACACCCGGGGATGAGCCTCCCTGGCAACGAGGGACCACTATCAAATACCAACTGATGATGCAACTGGAAAAGGACCTTATATGGAAGGTTCAATGCGGATCAGCAGAATATCCATGTCTACATAAAAAAACATGACTTTAAAATGCTGTTTGACCTAAAGTAAGGGGGAAATGGAAAAGAGAAATGAGTCTATATGGCTACGAGTTTCTAAAAAAGAGTCTGGAGGCTGGCAGAAGGATTGTCCTCATGCACAACTGAGCAGAGTCAGAGAGACAGATAAAGCAGATACAACCCCCAGATATTGGTTCCTATGAAGGCTAAAGAGACCCATGAGAGTTATGGTCATGGCCGATGGGGTTTACTACCAGGGCAGATGGCCCCTCTCTGGAAATGGTGTTTATGTGTGATGAATCTGGACTCAGATGGGATCTCCCTTCATAAGACTTTCATACTAATCTGCTGGAGGTGCAGTTAACGTTGGGGTTTAAGATATAGTTAGGGGATTTGAATCTCTGGACTGATAATGTGATAGCCAGGTCCTGAGCCTCAACAGACTCCAGCACCTACAATCTGATTTATTGGACTTACCACACTCAGCTAAGATGGAGTTGAAGAAGGACAATCACCACACCATGGAGCCTAGAGTGATTACAACTGAAAATGGGAGGATGGCAGCCAGCATCCATGTGGAATCTGAGCCTCCTCTTGACATAGAGGTGCAATGGACACAACCAATCCAATATCCACATAGAAGAGGTGGCATTGGATTGGGAAAAGTGGACATGGTGGACGATGGGTATGGGGAAGGGCAGGAAGAGATGAGAGGTGGGGGCATATTTGGGACGTGGAGCTGCCCTGGATGGCGCCTCGGGGGTGATCACCGGACATCGTGGATCCTCACAGGGCCCACTGGATGGAATAGAGGAGAGTATGGGCCATGATGTGGACCATTGTCTATGAGGTGCAGAGGTGCCCAAAGATGTACTTACCAAATCCAATGGATGTGTCATGATGATGGGAACGAGTGTTGTTGGGGGGGGAGAGGGGGGGGTGGGGGGGTGGGGTTGAATGGGACCTCACATATATATTTTTAATGTAATATTATTACAAAGTCAATAAAAAAATAAATAAAAAAAAAAAGAAAGATGTATTAGAATTATTAAATTGTTTGTACCACCAAAACCACACAGAAAAGTGAGGAGTTCCCCTTTAAAGAAATTATTAGCTATCTTCAAAAAATTGGTTAAATTGCTAATCCATGGCCCATGGTTATCTATATTCATGGTTAGAAAAGTCAGAGTTAAGAGGCTTCTGAATGGAAAAATTTACTATAAAGATAAAGATTAAATTGGACCTTAAAAGATGTTAAAACATTTTTTTAAATGTTCATTGTGCTTCTCAAAAAGTCTCTCATTAATTGCAAAGATTGCATTTTTAAAAGGTGAACTCCTCTATACCATTAATGTCTAAGCAATCACAGGTAAATGAATGCATTGGGAATTTAGATAAATTTTAAGCTTCCAGTTTTTCTCCTCATGGTCCTTCTTTCTCAATCTTCCAGGAAGCTGTTCCTAACAAACCCAGTTCTCACTGGCTTTCTTTACTCTGCAGTCATATGGTAATACTAACTAAGCCCCATTTTCTCACTAATTATATTCCATTAAGGAATTTCACTCATTTGCTGTTCCAAAAATTCCAACTGATTGTCAGTAGTAGAGTGTAAACTATGTCAATACTCTATTCTACTGTGTGACTCTGATACCTACTAAATATGTCAGACTTAAAAATTAGATTGATTACCTGAGTATCATTTAGGAATCCAACCAAGACTTTCTCAAAGTAGCTTGGCATTCTTGCTAATGATACCACATGCTAATTAATTCAATGGGCACTTAAATCTATTTGCCTTATTCCCTGATTCCAGCAGGAGATTCTTCAATTACTGATGACTGTAAATGCACAAGAGTAAACCCAAGAAGAGAAGGAACTTATTCATTTTTCCTCTTTGTTAAGTTTAGAGAAGGAAAATAGTCAAGACACTAGGCATTGTGGACAATGAAAGGCCTAGGTCAGTCATGGTAAACATGGCCAGAAAATAGAACTGGGGTTCATGAAGATTTTGTTCTTTAACTAGGGCAAGGAGAAGAACATTACCTACAAGGGCCAGCAAGTACAGGAGACAGAAGGGGAAGGAGATCCATATCTGTGCAACCTCCAGTCCAGGGATACCAAAGAAGGAGAAGATGAGCCGATTAGAAGTAGTGTCACTAAAAGTTGCCATGGTGAGATGCAGGTAGGGCTAAAGTTTCAGGATGCGGCAGGCCGATAGTTGAGAAATCACGTGTCAAGAAGGCTAAAACACCAAATTAGAAGTATTGGTTATACACGGAGTTTTAAAAGTAAGGCATGGAGAACTCAAAATTGACCTTATATTTTTAGCTTCAGAATTGTTTCGTTCGATATATGAATGTTAACTAAATACATGAAAAGATGTTTCATTATTTGTTAGGAAAATACAAATGAAACTACAATAAGATACCATTAGAATGGCAACAACTAAAGTGACTCAAATACCATGTACTAGTGAGGATGTGGGAGAACTGGAAATATGCATAGTTGATGGAATGTGTGCGAAAGGGTGCAGCCTCTTTGGAAACCAGGCAGTTTCTTTTAAAGATAAATATGCCCTATACAGTAAAAATATAACCAACAATCCTACTTTTAAGAATTTACCTAAGAGAAAGGAAAACACATGTCTACACAAAGACTTGTATACAATTATTTATAGCAGCTTTATTTATATTAGCAAAAAATCTGGAAATAAACCAAATATACATCCACTCTTGAGTGGATAAAGAAACTGAATCATATCCATAAAATTCAAAGCGTAAAGAACAAATTGCTGACAGATTCAACAGTGTGAATGACTCACTTGCCTAAGTGAAAGAAAAAAAAAAAAAAAAGACCAAACGCTGTGTGATTCCTTTTATATGAAGTTTTTGAAAGACGAAAGTGTATTGATAGAAAGCTGATCAGATGTTCCTAGGCAGGGAGATCAGGGAGACTGACTACAAAGGGTAAGGAATAATATCTTTGGAGATGAAAACAGTTGCTGAGTGTTGCTATTCCAAGTTAGCAACCCCTGCTGTGGGCTGCTACTCTAAGTTAGCAACCTACGAGGACCGGGCGGGCTTCCACAGCTCGGCGGTGAGCCCATAGGCCAACGCGTAGGCCTAGGTTCTCCAGGCGTGGGGGACGCGCGGTAAAAACCACGGAGACAGCCTGTGAGAATGAGCTAGTCTAATTTTATTGCGGAAATACACTTGATTATATAAGGTCGGGTCAAGGGAGGGGTAGGAATTGGGGCGGGTAAACTACAGGGCGGTAGTGGATAGGCGGAACTGTGCAGGCAGTTATGAAGTAGGCGGTGATTAAGAAAGGGGGCAGATTATGAGTTGGCTAAGTGGACGGGACTGGCGGGAAGGATAGCAACGGCTGGAAAAGGGAGATAACAAAGGCTAGGAGGAGGGGTGAAGGGAGGCAGCAACAAACAGTCTATACATTGGCATATACATTTCATACATTTTTTAAAACTCATGAAATTATTTTCTTAAAATTAGTGAATTTCATTTTTTCTGAATTATATTTCAATTTATCTGCAAAAATAAATATTTTTGTATGAGGAATAGATTCTTAATAATACTAAACCCAAAGTTCATCAAAATATGTCTCTCTGGGATACCTTCTCAAATTCTTTCCCTTCAACTCATTCAAAAAGGAAATGTATCTCTAGATTATGAAATAACTTGACTCTCATTATCAGAAATGCACATTCACCCACTTGACTCTCATATACATAGTTCAAATATCATATTAAAAGTAAATTAAACAGATTTTCAACAACTTTTTTGTCAACAATGTCTTTTTCATTTTTCTCTCTCCATTTCAACATTCCCTAACTCAGATACAGATATTCTCTCTCTTACAAATTTGAAACTTACTTTGGCCAAAAATCATACGTTCCGAATTTCTCCCTGATTTCCTTCTCTGCTGGTTCTCTTTTCTTCTAATCCATATACATACCTGAACAATCTGAGCACTCTCAAGGCTTCCATAATCTCCCAAATTTATATTCTCAACTCACATATCTTTTCTAAATATATTTATATACATATTTGACTGGCTTCTAGATACCTCTTTCCAGGTACTCCTGCAGGAACTTCAAATATATACCATAAGCATAAGGATTAATTGAATCTCTCCCGATCCTTACAACCTTTTTTTTGTTTCCTTCAGAAATATTATTGGTGAAGCAATTATCTATTTATTGCCTGTTTATTTTCTGTTAGTATTGTAGTTGTAAAGAGCACAGGATCAAAACCCAAACTCCCAGGTTCAAAATCTGGCCTCACCCCACACTAACAGTTGGATTTTGGACACATAATTTAATCTCTGTCCCTATTTCCCCAGTTGTAAATTGGAAATAGTAGTATCTATTCTCTATATGATTCTAATGAGGAATAACTAAAAATGGTGGTCAGTACTTATTTCTTGGATCCTCGTAATTAAATTACTAGGATCAAAATAACTAATATGTTACCATATGAAACACACACATATATTTCATATATTTATAGGAAATATATTGAATGCATTATATGTGTAGGGATTTTTTTTCTCTAAGTCAAGCAGAAGCCATGCTCTTACAAAAATTTTTGAAAAGCTGTATTTTTGCTTTACTAAAGGCTCCACTTTGTATTTTTTCAATAAGAATTAGGTAAAAATTACATAACACTTCTTGTTTTAAAGCATCCTGCATTTATACATAAGCATAAGTATAAATACTCATTAATTGCACATACTTATTTACACACATTCATGCAACTTTGTTGTCAGCATGGACACTTCTTGCTTTACCATAACCTCAGCTTCAGGCATCAAACCAAATGCAACCCTTTTAATTCCAGAATCATTAACCCTGATTCCTTTATTTAGTTTATGTTTTTCAATGACAGTACCTAGCTCTAAACCCATTTTTATGTCAGTTGCTTAAAGGAAAATTCTATTTACCTTGCTTCCCCTTTAAGGTTATGCTATGCTGTTATGTTATGATTTATGTTATAGCACATTGTGTCAGTTATACAATTTTTAATGGCAACCATGTTGTGTCAAGCACCATCTAAGTACTGGAGAGTCAAACATGGGTGAGAAATAAAACAACATTTTGGAAGAATACTTTATTTTTATGGTTTAAATATTGATTATATCATTCCATCCTTATGCTCAGAGAGTCACTTAGCCTTTCTGAGAAATAAAATTTCTTGCTATCAAAATGTAAGTAATTAGGAAGCAGACTTGGTCCAGTGGTTAGGGCATCCGTCTACCACATGGAAGGTCCACAGTTCAAACCCCAGGCCTCCTTGACCCATGTAGAGCTGGCATACCCACAGTGCTGATGCGCGCAAGGAGTGCCGTGCCACGCAGGGGTGTCCCTGCATAGGGGAGCCCCACACGCAAGGAGTGCGCCCCATAAGGAGAGCCGCCCAGCGCGAAAGAAAGTTCAGCCTGCCTAAGAATGGTGCCACGCACACGGAGAACTGACACAAGAAGATGACGCAACAAAAAGAAACAGATTCCCATGCCGCTGACAACAACAGAAGCGGACAAAGAAGAACACGCAGCAAATAGACACAGAGAACAGACAACTGGGGTGGGGGGTGGAAGCGGAGAGAAACAAATAAATAAATCTTTAAAAATATATAAGTAATCATACTTATCTTAATTGGCATTTAGAAAGAGTAAGTACAAAAGAGAAAAGCATATTCTACAATGCTGGCAGAACAGAAAAGCAAACAGACCTTATACACTGTACCTTAAAGTAATATATTGAGGTCTTATTCAGAGGTTTACGTCTATCTATACATACACACACTTAAATTGTATAAGAGTTTACATGTGTGTATGTACATATATGTATGTATGTATGTATAATTATATAGACATATAATTAACTTGGGAATAAAGGAGAAGGTTCACTGATAAGTTGCGATTAAAGATTGTCCTTAAATTCTGAAGAAGCATTAGTTAGGGGTTGGCAAATGTATTACCTATGTAAAGGCACAACTTCTGTAAAATTATAATGTTTTTAAAAATCTCAGATTCAGAAATATTATAACCATCTTGTATTTTTAATAAAGGGCTAAAATTGCATTTCAACAAGTCTCAAAATACTAGCAAAACAATTCTCTACCCACGTAAATTTTTTATTTTTCAAACTGGCAATTTAAATCTGGTGTTGAATGGTAATGCTTTCAAAACATGGCCAAAATTTTAATAACTTTTAGTATATAATGAAGATGACAAATATCTTTAGTAGACATGAGTTCAACATTTACATTGGGAAAAGCTCTTGCTTAAGGAGAAAACACTCCAATATTTTCAAAATTCTATGATAATCTGAAAATACTTCAAAATTTGAAAATGCTATGATAATCTCATGGTTTAGCACCTAAAATTAGGATATATTGAGTTAGTCAAATCCAGTATATACGTGCAAATTATATACATGAGACACTGATTTCAGGACATGGGGGAAAATTATGAGAAACATAGTTTTCATGAAATCACAGGAGTCCAATATCTAGCTGTGTAAACATACTATTCATGAATGACCTTATTAGTGAAAAGCAGTAAGGCATTACATAACACATAAGGTCTAATTTGATCATCACTATAATAATCATTACTTAGAAGACAAAGATAAAGCAAAACAGTCACTTAACCTTAAAATATTATTACTTATCAAACCCAGGATTCTCAAAAAAATTTTGTCTCCATCTCACATATCCCACCTCAACAGCATTAGCCATTTCTATTGGATCTTTCATCCTGGGAAGCTGGTCATAATTATACCAATATACCTGAATGGACATTATCATGATTGATCATTGATATTTTATCTCTGAAACACTTGACTCACTGCACATTAAATGACTCCTTCACTTTCAGATGTGTCTTTTGGCAGGGTGGTCCTTTCTTGTAGGGTACTGAGTTACTCAACTCAGTGTAGAGAAATAGGAACTTTTATGTTGAGTGAAGCAACCCAGGCATTGAAGAACAAATACTACATGACCTCAATGATATGAAATAAGCAAGCTGCCTCAGAGAGCTAGAGACTGGAAGATAGGCTTACAGGAAATCGGGGGGTAGAGGAAGGATGTAAGCTGACATCTACATGGGTGAAATCTATGATAAGCTGGAGGTAAGTATGTGTACAAGGAAGGGATAAAATGGGGGCATAGGGTTACCTTTGGGTGGGGCTTTGCAGGTTTGATGGGGGCAAGGGATGGGCGGATGGGTAATAATGCCCAAGAAATTGGGGGGAGGGTGGGGCAACATATGAACATAGGAGATTGTCAGGTGTTGGTTGAGAGTATAATGCTGAGAAAACCTTTTCAAAATATAATTAGGAAAGTTACCTGTTTAAGATACTTAAAGGGAATAATCTAATGCAGGACAGACTCCTAGGGAATATCTGAAAGCTCATTTTGCCAGAGTGGGTTATACCATTGGGTAGAGACCCATATAATGAGAGTGAAGGTAGACCCGCATCCTGGGGAGGACTAATGCCATCAAATAGAGGGAACTGTATCTCTCAAGAGAAAGGGTGGCTCCCAGGGCATTAGGGCAGTTGAGCAAGTCAAGCCCTCAACACTGTTGCAAGTATCTCTGAACATGGCTCCTCAAGAAATGAAGATTGACTGTCACTGTGGGCCCCAAGGGGAGGGGAAAATAGATATTGAAGAGATGGAACCAACGTAACTGTGAGGGTAATAAAAGTGTTTCACAAGAGTACACAAGGATGGATATAAAACATGTAATATTACACCAAAAACATATAGGGGACGACAGACTAATAATGTAAACCATAATGTAAAACATAGGATAACTAAAAATTTAGAAAACTGTATAGCCTAAAGTATAAACCACAATGTAAACACAAATATTACCTTGTTTGAAAGCTATTGTCTCAATATCTGTACATCAGTTTCAGTAAATATGATATGAATAAGTTAAAAGATTACTGCTGTGGAAGGGAAAAGGTTTTATATTGGATATGTGGGAGTACTGTATATTGTATATATGAATTACTGTGATCTATGGCTCTTGTGAAAAGAAGTTCAATAATTAGGAAAAAAGAAAAGAAAAAGATAGGATGTAGAATTTTTCCAAATCAATATGTATTCTATATCTAACCTTTAAACTCATCACTATATTTCCATTTTACTATTAAGGGAACCTGACATTATATTGGGCTTCACTTTTCAGGAAGGTTTGGATCACAGAGTGGTTCAACAATGGCAGCAGAGGAATACTGGTATGGGATGTTATTGACAGGGGACATATGGTTGACAGGGATTTATTCAGGGCATGTGTCCAGGGTGCATGGAAATGTTTGGATATACTCATAGTGGAAACAATTTAAAACAACAGGTGGGGGGGTACTGGGTTCCTGGCCGGGGGGGCTCTGTTGTGGTCCCTAGGGGAGCAGCAGCAGTCCCCCGGGTGCAATGGCAGGGACCAGGAAGGAATGAGGGTCCAACAGTGAGCCTCTGATACTAATGACTATGCTTGTGAGCCTATACATCTGAAATAAGAACAAGGCCTAGAGCAGCACTGTGCCTAAGAGTTCCCTCCTGACAGCCTACATGTTGCTCAAATTTGGCCAGTCTCGAAGCCAAACTCAGCATGTAAATGCACTGCCTTCCCCCCAGCGTGGGACATGACTCCCAGGGATGAGCCTCCCTGGGGCTGAGGGATCACTACCAAGTACCAGCTGATGATGTAACTAGAAAATGACCTTGAATTAAAGATTCAACTCGGAACAGCAGAATATCCCTGTCTACATATAATAATAACAGTTTATATGGCTATGAGTCTCTAAAAAAGAGTCTGGAGGTTGTCAGAAGGATTGCCCTTATGCACACCTGAGCAGAGTCTCAGAGACAGATAAAGTAGATACAACCCAAGGTATTGGTTCTTTTGAGGGCTAAAGAGACCCACACAGGTTTTATGGTCATGGCAGATGGAGTTCACTGCCATGTCAGTTGGCCCTTCTTTGGAGTTGGTGTTTCTGCATGACGGAGTTGGACTCAGATGTGATCTCTTTTCACAAGCCTTTCATGCTCCTTTACTGGAATTGTAGTTGGTGCTGGGGTTTAAGATATATCTTGGGGATTTGAATCTCTGGACTGACAATATGATAGCCAGTCCCTGAGCCTCAACAGACTCAACTACTATACTCTGATTTATTGGACTTACCCCACTCAGCTAACATGGAGTTGAAGAATGTCAACCACCACACCATGGAACCTAGAGTGGCTACAACTGAAAGCAGGAGGATTGTATCCAGTATCCATGTGGAATCTAAGCCCTGTATTGACATAGATGTGGAATGGACACAACCAAGCCAAGGTCCACAGGAAGGAGGAATACAGTAAGGATTAGGGTGGACTTAATGATATTCTATTCATGAACTATTGTGGTTAATAATCGAGAAAATGTGGCATTGGTGTGGAAAAAGTGGCCATGGTGGCTGCTGGGTGTGGGGAATAGGAGGAAGAGTTGAGATGTGGAGACGTTTTTGGGGCTTGGAGTTGTCCTGAGTGGTGCTGCAGGGACAATTGCTGGACATTGTATGTCCTCCCATGGCCCACTGGATGGAACATGGGAGAGTGTGGGCTATGGTGTGGACCATTGGCCATGGGGTGCAGCGATGCCCAGAGATGTACTCACCAGATGCAATGGATGTGTCATGATGATGGGGGAGAGTGTTACTGTGGGGGGAGTGGTGGGGTGGGGGTGGTGGGGGTGAATGGGGACCTCATATTTTTTAATGTAATATTTTTTAAAAAATGAATAAATAAAATAAAATAATAAATAAAAAAAGAGAAATAAGAACTTAGGTATTGGGTGGGAATAAATAAAAATCTTAAAAAAAAAAATAGGAACTTACTTCAGGGTCTTTGTGGTTTAACAGTCCTTTACTGACCAACAAGAGAGGGTCTCCTAGTTGCCTGGAAGGCTCTGCTGAGATTAAACAAAGCCCTGAGAGTTCCCATTTAACCCAGGTAAGAAACTTAATAAATTTGTTGTCCCAAGGGATCTGAGAAAGGAGTGAGCATATATTAACATTATACACTTTAGAGCTTCTTTTTGTACTGCAGAGACCAACAGGTCTCATTTTTGTTGTAACATTACATCTTAGTGATTATTTCTTTTATTATATGAGAAACAGCTACAGTGAAAACATTAGGCATACAAATTGAAGATATGTTTAGATAAAACTAAATATTTAGGAAATGCCAAACTTTTTAATCAATGACATAATTGATTTAGAAAATATATTTAATACAAATATGCCATGGGAATGAAAGACTCACACACCAGCATTGCTGGAAGCCAAAGAGGTCCTCTGGGGAGAGAACACATGCATATGCTCTTCCCCATGTTAGTAAATTTACTAGACCATGCCAATTACCATTAGCTTCTTGTCCATTCAGGGGTTTGTATAACACTTTAGGATACATTTTTACAATTGGTATCTGAAAATGTTGTTCTGCTGCTGTGTAACCATCCTCATTGCAATTTTAAAAATTTAAAGTATATAAGGCTATTTGTATGACATCTTTTGGATTGGTTAGACCTAACACCCTATTTCTCCTTTTTTGTTTGTAAGCATTGTTTCAAGGTGGAGTGAGGTTATTTTGTAAAAAAAATTATTTGTTAATATATTATTAGTATAATGAAATAGGGTTAAAACTACAGGAGTTTTAATCAGTTAGATTTTTGTTATTAGGCTTAAATAGATGATTAGGTTATGTACAGAGTCTTGGGAAAGCATTGCAAAATTTATTGTTGGCTTGTTTACATATGAATGAAGGCTGACTTGACTTGCTGAAGGAGATATTAGAGAAAGCTTTAGCAAGTTTTAAAATAAAGTGACAGTGGCATATTTTTGTAATAAAAATAACTAATGATATTTACGGTTGCTACACATAGCAGTAATGTTACTTTAATTTATGATAGCTTATAGCTTACTGTTATATATCACTCCATGGCAGCTTTCAATGTGAATTGGACAAGTATGAGTTAAAGCATCTGCCTTGTGGCAGCTTTCAGTGTAAATTAGATGAGTATGACTTAAAGTATTTACTTTTTGATTTTTAAGTAGAGAGGCTGTTATGATATGTATTAATTTTATAATAAAAAATTATGACTAGCAACATCATATTTTTATTTAATATTATGTTAGAACATTATTAAACTTTTAGTAATTTTATTTTTTAAGTATTTATATGTACTTTTTACTCACAACTTTAATAGAGGGTTAAAGAATTTTTTTTAAATTTTGTAACACTTTTAAATAGTGTTCATTTAACTTAACATATTAAATGAACTTAACTATTTTATCACTTTACTTCTTTCAAGGTAAGAGAATAAATCCTTTGCGAAAACCTGAAATAAAAGATATTTTTCAGGATTTGACTTTGAGAAAGTATGTTTGAACATTATGTTCTCTTAAACATGATATGACTTGTTTTTCTTAAACAGCTGAGGGCATGATATAGTTAAAGAACAAGAAGCTATTTTGATAAAACAGACTTTCTTTATATTCTGATTGTTCATGAGAAAAACTATAAAATTTTTATTAAAGCATACCAAGGACTTAAAAAACTTTGAGAAAGAACAAAATTTAACTTTTCATCAGTGTATTTTTTGATACTAAAGCTTTTTAAAACTTATTTAATTTGATTATATAAAAATATAACTTTTCTTTATTTCAAATAGTAGCATGCAATACTAAAAACAGTTTTTTAGAAACAAGTTGACACAGGGAGGCTGGATGCTAATAACTTTTCTGGTTATGAAGCTACTTTTTGCTATTATTATCAGTTCAGTTTCTGTTTAAAAATGACTTTTTGTAATTAGTTATTTAAACACTTCAATTCAAACAATGCTTTCATAAACTTCTTATAATTATTTATAGCCATTATGATTAATTTATCTTAAGATAAATTTTACCTTCAAAGAACACATTCTCTCACTGAATGCTACCACAATACTTTTTACAACTTGCCATATGCATTTAAGTTTTTTCTTGCATATTTCCATTTTGATTTTATGAAAACTAGCTATTTTATTTTAGGACAAAATACATTTCTTTTGAACAAACATTAAATTTCAGTTAGCATTCCTACAAACTTTTAATCTTTTTTAATGTTCATTTAAGTTTTACATGCTTCATTTTATCCTGTGAAGAAAACCAAAATATGTATTTTAATTTAGGCAAGAACTATTTTTTATGAAGAAATTTGTAGTGAACACAAGGACACAAACCAATATATGCACACCAGTGTTCATAGTGGCATTTTTCACTATTGCCACAAGTTGGAATAAACCCAAATGCCCATCAACAGATGAATGGATAAACAAAATGTGGTATATACAGACAATGGAATAATATTCAGCTATAAGAAGGAATACAGTACAAACACATGAGATAACATGGTTGAATCTTGAGGACCTTAGTTTGAGTGAAGCAAACCAGGCATTGAAGGACAAATATTACATGACCTCTCTGATATGAAATAAGCAAACCCAGCTGTCTCAGAGAGCAAGAGACTGGATGATAGGCTTACAGGAAATTGAGGAGAAGAGGAAGGCTCTGAGCTGATGCCAACATGGGTAAAATCTATGATAAAGTGGAAGTAAAGATTTCTGCAGGGAAGGGATAAGTTGGGGGCATAGAGATACTATTGGGTGGGGCTTTGAAGTCTTGAGTGGGGTTAGGGTTGGGAGGATGGATCAGATGGCCCAAGGAATTGGGGGGAGAGTTAGGGGGAACAGTTGAACATGGGAGATTGTCGGGTATGTGGTTGAAACTATAATGTTGATAAAACTCTTTAGAAAATATAATAAAGAAGGGTTACCTGTTTGAGGTGCTTAAGGGGGTCATCTGGCAAAAGGGCAGGCTTCTAGGGAGTGTGTGAGTGCTCATCTTGTCATAGTGTGTTATGTCATTGGGTGGATGACCATACAATGAGGCGGAAGGTGTACCCCCATCCTGGGGAGGCCTGATGTTCTCAAACAGAGGGAATTGTGTCTCTCAAGAGAACTGGTAGCTCCCAATAGGGTAGGACAGTCTAGAATGTCAAGCCCTCACCATTGTTGCAAGTATCTGTGAATCTTATCCTTCAAGCAGTGCAGCCACTGTGAGCTCTGAATGGAGGGGGAGAGAGGAATAGAATAGATGGAAACAGGGTAACTGAGGGGCAATGAAAGTGTTCCACAAGATCATGCAATGATGGATATAGGACATGTTAAATTTCACCAAAAATGTGTAAAAGTCTATAGGCTAAAATGTAAGCGATAAGGTAAATCATAATGTAACTAAAAATGTATAAAATTGTACAGTCTAAAATATCAACCAAATATAAACCAAAATGGAACCATGTTTGATAGCTATGTTTCAATATCTGTACATCAGCTGCCATGAATATAACATGAACATGTAAAATGGTCATTGCTGGGGAAGGGGAAAAGGGTTTGATGTTGGATAAATGGGAGTCTCCTAAACATATAGGTGACCTTACTGTGATCTAAAACTTTTTTGAAGGCAAAATTAAAAAAAAAAAAAAGGTTGTAGACACGGATGAAGAAATGAAAGAAATTGTCTTGGCACTGTGCAGACAGGGCAACACCTATTACGGTGATGAAAGGCAAAAAAGCAAAAATAAAGTTTTATGATATTTCTCATTTTTAACACTGCAAATTATTTTTGCTTCATTTTACCTTTTCTAAATTACTGTATATTCTATTTCTAATCTTTAAAATATCATTACTATTTCATTTTCCTATTAATTGAATTTGGCAATATAATAGGCTTCATTTTTTAAGGAGTTTTGGACCACAGAGGGGTTCAATTATGGCAGGGGAGGAATGCTGGTGTGGGGTGTTATTGATGGGGGACACATGGTGGGGAGGGAGCTCTCCAGGACATGTATATAGGGTATTTAAAAATGTTTGGATATTTATTGGGTATTTTCATAGTAGTTACAGTTACAAACGACAACTGAGGGAGTGCTGAGTTCCTAACCAGGGGACCTTGTCATATTCCTCAATGGAACAGTAACAATCCCCCAAGTACAAGGGCAAAGACCAGTGAAGAAGGATGTTGCAATGATGAGCCCTTGATACTGATGACTATGCTTATGAGCCTGTGTGCCTGAGATTTGAATTAGGCCTAGAGCTGCAGGATGCCTTAGAGTTACTTCCTGAAAGCCTCCATTTTGTTCAAATGTGGCCACTCTCTAAGCCAAACTCAGCATGTAAATGCATAACCTTCCTCCCCCACCCCCATATGGCACATGACTCCCAGGGATGAGCTTCCCTGGCACCAAGAGATTACCACCAATCACTAACTGGTGATGCAACTAGAAAAAGACCTTGAATAAAAGGTGGGAATGGTAAAGACAAATGAGTTTATATGGCTAGGAGTCTTCAAAAAAGAGTCAGGAGGTCATCAGAGGGGTCACATTTTTACATGCCTCAGCAGGTTCCCAGAGACAGCCTAAATAGATACAACCACAGGTACTGGTGCTCCTGAGGGCTACAGAGACACACAGGTTCTATGGTCCTGGCAGTTGGCTTGGGAGTTCAGTGACTTGTCAGTAGGCCCCACTTTGGAATTTGTGTTCCTGAGTGTGATGGAGTTGGACTCAGATGTGACCTTTCTACACATGCCTCTTCTATCACTTTTACTCAACCTGTGGTTGGTGCTGGGGTTGGTGTATACTCAGGAGACTTGAATCTCTGGACTGGTCTTGTGCCAACTGGGCCCTGAGCCTTAGCAGTGTTGGAACTCCTACTCTCTGGTTTGTTAGGATTACCCAGGTCAGTTAATAGGAGGTTGAAGATGGTCAATTACCACACCAGGGAACCAATAGTGCCTGGAACTCCAAGCAGGAGAATCACATTCATCAACCCTATGAGATCTAAGCCCCCTCTCAATATAGATGTGGAGTGGACATCACTATACCAGGGTCCAGAGGATGAAGGAATAAAATATGGATTAGAATGGACTTACTGGTATTCTACTATAGAACTATTGTGACTAGTAATGGAAGAAACTGTAGCATTGATCTGGAGAAATTGGCCAAGGTAGTTAGTGTGGGCAGGGAGAGGGAAGAAGAGATGTGATGAGGGGGCATTTTTGGGACTTGGAGTTGTCCTAAATGATATTACAGGTACAGATAATGGACATTATATATTTTGCCATAGCCCACTGAATGTTCTGGGCGAGAGTTTAAACTACATTGTGAACTATAATCCATGCAGTATTGCAATGCTTCAAGATGTATACATCAAATGCAATGGATGTGCCGCAATAATGAAGGAGGCTGTTCATGTGGGAGAAGTGGGGTGGGGTAGGGGATGGGGTATGTGGGAACCTCTTATATTTTCTAATATAGCATTTTTTTGTTATCTATGTATCTTCAAAGAAATACAATAAAAATGCACACAAAGAAATTTGGAGTAATTTCATTAATCAAGATTACAATTTTTTCATTGTAGAGATCTTATTAGCATTTATACTTATGTATTAATATATTTATTTTTAGCCAATTTGAATAGATCTCTTTTAGGAATTTTTAATTTATTAATTTATATTACCATTCAGAGGTATTAAAATGAACACTGACATTGAACAAAAGCAAAAACAATTATAACATACTAACAGAAACATAAAGTTTACAATTTTACTCATAATTCTAGGTCTAGAGTTCCCATAATTCAAAATCTAAGGTTCCCTCATTAGCAAAGTATCGACAAAACGTTTGTACTGTTTGAAGCAATGTAATAACTAGTTCTTCTTTCACTTTACAATTAGCTGCTTTCAATAGTTGTTGAAAAGTGCCGATATAGGTCTCCTGTTGCTTTGATAATGTATTTCCCATGCTATATTATCATCTGAGGTCAGCTACCTCTCTCAGGACAGCTGTTGTCCTGTCTGTACAGGATGCGTAGTCTGGACCAATTTCACTATGCAGACATGTTTCTATGACTGAACCCAGTGAGCAACTTATCTCAAGGGCAGCTGTCATCACTGGCAGCGATGAATGTCTGGACTATAGTTACTCTGGGCTGTTCCCAGGGGCCTTCCCGAAAAATTCCCCTCTGCTAGGGGGAAAATCAGCTGCCCCATATTTGGGTGCCCAGTTGCCGCAGGAATGAAAGACTCACACACCAAAATTCCATGCAGGGAGGGCTTCATCTGGTTTATTTCTCTTGCTTGAATATCATGTATTTTTGGATTCAACCAAGGGCTATGGTTGAAGTTAAATTTCTCAAGGATGTTTTATCTTGGAACAAGAAACCTTGTGCCTAGGCTCACATCCTGTCTAGCAGCAGAGATGCAAGAAGAAGCTGTTTATAAACTTCAAGTGAAAAAGAGATAGCTTGTGCAGAGATTGCAAGGACAGAGCTATTTTTGCTCCTAAGCAAGAACAGATGACCTATAATAAATCATTTAACCATGCCCTTGCAGAGGTGGTGGGACTAATCCCCACACAATTATGTGCATGTTTATTGACAAAACTTTAAAAATATCAAATGCTTTCATGTAATTTTGGAGAAAGGACTCCAAGTCTTTCTCTAGAAGGGAAATTTTTTTTTCCTAAATTTATCTTTCTGAGGAGGAAATAAAATATAATAAAGTATATGACATCAGAATCTATTATTCTATTCTTTTCTTGTTTCTCAAGAGCCTACCAAAACATATTTCCTTAGCTGCTCAAAGAATGTACCCCTTTGTACTGAAAAGCTGCTTAATATTTTGCAATAGAAATGTAACATCATGCATTGGCTGTTCCTCTAATGATTTTTAGATATTTTAATAATATTTCACTATTATATATAATTCTTCCATTTTAGTAGATATGCCAAGCACTCGTGTTAGTGTTTCTGTAAGAGAGAATACTTAAGTGAAATTTCTGGGCTGAAGTATGTCAATTTTTCATATGTAATTACTGTCAAATTCCTCTTCAAAGTGTTAAATAAAATTTTACCCACGGAAGTGTAAGATTTGTCTGCTTTTCATTTCATGTTTGCCACTCTCTTAAATTTTCCAATATGCTAGCTGCAGAGAGCATATTGTTATTCCTTTAATTTATACTGTCATATGTATAATTGGAGAGGGTAAAGTATTTTTATGTATTGTTGAATATCTGTGTATTTTCTTTTGTAAGTTGCCTAACCCATCAACTGAGTCCTAAAAGTATTCAAATGTGTAATTTTAGGACTCAGTTCTAGCTCAGATATACTTAAGTATCATACAACAATCACATGTGAATCATTTTTTCTTTCAGAAAATTGGAGTCTGTGTAGGCACTTGATGAGGGAACTTTATGAAATCCAAACTCTAAAGTGGAACCACATTTATATTTAATAGTTCTCAAAGCTATTTCCTCTTTTTTATCCTTATCCTAATTCTGCTTCATCTATGACAACATGTGCTTTATCTGAGATTATTAAAAATACACACAAAGAAATTTGTAGTAATTTCATTAATAAAGACTTACAATTTTTTCATTATAGAGATCTTATTAGCATTTATACTTATGTATTAATATATGTATTATTCTACATGGCAAAACTCAATTATTCATACTTTGTTGGAAGAATCAGGTTTATTGAGATAAAACTTAAATATAGTAAATTTCATTGGAGGTACAGTTCTATGAGTTTAAACAAAGAAATACACTCATTTAAATACCACCACAAAATTTTGAGTCGTTCCATCACTCAACAGAATGTCCGATGAAGTGCTTGAAGTCAGTTCCCTCTCCTACTGACTCCACTCCCTGGAAACCACTTATTTGATTTCTGTCACTGTATTTGGGGCTTTTCCAAAATATCATAAAACTGAAATAATGCAGTATATAGCTGTTTGTGTTTGGCTTCCTATGCTCAGCATTATGCTCTTGAGATTTACCCAGGTTTTCCTTTCTATAAGAAGTTTAGTGATTTTTAATGCCAAATAGCCTCATGCTTGTTAATAGATTGTTTATCCATTCACCATCGACGGATATTTGTGTTCTTTTATGTTGGGGGGGATTATGATAGCAGGTCAAACATTCAGGTAATAGATGTGTGTTCAGGTATGTTTTTACTTGGGTTGATTAAATACCTATGATTTGGGCTGCCTTACCAAATATAGCATTTTATGTTCCTATTATTAAAATGAGAGTGCGAGACTGTTCCAAGTCTTTGCAAGGTAGTTTTAAAAGACATCCTATTAGCTGTGCAGAGACTTAGGGATATGACTGTGTTTTTAATTTGTATTTCCTTAACGACCAAATGTGCTGAACATCTTTTAATATCATATTTGCTTTCAGAAAGTTTTTCTCAATGTCTCCTCTACCTTCAACTTTTAGTCCTCTCTTTATTATTGCTAAATCCTTCCTCTAGCAAGGGACTGCTTAATAGGACATGAATCTTGCTTTTCTGGTGGTAGGGAGCAGGGTGGGTGAGAGGTATGCTTTTTTGTGGTTCAGCTTCAGTATTAGGCAGGCCCTGTATTCCTTGGTCTTGTGTGAATGGATTTATCAGTGAGTTTCCTCTTTTCCAACACTGTGAGACCTTTAGTTAGATGAGCTTAGGATATCTTTCTGATCCTTCTCAAAGGCTAGAGGATTTTTATTTTTACTTCCCTTTCCCAGCCTTCAGCATTTTTCTCCTATGCATTAATAACAATGGATTTCTTGCCATTTCCCAGCATCTAAAGGTTTGTACTTTATAGGGGAGACAAGTAAACAATTCAAACTTAGGCTACATGATTTCCTTAAGCAGCAGTTGTTTCCTTCACACAAGACTGAGCCACAAGAGAAGCATTCTTTGGCTCCTTATCTTGCTTTCAATGTTTCTCATGTGCATTCAAGTCTATAAAAAATAATTTGTGAGTGTGTGCAAGTTTTCTTGAGTCTTTGGCACACACAGGAGTTTACCTATCTTATGTTAGCCCATTGTGGCAGTTTGATTTTTTTTATGAATTCCAAGAAAAGATATTGAATTATGCTTGTAAATTGTTCTGTCCCCCCAGGCATATTAGATTATATTGGATTCAGAGGTTTCACTTTTACTTGATTAAGTAATGATTAAGGCTTTGATAGGGTCACATCAGTAGGATTCTTAGTCCCCACCCCCTCAGTGGGTGGGGACTCCAGAAAAACTGCCCTGCAGAATAGGGAGTTTGGAATTTTGAGGTCTAGCCCAGGAAGTAAACATACAGGAGAATGCAGAACAGCTGAATCTGCAGAGAACTGAGTCCTTGGGAAAGAGACAGAGTCATTCACCTGAAAGTCCACAGCTGGACTTCTGAAGATAACAGAGCAGCCGAACCCATAGAGAGGCAAGCCCCTAGAAGAGAGGAACCAAGGAAGCTGACCCCTTGCAGACATCAACAGACATCTTGTTGCAACACCTGGAATAGACTTTGGTGAGGGAAGTAGCTTACGCTTTATGGCCTGGTAACTGTAAGCTTCTACCCCAAATAAACATCCTTTATAAAACCCAACTGGTTTCTGTTATTTTGCATCAGCATTCTTTTGGCTGAATAATATATCCATATTCTGTTTTTTATCAATTCCTTAAACATTTTAGCAGGAATCCTTATATTGGCTTTTATGGGTTCTAGCATTTAACCCAAATAACCGATATTTAGCTTTTAGGCATTTGATTTTTCTTATTTTGCAGGTTTATTTGTTGACCTGAGGCCTCATCTCTCTTATGTGTTCAGTGATGTTTGCGAAACTTTACACAGCCTTTTTGTTGATTTTAGGGTGGGAATGATACTCTTTTCAGTTTGTTGCTAAGCAGAAACCAGAGGTCCTTTGCTTGTTGCTTATATTATTTTTTGGTCTCAGGGCAATTCACAAAATGTCACTTCAGAGTTTACTGTTGATTTCCAAATAAACTTGTAAATGGTTCTAGCTCTGTAGGCTACTATTCACTCATCTATTTTGATTGTGCAGTATTGTACATGATTTAAATCTAGCATTGAAGCTATTGGAAATATTCTCTGTTATGGATTGCATTACACCCCCTGAAAGTCATGTTCAAGTCCTAACCTCTGGGTCTGTAAATGTGACTTTATTTGGAAATTTACTCTCTAAGGATGCTATTTGTTAAAATAAAGCCAAACTGAATTAGAGTGAACCCTAATCCAATAATACTTGTATCCTTACAGGGCAAGAAAATTGGGGCACAATCAAAGAAAAGAGAGAGAGAGAGATAGTGCACATCTTGTGACAGAGGCAGAGATTGAGCTACACTGCCACAAGCCAAGGAATGCCCTGGATTGCCTGCTGCCCACCAGAAACCAGGAGAGAGGCATAGAATGCCCCTCTCCCATTTAACAGGATGCATGGCCTGGCCAACCCTTATCGGAGACCACTACTGGCCTCCAGAATGGTGAAAAAAATAAATTTCTACTCTTTAAACCAATTGGTCTGTGGTACTTTGTTGCAGCAGCCCTAGCAAGATAAGATCCACTCTAAGTGATCTCACCCAATAACCACAGCTATTCTAAACCCTTCTACATTACCATGAAATTATGAAATTCTTAGGCGTCTCAGAATCTTTTCACTTTTCAGTTTCTCTTTTTTATTGAGCTTTTTGTCTCAGATTCCTACTAAATTATGAATTTTCTGTTATACTCAAAGATCCTTCACAAGTTAATTTTATTTATGATTTCTTTAATGCTATTTCATATGACCATAGTTCACTGGTATATTCCAACAACAGAACACAGTCATTAATATATTTTCCTACATGTGCATTTATGATATCAATTTTCAGTGTTTATTTCTTTTTACTCTTAAAATTTATTATCATGTAACATAATAATAAACAACTCAAAATTTCTCATTTTAATCACTTTAGGTTATACAATTCAGTGGCATAAATTGCATTCACAATATTGTGCTACCATCACCAACATCCATTACCTCAATTTTTCATCCTCTCAAAAAGAAACTCAGCTTATATTAACCAATAATGTCCCCTTATCCTTAGTCCTTGTGTTCTGTAATCCACTTTGTCTTTATAGATTTGCATATATTGGTATTTTGTATAAGCAAGATCATACAATATCTGTCTTTTTGGTTTGGCTTATTTCAAATAGCATGAAGTCTTTAAGATTCATATATGTTATTGCAGGTATCATGACTTCATTCCTTTTAGGCTCAAATAATGTTCCACTGTTTGTATATACCACATTTTGTTTATCCACTCATCAGTTAATGGACACTTGTGTTCCTTCCATCTTTTGACTTTTGTGAATAATGCTGCCATGAACATTGTTATACAATTTTTTTGTATAACAAATACTTATAAATTTTTGTAAATTCCCTGCTCCTTTTACTTTTGGATATATACCAAGAAGTGGGAGTGCAGCATCATGTGATAATTATATGTTCAACTTTCTGAGGAACCACTAACTCGATTTCCACAATGGCTACACCATTTTGTAATTTTATTAGCAATGTATAAAAGTCCCTTTTTCTGCAACATTGCCAACACAGTATTTCCATTTTATTTATTTATTTATTTTTAAAGATTTATTTATTTATTTCTCTCCCCTTCCCTCTCCCCCCCACCCGTCCACCCCAGTTGTCTGTTCTCTGTGTCTATTTGCTGCGTGTTCTTCTTTGTCCGCTTCTGTTGTTGTCAGCGGCAAGGGAATCTGTGTTTCTTTTTGTTGCATCATCTTGTTCTGTCACCTCTCCATGTGTGTGGTGCCATTCCTGGGCAGGCTGAACTTTCTTTCGTGCTGGGCGGTTCTCCCTATAGGGCACAGTCCTTGCGTGTGGGACTCCCCTATGCGGGGACACCCTTGCATGGCACAGCACTCCTTGCACACATTAGTACTGAGGGTGGGCCAGCTCCACACAGGTCAAGGAGTTCCAGGGTTTGAACCGTGGACCTCCCATGTGGTAGACGGATGCCCTAACCACTGGGCCAAGTCTGCTTCACTCCATTTTATTAGTATCAACATCATTGTTCATTTCCCTGGTGACCACATATGTTAAGGATCTTTTTACATGCTTAATGGCTATTCTATGTCTTCTTTTGGGAAATCTGTATTCAAGTACTTAACCTATTGTTTAATTTAGTTATTTGTCTTTTTCTTGTTGAGTTATAGCAGTTCTTCACATATTCTGGCAATTAAGCCCTTACCAGATATATTGCTAGCTATTATTTTCTCCCATATTATAGGTTTTTTTTTAACTTCCTTGAAAATGTCATGGATGTACAAAAGTTTTTAATAACTTTTGATGAGGTCTACTTCATCATTTTCTCTTTTCATTCATGCATTTGGTGTCATATCTAAGAAATTACAACCATGTAGAAGATTATGAAGGTTCCCACATATGGAAGAGCTTAATGGTTTTAGTTTTTATATTTAGGTCCTTGATCCATTCATAGTTGATTTTTACATGCAGTGTGAGATATGGGTTGCACTTCATTCTTTTAAAAATGGATATAGTTTTCCCAGAAGAATTGTTGAAGAGGCTATCTATTCTTTCCCCCTTAAATATACTTGGCACCCTTGTCAAAAATCAGCTAGCCATGTATGAGTGATTTAATTTGTAAAATTTCAATTCTATTTCATTGATTTATATGTCTGTTTTAGGCCAGTACCACATAGTTTTGATTCCTCTGGGGTTGTAGTAAGTTTTGAAATTGGGAAGTATGGAACCTCCACTTTTTTTTTTTTTTTTCTTTTAAAGTATGTGCCTGCAAGTTACTCAACTCCCTCTGCATCTGAGACCAGGAACATGCATGGAGAATGCAGGTGGCTCCAATTTGAGCTCCAATTTGAGGAAGTGCCAGAATGGGCAGCAGAAAACTCTACTGCTTTTTTTTTTTTTTTTAAATTTTAAATGAAATAGACTTTATTATCTTTTTTAAAAAAGATACATAGATCACACAAAATGTTACATTAAAAAAATATAAGAAGTTCCCATATGCCCCATTCTCCACACTCTCCACTCCTCCCACATCAACAATTTCTTTTATTAGTGTGGTACATTCATTGCATTTGATGAATATATTTTGGAGCACTGCTACAGAGCATGGATTATAATTTGCATTATAGTTTATAGTCTCTCCCAGTCTATTCAGTGGGTTATGACAGAATATGTAATGTTCTGCATCTGTCCTTGCAATATCATTCAGGACAACTCGAAGTCCCAAAAATGCCCCCATGTCATACCTCTTTTCCTCTCTCATTGCCTTCAACAACTCCCATGGCCACTGTTTCCACATTGATGATATAATTTCCTCCATTGTTATAGTCACAATAATTCCATAGTAGAATAATAGCAAGTTTACTCTAATCCATAATTTATTCCTTCATCCTGAGGACCCTGGGATTGTGATGCCCACTCCATCTCTAAATCTCGAGGGAGCTTAGATCCCACATGGCTGATGGATAGGATTCTCTTGCTTGCAATTGTAGACTCTCTTAGTTCCTTGGTGTGGTGGTTGACCATCCTCAACTCCTTGTTCACTGACGTGGGTAAGTCCAATAAACTGGAGAGTAGTCCCGTATGGCAGCTGTGCCTGCTGAGGCTCAGGGCCCAGCTGGCATATGGACAGTCCAAGATTCAAGTCTCCTGGGCATACGCCAACCCCAGCACAAACCACAGGTTCATTGATAGTGACAGAAGAGGCATGCGTAGAAAAGCCACTTTTAAAGTAGTATTTCCTTGATTTGGCTCACTGCGTTATTGCCATTCTATAACTGTCTTCTAGAACTTTGAGAAAGATATTTCTGCTAGTTCTTGCTGTTGAGAAATTTTGTAGGAGGATGGAGCCCTGTAGCTATTCACTCTGCCATCCTGCTTGGCATAGTGGGGAACTTAGCTTTTGAGAATTCCAAAAACATATTACTGAATAAATGGATAATTCAAAGATGTAGATAATTTGTTTTTTAAAATTGACTGTAAAGTTAATTGAGAAGATGCCAGCACTTATTTAGATATGTCATGTGAAAATTCTATTTTTGTTGTTTTGATTTTCAACTGACCTGATGTAAAAAAGTACCCAATATTTGGACCATTATTGGAAAAAAATGATAAAGCAAAAATGGGTAATGATAATCCTCAGATCAAAAAAAGAAAAGGAACATCCCTGGGGATTACTATCCTCAGAAGATACCTGCATGAATAATAAAGATCAAACCAGGTCACAGGTATTCTGGACGGTGGACATGTAAGGGAAAAGTGTCACAGCAAGGCTTTAGCAACTACACTACCCTGAGATGTTATGAATTTTTATGATGCCCTTTAGTTCTTTCTTCACGTTTTCCTTTAGCTTATTGAACTTATTTAGAACGTTGACTTAACATCTTTTACTGGTAACTCCCATGTCTGGACTTCCTCTGAGATGGTTTATGTCTCTCTATTTCTTTTCTTTGGATAGGCCATGTATTCCTGTTTTTCTATGTGCCTTGTGAATTTTTGTTGAAATCAGACAATGGGTATTTTAATGTTGTAACTTTGAAAATCAGATCTTCTCCTTCTTCCTTAGGTTGGTTGTTTTGTTTTATTTTGTTTGTAGTTAAGGACTGTGGTAGTCTGATTGCTTCCTTAACTGTTTTTGCAAAGCATGGATTTCTTATTGTGTGTGGTTACTGCAATCTCTGCTCCTTTAGCTAGTATTCAGCTATTGTTTTGACAGAAATTTCCTTGAATGCCAGAAGAATTTTAAAGAGGCCTTTTTATTGATTCAGCATTTGCTTATTTGCTATAAATTTTTGCCTGTTTTCCAGCATTCTGAAAAAAGTGATTCTGAGAGTGTTTTGTTCTTTTACAATGTTTCTATGGGAGGACAAGATTTGGGGCTTCCTGCTTGTTCATCTTATTAATATCCCTCAATCCTTATATTTTGTTAAGTAAGATTCTGAACATTGTTTATAAGACTAGAGCTTTCAAAAACTATTTGAATGAGCTTTACATCATCAACCATAGTGTTTTGTATTTTTAATTGAATAGAATTTAGACCAAAGGAACATAATTATTTCAAGCTCATGAGCAATTTTTAAACTATTGTTTTCAGTTTGTACACTTATTTCTTTGCTGAAAAAAACAGCATATCAAAACATGCTGAGATCCATTAGTCTAATGTGTATAATTGTTGATCAAGGCAGAGAAAAATTGCTTAGAATACTGAACTACTGTGGGAGGCTGCTTTTGGCGCTAGTATCAGTCGCAGCCATCTCGTAAAATAACGCCTAACCCAGTTAAGTTTCTATTTCCCCACCCTCACTGAAGTAATTAAGTTTCTATCCTCACACCACTCAACGGGCTCTGATTGGGCACTCCCTAAAGAGTGTGAAAGTCTTTCCGCGGACGTTGCCAAACAACCATCTGCGCATGCGTGGGGCGTGAAAATCAAAAATCTAGTTACCCAATCATTTACCAACACATGCGCTGTCGTCAATATTTACCACCTCCTTCATCCCTGGCTATAAATACCCCTGATTGACCCTCAATAAACGAGACTTGATGAGAATCCTGTCTTGTCTCCATTCTTTGTGTCTCTTGTCCCTTTCATTCCCGCTCCCTCCCTCAGGTCTTGGTTCAACTGATCCGCAGGTCGGGTCATACTACTAGAATTACAATGCAAGGTAAGTATGTGTATTATGTTATTCAGGATTTTATTTTAAATGATTTATTTTAGATTTTGTATTTAAAAATAAAGTTATATCATTTTTATAACGTTGACAAGTTAAAAATCAAAGATTTCTCTTTCCTTTCAAATACTAAAATATATTAAGAATAAAATATCTGGAGACGTTCAAAAGATAAGGTATTATTTTCTAGTTGTAGGTGCAGATTGTATATATTAAGAAACAACATTTGATTTAATTTTGGAAACACAGTCTGGGTCAGTTTAAAAGCGCTCTTATTTCTAGTAATCATTTATTCCAAGGTGTATGCACTCAGACTGTAAAAATATAATATCAGATTTTTTCACTTATTCCCGCAACAATTCATTTCATTCTCGAAAATGCATGTGGCTTTGGCATTACATTTCCTGTCAATAGCACCAATTCCACATTCGCCACTTCTCTGGTGACAGGCATTACTGGACTGGAGGCTGAACACATCTGGATCTGCATACCCTTTTGTACCATGCTCTTCATTACGTTGCTGGGAAATGTAACCATCATATTATCTGGTGGGAGCAGTCCCTCAATGTGCCTATGTACCTCTTCCTGGCCATGCTAGCTGCCTCTGATTTTGATCTGTCCCTCTTCACCTTTCTCACAATGCTGAGGTTCTTCTGGTTTGATTCCTGAGAGCTGATTCACACTTTATGCTTCACCCAAATGTTCTTTATTCATACCTTCCAAGATTTTGTGTCTGCTGTCATACTGGCAATGGCCTATAGGTCACCATTTCCTGTCTCTGGCACTCTACCTCCATCCTCACCAATGGTATAATTGATAGGATAAATTTGGCTATTATTGTACGAACCTTGACTGTACAGGCACCCCTTTCCATCCTCTTGGGGAAGCTGTGCTTCTGTCACTCCAATGTACTTTCTTATTCTTATTGCCTACCTTCTGATATGATTAAACTCTCCTGTTCCAATACAAGGATTAATAGCATCTTTGAACAGTTTGTGGTGCTCTCTAACAAGGGACTTGATTTTATCCTTGTTGTTCTTTCTTATGTGCTGATTCTGAAAATTGTACTGAGCATTGCATCCCAATGCTGACTGCCTCAAGTCTTTCAACACCTGCATCTCCCACCTCTGTACTCTGGTCCTCTTCTTCACACCCATGATCTGCCTGTGTATGCTGCCTGTGTATGTTGGCCCGAGGCTTTCCTCACACTTCTGTGTGGTCATGGCCAACATGCACTTTTTCATTCCTCCTGTGATGAACCCAATTGTCTATGTGGTGAAAAACAAGCAGATATGAGAAAAAATTCTAAACTCTTTGTCAGGAGAGGGTATGGAGAATCCTATATCACATCTGTAACATAAATTTTGACAATAGATATAAAATTAAATCTTCACTAACCCAACACTTCCATCTTAATAGATATTTATACATCTACCTCTATGTCCATAAGGAGTAAAATAAGTAAAAGTTTTATTATGTTGTATTTTCACAACTTGTGCAAGCTAGGTTTTTTTTTTATTCCACTATTGCTATTAATTTATCATGCAAATTTCCTTTTTCCAATAACTATTTAGCTCAGAGTTTGGAACCTGTATTGCAAAACATGACGTGTGATTTTGTGTTTTTCTCTCTAGTTTTCCAGAAGGCAAATATTTAATTAGATTTTGTACTGTCCTCGCTGTACATCAGTATTTAGATTTGTTCTGTATATCCACTGCAATCACTTCATTGCCTTTCACAATTCTTCATGCTAAATAAGTTTGAGAATTTTTATAAAGCCACATAAATTTGATTAGTTATGACAGATACAAGGTAAAAGCATTCATAATTTAATTCGATGAAATAAGTTTGGTATAATTATTTCTGATGAGAACACTTAACAAAAGCAAGTTTTAAAATAAATAGCCTACTTCTTTGTGTGACTGAAACTAGAATTCAGATGATAGAAAAGTAATTTTCTAAAGTGCTAACAAAGCCAAACAACTATCTTATGACTGAATATTTTTTATCCAAGTAAGAATGGCATCCTTGATCTACTCTCTAGAAGGAGCCCTTACATTTTGCACTGTGGAAGTAAAATTACTTAACATCATGCAAATAAATGAAGATTATTGAATTATTTATACCACAGCTTAACATAATATAATTGCATGAAAGAAATGATGTAGAGACTAATCTATGTCATTTACTAAATTTTATGGTTAATGTGGCACCAAAAAAGCACAGGTGCCTTCAGCCAAATTTAGCACAATGATATGGTGCTGTATTTAAAATCTATCTATAATTCATGAATTGGTTTCCCATTAACCCTGGATTATGTTTACATTTCTATATCATAGACACACATCATACCTTTCCATGTTTTGATTTTCTTGTGAGCCACAGTTAATATCGTTGTCCACACTGTCATTTTATTATAACCATTGTGTTTTCTATTTATCAATGGACCCACTTGTAGGCTACTGAATAGACAAAATTTTCTTCAACACTTTCTTCTTCAAAACAATGCTGCATTCCCATGCATTGGAGCCATATATTATAACATACTATGTATACACCCTTTTAGGTGCAAAGAAAATAAAGCAGGTTTCCTGGATGACATTGTAATATATTTTGGGGACAAAAGGAAACCTTCAAATGAAACTCTTGGTAGGGTTTTTGTCTCCCCACTTAACTGTTATAATTGTCATGAACTTTTTAATCTTTGTTCTCATCATATCGATTATCATCATGATGCTCAGTATCACCACTATCAACATTGAAACTAATTTCATCTGATAAAATCATACCTAAATTATTTATTTTTAATATTGAGTGCCATAGAAATGTGTGGAAGAGCTGCCAAACTATAGTAAATAGTCTTGAAGTCCAAGATATTTTTGTGTTTGAAGTTTATTAAAAAAGTTTAGTTTCAAAATGAGAGCTTTCCAAAGAGACATCGAATGCATAGTGAAACAAAGATCTTACTGATACTCCAAATCCCACAAAGACTCAGTTTGAATGGTTTCATTTTTTATTAATATGTATCAAAATTGATTTGTTAAAAACAACAACAACAACAACAAAAAGTCAGAAAGAAGAGAAGATGCTATGCTTTTTCATCAAGGTTGGAGAAATGGAACCATCAGCTTAAGAATATAGATGACATCTAGATGTTGGAAAAGGCAAGGAAAAAGTATTTCTCTCCAGAAGGAATTCAAATCCCTGACACTTTGATTTTTGTTCCAGAAGATTCATTTTTAACATTTTGCTCCAGAACTTTAAGATAATAATTTTTTGTTTTAAGCCCTGAAATTTGTAGTGAAGTATTATGGCAGCAATAGGTAACAAATATACCTTCCTTATAAAAAATGAACTTACTATAGTACCTTGCCTGGAATTAATTTTTTCCAGTTACTCCTACTCCACTAGCTGCTTTGCCAGTGTTTCAAAAAAATTTAATGTGCTCTACCCTCATAAAATAAGCTCTTACTATGTGGTCATTGCTAGGAACTTAATCTATTTTTTACTTTCAGCTCAACTAGCTACTTGAAAAATATGTATTCATATTTTTCAACTCTTGTCAAGTTTATTTTTGAGCTTTTCATAGTGGACTTTAAAACATATGAAAAAACTTCATGGAAATAAATGTGTAGGTTAACAAATTATTGCAAAATGAGAATCCATGTAAATACTACCTGAGTAAAGAAATAGTAAATCATCAGCACCCAGAATTCCCCAGAACTCTTTCCTGAACTTAATCTCATCATTCCCACTATATTACTCACCTGATTTTTACATAGGTCATTTCCTTTATTTTCTTTATATTATCAATATTTAATTATACATTCTCAAACCATAGTTTAATTGCAATTAAATTGTGCTGCAATCTAACCTAATGCAATCAAAGTATGTTCAAACTATTCCATTGAAATTGTGTGGGCAAATGTCTCCAATGAACTCCAAATTATGAAATCCAATAGACTATATTTTATATAGTTATCACAAGACCTCCCATCAATATTTGACACTATTGACCACTCACTTATTCTTAACTCTCTGTACTTCCTTGGTCTCTCTTGCACCTCTCTTTCCGGTTATCCTTAGATATCACTGGCTAGTTCTATTCATTGCATTTGCTGGATCGAGTTCCTATGGCAAACTTCTAAAAATGGATGTTGCCCAGTTTTCACCTTTCCATGATAATGAGTCCCTAATGTGTAACCCAAACTCAACATCTCTCCTAAACTCCAGACAGGTTCCCATTTCACTCCTGGAAAACTTAATAAGTCCAAATTGGAACTTATCACCTCTGCCTCCTCATCTGCTGCTCACACCTGCTCTCAATTTCATGCTCTGCGTTTCTATGAATGGCACCTCCAGTAACTTGCTCATCACAACCAGAAATCTGAATAATGCCAAACATATTCTTTACTCTCCCTCATTCACAATTTCCCATCAGTTCCCAATATTATAGACTCAATTTCCTAAACATTTTTCCTATCATTCTCCTCTTTTATATCAACTCTGTCCCTACCTCAATTTAGGACTTATTAAGTGGAACCATTTCCCATTCTGCTAATTGGCATCCTTGCCTTTATTCTCAGACAACTCCAAACAAAATTGAAGTTAGCTTTCCAAAATCTAAATTTGATTAGTTCACACACTCGTGCAAGCATTTCCATTGGTCCTCTTCACTTCCAGGTTAAAGTCTATGCTCTCTATTACCACTATTAATTCTAAATGTTAGTTTATTTCTATCTTGAATGTTCATCTATGATTATATATCATGCTGTGAAATCAATGAATAACTCGTTAAGCAATAAATGTTTTCACTGCTGTTTTTCTGGTAAGTTGTTCCAAATTGTTCAAAATATACTGTATTCACAAAATACACTCCTTTTTAATTTTTTTTTTTATTAAATTGTCTTTTTAAAAAAATATAATAAATCACAAAAATGTTACATTAAAAAATATGAGTGGTTCCACCATACCCCAAACCCCACCCCCCACTTCTCCCACATCAACAACTTCTTTCATCAGTGTGGCACATTTATTGCATTTCGTGAATACATTTTGGAGCACTGCTGCACCACATGGATTATAGTTTACATTGTAGTTTACACTCTCCCCCAGTACATTCAGTGGGTTATGGCAGGATATATAATGTCCAGCATCTACCCCGAAAGTCCCAAAAATGCCCCACATCACATCTTTTCTTCCCTCTCCCTGCCCTCAGCAACTACCTTGGCCACTTTCTCCAGATCAGTGTTAGAGTTTCTTCCATTACTAGTCACAATAGTTCTGTAGGAGAACACCAGTAAGTTCACTCTAATTCCCTCCTACTCTTAAAGGGTCCATATTGAGGCCCCTCTTTTTCTGAAATGATAATTCTAAACTTCACAGTGATTTTCTTTGTCACCTGTGATTAGAATTAGTATTATTTCTCATTAGAAGCTAGTCATATTTCAGGCATGTATAATGAAAATATTTCTAACCTATGTTGAGTGGGAAATAACATTCTTGAAAGTGCTGGTTTACTCTGCTCCTGCTTATCTCTATAGTCATGTTGATGACCCTTGACCAAGTTCTGAGAACTAAGTCCATGCAAGGGCCACATAGTTACTGAAAATTGCTGTTAATGTATATGCCCAAAGCAGGGACTCAAGATGAATCAGGCTGGCAGCATGTGCAAAGTGAACATGAAAGGTTTTATGTGTACCTGGTGACTGGTTTGTGGTCTGCACCATGACTCGTCATATGACAGATTTCTACCAATGTGACCAACTCTGGACTCCAAAACTCACGTGGTCTTCCCTGGATACAGACATCTCTCATGTGTCTCTGAGGTTTGCAGCTAGAGAGAGAACTGCATCCTGTGTGACCCTTGCAAAGAGAGAGAAAATACTTGGAATTCTGAATTTGATCTCTCTAATCTTTGTCTATGTGTATCTATTTCCCACGTCTCCTGCACAGTGTCCTTTGATACATTAAATCTTAGCAATGTGTATTAACTTACATTGAGTTGTGTGGGTACTACTAATGAATTGCTTAACTAGAAAGTGGTCATGGTACTCTCTCCCCTGCTCTCCACCACCCGCCCAGAAAGTACCGGTGCCTCATTCTTCATTTCATCCCTATCCCACTTCCCTATTTCATTCCTGTCCAGCTGAACAAACTTACTGGAGATATAATTGGTATCTTATTTCACTCTCTCCTCAGCTTCAGAATAAAATTCAGGTTCATTTCATATGCTCCAGGTGGAACACTTTTAATCTTCCCTCCACCCCCCATAATCATTCCTTAGAAAACATGAAGAATTTACTTAGAGGTGGGAAAGGGAGAACACTAGTGAACAGTAAGCTTTATTCTATGGTAATGAAAAGTGAGGAATGATTTATCTTGAATGATATCTACTAATATCATCACTCATGAAAAGAGTGTTTTAGATATTACACTCCCACCTCCAACATATTTACAATCTAAGAAAAAACTGCTGTCTTGGACAGGGTGGGGAGGGCCTGTGTTTGGAGGGATTGCATTCCCAGAGATATAAAGGTGATGCAGGGTGTTTCTGAGGCAGGATAAGCTAGGGTTTTTAGGGTGACATATATATGTAAGAGGTTAAGGAAGTCAGGCTTGGAAAAGAGGAAAAGAAGGCTGAATCTGAACTAGCTCCATGTACTAACTTTACACCATGTGGCCTTCCAGAGACCTGGCAAAGACTCATAATGATTAGCAACAGTCAGCTCTGCCAGAAGCACGGATATTTAAAATTATTCTTAGAGCCTATACCATTGGGACTAGGTGTGAGCCCCTGGGACAGCTAGGACCAATGCTTTATAAATCTGTATGCTTGACATTATGCTTAAGGCAGGAAGCCTCATGAGGCCCCAGCTGCACCACTATCCACAGAGCTTCTGTCCCTGTCCTGGGGTGTGGTGAGTGATGCAGACCTTCTAGGCTGGGATAGTCAGATCATAGAGACTTTTCCATAGCCTTTGTGGAAGGTATACTTGGTATGGAAATCATGGGATGTCCCATATTTGGATTAAAACTCTATGTGGATCTCTGAGGCAGAAAGAGCACTTGCTGGAGGTATATAGCTCCTCTACTTTTTTGTGTGATATATCCCATAGTTTTGGGAAACAATACTTGACCTTTCTTCTATCACTCAACATGTAATTCTTGCCCTTAGAGTTTAGATCAACTGCATGTCATACTATGTTTATATATGACGTATATTAGATGAATTATAAATAATTGGTATAAGAAAGAAAAGGAGAAGGGAGGGAAGAGGAAAGAAGGAAAGTGAGAGGGAGGGTAGTTGAGAGGGAGGGAGGGGGGAAGGGATGGAGGAAGGGAGGAAGGACTAGTAAGGACAAGTTATTGTGATACGATTTCTGATTCTCCCACAACAAAGTAATAGAGGTAACAACAAATATTTACAAATAAGGCTCCTAGGATGAAGAACTAAATGGAGTTCTTGTCTTGAAAGTAACAGTTTAAGGGACTGATAATATTTAGCTTAGGTTATAGAGTTAATTTTAAAAGCATTTGACCTCAGAGGAAATGATGTGATTTAGCACATGTAGTATCATTTATTTCCCTACTTTTGAAATCACACGGTGCTCAATAGCCTAGAGGTAAACCTTGTCAGAGGGAGATTGATGGGTAAATCTACTCTCTCTTCTCCTGTAACTCTGTAACCAATATCCAGAGAAAATTTTAATCAAACCAGTGCAGAAAACTTCTGAGAGCCACTCACCCTTATCTTCCTTAAAGGTACACCCACAAAAAAAACCTAGTTCTCCTTGGTTTCTATTAACACTCTTTTCTCAAATCTCATAGGCCTGCCTCTGCTCTTTGTCTTCCTTATAAGTGGCTATGATTCTTCTTCCTCTACCACTTGTTCCATCATAGCTGCCAATATTTGCTCACTGTCTGATTACTATACTTGTTTCAATTCTGATACCTTTGCTCACCCTCCAAAGAATTTCTACTCTTATGTTTTTCCTTAGATCAGTGATTAATGTGGAGTGGGGATTGTAGATATTCATGATTTTATAGAGCAAAACTAGGACCACCTGGTGGAAAAAAATGAGAACATAATGAAATATGTTCTCTCAGTCACTACTGCCTCATAGTGGACTTCCCAGGATGATGTTGAGGTTTCCATTGTTAAAAGAATTTCTCTAAGATGCTGAGAAATGCATAAAGCCATTTAATATGGACTGTAGAGACATGAACAAATATATCATATCTATGACTAGATATCTAAGTCAGATTTCTCACAGCTGTGTGTACTCAAATATCACCCTTTACTCTCCTTTCTAATAAGTGTCCTTAATGTTACCCAGGATGCTTCTTAGAAAAGATGAGATACAGAGAGCAGGATGCAGATGAACTGTTAGGACTTTTTTTCTGTTTCATGTTCAATACCCTTATGAGATACTTTATGGATGTACTCTATGTTTACCAGGAGGTTACAAAGGCAAATGCTGTATATTGCCTGCCATTGTATCCCTAACATTGAGTACATAGCAGGATCTCAGTAAATGTTGGATACCTTTGAGAATATAAATGCTGTCTAGTTGTCACTTTCTTCCTCACACATATCTGTCCCACCTCTCTTAGCATTTTGCAGACAGCATCTTCTATCAAGAATTAAGAAGGAATTGAAACCCAGTAATGTATGCATCAAGCCCAAGCCTCTCCTGGTGTCCTTCCCAAGTTTTCATTTTGATGTCCTGGGCATCTTTAAAAAAAAGAAAAAATGATATATCTGGTAATACCAGGAATTCAGAGTAAGCATTTATGAATTACACTTTGCATTCTAAACTACCAAACCATTCAATACAATTCTCTTACCTAATTTTGTTTATAATCCTATATTTCATCATTAAAAATAATTTAATTTATGCACACGGGTCCTTTGCTCTCAACCTGGAATTGTCTTTTATGTTTCTAAATATACTATCTTCAGGATGAGGATTATATTTTCCCTATATGAAGGGCTTAAATATGCTGATGAAAATGATGGCAAACTACCAAGAAGAGAATCAGCATCACTCTCTAGTGATACTAAAGAAGTAGGATTCAGTACTATGAGACAATGAGATGAGGCAGGGCAATATTACTCAGTAGGCTGGGCCTTATGTGATGAGATGATAGGAAAATGCTGTGAAAGAATAACTCTTCGTTTTATTCCAATTTGTCCAGAGAAGACCCTTCCAACAGTTAATATGGCAATATCTAACAACATTAATTCCAGCAGCTTCTTTATACTGATGGATCTCCCAGGACTATAAGGTGCTCATTGCTGGACAGCTCTTCCTATTTGTTGTATTTACGTTCTCTCTGTGCTGGGCAATGTCACTATCATGTACATTGTCAAGACTGTGCCCAGTCTTCACACACCCATGTACCTCTTCCTCTCCATGCTCTCAATGGCTGACCTGGGACTCTCAGCTTCCACACTGCCTTCCATGGCAGCTGTCTTTCTCCTAGGTCAGAGGATGGTAGAAGCCTCAACCTGCTTTGTGCAACTCTTCTTCATTCACACTTTCTCAGTCATTGAGTCAGCTGTGCTGCTGGCCATGACTTTTGACCACTGTGTGGCTATTCGTGAGCCATTGCATTATGTCACTATTCTCACAACCAAGTGCATCGGGACCATTGGTCTGGCCATTGTGGCCCGTAGCGCTGCCCTTCATCTGCCATTGCCAGTGCTCCTTGGAAAACTACACTTCCAGCCTGTGAGTGCCCTTTCCCATTCCTATTGTGTTCACCCTGATATTCTGAGACTGGCCAGTTCTAGCACTCATGTAAACAGTGGCTTTGGGCTCTTTGTCATGCTCTCCACTCTGGGGCTGGATGCTGTTCTCAGACTCCTCTCCTGTGTGCTCATCCTGAAGACAGTTTTGAACATTGCTTCCAATGCTCAGTGGTTGAAGGCCTTCAACACCTGTGTTTCCCACATCTGTGCTGTATTGCTATTCTATACACCACTGGTCAGCCTGTCTATAATCCATCGCTTTACAAAGAACCAGCTACCAGCCCAGGTATACATGCTTCTCTCCTACCTGCACTTTCTTGTGCCTCCAATGCTCAACCCAATTTTCTACAGTGTCAAAACCAAAGAGATTCGAGTACGCATCCTGAAGATGCTTCACCCAAAAAAACTATAAGCCACAGGGATAACATACTAGTGATGAAATCTTGATCCAGGTTATAACTTCCATTGATCTATTGGTCAATTTATTATTTAAAAACACTGATGAAGTATAGTGTAGTCTTTCCCCAGACATCCAAAGCTGTCCCTGTTCAAGGGGGAAAACATGTTTATCATTCTACAAAACTCAATTTCACCCTCTAGAAGACTCAGGGTATTCTAGGTAAAACTGATAGCTTTATGAAAGAATATAATTTACAGGTCTAAACAGGATAATAAGGGTTGGATTCAGTAACATCTAAGATGTTTTCCAACTTAAAACTTAGCATCCTACCAAAACTAAGGTAAGGAAGGTCTCGCTTGGTTATAGTTCCTAAAAATTTGGCAAATATATAAAATCAAAATATGTTTCCTTCTGATTTGCATAATAAATATAGACATGAATGCCATTGGAAGAATATGAACCAGATAATAGGACTTAAGAATATTTAGATGCATTTAAAGAAATAAAAATCCTAGTAACTGCAATGTCATATTTTCCAATATATATATTATACACCTCAGTATTTCTTTAGATTTCAATACACAAGAGGTGGACAAAGCCTCCAATATTCTCTAGCCCTTTGCTTGAAGTTACAGCATTGCTACTCAACTTCTTAATGCATACATGGGAAATTCTGTGCCCTTGTAAATTTCCATGGGAAGCAATGGTTATTGAATGAGATACTTTATATACAACTCCATGTCCCTTAATCCTTTTGGGAGTATTAAAAAAAAAGCAGAGTAGACATCTTGGGAGGCCAATTTTATGAAAATTGACTAGGATCTCATGAACCAGGTCAGACTAGAGAACCTGATTTCTGCACTCTGCCATGTCTGTCTTTCTGGAATGGACTTTCAGGTACCTTCTCTGATGAAATTGCCCTATTAAAAATACGGGAGGAGTGGGATGGGGGGTTGGTGGGTATACAGGAATCTCTTATATTTTTCATGTAACATTTTTTTGTGTGATGTATATATCTTCAAAAAATACAATTTATAAAAATGTGCAGTAGGGGATGGGGAGCGGGGTATACGGGAACCTCTTTTTTATGTTTTTTCTTTAATGTTTTTTAATGTAATGTTCTTTGTGATCTATTAACTTTAATAACAAAAGTGTAAAAAAAATATATATAACCAGGAATAGGTCAAATCACTTAAATGGAAATACTTTGGGACAAACTGTTTTGTGAAATTATTTACAATGTTGGCATGGAAAGAAGAAAGAAAATATATTGCCAATCTTTGACTTCTCCCTTCAACATTCACTGGAAATACATTTATTCAACTACCCTCAGCCACCACCTATTCAAAATATAAATAAAATAGAATATAGCTTCCTCAGTCTGAAGAGTTTAAATGAATTAACAGAGTAGGCATGTAATCATATACTTCATTGTGCCACCGGTGTTCTGGTGACTGAAGTACAGTTTACAAGGAGGACATAAGGGTAGATCCACTTGAACTGTGGGATTTCTAGAGACACCTCACTGAGGTCATGAATTTTAAAGAGATTAGAAAGATTAAATATTTAAACATGGCAAATAAAACCCTCCTTATATGACTTATCTCTCAATGGACCATGCCTTAATTTTTGCATTCCAGAACCACTAAAATTGCTGAAGTGCCTCATGAACACTTTGCGGTTTTTGGTATCTGATCATTAGTTTATTCTGTAGCTCTGCCTGCCATGCCCAATGCTCTTCTTCCTTAGACACTCTCCTCTCACCCCACCCAGCATATGCATGTAGCATCACCACACTGAAGACAACCTTCGTTACACTCCCCCCACGCTTTCTGTTGGGCTAGGTGACCTTCCTTCATGTTTTCCTAATGTCTCCATCATACCTATTTTAATAAGATTTTATTCTCATTTTAATAATATACTTGAGATGTAATAGGCATACAATAAATTGCACCTCTATACAGTGCACAGTTTGATACATGTGGCATATATATATGTACACCCATGAAACCATCACCACAATCAAGCTAATGAACATATCCGTCCCCCAAAAAGTTTCTGTTTTATCTGTTTATAATCCTTCTGTGACCAGGCCTCAAATACTAAAGTGCTTTTTGTTACTACAGATTAATTTTCATCTTTCAAGACTATTACATAAATGGATTCATAAGCTATATACTCACTGGGGGGAGTCTGACATCTTTTACTGAATATAATTTTATTGGGTTTCAACTATGTTTCAATAGTTTATTCTTTGTATTTTTGAATAGTATTTAATTATATGAATACAATACAATTTGCATTATATAGTCACTTGTCATGTAGTTAAATTATTAAAAGATGAAAATATATTTACCTTCATATTTACCTCATGCAATACTCTGTATTCTTTAATATAGGTCCAATTTTATACTGGAGAGCATTTCTTCTAGGCTTGAAAAACTTTAACATTATTTCTAATACAGCTTTGCAAATCTGAAAATGCCAATATTTCTCCTTCAATTTTTAAAGAAATTTTTACTAGATTAGAATTATAGGTTGGAATTTTTTTTTATTTTTTTTTATTTATTTTTTATTGACTTTGTAATAATATTACATTAAAAATATATATGTGAGGTCCCATTCAACCCCACCCCCCCACCCCACCTCTCCCCCCCCCCCCCCCCAGCAACACTCGTTCCCATCATCATGACACATCCATTGGATTTGGTAGGTACATCTTTGGGCACCTCTGCACCTCATAGTCAATCGTCCACATCATGGCCCATACTCTCCTCCATTCCATCCAGTGGGCCCTGTGAGGATTTAAAATGTCCGGTGATTGCCTCTGAAGCACCATCCAGGGCAGCTCCATGTCCCAAAGACGCCTCCACCTCTCATCTCTTCCTGCCTTTCCCCATATCCATCAGCCACCATGTCCACTTTTCCCAATCCAATGCCACCTCTTCTATGTGGACATTGGATTGGTTGTGTCCATTGCACCTCTATGTCAAGAGGAGGCTCAGATTCCACCTGGATGCTGGATGCAATCCTCCCACTTTCAGTTGTAATCACTCTAGGCTCCATGGTGTGGTGGTTGTCCTTCTTCAACTCCATCTTAGCTGAGTGTGGTAAGTCCAGTAAATCAGATTGTAGGTGCTGGAGTCTGTTGAGGCTCAGGACCTGGCTATCACCTTGCCAGTCCAGAGATTCAAATCCCCTAAATATATCTTAAACCCCAACATTAACTGCACCTCCAGCACATTAGCATGAAAGTCTTATGAAGGAAGATCCCATCTGAGTCCAGATTCATCACACATAAACACCATTTCCAAAGAGGGGCCATCTGCCCTGGTAGTTAACCCCATCGGCCATGACCATAACTCCCATGGGTCTCTTTAGCCCTCAAAGGAACCAATATCTGGGGGTTGTATCTGCTTTATCTGTCTCTCTGACTCTGCTCAGTTGTGCATGAGGGCAATCCTTCTGCCAGCCTCCAGACTCTTTTTTAGAAACTCGTAGCCATATAAACTCATTTCTCCTTTCCATTTCCCCCTTACTTTAGGTCAAACAGCCTTTTAAAGTCATGTTATTTTATGTAGACAGGGATATTCTGCTGATCCGCATTGAACCTTCCGTATAAGGTCATTTTCCAGTTGCATCATCAGTTGGTAGTTGATAGTGGTCCCTCGGTGCCAGGGAGGCTCATCCCCGGGTGTCATGTCCCACGCTGGGGGGAAGGCATTGCATTTACATGCTGAGTTTGGCTTCGAGACTGGCCACATTTGAGTAACATGAAGGCTGACAGGAGGAAATTCCCAGGCACAATGTTGCTCTAGGCCTTGTTCTTATTTTAGGCTTATCAGCTCACAAGCATAGTCATTAGCATCAGGGGCTCACTGTTGAAACCTCACTCCCTCCCGGTCCCCGCCGCTGTACCTGGGAGACTGTCGCTGCTCCCCTAGGGACCACGACGGAGCACCACTGGCCAGGAACCCAGTACCCCCCCTGCTGTGGTTTTCAATTGTTGCCACTATGAGTATATCCAAACATTACCATGCACCCTGGACATATGTTCTGTACAGCTCCCTGTCAGTCATATATCACCTGTCTTTGGTATCCCATACCAGTATCCCTCCATTGCCACTGTTGAAACACTCTGTGATCCAGAACTCCCCGAAATTTGAAGCCCAATATAATGTCATGGTCCCTTACTAGGGAATGGCATATAGCGATGGGTTTAAAGGTTAGATAAAGAACTTGGATAAAGTTAGATAAAGAACGTAGATAAAGAATGTTGACTTGAAAAAATTCTACATCCTATCTTTTTCTTTTTTTTTTTTTCCCCCCTAATTATTCAGCTTCTCTTCACAGGAGTCCTAGACCACAGCAATGCATATATATAATATACAGCACTCCCATACATCCACCACAAAACCTTTTTCCTTCCACAGCGATACTCATACACCCTATTCACATCATATTTACTTAACGTGATGTACAGAGTCTGAGACATTAGCTTTCTAACAAGGTGACATCTGTGCTTACATTATGGTGCATACTTTAGGATACACAGTTCTTTACATTCTTAGTTATCCTACGTTTTACATTATGGTTTACATTATCAGTCTGTCATCTCCTATATGTTATGGTGTAATATTACATGTTTTATATCCATCCTTATGTACTCTCAAGAAACTCCTCTCTTACCCCCCATTTACCTTGGTTCCACACATTTAACGTCCATTTTCCCTTCCACCTTGGTGCCCACAGTGACAGCCAACCTCCGTTTCCTGAGGAGCCACTTCCAGAGATAGATGGAATAGTGTTCAGGGCCTAACTTGCTCAACTGCCCCAATGCCCTGGGAGCCACCCTTTCTCTCGAGGGATACAGTTCCCTCTATTTGGTGGCATTAGTCCTCCCCAGGATGTGGGTCCACCCCCACTCTCACTACTTGGGTTTCTACCCCATGGTGACACCCACTCTGGCAGAATGAGCATTTAGACATTCCCCAGGAGCCCGTCCTGCATCAGACCCTCCCCTCTGAGCATTCTAAACAGGTAACCCTCTTTATTATATTTTGGTATGATTTTCTCCGCATTTTATTCTCCACCAACACCTGACCCTCTCCTGTGTTCGTATGCTACCCCTCCCTCCCCCCACTTTTGGGCAATGTTACCCATCCGTCCCTCCCCAGCCACCCTCAAACCCGCAAAGCCCCAACCAAAGGCAACCCCTTGCCCCCCTTTTATCTCTTCTTTGTGTTCATACTTACCACCATCTCATCTTAAATTCCACCCCTGCAGACATCGGCTCATATCCTTCCTCCACCCTCCGATTTCCTGTAAGCCTATCGTTCAGTCTCTTGCTATCTAGGGCAGCTTGTTTATTTCATATCATTGAGGTCATGTAGTATTTGTCCTTCAATGTCTGGGTTGCTTCACTCAACATAAGGTTCTCAAGATTCATCCATGTTATCACATGTGTTTGTATTGTGTTTGTTCTTACAACCGAGTAGTATTCCATTGTGTGTATATACCACATTTTATTGATCCACTCATCTGTTGATGGGCATTTGGGTTGATTCCAACTTTTGGCAATAGTGAATAATGCTGCTATGAACATTGGTGTACATATATCGGTTTGTGTCCTTGTTTTCAGTTCTGCTGGGTATATACCCAGCAGTGGTATTGCTGGGTCATATGGCAAATCTATGGCTAGTTTTTTGAGAAACCGCCATACTGTCCTCCAGAATGGTTGGATCCTTCTGCATTCCCACCAGCAGTGGATGAGTGTTCCCCTTCCTTCACATCCTCTCCAGCACATGTATTCTTCTGTTTTTTTCATAGCTGCCAATCTTATGGGTGTAAGATGGTATCTCATTGTAGTTTTGATTTGCATTTCCCTGATAGCTAGAGATTTGGAACATTTTTTCATGTGCTTTTTTGCCATTTGTATTTCTTCTTCGGAGAAGTGTCTGTTTAAGTCTTTTTCCCATTTTTAAATGGGTTGTTTATCTTTTTATTTTCAAGATATAGAAGTTCTTTATATATGCACGTTATAAGTTTCTTATCAGATATATGATTGCCAAATATTTCTCCCACTGTGTGGGCTCCCTTTTTACTTTCTTGACAAACTCCTTTGAGGTGCAGAAGGCTTTAATTTTGAGGTAGTCCCATTTATCTATTAGTTCTTTTGCTGCTCGTGCTTTTGGTGAGATATTCATAAATCCATTTCCTATTACAAGGTCCTGTAGATGTTTCCCTACACTGCTTTCTAAGGTTTTTATGGTCTTGGCTCTTATATTTAGGTCTTTGATCCATCTTGAGTTGATCTCTGTATAAGGTGTGAGATGGTAATCCTCTTTCATTCTTCTACATATGGCTATCCAGTTCTCCAGACACCATTTGTTGAATAGGCCACTCTCTCCCAGTTGAGAGGGTTTGGTGGCTTTATCGAATATTATGTGGCTGTATATGTGAGGTTCTATATCAGAGCTTTCAATTCGATTCCATTGGTCTATGTGTCTCTCCTTATGCCAATACCATGCTGTTTTCACCACCGTAGCTTTATAGTATGTTTTGAAGTCAGGTAGTGTGAGTCCTCCAATTTTGTTTTTCTTTTTCAGTATGTCTTTGGCTATTCGGGGTCTCTTTCCTTTCCAAATAAATTTCATAGTTAGTTTTTCTAGTTCCTTAAAGAAGGCTGCGTTGATTTTTATTGGGATTGCATTGAATGTGTAGATCAGTTTTGGTAGGATAGACATCTTAATAATGTTCAGTCTTCCTATCCATGAACAAGGAATAGTCTTCCATTTATTCAGGTCTTCTTTGATTTCCTTGAACAATCTTGTATAGTTCTCAGTGTATAAGTTCTTTAACTCTTTAGTTAAATTTATTCCTAAGTATTTGATTTTTTTATTTACTATTGTGAATGGTATTTGTTTCTTGATTTCCTCCTGATCTTGCTCATTTTTGGTGTACAGAAATGCTACTGAATTTTGCGCATTGATCTTATAACCTGCGACTTTACTAAACTCATTTATGAGTTCTAGAATCTTCGTTGTAGATCTCTCAGGGTTTTCTATGTATAGGATCATGTCATCTGCAAATAATGAAATTTTGACTTCTTCCTTTCCAATGTGAATGCCTTTTATTTCTGGTTCTTGCCTCAGTGCTCGAGCAAGTACTTCTAAGACAATGTTAAATAGGAGCGGAGACAGTGGGCATCCTTGTCTTGTTCCTGAGTTTAGAGGGAAGGAGTCTAGGATTTCTCCATTGTAAACAATATTGGCTTTAGGTTTTTCATATATACTCTTTATCATGTTCAAAAAATTTCCTTGTATTCCAATCTTTTGGAGTGTTTTTATCAAGAAAGGGTGCTGTATTTTGTCAAATGCTTTTTCTGCATCAATAGATATAATCATGTGATTTTTTTCCTTCAATCTGTTTATATGGTGTATTACGTTGATTGATTTTCTTATGTTGAACCATCCTTGCATACCTGGGGTGAATCCCACTTGGTCATGGTGTATAATACGTTTAATGTGTTGTTGAATACGATTAGCAAGTATTTTCTTAAGTATTTTTGCGTCTAGGCTCATTAGAGAAATTGGTCTGTAATTTTCCTTTCTTGTGATGTCTTTGTTTGGCTTTGGTACTAGGGGAATGTTGGCATCATAGAAGGAGTTGGGTAATGTTCTTTCTGTTTTGATGTTTTGGAATAGTTTCAGCAGGATTGGTGTCAGTTCTTTCCGGAATGTTTTGTAGAATTCACCTGTGAAGCCATCTGGCCCTGGGCTCTTCTTAGTTGGGAGATTTTTAATAACTGATTCTATCTCTCTGCTTGTGATTGGTTTGTTAAGATCATCAATTTCTTCTTTTGTCAATATGTGCTGCTTATGTGTTTCTAGGAATTTGTCCATTTCCTCTAGATTGTCATTTTTGTTGGAATATAGTTTTTCAAAATATCCTCTTATGATAGTCTTTATTTCTGTGGGGTCAGTGGTGATATCGCCTTTCTCATTTCTTATTTTGTGTATTTGCATCTTCTCTCTTTTTTTCTTTGTTAGTGTTGCTAAAGGTTTGTCAATTTTGTTAATCTTCTCAAAAAACCAGCTCTTGGTCTTGTTTATCTGTTCAAGTGCTTTCTTATTTTCTACTTCATTTAGTTCTGCTCTTATCTTTGTTATTTCCTTCCTTCTTCTTCCTGTTGGGTTACTTTGTTGTTGTTTTTCTAATTCCTTCAAATGTGCAGTTAGTTCTTCAATTTTTGCTCTTTCTTCTTTTTTGATATATGAATTTATGGCTATAAACTTCCCTCTCAGTACTGCTTTTGCTGCATCCCATAAATTTTGGTATGTTGTGTTATCATTATCATTTGTTTCAAGGTAGTCATTGATTTCTTTTGAGATTTCCTCTTTGACCCACTGTTTTTCTAAGAGTGTGCTGTTTAATTTCCAAATCGTGGTGTGAAATCTGGGCTTCTGTCCCTTGCAAATCTCCAGCTTGACTCCACTGTGGTCAGAGATAATGTTTTGTATGATTTCAATCTTTCTGAATTCGTTCAGCCTTTCTTTGTGGCCTAGCATATGATCTATCTTGGAGAATGATCCATGTGCGCTTGAGAAAAATGTATATCCTGCTGTGTTTGGGTGTAGCAATCTATATATGTCTATTAGATCGAGCTCCTCTAATATACTATTCAGATGTTTTGTTTCTCTGGTGATTCTCTTTTGAGATGTTCTGTCCAGAGTTGATAGTGGTGTATTAAAATCCCCCCTATAATTGTAGATGTATCTATTCTTTCACTTAGTTTTTCCAGCGTTTGCCTGACGTATTTAGAGGCACCCTTGTTAGGGGCATAGATATTTATCATTGTTCGATCTTCTTGACAGATTTTCCCTTCGACTAAAATGTAGTATCCTTCTTTGTCTCTCACAATTGTTTCACATTTAAAGTCTATTTTGTCTGATATTAATATAGCTACTCCTGCCTTTTTTTGGTTATTGTTAGCTTGTATGATTGTTTTCCAGCCATTCATTTTCAATCTCCATGCGTCCCTGGGTCTAAGATGTGTCTCTTGTAAACAGCATATGGATGGGTCATATTTCCTTATCCAATGTCCCAGTCTGAATCTTTTGATAGGTGAGTTTAATCCGTTGACATTCAGTGTTATTACTATCAAGGAATTATTTGTGTTAGCCATGTTTTGATTGCATTTGTGTTTGTCATATTTTGTTTGTATATTTTTTTTGTCTTTTTTGTTATTTTTGTTGGTCTTATACTCTCCTCCAACTCTGTCTTTCCTGTTTTTTCCTTTCTTCCTGCAGAACTCCCTTTAGAATTTCTTGAAAGGGAGGTTTCTTGTTGGTATACTCTTTCAGTTTCTGTTTGTCTGCGAATATTTTGAACTCTCCATCATGTTTGAATGCTAGTTTAGCTGGATAGCGTATTCTTGTTTGGAAATTTTTTTCCTTTAGTACCTTGACTATATCATACCACTGCCTTCTTGCCTCCATGGTTTCAGAAGAGAAATCAGCACTTAATCTAATTGAGCTTCCCTTGTATGTGATGGTTTTCTTTTCTCTTGCTGCTTTTAGGATTTTCTCTTTGTCTTGAGCATTGGATAATTTGACAAGTATATGTCTTGGGGTGGGCCTGTTGGGGTTTATGACTTGTGGAGTGCGCTGTGCTTCTTGGATATGTACATCTGTCTCTTTCAGTAGATTTGGGAAGTTTTCAGCCATTATTTCCTGCAACATTCCTTCTGACCCCTTTCCCTTCTCTTCACCTTCTGGAATGACTATAATATATATGTTTGAGCGTTTTGCATTGTCATTCAGGTCCCTAAATCCTAATTGGATTTTTTCTATCTTCTTATTGACCCCTTCTACTATCTGCTTGATTTCTGATGTACTGTCTTCCACATCACTAATTCTCTGCTCTGTCTCTTCTAGTCTGCTGATATTTGCTGCAAGTGTATTTTTGATTTCTTGAACTGTGGTGTTCATTCCCATCATATCTGTTATGTTTTTTCGTATGTCTGCAATTTCCCCTCCAAGTGATGTCTTCATGTTGTTAACCTCTTTCATTACTTCGTCAAATTTGTCGGTGATAAATGTTCTAAGATCTTTCATTGCTTGTGCCAAGTTTTGCTCCCCTTCGTGATTATTGGTTTGTTGATTGGATTCAGACATGTTTTCCTGATTACTGGTTTGGTTTGTAGATTTTTGTTGCTTTCTGGTCATCTCTTTATCTTGACGGATTTAATCAGTTCCTTAGCTTCTTTGTCTGCTCTTGGAGGTTAATTAGCTGTTATTTTTGCATAGGTGTTATATCTTCTCTTTGTCACTTTTTTCTTCTCATTCTAGTTTCTTGTTGTTGGTTAAGTTCACTTTAGAGGAAAGTATTAGTGTTGGGGAAAGGCAATTGTGTAAGCAAGGGAAAAGTGTAAGGTAGTATTGGTGATATATGTTAACAAAGCAAGAATATGAGATCTGGGAGGATGGAGGTTAGATTCATGTAAATTGTGTAGAGTTATAGCAGTAGGTAGAGTACCTATTATGAGGTAGATGATTGAATATGGGAGGAATATGGTATGAGCTAAAAAGCTATTGATTTCGTGAGAGAGGGAAAAAGAAAAAAATGGTAATAGTTTCAAGAGTGGATAGCAGACATAAAACAAAACATAGGTATTAGAAATTAAGACTTAGACCCTTCGTGGATCAAAGAAAGGGAGGTGGGAGTTGGAATATAGGAGAGCCAGTAGATGGTGGTGGATATCAAGATGTAGGGGAAAGAGGATAGTGTAGGTAGGCTAAATCAGTTCACACAGAAATGAGGCAGTGGAGGATGAGAAAACCCCAGCGAATGTGAGGTGTTTCCTGCCGCACCTATTTTATAATTGAGTTAAAATAAACTAAGTAGAATATGAGGGACAAGAGGGAGAGAGACAACAGAAAAAAAGAAAGAAGGAAAAAAAAGAAAGTGGGGGGAAGGGACGAGAGGAAGAAAGTAGAAGGGGATGGGCAAAGGGTGGGGAACAGATAAGGGAAAGAAAGAAAACAAATAGATATGCAGGACCCAGAATTAAAACACCCACTTCACAGCACCTACCATGAAAAAAAGCCTTAAATAACTGAGTAAAAGAAAGACTTTGGGGGATACGCTGTGAGAGAAGACTAGGGGATAATGCGGTGTTAGCAATCAGGAAATTGAAAAAAGTAAAGAATAAGTCAAAATGAAAATAAAAACAAAACAAAATGAAACGATAAGGAAAGAACGCCAATGTTGAAGGCTAGGGCATTTAAGGACCTCAGATGGACCTCAGTGCGTGATGGATTCAGGGATGGAAAGTCTGAGATATTGAGGTCTCAAGAGATGTGAGTCTCTGTGGTGTGGGCCACCAGATTTTAGGGAATTCAGACCTGGCAACCTTCAATCTGGTCTACAGGAAGCCTGGGAGCCCCGCAGTGTAACACAGCCCTCGGATCCCCACAGCTGGATGCCAGCCTTAAGGGGGAAGTCAGATCCGCAAACTCTATATTATGACTGAACCCTGCAATTCATTTACTTAGCTGGGCTCATTAGTATATCTCACTTCAGCTTTTAGACAGCTCCCGTCCTGTGATTCCAAACCTCTGCCACTAGAGGGTGCCTCTACACCGCAGCCACTTTGCTAGTACAGATCTGAAGCCCGGCCTGTGACGCCGAAAACAGATTCGAAAATCGGATTTCCCAAGCTTCGCCAAATATTCCCTAATCTGCTTCCAGACGTGTCCCCCTCCCTTGCCGCAGCCTAAAACAACTTTCCGATTATGTCTCTTTATTGCCTACAGCCTATTTGGGTCGGAGACCGGCTGCCGGGCTTTTGGGGGCGGGGCTTCAGGCGGAAGCACTATTGTTTATGTTCGCAATCACAAGTTTCTCCCGCTTCACAACAAAACACCGTCTATCTTCCCAAATCGCTCTGCAAAGGCGACCCGTCACATCAACCCATGCACAGCTCGCCCAGAACTCGTGAACTACTTGACAGCTCAGAGCTGTCTAAAAGCGGTGCCGCCAGGCTGGACCGCGATTCCCCCCACCCCTAATAGGGAGGAGCCTGTGCGCGGGTCTCACCTACAGGCAATAGAACCGAAATTATATCTATTAGACCAATCCTCTCCGTTACCTTTCCACCCAGTCGATGTCCAGGCACTTCTGCCCTGCAAAAATCCTGAAAAAGCCCGGCCTTGGAGAGCCTGTAGCTGCACCCAACCGTCTCCTCCCAGGACCTACTGCAAAGGCAAGTTCACTCAGCGACCATCTTTCCTCCTCCCGGAATTTTTTTTTTTCATATATCACTTTAGAAATATTATTTATTTGTAATTTCTTTATCTGTCAGTAAGCAATCTGGATCATATTATCTATGATTTATTTCCTTATTTGTTTATCTCTAATATTATATTAAATAGTTTCAAAGTTACTGACCCATACTCCTGTAAGAAAAAAATCTACAAGCAAGTACATTGTTAATATAAAACTCTTTTCATCTTTTGCATTATAGTGTCTTATCAAAGCACTACTTTTGGGAGTTATTTAAGTTATCTCCTTTTTGCTAATGAACTTCAGTGAGAATATGTCATATATTTATAATGCAGTTGGCACTATTTGTCAGGTATGCCTACATCCTGCCATCCTCAAACATTTTCAATTTGCATACAACAAAGTTCACACTTTATCATTTACATTTCTATGTTTTTTTAATGAAGCATAAAATCATGGTCAAATAGGCAAAGGGGGAAGGCTAGAAAAAACATCCAATAAAAAATATTTCCAGGAAGTAAATTGAAGCTATGCAAATATCCTATTCCTCCTTAAAGTTTCACCTACTAGTTTTAGCTTTCACCAGTAAATCATGTGTGTAGCAATTATTATTGTGGTGTTGTAAAACTAATCTTATAATGCTTTCATTTATTCCAGATTTATTCTCTGGAATTTTCGGCATGGAAGAGTTGTTCTTTCTGCCATATTTATTTCTTTAATTGCTTATTTATATCAGTATAGGCTCATTCACATTTATTTTTGTGTGTGTTATAAAAGAATAATAATATTAATAAATTTGGCCCTAAAACTCGTCTAGCTTTGATCATTGAGAGTTCTTTCAGGTTTAGTCTTTTTGATGTAACTCTATTGTCTTTTATCACTTCCTTCTTTTTGACACAACAAAATTAACTCATAATTTCTCTTCCCCAAATCTTGAAGCATTTTGATATAAACAAGGAACCCCAGTTTGTTTTATTGAATGAAAGTATTTAGAAATTAAGAACTCAGTGCTAGGTGTATTTGTTGCTACTTAAGTGTTCCTGCTTCCAAGCCCTCTACGTGGAGAGAAGTAGGAAAATATGTAGTAATATCAGATAATACAGGATATCAATGTGACATGCTTTCAAGAGGTAGATTTTAATTCTCCTCATTTTGATATAAATAGGATTCAATGACTCTCTTCTAACCAACAGAGTATGGACTTAAAAAAAAAACAACATAGCAACTTTATAGTGAAGAAACATGGCAGACAGCAATTTAACCAAATAATCAAGTTTAACAGCACCAGTAGCATGTCACATTGATATCATGTATTATCTGATATAATGTGATGAGTGATAATCTTCCCCCAAGTCCATAACTCCAAGCTAATCTTGAAAAGTATTAGCTAAACCTAAATTCAAAGGTATTCTATAGGATAGTATTTTTTCAAAATGTCGTGGTCATGAAAGCCCGAAGAAAGAACAAGAAATCATCACATATGGAAGGAGACAAAAATGTCATGTTGAAAAAAGTGAGACAGTATCCTGGACTGTATTGCAGAGGAGAAAAAGGATATTAGTGGAAAACCTAGTAAAATCAAAGTAGATCTCTAGTTCAGTTAATGTGTTTTACCAATGTTAATTTCTTAGTTTTAATAAATTTATCATGATTACCTAAGGTTTATAACACTAGGGTAAACTTGGTGAAGGGCATACAGTTCTTATGTAAATATAAAATTATTTCACAATAAAAAATTTAAAAATAATAAAAAGAGTAAAAACATTCCATTGTTTGGTGCCTTGCCTTTTTTTCAAATAAGAAGAGTCCACTCATCACCCTTCTCTAGTTTGTATTATATTTTCACACTTTAGCTGCTTTTATTTTTTTCTTGTTATATTTTTTTATTTCAAAAATTGAGGAATAATCTACATATCATCTAGTATTCCAAGATATTGCCCCTCCAACAGCACCTTACATAATGTGACTCATTTATTATAAATTAAGAATGAACATCATCATAATATTACTATACTATCTATAGTCCATAACTTATTTTGGTGTATTTTTCACAAACCATCCTATTATCAACACCAGGTATTAATATTTTGTATTTGCTATAGTTCATGAAAGAACATTCTCATATTTGTATTGTTAACCACAGTCCACTATCAGCATGGGTTCACTGTATTATAAAGTCCCCTGCCTTATACAATCCACCCAAAGTGTATATTCAGAGGCTCTCAGTTTCCTTACAGAGTTGTGCTGTCATCAGCTCAGTCATTTCAAACGTCTTCATAACTACAAAAGGAATAAACATCACGATGCTGGAGTAGAGATTGAAACACATACAAATAATCAATCATATATTATTAACAAATACTTGCAAAAAGGAAAAATCCCCCACACCCTTAAAACCCCCATTATATGCTCTTAGCATTGATATAGTACTTTCTTTACCATTGCTATAAAAATATTCAAAATTAATGTTAACTATAGTGTTTATATTACCTTACCTGTATTTTCCCCATGCGTCTCCATATTCTTAACACCTTATAATAGAGGAGCATTTTTATATTTGTACAATTATCATTCACCACCAAAATCGCTGTTACACAGTAACTGGATTATCTTCTGTCTATCAATTTACATAAATCAAACTAGACTACCCCTTTTGGCTACATTCACGTTTATAAATCAGCCATGTTATACTCACTATAATATGTTACCGTCAACTCTGACCATTTCCACACATTTGCAATCTCGCTTTATTAAACATTCTACATACATTCAGCATTAGCTCTACTGTCTCAATCCACATTCTATCTCCTACTAATTTATACTCCTGAGTTTAACTTTGTGAGTTTACACCTTATCTTTAGTTCATATTAGTGAGAACAATATGATACTTGTCCTTTTGTGCCTGGCTTGTTTCATTCAGCATAATGAATTTAAGGGACATTCATGTTGTCATACACATCCCAACTTATTTCTTTTGACATCTTAATAATATGCCGTATACATATACACACACATATATAAATATAAACCACATTTTGTTTGTTCATTCATCAGATGATGGGCCACTTGGGCTGATTTCCAACTTTTTGCAAATGGGAATAATGCCTCTATGAACATCAGTGTGAAAATGTCTGTTTGCACTCTTGCTTTCAGTTTTTCTGAACATATTCCTAGTGGCAGAATTGCCAGCTATATTTCTATATTTAGATTCCCAAGAAACTTCCAAATTATCTTTCACAGAGCCTGCACCATTTTTCGTTCCCACCAACCATGAAGAGGTGTTCCTATTTCTCTGCATCCTCTTCAACATTTGTAGCTTTCTAATTAAAAAAAAAAAAAGGTAATTCTGTAAGGTTATATATGGGATCTCATTATCTCAGTGTAGTTTTTATCTGCATTCCCTGAAAGCCAGTGATGATGAGTATCTTTTCATTTGCTTTTTAGTCATTTATATTTCCCCTTCAGAAAAATGTATTCTCAAGTCTATTGTCCATTTCTTCATTGGGTTGCTTGTCTTTTTATCGTTGAGTTGTATGAACACTTTATATAACATGGAAGTGAAAACCTTGTTGGAAACGTGATTTGTGAAAAGTTTCTCCCATTGAGTAGGCTGCCTTTTCACCTTCTTTTAAGAAAGTCATTTGAAATGCCAAAGTGAATAATTGTGAGAAGATTCCATTTACATATTTTTTTCTTTTGGTGCTCATGCTTTGGGTATAAGATTTTAGAAATCACTCCTACCACAATATCGTGAAGATATTTCCCTACATTTTCTTCTAGGAGTTTTCTGTTTCTAGCTTTTATATTTAGATTCTTGATGCATTTTGAGTTAATTTTTGTGTAAGGTGAGGTATAGTCGTCCTCTTTCTTTTTTTTTTTTTTTAGCTATAGCTATCCAGTTCTTTCAGCACAGTTTGCTGAATAAACTGTTATGACCCAGGCAGGTGGGTTTGGCAGCCTTATCAAAAATCACTTGACTGTAGATGTGAGAGTCTATTTCTGAATTCTCAATTTGATTCCATTGGCAAATATGTCTATCTTCATGCCAGTACCATGTTGTTTTTACCAGTGTAGCTAAGTAATATGCTTTAAAATCAGGAAGTGTGAGTTCTTCAACTTCATTCTTCCTTTCTAAGATATTTTTGCCTATTCAGGGCCCCTTTACTTTCCAAATAAATATGATAATTGGCCTTTCTACCTCAGAAAAAAAAAAGGCCACTGGAAATTTTATTGGTAAAGCATTGAGACTGTAAATCAGTTTGGGTAGAATTTTTATCTCAACAATATTTAGACTTCCAACCCATTAAAACAGAATGTTCTTCCAATTATTTAGATTATTTTCTTTTAGCAATGTTTGTAGTTTTCATATTTGGTTAAGTATTTCCTAAATATTTATTTTAGTCACTATTGTAAATGGATTTTTTCCTGACTTCCTACTCAGATTGCTCATTAATAGTGTATAGAAACGCTGTTAATTTTTGCATATCAGTCCTGTATCCAGTCATTTTGCTGAACTTGTTGATTAGTTCTAGTAGCTTGTTGTGGATTTTCCAGGATTTTCTATGTACAGGATCATATCATCAGCAAATAGCGAGAGATTTACTCCTTCCTTTCCTATTTGGGTGACTTTTATTTTTATTTCTTGCCCAATTGTTCTACCTAGACAATCTAGCACAATACTGAATACCAAAGGTAACAGTGGGCATCCTTGTCTTGTTCCCAATCACAACAGGAAAGTTTTTCAGTCTTTTAACTCTGAGTGCATTGTTAACTATGGGTTTTTCATATATGCACTTTACCATGTTGAGAAAGCTTCTTTATATATCTATCTTTTGACTGTATTTATCAAGAAAGGATGCTGTATTTTGTCAAATGCCTTTTTTGCATCAATTGAGATGATCATGTGATTTTCTTCTTCATTTTTTATGTGGTGTATTACAGAAATGGATTTTCTTATATTGAACCATACTTGCACAAATATAATAAAACCTGCTTGATCATGGTGTATCATTCTTTTCATGTGCTTTTGGAATTGGCTAACAAGCATTTGACTGAGAATTTTTACATCATATTCATTAAAGAATTTGGTCTGTAACTTTCTTTTTTCATAGTATCTTTATATGGTTTTGGTATTAGGGTAATATTGGCTTCATAGAATGAGTTTGGTAGCATTCTTTCCTGTTCAATTTTTTGGGAGACTTTGAGGAAGACTGGTATTATATCTTCTTTGAATGGTTGGTAGAATTCATCTGTGATACCATCTGGTCATGAGCTTTTCATTTAGGGGAGGTTTTAGATGATCGTTTCAATTTCTTTAATTGTGATTGGTATGCTGTGGTTTTCTATTTCTTCTAGGGTCCATGTAGATTGGTTGTGTGTTTCTAGGAATTTGTCCATTTTGTCTACATTTTCTAAGTTGTCGGTATAGTTTTTCATGGTATCAATTATCTCTTTTATTTCTTCAGGGACAGTGGTAATGTCTGCATTCTCATTTCTGATTTTATTTATTTGTATTATCTCTCTCTTTTTTTCTTCATCAGTCTAGCTGAGGGTTTACTGATTTTGCTGATATTTTTCATAAACCAGCTTTTGGTTTTGTTGATTCTCTCTATTGTTTTTGTTGTTGCTGTTGTTGTTCATGTTATTGTTCTGGATTTCATTTATTTCTGTTCTAATCTTTGTTATTTCTTTCTTTATGCTTGTTTTGGGATTAGTTTGCTGTTCTTTTCCTAGTTCCTCCAGGTGTGCAGCTAGGTCTTTGGTTGTAGCTCTTCTTTTGAATGTAAGAATTGAGGCAATAAATTTCCTTCTCAGCACTTCCTTTGCTATATTCCTGAGGTTTGATGTATTGTATTCTTGTTTTTATTTATCTCTAGTTATTTCCTCTTGAAATTTCTTCTTTGACCCACTGAATATTTGAGTGTGTTGACTCATCTCCATGTATTTGTGAATTTTCCCTTTTTACCATGTTATTGGTTTCAAGCTTCATTCACTATGATCACAGTAAATGCTTTGTACAATTTTATTCCTTTAATATTTATTGAGACCTGTCTTGTAACCAAGCATATGGTCTGTCCTGGAGAAGGAGCCATGAGCACTTGAGAAAAATTATGTCTTGCTGTTTTGGTATGTTAGACTCTATAAATGTCTGGTAGGTCTAGACCATTTATCATATTATTCAAGCTTTCTGTGGTCTTAATTATTCTATGTCAAGATGTTCTATCAATTACTGAGAGTCGGTTATTGATCTCTCAAACTATATACATATTCTATATCTCTTATAACAGTATTGCATTTGAATTCTGTTTTGCCTGATATTCGTATTGCTACTCAAGTTCTTTTTTGGTTACTATTTGCATGGAATATCTTTTTCCATCCTTTTATTTTCTGCTTGTTTTTGCCCTTGCATCTAAGGTGAGTCTCTTGTAGACAACAGAGAGACTACTTCTATTTTTCTTTTTTATCTATTCTCTCATTTTATCTCTTTTAGTTAGGGAATTCAATCTATTTATGTTCAATGTTATTACTGTGAAGGCATTACTTTCTTTGAGTGTTTTATTCTTTGGCTTTCCATTGTCATATTTTACTATTGTCTGTCTTTTTGCAGTTTGCCTCAACTCTCTTGCTCTCTTCTTTTCTTTTCAGACTGCAGGACTACCTTTAGTATATCCTGTAAATCTGGTCTTTTGGTAACAAACTGGCTCAGTGTTTGTGAAGAATTAAACTCATCCTTATTTTCGATGGACAGTTTTGATAGATAAAGATTTCTTGGCTGGCACTTTTTCTTTTTCAGTGCCTTAAATATAGCATACCACTGCCTTCTTGCCTTCATGGTTTCTGATGAGAGATCGACAATTAGTCTCATTGAACTTCTCTTACATGTGATGCATTTCTTTTTTCTTGCTCCTTTCAGAATCCTCTCTATATCTAGCATTTGGCATTCTAAATAGTCAGTGTCTCAGAGGTGGTCAATTCAGATTTATTCTGTTTGGGGTCTGTTGAGTTCCTTGGACATTGTTATTTATGTCTTTCATAAGGGAAATTTTCAGTCATTATTTTTTCAAATATTCTTTCTGCCTCTTCTCTTTTCTCATCTCCTTCTGGGATAATTATGACCCATATGTTTGTGTGTTTTGCTTTGTCATTCAGTTCCTTGAGATGCTGTTCACTTTTGTCCATTTTTTTTTATTTCTGTCCTATCTTTTCAACTTCAATTGTTCTGTCCTCTAATTCACTAATTCTTTTATCAGCTAATTCAAATTTCTTGTTATAGGCCTCTAATGTATTTTGTTAAGATTTATTTTATTTATTTCTCTCCCTTCCTCTCTTCACCCCAGTTGTCTGTTCTCTGTGCCTATTTGCTGCATCTTCTTTGTCTGCTTCTCTTGTTGTCAGTGGCATGTGAATCTGTGTTTCTTTTTGTTGTATAATCTTGTTGTGTCAGGGGCAGGCTACACTTTTTTCTCACTGGGCGGCTCTCCTTATGGGGTGCACTCCTTGCATGTGGGGCTCTCCTACATGGCAGCCACCCCTGCATGGCACGGCACTCCTTGCGCGCATCAGCACTGCACATGGGCCAGCTCCACACTGGTGAAAGAGGCCCAGGGTTTGAACCGCAGACCTCCCATGTGGTAGACTGTAGGGAGCCACCCGCTGTGAGACCTATTTACAGCCTCTCACAACATGGCGGATCTCACAACATGGCGGAGTTCACAAATCTGCCCTGTCATTTCCTTATTCTTCTTCCTCCCTGCTTCTTCGTTCTCCCCTTCCTGCTGCAACTCAGGTGACCACAGCAATACCCATGCGCAAGGCGCGAAACTCTGCACACCCGGCATGAACTTTCAGCCAATCCCCTCCTTGGACGTCTGCCACCCCCAGAACCAGCCTATCACCTATGTACACGTTCCCTTCCCTCTCTATATATCCCTGTGTTTTACCCCAATAAACGAGGCTTGATCAGAATCCTGTCTTGCCTCCGTTCTTCTCGTCCCCTGCCCCCACTTCTTCCCACAGGCCCCTGGAATCCGCCCCCGCCGGTTCGGACAAGTGGCACCCGACGTGGACGGGACCTGGGGAAGAAGTTCTGGCCGGCGCTGTAAAGCCTGCGCAGGTACCCCAAGCCACCAGCTGGGGCTAAAGAGACCCAAGCCATCAGCTTGGGCAGAGGAGACCCAAGCCATCAGCTTGGGCGGTGGAGACCTTCAAAAGACTGCCTATCTTCTGAAGACTGTCTCGGTGAGTGATCGGCTATAATGGTGCAGGGATCCTCTAGTGATCGTTCCCTTTTCCTGTCCGGCCTGCAGGCCCCGCTTCGGACGAGAAGAGTAAAAGTTAATGTTAAAGAACTCTCTAAATTCTTTGCCTTCCTAAAAGAGGTTTATCCCTAGTCTTCACAGGAAGGGAGCATTTACAACTCATAAAGGAGCTACAGCAGCTAAAAGAATTACAACACCATAAATGCAGGAAGGAAGTTAACCACAACCCTTTTATCGACCTTTTGCCCAGCTGTAGTTCCCCGTCAGAGCCGCCTGTGCTAAAACCGTCACCTAAATACCCTCCTAACTTTTCTCCGTCCCACCCCCCTGTAATTACCTCTGCTTACCCAGTTACCGAAAAAAGAAATGATGATGATGAGCAAGTTCGGGTATACTCCACTTTTCCATTTAAAAATTTAAGAGCTTAAGTCCGCCGCCTCTACCTATGGGCCCATTGCTCCATATACTATTACCATCTTGGAGCACATTGCCGATGCCTGGCTTACACCTCATGATTGGCGTACTCTTGTTCACTCTGCTCTCAGGCGGGAGATTACCTATTATGGAAATCCGAGTACGCCGAGTTCTGTGCCAATACAACCAAGTGTAATGCTCAGGCCGGCAACGGGTGGACTATTGATATGCTCACGGGGTCAAATGATTCTAGAGATAATACAAACCAATGTAGGTATGACCCTGGCCTATTTGCTTAAATTCAAACTGCTGCCCTTAAGGCTTGGAAAAGGATGCCCTCAAAAGAATGCCCTTGCCTCCTCCCTCACTAATATTAAACAGGGGCCAGAGGATCCTTTTTCAGATTTTGTAGGCAGATTGTGCACGGCTGCAGAAAGGCTGTCTGGCGATACCAATACAGAAACAGACTATGTAAAACAAATCGCCTTTGAACATGCAAATGCGGCTTGTCAGGCCGCAATCAGACCATATAGAAAGAAGGAGGACTTGTCTGGTTACATCAGTCTTCGTTCTGAAATTGGCCCCACCTACCAACAAGGCCTTGCTATGGCCTCCGGCTTAAAAGAGGTTTTACAGCCGCAACAAAAAAGAGCTTGTTTAAAGTGCGGTGATCCCGGCCATTTCGCCCGAGACTGTCCCGCCCCTGGTATTTAACAAAAAGTCTAGTAGTGCCCCTAGAGTCTGTCCTCATTGACAACATGCAGGGCCAATCTCTCCCTCCCCATCAGGGAAACGGAAGGCAGGGCCAGCCACAGGCCCCGAAACCAAAACAAGCTTATGAGGCAATCAACTTTCTTCCGGCAAAGAGCCAATCCTTTCACAACTCTTCCGGCTCCCTGCTGTCTACATGACAATGTAGCTCTGGGCTAGTGAAGGCTAATATAGTTAAGCCACTGGAATGAGAGAAAAACGTGGCAACATTTGTGTTTTGTTTTGTTTCCATGCTAATTCTAATTGGGCTTATTTAACCAAGATAATAAAATGAGTACAAAATTTTTATCAAGGTCTAAAAGTAATTTTCAGTTTTAAATCAATAATTATCTCTAGAACTTCAAGTCTCAGTATAGTCTTACAGTAATAATCCAAAAATGTGTGCTAATGGTCTGCCTAACTGCTGCTCAAGTTATTTTAACTGATCGCTGATAACTAATAAAAATGTTTCCAAGCACAAGCTTGCATATTACAGGCAACATGAATTCCAGAAGAAATCTTGAAAGGTACAATCTAAGATGTGCTATATAACAGAGGATTTAAAAGCAGCTATACCAAGAAAGTAAAGAATTATGAGTCGATTGGAAATAAATTGTATGTTTCTGTTAATGTGTTGTAATTGTTTTGTGTTTGTCTGTCTGTTCATTCAATGTCACTGTATATTGTGATACCTCCGGATGGTAATATAAATTAGTAAAAAAAAAAAAAAAAAAAGAGCTCTATTCGAATGGCCAAAAATTAAATAAGCGCTTATATTAATACTTAAGTTTATTATATTAATACATAAGTTTAAATGTTAATAAGGTATCTACAATGATAAAAATTGTAAGTCTTGATTAACAAAATTACTATACCTTTTCATAAAAAATGGTTCTTGCCTAGATTGAAATGAATAACTTATTTTTCTTCATAGGATAATATGAAGGATGTAAAACTTAAATGAATATTTGGTTAAAAGTTTGTGAAAATGCTAATTGAAATTTAATAAGTCTTTGCAAAAAGGTGTTTTGTCCTAAAGTAGGATGGCTAATTTTCATAAACTCTTGGAACTTAAATGCATGTGGCAAGTTATAGAAAGTATTGTGGTAACTTTAAGTAAGGGAATGTGTTCTGTGAAGGTAAAAGTTGTCTTAAAATAATATAGTCTATATGGTTATAAATAATTATAAGAAGTTTAATGAAGCATTGTTTAAATTAAGGTATTTAAATGGCTAATTCCAAAAAGTCATTATTAAATATATATAAAACTGAATTGATGATGATAAATAATAAAAGGTAATTTTATAACAGGAAAACTTGTTGGTGGCTAGTCTTCCCTGCAAACTGGCTTCTAGGGGACTGTTTCTGGTATTACATGCTACTAAGTATTTAAAGTGAAGAAAAGTTCATTATTTTAACAAGCTCATTTAGTGTTGATGGCAGTGATATATTGTAAGAAGTTTGCCTGGTAACTTAGTATGTGGGATATATGGAATGTGTTTTTATTACTAAGGAAACAGGAGATGATTTCATCCTGAAATAAAATGATTGATTATTGAGAAAGAGTAAAATGTGGGACAAATGAATACTGAAAGTGTAGAAGATTTGTGGAAAGAAATTTTTATGGTTAAAGTTAAGTAAGATTTGATGGGTCTGTCTATAAAGTTTGAAAAAGCCTTAGTATCAAGTAGTATGTATCAAAGTTAAAAATATTGTTCTTTTTCAAAGTCTCTGAAATCATTAGTCTGTTCTGGTGAAAGTTTATGGAAAGTTTATATCCTGAATAATCAGTATACAAAGAGTCTGTTTTATCAAAACAGCTTCTTATGCTTTAACCTCATCATTTCCTCAGTGTTCAAGGAAGAAAGGGTCTTATCTCTTTTAAAGGAAATAATGTTTAAACCTGCTTTCTAAAAATCAAATCCTGAAAAGCAGCTTTTTATTTCAAACTAATTACAAGAGATTTGTTCTTTTACCTTGAAAGAAAAAAGTTAAGTTCATTTAATATGTTATAAGTTGAGAGTATTTAAAAGTGTTATAAAATTAACAGGATTTTTTAACCCTCTGTTAATTAAAATTGTATGAGTAAAAGATTCCTATGAATGCTTAAGAGTGTATAAAATTACCAATATTTCAGCATAATATTAAGAAAAGTACAATGTGGTTATTTATGGTTTTATTTATAATAAAAGAGTATGTGTCACAGAAACAACCTCTTGTCATAGATTAAAGTAACAACACTAGTATGCAGCAATCCCAAACACTGCTAGTATGTTGCATAAAGTTAATGTCCAGCTGTATTGCTATCACTTTGTTTTAAAACTTGCTAAGACTTTCTTTAGTGTCTTCTTAGACAAATCAAACCAGCTGCATTCCTCTATCTATAAAAAAACCTAACAATAGACTTTTGCAGTGCTTTTCAGGGCTGTGTGCATAGCCCAACCATCTTGTACAGTATTTACTGATAGTAATAGTAATAAAAAAGCAGCATATGTTATTTCTTAAAAAGAACAGGTTTGGCAAACTTCTTATTCATCTGCTCAATGCACAGAGCTTTCAGCCATCATTAAAGTTTTACAAATGTTTTGAGAGCCCTTGAATGTTGTCTCTGACTCTAAATATGTAAGTCTTACTGTCTAGCCATAGTTGAATGCAGCCATCATACCCTAAAAACTATGCTTTTAAAACAAAAAGGGTGAGATGATAGTATTATAACACCAAAAGATCAATTGGCAAAAGTATTGTTTACTTTAAATTTTCTTAATGTTTATAATTCATTAACACCTGTGGAATGTCACTTAGAAAATGTCAAGCATCTACAGTAGACGTAGGAAATGAAGATCAACCAATATTCTAGAAGGATCTTTTAAGCAATGAATGGAAAAAAAAAAAAAAAAAAAGCAGGATTAAAGTAAGGGGGTGAGGCTATGCTCTTATCATTTCAGAAAATGGAGAACAAATTTGGCTACCTGCAAAGAGGATTAAACCCCAGAATGAAGAGATGGAGTCTTCTACAACTTCTGATAATGGTGATCGTAAGTAATAAGGAAGCTGCCAGTAATTACACTTATTAGATCTATATACCTAAACCGCCATTACTTAGAGTGTTAACCTGGAAAAATCCATTCTTTCATATATATCTGAATAAGACCCATATATTCCCTAGACCAATTGATGATCGATTGCCAATTAAACTCTATGAAGAAGGACAAAGAATCAATAACCTCATATTACCATTTGATTATCGGCCCTTATGTATGGGTAACCATCCTTCCTGTATATATGTTAAAAATCGGGCCGTAATTATCTTCAAAAATAATAATACTCAGTTTATTGTGACTTTATTTCACTCTTCCAATTTATTCGTAACCAAAAATCCTACTTATGATTGTCCGCAAAAAGACAGTAGGGATAAAGAGGGATGGCAAGAATGCCATATAGGAAGAGAATCTGTCATTTTTAATGATTCCTATGGAATAGTGTGGGAAAGTGCCACTATGGAGAGTCCCATTGAATATAATGACAGATTTATTTGGTATGGTCTAAATAGTAAAGGACAACAAAAAATAAATTTTACTAAAAATAATAGTGTTTGGAAACAGAAAGGGAAATAGATCCCTTCTCCATGGTGTAATATTACATCTATACACAAGCAGAAGAATATGTGGAAAGTTTTTCTAGGAATAGCTCCTACTATAGAATGGATTGGGAATAATAGTAAGAATGGTCAATATCTGCATTTAAATCAAATTCATCATCTTGACCTACTTAAAGCTGATAAAGGGGGAACCTGCCTTTTCCTCCAGGAAGAATGTTGCTACTATATAAATGAATCTGGTATTGTTGAGCAAAATGTTAAGAAATTGCGAGAATTGTGGGAAGGAATATTGCCCTCCCAATCAACCTCCTCCTCATACGCCTGGCTCACCTCCTCCCTCGTAATGTGGCTAGGTCCCCTCCTCAGCCCCCTAATTGCTCTCCTTTTAATCTGTGCATTTGCACCTTGCCTTCTTAAATTCCTCCAAGAAAGGATGACGCAAATCTCTGCCCACGTGATGTTTCTTCCTGTACCCTAATAACATTTCTTTGCCTGTTTTCCCCTTAGAGTCACCACCTCCCTTATCATGGCTTAACCTTCTCTGTTTAATCTATATCACTGAACAGCTTCAGCAAAGATCCAGCAGCTCGAACGAGCAATGGGCACCCTGGACTGACAAGACCGGGGCGGGTGTGGCCACACCCACCAATCTCAGTACATCATGCTTGTCATACGCGGTCTCTGAGGGCTCCTCATTATAGCTTGCTGTAATTGCAAGCCATCTGTCACTGAGGTGCTGGACTGGTTAGCCAATGATGGGCAACTGGGCTGACCCATCAGTCAACCTAAGACAGGGACGTGGCCTTTTGCTGTCATGATTCCCAATGATGGGTAAGATTGATCGCATACCAGGTAAAACGAATCATTTACTGGGTGCAGCCCTGACCTAAGACAGGCACAGCCCCCCTTTCAGCACGGGAGCACCTTTCAGCCGCATGCCACTACTGAAAATAAGCCCTGCTCTATCATGAGCCATCGCTGGCTGTTCCTCTCTTCAATTCATAATATATTAAACAGAAAAGGGGGACCTGTAGGGAGCCACCCACTGTGAGACCTATTTACAGCCTCTCACAACATGGCGGATCTCACAACATGGCGGAGTTCACAAATCTGCCCTGTCATTTCCTTATTCTTCTTCCTCCCTGCTTCTTCCTTCTCCCCTTCCCACTGCAACTCAGGTGACCACAGCAATACGAATGCGCAAGGCCCGAAACTCTGCAGTCCTGGCATGAACTTTCAGCCAATCCCCTCCTTGAACGTCTGCCACCCCCAAAACCAGCCTATCACCTATGTACATGTTCCGTTCCCTCTCTATATATCCCTGTGTTTTACCCCCAATAAACGCGGCTTGATCAGAATCCTGCCTTGCCTCCATTCTTCTCGTCCCCTGCCCCCACTTCTTCCCACAGGCCCCTGGAATCCGCCCCCACCGGTTCGGACAGTAGACAGATGCCCTAACCACTGCGCCAATTCCATCGCCTAATGTATTTTTAATATCATCCATTCTGTATTTCATTCCCATAAGCTCTGTTACTTTAATTTTTACATGCTTTCAAACTGTTCTTTATACTCTCCAAATATCTCCTTAATATCCTTTATCTCTTCATCCATATTTTCCTTCTACTCCTTGGTTGATTTAAAGATTTAGGTAAACATCATTGCTTAATTGTCTTAAATCCTGTGTCTCTTCAAGATTTTTAATTTGTTCCTTTGTCTGGGTCATATCCTTCTGTTTCTTAGTAGAGCCTGTAATTTTTTGCTGATATCTTTGTATACAATTATGTTGTTGAATTTACTCTGACAGTCAACTTCTTTCTTATGCTTAATGGTTTTATTTCATGGCTTATCTTTGAATTTTGGTTCAGCATATTCTAAACCTTTAAAATTGCTTAGCCTAAGTTATCAAAATAGGGTCATGACCCAATAATGGTGTGCATACCAGATTCATGGGGGATTGGGTTATGAGAGACTTCAGAACTCCAAAAAGACCCAGGACAGCTAACAAGGAGGTGATGGTAGACAACCACTATACCAAGGAACCAAGAGAGTCTACAATGAAAGCAAAAGAGTCCCATCCATTGGCCATATGTATCCCCTCTCATTTAGAAGTAGAGTAGGTATCACCATTCCAGAATGCCCAGAATTGGGGAATGAACTGTGGACTAGCGTGGACTGCATATTCCAAAACTATGGACTGTTACTCTACTATAGACTTACTGTGACTCTAGCAATGGAAGAAATTATATCACTGATGTGAAAGCAATGGCCACTAGAGGTTCTGAGGTCAGAGAGACAGAAAACAGATGTAATACAGGGACATTTTCAGGATTTTTGAATAGTTCTGAATGACATTGCAACAACAGATACAGGCCATTATATAGCTTTCCTTACCCTACAGAATTGTGGGGGAGACAGTGTAAACCACAATATGAAGTATAATCCATGTTTATTGCCAATGCTCCAAAACGTGTTCATCATTTGCAATGAATGGACCACACTAATGAAGGATTTTGTTAATGTGGGTAAATATAGGTGGTATGGGGAACAGGGTACATGGGAATCTCCCATATTTTTTATGTAACACTTATGTCTTCTAAAAAATAAAAATAAAGACTATATATACATATTTTTTAAACTCTAAAAACCTTTATTTTCCTTCTTCTTGCTTTTTCCTGGCCTGCCAGCTGGGGGCAATCTTCAGTGCATCTTTCCGTGGAGGTGCCTCTTCCAACTTCCACTTTCTGGGCTGGCAGAGCTGAAATTCAAAGCCTGCTCTGCAGGCCAAAGTTCTGAAGAGAAAACACTATCTGCCCTCAACTGTACCCTCCCCATTCCTAGAGAGGATGACCCTCTCAGTTGGCTGCCATAAGCAAAGGTTTTCCAGAAGCTGTTCGCATTGAGGGTGGGGGATGAATACCATTCCCAGCCACAGGGAAAAGTAACTCAAGGTTTTCATTTTGACCTCTTCTTCACTTGTCCTTTCCCTTCAATACCATGTGCATTACTCCCCTGCTCTGCAGATCCTAAATGCAGCTCCCAGGACAGCTTTTGCCCTTCTTCCAATGTTTTTGTATGAGAGCTAAGCCCTGCTAATGTACTCTGACAAAAACTTTTGGAACTCTAGCTGGTATTATATTAGTCTTTGATTTCCATCTGTTTGAATATGATGGGCCCGGGTAGAATTTTCTTAGTCCTAATGATCCTTGGGGTTTATTGATATTCCTGAATCTGTGCATTTTTTCTTTTTGTGCTATTATTTCTTAAACTTGCTTCCTGAACCTGTTTTCTGTTTTTTCTCCTCTGACTACACTCACTTACACATTGTAAGATTTGATATTTACACATAGTTCTTTTTATCACTGTTAATATTTTTTTCAGTGCTTTTTCTCTTTGCTTTAGCTTGGATTGTTTTTCTCAAACTCTCTCCATAGCTACTGAAATTCAAGTTTGCTTCAAGTTCCTCTTTCTTCTGTTTTTTCAATATGTTGGTAACATAATGATAAACTCAGAAAGTGATTTTTTTTTCCTATTAGTTCAGGTATTACACTTTCCATTCTGTAATTACCATTGACTTCATTTATATAATTTTCATTTCTCTGTTCCCTATCTGGCAACTGATTATGTCTATATTTTTATTTGAGTATATAAACATATTTATGAAGTACTTTCTATTCTAATTTCAGAAACTCTTCATCATCCTGGATTTTTTTCTATTGCTCTTTTGTTTTATTTTGTCTATGAGTTATATTTTTGTTTTTCTTTATTTGTCCATTTTTGGGTATTTATCATGCCTTGTTGATGCCAGGTTATTGATAATCTGGTTCATATTATTTTATGTAAGGTGAGTCAGATTTGTTCTGATGGTTAATTTACTGGAGGATCATCTTGGTGCTTTTGCATTTTGGTTTTAGTATTATTAAGGTGAGGGTTTATTAACTCTTATTCAGGTTAAAGTAGTACTACTTTTATGGCATCTTTCCAGGGTTTCAAATCAAGGCATAAAGTATTCAAAGATGTTTCTTCACCATTCTTGCAGAAATTACCCTGTATCTGAATACTGTATAAACTCCAGAATCTCCATTCAACATATAGCCCATTCCTGCCCCCCAGTAGATGTTTTCTGCCAAGCCTTCTGGAGCCATGCCTTGTGAATGTGCACATGAGTATTTTTTAAAAAGCTCAGCTGGATATCTAAGCAGGACTCCTTCCTTCGGAACCTCCTTGTTATCAAATATGTGCCCCAAATTTTGATCTCTCTCACTCTATCTGAAATCTGATCTCTGTTCTATATTCAGTAAGGGAAGATTTGCTCTCAATTGCATTCAACTTCCCATTCTAGGCTTGTAAAGTGCCCTAGGCAAAAAGTGAGGTTGAACATGGAGACAAACCTTTGTTTCCCTTGATACAAGGAATCACAACTCTCCAATGTCTGCTTTTCATGTCTCATATACATCATGTATCTTGCCCAGGATTAGATTTAAAATTTTGTTTGCATATATATTCAATAAACTTTATTTCTTGATGGCATATAGCTATCAGTTGAAAGGCTTTTAAGGCCTCTGTGTATTACCACATTCATATTCATGTTTGACAGAAGACTGTCCACAAAAAAAAAAACCTGAGATTTTTGTTGTTTTGTAACTATAGGGTAAAACAGAATTTTTATGAAACATTACTTTGGAGGGCATGGATTTTCTACCTTCACATTCAAACCTGTGGCTAGTATTTTCATTTCTATTTAACTACAGAGACATGTCCTCAGAGTTGTAAAATCCGTCATTCTACTAAATTTTTATTATTTCTGCTGGAATAAGAATTTTCTTTGTTGTACTTGCATGAAAGTTGTAATAATAGTAATTATTGTTATTGAGTAAATATTCAATGTATGACTTTTAGGAACTATGGTAAGAGATTTACATGTATTATTGCATTAAACAATCAGAATATTATTGTTTCATATAATTATATTTCATAAGAATTATATTTCTTATAAATATTAGTCATAATAGATAATCGTGTGAGTATTGCCATGCATTATTATAAATTCTTTAATAGGTTATTCCATTTAATCCTCACAATAATCCAATGTATTAATTTCTCTCAATAGGCAAATTTCAAAGATGAGGAAACTCAGTCATTGAGAGGTTAGAGATATTAAGTGACAGAGTTGAGATTCAAACCCATACAGTTTGACCCCAGGGCCAATGTTGTTCATCATTACATCCATTTTTTCCCAATGCTTATGCAAATATATTTTAAATACCTTAAATTTGAGATTAAGGGAGTTTATGTAATTTGTGTCACTGCAAGTGGTAGAGACCATCTTCAACACAGATCTCTGATTTTGAAACTTATACTCTAAAACACACCATTTCCTTTTAACTGCAACATAAGAGGACTTAGTAACCAAAGCATTCATACATAGACAGGGAGGGTCCAAGGAATTCCCAGTCACAATGGCTCTCTTTATAACCCATTGTGGAATTTGTTTGGCAATGGCATGGTTAAAGCCAGCTGCTGTTCCAAAGCCCTTGGTGCCTATCAGGTTCTTGTGGGGATGATGGCCCAGGGTGGCTGGTTAGCTGTAAAATTACTCTCCATTGAGGAAGCTCTGCCACTGCACTCCTGAGAAGGGGAGAGACGTTTTCAATTCTTGTCTCCTTGTGGTTAGTCAATTAGGTGGGGTTTCACAGGAAAAAGCAAGTCATTGGCCGTGGTTCTTGTTAGTGCTCATTTAAGGACAGACTTAATATGTGTTTAGTTAAGACCCTGAAAAAGATGGTATATCCTTTAAACTTTTAGAGGAAAAGAAGAGGCTCTTCACTTTTAGGTACTGTTGTGGAATTTAAGAGAAGTTCAATTATTTGAGAATAGAGAGGCCAGGACTCAGGAATGATTTTGAGAAGGAAAAATGGTTTATTGACGGCCGGCCGGACTCGGGAGCTTTCTGTTTGAATCCCGAGCCCCGAACAAGATTTTCAAACGTCTTTTATACAGAGAGGAAAGGCCAAATCGTCCCTTTGTTTCAGTTCTCAATAGGCTTCAATTAGCATATATCTCTTCCACATCTTAGGTAAGCTTTTAGCAAGGACTCCAGACATTTTAGATAAGCCTTGGTTTTTGCATTTCCCCTAAATACTTAAAGTTTATAGCCCTTGCTTTGTTAAACATTTCCTGGGACTGGAGCCTGCTGGTCCCTAAGAGCAGGACTGCAGCCTCTTACCGTTTCACACCCACAAGTCAAACAACTTAGTTATTTCTGAAGAGACACAAGTCAAACAGCTTAGTTATTTCTGAAGAGACACAAGTCAAACAGCTTAGTTATTTCTGAAGAGACAAAGAGCCTTCCACCCATAGCCCACATCATTCCCCCCTTTCTGCCAAAGATTAACTTGCTAAGCTTTGGCATAATTATTGTTGGAGCTATGAGGTGGATGGCTGTTTGTTGTTTTGATTGATTATTTATCAGTCTTTAGTACAGCATCCAGGACTGTTTTTAGAAGTTTAAAACTTTTCATTCTGGACAGCAGAATCTTGGGCAGGGGCCTCCTGCAGTTATTCTGCTGCCACTGGCACTCACGTGGATTTCCAGTCAGGTTCCAGATCCATCTATTACTTTTCTTTTACTCTTAAAGAGTTTACACCTTTAATTTAAAAGGGGTGCTGAAGGGAGACGATCTCTTTTCTGTAACTGCTTCCTGCTGGCCATGGGCTGTAGTCATTGCCTAATAAGGTGTAAAACTCTTTAATTTATTCTAACTGGAGGAAGATGGATCTGGCATTCTGTACGAAGTTGGATGAAGTTTTCATATGGTTAATAAGATGTTCACTCTGAAAGAAACAAACTTAATTAAAATTTTGGAATACCTGTTTTTAAAAGAGGACACATCGGATTACAGAGGTAGACAAGGTTAGGTGCCTATAAAGATGGCACTCCTTAAAAGCTGGTGGGAACAGCATATATTCTTTTTTAAGTTATCCATCTTTAGAGAGAAATTGCAACAGACACTTAGCTTTGTCTGAAGACACATTCCAAGCTGTTCAATGATTGACACTCATTCGCTCTGTCAGATGCTCCTGGTGAACTGGCACTCCTTGGGCAACTGGCTTCACGCAGGATTAGAACACTAATTTGGAAATACTCTTAGTTTTCACCTGTGGGAGTGATCAGAACTACAGAATAAAGATTTTTACACCTTGGTTTTCATTGTACAATTTCTAGCAATTTTGACTTGTTCAATAGGTGACTCACCATCAGCAAGCAAGCCTCACTTTTGCTAACTTGAGACTGGCTGAGACTGCCACCTTATTCTATAGACATGTTATTAACTGTTTAGAAAATGATTTTACCAGGAATTTAACATGTCTAATATACTTCTGCACTTGATCCAAAATAGAAAAGATAACATTACAATTATTAGGCATATATTTAGTACAGGATAAAAGTACAGCACTTAATATTAACTAATGTATTACTTAATGCATAAGGATTCAGAGTTGCCATTATTAGTTTTGAGTTTCAGGTTTGTAATACTTTACATGTTATCTCTCCATGAAAGCAGGCCATAATGCCAATTGTGCTCAAGTTTTACTTACAGTCTCCTGGTATCATGGCTCCACTCAGCATGTTCTTCAACGCAGTGAGCAAGTTGCAGCATCCTTCATCTTAGAGAGATTTTCCAGTATTCTACTAGCCCGGTGCATAGCGCTCTCTGGCACCATGGAACAGTGCCAGTCTGGAAGCGATATCCACTGTACACTTGGCTGTACCGAGTCATTATTGGCTGCAGGAGCTTGAAACTGCAATATAGTTTCCATCAACTTCAGGAGCAGAACCAGAGACTGATATAGCACATATTTTTAATTGAGGGGTCAGTGACCAGCCTAGCCAATAACTCACATGGAGAGGCCACCTGTAATGTATACAAGGCCTGGTTCGAATGCACAAGAGTTTGACAATGTTAAAGTTTATTCCTTGTTTTATATATATTTTAAACAACTTAACGCAATACATATATCAAATGACTATTTACTTACACAATTTTACTATGAAGATAACAGTAGGTGCTTTACTTTAGTAATAGAGGAAAAATATTATTTTTCATTGTTAGAATGAAAACAATTTTTCCAATAGAATCAAGACAACTTTTTATTACCATTTACTTAAATGTGTATTTTGCAGTGGCCTTCAGACAGGTTTATTATCATGAAGTTATTTCTGCTACCAATACCAATCTAAGTTTCTTTAGTTAACAATGACTTCTACAACTAGAACTATTTAAACATTTTCAGTTTGGAAGATGTTTTACAAACTCTTTATAATTGACTATAACCACATTGACTAGCCACCTCATGTTTAAATAAACTTACTAAATTACAATTACCAATAAAGAAATTTACTCTCTATTTAAGAGAGCATATCTACAATCTTTTCCCTTTAGCCTAATTTCACCAATGTGAACTTACAATTTTCACTTACAATTTTCATTACTGTAAAGATTTTGTACATATGTTAATTTAGTTTATAAATTAACTATGGGAGATTACACTCAAGTTAAATAAAATTGAAACCATAATAGTTTATGCAAGGAATGTTCTCTTTTTCCCTTACAGGAAGCTAAAAACTTCTTTTCTTTAAGTTATGAAAATTATTAATTTAAAAGCATAACTGACTACCAGGTTTTAAAACACATGCATACTGACTTCCAGGTTTCAAAACACATTACACAATTACTTAATTTTTTAAAATCATAACCCAGGAAAGATCTCTCCATAATTTTTATGGACTTTCCTTTACTTACTGAAATTTGTTAATAGAGCCACTAATTACCTTATTTTGTTGGAAAGAAATCTTCTGGAAGAAAATAAGGCTCACCAGATTGTGGAGAAGAAAATACTTTATTCTCAATCTTGCAAGAAGGGGCGCAGAGCCAGATATGGCTGGTGCCCCGAACAAAGAAAAATGACACAATTTATACCCCTAAGCCTAGCATGCAAGCTCTTCCTGTTTTTCCATAGATTGGATACTTCAGAAGTTACAGCTTATCTGAGATTTAACTTTCCCACGCAAAAGTTTGATTTAACTGCTTCTTCTATCACATTCCAACCATTTTAGTTTTTACCTGCTCCCCCCTTTGTCAAATAAGGAATAGAATTTAGTGCTGAAATGGCACCGACTTAGTTAGCTCCTTCTTGGGCATCCTTCCACTGCCCATAGGACTGGCCTAAACTGGTCTCCTCCACTGCTGTCCAACCCGGGAGTGGGAGACTGAGGCAGCAGGCCGCCGGGTTACATCAACATTTTTCTTATGTGAAAATTAACCTAATCTTTGGGTTTTTTTTTTTTTTTTCAATTTATGGCTGACAAAGGTTTAAATTGGGAAATTACCAGGCAAACTGATTCTTAATTCCCTAGCCTAGTAGATAGGTTTAATCTGCCACACCTAGTCTTGCCTTAAAAGCTCTTGCAAAGAGGAGGCCCTTTCCCAATTGTTTCCATAATCAGATTTCTATGACTTTTTCATCCTGCTTAGTTCAATTTGGGCTTTAAGAATATTTATAAATATAACTGCATATTTAATTTTTAACAATTTGAGCAAATAGGCAGACATGAATAGTTTGACACAACAACATGACTTTAGTTACTTTAAACTTTTCAAAGACTTTTGAAACTCTTCTTAATTTGCACTATGACCATGCAGTTTACCACAAGAATTTTCTTTCTTACTTAATGGATTGTAATAACCAAAATGTTCTCAATGCCTTAGCACCATTTTGTTTTAGAACTTTATATTTTACTTTGAAATTAGCAGAATTTTGGATAAGCCACAAGATTAACTTTATATATATTTACTGAGGCTATTTGAAGCCTCAGGGAGACAGACTGCTTTCTCTCATGAATTGCCACTCTTAGGAACACTGACCGTCAAGGCAGGAGACTTCTCCCCCTCCACCCCCCTTTTTGATTTTGGAGATAATAAAACTCCAGTGGCCATTTAACCTTATTCTATCAGGCAGCAATTTATTTAGTTTACACTTGAATTCATGAGAGAAAGGGTTACTAATACCAGAAGAGGAGACAGTGATGTCCCAGCTCTTCTCAATTATGAAATAACCACAGGCAAAGGCAAAGGGCGAGGTTAGGCCTGAAGCAACCATAAACAAAGGAAAGGTTAGTGTAGAATTTACACTTAAATAATAGTTTCAGGCTAAATTCACCCAGCTATAATCTCAGTTATTGTCTTTCCACTGTTTTACAATATAAATGCATTTATAAATGATTTTAACTCTTAGTTACAGTTTTTATTAATTTTTTAAAACCTATTAATTTTATAACACCTTTAAATACCTTTCATTCAACTTATAACATATTAAATGAACTTAACCATTACTTTAATTTTTCCTTTAAAGTGAAAGATAAATCTCTTGCAGTTAGTTTGAAATAAAAGGCTACTTTTCAGGATTTGATTTCTAGAACATAAAATGTTCTTTTAAAAGAACTCTTCTTCAAACATTGAGGATATGATGAGGTTAAAGCACAAGAAGCTATTGATAAAATATTTTCTTTGTATATTGATCTTACTCAATTTAATCATAAAAATTTCCCTTCCACAAACCTTCTACACTTTCAGTATTCATTCAGGTTCTGTCCCACACTCTACTCTTTCCAATAATCAATCATTTTATCTTAGGACAAAATCATCTTCTGTTGCCTTAACAATAAAAACACATTCTATATATCCCACATACTGAGTTACCAGGCAAACTTCTTACAACATATAATTGCCATTAATACTAAACAAGTTTGTTAAAATAATGAACTTTTCTTCACTTTAAATAGTTAGTAGCATGTAATACCAGAAACAGTTTTTTTTGGAAGTAAGTTGGCAGGGGAGATTAGCTGCCGAATAAGTTTGTTATAAAATTGCCTTTTATTATTATTATTATCAATTCAGTTTTGTTAAATAATGACTTTCTGCAATTAGCCACTTAAATACCTTAAACAATGCTTTGTAAAACCTTTATATTTATACCCTTAAGACAGATTTTACCTTCACAGAACACATTCTCTCACTTAAGGTTACTACAATACCTTCTAAGAACCTGAGCAGAATGCAAACGTATTTTGGCTTTGACACCCTAAGGAGGGAAATTTACTGCATTTATTCTGATTCTGCTTTTCACCTCCTTCACTTCCCCCCCTTCCAGGCAGTCGGGTGCACAACAAACAGGAATGCGGCTTATGAATAGAAGGGTGGACTCACTGGAAAGGGGCAAGCCGCTCCCCCCTTTCCAGCTTTCAGCCAAAATGGGCAGACAGAACCTACTCAAATTTGGCAACTCTCCCAGGGACCCAGCCGCCCCGACTGGGACATTCCCAACAAACTTGGGTGCGTGGCGCGGACACAGATGGCCTCCAAGCCCCGGCAAAGGGCCAGACCAGAGACAAGACAGCAGAACATGCACAAACATCTAGACTCTTCAGCTTTTGCCCCAGAATCATTTCACCCCCTTGCCAATGGCAAGGGAGGGCTCCAGCTCAGCTGTAATTCCACTCTACATAAGGACACAACTCCAACACTAGCATTGAGCTGACACAGACAGAAGCACAAAGGTCACTAATCTGACCCACAAGTTATATATTTATTTTCACCACGGCTGCCCCCACAGCCATCACAAACCTCAGAACACTTAACATTTGGTATAAAGCAAATTCATTCACAAATTAGCACCATAACAAAAGATTTCAGCTAGACTTTTCCACTGTTTAAACTTTACACCCAGACCAAGCTCCACCAGAAAAGCCGATCCATTTTCCTGTAACCAAGTTTTGTTTTCCTTAATCTAGACCAATTTCCAGGATATTAGGACTCGAACCTATAAATACCCTTCCTATTAAAATTGAGACTCCACTCCTTTAGTGGATATAAGACCAGTACCAGATTCTAACATGCAGTTAGACAAACCCAAAACACCAGGGCTTTTCCCCGGTTTTCCTCCTTTTCCCAAGCCTAGAGAGAACGGCTTCCCCCCAGCCTTCTGGGGCTACTAGGGTTCTCTCGGGAGGTGATCAGCCTCCCCTTCCTAGCAATTAAAGCTAGGGCCTTCCAGACTGTGCTCACCCGGGGAGTCTTACCTTTTTCCATGTTCGGAGTTCTTTTTCGTTCCCAGAATCTTTCTCTTCAGACCTTCCATTGCCCTCGATTTTTGTCGGGAAGATTCTGGTGGAGCCCACATCTTTTCTGGATTAAATTTAATCCAGGGGCGCCCAGATTTGGGGTTCACCCGAGTCCTCCCGGCTTCCTCGGGGATTTGGAAGGGGCAGCAAAATGCTACCGTCTCTGGCCTTCATTTATTGTCCCTTCGCAGTCGCCATTAATGTTGTGGAATTTAAGAGAAGTTCAATTATTTGAGAATAGAGAGGCCAGGACTCAGGAATGATTTTGAGAAGGAAAAATGGTTTATTGACGGCCGGCCGGACTCGGGAGCTTTCTGTTTGAATCCCGAGCCCCGAACAAGATTTTCAAACGTCTTTTATACAGAGAGGAAAGGCCAAATCGTCCCTTTGTTTCAGTTCTCAATAGGCTTCAATTAGCATATATCTCTTCCACATCTTAGGTAAGCTTTTAGCAAGGACTCCAGACATTTTAGATAAGCCTTGGTTTTTGCATTTCCCCTAAATACTTAAAGTTTATAGCCCTTGCTTTGTTAAACATTTCCTGGGACTGGAGCCTGCTGGTCCCTAAGAGCAGGACTGCAGCCTCTTACCGTTTCACACCCACAAGTCAAACAACTTAGTTATTTCTGAAGAGACACAAGTCAAACAGCTTAGTTATTTCTGAAGAGACACAAGTCAAACAGCTTAGTTATTTCTGAAGAGACAAAGAGCCTTCCACCCATAGCCCACATCAGTACTAGTTCAGAGCTGTTGGATAAATTTCCTGAAGACCTCATCAAATGTGCTGTCATAGCAGAGGAAAACAGTTAAAGGTGGAATTTGGAGATGGACTGTTAACTCACCATTGAAAGTCTTCCAAGTCTTAAATAAACCCTGATATAGGCTGACTGATTCTCTGCCACTCAAGGGAAAAAAAGTAAAGATGGGGGAAATTTTGAGTAACAAAATGGAGCAGAGGTTGTTGGTTTATGAAAGTAGTCTGAAAAGACATGCTATTTCTTCTTGCAAGAAGGTAGGTGAAAACGATATTTATTGAATCAATAAACCCAGGGCAGTCAAGATTAATTAAAATTCTTTGTAGGCTGCAGACTTGGCCCAGTGGTTAGGGTGTCTGTCTACCACATGGGAGGTCTGCAGTTCAAATCCCGGACCTCCTTGACTGTGTGCATCTGACCCATGCACAGTGCTGATGCGCGCAAGGAGTGCCCTGCCACGGAGGGAGTGCACCCCCTAAGGAGAGCCGCCCCTGCACAAGAAGATGAAGCCTGCCCAGGAATGCACCACACACACGGAGAGCTGACACAACAAGAGGACTCAACAAAAAAAAAAGAAACACAGATTCCTGTGCCGCTTACAACAACAGAAGCGGACAGAGAAGACGCAGCAAATAGACACAGAGAATAGACAACAGGGATGGAGGGGCAAGGGGAGAGAAATAAATAAATCTTAAAAAAAGAAAAAATTCTTTGTATATCTTGAAGAATCATCCATGAAAGAGCTTCTTGCATTTTGAGCATGGTAAGTACATTTAGAAATAATTAAAGAACAAGTATTGGCAATCGTTATTTACTTCCTGTGTGCTTTATAGAATACTAAGAACTCTTCCACTACTGTCTTATTTTATCATCAAATAAATTTATGTGATTAGCACAGTATAAGAACTGTTGCAATTGCCTCATTCCTCTTTTTTTTAGATGATGAGAAAACTGAAATCATGCAGTATATATGAGTGTATGCACATAATGTGAAAAGAGAATCTTCTGAGAACAAGAAACCCATTGTCTTATTACTAACACAGCTGACTGTGGGCTCTTCATGCTGTTGACCTGAATCCTTATGTGCCTGCAGAAGAAAATCAACACTGATATTAGAAAAGCCAGAATTACTTCACACCTTGCTCCAGGAAGCCACAGGTCTACAGATGATTGAAAAATCTGCTTACCAGCAAAAAAAAAACAGCTACTATGTGCAATAAGGTAATAGTTCTTTGTGTAATAATTCATCTGTAACCCTCCCCTCTGTGATGTTTCATTGTCCTTAACAGGTTCTAGATACTATGTGAATAAATTAAGAGTGAAAAATATATTCGAAAGTGACTTTTTTTGCTATGTGCAAATTTATAGAAGTTCTGCGTTTGTCCAAGGATTTTCCTCCCCTGTGCTTGTGTGATATAGTCAGGACTAGAGACCACAATCTTATGCTTATCTTATTATCACCAATCCCTTCATTCAACAACTATCCTTTAAAAATTAAAACAAGGAAAATATGTCACACAATTACAAGCTCACCAATTTTTTTTTCTAGGCAGTCAGATGAGTGTAAAATAAAAAAAATAATCTTTGGGACATAGTCCACATATATGAGCATCTCAATGCTTTTTTTCACAATATTATTTTCTTGAAGCCTGAGTAAATGCAGTAAAATTAGAAATCCTAGTTTGGTTTACCCTAAGTACAATTGGTGTGTTTGTTTCTTTGCATTGGAGATCTATGAGGGAAGCAAGAGAGTTTTCAGTTTGCTAAAGAAATATTAAAGGTTTTCTCTGTTTCTCAGTGTTTTAGAAAAACACTGCAGTGTGAATGTGAATGGGGAATTCATAGAGAACATTCAAACAGTTAATCTGAATGCATAATTCTCAACCAATATCCCTAACTCTGTGTTCACCTTATTTCACATTTGTTCCCTCTGTCTGTAACTGACTAGAAATTCATAAAGTTAAATGCAGGGGTTAAACAACTTGACCAGCTTCTTGGAGCAGCAAAGATTTTACTGTGTATATATATATATATATATATATATATAAAACTTTATTTATATAGTTTAGGATATGAATCCTAAAAATAAAACTATATTTATATAGTTTATATATATATATATATATATATATATACAAAACTTTATTTGTAATTTTGTCCTATCCTCAACAAATTATTAGCCATCACATACTATCCTTGTTTGTTACAATTGCCATATATTTTCTGTTCTTTAACCACCAGTGATTAAATACTCTTGGGCCTCCCTTTCAAAGAACCTGTTTTTGTGCCTGGCCATGCCTGCACCGTAGAGGTTGGCCCTGAGGAGCAAGGTTTCTTCTTGTCCAAGACATTCAGAGTCACTAGGTATATATATTCAGCACAGTAAAGAATTCCGTGTATGTTTTTAACACTTTGTTTTGTCTGAGTTTCTTTTTTTTTATATAGGTGAAATGCAGTTCCTTAAGTGATTTTGTTGATTCAAGTTCTTTCTGTACTCTTACCTGTCTTACTTCTATCATAAATTCAGCTCTAGCAGATCCCTGTCACTTCATTAACCCAAGCTCTAATAATCTGAGATTTTTCCTGACACTTCTCTATGAAGCTTCTCCTAATTATACACAACTATAGTTGTCTTGCTTCTACTTTCTGTTATCTTTATCCCAAATGCCATCTGCTCAGAAAGTTGTCTCCTAAACTCTCAGTCTGACACAGCATCAACTTGTCTTTCCACATTGTTTTATTTCTTCACATATTTAAAATAATCTTTTTTCTGATGTTTCCTTCATTACTGGTACCTTATTACTTTTTCATAGTTCTATTCCTTCATATAGTACAGTGCCTGGGACAATTTAATTACTACATGGATATAATAAAGTAGATTGAGAGATGAAAATCCAGAAGGAGCCAACAAGTAAGAAATGAAAAAATTAAGAATAATGGGAGTCTTTGTTTACTTGTTTTTTCTTTTCTTTTCTTTTTTTTTTTTTTTTGAGTTACTGGGGATTAAAACCAGGACCTCATATGTGGGAAGCCATACCTCAACCACTGAGCCACATCAGGTTCACCAAGTTTGTTTTTTTTCATTTGTTTTGCTTGTGATTTGTTTTGATTTTGTAAGAGCTCCAGGAACCAAACCCATGACCTCCCATGGGGAAAGCAGGTGCTCAACCACTTGAGTCACACCTGCTCCCCTTCAGTTTATTTTTATTTAAGGCTGAAGTCTGTGAGTACCCTAAGTCTCATCAACAAGAGCTGGCTTTTGTCTTCACCTACAAGTCACAGTACTAGGGTGGCAAAGCACTGGGTCAGCTGGAATTAGGTGCTCTTTCATGACCCTCTTGGCTTTTGGGAAGTTATGCATTTGAGTTCTTAGAAATGATTTCTTAATCTAGATACAAGGCATGAAAACTCACCTGCCTACTTCTGAGTATTGAAATGCTATAAAATGCTGTATTTATCAGGTGCTTTAAGTGAAATATAAATGCAATGCATTATGCTTGGACATTACTATCTGCCGAAGAAAAGGTGGCAGGATTAATTATGTAGCCCTACTTTTCAATGTCAGAGGAATACTGGATTGAATGAGAGGACAGGTAAAGAAATAAAGAAAAATCAATGTCATCTGAGAAAACCCAAAAAGCAGACAAATCTTCTAAGTATATGCTTAATTAAGACCACTCAAGATTAACTTGTCCTTGCTGGTTATACTTTAAGGTTTTGTATTCCTGAAGACTTCAGAAATCACCTGTGTTTATGATTAGGAGGAAAGGGGGAAAGCTTTTGAACTCTCATATGTTGTTATCAGAGGATGAAAGGCATACTGAATTAAATATAGGGAGGTGGCTGAGCTGGCAGGAAATTGCATACAATGGTGCAGGAAGCAAGCACAGAGAGGACAGAAGATCAAAGCCCAGAGAGTGGTATTTCTCTGAAATACGTAGTTTATACATGAATCAAAATCATGGTTTATTGACAAGTAATTGCCTTTGCTGGTTTCTGGATTCTCATCAGTATAAGCCTGAATAGTTAAAGACTAGCTTTAACTCAACCAATCTGACATTCTATGAGTTAAGAATCATCTATTTAAGTAGAGTACCACATAGACAGATCCACTCAGAGACATATTTAGATAAGTGTTTAAAATATTTGTCATAAGTTGGCATTTGCAATTGTGTATGAATGTGTTTGTAGGTTGTATTTGTGTGCTCACAAAGGTGTGCTGACATTCCAAGAGGTTTTTTTTTTTTTTTTTAATTACGACCAACAGTGCCTGCAAGTTTCTCATATTCACCACATGGTAGAAATAACTTTTGAAAGACAGTGTAAAGTGATAAAAGGAGAACTTGACTGGGTAAGCGAGGTCATTTGGATTCTGATCTGAAGTTTCACACATTGTATTGGAACTTAGAATTATTTTCCCAGTATGTATAATGATCAATTGGGGCCAAATCTATCTTTAGTCCCTTTCCAGAGCCATGTTTAAAACTCTTCTATGATTTCAGGTATAATTTATCGTGTGACTCCTAAGCTAGGCTTACCATTCAGACAGGTATTTTTTTCTAATAGTTCAAACACGTCTTTTTTAAGGGCCTCTTATCTATGGACAAGGGGAGATAGTTAGGGAAATTATAAGTTCATGAGTTGCCATAGAACTATTTTGGAGAATTGTATAAGCATTCGGTTTATACTTCACATTCTGACCCACAAATTCCTTTGGTTCTAGGGGCTGTGACTGCACTTATGTTCAGAGTTCTGCTCCACCAGATCACCATGCCATCTTCCAACCATACTGACACTTACTTCCTCCTAACAGGCCTCCCTGGCCTCGAGGCTGTGCACAGCTGGCTCTCCCTCCCTCTGTGTGCCATGTATGTGGCATTTCTCCCAGGAAACAGCCTGATCCTGTGGGTGGTGAGGTCAGAGCCCTCCCTGCACCAGCCCATGTATTACTTTCTTTCAATGCTAGCAGTGACCGACCTGGGCCTGTCTGCCTCCACGCTGCCCACCATGCTCACCATCTACATGCTGGGGCTCAGGGAGGTGGCAGTGGATGTGTGCTTGGCCCAGCTCTTCTTCATCCACACCTTCTCCATCATGGAGTCCTCTGTGCTGCTGACAATGGCCTTTTACCGTTTCATGGCCATCAGCAACCCGCTACACTATGGCACCATCCTCACGAGCCCCCGGATTGCCAACTTGGGCTTGGCCATCGTGGTGCACAGTGTCAGTCTCCACATCCCAGCCCCCACCATGCTAAAGAAGCTGCCTTACTGCCAGCATCACCAGCTTTCCCATTCCTACTGCCTGCACCCAGACATCATGAAGCTGGCCTGTGCCGACACCCACATCAACAGTGCCTATGGTCTCTTTGTAGTGCTCTCCACTCTGGGTGTGGACTCAGTGTTCATTGTCCTCTCCTATGGACTGATTCTATGGACAGTGCTGTCCATTGCCTCCAAGGCTGAGTGCCTCAAAGCCCTCAACATCTGTGTCTCCCACATCTGTGCCATGCTGCTCTTCTACACACCTATGATTGGCCTGTCCATGATTCACAGATTTGGGTAACAGGCTTCCTCATGCAGTCATGTGCTACTCTCCTATCTTCACTTTCTCACACCTCCAAGTGCTCAATCCAGTTGTTTACACTGTCAAGACCGAGCAGAGCCGACTTAGGATGCTGTGCTTCTTCCAGTTGCATGGTGGTGGCATCAGAGTCAGCCAGTGACATTAAATCTTTGATGGACAGAAAAAAGACAGGAGAGTTTCTAGTCATATGTATTCTAATGCCCTGAGCACTTAATAAGTACACAGTGATGGTAAGAATGTAAGAAGGAGACACTACCCTCTTCCAAATGAAGTCATCTCACTCATGGGAGACAACAATCCAGCTTCTTATTTACTTAGTTTTTCATTAAACAAAATTTAGTTGAGCACCTAACATGTTCAATAAATTATTATAGACATTGGAAATATAAATAAAACTAATATATGTTATGTAGATGCAGATACATAGATTGATTGATAGATAGATAGATAGATAGATAGATAGATAGATAGATAGATAGATAGATAGATAGATAGATAGATAGATAGATAGAGGAGAGGCTCAAATTATTAAAAACTCCATAAAGTAAATTACACTAAGTGGAGATGAGAGTTTAAACATGTAACTTAGGATCTTTAAAAATGGATCCATATACACATAGTTCTTAGAGCTGAGGAAAAAGAAGTTTTGGCAAATGGGTAATGGTCAGGTTTGGGATTCAATGACATTAGAAATATTTTGGACAATCCCCACTAAAACATACTTCTCAAGATAACAGGGGTGCTTTCTCTTTTGTTCAAAATGGCATCCCCTCTAACAGATTGAGAGATTTGCATATATTGGGGTTTAGGTTTGTATTTGCTGTATGAAAGAATGAATAGTTTAATGGATTACATTTTTAAAACTTCTTTTTAAATAAGTGTAGTTTTATAGAAAAGTCATGCAGAAAATTTCCCATATACCAATATCCCACTTGCAGTTTTTTCTATTATTAATAATTTGCATTAACGTGGTACCACTGATACAACTGATGGAACAATATGATTTGATTATAATTATACTCTTAACTATAGTCTATAATTTACATTAGGGTTCATGATTTGTGTCATATAGTCCTGTGGGTTTTTATTTTTTATTTTTATTCTAGCAAAATATATACAACCTAAAATTTCTCCTTTTAACCAAATTCAAATATATAATACACTAATATGAATTACATTCACAATATTGTGCTACCATCATCACCATCCATACCAAAACTCTTCCAACACTTTGAACAAAAATTCTGTATCAATTAAACAAAACTCCCTATTCCCTACCCTCATCCTTCCCCCAGCAACCTTTATACTAGTTTGTGACTCTCTGAATTTGCTTATACTAATTATATCATGCCAGTGAAATCATGCAATATTTGTTCTTTTGTGCCTGGCTTATTTCACATTGCATGATGTTTTTAAGACTCATCCACATTGTTTCATATATCAGAACTTCATTCTTTTTTATGTAGGACAGTATGACATTGCATGCATATACCATATTTGTTTATCCATTCATCTGTTGCTGGACACTGGGTTCGCTTCCTTTTTTTGGCAATTGTGAATAATGCCCCTAAGAAAAATGGTGTGCAAGTATCTATTTGAGTCCCTACTTTCAATACTTTTGGGTATATCCTTAGAAAGAGGATTGCATGGGCATATGGAAAGTTTGAGGAACTGCCAAACTGTTTTCCATAGCAGCTGCAACATTTTACATTCCTTAGAAAAAGGATTGCAGAGGCATATGGAAAGTTTGAGGAACTGCCAAACTGTTTTCCTTAGCACCTGCAACATTTTACATTCCCACAAAAAAGGAATGTATGGTTCTATTTCTCCACATCTTTTCCAACACTAATTTTCCATTTTTTAAATAGTAGCCTTTCATTGTGTTTTTTATTGAATTTCCCTAGTGACTAATGATGGTGACAATCTTTTCATGTGCTTATTGGCTATCTGTATATTTTCTTTGGAGAAATACTGATTCAAGTGTTTTGCCCATTTTCAAATTAGGTTGTTTGTTTCTTTCTTGTTGAGTTGTAGAACTTTTTTAATATATTCTGGTTATTAAACCTTATCAGATATGTGATTTCCAAATGTTTTCCCCCATTACATAGGTTGTCTTTCTACTGTCATACTCAAGTCCTTTGATGCACAAAAGCTTTTAATTTTGATGAAGTCCTTTTTATCTATTTTTTCTTTTGTTGCTTCTGCTTTTTAATATAATGCCTAAGAAACTGTTGCTTTACGTAAGTTCCTGAAGATGCTTCCCTAAGTTTCCTTTAGAAGTGTTATAGTTTTAGTTCTCACACTTATGAAGTAGGAGGAATGATGATGATTTGTAACTTCAGGTTTTAATACTAAGAACCTGCATCCCACCGCTCTCAAAATATTTGGGTATTTCTCTGTCCCCAGTACACAATATCCTAACTAAATTACAATAGGTCCATTTTCAGAAGGAATGGGGGGCTTTTTGCTGTGTATACTTGCTTCCCTTTCCCCTGGAAAATCAACCCCTTTTTTGCACAGTAAATGCTGGGACAGAAACATGGTTGAAAGCTATAAAACAGACAAAATATCATGCTTTTTCTTGGGAAGTTTGTCCTCAGCCTTCCTGACCATCCACTTTGATGACATTAGAGGATACACAATGAGTAGCACTATTATTGACTGCCCATCATTTGGCCGTGTGGGGCACCATGTAGTATTAACAATCTGCCCAACTCTCCTGGCTTCTCCGACATGCTTGCTCTTCATTACATAATTATATCTGCCTGTATCCTGATGGGTTTAGATTAGTAATGGCATTTTTTTTTTTAAAGTCCTATTATTGCCTTGCAGCCTACATCTGCATAAATCCTATACATAAAATCTCAGTAAATCTGGCATTTCAATCTTATTTGGTATGAGCCATATCTTTCCTTCAGGTTTGAAACATCATCATAGTTGTGTTTTCACCATCTTGTGAGGTCTTTATCAGTGCCTTAAATTGGGAATCTAGGGAGGAAGATCTTAGCGCAATAAACTCACTCTTTTCCAGTCACATATCCTGTACCCCCGGAAATAAGAAGTTCTTAGTCTAACTAAAGCTTTGAAATGTTAATACCATACTTTCTCATGGGTCATCTCTCAAGATCTACATTATAAATACTGCCATTATTATTAACTATAAAAATTCACACCCAAAGTTTCTTCAGTAATTTCCACAGTAATTAAATTTCAGGGGCATATTTCCTTAAATTGTCATAATCAGTTTATCAACCTTATTTTCTTTTCCTCTCTACCACAAAACACATATGGAACAAAAATAAACAAGCCAAAAGCTTAAGAAATGAAGCAAAAAGTTTTACTCAAATGCTATAGTTAATAAAATAATGTAATGAGGAGAAACCTATATGTTTAATAAGATAATATCCATATCACTGGGACTTAATCACATAAAAATTTGCTTAACAGATATAGATAAAAATCTTAGTTTGGGGAGAGAAATAATGAAAGTAATAAGATCCTTTTTTATGCCTTTTTGAGAGGCAGAAGAAAATATCCACATGAGTTTTAACATGAATACAAGAAGTGTCATACAGGGAGGAAAACAATTAAAACATAATTTACCCTATGACAGACTCTGGGGAAATACAGTAGTATTGTCTCAAGAAGTAGGATTCTAATGGAAAAAGCTCAGAGGGATTCAGGTACAGACTGGTAAACACACACAAACACACAGATATAAACTGCCTTCTCCCAGATGTAACTTTAGAAAATATTCTTTATACCTGTGGTCCAGAATTACTGACCTAAGATATTTGGAGGGAAACCAGGTATTTCTTCTGTTATTAACTACAATGCCAAAAAATGGATTGATTCAAAATGTAATTGTTATTCCTAGACTTATTTCTTCTCCAAAGTTTGATTATATAAGTAGTTAGACAAAGACCAGTGGAAGGATTTTTCCTCTTGAGCCTTTGGCTCACTACTCATTTCAAAGGTGTAAATTTCCCTCTGAATCACCAGATTTTCCAAATGAGAAATGGAGATGTTAAATGCAAGCAATAGATCCTTAATATTCATGTATGGAATGCCGTGCTATTACTTTAGGAACAATTCTTGGGATTTTATCTAGGCAACCTGTAGCCTTCAAGTGCCTCCTAATTGTTCCTACAGCAAGCAACCATGGATTCAGGCAATCTATTTGGTGTTTAAATACAGCTAAGAAAATGTGGGATTGTCAGGTGAAAAATATTATTAATAACCAATATTGAAAAGAAGATGCTGTGTACAGGCTGGGTTTGAAATACTTGATATGAATTACGTAAACTAATCTTCCCAGCCTCCCAATGCAGTAAATATTATTACTGTTATTATTTTTATCTGTAATTCACAGAAATAAATTTAGGCCAGAGGGGTTAAGTGAAATGTCCACAGAGGCCAAAATATTCACCCCAAAGATGATCTTTCTTTTTCATTTTCATGTAGTGATATGGCTAATTAAGGAAATCAACTCAATGTGTGGCAAAACTTATGCCTATACGTTTTCATTTTTCCACGGAGTTGATCTCAGTTCTGTGGTTTAATAGTCTTTCTGGAAAGACACTAGTTCTCTAAAATCCAATACCTCACCTGAAAAATCATGGTAAAATAGAAATTTTTACATTAAGGTTTCATAAACTTTATGGAGAGGATCTTGTGAAGTGCTAAAGTTCTCAGGGCACAGCATTGTTCTGTTCATTAGTTTTAGCTATTATTATACGTTACAGCTTCTTTGAGAAAGGGATGGTATCATACTGAGATTAATAAAATGCTCCCTTGCAACCAATATAACTACAATTACATGTTAAAAATATGAATGTAACCATACCATGGACCATCCCTAACCACACACACACATGTACACATACATATACACACATTCTGAAAAATTAATATCCTCCCATTTCTTTTATTATTTGGAAAAGATATGACACTTTTAAAAAAACCGGTTACCTCTCCAGCCTTACTTCATGCTAATACTCAAGCCAAAACTTTGGCCACAACTGAAATCTATTCTGCAAATTGTTATAGATTCCAAAATGTATCATCTTTTTTTGTGCATCATGCATTTGCCAAGTGCTCTTCTCCCTTCTGGTATACCCCTTACCCTCACTTGGGTGGGCATTTCCTCCATCCTTAGGATCTCAGCTTGAAAATTTACTCCCAGCAAGATTTCCCTTTTGAACAAAACATTTGCTCCCCATAGCATTAATGAAATTCATGGTAATTTGTTCCTGCTTATATTTTGACTAAAAAGGACAGTTTTCAGAGATGGACATTTTGTGAACAAATGATTATATTTCATTCATTAAAAATTATAAATTTAACCTATTAGACATATATAAGAAAGAACATAGAAGATCACTTATTTCATCCCACATTGTTTTTTAAAAAATGAAACTGAATTTCAGAAAGTAGAACAATTTAGCAACATCATGTAGCTAGAGTGAGAGGTCAGGCTAGAATACACAGTCCACAGACCTCAGTCTTATTTTATGCTCTGCACTAAGATTTTGTTGAGTGGGAAAAAAAATAGAATAAAATTGGAATCAATATTTTATCCTAACATGGCTCTGGGGATGTGTATTGTTAGAAAAAATTAAATTTAATCAAGGATGTGAGATTGCTTTACTTTTGGTAAAGGTGTGGACTCTCTATGGATGGCATTCATAACTTCTCTTTATTTCTCTAACTCAGTATTATTAATGGGCATGAAGACAGTAAGTACTAAGAATATAGGAAAGGTTTTCCACTTCCTACCTATTCCTCTAGATTTTAATCTCCCAATTAGTTTTAAGTTATTCCCTCAGAGCAATGGTGATCACATTTTATCATTACAACTGTGTAGTCAATTTCAGAGATTCTACTTACAATATTTCATGTCTTAATTATATTAGCCATATATGGGAATTTATAATTGATATGTGTTCAATATTATAATTTCCTACATAAAAGTCTACCGGGACCACCATGTTTATCTTTGACTCTAGCTTTGCAAAGGTTATACATGATCTTTATTCGTTTTAAAGTATAGTGATGATGATGATGATGTGCTAATCCATACTCTCTTACTCTAGGGATACATGACTATTGCTTCTGTACTCCAAATTAGACATGATGGTCCTTTACAACGGCAGTGCCTACAGACCCTTCCTACTGACTGGGTTCCCTGGGCTGGAGGCCTCCCATCCAGTGATCTCCATTTTGTTTTGTGTCCTGTACCTCATTGCCCTTATAGGGAATAGTGCCATTTTAGTAGTTATCTGGGTGGAAGAGTCACTTCATGCTCCCATGTACCTTTTTCTCTCCATGTTGGCTGCAAGTGACCTTGGACTCTGTGTTGCCACACTGCCCACACTGCTCAAGCTTTTCTGGTTCAATGTCCGTGAAATAAACTTTGATGCCTGCCTCATTCAGATGTTCTTCATCCATGTTTTCTCTCTAATGGAATCAGGCATCCTGTTCACCATGGCTTTTGATCGCTATGTGGCAATCTCCAACCCACTCAGATACACTACGATTTTGACTAATGCCACCATTGTCAAGATAGGTGTGGGACTTGTGATAAGGGCTGTGGCTGTCATTTTACCAGTACCCTTTCTCATTAAGCGACTAAAGTTTTGTAAATCCAATGTGCTCTCCCACTCATACTGCCTGCACCCAGATATCATCAAGCTTTCCTGTTCTGACTGCCGCATCAATAGCATTTATGGCCTCATCATCATTCTCATCACCTTTGGCATGGACTCTGTGCTCATCCTCCTGTCTTATTTGAAGATCCTGACCACTGTGCTACACATTGCTTCACAGGAAGAACAATTCAAGGCCCTCAACACTTGCGTCTCCCACATCTGTGCTGTGCTGCTGGTCTATGTCCCGATGCTGGGAGTGTCCATTATTCATCGCTTTGGGAAGCATGCTCCACCTGTGGTGCACATTATCATGGGCTATATGTACCTGTTAGTACCTCCTGTTCTCAACCCCATTGTGTACTGCATTAAGACCCGGGAGATACGCACTCGTATGTTGGTTAATCTATTCAAATTGTAACAGAGATGACATTAGAGTCATTTTCAAAATTCTGGATTAATCCCCATGAAATTAATACCTACCTTGGCCAAATAAAAGAAAAATATCAGTGAAGAATACTTCTATGTGAACAGTCCTCATGTGTACATTTGTATCCCTTACTATTCTGAGAAGTTTGGAAGATAATTATAGCTTATTACCCTTCATTCCCCCTAAAATAGATAATAGTTATAAAAATAAATAGTACCCCAATATACATGGAAATCAGTGAATTTATTGGAAGATTTGTACTCCAAAACAACGCATCCATTATATAACATCCTATAATTTGATTCCATGTATTGCACAGTTAATTCCTGATGAATAAACCTACAAAGAATTCTACTATATTTCTCTTGTTATCCTTCCTTGAGATTCTATTTAATTTTCTTAGCTTTCACTTGTGAGGGTGTTGTAGAATTTAGATATTACTTTACAAAAATATTTCTCATTTTACTATTTGCTAGGTATTTTTCCCAATTTCAATGATATCTACTGATGAAGTACAGATATACAGCTTAGAAAACTAGGAAGCAAATTTATAAAACAGGTTGAAATTAGAGCTTTACTGGTACAGTGATGTAGTAAATTGTACTTTTTGGTTGGGGTTTGTATTTGCTGATCAGCATTCTACTTATTTAAGAAATTACATATACGAAAATAAAATAAAAGTAAGTTATTTACACCTGTTAGGATGAGTGTATCACTAAGAATATTTGATAGAGGAAAAATATATTTTATTTGGCAATCACCCACTATAGTTTCTTGCCTTCTGGAGTAATTAAAATGGCATAAAAATGGAAAAATAATAACAGTGCTTCAGGTAGGTTGCATTTTCAGCATGTCTAGCCAAGAATGAGAAAATAGTACTTCATGAGGTAAGATATTAGTTGTTCAGAGATTGATCAGAGCCTCACTATTACTTTCACATTTTGCTGATTGACCCATGCTTCCTAAACCCACTCCAAAAATAACAACAAAATCTCTGTAACGTATGTTCACAAATATGATTGTTTCTTTTGCTTATGCTTATGCTTAAGAAATAATATTTCTGAAGGGTTGAACAGTAAAGCAGGAGTTTAAAAAAGTTTTATGAAAACTCTTCTCACTTCTGCTTCTGAACAATCTATTGTCTTGCCACCTCACCCTTATTTTTATTTCCTCATTCATTTTTCTCATCTTTTTTAAAGTTTTCATTTTAGGAACTCAGTGGCAGTATTTACCTGGGAAAAGTTCCTTGTCTTTTCCCTCCACTATAGAGTGTCTATGCTGTTAGGAGAGGGAACATCCTAAAGTTCTGTTCCTTGAGGTATTGATACCAACAGGGAGCTCAACATATAAATGACCACAAAGTATGTATTAAAAGAATAAAAAAAATAAATCAATAGTCCCAAATTATTGGAGGCACAAACCACAAAGTAGACAAGAATTCAGGACTAGAGCCAACAGCAAAAAAAAAAAAGCTGTTTTTTTAATAGCTTCATGGAACACCAGTTACATTTATATGGGGGCAAGATGGATATTTATTATATGAGGGTCATCTTGTAAGATCCACTGAAACCTGTAATTAACACGCAAAGATGAGGCTGAAGTCTGTAATTTGCACACAAGGAATATCTAAAAGGCTATCAGTTACGTGAACTCTAATGGGAATGTGTTGAAATGGGAAAGACAGTATGTATTTTACACGGTTCATTGTTTTCTGATTGATAGTCAATAATTCCCAACATTGAAGGTCATGGATGTTAATAGAAGGACTTCAGGATAAATTCAGATGGGTGAACTGGAGTAGGTAACTGCCTAGAGCTCTTTGAAATAAGAGGGCCTGTGATTTCAAACTCCAAGAAGAAATGGAGGCACTTATATAATTAATTTTTAAACTAGACATTACATATGAAAACAATCTGCATGTGTTTACATGTCCAAGCACTGAGTAGCACTATAATAGAAATCTTATTTTACTAATCTTATCTTTGCTATCAACTTGTCTCATTTCTCTAACTACTCAGAAATTAATGAGTTTGGAGACTATATTTACCTACATGGTATATAAACTCTCACACACATATAAACACAAACATACCTATTCATGAAAATATCCTCACTACTACTCATAGCCCTTGTCACTAAATCATCACTTTAAAAGATAGTTTGTGAGGGAACTTATTATATCACCAGCTCTTGAAAGGAGAATAAGTATCCTTCAAAGAGATATGGAAAACCATAATGCTAAAAGTACATTCAATTTCCTCAGAAGAATTCTTTTAGAGTTTCTGAGACCATGGATTTCAAAAGAATTTAATAAACCTGATGTTAGTGACTATTGGGTAATTTCCTATTTTCTGGACATATATTTACTTCTAATTAACAGAGTCAAATATGGGTTCTATTTTTTTAATCAATTCTTTTTGATGGAGAAAATTATTTTAGTGTCCTAAAAAACTGTTCATCTCATTTTTTTCTGCTACTGAAATGTGGTATTTCTTCTTTTGCTTTCATTATAGTAGGCTTAGCAGTTAGCACATGGTGATTTCAGCATCACTAATTTAACCTCATATTAATCTGGAAGAATTATCTATATTATTTTTGTCATAGGAGACTTTATTTTTGTTATAGCAGTTACATCTGCAGTATTTGGTGTGGATTTTTCCTTCCTATTGAGTTCTAATATATATTTTTCAAATTTAATATTTAATTTGGCTCTCAGAAATTTACTTTAATGTACTATTAAGCTCATATTCTGAAGGAAGATTTGTTTTCCAAATATCAGATATTTTTTCTACTGCTACTTTTTTCCATTTGTCCATAATGTTTCCTTTATTATGAATCCCAAGATTCTACATGCTACAGTTGCATTCAGGAATAATTAATGAGTTAATTTTTCCAATACTACTGTTTCCTCTACAGAAGTATTAAAATATGCTTCTCACAAATGTCTTTGAATAGATTGTTAATTTTTTTTATTGCACTGAAGCCAAAAGATAAATTTTTCAGTTTTGAGGTTGGATTATGTATTGAGCCAAGTTTTCAGCAGGAAGGAAGAAAATCTCAATGTGATTAAGTAATAGATTTTATAGGGCTTAGTAGCTTTCTTTTATATTTACTATATATTGTATATTTTGTGTATGTGTGTATGTGTATAATGTTGTAGCAAATTAATCAAACAGGATTTCAGGGAAGAAGAAGATGCCTGATTGTGAAGGTGAAAAGTATCTTAAGAACAAACATACAGAATAAAAAACATACTAATAAAAAAAGAAACAGAAGAATATAAACTGTTCACTGGAATGATGTGTTTGCCAGGTAATATGATTTTTTATAATGCATAAGTATGTAGGTACAAGCATGGAAAAGATGAATACTTGGATTTGCATAAGACTAAGGTTTTGCCAAGTGGATGTCACCAAATATATATGTGTCATAAGGTATTTTATAGTACTATAAAGACAGACATTTCAATCAATGACCACAGAATGTGAGCCAAATAAACAAATTTGGGAGGAAATTATTTCATTATAACATTATGACTGTATTTCTTTCAAGATTATAAAATCTATCTGTTAATTTAAATTTGCATCACCCAATAAAGGTAGAAATTTTCCTCAATGAGATAAAATCATTCTCATTATAGTCATCTTTGTATGCCTATATCCATAAAGAGACTGGATTTGTAAAATCAGTACAATCATGTTCTAATAGCATAGAATATTTAAATATAAGCTCATGTAATGACTTGCTCCTTGTGCTCATGCTTTAAAAGGAGCAAAATCTTAACACCAGTGTAACTAGATGGTAGCTAAGGTGATCCCTGCTGTTTCAGTACCCACTGTTGTCCATGTCTTTGTGTAGCCCCTCTCCATGAGTGTGGTCAGACATGTGACTTGCTTCTAACAAAGAGCATGGAATGGTTGTGGCAAACCCACATGACCTGAGTGGCAGAAAAACCCAAACAGCAGTCAGAGAGGTGGAGGAACAATTTTATTACACACGGGCACAGAGGAAACTCAATCTCTAAATTATGAGTCCTGTTTTACAGTTTTTACAGGTATTTGAAGGGTTTTATATAGAATTAGCATGACTCACTTATTGGCTAATGCGTTGCTGGTTGGCAGGCAAATTTTCTACTGTAATATGCAAGCAGGTTTACAGAAGCAAAAAGTAAGAGTGGTCAATTAGGTAGTTTTTTGCAAGGTCATGTTTTGCAAGGAAGTTACAGAAGCAGAAGACAGGAGTGGTCCTTTAGATAGTCTTCTGCAAGGTCATGCTTTCCTATTTCTCAACATTCCTCCCTTTGACACCCTTATAGCTTTTACAGGGTGTCACTCATGCTAAGCAGCTTATATTCTCTTAGGGCCAGAAATTTTGCTGTTGTTTTCTGGGTTACTCTTGTTTCAATGAACCTGATGAGAGCATTGACTATGCAGGGACCAAATGTGACTAACATGAGACCTACTAGGGGCAGGAGCCAAGAGGACCATTGTCCCAGATTCCAGCTCCATGACTTCTCTAGTTCCCTTTTTCTTTTCTGGATCTGGTCTCTCAGCTTTTTCACCTTGGTATAAACTATTCCTGATTGACTGATGTAGTAACAGGATTCTTCCCTGAGGAAGATGAATGTTCCTGCTTTTTTTCCTTTCAATAGGTCTAGGGCTTTCCTGTTTTGCAGGTCTACTGTAGCTAGTGAGATGACTTGGTTCTGGAGGGAGACTAGGTAGTCAGCAACTCTTTCTATGTCCTTGTTTAGTTCTCAAAAGAGTTTGTAATAAAAGTTGAAGGAAGAACCCAATCCTCTCAGTCCAGTTCCTACTCTCGTGACTATACCTGCTCCTATAAGGGTGGTGGCAAGCAGAGCAGGTTTAGGCAATGAAAGCTGCATTGATGATCCTCTGGCTTTCTAGGGCCTCTGGGTCAAAGGGAGTGTAAATCGTGAAGACCTCACAGACATGCTCATAGAAACCTCCTGGAGGTTCTTCAGGCTTTTGAGTGATGGAGGGCATTTTGAACATGTTTGTAGACTGTATTGCTCCTTCCCATACCCCTTTGAGGAGGGCTTCTCAGTACCATTGAAAAGCAGTCTGACCCTGATCTGTGTTAAAGTCTCAGGCCAGTTGGGCTTCTGGTGCCACCTCTTGGACCCATTCCTCTGGTTCCAGGACACTTGCAGTGGCCTGTTCTCACAACCACTTCTGGCCTCCATGAGGATCTGGTTTCTGTCTTCCATATTGAACAAGGTCAGGAGGAGTTGGTGGCAATCATCTCAAGTGGAGCAATGGGTTTGGAAATGGACTCCATAAGGTCAATAAGAGTCTGAGGCTTTTCTGAATATGAAAGGGTGTGGTGCTTCCAGTTTAAGAGATCTGTAGTTGTGAAGGGCTGATAAAACAGGATTGTTCTTCTGGGTTGGACCATCCCATCTGCAAGAATCTGGGCTGGACTCTGTATTTCACAGAAGGTAATCTGGAGCACAGGTTGTGCTGAACAAAGTCTTCTTGCCAAAGGGGTCTCAGGATCCTCCTCAGGGAAGGGGGCTGATGGGCCTGGGGAGACTGAAGGTGGAGGAGTCTCTGGGAGATCTGCTTATGGGGGCTTCAGGGCAGGGAGATGTCCTGGAATGGCTGGAACATATGACAGGGATAATGTTTCTTCCTCTGGAGGTCCATGTAGAATAATAGGCTTTCAAGGTCTGGCCATTTGAGCTACTAGGACCCTACTCTGACCCTTTCTTCCAACACAGAGTTGAACCCCAGGGAGCAGGTTTTGGGTGATTTCTAACCAGGTATTGATGTAGGGAAATTCATCAGGTTGGCCAGGAGCCCCAATGACTACATATTGAACTGCACAAACCTTGGTTATATCTAGGGTCCCTTCTGAGGGCCAGTCAACACCAAACATGGGCCACTCTAACTTGTACAAGATCTGGAGAGTTCTGGGAGACATATGGACACCATAATCCCTGGAAAAGCCTTTTATGAAGATTTTTTTTAACACACAATCTAAGACTGTGAGTTTGGTCTGTGATGATCCCATCCCTGAACTGGTGTCGCAGGACAAACAAAGGAGGGGTGCCTCTCATGAGGCCACTTGGATGCCCACCTATCCATGTCTCTCACAAGAAACTTAGGCTCATCTTAGCTAAGGCATCTGTGTAGAGTTTAGATTAGCTGTTATGCCATATGATGTAGTCATGGAGTGTAGGTTGGGGCCAACTCGTACTCCACAGCACAGGCTTTGGAGCCACATACCAGGTCAGCAGAGACAAGCTTCTGCAGTCCCCATTCATTCACTCAAACACTCAGCAGTTACACAGTCCTATGCAAGGGACTAACCTATCCTGGAATCTTGAATCTTGAGATTTTGGGAGGTGATCAGTCTCCCCTTGCATTCAGAGATGGACTGATTGGGACTCAGAACCCCAGAGTCTTACCTTTCTGCCATCTTCTTATGTTGTTCAATCCACCTCTCCACTGAGTCAGGCTGGGTTGGAGGACATGGGCCACGGGAATGCTTTTCCCAAAGGAGGCCCCATCAAGTGGATAGGTGGTTCTGCCTCATTCATGTGGAGATCTCTGGAGATCATGTGGAGATCTCTGTGCCCAGCAATCCCAAACCAGAGGTTCAAAGGGCCTGCTCAGTTTGATTTCCTGGTCAGGGAATCAAATGTTGCAGCAAACCCAGATGACCTGAGTGGCAGAGAAACCCAAATAGCACTTGGATAGGCAGAGGAACAATTTTATTATGTGCGTGCCTTGAGGAGAAGCAATCTCTGAATTCTCAACCCTGTTTTACAGGTTTTACAGGTTTCTGTAGGGTTTTATGTAGAATTAGCATGGCTTTCACTTATTGGCTAATGTGTTGCCGGGTTGGCAGAAGCAAAAGGCAGGAGTGGTCAATTAGATAGTTTTTTGCAAGGTCATGTTTTGCAAGGGAGTTACAGAAGCACAAGGAAGGAGTGGTCCATTAGATAGTCTCCTACAAGGTCATGCTTTCCAATTTCTCAACAGAACAAATACACAGCATAGGCAATGTGATCTTTTCCTCCATTTTAGCAGAATAGAGGAAGAAATGCTCCTTCAAGCCTTGATGTGATAAGGTGCCATTTTGAGAAGCTCACATGGCTAAGAACTGCAGCTGACCTCTATGAACTATTGTTTCCACTAGGAAATGAGATTGGCCTCCAGTCACATCAAGTAAAAAACACACATTCTCAGTCATGGGGCCACAGGATATGAATTTTGACAACAACCTGACAAATTTAAGAATAATAATCTTCTCCAATAGAGCCTACAGATGAAAATGCAGCCTGGCTAGCAAATTGACTAAATCCTTGCTAGACCCAGAGCAGAGAACAGAAATGAGGATTTACCTAAGGCCCTGAACAAGGGAAACTTAGACAAAATAAGTGTGTGCTATTTTAAGCAACTATTTGTGTGGTAATTGTTGCACATCATATAAAAGTAACAAATACATACATAAATTATTTGGAAATGTAGGAATAAAATGTTATTTTTAACTCATTTATTTACAATTTTTATTTATTTATTTATTTATAATTCATTTTGTTTATAAATATTTCTCTCAATTATAAATCATCTATCTTCTGCAAAATACATTTTAAATATACAATCAGAAGAATACATTTGGAAACAATGTGCATATTTTATTCAGAGTGTGAAAAAAAACTTTTACATGCATATTTATACTCATAAATATTTTAAAACAAAAGCAATCACATATTATTATAGTTTACCTCTGATTCATATTTTATTTCACTTTGTTCTACTTTTATAAATCTTCTATTTCCTTCAAATAATGTTTAATAAGTACAATAAGGAAAATATGTTTGGAAAGCTTGGGTATATTTCACCAATTATTTATATTTTTTACATATTAATAAACTTCATTAATGTTCCTTTTAAATTCCTGTGCAAATTAACTTTAATATTAGGTTTTTACTTTATGTATACCTCAGCAGAAATGCAGAAAGAAATCAAAAGCATTTATCTGAGACCACTTTAAATCCGAAGTACACTATATGTATATTATGCAAGGTGTTAAGCAACAATTTGTTATATTCAGTGTTTCTAGAATTAAGAGCTTAAAATCACTAAACACTAAGCTTCTGTGCCTTATACTTTACTGCCATTGGGGGTAATGGCACCATATTGATGGTGATTAGGGTGGACCAATCACTTCATGAACCCACATATTTCTTTCTTCCCATCCCAGCTGTCAGTGTCCTGAGCATCTGGGCTACCACCTTACATACACTGCTTAAGCTTTTCTGGTTCAATGTTCATGAAATAGACTTTGATGCATGCTTTATCCAGATGTACTTTATTCACCTCTTCTCCATGATGGAGTCATGTGTCCTACTATCGATGGCTTTGGACTACTATGTAGCCATCTCTAATCCTCTCAGATACACAGCCATCCTCAGCAATGCCTCCATTGTGAAAATTTCTTTGGGGTATATATCATGGTCACTCATTGTTTTCATCCTAGTCTCTATCCTCGTTAAGCCACTAAACTTTTGTGAGTATACTTTCCCATTCCTATTGTCTATCCCAAGATATTATTATGCTCTCCTGTTCTGACTACCATTTTGACAGATTTTTAATACTCACTGTCATTATCATTACATTTGGGGTTTATTCAAATTGTTTTCTTATATAAAAGAGTAGTGGTGCACTGCACATGTTTAATAAATAAACTTTAAATAAAACAGAGAAGGAATCCATAACCAACAAATTGGGGTGGGTATAACAGAAGATCCTTAATTGTCTGGAACAATGAGTTAGAAAACTCTAAAACTGCCTACATCTGTATTTCTATTAGGTCAGCTAATGGAATTTCCTGATTGTTGAAAACAATTCATTTTCCTTTTGCTATTCATAGCTGAAACTATCATTACTGATACAATTTACATAAAATAATTTTCAAAATCCAAGAAACTATATATGGCTAAAATATTCTACATTAATATAAATATGTTGGGAAAATATTTGCCTCAATAATTACTGGAAGTGGTATAACTTTTTTTTAAGATTTATTTTATATATTTGCTTGTCCTCCCCCTCATTGTTTGCCCTCACTGCCTGTTCTTTCTGTCTGTTCCTTGTTTGTTCTCTGTGTCTGCTCATCTTCTTTTTAGGAGGCACTGGGAACCAAACCCAGGACCTAGCATGTGGAAGAGAGGTGCCCAATCATTTGAGCCACCTGTATTCCCTGCTTGTTGTGTCTCTCATTGTGTTTCCTTCGCTTGTTTTGTCTCATTACATCATCTTGTTGTGACACTCCATTCCATCAGCTTGCTGACTTTCTTGTTTTCTTTAGATGGCCCCCATAATCAAACTTGGGACCTCTCATGTGATAGGCAGTTGCCCAACTGCTTGACAAAGCCACATCTGCTTCCCCCTTAGTTTTAAAATACAAACAATTCATTGAAATTGATAAAAATAATATTTCAATTCAGTAGATAAATAGGGAGATATGATGCTAACAATTTCAGTATCAGTCAAGACATGGCACTGATATAATGCTAAAATATTCATTTTAGAAATGTGAACTAAAAGATTAATGAGTTATAACACTTTCGTTATCAAACCCTTAATGATAGTGAAAGTACTCATCATAGTCACTCACTTTTAGATGAGTTTTGGCATATAGATTCATATCAACTTTCTGAAAATTAATTTGATGGGAAATATCAAATATTTTAAAGCCCATGCTCTTTTATCAGCTATAAATACATTCAGCTTCATATAAAAACAAATTAACAAAAACACTGACAAAATATTTTTGTTAGCTATGTATTTTGAGGTCAATGTCAATAAATGGCTACGACTCAAACCCAGACTCAGGCCTCTTCCATGTATATTCCTATGCCCATTTAGAAGCAAATGTTTGGACCTAATAATTGATATGTTTTCTTAATTGCATAAATATTTTATATAAGGTATATTTCTTGGGAAATACAACTCAGTCATAAAAATCTGGGAAAATCAGGGAATATAAATGGATTATTGATGTTACAGTTTGATACATGATATTACAAGATGTGATTAAAGTGTTGCCCCTCAATATCAAGGCACTTTGCAAAATGTTGATGAGCTAAGTGGATTAATGCATTTCACATGTTTCTGTGATACATTTCGTCAGATAATCTAGGTCTCTGAATTTTAATGAATAAACTTCAACCATTAATGTGCAGCAGAAGAAGTAAAGAGGGGGATACATTCTGTAAATCATCATCATCATTATCATTTATATTTTCTGGCTTTATAACTACCCTCTAAAATGGTTTCTGAACTCTAAAGTGCAGGTGCATTGTGTCAGTATTAGATCAGTTTTTTCCTGTCAGATCTTAACTAGAGCTACTTTCTTTGGAGGTGCCCTATCAATTTTAATGATCCAGATAACAGGTTATATTACCTGATGTCACAACCATGTGCTTTTTTATTTTTGTAAATTCTTCCAAGTTTCCCTTACCACCTTTTTGGAACCAGTTCTCTTGTTATTGTCCTAAATTCTCATTTATATTGCAATAAACACAAAATGTACTTCTAGTTTTAAGTCTGAAAGCTGAATTCCTTTTACATTCTCAAGAAGGAGATAACAAATGGGGGAATCAGAAAAAATTCAAGTCAAAATCAAGAAAATCTCATTCCTCTGAGAATAGACTCTTATTGGCCTGGAAAATTCATCTTGTGTTGAAGGCTTAATGATCTAAATTGCATTCCTTAAGGCTATAATTTCCACCATCAATGCCATCATTATCAACATCCTCTTTTGTTGTGATTCCATGATGAATAAGGAGCATCAAGATTATTAATTACATTTAATAGGAAACAATTTCAGGGAAATTCTTTATTTCTGGATATCAATATCAAAGGTATTTATTTTGCTAAGAAAGTAATATTTCATATTACATAAAATAAATTGACATTTTGGTCTACAAGTATATTATGAGATTGGTATTTATCATGACTTCTTTTGAGTCTTAGGTGTAATTTTAGACCTATAAGTTGTAGTAACAGATTGTAAATTGTGCTAATTTAACCATAGAAGTGGAAAATTGCACTCTGTTTGGGAGGCCTAGTTAATTTTCCTAATTAGGAATATATTATTATTTGAAGTCTAGTTTGATCATTCTAAAGACTAAAAAGAAAAAAAAAGCAATTAACTATCTGCCTTTGAAAAGTAGAAGTTCTTCAAAGTCCACTCACACTTTTTTCTCAGTAAAACCTCAATACATCATACTGAAGGACACCTGGTAATTGTATAGTATTATAATTAAGACTAAATACTGATCTGGCACAAAAATGGAGAGTTGTTGTTCAGAGATTTGGCCTGGGTTAGAAAATTATCAGATGAGATTAAAAATGAAAAATATAATTTCACAGTGTTAAAGAGATGGTTTAGTCAGTTAATGCAAATACGAACTGTGGGGTCTCAGTTGTAAAAGCAATCATGTAGTGTTTAAAACTGGGGGTTTTGGAATTAGGATCCCTGAGATTGAAAACAGAGTTTACACATTCATTAGTGATGTAAACTTCCTAAAGTTAATCCTTCAGTGACTGACTTTTCTTTTGTGTAAAAAAAAAAAAAAGGCTAATAGATTGGATAATCCTTGTAAAGTGCTTGGAGTAGTTTTTAGGAAAATGTTTGTCACATTGTAAGCCCTGATATATTTTTGCATTTTTCATATTTTTTACTATTACTGCTGTTTTGCTCCTTATTGTATGGATATGTGATATGTCTTCTATTTAAATATGCTGAAATTTCCTACATGGGTGTTATACACGTGCACTGCTGGGAGACACCCAAATAAATGAAGCAAATCTCAGTCTTAAGAGGCTTCCATAAAATCGTGATCAGAGTTCCATATTTTAACAAAATAACTCTAGGAGCTTTCATTAAAGCCAATATATCTATTTGTGTTTGTTCTTTGATGAGAAGTTTTTTGTTTACTTCTCATCCAAATTTTGGATGACAGCAAGAGCAAGAGAAAGAGTGTGAGAGAGAGATAATATAAATACGTATTGATAAACAATAATGTATCTCAGTAATTTGTTAAGGGTTGGGATAATCTGGAAAGGATGATTTCAAGTAATGCAAAGAATGATTGATAGATAGCTTGCAGAGCAGTTTTATGGCTATCTGATGATGTGACAGCCACTCATAAAAAGTGAAACCTGTGGAATTTCAGATTTGGGTGACTGTTTTTTAAGGCAATATCATCTATTATGCATAACTCTTTGAAACTCCCAAGAAGTTGCAGTCCAAATGTTTTGATAAACATATAAAGTAGCTTTGCCAAAACTATTGCTTTTTTCCTTCATAACTGAGATTTCATTGGTTGTTTTGATGATCAGTACATAAGCATTATGAACAAATTGTACACAATTTTTAATCTACATACCAAAAACCTAAAAGCCATGTAGTTGTAATTCTTCTCTAAAGTTATTTCAGTGGCTTTCCAGCTTAAAATTTGGAGGACATCAACTACCAGTATCTTCAGATATCAATAAGCTGTTGCATTTTTAGTCCTTTTAATTCATAGTTTAATACCATACGTGCTACGTACACACATTTCCATTATAAAAACTGGATCACCAAGAGTAAGGATGTTGCAAGTGCACATAGTTCTGACAGGAAAAGACAAGACAGGGAGTAGTTAAACAATTCTAACTAAAAGCATGGGAAGAGAAATAATTAAAAATGTTCAACACATATTAAATGCATGACTGTAACTCTAAATCACCATTTAGTATCGGTTTAGTTGACATCCAAAACAATCAAGCCCCCTAACTCTCTTTTCTGGTTGTACCAAAAAAATCAACAACCAGCCAATGATTTCACCTCTTGAAAAAAAAAAAAATTTACACTTAAAAAATGGGATAAGATGGGATTCCAATTTCCTCCTTAAAAATATTTCTTCCAGAGCTGCTGAAACAGTATTTACAACAAAAAAAGTTGATAAAAATATTCCCCTAGATTACAGAAAAAGGGAGAGACGGGGCCCACTGATGAGACATGGCAGATGATATTAACCAGACTTGCTTCTTTCTCAACTGCTTCATCAGAGGCTGGACTCTCCTCTTTCTAGATTCTCCATGTTCTTCTGTAGGCTAATCTAGTTTCTAGGTTAGCCCCTTCAGATTGTATTTCCTTTACTCCCCTTTTCACTTTTGGTTGCATTTTTGTTTGTTTTGTCTGAAGATCTATCCTTTCCCACTGCCATTTTTGGCTTCCTTGCCCAGGAACAGGTTTAGCTGACAGCGTCGCCTTGGACTCCTCCTGCCCCTCCCCTTTCTCCAATCTGACCAGCCTCTAGGACACCTTGGCAGCGGAGCGGGCGGACCCCCCAGGCATGGTGGCAGCCAACGGGAGGCTACAGTTCTGGGAGTGCCTAGAGCCTGCCCCAAGCCTGGCTGCTGACCGCTGCCGCTCCTCCCGCCACCCGAGCTGCTCGGATCCCCAAATTACAGCTTTTGATTGCGAACGTGGATGGTTAAATTGAAGTTGTTTTGAAAGCCCCTAAACTGAACAATTCTGTACTTAAAGCATTTTTTAGAGAAAAGTAAGGTTTATTTTATAATGTTATTTCATATAATAAAATAACAACTCCTGTTATAAAATCTCTAAAATTTGATTTGTTCTCTTGGTGATAGTCATGAATGATAGGTGTTGAATAATTATGTGTTTTTCTTGTTGTGAATGAGAATATTCTACTCTCTGAAATTTTCCTTGCCTTCTTTGGCTCAATTTCATGATCCTTGAGTGTCAGTGTTTATTATTATATAAAGACTATCACTACTTTTACAGAGCACTTTAAATTTCAGTGTTATTTCAGCCATTATCTTCAAAGGTCTTTATGAGAAGTATACAACTAAAAGTGTTTTCTTTATTGTAGAAAAATTAACCTAATTAACACTCTCAGGATGAGAAGCAAGAATTGGAAACTTCATGTTGTTTCCAGTTCTTTATCAGTCTACCATCTGACCCTTCTTTTGCCATTCAATTTGGCCTCAGAAAAATGGAGAATTATTTCTTCCCTCCTTTTATTCAGTCTTATGTAGAGAAAATAAATAGAGAAATCACTAAAGATTGGTCATCAAAACGTAAAGAAGAAATTATGTACGTGAAACAGTTAAAAGTTCTAATAAAGTATACGTAAATTATATGGTTAGAACCATTGACATTTCAAAAAAAGAAAGCATTCAGCTCTTGATTTTTTTGATTCACACTTTTTTTTCCCAGAGAGAACAATATATTCAAGAGAAGGGAAACAGTTTGCACATAATTATTCAGTTATCTCATAATTCATCTCAGGCCATTTTATTCTCTGTCCTTATTCCCTCCAGGTCATGTCAAGAAGAATGATTATGATTTGACTGTGAAGAAAAATCCATTTTTTGCTATTGTTCACTCTAGTTCTTTTCCCTGTTTTTCATGTAACAGGGTTTGGCCACTTCTCTGTAACAGCATCTAACTGTACATCCACTCAACTCATTGTCTTTCTGCTGATGGGTATCCCAGGATTAGAAGACAGCCACATCTGGATCACCATTCTTTTCAGCTTCATGTACCTTCTCGCTGTGATAGGCAATGGCTTGGGAATGGCAGTGGTGGCCTGGGACAGGAACCTCCATGAGCTCATTCAATGATGTCCTACTTTGTACGGTCACAGTGCCCAAAATGCTTCCCATCTTTTGGCAAGGCCCTTCTCTATCACCTTTTCCTGCCTGCTTCACACAGATGTTTTTTGTTCATGCTCTGTTCTTATCTGAATCTGCAGTTCTGGCCATGGCTTTTGATCGCTATGTAGTCACCTGTGCACCCTCCACTGTACAACCCTATTTATAGGCTCTCTCACTGGCAAGGTGGGATTGGATCTGGTTGCCTGGAGTGTGGCTTAAGTCACTCCTAGTGTCCTCCTCATTCTCCGACTGCATTTTTGCCATACGAACATCATCCATCACACCTACTGTGAGAACATGGGCATTGCCAAGTTGGCCTGCAATAGCATCACTCTTAACAGCATTTATGGGCTCACTGCTGCTCTCCTCACCACAGGGTTGGACTTTATCCTCATCTCCCTCTCCTACTGGTTAATCCTACAGACTGTATTCTGACTACCTTCAAGGGAGGCCCAGACAAAGGCCTTTCAGATCTGTGGAGCTCATATATGTGTTATGTTGCTATTCTATATTCTGGCCTTCTTCTCCTTCTTTACGCATCACTTTGGGTATAACATCCTTAGGCATATCCTTATCCTCCTGGCAAACCTCTGCTTACTGGTACCCACTACCATGAACCCCAGTGTTTATGGAGTAAACACCAAAGAGATAAGAATGGGAGTACTAAGGATCTTTAGATGAAATGAAAGAAAAATACAAAACAAAACATGACCCAAAGATTATGATGTAGCAAGGAAGATGGAATCCCAGGATAAATCAACAGACTTGAATGTTATGTCTGAATCAATCTGTGCCAATCTGTCATCAGAAAACCTAACATCTGAATATAATTTAAATATCCAGAATCCCTAACCTGAGGGAAATGGAAAGCTAACTGGCAGCTGTTCAGATACAACTGAAGAGTGTCACAATTTAGGAATTTGTGATCACTGGAATCCACAGTAATGGAGTGGAGGATTTACAGGTACTAATCAATGGAATTCCATAGCAGCAGAGTGGAGGATTTAGAAGATAAAGTATACTTCGTGTAACCCATGATCTTTCTTTGTCAATTTGCCATGAACAGGCCAAAAAGGTCCTGGATTATTTACAAACCCAGTCTCATCATTTTATCCATGGGACCCAGAATATACAAATAATTTGTTAAGCAATTATTGGATACATATATGACATAATTAATTAACCAAGTAAGTAAGGCTGTTGTTCTTATATAACAAACTCCCATATATATCTTTTCGTATTATATAGGACCTGTTGGTAAAATATTTCTTTTACTTTCCTCTCAAAAACCTTTCCCTTCGTTTTCAGAGAACATCTATTTATTATCTTTTTGAATGACTTAGTGTAACAAAGATTTCTCTGACTCCTTTGATTACACAATATAAATAGACTTAAATAAACAAAAAAGCAAGATATTTTAATGTGTAAAAACATTCCTGAGTTATATCATGACATACAAGGATAAACTGAATATCCAAATTGCTGGCTGCTGTAGTAGTTCAACAACAGGAGAGCCCGAACATCTCTTCTAGAATTGGTGTCATCCAAAGTCTCAGCTGTAATGACTCTGGGACAATAAGTGTAATTGTCCTGGACTGGGTCAGCTTGCCAAACATGGATTGATCTGTTATATTTGGAGAGCAATATCTCTTAGTATTCTGATTTAATAAAGATAAAAGTGTGTCAGACAGTTCTTGGCAAAAAGTAATCACAGGGATTGGTCAGGATCATGAAAGCTGGGTTCACTGGCTTTTTATTGTTAACATATACATTTTTCTTAGTTTAGCCCTTTTCACACCAAACCTTTTTCCTAACTGCACTCTGTAGTACCTAGGCCATACTTACACATCTAAAAACCTATCTGTTATAATCCCCACAATGCATAAACTCTTTTCTCCACTAGAAAAAAAAAATTGCCTCTTGATTTATCATAGAGCTAAAATATTACCCTGTGAGCCAAACAATGAAATATGTGTCATGAAAATTATAAAATTTTAAAACATACATAATCTAGTGATTGAAAGCCTTGAACAATTTATACGGTTAAAATTCTCTTTATAAATGTGTGTGGCTGTTTCTAGATTCTGTGTATAATCAGTTGATTATCCATGGTGTTGTTTTGAAGGAAATGATGTTTTTATTGTTCAGGTTTTTAGATTGAATGACTAAGTGGCTAATTGGAATAATGAAGAGTTTTGTAGTAACTCTTCATATAGAAGAAAATGCCATCCACTTGGATGGTGAAAGAAATAGTGGTCTTTCTTTCTGTTATTTTTTTTGTTTTGTTTTGCCATCATGTTTTGACACAAGGAGTTTCTGAAGAAGAATCAAGATTATTATTATTGCTTTATCTAAACAATAACATTTGGCATTATGAAAGCAATTGCATTGTACTTTGGTCTAATGATAGGAGATTGATATACAAAAAAAATGTAGATTACTTATTTTAACTTCTGGATACTGAACCCTTCTGGATTCCATAGATAGGCAGAGAAGGCTTTCAGAAGGATTTTTTTTTTCAATATTCAATCTAGCCATTCTTTATTCACTGATTGATTAATTTATTAATCAGTTAAACATTCATTAATTACTATTAACTGTCTCTTGTAAAATGAACCTAGCACTAGTTCCTATAGGTGGCAAAGCCTTCCTCTTAATAGTAACTAGATTAATATAAGATATATAAAAACATTCATATTAATGTGGTTTTATTGAGCAAAGTGTGAACTCAGGCTGTATAGTACCAGTGGACTATAGTGCTCTTGTTTAGGGCTGCTTCATGCTGCTTTTGATAACTTTATTTCTGTTCTTTATGTAGACTTGTGTTGGCACATATAGAGAGAAGACAAATCCCTGAGTTTGCATCACCGGAACTTAAGCTATCATTGTCTTGAGGACATGCTTATCTCACAGTAGAACTTATGTTTGTGGGGAGAAGCATGTGGAGGATTCCCTGGCGAATCTGCTTGGTCTTCACACTATAGATGATTGAGTTGAGCACAGGTGGAATCAATAAGTAGACATGGGCCATAAAGATGTGGATGAGAGGGGATGAGTGTTTGGCAAAATGATGGACAATAGACAATCCAATCATGGGCACATATAGAATTAGTACAGCACAGATGTGGGATGCACATGTATTAAGGGCTTTACGCCTCCCTTCATGGGATGTGATTCTCAACACTGAGCGGATGATGAAAACATAAGACACAAAAATACCTAAAGAGTCCATGCCCCACAGCACAGTGATCAGAACCAACCCATATATAACATTAAACTTGGTATCAGCACAGGCAAGGTGGATCATATCTTGGTGCAGACAGTAAGAATGAGAAAGGACATGGGAGTGGCAGAAGGGAAAGAAGGTCAGTCGGGCCAGAAGTGGAATCATGGCAAAGGTACTCCTGAGCAGAGCTGCAATTCCAATCTTGGTGATGAGTTTTGGGGTGAGAATGGTAGCACATTGCAGAGGGTGGCAGATGGCCACATACTGATCAAGGGCTATGGCCAAGAGTACTGATGATTCAGTGAAAGAGAAAGTGTGAATGAAAAACATTTGGACCACACAGATATTAAACTGGATCTCTCTGGAAATGGACCACAACACCCTGAAAAGTGATAACATCGTGGGCATGGACATGCCCATGTCAGTGATGGAAAGCATGACAAGGAAGTAGTACATGGGCTCATGAAGCCGGGGGTCTGTCCAGACAACATGTAGGATGGTGCAGTTGCCCACTATTCCAACAACATAGAGAAGACAGAATGGAATGGAAATCCAGTGGAGAAATTCCTCATAGTCAAGGATGCCTGTAAGGTAGAATGTGGAGGAAAGAGCACTGCTGGAATTTGAGACTGCCATAGGGCTCACTTGTTGATCCACAGTTCCACAATCACACTGCTATGGTAGGGTAATGATAAGAGCAAGATCTGTGTCAGGGAAAAAAAAAATCAGTGCTTACCTGCAATCACTCTGAAACCCATCCCCACATTCTTGCTTTGTGTTTCTCTACTTCACTTCTGGAATTTGACATTTCAATAAAACATCCACTTCATACTCACATGGACCTTCCTTTCTGCCTCTCAGATGCAAAATCATCAACACCCTTTCTAAACATGTGGCCATCTTCCAAAAATACTATCCAGAATGAGCAACTCACAACTTCTTCCAGGCTACATTCTTAAATTGTATATTCTTCTTTAGGAAATTTCTTGACCAGAATTACTGCTCCTATCATTAGCTCTTTTATTTTTAATGTCTACTCCATGATTTACATGAAATCTCTTTACTGGCCTGATCTTGGTAGTGTCTTCAATGATGCTAGATCACCAAGGAAGGTACCTTTACAGAATTCAGTTCAGTAATGGCCTGCACGATGTTTATATTCACTTATCTTCATCTATATAATTGGTGCCCTAGACCTGGTATCTACAGAAAGTCAAGTCTAATATCAATTTAATCTTGGTCTGTCACCTCAATTTAATCAACCATTTTTTAATCCATATCCTAGAGTAAGCTTTGGTAATGAGTAAAAAGTCTAAATCAAGAGCTAAAGTCAGGCTAAAATAGAATTAAAGAATCAATGTGAATTTTTAAAAGAAAATCTTAAGATAATAAAATATGCTATTTAAGGAAAACCCAATTAACTTTTGCTCTGATTTAAATGATTCAAATTCTCTTCTTGTTACTTTTCAGAAATAATCAGTCATTGAAGACTTGTTCTTTCTCCAAAAAAAAAAAAAAAGCAAAACAAATTGGCAAAAATAAGCCTGTTGACTGCAATTCTCATGACTCTAAGTGACATATACTCAGCCCCAATGTGAAAATATTTCTTCCTTACTAGCCTCCAGAGGTCAAGAAAAATATATTTGAAGTAAGAATATGAGCTGCCTCTCAGAACCGTACTTGTCCATTATTTTTCTGAACAATCGTACTCAACAAATGTGAAAGTGAAAATTTTTAACTTATTATAAATTAACAAACTCTTACGCTATTGTCTTTCTTTCTATGTCTATTTTGGCCCTTTGAGACACTTAAATCCCCTTCAATATCCTCAAATTCCATGTTGATAAATCTTAAATGCAGCTTACATTTGTCTGGGGCTTTTAATAATAGAAATTGTCTAGTAAATGACAGATCCATGAGTAAGGATTTAAAGAAGTAAATTCTAGAGACAAACTCAATCTTTCTCATTATTCATATTATATTCCATCTACATATTGTATAAACTGATACTTAAGACCCTGATACTTTGCTCACTCTGACTGCCTTATCACCATTCCAAATCCTACTTATTTAACATTGGGATTGTCCAATACATACTCCTTTCTGCGCTTGCCTTTCCTTATGATCAAAGACAAATACTAGAATTTGTGGCTCATGTGATATCTCCAGGAGAAAAACATATTTGTTTCTCTTCTATTGGATAACACTAGCACAAAAGAAAACATTCAGCCAGAGCTTCCACTATGACTAATAATAGATAGCTATATGGAGTCAGCCCTGACTTGATCAAGACCCTCTTGAGTACCTCTTCCCCTTCCCTGCTTTTCCCCTTAGAGCTGGTCTCCATGGTCCTTCACTGATCAGTGCTCTTAGTGTTTCTTCTGTTCTTTCTATTCCTCCCAATTTCTTTTCATGCCTTCTTTTTGTGTATGATGTTTAAATCTTTCCTCACTCTATCTTCCATCTGGAATAGCAGCTGCAATTGGAGTCACCAAGTTTAGTAAAATCTACCATCATCTTCCAAGAATCAGGTTTCTGCATGAGCAAAATTGGAGAGCTGAACTGGGATGTGGTGGGAATTGCCAACCCTGCATCCTTTAAATCATTGATGGTGGCAATGATCTCTACAATCCCTTCAAAATTCTATTGTTTTTGATTTACTATTTTGCTAGGTAGGGGAAATTCTAGTGGCTTCCACTTTGCCTTTCCTACCATCATAACCCTTTTCCCACAAGTCAGGTATCCAATTTGCAGATTATGCCAGTTGCTGAGTATGTCTATTCCAATTACACATCTTGGAACTGAGGAAATAACCACACAATGTGTCCAGGGAAAAACTGGGCTCACTATGAGCTGCACAAAACCCCATTAATCACCTGATCTTCATAAGCCCTACTCTGACTGGTGGACTACAGTAACATTTTTGGTCTCCTGTTTAATGTCACTTCAGAGCCAGTGTCTAATAATCTCAGAAATATCTGATTTCCTTTTTCCCAATTCACATTTACCCTAATTCATGGCTGTAGATCTCTGAGGAAAGCTGGGAGGAAGATTAGCAATATAAATTTTTGGCAGTGTAATAGGATTCTTCCCCAAGAGAAACCAGCCTTCCCTTCATTTAAGGGGCATTGGGTCTGTAAACTGTCTCAAGCCTGGGAATTCATTATATGACCATGAGTCTCTGTTTCTTCAATCCAAGTTAGAGTTTTGTTCATTATATGTAGGATGCTTCTGTTTATAAAGATCAAGTAAGAATTTAGTAAACTGCCCGTTTATTTTTACTTTTGGTTATTCCATGATCTATCAGCCAATACCATAGGTCTATGAGACTCAGACTCTTTTCTTTGTTGCTTGAGTTCACCTTTCATTGTTGTAGCCACACCCACTTTGTCTCTGGCTATTAAGTGCTGCTTCTTGGCTTCTGCCAGTCAGGGATTCTGTCATTCTCATAGTAATTAAGGATCCTAGTTCCATGAAAGCAGTTGCCACAGTAACATCTGACCTACAGAGAGGAACAACCACAGTGTACTTCAGGGATGATGGAGTTAAGTTTCACAAATTTATTCCTCACAGTCCTGTGAAAGTTATGTCCTCTGGACATTCCTGGGGTGGGTGGACACATCTTAGATGATAAATCCATTCTAGCATTACAGTCTCTAATTCTTTGGAACCTCTCATCTACAGTATATCAGGATATTTCTGATATCGCAACCTGTGGCATTGTAAGCCATCTTTTGGTCCATGTTTCAGGGACCATCCAAACAAATTGTTAGAGGCCTTTCTAACCCCTTAATCTCCAACATTGAATCCAGAAATTCTGCTTAGTGGGTCCATATCAATAAATTCAGACTGATCAAACTTTGTATTCCTTTCACCATTATCCAATGTCATTAATATCCATTCCCACTTATATTCCCCCTGTTTTCTGTCTATATAAATTGGAGACCTCATGCAGTTATTTTGGAATATGATATACTTCCTCACGGATCATTCTTTATACTTCATCTTTGGGGGCTGGTTATTATTTAAAAGTAGTTATAGGTCTGGAAGAGAAGAGGGGTGGAGGGGAGATAAAGGATAAGGAGAAGAATTAGAAGTGTCTTGAAAGCCAATTACCTCAGGGCATTCACTTGCAGTTTCATCTGGTAAGGCAAGATTAATCCCTTTAGGTGTGGGTTGGATGGCAGACTCATCAGGGCAGGATGGAGCTTGGGTGATTGTCTCCTTAGGGCACAGAGGAGGCCAGTGTCCCACCTTGGGACAGGCTGGAGGTCGGGTAGTGCAGACTTGATGTTGGGTGGCTCTCTCCTAAGGTTTTGGAGAAAATCTGGACTCTTTGAAGCAGACTGGAGACTGGGTGATGCAGGTTCAATATTTGGTGATTGTATTTTCAGGATGGGGAGGATGCCTGGTGGCTCTTTTCTCAGGGTAGGACATTACAGGTAGGGCAGTCTCAGCAGAATTTAGTTTGTGTCACCACTTCCATTATCATCAACTCATATGTCTCCATCCTAACCTTCAGGAATCTACTCTTTTCCAATCAATGCCCTCACTTTAATATCAGGCACCCTGTCAGGTTGAGATTTTAGTTTCCATTGTAAATCTGTTATTGGTACAATGAGACTCAGTTTTCAGAAATCTCAAGTCTGCAACTGCACGAAACAAGATTTTCTTTCTGAGCATATACAAAAATTTTCACATTATTCATATGGTACTTAAATTGCATATTTAAAGTCTTTAATAAATCCCTTTCTTTTGTAACTGTATTCAGCATATTTAATAAGAGCCAGACCACATCATTGTAACTTGTAAGTCCACAAAACTCTGTTAAGGTGTTAAATACAATCCTGCCCAGATCCTTGACTCTTATAAGCATGTAAGGAGTTATATCCATTAGTAATATTTCACATATCTCTATTGATGACTCATACCATGGACTGTTAGTGGCCTCTTAATTATTGGAGAAAGAGTCATTAGTGCCCTTGAATGTAATCAGAGTAGAAAGCCAATTGCAAAAATTCCAGAACCAAAACAACAATCCCATTTTTAAAATTCTGTTACTGAAGAAGCACTCCCAAGTACCAAGCTGTATTAGTTAGAGTTCCTTAGGGAAACAGAACCTACAGGAGATATCTGTAAATAGTATGAGATTTTAAAAATTTATCTCATATGACTGTGGGGATGAACAAATCCAAATTCCTTAGAGCAGGCTGCAAGCTAGGGTTCCAGTACTCCAGTGATGGTCTTCATTGAATTTCCCAGGAAATGCTTGTTATCTGAAATAGAGATGGGAATTCTCTCTCTGAATGCTGAAATCACCTCTCCTTTTAAGGCCTTCAAGTAATTAGATGAGCTGTCACTCATTGCTGACAGCAATCTCCTCAGGTGATTGTAGATGTAACTAATCATCTGTGCAATCAATTCACTGATGATTAAAATCCATGAAATGCCCTTATATTACAATTGGCTCAGTGCCTGCTTGACCAAAAACCTTGGCACAATTACCTGGCTAAGTTGAGACATTAGCTTAACCATCACACTTATTTAATTAAATTCCAAAAAAACCCACACAACTTTCAGAAAAATAAGTTATCGATAGATATTTTAAAGTAATATGCTAAATGTGTTAAATCATAATGTTATCAATCCATCATCTAAGCACTATAAAAGATGACAAAAAATGCAAGGCTTTCAGTGACTAATAAATGGTTGGGTTGGGAGTTCCAAGAATAGGATCCTCTAATAAGAAAACATTAAGTTGGAAAAATCTGATAGAATCAAACTTTTGGAACCCTAGAATCTAATCTATCCTTAATGAAGTCCTTAATGAAGAAAGAGATGGCTAAATTTCTAGATTTAAGGAAATCTAAATCAAGTCACTAACACAACCCTGAGAAAACACAACAGAGACTTTGGTAACTGCGCAGAACAAGGAATATAGATTTATTTGTGGAAAAAAAAATAGTTTGATAAAGTCACTGAACAAGTGGACAAATGCTGCCTTCAATGATCCACAACAGCAAACCTTGGGGAGGAGAAAGAGTTTTGTTTCTTGCCATTTCCCTCTTACTAGATAACAGATATTGTCTAAGTTTTGTTTTTATAAATTAAGTTCTACTATATGGACAGCACCTAAAAGAATTGCTGATGTATAGTAGGTAGTTCATATTTACTGAATTTATTAGTGAATGAACCATGAAACTGACTTACCCTTCTGAGTGTCCAGGATTGGTCTTTGCCACTCATGGAAAACTTTCTAAAATAGAAACCTAAAATATTTCCACATTTTACTGGCTTCACAATTGAGGCTATGAAGATAAGGCAACTTATACATGATTTCATATAAGTAGTCAGTGGAAAATAGATAGCAAATCTCCTTGTCTCTGTTCTCTGGATTTTCATCTCTGCTTTCATTACTAACAGGAAAACTCCAACTCAATGAAATGATAGATTTCAGGGTGATGTAAAATTACAATTCACTTTTTTTCTTTAAGATAGCATAATTATTCTAAATATTGAGTCATTTTGATAGTTGTATCTTAATAATACAGGATTCATATACACCACTCCACCCATACACCATACACCAATACTTTGCATTGGTGTGAAACTTCTGTTACAATTGATGATAGCACTTTTTGTAATTGTACTATTTTTAATGGTATTTGCCTGTGTTATAATTGATGAAAGATTATTAAAATAGCAATATTAACTACGATCTTTAGGTGTATTTTCCCACATATGACCCTATAATTAATACTTTGTATTAGTATTGTACATTTGTTATAATTCATGAAAGAACATTCTTATACCTGCCCTATTAACTATAGTCCATTGTCTATAATAGCTTTCACTGTGTGATACAGTCCTGCTTCATCTTTAAATTTTTCTCTAGTAACATATAAGACCAAAGTTTTTTCCTTTTAACCACATTCCTCTACATAATTAATTGCTGCTAATTACTCTCATAATAATATGCTACCAATCACCACCATCCATTTCCAAACTTTTACCGTCAATCTAAATAGTGGACCATTGACCATGAGGTGCAGCAGTGCTCAGAGATGTATTCACCAAATGCAATGAATGTCTCATGATGATGGAGGAGATTGTTGTTATGGGGGGAGGAGTGGGGTGAAAGGGGTGGGGAGTATATGGGGACCTCATATTTTTTGAATGTAATATTAAAAAAAATATAAAGACAAAAATAAATAAATAGAAATTCTGTACAAATTAATTATACACTCTCTCTAATCCCTATATTCTAGGTTCTCTCTCTGAGTTTACTTATTATAATAAGTTCATATTAATGAGATCATACAATACTTGCTTTTTTGTGTCTGGCTTATTTCTTTTAGCATAATGTCCTCAAGGTTTATCCTTGAGGATGACCATGCATCAGGTCTTCATTCCTTTTTATGACTGAATGATAGTCCATTCCATTCATCAGTTGATGGACATTTGAATTGCTTCCATCTTTTGGCAAGTGTGAATAATGCTGCTATGAGCATCAGCATACACATATCTGTTTGAGTTCCTGCTTTCAATGCTTCTGGGTATATAACTTGAAATGGGGTTGCCATGTCATATGCCAATTCTGTACGTAGCTTCCTGTAATTCTGTACTGTCTTCCACCGTGGCTGTACCATTTTACATTCCAACCAGCAATGAGTCAGTGTTCCTGTTTCTTCAAATGCTCTCTAACGCTTTTAGTACTCTGTTTATTTTTTAATAGTAACCTTTCTAGTGTGCGTGGAGTATTATCTTATTGTGGCTTTGATTTGCATTTCCCTACTAGGTAGTTATGATGAGCACTCTTTCATGTGCTTCTTAACCAGTTGTACATCCTCTTTGGAGAAATGTCTGTTCAAGCCTTTTGCTCATTTTAAATAGAGTCATTTGACTTTTATTGTGGAATTGTAGGATTTCTTTATATATTCTGGATATTAACCCTTTATCAGACATGTAGTTCCCAAATAGGGGGAAATTTGCACCTTCCTTTCCAATTGTGATCATTTTATTTTTCTTGCTTGATTGCTCTAGCATGAATTTACAATACAATATTAGTTGTTTTAGAGTATGTTGTTTCATTTCCAAATATTTGTGCATTTTCCATTTCTCCTTCAGTTATTGATTTTTAGCTTCATCTCTTGTGGTTGGAGAAGATGTATTGTATAATTTCAATATTTTGTAATGTATTGAGTTTCCTGACTAATATTTGGTCTATTCTGGAGAGCAATCTGTGTGCACTCAAGAAGAATGTGTATTCTGTTGTTGTTGGGCAAAATGTTCTCTACATGTCTGTTAGTCTAGTTAGTTTAGAATATGATTTAAGTCTTGTCTTTCATTATTGGTCTTCTGACTAGATGTTCTATCCATTATTGAAAGTAGTATATTACTGTCTCCTACTATTATTATAGAACTGTCATTTTCTTCCCATTAAACCTGTCAGAATTTCCATCATATATTTTGAGGTTCTGCCATTAAGTGCATATTTATTTATAATTGTTACATCTTCTTGTTGTATTGAAACATTTATCATTATATTTTTATCCCTCAATTGTTTTTGACTTAAAATTTATTTTATCTAATATGAGTGTATCTATCCTATCACTCTTATGATTACTCACAAAGTATATTTCTTTGCATCTTTTAACTTTCAACCTATTTATATTTTTAAATTTAGAGTGAGTCTCTTGCAGACAGCATATAGTTGAGTCATACTTTCAATCCATCCTGCCCATCTCTTTTAATTGGAATATTTAATTCATTTCCATTTAAAGTTGCAACTAATAGTACAGGACTTTATTATGCTATTTCATTATTTAGCCATTATATGTCATATAGTTTTTGTCCCTAAACTGTTCCGTTAATGCCTTATTTACATTTATTTGATTTTTTTCCCACTGCACCATATTGAGTGTCTTCTATTGTCATATATTTTTCTTGTGGTTACCTTGGGGTTAGATGTAGCATGCTAATATTATAACAACCATATTTAGTTTGATACAAAATTGGCTTCAATAGCATGCATATGTATTTTTCCCATATACTTTTATCTCTCTAGTTTTTAAAATAATTTTACCATTTATATTTATGAATATTGCATGTCCAAAATCATGTATTTTACTACCTTTTATGTGTTTGCATTTTAGAACCTCTAGAAAGTAAGAGGTAAGGTTACATATGAAGCAATGCAATGCAATGCAATAACAGTGGTGTTTATAATTACTCAAATGGTTACCATTACTGGTGGTCTTTATTTCTTTATGCTTTTTAAAAAAAACACTTTCTAGTAGCCTTTTTAAAATCTGAATAACTCCCTTTAATATTGTTTTTATGGCAGGTCTAGTGGTGGAAACTCCTTCAACCTTTGTTTATATGTGAATGTTTTCATCTCTCCCTCATTTTTGAAAGAAAGTCTCACTGGATACAAAATTCCTGATTGGCAGTTGTTTTCTTTCAACATTTTAAGGATTTCAAACACCTGTCTTCTTGTCTCCATGGTTTCTGATGATAAACAGGTATTCAATCTAATTGAGATTCTCTTACACATAACATGTTTTCCTTTTCCAGCTTTCAGAACTCTCTTTTTGTCCTTTGCATTTAACAAAGTATTCAATATATGATGGGATATATTTTTCTTATGTTTTTCCTTTTTGCTTGGTTTTGTCTGGGATTCTTGTACATGCATAATGACATCTTTTGCCAAATTTCTGCAGTTCTTTTCATTATTTCTTTGAATATTACTTCTGTCGCTTTCTTTATTTCCTTTCCTGCTGGGACTTGCAGAATGCACACATTGGTATGATTGATGGTGTCCAAGAGGTGTCTTAGGCTATTTTTCCTTTTTATAATTCTTTTTCTTTCTGCTCTTCAGCTTAACTCATTTTTATTTTCTTATCCTCAAATTTGCTGATTCTCTCTTCTGCCAGTTCCAATCTGCTCTTGAGATACTTTCGGGAATTTTTCATTTCAATTATTTGGGTCTTCAACTCCAGTTGTTCTGTTTGGTTCCTTTTTACAATTCTTAGATCTTTAGTAAAATTCTCCTATTGCTCATTCATTGTTTTCTTTATATCCTTTAGTTCTCTCTTTGTATTTTCCTTCTTTTCCTTGAACATTTTAGAAGCATTTTTAAAAGTTTTTGTTATGTATGCTCACATTCTGGTCTTCTTAATTGGCATTTCTGGATTTTTATCCTCTTCCTTTGGTGGACCTTCATGTCTTGTTTCTTTGTTTGTCTTGTACTTTTTGGCACACTGTACTAGTTACTGGTTAAACTGGGACTTATTCCTTGAGATGTCTCTTTTTCAATTCTGTAACCAGCTGCTTATGACAGAGATTTTCTTGAGATACTCCTCCTATCAGAAAAGTCTTCCCATGGTGAATCTGGTGTGCAGATTCTCCCTGTCTTTTCTGGGCCTGCATCTTGTCCTGGGCTTGTCCTTAGTAGTTGTTTCGGAGTTCCCCTGTCTTCAAGAGTTTGAATGCCCATGCTGTTTTCCAGGAGACAGACTTCCATTCTCCAATTTTTAAAGCAGGCAAACCTTTTCCCCAGACTGTCTGCCTCTATGGTTCCTTACACTCCTTTAGTTGTCCCAGGCTGTGTTCATATAAAGGGGAAATTCTGGGAGGGGGGCACACTGGACAGCAGTTTCCCAAGTCAGTTCTTTCCACCTGAAACAAGGCCAAGAACCCATGAAGGAATGCATAGTGGCTGCAAACTTACCTGAGGAGAGATCAGTAAGACAGCCAGGAACTTCATCAATGGCTCCTCAAAGCTGAACTTTCTTGACCTGCCTATAAATGCAGTCCTTTAACTTGTCCCCTACTGTTCTGAGGTAAACGTGCATCTTTAAATCTCTACCCACTGCCTTTTTCCAGGGTTGGTTTTAACAATAGCCTCTCACAATCTTAAGTCTCTAACCAAAAGCTATTATTACTAAACACCCTTGCCCACCCCTGGCCTTGAGGAAGAGGATTTTTATGTCCCTTTTTGACACTAGTGAATTATCCAGGGGCTGTATCCCATGAACACCTGTCACAAGAGTGGGGGATGGGTTCTAGTTACTGGTTAATATAGTTTACAAGTCTTTTCCTCTTGCTCATATATGAATGATGTAGTATTCTACTGGACTTTGGAGTTTCTTTCAGACAGATCTTGTGTGTTTATTTGTTGTTCTGTTGGAAGATTTGAAAACTGGAGCTTTCTACTTTGCCATCTTCCCACCATTACATTCTATCTAAGCACACCCAGAGTAAGAAGATAGAACTGAGATGAAGTTTACTATGGCTCCACTAATAAAACAGCAAGACAGGATAAATCTCTGGTATTGGCAAGAATGGAGTTATTGGAAGGTCACTATGAGATGAGAAATGATCTGGAGGCTTAAACAGTGGAAGATCTATATAAACACAAAGTTTTCTCCAAAAGTTCTGGTTTGCTACATTTCTTCTTTGAACAGTGAGTTAAACTCATTCAGTACAGAAACATATATATAGAATCTTTTCCTAGACCTTCTTTCTTCAACTCCTGTTGCTCCACTAATTCTATCCTCTGACCTCTCTCTCAGCTTCTCAGAATTTCTCTTGGTCTCTCTCTCAGCTGTAGTTGGTCCTAAAGTCCTTTTTCACGTGGCAGGGTAAAAAATGGCAGCTGCATTTCTCTGTGTGTTTCTGTTTTCAATTCTCCATTTATACAAGACTTCTGAAGAGGGTGGAGACACATGTTGGTCCTTGCCTCACTGATATAATCCAATCAAATTCCTTAATGTGATCTGATCAAAAGCAATCTGAGCAGAGGCTCCCTTAACTAAATCTAATATAATGAAATGGTTCCATACCCATAGTAATGGATTTGTTCAAAGAACATGACCTTTTCTGGGATTTACAAATCTTCCCATGGTCACACTGTTTTAGCTACTAAATTTTAAATTCCATGAGGAAAGTCACTTTCTCTAGTTTGTGGCAGCACAAGACCTGACACATAAATGGCAATTACCTTTTCAGAGTTTGTTGAAATAAAATGTTGATTGAATTCAATGGACATGATGAGATACATTGAAATCATATGTTCACAATGCTGGTAAATACTGTGTAGTCTTCATGATGCAATCATGTTGTTAGTTATGATAAAAGTCTCATTAATGTCTATGTTTTCTCTATGCACTAAGCAAGGTTGAGACCTGTTCAATGAAAGATAGGCACTCAAATATTTCACTTTAAAAAGACCTTCAAATTATGATTACACACAATGCCTCCCAATTTTATGCCTACACTTTCATCCTTCTGGGGAGCTCTGGACTGGAAAATTTGCATATCTGAGTTGGTTTCCCTTTCTGTGCTATATACCTAATGGCTGTCCTTGGGCATATCAGCATCCTTTGTGTGATTCATACTGACAGTAGCTTCAATCAGCCCATGTTCTACTTCCTGGACATTTTATCATCTATTGAGCTAGGCCTATCCACATCTATCATCCCCAAGATGCTTGGCATCTTCTGTTTCAACCTGAGAGAATTCTCCTTTGAAGACTGCCTCATCCAGGTGTTTTTCATCCATCTAAGCACAAGCATGGAGTCAACCGTGCTAATTGCTTTGGCTTATGCTTGCTAGTTTGCCATTTGTAAACCTCTGTGCTACATATTGGTGCTGACAAACAAGAATGAACTTCAGAAAAATAGCCATTTATTGCTAGTGCAAGAGAAAATATGAGTCCATGGATTTTTAGAGGAAGTTTGCACTAATTAACATTGAAAATTGAACTTGAATTTTTTTTCCAAAAAACAATCATATTTTTCTTGTTGTTATAGGCACAGGTGACTTCTCCAGGCCCCCCATTATGAGATTGTAATCATCCTTTATTTATCCATTATTCTACTTATGAATATCTAATATGTCTCAAATTGTGTCTTGAATTAGCTGGAAAGTATTTGTCCTGTTTATGTATTTTGGATAATTTGAATAGAATTAGTATTTTATCTTTGTTAATAGTTCAGTAGAATTTATGAGTATAGACTTCTGGACCTAAGGTTTTGTTTGTTAGAAATTTTCTAACCACATATACAGTTTCTTCAATAGATAAAAGAATATTCAGGTTGTCTATTTCTTCTTGATGCTATTATTTTCTTTGGTGAATGTATCACAACCCTCCCAGCTTTACCTTCTGTTTATCAGCTTTTGGCCTTCCCTTTGTAGCTAATGCCTGTGATCAGGGCCATCTCCAGGCTATTCAATCTCTTTCAAGAGTAGACCACTGTTACTAGTTATCAGACTCCAGCAATCTGAGTGTGAGCACTGGGAGGTATCATATCTGACTTTCTGGTACAGCCTCATCTTAGGCAGTTGCTATGTCCCTGGGTTTTGAGTGTAGAATCTTCTCTGTGATTCTGCCACTCCAACCTGTAGGAGACATCTGATGATCCTGTCTCTTCCCCAGGGTTTAGGATGTGCTTCTCTTCCCTTCCCTCACCTGTAATGGGTCTTCATTTATGTGCTTCCCCCAGTGGCTGAAGGCTGTTGTTACATAGGGGAGAAGGATGATAACATATTTTGTGTGGTCTTTCCTACATGGCTTCTCTTACCCTCTATCAGACCTGTCCCACCATGAAGGAGTTCTGGGGATTCTCATCCTGTCCCTAATATTTCTCATGAGTATTTGGTGGACATCTGTGTAGAGAAATTTGAGTGAGACTAATTTCTCTTCGTGTCTGTGGCTCTCAGGGATTCTATATAGTATTATATGCCCACACCCAGGTTTGGTTTGAGAAAAACATTTTGACTACATTCTTCTTACTGACTTGTGTGGCATCTAACAGCTGTTCTCGGCAAGCTAAACCCTCCAAAATGACCCCCATCACACACACAAAAAAAGGGTATTATTTTGAACTTGCATAAAACACTCTTTTGATGGAGAGCAATCTTTTTAGGAATCAGGCAAGTAAGGGTATTTGTCCCATCTATCCTTGGAAATGCTTCTCTTTACTTAGATTTTGGACTGGTTTGTTACCTTATGACTTCATCTAGCTGAAAGTGTCAAGAAAGGTGATTTTTAGATTACGTAGCATTTTGTGTCATAATGTTTCAAATGACACTCTCCAATTTTCTAAGTTTTCTATAAGTACAGATAAGAATTATATATGGTGCTCTAGCATCTGAGTTAAAGGACAGCTATGTGTGCACCAACGGTTTTCTATAAGTGTATATCTCAAAGCATTTTCTGCATACCACTGAATAATAAACATCCAGGATGTTTATTAAACATATGGATTATATGGTGTTCACTATAAAAGTTTTGAATTTGATGGCTTTACAGAGGTCCTCAGGAATGTGTATTTTTCAGAGACTTCATGCCTTCTAAATTTTGTGAATTATGTGTTTGGAATGTTGAAACTTGATTAGCACCTGTCACATGTGAGGAAAGGAGAAAATCTTTAAAATGTGAGATGGCTAAATGTAGATTTGGCTCATCCAAAACTGAGCCACAACCATTTTTACAAACACACACACACACACACACACACACATACACCTGAACTGGTATAACTGACAAGGAATTTTGTTTAGTGGCTACCTTGTGTTTCTGATAACTTGACATATGTACATATTTCTTGCATTTCCCAACTCCATGGGCAGAATATCTACTTTCCTATTCTATCATACACATTGGCATTTCTTAGTATAGTATGACTAAATATATTGTGTCCTGGTTAAAAATGTAAACCTGCTGCAAGACATCATAGTTTGAAACCATTGCTCCACCTCTAACCATTTCTGAAATCATAGAAAAATAAACTAATTTCTCTGTACTTCAGTTTCCTTATCGGAAATGAGAGTATTAATGCTATAAATCTTGTAGAGTTTACATAAGGATTTAATAGTTAATGTATTTAAAGAACTTATGCATGACAAGAAGAATGTAAGCATCAATAAGTATTAGATACCATTATGTTGAAATGAAATGTTAAATATCTGAATCTACTCTATGAAACTGCTAGAGCAAAATGATTCTCCCATACTCTTGATGTTCAAAGATTGTAAGGCCCATTATTTCTCCATACCCTTAGTCCACTATGCCTTGGGAGAGTGGTAATAAATTTTATAATTTGGTAGGAATAAAGGAATAAACTGAGTAAATTAAACTAAACTCCCACCCCAACCCCCCACCCTCTACTTCCTGGTAGTGAAGTTTTCTTAAAAGTTATGTATTTTCCAATGCTCCTTCATATGTTCAGCCTTTCTTTTCAGAGTTATGAATATATGCCTTACTTAGGGTTTACTTAGTATGCTCACAGGGTCTCAAATTAAGGTATGTCCTCCAAAATGGCCACTATCATTAAAAAGTGTAATATTTTCAACTAGCATATGGCACTCTTTTGACAGAGATCAATCTCTTTAGAAATAGATGAGAAAGAAGGAAAATATGTACCCTACGCACTTCTAAGATCCTGGCAACGTCTCTAGACATAGCCTACACACTTACATCCCCAGTGAATTCTGATCAATAATTAAATATTTGTTAAATGGATTCAAAGTGAGGGTGGAGGCTGGGGGAAGAAATGAGCAATTTTGGCACCAATACTTGTACAAGCTGTGATTCTCAGAACTCCATTCAGTAGATTTAGCTATAAGTAGAAGCACTGTGAGTTTAATGAAAAGAACATGGCTTTAGAGCTACACAGGTGTCAAATCCAAGATCTTCTACTTACTAGCCCATTACATATGAGCCTGTTAAGTCTATTTTGTGGTTTCTGTATTTATAATACTTAACGAATATTGTGAACATTAAATGATATTGATACTATGGACACAGTAAAGAGCATGGAAATTTGTAGATGCTCAATAAATGTTGTTTCTCTTCAAATGTTTAGTTTAAAGGTTGAAGTACTTGATTAAAAGATTTCGCCAGTGGTGTTTAATTCTTGTTGCATGCAAGTATCACTTAGGGAACTTTGAAATATCACCTAGGGAATGTTAAAACTTTTCCATATGAAACTATAAAACATGATAGAAAAATAGTGAATTTAAATGGCAATCACAGAGAATTAAAAATTACCTACAAATTACTGACAATTTTACCAACAATTGACATTTTCAAAGCAATAACATATCCCTGAATACTGTAGGATAATACCTATAAATGTGTCATCCAAGAATGGGTGTGAAACTAAGAAAACAGATGGAAAATAATAGAATATTTCACATCATAGACTGTCACTAAAAAAAACAAACAAACAAACATAAAATTGCTGAACTATATCCTTCAGAAAGAAAGGCATTTAGTCAAGAAGGAATCATTGGGGTGCATAAAAAGGAAATTTCTAAAGCTGCTAATAAATCCTAAAATGTCACTTAAAGACCTGTAATTATATTTCATGCTGGTTTTTAATTTCTCCTGTTTGAGGCATCAAGGAATTTCCAGTATTTTTTTCCTCAAGGAAATAATATTCTTGGTGGCAGATCCTTAATAATCCCACTTTCTCAATGCTGTAATTGCCACAATCATTATATATTGTAGCAGTATGATATGGTTATGAATTCCAAAAATAGATATTGAATTATGTTTGTAACCTGGGCCTTATTGAGTTACGATTAGGGATTTAGTTGGGTCACGTCATTAGGGCATTGCGTCCCCACCCCGTGTTGGTTGGGGATTCACAGATAAAAGGCATGGCAAAGGGCAGAGTTGGGGGCTTTTACTGTTGTAGTTTGATTTTGGAGTTCGATTCCAAAGACTTAAACTGAAGCCCTGGGAAGTCAGCAAGCAGAGGAAAGAGAAGCCTGCCCAGGAAGGAAGGAATCTTGAGGCTGGAGTAAAGCAAGCCCCAGGGATGTAGGAACCCAGGAAGCCTTAACCCTCGCAGACATCGGCAGTCATCTTGCTCCAACACATGAAATAAACTTTGGTGAGGGAAGTAACTTATGCTTTATGGTCTGATATTTGTAGGCTCTTTCCCCAAATAAAAACTCTTTATAAAAACCAATTAATTTCTGGTATTTTGCATCAGCACCCCTTTGGCTGACTAATATAGAATTTGGTACTGAGTATTGGTGAAGTGCTTTTGCAAATGCCAAAATGCTGGAACAGTTTTAATTAATGTGTATGGAGTATTTTTTGGATGAATTGTGAGATGCTTGCTGGAAAAGGCCTAGAACATTTTGAAGAGACTGTTGATAGCAATATGGATGCTAAAGAGACTTTATATGATGTCTTAGAAGTAAATGATGAAATTATTATTGGAAACTGGAGGAAAGGCCATCCATGCTGTCAAGTTGCAGAGAACTTAGCAAGATTAACTCCCAGTGTTGTATGGAAGGAAAATTTGAAAATGATGAGCCTGGGCATTTAGCTGAAGAACTTTCCAAAGTAAACTTGAAGAATGCATCTTGGCTTCTCCTTGAAGCTTATAGCAAAGTGCTAGATGAGCAAGATAAGCTGAGAACTGAATTGTTGGGCACAAAGAAAACAGAAACTAATTCTAAAAATTCCAAGTCTCTGAAAATCAGGCTTATAGATGAAAGTGCCCCATTGGGGAACTTAACTAAACTTGGAACTTGTAAATCAGGAGGGAATTTGCAGTTATGTCAGAAAGACTTGTGGAAAGTCTTACTGCCTGATGGCTTGGACCCCTGCTTCCTGCATTCTAAACCAACAGACTTTTTGAGAGAGCTGTATGAACAAAAGCAATGTCAGCCTGGAATTAAAAGGACATGGAGAGGAAAGATCGAAGGAGAAACAGCTTTAAGAGGAAAACCATGGAAGCTGAGATCTGGAATTAAGACTTCACTAAGAGAGGAACCCCACACATGTGTACAGAGAGGGTGAGTTTACCCCAGCAGTTGAAGAGGGTGGATATGCTTGTATGATGTTCTGGGAGAGTTTTGCTGTCCCAGGGTACAGAGTGGGTGGAGCACATTTCCCAAGGACTAGGGTGGTTAAGTTCAGTACTCCATAGGTCTGAGAGGGGTGGACCTGTCCCCCAAAGGTTAGGGAAGGCCAGGTGGTCAAGTTGTTGCTCTAAGTGGTTTGAGCCTGTATGCCAAAAGTTAGAGGGAATATTGTCTTCACATCACTGTACTAGGTGGGTTAAGACTCTAACCCAAAGATTGGGTAAGGTGTGGTGATCACCCCAACACTCTTGGAGGGAGAAGTCTGGAGCTTGGTGGACACTCAGATGCTTGATGAGGGTGGAACCAAGAAAATGGCCATTGGGTAAGCATGTGTTAAGGGTGGGTCCCCATATGGCCCCAAGGAGAAGAAACCGTTTTCCTAAGATGACTTTCAGACTTTGAAATCGAACAGAAGATTCTGTCCAGGTCTACTGAACTGTAGAGAAACCATAACATAACTCGTGTTTCCCTCCCAATTTCTCCTTATTGTAATGAGAATGTTTATCCTTTGTCTGTCCTTTTGTGTATTAGAAGCAAATGAATTGTTTTGTAAGTTTCAGAGGTCTATAGCAGACAGGACTTTGCCCCAAGACAACCTGTATTTCTTTAAATTGATTGTGATATGATTTAGTACTTGCATTGTTACTGATTTAAGGGTTTTTTTTTTGAATACTGTATTCTCTTTTTGGTATTCAGAGGATGGAGTGTAGCAATTTGATATGGATATGAATTCCAAAAACTGATATTGGATTTTGTTTGTAATCTGATCTGTACCTGGATCTGATTGAGCTATGATTAGGGCTTTAATTGGGCCATGCCATAAAGGCATTGTGTTCCCACCCCTTGGTGGTTGGGGACTCACAGATAAAAGGCATGGCAAAGGACAGAGTTGTGGGCTTTTATTGTTGTAGTTTTGATTTTGGAGTTTTATTCTGAAAGACTTAAACTGGTGCCCTGGGAAGTCCACAAACAGAGGAAAGAGAAGCCAGCCCAGGAAGGAAGGAACCTTGAAGCCAGAATAAAGCAAGCCCCAGGAATGTAGGAACCCAGGAAGCCTGGACCCTTGCAGACATTGGCAGCCATCTTGTTCCAACACATGAAATAGACTTTGGTGAGGGAAGTAACTTACGCTTTATGACTTGGTGTCTGTAAGCTCCTACCCTGAATAATTACCCTTTATAAAAACCAATTTCTGGTATTTTGCATCAGCATTCCTTTGGCTGACTAATACATATACCTTAGCCAAAGAGACTCCTAGAGTTGACATGAGCAACAACATTTTTAACATCACTAAAAGAGTCATACAAAATAAATCAAAATATTTGTTTTTCTTTTTTAAAATCCCAGAATACTGAGTTCATTATTTTACTTTAGTTTTCAAGAAAAATACCATTTGGATAGAAAGCATACAGAGTCAGACAATTCAGATGGTCAAATGTCATCGGAATTGCTACAGAATCCCTCATCATTATGGAGAGAACATAGGATTTAAATGTTTTTAAACTTTATGAGCCTAGAAAATAGAACTTTAATCATTAAGTTAAAAAACTTTGTAAGACATGTTTCTTAGATCTTGAAAGTAAATAGGATGCAATTAATTAGGCTCCAAGGCATACAACAGAAAGGATGAATGTTAAAGTAGGATTTTCTGAAAAGTGGGGATCAATGATGTAAGAATGAATAACAATCTCCAGAATGTTGCTGAAATGGACAAGGAAAAGACAGGTAAAATTAAGATTTTCTCCTAATTTCTTGCTCTTCTATAACCTTGGTAATCAAGTAGGATATGTTTTCTGTAATGAACTATTAAGGCCTTTATGCCAACTGAAACATTTCAATACACTGCATGATAGTTATAGTGATTAGGATTAAATAATTATTTTTAGTAGTGTAATGTAAAGTAACTATCAAGAAAACTGCTGCACAGAGAATATGGATTATATTTTTGGATAAGTTACTTCACACAGAAACTTCCTAGTCATTTGGCCATTAAAAAGATAACTTGGTATCAAACCACTCATTCTAAGATAGGTAATATGAAATTTTGTTCTTATATTATCCACCTACAGAAAGAACTTAATTCAGAGTATTTTGAAAACTTAACATTTTAAGGAACCTCTCCCATATCTTCTGGGTGCTCACCCCAGAAACAATGGGGTTCACCATGGGTGAGACCAGAACATAGATGTTGGCCACACATATGTCAACATGCGGAGCTACATGGTGCCCAAACGTGTGGGTAAGTAAAGAGAAAAATGCTGATGTATAGGACACTAAGATGACAGAGACAAGAGTGTCACAAGTGCCCAAGGTCTTAAGTCAAGCATCTTTGGATGGCAGGTGGAAGACAGCATGGAGTATAAAGACATAGGAAGAAATGATCAATATGAAGTCTACCCCACCAGTAAGGAAGGCAACAACTAAGCTGTAGGCTTTGTGGATTCTTGTCTCTGTACAAGCAATCTTGATGAGTGCCATGAACTGTCACAGTATGTGTGGGAAATAATGGTTCGGCAGTAGGGAAGTCAACATAGTAGGAAGGGGTGAGGACTGAGAAGTGCAGTACTCCAGAGTACAATGGCTAGACCTATTCCTCCAATTATTGTGTGTGTCAGAATAGCTGAATGTTTTAATGTGTTACAAAAGGCTACATAACAGTCATATGCCATGGCTAGGAAGCAACCAGACTCCATGGTGGAGCAAGAGTGAATCAGGAAAACTTGAGTGAGTCAGGCTTCAACACGAATCTCTCTGTCATAGAACTAGAAGTTTTGGCATAGCTGTAGTGCTTACAATAAGGTCTGCCGCAGACAGCATGCAGAGGAAAATGTACATTGGCTGATGGAGACTAGGGTCTGTCTTGGTGATAAACAAAAGGGAGCAGTTTCCCAATAGGGCCAGAAGTAGACCCCACAAAAGGGGATGGAGCTCCAGAAGTGGGCAGCCTCCAACCAAGAATGCCAATGAGATTGAAGGCTAATGGGTGGATATCAGTCTTACTGTATGCTGACATAAAAAGTATTAGATGGCTTATATAGGTCTTCATGGATTTTTCTGTAAAAAAACAAATAAATTAAAAATTTTTATAGCTTTCAGTCTCTTACCATTTAATCTCAAAGACAGGGAATGGTAAGACTTAGGTACTTTCAATGTCTGTATATATTTAGATGAATATAATTTCATCTGGCAGTGTGCCAGGTATTATTTTAGCATCATACTGCCTGCAAAATGGCATTACCTAAATAAATATATAGAGGGCCTCTTTAATGAGAAACATAACAAGTATTTCTTTCTCCTTATTTCAATGTATTTAGCTGTTTGTATCTCATCCATGAACAGTATTGATTTAATAACTTTTACCAAATTTTACCATCGATATTTTTTTCATTTATCTGTATATGCAGTTTTCAATTAAATGATCTTTAGGTGCTAAACAACAGCAAGTATCTAAGTACCAATTCTATAGTTAAATATCAGAAATCCTCAAATCTCCATAGGAGAAGAATTCTTCAGTTGAAATCTGAAGAATTCATTAGAGTCATGGGCTTAGAGTACTTAGAAATAATGCAGTTATAACAAAGGAAATGCAGTGAGACAAGAGGGATGGTAAGAGGTTTTGACTAGAGACTAGGATCTTAATTTTTCAGATTTTACTCAAGGTAGTTTAGAGACATCCCAAGTTATATCATGTAGCCTTGGGAATGTAATATCAAAATTTGGGAGAATGTGTAGACTGTTGGGCCATGATCAGAAGGAAGCTCACTCTCCTCAACATGGTATTCATTCAGGATGAGGAGCAAGTTAGAGTTAGCTTATTGACAGTGTAACAGTACCTGAAGCATGTAATACACTTTTCATGACGCTCCATCAGCAACAGAATTTATGCACACACTTGACTTTATCAGTCAAGAATTTCAGCAATTGGGTTAGTACCCATACTGTGAAATTCTTTCATCTCCTGAAATGTATCTAATTAAGCAGGCACCTTTACGGCTTGCTCTTGATTAAGTTCACTCTATAGGTAGTATATTGCATCCATTGTTTAGTTTATGTTTTTTCCTGTGCTAAGCAGGCTTTCCTGGCGTTAACTGGTCTCTAATACCTTTCCTTATACTGAAAATTTCCCATTAACCTGATTCTATTTCTTTAGATAGTTGAAGCAACTTTTGAAAGTCATATTGTTACCTCAACAGGTATATTGAGACATATTTCTCAATAAAAGAAATATTTCTTTTTTTAATTGACATGGAAAGAGGGGCCTTTTAAATTGAAAAATGTAGTTTACAAAAGAATATGTAAAGAATTATCCCATTTAATTAAATTCTAATTACATCTCTATATCTATCTAACCATTTATCTAAGATATTGACAATAGTATTGTCTGAGTGGTAGGATTATCATATTTACTATTATCTCTTTTTTCTTCTTTTTTATTTATAGAAGACATATTTTTTCTTTTTTTCTTTTTTCTTTGGGAAACCTTACTGACTGTGCTCCTGAGAAACTCTCTTTACCCTACCCACTGTTATGGATATTTGTAGCTTGTGAACTCTTTGTGATAGGAAAAGTGACCTTTAAATCAATGCCCAAAGAAGTTATTATGTCAATATCTGGTTACATTTATGCAATACTCCTTTGCTTCATAAGCTGTCTTCTAAGTTTCATACTGAATTTTTCTGTTTATTATGTGTGTTTGACCCCCTAGAGATGGAAAGTATCTTTTGGGTATGGGTAAACCTGGATATGCTTGTCAAGAAAGCTTTGGGAAGTTTAGTGAATGGCATTTGTGAATCAAGGCAAAGCAAGATTTCAGGGAATCCATTATATTGAACTATTATGTTTTAATGCAATAGCAATATTTCTAAATGCTTACAATTGGTCAATTGCTTGTTTGGATCATTTAATATTTTAACACCTTTAGATTTTATTTCTACTTTAACATGAGAATAGTTTAACTGATATAAAGGTGAATAATTGGTAAGTGGTAGACCTGCTTTAAGCCCAGAAACTGGTTTCAGAGACCAGATACCATTTTTTTTCAGGTAGGCAGTTTTTACCCCAACTTCTTTTAAGTATATAGAAATATAGTATGAGAGAAGATTTATATATGGAAAAATAATGCAGAATACAATGATCCCATATATCCCACCTGTCATTAATACCTTCGATTAGTGTGGTATGTTAGTTACAATTGATAAAGAATATTATTATCATTGTACTATTAACCAAAATCCATAGTTTATGTTTCGCTGTCTCTTGCAATCCTGATTTTTCCTTTATTTTTATTTTAGTAAATATATGCAAAGTAAATTTTTCCTTTAAACCACATTCAAATATATAATTCAGTGCTCAATTATATTCACAATGTTGTGCTAACATCACCACTATCCATTACCACGACCTTTTCATTACCCCAAATAGAATTACCGTTTAAGACTTAACTCCCTATTCCCTGCCCAGGACTTGGCCCTTGGGAACCTGTACTCTAGTTTCCACAGTGTACCTTCATAATTGTGATAATAAATTGCCTTAAAGATCTGTCAGTCTATTTGCATGCTTGCATGTAAGCGAAAATGTGATGGTTAGGCTAGTGTGTCAACCCAGCCAGGTAATTGTGCCCAGTTGTTTCGTCAAGCAAGCACTGGGCTAATCGTAATACAAGGACATTTATGGACTTTAGTCACCAGTTAGTGTACTACATACATAACTGATTACATCTACATCAATCAGGGAGATTGCCCTAAGCAATGAGTGACACTGTATCAAATCATTTGAATGCCTTAAAAGCGCATTTAATCAATGCTGATTTCAGTATTCTGAGATAATTTCCCATCTCGTCTTTGGACAGCCAATGTTCCCTGGGAAACTTATCAAAGACTTTCATTAGACCTTCATCGGAGCCCTGGTTCACAGCCTGCCTGCAGAATCCCAACATGTGCATTCCCATAGTCATGTGAGAGACACTTATAAAATCACCTACTGTGAACAGATATCTCCTGTTGATTCTATTTCGCTAGAGAACTTTGACTAATATGGAGGATGAGTATTATTCTGTAGGAAACATTAAAAATACCATCAGAATTGGTATGATTATGCATACTAATGATATATATATACATTATCATTAAATCTCTGCCTAAATATACATTGCCTATAGGTACTGCTCCAAATCTAAGCCTTTTTCTTTTTAATTAAATCTCCAATTAACTTGCTTTCAAAGATAAGCCTTACTGGAAAAGTCACATCACCACTCTTAATCTTACCTTGTCTACGGTGGTACTTATGTGTATTGGGCTAATGTATCTCTCTTTTTTCCTAAAAGGAACCCTTTTATGCTTTATCTATATTTTTGCTTCCATCATAATACTTTTTCTCTCATATTCTCTCACCTTTGCACTTTCCATTTATTCATCCCTTTAGAAAACAGATTTTATATTTTAGTCAACTTAAATATATTTCCCAATAGAAGAAGAATGGATTATGTGGAGAGAAAAAAACATATGAGGAAGTAAGTAGAAATTAAAATAAGATCTCTGTTTCACTTGAAATCAGGAAATTAAAAATTAAGACTAAAATGATAATATAAACCATGCATTATATTTTAACTAACAGAATATTGATATTGGTGATGAGTGGTACTGAGGGTTTGAGTCACCTGGCACTCTTATGTACAATTGCTTTCTTTTAAAGGAAAATCAAATGACAGTCATTATTATTAAAAATAATATTTTTGGCATAGCAATTTAACTACTTGCCACCCTAGGAAATAATCATAACATGGACACACATTTAGCAATACTCTGTAAAATTGCCTGTGATAGAAGTAAAATTAAAGCATTCAAATATATATCAATAACAAAATGGTTAAATTGTGATATATTAATATTATAGAGTACTCAGCATCAGTTAAATATGTAAAGTATATCTCTTCATATATTACATAAACCAATAGAAATCTTCCTAGTTAAAAATATGAAGCATAAAATAGATTTTTAAATTTATATTAAACTTATACACAAAATTGAATATATGCATATATATTCAATATAAACTCATACATCTTAATAAGTTTTTAATCACATAAAACAATCTAAGAAATATACATACAATGTAAGAGGACTCTAAATTGGGTGATGGATAGAGAGTCATGTAAATATAGCATAATTTAGATTTATTATGATTTCAATTTTTTAAACAATACCAGTGTATTCAATGTATTCCTGTGTGACCTGTATACTATAAGGTAATTGTAAAATAATGCAGTTAAAATAATATTGACCAGAAAATATCCATAACAAGAAATTACCAATGGGATATCATGAAAATTATTAAAGAAATATTCTAACTGCTTGGAATACCTTCTCCCATATCTCCCTTTGCACTGAGAACTGTTAAGCCCTTCAATACCTTCAGCCAGTGTCCTTGGCTCTTTATTCTTCACTGGAAAAAACTTCAGTAAATTTTGGTTGGAATTGAAGCCTACTCACCCATCAGCCTCTCTGCGATTATTTTTCTAGCTACTTTGAACCTTCATTCACACCTCTTCTTGGTGTCCTTATGGTATGTGCACATACCTGGCTTCCCTACCTTGTCACATTTTATTGAAGATTTTGCATATCTTTCTCTTGTATATAGTGAACTCTACTAGTCAAATACCATGTATTTTCATTCTTGCACTTGTTTCATAAGTGAATGGAAAAAAAGAAGAGAAGAAAAGATATGGAATGTTATTACTTTACTGGTAAATAATTTGAGTATGAATGTAATGACAACCAGTGGCATTCTTATAGATTTTACTGTCTTCAATAACCTTCCAATATTGCAGTACATTAACATTAATATTAAGTGTTCTAGATATACACAGATATACATGGGAATCACTCATCATTTTATTCCTTTTTTGACTACAGAATAGAGAAAAAGAGGGAATGGAAGGATAGAAATTGATATTTGATTTTTGGGGAGGAAGAATATAAATGTCCCATATAATCTTCTGGCTATGACACGAATCCCTGTCCTTCTGTTTATAAAAATAATAAATAAATAAATTAATTAATTAAACATGAATTGAGTATCTGTTAGGTTCTGTGTTACATGTATTATCCATTTACTCCTTAAAAGACTTTTTTGGTAGGTAATCACTGTTACAACAAAGTTAAGAAAATAATCTCAGATTCGTTAATTAATGTGCTTAAATCTATTCTATGAATTCATGGAGTTGGAATTTGAATGAAAATCTAATTCCAAAGTCTGTAGTCTTCATAATAACCCATGGGACATGTATACAATACACTGGAGGGTTTTGTAAAGACAGAATGATACGATGTGGTTTTTTAAACATTTAAATCATTTTATTGATGGTGATACAAGATACAAATAACTAAATTAAACTGTCACTGGGTGGGAAGTTCCTTAAGTGATAATCCTTCCCTGACACCAAGGCCCTCTTCACTGAGGATAAATCTCTTACTATGTCCTGTCCCTCCTCTCTCATCACACCCTCATGAGGGAGCTAAGGCATTGGTGCCCACACCCACACTAGCCTGTGGCTGAGTGCTCCCTTGAACAGAGCCCTCACTCACTCCAAGGAGGCTGGGAATGCCAGGTGGGGAGAAACTGATATTAGAAGGTCTAAGTCAGGACTGTGGTACAGAGAGGAATGAAAGCAGGGCAACACTTGGAAGATTCATTGGAGCAGTATGAAACCTTGCTCAAAGAAGTTTTAAGGTTTGCCCAAAATGTAGGGTTAATACATCAACCTTCCCAGACTTCCTGCCATCAGTCATTCTTTGATATTTTTAGATGAGCGGGGAAGCTCCTGCACATCCTTCTCCAGGAAAGCTACAGTCTAGTCCAAGTCCATAACAGAAAGAGATGCCTGCTGCTCAGGGCCACAAAGCCAGAGAGCTCAGCTTTTCCTGGAAACAGTTCACAATCCTGCTTTTCTGAGCCTGTCAGCTCTAACTAGAAAGCTGGAAAACTTCTGTCTGACCATTATCCGCTCAGCCCATGAAGAAATGAGAGTGACTGGATACTGCCTTACCTCACTGGGGAAATAAGAAGAGCACCCACTTGGCCTGAGGAAAACTGTGCTTCTCATGACTCACAGTTTTCCTAAATGAGCTCAGCTGCAGATCTGTTTCCAGATATCTGTGGTTCCCATGGGTGTGTGGTGGACGTGACCTCCCCATGGTGTTAGGGAAAGAGGACACTGGGAGTAAGATTTGAGTGGCGAATTCAGCTTCTAAGTCCTTGGAACTGACTTTTCAATACAAGAATTCAAGAAAGGGGTGAGGGGAGGGAAGGAGCGGTGGGGGGGGGGGGGCAGAAAGTCTTCCTAACTCTCTGGATCCTGCCTCTCAGCAGGAATGCTTATGTTCCAGAATGCTGGTTCTTAAAAATATCATATATATATATGGAACAAGGGAAGATAAATGTTTTCTAGTTATTTTGTTTTATATAATACCTTTTTATATATAATAGAGATATGCAGAGAAAATTAATAGCATTCGTAATGCAAATTGCTATTTGGTTTAATTTTATTTTATAATTTTCCTTTTCAACTGATTTTGAATATTCGATTATATTAGATTGTACATTTTTATATCAAAATCCTTATTTTTAGTTCATGATATATGCATTGTTCCCTTAATAATTCATTAGAATATGTTTAACAGAAAACTTACTTAGTTATATAAAAAAAATCACAATAAGATTTAAATAAGAACTTTATTACCTCTAAATGTTAATGTGGAAAATTTGACACCTTTCAACATATAGTCCTAAGTTACCTAGGTTATTTGCTTAGTTTAACATTTACAGCAGTTTTCTTTGAGATCTCTTAAAAGATTTTAAATAATTTTTCAATAAATCTGCGATTTTGTTAAATGTAGAACTTGGAATTCATAATTTTATCATTATACTCTATATATTTCTTAAGTATGAATCTTGTATCAATTATGCATATATGTGTGTCTAAAATCATGACTTCTTTTTAGCAGGTACTGGAGATTGAACCCAAGATCTTGTGCATGGGATGCAGGCATTCAACTACTGAGTTACATCTGCTCCCCAGTGAGAGTTGGATTTTTTATTTGTTTGCTTTTTAGGAGGTATGAGGGCTCGAACCTAGTACCTCATAGATGGGAAGCAGGTGCTCAACAACTTGAGCTATATTTGCTGCCATACTTTTATTAAATTTAATTTTAACTGCTCTGAAAACTCTTCATATTTACATCTGTGATTCTACCATCTGTCTCCTTGTTTGATCTACAATGAACACAACAATCTATGGCATAAGAACCAAGAGAATCTGAAAATGATTCCTCCAAGTGTTATCTTCTTCTAAATTCTGAAACAGTCAACTCTTTCCTTAACAAGTTCCATTCCCTTATGGAAAAATGGCATCAACCCTCTCTCTAGAAACAAAGAACACCACATCTTACATTTGTAATATATGAAGTTATTAATTAGCATTGATGCAATTATTTTCTCCTCAGACAACTTGCTTAGGAGACGGCTAACCTGGGTGATTTTTTCTTAATATATTTTCCTTATACAACAGAACCTTCACTATCATCTGATTACTTTTACTGATTTGTTTGCTCCCAAAAGACAATCTCCTTGCTCAGACTTATCAAAGTTATTAGAGTTATTATTGACACGTTAACTTTGACTTTGACAAAATAACATGAGTTTGAAGGTCTCATTTAACAGGATTGTCTATATTTCATGTAAAATAAGATAAAAAGATTTTTAAATCTGTAAGCTTGGAAATTAGGATGGGGCTAGGAAATATCTTTTGAAAAGATCAGGATATTCAGGATATAGCTTCTAGAGTTCTTCCAGAGATACTGTGTGTATGTTTTTGTCATATTGTTATTTTATTAAGTTTAGCTACAATCCTATTATACTATATAAAGAAATTTATTCCCACAAACACTTGCCCAGAGGATTTAATTATATCCAAAATTGTCCCACCCATCTTTCCTTTTTCTGTTTTCTCAATGTGGTTCAATTTAATGCTTTGAAATGTCTATAGACTCCAACTTTTTGATATGTGTTACAAAACAAAGACCTATTCTCTATTAAATATTTTCTTATTATTCATATTTCTAACTGCTTTTCATTGTGATATTATTACTTCCTTTCCTTTTGTGAGATTCAAGTACCTAGATTTGTATAGAATATAATAGATAAATAATTATGAGTGCATTAATATAAGAATTATATTTTGGGTCTTGGTCATCATAATTATTATATTAATCTCTTCTGAAACTAGAATACCTATCACAATGTAGAGTTATGAGCATCATGTCATTTTTTCCTACAATTTTTCAAATATCTCCTTCTGAGACAAATTAAGATTTCTTTGGATTGTCTGGTGTCCAGCATGGCTTGACTGCATTCTACAGGCTGCCTTATGAGTCCAAACTTTCTCCTTCAAAGGAAACTATTAGCTCATTGTTCATATTTCTTAGTGTTTGAATTTATTTCATTGTCTTCCATTTCACATTGAATTGAATAGGAGGGTATATACTTATATTCCCTCCTATTCTGATATTGATGAGTGCCATAAAATTGCTGACTCTCAAACCAGATTGCTCAGGTTTGAATTCTCATATCATTACTTAGAAGCTGTGTTAACCTAATCATTATTAAACCTCTCTGTGCCTCTCTTTCCTCAACTGTAAAATGGGGATATTAAAGTAGCTATTTCATAAAATAATTTTGACACCATTATGTTTTACTACATGTAATATGGTTCCAGTGGAATGGGTTTCTCAGGAGCTTGAAAAATTCAAGTCTGGAATTAAGGAAAATTATCCAGAAGCAATGCTTAAATTATTATCCAGAAGGGAAAACTAGAAATAGTTTAATGATATAGAGACTTATTTTCACTAATTCTGATGATAAATTATGATTTGCTGATGAAGATAAAAAAGAGAATACAGATTCAAGAAAGAGGAAATAAAAAATTGATTCATGGGTTCTCAGAATCATTATCATGATTGTGCTGATAATGTGTACAGGTTTGTTTAAGAAAAAAGGGATTACTTTATCTCATGGTCCATGTTTCCTAGGTAAAATACTAAGAATTTTAGCAAATAGTAAAGTATCTTCAATTATTCTAAATCACTTGTAATATATAAACTCAAGTAGTCAGGAAGCCAGGCTACCAATCACCCAATTGTTCAGCCAGCTGCTTAATTGAAAAATATCCATTCAGCAAATGTATCCTGGAGGCCTATTAATGCCCAGACATGATTACAGATGCTGAAAACATAGTGAAAAACAAGTCTGATATGAAGAAGATAGGCCCCATCCTTCATATAATATATACTAGTGGTGAGGGTGGCAATTTGGATATTTAAAGAAAACATATTTAGAATTTTTTACATTTTACATTTTACATTTTCAAAACATAATTTGAAAAATAGTTGGTGCTCTGAGAAAACAGGATGTGATATGGGGCTACTGTAGATATAATTAACTTATGGTTTCTGAGGAGAGATCTAAAATATAATGGAAATAGATTTTGAAAGCTGTGGGGAAAAAACAATCCATGTGAAAGAGTGATTAAGTAAAAGGTCCTGGAGATGGACGAGAGCTCATATTGTTCAAAGTCAGAAAGAAAAGAAACAGATCAGGAACAATGGAAGAATTGAAAACACACATTTGGTGAAGACTACTCAAACCACAAATATTAAGCATATTTATAAGACTCATAGGATTGCCTGGCTTTGTTGAGGGCAACTGATGCATTGAAGGAAGACAGTGACATTCAACAATGATTAACCACTGATTTAAGATAGACTTGGATATCAGAGGATGTCCTTGCCAAAAGAAATAGTCTCTCATCTAACACATTTAAAAACAGAAAAAGTTCAGGAGTAGTGGAGCTTCATACAAGGTGAAATTCTCAAACTAACCAAGTCTTCTATGCTAAGTTCAGGGCCAGGTTTGGGAATGCCCCTGAGATTTGGAATAGAAAAATCTCAGTTGACCCACTTGAAATTTTTGAAAACCCAGCTTAAAACACAAAATAAAACAATAATGACAATAACAATGAGAAAAATGAATTAAAAATTTGACAATTTCTGGTATATCTCTTCAGATACTAGAGATAACATCTTCTACACCGAGATAAAATCTCCAAACCACATATTGTGTATAAAAAAAAAAAAGACTGCAAGTTTTGAATTGAGTACAAAGTAAGAAAGGGCTATGAAGTAAGTGTTTGCTGAAAGACACATAGTGCAACATTTTGGACCATATGACCTGTCAGTCCATTTATTATTGTAATAATAATGATGGGAAAATACACCATTTGGAATTTATTCCAAACTCTATTAAGAGAATCACAATGTAGATATCTATATTTACATTCCATTTAACAAAAAACAAAAAACCCTGGTTCTTGTTATTTTACCTGGTACTGGTTCATACAGAGGTACAGAGCATTTGACCATGGCACAAAAAGAGACTGAGTGGCCAGAACTCCCTGTCATTACCTAAATTCTGCCTGGTTGACAAAGTCATAGCTTCAGGTGGGAACAGCACCATTCATTATAGGATAGAAACAATAAATCTTGGATTAGCCACAAACAGGATCAGAAACCACATGGAAGCACCACAAGGCAGTATCCTTGGCTTCCACAATATACATATACCATCGCCTTTCCCTTAATCCACACCTATGGCTCTATGATAGTTTCTTATGACCAGCTGAAGTAAAAGGAATAAGATCATTTTGGTTCATGGGTGAGTAAGCTTGGTATATCAGTGCCACTTATAAATGGATTGCCTCTACACTGCGTTAATACTCAAGGTTGTCCTTGATAACTGTGAAGGGGAAGGTACCCAATACATATTGCTCTAAGGGTATACCTGCTCATGCATTTTGTGTTGAAAGTGGAGTGGCCCAAGGAAAGAAAAAAAATATGTATTCCTAAGTATTTGTTAGCTGTGAATGGTTGGTTGGTGAGGAGACTGGATGCAGAAATTATGAACCATCAGTAGGAGCAGATCTGAGGAAGAGACTTGCACTAGGATTTAAAGAAGTGGAAAAAAGTGTAAATACATTTAATTTATGATTAACCCCCTCCCCCAGAGAGCATCTGCCATGGAAGAAGCATAAAACTGAATAAGAAGTTTGACTTGGTCATTTGATGGAAGCCATCTTCTGCCACTGACCATTCCCAGTGCTGGGTCAAAGTCAGGAAGCCAACATGGGGGTATAAGTGGAAGTTTTGATTGGATGCAATTGCATGTGCTTCTATACACCAAGCCTTCTATTAATTCCTGCCAGCAACAGAGCTGGTATGATTTCATCCACTGATTAGAAGAATCTTAGTGCCAACTTAATTACATTGGACCCCAAACACTCTGGAAGGATAAGACGTCCATCCTAATTGGAAATATTCACTCAATTTTCTTTGTAGGATTACCTTCACTGCTTGGAGGGCCTCAGTCAGCACAACTATCTGAAGGTCTACAAAGTACTTGATCTACATAAACAGACTCTTGCAAAGTGTCACATGAGACCAAGGAAACAACTTTACAGCAATGAATCTGTGGCAGTGGGCACATGGTATCCACTAGTCGTTTATGTAGCACATGACTCAGACAACATAGGGCATAATAAAGTAATGGAGCAATCTTGTCAGATGCTCCAGTAACAGTAAGCTTACCTAGCCTCCAGATCTTGGTTTCAAGAAAACCCACTGAGAAAGTTCCCAGTGGATTAACCTGGAAAAAAATGAGCATGAAATTAAAAAGGAAAAGAATTACTATTGGATTATAACACAAAATATAAACATATTCCATGAATCCATACTGCCATAAATAAATTACTGACTGTGTGAGTGAATAAACAAATAAAAAGGAATAGCCATTCCTCACATGCAGAAGAATTCAAAGTTATTTATGTTGCAATTTTCTTTAAAGAGATGGAGCACAACACTCCACTCCTTAAATTGAATTATGCATTGACTTCCTTTGAGGACTGTATTATGAAAAGTGGGTAAAGAGTATCTTTCTCAGTGGAAATACTGGGCAAACACTACTGCAGCCAGCTGATCAAGGTTAATTTCAATAGTGAATTCATGTTGATAGTATAAATTCTTGATATGATGTGATAAGAATGACATTCTATCTTTGTGGTCTTCCTCTCAAAAACTCATAAATACTAAGATGTCATTTTAAAACTGTGAATAAAAAATTCTTGTTGCACAAGTCATTGTGTGGTATTTACTTTAATAGCCTAGCAGACTAATGCACAACTCAAGAGGAATAGGGCACATTAGAGAGTAATCTAAGACTGCTTTCTAACAAGAAAATAACACTTTCACACGCAAGTACTTATTCCACACTGAGTTGTGGGGGTCATTAGACAAGGCGGTGTTGAGGGGGAATAAGAGTGCTTGTAATAAAACCTCAGCCTAGAGTTTGAATTTGAATGGCCTAAGAATTAACATACAAAATGAAATTGTGTTAATAAGTGGAAGTAGTGAAAAGTTAATGGTGGACACAAAGATTGTTAGAGGAATCTGCTACACCTTAAAGCAGGCTAATTTAACATTTACTTGAAAACTGAGATTCTTCAATCTAAAATGTATTTAATCTCTCTCTATGTGTGTGTGTGTGTATATATATATATATAAAGTACATGTGTTTATGTACAATTGTGGATATGAATATCTGAGTGTGCTAATATTAACTTTGGATCACAGTTTTTATTTAACATTATATTTGATTTAGTCTTTTCACCAGAAACTTTAAATGAACAGTTTTAATTCTTACAATATAAACTATTATGTTGATGTTCCATGATTTGATTATTCAGTTCAGAGATATATTTAATCATTGTACAAGCACATTATGTAATATTGTCCAGATACTATATTATGGTACAAAAATAATGCAGATACGGTTTGTTCTATTTGGGCTACAGTATAGATGGGAATCATTTTTATAGAATATATTCCTAGATGTTAAATCCTTAAGTCAAAGGGTAGGATAGAGGTTGCTAATTGTCTTTCTTAACATTGGTTACCCACACTTCTTTGGTAAAAAAACCTTGAAGTTTTTTGTTGGTCAGGTGGCAACTTTAAATACTGGCAATGCTTCCTGGACATCGATTCAAAAAATATGCTCCTGTGACTAATTCTAGCCAGTGATATGTAAACAGAAATGTTAGTGGTGACTTCTCCATCATGTCCTTATTATGCCGCTGCTTCCACGTCGTCCTTCCTGCATGTTGATGTATACCTGATTGTAGTAACTTATGTTGCTATAATATTATAAAGCAAAAGACAGCAGGTGGCAAAGAAGGAAAGTAAAAGGATTCAGGTTCCTGATCATCACATGGGGCCCTGTATTGTTTACTTTTGTCTTCCTGTTTTTGGTTTTGTTTCACAATTTCTAATTTCTGTATTTTGTAAACTAATAATTTGGTTTTGCTTGTTTACTTGATTGGGTGGTTTTTAGCTAATATAAAGAATTCAGACATTCTTAAAATCAATTGGTGCATTACATCAAGTTATCTTCCAGAAATATTGTACAAATCGGTCTCAAATCAGGTAGTATGTAAGTGAGGCAATATGACCAATACCCACATAATTGTAAGGATTATTCTTTTTAAAAGGATTTGTCTTTGCTTACCAAAATATTTTATCTCATTAAAGCTTTAATTGAAATTTGCAAAGTGGAGATACTTAATATTTTCATATTTTATGAATGATGTGTAGTTGATTTTCTTGAAATTTTCAGGCCATGTCACATTCTTCATTTATCTTTTGAATCAAAATATTATTAGCAGTTTCAAGGAGTCATTTTAATTTAAACATAATTTCTTTTCCTAACATTGTTGTTTCAAATATTTTCCCAATGTATTTATATTTATTTTGGTTAGAGTATTCTAGCCATATATATTTCTTGTATATTTTACTTATAGTTTTCCTTTAGGTACTTTACTCTGCCTCATGTATTAATCATCTAAACATGAAACATACTTTTTAGATTTATTTACCAATCCAACATTATAAAATTTCTAAATTACTATTTTCTACAATTATTTTAATTATTTCCTTCTACCAATTCATCATAGATAACTTGCTCTCTTGCTAACATATAAGATCTAGAAAATGTGGGCAATCTATTTTCGTATCCAACTTTCAAAATCCTTAAAGCACTCAAGGCCTGAATGCTGAACAACTTCACAAACTCCTTTACATGCTTGAGTCAACTGAGGACCCACTAATTATTGAAAGAGTATTGGTCACTGGGTAACAGTGCAGCCTCTCCAGGTAACCAAGCCATTAATCATGAATTGGGGAAAAAAAAATTCATGAATTGGGTGGTATTCCTGTTGCTGGAATCACGATGAACAGTCCCAACCACAGTATTAAAAAGAAAGCTTTAAATGCACTGAATAACCTGAGTGTGTGTGTTGACGTCAGAGCACAATAAAGATATATATAAATCAAGCATATGAGGAAGGCTTCTCTAATCCACTGAACTATGCTGTGCAGCTGGCAGGTCTGAGACTTACCAATGACTACCAGCACGTGCTTAACAGTTAGTTACCTTACAGTTCTTTTATACCTGATACTTACAGGAAATGGAAGAACCAAAGTTCAATTCTGGAAACTACTTTTGAATTTGTCTGAAAATCCAGCCATGACAGAAGGGCTTTTCAGTGCCCAAGAAGTATCATTCCTCTCTGTTTATGACAGTCATATAGTAAGGGAGATTCTGCTTTCCAGCACTTACATTATTTTAGAATATAGACAACTGCCTCAAAGTGGATGGCTGTTTAGCTTTGTAGCTTACTTTTTCAAAAGTTTCACTGTTTTTCCTATTCATGGAGAAAAATGTGCTCAGAAAACGAGAGCTTTAGTTACTCAATATGATGCAAATGTGTAGGAAAAAGTTGTAATAAAATGCTGATCGGTCATATTTCCAAAGGATAACATAGTCTGGAAATAACATGTTTAATATTTTTTTAATTTTCCATCTTCCTTATAAAGAGATTCTTTCCACTACTAAGTTTATACAGTAAATACTATTTATTTTGGGCCTTTTTATTCATACCAAATGAATATGAGAACTTATAATAAATACACTTTTTTAAAATTTTTGTGTCTAGGTTGAGATATTGTTATTTTTCCTATGTAAAGTGACAGTGAACTTTTTTATTAAAAAGTTATCTGTATTAGTCAGCCAAAGGGGTGCTTATGCAAAATACCAGAAATTGGTTGCTTTTTATAGAGGGCATTTATTTGGGGTAGGAGCTTACAGACACCAAACCATAAAGCATAAGTTACTTCCCTCACCAAATTTCTATTTTCACGTGTTGGAGCAAGATGGCTGCCAGTATCTGTGAGTGTTCAGGCTTCCTGGGTTCCTCTGGGCTCAGCTCCTGTTTTCTCCACAAGGTCAACTGTAGACTGGAGGCTCTCTAGGATTTGCCTCTCTCCACAAGGTCAGCTGTAGAATATCAGGTGAATGGCTCTGTCTCTTTCCCTGGGGTTCCAGCTTAAGGTTTCAGCATTAGACTTCATCATCAAACTCTAACATCAAAGCTCCAAAATTAAGAAATCCCCCAACTCTCTCCTTTGCCATGCCTTTTATCTGTGAGTCCCCACCCACCAAGGTGCAAGGACTCAATGCCCTAATGATGTGGTCCAATTAAAAACTTAATCCTAACTCAATCAGGCCCAAGTACAGATGAGATTACAAACATAATCCAATATATATTTTTGGAATTCATAACCATATCAATCTGCTATACTACCCTTCTGCCACTTAAAGTGATTTGCAGTTACCTGTTTGAGAAGGCATTAGCATGTGACTAACTTGTTTTAGAGCTGACATTGGAATGGCACTGTATTAGTCAGTGTTCTCTAGAGAAACAGAACCAACAAGAGATATCTGCAAATATTGTGAGATGTTATAAAAATGTCTCATGCAACCATGAGGATTTGAATCCAAATTCAGTAGGTCAGGCTGCAAGCCAGAAGCATCTCTTGAAGAGTGATATTCTGAAGTAGAGGTGGGAATTCATTTTTCTGACAGATGAAATCAACACTTCTCCTTTTAAGTCTTTCAACTGACTGGATGAGACTTCTCTCATGTCTGTAGTCACCCATTGCTAAAATGATTGTGGGTTTAATTACCCATAGATACAATCATTTACTACTGATTAAGTCCATGAAATGTCCTCACAATAACAATTAGGCCAGTGATTGCTTGATCAAATAACCAGGCACCATTCCCTGGCCAAGTTGACCCATGAGCCTAACTATCACAGGTACTGCTGTTTAAGTACCAATGAGATTCTAAACTTGGAATTAACACTGCCAGCCTGGTCACACTGCTTTCACAGATCTATTTGAATCCTTGAAATAAATTCTAATAACATTAGTCAATGAAAATTCAAATGCAAACTTTTGTTTTTTATTTGTTTTTTTTAGGAGGTACAAGGGATTGGAACCTGGACCTCACACATGGAAAGAAGGCACTCAAACCACTGAGCTATACCCACTCCCCAAAATGTAAACTTTAAAAGAAAGTGTTTGCTATTGCTCAACCATCCCCATTCCAATTACCATATGTGAAGATATGCCTGAAATACTGGATCCAACAAATTGCCCATCCACAGGCAATTAGTTAATTCAATTATCCAGTCTTTGAAAAGAATGAAGCCAATATGAATGTGCTGATGTGGAAAGACATCCATGAAATTGGTTTTTAATTTTTTTTTAATTGAGAGGTTGTGAGTTAACAAAACAATCCAGCAAACTATACAGTATTCCCAGACATTGCCCTACCACCAACACCTTACATAATTGTGACACATTTGTTACAAATGATGAATGAACATCATCGTATTGCTGCTATCTATAGGCCATGGTTTCTATTTCGTGTATTTTCCCCACAAACCATCCTATTATTAATACTATGTATTAGTATGGTATATTTGTTACATTTCATAAATATTTCATATTTATACCATTAGCCATAGTCTGTCATTCACTTCAGGTTCACTGTAAATTATGCTCCCCTGCCTTGTACAATCCTTCAAAAGTGTACACTCAGTGGCTCTCAATTTCATCACAGAGATGTGCTGTCATCAGTTGAGTCAATTTCAGAGAGTTTTCATTACTTCAAAAGGAAAAATCCCATATCCCCTAATATCCCCCCCATTATTGACCAAAATGGGGTTTTTTACAAACACTTATATTGTAGAAGAATATGTACAGCATGCTTTCTTTATGGTTTTTTAGATGAAAAATATTTATGCTTATATATGTGTATAAACAGTTCTAGAATGATATACAAACTCTGGGAAAGGTTCTGGGAAGTGGTGAAATGACTTTTCTAGGGAGTCCTCCTCACTGTTTAGATTTTTACCATAAGCATACATTTTAAAACATTTTTTTAAAAAACAGAATAAATCACAAAAAAGGTTTAGTTACTACTTTCAGCATCAACATGTTGGTCTGAAAAGAGAATACATTTTGTAATGGAAGATTAACAAAGGGTGCGGCAGCATAGTAAGCACTTAGCAAAATACGACTTTGTTTATTCTTACTCTTCATCATTTTCTGGAAGCCATGTTCCTTGGAAATGGGGTTATTAATCCTTAGAGCAAGGTAACATAATGTATGTTAAGTCTTTAATCAGTAAAGACATTAGTAAGCCCCACAAAAACGAAGATAGTATTACCATTATGGAAAGTAACAGTCAGAGGGTTGGCCTAATTCTCTCCAAGATGCCTGGAAGAACTCAAGTATATGAGACTTCACAATCAGGAACCATGCATAATTTTAATCTTGCCCACAAGCCAACTTGGAGTTATTTGTTGGGCCTGATGTGATCTCACGTAACATGTTCATCCTGGGCAGTGACTCTCACAAGTGTCTAGAACTTTTAAGTGTGTGTGTTGATGGAAGTATAAAAGGATATATTTCCTTTCTGAGATATTTTTCTAATTCAATTTAATACAGCATTAATCAAGACAGAGATCTTGTCTATTTTATATGCATTGCTCTATTCTCACTGTTTCTAATGTGTCTTGTGAAGAGGTGGAGCTAAAAAATTTGTTGAATAAATCTAACATTCAACTTAATGATTTAGTTTATCTTGCACTTGAAGATGTTTCAGTCAAATCTGTAGAGAATTTTTCTCATCTGAAAAGAGACATATGAGAGAGTTTCAACATAAAAAAAATTCAGAAACAGTTTTAAACATAGTTGGTCTAGAATAAGAATAGAATTGGATTAATTGTGGCTGTCTTGGTTTAGAAACTGAATTGTTAACAGAGAAGTTTTATTAAATTATTGACTTTGAATGATTAGCGATGAGGCACAAAAATTTAGAATTAGGTATTATCATGTTTTAATTGTAACTCTTTTATCCTTCCCCAGGTTTTTTAAAAAATCATATGCATGCAAAATTAACAGATAAATATATATTCGCTTGGTCCAAATATCTCTTGTTTTCTTGTTTGGTAAATATATTTTCTAGTGGACACAGGTCTCAAAATGAATAGCTGGCCAAATAAAATCCTAATTAGTGTCTATAGTTTGACATGTTCTTGAAAATTCCTAGAATGCAGGTATGTATCTCACAGGTTTGGATGCAGTAGACAACTGGATTGAGCACAAGAGGCACCAACAAGTTGACAGAGCCTGTGCTGACCTGAACAACAGGTGGGGCATGTGTCCCAAAGTGGTTAATGATGGACACACCCAACAGGGGGATATAGACCAGCAGCTTAGCACAGATGTGGTAAACACATGTGTTGGGGGCCTTGACTCCTTTCTCCTGGGAGGCAATTCCCAGCACTGTGGTCAGGATCTTTACATAGGAGAGCAGATGGGCACAGAATCAACCCCAAATGTAATGATAATGACAGCAAGTCCTAAGAAGCTGTTAATATGGTCAGAGAAGGAGAGCTTAATAATATCTGGGTATTGGCAGTAGGAATGGGAAATCATATTGACTTCACAAAATTTGAGTTGTTTAATGAGTATAGGGGCTGGGATAAGAAAAATGATTGCCCACTATGTTAGTTTGCCAAAGGTTGCCTATGCAAAATACCGTTATCATGGGAATTTTACTGGGGTTAAGTCTTAACGGTTCTGAGGCTGTGAATGCTTTCTCACCAAAGGTTGGCTATTAGTAGTCCTGCCACATGGTGATGCAAGATGACAGGTCTTCCAGTGTCTCTCTACTTTCTCCTGGAGCTTAGCTGTGTGTGATCATGCTTCTTTCTCCCTGGGCCTCAACTACTTGAGCCTCTCTGGGCTTCTCTGAATTTCTGTAGTTGTAGGTAGACCTGGAGTCCTCTCACATGGCTGGGTCAAAATGGCAGATCCCCCTTTTCTAGGTGTCTCTCTCTTTGTGTGTTCTCAGTTTATTTAAGGTCCAGCAAGAGGGCAGAAACCTAACCTGGGGAACATTACACTGACTTAGTCCAATCAAAAGCCCTAAAACAATCTAATCAAGTGATCTAATCAAAGACCCCCTAACTGAATTAAATCAAGCAAAACCCCCCAGTCCCACATCCCATGGGAATGGATTAGTTCAAGAAAAATTGTTTTCTAGGATTCCCAAAATTCAAACTGGCACATAATACAAACCTCACAGAAATTTTCACAATGAAGGTACTGTTAAGATGGAAATGTATCTGAGAAGATTGGAAATGGCTACATAATAGTGAAAAAACCAAAGAAAGATACATGACTCCATCATGGAGAAGATGTGGAAAAAGTACATCTTTGGGCAGGGCATATATCAAAGTCTATTTCATGAGAATTGAACCAGAAAAGCTTAAGAATTGTAGGTAAGGTGGTAACACAGGGGCCCAGGTCACTGACAGCCAGCATGGAAGGAAAAAAATACATGTGTTCATGAAGTGATTTTTTCCAACCAGATCACTGTAAACATGGTGTTGTTGCCCAGAAGGCAGAGAATAGCATGGATATCTGTGGATGATAAACCTCCAAGCTAGAGATAACAGAAAGCAAATGTTGGGAATTACTGCTCTTGAAAATTCTCTTAATAGATGTATTCAGTTATTAGGTCTTTATCCTTTAAAGGCAAAGAATCAATTGTTATATTATTATCACATTCACAAATCATATCATCTTGATTTTCACTAATTCTTCTCTCTACCTTATCCTGATAACTTGGTAAACAATAAGCATATCCTATGAAAGTAAAGAATCACTTCTGAACATGTCATTGTTTCTAGAAATCACAAAATTTTCAGTATTGGAATTCTTCTTAATATACCAATATCTGGCATAATAGACATATATTTTGTTATGCTTTTAAAGTGCTGACAAGCAAACACTATTTGACTTATTCTTTTTCATATTTGCATTAATTATGGGGTAAAGTAAGCTTTTGTAGAAGTCAACTAGTATAAGAACCAAAAATGAATATCAGTAAAATTTATGTATAGAGAAGGAATAACACACTAAATGGTTTAAAAAAAAAACACAAAAAAACAAAAAAACTAAGCCTACACTTTCAAAATATTATTTTTTAAGATTTTAAATTAAAATAAATATTTATAAAATATAGAAGACATGATTGTAGTGAAATACTTTGAGAAGAAAAATAGAATAAACTAGCCACAATAATATTTTATTATATATTTTTCAAATATTTTATGTGTGAATATATGTGTAACATTTTATTCTTCTTAAAATATGGTTGCATTCCAAGTCACTAAATTTGATTTAAATACTCTATGATGGTCATTATATGATTATACATTAAATAACCTTTTATTTATGGATAGAGGACTATAAGGGGAATACAACAAGAAATAACAATATCTCCTTGGGAAAAATCACTTTAGGTGAGGACTATACATATAAATTATGGTAAACAATGATAGTTTGGAAGTTATAGAGTAATTAAAATTGAGGAATAATTTTGTCTGAAATATATATTATTTTGACTTGCAAGCTTTGTTTATAGACTGAAATCTATCTCTTTCTTTTCAGAATTCTACACTACCTTGCCAAGGTTTTCTTTTTGCTTTATTGTGTGTGTGTTTATCACACTTACTGACCAACCTTAATCTCATGTGAATTCAAATATCCATATTCTTTATATGTGCCTACAAACATGCACACTATTGCACAAAATTCTCATGACCTGGTAAATTTACCAAATTCAGTATTCACTGCAGTACCTATACATGTTTTGTTCTTTTCAGCATAATTTCTTATTCTGTGCATATGAAAAAAAATTGTTAGCTCTTCTTAAACTCTCACCCTGCCTCCTTCTCCTCTTTATGACTTTTGATTATTTTATTGCCAGCATCACATGTGACAGAGGAAAAGAAATGAACTACAATTTTGCTCCATGAAGTAACACTTCACTAAATATTTTTTTTTCTTTCCTTCAGGTGAATAAATGGCTAAATGCACTGTAGCAGTTTGATATTGTTTAGGAATTCCAAAAATAGATATTGGATTGTGTTTGTGAACTGGTCTGTCCCTCTGGGCATATTATATCAGATTGGATTGAGAGATTTCACTTTTACTTGATTAAATAAAGATTAAGGCTTTGATTGGGCCACATCAGCAGGAGAGTAGAACGTTGAGTCCCAGCCCACAAAGGGGCAGAGGAACCACATTGTAGAAAAGGGAGGTCAGATTTTTGAGCTGGAGCCTGGAAAGTGAACACAAGGAAGAGAGAAGACAGATCATCCCAGAGATAATCAAGCCTTGGGGAGAGAGGCAAAGCCTAAAGAGCCTGATAGTCTATAGCTGACCTTGTGCATAGACCAAAGCAGCTGAGCACAGGGAAAAACGAGCTCTGGGAGAGAGATGAGACTTATCAAAGCACTACAGGTGATATTGGAAGAAAATGAGACCACAGAGCCTTAAGAGTAAGAAGAAGGCTAAATGTCAGCAGCCGTCTTGCAACAACAGATGGCAACAAATTTTGGTGAGGGAAGTAACTTACGCTTTATCACCTGGTAACTGTAAGCTTCTACCCCAAATAAATGCCCCTTATAAAAGCTAAAAGATTTCTGGTATTTTGCATCAGTACCCCTTTGACTGACTAATACATGTACAGTCCTAATCATAATTAAAATTTGTATCTTGACAGGATAAATAAAAAATTCATCTCTATGGCTAAAAATGCAAATTAGCTATCAACATTTTGAAATTAAAAAGTCTTATGTTACTGAACTGCCCTTCCAATTGTACAGCATATTATAATGCATGGATGTTGAAAAACAATAGAATATTATAATGTTTGGATGTTGATAAACAATAGGATAAAAAAGACACAGGGACACAAGTATACATATGGCAAAAATTAGCAGAGATAACATTGAAAGAAAATATTTACTACTGCATCCAACTGTAGTATATAGAACAATTTCATGAACAATAAGGAAACACCACAACTAAATGATCAAGAAAAAAATTGATAGTGAAAAACATTAAATATTAAAAAGAAACTTTCTGATCATTAGCTTACAGAGCAAATGCAGTAAATTTCAGATAAACAGCTGAATTAAATATTAAGGGGAATTTTTTTTTCATTTTTTATTAGAGAAGTTGTAAAGTTGCAAAATAAACCATGCCTAATGTGCAGAATTAATGTAATATAAATGAGAAACCAGAAGAAATGATCCAGGTGTAGCTGGCAAAATTGAAAAAAATGAAAATACACAAGGAGAAATGTTATAAATATTGGCTCCAAACTTAGATGTGATCAAATTATCACATATATTAATCATCCTTTCCTAACTTGGATGTTAATATAATAAAATCAAAGGAGAAATAATGTTCTTCCTAGAGAAGAAATAAAATGAACAATATATCAGGCAACAGAACAATTTCCTTTATCTTTTAAAGACATTAGATGTCCTTTCATTTTTATTACTTATAACTATAAACATAAATATACTTCATTCATAGTGTCTAACTCATAATCTCATATTATTAAATTGTTTCCATCTTTTTAATTTTAGCCATTTATAGAGGCTTCTTTTGAGAAAATTCCCAGTACCTTAATCAGTATAATTTTCCATGTGGTTAAAGATGTCAGAAAGGACAGATTTCCATAAAGCCATGATTATTTATTAAGATCAATTGTGAACCATCTAAGTAGTACTCTAGTGATAAGGGCTGTATGTGATAGTGTATATGAATGGTGTATGTGTGTATGTGCACTCTGACATGTATGTGTAAATACATGTGTGAAAGAGTATGGTGTTATGTAGTTAAACAGAGGATCTAAACAAACCTAGCAGAATCTCTTAGCACCTGGTAGTCACATGGTAATTGTGCAAAATAAACCAAATATCATATCATTGAAATTCCCAAATATATGTTTCAAATAGCTGAGTCTGGAACAAATTCAACAAGTGCCAAAGTTTTTACTTGTCAGTCTCGAATAAGGGCTGTTCTTTTCTAATTAACAAAGATTTAAGCAATGAAATGTATATATATACACAGAAGTATGGCAATATCAGCACTCTATAGGAGTATATTGTGCTGATAACAAATATGCCATATTATTATTGCATGTTTACATATAAAATATGCCATGTTACTGTTGAAATACAGCCATATAAAGAAACAGTACACATATGGCAAAAGCACATAAAAGAAAATATTAAAATATTAAACACATTGAAATTATGGCTTTAGCAGTAGGAGTCCACAAAATTTCTCTTTCAAATCAGTTCACTTTCTTTTTCAAGTATACTTTTTTATTTTTTAAAAGATACTTAGATTACATAAATGTTACATAAAACATTATAAGGGATTCCCATAAGACCAACTCCCAACCCCTCCCACAATATCCAATATTAACAATATCCTTCATTTGTGTGGTACATTTGTTAAAAATGATGAATATATTTTGGGGCATTGCCACAAGCATAGATTATAGTTTACATTGTAGTTTACATTCTCTCCCACACAATTTTGTAGGTTATAACAAGATATAATGGCTTGTGTTTGTCACTGCAAAGTCATTCAGGACAATTCCCAGGTTCCAAAAATGTTGCCATACTATACTTTTCTTTCCCTCTCCCTTCCCCTAGAACCTTCAGTGGCCACTGCCTCCACATCAGTGGTAAAGGTCCTTCTATTGCTAGAATTGTGATAAATCTATAGTAGAATAACAATAAGTCTACTCTAATCCATCATGCATTCCCCAATCCTGAAGATTCTGGGATGGCGATGCCCACTCCACCTCTAATTGAGAGGGGGCTTAGATCCCATTGGGCAGGTGAATGGGACTGTCTTGCTTGCAGTTGCAGACTTTCTCTGTTCCTTGGGATGGCTGTTGTCTTTCATCTTCACTTTGTTAGATGTCCTGGATGAGTGCAATGAACTGGAGAGTAGGTTTTGCCACTCTGTTGAGATTCAAGGCCCAGAAGGCAAAAGGAGAGCCTAAATATTTAAGTCTCCTGGAAATACACCTGTCACCTCTAGTACTAACTATAGGCTTAAATAGAGGGGGCTGAAGAGCCATGTGTAGGGAAACCACAACTGAGTCCAGCTCTGTCAACTAGGGAGTATAAATTCCCAAATAGGGTCCACGGGCAGGGCAACAAACTCTGCCCTGCTGATAGTGTCTGGATGTCTCTACTATTTGAGGCAATATTTACTTTGGCACTCAAAGAGATTCTGCTGAGACATACATAAGCATAACCTCTGGAATGACCTCCTGACTCACTTTGAAATTTTTCAGTCATATAAACTCATCCATCTTTACCCTTTCTCCTTTTTACTCAATGTCTTTTTGCAGTGACATTGGTTGGTATTAGATGATGCTTGGTAGAAATCCCTCAGTACCACGGAGGCTCATTCCCGGGAGTCATGTTCCAAGCTGGCAAGAAGGTAATGCATTTATATAGTGAGTTTGGCTTAGAAAGTGGCCACTTTTGAAAAAGGAGGCTCTCAGGAGGTTAGTTTTAGGCACTCTATAACACTAGGCTAAATTTCAATTTCAAAAAATAAAGGTTCATAAGTACATGAGAACAGGGGCAATGGCCAGTTCAAATTTGAAAGTGAAAAATGTCAAAAGGTGTAAGTGGTAATGGTCCAGATGACCTAACATATATGGTGGTTTCTCTACCTACAGAGGAGTAGAAGGGATTAGGACATAGGGATACAAAGAAATAAATAAGTAAATAAATAATCAAATAAACAAATAAAATAAGAATCAAGCATAGATCAATACTAATATTCTAAGGCATGAGATATATGTATAAATCAATACTCTATACTCAAAGTTATAAAACATTATCCTGTGCTGAAGCTGTATTCGCAGTAAAAGCAAGTTTTTAAATTCTTACTTTAGTTCTCTTGTTTATAGCCTCCTTAGCATATTACTGTCTCTCATTTTTAATTACTACTATTTAAAGGAAGATGATCAAATTTTCCCATATGATAATGTACTTGAAAGCTTATTTTGTAGTAAATGGAAATTACTTGATATTCCATAAGTACATTTGAGTAAATTGATAAATAAACCTCATATGAGATAATAACTCTTAGATAATACATACAAGTATCTTGTTATCAATTTGTGTTTGATGAATAAACTGTAGAATGATGAATTGGGGAAGACTGAATTAATATATATCTATCTCACATCCCAGCAACTTCAGTTATCTTGGTATTACTCACTTGCATAATATCTAAAAATAGTTCAAGCCCCATTCCATAAATCTCTAAAAAGGTTCATGGCCCTTCCAAGTTTTCTGATGATCCAGGATCTACTGTTCTCATTATCCTAGCAGTCCTTGTTCATCTGGCTTCAAACTCTTCTCTTTGACATATCTTATATTTTTATAGACTGCAGACCCACCAATGCAGCAATTAAGTGTCACATTTAACATATTTTTACTGTACACCTGTAAATATGGAAGGTAGTTTTGACATTGAATAAGAATGCCAATGTGGCCTCTCTGCACATGCTTCTTTCTTCTGTCACTTTTACTGAACCTATTGTGGGCACTGGGATTGGTGCATACTCTGGAGACTTGAGTCTCTGGATGGTCCATGTGCCAGTTGGGTCCTGAGCCTTAGCAGAGTTGCAACACCTACTCTTTGGTTTGTTGGACTTACCCAGGTCAGCTAACAGGGAAGTGAGGATAGACAACCACCACACCAGGGTACCGAGAGAGTCTACAACTGCAAGCAGGGAATCCTAACTGGCAGCCATGTGGACTCTAAGCCCCCTCTCTGTTTAGAGGTGGAATGAATATCGCCATCCCATGGCCTCAGGATGGAGGAATAAAATATGGATTAGAGTGGACTTACTGGTATTCTACTATAGAATTATTGTGACTCTAGCAATGGAAGAAATTGTATAATTGATGTGAAAATAGTGGCAAAGGGAGTTGCTGAGGACAGGGAGAGGGAAAAAGAGGTGTGATATGGGGCCATTTTTGAGGCTTGGAGTTGTCCTGAATGATATTGCAGGGACAGGTGCTGGACATTATATATCCTGCCATAATCCACTGAATGGACTGGGGGAGAGAGTGAACTACAATGTAAATTATAATCCATGTAGTGTAGCAGGGCTCCAAAATGTATTCATCAAATGCAATGAATTTGCCACATTGAAAAAAATTGTTTAAGATAAAATTAACTGTTTTTCTCTAACAAGTTATCCTTACTTAACACTTGCTCACACAAATTGGGTAATCTACTACCTGCTTAAACATATCTCTCAACTCAATCTTTTTAAACAAAATCCCAAAGCCATCTTCAACCTGTGAAGGGAGACATGAACTTGTCTTTTTTTGTGAAGACTTTTTTCTCAACACTGACATTCAAACTAGTCAAGCCCTTCCATTATAACACCATTTAAAGCACGGGTTCTTGACAAGGAGTCAAATAACTTGAATTTACATTAAAAAACAACAACATTATTCCTGTTGGAACATGTTGGTGTGGGTGTGATTTATTTTTTAAATAATACACAGTATAGTGTGGACTTAGGGGTCTGTGGTTTTCACCTGAGTGGCAAAGGGGTCTGTGGGAAAAAAAAGGTTAAAAACATTGATTTAAAGTGTTGTCCTAAACAAAAGCCAGGAAGCTTCAACTTTACTAACAAAAACAACATGTTCAAATGAATTCTAATTCTTCATGAATAACTTCTGAAGTCTTAATACATGTTCTGAGATTTGGTTTTAGCATGTTTAATTTTTATAGAACCCACTAATAAATACAATAGAATTACTAAATCAATAGAAGAAAACAAAAATGATAAATAATAAATTTAGAAAACTGAAAAGGAAAAAGAGAAAAGTAAACATAGTTCTCAAAACACAAAATAAATTGTAGAAAGAAATCCAAACTGATGAATAATTACTTTGCATGTAAAAGTCTATGTATAAAAATCTGGTTGAAAAAGTAAACATATCATTCACAAAAGGCATGAAAAATAATTCGAGATATTAAAAGTAGAATTGGAGAAGGCGGACACCATACAAGCATCATCCAAAGAAATAAAAGTGTGCAAAGAGGATATACAGGAGGCAGGGCAAGATGGCGTTACAGTGAGTTTTTTCACATCTCTCCTGTGAAAAACTAGCTGAGTGGGGACAGAATCCTGCCTGAGTGAGCTGTTTTGGAAACTCAAAATGCAGGTATCTGGATATCGATCTGGAGAGAATGTGTCAAAAGGAGTGTTTGCTCAGGATAAAACCATGGGTTTCTGGCACTCAAGCTGGAAGCTGTGGGAAGGATAAATCCTTTCCCTAGGGCTGCTAGCCACAGCATTCCGTAAACTCCGCTGGTCATATGGTGGTGTTCCTGAGTCCCTTGTTCTCCAAATATGCTATCTCCAAATTTGTTTTCCCTGAACCTCACATTCCCTGAACCCTGCTTTCCCCATAATCTGCATTCCCCATAACCCATGTTCCCTGGACACATGCACCCCAAACTTGCATTCCCCCAAGCCTGCATTCTCTGAACTCAGCCCTCCCTGAACCCCAGGATTCCCTTAGCCCACTGGTCTCAGACAAACTCAGGGAGTGAGAGGGTTCTGGTAAGGGGTGAATAGGGGCACGAGGAGTGCAGATTCGACTGTCTAGTTCCCCTCCCCCTCTTTCTTTTTTTGAGCTTGGAGTAGCATGCTAGCTGTCTTGTGGAGAGGCTGGGAAGAGACTAGAGTTGAATCTGCTGAGAGAGCCTGATTCAGGTAAGTGCCCTGAGATAGGGAAAATTAGTGGGAGAAGGAAGAGTCAAGCAATTAACTAGTCTTGTACAACACACCTAAGGGAGGGGGACAGTAGGATGTGCTTCTGTGCTTCCAATAGCATATTTAGGGTTCCCAGCAAGGTGTGGGTGTTCACTCTCAAGGAGACTAAAAATAATGACAGAAAAAGTAATTTTCTGTGGTGAGTTGGTTCACCAGGGTCCCATTTGAATCTTGGATGGGAGTTCTCAAATGGGCTTCCTGCTGTCCTGGGAGAGAGGGAAGTGAGGAAGGGAGAAAAGGGAAGAATAGACTCCTAAGAAGTTTATTCAATTGGAAAGACGATTCCTTGCTTGAGATCTTGTCTATTTTTTTGTTTGTTTTCTTATCTTTCCTTCCTCTTTATTCCCCCAAAGTCCCCTTTTTCCCTCTTTTCCCCTTTTTTTCAAGTTTTCTTTTTTTTTTTCTATTAGGTGCTGAAAGCAGTGTTTCTTCTTTGCTGTGCTTCCTCATCCTCAATTTCCTCTTTTCTGTGTGTACTGATTTTGGCTACCAATGCTATCCCCTTCCCTTTACATATTTCTACCTTCCATCTTCTGTTGTTTCTCTGACATTCAATCTCTCTTTGTTTAGCCCCCAATTTTTCTGGTTTTTTTAATTTCTAACACCTCTATTCTATATTCTATCTTTTATTCACTCTTTATGATATTGTACTTTCTTTTTTCTTTCCCTCTACTCTGACCCCACTGGACTTTTAATTCATACTATATTCTTCCCCATACTCAGTTTACTATCTCATTGTAAGTACTCCACTTTTTATTGTTATAACTCAACACATCTTACATGAGTTTAATATTCATTCTCCTAGCTCTTACATGGTTCTTCTGCTAACATTTACTATCAATACTACTAGTATACTTTTTCCTTTCTTACCTTTTTTGCTTTCCCAACCATAATCTTTTCCCCTCAAGGGAACTTAGAAAACAACAAGTAAATAGAATAAGAAGAACAAAGGGTCAAAGAGAAGACTTAGCACACACACAAAAACAGCACCTAAATAAAGCCTGAGACTAGACAGTGAAGCTAATCAACTGAATAAACCCATCAAGGTAAGATGATGACTAGACAGCAATAAAGAATAACAAGCCATACCAATAATCCAGGAAAACATTGCCCAATCCAATGAACAAACTAAACACCAGGAAGAACAGCAGAACATCAAACAACTAATCAAAGCTCTCAATTTATATCATGGACCAGTTTAATGAAGTGCAGAAAGAGATTAAGGATATTAAGAAAACACTTGGAGAGCATGCAGAAGAAATTGTAAATATACACAAAAAGATAATGGATATGATGGTGATGAACTACACAGTCCAAGAAATCAAAAATTCACTCTTGGCAAATAATTGCAGATTTGAAGAGGCAGAGGAAAGAATTAGTGATGTGGAAGACAGTACACCTGAAATCAAACAGAGAGTAGAATTGACCGATAAAAAGATAGAAAATATCCAGCAGGGACTTAAGGACCTGAATGACAATGCAAAATGCACAAACATATGCATGATAGGCAACCCAGAAGAAGAAGAGAAAGGAAAGGGGATAGAAGGTGTGTTGGAGGAAATAATGGTTGAAAACTTCCAAACCTATTGAGGGAGATGGATGTACATGTCCAGGAAGTGCAATGCACCCCAAACAGCACAAATACCAACAGTCCTACCACAAGGCATACACTTGTCAAATTATCCAATGCTCAGGACAAAGAGAAATACTAAAGGCAGCAAGAGAAAAGAGAACCATTACTTACAGGGGAAGTTCAATAAGATTAAGTGCTGATTTCTCATCTGACATCATGGAGGCAAGAAGGCAGTGGTGTGGAATAGTCAATATACCAAAAGAAAAAAATTCCAGCCAAGAATACTCTATCCAGCAAAGCTGGCAATCAAAAATGACTGAGAGTTCAAAATATTCACAGATAAAAAGAAACTAAGAGAGTATGACAATAAGAAACCTGCCCTTCAAGAAATACTAAAGGGTTAAAACAGGAGAAAGAGAGAGTTGGAGGAGAGTGGAAGAGCAACTAAAAAGGCAAAAAAGAAAGAAAGAAAAATTACAACATATGATATACACAAATCCAAAGAAAATTTGGCTAATGTAAGTCCTTGAGAGTAATAACACTGACTGTCAATGGATTAAATTCACCTTTCAAGGGATATAATTTTGAAGAATGGATAAGGAAATATGACCCATCTATATGTTGTCTACAAGAAACACATCTTAGACCCAGGATTCAAGGAGTTGAAAGTGAATGGCTGGTAAACAATCTTACAAGCAAACAATAACCAAAAAAGGGCAAGAGTAGCTGTATTAGACAAAATAGACTTTAAATGCAAAACTTTTGTGAATCAAAGATGGACACTACATATTAGTAAAAGGGGTAATCTTTCAAAAGAAAGAACAATCATAAACATTCATGCTCCTTACCAGGGCACCTCCAAACTAGTGAGGAAAACCCTGGAAAAATTAAGGAAGGAAAAGATGCCTCTAAAATTATAGTGGTGGACATTAATACACAACAATCACCATTGGACAGAGCATCTCAACAGAGAACCAATAAAGAAACAAATACTTTGAATAATATGTTAGAGGAGCTGGACCTAATAGACATATATAAAACATTATGCCCAAATTCAGCAGGATACACATTCTTCTCAGGCATGTATGGATCATTCTGCAAAATAGACCACATGCTATGCCACAAAGAAAGTCTCAATGAATTCAGAAAGCTTGAAATCATACAAAATATTTTCTTTAACCACAGTGGAATGAAGCAGGACATCTGCAAGTGCCAAAGACCAAGATTAGGCACCAAGATATGGAAGTTAAGTCTTAGACAAAGGGTGCGTTGAGGAGGAAATCTCAAAAGAAATCAGTAACTACCTTAAACTAACGAAAATGACGACACAACATATCAAAACTAATGGGTTGCAGCAAAAGCTGTACTGAGAGAGAAATTCGTAGCCATAAATTCATATATCAGAAAAGAAGAAAGCTAAAATTGAAGACCTAACTGCATACGTGGAGGAATTAGTAAATAAACAACAAATTAACCCCAAAGGAAGAAGAAAGAAAAACATAAAAAGATCAGAGCAGAACTAAATGAAATAGAAAATAAGAAAGCACTAGAAAAATAATTTAAAAAAAGACCTGGTACTTTGAGAAGATTAACAAAATTGACAAACCCTTAGCTAGACTAACAAAGAAAAAAAGATGGAAATACACAAAATAAGAAATGAGAAAGAGTATATCACCACAGACTCCACAGAAATAAAGACTATCATAAGAGGATACTTTGAAAAACTATATACCAACAAGAAGGACAATTTAAAGGAAATGGATAAATTCCTAGAAACACATAAGGAGCCTACAATGATGAAAGAATAAATTGATGATATCAACAAACCAATCACAAGTAAAGACATAGAATTAGTCATTAAAATCCTCCAAACTAAGAAGAACCCTTGGCGAGTTGGCTTCACAGGTGAATTCTATCAAATGGTCCAGAAAGAACTCACACCAATCTTGCTTAAACTCTTTCAAAAAATTTAAATAGAAGGAACATTGCCTAATTCACTCTATGATGCCAATATTACCCTAATACCAAAGCCAAACAAAGACACCACAAGAAAGGAAAATTACAGACCAATCTCTCTAGTGAACCTAGATGAAAAAATCCTCAAAAAATACTTGCTAATCATATTCAGCAACACATAAAATGAATTATTCACCATGACCAAGTGGGTTTCATCCTGGTATGTAAGGACGGTTCAACATAAGAAAATCAATGTAAAGCACCATATAAATAGATCAAAGGAAAAATCACATGATCATATTTATAGATGCTGAAAAAACATTTGACAAAATACAGCACCCTTTCTTGATAAAAACACTGCATAAAAATAAGAATAGAAGGAAACTTTCTGAACATGGTGAAGGGTGTATATAAAAAACCAACTGCTAACATCATTTACAATTGTGAAATCTTAAAAGCATTCCCTCTAAGATACAGAACAAGAGAAGGATGTCCACTATCACCACTCCTATTTAACATTGTGTTAGAAATACTTGCCCAAGCACTGAAGCAAGAACTAGATATAAAAGGCATCCAAATTGGAAAGGAAGAAGTAAAAATATCACTATTTGCAGACAATGTGATCCTATAAATAGAAAGTCCTGAGAAATCTACAACAAAGCATCTTGGAATTATACATGAGTTCAGTAAAGTCACAGGTTATAAGATCAATGTGCAAAACTAAGTAGCATTTCTGTGCACCAATAATGAACAATCTGAGCAGGAAATCAAGAAACAAATACCATTTACAAATTAAATAAAAAATCAAATACCTAGGAATTAACTAAAGATGTAAAAGACTTATACACAGAAAACTACACAACTCTGTTCAAGGAAATCAAAGAAGACCAAAATAAATGGAAGAATACTCCCTGTTCATGGATAGGAAGACTAAATATCATTAAGATGCCTATCCTACCCAAACTAATCTACATATTTAATGCAATCCCAATAAAAATCAGCACAACATATTTTACTGAACAGGAAAAACTATGAAATTTTTTGAAAGAGAAAGTGGCCCTGAATAGCTAAAGACATATTGAAAACAAAAAAGGAAATTGGAGGGATCACACTACCTGACTTTAAAACATTCTTCAAAGCTACAGTGGTCAAAATGGCATGGTATTGGCACAAGGATAGACGCACTAACCAATGCAACCAAATTGAGAGTTCTAATATAAATCCTCATAAATACAATCATCTGATATTTGACAACTCCACCAAGCCCACTCAACTGGGGAAGAATGGTCTCATCAACAAATGGTGCTTGGAGATCTGGAGATCTGTATGCAAAAGAATGAAAGAGGATTACCATCTCACACCTTATAAAAAATCAACTCAAGTTGTGTCAAAGACCTAAATATAAGAGACCAGATCATAAAGACCTTGGAAAACAATGTAGGAAAGCATCTATAGGACCTGTGGCTTCATGAACTTCACATCCAAAGCACGAACAGCATAAGAACAAATAGATAAATGTGATCTCCTCAAAATTAAAGCCTTTTGCACCTCAAAGGAGTTTGTCAAGAAAGTGAAAATACAGTCTACCCAATGGGAGGAAATATTTGGTAACCATATATCTGAAAGGAAACTAATATCCTTCATAGAAAATGAAATCCTATATCTTGAATATGAAAACACACACAACCCATTTAAAAAATAGACAAGAGATTTGAACAAACACTTCTCCAAAGTAGAAATACAAATGGCTAAAAAGCACAGAAAAAGATGCTCAAAATCACTAGTTATTAGGGAACTGCAAATAAAAACTACAACGAGATACCATTTTAGTCCCATTATACTAGCAGCTATTAAAAAAACAGAATCCTATGAGTGTTGGAAAGGATGTGGAGGAATGGGAACCCTTATCTACTGCTGGTGGGAATGCAGAAGGATCCAGCCTTCTCTAGGACAGTTTCACAGTTCTTCAAAAACTAGCTATAGATTTGCCATATGACCTAGCAATTCCACTGCTGGGTATATACCCAGAAGAACTGAAAACAAGGACACAAACCAATATATGCACACCAGTGTTCATAGCAGCATTATTGACTATTGCCAAAAGTTGGAATCAACTCAAATGCCATTCAACAGATAAATGAATAACAAAATGTTGTATACACATACAATAGAATACTACTCAGCTGTAAGAAGGAATACAGTACAAACACATGGGATAAGATGGATGAATCTTGAGGACCTTATGGTGAGCAGAGAAAAAGAATCTATCCCTTTGCCTATTGATTGTCCAACTGCTTACACAGAACTGTAGTACTGGCTTTCATCACATCCCCCTAGGGTAGAGATCAGACAAAGAGTAGGGTGGAAGGCGATGTGCTTACTATTTACAGTGAATTATTGGTGAGAAATGTCTCTAATCTTTCTCTGATACAGAACATCTTATGAGCACATACAAGGAAAAGTTATTAGATATGTCAAAAGAGGGAGGAAAGGAAGTTAGGGCCACATGTGAGCATCTAACCTTGAATATTATGTTGGGCAAGGCAGAGAGAAACAACTTGAAGGAGATGAGGAAAAATAACATACTGTTGGAGATGCAGTACTGGAGGGATAAAGCTACAAAATCATGATATAGTAGGTGGGAGAATGGATGACTTGGACCTTAAATTGTGGAGGTGTTGAAAATAATATTAATGATAAAATATAGGTTATGACTTGGCACATACTACCTGCATCAGGAACGGGGACAACAGCTTTAGGAGAGAGGAAATTAAGGAAAAGAAAGGCCAGGTTATTGACTTCATGATAAACTGAGATAAGAACAAGGCAGGAGAGAATTAAACATGTCAAGTGTTAAAACCCTTAAGGTGATGTGGGCTATGGGTGAGAGGCTGTTGTCTCTTCATAGATAACCTAAGCTGTATGTGTCCTGACTTGTGGGTGTGGGACAGTGCGAGGCTGCAGTCCTGCCCTTGGTGACCATGGCAATGACTTCAGTCCTGGGAAACAGTTTATCAATTCAAACTCTATAAACTTTAAATATTCAGAGAAAATGCAAACTTAATGTGCTAAAAGCTTATCTAGAATGTATAAAGTCCATGTTAAAAGCCTATTTAGGATGTGGAAGTTATATGCTAATTCAAGCCTATTGAGCATTGAAACCAAAAAACCATTTGGTCCTTCCTCTCTGTATAAAAGGAACTCAAAATTCTTGTTCAGGCCTCGAATTTTGGAAGGAGAAGCTCCGAGCCTGGCTGGTCATAAATAAATCACTTTTCCTTCCCAAAAATTATTCCTGAGTCCTGGTCTTTCTAATAATTGAACCTCTAATAATTGAAACTCTCTGAAATTCTACAACATTTTTGGGGGCTCTCCCAGGATTGCAAACAAAAACCAGAGATGGTAGCATTTTACTGCCACTTCCAAATCCTCAAGGAAGCTGGGAGGATTTGGGTGAACCCCAAATCTGGGTGCCTCTGGATTAAATTTAATCCAGAAAATATGTGGGCTCCTCCAGAATCTTCCTGACAAAAATTGAGGTCAATGGAATGTCTGAAGAGAAAATTCCAAGAATGAAAAAGATCTCCAGATGTGGAGGAAGGTAAGACTCCCCAGGGGGGAACATTTGCCAAGAAAACCCTAGGTTTAACTGCTAGGATTGGAGGCTGATCACTTCCCGAGAAGAATCCTGGTAGCTCCAGAAATTTGGGGGGGAGCCAGTCTCTCTAGGTCTGGAAAAAAAAGGGAAAATGCCTGGTGTTTTGGATTTGTCTAACTGCAGGTTAGAATCTAGTAACTGGTTTTATCTCTGCTAAAGGAGTGGAGGCTTCATTATAATAGGAAGGAATATTTATAGGTTTGAGTTCTAACATCCTGGAAATTGGTCTGGATTTTAAAAACTTGGTTACAGGAGCCTGGGTCAGCCTTTTTGGTGGAGCTTGGTCTGGGTGTAAAGTTAAACAATGAAAAGGTCTAGATGGAATCTTTTGTTGTGGTGCTGAATTACAAATGAATTCGCTTTATACCAGATGTTAATGTTAAGTGTTCTCTCTTTCTAAGGTTTGTAATTGCTACGGGGGCAGCCATACTGAAAAAATACATATAGAACTTGTCGGTCAGATTAGTAACCTTTGTATTTCTGTCTGTATCAGCTCAATGCTGGTGTTGGAGTTGTGTGGTTATGTAAAGTGGTGGAAATAGTTAACCTGGGACCCTCCCTTGCCATTGTCAAGGGGATAAATTGATTATGGGGCAAAACTGCGGAATCTGGGTGTTTGCACATGCTCTGCTGTCTCATCTCAGGTCTGCCCCTTTGCTGGGGCTTGAAGGCTGTCTGTGTCTGTGCCATGCCCTCCCCGGTTTGTTGGAGCTGACCCCAGTCAGGGTGGCTGGGTCCCCGGGAGGAGTGCCAAATTTGAGTAGGTTCTGTCCACCAATTTTGGCGGAAAGCTGGAAAAGGGGGAGTGGCTTGCCCCTTTCCAGTGTGTCCACTTCTTCTAATCATAAGCCACATTCTTATTTGATCGCTGTGCACCCAACTGCCTGGAAGGGAGGAGGTGAATGGGGTGAAAAGCAGGCTCAAAATAAATGCAGTAAAGTTCCCTCCTTAGGGTGTCAAAGGCCAAAATAAATTTGCATTCTGCCCAGGTTCTTCTACTTTTCTGAATCTCTCTCTGTGAGATTGTATAAATGCTTTGAAATGTTTTATAACTGTAAACTTGTCTGAAGAAAAGAGGCTATGGCTTGAAACAATAGACCTCTAATCTCTTGATAGCCTTTTTAATGGTCTGGCTGGGAACGTCAGGGTTGTGAAACTACAGAGGACCAAAAAAAAAAAAAAGGGGGGTGGTGGTGAATGAAACTCGACTTTAAAATCTGTGTTTGGCTTTTGTCAGTTGCTGGCGCCTAAGAATTCATGGTAAAAAGGTAGTTTAAAAATGAATCTTTAAATGCCAATACTCTCTTGCTGGTCAATTAAGTGCATAACTCACAGATTAGAATTTGTTCCATTACTAGGAGAAGGCAGAAATTCACAGGATTGTTACTAAAAAATTATTGTAGCTCAATTAATAAAAGTATCCAATTCACCTTAAGGTTAAAACTTAATGAAAACTATAACTGAGAGTTAAGATAATTTATAGATGCATTTATGTTATAAAACAGTGGAAGGATAATACCTGAAATTATAACTGTGTGAATTTAGCCTGAAACTATTATTGTAAGTGTAAATTCTAAACTAACCTTACCTTCGTTTATGGTTACTTCAAGCCTAGCCTCACTCCTTGCCTTTGCCTATGGTTATTTCATAACAACTTCTGCCCCTACAATCCAGGGAAAAGCTGGGACATCCCTGTCTCCTGTCCTACTGGTATTAGTAACCCTGATTTCTCTCATGATTCCAGGTGTGAACTAAATCACTGCCTGGTGAAATTCTTAGCCCTTGGGTTGAACAACCAGTGGAGTTTTATTATCTCCAAGGACTGGGAAAAAATGAAGTCCCCTGCCTTGACTGGCAGTGTTCCTAAGAGTGGCAATTCATGAGAGAAACCAGTCTCGCTGAGGCTTCAATAGCCTAGGCAAATATACATAGAATTAGTCTTGTTGCTCACCCAAAATTATGCTAAATTCAAGGTAAAGTATAAAGTTCTGAAACAAAAGAGAATTGTGTTAAAACATTGGAAAAATTTTGGTTATAAGCCATTAGTTAAGAAACAAAATTCTTGTGTAAAACTGAACGGTCATAGCGCAAATTAAGAAAAACTTTCAGAGTCTTTGAAATGTTTGCAGTCACACTTATTTTGTAAAAATGGAAGTTTTAAGTAACTAAGTTATGCTTCTGTGTCAAACTATTCATGTTTGCCTATTTGCTCAAATTATTGGGATTAAATATGCAGTTATATAAGTAATATATATTTCTGGGAACCAAATTAAGCTAAACAGTATATAAAATAATGTAAATTAAAGTAACATCAATGAGTTGTGTTTCTGTAACTAACTCTGTGTCTGCCTATTTGCTCAGTGTATATCTTTATATATCAGGATGATAATATCAAATTAACAAATGAAAATTCTTAAAAGAGCTCTATTCAAATTGTTAAAAATTAAATATGCAGTTATATATGTGAATAATTTTTCCTGGAGCTCAAATTAGACTAAACAGGATGGAACAGTCATATAGAAATCTGATTATAGGAACTATTGGGAAAAAGCCTTCTCTTTGCAAGAGCTTTGAGGGTGGGACTAGGTATTGCAGTTTCCATTGACTAGGCTGGGGAATTAAGAATCAGTTTGCCCTGTAATTTCCCAGTTTAAATCTTTTAACAGCTTTAAAAAGGGTGGTTAGTTGTTCTGTTGCCAAATTTCAGTAAGTAAAGAAAAAGAGAGCATTCCTTGCATAAAGTATAATGGTTTCAATTTTATTTAGCTTGGGTGTAATCTCCCTTAGTTTATAAATTTCCCATTAAATAAATTAACATTATATATACAAAATCTTTAGAGTAATGAAAATTGTAAATTCATGTTAATGAAATTAAGCTAAAGAAAAATTGTAAATATGTTCTCTAAAATAAATAAAGTAAACTTCTTTGGTTAGTAATTGTAATTTAATAAGCTTATTTAAATGTAAAGTAACTAGTCTATGTGGTTGTAGTCAATTGTAAAAATATCTTCCAAACTGAAAACATTTAAATGGTTTTAGTTCTAGAATTCATTATTAACTGAAATCCTAGATTGATATTGGTAGCAAAGAATAACTTTGTGATAATAAAACTTGTCTAAATTGCATATTTAAGTAAATGGTAATAAAATGTTATCATGATTCTTTTGGGAATCTTCTGTTTTCATTTTAACAATGAAAAAAAGTTCCCCCCCCCTCTATTACTAAACTAAAATACCTACTACTATCTTCATGGTAAAATTGTATAAGTAAGCAAAGTTATTTGATATAGGATGTGTTGCATTAAATTGTTTAAAATATATAAAAACAAGGAATAAACTTGAACATTGTCAAACTCTTTTGTGCATTCAAACCAGGCCTTGAATACATTGCAAGTTGCCCCTCCATGCTGGTCACTGACCCCTCAAATATATGCTATATCAGCCTCTGGTTATGCTCCTGAAGTTGACAGAAACTACATTGCAATTTCAAGCTCCTGCAGCAGCCAGTGATGACTCGGTACAGCCAAGCATACAATGGATATCACCTCCAGACTGGCACGGTTCCATAGTGCCAGAGAACACTATGCACCAGGCTGGTAAAATATGGGAAACTCTCTCTAGGATCAACAATGCTCCAACTTCCTCATTGTGTAAAGAACATGCTAAGTGTAGCCATGATTACCAGGATACTGTAAGTAAAACTTAAACACAATTGGCATTATGGGTTGCTCCCATGGAGAATAACATGTAAAGTATTACAAACCTGAAACTTAAAACTATTAATTGCAACTCAGAATCTTTATGCATTAAATAATACATTAATTAATATTAAGTGCTGTACTTTTATCCTGTACTAAATATATGCCTAATTATTATAACATTATCTTTTCTATTCTAATACAAAATAATACAAAAATATATTAGACATGTTAAAATCCTCGTAACTTCATTTTCTAAATAGTTAATAAGCATGTCTATAAAATAAGATGGTGGTCTTAGCTAGGCTCAGCCAACTTACTATTCTACTGTACTCTACTCTGAGGCAAAAATGAGGCTTGCTTGCTAATAATGGGTCACCTATTGAACAGTGAAAATTACCAGAAATTGTACAATTAAAACCAAAATGTAAAAAGCTTTATTCTGTAGTTCTGATCACTCTCACAGCTAAAAACTAAAAAGATTCTGAATGAAACCAACTGCCCAAAGGTGTCAGTTCACCAGGAGCATCTGACAGAGCACATGAGTGCCAATCATTAAACAGCCTGAAATGCATCTTCAAAACAAAGCTAAGTATCTGTTGCAATTTCTCACTGAAAATAAATAACTTAAAAAAATATATAGGGAAGAGGACTTGGCCCAGTGGTTAGAGTGTCGGTCTACCACGTGGGAGGACTGCGGTTCAAATTCTGGGCCTCCTTGACCCATGTGGAGCTGACCCATGCTTAGTGCTGATGTGCGCAAGGAGTGCTGTGCCACGTAGGGGTGTCCTGGCGTAGGGAGACCCACGTGCAAAGAGTGCACCCTGTAAGAAGAGCCACCCAGTGCCAAAGAAAGTTGCAGCTTGCCTAAAAATGGCGCCACTCACACAGAGAGCTGACACAACAAGATGATGCAGCAAAAAGAAAACACAGATTCCCATGCCACTGACAACAACAGAAGCAGACAAAGAAGACACAGCAAATAGACACAGAGAACAGACAACTGTGGTGAGGGGAAGGAGAGAGAAATAAATAAAATAAATAAATAAATCTTTAAAAAATATATATATATATATACACACATATACAGTTTCCACCAGCTTTTAAAAAGGAGTGTCGGGAAACGGACTTTGGCCCAGTGGTTAGGGCGTCCGTCTACCATATGGGAGGTCCGCGGTTCAAACCCCGGGCCTCCTTGGCCCGTGTGGAGCTGGCCATGCGCAGCGCTGATGCGCGCAAGGAGTGCCGTGCCACGCAAGGGTGTCCCCCGCGCAAGTTAAGCTTTGGCATAAGGGGAGAAAGTGTTGTGGGCTATGGGTGGGAGGCTGTTGTCTCTTTGTAGATAACCTAAGCTGTCTGTGACTTGTGGGTGTGGGATGGTAAGAGGCTGGAGTCCTGCCCTTGGTGACCATGGCAATGACTCCAGTCCCAGGAAACAATTTTATCAATGCAAACTCTATAAACTTTAAATATTCAGGGAAAATGCAAACCAAATATGCTAAAAGCTCATCTAGAATGTATAAAGTCCATTCTAAAAGCTTGCTGAGGATGTGGCAGATATATGCTAATTCAAGCCTATTGTGCATTGAAACAAAAGAACCATTTGGCCCTTCCTCTCTGTATAAAAGGAACTCAAAATTCTTGTTCAGGGCTTGGGTTTTGGAATGAGAAACTCTGAGCCCAGCAAGTCATAAATAAATCATTTTTCCTTCCCCAAAATTATTCCTGAGTCCTGACTTTTCTATACACAAATAATTGAACCTCTCTCGACTTCTACAACAAAGGAAGGTGCAGGATTTAATAATCCACTTCTAGGAGACTGATTATCAGTTGTAAAAAGGTGATAATAATGACACTCTTCTTCATAAGGTTCTGATTGTGTGTGTCTCTGTGTGTGAATATAAAGAAAAATAATATTTTAAACTAATTGAGTGGAATTATTGGTATATAATAAGCAGTAGTTAAATTTGTATGATAATGATGATGAATCCAATTATGCTGATCATGTGCATCTATTTTTCTGAAGATTTATTGACTTAGAACTCTCTTAAGATCCTCCATGTTGCTCAAATGTGGCCTATATCTAAGACAACCTCAGCATTATCTTCTCCCAAACACTGGACATGACTCCTGTAGATGAGCCTCCCTGGCACCAAGGGATTACTAGAAAGTACCAACCAGCAATGCAACTGGAAAAATTCCTTTAAAAAGGGGGGGGGGGGAGGGGAGAAAGGTAAGAAAGGTAAAGACAAATGATTTTATGTGATTAAGTAACTTCAAAGTGAATCCAGAGGTCATCGCAGAGGTAATGCTTATGGACATCTCAGCAGGATCTCATAGACTGCCAAAGTAGATACTATCCCAAATAGCAAGGCTCCTGAGGGCTCTGTGGACACACAGGACCTAAGGTCATGGCAGATAGCTCTGGAGTTTGGTACCCTGCCAGTGGGTCTTACTTTGGAGTTTGTGCTCCCTAGTGTGACAGTTGGGCTTGGTTGCGACTTCTCTACAATTGCCTCTTCTGTCCCTTCTATTTGAACCTATAGTTGGTGCTGGAGTTGGTTGATGTATGTCCAAGAGACTAGAATCTTTAGACTGTCTATTTGCCAGCTGGGTCCTGAGCCTCAGCAGAATTGTAACACCTACTCTCCTGTTCATTAGACTCACCCAGGAAAACTATCAAGGAGGTGAGGATGGACAACCACCCACTATACCAAGGAACCAAGAGAGTCTACAACTGCAATCAAGAGAATCCCATCCATCAGTTACATGGGATCAAAGCCTCCTCTCAATTATAGTGGGCATCACCATCCCAGAATTCTCAGGATTGGGGAATAAAATATGGACTAGAGTGGACTTACTGGTATTCTACTAAAGACTCATTGGTATTCTTGCAATGGAAGAAATTATATCACTGATGTGGAGACATTGGACAGTGGAGTGCTGAAGGCAGGGAGAGGGAAAAACCTGGGCAATATGGGGTCATTTTTGGAACTTGGAATTGTCCTGAATGACATTGCAATGACAGATACAGGCCATTATATATCCTGCCATAACCTACAGAATCGTGTGGGAGAGAGTGTAAACTATATTTCATGCTTAGTGGAAATGTTCCAAATGTATTCATCAATTGCAATGAATGTACCACACTAATGAAAGAAGTTGGTAATGTAGGGAAGGGTGTGAGGTGTGGGAAGTGGGACATATGGGAATCCCTTATTTTTTTGTGTGTAACATTTCATGTAATCTAAGTATCATTTAAAAAAATAAAAGTATGTTTTAAAAATAACTCCCTTAAGATAAAAACTTATTGGTATTTAATATTTCCTCCTTTTGACCAAGGCCTTTTTCCAGATGCACTCCTAGTCAGCATTTCATAATAATACTTTGGTGTCAGGGAGACTCATCCTTGAGATTAATGTCCCATGTCATGGGGGAGGTAGTGAATTTATATCCTAAGTTTGGCTTATAGAGAGGCCACATTTGAACAAAAAGGAAGCTTTCAGGAGGTACCTCGTAGGCAATATATAATACTAGGCTAAGTTTCAATTTCACAAGAAAAAGCTCCTGAGTACAACCATCAGTATGAAAGGCCTGGCAAAATGGTCTGTCCTTTGTTAGGCATTGCCATGTACTCATGGACTTATTGTTGCTCTAAAAGAGAACATAGCAGGACTTGAGTATCTACAACTGCAAGCAAGACAGTTCCATTCTTCTTCGCCATGAGATCTAAGCCCTGTCTCATTCAGAAACAGAGGGGGAAACACCATCCCCAAATCCTCAAGACTGCAAAATGAACAAATAGAAGAGGGAAATGCAGCTAACTAATAATTAGACTTATTATTATTCTAGCAATGGAAGAACTTGTGTCATTGATATAAAGACAGTGGCCATCTGAGTTCTGAGAGCACACAGAGGAAAGGATAGGTGTAACATGGGGGCATTTTTGGGGCAGTGGAATTGTCCTGCATGACATTGCAATGATGGATAAAGGCCATTTTACATTTTGTCAAATCCTAAAAAATTGTGTAGGGCAAAGTGTAAACTATAATGTAAACTATAGTCGATGGATATTAGCAATGCTTCAATATGTCTTCATCAATTGCAAAAAATGTACCATGCTAATGAAAGATATTATGAATGTGGGAAAGTGTGGGGGTGGGAGGAGAAAGAAAGTGGGGCATATGGAAATCCCCATATAATTTTGATGTAAAGTTTCTGTATCTAAAGATTTTTAAAAGCAAAAACAATTTTAAAAAGAGTATATATATCTTCCTCTCTGCCAGGAATTATGCTCAAATGCATAATTACCCTTAATTTTAGGTGTTATCAAAGACAAACACAGGCTTCTATAAGGACTGTTAACATGGAGTTTTGATCTAGTCTGGGGGAATCAAGGAAAGCTTCCTTCCAATGATAATTAATTAAATGTCACATTTGAGCTAACTAGGAAAGAAAAGAAAAAAGGTCAACAATGGTTATGGGGGTTATTACGGGGAGGGAAAACAGGATGTATGAACATTTGTGAACCTTACAACTGGACAGAGCATTATACATTTGAAGAATGGGTGGAAGTCCACTTCATGGACTGGGGCACAGAAAGTGAAGTGGAGAGTAGCTGCAGGTGATGCCAGAAAAGTATTAATGTAGGGATGTTAAGTGTTCTTGGTTTTATCAGAAAACAAAATAAAAACATTGTAAGTTTAGAGCACAGTTTTGTATTTTAAAAAGAGTTTTGTGGCTTCAATGAGGAAAATTGGGTCAAAGCAAAGAACTGAAAGTTTGAATGCAGTAGACCTTTAGGAGGCTATCCAAGTTTCCTACGAACATATGATAACTTGATCGGGGATGGCACCTATCATGACTGAATGAAATAGAAATGATTTGAGTATCCTGAATACACTTCAGAGGGTGAGGCATGGCTAAACGCAGACTTTAACAAGCTCACAGCTTGCACGTCTATCCTTCACCTTTGAGAATATCATTGTAGGTCTAGGGCATAGAGTGAATGTTTGATGAAAGATGGGTATGTTTGTGCTTGTGTGTGTGTGTCTTTGTGTGTATTCAATCATACAACATATTTGAGGGCCAACAATTTTCCAGGCACTGGAGAAATAATAGTGAACAAACAGACCCACTGTCTCAGAATGTTTACACTCTATTACTTTTCTATTAAAATAGTTCTCAACAATTCCTCCCCTTCTTTGATTTATTCTAGCTTCTGCCAAAAATCGTTTTATAGTTCAGATTCTCCTAGATCTAAACATATCATTATTTGTTAAAGATTTTCTATGCATTGCTTTTTTCTGGGAGCTCCCCTCTTGTTCTTAATTCATCCCCCACCTTACACTGTGTTTATATACATATATATATATATAAAACATATATTTATATATAAATATATATCTTTATAAATACATAAAATATTTATATATTAACAATGGCCTTCATTTTATCTGTTAAAATTTTCCAAAGTATATGCATTGTGCCCAACTTTTTGCAGATCCTAATCCCATCTAGAAAGTTCAAAAATCCCAATTTCAGTCAATATTCCTTAAATGGAACTTCCAATGTTTCTGGAGTTTGAAAGCAAATTATTTAAATTATTAGGTTTTGCAGCAAGCTAAAACAATTTCTATATAATTTTAACTGGAAGCAAGAATACTCAGAAATGCATCTTCAATCATGTGTCCAGGATCTATACCGTATAACTCATGTGATGTTGGTTCCAGAATATTCCCCTACCATCCATCTTTTTGGATACCATGACTTCCCCTTAGGAATATGTTTACATCAATATTTCTCCAAACTTTCTTCTTAATGTTTCCTTAGACCTTGCTCTTCCCTCCTCACCACCCACCATTTTCCCTCAAGTATAAACCATTCGGTGCCCCTGGCCTTTTTCATGTCTATTATATAAATACTTCATAGGTCTATTCATCCATCTAGGGTTCCTACACCATGCCTTTCTACCTCCTACAACAAACAGTTAATGTTTATTTTAATTTTATTATCTTGTATATTTATTGCCAATTTATTACAGATATAAATATAAATAGTGATCAATTATTCACATATTTTACATTTAAATAAACTTTATATTTTAGAATAGGTTTTAGGTTTGGAGCAAAATTGAGCAGATAGAAGGAGAGCTTTCATATAAGCCCTCTACCCATCCCTATGTACAGTTTCCCCTGTTAATAACATTTTGAATAGTGTGATACATATGTAACAACAGATTAACCAATATTGATACAATGCTATTGGCAAAAATGTAGTTTACATTATGATTTAGTCTACAGTTCTATGGGTTTTGACAAATGCTTATTGTTGGGTATCCAGTGCTGTGGTATCATACAGATAGTTTCACTGCCCTAAATATACTCTGTGCTCCACCTATTCATCACACCCACATCAGAATCCCTGGTAACCACTGATCATTTCACATTCTCCATAGCTTTGCCTTTTCCAGAATATCATACGGTTGCCATCCAATAATGTAATCTTTTCAAAAAGACTTCATTTACTTAGGAATATGCATGTAAGTAAGTTTCCTCTGTGTCTTTTTGTGCCTAGAAAGCTCCTTTTTTATTTGTTGACTAACATTCCATGCTAGAGATTCACTACAGTTTATCCATTCGTCTTTTGAAGAATAGCTAGATTATTTTCAAGTTTTGGAAATTGTGAATAAAGCTGCCTTAAACATTATATGCAGGTTTTCTTGTGGACATAAATTTTCAACAACAGTTATTTTTACAGTACCCCAAAATTTTTGCTATCAAACTCATGTGCAACCCTCAGTAATCAGTTCTGGGATTTGTTCTCCAGAATATCAAAAATTAGCAAAGCACCTGGGCTAATGGAGAAACCACTAGGGACCACAACTAACCAAAATAAATCTGCCTGAATCTCAGCAGACACTCCACTTTATTCTACACATTGAAAGAGCTCCCCCATACCTCAAGTGAATGGGTGATTTGCTGCTCCCAGCCCCTCTGTGAAAGAACTCACAACCATCTGCAGGTACTGCTCTAGGTCATGGGAAAAAAGAGGGAAGCAAGAGAATAGAAAATGTGGTGATGCAAAAGGTTTGCAGGAGAAAAGACATTCTGTAAATGTTCCATACAATTTCCACAATCACTGACACTTCTTGTGGCTGCAATGGGAATCTTCAATCTTCAGAATAGCCAATAACATTCTTTAGAATGGACTAAATAATGTTCTACATTTAATGACTGAATGTGTGGTAGTTTTCTTATAGTTAATGTTGATATATTTGTGGCTGGCAATTGTTCCTGATAGCTCAGATAAAACCCTACCATGTTGCTTAAATCTTCTCTAACAGCCTTCTAGTGCCACCACCAACATGGGACATTTCCATCCACAATATTCCCAAGAAAAGATCAGTCTTTTTCTACCTGGGAAACCCACTTATAGGGAGCTTTGGGTTTCAAAAACCTTAACATCTGGTGGCAGTGAAAGAGTCTTCTGAAACTGAGCTAAAACATAACTTTTCCTTTTTTTTAGCATCTTCTCTTGATCCATATTTCTATCTCTGATCACACTGAATAGGTATTCAGTTACATTTAGCACATTATGAATATTAAAAATATTTGAAGGCAAAAAATACATTCTCTCTTATGGTTCAAACTTGAAGTTATTCATTATCCTGGTAACAGTTCTTCCCAAAACAGGAACAAACAAACAAAAAGAGCAAACGAATATTATTTTTACATGCTTGACTTAAAGTTTGATATTCATGGAAAATTATGAAAACTTACATTTCCATGCACCAGAATAGTAAAAGAATTATTCTAGGGACATTGACTACTTTACACAATGTTGGTATATGATGGTGAATTCAATCATTACTGCAAGCTTTGGTAGATATGCTGTTTATCATTTTGGCCAATGAGGAAACTGAAACTCAAAGTCTTAAATGACTTGGTCAAATCACATATAGTAAGTGACAGGACTGAGCCTGTATTTCAGCTATTTGTTATCTCGATGTTCTTATTATTGTCACTGCACCTAGTTACCTTTTAAATGGACCCCAACCCATCATTCAGGTGAGTGTGCCTTAAACCTAATGCAACTGATATATGAAATACCTAGATCAGAATAGCTAAATTCATGATGTATAAAATACAGTAGTATTTTACTGACAAGCCACACTATTTGGTCCACATAATATTTAGAGAAAACTACTGAGCAAAATCTCTTTTTCACAGTTTGTACAATATAATCTTGATTTTTTTTAAGGCTGGGATTTTGTGGTGAAATAAAAACCTATGCTTTCCCTAGAAGAAAATAAAATATAATGCATTAAAAGTAAATTGTGAACATACTAATTTGGGGCAAAGAATTAAATTACTAAGATATAAATATCAAGATTAGTAACACAACTTCATTGACAACTGAAGCAAACGAATGACACAATGTGCATATTAGTATACTTTTTAAAAAAACACTCTTGGTATTTTTTTACATCCCTTTATTTCATGCTTTTATTGAAACAACATTTTTGTCTGATTACCTTCTTAAACATTATATAGTGGACTCTTTTTACATAAATCTTAATAGCCATATTTCATTGCAAACATATTACTTATGAAATTGGCGTTGTCTATAAACATTTATTCATTCTTATTCATTTATTATAAATTTGTTTTTTTCCTACTTTCATTGAATTGATCAAATATATTCTTTAATCCATGATTCTCATCAAATAATTTATAAATATTACCATGTATTTCTACTCAATTACATTAAAATATTTGACCAGGGAAATATTTTAAAATTAATTTTTCTATAGAAAATATATTAACATTAACCCCAAAGTACACACTGCATTAAAAACAAACATAAAGTCCCACATGTGCTAAAAAAATGATTATTTATCTTTACCTTTTCTATTCCCCAACCAGGTTCATTGAATAAAATGGGATTTTTAATACTAAATTATTATCTGTTGAGGCATTTTTGGATTCCAATTCTGTCATCCAAAATATGCTATTCCTTCAGAATAGCATCACATCTTCCATTTATGGAACAGTAGGTTTTCTACATCCTTTATTAATAAATGTAGCTAAATGCTCTAGGAAGTGATCCACAACATCAAGGTCAGCCCCAGAAAGTGGGCACCCTGCAATGAATAAATTAAGTTTCCTTTTCTTGAGGGAAAAAAAAATGATCCCTGGGTTTTCCATGCTCTCCCCTGTGATGCTGAAAATGTTGGATCTCCTGCCATGTCCTACAATCTTGGAAAAAATCCATAGAGTAATGTCCAACTTTAATATTAAACAATATTGTGACTACAGAATATTCTGTACTGTGGAGTGGAATGCCTTGAATGAGAATTCATCTCTGAGACTGCTCCTGCATCTTGCAGAGGAAGTAGCATAGGAACATGCTCTCCCCTGCACTGGTAGCTGAGGGAGTTTTTTGATCATTGGCTCATATTCACATTCTCTTGATCATCTGGTTTGAATAATCATCTTGATCATCTGGTTCGAATAATCCAGTCATAATTGTCACCATAAATGACTATAGTGCCCAGTATTTTGCAGGTGTGAATGATGCAGTGGTATCCAAATGTACTTTGTTTCTTTCTCCCTAGGAGTGAGACCTCAAGAAACTCAGGTTAGGCATGTCCTCTTGCAACAATTCCATCCCACAGCCCTTGATATTTGTCCTGGCTGGAATTCCCGGCTTGGAATCTTCCCATGGCTGGTTCTCGGTGCCTTTTTTCTTGGTATTTGTGATGACAGTCATTGGCAATGTAACCCTCATATGTATCATCCGGGTGGACAAGAGTCTTCATGAGCCCATGTTTCTCTTCCTGGCCGTGCTGTCAGTTGTTGACCTGTCTCTAGTCAGTGTCACTGTGCCTCGCATGCTGGGCATCTTCTGGACGGATGCCAAGGAAATCAGCTTCAATACCTGTCTAATGCAGATGTTTTTCATCCCTTTCTTTTATGTTATGGAGTCTGGAATCCTTGTGGCCATGGCTTTTGACCGATTTGTGGCCATCTGGAAACCTTTGAGCTATACAACCATCCTTGCTAACAACATGCTTGTGAAGATTGCATTTGCTGTCCTGGCAAGAGCAGTTGCAGTCCTGACCCCAGCACCCATCCTGACAAAAAGACTGGAAAGCTTCCAAACCCACATCATTGCTTACTCCTACTGTGCCTACATGGCTGTGGTAAAGATAGCATGTGGAGACGTCTCTAACCATATTGTGTATGGCCTCATGGTTATTGTAGCATCTGTGGGATTTGATCTGTATTTTATCATTCTCTCATATGGGCTGATACTTCGTACTGTCTTTCTCATACCTTCTTGGGAAGCACGGGGTAAAGCTCTTAGCACCTGCGGCTCTCATTTCTGTGTCATTGCTCTCTTTTATTCTCCTGTGGTCTTCTCTGTCCTGGCTCAGAGTTTAGGCTACCATATGGCTCCCCATGTACAGATTATCATTGACAACCTCTACTTTCTGGTGCCTCCCATGGTCAACCCCTTGATTTATGGTGTCCGGACCAAGCAAATACGGAAGCAGGTACTTCGGATTCTCCGCTGTCTTGGTGACTGAGGTCGATACCTTAAGTGGATAGGAGATCTGGAAAGGAGCTGGATATATTGTTTGGTTGGGGGTATAGGAGCCCAACTTGGTGCTTCATGGGGAAAAGAATAACCAAGGCAAGAGAAGAACATTTTTAGTGTTGGAATGTAATTGGGGATGCTCATTCTATCAGTATGCAATTGTTATGAAGTCCTCACTATCAGTACTCTCCTCAAATCCTTATGTAGGTAATAAAGTAGCAGAAAATATTACTAATAATTTTATTGTTGATTAAATTGTACCACATCATTTAACTCGGAAGCACAAATTTTGAGTGAGGCAATAATACAATTTAGGTGTACATATACAGGGTTCATGGGAAAAATATTTCATCAAATATTCTTGTTGATTTAAAATTCATTTCCCTTATTAAATGTTTCCAGAAATTTCAACAATGCAGAATTATGTAAAATGGAAATAATTCTAATGGAATAAACATGTATATCAAAGATAATGTTCTCTCTTTCTCTGTCTGAAAGGTATTGCTAGAGATGGATCATCTTAGGGTGGATACTATTAGTGTCAGAATGTAACCCCAGCTGTGTAGTAGATTGGACCTGAACAGTAGTCATTTTATAAAATGAAGAGATCAGATAATCAAAGAAGCTGTCTACCTTTCCTTTAACTTTACTGTTTCCTTTTCACCTGTTTGACAGCTTCTGTTTTCACAAATTCAAGATACCCAAATTCATGTCCTAGATCATGAATTATATCTGCATTCCACTTTTTGTGACCACTTTCATATGAAACAAAAACTCACGGTGCTCCAAACTAAACTCTTAATCTCTCTGTCACCAAGATCATTCCTTAGCATTCCACAACCATTTTCATTTTACTTAACTTAAGAAATTTGGTTTAACATAGTCAAGTGCCTTAATTTTTATTATTTGCTTTCTTCTGTGTACCCAATTACTAAGTTTTCTCAGCAATATCAGCTTACTGAACATCATTCTATCTCTTTCCCATCTTTTTCCTACAGACTTTCATCACTTTCCAAGTTGTCTTTCCAAACAAAGATATCATTTCATCCACTTAAAATCATTAATAGTTTGGTCCTCAAGAAAAAGTTTTAATTCATAGTATGGCATTCCAGTTGTTGCATGACCATCTCCAGCTGCCTCGCCAGATGTTTATTTTCACTAAACTGCAGAGTAGACATCAATCCAGGCAAACCAACCAGCTTGTTGATAAAGAAAGCATATATTTCTTACTTTGCCTTACTATTCCTGCTACTTAGAAGGCTTTATCCCTCAATCTTTTAGTCAAATTATTTTCCACCTCTTGGTATACTCCCTCACATATTTCCCCTTTCATATCTGCTTTCAGACAGTATTAATCACTCCATCTCTGTACCCTCAGAACACCTCCATTTTCTCTAACATTCAGTTGTCTGTGGTTTGTTCTGTATCTTGTTGTTTGTCTGCAAGCCTTATCATTGCTCTTACTCTGCCATTTCTTTTTGGGCAAGGTCCCTGCATAGAAATTTTATATTGTACTCATATAAGTTGACTCAAAATCCAGGTCTTAAAAAAAGTTATAATGCAATATTATAAAAACAGATCTAGTTATGTAAATTATTTCTAATCTCCTGTCCCTTGATGTCCATACTTTAGATATCCCCAGATGTGTCTGGAAAAAAATATATATTCAGGTCATACATATCCAGAGAAATATATACACAAATTTTCTTCCATATGCACATATCCAATTATTTTATTCATAACCATCTCCTTGTCTCTTTCTCTCCCTCTCTTCCTCTTTCTTTCTCTCTCACCCCCCATCTCTCCTGCTATCATACACACACTTATGCACTTTCATACCTCAGATGAAATAAGCATACTTTCACAAGAATATTTGTGTGTTCATGTATCCACTACACATATGCAATTACATCAATATTTATACAAACAACTATTATCCTCCTACATTATTTTTCAGTGACAGAAATTTCCTGAAATAAATCAATGACTCATCTTAAAATGCTTCTTTCACATTCCCTTACTCAACATTTAGGACTTATTTATATAGTACTTCTTTTTGTTAGCTTTTCTTGGAAAGCTTACTTCTCCACTCTATATTAGGTTCCTTTTCCATGGTCTCTACCGTCACCCATTTCTTCTTCAATCAATACTCATGTCAAACAATATTATAATACATCCTTACATGATCTTTTTATACACTGAAGTGATTATTTTGCCACCTCACTTTAATAGTATCTAGTATTCCCATAGCATACAATATGAGTCTAATACATATATGTACAATAGATGTCTTTTTTCAAATAACTGCTAGTGTGAAACAAAAGGCTATTAAACAATGCAGAGTCTTACATATTCAACCCATTCAACCAAAAATAATGGAAGGAAGGAAGGAAGGAAGGAAGGAAGGAAGGAAGGGGGAAGGAAGAAAGGAAGGAAAATATATCACTCATTTTCTCTAGCCAACCTTCTTCCTCATTTAGAATCCTTTCATACTAATAGCACTTCAACTCCATTCTGAATATTATTTAGACATTATTCTTCCAACTTCATTGGGGAAATCCTCTCATGTACAGTGAATCAGTTAATCTGGTTATCTTTTGCTGCATAAAAAGCAATTCCAAAGCTTAGGAACTGAATAAAGAATTTACTATTGTCTTTCACAGTTCTGTAGGTTTACTGGGCTCAGTTTAATGGTATGCAATTAAGGTCCCTCATATGACTGCATGAGAAAAATTGACTGGAGTTGGAATCATATGAAGGTTGAACCAGGATGGACATCCAAGGTGACTTCTTCAATAATAGGTTTGGTGTCCCAGTGTTCCTCCATATGGGCACCCTATCAGAGTAGCCTGAATTTCTAAGTTGATGTTTCAGGTCTTCAAGTGGTAGGAAACAGAAGCTGCTGGTTCATATATAATTAATACCCAGTATGGTACAGCATCACTTCCAAGGTATCCTATTGCTCAAAGCAAGTGAAGATCTGCCCAAAGATCAAATTGCAGAACATGTATTTTAGCAGATACTGATGTGGCCATCTTTGAAAAATTCAAACCACCATAGATCTCCCACTGACTATAACAATTCACATCCTTTTCATATGCAATATACACACATGCCTTCTCCAAACTTCCATTGGCTCAACCCATTAAGTCATTGTTCTTGAATTTCATGATCCAAACCAGATCTAGATGTAGGTAAGGTTTCTTGGGTTTGGTTGCTACAGAATAGTTTCTTGATATATTTTCTCTGTCTCTAAACTAAAGAAACAAGTTTATTTGCCCAAAGCATTGCCAATATACAGTGGAAATACAGTGATAGGATAATTGCAAAAAAAATCTTCCTGTTGCAAATGGGAAAGAAAGATGGGGCATGGCAGTTATTGGCCTACAGCATTCTGAAATCTTGTTAGGCACATTCTACCAGCCTCATTATTAGAGTCTTCTCTTGCTCCTTGAGAAAAGTTCTCTAATTCTCTGGGGTTTTTGGCTTATCCTCTCCATTTTTGGTTCTATATTCTGAGTAATTCTTCATCTTCTGTTAAATGTGACCGAATTTTCAGCTTAAGGAAGATCAAGGACACTTAATGTTCTTTTTTTTTTTTTTCTTTAAGTGTTTTGTCTTTCCTGTCCAATACAGTGGTTGGTGTCTCACTAACAATGTCTCTTAAAATATGAATGTTTGTTTTTATCCAGAGCAAACTTTCTCTCCCCATAGGGAATAAAGAGCATTGGATTATTTTTAACACCAGTTATGCACAAGGTCAAATTTTGGCACTATATTCCCACATAAAATTTGCTAGAAATGTGTTATTCCATATTTGTCAGATGAAGAAAATTAGCATAAAGGTTAAAACAACTGCTCAACTTTGCATAAAATAAGTAGAGATCTGATTGTACTGATATACTACACTTCAGAGTCCTTGTTCTTTTGGTGATACCAAGAGTCTTTCCTACCCATATCATCAGCTATGATATGCCGTCTACCAAGTACAGCCAATATGTAAAATGCCTTATCCGAATAATGCCATCTATCAACACAACGTTGTATTAATCTTCAAGGATCTGAAAAACTTAAAATTTTATTCTTAAACAGTTTGGAAAGAAATAGACAAGAATCGAATCAAAATATTAATAACAGGGTGCCATTAATAAATTAGAATATATGCAAACTAATTTTAAAAAATATTCCCTGGGAAAATTATAAAATTTCTGCAGTGTAATTTTAAAATCATATTGTAAATATACAATTGTAATTGATAATTCAGGACTAAATAAACTATGTTCTTGGTATTGAAGCAGCAGTTTGAGCCTGACTAAACAAGTGGATTTTCTCATCAATTGCTTTTACTTTGACATTATTTGAAATGCTGATATAGCATTCCAAAGCCATGGGCATTCACTTGAATTTTCTACAAATTTTGATGTCAGGTTTTCTTTAAAATTATTTTAAACTAGAGTCAAAGAATGGTGTTTATTGAACACTTCCTTTTATAATTTGTTTTGTTTTGTTTAATTTCAGAGTACAGTCTTTCTTTTTTAAAGATTTATTTATTTATTTATTTTTCTCCCCTTTCCCCTCCACTGTTGTCAGTGGCACGAGAATCTGTGTTTCTTTTTTGTTGCGTCATCTTGTTGTGTCAGCTCTCTGTGTGTGCATGCACCATTCCTGGGCAGATTGCACTTTCTTTCACACTGGGTGGCTCTCCTTACCGGGCGCACTCCTTGTGCATGGGGCTCCCCTGCACGGGGACACCCTGCGTGGCAGGGCACTCCTTGCGCTCATCAGCACTGCACATGAGCCAGCTGCACATGGGTTTGAACTGCGGACCTCCCATGTGGTAGACGGACGCCCTAACCACTGGGCCAAGTCCTCCACTCATGATTTGTTTTTAAAGGAGAATAAATTTTAATGTAACAAAATACACTTTAACACACTGCATTGTCAACAATGGAAGCAACAAAAAATACCAAGCCTATGCTGCCCTCTTCCTTCTGTTCAAGTAGAATTCACGATAATTGTCCCATTGAATTATATTTTTATTTATTAGAGAAATTGTGGATTTATCCAGCAATCATGCACAAAATATAAGACTGTCATATAACAATTATGTAAATAAGTAGTAATACCTTGTATTGGTGTGGAACATTTGTTACAATTGATAACACATTTTCATAATTGTACTATTAAGTACAGTAGAGTACTTGAGTTCCATGGACTTTTTAAAACTTTTATTCTGTTATCATATATATAATATAACATTTCCATTTTAATTACATTCAGATACATATTTCAGTATCGTTAATTATGTTCTCAATGTCCCTCTGTCATCACCACCATCCATTACCAAAATATTTCCATCATTCCAAATAAGATCCCTGTACATTTTAAACCTTATCTTTCCATTCTCTACCCTCAGCCCATTCTATTAGCTTATATTCCAGATTCTGACTCTATAAGTTGGCTTATTTTAATATTTTCAGATCAGTGAGATCATACAATAATTTTTGCTTTAGTATCTGTTGACTTTACTCACTGTGATGTCATCAATGTTCAGCATGTACACATGTGTATCAGGAAATTTTCAAGGCTGAATAATATTCCATTGTATATATATAGCACATTTTGTTTATCTATTCATTGGTAATGAGGGACTCTTGGTTTTCTTCTGTGTTTTGACAGTTTTGAATAATGCCAGTATGAACATCACTTTGTTTTTTATTTTTTTTCTCCTTTTTCTAGTTCTTCCAGTTTGGACATTAGGCCTCTGATTTGATTCTTCTTTTTTAATGGTAAGCATTTAGAGCTATATATTTCAATATCTGAACTCGAAAAAATTCTCACAATTGAGAGATGGGAAAATTAACAAGGAGGGTAACAAAATAAACATACTAGAAACCTTTGTAGAATTTACTCATCAGGAGTTAAATTGTGAACTCACATAGATTCAAATTATAGGGATTTATATAATGGATACCCTGTTTTTGGACAATATATCTTCCAATTAATCCACTGGTTTCAATATATATTGGGGTACTCCTTTATTTGTACAGTTATTATCTATTTTAGGGAAGTTATTAGGGAAATGAAGGGTGATAAGCTATTATTTTCAAAACCTCTCTGAACTGAGGGAGACAAACACATGAATGAGGACTATGAACATGGAAGTACTCCTCACGGATATTTTATTTTCTCTGACTTAGGTAGGAGTTATCTTTGTAGGGTTTAGTTTTGAATTCTGAGAAAGACTTTAATGTCATCTCTGTGACATTTTCAGTAGATTACCCAAAATACGGGTGCGTATCTCCTGAGTCTTAATGCAGTACACAATGGGGTTGAGAACAGGAGGGACTAACAGGTACACATAGCCCATGATAATGTGCACCACAGGAGGAACATGCTTCCCAAAGCGATGAATAGTGGACACCCCCAGCATAGGGACATAGACTAGCAGCACAGCACAGATGTGGGAGACGCAAGTGCTGAGGGCCTTGAATTGTTCTTCCTGTGAGGCAATGTGTAGCACAGTGGTCAGGATCTTCAAATAAGAGAGGAGGATGAGCACAGAGTCCATGCCAAAGGTGATGAGAAAGATGATGAGGCCACAAATGCTACTGATGCGGCGGTCAGAGCAGGAAAGCTTGATGATATCTGGGTGCAGGCAGTATGAGTGGGAGAGCACATTGGCTTTACAAAACTTTATTCGCTTAATGAGAAAGGGTCCTGGTAAGATGACAGCCACAGCCCTTGTCACAAGACCCACACCTATCTTGGCAATGGTAGCATTAGTCAAAATCGTAGTGTATCTGAGTGGGTTGGAGATTGCCGCATAGCGATCGAAAGCCATGGTGAACAGGATGCCTGATTCCATTAGAGAGAAAACATGGATGAAGAACATCTGGATGAGACAGGCATCAAAATTAATTTCACGGACATTGAACCAGAAAAGCTTGAGCAGTGTGGGCAGTGTGGCAGCACAGAGCCCGAGGTCACTTGCAGCCAGCATGGAAAGAAAAAGGTACATGGGTGCATGAAGTGACTCTTCCACCCGGATAACTACTAAAATGGCACTATTCCCTATAAGGGCAATGAGGTACAGGACACAAAACAAAATGGAGATCACTGGATGGAAGGCCTCCAGTCCAGGGAACCCAGTCAGTAGGAAGGGTCTGTAGGCACTGCCGTTGTAAAGGACCATCATGTCTAATTTGGAGAACAGAAACAGTAGTCATGTATCCCTAGAATAGGAGAGTATGGATTAGCATATCATCACCGTTACCCTTTAAAATGAATAAAATGTATTCATGAGCTTATGGTGGGTACTAAATAAATGCCTTTCATTACCTTTTCAAAGCTAGAGTCAAAGCAAAACATAGAGGTTTTATTAAACTTTTATACAAGGAATCATAATATGAAACATATCAATTATAAATTATAATTTCCCACACACAACTGATTTAATCAAGGCATGAAATGTCATTATATGCAGTATCTCTGAAGTTGATTTGGTTTTCAATATAAAATGTAGTCACAGTTGCTCTGAGAGGACAACCTAAAACTAGGTGGGAGATTAAAATCTAGAGGAATAGGTAGGGAGTGGAAAATCTTTCCCTTATTCTTAATACTTATTATCTGTCTTCATGTCCATTAAGAAAACTGAGTTGCAGAAACAAAGGAAAGATTTGAATGTCATCCATGTAGAGTTGATATCTTTACAAAAAGCATATAAATCTCACCCTGAATTAAGTTAAAATCTGTTTCTACCAAAACACAACCCCAGAGCCATGTTAGGATAAAACCTGTTGGATAAAATTTATTCCAGTTTTCTCCATTTTTTTTTTCTATTCAACTAAAATCTTAGTGCAGACCATAAAATAAGACTGAGTTCTGTAGAATCTGTATTCTAGTTCTACCTTTCACCTTATACATGATGTTAGCTATATTGTTCTACTTTCTGAAATTCAGTTTCATTTTTAAAAAATGATGTGGGATGACATAAGTGATCTTTTAAAATTCTTTCCCATGTGGTTCTAATAGGTGGAAGTTTTTTAATGAATTACATATAACTATTTGCCCACAAAATGTCCATCACTCCTATCTAGTCAAAATACAAACTGGAGTAAATTACTGTAAATTTCACTAATGCTATAGCAGCAAATGTATGGTTCAAAAATGAAACCTTTCTGGGAGGAAATTTTCAAGGTGAGATCCTACAGATATGTAGGAAATGCCCACCGAAGGTTGTGTGGTAGGAAAAGAGAATACCAGAAAGGAAGAAAAGCACTCGGAAAAAAAAGACAAAAGAAACGATGATACCTTTGGAGATCTATAATAATTTGCAAAACAGCTTGACTTGAGTGATAACATGAAATAAGGCTGGAGAGATAAGGTATTTCAGAAAAAGTTTTATATCATTTCCAAATAAACCTGAGGATATTAATTTTGATGGTATGTACATGTGTATGTGCCTGGGGATGGTAAATGATATAATTACATTCATATTTTTAAAAGATAATTCTTTGTTGTATTGTGGAGAATTAGTTGCAAGGGAGCATTTTTAAATCTCAGTAAAATACCTTTCCTTTCTCAAGAAGATATAATTTATAATGAGTTAAAATTAATGAAAAAAATAATACAATGTCCCTAGAATGTTAACACTTTACAAGATCCTTCCATAAAATTTATGAATCTTTATGTAAAAATTTATTTTAAGCTGATTTTTCAGTTGAGGTATTTGACTTAGAGAAGCAAAGTACCTCTCCAGAAATAGCTATTAAGTTACAGGACTGAAACTTTAACTAAGTAGATTAAAAAAAAAATGTTTATTCCATGAATTATGCCAAATATATTGTTGATTTCTTTAATTAGCTATATCACTATATGAAAATGAAAAGTACAACATCGTCTTGATCTCAATATTTTTGGCTTTTTGGACAGCTTACTTAAATTTTCTGGCCAAGCCTTTATACCTATCAATTACTGATAAAAATAATAACAATAATATTTATTGCATAAGGAAGCTGGAAGAATTCCATTAGGTAATTCCTATCAAGCATTTCAAACCCAATCTGGTACATAGAATCTTCTTTTAAATATTGGTTATTAATAGCATTCCTCAGCTGACAACCTAACATTTTCTTGGCTATATTTAAATACCAAATAGATGGTCTGAATCCTTGGTTGCTGGCTGTAAAACAATCAGGAAGCATTTGAAGGTTACAAGTAGCCTAAATAAAATCCCAAGAATTCTTCCTAAAATAACAGCAAGGCATCCCATACTTGTATACTGAGAACCTATTGCTTATATTTAACATTTCCGTTCCTGATTTTGGAAATCTGGTGATTCAGAGAGAAATTTACATCTTTAGAAAGGGTTAGTGAGCCAAAGTCTCAAGAGGAAATATCCTTCTACCAGTCTTTGTCTAACTGGTTATATAACCAAACTTAGAAGAGGAAATAATTCGAGGGATAATAATTACCTTTTGGAATCCATCCCTTTCTTGGAAATTCAATTAACACCAAAAGAGATACCTGGTTTTCCACTACAGTTAGTAGGTCAGGCAATAATATATCTGCCTGTGTATGTGGGTGTGCCTGTGTGTGTACATGTGTGTATTTACCAGTCTGTATCTGAATCCCTCTGAGCTTTTTCCTTGAGAATCCTACCTGTTGAGACAATGTTATTAAGAGAAGTTCCCCAGAGTCCATCCCTGGGTAAAATGTATTTTAATTGTTTTCCTGTCAGTATGAGTCTTCTTATATTCATGTTAAAACTCATGTGGATATTTTCTTCTACCTCTCTATCAGAAATATAAAAACTCAATCTTATTACATATAATATTTCTTTCTCTAAACTAGGATCTTAATCCATACCTCTCAAGTGAACTTTATACAACTAAGTCCTAATGGTATGGATATTATCTGATTTAAATATAGGTTTATATTAATTACATTATGTTATTAAGCATAGAATTTGAGTAAAACTTTTTTGAATAATTTCTTAAAATGTTTAGCCTGTTTGTTTTATTATATGTGTGTTTTGTGGTAGAAAATAGGTTCTTTCTCTTCACAAATTAAAAACTGCTTTGAGAAATAAAGAATAATGCAGGGCAAAGTTGATGACCCAATTATATTTATGTTAGTTTAGGGAAATATGACTCCCAAAATTCAATTACTATGGAATTTATTGAAGAAATTTTATATGTGAATTTTTATCATCAGTAATAATGGCAGCATTCATAATGTGGATCTGGAGAGATGACCAATGAGAAAAGTATCAGAATAGCATATCAAAGCTTTAAATAGTCTAATAAATTCTTGCTTCCAAGGGTACAGTGTATATGACTGGAAAATAGAGAATTTATTGAACTCAGATCATCCTTAGAGCATCATAATTTAAGGCATTGGCAAGGATCTCAGAAAATGAAGAAAACACAACTATGGTGATTTCTTGAAACTGGCAACATGATGGCTCATCCCAAATAAGGTTGAAATGACCTAACTGCTGGGATTTTATATGCAGAGTTGACGCAGATGTGCACTGCATAGTAATGATAGGACCTTGAAAATAAACCTAGCTGCTAGTGTTAACCCATCAGGGACAGGTGGACATAATGATATAATGAAGTGAAAGCACACTGGGGAAGCCAGGAGAGTTGGACTTAGAATGGATGATCATGATGACAAAGAATAACTGTCCCAACACCTTGACTATTTTTAGATTTCAACCGGTTTTTTGTCTTGGCACTCATTGAGTAAAGAAGAGGTTGAATTGCCCAGAGAAAAGGAATTATAACATCTCAGCAAGTGTACACAGTGAAGAGTCCACCATTACTTCTGGAATTGGATCTATGGCCATTTGCTTAGGATATTGTATAATGGGGACATAAAAACACCCAGATATTTTAACTCCTGTGGGATGAAAGTAGAAAGACAACCTATATAATGGAAGAAAATCCCCATTGGTCTGGAAATCACATATTCAATAAGGTTTAATATCCAGAATATATAAGGAAATCCTGCAACTCAATAAGAAAGAGAGAAGCAATTGGAAAATGGGCAAAACATTAGAATCAACATTTCTCCAAATAAGATATAAAAGTAGTCAAGAAGCACATGATAAGATGGTTAACATCATTAGCCACTTGGGAAATTCAATCAACGCCATGAGGCGATACCATTTCACACCCAATAGAATGGCTACTATTAACAAAAAGAAAGGAGAAGATGTGACTAAATAGAAAAATATATTTCTTTATGGAGGTAATATAAAATATTGCAGATGCTGTATTAAACACTTTGACAGACCCTCAGAAAGATTAGATATTTCATATGTCCCTTATAGCAGTTTGATATTGATGAATTCCAAAAAGAAATATGTTTGTAAACTGATTTTCTCCTCTGGGCATATTAAACTATATTGGATTCATAGGTTTACTTGATTAAGTAATTATGCAAACCTCTTGTGCCAGTAGGGCATTGAGCCCCCACCCCCTTTGGTGAGTGGGAACTCACAAATAAAAGGCATGGCAAAGGACAGAGTTAAGGATTTTGATGTTAGAGTTTTGATGTTGGAGTGTGATGCTAAAGCCTTAAGCTGGAGCCCCAGGAAGTAAGCACAAAGAGGACAGAGAAGCAAGCCCCAGGAAAGGAGGAACCCATGGCTAAGGTTGGGAGGATTGGTCAGATGTCCAAGGAATTGGGGGGAGGGTTGGGGAGAGCAGGTGACCACGGGAGGTTGTCACGTATGTAGTTAAAACTACAATGTTGGAAAGCACACTTGGCCCAGTGGTTATTGCATCCATCTACCACATGGGAGGTCCGAGGTTCAAACCCTGGGCCTCCTTGACCCGTGTGGAGCTGGCCCATGCACAGCGCTGATGCGTGCAAGGAGTGCCGTGCCATGTAGGGGTGTACCCTGCTGACAACAACAGAAGCGGACAAAAGAAGAAGATGCAGAAATAGACACAGAGAACAGACAACTGGGGTGGGGGAGGGGGGAAGGGAGAGAAATAAATAAATAAATCTTAAAAAAAAACTACAACGTTGAAAAAACTCTTTAGAAAATATAATAAGGAAGGGTTACCTATTTAAAGTGCTTCCTGGGTGGACATCTAGCACAGGGGCAGGCTTCTAGGGAGTGTGTGAGTGCATAGTGTGCTATATCATTGGGTGGAAATCCATACAAAGAGTGGAAAGGTGTGCCTCTAACCTGGGGAGACCTGATGTTCTCAAACAGAGGGAAAGGTATCTCTCGAGAGCGTTGGTGACTTCCAATGGGGGAAAACAGTATAGTGTGTCAAGCCCTCAGCATTGTTGCAAGCATATATGAATCTTGTCCTTCAAGCAGTGCAGCTTGGTTGTCACTGTGGGTCTTGAGGGGAGAGGGAGAGAGGAATAGAACAGGGAAGAAGGGGTAACTAAAGGTCAATGGAATTGTTTCACAAGATCGTGCAATGATGGATACAGAACATGTTAAATTTCACCAAAAATTTATAAAAGTGTATAGTCTAAAATGTAAACCATAATGGAAGCCATATTGCAGCTAAAATTTAGAAAAGTGTGCTGTCTAAAATATAAACCATAATGTAAACCAAAATGGAACCATGGTTAGTAGATATGTTTCAATATCTGTACATTAGCTGCAGCAAATATAACATGAATATGTAAAAAGACCATTACTGAGGATGAAGGGAAAGGGTTTGATGTTGGATATATGAGAGTCCCCTATACTGTATATGTGACTTTACTGTGATCTAAAACATTTTTGAAGACAAAATTAAAAATAAAAAAAAAATGCAGAAACTGAGGAAGGAATGAAAGAGATTGCTTTGCCACTGTACATGCAGGGCAAAACCTATTACAATAATGAAAGACAAAATGTCAAAAACAAAGTTTTATGATAATTTTCAATTTTTACTATCCCAATTTTTTCACTTTTAGTTTTGCTAAATTAGTATGTATTCTATTTCTAATCTTTAATCCTATCATTACTATTTCATTTTTCCTATGAATTGAATTTGGCAATATTTTAGGCATCATTTTTGAAGAAGTCTTGGATCACAGAGGGGTTCAACTATAGCAGGGGAGGAAAACTGGTTTGGGGTGTTCTTGATGGGGTACACATGGTTGGGAGGGAGTTCTGCAGGGCAAGTACATAGGGTATATAAAAATGTTCTGAAATTCTTTGGGTTTTGTCATAGTAGGTAGAGGTACAAACAACAACTGAGGGAGTGCTGAGTTCCTAGCCAGGGGAGCTCTGTCACATTCCCCAACGGAACAGCAAGAATCCCCCAAGTGCAAGTGCAAAGACCAGTGAAGAAGGATGGTCCAATGATGAACCCTTGATACTGATGACTACTATGTTTTTGAGCCTGTGTGCTTGAAATTTCTACTAGGCCTAGAGCTGCAGGGTGCCTAAAATATACTTCCTGAGAGCCTTCATGTTGCTCATATGTGTTTACTCTCAAAGTCAAACTCAGCACATAAATGCATTACCTTCCCCGCAGCATAGGATGTGACTCCTGGGGATGAGCTTCCCTGGCACCAAGAGATTACTATCAATCACCAGCTGGGGTTTTCTGAGATCACACACTTCACATAGTAATTGTGTGTTTTTAGTCCTATGATTTTGGTAATTTGTTATGTGGCGATAAATAGCTAATACATAAAGGAAGTTCTGGTTTTACAATAAGGATTTTAATGACCTTGAATTTGAAGCCACAAAATGGTGAGCTGCATATTGGCCTTTTATCCTTCTCTAGTAATGAAGAATACATTCAAAACAGGAAATTCAAGAAATAAGAGGAAATATTTAAACAGCATAATTTTTATTCTATTATCAAGTATAACTACTAATACCAACTTTCACCATTTGTCCATTACTGTATTCTATTCTAAGCACCTCCAATACATTTTTTTAAAGATTTATTTTTATTTATTTCTCTCCCCTTCCCTCCACCTACTCCCACCCCAGTTGTCTGTTTTCTGTGTCCATTTGCTGCATATTCATTTTTCTTTTTCCGCTTCTGTTGTTGTCAGTTGCACGGGAATCTGTGTTTCTTTTTGTTGTGTCATCTTGCTGCATCAACTCTCCATGTGTGCAGTGCCATTCCTGGACAGGCTGCACATTCTTTCTCACTGGGCAGCTCTCCTTATGGGGCACAGTCCTTGCCCATGGGGCTCCCCTACATGGGGTCACCCCTGCATGGCAGGGCACTCCTTGCACACATCAGCACTGCACATGGGCCAGATCCACATGGGTCAAGGAGGCCTGGAATTTGAACTGTGGACCTCCCATGTGGTAGACGGATGCCCTATCCATTGGGCCAAGTCTGCTTCCCTCAAATACATTCTTAATTTCTCAGTTTGGGAGACTATAATCTTTTTTTTAGATTGTTGTCAGGTAACAGGGTTTATCATTATCTTTTACTTTTTAAACCATTTCAAAACAGAATTTGCTCCATCACCGAGATGGATAGCATCCAAGTCCCCAACTGTCTGAACCATACAATTGGGGGGTCTCAAATCCTCAAGGAGTTGAACAATTCCATCATCTCCCAACTCAATTCTAAGCAGAATGAGTCTTTTTAATGTGTTTTGTTGTTGTTGTTGTTGTTGATAAGAATGAGGCAATGGCTCCACAGCAGGCACTAAGTAGCAAACACACCTCACATTTGACAAAGTCACCCTTCACACCATGGTGGAGATGGAGATCCCTGTGAATCTGTAAGCATGAAGAGAAAGAGGAGGTACCATACTAGTTGATGCAAAAAAATAGACCGGGGATGAAAGTTGAGGCAGAAATATAAAGCAAGTAAAGGATGCAGCATAAAAGTTTCCTTTCAAGGAATTCTTAGGGATATCTTCTGGCATCTCTCCCTTGATAGGAGAGTGAAAAGATTATGCCATTTCAAGTCAAGTCATTCTTCAAAGTCCATTCCAAAGAGAATCCTGATATATCTTTTCCCACTGCATTTTAACCTTTAATTACTTCATATAATCCTTCAAATACTTTTGTTGGACAGGGTGGTATTGTACGAAAAGGTAGTTTATTTGGCTAAGGTCACAAAACAAATACAGAGAAAAAATGTGAAATCATAACTACTTTTCCCATACCTTAGTCATAGAAGTAATTGGTGTCAACACATTTTATAGAAAGAATATTTGAGAGCATCTCCAAGAAACGGGATTTGATATTCAATGTTTATAAACTTCCTGGGCATTTTCAAAGAGATTTAATGCCAAGTAAGAGATTTAATGCCAACAATAAGGAATGCCTTATTGTTGGTATGGGCTGAGAAAGACTTAAACAGTCAAACTTTTTACAGCACTTTCTGATTTCCTTATCAGCCCAAGACTGATTCACAAAGACAAGCTTTGTGTTTTCCTCATTCATAGCCATCAGCAAATTCAGGGTTTCTGTACAGACATCACTTGTTTGAAGACTATGGAAATGGGGAATTATGTCTATATATTACATTTTAACTTTACTGCATTAATGACTCTCCCATCCACCATTCTTGGGACATTCCTGTGAGTATCTTGTGTAGTCTCTAATGTAAAGGAAATGTAATGTAGACTAAAAACCTTCATTTTCAAAGGAGGTGAGGATGGACACCACCATACCAAGAAACTGAATATCTTCCACTGCAATTAAGTAAGTTCCATCCCACAGCCATCTGGGATCAGAGCCCCCTCTCAATTAGAGGTGGAGTCAGCATTGCCATCCCAGAATCTTATGGATTGGGAATAAAATATTCCACAATGATGCAAGGGGTTGCTGATGTGGGAGAAGTGGGGGTGGGATGGGGTGTGGGGTATATGGGAACCTCTTATTTTTTTTAATATAAAATTTTTGTTACATTAGGTGTTGCAACTCTGCTGACTTACACAGATCTGGACTTACCCAGGTCAGCTTACAAGGAGGTGAAGATGGTCAACCACCACACCAGGGAACTGAGAATGCCTTCAACTCCAAGCAGAGGAATCATATCCATCAATCATGTGAGATCTAAGCCCACTCTCAATTTAGATGTGGAGAAGACATCACCATCCCAGGGTCCACAGAATGGAGGAATAAAATATGGATTAGAGTGGACTTACTGGTATTCTATTATAGAACTAATATATTTCTAGCAATGGAAGAAATTGTATCATTGACATGGAGATAATGGCCACAGTCATTGCTGAGGGCAGGGAGACGGAAGAAGAGATGTGATGTGGGGGCATTTTCAGTTCTTGGAGTTGTCCTAAATGATATTGCATGGACAGATGCAGGACATTATATATCCTGCCATAATCCACTGAATGGACTGGGAAAGAATGTAATTTACAATGTAAACTATAATCCAAGCACTGCACATGACTGATAATGGTTTAATATCCATGATATATAAGAAAACCATAAAATCTAACAATAAAAAGACTAAGTGTCCAATTAAAAAATGGGGAAAAGACTTGAAAAGACAACTGTCCAAAGAAGAAACACAAATGGTGAAGAAAAACATGAAAAAATGTTCAACATAAGTAGTGATTAAGGAAATGCAAATCAAAACTACAATGAGATATAATATCATTCTACCCTATGAGACTGACTGCTATTAAAAATTCAGAAAACTCTAAGTGTTGGAGAAGATGTGTAGAGATAGGAATGCTTATTCACTGTTGGTGGGAATATAGAATGATACAGCCACTGTAGAAGACTGTTTGGCAGTTCCTAAGGAAGTTGCATACAGAATTGTCATGCTACCCGGCAATACCATTGCTAGGTATATACCAACAGAAACTGAAAGCACTGACATGAATAGACATCTGCTCATCAATGTTCACAGCAGCATTATTCACAGTAGCCAAAAGTTGGAAAAAACACAGGTATCCATTAACTGATGAATGGATAAACAAATTATGGAGTATACACATGATGGAATATTATGTAGCAGTAAGAATAAATGAAGTCATGAAGCATATAACAACATGGATGAACCTGGAGGACATTATGTTGAGTGAAGCAAGCCAGACAAAAAAAGACAAATACTATATGATTGATCTTTTATGAACTAACTATATTATGTGAAATATAAATATGGATAAAATTGCATATAAAAAAGACCATTTGTCTTTGAAGACAAAAAATGTAGGTTAGTACTACTAAATGTTAATATCAGACAAAAAAACCACAACACCCATTGTACTAAGTGAAGGAGACCAGATACAGAATACTACATATTGTATGAATCCATTTATATAAAATGTAAGTATTAATCAATTGAAAAGGGTGAAATTAGATTAGTGGTTATGTTAGGGCTGAGGAGGGAATGCTAATGGGTATAGAATCCATCATTTTGGAGTAATGAAATTGTTCTAAAATTTTTGAGATGATAAATGTATATAACATGATTTTACTTAAAGCCATTGATTATATACTTTGAACAGTTCATATGGTATATGGATATATTTCAATAAAGCTGCTTAATAAACAAATAATTCTATAAGAATAGCCTGAAACAGCAGCTATATACAGCAGGGGAAACATAGATTGAGAGATGAGGAATTTCTTGTTGGTTTGTTTGACCATTTTTTGTTTATTATGCTTATTGAAATAATGAAAATGCTCTAATAATGATTGAAGTGATGAATGCAAACTATTTGATTATACCATATACCATTGATTGTGCACTTTGAATGAATTGAATACTTAATTAATATGTATCAAAAATTGATTTGTTTAAAAAATTATTTTCTATTGCAACTTTGCCAGTAAAACTATAAATTGGATGATGTTGAAAGAAATCCAAAAATAAGTTCAATTTTTAAAAAATGAGGGTTATTTTAATATCTTCAGAGATAAACAAAAACAAGAGCATTTGTTACCAAAGGTCTGATTTACAAGAGATACTAAAGGGAGTGCTACAGCCTGAAAGGAAACCAAAAGGGCAAGAGACTTGGAGAAGAGTGTAGAAATAAAGATTATTAGTAAGGTTAAGGTTAACTAAACAGGTAAAAAGACAGCCAATAGTAAGATAAGAGAATGGAAAGCCAAATGATAAAATGGACAAAAGAAGTATTGCCTTTGCAATAATGCCATTGAACCTTAGTGGCCTGAACTCCATAATGAAAAGACATAGACTGACAGAAGGAATGAAAAAATATGAGCCATTTTTTATGCTGTCTACAGAGTTCCACCTTACATACAAGGATATAATTAGGCTGAATATGAATGGTTGGAAAAAATATTCCATGCAAAGAGTAACCCAAAAAGAAATGGACTAGTGTTTTTAACCATACAGCCCGTATTCCTACCAAATAAATCTAGGCATTTTCTCTAAAGAATCTCACAATTAATTCCTCCAAAAAATACCCCCTACTCGTTTATAAAATCCTTCCAGCTCACCACACTCAGCTAAGATGGAGTTGAAGAAGGACAACCACCACACCATGGAGCCTAGAGTGATTACAACTGAAAGTGGGAGGATTGCATCCAGCATCCATGTGGAATCTGAGCCTCCTCTTGACATAGAGGTGCAATGGACACAACCAATCCAATGTCCACATAGAAAAGGTGGCATTGGATTGAGAAAAGTGGACATGATGGCTGATGGGTATGGGGAAAGGCAGGAAGAGATGAGAGGTGGAGGCGTCTTTGGGACATGGAGCTGCCCTGGATGGTGCTTCAGGGGCAATCACCGGACACTGTAAATCCTCACAGGGCTCACTGGATGGAATGGGGGAGAGTGTGGGCCATGGTGTGAACCGTTGACCATGGGGTGTGGGGGTGCCCAAAGATATACTTGCCAAATGCAATGGCTGTGTCATGATGATGGGAGGGAGTGTTGCTGAGGGGGGAGAGAGGTGGGGTAGGGGAGGTAGGGTTCAATGGGACCTCATATATATATTTTTTTAATGTAATATTATTACAAAGTAAATAAAATTAAAAAAATAAAATAAAGTAAAAATTAAAAAAAAAAAAAGAAAATTAAAAAAAAAAAAAAAAAAACCCTTCCAGGGTTTTTGGTAATTGCAAGCAACATGACCTCACTCTCCTAGTACCAATTTCTGTTTTCATTTGCTAAAAGACTGATGATGCAAAGTACCAGAAATATGTTGGCTTTTATAAGGAGGATTTATTTGGGGTAAAACTAGCAGTTCCAAAGCCATGAAGAGTCCTACTCAAGGTACCTTAAGAGGTGCTTTCTTACCAAAACCATCTGCCATGTGATGAAGCAAGGCGGCCATGAATCTCTGCTGAGGTCTCCACCTTTCTGCCACTGTAGGCAAACCCGTTGTAGGGTTTGTCTCTTACCAGGCCTCTTCTCTCAGTCTTAGCAGCTACCTCTTCTTCCACAGTTCAGCAATAAGCTATCAGGCATATGGCAAATCATTCCCTGGGCCTCAGCTCTTTGAGTCTCTCAGGGGATTCTTTCCTTGTACTTCAGTTGTGGATGACATTGTTGTCCTTTCCCTCACATGCAGCTTCCTTTATCTGTGTCTGTGTCTGTTTCTATCTTTGTCTTCATTTATATCAGACCCAAGAACTAAACACAGGAACTCCCATATGGGAAGCAGGTATTAATTGCATTAGTCACGTCTGTTCCCCCAGGTCAGTTTAAACACATAATAATTTTCTTTTTGGAATTCATAAAATAATCTCAAACTGCCACAAGTGATAATACTAATATTGGACATAATAGATTTTAAATGCAAATCTGTCATAAGAGATGAATAAGGTTATTACAGATCAATAGCATGAACAATTCACCCAGAAGGTGTAACAATAATAAATATTTATTCATGTAACCTGGTCCCCCAAAATACATGAGGCAAACTGGTAAAACCAAAGGAAGAAATAAGCATCTCTAAAATACTTTTGGAGAATACAATATACCATTCTCAGCATTGAATAGAACATCTAAACAGAGGATAAGTAAGGTCAGAGGGAGCTTGAATAACATGTTAAATAAACAGACTTGACAGACATTTATAGAGCATTACATCCCAAAACAACAAGATGTGCATTCTTTTCAGGTGCTCACAGATCCTTTTCCAGGATAGACTATTTATTGGGTCACAAGACAGAACTCAGAAGTTTTTAAAGATTGAAATTATACGAAGGACTTTCTCTGAGTATGATGGAATGCATTTGCATTTTAGCACTTGTAGGAATTAAGAAGTTGAGTTACATACCAAGTAATGCACTACAATAATACTGACATATATAATTATATGAATGGCTTCCTTTACTGCATGTTTTTATTTCTTATTGTCACATTGAACCACTATCAAGTGTTCTTTTCTTTCAATCTGCTTGTAGGGAAGTTCTAGTGATGAAGAACTCCCTCAGATTTTGTTCACCTGTGAATGTCTTAATTTCCTCAATTTTTTGAAGGAAAGTCTAACTGGATACAAAATTCTTGGCTGGCAGTTGTTTTCTTTAAGTACCTTACTTATTTCAAAACACTGTCTTCTTTTCTTTCATTGTTCAGTTTCCTTTAAATGACCTGCTTTTTCCTGAAGGGCAGGTGCAGTCAGATAGATGATGGCAAATGAGGTTCACTTGAAGATCTTGCTCTGATTGAAGGCTTTGCCCAAAAGTTGGAAGGCCCCCTCTCAGGAAGAGTACTCATGGACAAGTGTCTTTTTCTCCTCACTGCCAGGATCCAGCTTTTGTCACATGCATGATTCATAATCCGCCTGGCAATTTGGCCTTGGAGGAAAAGTAAGTTCCTGGTCTTGGAAGAATGATTCTCCAGAGATAGAGCGGCTATTGTTGGTTCCCAAGAGGATGGCACCCTCAGTGGCATTCTTCCTCAGATTTTCCAATCACTAGAACATTCCAGTGATGAAGGGATAGATCATGGTGTCTGGGTGAGCTTTTCTGGGAAGTGGTACTCAGAATACCATAGGCACTACCTATCCTTATCAGCATGCTCTCCAAAAATAGGGCAATGTCACAGAAAATGTGTCTTATTTGGAATACTTGTGCTTTAGTTCATCCAACACAGAGATACTCTTGGGTAGGGGAATAAAGGGGTCTTTGGCCTTTGGCTCAGTAGGCAGTACCTGCTCACATTTATTCATATCCTCAGAAGCAGGGGTTGCCACCTTTTTCTCCTCTTTCTGCTCACCCTGGGATTTCTGCTTTACTTCCCACGGGCCTTTCCACTATTTCCATGAGGTGTCCATCTAAGGCTATATACAAATTTCTTAGCACAAACTGGGTGGACCTTATAGAACTTCACCTCCCCCAAACACTTTCCAGAACTGGGGCTGCTTGCATGCAATGAGGAACCAGCAATTGGTATTACAGAAGTCAAGGACCTGTCTGTGGAGCAGACAACTGTGATGTCAGCCAGTGTTACACATTCACCCACCAGATGTGTCCTTGTCTTCAAGTGAGCTTCTGGCAGCCCTAGAATTCACCTCACTTCCTCCTTTGTGTTGTCTGTGCTCTGCTTGTTGTGGTGCGTGGTGCACAAGGTTGGAAACACCCAAGTATGGGCTTGGGGCACTATGTCGCTGTCAGTAAAGCCCACCAATTGCAGCACCTGACTGCTGTACTTCCCTGAGGATCCTAATTGCTCACATAGTAGGCAATGGCAGTACTTTCAAACACACGGAATCCACCCTCAAACACTGGACTCTGGAAATATTTCCTTTCCTTTGCATTCAATGGCTTGATCAACATACGACTGTTATTTTTCTTCATGTTTTTCCTGTTTGTGTTCTGTGGGCTTCTTGGATATGCATATTTACATTTTTTTGCTCCTTTTGGGAAATGCTCTGTCATTATGACTGAATATTGTTTCAGCTCCCTTCTCTCTTCCTTCTCCTTTCAGACTCCCCAAATGTAAACATTGGCTTGGTTGATGGTGTCTCAGATATCTTAGACTATTTTCAATTTTTATAATTTTTTTCTGGTCCTCCACCTGACTCATTTTAAGTGTGTTACCTTTATTCTTTCTTCTGCCAGCTCCAACCTGCTCTTGAAACCCTCCTGGTAATTTTTCATTTCAGCTATTGGGGGCTTCAACTCCAATAATTCTATTAGGATCCTTTTTAAAAAATTCTCTTTGCTGAGATTCTCATATTGTTCATTTATTGTTTTCCTGATATCTGTTAGTTCTTTCTCTATATTTCCCTTCATCTCCTTGAACAATGTTAATATTTCTTAGATGTTTTGTTTCATATATCCACATTCTGGAATTTTATCCTATGGCAATAATTCCCTGCTTCTTTCTTTGTATTGTATGCTTGTTTGCACACTGACATTTTAATATTTTAAGCTGTTACCTCTGGGATTTATTCCCTGAATTGTCTTTTTTTTTTTTTTTAATTTTCTAACCAGCTTTTGATAAGACAAAGATTTTCTTGAACTTTTGCTTTCCTCTCAGGATAGTCTGCACAAAGTGAGTATAGTGTGCAGGGTGTTCCCTATCTTTCTGATCCTGATTCTTGCCCTTGTTATTTACTTGTTAGTCATTTTGCAGTTCCCCTGTTTACAAGACATTGATTGTCCCCTCCATTTTCCATGAGACAGTCCTTGCACTCCCTAGATTATAAAGCCAGCAAGACTTTGCCCCAGGGAGTTTTCTTGTATTCTTTCTCATACTTATTTGTTTTTTAGCTGTTTTTGCCTGATGGGCAATTTCTGGGAGGAAGGCTCATCAGAGATGACTTTTACAAATCAGTCCTTCCCAGCCAAAACAAGGCCAGCAACCCACGAATGGGCAGATACCAGCTCCAATATGACCTGCCTTCTCAGGGCTGTCAGGGACGGTTAGATGAGGGACTTTATTTTCTGGGCAGGTCAAGAACCTCTGCTTTGGCTAGCCATGAAAGAAGCCCTCAGCATCCTTCCTGATCTCCTTTCCAAGACAGATAAATGGGTTAGATTTCAAAACATTTCAAAGTACCTCTCAATCAATCACCCTGAGGGGAGAAATAGGCTCATAGTGCATCGCCCTATATCATGTACAGATGTTCCAATTTCATTACAAGTAGCACCAGTCAAGAGAAGCTCTGAAATATTGAATATAGTGAACATGCTAATTTTATTGTGCTTCCCTTTATTGCGTTCATTGATATTCAATTTTTTATGTTTCATGGCATCTAATATCTATCAGCACCATTTTCCCAACACCATGTATTTCCTTTGTGCCTCTATATTACATTTTGATAATTCTCACAGTATTTCAAACTTTTAACTCATTATTATATATGCCATGGCATTTGGGATCAGTGACCTTTATTGTTACTACTGTAATTGTATTGGGGTGCCATGAACCATGCGTATACAAGGCAAGGAGCTTAACTGATGAATGTTGTGCATGTTCTGACTGTTCCACTGACACACCATTTCCTCATCTCTTTACCTCTACTCAGGCTTCTCTAGTCCCTGAAACATAAAGATATTGAATTTAGGTTCATTATTATCCCTATAATGGACTCTAAATGTTAAAGTGAAAGAAGAGTCACAAGTCTCTCACTTTAAATCAAAAGTTAGAAATAATGACTATTAGAAAGGCATGTCAAAAGTCAAGATAGGATGGAGGGGGCAAGATGGCGGCTGAGTGAACATCCCTGTTAGGGTCTTCTGCAGGGAATCGGCTGGGCGGCATTGGAGACTCTTTGGGACCGGATTGTTTCAGGATTTTTGCTGGTCCGGAGGTGTCTGGACATCGATTTGGAGGGAAGGTAACAGAGAGGATCCGTCTGTGAAATATACACGGAGATCCCAGCTACCTGTAGAGGATTCCCTCCTTGGGTAGGCGGAGACGAGGCATCTAGCCCCGCTCGGTGAGGCTGAGCCAGGCCGGGCCGCAGCGGCGGACGCTGGAGCCGGGCCGGGCTGAGCTGGTGGCGAGCGGCGCCGGGCGGGGCCGAGCCGGGCCGAGCCGGGCCGCGGCGGCGTGCGGAGCCGGGCGGGCCCGGTTCAGGCCGTGGCGGCGGGCGGTGGACGCCGGAGCCGGGCCTGGGCCGCTGTAGCGAGCGGAGCCGGGCGTAGCCAGGCCGGGCCGCGGCGGCGTACGGAGCCGGGTGGGGCCGGTGCAGGCCGCGGTGGCGAGAGGCAGATGCCGGAGCTGGGCCGGGCCGCTGTAGCGAGCGGAGCCAGGCGGAGCCGGGTCAGGCCGCGGCGGCGTGCGGAGCCAGGCGGGGCCGGTCCAGGCCGCGGCGGCGGGAGGTGGACGCGGGAGCCGGCTGGGCCGCTGTAGCAAGCGGAGCCGGGCGGAGCCAGGCCAGGCCGCAGCGGCGTAATGAGCCGGGCAGAGCCGGTCCAGGCCTCCACAGCGGGCAGCGGCGGGCGGAGCCGCGCCTGCGGAGGGGTTTCTGTTCTTTGTTTTTTGTTTGTTTTTTTTAAATTTATTTTACTTAATTTTTTTTTTTTTTTGGAGCATCTGCAGTACTGGGGAGTTCGTGGGCCCTGGGCGGCCTATTGGGGGTTTGTGGGAAGGGAGGTGCTTGCAGACCCATTTGGGCAGACAGACGGCGGGTTTTAGGGCAAAGCGGGGGGAAGTTGTTGTTTTAGATAGTGTTGCAATTGTGACACGTGTATACCTGTATCTCTCTTCCCCCTAGCCGTTCCCCACCGTTTGCCCATCCTCTTTTTCTTTCTTCCTTTCTTCTTGTCTTTCTTTTTTTCTTTATTATAATTAGTTTTTTTTTTTTCGGTTTTCTCTTTCCCTCTTGTCCCTCATCTTCCACTCATTTTATTTTAATTCAAGTATACAATAGGTAATACAGGGAACACCTCACATTTGCTGGGTTTTCCCATCCTCCACTGCCGCATTTCTGTGTGAACTGATTTAGGCTACCTACACTATCCCCCTTCCCCTGCATCTTGATATCCAGTATCATCTACTGTCTCTCCTATATTCCACCCCCCACCTCCCGTTCTTTGATCCACAAAGTGTCTAACTCTTAATTTCTAATACCTTTGTTCGGTTTTCTGTCTGGTATCCACTCTTGAAACTATTACCTTTCTTTCCTTTTCCCTCTCTCATGAAAACAATAGCTTTGTAGTTCACACCATATTCCTCCCATATTCAGTCATCTACTTCATAAAAGGTACTCTACCTACAGCTATAACTCTATACAATCTACATGAATCTAACCTCCATCCTCCCAGATCTCATATTCTTGCTTTGTTAACATACATCACCAATACTACTTTACACTTTTCCCTTGCTTACACAATTGCCTTTCCCCAACACTAATACTTTCCTCTAAAGTGAACTTAACCAACAACAAGTAACTAGAATAAGAAGAAAAAAGTGACAAAGAGAAGATATAACACCTATGTAAAAATAACAACTAATTAACCTCCAAAAGCAGACAAAGAAGCTAAGGAACTGATTAAATTCGTCAAAATAAAGAGATGACCAGAAAGCAACAAAAATCTACAAACCAAACCAATAATCAGGAAAACATGGCTGAATCCAATCAACAAACCAATAATCACGAAGGGGAGCAAAACTTGGCACAAGCAATGAAAGATCTCAGAACATTTATCACCAACAAATTTGATGCAGTAATGAAAGAGGTTAACAACATGAAGACATCACTTGGAGGGGAAGTTGCAGAAATACGCAAAAACATAACAGATATGATGGGAATGAACACCACAGTTCAAGAAATCAAAAATACACTTGCAGCAAATATCAGCAGACTAGAAGAGACAGAGCAGAGAATTAGTGATGTGGAAGACAGTACATCAGAAATCAAACAGATAGTAGAAGGGGTCAATAAGAAGATAGAAAAAATCCAATTAGGATTTAGGGACCTGAATGACAATGCAAAACGCTCAAACATACGTATTATAGGCATTCCAGAAGGTGAAGAGAAGGGAAAGGGGTCAGAAGGAGTGTTGCAGGAAATAATGGCTGAAAACTTCCCAAATCTACTGAAAGAGACAGATGTACATATCCAAGAAGCACAGCGCACTCCACAAGTCATAAACCCCAACAGGCCCACCCCAAGACATATACTTGTCAAATTATCCAATGCTCAAGACAAAGAGAAAATCCTAAAAGCAGCAAGAGAAAAGAAAACCATCACATACAAAGGAAGCTCAATTAGATTAAGTGCTGATTTCTCTTCTGAAACCATGGAGACAAGAAGACAGCGGTATGATATAGTCAAGGTACTAAAGGAAAAAAATTTCCAACCAAGAATACTCTATCCAGCTAAACTAGCATTCAAACATGATGGAGAGTTCAAAATATTTGCAGACAAACAGAAACTGAAAGAGTATACCAACAAGAAACCTCCCCTTCAAGAAATGCTAAAGGGAGTTCTGCAGGAAAAAAGGAAAAAACAGGAAAGGCAAAGTTAGAGGAGAGTATAAGACCAACAATAACAACAAAAAAGACAAAAAAAATATACAAACAAAATATGACAAACACAAATCCAATCAAAATATGGCTAACACAAATAATTCCTTGATAGTAATAACACTGAATGTCAATGGATTAAACTCACCTATCAAAAGATTCAGACTGGGACATTGGATAAGGAAATATGACCCATCCATATGCTGTCTACAAGAGACACATCTTAGACCCAGAGACGCATGGAGATTGAAAGTGAATGACTGGAAAACAATCATACAAGCTAATAATAACCAAAAAAAGGCAGGAGTAGCTATATTAATATCAGACAAAATAGACTTTAAATGTGAAACAATTGTGAGAGACAAAGAAGGATACTACATTTTAGTCAAAGGGAAAATCTGTCAAGAAGATCGAACAATGATAAATATCTATGCCCCTAACAAGGGTGCCTCTAAATAGGTCAGGCAAACGCTGGAAAAACTAAGTGAAAGAATAGATTCATCTACAATTATAGTGGGGGATTTTAATACACCACTATCAACTCTGGACAGAACATCTCAAAAGAGAATCACCAAAGAAACAAGACATCTGAATATTATATTAGAGGAGCTGGATCTAATAGACATATATAGATCGCTACACCCAAACACAGCAGGATATACATTTTTCTCAAGCGCACATGGATCATTCTCCAAGATAGATCATATGCTAGGCCACAAAGAAAGGCTGAACGAATTCAGAAAGATTGAAATCATACAAAACATTATCTCTGACCACAGTGGAGTCAAGCTGGAGATTTGCAAGGGACAGAAGCCCAGATTTCACACCACGATTTGGAAATTAAACAGCACAATCTTAGAAAAACAGTGGGTCAAAGAGGAAATCTCAAAAGAAATCAATGACTACCTTGAAACAAATGATAATGATAACACAACATACCAAAATTTATGGGATGCAGCAAAAGCAGTACTGAGAGGGAAGTTTATAGCCATAAATTCATATATCAAAAAAGAAGAAAGAGCAAAAATTGAAGAACTAACTGCACATTTGAAGGAATTAGAAAAACAACAACAAAGTAACCCAACAGGAAGAAGAAGGAAGGAAATAACAAAGATAAGAGCAGAACTAAATGAAATAGAAAATAAGAAAGCACTTGAACAGATAAACAAGACCAAGAGCTGGTTTTTTGAGAAGATTAACAAAATTGACAAACCTTTAGCAACACTAACAAAGAAAAAAAGAGAGAAGATGCAAATACACAAAATAAGAAATGAGAAAGGCGATATCACCACTGACCCCACAGAAATAAAGACTATCATAAGAGGATATTTTGAAAAACTATATTCCAACAAAAATGACAATCTAGAGGAAATGGAAAAATTCCTAGAAACACATAAACAGCCCATATTGACAAAAGAAGAAATTGATGATCTTAACAAACCAATCACAAGCAGAGAGATAGAATCAGTTATTAAAAATCTCCCAACTAAGAAGAGCCCAGGGCCAGATGGCTTCACAGGTGAATTCTATAAAACATTCCGGAAAGAACTGACACCAATCCTGCTGAAACTATTCCAAACCATCGAAACAGAAAGAACATTACCCAACTCCTTCTATGATGCCAACATTACCCTAGTACCAAAGCCAAACAAAGACATCACAAGAAAGGAAAATTACAGACCAATTTCTCTAATGAACCAAGACGCAAAAATACTTAACAAAATACTTGCTAATCGTATTCAACAACACATTAAACGAATTATACACCACGACCAAGTGGGATTCATCCCAGGTATGCAAGGATGGTTCAACATAAGAAAATCAATCAACGTAATACACCATATAAACAGATTGAAGGAAAAAAATCACATGATTATATCTATTGATGCAGAAAAAGCATTTGACAAAATACAGCACCCTTTCTTGATAAAAACACTCCAAATGATTGGAATACAAGGAATTTTTTTGAACATGATAAAGAGTATATATGAAAAACCTAAAGCCAATATTGTTTACAATGGAGAAATCCTAGACTCCTTCCCTCTAAACTCAGGAACAAGACAAGGATGCCCTCTATCTCCGCTCCTATTTAACATTGTCTTAGAAGTACTTGCTCGAGCACTGAGGCAAGAGCCAGAAATAAAAGGCATTCAAATTGGAAAGGAAGAAGTCAAAATGTCATTATTTGCAGATGACATGATCCTATACATAGAAAACCCTGAGAGATCTACAACGAAGATACTAGAACTCATAAATGAGTTTAGTAAAGTCGCAGGTTATAAGATCAATGCGCAAAAATCAGTAGCATTTCTGTACACCAATAATGAGCAAGATCAGGAGGAAATCAAGAAACAAATACCATTCACAATAGTAAATAAAAAAATCAAATACTTAGGAATAAATTTAACTAAAGAGGTAAAGAACTTATACAATGAGAACTATACAAGATTGTTCAAGGAAATCAAAGAAGACCTAAATAAATGGAAGACTATTCCTTGTTCATGGATAGGAAGACTGAACATTATTAAGATGTCTATCCTACCAAAACTGATCTACACATTCAATGCAATCCCAAAAAAAATCAACGCAGCCTTCTTTAAGGAACTAGAAAAACTAACTATGAAATTTATTTGGAAAGGAAAGAGACCCCAAATAGCCAAAGACATACTGAAAAAGAAAAACGAAATTGGAGGAATCACACTACCTGACTTCAAAACATACTATAAAGCTACGGTGGTGAAAACAGCATGGTATTGGCATAAGGAGAGACACATAGACCAATGGAATCGAATTGAAAGCTCTGATATAGAACCTCACATATACAACCACATAATATTCGATAAAGCCACCAAACCCTCTCAACTGGGAGAGAGTGGCCTATTCAACAAATGGTGTCTGGAGAACTGGAGAGCCATATGTAGAAGAATGAAAGAGGATTACCATCTCACACCTTATACAAAGATCAACTCAAGATGGATCAAAGACCTAAATATAAGAGCCAAGACCATAAAAACCTTAGAAAGCAGTGTAGGGAAACATCTACAGGACCTTGTAATAGGAAATGGATTTATGAATATCTCACCAAAAGCACGAGCAGCAAAAGAACTAATAGATAAATGGGACTTCCTCAAAATTAAAGCCTTCTGCACCTCAAAGGAGTTTGTCAAGAAAGTAAAAAGGGAGCCCACACAGTGGGGGAAAATATTTGGCAATCATATATCTGATACGAAACTTATAACTTGCATATATAAAGAACTCCTATATCTTGAAAATAAAAAGATAAACAACCCATTTAAAAAATGGGAAAAAGACTTAAACAGAACTTCTCCGAAGAAGAAATACAAATGGCAAGAAAGCACATGAAAAAATGTTCCAAATCTCTAGCTATCAGGGAAATGCAAATCAAAACTACAATGAGATACCATCTTACAACCATAAGATTGGCAGCTATGAAAAAAACAGAAGAATACAAGTGCTGGAGAGGATGTGAAGGAAGGGGAACACTCATCCACTGCTGGTGGGAATGCAGAAGGATCCAACCATTCTGGAGGACAGTATGGCGGTTTCTCAAAAAACTAGCCATAGATTTGCCATATGACCCAGCAATACCACTGCTGGGTATATACCCAGCAGAACTGAAAACAAGGACGCAAACTGATATATGTACACCAGTGTTCATAGCAGCATTGTTCACTATTGCCAAAAGTTGGAATCAACCCAAATGCCCATCAACAGATGAGTGGATCAATAAAATGTGGTATATACACACAATGGAATACTACTTGGCTGTAAGAACAAACACACTACAAACACATGTGATAACATGGATGAATCTTGAGAACCTTATGTTGAGTGAAGCAACCCAGACATTGAAGGACAAATACTACATGACCTCAATGATATGAAATAAACAAGCTGCCCTAGATAGCAAGAGACTGAACAATAGGCTTACAGGAAATCAGAGGGTGGAGGAAGGATATGAGCCGATGTCTGCAGGGGTGGAATTTAAGATGAGATGGTGGTAAGTATGAACACAAAGAAGAGATAAAAGCGGGGCAAGGAGTTGCCTTTGGTTGGGGCTTTGCGGGTTTGAGGGTGGGTGGGGAGGGACGGATGGGTAATGTTGCCCAAAAGTGGGGGGAGGGAGGGGTAGCATACGAACACAGGAGAGGGTCAGGTGTTGGTGGAGAGTAAAATGCCGAGAAAATCATATCAAAATATAATAAAGAGGGTTACCTGTTTAGAATGCTCGGAGGGGAGGGTCTGACGCAGGACGGGCTCCTGGGGAATGTCTAAATGCTCATTCTGCCAGAGTGGGTGACACCATGGGGTAGAAACCCAAGTAGTGAGAGTGGGGGTGGACCCACATCCTGGGGAGGACTAATGCCATCAATTAGAGGGAACTGTATCCCTCGAGAGAAAGGGTGGCTCCCAGGGCATTGGGGCAGTTGAGCAAGTTAGGCCCTGAACACTATTCCATTTATCTCTGGAAGTGGCTCCTCAGGAAACGGAGGTTGGCTGTCACTGTGGGCACCAAGGTGGAAGGGAAAATGGACGTTAAATGTGTGGAACCAAAGTAAATGGGGGGTAAGAGAGGAGTTTCTTGAGAGTACACAAGGATGGATATAAAACATGTAATATTACACCATAACATATAGGAGATGACAGACTGATAATGTAAACCATAATGTAAAACATAGGATAACTAAAAATGTAAAGAACTGTGTATCCTAAAGTATGCACCATAATGTAAGCACAGATGTCACCTTGTTAGAAAGCTAATGTCTCAGACTCTGTATATCACTTTAAGTAAATATGATATGAATAGGGCGTAAGAGTATCACTGTGGAAGGGAAAAGGTTTTCTGGTGGATGTGTGGGAGTGCTGTATATTATATATATACATTGCTGTGGTCTAGGACTCCTGTGAAGAAAAGCTGAATAATTAGGGGGGGGAAAAAAAAAAAAAGAAAAAGATAGGATGTGGAATTTTTTCAAGTCAACATTCTTTATCTAAGTTCTTTATCTAACTTTATCCAAGTTCTTTATCTATCCTTTAAACCCATCGCTATATGCCATTCCCTAGTAAGGGACCATGACATTATATTGGGCTTCAAATTTCGGGGAGTTCTGGATCACAGAGTGTTTCAACAATGGCAATGGAGGGATACTGGTATGGGATACCAATGACAGGTGATATATGGCTGACAGGGAGCTGTACAGAACATATGTCCAGGGTGCATGGTAATGTTTGGATATACTCATAGTGGCAACAATTAAAAACCACAGTAGGGGGGGTACTGGGTTCCTGGCCAGTGGTGCTCTGTCGTGGTCCCTAGGGGAGCAGCGACAGTCTCCCAGGTACAGTGGCGGGGACCGGGAGGGAGTGAGGGTTCAACAGTGAGCCCCTGATGCTAATGACTATGCTTCTGAGCTGACAAACCTAAAATAAGAATAAGGCCTAGAGCAACATTGTGCCTGGGAATTTCCTCCTGTCAGCCTTCATGTTACTCAAATGTGGCCAGTCTCGAAGCCAAACTCAGCATGTAAATGCAATGCCTTCCCCCCAGCATGGGACATGACGCCTGGGGATGAGCCTCCCTGGCAATGAGGGACCACTATCAACTGCCAACTGATGATGCAACTGGAAAATGCCCTTATACAGAAGGTTCAATGCGGATCAGCAGAATATCCATGTCTACATAAAATACCATGACTTTAAAATGCTGTTTGACCTAAAGTAAGGGGGAAATGGAAAGGAGAAATGAGTTTATATGGCTACGAGTTTCTAAAAAAGAGTCTGGAGGCTGGCAGAAGGATTGCCCTCATGCACAACTGAGCAGAGTCAGAGAGACAGATAAAGCAGATACAACCCCCAGATATTGGTTCCTTTGAGGGCTAAAGAGACCCATGGGAGTTATGGTCATGGCCGATGGGGTTAACTACCAGGGCAGATGGCCCCTCTTTGGAAATGGTGTTTATGTGTGATGAATCTGGACTCAGATGGGATCTCCCTTCATAAGACTTTCATGCTAATGTGCTGGAGGTGCAGTTAATGTTGGGGTTTAAGATATATTTAGGGGATTTGAATCTCTGGACTGACAATGTGATAGCCAGGTCCTGAGCCTCAACAGACTCCAGCACCTACAATCTGATCTATTGGACTTACCACACTCAGCTAAGATGGAGTTGAAGATGGACAACCACCACACCATGGAGCCTAGAGTGATTACAACTGAAAATGGGAGGATTGCATCCAGCATCCATGTGGAATCTGAGCCTCCTCTTGACATAGAGGTGCAATGGACACAACCAATCCAATGTCCACATAGAAGAGGTGGCATTGGATTGGGAAAAGTGGACATGGTGGCTGATGGGTATGGGGAAAGGCAGGAAGAGATGAGAGGTGGAGGCGTCTTTGGGACATGGAGCTGCCCTGGATGGTGCTTCAGAGGTAATCACCGGACATTGTAAATCCTCACAGGGCCCACTGGATGGAATGGAGGAGAGTATGGGCCATGATGTGAACCATTGTCTATGAGGTGCAGAGGTGCCCAAAGATGTACTTACCAAATCCAATGGATGTGTCATGATGATGGGAACGAGTGTTGTTGGGGGGAGGGAGAGGGGGGCGGGGGGGTGGGGTTGAATGGGACCTCACATATATATTTTTAATGTAATATTATTACAAAGTCAATAAAAAAATAAAAATAAAAATAAAATTAAAAAAAAGTCAAGATAGGCCAAAAGCTAGGCCTCTTGAGCCAGACAGTTAGCCAAGTTGTGAAGACAAAGGAAAATTCTTGAGGAAATTAAAAAGTGCTAGTTTAGAAGTGCTAAGAAAGTGAAAAATCCTTATTGCTGATGTAAAGAAAGTTTAGTGGTCTAGATAGAAGATCAAACCACCTAAATACACCCTCAACCTACAGTCTAATCCAGGATAAGCACATCTCTGCTTGAAGGACTTTTATGCAAAGTATGCAAAAATTCTTAAAACTCAACACTTAATAAACCACCAATCCAATTATAAACTTGGAAATGTGCTGAATAGACATTTCACAAGAGAAGATAAACAGATGGCAAAAATGCATAGAATCAGCTACTCATATCCAAGAGAGTGAAATAGGACCCACACTTCAAATCTTGTACAAAAATTAACTCAAAATGAATCAAAGACCAAAATATAAGAGCCGGAACCTTAAAACACCCAAATGAAATTTAGGGAAGCATCTTCAATATATTGTAGTAGTAAGTGGTTTCTTAGAATTTATACCCAAAGAAAGATCAGCAAAAGAAAAGATAGATAAACAGGACCTCTTAAAAACTGAATATTTGTATATTTCAAAGGACTTTGTTAAGAATGTGAAAAGACAACCTACTCAATAAGAGAAATTATTTGGAAAACACTTATCTGATGAGAGTTTAATATCCAGGATATTTAAAGAGATCAATTCAATGATAAAAACACAAACAATCCAATTTAAAAACTGACAAAAACATTGAATAGACATTTTTCCAAAGAAGAAATACAAATGGTTAAAAGCACATGAATTTTGGACTAAGGAAAACATTTAGAGTTTTACTGCAGCAATAAAAGTACAATTCTGTGATGATAGTAAGAGTCACTGAGTGTACATTTTGGATATATTTGTAAAAGACATGGGAATGTATAACACAGTAAACAATGTGGTAAAGATGGATTGTAAATTACAGTACTGAGAGTGTTTGTTCATGAACATATTAAATGTACAATACTAACACATAGTGTTAATAATAGGGATGTATGAACAAAATATACCAAGCACCTATGGCCCATAGGGTGATCATATTCTTTTATAACAAGGAGGCCATAGTCATGTCATTTAACTAATCTGTGCTCATTGATTTATCTTTCTGAACACTGGAAAAAAATTGAGTATGTTTTTAGGATTAAATAAGACAAATGTGCCTGGAAAGAGTATTTTAAAATAATGCTTCCATAAATATGGTAAACTTTCTTTGTCTGTTTTTTTACTTTTTGAACTTGAAATAAACATTACTTAAAAAGAGCACCTGAAGAGATATTCAATATCTCTAGCTATTAGAGAAGTGCAAATCAATACCACAATAAGATATCATTTTACCCCTACTAGATTCATCACTATTATTTAAAAAGAAAACTACAAGCTTTGGAGAAGATGTGGTGAAGTAGGAATGCTTATTCTCTGTTGATGGGAATGTAAAATGGTTCATCACTGCAGAGGACTGGAATTTCCTCAGGAAGCTAAATCTAGAACTGTTATATAATCCTGAAATTTCAGTTCTATGTAAATACACAGAAAGAATTGAAAGCATGTTCACAAACTAAACTGTGCACACTGATGTTCACAGAGGCATTATTTACAATTTCTGAAAGAAGAAAACAACCCAAGTTTTCATCAACTAATGAACTGATAAACAATATGTGTCTTAGACATATGATGTAATATTATTCTGCTATAAGAGGAAATGAAATTTTCATGCATGCAACAACATGGATGAACATTGAGGACATTATGTTGGGTGAAATAAATGAGATACAATAGGACATATATTGAATGGTCTCACTAATAAGAACTAAATGTGATGAGCAAACTCAGAAAGTTAATATTAGTTTATATGCTACTTGAAGAGAGAATGAGGGTAGAGAATATAGAGCTGATGCTTAATTTGTGCACAATCTGTAATAAGGTAAGTTTGTAAATGTTTAGAAGCAGATGGGAATGATGGTATCATGTTATAGTGAGTGTAATAAACAGCACCGACTTGTAGGTGTGATTGTGGTTGAAAAGGAAATATTGAGTCATGTATGTCACTAAGCAGTAAATTAGAGGATGAAATATGGAACTGTAAAATATAATGATCTCTTTCTGGAAAATGAGTGTGGTCAATAGTACAAATACAGGACTATTCTTTCATAAATGAGAACAAATTTATGTTACCATTACAATGTATTAATAATCAGGTGGATTATTGAAAATATATATGCAAAGCAAACTATATTGCCAGACTGTATTGTATGGCAATATATCACTATTCTTCCATCAACTGTCAAAAAATTCTCACATTTTACTAAGTGAAAGACACCAGAAACAAAGTACTACATTTTATATGACAACTCCATTGATATAAAACATAAATATAAATAAATTTATAGAAATGCAAATAGATTACCAGTGATATATGACAGGGGAATGATAGAATGAGTAAGATGTTACTGCTAATGGGTAGAAGGTTTTTCTTTTTGAAATAATGAAAATGTTCTAAAATTGATTATGGTGATGAAAGCACAACTCTATGATTATGCTAAAAGGCATTAACTAGAAAAACATAAAATAAAAGCATTCTCAGATAAAGCACAGGTAAGGATATTGCCTCTAGTAGAACTGCCCTACAAGAAATGCTAAAGGGAATCAATCTTACAGGTTGAAAGAAAAGAACAGTAGATAGCAACTTGAAGCTATACAAAGAAATAAAGGTCCAGTAAAGGGAAATCCATAGAGAAATATTCAAACCTGTATTACTGAATGTTTGATTTGTACCTCCTCATTTTTACTAATTTGATTAAAACTATAAATGAATAAAACCATAATTATAAGTCTATGTTAATAGAATTATAAATATGTAATTTGTGACAACAACAGAATAAAGGGGACAGAGCTGTGTAAAAGCAGAATTTTGAATTCTACTTAAGCAAAGTTGGCATCAACTTATGATGTTAATTTTAATAGAAAATGGGCATAAGAGAAAAAGAAGAGGTAATTAAATGATAAACTTTTAAAATAAAAGTTAGAATTTAATTTTGGAGAAATTGAGAAAAAATATATAAAACATAAAGAAAAATAGCAAAATGACAAGTAAGTCATTATCAGTTCTACTTTATCAGTGATTACATGGACTATAAATGAATTAAAGTCAGTAATTAAACTACAGAAACTGACAAAATGGATTTTTTAAGAAATGATCTAAGTCTATGCTATCTACAAGAAACTCAATTTAGATCCAAGACAAACAGGCTTAAAGAAAAAGTATGGAAAAGATAGTCCATGCAAATATCAACCAAAGGGAATTGTGTGGCTATATTAACAGCAGACATAACAATTTAAGTCAAAAATTGTTATAAAATATATTAGGTCATTATATTTTGATAAAAGGATCAATCTACCAAGAAGACACATCAATTCTAAATATATATGGAAAAACAACAGAGCCCCAAACCATACAAAACAAACATTGCCAAACATGAAGAGAGAAACCCAGACATTTGTATAATAATATTCAGAGATTTCAATATCTAAATTTCAATAATGGATAGAAAAAAATGAAAGATCACTAAACAAGTAGAGAATATAAAACACCCATCATGCCAACTAGACCTGACAGACATAGAGGTAACTTCACTCAAAGAGCATAAACTACAATGTAAACCATTATCCATGTGGTGCAGCAGTGCTCCAAAATGTATTCACCAAATGCAATGAATGTGCCACAATGATGAAAGAGGTTGTTGATGTGGGAGGAGTAGGGTGAAGGGGGAAGGGAGTATATGGGGACCTCTTATATTTTTTTAATGTAACATTTTTAAAAAGTAAAGAGAGAAAAGGAAAAAAAAAGTGTGTGTTACACATTTTACTTATGTGCACATGGAGTACTGTCTAGAAGAAACTATATGTTAGGCCACAAAACAAATTTCTGTAAGTGTAAAGGAATAAAATATTCCAAAGTATTCTCCCAGAGGACTGAAACTATAAACCAAGAAGGGTTGAAAAATTGGGAATTTTATGAATATGTGGAAATTAAACATACTAAAAATTTCATCAAAGAAGAAATCTAAAGGAAATTATAAAATATTGTGAGATGAATGAAAATTTAAACACAGCATACCAAAACTTATGGAATACAATAATGCAATAATCTGAGGAAAATTTGTAGCTATAAATGCCTACAATAAAAACAAAAAAAGATATCCAGTAAGTAATCCAGCACTATACATTAAAGAATTGGAAAAAGAATAGCAAACCAACACCAAAGTCAGTAGAAGGAAGGATACAATAAAGATTATATTAGATACAAATAAAATAGAGAGAAAAAAAAGAGTATTAATCAAATCAAAAGTTGCTTCTTTGAAAATATCGATAAAACTGACAAACCTTTATTTAGCCTAAATATGAAAAAATGGGAGAAAAAGAAAATATCTAAAAATTATAAATGAAAGTGGGGTCATTGCTGTTGACCTTACATCCCTAAAAACATTTTTGATAATAGTATGAACCAATTATTTTCATTTTCTAAAGGCTGCTAGGAGAAATACATCAAATATACTAGAAATGGATTGGATTTATAAAGGGAATATATTAGGGTAAAACTTACAGTTCTTAGCCTGTGAAAATAGCTAAATCAAGGCATTATCAGAGATGCTGTCTTAGCTTAGATCAGCTATTGCGATTCCAGTCTCCAAGGCATAGTAATATCATGAGTGAAATATGAATACAGGGAAAATTGCATATTCAAGTCTTTCTTTGAAACTGAACTAATACACGTTAATATTAGAAGATGTTAATATCAGACCAAAAAACATTATGCTACGCAAAAGAAACCAGACACAAAGTACTATATATTGTGATTCCATTTATGCAAAATATAAATCTATTTATAAATATGAAATTAGATTAGTGGTTATGTAAGGCTGGGAGAGGATAGAGGGACTGAGAGGTGACTGCTAAGGGGTGTGGGTTTTTTCTTTTTGGAATAATGAAAGTGTTTTAAATTTTCTGAGGGTCATGAATGCACAACATTGTGATTATACTAAATGCCTTTGATTAGACACTTTGAATAGATCATATGGTATGTGAAAATATCTCGATAAAACTATTAAAAATAAATAAATAAATGCACAAGAATAGACAGAAATAGCAGTTATGTACAGCAGAAGAATTATTGAAAGATTGAGTGGAGAAAAATTTTCTTGTCAGTTTTTCATTATTATTATTCTTATTGAAATCATGAAAATACTCTAATGTGATTTATAATGATGAATGCACAACAATGTGATTATACCAAATACCATTGATTGTACACTTCTGCGGCGGCTTGCTCGGTCGGTAGAGGTGGGGTCTGGCTGCGGACGAGGGGTCGGTCCAGCTCTGGACGAGGGGTCGGTCCCGCTTGGGACGAAGGGTCGGTCCCACTTGGGACGAGGGGTCGGTCTGGCAGCAGACGAGGGATCGGTCTCACAGGGGTTGCGCGGTTCGGCTGACGGGGTCGCCCGGCGAAGCCGGCGACGAAGGGGTCGCCCGGAGAAGCAGGCGACGAACTGGGGACAAGGGAGGCCAGGCCCTTGTCGGGGGCTCTCAGGACTGGAGGGCGCATGGCAGAAGAACTACCACGGAGACAAGGTAAACACGCAAGTCCAGTTCATTGAGGGAGAGGCAGTTTTATAGGGGCTGGGGAAGGCTGATTGGTCAAAGCCACGCCCTGTTCTGATTGGTTGCTGGCGAAAGGTCAGTGGGCGGTACTGGACAGGGGAGGGGTGGTGGTTAGGGATTGGCTGTCGCTGTTGCTGGGGGAAGGGGCAGGGTTTAGGGATTGGTGGCTGCTGCTGCTGGGGTGGAGGGCAGACTTGAGTTTCCCGCCCACGCCTGACTTTTGCTGCTGTCGGGGGAAGGGAAAAGGGCAGACTGGATTTTTCTGCCCACGCCTGGCTGTTGCTGCTGTCGGGGAAAGGGAAAAGGGCAGACTGGAATTTTCCGCCCTGCGCCTGCGCAGGGAGAAAGAAGAAGAAGGGTGCCACCCCACAAGGCATCATGTGGCGCCATCCCGGAGGAGGGGCGGCCGCAGAAGCATGGCTGCTGAGAAGGGGAGACCCGAGGGCACTCTGCGCCCATGCCAAGCTTCCTTCAGGGGTGGCGGTGGGCCCGACCAACCACCCTATTATGGGGGCAGCGGAATTAGGCCTACCGCGGCCGCTCCCCTCGCCAGGCCAGCAAACCACACTTCAGCCCGAGGGGTGACCGCACACTTCGGATGAATTGTATGCTTTATTAATATCTGTCAATAAAATTGATTTATTTTTTAATGATAGCTCTACTGGTCTCTGTCTTCTCTCCCAGACTCACATTCTCTTCCAGCTCAGCTGTGGACAATCAGGCACATGGTGGAGTCCATTCATCTCTCCCCTCTATCTGTGTTTCTTTGCTAGTTTTGCTTTTGGCTGATCTGTCTATGGCTTTTCTCTTTCCTGGTTTCCTCTCTGAGCTCCTGGGTTTGTTCTCTCCATCTCTAAAGGTTTTTCTCTCTGTCTGCAGCTTTTTAATTCTCATAAAGCCTTCCTGCAAGTGGATTAAGACCCACTCTGGGTCACACAATCAAATCAAAAGTCCTTCACTGAAGATCTAATCAAAAGTTATCCGAACCAAAGATCCCTTAACTGAATCTAATCAAAAGGATCCAGATACAATGGGTTTTTAAGCATAAGAATGGGTTTACTTTTTTTTTTTTAAGATTTATTTTATTTATTTTTCACCCCTTCCCCCACCCACCCTGTTGTCTGCTCTCTGTGTCCATTCACTGTGTGTTCTTCTGTGTTCACTTGTGTTCCTGTCAGTTGGCACTGGAAATCTGTGTCTCTTCATGTTGCATCATCTTGCTGCATCAGCTCTTCATGTGTGTGGCCCCACTCCTGGGCAAGCTGTGTTTTTCTTGCATGGGGTGGTTCTCCTTGCAGGGCACACTCCTTTATGTGGGGCACCTCCACACAGGGGTCTGCCTGTGTGGCATGTTATTCTTTGTGCATGGCAGCACTGCGTTTGGGCCAGCTCACTACACGGAACAGGAGGCCTGGGTAGCAAGCCTGGGACCTGCCATATGGTAGGTGGATGCTCTATTAGTTGAGCCACCAAAGACTCAAACTAGCATGTCAAATAATTAGATGGCCTAGATGAAATAGATTTCCAGAAGCATAAAAGTTACAAAAAGTGAACCTAGGATAAATATAAAATCTGAATAACCTATAACATGGAAATATATTGAATAAGTGATGAAAAAGATCTCTTAAAGACAGAAAAATCCAGAGCCAGATGGCATCACTGGTGAATTCTAATGAACACTGAAGATGAAATAAAAGCAATACTTTTTAAAGTCTTCCAAAAACAGTGTGCTTTGTAAGTCATTCTATGAGGCCATCTTATACAAATAATCTTATCTGAAAGTCAGATAATGATACCACAATATCCCCTCTGAATATAGATACAAAAATCTTCATCAAAATACCACAAATATGGAAGGCATTGGAAGAGCATAGCATGGTAATTCCACACATTATGCATGACTGTTTTGTAAGTTCAAAACTACTCTAATTAAAAAGAAATCATCATCAGAATATGAGCAAATTAAAGACAAAAGCATATTATACATAGTAAAAGGATTGTTCACCATGACCAAATGGAATTTATCACAATATGTGTTAGGATCAAAATCATTATATCTCTTGAATAAATCATATTGTCTTATGAACAGTACAAGCTGTAATTCTTAACAACATTTTCTTGTTGAGTTATCTTCTGCCAGACATGCTTTGAAATAACCATTCTATGTAGGCATTTCAGTCTTATTTCATTGGTATGGAACCTTAGGAACTAATTTAAGAAGATCACATAGAAAATGAACAGCAGGGTGTGGCTTCAATCCGTAATGTCTGTTTCTAAATATTTTTCTAAATATGGTTAAGTTAGCTGAACACAAATCACAGAGAAGAAATCTGAATATAAGATTCTACCCCATCTCCTTCATCTCAAATACCTTTCCTTGCACAGAAGAAATCAGGCTCACATTCTTCTTGTTTATTTGGAGTCCCCTTTATTTCTCTCAACACAGTAACTTGCTTGCTTATAATTAATTATCTTAACTCAGGTTTGTAATCTCCTTTTTGTGTCTGATATAAAATTCTCCTTTATATAATTGCTTAAATGATTTCTCCTGGAACTAGGCTGCACAAGCCCATGCACACACACACTCACATACACACATGTACAAATATATTTTCATCCCCAGAAATATATTCTAATACAATTTATCTGTTTAATGCATCTTGTTCCTTTTTAGTGTAGTTTGGCATCTCATAGAATACATAGCAAGAAAGGAAAGAAAAAAATAAAGAATTGGAGTACAGCAAATGGGGAGTACATCTATAAAGTAAGATCTTACTTACTCATCACCTCCTTGTGAATCCTCCCAGGTTTCTTGTCTCACTTAAAATATAGGCTCCTGGTGGTGCTGATTTTACTTCACTGTTTATGGGAACATAAACTATAGAAAATCTGCACAATACCAAAATTGCCTCAGAAACTTCTGGTTTGCAGCATTTCCAGTTTCTTTGAAGAGTGAGGCACATATATTAATCACAGCAATGTGGTTTACATAGAATCATATTTACGTTCAGCATGTTTGTACTATGTTCCTATTTCTTGGTCCATCAAATATGCAGTCATAAACTACCCAATTTTTATTTGAAATTATAAAGGATTTTTAGGAAAACATGTTACATACCTAAAATAACTAGTGAATAACATTATTCATAATAATTATTGTATTAAATTGCTAATTTGTGTAACTATTAACCATTAAATCCTAAGATCCATGAAAAAACGAACTTCTATTTGCTTACAATCAATCTTAGCACATAACCTGGTTTATATGGTAGATACCATGTTACTGTACATTGAACTAAAATGTTGATTTGAATTGAATGGATCTGTTGAAGTACATTGAAATCAAAATGGTCATAATTGACCACTAAATTTTGTGTACCTTCTGGCCTCCATTATAAATTTTATGGGTAGATATGATAGAAGTCTCAACAATGTCTTTGTTTTCTAATGCACTAAGTAAGGTTTATAACCATTCAATGAATGTAAGGCACTCAGATGTCACAGGAATTACCGCATAAGGAGAGTCTAAATACGCTTCATTATGGAGAGAACAAGGGATCTAAATGTTTGAAAGTTTAAGAGCCTATAATATTGATCTTTAATCATCAGTTTAAAAAGCTATGTAAAGCATGTTCATTGGATCTTGAAAGATAAATAGTTAAGGAACAATTAAATAGACTTCATGTCATATAACAAAAAGGGTAGATATTAAAGTAGGACTACTTAGAAAGGGGGGGTCAGTAATGTACAAATACATAAAAAGAATAATCAAAACTTCTTTGAAAGTCAGCCAGAGTGTTCTCAAAGTGGTCAAAGAAAAGACAGTGTGTTTTAGATTTTCTCATAGTCTCTTGCTTTTCTATAAACTTTGTCTCCAACTAGGATATATTCAGGCTCATATTTTATGCAATGACATATTCAGACATTTATGTGAATTGGAATTTTTCAGTACACTGCATGATAGTCATGGTGATTATGTTCAAATAATTATTTTTAGCAGTCTAATGAAATCATCACTTTGAGAGTAACCCAACTTGTATTAGGGAAATGTTTCTGCTGAACTTCGATAATAGACGATATAAATGATGTATTTTGATTGGAAAAGTTACTTAAGACAGAAACATCAGACCCATCTATCCGTTAAAGAAGTCACTAGGTAAAGAAACCCCACAATCTAGATAAATACAAATTTTCAAGTTATATTACACACAAACAAAGATTGTTTAATTCAGATGCTTTGGAAAACTAAAAATTTTAAGGAACCTATCCCATATCTCTTTGGTCCTCACCCCATATGTTGACCATGGGTGGGACCAGAACATAGACATTGACCACAAATATGTGAGTGTGGGGTGCCACATTGTGCCCAACCTGTGGGGGGTGAGAAAAGAGAAGAAATCTGGAGCATAGGAAACTAAAATGATAGAGACATGGGAGCTACAAATGCCCTAGGTTTTGAGTTGAGCATCCTTGGATGGCAGGTTGAAGACAGCATGGAGTATAAAGACATAGGAACAAATGATCAATATCAAGTCTACCTACCAGTAAGGAAGGCAGCAATTAGACTGTAGGCTCTGTGTATTCTTGTCTCTGCACATACAGTCTTGATGAGTGCCATGAACTCACAGTATGTGTGGGAAATAATATTGATTCTGCAGTAGGGAAGCCAAGTTGTTAGGACATGACAACTTTTTCTGTTCCAGGTTCTTTGACCTTAAGTTCCCTACAGAGGAAAAATCTCTTTTTGTGATGGATAAGCCTGGAATGCTTGCCAAGAAAGCTTTGGGATATTTAGAGAATATAATTTATAAATCATCATATAAATTGGAAAAGAAAAAGAAATTTGAAATCCATAAATTGAAATACTATGTTATAATTCAATAGCAATATCATAAATGCTTACCATTATTCATTTGCTTTTGTGAGATCATTTCATGTCCTAACAACTTTAAATTTTATTTCCATTTTATCGTGAAATAGTTTAATGTGAATAAAGTTTAATAGCTGCTTATAGACCTGCTTATGGACCTGCTTATAGATAGTCTCGTTTTGGTGCTCACAAAACATATTTTTTTGAGTTGGTCATTTCCCCCTACCTTTTTAGTATGAGAGAAGCTGTAAGTTTACAGAAAAAGCATGCAGACAAAATAGTGTTCCTATATATCCCACCTATCATTACATCTTGCTTTAAAGTTGCATATTACTTATAGTTGATGAAAGAACATTATTAGAACTGTCCTATTAACTATAGGCCAAAGTTCACTTTATGGTCCATTGTATTATAGAGCCCTATGTTTTTCTCATTTTTTTTATTCTAGTAACCTATTTACAACATACATTTTCCCTTAACCACATTCAAATATGTAATTCAGTGTTGTTAATTACAGTCACAGGGTTATGCTTCCAATACCACTATCTATTACCAAAACCTTTCCTTCACTCCAATAATAAATTACCATTTAAGCATTAACTCCCCATTCTTTACCCAGACTCTGACCCCTGGGTTCCTGTACTTTAGGTTGTACAGGGCACATTCTTAATTGTGATTTAAAAAATTGCACTAACGATGTGACAATATATTTGCATGTGCTTATAGAAGAGAAGATGAGGATTATTCCTTAGGAAACATTAGAAAATACTATCAGAATTGGTTTGGTTATGCATGCTAATGAATTTATGTCTAACTATAAATTTCCTATAGATGTCATTCCAAATCTAATCCTTTCTCTTTGTAATTAAATCTCTTCCAATTGACTTACTTTCAAAGACAAGCTCTTGCCTCACATGGAAAATTCGTTTCACCAGACCATATCTAGTGCTTATGCAGATCAATAAGCATACACCATCTTATGTGTATACTTATTGGGCTAATGCATTTTTACACAGTTTTTGTTGTAAAAGAAACACTTTTATCTTTTTGTCTATATTATTGGTTCTACCATAATACTTACTTTCTCATATTCTATCACCTTTGAGCTTTCCATTTATTCTTTTCCTTTAGAAAACAGATTTTATTATGTTCCAGGTAACTTAAACATGTTTTCCCAATAGAAGAAAAATGGATTAAGTGGTGAGAAAAAATCATGTGGAGAAGTAAATCTAAAGTCCCAATCAACTTAAATATATAACTGTTTCCCTTTAAAACAGGAAATTGAAAATTAATACTAAAATGAAATAAATTATACATTATATTTTCAACCAATGAATATTGACATTGGTGATGTGTGTTAGTGAGGGTTTGGGTAAACTGGAGCTCTTAAGCACAATTGCTTTCTTTTAAAAGAAAATCATGTTGCAGTCATTATCAAAAATAATATATTTATCATAGTAATTTAACTACTTACCACCCTAAAGAATACTTGTCACATGCATACATGATGGAAGCATATACAATGATGCTCATTTTAAAACTGCCTGTAACAGGAAAAAAAATTAAAACATCAAATGTATATCAATAACAGAATGGTTAAAAATTGTTGCATATTTATACTATGAAATACTCAGGATCATTTCAGTATATAAAGTATATCTCTCTACATATAGAGTAATAGAAGGCCTCCATGTTAAAAATATGAAAGAGAAAAATAATTTTTTTTCATTTGTGTTAATTATGTGTAAAGTTAAATATATACAGGTATATTCTGTATGAACACATGCAAATTAATAAGTTTTTAATCACATAAAAATATCTAAAATAATGTGTGTACAATGCAGAACTTTTAGTTGGATGGTGGTTAGATAATCTTGTAGATAGAGTGTAATTTCAACTAATTACTCTGGTTTGAATTTTTTAACAATTCCAGTGTATTCTGTGTATTCCTATGTGAACTGTATACTATATATATATATATATATATATATATATATATATATATATATATATATATATAAAATATATGCTAAAAAAATAATGTAGTTATAATAGTATTCATCAGAAAATATACACAGCAAGCAATTACCAATGCTATATCTTGTAAATATTAAGGAATTATTTTGACTGCTCGGAATATCCTCACCCATAACCCTCTCTGCATCTAGAACAGTTAAGCTACTCAGTTCCTGAAGTGAGTGCCTTTTTTTTTTTTTTCTGTTCTTCATGATAAAAATACCTCAGAGACTTTTGGTTGGAAATGAAGCCTACTCAGCTATCAGCTTCTCTGAGATTATTTTTCTAACTAACAAGAACCATCATCCATACCCCTCCTTGATGCCCTTATGGTATGCTCCACATGTTATGGAAGATATGGGTGAAAAGCTTCCTAAATCTCTCTGGATCTTGCCTCTCACTACGAATGTTTATGTTCCAAAGTGTTGGTTCTTAAAAATATCATATGTGTATGGAACAAAGGAAGATAATTTAAATAATGCCTTTTATTTTTAATATATAAAATATGAGAAAAATAAGAGCATTTATAATGACTATTGACTAATTCCTTCAATTTTATTTCATAATTTCCTATTTATCTGATTTTGTTACATTTTATTTTTGATTTTTACATATCTTTATTATTATATAGTAAATTCTACTAGGCAGAGACCATGTATTTTTCTATATTTGCTTTTTGTGTTAATAAAAAATGAAATAAAAGGAGAAGAGGAAATGGTAGAGAATGTTATTATTTTTCTGGTATAAAATTATTACTCTCCTCAATAATCCACATTGTAGTGAATGAACAGTTCTTGATTATAATATTAACTGTTCAAGACATACCCAGGAATCAGTCATCATTTTATTCCTTATATGACTATAGGGTAGATAAAAAGAGGGAATGGAGGGAAAAAGTACTATTTGGAATTGGGGAGGAACAAAATAAATGTCCTATACAATATTCTGAGTACATTCTTTATCCCTAACCTTATATTTATAAAAATAAAATAAATAAAATAAATCAGCATGAATTGAGCATCTACTAAGAAATATGTTAGTTGCATTACATGCATTATTCCATTTATTCTTAAGGGATTTTGGGGGGTTAGGTAATCATTTTTATGAGAAAGATAAGAAAACAAGTTCAGGCAGTTTAATTAATGTGCCAAAGCTATTCTACTATGAATTCATGGAGATGGGATTTGAGCGCAAGTCTAATTACAAAGGCTGTACTCTTCATATTAACTCATAGGACACATACACTCTGAGGATTTTGTAAATATAAAGTGATAGAATGCATTTAAGACTCCTTTAAGTAGCATGAAACATTACTCAAAAACAGAGATTTTAGGTTTGTCTAGAACATTGCCTTAATACACCAACCTTCCCTGACTTACTGTCATCAGGGTCCCTTTGGTGCATGGAGATGAGCAGAAAGCCCCTGCACACATTTCTCCAGGAAGGTTATAGTCTAGGACCACCCTGTAATAGAGTGAGTAGCTTGCTACTCAGGACCACAATCCAGAGAGCTCAGCTCTCCCCAGAAACCGTTCACAATCCTGCTTTCCTGAGCCTGTCGGCTCTGACAAGAAAGCTGGAAAACTTCCCTCTGACCATTTTCCTCCCAGCCTATGACACAAATGAGAATGACTGGGCCCTCTCCCAGGGGTTCTGTGGGAATAGGAAGAACACTTACTTGGCCTCAGGAAGGCTGCACTTCTCTCATGACTTACAGCTTTCCAAATTATCTTAGTTGTGGATCTGTTTCCAAATATCTATGTCTCTCATGGGTGTGTGGTGGGCATGACCTCCCCATGGTGTTAGGGAAAGAAACCATTGGGAGTAAGATTCGAGTGGAGAATTGGACTTTTAAGTACTTGGTGCTGACTTCTTAATAGATGGAAGATCCAGAAAAGAGGTGAGAAGGGGGAGGAGAGGAGTGAAAGTCTTCCCAACTATCTCTGGAGCCTGCTTCTCAGCAGGAATGCTTATGTTCCAGAACGTTGATTGTGAAAATATCACATACATATGGAACAAGGGAAGATAAATATTTTCTAGTTATTTTGTTTCAAAGAATGCTTCTTATTTTATTTTTTAACCTTCACTTTTAAATTGATATATAATCCACACTTCATAAAATTAACTGGTTTCAAGTATACAATTCATTAATTTTAGTATATTCGTGATGCTGTGTAGTGTTCATAAGTTTCTTATTTTTAAAATATATTTTTATTGAAGTATATCATTCATACAAGAACATGCATAAAAATAAGTGTATTGTAAAGGTTGTGAACTTAGAAAACAAGCGCACATAACATCATACAAGGGTCCCATACATCGTCCCTTCACCAACACATTGCATTGTTGTGAAACATTTGTTACAAACTATGCAAGAGCATGATCAAAATATTGCTACTAACTATAATTTTTCTCATATTTTATATATTAAAAATAATATTGTTACATTTGGAGTATTTTTCCCCCAACTGACACTATTTTTTAAAACTGTATTTTTATTACAGAAGTTATGAACTTGCAAAACAATTGTGCATATATGTAGGATTCCCATACAATACCAACACACCACACCATGGTGGGATATTTGTTACAGATTATGAGATAATATCACCAGATTATTACCACCAACCATGGTCCATAGTGTACATTTGGCACACTTTTTCAATACCCCCCATTATCAACACAGTACATCTTTGGCAGTGATGCAAGGATATCATAGTTTTGCTATTGTTATTAACCATAGTCTGTAGGTCACATCAACTGTAGTTTTTCCATGCTTCTCTACATTCCCAGAACCATGGATTAGATCTCCACTCCAACTCACAGAAGGGCATTCTTGCATCTGTACCATCTACCACAATTCTCATCCACCTCTGGGTTCACTGTGTTATTTATTCTCTAGATTATTCTCTAGTTTCTTACAATTAATATTTACTTTCCCAGACTACCCTTTTCAGTCACAATCCCATTTATAAACTAGCTGTTATTTGTTATAATGTGCTACTATCAACTCTATCCATTTCCACACTCTAACAGTCAAGTTATTTAAAATTTCTACATAAATTAAGCATAAATAGTTCTTCTCAAACCTCTTATCTCCTAATAACTTCTACTCTAGGTTTTAACTCTATGCATTTATTCTTCATATTTAGTTCATATTAATGAGACCATGCAATATTTGTTCTTTTGTATCTGGCTTACTTAGCTTAGCATACTATTTTCAAGATTCATCCATCTTGTCATATGTGCCCCAATTTCATTTATTCTTACTACAGCATAGTATTCCATCTATGTATTTACCATATATATTTTTTTTATCCATTCATTGGTTGATGGACATTTGGATTGTTTCCATCTTTTGGCAATTGTGAATAGTGTTGCTATGAACATTGGTGTGCAGATGTATGTTCGTGTCATAGTTTTCAGTTCTTCTGGATATATTCCTAGCAGAGAAATTGCTGGATCATATGGCAGTTCAAATTAACTTCCTGAGGAACAGCCAAACTGTCTTCCACAGAGACTACTTCATTTCACAATCCCACCACCAGTGAAGGACTCTTCCTATTTCTCCACATCCTCTCCAGCACTTATTATTGTCTGTTTTTTCCAATAATTGCCATTCTATGTGGTATTATATATCTCATTATTGCCTTGATTTGCATTTCCCTTATAGCTAGTGATATGGAATATTTTTTCATGTGCTTTTTGGCCATTGGCATTTGCTCTTTGGATAAATGTCTATTTATATTTTTTGCCCATTTTTAAACTGGATTGCTGCTCTTTTATTGTTGAGTTACATAATCTCTTTATATAGAATGGAAATCATATCCTTGTAGGATATGTGTCTTCCAAATATTTTCTCCCATTGAGTGGGCTGCCTTTTCACCTTATTGATGAAGTCATTTGAATCACAGAATTGTTTAACTTTGAAGAGGTCCTATTTATACATGTTTTCTTTTGTTGCTCGTGCTTTCGGTGTAAGGTTTAAGAATCCACCAACTACCACCAGGTCTTGAAGATGTTTCCCTACATTTTCTTCTAGTTACTTTATGGTTCTTGCTTTTATATTTGGGTCTTTGATCCATTTTGAGTTAATTTTTGTGTAACGTGTGAGATAGGGGTCCTCTTTCTTTCTTTTTCCATGGATATTCAGTTCTCCCAGCACCATTTGTTGAACATGCTGTTCTGCTCCATCTGGGTGGGTTTGACTTGCTTGTCAAAAATCACTTGACCATAGATGTGAAGGTATGCTTCTGAACCATCAGTTTGTGTCCATTGGTCAATGTGTCTATCATTATGGTAGTACCATGTTGATTTTTTAAAACTGTAGCTAGGTTATATGATTTAAAGTCCAGAAGTGAGAGTCATCCATCTTTACTTTTCCTTTTAAAGCTGCATCTTGTTATTCAGGCCCCCTTACCCTTCCAAATAAATTTGATAATTGTGTTTTCCATTTGCTTAAAAATGCTGGGGGAATTTTTATTGAGATTGCACTCAATATGTATATCAATTTGGATAGAGTTGACATCCTAATTATATGTGGTTTTCCAACCCATGAATATGGAATGTTCTTCCAATTATTTAGGTTCTTTTTTATTTCTTTTAGCAATGCATTGTAGTTTTATGAATACAAGTACTTTACATCCTTGGATAAGTTTATTCCTAACGTTTGATTCTTTTCATTGCTATAGTAAATGATTTTTTTTCCTGACTTCCTCTTCAGATTGTGCATTTTAACTGTATAGAAATATCACTGATTTTTTATATTCCTCCTGTATCCTGACACTCTACTGAAATTGCATATTAGCTCTAGCAGCCTTATTGTAGATTTTCCAGCACTTTCTAGATATAGGATCATATCATCTGCAAATAGTGCAAGTTTTATTTCTTACTTTCCAATTTGGATGACTTTTTCTTCTTTTTCTTGCCTTATTGCTCCAGCTAGAACCTCTGGCACTATATTGAACAACAGTGGTGACAGTGGGCATCCTCATCTTGCCCCTGATTTCATTGGGAAAGCTTTTAGTCTTTTGCCATTGGGTGTAATATTAGCTATAGATTTTCATACATGGACTTAATCATGTTGAGAAAATTTCCTTCAATTTGCATCTTTTGTGGTATTTTTATCAAGAAAGTATGCTGTATTTTGTCAAATGCCTTTTATGCATCAATTAATAAGATCATGTGATTGTTCTTCTTTGATTTATTAATGTGGTGTATTATGCTGATTGATATTCTTGCATTGAACCACCCTTGCATGCCTGGTATAAAACCGACTTGATCATGATGAATAATTCTTTTAATGTGCTGTTGGATTCAATTAGCAGTTATTTTATTGATGATTTTTGCATCTATATTATTCAGAGTAATTGTTCTGTAATTTTATTTTTTTTAATAATATCTTTATATGGCTTTGGTATTAGGGTGATATTGGCTTCATAGAATGTGTTTGGTAGCATTCTTTCTTTAATTTTTTGGAAGAGCTTGAGTAAAATTGGTGTTAAACCTTCTTTGAATGCTTGGTAGAACTCTCCTGTGAAACCATCTGGTCATGGGTTTTTCATTTTGGGGAGCTGTTTGATGTTTCAATCTCTTTACTTGTGATTGGTTTGTTGAGGTCTTCTGTTTCTTCTTGGGTTGGTATAGGTTGTTTGTACATTCCTAGGAATTTTTCCATTTTGTCTGCATTGTCTAGGTTTTTGGCATAAAGTTGTTCATAGTATCCTTATATGAGCTCTCTTATTTCTGTGGTGTCAGCAATAATGTTTCTGTTTCCATTTTTTATTTCATTTATTGCATCTTTTTTTTTCTTAGCTAAGGGTTTTTTAATTTTGTTAATGTTCACAAAGAATGAACTTTAGGTTTTTAAAATTCTCTCTACGGTTTTTTGGTTCTTCATTCCTTCTACTTGCTTTGGGATTAGTTTGCTGTTCTTTTTCTAGTTCCTCCAACTGTGTAGGTAGTTTATTGATTTTAGCTTTTTTCTTTTTTAATGTAAGCATTTTTTAATGTAAGCACTTTTGGGCTACACAAACTCAACCTTTGGGCACCTGTGACTCCAACTAACCCACAACAGGACGAGAGGGACAGTGTTTGCCCAGCTTCTCTGGGTAACTGCAAGTGCTTTTGGCCCACAAACCTGGATTGGTGGATTCTTCTGGTTCCACCCCCATCTCCCAAAATGAAAGGAGGTGGCTGGTGTTTCCACAACCTTTCCAGACTGCATGGAGTGGACAGTTGAATGCCAATGCCTCCACCCCTACCTGCAATATGATGAGGGGTCTGTTGTCTCCACAGCCTCTCCAGGCAATGGCAGGCACTTTTGATCTGCATGAATGATACTGTTGGGTGCCTGTGGATCCACCCCCACCCACAACAAAATAGGATTCTTGTGGCTCTACAGCTCCTCTGGATAATGACGGGTACTTTTGGCCTATAGGGACTGAACTTTTGGGTGCCTGTGGATCCAACTCCATGCCCTAATTGGATGGGAGGGGGCTGGTGTTTCCTCAGCTTCTCTGGGCAATGACATGTACTCTTGGCCTAAAGGAACTAAACTGTTGGGCACCTGCAGATCCATTCCCACCACCCAATAGGATAGGAGGGGTCTGGTGTTTCCTCAGCCTCTCTGAGCAACATTGGGTACTTTCAGCCTAAAGGAACTGAACTGTTGGCCATCAGGGGTTCCATTCTCACCCCCTAAAGGGCAGAAAGGACAGCAGGTGTATTCAGCCCACATAGATTAGATTGTTGAGCAATCCAGAGGTTCATCCCTACTCTTGGCAGGGAGGGGAAGGCTAGTGTTATGTCATTCTACCTGTGCAATTGTGGTCATTTTGGACACACACAGCATAGATTGCTGCCCACAGCTACAGCTCCATCACTGCCCCAGGTAGGGGAGGAAAGGGTGTGAAGCTTCATCAGTCTCTCTAGCCAATGACAGAGGGTCTTGTCCTGCACAACTTGGATTATTACAAATGTCTTCAGCTCTGCCCCCACCTTGGCAGAGAAGAAAGGTGGGAGAAGCTTCATCAATTCCTGGGGCAACATGGGCAGCTTAAACCTTCATATCTTACAGCATCAACTATATCCTTGGCTCTTACTACACAAACAACAAAGGAGAAAAAACAAGAAAACCCTAAACTGAAGGGAGAAAGTGCAACTAGGATAAATAATTTTGTAAGTCAGATGTGAAGAGGGCAGCAAAAAAAAAAAAAAAAAAAAAATCCACACAAAGAAACAAGACGATATGGCCCAGTTAAAGGAAAAAGATAAGCCACCAGATGACATAAAGGAGTTGAGACAACTAATCATAGGTGTTTAAACAAATCTCCTTAATAAATTAAATGAGATAGGTAAAGAGATTAAGGATATTAAAAAGACACTGGATGAGCACAAAGAAGAATTTGAATGCATTCATAGAAAAACAGCAGATCTCATGGGAATGAAAGGTGAAATAAATGAAGTTAAAAATACACTGGAGGCATATAACAGCAGATTTAAGGAGGCAGAATTAAGGATCAGTAAACTTGAAGACATAGCCTCTGAAAGCAAACATATAAAGAACAGATGAAGAAAGGAATGAAAAATACTGAACAGGGTCTCAGGGAGAAAAATGACAGCAAGAGACATGCAAACATATGTATCATGGTTGTTAAAGAAGGAGAAGAGAAGGGGAAAGGGGCAGCAGGAATATCTGAAGCAACAATGATAGAAAATTTCCCAACCTATTAAAGGACATAAGTATCTGTTCCCAAGAAGCACATTGTACTCCCATCTGAATAAATCAGAATAGACCAACTCCAAGACACATAATAATCAGAATGTCAAAAACCAAGGACAAAGAGAGAATTCTAAAAGAAATAAGAGAAATGCAATTCATAATATATAAGGGATACCTAGTAAGATTAAGTGGTGATTTTTCATTTTAAACCATGGAGGCAAGAAGCCAGTGGTATGATATATTTAAGATACAGCAAGAGAAAAACTGCCAGCCAGGCATTTTATATCTGGTAAGATTATCTTTCAAAAATGAGGGTGAGTTTAGTATATTCACAGATAAACAGAAACTGAAAGAGACTTTAACAGAAGACTAGCTTTGCAGGAAATACTAAAGGAAAATTACACCCTGAAAAGAAAAGACAGAAGAGAGAGGCTTGGAAGAAACTAGAAATGATATCAAAATGTGGTGAAAATGAAATGAAAGGTAAAACCCAAAGAAAGAAATGGATGAAATAAGAACTGCCTTTACAGTAATAACATTGACTCTTAATGGATTAAACTCCCCAAACAAAAGATACAAACTGGTGGAATGGATAAGAAAATATGAGCCATCTCTATGCTGCCTGCTAGAGACTCATCTTAGACCCAAGGATACAAACAGATTGTAAGTGAAAGATTGGAGAAAGATATTCCATACATGCAGTAACAAACAAACAAACAAAAGTTAGGGTAGCTATACTTACATGAGACGATATAGATTTTAAAAGGAAAACTGTTATTAGAGACAGGGAAGGACATTACATATTAAATATTAATAAAAGGGATGATTCACAAGGAAGAAATAACAATCATGAATGTATATGCAGCTAACCAAGATGCCCCAAGAAATATGAGGCAAACACTGGCACAACAGAAGGGAGAAATAGATATCTCTGCAGTAATAGCTGAAGGCTTCATTATACCACTATCAGCATTGGGTAGAATAGCCAGGAAGAGGATCAATAGAGAAATAGAGAGCTTAAATAATATGATAAATGAACTATACATAATAGACATATACAGAATATTGCACCCACATACTGCAGGGTATATAATATTTTCAAGTGCTCATGGATTTTTCTCCAGTATAGATCATATATTTGGTCACAAAGCAGATCTCAGTAAATTCAACAAGATCAAAATTATACAAAGTACTTTCTCTGATCATAATGGAATAAAGTTTGAAATCAATAAGAGGCAGAAAAAAGGAAAACACACACATACACACACATACATATATATGTATATATATTTATATATATATTACACAACATACTCTTAAATAATTGGTGGATCAAAGAAGAAATTTCAAGAGAAATCAATAAGTATCTTCAGACAAGTGACAATGAGAACACAAAATATCAGAATGTATGGGATGCAGTGAAGGCAGTGCTGAGAAGGAAATATATAGCCCTCAATGCTTACATTAAAAAAGAAAAAAGCTAAAATCAATAAACTACCTACACAGTTGGAGGAACTAGAAAAAGAACAGCAAACTAATCCCAAAGCAAGTAGAAGGAATGAAAAACCAAAAAACAGTAGAGAGAATTTTAAAAACCTAAAGTTCATTCTTTGTGAACATTAACAAAATTAAAAAACCCTTAGCTAAGAAAAAAAAAAGATGCAATAAATGAAATAAAAAATGGAAACGGAAACATTACTGCTGACACCACAGAAATAAGAGAGCTCATATAAGGATACTATGAACAACTTTATGCCATTGCCTGGAGAGGCTGTGGAGACAACAGACCCCTCATCATATTGCAGGTGGGGGTGGAGGCATTGGCATTCAACTGTCCACTCCATGCAGTCTGGAAAGGTTGTGGAAACACCAGCCACCTCCTTTCATTTTGGGAGATGGGGGTGGAACCAGAAGAATCCACCAATCCAGGTTTGTGGGCCAAAAGCACTTGCAGTTACCCAGAGAAGCTGGGCAAACACTGTCCCTCTCGTCCTGTTGTGGGTTAGTTGGAGTCACAGGTGCCCAAAGGTTGAGTTTGTGTAGCCCAAAAGTGCCTGCAGTTGCTCTGCGAGGCTGTGGGAATACCAGCCCCCTCCTATTCTATGGGGGGCAGAAGTGGAGATTGACTCAAAATACTCAACAAACCAGTTCATTTGGGCTGAAAATGCCTGCAGTTCCCTGGAGAGTCCTAGGCAACCTACCCCCTCTCTTATGCTATGTGGGTGCAAGGATGCAGTCCCAGGTATCTGACTATTCAGGCTGTGCCAGGCAAAAGCACCTAAAGTTGCCTGAAGAGCTTGGTGCAGTTCCTGCCAGCTTCCTCCCTGCTGGAGGTGGGTCTCAAGATAGGGCTGCAGTCCTATCTTGGTGGAAAGAAGCTAGTCCCTAACTCAACTGTGATGTTCAGTCAGTCCTGCCTCCTTTCATTCCTGGGGTGGCATAAAAGTGGTGGTTACTGTCCATTTTCCAACTTGGACAGGTTCATTCCCTAGCTGTTCCTAGGATTTTACTTTAGCCAGCTGGGTCCACCAATCAGTAGCTGAAGTCAGTGAACAACTGTCTCTTCCTCCACTGTTTATTGGAAATGGAACTCCAGTGACAGAATAACTCCTGAGGTGGCTTGCACTCTTAGAGTAGGATGGCTCCAGCCTCTGTGGTGTAGCTTACAGTTTCCCAAAGAGGTGATGGAGGTCCTCCAGCTTCCTCTCTGCAGGAGGTGGGTCTGGGGTTTAGCCTAGAACTGCAATCCTATTTTGGTGAAAAGAAGCAATTCCTTACCAGAACAGTGATTTTCAATCATCCCTGCTTCCCCTCATGCTGGGGTCAGAGTTAAAGTGGCAGCTACTGACACTTTCTGACTTGGACAGTTTCAAAGTTTTGCTGTTCTTAGGATTATACTTTAGTCTGCTGAATTACTAATCAGTAGCTGAAGTTGGTGCCACACTTAGTCTTTCTCCCCCATATTTGGGAATGGAGTTTCCAATTTCAGCCATGGAATAACTCCTGAGTTGGCTTGCACCACCGGCACTGGCCTCTGCAGTGTAGAGAGCTCTACTCATGAATCTTCTCTGCAGATGGGCAGTCTCCTGCATCCACACTTTCAAGGATGCTACAGGATGCTCTCATGGTCTCCTGGGGCCCCCAAATGGTGCTTTTGATAGTTCTGGGTAGTTACTAACCACACTGTAGGATATGCTGACCCTTGGAACTCCTTACTCTGCTGCCATCTTGGCATAACCTCTGTTCATAGCTTTTTGCACAAAGAATACAACTGAGGTCAATGATTTCATACTGGAAATCCACTCAGTCTAATGTGAGGAAAAAGATATTCCCTTATTAATTTACTTACTTACTTATTTTTGATGGATTTTGCATTTTTTTAAAGTATAAACTAAAGTATAAACTAAAGTAAAGTTAGTTTATAAAACAGTCATGCCTACCAGACAGGTTACTGACTGACCACCAATGCCTTGCATTGTTGTGGAAGAGTTTTTATAAATAGTAAAACAACATCATCAAAATATCACTGCTAACTATAGTCCATATTTACATTTGACATATTTTCACACAAATCAACCTATTAATAGTACCATGTGTTAGTATTTTATATTTGTTATAGTTCATGAGAAAACAGCAACTTATTTGTATTTTAACCAAGCCTAAGTACATTTTTATATTGTAATATGTGTTTCTGTCTGTAATCTCTGCTTCATTCCCTTGGTAATTCATTAGAATAAGTTTTGTGGAAAATTCATTAAATACATAAAATAACTACAAATGAGAATTTAATGTAAATTATATTATACCTAAATGTTAACATGGAAAAGTTCACACCTTTAAATATGCAACCCTCTAACTTACCTAGGTTATTGCTTGGTTTAACATGAATACCAGACTTGCTTTAGATCTCCTTGAAGAATTTAAAGCATTTTAGTATCCATTCACTGATTTCATTAAATATAGAAATTGATTGTCCTAATGTGGGCCAAGTAATTCCATAATGCACAATGTAAATGGAATTTCACAAGTAAATATATTATCTTCTGTTTTTATTTCTAAATCTCATTTTTTCTTTACAGTTTTTCTTACATTTGGCAGAATTTTTCATATCTTTGCTCATCTTTTAAATGGCATTCTTTTGTTTTTTTTTGTCCTAGCTCCCACTTTTTATTATTTATCTTCAAAATTTTCTCCTATTTGTCTAGGTATCATTGTTCGTATTTTTAAATTATTAAGATCAAAGTTAATGCATCCTATTTATTTTGCATTTTAATACTAATATACCAAAAGTCATACAGTCTATGAATTTTCTCCAATGCTCAGGAAAGAAATTATGCCACATAGATGAAATAGTGTTCTCGTATTTTTTAAATGCTTTAGATTTAATTTAGTGTTTAATTAAAGGGTTGTTCTGAAGTGGACTTTTAATGACATTATACTGAGTGTATTATTCTAGTCCTTTACACTCTAATATCATTTTAAATTTATATTTTTATTGAACTAAATTTAGTACCCAAAATAAATTTTCAAACTTATTTATTACGATCCAATTTCCCATTTCTTTAACAAATAATTTCAGATTTCCTTTGTTTTCTATATTTATTAATTTTAAACTGAGAAACATCTGCCTATGGTCAGTGAATGCCAAATCTAAAATTGAATGGTATGTTAATTTTGTGCTCCCTCACTATTCTCTAGGCTTTAAAATTATTAAGTTATTTAACTTTTCAACCCATATCTGATATAGGTGTTGAGAACTATGACTCAGAAGTTATGCATCTTCTATATATTTACTGAGGTGGAAATTTTTACTCAATCAACTTCTTTCACCACACTAGAATAACAATGATAGATATTACAGTTATTTTGCAGGCCAACTCCTTCCATATCTACAGTGATCTTTCTTGTTTTCATTATGGGTACAATGTGTCACCATTATTGTTCTTAAATATCTTATTTGTAAAATGTCCTGAGAGTTGAAGGTTGGATTTCTGAGAATGCTGGAAATTGTTTTTATATTGCTAAATTCTGAAAGGTCTCCTGTAACCTCTAGAACACTGCAGTGTCAACTTCTTAGAAAGGATGGAGAAGAGGGGAGGAGTTTGGAGGTTGTATGAGATGATAGAGACAGGATGTGTAATGCCTGACTAGAAAATATTTACCTGGTATTAAATGGTGCCTCCTAATTTTACGAGTTTGAGAAGGTAGTGTTGAATCAGAAGTTTCTAAATACTTTAGAAGTCTAGAATATGCACAATTAATAATATTTCTCAAGGCTTGCTAATTAGATCGAACATAGTGTCTACTCAAGTAGAATTTAGCAAATAATCTTCAGTTTCCTTCATTCTATAATGGGGTCATTTTAATATGTATTACAAATAGTTCTGGGCAAATGAATTCTATATCACAATGATATTGTCTATGTTACAAAACTCTTATGAAAATTCATATCCAATTATAATTATATTTGAAAACTGCAAAAATATTTTTAAACTAAATAACATGCTTTTAAATAGCCCACCAATCAAATCAGAAATCTAAGGGAATATTAGAAATTATTTTCAAGCAAACAAAATGAAAACAACATGTCAGAATTTATGGTAAGCCACTAAATCATTATTTTTAAAAATAAGAAAAATAATATCATTTTTTATAAAATAATTTTCCAAAAATGATTATTTAAAATAAACAGTATTTAAGTTTCTATTTCCTTTAATGTGCAATTCCAATTTCTGCTAACAAATGGTTTTGCGTTGTTTCAGAAATTTCACTACAGAAGTTTGCATGAATGCCTTTTTTTGAACAACCATGTATCTATAACATTTTTTGCCTGTTAACAGTGTTGTTTTTTTTTAATGGTGCAAATTATATTTATTTATTTATTTTTAAAAGATTTATTTATTTATTCCTCTCCCTCCCCTCCCCCCCGACCCCAATTGTCTGTTCTCTGTGTCTATTTGCTGCGTGTTCTTCTTTGTCCGCTTCTGTTGTTGTCAGCAGCACGGGAATTTGTGTTTCTTTTCGTTGGGTCATCTTGTTGTGTCAGCTCTCCGTGTGTGCAGCACCATTTCTGGGCAGGCTGCACTTTCTTTCATGCTGGGTGGCTCTCCTTATGGGGCGCACTCCTTGCGCTTGGGGTTCCCATACGCAGGGGACACCCCTGCATGGCAGGGCACTCCTTGAGCACATCAGTGCTGCACATGGGCCATCTCCACATGGGTCAAGGAGGCCCAGGATTTGAACCGCCGACCTCCCATGTGATAGACGGATACCCTAACCACTGGGCCAAGTCTGCCGCCTTAACAGTTTTTTTTGATGGCCTCTCTTAGGTATTTTATGATACAAAGAAGCAGTCTTAAACAAATCTATCCCTCAAATTATTCTAGCCTTTCATGTTTTTAGTCTAGACACCAATGTCTTCTGTTTGTAAATGTTTTAACTTGTATGTTTATATTTATTATAATATTTTAGAATCCTTCAGAAACAAGATTATGCATCTTTCATATAAACACAAGTAAAAGAGATCTCTTATCTATTGATTAACTAAAACTGCATTTTCATATACCTACCATTGCAAGAATCATATGGGAATTTAATTATTGGTTTGCACCAATTTCTCCCTCATTCGATTTTTCGTACCTGAAGTTAGGGATTATCTCTTGACCAGGTTTTCTTGGGATAGAAAACATTGTCCAGTACTTTGAATAAATTGTAAATTGGTAAATGAATGAACAGAAAAATATGAAAGAATCTCCCCCTAACTGCAGGTGAAAATAACCAGTAATTTTCCTCATGTAATTGTTTAATAATACCAGGTTCAATCACAGTACCTTCCTTCTCCATGACGTTTAAGGATGGAGGCCATCCTTACCTGGATATTAGTGCCCTTCTTTCTCTTTGACCTGAGTGCTCTCCTGGGAAACCCTCTATTCTCTTTAATATTAGAGCAGATTCCAATCTGAATAAGCGGTCACATAACAATGTGCACAAATATATGCTATTTTTTCTTTGTATTCAAACTTTGACTGATCTGATCATCTATACTACTTCCATGCCCAAACTCCTCAGCATTTTTTGGTTCCTCCAAGTTATTTTTTCTCCAAAATTCTAAAACAACTAATTCTTTCCTTAAGAAGTTTCATTCACTTATGGGAAAATGACATGAACCCTTTCTCTAGAAACATGAATCCTTACAACTTTTATTTGTAATACAGTAAGAATTAATTAGCATTGATTCAATTCTCTTCTCCTCAGATGACTCGCTTAGGAGATGGTTGACCTGCTTAATTTTTTTCTGATTTGCCTAATGAGTTATCTTCACTAGCATATGATAATTTTTATTGATGTATTTCCTCCCACAGAGTATTAACATCATGTTCATATTTCTGATTGTTTAAACTTATTTGTCTTATTTTTGGCTTTGTTCTGTATAAGAGTGAATATACTTGCAAACATGTCTGAAATTCTAAATTTGAAAATAAATAAAAGATAGTGGTGGAGGTGATTAGCTTTCAAGTCACACTGCTCAGATTTGATTTCCACATCATTGCCTGGAAGCTGTGTTGACTTTATCGTTGTTTAAACTTTCTCTGCCTCAGTTTCCTCAACAGTAAAATGAGACTATTGATAGTAGTTGCTTCAAATATTAATTTTTACACCATTCTATTTCCTACAGGTAATTAAGTTTAAGTGGTATGGATTTCTACGGAGCTTGAAAACCTTTAGAACCAATGTTTAAATTGGAATCCAGAGGGGAATAGTACAAATAACCTAATCATGCAGTGGCCTATTTTCCCTAATTTTAATGATAAATTATGATTATCCAGTGGAGACAGAAAAGAGAATATGGATTCAGAGAAAAGGAAATTAGAAAAGTGGATAGATGAGTTCTCAGAATCATTTTCATATTTCTTTCAGATAAATAATATTAATTTTGCTACTTTCCATGTCTCCCAGGAAAAGATTTGGTCATTTTAGGTACTGTTGAAGGATTTTTAATTATTCTAAATCACTAGCAATACATATAAGAGAGTAGCTCAGGGACCTAGGCTACCAATTGCCCAATTGTTTGGTCAGCTGCTTAACTGAAGATTTATCCAGTGAATATACCTTGGAAGATGATTATTGCCAAAGCAGTATTATAGAGTCTGAGAACACAGTGAACACAAACAAGGATGAATGAAGAAGATAGGTCCCATCCTTCATATAATGTATACTATTGGGGGAGGGATCTGGGAAGCTGCACTAAAAGGTACATATTTAGAGCAAATAAATAATTTCATATTTTGAAGGCAATATATAAAAAAGAGATTGTGGTCTGAGGAAACAGGATGCAATGTGGGTGCTACTGTAGATATAATTACCTTATTCTTTTAGAAGATATCTGAAATATAATGTGTATGAATTTTGAAATGCTGATGGAAAGACAATCCATATTAAAGAATGAATATGGGAAAAGGGCTGGAGGTAGGAAAGAGTTCATATTGCTTAAAGACAGAAAGAAAAGCAATAGGTCAGTAACTATGGAGGAAGTGATAACAGACATTTGTTGAAGGTTGCTCAAAACAAAAATATATTAAGTGTAATTATTAGATTATTATTATTAGGATTGTATGGCTTTGCTGAGGAAAACTGATGCACTAAAGGAAGACAGTGACATTCAACAATGATTAACCACTGAGTTAAGATAAACTTGGAAAGTCAGAGGATGCATTTGGCAAAAGGAAAGAGTCTCTCATCTAACATACTTTAATACAAGAGAAAGTATTGGTGTAGTGGAGCTTCACAAAAGGTGAAATTCTCAAATCTACAAAGTTTCCTATGATAAGTTCAGGGCCATATTTGAGAAGGAGTTGGATCTTGAGACTAGGAATGGAAAAATCTGTTTGCACACCTGAAAATTTTGAAAATACAGCTTAAAACCCAAAACATAATGAAACAATAATGACAATATTCATTTGAAAATGAATTTAAAAATTGACAATTCTTGGTATACCTCTTTAAATACTAGAGTCAACATCTTCTACATTGAGGTAAAGTCTCCAAACCATTTACTGGGTAACAGAAAATAATACAAGGCTGAGATAGAGCCACAACAGAAAAGGGTTATGAAGTAGGTCTTTGCTGAGGTGCACACAGTGCAACATTTTGGGTTATATGACCTGGCAGTTCCTTTATTTTTGAAATAGTAGTAGTGAGAAAAGATACCAATGTAATTTATGACAAACTCCACTAAGAGAATCATAATATAAGCATCTAGATGTATATGCCATTTGGCACAAACAAGGTAAAACAGTTTTTTTAAAATTTTATTTTATCTGATACTGGTACATACAGATGTACAGAGGACTTGATCATCCACAAAAAGGAAGTATGTGATCAGAACTTCCCATTGTTTACCTGACTACTGTCTGATCAGCAAAGCGATAAATTCAAGTGGGAACAGCACAATTCGTTCTAAGGAAACAGTGTATCTTGGATCAGGCACAGGTATGTGTAAACTCCATAAGGCAGTGTCTTTGCTTCCATGACATTCATAACTCATGTATTATCACCTTTTCCTCTATCCACACCTATGTCCCAGCTGAATGAAAAGGAAAATAAAGTCATTTTGATTCATTAACAGGTAACCTGGGTATATCACTGCAACTAATAAATGGACTGTCTCTTCACTGAATTATTAGTCATGGTTGTCTCTGATAGATTATTGTGAAGAGAAATGCACCCAATAGTCATAGCTTTAAGGGGTGTACCTCATTATCCATTTGGTGTTGATAAAGGAGTGGCATAAGGAAAGTTTATATACATGTCTACTCCTGGGCAGTCATGAATGGTTGGTTATTCAGCAGACTGGATGGAGAAATGATGGACTATCAGGAGGAGCAGACCTGGGGGAAAGACTTGTCACCGGATACAAATGAGTGTACGCAAAGTAAAAGTGTATGTATTTAAGGTTAATTCCACCACAGAGCATTAGACATGAAAGATGCACAAAATAGAATAGGCAAAATGGTTTGACCAGTTGACCAGTTGGTGGAAGCCATCCTCATCATGGATCATTCCCAGTGCTGAATAAAGATCAAACAGGGAAGCAGACTTGGCCCAGTGGTTGGGGCCACTTCTGCCCCGTGGGAGGTCGTGGTTCAGGCCCGGCTTCCTTCACCCGTGTGGGGCTGGCCCTGCGCGCCGTGCTGGTGCGCGTGGGGCGGGGGGGGGGGGGGGACGACGACGACGACGACGGTGCAGCCTGTCTAGGAGTGGCTCGGCTCACACAGAGAGCTGACACGGCAGGATGACGCAGCAGAGGGAGGGGCGGATTCCCCTGCCACTGTGGGCAGCAGAGGCGGACAGAGAAGAAGACGCAGCGGGTGGACAAAAAGAGCAGACGGCCAGGGCGGGGCGGAGAGAAATAAATAAAGAATAAATAAATCTTTAAAAATAAAAAAAGGTCTAGTAGCCAACGTGGGGGCATACGAGGAAGTTTTGATCAGGTCCTACTGTGCAAAACAAGTATAAGCTTCTTATACTTGTTTTCCAGCAATAGAGCTGATATGATTCCATCATATCTATTTCCAGCAATAGAGCTGATATGATTCCATCCATTGTAGAGACCGATATTAGCCGCTTGGTGGCAAATTAATTACACTGTACCCTGTTTGCTACTATGAGGACCTCAGTCAGAAAAACTGTTTGGTTTACAAAGGGTTTGATATCTCAAAAGAAGATTTTGCAAAGTGTCACATGAGACAAAGGAAACAACTTAAAACAAGTCATGTGAGGCAATGGGCTCATGGCCATAATGTCCACTAGTCTCATCATGTATCACATGACCCAGATGGTACACAAGCCAAAAAAAGTAATGGAATAACCTTTAATGTACTTCAGTAGCAATAATCGCACCTGGACTCCAGATCTTGGTTTCTAAAGACCCACCAAAAAAGATGCCAATGGGTAAACAGAACAATTTTAGCATGAAAAAAAATGGATTAATCTTGGATTATAGCATGAATTTATGAAAAAAGAAAGAAAGAAAAGACACATATCACCCATAGAGAATAATTCAAAATAATTTCAGTTGATATTTAGCCTCAATGAGTTGTAGGATAAGACCCCACTCCTTAAATGTGAATTTTGCTCTGACTTCCTTGTAAGAACTGTATTATGAAAAGTGGCTAGAGGATAATTTTCTCAATGGAAATACAGGACAAACATTACTGCAAACAGGCGATCAAGTTTCATATCAATATTGATTTCATATTGGTAATATATTTTCCTTTTTTAACAATTTTTTTAAAAGTTTTAGATTACAAAAAGCTTATATCGAAAATATAGGGGATTCCCATGTACTCTACCCACTGCCCCCCTATTAATAACACTTTACATTAGTATGCTACATTTGTTACAATTGATGAAAAGGTACTGAAACATTGCTATTAGCCATGATCTTTTTTTTTTCACTTTATGACTTAATCTTTGCACTGTCAATTTTTATAGGTACTGAGAAATTGAAGTTTATAATGCACCATATCCATCACTGCAATATCACAGAGAACAATTCCAATGCTCTAAAAATGCCCTATGTTCCACCTATTCTTACCTTCAAATTACCTTTATAACCTTTGGTAATCACTATCTTTATATCAATGTTATATGTTCTTCCATTGCTACAATAATAATGTCTACTGTGGTCTGCGGTTGCATCCCCCCTGATATTTGTTCATTCCTCAGTCGCGGAGATTTTGGCATGGTGATGCTCTCTCTGCTTCAGATTGGGAGGGTGCTTAGATCCTATGGTGCAGATGGAAGGAAGTGTTTTGCTTGTAGTTGTATTACATTTTCTTCATTGTCCTGGGTGAGTCCAGGACTCACTGGGAGAGTAGGTACTGGTCAAAACTTTGCTGAGATTCAGTCGTCAACAGGCATTTGAAGAGACTAAAGATTTAAGTCTCTGAGACATGTTTAACTGGTATAGTGCTAATTATAGGTTCAAATAAAAGGGGTAGAAGAATCACGTGGAGGGAAATTATAAACGAGTCTAACACTGTTACATTGGGGGAAATAGTTTATCATACACTGCAAGGAAAGGCCCCTGATTTCCTGGGGCTATGTGCCTTGCCTACAGTGTTCAGGTGTCCCTAGAGACTTTAGGACCCTCCCTGCTTGAGGCACTGTTTACTGTGGCAGATAGAGAGCCACTTGAGACATGAATAAGTATAACTCGTAGAATACAATCCTTACTCATTTTGAAATCTCTTAGCCATAATAACTATTTTGTATATAATTCCCCCCTTTTTGGTCAAGGTCTTTTTCCAAATGCATCACTGGTTGGAATCTGTTAGTAATCCCTTAATGCCAAGGAGCCTTATCCCTTCTAGTTATGCCCCATGCTGAGTTTGGCTTAGAGAGAGGGCACAGTTGAGTTACAAGGAGGTTTTTAAGAAGTAACTTCCAGGCAATAGATATTATTAGGAAATAGATATTATTAGGCTAAGTTTCAATTTTACCATATAACATTCATTAATTTTGAGAACTTGGTGTATTACTCTGTTTTCTTTTATTAGGCACTGCCTATGTACTCTAAAAATTCTTGTCACTCTATTAGAGAATGTAGTAGGAATTCTCAGGTGGAAATTTTCTCTTTTGTTGTTACTGTGTGGGTCTCCATCCACTGATATAACAGACTATGACCACATGAACACATTTATGTTGCATAGAGGTGAGCCCCAGATGTACCCTTCCCACACATTGCTACCTCACTACCATCTTTCACCAGTGACTCTCCCGTGCCATTGTGGCCAAAGGAACACTCCCACAATTGTATTCTTAATGACAGTCCTCTACCTCCCCAGAGTTCCCCTGTTCCTTCATCCAGCCCTCTGCACAGCTCTATGGATAGCCCAACCCACCCCCAAACCCACTCACACTCAGACTCCATCATCGATGACGCCATTCACATCACTGCACCACTGCCTTTACCCCTGTCCACTGTCAAACCTCCCTCATCCACCTTATCACAGATTTGGCCCAGACTGAAATTCATCTCACCACTCTCTACTCCCTTTCAATCTCATGGTAACCTATCTTCCAGACTCTACCTTGGTGAGTCTGATCAACACCCTTAGTTCATATCAGTGAGAGGATGCAATATTTGTTCTTACTGACTGGCTTACTTCCCTCAAGATTAGGTCTTCAAGATTCATCCATGTTGTTGAATGTTTCAAAATTTCATTCTTACATTTCAGTAATATTCCATCATATGAATATACGATAATTTTTTAATTCATTCATCCTTTTGATTTACACCTGGGTTGCTTCCACCTTTTGGCAATTGTTAATAATATCACGATAAACATTGGTGTGCATTTATTCACATCTCTCCTTTCAGTTCTTCTGTTTATATTCTTAGTAGTGTTATTGCCAGATCACTGATCATATGACAATTCTATACTTTGCTTCCTGAGGGACTGTCAAACCATCACAGTCACTGCACCATTCTACATTCCCACCAGCAGTAGATGAGTGTCCCTATTCATCCATATCCTCTCCAACACTTGTAGTTTTTTGTTTTCTGAATAGCAGCCTGTCTAATAGGTGTAAAATGATATCTTATTTCAGTTTTGACTTGCATTTCCCTAATAGCTAGTAAGCATCTTTTCATGTGCACCTAACTATTAGTATTTCCTCTTTGGAAAAATATCTATTCAAATGTCTTGACCATTTTTAAATGGGTTGTTTGTCTTTTTGCTTTTGAGATGTGAGATTTCTTTATATATGTAGGATATTAGGCCCTTACAGGTATGTGTTTCCCAGATATTGTCCCCCATTTGATAAGCTGCCTTTTCACTTTCTCGACAAATTCCCTTAAAGCACTTTTGTTTTTTTTTAATTCTGTGGAGGTCATATTATCTTTTTTTTTTTTTTATTGTTCATGCATTGGGTGTAAAGTTTATGAAACCATTTCTTAGTACCAAATACTCTAGGTACTTCTCTACATTTTCTTCTAGGAGCTTTAATGTCTTGGCTCTTTTAGTTAAGTCTTTGGTGCATCTTGAGGTAATTTTTGCATTAAATTTTGTATTAAAAATGGTGATCCTCTTTCATTCTTTTTTTGTTTGTATATCCACTTCTCCCAGCACCATTTGTTGAAGAGACTAATATTGAGTGGGCTTGATGATTTTGTCAAATATTAGTTGGCCAAATATGTGTGTGTCTATATCTGAACTCTCAATTCTGTTCCATTGGTCAGCATGTCTATCTTTGTGCCAATACCATGCACTTTTAAGCTCTGTATCTTTGCAGTATGCTTTAAAGTTAGGTAGTGTGATTCTTCTAATTTTGTTTTCTTTTTCAAGATCTTCTTGCTATTCAGGGTTTCTTATCCTTCCAAGCAAATTTGACAATAGGCTTTTGCAGTTTAGTAAAAAATGTTGGAACATTTAATGGAATTGCATTGGATCAGTAAATCAATTTGTGTAGGACAACATTTTAATAATATTTAATTTTCCAATCGAGGGGGAGGCAAGATGGCGGCTGAGTGAACTTCCCGGTTACTAGCTCCTGGGGGGAATCGGCTGGGAGGCGTCGGAGACTCTTTGGGACCGGCTGTTTCGGGATTTTTCCTGGTCCGGAGGTGTCTGGACATCGATTTGGAGGGAAGGTAACAGAGAGGATCCATCTGTGAAATATACACGGAGATCCCAGCTACGTGTGGAGGACTCCCTCCTTGGGTAGGCGGAGCCGAGGCAGCTAGCACCGCGGCGGGTGGCGGGCGGGAGAGCCGAGCCGCGCTGTGCCGCGGCGGGCTGCAGGCGAAGGAGACAAGCCCAGCCGAGCCTAGCCGTGCCGCGGCGGGCGGCGGGCGGGAGAGCCGAGCCGCGCTGCGCCGCGGCGGCGGGCGGTGGGCGGGGAAGCCGAGTCCGGCCGAGCCCGGCTGAGCCGCAGCGGGCGGGGGAGCCGAGCCCAGCCACGCCGCGCCGGGCGGCGGGCGGGAAAGCCGAGCTCAGCCGAGCCCAGCCGAGCCGCGGCGGGCGGCGGGCGGGGGACCGGAGCCCAGCTGAGCCCAGCCGAGCCTGGCGGCGGGGTTTCTGTTCTTTGTTTTGTTTTTTTTTTGTTTTTTTTATTTTTTTTTATTTTTTATTTTTTTTTGTTGTTGTTGTTCTTGTTGTTCTTTTTTTTTTTTTTCAATCCTCTCTTTCTTGTCCCCAATATTCTTCTTACACTATTTTAACTTAACAATACAATAGGTCCTACAGGAAATACCTCACATTTGCTGGGTCTCCTCACCCTCCACTGCCTCATTTCTCTGTGAATAGAATTAGCCTATCTACACTATCCCCTTTCCCCTACAACTTGATATCTTCCACCATCTGCTATCTCTCCTATATTGCATCTCCCTTTCTTTGATCCACAAAGTGTCTAACTCTTAATTTCTAATACCTTTGTTTAGTTTTCCATCTGGTATTCGTCCCTGAAACTATTACCTTTCTTTTCTCTTTCCCTCTCTCACGAAAACAATAGCCTTTAGTACGTACCACATTCCTCCCATATTCAGTCATCTACCTCATTATAGGTACTTTCCTACTACTATAACTCTACACAATTTACATGATCTAACCTCCATCCTCCCAGAACTCATATTGTTGCTTTGTAAACATATATCACCAATACTACTTCACACTTTTTCCTTCCTTACGCAATTGACTTTCCCCAGCACTAATACTTTCCTTTAAAGTGAGCTTAACTAGCAATAAGAAATTGGAATAAGAAGAACAAAGTGACAAAGAGAAGATATAACACTTACGCAAAAACAACAGCTAATTAATCTCCAAGACTAGACAAAGAAGCTAAGGAACTGATTAAACCCGTCAAGAAAAAATGCTGACAAGACAGCAGCAAAAATCTACAAACCAAACCAGTAATCAGGAAAACATGGCTGAATCCAATCAACAAACTGAAAATCAGGAAGGGGGCAGGACTTCGCACAAGCAATGAAAGATCTCAGAACATTTATCACCGACAAATTTGATGAAGTAATGAAAGAGGTTAACAGCGTGAAGACAACACTTGGAGGGGAAATTGCAGACATGCGCAAAAAAATAACAGATATGATGGAAATGAACACCACAATTCAAGAAATCAAAAATACACTTGCAGCAAATACCAGCAGACTAGAAGAGGCAGAGCAGAGAATTAGTGATGTGGAAGACAGTGCATTGGAAATCAAACAGATAGTAGAAGTGGTCAATAAAAAGGTAGAAAAAATCCAGATAGGACTTAGGGACCTGAATGATAACGCAAAACGCTCAAACATACGTATTATAGGCATTACAGAAGGAGAAGAGAAGGGAAAGGGGTCAGAAAGAGTGTTGCAGGAAATAATGAATGAAAACTTCCCAAATCTACTGAAAGAGACAGATGTACATATCCAAGAAGCACAGCGCACTCCACTGGTCATAAACCCCAACAGGCCCACCCCAAGACATATACTTGTCAAATTATCCAATGCTCAAGACAAAGAAAAAATTCTAAAAGCAGCAAGAGAAAAGAAAACCATCACATACAAGGGAAACTCCATAAGATTAAGTGCTGATTTCTCATCTGAAACGATGGAGGCAAGAAGGCAGTGGTATGATATAGTCAAGGTACTAAAGGAAAAAAATCTCCAACCAAGAATACTCTATCCAGCTAAACTAGCATTCAAAAATGATGGAGAGTTCAAAATATTCACAGATAAACAGAAACTGAAAGAGTATATCAACAAGAAACCTCCCCTTCAAGAAATTCTTAAGGGAATTCTGCAGGAAGAAAGGAAAAAACAGGACAGTCAGAGATGGAGGAGAGTGTAAAAGCAACAAGAAAGACAAAAATAGAAGGGGAAAATAAAATAATACAAACAAAATATAACAAACACAAATCCAACCAAAATATGGCTACCATAAATAACTCTCTAAACGTAATAACACTGAATGTCAATGGATTAAACTCACCTATCAAAAGATTCAGACTGGGACACTGGATAAGGAAATACGACCCATCTATATGCTGCCTACAAGAGACACATCTTAGACCCAGAGACTCATGGAGGTTGAAAGTGAAGGGCTGGAAAACAATCATACAAGCAAACAACAACCAAAAAAAGGCAGGAGTAGCTATATTAATATCAGACAAAATAGACTTTAAATGGGAAACAATTGTGAGAGACAAAGAAGGATACTATATTTTAGTGAAAGGGACAATTTGTCAAGAAGATCGAACAATCATAAATATTTATGCTCCTAACAAGGGCGCCTCTAAATATTTGAGGCAAACGCTGGAAAAACTAAGTGAAAGAATAGATGCATCTACAATTATAGTGGGGGATTTTAATACACCACTATCAACTCTGGACAGAACATCTCAAAAGAGAATCACTAAAGAAACAAAACATTTGAACAGTATATTAGAAGAGCTGGATCTAATAGACATATATAGATCATTACACCCAAACACAGCAGGATATACATTTTTCTCAAGCGCACATGGAACATTCTCCAAGATTGACCATATGCTAGGCCACAAAGAAAGGCTTAATGAATTCAGAAAGATCGAAATCATACAAAACAATATCTCTGACCACAGTGGAGTCAAGCTGGAAATTTGCAAGGGACAGAGACCCAGACTTCACACGACAATTTGGAAATTAAACAGCACACTCTTAGAAAAACAGTGGGTCAAAGAGGAAATCTCAAAAGAAATCAATGACTACCTTGAAACAAATGATAATGATAACACAACATACCAAAATTTATGGGATGCAGCAAAAGCGGTACTGAGAGGGAAATTTATAGCCATAAATTCATATATCAAAAAAGAAGAAAGAGCAGAAATTGAAGAATTAACTGCACATTTGAAGGAATTAGAAAAACAACAACAAAGTAACCCAACAGGAAGAAGAAGGAAGGAAATAACAAAGATAAGAGCAGAACTAAATGAAATAGAAAATAAGAAAGCACTTGAAAAAATAAACAAGACCAAGAGCTGGTTTTTTGAGAAGATCAACAAAATTGACAAACCTTTAGCGAGACTAACAAAGAAAAAAAGAGAAAAGATGCAAATACACAAAATAAGAAATGAGAAAGGTGATATCACCACTGACCCCACAGAAATAAAGACTATCATAAGAGGATACTTTGAAAAACTATATTCCAACAAAAATGACAATTTAGAGGAAATGGACAAATTCCTAGAAATACATAAGCAGCCCATACTGACGAAAAAGAAATTGATGATCTTAACAAACCAATCACAAGCAAAGAGATAGAATCAGTCATTAAAAATCTCCCAACTAAGAAGAGCCCAGGGCCAGACGGCTTCACAGGGGAATTCTACAAAACATTCCGGAAAGAACTAACACCAATCCTGTTGAAACTATTCCAAAAAATCGAAACAGAAGGAACACTGCCTAATTCCTTCTATGATGCCAACATTACCCTAGTACCAAAGCCAAACAAAGACACCACAAGAAAGGAAAATAACAGACCAATTTCTCTAATGAACCTAGACGCAAAAATACTTAACAAAATACTTGCTAATCGTATTCAACAACACATTAAACGAATTATACACCATGACCAAGTGGGATTTATCCCAGGTATGCAAGGATGGTTCAACATAAGAAAATCAAACAATGTAATACACCATATAAACAGATTGAGAGAAAAAAACCACATGATTATATCTATAGATGCAGAAAAGGCATTTGACAAAATACAGCACCCCTTCCTGATAAAAACACTCCAAAAGATCGGAATACAAGGAAACTTTTTGAACATGATAAAGAGTATATATGAAAAACCTAAAGCCAACATTGTTTACAATGGCGAAGTCCTGAAATCCTTCCCTCTAAAATCAGGAACAAGACAAGGATGCCCATTGTCTCCGCTCCTATTTAACATTGTCTTGGAAGTACTGGCTCGAGCACTGAGACAAGAACCAGATATAAAAGGCATTCAAATTGGAAGGGAAGAAATCAAAATTTCATTATTTGCAGATGACATGATCCTATATATAGAAAACCCTGAGAGATCTTCAACAAAGCTCCTAGAACTCATAAATGAGTTTAGCAAAGTCGCAGGTTATAAGATCAATGCGCAAAAATCAGTAGCATTTCTATACACCAATAATGAGCAAGATCAGGAGGAAATCAAGAAACAAATACCATTCACAATAGTAAATAAAAAAATCAAATACTTAGGAATAAATTTAACTAAAGAGGTAAAAAACTTATACATCGAGAACTATACAAGATTGTTCAAGGAAATCAAAGAAGACCTAAATAAATGGAAGAATATTCCCTGTTCATGGATAGGAAGACTGAATATTATTAAGATGTCTATCCTACCAAAACTGATCTACACATTCAATGCAATCCCAATAAAAATCAACACAGCCTTCTTTAAGGAACTAGAAAAACTAACTATGAAATTTATTTGGAATAAAAAGAGGCCCCGAATAGCCAAAGACATATTGAAAAAAAAAACGAAATAGGAGGAATCACACTACCTGACTTCAAAACATACTACAAAGCTACAGTAGTGAAAACAGCATGGTACTGGCATAAGGAGAGACACACAGACCAATGGAATCGAATTGAAAGTTCAGATATAGAACCTCATGTATATAGCCATATAATATTCGATAAAGCCACCAAACCCTCTCAACTGGGAGAGAATGGCCTATTCAACAAATGGTGCCTGGAGAACTGGATAGCTATATGTAGAAGAATGAAAGAGGATTACCATCTCACACCTTATACAAAGATCAACTCTAGATGGATCAAAGACCTAAATATAAGAGCCAAGACCATAAAGACCTTAGAAAGCAGTGTAGGGAAACATCTACAGGACCTTGTAATAGGAAATGGCTTCATGAATATCACACCAAAAGCACGAGCAGCAAAAGAACAAATAGATAAATGGGACTACCTCAAAATTAAAGCCTTCTGCACCTCAAAGGAGTTTGTCAAGAAAGTAAAAAGGGAACCCACACAATGGGAGAAAATATTTGGCAACCATATATCTGATAAGAGACTTATAACTTGCATATAAAAAGAACTCATATATCTCGAAAACAAAAAGATAAACAACCCATTTAAAAAATGGGAAAAAGATTTAAACAGACACTTCTCCAAAGAAGAAATACAAATGGCTAAAAAGCACATGAAAAAATGTTCCAAATCCCTAGCTATCAGGGAAATGCAAATCAAAACTACAATGAGATACCATCTTTCTCCCATAAGATTGGCAGCCATGAAAAAAACAGTAGAATACAAATGCTGGAGAGGATGTGAAGAAAGGGGAACACTCATCCATTGCTGGTGGGAATGCAGAAGGGTCTAACCATTCTGGAGGACAGTTTGGCAGTTTCTCAAAAAATTATCCATAGATTTGCCATATGACCCAGCAATACCACTGCTGGGTATATACCCATCAGATCTGAAAACAAGGACACAAAGCGATATATGTACACCAATGTTCATAGTAGCATTGTTCACCATTGCCAAAAGTTGGAATCAATCCAAAAGCCCATCAACAGATGAGTGGATCAATAAAATGTGGTATATACACACAATGGAATACTACTCAGCTGTAAGAAACAAAACACTACAATCGCACGTGATAACATGGATGAACCTTGAGAATCTTATGTTAAGTGAAGCAACCCAGGCATTGAAGGACAAATACTATATGACCTCAATGATATGAAATAAGCTAACTGCCTCAGAGAGCTAGAGTCTGGAAAAGTGGCTTACTGGAAATCGGGGGGTGGAGGAAGGATGTGAGTTAATGTCTGTAGGGGTGGAATCTGTGATGAGCTGGGGGTAAGTATGAGCACAAAGAAGGGACAAAATGGGGGCAAGGGGTTACCTTCGGGTGGGGTTTTCTGGGTTTGAGGGGGGCTGGGGATGGGAAGAGGGGTAATATGGTCCAAGAAATAGGTGGGAGGGAGGGGCAACATACAAACATGGGAGAGTGCCAGAAGTTCATTGAGAACTAAATGTTGAGTAAAACGTATCAAAGTATAAATAGGAGGGTCACCTGGTTAGGACGCTCAGGGGGTATGGTCTGATGCGGGACGGACTCCGGAGGGAATAGCTGAAGGCTCATTTTGCCAAGGTGGGTTCTACCATTGGGTGGGGTGGACCCATATCCTGGGGAAGACTAATGCCGTCGAATAGAGAGAACTGTATCTCTTGTGAGAAAGGACGGCTCCCAGGGCATTAGATTGGCAGGCGTTGTGGGCCCTAAGGGGAGGGGAAAATGGACGTGCAATGGATAGAACAAAGGTAAATAAGGGGGCAAAAGAGGAGTTATGTGAGAGTACACGAGGATGAATATAAAACAGCTAATATTACACCAAAAATATATAGGGGACGACAGACTAATAATGAAAACCATAAGACAAAACATAGGATAACTAAAAAATTTAGAAAACTGTACAACCTAAAGTATGGACCACATAGTAAGCACAAATGTTACCTTGTTTGAAAACTATAGTTTCGGAATCTGTACATCAGTTTCAGGAAATATGATATGAATAAGTTAAAAGATTATTGCTGTGGAAGGGAAAAGGTTTTATGGTGGATCTGGGGAAATACTGTATATTGTATATATGAATTTTGGTGATCTAAGACTCTTCTGAAGCTGACATTATGTTGGGATTCACTTTACGGGAAGTTTTGGATCACAGAGTGGTTCAACAATGGCAGCGGAGGAATACTGATATGGGATGTTATTGACAGGATATATATGGTTGACAGGGAGTTATACAGGGCATATGCCCAGGGTATATGGTAATGTCTATATATACTCATAGTGGAAACAATTAAAAACAACAGCTGGGGGGGTACTGGGCTCCTGGCCGGGGGGTCATTTTTGTGGGCCCTGGGAGAGCAGCGGCAATCCTCCAGGTGCAACGGCAAGAACCAGGAAGGAAGGAGGGCCCAACAGTGGGCTCTTGAAACTAATGGCTACACTTTTGAGCCTATGCACCTGCAATAAGAACAAGGCCTAGAGTAGCATTGTGCCTGGGGGTTTCCTCCTGACAGCCTTCATGTTATTCAAATGTGGCCACTCTCACAGCCAAACTCAGCATGTAGATGTGATGCATTCCCCCCAGTGTGGGACACGACACCCAGGGATGAGCCTCCCTGGCACCGAGGGATCACTACCACATACCAGCTGAAGAAGCAACTAGAAAATGACCTTGAATTAAAGATTCAATGCGGAACAGCAGAATATACCTGTCTACATATAATAACATGACTTCGGGAAGCGGTTTGACCTAATGTAAGGGGGAAATGGAAAGGAGAAATGAGATTATAAGGCTGTGAGTCTCTAAAAAAGAGTCTGGAGGTTGTCAGAAGGAATACCCCTATGTACAACTGAACAGAGTCTAAGAGACAGATAAGGTAGATACAACCCCAGGTATTGGTTCTTTTGAGGGATAAAGAGACCCACGGGTTCTATGGTCATGGCAGAAGGGGTTCACTGCCATGACAGATGGCCCTTCTTTGGAGCTGGTGTTTCTGCATGATGGAAATGGACTCAGAGGGGATCTCTTTTCACAAGACTTGCATGCTACTTTATTGGAATTGTAGTTGGTGCTGAGTTTAAGATATATGTAGGGGATTTGAATCTCTGGACTGATAATATGACACCCAGGCCCAGAGCCTCAACTGACTTCAGCTCCTACACTTTGACTTATTGGACTTACTCCACTCAGCTAACATGGAGTTGAAGAAGGTCAACCACCACAACATGGAGCCTAGAGTGTCTACAACTAGAAGCGGGAAGAGTGTATCCAGTACCCATGTGGAATCTAAGCCCTCACTTGACATAGGTGTGCAATGGACACAACCAATCCAATGTCCACAGAGGAAATGTGAAATGGGTGTGGGAATGGTAGCCATGGGGGCTGCTGGGTGTGGGGAATGGGAGGAAGAGATGAGATGTGGAGGCGTTTTCGGGACGTGGAGTTGTCCTGGATAGTGCTTCACGGACAATTACGGGACACTGTAGATCCCCCCAGGGCCCACTGGATGGAACGTGAGAGAGTCTGGGCTATGATGTGGACCATTGACTATGGGGTGCAGTGATGCTCAGAGATGAACTTACCAGGTGCAATGGATGTATCACGATGATGGGAGAGAGTGTTGCTGTGGGGGGAGTGGGGGGCGGGGGCGGTGGGGTTGAATGGGACCTCATATATTTTTTTTAATGTAATTAAAAAATAATAATAATAAATAAATATTAAAAAAAAATTTTCCAATCAATGAACATGGAATATTCTTTCCTTTATTTGCATCTGCTTTGATTTCCTTTAGCAATCTTGCATAGTTTTCTGTGTATAAGAGATACCCATCCATAGGTAAGTTTATATCTAGATATTTGATTCTTTTAAGAGCTATAGAGAAATGGCTTTTTTTCCTTGCATTCCTCCTCATATTGCTCATTTTTAGCATGTAGAAATGCTACTGATATTTAAGTGTTGATCTTAAATCCTGCCACTTTATTGTATTCCTTTATCTGCTCTAGATGATTTGTTGCAGATTTTTTTGGGATTTCTATATATAGAGCTATGTCACCTGCAAAGAGTGAAAGTTTTACTTCTTCCTTTCCAATTTACATTCCTTTTATTTATTTTTCCTGCCTGAGTGGTCAGGCAAGTACTCCTAATACAATGTTAAATAAGAGTGGTGACAGTGAGCATACTGGTCTTGTTTCTGATCTTAAAGGAAAAGCCTTTATTCTTTCACCATTGAGTATGCTGTTAGTTGTAGTTTTTTTTTAATGTCTAAGTTCATTAGAGAGATTGTTCTGTAGTTTTCCTTTCTTGTAGCATCTGCACATGTCTTTGGTATTAGCTTCATGTTGGCATCATAGAATGAGTTAGGTAGTGTTCCCTCCTCTTCAACTTTTTGGAAGAGTTTGGGCAGGACTGGTATTAGTTCTTTCTGGAATGATTGGTATAAATCACCTGTGAAGTTCTCAGTTCTGGGCTTTTATTGGTTGGGAAGTTTGATGACTAGTTCAATCTCACTAGTTGTGACTGGTATATTGAATGCTTCTATTTTTTTTTTCTGTCAGTGTAGATTGCTTGTGTGTTTCTAGAAATTTGTCCATTTCATCTAAATTGTATGTCTTGCTGGCATACAATTTTTCAACGTAAGCACTTATTATACTCTATTTCTGTTTGGTTAGTGTTGATATTTTCTCTCTCATTTCTGATTTTATATATTTGATTCTTCTCTCCTTTTTTCTTTGTTAGCCTCACTAATAATGTGTCAATTTTCTCAGTCTTCTCAAGGAACCAGATTTTGATTTTGTTAATTTTTCTAGTGTTCATTTTTAAATTTTAAATTTCACTTATTCCTGCACTAATCCTTTATTTTCTTCTTTCTGCTTGCTTTGGAATTAGTTTGCTGTCTCTTTTCAATTTCCTCTAAGTGTACAGTTAATCTTTCATTTTAGCACTTTCTTCTTTTTTAATGTAAGTATTTATGGCCATAAATCTAACTCTTAGCACTGCTTTTGTGCATCCCATAGGTTTTGCTATAATTTGTTTTCATTTTCATTCATTTCAAGTTAGTTATTGATTTCTTTTGCAATTTTTGGCCCACTGATTGTCTAAAAGTGTGTTGTCATTTTTTTAACTTTCCTTTCTTTGCACCTATTCTGGTTCTCTGCCCCTCATTAATTTCTAGTTTCATTCCATGGTGGTCAAAGAAAGTATTTTGTATAATTTTAATCTTTCTAAATTCACTGAGAATTGTTCTATCACTTAGCATGTGGTCTATCCTGGTGAATGATCCATGCACTTGAGAAGAATGTTTATCTTGCTGTATTTGGGTGTAATGTTCAGTATAAGTCAATTATATCTAGTTCTTCTAACATATTATTCAAATTCTCTGTTTCTTTTATGAACTTCCATTTCAATGTTCTAATTGTGATAATGGTGAACTCCCCCTCAGTTATGAATGCCAGTTTTGTTGGATGCAGGATTCTTGACTGGAAGTTTCTTTTCTGTGTGTGTTTAATTTCTTCATATATATTATTTCATACATCTGCCTTCTCACCTCCATGGTTTCAGATTAGAAATCAACATTAATTTTATCACACTTCCCCTTAAAATTGATGGATATCTTTTCTCTTGTTGCTTTTCTGTCTTTGTCTTGTGCTTTGTACATTATGATAAGTATATGTCTCCAGGTAAATGTGCTAGAATTTATTGTGTTTGGATTATGCTGCCCTTGATGGACTTATATATCCAAATACCTCATTAGATTTGGGAAATTTTCAACAATTATTTCCTTAAATACTCCTATGCTTCCTTTCCCTTCTCCGCTCCCTCTGTGATGGCCATAATGCATATAGTTGTACATTTTGTATTGTCATTCAATTTCCTGAGGCCCTATTGAATTTTTTCCTATTTTTGCCTTTCTGTTCAAGTACCTGTGTGATAACTGATGTTCTATCTTTAACATCATTTTTTTCCTCTGCCTTTTGCAATCTACTGTTATATGCTTCTAGTATATTTTTAATTTCTTACATTTTGCCTTTCATCAAGGTAATATTTGTTATCTTTATGTATCTCTACAATTTCTTTTGTCTGTTCTTCCAGTGTATTCATGATATCCTTTATTTATTTATTTTTTAAAGGATATATTTTTTTGAACATCCTTGATAATTTATTCCATATTGTGCATCTCCTCCTGATTTTTAGTTTGTTTTTTCAAAGTGGGTCTAGACATCCTGTGTCTTATGATGGCTTATAATATTTACTGATGTCTAAGTATCTGTTCATATTGGTGGCCTTATTCAGTTATTTAGTGTCTCTTTTTCGCCGACTTTTTTGGTTGTTGTTGTTGTTGTTTTGTTTTAGGAATCCTCTTTATCACTTGATTCCACTTATTCTACATCATTGTATTTATGCATGTTCAACAGAAAAAAATATTAGATCCACACAAAAAAAGGAAAGGTAGAAGAGAAAAAAGAAAAGGAAAAGAAAAAAAAGGAAGGAAGAAAAACAACAACAAAAAGAAAACAGAAATATTAATCAGGAATATAGAAAACCGAAAAAAAAATTACAAGGGTTGAAAAGAGAAACAAAAAATAATATAAAATAGCAAAGACGTAAAATAGATAAATGGACCTTCAATGAAAACTCCAAGAGAGTTTTAAGGAATGGTAATTTACTTGAAAATCAAAGAATGTCTGATCACAGTTTTCAAGGGGTGTCTCAAGACACAAGCTCTGTTTCATTTTACTACTTGACTTCCAACTGTGCTTAGCCTGTGTAATAAGCAGCTGTAAATATCAATGTATTTAAATAGAAAACTATGAGCCTGGTTTACAAAGGCAGAGGGAGGTCAGACTTCAGGGAAAATAATGGAGAAGAGGCCCCAGGATTCATTCCTCACAAGGCCTGGTAGTCAGAAACCAATTGTGCAATGTAAACCATAGTTAATATAATTGCAATCCCAATCCTATGGGTTGTTATTGTTGTTGTTTTTGTTTGGTTTGGTTTTGCTTATTTTTTTCATTTTTAAAAAAAGGTAGCTAAGTCTGCAGTAAATTTCACAAGTGCCAAAATTTGTAATTCTTAGTCAGGAATAAGGGCTGATCCTTTTTAGCTAACAAGAATTTAAGCAATAGAACATATAGATACATAGTGTCATCTATATATCTTAAAATAGAGTGCTGATATAAAATACACAATACAATGCCATTTTTCTGTTGAAATAAGGCTATAAAAAGCAACAATAGCCATTTGGCAAAAACACATAAAAGCAACCATTAAAATATGACACACATTGCAATTGTTGCCTTAGCTGTAGGGTTCTACATCATTTCTCTTCAAAACCAGTACTTTCTTTTGAGAGTGAAAGGCGACAACATGCATAAACCGGTAATGACTCAGACAACCTAACATCATATCTCTACCTACCAAAGAAAGAGAAGGGATTGGGGCAATGTAAATAAACAAACAAATAAATAAAGGTGCTTTGCACAGATCAATGCTAATATGTCAAGGATGAAATTTATGTATACATCAACCCTCTAATCTGACACTTATAAAACTTTATTCTGTGCTGAAGCTGTATTTGCAATAAGAGCATTTTGTTTATTCTCACTCTATTTCTATTACCTATAGCCCCCCTTAGTCTATTATTCTATTTCTCATTTTTTCTCTCTCTCTTGCATAATATTAATAACCAGATGAGCAAAATTTTCATAAGACAATGCACTTGAAAGCGTATTTCATAGGATATGGAAATTAATTTATCTTTAGATGATGCATTTGAGTAAATTAATAAACCACACAGGATATAATTCTTAGTAGATAAAAGTATCTTTTTGTAAATTTGTTTTTGAGGAATAATCAGAAGAATCAGGAGCCTAGGGAATATTGAGTTAAGATCTATCTGTTTCATATCCCAGTAACCTCAAAACTCATTGTAGTATCTACCTGCATAATATCAAAAAATGATTCAAGCCCCAGTCCACAAATCTCCAAAAAGCTTCTGGGCCGTTTCAAGATTTCTGAAGATTATAGCAACTACAGCTCACATTATCTTTGAAGTCATTGTGCATCTGGATCCAAACTCTTGCTTTTGACCTTTCTTACATTTCTATAGACTGCAGGTTCATCAGTGCAGCAATTAGTGTCCACATTTAATATATTTTTTACTACACACTTACATACATGGAAGGTAGTTTTGGCTTTGAATAAGAATACTAATCATCAAAAATAATTTTTTAAAATAAATATTATCCATCTTTCTGTAACATGTAATCTCTACCCAACCTTTGCTCACATGTTAGGGGCTCTACTGTCCTTAAACATATTTCTCATCTGAATTTCTTTTCACTAAATTCCAATGCCATCTTCAACTTTTGAGGAAACATATGAAACTTGTCTTTTTCATGAAGATTTTCTGCCTCAACTCTGGAATTCATGCTAGTTTAAAACCCTTCTTTGTAAAACCATTTAAAGAGTTGTCTGAAACGAAAGCCAGGAAGCTTCAACTTTACTAACTTGCACAAATGAATTCTATTTTTTCATGAATGGCTTCTGAAGTCTTAATTCAATTTCTGTGACTGGGCTTTAATATGTTTAATTTTTAAAGAACCCACTAATAAATATCAGACAATAGAATTAATCAATTCTTTAATTTCTTCTTTAAAAAGAAAACTTAAAATGATAAAATAGTAGTCATCTAGAAAAATGCTCAGAGAAAGAGGAACATAACCATAGAACTCAAAACACAAAATAAATGCTAGAAAGAAATCCAAACTAATGAGTCATAGCTTTGAATGTAGACATCTATGCAAAAGGATCTGGTTGAAATAGTAACCATGTACCATTCTGAGTAGTCATAAAATGCATATAGAAATGTTGAAAGTAAAAGAATAGTTTTGAAAAGCTAGTAATATACAAGCCTTCATCAAAAGCAACAATTTTTTCATAAAGAAGATATACAAAAGACCAACAAGTACATGAAAAATGCTTGTCATCAGTAGACACTGGGGAAATGCAATTCAAAACTGTAATAAGCTACCATCTTATAAATCAATTAGCAAGGTTACAATGATTAAAAACAAAATTACAATTTTTAACAAAGATTTGTGGTAAATGGACCTGTTATATATTGTTGGTTGGGATATAAAATGGAGTAGGAACTATGGAAAATAGTACAGCAGTTCCTCAAAAGATGAATAGAATTATCATATGCTCAGCAATTCTACTCCTAGATCTGAAACCAAGAGAACAAATACTGGTGCACACATGATCACAGCAGCACTATTCACAATAGGCAAAAGTTAGAAATAACCTAAAAGTACATTAATGGTTGAAGAGAAAAAAAATGTGGTAATGCATAAAATGGATCATTATTCAGATATGAGAAGGATGAAATAATGATACAGGCTACAATGTGGATAGCCTTTCAACAGATTATGATCATTGAAAGAGGTCAGACTGAAATTTAGCTTTTATTAGGAGACAGTCAATTGGCAGGAATAAATGAGTCCAGAGTCAATAGATGGATAGATGTGATGATGGAATATTCTGTCTTTTCTTCCTTTCAGTGAAATATGAAGCAAAGTTATCGTCTACGTGTGGGAGAAGAGTTGACAGAGATTTGGGTTGAGAGAACATGTGAAATAATTTTTGAGGTGACTTCAAGAAAAAAAATATTTACTGTAGGTTTATGGGCAGATTGGAAGGCTCTCTTGATATATTTGATTTAATGATTGTGTATTTAAACTGAGATGAATGATTTTGATTGCAGTTATTTATTCCCCAGGCATGTTCTCTATTACAAGTATAGTTATGGAATGGACAGAGGTCAGTGAGTAGAATTCAATCAAGTTTTGGTTTTGTTTTGTTTTTTCTTTTTTTGTTTTTTAGTTTTTGTTTTTTGTTTGTTTGCTTTTGTAAGTGCGTACTTGGGGGAAATAAACTTGCCCTGGATTTCTCTAGTGTTTGAGCAAAAAGTCATAGCCTCCAATTTCTTCTGGCATATCATGAGAATTATATATGTAGTCACTTACCTAATTAATCACTCTGATTTGCAAGGATAATGACACATCTCTATTATCTCCCCAAATGAAGAAAGTTATAGCCAGAAGTAGGCTCTAGATTAAGTCTCCAAGTTTCCAAGAGGACTAGAGCAGCTATTGTCCTTTGTATTTACATTTTATGTACGAAGGAAGTCCAAAAACTTGGACATAAAAGCTAAGAGTAAAGGAGAAAGGGGATTATACAGATCCTGGAGAGACTAATACACCTAAGGGCTGAAATAAGGAGGAAGCTCTTTTAGTGCAGGCAGTGGTGGTGGAGGGGAGATTGCTCACTGCTTTTTTCCTTTGTAAGCAGAGAAAAATAATTATCCCACCCTTCTTACCAATACGTTATCCAGCTGCTTGCATACGACAACTGGCTTGGCTCTCTTCACATCTCCCTAGGTTAGGGGCTAGTAAAAGTGTGGCTAATGCATTAATTATTTACAGTGAGGAAGTTTAGGGACAATAAGAAATCTGTCTTTAAACATCCTTTATTAAAAACACCTCATATGCACATTCAGGATAAAGTTATTAGACATGTCCTTACCTATAATTGTATCATCACTTGATACAGAAAAGAAAGTTAGGAATGTGGTGACATGTGAGTGTTTGACTTTGGATATTATGATGGGTATATCACGGAGAAATGACTTGAAGGAGATGAGGGATCACAATATATTTTTGAAGATGAAATACTGGAGGGAAAAACTACAAAATCATGAGATAGTAGTTGGAGAATGGATGACTCGAACTTGAAATTATGGAGGTACTGAAGATAATATTAATGATAAAACATATATTCTCCTTGGGAGATACTACCTGCATCAGGAAAGAGGACAATATCTTTAGGAGAGAGGGGGTTAAGGAAAAGAAAGCCAGGTTATTGACATCCTGATGAACTGAGATAAGAAGAAGGCAGGAGAGGATAAAATGAGTCAGGTGCTAAAATCCTTAAGGAATACGCAATATGTAACAGCCCACATCTAGGAGACAGATTATCAGATGTAAAAAGATGATAAAAATGGCACCTTCTTCATAATATTTTTAGAGTGTGTAATCCTGTACATGTGAATATAAAGAACGGCAATATTTATAAATCTTTCAGCAAAACTCTTGGTATATAATAGTGACTTCATAAATTTATATCATAACAATGATGATTCCAAATACACTGATCATGTTGCAACCATTTTCCTGAAGGAGTCTAGACTTAGAATTCTTACAACAAATTTTAATTAATTCCTCCATTCCTTTCATTCATTTTTTCAAGAACTGTTTTTAGTAGCAGATTTAGTTTCCATTCCTTAAATACAGGGGATACTGTTCACATCATAATCTATGTGATTGTTGTCTCTGTCATTTACAGATTAATTCTTGTATTAGTGAATCCTGGAAACCTGACCTGGTGTTACAATCATTTAAAATTTTTCAACATAATAAACCTTACAATGAAAGAATACAAGGTGAAATATGCGGCGGCTTGCTCGGTCGGTAGAGGTGGGGTCTGGCTGTGGACGAGGGGTCGGTCCAGCTCTGGACGAGGGGTTGGTCCCGCTCGGGACGAGGGGTCGGTCCCACTTGGGACGAGGGGTCGGTCCCACCTGGGACGAGGGATCGGTCCAGCAGCAGACGAGGGATCGGTCTCACAAGGGGTTGCGCGGTTCGGCTGACGGGGTCGCCGGGCGAAGCCGGCGACGAAGGGGTCGCCCGGAGAAGCAGGCGACGAAGGGGTCGCCTGGAGAAGCAGGCGACAAACTGGGGACAAGGGAGGCCAGGCCCTTGTCGGGGGCTCTCAGGACTGGAGGGCGCACGGCAGAAGAACTACCGCGGAGACAAGGTAAACACGCAAGTCCACTTTACTGAGGGAGAGGCAACAGTTTTATAGGGGCTGGGTAAGGCTGATTGGTCGAAGCCACGCCCTGTTCTGATTGGTTGCCGGCGAAAGGTCAGTGGGCGGTACTGGACGGGGGAGGGGTGGTGGTTAGGGATTGGCTGTCGCTGTTGCTGGGGGAAGGGGCAGGGTTTAGGGATTGGTGGCTGCTGTTGCTGGGGTGGAGGGCAGACTTGAGTTTCCCGCCCACGCCTGGCTGTTGCTGCTGTCGGGGGAAGGGAAAAGGGCGGGCTGGATTTTTCCGCCCACACCTGGCTGTTGCTGCTGTCGGGGGAGGGGAAAAGGGCAGACTGGAATTTTCTGCCCTGCGCCTGCGCAGGGGAAGGAAGAAGAAGGGTGCTGCCCACAAGGCATTGTGTGGCGCCATCTGGGAGGAGGGGCGGCCGCGGAAGCATGGCTGCCGAGAAGGGGAGACCCGAGGGCACTCTGCGCCCATGCCAAGCTTCCTTCAGGGGTGGCGGTGGGCCCGACCAGCCACCCTATTATGGGGGCAGCAGAATTAGGCCTACCGCGGCCGCTCCCCCGCCAGGCCAGCAAACCACACTTCAGCCCGAGGGGTGACCGCAGAAATAAACATGTAAAACACAAGTATAATATAAGAAAAGACAGAAGACTTCCTTGAGACAGTGACATTCTACCAGTAAAGTTAAAATAAGTTAAATAACATTCGACCTGTAATGTTGAAGCTAAGGTGATGTGGGCTATGGGTGGGAGGCTCTTTGTCTCTTCAGAGATAACCTAAGCTGTTTGACTTGTGGGTGTGGAACGGTAAGAGGCTGCAGTCCTACCCTTAGTGACAATGTCGATGACTCCAGTCCCAGGAAACAGTTTAACAATGCAAGGTCTATAAACTTCAAGTATTTAGGCGAAATGCAAACCAAATATGCTAAAAGCTTACCTAGAATGTCTGGAGTCCATGCTAAAAGCTTACCTAAGATGTGGAAGATATATATGCTAATTCAAGCCTATTGAGAACTGAAACAAAGGGACCATTTGGCCTTTCCTCTCTGCATAAAAGAAATTTGAAAATCTTGTTTGGGGCTCCGGATTGAAACAGAAAGCTCCCGAGTCTGCCGGCCATCAATAAACCATTTTTCCTTCTCAAAATCATTCCTGAGTCTTGGACTCTCTATACGCAAATAATTGAACTTCTCTCAAATACTACAACATTTTTGGTGACTCTGGTGGGATAGCAAACAAAGGTTAGAGATGGTAGCATTTTGCTGCCCCTTCCAAATCCCCGAGGAAGCCAGGAGGACTCAGGTGAACCCCAAATCTGGGCACCCCTGGATTAAATTTAATCCAGAAAAGATGTGGGCTCCACCAGAATCTTCCCGACAAAAATCGAGGGCAATGGAAGGTCTGAAGAGAAAGATTCTGGGAATGAAAAAGAACTCCGAACATTGAAGAAGGTAAGACTCCCCGGGTGAGCACAGTCTGGAAAGCCCTAGCTCTAATTGCTAGGAAGGGGAGGCTGATCTCCTCCTGAGGGAACCCTAGTAGCCCCAGAAAATTGGGGGGAAGCCGGTCTCTCTAGACCTGGGAAAAGGAGAAAAACTGGGGAAAAGCCCTGGTGTTTTAGGTTTGTCTAACTGCATATTAAAATCTGGTACTAGTCTTATATCCACTAAAGGAGTGGAGGCTTGATTTTAATAGGAAGGGTTGTTTATAGGTTTGAGTCCTAACGTCCTGGAAATTGGTCTAGATTGGAAAAAAAAAAACAACAAACTTGGTTACAGAAAAATGGATCAGCTTTTCTAGTGGAGGCTGGTCTGGGTGTAAAGTTAAACAGTGGAAAAAGTCTAGTTGAAATCTTTTGTTACAGTGCTAAATTGTGAATGAATTTTCTTTATACAAAATGTTAAGTGTTCTAAGGTTTGTGATGGCTGTGTGGGCAGCAGTGCTGAAAATATATATATAGAACCTGTGGTTCAGATTAGTGACCTTTGTGCTTCTGTGTCAGTTTAATGCTAGTGTTGGAGTTGTGTGGTTATGTAAAGTAGAATTCGTGGAGCTGGAGCCCTCCCTTGCCATTGGCAAGGGGGTGAAATGATTATGGGGTAAAACTGAGGAGTCTAGATGTTTGCAGAGTCTAGATGTTTGTGCATGCTCTGCTGTCTTGTCTCTGGTCTGCCCCTTGCCAGGGCTTGGAGGCCGTCTGTGTCCATGCCACGCACCCCAGTTTGTTGGGGCTGCCCCAGTCAGGGTGGCTGGGTCCCTCAGAGAGTTGCCAAATTTGAGTAGGTTCTGTCTGCTCATTTTGGCTGAAAGGTGGAAAAGGGGGAGGGGCTTGCCCCTTTCCAGTGAGTCCACGCCTTCTATTCATAAGCCGCATTCCTGTTTGATTGTTGTGCACCCGGCTGCCTGGAAGGGGGGAAGTGAAGGGGGTGAAAAGCAGAGTCAGAATAAATGCAGTAAAGTTCCCTCCATAGGGTATCAAAGCCGAAATATGTTTGTGTTCTGCCCAGATTCTTAGAAGGTATTGTAGTAACTTTAAGTAAGAGAATGTGTTCTGTGAAGGTAAAATTTGTCTTAAAGGTATAAATAATTACAAAGTTTAACAAAGCATTGTTTAAATTAAAGTATTTAAATGGCTAATTGCAGAAAGTCATTATTAAACAAAATCTGAATTGATAACAATAATACTAAAAGGTAATTTTATAACAAGAAAACGTTTCTTCAGCAGCCAGCCTCCCCTGCCAACTTGCTTCCAAAAAAACTTTCTGGTATTACATGCTACTAAGTATTTAAAATGAAGAAAAGATCATTATTTTAACAAGCTTGTTTAGTATTAATGGCAATTATATGTTGTAAGAAGGTTGCCTGGTAACTTAGTATGTGGGATATATGGAATGTGTTTTTATTGTTAAGGAAACAGAAAATGATTTTGTCCTAAGATAAAATGATTGTTTATTGGAGAGAGTAGAGTGTGGGACAAAACCTGAATGAATATTGAAAGTGTAGAAGGTTTGTGGAAGGAAAATTTTTATGATTAAAATTGAGTAAAATCAATATACAAAGAAAAGCTGTTTTATCAAAATAGCTTCTTGTGCTTTAACCTCATTATTTCCTCAGTGTTTGAAGAAGAAAGGGTCTTTTTTTTTAATTATGTTCTAGAAATCAAATCCTGAAAAGTAGCTTTTTTATTTCAAACTAACTGCAAGAGATTTATTCTTTTACCTTAAAAGAAAATTTAAAGTAATGGTTAAGTTCATTGAATACGTTATAAGTCAAATGAAAGGTGTTTAAGGGTGTTATAAAATTAACAGGTTTTTAAAAAAATTAATAAAAACTCTAACTAAGAGTTAAAATCATTTATAAATGCATTTATATTATAAAACAGTGAAAAGATAATAACTGAAATTATAGCTTAGTGAATTTAGCCTGAAACTATTATTTAAGTGTAAATTCTAAACTAACCTTTCCTTTGTTTATGGTTACTTCAAGCCTAACCTCACCCCTTGCCTTTGCCTATGGTTATTTCATAATACCTTCTGCCCCTACAGGCCAGAGAAGAGCTGGGACATCACTGTCTCCTGTCCTGGTATTAGTAACCCTTTCTCTCATGAATTCAAGTGTAAACTAAATAAATTGCTGCCTGATGGAATAAGGTTAAATGACCACTGGAGTTTTATTATCTCCAAAATCAAAAAGGGGGGTGGAAGGGGAGAAGTCTCCTGCCCTGATGGTCAGTGTTCCTAGGAGTGGCAATTCATGAGAGAAACGTCTGTCTCCCTGAGTCTTCAAATAGCCTCAGTAAATATATATAAATTTAATCTTGTTGTTTACCCAAAATTCTGCTAATTTCAAAGTAAAATATAAAGTTCTAAAACAAAATGGTGCTAAAAAATTGCAAACATTTTAGTTACAATCCATTAATTAAGAAAGAAATTCCTGTGTAAAACTGCATGGTCATAGTGTAAAACTGCACAGTCATAGTGCAAATTAAGAAAAGTTTCAGGAGTCTTTGAACTGTTTTGCAGTCACACTTGTTTTGTAAAAATTATAAGTTTAAAGTAACTAAAGTTATGCCTTTGTGTCAAACTATTCATGTCTGCCTATTTGCTCAAATTGTTGAGGTTAAATATGTAGTTATATAAGTAATATATATTTCTGGACCCCAAATTAAGCTAAACCATATATAAAATAATGCAAATTATAAGTAATATCAATGAGTTGTGTTTCTGTGTCTAACTCTTTGTCTGCCCATTTGCTCAGTGTATGTCTTCATACATCAAGATAATAATATCAAATTAACAAATGAAAATTCTTAAAACAGCTCTATTCAAATTGTTAAAAAGTAAATATGCATTTATATATGTAAATATTCTTAAAGCCCAAATTAAACTAAGCAGGATGAAAAAGTCATATAGAAATCTGATTATAGAGACAATTGGGAAAGGGCCTCCTCTTTGCAAGAGCTTTAAGGCAAGACTAGGTGTGGCAGATTAAACCTATCTACTAGGCTAGGGAATTAAGAATCAGTTTGCCCGGTAATTTCCCAGTTTAAACCTTTTGTCAGCCATAAAATGTAAAAAAATAAAATAAAGATTAGGTTAGTTTTCATATTAAAAAAAAAAGTTGATTGGTGTAACCTGGTGGCCTGCTGCCTCAGTCTCCCACTCCCGGTTGGACAGCAGTGAAGGAGACCAGCTTAGGCCAGTCCTATGGGCAGGGAAAGGTTGCCCAAGAAGGAGCTAGGTCAGTGCCAGTTCAGCACTAAATTCTATTCCTTATTTAACAAAGGGGAACAGGTAAAAACTAAAATGGTTAGAATGTGATAGAGGAAGCAGTTAAATCACAAACTTTTGTGTGGGCAAGTTAGATCTTCTCAGATAAGCTGTAACTTCTGAGGTATCCAATCTATGGAGAAACAGAGGAAGAGCTTGCGTGCTAGGCTTAGGGGTATAATTGTGTCATTTTTCTTTGTTCAGGGCACCAGCCATATCTGGCTCTGCGCCCCTTCTTGCAAGATTGAGAATTAATTCTTTTCTTCTTCTCCACAATCTGGTGAGCCTTATTTTCTTCCAGAAGAGTTCTTTCCAACAAAATAAAGGTAATTAGTGACTCTATTAACAAATTTCAGTAAGTAAAGAAAAGTCCATAAAAACAATGGAGAGATCTTTCCTGGATTATGATTAAACAAATTAAGTAATTGTGTAATGTGTTTTAAAACCTGGTAGTCAGTATGCTTTTAAATTATTCATTTTCATAACTTAAACAAAGAAAAGAAGTTTTTAGCTTCCTGTAAAGGAAAAAGAGAACATTCCTTGCATAAACTATAATACTATAATGGTTTCAATTTTATATAACTTGAGTGTAATCTCCCATAGTTAATTTATAAACTAAATTAACATTACATGTACAAAATCTTTAGAGTAATAAAATTATAAGTTCACATTGGTGAAATTAGGCTAAAAGAAAAAATTGTAGATATGCTCTCTTAAATAAATAGAGTAAATATCTTTGGTTGGTAATTATAATTTAATAAGTTTATTTAAATATGAGGTGGCTAGTCAATGTGGTTATAGTCAATTATAAAGAGTTTGTAAAACATCTTCCAAACTAAAAACATTTTAATAGTTCTAGTTCTAAAAGTCATTGTTAACTAAAACTTAGATTGCTATTGGTTGCAAAAAAATAATAACTTCATGATAATAAAACCTGTCTGAAGGCCACCACAAGGTACATATTTAAGAAAATGGTAATAAAAAGTTATCTTGATTCTACTGGAAATATTTTTTCATTTTAACAATGAAAAATAATTTTTTTCCCCTCTATTACTAAAGTAAAGTACCTACTGTTATCTTCATGGTAAAATTGTGTAAGTAAACAGTCATTTGATATATGATGTGTTTAAAATATATATATATATATAAACAAGGAATAAACTTTAACATTATCAAACTCTTGTTCATTCAAACCAGGCCTTGTATACATTGCATTTTGCCTCTCTATGTGAGTTATTGGCTAGGCTGGTCACTGACCCCTCAATTAAAATATTTGCTATCTCAGCCTCTGGTTCTGCTCCTAAATTGATGGAAACTACGTTGCAGTTTCAAGCTCCTGCAGCAGCCAATGATGACTCAGTACAGCCAAGTGTACAATGGACATCACCTCCAGACTGGCACTGTTCCATAGTGCCAGAGAGCACTATGCACCAGGCTAGTAGAATACTGGAAAATCTCTCTAGGATCAACGATGCTGCCACTTGTTCACTGCATGAAGAACATACTAAGTGGAACCATGACACCAGGATACTGTGAGTAAAACTGAAACACAATTGGCATTTTGGCCTCCTCTCATGGAGAGGTAACATGTAAAGTATTACAAACCTGAAACTTAAAACTAATAATTGCAACTCTGAATCCTTATGAATTAAGTAATACATTAGTTAATATTAAGTGCTGTACCTTTATCCTGTACTAAATATATGCCTAATAATTATAACGTTATCTTTTCTATTTTAGATCAAGTGCAGAAGTATATTAGACATGTTAAATTCCTAGTAAATTCATTTTCTAAACAGTTAATAAACATGTCTACAGAATAAGGTGGCAGTCTCAGCTAGGCTCAGTCAACTTACTATATTCTACTATGTAGCAAAGGTGAGGCTTGCTTGCTGATGGTGAGTCACCTATTGAACAAGTCAAAATTCCTAGAAATTGTACAATTAAAACCAAGGTGTAAAAAACCTTTATTCTGTAGTTCTGATCACTCCCACAGGTGAAAACGAAGAGAATTTCCAACTTAGTATTCTAATCCTGAGTGAAGTCAGTTGCCCAAGGAGTGCCAGTTCACCAGGAGCATCTGACAGAGCGAATGAGTGCCAGTCATTGAACAGCTTGGAATGTGTCTTCAGACAAAGCTAAATGTCTGTTGCAATTTCTCTCTAAAGATGCATAACTTTAAAAAAAGAATATATATGCTGTTCCCACCAGCTTTTAAGAAGAAGTGCCATCTTTATAGGCACCTAACCTTGTATACCTCTGTAATCCAATGTCCTCTTAAAAAAACGGGCATTCCAAATTTTTAATTAAGTTTGTTTCTTTCAGAGTGAACATCTTATTAACCATATGAAAACTTCATCCATCTTCCTCCAGTTAAAATAAGAAGTTTAAACCTTGTTAGGCAATGACTACAGCCCATGGCCAGCAGGAAGCAGTTATAGAAAAGAGATCATCTCCCTTCAGCACCCCTTTTAAATTAAAGGTGTAAACTCTTTAAGGGTAAAATAAAAGTAATAGATGGATCTGGAACCTGACTGGAAATCCATGTTGAGTGCCGGTGGCAGCAGGATAACTGCAGGAGGCCCCTGCCCCAAGATTCTGCTGTCCAGAATGAAAAGTTCTAAACTTCTAAAAACAGTCCTGGATGCTGCACTAAAGACTGATAAAAAATCAATCAAAACAACAAACAGCCATCCACCTCATAGCTCCAACAATAATCATGCCAAAGCTTAGCAAGTTAAACTTTGGCAAAGGGGAGAAATGATGTGGGCTATGAGTGGGAGGCTCTTTGTCTCTTCAGAGATAACCTAAGCTGTTTGACTTGTGGGTGTGGAATGGTAAGAGGCTGCAATCCTGCCCTTAGTGACAATGGCAATGACTCCAGTCCCAGGAAACAGTTTAACAATGCAAGGTCTATAAACTTCAAGTATTTAGGGGAAATGCAAACAAAATATGCTAAAAGCTTATCTAGAATGTCTGGAGTCCATGCTAAAAGCTTACCTAAGATGTGGAAGATATATGTGCTATTTCGAGCCTATTGAGAACTGAAACAAAGGGACCATTTGGCCTTTCCTCTCTGTATAAAAGAAATTTGAAAATCTTTGTTTGGGGCTCCGGATTGAAACAGAAAGCTCCCGAGTCCGCCGGCCATCAATAAACCATTTTTCCTTCTCAAAATCATTCCTGAGTCTTGGCCTCTCTATTCGCAAATAATTGAACCTCTCTCAAATTCTACAACAAAGGAAATGGGAAAAGTATTAGAGGCAGAAGCAAAAACATGACAAGTACCTTAAGTAAGGAGACAGTGAAAACATCCAGAGTGTCTGAAACACAGGGGGCTTCAAGGAGGAGCTATTGTCCAACAAGTGACACCAGAGTCATAGCAGGACAAAATTATCAAGACACTTGCTGATAATTTGGATATTGACAGTTATAATCCTTGAAATTCACCATTTGCATATAAAAGAGTCTGGACTTCATTCAGGCATGGTTCATTTTGAATCTTGGTCATATATAGTGATGAAGAAAATGAAATTTTGATCCAGGAATATCTGGAATCACATCCTGATGTCATTAGCTCTGAAATTGTGTCCCACTTATTTAATCTATCAGTCTATCTGTATCCTTATGTGTGTAGTGGTAATTTTCTTTTTCCAAATGTTGTTGTGAAGATAAAATGAAATGAGGGATATAAAGAACTTAACCTAGGACCTACGAAATGATAGCTTCTCAGTAAATAAATGCTAGCTCTTTTCCATGGTTCTATGGCTTTCTAATATTTTCTCAAATATATCTAGCAAATATATTCCATGTCAAAGCATGAAGCATATGAATAAAGCATGGAAAATAAAAATGAATTATAATCCCAAGGATACTTGAGATTAATTATTCTACATGAAATTAATTTAGGTCTTATTGTTTGAGGATAAAGCCCCTTATCTCAGAGGGCCATCAGTCCTCCAGCCACCTAGAACCTTTAATCCATTGAGATCTGGAATCAGTTATAACTCCATCTCATGTTTGCTGTGCATACTTCTTTATAGCTACTCCTTATAGAATCTGGCTCTCTGGATGACTGAGTTTTTACTTTTGGTGAGTTATTTCAGTGATGCAAGACAGGAGAAGAGAGAAGAGGGCAACATTGAAATATCTGTGTTTATAGAGTTATGATTTCCCCAAAATGATAATGTGCTACTTTTTAAATATCTTTAAGAAAGTTATAAAAAAAAAATCATAGATATATCCTAAGAAGGCTGAATGCGCCCTTTCTTTGTAACCAATGCAAATATAGGTAAATCTTGATTAGCTGAAATATAGGTTATATAGGAGCATATATACTCCAAATTAGAATTAAAATTGCATTAGATAAAATTGTTTGATCAAAACAGGTCATGGGTCATGGGTAAACCAAAAACACACCCAGATTCCTCATGATGTGGACTATGGGTGGGAGGCAGTTCATCTCTTCATAGATAACCTAAGCTGTATGTGTCCTGACTTGTGGGTGTGGGACAGTGAGAGGCTGCAGTCCTAACCTTGGTGACCATGGCAGTGACTCCAGTCCCCGGAGGCAATTTAGCAATGCAAACTCTATATACATACCAGTCAGTCCAGGGAGACTGTGATGGTGGTAATGCCAAAACTTAAGGGGACTTGAACTTGGCCTCAAATGGGAAATATAATATAGCCTGTGCATAAATTCAAAATCATCTAATTCTGTATCCAAGTGTGCCTAGTCTCTAGGAATCCAGTTAGGTGATATAGGCCCTATGGGTTTTGAATGTTCAGAAAGGATGTAAGACTGACTGTGTATTCAAGGTTGCATCCAGATGGAATGTGGGCAAAATGCTAATTCAAACTCACCTGAAATGTGGGTGATATGTTAATTCAAAACCTATCTGGTACTCAGGCAAAGGAAGTCATTTTCTTTCATAAAAGCACCATTTGACTCCCCTCCCTGTATAAAAGGAACTTGAAAATCTTGTTTGAGGCTTGGATTTGAAACAGAACTCTCCCACATCTGGCCAGCCATCAATAAATTATTTTTTCCTTCTCAAAATCATTCCTGAGCCCTGGCCTTTCTATATGCAAATAATTGAACCTCTCTCAACTTCTACAACACCAATGGGGGCTTGTCCAGGACCGAAGACCAGAGATGGTAGCATTTTGCTGCCCCTTCCAGATCCCTGAGGAAACTGGGAGGACTTGGGTGAACCCCAATCATAAGGGCACCTCTGGATTAAATTTTTTTTTTTAAAGATTTATTTATTTATTTAATCCCCCCGCCACCCCTGGTTGTCTGTTCTCTGTGTCTATTTGCTGCGTCTTGTTTCTTGGTCCACTTCTGTTGTAGTCAGCAGCACGGGAAGTGTGGGCGGTTCCATTCCTGGGCAGGCTGCACTTTCTTTCATGCTGGGCAGCTCTCCTTACAGGGCACACTCCTTGCACGTGGGGCTCCCCTACGCGGGGGACACCCCTGCGTGGCGTGGCACTCCTTGCGCGCATCAGCACTGCACATGGGCCAGCTCCACACGGGTCAAGGAGGCCCGGGGTTTGAGCCGCGGACCTCCCATGTGGTAGATGGATGCCCTAACGACTGGGCCAAGTCCGTTTCCCACCTGGATTAAATTTAATCCAGAAAAGATATGGGTTCCACCGGAGTCTTCCCAATAAAAATTGAGGGCAAAGGAAGGTCTGAAGGAAAATTCTAGGAATGAAAATGAACTCTGAACATGTGAGAAGTTAAGATACCCCAGGGAGCACAGTCAGGAGAACCCTAGCTTTAATTGCAAGGGTGGGAGGCTGATCACCTCCCGAGAGAGAGCCCTCCAGAAATTTGGGGGTAAGCTGTTCTCTCTAGGTCTGGAAAAAGGAGAAAAACGGGGAAAAGGTGGTGTTTAGGATTTTTCTAACTGCATGTTAGAATCTAGAACTGGTCTTGTCTCTGTTGAGAGAGTGGAGGCTTGATTATGATGGGAAAGGATGTTTATAGGTTCGAGTCCTAACATCCTGGAAATTTTGTCTGGATTTTAGAATACTTGGTTACAGGAAAATGTATCAGCTTTTCTAGTGAACCTTGGTCTGGGTGTAAAGTTAAACAATGGAAGAGTTCTAGCTGGAATCCTTTGCTATGGTGCAGAATTGTAAATGAATTCTCTTTATATCAAATGTTAATGTTAAGTGTTCTCTCTTTCTAAAGTTTGTGATGGCTGCGGGGCAGCCATGCTGAAAAAGATATATAGAGAACTTGTGGGTCAGATTAATGACCTTTGCATTTCTGACTGAGTCAGCTCAATGCTAGTGTTGGAGTTGTGTGGTTATGTAAAGTGGTGGAATTTCATTGAGCTGGAACCCTCCCTTGCCATTGGCAAGAGGGTGAATTGATTATGGGGCAAAACTGTGGATGCTCTGCTGTCTAGTCTCTGGACTGCCCCTTTGCCAGGGCTTGGGGCTGTCCGTGTCCATGCCATGCACCTGGATTTGTTGGGGCTGCCTCAGTCAGGGTGGCTGGGTCCCTGAGAGGGGTGCCAACTTTGAGTAGGTTCTTTTGGCCTATTTTGGCAGAAAGCTGGAAAAAGGGGAGCAGCTTGCCCCTTTCCAGTGAGTCCACACCTTCTATTCATAAGCCGCATTCCTATTTGAGGGCTGTGCACCCAACTGCCTGGGAGGGGGGAGATGAAGAGGGCACAGAGCAGGATCAAAATAAGTGCAATAAAGTTCCCTCCCTAAAGTGTCGAAGGCTAAATAAACTTTCATTCTGCCCAGGTTCTCTGAAACTATGTAAAAATGCTTTGAAATGTTTTAAAGCTATAAACTTGTCTAAAGGAAGGAGGCTATCACTTGAAAACAATGGACCTCTAATCAGTTGATAGCCTTTTAATGGTCTGGCTGGGAACTTCAGGATTGTGAAACTACAAACAAAAAGGGGGGTGAACCTCCACTTTGGAAACTGTGTTTGACTTTTGTCAGTTGCTGGCGCCTAGAAATTCATGGTGAAAGGTAGTTTGAAAATGAATCTTAAATGCCAGTACTCTCTTGCTGGTGAATTAAATGCATAACTTGCAGGTGAGAATTAGTTCCATTACTAGGAGAAGGCAGAACTTCACAGAATTGTTACTAATAAAATTCTTGTAACTTAGTTAATGAAGGTGTCCAATTCACCTTAAGGTTAAAACTGTGACTGGGATTTGAAGATCCTGTATAGATGCATTTATGTTATAGGACAGCAGGATAATGACTGAAATTGTGACTGGGTGAGTTTGGCCTGAACCTATTGTAGTGTGAATTCTGGGCTAACCTTGCCTTCGTTTATGGTCACTTCAAGACTGGCCTCATCCCTTGCCTTTTCTTATGGTTATTTCATAACAGCTTCTGCCCCTATGATTCAGAGAAAAGTGGACATGGGACATCTTTGTCTCCTTTCACACTTGTATTGGTGGCCCTGCTTTCTCTCATGATTCCAAGTGTGAACTGGATTGCTGCCTGGTGAAATTTTTAACTATTGGGGTTGAACAACCACTGGAGTTTTATTATCTCCAAGGCAGGAAGTCTCCTGCTTTGACTGTCAGGGTTCCTAAGAGTTGCAATTCATGAGAGAAACCAGTCTCCCTGAGGCTTCAATAGCCTCAGTAAATATACATAAATTTAGTCTTGTTGCTCCTCCAAAATTCTGCTAAATTCAAAGTAAAATATACATTTCTGAAACAAAAGAAAATTGTGTTAAAGCATTGGGAACAATTTGGTTACAAGCCATTAATTAAGAAACAAAATTCTTGTGCAAATCTGCATGGTTATAGAGCAAATTAAGGGGGAAAAAAACCTTTAGAAATCTTCTATTATTTTGCAGTCACACTTGTTTTGTAAAAAATGAACGTTTTAAGTAATTAAGTTATGTTTCTGTGTCAAACTATTCATGTCTGCCTATTTGCTTATGGTTGGTTAAATATGCAGTTATATAAGTAATATATATATATCTAGAACCTAAACAGTATATAAAATAATGCAAATTATAAGTAACATCAATGAGTTGTGTTTCTGTGTCTAATGGTATATAAAATAATGCAAATTATAAGTAATATCAATGAGTTGTCTTTCTGTGTCTAAAGGTATATAAAATAATGCAAATTAAAAGTAACATCAGTGAGTCGTGTTTCTGTATCTAACTCTATTTGTGTCTGCCTATTTGCTCAGTGTATATCTTCATACATCAGGATAATAATATAAAATTAACAAATGAAAATTCTTAAAAGAGCTCTATTCAAATTGCTAAAAATTAAATATGCAGTTATATGAGGGAATAAATATTCCTGGAGCCCAAATTAAACAAGCAAGATGGAAGAGTCATATAGAGAGCTGATTATAGAAACTATTGGGGTAGAGCCTCCTCTTTGCAAGAGTTTTGAGAGCGGGACTAGGTGTGGCAGATTAAACCTATCTACTAGGCTGGGGAATTAAGAATCAATTTGCCCTGTAATTTTCCAGTTTAAACCTTTTAACAGTCTTAAAATAAGGTTGTTAGTGGTTTTATTGCCAAATTTCAGAAAGTAAAGGAAGGTCCATAAAAGCTATGGAAAGATCTTTCCAGAATTATAATTAAACAAATTATGTGATTGTAATGTGTTTTGGAACCTGGTAGTCAGTAAGCTTTTAAAAATTATTCACAGTTTCAGAACTTAAAGAAAAGAGATTTTAGCTTCCTATTAAAAAAAAAGGAGAATATTCCTTGCTTCAACTATAACAGTTTGAATTTTATTTAGGTTGGGTGTAATCTCCCTTAGTTTATAAATTACCCATTAAATAAATTAACTTCATTATGTACAAAATCTTTGGAGTAATGAAAATTGTAAGTTCATGATAATGAAATTAAGCTAAGAAAAAATTGTAGATATGCTCTCTAAAATAAATAAAGTAAACTTCTTTGGTTGGTAATTGTAATTTAATAAGTTATTTAAATGTAAGTTAACTAGTCTGTGTGGTTGTGGTCAATTATAAAGAGTTTTTAAAATATCGTCCAAACTGAAAACGTTTAATGGTTCTAGTTCTAGAAGTCATTGTTAACTAAAAGCCTGGATTGGTATTGGTGGCAAGAATAACTTTGTGATAATAAAACCTGTCTGAAGGCCACTGCAAGGTGCATATTTAAGTAAATCATAATAAAATGTTATCTTGACTCTATCAGAATCTTCCATTTTCATTTTAACAATGAAAAAATTTTTTCCTCTATTACTAAAGTAAAATACCTACTATTATCTCCATGGTAAAATTGTATAAGTAAACAAAATCATTTGATATAGGATATGTTGCATTAAAATGTTTAAAATATATAAAAACAAGGAATAAACTTTAACATTGTCAAACTCTTTTGTACATTCAAACCAGGCCTTCAATACATTACAGTTTGCCTCTCCATGTGAGTTATTGGCTACGCTGGTCACTGACCCCTCAATTAGAAATATTTGCTGTATCAGCCTCTGGTTCTGCTCCTGAAGCCAATGGATAGTACGTTGCTGTTTCAAGCTCCTGCAGCAGTCAATAATGACTCCATACAGCCAAGGAAACAATGGATATCACCTCCAGTCTGGCACTTTTCCATAGTGCCAGAGAGCACTATGCACTAGGCTGGTAAAATACTAAAAACTCTCTAGGATCAATGATGCTGCAACTTACTCACTGTGTGAAAAACAGGCTAAGTGGAGCCATGATTACCAGGATACTGTAAGTAAAACTTAAACACAATTGGCATTTTGGCCTGCTCCCATGGAGAGATAACATGTAAAGTATTACAAACCTGAAACTTAAAACTATTCATTGCAACTCAGAATCCTTATGCATTAAGTAATACATTAATATTAAGTGCTGTACTTTTATCCTGTACTAAATGTATGCCTAATAATCATAATGTTATCTTTTCTATTCTAGATCAGGTATAAAAGTATATTAGACATGTTAAATTCCTGGTAACTTCAATTTCTAAATAATTATTAAACATGTCTATAAAATAAGGTGGTGGTCTTAGCCAGGCTCAGCCAACTTACTATTCTACTGTACTCTACTGTGTAGCAAAAATGAGGCTTGCTTGCTAATAATGGGTCACCTATTGAGCAGTCAAAATTTCCAGACATTGTACAATTAAAACCAAAATGTAAAAAACTTTATTCTGTAGATCTGATCACTCCCACAGGTAAAAACTCAGAAAATTTCCAACTTGGTGCACTAATCCTGAATTAAACCAAATCTCAAAAGGTGCCAGTTCACCAGGAGCTTCTGAGAGAGCATATGAGTGCCAATCATTAAACAGCCTGAAATGCATTTTCAAAACAAAGTTAAGTATCTGTTGCAATTTCTCTCTCAAAATAAATAACTTAAATATATATATATATATATCCCACCAGCTTTTAAAAAGGGGTGCCCTCTTTATAGGCACCTAACCTTGTCTACCTCTGTAATCCAATGCCCTCTTTTAAAAATGGGTATTCCAAAATTTTAATTGTTTGTTTCTTTCATAATGAACATCTTATTAACTATAGGGATACTTTATCCAGTTTTGTACAGAAGGCCAGATCCATCTTCCTCTAGTTAAAATAAAATAAGAGTTTCACACCTTGTTAGACAATGACTACAGCCCATGGCCAGCAGGAAGCAGTTACAGAAAAGAGATCATCTCCCTTCATCACCCCTTTATGATTAAAGGTGTAAACTCTTTAAGGCAAAATAAAATTAATAGTTGGATCTGGAGCCTGACTGGAAATCCATGTGAACACTGGTGGCCCCAGGATGACTGCAGCGGGGGCCCTGCCCCCAGGATTCTACTGTCCAGAACAAAAACTTCTAAAAACAGCAACTTTTTTTTTTTTAGGTCCTTACTGAAAATTGATAAGTAAGGTAATTGTTGGAGAAAAAATGGCTCTTACTGGGACACAGAGACTGATTGACCATAAGCAAAAAATTTTACTGAGAAGCTCTCCCAATGGAGGGGGTCTGAAGAACAGACTTCAGTCCCCTTGTTGTAGAATTTGAGAGAAGTTCAATTATTTGAGTATAGAGAGGCCAGGACTCAGGAATGATTTTGAGAAGGAAAAATGGTTTATTGACGGCCGGCTGGACTCGGGAGCTTTCTGTTCGAATCTCGAGCCCTGAACAAGATTTTCAAACGTCTTTTATACAGAAAGGAAAGGCCAAATGGTCTCTTTGTTTCAGTTCTCAATAGGCTTCAATTAGCATATATCTCTTCCACATCTTAAGTAAGCTTTTAGCATGGACTCCAGATATTCTAGATAAGCTTTTAGCATATTTACTTTTTGCATTTCCCGTAAATACTTAAAGTTTATAGCCCTTGCATTGTTAAACTGTTTCCTGGGACTGGAGCCTGTTGCCATTGCCCTAAGGGCAGGACTGCAGCCTCTTACCATTCCACACCCACAGCCTTCAGTTTAGGTTATCTCTGAAGAGACAAAGAGCCTTCCACCCATAGCCCACATCACCCTCACCAGTATGGTGGGGGTCTGATGGGAGACTTCAGCCCACTCCTGGAAGGGTGGGACTTGGATTTTTACAGACCTTTCCTAGGTAGGGAAATGATAGTGGGAGGGGGTTGAGGATCTGAGTGAGGTAATGGGAGGGGGTTGAGGGAGTCTACTGCTTCTTGGAATGCTGCAGGAGCAAATGTTTCTTTTGATCTGTAAGGTTTTAAAGGGTTTGTAAATAGTGAAGGTTTCTGTCTCCATCTCCCTCTGATATGCAGGTAGAGGTAGTAAAGATTTCCATCTCCCTGTGATATGCAGATGGTGAAGATCTCTATCTCCCTTTACTCTTGTCTCTATGAGTTCCTTTGTTTAATCCATGGGAAAGTGCCATATGGGGGAGGGGGTTTACCTTTTTCCCTAATGCATATCAGGGGAAACTGAGGTACAGCTTGTTAATTATTGCAAACCTCTAATAGTAATCAATCAAAACAACACACAGGCATCCACCTCATAACTCCAGCAATAATTATGCCAAAGCTTAGCAAGTTAAGCTTCAGCATAAGGGAGGGAAATGATGTGGGCTATGGGTGGGAGGCTGTTTGTTTCTTCAGAGATAACCTAAGCTGTATGTGTCCTGACTTGTGGGTGTGGAACAGTGAGAGGCTGCAGTTCTACCCTTGGTGACCATGGCAATGACTCCAGTCCCTGGAGGCAATTTAGCAGTGCAAACTCTGTATACATACCAGTCAGTGCAGGGACACTCTGGTGGTGGTGATGCCGAAGCCTAAGGGGACTTGGACTTGACCTAAAATGGGAAATATAATATAGCCTGTGCATAAATTCAAAATCATCTAATTCTGTATCCAAGTGTGCCTAGTCTCTAGAAATCCAGTTAAGTGATATGGACTTTGAATGTTCAGACAGGATGTAAGACTAAATGTGTAATCAAGGTTGCATCCAGATGGAATGTGGGCAAGATGCTAATTCAGGCTCACCTGAAATGTGGGCAATATGTTCATTCAAAACCTATCTGGTACTCAGGCAAACACTTAACTAACAAAGAAATTCATTTTCTTTCATAAAAGTACCATTTGACTTCCCACCCTGTGTAAAAGGAACTTCAAAATCTGTTTGAGGCTGAGGTTTGAAACAGAAAGCTCCGGAGTTTGGCTGGCCTCAATAAATCATTTTTTCCTTCTCAAAATCAATCCTGAGTCCTTGCCTTTCTATACACAAATAATTGAACCTCTCTTGACTTCTACAACACTCACACTAAGGATTAGAGGATGATCAGTCATAGCAAATCTTGTGGAGGGAAAAATATTTAGGAGTAAGTTAAAAAAAGTGTCTCTGTATTGTGGTGAAGATTTGGGCAAGTACATACCACAGTCTTCCTTTTTTCTCTGCTTCCTTTCTTTTCCAGATCACCTCAGACCCTAACGTTCTTTTAGCTGCATTATTATTTGACATGGTTAATCTTTTGACTAGTTAATCTGTGCAAATAAGACTTACAGATTGATACTTCATGGGAGATAAAGATTTCTTCTGAAGGCAGATTCTAAAAAAAGTTTATACATCTTCTTGTCTATCCCTGATGTGGGCTATAGGTGGGAGGCTATTCATCTCTTTTGTAGATAACCTAAGCTGTATGTGTCCTGACTTGTGGGTGTGGGACAGTGAGAGGCTATAGCCCTGCCCTTGGTGATGATGGCAACAACTCCAGTCCTGGGAGGCAATTTAGCAATGCAAACTCTATAAACTTTAAATAATCAGGGAAAATGCAAAACAAATGTGCTAAAAGCTCATCTAGAATGTATGAAGTCCATGCTAAAAGTTTACCTAGGATGTGGAAGATATATGCTAATTCAAGCCTATTAAGCACTAAAACCAAATACCATTTGGCCCTTCCTCTGTATAAAAGGAACTCACAAATCTTGTTTGGGGCTCAGATTTTGAAATGAAAAGTTCTGATCCCAGCCCATCATAAATAAATCATTTTTCCTTCCCCAAAATTATTTCTGAGTCCTGGCCTTAGTATATGCAAATAATTGAACTTCTCAACTTCCACAACACCACTTCAAAATATGATTTCTGAGGTCTAGAAAAATTGATACTTTGGAAGGAAAATTCAGGCTGTGTTTTTAATAGGCTTGACCGAGTTTTTCCTGTGCTTTCAAGTAAAAATTTATTTAAGTGTATTCATTTGTACATATTTGAATGCATTTGTCTGAATATTGTGCTATGCTTGAGGTGATCTTTACATAGTAGAAAAAAATTTGAAAGTCCCTCTGTGCTAAAATCTACATACATATTATACCACAACTTAAAAGTTCATGTGCACAAACTTCAGTTGTATAAAAATCTACTTGCCTCTGTGATGTGGGCTATGGGTGGGAGGCTCTTTGTCTCTTCAGAGATAACCTAAACTATCTGTGACTTGTGGGTGTGGGATGATAAAAGGCTGCAGTCCTGCCCTTGGTGACCAGAGCAAGGACTCCAGTCCCAGGAAACAGTTAAACAATGCAAGGTCTATAAACTAAGTATTTAAGGGAAATGCAAACAAAATATGCTAAAAGCTTATCTAGAATGCCTGAGGTCCATGCTAAAAGCTTACCTAAGATGTGGAAGATATATATGCTAATTCAAGCTCACTTGAGGTGTGGGCCATATGTTAATTCAAAACCTACCTGGTACTCAGGCAAAGAGTTAACTAACAAAGAAAGTAGTTTTCTTTGATTAAAAGCACCATTGACTCCCCACACTGTATAAAAGGAACTTGAAAATCTTGTCCCGGGCTCCAGATTCAAACAGAAAGCTCCTGAGTCCTGCCAGCTGTCAATAAACCATTTTTCCTTCTCAAAATCATTCCTGAGTCCTGGCCTCTTTATACGCAAATAATTGAACCTCTCTCAAATTCTACAACATTTGAAGCCATGTGTGAATACAGATAACCAGCACAGAGAAATGTGATTAGTTTCACGCATCTCTGGAAATGCAGATTTGGATAATGGAGATCTTCAAACCCTCATATCATTCAGTCTTTGGCCTTAGATCTACATTTAATGAGCTTCTCTGCCTGCCCGCACCTGAAGTCCTGTCTTACAATCATGAAAGAACAAATCAAAGGAAAAAAAAGACCTTTCATGGAGTAGACACCCTCTTCTTTCACTATTGACAGAGGAGGCAGGAAATTTCTCTGTCCTTAACATTGACATAAAGTCATCTTGACTAAACCTAAATATATATTAGAAATAGCATTGCATTTATGCAGATTTTGGGAAATAGCATATACCTCCAGTTACTGCATGGCTTGTAAGTTGGACAGACTGAGCAGCCACTTTCCTTATCCTATTTAGAAAGATCTTTTGATGCCAGAATTTGGGCTGGGTCTCAGTAATATTTAGCTATGACACAGCTTATACACTGAAAAGAATATAAGTTTATGAGGGAGAAAGAAGACCAAATAATAGTGATGGTGATGATGTTAATAAACAATTATAATAATAAATCTAATATCCCACCATTTGAAAATGTCTGTCAAAAGGAAATGTAAAGAGGCAGAGAGCACAGAAAATAATCTTCCAATCTGAGGAAATCCAGTAGAAATTCATAGAAAAGGTGGCTTTCGACCTAGATACTAAAAGATGAGCAATGATTTGCAAATGGAAAAGAAATAAAGAAGGAGACATAGCAAGAGAGAAATGTATGTGAAAAATGCATGATTTTACACAGATGCATGGTGTTGGAGAAAAACAGCATTCACTGGGACACAGAGACTGTTTGACCACAGGCAAAGAAAGAATTTATGGGGAAGCTCTCCCAACAGAGGGGGTCAGAAGAACAGACTTCAGCTGCTGGTGGGAGTATGAAGAGAGACTTCAGCCCACTCCTGGAAGGGGGATTTGAATTTATATAGAACTTTCCTAGGTGGGGAAATGACAGTTGGTGGGAGGGGCTGAGGGTCTGAGTGAGGGGCAGGAACCAATAGGAAGCCCTAGAGGTAAAAACTTTCCCTGATAGTGACTAGAAGATAGTGGGTTAGGGAGTATGGTTTCTTGGAATGCTGCAAGAGCAGATGTTTCTTTGATCTGTAGGGATTTTATCTCCTTCTGATATGCAAGTAGGGAAGATTTCCATTTCCCTTTCCTCCCATTTCTATGTGGTTTCTTTGTGTAACCTGTGGGGAAGTGCTGTGCCCTTGGACATGTCGGTTTATGGGGAATGGGGTTAGCTTTTCCCCAGTGCATATAAGGGGAAAGTGAACTACAGATTGTTAATTATTGCAAACTTCTAACACATGGCATATTTGAAAAATGATTAGAAGTTTGATGTAAGACCAGGAAAAGTTGCTGGTGAAAAGGATGGAAAGAATGATTTTGTTATTGATAATGCATATATGATTATGTCATGCTTTTTCTAAAAACTCTATTACGTATATATTGCCTATGGGTGAATGACCAAATTCCAATGCTTGAAACTTGATTTCTTGAGGTCTTTCTCTGTGTATGATATTGCTCTAAGTTATTAACATGTTAATTTAATTTTCCCAGCAATCTTGTGTTACCCCCACTTTATAGAATAGGAAACTGGGGATATAGAAATAATCAATATATATAATGTTAATACTTATTAGGGAGATAATGACACTTAAAATCAGGATATAGAAAGAGACTATGGAGGATGTGAAATAATCAGAAAGAATAAGAAAAACAGAAGTGAAAAAATTGCTGGTGATAGGTAAGAAATTTATGGATTTTTACTTTTTTTAACTTTATTTTATCTTAGTCAAATGTTATAATACTTGAAAATATTCTGAAAATAATCCTCTTATAAAGCCCAAGACACACTATGAAAATTTTGAAATAGAGTATTTTAGCCAAAATCTTAATCTCTTACATGATTTCAAATTCCTCACAGAACACAGGATGACATGAATGCTGTTCCAATTAATGAAACACTCAAGAGGACCATTTTACAAATTGCTGTGCAGTACAGTATTCTTTATTTTTAATATTAATAGTATTTTCAACAAATTCATAATTAATTATTGGACAATGTGTGGATATGTTGATTAAGGGGAAAACACCATTTCTGGGGGTGACATAAAGAATCCTATGATTGGTCAAAGATTTTATCAAAATCATTTTCGATTGCTTGGATGTATATATAGAATACATAGCTACAAAAACTCAGATATTACTGATTAAATTAGTGTTAAAAATTAGCAGTGATCAATGCTTAATAATGATAATGAAAATAGAAACATAGGAGGATAATGGTAAACTATTATCTAAAATAATAAAATTTACCAAGTTAAATACAAAGTCCTACTTTTTTTTAAAAAAAAAAGCTTTTGCTTAACATCTGTCTTGAGAAATTTGGCTTTAAAAATTACACAAAAAACTGACAGATTATGGTTGATTAAATGAAATATTAACAATCATTGTCACCATTCTACAGAACAAGCAATAAAATAGGGTTGATGTCTGACCATATCATATAAGTGCATGTTATAGTGACAAGAACTAACATTCATGATGAGTTGTCAAACAGAATTAGAGAAGAAAATCTATTTTAAATTTCAACATTGCAATTTAGCAATTCCTAAATGTTGTATCATTCACAGAATACTTTCTCTCCACAAGAGGAGCATGTCCCTGCTATTGATTTGTTGTCAAATAACACTACAGGGCCTTTAAAAATCTTTCTTAGAATATCTCAAAAAAAAAAAAAAGTAAAGAAAGTAAATATGTTAGAAGCTACAACCTGAGAATTTGAACAAAGCTTAGCCAGGCAAATTGAGATCGATTCACATATGCTGAGTTTTTGTTATTAAATGCCCTGGTTAAAGGTGGACAATGATTATTAAAAAGAATTCAGCTTAAATTATGTATTGATGATGCTACTGGGCATATTGAGAATGAAGTATTTTACAAAGATAAACACTTTTAACCAGGGGAAAAAAAACCTAAATGTTTCTTTCCTTCAAAAAGGTGGCCCTTCATTTACGTCTCGACTTGACAAGATGTAAATTCTGCAGGAGAACTCAATAAAAACGCTGAAGTGATGTTCTCAAGTTTGCTGAATTGATGTTCTCTTTTTAGTCATTATTTGTGAAGTGATATTTATGTCTAATGCCCTTTCTCACTATTTGCCTTCCATTAATTCTAGGAGCTTCATTAAATTAAACATCTGGGCTTCTCCTCTGCACCCAGGTTCACACTTTTATTATCTTCTAAGACTACTTGAGCATTTTCCACTGAAGATTTCAGGCATCAACTTTTCATTACTCTAACCAGTGAATCTTCTTCATTGAGATCATAGTAATCTTCCTAAATAATCATAAAATTGATTGTGTCAGAAAAATAAAGCCTCTAGGTTTGTAAGTCAAGCTAAATTTTCTGCTCTTTTTCTTATCACTCTTACACGTATCTTGCTCCATTATTGCTATCTATTGGGATTCACACCTTCATGAAGACAACCAGCCTCTACACCTCTTCATGTTTTAGATCAGAATGCTCCATTCTGTCCCATCCTCTTCTTTAATGGGAAAGAAAGTTATTATCATTCAAGATACAGCTCACATTTAAGCTCCTTTAAATTTGTTTATTTCCTCAATGTATACCAATGAAAAACACTACATAGCATTATCTTTAGAAAAGTAGTGGTATATTATAGCTAACTCTTAATATGTCCCTTTTTTCAAGTAAATATTTAGTCTATTTAAAAATTAAATACAATGGCTCTACAGTCAAGAATGCATGGGTTTAGAACTCACATCTGAACTATCTATCTGAGTGAACTTGGGCAAGTTATAAAACTTCCTGGTCTTGTCACCATTAATAAAGTGGGAATGATGGAATTCCATATTCCTTAATATTATAAAGAAAAATGAATGAAAGCATATTATTCACTTAGAATGGTGCCCATCAAATAGTAAACATTCAATAAACAATAGTTAGTGTTATAGATTATCATAAAAGTTTAATTTGCACTTTTTATATGTCAAACTGTGAAATGTATTATATATACATGCATAATATTATTAAATTGTATAATTTGAATAATTATATAATTATAAGAGTAAACACTAAAGTAGGTGTTAGCCTGATTTCATAGATGAGGAACTTGGGTGCAAAGACGTTAAATTACTTGCTCAGTGTAGCGTATTGATGAACTTGTAAACAGTGCAGCCTGAATTCAAACAAGCACCATGTTAAGAACTAATCTTTAATTACTTTTATCCTTAGCACAGTGTTTCATGCATATATGTGTGTAATGAATGCTTTCTGAAGGAAATCATGAAGCCATAACATGGTTAGGTTCACTCTTCAAACAGTTTTGGACTAATATTCAGGGGAGGGGTATAATTAAATTTTCTGATTTGAAAATATAAGGAACATTTAAAAATTGATTTTGGTTAAGATGAAGGAAAAAAAAAAAATACAATGACATTAGGGGTAGTCCCTCCCAAATAAAAAGAAAACAATTAGCTAGGGAAATATAGAACTTTGAGACACGAACAAATGTATAGATAGTTCCTAAGGGAGAAATGCTGATTTTGGCCTCTGAAGTTTTGTGTTTTAGCTCCTTATTTAGGGAAGTCATGAAGCATAAAGTTTAATTATAATGTATTTCCTGACAGGTGTTTGTGTTCGGTCAGGAAACGTGAAACAAGGTAGTACCACTTAAAGTTTATCTACCAATGGATCTCAAATTGGAAATGCTCAACAACAGTAACAACTAAATCTTCAGAAGCCCTGCACTGGATTATAGCCAACTGAGAGACAGTATGCAGTTTATTCATATATTCATACAGCAGATATTTATTGGATGGCTACAATGTGTCCAGTTGTACAAGACACTGAGGAGAGGTAAGCAAAAGAGACAGAGTCCACAGCCCAGAGTGCCTGCAACCTGGTGGAGGTGCCACAACTCAACCAGGAAATGCTCAAATGCATAATTACACTCATATCTAATTATGCTCAATATTAGGTGTTACATCAAAGAGAAACAGAGGTTTCCTTCTATAAGGGTTCTTAACATGGCATTTTGATCTAGTTTGGGGGAATCATGGAAAGCTTTCTTGAAAATGATATTTATTTAAGTGACAAATGGCAGTTAACTAGCAAAGTAAAGAAAGTGGAACCAAGAAATGGATGTGTGAGAGTATTATAGGGAGGGAAAACAGGATGTGTGAACATATGTGAACTTTAAGACGAGACGGTATAATAAATTTTAAAAATTGATGGAAGAGGACTTTATACCTGGGACACAAAAAGTGAAGTGGAGAATAGCTAGAGATGAGGGTAGAAAAGTAGGAAAGCAGAGGCGTGCTGTGATTTTAAATGTTCTTGGTCTTATTCTAAACCAAGAGGAAGACATTGCATGTTTTAAGCACAGTTTTGGGTTTTAAAAAGATCATTGTGACTGCAATGAGGAAAATTGGGCCAAGGCAAAGAATGGAAGGTTTGAATGCAGCAGATGTTTTAGGGGGCATTTTCTAGGAAAATATAACTTGATCCAGGATGGCAGCAACTCATACGTGAAAGAAGCAGAATGATTGGAGTACCCTGAAAATTCCTCATGGTGTGGGTCATGGCTAAATGCAGACTTTAACAAGTTCACAGCTGCATGGCTATCATGCTTCCTTAGAAATGTTATTTTAGACCCGGGGTTTAGAGTTGATTAAGGATTGGTATGCGCATGAGGGTGTGTGTGGGTGTGGGTGTGTGTGTATTCAATCATTCAACATACTTGAGGGCCAACAATTTGCCAGGCACTGGGGAAATCATAGTGAACAAACATCCTCAGCCAGTCTCAGAATGTTTGCATTCTACCCCTTTCTCTAGTAAAATAGTTCTCATTGATTCCTCCCCTCTTCAGGTATTCTGATTTCTGCAAAATACCTTTTTGTAGCTCAGGGTCTCTTGTATTTACCTAGCATTATGAAGTAAAAATTTTTGTTTGACTTAATTTTGTTTCTTTCTAGAACTCCTCTCTTGCTCATAATTTATTCTTAAACCCTACCCTATATTTGTTTTCCTATATTTTTTCTTAACAATGTACCCTAATTTCATCAGTTAAAATTTCATTTAGTACATGCAGTTTGGGCTACATTTTGTAGATCTTAATCCTATCTAGAAAATCAATAATTGAGCACAGCATCAGGCAACAGTCTGGCTTGCCTCTCTGGCCAGCTCTGGTGCGAAGTAGGTACCGCTTCCGCTAGGGTAAGGGTGGCTGGTACAGGCGTCACCGCCCTCGGCCCGCCCTTCGGCCCTCCCACCGCACGTCATCTCATGCCCCACCCTGCTTGCCGAGCCGACCGCCTAGCCTTATAAGGGCATGTAGCCGGCCCGGACCAATAGGGAGCTGGGGCCAGCAACGGCCCTCCCTGCACCAGCCCAGTATATCAGTGCCTGCAGTTCCGCAATAAACCAGATCTGCGCCATCAGCCAGTCTCCGTGGTCTGTCTCCTCTAGCCGGGCCGCGTAGTCCTCGCCTCCTGCGACCCCACGAAGCCCCGCAGAGGCTTCAAATAATCCTAATTTCAGTTAATGTTTTTCTTATGGAGGCTTCAAGTCCCTAGACCTGGATATAAAATTATTTAAAATTTAGATTATGAGGCAAGCTACAACAACCTGTATAAAATTATAACTGCAGGCACAAATACTCAGAAATGAATCTGCAGCCATATGTCCAGGTTAAAACCCTATATCTCATGATCCTGACAAAAGGCCTCCCCTTAGGGATTGGTTCAAGTCAATATTTCTCCAAACTATCTCCTTAATATTTTCAGACCTTGCCCTTCCCTTCTCAGTACCCATTGTTTTCCCTCGGGTATAACCCTCTGCTGCCCCAGCCTTTTTCATTTCTCTTGTAAATGATTCCCAGTTCCAATTCCTCTCCCTAGAGCACCTACACCATGCCCTTTTGCCTCCTACAAAAAACTGTTAATGGTTTTTAGTTTATTGTGTATTTATTATAAATGTATTTCCTCTATAAATGATGATCAACTTATCCCTACATTTTTTAATTTAATAGACTTACTATTTTAGAGCCATTTTAGGTTTAAAGAAAAATTGTGCAGAATTTTATGGAAAAATGTAGCAGAGTGCCCTTCCCATCTATCCCCACATGCAGTTTCCTCAGTTAACATCTTGTGTTACTGTGGTACATATGCAACAACTGATCAACCAATATTAATACAGTGTTATTGGCTAAAGCCCAGAGATTACATTAGGATTACTGTACAGTTGTATGGGTTTTGACAAATGTATAATGTTAGGTATCCACTATTATGGTATCATGCAAAAGAGTTTCACTGCCCTAAAAATGCCCTGTGCTCCACCTGTTCATTCCACTCCACCCTGGAATCCCTGGCAATCATTGATTTTTTACTTTCTCGATAGTTTTGCTTTAACAATAGGGTTGTATATTTGGAATTATGTAACACAGTCTTTTCAGAATAGCTTCTTTTACTTAGCAATATGCATCTGAGTAAGTTCCTTTGTGTGTTTTTGTGGCTTGAAATTTTTTTTCACTGTATAATATTCCAATGGGTAAATATACTACAGTTTATCCATTCATTCATTCACCTATTGAAGGATATCTGAGGTACTTTCAAATTTTGGAAATTATGAATAAAACTGCTATCAACATTCATATACAGGTGTCTGTGTGGACATACATTTTCAAAACTAGGTGAAAATTAGAGTTATTTTTATGGTCATCCTAAACATTTGCTATCAACCACATGTGCTACCCTCAATAATAGGCTCTGAGATTATCTCCAGAATATCCAAGAATAGAAAAGCACTTTGTCTAATAAAGAAACCACTAGGGACAAGGATTAAGCAGAATGAATCTGCCTGGGTCTGAGCAGACACTTCATCTTATTCTACACTGCTGAGACCAGCTCAGCAATAGGTTTGCATGAAGGAACGGCAACTCAGAACTGAAGAAATAAAAGGACAGAAGAAAGACACAAAGAGGAAATAAAGATAGGACCAGGGGACTCACAGCTAATGAAACTGAGAGCCTCAATCCTAGTTTCCACATTGTATTTATTTAGGAACTAACAAGCAGCTGTTTGTTATTTACTATAATAATGGACAGGTGCAACATTTACAATAATAAGGTACAGGTCATACAAAGTACAAATGCCTGCACACACAAACATTTTTTCATGCTGATCAAATGGTGCTCCATAAGGCATGGTGTTCCTAAGCCCACACTTTTTGTCTGCATTATGGAAACATTTCACCTTCAAACCATGTCCTTATGATTTTCCTACAACACTACACAGCAACAATCTCCCCCCTACCTCAAGTGAGTGGGTGCTTTGCTGGTCCCAGCCCCTATATGACAGGACAAACAATCATCTGCAGGTACTGCCAGGACCTGGGGGTAAAGAAAGAAACAAGAGACTAGAAAATACAGAGATGCAGAAAGTCTTGCAGGAAAAAGACTTTCTCTAAATGGCTCATACAAATTCCACAGTCACTGACACTTACTGAGGCTGCAGTGTGATCTTCAAACTTCAGAACAGCTAATGACATTCTTTAGAAAGGGGTAAATAATGGTTTGCATTTAATGCCTGAATGTGTGGTGGCTTTCTTATAGTTAATGTTGATATATTTGTTGTGGGCAATTGTTCCTGATAGCTCAGGTAAAACCCTACCATGTTGCTTAAATTTTCTCTAATATCCTTCTAATGCCACCACCAACATCGGAGATTTCCAGCTACAATATTCCTGATGGAGGATCATTCAGTTTCTACCTAGAAAACCCACTGATAGTGAGCTTTGGTTTTCAGCAAAGTGTCTTTTCCATGCGGGGGCAATGAAAGAGTCTTTTTATATATTGAATTAAAATGTACCTTTACTTTTTTGTTAGCATTTTCTGTTAATCCATATTGCTATTTCTGGTGATACTAAATAAATATTTTATTTTTATTTAACACATAATGAATATTAAAAATATTTGAAAACAAAAAATACATTCCTTCTTATGGTATGAATTTGAGATTATTCATTATTCAAAAAAGAAAGAAACAAAAGAATATTGTGTTTAAACTTTGATATTCATAGAAATATATGAAAACTGGCATTTTAGACATTAGTAGATTAAAAGAATCATTCTAGTAACATCATATACATTAGAAAATGTTTGAATTTATTACAGATTCATTCATTACTATAAATCTTGCCAAGTATGCCTTCTTCCATTTTGTATGATGAGAAAATTTAAACTTACAGTCCTAAATGGCTCCATCAATCCACATATAATAATCTCAGTCCTGTGTTACCACAAAGCTCTTGTTTTGGTCACTACACCAAGAGACACATTGATTATTTGTGGTGGGCCTTACACCAACTACAGTTAATATATGAAATGCTGAGATCAGAATAGTTTAATTCATGATGTATAAATACTAAAGTATTATCTTAGCAGATAAATCTCCTTTTTTAATGCACATAACATTTATAGAATATTAATGAACAAATGCTCCTTTTCACATTTTGTGGAATACAACCTTAAATTTTTCTAAAACTGGGATTAAGAGCTGAAAAAAACACTTGAGTTCTTAGAAGACACTTAAAAATAATGTATTTGAATTAAAAATAAATTGTGAACATGCTAGAAGGGGCATGGAATTAAATAACTACAGATATAAATATATAGAAAAATAATAAAAATTCACCAATGATTGAAGCAAAAGAACATGACAGAATGTTAATTATTTCTATACTTTTATTTTCAGAACAACTTTGTGGTATATTTTTCCATCCCTTTATTTCATCCCATATAGAAAATTCTTTTTTGTTTGTGTGGTGGCTTTCTTAAATATTATATAATTGACTCTTTCTTACAAAACCTGAAATCTAAATTTTAACAACCTTAATATATTATGTGTAAAATTAGTACTATTTCTATAACCATATTTTTTCATTCATTTTAAGTTTGTTTCCTATTGTTAGTAAATTAATAAGGAATACTCTATAATCCATGACTCATCAAATAATCTAGAAATTCTACCATGCATTTCTACTCAAAATATTTCTGTTAAATTACTTAATATATATTTTTGTATAGAAAATTTTATTAACATCAACCTCAAACTATATACTAAAAAACAAATTAACATAAATACCCATGTAGGCTAAATACCATTAATGCAAATATAACTTTGCTATTCCCAAATTAGGCTTAATTGAATAATTTGTAACTTTTAATGCTAAACTATTCTTTTGAGGTGTTTTTGGATTTCAATTGTGCCATCCAAAATATGGTATTACTTCAGAATACCCTTATATATTCCAGGCATAGGAACAGAAGATTATCTAGGTCCTTTTGATAATATATAGCTAAACACTCAAAGAAAGGATGCATAACACCGAGATCAATCCTAGAAAATGAGCACCCTGGGATGATTAAATTCAGTTTCCTTATATTGAGGGAGAACCATGATTCCTGGCTTGTCCATGCCCTCCCCTATGATGCTGAGAATGTTGGATTCCCTGACATTTCTGACAATCTAGTAGAAGAGCTGCACAAGAATGCAAATGAATATTAAACAATATTGTCACCACAAAATGATCTAAACATGGAGTTGAAACATCTTTACTGAGAATTCATTACTGAGACTGCTTCTGCATCTTGAAGAGGAAGTAGGCTTTGACCACCCACTCCCCATCCTAAGTAGCTGAAGCAGTCTTTTAATCCTTAGTTCACATACCAATTCTCTTGATCATTAGTTTGAATAATATAATCATAATTATCATCATAAATTATATAATACCCAGTAATTTGTAGGTGCAAATATGCAGTAGTACCCAAATGTACTATGTTCCTTTCTCCCTAGGAGTCAAACCTCAAGAAATTCATGTTAGGCATGTCCTCTTGCAACAGCTCCACCCCAGAGCCCCTGATATTTGTCTTGGCTGGAATTCATGGCATGAAGTCTTCCCATTACTGGTTCTCAGTGCCTTTTTTCTTGGTGTTTGTGATGACAGTCATTGGAAATGTCACTATCATATGTATCATCAGGATGGAGAAGAGTCTTCATGAGTCCATTTTCCTCTTCCTGGCCAGGCTGTCAGTTGTTGACCTGTCTGTGGTCAGTGTCATTGTTCCTTGCATGCTGGACATCTTCTGGATGGATGCCAAGGATTTCAGCTTCAATGCCTGTCTAATGCAAATGTTTCTCACCTCTTTCTTTTATGTTATGGAGTCGGAATCCTCCTGGCCATGGCGTTTGACAGATTTGTGGCCATCTTGAAACCTCTGAGCTCTACAACCACCCTTGCTAACAACATGCTTGTGAAGATGGCACTGGCAGTCCTAGCAAGAGCAGTTGCAGTGCTGACCCCAGCATCCATCCTGGCAAAAAGACCCAGATCATTTCTTACTCTTACTGTGCCTACATGACTGTGGTAAAGATAGCCTGTGGAGACGTCTCTAACCATATTGTGTATGGCCTCATGGTTATTTTAGCATCTGTGGGATTTGATCTGTTTTTTATCATTCTCTCATATGGCTTATACTTTGTACTGGTTTTTTTGGATATCAACTTGGGAGGCATGAGGCAAAGATTAGTTTAGGCTACCATATGGCTCCCCATGTACAGATTATCATTGACAACCTCTACTTCCTGGTGCCTCCCATGGTCAATCCCTTAATTTATGGGGTCTGGACCAACAATTGCAGGAGCAGGTGCTATGGATTCTCCACTGTCTTGGAGACAGTTCCCTTGGTTGGTGCCTAAGGGAACAGGACACCTGGGAAAGAGGAGGTGGAAATCATGTTAGGTTGGAGGTATTGATAATGTCTGCCAGTCTGGGAAAAGGAATAAATAGGACAATAGAAAAACTTTTGTAAGGATAAAATATAACAGGGCCATGATTTGAACATCAGATGTAATTATTATGTAGCCCTCAAACTCAGAATCCTTCTCACATGTTTATCTGAAGTTCCATCCATCTACCTCATGGAATCTAAGACCAGAAACAGAGTGGACATCACCACACTAAAATCCTTAAGATTGAGGAATGGAATAAACATGCATAAATTGGGGGGTGGGGAGGGGGGGATGTAACTATAGACTAAAGTAGTCATTATTATCCTAGCAATAGAGAAACTTATAACATTGATATAAAGGCAGTGGCCACCAGAAGTTCTGAGGGAAAGGAGAGGGAAGAATATGTGTGACATGGGGCATTCTGGGAACCAGAACGTCTTAAAATTTTCAGTAGTTTGTTTCTCAAAGTAAAGTTTTAATTCCATGAATGGCATTCAAATTATTCCATGATATTATCCCATCACTCTAGGCAAACCGACTACTTTGTTCATAAAGAAACTAAAATCCCTTTCTATTTTAACTCTTCTTCCTCATAGTTTGAATGTTTTATCCCTCAGTCTTTCAGTTAAATTCTTTCCCATCTCATGGGAAACTCTCTCCATATTTCCTTCTTAATGTCTGTCTCTAACAGTGTCATTCACTCCATCGCTTCACCCCCAAAACATTTTCTCTGACATTCATTCATCTGTCATTTGTGCTGTACATTCTTATTTGTTTATATACCTTTTCATTGTTCTTATACTGCCATTTACTTAAGGGCAAATTCCCTGCACAGAAATTGGATTTTGCACTGCTCATAAGCAGGCTCAAAACTCATGTCTTTAAAAAATGTTATAAAACACTAATGAATAAAACAAGGGCTCTGTATGTTAATCATACCCATTGTGCCATTCTTTACTGCCCATACTATAGATATCTCCTGATTTACTGCTAACACAAATACATACAGATCATATATATACACAGAAATATATACAAATATTCTTTCATCAGCACATTTTAATCATTTTATTTATCTATAAACATCTGTTTCATTCTTCCTTCTCTCTCTCACATGCTATCATACTCACATTTATGCACATTCATACACTTCATAAGAGCTATGTATACCTTCACAAGAACTTATGTGTATACTGTATCTGATACAAATCTGCAAGTACATCAAATCATTAACCTCCTTGCAATATCCATGCATCAATTTTCAGAGGCACAAATTTGATGAAGTAAACTAATGACCTATCATAAAATGTTCCCCTCACAGGCTCTTATTCAACATTTAGAACTCATTTTATACAATACTTCCTCTGTAAATCTTCCCTGAGCTCATCCCTCTCCTATTCCTCCACTTTACATGAGGTTACTTTTCAGTGATCTTCTTGTCAAGCATTTCTTCCTCAATCAAAACACATATCATACAATATTATATTCGCCTCCCTGTAGGATCTTTTACTACACTAAAATTAAATTTGTCTCTTATTTTCAGTTTCTAGTATTCCCATGGCATATGACATTAATAAATATGTGTTGAATAGATAAATCTCTTTTCAAATAGCTGCTAACATGACAACACCATGCTAGAAAACAATGCACAGTCTTATACATTTAACCCATTCAACTAAAAAAAAATGTAATTAACAATACAGAACTAAATTAATGCTCTTTTAGGTATGTAAGCCACATTTTGAGCCAGATTATACACATGGACCTTCTCTTTGATTGATCTTATCTTGGAATTGGTTTGTGAAACTTTAACATATCTTTACAAAGACAAGGGCATTTGTTTGAATTCTCTAAAATTTTAACTTCAGTTTTTTTAAAATTAAAATTTATTTAAACTAGAAACAATGAATGGTGTTCTTTGAACACTCTGTTTTATGATTTGTTTTATATTTATTAACTATTTTAAGTAGCATTATTATTTCAAGGAGAGGCTTTTAATCAAGTGGGCTATAAAGGGAGAGTCAATCTTTAACACACTACAGGGTTTAACAGTAGAAGCCACCACAAATATGCAGCTGATGCTGACCTCTTCCTTTTTTTCAAGTAGCTATCATGATGATTACCCCTACTGAATTTTATATCTTGCGTTTTTATGCCTGTTCTCATTATTATTACTAATAAATTTCCTAGTGATAATACCCTTTAAACATTTTGTTTTAATGCATACTTAAAATACATTTAAAATATTATGTCTGTGCAAGTCTTTTAGGATTTATGCTATTGTCACCATTTTACATATGAGGAAAACTAGGTTCAGGAAATTGAAATATTTGAAGTTATCTGCTTATAGAACACAGCTAATGGACATATTGTTGGAATCCAAAACTAGATCACTCTGAACATATTTATGATCTTAATCTCATCACAAAATTGTTTCCCTAGACAGAATTTCTTGAGTTCAGGGACTGCAGGAAATTTGTTTTAGTCTTTCAGACCTTGCATACTGCATGATAGATTGTGATTCAAAATGAAATCAATACACAGACAATGGTGTAAATTCTTGAATGGATATCATTATCTTATATTGATCTAAATGATCAGGTAGTGACAAGAGAATTGAGAATGTCCTAATTGTTTTTGTTTCCCAGTAATATATTCCATCCTTTCATTTGAGGACAATATTTTATATTATTTGAAAATGTGTCTCCTTTGGTCTATCCTTTGTGCACCTTTTTCTAAAAAAGACTCTGGATGGAATTCTAATCCCACAAACATATATAGAATTACCTAATTTGAAAAATTCTTTTAGGCTACAATAAGAATTTGGTCCAAGTCATCTCAGTGATTTTAGTGAAAACAGGCTGTGTTGTGCAAAAAAAAAAATGTGTACCTATTTTGTGTATCTCTGAGACTTATCTTGTGTACATTAGAGACCAAGGATTCAGACTACCTCCCAGTTGAAAGGGCTATAACCAAACTCAACTTTCCATAGAACCAAGAGACCTGCAAGGTCTATATATATAGAAAGCTGGTGTTTACTATTGCTTTTTTTTTCCTTCTTTATTTTTTTAAAATGTTTCATTCAAAAAATATGAGGTCCCCATTTACCTCCTAGTCCCCTCACCCCTCTACTCCCACATCAATAACCTCTTTCATCATCGTGGCACATCCATTGCATGCTTTTTTACACTCCTGACACTCAAGTTTAGTATGCTTGCCATAAAACTTGGACTGCTAAGTTAGGTACTAATATTTGTATGCTATATGACTAACCTACTTTCATAGGGAATGGGTGTTATATCCCTGGAACGTACCTCATTATGTGGTCTGCAGTGGTCTAGACCCTGTTTATCTCTCTAAAAGATCTTGAAAGAACTTGGAAAAATGTGCCCATTCTTGATTATTCAATTTTTACGTTTCTCCAATAAAACTTTTCTTTCTTTTCAAGCTGCAGGTCTAAATTTTGTCCATATCCCCTCAGCCTCTTTCAGAGGTTGCCTTTAGTTGGTGACTGTTTATGACTATGGCTCCCCATATATCTTTTGTCTGAGGGCATTCTCTGGTTTGAGGAACATCCTCAATCCATTGACAGAACAAGTAAGAAATGTTGGAAACTTGTTATTCCAGGAGATACCATAAAACACATAGAAAAATAAGGGCTGGGGATTTCTAGATAACAATACCAGATTTCTAGCCCCTCATTTGGACAATTTGGAACTCTGTTTCCCACAAATTTTCCAGGATCCCCAGCAGGAGGTAGCTATAATACCCCACAGTAGTAAGTTCCTCAGTAATGCACACTGGATTGGCTTTCTTCCCTTCACCATTTTATTGTTCATTTCCTCACATATTTCTTCTAGGATCAAATCCCAAATAATCCACATACAGTAAAATCATTGCTTTGTTTTTTGAGAGAAACCACAATAAGATATCACTATATATTTATCACCTGTTTATGGATTGAGAGCAACAAAATTAATCTTTGTTCTTTCCCAATTTTAAGAAATAGTGCAATGACCACCAAGGGTAAGAAGCCAAACCACTGTAGAAAGTGGAAAGACCTATCAGTTATCACCATGTTGTGCATGTGATGGTACATAGTCTCTTAAGTCATAGAGGCCCTGGAAAGGAAAATCTGTCATGGAAAGGAGACTGAGGGGATATGGCTACACTTCAATGCCTTGGCTTTTCTTCACTAGCTGGGAAGTCCTATTTAGTTCTTCAAATAAGAAACTGTTCCATGGCCTTCATTAGAGCATTTACCTAAGTTAAACGGATTAGACCTCAAAAATTTTCGATATAGCTCTCAATGACCTTTGGGGGTTTGCAAATAAGGTCATAGTGAATTGCAACATTTTTATTCATGGAGAAAGGGCTCCTTCCAAGGACATCACAAGTTGGACCAATGAATGAAAGGTCTGTAAATTTGAAATGTCTGCTTATATAATAAAAGTACTGTATATGTGCAATTTAAAAGATGTCAAGTGGCAGATGACTGGGGCATGAATTCACAATCCTCCACTCAGGAATCATTTGTTTATATTTATCACTGATTAAGGCAGAGATGAGCCTGACTTTTGTGAACTGGTTGACCACAGAGGTCAGATTCTCACACTCTTGCTCAAATGTGTCCTTCTTAAGACCAGGAGAACAAAGTGGAAAGTTTCAATTGTATTAGAAAACTGTATCCAACCAATACCACACAGATATCTATCTTTGGCAACAAGAATTTCTTTGTATTAAAAAGTTTTTGGCTTTGGAATTCAGTGAATTTTCTCCTCTCATGAATACACAATTCAACTTTTATTGCTATTATAGGTTTGTTATAGAAAATTGGCTAAAAATAAAATCCTACTGAAGAAAAAATTGTTCTGATGTTTAATTTCACATAGCTGTACACATTGCCATAAGTTCTGCCCATTGTTAGTTTTAAAAACTTGAATTAGATTATGGTAAATAAAATTTCATCTTCTGAAGTCAAATACAGTATCAAATCTCATATTTAGTATGAATACCTCTAAGAGGTCTTCCATGATTTTTATAATATCCAGATTAGTTGCTCTTCATATGTGAAATTATACATTTGTTTCTATTTTACCATCACTTAATTAACATTGAGTTATATTTGCCAATATTTTTGTAGCATTGCTTTCATGTGAGATTTTTCTTTCTTTCTGAGGAAGTACTGGTGATTGTACCTGGAACTTGGTATGTGGGAAGAGGGTACGCAACCATTGAGCTACAACCACCATCCCATGTGAGAATTTTGGCATCATGAGATGTATCTTTTTCACTGTTGCACAAGACATCATAAACTGCTTCTTGATTTTGTGGAAAGACAGAATAATTATGTGAACAAAGATGGAAAAAATTAGAAAGGATAAATGGACATAAAGAAGAAAAAATGAAGGGAGGGAGAACAAAAACAGAGGGAATTTATGAGTTACATCCATATTTTTACCCAATTATATCTCATTTTCTTGCTGTTCTAGCTTTGGGAATATAAAACCTATAGGGGAGATCATGTGAAAATCTCAACAAAATGGCCACAGATGATCCAAGGGCCTTAAACAGATAGGCACAAATTTATATTAAATGTCGGGTCACTGCTGGGTATCAGCCTTCAGAATAAGAATCTGAGTTACTCGCCTGCAGATCTCCTTGCTCTTCAGACCATAGACAATGGGGTTAAGTGCAGGAGGCACCAGCAGATAGATGGTAGACAAGAGGATGTGCATATAAGGTAGTACATGGCCAAAGCGGTGGCTGAAGAAGGAAAAAAAGGCAAGGATGTAAAACTCAAGGAAGACAAATATATGAGCGGTACAAGTGTTGAATGCTTTGAGCCGTGCCTCCTTCTGGGGAAGATGAAAGACAGTCTGGAAAATCAGGATATAGGAGATGAAGACAAATATCATGTCAAAACCTAAAATTGCAAAAGCAACAAAGAGACCATATGATTTGTTAACATGGACGTCTTCTGCAGCCAGTTTGACCACAGCCATATGCTCACAGTAAGAATGGGCAATAACAACAGAATGGAAAAATTGCAGGCGTTTGAGTAGAATGGGTAGAATGCCAACAAGCACTGTTGCCCTTATTGCCACCACAAGCACCATCCACACTAGAACAAAAGGGGTAAGGATGGATTTATGCCTCAGAGGATTACAGATGGCAACATATCGATCAAAGGCCATGGCCAACAGGATGCCAGATTCCATGCCCTGCAAGGTGTGGATGAAGAACAGCTGGGCAAGGCAGGCATCAAAAGCAATGGAGCAAGAGCCAAACCAGAAAATGGCCAACATCTTGGGAGCAATGGCTACACAGAGCCCCAGATCAGTAGCTGCAAGTACTGCCAAGAAGATGTACATGGGTTGGTGCAGTCTGCGTTCTGTAGGAATGATGATTAGCAAGAATATGTTCCCCAGCAGAGCTACAAGGCACACAGCAAGAAAGAGAAACCCAATCCAAAACTGCACATGCTGTAGTCCAGGGATCCCAATCAGGGTAACTGTACTGGGATTCAGATATGACATATTAGTGACGCCCATGGAAATTGGTGAATTCATTCCTCACCACAGATTCTGATAACTAGTCAGTAAAAGAAGATGGATGGGAAGGGAGATGGGCATCCCTATCATCATTCCTATCAGAGCATAAACAACATGGATGTAAATGTGACCACATGAATATGAAACTTTGGGTATCATTTTAGATCAATATCAGTTTAGAGCTGTTGTAATGTATTTTTACAAAGTCAAGATGTTCCTTATGGAAGTGGAAAAGGGTTCAGTGTTTATCATTAGACATTATAGAAATGGAAATTATGATTTTAAGAGCAGTGAACATCATGTTTTTCTCAGTCTTCTCAGATGGTAATGTTAACTGTTCTGTCCATATACACCTCCAAAATTCTGGCCCGTTTCAGAGTAGGTGATATTTTCCTGAGATAATGGAGGGTTTGGTAGAGATCCTCAGTCCCTTAGTGCTGCTTAATTATCTCAAAACTCAGAATCTTCAGATAATAACAATCTCTTCAAGTCTCATTCTTTCTAGATTCATGAACAAAAGAGATAAATACAAAAGAGTGAGGAAATTTCTCTTTCAATGATTATTGGTTGAGTTACCTACATGTAGGTCAATTATCCAGGTTTTTGAAGATGATGTGGTGTAGCAACTCTTTTATCAATAGTGGCTGAGTATGCTTGACTCATGGAATTAATTCTGGTTCATGAGCTTTCATAGAGGATATCAAGCCACAATGGGATGACAGGTGATATAAGTACTCACAGATCTTACAGAAGACAGAAAGTTGAGAAGAAAGATAAAATTTCAATTGAATAAAAAAGTATTGTAAATTAGGAAAGTATGGAGGAAGATGAAAAACCTAGCTTGTAGTAATCCCTGTAGCTTGCTTAAATGATTTCAATTATATTGATGCTTCAAGTGCCAAAGTTCAGGGTTGGCTTTGGGCATTTTGCTGTTTACGATGGAGATCAACATCTTCTAGGTGCTTTGTTTCATTTTATTTCCCATGGTTACCATTTGGCAGTAAAAAAATCTTCTGACCCCATTGAATATATTGTTCCACTTCTTCACACTCACCCAAACTTCTGATCTTTTTTTAATTTCTTTTTTTTTATTCCTTTTGGAAAGCCAATCACAAAGCCTCAAGATAATCTTATATATTGTCTTTTCTTCATTCATTAACCATTTTATAAGTTTAAAATAATCCAAGAATTTTATTTCTTTACTTATTAATTAGTTCATTATTATCTGTCAGAGACAGAAACAGTGAATGGGGAGCATCTCTCTGAATGATATTTTATATATTTATCTTCCCCTTTGAAGGAAGATCCAGGGATCTACATCTATAAAACTATAGGAAAAGAGGCAGGCCCAGAGTCTTTAGAAATATTTATGTGGATATAACTAGAAAGTCCCCACTCTAGTAAAATTTAAGATGTTTTTATTAATGATGGAGAGTGAGAATGAGTGGGGATAAGATATGAGGGAGATCTTAAAATATGAATTTCTGTAGCCACAAACATTAATAGACTATGACCAAGACTCTATAGAGAGATCATTTACATCAATTAGAAAACACATTTAAAAATTCCCATTTTTAATCTATAGATAATAAAGTTAAGTTGAGGAGGAGCTGGAATACATAGAAAGAGGTTGCTAATAAATGTGAATATATATTCTTAAATTATTATAAACTGTCAAAGCCAAAATTTAAAGGAAGTGCAGAAGTCAATAGATGCTAGATAATTATGTAAAAGTTTCCTAAAAATCTGAGGATAAAAGTAAAAGTTATATCCAGACCCATCATATTACATAATAATGCATTAATCAGATTAATTTTCATCTATATAGTATATATGTACATATTTTTTAGGTTTATTTTTTATTTATTTCTCTCCCCTTCCCCCCGCCCCCAGTTGTCTGCTTTCTGTGTCCATTTGCTGTGCTCTTCTGTGACCACTTCTATCCTTATCAAAGGCACAGGAATGTGTTTCTTTTTGTTGCATCACCTTGTTGTGTCAGCTCTCTGTGTGTGTGGCACCATTCCTGGGCAGGCTGCACTTTATTTCACGCTGGGCGGCTCTCCTTACGGGGCGCACTTCTTGTGCGTGGGGGTCCCCTACACGGGGGACACCCTTTGTGGCAGGGCACTCCTTGCGTGTTTCAGCACTGCGCATGGGCCAGCACCACATGGGTCAAGGAGGCCCAGGGTTTGAACCGTGGACCTCCCATGTGGTAGACGGATGCCCTAACCACTGGGCCAAGTCCGCTTCCCTATCTATGTTGTATTAGTAGGTAAAACAATGGAATACTGATTTACAGATATAATATTTAATCAAATACTGGCTCTGCTATTTACATCGTATGGAATCTTGCCCAGACTCCTTAAACTCACTTAGCTAAAATCAGGAACCATAATATCACTTACCTCATTGTGTTACCGGGAGTACTAAATAAGGTTATATATGGAGAACTTGGCACAAAGTATGGGGGAGAGTACATATCTAATGTATGTTAGCTAATGCTGACCAGAGCCCTGGAGAATCTCTGTGAAGACCAAAACACTACTGCCTTTTTGAAGAAACAGAGGGTAAAAAAAAGAGAAATGAGGAAACTTCCTGAAGGAAGAATTGATTAAAAGTTCCACAGAAAGATGACTTTTCTAGAGTTGTATTATTTTCCTCCATCCAATCTGGGAAGATTGTACATCCATGTTAACAGGAACAAAGCATAAGTATTCACAATAGAAAAGTGACTTCCCAATCATGTGCTGACTTTGTTGAAGTCAATAAATTTCACTTGTTTAAGTTAATTTTGTCTCAAACTAAGGAATAATTATATCCAATTTTAAAGGCTTAATGGATAGACAGAAAAACATGAATAGTAACACCAATTTTCTAAAAGAGTTTAAATTAAAAATGTGTTGAGGTATTTGCTCAACATGGGATGAGTTGAGAGATAAATTACTTATAGATACCTAAAAAACAAAGCAAACAAAAAATCCAGACCAAACCTTTATTATCTACACAGAATACAATCAATTGATCAGGAAAGGAAAAGTTCACCATATCGGTCAGCACTGAATAAAATTTACATAATCATAACAATATAAGCTGTTAAAATTTACCTAAAATGATGACATATTTTAGGACATGAGGAATGATAAGTGAGTACGTGTATGGTGGGGTCCAAAAGCAGAAAGGAAGTGCAAGAGAGCTAAATTCTCATCTTCTATGGTAGGAAGTTGATAGATAAATGCCCAAAACTAAAAAAAATCAAATAGTAGCAATAAGAGCATGTATTTATAAAATTGGATGTAAAAATCTAAAATTCAACCAAAACAATATCCCCCTCTAAAGTGGGAAAGTGCAGGCCAGAAACATGGTTGGGACTGTTCTTTGTACATAAAAGCATTGTACAAGGCTTTTCTTTAAATCATGTGCGTGTATAATTATATATTAAAAAAAAGCTGTTTGAAACTCTTTAAAAAGGAGCTTCTATGACAGCAAAAGTATGTATTTTATGGAACGTAGCTTTTGGTGGTATTCAGTTCAGAAAATGATCATTGCTGGTTTCTGAGTAGAAAAAGAGGTGAAGGAAATAAAGGGAAATCTTGAACGGAGACAGGTTAGAGTGTGTGAAACAGAGATAAAAACATAAGATTTTTAATGCCCCTAACATAGAAGACTTAATGGGATTGGAGTTGTGGTATCTTTGGTTTTGAGGCCAAATACCAAAGTTATTCAAAGCAACAACATGCTCAGGCCTACTTTGACCTACTTTCTCTGTCTTCCAAATCTTCTGCTCAAACTGCACACACATACAAATATAGAACTTTCCAATCTGCAGAATATCGCTTCTCGTTTTTGACAAACCAGAAATAGTAGAACTGCTTTGTTCTGTAGAAATTGGAAGAAGGGCCTGAAAACCTTATTCTTACCTGTTTCTGTCACTAATTAACTGGGATATGTCCATTCAGGTTTCCTTTGCAGGCAGCTCTTCAATGTCTAAATGAAATGAATCAACTGCCTCTCTCATTTGATTGATAAAGAATCGTTGTTCAGAAAAAAGTAGATTACATGCCAAGGGACAGTTTTGCATTGAGATATGTAGGATTAAGATCTTCCGATTCTCTGTCTTTTCTACAATTAGAGAACCTCGACCACGCACAGGTCCTAATTCATGAAGAAGTAACTCAACCAGATAGATAGCAGGCTGGAATGTAAGACAATGGATTGAGTGACTCTTTTGGGTCAGAATTTGGATTTTGGAAAGTATTAAAGCTGATCATTCCTCACCTGCCTTTAGCTTTTGCTTTTCATGGCTTTTCTTAGAGCCTAAGCTGATCCCAAGATGATGATACAGATCTGGCCTCTAGAGATTACATTACAATTTTGAGAATCAACTCTCTTTTTCAACAGAAGGGCAACCATGGCCCAAGGCACATACCTAATAAGATCCCCAAGGATTAGAGCCAGCAAATCTCAAGTTATAGGTCATTGTCAGAGCATGATGGATTGGGTGCAGGGAAAGAAAATTTGAGAAATAGAAAATTGTTAGGCTAGAAAAATGAAAGTCATTTGGCCAATGTTCAGGCTTATGGTCAGGTTTATAGCTAAAAATTTTAAAAGCAGATAATATTTCTCTTTATAAATAAAATAATACTATATCATAATTCCTATAGCTACAGCAACTACTCTTATAACTACTGCTACTATTACTACTACTACAATTCTTTGAAACCATTGTAGCACCTTGATGTTTCCCCCCAAAACTAACATTTTACCTCTTTAGTGGCAAGATATTGTCTGTATCAAATAAGAATTTATCATTTTCTTCTTTTATCTGTGGCATCAACTTACACTACCCTCACTGGCAATGTTCAATGACTACTTGTATGACTCAAATATCACAGTAGTTTGTTCAAAATCTCTGTAATAGAATTTTGGAGAATATTTCAAATGCTAGTTTAGTATTCTGACCACAAATTCATTTTAATACATTTCTTTGCCATAGGACACCACTAATGGTATGGAATTTTAAGCTGGATAAATTATTTCTTTTTTTTTTTTTCTTTATCTCTAGAGGATGGGCCTGATATTTCTGTTCAAAATATAATGTATGGTATTTTAACTAGGTGTGAGCCAACTTCCTAACTCCAACCATCAGGTTATATCTCATTTGTAGGTTCTATGCTCAGTCTCTGGGATTGTAAGCATTCTATAACTATTCATCCTAGAAGAAATTATATGTGCCACACTCACATATAAATAATAAATCTAAACATAAATTTAGAACATAAGCATAAAATGTTTTCATGTATTTGGTCTTCAATTATTTTCCTACCATAGCTGTATTCAAGTCAGTTTCTCCAGGAATGTGCTCTAAAATGCATCACAGATGCTTTCTTTTGCATCAGTTAGGTTTCTTCACAGATATCAAATCAATAGTATGTTGTGTGTATGTGTGTGTAACGACACTTATTTTGAAGAACTGAGTGGCATGATTGTGACGGCTGATTACTCTCATATTTGTAAAGCAGGTTGACATGTTGGAAAGTCAGACAAGGTTTTTATGCTCTAGTTTTGAAGCAGAATTTCTTCTGCAGGAAGCATGATCTATTCTAAGGCCTTAGACTGATTGGGTTAGTCTCACCCTCATTACCTATGATAATCTCCTTTGCTTAAAGTCAACTGATTGCACATGTTAATTACATCTACAAAATACCTTAATAGCAAAGTCTAGATTAGTGTTTGACTAAACAACAGGACACCATCACCTACCCAAACTGAAATAAAATTAACTCTCTTACATTTCTATCTACCTTTAAAACTTTTTCTACAAATTGCCCATTACTTTCTTTTTGGCTTATCCCTTTTATATTCCTCCCTCTTTTATTTTCTTTTTATTTCTCCCTTTGTCAATTACTTCAAGATGAATTGCCAAGAATTGTGTTTTATTTTATATCTTCAAATAACCTCTCTCCACTCATTTTCTCCAAAGTAATGTATTGTAAAGTATTAGCTCAAAAGTAATTTCTATTGAGATTAAAAGAGCAATACATATCTATCTGATTCTTTTAATGTAAGTAAAGGTTTTGAAATAATAGGCTACTTATTTTCTTCTTTTTTTTTTTTTTTTAAAGATTTATTTATTTATTTAATTTCCCCCCCTCCCCTGGTTGTCTGTTCTTGGTATCTATTTGCTGCATCTTGTTTCTTTGTCCGCTTCTGTTGTCGTCAGCGGCACGGGAAGTGTGGGCAGCACCATTCCTCGGCAGGCTGCTCTTCCTTTTCACGCTGGGCAGCTCTCCTCACGGGCGCACTCCTTGCGCGTGGGGCTCCCCTACGCGGGGGACACCCTTGCGTGGCACGGCACTCCTTGCGCGCATCAGCACTGCGCATGGCCAGCTCCACACGGGTCAAGGAGGCCCGGGGTTTGAACCGCGGACCTCCCATATGGTAGACGGACGCCCTAACCACTGGGCCAAAGTCCGTTTCCCCTTATTTTCTTCTTTGCTTCATCTCCTAATTGTTCTTCTTTCCAACCTGACATGATATATTTTCCTTTCTTTTTATTGAATATTATACCAGCAGGATGGGCCCATCTTCTATTCTATTTTGGCATGATTTTATGAGTATTCTCCCCATCTTACTACCTGAACTTCATTTAGAGTGCATACAAACTGCTCTCTGAAACTATGCTCTTTGAGAAGAATCCACAGAAGGAAGGAAAGAAGGAAGGAAGAAAGGAAGGAAGGAAGGAAGGAAGGAAGGAAGGAAGAAAGGAAGGAAGGAAGGAAGGAAGGAAGGAAGGAAGGAAGGAAGGAAGGAAGGAAGGAAGGAAGGAAGGAAGGAAGGAAGGAAGGAAGGAAGGAAGGGATGTAGGGAGGGATGGAGGGATGGATGGAGGGAGGGAGGGATGGAGGGAGGGATGGATGGAGGGAGGGAGGAGAGGAAGGAGGAAGACTGCAACAACTTCAGAATAAACATTCTTTTTAAGAATACAAGAAATCTTAAAAAAATTACCATGTGATTCAGTTTGTTCTCAGATCATAATGCAATTAAACTACATATCAAAAGCAGAATGATATGTAGAAATTATTCAAATATTTGGAAACTAAACAACTGACATAAGTAATCAACAGGTCAAATAGGAAGTTTCAAGGAAAATTAGAAAATATACTATAAATAAGAATTAACTCAAAATGGGTCAAAGAACGGAATTTAAGAGCTAAAGCAAAAACTGTTTGAATGAAATATATATGGACAAATATAATTAATGCTAATGAATTATACATTTAAAATTGTTAAAATGGCAAATTTTATGTTACATACATTTTATCAAAATTAAAAATCTGTTAAATTAAAACAAAACAAACTAACCCAAACCTCTCAACAAAGGAATAGAAGAGTTCTTCCTTAAATTATAAAGGGCATCTAGGAAAAAACAGTTAAGAACATACTTAATGGTGAAAAAAAGAATGATCTCTGTTATTAAAAATGAGATAGGATGTTTGTTCCATCATCTTATTCAATGTCATATTTGAAATCCTAGCATATATAACACAATAAGGACAAAAATAAAGAAAAGGTATTCAGATGAGAAAGGAAGAACTAAAAATATGACTTTTTTTTTCAGATAACATGGTTTTCTACATAGAAAGTTGTGATGCATCTATAATAAAGCTCCAAGAATTAGTAAGTGAGTTTTGTAATATCACAGGATAAAAGATGAAGTTACCAAAAATCAGTCACATTTCCAAACACTAGCAATGATACTGGAGACTGATTTTTTAAAGTGCCACTTACAATAGCTTAAATCTACAAAACATGTGTAGTATCATTCTCTTCAAAACTACAAAATACTGATGAAAGAGATTAACAAAGATTTAAATAAATGGAGAGGTATACTCTATGAGCTTAAGGCAGTTAATTAAAATCTTTAATTCTCTCCAAATTGATAAGTAGCTTTTTAAAATTTTTTAAAAATTTTTATTTGTCTTTTTTTAAAAAGATACATAGATCACAAAAAGGTTACATTAAAAATATAAGAGATTCCATTATAACCACACCCCACCTACCCCCTATACCTCCCACATGAAAAACCTCTTTCATCATTGTGGCACATTCATTGCATTTGGTGAATACACTTTGGAGCTCTGTAACACTGCATGGATTATAGTTTACCGTCTAGTTTACACTCTCCTCCAGTTCATTCAGTGGTTTAGGGCAGTATATACAATGTCCAGCATCTATCCCTGAAATATCATTCAGGACAATTACAAGTCACGAAAATAACCCCACTTCACAACTCTTCTTCTCTCTCACTGCCCTCAGCAACTCCTGTGGCCACTATCTCCACATCAATGATACAAATTCTTCTATTGCTAGAGTCACAATAGTTCTATGGTAGAATACCAGTAAGTCCACTCTAATCCATATTTTATTCCTCCATCCTGTGGACTCTGGGATGGTGATGTTCATTCCACCTCTAAATTGAAAGGGGGTTGATAAGTAGTTTTAATGCAATTCAATTTGTTTACCATATCCCTGTTTTGCCTTTTCCTCTAATAGTGTTTTTAGATAGAAGTTCTTAATTTTAATTATTCTATTTGATTAATATTTTAATTAGATTTTTCTATCCTATTTAAGAAATGTATGCTTATCCCTGGTTTACAAAGATAACACTACCCTTTTTTTTAAACCTTTATTGTTTTACCTTTCAAATATATATAACTAAAGCAGTGTTTCTTAACGAACGATCCATGAGCTTAAATTTAAATTTTAAAAAAAGCATTATTATTGTGGGGAAATGTTAGTGAGGGTATGATATGTTTATTAGATAATACACAGAAGAGTGTGGACTTAGTAAGGGGTCCATGGTTTTCACCTGAATGGCAAAGGGGTCCATGGAACTCCTGATCTAAAATAAATCAGAGATTTACTTATTTTTTACTATTTTTTATACTTTAAAAAAGTGGTGAGAATTTATTGTACTACATATGAATATGCAAATTACTCACCACCATTTATTGAAAAGAAAGAATATTATTTCCAAATGCATTGTGTGCAAAATTTGTCACATCCTGATGATTGTCAATATGATCTATTCTAGGCTTTACATTTTTATAATTGTTAGAGGTTTGCAATAATTAACAAGCCATACCTCAGTTTCCCCTGATATGCATTGGGAAAAAGGTAAACCCCTTCCCCCAGGTCTGACAGCACAGACACTTTCCCACAGGTTAAACAAAAGAACAGCCTGTGGAGGCAGGAGTAAAGGGAGATAGAGATCTTCACCATCTGCGTATCAGAGGGAGACAGAGATCTTTACTAATTCTACCTGCATATCAGAGGGAAAGGGAAACCTTCATATTTACATATTGGAGGAAATGAAGAAACCCTTTAAAGCCCTACAGATCAAAAGAAACATTTGCTCTTGTAGCACTCCAAGAGAACATAAACCCCTAATCACTATCAGGAAAATTTTCTCACCGCCAAAGCTTCCTATTGGTCCCTGCACCTCACTCGGACCCTCAACCCCCTCCCACTAACTATCATTCCCCCGCCTAAGAATGTACTGAATAAATTCAAGTTCCCCCTTTTCAGGTGGGGGCTGAAGTCTGTTCTTCAGACCCCCTCCATCGGGAGAGCTTCTCAATAAATTCTTTGCTTATAGTCAATCAGTCTCCATGTACCAGTAAGGGCCGTATTTTCTCCAACAATAACTGTCAATTCTTTTTAAAATTTTTAAGAGCACAATGGCATTATTAATATAAATTTATGCATGAGATACACACATAAATGTATTTAGGATAGAGAAGCATAGTTTTTTTAACAAATCAATTTTATTGATACATATTAATAAAGCATAAATCCATTCAAAATATACAATCAATGGTATTTAGTAAAATCATATAATTGTGCACTCATCATGTCAATCACTTTTAAAGCATATTCATTATTCCAATAATGATAATAAAAAGCAAAAAACAAATGGACAAATAAAAAAAACTTCATTTCCTCTCAATCTGTTGCCCCTGTTGTACATAGCTCTTACTCTTTTCCATCTCTCTAGTTTACTTGTATTTATATTTTGTAAAAGCAGTCTTATATATGTAATACCATGCACAGTCATATTTCACATGAGGTTTCACTGATTTACTCAGTTTCATGTTATATTTTTTGGCTTTCCTTCTAGTAACATAAATGTTCTTAGACTTAACCTTTCAAGCCACTGTCATACTCACATAATATCACTGCTAGTTACAAACATTATGATGTATTTTCACCATTTCTATTTATTTTCAAAGATTTACAAAAAACCTTTTAACCAATTCTGCACAGATTAACCATCAGCTTTCCTTTCTATACCCTTATTCTATTTTGTGGTGACCTATATTCTAAGTACTAATTATATGAGTTTACATAATATATTTAGTTCAGAGTAATGCAATCATACAGTATTTGTCCTCTTGTGACTGGCTTGCTTCCCTCAACATAATGTTCTCCAGGTTAATTCATCTTGTCATATGGTTCATTACTCATTCTTTCTTACCGCTTCATAATATTCCACTGTGTGTAAACACCACAATTTGTGTGTATCCTTTCATCAGTTGATGGACACCTGGGTTGTTTTCAGCTTTTGCAATGGTGAATAACACCACTATGAACATCAGTGTGCAGATGACTTTTCTTGTCACTTCTCTGGTTTCTTCTGGGTATATATCCTATTATCGCTGGGTCACATGACAAGTCTATATTCAACTTCCTTAGGCATTGCTAAACAGTCCTCTACAATGGCTGTACCACTCTGCATTCCAAATAACAGTGAATAAGTGTTCCTCTCTCCATATCCTTTACAATACTTAAAAGTTTCTGACTTTTTAATAGTGGCCAGTCTAATAGGTGTGAAATGATATCTCATTGTAATTTCGATTTGTGTTTCCCTAATTGTCTTCACCATTTGTACTTCTTCTTTGAACAGATGTCTTTTCAAGACTTTGCCATTTTTTTAATAAGGTAGTTTGTATTTTTATTGCTGAATCGTATGATCTCCTTTAATATCATGGGCATTAAACACTATTGGATATATGATTGCCAATTATTTTCTTCCATTGATTTGACTTCCTCTTCATCCTTTTGACAGTGTCTGTTGAAGTGTGAAAGTGTTTAAAGAGATCCCATTTATCTATTTTTTTGTTATTGCTTGTGCTTTGGGTGTAAATTTTATAAGAAATGAAGATTAGTTTAGTTTTCACATGAAGGGAGAAAATATTGATTAATGTAAACTGGCAGCCTACTGTCTCAGTCCCCCTCTCCCGTGTTAAGCAAGAACAAAGGAAACCAGCTTAAGCCAGTCCTATAGGCAGTAAAAAAGATGCCAAAGAAAGAGCTAAGTCAATACCAATTCAGCATTAAATTCCATTCCTTATTTGGCAAAGGGGAGCAGGTAAAAACTAAAATGGTTGGAATGTGATGGGGGAAGCGGTTAATCACAAACTTTTGCACGGGAAAGTTAGATCTTCTTGGATAGGCTGTAACCTCTGAAGTATCCAATCTATGGAGAAACAGAGAAAGGGCTTGTGTGCTAGGCTTAGGGATATAAATTGTGTCATTTTTCTTTGTTCAGGACACCAGCCACGTTTTCTGATTGTGCACCCCTTCTTGCGAGATTGAGAATAAATTCTTTTCTTCTCCACAATTGAGTGAGTCTTATTTTCTTCCAGAAGAAGATTTCTTTCTAAGAGTTTTAAGAAACTACCCCTACAAGGTCTTGAAGATGTTTTCCTACATTTTCATCTAGGAGTTTATGGTTGTCACTATTATATTTAGGTCCTTGATATATTAAATTAATTTTTTGTAAGAGGTGTGAAATAGGGAACCTCTTTCATTCTTTTTAATATGGCTATCAGGTTCTCACAGTATCATTTGTTAATAGACTGTTATGGCCGAGCTGGGAGGGCTTAAGAGCCTTGGCAAACATCATTGTGAAGGCCTTTTTCTGAGTTCTCAATTCAGTTCCATTTGTCATTACAGCTGTCCTTATGTCAGTACCATGCTGTTTTTATCAGTGTAGCTAAGTGATATGCTTTGAAGTCAGGACCTGGGAGTCCTCCAAATTCATTCTTCTTTTTAAGTATATTTTTAGTTATTCAAGGCCCTTTACCCTTCCAAATAAATTTGATAATTGACTTTTCCATTACTGAAGAAAAACCTTGTTAGGGTTTTATTGGGATTGCATTGAATCTGTAAATCAGTGTGGGTAGAATTGACATCTTAAAAATACTTAGTCATCTTAAATATTATAATTTTATGTATATATTTTTTTATTTTATTGCAAAAGTTATGGCTTTACAAAACAATCATGCACAGGTGTAGAATTCTGATACAACACTTCACCAACACACCACATCCTTGTGGAACATTTGTTACAGATTATGAAATAACATCATCAGACCATTACTACTAACTATAGTCCATAGCATACATTTGGCATATTTTTTCTATATCCCCCATTATTAACACAGTACATTTTTGGCATTAATGCAATTTATTCTAGTTTTCTGAATATAAATCCTTGATGTCCTTGGTTAAATTTATTCTTAAATATTTGATTCTTTTACTCACTAATATAAATGGATTTTTTCCCTGATTTCTTCCTCAATTTCTCATCAATAATGTATAGAAAGGCTATTGAGTTTTGTGTATTAATCTTGTATCCCACCACTTTGCTAGACTTGTCTATTAGTACTAGTAGCTTTGTTGTGGATTTCTCAGGATTTTCTAGACATAGGATAATATCATTAACTTTTAGTGAATGCTTTAATTCTTCATTTCCTATTTTGGTGAATTTTCTTTCTTTGTCCTAATTGCCCTAGGCAGAACTTCTAGCACAATATTGATTAACAGTAGTGACAACGGGCATTTTATTTTTGTCTTGTTCCTGATCTTCAGCCAGAAAGCTTTCAGTCTTTCACTCTTGAATACAATGCTAGCTGCAGGGTTTTCACATACACACTTTACCATATTGAGAAAGCATCCTTCCATTCCTATCTTTTGGGGTGTTTTTATCAAGAAAGGTTGCTGTGTTTTGTCAAATGCCTTTTTGACATCAATTGAGAGGCTCATCTGATTTTTTCTTCTTCAGTTTATCAATGTGGTTTATTACCTACTTGATTTTCTTCTTTTGAATCACGCTTGCAAACCTGGGAAACCCACATAACTGTGTTGTAAAATTCTTGTAATGTGCTTTCAGATTCGGTTTGCAATTATTTTGTTGATGTTTTTTGCATCTATATTAATTAAGGATATTCTTTTATCATAGTGTTGTAGTGGTTGGGAGAGGTTCAATTATTTTCATATAGAAAGGCCAGGTCTCAGGAATGATTTTGAGAAAGAAAAATGGTTTATGGATGGCCGGCCGGACTTGGGAGCTTTCTGTTTCAAACCTAAGCCCTGAACAAGAATTTTGAGTTCCTTTTATACAGAGAGGAAGGGTCAAATTGTTCTTTGTTTCAGTGCTCAAAAGGCTTGAATTAGCATGTATTGTCCACTTCCTAGGTAAGCTTTTAGCATGGACCTTATATATTCTAGATAAGCTTTTAGCACATTTGGTTTGCATTGATAAACTGTTTCCTGGGACTGGAGTTGTTGCCATGGTTACCAAGGGCAGAGTTGCAGCCTCTCACCATCCCATACCTACAAGTCAGGACAGACAGCTTAGGTTAAGGTTATCTCTGAAAAGATAAAGATCCTCCCACCTAGAGCCCTCGTCAATAGCATCTTTACCCGGTTTCTGTATTATGGTCATGTTGACTTCATAGAACGAGTCTGGGAGCATTGTTTTATGTTCCATTTTTTGGAAGAGCTTGTAAAAGATTGGTGTTAGGTCATCTTGAATAATTGGTAAAATTCATCTGTGAAGCAATCTGGTCCTGAATTGATGACTGTTTAAATTTCTTCACTTATGATTGGTTTGTCGAGTTTTCCTATTTCTTCTATGGTCAATATAGGGGGTTCATGTATTTCTAGGAATTTGCCCTATAAATTACATCTATGTTTTCTAGTTTTATGACATGCAGTTCTTCATAATATCCTCTTCTGATTTCTTTTATTTCTCGGGGCTCAGCGGTAATGTAGTCCCTCTTGTTTCAGATTTTTATTTATTTTTATCTTTCCTTTTTTCTTTGTCAATCTAGCTAAGAGTTTGTTGATTTTATTGATCTTCTCAAAGAACTGACTTCTAATTTTGCTGATTCTATTGATTTTTTAATTTATTGAGTCTTATCTTGTGACCCAACATATGGTCCATCTTGGAGAATAATCCATAAGCACTTGTAAAGATTTTATAACCTGCTGTTTTGGGGTGCAATGCTCTCTAGATGTCTGTTAGGTCTAGTTAGGTCTACTGAGAGTGGTATATTGAAGTTTCCAAATATTATTGAAGAGAAATATATTTCTCCCTTCAGCTTTTCAAGTGTGTGCCTCATGTATCTTGGGCTACCTAAGTTAGGTGCATACATAATTAATATAGTTAATTCTTCTGGGTGCATTGCTCATTTTATTACTACATAATGACCTTTTTCATACCTTATAACAGTTTTGCATTTAAAATTTATTTTGTCCAATATTAGCATTGCTACTCCAGCTCTTTTTGGGCTTATTATTTGCATGGAATAGCTTTTTCCAACCTTTTACTTTTAACCTGCTTGTGTCTTTATGTCTAAGATGAGTCTCTTGTAGACAACATATAGATGGCTCATATTTTTTAATCCATTCTGTCAGTCTTTTTCTTTTATTTGGGTAGTTCAAGACATTAACATTCATTATTACCATACAGTCATTACTTTCTTCATCCATTTTGACCCTGGGCTTTTTGCTGTTGTCATATCATACTATTGTCTGTCTTTTTACCCTTTAATGTACCCTACTTAATAATCTCCATTTCTTCATTCTTCTCCAAGTTTCTCCCCCTTGTTTTCAACTCTCAGACTTTACCATTCCCTTTAGTATCTCTTGTATTCTTGTCTTTTGGTGACATACTCTATCAGTTTTTGTTTATCACTAAAGACTTTGAAAATACCCTGATTTTTGAAGGTCATTTCTGCTAATAAAGAACTGTTGGCTGGCAGTTTTTGTTTATGAGTACCTTAAATACATCATACTACTTTCTTCTTCTCTTCATAGTTTCTGATGATAGGTTTACACTAAATTATATGGAATTTCCCTTGTATGTGATGCTTAGTTTTTCTCTTGCTGCTTTCAAGATCCTCTCTTTATCTCCATTATTTGTCATTCTAAATACTGGGTAAGTCTATTTTGATTTTTTCTGTTTGGGGTACATAGTCATTCTTTGATAACAATATTTATGTTTTTCATAAAGTTTGGAAAATTTTCAGTTGTTATTTCCTTGAATATTCTTTCTGCCTCTTTTCCGTTCTCTTCTTGCTTTGGGACACTGATAATGCAAGTGCTTGTGCATATCACATTGTCATTCAATTCCCAGATTCTCTGTTTCATTTTTCTTTTCTTTTCTCTTTCTGTTCTCCTCTTTTTTCCAGTTCTGATGTTCTGTCCTGAAAATCACTAGTTCTGTGCTCAGGAGATTCAAATCACTTTATCTCTATGCAATAGAGGCTCTTATGTGACTCTAATGTGTTTTTAATCTCTTCCATTGTGTCTTTCATTCCCAAAAGGTCTGCTGCTTTTCCACATAGGCTTTCAAATTATTTTTTGTGTTCACCCAGTGTCTTCTTTATATTCTTTATCTCTTTAGTCTCATTTTCTTTCATTTCTTTGAATTGATTTAGGAAAATTGTGTGATTATCATTGATTAATTGTATTTATTCCTATATCTCTTCAGGATAATTGTTTTGGTCTTAGTCTGGGGACATGTCTCCTGTTTTCTAGTAAGCCTTATAATTTTTTTGGTGATGACCAGGCATCTAAATATTTTGTGAATCTACTCTGATGACCAATTTCTTACAAGTGTCTATTTTGTTGTTGTTGTTGCTCTTCTTTGATATTTGCTTGAACTTTTTCTAAGTATTCAAAATTGCCCAGCTTAATTTATCAAAATCATCTATGGGATTCACTAATGGGCACAGATATTTTTTCACCAGGAGTTTGGGTAAAGAGAGCCTTTGGAGTGGTTTTTATTCCATGCAATTTCCAGGTTTGACAGCAGATGGTGTTCATCAGTGCAACTTTCCACCAAGGTGTTTTTTTTCAAACTCCACTTTCTGGTATTTTAGGCCAAAACCAAGTTTCAAAGCAGGCTTTGTGAATATGTATTGTGGGGGACATGGTTCAATTGCCAACAGAGTTGAAGGTGAGCATTTAGTACATGGTACTACATATTTGTAAATAGTTCAAGGCCTGAAGCTGCTGGTTTGGAACTTATCCCTCTAGAGCTCAAATTCTTAAAGAACCACCTAAGAATGTCTGGGGGCTCACTTGAAGACTGGATGCTTCTGTATAATGTGAAATTTCAAGGCTGACTGCAATAATGATTTTGGCAAATTATTCTGTGTGATATTCCTGGGGTAGTAGGAGTCATATCAGTGTTAGCAGAAGAAACAGCAAGGTAACATCTATGCACCTGCACAAAAGGTCCTTTATCTGGAAGATGGTAGCAGAGTAAGGTGCTCCTACGGTGCAGTTAGAAATTGGCCAGAGGTATTTAAATCACCAGTTTGGGTTCTCAGGAGACCAGAAGAGCATCTTGCAAAATCCTTCAAAGTATGGAAGGAAGAGGCTGCCTAACAGCAGTGAAGATTCATGAGTAGACCAGTCCAAGCTGTGGAGGCTGTGGACTTCCCCTGTCTTGGGAAATGTCCCCTGACTGGAGTTGAAAAATTCACTTCTCAAAAAGGGAGAGGATTATATAAGACTGTTTTACTTTGACGTTGAACAAATGTAAGTTAATACTATAAATGATTAAATCAGACAAAAATAACAAAAAATAAACAAAAAAATAAAGCATTCTACTAATTCTGAAGATGAGACCAGAGTACTACATATTGTATGATTCCATTTATATAAAATGTAAATATAAATAAATTTACAAAGATGAAATTAGATTAGTAGATATGTAGAGCTGGAAAGAGTGATAAGAGACATGGAGTCATTCTTTTTAGAGTAAAGAAATTGTTCTAAAATTTTTGAGATGATGAATGGACAACATTGTGATTACACTAAAAGCCATTGATTATATACTTTGGATAGATCATATTGTATGTGAATATATCTCAATAAAATTGCTTAATAAGCAAATAAATAATTGTGCAGTAGTAGCCAGAAATAGCAGCCTTGTCCAGCAGGGGAAACAGAGAGAGACTGAGAGCTAAGGAATTTTCTTTTCTGTTTTTTTTTGTTTATTATTAATATTGAAATGATGAAAATACTTTAATAATGATTGACGTGATACATGCACAACTCTGTGATTGTACCAAATACTATTGATTGCACACTTTGGGTGAATTGTATGTTTTATTGATATGTATCAATAAAATGGATTTGTTTAAAAAGAATTAAAAATTAAAGAGAGAGAAAGAGATGGTGGGGCTCCAATTTCAGCTATTGATTAGTAAATCTAGCTTGCTAACATCCAATCCTAAGAATAATTAAAGTTGGAACCTGTCCAACTCAGAAAGAGGTTGGTGGCCTCCATTTTAACCATGTCCCTGGCATGAGGGAAAGTGTGGTTGATTGACAATCACAGTGATAGTAGGAATTGTCTTCTTTCCACCCAGGTTGGATTGCAGCTCTACCTTAGGTTCCAGCCCCATCTCCAATAGAGAGGATGCTGATGGAACTTGCAGCAACCTTGTGGTTCAATTAATGGTGCTTTTGGCCTACATGGACTAGCATATTGAGCATTATGTTGATCCATCCCCACCCCTGATTGGGCAAAAGGGACAGTGCTCTCTCAGCCTCTCTGGGCAACTGAAGGTATTTTTGGCCTGCCTGAATTAGATTACTGGACATGTCTGTGGCTCCTTCCCCATCCTTGACAGAACAGGAGGGAGACAAAGCTCACTTCCCCTTTCTGGGCCACTGCATTATTACAGAAAACTACACAACATTATTAAAGAAATCAAAAAAGACTAAAATAAATGGAAAAATATTCCCTGTTCATGGATAGGAAGACTAAACATCATTAAGATGTGTACTACCCAAACTGATCTACAGATTTAATGCAATCCCAATAAAAATCACCACAGCATTTTTTGAATTGGAAAAACTAACTACAAAATTGATTTGAAGGGCAGGAGGCCCCAAATAACCAAAGACATATTGAAAAAGAAAAATGAAATTGAAGGAATCACATTACCTGATTTTAAAACATACTACAAACCCACAGTGTTCAAAATGGCATGCTATTGACACAATGATAGACATATTGTCCAATTGAACTGAATTGAGAGTTCTGATTATATCCTCACATATATAGTGAACTGATATTCAACAAGGCCATCAAGCCCATTTAACTGGGACAGAATGACGTCTTCAACAAATGATGCTTAGAGAACTGGATATCCATATCTAAAAGAATGAGAGTGGAACATCATCTTAGAATCTATACAAAAATTAACTCAAGATGGATCAAAGATATAAGTATACTAGTCAAGAACATAAAGAGCTTGGAAGGTAATGTAGAGAAGCATCTACAGGATCTTGTAATAGGAAATGGTTTCATGAACTTTATACCCAAAGCATGGGCAACTACAACAGAAAAATAGATAAATGGGACCTCCTCAAAATTAAAAACTTTTGTACTTCAAAGGAGTTTGTCAAGAAAGTGAAAAGGGAGCTTAGTCAATGGGTGAAAATATTTGGTAACCATGTATTGATATGTACCTAATGTCCAGCATATATAAAGAAATCCTAACCTTGAAAATAAAAAGAAAAACAACCCATTTATGAAATGAGCAAGTGATTTGAACAGACACTTCTACAAAGAAGAAATGCAAATGGCTAAAATACACCTGAAAAGATGCTCAACATCACTAGCTATTAGGGAAGTGCAAATCAAAGTTACATTGAGGTATCACCTTACAACCATTAGACTGGCAGCTATTGAAAAACAGAGGACTACAAATGTTGGAGAGGATGTGGAGGAAAGGGAACCCTCATCTACTGCTGGTGGGAATGTAGAATGGTGCAGCCATTGTGGAGGACAGAGTATTAGTCAGCCAAAGGGTGCTGAGGCAAAACACCAGAAATCTCCTGGAAGTTATAAAGGGTATTTATTTGGGGTAGGAGCTTACAGATACAAGGCTATAAAGCCTAAGTTACTTTCCTCACCAAAGACTATTTGGAGCAAGATGCCTGCTGACATCTGTGAGGATTCAGGTTTTCTGTGTTTCTACATTCCTGGGACTTGCTTTTCTCTGGGTTCAAGGTTCCTTTCCTCCTGGGGCGCCTTCTCTTTCCTCTGTGATCTTACTTCCCAGGGCTCCAGCTTAAGGCTTCAGCATCAAACTCCAACATCAAAACTCCAACATCAGAAACCCTCAACTCTGTTCTTTGCCATACCTTTTATCCATGAGTCCCCACCCCTTAGTGTAAAGCCCTAATGATGTGGCTCAATTAAAGCCCTAATCATAACTCAATCAGGCCCAGGTACAGATCAGATTACAAACATAATCCAATATCTATTTTAGAATTCATAACCATATCAAACTGATACAGACAGTATGGTGGTTCCTCAGAAAACTAACTATAGAACTGCCACAGAATCAAGCAATTCCACTGCTGGGTATATACCCAGAAATTCTGAAAGCAAGGACACAAACAAATGTATGCACACCAATGTTCATAGTGGCATTATTCTCTATTGTCTAAAGCTGGGGGAAAAGTAAAGACAAATGCATTTATATCACTAAGAGACTTCAAAGTGAGTAAGGAGGCCATTCCAAAGGTTACTCTTATGCACTTCTCAGTAGTTTCTCATTGACTGCCAAAGTAGAGACTACCATAAATAGCTGGGCTCCTCCAAGTGCTGGAGACATTGAGACACTATATTCAACACAGATAGCTCAGAGGTTTCTGTCATACCAATGGGCACTACTTTGGAATCTATGTTCCCCAGTATGTCAGAGTTGGACTCAGTCGTGGTTTCCCTACACATGGCTCTTCTTTCCTTCTATTTGAACCTATAATTACTACTAGAGTTGTTAGGGGTACATCCAAGAGACTGAAATGTTTAGGCTATCCATAAGCTAGCTGGGCCTTAAGTCTCAATGAAGTTGCAACACCTACTCTCCAGTTTATTGGTCTCACTGAGGACAACTAACATGGAGGTGATGATGGACAACTACCATACCAAGGAGCTGAAAGGGTATTCAACTGCAAGCAATACACTCTATCGATCATTGTTATGGGATCATAGCCTCCTCTCAATTAGAGGTAAGTGGACATCACCATCCCAGAATCCTCCAGACTGGGTAATGAATTTTGGACTAAAGTAGATTTACTGATATTCTACTATAGAGTTATTATCATATTAGCAATGAATGAAATTAATATAATTGAAGAAGAGGCAGCTGTCTCTGGAGGTTCTGAGGGCAGGGAAAGGGAAAAACAGAAATAATATGGGGACATTTTCTGGACTTAGGGAATTGCCCTGATTGACATTGCAAGAAGAGATACAAGCCATCATATATCTTGCTGTAACCTACAGAACTGGGTGGGAGAGGGTGTAAACTACAATGTAAACTTTAATCCATGTTTAGTGGCAATGCAAGAAAATGTGTCCATCAATCACAATGAATATATCACACTAATGAAAGATGTAGTTAATGTGGGAAAATGTGGGAGGTATTGGGTATGGGGCATATTGTGATGTCCTATTTTTTTATGTAACATATACATAATCTAAGTATCTGTAAACATTTAAAAAAACTTAAAAAGCAAAGCTGTTATTAGAGACAGAGAAGGTCAATATATACTAATAAAAGGGGCAATTCACCGTGAGGAAATAACAATCATCAATGTATATGCACTTTACCAGATTACTTCAAATTACATGGCAAAACAGAAGGGAGAAATAGATATCTCTATAATAATATTTAGAAACTTCAATATACCACTCATCATTGTATAGATCATCTAGGCAGAAGATCAATAAGGAAACAACTTGAATAGTATAATAAACAAACTAAACCTAATAGACATGTAAAGAACATTGCACCCCAAAACAACAAGATATATATTTTTTTCTCAATTGCTCATGGATATTTCCTCATCATAGACCACATATTGAACCACAACACAGATTTCAATAAAATTAAAAAGATTTAAATTATGTAAATCACTTTCTCTTGTCCTAATGGAATAAAACTGGAAATTAATATCAGGCAGATAAAGGGTAAATTCACATTCACAAGTATATGCAGATTAAACAACACATGATTAAACAATTAGTGGGTCAAAGAAGAAATTGCAAAAGAAATTAAGAAATATATTGAGACAAATGAAAATAAGAACACAACATATCAGAAATCACAGGATGAAGCAAAAGCAGTGCTAAGGGGAAATTTTATAGCCCTCTATGCTCACATTAAAAAAGAAGAGTTAAAGTCAACAACCTAGCTACATAGTTGGAGGAATTGGAATAAGAAGAGCAAACTATTCCCCCCAAAAGGAGAAGGAATGAAATAACAAAGGTCAGAGCAGAATGAAATGTGATTGAGAACAACAACAACAAAAATAGAGTTATCAACACTAGAAGCTGGCTCCTCAGAAGATTGACAAACCTTTAGCTAAACTGATGAAGAAAAAAGAGAGAAGGTGTAAATAAATTTAATTGGAACTGAAAATTGGGACATTATTACTGACTTCACAGAAATAAAAGAGATCAGAAGATATTCTGAACAACCTTATGCCAACAAACTAGATAAGATGAATGAAATGGAAAAAGTCCTAGAAAAATACAAGCAACAGACACTGATTTGAGAAGTAGAATTCAACAAAAGAATCATGAGTGAAAAGATTGAGCCTGTCATCAGTCACTTCCCAAAATGAGAAGCTCAAGACCAGATGACCTCACAGGTGACTTCTACTAAGCATTTGAAAAATATTTAACACCAAACTTAAACAAACTCTTCCAAAAAAATTGAACAAGAACGAGCACTGCCATGCTCATTATATGAAGCAAATATCACCCTAATACCAAAGCCAGATAAAAATATTACAAAAAAAGAAAATCACATGGTAAAGATGAGTTGATATGGCTAAGAGACTTCAACATGAGTCACGAGGTCATCAGAGGGGTCGCTGTTAACACATGTCTCAGCAGGATCTCATAGACAGCCAAAGTAGATACTACCTCAGGTAGTGGTGCTCCTGATGGTTATGGAGACACCAGGTTCTATGATCATGGCAGATGGTTCCAGAGTTTGGTACCTTTCCATTTGACCCTAGTTTGGAATTTGTGATCCCGAGTGTGGTGGAATTGGACTCAGATATAACTTCTCTACACATGCCTCTTCTGTTCCTTCTATTGAACCTGTGGTCCATTCAGGGATTGGTGTATGTCTGGGACACTTGAATCTCTGAGCTGTCTATATGCCAGCTTGACCATAAGTCGGCTGTGTTCCAATACCTACTCTCCAGTTCATTTGACTTACCTGGGTCAGCTAACAAGGAGGTGAGGATGAACAAACACCACACCAAGGAATCAAGAGAGTCTACATCTGCAAGCAGAGATTCCCATCCATCAGTCATGTAGTATCAAAGCCCTCTCTTAATTAACAGATGGAGTGGACATCACCATCCCAGAGTCCTCAGGATGGAGTAATAAAATATGGACTAGAGTGGACTTACTGGTATTCTACTATAGAATTATTGTGGCTCAAAGCAATGGAAGAAACTATATCATTGATGTGGACAGTGGCCACTGGAGTAACTGAAGTCAGGGAGAGGAAAAAGAGGTGTAATATGGAGGCATTTTCAGGACTTGGAATTGTCCTCAATGATGTAGGGACAGATGAAGGACATTATATATCCTGCCATAACCCACTGAATGGACTGGGAGAAAATGTAAACTACAATGTATGCTATAATCCATGCTTTCTAGCAATGCTCCAAAATGTATTCATCAAATACAATGAATGTGCCACACTAATGAAAGAAGTTGTTGATATCGCAAAAGTGTAGGGGTGTGGGAAGTGGGGCTTGTGGGAATCTCTTGTATTTTTAATGTAACATTTTTTGTGATCTACGTATCTTTTTAAAATAAATAAAAATATATTTAAAAAATAGAAAATCATAGATCCATTTTCCTAATGAATATGGATGCCAAAATCCTCCACAAAATGCTCACTCACCAAATCCAGCAATACAGTAAAAATTTATTCATCATGATCAGCTGGGTTTTATTCCAGGTATACAAGCGTTGCTCAACACAAGAAAATCAATCAGTGTAATATACCACTTTAATAAATCAAAGAAGAAACCCTCATGATTGTCTTGATTGATGCAGAAAAGGCATTTGACAAAATCCAGCATCCTTTCTTGATAAAAATACTACAAAAGGTAGGCATAGAAGGAAACTTTCTCAACATGATAAAGGCCTTATATGAAAAAACCACAGCTTACATTGTACCCAGTGGTGAAAGATTGAAAGTTTCCCATTGATATCAGGATCAAGAAAATGATGCCAACTGTCAACACTGTTGTCTATATAGTACAAGGGGTTCTAGCTAGCACAATCAGGAAAGAAAAAGAAATAAATTGCTTCCAAATTGGAAAGGAAGAGGGAAAACATTTCCTACTCACAGATGATATGATTCTACACATAGAAAATCCCAAAAATCTACAACAAACTACTAGAAGTAACATGAATTCAGCAGAGTGGCAGAATATAAGTTTAATATGCAAAAAATAAGGGTATTTCTATACAATAGAATGCACAATCTGAGGAGGAAGTTAGGGAAAAATTCCATTTGCAATAGTGGCAAAAAGAATAAAATATTCCAGAGTAAATTTAACCAAGAATGTAAAGCACTTGTATTAAAAAAATACAATGCATTGTTAAAAGAAATCAATGAAGACCTAAATAAATAAAAGAATATTCCATGTTCATGGACGGGAAGACTAAATATCATTAAGATGCCAATTCTACCCAAATTGATATACAAATTAAATGCAATCCTGATAAAAAAGCCAACAACCTTTTTTGTAAAAATGGACCACCAAATTATCAAAATTATTTGGAAGGATAAGTGGCCCCTAATAGAAAGAAACATCTTAAAAAGGAATAACAAAGTTAGAGGATTCTCACTTCCAGAGCTTAAATCATATTGCCTAATTACAGTGCCAAAACTGCATGATACTGGCATAAAGATAGGTATATAGACCATTGGGACCTAACTGATTATTCAGAAACAGACTGTCACATCTATGGATAATTGATTTTTGACAAGGCTATCAAATCCACCCAGCTGTGGCTGAATGCCTATTCAACAAATGGTATTGGGAGAATTGGATATTCATAGTCAAAAGAAAGAAAGAGGATGCCTACTTCCACTTCAACAAAAATTAGTAGATTAGGTCAAAGACCAAAATATAAAAGCAAGAACCCTAAAACTCCTACAAGAAATTCTAGGGAATCATCTTCAAGACCTGGTGGTAGGTGGTGGTTTCTTAAAATTTACACCAAAAGCACAAGCAATGAAAGAAAAAACAACAGATAAATGGAACCTCCATAAACTTAAACACTTTTGCAATTCAAAGGACTTTGTGAAGAAGGTAAAAGGGGAAACCACTCAATGGGAGAAAATATGTATAAACCACATACCAATAAGTATTTGATTTCCGTGCTATATAAAGAGATCATACAACTCAAAAATAAAGGAGCAAATAATCCAATTTAAAAATGGACAAAAGACTCAAGAGGAAATAGATTGGTGAAAAGGCACATAAAAATATTCAATATCACTAGTTATTAGGGAAATGCAAATCATAACAACTATGTGATATCATCTCATACTTCATAAAATGGATTAAAAAAAACAAGTGCTGGAAATTATGTGGAAAAATAGAAAAACTGCTTCAGTGTTGGTAGGAACATGGAATCAAGCAGCCTCTGTGGAAGACAGTTTGGTGTTTCCTCAAAAAGTTAAATATAGAATTCCCATATGTTCTGGTAATCCCTCTACTAGACATATATCCAGAACAACTGAAATACTGACAGGTACAGACATCTGCACAATGATGTTCATTGTGGTATTAATCACAGTTGCCAAAACATAGAAACAACCCTAGTGTCCATCAACCAATGAATGGATAAACACAATGTGGTATATATGTACTATACATATGTTGGAATACTAAGCTGCTGTAAGAAGAAATGAAATTTGGATATATGTAATAACATGGATGAAAAATATTTGAAGATATTTTGCTGAGTATAATAACCCAGACACAGCAGGACAAATATTATATGGTATGACTTTTTGATATTATTGATAAATTCCAAAAAGAAATACTGATTATGTATGTAAACTGGTCTGTTCCTCTGAGCTAGTGATATCCTTAGATTGTATTGAATTCAAAGGCTTCACTTTTACTTGATTAAATTATGATTAAGGCTTTGACTGGTTCACATCAATAGTACTTGAGTCCCTTACCTCTTGGTGGGTGGGGACTCACAGAGTAAAAAACATAGCAAAGGAGAAATTTAGAGTTTTAATGCTGGAGCTTTGATGTTAGAGCCCTGGGAAGTAAACACACAGAGAAGGCTCCATTAGACAAGGGATAGATCCAGGGAAGAAAGATGAGCCAGTGAACCTGGAGAGAAATGAGACCCAGGACAGAGATGAGACTTATTTCAGCCTACAGCCTTAAGAGGAAGAGGAAGCCTGAACACTTGCAGACATCAACAGCCATCTTGCTCCAACAAGTGGCAACAGACTTTGGTGGAGGAAGTTACATACTTTATGGCCTAGTAACTGTAAGCTTCCACCCTAAATAAATACCCTTTTTTAAAAGCCAACAGTTTTCTTGTATTTTGCATAACACCCCTTTGATAGCTAATACATATGGTCTCACTAATATGAAGAATAAACACATAGAGGTAAAATCTAGAGTATAGGTTATTAGGAGATAGGAGGAGGGCTGAGAAATGGCTTTGATGCTTAATGTATATAGAATTTTTAAATAGCTTGACTGTAAAAATGTGGAAATGGATATAATTGATGGTAACACATTATAAGTGAGTATAACTATTAGCTATTTTCTAAATGGGATTGTGGCTGAAAAGGGTAGTCTAGGGTTGTAAATGTCAATTGAAAGAAAGCTAGAGAATAATTTATGGACTGAATAACATATGAACCCAGAGGTGGTTGAGGATTGTGGTTAACAGAACAAATAAAGAATGCTCTTCTGTGAACTAGAACAATTGTATGTGACTATTACAAGGTGGTAATAATATGGTGATGCATGGGAAGAATACAATTAAATTAATGTATGGATTGTAGTTAATATTATTGTGGAGCTAGTTGCTATACTAGCCTGTGAACACAGGCTCAGGCATAACAAAGACTTTCAGGAAATGACTACATTATTACTTACATAGCATAGAGGATCCAAAAGAGCAGGGGGAAGAGATCACACTGTGGCCGGATCCCCTGGGGATGCCAACTGCTCGGACTAGTGTGGATGGATGGCAGCTCCTTGCCCCACTTCAAGTTGGAAAGAAGAGCTGCCTGAATAGCCCAGGGGTGGGGTATTTACACACCCAAGTGGATAGTGCCCTACCACTGAGAAAAAGCATTAAGTAACATTTTTGCAGAATTCCTGCCTTGGCAAGCAGCTGGGGCTGCTCGTTAGAGATTTTGGATTCAAGGTACAGCCAGGCAGTTCCTTTAATCTCCTCCTTCAATCTTCCTTTAAGTTCCTATCATCTCCTCCCACTTGTGGAATGGAACACTGATACATCTGCACATAATGAAGAAAGAAGTAAAAGGAGGGGAGTAGGGTATGGAAGAGATAGGATAGGTACACCTGCCCTCAGATGGTTCTAGGAAAGAGGAGAGCTGCAGCAGGCACCTAAGTGGTTTCTAGGAAGAAGTGAAGGAGGAAGTTGATCTGGCAGGTTGATTGCCCCACAGCTCTCCTCCCCTCCAGAGTTGCTTGGCACCAGCACACATATCTTGTTGCCTGATACCTCTCCTCACTCTTAGAGCCAGCCGGGCACTGGTCTGCCAGCGAGATCAACCCCCTGGGTTCCCTCTCTCTCAGTGTTGGCTGGGTACCTGCTTGCCTGCCCTAACATCCATGGTATCTCCCTTACCTGAAGCTGACTGGGTCCCCTCTCTCCAGCCAAACTTTCTGATCACTCTCACAGTGCCTTTGCTTCCCTTATGCCAGGCAAGCACACCTACCTCCCCGCAATTTCTGGAGGAGTGCAGCCTAACATTCCCTACACTGCCACCTTGGATCTTCCATAACAGACATTTTCTAGAATGTCAAGGACTAATCAAACAAACAATAAAAAAAATCCCCTTTGCAGTCTTTGCAAATTAGCTCTGCTTTGGCTGGTGGTGTCCTTCAGAGCTTTGCCTTCAAATAAGAATATTAGCCCAAGTTGAATGGAATGTGCAAGATATTTTCTGTCTTATCTGAACTTGGGTGAAGCCTAAGCCCTGGTGCCTTTTTCTTTTCCTGGTCTGTGCTTGCTAGATGCCTCAGGAATTCCCCATTTACAGATTACAGGATTTGTAGCAACACTCACTCTACTCTCTTTGAAATTAGATCTCCATCCACTCCTTGAAGTTCTATTGGGTGACTTGATGCAGGCAGTCCCTTGGCATGGGTCCCTTCAATTTGTTTCTTATACTGTTCCAGCTATGAGAAAACTGCTTCTCCATCCTTACAACAAACTTTGGGAGAGCAAGTCCAAGACAAGTTCTCCAACTCAGTCATTTAGACTTCCACCCAATAGATGAGCACTGACATACCTGCCCCAAGTGTGCACACAGCGTCCACTCTGCTCCCTCTGGAACAATGGAGATACAAGCTGGCTCAACCCCACATTGTGGAGGCATGAAGATGGGTCCAGCAATGGTGCCAGGAGCTTCTTCTATGGCTTTTCAAGATGAATTTTTTTTGATTCAGCTTTTTATCAGTTAATGCCACTCTTTATGTCATATAGTTTTGGAAAATGTGCTATCTTTAAGACTCCATGGCAGATTTTTCTGATGAGGATTGGCCCCCCAGTGTTCTGAAGTAACTGATGAAAAGTAGAGATCTACCAGGAAGATGGTGGATTAGAAAGACATTAGACTTTCTTGCATCCCAGAAAAATAGCTAGGGAACAGGTAGAAACAGCCTGGAAAAAATGTTTTAGGGTTCGGGACAACAGGCAAAGTCTGGACACCACCCAGAAGAGAGTGGATCAAAGGAAAAAAATCTCAACAGAAAGATCATGAGTAGAAGTTGCATTTGCAGTCTGGTGCCCTTCTCCCACCCTATGAGCAGGCAATTTTGAATACTCTGGTCATGGACTGGTTGTTACAGACAAAGGGGCCAGCTCAGGTCTACCTTTCCAGAGAACAGAAGAAAACCAGACGTAGTCTAAGACTGAGTTGATTTCGGTCAACAAATTTGGTCAGTTATGTCCCACAAGCACTGCCAGGCCAGGTGGCACCATACCATTCTTTGCCTTGGGAACTGGAATAGGAATAAAGACATCTGCCACTCTCAATCACCCTCCCTACTGACTGGGACTAGTTGTTGGGGATGCAGAGGGGAGTGGAATTGTTTTCTACTCATGTAAAGGAAGGGGGCTGCCAGCAAAGTTTGGAGAGCAACCTGTGAGAAAATTTAAATAAAGAGGCTCTGAAGAGCTTCTAGGCAGGATCCTCCGTCACATTATTGCAGTATGAGCACAACAATTTCATTCTGAGCAAGTTTTGAACTCAGAGGGCTGCTGAAGATTGCCATCTTCTGGCAGACCAAGGAATTGCATGTGAGGAAATTAAAAGTAAATACGTCCTCATCTCCTTCTGAGACACCAATAATGCATATGTTTGTGGATTTCACATTGTGATTCAATTCCCTAGACCCTGTTCCATTTATTCCATTTTTTTGTTTTTCTGTTCTCCTGTCTTTTCCAGGTCAGGTGTTCTGTCTTTGAAATCACTAATTCTGTCTCCAAGCAATTTAAAGCTGCTCTTATGTGCCTCTGATGTAATTTTTTTTGTCTGTTTATTCTTCTTTTTCCAATTCATGAGAATGGAATTTTCTTCCAGTTCCTTAGGACTTTTTAAAATTTCTTTTAACATTGAGTTGCAGTTTTCTGATTACAAGTGCTTTACATCATTGGTTAAATTTATTCCTGACAAATAAAATTTATCTGTCATATTTTATTTTCACCACTCTTGACACTCTTAGTTGCTGTATTAGTCAGACAAAGGGGTGCTGATGCAAAATACCAGAAATTGGTTGGTTTTTATAAAGGGTATTTATTTTGGGTAGGAGCTTACTGATACCAGGCCATAAAGCATAAGTTACTTCCCTCACCAAAGTCTATTTTCACTGTTTGTAGCAAGATGGCTGGTGATAGCTTTGAGAGTTAACTTCCTGGGTTCCTCCTTTCCAGGGTCTTGCTTCTTTCTGGGTTCAAGATTCCTTTTGTCCCAGCACTTGCATCTTCCTGGGCTCAAGTTTCCTCTCTTCCTGGGGCTGGCTTCGCTTTCCTCTGTGAGCCTACTTCCTGGGGCTCCAGTTTAAAGCTTCAACATCAAACTCCAACATCAAAAATCCCAACATCAGAAATGCTCAACTCATTTCTTTGCCATGGCTTTTATCTGTGAGTTCCCACCCACCAAGGGGTGGGACCTCAATACTCTAATGATGTGACCCAATCAAACCCTAATCATAACTCAATCATGCCCAGGTACAGACCAGATTATAAACATAATCCAATATCTATTTTTGGAATTCATAACCATATCAAATTTTTACAGTTACTTGTATTGTTATAATCTTCATTTCTAGACTCTCTTCTAGGATTCTCTCTCCTGTCTTTTCTTTTCAGGCTCTAGCACACTCTTTAAAATTTCCTGAAAAGCTGGTCTCTTGGTTAGAAATTCTCTCAGTTTCTGTTTATCTGTGAATATTCTAAGCTTGCCCTCCTTTTTCAAAGACAGTCTAGCTGTATATAAGATCCGTGACTGGAAGTTTTTCTTTTGTAGTATCTTAAATATATCATACCATTATTTGCCTTTATGGTTTCTGGTGAGAGATCAGCACTTAATCTTACTGGGTATCCCTTACATGTGACACATTGCTTTTCTCTTGCTGTTCTCAGACCTTTCTCTTTGTCTTTGGCATTTGACATTTTGATTAGTATATGTCTCAGAGTTGGTCTATTCAGATTTTTTTCAGATAGGAGTATGTTGTACTTCTTGGACAGGGATATCTATGTCCTTCAATAGAGTTGGGAAAATTTTCTACCATTATTTATTCAGAAATTCCTTCTGCCACTTGTCCCTTATCTTCTCCATCTGGGACGCTCATGGCATGTATGTTTGCATGTATTTTGCTGTCATTTAGTTCCCTCTGACCTTGTTCAATTGTTTCCATTCTTTTCTTCATCTGTTCTTTTGTATGTTCATTGTCAGAGGTCATTTCTTCTAGCTCACCAATTCTTTCTTCTGTCTTTTCACATCTACTATCATATGATTTCAATGTTTTTTAATTTAATTTATTGCACCGTTCATTCCCATAAGATCTGACATTTTTCTATGTATGCTCTCAAATTCTTCTCTGTGTTCATCCAGTGTCTTCTTAATATCTTTGATCTCTTTAGGCATCTCATTAAATTTATTAAGGAGATTTGTTTGAACATCTATGATTAGTTGTCTCAACTCTTTTATGTCATCTCAAGGCTTATCTTATTCCCTTAACTGGATCATATCTTCCTTTTCCTTGGTGAGGGTTGTAATTTTTGGTTCATGTCTCAGCATCTGACTTACACAGTATTTATCCTGGGTGCAGTTTTTCTCTTTAGTTTGGGACTTCTTGCCATTTCTCCCTTGCTGGTTGTGCAGAAGGAACCAAGGAGGTAGTTGGTGCTATAAGCTGTGGGAACTCAAGCTGCCCTCATTACCCCAAGGACTGATATAAATTCTCCAAACTTTCTCCTTTGCCAGGGGTAGAGACAGAATAACAGCTGTAAGGAATAATCCAAGTCCTGTATGCCTATATTGTAGTTGCCCAGAGAGATAGATGAAGCTTCACACCCTTTCCTCCCCGCCTGGGTGGTGATGAAGCTGTAAATGTGGGCATCAATCCATGCAATATGGGTCCAAGATGACCACAGTTGCCCAGTAGACTTCCAATTATTCAGTCTGTGCCAGCCAAATGTACCTGCAGTTACCTGGATAGCCTGGTGCAGGGCCTGCCAGCCTCCTCCCTGCCAGAGTTGGAGCTGAAGGCTTGGCTAGGACTGCAGGCCTATTTGGGTGAAATAATCTGGTTCCTATCATCACTGTCATTTTCAGTTAGCCTGGTTTTCCCTCATGCTGTGGCAATCAAATTGCAGCCACTGGCCTCTTTCCAATCTAGACAGGTTCATATTTTGGTGTTCTTATGATTCTACTTTAGCCAGTAAAGTTTACTAATCAGTAGCTGAAATAGGTGGCCAACTGTCTCTTCCTCCCCTGTTTTGGGGAATTTGAACTTCAAATTCCAACCACAGAATAGCTCCTGGGGTGGCTTGCACTGCCAAAGTAGATAATCACTGGCCTTTGCAGCTTGGCCAGTAACTTTCCAGAGAGGCTGGAGTAGGTGCCCCCAGCTTCATCCTTGCTGTAGGTGGGGCTAGGGTCTAAGCTAGAGTTGCCATCTGATCTGGATTAAAAGAAGCCAGACTCTACCATCACTGTGATTTTCAGTCCACCCTGTTTCCCTTCATGTCAGGTGAGGAGTTAAGATGGCAGCTGTTAGCCTCTTTCTGACTTGGATAGGTTCAAACTTTAGCTGTTCTTAGGATTATACTTTAGTCTGCCAAATTTACTCATCAGTAGCTGGAGTTGGTGCCTGACTGTCTCCTCCTCCTCCTTTCTTGGGAAATAGAGCTCTCAATTCCAGCCAAAGAAAAGCTCCCGAGGTGGCTTTTGCCTCCAGCAGAGGATGGGCACTAGCCTTCATAGTGTGGAGCAATCCACTTACAAATCTTCTCTGCAGATGGGCAGACTTCTCCTTCCATTCCCTCCAGGATGTTTCAGGATGCTCTTCTGGTCTCCTGGAGCTCCCAAACAGGAGCTTCAACAAGTTCCAGATACCTCTGGGTCTTTAGTAACTGCCCTGTAGCAGGCGCTGACTCTAGGATCTCCTTACTCTGCAGTGGGATACTGAGGAGGTAGAAAATACAGAGAAAAGAAAACTTTGTGATGACAGAAATGAAGTAAACAGCATAAGAAGATGAAAACTCCAGAGCCAAAGTGCTTTCCTCAAGATTTTTGTGTATAAGATTGCCCATTTCCCCAATTAAGGATCAAATGTTCACACTGGATATAAAATGTGATATCCTGACTAGCTTGCAGACTTACTTGGCGTTAAAAAGGACACATGACAAAAAATATTTTTTTTGTAATAACTACTCTTCCTTAGGCTTTGTGAGTAAGTAAGAATAGAACAGGGAGAACAAAATGCACCCAAATTACTTTAATCTAGTTTCAATGTGAGGCAAAAAGACTATGAGCTTGATAACTCTTAGCATATTAAAATAATTTAACAGCTATCAGGTAAGAGGTGGTCTCATTCCTTGATACTGAGTGGAAGAGAAAGTAAAAGTGAATCTGAAACAGAGTAAAAAGGGGCAAAATGTCATATGGACACTCTATGTACTGATACAGAGAGAAACAAATTTTGGGGTAAAAGGACCAGAATTAAAGGTTTTCAAGGTGTATTATGCTCTAAACTTGCCCTTACTTTCCACATTAAACACCTGCCCCATACATAAACACTTCACCTAGATTACAGACCCCAGATTGCGTCAAACTAATCCTTTCTCATTTTTAGTAAATTAAGAAGTATTAAAGTTCATGGGAATCCGGATGGCTGAACTACTGATGTGTGGAAACACCCGGCTTATGCCATTAATTACTTAGGAAGCAAGACATACAAGCAGATGAGTCCAATGAAATTCTTCATCTAAGTTATATTTATCTACAACCTTTGCTTTCTTGGTGAAAAATTCAAAAAAAATGAAAATAGAAATATCATGAAGACTGACAGAGGAGTTATTGACTAAAGCAAGATTTAACAGTTCTATTCTATTCATTTCCTTCTAAAATAAACTGTTATTGCAGTACCTTATCTATTCACAGTCCCCAAATTGTGGACGGGGTAACTTACCTGGGTAGAGATGAGGACTGATCTGGCATATGAATGGGCTGGTTACAATAATTTGTTTCCACAAAATTTCAAATAAAGTTATTAATGGAAGAATTTCTGAGCCTTTCTGAGAGTCTGAGCTGATCCCAGGACATTGCCATCCTTCTGAAGCTCTTACAGCATCTTTTCCCTTCTTATCCCCAGGCTTCCTTCCTAGGAGCATGTTGGTCTCAACCTGGACAATATGTCAGAAAATGCTATGGTTTCTAGAAGGAGGGAGTATCCCAGGACTGTGGACAGGGAGCTATCTGGTCTTGGATAATATTCATGACAAGTTGATTGTGAGCATATTATTTTCACACTTTTATCTATTTATTTTTAAGATTTTAAATATTTACTTCTCTCCCCTTACTGCCCCCCCCCAGTTGTCTGCTCTCTCTGTCCATTTGCTGTGTGTTCTTCTGTGTCTGCTTGCATTCTTGTCAGCAGCACTGAAACTCTGTGTCTTTTTTTGTTGTCAGAGCATATTAGAAGTAAGGGTTAAGAATATGTGAGAAATGAAGGGTAATTATCTTTTTCATACTTTGTCATCCAGCAATGCCTGTAGGTGAAATAGAATAGCAGGCACTATTCTGCTGATAAATATAATAGTTATTATTTCTCTGGTGCTGCTACTACTTCTATTATTACTACTACATGAATAATTCTCTTGGTGCACAGTATTTCATAGTAAATTTCAGTTTCAAATGATATTCAAATATTGGGTTTTTTTTCAAATTACTCCAAGCTTCCTCTGTTCAGTAATAAATGAGATAATTCATCATTTTGTCCTCTTTCTTATAATAGTAGTTGCCACTAACTTCACTGATACTGTACACTATTCCATGGATCTACACAAAATCTCCAGATGTTAAATTTCGTAGACTATTTTCTGCAGTAGGTTATTCTCAGAAATTTGGCAATATTTCAAATATAAGTATTCTTCTGACTCCAAAGTTTTTGTGATTCACTCATTTGCACAAGAAAACCCGTTATTTGCTGATGGTAATATGAAACTGGCAAAATGCCTTCCTCCAGCAGACTCCTGGGTAACTGGATTTTAGATCATAATGATTAAAATATGGGAGTTATTTCTTGTAGACATTTTTCTTTGAGTGTGGCTCAACTTCATGATACCCACCCTCTATCCTTGTACAAGTCCGTCATTGGTGAGTCTGTGACTTGTTTTTTGTTATTAAGTGACCTGTAACTATCTAGTCTTAGAATTATTTGTCCAGCCTCAGAACAGATGTAGAATCAATCTGATTTGTCAAGGGGGTAAAGAAAGTATTTTCATGAACTTTGATTTGTCATCTTCATTTTTTACCTTTTAATTTTTTTCCTCTAAGTTTCCTCAGGAATTTATTGTAAGATCTAGCACCTCTCTCTTCTCCCCACCTCATTATCTCACCTACTTTTCTCTTTCACTCATTGTTATTTATTGTATTCCTCTGTCTTTTCTCTTCTCTTTTATTTTACCTTTTTCTTTATTTATTTTGCTTTCTTCCTTCCTAATTCTGAATTCATTCATTCATTCAATTTCTTCTGTCTTTATCAATCCCCTCAATGTTAAGTTCCCCCAATTTTCTATTATTTCTCCTGTATCTATCCTTCTGTTCTCTCCTTTCTTCTATAAAATTATTATGAGTTTTAAATTCTCATTAAAGGAAAACATTGACCCAGAAATTTTCCAGAGATTTTTCACACTGTACATTATAGCTAAGCTCTTGAAATAATAGTTTATACTGATTTTTTTTCCTTTTTCACATCCCATAATGGTATGGTTTCATCTTCTTACCTTATACTAAAAAATTTCTTGCAAAGAAATACACAATTACATCATAACCCAGCAATTCTACTGCTTGTCATTTTATCAAGAGAAACAAGCATGTAAATTCACAATAAGACTTGTGTATTAGTTTTTATAGCAGCTTTTTTCCAAACTAGCCCTAAACTGAAACCAAATTAAATGTCCTTCAAAAGAATAAAGAGCCTTAATTATCAAGTTTGATGAGATTTGGCACTTAAGTACTTCCATGTAAACATCATGCAAATTAATATATACATGCTTTAAATTACCACATCCCAAAAAATTACCTCATGACCCAGTCTGATCATTCTCCAACTCCCTTTCCACCCTGACAAATTATTTCTTCATTTAATCTTCATATATTAGTTTTGTTTATTTTTCAGTGTCATTTAAATTGAGTCTTAATGTACATTGGAGTTAAATGAGTGAAAAGTATAATGAACAATTTCACCAGAAAGATGAAGGGAATCATAAAACATAGGTGTGGAGAGCTATACCCATTTAAATACGTTTACATTTCAAACTATTCAAAGTATGCAATGGAATATTATGGGAAATACAAGAGCAGCAGGATGGTGTCAGTGTGAAAACACATGCATGCATTGCTAAGAAGAATGAACAATAATTTTATAAAAGGGACAAATTCTGTAAGATTGTTTACAGGGGGTAACACTAGTCAGAATTGCAGTTGAAAACTCAAGTTTGAACTTGACGAGAAAATTATAATATGGAAGTAGAGTTACAAGTGGTTACAATCATTTAAGCAAGAGATAAGTAATGTATTTATTTGTACCAATAGAATGTATCAGAATAGTCCTTTTATTTTCCCATGAACCAGTGAGAATTTTTCTCTCTTTTTACTTATTTGTCACCTATTTAATCTAAGTTCTCCACAATTCTGTGACCCCAGATGAAGCTGTATGCAATGCTTTGGCCACAGCTTTTACTTGCCTGGGGTGATGTTACTTTATACAAAGACTCCCTGTACGTGACACAGGAAACTGAAAGTCAGCAAGAAACCATCATACTCAACTGTGAATTAACAGCATACCAAGGTGCTTCATAATGTGAAACTTGATGACTTTGTCTGATCTGTGGATTGGATAGGGGCTCTGACAGGATAAAGGAGCTTCCCTGTGATAGTGGGTCCTGAATTGTGGGCCAAGGACTTGAGGTTTTCTTAGTTGCATCCTTTCTCTATACAGAGTTGAAAAAAAGGCCTTTCCATAATTGGTACTAAAAGTTTTATTTTCAGGCAGGGAAGTATCACTTCTCTATTTTTGTCAGAAGGAATGAAATGAGTCATAGAAAATTAGACATGGAAGAAAATTAGCAGTGACAATGTGAGGGAATGAAGAATGAAATCTTGTAGTGACTTTGGCTTTTTGACACAGACACCATTGATGGTGAAGATAACAAGACTGCATTTCAGAACCCATGGCTAATCCTAATTCAGTTTATCAGTTCACAAATGGTGGGATGAAATATCCAAAAGATACAGAAGAACCTAAGATCTGTGTTGTAAAATACATAATGACTTCTGTAACAGATTATATTTGTCAATTAATAGGGTTCCAAGACTTTCAAAATTTCATCAAATCTGTAGGATTATCATTCATAATCATCTATGTCAGATGCCAGGTTTCTTTTATTATCAAGATGTTATGAAATATTAGAAAAGCTTGCAATTTATCTTGGAAATAGGGGTCATAGTTAGTGCTCCCTTGCAATGTGCTCAGTCCCAATGCAGACCCTGAGACAAGGATTTGGATAAAGAGAGCCTATTTGAGAGGTGATCTAAGGAAGCATTGTGAAGAAGCAGGAGAATGAGGAAATGGAGGAAAGCCAATAAAGGGTGCACTAATAAGCTGGTCATCACTGTGAACCGCTGAGGCCCTAACACCCCCAAGGGACTCTGAGGAAGGGTAAAATGTATCTCAGCCTTTCCGTACTGAGTGCTGAGTAAGCTGTATATCTATCTTCAACTTAAATCCCTTATCTTGAAGGCCATTCATGAGATGGTGATCTCTGACAATCCAGCTTTTGCTGTATGGCCAAGATTCCAATGGCTAGAGAATATGCTAAGATATAAAGAAGATGTAAAGTCATAGGCAAGTGTGGGCATTGTCTTCAAATAAGCAAAGCAGAAAGGTCATACGCATAGACAGAATCACCTAAAATAGCCCAAACAACTTAAGCCATTCTTCTAAATGGATTGGTAAATCTAGGCTTTTACTTTTATACCTCTCAAATAGACAAGAGGATTTAAGATAACATAGAATATAAAGGATTATATTTACCTTCAGGCTTTCTAGGCAAATTTTCTGCACATTTTTCTTAGAAAACTCAACATCAAGATCTGTCCAAAGAAGCAGTCCAGAGCTAAATTATATCTGAAATTTATAGGTTGTATAGCATAGTTATACAGCCTATAAATAATTATTATTTATCAAGAAAATGGCATTATTTAACACACATTTCATGAGGAGCAAATTAGCAATACTTGATGTACCAGGATTTTTAAAAATAAATATAAATGTAAACCTTGTGATTTTTCATAGTTTTGCTCATTTGTATTTATAGAAAATTAAAGATTCTGGATTGAAGTAACTCACTTACTAATTTAGGAAAATTAGGAAAAGAATAGAATTGATGGGATGATTAAAAGTATCTGCAGAAATGGTAAACCCAGACTTAAAGATGTCTGGATTCTAGTAGCACCTGTAGACTTGTAGGATTATGAGAAATGAGTCATTACTGGAACCACACAGGCTGGAAAGAGCTGTGTGGGTGTGGGGTTTCAAATTGTATGTATCCCAGAAAAACAAGTTCTTAAATCTTATTCATTCCTTTTGATGTAAACCCATTCTACATATGACCATTTGATGGGGATGCTTCTTTTAAGGTATGACCCAGCTCATTCAGGATGGGTCTTAATCCTATTACTGGAGTCCTTTAAAAATGGAATGAAGAGGGATAAAGAGAGAGAGAGAGACAGAGACAGAGACAGAGAGACAGAGAGACAGAGAGAGAGTCACAGAAGCTGAAAGCAAAAAAAAAAAAAAAAAAAAAAAAACACCAAAGAGAAGGAAGAAACCAGCAGATACATTCCCGGGCCTGGTCATATGGCACAAGAACTAGGGATCTCTGTATGTTGGTCTTTGGGAAGAAAACATCACCTTCATGTTGCCTTGATTTGGACATTTCCACAGCCTCAAACTGTAAGCTAAAAAATTCCCATTGTTTAAGCCAATGCTTTTCATTGTATCTGCTTTGAGCAGCCTAGGAAACTATCAGGCAAGATTACCTGATAGAAGCTGAGCTCTTCTCTGGAGGGGTGCAGACAGCTCATAATGACCCTGTAGAAAATGAGTTGGGAAAATAAAACTCCTGCCCTTGATCCCTACCATTCTTCAATATCATGTTGGTGGTCCCTATTGGCTCAATCCCATTAAAAATAAAATGCAACAAGTATCATTTTAATTGTCTATACAGATCAGCCACCTGTTGAATAACAGAACCGTGATAAAAGTGTAAAGGTAAGACAGAATAAAACAGCTTCTGTGGTCTGGGTCTGATGACCTCAATATAAGTTAATTGTCAAATGTTTTTATTTCCTGGAAATAGCCTCGTTCAGAATATAACATAGACATTGCCACTAGAGTTGTTTAGGTTTTAACTCCTACTACTACTCTCCTAGTCTCCCAAGCCCTGACAAAAATGTGCATTAAGCTTAATTTTTCCAAGTAGGTTTTCTATTCTAGGATTTGTAACACCATGGTGGAAATTTGCCAATCATAAAGTAACTAAAAGTAACCTCATTTTGGTCATAGTAAACAACTGCCTCCATGGCCTCAAGCATTGAATATCTGTGGAAGCCCCATGAACCATTTAACTTTTAAAGATTTTGGAGATGATATCTTTTACACCCAGATTAGAACATTGCAATGTGTAAATAATATTTGGATAAAAGTGTACTCTAAGCTATTTGAAGTTGAATATTTTAATATTCCAACCTACTAACTCTTTCCAGCATGAACAGGCACTAGGCCTAACTGTAGCTAGATTATGATTAGCTCTAAGACTATTAGCTCCTTAGGGGCTTTGCTTACCATGAAGCACTTTATACAATTTAACTGCAACAGTTGAGGAACTCCACTGGTATTACACTTGTGGCCATTCAAGTTTCTATCAACACTTTGGCAAATGATGTCATGGACAACTGGCTAGTCAGACTATCTTTTAGCAGAACAAGGAGTAGGCATTGTAGCAAACTCTTCCTGCTTCACTTGGGTAAATTTTTCAGCCAGATTGAGTCAAATATGCAAAACTTGTAAAATCAGGCCACGTGGCTGCATTTGATTAACCCATCTATGCAAATGCTGTGGGAGTCAATGTGCCTTGGCTCTTACCCATTTTAAGACCAATAATAGTAATAGCAGTGTTTCTTATGTCCAGACTTTTCATTTTCAACCTAATGGAAATATATTCTTGATCAATGGATTGGAAGACTTCATATTATTAGGATGGTAATCATCCCAAAATTTATCTACCAATTCATTGCAAGCTCTATCAAAATCCCAGGTGCCTTTTTAGATAAAATGACAACCTCACCCTAAAGATATTTTGAAATGCAGATGAAAAACCAAAACGAGTTTGAAAAAGAACCAGAAGAACCAAAACAATTTTGATAAAAGAAAAGTAGAAAGACTCATACTTCTTGATGGCAAAACTTAACAATGAGGTCTACATAATCATGATTCTGGTTGTGACATAAGGATAGACATATAGATAAAGTAATGTAACTGAGAGTCTCTAAATAAGTCCTACATCTGTGCTCAATTGATTTTCAACAAGGACACCAAGATATTTCAATGGGAGAAAATCAGTCTTTTCAACAAAAGGTGCCAGGAGTAGTGGATAGTCACAAAAGAATGAGTTGGACCTATACACCATAAAATATATGGAAATCAACTCAAAATTGATTAATATCGAAATGAAAGGACTAAGTGTATAAATCTATGAGAAGAAAACAGATATAAATTGTCTTGACCTTGGTTTAGGCAATTATTTATTAAATATGACACCAAATGCAGAAGCAATTCCTACCAAATTGGATAAATTTGAATGCATCAAAATTAGAACATTGGTGCTTCAAAGGATACTATCAAGAAAGTGAAAATACAGCCCACAGAATGGGGGGAAATATTTGCAAATTCTGAATATGAGAAGGGTCTAGTGTCTAGGAGAAGAAGAACTCTTAAAACTGAACAATAAAAGGACAAATAATGCAAATGAAATATTGGATCATTATAATTAGAAAGATGGACTGAAACAATTGTATATTATTGTTTGGAATGTAAATTGGGACAACAGTTCTGGAAAGGGGTTTGTTAGTTTCCAGAACATTAAATATAGAGATATCACATGACTCAACAATTTCACTCCTAGGTATGTACACAGAGAATGGAAAATAAGTCCATATGAAAATTGTTCATAAAAATTCAAAATATCATAATGCATAATGCAAAAATTGAAATAAACTTAAATGTTCATTAATTAATGAATGGATAAATTGCATGTTAAATCTACACAATGAAACATGATTCAGTCATAAAAAGAAATGAAGTAGTGTGCATGCTATATGGATGAACCTTGAAAACATTATGCTGTATGAAAGAAGCTAGACACATAAAGACAGAAAGAAGATAAATATTTGCCAGTGGCTGGAGAAGTGGGAATGTGTAGTGTCAAAAGGGAAGTACTACAAAGACCTTGCTCCATCCTAAAATTTCTGGATTTTATATATGATGAAGCAAATAGTCGGAAGCAAACTAAATCCAAATTTAGTAGAAAAATTTATAAAAACCAGGATAAATTAGATATTTTCCTTTAAACTCCAATATGTTTATATCCATTAATTAATAGATTTTACTTATTTATTAAATGTTTGTCGAGTACTTTTCATATGCCAGGCATCATATTAGACATTTATGATTCAACAGTCAATGAGATAGTGTGAATAATTCTTGGTGATTTCCTTTTAAAATATACAAATATAGATATTTAATAAGACCTATGCAGGGAAATTAAAAGGTGATATGGGGGAAGTGGCTGTAGCTTAATCAGTTGGGCTTCCATCTACCATTTTGGAGGCATTGGAACAATCTCTCTGCATGCTGCATGCTGCGGAGTGACTCCCAGTCTGCAAGTACCATCGAGTGTTGCCTGGCCTGCAAGTTCCATGGAGAACTGACTCAGCAAGGTAACACAACAAGAAAGGGAGATAAGTAAAAACACAGAAGATGCAGCTAATGGACACAGAGAGCAGACAACAAGCAAGCTGCCAGGGGTAAGGGATAAATTAAAATAAATACAGGCACACAGAGGAATGCACAGCAAATGGACACAAAGCAGACAGCAAGCAAGCTGCAAGTGGGGAGGGAGGGAATTTTATAAAAAGGTGGTATGGGAGGTTATATAACTGAGGAGAGATTTTACTGATTGACTTTGGGAGAGAAGTCTATGGAAAAACAATAAAACTGAATAGGAGGCTATCAGATGAAGAATAAAAGGAGATGTTGTATTTCAAGTAAAGGAAGAGGCTATGTAAGATTGTTTAGAAATGAACTAAAAAAAGTTCAATATGATTGAGGCAACTACTTTTAGGTTTAATGGTGAGATAAATCTGAAGTGGCAAGAAGGGACCTGATTAATCAGGGTCCATACACCTTATGAAAGTGCTTTGGACTTCATTCTGTAAGTGATTGGAACTATAAAAGATAATTATAAGGACAAATGTTGTGATAGGGCTGGAATTACAGATGTCCTAAGTGCTACCAAGGTACAGCTTATATTTAAAGAGTTAAAATGAGTACAATTTAACAGAAAGTATTTAAAGAGGGCTGGATGGAATCTTGAAAATATTATGTTGAGTGAAGTAATTCAGACACAAAAGGATGAATATTATATGGTCTCACCGATATGAACTAAATACAATGAGTAGACTTACGAAGTTGGACAATGAAGTGTAGGTTAGTGGGAGGCAGAAAAAGGGATGAGAATTGGGACATAGTTTTAAATAGATCAATTGTAAATATGTGGTAATTGATGGACTTGGAGGTAGCAAATTATAATGAATGTAACAAACACTCCTGATTTATGGATGTGATTTGGTTGAAATGAATAGTCTAGAGAGATTAATATTAGTTGGAGGACAGCTGAAGGATAAAATAGGGAATACATAACAATGATTTTGGTGTTAGATAAGGATTGTGGTTAACAATATAAATACCGTAATGTTCTACAAGGTGTAAAGAATGCTATGATACATGGGGAAAATATAACTAATGTAATTCACAGATTATAATTTGCAACAAGATTATAATGTTTTGTAGTAAAAACAAAGAAGGCACTATGTTAATGTTATAGGCAAAAAAAGAGAATATGTGTTTGGTTTTATGAGATAGAAATGTGATTAAGTGTATCATTTAACTAATGTGTTCATTTGTGTATTTTTCTGAACACTAGAAGAACAATTGAGTTAATAGTTGGAATTAGATGAAATAACTGCCTGGAAAGAAGTTTTTAGAGTACTGTTTCCATAACTTGTTGAGCTACCTTTATCTGTTTTATTTTTTTGAATTTGAAATAAAGTTTGGGTTTCTTTTTTTAAGAGGTCTAGATGGAATCTTAAGGAAATTGTATTTTAATGACAAGTCAAAAAGCAAACAAAAGAAGGAATGAAAATCCGGAAGGATCTGATGTGGAATCCACTTGTTATGGATACAATTGTTTAAAAAGATATTACATATTACAAAAGGATTTATCTAAATGGGAGAGGATAACTTCTTTCTTTATAAAAAAAAGAATTCGGCATCCTCTCAGTGGTCCTTACTTTGGAATATATGCACCCCAATGTAACAGAGTTGGACCCATTTACAATTTCCCTACACAAGGCTCTTCTGCTCCTTTTAGTTTAACATATAATTAGCATTATACCTGTTAAATGTATGTCCAAGAGACTTATAATTTGGTCTGTTCATCTGACGGTCGAGTCCTGAATCTCAGCAGAGTTGCGATACCTACTCTCCAGTTCTTTGGACTCACCCAGGAAAACTTACAAGGAGATGAGAATGAACAATACCCATGTCAAGTAACTGAGTGTGCCTGCAACTGCAAGCAAGATAGCTGCATCCATCTGCCCATGGGATCTAAGCCCCCTCTCAGTTAGAAGCAGAGTGGGTATCACTATCCCCAAACCCTCAAGATTGGGGAAAATCAATGGACTAAAGTAGACATTATTATTCTCCTATAGACTTATTATTCTAGCAAGGGAAGAACTTGTAGCATTGATATAAAAAGCAGTGGCTACCAGAGGTTCTGAGAGGAGGGAGAGAGGAGAATAGATGTAATATGTGGCATTTGGGGGACATTGGAATTGTCCTACATTATATTGTAATGATGGATACAGGCCATTACACATTTTTTTTCAAATTTGTGCTGTGCAAAGTATAAAGTATAATGTAAACTGTATTCCTTGATTAGTAGCAATGTTTCAATAGGTGTTCATCAATTGTAACAAAGGTACCACAATAATGAAAGATGTTGTTAATGAGGGAAAGTGTGGGAGGGGACAGGCAGAGTATATGGGAATTCCCTATGTTTGTTTGTTTTTTCAAAGATTTATTTTATTTATTTATCGCCCCCCTTGCTGCTTTCTTGCTGTCTGCTCTCTGTGTCCATTCGCTGAGTGTTCTTCTGTGCCTGCTTATCTCCCTTTGTTGCATCATCTTGCTGCACCAGCTCTCTGCAGGTGCAGGCCATCAGCTCTCTGCGGGCGTGGCCAACTTGCCTTCACAAGGAGGACCTGGAATGTGAACCCAGGGCCTCCCATATGGTAGACAGGAGCCCATTTGGTTGAGCCACATCTGCATCCCCCCCTATATTTTTTATGTAACATTTATGTAATCTAAAGCTTCTTTTAAAATAAAAATACATATTAAAAAAGAGGTAAATAGAAATTAAGGAAATAATGGTTGAAAATGTAATCCACATGTAAATTTTGCGACCAACCAAAGAAAATTCCAATCTGATGGTGCATGATGAGCAGATGCATTTGATGGCATGTTTAGAATGGTGATAATTGTAGAAAATAGACAATGACTACTAAAGTAAGAGGTTTCTTTTCATGGTGACAAAAATGTTCTGAATTTTAATTTCAGTAATGTTTGTTAATCACTGTAAATATAGTAAAGCCCATTGAATTGTCCATTTAAAGAAGGTGAATTAATGGTATAAACATTGTCTCAATAAAGATTTTTAAAATAATATTTTAGGAACTTTGTTTGCCATATTCACACTTGAACTAAGAACAGAGCAGATATTCAGCAACATTTATTAAATGAGCAAGTAAAAACATCTTCATATATCCAGAATTCTCTTGTCACAGCTATATTCGATTCATCTGCAACCCTTTCCCTGCATTCACAGCTAGTTGGAATTAACTTGATTTTTGAAGAAAAAAGAATGGGTTACGTGTCTTTCACTCTCCTTGTTAAGTAGTTGAAAATTAAATTATCTCAGACTAATGATGGCTGGCTACCACTCAACTATATATGTAAGAAAACACACAGAAAAATTACTAGTTCTCAAATTATGTAAATTATGAGTCATCAGCAAGTATATAAAACACTCCCATTTTATCAATGATCCTTTAGGGATCTGTTTGAATCGGATGTTATTCCCACTTATCCTCTGAGATTACCATGAAGAAGTTCCTACATATAAAAGTTACATATTCAGGTTGCTTCTTGGATCAGAGTTATTTTCTTACATAAGTTTATTAGGGTTTTTGGAAATAGAGAGATAGGAGGAAAAAGAGGTGAGCCTGAATGATCTCAGTAAACTATAAAGGACATGAGACTTTTGGCTCTGCAAGGGCATCTTACTATTTTCCCAGTGTCCTTAATTCAAGGGAGGAGTTAAAAACTTTTGACACAAGGGGATCAATATTTCTCATTCTCCATGAATGAAATGATGAAACATTTAGGAGGCCAAGGCATTTTTTAAGGATATCATAAAGTGAGTGTTATCTTCCTTTTGGATGATATTTTACATTCTATTAATGTATCAAAGGAACAAAAATGTGGATACCTCCTAATCTCCAGACTCAATTGCAGGTTGGCATTTCCAGGTTATGACATCAGAATCAGTATATAATGTGTACTTCTACGAAGATGTGTTTCAGAAACCAGCATGTGTGCATATTTCCAATGTGTTCTTGAAACGCTCTGCATTGTATTTATGTATCCAGCATATATTTATTCAACACCTAATGCAAAGCAGGCTCTAAAAAATTCCTGGACTATAAAATTACTGTGAGTTATGTGATTGATTGTGCATGTGTGTGGACTCTTGTTTATGCATAGACTCTCATCTCACATGAATCTCTTTTGCACTCTTTGAATTCCAGTTACACTAGATTTATTCTCTTATGTCATGATTGCTTGTCCTGATGGAAACTTGTTTGAGCTCTTTTCCTCTGGGTATATAGTCTAACATCATATATTATTGAGATTGTAGTGTAAGAGCTGTATACTCTAAGAGACTTTCAGTCACTAAACTTAGTTTGGTCACCTATTTTATTTCCATGAAACTTGTTCCCTGCCACTATGATAATTCCTTCCCATATAAATTAATTGTGTAGCGTGTGTTTTATAAATTATATCATGATAAAGGCGTATGTGCATTGTTCAATGGGCTTTCAGTGGGGAAAACCTCAGGGTATAATAAACATAAAGGCCTAGAAAATGCCACAGTTAATGATATTTGGAAATCGTTTATGTCTACAGGATTCTGGCAAGCACATTCAGAGATATCACTCTGAGAATTCTTATGAGTGCATATTATAAATATAAGGATTAGTTTTAAACAAAAGAAAAACTGATTCTCTTCAAAACAGATGGTTACATCTCCCAAGGTCACAGTCTTGATGGACTATAGGAGAAAACAGAAAACTAGTACTCAAGGTTTTCTCTACAACCAAAGAATTTGTAGTAATTTAACGGTCATCTTTTCTTTAATCTTCCAATCCCCTGCCTCTTCATTCATCTGCTTTACTGTAGGGATTCTCTTCATGAAACCTCTATGCACTTTTGGAGCTATGAGATTAAGTATAAAGGAATTTGCTTTGGTGAATACTCCAGCATTTAGGACATCACTAGGTCAATTTACCAACCCAGTAAATGCACTGCTCTGAAGTGTCATAATATAGGATAGTGGATGAATAAATGGAGAACAATAATGTTCATCTATATAGTTAAATGACCTAAGTGTCTAAAATATTGAGAATAAAAAGGCAGTTAATGGAGTTAAGGTTAAGGAATGCATTATCCATAATGATATATATATTAAAATACATATTATGTATGTATTTAATGCATCTACGGAGGAAAGAAAGAATGGGGAAAAGGTAGTACCATAATACTCTATTTGCCAGATTAGTCACATATCGAAGTTACAAATGAGAAATGGAAGGCAGAAAATAGATTTTTACCATTTCAGAAGCCTCTGTAAGAACTTCAACATCATGTTCATTTGCAGAAACATTCCAACAGATCAGAGTTTTAATGTATGCATAAGAGCAAATTCACTAGCTGTCCAAATTTCGTAAGTAATGCCTGAGTCATGCTTGTCTGGATTTTAACTTCATCCCTTCTATACCATGAGACAGAAACCATTTCTTTCTAGTTCCTAAGTCATTTCAAGTGTGGGTTGTGAAATATTCTACCTAAGACAAGGATCCTTTTACCTTCTTGACAGTCTCACAGAGTTTCTGGAAGATCCTTTTCAGTAACTGAAAACTGACTCATTAATAGAAATAGTAACTGAGATCTTAAATGGAAAGCACTCCAAATTCTGGCTTCATCCCCCATTATGTCTGAGTATCATGGATGTGAAAGTAACCCATTTAGCGAAATTCAAATCCCTGGTAATTTGGAGGGTACTCCTGTGTTCTGAGGAATGATTTTTTGTGTCATTTACCTTGAGCAATATAAAGGACATTCTCCTTAAGTCCCAGCCTATTGTTAGTCAACAACCTACACTTTCAATATTCACTGTACACTTATTATATCTACTAGTGGATGTTGAACTTGTGGTAAAAAAAAGAACATGTTAGATAACTAGCTACCATTTGGGTGAGGCATACAAGAAAAAGAAAGAAAACAGCATGCAGTTAATGATAATGTGGAGGATTTACAATAAGTTATAGATGAAAATATGGCAATTCATTGGATTGTTATTACAAAAGATTTAAGACCCCATGTAATTGACATGGAATTAGGTGTTTATCAAAAAGTATAGATAGAACGAAATGAGTCAGAGAAATTTACACTATTCTGTAAGAATTTTTTGATATAAAGGACTTTATTTAAAATGAGCAAACGAAAAAGTGAAGATACGAAGCTATTAATGTGGTGAAACTGGTATCCTAGCCTATCACTTTCTCTCTTGATTACTAACTTCAAAAATACTAGCCTTCATATCTATTCCTAGTTGTTCCTTCCTCATAGTAATTTTTCTTGGTATTTTCCCTTCCAGGAAAGTGTACTGCAAGTTCTGAACATTTTAAATCCCATCTATCCATTATCACCTGGAATATGACAGTCTCATCAAATGATAGAAAGTACATACATAACTCTCACAGTCAAATTAAGGTTAAGGTGTTTTAATTTTCCTTGTAAAGTATAACTTCCTGAGAAGAGTATCTGATCTGTCTATTTCTTTGTCCCAATTTCAAAACATATGGTTTGTTTCACACTAATTCTTCAATAAGTATTTGTTGAGTCATGTACAAGTAGGACAATAACGGGACCATTTTTTGGCAATGAATGGAAAAGGTGATTTGTATAGTTACTATAATTTGGTGTGTTGCTATTGATTTTGTCAACTTGGTCATAGAAAATTTTAAAAACTAATTATGAATTTGAATTGCTTTTAACAACAGAAAATTAAAGAGCCTCCTGAAGAAGATCTCCATGTTTTTCTGCACCTGATTTCGTCACTTTGACCTAGCAACAGTACCTTTACAATTGCCAGTACAAAGAAAGGAAATAAGAATCATGCCACATCTGAATGCTTCTCGACCCTCTCCTGTCACCTTCTCTCTGATGGGCATTCCAGGCCTGGAGCACCTGCATGGCTGGATTGGGATTCCCTTCTGTTCCGTGTATGTGGTGGCTGTGGTGGGGAACGTGACCATCCCAGCTGTGGTGCAGGCAGAGCAAAACCTCCACGAGCCCATGTTCCTCTTTCTGTGCATGCTGTCAGTCACTGACCTGGTCCTCTCTACTTCTACCCTGCCCTGCATGCTCTGTCTGTTCTGGCTTGGATCCCATGACATTGCCGTTGATGCTTGCCTGGCCCATATGTTCTTCATCCACAGCTTTGCTACCATGGAATCGGGTTTCTTCCTGGCCATGGCCATTGATCACTATGTGGCCATATGACACCCCCTGTGCCATGCCACCATTCTCACCTACACTAACGTTGCCATAATGGGTATAATTGTGGTGGTTAAAGGTGTGACCTTCTTTTCTCCATATCCCATCCTGCTCAGACAGCTTCCTTACTATAGAACACGAATAATTGCCTACACTTATTGTGAGTTCATGCCTGTGGTGAAGCTGGCTTGTATGGACATGGGGGCCACAAAACATTATAGCCTCAGTGTTGCTTCCAACATTGGCTCATGTGATGCCATTTTTACTGCTATATCCTATGCCTTCATTCTCCACTCTGTATTCCACCTGCCACTCTGTATTCCACCTGCCAAAGCTTTAAGGCTTTGGGCCCATGTGGGTCCCTTGTCTGTGTCATTCTTGTCTTCTGCTCCACCACTAGGCTTTCAAATTTCACTCAGTGTTTTGGGAAAAATGTGCATCCACATATCCATATTTTTATTGCAAATATGTACCTTTTGGTACCCCCTTCCCTCAATTCCATTGTATATGGTATAAAGACTAAGAAAATATGGGTACATGTTGTCAGAGTCCTAAGGGTCAAAGTTGCCTGATTTTAACTAGATCAATAAATAGATGGTACAAGAAAATAAATGGAAATAACATAAATATATAGAGAAAATAACTAACTGCTGTCAGTCCCCTAAGCTGAATTGCATTTACTACCTGAAATACCTGTTATTAAACAAATATCTTTAGTTCACAGAATTCTAATTCAATGAATATATTTAGCATTTTCACTCAATAAATATTGGTGAAAATGTTGTTAATCTCCCCCTCACTAGGTATCTTTGGATGACAGTTATATTTAGGGAATGAACAGTCATTGGATGGAGGAAAAGTCTAAGTAAACACTGTAGAAAACAAAAGAACTGGAGATCTATTTGTTTGATAGTATATGGTAAGAGGTTTGAAATCATTTTGATCCATATAATTCTCAGTGATTTTTTTAGGCCAGATGATAAATGTTTTATCAATTTTCAAATGGAAATAAAATGAAAGTTTAGCATTTAAGCTGTTATAAATATTTAAAATTGTGTTACCAAGAGATTACCATCCCCCCACAAAAATTAAAACAAAATCATGGATTAGTGTTAAGGTACCAACTTTTTGTTACAGCTTCTGGGCCAATTTTGATGGAATTATGGGATGCTCTATATAATAAACCAAAAACCTGGATTCTACTGAATGATATAACCAAGTTATGTATTTAGAGTTTCATATCTAGTAGTCAGAAATACCAAATCACCAGGCTACCATGTGCATTTAGTTTTCCATTGTTTGGTGACATAGAACTCGAGATTAAATACATAACCTGGAATTTCTCACTAGCAAAAAGAAGCTAAATACCCCCTGTATTATTGCCCCAATACAAGCAGTGACTTATTTCTTTAGTCTTTTTCCTTGATTGCCTCTACAGTCCCATTCAGGTTATTTACTTTTCATCTATCATCACCATCATCATCATCATCACCATCCCTAAGGCTCATGGGCTTTATCTTGAAGCTATCTGCAAAATGAGTTCTTTGGTATTTGTGCACTAAAACTTTTATCTACTCCTTGTTTATTAGCCCTAGAACTAGAACATGCATAATTAAACATGTGAGGACAAATATCTCTGCATTCATGACTTAGTCCATTGGTCAACAACAGAGTGTGAAATTTTCTGTTTTAGAGAATTAGAATTATTTGGCATCATTCACTTGACATAAAGAACTGAAAATCAGGAACAACCTTGAGGTATGCATTTTTATCTGGAAATCATATGTTTGAGATTCATGCAGAATATCAAGTTACATATATATATATTATATATACATTAGCAAAAATGTCTCACCTAAGGTATATATATTCAAGGGTCTTCAACATATAGGTCAGCAGAAGGCACAATTACAAGTGAATTCACTCAGGTTACGTTTGCATAAGGAAAAATAAAGAGAATCTGAAAAAAGCTGATATTTTTGCAACCATGTCCCATCCATCTTATTTAAGTGATTCATTCCAAATGCTTTGGATCTGGGATTCAGACTATGGTGATGCTAAGTCATTGCTCCAAAGGTCAAAATGTTCTTTCCCTGCACAGACATGTACCTTAATCAGCTTATCAAGTCAGGCTTAGATTTCCTTTCCCACCACATCTTCCCATTTGCTGGCCTTACAAATAGAGGAAATCTCATTGCCGAATTATATTTACTTCACCTAAGTAAGGAATAAAGTCAGAAAGCAAAAGCATTTGTGAACAGATAGTTTTTGTTTTGTGTTTATGTCAGAAAGATAAGAGGCCTGTTGTAGGATGTAATTTACCTTTTGAAACCAGCTTTTCTGAAACCACATAAAGCTCTGTCTTTGTTTTAGGTTATCTATAATTCAACATTTGCCTGAGACATTCCCAATTTAACACTTTCCCAATTTTAATAGCTGACAATTTTCCATTTCAATATTTATTTTCAGAAAATTTAAATATCTTATCTATGTCAGTTAGATAACAATGACTCGTTATATTTTTAACAGGTTTTAGACTAATACATTTATTAAATATGTATGTATACATACTTATGTTTATTTAGGTATAATTATATACAGTGAAATTTTTCAACAAATATATAGCCCCTGTATTTACCAGCCAAATCACAATAAATGACATTTGACCCCTCCCAGGAACTTCCTTCCCTTTCCTCTCTTGATAAAGCACTGGAGGGGCAATGAATGTGTTCTGCAACTGGAGTGCTGTCCTCTTGTTTCATGAATTTATTCACAATTTCTGCATATCAATGCATACAAAGTTAAGATTAAAAGATAATACACTGTTTTATTTGTAACTATTTGATCTTCCTTCTCCAGTTTTCTCTAGAAAAAAAGCTTATTTTGTCTTATTACTATAAATTAATTAAACTTTCTTCTTCCTCTTCTTTTCTCACCTTCTTACTCTCTTCCTTCCATTTTCACTTCTCCTTTTTCATCTTCTCATTCCTTACTCAGTCTTAAGGGTATTTTTGTTTGCTTTTTGTTTTGAATTTTCACCAGTGGCAGCATTCCTTATTGGAAGGCTTGTAATTTTACTTTCTTTCATAAGAAAAACTACTTACTGTCAGCTGCCCAAATTGTAAACATCCTTTTACATTTTGTAGGATTTTAGACTCCATGACATTTTTGTGAATGGCTGCTTATGGGTTAAGGATCCATGTTTTAGATCCAGAATGCCTGAGTTCAAATTAAATAATCTTCCCCCATCTGGTTTTATGGTTATTTCATTCCTTTTAATCACAGTTGCTCAATGTTTAAAAATGAAATATAGAGTCTGACTCATTTTGTTGTATGAGGATAAATGATATATGCAAAGAAGATCATCACAATGACACAGATGAAACACTCAATAAATATTACTTTTATTCTTCTCTCAGAATTATGGCTCCATAATCTCCAATATTTGCTTCTTTAAAAATGCTATAAGCAGATTTGGCTCAACTGATAGAATGTCCATCTATAATATGGGAAGCTCAGGTTTCAAACCCAGGGCCTCCTGATCCATGTGGTGAACTTGCCCACACACAGTGCTGATGCACCCAAGGAGTGCCGTGCCATGCAGGGGTGGCCCAGCATAGGGGAGCCCCTCACACAAGGAAAGCATCCAGCAAGAGAGCCACCTCATGTGGAGAAAACTGCAGCCTGGCCAGAAGTGGTGCTGAACACATGGAGAGGTGACACAGCAAGATGACGGCAACAAAAGGAGACACACCTTTCCGGTGCCATAGTCAAGAATGCAAGTGGACACAGAAGAACACACAGTGAATGGACACAGAGAGCATACAGTGGGGGGGGGGGGGGGGGGAGAAGGGGAGAGAAACAAATATATCTTTTAAAAAATGCTTTAGGAAGCAAATGTAGCTCAAGTAGTTAAGTACCTGCTTCTCATATATGAGATCCTGGCTTTGATCACTGGTACCTCTTTAAAAAAAAAAGATAAAATGCTATAAAGATAACCATTATATCTTGTCTAATAACTTTAAACCTGAGTAATATTTGTATGTTTTATGTTAATATAATGAAAATTTCATTCTCTTCTCTCTTACTATATATTTGCTTAATCTGACAATACCTCAAGAAAAGCATTTCCTTATACTTTAATGTTGTTTTATAACATGCCATGTATTGCAAATATCATTAAAGGCTTCTGGTGGATAGAATAATGTTATTTCAGTACAATGGAGCAGTGATAATATAGTTGCCACTTTTCATGTCTTCTATTGATCCAACCAACCATTATTATTATTATTTTTTTTAAAGATTTATTTATTTATTTAATTCCCCCCCTCCCCCGGTTGTCTGTTCTCTGTGTCTATTTGCAGCATCTTGTTTCTTTGTCCGCTTCTGTTGTCATCAGCAGCACAGGAAGTGTGGGCGGCGCCATTCCTGGGCAGGCTGTACTCTCTTTCCCGATGGGCGGCTCTCCTTACAGGTGCACTCCTTGCACATGGGGCTCTCCTACGCGGGGGACACCCCTGTGTGGCAGGGCACTCCTTGCGCGCATTAGCACTGCGCATGGGCCAGCTCCACACGGGTCAAGGAAGCCCGGGGTTTGAACGCGGACCCCCCATGTGGTAGATGGACGCCCTAACCACTGGGCCAAGTCCGTTTCCCAACCAACCATTATTAATACAGCCATCCACACAATTCATACATTAGGCTATTTATAATATGTGTTTAATATAATGGAAAACATTTCTCACTTAAACCATATTCCTTAGTGTATTGATCTTTTGTGACTTCCATGAGCATAAAGCTGAGCTGCTTGAAAATCCACGTTCAGGCTTTATTTTTTTTACCGACTTGTACATGCCAGCCCAATTTCTCTGCAAATAAAAATTTCTGTTGTCATGTGGGCATTAGCTCATAGACTTATGAAAGCCCTCATTCTGAGTTAGACTGCTCTTTGGCCTAGATAGAGGGTTATGCAGTTATCTCTGAGTCTTTGGCATTGGTTCTTAATTGAGATTTGCTAGGGTAGAGTTTAGCTTTCTTATATCCGCTCATCCCTTCATCAAAATATTCAACACGTCTTTATGGTGCCATGTGATTGTGTTTTCAAGAGATTGAGTGGCATGGGTTGCTTTCAGAGACAGCCAGGGGGAAATGTTTCATGAAAAGAATTAAGCCCCATTTAGATTTGAGGTGGCTCCATCAGTGGAATAGGGAGGGTGGACTACAAACATTGGGCAGGATTAGGTGATTACATGGGATTAGGTGATTTGAAAAAGAGAAAGATTACAGAGAAAAAGCATTTAAGAAAAAGGGACAAGTTAAAATAAGATAGGGTATATTGAAAAGCAGAATCTGGTTAGGTTATACATACCTACATCTGGATTAGCAAGATTTTGTTATTTCTTCCCACCCAATGTTTAAAGTTCTTTAACTCCTTGAACTCTGCTTGATGTCGCATATCTTCTGATTTGCATAATGGGGTCCAGTTTCTCTTTTTAATACCTTTATACAATACCTATATTCTATACTGAACTATGACTAGTTAACTGTGGTTTAAATTCTGAACCTTTTTTGTATATATTGCTAACCTTCCTAGTTCCATACAATTTTTTCTATTTACTTGTTTTCCCTTTTGAGAGATTCAAATAACAAATTTAAGAAAACCATCTCCCTTTAATTTTCATTGTATTAATCACACTCTAATATGTGAAGCATCTCACATTTTGTCCTGATCTGTCCCTGATTAAGCACATTCTGAAAAAAGAAGTTTTCTCTGATCTGGTAGCATCTATGCATCCTGGAAAGGGAAGCCTATATGAATGATTGTGGAAGTCTCTATTTCTGCTTCTCTCTAAAGAGAAATTTCTTAAAAATTGGCAGATATTGTGTGTGGGTATAAAAGTACTTTTCAGGGCAAGGACTCTGAGGTAAAAGGAAAAATGATGAAGGAACACTGCGAAATTTATGCTTAGGTTCCTCTTACAATAATGGATTATGACCAGAAAAATAAAGAGAAGTGAATTAAAGCTATCAGTGTCAGTGTGAAAATAATTCATTTGATATTTATATGTGGTATTTAAGAGTGCATATTTGGGGAAATGTTGAAGCAAATCAAGGGCTATTAATTATGTGTACAGAGGGCTACTAATTATGAAATGATAGATAAAAAGATCTTATAAACTAAATATATCATTCACTCCATAATTATAAGTCAATAAATGCCTCATAGCATAAGGTAAAAAATCATACTTGCCCCACTCCCTGATGGCAAAGCCTTAATCATATTACTTTATTAATTAGTATGTGGTTAAAATTGAGGGGTTGAAAATTAGAAAGATGGCTTGGTCACCAATTCAGGATCCCCTCCTTACCATTTAATGGACTTTGCAAAGTCCTGTACTTACTGTCCCAATTTGAGCCTTTTGTGGATCCCAGAAAATAGTATTCTTAAGCTAACCCATTTCTGTACATGCAAGCCTATTGTATCTAGGACATTTTGGTTAGATTCTGTCAAGGGATCTTTTGATTAGGTCATGTTTTACTAGAGTGCTTCAGTTGATGGTCTTTGGTTAGTTTGAGGAACCCAATATAGGTGCTAGTCTGCTGACAAATATGATGGCAATCGTTCTCCTGCTGCTGCTATTACTACTACAACTACAAAAATAATGCTTCCGATGCTTAGTACTTTGTAGTAACTTTCAGTTTTAAATGAAATTTAAATATTTATTCAGAGATATGTTTCTCTAAGTTTCCTCTATTTATTAAGAAATTAGATAATTCATTGTTATGTTTTCTTTCTCATGACAGTTGGCATTACCTTCATGACAATACTTGTATATTACTCCATTGATCTTTAAAAGATCTCCAGATGATAAGTTTCATAGAATATTTTCTCCTGTGTATTAATTGTCCCAGCAATCTGGCACTATTTCAAATGTTAGCTGTTTTTCTGAAGCCATAATTTTAGCAGTTAACTCATTTGCCTTAGAAAATCAATAATTCACTGATGGTAATATGAAGTTGGCAAAATGCATTCTTCCAGCAGATTCCCAGGTAACTGGATTTTAAATCATGATGACTGAAGCATGGGGATGAATTCCATGTATATATTTTTTCTCTGAGTGTTGCTCAACTTCCTGACATTCACCCTCCAGTTTTGTGTGAGGCCTTCATTAGTGGGTTTATGTCCAGAAGTTTAATGTTGTTATGCTCTCAGTCACTGCTGTTGGGAAAATATAATTAAAAACAAAATCTTCTCCTTACCTAAAAACCCCTCTACAAAGGTGTAAGTGAAAGAAGAATCATATTTTTGAATAAACTTAAACCAGAATGTATTGCATAACAGGTAATTCACAAAGAAATTACAAAGACAGAAAGAGAATTCACCATCAATATTTTTATACATCTAAGTGGATACAGCCCATCCTTTTGTTAAGGAGAGAATAAAGTATTTTCATGCACTCTGTGTTGTCTTAATTTTTTCACTTTTACTTTTCCCCCTCATTTTCCACACAAATTTATTATAAGGCCTCATTTTCCTCACAAATTTTCTCCCTTTTTCTCACTTTCGTCATGCTTTTTTCACTATTCATCTATTTTTCTCCATTGTATAAACCCAAATACCCTCATACTGTGACATATTACTATCAAACTATTACCAAAATGATAATTCTGAAAGCTACAAGAGAGAAGTAATATGTCACATGCAAGGGAGTCTAGGTAAGATTAAATGAAAATCTTTCATGAGAACCATGGTTGCAAGAAGGCATTGGGGTGACATATTTGAAGTGCTGAAAGGAAAATATTGCTAGCCATGAATTCTTTATCCAGCAAAACTTTCTTTCCTAAATGAGCTAGAAATTAAAACATTCCCAGGAAAACAAAAGTTGAGGAAGAATGTCACAAATAAACCAGCCCTGCAAGAAGTGGTAAAGGGAATTCTACAGGTTGAAAGGAAGAGACAATAGATTGAAATCAAATTAAGATAATGATTTCCTGTGCAAGTTATGACATGAGTAAATATAAATGTCAGAACTATGTATTTTTGGTTCATACTCCAGGTTATACTTCCTACAGATCACACGCAAGAAAGTAAATTAAGTCAATGGTTTTCACTCATATATATAAATATGCAATTCATGACAAAAACTACAGAAAGATAGGAGAATTGAGGGTTATAGGAACATAGTTTGTGTATGCTAATAAGTTAAGTTGGTGTTAAATCAAATGAGACTGTGATAGATTAGATTATTAAATCTATAACATCTGTAACATGGTAATATCCACAAAGAAAATATTGGTGAATATGCAGACTCGTAGAGTACAATTTGCCAGATGTAGGGGGCAGGGAAGGGGGAAATAATACATAATGGATATAAGGTTTCTGTTTGAGCTGATGGGATTTTTATTGATTCATATAGCCAAAACAATTTTGAAAAATATAAAAAGAGTGGGGGTATTCATACTTCCTGATTTCAAATGTATTACAAACTTATAATAATAATGACTGTATGGTACTATCATAAGGACAAATATATAGATATAGAATATAAATGTGAGCCCACAAAAATCTTACATCTATGGTCAAATAATTTTTTTACCATCATGTTCCCATTCAGTGGAGAAGGCATTATCTTTTCAAAAATGGTTCTGGTACAAAAAGATGTCCAAAAGCAAAAGAATGAAGTTAGATGCCTACCTCATATCATATACAAAATCAATTCAAAATACATCCAACACCTAAATTACCCCCCTACCACTTTCTTCTATTAATAACATTTTACATGTGGATGGTACATATGTTATAATTGATGTACAAATATTGAAAGACTGCTACTAACCATGGTCAGTAGTTTACATTATGGTTTCTATTTTGCACCATACACTTTTATAGGTTTTGTGAAAATCTAAAATGACCATTATTGTAAGATCATGCTGAAAATTCCAATGACCTAAAAATGGCCTATGCTTCATCTATTCTATTTTTCCTTCTCCCTCTCCTTAGGACCTAAGGTAACCCTTCAATTTTTGAAGAATAAGGTTCATAGCTACATGCAATAATTTTGAAGGCTTTTACATATTGGTCTGATTTCTATTATTAGGCACTGCCTATGTTCTCTAGAGATTTTACCCCTATAATTGAGAAAATCAAAGGACTACCAAGGAAGGGGTTTTAATATTTTCCTGCTTATTGTGTATGTATCCATCCACAGAGATAACACACTATGACATGATAAATATTTTCATATTCCACAGAGGCATGCCTCAGGTGCACCCTATCCCACATATACCCCTACCCTCGACTCCCTACACTACTAATCCCCCCCACAATTCCCAAAAGAACATTCCCACCATTGTAGTTTTAACCCACAGACGAGTAAGTCCCTAAGGTTCACCTTGCTTTTCCTCCAAGCCTCACCCCAGTTCTATCGATAATCCAACCCTACTCCCCACCTTATTCTCTCTCACATTCCTGCAGGATAGAGCCCAATCACATGACTGCAGCACTATCACCCTCATCCATTGCCCAACCACACCCTTCCAACCTTTCATAAATTTTGCTCATAATGAGCAGCTGCGCACATTCTCTACTCCATTTCTGCTCCTATTGACCTATCTTCCAGACACTAACTCTGTGAGCTCAGCCAATTTGTTTAAGTCTTATCAGTGAGGTCAGGTAATAGTTGTACTTCAGTGCCTGGCTTACTTCATTCAATATAAGGTCTTTTTTAAAATTTTAATTTCTCTCCCCTTCCCCCCCACCCAGTTGTCTGTTCTCTATTTGCTGTGTGTTCTTTGTCCGCTTCTGTTGTTGTCAGCCTCACAGGAATCTGTGTTTCTTTTTGTTGCGTCATCTTGTTGTGTCAGCTTTCTGTATGTGGAACCATTCTTGGGCAGGCTGCACTTTCTTTTGTGCTGGGCAGCTCTCCTTATGGGGCACACTCCTTGTGTGTGGGGCTCCCCTACAAGGGGACACCCCTGCTTGGCTCGGCACTCCTTGCGCACATCAGCACTGCACGTGGGCCAGGTCCACAAGGGTCAAGGAGGCCCGAGGTTTGAACCTCAGACCTCCCATTTGGTAGGTGGATGCCCTAACCACTGGGCCAAGTTCACTTTCCAATATAAGGTCTTAAAGATTATCCATGTTATCCTATGTGTTAGTACTGCATTCCTTCACACAGCTGAATAACATTCCATTGTATGTATATACCAGAATGGGACGCCTCCATATTTTCTTTGACTTTTCTGTAACCTAAAGCTTCTTTGAAGATAATGTGAAAAAACTAATACATTGGGGGAACATATGGAAGAAATTGTCACTGTACATTAAAGATAACAGATCTTATAGTAATGAAAGACAATGAAAAAATTTATTTTATTTTTTGTATTTGTTTTTTATTATTATTTTATTTTATTAATTTTATTTGGTTCCTTTTTGGCTTTGTTTTCAGGGATATTTTGGATTACAGAAGGGTCACAACAATGGGGGTGACGATCAGTGGTGCGGAGTATCAGTAATGGGGGATGTGTGGGGAAAAGTGCACCTGGGTCATGTCTCTAAGGTATATGAATATGTTCATGTGCTTATGGAGTTTTGTCTCGGTGGGTGGAGAACAAACATAATAACCTAAAGAATATTGAATTCCATTCCTGTGGAGTCCTGCTACAATCTCTAATAGAGTAGCAAGAATCCCCCAAATATATGGGCATTGCCTATCAAAGGAGGAGAGAATATTAGCCAGACGCTTAATATCGACAATTGTACTTATCAGCTTTTTCCTGTGAAATTGAAACTTAGCCTACCGCTATATATTGCTTAAGCGTTACCTCCTAAAAGGCCCCATTTTGCTCAAATGTGGCCTCTCTCTAAGTCAAACTTTGCATGTAGATTCGCTACCTTCCCTCTGGCATGGGACATGACTCCCAGGGACCTTGACTAAATGGGGTAAATATTAAATACAAATGATTTTTTTTAAGGATAAGAGATTTCAAAGTGAGCCAGGAAGTCAATCCAGAGGTTACATTATGCAAATTGCAGCAGAATCTCATTGATTATCACAGTAAACAGGGTCACAAACAGTGAGGTTCTTGAGGGCTCCAGACATCTAGACATTATAAGCAGTACAGAAAATTTCAGGAATTCAGCACTCTGTCAGTGGTCCTTAATTTGGAATATATGTTCCCCAGTGTAACGGAGTTAGACTCACTTATAATTTCCCTAAACATTGCTCTTTTGCCCCTTTTATTTGTGCCTATAATTAGTACTAGTTAAAAATATGCCCCAGAGACTTAAATCTTTGGTCTGTTCATATGCTGGTTGAGACCTAAAACTCAGCAAAGTTGTAATACCCACTCTCCAGTTCATTGGACTTATCCAGGACTACTAACAAAAGATGATGACGGACAATGCCCATCCAAAAAAACAGAAATCTAAAACTGCAAGCAAGACAGTTCTATTCATCTGCCCCATGGGACCTAAGTCTCTTATCAATCAGTAACTAAGTGGGCATCACCATCAGAAACTGAATATAACCAAAATGGTGGACAATAAAGAGTATTTAGAAAACTGGGACATGAATGTTTATAACATTATTCATAATAGCCTCAAAGTGGAAACAACATAAATGGCCATTAATTTATGAATGAATAAATAAAATGTGATATATTAATTCAAAGAAATATTATTCAGCCATAAAATGAATGAGGTATTGGTACATGCTATGATACAGATGAATTTTGAAAGCATTGTGCTAAGTGAAAAAAAATCAAACATAAAACAAATTCATATCATATGTTTCCATTTATATTAAAGTCTAGAATAAGAAAATCCATATGTACAGATAGTATATTAGTGCTTTCCAGTGGCTGGGGAGGGGAGAATGGTAGTGTCTATTAATGAACATGGAATTTCTTTTCTTTTTAAATTGCTCAAAAAGTTCTAAGATTAGAGAGAGGTTATTATTGCACAACTTAGTGAATAAACTAAAAACCACTGAATTGTCACTGTAAAATTGTGAATTTTATGGTATGTTTGAATGGTATCTCAATTTATATTAAATAATTATTCACTTCAGACAATTTCCTGAGAATCTATTTAATCACCTCTATTTATGATAAATCCACATAATGAATGAAAAATCTTGACTGTAATGTCAAAAGGGAAGTACTAGAAAGGCCTTGCTTTATCTAACAAAATGTCTGGATTTTATACATCAAGCAACCTGAGGAAAACTTAAATACAGATTGATTAGAGAAGCCTACCACAGCCCTGGAAAATGAGATATATAATCTCCTTTAAACTCTAAGCTATTGACAGTCATTCTTTACTGGATTTATTCACTCAATATACTTATTAAGCACGTAAAATATTCCAGACATGATATCTGCCAATTGTGATAGAAGATAAGGCCAAATGCTGAGATGGGGCTAGATGCCATGCTTGGAAGTGTGATAATAGTGGAAAATGGGTCATAACTGCTAATGGGCATGAAGTAATTGTTGGTGGTGATGAAAATGCTCTGAAATTAATTTTGTTAATATTTGTAAAAAAATAGTAAACATCATTTAATTTTTTGTCTAACAGTTGAATTTTATGGTAAGAAAATTATATCTCAGTAAATTTTTAAAAGATTATTTTAAGAGCCATATTTTCTATGTTCACTCATGAACCTAGAACATTCAATGTATATTTTTTAAAAGAGAAAATGAAACCATCTTCACATAGCTAGCCAACTCTTATCTCTTAATTCCTGGCTGAGCTTGTTATTAGTGTTAGTAGTGTCTAACCTCTTCTGCTTCTTTCAGGTTGCAATTATTATAGTAAAAAGAAAAAGTCTAAAATCCCTTTTATCACTGGTCTTGTTAAGTTGTTCACAATTTAAATTGTATAAAACTACTGAAGGATGGCTACAGCTGGTGCTATAAATTGGAAGAAAGGCACAGGATGATCACTGGCTCTGAAATTATGTATTTAGTCAATCACCAAGTATATATAACTCCCTTTTCTCCCAGTGATTCCATAAGACCTTTTTCTGTCAGCTGTTCTTGCCTCTGCTCCTCAGAGATTACCATGTTGAAGCTCCTACATAAAGAAACTGAATGTTTCAGTTGCTTTTTGATTCTGAACCAATTTAGTGTACTTGATTATTAGTGCTGCTCAGAAGTGGATGGCTGGAGAAAAAAAAGCTACCCTGAGTGATCCAGGCAAAACTTTAAAAGCTCACCCAAATACCACCTTCTTATTTTCTAAATGACCTATATTCAAATGAGGAGATATAACATTTAACCATAGGAAATAAAAGTATCTCATTCTCTATGCTGAAATGATGAAAAAACTAGATTTTAGAAAGCAAAAGCCTTTTTTAAGGATCTCCTAGAAGAGATAACTTTAAGGTTATCTTTCCCATTGAATGTAGTCACATTGTATAAATCTATGCAAGGAACAATACTATGGGTACTTCTTGACCTCTAGACTCATATACAGTTTAGCATTTTCAGCAAGTTGATGTTACAGAATTTATATCATGTGTGCTTGTACAAAAAAATAAGTGTTTTGGAAAGCAGAATATGTATATCTGTCCATGTGTCTATTGTCAGTTCTGCTTTTGCAATTTTTTTTTTTGAGGTACCAGGGATTGAAGCTGGGACCTCAGAGGTGAGAAGCTATTTTACTCCCAGTAAATCATACTTAGGCTCTGAATATTTTAAACTCCATCATTCAAGTATCAGCTCAAATGGGTCGTTCTCACCACACAATAGAAGTCCACACACACACAACAATCACAGCTGGTTAAATTATGGTGTTTTATTTGTTGGTTATAGAGTGTAACTTCCTGAGAAGAATATCTGATCTGTCCATTTCTTTATCTAATTTCATAATATATGGTTTGTTTCACATAACATGTTTTTGTTATGTTTGTAAATGCTCAATAAATATTTGTTATATACAATAAAAATTATAGAATGACCATTTTTTTTGGCAGTGAATGTACAGGTGACTTATAGAATAACAATAATTTGGTATGTTGTTGTTGGTTTTATCAATTTCATCAAAAAAAAAAGAAAAGAAAATCAATTATGGAATTGTTTTAAACAACAGAAAATTAAAGGGTTTCCTGGGCAAGCTCTCCATATTTTTCAGAACCTGATTTGGTCACTTTGACCTAGCAACTGTACCTTCAGAATTACCAAAATTAACAAAAGGAGTGAGAAACATGCTGTTTCTCAACACTTCTCAAGCTTCTCCTGTCACTTTCTCTCTAATGGGCATCCCAGGCCTGGAGCACCTGCATGTCTAGATTGGGATCCCCTTCTGCTCCATGTATGTGGTGGCTGTGGTGGGGAACATGATCATCCTGGCTGTGGTGCAGGCAGAGCGAAGCCTCCACAAGCCCATGTTCCTCTTTCTGTGCATGCTGTCAGTCACAGACCTGGTCCTCTCCACTTCTACCCTGCCCCGCATGCTCTGTCTATTCTGGCTTGGATCCCATGACATTGCCGTTGATGCTTGCCTGGCCCAAATGTTTTTCATCCACAGCTTTACTGCCATGGAATCAGCCTTCTTCCTGGCCATGGCCGTTGATCACTATGTGGCCATATGTCACTCTCTGCACCATGCTACTATTCTCACCCACACTCGCATTGCCATAATGGGTATAATTGTGGTGGTTCGAGGTGTGGCCTTCTTTTCTCCACATCGCATCCTGCTCAAACAGCTTCCTTACTGTAGAACATGAAAAATTGTCCACACTTACTGTGAGTTCATGGCTATGGTAAAGCTGGCTTGTACAGTCACTGGGGCCCCCAAACATTATAGCTTCAGTGTTGCTTCCATCATAGGTTCATGTGATGCCATTTTCACTGCTATATCCTATGCCTTCATTCTCCACTCTGTATTCCACCTGCCATCCCAAGAAGCTAGCTTTAAGGCTTTGGGAACATGTGCCTTTCATGTCTATGTCATTCTTGTCTTCTTTTCCACTGCTGGCTTTTTCATTTTCACTCACACTTTTGGGAAAAATGCGCCTCCACATATCCATATTTTTATTACAAATATGTATCTTTTGGTGCCTCCTTTCCTTAATCCTATTGTGTATGGAGAAAGGACTAAGAAAATTCAGGAACATGCTCTTAAGACTATAATTCTCAAAGTTGTCTGAGGTTAGTTGGTTAAATAGAACAAGTGGTTTAAATTTAAATGGAAATACATTATATGAAATATCATTTTTCACTTCCCCAAGCTGAATTGCATTACCACCTGAAAATTTATCTACCATTATCTGTAGATTACCAGAATTACAAATTAACATGTAGCTTCAGTTTTTTTTCCTCTGGTGAGTATTAAAGAAGAGACTGTTAATGTCTTTCTTGTTCTCTTTGGAAGATGATTACAAATAGGGAGTGGATAGAAAGAGACAGAGGAAAAGGCTAACAACCAGAAAAAATAAGAATTATCTGGAGAACCTAATACTTGGTATTATGTACTACGCAGTTTGAAGTAATCTTGATCCATATATATGATTGTAGTTTTACAGAATAGGTGATAAATATCAAGTTATTCTCAAATGAAATCAAATTTTAAACTCATTGTTTATCCATGTAAAATCCATGTAAAATGTATCTATACATAAAGAAAGTAAAACAAAAACATAAATTAATGTGAAGAGCTCCCATTTTGGTTATAGAACTGCTCAAGTTTCTAGAGTAATTTTAATAAATGTGGAGTATATTTCATATTTTAAAAGGTAACATTTCAGATTCTACTGACTGCCAAAATTGAGGGCATGAATTTAGAGTTTCATAACTAATTGTTCAATTTATTGAACTTCCAGGCTACCATATGTATTGAGTCTCCCCTATTGACCAGGTGACATGGAATTCAGTATCAAGACAGATGACCTCAGATCTTTTACTAACAACAAAGTCCAGTTTGCCCCTTATTTATTGCCCTGATATCAAAGACTGGATCCCATCTTCAGCTCATTTTCCTCAATTATTACTAGTTACCAGTTATCCACTTGTCACGTTTGTTTTGGAATATTTTCTAAGATCCATAGGGTACTTCTTTTAATGGAAGTCATCTACCAAAGGGGTCTTTGATATTTGTGCTTGGAAAATTTTTCCTCTCCTTGCTTATTTTCCATGAATCTCACACACATATTTCAGCACACAAAGACTAGCATCCTTTTAGTCACCAATTATGAAATCTATCTTTCAAATACAAGGAGGTGTGCTGTTTTCTCTTTTAGAGAATTAGGCACAGTTCTCATGAATCTCTTGACATAAGAAATTCAGGACCAGGGGGTTTCACAAGGAGTATATTAATGAGATTTATTGGCACATGGTAGATACGAAGTTCATGCATTCAAGTAAATTTTATATGCCCTATAGAAGAAATGTCTCAGGTAAGGTATGCATTCAAGTAACTTCAACACATAATTAGGCAGGCAGAAAGGGAGGTTTGTCAATTATAAGTGCACACATAAAGGGAGCAATTGAATAGTGAAAAGAAGAATAAAGGTAAACTGAAAAGTGCTGAAACTTTTGCTACTATATCCCAAACATTTTATTTAAGTGACTCATTTCAAATATTTTGCAATTGGGATTGAGACCATGGTGACTCTCAGGCTCTGCTTAAAAGTCAGAATTTTCTCTTCCTGGTCAATCATGTCTTGTATTCAGCTTTCTCAAATCTGAATTAGGTTCCTTTCCCACACAGCTGTACATTTGATTGTGTACTGAGATCCTCAAACTATGGGAAATTTTATTTCAGAAAATTTCCCACTATATGAGCAAAGTGTAAAAGCACAATGCAGTAGCAAAGGTGAAAATATAGCTAATTTATTTATTAATTTATAAATGTGTATTAGAATATATTTCTATGTGTGTGTGGATATATTATATATATATGTGTGTGTGTGTGTATTATATATAATGTGTTTGTTTTTGGTCAGGCAAAACCATTAGGGGCCAGATCGGAAAAAGCATTCCACCTTAAGAACCTATTTTAACTTCCTTTCAAGGGAACTAAATATGTGTTTTTATAGTAGTAATGATTCAGCTATAACTTCCAAGGCACTGTTATACAAATTAATAATATCACCTTTTCTGAAATCACAGAAAGGTCTGATTCTGTATTGGTAGACTGAATTATGTACCCACATTTAGCCATTTTCTTGATATTGAGTCATATTCCTGTGGGAATATGTACACATTGTAAATAGAATCCCTGAACTGTTATATTAGTTAAGGTTTGGCCCAACAGAATGAGATTGAGCCTCAATCTGGGTAACTGGAGTGCTTTATGAGTAGAATAAACTCAGGCTTACATAGAAAAAGCCATGGAGAGGACTAGGAACCCAAAGGAAAAGGAAGCTGGAAATCAACACTAACCAGAAGAGAAAGGAGAAGATAATCACCATGGCATGTGAGGCAGAGATGCAAGCCAGGGAACCCCAAGGATTCCCACAAGGCAGAATGAGAATGTGACAGATTTTGGGGAGATAATATTGCTTTACTGTCACCGGGGGTATGGACTTCTAGCTTCAAAATTGTAGGCCAATAAATTCCCATTGTTCAGTTGGTTATCCATTAATGACTAAAGCTTTATTTTAGCATTTTAGGCTATTTCACATATAAGTATATGTAAAGACGTATGTATGCATTTTTATTTAGGTACAAATTAAGTACAGTGCAATGAAGATGTCTTACATGTACAGTTTGGTAAATTTGGACAATACGTGGTCTATGTAACCCCCACCCTAATTACAATATAGGACAGTTACATCACTCCCAGGAAGTTTCCTCCCCTTTCTCTCTGGCAAGTATATGGATGGATGGAGGAGTGCATGCTTTATACAATGGGAGAAGTTGGTGCTTTATTCATGAACTTATTCACAATTTCTGCTTACCAATTTACACATAGTTAAGATTAAAAATCAAACACTTTGTTTAGTTTATACCTATTTGATCTTCCTCTAAAATATGCTAGTCTACCTTAATTCTAAGTTAATCTTTCTTCCTTCTCTTTTTTTATTTTCTCTTTCTCATTCCCTTACTATCCGTTTTTATTTTTTATCCTGCCTTTTTTGTTTTCAACTGTTTTTACTTTCACCAACAGACAGAGTTTAAAAATTTTTTTTTTTTTTAAGCTGGAAGGCTTGTATTTTGTTTCCTTTGGTAGGACAAGTCTTTTCCTGTTTGCTCAAACTAAAAGCATCTGACATTTTATATTAATTTAGACTCCATAACATTTTTTGGGGTAGTTCCATAGTTTATGGTTAAAATTCCAAGCTTGGAGTTAGAATTTCTGGGCTCAAATCCAGGAATCTTCCCCTGGATAGTCATATGACTATTTGATTCTTGATTTATAAAAATGAATAATAATATTGTCTATCTTACAAGGTTGTCTGAGGATTAAAAAATCTATGTAAAAAGCCCTGAGCATTGGCAAAGCAACAACACTCAAAGGACATGGTTTTTATTCTTCCCTCAGAACTATGCTTTTCTATGATCTCCATCCTTTACTTCTTTAACAATGCTTTAAGAAAAACCCAGTTACCTGGAAGGGAAGGTGACACAGAACTTTATGAAATAAAAGACACAGAGAGAGACAAAAGAGGAAAGGTAAAGATGGGACCAAGGGACTCAACAGGTTCTGGAACTGGGAGCCTCAACCCTAGTTTCCACATTGTATTTATTTGAAAGCTAACAAACAGTTGTTGGCTACAGGAAGCAACTTGCAACATCTCTTACAATAGCAGGAAGCAACAAATAGGTAAGCCAGTTTCCCACAACACCCATTGAATCTTATATTCTAAATTTAAACCCCATAAATATTTTATATTTTAGAGGGATGTATATATATATATATTCCTCAGGACAAGCTTTTTTTAATGGAGTATTCTGTTTAATCATGGTGCATAATAACAAAATCAAAGGCCTTTGGAAGACAGGCTACTGCTATTGGCATGCAATAGGACAGTGATAAGAATAGAGACATCTCCTTTCATTTCTTCAAGTGATACAATCCAGGCATTTACAATATGTGCTTAGTATATTCATTTTAAATTGGATTGTATTGACTTGGACAAAATTGTATAACCCTTCAAATTTATCCTTCAATTTTCACTGGATCAATCTCCTCTCTTTCTTGGAAGTAATCTGCATGAAGATAACTTAATTAATTTACTTTAGTCTTTTAATTTCAGATGTAACTCCTTTCTATAAACGTTGGTAGCCTTTTCTAACTGTGCAGGGTCTCTCAGCTCCTTTGATTAATCATGAGAACTAAGGAAATGTGATTAAATTAGAATGTTGTGCTCAGCTAAGATGGAGTTGAAGAAGGACAACCACCACACCATGGAGCCTAGAGTGATTACAACTGAAAGTGGGAGGATTGCATCCAGCATCCATGTGGAATCTGAGCCTCCTCTTGACATAGAGGTGCAATGGACACAACCAATGCAATGTCCACATAGAAAAGGTGGCATTGGATTGGGAAAAGTGGACATGGTGGCTGATGGGTATGGGGAAAGGCAGGAAGAGATGAGAGGTGGAGGCGTCTTTGGGACATGGAGCTGCCCTGGATGGTGCTTCAGGGGCAATCACTGGACATTGTAAATCTTCACAGGGCCCACTGGATGGAATGGGGGAGAGTATGGGACATGATGTGGACCATTGACCATGAGGTGCAGAGGTGCCCAAAGATGTACTTACCAAATGCAATGGATGTGTCATGATGATGGGAATGAGTGTTGCTGGGGGGGGGAAAGGTGGGGTGGGGGTGGTGGGGTTGAATGGGACCTCATATATATATATATTTTTTAATGTAATATTATTACAAAGTCAATAAAAATAAAAAATAAAATAAATAAAATAAAATGTAAAAAAAAAAAAATTCCCTAAATATTTGTGCCTAAACTTACCCTGTGCTACCTCAAAACAAATTAAACATATATTTATATGAGAGTAAAAAAAAAAAAAAAAAATAGAATGTTGTGGGCTACCATTTAAGACAAAACATCAAAAACAAAATTTTATGATATTTTTCATTTTTAATACCCCAGTTTATTTTTAACTTTATTTTAGTTTTCTAAATTAGCATCTTTTCTATTTCTAATCTTTAAACCTATCATTACTATTTCCTTTTCCTATTAATTGAATTTTGCAATATAATAGGCTTCATTTTTTAAGAAGTTTTGGACCACAGAGGGGTTCAACTATGGCAGGGGAGGAATGCTGGTGTGGTATTATTGATGGGTAACACACGGTTGGGAGGGAGTTCTCAAGGGCATGTATATAGGGTATATAAAAATGTTTGGATATTTGTTGGATATTTTCATAGTATTTACAGTTACAAACAACAACTGAGGGAGTGCTGAATTCCTAGCCAAGGGAGCTCTGTCACATTCCCCAGTGGAACAGCAACAATCCCCCAAGTGCAAGGACAAAAACCAGTGAAGAAGGATGGTCCACTGATGAACACTTGAAACTGATGACTGTGTTTATGAGCTTGTGGGCCTGAAATTTCAACTAGACCTAGAGTCTCCATGTTGCTCAAATGTTGCCATTCTCTAAGCCAAACTCAGCATGTAAATGTATTACCTCCCCCCCAGAGTGGGACATAACTCCTGGGGATGAGCCTCCCTGGTGCTGAGGGATTATTGCCAAGCATAAACTGGTGATTCAACTAGAAAAAGACCTTGAATAAAACATGGAAATGGTAAAGTCAAATGAGTATATATGGCTAAAAGTCTTCAAAAAAGAGTCGGGAGGTCATCAGAGGGGTCACACCTATGCCTACCTCCAAAGGAGCCCAGAGTCAGCCAAAGAAGATGCAACACCAGGTACTGGTGCACCTGAGGGTTATGGAGAAACACAGGTTCTATGATCATGGCAGATGGCTCTGGAGTTCAGTGCCTTGTCAGTGGACCCTACTTTGTAATTTGTCTTCCTGAGTGTGATGGAGTTGGGCTCAGATCTGACCTTTATACCCATGCCTCTTCTGTCACTTTTACTGAACCTGTGGTTGGCTCTGGGGTTGGTGGATACCCTGGAGATTTCAATCTCTGGACTGGCCATGTGTCAGCTGAGCCCTGAGCCTCATAAGACTGGCAACTCCTACTCTCCAGTTCATTGGACTTACCCAGGTCAGCTAACAGGGAAGTGAAGATGGCCAACCACAACATCAGGGAACCGAGATTGCCAACAACCCCAAGCAGGAGAATCACATCCATCAACCATGGGGGATCGAAATCCCCTCTTGACATAGAGGTGGAATGGATATCACCATCCCAGGGCCCACAGGAGGGAGGAATAAAATGTAGATTAGAGTGGACTTACTGGTATTCTACTATAAAACTATTGTAACTAGTAATGGAAGAAACTGTAGCATAGATGTGACGAAAGTGGCCATTGTAGTTGCTTAGGGCAGGAAGTGAAAAGAAGAGATGTGATGTGGGGGCATTTTTGGGACTTGGAGCTGTCCTAAATGATATTGGAGGGACAGATGCTGGACATTATATAAGCTGCCATAACCCACTGAAAGTACTAAGGGAGAGTGTAAACTACAATGTAAACTATTATCCATGTGGTACAGCAGTGCTCCAAAATGTATTCACTAATGCAATATATGTGCCATAATAATGAAAGAAGTTGTTGATGTGGGAGGAATGTGGGAGTGTGTGGGGTATATGGGAACTCATTTTTTTTTTAAGGTTTTTTATTTATTTATTTGTTTCTCTCCCCTTCCCCCCCCCCCCCCACCCTGGTTGTCTGTTCTCTGTGTCCATTTGCTGTGTCTTTGTCCACTTCTGTTGTTGTCAGCGGTACGGGAATTTGTGTGTCTTTTTGTTGCGTCATCTTGTTGTGTCAGCTCTCCATGTGTGCAGCGCCATTCCTGGACAGGCTGCACTTTTTTTTGCACTGGGCAGCTCTCCTTACTGGGCACACTCCTTGCACATGGGGCTCCCCTACACGAGGGACACCCTGCATGGCATGGCACTCTTTGCAAGCATCAGCACTGCGCATAGGCCAGCTCCACACAGGTCAAGGAGGCCTGGGGTTTGAACTGCAGACCTCGCATGTGGTAGACGGATGCCCTAACCACTGGGCCAAGTCTGCCACCTCTTATATTTTTTAATGTGACATTTTTTGTGATCTATTTGTCTTCAAAAAAAAACCAATAAATATTTTTTAAAAATAAAGACATTAGATATAATATGTGCTGTCAATCAAATACTGGCATACATGCTATCCTTTCTTTCTGAAATACCTTTTACTTCCATACACCACTCTCATACCCTTTCCATTCTTATTCATTTTTATGATATAGTTCAGTATCTAGTAAAGAATACTCTCCTAACTCTGTGAGGTGGAATAGGTTATCCTCTTGGTTGACATATATTTATATGTTAATAAAATTACATGAAATAATAGCTATATATTTATCTATTTATTTTTTATGTTAATGAATTGGAGTAGATTATCAATATGACCTTAAGTATTTTAACATTGGAATAGAATGTGACACTAAAGGGCATTTACTGATGACTGATTTCTCCCTTTCTAACATTGAAAATGAGATAACTAAAAGGAAAATACACTGAAATACTTTCAAATGAAAAAATTAGAAAAGGCAATAGCCTTATATTATTATGAAAGACAACTAGGTAATTAAGAATCTAACTAGGAAGCGGAAAGCCTTATACTTTAATATTTAGGACATGGGGTCTTTAAAGCAATTAATTATTTATACAAGTTACAGAATTACAAGAGATTTGACAGTGAAGCCATCCAGAGATTAGAAGCAACATGAAGTCATGCCAACTTTAGGCCTGTGAAACACAGAGTTACTAGTAGTTTTGTCAGATATCAGGGATATGAGTCACCCAGTGGTAGTTTCGACCATGGAAGTCAGCTTTGGCAGAATCTGGAGCCATAGAGAATCTATAGCTGGAGAGGAGAGAGAGAGAGACACTAGCTTTTTCTTCCTCTTCCCTAATATTCTTCTCCTGGAGTCTTCCATTAACCAAATTCAGAACGAAGTCAGATGATCTGTGATCCTGGGAAACATAGTCTGCAAAGTCCATCCCTCCTGCAGTGCATAGAAGAGGAGATTGTAGAGGGATATGCCTGAAGGGGAACAGATCTAAGCTTGACATAACTTCACAACCAAAACACAAGTATTGATACACTTATAGATGACATTAACGTACATGTACTACTTGATTAAACAAGAACTCATTGGGGTTCAGGAACAGGAACCTGACTAGGAATGGCCTTGAGCTGTAGCAATTTTTGGAACTAAGTACGGTTCAGGATAAGTTATTTAAGAATATGTGAGTGTATCTGGCAATATTAATTGGCAATTAATTTGTAGGTTCATCCTTCCACAATGTCCTCCTTTCTTGCCACCTTTCATCATATCTGTTGTAAGGAACCATTTATTCCATGGCACCTGCAAGTGTTTAAGCCCAAGAGATGTCATTAATCAATATCACAAGATGCCTGGAGGCCAGAAACCATCTCCCCTTGGTTTCTAAGCATAAAACTCAGGAGGCACAAGTGATGGAAAGACTGAATTCATTCAAGAGAACAAGGTGCACCTGAAGGAACTGATAGAAATTAGTGTGTCTATAAACAGACAGCATCTTCAAGAGAGATGTACTCAAGAATTTCCTTGCAGGCCTCTCATCTCACAGGATAAGAAATGCAAAAGGACCTGCTGTAGTTATAGCCAACATTCAGCTGAGCCTCAAGATGGACAGGAAAACAATCCATCTGCAAAGGTAGGAAAAAAAGGTTGCAGGCAGCAGTACTGCGGTTGAGGTGAGATAGATGGAGACTCTAAGTCAAATGTTCAGTAACGAAGACCTATTCCTTGTGGTTGCCTGAAAGATTGTTCAACCTCTTGATTTTATGGAAGTAAATGTAGAAGGATACCAACTAAATGTTCAAGCTGAGATTTACGTATTGTTCGTAACTATTACAGTGTGAACAAAATCCAGGATCAAGTACCAGCCTGCAAAGGTTAAAATCTTTTTTTTCTTAACGTACCTAGTATTACCCACACTACTTGAATACTTCATATTGCCTTATCTCATAATAGACTGGAATTTAAACCAAAATTATTCATTAATTTCAAATTTAGTTTTGTTAGGATGCCTTTCCAGATTCTCCACATATAAAAGTAGCCTTCCTTCACAAAGATAACCTGATATTTGTGAACCCCTAGTTGCATATAAAAGTATGTGAGAAGCAAAAATTAATGTCAATTTATTGTGAAATTGAGAACTATATTATGCTCTTTGGAAGATTCTGATTAGCCATTATAAAAGAGCACAGAAGTGGATGTAACTCAGGTGACTGGGCTCCCACCTACCACATGGGAGGTTGCTGGTTCAGATCCTGGTGCTTCCTAAAGAAGACAGCAAGCTAGCATGATGGGCAGGTACAGCAGGGTGACACAACAAAAGACACAAGAAGAAAACACGTAATGAGAGACACAACAACACAGAGAACAGAGGTTCATCATGCCTTCTAAAGAAGACAGTAAGCTGATGTGATGGGCATGTGTGGTGAGCTGATGCAAATGAGAAAGGAAGGGAGGAAAAACATTATGAGAGACACAACAAAGCAGAGAGCAGAGATGGCTCAAATGATTAAGCATCTTCCTTCCATATCTGAGGTCACAAGGTCAGCTCTTGGTGCCTCATAAAAAAACAAGGAAGATGAACAGACACAGCAAGGGAAAACCAACAAGGTGATGGGGAGAAATAAATAAATAAAATAAGTCTTAAAAAAATAAGGAAAGTGGACTTGGCCCAGTGGTTAGGGCGTCTGTCTACCACATGGGAGGTCCACGGTTCAAATTCCGGGCCTCCTTGACCCATGTTGAGCTGGCCCACACGCAGTGCTGATGTGCATAAGGAGTGCCCTGCCACACAGGGGTGTCCCCGCATAAGGGAGCTCCATGCACTTGGAGTGTGCCCCGTAAGGAGAGCCGCCCAGTGTGAAAGAAAGTGCAGCCTGCCTGAGAATGGTGCCACACACACAGAGAGCTGACGCAACAAGATGACGCAACCAAAAGAAACACAGATTCCTGTGTGGCTGACAACAACAGAAGCGGACAAAGAAGAAGATGCAGCAAATGGACACAGAGAACAGACAACAGGGGTGGGGGGGAGGGGAAGGGGAGAGAAATAAATAAATAAATAAATAAATAAATCTTTAGAAAATAATAATAATAAGATTAACCACCCCCCCCAAAAAGACTTAATAACTTAACTTGACTGTTCTTCATAAAAATGGTGATTTCTTGCCCTGTAATTTAGTTGACTTTAGGAAGATAAAGACTCTGCCTTTATTAACTCCATTTGTTACATTCTAATACAGCACCAACTTTGTTCACAACTTTCTTCATTCTGCTCCGTCAGCCAGTTAACTCAGTATCTCCTTGATATCATATCTATAAGCTCTACAATTGTGGAAATGTAAGAGAGGTTAAATATATATGTTGCTATGTTGCTAATCTTATCCATGATGATTTGCTATGTTTTTCTTTTTACTTGCTCAGGTAGTTGAAAAGTGTGTCTCCATCAGAAACGAATCATCTACTTCCTCTGTAATATTTCTAAAATGCATCTATTCTTCTGAGGTACACAATGGGGGGAAAAAGCAAGAATGTTAATTAAATATGCAAAACTTTACAATTTCAGCATACTTATCCATTAACTTTCTTTATCTGAAAAAGTGCCATCCATCTGTTTGATACACTGAAAGAGGATACCAAAGAGAACAATCATTCAATAGCTGGTGGTATGTTATTGGAATGAGAGCATTTATTCTGACCCATAATAATGATGAACCTTTGGGATTTACATATTTATAAGTTATGTGATTTTTAATTAGGACAGAGTTATGGAATATCTGTTGTTTGCATGATGGATTCCAACTGGATCAGTTTGCAAACTGCCACCATCCTGTTACTTGGCATTCCAGGGTTGGAGGCTCCCCACATCTGGATATCCATCCCTTTCAGCCTTGTCTACTGCTGTTGCTGATGAGAAATGTTGGCCTTTTATTAATGATCAAGACAGACCCTAAACTACATGAACCTTTGTACCATTTTTTATGCATGCTCTCTTTGGCTGATTTGATGTTCACTTCTATACTTCCCAAGATACTCAGCTTCTTCTGGTTCAATGACAGAAAGATTGACTTCGAAGCTTGTCTCACTCAAATGTACCTCATTCATTCTCTGTCTACTTTGGAATCTGGATTTATCTTGGCCTTGGCTTTTGACTGCAATGTAGCTATCTGCCACCCATTAAGGCATTTCTTTATCTTGACACCCACAGTGATTTTAGTTTTGGGTTTGACCATTTTCTTCAGAGGCACTGTACTGTGCAGTCCACACCCCTTCTTACTGAGATGGCTTTCCAACTGCAGAACTAATGTTATCTCCCATACCTACTGTGAATTCATGGCCCTGATAAGATTGGCTTGTGCTGAGACCAAGATCCATAAAGCCTACAGCCTAATTGTGGCCTTCCTGACAGGGGGCCTGGACTTCATATTGATTATCTGCTCCTATGTCCTTATCCTTCTCACTTTCTTCAATGTCCCATCCAAGGCTGCCCGGCTTAAGACCCTAAGTACCTGTGTCTCCCATGGGCGGGTCTTCTTGGTGTTTTATACACCAGCCTTTTTTTCCTTTTTCACTCACAGGTTTGGCCAACACATTGCTCCACATATCCACATTTTTGTGGTCAATATATATCTTCTTATTCCACCCATGATGAATCCCATTATTTATGGTGTTAAATCCAGGAGGATCAGGGAGGGATTCTTTAAATTCTTAACAATCAAATATGTTTAAGTTTGGTGGAATTTGTGTTTCCTCAGTTCATAAACAAAGATAAGGGTTTTATTAAAGGACATGAAATTTAAAATAAGTCAGCATTACCTTAGAGTGGAAAACTTTTCAGTTAAATTTCAGATTCAAATAGTCTAGCAAAGCACAACACACTGACTCCTGTAAGCAGTTGCAAGTGCAGAAGATACATAAGAATTAGAAAAAAATTTGAGAAAAATTTAGATATTAGCATTCATCTTTCTCAACCTACTATTTAGTATTGCCTTTGAAACTTATTAAACAATAACTAAATTTATATTGGGAGATAACCATAACCAACTTTTGTTGCCTTTGCAGATTGTGACTCCCAAAAGCATAAGTTCGAGAGTGGATATATTAATCCCTGTATAAATTTTTCAGCAGACTCACTCTCCAAAGATGCAACATTTGTTCTCAAGTTATTAATCAGTTAATGGTCAATGAAATGAGAGTAAACAATAATATTTGCAGTCAGAAATACTGGAAATAAAAATATATTTTGCATTTCCTTAAATAAAAGTGTGTGGGAAACTAATGTACAAGTATTACAACAGATTTAAAGTTAAAATTAAATTTTCTCCTACTCTATCACCTGGCAATCTCCAAAAGTAAGCATCATCAGTGGATTCTCATAATCTGTGTTTTACAACTAACTTGAATTTCTACCATTTCTTTTATAATTTTCAGATAATTTAATGTTTTTGATAACACAGATTAGATGAGACTTCTTTCTCATTTCAGCAGTATACTTTTAATATAATGATATATTTTAAGTTTTTCATATTGGTTTATACAGATCTATCTCAATTCTCAGAATGACTATATTAAAAAGAATATATTGTATTTTATTTAAAAATTAATTTATTAATTTAAATGTAAATAGTTTTCAAATTTTCTTACAACAATGCTACAGAAATATTGTATTACATGTGTTTGGTTTCTATATTTCTAGAATTTAGATTAAATTCCTAGAAAAGGCATTGCTGAAACAAGGGGTAGGGATAATTTAAATACTTAAATAGTTTGCAAAACTGCCTACAAATTATTACAGCAATTGTATTCCCACAAAAGGCAAATATAAGACCGGCCTACCAACAATGTACATTATTACTCTTATTAATTGTTGGCAACCTTATATATAAAATAATAGCAATTATTTTCAATTTCTTACATATTCCTATTTTTTTTCTCATGTAATTCATGTTCTTATTAAATTTTTGTGACAATTTAGAGGAAATGGACAAATTCCCAGAAACACATAAGCAACCCATATTGATGAAAGAAGAAATTGATGATCTTAACAAACCAATCACAGGCAGAGAGATAGAATCAGTCATTAAAAATCTCTCAACTAAGAAGAGCCCAGGACCAGACGGCTTCACAGGTGAATTCTACAAAACATTCCGGAAAGAACTAACACCAATCCTGCTGAAACTATTCCAAAAAATCAAAACAAAAGGAACATTGCCGAACTCGTCCTATGATGCCAACATTACCCTAGTACCAAAGCCAAACAAAGACATCACAAGAAAGGAAAATTACAGACCAATTTCTCTAATGAAACTAGACGCAAAAATACTTAACAAAATACTTGCTAATCATATTCAACAACACATTAAATGAATTATACACCACAACCACGCGGGATTTATTCCAGGTATGCAAGGATGGTTCAACATAAGAAAATCAATCAATGTAATACACCATATAAATAGATTGAAGGAAAAAAAATCACATGATTATATCTATAGATGCAGAAAAAGCATTTGACAAAATACAGCACCCTTTCTTGATAAAAACACTCCAAAAGATTGGAATACAAGGAAATTTTTTGAACATGATAAAGAGTATATATGAAAAACCTACAGCCAACATTGTTTACAATGGAGAAACCCTAAAATCCTTCCCTCTAAACTCAGGAACAAGACAAGGATGCCCATTGTCTCTGCTCCTATTTAACATTGTCTTGGAAGTACTTGCTCGAGCACTGAGGCAAGAACCAGATATAAAAGGCATTCAAATTGGAAAGGAGGAAGTCAAAATTTCATTATTTGCAGATGACATGATCCTATACATAGAAAACCCTGAGAGATATACAACAAAGCTTCTAGAACTCATAAATGAGTTTAGTAAAGTCGCAGGTTATAAGATCAATGCGCAAAAATCAGTAGCATTTCCGTACATCAATAATGAGCAAGATCAGGAGGAAATCAAGAAACAAATACCATTCACAATAGTAAATAAAAAAATCAAATACTTAGGAATAAATTTAACTAAAGAGGTAAAAAACTTATACACCGAGAACTATACAAGACTGTTCAAGGAAATCAAAGAAGACCTAAATAAATGGAAGAATATTCCTTGTTCATGGATAGGAAGACTGAATATTATTAAGATGTCTATCCTACCAAAACTGATCTACATATTCAAGGCAATCCCAATAAAAATCAACACAGCCTTCTTTAAGGAACTAGAAAAACTAACTATGAAATTTATTTGGAAAGGAAAGAGGCCCCGAATAGCCAAAGACATATTGAAAAAGAAAAATGAAATTGGAGGAATCACACCACCTGACTTCAAAACATACTACAAAGCTACAGTAGTGAAAACAGCATGGTATTGGCATAAGGAGAGACACACAGACCAATGGAATCGAATTGAAAGCTCTGATATAGAACCTCACATATATAGCCATATAATATTCGATAAATCCACCAAACCCTCTCAACTGGGAGAGTGGCCTATTCAATAAATGGTGCCTGGAGAACTGGATAGCCATATGTAGAAGAATGAAAGAGGATTACCATCTCACACCTTATACAAAGATCAACTCAAGATGGATCAAAGACCTAAATATAAGAGCCAAGACCATAAAAACCTTGGAAAGCAGTGTAGGGAAACATCTACAGGTCCTTGTAATAGGAAATGGATTCATGAATATCAGACCAAAAGCACGAGCAGCAAAAGAACTAATAGATAAATGGGACTTCCTCAAAATTAAAGCCTTCTGCACCTCAAAGGAGTTTGTCAAGAAAGTATAAAGGGAGCCCACACAGTGGGAGAAAATATTTGGCAACCATGTATCTGATAAGAAACTTATAACTTGCGTATATAAAGAACTCCTATTTCTTGAAAATAAAAAGATAAACAACCTTTTAAAAAATGGGAAAAAGATTTAAATAGACACTTCTCCAAAGAAGAAATACAAATGGCTAAAAAGCACATGAAAAAATGCTCCAAATCTCTAGCTATCAGGGAAATGCAAATCAAAACTACAATGAGATACCATCTTACTCCCATAAGATTGGCAGCTATGAAAAAAAACAGAAGAATACAAATGCTGGAGAGGATGTGAAGAAAGGGGAACACTCATCCACTGCTGGTGGGAATGCAGAAGGATTCAACCATTCTGGAGGACAGTTTGGCGTTTTCTTAAAAAACTAATCATAGATTTGCCATATGACCCAGCAATACCACTGCTGGGTATATACCCAGCAGAACTGAAAACAAGGACACAAACTGATATATGCACACCAATGTTCATAGCAGCATTGTTCACTATCGCCAAAAGTTGGAATCAACCCAAATGCCCATCAACACCACAAATTTTTGAGGATGAATTAGTGTTAGCAGAAAATATTAAATGCATCTTGGTAGAAAATCTTTTTAAATAGAGTTTTTATTATATGTCACAATTCAGACTCATCATCTAAAGCTAAAGGTAGAATTATCCATAAGCAAACCTAAAGCACTCATTGATTAAGCTATGTCAGTAATACTGATTTGAATGTCTTTGGAACTCTTAGATTGCACTTTTGGTTAATAGATTAATGAAATCTATAACATGCAAACTGTTTTTGAAAGCAAACTAAAAGGGACTTGGAAATGTGGTTTCTTCCCACGGGTTTACATTTAAACTTTTCTAAATTACTTCCAGAAAGATTATTTTCTGTCTTATTCCTCATATTCATATGATTCTTTCTGCTTTAGTTCCCATTTACCAATATTTAACTAACATTTATTGTACTTTCATGCATTGTGACGTGGGATACATTTAGCAGTTTGAGAACTCTTTAAGTTAAGTGAGCATAATTTTAAATTGCTGTCTAAATTATGGGCAGCTGGTATAGAGTTTGGACCATATTGTTTGAAAGGGGGACCATAGTACAGGAATCCGTGTGGAACTGTGGAACTCAGAATAGGCCCCTGGGCTTGGAGGTCTAAAAAATTTTTTGGCTGCTTCATCTCAGTATCTCTGCAGCTCCTTTTTTGTTTATTTTTTTAAATCACTTCATTGAGGTATACATTGATTTACAATACACCATGCATTTAAAATACATATTTAAATTATATAATTTGGTAAGTTTTGACTTATATTTACACACATAAACCATAATCACAATCAAGGTAGTGAATGTTATCAATCACCCCCAAAGTCTCCTGGTATCCCTTTGTAATCTCTCTTTCTCCCTACTTTCCCCTTTGTGGCAGTGGTTAGGGCGTCCACCTACCACATGAGAGGTCTGTGGTTCAAGCCCGGGGCCTCCTTGACCCGTGTGGAGCTGGCCCACGCACAGTGCTGATGCGCACAAGGAGTGCCCTGCCACGCAGGGGTGTCCCCCGCGTAGGTGAGCCCCACGCGCAAGGAGTGTGCCCCGTAAGGAGAGCCGCCCAGTGCGAAAGAAAGTGCAGCCTGCCCAGGAATGACACTGTACACATGGAGAGCTGACACTACAAAATGACACAACAAAAAGAGACACAGATTCCCAGTGCTGCCGACAACAACAGAAGCAGACAAGAAGAAGAACCTGCAGCAAATGGACACAGAGAACAGACAACTGGGGGAGGGGGGATGGGGAGAGAAATAAATAAAAGAAATCTTAAAAAAAAATGTAACGAACAAAATTCTCACAGTAATGAATTTGAAATAATACTGGAAATTGTCTTATTTGTTTGATTTTAAGATAAGTGTTAGAATAATTTTATTTTCTGTAAATATATTTCTATTATAGTTGATATAAAGATGGAAATGTTAACTTAAAAAAAAACAGAAGTTGACAGACACGTACTAGTGAAAATAGCTGTCAGGATAGAATTTTATACCCAGAGAAAATAGAACCCAAGGAGTAGTTCAAACTAAAAATATTTTCATAAGAAAACAGAACACCTAATTCATTCTGCCATCTTCAGTCCTTCCCTAAATGAAATTCTAAGGAATTTAATACAGAGAGAAATGTACTAATCCCAGATGGAAAATCTGAAATGCAGGAAAAAATAATGAACAAATAAAGCAATAATGTGGAGATTTAAACATATACATCTAATTTAATATAAATTAAAACCAACCACAGAGATCTTGAATAAGTAAATAAATATGTTAACTTAATAGAGAGAAGATTAAATATCAACAGAAGAATGGACTAAGGAACGAATATAAAACATCCCACTAGACTTATAATACTCATTCTTCAATAAAACACATAGAATATTTATAAAAACTTCTCATGTACTATCTAGGCCTCAAGGGAAATCTAAACAAATTTTAGGGATTGAAATTATGAAGAGTTTATTCATGACCAAACCAAAACTAGATCTGATCAATAAAAAGATATCAATGTATTTGTAAATTGAGAATATCCTTTTATATAAGCCATGTATCAAAGAAGAAATAATTTTAAGGATCAAATTATTTGAACTAAAGTTTACTAAATTATATATAGATTTTGTGAAACAAAACAAAAATAATAGTGTTAACAATAGGGTTAGCCTAAAATATATATATTAGAAAAGATGAGACTAAAAATAATGACTTATTCTTTTGAATTATGCATTTATGGAGAAAGGTAATTAAAACAAAGAAAGTAAAAGTAATTATTTTTAAAAGTAAGAGTAGAAACTAATATTTTAGGACATACTCAATTATAACTTGTAAGAAAAACAAAAGCAAGAATTTTAAAATAATAGTTAATGATAAGCATATTAATCATAATAATGGCAATAATTCTAAATCCATTGCAATATAACTTGAACCAAAGAAAGGTGGATTTCAAGTGTATTCCCAGTTCAAATATGATATGCAAACATACCAAATTTTTATGAGTTATTACTGGAGAATATCTTCATGACATCAGTTCAGGAAAAAGAAAAATTTGTAAACAGAATTTAAAACAAACACCAAAAAATTAAGGGGAGGTTTGATACACCCAGCTATCAAACAAAGTTCTATCTGTCTTATGAAAGTCTTGGTAATATAAAAAGGACAATCCACAAGCTGGGAAAATATATTTGTAATACATATATCTGACAAAGGCCTACACTTAAGAAGTCGTGAATATCAGCCAAGACAAAAAATAAAAAAAATTGGTTATGAGGGTGTTTGTCATCAGGATGAGACCTGGGATGGCACTTACAAAATAGATACAATGTCAGAACAATTGTGTCCCATGTAAATGTTCATGTAAGGGTAATAACTCCAGGTGCAAATGAAGAGCCCTGTTGTGTTTATTGGTCAAATCTGCCCCCCCACTCCAATCACTGCTTAATGGGTCCATGGAAAAAGGATGGAGGTTATGTATTGCCTCAACAACACTGACCTTCACTCACCAAGTCTGATGTAGGTAACGCTACTGCTGAAACTAACAGCAGAAGCCAAACCTGAACACATTATAGTACATCTTCACAAAGCAAACGGCCAGTCTAGAATATGATGCACTGGATGTGGATTTGGCTTTTCTTCTCAGAATGATTCTACCAAAATCTCCATTGTCAGATTACATAATCTCTCATTCACGATTAGGCAATATTGACTCTGACTAGAAAGAACTTTCAACAGTGAATGAAATGATGCAATAATTTCATGCCCAAGGAATTCCCTTGTCTTATCACATACTTCAAAACCCTGGAACAGTCACCGTGATAGAAACATGGAAGGGCATATTGAAGATTTAGTTACAGTGCCAGTTGGGTTCTAAAATCTTGGTGTTTTATGTATAAATACCAATTATAGAAGAAATCATTCATAGTAAAAATAAATACAGGGAAGCGGCTGTGGCTCAATGGGCTCCTGTCTACCATGTAGGAGGCCCTGGGTTTGCATTCCAGGGATTCCTTGTGAAGGTAGACTCTCCAACATGCCGCGGAGTACCACCTGGCTGGCAGACACCATGGAAAGCCAACTCGGCAAGGTGACACAACAAAAAAGGGAGACGAGCAAAAAACACAGAAAAGCACACAGTTAATGGACACAGAGAGCAGACAGCAAGCAAGCTGCAAGCGGTGAGGGGAAAATAAAAATAAATAAATACAGACACAGAAGAACGCACAACGAATGGACACAGAGAGCAGAGAGAAAGCTAAAAGTCACAAGGGGGGACAATAATAATAATTTTTAAAAATTCAATCAATAAAAATAAAAAATAAAAAATAAATAAATACAGGTCCTAATTCTCATGATAATGCTACTTTATATAAAATATGGGTTTTAATACCTAAACATAAAATGATCAGCTATATAATCACACTTTATGATGGCTGATGATTGTTTCTTTTTTGACTGAATTAAGTTCTCTTTTATGGGGGATGTAATCGCATTTGTTCTACTAAAGGAGTAAAATTAATGGGCAATTTCTAATTTGAAAGCCAGGGTTCTTTGGTGGTCTTCATCAGTGCTATTTAGAAATAAGGGAAGAGCATTTAATACTTTAAGATAGAAGAGCAGCTTATTACTTTATTTCCAATTAACTTGAGATTCTATTTTTTAATCTTTTCTAAATTTATTTTTATTGAGGTATATCATTCATACATGAACATACATAAACAATAAGTGCTTAGTAAAAGTTGTGAACTAACAAAATTAACATGTATAACATCTTATAGAAGTCCCATACATCTCCCTACCTCCAACACCTTGTATTGTTGTGAAATGAAATTTGTTATAAACTATGCAAGAGCAGGGTAAAAATACATTACTAACCATATTCTACATCTTATATTTGATGTATTCTTCTCCCAGCACACCCTATTGTTTTTAAAACATATTTCTATTGCAGAAGTTGTGAACTTCTTACAAAACAATCTTGCACATGTGTAAAATTCCCATAAAAAACCTCTTCATTAATACACCACACTGTGGTGGAATATTTGTTACAGATTATAAGATAATATTATCAGGTTATTACCACCTACCATGGTCCACAGTGTACATTTAGCACACTTTTTCCATACCGTCCTATTATCAACAGAGTACATCTTTTGCATTGATGCAAGAATATCACAGTATTGCTGTTAACCACAGTCCATAGGTCACACCAATTATATTTTTTCCATTCTTCTCATTCCCACCACCCTGCAATAGTTAGAAAATAATGTATCAGAAGGGAACTATCAGTACATCTTTCCTTCTTAAGATGCTGAATTCTCTCTATGCTGTTTAAACATGTCTGACTCTAACTCTTGAGTTTGGGAAACATTCAGGAGAATTTGCTGGTATTCCCCAGAAAACAAATCACAATCATCCATTAAAATTTTATATTTAATATTGGCAACGTCACTCTGCGACTGGTGCTTTGATCTTCCCAATTTCAGAGTTGAGGAAATTGAGGATTACAGTGGCTAAGAGTGAGCATACGAAATGGGTTTTTCTCCTCCATCAAGCACTTTAATTCACTGCATTGTGTTAATTAGAGGATCCTCAGAGATGGTATCATAAGCATAGGGGAGTATTTTTCACATCAAAATCCTTGATCCCCTTTGTCCACATGAGAAAGAAACGCCATTTTACTCAAGAAAATTCAGATTTCTTTGGTCTCCTTGTCTAGAGGCTAAAATTTAAGGAACAGAAATTAATAGATATGTTAGGACAGGCTGAAACTTGTGTGTTATTAATACCCCTTCTTTTTTAGTAGGATTTTCATGAATTAGTGTTCTAACTTACCTGTTTTCTTCTTTACCTGACCTTACACATTAGAAAAAAAGTTGGCTAATTCACAGAGAAAAGTAGCAATGTCATTATGAAAGTAAAAATCTTTGATTTGTGGAAAATGGTGGTATAGAAAATAAGCAACTTCAATTGATATTTTTCTTTAATTTGTTATAGTCTGCAGCCTAGTAATGAGTGAATATTTCTTTTAAACATATCTGTTCTCCCCTAAGAACTATGTACCTGATTATGTGTAGGTTACTTAATAGTCTGAATGTTCAGTTTCCTGATGTATAAAATAGAAATATCTCAAAGATTCTATAAGAATATTATATGACAAATGATTTGTTCAGTTAATGGTATCAGAGATTCAATACAGGATGGGTGATCCAATCTCTGATTTTGATATTCTCATATTGTTCATTCATTGTTTCCCTGAGATCCTTTAGTTCTTTCTCTGTATTTTAAAGTGGCATTTTATTGATATGGCAATTGCCCAGGTACTGCAATCCTTAAATCACTTTGCAGAATCTTGAGGGAGAAGACTTTCCCAGTTTTACTAGTTGTTCAAAGTTTCTGTTGGGGAAAGTCAACCTAGAATGTCTTTCACCACCCTCTTGGTCTATCATACTTCTTTTTAAGATAAATAGCATTAGGTAAGCTGATATATTTTATAGAATATTTGATGAAATATTAAATTTAACTAGTATTTCATGTAATTTTGTTGCAGATACTGGTTTGTTGATATTTTATTGAAAATGCTCAAAACCCCATTGACCCATAATATTTTAAAAAATTGAACATGGAAATTTTAATAGACCTTGGGCTGTGCAGCCCCGTTATTTCCTATCTAATCAGTATGTGCTTATTCCCAAACAAGTACAATGAAATGGTTATAATTGTTACCCTAATTCCCATAGATTATTTAACTGTTGATCTATGCAGCTTGAGCTGTAGTGACCACAAAATCCTCCAATGTTGTAATGTGCAATGTCATTGAGAATGCTCTTGAGGAACAGTGAGAGAAACTGCCATGCATGATTATTTACAGCCATTCTCATGAAAGATTAGTTTTGCAGAACCCTCCTGACAGTGTTTTTGGCATTAGGACAAGAAGTAGAAGGGAACTAGTTTGCCGGATAACATTCAGAGACATGAGTAACACCCAAGCAAAAGAGATCGGCCAGGTGAAGAGGTAGGAAGACTATGTGAGACAATGGCATTGCTACTGAGAGTTAAGCAGGAGAGGAATTAAATTTTCTTAGCAACCTGGGCATCATGGTTATAAAACAAATTGTCTCCAGTCATGGGGAAGATGCATGGTCAGGGAGGTTTTCTATTGTGCTAGCCTTGAACAATTCAATGTCTACATTGTAGGGCAGTCTACATAGTCCCCAAAATAGATTGTGGTAGCTAAAACAAAGGCAGCACACTTGGCAAATGCAAAATGGAAGCTCTTTATCAACACTAATAGAAGTATTTTATATGATGAGAATTTTTCAGGTCTTAATGGTGCATAGCAGTTCGATAATATTTTTGAGGATTTAAATACATTTAAGACTAAGAAAAATAGCAAAGGAAATTATTTTGACTCTGGAATAGTACACATCTGGTCACTCCTTTAGATGGCTTATTTTTTTCTCTCTTTTTTTTTTAATGTTACATTAAAAAAATATGAGGTCCCCTTATACCTCCCACCCCCCTCACCCACTCCTCCCACATCAACAACCTCTTTCCTCATCGTGGGACATTCATTGCATTTGGTGAGTACATTTTGGAGTACTGCTGTACCACATGGATAATGGTTTACATTGTAGTTTACACTCTCCCCCAGTCCACCCAGTGGGCCATGGCAGGACATACAATGTCCAGCATCTGTCCCTGAAGTACCACTCAGGACAATTCCAAGTCCTGAAAATGTCCCTACATCATATCTCTTCTTCCCTCTTCCTACCCTCAGCAGCTACAGTGGCCACTCTCTTCACATCAATGCTACAAATTCTTCCTAGATGGCTTGTTTCAAAGAGATAGATGGTTCGTTGCTGTGTGCTTTGTAAATTGATTGCAGTATAGTGAGACTAAAACTAAAACTCAAGCCCTTCATTAGTGGTCCAAGATTTGTATTTCTTTACAAATCTGATCATATTCTCATAAATGGACTTATGCTAGGTATAAGTTTGTTTAATCTAGAATATTAATTTGTCTTTTATAATGGTTTTACATGTAAATGTACAATTTTTGAATGAAGAAAGCAAAATTAGTTACATAGTGGAAAACATGATTTTCTGACAGAACCAGAGGAATAATTTTTCTGACTCTCATTCATTTAATGAAAATATAAGCAGAAATTATATTATCAACCCCATTATTTATATACTGGAAGATACGGAGCAATAAATCTCAATTTAGGTACAGTTCTTTCTTTCTCTGACAGTAGATTCTGGCATCTCTTTCCTGTTTTGACTTTTGATTCTGTAGAAACTATTACTGGCCAATTATGCCCCTTCTTCCCATCCATGTCTTAATCTTCAACCAAGTTTCTTACCACCAATATGCCATTAGATTGCCACCAAACATTCTAGGTGCAAAAGAAGAGTATACTTATGATTTACCTATTGAAAATGTCTTTGACAATACTCAGAATAGAGCTGGTTCAGTGACTGAAAACCTAGCCCAAAACAGAACTAACTTCCACCCAGCAAACTTCCTCCTCCTTGGAATTCCAGGGCTGGAAGATGTGCACATCTTGATATCCATACCCTTCTGTTTTTTTTTGCCTTCTTGCTCTGATGGGGAATTGTGCTCTATTTTCATCATCAAGACAAACTCATCTGCATCAACCCATGTATCTCTTTCTCACCATGCTCTCTGAATGACCTGATACTTAGCACTACCACCCTTCCCCAAATCCTCAGCCTCTTCTGGTTCAATTGCAGAGAAGTCAACTTTAAAGCTTGCCTCATTCAGATATTCTTCATCCATTCTCTGTCCACCATGGAGTCTGGGTTCCTGCTGGCCGTGGCCTTTGACCATATGTGGCCAGCTACAACCCTCTGCAGCACTCTACCATCTTGACACATGGAGGGATCATGGCTTTGAGTTTGGCCGTTGTGCTAGGTGAAGTTATTCTGCTGGCTCATCCTTTTTTACTGTTGAGCCTTACCTACTGCAAAACAAATGCAATTGCTCACACCTACTATGAATTTATGTCCTTGATCAAACTTGCCTGTGCCAATCCTGGAATCCACATATAGTATGGCTTAAATCTGGACTCCTTACTGGTGGGCCAGACTTCATATTGATCATTTGCTCTCATGTTTTCATTCTTCATGCTGTGTTTCTTCTCTCATCAAAGACTGCTTAAGACTTTGAGCATGTGTGGTTACTACATTTGGGCCATTTTTAAAAAATTTCTTCCTCTCCCCTTCTCCATTCCCCATTGTCTGCTCCCTGTGTCCATTTACTGTATGTTCTTCTGTGTTCGCTTTCATTCATGTCAGTGGCACTGGGAATCTGTGTCTCTTTTTGTTGTATCATCTTGCTGTGTCACCTCTCTCTGGGTATGCAGCACCACTCCTGGGCAGGCCATGTTTTTTTTTTTTTTTTCATGTGAGGCTGCTCTCCTTGCAGGGTGGACTCCTTGCACGTGGGACTCCCCTACACCGAGAACAACTCTGTGTGGCATGCCACTCCTTGCACACATTAGCACTGCACATAAGCCAGCTCACCATATTAGTCAGGAGGCCCTGGGTTATGACCCTGGACCTCCTATATGGGAAATGGATGATGCTCTATCAGTTGAGCCAAATCCACTTCTCTGTTTGGGCCATTTTAGTGTTCTATACACCTGCCTTTTTCTCCTTTATTACACACAAATTTGGCCATAGCATTGCTCCACACATCCATCTTTATCACCAATAAATATTTTCTTATCCCTCCCATGTTGAACACCATCTTCTATTGTGCCAAAACCAAAAATATCTGGGAAAGGTTTCACAAAATCTTTCAAAAATAAACATATTTGAGTTTGTAATTAAAATTATACAGCCCCTCCAGGAAGATAGATTATTCCATGAAACCATGCCTTCGTTGAAAGACAAATAACTCAACATTATCTAAGAAGACAGATTTTCCAGGTAAGCGTTGGGCTTATATTTACTCAAAAAGTTTGATAAATATATGGAATAGAATAGGTTTATTAAATAGGAAATAGGAAATATTTGTAAGAGATATTACTGTTTTTAAGTACAGGCTAGTTTCTTAATTTTTTTTACCCAACAACTAAATTTTGGTTCCAGACAATCAGTCACTCATTAAATATTTGCTGAATAAAAGTTCATTCATTTCATCATTTCTTGGCACAGGCATAGGCATTTCAATAGAGATGCAGCATTTGTTCTCCTTTTTCTAGCAGTTAGTAATCAAGGGACTCTATTTAGGGGAATAATCAGAGGTAAAGAATATATATATATATAATAAGGATTATTGTTCCATTATCAAGAAACTGGGGCCATTACTGTGGCTTAGTTTATCATATTGTTTTTATTTTTAAAAGAAGTGACTTTGTATAACTAATATGGAGGTTTTATGTTAGTATATGTTATTGTAGAACTTAGTAAATATTTTGCTTCAAGGAATAATTTATCCCTTATAAATTTTTAGTGTGGAGAATAATTATAAAACAAAATCAAAGAAACAGAAAAAAAATAGTGGGGATTTCCTGAATATCTGCATACAAATTTTCCATTCTGTATGAATATCTTTCAACGTAATCATTTAAATCTAGGGTCTTAATTTTTAAGGGACATGTTACATCTATTTTCACACTGGCTTTTTATTTATTTTCTTCACAATGACGAGGACTATAAATTTTTTATTGTATGTTGTTGTATTTCCTTATTTAGTGAAAAAATTAAGCAATGTAGTAACGATAAAAGGAAAAAGGAAAAGTATTATTCTGACAAGAAACAATGGATATTTTGTTAGTCTTACAGTCATAAAATTATTTATACATCAAACTTACAGGCATACATGAATGATAAAATTTCCCATGAATGTGAAGTTCTATATTTATGGATTTTTACACTAGGTATTTATATGATTTTATTTTCTTTCTCCTTTCTGTACATATTCACAAAAGCCTCTCTATAGCTAATCAGTGTGAGACACTTAGGTATCCTTTTATACCTTTCATTTTACTAACATTTTATAATTGACATACAATATTAGAATCAAGACTGAGTAGCTAGTTTTAAAAGTTAATGAAATGGAATATATATTTAAAATGGGATAGAATGCATGTACCAAAATTTTACTTTATGGCAATGGATAACAATGGATAATAATATCAATATCTAATTAATCCCTCTTGAGTATTACATGACATGTACATATTGTAACTTAATCAACTAAATTCTCTGTTTATAAGCATTCAATTTACGTTTTTATTTATGCTATTAAATATTGATACACTAACTAATCTTACATATTTTCTCCTTCTACTGTCATGGGGGAATTCTGAATTGTTGGATCACTCAGTTGAATGGCATGGGTATTTTGATGCTTTTAAAAAAAGTACTGTTAAATCACTTGAGAATATTAAATAAGAATACATCTCCACAAAATGTGAAAGAATACACTGTATCCTAAACAACAATATTTATGATGTTTCTCAAGAATTTTCCTCTATAACATGTAAAATATGATATCAAATTTTCATTTGCATTTTCCTTAAAAGTACTCCCATGTGCAAATATTTGTATTTACAGGCCATTCAGGATTTCTTTTTATTGAATTGTTTGTAGATATGCTTGCACAATTTTTTCTGTTTGTTTGAATTGTTTTCTGTTCAATGCATCAATATTATTTGAGTATTGTAGGTTATATGTCTTCAGCTACCATTTCCTCTTCAAGATGTCTATTCTTTAAATCTTATTTTTTATTTATCTTATCTTTTGCTGTAAATTTTTGGTAAATTATTTATAGCCAACTCATTCTATATCTTCCTCTGAGTCTTTCTATGTCTCTATTTTAGTTGATTGTTGTTGTTTAGTTGATAGTTAATTACCTAAGTAGATAGAAAAAATATATATGGGAAATTATTTTGTATATTTCATATTCAGCAATATAGAATATTATGTATACTGAAATATTTGTTGCTTTTTATATTTTAAAATTTTTATTTTCAATCTAGCTCTTATGTTTCATATGCATGGAGCTATAATTCATTTTGTTCTAGATCAATAACCAATTCTTAGACAACATGAATTAAATAAGCTTTATTCTATATTGAATTAAAAAAAAACATTTGATGCATATAAAACTCCCATGTACCCTGGGACATATTAAGGGCTCTTTATTTTTTTGCATGTATCAATTTGTCTATATTTAATTTCATATCTTGTATATTTTACTATCTCATGATGAGTGAAGATTTTGCTACTCACGTTTTAAAAATACTGAATACTTATTATACAAAGTGTGTTCTATGAACTAGCAACATCAGCATGACTTCAGACCTTACAAGGTATGCAGAATCACAGGCCTCACCCAAGTACCACTGAATTATAGATCTGTATTGTAAAAAAGTTGACAGATGATGTGTATGTACATTTATATTGTGATATATATATCACATGCATATACATCACTCCTAGACATTTAATGTTCCATATGAAGATTGAATTAAAGAAACAAAAATTATCCAAAATAAGAGAAAAAAAATGGCAAAGACATAGAATATAAACAGGTGGGATAACCCAAAACAGAATAATGTGATAGAAATAATCCCAAATATATCAGTGTTTCTAATAGGAGTTAGTTACAGCTTCTTTTTATTGGTTGCAGGAACACTTTATATATTGTCCATCTAATCTGATCTGATTATATTATTAAGAATGGATTATTTTACTCCATGGTTTTTTTTCACCTTAATACTAGTGATATTCATGAGCAGAAATTCTTAATTTTAACATTTTCCAAATTCTATTTTTCCCTTTTAATCTTTTTGGGTCCTGCTTAAGAAATCATAGCCTATTTTAAGTGAACATATTTTTCTATTTCTTTCTTCTAAAGGCTATATATATTTTTGAAGCGAATATTTTATTTAAATCATTTGTCAAATCACAGTTTATCCAAATGAACATAATGCAACATTGTTTGCAAAAGAACTGGACACAATACGGCACGGACACAATCCAGTATCTATCAAAAATCTGTATTTTTGGGAAAAGGACTTGGCCCAGTGGTTAGGGCAACTGTCTACCACATGGGAGGTCCGCAGTTGAAACCCCAGTCCTCCTTGACCCGTGTGGAGCTGGCCCATGCGCAGTGCAGATGCGCGCAAGGAGTGCCCTGCCACACAGGGGTGTCCCCCGCGTGGGGGAGCCCCACGTGCAAGGAGTGTGCCCCGTAAGGAGAGCCGCCCAGTACGAAAAAAATTGCAGCCTGCCCAGGAATGGCACCGCCCACACTTACCTTGCCGCTGAGGACAACAGAAGCGGACAAAGAAACAAGACGCAGCAAATAGACACAGAGAACAGACAACTGGGGCGGGGTGGGGGTGGGGATTAAATAAATAAATAAATCTTTTTTTAAAAAAAGGAAAAACTTGTTTAAAAAATCTATATTTTTAAAATTAGTTTTACATTCAATATGAAATTAACTGTTTTGGAGAGAAGGTGTGATATAGGCTTGGCATAAACTTCATATCTAACAACATGCTACCCTTTGTTCAAAACTCCGTTCTGTACATCTTGTACATGCATTTTTATAAATCTTATGTAGATTTTTTTTTATTCTATTTTTAAATTGGTCTACTTTGAAATCCCTGCACTGACACTGTAATTTCTAAATATTGCTGCTTTTTAATGGGTCTATTATTTCTTATTGCATGTCCTCTGGGATTCTTGGGGTAAAGTTATTAATATTTTGCCATTCTGTGTGATAGTTGCTTGAGGTTTATATATTTATGTTTTGAATGTGCTTTCTTGGATTAAAGAAATCACACTGTATACCTATCTTCAACCTAGGCTAATTTTTATAAAATCTTTAATCATGAATGTCTACTAGATTTTATTACAATTTTTCTGCATATATTCAGGTGGTTGTATGTTCTTTTTTTCCCCTTTCTATCATGTTCACCGAATATCAGTGTTAAACAAAATTTGCATCTGTGGAATAAAGCAAAATTGGATTTAATGTCTTATATATTATTTATAATTAGATTTATTTGACAATGTTTTGTTTTGTTTAGGATTTCTGTCTATCAATGATAATTAGTTTTGCACCCAATTCTAAGTCAGTATATGCTATCGCCTGTGATGATACCATTTTGCTTTCTTCTGGATCATATTGTAAACATTAAGAACTCTGTTTTCAATAATCATTTATATTCTTATTTTGGCAATGTATTTTTTCATTCTCTGCTTTTAATATCTTCTCTATCAATTCTGGAACTCTATTGGGTATTTGTTGCAAGTTCTTATTTAGGTATAATGCATTTTATTTTATACCATATTTATGATCTTCTCATTTTTCTCTACTGCAATGTCAGAATTACTTTATTTCTGTTTTTCAGCCCATAATTCTCATGTTCTGATTATAATAAATTGTTTTTCCCATCTATTAGAATTTTAATTACCATATTAATATTTTTAATTTCTAGAAACGATGTCACTATTGTTATTTTATCCATTTTTACATTTGTGCTACATTTGTATAGCGTCTGGTTACAGGCTGAGTCTTCTGATTTATTATTTTATTTTTGTTAATCTTCCAAATACAGCTATTATATATTGTTTCTGAAGATTCCAATATCAGAAATATCTGGCAAATTATAATTGTTATCTTTTGTTTCTATAGATTCATATTCATATGGACTTTTAATATGCTTAATAATTTTTCTTGTGGTTAATATTTGGCTGAACTCATCCATCAATCGTGAGTAGACTATGTTGCCACCTACTTGCTGTAAAGTGGTTATACATACATTAGAAGGTAATTGGTCAGTTGGCCTTAATAAACCCCAAGAAACTAGAAATTTCTGCATTATTTTTGTGCATTTTAAAATATAACCATTCAATGAAAATGAGCTTATGGTTACAGATTCTCTGGGGGAAATTACTAACATAAATATTTTTCAATATTACAATTTTTCCAAAATAAATGAATAGTGGTACCTTTCCTCAAATTTAGTGGTCAGATTTATGGAAGGGAGTGCATCACTTCTTTTTTCCTTTATTTCTCCTGTCTTTCAGACCTTTCTTCCATTCAGTCTATTATTATCTTCTTCATGATTGGATTAATAGGAAGGAACACTGAAAAATAAGAAGTGAAATATTATTGATTTAGTGCTCTTTAATATACCTGAAATTGCTCATTTTCAAATAATTATTATCTTACGAATTGTGAAGTGAGATGTCCCTGGTCACAGAGACATCTGTGGGATTTTTCTATCTGTGACTCAGCAAATCTCCAACTGGGAAAGAAACTCTTTTACAATTTCCCAGTCACACTAAATCTTTTTTTATTATTTGACTATTGTAATTAATTACCCTTTTTCTTTTTTGCATATAATAACTTTGTATTTAAAGAAACTTTATTTCTTTTTATTTATTTATTTTACATTTCATTAATTTATTGGAATGTGTTTTTTGTTCTTTTATTATCAAATTGCCTTTTTTTCAAGATACATAGACCACAAAAAATTGTTACATTAAAAAATATAAGAGGTTCCCTTATACCCACACCTCACACCCCCACTCCTCCCACATCAACAACCTCTTTCATCATTGTGGCACATTCATTGCATTTAGTGAATACATTTTGGAGCACTGCTACACTGCATGGATTGTAGTTTACACTCTCCCCCAGTACATTCAGTGGGTTATAGCGTGACATATAATGTTCAGCGTCTGTCACTGCAATATCATTTAGGACAATTCCAAATCCCAAAAATGCCCTCAGAGCTCATTTCCTCTTCCATCTCAGATTACAGAAAAGTTACATCAAAAGTATAGGGAATTCCCATATCCTTCCCTCTCCCTCCCACATTTTCCCATAATAACTTCTTACATTAGTGTGGTACCTTTTTTCAATTTGTGAAGAAATAGTGGTGCATTCCTCCAAGGTCTATTGCTTAACACTATCAGGACAACTAACAAAATGATGATGATTGACAACCCCCATCTCCAAATAAGAAAGAGTATCTACAATGGCAAGAAAACATTTCCTTCCGTCTGCTCCATAAGATCTAAGCACACTAAATCTTTATGAATATTTCTCTTAAACACAGCTTCCTGAATAATTTTCACTGGGAAAGAACATTTTCAATTTTTTCCGTGGAGAAGATACTAATAAATTCAAAGAACATTTCTTCTAATTCTGTAAATTCTTTTCAAGGATTTTTCTCAATATAATATGAGACTTGTATTCCATAGTCTGGATGGATGTGGGTAATAGGAATTTATTGTTGAAGAATGTAGCATAAAATTAAGTGCAATCATTTCAGATACAGCAGATCTTTGTTCAGGCCTTGTATCCAACTTTTTCTTCCTGTGTAACTTTGGTCAAATTACCTGATATCTATCTTCATCTGTAAAGAAGGGATCATAATAGTACCTAGCTCACAAAGTTGTGAGAATAAAATGGTATACTCTATGCAAATCTAGTATCACTTTATAAGTCTATAATAATGGCCCAAAACATTTCATCTATTATTTCATTATTATCATTAATATTATTATTATTGTTACATAAATTAGTATTTAACATGGCAGCTTGTTCATGCCATGTGCTTATTCATGCACAAATAAATCTGTATGGTACACTAAAAAATTTGGAGATACATATAGAATAGTTCAAAATTAATTGAATATTCTATTTCTTATATAAAATTATGATGATGAAAATGAGATCAAAATATCATAGAAGATGTTCCATACTGAATATATATAAACTTCCAAATAAAATAGAAATAAATGAGAAATTTATGACTATTTCCATAAATGTAACTTGTTCTACATCAGATTTAATGTTTTAAATGTTTATATACAATTTCCAAGCACAATTTTCATGGAGATATATTTAAATTTTTGAATTTTTGTGAACTATAATGTAGAAAATTTATTGCTATAATAGAAATATAAAATATGCAATTTATAATAATTATAAATTTATAATTACAGTTGGATTTTCTAAGAGCTCTTCTTTGATGTTCATTAAAATATAAATTATGAAGAAAATTTGCCAAAATTAAGGACACTTTTCTTGGATCTGTACTTGCTGAGAGACTTCATCTGATTATCCTTCTCCTTTATTTTTCTGGACAGTTGCATTTAGGATGCATGTCATGGTTTTAGGGCACCTGAAATAGAAATTGCTCTAGATTTTTAACAGTTTCTATCAATAGTTGAAATAAACATACACATGATCTAACTCTTAGCTTTCATCAGCTTCTCTTGGTGCATCTTGAGTACCATTTTCTCAGCATAATAAAAACATCCTCTTTACTCTCAAATTTTTCCTTTTTTGAATAATAAATCATATGACCAATCTAATCAGGAAGTATAGGATTAGATCCAGTTCTTCTTGACCTGAAAGTAACATCCCCATCAGCTTCAGTCCACCTCAGGCTCTGCACACCTACCTTGAAGGATGAATGTGCCAATATCATCTGATACCTTCATGACCCATTTGAAGCAGATGAGGTTTTATGCATATTTTTTTCTTTTTGGAATGTGTGGTTATTTATGTAATATTGTCCTCAGCTTTGATGTTTCAATCAAAATTATGTAACAATGTGAAATCACCTCTCTCCACCCTATTGTAAGTCTAAAGTACCATTCAAATCACCTCCATCTTCTCATTAAAATTATAATTTGTTTTCCCATTTACTTAAAATATAAGCAAAATCCCAAACTCTTTTTTAAAGACTTTTGGATAAATTTATGATTAAAATCATTTCTCTATTATTATTTATTTAAAAGATACTAGCTAGACAGTCCTTCTTTCTATCCCTTGAAACAGCTAAGCTCATTCCAATCTTAAGTAATTTTCATTTATTTTTCTCTAGGCTTTTGGATCAATTTTCTATGTATTTTCACATGATTATTAGTCTTTTTCAATGCTTAATAATTATTAAAACATAAGTTAATAAATGTTTATCGAATATAAAGTTATTACATTCCAGACAGACATGTATATATCTATATGGTATGGGAAACATATAATATCACCATGCTTCTTATGAAGGTAGAAATATATATGAATATGCATGTATGTGTATATATAATACAAATATATAATACATGATTGTGTGTATATAAGAAAGAATGCATATATGTATACAAGATTATGTGTATTTATGTTTATATATTCTTTTATATTATATATCCATGTTCATATAGATAATACAAACATATATATTAATATGTGTAGGTTGCCCTAGTGTGTATCAAATTATTTAGTTGTTTTTAGATGTTTATATTTATATCTATCTCTATCTCTATGGCTATGTCTAATCTATATTTATTTTGTATATTGATTCATCATGTGATATATGTATGTTTGCATGTGGGTAACGATGTGATTGCATGTTAAGTCTGACCATAGAGCAGGGATCCAGTTTTCTGCTTTATTGATGTGTTTGCTAATCTAAGTCCCTTACTTAACTGCACCCTTGACTTGAACTGAATTAATGTGGTCATCAGAGGCATGAAACTTGGGGAAATAAACTATTTCTTTGATAAAGCTCTTCACTGTCTCTGAAACTAAATTTCAGTACTACCAGACAGCATGTGATATAGAAAATTCTTATTCTCTCAGGCATCACCCACAATTTCCAGAAGGTGAAGGAATAACTCTAGTAGAGTTTGGGTCCCTGGGATTGTCCAGGTGGGGCTATAAAACTTGCTATGGGCCTACCATGCAGAGAATGATTCAAACAGGGATTTTATGGCATTGATTCAACACAACATACTTAATCTGGAAGAAAGGACAGCTAGTTCATTTATATCTACTCAAGCCTAAAGAGAGAGAAAGGCAATGATGAAAGGACTAAAGCATCTGAGGTAAGGAAGAGGTTCCTTAACATAAAGAATAAATACTCAGAATTACTGTGAATGTACAATATTCAGCTGTGTTTGAAATAGACTGAGAACAGGCAACAGAAGCAGAAAATCTGGTTCTTCTGAAGATAAGTCAAGGTTTCCATGGTCAGCCACAGTTTTTAAGATGGTTAGGTTCTGTGTTTGTTTTGTTGTTGTTGTTGTTTTGTTTTATTTTTTCAATACTCAAAAATTTGTCATGGAGGCAAGATTCTAAGGCACTATAATTTAAAAATTATAGAAATCTGAAAAACTTTTTCCTTCATGTTATTTCAAAGTTTATCTATTGAGTGTTTATGACATATAATAAGTCTTCAAAATGATTTGGAGGGTTAACATTTAGGGAGAATAATGTAGACTCCTCCCTCACCACCACCATTGCTTTGTTAGGATATGATTAACCTCTTCTACTTATCAGGAACTTTACTCATCCTGGTTATCAAGGGTATGATGAAAACAAGTAGTATCAGTCAAAATACTCTAAGAGTTTGTAAATCTAAGGCAGGGTTTTCAGCACAGAAGATATTCTACTCACCAAGCAGTCCTTAATTAGATTAATAGCTAGCACTGAGGGATGGAATAGTTTTAATTTCCAAGAAGCTTATGAAGGAGGACATAAAAATGAATAAATTCTGGTTTTGTTTTTACACTAATTCTATTGCAGATTTATCAGAGTGTGGGCACATTTGACTTTATTCCAAAATATTCCAAGAACAAATGAGAGAATGGGAACAAGAATGTGATTTGAATGCCACTTCATTGGTCAATCCCAGCACCTTCCTTCTGAATGGCATTCCTGATCTAGAGGACTTACATATTTGGATAGACATCCCTTTTTGCTCAGTGTATATTTGTGCCCTCTTGGGAACTCTGATTGTTGGAACTGATGTGACATGCATCTTTCAGTCCTATGTACAGATACTCCACACTGTATTTAGTCTCCCTTCTAAAGATGCCAGGCTGAAGACCCTCAGCACTTGGGGATCTCATGTTTGTGTCATCCTCACCTTCTACATCCCTGCACTTTTTTCTTTCCTCACTCACCGTTTTAGTAGGCATATTCCAAGTCACACCCACATCCTGCTTGCCAACATGTGCTTACTGGTACCCGCTATGCTGAACCCTGTTATCTATGGTGTAAGGACCAAACAAATCCGAGAATGTGTTATTCAATTATTCATGACTAAAGTCAGCTGAAAGTTTTGAACACTGTCTTCCTTATTCTCACTTTCCTAGGATGCTATAATAGAAATTTCTTGGATTATGGAATCATCCAGACATGGAATTAAAATCTCATTTCTTCCACTTACCACCTTTGTAAGTGAAATTTATATACTCTTCCTTAAATTGATATTATAAGGCATAAAACATAAATTAATGATTACAAGGTATTTTATATTATTTCTAGCACATTTAAGCATTTAAGATTAGATTATTTGTTTCATTACTTCCCTGTGCCTTTACAAAACATATTTCTTATTTTATCTTAACCAAATAAAAATATCCTTCTGATTGTGGCTATTTTATGCAGTAATTTTGAAGTAGATAATCCTGACAATAATCAGAGTAACTCTATGATGGATTTGTACCATCCCCATAACCACAAGGGAAGGGGTGATGGGAAGTTTCCAAAATGAAAAATGTGTGGTAATCCATGTGGCTTTTACTTTATAACTGATAAGGAGGTCACAGTGTGGAGACTCCATGGAGAAAGAATATGGGAGCTAAAGTGAATTATTTATACCGCTGGTATTAACAATGGGTATCTTTCCACTTGTGGAAAATTCCAAAATATCAGAAAATACTTTTCGTGAGTATGAATAAGCAAATGTAACATGATGTCATTAATTCATGGATTTATGTATTAATTCAATAAATATTTAGCAAGCAGATATTATGTGTCATATACTTATCTGAGCATAAAAGATATAGCAGTGAACAAAACAAACAGCATTATTTCCCATGGTGGCATTTAAACCAAATAAGAAAGATATTAAATGAAGCAATTTATACTTTCTATGGCATTGACTTTTCTAATGAATATTTTAGTTTCATTGCACACATTTTGATTATTGACTTTCTCTCTACTTGTTTTATTGTGTACTAGGAGAGAAAAATCTTGAAGTCCCAAAATATAACTGTGGATTTGGCTATTTGTCATTTAATATTCTGTCAGTTTTATTCATATATTATGAAGCTTGTTAGCTATTAAGTACATATGCATTCATATGATATTCTTGGTGAACTTCCTCTGTTATCATGATAAATTATCCCTCTTTATCTTTGGCAATAGCCATTGTTCTGATTTCTACTTTGTCTTATAGCAATATAGCCATTCTAGTTTACTTTAAAGGGTTTGAATGGTAAATATTTACCATGTCTTAAATTGTGACCTATTTATATTTAAAGTGGATTTTATGAACTACAAATAATGGGATCTTGCTTTTTTATTGATTTCATTGTCTCTGTCTTTCACTGGTATGCTCATATCTTTTGCATTCAATGTAATTAATGATATGTTTGGATTTAGGCCAAATATATTAAGATTTGTTTTCCATAAATCCCATCTGTATTTTTTTATTGTTTGTTTCTACTTTGTGTATCCCCTTACTGCCTACATTTGGAATTGAATAGTTTTAATTAATCTATTGGATTTGGCTTTATTTATTTATTTATTTTAAGGACTACACAAGAGCAACCTCAAATTTAGTGTTATAATTTTTGACACAAAAACTTTGTTGTCTTATCAATTTTAGGATGTTTAGCAATATCTCTTTTCTCTCCCTGCTAGATGAAGGTAGAAATATAAATGTTCACTCTAGAACAAAATCACCCCTGGCCAACAATCATTGCTATAGATATTACAAAATACATACCTAATCTTTTCAAATCTACTTGGAGTTAATATCTTGCCATTTCAATTGAAATATAAAAATATAACAATTATAGTGCCCTTTGTCCTCTCCTCTCATTTATATTACATCTTCATACATGGAAACCCTACTAGACAATATTATTCACTTAAGAGGAAAAATTAGTGTATTTTTAACCACATGTTTACATTTACAGTTGCTTAATCTGTAGCATTGACCTTCAAATTTTCCACTGGAATAAGCTCTTTTCAATCAGAACGTAAAAATTTCCTTTTTGCTGGTCTGCTGGTGATAACTTCTCTTAGATTTTCCTCATCTGATAACATCTTTATTTTACTTTCTTTCCTGATGCATATTTACTCTGGATAGAGAATATTGGGTTAACATTTTTTTCAGCACTTTAAATATATTGTACTATTGTCTTCCAGTCTTTACAGTTTTTTCTGTGATATCTGCAGTCATTCAAATCATTATTTACCTTTATGTAACTAAATTATTATATTTTTCTCTTCTCCTTCTGGAATCCCAATGACATGAGTTTTGGAGATTTTCATATTGCTTCCCATTCTTGATATGTGCTGCACTGATCCTGGATAAGAACAATGATTTTTGCCTTTTAGATCTTGGTTGAATTTGAAGACGTATTTCATTACTTTCAGGATAAAGATAGAGAAAGACCATCTCATGATGGTTGTATAAAATAAAACTAATTGTCCACAAATTTATGTTTATATTTTTTAAAAGTTGTGCCTTAACAATAGGGCATTGTGTGTTAAAAGGGAAAATAAAATCTTTAAAAATTTTTTTTTATTTTTAAAGAAACTTTAGATTACACAAATGTTATATAAAAAATACAGGGTATTCCCATACACCCCACACTCTACCCTTCCCAGATTTTCCCACACTTACAACATCTTTCATTAATGTGGGACATTTGTTACAAGTGATGAACACATTCTGAAGCATTGTTGCTAACCATGGACTATAGATTATAATATAGTTTACACTGCACAATTTTATAGTTTTGACAAAATGTATAACAGCCTTTATCGATCATTGCAAAGTCATGCAGGACAATTCCAATGTTCCCAAAATGCCCCCAAATAAAATCATTTTCCAGTCATTTACTTGCAACCTCCTTTTGTCCCTGTGTTTAAGGTGAGTTTCTTGTAGATAGTGTATAGATGGGTCATATTTCCTTATCCATTCTGCCAATTTTTCTCTTAACTGGAGAGTTTAATCCATTAACATTCAGTGTTACTAGAGTCAAGACATTACTTACATTAGCCATATGTTCTTTAGGTTTATATATATCATACTTTGTTTTTATTTCTTTTTAACTTTTTAGTTATTCTTACCAATAATCTTCATTTCTATACTCTCCTCTGGTCATCTCTCTGCTGTTTTTTCCTCTCAACCTGGAAAACTCCCTTTAGTATTTCTTGAAGGGCAGGTTTCTTGTTAACAAAGTTGCATAATTTCTGTTCATCTGAGAATATTTTAAACCCTCACTCATTTTTGAATGCTTGCTTTTCTGAATACTGAATTCTTGGCTTATAGTTTTCTTTTCTTTTAGCACCTTAACTATGTCATACCACTGCCTTCTTGCCTCATGGTTTAAGATGAAAAATCTTATCTAGCATCCTTCATATGTGATGGATCGCTTTTCTTTTACAACTTTCAGTATTCTCTCTTTGTCTTAAGCATTTGACAATTTGATAAGCATGTCTCAGGGTAGGGCTGTTTGAATTTATAATGTTTGGTGTGCATTGTGCTTCCTGGACATTTGCATCCAGTTCCTAAAGAGTTGGGAAATTTTCAGATGTAATTTCCTCCAACACATCCTCTGCCCCCTTTCCCCTCTCTTCTCCCTCAGAGATACCTATAATGCATATATTTATGAATTTTGTGTTGTCATTCAATTCCCTGAGTCCTTGTTGATTTTCTCATCTTATTATCTATCTGTTCTGTATTTGTCTGATTTCAAATATAGTATCTTTGACATCATTAATTATTTCTTCTACTTGTTCAAAGCTGCTTATGAGCTTTTGGAATATTTTTGATTTCGTTCATTGTGCCATTCACTACCATCATATCTGTTATCTTTTTGCTTATGTTTATGATTTCTTCAGTATGTTCTCCCACTGTCCTCTTAATATCCTTTATCTTTTCCTTCAATTCATTAAGTTGATTCTTGATATTTGTTTGGACATCCTTGATTAGTCATTCTACATATTCCATTTCCTCTTATTTTTCAGATGGTTTAATACACTGGGCCATGTCTTCCTGTTTCTTAGTTTGGCTTCCAATTTTTTGTTGGTGTCTAGGCAACTGTTTATCTTGATGGACTTATTCAGATATTTAGCTTCTTTCTCTACTGTAGGGTTCTATTTTTATTTTTTTGTGGGTGTGTTTGTGTGTGGTAAGTTTTCTTTTATTTTAAATGGTTGTTGTCTGTGTTTCCTTGAATAATACCAAAACCATAGAAAAAGAAAGCTATAAGAAGAGAAAATAAATGATAGTAATAGTAGAAAAAAAGAAAATAAGGAAACAATAGAAGAGCCAGGAAAGTAAACAAATAATGAGAACAAAAAAATCATTAAAATTACAAAATGAATGAGTTAAAAAGGCAGAAATAAAAAATGAAAAGAAAATAATAGAAAAAAATAGGAAAAAAATAGAATAAAATAAGACAAGAAAGATGAAAAGGAAAGAAAAAAGGGGAAAAAAAATGAAGGCCAAACAAGAAAAGATGGAATGAAAGAAAAGCAATGGAAGAGGGAAAAATGAAAGAAAGAAAAGAAATAAAGACCAAAAAGAAAAAAATAAGGAAAAAAAGAAACAGAAAGAGGAAAGGCAGCAAAGAAAAAAACAAACAAACAAAAAAACTACCGAAGCAAAACAGGTTTCTCTCTTGGGCCCTGAGGAACCATCTCAGGCTGCCAGTGTTCAACAATCAATCACCCTGCCACCAACCCTGCACAGATAAGGTACCTAGTTTTAGAGAATGTAATAAAGAATGAAAAAATTAATAATAAAATAATTTTTAAAATGATATAAAATTAAAATAGCTAGAAAACCCTAAAGCAAGAAACAAAAGAAATCTCTTTCTTTGAGTTCCCTGTCGTAAGGTGCCAGATGGGTACCTCACAACCCTGTACATCACTCTATGATTTGAGAAAAATATGCAAAGGAAAAAATAGTAGGAGAAAAATTCATGGTTATTTTAGGGACCTGGTTCATAGAGGCCCATACAGATAACTATAATATCTTTAGTTTATACTCTAAGAATAGAAGCCCTTGAGAATTTAAATATTCTCTATAGCTTTAATGAAGTTTATTTGACATAAGTAAGCAGCATGGATTTGAAGGATCTAACAATACATTTTGGCCGTATGTATTTACTTTTTGATATCATTGCCATAATGAACATATTAAATGTGTCCATTACCCTCCAGAGTTTCCTAATGTGCCTTCAAAGTCCATCCGTAAAGGGAAGGAAAGACTCTCCCTAAAAGCTACTCTCCTTTCCCAAGGAAAAACTGGTCTGCTTTAGTGACTAGATTAGATGGAATTTTTCAGGATTTTCTTAGATGGAATCATACAATGTCTTATGTTCCTGGCTCTAAGTATAATTATTTTGAAATTCATTCATCTTTTTTTTCTATCATTAATTCATTACTTTATATTTGTAAATATATTATGTGGATGTTTTGTAGTTTTTTAACCCATATGTTGCTAGATCTTTGCATTGGCTCCAGTTTTTGAATATTAAAAATAAATTAGCTATAAACATTTATGTATAAGATTTAGCATGAAAGTAGCCTTTGAAATTCCTCATGGTAAAAAATGTATAGGAGTAAAAAATGGCTTTACCATAAGACAGATGTAAAATTACATTTAAAATATTGTCAAGGTTTTTTCCCAAAGTGATTGTACCATTTACATTTCCAACTTCAGTGTATGATGGTACGAGTTCCTTTAACTACTTACCAGGACATGTTATGGTCATTCTTTTAAACTTTGGGCCATCATAATAGTGTGAAATTGTATCTCACTGAGTATTAAATTTGTATGATCTACTTATTAATGACATTTGCACATGTTTTCATGTGCTCATTTACAATCTGTATATATCCTTTGACCATTTTATTGGGTTGGTGATTTTTAATTTCAATTTAAGGCAACTTTATATGTTATGGATTCACGTCCATTGTCAAATATTTAATTTATAAATATTATCTCACAGAGAGTGATGTGTATTTCTCATTCCTTTAATGGTGCTTATGAAGAGTAGAAATCCATATATTTTTTAAGAAATTCAGTTCATTAAATTTTAAAATAAATCAGGCTTTTGGTATCTAATTGAAGAAAATTTTGCCAAACGCAAAGTCATAAAGATTTCCTATTACATTTTCTCCTAGAAGATTGAAAATTTTGGGTTTTGCACTTAGGTTGCTGATCCATTTTTACTTGATATTTTATAAGGCATAAAGTATAGATTCAGGTTTATTTTTTGTATGGTTGTGTGATTATTACAGAACTATCCATTCTGTATATTGAATTAACAGCAATGTGGTTGAAGATAATTGGACCAAATATGTGTGTGGGTCTCTACTTGTAAACTTCCTATCTTGGTCTGTTGTTCAACTTGTATATCTTTATACAAATATTGCATTGTATTGATTAATGTAAGACATCCAAATTCCTTACATTTTTCAAGGTGGTTTTGGTTATGCTAGTTAAATTATATTTCCAATAAATTTCAGAAGCAGTTTGACAATTATTTTTTCTTAATAGTATTTGTCTCATGAAAAAAAAAAAAACTTTAACTGCTGTTGGAAAAACACCTATATGAAATAGAAATTAGTTTCAGTAACAGTAGTAAAGAATATATTCCAGAAACTGGAGTTAACTGAATTAAAATTCGGGTAGCAGTTTAATAGAACAATCCCAGATTGTTAGGCTGAGGCCAACACCTAATAATAGATGAAAGCCTTGTGTAGCAGTTTGATATGGTTATAAATTCCAAAAATAGATATTGGATTATGTTTGTAATCTGATTTGTACCTGGGCCTGATTGAGTTACGATTAGGGCTTTAATTGGGCCATGTCTTTAGGGCATTGAGTACCCACCCTTTGGTGGGTGGGGATTCACAGATAAAAGACATGGAAAAGGACAGAGTTGTGGGTTTTCTGATGGTGGAGTTTTGATGTTGGAGTTTGATGCTGAAGACTTAAGTTGGAGCCCCTGGAAGTCAGCATGAAGAGGAAAGAGAAGCCAGCATCAAGAAGGAAGGAACCTTGAACCCAGAGATAAGGAAGCCCCAGGAACATAGGAAACCTTGCTAACATCAGCAGCCATCTTGCTCCAAGTAGACTTTGGTGAGGGAAGTAACTTATGCTTTATGGCCTGGTATCAGTAAGCTCCTACCCTAAATAAATACCCTTTATAAAAACCAACCAATTTCTGATATTTTGCATCAGCACCCCTTTGGCTGACTAATACAAGTTGTCTTTGGGAAATGTTGGATGATAACTGGAGAAATATTATTCTACGCATAAACAAAATTGGATTGTTTTCATAGGTGCTCTAAAGTTTACTACAGTAAAAGATTTTTTCTATGTGCACTTCAGTTTCACAGCAATTGTGGCGTAGAAGACAAGCATTCCTGGAAGGTATCTAATTCCTTGATATAATAATGCATACAATTCAAAGTGATCACATTATGATTACAGGGCTTTCTAAACTAAAAGGTGGTGGTTATGGAAAGCATGACCCTCATGACCCTGGTATCAATATTTAGAAAGCACATTTTTTTATGTGTATTCTTTTTTTATTTTTCTTTTATTGTGTGAATTTCCACTCACTGTGACAATGCCCCATGAACATCTGAACACATTTATGTATCTTATATGTATGCCCAGGTGAACTTCCTATGTATCCTCCATCACAAACACCCCACACCAGTGATCCTCCCCTGCCACAGCTGTAACCCACCATGGTCCAAAACTTCTTCACAAATGAAGTCAAGAACAATGTCAAATACAATTAAAAATAAAATAAAATAATAATGGTAGGTTTAAACATAAAAAATAAAATACATAATAGCTTAGTAAAACTATAAGTAAAATAAAATAAAAAAATCAGAATATTAAAAATGATGAAAAATATTTAAATTTTTTTGACATTTTGTTTTTCATCTCTGAATATCTCTTGTCCTGTATGCACAGTGATATTTCCTTACATTTCTTCCCCAATGTCTTACTGTCTTCATTTTGTCTTGAAAGAAGTTTTAGGTCATAGTAAGTAACATACAGAATACAGGGGACTCCCAAATACCCCACATTCTCTCCCTTTTCTGCCTTTCTGTATCAATCACCTTTTTATATGTGGATGGTACATTTGTTACACCGATACACAAACATTGAAACATAGCCACTATCCATGATCAATGGTTTACATTATGGTCTACATTCTAGACCATAAAATTATTTTATCAATTTTTGATAAAATTCAAATGGCCTGTATCCATCACAGCACATGGAAAGATGGTCAACATCACTAGCTGTTAGGGAAATACAAAACAGAACTATAATGAGATATCATCTTACGCCCATTAGACTGTCAACCATTAAAAAATCAGAGAACTACAAGCGTTGGCGGGGATGTGAAGGAAAGTGAACCCTCATCCACTGCTGTTGAGAATGTAGAATGGTCCAAACATTTTGGATGACAGTTTGGCAGTTCCTCAAAAAATGAACTATAGATCTGCCATATGATCCCACAATTCCACTACTGGATGTATACCCAAAATAATTGAAAGCAAGGACATGAACAGATATATGCACACCAATGGTCATAGTGGCATTATTCACTATTGCCAAAAGTTGGAATCAACCCAAATGCCCATCAACAGATGAATGAATAAACAAAATGTGGTATATACATACAATGGAATATTACTCAGATGTAAAAAGGAATACAGTGGATCTGATATTGAATGAACCAAGCCAGGCATTGAAGGACAAATACTCCATGACCTCACTGATATGAATTGAACAAATCAACAGACTCAGAGGGCTAAAGTCTGGAAGATAGGTTTACAGGAAATAGAAAGAGAGAAGAAGGTTGAACCAACACCCATATGGGTGAAATCTATGATAAGATGGAAGTAAGTAATTGTGCAGTGAAGGGATGTGACAGAGATGTAGTGATACTATTGTGTTGGGTGGAGCAACTTTGTCAGGGAGGTAGGGTGGGTAGGGTGGGTTGGATACTTCATGGAATTGGCGTAGGGTTGGGGGAGGGAGCAGCAATCCCACACTGGGTATTGGTAGGTAGGTGGTTGAAGCTGCAATGTTGGGAAAGCTCTTTTGACAGTATGATAAGGAAGGGTTACTGGTTTAGGGTGTTGGATGGGGGCACAAATGGGACAGGCCCACCTGGGGCAGTCTTCTAGAGACTGTGCCAGTGATCATTTTGTGATAGCATGTCTTATCAGTGGGTGGAAACCCACATAATGAGCCAAAGTAGTTGGACTCCCATCCTGGGGAGTCCTGATATATTCTCAACCAGAGGGGTAGGTGACTCTCGAGAGCATGGGGGATTCCTATTAGGGGAGGACAGACCAGTGTGCCAAGCCCTCTGTGTTGTTGCAAGTAACTATGAATCTTGTCCTTCAAGGAGTGAAGCCTGGTGGTTGCCCAGGGCTCTGAAGGTATGGGGAGGGAGAAGTAGAGTAGATGGAAGAAGGGGAATTTAGGGTCAAAGGAAGGATTATGCCTGATCTTGTATTGATGGATCCAGGTGGCTGCTTCTCCTTTACAGAGAAAATAGCAAGTATTACACAGTATGTACTAATGTCACAGTCCATATTGTGTAAGTACAGCTTGCAAATTTCTATAATGAAGTCCTGGTGGAAATTATGGTAGGATTTGAATAAATCAATATACCAATTTGTGGTAAATTGAAATATTCACAATATTGGGACTTTAGACATGACCATTATATATTTCTCCACTTATAAATGTCTTCTTATTTTCTCTCAAACTAATGTTTAGTTTACCTTATGTAGGTTTTGTTTATCTTTTGTAAAAGGTATCCTTAAATAGTTTACATTTTGAAATTATTGCAAATATTTCTATTTCATTTTCTAAAAACATTGATAGCATAAGAAGTATGAATGATATTTTTTGTCTTTATTTTTTTAATATTACATTCAAAAATTATGGGGTCCCCATATACCCCCCACCCCCCTTCCCGACTCCTCCCCCCATAGCAACAGTCTCCTCCATCATCATGAGATATTCATTGCATTTGGTGACTACATCTCTGAGCACCACTGCAACTCATGGTCAATGGTCCAATCATAGCCCACACTCTCCTATGTTCCATCCAATGGGCCATGGGAGGACATACAATGTCCGGTAACTGTCCCTGCAGCATCACCCAGGACAACTCCAAGTCCCGAAAATGCCTCCACAGCTCATCTTTTTCTCCCATTCCCCACACCCAGCAGCCACCATGGCCACTTTCTCCACACCAATGACACATTTTCTTCGATTACTAATCACAGTAGTTCATGAATAGAATATCAGTAAGTCCACCCTAGTCCATATTCTATTCCTCCATCCTGTGGAACTTGGGATGGTTGTGTCCACTCCACATCTATATCAAGAGGGGGCTTACATTCCACATGGATGCTGGATGCAATCCTCCTCCTTTCAGTTGTAGACACTCTTGGCTCCATGGTGTGGTGATTGACCTTCTTCAACTCCATGTTAGCTGAGTGGGGTAAGTCCAATAAACCAGAATGTAGGAGCTGAAGTCTGTTGAGGCTCAGGGCCTGGTTATCATATGGTCAGTCCAGAGATTCAGATCCCCTGGGTATATATTAAACCCCAGCATCAACTATAGTTCTGGTAAAAGTAACAGGAGAGACTTGTGAAAAAGGATCACATCTGAGTCCAGCTCCATCACACAGAAACTCAAACTCCAAAGAAGGGCCAACTATCATGGCACTGAAGTCCATCTGCCATGACCATAGACCCTGTGGGTCTCGGTAGCCCTCAGAAGAACCAATACCTGGGGTTGTATCTACTTTATCTGTCTCTGGGACTCTTCTGAGGTATGCATAAGGGCAACCCCTCTGATAACCTCCTGGCTCTTTCTGGAGACTCATAGCCATATAAACTCATTTGTCCTTTCCATTTCCCCCTTTTATTCAAGTCAAAAGGCATTTTTAATTCCTGGTATTATATGTAGACTGAGATATTCTGCTGGTCCGAGTTGACCCTTTTATTCAAGGTCATTTTCTAGTTACATCATCAGCTGGTACTTGGTAGTAATCCCTCGGCGCCAGGGAGGCTCATCCCTGGGAGTCATGTCCCACACTGGGGGGAAGGCAACGCATTTACATGCTGAGTTTGGCTTTGAGACTGGCCACATTTGAGCAACATGGAGTCTCTCAGGAGGTAACTCTTAGGCTCCCTGCAGCTCTAGGCCTTGTTCTTATTTCAGGTGCACAGGCTCGCAAGCATAGTCATTATTATCAAGGGCTCATTGTTGGACCTTCATTCTTTTTTGGTCTTTGCTGTTGCACTTGGGGGATTGTTGCTGTTCCTTTAGGGATTGTGATAGAGCTCCCCTGGATAGGAACTCAGCATTCCCTCAGTTGTTGTTTTTAATTGTATCCACTATGAAAATATCCAAACATTTTTATGTACCCTGGATATATGCCCTGTAGAACTCCCTGCCAACCATGTGTCCCCTGTCAATAACATCCCACACCAGTATTCCTCTGCTGCCATTGTTGAACCTCTCTGTGACCCAAAACTTTCTGAAAAGTGAAGCCCATTATATTGCCAGGTTCCCTTAATAGTAAAATGGAATATAGTGATGAGTTTAAAGGTTAGATAGTATGATTGATATTTGTATACTGACCTTGTATGCTGTAATGTTCTGAAACTCACATATTATTTCCATTTTCCTTTATGTAGAGTTCATAAGAATTAAAAAAAAAATCATGGTATCAACATTAAAAGTTATACTTTTTAAAAATATCAATGATTTTTATTTGTTTTAACTTGCCTTAATGCACAGGCTTGAAAATGCAGTATAAAGCTGGATAGATATGATAAGAGAAGATACTCTGAATTTTTCCAGAAAGGAAATACTGTTTCATCAATGAGGAAGATATAAATCATCATATTTTAATAGCTGCCCTTTTTCAAATTGAGAAATGGAAGATTTATAGTTTTCTGAGATTTTTATCAGGAAATGATGTTGGATTATATCAAATGCCTCTTTTTTGAAAATATTAAATTATAATTTTAGTTTTGTTTGAAATTATCAATTGATATTTGAATGAAAAAATCACCCTTGCATTTATGAGATAATTTTACATTTCACTGAATTCAATTTGCATATATTCTGTATATATATATATGTTTATTTATATAGTTAATTAACTTCAGAAAGGAATTAGATATCTAAATTTCTTATTCATATAATGTCATCCTTTGGTTTTAGTATCAATAAAAATCTAGCAATATAGAATGAGTTTGATTCTTGCAGAGAAAGCATTGTGGGACAAAACATGTAGGTGCCAATAATTGTGAATGAAATAAGGACTATGGCATGAATGGAAGTAATATAAGCAGTCCAAAAGCTATTTAAAGTGCAGAACTTAAAAATATTGATTCATGGGTCAAAGTCAGCCTGAAGAACTGTATGCTACAATCGTCTATTAAAATTGTGAATCTTTTTAGTATCAGCTTCATTATATTTTTTACTAAGCTCACAATTTTATCTCATCCTTAATGTGAAAAAAAAAAAAGTCATTTTTTTGTTAGTGAAAGTAGAAATTACCCAGAAAAATGCTAAGTTTGAGTCTGGAAGTTCCTCAAAATGAATAAAATAATGATGGAGTGACATTACCTGGTCTCAATTCTGGGCACCCTGAGAAATGTACATGCTGAGGTAGAGACTCTAAGAATTTATACACTTTGATTATAATTGAGTCAAGCTTTCTTTAAAAACATTCTCACAACCTGGTCCCTAATCTGCTTGGTTCTGACACCATAAATTACTGGATTTAAACAAGGAGGAACAACCACATACAGATTGGCCAAGAGGATGTGAATGTAGCGAGGAATATTTCTACCAAAACGGTGAGTCATAAAGGAGAAAAATGCTGGTGTGAAAAAGGCCAAGATGACACAGACATGTGAACCACATGTGCTAAGTGCCTTGAGCCTGGCGTCTCTGGAAGGAAGGTGGAAGACAGCCCGAAGGATATGAACATATGAGAGGGCAATGAGGATCAAGTCAAAGAACAGAGCAGCAATGGTAAATAAGCCATAAATGATGTTGACCCTTATGCTAGCACAGGCAAGACGTGCAATTCCCATGTGTTCACAGTAGGTGTGAGGGATAATGTAATGGCCACAAAAGGTCAACCGCTTGAGAAGAGGGCAGAAGGGAATGACAAAGAGAACTGGCCTCCCCACTATAGTGGAGACCATGATAGCAACCACTTTTTTGGTGAGAATGTTGTTATATCTCAGAGGGTAGCATATGGCAACAAAGCGATCAATTGCCATGGCCAGGAGTACATCAGATTCCATACCGGTGTAGGTGTGGATGAAGAACATTTGGGTGAGGCAGCCTTCAAAGCTAATCTCCCTTAGTTTGAACCAGAATATGGCTAGCATTTTGGGAATGGTAGAAGTGGAGAGGCCTAGATCTATAAAGGAGAGCAGAGCCAGAAAGTAGAACATGGGTTGATGAAGTCTCTGCTCAGTCTTGATCACGGTCAGGATAGTGACATTCCCTATAAGTGCTATCAGATAAACAACAAAGAAAGGGAAGGCAATCCAGATGTGGAAAGCTTCCAGACCTGGGACCCCTAGCAGCAGGAATTCAGCAGGGTATGTGGCCGTGTCATTGGCAGAGGACATCTTACTGAGGACTTAAGAGGACACTCCACTGTCTTCTTCAATATTTCTGGGAAAACATAAGGGAATATACAGTGATTTGATATCACAATATATAATAGCATACCATGGAAAGTGTCTTGAACATAATGGGAATTGTAAAAATATTAAATATCAGTGATATTCAAATCAGGCTTTGTCCTCCTTGACAGTACCATGCAGATTATGGAGGACAGAACCAGTCCGTACTGGTACTGTGATGTAGAGATTTATTATCTCATTTATTGTAAAAGTACTTATTTCTCTACGCCATATCAACTGAGAACTCTTGCATTAATATGAACTTTTATAAGTACCATCCTGTTTCCTTCACTATGCAGAGTCTTAAAATAAAACTTCCCATAATGTTATGAAATGAGGGTGAGGAATTGACATGGGTTAAAACTTTGGAATGATGGTCAGAAAATATCCACCTATGAGTTTCACCTACCTTTCACAGCTCCCTCTTTGCAGGCATTACTGGTCTTTTGGTTCTTCTTTATAAAATTGCATTGATCTCTGTCTGCGATATACCAGTGCTTTAATGCTCTTACTAATTATTCTTAGTATTTTTCTACTATACCACTCAAAAAACAGTGTTATTAATTCAATATATAAATAAGGCAAAATGTTTATTATTATCTTAATAGATAGGAAATTAATAATACTTAATAGACAGGAAAATCATTTAATTAAATTCAGCACCCATTTATGATATTTTAAAAAATATCTCAGCAAATTTAGGAAAAAGGTAAATTGTTTAGTTTGATGAAGACCATTTACAAAAAACATACAGCTAACATGATACTGAAAGGTAAAATGCTTAAACTTCCCCTACTGTTAAGACTAAGGCAAAGCAATGATGCCAGTAGAAGAGAATATACTTATGAAAAAAACCTAACCTTTATTGCAATCACATAGCATAAAAAAGTAAATATTTCTACTACACACAGATAAAAATGCTTACATTGTAAAGACTTCAGTGTAAAACAAAAAGGAGTTGAACAACCCTGGGTTGTCCTCAGCTCGATAAGTTCACTCAGCATGGCAGAATAGACAGACATACTGAACTAGGAAGGAAAAGAGGGTTTATTTGCCAATGGGATACGGGGGATGTGCCATCTCAAATCAGCCTCTCTATTTGCAGAAATTCTAATATTTTATGCCATTGGGGTGCTAATGAATAATTGGGGCACAATTGGACACAGTTTCCTTCATTAATAAACATTCCAAGGGCTGAACATGATGGGGTGGGTACCAAATCAGGGTGAGTTACACAGTTGCAATCATTATCAGAGGTCAAGATTTTAGACAGGAAAGTAGAGCAGATATCTGTTAGAAGGTTTACCATATGGATATAAAACAGGAGAATGGAGTGGTTACCATAAAAATGCCAACTATACACAAGAGTGATCCTAGTTCTGACATAACCATAAACAAAGATAACTGCAGACTAGAATTACCACCCCAATAGTAAGTATACACAAGGGAGAGGCTAAGTTTAGAGTAACCATAAACAGAGGTGAGACCTGTTTAAAATGACCACTACAATAGCAGGTCAAGGCTAAATCCAGCCAGTTTCAGCAATTTTAGATATTAATCTTTTGGTATTTTTTACATTAATAATATAAAGGCATCTGTATAATGATTTTGCCATCATAAATACTTGTCAATTCTTACCTCGCAGTTACAGTTTTAGGCTTCATTTCACTTCACAGCAAACTGGGCACTTTTGTTTATCAACTAAGCAATTAAAACTATTTTAGAGCACTGCTTCACCGCATGGATTATAGTTCATTTTGCAGCTTACACTCTCCACAAGTACATTCAGTGGGTTATGGCAGGATACATAATGTCCAGCATTTGATCTCTGCAATATCTTTAGGACAACTCCAAGTCCCGAAAATGCTCCAAGATGTATTCACCAAATGCACTGGATGAGCTGCAATGCTGAAGGAGGTTGTTGATGTGTGAGGAGTGGGGGGGGTTGGGGTGTGGGGTACGTGGGAACTTCTTATATTTTTTAATGTAACATTTTTGTGATCTATGTATCTTCAAAAAAAATACAATAAAAATGACCATTAAAAAAAAAGCAAAACTATTTTAGTGTTAGGTTATGGAGGACAGGACTGCCCCAATAAAGACCCTGTTTTTCGCAGAAACCGAAGTGGGGCTGGATTTTAATTGCTATGGTTCAGTGTAACTTGCAAACCTGGAGTAAATAATTTATTTGCTAAAATGCACTAGCCATATATTTAATCAATTCAAGAAAATTATATTTAAATATATTACCGTAAAATTAATTTGGAAGGCACAGAGAAAATAATCACAGTCCTTATTTCTGACAAAGGATCAGCTGAAAAATACCATTAAAAAATAAGAGAAGCAAGCCCATCACAAAAGAAAGAAATTGACTTAAATGGTTACCTTACAAATAAAAATATACAAATTTGCATATAAATTATCAGTAATTAGCCATCAGGGAATGTAGACTATAACTGCAATGAAATATCTTTAACCATTTGCTAGAATGGCTAAAATTTTAAAAGTGACAAAATCAAATTCTGGTAAGAATGTGGAGCTACTGGATTTTTCACATTGACATTGTGCATTGAAAATAGTACAACCTTGGGAAAATTGGTAGTTTATTATAGATTTAATCATACACCACAACTACTGTGCATAAAAATTCAACTTCTCAGTGTTTACCAAATAAAAATTAAAATACATATTCAAACAAAGAATTCAAAAAATGTTCATAGCAGCTTGCTTTACAATGGCCTCAAAGTGGAACCATCTAAATGTCCATCAACAAATGAAAAGAAAAACATATTTTGGAATATTTACACAATGAACTTATATTTAGCAATGAAGATGGATCAACTAAAGACACCTGAAACAGCATAGATGAATTTCAAAATCATTATGCTGATCTAACAATTGATTATAGTTATAGAAAACTATATGCCATATACTTTCATTCATATGAAGCTGTAGAAAATGCAAAAAACCTTTGCTGAAAGTATCAAGTCAATGGTTGCCTAAGGATATAATGGGAGCAGGACTTGAGTGGAAGGAGCACAAAAGGACTTCTTGTAGAGATAGAAAAGTTCTACATCTTGATATCTGTGTATGACATATTGGTTATATATTTGTTCAAAATGTAAAATTAAGATTTGTGCATTTATATACATATAAATTTTACCTAAAAAGTTAAACCTGAGTTTAGTGAGAATGGCAGAATATAGTTGTAGAAATTGAGTGATGAATGCATTTTGGTGCTACTTTCATACTTTATCGATATGTGTGTATGTTTGAAATTCTCCATTACAAAAAAGATATAAAAATAAAACTAGTCAAAATAAATGTCATATCTAATTTTAGTTAAAAGTGATAATTTCATTTGATTTAAAAAAATATTCAATTCCTGGACATATTACAGGAACAGCATATTTAATTTGAATACAATGATATTTTTTCTCAATTATTAAAAAAAATAAAATATTTTAAAATCTCACTACAATATTTCACAATCACATTCAGAGAGCAAAAGATAAACAGCTTTTAGGAAGTTAAAATATTCTGAAATGACTTCTGTTTTAAATGAGATTTAGATTTCATTCCTAATATTTCCTTGTTACAGATACTCATCAGCTTTTCAGTGAAATGATAGCCATGGTACATTCTTAATGACCATTTGCAATAAATTCATTGGTAATTGAGATTTTCTAAATAACGATGAAATAATAATAATACACAGCTAGACAGAATGTCATGGCTATATCCTAGCATGTGTCCTAACATTTCTTCAAGCTTTCGTTATAATTATCAAGTATTTTAAAAGTACTGGAGTATTACTATGGCCTAGCAAACATTTTCAAATATATTACTCAATGTATCCAAACAAATTCCATATAACTGTAATATTAAAGTCCAAAACTAATTTTTTTTTTTTTTTTTGATTTGGTAAGTACATCTTTGGGCACCTCTGCACTTCATATACATTGGTTCACATCATGGCCCATACGCTCCTCTATTCCATCATGTAGGCCCTGTGAGGATTTACAATGTCCGGTGATTACCTCTGAAGCACCATCCAGGGCAGCTCCATGTCCCGAAGATGCCTCCACCTCTCATCTCTTCCTGCCTTTCCCCATACCCTTTGTCCATTATGTCCACTTTTCCCAATCCAATGCCACCTCTTCTATGTGGACACTGGATTGGTTGTGTCCATTGCACCTTTATGTCAAGAGGAGGCTCAGATTCCACCTGGATGCTGGATGCAATCCTCCCATTTTCAGTTGTAATCACTCTAGGCTCCATGGTGTGGTGGTTGTCCTTCTTCACCTCCATCTTAGCTGAGTGTGGTAAGTCCAATAAATCAGATTGTAGGTGCTGGAGTCTGTTGAGGCTCAGGATCTGGCTATCACATTGTCAGTCCAGAGATTCAAATCCCCTAAATATATCTTAAACCCCAACATTAACTGCACCTCCAGCACATTAGCATGAAAGTCTTATGAAGGGAGATCCCATCTGAGTCCAGATTCATCACACATAAACACCATTTCCAAAGAGGGGCCATCTGCCCTGGTAGTTAACCCCATCGGCCATGACCATAACTCCCATGGGTCTCTTTAGCCCTCAAAGGAACCAATATCTGGGGGTTGTATCTGCTTTATCTGTCTCTCTGACTCTGCTCAGTTGTGCATGAGGGCAATCCTTCTGCCAGCCTCCAGACTCTTTTTTAGAAACTCGTAGCCATATAAACTCATTTCTCCTTTCCATTTCCCCCTTACTTTAGGTCAAACAGCATTTTAAAGTCATGGTATTTTATGTAGACATGGATATTCTGCTGATCCGCATTGAACCTTCCGTATAAGGTCATTTTCCAGTTGCATCATCAGTTGGTAGTTGATAGTGGTCCCTCCCAAAACTAATTTTAGGAATCCAAAGAGCTAATCAACTGGGAATGTCTCAATTTGAGTTGACTCTAGGATCCATTTTTTTTCCACTCGAGATCTGAAAACTTTTGGTTTTCTGCTTGATTTAACTTTTCTTTGCCCAAGAAAAGGAGTCTATTATAGAAAATAATTATTGCTAAGGACTGCAGTAAATATTTCATATAAAAAGCCTCATTCAAATATCATAACAATCTTATGATATAGATGCTATGGCATACCATTTCTATACACAAGGAAGTCAAAATTTAATGTTTCTGAAGAACTCATCTAAGGTAACTCAAGAATACAAGTTGTAAGGCTAGAATTTGGACATGGGTCTGTCTAGTTCCAAGTCTCTTAACATTTTGGCAATAGCAATTTTATGTAGGTATATATCAAAACAGAACTTTAAGGTTAAAAGCAAATGTGTTGTATTCATCACAAGTTAGACCCATGGGAATTTTGGAAATAATTTTTTATAACATAATAAGTTTAATGTGTTTTGTTTTCTTTCTTCCTCTTAGATTTCCTGTAGTGTTCAGCCATCAATATTTTTAAATGAAAAAGTTTTATGGCTACCCTTCAATTCCAGGAAGGAGAACTGGCAGTGAGATCATATGTTGCATGAGGCAGAATTAATGAGGTTCAGAATTGATCTGAGTGCCAGAAGGAGGTAAGACTTGAAGGATATGAGTAGACCTTTCAAAGATTTTTCAAGTGATGTGCCTAACAATATGACTTATACACTTGGTTTTTAAATGTTAACTGGAATAATTTGTCATTCTTATTGTCCATAGGTATGACTTCGTGGATCTCTAAATTGAATGTACTCCTTGATAATAATATAGACATAAAATTCTTTTCCAAGAAGGGACAAAGGGAACTGACTCACCACCATTCAGTTCTAAAAAGAATTTGGATGTCCAAGTTTGTATTAGAATAGATGCCTGCATTTTAAAGCACCTTCATAATATTCCAGGAATACATTGAACACTGAGTTGGGGAAAAACGGCAAAATTTTCAGGACTGATAAATCCTTCATAGATAGCAATTTATTAAAGGCTGTAAGCCTGGAATAAATATATGAATCTATAAGAACATATAAAAATCAGTGGAACTTCACCCTAAAACATGGAATATGTTGGTTAGAATTAACTCAGAACAAAATCAGACTCTATAACTCAAAATAATTTGCATTTTTATTCATTCTGTCTTTGAACAATATGTTCACATTTTCAGAATCTGAGCCTAAAATGCAGATTTTGATACAGGTGAAATAGGTCCTGCTATTGGGGCTTGGAGTTCAAAGTGTGATGGACAACCCCAATGCCTTACAACTAAGCAATTACAGAAACTATTCCATAGAGGTTACTCTACTGACCACCACACTTCTCTCCCTGGCACATTCCATGGTTCTGGATTCTTGTCACTCCTTCAAGCTAATATCTGCACAGAGGTTGCACCCGTACAGTGTGTGGTGCTCCCCGGCTAGGGTGGCACCTGCAATAACGGAATACAGGCACTTTCATTCAAAATGTATCTGTAAGTGATACTACCTGATGCTCTTTCCAGAAACTCTCCTTAGTGTCCACTGTGTTGGGCTGCCCCAACTCTCTGAGCCTTCCTGTGGGGAGGATCCACAGGAAGAAAAATTTATGACCTGGGCTTTCTTCTCAGATACAGCGTTCTGCCTGTTTTGCTGTGTCAGGCTGGCCTTCTTGCCCAGATCCCTCAGGAAGAACACTTCATGTAGAGATAGCTCTCTTGGGATAAGCATGCTGTGTCATTCTGTTAAGCATGCTCATGCCTCTCAGTTTAAACCTGCGTTATGGAGATAGGAATCCTTTTTGGCCACCACATGTTCATGCTTCATTAGCATGAACAGAAGTAAAATCCGTACACATCCTCTGATCTTTTCCACTACATTTACTGGTCAATGTAATGACATCACCTCAGTTGTGTGAGGAAGAGTAATAAGAGGAGTAAACCTCAGGATATATTATTAAATTATATTGCTGTATTTTGTAATGCAGTGCCTTTACTAAGATATGTCTGAGGGCTGTTGTATATTATACCTCTTTTCTGCTATCCAAATTAGTCTTTCATATGTTGATTCTTATCTTATTCTCGGGAATTTTTTTTTCAGTTTTAAGTTTACATGCATCTTCTGTTCACCCTTGTATATTTGTCTTCAGACACACTGATTTTCATATGGCATATCTCTATTTTATTTATTTAATACTGTTATTTTTCTCTAACTATATCAATCATGATCACTGATTTATTACGGAAAATTCCCTCAATTGTGTCCTCAACTTTCACTCAAATTTTGACGTTAACTGCTATGTTCGTTGCTTTATAGAATTTCTATTAAAAATCTTATAATAATAATTTAACTTCTAAATGATTCTTCACCTTTGACTGGGTAATTTTTTGGTTGTTTCTGTATTAATTCATAGATGGGTGGTTATGGAAGTAGTCCTTGGAGTTAAAAATCTCATTTCAAATTTTAATTCTCTCACTTAATAGTATTTGTATTTAGTAATAGTATTTGACTATTTGTGAGTTATCTAATTTTGGAATTTCAACTTAACACCAAAATGTGTACTATCTAAAGATTCATGATTTGAAAATTAATTAAAAGGATCACAATTTTACTGATATATAAAGGATTATGTGATTAAAAGCTAAACCAATCTTGTGAATATTGTTACTGTTTACAGTATAACTCAGAAGTTTCTTAAATTCTCACTATAAAACACATTTTTAAAATTTTTATTTTTTAATGAATTTCTTTTTTTATTTTCTTCCCCTCCTCTTTTCCTACCCTGCTGTTTTTAATGTCTGTGTCCATTCACTGTGTGATTTTCTGTATCTATTTCTGTATTTGTCTTTTTCTCTTCTTGTCTTTCTCCATTTGGATTCACCAGGATTCAATCTTGGGGACCTCTGATGTAGAGAGAGGCTCCCTTTCAATTGAGCAACCTCAGTTCCTGGCCTCTACTGCACATCTCCTTGACTCTCCCCATAGTCTCTTTTGTTTTATCATCATCTTGCTGCATGGCTCATTTGCATGGATACTGGCTCACTGTATGGGTACTTGACTTGCTGTGCAGGCACTTGGCTCGCCAAATAAGCACTAACTTGCCATGAGGGTACTGACTTACCACATTGGCATTCGTGCAGGGACTCGGTTCATGATGCAGACACTCAGTTCACCATGCAGGCACTAGCTCACCCTGCAGGCATGCTTTCTATTCTTCTTTTTCACCAGGAGGCCCCAGGGATCAAACAAGGTCCTCCCATATGGTAGGCGGAGGCCCTATCACTTGAGCCACATCCACTTCCCAAAACAAATTTTTATGGAACATAAAAAGTTACAAGTATTTAAGGGCACACATTTTTTAAAAGATGAAAGAGAGTTCTATTTTCAGAAAAATAGTCATAGAAATCATTTGATCATTAACTACTAGTGATTTCCAATGTTTTTATTAACACTGTTCTTAGCCCAAGGCTTTCCTCCTTTAAACCCTAAAAACCCTAGGGCCCTAAACATTAATTGAAAACCAGATGATTACTTTGATAGAGTTATGCTTTATTACTATGTATCAATAAAACTGATATGTTAAAAACAAACTGAATTAGTAAATAAAGGTCTCCAGTAAATAAATGTAACTACATAGGCAATATAAAAATCAGTATTATTACTTTTTTCCTTTTAATTCCACTTTATATTTCCTACTTGATTTAAAAGAAAAATGCCTAAAAATAATTATAAATCTATGCAATTTGTTATACAATGTGTAAAATGTATTTGTGAATTTCAGAATTGATTTTATATATGTTTAAAGCTAAGTTGTTATCAAATGAAATTATATTATTGCAAATGCAAGATGTTAATTCTAATCCCCATGGCCACGACTAAGAAAATACCTTAAGAAATACACAATAAGAAAACAGAAGGAAATCAAAGTGGAACAGCAAAATTCAAAGCAAGTAAAACCCAAAATAAGGCAGTAACGGAGGAATTGAGGAACAAAAATATTCACAGAAAACAAACAGCAAAATGGGAGAAGAGGTCCTTCCTTATCAATAATTACTTTGAGTGTAAATTGATTAAACTCACCAATCAAAAGGCAGTGATTAGAAAAAGCAAAAAAACCCATGTATCCTACTATAGCATCTACTCATTTCACTTTCAAAGATAAAAATAGATTGAAAGTGCTGGGATGTGTAAATACATTACATGCCCATAGTAAACAAATCAAAGTGCAGTCAATATGCTAAAATCAGACAAAGTAGACTTCAAGTAAAAAAAAACTATTAAAAGATACAAAGAAAGACATTATGTATTAATAAAAGGATCATTCCATGAAGGTATGTAATAGTTATGCACCTAATAACATCCCCAAAATATGTAAAGCAAACTTTATCAGATTTGAAAGAAAAAGTACACCTTTCAACAATAACAGCTGGAGACTTTAATACTCCACATTCATTAATACATAAACAACTAGATTGAAGATTGATAAGAAAATAGATGATGTAAATAACACAAAAAATCAACAATAAACCAACTAGAACTAACAAACAATTGAATAACGTTCCATTCAATAACAGCAGAATACATTCTTCTCAAGTGCTCATGGAACATTCTCCAAGGTAAATCAAATTTTAGGCCAGAGAAGTAGTTTCAATATATTTTTAAAGACAAATCAAAAAGTGAAAAAAAAATTCTTCTTTGGTCAGAGTGGAACAAATCTAGAAAACAATTAGACAAGGGAAATTGAAAAATTCATAAGCATGTGGAAATTAAACGATTTAAACAGTCAATGGGTAAAAATGTCAAAAGAGAAGTTAGAAAATAGAGAAGAATGAAAATGAAAACACACATACCAAAATTTATGGGATAATATGAAGGGAGACCTCAGAGGGAAAAGTATAGAAATAAACACATCAAAAAAGAAATAAAGTCTCAAATAACTTTATAGTTTAGTGGACTATAAGGATATTAATAAGTTAACATTATGTCTGTTGAATCTTTAAGATGATAAAATGATGTTTTTTACTAATGAAATTATTACAAAATATTTTAAAAATAAAATTTTTGAAAAAACTTAAAATGGTCCATATCCATCATTGCAAAATCACGCAGAGTAATTCCAATGCACTAAAAATATCCTGCGTTCCATCTCTCAATTCTTCCTTCCTTTTCCCTTCAGAACCTATGGTAACTACTATTTTCAATTTTCAGTTTTGAAGAATAATTTCATAGTTACATGCAATAATATTGAGGGACTGACATATTTTTTTGACATGTTTTTTGTTTTTGTTTTTCTAAGGATGTATCAGTGATTGAACCAGGGAAATCATACATGGGAAATAGGAAATAAACTACTTGAGCTAATCCATTCCCTGGTCTGTTTTCTTTTATTAGGTACCAGCTATGCTCTCAAGAAATTCTTGCCTGTCTTACTGAAAACATAGCAGAACTTTCCAGGATGTTTTTCTTGTTTGTTGTGTAGGTCTACACCCAATGAGATAACACAATATGATAGGATGAACACTTTCATATTCTATAGAGGTATGCTCCAGGAGCACCTAGTCCTGTATATCCGACCACCCCTGACACCCTGTTCCAGTAGCCCTCTTTTGCCATATTTGCCAAAAGAACATTCCCACCATTGTAGTTTTCACCATAGACCTGCAAATCCCCAGAATTTATCTGTTCCTTATCCAGTCACCTATCAAGTTCCCATGGAAAGTTAACACAGCACCGTTACCCTACTCCATCTCACATTCCTGTGACATTGAACCCAGTCACATCACTGCACCACTATCACCCCCACCCACTGCCCAACCACCACCTCCCATCTTCTCATAAATTTTGCCCATATTGAGCATTAGTTCACCAATATCTATTCCATTTATGTTTGCCACATAACCTATCTTCCAGACTCAAATCTATAAAACTGTATGGTACAAAGTGTAAACCATAATGCAACCCATTGACCATGGTTAGTAGCAATGCTTCAACATTTGTAACAAATCAACATCAATTGCAACAAATATATATACATATGTGTATTAGTCAGCTAAGGGGGTGCTGATGCAAAGTACCAGAAATCTGTTAGCTTTTATAAAGGATATTCATTTGGAGTAGAAGCTTACAGTTACAAGGCCCTGAAGAGTTCAACTCAAGGTTACTTCCTTCGCAAACTCTATTGCGATGGGTTAAAGCAAGACGATGGGCAATGTTTGCAAGTGTTCAGCCTTCTTTTTACCTCTTAAGGCTCCATGGATTTAGCTCTTCCAATCATAGCTGTAGGCTGGCATAGGGCTCATCTTTCTTCCTGGAGCTCATTTCTTTCTGGGCTTAGCTACTCTGATCTCTTTAGGAGAATAGCTCATCTCTCTTCTTATGGTCAAGGATCAAAACTGACAACTTCTCTCCCACACTGTGGGGATTTCTCTATTACTTTATGGTGTCTATTTTCCTTCTTGATTGATTATCTGTTAATATAGCCGATAGAGGGGGTGGGGACTCAAACTGAGTTGCCCTAAGGACATGGTTCAATCAAAACTCTAATCCTGATTTAACCAAGTAAATGTAAAGCCTTTGAATTTAAATCAATCAAAGTGTATCATGTCTAGGGGAACAGACCAGCTTACAAACATAATCAGTATCTCTTTTTGGAATTGATAAACAATATCAAACCACCACAACATGTAAAATGTTATTAATAGGGGAGAGTAGGAAGGGGGTTGATGCCCCAATATTTTCTATGTGACTTTTTTATAACCTAAAGCTACTTAAGAGATAAAGTGAGAAAAATAAGACACTCGGAGGGCATACAGAAGAAATTGTCACTGTACATAAAAGAGAATAAAACTTATGGTGATGAATGACAATAAAAAAACTTAATTTTATTATTTTTTATTTTTGTATTTTATGTTATTTTTTATTTTTATTATTTTATTTTTGTCTTTTTTTGGCCTTCTGTTTGGGGAGATTTTGGATTGCAGAAGAATCACAACTGTGGCAGGGGAGGATCCTGGTGTGGGGTGTGATTGATGGGAGTATGTATGGGAAGTTTGCACCTGGGGCTGGCCATCAATATTGATGGTTATTCTTAAGAGCCTTTTCTTGTGAACCTGAGACTTAGGCTAGTATTATATATTGCCTAAGAGTTACCTTCTGAGAGCTTCCTTATTGCTCATATGTGGTCTCTTCCTAAGTCAAGCTCAGCATATAAACACTACTTTCTCCCGGCAGGGACATAACTCCCAGGGATGAGCCTCCCTGGCACCCAGGGATTATTACCCTGTGCCAAATAGTGATGCATTTGGAAATAAACCTTGATCAAAAGAGAAAAAATATTAAATACAAATGAGTTTATATGCCTAAGAAATTTCAAAATGAGTCAGGAGATGATTCAAGAGTTAAACTTATGCAAGTTTAAGGAGGGTCTTATTGACTGCCACAGTAGACAGTTTCTCAAACAATGGGGTTCCTGAGAGCTCTAGAAACATATACACTATAGGCAGGACAGACTATCTCAGAAATTTGGCACTCTGTCAGTTAGCCTCACCTTGGAATATATGCTCCCCAATATAAAGAGTGTCCCTACATATGGTTCTTCTACCCTTTTATTTGAACCTATAATTAGCACAACACTTTTAAAATATAAGTCCCAGAGACTTAACTCTTTGGTCTGTTCTTATGTTGGTTGAACCCTAAATCTCAGGAGAGTTGCAACACCTACTCTCCAGTTCCTTGGACTTTCCCAGTACAACTAGCAAATGGATGATGATGGAAACTGCTCATGCTCATCCCCCCCAAAGTAGAGCATATCTACAATTGCAAGCAATACAGTTGTATCCATCATCCCCATTGCATCTAAGCCCCCTCTCAATCATAAAAGATTGGGTATCGCCATACCCAAACCCTCAAGATTGAGGAATGAACAATATAATGGAGGAATGCATCTACCAACTTATGATTATTATAGCAATGGAAGAACTTTATATCATTGATATAAAGACAGTGGCCACCAGAAGTTCTGAGAGGAGGAAGAGAGAAGAATAGGTGGGGCATGGGGGCATTTTTGGGACATTAGAATTGTCCTGCATGACATTGTAATGATGGGTAGAAGCGATTATACATTTTGTCAAAACTTATAAAAATGTACAGGGCAAAGCATGTACTATAATGTAAATTATAGTCCATGGTTAGTAGCAGTGCTTCAATATATGTGTTCATTAATTGTGACAAATGTATCACCCTAAAGAAAGATGTTGTTAATGTGGGAAAATGTGGGAAGGTAGGAGGGGGATATATGGGAATCCCCTATATTTTCAGTTTAACATTTATGTAATTTAAAGCTTCTTAAAAAAGTAAATTAATTAAAAAGAGCCAAACAGAAAAAAAAAAAAAAGCTCTTTTGCCTAAAGTGAAATAACGAGCTTTTCACAGAACAAAATATGGAATGTAATCCAAGATTCAAATGCATATAAAAAGAAGTAGAAAGTTTGTGAAAGCTTGTTTAATGGATTGTAATTTGTCTTACAGTAAGATAGCTGTGTTTCATAAAATCAGGGTGGAAATAAGCAGTACAAGATCTGAATGGGTATGGAAATTTGTAGAAGGATTAGTGGAAGTTAATTCAATAAGACTATTTATTTATTTATTTTTAAAGATTTATTTTATTTCTCCCCCTCCCCCCATTGTCTGTTCTCTGTGTCTATTTGCTGCATGGTATTCTTTTGTCCGCTTCTGTTGTTGTCAGTGGCACGGGAATCTGTGTTTCTTTTTTTGTTGCGTCATCTTGCCGCATCCGCTCTCTATGTGTGTGGCACCATTCCTGGGCAGGCTGCACTTTCTTTTCGCACGGGGCGGCTCTCCTTACGGTGTGCACTCCTTGCGCATGGGGCTCCCCTACGCGGGGGACACCCCTGCAGGGCAGGGCACTCCTTGCGTGCATCAGCACTGCACATGGGCCAGCTCCATATGGGTCAAGGAGGCCCAGGGTTTGAACCACAGACCTCCCATGTTGTAGACAGATGCCCTAACCAGTGGGCCAAGTCCACTTCCCTCAATAAGCCTATTTAGATGTGAAACTTGTCTTAAGGTAAAGTAAATAATTTATATGATTATAAATGGTTACATAAGATTATAGGAAATTTTAGGTTGTAGGAAGTCTGTAAAAGCATTTTCTAAACTGAGAGATTTCAGTATAAATAGCTGATTCCCAGAAGCCATTATTAAGTAAAAACCTATAAGATTATATTGATAGCAAAAGTAACTATACAGCAGAAAGCCTGTTGGACACCACCACAATCTTTTATTATCTATGCTAAGATTTGTTTACTGAGTAGTCTACCGATGCAAACTAAAATTTTACTTTTCTCTCTTTTAAAGTAACACAATATCCTTACATTACGGATCTGATTTGAGTTGTAGGATATAAAATTACTTATGTGATAATCAATATAAATATTAAGAACAAAGAATCTGTGCCTTAACAGAATGAGTTTATCATGTCCTTAATACTTTTTAAAAATGTAGAGCCACTCCTATTTTGGAAGTCATGTCATTTTCAAACTATTCTACTAACTTGTCACTATTAAATAGTTAAACAGAGGCCTCTTTAACTATAATGTTCAGGCTTGATGACTTTTAAAATTCTAATAAAACATTTTAGAATATGTTTAATTTGTGTCTATTGTCTTGTAAAAAGTGAGGAGATCAAATATATATTTATGAAAATTGATATTATCTATTTATATTTTAATTTGTAATGGAAAATATATTCTAAAACTGAAAAATATAACACTTGTGTAAGCTGTGGAAAAGTTTAAATGGGATATTATTTTGACAACGTCTTAAATTTTAGTCATATTTTGTCCTGATCAGAATTTTTATAAAGGTGTTTATTTTGTGTTTGAAAAAAAAAAAAAACTGGTTTGTCATAAAATACTGTGCATAATCACAATATTTATTTCCTAAGACTATTGCAAATGTGTGGATTTATGTTTACTGCTAAGGGAAATGACTTAATACTTGTAAAGATCCATATGACATTTACACTCTGACATTTTAAGTAATCACCCGCACTGTTGAAAGTACTATATTCTTAGGGTCAGGATATTAATGCTCCAATAAGCATGTAATTATATTCAGATGTTGATAACAATAGTCATAGGAAGATAATCTTGATTCCACCAGTAATCCTAGGTTCCTATAAAATTTACTAGAATCATGTTTTTCTTCCAGTACTGATTAAGTTTCTTTGTGGTAAACAATATCTTTCCAAAGCATGAAGGAAAAATTAAATGTGTAATCTACTTATATATTTGGGGATTTTATAAAATTCTTCAAGACTTCTAAAGTTCTCAATGTCTATTCTATCCTAATACTGATCTATATGATATTGTTGGTTATAGTTTTAGATATTCTTTGAAAAATGTGATGTTATGAAAACAACCAAAATCTCTTCACAGTTGTACTGTTTTGCTCTGATTCTTCTCTTAACAGAGCATGCAGGCACCCCATCTTCAAGTATAAAGAACTTTAAAGGAAAAGTAAGGCAAGATTATTGCTTGCTGATTAGCCATCTTGGTAAAAGTGTAAAAGAAAAGTGAAACAAAACTCTTACTATGTTCTATAGTTAATGATTCTCTATAAACAGCTTTATTTAAAATCCTCGTAAGGAATTCAGGGCCCAGACTGTCAGCTCTTGTAGCAGGCATATTCATGCCTGAGGTCTAATCTCTAACTGTTTATTTCGAAGTCCTAAAATGCTTTGCTTTTTGAGTATAACCTAACAGGACTCTAGAATTTTTAACAGCCTGTACCTTACCTGGAACTCAGGGCTAAAGTTAACCCTCTCTAAAAGGTGCTAAAAAAATAGCATGAATTCTAAAAGATGACCCCAAATAAAGAAACTAAAAGAAACAGACTTAAATTAAAAGGTAAATGGGGCTAATCTGAAGACTGATGTTCGAGTCACTGACCGGAAGGGTATCAGGAATGAAAGACAAAGAGAGATTGGGATCAGGGGATCTGTGAACATTGAAGCCTCAAGCTCATCAGACAAATTCATTAGCCTCAGGGTCTTGCTTATATACCCCAATAGGTCGTGAGAAGCAGGAACTATTCCAGATAACTATTACCATTACCTCATTCTTACTAACACAGTGAATTAGATAGTTACCAAAGATCATAATGTTCTATTATATTATTGAAACAAATATACTCATTAATCTTGTTGCTCAGGTCTTTCCATTCTAGCAAGTCCTTGTTCCACCAGAATGTTACATCTCCCTGATAGATTTATGACCTGCACCTGTATCTCCAAGGACAGCATGACTCAGTGGTTAAGGAGGTAACTTGCTATTATGGAAACAACGTGCTTTTGTTTTCCACAGACTGATGTTTCTGGATTTTCTCTAGATTCTTGGCTAAGCCACAAGAAATGAATTTCAAGAGCAAGCCAGGTGAGTTAGGCCAGTAATTTATTAAGGAAGGGAGGGCAGAGAAATGGTAGAAAATGACTTATCATAGGTCCCAGGTAGAGAGGGAATGGGTTGAAAAGAAATAAAGGGGGGCTAATTTACAGACTACAATTCCCCATTACAGATTATAAATGCCCAGGTTTTACTCTTGAGTTGTTCCAGGCAGGTGGAAAGAAGGCAAAAACAGGCGGTGAATGCAAGGGGAGGGCCACTTTAACTATTGCACTTGCTTTTTGAACCACTAATTACTCCATCCCTTTGCTAATGACAGGGGAGGAGTCCCAGCCCTTTCCTATTTTGATTGATTACACTACCTGTCAATCACCCAGGAGGTCCTAATGATAAGGCCCCTGGAGAATATATGGGGCTTCTCCTGAATTCCAGAGGAAATCTTATTTTGGATGAGATTTCTCCCATGGCTCTCCAGGAGCCTTCTTGGGGGTACTGATGGACACGTGTTTAATGGTGGTGGTTTTTCTGCTGGGTTCCAGATCTTTCTATTGATTCCCTATCTAATCTGACTCCCTAAGGGGAATCAGGATACAAGGAAATAGGTATTTTAAAATTTTAAGTACTATGGTGACTTAAAAAGAAGAAATCTATTTTGTCAAGAAAATTCTTGAAATTTCTGTGGAACACTATCTAATTTAAAGTGAATAGTCAGCTTATTTAAATGACATATATATCATGGAACCTAAAAGAGTGTATGAGATTGTGATATTCTATACAAAGGTGTTGCAATACCCTGACACATTTCCAAGTGTTTTGGACATAAGGTAGAAAAGTATTTGCAAAATCCCCTAAGGGACTGGAGAAAACAGAAAAACTTCTTCATTGGGAAAATTCCTACCACTCTCTCAAACTATAGGAGCTCCCAATTTATTGAAACAGTAGCACTTTGCAAGGTAACTCTTTTAAAAAGAAACATGCCAGTAAGTGAGTCCTGGATCTCAAACCTTGCAGTAATGAAACATTTTTGTAATGACAAAGCTAAAACGAACTATAATTCATGCTTAGGAGTCATCTCTAGAGAACCTCTTTATTTCTCAAATGTGACCTGCCTCTCCAAGCCAAACTCTTACTATGGACAGGACTTGTAGTGATAAAGATTTTTCCAAGGCAACATGGGACTTAACTTTGAGATATTTTTCCTGGAAATGCAGGACTTTACAATTCCCAGGAATAGGCCTCCTGACAATGTGGGATTAGACCAAAAGGGAAAAAGAAATAGTACAGAAGAGGTTTAATGGCTAAGAGATTACAAATTACAGCTGAGAAGTTATTCTGGAGGTTAATCTTATGTAGGCTTCAGCCTGTTAGTGAAAAAAAATAAAAAGTCACAGCATGCAAGCCTTAAAACAATACTCTGAGCTGCATCTATGAAAAGCTATTAAATCATTTTCCCAATGTAACATGTTTATTTAAATCTATAATTCTCAATTTATATATTAAGTTTATTTTCCAAAATGTCTCTGAATTTTTCCCTTGCCAGACAAGCCATGAAACCCAGAGGTCAAATGACAACCAGCTTCCTCTCTCCTCCACAATGTCAATACCCCTTCTCAGCATGAAGAAGCTGGAGAGATCCCATGTCCAGATGATCACCAAGATCAGCAATTTTACAAAATAGAGGGGGAGGAGCTGCATGCCTCAGTAGGATCCCAGAGACAGCCAAAGTAGATGCAACCCCAGGACAGGTGCTCCTGAGGGCTATGGAGACACAGGTTCTGCAGTCATGAAAGATGGCTCTGGAGTACAATGCCTTGTCAGTGGGCCCTATTTTGGAATTTGTGTTCTTGAGTGTGATCGAGTTGTACTCAGATGTGACCTTTTTACACATGTCTCTTCTATCACTTTTACTGCACCTGTGGTTGGTGCTGGGGTTGGTGTATACTCAAGAGTCTTGAATGTCTGGACTGGCCATGAGCCCCCTGGGCCCTTAAACTCAGCAGAGTTGCAACGCCTACTCTCTTGTTCGTTGGACTTTCCCAGTTCAGCTAACAGGGAGTTGAAGATGATCAGTCATCACACCAGGGAACAAAGAGTGCCTACAACTCCAAGCAGGAGAATCACATCCATCAACCATGTGGGATCTAAGCCCCCTCTTGATATAGAGGTGGAATGATATAGAGGGTCCACAGGATGGAGGAATAAAATATGGATTAGAGTGGATTTACTGGTATTCTACTTTAGAACTACTGTGACTAGTAATGAAGGGAGGGAGAGGGAAGAAGAGATGTGATGTGGGAGCACTTTTGGGACTTGGAGTTGTTCTAAATGATATTGCAGGAATAGATGCTGAACATTATATATCCTGCCATATTCCACTGAAAGTACTGAAGGAGAGTGTAAGCTAGAATGTAAACTATAATCCATGCAGTGCAGCAATGCTCCTAAATGTATGCACAAATGCAATGAATGTGCCACAATGCTGAAAGTTTTTGATGTTGGAGGAGTGGGGGGATGGGACGTGGGGTATATGGGAACCTCTTATATATTTTAATGTAACATTGTTTGTGATCCATGTACCTTAAAAAAAATAAAAATTTAAAAAAAGAATTAACAAATAATTATGATTACTAAATCATTATATAGATGTCTTTATACTATAAAATAGCAAAGGTTAATTTCTGAAATACTGAAGCTGGCTAGATTGGTCCCAATCCTGTTTATGGTTACCTAGACTTAACCTCACCCTTACTAACTATTTTGATGGTAATTTTAGACTGAGCTCACCTTTGTGTATACTTCCTAATGGGATGGTAACCAATCCCCACCTCTATTTAATAACCAAATGAAAGACCTTGTAACTGATCTTTGCTCTATATACACCTTTCCTCAGTCCTTGTGACTGACCCTGGTTTGATACCCCACTCCTATCCATTCTGTTCAGCCCCTTAAAGTTTATTAATGAAGAAATCTGTGTTCAGCTTCAGCCCACTTATTCATTAGTATCCTAATGTTATAAAACATTAGTATGTCTGCAGATCAGAGAGGCGGTTTTTAGCCAGAAAGCTACTGTGCTCCATTGTTTGTGCAATCAATAAAACTCTTTCTCTCTTTGAAACCCTGGTGTTCCAGGAATTGGCTTTAAAGATGCATCAGGAGAAAATAACCCATGTTTTCTTTATATCAAATACCCCAAAAACTAGTTGTGTTTCTGTATATTGGCTATTCATAATTGAAAAATAAATTAAGAAATTCCATTTACAATACTGTAATCAGATTTTGTCTAGATATTGACTATGCTGCAGAAAATAATTTCAAGTGACGGTCAGGTTGGTTAGGTCAGTAATTTATTAAGGTAGGGAGGGAAGAGAAATGGGAGAAAATAACAGATCATGGGTCACAGGTAGAGAGGAAGGGGCCGGAGAGTGATAAAGCAGGCTGATTTACAGACTACAATTCCCCATTATGGATTATAAATGCCCAGGTTTTACTTGCATATTGATGCATGTGAGGGAACACAGTGAGAGCAGGACACAGAAGGCAAGAACAGGGGTCAAAGGCAAAAGAGCACAAGCGCAGGCTTTGTGCTTGCTTTTTAATCCATTAACTATTCCACCACTTTGCTAATGGCAGTGGAGGAGTCCCAGCTGTTTGCTGTTTTGATTGATTACCCACCCATCAATCCCCCAGGAGGGCCTAATAATAAGGACCCTGGAGTATATCCAGGGCTTCACCTGGCTTCCTGAGGAAATCTTGTTCTGAATTAGCTATCTTGCTAGAGTCTTCCAGAAGCCATCTTGGGGTTATTGATGACCATGTGGACTTCTTGTCAGGCTCCAGATCCATCTATCAATTCCCTATCCTACTACCACTTCAATAGCATCCAAAGATAAAAGACCTAAGAATAAATTTAACCAATGAGGTGAAAGAGTTTTTAATTGAAAATACAAAATCCTGCTGAAATAAATTAAAGAAGACATAAACAAACGGAAAGTCACCACATTATTATGGATTGGAAAATTTAATATTGTTAAAATGTCAGTACTACCCAAAGTGATGTACAGATTTAATGCAAAATCCTTCTCAAATTCCAATGAACTTCTCTGAAGCAATGGAAAATTCAATCTTCAAATTCAAATGGATCTGCAATGGTCCCAGAACAAGGTGTCATTCAACAGGTGAACAGATACATAAATGGTACTTCCATACAATGGAAGTGGAATATAATTCAGTGATATAAAGAAATGGTCTAACAAGCTGTGAGATAAGACATGGAAGAACCTTAACTGCACATTGTTAAGTGGAAGAAGCCAGATATTTTGCATTTGTCAAAACCCACTGAACAGTAGAACACAAAGAATAAACCCTAATGTAAATTATGTACTTTATAATAATAATGTAGAAATATCAATTCATTAATTGCAACAAATGTACCACATTATTAGTGGGGAAAATGTGGTGGGTAGAGAGACATGGGATATATGGAAGCACTGTCATTTCTCAGCAATTAAATAAAAAGGCACATTAAGGTGCCACCTCACACCAACTAGGAAGGCTCTAAAAATAAAACAAAGAAAGTGTTTGTAGGGATTACATAACAAATGTTGGCCTGGACATTGAAAAATGAGCACTCTTATACATTGCTGGTAGGAATGTAAAATGATTCTTGTATTTACATAGCAGCACTATTCACAGTAACCAAGTTTCGATAGCCTAAAGTTTCACAGTGATGAACTGATACACAAATTGTACTATATACATAGAATGGATTCTTTTTCATTCATCAAAGGAAAAAAACTTCTAACACATGTTACAAGATGGATGAACTTCCAAAATATGATATATGAAATGTCACACACAAATTGCCAAATATTGCACGATTCCTTTCATATAGAATTTCTTAAATAGGTAAGTCCATGTAGCCAGAAGGTAGATTGGTGGTTGTCAGAGGATAAGGGGATAGGGGAATGGGGAAAAACTGCTTAATGTGTAGAAAATTGCACTTTGGAGTGATAGAAGAATTTTGGATCTAAATAGAGGTGGTGGTTACATAATATTCTGGATATAATAAAAGCCCCTGAATTGTTCAGTTTAAATGGTTACATTTGTGTTAGGCAAAAACCGCACCTCAATAAACCATTTAAAATAATTTAAAAGAATGTTTCTGTTTATTTGAAACTGTGATACCACTTGTATTTTTTTTTTCAATCCAGGGAAGCAGGTGCTCAACCACTGAGCTACTCCCACTCCCAATACCATTAGTATTTTTAATTATATTTGGAATATCTTAAAATACACATAAATGAATAGAAAAAATTAGTAACACCTAAGGCACATCACCCGCTTATTTTCAACTCTATCTTATAGTTAGAATCACTATAGTCTCCCTCTTTTTTCTCTCCTCTCACACACACATAAATACACACACACATACACACACACATAAACACATAATGGAAACGGACTTTGGCCCAGTGGTTAGGGCGTCCGTCTACCATATGGGAGGTCCGCGGTTCAAACCCCGGGCCTCCCTGACCCGTGTGGAGCTGGCCATGCGCAGTGCTGATGCGCGCAAGGAGTGCCGTGCCACGCAAGGGTGTCCCCCGCGTGGGGGGAGCCCCACATGCAAGGAGTGCGCCCGTAAGGAGAGCCGCCCAGCGTGAAAAGAAAGTGCAGCCTGCCCAGGAATGGCGCCGCCCACACTTCCCGGGCCGCTGATGACAACAGAAGCGGACAAAGAAACAAGACGCAGCAAATAGACACCAAGAACAGACAACCAGGGGAGGGGGGGAAATTAAAATAAATAAATAAATCTTAAAAAAAAAAAAAGCATATATTGCACAGTCCCTTGTTTAATAAAGAAGATCTATGCAAAGACAATTCTTAAGATACACATTAAGAAGTGAAATTTGAGTAGGCAAATCACACATATCCTGATAGTGTTATTTTAAGAGTAATTTCTTCCAGTTGCTGTAGCATTTTCTTTGCTCGAGAAGGGGGAGCATGGAGAACCAGGGGGCTTCCTTATCATATTTCTGTTTAGCAGAACACTGTCCATCATACAATTGTATTGCATAATACTAGAAAAATCCTCTAGAGCTTAAATATTAAGACATTGTCCTGAAACTTTGTAACCAAAGGTTAAGAATTAACAAATAATCATGATTACTAAATCAATATATAGATGCCTTTCTACTTCCAGTAAATTTTAAAATAGCCAAAGTTGATATCTGAAACTTACTGAAACTGGCTAGACTGACTTCAAGCTTTGCATGTGGTGATTTCCGAATAAAACCTGCCATTGCAATGATTATTCCAAGTGGATCTTGTCTTTGCTTATTAATATTTCTATTGCACGGATGACCACTCCACCTTCTTTTGTTTGACATCCACATGGGAAACTTTGTAGTTGACCTTTTTTTTTTTCAGTATTGCCTCTTCCAGATGCTTTAATCTCTGATAATGGTTGTAACATCATTACTCACCACAGTTTGCTACCCATTCTCATTCTGGTCAGTCCCTTAATGTTTATTAAGGAAAGAACCTGAGCAAACTCCCCCCAATTATTCGTTAACTCCCTGATGTTAAAAAATACCAGAATTTCTGAAGATGGAGAAGGCGGATTTGAGACACCCCTGTCTCCTGTCCTTCATTGGGTACTAATAAACTTGCTTTCTCTCACAACCATCCCAGGTGGACTCCAATTCATCTTCCTCAGGCAAGAACACAGGGGAGCCCTGCAGGGTTTCCTTCAGTTGAACACACTATCTTACTGATAAGAGTTTGGTAATTTGTAATTGTGATCATTTGTAATGACCCAGGTAAAGCAGGACAGATTCTAGATTTCCTAGTTTTTATAATTGTTATAATTTTAGGAAATTGCGTTTTCTCTTATAATTCTAGGTTATATATATGGTACAGTAAGAAATCACTAATGTCTAATTATGTCATCAACTTAGTTACAAATTAATTAAAGTAAAATGCTAATACAGAAGCACAGAAATTTTTACACTATTTCAAGAATCAGTTTTATTTAAATAGTCTATTGTTTGCAAAAACTGACTTAATCTCTTTTCAGTTTAATGTGTTTTTCAGTCAGTTTTTTATAGTTAAGCAATTGCAGGGACTCGTCAAAATATGAGTCTTCATTGAGACTTGATTATAGGGAGACTTCCTCTTTTCTTAAACGTACATTTGGAGAAAAAAGTTAACTTACATAAAACAAAGTTTCTGGGGCTCTATTTTTACATAAAAGAGGACTTCAGAATCTAAATTATATATAAAAAACATTTTGTTAAAAGCAAAACTCAATGTATACGATAGGGATACTTTCTGTTTTCATTAAGCAATATCATTATTGACTGTAGAGCTTCCTTCCCACTCTTATTTCTCTAATTCCCCAATGAACTTGACTAAGCCAAACAAAAGGAGTGCCTTGTGTGCAGCAATATTGCAACTAGAACAGGTTAATTAGTAATTAGGAATCCCAATTTCCAAGTGGGATCTTCAGGAAATGGGCTACAGGTAGAGAGATAGGACTGGTGGGAAAGATGGGAATTCAAGAATAAGGAATTAAAATTTAGGGAGCTGAAAAAAAAAGGAATAAATCAGACAAAAGCATAGCTGTTTAGGCAGATGAAGCTGTGGGGATTGGTATGGGGGATGAGTGGTGGTCTTTGGAAAGACAAGAATCACAAACCCTGACTCTGAGTCTTTTGAGCAAAAATAAATATAAACAAACATGCTGTCAGAAAATTTTGAGTATACGCTCACTAAAAGACAAACTAATATGAAAGAACCTAAATATTAATTTATAAAACTGGTTTATTAATAAAAATATTTGCATCATTTAGTGTGCTCACTGGCACACTATTAAATGTAATTCACTTTAGCTAATATTGTCCTCGATTTTAAAATAGGAACGTAAGATCAGCAACACTTTCTCTGCCTATTCCATTGGTTTTGAACAACTAAATTAGGAAATTACTATAAATGTGCATTTAACTTGCTGTGGTTCAAGTGAGTCCTTGCCCAACAGGTACAAGAGAGTCAATTAATTCAAGTCAGGATTTGGAAAAGAGAATTTATTCAGCAAAGGCCACAGAGAAGACAGGAGGGTAATCTTCAAGTCTGTCAGTCCATGTTGTAAGTTCTTAGGGTTATTATGGGATTGTTTTAAAAAGGGTGGTGGGGTTATGATGACTGAGGGGAAAGTAATATTGCAACAGAGAGGAGGAGGGTGGTGATAATTCATTCTTGAGTGTGTGCAGATTGATTACATGTTTAGGTCACTTAAAGTTTAAGGTTTAGGCTATTGTGCATGTCAGGCAGGCTTAAGCTGATAGGAACTGGCATGATCAGTTCTGGGCTGACTCATGTTACTTCATTAATAAACACTGAGGGCTACATTCAGGAGTTATCAGACTTCAAGGCTGCAAAACAAGATAAGGGAATATAGGAAAGCTATTTGCAAGTTGTTGCCTTAGTCTTCAATTACAGAGTTATAAAACATAGCATCAGCCTCAAAGGAACAAGGCATCTGGGATAGAGTTTGGTGAACTACAACAGTTACAAAGAATTGTTTCTGGCTATCCTAAAAATTTAATATACATCAAAGCTTTATTGCAATGTATCAGAGGGTTATTAAGTGCTTAAAATAAAACTTATGGGCTAAAACATATTTGTTAGTTTATGGTTGGCTACAAACCTGTAAAGTATTGCAGAACAATTAATTATGACTTGCAGGAAACATTTATGTATTATACATTCCTCCTGGAACTACTACCTCCTATTCCCTGACATATATTAACCTCTAGTATTCAGTTATTTTTCAGAGTGAACCACCTCTGGATCCTGCTACGGATCTGATGGGACTTGACACTATAGATTATTGGATTCATCAAAGGGGGAAAAAGGTATAGATGTTGCCCATGGAGGACATGTACTACAGGAGAGAGGTGTTTCCCAAAACGGAGCACCATAGTCAGACCCATGATTGGAATGTAGAGGCTGAAGACTGCACAGATGTGGGAGACACAGGTCTGCAAGGATTTGAGCTGCTCCTCCTGAGATGCAATAGCCAAGACTGAGTGCAGGATCAAGATAAAGGAGATGAGGATGAGCACTGAAACCAAAAGCAGGATGCAGATCACCAGGGCTAAGGCATAGAAGCTGTTGAATCGGATGTCAGAGCAGGCCAGCCAGAGGAGGTCCTGGTGCAGGCAGAAAGAGTGTGAGAGGATGTGGGGTGGTAGTATAGTAATAGAAGAACTTTAAGCAGATTATGGTAGGAATGATGACTATAAAACTCCTTTCTAATATTCCCAGCCAAATTTTAATGATTCTGGTATTGGTGAGGATGGATGTGTATCTCAGAGGATTGCAGATTGCAGGAAATCGATCACAGACCACGGTGAGGAGGACTCCAGACTCAGTCCCTGACAGGCCATGAACAAAAGAGATTTGGGATATGCAGGCATCCAGACCAATCTCCTGGCTGAGTCCCCACAGTATTGCCAGCACCATGTGAACTGTGGACAGCCCCATGCACAGGTCAGTGAGGGCCAGCATGGCCAGGAAGTAGAACATGATCTTATGCTGGCTGGGCTCAGTCCAGATCACATGGAGGACCAGGCAGTTCCCTGACAGCACCGTAGCATAGATACAGGAGAAAGGGATGGAGAGCCAAGGATATTGCTGTTCCAGGCCAGGGAAACCCGTGAGAAAGAAGGTAGAGTGATTGATTTTGGAATCAAGCAGAAGAGACATCAATCCATAAAGACAGAAACATCTCAAGGAAAATGTATGTATGAGTTGGTGAAGACTCATGTATCTTCTTCAGCCTTTGTGAAAAGTTGTAAGTAACAAGCAGCCACTCCAAAATCCATTAGATATGAGACCAGAGCTTATATTTTTTCAGAAGCTTTATTTTCTCTTAAAAAGATACTAAATTACTTATGCCTTCATATGACACCCCTAGTTATTAGACATCTAGCCCATCACAAAAATCAGTGCCCATATTGAAATCACCACTATCACTTTCTCTTTTTACTGTTTTGCTTTATGGGTATCAGAGAGGAGTTGTTTTTTGGATTGTGGAGGTGTAATAATCCAGTTTGGGCAAGCAAAGAAAAAAAAATGCATCAAGGCTTTTCTAATCCAATGCCTGCAGAAATAAAATAATTCTATGGGGTGTAAGATTAATCTCTGGTTATTTCATCAGATACTGGTCAATGCTTTGTAGGAGCCATTTCTTATCCATACTGCCATTCTGGCATCTATGTTTCAAGGACTTAATAAAGAACAATATCACTCACAGCAGAGATGAACTTGTTAGTCTTTAAAATGGATCCTGCTCTTCTTTCTTTTCACACAGTCACATTAAATCTCTAAGAAATATGAGATATGTGTAGGTCCAAGAGGAAGCGTAGCTACTGGAGTAAATTCTGCATCCTTGGAGATGAAAAAGTGAGTGATGCAACATCTAGGGCCATTAAAACTGAGGGAGAATGAGGGGATGCCCATGGGAAGTATGTGCAGAGCTGACTTTTTATTCCACCTGGTTCTGCATATTTTTATAGGTGCAAGTTTTTAGAAATGGTTCCTTCACCAAGGGGTATGTGGAAAAAGAGCATTGGACAGAAAAAGTCAGAAACCTTTTGTATTTTACTTCTCCCCCAGGTGACTTTCACTTTCTCTTTGAAGGGCTGTAGCAAGTTATTTTATTTTTTTAAATTGTAGTAGTTTGTATACATCTGACAACTTCTGATTTTAATCTCTTTTAGGTGTACCATTTATTAATATTAATTATAGATTTTTAATGTAATACTTCATTTCCCTTTATTTCAGTACTGGTTGTCCCTCCTATTTTACAACCCCATGGCATAAATATTCAAAATAATTCATGCACTGACAAAAATAGAATATTGTTTACAAGTCACAGTTTTATAGTTTTATAATCCTTATATGTTGCTAGAAATCTGGGCCTCTATTTTCTCTAACAATCATATCAGTGAGAATATTTTCCACAATTACTCTGTGCTAAAATTCTGGCATTTTTTGTTTTAATTTTCCGAATTGAAGTATTTGTTTTCTCTAATTATTTGTTAGAATTCTTTTAGGATCATATCTTATATTTTGAAAGGCAGAGAGTATAGAGATAATGTACTATAAATTTACACTTTCTGGACTGTGAAGCCTTTTCAAATGCTTATGAGTACTATACCCTTGGACAAGGTACTTAACTTCCATTTGTCTCAGTTTTCGTATCTAAAAATAGGGAAAATAAAAAACAGTATTTTATTAATAAGATTTCCTGACAAATAATTATATGAATAAAACATTTTTAACAGTGAAAGATACAATACAAAAACTCAAGAAAGGTAATTTTTTTTTTTCTGAGATAGAAAACTCAGGTCTAGAGCTGCACTATTTAACACAGTAAACATGAACCAAAGATGGTTATTGAGCACTTAAAATTTGTTAAGTACAAAATTCAGATGTAAGTATAAAACATATACTGGATCAAAGCTTAGAATGAAATTAAAAATTTGAAATATATCTTTAATAGTTTTTATATTGGGTACATGTTGACATGAAAATAATTTAAATAAATTGAATTAAATAAAATATATAATGAAAATAATTCCACCAGGATATTTTTAATTTTTTAATGTACTTAGTATTTAAAATTATATTAGTGGCTTGTATTATACTTCCATTGAATAGCAATGGTTTAGGGATGTTTGGAAACGTTCCCAAGACTACACAGCTACAAGTGTACCCCTTTTACTAGTTATAATGATATTTTTATGGTACCAGATAATTTCATGAGTCTTTAGTGCCTCATTGGATAATTCCTCAATCTTAAAAAGTCTCAAGGGTTAGATAATCGGGAATATTTGTGTCTTCTAACCTGATTATCCCCAAGTCTTGAGAGACTATAGTTTAGGAGGACCATGGAGAGATCTGTTTTTTTTTTTTTCAAAATTAAGGACACAAAAACTTGCATGTCTTATTATAAATTTTAGAAATACTGTGTCGACTTATACCTAGTATTTTTTTTTAATTGACAGTAGCTAGGATTAAAAACCCCAGGGGCAATTGCCAGAATTGACCTTAAATTTACTGTGACTAGATTTGCTGGTTTTTCTTGTTAATCTAGGGACTTGTCTTAATACTCCCACTTAATAAATGCAGCAGGATGTTGAGGACATTGGAACATATCTCACAAATAAAACCAAGATATTGACTGGATGAAGTTAAAAAAATGCAGAACAAGAGAAATTTTCCTTTTCATAGAATATAAAGTGAGGATTTTGATGGCCATCCCATGATTTTTTTCCCCCCTCTCTCCACCAACTTTTCCATTCCCTAGCAATCATAAAAGAATGTATAAATGTGAGAGAAAAAGAGAAGCCCATGAAAACAATGTCAAGACAACTTCAAACACTGAACACAGAATTTTAAGTTTTTTTTTTCCCAAAAGCTTAAATGTTTTAGAATCAGAACCAAGTACTCTTTATATTTGGTGTGAAAGCAACTCTAATAGAGAAGTTTATTATTGATGAGAGCTTGCTGCTCACACAGCAAATTCACTGAAGTAACAGAAAAAAACATGTTTCTGCTCTTGTAGCTTATCATTGCTAAATGGGATGGTTGGTTGGGAAAGGCGGTATGGTATAATCTCTTGAACAAACTAATGTTCCCACTAAAAATGAATAGAAAATAAATAGGATATTTTTCATTATCATTTTAAAGACTTAAGAGCACCACTGACACCTTTAAGCCTCATTCCATCAAAACATTAGACAAAGTCCTGCATGGCCCACTGGGTGGACTGGGGGGAAGTGTAAACTGTAATGTAAACCATTATCCATGTGGTTCAGCAGTGCTCAGAGATGTATTCACCAAATGCAATAAATGTCCCATGATTATGAAAGAAGTTGTTGATATGGGAGGAGTGGGGTGACGGGGTGGAGGTTATGTGGGGAACTCATATTTTTTTTTAATGTAACATTAAAAAAAAATAAACAGAAAAAAAGGGAAATGTGACAATGTAGAATAAAAAAAAGAAGAAATGTGTGACTGTACTGATTGTAGTGATAGGTCTTACTATCAGTGGAAAATAGTGATACTATTAGCTATTACCAAATAGGGGCAAGAAGGTGTATGCCTGAAACCTGGAGATCTTCCAGGGCAACTCTCTAAATGTGCATGCCCTGTAGTAAAATTTCCTGGGAAACTATAATCCAGTGTTGGTAGGATTAGTACTGACTCAGTTCTGTAAGTAATCTTCAGTCCCTTCTCCAGGTCCTACTAATCCCAGAAAGAACAAGAACTATTGCTAAATGGAAGGGAAGTTTTGAAAGGATATTTGAAGAAAAATTTAAAATATTAATTAGATACCAGTTGTGAAAACAAGGCAAGGTTTTTTTTTTAATCTTTGTAAATTAACATTTAATTTTAGAATAAAATTACAGAAAAATTGCAAAAACAATACAGAGAATTGTCACATAAGCCACACACAATTTCTCCTATTATTAACATCTTACATTAATATAGTATGTTTCTCACAGTTAACGAACCCATATTGATCCATTTTAATCAACTGAAGACCATATTTTATTCATATTTCCTTAGTTTTTATATAATGTCCTTTTCTGTTTCAGGATCCCATCAAGGACACCACCTTACACATCATTTCTCTTTAGGTTCCTCTTAGCTTCAACAGTTTCTCATACTTCTTTTTGATGACCTTGAGAGTTTTTAAGAATAGTGGTAAAGTATTTTGTAGAATGCCCCACAATTTGGGTTTGTCATGTGTTTTCCTCATGGTTAGACTGGGGCTATGGGTTTTTACAATGAAGACCTAGAAGTAAAGTGCCATCCTTATCATATCATATCAACAGTGTATACTGTGAGCATGACTTATTGCTGTTGATGTTAATCTTGATCAACTAGCAGATTTAGTGTATGTCAAGTTTCACCATTGTGAAGTTGTACCTTTTTATTCCCCTTTTCATACTGTATTCTCTGAAAGAAACTATGAGCAGCCTACACTTAAAAAGTGGGCAGTTCTGCTCTTCCTCGAAAGTGTATCTACTCAAATAATTTGGAATTCTCTAAGGAAATCTATCTCTTGTCCCCCAATTATTTATATATCCAATAGCATGTTTATGTCAACATGGGTACATGATTATTTATTTTATACATTGGGCTATAATCCAATACCACATTTAAAATAAATATTTCTTAAATTGTTCCCACTCTGGCCATTGGGTGCTATTCAGGCAGTTCCTTTTTCATTTTGACAAACCCCATTATTGAGGTGTTCGTTTCTTTGCTTGTTTTAGCACTTTTTTCTTTAGAGAACTATCCAGTGCTCCAGACTTACCTTGAATATTCCTTGTTCTAGTTCTAGAATGCCAGGCCTAGGATCTGACATTTCTCCAAAGAGCTCTGGTTCATTTTATCACTGAATGATTTTAGAAACCGAGGTCTGGGTGCTACGTGTGCTCATTGGAATGGAGTTTTTGTTGCATGTATGCCCTGTCAGCTGACAGAGCAATGGCATATATATGTATAATTATCAGCCTATATAGACATTTCTACAAATAGTTCTATGTGTATCCTTCTGCACCCCTAGTAAGCTAAATATGAATTTATACTGATGCCTGCAAAACTAATCCATTACTTTGTTTGCCTATAAACTTAAATCCTAATTATGAGAAACCTGGCTCCCTTCCCTCACCATCCATTTACTTAATTGCCCAATTGAGGTTTGGTTTCAAAATTATTAACTCATAAATTATAGGAAAAAAGAGTACAGGACTTCTGTGTAGGTTCTTCTGTCTTTGGTCTTACAGACTTCACTTATTTCCAAAATTACATCATTCAGCAAATTTCCCTCCGCCTTCTTCAATAAGATGGATTTACACATTTGTCTGAAAGATAGATTATTTTGCCTGAGTCTGTATTCCATCCTAGGATCCCACTACCTCTTAAATGATTTTTTAAAATTTGCATTTATTAAGAATCACTCTTTCTGTTATAAAATTCTATGACTTTTAACAAATTCCTAGTGTTACATATCCATCATTGCAATATCATACAGAACCGTTTTACTGACTTAGACAAAATCTGTATGCTGCACTTATTCAGCCTTCCCAGACCCTAACTCCCTGTCACTGTATCTTTTATCTATAGATATATCATATGAATGTCATATTAAATAAGTTAATATAGTATATAACCTTTTCTAATCATTGTTTTTTCACTTAGAAATGTGCAATTGAGATCTATCCATGTCTTTGTATGGCTTGATAGTTCTTTTTTTTTTTTTTTCTTAGTAGGATTCCATTGTTTGGATTTATGGCAGAGTAATTATCAGTTCCCCTACTGAAAGATATGTTACCTCCACCCCAGTTTTTGACAATTATGAATAAAGCTGCCATAAATATTTACATATGAGTTTTTGTGTCGATATACATTTTCAAATCATTTGGATAAATACACAGGAGTAAGAATGTGGATTGCATGGTAAAACTATGTATGATGGATTTTATGGTAAAACTATGTTATTTTTGTGAAAAAGTCAAACTGTTTTTCAAAGTGGGTGTACTATTTTGCATTCCTATCAGCAATGAATAGGATTTCCTTTTACCCAGAACCATCACCAACATTTGGTATTGAAGATTTTTTTAAAATTTTAGCTATTCTAAAATGGTGTGTTAAAAGACACCTCATTGTTTTTATTAATTGCATTTGTCTAATGACAAATGAACAACTTTTCATGTTATTTCCCATCTGTACATTGTATCTGGTGGGGCATCTTTTCAGAAATTTTACTCATTTATAATTGGCTTGTTTGTTTTCTTATTACTAAGTTTTAATATTTCATTCTATCATTTTTCCTCCTCCTTCTTGCCTCCTCTTTCTTCAGTATTTTCTTTACTTTTTTAATCTTTTGAATTAACAGATAAATTGTAGAATAAGTTTGTAAATAACTACAAACTAGTTAAGAGTTTGATTGGGATTGTAGCTAATTTATAGATCAATTTATAGAAAATTATGACATATAAACAATATCGATTATCCAACATGAACAAAGAATACCTCTCCATTTACCCATATCTTCTTTAATTTCATCAGTGTAGCTTAGTTTTCTCTTTCATATGTTTAGTGTGAACATGGCTTGTCTTTTTACATTCTCTTATGTTTGACTTATCAGCATCCTTATTTTTTAAAGTTTTTAATATTATTGTCTTTTTTTTAAAGATATATAGATCACACAAAATGTTACATTAAAAAATATAAGAGGTTCCCATATACCCCCCTCCTCATATTTCCCACATCAACAACTTCTTTCATTAGAGTGGTACATTCATTGGATTTGATGACTGCTACACAGCATGGATTATAGTCTCTATTGTAGTTTGCACTCTCTCCCTGTCATTCAGTGGATTATGGCAGGATATATAATGTCCTGCATCTGTCCCTCCATTATCATTCAGGACAACTCCAAATCCTGAAAATGCCCCCATATCACAGGTCTTTGTCCCTCTCCCTGCCTTCAGCATCTCCTGTGGCCACTGTCTCCACATCATTGTTAGAGTCACAATAATTCTGTTGTCGAATACCAGTAAGTCAACTCTAATCCATATTTTATTCCTCCATCCTGAGGACCATGGGATGGCAATGTCCACTCCACCTCTCAATTGAAAGGGAGCTTAGATCCCACATGGCTGATGGATGGTATTCTCCTGCTTGCAACTGTGGACTCTCTTGGTTCCCTGCTGTGTGGTTCACTAACTCTAAATTGAGAGGGGGCTTAGATCCCACATGGCTGACAGATTGGATTATTCTGCTATTGCAGACTCTTTTTTTTTCTTTATTTTCTTTTAAATGTTACATTAAAAAAACATGAGGTCCCCATATTCCCCACACCCCACCCACACCACACCTCCTACCCACACCACCCCTCCCACATCAATAAACTCTTCCATCATTGTGGCACATCCACTGCACCCGGCGAATACATTCTGAAGAACCGGTGCAGTACATGGACAGTGGTCCACATTGTAGTCCACACTCTCCCCCAGTCCACCCAGTGGGCTACGACAGGACACACAACACCCAGCATCCGTGTTGCAGGCTCTCTTGATTCATTGGTGAGGTGGTTGACCATCCTCACCACCTTGTTAGCTGACCTGGATAAGTCCAAAGAACTGGAGAGTAGGTGTTGCTACTCTGCTGAGGCTCAGGGCCCAGATGGCACATGACAGTCCAGAGATTCAAGTCTCCTGGGCATATGCCAACCCCAGCACCAAAAACAGGTTCAGTAAAAGTGACAGAAGAGACATGTGTAGAGAAGTCACATTTGAGTTCAACTCTAACACACTCAAGAGCACAAATTCCAAAATAGGACCCACTGTCAAGGCACTGAACTCAACAGCAATCTGTCATGACCATAGGATCTGGATGTCTCCACAGCCCTAAGGAACACCACTACCTGGGGTTGTATCTCCTTTGGCTATCTCTGAGTTCCTGCTGAAAAGTGCATAGGCAAGACACCTCTGATGACCTCCCGCCTCATTTTGAAGTCTCTTAGCCATATAAAATCATTTGTCTTTACCATTCCCATTTTTATTAAAGGTCTTTTCTTGTTGCATCACCAGCCAATGCTTGGTAGTAATCCCTTGGCAAGAGGGAAACTCATCCCTGGGAGTCATGTCTAATGCTGGGCGAGGGGCCGGGGGCGGGTATTGCATTTAAGTCCTGAGTTTGATTTAAAGAGTGGCCACATTTGGCCAACATAGAGGTTCTCAGGAGGTAACTCTAAGACACCTTGCAGCTAGGCCTAGATGAAATTTCATTCACACAGACTCATAAGCATAGCCATGAATATCAATGTCCCATCTTTGGACCATCCTTCTTCACTGGTCTTTGCCCTTGTGCTTGAGAATTGTTGCTATATCACTGTGAATGCAATAGAGCTCTCCATGATGGGATCTCAGCACTCCCTCAGTTGTAGGTTGAAACATCTGAAATCCCTCGCACTCATGCATTCCCTATCAGTGACACGCCACAACAATGCTCCTCCCCTGCCATAGTTAAACCCCTCTGGGATCCAACTTCTTAAAAAATGGAGCCTAATGTATTGCCAAATTCAATTAATAGGAAATGAAATAGTAATGATAGGTTTAAAGAGTAGAAATAAAATACATAATAATTTAGGAAAAAAAAGTAAAAAATAAATTGGGGTGTTAAAGAAATGAAAAATATAGAAATTTTTTGACATTCTGCCTTTTATTACTGTAATATGTGTTGCCCTGTATATACAGTGACAAGGCAATCTCTTCCATTTCTTCCTCAGTGTCTACATCCATTTTTTAAATTATGTCTTCAGAGAAGTTTTCAGTCACGGTACAGTCACATATAGAATATAGGGGACTCCCATATACCTAACATCAAACCCTTTTACCCCTTCCCCAGCAATGATTTTTTTACATATGAATGTTACATTTGCTACAACTGATGTACAGATATTGAACTATAACTACTAACCGTGGTTCCATTATGATTTATATTATTGTTTACATTTTAGACTGCATAATTTTACAGATTTTTGGTGAAATTTAACATGGCCTGTATCCATCTTTGCACCATCATGCATAACAATTTCATTGCCCCCTTTCTCTCACTCACTTCGGGCCTCACAATGACAACAAAGCTTCACTGCTTGAAGAACAAGATTCATAGATACTTGCAACAATGCTGAGGGCTTGACACACTAGTCTGTCTTCCCCATTGGGAGCCCACCCATGCTCTCGAGAGACACCATCCCCTCTGTTTGAGAACCTCAGGACTCCCCATGATGGAGCTATAACACTTCTTGCTCATTGTTTGGGACTCCACCCAATGATATAACACACTATGACAAGAGGAGCACTCATACCTTCTCTTGAAGCCTGCCCCAGGTGCGCCTTGTGCCAGATGTTTCCCATCAAACACCTTAAACCAGTAATCCTTCCTTCTTACATTTTCTAAACAGTTTCTCAACATTATAATTTCAACCATGTACTCGATAATTTTCCATGTTCACCTGCTCTCCCAACTCTCTCCCCAGTTCCATCGACCAACTGACCCGTCCTCTCAGCCTACCACCCTCAAGCCTGCAAAGTCCCACCCAATAGTATCCCTATGTCTCCGTCTTATCCCTTCACTGCACAGCTACTTACCTCCACTTTATCATAGATTTTGCCCATGTGGACATTGGCTCACAAACTTCCCACCCACCCCCATTTCCTGTAAACCTATTTTCAATATTCTAATTCTCTGATTCAGTTTGATTGCTTAATTCATATCAGAGAATTCATGTAGTATTTTTCTTTCAATGCCTGGCTTGCTTCACTCAACATAAGGTTCTCAAGATTCATCCATGTTATCCAATGTGTTAGTACTGTGTTCATTCTTAAAGATGCATAGTATCACATTGTATGTATATACCACATTTTGTTTACCTATTCATCTGTTGGTAGGCATTTGGGTTGATTCCAACTTTTTGCAATAGTGAATAATGCTGCTATGAACATTGGTGTGCATATATTGGGTCACATCCTTTTTTCAGTTCCTTTGGGTATATACCCAGTGTGGAATTGCTGGGTGATATGGCAAATTTATAGTTAGTTTTTTGAGGAACTGACAAACTGTTCTCCACAATGGTTGGATCCTTCTACATCCTCACCAGAAGTGGATGAGTATTCCCATTCCTCCACATCCTCTCCAACACTTGTAGGCATTTGTTTAACAAGCACCAGTCTAAGATGGTATTTCATTGTGGTTTTGATTTGCATTTCCCTAATATGTAGGGATTTTGAGCATTTTTTTATGTGTTCTTTAGCCATTTGTATTTCTTCTTTGGAGAAACGTCTGTTCAAATATCTTACCCAATTTTAAATGGGTTGTCTTTCTATTTTTGAGGTATAGGGTTTCTTTATATATGCTGGATATTAGTCTCTCAGATATACAACTACCAACTGATTATGCAACTGGAGAATGACCTTGAATGGAAGGTTCAATGCAGATCAGCAGAATATCCCTGTCTACATAAAATAACATGACTTTAAAATGCTGTTTGACCTAAACTAAGGGGGAAATGGAAAGGAGAAATGAGTTTATATGGCTATGAGTCTCTAAAAAAGAGTCTGGAGGCTGTCAGAAGGATTGCCCTTATGCACAACTGAGCAGAGTCTAAGAGACAGATAAAGTAGATACAACCCCCAGATATTGGTTCCTTTGAGGGCTAAAGAGGCCCATGCGTGCTATGGTCATGGCAGATGGGATTAACTGCCATGTCAGATGGCCCTTCTTTGGAGCTGGTGTTTATGCATGATGAATCTGGACTCAGATGGGATCTCTCTTCTTAAGACTTTCATGCTACTGTGCTGGAGTTGTAGTTGGTGTCAGGGCTTAAGATATATTTAGGGGATCTGAATCTCTGGACTGACCATGTGATAGCCAGGCCCTGAGACTCAACAGACTCCAGCACCTACAATCTGATTTATTGGGCTCACCACACTCAGCTAAGATGGAGTTAAAGAAGGACAACCACCACAACATGGAGCCTAGAGTGCCTACAACTGAAAGCGAGAGGATTGCATCCAGTATCCATGAGGAATCTGAGCCTCCTCTTGACATAGAGGTGCAATGGACACAACCAATCCAATGTCCACAGAGAAAAGGTGGCATTGGAGTGGGAAAAGTGGACATGGTGGCTAATGGGTATGGGGAATGGCAGGAAGAGACGATATGTGGAGGGGTCTTAGGGACTTGGAGCTGCCCTGGATGGTGCTTCAGGGGCAATCACCGGACATTATAAATCCTCACAGGGCCCACTGGATGGAATGGGAGAGAGTATGGGCAATGATGTGGACCATTGACCATGAGGTGCAGAGGTGCCCAGACACATACTTACCAAATGCAATGGATGTGTCATGATGATGGGAATGAGTGTTGCTGGGGGGGAGTGGTGGGGTGGGGGTGGTGGGGTTGAAGGGGTCCTCATATATTTTTTTGTAATGTAATATTTTTACAAAATCAATTTAAAAAATTAAAAAAAAGATTTTCTTCCACTGGGTAGGCTGTTTTTCACTTTTTTTTTTTTTTTTGATAAACTCATTTGAGGTGAAAAAGGCTTTAATTTTGAAAAGGTCCCATTTATCTATTTTTCCTTTCATTGTGCATGCTTTGGGTGTGAAGTTCATGAAGCAATTTTCTATTACAAGGTCCAGTAGATGCTTCCCTGCTTGTCTTCCAAGGTCTTTATGGTCTTGGCTCTTACATTTAGATTGAAGATTTACATTTAGATTGAAGATTTCCATCTGGAAATGATTTTTGTATAAAGTGTCAGATGGTATTCTTCTCTCATTCTTTTGCATATGGATATCCAGTTCTTCAAGCATCATTTGCTGAAGAGGTCATTCTCTCCCAGTTGGGGGGGGGGGGGGCTTGGTGGCCTTGTCAAATATCAGATGAATGTATAGGTGAGGATTTATATCTGAACTCCCAATTCAGTTCCATTGGTTAGTATGTCTATCCTTGTGCCAATAACATGCCATTTTGACCTCTATAGCTTTGTAGTATGCTTTTTCAATATGTCTTTGGCTATTCAGGGCTTCTTTCCCTTCTAAATAAATTTCATAGTTTTTCCAGTTCATTAAAAATGCTGTTGATTTTTATTGGGATTGCATTAAATCTGTAGATGAGTTCGGGTATGATATACATCTTAATGATGCTTATAGTCTTTCTATCCATGAATAGAGAATATTCTTCCATTTACATAAGTCTTTTTTAAATTTCCTTTAACAGTGTTGTGTAGTTTTCTGTGTATAAGACTTTTACATCTTTAAATTTATTCCTAGGTATGTGATTTTTTTTTAAATTTACTATTGTAAATGATAATTTTTTCTTGATTTCCTCAGATTACTCATTATTGGTGTACAGAAAGCTGCTGATTTTTGTGCACTGATCTTATAATCTGTGACTTTATTTAATTAATTTATACTTTCTGGAAGCTTTGTTGTAGGTTTCTCAGAGCTTACTAAGTATAGGGTCATGAAGTGTGCATATATTGAAATTTTGACTTCTTCCTTTCTAATTTGGATAACTTTTATATCTGTTCCTCGCCTTAAGGCTCAAGCAAGTAATTCCAACACAATTTTAAATAAGAGGGTGATAGTGAACATCCTTGTCTTGTTCCTGATCTTAGGGGGAAAGTTATTATGATTTCACCATCATATATGATGTTAGCTGTGGGGGTTTTTTCATATACACCCTTTATCATGTTCAGAAATTTTTTTCTATTCCTATATTTGCAGTGTTTTTTATCAGGAAAGGGTTCTGTATTTTGTCAAATGTTTTTTCTGTGTTTATAGATATGATCATGTGTTTCTTTTTCCTTTTGATCTATTTATGTGGTGTATTACATTGATTGATTTCCTTATATTGAACCATCCTTGCATACTGTGGATGAAACCCACTTGGTCATGGTGTGTAATTCATTTAATGTGTTGTTGAATTTGATTAGCAAGTATTTTGTTGAAGAATTAGAATCTAGGTTCATTATAGAGATTGGTCTGAAATTTTCCTTTCTTGTGGTGTCTCCTTTGTCTTTGGTATTAGGGTAATGTTTGCATCATAGAATGTTAGCAATCTTCCTTCTATTTCAATTTTTTTGGAAGATTTTAAGCAATATTGATGTTAGTTCTTGCCAGAATGTTTGATAGATTCACCTGTGAAGCCATTTGGTCTGTGGCTCTTCTTAGTCTGAAGACTTTTAATGACTGTTTTTATCTCTTTAGTTGTGATTGGTTTGTTGAGATCATTTCTTCTTTTGTTGATGTAAGGTGCTTATGTCTTTCTAGGAATTTTTCCATTTTCTCTAAATTGTCCTTCTTATTGGCATATAGTTTTTCAAAATATGTTCTTTATGATACACTTTATTTCTGTGAGGTTAATGGTGTTATCCTCCTTCTCATCTTATTTTGTGCATTTGCATCTTCTCTCTATTTTTCTTTGTCAGTCTTACTAAGGGTTTGCCAATTTTATTTTCTTCTTGAAGAACCAGTTGTGTTTTATTTTTTCTAGTGCATTCTTATTTTCTATTTCATTTAATTCTGCTCTGATTTTTGTTCTTTCTTTCTTCCTTCTTCCTTCGGGGTTAGTTTTTTGTTGTTTTTTACTAATTCCTCCAAGTGTGCTATTAGGTCTTTGATTTTAGCCCTTTCTTCTTATTTGAATGTGAATTTATGGCTGTGAATTTCCCTTTAGGTACAGATTTTGTTGCATACCCTATTATCATTTTCAATTGTTTCAATGCTGTTAATGATTTCTTTTGAGATTTCTTCCTTGACGCACTGTCTAAGAGAGTGCTGCTTAACATCAATATCTTTGTGCCTATTCTAGTTCTCTGTCCCTTGCAGAGTTCTAGCTTTATTCCATTGTCATATGAGAAATAATTTTATATTATTTCAATCTTTTTAAATTCATTGAGACTTTCTCTGTGGCCTAGCATGTGGTCTATCTTGGAGAATGATCCATGTGCACTTGAGAAGAATGTATATCCTGCTGTACTGGGGTGTAGTGTTCTGTATATGTCTATTAGGTCCAGATCCTCCAATATATTATTCAAGTCCTTTGTTTCTTTATTAATTCTCTGTTGAGATGTTCTGTTTAATGGTGATAATAGTGTATTAATGTCCTCCACTATAATTTTAGAGGCATCAATTCCTGCATTTTGTTTTTCTAGTGTTTGTCTCACATATATTGAAGCTCCTTGGTTACATGCATAAATATTTTTCAGTTGTTTTTTTTTCTTGAAATATAACTCCCTTTTATATAGTGTCCATCTTTGTCTCTCACAATAGTTTTGAATTTAAAGTCTATTAAGCCTGATATTAGTATAGCTACTATGGCCCTTTTTTCATTGTTTGCTTGTAAGATTGTGCTCCAGCCAGTCTCCTTCAAACTCCTTGAATCCCTGTGTCTAACATGGGCTTCTTTTAGACAGTGTATAGATGCATCATATTTCCTGATCCATTCTGCCAATCTGTATCTCTTGACAGATGAGTTTAATCCATTAACAATCAGTGTTATTACTCTCAAGGAATTACTAGCATTAGCCATATTTTCTTTAGATTTGTGTATGTCATATTTTGTTTATATTTTCTTTGTCTTTTTAGTTGTTTTTACACTTTCCTCCAACACTGTTTCTCCTGTTTTTCTCTTTCAACCTGCAGAACTCCCTTTAGTATTTCTTGAAGGGTAGATATCTTATTGGCATACTCTCTTAGTTTCTATTTATCTGTGAATATTTTGAACTCTCCATTATTTCTGAATGTGAGCTTTGCTGGATAGAGTACTCTTGGATGGAAATTTTTCTTTTAGTACCTTAACTATGTCATACCACTCAGTGCCTTCTTGCCTCTATGGTTTCAGATGAGAAATCAGCACTTATTGAGCTTCCCTTGTATGCAATGGCTCTGTTTTCTCTTGCTGACTTCAGTATTTTCTCTTTGTCTTAAGAATTGCGTAATTTGACAAGTATATGTCTTGGGGTAGTGCTGTTGGTATTTATACTGTTTGGGGTGTGTTGCACTTACTAGACATGTACATCCTTCTCCCTCAATAGGTTTGGGAATTTTTTAGCCACTAATTTCTCTAACACCCCTTCTGTCCCATTTCCCTTCTCATCTCTTTCTGGGATGCCTATAATGTGTATGTCAGTGCATTTTGAGTTGTGATTCCAGTCCTTACATCCCTGCTGGATTTTTCTATCTTTTTAATCTAGCAATTCTACTGTCTGTTTGATTTCAGTTGTGCTATCTTCCACAGCACTAATTCTTTCCTCTGCCTCTTCAAATCTCCTGTTATTTGCAGAGAATGTATTTTTGATTTCTTGGATTATACAATTCATCACCATCATATCCACTATCTTTTTGTGTATGCTTACAATTTCTTCAGTATGCTCTTCAAGTGTTTTCTTAATATCTTTAATCTTTTCCTTTACTTCATTAATTTGATCCATGATATTTGTTTGGAGAGCTTTGATTAATTGTTCACTGTTCTGCTCTTCTTCCTGATTTTTAGTTTGTTTTTTGGTTTGGGCCATGTCTTCCTGACTATTGGTATGGTTTGTAATTTTTTGTTGCTATCTGGTCATCATTTTATCTTAAAGGGTTTGTTCAGGTGTTTAGCTTCTTTGTCTAGTCTCAGGTTTTATTTAGGTGCTATTTTTTCTGTGTGTTAAGTTTTTTCTTGGAAACTTTGTTCTTATTCTATTTCCTTTTTCTTGTCTAAGTTCCCTTGAAAAAGATAAGGGCCGGGGAAAGAAAAGAGGTAATAAAAGAAAAAGTGTAATAGTAGTATTGATAGTAAATGTTAGCAAAAGAATCCTATAAGACCTAGAAGAATGAATATTAAATGCATGTAAGCAATGTAGAGCTATAAGAATAAAGAAGTGGAGTACCTACAAGGAAATGGGAAACTGTATATGGAAAAGAATATACTATGGATTAAAATGTTAGCATGACCAGAACAGAGGGAAAGATAAAAGAAAGGACAATAACCTAAAGAGTTAATAAAAGATAGAAAACAGAATAAAAGTGTTAGAAATAAAAAGCCAGAAAAATTGGGGGCTAAACAAAAGAGAGGTGGAATATAAGAGCAACAACAGAAAATGGAAGATAGAAAGATGTAAGAAGGAAAGGAGAGCATGTTGGTAGCCAAAATCAGTACACACAGAAAAGAGGAAATTCAGAATGAGGAGATACAGCAAACAAGAAACAAGCCAGCAGCCCCTAAAAGAAAGAAGGAAAATAAAGGAAAAAAAGGGTGGGAAAATCAAGAGGAAGGAAAGGCAAAAAAAAAACCCAAAAAACAATAAAACGAGACCCCAAAAAAGACAAGCCCTCAAGCAAGTAGTTAACCAAACATTAAGAAAAACCAGACTTCCATCTTACGCCCTTGTGGAGCTTGTCAGGCTGCTGGTATTTATCAATCAATTACCCTGTAGTTTTCTCACTGCAGATTTTGAAGTGGGTTTTACTGAGTAAACTAAGTCAAATTATATAACAAATGTATATTTTTTTGGAAAAATAAGAGACCCAAGGGAAGCAAATATAAGGATAATGTCTATGTTTACCCTGCCTCAACATATCAGCTAGATGTTTAATATTCCAGTGGGTCACTACTCTAATTGGAGCTGAACCAGAGACATTGCACAGTCAAGGCTGAAATTCCTCCACTGAGTGAAACCCTTCTTCTGGGTCGATCTGTTCCTCAAAAAGAGTCCCATTTCCCAGGCAGAATCAACTCTTTGCAATTGAATAAGTTGATTAGAAATCTGTCCATCCCCCTTTCTCCCTTCCTCACTTCCCTATCTCCCATGGAAGCAGGAAACCTGTGTAAGACCTCCCCTTTGAGATTCAAATGGAACCCTGTTGAGCCAAATCATAAAATAATGACTCTCAGTCTCTTTGAGAGAGAGCACCCACACCTTCCCAGGAACTCTAAATATGTTCTTGGAAGCCTACGAAGAGCTTCCTACTATTCCCTTCCCTTAGGTGTGTTGCACTGGGCTAGTTAATTACCTGACTCCAACTTTTCCCATACAAATTTTTCCCTTCCCAGGATGCTTAGGTAAATCAGGCAGCCTCAGCAGATTCACCTCTCACCGCTTCCTAGTTTCTCCTCCAGTCCGCTGTTATGCCCCTCAAAGCTCAAACAGGAGCGTTTAGACAATTGAATACGCACTCGTCAGAGCCCCCTGCACACTTTATCCTAATCCTCCCTCTCTTGGGAGTTTGTCCAAGACCAGAGGGGTAGGGAAAGCTGGGATTCGGGGTTCTGGAAACACCATGTTTGGGGAATGTGGGTTCGGGGAACCCTAACGGAGGGGTTTAGCCTTCCCACAGCTCTAGCCACAAGCGCCAGAAACCTGCGGTTTTACTTTGAGCAAACACTCTTTTTCACACTCTCTGCCCATCCATGTCCAGAAGCCTCCTGTTTTGTGGGTTCCCAAAACAGCTTATTCAAGCAGGATTTTGTCTCCACTCAGTCATCTTTTTGTAGGAGAGATGATGTGGGTGCATTTACTCTGATGCCATCTTACCCCACCTCCACCATGCATATTTTAAAATTTGTACAGATTTTTATTCCTAATGGAAGGAGGCCACAAATGTCTCTTCTTTATTCACACCTTTTCCTCCAAGGTCTCAAGAATCCTACTTACGAGGACTTGACTATTTTGTAGCCATCAGCCACCCATTGGAAATCATCCATCTTTATCCACCCATAAATTATCAAGAGAAATTTTATTCTCAGACTGTTTCCTATTCCTTGGTAAGTTAGTTTATGAAATTATTTTGGCATCACTTTTATTTTCAGTCACCTTTGCAAAAACTTAAAAAGAAATTCCTGCATTTTCCCCCCCATCAACTTCATACCTATAAATATCTGTGCATCTGATAACACATGCACTTTTTACAAGATATTTCTTCTACCTGCAGAAATAAAGTATATTGCATAACCCATTTAAACTCCAAGTTTTTAAAATAATTTACATGAGATACCGTTCATTCTTAAAACTAATTCCTAGGTTGTTTGCTGCTTCTTTTTAAAATATGTTGACCTTTCAAAATAAAATATTCATCAAAATATTAGCAAGTGACAATCATCAAAATTCATATGGCCATTATTTTTTAAATGGTGTTAGAACAGTTTCAAACACCAGTTAAAAATTTTTTAACAAATTTTGTAATTTATTTTTCACAATACCAAACATATAAAATCGTAAGTAGCCTATTCTTCAGTAAACATCTTATAATAGCATAGTTAGAAGACAAGGTATTAACTCACTTCTAAGTAGCTTATCTTCTAAGTAGCTGTAGGAAGAACTATAATCTAGGACTAGTAGAATACATTTATATTTAAATATTTTCTTTAAATTAAGAATTTAACCATGCAGAAATAAAATATAGTAATGTAACTACATTTTGATAGGGGATGGGTAGAGAGTAAAGATGTAATAACTGGGCTAGATGAAAAAATTCAGATAGAAATTAGTGATTTCTGAGGAGCAGGGCAAGAGACTGGGAGGATGGGAGAAATGGATTATTGTTTTTTGGTCTCAGCCAAAATCAGAAATTCTGTACTATTTTTAAGTTATATTCATGTAAATGTATAAAATTACTATATTTTTATAGATATAATTATCAGTGAACACCAAATCTCAGCTAAATCACAATGTATGTATTTCCATTCATCCAAAGATGTGTAGATCTATGCCTATTCAGTTTTCCATACACATATTCTTGACACCAAGTACCCACTATATCCTGCTATATTTTTCATGAGATGGCTGATAAGTTTTTCTGTACAAATCCTGCGCTCTTACTTGAGAGACTGAATCACAAAAAGCCTTTCTAGGGGGTTAGAATAGTAATGAAATATTACCTTTATACAAATTTTTCGGCTGTATGTACGGAATAACAAGGTTACTGGTTTTGAAAAAAAACAAGTGTATTGCATAATGAGCTGGGGAAACCAATCACTCTGTGTAGAATACCTACTGTCACAGGCACTCAACTCATTTCCATTTTTGGCATCACACTAAGACAAACCTCTCTCTTATAAACATAATATTCTGACCTAAACAACACTCCACATACCTCATTTAAATATGCACAAGTGCATTTACTATAGGTTCACTTATACATATACAACTACCTTTCCTCCCTTTGCTTCAGCTACCTTACAAAATATCATAGAATTCATTCTCCTTTCCTTTATCTTCATTTTATCCTTCTCTTTTACCACTTATTAAATCACTGTCAACATCACCAGTATCAATATCATCAACAACTCTATGACCACCACTGCAAAACCCAATTAACTACATAGTCCAGACTGTTGAGTATTTCATTTCTTAACACCCCTCGTACCTATCTTCTTGACCCTGTCCAATGAGAAAGCATTTGGTTTCAATTAATTAAGATTTTTATCTAGTCTTTCTCCACTTTGGTCAAACTCGTTCCTTATATGAACATATATGACATACTCATTACCATCTCAAATATTTATATAACTTCTAGGCAAATTGCCAAGTGATCATGACTTATCTCAACTTAGGGTCATTAAATCCACTGTCTAAAAATGAGCTTATATCCAGAATTTTATAAAAAGTTTCCCCAAACTCCTATAACTTCCCATAACAAGAAATCCTATCACTTTAAACCCCTACAAAATGTATGATGGCTGTTTTTATTTCCCCTATATTTGGCAATTAGCACACATAGTTTCATATTACCTTCCAATTGTTATCTAAATGAGTTTTCCTTACCTAAATTGATTTTAAATGACTTTAAGATTTAGAGTGCATCTTTCATATCTCTCAGTAAGGATAGTCTGACACTGTTAGGACATAGAATGCACACAGTAAATTTTATTAAAACAAATAAATTACTAGTTCACAAGTTCGTACTGTGGTGTAGCAGTGATCCAGGCTCCATTTAAACTTCCATGCAAGAAAAGATTTGAGGGTCATCTTCCCCCGTGAAGCTCATTTGATGCCACTAAACTTGAAAGAAGAGAAGAGGTGCTCCATCAGGTAGAGAATACCTATCTCTCAGGCTGCTTGATTTCCAATTATCCTTGTGTGGTGCTTATATTTATCTGTCTGTTGGATTACTCATCTGACCAAGACAGGTGCTCCACAGGCTATTCCTGGAGATTCAAAGGGCGTTTAACTTCTCCAGTTAACTATGGTCAATATCGAACCTCTCAAAAATCTTATGTCGCCTTTAAATCTCCTGGGGACATCACTATTTTATTATTATTATTATTATTAACACATGACTTCTCCCGTCTTTCTGCCCTCAGAATCCAAAACAGTACCTTAATCTCTCACAAACTATGAATCTCCATCAGTTAAGCTTAAATTCCTATAATCCTTTACTTGGTCCTTCAAATAGACTTCTGTATTGCTCTTTTCTCTTCCATATTTAAGAACACTGAATTTCCGTGAAGTTTCATTTTTCATGCCTAAGGAAACCTTCAGCTATGCAATCCCAAAAGATGGTGTCCCATCTGTATTCTTTTAATGAAAGCAAATTCAACAATTTTTTGTATGTGCTATCTCCTCACCTTGGAACCAGCACTTCCCTGTGAAGATTAACAAGTGAGTTTAGCAGCACAGTTCTTCTCCATCAGTCTCAACCTCCTTGGCATAGCAGAGAATGGATACTTTCTTCTGAGATACTACAAACCTCTTAGAGAGATGACATCTAGAGTTATTTATTGTGACAAGTAAAGTCTTTTAGAGGAAATGGCCTGAAGTCAGTTATAAAAATATTCCCATGAGAAAGCCTCAACATGCTACTCATGATATACCACAAAAACAAATTACTTGAAATCAAGGTCATGCAAAATTGCCTTCCTTGAAACTCCAGAGCACTTATAATTAATCATACATTCATGCATTAAACCAGTTGAATCTCTACTGTACACCACAATCATTTGATGAGCTATTATTTAGAAATGATTATTTATCATGAGTGAACTCAACTTTTAAATATCAAACTTGGTTTGGATTATTTTGAAGTAAATCATTTTGAAATGTAATTCTCTACATTTTTTTTTAAGAAGATAAGGATTGGAAATTACCTCTTTCATTGCTATGAATGTTCATTTTTACATTGTTTTACAGCAATGTAACACTAGATTTTTGGGGACATATAGCACCATTTATTTTAGTCTGTTTGAGTTGGTGTGGCCTCTTTAAATGTTTTAAATGACACCCTTTTCCTCAAAAGCACTGGTTATATTTAGAAGAGAAGAGCATGTAAAAAACCAATCTGATTAGTAGTTAGGCTCATTATTATGGTAATATCACTGTTCCCTGGGTATCTCAGTGGACAGAGCCAGGCAATATATATATATACATAGAGAGGTATTAAAGGACAAATGACATGATAGATAGACAGATAGATAGAGATATACAAATAATCAGAATGAGGCAAATTTGTGTATTGAAAATCATGAGTGCAGATGTATGTCACCTCCTCATTCCAAATCAAACCCTTTGATATTTTAATTTGCTCATCAGTGAAATAACTAGCACTAATTAGCTTTGATAAATTTCCTTATCTGTTCAATCTTCCTGCATGTAAGCAATCTTTCATTGCCAATACACTCTTCCTGGTACAGATTCCCTCCTTACTCAAGTTGGAGTCTGACATCTGCATAAGGATGCCCCACCTGTGGGTGACTCTTCACCATGCTTAGGTTATTGCACTGCCTGTAATGTGGCCATGCCACATGGCAGAACACCCTTCCCTCCTCACTGTTTCTGATAACTCACTTCAAGAACACCCTCTTGCCCTCTTCACTCTGCTCAGATTCTGGTTCTCTGCACTAAAACTCCCCTCCATTAAGACCATATTTAGAATCCAACTCCCCATGACAAGCTCCCACCCTTACATCCACTACCACATGGGCATCTGTGGTGTGAATCACTATACTGGTACAGCATGGAAGCACATGTTGAGGGCATAACAGAAACTTCCAGGGTATGATCCCTTTATAACTTGCACAGAATAGAGATTACAGAAAGAGCAAATAATCTTTGTCACTTACTCAGCACAAAGAGCCTAATTTTTTTTTTGTATTGGGCAGGAGAAGAGTTCCCATCACAGCTGGTCACCTGGGGTGACAAAAATTGCTCCAACGTAGGGTCAGTAGATGACAACTCTGAATACCCCAATTTGTGCTGGAGAAGAGACCAATTTATATTGTTTTGAGTATGGTTTTCATCCATTGGTGGAGGCGGTGTGGATGGGTGTTTTAGTAATCCAGGCTGCTAAAACAATACAATGACATGGGTTTGACTTAACAATGGGAATTTATTTGCTCATTGTTTTGAGGCCACAAAAATGTCCAAATGAAGATTCATTAAGGTGATGCTTTCTCCCTGAGAACTGTGGCATTCTGGGACATACTGCCATGGTCCTTGATTTTTCTGGCATATGGTGGCATCTCTTGGTTTCTTCATTCTCTTCTGGGTTCCATTTAGCTTCTTGCTTCCTGTGGCGCTCTCTCCTCTCTCTCTCTCTCTCTCTCTCTCTCTCTCTCTCTCTCTCTCTCTCTCTCTCTCTCTCTCTCTCTCTCTCTCTCTGTCTGAATTTCATTCTCCTAATATAGGATTCAAGTAATGGTATTAAAATTCATCCTGATTGAAGTGGGACACATCTGAGCTGAAATAGCCTCATCTAAAGGCCCTACTTACAATGGGTCCACACCCATAGGACTGAATTAAATTTAAGAACATGTTTTTATCTTAGATACTTATAGCTTCAAACCACCATGGGGGAATAGGGACCCTGCCACTGAGAACTGTTCTTCTGACAAGCATCTGGGGCTGCTTGTTCCCAGTTTCTGGATTTAAGATCTGGCCAGGCCTTTTCCATGGACTTAGCATCTTCCCCAGATTATAGAAAGGCACAAAATAGAAAACAGAGTTGGTACTGGCAAAAGACTGGAGGATGACCACTTAGCATGTTTAAAATATGCATCAGATATGTTAGGAATAAATTGGGTAAATGTATTCCAGAAAAAGAACTATCAATACAAGAATAAAGTCAGAAAATTATAATTGTGACTGGACATTATAAGGCAGAATAGTGTAGAAAAAGTACAGGATTATAATAGAAGGATGGAAAGATATGGAACTTAAATGATTGAATTGAATGAAATCATTTTCTTGCAATTTCTTGTAATTAATCAAGAAATACACATTTTTGGAATAAGGATACAGTATAAACTCATGACTATGTGGACTATCTATGGAGTTAAATCACCAGGAATCAAATAGCTGCTCCACTATCTCTAATTATAAAATCTTAAGAAAATTATGCTATTTATATGGTTATTTTTAAAAATAGTGCCTGGAACATAGTTAACTGTACAATAAATGTTAGTAATTATCTATAAGGATCATGAGAAACACTGTTTTCTTCCCCTGTCCTGACTACCTTGAAACTAGTTGTAGAACTGCAGAGAAAAACAACTGGGACTGCGAAGGGATAAAGAAACAAACAAACAAACACCTCAGATTGCAACAATTTTAAATACCAAAGTTGACCCTGAACTTCCCCTGTCCTATTCCTCTCACCCAGGCTACCAGGTATCTGAGAGGACCTAAATGGGTAGTTTATTTTCTCTTCTTTCTTCTCTCCCAGTCTACTGTGTCCACACAGCCTAACTACCACAAAGGAAAACATTAAGAATGAAGAGCTCCTAACACCAGCTCCCCCTTAATATCTCCTGGTGTTTTTCCTCCAAACCACTTCCAGCACTTAAGAAGCTGGCTGTCCTTTGTTTCCAGGCAGCAGAGTTCTTTTTTTCCTTTTCTGCTATAACAGTCCCTGAATAAAGTTATCTTTGCATGTTTAACATTGTCCAATGCAGTTTTTTCTTTGATAATAGTAATATAATTTATTTTGTATATTTGCACGCAGGGTTGGGAGTTATTTAAATGTGGTATAGTGGAATAAAGCTTAATTTGTGCCAAAGGTGTCACATTAGCATTATTTTATATAAATAGAAGCTGCTAAAATTGGGCTGTTTTACCACAAGGAAAGAGTTCATTAAATTACGACATACTACCATGCTGGATTATAAAGATTTTATAAAGGTTAGGAATTACCACAGATTCATTATTACATAAGGAAATAGTACATACAATTAACTGGGGGACTTTTTTTTAACTACTGAAGTATTTCGCCTTTTGAATATTCTTGAGTTTTCTTTTCTTTCACTAGAGTTCTACTGCTTTTAAGTGTTTCTGCCAGACGATAGTAGAAGGGATAAGATGGGGGCATAGGGATACCTTTGGGTGGGGCTTTGTGGGCTTGATGGGGACTAGGATTGGGAGGATGGGTCAGATGGCCCAAGGAATTGGGGGGAGGGGTGGGGGGAACAATTGAATATGGGAGAATGTCAGGTATATGTTTGAAGCTGTAATGTTGAGAAAATTCTTTAGAAAATATAATAAGGGAGGATTACATGTTCAAGGCACTTAAAGTGGGGGAAGGGTTCTGGTACAGGGGCAAGCTTCTAGGGAGTGTATGAGTGTTCATTTTGTCATCATGTGTTATATCATTGGGTGGAGACCTATACAATGAGTGTGAAGGTGTACTCCCATCCTGGGGAAACCTAATGTTCCCAAATAGAGGGAATTGTGTCTCTCGAGAGAATCAGTGCCTCCCACTGGGGCAGGACAGTCTAGCATGTCAAACCTTCAGCATCATTGCACTATCTGTAAATCTGGTCCCTCAAGCAGTGAAGATTGATTGTCATTGTGGGCCCTGATGAGAGGCAGAAAGAGGTGTAGAATAGATGGAAGCAGGGCAACTGTGGGGCAATGGAAGTGCTCCACTAGATCATTCTATGATGGATATAGGGCATGTTAACTTACACTAAAAGTGTATAAAAGTCTATAAGCTAAAATGTAAACTATAATGTAAAACATAAGGAAGCTGAAAACTTAGAAATTTGTGCAGTCTAAAATATAAACCATAATGTAAACCAAAATGGAACCATGTCTGAATGTCTGATAGCTATGTTTCAAAATCTGTACATCAGCTGCAGGAAATATAATATGAACATGTAAAAAGATCATTGCTGGTGAAAGGGGAAAAAGGTTTGATGTTGGATATATGGGAGTTCCCTATATTGTGTATGTGAATTATTGTGATCTAAATCTTTTTTGAAGACAAAATTAAAAATTAGAAATAAAAAAGGATGTAGACACTGAGGAAGAAATGAAAGAAAGTATCTTGCCACTGTACATACATGGCAACACCTATTACAGTGATGAAAGGCAAAATGTTTGGAACAAAGCTTTATAATATTTTTCATTTTATTAATACAGCAATTTATTTTTACTTCATTTTGTATTTCTAAATTATTATGTATTTTATTTCTAAACTCTAAATTCATCACTATATTTCAATTTCCTATTAATTGAATTTGGCAATATATTAGGCTTCATTGCTGAAGAAGTTTTGGACTACAGAGAGGTTCAACTATGGCAGGTAAGGAACACTGGTGTGAGGTATTATTGATGGGAGGCACATGAGTGGGGGAGAGTAATCCAGGGTATGTATATAGGGGGCATAACAATGTTCTGATATATGTTGGGTATTTTTATAGTACTTACAGTTACAAACATCAACTGAGGGTGTTCCTGCCCAGGGGAGCTCTGTCACATTCCCCAATGGAACAACAATAATCCCCCAAGTGCAACAGCAAAGACCAACAAGGAAGGATGGGTCTAATAAATAATGAGCCCTTGATATTGATGACTATGCTTATGAGCCTGTGTGCCTGAAATATGAACTAAACCTAGAGCTTCAGGGTGCCTAAGAGTTACCTCCTGAAAGCCTCCATGATGCTCAAATGTGGTCAATCTCTAAGCTTAACTCAGCTTAACTCAGCATGTAAATGCATTATCTTCTCCCCAGCATGGGACATGACTCTTGGGGATGAGCCTCCCTAGGGCTGAGGGATTACTACCAATCACCAGCTGGTGATGCAACTAGAAAGAGAGCTTGAATAAAAGGGTCAACTCAGACCAGCAGAATATCTCAGCCTACATATTGGATCAAGTGTTAAAAACTGCTTTTTGACCTTGAATAGAAGGAGGAAATGGCAAAGACAAATGAGTTTATATGGCTAAGAGTCTTCCAAAAAGAGTTAGGAGGTCATCAGAGGGGTCATGCTTATGCACACCTCAGCAGGACCCCAGAGACAGCCAAAGTAGATACAATCCAAGGTGCTTGTTCTCCTGAATCTATGGAGATCCACAGGGTATATGGTCATGGCAGATGGATTTGGAGTTCTTTGCCATGTCAGAGGGACCTACTTTGAAATTTGTGATTCTGAGTGTGATGGAGCTGGACTCAGATGTGGCCTTCCTATACATGCCTCTTCTGTCATGTATACTGAACCTGCGGTTGGTGTTAGAGATGGTGCATACTCAGAGGACTTGAATTTCTGGACTGCCCATGTACCAGCTGGGTCCCGAGCCTCAGCTGAGTTGCGGCTCCTACTCTCTGGTTCATTGGACTTATGCAGGTCAGCTAATAGGGAGGTGAAGATGGTCAACCACCATGCCAGGGAATCAAGAGTGTCAACAACTGCAAGCAGAATTGCACCCATCATCCGTGTGGAATCTAAGCCCCCTCTTGATCTAGAGATGGAGTGGACATCACCATCCCAGAGTCCACAGAATGAAGGAATAGGCCATGGTTTAGAGTGGACTTACTGATTCTACTATAAAACTACTATGATTAGTAAAAGAAGAAATTGTAGCACTGAGGTGGAGAAAGTGACCACCGTAGTTGTTGAGGGCAGGGAGAGGGAAGAAGAGATGTGATGTGGGGGTATTTTTGGGGCTTTGAGTTGTCCTAAATGATATTGCAGGGTCAGATACTGGACTTTATGTATCCTGCCATAGCCTACTGAATGTACTGGAGGAGAATGTGAACTACAGGGTAAACTATTATCTATGTGGTGCAGCAGTGCTCCCAAATGTGTTCACCAAATGTGATGAATGTGCCACAATGATGGAGGAGGTTGTTGGTGTGGGGGGAATGGGGTGGGGGGATGAGCGGTATGGGATGGGGGGATGAGGGGTATGGGAACCTCTTATTTTTTAATGTAACATTTTTTGTGTGTGATACTTATATCTTCAAAAAAATACAATTAAAAAAAATGATGGGGTGGGGAGTGGGGTATATGGGAACTTCTTGTGTTTTATGTTTCTTTTTATGTTTTTTAAAGTAACATTCTTTGTGATCTGTTAACCTTCATTTTAAAAGGTGTAAAAAAAAAACAAAAAAAAAAACAAGGTAGGAAGGAAGGTGTTTGGATAAAGAGGAAATCCCTTTCAGACGCAAAACTGGAGTGTGAAACTTCCAGCAGGGACAGACACAGAGGGAAAAGAGAACGGGAAGATATACTCCTCAAGGAATCAGTTTCTCCTGCAAAATTTCGGGGCCACTTTCAAAGAGTCAGGGTACAAGAAGATAGAAACCTAAGTATTTTGAAGAGGAAGCTAAGCAAATGGAGATTAGTACCCTATTTCCAACTTGGACAGTGATGGAGATTGCTTTGTAAGATGTCTTATGCCATCATGAGGCAGAGCATTAGAGTAGAAATGTCTGTGTGGTGTGTTCGGTTAGAGGAGAACTTGAAAGAGTATCCTGTGGTTTTCTTCTCTTCCACAAATTAGTAAATGATACAGGAATTCTGCAAGGACACAAAATTATGAGGAATGCTGGATAGTTAAGCTGTCAAGGAGATGCCACTATTAGGAGCAAATGACTCTAATCAAAGGCCACAGGAAAAAAAATGCTGACATCAGGAGAGTGAAAGAAAACAAGTCAAGTCTCTGGACTTGTCCAGTAAGAGCCACATTATGGATGGGTCACTGTTTGATTCCAAGAGAAAACAGTCAAAATTCGACTGATGTTGAGGAAAGGACAGAGTCCCAAACAGAGAAAGGAGACAAGATGAGACATCTTTCAAAAAGGGTCAACCAATATTTCTTTTAATTTATTGAAGAATATCATGCATACATAAACATGCATAAACAATAAGTGTTTCATAATAGTTGTGAACTTACAAAACAAAACATATATAACATCATTCAGGATTCTCATAACTCACCCTACCACCAATAACTTGCATTGCTATTAAACCTTTTTAACTAATGATTAAAGAGTATTGTCAAAATATTACTACTAAACAAAGTATTTTTCCCCAAACCAATCCTATTATTATTATCTTTATGTTATTTATATATGAACATACATGAACAATTAAGTGTATAGTAAAAGCTGTGAACTTACAAAGCAAACCTGCATGGCATCATACAGGGGTCCCCTACATCAACCCTCCACCAACACTTTGCATTGGTATGAGACATTTGTCACAAATTATGAAAAGATATTGTCAAAATCTTACTACTAATGATAGTCCTTATCTTACATTTGGTGTGTTTTTCCCCCAACCCACCCTATTATTATTTTTTAAATATATTTTTTTATGACAGAAATTGTAAACTTATAGAACAATCATGTACATATGCAGAATTCCCAAACAACGCCCTCCATCAACGTTTGCTACAGATAAAATAATATCATCTGATTGTTACCATGTCCATAGTGTACATTTGGCTCACATTTTCCATCCTGCCTCAGTATGAACATAGTACATCTTTTGCATAGATGTAAGATGATTATATTATTATTACTAACCACAGGCCATAGGTCACCCCAGCTGTATTTTTCCCATGTTTTTCCACATTCCCAACACCCCGGAGAAGTGATATACATTTGCTCTAGCTAACAAAGGACACTCTTGTATCTGTACCATCAACCACAATTCTCATCCATCTCTTGGTTTACTGTGCTATTCAATTCCTAGATTATTCTCTAACATTCTGTCAATTGGCGTTTACATACCTAGACATCCATTTTCAGTCACATCCCCATTTATAAACTAGCTGTTACACATTGTGTGTTACCATCCACTCTATACATTTTCACACTTTTACAGTAAAGCTAATTAAAACTTCAACATACATTAAACATCAATAGTTCACTCAGTCCTCCTCTTATCTCCTTTAAGAATCCACTACATACCACCAGGTGTTGAAGACATTTTCCAATAATTTCTTCTAAAAGTTTTATGGTTCTTGCTTTTTATTTTTAGGTTTTTGATTCATTTTGAGTTAATTTTTGTATAAGGTGTGAGATAGGGGTCCTCTTTCCTTCTTTCAGCTATGGATATCCAATTCTTTCAGCACCATTTGCTGAAATGATTGTTTTGCCTAAGCTGTGTGAGTTTGACAAGCTAGTCAAAAATCACTTAACCATACCTGTAAGTGTCTGTTTCTGAACCATAAATTGGGTTCCAAGAGTCTATTGTGTCTGACTTTAGGCCAGTACATGCTGTTTTTACCACTATAGGTAGGTGTTATGATTTAAAGTCTGGAGATAAGGGTTCACTTTTCATTTTTTATGATGTTTCTGGCTATTCAGGACTCCTTACGCTTCCAAATAAATTTAATGATCATGTTTTCAATTATTTTCTTTAATGCTGGTGGAGTTTTTATTGGGATTGCATTAAATCTGTATATCAATTTGAGTAGAATTGACATCTTAATAACATTTAGTCTTCCAATGCATGAGCATGGAATGTTTGTCCGGTTATTTAGGACTTTTTTAATTTCTTTTAGGATTGCATTGCAGTTTTCTGAATACAAGTGCCATACATCGTTGGTTAGGTTTATTCCTGACTATTTGAGTTTTACCTATCATATTTTATTTTCACCAGGCTTTTGAGACTTTTAGTTACTTTTATTGAAATAATCTTCATTTCTAGACTCTTTTCCAGGCCCCTCTCTCCTGTCTTTTCTTTTCAGGCTCTAGCATACCCTTTAGTATTTCCTGAAAATCTGTTCACTTGCTTAGAAATTCTCTCAGTTTCTGTTTATCTGTGAATATTCTTATTTCACCGTGATTTTTGAAAGACAGTCTTGCTGGATATAGTTTCTTGGCTGGAAGTTTTTCTCTTTTATCTTAAATATATCAGACCACTGTCTTCTTGCCTCCATGGTTTCTGGTGACAAGTCAGCACTTAATCTTATTGGATAGCTCTTATATGTTATGCACTGCTTTCTTCTTGCTGCTCAGAATTCTCTCTTTGTCTTTGGCATTTGACAATCTGATGATTATGTGTCTCAGAGTTGGTCTGTTTGGATTTTTTCCAATGTGGGTACATTGTGCTTCTTGGACAGGGATATCTATGTCCTGCAATAGGGTTTAGAAATTTCCTAACAGTATTTCTTCAAATATTCCTTCCGCCCCTTTTCCCTTCTTTTCTCCTTCTGGGACACCCATGACATGTATGTTTGCAGGCCTTTTGCTGTCATTAGTTCCCAGAGACCTTGCTCTTTTTTTGTATTGTTTTCTTCTTCTGTTCTTTTGTATGTTCACTTTCAGAGGCCATTTCTTCAAGTTCGCCAATCCTTTCTTTTGCCTCCTCAAATCTGCTATTATATGATTCCAATGTTTTTTTAAATTTCATTTATTGTATCTTTCATTCCCACAAGATCTGCTATTTTTCTATGTATGCTTTCAAATTCTTTTTTGTGCTCATCCAATGTCTTCTTAATATCCCTAATCTCTTTAGCCATCTTATTGAATTTATTAAGGAGATTTGTTTGAACAGCTATGATTAGTTGTCTCAACTCCATTATGTCACCTGGAGGCTTATCTTGTGCCTTTCACTGAGCCTTAGCTTCCAGTTTCTTGGTGTGGATTGTAATTTTTTGTTGGTATCTTCGCATCTGACTTAACAGAGTATTTTTTCTGGGTAAAGTTTTTCTCTTTAGTTTAAGGTTTCCTACCCTGGCGGCAGACTTGGCCCAGTGGTTAGGGCGTCTGCCTACCATATATGGGAGGTCTGCTGTTCAAACCCCTGGGCCTCCTTGACCTGTGAGGAGCTGGCCCTTGTGCAGTGCTGATGAGCGCAAGGAGTGCAATGCCAAAAAGGGGTGTCTCTCGCATAGGGGAGCCCAACGCTCAAGGAGTGCACCCCATGAGGAGAGCCGCCCAGCGCAAAAGAAGTGCAGCCTGCCCAGGAATGGTGCCACACACTTGGAGAGCTGACACAACAAGATGAGGCAACGAAAAGAAATGCAGATTCCCATGCAGCTGACAACAACGGACAAAGAAGATGCAGCAAATAGACACAGAGAACAGACAACTGGGGGGGGGGGGAAGGGAGAGAAATAGAGAAATAAATAAATCTTTTTTAAAAAAAGTCTTCCTATCTTTTCTCCCTTGCTGGTTCTGCAGTAGGACCCAAGCATATAGTTGTTACTGTAAACTGTGGAGCCTCAAGTTGCCCTCATTGTGCCAGGGACCAATGAAGCTTCTTGCAACTTTCTCCTTTGCCAGGGGTAGGGACAGAGTAACAGCTGTGTGGAATAATCCAAGTGCAGGCCTAGACTGTAGTTGTCAGAGAGACTGATGAAGCTTCACATCCCTTTCTTCCCTGCCTGGGGCGGCAATAGAGCTGTAAGTGTGGGCAGCAATCTATGCAGTGAGGGTAGAAGACAACTGCAGTTGCCCTGGTGACTTCTGATTTTCAGTCTTTGCCAGACAAAGTTACCTACAGTTACCTGTATAGGCTAGTGCAGGGCTCCTCAGCCTCTTCCCTGCCAGAGTTTCTGGGTCAACCAAGTTTTACAGCCACTAGACCAATAATAATTGAGAATTGCTCTGGGTATTTGCTAACTGCCCTGTAGCAGGAGCTGACTTTAGGAGCTCCTTACTCCACCATTATCTTGCTAGTTCTGGGTCAGCCAAGTTTTATAGCAATTAGACCAATACTAATTGAGAATTGCTCAAAAAATTCTTTCACCCTATTCCTCAGGGCCACGTTGGCTTCCCCTTTAATGTAGAAGAAAACCGAATTGAGTGGGAGTGTGAATAAAAGTGTGGGTGGGCAGAGACCTATGGAGGAATGAAACACTGCAGCAGAGAAAATCAACTCCCCTGGTCAGAAAGATATTTTTAAAACTCAAACACACTAATTGAACTTTAGGTTGGTGTTTCAGACAAATACAATCTTCAGAATGAATGTGGTCTCTAGGAACACATGAGCACACATCCTCGTTTTAGAATATAAAGTGCAAAACCTATTACACAGGAAATTAATAGATCATAATATTGTCTAAAGAAAGAATGGGAGGATTTCCGGCAAGATGGTGGCTGAGTGAGCTTGCCTTGCCGTCTCTCCTGGGAAGAGGCAGCTGGGCACCGCTGGAGGTTCTCCGGGACCAGGCTTTTTCAGGATTTTTTCAGGGCAGGAAGTGTCTGGACATCGATTTGGTGGGAAGGTAATGGAAAGGACTGGTCTATAAGATATAAATTGGGACTTTTCAGGAGGGGGAGGCAAGATGGCGGCTGAGTGAACTTCCCGGTTACTAGCTCCTGGGGGGAATCGGCTGGGAGGCGTCGGAGACTCTTTGGGACCGGCTGTTTCGGGATTTTTCCTGGTCCGGAGGTGTCTGGACATCGATTTGGAGGGAAGGTAACAGAGAGGATGCATCTGTGAAATATACACGGAGATCCCAGCTACGTGTGGAGGATTCCCTCCTTGGGTAGGTGGAGCCGAGGCAGCTAGCACCGCGTGGAGCCCCGGCGGGCGGCGGCCAGGGTAGCTGAGTCCGGCCGAGCCCGGCTGAGCCGCGGCGGGCAGAGGGGCGGAGCCCAGCTGGGCTCGGCCGAGCCCAGCCGCGCCGCGCCGCGATGGGCGGCGAGCGGGAGAGCCGAGACACGCTGCACCGCGCCGGGCGGCGGGCGGGAAAGCCGAGCCCAGCCGAGCCCAGCCGAGCCGCGGCGGGCGGCGGGCGGGGGACCGGAGCCCAGCTGAGCCCAGCCGAGCCTGGCGGCGGGGTTTCTGTTCTTTGGTTGTTTTTTGTTTGTTTGTTTTTTGTTTTTTTGTTTTTTTTATTTATTTTTTGTTGTTGTTCTTGTTGTTCTTTTTTTTTTTCAATCCTCTCTTTCTTGTCCCCAATATTCTTCTTATACTATTTTACCTTAACAATACAATAGGTCCTACAGGAAATACCTCACATTTGCTGGGTTTCCTCACCCTCCACTGCCTCATTTCTCTGTGAATAGATTTAGCCTATCTACACTATCCCCTTTCCCCTACAACTTGATATCCTCCACCATCTGCTATCTCTCCTATATTCCATCTCCCTTTCTTTGATCCACAAAGTGTCTAACTCTTAATTTCTAATACCTTTGTTTAGTTTTCAATCTGGTATTCGTCCCTGAAACTATTACCTTTCTTTTCTCTTTCCCTCTCTTACGAAAACAATAGCCTCTTAGTACGTACCACATTCCTCCCATATTCAGTCGTCTACCTCATTATAGGTACTTTCCTACTACTATAACTCTACACAATTTACATGATATAACCTCCATCCTCCCAGAACTCATATTGTTGCTTTGTAAACATATATCACCAATACTACTTCACACTTTTTCCTTCCTTACACAATTGACTTTCCCCAGCACTAGTACTTTCCTTTAAAGTGAGCTTAACTAGCAATAAGAAATTGGAATAAGAAGAACAAAGTGACAAAGAGAAGATATAACACTTACGCAAAAACAACAGCTAATTAATCTCCAAGACTAGACAAAGAAGCTAAGGAACTGATTAAACCCATCAAGAAAAAATGTTGACAAGACAGCAACAAAAATCTACAAACCAAACCAGTAATCAGGAAAACATGGCTGAATCCAATCAACAAACTGAAAATCAGGAAGGGGGGCAGGACTTCGCACAAGCAATGAAAGATCTCAGAACATTTATCACCGACAAATTTGATGAAGTAATGAAAGAGGTTAACAGCGTGAAGACAACACTTGGAGGGGAAATTGCAGACATGCGCAAAAAAATAACAGATATGATGGAAATGAACACCACAATTCAAGAAATAAAAAATACACTTGCAGCAAATATCAGCAGAATAGAAGAGGCAGAGCAGAGAATTAGTGATGTGGAAGACAGTGCATTGGAAATCAAACAGATAGTAGAAGTGGTCAATAAAAAGGTAGAAAAAATCCAGATAGGACTTAGGGACCTGAATGATAACGCAAAACGCTCAAACATACGTATTATAGGCATTCCAGAAGGAGAAGAGAAGGGAAAGGGGTCAGAAGGAGTGTTGCAGGAAATAATGAATGAAAACTTCCCAAGTCTACTGAAAGAGACAGATGTACATATCCAAGAAGCACAGCGCACTCCACTGGTCATAAACCCCAACAGGCCCACCCCAAGACATATACTTGTCAAATTATCCAATGCTCAAGACAAAGAAAAAATTCTAAAAGCAGCAAGAGAAAAGAAAACCATCACATACAAGGGAAACTCCATAAGATTAAGTGCTGATTTCTCATCTGAAACGATGGAGGCAAGAAGGCAGTGGTATGATATAGTCAAGGTACTAAAGGAAAAAAATCTCCAACCAAGAATACTCTATCCAGCTAAACTAGCATTCAAAAATGATGGAGAGTTCAAAATATTCACAGATAAACAGAAACTGAAAGAGTATATCAACAAGAAACCTCCCCTTCAAGAAATTCTTAAGGGAATTCTGCAGGAAGAAAGGAAAAAACAGGACAGTCAGAGATGGAGGAGAGTGTAAAAGCAACAAGAAAGACAAAAATAGAAGGGGAAAATAAAATAATACAAACAAAATATAACAAACACAAATCCAACCAAAATATGGCTACCATAAATAACTCTCTAAACGTAATAACACTGAATGTCAACGGATTAAACTCACCTATCAAAAGATTCAGACTGGGACACTGGATAAGGAAATACGACCCATCTATATGATGCCTACAAGAGACACATCTTAGACCCAGAGACTCATGGAGGTTGAAAGTGAATGGCTGGAAAACAATCATACAAGCAAACAACAACCAAAAAAAGGCAGGAGTAGCTATATTAATATCAGACAAAATAGACTTTAAATGCGAAACAATTGTGAGAGACAAAGAAGGATACTATATTTTAGTGAAAGGGACAATTTGTCAAGAAGATCGAACAATCATAAATATTTATGCTCCTAACAAGGGCGCCTCTAAATATGTGAGGCAAACACTGGAAAAACTAAGTGAAAGAATAGATGCATCTACAATTATAGTGGGGGATTTTAATACACCACTATCAACTCTGGACAGAACATCTCAAAAGAGAATCACTAAAGAAACAAAACATTTGAACAGTATATTAGAAGAGCTGGATCTAATAGACATATATAGATCATTATACCCAAACACAGCAGGATATACATTTTTCTCAAACGCACATGGAACATTCTCCAAGATTGACCATATGCTAGGCCACAAAGAAAGGCTTAATGAATTCAGAAAGATTGAAATCATACAAAACAATATCTCTGACCACAGTGGAGTCAAGCTGGAAATTTGCAAGGGACAGAGACCCAGACTTCACACGACGATTTGGAAATTAAACAGCACACTCTTAGAAAAACAGTGGGTTAAAGAGGAAATCTCAAAAGAAATCAATGACTACCTTGAAACAAATGATAATGATAACACAACATACCAAAATTTATGGGATGCAGCAAAAGCGGTACTGAGAGGGAAATTTATAGCCATAAATTCATATATCAAAAAAGAAGAAAGAGCAGAAATTGAAGAATTAACTGCACATTTGAAGGAATTAGAAAAACAACAACAAAGTAACCCAACAGGAAGAAGAAGGAAGGAAATAACAAAGATAAGAGCAGAACTAAATGAAATAGAAAATAAGAAAGCACTTGAAAAAATAAACAAGACCAAGAGCTGGTTTTTTGAGAAGATCAACAAAATTGACAAACCTTTAGCGAGACTAACAAAGAAAAAAAGAGAAAAGATGCAAATACACAAAATAAGAAATGAGAAAGGTGATATCACCACTGACCCCACAGAAATAAAGACTATCATAAGAGGATACTTTGAAAAACTATATTCCAACAAAAATGACAATTTAGAGGAAATGGACAAATTCCTAGAAATACATAAGCAGCCCATACTGACGAAAGAAGAAATTGATGATCTTAACAAACCAATCACAAGCAAAGAGATAGAATCAGTCATTAAAAATCTCCCAACTAAGAAGAGCCCAGGGCCAGACGGCTTCACAGGTGAATTCTACAAAACATTCCGGAAAGAACTAACACCAATCCTGTTGAAACTATTCCAAAAAATCGAAACAGAAGGAACACTGCCTAATTCCTTCTATGATGCCAACATTACCCTAGTACCAAAGTCAAACAAAGACACCACAAGAAAGGAAAATTACAGACCAATTTCTCTAATGAACCTAGACGCAAAAATACTTAACAAAATACTTGCTAATCGTATTCAAGAATACATTAAACGAATTATACACCATGACCAAGTGGGATTTATTCCAGGTATGCAAGGATGGTTCAGCATAAGAAAATCAATCAATGTAATACACCATATAAACAGATTGAGAGAAAAAAACCACATGATTATATCTATAGATGCAGAAAAGGCATTTGAGAAAATACAGCACCCCTTCCTGATAAAAACACTCCAAAAGATCGGAATACAAGGAAACTTTTTGAACATGATAAAGAGTATATATGAAAAACCTAAAGCCAACATTGTTTACAATGGCAAAATCCTGAAATCCTTCCCTCTAAAATCAGGAACAAGACAAGGATGCCCATTGTCTCCGCTCCTATTTAACATTGTCTTGGAAGTACTGGCTCAAGCACTGAGACAAGAACCAGATATAAAAGGCATTCAAATTGGAAGGGAAGAAGTCAAAATTTCATTATTTGCAGATGACATGATCCTATATATAGAAAACCCTGAGAGATCTACAACAAAGCTCCTAGAACTCATAAATGAGTTTAGCAAAGTCGCAGGTTATAAGATCAATGCGCAAAAATCAGTAGCATTTCTATACACCAATAATGAGCAAGATCAGGAGGAAATCAAGAAACAAATACCATTCACAATAGTAAATAAAAAAATCAAATACTTAGGAATAAATTTAACTAAAGAGGTAAAAAACTTATACATCGAGAACTATACAAGATTGTTCAAGGAAATCAAAGAAGACCTAAATAAATGGAAGAATATTCCCTGTTCATGGATAGGAAGACTGAATATTATTAAGATGTCTATCCTACCAAAACTGATCTACACATTCAATGCAATCCCAATAAAAATCAACACAGCCTTCTTTAAGGAACTAGAAAAACTAACTATGAAATTTATTTGGAATAAAAAGAGGCCCCGAATAGCCAAAGACATATTGAAAAAGAAAAACGAAATAGGAGGAATCACACTTCCTGACTTCAAAACATACTACAAAGCTACAGTAGTGAAAACAGCATGGTATTGGCATAAGGAGAGACACACAGACCAATGGAATCGAATTGAAAGTTCAGATATAGAACCTCATGTATATAGTCATATAATATTCGATAAAGCCACCAAACCCTCACAACTGGGAGAGAATGGCCTATTCAACAAATGGTGCCTGGAGAACTGGATAGCTATATGTAGAAGAATGAAAGAGGATTACCATCTCACACCTTATACAAAGATCAACTCAAGATGGATCAAAGACCTAAATATAAGAGCCAAGACCATAAAGACCTTAGAAAGCAGTGTAGGGAAACATCTACTGGACCTTGTAATAGGAAATGGCTTCATGAACATCACACCAAAAGCACGAGCAGCAAAAGAACAAATAGATAAATGGGACTACATCAAAATTAAAGCCTTCTGCACCTCAAAGGAGTTTGTCAAGAAAGTAAAAAGGGAACCCACACAATGGGAGAAAATATTTGGCAACCATATATCTGATAAGAGACTTATAACTTGCATATATAAAGAACTCATAGATCTCGAAAACAAAAAGCTAAACAACCCATTTAAAAAATGGGAAAAAGATTTAAACAGACACTTCTCCAAAGAAGAAATACAAATGGCTAAAAAGGACATGAAAAAATGCTCCAAATCCCTAGCTATCAGGGAAATGCAAATCAAAACTACAATGAGATACCATCTTACTCCCATAAGATTGGCAGCCATGAAAAAAACAGAAGAATACAAATGCTGGAGAGGATGTGAAGAAAGGGGAACACTCATCCATTGCTGGTGGGAATGCAGAAGGATCCAACCATTCTGGAGGACAGTTTGGCAGTTTCTCAAAAAATTATCCATAGATTTGCCATATGGCCCAGCAATACCACTGCTGGGTATATACCCATCAGATCTGAAAACAAGGACACAAACCGATATATGTACACCAATGTTCATAGCAGCATTGTTCACCATCGCCAAAAGTTGGAATCAATCCAAAAGTCCATCAACAGATGAGTGGATCAATAAAATGTGGTATATACACACAATGGAATACTACTCAGCTGTAAGAACCAATACACTACAATCGTACGTGATAACATGGATGAACCTTGAGAATCTTATGTTGAGTGAAGCAACCCAGGCATTGAAGGACAAATACTATATGACCTCAATGATATGAAATAAGTTAACTGCCTCAGAGAGCTAGAGTCTGGAAAAGTGGCTTACTGGAAATCGGGGGGTGGAGGAAGGCTGTGAGTTAATGTCTGTAGGGGTGGAATCTGTGATGAGCTGGGGGTAAGTATGAGCACAAAGAAGGGACAAAATGGGGGCAAGGGGTTACCTTCGGGTGGGGTTTTCTGGGTTTGAGGGGGGCTGGGGATGGGAAGAGGGGTAATATGGTCCAAGAAATAGGTGGGAGGGAGGGGCAACATAAAAACATGGGAGAGTGCCAGAAGTTCATTGAGAACTAAATGTTGAGTAAAACGTATCAAAGTATAAGTAGGAGGGTTACCTGGTTAGGACGCTCAGGGGGTATGGTCTGATGCGGGACGGACTCCGGAGGGAATAGCTGAAGGCTCATTTTGCCAAGGTGGGTTCTACCATTGGGTGGGGTGGACCCATATCCTGGGGAAGACTAATGCCGTCGAATAGAGAGAACTGTATCTCTCATGAGAAAGGACGGCTCCCAGGGCATTAGATTGGCAGGCGTTGTGGGCCCTAAGGGGAGGGGAAAATGGACGTGCAATGGATGGAACAAAGGTAAATTAGGGGGCAAAAGAGGAGTTATGTGAGAGTACACGAGGATGAATATAAAACAGCTAATATTACACCAAAAACATATAGGGGACGACAGACTAATAATGAAAACCATAAGACAAAACATAGGATAACTAAAAAATTTAGAAAACTGTACAACCTAAAGTATGGACCACATAGTAAGCACAAATGTTACCTTGTTTGAAAACTATAGTTTTGGAATCTGTACATCAGTTTCAGGAAATATGATATGAATAAGTTAAAAGATTATTGCTGTGGAAGGGAAAAGGTTTTATGGTGGATCTGGGGAAATACTGTATATTGTATATATGAATTTTGGTGATCTAAGACTCTTCTGAAGCTGACATTATGTTGGGATTCACTTTACGGGAAGTTTTGGATCACAGAGTGGTTCAACAATGGCAGCGGAGGAATACTGATATGGGATGTTATTGACAGGATATATATGGTTGACAGGGAGTTATACAGGGCATATGCCCAGGGTATATGGTAATGTCTATATATACTCATAGTGGAAACAATTAAAAACAACAGCTGGGGGGGTACTGGGCTCCTGGCCGGGGGGTCACTGTTGTGGGCCCTGGGAGAGCAGCGGCAATCCCCCAGGTGCAACGGCAAGAACCAGGAAGGAAGGAGGGCCCAACAGTGGGCTCTTGATACTAATGGCTACACTTTTGAGCCTATGCACCTGCAATAAGAACAAGGCCTAGAGTAGCATTGTGCCTGGGGGTTTCCTCCTGACAGCCTTCATGTTACTCAAATGTGGCCACTCTCACAGCCAAACTCAGCGTGTAGATGTGATGCATTCCCCCCAGCGTGGGACACGACACCCGGGGATGAGCCTCCCTGGCACCGAGGGATCACTACCACATACCAGCTGAAGAAGCAACTAGAAAATGACCTTGAATTAAAGATTCAATGCGGAACAGCAGAATATACCTGTCTACATATAATAACATGACTTCGGGAAGCGGTTTGACCTAATGTAAGGGGGAAATGGAAAGGAGAAATGAGATTATAAGGCTGTGAGTCTCTAAAAAAGAGTCTGGAGGTTGTCAGAAGGAATACCCCTATGTACAACTGAACAGAGTCTAAGAGACAGATAAGGTAGATACAACCCCAGGTATTGGTTCTTTTGAGGGATAAAGAGACCCACAGGTTCTATGGTCATGGCAGAAGGGGTTCACTGCCATGACAGATGGCCCTTCTTTGGAGCTGGTGTTTCTGCGTGATGGAAATGGACTCAGAGGGGATCTCTTTTCACAAGACTTGCATGCTACTTTATTGGAATTGTAGTTGGTGCTGGGTTTAAGATATATGTAGGGGATTTGAATCTCTGGACTGATAATATGACACCCAGGCCCAGAGCCTCAACAGACTTCAGCTCCTACACTTTGACTTATTGGACTTACTCCACTCAGCTAACATGGAGTTGAAGAAGGTCAACCACCACAACATGGAGCCTAGAGTGTCTACAACTAGAAGCGGGAAGAGTGCATCCAGTACCCATGTGCAATCTAAGCCCTCACTTGACATAGATGTGCAATGGACACAACCAATCCAATGTCCACAGAGAAAATGTGGAATGGGTGTGGGAACGGTAGCCATGGGGGCTGCTGGGTGTGGGGAACGGGAGGAAGAGATGAGATGTGGAGGCATTTTCGGGACATGGAGTTGTCCTGGATAGTGCTTCACGGACAATTACGGGACACTGTAGATCCCCCCAGGGCCCACTGGATGGAACGTGAGTCTGGGCTATGATGTGGACCATTGACTATGGGGTGCAGTGATGCTCAGAGATGAACTTACCAGGTGCAATGGATGTATCACGATGATGGGAGAGAGTGTTGCTGTGGGGGGAGTGGGGGGCGGGGGCGGTGGGGTTGAATGGGACCTCATATATATTTTTTAATGTAATTTAAAAAAATAATAATAAATAAATATTTAAAAAAATAAAGAAAGAATGGACTATTCAATAATTGTTATCATTAGTAACTCATTTGAAAACACACAATCACATCCATGTACAATTTAAAACCCTTATCCTTTGAGAAACAAAAACAAAACAAAAGCAAAACAAAAACACAGAGCCAAAGGGAAATAAATGTGATGTATGAACAGTAGTAGCAGTGGTAAGAAATGCTAAATGCAAAGTCAAAATGCTCAACCTCTTATTTTTTAGTAATTTAAATCCCTTTACCTCAATTTCCTCTTATGCAAAATGGAAAGATTAGGATTTACCTCATATATTTGCTCTGATGATTAATAGAGAGAATCCTTACATAATGTGTCCATGGTGCCTGAGATTATAGGCATCTGATAAATATAAATATAAAATATAAATATAAAAATATAAGTATTATTATTACTGCAGTGATTGTGTTAATAGTGTTGAAATAAAATAATAAAAGTAAAAGTAACAATTCTGATGCAATATTTTTGTACTCATATAGTGTGAAAGTTTATAACAGGTTTATTCATAACCAAAACAAAAAATCAGAGTTCCAACCCTCTGATGAATATTAAACAATTTTTTGTATGATATGGTACACTAGGACTGAGCCATAAAAATAAATGAACTATGAATACATGCAACAAGAACAAATCTCAATTGCATTATTGTTAAGTGACATAATCCAGATATAAAAGACTACATTGCTAATGATTTAGTGTATATGACTTTCTCTAAAAAACAAAATTATAGGACAGAAATTACATTTGTAGTTGCCAAAGATTTAGGGTTATGGGAGGTGACTAATCAAAAAGGAATATAAGGAAACTTTTCAAGATGACATAAAATGCTGTATCTTGATTGCGGTGGTGGTGGTTCCACGACTGTAATTACTTTTCAAAACTCATCAAACTATACATGTACAATCCAACCTCCCTATGGTGTTTAGGCCACTAAAAGGCGATGTAGCTAAACTAGGGAAAAAAGAACATGTTTAAACAATAAACAAGAGCATTTCCTAGAGTAGTGAAAATGGACTAAGATAATGGTTGATGTTTTAAAAATTACTTCGAGAACTGTAATCAGCAAAATATACCTTTTCCATAATGGCTTGTTCCCAAATTATCCTACTGAACTGGCCAGAGTAAGTTGTATAGAATTCACTAGCTAATCTATCTCAAACATTATTATGATACTCAGCACATTGTATTTACATTTTTATAATTTATAAAATTGATCAATATTATTTACATCAATTTAATTCATTTATAAAGGTTGTTGTAAAATGGAAAGGAAAGCATGTATAAAATGCACAATGTTATACAAACAGAAATTATTAAATATATTTTTAATAATATGGTGACTCTCTTACCCTTCTGAACTGAACTTGATGACTTTAAGTCTCATTTGGTCTCAAGGTATTGAGGCTACATTCAAGAAGCAAAATCTCTGGATTCTCCTTCATATATACTGAGTCTTGATACTGTAAATAATAGGATTCATTGAGGGTAGAAAAGGATATAGACGTTGCCCATGAGGACATGAACTAAAGGTGAGAGGTGTTTCCCAAATGATGCACCATAGTCAGACCAATGATTGGGTATAGAAAACCAAAACAGCCCAGATGTGAGATACACAGGTCTGCAAGGACTTGATCCTCTCCTCCTGGGATGCAATGGCTAAATCTGTATGCAATATCATGATAAAGGAGATAAGTCCAAGTACTGCATTGAATAACCAGTTGCTAACCACCAAGGCCAGACCATAAATGCTGTTGAAGAGGATGTGGGAACAAGCCATTTGAATTAAGTCTTAGTGCACGTAGAAACAGTGAGACAGGATATGGGGACAGCAATAACTTAGGAACTTCAGGTGGATGGTAACTGCAGGTATAAGTAAAGAACCCCTACCTAGAATGGCCATCCAAATTTTCATGATTTTGTCATGAAAATATTTGGATGGAAGAGTAGCACAGTGGATTACAAATGGCAATGTAGTGGTCAAAGGCCATTGCAAGAAGGACAGAGGACTTCATGAAGGATGGACCATGGATAAAGTAGGACTTGGCAATGCAGGAATCCAGGCTGATCCCTTGAATTAGTCCTCACAGGATCTCCAGCACTCTATGCTCGCTTGATAGCCCCATGCACATGTTGATGAGTGCCAGCATGGCCAGGAAGTAGAACATGGGCTGGTGTAGGCTTGGCTCAGTCCAGATCACATGGAAGACCATGTGGTTTCCTAGAAACACCATGGCATAGATGGAGGAGAAAGGGATGTTGAGCCAGATAGTCAAATTCTAGGCCAGGAAAACCAGTGAGAACAAAGATGGAAATATTGACATAAAATATTTCAAGAGATGTAAATGAGATGGGTTTACAGTCTCCAAATTTCTAGTAATGTTTATCTGCTTTTGAGAAGAAATAAAATATAATATAATTTCCTTACATGTTATAACCTCAGCAAAATAGAAACCTGGTTCTTTATTCTTGAGCACACACAAAAAAATATCCCTTATTCAGACATGAATTTCCAGCAGTAGTGATTAGAGATGTCAGAAAATTAAGGAGTTTTTTACAGAAAGAGAAATGTTAATGGTCCTATGGGATTTGGATTTGGGGATGAAATTTTGGGAGTCTTTGTTTATTCCCGAAGGAAGATAATGTAGGATTGCAGGTGTCTACCACTACCATGGCTGGCAGTACCTTCAGGAAAATACATAATAGATGGATAATTTTCCTCTTGGGTACTGTAATTTTTCATGATACTACTCCCAAATGATCCTAAGTTCGCAAAGGAAATGTGAATAGTTAAGGTAATCTAACTTTGCAGAACATAAAATTTAACCAAAAGAAAACTTAATGAACTTAATGAACTAAGTTTAATCAGAACTACATTATTTAGTCTCTCTCCAAACTATTTAAACCACACTTTTCTTTATTTTTCTTCTCTATTTTGTGTCTCATTTCTGCTGTATGAGATTTCTGGATTTTCTGAACCTCAATTTTTTTTTATCTCATATCTTTCATACATGGATAACATAAATGACATGCATTAAAATGGGAAATTATTAAACCATTAATTGATATTATCTATTTTATCAATGATCTTCTTAGTTGTGTAACAGCAGAATAGAATTAGTTTATTAAGCATGCAATAACTTTCATAACACCCAGATAGTGGTAAAGATTAGAGTGCCAGGGAACTATGAGCACTGCCCAACACTTTCAGCACCTTTCCCTTGTTATGCAGAAAAAAACAATGTGACATAAGTTCCTTTGGTTAAGAAAGACCATGAATTATTAAGTCCTGTAGGAATAATTTGGTGATTTCAGAATACAATTGGAAGTTTAAAGAAGACTACCAAAATTGTTTGTGGATTTGAGTAATTCGAAACTAATCCTAGAAATGAGTGATTTTTTTTTAAAGAAAGCATGTAATAATTAAAAATATAAGAAAAAGTTTAATTATACAAAGTTTATTATCCTCAATGTACACCTAAGTGCCTGAATAACCCTGGGAAAGGGGAATTAATAAATCTGATAGAGTTTGATATGGCATGCTGTTATGTAGCTCTAATTTGTTGTAAACTCCAAAAGGAGAATTATAAACATCATCAGCTTCATTGTTATCTGATATCTTAGTCCTATTTAAGTAACAACTTCCTTTGCCTGTCAGCCCACCAGAAATGTGTGCCTTGAGTGAAATTAATTCTTGTGTTATTAAAACTTTGGGGTGCTTGGAGAAAAGTGCTGTCTCTAAACGGGGATCTGACCCCTACAGTGTGCTCCTGACTCATAAAGTAAATGGAATACAGAATATGGGAATATATGCCTTAATGGGTGGGGGGGTGCATTTTTATCTGTCTAGTTTCCAGTAAAAACACTAGAGAGAACACACTGTAATCCCAGCCTTGGGAAATTTTAAGGTGCAGCCTAGAGTCATTCTTGAAAGGAGATCTATCCAATTGGGTAAATCTCAAGTTTTATGTCAGGGGCAAGTCTACAAGTGAAAGGGAATGCTTATTACAGCAATATGTGTTTTGGGACTAATCGGACATGTACACAGACCCAATAGTTACTCAGATTAGTTTCATTTGTTATATGGTGTGCCAGAAGCATGAAAGAATTTTGTTCACAGTAGGAGTACATAGGGCAGAATACAGCAAGAGGAGATCAAAGGTATTGGTAGGTGAAAGTAGGATATTATTGGGGATGGAGATTGGGTATTTCTCAGGCCTATCTGACTCTCAGATTGATTGTTGAAAGTCAGTTCTTGCACTTCATAACTTTCTTTCTGGGCCAGTTCATCCAGTCTTTGCCATCTAGGATTTAGCATCTGAGGTTCTGATTAACGTGTACAAGCCAATATAGGTCAGAAAATCCTATACCATTTGTACCCAAAATAGTTCTGACTTTTTCTCTAATAGCTGGTCTTATTTGGGGAAATATTTACTTATAGCTCTTAACTTGGTTCTAATCCTAGGTTTAAATTCTGCCCTAGTGGAGTGCCAGGCTTAATCTTTTAAGGAGCGTGTACTAGGTCCTCTTTTCTCAGGTGGTCAAGAGGAACCATTAGGAAAGTTTGGGGCAAGAGCTGGTTACAAGAAACTGGGGATATTCCTTACAGATTTGGTTTTGCATTCATTCACCTATGTTCTGTTTTTGGCCTTTTCTTTATCTAATGAAACTTTAAGTGAAGCTGTTGTGGAGGCAGATTGTCCTCTAGCAGCCTCCAACTACCACTCTTGTATCCCCAACCCCACCCCAGCCACTCTGAGGCTGCTCTGACGTTAGCAGTATCCCCCTGGGAGTGGAAGTGTCTGGACCTGAATGCAAGGAGCATTATGGGTGGAGAAATAGGCTCATTACACCTGAGAGCAAGGACGGACAAGGTGCTCACCATATTGTCCAGATTGGGAGTCATTTAGCGGGCCTTGTGGATTCCCAAACACCATGTGTCTGCGAAAGAGAAAAAAAAAATAGAGAACTGGAGGGAGAAATGAAGTGAAACCAAATGGAAGGTCTGATACAGACCTGAAAAGCAAAGGCAAACCAAAGGGACTTAAAAGTGGATAAAAGGCAATTGAATTTGATGTAAATTGAAATACAGGAAGAATTTACCTGGGGGATGCGGATTCTCCACAATGGGGCAGCAGACAAAAAGGGTGCTTTTGCAGGCACCTCACTTGCCCAGTTGCCAGATCCCCCCGCCCCTTAGGACACTTTCCATATCTCACTGGGGCCTTCATGCTTTTGAAGGACATTCAGAGTGGAGTCTGTAGACTACAGCATTTTATTCAGGATACCAAGCAAAGGAAGCCAGATCACTTGCAACAGTAGAAGTAACTTCTGGTCTCTAGGAAAGCAAACTTTTTATAGATGTAAAAAGGAAGCTAGTTTGAATTCCACTGATTGGACAAGGGTATGTCTGTTTTTGGGGACAGGCTTAAGCCAGGTGGGCTTGATTTTGTATTGGGTCTAACATAATAAACTAGGGGCTTGATTGGCTATCTGGGTCATCTGCTTTAGTGAAGATTTCCAATTTCAATATGTATCAAAAGAGTTCAAAGAGGAAGTAGGGCACCGGTTTTTATTGGTTTGTTTGTTTGTTGTTTTCTTGCTTGGCACATGTGGTCTTTTACAAACTGAAGGTTTGTGACATCCTCCTAGAGCCGTCTACAGGGCACTATTTTTTCCAAAGCATGTGCTCACTTCATGACTCTGTCACATTTTATTTAAGGCATGTATGTTGTTTTCTTAAGAGAAATGCTATTGCACACTTATAGTACAGTAGAGTGTAAACATAACTTTTTTATGCATTGGGAAATCCAAAAAGATTGTATGACTTGCTTTATTGTGATGCTCACTTTATTGCAGGGCTCGGAGGCAAATCTGCAATATCTCTGAGGTATACATTTATAATCTTATGGTGTGTTTTCCAGTGTATGTGTGTGAGCTTGTGTGTTGGAGAAAGGGATAAAAAATAGACCAGAAAATTAGTAAGATGATCTGAATTACTTGACAGTAGTGTCCATATGAAGTGGAAGCAAGGGTGAGTTGTAAGGTTTTGAACAGAACGTGAGCTGTTTGTGAGAGTAGAGGGAGAGCTGCGTTCAGGTAGCATGAACAGGGCATCCCCAGCAATGGGAGCTAAGATGTCGCGTTTAGGAAGTTATCAACGTGGGGAGTGTCTTGGCCTGGTTAGTGAGAGCCCACGCAGGATGAGCAGGCATTTCACATATGCACTGTGTCATTGTGAGGGGTCAGAGCCTGAGGAAGGCGAAGAGATTTTAATCTGGAGAATGCAGGTACCCAAGTGGAGTGAGGAGCGACTGATGGGTAGGGTAGCTCTGTGCTCATTGTCGAAGCTCTGTTGGGTGAGGAGGGCCTCTGCATGGAGGAGTGTTCAGTGTGGAACAAAAGAGTGGTTATATTAAGAGATATTGATCATACAAATAAATATATTAAAATTAATGGGAGGTAGATTTCTAATAGTTGGAGATAGAAGTTTCTGATCTCACCAAAAGGCAGACACTAGAATTAAACCTGTGTGTTTGCTTTTTTAATGGAATTGAAGTTATCAGTTTGTACAATTGGTTTTCAAGCTATGAATGTAGAGAAATAAATATATGTATAATATCCTAGTTATGTCCACTGAGACTGCTGGGAATAGTAATTCCATGGTAGAAATGATCAATATAACATACAAATCTTAGCTTCTGAAATAGTAATCAGGTTTTTTTTTGGTTTATTTTTTAAATTAATTTTTAGTTGTCTTTTTTTTAAGATACATAAATCACAAGAAATGTTACATTGAAAAATATACTCCTCCCACATCAACAAGCTCTTTCATCATTGTGGCACATTCATTACGTTTGGTGAATACATTTTGGAGCACTGCTGCACCACATGGATTAGAGTTTACATTCTAGTTTACACTCTCCTTCAGTACTTTCAGTGGGTTATAGTAGGATATATAATTCCTGTATCTGTCCCTGCAATGTCATTTAGGACAACTCCAAGTCCCAGAAATACCCCCACATCACATCTCTTGTTCCCTCTCCCTGCCCTCAGCAACTACCTTGCCCACTGTCTCCACATCAGTGATACAATAATAAGGGCCACAGCTCCTTTGACATAAAAGAAGATATCAGGGCTAGGCCAAGGAAAGTACAAAATGAGCATTGCATGTTATGTTTTACTGAAAAACATGGAAATGCTCAGGATGGTGAACAAAGAAGTGCAAAGGAAGAAAAAGCCCTTTATTTTTAAGACATTTTCATCTTTTATTGATTTCCCACTGTTCCAATCTAGAACAAATTGAACATTAAAAAACTGCTGGTAACTCTTACCTATTGTAGGAAACAATAAATATAGGCTATTTACATAGCTTGAGTTTCTATCAAAATACTCACTAAAGTCAAAAGAAAAAGGAGTGACTTTATAGTGAAGACTCTTGGCAGACCCCAACTTATTCACATAATCACACTAAATGTCAATAGGAGAGGAAAAATTCAAATCATGCACAATCTGAATGGGTGCATGAGATGAACAGAGCCTCATATCCATTCCTGCATAATTGGCATCTAATTATGAGAAAACATAAAACAAACCCAAACTGATGGATATTCTACAAATTACCTGGCTTGTAATTTTCAAAAACACCCAGTTATAAGACAAGAAAAGTCAAGTAACTTCCAAAGGGAAGGAAACTAAAAGACAGGAATACAAAATGCACATGTTTCTGAAATGGATTCTTATGTTATACATTGCATTTATAACACAACTATAGAGAGTTGTGTGGTCTGAAAATTAGATGGTAGTAGTGTGTCAGTATTACTCTTCTGATGGATGGTTATATTGTATTTATGTAGGGGAATGTCTTTGTATGTAGGAAATATACACTAAAGAAATTGGGGTCAATGATAGGGTATGAGATGGGCAACTTATTCTCAAACAATGTAAGATAAAATTTATTTGTGCAATACTTAAAACTTTTCTGTAAGAAAAGATTTGTTGAAAATGTATCAGAGGAAAGAGAAATTGGGATTTGAATAAAATAGTCATTACCTAACAATTTCTGTATAGCATTGTTCAATGATTGTATACATATGAAGATGAGAACAAATATTATAAGCAGTTCACAGTAAAGTACATAATTAAATGTGAACAATTGATTAAAATATAGAATTCAATGTTCTAACAATATAATGGATTTCACTTTTTATGCCATTACAAAATGTTTTTATATATGTTTTTTTTATATTTTGCCTGTCATAAGGAGACTAATTTTCTGGGGTAGGAAAAGGGAGAAAGTTTACCGAGGGTTTGAGTGAAAAATCAAAGTCAAGTTTAGGGAGAAGTAACAAATAACCTTATTTAAACAGTTTCCCTGGTATTGGAATAAAAGGAGACTTAAACAGGAAAATTCTTCAGAATTCTGAAACTATCTCTTCCTGTTGGGTATTTACATTTCACCTTTTCTTTCTGAGCAAGTTTTGAATTTTTAATCAACACAGTGAATCTTTATGCCTCTAAAATTGGAAAAAGGGCTGTTGACTGGAGGGAAAATGTTGCCATTTTTCCATTCTTTACAATCCCAGGGAACTTCTAACCTGGAGGAGGCCCAACAGGAACCTTACCTGCAGCATCTGCCAACAGGAATTGGGAGTTTGCCAGAGCCAGGTTTGACCTGACTCACAGAACCCTTCTTACTAATTCTATTAAAACAGAGCACTTGACTGCATGTGCTTCAAGGCCTGGTAAAGCAGAAAGGGTTCAGAGTCTAATTCAGAAGCTGTCTTATGCTCTCAATAACTTTAGTCCCAGTTACCTGGTGTGGGTGGACAAGTGGCTCAGAGAGACTTAATAGTGGATGCAATTAATGATCTAAGTAACCTAAAAATGGTCAGGGCACTGATTTGCTTCCATAACTTCTGAGACCTAATACCAAGGCCCTGAAAATTATGTCATACTGCAGCTTTCCTGGAATTCTGCAGGGAGTTAGCTTTACTGTGCTGTTATATTTGCTTAACTGAAAGGTAATAGAAGGTTTAAGCAAAACTTTAAATAATATTTATCTCATCTATAAAATTACCTTAAAATATTCATGTCTGCTTCTTCTGCTTCCATTATAAATTCCTCAACATTCATCCTCATGGAGTTCCCTGGCTTTGGAACAGTAGTATCCCTGGTTATCAAGTTCCTTGTCCTCAATATATGCCTTTGTGTTTTTGAGAAACTGTATAGAGCTTCCTATTATCCTCATTGAGTCAAGCCTGCATGTTCTACTTTCTAGCTTTGCTAGCTCTTGCAGACCTGTGCATGGGATTGTCATCAGAGCACATGGTGCTAGGGCTCAGTCAGGAAATTGGTTTGGAATCCAGATTTATTTTATTTATGGTCGCTCCTGCTTTGGGTCTGGAATCCTACCTGCCATGGCCCTTGATCATTTTACACCAATTTGCAGTCCTATGAGATATGCATCTGTCTTTACTAATAGTAGAATCATTCATTTCATGATCATCATTTTGACAAAAACTGTACTGTCCATTCTTGTCATCCTTCATTGGGAGTTTTTCTATTACTGTCACCCTCACCTCCTTTCCCACTCTTTCTGCTTGCACCAGGACCTATTCTAGCTGTTCTGCTCTGGCATTTGATTCAACAGTTTTCAGTACCCTGGCACTGGTGATTTGTACCTTGTTGTTGAATGTTGTCCTTATTCTCATTTCCTATATTTTATTCCTGTGTACAGTGCTGGAATTGAGTCTTGGGAGGAGAACCTCAAGTCTTTGGAGATCTGTTTCCCATATTTGTGCAGGTTTTATTTTCTGTATTCCCATTATTAGTCTTACTATGATACAATGCTTTGGAAAGCATTTCACACATTTGTTTCATGCCCTCATGGGCATATATAAGGACATATATTATTTTTCTACACCTGGTGAAAACAATCATCTACATATAAATACCCAGTAAATTTGAAGTAGGATGACAAAGTCTTTTTTTCCTGAAATTTAATGAAACCCTTGAAAGTCATCATTAAGAACTTTAACATCAAAATAATAAATTTCAGCAATTTAAAATTTAAATAATACTTTCTGTAACTTTTTGTACTTTTATCCAGAACAAATTATAATTATTTTGGCCTGCTAATGCAAGAGAGGTAATAGAACTAAATTTTGCTCATGTATGTTCCCAAAATGGTTTCTGAATTTTTTAATTATAATTTTTTATATTTTAAGATACATAAATCATACAAAATGTTACAAAAAATATATATAAGAGGTTCCCATATACCCCACTGCCCACATGCCCCACTCCTTCCATATCGACAACTTCCTTCATTAGTGTGGTACATTTATTGCATTTGATGTGTACATTTTGGAGCATTGCTACATAGCATGGATTATAGTTTATGCTGTATCTTACACTCAGTCCATTCAGTGAGTTATGGAAGGTATATAATGTCCTGCATCTGACCCTGCAATATCATTCAGAACAACTCCACATGCTGAAAATATCCCAATATCACATCTCTTTTTCTCTCTCCCTGCCTTCAGGAACTCCCAAGGCCACTGTCTCCAGAGCAATGATATAATTTCTTTCATTGCTAGAGTTCCAATAATTCTATAGTAGAATACCAGTAAGCCTACTCTAATCCATATTTTTTCTTCCATCCTAAGGGCCCTAGGATGGCTATGTCCACTCCACTTCAAATTGAGAGGGGCTTAGATCCCACATGGCCGATGGATGGAATTCTGCTTGCAGCTATAGACTGTCTCAGTTCCCTGGTGTGGGGGTTGACCATCCTCACCTCCATGTTAGCTGACATGGGTAAGTCCAACAAACCAGAGAGTAGGAGTCACAACTCTGCTGAGGCTCAGGGTCCAGATGGCACATAGACAGTTCAGAGATTCAAGTCTCCTCATCATACACCAACCCCAGTGTCAACCACAGGTTCAGTAAAAGTGACAGAAGAGGCATGAGTAGAGAGGTCATGCATGAGTCCAACTCCATCCCACTCAGGAGCACAAACTCCAAAGTAGGACCCTGTCAAAATTTTGGATATATACCTTTTGTTTAGATCATTGAAATAATGATTGTTTTATCAGAATATATGAGAGTAGAGAATTGAACTTTCCTCATTCTTAGAAGAGAAGTTAGTATCATATGAAACTCTTATGCTGAGCTTTCCCTATACTCTGTTCTTTTTTCCCCATTGGTGACTTAATAGAAGTCCATTCAGTAGATGAAATAAGGATTCTGCACTTTGATTAAGGGACAGTGGGAAAAGTGAATTCATGATCCACAATAGATAATCATGAGGTAAACAATCACTGATATTTACAACATGATTTATCTCCTCCTATTTCTATTGGCTATTTAAAATTTTTATTTTAAAATAATTGTAAACTTCTTTACTTTCAGAAAAAGTGCAAAAAAAACCCCCACACACAAGGTATTTCCATGTCCCATATCACATTTTATACTTGTTTTATACCCCACTCCATTTTCTTTTCTGTGAAGTTTGAGAGTAATTATCAATAAATATTTCAAAAAGCATTTCCTTAGCATAGGTAATTTTCTTACACGGGATATCTGCAATCAGGAACTTTATCTCACTTTTATAATAAACCTTTGCAAAGCCCTGAGATATAGCAAAACAGCTCATGATAGAATTATCTTGCTTTTTTCCTTCTATCCATGAAATTTACTGAGGTATAATTAAGATAACAAAATAGTCACATATTTTACGTATATTTTCACAGCTTTGAAAACATCACAACAATTTAATTTTAGATCATTTCCATCACTCAAAAAAGAAATTCATTCGTAATAACTCTATTCCCACCCCAATTAACTACTTTCTGTCTTCATATATTTTCCAATCTGAATATTTTATACAAGTAGAATTATAAGATTGTGTTCCTTTGTGTCTCACCTCTTTAACTGACCATAATGTTTTTGATGTTCATCCCTTTTGTAGATGTATCTATATTTCATTCCATTTTATTGCTGAATAGTATGTCCTTGCATGGTGTATTAGTCAGCCAAAGGGGTGCTGATGCAAAATATCAGAAATTGGCTGGTTTTTATAAAGGATATTTATTTGGGGTAGGAGCTTACAGATACCAGGCCATAAAGCATAAGCTACTTCCCTCTCCAAAGTCTATTTTCACATGTTGGAGCAAGATGGATGCCAATGTCTGCAAGGGTTCAGACTGACTGGGGCTTGCCTCTCTTTCCTCTGTGAGCTTACTTTTCAGGGCTCCTGCTTAAGGCTTCAGCATCAAACTCCAACATCAAAACTCCAACATCAAAAAACCCCGACTCTGTTCTTTGTCATGCCTTTTATCGGTGAGTGCCCACCCCTAGGTGGGGACAGATCAGATTACAAACATAATCCAACATCTATTTTTGGAATTCATAACCATATCCAACTGTGGCACATGGATATACCACATTTTGTTTATCCGTTCATTAGTTTATAGACATTTGACTTGTTTCCTTCAGTAGTATTGGGGATTTATACTGGATGTTTAGTAACTGATATTTTATCCCTTAATTTCTTGTATATTCTAGTGTACATAGGTTTCTTAGTAAATACTCTATGACTTGAAATGACTCTCTTATTGGTATCAGTGTGTTGGTATATTATTCACTGAACTAAGGAGTTTTCAGGAATTGTCTGGGTGGAGAAATAAGTGCAAGAACATCTACTTAGAAAATATTTAATTAGGAGAATAGGACTCCCTATTACAGATATCCTGTTGGAAGCTACAAATAGGTATCTAAGAAAAGGAACTTATCTAATTCATCTTCATATTTCCAATGCCTGGAATAGTGCTGACACTGGTTAATACAGAATAAGAAGCTCTAAATACAATCAAGTATCAGAAACGGTTTGGTCCACAACCTCAATTCTATGGGTCAACAGATGTTTCAGATTCCATTTCAGTCATCTTGAATTTATCAGCTGATTTCCCCCTTCCCTAAGATTTAAGGCCTTAATATTGTGCACTTTCTTTGTGTCTGTATCATTGGCCTCCAACTAGATGGAAACCACCTTGAAGTAAAGAGTTACCTTCTGAGAGCATCCATGATGCTCAAATGTGGCCAATCTCTAAGCCAAACTCAGCATGTAGATGCATTGCCTTCCCCCCAGCATGAGACATGACTCCCAGGGATGAGCCTCCCTGGCACTGAGGGATTACTACCAAGCACCAGCTGATGATGTAACTAGAAAATGACCTTGAATAAAGAGGTCAACTCAGACCAGCAGAATATCTCAGCCTCCATGTAATATCTGGTGTTAAAAACTTTTTGACTTTGAGTAAAGGGGGAAATGGAAAGGACAAGTGAGTTTATTTGGCTATGAGTCTCCAAAAAAGAGTGGAGTGATCATCAGAGTGGTCACACTTACGCACACCTCAGCAGGGTACCAGAGATAGCCAAGGTAGATGGAAACCCAGGTGCTGGTTCTCCTGAGGGCTGTAGAGACCCACAGGTTCTGTGGTGATGGCAGATGGCTCTGGAATTCAGGGCTATGTCAGTTGGCCCTACTTTGGAGTTTGTGTTCCTGAGTGTGATGGAGTTGGATTCAGATATAACCTTTCTACACATGCCTCTTCTGTTACCTTTACTGGACCTTTGGTTGGCATTTGGGTTGGTGTATACGTAGGAGACCTGAATCTCTGGATTGTCCATGTGATGGCCAGGCCCTGGACCTTAGCAGACTTATGGCTCCTACCCTCTGGTTTGTTGGACTTACCTTGGCCAGCTGACAAGGAGGTGAAGAGCATTAACCACCACACCAGGGAACCAAGAGTGCCTACAACTGCAAGCAGGAGTACTGCATCCATCATCCATGTGGAATCTAAGCCCCCTCTTGATGTCGATGGGGACTGGACATAACCATCCCAGGGTTCACAGGCTGGAGGAATAGAGTAAGGATTACAGTGAACTTACTGGTGTTCTGCTGGAGAACTATTGTGATTAATAATGGAAGAAATTGTAGTAGTGATGTGGAGAGGGTGGCCACAATGGCTGCTGATGGTAGGGAGACAGAAGAAGAGATATGGTGTGGGGCATTTTCAGGATTTGGAGTTGTCCTCGGTGGTGCTGCAGGGACAGATGCCGTCTGTTGTGCATCCTGCCATGGTCCATTGGGTGGACTGGGAGAGAGTGTGGGCTACAATGTGGACCACTGTCCTTGTGGTGCAGTGGTGCTCCAGAATGTATTCACCAGGTGCAGTGGATGTGCTGCGATGATGGAAAATGTTGATGTGGGAGGGGTGGGGTGGGGGGTATATAGGGATCTCATATTTTTTTAATGTAACATTAAAAGTAAATAAAGAAGAAGAAGAAAAAAAAGACAAGATCTGCGGCATCTTTTATCACAATGCTTTAGAACCCAATAATGGAATTCTCATTGAAAAAGCCCATCTCACAGACAGTGTGCTCTATTTCCAGAATTTGCTGTAATGTCTTATCAATCCTAGTTCTCCAACTCTCACACTATCTTCAAATGATAAAATAAGCCCTATAGAGCTAATCTTGCCAGACCAGAGACTTGTACCTCTTCAGATGAGATTTCCTAGTCCTTGGTGGGAGCTTTAGGATAACATGATTTTGAAAATTCTGTATTATACTAATTCTGATTCATAATTCCTAGTTTTATTCCACAACTTTAAATGCTATCTCACCTATATATTATTACAGGTATTTCTTTTTTATCATATTTTTCATTTATGCAAAATTCTTCCCAGATATAATGATCAACTCAAAACATTGCCTAAACTTCCAGTTTCCCAAATGTCCGGGGTGGTATGTACATGGCATTCTTTAAGAGAGGTATAGCTTATAGAATCATTGGTTGTCACTCAAGTCATGGCTTGGTGGATTTATGGCCATACTGACAAACTGTAACTTGGATGATGTTAACATGAAATAATTTTATAAATTATAATTTTCATACTTTTATTTATTGGTAGTTTACTAAGGTGGCAATGGGAAAGTAAGTAAAAACATTTTATAGACTATGTTACAATGTTAAGTCTAAGGGGAATGATTTTTACCCATGAAAAAGTGAAAATTCATTTCAGTTAATAAACATTCTAAGGAAAGACATAGTGACTTGATACTACATATTAACTATGGGAAAAAACAAAGAATGCTTTCATTTAACAGATTAAACGTATTCCTAGAATCCCACGCTACACTAGCAATTTAAGGCTTTAAGTTCCTCTTTATTATATGCATTCTACCCACACATTTGTTTCTGCCAGATGAAATCTAAGCTCATCAGTGACATATATATATATATATATACACATATATATGTGTGTATGTATTATTCTTGTATTTTATAAGGCCATATAGTAAATAGTATATAAACTATTGAAATATGTAGAAATAAATGCAATTGCATTATAAAAATCCCATATATGTACCTACATTATAAAAATTGATTTTAGAAAAACTTAAATATAGCACTAAATTAATTTGTTTTGCTTTCACAGTTGCATTTACCTCAGAGATATTACTTTGATTAGGAAATCAGTCAAAATACCCGGGAAGGATCCAGTACCTTGTTTCAGAGTGTCTTAAATTTCTTGCTGCACTATAAAGAAGTGGAGACAGAAAATTTTAGGCTCTGACTTTTTGATACAGTTTATGCAAGACAGGTCATATCTAAAAATATGAAAATATTGCAAAAACAAATTTTGGCTAGACTTACATGAAAAATTGGCAAATGAGTATAATATTTTTGAAGGTAAAATGAAATCCAAAAGGGTTATAAAATATATTTTTTCAATGATTCGCTATGTTCATTAGATCACCTTTTTAGAAGTGCATGTTTAGAGTGTCAAAAGATAAAAGTGAAAGGTAAGAAGTTTCCAGATAGTTGAATTCCATCTACATATATTTTGTGTTATAACCACAATAAAAATGTTTCAGCTAGCTCATATGGAAGACTGGGTAGTTGGTTCTAGATATTGGGACTTGTCTAATATCAGTTGCTCAAAATTGACCACCACCAGATTGACTTCTGTAAATAAAAGACACGTGTAAAATTCCATGGGTCCAAGGAGATAGATGAAGGGTTTTAGATCAGGTTTTATTGGGAAGGATATTCTATTTCCACTTTCCTCTCTCAGCATCGCTAATTGGAATTACAAATCTCTAAATATTTTGGAAGTGGAGTTGAACTCCTCTTCATTCATTAACTTCAAATTCAAAAATATATATTCTTTAGTAAATAATGTCATCTCTTAGCCCATTTGTTATTAACTCAAGCCTAAAGTGTAGCCCAAGCTGAAACTGAGTGGTAGGAACAGGAATCAAAGAGATTTAGAATGGAGCCCAAGGGGCCTTAGATTTATTTTTATATATTCATCCCCATATCAAAATTTTCAAAGTGGTAGAGGAGAGATTAAAGTGTTTGGACTATAGAAAAGATGATTCATCATTCTTCCATTTCTCATGAGAATTGCATCATAGTCTTGACCAACTGCAAGTTCTATGTTTGTCCTATATTTGTCTCACTGGAAAGGCTTTCTTTATAACTGTATGTATTGTTATACTAATATGTCAGTGTATGCACATGAAAGGGTTGGAGATTTAAGATGCCTTTAAGATCAAGATAGATAAATGTTTAGAAAGTATCTAAAGGGAGTGTATATAATTACCCATTCTAATTTTGCAAAAAGAGCCATTTTGAGAAGTTTCTTAAAGGGAAAACAATACTTCAGGTATCAGGATTTGACATAGGACATAGGAGTGTGAACAAGTAGTACTGATTTCTTTCTGGTTTTGTGAGTATTTTTTACCACTTTTTCTTCTTTCACCCGTGGAGAATCTCATCAGATCTTTTCCTAAAATAGGTATGTATTCTAACTCAGGTGAGTGTATGAAAGCAATGCTGCAATGGAAAACAGGAAGTTTATACTTCAAGATACTAAGATTATTAGAATTGTTCCTAGACTAGTTCTTTATTTTTCCTAATACTTATGTTCCCTTCTTTGTGCGGATATACACCTGGCAACAGAAAAAAATGTGTTTGAATCAATATTTTTGTTGTGGAATAACAAAATGCAGATTAAATAATTAGTTGCCACTAGCATACATTTAATAAACAGTCATTGTCTTACATTTATGACAGAAAGGAGGAATTTTGAATTATGCCTAATGCTAATAGGAGATGCTTCATAGAATAGACAATGTTTGAGCTGAGAGTTGAATGATGGAAAGGATACGGGAGCATGAAAGGAGTATAAAAGAAACAATATTACAAGCAGAGAAAAGTATAAAAGAAAAGTTAAAAAATTCTAATAGAATTTGCAGAATTCTAAGTTACATTTCCTTGTAAGTGGTAAGTCATAAAGATGCTTAAGTGATAGGTAACAATAGCAATAATGTTAATAACATATACTAAATTTGTTTCTATGAATATATGACTGGATTTTAGAGAATGGCACATTATTCAATTTTTTAAAGAGCAATTAAAATGTTTTTGTTTTTTTTTTCTTTTTCATGTTTTTCATATGCAATTATACATGATAAAGTATCTTTTTGTAATAGTACCAAACCTACTGTGATACAATGACTGCATGAATGGAAAGGGATACTTGAATCTCAGGCCCAAATCAATTTTTATACTCCCCTTCCCTGAAGATGAGGGATTTTCACAAACTGGCATAGTCACTCAAAAATGAGGTTTTCCACCATCTAGCATTAGAAGTAGAAAGACAACCCATGTTTGTTTCCCATCAAGGTATAACTCTTTAACAACTTGCTGTATTTGTCCTGTAATCAGGGTGTATTAATGGAGAGGCAATATTCATTTATCTATAATTAGAGGTTAGTGAAACTATAGGACTGGCCAATATTACTAGAGAACATAATAAATGAGCAGAAAGAGAAACACAGAGATGAACATAGTTGTCAATGGACTTTATGATGTCAAAAAGGGAAAAGGAGTCAGACAAAGCAAGAAAGGCCATTTTGAGACAGGAAGACTACTAGAACAGAATGTGGTAGCAAAAACAAAGAATTAATTTAAAGAGAAAATAATGTCCAATAATGTAAGGATATCAATTAAGAAGAACCCTTAAAGGTTTATTTTGTTTGGTTAATAGAGTTTGATTTTTTCCCAGAAAAGTGGAGGCAAAATGCTTATTGCTTTAATTTGAAAAATCATAAATTTGGCTAATTTAAGTGACTCATGTCAGAGTTATAGCCATAAATAAAAGAGGTGATAGAGAATGTTATCAGGAAGAGAGCACAGCTTTTGGTAAAGCAAAATGCACATAAAATATGAAAAAAAAATTGTCAGTAGGTAAGCAATAATTATACTATATATGCTTAAAATACATGAGTGTGAGCGAAAGTCAATAAACAAACAAAAATCAGAATATAGGAAAAATTAACAAGTAAAAGGAGAAGAGAGTCATTTGTTTCTGGTAATAGGGGATGGGGGGTGCAGGGGAGGAAAGGAGTTGAGAGATTCTAAAGTTATAATTATCATTTTATGGCCAAGAGAGGGTATAATTATAGAGAGTTAGAAGAATGAGATGGAAGTTTTTAATAAAAATGGCTGGATATTAGGGAGATTCAGAATACCATAAATGTTAGTGGCACCCTTTTTCAGAGTTGACTATCCCTGTTTGAAATGCTGAATATATTCTCAAAAGATGAGTATTTCAGTAAAGGAAACATAGTTAAAGAAGCAGAGATATTGTATCAAGTGGCAGTAATGGATGTAAAATGAGAGCAGGGTGTAAATCAGGAAGAATATGTAATGGCATTGGAAAAAAATATGTCAGGTACATTAAAAGACAATATTCTAGATATAAGAATGAGAGATTTGTCAGGTCACAAGGTTATGATAAGTAACTTGTATATGTTAGTATGAGATGCAGAATATTTCAAGGTGATATCCATGTCCGTGTTTTAGTCTGAGAATGTACAGCTAATGTCAAGTTTTATGTTACAGCCAACTTCTGAAGGGCACAGGATGATGAGGCTGAGAGACAAAAAGGACATACCTGGCATTTAGTCAGACGTAAGCTCTATTGGGACTTGCTGACAGGAGAGAATCTTTGACGGTGGTGGGTCAAAGTATGAATGAAGTTAGCTCTCTGCAAAGAAGTGGGAAAAGGAGGGGGATTATAAGAAGTTTCAGGACAAGGACATCCAGAATTTCTGCGAAAGTTACATGAGTTACACAAACAGGCTGTCTGGTGATGTATCTCAGGAAGGAAGTTTTACTGCTTAGAGGAGATTTGTTTTAAGACATTCTCTCCCCCACCTCCCAGGGTTGCTAAACTTTAACTTAAGCCTAGGTCACTTAGGCATCTACCTGCTGAGGACTTAGAGGGGGCTCTGGGTCCCCACAATTTAATTTAAAAATTTCTTTAGATTCAAACTCAGACATAAAGGCCTGCTTTAAATATTCTCTTATAACCTTATTTGTCTGCCCTACATGCATATCTTTTAGAAATGAGCTTTATAATGTGCACAGTTAAAGCATTTGACTCATTGAGGCCCTTACTTTACAACTTATTTCCCAGTACCTGGAATAGTTCCCAAAATAATGTATTCCCTTTGTAATTTGTTTCCTTCTACCTTTCTGCCTTAATGAATGAATGCATGTTTTAGAGTAAGCACAGAAAGAGGAAATTTACGTAGAATTTCAGCTACATCTCCAAATTCTATTAACTTAGAAAACAAGATGATACTCATTGAGATAAGTTTTTTAATGACTCACAAAACATATTCTCTCACTAAGTATGAGTTTCTTTCCTCCAGAGTGAAGGTGTGCATGTGTGTTGACATAAGATTGTGTGTAAGTGTTTGCCTTCATGTGTCTTAAGAGTGTGGGCATGGAGACAGGGAGAAGGAGACAGAGAAACCAAAATATTTTGGGAGCTCCTATATTAAAACTTTTATACATTTAATTGTCCCATCAATAAAAGTTATGCTGGACAAATGCCCTTTGAAACCGCAATCAACCTCTGATTTTCTAAATCTAGGTAAGATCAGCAAACAGAAGAAAGAGGCCTAATATATACTGACAGCATGTTCAAGCTCAATGGCACAGTTTTCATGCCCTCCTTGCTGACCCTGATTGGAATCCCTGGCTTGGAGTCTGTGCAGTTGTGGATTGGGATTCCTTTCTGTACTGTGTACATCTTTGCTCTATTTGGGAATTCCTTGCTCCTGGTCATCATCAAATCTGAGCGCAGCCTCCATGAGCCGATGTATCTCTTCCTGGCAATGCTTGGAGCAACAGACATTGCTCTCAGCACATGCATCGTACCTAAAATGCTAGGCATCTTCTGGTTCCATCTAGCAGAGATCTATTTTGAAGCCTGTCTCTTGCAGATGTGGTTCATCCACACCTTTCAGTGTATTGAGTCAGGTATTCTGCTGGCCATGGCCCTGGACCGCTATGTGGCAATCTGTGATCCCCTGAGACATGCAACCATTTTTACCCACCAACTTCTTACTCAGATTGGGGTTGGGGTGACACTCAGGGCTGCCCTTCTTGTAGCTACATGTATCATCCTCATCAAATGCCGGCTCAAATTTTACTGGACCACTGTGGTTTCCCATTCATACTGTGAGCACATGGCCGTCGTGAAGTTGGCAGCCGATGATGTTCGGATAAATAAGATCTTTGGATTATTTGTGGCTTTCAGTGTACTTGGATTCGACATCATCTTCATCACACTTTCTTATGTCCGAATATTTATAGCAGTCTTCAATCTGCCTCAAAAGGAAGCAAGGCTCAAGGCCTTTAACACATGTATTGCCCACATTTGTGTCTTCCTTGAGTTTTATCTCCTGGCTTTCTTCTCCTTCTTTACACACAGGTTTGGATTCCAGATCCCGTCCTACATCCATATTCTTTTGTCAATCCTTTATCTGCTTCTCCCACCTTTTCTCAATCCTCTTGTTTATGGGGTAAAGACCAAACAGATTAGAGATCGAGTGTCCAAGTTTTTCCACTCAAAAAACCCTTCTTAATTTCCTTTCAACTTATTTCTTCTCACATAACAAAATTAACTTTGAGAAACACCTTTTTTTCCCCTTAGAATATGTGCTTTCTAATATTGTACTAAAATCTGAAGCTGTAGATTTGCATTTAAAACAATAAGGCATTAATTTTTTCTTAAACAATTTTAATTTTTATGGATAGAGAATTATTTTGATATAGAAAGCTAATCACATTTGTTAATATATGACAAAATAGTTAGAAATCATGAAGATTTGTTTGTAGTTCAATCACTTTTCATTGAAGTAAGTTTGTTAGAAGCACGAATGAATGCATACATTTTGGGTTCTCTTAAAAATATCATTGGCACTGATGTTTCTACATAAGAAACTCAATCTAATGTATTATAATTCTAATATATATGAATCAAAATAATTTTCACTATCATTTCAGTTCATGTTTATCACCATCATTACCATCACCCTTGATGTTCTAATGTCCTTTACTTTGTGATCCACTATGTGGATTGAGATTTTTATCATGCAGAAATGCATTTATAATTACAATTTCCACAACATATTTCACACAGCATAATACAGATATACATATATAAGGTTAACATATATTTAAAACTCATTAGGGAAATAAGAATTGTCAAACAAAGGCTGAAGTGAATATGGAATGATTAGTGGTTAGAATATTTACTTGGTTTATCCTTCCATCTGATATGAAAGTAAAATAAATTTAAAGAAACAACTTTTAAAATATAATGGAAGGAGACACAATTAGTTTTGCAAAGGAGACTATTTTTTCTATTTATGTTTGTGGTTTTATTGTTAATTTTGTGTTTCCCTGAATCTAACATCTTAAAATTATTATATAATTATATAAAATGTGCATATATAGGAAATGTGCATATAAAGTGTTTTTTAGACCCATATCTTAAAATAAATTTTGCTTTAAATATTTCATGGCTTTAAAAATGATAGTTCTTTTTTAAATCTTAAAAGAAGGTTTAAATCTAAAGAGCAGTTTGATGAGGACAACTGCAGGGAAATTAGTGACTATGGCCTACTATTGTAGCCAACTGATTGCAAATAATAGTGTTTAGAATATTCAGAGATGTGGGTTTGGAACCTATCTTTCATTGTATATACTACCTCTTCATTAGTGTTTCGCTCACACAATTAGTATGGTATGGTCATATGCAGATCAAGAAAAAGAGAGAGATTAGGTCACCAGACTCTATGGAAGGGTAAAATGAACAAAAATTGGAAGAAGTAATGAGAGGGACTGAAGGTGTTGAAATTGGAAATGGTATTATCATGGACGTGAAAGCCTTTAAGTATTTCCTTGACCACTAGAAAGGGAAGATGTGGGTGATTAAGGACATTTTTGTAGGACGTCTTAAGGCCCAAATGTCTAAAATTTAACAAAATAAGATCTGGAGAAAGAAGATCCATTTTGGGAAACATTTGCCTATTTGGAATTTGAAAAGTAATTCTTTGAGAAGGCCATCATGTCTCTCAACCAAACCTGCTGTGTGGGGATGGTAGGGCAGGTGGCAATTCCAATGTAGTTCTTTCTTTAATATATAGGCTTGAATAGTTTGAGAGGCAAAGTGGGAACCTTGGTTAGAGTCAGTTATAACAGAAATACCAAGGGAACCAAAATGGCTTAGTAAAGTCATGAATAGTGGAGTCTCCATTAGCATGCTTGGTCAGATATGCTATCATTAATTTTTATGGGTATCTGCCATGATAAGAACCTATCAAATGGCACCATAGAAGGGAGGTATGGGACCCTATAATCAACCTGTCATCTAGAATAAGGTAAATGGACATGGGAAGTTGAGCCCCATCTAGTAAATACACAGAGTTTGGATTTGTTACATAGGAAACAATTATCGACTCTTCTTTTAGTCAATGAAGACCCTAGGGGCAGATCCCACTGCCAGGCACAATCTGTTAGGGCCAGTACACCCCAGGGTTCTGAAGTTTAAGATGGTCAGAAAGCAACTTGTAAAGGTTTATTTGGAGAGGTTGTAGGACCAGGCTGATTATATTGTCATTAAGATTAGGGTCTATCAGGTCTTTAACTTGTATCCTGGAAAATTATCAGTGATAGTATTAATGCAGACCTCCTAAGTGGGGGTGTATACAGAAATGTGTGTAACTCAAATCTTGTGATGGTTAGGCTATTGTGTCAACTTGGCCAGGTAATTGTGTCCAGTTGTTTGGTCAAGCAAGCACTGGACTAACTGTCCTGCAAGGGTATTTATGAACTTTAGTCACCATTAGCTTTACTACAGTGATAAATCATAGATAGCTGGTTAAAGTTACAACAGGCAGGGATATTGCCTTTAACAATGTGTGACACTAAACCCAATCAATTAAATCCCTAAAAAAGGGAGGTGATTCCAGCATTGAGAGATAATTTCTCAGCTTGTCTTTGGACAGTCAACATCTCCCAGAACTTGTCAAGAACTTTCATTGGACTTTCATTGCAGGTCCTGGTTCTGGTCTGTCTGTGGACCTGGACTTGTACATTCCCAGGGCTGCATGACAGACTCTTACAGAATTGCATACTACTGACACATATCTCTTGTTGATTCTGTTTCTCTAGAGAACCCTCACTAATACAAATAGGAAATATAAAATCTGTTAAGCCTACCAAATGTGGATGTCCCAGAGTAACTTAACTTATTATAAAATTTGTCCTTCATTAATTGTCTTGACCAAATATCTAACCTATTAGCTACCACCCATAAGTTAGTAAAAGCACAAACCTGAGTTAGAGTCTTTTAAGCACATCTTTGAGGACCAAGTAGACTGCTTCTAATCCATCCACTGTGCCTAACCCTGGGATTCATCTCAAACTAAAGATGTACCCAACGAGGTATGGAATGCCACCACCCACCAGGATACTCATTTCCATTTAATGGTGGTGCTCCAATCAGTGGACTAGACCAGTTCCCTTTCCAGGTAAAACAGTTGCTTTCAAGGGACTCTTCAATTTGCTAAGAGAGCAAACTCTGTGGTGTCTTTGGGAAGGGAGCTGAGTATGGTAGAAAGCACATTCTCCTTGAATTTGGAAAAACTCCCAGTGTCATATTTAGTCCTATCCTGAACATACCATTTCCATTTGTCCAGAAAGGCTTCAGTCTAGGCAAAGATGCCTAATCTAGGGTTCTCAGACCCATGGCATGATAGGAATTTGTGTCCTTTGACTGACACTCCAAGAGGGCCCAGTATGCAGCAAGCATTTGTCTCTTTATGGGAGAATATCTCAAGCTGGCTTGTGGTAGCCACTTAATCCATAGCCCCCATGGGGACCCATAGAGTCCAAGAGGCATAGTCCATGGTGGACAGGGCCTCAACCCAAAAGACCCAGATGGCACCAGAGTGAAGGACTGTTCATGGCCTGTTAGTTAAAAAATTGTAGTACTCCCTGCTAAGAAACCTTTCACTGAAGAATTTCTGAGTATGGTGATGAAGTGGTTGGAGTAAGATAGACAAATTGGGATTCTGTTGTCTCTAAAAGATAAGATAATGAGCTTGCTTTTAAAGTTTGAGGGGGCTGTAATAGTAAAAGTTGTTGTTTAGTGGCCTCCTGAATTGTTCCACCCTCTGATGACGACATCACACCCATAAACTTCACAGACGTGTCAAGATATTCTAGATGGGTCAAGGAGTACAAATCTTGACCTACCTTTCCTTGGGTAAGGCCTTAAAATATCAACATAATGCCAAAATCCAGTCTTTGAAGGAGAGTGACATTAAATCTTGACGGCAGTGATTGTGGGTCATTCTTGAGCCACTGAGCTATGCCATGAAGAGCCAGGTAAATGTATATTGAGTGCCCTCAAAAGTGAAATCAAATTGTAGTTGGGAAGATTTAGAAATGGTAACCGAATAAAATTATTAGCTATATTAACCACAGAAAAACACAACTAAGTCCTCTGGGTGCCCATCCTTTCTCTGCTTCATTCACTTCATCACATTCATAGAACTAAATGCACATGATAACCCACAGTGTCTGGGAGCAGGTCTTCTCAGCTTACATCAATCATGATGGTGATTGAAACAATAGTCAAGGCGTTTTTCAACTATGTGAATAAATATAAATATGTCTGGATTCAGTTCACTTGAGCCAGACCTGTCTCTTACCCTAAAGATGATGTATCTCTCTTGAAATTTCTGTCTCCCTTCCAGACCGAGGCCTTTTGTTCAATTTCTGTGTATATGTGTGGTCAGCCCACAGACACTTGCATCCATGACCAATAATCTCAATAATGTTAGGCAATGGGATCCTTTAGGGATGAGAGAACATTATTAAAGTTACAGCAGTTAACTGAATGTCTCCACATTTTTGTCTGCCTTTAAAACTGCCATAAAAAGGTATTTGATAGAAGAAATAATTTGATAACACATTCAGTTAATAAATCTTTATTATGGGCTGCAGTACCTCAGACCTTGTCTTAGATGGTATTGCAGGGAGTTAACGAACTTCATAGCCGTTGTAACTCAAAAAGGCTCTTATTTTATACCTCCCACTAGCTCTACCTAAGATATGATCTTGTTCCACTTAAGCACATTACTAGCAACGGCATCTATTCCTAGGAAAAGGGGGCTCCACGAATGACAGCAATGCTAATTTAATTGTGCCAATGGTAGTATCTTGGGCCTCCCACACCCATTAATGGTTTGTCTGAAAATACCTTGTAGGTTAAACAGAACTCCATTTTAAACAGGGAAGTCTTGCCTGGAATTAACAGTGATTGAGTTGATTATTACATGGGTCCCAGAGCCCCAACAAGGTCATATATAGTCAATTGTCTCAGAGTGGTGGGACATACACTGGGGAACCATTAAATCCCTAGGTAGGGATCAGAATAACAGATCTCATTCAACCCTTCAGATGATAGGTGACATGCCTACATATTGGAAGTAGGTGCCATATTAGGAGTAGATGTTCCCCGAATGGGAGACCCCTGCATAGGTTTTGCTTACAAAACATATAACACCTCCTTGAATTGTAACTTCCAATTGCACTGTCTGGTGTTTAACTCATTAGGTACTCCAAGGTCTCTTGACTGCCGTTTGAGGATAGAGACCCTGGAGCTTCATCCTTTGTCTATCTTTTGGAGGTTATTGATAAACAAGGACTTTTGCTTTTGCCTTTGTGTTGTAATACCAAATCAACTCCATTCAGAACTTCTCTTACTATAGCATCCTACTAATCATAGGGATCCCTTGCACACAATGGTGCTCTTACAAAAATAAATCATTAGATTCTGAGTCAAAAGGTGTGGCTTTTGGGTTGGTAATAACCTTGGGATGCTTAGAGTTAAGGTGTTCAGCAAACTGATAGACCCAAGGAAACTTGCCAATTTTATGGAGGAGGGACCAAACTTCATCAAGGGCCTTTTATACATTGTCTGCTTTGGCAGTTATAACTACCACCATGGGGTAAAACTTTTTCCAAGCAGCTAATATCCCATGTGATAAGAGAAATGATTCAGTAAACTTATTTATAAAAGACTTGCAACCTTCTTCAATTTTTATTTTAAACTTCTCTTTAATCTTGCCTTTTTTTCTTGCAAGAGCAGCCATTCTGAATAGTAGATATATCAATTTTATGTAAAAATTGAGCATGTAAATTTTATAGATCCCTCAGGATGTTATAATTTATTTTATTTTTATTTCATGTTCTACACCTAACTGGTCCATCTCTTCCACTGACCCCTATAACTCTGACCCTATCTTAAAGAATCCAATCTGCCCCCTTCTCATTATCTCTGTGCAAAATCCCTTAAAATGGACTGAATCTCTAAATGAGTAAAATTGCTAGTTTTGCTTTTGTTCTCCTGCTTATCCCCAAATGTCTCTACTCTTTGTGTATTCACCAGATAGATGCCAGGGGGTTTCAGCAGCTCTTCTTTCTAGGGTCCTAGTCTACCTTGGAGAGGGTTGGGATCAGCATCCAGGTGGCTTTTGTTTTGGTCTAAGTGATCCTTTGCATGTCACTAGGCCAGATCATTAAAAGCCCAATTGAAAGACTGAGAGATTTATATTATCAGGTGATATCGAAATGTCTTTAGGAGTTTTATGCCAGTAGTCTCCAAAGATGTATACCTTGATAGTACATCAGGCTGAGGGATGATGTGCAATAGACACAAGGAGTGTGCACTACAATGTGGACCACTGTCTTTGTGGAGCAGTGGTGCTCCAGAATGTATTCTCCAGGTGCAGTGAATGTGCCACAATGATGGAAGAGGTTGTTGGAAGGGGTGGGGTGAGAGGGGTGGGGGGGTATATGGGGACCTCATATTTTCTGAATGTAACATTTAAAAGAAAATAAAGAAGAAAAAAAATAAAAACCATACCCACGCACACACACAAAATTGCAGGGGCCATTGTCCCTAGCTATACTGCTTTTAAAAGAGAATCATCCCAGTGAAGGAGGTGCTCCACACCAAACCAAGTACCACCTGAGCCTCACAAAATTATGACTCAGAAGTACCCAGCCACTTGTTGCTGCTGTTGATCAGGCCTGTGCCATGGTACAGGAGGAAGTATAGCCCTGTTCCCTTTGGGGAAGACATTCACGAGCTTATTAGTTGAGGTTGTTCTCACCCTTAGATGCTAAGGTACCAGGGCTAGGTGAGGCCTCCAACTGGTGTGCAAGCAGTGGAAACTCGGAGTACTCTTGATTTTGAGTTTCATAATTTAGGATGGAAGGTAATGGCAAAACTTGAAGCACATAGCAGATAAAGAGCAAGCATTTCATTCCAGAAGTCAGCTATACATTCCCAGTCCTCTTCTGACATCTGGCAAATCCAATTAAGAAGCCAAGAGACATCTAATAACACCTCTCTCCTGTCTGAGACTAGTCTACTATGCTTACTGCACCAACTGTTTTGGTTAAATCATGTGCAGTTCTAGAGAGAGAGACCAGAAGAGTTTTAAAGATTTATTATACTCACAGTTCCATGGGGAAAATGCAGCATGCCATCTTTGAGACATGAGGAAAGATCCAGGGACAGTCATGAGGCAGAGTATGCACAGGGAACTGAATAAGCATCTTTATTTTGGTTTCCATGGAAATTGTGTAAGGGTGAGGCAGGGATATGCTAAAACAAGGTTGGTTGGCTATATTTGACCCCATTTGTTTGAAATTGTTCATTTATAAGCAGGCTTCTATACACCTATACAGTTGACATATGCCAACTTCTTTGTAGCTGTTTCTTCCTTCTCCAACCAAAAGGAAAACATCTTGAAGGTAGAGAAAATTTGAGTTTGTCTGTTTCTTTTCTTGTTGTATATGGATATGATGGAGGACCCACAGAAAAGCTCCTACCTCACTGACAGTGTTCTGTTGATACTGCATACAGTATCAACAATTTCGGATATACTCCCCTGAAGTGGCTAAGATTTTGGGAGTCCCTCTCCCTCTCCCTCTCCCTCTCCCTCTCCCTCTCCCTCTCCCTCTCCCTCTCCCTCTCCCTCTCCCTCTCCCTCTCCCTCTCCCTCTCCCTCTCCCTCTCCCTCTCCCTCTCCCTCTCCCTCTCCCTCTCCCTCTCCCTCTCCCTCTCCCTCTCCCTCTCCCTCTCCCTCTCCCTCTCCCTCTCCCTCTCCCTCTCCCTCTCCCTCTCCCTCTCCCTCTCCCTCTCCCTCTCCCTCTCCCTCTCCCTCTCCCTCTCCCTCTCCCTCTCCCTCTCCCTCTCCCTCTCCCTCTCCCTCTCCCAGCAATGGAGTAGATATGATTAGGGCAGAATGATTGAATCAGAGAAATAACAAAAGAAGAGGAACAGAATGATTAGATCAGTCCAGAAAGTCAGCATATCTTTTGGGTCCATGGAGATTCAGAGAATATCTGACAGAGAAGCTGATGATGGTAACTCTGTTTATCAATGAGTACATAGTTTCTCAGTCTTGGATTTTCTATGAAGCGTCCTAAGCAAATGTTAGGGCATTAAAGAATTAATATTTTCATTTAATTGATCCTTCAACACACAGATGATCTAGGAGGAGATCATCTAACTTTTGCACACACATAATTTCATGTCCTTTCAAAGAAGTATGTCCTCAGATTTAGTATTCAGTTTATACTGAAATTAAATAGGGGGCAATTTGTGTGTGCCTCATGTAGTTATATTTGGCATGGGTCTTCTTGGAGAATTACCTTGAGCAAAGTGAAGACCCAAAGAAATAGAAATTGTCTTATTTTTAACAAGATTGATCATTATAAATAAATAAAATAATAAAAGCTATTGTCCAACATGTATGTATAGAGCAACAGAATTATTATTAGTTTAATGATATATCTATGACATATACATGATTTTTTCACACATGGTGTGATAAAATCATAAGGACAAAGTTCTGGGGTTAAAATGGAGCTGGAAAATAAAGGAGTCAAAGAGTACAGCCTCAGTTTTTGCATCTTAATTTTTATTAACCCAGCCCCTCTCACAGTATACAGATTATAGTCAATGAAAGGATGGTGAACTTAACTGAATTCTGTATTAATAGTGTGGTAAATTTCAATGTAAGACAGAAAAGTAAATTTCCAGGGGATTATAATATATCATAAAAGGGAATTGCAAGAAAATGTATAAATTGGTGCAAATACTAACACATCCATTAACAGAATGAATGACACCAAACCAGAGCCTAAGCTTGTAATATTTCTAAGTGTGGTTTATATAGAAAAAGAAAGGAGAAGGGGAGATAAAATGGGAAAGATATGGATTAGCTGTGTGAAAATATCACACTGTCATTAAGGGGTCAACTTCAAAAAATTTAAATTTGCATCATTTTTATTGAACATATTTACCCATTACCTTGTACAGCCAAACTTTATCCTTTATTGTCTGCCAAGCTGGGTTAAATGAGGATCTGGAATTCAAGACACTTTACACACGCCATTTAAATGAAGAATAATAACCATCTTAAGAAGAATATATGAAATCAGGGTGATTTTTGTCAAGAAATCATATTATAAACAGAATCCCATTAAAAACTACAGTGTCCTTTTCAATATTGTATCATACCTTGGAGGTATTTTTGTTTCTTGTTTTATTATCTGATTTATTTAACTAAATTAACTAAGATTAGGTACTTCCTATACACATTTTTTAAAAAATTATTTATTGGTAAGTTTTTGTTAATGGAAATTTCTTCAGGAGAAATTCATTGCATAGCAAGTTTTAATTCTTAGCCATTATTCCATTAACCAAAATATTTTGCAGCTCAAAATTTTCAGGTTCAAGTTTATTAGATGATATGATTCAAGTATTAAGTTTTACTCATATCTAAATTTGCCTTGCTCACCCTTTAGCCTTCCAATTTTATTTATTTATTATCTCTGAAATATTTTGTTTTATCCAGATTTCTGGACAAAATTTCACTAGAATCCAACTATGAGATAAAGTCCTGCTTAATATATTCTGTTACAAGCTCTTCTGCATGCCGCATATGTACATTTTTAGGCTTATACTGTGACTCTGCCTCAAATAAATCATTGACCTTCTTGAGGTTAAAGGCCCTATTGTATAACTTCTTATTTTCTCATTGGCTTAAATAGTTCCTGAAATAGGGAGTATTCTTTCTCTCCATCTACCTAGCTGACTGACTAAATGAATAAATACTTCATGGCTAAAAAACTGGAAATTAGATATTTGGGGTACATTACTTAACTCCCCAAATCCTGTTAACTTAGAAACCAAACAGATGTTTCAAATGATTATATACAAACCACATGCACTGATATGAACTAGAAGTGACTGTGTCTTCTCTCAGTAGTGAGTTTGGGATTGCCCAAGAGTAGATGAGCATGTGTGTGTGTGCGCAGGTGCATGTGTGTGTATGTGTTAGGGTAAAGGGAGGAGAGGAGTTGTGCAGAGAAGATCCTTTCTGGGAGCCCATACCTATATTCCAGAACTTATTTTAATTGTCCCACCAGTAAGCAATCATGTTTGCCAACATGCGTTTTGAAGCCACATTCAAACTCTGATTTTATAAATCCAGGTGAAAACAGGAAATAGAAGAGAATAAACTAAAAAATTCTGCTAGCCTTAATCAACAGCTCTGTGTCAACATGTTCAAGCTCAATAGCACAGTCTTCGTGCCCTCCTCGCTGACCCTGATTGGAATCCCTGGCTTGGAGTCTGTGCAGTTCTGGATTGGGATTCCTTTCTGTACTGTGTACATCTTTGTTCTGATTGGGAATTCCTTGTTCCTGGTCATTATCAAATCTGAGCGCAGCCTCCATGGGCCTATGTATCTCTTCCTGGCAATGCTTGGAGCAACAGACATTGCTCTCAGCACATGTATCCTACCTAAAATGCTAGACATCTTCTGGTTCCATCTAGGAGAGATCTATTTCGAAGTCTGTCTCTTGCAGATGTGGTTCATCCACACCTTTCATTGTACTGAGTCAGATATTCTGCTGGCCATGGCCCTGGATCACTATGTGGTAATCTGTGATCCCCTGAGACATGCAACCATTTTTACCCACCAACTTCTTACTCAGATTGGGGTTGGGGTGACACTCAGAGCTGCCCTTCTTGTCGCTCCATGTATCATCCTCATCAAATGCCGGCTCAAATTTTACTGGACCACTGTGGTCTCCCATTCATCCTGTGAGCCCATGGCTGCCATGAAGTTGGCAGCAGATGATGTTCGAATCAAGATCTATGGACTGTTTGTGGCTTTCAGTGTACTTGGATTTGACATCATCTCCATCACACTTTCTTATATCTGAATATTTATAACTGTCTTCAACCTGCCTCAAAAGGAAGCAAGGCTCAAGGTCTTTAACACATTTATTGCCCACATTTGTTTTATCTCCTTGAGTTTTATCTCCTGGCTTTCTTCTCCTTCTTTACACACAGGTTTGGATTCCAGATCCCATCCTGCATCCATGTTCTTCTGTCCATCATTTACCTGCTTCTCCCACCTTTGCTCAAACCTCTCGTTTATGGGGTGAAGACCAAAGAGATTCGAGATCAAGTGTCCAAGCTTTTCCTCTCAAAGGACACTTCTTAATTTCCTTTCAACTTACTTCTTCTCAGATAACAAAAATTCACTTTGAGAAACACACTGTTCATTGTGAGAATCTGTACTTTCTCAATTTCCTTGTGTACTGACACTTAAAAGTTTGCATGTAATAAAGTAAGGCTCTGACTCCTAATTAACAATTTCAATTTTATAGTAGAGAATATTTGGAATGTAATGAGCTAAACACATTTATTCAAAAGATGACATAAGTGGCACAAATTGTGAATATTTGTACATAGACCATTTAGCTTTCAAAGTATTAAATTCCTTAAAATCACACATACGTTTATCTGTATAGCCTCTGATTAAAATATTAAAAATATGAGATTCTTTAATACAGAAAAAGTTCATTCTAAAGGTTAGTAATTCTAATGATAGTGAACCAATTCTTTTTTTTTGGCTCTAAATTATGATTGTAATCATGATTATCATCATCACCCCTATTATTATCATCACCCTTTAGATCTTACGTTTTCTTCTATCTTATGATGATCTGAGCACTAAGAAGTTTGAGATGTTTAATAATGCATTAAAATGTTTTTCATGTCCTTTATCTTTTAGAACATACTTAGATTTACAAATTTTTTAAAAGTAGTAAAAAGATCACCCTTATACCCCACATCCAGTTTTTCTATTGTTAAAATCAACATTAGTCTGGTATCTTAATTTCCCAACTGCTGTGACAATTATCACAAAATGGGTTGGTTTAGCAAAAGAAGTTATTGGTTCATGGTTTTAAAGGCTCATAGGCCTGCTTCCTCCTAGGGGTCGGAGCATTCTGTGTGACTGGAAATCCTTGGGTTCCTTGGCTTGCTGATCAAACGGTGGTGTCCTCTCCTTTCTTTCTGATGGATTGCATAGATTTACTGCTTCTACACCTCCCTGTGGATTTCTCTCTGTGGATTTCTCCCTTCTCTATAAAGCCTCTAGTAGTGAGATTAAGAACCATCCTGTTTAAGTGGGTCACAAGTTAATTAAAAAAACACCTTCAAAGGTCCTATTTTCAGTGGGTTCACATCCAGAGGAGTAGATTAAGATTAAGGATATATTATTCTGGGGTTCATGATTCAACCTACACAAATAGTTATATTTGTTACAGTTAATGAACTAATAATGACACTTAATAATTAAATAAAGTCTTCATTTTACTCAGATATTCTTAGCTTTTACCTAATCTACAGTTTATGTTTTAGATAACACCTTTGCGTTTAGTTTCCTGTCTCCTTAGTTTCTTGTCTTTGATAGTTTTTGAGCCTTTCTTTGTTTCTGATGACCTTGACATTTTTAAGGAGTACACCTCAGGTATTTTGTAAAATGTCCTTCTATTGGAATTTTCTAATGTTCTTTTCCATGATGAGATTAGGGTTATGGGATTTGGAGAAGAAAATCACAGAGGTAAAGTACCATTTTCTTCACATAATATCATGGATACGGACTATCAATTTCATTTATCACTCTTGATTTTGACCTTGATCCCTGTCTGGGGGAGAGTATGTCAAGTTTCTCATTGTAATTTTTTAAAAATCTCTAATTCCATATTGCAGTCTTTGAAGGAAATCACTATATACAGACAATACTTAAGAAGTTGGAATTTATATTCCTCCTCTAAGAGGGCAGAATATCTAAATAGATTATTTGTACTTCATCTACATGGGAGATTATCATCCCCATTTAATTATTTCTTCAATAATTTATTTATATTAGTATAGACACATGGGTATTTCCTTTATACTTTGGTTTATAATCCAAAACTACTTTATTTCATTATTAAGAGTATTCCAGTTTGGCCATTGGGAGCACTCTCAGTTACTCCTGTTTCTCTTTGACATACTTCATTATTTATATTTATGAGTATGCATGTCTGCACATGTGTTTGCATTTGTGTTTGAACACATCTTACTTTATGGTACTAAGATGCTTCACGGTCTTCTTGTATCTTTCCTGCCCTAGTCCTAGAATTAGCCATTTGTAAAAGAAGTTTGGGTGAATGGTGTTAGAAACTAAGATCCGGGCCTTCAGCATGATTATTCTTATTGGATGTAGTTTATTTAAGCTTCCTGCAGCTGAGGGAGCAAGAAAGCATATGTGTGCCTCCTAATCCATGTATATATATGTATATATGTGTATATATATATATATGTACACATCTATAAATATTTATTTGTGTAACTGTATCTGAATTAAGCTAATCAGACATTGAAAGAAACAAACTACCAAAATTGACAGAAAGAGAAAGAGATATTCTGAATTGGTATGCATCTTTTAACAAATTTGAATCAATAATTAATAACCTTACATAAAAGAATTTTTCACTGGTGAATTATCCAAAACACTTGAGGAAGAAATAATACAAATTTTCTACCATCTTTCCAGAACATAGATGCAGAGGGAACCCTTCATAACTCATTCTCTGAGATTAGTGATACCCTAATAAAAAATTCAGATGTCTCCAACTCTTATCCATTACGATATGGCATTTATTGCCTCCTTCCATTGTTTATCTCTAAATATCCAGAGTGTTCATTTCTTCTTTGAATCCTCTAACCTTCTAAAAGTTTTTTTAATTTGTATACATTAAGTTTCACTCATTGTTCTGTAACGCTCATTGAGTTTTTACAAATGCAAAATGTCACATATCTGCTATGACAGTTTCATGCAGAATAATTTCAGTAACATAAAAATCCCCTGGGTTTTACCTATTTATCTATGAACAAAGTTTTATTACTTCCTTTCTGGTCTGTATATTTTCCTTTTCTTGTGTTATTACACTAAGTGGGACTTCTAGATGATGTTGAGTAAGTTCAGCGAGAGGGGGAATTCCTGCCTTTTCCCAATCTTAGGAGGAAAGCATCAGTTTCTCATCACTAAGTATTAATATGATGTTAAATGTAGTTTTTATTTTTGTTTTCACAGATATTCTTTATCAAGTTTTAGAAGTTTCTCTGTATCACCTCCATTGACTGTGACATATAATTTTTTGTAACATTCTATTAGTCAGCCAAAGGGGTGCTGATTCAAAATACCAGAAATCTGCTGGCTTTTATAAAGTTATATATTTGGGTTAGAAGTTTACAGTTAACAGGCCATAAGACATAAGTTACTTCCCTCACCAAAGTCTCTTGCCACATGTTGAGGCAAGGCGGCTGCCAGCATCTGACAAGAATTCAGGCTTCTTGGGTTCCTCTCTTCCTGGGTTTTGCTTTGTTGCAGGCTCAGGGTCCCTCTCTTCCCAGGGCTTGCTTCTCTTTCCTCAAAACCAAGCTCCTCTGTGTTTTTACTTCCCAGGGCTCCAGCTCAAGACTCCAACATCAAAGACCCTACATCAAAAACCTCCAACTCTGTCCTTCACCATGTCTTTTATCTGTGAGTCCCTACCCTACTAACATGGCCAATCAAAGTCCTAATCAAAATTTAATTATACACAGGTAAAGACCAGTATAAAACATAATCCAATATCAGTTTTTGGAATTCATAACTTTCTCTATTAAACTGCTATAAACATTATTGGGTATGATTTGTTAAATATTTTTTGTGGATTTTTATATCTATTGTCTTGAGATATAGCTGTCTAGTTTCCGTTTTGTGTAGTATCTTCATCTGATTTTATTATTAGGGTATCACTAATCTCAGAGAATGAGTTATGAAGGGTTCCCTCTGCATCTATGTTCTGGAAAAGATGGTAGAAAATTTGTATTATTTCTTCCTTAAGTGTTTTGGATAATTCACCAGTGAAAAAAGAGACTGATTCTTTCTTTTATGAAAGGTTATTGATTATTGATTCAAATTTGTTAAAAGATGCATACCAATTCAGAATATCTCTTTCTCTTTGTGTGAGTTTTGGCAGTTTGTTTCTTTCAAGGAATTTGTCCACTTCATCTAAGTAGAGTTGTTATAGTATCCTTTTAATTTCCTAGTAATGTCCATGAGATCAGTAGTGATGGTACTGCATCAATTTTGACATTAGTAATTTTTTTCTTGGTTAGCTTGGATAAAATTTTATCAATTTTATTGATCTTTTAAGGGAACCAGATTTGTAGTCTTTGATTTTCTCTATTATTTTTCTACTTTTAAATTCAATGTATCTGTTTTAATTTTTATTATGTATTTTCTTATGCTTGCTCATATTTCCCTAGTGTCCTAATACGGAAGCTTATATCATTGATTTTTAGCTCGTTCTTCTCTTCTAACATGTGGGTGCAATGCTATAATTTTACCTTTAAGACTGCTTTCCATGTATTCCACAAATTTTCATAAGTTATATTTTCATTTTCATTAGATCAAAATACTTGAAAATTTTGTTTTTCATTAGACCAAAATACTTGAAAAATTTGTTTTCTCCTGATACTTCTTTGAAAAATAATGTGTTATTCAGAAGTATACTGTTTAATCTTCAAATATTTGTAGATTTTACAGTTCTATTTCTGTTCTTGATATTTCTTTTAATTCCATTTATGACTGAGAACATTCTTTGTATTACTTCTCATTTGGAGAATGTGTTAAGGTATGTTTTTTGGTCTAGAATGTACCCATCTTGGTGTATACAGAAATAATCCATCTTGGTGATTATTTCATGTGAACTTGAGAAAAATATTTATTATTATGTTGTTGGATGGAATAGTTTATAAATATCAATTAGATCAAGTTGATTGATGGTGTTATTCAGGTGAAGTATATCCTTACTGATTTTTCTGCCTGTGTGATCTGTCAGTTACTGATAGAGGTGTGCAGATGTCTCTGACTATAATAGTGAATATGTCTGTTTCTTTTTGTAGTTCTTTCAGTATTTCCCTCAAATTTTGATGCTCTGTTTTTAGACTCGCACATTTTGTAATTTGGAGAATTGACTTCAGTATTATTATTTAATTACCCTCTTTGTCCCTGATATTTTTTCTTGCTCTAAAATACAGCTACTCCAGCATTCTTTTGATTTGTGTTAGCATTGTATATATTTTTCCATTCCTTTATTTTTTTAAAGAAGATTTAGATTACATAAATATTACCTCAAAAATGTAGATTTCAATATACCCCTCCCCCTTCCACACTTATCCACCTTAAAAACATCTTTCATTAATGTCGTACATTTGTTGTAGTTGATGAACACATATTGATGCATTGCTACAAACCATGGACTATATTTACATTTTAGTTTATACTTTGCTCCACATAATTTTACAGGTTTTGACAAAATGCATAATGGCCCATATCCATCATTGCAAAGTCATGCAGGACAAATCCAATGTCCAAAAAATGCCCCCATGTTAAAACTCTTCTTCCCTTTTCTTCCCCTTAAAAACTCTGGTGCCCATTAACATTATATCAATGATACAATTTCTTCCATTACTAGAATAAAAATGTCTATTTTAGCCCCATATGTGCATTCTCCCCTTATGTTTGTTCATTCCATAACCTTGAGGATTTTGGGGTGGTGATGTCCACCCCACTTCCAATTGAGAGGGCACTTAGATCTCATGGGGCAGATGGACAGAACAGTCTTGCTTGCAGTTGCAGACCCTCTCTGTTTTGGGGGATGTGCATTGCCCATCATCATCCTTTTTTTAGTTGTCTTGGGTGAGTCCAATGAATTGAAGAGTAAGAGTTGCAATTCTGCTGAGATCCAGGGCTCAACCAGCATATGAATAGACCAAAGATTTAAATCTCTGGCACATATATTTAAGAAATATAGTGCTAATTTTAGGTTCAAATAAAAGAAGTAGAAGACCCATCTGTAGGAAAATTATAAACGAGTCTAGCTCTGGTACATTGGGGAGCATATTTTTTCCAAAATAAGGCCCATAAGCAGGGTGCCTGTGGATTTATATCTAAAGCAATTTTCTTGTAGACAATGTATAGTCATGTCTTGTCTTGTTTGTTTATTTTCGCACTCTCAAAATCCCTGTCTTTTAATTGGTCTATTTAAACCATTCACAGGTTTAGTGAGTATTGCTGTAATTAGATTAATATCTACTATATTTTTAACTATTTTCTATTGTCACACTTGTTCTTTGCTTTTTTGTTTTGTTTTGTTTTTTTCTTCCCATCATTTTCTGCCTTCCCTGGTTTTAATTGAGCAATTGATATGATTCAATTTAATCTCAATATAGTAACATTTCAATTATATTTCATCTTATAATTTTTTGGTTGCCCTAGAATTGTCAATATACATTTAAAATTAATCCACACCCCCTTCCAAATAACATGATAGAACTTCTCAGATAGTGCTTGTAACTTAGAGTATTCGCAATCCCTTCCACCCCTAATAATATTGTTGCTATTTATTTCGTGTATCCATATGATGAAATTATCCAAGATATTGTTACTTCGGTTACTTTAAACAAACATTTATTAAGTAAATAAAAAGTAATTTGTTTTTCTTCATTTATTCTTTTCTTATGCTCTCTCTTTATTTATGTAGACAAGTGTTTCTATCTATATCATTTTCCTTCTCCCTGAAGAATTTGTTTTAACATATGTTGCAAAGAAGGAAAGTTTAAGACTCCCGTAGTTTCTAATTCATGCAAGAAAGTTAATATAATAAATATAATAATTAAGTATATGACTATTGCAGAAATACACTAATACCAAAGGAAGAACAACTTATTCATTTTAAGAACAGACAAATGTTCATGATGTACTTGAAAAAATATATAATCTTGATCAAAAATCATTAATTTCCAACTTCAAGGACCCTTATCCCATGAAAATGGTCTAAAAGCAAAACGGCATTTTGGACAGAGCATTTATAGATGCTCTGAAGATCTGAAGGTACTTTCTGTACACCATATGTAATAAAATAATGTTCTAAATTGAATAAGTAATGAATTGTTTAACTGAATAAAAAGGTGTGTTTTCGATTTCAATATTTCACGTAAGTGGCAAAAATAACAATGATATTGACTGAGGCTAGAAGAAAAGAGAACTTCATGTGAGTAAGATTTTCAGACTCCTCAGTTTTTTCTCAAGCCTGAAAAGCACCATCATAATGTTAACAGACTGCATTGATGGGGTATGTCTCCAATAAAATAGGAGTTCTTTTTTGATCTTTTATCAAATGATGGTAATAGAATTTACTGGACACAAAAACTTTGAGGGAGGCTCAAGGAATACACAACAATATCTAGAAGAGTAGATGTAAAGGAAAGAAAATGTAAAATAGTGGAATAAACTTCCATATTCATAAATGAATAATATGGCGAAGACTCCATCATGGAGTCTTGCATAATAAATAAGAGCACACATTTTAAAGCCACAGTCCTTGGTTTATAGTTTTGTTGCCTTTTATAATGCACAGAACCTGTCTGTGCTCCATTTCTTAATTGGTACAATGAGAACATGCTAAAATATATTTCACAGGGTAACTTTGTGGATTACATGAATGAATACATTTAAGAGGTTTAGAAAATGGTAAGGCTCACAGTACTCTTTATTTGAGTGTTATGCTATTATTGTTATTTTTATAGTAAGTGAAAAAAGAACTTTAAAATAATGTTATTTTACTCAAGAGAACATTCAATCTACATTTTTTGATAGTTTGAATTGGACAAAAAGATATTTTCAAAAATTGCATTTACCAAATTATTGAGATTTTCTAAATTCTTAAAATAGGGGGCTTAGTCATGTGGGCATAAAAAAATATTCATAATTAGATGGTATGACAAAATGATGCCAGTAGCAAATAATTAAAAATATCGATTGAAAGCTTAAATAAATAAAAAGTGAGGCATTGTTTTACTTCTAAAATAAAAACTGAAAACATGAAAATTTTATAGGGGGTGGGGGAAAAATAAATGCAGAATATCACCTATTCCTGCAACAAGTCATAACTAAATTGGGCAGTAACATTTTGCAAACAAGGTTACAACTATTCATTAATGTACTATGACTGCATAAGCCTAGTTTATCCAATACAGGGTGGTATTTAAATGTATTAGTTTTGTTTCTGTTTGGGAAGAAGAGACCCACAACTTGGTCGCGGATCTGCTTGGTCTTGACACCATACACAAAGGGATTGATTGTGGGGGGCACGAGGAGGTACAGACTTGCAAAGATTATGTGCACACTTGGGGGTACCTTCTTGCCAATGCGGTGAGTTAGGAAACTAAATAGTGCAGGTGTGTAGGAAACAAGTATAGTGCAGACATGGGCAGCACAGGTGCCCAGTGCTTTAGAGTGGGCATTCTGAGATGAGAGCCAAAACACTGCCTGGAGAATTTTGATATAGGATGTGTCTATGAGCCCTAGGTCCAAAACCATCACTGAAAGGGCCACAGAGAAGCCATATACTCTGTTAATGTGGGTGTTTGCACTGGCCAGTTTTACCACAGCCATGTGCTCACAATAGGCGTGGTTGATGATATATTTGGTATAATACGGTAGCCTCTTAATGAGAAGAGGGCAGGGTAAAACCATAAGGATAGCTCGAGTCATACCAGCTAGACCCATCCTGAGGACCACGGGTGTTGTAAGGATGGTTGTATAACGTAGTGGGATACAAATAGCCACATAGCGGTCAAAGGCCATGGCAACTAGAAGGGCTGACTCGATAATGCAAAATGTGTGGATAAAATACATTTGTACGAGGCAGATATTAAAGTCAAACCTGTGAGCATCGAACCAGAAGATCCCAAGCATTTGGGGAGCTGTGGAAGATGAAAGAGCCATGTCGTTCATTGCCAGCATGCAAAGGAAGAAGTACATAGGTTGGTGGAGGCTTGGCTCTAGCCGGACAGTAATAATGATTACATTGTTCCCCAGCAGGGCGAGGGCAAAGAGGAGGCAGACAGGAATTCCAATCCAGCAGTGAAAATCTTGCAAACCAGGAACACCAACCAGGAAGAAAGATGAGATGTAGTGATGGGTAGCATTGTCTGCCATGTTATAATTGGAGAGGCTGCATGATCAGTTGGGAAGTTGCCAGACAAATCGGTGGACAGAAAGAATGACAGAGTGCATCTTCCACCATCCTGCATGTGGAAATCTCAGATGCACCATATAATAGCCTTTTTAAAGAGCTAGTCCTTCACCTAGATATCCATAATTTATTGGATAAGTCACTTCATCATTCTGAGCTCCAGCATCTTCATCTGCAAATAAGATGAGTAGTATATTTCAGATGTTTTCTTATTTCTTAATCTTATTCTGTTATTCTCTGCCATTTTTTCTAACTAAGGGAGCTCATGAATAATAAAATAGGCACATCTTTGTGCCTAAGTCAGTGTTGGTTTCTGTGATGTAAACTATCAGAAAAAATGCAAGGTCTGTTTTCTCAAGAAAATTGAGATAAAATATGAAGACACACACATAAACACACACTCAGACAATAATTACAAGTTAATTCAAATGCAGTCACTAATTTAACAATACTATTATCCACAGATGGTACAAATGGATAATCAGGAATTCAGAATAAGGTCTCCTAAGAGCTGCAACACAAAATCAAACCATGTGCATATTTAAGACGATATGCCTCATCATCAATCAGGGGCAAATATGTCCCTATTTTAGACTAACTCCCTAGGGAAATATGTAGCTGGACAAGTTGTACAGCCATATAGGAAACAGTGAAAAGGACTGTTGAAAACAGAAAAAAAATTAAGATTTTATTTTTTCATACTTTGATGTGATTTAAGATTTCTGAAAAAAGCACATAATACATTAATGAGATGAAGTAAACCCAGTCTATTTTCAGCAAAGTCTTGAGTACTACCTGTACATCCCTGTCTTTGGTTGTGTTCTTCCATCCAGCCAAATATCAGTGAAGAGCAAAACAACTCCAATCCATCCCTCTTGGTCTCAGAGGAAACTGGATCTTTCTTTCTATGACCCATATTCCAACCAGTATCATAATTCTAGAATATGCACCCCATTATTCATAACAAGCTTTTTAATACCTAACTGTTCCCAGCATCTAGATTTTTGTTTCTGAATATTCACTAATGTAAAAGCTTAAAAAATATTGATAAATATTTCTAATTTTAATGCCTCATTGTCTGGATTTCCATAATATCTGTGTGAGAAAATATCTTGTGACTATGATATGTGCATGCTCTCAGTAAACTTATGCTAACCTCAGCCTGTGAAAGTGAACAGCCGAGGCGTTTTCTTGTAAGGAATTGAGAGGTGCCATATGAATCATCATGAAACATATCAGAAAAGTAAAGTTCAGAACTTAACTTCAGCCAGAACTCAGAAATTAGAGGTTTTGGAAATTGCTACATAAAAGATGCAGCCTATAACCCTAGACAGAGATAGGAACTTAGGACAGAATCTTCAAATATTAAATGTTCAAAGTATAAAAGGATTCCAAGTATTTATTAAACTTTTTCATTTTACAAAATCTTTGAATAATTCCTTTTCCATTTGGAAACCTGTTCAGCCCAGTCATATTCTATACCTGGGTCTGGGAGAAACAAACATACAGGAAGCTGGAAATGACATGGCTAATTATAGGCAAAGATCTGGCAGTGTAAAGAGCAAAGTAACATACCTAGAAATATGTACAAAAACTTTAGCTAGGAAACACTACTGAGGATTACAAACAAGCATAATTGCTCTTGGTAAATATACATAAATATTAAAATTTACTGTTTTAATTTTCAATAAACTTATTTACAAGGTGAAAACATTTCTAATGTATACTAAAAATGAAATAAAGTGACCTGCTCTTCAACAGGCTACTTCTTGCCAGGACACTGGTATTTGAAATATAGCCAAATTTTCAAGAGCAACCCTCAGTGTCTGGTCTGCTTGTACTCCCACCCCACTCCCCCAGAAAGTCTACTCTCTCTCCTCCCAGGTTTATTTTGAGTGAAATAATGGAGAAATCTTTTTTTTTTTAATATGTTTTCTTCAGCAGAAAGTTTATCAAAGCAGTCAGTACACCTGCCTGGACCTCTCAAAATTTCTGTTGGCACTATCATTGCGTCTGTTTCTGACCCATATAAACACCATATTCCTTCTGCCACCATGGGCTTTTTTACCTACAGCTGGGACAGCATTAAACGTTTAATTAAACACTTTGGCATTATTCATGCTGCCTGAATCTTTTTATCTCTAGTACACCAAGCAACCTTTAAGTCTAAATTTCTATCACATCTCTTACCTTATGTTTTCTGTCTCTTTATTTCATAACAGTCTTCTTAATCAGCCTGTGAGCACTTAAGATAGGAATGGAAACTATAATTTTCAGTAAATTCTGAGGGAAGATTAGATGCCTCTGTACATATTACAGACAGTTAAGAATTTCACAGATTTTTATTTTGCTGCCCAAGAATCTGATCCTCCAAAGAAGGTTAGTCCAGTCATAGTAACTAACTGTCTTTCATTCTTTCATTCACCTCAACTTTCTTAGACTATATTCTTTCAAAATTATTTTCTAGCATGAATTACATAACTGTGTTTCACAGATACTTCTGTAGCCCTTCCCTAAATATTATGATTTGAGTCCAAAATACCCATTATATTTTTATAAAGGTCTCATAAATGTACAGTATAATTTATATATTTACATACCTTTTCCCATTTTACTTTTACCTGCTTTATATTGAATACTATCCCATATTCCATGATACGTTGTAAGACATGAATGAAATATAATCCAAATATTCATTTGACACTGCAGCATCGAGGACAATCTGTATATGAGAGAATGGTTTAAAAATAAGACAGGGCCCTGCTGAGGCATGCATAAGTATGACCCTTCTGATGATTTCCCGACTCTTTTTGAAGACTCATAGTCACATAAATTCATTTGTCCTTTCCATTTCCCCCTTTTATTCAAGGTCAAAATGCAGTTTTTAACACCTGATATTACATGTAGGCTGAGATATTCTGCTAGTCTGATTTGATCCTTTTATTCAAGGTCTTGTTCTAGTTACATCACCAGTTGGTGCTTGGTAGTGATCCCTTGGTACCAGGAATACTCATCTCTGGGAGTCATGTCCCACACTGGGGGGAAGGTAATGGCTTAGAGAATTTGGCTTAGAGAGTGACCGCATTTGAGCGACATGGAGGCTCTCAGGAGGTAACTCTTAGGCACCCTGCAGCTCAAGGCCTAGTTCTTATTTCAGGTGCACAAGCTCTTAAGCATAGTCATGAGTATGAAGGGCTCTAAGGGGGATGAAACTATTACTGTTATTATTAGTAAATGGCATTATCCAAATGTCAATTTCTTAGGTTTGACAAAAGCATCATGATAACATAAAATGATACTAATAGGGAAAATTTGAAGAGGGTTATATGAGAACTCTGTACTATCTTTGAAAGTTTTCTGTAGATATGAAACAATTGTAAAATTAAAAATGTATATTAACAATTGTCCAGAATTCAATCCAAAATTACTTTGAATATGAAAAACCACAATTTCTTCATCCAACTGGAAAAAGCAATGAACAGATGCCAAAACCAAGATCAGAGGTTGGTATTATCTAAGAAAGACTTCAAAGCAACTATTATAAACCATTCAATCTTCATTCACAAACACTATTTTAACAAATGGAAAAATTAAGAACCTTTATACAGAAATAGAAAATATTGAACAGAATTAAGTGGAAATATTAGGAAAAATACAATTATTAAGCAAGACAGAAAAATCCACTGGTAGAAATAAAAATACTAGAGTACAGCAGGAGTTCTTAACAAGGGATCTGTGAGCTTGAATTGAAATTCAAAAAAACATTCTTAGGGGGATGTGTTGGTGAGGGTGTGATATATTTATTAAATAATACACAGTGTAGTGTATACTTAGTAAGAGGACCCTGGTTTTCCACCACACTGGCAAAGGCTAAGAACCCCTGAAATAGAGGAAAAAGACAGTTTCCTGAAAAATAGATCAATAGTAAATATCCAATGTGAACAAAAGAGAGAAAGAACTTTAAATAAGAAAAATAAAAATAAATGCAAAGAATCTATGTAATGCTCCATACATAGTATCATATAGAATGGTGGACTACAAACTGATGAAAGACCAAAAAGTCAAAGTTAAAGCAATGAAGTTAGTAGAGGGAGGATAATCGTAAAGTGGAGAAGGAAAACAAAATTTCCCAAAGTACCAACTAGACTGCAAATTTTGATGGCATTTAATCAAATTTAAGGATCTCTTTAGAACTAAAGATACCGTAAACAAAAGTAATGGATAGATGATCAATTGGTAGGAGATATTTGCAAGGTCTGTGACAGGTGAGGTGAGATAAGAATATCTAAGAATTATCTGCAAATCAGCGAAAAAATGTAAACTTACCATTAGAAACTGACTACCAATTCACAGGAAAAAAGAAAATTACAAAGAACTCTCCAGCATACAAATAGATATTCAAAACCTTTAGTAAGGTTGGAAGTACAAACAAAGTAAAACAATACATAAAACAATGAGATGACACTTAAACCACATATTACACGAGAAAAAAAGCTAGAAAGTTAAAGTGTAGTAAAGATTTAAAGAAATGAAGAAATATTATCAAGGGTACAGGCTGTTAACCTTTGTATGATGTTAATTGTAGACACCTAGCAAATGTAGTATTTCATATCGCACTCCACTTTAGAGTTACTCTCTATCTTTGTATTCTCTTTTCCTCTCTGTCTAAGGGAAGCAATCATTAATTCAAGACCACAACCAAGGGAGGGAGGAATTAAACTCCACCTCCCAGAGGAAGATGTAATTGTATAAATTATTTGGAATTCATCACAAAGGAAAATTTGTCTCTTCTCTCCCATTCCTTAATTTATTTATTCAACTATTTATTCATATTACTGTAGTTTCATATATAGTTATATTATGCTTTTAGCTATAGTGTTATATTACATTACTTATTTTATTCCTCAAATTACTTCAATTTTTACCATGGGGACCTCTTTTATATTTCCTGTATTATTGGATTACCCAAGTATTCTTTAAAAACTATATTTATCTCCTCTGTTGATTTTGAACTGTACCTTTTTATTTATGTTTTAGGTCATTTTTTTTAAATCAGTAAAAATATTGTATATTACAACTCTCAGTATACTCTAAATAAGCACTATAATTGTAGGAATCATTACTATAACCCTTCCACTATAATATAACCCTATACGAGTATGTTTTCATTTACCACCTACTAGAATTTTTGTTATTACTGACATGTATTTCACTTTAAATATTTTATAAATCTTAGGTTAAACTTACATTATTTTGTTTAAAATTCAACAGATTATAAGTAAATTGAAAGAAATAGAAATATATTAGTTTACATTTCTTTATGTAGATTTCAGTTTGCATTTGATAATATGCTAACAGCCTGAAAATCTTTGTGGAGTAGCTCTTATTTGCAGTTTTCCTGGATAAGGAAGATATCAGCTTTTATATATTTGACAAGTCTTATTTTACAAGTTCATTTTTTAAAGAACAGCTATATTGAAATGCAATTCATGTAACAAAGTCACCTCTCAGAAGTGTGCAAATAGAATTTTTAATTATTTCATAGTTTTATCACCATCACCACAATCTAAATGTAGAACATTATCGTCTCCGCAAAAACAAACCTTCCCATAGAAATCACTATCTCTTCCCCAGTTCTAAACAAATAGTAATCTGCTCACTGTCTCTAGAGATTTGTGTATTCTATATATTACAAATAAATGGAAAACTAAGATAGGTCTTTTACCATTGGCATCTTTCACTTATCATTATGTGCCACTGATATAAAGACAATATAAAGGTGAATGAGAATTCTTAGTAGTAAAATGCAAGAATGTCCTTCTATGAACTAGAACAAGTGTACATCGCTATGGCAAGATGGGAAAAATGTGGAGAAACATGGGAAAAGCACAAGTAATGTAACTGCGGAATATATTCAACAGCAAACTGTAATATTCTTGCCCAAGATGTACTGTGTTAATAATCAGGGGAAATGGAAAAAAATATACCAAATGTTAGTTAGTTGTAATAATCTGATGATATCTCATAATTTGTAAACAATGTAGGGCGTTGGTGGAGAGGTGTTATATGGGAATTCCACACATGTGCATGACTGTTTTGTAAGTTCACAGCTTCCCCAATAAAAATACATGAGTACATACATGCATACATACATCCATACATAAATAATCCCTATATAAGAGACTAAAAACATATTGTGATGATATAATATTTGGATAACAGTGATACATTTTACCTCCAAAAAGTCCTTGCTAATTTACATCCAAAATAAAAGCATACAAACTCAGCAACACTGGATGGTAAAAAGCGTATTTTATTTTCTCAATTAGATACAAATTATGAAATTTTATTTGCCACTAATATTATTTGATTTTGTAATCATTTAATTTTCAAGTAGTTTGGAACTTCTTTTAAAGTACTTTGGTCATTTAGATTTCTTTTCTAAGTACAGCCAGTTTAAGTCGTTTCTTTTTAATAGGGGCTTATTTGTCTCTTACCATATTGATTTGTAAGAATGCTTTGCCTAATAAGTTAATATTTGTCTCTATCTTGAACTGCAAAGATTTTAATATTTTAAGTCTTCATCTTATTTTTATGTGTGTGAATATGTGTGTGATACATCTGTGTGTGTATATAGTCAATCTATTGATCCTTGCCTGATGAACTCTAGTTTCCTGACCTTATTTAGAAAGCATATCTTGTTGAAACCCTCCCCTTTTTTTTAAAGGACAGCTTTTCCATAATTTTACAAATTCACTTTTATGTACATGCTGTTGATCTAGCTATAAATTATTCAAATGTATTGAATTAAGAAATAAGGTATTTATCCAGCTTTATATTTCCCCATGTAGCTATTAAATAATCCATATTTTCCCAAGTGATATAAATTTATTCATTAAATTTAATTAAATTAATTAAATTAAATTAAATTAATTCATTAAATTATCATTAAATTTATTCACCAATTACTTCTTAATATCTGTATTATTCCTGTATTCAATATTCTGTTATATTGAGTTTTCTGTGCATTTTTTCATTATATATTTTACTTTATAAAATAATATTGTTTCATAATATATTTTATTACTATTAGAGGTAGTACAAAGCATTACTTGGATTATTATTATATTTTTGTATATTCCTCTTCCTTTGACTTTTTGCTTCCTTAAGGAAATCACAATCACAATCAACATATAGATTTGTTTTAGGAGGAAGATATTCTTAAATATGGTGGTAAATATGTTGTTTCTTCAAGTGTGTGTTTTTACACCATACTAGCAGAGTATTGATACATTATTGATATATTATTGATATATTATACTTATGTTTAAATGCTATTAATTCTATTTGTTTAGTTTTTTTGGTATAGTTGTTGCATTGTGAATAGGATTAATTTTCTATTTTATTTTAGGAGTATTTTGAAAATAAAGGAAAGACTTTTAGAATGGGTTATTTGCTGAATATTTATAATTTTAACAAATAACTCTTTAAAAATCTTGGGTTTTACACATTTATAGTAGTTTTTAAATAATCTTCTACCACATATGAATACTTCAATTATGTTCATATTTCATGAACTAATAATTGAAAATTATTATTAATTTATCATGTAGTAATTGGCAGATGACTTTTTTACCTCCCTTGATAGGAATTATGAGAACTATCTACTGGGAAGTGAACGTGGCTCAACTGATAGAGTCTGCCTACCATATGGAGGGTCCAGTGTTCAATACCCAGGGCCTCCTGACCCATGTGGTGAAATGGCCCATGTGCAGTGCTGCCATGAGCAAGGATTGCTGTGCCACACAGGGGTACCCCCGCATAGGGTTGCCCCCCCCCCATATGCTTATGTTAGCTTCTGGTCAGCTTGTTTCCTATATACCCATATAAATTAATACACTTCACATAGTTCAAACCAATGCTGTTTTTTGAGGAACACTTGGTATAAAAATTGAGTTATGGGATTAATAATTCAGAATCTCCCATCTGGAAGAGGAGAAATGACTGTGAGTAAGAATATTTAGGGAAATCCTTTAAGGAGATAATACATGTACCAAGTTTGTTCTCAGAAATTCATGGGAACAATTCAAAGAAGTCCTCAAGATTAGCTTTATCTTGAAGCATATATGTTTGCATTTGTCCTCTAATTCATGATAAAGGTGATGAAGATGATGCATATGTGTGTAGAAATAAAAAAAAGAAAGGAAAACAATTTATTCTCCCTTTGAAGTTCTTCATGAATCGCAGGTTCACAAGTTTTACAGTAGAAACTAGGCTTTATTATTTGTTACAGTCCCTAATTCCTAGCCAGCTCACCTCATACTAGTTATTAAGTAATACATATCTTCCTCACCATAATAAAAGGCCCCTTCAAAGAGTCTTGCCTAGCTAATATATACCAAGTCAAGAAAAGATAACAGAGATCACATAAAGTGAATGAGTGGAGTATTCATTTTGAATAGCAGAAGAACATCAATTTACCTAAAATTGACGTTAAGTTAGTGAGGTTGGTGGCCACTTTTATACGTGTTTGAAAGTTATTATAACTGTCCTTCTGACAGTCAAAACAGAGTTGTCTGTTGAGGGATTAATGAGGTGGGAAGGGAAGGGAAGGGAAGGGGTGGGGTGCTGCTCACAGTTTTCTGCAACTAAACCAACTTCCCCACTTACCATCCAAAGTATTTTATGTTGTAGATCAAGGCAACATCACTAAGTGGCAATAACATTGTTCCTTCATTGATAGATATAAACTGAGTTTTTGGATGACTTCCTTGTAGATATATATTGCAATGCAAACATTTCTAAACAATTGTAAATATTATTTTTCATGGGCAGAAATTATAGAAGTATGTAGTGGAATGACTCTACTATCAGAACTTTCAAAATTATTGTTGTTTTTAAAAGCTTATGTTTTGTTACCACTCTTGATACTTATATATTCATGTTCAATTGCCTTATTTTCAACTTCCTTAATTAAATGTACCCCTTTTCCAGTCCTGCTCACAGTTTTCATCATTAAAACCACTTATCCCACTTACTATCTAAAATATTTCACTACCTCTTCATGGAGAACCACCTTTGAATCCTGCTGCGGATCTGATGGTTCTTGACAGTATAGATTATTGGGATCCTCAGGGGTGGGAAAATGATGTAGAAGTTGCCCATGAGGACATGTACCACAGGAGAGAGGTGTTTCCCAAAATGGTGCACCATGGTCAGCCCGATGATTGGGATGTAGAAAACCAACTACACAGATGTGGGAGACACAGGTCTGCAAGGATTTGAGGTGCTCCTACTGAGATGCAATAGCCAAGACTGAGTACAGGATCAAGATATAGATGAGGATGAGTGCTGAATCCAAAAGCAGGGTTCAGATCACCAGGGTTAAGGCTTAGAAGCTGATGAATCGCATGTCAGAGCAGGCTTGCCAGAGGAAGTCCTGGTGCAGGGAGAGGATGAGAGGATATGGGGATGCCAGTAATGGAAAGAACTTTAGGCAGATTATGGGAGCAATGATAAATATAAAACTCCTTCCTAATATTTCCAGCCAAATATTGATGATCCTGGCATTGGTTAGTATAGATGTATATCTCAGAGGATTGCAGATTGCTGTCAACCTATCAAAAGCCATGGCAAGAAGGATTCCAGACTCTGAAGTAGAACATGGGCTCCTTCAGGCTCGGCTCAGTCTAGACTGAGTGGAGGACAAGGCAGTTCCCTAACAGTACCTTAGCTTAGATAAAGGAGAAAGGGATGGAGAGTCCAGCATATTGAATTCCTGGCCAAGAAGTCTGTTAAGACAAAAACTGAGCATTTGATGTCATGAACAAGAGAGGCCAGCATGAATATTTGAGGTCTTTTTACTTTGACTTAGAAATTATATCCGTTTAGTAGATAACTTTCTTACCATTTGTTTTCCCACACAGTCCAGATTTGAGCAGAGGAGGATTGCAATAGTTCTTTGGGATTACAATCCCCCAATCCTTGTTATTCACATCCACTATCCATGTATCTGCACACTAAGAAACTCAATTATTTTCTACCTGGGAAAACTCTGAGTCTGCAGGAAAAAAAAGGGGGGGGGTACCTAAAGCTTGTCTTTTCTCAAACAACTAGATATTATGATAGAATTTAATTCCCAAAATATATATTAATCTTGCAGTACCTTTGTGAAAAATAATTACTCTTCATCTTCAGAGGATCTTTTTATACAACATTTGATTTGGCCTTTTTCTTCAATTTGACAATTCCCATTCAACTCTCACATCAATGGTAAAATCCCAAAGATGAATTTGCCTCTTTGCTTCCAGGGAGAATGTTATATCTTCTCCTGTCCTTGCTCTGAAACAGAACTACAGAGCTGTGATTTATTTCAGCATTAAGGATACTAATGAACACAAGTTGACTCAGTGTCCTCTGGGACATGCTGTTCATATTTTTTAAATTATGGGGAAAGTAATCATTACCTGACTGGAATCTGTAATCATCCGGGGACAGTGCATTTGTTTTATTTATTAAAAAACTTACACAGTCTATTTGATGTGCCAGGCACTGCTCTATGCATTTAAAATATTAATTTAATCTCCACTAATAGTAAGCCTTTAGATACTATATTTTACAGATGTGCACATTGAGAGTGAGAGATTAAATAGCTTGTCAAAGTCATGCAGCTATTAAAAGGCAGGTTTGAACTCAGGCAATATGACTCCAGTGCCCATACTTTTATGTTTTCACCTTTACTGGCATTTCCTCAGCTCACATTTAATAGTCTTACATTGAGATGAAGTAAATCTTACTTTCATTTTTCCCAAAATTAATTTGAAAATGATGTTTCCCTTCCCCGAGCCTCAAACACATTCTATCATGGTATCATGCTATCATTCCATCATGATAGGCATAAGGTTAGTGGGTATAGGGATGAGCTTAAAGAATCACTATAGAATAAAGAATTGTATAATGAGGTGAAGTATCTACTTCCTACAGAGAAATTTCAGCATATTTGTTCCACCTAACAGAAATGATATTTTTCCAACAATGGAGGACATAAGGATAACTGATTTTTCTGCTTGATTTTCTCTAAACTTATATCAAATCCCAAATATGTCTACACCATCAAAGATGCTGAATATAATTTTGTTTGGAAAAAAATTTTGTTTGGAAATAAACTGTTTGAAGTTACTGATTTGTAGCAGGGGAGGTCCTATTACAGATAGCTATCACACTTAGGAATGTGCATGTGCACTTTGAGATACACTTGCAGTAAGGGCTGCCTTCAAGGAATGTATTGCTTCTCTGGTTTATGGCCTCACCTTTCATCCCTCAGAGAATCTTCCTTTACATTTTCCAAGCCCTTCTTCCATAACTATCCCTGAGTGGCAGTGGAGGGGCGCATTTGGCAGCAGAATCCATAGCAGTAATATAAGGCACAAATAAACACCTTTGCTAATGTCAAGAGGAAAGTTAGTAAAGCAGATCCCCATGCTCCACTCTGTTAGGTTAAAAGGCAATATTGTCCAAAGCATCCCATCCCTGGTCAAGTTGGCAACTGTTTACACACCCAGCAATCAATCTGTTTATGTGTTGCATCTATGTCTGTTGCGCATTTCAGGAATTCATTTCCTTCTCCTGTAGAGATTAGAAACATTAACCGAGGGACAGAATACAAGATGTTTAGTAGGAACTACCATGGAGAAGTCATGACCATTTGGCAATATGTAAGTTACTGTCCCATCTCCTGACAAGAGATTTCCCAATATTAGTTTCTTTCCCAGGGAGTTGTGCCAAACTCAAGCCCCCAAAAGTTCTATGGCATTGAGCAGGATATTATATAAAGATCCTGTGCATTGTGTCATTAGCAACTTCTGCTCCAGCCTCTATAGAGGATGGAGCCTGTGAACTACAGCAACGGGGACCTGGTGTATATATGGTAAGAGTCAGAGTTATTGCTAATCCCTTTCCCTATCCCCAAGGAATAAGACTACCAGTCCACTTGTGTGGTGATTTCCAGCACAAACTCCACTACACTTGGTGGGTGCCTTTGGGCATGACCTGTGGCGATCTCAATACAAAACCCTTTCCTGTTATAATCTGAGAAATACCTTATTCCAATGTTACTTTCATTTTTATTTCTAATAGGGTGGAATCAGGAACCTGAAGCAATCACATGATGAGGATTGTCCAGTTGCCAGTACAATATTTATTAGTCTAATTGTGTCCTATAAACAAGGTACCCACCCATGCAATGAGTGATTTGCAGATAACTGTTGTGGCTATTGTTTTTAAAATTCCATTCTTTCTTTCTGTCTGGCCAGCAGCCTGGGGATTATATGGTGGATGAAAATACCATGCAGTTTTTCTTTCTTGTGCCCAGTCCTGGACTTGGTGACTTATAAAATAGGTGACTTGGTCATTGGAAATGTGTCATGGGTACCCATACATACTGGAAATTATTTCAAGTCCTCTTGTTGTTGAAACTTGATTCACTCATTGACACACAAAAGAGTACAGAATGCCTGAAGCAGTATCTACATTCATACAAGTTAGTGCATACTTTTGTCCATCTGACAGATTAAGGGGTCCTATATACTCTATTTGCTAACTGTGCTAGGCCTGCAGTCTCCTCAGATAGCACCTTTACCAAATGATCAATGTTACCATTACTGGAGTTGGTCATGTTGATATCGTTTCCCTTTAAGAAAGGCATTTTTCTTCTAAATATAAAGCCTTAGTCTAAACATGAAAAAAAAAAATCAGAAAAACCCAGATTGAGGGCATTCAACAAATCAGCCAAACAGTAAAGTTCAAAAGTGACAAGGTAAGAAAGATGAAGAAAGAAAAATAATACACTACATATTTCAGAAGATGAAGGACACCAATGTGGTATTTGGTTGGATCTTCACTCAGAGAAAGGGAATTAGTGGGGGAAAAAATTAGGGAAATCCAAGTAAAGTGTGTAAGTTTATTAAACTCATGGTACTAAAGTTAATTTTGACAAATGTACCATAATAATATAATATTTTAACATTTGAGGAAGCTGAGTGAAAAGCATTAAGGAATACTGCACCATCTTTGGAACTTTTTCATTAGTCTAAAATTCTTTTAGAGTAAAATGCTTAATAATGCCTAAATTGTAATTTAAAAAGCTATTCAACTCAATCCACATACACATTTTACCATGTTAAATTTCTGAATGAAATTCTCTATTACATTATATAGATTTCATGGAAATGTCCATTGATCCCTGGTACAACAAAAAGAACCATCCTCTGATTAAATGGGGAAAACAATGACTCAAGTTCCTTTATTCATCCCTCTTCCAGAATATTGCATCTACTCCCTGATACTCAGTAACTTAAAAATTGAGGTATCAGGTTAGCTACTATTAACACATTTTGTCTCCAAGACTAGCAGATAAACAATAAGATGAAAAATAGTTGGTTATTATGTACAAATATATAAATATGTATGAATCCACAACTAATATTTCCAGTTCTGACAACTTGTAAAGACATGAAAGTCATCAATCCTATTATTACAATAAGAAAATGTTGCGTAAACTGATAATCATTGACATTCCTTGGAGTCATCAGTGAAATGAGGTTGCAGTGAAAAATCACAACTCCAAAAATCATTAGCGGTGGGTACATCCAGAGAGAGAAAGCTGATATATGCTTGCCTGGAGCAGAAGGTTATTGAGCCATGGACAGGTTTTTAAATGGTAATTTTGATGAATTACTGGAGGATGAAAAATAGAGACTCCTGGGAGGCTCAGTTTTTGTGGCATTATTTCCAGGAAACCCAACAAGATCTCATGGTGACTATCCAAGAACGTTCCACTCATGGCTCTGGAAAGGGAAAGGTAGCGTAATCATTGTCCAGAGCCACCTACATTATAAAGGATTACTCTACCAGGTAAAAACAAAAACAATAAAACAACTTTGCCAGAGCCTTATCCCTGGTAGGGGAAGGGTATTGTGGAATTTCTCCTACTCCAGCCATCTTCACCCTCAACTAAGGAGAAAACAACAACAACAAAAATACAATCAGCAAGCTTCAGGGATTCAAGGACATGGATTGGGAAAGATTCAAAGAGAATGGGGTACTGAGGGGAAAGATGATCTGATTACAAAAACACGTGAAAAGATAACAGCCCCAAGACAAAGGTAAGACTGAAATATAACTGGAATTATAAAAATCTTCCCTTCTGCCATACCTTTCTAGCTCAACATCAGAGTTCCAGCATATTAACAGTGTATCATATCTGGAAGAGTTTTAAAGCACAAATTCTCTTTAGGAGGAGTACTTGAGGAAGGACAAAGACCAATAGAGAAAAAAACAGTACATTGTAAGAATTTAAGACTCTGATACATGGCAGATGGAGTTCAATGCCATGTCAGTTGGTCCTTCTTTGGAGTTTGTGTTTCTGTGGGATGGAGCTGAACTCAGATTTGCTCTTTGTCCACAAGCCTCCCCTGTTACTTTTACCAGACCTGTAGTTGGTGCTGTGTTTTAATATATACCTAGAGGATCTGAATCTCTGGACTGACCATATGATAGCCAGGCCCTGAGCCTCAACAGACTTCAGCTCCTACACTCTGGTGTATTGGACTTACCCCACTCATCTAACATGGAGCTGAAGAAGGTCAACCACCACACCAGGGAGCCAAGAGTGCCTACAACTACAACTGAAAGCAGGAGGATTGCATCCAGCGTCCATGTGGAATCTAAGCCCCCTCGATATAGATGTGGAGTGGACACAACCAATCCAAGGTCCACAAGATGGAGGAATAGAATATGGATTAGAGTGGAATTACTGATATTCTATTCATGAACTATTGTGATTAGTAATCGAAGAAAATGTGGCATTGGTGTGTAGAAGGTGGCCATGGTGACTGCTGGGTGTGGGGAATGGGAGGAAGAGATGAGATGTGGAGGCGTTTTCGCGACTTGGAGTTGTCCTGGGTGGTGCTGCAGGGACGATTACCGGACATTTATGTCCTCCCACTGGGTGGACTGTGGGAGAGTGTGGGCTATGATGTGGACCATTGACCATGATGTGCAATGATGCTCAGAGATGTATTCACCAAATGCAATGAATGTCTCATGATGATGGAGGAGATTGTTGCTAGGGGAAGAGGAGTGAGTGAGGGGGTGGGGGGTATATGGGGACCTCATATTTTCTGAATATAATATTAAAAAAATAAATTAAGACAAAAAAATAAAAAAATAAAAAAAAAGTACTCTGATACCTGTAGGTACACTGAACATTAAATGCAGCCCACCTCCTAATCGTATTAACTTAAACCTTCATGGTACACATTTATTTATTTTAATTCTTCTTACCTGATATAAGGCTGCTTATTAACCAACAAATTATAGGGTATGTCAATAGGCAATTAAATTCCAGTTCGATAAATCAATCATTATCACCAGATTCAAGAGTGACACAGGTGTGGAATTATCAGATAAGGAATTTAAAATAACTATGATTAATGTGGTAAGGGGGTATAATGGAAAAGTATAAAATATGCAATAACAAATGGATGCTATCACCATGGAGATGTAAACTATATGTAAGCATTAAAATGAAATCCAAATACTCAAAGCATTATAAGAGAAATTTTTAAAAGTATCTTTAAAATGTGGTTTCCAGTACTCTTGACACAACCAAGGAAAGAATTTACCTCAATTAAAACTCCCCAATCTGAAAAGCAGAGAGTAAAAAGAATATAATTAAAAGGGCAGAGCATGCTAGAACTATGATGCCCTATCAAAAGCACTGGAAAGAAAAGAAAGAAAGGAAGGCATAGAAGAAATATTTGAAATAATAATGGCTGAATCTTTACAAAATTAATGATGGCCATTCAGGAAAGTCAGAGATACCAAGCAAATAAATAATAAAAGATTTATTTAATATAAACTTCAGAAAACCAAATACAAAGAGAAAAATATTAAAAGAAGTGATAAAAAAAGAAAACACTACCTATGGAGGAAAAAGGTTAAGAATTACAGAGTATTTAACATCAGAATCCATAAAATCTAGGAGTTGCAAGTCTGCTGAGGCCCAGGGCCTGGCTGTCACAAGGCCAGTTAGAGTTGGGGTGAAGAAGGTCAACCACCACACCAGGGAGCCAAGAGTGCCTACAACTGCAAGCAAGAGAATTGCATCCATCATCCATGTAGAATCTATGCCCCCTCTTGAAGTCGAGGGGGACTGGACATAACCATCCCAGGGTCCACAGGATGAAGGAATAGATTATGGATTAGAGTGGACTTACTGGTGTTCTGCTGGGGAACTATTGTGATTAGTAAGGGAAGAAATTGTAGCATTGAATTGGAGAAAGTGGCCACAGTAGCTGCTGAGGGTAGGGCGAGGGAAGAAGAGATATGATGTGGGGCATTTTCAGGACTTGGAGTTGTCCTGGGTGGTGCTGCAGGGACAGATGCTGGACATTGAATGTTCTGCCATGACCCACTTGGTGGACTGGTAAGAGTGTAGACTACAATGTAGACCATTGTCCATGTGGTGCAGCAGTGCTCCAAAATGCATTCACCAGGTGCAGTAAATGTGCCACAAAGATGGAAGAGGTTGTTGATGTGGGAAGATTGGGGTGAAGGGGTGGGGGATATATGGGGACCTCTTTTTTTTTTAATGTAACATTTAAAAGAAAATAAAGAAGAAAAAAATTCAGGGAGAAAGAAAAATATATAGCTCAGAAAACTTCATCTTCTGAATGAAGGTTAGAGCATCAGTGTTGGAGTAATGAGACTTAAATAAAATATTTTATGGTTCTAATAAAAAAAAAAGAATCTGTAAAATCTGGAATCATGGAGTGAAACATTTAATGAACTGTGAGAAAGCAATCCACCAATCCAAATTTTCTACAGTCAGCAACATGATCCTTCAAAAATGAAAGAGAAATAAAGACTTTACTAGACAAACAAAAACAGAAGAATTCCTTATTAAAAGACCAGTCCTGCAGAAAATATTAAAAGTTATTTAGCCAGGGAAAAATATATTTGTCAACATTTTGATCTACATAAAGAAAGGAAATGCTTCAGAGACAGAATGAATGAGGTAAAATAAATAATTTTTTTTTTTTTTTAAAGATTTATTTATTTATTTAATTTCCCCCCTCCCCGGGTTGTCTGTTCTTGGTGTCTATTTGCTGCGTCTTGTTTCTTTGTCCGCTTCTGTTGTCGTCAGCGGCACGGGAAGTGTGGACGGCGCCATTCCTGGGCAGGCTGCACTTTCTTTTCACGCTGGGTGGCTCTCCTCACGGGGCGCACTCCTTGAGCGTGGGGCTGCCCCACGTGGGGGACACCCTTGCATGGCACGGCACTCCTTGCGCGCATCAGCACTGTGCATGGCCAGCTCCACACGGGTCAAGGAGGCCCAGGGTTTGAACCGCGGACCTCCCATATGGTAGACGGACGCCCTAACCACTGGGCCAAAGTCCGTTTCCCCTTTTTTTTTTTTTTAATAATTATTTTTTATTAGCTGATGTAAAAGATAACACTTTAAAGCAATAATAGGAATGATGTATTGGGTGATTATAGAATATGGATGAGAAATGTCACAAAAGACAGCTGACAGGGCCCCAAGCAAAAACATCCCCATACCAGTGAGCACACCTAGCACTCAGACCTTGGTTTCTAAAAGCATTCACCAATAAAATGAACCAGAGCACTTTGGAGAAAGGTCAAATGTTAGGCCTCTGACGACAACAGAAGAGGACAAAGAAACAAGACGCAGCAAATAGACACCAAGAACAGACAACCAGGGAAGGGGGGGAAATTAAATAAATAAATAAATCTTTAAAAAAAAAAAAAAAACAGCAATAAGTAATGGTCACAGTATATACTGTTGATATGATGTGATGAGGATGGCACTTTACCTCTGGGTCTTCATCTCAAAAACCCACAGGCCCAGTCTAACAATGAGGAAAACACCACACAAACCCAAATTCAGGGGTATTTAACAAAATACTTTCCACTATTCCTTAAAACAGCCAAGGTCATTAAAAAGAAGTAAAGTCTGAGAAACTGTTGGAGTCAAGAGGAGCTAAAGAGAAATGATGTGTAAGGTGGTGACCTTGATGGGATTCTAGAACAGAAAAGGGACATTATGTAAAAACTAAGGAAATATGAATAAAATATGGACTTCAGCTGATAATAATGTATCAATATGGGTCCATAATTATGAGAAATATACAATAAGATGTTAATAATAGGGGGAATTATGTGTGGCTTGTGTGGGAATTCTCTGTATTATTTTTGTAATTTTTCCATAAATTTATTCTAAAATTAAATGTTAATTTGCAAAGATAAAAAAAAAAACCTACTGCCTTGTTTTCACAATTGGTAGCTAATTATTATTTTATTTTTTTCTTCAAATACCCATTCAAAATTTCCCTTCCCTTTAGCAAGATTTCTCTTTCTTTCTGGGCATAGTAGGGACTGGATGAGTGACTGAAGATTATTTACAGTACTAAGTTAAGAGCAATCCTACCAACAATGGGTTGGTATACTTTCCCCTTAACTTTTGCCACAAGGCATGCACATTTGGAGAGTTGCCCCAGAAAATCTCCAGTTTCTGGCATACTCCTTCCTGCCCCCATCTGGTAATAGCATTACTATTTTCCACTGATAGTAAGACCCATCTCTACAACCAATACAGTCACACCTTTCTTTGTCTGTTGCTTTGATGGAATGGGGCTTTAAGGTTTCAATGGTACTCTTAAGTCTTTAAAACGATATTTTTAAAATATCCTATTTTTTTCCTGTTTGTTTTCTGTGGGAACATTAGTGTGTTCAAGAGACTCTACCATACTCCCGTTTCTCAACAAGCCACCCATTAAGCAATGATAAGCAAGAAGAGCAGCAACATCTAAGTTTTTCTATCACTTCAGTGAATTCACTGTTATGAGCAGCTAGCTGTCAGCAATTGTAGGTTTCCTCTATTAGAGTTGCTTTCACACCATATATAGAGAGTACTTGGTTCTGATTCAAAAACATTTAGCATTTTGGGGAAAAAAAATTAAAATTACATGATGAGTGTTTGAAATTTTCTTAGCTTTGTTTTCATGGGCCTCTCCTTTTCTGTCACATTTATACATTATTTCACAATTGCCAGGAAACAGAAGAGTTGGGGGTGAAAGAGGGATGGGAAAAAGTCATGGGGTGGCTATCAAAATCCTCCTCACTTTGTATTCTATAAAAGGGAAAATTAAACATTTATCTCCAAACCAGTGTTATTCAATAGAAATCTAATGCAAACCACTAATGTAATTCTAAGTACTCATTAAGTACATTAAAAAAGTAAAATTACATGGATGAATTAATTTAGTTGCTTATTTTATTTAATCCAATTTATCTAAATCATTACATCAATATAATGTACTCAATATAAAAATTATTACAGATATATTTCAAATATGTATTTTCATTCTAAGTCTTTGATCCAGTGTATATTTTATATTTACATCTGAATTTTGTACTCAGCATATTTTAAGTGCTCAATGGCCATTTTTGGTTCATGTTTATTGTGTTAGATAGTGCAGCTCTAGACCTGAGATTACTATCTTAGAAATAAAATTTCACCTTTCTTGAGTGTTTTTATTGTATCTTTCACTGTTATAAATGTTTACTTAAACAATTATTTGTCAGGAAATATTATTAATAAAATACTTTTTACTATTCCCTTTTTTAGATGAGAAAACAGGGAAAAATGGAAGGTAAGCACCTTGCAAAGGATACAAAGTGTTTAGTATTCGCAAGCATTGGAAAAGGGTTCCCAGTCCAGAAAGTCTAAGTTTATAGCACATTTTTTAACTCTATGCTCTCTGCCTATCAAAATATAAGATATGATCCCAAAAGAATTCTAGCAATTAAATTAGAGTAAACAAAAATACTACAATTCTGAAAATTAAATCAAAGAATACCAGAATTTTTACCATAGAGTAACTGTGAAAAATATTTTCAGTGTTAAGATTGCTATAGAAAATAGAGGCCCAGCTTTCTAGCAACATATAAGGATTATAAAACTTGTGCAAAACTATGAGTTTATATGACTAAGTGATTTCAAAATGAGTTTGGAAGTCATCAGTAGTGTCACATTTAGGCACATCTCAGCAGGCCCTCAGAGATAGCCAAAGAAGGTACAACCTCAGGTAGGGGTTCTCCTGAGGTTTATGGAGACACCCAGGTCCTACGGTCAGGATAGATGGCTCTGGAGTTCAGTTCCTTGCCAGTGGCCCTACTTTGTGTTCCTGAGTGTGATGGAGTTGAACTCAGATGTAACCTCTCTATGCATGCCACTGCTGTCACTTTTATTGAAACTGTGGTTGGCACTGGGGTTAGTGTGTGCTCAGGAGACTTGAATCTCTGGACTGTCCGTGTGCCAGCTGGGCTCTGAGCCTTGGAAGGGTTGTGACACTTATTCTCGGGTTTGTTGGACTTACCCAGGTAGGCCAGCTAAAAGGGAGGTGTGGATGGTCAACCACTACACTAGGGAACTGAGAGAGTCTACAGCTGTAAGCAGGAGAGTTCTATCCATCAGCCATGTGGGATCTAAGCCCCCTCTCAATTTAGATTTGGAGTGAACATCGCCATCCCTGCTTCCTTAGGATGGAAGAATAAAATATGGATTAGAGTGAATTTACTGGTATTCTACTATAGAATTATTGGGACTCTAGCAATGGAAGAAATTACATCATTGATATGGAAACAGTGGCCCAGGAGTTGCTGAGGGCAGGGAAAGGGAAGAAGAGGTGTGATATCAGGGCATTTTCGGGATTTGAAGTTGTCCTAAATGATATTGCAGGGACAGATGCAGGACATTATATATCCTGCCATAACCTTCTGAATGAACTGCAAGAGAGTATAAACTACATCATAAACTATAATCCATGATGTGTAGCAATGCTCCAAAATGTACTCATCAAATTCAATGAATGTACCATACTAATGAAAGAGGTTGTCGATGTGGGAGGAGTAGGAGGTGTGGGGAATGGGGTATACAGGAACCTCTTATCTTTTTAATGTAACATTTTGCATGAACTATGTATTTTTTTAAAAAGATAACAAAAAAAGTGAACACATTGAAAAAAAAACAATATGGCTTGTAAATAATATTTTATTTTTGTCAGTGCATGAATTATTTCCATTATTTATACTACGGGATTGAAAAAAAAAAGTCGGGCAACCAGGACTTAAAATGAAGAAAAAAGAAGTATAGCATTAAAAAACTATAACTAATATTATTGAACTATACACCTAAAAGTGATTAAAATTGGAAATTCTGAGATGTACACAAGCTACTACAATAAAAAATAATAATAATAAATTCCTTTATAAAGAATACATTCACAGCCCTTCAAATACAAAGTAAAGATCACCGGAGGAGGAAGAAAAATGCTAGAGGTTTCTGTTTTTTTTCTATCCAATGTTCATTTTTCACATATCCCTTGGTAAAGGAACCATTTCTCAAAATTTTTACCTGTAAAAATTTCCAGAACCTGGTGACGTAAAAAGTCAGCTGTGCACATACTTCCCATGGGCATCCCATCATTCTCCCTAAGTGGCAATAGCCCTAGATGTTGCATCACTCACTTTTCTCATGTCCAAGTTTGCAGAATTTATTCCACTGCCCACAATTCCTCTTGCATTTGCATATATTTTACAGTTCTTAAAGACTTAAGGCAACCGTGTGAAAAGAAAGAAGATCAGGATCCACTTTAAAGAATAACAAGTTCATCTCTGCTGTGAGTGATATTGTTCTCTCTTAATTCCCTGAAACATAGATGCCAGAATGGTCAGCATGGGTGAGAAATGGCTCCTACAAAGGATTGACCAGTATCTGATGAAATAATCAGAGATTAATCTTACACCCCATGCAAGTATATTATCTCTTCAGGCTTTAGATACGAACAATCCTAATGCATTTTTTTTCTTTGCATAATCAAATTTGATTATTACACCTCCACGATCCAAAAAAAAAAAAAACCTCCTCTCTGATACCTATAAAATGAAACAGTAAAAAGAGAAAGTGATAGTAGTGCTTATGATATGGACACTGATTTTTGTGATGGCCTATAAGTCTAGTAACAAGGGGGTGTCGTATGAAGGCATAAAGTAACTTAGCATCTGTTTTAGACAAAACAAAGCTTCTGAAAAAAGATAAGCTCTGGTCGCCTATCTAATGGTTTTTGGAGTTGCTGCTGCATTATTTGAAACTTTTCACAAAGGCTGAAGAAGGTACATGAGACTTAATTAACACATGCATACATTTTCCTTGAGAGGGTTCTGTCTTTATGGATTGATGTCTCTTCTGCTTGATTCCAAAATCAATCACTCTACCTTCTTTCTCACGGGTTTCCCTGGCCTGGAACAGCAATATCCTTGGCTCTCCATCCCTTTCTCCTGTATCTATGCTGTGGTGCTGTCAGGGAACTGCCTGGTCCTCCATGTGATCTGGACTGAGCCCAGCCTCCACAAGCCCATGTTCTACTTCCTGGCCATGCTGGCCCTCACTGACCTGTGCATGGGGCTGTCCACAGTTCACACGGTTTTGGGGATCCTGTGGGGGCTCAGTCAGGAGATTGGTCTGGATGCCTGCATTACCCAAACCTTCTTTGTTCATGGTCTGTCAGGGATTGAGTCTGGAGTCCTCCTTGCCATGGCCTTTGATCGTTTTACTGCAATATGCAATCCTCTGAGATATACATCCATCCTCACCAATACCAGAATCATCAAAATTGGTGTAGCTATTTTAGGGAGGAGTTTCCTGTTCATTACTGCTCCCATTGTCCGCCTAAAGTTCTTCTATTACTGCCATCCCCACATCCTCTCACACTCTTTCTGCCTGCACCAGGACCTCCTCCGGCTGGCCTGCTCTGACATCCGATTCAACAGCTTCTATACCTTAGCCCTGGTGATCTGCACCCTGCTTTTGGATTCAGTGCTCATCCTCATCTCCTATGTCATGATCCTGTACTCAGTCTTGACTATTGCATCTCAGGAGGAACAGCTCAAATCCTTGCAGACCTGTGTCTCCCACATCTGTGCAGTCTTGGTCTTCTACATCCCAATCATTGGTCTGACGATGGTGCATCGTTTTGGGAAACACCTCTCTCCTGTGGTACATGTCCTCATGGGCAACGTCTACATCCTTTTCCCCCCTTTGATGAACCCAATAATCTATAGTGTCAAGACCCATCAGATCCGTAGCAGGATCCAGAGGTGGTTCACTCTGAAAAATAACTGAATACTAGAGGTTAATATATGTCAGGGGATAGGAGGTAGTAGTTCCAGGAGGAATGTATAATACACAAATGTTTCCCAGATGTCATAATTAATGTTACACAATACTTTACAGGTTTGTAGCCAACCATAAATTAACAAATATGTTTTAGCCCATAAGTTTTATTTTAAGCACTTAATAACCCTCTGATAAATTGCAATAAAGCTTTGATGTATATTAAACTTTTAGAATAGCCAGGAACAATTCTTTGTAACTGTTGTAGTTCACCAAACTCTATCCCAGACGCTTTGTTCCTTTGAGGCTGATGCTTTGTTTTATAAGTCTGTAATTGAAGACTAAAGCAACAACTTGCAAATAGCTTTCCGATAGTCCCTTATCTTGTTTTGCAGCCTTGAAGTCTGATAACTCCTGAGTGTAGCCCTCAGTGTCTATTAATGAAGTAACATGAGTCAGCCCAGAACTGATCAATCCAGTTCTTAACAGATTAAGCCTGCCTGACATTCACGATAGCCTAAACCTTAAACTTCAAGTGACCTAAGCATGTAGTCAATCTGCGCACACTACAGATTAAATTACAAGCACCCTCCTCATCTCAAACCACCCACTCTTCAGACTCAAAAATCACTTTCTATTTGTACAAGATGTGAGTCAGAGTGGTGCCCATCTGCATGTTCTCCACTATTGCACTATTTTCCCCTCAGGTGTGACAACCCCACCTTCTTTTTTAATTAATTCCATAATAACTCTAAACACTTCCAATATGGAATGACAGATTTGAGGACTACCCTCCTATATCTCAGTAGCCTTTGCCGAGTAAATTCTCTCTTTGACAAATCCTGATATTAGTTAATTGACTCTCGGGTACCTGTCAGCCAAAGACTCACTTGAAGCACAAAAGGTTAAACGCACATTTATAGTCATTTCCTAATTTAGTTGTCCAAAGCCAGTGGAACAGGGAGAGAAAGTTGTTACTGATCTTATGTTTTGTTTAAAAATTGAGGCTAATGTTAACTAAAGTGAATTACATTTAATAGTGTGCCAATGAGCACACTAAATGATGCAAATATTTTTATTAATAAATCACTTTTATAAATTAATATTTAGTTTTTTTCAGTTTGGTTTGTCTTTTAGTGTGTGTATCCTCAAAATATTTCTGACAGCATGTTTGTTTTTATATTAATGCCAATCAGCAGGTCTTGATAGTAAACAAAAACAGGTTCTTTTCTACCGATGTATCTTTAAGGACAATTCCTGAGACACAGCTTGTTCAATCCCTTTGTTACAAGAGAATGCTGAGGTACAGCAATATAATATAATATAAACTGGGGATAAATTGTGATTTTGAAAACTTTAAACCCTAAAATATATTTTCTTTCTAAATTTCATCAACCTCTGATATAAAATTAAGTAATTCAACTCAATGATCAAGTCCAAGTGCAAATTTCTTTAGTTCTTGCTTTTTCAAAAAGTATTGCCATTCCCCCATTTGGAAAACAAATTTACAAACCATGGTATCAGTCACAAGATTTATTTTTGTACATAACTACTTAACCATTGCTATGTAGTAGCCATAAGTAGGAAAGTAGAGCTATCAGCAGAGTCTTAACTGCAGTTAACCCACTTAGGAGGGAAAAAGCAGAGTTTTCACACATTTACTTTCAAGTATACGAAGTCTCATCAACAATATTCTAAATGATGCAAATATTTTTATAAAGAAATCAGTTTTATAAGTTAATATTTAGTGTCTTTCATTTTAGTTTGTCTTTTAGTGATCATAACCTCAAAATATTTCTGATGGCATGTTTATTTATATATATTTCGTACATACGACTCAGAGTGAGTTAGCGTTGTGACCATTGCCTTTCCAACACTCATCCCCCACACCAGTCCCCACAGCTAATCTGCCTAAGCAGCTCTGCTTTTGTCTGATTATTCCTTTTTTTTTCAGCTTCCTAAATTTTAATTCTTCATTTTGGAATTCCCATCTTCCCCATCAGTCCTCTTTCTCTCCATGTAGCCCATTTCCTGAAGATCCCACTTAGAAATTGGGATTCCTAATTACTAATGAATCTCTTCTGTTTGCTGAGTTGCTGCACACAAGGCACTCCTCCTCTTGTTTGGCCTGGTCAGGTTCATTGAGGAATTAGGGAAATAAGAATGGAAAGGAAGCTCTGTAATCAATGATGACATTGATTAATGATAATAATAGAAAGTACCCCTATTGTTTACTTTGGGTTTTGCTTTTAATAAAATGTTTTTTATATGTAGTGTAATTTAGATTCTGAAGTGCCATTATTTGCAAAAGTAAAGTGGACCCCAGAAACTTTAAATTTTACCTAAGTTAAGTTTTTTTCTCCAACTATATGTTTAAGCAAAGAGGAACATTCTCTATAATGAACCTTTATAAAGACTCATATTTTGATGAGTCCCCTCATTTCTTAACTATAAAAAACTGATTGGAAAACACATTAAACTGAAGAGACAAAGTGAATATTTACAAATAAAAGGTTTAAATAAAACTGACTCATTCATGAATTGTCAATGTAAAAATTTCTGTGCTTCCATATTAGCATATTACTTTAATTAATTTGAAAGTAAATTGATGGCACAATTAGACACTAGTGATTTCTTAATATACTGTGTGTCTAACCTAGTGTTTTAAGAGAAAACTCAAATTCCTAGAATTACAACAATTACAAAAACTAGCAAATCTAGAAACAGTCCTGCTTTACCTGTGTCATTACAAATGATCACAAATAGTCTTATCAGTAAGACAGTGTGTTCAACTGACAGAAACTTTGTAGGGGTCCCCTGGATTCTTGCCTAGAGAAGATGAATTGAAGTCCACATGGGGATGGTCATGAGAGAAAGCAAGTTTATTGTGCCAATGAGGACACGAGACAGGGGTGTCTCAAATCTGCCTTCTCCATCTGCAGAAATTCTGATATTTTATGACATCAGAGTATTAATTAATAAGTGGGGTGGAGTTTGCTCAGGTTCTTTCATTAATAATCATTAAGCGGCTGATCAGGATGGGAATGGTACCAAAATGGGATGAGTCACAAAGTTACAACCACTATCAGGATCTAGGCATCCTAGAGAGGCAATACTGAACACAAAGGTCAGCTACAAAGTTTCTCATGTGGATGACAGAGGGAGGTGGAATGGTCACCTTTGCAATAGAAATATTCGTATCAAAGGTGAGATCCACTTGGAATAATCTTTACAATGGCAGGGTTTTAGTCGGAAATCACCACATACAAAGTTTGAAGTCAGTCTAGCCAGTTTCAGGAATTTTCAGATATCATACTTTGGTTATTTTATAATTTACTGGAAGTAAAAAGGCATCTATACATTGATTTCATAATCGTAATTATTTGTTAATTCTTAACCCTCTGTTACAAAGGACAATGCTTTAATATTTAAGCTCTACTGAGTTGTTTCTGGTATTACACAATACATTTGTATGATGGAGAATGTTCTGCTAAACAGAAATATGATAAGGAATCCCCCTGGGTTCTCCATGCTCTCTCTTTTCATGCAAATACAATGCTACAGCAACTGGAAGAAATTATTATTTTAATATGACACAATCAGGATGCATGTGATCTGCCTACTCAAATTTCCCATCTTAGTGTGAACCTTAAGAATCGTCTCTGCATAGAACTCCTTTTTAAAACTTGGGACAGTCTGCAATGTGTGTTTGTGTTTTTTTGTGTGTATATGCATGTGTGTGTGTTCATATGTTTGTGAGAGGTAGAGAAAAAAGAGAGAGAGTGTACTGATTATAACTATAAGATAGAGTTAAAAATAAGGTGGGCGATGTACCTATGGGTGCTACTAATCTTTTCTATTCATTTATATGTACTTTAAGATATTCCAAACATAATTTAAAAAACTAGTGTATCGGGAGTGGAAGTAGCTCAGTGGTTGAGCACTGGCTTCCCATATATGAGGTCCTGAATTTAGAAAAATACAAGTGGTATCACAGTTTCAAATAAGCAGAAATGCTCTTAAATTATTTTAAATGATTTATTGAGGTGAATTTTGCATAACATAGAAGTAACCATTTTAAACTGAACAATTCAGGGACAGTAAGTACATTCATAATATTGTACAACCACCTCCTCTATCTCGTTCCAAAATTCTTTTATCATTCCAAAGTGCAATCTTCTACACATTAAGCAGTTTTTCCCCATCCCCCTATCCCCTATCCCCTGACAACCACTAACCTACATTCTGTCTCCATGGATTTACCTACTTAAGAAATTTCATATGAACGGAATCATGCAATATGTGGCATTTTCTGCCTGACATTTCATTTATCATATTTTGGAGGTTCATACACCTTATAACATATGTTAGCAATTAATTTCCCTTGATGACTTAAAAAGATTCCATTCTATGTATATACTATGATTTGCATAACAATGAATCATTGATGAAAATTTAGGCTATTAAAACTTGGTTACTGTGAATAGTGCTGCTATGAAAATACAAGAATCATTTTACATTCCTATCAACAATGTACAAGAGTGCTCATTTTTCCATGTCCAGGCCAACATTTGTTATGTACTCCCTACACACATTTTCTTTTTTTATTATTATAGCCTTCCAAGTGGGTATGAGGTGGTACCTTAATGTGCCTTTTTATTTAATTGCTGAGAAATAACAGTGCCGCATATATCCCATCTCTCCCCACCCACCACACTTTCCCCACTATTAACATGTGGTGCATTTGTTGCAATTGATGTATCTAAATGTATAATATATATCAGTATAAAGTACATAATTTATATTAGGCTTTATTCTTTGTATTGTACAGTGCCATGTGTTTTGACAAATGCGTAATGTCATAGCACATAGCAATGTATGGTTAAGGTTTCTCCATGTCTTCTCATGCCTTGTTAGAGCATTTCTTTTATTTCAGTTCCATTGTATGGAAGTACTTTTTGTTTATCTGTTCACCTGTTGAAGGACACCTTGTTCTGGGCCCCATGCATATTTATTTGAATATGAAGATTGAATTTTCCATTGCTCCAAAGAAGGCCATCAAAATTTGAGAGGGATTGCATTAAATCTGTGGATCTATTTGGGTGGCACTGACATCTTGACAATATTAAATCTTCTAATCCATAATAATGTGGTGACTTTTCACTTATTTAAATCTTGTTGAATTTATTTCAACAATGTTTTGTAGTTTTCAATAAACAAGTCTTTCTCCTCATTTGTTAAATTTATTCTTGGGTCTTTTATCTTTGGATGCTATTGTAAATGGAATTTTCTTAATTTCTCTTCCAATTATTCATTGCCAGTGTATAGAAAAAACAGATTTTTTGGATATTTGATACCAAAAAAAAAAGCAGGTTCTTTCCTGAAGATGCATCTTTAAAGCCAATTCCTGAGACACCAAAGTTTCAAAGAGAGACAGAGCTTTATTTGTTGTAAAAGTAATGGAGCACAGTGGCTGTTAGACGTTCCCTTACAAGGTTTGCAATGATTAAAAGGTGATAAGACCATGACTCAATTCCCTCTGACATAAATCTAAGAAATGCAGTCTCCAGCCATAACTTCCATAGCCTGAAGGCTAGGAGGCAGCCCATTCCCTTCCAAGAATGAACAAAGTAGAGCAAATAATTGTCTTCACTCCATCTGTCCCCTGACACCATCAACCCCTCCTGCATTCCAAGAATACCCTTCCTCCTAGCCTACTACTCCCTAGCCATTTGGTCCCAGGCTATACTCAGATTACCCACCTATTGACAGACTGTATAAATTGATTCCACCAACCTCCAGGTGTCAGCTGAAATCTATTCTTCAGACACCCTCCATTAGGAGAGCTTCCCAATAAACTTCCTGCCTGCAATCATCAGTCTCCATGTCCCAGTGAGCACCGTTTTTCTCCAACATTTGGTGCCAGAACTCTGGACTGGGGATGCACTGAGACTGATTGCTTGATGGGGAATTTCTGCCCTGCCACTGCTGAGATCCCATCCAACACCAGACACAAACCTTTGCCAGAGAAACCTGCTGTCTCTTTCTTTTTCGATTATTCAGGACAACTCACTGAAAATCCTAGCGCTAGGACAGTAATTCTCACCATCCTTAAGGGCTACAGCAGGTGGATGCCTGTGTCCTCGTGGGAAGAGACCTCTTCGCTCTTGAGATGTCTAGTCCCAAGTGCAGTCTCCTGTTTCTTTGGGTGATTTCCAACTGACTCAGGGATGGCGCTCCCACTCGGAATCTTTCCTGTTCTTTCTTTTCTAGAGGTCCTTAGTCTACACCACTTAAAATGGGGAATTCAATTTCAGAATGCCCCAAAAAACCATGCCTCTTAGATGTCTCTTTCATAGTCTTAAAACTCTAAACCTAGAAGGAGACATCAGACCTAAAAAACTCATTTTCTATTCAATCTCTGTGTGGCCCAATACAAATCAGACAAAGTCAATAGCTGGAAAATGGCACTTTCCATTTCCAAGTTCTCTGAAGCTTAAAAAACTTTATCCAACACAGTGACAAATGGCCTGAGATTCCTTACATTCAGGTCTTCTATATTCATAACCGTGCATCCCTCTCAATCCTGTTCTTAGCAAATTCTTCTTTTATACCAAAACCTCCTCAAAAGCGTTCTTCTTCCTCCCTTTGATCTCCAAATCCCCAAAAAACCTCAACTTTGATCCACCTCATCAGGCTCCTCCAACACCTCCTCCATCTATACCTTTGATGTCACCTCAACCCACTCTAATCGTCCTCTAACTCCCCTTCCTCTCCCTCATCACTGTCATTACCTTCCACTGCAACTTTCTTCCCTCCTCACAACCACTCTCAAGGACTACTCCACCATCCTTTGTCACTGCCCTGCACCTCTGTAACTGATCCCAATTCCCTACCTCTGAATTCTACATAGACATCAGCTCCCCCTCTTACTCCTCTGGGAAGTAGCAGGGACTGAAGGAATAGTTAACAGTACACATCCCTTTTTCACTCTTAGGTTTAAGTCAGATAGAAAACCTACTAGGATCATTCTCTGAAAACCCTGCCACATAAATTAAGGAATTCCAACACCTTACCCACTCCTATGCCCTCACCTATTAGGATACATATGTTATTCTTATTTCCTCAACTACTCCAGAGGAAAAAAGCTGTATCTGGGCTGCTGCTACTACTTTCACAGAGTCTGTGCATACCCAAGATCCTAACAGACATCCAGTAGGACCCACCGCAGTTCCAACCACTAATCCTCTTTGGGATTACCAGCAAGGTTTCCTCGATTTTTGCTGCATAACCCACTTTTTAACCTGCATAATATAAAGCATGAAAAAGGCTGCACTCAAAGCAGTTAATTATGATAAAAATAAAGAAATTTAACAAAAACCTGGTGAAAACCCAAATGCCTCCAAGAATAGATTGACCAAATCTCCCCTTAAATACTCCAGTTTAGATTCTGAGTCAGACTCTGGTCAATTGTATGTACATACCCACTTTATCATGCAAATTTTCCAGACATTAGAAAAAAGTTAGAAAAGTTAGAGGATAACCCTCAGATCTCTTGGAAAGATATGATTAAAGTGGCATTCAAGGTCTTTAACATAGAGAAGAGGAAGCCAAATTTGAAAAGCATAAATGGGATCAGGCTAAAGTCTCCCTGTTAGCTGTTGCCCTCAGGTTCGATTCTTGGAAACCTAATTCTTCTTCTTCCCTTGGGCCACCACTGGGACCCTGTTTCAAGTATGAAAAGGACAGGCATTGGGCACACTCTTGCCCTGATCCCAGACCCCACCAGGGCAATGCCTAATGTGTCACCACAAAGATTATTGGAATTCTGACTGTTCTAAAAACTCTGTTTCCAGGAATGTTCCTACAGTGCCCCCCACAGACCTGGGGCGAGGATCTTCCTTTCCAGACCTTCTTGGACTGATGAAAGACAACTGATGGGTCCAGGGTTTGGAATGACCCCACATATCCACTGGTAAGTCCAATCCAAGTGTTATCACCAAGGGTGGAAGTAAGCCAATCTCCTTCTTAATTGACATGGGGGTTACTTATTCAGTCCACTTAGAATATTCAGAACCTTTATCCACTTCCTCAATCTGTATTATGTGGGTTGCTGGCATTCCTTCTTCCCCGTTAATTACCAAACCACTCATATGCTCAACATATTTCACTTTCTCTCAATTCCTTCTAATTCCTACTTGTCCCTCCACACTCTCAGGCCATGACATATTATCCAAATTCCATTCTTCCATTTCATTTGCTCTCCCTTCCTCTCAAACAAACTTCCCTTTCCTCTTAGCTAACCCCCCCCCCCCCCAATCCCTCTAAAATTCCTGACATCCTCCTCTAATGCAGGCAGAAGTAAGCCCCCAGGTCTGGGACACTAATTGTCATTTGATTGCAACTCACCATCCCCCTGTTAGAATAATCTTAAAAAACCCCTCCTCCTTCACAAATATTCCTCAGGATCCCCTGTCCCTCAGTTCTCGACAAGGCCTATTGAGAAACTCTGTGCCATTGGTCTTTTACATCCAACCAATTACCGTTTAACATCCCATCCTGGCAATAAAAAAGGGAAATTGGAGCTATTGCCTTGTACAAGATCTTAGAACTATTAATGAAGCCACAAAACCCATTTTTCCTTTAGTTCCTAGTATCTTTGTCAACCGATTTTCTGGATTGGTTGAAGCATTTCTAGTCACCTCTGAATAGGCTAATGTTGTAATTAGTATCATTTTAACAAAAATAATTCCCAGATTTAGTCTTCCCTCTTCTCTGCAGTCAGATAATGGGACAGCTTCACCTCTAAGATCACAAAGGAGGTTTGTAGTACCTTAGGAATTACCTGGAAGTTACATGTTCCTTACAGATCTCAGTCTGCTTGAAAAGTTGAGCGTATAAACAGAATCCTAAAATAACAATAAACCAAACTAACAGACACCATGGACTGGTCTTCAGCACTTAGCTGTCATGAAAAAGTTGAATCTTCCTCAAAAACCACACTTCTTAAGCCCCTTTCAAATCATGTATGGATGCCCTTTTATGTGGGAAACAAAGGCATGTTGTTTCCATAGTAGCAAGTTACTTTCTGACCACTGGGTCATGCTGCCCTTAGAGATATACGTGCAGGTGGCTAATCTCTCGGGGAAACATAACATTCCAGCAGAACCTGGACTTGATAGTACGAGTAACCTGGGCAACAAGATTTATGAGTATATTTGTTTCAATAACATAATAGAACATCTTGAGATTTCATTACTATCTTATCCACTGTGCACTGTGTTTTCAAGAATGAGGAAATGGGAATAGTTAGCTAGAATAGTTGCTGGTTCTCATGATTGCTTGGGGTATATAAAGAAACCCCTGATATTAATAAACTTGACCAATGAGCGTGAGGTTTCAATGCTCTCAGATCCCCTGATACCAATCTCCCTTTATCTTTCATTCCCGATACCCTTCAGGTCCGCGACTCCAACATCTGGTGCCCAAAGTGGGGCCTGAGGCAGTGACTGCAGCAGAGATTCTTCCATGGCAGTATCGGGAATGCGGAAACTGAAAACCTTCCGGAAAGGTTGAGGCATCCATCGAAAGGTGACTCGAGTCTGACAATACAGTGGTAAGAATCTTAATTAATTTTGTTTCTGCTAGCATCAAGGTATGGGTAATCAACCAGGATGTCTGGAAGAATACTCACAGGTACTAAACTCTCTTTTAAGTACTGTTGGAGTCTTAGCAAAAACTGCTGATTTACTTGAACTTTTTGCTGTAGTACAAAAACACTGTTATTGGTTTCAGCCACAAGGGGAAAATCTTTTAAATCTTAAACAGTGGAAACAGGTAGTGAAGGCACTACGTAGAGCATATCAAAAAGGAGAAACCATACCGTTAGCAGTGTGGATGCTAGGGCAACAGATTGCAGCAGCCTTAGATCCGCTGCAGTCTGAAGCAGAGGAGGAAGAAATTACCACCTTTTCCAGGGAGCCCCATGACATGGGTCATCAGAGTGAGAACAGGGAGGAAATAAAGGACAAAGGGGAGGATGAGCCTTCCAATGAAAAGGAAAATAATCCTTTTCTGCCTAAGCAAATGTCTAAAATGACTATTTCTAAAGCTGGCATTTATCCTAATTTATGTAATGCTGCCCCTACAGCTCCACCAATTACTATGCCTGTAGCCCCAGGGATATTTACTGGTGCCATTGACACCCAACCACATATTAAAAGCATATTTATACCCAATCCGGCTCCTATGACTCCAATGATGCATTGCTTATTACAAGGATCCTGACAAGGGGATCCTGAGGCAATGCAGTTATTACAAGCATTCCCAGTAAATATTCAATAAGTTCCCCCCGATGCCAATAACCCCCAAGGAGGAATATATACTCATCATGAACCATTGCCATTTAAAATTTTGAAAGAACTTAAACAAGAGTGTGCACAATTTGGAACTAATATCCCTTATACTTTTGGTTTGGTACAAGGGTTGGCTCAAACTGACCACCTTATTCCATGGGACTGGGAAATGTTAACTAAAACAGTTTTAAATCCAGCTGAATTCTTACAGTTTAAAACCTGGTGGACAGATGAAGCCAATATGATTGCATGCCGTAATGCTGTGCAAAATCCTCCTGTTCTTATTTCTGCTGAACAGTTATTAGGTATTGGTGAATGGTCTGGCATTCAAGGGCAGCTTCATTATGATGATCAGGCCATAAACCAGGTGTGCATTTCGTGTTTGGCTGCTTGGAAACAGATTTGTGCTCCTGGAAAGCCAATGCATCTTTTCCTAAAATAATACAAGGAGTTAATGAACCTTATGTAGAATTTGTAGCCCGATTAACTGACATTCTGATGAAAACAATTGAGATACCAGAAGCCAGAGAGTTAATTTTGTTAACACTTGCATTTGATCAGGCTAATAGTGAATGTAAAAAGGCAATTCGACCCATAAAGGCAGCAGGAGGTTCAATCCAGTATTATAGTAAAGCTTGTCAGGATATTGGCTCTACCATCCACCAGATGGCAGTCTTGGCTGCAGCTTTTAAAGGTAAAAAGGAGGAAAGAAAGAAAGGAAATTGTTTTAAATGTGGAAAGCTTGGTCATTATCAGAAAGAGTGTCGATCTTATCTGGCTCGTCCCACTCAGAATAGAAGTAAACAATCTCCATCTAAGATATGTCCAGTGTGTAGGAAAGGATATCATTGAGCCAATGAGTGCAGGTCTAAATTTTTAAAAAATGGAACTCCAATTGTGTTGGGAAACCGCTTTGCGGGCCTAGCTCAGGGCCCTCAGACAAACAATATGAGCCTGGCCAAACAATATCCAGTCAGCAATGGCCAGCTACATGCATCCCAATTTCAGAATTAAAAGCTGCCACAAGAGGCAGTGCAGCAGTATATCTCCCATCTACTGAAACTAAGCTTATAACACTGGCAATGGGTATGCAAACTATATCTACTGGAGTAAAAGGACCATTGTCCTCTGATACTGTTGGTTTGATAATAGGAAGAAGTAGTCTGACTATGAAGGGATTATTGGTTCAAATTGGTATTATAGATAGTGACTTTAAAGAAGAAATAAAAGTAAAGGTACAAGCAGTGAGTTAAGTTCAAATTAATGTTGGACAAAGGATTGCTCAATTACTATTGCTTCCTTATCATAAACCAAGTACTCTCCCCTTTAATAGAAAAGGTAGATTTGGTTCTACAGGAGAAAGAATTTATTGGCAGACTTTTGTAGGTGATGACAGGCCAGAGACAACAATTACCATCAATGGAAAGGTATTTTTTGGACTCGTAGATACTGGTGCTGATGTATCTATTATTGCTAAGCGACATTGGCCTCAATCTTGGACACTACAGAAAGTACACACTGTGTTTACTGGCATAAGTACAATGAATGATGTATACCAGAGTACTACTATATTTGATGTTTTAGGTCCAGATGGACAAAAATCTACTTTACAACCTTATGTAGCAGATGTGGGTATCAACTTGTGGGGACGTGATTCACTTGGTCAATGGGGAGCTTTTGCTCACATTCCTACTTTGTCAGAACAAGCAAAGTCTTTATATATGGATATGCAATATAATACTAGAAGAAAAGGAGATCACAGAGGATTTGGGTATCATTTAGGTCAACAAAATTCTGGGCAGGAAAATTTACCATAGGGGCCATTGAACAAAAGGGCAGCCCAATACCTATAAGTTGGCTAACAGATACACCTGTACGGGTTGGCCAATGGCCCCTCACAGTTGAAAAACTTAATGCCCTTCATATTCTTGTAACAGAACAGTTAACTCAAAAACATACTGAGCCTTCTAATAGTTCATGGAATTCTCCTGTGTTTGTTATTAGGAAAAAATCAGGGAATTGGAGACTGTTAACTGAACTAAGAGCTATCAACAAGGTCATGAGCCCAATGGGACCTTTGCAACCTGGGGCTCCGCAACCATCCATGATTCCAAAAGATTTGGCACATAATTATTATTGATTTAAAGGATGCTTTTTTCATGATTCCTTTGCATCCTGTTGACAAAGAAAAATTTGCTTTTTCAGTACCTGCTCTTAATAATCAGGCACCTATGCAAAGATATCAATGGTGTGTAGTACCATAAGGTATGATGAATAGTCCTACCATGTGTCAATTGTTTGTGCATCAACCTTTAGAAGCATTAAGAGCAAAATTTCCAAAAGCAATGATTATTCATTATATGGATGATATATTGTTTGCTCATGCTTCAAATGACAAACAGTTATTTCAGTATGCTGAACAAATACTTCCTGAATATGGCTTGCAAATTGCCCCTGAAGAAATTCAAAGGAATGCACCATATTGTTACTTGGGTATGAAATTGGCTAATGGACGTATTATACCACAAAAGGTGCAAATATGCCGAGACAAGTTAAATACTTTAAATGATTTCCAAAAATTGCTAGGAGATATTAATTGGATTTGACCAACATTAGGAATCCCTAATTATATGTTAACTCATTTATTTCAAACATTAACAGGAGATTCTGATCTGTCTAGCCCTAGAATCTTGTCTAAAGAGGCTGAAAAAAAATTGGCGTTAATAGAGGATCGTATCTCTCAAGGGCAATTAAAACAAATAAACCCTGGTAAAGCTGTTGATTTAATTATTTTCTCAACCTCTCAATCTCCTACTGCTTTATTTTGGCAAGAAGGTATATTGGAGTGGGTTTTTCTACCTAATAATAAACAAAAGGGATTGCAAACATATCTCCAAAAATTATTTCCATGCTAGCAAAAGGCCATGTGAGGTTGTTACAATTAAAGGGGTCTGATCCAGATAGAATTATTTGCAATCTTTCTCATGAAGAAATTCAACATTTATATATGACTAATCCTCAATGGCAAATTGCTATTAGTAATTTTCAAGGCATTATTGATAATCATTATCCTACTTCCAAACTGTTAAATTTTTATAAAGAGCCACTTGGATTTTACCAAAAATCGTGAAAACTGTTCCTGTTGAAGATGCATGTACAATATTTACTGATGGTAGTAGTAATGGAAAAGCAGCATACATTACCTCTCAAAAAGAACAGGTTTGGCAGACTCCTTATTCATCTGCTCAATGCACAGAGCTTTCAGCCATCATTAAGGTTTTACAAACATTTCAAGAGCCCTTGAATATTGTCTCTAACTCCGAATATGTGTGTTTAACTGTAGGCCATATTCAAACAGCTCATATTTTTATTACTGATGAATTGTCTCAACTTTTTGCTGACCTTCAAGCCCTCATTTGGCAAAGAAATCAGCCCATATATATGACTCATATCTGGTCTCATTCTTCCCTTCCTGGTCCTCCAGCTACCCAAAATGCAAGAGCTGATTTATTAGTAGGATATTTGCAAGATGCCAATAAATATCATGCATTAACTCATATTAATACTAAGGGACTTAGACATAAATTTCCTCAGTTAACAAAACATCAAGCTCAAGAAATTATTCGTACCTGTCCCACCTGTGGATCCTTAACTACAGTGCATTTTCAAGCTGGAACTAATCCCAGAGGCCTGGCTCCTAATCAACTATGGCAGATGGATATTACATACCATCATTTGGTAAATTACAATATGTCCATGTTTGCATTGATACTTACTCTCATTTTTTGTGGGCTACTGCACAAAGTGGTGAATGTTTTCATCATGTTTGCTCCCATTTATGGTCTGCTTTTGCTGTAATGGGATGCCCCTTGAAAATTAAAACTGATAATGGTCCTTCTTATATAAGTAAGTCTTTTGCTTCTTTTTGTTCTACATATGCTATAGAGCATGTTACGGGCATTCCTTACAATCCTACAGGTCAAGCCATAGTTGAACGCAGTCATCATACCCTAAAAACTATGCTTTTAAAACAAAAAGGGGGAGATGATGGTATAACACCAAAAGATCAATTGGCAAAAGCTTTACTACTTTAAATTTTCTTAATGTTTGTAATTCATTGACACCTGTGGAATGTCACTTTAGAAAATGTCAAACATCTACTGTGGATGCAAGAAATAAAGATCAACCAATATTCTCGAAAGATATTTTAAGCAATGAATGGAAAAAAGGCAGGATCAAAGTATGGGGGTGAGGCTATGCTCTTGTCATTTCAGAAAATGGAGAACAAATTTGGATATCTGTGAAGATGATTAAACCTCAGAAGGAAGAGATGGGGCCTCCTACAACTTCTGATGATGGTGATCATACGTAATGAGGAAGCAGCCGGTAATTACACTTACTGGGCCTATATACCTAACCCCCCTTTACTTAGAGTGTTAACCTGGAAAGATCCATTCTTTCATATATAAGACCCATATATTCCCTGACCCTGAATAAGACCCATATATTCCCTGGACCAATTGATGATCAGTTACCAATTAAACCCCATGAGGAAGGACAAAGAATCTATAATCTTGTATTACCATTTGATTATCAGTCCTTATGCATTGGTAACCATCCCTCCTGTATGTATGTTAAAAATTGGACCATGATTATATTTGAAAATAATAATACTCAGTTTATTGTGACTTTATTCCTTCTTACAATTTTATCATGACCAAAAATCCTACTTATGATTGTCCACAAAAAGACAGTAGGGATAAAAAAGGATGGCAAGAGTGCCATATAGGAAGAGGATCTGTTGTTTTTAATGATTCCTATGGAATAGTGTAGGAGAGTGCCCCAATGGGGAGTCCCTCTCCATATAATGGCAGATTTATTTGGTATGATCTAAATAGTAAAGGACAGCAAATTAGTAATATGCAATATCCTTTTCATGAATCCCTTGATTTGTATGAAAAAATAATTTTTACTAAAAATAATAGTGTTTGGAAATATAAAGGGAAATGGATCCCTTCTCCATGGTGTAACATTGCATCTATATGTAAACAGAAGAATTTGTGCAAAGTTTTTTTTTAGGAATAGCTCCTACTATAGAATGGATTGGGAATAATAGTAAGAATGGTCAATATCTGCATTTAGATCAAATTCATCATTTTCAATTGTGTGTAAGAGATCCTTATGTGTTTGTGTTTGGAAAATTAACCATAACCAAGAATGCTCTATTTTATAAAAGTGGGGACTTGCATACTTGTTTGTCTGAGAACATTTTACAGACTGGAGATTTCATTACAATGGCTCGAAGGCGGCAGGGAGTATGGATCCCAGTGTGACTGAGCCGAATTTGGCAATCGTCATTTGAGAGTCAATTGCTGTTCCATATGGCTCAAGAAATCCTGAAGTGCTCAAAGCAATTTGTGGGACTGATAATAGCTGGCATATTAGGACTGATTGGTGTCATTGCAGCTGCTACTAGAGCTACAGTGACCTTTCATGAGACGGTACAGACTCAACAATATGTGCATGATTGGCATAAGAATGCTAGTGACTTATGGCATAGTCAAGAATATATTGAAGGAGAATTAAACAGTAGAGTTGATGATTTGAAATCAGCAGTTTTACATCTTAGAGATCAAGTATATAACTTAAATCTACTTAGGAGATTGAAATGTGTTTGGAATGAAAGTAGTTTTTGTATTACTCCACTTGCTTATAATAATTCTATGTTTAATTGGGAAAGGATTAAAAATCATTTGATAGGTCATAAAGGTAATATGTCATTAGAAATAGTAGAATTAAAAAAAAATGATATTAAAAATGTCTCATAATCAGATTTATGAAGCTGAAGATAAGGATATCTTTAATGATTTGATTTCTCATTTCAATAAGTTTAATCCAGTAAATTGGTAGAAGTCTCAACAATCTTTATCAGCATTAGGAATAGAACTTTGTGTGTTAATCTTGTTGCTCATTGTTGTTGCTTGCCTGGGACGAGAGGTATGCCAAAGACTGCACCACATTGATGCGATGGGACAAGCTAATAATTTCGTACTTGCAAAAAATCTGATATAGCTCCCCATGGTCAGAGTGCTTGGCTCATAGTCAATGATGGGTAAGACTCTCAGAGGAGGGCAACCTAAGACAGGCACAGCCACCCTGACTAAAACAAAAAGGGGGAAATGTGGGGAACAAAGGCATGTTGTTTCCATAGTAGCAAGTTACTTTCTGACCACTGGGTCATGCTGTCCCTAGAGATAAATGTGCAGGAGGCTAATCTCTCAGTGAAACATAGCATTCCAGCAGAACCCGGACTTGAAGTATGAGCAACCTGGGCAACAAGATTTATGAGTATATTTGTTTCAATAACATAATAGAACGTCTTGAGCTTTCATTACTATCTTATCCATTGTGCACTGTGTCTTCAAGAATGAGGTAAGGGGAAAAGTTAGCTAGAATAGTTGCTAGTTCTCACAATTGCTTGGGGTATATAAAAAAGCCCCTGATATTAATAAACTTGTCTGATGTGCTTGAGGCTTCAATGTTCTCAGATCCCCTGATTCCAATCTCTCTTTATCTTTCATTCCCAGTACCCCTCAGGTCCATGACTCCAACACTTTTACTCCTACAAACATACCCTCCCAGACATCAGATTTCGAAAGCAAGACAGTGAGCCTAACACAAATGCATTCACTCCTGCATCACCTACCTGACTCTATTCTTCCTGCACCTAAACACTCTACCCCCTTACTACCTATTCATCCAGGTGACTGGGTATACCTAAAAGCTATACACCCCAAGCCTTTAAATCACAAATTGGACCGGTTCTTTTTTTATCTTTCTAACCACCTCCACTGCAGCAAAACTTTTAAACTCTCTGTCAGGGATATACTTTTCTGGATTAAAACCTGCTCCACCACCTTCAGTAGACAGAAAATTATGAGATTCTGAAGCTCAAGTTATATACACCTGTGAACCTCTCAGAGACCTATGCTTGAAACTTACCAAAAAACCAAGGTGACAACCTTCCAAGTACTGCTGACCCTGTTCCCCTTTAATCTCTCTCCCTTTTCCTTCCTCCTATTCAGTCACAATAACACTTAAATCTGGCAGCGATCATTTTGTCCTCACAATTAACTGACTTTGTCATTCCTTCTACACTTTTATTCAAGCAATACCTTGACATCATTCAAGATCTGTAGATAGAAGGAAATTTTTCTGATTTTCACCCCAAAGAAATCCTCTTCTCCTTTACCACCCTCTTCCTTTTCTTTACTGATTAAAATAGTTTCTAATTCCTGTATTTTACTCTATACTCCTCTTTGTATTAACCACTCAAAAAATCCCTTATCATCCCCTTACAGACATTATCCAAACCATAGCAACTGCAATTAGCCATTCAACTTGCTGGATATGCCCTGAGCATATCCATGGAAAAGCTATATACTTACTCACATTTCCTCTAAGCCCAGAAACTCTCCTGCATGTCTGCCCAAAATAGACTGGCTTTAGAGGCCAGTGGGTTACAGAACCACACTTCCCAAATTTACCAGAATATGAAGATATACTTCTTCTCTGTCAAGTCTTAAACATCTCTCATTAGGGGGAAAATTTAAGTTCTATTTGTATGGTCACAGTCCTAAAGGACAGACCTTTTTTATGTTTTAAATACATATACACATGACCTTAGGCAACTAATTTAGAACATATACCTATTACATCTTGTAATCATACTCTACTCTTTAACACTACTACATGGTATTGGTAGGCAGATTTGAAAGTGCCAAACAAACATCTTATTTCAACCCTATTTTGGCTTATGGAAGAACTGAATTATTTGGAATAAGAACACAATCACGACAGCTATACAATTTAACCAGGTTAAAACCAAGAAGAAAAAAAAACCCAAGAATTTCTTTCCTTTTCTTTTCTGAAATCTCCTCTGTCAGACTAAAGTAACATATGATGCTTTCAAGCCCCATTACTCTCCTTTACGTGTTAATGCAGTATATGGCAGAACCCAAATATTCAACATTCCCAACCACCTGCATTCTTATTTTATTCCTTCAGGTCCCTCAGTGGCACTAATTTTTGTGGGCTCAGGTTTCTATTTTCTGTGTGGTAATACTGCATAACTAACACTCCCTACCGTATCAAGGAGAACTTCACCATAGTATCTATTATTCCTAATGTTACCTTTTTAAAACCCCAAGTTATGGCCACTTCTGAACAAATACCCAATCTCCATTCTTTTCTTGAAACCTCACTTCAGCCTCAGCAATGGAGTAGATGGAAAAAGAGACTGTTCTTAGGGGACCCAGAATTTGGATATCTCATCTATTGTAATCCAATCCTAAAAATGCTTGGCATAGGATAGTATTGCTGCTTCTCCTTTTTGTTCCTTATTTCTTACAACTTCTCATTCAATTTATGGGCCAAATTGTAATCAACAACTCAGGAATATGTGAATGGTGTCACTTTGCTGTGAGACCTACAATATCTACCTCTGCTGGACCAGAAACCAAACACACAAGGCAGAATGGAAAGAAATCACACTCTTCCCCTTGACTGCAGGAAGTAGCCAGATTAAGTCAAAGTACCGAGCCTGCTCACCTGCCCTTTCTGCTCAGTACTCCCATTACTCAGGTCCTTCATCACATATAGATGTAATCAAGGAGTTAGGAATGTTAAAGTTTCCCTCTTATAAGGTTTACAAAAATTAATAGGTCATAAGACCATAACTCAATACCCTATGATATAAAATCGAAGAAAGGCAGCCTTCAGCCATAACCTCCATAGCCTATGGGCTAGTAGGAAGCCCATTCCCTCCCAAGAATGAACAGGGAGGAGCAGATAAGGGTCTTCACCCGCTCTGGGCCTAGGCACCATCAACCCTCCTGCATTCCAAGAATACCCTTCCTCCTAGCCTACTACCCCCTAGCCATTTGGCCCCATGCTGTACTCAGTTTCCCTGCCTATTGATTAACTGTATAAAGTAATATCCACCACCTTCCAAGGTAAGGCTGAAATCTATTCTTCAGACTCCCTCCATTAGGAGAGCTTTCCAATAAACATTCTGCCTGCAATCATCACCCTCCATGTCCCTGTGAGCACCCTTTTTCTACAAATGTGGCCTTCAGGTCCAAAACTCCCTCTCTGATCTGCAGAAAATCTAATATTTTGTAACATTAGGGTACAAATGAATGATTGGGGTGGAGTTTACCATAGATTCCTTCATTAATAAACATTAAGGGGCTGAACTGAAAGGATAAGTGTGGAGTATCAGACCAGGGTCAGTCACAAGATTTGGGGATAGGAATATAAGAAGCAAAGGTATGTTACAAGGTCTTTCATATGTATATTAAACAGTCGTGGGGAGTGATTCCCATACCAGTAGTAAGTATACACAATGGTAAATTCAATCTAAAATTACCATCAAAAGAGTTCGCATACAAAAGGGTGAGATTAAGTCTAGGTAACCATAAACAAGGTTGGGACCACTCTAGCCAGCTTCTGTATTTCAGGTATTAAACTTTTGCTATTTTATAATATAAAGGCATCTATATAATGATTTAGTAATCATAATTATTTGGTAATTATTAATCCTCGGTTACAGCTCCTCCCCCTCTATTTTGTAAAATTGCTGATCTTGGGGATAATCTGAACATGGGATCTCTCTGGTTTCTTCATGTTGAGAAGGGGCATTGACATTATGGAGAAGAGAGGAAGCTGGTTGTCGTTTTGAACTCTGGGTTACATGGCTTGTTTGGCATAGGGCTTTCTGAAAAATAAATGTAATATTGAAGCAGGCTATTAAGATAGAGAATCAATAGATGGATCTGAAAATTGGCAAGAAGTCCACGCTGACATCAATAACCCCAAGATGGCTGCTGGAAGGCCCTCCCCAAGATTCTGCCACTCAAAAGAAGACTTCCTCCAAAAGCCAGGAGAAGCTCTGGATATTCCCCAAGGACTTTATCAGTGGGCCCTTCTGGGAGATTTATGGGAGAAATAAGCAATCAAAATGGTATGTAGCTGGAATTCTTTCTCTGCCATTAGCAAAGGATTGGGATAGTCAACAGTTCAAAAAGCAGACACAAGGCCTAAGATCTCTCTCTTATGTGCTCTCTCACCTGTGTACCTCTATTCCTGCCCTCTGTATACCACTCTGCCATGTAGCCATGCAAGTAAAACATGGGGATTTATAAACTATAATGGGGAATTGTAGTCTGTAAATTAGCCCTCTTTATCACTTTTCAGCCCCTTCCTCTCTACCTGGGATGCCTGATCTGTTATTTTCTCCCATTTCTTATGCCTCCTTACCTGAATAAATTACTGGCCTAACTCACCCAATGTGCTCTTTTATTTTATTTTATTTTTTCGCTGCACCTCATGGCCAATAGTCCACACCATAGCCCCCACTCTCCCACAGTCCACCCACTGGGCTATGGGAGGACATACAATGTCCAGTAACTTTCCCCGCAGCACCACCCAGGACAATTCCAAGTCCCAAAAATGCCCCCACACCACATCACTTCCTCCCACTCCCTACCACCAGCAGCCACCATGGCCACTTTCTCCACACCAAGGCCACATTTTCTTCGATTACTAATCACAATAGTTCATGAATATATTATCAGTAAGTCCACTCTAATGCATACTCTATCCCTCCATCCTGTGGACCCTGGAATGGTTGTGTCTACTCCACATCTATATCAAGAGGGGGCTTAGATTCCACATGGATGCTGGATGCAATTCTCCTGCTTTCAGTTGTAGGCACTCTTGGCTCCCTGGTGTGGTGGTTAACCTTCTTCACCTCCATGTTAGCTGAATGGGGTAAGTCCAATAAACCAGAGTGTAGGAGTTGCAAGTCTGTTGAGGCTCAGGGCCTGGCTATCACATGGTCAGTCCAGAGATTCAGGTCCCCTGGGTATACACTAAATCCCAGTGCCAACTACAGATCCAGTAAAAGTAATAGGAGAGGCTTGTGAACAAATATCACATCTAAGTCCAGCTCCATCACACAGAAATACAAACTCCAAAGTAGGGCCAACTGAAATGGCACTGAACTCCATCTGCCATGACCATAGAACCTGTGGGTCAATGAGCTCTTGAAATTCATTTCTGTAGCATACTCAAGAACCTAAACAAAATCCAGTACCAATATATAAATTGAGAATTACAGATTTCAATAACCATGATACATTGGGGAAATGATTTATTGCTTTTCTTGGATTTAACTCAGAGTATTGTTTTAAGCTTTGCCTGCTGTGGATTTTTTCCCCCCATTAACTGGCTGAAGTCTGCATAAAAGCAACCTCCAGAGTAACCTCTCAACTCTATTTGTAATCTCTCAGCCATTAAACTTCTTCTGTCTTGTTTCTTTTTCCCCTTTGTTCTAATCCCACATTGTTGGGAGGTCTTTCCTGAGTTGTCAAGTCCTGTTTTTCCAGGCAGTTAAGTCCCAGGTTGCCAGGGAAAAACTTTATTTCAAGAAGTACTGAGAGTTTGGCTTCAAGAGGCAGGCCACCTTTGACAAATAAAGAAGTTCTCTAGAGATGACTTTTAGGCATGAATTATAGTTAAGTTTAGCTTTGTCATTACAGAAATAAATTTCATAAGTAGAAACTTTGAGATCCAGGGCTCACTTACTAGCATGTTTCTTTTTCAAAGATTTACCTTGCAAAGCAATAAATTGGGAGCTCCCATTGTTTGAGATAATGTTAGGAATTTCCCAGGTGAAGAAGTTTATTATTTCTATGTTTTCCTCAGTCCTCTAAGGAATTTTGCAAATACTTTTCTACCTTATGCCCAAAACACTTTGAAACGCATCAGGGTATTACAACACCTTTGTACAGAAAACCACAATTTCATTCACTCTTTTAGGTTTCATAATAAATATGGCATTTAAATAAGCTGACTAGTCAGGTTAAATTAGTGCTCCACAGAAATTTAAAGAATTTGCTTGACAAAAGAAATTTCTTTCTGGTACCCATAATACTTAAAATTTTAAAATACCTTTTTCCTTGTATCCTGATTCTCCTTAGTGATGCAGGCTCAATAGGGAATCAATAGATGAATCTGGAACCTGGCAGAAAAACCAATTTAAACATGTGACCATTGGTACAATTAAGAGGGCTCCTGGAGACCCCTGGGAGAAATCTCATTCAGGACAAGATTTCTGGGAGGTGGAATTGGCCCAGTAGTTAGGGCATCTGTCTACCACATGGGAGGTCTGTGGTTCAAACTCGGACATCCTTGACCTGTGTGCAGCTGGCCCATCCACAGTGCTGATGCACACAAGGAGTGCTGTGTCACGCAGGGGTGTCCCTGTGTAGGGGAACCCTATGCACAAGGAGTGTGCCCCATAAGGAGAGCCGCCCAGCATGAAAGAAAGTTCAGCCTGCCCAAGAGTGGTACTACACACATGGAGAGCTGACACAAGATGACGCAACAAAAAGAAACACAGATTCCCTTGCCGCTGACAACAGAAACAGACAAAGAAAACACAGTGAATAGACACAGAGAACAGACAACTGGGGGAGAAGGGGAAGGGGAGATAAATAAATAAATAAATAAATCTTTAAAAAAATAAAAGTAAAAATGGAAAAAAAAATAAGAATGAGATTTCTTCCAATAGTCAGGAGAAGCCCCAGATATTCTCCAGGTGCCTTAATATTGGTCCCTCCCAGGGGATTGATGGGTGGGTAATCAATCAAAAGAACAAACAGCTGGGACTCTTCCCCTGTCATTAGCAGAGTAATAGGGTGGAGTAATTCATGGTTCGAAAAGCAAGTGCCAAGGCCAAAGCAGCCCTGCTCCTGCTTTCTTCCCCTTCTTCTTATCTTCTTCCCCTCTGCCTAGAACAACTCACAAGTAAAACCTGGACATTTCTATATCCTGTAAGAGGAATTGTAGTCTGTAAAGAAGACCCCCTTTATCTCTTTTTAACCCCTTTTCTCTCTACCTGGGACCCATGATATGTCATTTTCTCCCTTTTCTCTTTCCTCCTTTCCTTAATAAATTACTGGCCTAACTAACCTGGTTTGCTATTGAAATTCATTTCTTGTGACTTAGCCAAAAACCTAGAGAAAATCCACAAACATCAGTCTTTAGATTAGTCCCATTTACCTTTTAATTTAAGTCTGATTCTTTTAGTTTCTTAAATTAGGGTGGGCTTTAGAATTCATGCTACTTTTTCAGCACCTTTTAAAGTTGATTAACTTTAGGTCTGAGTTCCAGGTGACATACAGGCCCTTAGAAATTCTAGGGTGCTGTTAGGTTATACAGAAAGAGCAAAGCATCTTGGGACTTAGAAATAACAATTAGAGATCAGAGTCCAGGCATGAATATGACTGCTATAAGAGGTGACAATCTAGGCCCTAATTTCCTTATGAGCATTTTAAATAAAGTTGTTTATAGAGAATTACTAACTACAGACCATAGGAAGAGTTTTGTTACACTATATCTTTATACTTTTAACAGGATTGCTAATCAACAGGCAAGACTCTTCCCTTGCTTTCCCTTTAATGTCCCTTTTTGTTGAAGATAGGGTGACTGCATGCTCTTTTACAGAAGAATCAGAAAAAAACCAACAACAACAGTGCATCTGTGAAGAGATTTTTTTTTTTTTTTTTAATATCCCCCCCTCCCCTGGTTGTCTGTTCTTGGTGTCTATTTGCTGCATCTTGTTTCTTTGTCCACTTCTGTTGTCGTCAGCGGCACGGGAAGTGTGGGCGGCGCCATTCCTGGGCAGGCTGCTCTTTCTTTTCACGCTGGGCGGCTTTCCTCACGGGCGCACTCCTTGCGCGTGGGGCTCCCCCACGCGGGGGACACCCTTGCATGGCAGGGCACTCCTTGCGCGCATCAGCACTGCGCATGGGCCAGCTCCACACGGGTCAAGGAGGCCCGGGGTTTGAACCGCAGACCTCCCATATGGTAGACGGACGCCCTAACCACTGGGCCAAAGTCCGTTTCCCTGTGAAGAGATTTTGGTTGTTTTCATTAAATCATATTTTTCTAATAATAACTAGATTTATAACCAAAAATATCATCATGTGGATCAGTATTAGGATATAATAGTGACAACTTTAGAAGTCTTTAAACATTTTATACAATCCCCAAATATGTAATTACATTTTACATTTAATTTTGCCTTCATGTTTTAGAAAGATACTGTTTACCACAAAGAAACTTAATTGCCTCAGGAAGAAATCCATATTTCAAGTAAGTTTTACAAGAAACTAAGATTACCAATGGGATAAATATTATCTTCCTATTACTATTATTATCACCATCTGAATATAATTACATGCTTATTAGAACAGTAATATCCTAAGCCTAAGAATAAGTGATTTCCTTAGCATAAACATAAGTCTACACACTTGCAATAGTCTTAGGAAATAAATACTGTAATTATGCACAGTATTTTATGGCAAATCAGTTTGTTTTTTGAAAACAGAAGGCAAAAACTTTTATTAAAATTCTGATCAAAACAACCAGCAAGATGGCAATAGCATAAGAAGCTTTTAGAGTCAGTTCCTGCTACAGAGCAGTTAGTAATTACCCAGAGCTATCTAAAGAACCTGTGTGGGGGCTCCAGGAGACAAGAAGAGAATCCTGCAACATCCTTGAAAAAATGGAAGCAGGAGACTGCCCATCTGCAGAGAAGATTCATAAGTAGAGCCCTCCATGCCCTGGAGGCCAGTGCCCATCCTCCACTGGAGGCAAAAGCTACCTAGGAAGATATTCTGAGCTGGAGTTGGAAACTCCATTTCCCAAAAACAGGGGAAGAAGAGACTGTTGGTCTCCAAATTCAGCTACTGAATAGTAAACTTGGGTGGCTAAAATATAATCCTAAGAATAGTTAAAGTTTGAATCTGTTCAAGTCTGATATAGGCTGGTAGCTGCTATTTTGATTTCACCCCCAGCATGAGGGAAAGCTGGCTGACTGACAATTAGCTATGGTAGAGGACAGCTTCTTTCACCCAGATTGGCCTTCAAGCATAGACTAGGCTTCAGCCCCACCTCTAGTGGGGAGGAAGCTGGCAGGCCCTGCACTAGCCTATCCAGATAACTGCAGGTATATTTGACTGACACAGACTGAATAATCTGAAGTCTACAGGGAAACTGTGGTCACCTTGGACCTGCAATGCATAGACTGCTGCCTGCACCTGCAGTTCCATCTCTACCCCAGGCAAGGGAGAAAAGAGCATGAAGCTTCATTAGCTTCCCTGGGTAACTAAAGTCTAGGCCTGCATGACTAGGATTATTCCACACAGCTGTGACTCTATCCCCTGGCAAATGAGAAATTCTGGAAAAGCTTCATGGATTCCTGAGGCTATGAGGGCAGCTTGAGCCTCCACAGCTTATAGTACCAACTACATCCATGGCTCCTACTACACAACCAGCAAGGGAGAAAGGGCAGGAAGCCCTAAACTAAAGAGAAAAACTGCACTCAAAATAAATATTCTAGTAAGCCAGATGCCAATTCACCAACCAAAAAATTACAATTCACACCAAGAAAGAGGAAGCTCTGGCCCAGTTAAAGGAAAAAGATAAGATTGCACATGAAAAGAAGTAGCTGAAAACAAATCTCCTTAATAAATTCAATGAGATAAATTCAATAAGATTTTAAGAAAACATTAGATGAGCACAAAGAAGAATTTGAAAGCATACTTAGAAAAATAGGGAATGAAAGGTGTAATAAATCAAATTAAAAATACACTGGAATCATATAATTGCAGCTTTGAGAATGCTGAAGAAAGGATGGGTGAGCTTGAAGAAATGGTCTCTGAAAGTGAACATACAAAAGAACAGATGAAGAAAAGAATGGAAAATAATTGAACGATGTCTCAGGGAACTAAATGGTAGCAAGAGATGGTACACAGATATGAATCATGTGTGTCCCATAAGAAGAAGAGAAGGAAAAAAGGGCAGAAAGATATTTGAAGAAATAATGATAGAAAATTTCCCAGCACTATTAAAGGACATCAATACCTGTGTCCAAGAAGCACAACATACTTCCGTACAAAAAAAAAAAAAAAAAAATCTGAATAGACCAACTCCCAAACACATATTAATCAGAATATCAACTGCCAAAAACAAAAAGAGAATTCTGAGAGCAACAAGAGAAGAGCAATGCATAACATATAAGGGATACCCAATAAGATTAAATGCTGGTTTCTCACCAGAAACCATGGAGGCAAGAAAACAAAGTGGTATAATATATTTAAGATACTGCAAGAGAAAAACTTTTAGCCAAGAATCTTATATTCAGCAAGATTGTCTTTCAAAAATGAGGGTGAGTTTAGTATATTTACAGATAAACAGAAACTGAGAGAGTTTGTATCCAAGAGACTGGCTTTTCAGGAACTGAGAAATTTCTAACCAAGAGACTGGATTTTTAGGAAATACTAAAGGGTATGCTTAGGACTGAAAAGAAAAGACAGGAGAGAGCAGCCTGGAATAGTCTAGAAATGAAGATTATATCAATAAATATAACTAAAAATATCAGAAGAGCGCTAAAATTAAATATGACAGATAAAACACAAATATCCAGGAATCAACTTCACCAATGACGTAAAGCACTTGTATTCAGAAATCTAAAATTCATTGTTAAAAGAAATTTTAAAAGGCCTAAATAATTAGAAGAACATTCCATGTTCACCAACTGGAAGACTAAATATCATTATGATGTCAGTTCTACTCAACTGGTATACACATTTAATGCAATCCTGATAAAAATTACATGAGAATTTTTTTAATAAATGGAAAACAGGATTATTAAATTTATTTGGGAGGTTAAAGGGTCCTGAATACCCTAAAACATCTTAAAAAGTAAACACAAAGTTGAAGGACTCTCATTTCTGGACTTTAAATCATATTACCTAGCTATGGTGATAAAAGGCAGACACATAGAGCAATAGAACCAAATTGATGGTTCAGAAACAGATCCTCGCATGTCTGGTCAAGTGATTTTTGACTAGCCTGTCAAACTCACCCAGCTAGTGCAAAACAGTCCATTCAACAAATGATGCTGAGAAAACTGGATATGCATAGCCGTAAGAAGGAAAGAGGACCCCTATCTCATACCTTATATAAAGGTTAACTCAAAATGAATTAAAAATCTAAATATAAAAATAAGAACCATAAAGCTTCTAGAAAAAAATGAAGGAAAATATCATCAAGTCTTGGTGGTTGGTGGTGGATTCTTAAAGGAGATAAGAAAGAAGAGGACTTACATGGACTACTGATGTTTAATGTATGTAGAAATTTTAATTAGCTTTACTGTAAAACTGTGGAAATGTATAGAGTTGATGGTAACACATTATAGTTAGTAACAGCTGGTATATAAATAGGGATGTGGCTGAAATGGTAGTCTAGGAATGTAAATGTCAATTGACAGAATGCTAGAGAATAAACTAGGGACCGAACAGCACAGTAAACCCAGAGGTGGATGAGAATTGTGGTTGATGGTACAGATGCAAGACAGTTATTTGTGAGCTAGAGCAAATGTATGTCACTATTGCAGGGTGGTGGGAATGTGGAAAGCATGGGAAAAATACAACTGGAGTGAACTATGGACTGTGGTTAACAGTAAAAATGTAATATACTTGCACCTATGTCAAAGATGTAGGTGTTGATAATGGGGGAGTATGGAAAATGTATGCTAAATTTATGCTATGGACCTGATAATAATCAGATGATATTATCTCATAATCTGCAACAAATGCTCCACCACAGTGTGGTGTGTTGATAGAGGGGTGTTGTTCAGGAATTTTGCACATGTGTATGATTGTTTTGTATGTTTACAAATGCTGTCAGAAATAAATAATTATTTTTAATATAACATTTTGTGTGATCTATGTATCTTTAAAAAAAAGATAACAAAAAATGGAAAAAAAGAAAAAAATGCCTAAGGAGATAAAACTCAGGAATATTTCTCTCTATATATATATATTTAAATAATAATAGAGTGGGTTTGGGGGAAAATACACCAAATGTAAGATAAGGACTATAATTAGTGGTAAGATTTTGAAAATATTCTTTTGCAATTTGTAGCTAATTTCTCACAACAATGGAAGGTGTTGGTGGAGGGTTGATATGGGGGACCCCTGTATGATGTTATGCATGTTTACTTTGTAAGTACACAACTTTTACTGTATACTCATTTTTTAATGTATGTTCTCATATAAGTGATATAATAATAATAGGGTGTATTGGGGAAAATACTTTGGTTAGTAGTAATACTTTGAGGATGTACTTTAATGATTAGTTAAAAATGTTTAACAGCAATGCAAGGAATTGGTAGTAAGGTAATGTATGAGTGTCCTCTATGATGTTACGTATGTTTGTTTTGTAACTTCACACTATTACTGTGCACTTATTGTTTGTGTATGTTAATGTATGAGTGATATATTTTAATAATTTTTTAAAAAATTGAGGGTGCACACACATACAATCTCTGATTAGAAAAAATGTAATGGAAATTTAAAACATTGTCAAAATAACACCCCATTAAACTTTTCCACAGTTTACACAAGTGTTATATTTTTCAGTTTTGGAATAAATTTTTCCATTGTGAATTAAAATATAAATATTGATAACTTAATTTTCATAAACATATATATTTAAGTTCCTCAAATTTTACAAGGTGATAAATTAAAGGTATTCTAAACTGTTTTATTGGAATATTAAGTCATCAGATCTGAACATTATATTTGAGCAGTCTCTATTTATTTAACTATTTAACAGTGACAAGTTAGTGGAATAATTAAAAAATGACTTAACTTCCAAAATAGCAGTGACTCTACATTTTTAAAACCATTAAGGAAATGATAAAGTCATTCTATTAAGGCACAGATTCTTTGTTCTTAATATATAAATTGATTATCACAAAAGTGCTGTTATATCCTACAACTCAAAATAGATCAGTAATTTAAGAAAATTGTATTACTTTAACAGAGAGGGAAAGTCAAATTTTAGTTTCCATCAGTACACCACTAAGTAAACAAATCTTAACATAGATCATAACAGATCATGGCAGTGTCCAACAGATTTTTTCTGCTGTATAGTTGCTTTTGTTATAAATATCAACATATAAGGTGGCAGACTTGGCCCAGTGGTTAGGGCATCTGTCTACCACATGGGAGGTCCTCTGTTCAAGCCCCAGGCCTCCTTGACCCATGTGCAGCTGGCCCATGTGCAGTGCTGATGTGCGCAAGGAGTGCCATGACACGCAGGGGTGTCCCCCATGTATGGGAGCCCTACACGCAAGGAGTGTGTCCTGTAAGGAGAGCTACCCAGCGCGAAAGAAAGTGCAGCCTGCCCAGGAATGGCACCGCACACACGGAGAACTGATACAACAAGATGACGCAACAAAAAGAAACACAGATTCTTGTACCGCTGACAACAACAGAAGCGGACAAAGAATACACAGCAAATAGACACAGAGAACAGACAACCGGGGTGGGGCATGAATTTGAATGGGAGAGAAATAAATAAAAATAAATCTTTAAAAAAAAAACAAAAACAAAAAACATAAAGGCATTTACTTAATAATGGCTTCCTGGAATCAGCTACTTACATTGAAATCTCTCAGTTTAGAAAATGCTTTTACAGAATTCCTACAAGATATAATTTCCTATAATCACATATAACCATTTATAATCATGTAGACTATTTATTTCACCTTAAGACAAGTTTCAACTTTCAATTAGTTTATTGAATTAACTTCCCACTAACCCTTCTACAAATTTCCATACCTATCAAATTCTTGTACTGCATATTTCTACCCTGACTTTATGAAAATCAGTCACCTTGTTGTAAGACAAAATACACTCCCTTAAACAAGCTATCACAAACTTTCCACTTCTTTTTATATACCTTTGAACCTTGGTTTATATCCCACATTCTGTTCTGTGAAACACTAGTTATTTCATTTTAGGCAAAACAGTTTTTTTCCCCCTGTTTGGCTCTTTTTAAATTATTTTATTTTTTTGATTCTTATTTTTAAAGAAGCTTTATATTACATAAATGTTAACCAAAAATATAGGGAATTCCCATGTATCCTGCTCCTATCCTCCCACATTTTCCCACATTAACAACATTTTCATTAGTGTGGTACATTTGTTCCAGTTAATGAACACATATTGAAACACTGCTACTAATGGTGGACTATAATTTCTATTATAGTACATATTTTGTCCTGCACAACTTTATAGGTTTTAATAACATGTATAATGGCTTGTACCCATCATTGCAATGTCATGCAGGACAATTCTGAAGTCGCAAAAATGTCCTCATGCCACACTTATTCTTTCCTCTCCCTCCTCTCAGAACTTCTGGTATCTACTATCTCATGTCAATGACATAAAGTCCTTCCATTGCTAGAATAATAATAAATTAAAAGTTTCATTCCTCCATTATATTTCTTCATTTCTCAATCTTGAGGATTTGGGGATGCCGATGCCTGGGCTTTTTATGATTGAGAGGGGGCTTAGATCATATGAAGAAGAGGGATGCAAATGTATTATTTGTAGTTGTAGATATGCTCTTCTTTTGGGGGACTGGGCATTTTCCATCATCATCCATTTGTTAGTTGTCCTGGGCATGCCCAATGAAATAGAGAATAGATGTTGCAACTCTGCTGAGATTTAGGGCTCAACCAGCATATGAACAGAACAAAGAGTTAAGTCTCTGGGACATATATTTAAAAAGTGTTGTGCTAATTACAGATTCAAATAAAAGGGGTAGAAGAGCCATATATAGGGAAACTCTGGTACATTGGGGAGCATATATTCCAAGGTAAAGCCCACGGACAGGGTGCTGAATTCCTGAGATTGCCTGCCCTGTCTCTGGTGTAGCAATCTCTGGAGCTCCATTGTTTGAGACACTGTCTACTGTGGCAGTCAATGAGATCCTTCTTAACCTTACATAAGCACAACCTCTGGAATGACTCCTGACTCACTTTGAAATCTCTTAGCCATATAAACTCCTTTGTATTTAATATTTTTCCCTTTTGTTCAATGTTTCTTTTTCCAAATGAATTGCTCATTGGCACATGGTAATAATCCCTTGGTACAAGGGAGACTCATTCCTGGGAGTAATGTCCCATGCTGGGGGAAAATAATATGTTTATATGCTGAGTTTGGCTTAGAAAGAGGCCACATGTGAGCAACAAGGAAGCTTTCCAGAGGTAACTCTTAGGCAATATATAATACTAGGCTAAGTTTCAATTTCATAAGAAAAGACTCATAAGTATAACCATGAATATCAACAGTCTGGCATAACATTCTGTCATCCATTGTTAGACACTGACCATTCTCTGTGGATTTTTGCCACTTCTTTAAAGATTGTAGCAAAACATCCCAGGATGGGAATACAATATTCTTTCAGTTATTGTTGCATCTCCAATCACTGAGACTATGCCCCATGACCACTTGAACATATTCATAGGAATTAGAGACATACCCCAGGTGCACTCTTCCCACACATATTCCCATCAATAACACCCCAAATCAATGATCCTTTTCTGACACAGTGTGATCCTTCCATGAATGAATACCTCCCCCAAAACAAGGCCAAAAGAACAAATAAAAACAAAAAAGTGGGAAGTAGCTGTGTCTCAACCAGTTGGGCTCCCATCTACCATATAGGAGGCCCCTTGGTTCACATCCCAGGGCCTCCTTGTGAAGGCAGGCTTGCCTGCACACTGTGGAGAGCCACTGGCTGAGGCACTGTGGAGTGCCACTGGCCCACAAGTGCTGCAGAGTGCTGCCAGCCTGCAAGTGCCACAGAGAGCTGACTCAGCAAGGTTACACAACAAAAAGGGAGACAAGCAAAAATGTGGAAGAATGCACAGCAAATGGACACAGAGAGCAGAGAGCAAGCAAGCCACAAGCTGGGGGGGGGAAATAAATAAATAAATATAAATAGGGAAGCGGACTTGGCCCAGTGGTTAGGGTGTCCATCTACAACATGGGAGGTCCACAGTTCAAACCCCGGGCCTCCTTGACCAGTGTGGAGCTGGCCCACATGCAGTGCTGATGTACAAAAGGAGTGCCCTGCCACACAGGGGTGTCCCCATGCAGGGGAGCCCCACGCACAAGGAGTGCGCCCCTAAGGAGAGCCACCTAGCGCAAAAGAAAGTTCAGCCTGCCCAAGAATGGCGCTGCACACACTGAGAGCTGACACAAGATGACACAACAAAAAAATAGAGATTCCTGTGCTGCTGACAACAACAGAAGTGGACAAAGAAAAACACACAGCAAATAGACACAGAGAACAGACAACTGGGGGCAGAGGGGAGAGAAATAAATAAATCTTTAAAAATATATATATAAATACAGACACTGAAGAACACACAGCGAATGGACACAGAAAGCAGACAGCCAGCAAAAAGCTGCAAGGGGGGGATAAAAAAATAATATAAAGAAGTAACAATAAAAAGTACCAAATAATATACAAAATTATAGAATAATAAAATTAAAAAAATTTTCATTGTGTCATTCATCACCATAAAATGTTATCTTTTATGTACAGTGACAGTTTCTTCTATGATTTCTCCATAGTCTTATTTTTGTCACTTTATCTCCAAAGAAGATTTAGGTTACAAAAAAGTCACATCGGAAATATAGGGGGTTCCCATATATGAACTCCCTTCCCCTATTAATAATATTTTACATGTTGTGGCATTTTGATATTGTTTATGAATTCCAAAAAAATATTATAGATTATGTTTGTAAACTGATCTGTGCCTCTGGGCATGATACCTTTGATTGATTTAAATTTAAAGGCTTTTCGTTTACTTCCTTAAATCAAGATTAAGGCTTTGATTCACCTATGTCAATAGGTGAACTCAGTTTAACTCTCTGTCCACTTTGTGGGTTATATAAATATATACTCAATCTAGAAGGGAAAGAGACTCACAAGGGAATAGAGAGAGCCCCAAAGACATGGAAGTTGACAGAAGTTGTCCCCTTTGATCCTGTAGTCCCAGGAAGGGAGATGAGCCATTCTCCTGACAGTTTACAACTGACATTGTGAAGAGACCAGAGCACCTGAGCCCAGAAAGAAATGATCCCTAGGAAGAGAGATGATCCCTGTACCAGCTTGCAGCTAAGATTGGAAAAAGCTGGACCCATGAAGACTTAAGGGGAAAGAGAATATCTGAACCCACATAGACATTGCCTGCCATCTTGCTTCAACACTTGACAACAGAGTTTGATAAGGAAGTAACCTTGACTTGGGCTCTTTAGGGTCATGTAACTGTAAGTTTCTACCCCAAATAAATATACTTTATAAAAGCCAACAGATTTCTGGTACTTTGCATCAGCATCCCCTTGGCTGACTAATACACATGTATACGGTACATTTTAAAAAAGTGATGTACAAATGTTGAAGCATTGCTACTAACCATAATCAATGATTTATATTATGGCTTACATTTTGTACCATAGAGTTTTACAGGTTTGAGTCTGGAAAATAGGCTATGAGGAAAACAGAGAGGGAATAGAGGGTTGTGAACTAATGCTCAATGGGGGCAAAATTTATGATAAGATAGAGGTTGTGGTTGGGCAGTGGATAGGCATGATAATGGTGCAGTGATGTGATTGGGTTTGATGGTACAGGAAAGTGATGAGTGTAGAGTGAGGGGGTTGGGTTGACTTTCCATGGAACTAGAGGGATGGCTGGAGGAAGGAAGAGGTAAACTCTGGGGATTTGTGGGTATGTGGTTAAAACTACAATGGTGGGAATGTTCTTTCAGCAAATATGGCAAAGGAGGGTTCCTGATGCAGGGCATCAGGGGTGAAGGGATATGCAGGGTAGGGCACATCTGGGGCATACCGCTATAGAATTTGAAAATGTTCATCTTGTCATATTGTATGATCTCATTAGGTGTATACCTACACATTAAACAATGAAATATTAAACACCCATCCTGGGGAGTTTTGCTATGGTTTTAATAATAGGAACAAGAATCTCTTGAGAATATAGGTGGTGACTAATAAAAGAAATCAGACCAGGGAATGGATTAGCTCAAGTGGTTTAATTCCTTTTTCCATTTATGAGTTTCCTGGTTCAATCCTTGATACATCCTTAAGAAAGAACCCACCAATATGTCAATCCCTCAATATTATTGCACATAACTATGAAATTAATTCTTTAAAAATTGGAAATTAAAAATAGTGGTTATCATAGTTTCTGAAGGGAAACAGAAGATGGAATATAGGGCATTTTTAGACTATTAAAATTGCTCTGGAAGATTTTGAAATAACAGATATGGGCAATTTTAAATTTTGTCAAAACTGTCATTTTTAAAAGGGGTTTATAAAAATTTCATTAGTAAAAAACAGGATTTTATCATTTTAAATTCAACAGACATAATATTAACTTACTTATATACTTATACTCCATTAGACTATACAGTTTGGGTATTTGAGACTGTACTTTTTTTAATTTTTTTTACACATTTTTTTGCCTTTTTTTTAAAGACACATAGATCACACAATCATTATATTAAAAAATATGAGGTTCCCATATACCCAATCCCCACTCTCACCCCCACTCCTCCCACATCAACAACCTTTTTCATCAGTGTGGCACATTCATTGCATTTGATGAATACATTTTGGGGCACTGTAACACTCATGGATTATAGTTTACATTATAGTTTACATATAGTTTACTCCCCCAGTCTATTCAGTGGATTATGAAAGGATATATAATGTCCTGCAACTGTAATGTAGGTGTTTATTTTATACATATCCATCTGAGGACTGCCTTAATTTTATCCCATAAATTTTGGTATATTTGTTTTCATTTTCATTCTTCTCTAAGTATGTTCTAACTCCTCTTTTGACTTTTTACCCATTGATTAAGAGCAATTTTTTTAAATTTCCACATACTTATGAATATATTAAGGATCTTTTTAATTTTTGTCTTTATTTTTCAATTTTCCTTGTCTAATTGACTTCTATATTTAATCCACTTTGACCAAAGAAGAATTTTTTATAACTTCTTGATTTCAGTCTTTTAAAATGTATTGAAACTAATTTTATAGCCTAAAATATGGTTTACCCTGGAAACTGTTCCATGAGCACTTGAGAAGAATGTATTCTACTGTTATTGTGCTGTTAGGTCTAGTTGGTTTATAGTTGATTTATAGTGTTATTTACATCATCTATTTACTTATAGATCTTCAATCTTGTTCTACATATTATTGAATGATGGGTATTGAAGTCTCCAACTGTTATTGTAAAGGGTGTATTTTTCCTTTCAATTCTGAAAAAAAATTACTTTGAATATTTTGGGTTGTGTATTTTGAGGTGCATATTTGGGGTGCATAATTGTTATATGCCTTCATGGCTTGATCCTTTTATTAATATATAGTGTCTTTCTTTGAATCTTTTAATAGATATTTTTACTTGAAGTCTACTTTGTGTGATATTAACATATTGACCCCACCTTGCTTTAGGTTACTATATGCATTGTATGGAATATATTTATACATCCCAGCACTTTCAATCTGTTTTTATCTTTGAAATTGAAATGAGTATATGGTATAGTAGGAAACAGGGATGTTTGTTTTTTCTATCTGTCCATTGCTGCCTTTTGATTGGTGAGTTTAATTGGTGAGTGTAAACCCAAATAATTATTGATAAAAATGGACCTCTTCTACATTTTATTTGTTTGTTTTCTGTGGATTCTTTTTGTCCCACATTTCCTACATTAACACATTATTTTGGGTTTTAGTTGCTTTCAATTTTTACTGTTCCACTTTGATTTCCTTCTTTTTTTCTTATTGTGCATTTTTTTAAGGTATTTTCTTAGTGGTGACCCTGGGGATTAGAATTAACATCTTACATTTGTAATAATATAGCTTAATTTGATAACAAATTAGCTTTAAACATATGTAAAATCACTGCTTCTGTACAGTTCTGCCCCTTTATGTTTTTGTTTTCACAAAGTACATTTTTATACATTGTATATCCAATAACATAGATTTATAAATACTTTTATGCATTTTTTTTTAAATCAGGTAGAAAATATAGAGTGGAGTTACAAAGAAAAAATATAATAATACTGATTTTTATTCTGCCTATGTATTTATATTTACTGAAGAACTTTATTTACTAATTCAGTTTTTTTAACAAATCAATTTTATTGATGCATAGTAATAAAGCACAAGTCTATCCAAAGTACTCTTCCAGTTTTGAATTAATGTTTAATGTCCTTTCATTTCAACCTGAAAGACTCCCTGTAGCATTTCCCATAGGTTAGATATACAGGTAATGACCTCCTCCAGTGTTTGTGTATCTGGGAATGTCTTAATTTCTTCTTCATGTTTGAAGGATAATTTGGCAGATATAGAATTCTGGGTTGATAGTATTTTTCTTTCAGAAATTAAAAAATGTTATTCTACTGCCTCCTGACCAACACAGTGTCTGATGAGAAATTGGTTGTTTATTTTACTGAGGATTCTTTCTCTTTTCTGCTTTCAAGATTCTCTTTTCCCCTGGCTTTCCACAACATGACTTTGATGTAACTTGGTATGGATGTTTTGGGATTATCTTTCTTCCCATTTGTTGAATTTCCTGGATCATATTTTTCCTCAAATTTGGGGACATTTCAATTATTTCCTCATATACTTGCCATTTTTACTCTTCTTCTGGGACTCTCATAATGTTCATAATGGTCCGTTCACAAGTCCTTTAAGCTTCTTTTCACCCTTCTTTTATTTTCCTTTCTATTCCTAAGACTCAATAATTGTTATATCTTTGGTTCCACTGATTCTTTCTTCTGCCTGCTCAAATCTTCTGCTAAACCCCCCTGGATAATTTTCATTTCAGTTAATTTACTTTTCAGCACCAAAATTCCCTTTTATAATTTCTTTCTCTATAATGAGATTCTCATTTTGTTCACACATTATCTTCTTGGTTTTAGTTCTCTGCCCCTGTTTTTTTTTTTTTCTGTTTTGTATTGTTTGCTTACTCTTTGAGTGTATTTAAGACAGTTAATTTAAAATCTTTTTCATGTAAGTCCAATGGCTAGACATCCTCAGGGACAGTTTCTCTCATCTATTTTTTTCCCTTTAAATAGGCCATATTTTCCCATTTCTTCATATGCTTTCTGAGTTTTTGTTGAAAACTGAACATTTTAATATTCTAGTGTGGTAAATCTGTAAGTCAGATTTCTTCCTTCTTCATGGTTGGTAGTTTTTAATTGTTCAACACTGCAGTTGTCTATTTGTTTACTGACTTCTCCAAACTATTTTGTGAAGGCTGCTTTAATTGTTTTATGTTGTCAGTGAAGTCTTTACCCCTTTAGCTTGTGTTCAGCCAATGCTTTGACAGAGATTTTCTTGATCTCAAGAGATATGAACAAGCAACAACCACAAAAACAAAACACCTCTCCCAATCTTGGCAAATTGACTTTTTGATGGCATATTCCTTCAATTTTTATCCAGGCCATTTACCACTCTGCTTTAGAATTCACTTCATAATTGCTCTGAGCCACATTTAAATTTACTTTTTCTTGATTCAGCATATGCTTGGTTGCTGCAAATCTTTGAGCACTTGCCACAATTTTGACAAAGTTGGCTCTCATAGTTGCCATTTGCTTTTCAAGGTTTTTTGTTTAAGAACCAGGATTTAGAGACTGTCTACTTTGCAATTTTGTTTCGACTCGACCATTGGTTGTAGGAAGCTGACTTCAATAATGAGTAAGATAAATTTGACATTCTAATAGACATACTTATACATTACATTCAATGTATGTCCATTTGAACCCCAGAAGAATGAGATTTGGGAGCCATTGTTATATAGGTGACAAGAAAAAAAATACCAAAAAGCGTTGAGATTTTCCAAAAAGGGTTTAAAGGAGGAAAGTCTTGGGCTAAGAGTGTTGTTAATAAAAACATGGGAATCACTAGTAGTTAATGATCAAGTGATTTCCATGATTATAGTTCTGAAAATTGGACTTTACTTCTCTCATCTTTTAAAAAAATGTATACCCTTTAATATTTGTATCTTTTTCTGTTCCATAAAAATGTGTTTTTATGTCAGAAATTTTAAAAACTTCTGAGTTATATTGTGAATAGTAACAATACTTTTGCTTTTAATCAGAAATACAGAAAGTATTGATTTTTGTAAATGAAATGCACTTTTTTCTAGTTTCGTATAGAGGTTGTTTTAATTTCCTAGGCTGAGCTCAATAAATACTATAAAATGGGTTGGGTTAAACAATGGGAATTTATTCACTCATGGTTTGAAACTGGGAAACAATCCTAATTGAGGTGTCATCAAGGTGAGGCTTTCTTCCCAACTACTGTGGGGTTCTGAGGCTGGGTGCTTGTGATCTTTGGTCCTTAGCTTGCTACATGGTAAGGTACACGTGGGCATCTCCTGACCTCTCTCCTCTCTTCTGGGTTCTATTGATGTTCACTTTCTTGCTCCTGTGTCTTTTTTGTTTTTACTCTGCCTAAATTTCATTCAGCTTATAAAGGACTCCAGTAACAGGCCCTGATTGTGTTGGGCCATACATTCACTAAGGTAACCTTATCAAAAGGTCCTACTTACAATGGATTCACACCCACAAGAATGGATTTGAGTTAAGAACATGATTTCTTGGGTTATATACAGCTTTAAACTACCATAGAGGTTTAATGTGGGACCCAGAAGGGTAGAAGCCCTGAATTCATTATAATACTTAAGGCAAAATGCAAAGAAATTCTGTTTTATCCTCTCAATTTCAATAGAGAAGTCATCAAACATAAGTCTAAAGCAGAGAAGTAAACATGTAAAAATCAGTTTGACTTTATGGATTTCTTTGTTTATTATTCTGGACTCTAAGATAAATTGAAACTATATGAATTTAAAAATAGTTTTAGGTGGGAGAAATCTCAAATCGTAGTTTATAGGTAACAAAGCCTTTTCATACAGTTTACCTCTTTTCAGAACATCTGACTACATTCTATAGATGATGTAGAAAGTAATTTCTATTTCAAGCGAAGAAATTAAAGACTCAGGGAGGTGAAGTGAATTATCTGAATTATGAGAATTTTAAAGATGATGAGAGCATAAATGTACATCTGTATTTAACTCATAATCAGTGTTTTCTTTTACATTGTGCTGTATACATTTGACCTGGATAAAACAGAATTGATTCACAGGGGTGGGATACAGCTCCAGAGAAATGTTGTAAAAGGTAGATTAAGTTTGCCTTAAGTTTCTTTGTTGAAATGTCCCCCAAAGGACCTAATATGAATTAAAATGAGTATTTTAGTATAATATAAAGTTAACTATAAACCTCACGTGTACTGAAGAAATATCTCAGTTGGTACTAATTGATATTAATTGCCCTAGCTAATTTGTCTTCAGGGAATATTAATGAAAAATGAACTAATAGTCAATTAAGTTTGGTCTCAGAATTATCACCTGCAATAGCAAATGCCAACATATATGGACTACATGTGCTTTAAACTATCAATATATTCCATGAACCTGCAATAAGTAAATGAGTGAAGCTGGGAGAAGAAAGACCAGAAAATAAGGGCAGAAATTAACATACGTATTTACGGTAACATATTAAATGAAAAAAGCAAAAACAAAAACCAGTACATCATGAAAAAGCAATAAGTTGCTTAATACAAGCTCTATTTAGAGATAAATAATTCATATTGTTCAGTTGTTGAACAAAAGCAAAATCTTACATGAATTAAAAATTAGTGTAAAAATTCATTGGTTTTGTGAAGATGAGATACAACTTCTGACTACCAAAATTGTTACTTTTCTTACGTTTGACAATATAGAATAGAAAATTTTGTTTATGGAAGTTTGTCTTAGATGAAATGATGCTATCTATAAAATTTACAAGACAAACATTTATCCCCAAATTCTCTTTCTATTACTATAGTAAGGAAAAATGCCTATACAACTGTGTATATACACAAATGTTTATTGCATCATTAATATATGTGAAACTTATATTAAAAGGAAAATGATGGGAAGCATCTGTGGCTCAATCAGTTGGGCTCCTGTCTACCATATGGGAGGCCCTGGGTTTGTGTCCCAGGGCCTCCTTGTGAAAGCAGGCTCACCTGCACGCTGTGAAGAGCCACCCAGCCCCGCAGATGCCACGTAGTGCTGCCCAGCCCACAAGCACCACGGAGAACCGACTCAGCAAGGTGACACAACAAAAAGGGAGACAAGCAAAAGCACAGAAGCATGCACAGTGAATGGACACAGAGAGCAGACAGCAAGCAAGCCACAAGGGGGGGAGGGGAAATAAATAAATACAGACACAGAAAAATACACACTGAATGGACACAGAGAGCAGACAGCATGCAAAAGACCCCAAAGGGGGGAGAGGCAATTAAAAAAAAGGAAAATGATCAAATTAGTCATGATATTTCTCTTATGTATAATATAATAGAATTTTTTAAAAAATGAGGTCCCAAAAGTTCAATTTATAATGTTGTAAATATTATAACATTAGGTGAAATATTGCTGCAAAAAGTGTTCATGGTATGATTAAATTTCATTTAAATTATCTCTACATGAATTCAGATATATAAAAATGTATGAATACCATATCACTTAACAATGGTTAACTCTGATGAAAAAATTGGAAGCAGAGAAAAAAACACTTTGCTTTGTTTGATTTTTTACAATAAAACTTGTATCAATTTACATACAAACGTATTATTCAAAGGGAGAAATTCTTTGGATTTTTTACAGTATGTGGAATATTTTTGGTTAACTTGTTATTTGTTTTTTCATATTTAGAGGCATTAGAAATTCTTTCCTACATTTAATAGTCCCTGTATAAACTTTGTGATTGGCCACATTTTCTAAGCATAGGACAAATACATTAATAATTTTTAAAATAAGGTTAATAAAAATATCCCTGTATCAAATGCAATGTTATTATCTGTATTGATTCCTTACCAGCTACCAAGACACTTTTGAAGGGGTTTACTTAACTTTATATTGTTACACTATAAAATCACATCTCTACTTCTCAGGGAGGCATATGTCATTTTTCTCTATTTCATACATTCGTTCTTGAACTTGTGACAGTGAATTGTTTTCCCACCTCACATAGTTAGAAAATGGCAAACTAAAGTTTTGAGCCAACTCTGTGATTCTAGAGCACGTGCATGTAAACCAACATTGTCAATGATGTTTTCCTACCAAAATTAAAAACTTTTCTGCCAAATACTAGTAACCACTGTTCTACTTGCCTTCAGTTACAATGAGTTTTCAAAATAAAGTTTCTTTAAAACATATTAACATTAGTATACAAGAACTTTAATGCAGAATAAATTTAACAATGCTTTATAAAAACTGGTGGGGGAGGCAGGGATTTACATTTTCAAGATCTAATCTAATCTCCTCTTTCTGTGAAATTCTTCTTACTGCCTTCTGATTGCAGGTCAATAGCCTCAGGAATTCTTTAACACCTCTTCTATGTATTTATTAATTTATTTATAAAGTATAATGACAACCAAAGTCATTGCCAGGAGATAAAGAATACATGGAACCAAGTTTAAAATCATATAGGGAAATATTTTAATGAAAAGTCACATCTGGTCTTTGGAACAGAATATTTTTACTGCCTGATATCGAATCTGCTTTGTCTTCATTCCGTAGATAAGGGGGTTAAGGAAAGGTGGGACCAGCAGGTAAAGATTGGACAAGGTGATATGTATATATGATGGGATACAAGATCCACTTCTGTGAGTAAAAAAGGAGAAAAAAGCCAGGAGATAAAATTGGAGGAAGACACATATGTGGGGAATACATGTATTAAATGCCTTAAGACGAGCCTCTTTCTGGGGCAGGTGGAAGACAGTGATAAATATTTGGATGTAGGAGAGAGCGATGACCATGAAGTCAAACCCACCAACAAGGAAAGCTCCAAGGAGCCCATAGACTTTATTGATGTAAACATCTTCAGTGGCAAGCTTCACAAGGGCCATGTGTTCACAGTAAGTGTGTGATATTAATTTGGTTCGGTAAAGTTTCAGGCGGCACTTTATGAGCAATAGGCATGGGATTACCAGAATGGCCGGACGCAATGTTACACCAAATCCAATATGAGTGACTAGTTGGCGAGTGAATATGGTAGCATGCCGCAGTGGGTAACAGATGGCAACATAGCGGTCCAGAGCCATGGCCAACAGAACTCCTGATTCAATACCCTGAAATGTGTGGATAAGCCACATTTGAAAGAGGCAAGCATCAAAATAAATCTCTGGCAAGTGGAACCAAAAAATTCCAAGCATCTTTGGTACAATGCTGGTGCTAAGTGCAATGTCTGTGGCCCCAAGCATGGCCAGGAAGATGTACATGGGCCCATGGAGGCTGTGTTCGGATTTGATGATGATCAAAAGTAGAGAATTTCCAATCAAAGCAGTGATGTACATAGCACAGAATAGAATCCCAATCCAACACTGTACAGGTTCTAAACCAGGGATGCCCATCAATGACAAGACAGAAGGCATAAACAGTGTTCCATTAGTAATAGGCATAACAGTGCACTTCGTGTTTGTATGGGGGCAAAGTTTGTTAATCTTTGACTTTCTGTGCTCTTACATGTCCTGTCCATATACATTGAAAAAGTTCTTGAATAACAGGATCAGGAGAATCAACTCCATCAACTTCCTCCTCAGTTTTAAACAAATGAGACACCTTTAATATGGAAATCCAGGAAAAGGTTCACCACTTGCACTTTGGCTAAATTATCCAGCCACCCACAATCATGTCCGTTATATGAAGGCTGGATATTTGAACACAATCACTGTGCTAAGGCCAAAGGGATCAGCATAATATCCTTTCCATCATTCCATCTTTTCTTTTGTCTTCTCACCTTTTTCAAGAAATTAAAAAAAAAAAAAATTCAAAGTGATATTGCAGACAGAGAAAACCAGAGTCTCCAATGTCCTCAGCCCTACCGCTCTTTCCATTTCTCTCTTTTCTAGACTCTCTGCACTTGAGACCATCAGGAATGGATATATCTACATTGTATATTAATACTCACCTGATAAAATATCAATTGGTAGAAGGCTTGTTTTGAGGGCTATGACTCCACCACTAAAACCACATCTTCTCACCCTACACTTCCTTCTGATCAAGTAATTTTTAAACATGTGATTCATGCAGGACAATCTCTCATCCAGACAGGTGATTTCAGTTGCATAATTAAGGTGTGTTACTAAGTAGAATGATTAGTAAGCATCTGCAACAGATTCTTAGGTAAATTTTCATCTATAAGTCCTCAGTCTAGTCTTTTTCCCCCTGCATATGGATTTTAATGACAGACTCACAATGTTATTCAATAAAATTAAAGGGATTCGATTCAAATACACCTGTTATAGGGGAAGAGAGGGCTTGAGTTCTTTTGACAATGGACCAATGAGGAAGCTGTTGTAAGGATTAGAGTTAGGGTTACATGAATAACTTTAGATCCTAGGTTTCCATTCAAGAGGCAACTTGGGGAAATATAATCATTATATAGATATTGTGGTTACTTACTTATATAGAGAGGTAGAAGTTCAAATTCTACATATTCTTGGACTGCTGAAACAAAAATATGAGGGAGTGGAAATCTGGAAATGTCCAACGGATTCCATGAAAAAACATAGATACATTCAGATGTAAGTGACTTAACATGCAGCAGAGACATTAAGAGAAGACCCCAAACCAAATTTTCATTGTCATAAAAAGCAATTATTGCTCACGACACTTCACATTTTCCACTAACTATATAAAAGCAAAGAACTTATAGCTCTGTTTTAGGCCTCAAAAGAGTATTTATCAATGACTATTTTAAAAGCGAAAGCAGATAAGTTATGTAGTTGATGCCTAGCCATAATCTAAATCAAGCCTGAATGTAAAATTTTAAGTCTTGTTGTTCTAAGCATTCCTAAACATTTCTCCACAAATCATTACCTCCAAATATTAATCTGTGTTCTTCTCTGGATCTCACAGAGAATAATTTCGATTCAAAAATTTTAAAGTTGGAATGATTTGGATGTTTTTCAAACAAACTACTTCCTTTGACAAAATTCTTTAGTGTGGGTTCTTGTCAACTGACTCTTTATTTTGATGAACTTCCCATGGCTATTTTTAAAATTATTAATGATTTTCACCCTCAGAAGTACCTACTTTATATTCAGCCAAATTATTCTCATAACATCTCTCCCCTTTTGTATTATATCTCTCTTTACATAAAGGCACAAAAATTCTATCTTTCTTCATCCTTCCCTTCTTCTAGTTAAATGTTGGCTGGCTATACCACTTCAACATAGCATGCTGTTAACTGTTCTTCACCTCTGAATACTCCATGGCAGAATTATCAATTAATCATCACTGTTCTTGGTTTCTAGTTCCTAGAATTGCAAAGTCACACCCTGTGTTTTAAAAATATGTTGATACTGTTTACTTATATGATTTGGAATTTTTTAAATTATGTAATTTACTCTCATTGGTGATACATGTGTATTACATCAAGAAATACCAGGCTACCTTAACTTGTCCTTGGTATACAGGTCTTAATCTATACACTTACTTATTATCCAGAAAAAGCTGCAGTTGAAAGGATTAGTTCAGGGAAAGTTGCTCATTGCTGGTTCAGCAATGAGAGATTTGTGTTTTCTAACAATTTCCCCTGATGATAAGTTTCATCAGCCTCTGGCAAACCCTGAGAGATATTGTTTATTCTCAAAAGCCAAGAGGAGTGGTTAGACCAGAGGAGCAGCCACAGTTTTCTCAGGGTTATATTCGTGCACTATTCCCTTGGACCACATAATTTATTTCATAATTTGGCCAGGAGACAGTCAAATCTTAAATATATTTAATATATAGTTAATTGAAAATAGATACTAATTTTAGCTTTTATTTGCTCATTGTAAAAAATGAATCTATTCAAAAATAGAATCACTGAAGTATTATAATCCTACTACCCTAAATCAAATCTTATTAATTTTTTGGTGCACTACCATTAATGCTTCCAATGGTCTTTAAAAATATAGTTACATGAATATATACCTTTCACTTAATATTTTATTATTTACACAGTTTATAAATTATTGAAAATATCTTTATTAATTATACAATATTTTTCATGAGAAAGATGCAGAATAATTTAAATCTCTAAATATTGGTTATTTTGTTATTTTAGTTAATTTCTTATATAATTCTATAATGATATTCTTTATGCATTACTATACTCTAGAGTGTAAGAAGTGGTGCTATTTCTTTAGTCATTGCCATCATGATCATTGTCTTATTCCAAATTTAATTACAGTTCTCCAAACATAGAATAATCTGAATAAATATTTCTTAAAAATATTTTAGAATATTTTTACTATGGATTGGAAAACAACAACATGGAGTATATTAAACTAATTGAATTGTCAGGGACATATTCATATATGATAAAACAATAAGTAAACAACCATAAACTAATTAGAAAATGAAAAGATAATATGTAAAACTTACAAGGCTAAAATTTGCTTGCTAAAATTGTATAAAAAATTCATTAATCCCTGGCATGATTAATCAAGAAAAAAGAAAGAATAAAAATGACAAATATGAACACTGGAGAGGATTTATCATCATAGATTATAAAGATATTAAAATGCTAATATTGGAAAGCTATGAGTAATTTATTACAACAAATTTGAAGCTTGCATACAATGTACAACATATTCTCAAATGTTTAGAATAATAATAGGTAATAGATAGATGATAGCTAGATGTTAGATAGGTAGATTGATAGACAGAAAGTAACAATCACACAATACCATAAAATGCCAAAAGTTAGTATTTTGGGTTATCTAGGTGAGGGGTTATAATGCAATCTATGCATTATTTTTTAAATTATTTTTGCAAAATTTCTGTAAGTTTGAAGTTATTTCAAAAGATAAAAAATAAACATGTACATGTTTCTTGAGAAATATCTTTTTAAAATTGACCCAATTGGATTCAGAAAATCTGAATAGTCTGAGTTTTATTAGAAAGATCAAATTTACCATAAAATCTTTCCAAAAATTGAACTCCAGGCTCCAATTGTTTCACTGGTAAAAGCTATTAAAAATAAAAGGAAAAATGATATCATTATATACAAACTCTATCAGAAATAAAAATAATTGAGAAAAATGACTAGATCATTTTGGGGGCCCATTCTAATAGGACACCCTGATATTATAAGAAAATGAAAGCCCATAGACACAAATAAATTAGCAAAATGTTAGGAAATACAATCCAGCAATATATAACAAGCTTCAAATACCACGACCAAGTAAGCTTTATCAAAAATGCAAGGGTGTTTAAACATTCATAGTAATGTGAGGACCTCAAATAAGAAGAAAAAAATAATTAGAAAAATTGAACAAACTAGCCCAAATAAGCAGAAAAAAACATACTCATAAAGACCAAAGTGGTAATAATAAAATAAAGAATAGAGAAATACAAACAAAGTCAACAAAATCATGTGTTAGCCCTGTGCTAAGATCAACACAATTGACAAATCTTTATGTAGCCTGGCAAAGACAAGTTGAGAGAAGATCCAAATTATTATAATATTCTACATTGTACTGGAATTTCTAGCCAGAGCAATTAGGCAACAACAACAACAACAACAAAATGCATCCAAATTAGAAAGGAAGAAGTAAAACTTTCCTGGTTAACAGATGACAGGATACCCAATGCCACATTATTCTCTTGTGAAAAGGAAAGAAGTCCTGACACATACAATATGGTTGAACCTTGAAGGCATTGTGTTGGGTGAAATAAACCAGACACAAAGGGACATATATTGTGTTTGTGTTCTCTCGCTGATTTGAAAAATTCATATATACAAACTCACAGAGTCAAAATCTAGTACCTAAGTTACCAGGGTATGGAGTGGTGATAAGGAATGGGAAGTTAAAGGTTAAAATGTACAAGGTTCCTATTTGGAATGATAGAAATGTTTTGGTAATAGATGGTGATGGTAGTAAACTGTTGTGAATGCACTGAAATATATATTTGATTATGATTAAAAGGGGAAATAGATTATATATAGTATCAGAATTTTTATTTACATTCATGGAACTATGCTACACAAACAGTTATACCATCAACTTTAATAATATAAATATAAAAATATGCTGTGACATGTTGTAACAAATGTTCCACAGCAATTTAAGGTATTCATGTTGGGTTGGTGTATTGGAATCCTGTATTTTATGTGTGCTTGTTCTGCAAATCCACCACTTCACGAGTAAAGGAAAAAAGAAATCAATGATGTGCAAAATATTAATAGAAAAAAGAACAAAAAAAAATCTCAAGAGATGCAAAACAGTATTTGAAAAAATCCAATATATTTTTGTGATAAAAAATACCCCATAAATAGGAATATAAGTAAACTTTCTCAATGGTACATAAGAATTACCTACAGTTAACATAATCTTGAAATAGAGCTACCCCTAAGTCCAAGGAGAAGTCAAGGATATTTACTCTTCCATTTATATTCAACATTGTTCCTGAAGTTTGGGTCAGAGTGAAGCATTTTAAAAATACAATGAAGACAAACTGAATAACTGTAAAGACATTGCATATACATGGATTCAGTAATGATATCAAGATGAAATTACCCCAAAAGTGAGCTACAATTCAATGCAATATCTATAAAAATCCCAGATGGATTTTTTTTTAGGAATTGAAAAATTTCTCCTAAAATTCAGAGAAATGCAAATGACTCCCAAATAGCCAAAACATTTTGAAAATGAATACAGTTGGTGGCCCCACACATAACGATATCTAGCTTACCTCAATGCTATAGTAATTAATACTGTATGGAAATGGCACAAATATATTGTTAAATGGGATATAAGTGAGAGTCCAAAACTAAACACAAACATTAATCAATTGATTTTTGACAGGAGTTTCAAGGCAATTACGTGAAGAGGACATTCTTTTAACTAATGGTACTGGGACAAGTTTGATTTCCACATGCAACATAAACTTGGACTACTGTGTTTTACAAAATGAATCAAAATCCTAAATGTAAGATCAGAAAATATAAAATTCTTGGAAGAAAATGTGGGTATGCATCTGTATTACCTTGCTTTAGGCCATTTTTCTAAGGCATGCTGCTTAAAGCAGAAGCAATTGAAAAAATCAGATAAATTAGACTTGATCAAAGTAAAAAAACTTCTGTGTTTCAAAAAGTATTATCAAGAAAATAAAAAAGAGTACTCAGAGCACACAATAAAATAATTTCAAATCATATATTTGGTTAAGGATATAATATCCAGTATATATAAAGGACACTATAACTCAACAATTAAAAGATAAATATATTACTTTTAAAATGCATAAAAATTTGAATATACATTTCTTCAAAGAAGTTATACCAATGGAAAATAAGAACAAGAAACTATACTCACCATCATTAATCATAAGAGAAATGCCAAGCAAAACACAATGAGATACGACATCAGACCCATTAGGGTGGCTATCACCCAAAAATGGAAAATAACAAGTCTTGGTGAGGATGTGGAGAAATTGGAAACCTCATACATTGCTGGTAGCATAAAAATGGGGCAGCTGCTGTGAAAAAAAGTTTTGGTGATTCATTAAAAAGTTAAATATAGAATTATCATATGATCCAGCAATGCTACAACTAGGTATATATCAGCAGAATTTCAAAACACGTATTCAAACAAAAGTGTACACACAAGTGTTCATAGAAGCACAAGTCAAAGTAGCCAAAAGGTTGGAACTGCTAAATGTTCATCAGCTGACCAATGGATAAACAAAACGTGATATACTCATATAATGAAATCTTATTGAGCTTAAAAGGAATTAAATACTGATACAGGAATAAACCTTGAGAACATTATACTTTGTGAAATTAGTCAGACACATAAGATCACGTTTCTTTACTTCCTTTGTATGAAATTTCCAGAAGAGATGAATCCATAGAGACATACAACAGATTAGTGATTAACAGGGGCAAAGGTGTGGGTGATAAGAAAACGAATAATTAATGGGCATGTGGTTTATTTCGGTGTGATGAAAATACTTTGAACCTAGACAGAGGTGATTTTTGCACAACACTGTGAATGTAGAAAGTGCCACAGTACAACTTTAAAATCATTAAATCTATATTGTGTGTTTTGTCCCAATAATTTAAGTAATTCAAAAGTTTGAAAATAGATGTCCATGTTATTATCCATAAAACTGCTGCCACCTATGTTCAGTATATGATCCCATTATTATTTAAAATAATTCTATACATTCAATAATATAAAATGTTTGAATACCACACCATTTTATAGTGGATAATGCTAATGAGAATGTGGGAAAGGAAGGTAGAAAAAATATTTTGCATTATTTGCATTTAAAAAAAAATAAATATAAAGCTTCAATTCACATTCAAGTATACTTACTGAGAGGAGAAAGTTCTATAGACTGTTCATGGAATGTGGCATAATTTTGATTAATTTAGTTGTTTTTATGCACATATAGATATCATCAAGAATTTCATATGTGGAAAACTCCCTATATGAACTTTGCCATTACCAAAGTTTTCTAAGCATAACAAAACCGCATTAAAAAGAAAAAAAAAATGAGACTAATAAAAATACCCTGTGTAAAAATCAAAATTAAAATTCAATAATGTCAGGAATGAGTAATTAGAAGTAAAATATCGGAAACAATTTCATTGGTTCTTGATTTTGTAAACCCAAGTGGACATTCTATCAGAAATTACTAGACAAACGAGACAGAAATAAGAGTTAAAACACAAGCAGAAAATTGAATATTACTAGAAACAGAAAGTTTTTTATGTATTGGCATTAGTTTTCAAAGATTTTCAAATAATATGCAAGTGATTCAAGAGTAACAAACGGACGAAAATAATGAAGATGGGGAAATCAGAGTACTGGAATTTGCCAACTTTTAAAATAAAGAGAAAGGGAGAGAGAAAACGAAAACTATAAAAATTTAAGTGCTAAAGCTAATAATTCAGAAGAGCAGAATTTCAGAGAATGTCAGGGTAAGTGAAGTCGGTGACAAGTTCATAGAAAATAATTTATAAATATAAATTTTGTATAAAAATGCTTTACTGGAGATGAAAGAAAATACTTCACAATGATAAGTAAATCCAAGCCGCCCCGTTGCCTCTTTGGCTCGGTGGGTCTCCAGGGCTGCGCAGGGGTCATGGCGCGGCGGCAGAGGAGCTAGAGCTGGGAGCTGCGCTCAGCTGTGAGTTGCTGCAGAGGAGCGCCCGAGCCTCCCTTGCGTCTTGGGCCCCCACCCTAGGGCCTCGGTGGGCACCAGCGGTGGGAACCCATAGTCCTCCCCGCGACTGAGCCTCAGCGAACCCCGCATTCTCAGGCTCACTCTCCCTCCTCCCCTTTTTCTCCTTTAGCCGCATCCACTCTTCCAGCTCTCCTTTATGGCAACCGAGACTCTATTCCTCCTCAGCTTGAGGCGCCCGGTTCCCCCAAAATGAGGTGCTCCTGAGGGCACCCTGCAGTCGGTGGGGACTGGCTCCACTTGCTCAATGGCTGCGTGCCCCTATCGCATGAGGTAGTCTTATATGTATTTGGAAGACAAAGTGGGCATCCTGGATTTCAACCAGCCCCTTGATATTTTTTGTGTGTGTATCTTGATTTCTCAGGCATAGTGCAACATCTAGATGACACTGTTTTGACACACTTAGAGCCCTCTCCACGGGGTCCTAGAGAGCTAGAATTCTATAACACGTCATATGCTGCTGATTTTAATGACAATGTTCTTCTACAGCTAAGAAAATATCTACCAAAATATTATGGCATCTGGTCAACTCCCACTGCACCAAGTGATTTACACCTAAAACTGGAGGATGCAACTCATAAATTTAATAAGCCCTGTAGAAAGGATGTAAAGATAATGAAGAAAAGTTATGATCCTTTTGCTTTATATGAGAAGATTCTGCAACAGGTCAACAAGTGCCCACTGATGGAAGAGAGAGTTTTTGGTGCTTGGCATGAGGGTCTGTCATGTTCATTTTGATAGCTACAGGACAAGGAACCAGTACTATGAAAGAAGTTTAACAGATGAAACGATAATGGATGGAGTCTCGAGGTTTTTTTCATAATGGGTTCCGCTGAAGAAAAGATGCAGCTGCTGCCAGTATTTAGAAGATTGAGAAAATTCTGCAGTGGTTTGAAAGCCACAAGCAGCTTCATTTTGACACAAGTTCATTACTGTTTGTTTATGAAGTTTCATCTCAGCCAACCATTACAGATTCAAATGACAGAAATTTGGCAAAAAATTTTTTGTCCAAATGACAGCAGTTAGACACAGAAGTATTGGAGTACAATAATAACTTACATGCTTTAATTTCCATGGCAAATGTAGAAATAGAGGCTTTGGTGGGCAAAAGCTTGTCTAAAATGTATGCTCCTCACAGAAAAATGTATTAAGAAAGGCATCAGTCAATTGAAAATTTGGAACAAGACAATGGGTGGAAAATCATGTCACAGAAATATTTAAATTGGAAGGTAATTTCCAAACTGGAAAAAGTTTACTACCACCTTCACACTGGTTGCCAAGAGGTTGAGAAGTAAAAGTGTGAATGATAGATTTTACTCATGTATTTTCTAGCAACACAGAACATGAGGGATATGATTATGGGCTATATCGATATTGCAAAATATTTAAACAATTGAGTCCTTTGCCACAATCTTTTACGAGGTGGGCCAATCATAAGGAAGAGCAACAGTCAAAATCTTCACGTTTGTAATCCTATACAGAAAATTTGTATTGTGAGTCTACATTTTCTTTGTCTTTATACTTTTCTTAGAAGGATTAACATTTTTATAATCTTACTTAGGAAACCTTTGTTCATTAGACAACTATGAAGAATAAAGAAACTTAGGAATGTTTAGCAGTAAGCAGGGAATGAAGTGGTGCCTGGTTTAAGTATCTATTTCGTTCAAGCAAAATACAAACCATTATTCAGTTAATAAGAATTTAGTTAGCTTTTTTATTTTTCAACACTGGGGGCTGGGAATTGAACCTGGGATCTCTTATGTGGGAAGCTGGTGCTCAACAACTGAGCAACATTGGCTTCTCAGAGTTGTTTTTTGTGGTTTTTTCATGTTTGTTTTTTAAGGAGGAATGGGGAATGAACCCAGGACCTCCCATGTAGGTGGTGGATGCTAACCTACTTGAGACACATCCACTCCCTACTTAGCTTTCTGTAGCCAATTTATCATGAAATCTCAGTTTACCCAACCTTGACAATGATCCATATCTAAACTATTAAATTATTAGAACACTTACAGAAATCTAGAAAGCAGAGGTTGGTGTCTGTTGTATTTGCTATTTATGAAGTCAATAAAATTGGAGAAATTTCTACTTCAAAAATAAGTACTGTTGAGGCTCTGAGGCTGTTTGAGCTTATTTATGAAATCCCCAAAAATAAGGATTATGTTTGTAAACTGGTCTGTTCCTCTGTGTGTGATGCCCTTTGATTGTATTAAATTAAAAGGTTTTACATTGATTAAATTAAAATTAGAGCTTTGATTCGACCATATCGGTAAGGCCTGTCCCAGCGTTGGTGGGCTATATAAATGGTCACTCACTCAAAAGACACACAGAGAGATCTCAGTAGACACGGAAGAAGAGAGAGCTTAATTTTGATGCTGAAAACCCAGAAGGAGCTAAGCTATTTGGCTGATAGTTTGCAACTGAAGAGAACGGAGCAGTTGAGGCTGATACCAGCCTACAGCTGAGATCAGAAGTTGCCTTCACAGAGCCTTAGAGGAAAGAGGAAGGCTGAACACTTGTAGAGGTTGCCTGCATTCTTGCTTCAAAAAGTGGCGACAGACTTACATCAGAAAAAAAAACAACTACTTGATTTGGGCTCTTTAGGACCTTGTATCTGTATGCTTTTACCCCAAGTATAATCCCTTAATAAAAGCCAACAGATTTCTGATACTTTGCATCAGCACTCCTTTTGCTAACTAACACAGGTTCTATATTAAACATTCAGACCAGGAAATCAAAAGGTGCTTCTTAGAGAAATGATTTAGAATTGCTGCATTCCAAAATCAGGCTTCCCCCTTAATTTCCATTTGTATATATTTTACAAAGTGTATATACTTTGAAAAAAGAAAATAGGCATCAACAACAACCAAAAAAAATCTTGAAATTAATGGCACTTATTGTTCTTGCCAGGATAAGGAGAAGAGAGGCTATTTCCAAGGAATAAAGTATTTTTCTTCTGAAATCTTTCTTTTATGGGAACGTTGAATATATGTTTAATACATTATGAAAACTGCTCTAAACCATATAATCCTTTTTTTCTCTAATTGCAGCTTAGAAAAAATAGATGGCTGAAGCTTTGTCTTATTTCTCCACTTTAATAATTTCTGATAATTTGTTATATGCCCTCCTATACTTTAGTAGTAGAAATTTAAGTTGCTAAATAGTGTTTCCAGATATCTAATAAGCAAAGTATTACAATATCCAATAGTGTGAGTGTTAAAGCACTATATTTTATTTGATAATTAGGCATATAGAGTTGGATGCATATCAAAATCCTTCCATTTCATGCATTTTCAAAGCAGTTTTAAGTCATATTCAGCAGAGAAATTTATTGTAATTTAATTACTTGGGTGTTGGGGGTCAATGCTACTTTTCCTAGAAAAAAATAGATTTTTAAGTATTGTCTGTTTCATATTCTTCACCTTAAAAAAAAACAGTAACGGTTATTTGTTACTAAAAACATTTAAAACTGAAAAGATAAGTCAATCAGAGAGACTTCCAGGAAGATGGTGTTGAAGAAGGTAGGCAAGGAGATTGCTGTGCATCATCCAGGAGGGAGAAGGAGAGAGAGACAAAGAGGCCAAAGGAAAACTGAATTACTTGCTCCTGTGGATGGGAATGGCTCATATGCCCACCCCTCAAGGTGAAAAGACCAGACTTATTGCAGCCAACTGAGTAGAAATGTTTGCCTCCCTGGAAGGAAGAGGGGTCTGGCAGAGCACTGAGAGTGACTTCTTTCAGTGAGTTTGGTCAGATGAGCCCTCTCTGAAATTAAAAAATAAAAAAATACCCTAGCCAGTGCTGGAGAGGTGAGGGGGAGTCTGATCAGGCAGGCAGCCTCAACCAACTGCCCTGGAAGAGAGAGGAACTAAGTCAGCCAGGAGGCAGGGACAGGTGTGTGAACAACCCAGCTCCAGCAAAGTTTTGAAACCCAATTTGCCTGAGGGAATGGGGACAGGGAGAGCCAGATAAGCTTTCAGAAACCTACTTAATCCTGTAGTGTGGGAGTAGCCCCGTGGAGAAACACCTGCCTCACATATACTAGGTTCCTGGTTCAATTCTAGGTACCTCCTAAGAGGTCAGGTACCCAGCTGGTATCCTATGACAGGGAACTCTATGTTTTACAATCTGTCATTTTTAAAACTTTTTATCATTTTTATTTTATTCTTTACTTTACTTGCTAAAATGAGGTTCCTTACCTGTGGAGGGTAGACTGCAGGGTGATTGACTGATGCTCATCAGTTATCTCAGACCAGCAGTCTGAGATGGTTCCAAGAGGCCCAAGAGGGAAACCTGCTACTCCTGAGTTATTGTTTGTTTGTTTGTTGTCTTTTCTCTTTCTTTCTGTCCTTTTTCTTCTTATTATTTTTACTACATATTTGCTTCATTTTATTTCTTTCTTAACTTTCCCCCTATTCCTTGGTTTTTCATTCATGTGGCCTGTTCTTGTTATTCAATTTTTCTTCTCTTCTTCTCACATCTTTCTTAACTTTTCTTTTATTCTACTTTTGTTCTTTTTTTTAATTTTTATTCCACCTTTTTAATTCTTATTCCTTTGTATTTTTTATAATTTTTCGCTCATAACTTATTTATATGCTTGGCTCTTTTTATATTTCCTTTTCTATTTTTTTTCAAATTATTACTATTATTATTTTCTCCTCTCCCTTTCCTCTTTTATGGTTTTAATATTTTTTTCAAGGAAAGACAGACAACAGCAAGAATATAGAATAAGTGGAAACAAGTATCAAAACAAACTTAACAAGAAAACAAAACAAAATAAAACCCTAGAATAGACAGAGAAGCTAACCATCTGAAAAAGTTCATCAAGATAAACAGATGTCTAGACAAAAATTACATGTCATACTAAGAAAGAGTAAAACATAGCCTAGTCTACTGAACAACCTAAAAAACAGGAGGAGATGTAGAATGTGGAAGAATCAATCAAAGATGTCCAAACAAACACCATGAATCAATTAAGTGAAGAAAGAGATAAAGGATATTAAGAATATACTCAGGGAACATACGGAAGAAGTCATAAATATATGTGAAAAGATAACTGATCTGAGGGTGATGAATGACACAATGTGAGAAATAAAATGTAGGGAGAAAGCCCAAACAGCAGATTTGAATAAAAGCAGAGGACAGAATTAGTGACATTGAAGATAGTACATCTGAATCCAGACAGTATAACAAATATAAAGACAGAATAATTTTCAGCAGAGACTTAGGGAACCGAATAAAAATCCAACATGTACAAACATACACATTATAGGCATTCCAGAGGGAGAAGAGAAGGGAAAGGGAGCAGAAAGAATGTTGGAGGAAATAATAGCTGAAAATTTCCCAATTCTATGGAGGGATATGGATGCACACGTCCAGCACAGTGCACCCAAAAGAGTATAAATCTTAAAAGGTCTACTTCAAGACTTATATTTATTAAATTGTCAATTGCTTAAGGCAAAGAGTAACTACTGAAAACATGAAGAGAAAAGTGACCCATCATGTACAGGGGAAGCTTGAAGCTATCCAAAACCATGGAGGTGAGAAGGCAGTGGTATGACATAGTTAGGGTGCTAAATAAAAAAAACAAAACAAAACCTGACAGCCAAGAATTAAAAGCTGGTATTCAAAAATAAAGAAAATATCAAACTATTCAAAGATAAAGAGAAATTAAGAGAGTTTGTCAACAAGAAGCCTGCCCTTCAAGAAATACTAAAAGGAGTTTGGCAAATTGAAGTGAAAACAGGGGAGAGAGTGTTGAAGGAGAGTGTGGAAAGAAATAGTAAGAATAGTTAAAAACATTACAAGAGAAAAACTACAAAATAGGACATATATAAACATTGGTCTATATGGCTAATATAAATGATCTTTTGAGATTAATATCATTGAATGTTAATGGTTTAAACTCTCCAATCAAGAGACAGAGATTGATAGAATGGGTTAGGAAATATGACCTATCTATATGCTATCTACAAGAAACTCACCTTAGACCCAAGGATGCAAGGAAGTTGCAAGTGAATGTTGGAAAAAGATTTTACACACAAACAATAAACAAAAAAGAGTTGGAAGGAGCTTTCCTAAACTTGGTAAAAAAAACTTTAAGTGCAAAACTATTGCAAGAGACAAAGAATGACATTATATACCAGCAAAAGGGGTATTCTATCAAGAAGAATGAACAATCATAAACATTTATGGAATTTTGACCAGGGGTCTCCAAAATATATAAGGCAAACATTTGAAAAGCTAACTGGAGAAATAGATGCCTCCACAATTATACTGCTAGACTTTAAAACACCATTATAACAATTAGATAGTGCCTATCAACAGAGAGTCAATAAAGAAACAGAGACCTTGAATAATTCATTAGAGGATCCAGGCATAATAGACATATACAGAAAATTACACCCAAATACAGTGAATATACATTCATTTAGAGCTCAAATGGAACATTCTTCAGGATAAATGACATGCTAGGTCAAAGAACAACTCTCAACAAATTAAGGAAGATTAAAATTTTACAAGTAATTTCTCTGACCATATAGGGATGAAGTTGCAAATCAATAAGGTTCAGAGAGTCAGAATAGGGACAAGGTTTTTCAAGTTAAACAAGACACTCTTTGACAGCCAATTTATCAAGGAGGAATTTCAAAAAAATTCAGTAATTACCTTGAAGCAAATGAAAATGAAACACCACATAACAAAACCCATGGGATGCATCTAAAGCAGTGGTAAGGGGAAAATTTTTAGCCATAAATGTTGATATTAGGAAACAAGAAAGGGTTAAAATCAAAGACCAAATTGCACACCTGCAAGAACTAGAAAAAGAACAGAAAACTAATCCCAAAGAAAGGAGAAAGAAGGAAATAACAAAGATTACAGCAAAACGAAATGAAATTGAGAATGAAAAAAAATACTAGAAAAATTAACAAAACCAAAAGCTGTTTCTTTAAAAAGATTAATAAAATTGACAGAATCTTAGCTAGACTATCAAAGAAAAAAAGAGAAGACACAAATACATAAAATAAAAAATGATGGAGGTGAAATCACCACTGATCTCACAGAAATAAACAGTATCTTAAGCGGATAGTTTGAAAACTTATTGCCAATGAGATGGGTAATAGATGGGCAAATTTCTAGAAACACACAAGCAGTCTACATTGACAAAAGATGAAATTGATGAACTCAACTGATCAATTACAAGTTAAAATATTAAATTATTCATCACAAACCTCCCAACTAAGACAAGATGACTTCACAGGTGAATTCTACCAACCATTCGAAAAAGAACTAAAACCAATCCTGCTTAAACTCTTCCAAACAATGCAAGAGAACATTGCCCAACCCATTCTCTGATGTCAACATCACCCCAATACCAAGCCACCTAAAGATGCCTCAAGGAAAGAAAACTACAGACCAATCACTCTAATGAATCTGGATTTTAGCATAACAAAATACTTCCTAATCATATTCAACAACACACCAAATGAATTATACAGCATGACCAAATAGTTTTCATCTATGGTAAGCAACGATGGTTCAGTATAAGAAAATCAATGTAATACACTACAATAACAGATCAAAAGAAAAAGAAATCACATCATCTTCTCTATTGATGAGGTAAAAGCATTTGACAAAAGATGGCACCCTTTCTAGATAAGAACACTTCAAAAGATAGGAATAGAAACAAAATTCCTCAACATGATAAAGGGTATATATGAAAAACCCACAACTAACCTCATTTTCAATGGTGAAGTGCAGAAGGCTTTGCCTCTAAGATCTGGAACAAGACAAGGAAGCCCACTGTCACCACTCTTATTGAACATTGTGTCTGAAGTACTTGCTCAAGCACTTAGGCAAGGAAAAGAAATAAAATGTATCCATATTGGAAAGGATGAAATCAAAATTTCGTTATTTGCAGATGACATCATCATATACGTAAAAAGCCCTGAGAAATCTACAACAAAGCTTCTAGAGCTGATAAACAGCTCTAGGGTTCAGTAAAGTTGCAATATGTAAGATCAACATGCAAAAATCATTAACTTTCCTGTACACCCATAATGAGCATTCCGAGTAGGAAGTCAAGAATAAAATTTCATTTAAAATAGCAACTAAATAATCAAATATCTGGGAATAAATTTAACCATAGATATAAAGGACTTGTTCACAGAAAATTACACAAAATACATAATAAGAAAATATTAAACTCCCATGCTGTGGGGTCCTGCTATGTTCTCAGTTAGAGGGACAAGAATCCCTCAAGAATATAAGCAGTGCTTTATAAAAGAAAATCAACATGAAGCCAATCCCTAAATATTATTGCATGGAACTATTAACCTTATTCTTCAAAAATTGAAACTTAATGTTGACTATAGTTTCTGAGGAGGGGCCAAAGGAAGAATAGAATAGATGAAACATACGACTTTGGAACTGTTTTGCATGATCTTGGAATGATGGATACAGGCCATTTTAATTTTGTCAAAGCCTATAAAAGAATATGATGCAAAATATAAATCATAATGTAAACCATTGATCATGGATAGTAGTAATGATTCAATATTTTTACATCAATTGTATCAAATGTACAATATATATGCAAAATGTTATTAATAGAGGAGGGGCAGAGAGAGGAAGGATGGCAGGTATATGGGAATCCCCTATAATTTCGATGTGACTTTTCTCTAAACTAAAGCATCTTTGATGATAAAGTGAAAAGAAAAAGACACTGGGCAAGTATACAGAAGAGATTATCAGTGTACATAAAAGATAATAGATGTTATGATGATGAAAGTTAATTGAAAAAAATCTATTGTACTGTGTTTTCTATTTTTGCCTTTATTTTTATTTTTTAATTTTAAAACTTTGTATTTTATTTATTATTAATATTATTTTATTTTCATACTTTTATTTATTTTTTAGTTTTGATTTTGGAGAGGTTTTGGATCACAGAAGGGTAGCAACAATGACAGGGGAGAATCACTTCTGCAGCATGTTGGTAATGGGAGTATATGTAGGGAGGAATGCACCCGTGGCATGCTCTGTGGCATATGAATATGCTCAAATGGCCACAGTGGGTTCAGACCCACACATAATCAAATAATATCGAATTCCCATCCTAGGACATTCTCTAAAAGAGCAGCAAGAATCCCATGATTACATGGGCAGTGCCTAGTGAAGGAGGACAGACCATTATGCTAGGCTTTGATATTGATGGTTGTACTTATGAAACTTTTCTCAAGAAATTGAAACTTAGTCAATATTGTATATTCCTAAGAATTACCTCCAAAAGCCTCCTTGTTGCTCAAATTTGACTCTCTCTACACCAAACTCAGCATAAAATGCCCTACCTTACCTCCACACTCCCCAATCATGGGACATGACCGCCAGGGATGAGCCTCCCTGGCATGGAGGCATTGAAGTGTCAACAAGCAATGCATTTGGAAAAAGACCTTGACCAAAAGTGGAATTAGTAAATACAAATGAGGGTTATGGCTACGAGATTTGAAAATGAGTCAGAAGGTCATTCCATAGGTTATGGTTATAGACATGTCAGGAAGATCTCATTGATTGCCACAGTAAACAGTACACAAAGAGGAGGGTTCCTGAGGGCTCTAGGCATATCTGGACAATATTGGTAGGGCAGACATTCTTAGGAATTCAGCACCCTGTCCGTGGTGCTAAGTATGGAATATATGCTCCCCAATGTAACAGAATTAGACTCATTTACAATTTTCCTACTAATGAATATTCTACTCCTTTTATTTGAGCCTATAATTAACACTGTACTTGTTAAATATATATCCCAGAGACTTATACCTTCAGTCTGTTCATATGTGAGTTGAGCCCTGTATCTTAGCAAGAGTTCCAACACCTACTGTCTAGTTCATTGGAATTGCCCAGAACAACTAGCAAAGGGTTGATGATGGACAGTGTCCATCCACAAAACAGAGAGTATATCTAACTGCAAGCAAGCCAGTTCCACCCATTTGCCCCATGGGATCAAAGAACCCTCTCAATCAGAAACAGGGTGGTGATCACCATCTCTAAATCCTCAAGTCTGATGAATGAACAAATATAAGGGGTGAATAAAGTATGGAATTAAATTGTCTTATAATTATTCTGGCACAAGAAGAACTTGTATCATTGATATTGGACACCAGAGGTTCTGAAGTGAGGGAAAGGGAAGAATAGGTATAACATGGGATTATTTGGGACATTGGCATTACATTGGCATGACATTGCAAGGAGAGATTCAAGCCACTATACATTTGGTAAAACCTATAAAACTGTGTAGTGCAAAGTATGAACTATATGGTAAACTACACTCCATGGTTAGTATCAGTGCTTCAGTATGTGTTCATCAGTTGTAACAAAATTACCACACTAATAAAAGGTGTTAATGGGGGAAAGTGTGGTAGAGGGAGGAGTGCGATATACAAGATTTCCTTATATTTGTGTTTTAACATTTTGTAACCTAAGCTTCTTTAAAAATAAAAATTAACTCAAAGGGAAAAAATGTACAAACATAAATAAATTCTAGCATAATATTTTTTGCAAATCAAAAAACTGGGAAAATATGTTAATTTAAAAACTTTATGCTTTAACCAACATGACTAAAAATATGCAAAATAGAAAAGCAACGGAACTAAAAGTAGAAATAGACAAATCTACAATCATTGTTACACATTTTAAACATTTTAACACATTTCTATCCAAAGTTGTAAAAACAAATGGACAAAACATCAATAACCGTATAATGATAAAAAACACAAACTAAACAAACTTATTTATATGCACTCAAATGGACAAAGAAATAGATAACAGATAGAGGCAGCATTGCAGTAGCTATAGAATTTACTCAAAATTCCCTTTGATTGATCATTGGTTTTTTTACAAAAATTGATGACAAATTGGGTCATAAGATATACTTAAATTGTAATTTTTAAAAATTTACTTCACACTTACATTGATAAATTTATAAAATAGACATAGCATTTCTACTGAAAAACATGGATGATGATTTCCTTGAGAGCAGCATCGTATTACACATTGACAACATCATGATGAAAATAACAATGATGATGATGATAACTCCCTATCTGTATTGAATCTTTAACATAACATAAATTAACCATAAAATTATGCTATGTCAACCAACAGAGCTTAATTCCTAATAAGTTGTTTGTTTATTTTTTCTATATTTTATACATTGTCTGCTAAATTTATAACAATGTGTTGCTTTTCCATGGCATTCATTTTCAGTTCATTTGAAGAGTGGCAAAATAAAACTAAAACCATCTTGGTTTCACTCAAGAGCACACATACATAAACAGTTTTCTAATGATTTTTTGACAAAATTTAATCTGTTTTTACATCAAGTATTCATGCCAATCATTGGATGACTAGTCCTACTTGATTTTGGTATTACAAATACACATACAGCATTAACTATTACCATTACTATACAAGTATTTAATGTAGAATTGTTTGTTTCATTAAAATACAATTCTTATTTACTCAGTATAATGTTTATCCTAACCTGAAATTTTTGTCCAGTCTTCCAAGACGTTCAAGGTCCTTTAAGGTAAAAATTTTGTTTGTTGAATCAAAAAATGGATTGGTGAAACATTTAGAAAATATTGTCTAAAAGAAGTCTTACACTTGCCCTCACACTCGTAAAAATAACCAGGCATCACAGATTTCCTAATTACAAATGACAAGAGAAAATGAACACTGTAGAAACAATCCCAAATAAACACAATATTATGTGCTCTAGTTCTATCTTTGAACAGAAAACATATTTTGTGGGACCGAAGAATTAACAATTTGAAAAATAGCTTGACTGACATAATAAGGATAAGCTTCATGAAGAAGGAGATATTTATTTCAAACTTGATAGTATTTGACATACAGGAGGTATTCAATAGAGATTTTGATGAGACAAAGTAATAGGAAAGAATACTTAAACTAATTAGAGAGACTATGTGGAGGTACCCAAAAATTACATAAAGGAAGCTGATCTGATGTGCTATATAGAGATAAATCATTGTAAGTATCATGCTCCACCATGATCTGCAGAAGGGTCTCTAGTTCTGACTTGATGTGATGAGGAGGATCATGTGTTGTGACATATTCCTACAGGCAGGAATTTAATCATTCAGCTTCTTATCTGCTCCTCTTTTTCAACTTCTTATGACTTCCTTTTGACCACAGGTTAATAACCTCTGGAATTCATTAAGATATCTAACTTTTTCAACAGCATGACACTGTAAACCATTGCCTGTTTATTCAGATCACTTAGAGTCACAAGATGAGCCACTTAACCCATAAAATAAGACATTTCAATCAATTTTCAAGTCTGGTCTTTGGAACAAAGCAGTTTTATTGCTTGATCTGAGTCTTCATTGTCTTCATCCCATAGACAAAGGGATTGAGAAAAGGTGGCACCAGGAGGTAAAGACTGGACAAGATGATATGTATATAAGATGGGATATAAGATCCAGTTCTGTGAGTAAAAAAAGGAGAAAAACACCAGGAGATAGAATTGGAAGAAGACACATATGTGTGGAATACATGTATTAAATACTTTAAGACAGTCTCTTTCTGTGGCAAGTGGAAGACTGTGATAAATATTTGCAGGTAGGAGAAAGTGATGATCATGAAGTCAAATCCACCAACAACGAAAGCTGCAAGGAGCCCATAGACTTTATTGATGTAAACATCTTCAGTGGCAAGCTTCACAAAGGCCATGTGTTCACAGTAAGTGTATGATATTAATTTGGTTCAGTAAAGTGTCAGGAGGGACTTTATGAACAATAGGCATGGGATTAACAGAACGCGAGGACACAATATCACACCGACTCTGATATGAATGAGTCATTGGTGAGTGAATATGCTAGCATGCTGCAGGGATAACAGATGGCAGCATAGCAGTCCAGAGCCATGGCCAGCAAGACTCCTGATTCAATACCCTGGAATGTGTGGATAAGCCACATCTGAAAGAGGAAAGCATCAAAATAAACCTCTGGTGAGGGGAACAAAAAATTTCCAAGAATCCTGGGCACAATGCTGGTGCTAAGTGCAATGTCTGTGGCTCCAAACATGGCCAGGAAGATGTACATGGGTCTATGGAGGCTGTGTTCAGATTTCATGATGATCAAAAGTAGAAAATTTCCAATCAAAGCCCTGGTGTACACAGCACAATTTGGAATCCCAATTCAACACTATACAAGTTCTAAACCAGGGATTCCAATTAATGACAAGACAGAAGGCATGAACACTGTTCCATTAGTAATAGGCATAGCAGTTGAGTTCTTGTTTGTAAGTGGGCAATAGTTTTCGATACAATACTTTTTGCACACTTGTATGTCCTGTCCTCATATATTGACAAATTTCTTGAATAACTGAATCAGGAGAATCAACACCTACAGCTTATTTGTCAATGTTTAAAGTGAATGAGAGCCCTTTAATATGGAAACGCATGAAAATATTCACCACATGCACTTTAACCAAATTATCCAGCCACTTTCATTCCTTCCCATTATAGGAAGGCTTGATATTGGACACCATCGCTCTGGTAAGACCAAACGTATCAGCATACTCTCCTTTCCTCTCATTCCACCTTCTCTTTTCTCTTTTCGCCATTTTAAGAAAATGAGAATAAAAAAAGTGTAAAGTGCTCTTCCACCCAAAGATGAACCAGAGTCCTGAATGCCTTCAGCCTTACCTCTCTCCCCATGTTCTCTCTCTTCTCTAGACTCCATTCACTTGAGACCAGCAGGAATGAATATATCTGCATTGTATATTAACACTCCTCTGATAAAATACCAAATGATTTTGGGCTTTTGTTGAGGGCTATGATTCTACTACCAAACCCATCTCTCCTTACCTTGCATTTCCTTCTGGCCAAGTAATTTTTAAACATGTGTTTCATGCGGGAAACAATCTCCATCCAGATATGTGATGACAGCTCCATAGTTATGGTGTGTTACCAAGGTAGATAGATTAGTAATCCAAATCTGACATAGGCTTTTCAGGTAAATTTTCATGGGTGAACCCTCAGTCTAAGCTTTATCCCACACGCATGGATTTTAATGACAGAATAAAAACATTATTTAATAAAATTAAAGGGTTTCAGATGTACCTGTTATAGGAAAAGTGAGGGCTTGAGTTCTTTCCATAATGGAACAATGAGGAAGAAGTTGTAAGGGATAAATTTAAGGTTACATGAATGGCTATGGACCAAAAGTTTCCATTCAGAGGCAGCTTTGGAAAATATAATCATTGTGTAGATATCAGGGTTATTTACTTATGTAGAAAGTTAGAAGTTCAAATTTTACATACTCTTGGGCAGCTGAAACAAGAAAAATATGAGGGAGTGGGACTCTGCTGAGAAATGTCCAAGGGATTTCATGACATATTATAGATACATTGGGTTATAAGTGACATAGCATGCAGCAGAGATAGAAAGAGGACTCCAATCCAAAATTTTCATTGCCATGTAAAGGCTGTTGCTCAGGACATTTCGCATTTTCCACTAACTATACACAAGCAAAGAACTATAGATCATTTTTAGGCCTGAGAAAAGTATGTATCAATGACTATTTATTTCAAAAGTGAAAGCAGATAAATTATGTAGATGATGCCTAACCATAGTCTAAATCAAGCCTAAATATCAAATTTGTAAGTGTTCTAAGTATTCCCAAATATTTCCCACAAATCAAGGCATCACTTCCAAACCTTAATCTGTGTTCTCTGGATGCCATAGAGATGAATTCCTATTCATAAAGTTTAAAATTGGAATGATTTGGAGTTTTTCAAACAAATCACCTCCTTTAACAGCCCCCTCTCGATATAGAGGTGGAGTGGACATAACCATCCCAGGGTCCACAGGATGGAGGAATAGAGTATGGATTAGCGTGGGCTTACTGATATTCTACTTTGGAACTATTGTGATTAGTAATGGAAGAAATTGTAGCATTGAAGTGGAGAAAGTGGTCAGAGTAGCTGCTGAGGGTAGAGAGAGGGAAGAAGAGATATGATGTGGGGGCATTTTCAGGATTTGGAGTTGTCCTGGGTGGTACTTCAGGGACAGTTACTGGACATTGTATGTCTTGCCATGTCCCACTGGTTGGACTGGGGGAGAGTGTAAACTAAAATGTAAACCATTGTCCATGTGGTGCAGCAGTGCTCCAAAATGTATTCACCACATTTTATTTACCCATTCATCTGTTGAGGGGCATTTGGGTTGATTCCGACTTTCAGCAATAGTGAATATTGTTGCTATGAACTATGTTGTGCATATATCAGTTTTTGTCCTTGTTTTCAGTTCTTCTGAGTATATACCCAGCAGTGGAGTTGCTGGGTCATATGGAAAATTTATAGTTAGTTTTTTGAGAAACCCCCAAACTGTCCTCCAGAATGGCTGGATCCTTCTGCATTCCCACCAGCAGTGGATGAGTGTGCCCATTCCTCCACATCCTCTCCAGCACTTATAGTCATCTGTTTATTTTGAGAGTTGCCAATCTTATGGGAGAAAGATGGTATCTCATTGTAGTTTTGATTTCCATTTCCCTAAAAACTAGTGATTTTGAGCATTTTTTTTTCATGTGTTTTTTAGCCATTTGTATATCTTCTTTGGAGAAGCATGTGTTCACATCTTTTCCCCAATTTTTAAATGGGTTGTCTTTCTATTTTTGAGATATAGGAGTTCTTTATATATGAAGGATATAAGTCTCCTATCAGATATATAGTTACCAAATATTTTCTCCCATTGTGTAGGCTCTCTTCACTTTCTTGACAAACTCCTTTGAGGTACAGAAAGTTTTAATTTTGAGGAAGTCTTATTTATCTATTTGTTCTTTTACTGCTTGTGCTTTTGATGTGAAGTTCATGAAGCCATTTCCTATTACAAGGTCTTGTAGATGTTTCCCTACAATGCTTTCCAAAGTCTTTATGGTCTTGACTCTATATTTAGGTCTTTGATTGATCATGAGTTGGATTTTGTATAAGATGTGAGTTGGTAATCCTTTTTCATTCTTTTACATATGGATATCCATTTCTCCAGGCAACATTTGTTGAAGAGGCCATTCTCTTTTTATAAGCTATTAAGGGTATTTTAATATGGAAATGAAAAATGACCAACATGATGACATGGCCTCAATGACGTATTACTCTTGAAGGCCAGAAGTTATTTTATTGACTACTCCACCACACAACTTATGATTTCTTCAAATGTTATATTTCCAAAACCTAAGTAAGGACTCCTAAGAAATCTTATAACAAGCCAACACTTGACCTGTGTACAGGTCTTTGCCAAGTCTTTAACTATCACTATCTTACACAGATTCTGATTAAGACTGTAATTCAAGGGAAACGGACTTTGGCCCAGCGGTTAGGGCGTCCGTCTACCACATGGGAGGTCTGCGGTTCAAGCCCCGGGCCTCCTTGACCTGTGTGGAGCTGGCCATGCGCAGTGCTGATGCGCGCAAGGAGTGCCGTGCCACGCAAGGGTGTCCCCCGCGTGGGGAAGCCCCACGCGCAAGGAGTGCGCCCGTGAGGAAAGCCGCCCAGCGTGAAAAGAAAGAGCAGCCTGCCCAGGAATGGCGCCGCCCACACTTCCCGTGCAGCTGACGACAACAGAAGCGGACAAAGAAACAAGACGCAGCAAATAGACACCAAGAACAGACAACCAGGGGAGGGGGGGAATTAAATAAATAAATAAATCTTTAAAAAAAAAAAAAAAAAGACTGTAATTCAAAAACTATCCCATTACACATGTTTATGTTAGCTTCTGATCAGCTTGTTTCTTATATACCCATATATATTAATTCACTTCACATAGTTCAAACCAGTGCTGCTCCTTGAGGAACACCTGGTATAAAAATTGAGTCATGAGATTGATGATTCATAATCTCCCATCTAGAAGGGAAAAAATAACTGTGAGTTAGAATATTTGGAGAAATATTTTAAGGAGATAAAACGAGTACCATGTTTGTTCTGAAAAAAATCATAGGAACAGTTCCAAGAAGTCCTCAAGGTTAGCTGTATCTTAAAGCATCTATGTTTGCATTTGTCCTGTAATTCATGATAAAGATGATGAAGATGATGTTTATGTGTGTTGAAATAAAAAAGAAGAAGGAAAACAATTTATTTCTCCCTTTGAAGTTCTTCATGAATTGTAGGTTCACAAGTTTTACAGTAGAGACTAGGCTTTATTATTTGTTATTTTCCCTAATTACTAGCCAGCTCACCTCACACTAGTTATTAAGTAATACATATTTTCCCCACCATAACGAAAGTCCCCTTCAAAATGTCTTTCCTATCTGATACTTACCAAATCAAGAAAAGATAACAGAAGATCCCATAAAGTAAATGAGTGGAGCATTCATTCTAAATAGCAAGAAAACATCGATTTATCTAAAACTGAAATTTAGTGAGGTTGGTGGCCATTTTTATACATGTAAATATTATTATAACTGTCCTTCTGACAGTCAAAACAGAGTTGTCTGTTTACGGAGTAATGAGGTGGGAAGAGAAGGGAAGAGAAACGGGGAGGGGAGGATTCTGCGTACTGTTTTCTGCATCTAATTAATTAATTGTTCTTTAATTAATTGTTCCCCTTCCCCATTCCTGCCCTCTTATCATCCAATGTATTTTATGTTTATGTAGATCAAGGCAACATCACCAATTGGTGATGACATTCTGCCTTCACTGATAGATATAAACTTTTTGCATGACTTCCTTGTAGATATATGTTGCAGATCAAATGTTTCTGAACAATTATAAATATTATTTTTCCTAGGCAGAAATTATAGAGACATACAATGAATGGCTATTATCAGAACTTTCAACATTATTGGTGGATTAAAAAGCTTGCATTTTGTTACCACACTGGAAACTTATATATTCATGTTCAATTGCCTTGTTTTCAGCTTCCTTAATTAATTGTTCCCCTTCCCCATTCCTGCCACAGTTTTCTGCATCTACACCACTTACCACACTATCTAAAATATTTCACTACCTCTTCATGGAGAGCCACTTTTGAATCCTGCTATGATTTGATAGGTCTTCACACTGTAGATGACTGGGTTCATCACCAGCGGGAAGATGATGTAGATGTTGTCCATGAGGACATGCACTACAAAAGAGAGGTGTTTCTCAAATCATTGCACCATAGTCAGACTGATGATTGGTATGTAGAAAACAAAGACTGCACAGGTGTTGTGGACACAGGTCTGCAACTCCTTGAGCCACTCCTCCTGAGATGCAATAGCCAAGACTGAGTACAGGATTAATATACAGGAGATGAGGATGAGTGCTGAATCCAAAAGCTGGGTGCAAATCACCAGGCCTAAAGCATAGAAGCTGTTGAATCAGATGTCAGAGCAGGTCTGCCAGAGGAGGGCCTGGTGCAGGCATAAAGAGTGCGAGAGGATGTGGGGATGGCAGTAATGGGATAACTTTAGGCAGACAATGGGAGCAGTAATTAACAGGAAACTTCCCCCCTAAAATAGATTATGGGAGCAATGATGAATAAAAACTCCTTCCTAATATTCCCAGCCAAATTTTGATGATCCTGGCATTGGTTAGTATAGATGAATATCTCAGAAGATTGCAGATTGCTGTAAACCTATCAGAAACCGTTGCCAAAAAGGACTCCAGACTCTGTGACTGACAGACCATGGATAAGGTAAATCTGTGCAATGCAGGCATCCAGACCAATCTCCTGGCTGAGCCCTCACAGGACTCCCAACACCGTGTGTCCTGTGGACAGCCCACGCACAGGACAGTGAGGGCCAGCATGTCCAGGAAGTAGAACATGGGCTCATGAAGGCTCAGCTCAGTCTGGATCACATGGAGGATCAGGCAGTTCCCTGAGTGTACCATCACATGGGTGCAGGAGAAACGGATAGAGAGCCCAGCATATTGAAGTTTCTGGACAATGAAGCCTGTTAGGACAAAGACGGAGGAATTGGTGTCATGAGCAGGAGAGACCAGTATGAATAATTTGAGGTACTTTCAATGTGAGTTAGAAATTTTGTCTATTTAGTAGATAATTTCCCTACAACTTGTTTTTACACACGGTACTGATTTTTGCAAAGGTGGAATGTCATATAATACGGAGTTCTTTTGGGTTACAGTCTCCCAGTCCTGATTATTCACATCCACTATCCTTGTATCTGCACACTGAGAAACTCATTCAATTTCTATCTGGGAACACTCTAAGATGCAGGGGGAAAATACAGAGAGAGAGCACTAAACCTTCTTTTCTCAAGCAACTAGATATTATGATAGAATTTAAGTCCCAATTTATATATTGCTCGTTCGGTGCCTTTGTGAAAAATAATTATTCTTCATCTTCAGAAGATCTTTTCACATATCATGTGATTTGGCCTTTTTCTTCAATCCAGCAATTCTCATTCAACTCTCACCTCAGCGGTAAAATTCCAAAGAAGAATTTGCCTCTTTGCTTCTAAGGAGAATGTTGTATCTTCTCATGTCCTTGCTCTGAGAGAGAACTATGGAGCTGTAATTTATATCAACATTAAGGAGACCAGGGAACACAAGTTGACTCCGTGCCTTCAGGGACATGTTGTTCATATTTTAAAAAGAATGAGGAAAGTAATCAGTACCTAAAATTGATAAACACTTACACAGTCTATTTGATGTGTCAAGCACTGGTCTAGAAATTTATAAATATTAATTTACTCTCCACTAATATTAAGCAATAGATAATATTTTTACAGATGAGTACACTGAGTGTGAGGGATTAAATAGCTTGCCAAATTCATGCAGCTAATAAATGGCTAGTTTGAACCCAGGCAATAAGACTCCTGTGCCCAAACTTTTACGTTTTCATCTTTATTGGCACTTCCTCTGCTCATGTTTAAACCTCTCACCTTGAGATGAAGTAAATATTACTTTCATTTTTCCAACATTAATTTGAAAAGAATATTTCCCTTCCCCAAGCCTCAAATATATTTTATCACAATATCATTCTATCATTCTATCATGAAAGGCATAAGGGTAATGGATATAGGGATGTGGTTAAAGAATCACTACAGAACAAAAAATGATATAATGAGGTGAAGTATTCACTTTCTACAGAGAATTTTCAACAGATTTTTTCATGCCTCATTCCACTTACCAGAAATTATATCTCTCCGACAATGAAGGACATAAGGGTAATTGATTTTTCTATTTGATTTTTGTCTAAATTTATATCAACCATCAAAGATTATGAATATGTTTTTGTTTGGAAAAAAATTGCCTTTGGGGAGGAGGGTCAAGATGGTGCCAGAGTCAGTGTAACCACATCATCTCTCCTACAAAAAACTGCTGAGTGGAAGCAAAATCCTGCCTGAGTGAGCTGTTCAAGGTATTGATCTGGAGAGAGCATGATAAAAAGAGAGGTTACTCAATATAAAACCATATGTTTCTGGCACTCCAGGTAGGAGTTGTGAGAAGACTGAGCCCCTCCCTCAGGGCAGGAAGCTGCAGAATTCCCTGACTTTTGCCAGTCAGTCAGCTGGGAGAGACAAACTCCAAGAGTGGGAGAGTTCTGGGGAAGGGTGAGGAGGGATCCCCTGAGTGTGGGTTCTATAGTCTGAACCCCGTTTTTTTGAACTTTGAGAAGCATACCAGGTGGCTTGAGGAGAAATCAGGAAGAAGGGAGAGGCAAATCTGCTGAGGGCCCATGGTCACAACATAAGTCAGTGCTGGATATGCACTGACCTACCCACAGAAGGAGCAGAAGGCTTTCTGTGGATCATTGCCGAGGTGACTGAGGCTAATTAGACATGGCTTCGGGCAACCGACCAGTCCACACCAGAATGGGAGACAATGCAAAGACAAATAGAAGCACTACTCCACATAAATATGGACAATATCCCAATGGGGTATGCTATCTATAATGGGTGAGGGTGGCTTCCAGCTGAACACTTAACATTAAGGGAAATAGTATCCCAGTGCATTGAACAACATGCCAATGATTCCTAAAGAATAGCAGGATGGACCTCCTGGTTTCTTTGTAATTGCATTGTAGTTAATAGTCAAATCAGGTATTGGTGGAACATCTGGGATCCATTTGGAAATGGGTTGTGTTAACAGGCATTGGTTTTGTAATATTCTTGGTTATGTTTTGTTGTGCCTTATAATGTTGCTGTGGATTTTTGGGCCCAGGTTGCAGCCCCATGGCAATGAACCCCTAAGATACCAGCCATTTAAGGGGTAGAAAGTAGGGGAAGCTAGAGCCCAATAGTTTAGCAGTCTAACCATCCTGGATAACTTTGTTATATCCAGGACCCAGTGACACAGCATAACTGCACTCAGCTTCCAGGGATGAACTTGATCCTGACTGAGCCATCCACCATCTAATCAGTATACATAACATGAAAGGTATGAAAGACCCTATCATACATTCTGATGGTAGTAATATAAATGGAGGCCCCTTGTAAACAGAGGAGTGGAGAGAACAAAGAAAGCTTAAAGGAACAGAAGCAGAGAGAGAGCAGAGGAAGGGAAAGAGCATGGAATAAACTCAGTATGTATAAGTCCCTTGGCTCCACATGCCTTTTTCTTTGCTAATGACCCTGACTCCCCACTGAGGGTCTCAGACCCAAAACACACCCAGAAATCAATCTGATTATGTGTTGTATCTATGTCAGTTTGTGCATTTCAGGAATTCATTTCCTTCTCCTGGAAAGATTAGAAACATTAACCAAGGGAAAGAATACAAGATGTTTAGTAGGAACTACCATGGAGTGGCCATGACCATTTGGTAATATGTAAGTTACTGCCACATCTCCTGACAAGATAGTTTTCAATATTAGTTTCTTCCCAGGGAGGTGTACAAACTTAAGTCCCCAAAAGTTCTATGGCATTGAGTAGGATGTTATATAAAAGATCCAGTGCATTGTGCCATTAAGCAACTTCCACTCCAGATTTTATAGAGGATGAAGCCTGTGAACTACAGCAGCAGGGACCTGATGTACATATAGTAAGAGAGTTATTGCTAATCCCTTTCCATATTCCCAGGGAATAAGAATGCCAATCCTCTTGCGTGGTGGTTTCCAGCATAAACTCCACCAAACTCGGTGGGTGCCTTTGGGCCTGACCTGTGGCAATCTAATACAAGGCCCTGTTCTGTTATAATCTGAGGAATACCTTGTTCCAAAGTTACTTCTATTTTTATTTCTGATAGGCAGGAATGAGGGATCTGAAACATTTACTTGCTTAGGTTTGCTCAGTTGTCAGCACAATATTCATTAGTCTAATTGCTTTCTGTAAACAAGGTGCCGCCCATGCAATGAATGGTTTGTAGAAAACTGTTATAGCTATTGTTTTTGAAACATCACTCTTTCTTTCTCTCTGGCCAGCAGCCTGGGGGTTGAATGTCAGAAGAAAATACCAGGTGGTTTTTCTTTCTTATACCTTCTCCTGGACTTGGTAACCTATAAAATAGGTGATTTGGGGAAGCAGACTTGGCCCAATAGATAGGGCATCCATCTACCACATGGGAGGTCCATGGTTCAAACCCTGGGCCTTCTTGACCCTTGTGGAGCTGGCCCATGCACAGTGCTGATGTGCGCAAGGAGTGCCGTGCCATGCAGGGATGCCCCCGCATGGGGGAGCCCCATGTGCAAGGAGTATGCCCCATAAGGAGAACTGCCCAGCCTGAAAGAAAGTGCAGCCTGCCTAAGCCTGCCCAAGAATGGCACCGCACACACAGAGAGCTGACACAACAAGATGATGCAACAGAAAGAAACACAGATTCCCATGCTGCTGACAACAACAGAAGCAGACAAAAGAACACACAGCAAATGGACACAGAGAACAGACAATTGGGGTGGGCAGGGGAGGAAGGGGAGAGAAACAAATAAATCTTTAAAAACTAAAATAAAATAGGTGATTTGGTCATTGTAACTGTTTTGTGGGTACCCATGCATACTGGAAATTATTTCAAGTCCTCTTGTTGTTAAAGCTTAATTCACTCATTGGCAGCTGTATTAATCAGGGTTCTCTAGGGAAGCAGAATCAACAAGAGATATCTGTCAATAGTAAGAGATTTTATCAGAGTCTCTCATGTGACAATGCAGAAGCATAAGTCCAGATGCTGCAGGCAGGCTGCAACCTAAGGGCTCCAATGAAAGTCCAATGAAGGTCCTTGATGAGTTCTGGGAGATGGTGGCTGTCCAAAGATGAGCTGGAAAATTCTAATTCATTGCTGAAATCATTTTCCTTTTTAAGGCTTTCAACTGATTGCATGAAGCATCACTCATTGCTGATGGCAATTTCTCTGATTCATGTAATTATAATCAGCTATCTATTATTTATCACTGCAGAAAATTCAATGGTGACTAAAATCCATAAATGCCCTTCTGTTATAGTTAGTCCAATGCTTGCTTGACCAAACAACTGGATGCAATTACCTGGCTGAGTTGACACATGAGCCTAACCATCACAGTCCACCACTTGTCAACTCAGCAACCATGCACATTACCTTCAGTCATACTTAGTCTCTAACTAAAAACAATAACAGACATGCATAGATAGATAGATAGATAGATAGATAGATAGATAGATAGATAGATAGATTTCTGCCTAACAATGTTCAACTCTTGTGTACAGCCAGAAATGCATTAATTCCATACAGAATAGGGTGCAAGTTCTTAGGTAATATTCACTCTTAAAATTGACATCCTCAAATATTGTGATATGAAACTGATATGAAACTTGTTACAGGATAAGGGAAAAGGTTGGGGGAGAAGACAAAAAATTCATTTAGTGTACAAAAACAATCATTATCATAATGAAGCAAGGAAGAAAGATTCATGACCATTACAGTCCTTGTTTCTGTAACTAGTCACTTGGCTGAAGTTCATATTTATCACTCCTTCTTCCACTACCCATTCCATGTTTCCATTACCCTCAGCAAGCACTTCAGTGGGCCATGGTTCTTTGCCTGGAAGGGTGACCAGAATCCTTCATTCCTGAAGACTCTGGGCCATTGTTAGTCCTGCTGGGATTGGGTTGTTTCCATTTTCTATTGACTTTAATCATAGGGCATGGTAGTACTAAGTGATGCCCTAGAGGATCTCCCTTATTCGAGGCAAAGTCTTCTTTACCCCCATTAGGTAGACGTAGTTCTATTTTCCCTTGATAGTCAGGACCAATCACCCCAGCCAAGACAGTAATTCCTTGCTTTGACTCTTGATTTAGAGGTAAGATTAGCCCTAAGTGGACAGGTGGCAGTTTAAACTTCCAGTTCAATGGAATCATTATTGTGTTCCCTGGTGAGAGCACTTCTCCTTTTGAGAAAAAAACCTGTAGACCAGCAGAGTCTGAGGCTGCAGGGATAGGAAGCAAAAATTTTCCTAGTGGGTCACTAGGGATAATTGTGAGTGGTGCCACTCTCATTTCTACCCCTTAATTCCTAGGCTCATGGATCTTGGTTATGGGAAAAACAGCACCATAGAGTGAACCCTGATTTAGAGCATATGTCCTGGAGAACATTGCCCCAGCCCTGCAAGGTATTGCCACCAAGTTTGCACTGTAATTGAGTCTTCAAAGGCCATTCCACTGTTATATCAGTCCAGCTCCTTCAGGGTTAAGGGAGACATGGTAAGACCAGTGAATTCCATGGTCACGTGCCCATTCCTGCACATCATTTACTGTTCCTTGTTACTTGAAATGGGTTCCTTGATTGGAATCAATGCTATGTGCAAGGCTGTGACAGCAGATAAGACATTTGGTAAGTCCATTTGGAAGAAGCATTGCCTGCAGGAAATGCAAACCCATACCCACAGTATCTGTCTATTGCAGTTAAAACAAATTGTTGCCCCTTCCATAGTGGAAGTAATCCAATATAGTCAACCTGTCACCAGGTAGCAGGGGGGACACCTTGAGGAATGGTGCCATATCAGGGAATGAGTATGGGTCTCCGCGGCTGGCAAATTGGGCACTCAGCAGTGCCTCTAGCCAAGACAACCTTGGTGAGAGGAAGTCCATGCTGAGTCCATGCATAACCTCCATCCCTACCTCAATGGCCACTTTGTTCATGAACCCATTGGACAATGACAGGAGTGCCTGGGAAAAGAGGCTGAGCATTAGCCACAGAGTGGGTCACCTTATCCAAATAATTATTAAAATCTTCCTCTGCTGAAGTCACCCTCTGGTGAGTATTCACATGGGACACAAAAATTTTCATGTTTTTTGCCCACTCAAAAAGGTCTATCCACATTCTTCTTCCCCAGACTTCTTTGTCACCAATTTTCCAATCATGTTCCTGCCAATTCCCTGGCCATTGAGCCAAACGATTGGCAAGAGCCCATAAATCAGTGGACATAAACACCTCTGGCCACTTCTTTTTCCAAGGAACATCAACAACCAGGTGCACTGTTCGAAGTTCAGCCCACTCAGAGTATTTGCCCTCATACTGTCCTTCAGGGATGTCCCAGAAAGGGGCTACAGTGCTGCAGCTGTCCACTTTTGGATGGTACCTGCATACTGTGCAGAACTATCTGCAAATGAGGTCTGAGGTTTCTCTTCTTCAGTCAATGAATTGTAAAGAGCTCCCCAAGATGCCAAAACTGTGGGCTGGGAAAGAGAAGGCAACATGGCAGAGGTGGCAACCTTGGGCATTTAGACTACTTCCTTATTTAACTTACTTGTACCTTCAGGACCCACTCGAGCCCTGTCTCATATATACCACTTCCACTTTATTATGGAGTGCTGCTGTGCATGCCCAACTTTATGCTTTGGTGGGTCAGACAATACCCAGCCCATGATAGGCAACTCAGGTCTCATGGTAACTTGGTGGCATGTGCTTAAGTGTCCAGTTTCTACTAAGGCCCAGTAGCAGGCCAAAAGCTGTTTCTCAAAACGGGAGTAATTATCTGCAGAGGATGGCAGGGCTTTGCTCCAGAATGCTAAGGGTCTGCATTGTGATTCTCCTATAGGTGTCTACCAAAGGCTCCAGACATCATCTCTATTGTCCATGGAAACTTCCAGCACAATTGGATCTGCAGGATCATATGGCCCAAGTGGTAGTGCAGCTTGCACAGCAGCCTGGATGTGATGCAGAACCTCTTCTTGTTCCAGTCCCCCCCAAAAACTAGCAGATTTTCTGGTCACCCAGTAAATGGGCTGGATTACCACACCCAAATGAGGAATGAGTTTTCTCCAAAATCCAAAGATACTAACTAAGTGGTGTGCCTCTTAGGAGGGGCCAGATGCAACAGCTTATCCATTACTTTAGAAGGGATATCTCAACTTGCTCCACAACACTGGGCACCTTGAAATTTCACTGAAGTAAAAGGACCCTGCATATTAGTTGGATGTATCCCCCATCCTCTCTCATGCAAATGCCTTGCTAATAACTCTAGAGACTTGGTTACTTCTTGCTCACTAGGTCGTATCAACTTGATATCATCAATATAATGAACCAGCGTGTTGTCTTGTGGGATTGAGTGATAATCAAGTTCCCTATGGGCAATATTATGACATAGGGCTGGAGAGTTGATATACCCCTGAGGCAGGAATGTGAAGGTATACTCCTGGCTCTGCCAGCTGAAAGCAAACTGTTTCTGGTGGTCCTTACTAACAGCAATTGAGAAGAAAGCATTTGCCAAATCAACAGCTGCACACCAGGTACCAGGGGACATGTTGATTTGCTCAAGCAATGATACCACACCTAGGACAGCAGCTACAATTGGAGTCACACCTGGCTAAATTTATGGTAATCTACTGTCATCCTCCAAGTTCCATCTGTTTTCTGTATAGGCCAAATAGGAGAGTTGAATGGGGATGTGGTGGGAATCATCACCCCTGTATCCTTCAAATCCTTATGGTGGTACCGATTTCTGCAATCCCTCCAGGAATCTGTTATTGATTTGGTTTACTATTTTGCTGGTAGGGGCAGCTCTAGTGGCTTCCACTTGGCCTTTCCAACCACAATAGCCCTCACTCCAAAAGTCAAGGATCCAATGTGGGGATTCTGCCAGTTACTGAGTGTGTCTATTTCAATTATGCATTCTGGAACTGGGGAATTAAACACAGAATGGGTCTGGGGACCCACTGGACCAACTGTGAGATGGAACTGAGCTAAAACTCCATTAATCACCTAAGCTCCATAAGCCCCTACTCTGACTGGTGGGCCACAGTGATGTTTTGGGTCTCCTGGAATTAATGTTATTTCTGAACCAGTGTCTAATAATTCCTGAAATGTCTGATCATTTCCTTTTCCCCAGTGCACAGTTACTCTGTAAAAGGCCGTAGATCTCCCTAGGGAAAGGTGGGAGAAAGATTAACAGTATACATTTTGGGCAGTTTATCAGGATCCTTCCCCAAGGAGACCTGGCCTTCTCCTCCTTCAAGGGGCTCTGGGTCTGTAAACTGTCTCAAGTCCGGGAATTGACTAAGGGGCTGCAATACTGTTCATCTGTAATTCGAGTTAGGATTTTGTTTGCTCAAACTAGAACTTTTCTGTTTATACAGATCCAGAAGAAATTTAGTAGACTGCCCACCTGTTTCACTGCTAGGGACCCCAGAGTATTAACCAACGCCATAACTCTACGTGACTCAGACTATTTGGAGTGCTTTTATGAATCTGCCTTTCGTTGTGGCCGCATGCCCACCTTGACTTTGGCAATAAACTAACGATACTTGACTTTTACCAGACCCTCATCTGATCATCCCCATAATGTTTAAGGATTCTAATTCCATCACTGCCTTCCCTACAATTATATCTGGACTACAGAGAAAAGCCACCACAGAGCTCTTCAGGGAAGATTGAGTTAGGCTTATAAACATATTCCTCACAGTACTGGTTAAAGGTGTGTTCTCTGGATATTCCTGGGTGGGTGGGCAGCTCTCAAATGGTAAATTCATTCTAGAATTCCAATCTCCCTATGCCTGTGAATTCCCTCTTCTATTGTAAACCAGGAGAATCGGGCATCTCAGCCTCAGACATTCTAGGCCATCTTTTGGTCCATGTTTCAATCAGTCACCCAAACAAACTCTTACAAACAAGCCCAAACAAGCCCTTTTTAACTCCTCGAGCTACAGCATTGAATCCAGAATTTCTGCTTAGTGGGCCTATATCAATAAATTCAGCCTGATCCAATTTTGTTTTCCCTCCACCATTGTCCCACACCCTTAGCATCCATTCCCACACACAGTCCCCTGATTTCTGTCAATATAAGTTGGAAAACTCATAAAGTTCTTTCTGAGTATACCTTACTTCCTCATAGGTCATACTTTGTATTTCACCTTTGGGGACTTGTGATTTTAGCCTAGTAATAGGTCTCAAAGGCCAGAGAGGTGGTTGGGGTGGGTAAGGAGAAGGATTAGAAATGTCTTCACTTTAACTGCAGAAACCCTGTGGAGTTGAGATTTAGTTTCCTTTGTAACTCTGCTACTTGTACAATGAGTGTCTAAGCTTTGTTCTCAGATATGCTGAACCTGTGCCTACAGGAGACAAAATTTTCTTCAGAGAATACATAGAAACTTTCACATCATTAATGTAGAATTTAAGTTTCAAATTTGAAGACTTTAATTCATCTTTTTCTTTTGTAACAGTATCCAGAGTATGTAGGAGGAGCCAGCCAATATCATTATATCTTTTGACTCAGCAAAACTCTTTTAAGATGTTGAAACCTCTCACTCAGTGTTTATTCCCTTGCTTCTTATAAACATGGAAGAAGGGAATCCAGTGATGATATTTTGCATATCTTCATTGCCAACTCAAGCCATGGACTATTATCAGCTTCTTCATCATTGGAAAGTCAGTCATTAGTACTGTTGAGTCCAATTAGAGTAGAGAGCCAATTGCAAAACTCCCAGAACCACCCCACTTCTGGTACCAAGATGTATTAGTCAGCGTTTACTAGGGAAACAGAATCAACAAGAGATATCTGCCAATAGAATGAGATTTTATCAGAGTCTCTCATGTGACCATGGGGATGCACAAGTCCAGGTTCTGCAGGCAGGCTGCAACCAGGGTCTCCAATGAAAGTCTAATGAAAGTCCTTGATGCGTTCTCGGAGATGATGGCTGTCCAAAGATGAGCTGTGAAATTCTCATTCAATCTGGAATCACTTTCCCTTTTAAGGCATTCAATTGACTGAATAAAGCATTACTCATTGATGATGGCAATCTCTCTGATTGATGTAATTGTAACTATCTATGATTTACCACCGCAGTAAAGTCAATGGTGACTAAAGTCCATAAATGCCACTGTATTACAGTTAGCCCAGTGCTTGCTTGACCAAACAACATGCCACAATTACCTGCTGAGTTGACACAGTAGTCTAACCATCACAACACCCAGAAACCTATGGAATGCCTGAAGCAGTAATTACAGCTACATAGGTTAGTGCATAGTTTGGTCCATCTGATAGAGTAAGGGGCCCTATATAGTATATTTGCTAGCAGTGCTCTGCCTGTTTTCGCTGCTGATATCACCTTTACCAAATGTCAATGTTATCTTCAAAAGGAGTTTAGTCAGGCTGATATCAGGTTTCCCTAGATGAGAAAGACATTTTTCCTCTAGATATATAGCCTCAGTCTAAACATGAAAAAAGAAAAAGTAAGGAAAAACCAGATTGAGGGCATTTGACAAATCAGCCAAACACTAAAGTTCAAAACTGTCAAGGCAAAGAAAGATGAAGAAAGACATATAACACACTACATATTTGAGGAGATGAAGGAAACAAATGTGGTATTTGGATGGATCTTCACTCAGAGAAAGGGATTTAGTGGAAAAAACTAGGGAGATCCAAGTAAAGTCTGCAGGTTTATTAAACTCACTATACTGAAGTTAATTTTGACAAATGTAGCATGATAATATATTTTAACATTCAAGGAAGCTGAGTGAAAGGCATTAAGGAACATGCACCATCTTTGGAAATTTTTTGTTAATCTAAAATTCTTTTAGAGTAAAATGCTTAATAATGTCTAAATTGTAATTAGAAAAACCAGTTCAACTCAATCCAAACTCACATTTAACCATGGTAATTTCTGAATGAAACTGCCAACTACATTATATACATTTCACGGAAATATCCATTGATAAATTGCACAAATGAAAAAGAACCATCCTCTCAATAAATGGGGCATACAATTACTCAAGTTCTTTCATTCATTTCTCTTCCAGAATATTGCATCATCTCCTTGATATTGGTAACTTAAATATTGAGATATCAGGTTAACCACTGTTAAAACATTTTGTCTATAAAACTATTAGATAGACAATAATATGAAAAATAGTTGGTTATTACATGCAAATATATAAATATGTAGGAAACAACAACTAAGTTCCAGGTCCAGCAAAAACTTGTAAAGACATAAAAGTCATTAATTCTATTATTAAAATAAGAAAAATTTGGGCAAACTGATAATCATTGACTTTTCTTGGACCGATCAAAGAAATGAGATTGCAGTGAAAAACAATAACTCCAAAATCTTGAGAGGCAGGCACATCCAGAGATATATATTTGATATATGCTTGCCTGAAGCAGAAGGTCCTCCAGCCATGAAGAGGTTTTTAAATGGCAATTTTGATAAATTACTGGAGGGCGAGAAATAGAGTCTTGTTCTTTTTGGTATTATTTCCAGGAAACCCAACATGTTCTCATGGTGACTGTCCAGAATATCCCCCATGGCTCTGGAAGGGGATAGGTAGAGTAATTATTCTCCAGAACCTTCTTCATTATAAAGGATTTCTCTACCAGGTTTAAAAAAAATAAAATAAAAAAACCTTTACCAGAGCCTTATCACAGCTGGGTGAATCCTTATCACAGCTGCCTCAACTAAGGAGAAAGCAACAACAACCAAATAATCAGCAAGATTCAAGGATTCCAGGATATGGTTTTGTAATAAAGCAAAGAGAAAAGGGCCTGAGGGGTAATAGTGTTCTGACTACAAAAACATGTGAAACATTAACAGCACCAAGACAAAGACAAGACTGAAATATAATTAGAATTAAAAAAAAATCTTCCCTTCTGCAGCACCTTACTAGCTCAACAATAGAGTTTCAGCATATTCACAGTGTGTCATATCTGGGAGAGTTATAAAGCCCAAATTCTTTTTAGGAGAACAAAAACCAGTAGAGAAAAAAACACTATATTTTAGGAATTTGAGACTCTGATACCTGTAGGTACATGTAGCAAGTTGACAGTATTGATGAATTCCAAAAAGAAATATTGGATTATGTTTGTAAAGTGATCTTTTCCTCTGGTCATATTACATTATATTGGATTCAGAGGTTTACTTGATTAAGTAATCAGGTAAACCCCTTGTGCCAGTAGGGCACCCACCCTTGAAAGGAGGGAGGGCTCAAAGATTAAAGGCATAGCAAAAAGCAGAGTTGGAGGGCTTTTTATGTAGGAATTTTGATGTTGGAATTTGATGCTGAAGTATTAAGCTGGAGCCCTGGGGAGAGAGACAGAGCCATTCACTGGATAGTCTACAGCTGACCTTGTGGAGAAAACAAAGGAGCTGAGCCCAGAAGAACCCAGGAAGCCTGAACCCTTGCAGACATTGGCAGACATCTTGCTCCAACACGTGAAAACAGACGTTGGTGAGGGAAGTAACTTATGCTTTACAGCCTGGTATCTGTAAGCTCCTACCCCAAATAAATACCCTTTATAAAAACCAACCAATTTTTGGTATTTTGCATCAACACCCCTTTGACTAATACAGTACATTAAACATTAAATGCTGCCCACCTCCTAGGGATATTAACTTAAACCCTCACACTACAAGTTTCTTTATTTTAATTCCTATTACCTGATACAAGGCCTACTAACCAACAAACAAAGGGCATGCCAACAGGCAATTAAAAACCAGTTTGATAAATAAATCATCATTAGATGCAGGTATGACACAGGTGTGGAATTATCAGACAGGGAATTTAAAATAACTATGACTAATATGTTAAGTGGTTATAATGGAAAAGTATACAATGTAAAAGAACAAATGAATGCTATAACCATAGAGATTTAAACCATAGTAAAGAATTAAAATGAAATCTAGAAGCTCAAAGCAGTGTAAGAGAAAAAAATTAAATGCCTTTACTGTGGTTTTCAGTATTCTTGAGAGAGCCAAGGAAAGAATTATTGAGCCTGAACTTACATCAATAAAAACTCCCAACCTGAAATGCAGAGGGTTAAAAGAATAAAATTAAAAGGGCAGAACATGCCAGAATTATGATACACTATCAAAAGGAGCAGAAGGAAAAGAAAAAGAGAAGGAGTAGAAGAAATATTTGAAATAATAATGGCTGCAACTTTACAGAATTAATGATGGCCATAAAACTACAGATTAAGGAATGTCAGGAATACCAAGTAAAATAAATAACAAAAGATTTATTTAATATTAAAACTTTAGAAAAACAAATACAAAGAGAAAATTCTTAAAATGAGTGAGGGAACACGAAAACTTAAACTATGGAGGAAAAAGTTTAAGAATTACGGTCTATTTCAGATCAAAAACCATGAAAGCTAGAAAAATGGAGTGCAAAATTTAATGAAGTGAGAGAAAAAACAATCTACCAATCTTAATTTTCTATATTCAGCAAAATTATCCTTCAAAAATGAAGAAGAAATCAAGACTTTATTAGACAAACAAAACCTGAAGAATTCGTTACTAAAAGATGTGTCCTGCAAGAAATGTTGAAAGAATTTCTTTAGCCAGAGGAAAATTGTATTTGTCAAATAATTTGATCTTTATAAGTAAAGTTTCTGAAACAGAATGAATGAGGTAAAATGAAATTGCTGTTTTTTATTAGCTGATCTAAAAGATAACATTCTAAAGCAATAATAGTAATAGGTTGGGTGATTATAGAATATGGAAAAGCAATGTCACAAGAGATGAAAGGAAGAATTGGGGTTACTCTATTATAAAATTATCTGCACTACATGTTATTTGATGTATAGTGTTTTTGAAGTTTACATTAAAAATGTATGTTGTGAACACTAAGGCAACCACAATGCTTAAGCTTATTTGACTGTATAAAATGAAACATAAAATGGACACATATAAAATCTGAAAACTAGGGATGGCAGAAAATAAACAGGGTGGGAAAGAAGCAAGAACTAATAAAATAAATAAAAACATGTAAAATATGGTAGTTATTAATCCAAATATATCAATAATCATTTAAATGTGAATACATTTATCAACTAAATATATATATCAGCTAAAAGAAAGATTGTCAGTCAGATTAGGCCAAATAAAAAAAATAAGATCCAACTACTTGCTGTTTACATCAAAATGACTTTAAATGTAAAGATGCAGATAGGTGAAATGTAAAAGAGTGGATAAAGACAGCCCCTGCTAACACTAAACAAAAGAAAGTCAGAGAGGCAGATTGTTGCTGCTCCATTGAGGAATGCAACAGAGCTCCCCAGGATGGGAACTCAGCACTCCCTCAATTATCATGGGTAACTCAACCCACTATGACAATACCCAGCAAACACCTGAACATATCTTTATACCCTAGAATGCATGCCCTGGAGAAATCCCTCCCACCCAAGTACCCCCATCAATGACAACCCACACCAGTACTCCTCCTCTGCCATAGTTGAACCCCTCTGCAATCCAAACCTTCTTCAGAAATGAAGCCTAACATATTGTCAAATTCAATGAGTATGAAAATGAAATAGTAATGACAGATTTAAAGATTAGAAATAGAATACATAATAATGTAGAAAAAAATTAAAGTAAAAAATAAATTGGGGTATTAAAAATGAAAAATATCATAAAATTTGTTTTTGACATTTTGCCTTTGATCAGTGTAATAGGTGTTGCCCTGGATGTATAGTGGCCAGGCAATCTCTTCCATTTCTTCCTCAGTGTTTACATCCTTTTTAAAAAATTTTTTTAATGATTTCTTCAAATAAGTTTTAGGTCATAGTAAAGTCACATATAGATTATAGGTGACTCCCGTGTACCCAACAGCAAACCCGTTTCCCCTTTCCCCAGCAATGATCTCTTTATATGTGCATGTTGCATTTGCTAGAACTGATGTACAGATATTGAAACATATCTACCAACCATGGTTCCATTATGGTTTACAATATGGTTTACATTTTAGACTACACACTTTAATATATTTCTGGTAAAATTTAACATGGCCTATATCCATCATTGCACTGTCTTGCGAAACACTTCCATTGCCTCCAAATTACCCTCTATTCCATCTATTCTATCCCACTCTTCCCCTCCCCTTGGGATCCACAGTGAACAACCAAGATTCACTGCTTGAAGGGCAAGATTCATAGATACTTACAACAATGATGTGGGGTTGACACGCTAGTCTGTCCTCCCCCATTGGGAGCCTCCTGTGCTTTCAAGAGATACCCTCCGTTCTGTTTGAGAACATCACACCTCTCCAGAATGGGGGGTACAACACCTTCCTACTCATTGTATGAGTCTATACCCATTGATATAACACACTATGACAAGATGATCATTCACACACTCCCTAGAAGCCTGCCCTAGGTGCACCCTTTGACAGATGACCCCCCATCAAACACCTTAAACCAGTAAACCTTCTTTTCATATTTTCTAAAGAGTTTTCTCAACATTATAGTTTCAACCTAATACCTGGCAATCTATCATGTTCACCTGCACTCCCCAACCCTGCCCCCAATTCCAAGGGCAAAGACCAGTGAAAAAGGATGGTTCAAGGATGGGCCCTTGATAATGATGACTATGCTTATGAGCCTGTGTGCTTGAAATTTCAACTGTGCCTAGAGCTGCAGGATGCCTAAGATTTACCTCCATAGCCTCCATGCTGCTCAAATGTGGCCACTCTGTAAGCCAAATTCAGAATGTAAAAGCATTACCTTCACCCCAGTGTGGAACATGACCCCTGGATATGAACCTCTCTGGCACCAAGGCATTACTACCAAGCATCAGCTTATGATGCAACTAGAAAATGACCTTCAATAAAAGGGGGAAATGGTACAGACAAATGAGTTTATATGGCTGAGAGACTTCAAAATGAGTTGGAAGGTCATCAGAGGGGTTGTGCTTACACACATCTCAGCAGGAGCTCAGAGAGAGCCAAAGTAGATACAACCCCATGTAGAGATGCTTCTGAGGGCTACAGAGATGCTCAGGTCCTATGGTAATTGCTGATGGCTCTGGAGTTCAGTGCCTTGCCAGTGGGTCCTACTTTGGAATTTGTGCTCCTGAGTGTGATGGAGTTGGACTCAGATGTGACCTTTCTATACATGTCCCTTTTGTCACTTTTACTAAACCTGTGCTTGGTGCTGGGGTTGGTGTATGCTCAGAAGAGTTGAACGTCTGGAAAGGCCATGTGCCAGCTGAACTCTTAACCTCAGCAGAGTTGCAACACCTACTCTCCAGTTTGTTGGACTTACACAGGTGAGCTAGCAGGGAGGTGAGAATGGTCAACCACCACACCAGGGAACTGAAAGAGTCTACAACTACAAGCAGGAGAATTCTGTCCATCAGTCATGTGGGATCTAAGCCCTTGTCAATTTAAAGGTGGATTGGGCATCACCATCCCAGGGTCATCAGGATGGAGGAATAAAATATGGATTAGAGTGGACTTACTAGTATTCTACTATAGAATTATTGTGACTCTAGCAATGGAAGAAATGGTATAATTGATGTGAAGATAGTGGCCATGGAAGTTGCTGAGGGAAGGGAGGGGGAAGAAGAGGTGTGATATCTGGGCATTTTCAGGACTTGGAGTTGTCCTGAATGATAGTACAGGGACAGATGCAGGACATTATATATCCTGCCATAACCCACTGAATAGACTGGGGGGAGTGTAAATTACAATGTGAACTATAATCCATGCTGTGTAGCAGTGTTTCAAAATATTTTCATCGAAATGCAATGAATTTGCCACACTGATGAAAGAGGTTGTTGATGTGGGAGGAGTGGTGAGTGTGTGGAGTGGCGTTCATGGAAACCCCTTATATTTTTAAATTTAACATTTTGTGTGATCTATGTATCTTAAAGAAAGACAATAAAAATATTAATACAAAAGGAAAGTTAGAGAAAACTATGCTACACTGATGCAAGAAATTAAAGAAAATCTGAATAAATGAAAAGATATTCTTCATTCATATTGGAACACTTGATATTTTTTATATGTCATAATTGTTTATAAATTGATCTATAAATTTGCTGCAATCCCAACCAAACTCCTAACTAGCATGTAGTTATTTACTAACTTATTCTACAATTTATCTGGTAATTCAAAAGATATAAAAGAGTCAAGAAATTACTGAAGAATAAAGAAGAGGCAAAGAAGAGGAGAAGAGACACAATGAAATATTAAAATTCAACAAGTAAATAAGGAGGTCAAATGAAAATGAGTAAAATTTCTGAAAAGATGCCCCTCCAAATACAATGTTCAGATCGAGTGTTAGTCAGTCAAGGGGTGCTGATGCAAAATACCAGAAATTGGTTGTTTTTTATAAAGTGTATTTATTTGGGGTAGGAGCTTACAGACACCAGGGCATAAAGCATAAGTTACTTCCCTCACCAAACTCTGTTTTCAGGTGTTGGAGCAAGATGGCTGCTGACATCTGTGAGAGTTCAGGTTTCCTGGGTTCCTCTGGGCTCAGCTCCTGTTTTCTCCACAAGGTCAGCTGCAGATTGTCGGGTGAATGGCTCTTTCTCTCTCCTGGGGCTCCAGCTTAAGACTTCAGCATCAAACTCCAACATTAAGAATCCTCAACTAGGTCCTTTGCCATGCCTTTTATCTGTGAGTCCCTACCCCTAATGATGTTCCCCAGTCAAAGCCCTAATCATAACTCGGTCAAGTCCAGGTACAGACCAGATTACAAACACAATCCAATATCTAGTTTGGGAATTCATAACCATGTCAAACTCTTACACTCCACCCTCTGAATTCCAAAAAGGCATTACAGTATTCAAATAAACCTTAAATTAGTAACAACGCAAGTACTAAATCATATCACAATCAATTTAAAGAAATACAGTTTGTCTTGGGGCAAAGTCCTGTTTGCTATAGACCTCTGAAACTTACAAAAGAATTTATCAGTTTTCAATACACAAATGGACAGTCAAAATAAACATTTTCATTACAATAAGGAGAAATTGGGAAGGAAACATGCGTCACAGGTCTTCTCATTCCAGCAAACCTGCAGTACATCCTCCATCCAATTTCACTCTGAGAGTCATTCTTAAGATGACAGTTTCTTTTCCTTGGTGCCTTATAGGAATCTACTCCTTCTACATGCTTGCCCAATGGCCATTTTCTTGGTTCCACACTCATCAAGCATCTGGATGTCAACCTCACCCTCCAAGACTGTTGGGGTGATTGCCATACCTTACCCAATCTTTGGGCTAGAGTTTTAAACTCCTAGAACAGGGATGTGAAGACAACATCCCCCCTAACTTTTAGCAAAGAGGCTCAACCCTCTCAGAGCAATGAGTTGACCACCTGGACTTCTGTAACATTTGGTATACAGGCTCAACCCTCTCAGAGGAATGGATTGATCATCTGGCCTTCCCTAACTTTTGGGGGACAGGTCCACCCCTCTCAGACCTGTGGGGTGCTGACCTTAACTGCCTTAATCCTTGGGGAATGTGTTCCACCCTCTCTGCACCCTGGGGCAGCAAAACTTTCCCAGAACATTGGGTGGGAACATTCACCCACTTCAACTGCTGGACAAACACCCTCTCTGTACACATGTTGTGGGGTTCTTCTCTTGGCCTAAGGTGATGTCCTAATTCCAGATCTCAGCTTCCATGGTTTCCCTTTTAAAGCTGTTTCTCCTTCAATCTCTCCTTTCCATGTCCTTTTTGTTCCAGGTTAACAGTGGTTTTGTTCATCAACTCTCTCATAAACCTTGTTGGTTTAGCATGCAAGAATCAGGGGCCCAAGCCATCAAACAGTAAGACTTTCCACAAGTCTTTCTGACATAACTGCATCATCAGCTCTGATTTACAAGTTCCAAGTTTACTTAAGTTCATCCTCTAATGGGCCACTTTATCTGGGAGCTTGATTTCCAGAGGCTTGGAATTTCCAGAATAAGCTACTATTTTCTTTGAACCTGAAAGTGCAGTCCTTAGCTTGTCTCTCTCACCTAGCATTTTGCTATAAGCTGCAAGCAGAAGCCAAGCTTCATTCTCCAGGTTTACTTTGGAAATTTCTTCAGCTAAATGCCCAGGCTCACCATTTTCAAATTCTGCCTTCCATAAAACACCAGGAGTTAATCTAGCTAAGTTCTCTGCAACTTAAACCATGGATCACCTTTCCTCCAGTTTCCAATAGTAGTTTCATCATTTACTTCTAAGGCATCATAAAAAGTCTCTTTAGAATCCATATTGCTATCAACAGTCTCTTTAAAGCACTGTAGGTCTTTTCTTCCAAGCATCTCACAATTTCTCCAAAAAATATCCCTTATCCACTTATAAAACCATTCCAGCATTTTGGTAATTGCAAAAGCACTACCCCACTCCTTGGTACCAAATTCTGTATTATTCAGACCAAGGGATGCTGATGCAAAATACCAGAAATTGGTTGGTTTTTATAAAGGGTATTTATTTGGGGTAGGAGCTTACAGACACCAGGGCATAAAGCGCAAGTTACTTCCCTCACCAAAGTCTATTTTCATGTGTCAGAGAAAGATGGCTGCCAACATCTGTGATGGTTTAGGCTCCCTGGGTTCCTCTGGTCTCAGCTACTGTTTTCTCTATGAGATCAGCCATAGACTGTGAAGTTCTCTAGACTTTGTGTCTCTCCACAAGGTCAGCTGTAGACTATCAGGTAAACAGCTCTGTCTCTTTCCCCGGGGCTCCAGTTTAACTTTAGCATCAAACACCAACATCAAAACGCCAACATTAAGAACCTTCAAATCTGTCTTTTGCTGTGCCTTCTGTCTGTGAGTCCCCACCCACCCATCAATTTCCTAATGACTTGGCCCAATTAAAGGCCTAATCATAACTCAGTTATGCCCAGGTACAGACCAGATTACAAATATAATCCAATATCTATTTTTAGAATTCATAACCATATCAAACTCCTAAAGATGTTTAATAAACATGAAAAATACTCGCTATCATTTGTCATTAGACAAAAGCAATTTATAAAAATAATGAGTATCTTTTAACACACCATTTTAGAAAGGCTAAATTTCAAAATATCTGACAATACCAACTGTTGTTGAGGGTTCTGTGTAAAAGGAACTCCCATTCATTGCTGGTGGGAATGCAAAATAGTACACTCACATTGAAAAACAGTTTGACTTTTTTACAAAAATAAGCATAGTTTAACCATAAAATCCATCAAACATAGTTTTACCATGCATCCCACATTCTTCCTCCTATGTATTTACCCAGCTTATTTGAAGACGTGTATCTACCCAAAAACACATGAATAATTATGGCAACTTTATTCTTAATTGTAAAAAACTGGGGCATATAAAACTGGAGTGGGGGGATAACGTATTCTTCAATAGGGGAACAGATAATCAGTCTGTGGTAAATCCAAAGAATGGGATCCTATTAAGAAAAAAAAAAAGAGCTATCCAGCCATTCAAAGACAATGATAGATCTCAAATGCATATTTCTCTATATGAAAAAAACCATTTGAAAATCGATATATTGTATTACTTTACGTGACATTCATATGACATTTCTGTAGATGCAGAATATAATAAACATAACACTGTTTGATGAAGTTAGGGTGGAGGAAGGCTGAATACATGCAGGAAACAGATTTTGTCTAAGGCAGTGAAACAATTCTGTATGATATCGTAATGATGGATATGTAAAACTTTGCATTTGTTAAAACCCATAGAACTTTATATCAGACTGAACCGTAATATATGCAAATTTTAAAAAAATCATTTCAGAGTTAGTGGGATCCTAGGATGGAATGCAGGCTCAGAGTAAATAATCTAACTTTAATACAAATGTGTAAAAGCATCTTAATGAAGAAGGTGGAGGGAAATGTGCTGACTGAGTTAATTTTGGAAATAAGTGAAGTCTGTAAGACTAAAGGCAGAAGAACCTGCACAGAAGAAGTATACTCTTTTTTCCTATGGAGTTATGGGTTAACAGTTTTGAAACCAAACTGGAATTGAGCAGTTAAGTAAATGAATGGTGAGTGGTGGAGACCAGGTTTCTCACAATTAGGATGGAAGGTTATAGGCAAGCAAGGTGATAGATTATCTTTGTAGACATCATTATAAATTCATATCGCCTTAATAGGGATACAGATGTATACATAAAGAACTATTTATTGATATGTCTATATAGGCTGATCAGTATACATATAAAAGCCATTGCTCTGTCAACTGACAGGGCCTACATGAAACAACATCCCAACAACAATGAGCACAACCAGCACTCAGACCTTGGTTTCTAAAATCATTCACCAATAAAATGAACCAGAGCACTTTGGAGAAATGTCCAGTGTTAAGCCTACCATTCTAGGACTAGGACAAGAACTATTCAAGATGAGACTGGAGTACCTTGTAGTCTCTAAAGGAAGAAGTACTAAACCAAGCAAGGAAACAAACACCTCAATAATGGGGTATGTTAAAGTGAAACAGGATGTGCCTGAATAGCATCCTGTGGCCAACTTAAATATTTTTTTGAAGTAGTATTGGATTATAGTCCAATGCATCAAATAATTAATCATGTGTCCATGTTGATATAAATAAGCTATTGAATATACAAATAAATGGGGAAGAAGAGACAGATTTCCTTAGAGAATTCCAAATTACTTGAGTAGATAGATGCACCTTCAAGGAAGAGCAGAACTCCCCACTTCTAAATTGTAGATTGCTCACAGATGGATGAAAGAGGGAGGGAAAAAATCATGGGATGGCTATCAAAATCCTTCTCACTTTGTATCCTAAGAAAGGGAAAATTTTTCTTGCTCCGCATTTTCTGAACTTCATCCAGTCAATATCTTGGTTTTATATGGGAGGTCCGTTCAAACGTCTTGAACATCTGGCTTCTGTTTATTAAGTGGATATCCCTAGAATAACAAGACAAACCAGCAATTCTAGTCAGAGTAAATTTAAGGTCAATTCTGGCATTTACCCCTGTGGCTTTTAATCCTAGCTCTCGTCAATTAGAAAAAAATGCTTGGTATAAGTCTACACAGTATTACTATATATATAATAAGAATACACGTTTTTGTGTCCTTAATATTGAAGGAAATAAATCTCTGCGTGGCTTTCCTAAACTATAGTCTCTCAAGACATTGACGATGATCAGGTTAGAAGACTTGAATATTCTCAAAAATCTAACCCTTGATATTTTCTAAGATTCAGGGATTATGCAATGAGGAACTAAAGACTCACGAAAGTATCTGGGACTATGCAAATGTCATTATACCTAGTAAAAAGAGTACAGTTTTAGCAGTGTTGTCTTGGGAATAATTTCTAAACATCTATCTCTAAACCAGTGCTATACAATAGAAGTATAATATAAAGCCATTAATATAATTTTTAAACACTAAGTATATTAAAGTAAAAATAAGTGGGTGAAATTATTTTAATTACGTTTTATTTAATCCAGTTTTTCAAATTATTATCATGTCAACTTATACTCAATATAAAAATTATTAAATATATATTTCAAATATGTATTTTCATTCTAAGTCTTTGATCTAGTGTACGTTTCATACTTACATCTGAATTTTGTACTCAACATATTTTAAATGCTCAATAGCCACTTTTGCTTCATGTTTACTGTGTTAAGTACAGCTCTAGACCCGATTTTCCTGTCTCAGAAATAAAAATTAGCTCTCTTGAGTGTCTGTGTTCTAACTTTCACTGTTATAAGTGTTTTATTTATGTAATTACTTGACAGGAAATCTTATTAATAAAATATTATTTTTTTATTATCCCCATTTTAGATGAGAAACCTGACACAAATGAAGTTAAATACCTTGTTCAAGGATATAATAATCACAACCATTGGAAAAGGGTTCCCAGTACAGAAAGTATAAATTTTTAGCACATTTATTATCTCTATGCTCTCTGTCTATCAAAATATAAGATATGATCCTAAAAGAATTATAACAAAGAATTAGAGAAAACACTTTAATTCTAAAAATAAAATCAAAGAATACCAGAATTTTTACCACAGAGTAACTACGAAAAATATTCTCAGTGATATGATTGCTATAGAAGATAGAGGCTAAGATTTCAAGTAACATATACAAATTATAAAATTTTTGCTGAACTATATGATTTGTAAACAATATTTTATTTTTGTCAGTGCATGAATTATTTTGAATATTTATGCTAGGCAGTTGAAAGCTAGGATAGGCAACCAGTACTGAAATGAAGAAAAATGAAGTATAACATTAAAAATCTATCATTACTGTTACTGAATGGTACACATGAAAGTGATTAAAATCAGAAGTTTTGAGATGTGTATAAGCTACTACAAAAAAAATTTAAAAATAACAACTTGCTTTGTAAAGAATATATTCACAGCCCTTCAAAGAGGAAGTGACGATCACCTGGAGAGGAAGCAAAACACTAGAGGTTTCTGGCTCTTCCTATCCAATGTTCATTTTCCACATATCCCTTGGTGAAGAAACAATTTCTAAGAACTTGCACCTATAAAAATATCCAATACTTGGTAGAGTAAAAAGTCAGCTCTGCACATACTTCCCATGGGCATCCCTCATTCTGCCTAAGTGGAAATGGCCATAGATGTTGCATCACTCACTTTTTGCATCTCCAAGGACACAGAATTTATTCCAGTGGCTACACTTTCTCTTGCACCTGCATATATCTTACAGTTCTTAGAGACTTAAGGCAACCATGTGAAAAGAAAGAAGATCAGGATCCATTTTAAAGAATAACAAGTTCATCTCTGCTGTGAGTGGTATTGTTCTTTCTTAATTCCCTGAAACATAGATGCCAGAATGGTCAGCATGGGTCAGAAATGGCTCCTACAAAGGATTGACCAGTATCTAATGAAATAACTAACCAGAGATTAATCTTACACCCACTGAAGTATTTTATTTCAGCAGGCTTTAGATATGAACAGCCCTAATACATTTTTTTTCCTTTGTATGCCCAAACTCAATTATTACACCTCCACAATCCAAAAACAACTACTATCTGATACCCATAAAGCAAAACAGTAAAAAGAGAAAGTGATAATGGCGTTTTAGATACAGACACTGAATTTTGTGATGGGCTAGAAGTCTAGTAATAACGGAGTTTCATATGAAGGCATAAAGTAATTTAGTATCTGTTTCAGGGGAAATAAAGTTTCTGAATAAAGATGAACTCTGGCCTCATATCTAATGGTTTTTGAAGTTGCTGCTGTGTTATTTCAAATTTTTCACAAAGACTCAAGAAGGTACATGAATCTCAGTCAACTCGTGCGTACATTTTCTTTGAGAGGTCTCTGTCTTTATGGTTTAATGTCTGTTCTGCTTGATTCCAAAATCAATCACTCTACCTTCTTTCTCATGGGTTTTCCCGGCCTGGAAGAGCAATATCCTTGGCTCTCCATCCCTTTCTCCTGTATCTATGCTATGGTACTCTCAGGGAATTGCCTAGTCCTCTATGTGATCCGGACTGAGCCGAGCCTCCACAAACCCATGTTCTACTTCCTGGCCATGCTGGCCCTCACTGACCTGTGCATGGGGCTGTCCACAGTACATACGGTGTTGGGGGTCCTGTGGGGGCTCAGCCAGGAGATTGATCTGGATGCCTGCATTACCCAAACCTTCTTTGTTCATGGTCTGTCATGCATGGAGTCTGGAGTCCTCCTTGCCATGGCCTTTGATCGCTTTACGGCAATCTGCAATCCTCTGAGATACACATCCATCCTCACCAATACCAGAATCATCAAAATTGGTGTGGCTATTTTAGGGAGGAGTTTCCTGTTCATTACTGCTCCCATTGTCCGCCTAAAGTTCTTCCATTACTGCCATCCCCACATCCTCTCGCACTCCTTCTGCCTGCACCAGGACCTCCTCCGGCTGGCCTGCTCTGACATCCGATTCAACAGCTTCTATGCCTTAGCCCTGATGATCTGCACCCTGCTTTTGGATTCAGTGCTCATCCTCATCTCCTATGTCATGATCCTGTACTCAGTCTTGGCTATTGCATCTCAGGAGGAGCGGATCAAGTCACTGCAGACCTGTGTCTCTCACATCTGTGCTGTCCTGGTCTTTTACATCCCAATCGTTGGTCTGACGATGGTGCACCGTTTTGGGAAACACCTCTCTCCTGTGGTACATGTCCTCATGGGCAACATCTACATCCTTTTCCCCCCTTTGATGAACCCAGTAATCTATAGTGTCAAGACCCATCAAATCCGTAGCAGGATCCAGAGATGGTTCACTCTGAAAAATAACTAAATACTAGAGATTAACATATGTAAGGGAATGGGAGGTAGTATTTCCAGGAGGAATGAGTAATACATAAATGATTCCTAGAAGTGATAATTAATCATTATGTCATACTTCACAGGTTTGTAACCAACCATAAATTAACGCATACATTTTAGCCCTGTAAATTATATTTTAAGCACTTAACTAACCATCTGATATATTGCAATATAACTTTGATGTATGTTAAACTTTTACAGTAGCCAGAAGTAATTCTCTGTAACTGTTGTAGTTCTCCAAACCGTAGCCCAGATGCCTTGTTCCTTTGATGTTGATGTTATATTTTATAACTCTGTAACTAACGAGTGAGAAAACAACTGTAAATGGCCTCCCTGCATTTCCTTATCTTGTTTTGGAGCCCCAAGTTCTGATAACTCCTGAGTGTAGCCCTCAGTGTCTTTTAATGAAGTAACATGAGTCAGCCTAGAACTGATCAAGCTAGTTCTTAACAGATTAAGCCTGCCTGACATGCATGATAGCCTACACCTTAAACTTTAAGTGACCTAAGCATGTAATCAATCTGCGCACACTCGAGATTAAATTATCAGCACCCTCCACATCTCAGACCACCCACTCGACAGACTAAAAAATCACTTTCTAATCGTGCAAGATGTCAGTCAGTGTGGTGCCCGTCTGCCATGTTCCCCACAATTGCACTGTTATCTTCCCCCCAGGTGTCACAACCCCACCTTCTTTTTAATCAATTCCATAATAACCCTAAGAACTCCCAACATGGAATGACAGATTTGAGGACTACCCTCCTATCTTCTTGTAGCCTTTGCTGAGTAAATTCTCTCTCTTTTACAAATACTGATTTTAGGTACTTGACTCTCTAGTACCAGCCGGGCAAAGACTTACTTGAGCCATAACAGGATAATTGCACATTTATAGTGATTTCCTAATATAGTTGTCCTAAACCAGTAGAAAAGGCAGACACAATAAGGGATCTTATGTTCTTATTTAAAATTGGGGATAATGTTAACTAAAGTGAATTACATTTAATAGTGTGCCAATGAGCACTTAAGAAATTAATAAATTTGCAGTAAATCTACAATTTCTGAATCTTACTTCAGATAGTGGTTTTATTTCTGCATGTAAATATTTTATATGGGCTTTCATTATGCATATGAAAAATGGCTTACATATTCTTACGTTTGACAAATTGACTATTTAGGTCACTCATACCATTTTACTTACAATTGAGCAAAAGTGCCCCCAAAGTTCACTCTGTCCCATCTAATGGAATTCATTGCAAAGGACTTCATGAATAACATTGAATCAGCTATCACATCTCTACATATACTATCATGTATATATACTCCCAAAACACACATCTGTACACTGTGGTGAATATAAAATCATTTAGTATGGTCATGAGACTGTAACTGAGAGCTAAGAATTATCAAATCCCTATGACTACAAAATCATTATATAGAAGCTTTTATATTACAAATAGCAAAAGGTTAATATCTGAAATTACTGAAGATAGTTAGAGTGGTCTCTAACTATTGAGGACTACCCTCCTATCTTCTAACTATAGATGGTTACTCTAGACTTAAATATCCTCAGCCTTGTGTAAACTTACCTTTGTGATGGCAATTCTAGATTGACCTTACCCCTGTGAACAGATTAGGCTCACCCTTGCCTATGCTTACTATTGGTATGGTGACCACTATTTAATATCCACATGAAAAATCTTGTAGCAGACCTTTGTTCTGTATATCCCTGTCCCAAAACCTTGATCTCTGATAACTATTGTAACTTTGTGACCCCTGGTTTGGAACCCACCTCTGTCTATCCTATTCAGCCACTTAATATTTATTAATGGGGAACCTGTGTCCAGCTACACCCCAATTATTCATTAGCACCCCTGTGTTATATAATATTAGAATTCATGCAGATCAGGGAGATATACTGTGCTCTTTTGCTTGTGCAACTAAATAAATTAATTCTCTCTTTGAAACCCCTGTGTCTCAGGAATTAGCCATAAATACATATTGGGAGAAAATAACCCATTTTTGTTCACTGTCATGACCTGATGATTGACTTTAATCTTGGTGTCAACATATATGGGCTCCTGGAGACAGCTTGATCAATCCTTTGTTTCAAGAGAGAATGCTGTGGAACAGCAAGAAAATATAATATAAACTGGGGACAAATTGTGATTTTGAAAATCTTAAAATATTTTTTCTTTCAAACATTCATCAATCTCTTGTATAAAATTAATTAATTCTATTCAATGATGAAGTCCAAGTGCAAACTGCTTTGGTTACTGCTTTTTCAAAAAATATTGCTCTTATCCCATTTAGAAAATAAATTTACAAACCATGGAATCAGTCACAAGATTTATTTTTGTACCTAACTATTTAATGATTGCTATGTGGTAGCTATAACAGGGACAATGGAGCTATCAGTAGAGCCTTAACTGCAGTTAGCCTACTTAGGAGGGAAGAAGCAGAGTTTTCACACATTTTCCTTTGAGTATACAAAGTCAGATCAACAACATTCTAAATGATGCAAATATTTTATTAATAAATCAGTTTTATAAATATATAGTATTTTCATTCTAGTTTGTCTTTTAGTGAGTGTATCCTCAAAATATTTCTGACAGCATGTTTGTTTACATAGTTTTGCTCAAAGGACTCAAAGTAAGTTAGTGTTTAATGAATGGGCTGTGTGTGTGGGCTGTGTGTTTCTTCAAGAATAACCTGGGCTGTGTGTGTAAGCTCCCAAAACTTAACATTCCTGCATAAGTCATGTGTGCATGCAAACAACAAGAACTGCAGTCCCGCCTCCTGTAACCAAGCCACCACTCCAGCCTGCTTAGTTCCTGGAAAGGCCCAAACTCTGATGAATCAAAACTGAAACCTAACCCTTTGGGCTAAATGCTTCCTAACTCCACCCCGCATACTCTCTGTATAAAAGGAACCCAGGAGACTGGTGTGGGACTCGGCTTTTTGGAGAGGAGTCTGCTGGGCTCAGCCGGTCATAATAAATCTTCCTGACGGCGGACTTGGCCCAGTGGTTAGGGCGTCCGTCTACCACATGGGAGGTCCGCAGTTCAAACCCCGGGCCCCCTTGACCCCTGTGGAGCTGGCCCATGCGCAGTGCTGATGCGCGCAAGGAGTGCCCTGCCACGCAGGGGTGTCCCCCATGTAGGGGAACCCCACGCGCAAGGAGTGCGCCTCCCTAAGGAGAGCCGCCCAGCACGCAAGAAAGTGCAGCCTGCCCAGGAATGGCTTCGCACACATGGAGAGCTGACACAACAAGACGCAGCAAATAGACACAGAGAACAGACAACCGGGGTGGGGGGAGGGGAGAGAAATAAATAAATAAATAAATAAATAATAAATCTTTAAAGATAAATAAATAAATAAATTTTCCTTCTCAGAGATTCCTGAGTCCTAGCCTTTCATACACGATCACTGAATCCTCTCTACTTCCACTACACTATGACTATTGCCTTTCCAAAGGCCACCACTCATACCCCCCATACTGATCCCCACAGCTTAATTTGCCTAAACATCTCTGCTTTTGTCTGATTTTTTCCTTTTTTTTCCCCGGCTTCCTCTATTTTAATTCTTTATTCTGAAATTCCCATCTATCCCAGTCCTGTAGCCCAATTCCTGAAGATCCCACTTGGAAACTGGGATTCCTAATTCCTAATTAACCTGTTCTTGTTGCAGTGTTGGTACACACAAGGCACTCCTCCTCTTGTTGGCCTTTTCAGTTTCATTGGGGAATTAGAGAAATAAGAGAGAGAACGAAGCTCTATAGTCAATGATGACAGTAATTTATGATAATAGAAAGTATCCCTATCGTCTACATTTTGCTTTTTTTATCCAAATTTTTATTGTCTTTTTTTAGAGATACATAGATCACACAAAATGTTACATTAAAAATATGAGATTTCCATATACCCCACTCCCCACCCACCCCCACTCCTCCCATATCAACAACCTCTTTTATCAGTGTGCAAATTCATTGCATTTTATGAACATATTTTGGAGCACTGCTATACCGCATGGATTATAGTTTATATTGTAAATTTACACTACCCCCCCCCCCAGTACATTCAGTGCATTATGGCAGGATATATAATGTCCTGCATCTGTCCCTGCAATATCATTTAGGACAATTCTAAGTCCCCAAAATGCTCCCATATCACACCTCTTCTTCCCTCTCCCTACTCTCAGAAACTCCCGTGACCACTGTCTCCACATCGGTGATACAATTTCTTCCATTGCTAGAGTCACAATAATTCTATAGTAGAATTCCAGTAAGTCCACTCTAATCCATAAATTATTCCTCCATCCTGAAGACCCTAGAATGGGGATGTCCACTCCACTTCTAAATCAAGAGGGGGCTTAAATCCCACATGACTGAGGGATGCGATTCTCCTGCTTGCAGCTGTAGACTCTCTTAGTTCCCTGGTGTGGTGGTTGACCATCCCCACCTCCCTGTTAGCTGACCTGGGTAAGTCCAACCAACCAAAGAGAAGGTATTGCCACTCTGCTGAGGCTCAGGGCCCAGCTGACACATGGACAGTCCAGAGATTCAAGTCTCCTGAGCTAATGCCAACCCCAGAGCCAACCAAATGTTCAGTAAAAGTGACAGACAACGGGAAACGGACTTTGGCCCAGTGGTTAGGGCGTCCGTCTACCATATGGGAGGTCCGCGGTTCAAACCCCGGACCTCCTTGACCCGTGTGGAGCTGGCCATGCGCAGTGCTGATGCACGCAAGGAGTGCCGTGCCACGCAAGGGTGTCCCCCGCGTGGGGGAGCCCCACACGCAAGGAGTGCGCCCGTGAGGAAAGCCGCCCAGCGTGAAAAGAAAGAGCAGCCTGCCCAGGAATGGCGCCGCCCACACTTCCCGTGCCGCTGACGACAACAGAAGCGGACAAAGAAACAAGACGCAGCAAACAGACACCAAGAACAGACAACCAGGGGAGGGGGGGAATTAAATAAATAAATAAATCTTTAAAAAAAAAAAAAAAGTGACAGACAAAATGTTTTTTATATAGAATATAATTTAGATTCCAAAGTCCTATTTCGTGGAAAAGTAAAGTGGGCCCCGAAAGCTTTAAATTTTATATGTTAATTTTTTTTCTCCAAATGTATTTTTAAGAAAAAAGGATGTCTTCCTATAATCAAGCTTTTATAAAGACACATATTTTGATGACTCCACTCAAATTTTTAACTATAAAAAGCTGACTGGTAAACATGATAAACTGAAAAGAGACAAAGTCAATATTTGCAGACAATAGAACATTTAAATAAAACTGATGGATGAAATGGCAGTGTAAAACTTTCTGGGCTTTCATATTAGCATTTTACTTTAATTAATTTGTTATTAAATTGTTGACAAAATTAAATATTAGTAATTTCATAATGTACTGTGTGTTTAACCTAGTGCTATAAGAGAAAATTCAATTACCTAGAATTATAACAATTATAAAAACAAGCAAATCAAGAAACTGTCCTGCTTTACCTGAGTCATTACAAATGATTGCAAGTACAAATGACCAAACTCTTATCAGTAAGATAGTGTGTTCTATTGAAGAAAACCCTGTAGGGGTCCCCTGGGCTCTTGCTTGGAGAAGTTGAATTGGAGTCCACCTGGTATGGTCATGAGAGAAAGCAGGTCTGTTAATAACAATGTAAAGACAGGAAATGGGGGTGTCTCATATCTGCCTTCTCCATCTGCAGAAATTCTGATATTTTATATCAGGGTGTTAATGAATAATTGGGGTGGAATTTGCTCAGGTCCTTTCATTAATAAACATTAAGGGACTGACCAGGATGGGAATGGGTACCAAAGTGGGATGAGTCACAAAGTTACAGTTATTATCAGGATCTAGGCATCCAGGTGAGGCAATACTGAAAACAAAGATCAGCTAAAAAGTTTACCATGTGGATGTCAAACAGAGGAAGGTGGAGTGGTCATCCTTGCAATAGAAATATTCGTATGCAAGGGTAAGATCCACCTGGAATAATCATTGCAGCAGCAGGGCTTTAGTCAGAAATCACCACACACAAATCTTGAAGTCAGTCTGGCAAATTTAGTAATTTTTAGGTATCACACTTTGGCTGTTATATAATTTACTGAAAGTAAAAGTCACCTATATATTGATTTAGTAACCATAATTATTTGTTAATCTTAGCTTTTGTTACAAAGTTTCAGAACAATGCTTTAATATTTAAGCTATACTGGGTTTTTTTAGTATTACACAATGGATTTCTATGACAGAGAATGTTCTGCTAAATAGAAATATCATAAGGAATCCCTGTGGCTCTCCATGCCCCCCCTTTCCAAGCAAATGCAATGCTATAACGACTGGAAGAAATTTACTATTTTAATATAACATTATCAGAATGCATGTGATTTGCTTACTTAAATTTCCCATCCCAGTGTGTAGCTTAAGAATAGCCTCTGCATAGATCTCCTTCTGTACTAAACGTGGAACAGTCTACAATATGTGCTTTTGTGTGTGTGTGTTTTTTTTTGTGAGTGGATGCGCATGTGTTTATGTGTTTGTGAGAAGTAGAGAAAAAAGAGAGTGTACTGTTTCTAACTATAAGATAGAGTTGAAAATAAGATGGGTGATGTACCTGTGGGTGATACTATATTTTCTATTCATTTATGTATATTTTAAGATATTCCAAATAAAATTTAAAATACTAGTGGTATAGGGAATGGGAGAAGCTCAGTGGTTGAGCACCTGCTTCCCATACATGATGTTCTGATTTTTAAAAAAATGCAAGTTGTATCATTGTTTCAAATAAACAAAACCGTCTTTTAAATTATTTTAAATGACTTATTGAGGTGAATTTTGCATAGCATAAAAGTAAACATTTTAAATTGAACAATTTAGGGACATTTAGTATATTCATAATATTGTGTAACTACCACCTCTATCTAGTTCCAAAATTCTTTTATCACTTCAAAGTGCAATTTTCTACACATTAAGCAGTTTCTCCTCATTCCTGTATCCTCCATCCCCTTACAAACATCAGTCTACATTCTGTCTCCATGGATTTACCGACTTAAGAAATTTCATATGAATGGAATCATGCAAATTGTGTCATTGTGTGCCTGACATTTCATTTATATTTTGGAGGTTTATCCATTTTGTAACATGCATAAGCAATTTATTTCCTTCAATGACTGGAAAAGATTCCATTCTATGTATATACTACAATTTGTGTATCATTTAATCACTGATGAAAATTTGGGCTATTAAAACTTGGTTACTGTGAATAGTTCTGCTACGTAAATACAAGAATAAATTTACATCCTACCAGCAATGTAAAGAGTACTCATTTTTCCATGTCCAGGCCTACATTTGTTATGTACCCACTGCAAACTCATTTTTTTGCCTTTATTTATTTTTTTAATGTTACATTGAAAAAATGTGAGGTCCCCATATACCCGCCACCCCTCTCACCCCTCTCCTCCCCCCATGACAACAACCTCCTCCATTATCATGAGACATTCACTGCACTTGGTGAATACATCTCTGAGCACCACTGCACCTCACGGTCAATACTCCAAAAGATAGCCCACACTCTCCCACAGTCCACCCAGTGGGCCATGGGAGGACACACAATATCTGGTAACTGTCCCCACAGCACCACCCAGGACAACTCCAAGACCCGAAAATGCCCCCCACATCACATCTTTTCTTCCCAATCCCTACCTCCAGCATCCACCATGGCCACTTTCTCCACACCAATGCCACATTTTCTTCGATTACTGATCACAGTAGTTCATGAATAGAACATCAGTAAGTCCAACTAACCCTTACTCTGTTCCTCCATCCTGTGGACCCTGGAATGGTTGTGTCCACTCCACATCTATATCAAGAGGGGCTTAGATTCCAAATGGATGCTGGATGCAATTCTTCTGCTTTCAGTTGTAGGCACTCTTGGCTCCCTGGTGTGGTGGTTGACCTTCTTCACCTCCATGTTAGCAGAGTGGGGTAAGTCCAATAAACCAGAATGTAGGAGTTGCAAGTCTGTTGAGGCTCAGGGCGTGGCTATCACATGGTCATTCCACAGATTCAGTTCCCCTGGCTATACATTAAACCCCAGAGCCAACTACAAATCCAGCAAAAGTAAAAGGAGAGGCTTCTGGACAAAGAACACATCTGAGTTCAGCTTCATCACACAGAAACACAAACTCCAAAGTAGGGTCAATTGACATGGCACTGAGCTCCATCTGCCATGACCATAGAACCTGTGGGTCTCTGTAGCTCTCAGAAGAACCAATACCTGAGGTTGTATCTACGTTATCTGTCTCTGGGACTCTGTTGAGGTGTGCATAAGGGCAACCCCTCTGATAACCTCCCGGCTCCTTTTGGAGACTCATAGCCATATAAACTCATTTGTCCTTTCCATTTCCCCCCTTTTATTCAGGACAAAAACCATTTTTAACTCCTGGTATTATATGTAGACTGAGATATTCTGCTGGTCCAACTTGACCCTTTTATTCAAGGTCCTTTTCTAGTTACATCATCAGCTGGTACTTGGTAGTAATCCCTTGGTGCCAGGGAGGCTCATCCCCTAGAGCCATGTCCCACACTGGGGGAAAGGCAACACATTTACATGCTGCGTTTGGTTTCGAGACTGGACACATTTGAGCAACATGGAGGCTCTCAGGAGGTAACTTTTAGGCACCCTGCAGCTCTAGGCCTTGTTCTTATTTCAGGTGCACAGGCTCATGAGCATAGCCATTAATATCAAGGGCTCATTGTTGGACCTTCCTTCTTTTTTGGTCTTTGCCGTTGCACTTGAGAGATTGTTGCTGTTCCTTTAGGGACTGTGATAGAGCTCCCCTGGCTAGGAGCTCAGCACTCCCTCAGTTGTTTTTAATTGTAACCACTATGAAAATATCCAAACATTTTTGTGTACCCTGGATATATGCCCTGGAGAACTCCCTGCCAACCATGTGTCCCCTGTCAATAACATTCCACACCAGTATTCCTCCCCTGCCATTGTTGAACCTCTCTGTGATCCAAAACTTCAAAAATGAAGCCCAGTATATTGCCAGATTCCATTAATAGTAAAATGGAATATAGTGTTTATTTTAAAGGTTAGATATAGAATACATACTAATTTAGAAAAATTAAGGTAAAAGTAAAATGGGGTATCAAAGAATTAAAAAATGCAAAAGCTTTGTTTTTGATGTTTTGTCTTCCATCATTGCAATAAGTGGTGCCCTGTATGCACATTGGCAAGGCAACTTCTTCCGTCTTTTCCTCAGTGTCTACGTCCTTTCTTCTTCTTTTTCTTTTTTCCTAATTATTGACCTTATCTTCACAAGAGTTTTAGATCACAGTAATCCATATATACAACATACAGTACTCCCACATATCCAACATAAAATGCTTTTCCCTTCCACAGCAATAATCTTTTTATGTATTCATACTATATTTACTGAAACTGATGTACAGATATTGAGACAATAGCTTTCAAACAAGGTAGCATTTGGGTTTACATTCTGGTCTATACTTTTGACTACACAATTTTCTAAATTTTTAGTTATCTTATATTTTACACTATGATTTACATTTTAGCTTATCAGTCTCTATACATTTTTGGTGTAATTTAACATGGCTTATATCCATCCATGCGTACTCTTGTGGAACACTTCTATTACCCACACAGTTACATTGATTTCATCTATTCAGTATCTCTTTCCCCCTACCCGCAGGGCCCACAGTGACATTCAATCTTCATTGCTTGAAGGACCATGTTCAGAGATACTTGCCACAGTGTTGAGGCCTTGACATGCTCAACTGCCCTAATGCATTGAGAGCCACCATTTCTCTCGAGAGATACAATTCCCTCTATTTGAGAACATCAGTCCTCCCCAGGATGTGGGTATACCTTCACTCTCATTTTATGGGTCTTTATCCAATGATATATGTATGTACTATGACAAAATGAGCACCTACACACTTCCTAGGAACCTCTTCTGTGTCATATTATCCCCATTAAGCATCTTAAACAGGTAACCTCACTTATTATATTTTTGAAAACGTTTTCTCAGCATTTACTCACAACCAAATACCTGACAATCTCCTATGTTCATATGTTCCCCCACCTCCACCCCCAATTTCTTGGGCAATATTGCCCATCTTCCCATCCCTAGACCAACTCAAGCCCACAAAGCCCCACACAAAGACAACCCTATCCCCCATTTTATCCCTTCCTTGTACAAATACTTACCTCCAGCTTATCATAGATTTCACCCATGTAGGTGTCAGCTTACATCCTTCCTCTGCCCCCAATTACCTTTAAGCCTATCATCCAGTCTCTAGCTCTCTGAGGCAACTTGGTTTACTTATTTCATATCATTGAGGTCATGTAGAATTTGTCCTTGAATGCCTGGGTTGCTTCACTCAACATTAGGTCCTCAAGATTCATCCATGTTATCATATGTGTTTGTAAGGTATTCATTCTTAAAGCTGAATAGTATTCCATTGTACGTATATACCACATTTTATTTATCCATTATCTCTTGATGGGCATTTGGGTTGATTCCAACTTTTGGCAGTAGTTAACAATGCTGCTATGAACATTGGTGTGCATATATCAGATTGTGTTCTTGTTTTCAGTTCTATTGAGTATACACCCAGCAGTGGAATTGCTAGGTCACATGGCAAATCTATAGCTAGTTTTTTGAGAAACCACCAAAGTGTTCGCCAGAATGGCTGGATTCTTTTGCATTCCCACCAGCAGTGGATGAGTGTTCCTATTCCTCCCTATTTTCTCCAGCATTTGTAGTCCTCTGTTTTTTCATAGCTGCCAATCTTATGGGAATAAAATAGTATCTCATTGTAGTTTTGCTTTGCATTTCCCTGATAACTAGAGATTTGGAGCATTTTTTTCATGTGCATTTTAGCCATTTGTATTTCTTCTTTGGAGAAGTGTCTGTATAAATCATTTTCCCATTTTTTAAATGGGTTGTTTGGCTTTTTATTTTCAAGATATAGGAGTTCTTTATATATGCAGGTTATAAGTTTCCTATATTTGGTATAAGTTACCTAATATTCTCTCACATTGTTTAGGCTCTCTTTTCACTTTCTTGACTAACTCCTTTGAGGTGCAGATGGTTTTAATTTTGAGGAAGTCCCATTTATCTATTTGTTCTTTTGCTGATCGTGCTTTCGGTGTGAAGTTCATGAAGCCATTTCCTATTACAAGGTCCTGTAGATGCTTCTCTACACTGCTTTGCAAAGTCTTTATGGTCTTGGAGCTTATGTTTAGGTCTTTGATCCATCTTGAGTTGATTTTTGTATAAGGTGTGAGTTGGTAATCCTCTTTGATTCTTTTACATATGGATATCCAGTTCTCCAGGCACCATTTGTTAAATAGGCCATTCTCTCCTAGTTGAGAGGGTTTGGAGGCTTTATTGAATATTATAAGACTCTATTTTTGAGGATCTATATCAGAACTCTCAATTCAGTTCCATTGGTCTGTGTGTCTCTCCTTGTGCCAATACTACTGTAGCTTTGTAGTATGATTTGAAGTCAGGTAGTCTGATTCCACCAACTTTATTATTCTTTTTCAATATTTCTTTGGCTATTCGGGGCCTCTTTCTTTTCCAAATAAATTTCATAGTGAGTTTTTCTAGTTCCTTAAAGAATGCTGTGTTGATTTTTATTGGGATTGCTTTGAATGTGTAGATCAGTTTTTGTAGGATAGACATCTTCATGATATTTAGTCTTCCTATCCATGAACAGGGAGTATTCTTCCATTTTTTTAGGTCTTCTTTGATTTCCTTGAACAGTGTTGTGTAGTTCTCTGTATATAACTTTTTCACATCTTTAGTTAAATTTTTTCCTAGGTATTTGATTTTTTATTTAGTATTTTAAAAGGTATTTGTTTCTTGATTTCCTCCTGACCTTGCTCATTATTGGTGCACAGAAATGCTGCTGATTTTGCACATTGATCTTATAACCTGCGACTTTACTAAACTCATTTATGAGTTCAAGAAGCTTTCTTGTAGACCTCTCAGGGTTTTCTATGCATAGGATCATGTCATCTGCAAATAATGAAATTTTGACTTCTTCCTTTCCAATTTGAATGCCTTTTATATTTGGTTCTTGCCTCAGTGCTCGAGCAAGTACTTCTAAGACAATGTTAAATAGAAGAGGTGAGAGTGGGTATCCTTGTCTTGTTCCTGATCTTAGAGGGAAAGATTTTAGGATTTCACCATTGTAAACTGCGGTCACCCCTCGGGCTGAAGTGTGGTTTGCTGGCCTGGCGGGGGAGCAGCTGCGGCAGGCCAGGCCGCTGCCCCCATAATAGGGTGGCTGGTCGGACTCACCGCCACCCCTGAAGGAAGCTCGGCATGGGTGCAGAGTGCCCTCGGGTCTCCCCTTCTTGGCAGCCATGCTTCCGCGGCCGCCTCTCCTCCTGGATGGTGCCAAACGATGCCTGTGGGGTGGCACCCTTCTTCTTCTTTCTCCCTGCGCAGGCGCAGGGCGGAAAATTCCAGTCTGCCCTTTTCCCCTCCCCCGACAGCAGCAACAGCCAGGCGTGGGCGGAAAAATCCAGTCTGCCCTTTTCCCTCCCCCCGACAGCAGCAACAGCCAGGCGTGGGCAGGAAACTCAAGTCTGCCCTCCACCCCAGCAACAGCAGCCACCAATCCCTAAACCCTGCCCCTTCCCCCAGCAACAGCGACAGCCAATCCCTAACCACCACCCCACCCCCGTCCAGCACCGCCCACTGACCTTTCGCCGGCAACCAATCAGAACAGGGCATGGCTTTGACCAATCAGCCTTCCCCAGCCCCTATACAACTGTTGCCTCTCCCTCAAATAAGTGGACTTGCATGTTTACCTTGTCTCCGCGGTAGTTTTTCTGCCGTGCGGCCTCCAGTCCTGAGAGCCCCCGACAAGGGCCTGGCCTCCCTTGTCCCCAGTTCGTCGCCTGCTTCTCCGGGCGACCCCTTCATCGCCTGCTTCGCCGGGCGACCCCATCAGCCGAGCCGCGCAACCCCTTGTGAGACCGATCCCTCGTCTGCTGCCGGACCGACCCCTCGTCCCAAGCGGGACCGACCCCTCGTCCAGAGCTGGACCGACCCCTCGTCCGCAGCCAGACCCCACCTCTACCGACCGAGCAAGCCGCCGCAGTTGGCGCCCAACGTGGGGCAGAGCAACCCACCTCTACTGACCGAGCAAGCCGTCGCAGTAAACGATGTTGGCCGTGGGTTTTTCATATATACTCTTTTTTTTTTTCCTTCAAAAAAGTTTTATTTATTTATTTCTTATTCATTTAAAAAAAAATATTACATTCAAAAAATATGAGGTCCCATTCAACCCCACCTCCCCCACCCCACCACTCCCCCCACAGCAACACTCTCTCCCATCATCATGACACATCCATTGCATTTGGTAAGTCTATCTCTGGGCATCGCTGCACCTCCTGGTCAATGGTCCACATCATAGCCCATACTCTTCCAAGTTCCATCCAGTGGGCCCTGGGAGGACCTACAATGTCCAGTAATTGTCCCTGAAGCACCACCCAGGACAACTTCAAGTCCCAAAAACGCCTCCACATCTCATCTCTTCCTCCCATTCCCCGCACCCAGCAGCCACCATGGCCACTTTTCCCACACCAATGCCACATTTTCTCTGTGGACCTTGGATTGGTTGTGTCCATTGCATATCTATGTCAAGAGGAGGCTTAGACTCCACATGGATACTGGATGCAATCCTCCTGCTTTCAGTTGTAGGCACTCTAGGCTCCATGGTGTGGTGGTTGACATTCTTCAACTCCATGTTAGCTAAGTGGGGTAAGTCCAATAAATTGGAGTGTAGGAGTTGAAGTCTGTTGAGGCTCAGGGCCTGGCTATCATATTGTCAATCCAGAGATTCAAATTCCCTAGATATATCTTAAACCCCAGCACCAACTACAATTCCAGTAAAGTAGCATGAAAGTCTTGTGAAAAGAGATCCCATCTGTGTCCAGCTCCATCACGCAGAAACACCAGCTCCAAAGAAGGGCCAACTGACATGGCAGTGAACCCCATCTGCCATGACCATAGAACCTGTGGGTCTCTTTAGCCTTCAAAAGAACCAATACCTGGGGTTGTCAGAAAATTTCCTTGTTTTCCAATCTTTTGCAGTATTTTTATCAAGAAAGGGCTCTGTATTTTGTCAAATGCTTTTTCTGCATCTATAGATATAATTATGTGATTTTTTTCTTCAGTCTGTTTGTGTGGTGTGTTTCATTGATTGGTTTTCTTATGCTGAACCATTCTTGCATACCCAGAATGAATCCCCTTTTGTCACGTGTATAATTCATTTAATGTGTCTTTGAATATGGTTAGCAAGTATTTTGTTGAGGGTTTTTGTGTCTAGGTTCATTAGAGAAACTAGTCTGTAATTTTCTTTTCTTGTGGTGTCTTTCTTTGGCTTTGGTACTAGAGTAATGTTGGCATCATAGAATGAGTTAGGTAATGTTCCTTCTGTTTCGATTTTTGGAAGAGTTTCATCAAGATTGGCCTTAGTTCTTTCCGGAATGATTTTTAGAATTCACCTGTGAAGCCATCTGGCCCAGGGCGCTTCTTAGTTGGGAGGTTTTTAATGACTGATTCTATCTCTTTACTTGTGATTGGTTAGTTGAGATCATCAATTTCTTCTTTCCTCAATATAGGCTGCTTATGTGTTTCTGGGAATTTGTCCATTTCCTCTGAATTGTCATTTTTGTTGGAATATAGTTTTTCAAAGTATCCTCTTACGATAGTCTTTATTTCTGTGGGGTCAGTGGTGATATCTCCTTTCTCCTTTCTTATTTTTGTATTTGCATCTTCTCTCTTTTTTTCTTTGTTAGTCTAGCTAAGAGTTTGTCAATTTTATTGATCTTCTCAAAGAACCAGCTCTTGGTCTCGTTTATCTTTTCAAGTGCTTTCTTATTTTCTATTTCGCTTAGGTCTGCTCTTATCTTTGTTCTTTCTTTCTTTCTTCTTCCTGTGGGGTTACTTTGTTGTTTTTTCACTAATTCCTCCAAATGTGCAGTTAGTTCTTCAGTTTTTGCTCTTTCTTCTTTTTTGATGTATGAATTTATGGCTAAAATTTCCCTCCCAGTACTGCTTTTGCTGCATCCCATAAGTTTTGGCATGTTGTGTTATCATTTTCATTAGTTTCAAGGTAGTTATTAATTTCTTTTGAGATTTGCTCTTTGACCCACTGTTTTTCTAAGAGTGTGCTGTTTAATTTCCATATCTTGGTGTGAAATATTGGCCTCTGGCCCTTGCAGATTTCCAGCTTCACTCCACTGTGGCCAGAGACATTATTTTGTATGATTTTGATCTTTCTGAATTCATTGAGCCTTTCTTTGTGGCCTAGTTTATGGTCTATCTTGGAGAATGATCCATGTGCCCTTGAGAAAATTGTATATCTTGGTGTATTCAGGTGTAATGATCTGTATATATCTAATAGGTCCAGCTCCTCTAATACACTGTTCAAAGTATTTGTTTCTTTATTGGTTCTCTTTTGAGATGTTCTGTCCAAAGTTGATAGTGGTGTATTAAAGTCCCCCACTATAATTGTGGAGGCATCTATTCTTTCACTTTGTTTTTCCAGTGTTTGCCTCACATATTTGGAGGCGCCCCTTGTTAGGGGCATAAATATTTATGATTGTTCATTCTTCTTGAATGATTATCCCTTTCACTAATATGTAGTACCCATCTTTGTCTCTCACAATCTGCACTTAAAGTCTATTTTGTCTGATATTAATATAGCTACTCCTGCCTTTTTTTTGTTTTTGGTAATTGTTTGCTTGTAAGATTGTTTTCCAGTCATTCGCCGTCAACCTCCTTGAATCCCTGGGTCTAAAATGTGTTTCTTGTAGACAGCATACGCATGGGTCATATTTCCTTATCCAGTCTTCCAGTCTGAATCTTTTGACAGGTGAATTTAATCCATTGACATTCAGTGTTATTACTTTCAAGGAATTATTTATGCTAGCCATATTTTCTTTGGACTTGTGTTTGTCATTTTTTGTTTGTTTGTTTTTTTTTCCCTTCTCTTTTTGTCTTTTTTGGTGCTTTAGCACTCTCCTTCAACTCTGCCTCTCCTGTCATTTTCTTTCTTCCTGCAGAACTCCCTTTGGTATTTCTTGAAGGGCAGGGTTCCCGTTGGCATAGCCTTTTAATTTCTGTTCATCTGTGAATATTTTGAACTCTCCATCATTTTTGAGTGCTAGCTTAGCCAGGTAGAGTATTCTTGGTTGGAAATTTTTTTCTTTTAGTACCTTGACTATATGGTTTCAGATGAGAAATCAGCACTTTATCATGTGGAGCCTCCCTTGTATATGATGGTTCTCTTTTCTCTGACTGCTTTTAGAATTTTCTCTTTGTCTTAATCATTGGGTAATTTGACAAGTATATGTCTTAGGGTAGGCCTGTTGGGATTTCTGGTGCTTGGGGTGCATTTGTGCTTCCTGGACATGTACATCCATCTCCCTCAGTAGATTTGGAAAGTTTTCAGCCATTATTTCTAACACACCTTCTGTCCCCTTTCCCTTCTGGAATGCCTATAACGTGTGTGTTTGTGCGTTTTGCATTGTCATTCAGGTCCCTAAGTCCCTGCTTGTTCTTTTCTATCTTTTTATCGATCAGTTCTACTATCTGTTTGATTTCAAATGTACTGTCTTCCACGTTGCTAATTCTCTCCTCTGCCTCTTCTAATGTGCTGCTATTTGCTGAGAGTATATTTTTGATTTCTTGAACTGTGGCGCTCATCACCATCATATCTGTTATCTTTTTGTGTATGTCTGCAATTTCCTCTCCAAGTATTTTCTTCATATTGTTAATCTCTTCCCTTACTTCATTAAGTTGGTCTCTAATATATGTTTTGAGATCTTTAATTTCTTGTCTGATGTTCTGCTCCTCTTCCTGGCTTTCAGTTTGTTCACTGGATTCGGCCATGTTTTCCTGATTATTGGTTTGGTTTGTAGTTTTTTGCTGCTGTCTGGTCATCATTTTATCTTGATGGGTTTAATCAGTTGCTTAGCTTCTTTGTCTAGTCTTGGGGATTAATTAGTGGTTGTTCTTGTGTAAGTGTTACGTCTTCTCTTTGTCACTTTGTTCTTCTTACTCTATTTCCTTGTTGCTGGCTAAGTTCACTTTGAAGGGAAATATTAGGGCCAGGGAAAGCAAAATGAGTAAGAAAAGAAAATGTGTAAAGTAGAATTGGTAATACATGTTAACAGAGCAACAATGTGAGATCTAGGAGAATGGATATTAGACTCATATAAGTTATGTAGAGTTATAGCAGTAAGTAGAGTACCTATAACGAGATAGTCAACTGAATATGGGGAGGAATATAGTATGAATTAAAAGTCCAGAGTTTTCCTGAGAGAGGGAAAGAGAAAAGAAAGACAATAATATCAAGAGTGGATAAAAGACATAAACCAGAACAAAGGTACCAGAAATAAAAAGTCAGGCAATTTGGGGGCCAAAGAAAGGGAGGTGGAATGTAAGAGAAACAGTAGATGATGGAGGATAGAAAGATGTAGGGGAAAGGGAATAGTGTAGGTGGCCAAAATCAATACACAGAAAAGAGGAAATGGAGGATGAGGAAGCACAGCAAATGTGAAGCACTCCCTGCAGCATCTATTATATAAAGAAAATAAAATAAAAAAGAAGAAAAAGAGAGAAAAGAAAAGAAAGAGAAGACAAAAAGGGGGGCAAAGAAAAGGGGGAGCAACAAGCAAGAAAAAGAAAAAGAGAAAATAAAACTAAATAAATGAAGAAGAACCTTGGGGGATAAAACAGGAGAAAAGACCAGGAGACAATGCAATATTAGCAACCATGAGAAAAACAAACAAACAAACGAAACAACCAATGTTTCAAGATGGAAATCCTCTTTGCAGTTAAATAAAATGCTCAGGGATCTGACATTCCCCCTTTCTCCCTTCCCCACTTCTCTCTCCCCCAGGGCAGCAGGAAAGCTCCGTGAGAGGTCTGGTAGGAGATTCAAGTGGGTCCTTGTTGAACCAACTCAACACAGAAGACCATGACTCTTTATTTCCAGCATGAGAGCACCTACACCTCACCAGAATCCCCAAATATGCTCTTGGAAGCTTGGATAGCATCTCCTACAGTCCCTCCCCCTTAGGTGTGCTAGGGGAGGTCTAATTGATTTTCTGACTCCACCTTCTCCCAGACCAAGTTTCCTATCCCAGCACGTTTAGGTAGATTGGGCTTTCTCAGCAGATTCGCCTCTCTTTTCTTCCCAGACTCTCCCCAAGTGAGCTTCTACACTCCAATCTCAAGGAGAGAAAGAAAAGAAAAAAAAAAAAACAAAAATCACAGAGGGCTAGGGTAATCATGGTCTTCAGATGGACCTCAGGGCATGGTGGATTCAGGGATGGGAAGCCTGTGATATTGCAGGCTCAAGGTGTGTTCACCTCTGGAGTGTGTGCCACCAGGGTTTAGGGGACACAGATCTGGGAACCATGCATCCAATTAACACAGGGCCTGGGAGCATTGCAGGACATCAAAGCCTTCAGAGATTGCAATGGCTGGGCCACCAGTCCTAGGGGGATGGGCCTTGCCCACAACTTCTGACCTCCATGTCAGAAACCCAAAATTCCTCCTCTCACAAGAATCTCTTCTGTCGCTGTTGCACCAAATCGAAATCCAGACATCTCCTGCCCTGCAAGCCCCTGAAACTGCCTGCTCAGGGTTTGGGAACCCTGTAGCACAACAAAGCCTTCAGGGGTCACTGTGGCCAGGCCACCCGCCCTAGGGAGAAGGGTTTCACCTACAACTTCTCACTTCCACCTCTTGCAAGAATCTCTTCTGTCATTGTCTCACCGAATCGACATCCAGTCACTTCCTGCCCTGAAAGCCCCTGAAACAGCCTGTTCAGGGTTTGGGAACACCACAGCACAACAAAGATCCCAGGGATTGCTGTGGCAGGGCTGCCAGCCCCAGGGGGAAGTGTCCCACGCACAACCTCTGACCTTCATGCAAGAATCCCAAAATTCTACCTCTTGCAAGATTCTCCTCTGTCTCCGTCCCATCAAATTGACATCCAGACACCTCTTGCCCTGGAAACATCCAAAACAGCCTGGTCCAGCAGGACTTTAACCCTACACAGCCACTTCTTTTAGGAGAGATTATGAGGTGCACTCACTCAGATGCCATCTTGCCCTGTCTCCTGAAATTTCTAATACTCTTTTCTCCCACCAAATTTTCAGACCCTTGTGTTGCCTACTTTATTTTTCTCATGCCTTGTCAGATTGCCAAAACCTCTGTCATTCATATGATCCTCAGCAGTAGTGTTCTGTGGAAAATTCTGAATTTTCAGTCTCTTGTCTTATACCTAGAAATGAGAAAAAGTCACCAGAAAAATATGGCTTTATAAAGTCAGCTTTTTCTGTCCTCTGGTATCCTCCAAAATTGTAATACTCCAGCTCTTCACAGCCTTCAAACTTATTTTTAAATATTTATCTAGCTTTCTCACTTGCTCAGTATTGAAACTTAGCTAACTAGTCCTTCCTAACTTTCTTGTGTTTCTTTTCATTTGCACTTGATACACAAACATTTTTTATCAACCTTATTTTAAAAACTATTAATGTGTTTGTGTTAGCTTAGAAAATGTGGCCAATCACAAAGTTTATATAGTGCCTTTTAAATATAGAAAAGTATTTCTGATGCCTATTTATATGAAAGAATAATTAACAAGTTAACCAAAAATATGTCACATACTATGAAAAATCCAAAGAACTTTCCCCTTTGAATAATACTTTTGTATGTAAATTGATACATTTTATTGTAAAAGCTCAAACAAACCAAAATGTTTCTTTCTCTCCCTTCTATTGTTTCATCAGAATTAACCATTGTTAAGTGATATGATATTCATCCATTTTATATACCTGAATTCATGTAAAGATATTCTAAATAAAATGTGATCATATCATGAGCATTTTTTGCAGCAATATTTCACCTAATGTTGATGATCATTTCATGAGCATTTTTTGCAGCAATTTCACCTAATGTTGAGGATCATTTCATTAGCATTTTTTGAAGCAATATTTCACCTAATGTTGTAATATGGAGAACACTGTAAATTAAAACTGTTGGGGCAGGAAACGGACTTTGGCCCAGTGGTTAGGGCATCCCTCTACCACATGGGAGGCCCATGGTTCAAGCCCTGGGCCTCCTTGACCCGTGTGGAGCTGGCCCATGCGCAGTGCTGATGCACGCAAGGAGTGTCATGCCACACAGGGGTGTCCCCCGCGTAGGGGAGCACCACGCGCAAGGAGTGCACCCATAAGGAGAGCCGCCCAGTGGGAAGGAGGGAGCAGCCTGCGGAGGAATGGCGCCGCCCACATTTCCCATGCCACTGACGACAACAGAAGCGGACAAAGCAACAACACGCAGCAAAAAGACACAGAAAACAGACAACCGGGGAGGGGAGGGGAATTAAATAAATAAAAATAAATCTTAAAAAAAAAACCTGTTGGGGCCTCATTTTAATAAATTCTATCATATTGTATATAAGAAAAATATAGTGACTAATTTGATCATTTTCCTTTCAATGCAAAGTTTCACTCATATTAATGATGCAATAAACATTTGTGTGTATCCACAGCTGTCTAAGCATTTTTGCTTACTGTATTAATAGAATTAGAATTTGAATTAAAAATCTGTCCTGTAAATTTCATAGTAGTATCATTTCATCTAAGACATTTTACATGCTCAAACTTCCATAAACAAAATTCTCTATTCTGTATTATCAAACTTAAGAAAAATAATAATTTTGTTAGTCACAGTTTGTATCCCATTGTCACAAAACCAATGAATTTTACCACTAATCTTTTATTCATATAAGGCTTTGTTTTTGTTCAACAACTGAACAACGCAAATTATTTATTTCTAAATAGAGCTTGTAAGCAATTTATTTCCTTTTCATAATATCCTGGTTTTTTTTCCATTTAATATGTTACCACAAATACATGTGTTAATTTCTGTTCTTATTTTTTGACTTTTTTTCTCCCAACCTTCACTCTTTAATTATTGCAGGTTCATAGAATATTTTGATAATTTAAAGCTCATATAGTCCATATGTATTGGCATTTGCCATTGCAGCTCATAATTCTGAGACAAAACTGAATTGACTATAGTAGTTCATTTTCCAGTAATATTCCCTGAAGACCAATTAGATAGGGCAATAGATATCAATTAGTACCAACTGAGATGTTTCTTTAGTTCTTGTGAGGTTTATAGACCCCACTAAGAAAATACCTAAAAAAAATAATAAGAAGAAGAAAAATGAAAAAAATCGAAGTGGAACAGTAAAAATTCAAAGCAAATAAGACCTAAAATAAAGCAGTAATGTGTGTCTCTTTCCTTATTGATTATCTGTTTTTACAGTCCACAAAGATGGCAGGGAATCAAACTGAGTTGCCCTAACAACCCAACATGGTTGAATCAAAGTCCTACCTTGATTTTAATCAAGTACATGAAAAGTCTTTGAATTTGAAACAATCCAAAGGTATCACGCCAAGAGGAACAGATGAGTTTACAAACATAATATTTCTTCTTAGAATTGAGAAACAATATCAAACTGCCACAACATGTAAAATGTTATTAATAGGGAAGAGTGGGAGGGTTGGTATTTGGGAAACCACTATAATTACTTTTTTGAAGCCCAAAGCTTCTTTGGAGATAAAGTGACAAAAATAATACACTGGGAGAAAATATAGAAGAAACTGTCACTATACATAAAAGATAACAGAACTTATGGTGATGAACAACACAATGAAAAATTATTAAAATTTTATTATTTTTTGTGTTTGATTTGTTATTTTTATTGTTACTAATTTATTTTTATTTGTTTTTTTTGGCCTTGTTTATGGGGATGTTTTGGGTCACAGAAGGGTCACACTGTGGCAGGGAAGGATCACTGGTTTGAGGTGTCAGTGATGGGAGTATGTGTGGGAAGAGTGCAACTGGGTATGCCTCTATGCCCTATGAATATGTTTGAGTGGCCATGGGGCATAATCTTGGTGGGTAGAGATGCAAAAATAACTGAAAGGATATTTTATTCCCCTTCTGGGAAGTCCTGCTACATTCTTCAGTACAGAGGCAAAAATCCACAGAGAATGGTCAGTGCCTAACAATGGAGGACAGACGATTATGCCAGGCCATTGATATTGATGGTTGCAATTATGAGGCTTTTCTTGTGAAACTAAAACTTAGCCTAAGAGTTACCTCTTGAAAACTTCCTTGTTGCTCATATGCAGCTGTCCACTGCTCCCACCCTGCCTTTCGCTTCCTTATACTTTGCCCGCCTGTTCCTCGTAACCTCCCTGTATTATGGCCCTTCTCAGCAGCAGTTTGTGCTGCTGCCTCCCTCTGCCCCTCCTCCCAGCCACTGTTATCTTCCCCCTCCCAGCCGATCGCTGTTCTCCCCGCCTCATTTCAACTGCCCTCATCCCGTATCCGCCCCGGCACAACCTCGGAAACAACCCCCCTCTGCCATCAATGGCTTACGTCATAAACCGCAGGTCCGCCCTTGCCTCTGCAGCCAATCCTCAGCTGCCCCGCGGACATGCCCCTCCCACAACCTCCCCGCCTCCATGAGACTATAAAACCCCATGTACTTCCCGAATAAAATCAGACCTGCGCATAGACCTCGTCTCCGTGGTTTTTCTTCCATCGAACCGCGCGTCCCCACCAAGCCTTGAGCCGCCCGCTGTCGCCCCGGTCCGGCCGTGGCGTAGGCCCGATCCCCGGCAGCGACTCGCCTGCAGCGACCTGCCTGCAGCGCCGCAGTGGCGGCCACAGGTGGCGCCCGAACAGGGACCCCAGCTACGGCCCCTCATCTGGCCAGCCTGCTGCTGAACCTCCCACGGGACCCATCGCCGTCCTCCCGTGCCGCCGCTCAAGGTAGGGACTCTCCGGCGCTGTTCCCTTCCTCTTCGCTGTCCCAGCCCATCCGTGAACCTAACCCAGCCCTCAGCGACAGCGAGTCTACCCCCCTCCTGAACCCTCTGTCACAATGGGAGCTTCTCTCTCGTCCCGCCAAGTCCCTCAAGTACGTTTACTCGCAGCCCTTTTAGAAACTCACCACGTGAAGGTCTCTCTCCGTCAGCTACAGCGGTATTGGGACCTTCTCCTACCCTTTAACCCTTGGCTCGTCACCTGTGCTCTCTGGAGCCCAAAGACCTACGAACGTCTAATTCAGTGGGTGACATCCGCTATGGAGCACGATCGCAAGCAGTTTCCCCCCGGCCTTATCCCGACCCTCGTCGCTATCCGCGCCTGTCTCCAAGGTGTGCCCTCCCCTGCCTCTGCTCTCGCCTGTGAGCCTAGCCACCCTCTCACCTGCGATCCTGATGGAGACGACGATACTCGTTCTCTGTCCACCCAGCTAGAGGCCGCGCTTGAACTGGATCCCCCCACAGCCTCCGATCCGGACCCCAACCAACATGGCGACCCCCCGCCTTCTCCCCCCCCACCGCGTCCTGCAAACAATGCCAACATGGCGCACCTCCTCCTTCTTCTTCCTCGGCGCCCTCTTCCCGCCTTTACCCACCTCTTCCTGTCTCGTCGCCATCCGGTCCCATCCCGGATGCCTGCCGATCGCCATTTTCGGCTAAACCGGCAGAGCCTCCGGTGCCATCTTGGCCTGTACCTGGAAATGACGTGACCACTCCTCCATCTTGGCCCGAGGCCAGAAGTGATGTCAGGCGTGACGTCACCGTGCCGCCATCTTGGCCAATCAGAAACACCGTTGCCGCCGCGCCCTCCTGGCCGGCGTCCGGTGGCACCGCCCATGCCTCACCTCCATGGCCCGCTTCACCTCCCGCCTGCCCCAGCAATAGCGGGAGCATCGGGAATCCTCCTCCACCAGCGTACGACACCGCCTTTCTCACCCCTCCCACTCCGCCTCTGGCTCAGATGTTCCCCCTCAATCCCGCTCGCACTCCGCAGAGCCCACAAGCGTGGGTCCCCTTTTCCCCTAAAGACATCCAAATGCTCCGCAACGCGATAAAAGAGGATGGCCTTGCCAGCCCTCATGCCCAAGACCTTCTCGAGCGTATGGCCATCCCTCGCTGCATCCCCTACGACTGGATCTCCCTAGCCCGAGCGGTTCTCTCCCCCGGGCAATTCATTGACTGGCGAGCCCATCTCGGTGTCCTGATCGACAATCAGATTGCCGACAATGCTCGTCAGGGCGTGCATTACCCTGCAAACGCATTTCTCGGGTTCGGCCCTTACGGCGATCCCAGCGCCTACACTGCCACCCCGCCTGGGTTTTTCCTCCAGCTCCGTGACTGTGTTTTCCGAGCCTTCCGTTCGTGCGCCGCGGCCGCCCCAGAGCCCCTCGTGAAGCTTTTCCAAAAACCCAAGGAGCCGTTTAACGAGTTCGTAGCTCGTGTGCAGGCCGCTGCAGAGAGGCGAGTTGTCGGCAATGCAGCCCGCGAGTCCTTCGTTAAGGACATCCTGCAGGAGGGGGCTAACCCAGCTTGCAAAGCCATCATTCGTCCCCTTCGTGACAAGCCGCTCCAAGACTGGGTCTTCGCGTGCTCCGGAGTTTCTGGGCAAGCATCTGCGCTTGCAGCGGCTATTGTTGCGGCAGTCCAAACAACCAACACCTGCTTCCGCTGCGGCGAATTGGGCCACTTCGCTCGTGAGTGCCCCAACCTTCCGGCTCCGCTGCAACCCGTAGTCCAGCCTATGGTGCCACCACCGCGCCCTGTTCCTGCCGCCCGGCCGCCCTCCACCCCCTGCCCGCGCTGTGGAAAAGGGTATCATTGGGCTCGCGATTGCCGTGTTCCGAGACAGCCTTTAAACGGGCAGCGGGGCAAGCCTCAGCCCCGCCACCAAGAGGCTCCAATCGCCCTGCGCCAGCCCCGCCCGTAGGCATCCACTGGTCCGTTCCCATGTCGCCCGCTTCGCAGCCGCGCCTCACCATCAAGGTCAATGGAAAGTGGATGGACGGCCTTCTTGACACCGGCGCCGAAATCTCCTGCATCCCACTCTCCCAAGCTCGTGACTTCCCACTCAGAGCCGGACCCGTCGTCGTAGGCGCCACAGGCCAGTCCTCCTCACAACAGGTGGCTGAAGATCTTGCCTGGCATGACACCGATGGACGGTCAGGGTTCTTCCGTCCCCTGGTTCTCAGGGATATCAAGCAAGTCCTTTGGGGGCGCGACATTCTTCACCAGTCAGGCGCCGTTCTTTTTACTTCGCAGCCATCGCTGCCCCCCCAATAGTTTTGGCCGTTGCTCGCGTTCGACCTCCAGCACCCGTTCCTCTGCAATGGGACACAGAGGAACCCATTTGGGTGGAGCAATGGCCTATGACTGCCCTGAAACTAGCTATTCTTCAGGACCTAGTGGAAGAGCAGCTCCGTGCTGGCCATGTTGAGCCCTCCACCAGCCCATACAATACTCCCATTTTTTTCATCATCAAAAAATCTGGCAAGCCACGCCTCCTCCACGACCTGCGAGAGGTTAACAAGCACATCAAACCCATGGGCTCTCCTCAGCCCGGCATGCCTCACCTGTCAGCCTTCCCGCGAGATTGGTATGTGGCAGTCCTCGACATCAAGGACTGCTTCTTCTCTATCCCCCTGCATCCGGATGACCGCCCACGGTTCGCCTTTACTGTTCCCCAGCCCAACCACCACCGGCCTGCCAAATGGTATCAGTGGAAAGTCCTCCCCCAAGGCATGAAGAACAGCCCTGCCATCTGCCAGCTGTTTGTGGCTACTGCTATTGAGCCCTTAACCTCCGAGGCTACTATCGTGCATTACATGGATGACATCCTTGTAGCCCATCCGAGCGAGCCAAAACTACAAGCTATAGTTGCCAGTCTTCTCTCCAATCTGGAAGATATCGGTCTTCAGATCAACATAGAGAAAGCCGTTTTCCACCCACCGTTTCAATTCTTGGGCTTTGAAATCTCGGAAACGGTCACGCCCATGGCGCCGCTTATAAACGTCCCCAAAACCATGACGCTCCATGATCTCCAACAGCTTTGTGGCCAGCTCAACTGGCTGCGCCCGTCGCTGCCAGTCACCACACATCAGCTGCAGCCTCTGTTCCAGCTCCTTCAGACCACTGGCCCACCATCACAGGCACCCACAAAGAGGGTCACCCTGCCGTATGAAGCAGAGTGCGCCCTGAGCTGTGTCAACTCTGCCCTAATGGACTGCTTGCTCCAGCGAATAGACCCAGACAAGCCATTTGCAGGACTCGTCCTTCCCACCCGTGGGACCCCCACTGGCCTCATCTGGCAGGACGGTCCACTCCTGTGGGTCCATTTAGCCAAAAGCAAGCTTCGCAAAATCACCCCCCAATCCGTCCTGTTCGCAGCTCGCCATCGCCCTTGTTGAGCGCTCCACCCACCATTACGGGCGTCATCCAGATGTCATCATTTGGCCCCTTACAACTCAGCAGGTCACTCACTTGCTAAAGGACTCCATAGATATGCAGGCACTGTTCCTCCTATTCTCCGGCCCATTCGATAATCACTTCCCCCAGCACCGCCTCATACAAGGCCTCAGCACGCTCCCCGTCGCAGCTCCTGACCATTTCCCATTCCCGTCCTCCAAGCCACTCCCCAACGCCGCCATCGCCTTCATTGACGCCTCCAAGCACTGCCTTGCTATAGTCCTCTACAAGCCCAACTCCACACAACCCCTCTGCCACACCCGCCGACATAGCAGCTCTGTCCAAGTGGCCGAATTGAAAGCCGTCACTCTGGCTCTCCAATACCTCCAGGACCAGCCAGTAAATATCTTCACGGACAGTCTCTACTGCCTGCAGGTCTCTCGTATCCTTGCCTTTGCGGCCTTCCTGCCGCCTGCTAGCATCGGCAACCGGGACATCAACCTGGCCTTAGCTGACCTTCAACTCCTCTTAGAGAGGTGGCAACAACCCTGGTTCATTGCCCATGTTAGGAGCCACTCAGGCCTCCCAGGCCCCTTGGCTCACGGCAACCATCTCGCTGACCAGGCCGCCCAAGGTGCTTCCATCAATGCCCTCAGCCCCGCAGCTGCCGTAGGAGACATTATCAACCAGGCAAAGACCTTGCATGCGCGCTTCCATCTTGGTGCGCCCGCCCTCCATCGACTCCTCCCAGAACTTCCCATCGAGACATGCAAACATATGGTGCGTGCGTGCCGCTCCTGCGCACCTTTGCTGCCCCTGGGGCCACTCCAGCCCCAGGGTGTCAACCCGCGTGGATTGCGGCCCAACTCTAGATGGCAATTAGATGTCACACATGTCGCTTCCTTTGGCCGATGGAAGTTCCTTCATGTTGCCATCGATACGTTTTCACACCTCTGCTACGCCGTCGCCCTCCCGGGAGAGTCTGCCAAGTATGCCACTCAAGCGCTCCGGGAAGCCATCCTCTTCATGGGAGTCCCCTGGGACATAAAGACAGATAACGGCCCCGCCTATCGCAGCGCCGCCTTTGCCGAGTTTGTGAAGCTCTACAACATCACCCACCACTTCGGCATCGCATACAACCCGCAAGGCCAAGGACTTGTTGAAAGAATTCACCAAACCCTCAAGATCCTCATCCAGAAGACTAGAGAGACTCAACCCCGCCTCACCCCACGTGAAACAGTCACGCAAGTGCTCATCCAGCACAACCTGATGACCTTTGACTCTGAGGGGCTTTCGCCCGTCCACAAGCACTGGGGGCCCTCTTACCGGCCCACTCCGGCCCCTCTCGTCCTCTGGCGTGACCCGCTCACTAGCAAGTGGACCGGACCAGCGCCCCTTCTCACCCAAGGGCGAGGATTTGCCTGCGTCTTCCCGGAATCCGCACCCCAGCCTGTCTGGATCCCTGCTCGTCTTGTTAAGCCCTTCACTCCACACGGCCCTGCCGACCTTCCACCTCCCGACCCCCTTCCCCCTGATGATTCCCCCCTGCCATAATGATGGCCCCTCTCCGCACCTCACCCCCCCGTGAGGTTTTTCTCCTCTTGTCATTGCAGATGACACCTCCAGTTGCCCAGTCGAGCCCGCCTGAGTCTGCCCCTCCTGTGCCATCACCCGCAGGGACCACGCCAGCTCTCTCCCGCCGCGAGCGACGTCGACATCGTCTTCTTGTCCGCTGCTTGAGCCGTCTCTCTCTCGAAGATGCCTCCATCGAGCAGCAAATTCTCCAGCTTCTCCGTCGTGCTCACGCCTCCCCTGCCCCGCGCCCTCCTACCACCCCCCCCTCCTACACCTTCTTATCATTATGCTCTCCTTAGCCTCCTCAGCCCAGGCCACACCCCTTTGGGCTGCCCTTCTTCAACCGCCTGGTTTCCTCTTTCTCTCCCCTCACTCCCCCACCTTCCCCACCATGTACTCCCCCAACTGCGACTTCCTCCCAGAAAGCTGCGACCCCCTCGCCCTTCCTGTCTCCTCGTCGTTGCCAAATGTCTCCATCCCTATTCCCCTCGACGCCTTGCAGTTCATCACCAACCTTTCCACAGCTGTCCTAGTCCTCTCCCAAAGCCATCCCCTTCCCGAGGAGGCCCGGCACGCCCAGGTGTGGCTCACGGAGGTGGCAGGAGGCGGCCATCGATAGGGCCCATCATGGTCACCTCGAGCTGCGGGTACGGGTTCTCTGCCCTCCGCATGGGGAATCGGGCATTTCAGCCGCCCTCCCCTCTGCTCACGCCCCCCTCGTGCCCCCACGCCCTCTGCCGGCAACCCCTCCTCGTTCCTTTCTCTCCTATTTCCCCTCCTCTCACCCCCCTCATCTTTCCTCCCCACAAAATGTCAATCCCACAAAACCTATGCGTTCTTATTTTCGAAAGAGGGAGCAATTGTCCCCTGCTCCCACCCTGCCTTTCGCTTCCTTATACTTTGCCCGCCTGTTCCTCGTAACCTCCCTGTATTATGGCCCTTCTCAGCAGCAGTTTGTGCTGCTGCCTCCCTCTGCCCCTCCTCCCAGCCACTGTTATCTTCCCCCTCCCAGCCGATCGCTGTTCTCCCCGCCTCATTTCAACTGCCCTCATCCCGTATCCGCCCCGGCACAACCTCGGAAACAACCCCCCTCTGCCATCAATGGCTTACGTCATAAACCGCAGGTCCGCCCTTGCCTCTGCAGCCAATCCTCAGCTGCCCCGCGGACATGCCCCTCCCACAACCTCCCCGCCTCCATGAGACTATAAAACCCCATGTACTTCCCGAATAAAATCAGACCTGCGCATAGACCTCGTCTCCATGGTTTTTCTTCCATCGAACCGCGTGTCCCCACCAAGCCTTGAGCCGCCCGCTGTCGCCCCGGTCCGGCCGTGGCGTAGGCCCGATCCCCGGCAGCGACTCGCCTGCAGCGACCTGCCTGCAGCGCCGCAGCGGCGGCCACATGCAGCCTCTTTATTAGCCAATCTCAGCGTATAAACATACTACTTTCCCCCAGCATGTGCCATGACTCCCAGGGATAAGCCTCCCTTGCACCAAGGGATTATTACCATGTACTAATGAGCAATGTATTTGGGACAAAAACCTTGAACAAAAGGGAAAAATATTAAATACAAAGGAGTTCATATGACTAAGAGATTTCTAAGTGAGTCAGGAGTCATTACAGAGGTTATGCTTATGCAAGATTAAGAAGGATCTCATTGACTGTCACAGTAGACAGTTTCTCAAACAATGGGGCTCCTGAGAGCTCTGGAGACATCTACAGTATAGGCAGGGCAGGCAATCTCAGGAATTCAGCACCCTGTCAGTGGGCTTCACCTTGGAATATATGTTCCCCATTGTATCAGAGTTTCCCTACATATGGTTCTTCTACCCCTTTTATTTGAACCTGTAATTAGCACAACACTTATTAAAATATATGTCCCAGAGACTTAACTCTTTGTTCTGTTCATATGCTGGCTGAGCCCTAAATCTCAGCAGAGTTGCAACACCTATTCTCCATTTAATTGGGCATGCCCAGGACAACTAACAAAAGGATGATGATGGAAACTGCCCATCCCCCCCCAAAGAAGAGCATACCTACAACTGAAAACAGTACAGTTGCATCCATCTTCTCCATAGGATCTAAGTCCTCTCTCAATTAGAAAAAGACTGGACATCAACATCCCCAAATCCTCAAGATTGAGGAATGAATGAATATAAGGATGTCTTGAAACTTTTGACATTATCATTCTAGCAATTGAAGGACATTTTATCATTGATATAATGATAGTGGTCACCAGAAGTTCTGAGAGGAGGGAGAGGTAAGACTAGATGGGACATAGGGGCATTTTTTGGACTTTGGAATTGTCCGGCATTATAATGCAAGGATGGGTACAAGCTATTGTACACTTTGCACACCTATAAAATTGTGGAGGACAAAGTGTGTACTATAATGTAAATTATATTCCACAGTTAGTAACAATGCCTCAATATGTGATCATTAATTGTAACAAATATACCACACTAATATAAAATGTTAATGTGGGAAAATGTGTGAGGGTCACAGAAGGTAGATTGGAACCCATATATTTTCAGTGTAACATTTATTTAATTTAAAGCTTCTTTAAAAATAAAAAAATAAATTAAACAAAGAGCCAAATTAAAAAAAAATTAATTTTGCCTGAAGTGAAATAACTAGTTTTTCACAGAAGAGAATATGGTATAGAAACCAAGATTCAAATGGATATAAAAAGATGTAGAAAGTTTGTGAAAGCTTGCATAAGGGAGTGTATTTTGTCCTATAGTAAAATGGCTGGTTTTCATAAAATCAGGTGGAAATATACAGTATAAGAGTTGAATAGGTATGGAAATTTGTAGAAGAGTTAGAGGAAATTAATTGCATAAGCTTATTGAAAGTTGACATTTGTCTTAACAGAATTTTTTTAAATTACTCATCAATTTTGAGTTGTAAGATATCACACTACTTTTGTAATAATCAATATATACATATTAAGAACAAAGAATCTGTACCTTAACAGAATGGCTTTGTTATATCCTTAGTGGTGTTTGAAAATATAGAACCACTGCTATTTTGGAAGTTAAGTCATTTTCAAATTATTCTACTAACTTGTCATTGTTAAATATTTAAATAAATAGAGGGTGTTTAAATATAATGTTCAGAACTGACAACTTTTAATATTCCAATAAAATATTTTAGAATATCTTTTATTTGTTCTATTACCTTGTAAAAACTGAGGAGCTTAAATATGTATACTTATGAAAATTAATGTTATTTATATATTTTAATTCACAATGGAAAAATATAACACTTGTGTAAACTGTGGAAAACTTTAAATGGTATGTTATTTTGATATTTTTAAATTTTTTTAATTTTTAAATTTTTATTTAACTGTAATTTTTGTAAAGATATGTAGATCAGAAAAAATGTTACATAAAAATATAAGAGGTTCCCATATACCCCACATCCCACCCCTCCGCACTCCCTCCCACATCAACCACTTGCATCACTGTGGCACAGTCATTGCATTTGGGGAATACATTTTGGAGCAGTGTTACACTGTTTGGATTATACTTTACATTGTAGTTTACACTCTCCCCCATTCCATTCATTGGGTTAAATTTCAGTCATAATTTGTTCTGTTCAGAAATTTGTTATATGTGTGTCTTCATTTTTTTTAGTTTATTGAAGTCTATCACTCATACATGAACATACATAAGCAATACATGTACAGTAATAATGTTTACCTTTTGTTCAAAAAAGCTGGTTTGTCATAAAATCAGTGCATAAATATAGTATTTATTTCCTAAGGCTTTTGCAAATGTATAGACTTATGTTTACCACTAAAGGAAATCACTTAATACTTACAAAGATCCATTTTAATTTATACTCTGACATTTTAAAGAATCACTCTCATTGGTGAAAGTAATATATTCTTAGGGCCAGGATATTAATGTTCTAATAAACATGGAAACATGTTCAGATGGTGATAACAATAGTATAGGAAGATAATCTTGATCAAAAGCCAGGCGTGAGACCTGAACAAGCTCTCTTGCTCTCTTGTGCTCTTTTGCCTCTGGACCTGGACTCCAGCTGCCTCTCCCCTGCTTGGATCACCAGGCAAGTAAAACCTGGGCATTTATAACCTATAATGGGAAAATGTAGCCTGTAAATCAGTCCTCTTTATGACTTTTCAGCTCCTTCCTCTCTACCTGGAGCCCCTGATCTGTTTTTTTCTTCCATTTCTCTTCTCTCCCTACCTAAATTAATTACTGCCCTAATTCACCTGACATGCTCTTGAAATTCATTTCTCTAGCACAGTCAAAGAACCTAAATAAATTCCAGTAACAATAGAAGCTCCCAATCTACTGAAATAGTGGCACTTCGCATGGTAAATCTTTTAAAAAGAAGCCTGTAAGTGAGCCCAGGATTTCAAAGCTTGCACTCATGAAACCTATTTCTGCAATAAGAAAACTAAACCTAACAATAATTCATGCCTAAAAGTCATCTCTAGAGAGCCTCTTTATTTCTCAAATGTGACCTGCCTCTCTAAGTCAAACTCTATATCTATACATAGATGGGACTTCTAAGAATAAAGTTTTTTTTTCCCCTGGCAACATGAGAATTAACTTCTAGAGGTTATTTCTGGAAATGTAGGACTTGACAACTCTCAGGGATGTTCCTCCCAAAAATGTGGGATTAGACCAAAGGGGGAAAAGAAATAGGGCAGAATAGTTTTGTTACCAGATTTTATCTAGATTCTTGGCTATGCTGCAGAAATGAATTTTAAGAGCATGCCAGGTGAGTTAGACCAGTAATTTATTCAGGTAGGGAGGGAAGAGAAATGGGAGAAAATAACAGAGCAGTGGTCCCAGGTAGAAAGGAAGGGGATGAAAAGGGATAAAGAGGGCTGATTTACAAGCTACAACTCCCCATTATAGATTATAAATCTTCAGGTTTATTTGCATGGCCACATGACAGAGGAAAAATGGTGAGAGTGGCACACTGAGGGCAGGAACAGGTCCAGGGGCAAGAGAGCAGGCAAGAGCATGCTCAGGACTATAACAGGCTTTTAAACTGTTAATATTCCACCCCTTAACTAATGGCAGGGGAGCAGTTCTAGCTGTTTGCTGTTTTGATTGACTATCCCACCCATTAATCCCCTAGTGAGGACCCAATGATAAAGTCCCTAGGGAACATCTGGGGCTTTTCTTTGCATCCAGAAGAAGTCTTTGTTCTGGATAGCAGAATCCCGAGAGTAGGGGTCTTCTAGCAGCCATCTTGGGGGTTACTGATATCCATGTGGACTTCTGCCAGGTTCCAGATCCATCTATTAATTCCCTATCTTACTAGCCTGCTTCAGTTTTAATGGCTAAGAGATTACAACTAGAGTTATAGAGTTGAGAAGTTATTCTTGAGGTTACTCTTATGAAGGTTTCAGCCACTTCATGAAAAAAAAAAAAAAAAAAGAAAGGCATAGCAGAAGAGACTAAAACAATTTTTCTGAGCTTCAGCTAAGAAAAGCTACAATATCATTTCCCCAAGGTAACATGGTTATTTAAATCTATAATTCTCAATTTCTATATTAAGTTTATTTTTAAGTAAGTCTCTCAATTACTCCCATGACAGACAAGCCATGAAACCCAGAGGTCAAAATGACAACAAGCTTCCTCTCTCCATAATGTCCATGCCCCTTCTCACCATGAAGAAGCCAGAGAGATCCCATGTTTAGATTATCACCAAGATTTGCAATTTTACAAAACAGAGGAGGAGGAGTTATAACTAAGGTTTAATAATTAAAAATAATTATGATTACTAAATCATTATATAGATGACTTTATATTATAAAATAGCAAAAGGTTAAACCTGAAATACTGAAGCTGGCTAGAGTGGTCCCAACCCTCTTCATGGTTGCCTAGATTTAACCTCACCCTTGTGCATGCTAACTTTTTTGATGACAATTTTAGATTGAACTCACCATTGTGTGTACTTACTACTGAGATGGTAACCACTCCCCACCTCTGTATAATTTCCATACGAAAGACCTTGTAACTGACCTTTTTTTGTATACCTCTTTCCTTGTTCCTTGTGACTGACCCCGGTTTGTTACCCCACCTTGATCCATCATGTTCAGCCCCTTAATGTTTATTAATGAAGGAATCTGTGTTCAACTCCATCCCAATTATTCATTAGCATCCTAATGATATAAAACATTAGAATTTCCGCAGATCAGAGAGTCAATTTTGGGTCAGAAAGAAACTGTTCTCCATTGTTTATGCAACCAATGAAACTCTCTCTTTGAAACCCTCATGTCTCAGGAATTGGCTTTAAAGATGGAGCAGGAGAAAATAATCCACTCTTTCTGTACATTGGCCATGAATAATTGGAAAAGAAATTAAGAAAATTCCATTTACACTAGTGTAACCAGATTATGTCTAGGTTCTTGACTATGCTGCAGAAATGAATTTCAAGAGCATATCGGGTTAGTTAGGCCAGTAATTTATTATGATAGTGAGAGAAGAGAAATGGGAGAAAATAGCAGATTATGTATCCCAGGTAGAGAGGAAGGGTCTGGAAATTGGTAAAGCAGGCTAATATACAGACTATAATTTCCCATTATAGATTATAAATTCCCAGGTTTTATTTGCATGTTGATCCATGCAAGGGGACATGGTAAAAGCAGGGTACAGAAGGAAAGAACAGGGGTGAAAGGCAAGAGAAAGCAAGCTCAGCCTTTGCACTTGATTTTTAAACCATTAATTATTCTGCCCCTTTGCTAATGGTGAGTGAGGAGTTCCCAGCTGTTTGTTGTTTTGATTGATTACCTCACCATCAATCCTCAAGGACGGCACCATAATAGGGATCCTGGGGAATATCCAGGGCTTCTCCTGGTTTCCTGAGAAAATCTTGTTCTGAATTGGATTACTCATGAGAATATTCCAGCAGACATCTTAGGGTTATTGATGTCCACGTGGACTTCTTGCCAGGTTCCACATCCATCAATTGATGTACTATGTTACTACTGGCTTCAATAACATCCAAAGATAAAAGACCTAAGAATAAATTTAACCAATGAGGTGATAGACTTTTTATTGAAAATTACAAAACACTGATGAAATAAATTAAACAAGACCTAAATAAATGGAAAGTTGCCACATGATTATGGATTGGAAGATTTAATATTGTTAAAATGTCAGTACTACCCAAACTGATCTACTGATTTAACGCAAATTCCCTCTCAAATTCCAATGGCCTTCTTTGAAGCAATGGGAAATTCAGTTTTCAAATTCAAAGGAATCTTCAAGGAACCCTGAACAAGGTGTCCTTCAATAGGTGAGCAGATAAGCAAAAGGCAATTCCATACAATGGAAATTAAATATAATTCAATGACAAAAAGAAATGCTATAATAAGCAAAGAGAATACATGGAGGAATCTTAACTGCACATTGCAATGTGAAAGAAACCAGATATTATACATATGTCAAATCCTACTGAACTGTACAACACAAAGAATAAACACTAATGTAAATTATATACTTTGTAAAAATATTGTATTAATATAAATATATCAATTGTAACAAATACACCACATGTTATTAGTGGGGAAAATGTGGTGGGTAGAGAAAGATGGGATATATGGAAAAAAAGTTATTTCTCAGCAATTAAATAAAAAGGCACATTAAGGTGTTTTCTGATATACATTAGGAAGGTAATAATAATAAAAAAGAAAGTGTGGTTTCCAAACCCTGAGCAGGTTGTTTCAAGGGCTTGCAGGGCAGGAGGTGTCTGGATGTCAACTTGGTGAGACAGTGACAGAAGAGATTCTTGTGAGAGGTGGAATTTTGGGTTTCTGACATGGAGGTCAGAAGTTGTGGGCAAGGCCCATCCCCCTAGGACTGGTGGCCCAGCCATTGCAATCTCTGAAGGCTTTGATGTCCTGCAATGCTCCCAGGCCCTGTGTTAATTGGATGCATGGTTCCCAGATCTGTGTCCCCTAAACCCTGGTGGCACACACTCCAGAGGTGAACACACCTTGAGCCTGCAATATCACAGGCTTCCCATCCCTGAATCCACCGTGCCCTGAGGTCCATCTGAAGACCATGATTACCCTAGCCCTCTGTGATTTTTGGTTTTTTTCTTTTCTTTCTCTCCTTGAGATTGGAGAAGTGTAGAAGCTCACTTGGGGAGAGTCTGGGAAGAAAAGAGAGGCGAATCTGCTGAGAAAGCCCAATCTACCTAAACGTGCTGGGATAGGAAACTTGGTCTGGGAGAAGGTGGAGTCAGAAAATCAATTAGACCTCCCCTAGCACACCTAAGGGGGAGGGACTGTAGGAGATGCTATCCAAGCTTCCAAGAGCATATTTGGGGATTCTGGTGAGGTGTAGGTGCTCTCATGCTGGAAATAAAGAGTCATGGTCTTCTGTGTTGAGTTGGTTCAACAAGGACCCACTTGAATCTCCTACCAGACCTCTCACGGAGCTTTCCTGCTGCCCTGGGGGAGAGAGAAGTGGGGAAGGGAGAAAGGGGGAATGTCAGATCCCTGAGCATTTTATTTAACTGCAAAGAGGATTTCCATCTTGAAACATTGGTTGTTTCGTTTGTTTGTTTGTTTTTCTCATGGTTGCTAATATTGCATTGTCTCCTGGTCTTTTCTCCTGTTTTATCCCCCAAGGTTCTTCTTCATTTATTTAGTTTTATTTTCTCTTTTTCTTTTTCTTGCTTGTTGCTCCCCCTTTTCTTTGCCCCCCTTTTTGTCTTCTCTTTCTTTTCTTTTCTCTCTTTTTCTTCTTTTTTATTTTATTTTCTTTATATAATAGATGCTGCAGGGAGTGCTTCACATTTGCTGTGCTTCCTCATCCTCCATTTCCTCTTTTCTGTGTATTGATTTTGGCCACCTACACTATTCCCTTTCCCCTACATCTTTCTATCCTCCATCATCTACTGTTTCTCTTACATTCCACCTCCCTTTCTTTGGCCCCCAAATTGCCTGACTTTTTATTTCTGGTACCTTTGTTCTGGTTTATGTCTTTTATCCACTCTTGATATTATTGTCTTTCTTTTCTCTTTCCCTCTCTCAGGAAAACTCTGGACTTTTAATTCATACTATATTCCTCCCCATATTCAGTTGACTATCTCGTTATAGGTACTCTACTTACTGCTATAACTCTACATAACTTATATGAGTCTAATATCCATTCTCCTAGATCTCACATTGTTGCTCTGTTAACATGTATTACCAATTCTACTTTACACATTTTCTTTTCTTACTCATTTTGCTTTCCCTGGCCCTAATATTTCCCTTCAAAGTGAACTTAGCCAGCAACAAGGAAATAGAGTAAGAAGAACAAAGTGACAAAGAGAAGACGTAACACTTACACAAGAACAACCACTAATTAATCCCCAAGACTAGACAAAGAAGCTAAGCAACTGATTAAACCCATCAAGATAAAATGATGACCAGACAGCAGCAAAAAACTACAAACCAAACCAATAATCAGGAAAACATGGCCGAATCCAGTGAACAAACTGAAAGCCAGGAAGAGGAGCAGAACATCAGACAAGAAATTAAAGATCTCAAAACATATATTAGAGACCAACTTAATGAAGTAAGGGAAGAGATTAACAATATGAAGAAAATACTTGGAGAGGAAATTGCAGACATACACAAAAAGATAACAGATATGATGGTGATGAGCGCCACAGTTCAAGAAATCAAAAATATACTCTCAGCAAATAGCAGCACATTAGAAGAGGCAGAGGAGAGAATTAGCAACGTGGAAGACAGTACATTTGAAATCAAACAGATAGTAGAACTGATCGATAAAAAGATAGAAAAGAACAAGCAGGGACTTAGGGACCTGAATGACAATGCAAAACGCACAAACACACACGTTATAGGCATTCCAGAAGGGAAAGGGGACAGAAGGTGTGTTAGAAATAATGGCTGAAAACTTTCCAAATCTACTGAGGGAGATGGATGTACATGTCCAGGAAGCACAAATGCACCCCAAGCACCAGAAATCCCAACAGGCCTACCCTAAGACATATACTTGTCAAATTACCCAATGATTAAGACAAAGAGAAAATTCTAAAAGCAGTCAGAGAAAAGAGAACCATCATATACAAGGGAGGCTCCACATGATAAAGTGCTGATTTCTCATCTGAAACCATATAGTCAAGGTACTAAAAGAAAAAAATTTCCAACCAAGAATACTCTACCTGGCTAAGCTAGCACTCAAAAATGATGGAGAGTTCAAAATATTCACAGATGAACAGAAATTAAAAGGCTATGCCAACGGGAACCCTGCCCTTCAAGAAATACCAAAGGGAGTTCTGCAGGAAGAAAGAAAATGACAGGAGAGGCAGAGTTGAAGGAGAGTGCTAAAGCACCAAAAAAGACAAAAAGAGAAGGGAAAAAAAAACAAACAAACAAAAAATGACAAACACAAGTCCAAAGAAAATATGGCTAGCATAAATAATTCCTTGAAAGTAATAACACTGAATGTCAATGGATTAAATTCACCTGTCAAAAGATTCAGACTGGAAGACTGGATAAGGAAATATGACCCATGCGTATGCTGTCTACAAGAAACACATTTTAGACCCAGGGATTCAAGGAGGTTGACGGCGAATGACTGGAAAACAATCTTACAAGCAAACAATTACCAAAAACAAAAAAAAGGCAGGAGTAGCTATATTAATATCAGACAAAATAGACTTTAAGTGCAGATTGTGAGAGACAAAGATGGGTACTACATATTAGTGAAAGGGATAATCATTCAAGAAGAATGAACAATCATAAATATTTATGCCCCTAACAAGGGGCGCCTCCAAATATGTGAGGCAAACACTGGAAAAACAAAGTGAAAGAATAGATGCCTCCACAATTATAGTGGGGGACTTTAATACACCACTATCAACTTTGGACAGAACATCTCAAAAGAGAACCAATAAAGAAACAAATACTTTGAACAGTGTATTAGAGGAGCTGGACCTATTAGATATATACAGATCATTACACCTGAATACACCAAGATATACAATTTTCTCAAGGGCACATGGATCATTCTCCAAGATAGACCATAAACTAGGCCACAAAGAAAGGCTCAATGAATTCAGAAAGATCAAAATCATACAAAATAATGTCTCTGGCCACAGTGGAGTGAAGCTGGAAATCTGCAAGGGCCAGAGGCCAATATTTCACACCAAGATATGGAAATTAAACAGCACACTCTTAGAAAAACAGTGGGTCAAAGAGCAAATCTCAAAAGAAATTAATAACTACCTTGAAACTAATGAAAATGATAACACAACATGCCAAAACTTATGGGATGCAGCAAAAGCAGTACTGGGAGGGAAATTTTAGCCATAAATTCATACATCAAAAAAGAAGAAAGAGCAAAAACTGAAGAACTAACTGCACATTTGGAGGAATTAGTGAAAAAACAACAAAGTAACCCCACAGGAAGAAGAAAGAAAGAAAGAACAAAGATAAGAGCAGACCTAAGCGAAATAGAAAATAAGAAAGCACTTGAAAAGATAAACGAGACCAAGAGCTGGTTCTTTGAGAAGATCAATAAAATTGACAAACTCTTAGCTAGACTAACAAAGAAAAAAAGAGAGAAGATGCAAATACAAAAATAAGAAAGGAGAAAGGAGATATCACCACTGACCCCACAGAAATAAAGACTATCGTAAGAGGATACTTTGAAAAACTATATTCCAACAAAAATGACAATTCAGAGGAAATGGACAAATTCCCAGAAACACATAAGCAGCCTATATTGAGGAAAGAAGAAATTGATGATCTCAACTAACCAATCACAAGTAAAGAGATAGAATCAGTCATTAAAAACCTCCCAACTAAGAAGCGCCCTGGGCCAGATGGCTTCACAGGTGAATTCTAAAAATCATTCCGGAAAGAACTAAGGCCAATCTTGATGAAACTCTTCCAAAAATCGAAACAGAAGGAACATTACCTAACTCATTCTATGATGCCAACATTACTCTAGTACCAAAGCCAAAGAAAGACACCACAAGAAAAGAAAATTACAGACTAGTTTCTCTAATGAACCTAGACACAAAAACCCTCAACAAAATACTTGCTAACCATATTCAAAGACACATTAAATGAATTATACACGTGACAAAAGGGGATTCATTCTGGGTATGCAAGAATGGTTCAGCATAAGAAAACCAATCAATGAAACACACCACACAAACAGACTGAAGAAAAAAATCACATAATTATATCTATAGATGCAGAAAAAGCATTTGACAAAATACAGAGCCCTTTCTTGATAAAAATACTGCAAAAGATTGGAAAACAAGGAAATTTTCTGACAACCCCAGGTATTGGTTCTTTTGAAGGCTAAAGAGACCCACAGGTTCTATGGTCATGGCAGATGGGGTTCACTGCCATGTCAGTTGGCCCTTCTTTGGAGCTGGTGTTTCTGCGTGATGGAGCTGGACACAGATGGGATCTCTTTTCACAAGACTTTCATGCTACTTTACTGGAATTGTAGTTGGTGCTGGGGTTTAAGATATATCTAGGGAATTTGAATCTCTGGATTGACAATATGATAGCCAGGCCCTGAGCCTCAACAGACTTCAACTCCTACACTCCAATTTATTGGACTTACCCCACTTAGCTAACATGGAGTTGAAGAATGTCAACCACCACACCATGGAGCCTAGAGTGCCTACAACTGAAAGCAGGAGGATTGCATCCAGTATCCATGTGGAGTCTAAGCCTCCTCTTGACATAGATATGCAATGGACACAACCAATCCAAGGTCCACAGAGAAAATGTGGCATTGGTGTGGGAAAAGTGGCCATGGTGGCTGCTGGGTGCGGGGAATGGGAGGAAGAGATGAGATGTGGAGGCGTTTTTGGGACTTGAAGTTGTCCTGGGTGGTGCTTCAGGGACAATTACTGGACATTGTAGGTCCTCCCAGGGCCCACTGGATGGAACTTGGAAGAGTATGGGCTATGATGTGGACCATTGACCAGGAGGTGCAGCGATGCCCAGAGATAGACTTACCAAATGCAATGGATGTGTCATGATGATGGGAGAGAGTGTTGCTGTGGGGGGAGTGGTGGGGTGGGGGAGGTGGGGTTGAATGGGACCTCATATTTTTTGAATGTAATATTTTTTTTTAAATGAATAAGAAATAAATAAATAAAACTTTTTTGAAGGAAAAAAAAAAAGAGTATATATGAAAAACCCACGGCCAACATCGTTTACTGCGACGGCTTGCTCGGTCAGTAGAGGTGGGTTGCTCTGCCCCACGTTGGGCGCCAACTGCGGCGGCTTGCTCGGTCGGTAGAGGTGGGGTCTGGCTGCGGACGAGGGGTCGGTCCAGCTCTGGACGAGGGGTCGGTCCCGCTTGGGACGAGGGGTCGGTCCGGCAGCAGACGAGGGATCGGTCTCACAAGGGGTTGCGCGGCTCGGCTGATGGGGTCGCCCGGCGAAGCAGGCGATGAAGGGGTCGCCCGGAGAAGCAGGCGACGAACTGGGGACAAGGGAGGCCAGGCCCTTGTCGGGGGCTCTCAGGACTGGAGGCCGCACGGCAGAAAAACTACCGCGGAGACAAGGTAAACATGCAAGTCCACTTATTTGAGGGAGAGGCAACAGTTGTATAGGGGCTGGGGAAGGCTGATTGGTCAAAGCCATGCCCTGTTCTGATTGGTTGCCGGCGAAAGGTCAGTGGGCGGTGCTGGACGGGGGTGGGGTGGTGGTTAGGGATTGGCTGTCGCTGTTGCTGGGGGAAGGGGCAGGGTTTAGGGATTGGTGGCTGCTGTTGCTGGGGTGGAGGGCAGACTTGAGTTTCCTGCCCACGCCTGGCTGTTGCTGCTGTCGGGGGGAGGGAAAAGGGCAGACTGGATTTTTCCGCCCACGCCTGGCTGTTGCTGCTGTCGGGGGAGGGGAAAAGGGCAGACTGGAATTTTCCGCCCTGCGCCTGCGCAGGGAGAAAGAAGAAGAAGGGTGCCACCCCACAGGCATCGTTTGGCACCATCCAGGAGGAGAGGCGGCCGCGGAAGCATGGCTGCCAAGAAGGGGAGACCCGAGGGCACTCTGCACCCATGCCGAGCTTCCTTCAGGGGTGGCGGTGAGTCCGACCAGCCACCCTATTATGGGGGCAGCGGCCTGGCCTGCCGCAGCTGCTCCCCCGCCAGGCCAGCAAACCACACTTCAGCCCGAGGGGTGACCGCAGTTTACAATGGTGAAATCCTAAAATCTTTCCCTCTAAGATCAGGAACAAGACAAGGATACCCACTCTCACCTCTTCTATTTAACATTGTCTTAGAAGTACTTGCTCGAGCACTGAGGCAAGAACCAAATATAAAAGGCATTCAAATTGGAAAGGAAGAAGTCAAAATTTCATTATTTGCAGATGACATGATCCTATGCATAGAAAACCCTGAGAGGTCTACAAGAAAGCTTCTTGAACTCATAAATGAGTTTAGTAAAGTCGCAGGTTATAAGATCAATGTGCAAAATCAGCAGCATTTCTGTGCACCAATAATGAGCAAGGTCAGGAGGAAATCAAGAAACAAATACCTTTTAAAATACTAAATAAAAAATCAAATACCTAGGAAAAAATTTAACTAAAGATGTGAAAAAGTTATATACAGAGAACTACACAACACTGTTCAAGGAAATCAAAGAAGACCTAAAAAAATGGAAGAATACTCCCTGTTCATGGATAGGAAGACTAAATATCATGAAGATGTCTATCCTACAAAAACTGATCTACACATTCAAAGCAATCCCAATAAAAATCAACACAGCATTCTTTAAGGAACTAGAAAAACTCACTATGAAATTTATTTGGAAAAGAAAGAGGCCCCGAATAGCCAAAGAAATATTGAAAAAGAATAATAAAGTTGGTGGAATCAGACTACCTGACTTCAAATCATACTACAAAGCTACAGTAGTATTGGCACAAGGAGAGACACACAGACCAATGGAACTGAATTGAGAGTTCTGATATAGATCCTCAAAAATAGAGTCTTATAATATTCAATAAAGCCTCCAAACCCTCTCAACTAGGAGAGAATGGCCTATTTAACAAATGGTGCCTGGAGAACTGGATATCCATATGTAAAAGAATCAAAGAGGATTACCAACTCACACCTTATACAAAAATCAACTCAAGATGGATCAAAGACCTAAACATAAGCTCCAAGACCATAAAGACTTTGCAAAGCAGTGTAGAGAAGCATCTACAGGACCTTGTAATAGGAAATGGCTTCATGAACTTCACACCGAAAGCACGATCAGCAAAAGAACAAATAGATAAATGGGACTTCCTCAAAATTAAAACCATCTGCACCTCAAAGGAGTTAGTCAAGAAAGTGAAAAGAGAGCCTAAACAATGTGAGAGAATATTAGGTAACTTATACCAAATATAGGAAACTTATAACCTGCATATATAAAGAACTCCTATATCTTGAAAATAAAAAGCCAAACAACCCATTTAAAAAATGGGAAAATGATTTATACAGACACTTCTCCAAAGAAGAAATACAAATGGCTAAAATGCACATGAAAAAAATGCTCCAAATCTCTAGTTATCAGGGAAATGCAAAGCAAAACTACAATGAGATACTATTTTATTCCCATAAGATTGGCAGCTATGAAAAAACAGAGGACTACAAATGCTGGAGAAAATAGGGAGGAATAGGAACACTCATCCACTGCTGGTGGGAATGCAAAAGAATCCAGCCATTCTGGCGAACACTTTGGTGGTTTCTCAAAAAACTAGCTATAGATTTGCCATGTGACCTAGCAATTCCACTGCTGGGTGTATACTCAATAGAACTGAAAACAAGAACACAATCTGATATATGCACACCAATGTTCATAGCAGCATTGTTAACTACTGCCAAAAGTTGGAATCAACCCAAATGCCCATCAAGAGATAATGGATAAATAAAATGTGGTATATACGTACAATGGAATACTATTCAGCTTTAAGAATGAATACCTTACAAACACATATGATAACATGGATGAATCTTGAGGACCTAATGTTGAGTGAAGCAACCCAGGCATTCAAGGACAAATTCTACATGACCTCAATGATATGAAATAAGTAAACCAAGTTGCCTCAGAGAGCTAGAGACTGGATGATAGGCTTAAAGGTAATTGGGGGCAGAGGAAGGATGTAAGCTGACACCTACATGGGTGAAATCTATGATAAGCTGGAGGTAAGTATTTGTACAAGGAAGGGATAAAATGGGGGATAGGGTTGTCTTTGTGTGGGGCTTTGTGGGCTTGAGTTGGTCTAGGGATGGGAAGATGGGCAATATTGCCCAAGAAATTGGGGGTGGAGGTGGGGGAACATATGAACATAGGAGATTGTCAGGTATTTGGTTGTGAGTAAATGCTGAGAAAACGTTTTCAAAAATATAATAAGTGAGGTTACCTGTTTAAGATGCTTAATGGGGATAATATGACACAGAAGAGGTTCCTAGGAAGTGTGTAGGTGCTCATTTTGTCATAGTACATACATATATCATTGGATAAAGACCCATAAAATGAGAGTGAAGGTATACCCACATCCTGGGGAGGACTGATGTTCTCAAATAGAGGGAATTGTATCTCTCGAGAGAAATGGTGGCTCTCAATGCATTAGGGCAGTTGAGCATGTCAAGGCCTCAACACTGTGGCAAGTATCTCTGAACATGGTCCTTCAAGCAATGAAGATTGAATGTCACTGTGGGCCCTGCGGGTAGGGGGAAAGAGATACTGAATAGATGAAATCAATGTAACTGTGTGGGTAATAGAAGTGTTCCACAAGAGTACGCATGGATGGATATAAGCCATGTTAAATTACACCAAAAATGTATAGAGACTGATAAGCTAAAATGTAAATCATAGTGTAAAATATAAGATAACTAAAAATTTAGAAAATTGTGTAGTCAAAAGTATAGACCAGAATGTAAACCCAAATGCTACCTTGTTTGAAAGCTATTGTCTCAATATCTGTACATCAGTTTCAGTAAATATAGTATGAATACATAAAAAGATTATTGCTGTGGAAGGGAAAAGCATTTTATGTTGGATATGTGGGAGTACTGTATGTTGTATATATGGATTACTGTGATCTAAAACTCTTGTGAAGATAAGGTCAATAATTAGGAAAAAAGAAAAAGAAGAAGAAAGGACGTAGACACTGAGGAAAAGACGGAAGAAGTTGCCTTGCCAATGTGCATACAGGGCACCACTTATTGCAATGATGGAAGACAAAACATCAAAAACAAAGCTTTTGCATTTTTTAATTCTTTGATACCCCATTTTACTTTTACCTTAATTTTTCTAAATTAGTATGTATTCTATATCTAACCTTTAAAATAAACACTATATTCCATTTTACTATTAATGGAATCTGGCAATATACTGGGCTTCATTTTTGAAGTTTTGGATCACAGAGAGGTTCAACAATGGCAGGGGAGGAATACTGGTGTGGAATGTTATTGACAGGGGACACATGGTTGGCAGGGAGTTCTCCAGGGCATATATCCAGGGTACACAAAAATGTTTGGATATTTTCATAGTGGTTACAATTAAAAACAACTGAGGGAGTGCTGAGCTCCTAGCCAGGGGAGCTCTATCACAGTCCCTAAAGGAACAGCAACAATCTCTCAAGTGCAACGGCAAAGACCAAAAAAGAAGGAAGGTCCAACAATGAGCCCTTGATATTAATGGCTATGCTCATGAGCCTGTGCACCTGAAATAAGAACAAGGCCTAGAGCTGCAGGGTGCCTAAAAGTTACCTCCTGAGAGCCTCCATGTTGCTCAAATGTGTCCAGTCTCGAAACCAAACGCAGCATGTAAATGTGTTGCCTTTCCCCCAGTGTGGGACATGGCTCTAGGGGATGAGCCTCCCTGGCACCAAGGGATTACTACCAAGTACCAGCTGATGATGTAACTAGAAAAGGACCTTGAATAAAAGGGTCAAGTTGGACCAGCAGAATATCTCAGTCTACATATAATACCAGGAGTTAAAAATGGTTTTTGTCCTGAATAAAAGGGGGGAAATGGAAAGGACAAATGAGTTTATATGGCTATGAGTCTCCAAAAGGAGCCGGGAGGTTATCAGAGGGGTTGCCCTTATGCACACCTCAACAGAGTCCCAGAGACAGATAACGTAGATACAACCTCAGGTATTGGTTCTTCTGAGAGCTACAGAGACCCACAGGTTCTATGGTCATGGCAGATGGAGCTCAGTGCCATGTCAATTGACCCTACTTTGGAGTTTGTGTTTCTGTGTGATGAAGCTGAACTCAGATGTGTTCTTTGTCCAGAAGCCTCTCCTTTTACTTTTGCTGGATTTGTAGTTGGCTCTGGGGTTTAATGTATAGCCAGGGGAACTGAATCTGTGGAATGACCATGTGATAGCCACGCCCTGAGCCTCAACAGACTTGCAACTCCTACATTCTGGTTTATTGGACTTACCCCACTCTGCTAACATGGAGGTGAAGAAGGTCAACCACCACACCAGGGAGCCAAGAGTGCCTACAACTGAAAGCAGAAGAATTGCATCCAGCATCCATTTGGAATCTAAGCCCCTCTTGATATAGATGTGGAGTGGACACAACCATTCCAGGGTCCACAGGATGGAGGAACAGAGTAAGGGTTAGTTGGACTTACTGATGTTCTATTCATGAACTACTGTGATCAGTAATCGAAGAAAATGTGGCATTGGTGTGGAGAAAGTGGCCATGGTGGATGCTGGAGGTAGGGATTGGGAAGAAAAGATGTGATGTGGGGGGCATTTTCGGGTCTTGGAGTTGTCCTGGGTGGTGCTGTGGGGACAGTTACCAGATATTGTGTGTCCTCCCATGGCCCACTGGGTGGACTGTGGGAGAGTGTGGGCTATCTTTTGGAGTATTGACCGTGAGGTGCAGTGGTGCTCAGAGATGTATTCACCAAGTGCAGTGAATGTCTCATGATAATGGAGGAGGTTGTTGTCATGGGGGGAGGAGAGGGGTGAGAGGGGTGGCGGGTATATGGGGACCTCACATTTTTTCAATGTAACATTAAAAAAATAAATAAAGGCAAAAAAATGAGTTTGCAGTGGGTACATAACAAATGTAGGCCTGGACATGGAAAAATGAGTACTCTTTACATTGCTGGTAGGATGTAAATTTATTCTTGTATTTACGTAGCAGAACTATTCACAGTAACCAAGTTTTAATAGCCCAAATTTTCATCAGTGATTAAATGATACACAAATTGTAGTATATACATAGAATGGAATCTTTTCCAGTCATTGAAGGAAATAAATTGCTTATGCATGTTACAAAATGGATAAACCTCCAAAATATAAATGAAATGTCAGGCACACAATGACACAATTTGCATGATTCCATTCATATGAAATTTCTTAAGTCGGTAAATCCATGGAGACAGAATGTAGACTGATGTTTGTAAGGGGATGGAGGATACAGGAATGAGGAGAAACTGCTTAATGTGTAGAAAATTGCACTTTGAAGTGATAAAAGAATTTTGGAACTAGATAGAGGTGGTAGTTACACAATATTATGAATATACTAAATGTCCCTAAATTGTTCAATTTAAAATGTTTACTTTTATGCTATGCAAAATTCACCTCAATAAGTCATTTAAAATAATTTAAAAGACGGTTTTGTTTATTTGAAACAATGATACAACTTGCATTTTTTTAAAAATCAGAACATCATGTATGGGAAGCAGGTGCTCAACCACTGAGCTTCTCCCATTCCCTATACCACTAGTATTTTAAATTTTATTTGGAATATCTTAAAATATACATAAATGAATAGAAAATATAGTATCACCCACAGGTACATCACCCATCTTATTTTCAACTCTATCTTATAGTTAGAAACAGTACACTCTCTTTTTTCTCTACTTCTCACAAACACATAAACACATGCGCATCCACTCACAAAAAAAACCACACACACACAAAAGCACATATTGTAGACTGTTCCACGTTTAGTACAGAAGGAGATCTATGCAGAGGCTATTCTTAAGCTACACACTGGGATGGGAAATTTAAGTAAGCAAATCACATGCATTCTGATAATGTTATATTAAAATAGTAAATTTCTTCCAGTCGTTATAGCATTGCATTTGCTTGGAAAGGGGGGGCATGGAGAGCCACAGGGATTCCTTATGATATTTCTATTTAGCAGAACATTCTCTGTCATAGAAATCCATTGTGTAATACTAAAAAAACCCAGTATAGCTTAAATATTAAAGCATTGTTCTGAAACTTTGTAACAAAAGCTAAGATTAACAAATAATTATGGTTACTAAATCAATATATAGGTGACTTTTACTTTCAGTAAATTATATAACAGCCAAAGTGTGATACCTAAAAATTACTAAATTTGCCAGACTGACTTCAAGATTTGTGTGTGGTGATTTCTGACTAAAGCCCTGCTGCTGCAATGATTATTCCAGGTGGATCTTACCCTTGCATACGAATATTTCTATTGCAAGGATGACCACTCCACCTTCCTCTGTTTGACATCCACATGGTAAACTTTTTAGCTGATCTTTGTTTTCAGTATTGCCTCACCTGGATGCCTAGATCCTGATAATAACTGTAACTTTGTGACTCATCCCACTTTGGTACCCATTCCCATCCTGGTCAGTCCCTTAATGTTTATTAATGAAAGGACCTGAGCAAATTCCACCCCAATTATTCATTAACACCCTGATATAAAATATCAGAATTTCTGCAGATGGAGAAGGCAGATATGAGACACCCCCATTTCCTGTCTTTACATTGTTATTAACAGACCTGCTTTCTCTCATGACCATACCAGGTGGACTCCAATTCAACTTCTCCAAGCAAGAGCCCAGGGGACCCCTACAGGGTTTTCTTCAATAGAACACACTATCTTACTGATAAGAGTTTGGTCATTTGTACTTGCAATCATTTGTAATGACTCAGGTAAAGCAGGACAGTTTCTTGATTTGCTTGTTTTTATAATTGTTATAATTCTAGGTAATTGAATTTTCTCTTATAGCACTAGGTTAAACACACAGTACATTATGAAATTACTAATATTTAATTTTGTCAACAATTTAATAACAAATTAATTAAAGTAAAATGCTAATATGAAAGCCCAGAAAGTTTTACACTGCCATTTCATCCATCAGTTTTATTTAAATGTTCTATTGTCTGCAAATATTGACTTTGTCTCTTTTCAGTTTATCATGTTTACCAGTCAGCTTTTTATAGTTAAAAATTTGAGTGGAGTCATCAAAATATGTGTCTTTATAAAAGCTTGATTATAGGAAGACATCCTTTTTTCTTAAAAATACATTTGGAGAAAAAAAATTAACATATAAAATTTAAAGCTTTCGGGGCCCACTTTACTTTTCCACGAAATAGGACTTTGGAATCTAAATTATATTCTATATAAAAAACATTTTGTCTGTCACTTTTTTTTTTTTTTTAAAGATTTATTTATTTATTTAATTCCCCCCCTCCCCTGGTTGTCTGTTCTTGGTGTCTGTTTGCTGCGTCTTGTTTCTTTGTCCGCTTCTGTTGTCGTCAGCGGCACGGGAAGTGTGGGCGGCGCCATTCCTGGGCAGGCTGCTCTTTCTTTTCACGCTGGGCGGCTTTCCTCACGGGCGCACTCCTTGCGTGTGGGGCTCCCCCACGCGGGGGACACCCTTGCGTGGCACGGCACTCCTTGCGTGCATCAGCACTGCGCATGGCCAGCTCCACACGGGTCAAGGAGGTCCGGGGTTTGAACCGCGGACCTCCCATATGGTAGACGGACGCCCTAACCACTGGGCCAAAGTCCGTTTCCCGTTGTCTGTCACTTTTACTGAACATTTGGTTGGCTCTGGGGTTGGCATTAGCTCAGGAGACTTGAATCTCTGGACTGTCCATGTGTCAGCTGGGCCCTGAGCCTCAGCAGAGTGGCAATACCTTCTCTTTGGTTGGTTGGACTTACCCAGGTCAGCTAACAGGGAGGTGGGGATGGTCAACCACCACACCAGGGAACTAAGAGAGTCTACAGCTGCAAGCAGGAGAATCGCATCCCTCAGTCATGTGGGATTTAAGCCCCCTCTTGATTTAGAAGTGGAGTGGACATCCCCATTCTAGGGTCTTCAGGATGGAGGAATAATTTATGGATTAGAGTGGACTTACTGGAATTCTACTATAGAATTATTGTGACTCTAGCAATGGAAGAAATTGTATCACCGATGTGGAGACAGTGGTCACGGGAGTTTCTGAGAGTAGGGAGAGGGAAGAAGAGGTGTGATATGGGAGCATTTTGGGGACTTAGAATTGTCCTAAATGATATTGCAGGGACAGATGCAGGACATTATATATCCTGCCATAATGCACTGAATGTACTGGGGGGGGGGGTAGTGTAAATTTACAATATAAACTATAATCCATGCGGTATAGCAGTGCTCCAAAATATGTTCATAAAATGCAATGAATTTGCACACTGATAAAAGAGGTTGTTGATATGGGAGGAGTGGGGGTGGGTGGGGAGTGGGGTATATGGAAATCTCATATTTTTAATGTAACATTTTGTGTGATCTATGTATCTCTAAAAAAAGACAATAAAAATTTGGATAAAAAAAGCAAAATGTAGACGATAGGGATACTTTCTATTATCATAAATTACTGTCATCATTGACTATAGAGCTTCGTTCTCTCTCTTATTTCTCTAATTCCCCAATGAAACTGAAAAGGCCAACAAGAGGAGGAGTGCCTTGTGTGTACCAACACTGCAACAAGAACAGGTTAATTAGGAATTAGGAATCCCAGTTTCCAAGTGGGATCTTCAGGAATTGGGCTACAGGACTGGGATAGATGGGAATTTCAGAATAAAGAATTAAAATAGAGGAAGCCGGGGAAAAAAAAGGAAAAAATCAGACAAAAGCAGAGATGTTTAGGCAAATTAAGCTGTGGGGATCAGTATGGGGGGTATGAGTGGTGGCCTTTGGAAAGGCAATAGTCATAGTGTAGTGGAAGTAGAGAGGATTCAGTGATCGTGTATGAAAGGCTAGGACTCAGGAATCTCTGAGAAGGAAAATTTATTTATTTATTTATCTTTAAAGATTTATTATTTATTTATTTATTTATTTATTTCTCTCCCCTCCCCCCACCCCGGTTGTCTGTTCTCTGTGTCTATTTGCTGCGTCTTGTTGTGTCAGCTCTCCATGTGTGCGAAGCCATTCCTGGGCAGGCTGCACTTTCTTGCGTGCTGGGCGGCTCTCCTTAGGGAGGCGCACTCCTTGCGCGTGGGGTTCCCCTACATGGGGGACACCCCTGCGTGGCAGGGCACTCCTTGCGCGCATCAGCACTGCGCATGGGCCAGCTCCACAGGGGTCAAGGGGGCCCGGGGTTTGAACTGCGGACCTCCCATGTGGTAGACGGACGCCCTAACCACTGGGCCAAGTCCGCCGTCAGGAAGATTTATTATGACCGGCTGAGCCCAGCAGACTCCTCTCCAAAAAGCCGAGTCCCACACCAGTCTCCTGGGTTCCTTTTATACAGAGAGTATGCGGGGTGGAGTTAGGAAGCATTTAGCCCAAAGGGTTAGGTTTCAGTTTTGATTCATCAGAGTTTGGGCCTTTCCAGGAACTAAGCAGGCTGGAGTGGTGGCTTGGTTACAGGAGGCGGGACTGCAGTTCTTGTTGTTTGCATGCACACATGACTTATGCAGGAATGTTAAGTTTTGGGAGCTTACACACACAGCCCAGGTTATTCTTGAAGAAACACACAGCCCACACACACAGCCCATTCATTAAACACTAACTTACTTTGAGTCCTTTGAGCAAAACTATGTAAACAAACATGCTGTCAGAAATATTTTGAGGATACACTCACTAAAAGACAAACTAGAATGAAAATACTATATATTTATAAAACTGATTTATTAATAAAATATTTGCATCATTTAGAATGTTGTTGATCTGACTTTGTATACTCAAAGGAAAATGTGTGAAAACTCTGCTTCTTCCCTCCTAAGTAGGCTAACTGCAGTTAAGGCTCTACTGATAGCTCCATTGTCCCTGTTATAGCTACCACATAGCAATCATTAAATAGTTAGGTACAAAAATAAATCTTGTGACTGATTCCATGGTTTGTAAATTTATTTTCTAAATGGGATAAGAGCAATATTTTTTGAAAAAGCAGTAACCAAAGCAGTTTGCACTTGGACTTCATCATTGAATAGAATTAATTAATTTTATACAAGAGATTGATGAATGTTTGAAAGAAAAAATATTTTAAGATTTTCAAAATCACAATTTGTCCCCAGTTTATATTATATTTTCTTGCTGTTCCACAGCATTCTCTCTTGAAACAAAGGATTGATCAAGCTGTCTCCAGGAGCCCATATATGTTGACACCAAGATTAAAGTCAATCATCAGGTCATGACAGTGAACAAAAATGGGTTATTTTCTCCCAATATGTATTTATGGCTAATTCCTGAGACACAGGGGTTTCAAAGAGAGAATTAATTTATTTAGTTGCACAAGCAAAAGAGCACAGTATATCTCCCTGATCTGCATGAATTCTAATATTATATAACACAGGGGTGCTAATGAATAATTGGGGTGTAGCTGGACACAGGTTCCCCATTAATAAATATTAAGTGGCTGAATAGGATAGACAGAGGTGGGTTCCAAACCAGGGGTCACAAAGTTACAATAGTTATCAGAGATCAAGGTTTTGGGACAGGGATATACAGAACAAAGGTCTGCTACAAGATTTTTCATGTGGATATTAAATAGTGGTCACCATACCAATAGTAAGCATAGGCAAGGGTGAGCCTAATCTGTTCACAGGGGTAAGGTCAATCTAGAATTGCCATCACAAAGGTAAGTTTACACAAGGCTGAGGATATTTAAGTCTAGAGTAACCATCTATAGTTAGAAGATAGGAGGGTAGTCCTCAATAGTTAGAGACCACTCTAACTATCTTCAGTAATTTCAGATATTAACCTTTTGCTATTTGTAATATAAAAGCTTCTATATAATGATTTTGTAGTCATAGGGATTTGATAATTCTTAGCTCTCAGTTACAGTCTCATGACCATACTAAATGATTTTATATTCACCACAGTGTACAGATGTGTGTTTTGGGAGTATATATACATGATAGTATATGTAGAGATGTGATAGCTGATTCAATGTTATTCATGAAGTCCTTTGCAATGAATTCCATTAGATGGGACAGAGTGAACTTTGGGGGCACTTTTGCTCAATTGTAAGTAAAATGGTATGAGTGACCTAAATAGTCAATTTGTCAAACGTAAGAATATGTAAGCCATTTTTCATATGCATAATGAAAGCCCATATAAAATATTTACATGCAGAAATAAAACCACTATCTGAAGTAAGATTCAGAAATTGTAGATTTACTGCAAATTTATTAATTTCTTAAGTGCTCATTGGCACACTATTAAATGTAATTCACTTTAGTTAACATTATCCCCAATTTTAAATAAGAACATAAGATCCCTTATTGTGTCTGCCTTTTCTACTGGTTTAGGACAACTATATTAGGAAATCACTATAAATGTGCAATTATCCTGTTATGGCTCAAGTAAGTCTTTGCCCGGCTGGTACTAGAGAGTCAAGTACCTAAAATCAGTATTTGTAAAAGAGAGAGAATTTACTCAGCAAAGGCTACAAGAAGATAGGAGGGTAGTCCTCAAATCTGTCATTCCATGTTGGGAGTTCTTAGGGTTATTATGGAATTGATTAAAAAGAAGGTGGGGTTGTGACACCTGGGGGGAAGATAACAGTGCAATTGTGGGGAACATGGCAGACGGGCACCACACTGACTGACATCTTGCACGATTAGAAAGTGATTTTTTAGTCTGTCGAGTGGGTGGTCTGAGATGTGGAGGGTGCTGATAATTTAATCTCGAGTGTGCGCAGATTGATTACATGCTTAGGTCACTTAAAGTTTAAGGTGTAGGCTATCATGCATGTCAGGCAGGCTTAATCTGTTAAGAACTAGCTTGATCAGTTCTAGGCTGACTCATGTTACTTCATTAAAAGACACTGAGGGCTACACTCAGGAGTTATCAGAACTTGGGGCTCCAAAACAAGATAAGGAAATGCAGGGAGGCCATTTACAGTTGTTTTCTCACTCGTTAGTTACAGAGTTATAAAATATAACATCAACATCAAAGGAACAAGGCATCTGGGCTACGGTTTGGAGAACTACAACAGTTACAGAGAATTACTTCTGGCTACTGTAAAAGTTTAACATACATCAAAGTTATATTGCAATATATCAGATGGTTAGTTAAGTGCTTAAAATATAATTTACAGGGCTAAAATGTATGCGTTAATTTATGGTTGGTTACAAACCTGTGAAGTATGACATAATGATTAATTATCACTTCTAGGAATCATTTATGTATTACTCATTCCTCCTGGAAATACTACCTCCCATTCCCTTACATATGTTAATCTCTAGTATTTAGTTATTTTTCAGAGTGAACCATCTCTGGATCCTGCTACGGATTTGATGGGTCTTGACACTATAGATTACTGGGTTCATCAAAGGGGGGAAAAGGATGTAGATGTTGCCCATGAGGACATGTACCACAGGAGAGAGGTGTTTCCCAAAACGGTGCACCATCGTCAGACCAACGATTGGGATGTAAAAGACCAGGACAGCACAGATGTGAGAGACACAGGTCTGCAGTGACTTGATCCGCTCCTCCTGAGATGCAATAGCCAAGACTGAGTACAGGATCATGACATAGGAGATGAGGATGAGCACTGAATCCAAAAGCAGGGTGCAGATCATCAGGGCTAAGGCATAGAAGCTGTTGAATCGGATGTCAGAGCAGGCCAGCCGGAGGAGGTCCTGGTGCAGGCAGAAGGAGTGCGAGAGGATGTGGGGATGGCAGTAATGGAAGAACTTTAGGCGGACAATGGGAGCAGTAATGAACAGGAAACTCCTCCCTAAAATAGCCACACCAATTTTGATGATTCTGGTATTGGTGAGGATGGATGTGTATCTCAGAGGATTGCAGATTGCCGTAAAGCGATCAAAGGCCATGGCAAGGAGGACTCCAGACTCCATGCATGACAGACCATGAACAAAGAAGGTTTGGGTAATGCAGGCATCCAGATCAATCTCCTGGCTGAGCCCCCACAGGACCCCCAACACCGTATGTACTGTGGACAGCCCCATGCACAGGTCAGTGAGGGCCAGCATGGCCAGGAAGTAGAACATGGGTTTGTGGAGGCTCGGCTCAGTCCGGATCACATAGAGGACTAGGCAATTCCCTGAGAGTACCATAGCATAGATACAGGAGAAAGGGATGGAGAGCCAAGGATATTGCTCTTCCAGGCCGGGAAAACCCATGAGAAAGAAGGTAGAGTGATTGATTTTGGAATCAAGCAGAACAGACATTAAACCATAAAGACAGAGACCTCTCAAAGAAAATGTACGCACGAGTTGACTGAGATTCATGTACCTTCTTGAGTCTTTGTGAAAAATTTGAAATAACACAGCAGCAACTTCAAAAACCATTAGATATGAGGCCAGAGTTCATCTTTATTCAGAAACTTTATTTCCCCTGAAACAGATACTAAATTACTTTATGCCTTCATATGAAACTCCGTTATTACTAGACTTCTAGCCCATCACAAAATTCAGTGTCTGTATCTAAAACGCCATTATCACTTTCTCTTTTTACTGTTTTGCTTTATGGGTATCAGATAGTAGTTGTTTTTGGATTGTGGAGGTGTAATAATTGAGTTTGGGCATACAAAGGAAAAAAAATGTATTAGGGCTGTTCATATCTAAAGCCTGCTGAAATAAAATACTTCAGTGGGTGTAAGATTAATCTCTGGTTAGTTATTTCATTAGATACTGGTCAATCCTTTGTAGGAGCCATTTCTGACCCATGCTGACCATTCTGGCATCTATGTTTCAGGGAATTAAGAAAGAACAATACCACTCACAGCAGAGATGAACTTGTTATTCTTTAAAATGGATCCTGATCTTCTTTCTTTTCACATGGTTGCCTTAAGTCTCTAAGAACTGTAAGATATATGCAGGTGCAAGAGAAAGTGTAGCCACTGGAATAAATTCTGTGTCCTTGGAGATGCAAAAAGTGAGTGATGCAACATCTATGGCCATTTCCACTTAGGCAGAATGAGGGATGCCCATGGGAAGTATGTGCAGAGCTGACTTTTTACTCTACCAAGTATTGGATATTTTTATAGGTGCAAGTTCTTAGAAATTGTTTCTTCACCAAGGGATATGTGGAAAATGAACATTGGATAGGAAGAGCCAGAAACCTCTAGTGTTTTGCTTCCTCTCCAGGTGATCGTCACTTCCTCTTTGAAGGGCTGTGAATATATTCTTTACAAAGCAAGTTGTTATTTTTAAATTTTTTTTGTAGTAGCTTATACACATCTCAAAACTTCTGATTTTAATCACTTTCATGTGTACCATTCAGTAACAGTAATGATAGATTTTTAATGTTATACTTCATTTTTCTTCATTTCAGTACTGGTTGCCTATCCTAGCTTTCAACTGCCTAGCATAAATATTCAAAATAATTCATGCACTGACAAAAATAAAATATTGTTTACAAATCATATAGTTCAGCAAAAATTTTATAATTTGTATATGTTACTTGAAATCTTAGCCTCTATCTTCTATAGCAATCATATCACTGAGAATATTTTTCGTAGTTACTCTGTGGTAAAAATTCTGGTATTCTTTGATTTTATTTTTAGAATTAAAGTGTTTTCTCTAATTCTTTGTTATAATTCTTTTAGGATCATATCTTATATTTTGATAGACAGAGAGCATAGAGATAATAAATGTGCTAAAAATTTATACTTTCTGTACTGGGAACCCTTTTCCAATGGTTGTGATTATTATATCCTTGAACAAGGTATTTAACTTCATTTGTGTCAGGTTTCTCATCTAAAATGGGGATAATAAAAAAATAATATTTTATTAATAAGATTTCCTGTCAAGTAATTACATAAATAAAACACTTATAACAGTGAAAGTTAGAACACAGACACTCAAGAGAGCTAATTTTTATTTCTGAGACAGGAAAATCGGGTCTAGAGCTGTACTTAACACAGTAAACATGAAGCAAAAGTGGCTATTGAGCATTTAAAATATGTTGAGTACAAAATTCAGATGTAAGTATGAAACGTACACTAGATCAAAGACTTAGAATGAAAATACATATTTGAAATATATATTTAATAATTTTTATATTGAGTATAAGTTGACATGATAATAATTTGAAAAACTGGATTAAATAAAACGTAATTAAAATAATTTCACCCACTTATTTTTACTTTAATATACTTAGTGTTTAAAAATTATATTAATGGCTTTATATTATACTTCTATTGTATAGCACTGGTTTAGAGATAGATGTTTAGAAATTATTCCCAAGACAACACTGCTAAAACTGTACTCTTTTTACTAGGTATAATGACATTTGCATAGTCCCAGATACTTTCGTGAGTCTTTAGTTCCTCATTGCATAATCCCTGAATCTTAGAAAATATCAAGGGTTAGATTTTTGAGAATATTCAAGTCTTCTAACCTGATCATCGTCAATGTCTTGAGAGACTATAGTTTAGGAAAGCCACGCAGAGATTTATTTCCTTCAATATTAAGGACACAAAAACGTGTATTCTTATTATATATATAGTAATACTGTGTAGACTTATACCAAGCATTTTTTTCTAATTGACGAGAGCTAGGATTAAAAGCCACAGGGGTAAATGCCAGAATTGACCTTAAATTTACTCTGACTAGAATTGCTGGTTTGTCTTGTTATTCTAGGGATATCCACTTAATAAACAGAAGCCAGATGTTCAAGACGTTTGAACGGACCTCCCATATAAAACCAAGATATTGACTGGATGAAGTTCAGAAAATGCGGAGCAAGAAAAATTTTCCCTTTCTTAGGATACAAAGTGAGAAGGATTTTGATAGCCATCCCATGATTTTTTCCCTCCCTCTTTCATCCATCTGTGAGCAATCTACAATTTAGAAGTGGGGAGTTCTGCTCTTCCTTGAAGGTGCATCTATCTACTCAAGTAATTTGGAATTCTCTAAGGAAATCTGTCTCTTCTTCCCCATTTATTTGTATATTCAATAGCTTATTTATATCAACATGGACACATGATTAATTATTTGATGCATTGGACTATAATCCAATACTACTTCAAAAAAATATTTAAGTTGGCCACAGGATGCTATTCAGGCACATCCTGTTTCACTTTAACATACCCCATTATTGAGGTGTTTGTTTCCTTGCTTGGTTTAGTACTTCTTCCTTTAGAGACTACAAGGTACTCCAGTCTCATCTTGAATAGTTCTTGTCCTAGTCCTAGAATGGTAGGCTTAACACTGGACATTTCTCCAAAGTGCTCTGGTTCATTTTATTGGTGAATGATTTTAGAAACCAAGGTCTGAGTGCTGGTTGTGCTCATTGTTGTTGGGATGTTGTTTCATGTAGGCCCTGTCAGTTGACAGAGCAATGGCTTTTATATGTATACTGATCAGCCTATATAGACATATCAATAAATAGTTCTTTATGTATACATCTGTATCCCTATTAAGGCGATATGAATTTATAATGATGTCTACAAAGATAATCTATCACCTTGCTTGCCTATAACCTTCCATCCTAATTGTGAGAAACCTGGTCTCCACCACTCACCATTCATTTACTTAACTGCTCAATTCCAGTTTGGTTTCAAAACTGTTAACCCATAACTCCATAGGAAAAAAGAGTATACTTCTTCTGTGCAGGTTCTTCTGCCTTTAGTCTTACAGACTTCACTTATTTCCAAAATTAACTCAGTCAGCACATTTCCCTCCACCTTCTTCATTAAGATGCTTTTACACATTTGTATTAAAGTTAGATTATTTACTCTGAGCCTGCATTCCATCCTAGGATCCCACTAACTCTGAAATGATTTTTTTAAAATTTGCATATATTACGGTTCAGTCTGATATAAAGTTCTATGGGTTTTAACAAATGCAAAGTTTTACATATCCATCATTACGATATCATACAGAATTGTTTCACTGCCTTAGACAAAATCTGTTTCCTGCATGTATTCAGCCTTCCTCCACCCTAACTTCATCAAACAGTGTTATGTTTATTATATTCTGCATCTACAGAAATGTCATATGAATGTCACGTAAAGTAATACAATATATCGATTTTCAAATGGTTTTTTTCATATAGAGAAATATGCATTTGAGATCTATCATTGTCTTTGAATGGCTGGATAGCTCTTTTTTTTTTTCTTAATAGGATCCCATTCTTTGGATTTACCACAGACTGATTATCTGTTCCCCTATTGAAGAATACGTTATCCCCCCACTCCAGTTTTATATGCCCCAGTTTTTTACAATTAAGAATAAAGTTGCCATAATTATTCATGTGTTTTTGGGTAGATACATGTCTTCAAATAAGCTGGGTAAATACATAGGAGGAAGAATGTGGGATGCATGGTAAAACTATGTTTGATGGATTTTATGGTTAAACTATGCTTATTTTTGTAAAAAAGTCAAACTGTTTTTCAATGTGAGTGTACTATTTTGCATTCCCACCAGCAATGAATGGGAGTTCCTTTTACACAGAACCCTCAACAACAGTTGGTATTGTCAGATATTTTGAAATTTAGCCTTTCTAAAATGGTGTGTTAAAAGATACTCATTATTTTTATAAATTGCTTTTGTCTAATGACAAATGATAGCGAGTATTTTTCATGTTTATTAAACATCTTTAGGAGTTTGATATGGTTATGAATTCTAAAAATAGATATTGGATTATATTTGTAATCTGGTCTGTACCTGGGCATAACTGAGTTATGATTAGGCCTTTAATTGGGCCAAGTCATTAGGAAATTGATGGGTGGGTGGGGACTCACAGACAGAAGGCACAGCAAAAGACAGATTTGAAGGTTCTTAATGTTGGCGTTTTGATGTTGGTGTTTGATGCTAAAGTTAAACTGGAGCCCCGGGGAAAGAGACAGAGCTGTTTACCTGATAGTCTACAGCTGACCTTGTGGAGAGACACAAAGTCTAGAGAACTTCACAGTCTATGGCTGATCTCATAGAGAAAACAGTAGCTGAGACCAGAGGAACCCAGGGAGCCTAAACCATCACAGATGTTGGCAGCCATCTTTCTCTGACACATGAAAATAGACTTTGGTGAGGGAAGTAACTTGCGCTTTATGCCCTGGTGTCTGTAAGCTCCTACCCCAAATAAATACCCTTTATAAAAACCAACCAATTTCTGGTATTTTGCATCAGCATCCCTTGGTCTGAATAATACAGAATTTGGTACCAAGGAATGGGGTAGTGCTTTTGCAATTACCAAAATGCTGGAATGGTTTTATAAATGGATAAGGGATATTTTTTGGAGAAATTGTGAGATGCTTGGAAGAAAAGACCTACAGTGCTTTAAAGAGACTGTTGATAGCAATATGGATTCTAAAGAGACTTTTTATGATGCCTTAGAAGTAAATGATGAAACTACTATTGGAAACTGGAGGAAAGGTGATCCATGGTTTAAGTTGCAGAGAACTTAGCTAGATTAACTCCTGGTGTTTTATGGAAGGCAGAATTTGAAAATGGTGAGCCTGGGCATTTAGCTGAAGAAATTTCCAAAGTAAACCTGGAGAATGAAGCTTGGCTTCTGCTTGCAGCTTATAGAAAAATGCTAGGTGAGAGAGACAAGCTAAGGACTGCACTTTCAGGTTCAAAGAAAATAGTAGCTTATTCTGGAAATTCCAAGCCTCTGGAAATCAAGCTCCCAGATAAAGTGGCGAGGACGAACTTAAGTAAAACTTGGAACTTGTAAATCAGAACTGATGATGCAGTTATGTCAGAAAGACTTGTGGAAAGTCTTACTGTTTGATGGCTTGGACCCCTGATTCTTGCATGCTAAACCAACAAGGTTTATGAGAGAGTTGATGAACAAAACCACTGTTAACCTGGAACAAAAAGGACATGGAAAGGAGAGATTGAAGGAGAAACAGCTTTAAAAGGGAAACCATGGAAGCTGAGATCTGGAATTAGGACATCACCTTAGGCCGAGAGAAGAACCCCACAACATGTGTACAGAGAGGGTGTTTGTCCAGCAGTTGAAGTGGGTGAATGTTCCCACCCAATGTTCTGGGAAAGTTTTGCTGCCCCAGGGTGCAGAGAGGGTAGAGCACATTCCCCAAGGATTAAGGCAGTTAAGGTCAGCACCCCACAGGTCTGAGAGGGGTGGACCTGTCCCCCAAAGGTTAGGGAAGGCCAGATGATCAATCCATTCCTCTGAGAGGGTTGAGCCTGTATACCAAATGTTACAGAAGCCCAGGTGGTCAACTCATTGCTCTGAGAGGGTTGAGCCTCTTTGCTAAAAGTTAGGGGGAATGTTGTCTTCACATCCCTGTTCTAGGAATTTAAAACTCTAGCCCAAAGATTGGGTAAGGTATGGCAATCACCCCAACAGTCTTGGAGGGTGAGGTTGACATCCAGATGCTTGATGAGTGTGGAACCAAGAAAATGGCCATTGGGCAAGCATGTAGAAAGGGTAGATTCCTATAAGGCACCAAGGAAAAGAAACCATCATCTTAAGAATGACTCTCAGAGTGAAATTGAATGGAGGATGTACTGCAGGTTTGCTGGAATGAGAAGACCTGTGACGCATGTTTCCTTCCCAATTTCTCCTTATTGTAATGAAAATGTTTATTTTGACTGTCCATTTGTGTATTGAAAACTGATAAATTCTTTTGTACATTTCAGAGGTCTATAGCAAACAGGACTTTGCCCCAAGACAAACTGTATTTCTTTAAATTGATTGTGATATGATTTAGTACTTGCGTTGTTACTAATTTAAGGTTTATTTGAATACTGTAATGCCTTTTTGGAATTCAGAGGGTGGAGTGTAAGAGTTTGACATGGTTATGAATTCCCAAACTAGATATTGGATTGTGTTTGTAATCTGGTCTGTACCTGGGCTTGACCGAGTTATGATTAGGGCTTTGACTGGGGAACATCATTAGGGGTAGGGACTCACAGGTAAAAGGCATGGCAAAGGACCTAGTTGAGGTATCTTAATGTTGGAGTTTGATGCTGAAGTCTTAAGCTGGAGCCCCAGGAGAGAGAAAGAGCCGTTCACCCGACAATCTGCAGCTGACCTTGTGGAGAAAACAGGAGCTGAGCCCAGAGGAACCCAGGAAACCTGAACTCTCACAGATGTCAGCAGCCATCTTGCTCCAACACCTGAAAACAGAGTTTGGTGAGGGAAGTAACTTATGCTTTATGCCCTGGTGTCTGTAAGCTCCTACCCCAAATAAATACACTTTATAAAAAACAACCAATTTCTGGTATTTTGCATCAGCACCCCTTGACTGACTAACACTCGATCTGAACATTATATTTGGAGGGGCATCTTTTCAGAAATTTTACTCATTTTCATTTGACCTCCTTATTTACTTGTTGAATTTTAATATTTCATTGTGTCTCTTCTCCTCTTCTTTGCCTCTTCTTTATTCTTCAGTAATTTCTTGAATCTTCTATATCTTTTGAATTGCCAGATAAATTGTAGAATAAGTTAGTAAATAACTACATGCTAGTTAGGAGTTTGGTTGGGATTGCAGCAAATTTATAGATCAATTTATAAACAATTATGACATATAAAAAATATCAAGTGTTCCAATATGAATGAAGAATATCTTTTCATTTATTCAGATTTTCTTTAATTTCTTGCATCAGTGTAGCATAGTTTTCTCTAACTTTCCTTTTGTATTAATATTTTTATTGTCTTTCTTTAAGATACATAGATCACACAAAATGTTAAATTTAAAAATATAAGGGGTTTCCATGAACGCCACTCCACACGCTCACCACTCCTCCCACATCAACAACCTCTTTCATCAGTGTGGCAAATTCATTGCATTTTGGTGAAAATATTTTGAAACACTGCTACACAGCATGGATTATAGTTCACATTGCAATTTACACTCCCCCCAGTCTATTCAGTGGGTTATGGCAGGATATATAATGTCCTGCATCTGTCCCTGTAATATCATTCAGGACAACTCCAAGTCCTGAAAATGCCCAGATATCACACCTCTTCTTCCCCCTCCCTTCCCTCAGCAACTTCCATGGCCACTATCTTCACATCAATTACACCATTTCTTCCATTGCTAGAGTCACAATAATTCTATAGTAGAATACTAGTAAGTCCACTCTAATCCATATTTTATTCCTCCATCCTGATGACCCTGGGATGGCGATACCCAATCCACCTTTAAATTGACAAGGGCTTAGATCCCACATGACTGATGGACAGAATTCTCCTGCTTGTAGTTGTAGACTCTTTCAGTTCCCTGGTGTGGTGGTTGACCATTCTCACCTCCCTGCTAGCTCACCTGTGTAAGTCCAACAAACTGGAGAGTAGGTGTTGCAACTCTGCTGAGGTTAAGAGTTCAGCTGGCACATGGCCTTTCCAGACATTCAACTCTTCTCAGCATACACCAACCCCAACACCAAGCACAGGTTCAGTAAAAGTGACAAAAGGGACATGTATAGAAAGGTCACATCTGAGTCCAACTCCATCACACTCAGGAGCACAAATTCCAAAGTAGGACCCACTGGCAAGGCACTGAAATCCAGAGCCATCAGCAATTACCATAGGACCTGAGCATCTCTGTAGCCCTCAGAAGCATCTTTACCTGGGGTTGTATCTACTTTGGCTCTCTCTGAGCTCCTGCTGAGATGTGTGTAAGCACAACCCCTCTGATGACCTTCCAACACATTTTGAAGTCTCTCAGCCATATAAACTCATTTGTCTGTACCATTTCCCCCTTTTATTGAAGGTCTTTTTCTAGTTGCATCATAAGCTGGTGCTTGGTAGTAATGCCTTGGTGCCAGAGAGGTTCATATCCAGGGGTCATGTCCCACACTGGGGGGAAGGTAATGCTTTTACATTCTGAATTTGGCTTACAGAGTGGCCACATTTGAGCAGCATGGAGGCTATGGAGGTAACTCTTAGGCATCCTGCAGCTCTAGGCACAGTTGAAATTTCAAGCACACAGGCTCATAAGCATAGTCATCATTATCAAGGGCCCATCCTTGAACCATCCTTTTTCACTGGGTTTTGCCCTTGGAATTGGGGGCAGGGTTGGGGGGTGCAGGTGAACATGGGAGATTGCCAGGTATTTGGTTGAAACTATAATGTTGAGAAAACTCTTTAGAAAATATGAAAGGAAGGTTTACTGGTTTAAGGTGTTTGATGGGGGGCATCTGGCAAAGGGTGCACCTAGGGCAGGCTTCTAGGGAGTGTGTAAATGATCGTCTTGTCATAGTGTGTTATATCAATGGGTATAGACTCATACAATGAGTAGGAAGGTGTTGTACCCCCCATTCTGGAGAGGTGTGATGTTCTCAAACAGAACGGAGGGTATCTCTTGAAAGCACAGGAGGCTCCCAATGGGGGAGGACAGACTAGCGTGTCAACCCCACAGCATTGTTGTAAGTATCTATGAATCTTGCCCTTCAAGCTGTGAATCTTGGTTGTCACTGTGGATCCCAAGGAGAGGGGAAGAGTGGGATAGAATAGATGGAATAAAGGGTAATTTGGAGGCAATGGAAGTGTTCCGCAAGACAGTGCAATGATGGATATAGGCCATGTTAAATTTTACCAGAAATATATTAAAGTGTGTAGTCTAAAATGTAAACCATATTGTAAACCATAATGGAACCATGGTTGGTAGACATGTTTCAATATCTGTACATCAGTTCTAGCAAATGTTACATGCACATATAAAAAGATCATTGCTAGTGAAAGGGGAAAAGGGTTTGCTGTTGGGTACACGGGAGTCACCTATAATCTATATGTGACTTTACTATGACCTAAAACTTATTTGAAGAAATCATTAAAAAAATTTTAAAAAAGGATGTAAACACTGAGGAAGAAATGGAAGAGATTGCCTGGCCACTATACATCCAGGGCAACACCTATTACACTGATCAAAGGCAAAATGTCAAAAACAAATTTTATGATATTTTTCATTTTTAATACCCCAATTTATTTTTTACTTTAAGTTTTTTCTACATTATTATGTATTCTATTTCTAATCTTTAAATCTGTCATTACTATTTCATTTTCATACTCATTGAATTTGACAATATGTTAGGCTTCATTTCTTGAAGAAGGTTTGGATTGCAGAGGGGTTCAACTATGGCAGAGGAGGAGTACTGGTGTGGGTTGTCATTGATGGGGGTACATGGGTGGGAGGGATTTCTCCAGGGCATGCATCTAGGGTATAAAGATATGTTCAGGTGTTTGCTGGGTATTGTCATAGTGGGTTGAGTTACCCATGATAATTGAGGGAGTGCTGAGTTCCCATCCTGGGGAGCTCTGTTGCATTCCTCAATGGAGCAGCAACAATCTGCCTCTCTGACTTTCTTTTGTTTAGTGTTAGCAAGGGCTGTCTTTATCCACTCTTTTACATTTCACCTATCTGCACCTTTACATTTAAAGTCATTTTGATGTAAACAGCAGGTAGTTGGATCTTATTTTTTTTATTTGGCCTAATCTGACTGACAATCTTTCTTTTAGCTGATATATATATTTAGTTGATAAATGTATTCACATTTAAATGATTATTGATATATTTGGATTAATAACTACCATATTTTACATGTTTTTATTTATTTTATTAGTTCTTGCTTCTTTCCCACCCTGTTTATTTTCTGCCATCCCTAGTTTTCAGATTTTATATGTGTCCATTTTATGTTTCATTTTATTCAGTCAAATAAGCTTAAGCATTGTGGTTGCCTTAGTGTTCACAACATACATTTTTAATGTAAACTTCAAAAGCACTATACATCGAATAACATGTAGTGCAGATAGTTTTATAATAGAGTAACCCCAATTCTTCCTTTCATCTCTTGTGACATTGCTTTTCCATATTCTATAATCACCCAACCTATTACTATTATTGCTTTAGAATGTTATCTTTTAGATCAGCTAATAAAAAACAGCAACTTCATTTTACCTCATTCATTCTGTTTCAGAAACTTTTCTTTTACTTATAAAGATCAAATTATTTGACAAATACAATTTTCCTCTGGCTAAAGAAATTCTTTCAACATTTCTTGCAGGACACATCTTTTAGTAATGAATTCTTCAGGTTTTGTTTGTCTAATAAAGTCTTGATTTCTTCTTCATTTTTGAAGGATAATTTTGCTGAATATAGAAAATTAAGTTTGGTAGATTGTTTTTTTCTCTCACTTCATTAAATTTTACACTCCATTTTTCTAGCTTTCATGGTTTTTGATCTGAAATAGACCGTAATTCTTAAACTTTTTCCTCCATAGTTTAAGTTTTCGTGTTCCCTTACTCATTTTAAGAATTTTCTCTTTGTATTTGTTTTTCTAAAGTTTTAATATTAAATAAATCTTTTGTTATTTATTTTACTTGGTATTCCTGACATTCCTTAATCTGTAGTTTTATGGCCATCATTAATTCTGTAAAGCTTCAGCCATTATTATTTCAAATATTTCTTCTACTCCTTCTCTTTTTCTTTTCCTTCTGCTGCTTTTGATAGTGTATCATAATTCTGGCATGTTCTGCCCTTTTAATTTTATTCTTTTAACCCTCTGCATTTCAGGTTGGGAGTTTTTATTGATGTAAGTTCAGGCTCAATAATTCTTTCCTTGGCTCTCTCAAGAATACTGAAAACCACAGTAAAGGCATTTAATTTTTTTTCTCTTACAGTGCTTTGAGTTTCTAGATTTCATTTTAATTCTTTACTATGGTTTAAATCTCCATGGTTATAGCATCCATTTGTTCTTTTACATTGTATACTTTTCCATTATAAACCACTGAACATATTAGTCATAGTTATTTTAAATTCCCTGTCTGATAATTCCACACCTGTGTCATACCTGCATCTAATGATGATTTATTTATCAAACTGGTTTTTAATTGCCTGTTGGCATGTCCTTTGATTTGTTGGTTAGTAGGCCTTGTATCAGGTAATAGGAATTAAAATAAAGAAACTTGTAGTGTGAGGGTTTAAGTTAATATCCCTAGGAGGTGGGCAGCATTTAATGTTTAATGTACTGTATTAGTCAAAGGGGTGTTGATGCAAAATACCAAAAATGGTTGGTTTTTATAAAGGTATTTATTTGGGGTAGGAGCTTACAGATACCAGGCTGTAAAGCATAAGTTACTTCCCTCACCAAAGTCTGTTTTCACGTGTTGGAGCAAGATGTCTGCCAATGTCTGCAAGGGTTCAGGCTTCCTGGGTTCTTCTGGGCTCAGCTCCTCTGTTTTCTCCACAAGGTCAGCTGTAGACTATCCAGTGAATGGCTCTGTCTCTCTCCCCAGGGCTCCAGCTTAAGACTTCAGCATCAAATTCCAACATCAAAATTCCTACATAAAAAGCCCTCCAACTCTGTCTTTTGCCATGCCTTTAATTTTTGAGCCCTCCCTCCCCTCAAGGGTGGGTGCCCTACTGGCACAAGGGGTTTACCTGATTACTTAATCAAGTAAACCTCTGAATCCAATACAATGTAATATGACCAGAGGAAAAGATCACTTTACAAACATAATCCAATATTTCTTTTTGGAATTCATCAATACTGTCAACTTGCTACTTGTACCTATAGGTATCAGAGTCTCAAATTCCTAAAATATAGTGTTTTTTTCTCTACTGGTTTTTGTTCTCCTAAAAAGAATTTGGGCTTTATAACTCTCCCAGATATGACACACTGTTAATATGCTGAAACTCTATTGTTGAGCTAGTAAGGTGCTGCAGAAGGGAAGATTTTTTTTATAATTCTAATTATATTTCAGTCTTGTCTTTATCTTGGTGCTGATAATGTTTCACACGTTTTTGTAGTCAGAACACTATTTCCCCTCAGGCCCTTTTCTCTTTGCTTTACTCCAAAACCATATCCTGGAATCCTTGAATCTTGCTGATTATTTGGTTGTTGTTGCTTTCTCCTTAGTTGAGGCAGCTGAGATAAGGATTCACCCAGCTGTGATAAGGCTCTGGTAAAGCTTTTTTTTTTTTTTTTTTTAAGCTGGTAGAGAAATCCTTTATAATGAAGAAGGTTCTGGAGAATAATTACTCTACCTTTCCCCTTCCAGAGCCATGGGGGATATTCTGGACAGTCACCATGAGAACATGTTTGCGACGGTTTGCTTGGTCGGTAGAGGTGGGGTCTGGCTGCGGACGAGGGGTCGGTCCAGCTCTGGACGAGGGGTCAGTCCCACTTGGGACGAAGGGTCGGTCCCACCTGGGACGAAGGGTTGGTCCGGCAGCAGACGAGGGATCGGTCTCACAAGGGGTTGCGCGGTTCGGCTGACGGGGTCGCCCGGCGAAGCCGGCGACAAAGGGGTCACCCGGCGAAGCAGGCGACGAACTGGGGACAAGGGAGGCCAGGCCCTTGTCGGGGGCTCTCAGGACTGGAGGGCGCACGGCAGAAGAACTACCGCGGAGACAAGGTAAACACACAAGTCCACTTTATTGAGGGAGAGGCAACAGTTTTATAGGGGCTGGGGAAGGCTGATTGGTCGAAGCCACGCCCTATTCTGATTGGTTGCCGGCAAAAGGTCAGTGGGCGGTACTGGACGGGGGAGGGTTGGTGGTTAGGGATTGGCTGTTGCTGTTACTGGGGGAAGGGGCAGGGTTTAGGGATTGGTGGCTGCTGTTGCTGGGGTGGAGGGCAGACTGGATTTTTCCGCCCACGCCTGGCTGTTGCTGCTGTCGGGGGAAGGGAAAAGGGCGGGCTGGATTTTTCCGCCCACGCCTGGCTGTTGCTGCTGTCGGGGGAGGGGAAAAGGGCGGGCTGGATCTTTCCGCCCACGCCTGGCTGTTGTTGCTGTCGGGGGAGGGGAAAAGGGCATACTGGAATTTTCCGCCCTGCGCCTGCGCAGGGAGAAAGAAGAAGAAGGGTGCTGCCCCACAGGCATCGGGTGGCGCCATCCGGGAGGAGGGGCGGCCGCGGAAGCATGGCTGCCGAGAAGGGGAGACCCGAGGGCACTCTGCGCCCATGCCGAGCTCCCTTCAGGGGTGGCGGTGAGTCCGACCAGCCACCCTATTATGGGGGCAGCAGCTTGGCCTGCCGCGGCTGCTCCCCCGCCAGGCCAGCAAACCACACTTCAGCCCGAGGGGTGACCGCATTTCCCCCTTCTTTTCAAATAAGGGCCAGGATGGCAGCAGCCCAAGAGGCAGTAAGCAATGAGGGAAGCGGGGCTGAAGAGGGAGGTGAGTATGACGGGGATATAAATGTACAATTTAGGGGGTGGTATCTTGCCGTTGCAAGCAAGAGTGGCCAATGTCCAATTCTTGTTGATCTCGGCGGCTATAAGATCCATCTGTTGTTAAAAGTCCAGGATGACAGCGCATTGCAGGTAGTTGATCTCTCCTTGGCAGCGAAGACATTGTAGGAGAGGATTACCTTTTCCTGCCAGAGGCTTACTGTCCAATTAAAAGGCTGATGGCTGGGGTTGGTGAGTGCAATGGGGAGTGTGAGGAAAAGAAGAGTGACGGTTTTGGACAAGAGGAGGCTTGGTGAAGTCATTATGGGAGGAAGATAAGGAGTAAAGCATAAAAGAGGATAATAAACAGAAAGGCGATGGAGAGTAGAATTCGTTGGCCGAGGTTCCAATCTTCTGGGGCGGTAGCGGCTAGACAGATGGCGGGAAATATTATCAAGAAAGCAAAGGTTATGAGGAAGAAATAAAGTATTAAAGGCTGTGGGGGAAGTGAGAAGATCATTTAGAGGATAGGGTTGAGAATGGTATGTTTAAGACAGAAGCTTTGTGGTTTGTAGGAGACTGCTTTATAAACGAAGGAGAAGGAGGGCAGTACATATAGTAACGATAGATAGGAAGATGACAGTGAGGAGGAGTCTTTGTTTAAGGTTCCAATCGTCCGGTGCAACAGTGGCTAGGCCGATAGCGAGGGGTGTTGCTAAATAGACAATGGCTGCAAAGACAAAATCATCTTCTGTTTCCTTAAGAATAACTTTTCTTTAAATACTTAGTAGCATGCAATATTAGAAACCGTTTCCTAAAAGCAAGTTGGCAGGGGAGCTTGGTTGCTGTTAATCTTTCCTGTTATAAAATTACCTTTTATTATTATTATCATCAATTTAGTTTTATATATATATATTTAAGAATGACCTTTTGGAATTAGCCATTTAATACCTTAATGTAAACTATTGAAGATAAATTTTACTTTACAGAACACATTCCCTTACGTAAAGTTATCACAATACCTTTTACACTTGCCGCATGCAAATTAAGTTTCAAGAGTTTATGAAAAATTAGCCATCCTACCTTAGGACAAAATACGTCTTTTTGCAAAACTTATTACATTTCCGTTAGCATTTTTACAAACTTTTAACCTTTTTTAATATTCATATAAGTTTTACATTCTTTATATTATCCTGTGAAGAAAAATAAGTTATTCATTTTAATCTAGGCAGGAACAACTTTTTATGAAGACGTACAGTTAATTTTGTTAATTAAGACTTACAATTTTTTAAATTGTAGATATCTTATTAACATTTAAACTTATGTATTAATATAATAAACTTAAGTATTAATATAAGCGCTTATTTAATTTTTGGCCATTTGAATAGAGCTCTTTTAAAGATTTCTAGTAATTTATATTTACCATCCGGAGGTATCACAATATATGTTGACATTGAACGAACAGACATACAAACACAGAACAATTACAACACATTAACAGAAATATATAATTTATTTACAGTTGACTCATAACTCTTACTTTCTTGGTATAGCTGCTTTTAAATCCTTTTTTATATAGCATATCATAGATTATACCCTTCAAGATTTCTTCTGGACTTCATGTTGCCTGTAATAAGCCAGGAGGGAATCTTTTACCTTCCTGCTCCACAGCAAAAGTGACCCTATCTATAAGGCGAGTATAGGTGTCCGGGTCCCAAAGCTGACACGTGGTAAGCCACGGATTAAAGGGGAGAAGAAGGTCCCAATATACTTGAAGCTGTTTGAAAGAGATCTTACACCGGTGAGTGTCTAGGAGACTGGTGAGGGAATGAACTTGTGGGGCTTGCTTAGCAGATAGGATGTTACCCATTGCTAATGGCCTTTTGGAGCCAATAAGAAAAGGGGCCCTTACCTTGAGAGCGTGGCGATGGGAGCCGAGGTGCGCGGTGAGACGAGGGGTCGGAGCCGATGGGACTCTGACGGTGGTCGCGGGCCAAAAGAAGGCCCCGACAAGGGGAGGGCGGGACGACGAGCAGTGGAGCAAGGCAAATGGGAGCAAGCGCGGAGGGGAGGAGGCAGAGGTGAAGGCAGGGGTGGAGGTGCTCAGGCACGCGCTCCTGAGCGTTTTATTGGCGCCTCTTAATCATAGCGGGTCGGTATAAGCCCCCGACATGGAAGGAGAAAGCCATCCAGTGATTCTCCCAGACCGCTGTGGATCATATGAGGTCACCAAGGTTCAGGAGCAGCAATGCAGAGCGAAAAGATAGGGGTGAGAAGAGAGGAGGGCGTAGGGCTGTGGTAGGATTACTTCAGACGTGCAAGCGCGTGCTCCCGAGAAATCCAAGGCTCCTCTTAATCATAGCGGGTCGGTATAAGCCCCCGACATGGAAGGAGAAAGCCATCCAGCGATTCTCCCAGACCGCCGTGGATCGTATGAGGTAGCCAAGGCTCAGGTAGCAGCAATGTTGCACAAGAGAAGTCTCAAGGTGAGAAGAGAGGAGGGCGTAGGGCTGTGGTAGGATTACTTCAGACGTGCAAGCGCGCGCTCCCGAGAAATCCAAGGCTCCTCTTAATCATAGCGGGTCCGTATAAGCCCCCGACATGGAAGGAGAAAGCCATCCAGCGATTCTCCCAGACTGCCGTGGATCGTATGAGGTAGCCAAGGCTCAGGTAGCAGCAATGTTGCATGAGAGAAGTCCCAAGGTGAGGAGAGGAGGGCGTAGGGCTGTGGTAGGATTACTTCAGACGTGCAAGCGCGCGCTCCCGAGAAATCCAAGGCTCCTCTTAATCATAGCGGGTCGGTATAAGCCCCCGACATGGAAGGAGAAAGCCATCCAGCGATTCTCCCAGACCGCCGTGGATCATATGAGGTAGCCAAGGCTCAGGTAGCAGCAGTGTTGCATGAGAGAAGTCCCAAGGTGAGAAGAGAGGAGGGGGGGGCCGCCAGGTTATGGAGTGAGGCTGTGGTGGAGTTGCCTTGCCCCACGTTGGGCGCCAGCTGCGACGGTTTGCTCGGTCGGTAGAGGTGGGGTCTGGCTGCGGACGAGGGGTCGGTCCAGCTCTGGACGAGGGGTCGGTCCCACTTGGGACGAAGGGTCGGTCCCACCTGGGACGAAGGGTTGGTCCGGCAGCAGACAAGGGATCGGTCTCACAAGGGGTTGCGCGGTTCGGCTGACGGGGTCGCCCGGCGAAGCCGGTGACAAAGGGGTCACCCGGCGAAGCAGGCGACGAACTGGGGACAAGGGAGGCCAGGCCCTTGTCGGGGGCTCTCAGGACTGGAGGGCGCACGGCAGAAGAACTACCGCGGAGACAAGGTAAACACACAAGTCCACTTTATTGAGGGAGAGGCAACAGTTTTATAGGGGCTGGGGAAGGCTGATTGGTCGAAGCCACACCCTATTCTGATTGGTTGCCGGCAAAAGGTCAGTGGGCGGTACTGGACGGGGGAGGGTTGGTGGTTAGGGATTGGCTGTTGCTGTTACTGGGGGAAGGGGCAGGGTTTAGGGATTGGTGGCTGCTGTTGCTGGGGTGGAGGGCAGACTGGATTTTTCCGCCCACGCCTGGCTGTTGCTGCTGTCGGGGGAAGGGAAAAGGGCGGGCTGGATTTTTCCGCCCACGCCTGGCTGTTGCTGCTGTCGGGGGAGGGGAAAAGGGCGGGCTGGATCTTTCCGCCCACGCCTGGCTGTTGTTGCTGTCGGGGGAGGGGAAAAGGGCATACTGGAATTTTCCGCCCTGCGCCTGCGCAGGGAGAAAGAAGAAGAAGGGTGCTGCCCCACAGGCATCGGGTGGCGCCATCCGGGAGGAGGGGCGGCCGCGGAAGCATGGCTGCCGAGAAGGGGAGACCCGAGGGCACTCTGCGCCCATGCCGAGCTCCCTTCAGGGGTGGCGGTGAGTCCGACCAGCCACCCTATTATGGGGGCAGCGGCTTGGCCTGCCGCGGCTGCTCCCCCGCCAGGCCAGCAAACCACACTTCAGCCCGAGGGGTGACCGCACATGTTGGGTTTCCTGGAAATAATACCAAAAAGAACAAGGCTCTATTTCTCACCCTCCAGAAATTTATCACAATTGCCATTTAAAAACCTCTTCATGGCTGGAGGACCTTCTGCTTCAGGCAAGCATATATCAAATATATATCTCTGGATGTGCCTGCCTCTCAAGATTTTGGAGTTATTGTTTTTCACTGCAATCTCATTTTTTGATCGGTCCAAGAAAAGTCAATGATTATCAGTTTGCCCAAATTTTTCTTATTGTAATAATAGAATTAATGACTTTTATGTCTTTACAAGTTTTTGCTGGACCTGGAACTTAGTTGTTGTTTCCTACATATTTATATATTTGCATGTAATAACCAACTGTTTTTCATATTATTGTCTATCTAAGAGTTTTATAGATAAAATGTGTTAACAGTGGTTAACCTGATATCTCAATATTTAAGTTACCCAATATCAAGGAGATGATGCAATATTCTGGAAGAGAAATGAATGAAAGAACTTGAGTAATTGTATGCCCCATTTATTGAGAGGATGGTTCTTTTGCATTTGTGCAATTTATCAATGGATATTTCCATGAAATGTATATAATGTAGTTGGCAGTTTCATTCAGAAATTACCATGGTTAAATGTGAGTTTGGATTGAGTTGAACTGGTTTTTCTAATTACAATTTAGACATTATTAAGCATTTTACTCTAAAAGAATTTTAGATTAACAAAAAATTTCCAAAGATGGTGCATTGTTCCTTAATGCCTTTCACTCAGCTTCCTTGAATGTTAAAATATATTATCATGCTACATTTGTCAAAATTAACTTCAGTACAGTGAGTTTAATAAACCTGCAGACTTTACTTGGATCTCCCTAGTTTTTTCCACTAAATCCCTTTCTCTGAGTGAAGATCCATCCAAATACCACATTTGTTTCCTTCATTGCCTCAAATATGTAGTGTGTTATATGTCTTTCTTCATCTTTCTTTGCCTTGACAGTTTTGAACTTTAGTGTTTGGCTGATTTGTCAAATGCCCTCAATCTGGTTTTTCCTTACTTTTTCTTTTTTCATGTTTAGACTGAGGCTATATATCTAGAGGAAAAATGTCTTTCTCATCTAGGGAAACCTGATATCAACCTGACTAAACTCCTTTTGAAGATAACATGGACATTTGGTAAAGGTGATATCAGCAGCGAAAACAGGCAGAGCACTGCTAGCAAATATACTATATAGGGCCCCTTACTCTATCAGATGGACCAAACTATGCACTAACCTATGTAGCTGTAATTACTGCTTCAGGCATTCCATAGGTTTCTGGGTGTTGTGATGGTTAGACTACTGTGTCAACTCAGCAGGTAATTGTGGCATGTTGTTTGGTCAAGCAAGCACTGGGCTAACTGTAATACGGTGGCATTTATGGACTTTAGTCACCATTGACTTTACTGCGGTGGTAAATCATAGATAGTTACAATTACATCAATCAGAGAGATTGCCATCATCAATGAGTAATGCTTTATTCAGTCAATTGAATGCCTTAAAAGGGAAAGTGATTCCAGATTGAATGAGAATTTCACAGCTCATCTTTGGACAGCCATCATCTCCAAGAATGCATCAAGGACTTTCATTAGACTTTCATTGGAGACCCTGGTTGCAGCCTGCCTGCAGAACCTGGACTTGTGCATCCCCATGGTCACATGAGAGACTCTGATAAAATCTCATTCTATTGGCAGATATCTCTTGTTGATTCTGTTTCCCTAGTAAACGCTGACTAATACATCTTGGTACCAGAAGTGGGGTGGTTCTGGGAGTTTTGCAATTGGCTCTCTACTCTAATTGGACTCAACAGTACTAATGACTGACTTTCCAATGATGAAGAAGCTGATAATAGTCCATGGCTTGAGTTGGCAATGAAGATATGCAAAATATCATCACTGGATTCCCTTCTTCCATGTTTATAAGAAGCAAGGGAATAAACACTGAGTGAGAGTTTTCAACATCTTAAAAGAGTTTTGCTGAGTCAAAAGATATAATGATATTGGCTGGCTCCTCCTACATACTCTGGATACTGTTACAAAAGAAAAAGATGAATTAAAGTCTTCAAATTTGAAACTTAAATTCTACATTAATGATGTGAAAGTTTCTATGTATTCTCTGAAGAAAATCTTGTCTCCTGTAGGCACAGGTTCAGCATATCTGAGAACAAAGCTTAGACACTCATTGTACAAGTAGCAGAGTTACAAAGGAAACTAAATCTCAACTCCACAGGGTTTCTGCAGTTAAAGTGAAGACATTTCTAATCCTTCTTCTTACCCACCCCAACCACCTCTCTGGCCTTTGAGACCTATTACTAGGCTAAAATCACAAGTCCCCAAAGGTGAAATACAAAGTATGACCTATGAGGAAATAAGGTTTACTCAGAAAGAACTGTATGAGTTTTCCAACTTATATGGACAGAAATCAGGGGACTGTGTGTGGGAATGGATGCTAAGGGTGTGGGACAATGGTGGAGGGAAAACAAATTTGGATCAGGCTGAATTTATTGATATAGGCCCACAAGCAGAAATTCTGGATTCAATGCTGTAACTCGAGGAGTTAAAAAGGGCTGTAAGAGTTTGTTTGGGTGACTGACTGAAACATGGACCAAAAGATGGCCTAGAAGGTCTGAGGCTGAGATGCCCGATTCTCCTGGTTTACAATAGAAGAGGGAATTCACAGGCATAGGGAGATTGGAATTCTAGAATGAATTTACCCTTTGAGAGCTGCCCACCCACCCCAGGAATATCCAGAGAACACACCTTTAACCAGTACTGTGAGGAATAAGTTTGTAAGCCTAACTCAATCTTCCCTGAAGAGCTCTGTGGTGGCTTTTCTCTGTAGTCCAGATATAATTGTAGGGAAGGCGGTGATGGAATTAGAATCCTTAAACATTATGGGGATGATCAGATGAGGGTCTGGTAAAAGTCAAGTATCGTTAGTTTATTGCCAAAGTCAAGGTGGGCATGCGGCCACAATGAAAAGCAAATTCATAAAAGCACTCCAAATAGTCTGAGTCACGTAAAGTTATGGCGTTGGTTAATACATCTGGGGTCCCTAGCAGTGAAACAGATGGGCAGTCTACTAAATTTCTTCTGGATCTGTATAAACAGAAAAGTTCTAGTTTGAGCAAACAAAATCCTAACTCGAATTACAGATGAACAGTATTGCAGCCCCTTAGTCAATTCCCGGACTCGAGACAGTTTACAGACCCAGAGCCCCTTGAATGAGGAGAAGGCCAGGTCTCCTTGGAGAAGGATCCTGATAAACTGCCCAAAATGTATACTGTTAATCTTTCTCCCACCTTTCCCTAGGGAGATCTACGGCCTTTTACAGAGTAACTGTGCACTGGGGAAAAGGAAATGATCAGACATTTCAGGAATTATTAGACACTGGTTCAGAAATAACATTAATTCCAGGAGACCCAAAACATCACTGCAGCCCACCAGTCAGAGTAGGGGCTTATGGAGCTTAGGTGATTAATGGAGTTTTAGCTCAGTTCCATCTCACAGTTGGTCCAGTGGGTCCTCAGACCCATTCTGTGGTTAATTCCCCAGTTCCAGAATGCATAATTGAAATAGACACACTCAGTAACTGGCAGAATCCCCACATTGGATCCTTGACTTGTGGAGTGAGGGCTATTGTGGTTGGAAAGGCCAAGGGGAAGCCACTAGAACTGCCCCTACCTAGCAAAATATTAAACCAAAAGCAATAACAGATTCCTGGAGGGATTGCAGAAATCGGTGCCACCATCAAGGATTTGAAGGATACAGGGGTGATGATTCCCACCACATCCCCATTCAACTCTCCTATTTGGCCTATACAGAAAACAGATGGAACTTGGAGGATGACAGTAGATTACCATAAATTTAGCCAGGTGTGACTCCAATTGTAGCTGCTGTCCTAGGTGTGGTATCATTGCTTGAGCAAATCAACATGTCCCCTGGTACCTGGTGTGCAGCTGTTGATTTGGCAAATGCTTTCTTCTCAATTGCTGTTAGTAAGGACCACCAGAAACAGTTTGCTTTCAGCTGGCAGAGCCAGGAGTATACCTTCACATTCCTGCCTCAGGGGTATATCAACTCTCCAGCCCTATGTCATAATATTGCCCATAGGGAACTTGATTATCACTCAATCCCACAAGACAACACGCTGGTTCATTATATTGATGATATCATGTTGATACGACCTAGTGAGCAAGAAGTAGCCAAGTCTCTAGAGTTGTTAGCAAGGCATTTGCATGAGAGAAGATGGGGGATACATCCAACTAATATGCAGGGTCCTTTTACTTCAGTGAAATTTCAAGGTGCCCAGTGTTGTGGAGGAAGTTGACATATCCCTTCTAAAGTAATGGATAAGCTATTGCATCTGGCCCCTCCTAAGAGGCACACCACTTAGTTGGTATCTTTGGATTTTGGAGACAACTCATTCCTCATTTGGGTGTGGTACTCCAGCCCATTTACTGGGTGACCAGAAAATCTGCTAGTTTTTGGGGGGGACTGGAACAAGAAGAGGTTCTGCATCACATCCAGGCTGCTGTGCAAGCTGCACTACCACTTGCACCATATGATCCAGCCGATCCAATTGTGCTGGAAGTTTCCATGGAGAATAGAGATGATGTCTGGAGCCTTTGGTAGACACCTATAGGAGAATCACAATGCAGACCATTAGGATTCTGGAGCAAAGCCCTGCCATCCTCTGCAGATAATTACTCCCCTTTTGAGAAACAGCTTTTGTCCTGCTACTGGGCCTTAGTAGAGACTGGACACTTAACCACATGCCACCAAGTTACCATGAGACCTGAGTTGCCTATCATGGGCTGGGTATTGTCTGACCCACCAATCCATAAAGTTGGGCATGCACAACAGCACTCCATAATAAAGTGGAAGTGGTATATATGAGACAGGGCTCGAGTGGGTCCTGAAGGTACAAGTAAGTTAAATAAGGAAGTAGTCTAAATGCCCAAGGTTGCCACCTCTGCCATGTTGCCTTCTCTTTCCCAGCTCACAGTTTTGGCATCTTGGGGAGCTCTTTACAATTCGTTGACTGAAGAAGAGAAAACTCGGACCTCATTTGCAGATAGTTCTGCACAGTATGCAGGTACCACCCTAAAGTGGACAGCTGCAGCACTGTAGCCCCTTTCTGGGACATCCCTGAAGGACAGTATGAGGGCAAATACTCTGAGTGGGCTGAACTTCGAACAGTGCACTTGGTTGTTGATGTTCCTTGGAAAAAGAAGTGGCCAGAGGTGTTTATGTCCACTGATTCATGGGCTCTTGCCAATCGTTTGGCTCAATGGCCAGGGAATTGGCAGGAACATGATTGGAAAATTGGTGACAAAGAAGTCTGGGGAAGAATAATGTGGATAGACCTTTTTGAGTGGGCAAAAAACATGAAAATTTTTGTGTCCCATGTGAATACTCACCAGAGGGTGACTTCAGCAGAGGAAGATTTTAATAATTATTTGGATAAGGTGACCCACTCTGTGGCTAATGCTCAGCCTCTTTTCCCAGGCACTCCTGTCATTGCCCAATGGGTTCATGAACAAAGTGGCCATTGAGGTAGGGATGGAGGTTATGCATGGACTCAGCATGGACTTCCTCTCACCAAGGTTGTCTTGGCTAGAGGCACTGCTGAGTGCCCAATTTGCCAGCCGCGGAGACCCATACTCATTCCCTGATATGGCACCATTCCTCAAGGTGTCCCCCCTGCTACCTGGTGACAGGTTGACTATATTGGATTACTTCCACTATGGAAGGGGCAACAATTTGTTTTAACTGCAATAGACAGATACTGTGGGTATGGGTTTGCATTTCCTGCAGGCAATGCTTCTTCCAAATGGACTTACCGAATGTCTTATCTGATGTCACAGCCTTGCACATAGCATTGATTCCAATCAAGGAACCCATTTCAAGTAACAAGGAACAGTAAAGGATGTGCAGGAATGGGCGCATGACCATGGAATTCACTGGTCTTACCATGTCTCCCTTAACCCTGAAGGAGCTGGACTGATATAACAGTGGAATGGCCTTTGAAGACTCAATTACAGTGCAAACTTGGTGGCAATACCTTGCAGGGCTGGGGCAATGTTCTCCAGGACATATGCTCTAAATCAGGGTTCACTCTATGGTGCTGTTTTTCCCATAACCAAGATCCATGAGCCTAGGAATTAAGGGGTAGAAATGAGAGTGGCACCACTCACAATTATCCCTAGTGACCCACTAGGAAAATTTTTGCTTCCTATCCCTGCAGCCTCAGACTCTGCTGGTCTACAGGTTTTTTTCTCAAAAGGAGAAGTGCTCTCACCAGGGAACACAATAATGATTCCATTGAACTGGAAGTTTAAACTGCCACCTGTCCACTTAGGGCTAATCTTACCTCTAAATCAACAGTCAAAGCAGGGAATTACTTTCTTGGCTTGGGTGATTGATCCTGACTATCAAGGGGAAATAGAACTACATCTACCTAATGGGGGTAAAGAAGACTTTGCCTCGAATAAGGGAGATCCTCTAGGGCATCACTTAGTACTACCATGCCCTATGATTAAAGTCAATAGAAAATGGAAACAACCCAATCCCAGCAGGACTAACAATGGCCCAGAGTCTTCAGGAATGAAGGATTCTGGTCACCCTTCCAGGCAAAGAACCATGGCCCACTGAAGTGCTTGCTGAGGGTAATGGAAACATGGAATGGGTAGTGGAAGAAGGAGTGATAAATATGAACTTCAGCCAAGTGACTAGTTACAGAAACAAGGACTGTAATGGTCATGAATCTTTCTTCCTTGCTTCATTATGATAATGATTGTTTTTGTACACTAAACGAATTTTTTTGTCTTCTCCCCCAAACTTTTCCCTTATCCTGTAACAAGTTTCATATCAGTTTCATATCACAATATTTGAGGATGTCAATTTTAAGAGTGAATATTACCTAAGAACTTGCACCCTATTCTGTATGGAATTAATGCATTTCTGGCTGTACACAAGAGTTGAACATTGTTAGGCAGAAATCTATCTATCTATCTATCTATCTATCTATCTATCTATCTATCTATCTATGCATGTCTGTTATTGTTTTTAGTTAGAGACTAAGTATGACTGAAGATAATGTGCATGGTTGCTGAGTGGACAAGTGGTGGACTGTGATGGTTAGGCTCATGTGTCAACTCAGCCAGGTAATTGCATCCAGTTGTTTGGTCAAGCAAGCATTGAACTAACTATAATAGAAGGGCAATGTGGCTGAGCATGAGGATTTCGACCTCGCTCAGGCCCAAGAGTCAGGGGGGCTTGCTCCTGCCTAGCAGCCGGCGGGGGGTGCTCCAGGAGGGAGCACCGGTTCTCCAGGCGTGGGGGACGCGTGGTTGAGGAAAAACCACGGAGACCGCTTGAGCGCAAGAACAGGTCTGCTTTATTGCGGAAGTACACTTAGTTATATAGGGTTGGGTAGAGGGAGGAGTGTGATGAAGGGAGGGCTGGCTACGGGGCGGCTGTGGATAGGCTGAAGCTGATGGATAGACCTGAGGTAAGCAATTACTGGGGAAGAGGGCAGATTGTAGGTTGGCAGTATGGGCGGGACTGGCGGGAAGGACGGCGGGGCTGGAAGGGGAGGAGGGGTGAAGAAAGGCGGCAACAATTGCTCCTTTTGTTTTAAAAAGAATTAGAAGCAACAAGTTTTGGTGCGCAGGGTGGGTGTGAATGACTCGGTGTGCGCAGTAACAAAAGACAAGGATCAAGAGGAGGAGGAGGAAAAGGAGGTCAAAGGGACGGGCATAGGGATAAGACAAGGGGTGGGGGAGACCATGAGGACCGGCCGGCCATGAGCGGACGACATAGCATCTGGCCAGGACGCATGTGCCCACTATTAGGGTCGGCGCACGCTGGCGCCTGGCGCGCGCAGGGCCTTGCCAGCGAAACGGGCCCGTGATGTCCCTGAACATCCCTGCCGGAAGGGTGGAAAAGGCAGGGAGAGGTGCAGAGAGAGGGACGGGAGGTTACAGGCGTGCGGTTTGGAGTAGGTGGCGTGGGCGGAAGGGGCGTGGAGGACGGCTGGTGGGGGCTCATCGGTGGTGAGGCGTTGGTAGTGGACTTGTACAAAGGAGCTGAACACTGCATTGGTCTTTGGCAAGGCGGAAAATTTTTCTTACGGCCCAAGGTCCTACAGCGAGGGCTAAGATGATGATGATGAGTGGGCCTAGGAATGGAAGGAGGTATGGGAGGAGGGTATGGAAAACACTGGAAAAATAGTTCGCGTTTTCTCGCTCTTTGCGGTGTCTATCTAGTCCCTCTTGGACTTTCTTCAGGTTGTCCTCGACCAGGCCGGTGGAGTTGGCGTATATGCAGCATTCTTCTCCAAGGGCGGCACATAGACCCCCCTCTTTAAGGAGGAGGAGGTCGAGGCCGCGGCGTTTCTGGAGAACTACTTCAGAGAGAGAGTTGAGAGAGTCTTTTAGGTATTTTACAGCATTACGAAGATAGGTGATATCTTCATCAACAGCCTGTCTGAGAGATGAGAGGGCAGAAGACTGTGTGGCGAGGGCGGCGATCCCTGTGCCTGCTCGTTTGCGAGGAGAAGCTTTTCCTGTTGCCAAAGGGAGAGAGTCCAATTGAAGGGCTGGTGACTCGGGTTGGCGGCGGCTGGGAGAGCGAGGGAAGCCAGGACGAAGAAAATGGTCGCGAGGTTGTATAGAGGCATCATCTGACGGTGCGGCATCTGTGAAGACAAAAGAAGAGAAAACTCCTCGCTCTCCACGCGTGGCGAGCGGGCAGCATGAGGGGGGCAGAGAGTGGGGTAAGGGTTTGAAATGTTTTAAGAGGGGGCATTCCTTGATGATGGCTGGTGCTGGATCCGGGTGAACGGGGCGACCTCTGGGCTGTATCCACTGTCAATGTTATCTCTCACCGAAGGCATAGGGTGCTGATCGTTCAGTGGAACTAATGGGTCAGTGGCGGGCCGGATGCAGCGCCCAGGAACCCAGAGCGGCTGCGGCTCAGAATCTGGAAAGATGCAAGCAAAGCCCCTCCCCTGTGCTAGGAGGGGAGCTGGATCTTGCCAACGATTTGTGGCAGGGTCTTTCCAATGGACAAGGGGAACTTGCGAGGGCTGCCACATGGGTCCCCAGTGCTTATGGGTAGGGGAGAGTCCACGGTCATCGAAGGTTAGGAGATTGTGATGAATGAGGCAGGCAGTCACGACGTCGGCGGGGGCCTTGTGGGGAGAGGAGGCCCTTTCTTTTTGAATGAGTAGCTTGAGCTGTTGGTGAGTGCGCTCGACGATTCCTTGCCCCTGTGGATTGTATGGAATGCCAAAATGATGCATGATGTGATACATCTGCACGAAGCTGGTGAAGGCGGCACTGCGATATTCTGGTCCGTTGTCCGTTTTGAGATCCCATGGAATTCCCATGAACAAAATAGCTTGGCGAAGCGCCTGGACACAGTGTTTAGCACTTTCCCCCGCAAGAGGGACTGCATAGCACAGATGTGAAAAGGTATCAATTGCCACATGAAGATATTTGAGGCAGCCAAATGCACTGACATGAGTGACATCTAATTGCCACCTTGAGTTTGGGCGGAGGCCGCGCGGGTTAACACCCTGAGGCTGCAAAGGCCCAAGTGGCAACAATGGCGCGCAAGTCCGGCACGTGCGCACAAGGTGTTTGCAAGTTTCAATGGGTAGGTCGGGGAAGAGCTTCCGGATGGACCGCGCGGAGAAGTGGAATTGGGAATGCAGGAGCTTGGCTTGATTAACAAAGTCTCCAAGTTGCGGCCCGTCGGCAGGGCTTTCATGGAGGAGGACTGGGTTTACCTGGCGTCTGGACACAGAAGCATCAGCGAGGTCATTCCCTTGAGCCAGCGGTCCTGGTAGGCCCGAGTGGCTTCTGATATGAGCAATGAACCAAGGCTGCTGCCTCGCCTCAAGCAGTCGCTGTACGAAGGCGAGCGCTCGGTCAATGTTTGAGTCACTCGGTAAGAAAGTGGCAAGCGGGAGGCTGCGGCACACTTGAAGGGTGTATAGGCTGTCAGTGAAGATGTTGAGAGACTGGTTTGGGTGGAGGTTAAGGACTGCAGCGACGGCTAGAAGCTCATCTACTTGAACAGAGAAGTCATTTGCGAACAGCAGTTGCTGTGGCTCAGGATTTCCAGGAGTGTATATAATGGCTGCAAATGCCATTTTTGAGGCATCTGTGAAGGCAGTGATGGCTGAGGGGATTGGGTTCCGTGCGGGCAATGGATGGAACAGGTTGGAAAATGCCAATTGAGACATTCCCTGCAGCAATCGGTGATGAGCATACTGGTTGTCAAAGGAGCCGCGAAAGAGCTCTACCAGGCTCTGTATTTGGGCATTGTTCATGATGAGGGAGGTAACTTCCTTGGCATCTAAAGGCCAGACAATGGTGTGTGGCGGGATGCCATACGTTTGTATGGAGAGAAGTACTAAGTCAGTGGCCAACACGATCCAGGCCCTTGTAAAAGGGCAGATTTTCAGGAGTTTGCTCTTTGACGTATGCAGAAAAAGGAGAGGGCCATCTTGCCACAAGAGACCTGTGGGAGTGATTGGCATTGGCAGAACTAAAGCCAAAATTGGAAGGTTAGGGGAGAACCGCTCCAGGCAGCACTGCTGCAGAGCGGCGCTAACTTGCTGGATGACTTCTCGAGCAGCAGGAATGATGGTGATGCTGTGGGTGGCTGCAGTTGGTGGGCTGTCTTTGGTCTGCAAGAGCTCGAAGAGGGGTTGCATCTGCGCTGTTGTGATGGGCGGCGCCGAGCGAAGCCAATTGATTTGTCCGCAAAGTTGTTGGAGTTCAGTCAGCGTCATCTTGTGAGAGACATGAATTTGTGGGCTTGTGGGCTGAATGAAGTGATGAAAATGAAAGCCCAAAAATTGAAAAGGAGGTTGGAGGTTTATTTTGTCTGATTGCATGGTAAGTCCGAGGCTTGAAAGGTTTGTCATCACTGCAGAGAGCAGGTCATTGAGGAGCACGCTGGAGCTCGCTGCTAAGAGAAGGTCATCCATATAGTGGAGAATGTATGTTCGCTCTGGATGAAACTTTGAGCGCAGCGGCTCAATGGCATGGTTGACATAGAGCTGACATATGGTTGGGCTGTTCCGCATACCTTGCGGTAGCACTCGCCATTGGAATCGAAGCGCTGCGCCCTGGTTGTTGGTGCGTGGGACTGTAAACGCAAATCGCGGACAGTCTCGTGGGTGAAGAGGAATAGAGAAAAAGCAGTTCTTGATGTCAATGGTTGCTGCATGAAAATGTTGGGGGACTGCAGTGGGGTGCGGGCATCCTGACTGAGGTGACCCCATTGGTTTGATATGCTTGTTGATCTTGCAGAGATCGTGGAGAAGGCGGTATTTGCCTGTGCTCTTTTTGCTGATGACAAAGACTGGTGAATTGTAGGGACTAGTGGATGACTCTATGTGCCCTGCCTGTAGCTGCTCTTGGACGAGGGCGGAGAGAGCTTGTAATTTGTGAGCTGGTAAGGGCCACTGCTCGACCCAGATGGGCTCCTCTGTGTCCCACTCCAGAGGAATAGGGTCAGGTCTTGAGATGTGAGCGGTGGCCCCTAGTAGGGGGGGGCAGCGCAGCTGAGAAGGCCTCTGTGGTAATTCGGGCTTTTAACTGGCTGAGGACATCTCTCCCCCACAAGATGGTCTGGACAGACGAAAGGACGAGTGGGCGAATTTGGCCTTCGTGGCCTTCCCGGTCGCTCCAATGCAGAGGCTGGGACGTTTTCCAGGAGGTAGCGGCTCCCGTGGCGCCGATGACTTGAGGGCCGGACTCTAGGGGCCAGTGATTGAACGCAGTGACTTCGAAGGGAACACAGGAGACTTCAGCGCCAGAATCCAGGAGCCCATCAAGCCATTGCCCATCGATTTTAAGCTCTAATGAGGGTCTCTGGCGGTGCGTTATGGGCATTGTCCACATTATGGCTTGGGAATTCTTCTGGAGGCCGCTTGGGGGAGGGGCTGAGGCCTGCCCCACTGGGAGTTTAAAGGCTGCTGAGGACTTTGGACAGAACGGCAGTCACGGGCCCAGTGATATCCTTTCCCACAATGCGGACATGGCGTAGAAGGGCCCCTTGGTCGCCGAGACGGCGGGTCGGAGCGAGGCGCTGGACCTGGCTGAGAGCACTCACGGACAAAATGGCCGGGCTGGCCGCATGGAAAGAAGACGGAAGTGGAGGTGGATGAAACAGCCATGGCAGACGCAAAGGCAGTGGTGAGCGTTTTGACTTGTGGGTCGACGTCGCAGCAAGCAAGGACCCACTCGTGCAGAGCTTTATCACGTATGGGAAGGACTACGGCTCGGAATGGCGCAAGGCATCCATCTATGATAAGTTCTTTGGCCAGCGCAAACTGGGCATCCTCGCTGGAAATCTTCCGCTGACAGGCTTCCAGGACGCGGGCGACAAATGCTGGGAAAGTCTCATTAGAGTCTTGAAGCAGTTGCGCGAGCTTGGTGGGCTGCTTGGTGGAGACTAGAGAGAAAGACTGCTGGACGAGGACTTTTACCTGGTGCCAAAACCCTGGGTCAATTTGGAGGTAAGAACAAGGGTCTGCATAATTGTTGGTCCCCGTGTATGCATCGGAGGGATCGAGGACGCCAGCTTGGGCATTCTCCACGATTTGTCGGTCAATGGCCGCTTGGTAATGGGCGCGCCATTCAATAAATTGACCCGGCGTCAGGATGGCACGGGCTAGTGCAATCCAGTCGTAGGGGAGGACGAGCTGGGTCCCCAACTCCTCGAGTAGTTGCTGCGCATAAGGGCTGCCAATGCCACGTTCCTTCACAGCTTTGCGGAGGGTTCTGACCTCTTCCGCTGTAAAGGGTAGCCAAGTTTGGGGTCGCTGTGGCGTGGGCTGCGGATTCAGCGGATACAGCTGAGGGGTTTGAGAAGGTGTGGCACCGGGGACTGATGGAGCAGCCAAGGCAGGTGAAGGGCTATTGCCGTATGGCGGCGGCAAGGGATAAGCGGAACACGGGTAAGAAAATGGCGGCTTAGCAGCTTCCGGGCAACAACAAAATGGCGGCAGGACCCTTCCGGGCGCTGGCAAAGATGGCGAAGCTGCAACATCCGGCAGCGGACAAGATGGCGCGAGGGGTGCTTCCGGTTTAGTGGAAGATGGTGACCACGCAGTTTCCGGGCCTGAACCGGATGTTGACTGGGCAGGAAGAGGCGGGTAGAGGCGGGAAGAGGACACCGGCGAAGAAGAAGCCGGATGCGCGCCATCTTGGGCAGAAGTGGGGGAAGAAGGCGGAAGTCTGCCATCTTGGGGAGCGGCAGGAATGGTTTCTGTCTGCTGCGGGGAGCTCAGGCGGGGAGGTTCATGCTCGAGAGCGGCAGCAAGTTGGTTAGACAGAGAGTCAGTGTCGGCGGACTCATCGGGATCACAGTCTAGAGGCCGTTTGGGAGAAGCTTCATAAACGGCTTCGGTTGGAGCGCCAAGGAGACAGGCGCGAATGGCAACGAGAACGGGTAAGAGGCCTGCTGGGAAGGTGCGTTTCTCCTGCTCCATGGTGGAGGTGACTCGATCTATGAGTCGCGAGTATGTGTCCGGGCTCCAGAGTTGGCAGGTGGCGAGCCACAGATTAAAAGGGAGCAAGAGATCCCAGTACTTTTGGAGCTGCCGCAAGGAGACGCGGACTCCATTGGCATCGAGCAGGGCAGCGAGGGCCCTGACTTGTGGCGCCTGACGCAATGACAAAGAGGCGCCCATGACGGGATAGGGACGGGACGACGGCGAGGGGTCCCTACCTGGAGAGGAGGATGATCACAGCAGCAGCAGCAGCAGAGAGGGGCCGGGGGAGGAGCCGCCATGTTGGGCGCCAGTTGTGGCTGAGCATGAGGATTTCGACCTCGCTCAGGCCCAAGAGTCGGGGGGGCTTGCTCCTGCCTAGCAGCCGGCGGGGGGTGCTCCAAGAGGGAGCACCAGTTCTCCAGGCATGGGGGACGCGCGGTTGAGGAAAAACCACGGAGACCGCTTGAGCGCAAGAACAGGTCTGCTTTATTGCGGAAGTACACTTAGTTATATAGGGTTGGGTAGAGGGAGGAGTGTGATGAAGGGAGGGCTGGCTACGGGGCGGCTGTGGATAGGCTGAAGCTGATGGATAGACCTGAGGTAAGCAATTACTGGGGAAGAGGGCAGATTGTAGGTTGGCAGTATGGGCGGGACTGGCGGGAAGGACAGCGGGGCTGGAAGGGGAGGAGGGGTGAAGAAAGGCGGCAACAGGGCAATTATGGATTTTAGTCACCATTGAATTTTCTGCAGTGATAAATAATAGATAGCTGATTATAATTACATGAATCAGAGAAGTTGCCATCAGCAATGAGTGATGCTTCATGCAATCAGTTGAAAGCCTTAAAAGGGAAAATGATTTCAGCAATGAATTAGAATTTTCCAGCTCATCTTTGGACAGCCACCATCTCCCAGAACTCATCAAGGACCTTCATTGGACTTTCATTGGAGCCCTTAGGTTGCAGCCTGCCTGCAGCATCTGGACTTATGCATCTGCATTGTCACATGAGAGACCCTGATAAAATCTCTTACTATTGACAGATATTTCTTGCTGATTCTGTTTCCCTAGAGAACCCTGATTAATACAGCTGCCAATGAGTGAATTAAGCTTTAACAACAAGAGGACTTGAAATAATTTCCAGTATGCATGGGTACCCACAAAACAGTTACAATGACCAAATCACCTATTTTATTTTAGTTTTTAAAGATTTATTTGTTTCTCTCCCCTTCCTCCCCTGCCCACCCCAATTGTCTGTTCTCTGTGTCCATTTGCTGTGTGTTCTTTTGTCTGCTTCTGTTGTTGTCAGCAGCACGGGAATCTGTGTTTCTTTTTGTTGCATCATCTTGTTGTGTCAGCTCTCTGTGTGTGCGGTGCCATTCTTGGGCAGGCTTAGGCAGGCTGCACTTTCTTTCAGGCTGGGCAGTTCTCCTTATGGGGCATACTCCTTGCACATGGGGCTCCCCTATGCGGGGGCATCCCTGCATGGCACGGCACTCCTTGCGCACATCAGCACTGTGCATGGGCCAGCTCCACACGGGTCAAGAAGGCCCAGGATTTGAACCATGGACCTCCCATGTGGTAGATGGATGCCCTATCTATTGGGCCAAATCTGTTTCCCCAAATCACCTATTTTATAGGTTACCAAGTCCAGGAGAAGGTATAAGAAAGAAAAACCACCTGGTGTTTTCTTCTGACATTCAACCCCCAGGCTGCTGGCCAGATAGAAAGAAAGAGTGATGTTTCAAAAACAATAGCTATAACAGTTTTCTACAAACCATTCATTGCATGGGCAGCACCTTGTTTACAGAAAGCAATTAGACTAATGAATATTGTGCTGACAACTGAGCAAACCTAAGCAAGTAAATGTTTCAGATCCCTCATTCCTGCCTATCAGAAATAAAAATAGAAGTAACTTTGGAACAAGGTATTCCTCAGATTATAACAGAACAGGGCCTTGTATTAGATTGCCACAGGTCAGGCCCAAAGGCACCCACCGAGTTTGGTGGAGTTTATGCTGGAAACCACCACGCAAGAGGATTGGCATTCTTATTCCCTGGGAATATGGAAAGGGATTAGCAATAACTCTCTTACTATATGTACATCAGGTCCCTGCTGCTGTAGTTCACAGGCTTCATCCTCTATAAAATCTGGAGTGGAAGTTGCTTAATGGCACAATGCACTGGATCTTTTACATAACATCCTACTCAATGCCATAGAACTTTTGGGGACTTAAGTTTGTACACCTCCCTGGGAAGAAACTAATATTGAAAACTATCTTGTCAGGAGATGTGGCAGTAACTTACATATTACCAAATGGTCATGGCCACTCCATGGTAGTTCCTACTAAACATCTTGTATTCTTTCCCTTGGTTAATGTTTCTAATCTTTCCAGGAGAAGGAAATGAATTCCTGAAATGCACAAACTGACATAGATACAACACATAATCAGATTGATTTCTGGGTGTGTTTTGGGTCTGAGACCCTCAGTGGGGAGTCAGGGTCATTAGCAAAGAAAAAGGCATGTGGAGCCAAGGGACTTATACATACTGAGTTTATTCCATGCTCTTTCCCTTCCTCTGCTCTCTCTCTGCTTCTGTTCCTTTAAGCTTTCTTTGTTCTCTCCACTCCTCTGTTTACAAGGGGCCTCCATTTATATTACTACCATCAGAATGTATGATAGGGTCTTTCATACCTTTCATGTTATGTATACTGATTAGATGGTGGATGGCTCAGTCAGGATCAAGTTCATCCCTGGAAGCTGAGTGCAGTTATGCTGTGTCACTGGGTCCTGGATATAGCAAAGTATCCAGGATGGTTAGACTGCTTAACTATTGGGCTCTAGCTACCCCTACTTTCTACCCCTTAAATGGCTGGTATCTTAGGGGTTCATTGCCATGGGGCTGCACCCTGGGCCCAAAAAACCACAGCAACATTATAAGGCACAACAAAACATAACCAAGAATATTACAAAACCAATGCCTATTAACACAACCCATTTCCAAATGGATTCCAGATGTTCCCACCAATAACCGGTTTGATTATTAACTACAATGCAATTACAAAGAAACCAGGGGGTCCATCCTGCTATTCTTTAGAAATCATTGGCATGTTGTTCAATGCACTGGGATACTATTTTCCTTAATGTTAAGTGTTCAGCTGGAAGCCACCCTCACCCATTATAGATAGCATACCCCATTGGGATATTGTCCATATTTTTGTGGAGTAGTACTTCTACTTGTCTTTGCATTGTCTCCCACTCTGGTGTGGACCGGTCGGTTGCCTGAAGCCATGTCTAATTAGCCTCAGTCACCTGGGCAATGATCCACAGAAAGCCTTCTGCTCCTTCTGTGGGTAGGTCAGTGCATATCCAGCACTGACTTATGTTTTGACCATGGGCCCTCAGCAGATTTGCCTCTCCCTTCTTCCTGATTTCTCCTCAAGCCACCTGGTATGCTCCTCAAAGTTCAAAAAAGGGGGTTCAGACTATAGAACCCACACTCAGGGGATCCCTCCTCACCCTTCAACCAGAACCCTCCCACTTTTGGAGTTTGTCTCTCCCAGCTGACTGACTGGCAAGAGTCAGGGAATGCTGCAGCTTCCTGCCCTGAAGGAGGGGCTCAGTCTTCTCGCAACTCCTACCTGGAGTGCCAGAAACATATGGTTTTATCTTGAGTAATCTCTCTTTTTATCACACCCTTGCTCCAGATCAATACCCTGAAGCCTCCTACATTGGGGATTCCCAAAACAGCTGACTCAGGCATGATTTTGCTTCCACTCAAGTTTTTTGTAGGAGAGATGATGTAGGTGTGCTGACTCTGGGACCATCTTTACCCTCCTCCCCAAAGGCAATTTTTTTCCAAACAAAAACATATTCATCACCTCTGATGGTTGATATAAATTTAGACAAAAGTCTAATAGAAAAATCAATTATACTTATGTCCTTCATTGTCAGAAAGATATAATTTCTGATAAGTGGAATGAGGCATGAAAAAATCTGTTGAAAATTCTCTGTAGAAAGTGACTACTTCACCTCATTATATCATTTTTTGTTCTATAGTGATTCTTTAACCACATCCCTATATCCATTACCCTTATGACTATCATGATAGAATGACAGAATGATATTGTGATAAAATATATTTGAGGCTTGGGGAAGGGAAATATTCTTTTCAAATTAATGTTGGAAAAATGAAAGTAAGATTTAATCATCTCAAGGTGAGAGGATTAAACGTGAGCAGAGGAAGTGCCAATAAAGATGAAAACGTAAAAGTTTGGGCACAGGAGTCTTATTGCCTGGGTTCAAACCAGCCATTTATTAGCTGCATGAATTTGGCAAGCTATTTAATCTCTCACCCTAGTGTACTCATCTATAAAAATATTATCTATTGCTTAATATTAGTGGAGATTAAATTAATATTTATAAATTTCTAGACCAGTGCTTGACACATTAAATAGACTGTGTAAGTGTTTATCAATTTTAGGTACTGATTACTTTCCTCATTCTTTTTAAAATATGAACAACATGTCCCTGAAGGCACGGAGTCAACTTGTGTTCCCTAGTCTCCTTAATGTTGATATAAATTACAGCTCCATAGTTCTCTCTCAGAGGAAGGACATGAGGAGATACAACATTCTCCTTGGAAGCAAAGAGGCAAATTCTTCTTTGGAATTTTACCACTGAGGTGAGAGTTGAATGGGAATTGCTGGATTGAAGAAAAAGGCCAAATCACATGATGTATGAAAAGATTTTCTGAAGATGAAGAATAGTTATTTTTCACAAAGGCACTGAAAGATTAATAAATAAATTGGGACTTAAATTCTATCATAATATCTAGTTGCTTGAGAAAAGAAGGTTTAGCTCTCTCTCTCTGTATTTTCCCCCTGCATATTAGAGTGTTCCCAGGTAGAAATCAAATGAGTTTCTCAGTGTGCAGATACAAGGATAGTGGATGTGAATAATCAGGACTGGGAGACTGTAACCCCAAAGAACTCCATATTATATGACATTCCACCTTTGCAAAAATCAGTACTGTCTGTAAAGGCAAGTTGTAGGAAAATTATCTACTAAATAGACAAAATTTCTAACTCATATTGAAAATACCTCAAATTACTCATACTGGTCTCTCCTGCTCATGACACCAATTCCTCGGTCTTTGTCCTAACAAGCTTCATTTTCCAGAAACTGCAATATGCTGGGCTCTCTATCCCTTTCTCTTGCACCCATGTGATGGTACTCTCAGGGAACAGCCTGGTCCTCCATATGATCTGGTCTGAGCCGAGCCTTCATGAGCCCATGTTCTACTTCCTGGACGTGCTGGCCCTCACTGTCCTGTGCATGGGCTACCCACAGTACACATGGTGTTGGGAGTCCTGTGAGGGCTCAGCCAGGAGATTGGTCTGGATGCCTGCATTGCACAGATTTACCTTATCCATGGTCTGTCAGTCACAGAGTCTGGAGTCCTCATTGGCAATGGCTTTTGATAGGTTGACAGCAATCTGCAATCCTCTGAGATATACATCTATACTAACCAATGCCAGGATCATCAAAATTTGGCTGGGAATATTAGGAATAAGTTTTATATTCATCATTGCTCCCATAATCTATTTTAGGGGGGAGTATCCTGTTCATTACTGCTCCCATTGTCTGCCTAAAGTTCTTCCATTACTGCCATCCCCACATCCTCTTGCACTCTTTCTGCCTGCACCAGGACCTCCTCTGGCAGGCCTGCTCTGACATGAGATTCAACAGCTTCTATGCCTTAGGCCTGGTGATTTGCACCCAGCTTTTGGATTCAGCACTCATCCTCATCTCCTGTATATTAATCCTGTACTGAGTCTTGGCTATTGCATCTCAGGAGGAGTGGCTCAAGTCGTTGCAGACCTGTGTCCGCAACACCTGTGCAGTCTTGGTTTTCTACATACCAATCATCGGTCTGACTATGGTGCACTGATTTGAGAATCATCTCTCTTTTGTTGTACATGTCCTCATGGACAACAACTACATCATCTTCCCACTGGTGATGAACCCAGTCATTTACAGTGTGAAGACCCATGAAATCATAGCAGGATTCAAAAGTGGCTCTCCATGAAGAGGTAGTGAAATATTTTAGATAGTATGTGGGGTAAGTGGCTTAGATGCAGAAAACTGTGGCAGGAATGGGGAAGGGGAACAATTAATTAAGGAAGCTGAAAACAAGGCAATTGAGCATGAATATATAAGTTTCAAGTGTGGTAACAAAATACAAGCTTTTTAATCCACCAATAATGTTGAAAGTTCTGATAATAGCCATTCATTGTATGTCTCTATAAATTCTGCCTAGGAAAAATAATATTTATAATTGTTCAGAAACATTTGATTTGCAACATATATCTACAAGGAAGTCATGCAAAAAGTTTATATCTATCAATGAAGGCAGAATGTCATCACCAATTGGTGATGTTGCCTTGATCTACATAAACATAAAATATTTGGATGATAAGAGGGATAAGTGGTTTAGATGCAGAAAACAGTAAGCAGGACCCTCACCTCCCCACTTCTCTTCCCTTCTCTTCCCACCTCATTACTCCCTAAACAGACAACTCTGTTTTGACTGTCAGAAGGACATTTATAACAACATTTACATGTATAAAAATGGCCACCAACCTCACTAAATTTCAGTTTTAGATAAATCGATGTTTTGTTGCTATTCAGAATGAATGCTTCACTCATTTACTTTATGTGATCTTCTGTCATATTTTCTTGATTTGGTAAGTATCAGATAGGCAAGACATTTTGAAGGGGCCTTTCATTATGGTGGGGAAAATATGTATTACTTAATAACTAGTGTGAGGTGAGCTGGCTAGTAATTAGGGAAAATAACAAATAATAAAGCCTAGTCTCTACTGTAAAACTTGTGAACCTACAATTCATGAAGAACTTCAAAGGGAGAAATAAATTGTTTTCCTTCTTCTTTTTTATTTCAACACACATAAACATCATCTTCATCATCTTTATCATGAATTACAGGACAAATGCAAACATAGATGCTTTAAGATACAGCTAACCTTGAGGACTTCTTGGAACTGTTCCTATGATTTTTTTCAGAACAAACATGGTACTCGTTTTATCTCCTTAAAATATTTCTCCAAATATTCTAACTCACAGTTATTTTTTCCCTTCTAGATGGGAGATTATGAATCATCAATCTCATGACTCAATTTTTATACCAGGTGTTCCTCAAGGAGCAGCACTGGTTTGAACTATGTGAAGTGAATTAATATATATGGGTATATAAGAAACAAGCTGATCAGAAGCTAACATAAACATGTGTAATGGGATAGTTTTTGAATTACAATCTTAATCAGAATCTGTGTAAGATAGTGATAGATAAAGACTTGGCAAAGACCTGTACACAGGTCAAGTGTTGGCTTGTTATAAGATTTCTTAGGAGTCCTTACTTAGGTTTTGGAAATTCAACACTTGAAGAAATCATAAGTTATGTGGTGGAGTAGTCAATAAAAATAACTTCTGGCCTTCAAGAGTAATACGTCTTTGAGGCCATGTCATCATGTTGGTCATTTTTCATTTCCATATTAAAATACCCTTAATAGCTTATAAAAAGAGAATGGCCTCTCCAACAAATGGTGCCTGGAGAAATGGATATCCATATGTAAAAGAATGAAAGAGGATTACCATCTCACACCTTATACAAAAACCAACTCAAGATGGATCAAAGTCCTAACTATAAGAGCCAAGACCATAAAGACTTTGGAAAGCAGTGTAGGGAAACATCTACAAGACCTTGTAATAGGAAATGGCTTCATGAACTCCACATCAAAAGCACGAGCAGTAATAGAACAAATAGATAAATGGGACTTCCTCAAAATTAAAACCTTCTGCACCTCAAAGGAGTTTATCAAGAAAGTGAAAAGAGAGCCTATACAATGGGAGAAAATATTTAGTAACCATATAATTGATAGGATACTTATAACCTTCATATTTAAAGAACTCCTATATCTCAAAAATAAAAAGACAACCCATTTAAAAAATGGGGAAAAGATTTGGACACATGCTTCTCCAAAGAAGATATACAAATGGCTAAAAAGCACATGGAAAAAAATGCTCAAAATCACTAGTTTTTAGGGAAATGGAAATCAAAACTACAATGAGATACAATCTTACTCCCATAAGATTGGCAACTCTCAAAATAAACAGATGAATATAAGTGCTGAAGAGGATGTGGAGGAATGGGCACACTCATCCACTGCTGGTGGGAATGCAGAAGGATCCAGCCATTCTGGAGGACAGTTTGGGGGTTTCTCAAAACCTAGCTATAGATTTGCCCTATGACCCAGCAATTCCACGCTGAGTATATGCTCAGAAGAACTGAAAACAAGGACAAAAACTGATATCTGCACAACAAAGTTCATAGCAACACTATTCACTATTGCCAAAAGTTGGAATCAACCCAAACGCCCATGAGCAGATGAATGGATAAATAAAATGTGGTGAATACATTTTGGAGCACTGCTGCACCACATGGATAATGGTTTACATTTTAGTTTACACTCTCCCCCAGTCCAACCAGTGGGACATGGCAAGACATACAATGTCCAGTAACTGTCTCTGAAGTACCACCCAGGACAACTCCAAATCCTGAAAATGCCCCCACATCATATCTCTTCTTCCCTCTCTCTACCCTCAGCAGCTACTCTGACCACTTTCTCCACTTCAATGCTACAATTTCTTCCATTACTAATCACAATAGTTCCAAAGTAGAATATCAGTAAGCCCACGCTAATCCATACTCTATTCCTCCATCCTGTGGACCCTGGGATGGTTATGTCCACTCCACCTCTATATCAAGAGGGGCTGTTAAAGGAGGTGATTTGTTTGAAAAACTCCAAATCATTCCAATTTTAAAATTTATGAATAGGAATTCATCCCTATGTCATCCAGAGAACACAGATTAAGGTTTGGAAGTGATGCCTTGATTTGTGGGGAAATATTTGGGAATACTTAGAACACTTACAAATTTTATATTTAGGCTTGATTTAGACTATGGCTAGGCATCATCTACATAATTTATCTGCTTTCACTTTTGAAATAAATAGACCTTGATACATACTCTTCTCAGGCCTAAAAATGATCTATAGTTCTTTGCTTGTGTATACTTAGTGGAAAATGTGAAATGTCCTGAGCAACAGCCTTTATATGGCAATGAAAATCTTGGATTGTAGTCCTCTTTCTATCTCTGCTGCATGCTATGTCACTTATATCCAAATGTATCTATGATATGTCATGAAATCCCTTGGACATTTCTCAACAGATTCCCACTCCCTCATATTTTTCTTGTTTCAGCTGCCCAAGAGTATGTAAAATTTGAACTTCTAACTTTCTACATAAGTAAATAACCCTGATATCTACACAATGATTATACTTCGCAAAGCTGCCTCTGAATGGAAACCTTTGGTCTATAGCCATTCATGTAACCTCAATTTTATTCCTTACAACTTCTTCCTCATTGCTCCATTATAGACAGAACTCAAGCCCTCACTTTTCCTATAACAGGTACACCTGAAACCCTTTAATTTTATTGAACAATGTTTTTATTCTGTCATTAAAATCCATGTGTGTGGGATAAAGCTTAGACTGAGGGTTCACCCATGAAAATTTACCTGAAGAACCTATGTCAGATTTGGATTACTAATCTATCTACCTTGGTAACACACCATAACTATGGAGCTGTCATCGCATATCTGGATAGGGATTGTTTCCCGCATGAAACACATGTTTAAAAATTACTTCGCCAGAAGGAAATGCAAGGTAAGGAGAGATGGTTTCGGTAGTAGAGTCATAGCCCTCAACAAAAGCCCAAAGTTATTTGGTATTTTATCAGAGGAGTATTAATATACAATGTAGATATATTCATTCCTGCTGGTCTCAAGTGAATGGAGTCTACAGAAGAGAGAGAACATGGGGAGAGAGGTAAGGCTGAAGGCATTCAGGACTCTGGTTTATCTTTGGGTGGAAGAGCACTTTAGGCTTTTTTTATTCTCATTTTCTTAAAATGACGAGAAGAGAAAAGAGAATGTGGAATGAGAGGAAAGGAGAGCATGCTGATACGTTTGGTCTTATCACAGCGATGGTGTCCAATATCAAGCCTTCCTATAATGGGAAGGAATGAAAGTGGCTGGATAATTTGGCTAAAGTGCATGTGGTGAATATTTTCATGCGTTTCCATATTAAAGGGCTCTCATTCACTTTAAACATTGACAAATAAGCTGTAGGTGTTGATTCTCCTGATTCAGTTATTCAAGAAATTTGTCAATGTATGAGGACAGGACATACAAGTGTGCAAAAAGTATTGTATCGAAAACTATTGCCCACTTACAAACAAGAACTCAACTGCTATGCCTATTACTAATGGAACAGTGTTCATGCCTTCTGTCTTGTCATTAATTGGAATCCCTGGTTTAGAACTTGTATAGTGTTGGATTGAGATTCCAAATTGTGCTGTGTACACCAGGGCTTTGATTGGAAATTTTCTACTTTTGATCATCATGAAATCTGAACACAGCCTCCATAGACCCATGTACATCTTCCTGGCCATGTTTGGGGCCATAGACATTGCACTTAGCACCAGCATTGTGCCCAGAATTCTTGGAAAATTTTTGTTCCCCTCACCAGAGGTTTATTTTGATGCTTGCCTCTTTCAGATGTGGCTTATCCACACATTCCAGGGTATTGAATCAGGAGTCTTGCTGGCCATGGCTCTGGACTGCTATGCTGCCATCTGTTATCCCTGCAGCATGCTAGCATATTCACTCACCAATGACTCATTCATATCAGAGTCGGCGTGATATTGTGTCCTCGCGTTCTGTTAATCCCATGCCTATTGTTCATAAAGTCCCTCCTGACACTTTACTGAACCAAATTAATATCATACACTTATTGTGAACACATGGCCTTTGTGAAGCTTGCCACTAAAGATGTTTACATCAATAAAGTCTATGGGCTCCTTGCAGCTTTCGTTGTTGGTGGATTTGACTTCATGATCATCACTCTCTCCTACCTGCAAATATTTATCACAGTCTTCCACTTGCCACAGAAAGAGACTGTCTTAAAGTACTTAATACATGTATTCCATGCATATGTGTCTTCTTCCAATTCTATCTCCTGGTGTTTTTCTCCTTTTTTTACTCACAGAACTGGATCTTATATCCCATCTTATATACATATCATCTTGTCCAGTCTTTACCTCCTGGTGTCACCTTTTCTCAATCCCTTTGTCTATGGGGTGAAGACAATGAAGTCTCAGATCAAGCAATAAAACTGCTTTGTTCCAAAGACCAGACTTGAAAATTGATTGAAATGTCTTATTTTATGGGTTAAGTGGCTCATCTTGTGACTCTAAGTGATCTGAATAAACAGGCAATGGTTTACAGTGTCATGCTGTTGAAAAAGTTAGATATCTTAATGAATTCCAGAGGTTATTAACCCTGTGGTCAAAAGGAAGTCATAAGAAGTTGAAAAAGAGGAGCAGATAAGAAGCTGAATGATTAAGTTCCTGCCTGTAGGAATATGTCACAACACATGATCCTCCTCATCACATCAAGTCAGAACTAGAGACCCTTCTGCAGATCATGGTGGAGCATGATACTTACAATGATTTATCTCTATATAGCACATCAGATCAGCTTCCTTTATGTAATTTTTGGGTACCTCCACATAGTCTCTCTAATTAGTTTAAGTATTCTATCCTATTACTTTGTCTCATCAAAATCTCTATTGAATACCTCCTGTATGTCAAATACTATCAAGTTTGAAATAAATATCTCCTTCTTCATGAAGCTTATCCTTATTATGTCAGTCAAGCTATTTTTCAAATTGTTAATTCTTCGGTCCCACAAAATATGTTTTCTGTTCAAAGATAGAACTAGAGCACATAATATTGTGTTTATTTGGGATTGTTTCTACAGTGTTCATTTTCTCTTGTCATTTGTAATTAGGAAATCTGTGATGCCTGGTTATTTTTACGAGTGTGAGGGCAAGTGTAAGACTTCTTTTAGACAATATTTTCTAAATGTTTCACAATCCATTTCTTGATTCAACAAACAAAATTTTTACCTTAAAGGACCTTGAACGTCTTGGAAGACTGGACAAAAATTTCAGGTTAGGATAAACATTATACTGAGTAAATAAGAATTGTATTTTAATGAAACAAACAATTCTACATTAAATACTTGTATAGTAATGGTAATAGTTAATAGAGTATGTGTATTTGTAATACCAAAATCAAGTAGGACTAGTCATCCAATGATTGGCATGAATACTTGATGTAAAAACAGATTAAATTTTGTCAAAAATCATTAGAAAACTGTTTATGTATGTGTGCTCTTGAGTGAAACCAAGATGGTTTTAGTTTTATTTTGCCACTCTTCAAATGAACTGAAAATGAATGCCATGGAAAAGCAACACATTGTTATAAATTTAGCAGACAATGTATAAAATATAGAAAAAATAAACAAACAACTTATTAGGAATTAAGCTCTGTTGGTTGACATAGCATAATTTTATGGTTAATTTATGTTATGTTAAAGATTCAATACAGATAGGGAGTTATCATCATCATCATTGTTATTTTCATCATGATGTTGTCAATGTGTAATATGATGCTGCTCTCAAGGAAATCATCATCCATGTTTTTCAGTAGAAATGCTATGTCTATTTTATAAATTTATCAATGTAAGTGTGAAGTAAATTTTTAAAAATTACAATTTAAGTATATCTTATGACCCAATTTGTCATCAATTTTTGTCAAAAAACCAATGATCAATCAAAGGGAATTGTGAGTAAATTCTATAGCTACTGCAATGCTGCCTCTATCTGTTATCTATTTCTTTGTCCATTTGAGTGCACATAAATAAGTTTGTTTAGTTTGTGTTTTTTATCATTATACGGTTATTGATGTTTTGTCCATTTGTTTTTACAACTTTGGATAGAAATGTGTTAAAATGTGTAACAATGATTGTAGATTTGTCTATTTCTACTTTTAGTTCCATTGCTTTTCTATTTTGCATATTTTTAGTCATGTTGGTTAAGGCATAAAATTTTTAAATTAACATAATTTCCCAGTTTTTTGATTTGCAAAAAATATTATGCTAGAATTTATTTATGTTTGTACATTTTTCCCTTTGAGTTAATTTTTATTTTTAAAGAAGTTTAGGTTACAAAATGTTAAAACACAAATATAAGGAAATCCCGTATATCGCACTCCTCCCTCTACCACACTTTCCCCCATTAACACCTTTTATTAGTGTGGTAATTTTGTTACAACTGATGAACACATACTGAAGCACTGATACTAACCATGGAGTGTAGTTTACCATATAGTTCATACTTTGCACTACACAGTTTTATAGGTTTTACCAAATGTATAGTGGCTTGAATCTCTCCTTGCAATGTCATGCCAATGTAATGCCAATGTCCCAAATAGTCCCATGTTATACCTATTCTTCCCTTTCCCTCACTTCAGAACCTCTGGTGTCCAATATCAATGATACAAGTTCTTCCTGTGCCAGAATAATTATAAGTCAACTTAATTCCATACTTTATTCACCCCTTATATTTGTTCATTCGTCAGTCTTGAGGATTTAGAGATGGTGATCACCACCCTGTTTCTAATTGAGAGGGTTCTTTGATCCCATGGGGCAAATGGGTGGAACTGGCTTGCTTGCAGTTAGATATACTCTCTGTTTTGTGGATGGACACTGTCCATCATCAACCCTTTGCTAGTTGTTCTGGGCAATTCCAATGAACTAGACAGTAGGTGTTGGAACTCTTGCTAAGATACAGGGCTCAACTCACATATGAACAGACTGAAGGTATAAGTCTCTGGGATATATATTTAACAAGTACAGTGTTAATTATAGGCTCAAATAAAAGGAGTAGAATATTCATTAGTAGGAAAATTGTAAATGAGTCTAATTCTGTTACATTGGGGAGCATATATTCCATACTTAGCACCATGGACAGGGTGCTGAATTCCTAAGAATGCCTGCCCTGCCAATATTGTCCAGATATGCCTAGAGCCCTCAGGAACCCTGCTCTTTGTGTACTGTTTACTGTGGCAATCAATGAGATCTTCCTGACATGTCTATAATCATAACCTATGGAATGACCTTCTGACTCATTTTCAAATCTCGTAGCCATAACCCTCATTTGTATTTACTAATTCCGCTTTTGGTCAAGGTCTTTTTCCAAATGCATTGCTTGTTGACACTTCAATGCCTCCATGCCAGGGAGGCTCATCCCTGGCAGTCATGTCCCATGATTGGGGAGTGTGAAGGTAAGGTAGGGCATTTTATGCTGAGTTTGGTGTAGAGAGAGTCAAATTTGAGCAACAAGGAGGCTTTTGGAGGTAATTCTTAGGAATATACAATATTGACTAAGTTTCAATTTCTTGAGAAAAGTTTCATAAGTACAACCATCAATATCAAAGCCTAGCATAATGGTCTGTCCTCCTTCACTAGGCACTGCCCATGTAATCATGGGATTCTTGCTGCTCTTTTAGAGAATGTCCTAGGATGGGAATTTGATATTATTTGGTTATGTGTGGGTCTGAACCCACTGTGGCCATTTGAGCATATTCATATGCCACAGAGCATGCCACGGGTGCATTCCTCCCTACATATACTCCCATTACCAACATGCTGCAGAAGTGATTCTCCCCTGTCATTGTTGCTACCCTTCTGTGATCCAAAACCTCTCCAAAATCAAAACTAAAAAATAAATAAAAATATGAAAATAAAATAATATTAATAATAAATAAAATACAAAGTTTTAAAATTAAAAAATAAAAATAAAGGTAAAAATAGAAAACACAGTACAATAGATTTTTTTTCAATTAACTTTCATCTTCATAATATCTGTTATCTTTTATGTACATTGATAATTTCTTCTGTATACTTGCCCAGTGTCTTTTTTTTTACTTTATCATCAAAGATGCTTTAGTTTAGAGAAAAGTCACATCGAAATTATAGGGGATTCCCATATACCTACCGTCCTTCCTCTTTCTGCCCCTCCTCTATTAATAACATTTTGCATATATATTGTACATTTGATACAATTGATGTAAAAATATTGAATCATTACTACTATCCATGATCAATGGTTTACATTATGATTTATATTTTGCATCATATTCTTTTATAGGCTTTGACAAAATTAAAATGGCCTGTATCCATCATTCCAAGATCATGCAAAACAGTTCCAAAGTCGTATGTTTCATCTATTCTATTCTTCCTTTGGCCCCTCCTAAGAAACTATAGTCAACATTAAGTTTCAATTTTTGAAGAATAAGGTTAATAGTTCCATGCAATAATATTTAGGGATTGGCTTCATGTTGGTTTTCTTTTATAAGGCACTGCTTATATTCTTGAGGGATTCTTGTCCCTCTAACTGAGAACATAGCAGGACTCCACAGCATGGGAGTTTAATATTTTCTTATTATGTATTTTGTGTAATTTTCTGTGAACAAGTCCTTTATATCTATGGTTAAATTTATTCCCAGATATTTGATTATTTAGTTGCTATTTTTAATGAAATTTTATTCTTGACTTCCTACTCGGAATGCTCATTATGGGTGTACAGGAAAGTTAATGATTTTTGCATGTTGATCTTACATATTGCAACTTTACTGATCCCTAGAGCTGTTTATCAGCTCTAGAAGCTTTGTTGTAGATTTCTCAGGGCTTTTTACGTATATGATGATGTCATCTGCAAATAATGAAATTTTGATTTCATCCTTTCCAATATGGATACATTTTATTTCTTTTCCTTGCCTAAGTGCTTGGGCAAGTACTTCAGACACAATGTTCAATAAGAGTGGTGACAGTGGGCTTCCTTGTCTTGTTCCAGATCTTAGAGGCAAAGCCTTCTGCACTTCACCATTGAAAATGAGGTTAGTTGTGGGTTTTTCATATATACCCTTTATCATGTTGAGGAATTTTCTTTCTATTCCTATCTTTTGCAGTGTCCTTATCTAGAAAGGGTGCCATCTTTTGTCAAATGCTTTTACCTCATCAATAGAGAAGATGATGTGATTTCTTTTTCTTTTGATCTGTTATTGTAGTGTATTACATTGATTTTCTTATACTGAACCATCGTTGCTTACCATAGATGAAAACTATTTGGTCATGCTGTATAATTCATTTGGTGTGTTGTTGAATATGATTAGGAAGTATTTTGTTATGCTAAAATCCAGATTCATTAGAGTGATTGGTCTGTAGTTTTCTTTCCTTGAGGCATCTTTAGGTGGCTTGGTATTGGGGTGATGTTGACATCAGAGAATGGGTTGGGCAATGTTCTCTTGCATTGTTTGGAAGAGTTTAAGCAGGATTGGTTTTAGTTCTTTTTCGAATGGTTGGTAGAATTCACCTGTGAAGTCATCTTGTCTTAGTTGGGAGGTTTGTGATGAATAATTTAATATTTTAACTTGTAATTGATCAGTTGAGTTCATCAGTTTCATCTTTTGTCAATGTAGACTGCTTGTGTGTTTCTAGAAATTTGCCCATCTATTACCCATCTCATTGGCAATAAGTTTTCAAACTATCCACTTAAGATACTATTTATTTCTGTGGGATCAGTGGTGATTTCACCTCCATCATTTTTTTTTTTTTTTTTAAAGATTTATTTATTTATTTAATTCCCCCCCCCTCCCCTGGTTGTCTGTTCTTGGTGTCTATTTGCTGCGTCTTGTTTCTTTGTCCGCTTCTGTTGTCGTCAGCGGCAGGGGAAGTGTGGGCGGCGCCATTCCTGGGCAGGCTGCTCTTTCTTTTCACGCTGGGCGGCTTTCCTCACGGGCGCACTCCTTGCGCGTGGGGCTCCCCCACGCGGGGGACACCCTTGCGTGGCACGGCACTCCTTGCGCGCATCAGCGCTGCGCATGGCCAGCTCCACACGGGTCAAGGAGGCTCAGGGTTTGAACCGCGGACCTCCCATATGGTAGACGGACGCCCTAACCACTGGGCCAAAGTCCGTTTCCCGTCCATCATTTTTTATTTTATGTATTCGTGTCTTCTCTTTTTTTCTTTGATAGTCTAGCTAAGATTCTGTCAATTTTATTAATCTTTTTAAAGAAACAGGCTTTTGGTTTTGTTAATTTTTCTAGTATTTTTTTCATTCTCAATTTCATTTAGTTTTGCTGTAATCTTTGTTATTTCCTTCTTTCTCCTTTCTTTGGGATTAGTTTTCTGTTCTTTTTCTAGTTCTTGCAGGTGTGCAATTTGGTCTTTGATTTTAACCCTTTCTTGTTTCCTAATATCAACATTTACGGCTAAAAATTTTCCCCTCACCACTGCTTTAGATGCATCCCATGGGTTTTGTTATGTGGTGTTTCATTTTCATTTGCTTCAAGGTAATTACTGATTTTTTTTGAAATTCCTCCTTGATAAATTGGCTGTCAAAGAGTGTCTTGTTTAACTTGAAAAACCGTTTCCCTATTCTGACTCTCTGAACCTTATTGATTTGCAACTTCATCCCTATGTGGTCAGAGAAAGTACTTGTAAAATTTTAATCTTCCTTAATTTGTTGAGAGTTGTTCTTTGACCTAGCATGTCATTTATCTTGAAGAACGTTCCATTTGAGCTCTAAAAGATGTATATTCACTGTATTTGGGTGTAATTTTCTGTATATGTCTATTATGCCTGGATCCTCTAATGAATTATTCAAGGTCTCTGTTTCTTTATTGACTCTCTGTTGATAGGCACTATCTAATTGTTATAATGGTGTTTTAAAGTCTAGCAGTATAATTGTGAAGGCATCTATTTCTCCAGTTAGCTTTTCAAATGTTTGCCTTATATATTTTGGAGACCCCTGGTCAAAATTCCATAAATGTTTATGATTGTTCATTCTTCTTGATAGAATACCCCTTTTGCTGGTATATAATGTCATTCTTTGTCTCTTGCAATAGTTTTGCACTTAAAGTTTTTTATCCAAGATTAGGCAAGCTCCTTCCAACTCTTTCTTGTTTATTGTTTGTGTGTAAAATCTTTTTCCAACATTCACTTGCAACTTCCTTGCATCCTTGGGTCTAAGGTGAGTTTCTTGTAGACAGCATATAGATAGGTCTTATTTCCTAACCCATTCTATCAATCTGTGTCTCTTGATTGGAGAGTTTAAACCATTAACATTCAATGTTATTAATCTCAAAAGATCATTTATATTAGCCATATAGACCAATGTTTATATATGTCCTATTTTGTAGTTTTTCTCTCATAATGTTTTTTAGCTATTCTTACTATTTCTTTCTACACTCTCCTTCAACACTACCTCCCCTGTTTTCACTTCAATTTGCCAAACTCCTTTTAGAGTTTCTTGAAGGGCAGACTTCTTGTTGACAAACTCTCTTAATTTCTCTTTATCTGTGAATAGTTTGATATTTTCTTTATTTTTGAATACCAGCTTTTAATTCTTGGCTGGAAGTTTTCTTTTTCTTTTTCTTTAGCACCCTAACTATGTCATACCACTGCCTTCTCACCTCCATGGTTTCAGATAGCTTCAATCCCCGGTACATGATGGGTCTCTTATCTCTTCATGTTTTCAGTACTTACTCGTTGCCTTAAGCAATTCACAATTTAATAAATATAAGTCTTGAAGTAGACCTTTTAAGATTTATACTCTTTTGGGTGCATTGTGTTTCCTGGAATGTGCATCCATATCCCTCCATAGAATTGGGAAATTTTCAGCTATTATTTCCTCCAACATTCATTCTGCCCCCTTTCCCTTCTCTTCTCCCTCTGGAATGCCTATAATGTGTATGTTTGTGCATTTTGTTTTTTTATTCATTTCCCTAAGTCCCTGCTGAAAATTTTTCTGTCTTTATATCTGTTACACTATCTGTCTGGTTTCAGATGTACTATTTTCAATGTCACTAATTCTGTCCTCTGCTTTTATTCAAATCTGCTGTTTTTTGGCTTCCTCCCTACATTTTATTTCTCACATTGTGTCATTCATCACCCTCAGATCAGTTATCTTTTTACATATGTTTATGATTTCTTCAGTATGTTCCCCGAGTATATTCTTAATATCCTTTATCTCTTTCTTCACTTAATTAAGTTGATTCATAGTATTTGTTTGGACATCTTTGATTGATTCTTCCACATTCTACATCTCCTCCTGTTTTTTAGGTTGTTCAGTAGACTAGGCCATGTCTTCTTGTTTCTTAGTATGACTTGTAATTTTTGTCTAGACATCTGTTTAACTTGATGAACTTTTTCAGATGGTTAGCTTCTCTGTCTATTCTAGGGTTTTATTTTGTTTTGTTTTCTTGTTAAGTTTCTGTTTTGACACTTGCTTCCACATATTCTATATTCTTGCTGTTGTCTGTCTTTCCTTGAAAAAATATTAAAAAAATAAAAGAGGAAAGGGAGAAGAGAAAATAATAATAGTAATAATTTGAAAAAAATAGAAAAGAAAATATAAAAGAGCCAGGCATATAAATAAGTTATGAGTGAAAAATTACAAAAAATACAAAGGAATAAGAATTAAAAAGGTGGAATAAAAATGAAAAAAAGAACAAAAGTAGAATAAAAGAAAAGATAAGAAAAATGTGAGAACAAGGTAAGAAAATTGAATAACAAACAAGAACAGGCCACATGAAGGAAAAACCAAGGAATAGGGAAAAAGTTAAGAAAGAAATAAAATAAAGCAAATACGTAGTAAAAATAATAATAAGAAAAAGGACACAAAGAAAGAGAAAAGACAACAAACAAACAAAAAATAACTCAGGAGTAGCAGGTTTCCCTCTTGGGCCTCTCGGAACCATCTCAGACTGCTGGTCTGAGACAACTGATGAGCATCAGTCAATCACCCTGCAGTCTACCCTCCACAGGTAAGGAACCTCACTTTAGCAAATAAAGTAAAGAATAAAATAAAAATGATAAAAAGTTTAAAAAATGACAGATTGTAAAACATAGAGTTCCCTGTCATAGGATTCCAGCTGGGTACCTGACCTCTTAGGAGGTACCTAGAATTGAACCAGGAACCTAGTATATGTGAGGCAGGTGTTTCTCCACGGGGCTACTCCCACACTACAGGATTAAGTAGGTTTCTGAAAGCTTATCTGGCTCTCCCTGTCCCCATTCCCTCAGGCAAATTGGGTTTCTAAACTTTGCTGGAGCTGGGTTGTTCACGCACCTGTCCCTGCCTCCTGGCTGACTTAGTTCCTCTCTCTTCCAGGGCAGTTGGCTGAGGCTGCCTGCCTGATCAGACTCCCCCTCACCTCTCCAGCACTGACTGGGGTATTTTTTAATTTTTAATTTCAAAGGGGGCTCATCTGAGCAAACTCACTGAAAGAAGCCACTCTCAGTGCTCTGCCAGACCCCTCTTCCTTCCAGGGAGAGAAACATTCCCACTCAGTTGGCTGCAATAAGTCTGGTCTTTTCACCTTGAGGGTGGGGCATATGAGCCATTCCCATTCACAGGAGCAAGTAACTCACAGTTTTCCTTTGACCTCTTTGTCTCTCTCTCCTACTCCCTCCTGGATGATGCACAGCAATCTCCTTGCCTACCTTCTTCAACACCATCTTCCTGGAAATCTCTCTGATTGACTTATCTTTTTAGTTTTAAATGTTTTTAGTAACAAATAACTGTTATTGTTTTTTTTTTAAGCTGGAGGATATGAAACAGACAATACTTAAAAATCTATTTTTTCTAGGAAAAGTAGCATTGCCCCCCCAACCCCCAAATAATTAAATTATAATAAATTTATCTGCTGAATATGACTTAAAACTGCTTTGAAAATGCATGAAATGGAAGGATTTTGATATGCACCCAACTCTATATGACTAATTATCAAATTAAATGTAGTGTTTTAACACTCACACTATTGGACATTATAATACTTTGCTTATTAGAAATCTGGAAACACTATTTAGCAACTTAAATTTCTACTACTAAAGTATAAGAGGGCATATAACAAAACTCAGAAATTAAAGGAGAAATAAGACAAAGCTTCAGCCATCTACTTTTTCTAAGCTGCAATTAGAGAAAAAAGGGATTATATGGTTTAAAGCAGTTTTCATAATGTATTAAACATATATTCAACGTTCCCATAAAAGAAAGATTTCAGAAGAAAAATACTTTATTCCTTGCAAATAGCCTCTCTTCTCCTTATCCTGGCAAGAACAATAAGTGCCATTAATTTCAAGATTTTTTTTTGGTTGTTGTTGATGCCTATTTTCTTTTTTCAAAGTATATACACTTTGTAAAATATATACAAATGGAAATTAAGAGGGAAGTCTGATTTTGGAATGCAGCAATTCTAAATCATTTCTCTAAGAAGCACCTTTTGATTTCCTGGTCTGAATGTTTAATATAGAACCTGTGTTAGTTAGCAAAAGGAGTGCTGATGCAAAGTATCAGAAATCTGTTGGCTTTTATTAAGGGATTATACTTGGGTTAGAAGCTTACAGATACAAGGCCCTAAAGAGCCCAAAACAAGTTTTTTTTTTTTTTTTTCTAATGGAAGTCTGTCACCACTTTTTGAAGCAAGAATGCAGGCAACCTCTACAAGTGTTCAGCCTTCCTCTTTCCTCTAAGGCTCTGTGAAGGCAACTTCTGATCTCAGCTGTAGGCTGGTATTAGCCTGAACTGCTCTGTTCTCTTCAGTTGCAAACTATCAGCCAAATAGCTCAGCTCTTCCTGGGTTTTCAGCATCAAAATTAAGCTCTCTCCTCTTCCTTGTCAACTGAGATCTCTCTGTGTGTCTTCTTGAGTGAATGACCATTTATATGGGGACCAACCGTGAGTCAGGCCCTACCGATATGGTCGAATCAAAGCTCTCGTTTTAATTTAATCAATGTAAAACCTTTGAATTTAATACAATCAAAGGGCATCACACAGAGAGGAACAGACCAGTTTACAAACATAATCCTTATAATTGGCGATTTCATAAATAAACTCAAACAGCCACAGAGCCTCAACAGTACTTATTTTTGAAGTAGAAAATTCTCCAATTTTATTAACTTCATAAATAGCAAATACTACAGACATCAACCTCTGTTTTCTAGATTTCTGTAAGTGTTCTAATAATTTAAAATTTAGATATGGATCACTGTTAAGGTTGGGTAAACTGAGATTTCATGATAAATTGGCTACAGAAAGCTAAGTAGGGAGTGGATGTGGCTCAAGTAGGTTAGCACTCACCACTTACATGGGAGGTCCTGGGTTCATTCCCCATTCCTCCTTAAAAAACAAACATAAGAAACCAACAAAAAACAACTCTGAGAAGCCAATGTAGCTCAGTTGTTGAGCACCAGCTTCCCACATATGAGATCCCAGGTTCAATTCCCAGCCCCCAGTACTGAAAAATACAAAAACTAACTAAATTCTTAGTTACTGAATAATGGTTTGTATTTTGCTTGAATGAAATAGATGCTTAAACCAGGCACCACCTCATTCCCTGCTTACTGCTAAACATTCCTAAGTTTCTTTATTCTTCATAGTTGTCTAATGAACAAATAACTAGGTTTCCTAAGTAAGATTATAAAAATGTTAATCCTTCTAAGAAAAGTATAAAGACAAATAAAATGTAGACTCACAATACAAATTTTCTAAGTAGGATTACAAACGTGAAGATTTTGACTGTTGCTCTTCCTTACGATTGGCCCACCTCGTAAAAAGATTGTGGCAAAGGACTCAATTGTTTAAATATTTTGCAATATCGATATAGCCCATAATCATATCCCTCATGTTCTGTGTTGTTAGAAAATACATGAGTAAAATCTATCATTCACACTTTTACTTCTCAACCTCTTGGCAACTAGTGTGAAGGTGGTAGTAAACTTTTTCCAGTTTGGAAATTCCCTTCCAATTTAAATATTTCTGTGACATGCTTTTCCACCCATTGTTTTGCTCCAGATTTTCAATTGACTGATGCCTTTCTTAATACATTTTTCTGTGAGGAGCATACATTTTAGACAAGCTGTTGCCCACCAAAGCCTCTATTTCTACATTTGCCATGAAAATTCAAGCATAAAAATTATTGTACTACAATACTTCTGTGTCTAACTGCTGTCATTTGTACAAAAATTTTTTTGTCAAAGTTCTGTCATTTGCATTTGTAATGGTTGGCTGAGATGAAACTTCATAAACAAACAGTAATGAACTTGCATAAAAATGAAGCTGCTTCTGGCTTTCAAACCACTGCAGAATTTTCTCAATCTTCTGAATACTGGCAGCAGCTGCATCTTTTCTTCAGCAGAACCCATTATGAAAACACCTGGAAACTCCATCCTTTATCGTTTCTTCTGTTAAGCTTCTTTCATTGCACTGTTCCTTGTCTTGTAGCTATCAGAATGAACATGATAGACCCTCATGCCAAGCACCAAAATCTCTCTCTTCCATCAGTGGGCACTTGTTGACCTGTTGCAGAAACTTCTCATATAAAGCAAAAGGATCATAACTTTTCTGCATTATCTTTACATCCTTTCTACAGGGCTTATTAAATTTATGAGTCGCATCCTCCAGTTTTAGGTATAAATCATTTGGTGCAGTGGGAGTTGACCAGATGCCATAATATTTTGGTAGATATTTTCTTAGCTGTAGAAGAACACTGTCATTACAATCAGCAGCACATACCGTGTTATAGAATTCTAGCTCTCTAGGACCCCGTGGAGAGGGCTCTAAGTATGTCAAAACAGTGTCATCTAGATGTTGCACTATGCCTGAGAAATCAAGATACACACACAAAAAATATCAAGGGGCTGGTTGAAATCCTGGATGTCCACATTGTCTTTCTAATACATATGAGGACTACCTGATGCGACAGGGGCACGCAGCCTTTGAGCAAGTGGAGCCAGTCCGCACCGACTGCAGGGTGCCCTCAGGGGCAACTCATTTTGGGGGGACCCGGCGCCTCAAGCTGAGGAGGAATAGAGACTCGGTTGCCATAAAGGAGAGCTGGAAAAGTGGATGCGGCTAAAGGAGAAAAAGGGGAGGAGGGAGAGTGAGCCTGAGAACGCGGTGGTCGCTGAGGCTCGGGCGTGGGGAAGACTAGGGGTTCCCGCCACTGGTGCCCACTGAGGCCCCAAGGTGGGGGCCGAAGACGCAGCGGAGGCTCGGGCGCTCCCCTGCAGCAACTCACAGCTGAGCGCAGCTCCCAGCTCTAGCTCCTCTGCCCCGCCGCGCCATGACCCCTGCGCAGGCCTGGAGACCCACCGAGCCAAAGAGGCAACGGGGCGGCTTGGATTTACTTATCATTGTGAAGTATTTTCTTTCATCTCCAGTAAAGCATTTTTATACAAAATTTACGTTTAGTTATTTTCTATGAACTTGTCACCGACTTCACTTACCCTGACATTCTCTGAAATTCTGCTCTTCTGAATTATTAGGTTTAGGAATTAAATTTTTATAGTTTTCATTTTCTCTCTCCCATTCTTTATTTTAGAAGTTGGCAAATTCCAGTACTCTGATTTCCCCATCTTCATTATTTTTGTCCGTTTGCTACTCTTGAATCACTGGCATATTATTTGAAAATCTTTGAAAACTAATGCCAATATATAAAAAAAACTTTCTGTTTCTAGTAATATTCAATTTTCTCCTTTTGTTTTAACTCTTATTTCTGTCTCGTTTGTCTAGTAAGAATGTCCACTTGGGTTTACAAAATCAAGAACCAATGAAATTGTTTCCGATATTTCACTTCTAATTACTCATTCCTAACCTTATTGAATTTTAATTTTGATTTTTACACAAGGTATTTTTATTAGTCTCATTTTTTTTCCTTTTTAATGCGGTTTTGTTATGCTTAGAAAAGTTTGATAATGACAAAGTTCATATAGGGGCTTTTGCACATATGAAATTCTTGATGATATCTATATGTGCGAAAAAACAACTAAAATAATCAAAATTATGCCACATCCTGTGAACAGTCTATAGAACTTTCTCCTCTCAGTAAGTATACTTGAATGTGAATTGAAGCTGTATACTTATTTTTTTTAAATGCAAATAATGCAAAATATTTTTCTGTCCTTCCTTTCCCAGATTCCCATTAGCATTATCCACTATAAAATGGTGTGTTATTCAAACTTTTTATATTATTGAATGTATAGAATTATTTTAAATAATAATGGGATCGTATACTGAACAGAGTTGGCAGCAGTTTCACAGATAATTAAATAACATGGACATCTATTTTCAAACTTTTGAATTACTTAAATTATTGGGACAAAACACACAATATAGATTTACTGATTTTAAGTTGTATTGTGGCACTTTCTACATTCACAGTGTTGTGCAAAAATCACCTCTGTCTAGGTCCAAAGTATTTTCATCACACCAAAATAAACCACATGCCCATTAATTATTCGTTTCCCTATCACCCACATCTTTGCCCCTGTCAACCACTAATCTGTTGTATGTCTCTATGGATTCATCTATTCTGGAAATTTCATATAAAGGAAATAAAGAAACGTGATCTTATGTGTCTGACTAATTTCACAAAGTATAATGTTCTCAAGGTTTATTCGTGTATCAGTATTTAATTCCTTTTAAGTTCAATAAGATTTCATCATATGTTTTTGTTTATGCATTCGTCAGCTGATGAACATTTAGCAGTTCCAAACTTTTGGCTACTTTGACTTGTGCTGCTATGAACACTTGTATGTACACTTTTGTTTGAATACGTGTTTTGAAATTCTGCTGGATCATATGATAATTCTATATTTAACTTTTTAATGAATCACCAAACCTTTTTTCACAGCGGCTGCCCCATTTTTATGCCACCAGCATTGTATGAGGTTTCCAATTTCTCCACATCCTCACCAAGACTTGTTATTTTCCATTTTTGGATTATAGCCACCCTAATGGGTATGATGTAGCATCTCACTGTGTTTTACTTGGCATTTCTCTTATGATTAATGATGGTGAATATCTTTTCTTGTTCTTATTATCCATTGGTATAACTTCTTTGAAGAAATGTATATTCAAATTTTTATGCATTTTAAAAGTAATATATTTATCTTTTAATTGTTGAGTTATAGTGTCCTTTTTATATACTGGATATTAAATCCTCACCAAATATATGATTTGAAATTATTTTCTTGTGTGCTCTGAGTACCCTTTTTTATTTTCTTGATAATACCTTTTGAAGCACAAAAGTTTCTTTATTTTGATCAAGTCTAATTTATCTGATTTTTTTTATTGCTTCTGCTTTAAGTAGCATGCCTTAGAAAAATGGCCTAAAGCAAGGTAATACAGATGCATACCCACATTTTCTTCCAAGAATTTTATATTTTCTGATCTTACATTTAGGATTTTGATTCATTTTGTAAAACACAGTAGTCCAAATTTATGTTGCATGTGGAAATCAAACTTGTCCCAGTACCGTTAAAAGAATGTTCTCTTCATGTAATTGCCTTGAAACTCCTGTCAAAAAATCAATTGATTAATGTTTGTGTTTAGTTTTGGAGTCTCACTCATATCCCATTTAACAATGTATTTGTGCCATTTCCACACAGTATTAATTCCTACAGCACTGAGGTAAGCTAAATATCATTATGTGTGGGGCCACCAACTGTATTCATTTTCAAAATGTTTTGCCTATTTGGAAGTCACTTGCATTTCTCTGAATTTTAGGAGAAATTTTTCAATTCCTGAAAAAAATCCATCTGGGATTTTTATAGATATTGCATTGAACTGTAGCTCACTTTTGGGGTAATTTTATCTTAATATCATTGAATCCATGTATATGCAATGTCTTTACAGTTATTCAGTTTGTCTTCATTGTATTTTTAAAATGCTTCACTCTGACCCGAACCTCAGGAACAATGTTGAATATAAATGGAAGAGTAAATATCCTTGACTTCTCCTTGGACTTAGGGGTAGCTCTATTTCAAGATTATGTTAACTGTAGGTAATTCTTATGTACCATTGTCAAATTGAGAAAGTTTACTTATATTCCTATTTATGGGGTATTTTTTTTATCACAAAACAATATTGGATTTTTTCAAATACTGTTTTGCATCTCTTGAGATGATTTTTTTTGTTCTTTTTATCTATTAATATTTTGCATCTTATTGATTTCTTTTTCCCTTTACTCGTGAAGTGGTGGATTTGCAGAACAAGCATACATAAAATACAGGATTCCTATACACCAACCCAACATGAATACCTTTAGTTGCTGTGGAACGTTTGTTACAACATGTCACAGCATATTTTTATATTTATACTATTAAAGCCAATGGTATAACTGTTTGTGTAGCGTAGTTCCATGAATGTAAATAAATATCCTGATACTGTATATAATCTATTTCCCCTTTTAATCATAATCAAATATATATTTCAGTGCATCACAATAGTGTACTACCATCACCACCATCTATTACCAAAACATTTCTATCATTCCAAATAGGAATCTTGTACATTTTAACCTTTAACTTCCCATTCCCTGTCACCACTACATACCCTGGTAACTTATGTACTAGATTTTGATTTTGTGAGTTTGTATATATGAATTTTTTAAATCAGTGAGGGGACACAATGTATGTCCTTTTGTGTCTGGTTTATTTTATCCAACACAATGCCTTCAAGGTTCAACCATATTGTATGTGTCAGGACTTCTTTCCTTTTCACAAGAGAATAATGTTGCATTGGGTGAATATATGACATATTATTTATCCATTCATTAGTTGATGGAAACTTGAGCTGCTACTGTCTTTTGGCAATTGTGAATAATGCTGCTATGAACATTGGTGTGCAAATGTCTGTTCAAGTCCCGCTTTCAATTCTTTGGGCATATACGTAGATGTGGGATTGCCGGGTCACATGAGATTCTACACTGAAATTCCTTGTCTTGTTCATGATCCTAGGGTGAAAGCTTTTAGTTTTTTACCATTAAGTAGGATATTAGATATGGGGTTTTCAGAAATGTCCTATATCATTTTGAGGAAGTTTCCTCTAACCCATTGGTTGTATACAGATATGTGGTTTTAAAATGCCATGTGCATTTTATATATGTTATTTGTTCACTGACATTTATAATTAACCAAATGATAACCTTTACTGCAGGTCTTTATTTCTTTATGCTTCTTTGAACCACTGTCTAGTGTCTTTTCCTTTCAATCTGAAGAAATCCATTTAGCATTGTTTATAGGACTATCCAAGTGGAGATGAAATTCATTAGCTTTTATTTATTGGAGAATGTCTTAATCTCTTTCTCATTTTTAAAGAAAGATTCACCAGGTACAAAATTCTTGTCTGGCAGTTGCTTTTCTTCAGTACTTTAAATATTTCAACGCACTGTCTACTTTCCTCTATAGATTCCCATATGATATCAGTGCTCAATCTAATTGGGACTCCTTCATACACAAGTCATTGTTTTTCTCATAGATTTCAGAACTCTCTCCTTGTACTTATCACTTGATAGTGTAATCAATATATGGTGGGATGCATGTTTCCTTATATTTATCCTGTTTGGTGTTTTCTGGGTTTCTTGGATGTTCATATTCATGTCTTTTGCTAAGTTTGGAACTACTCTGCCATTAATTCTTTGATTATTTCTTCTGCCATTTTCTCCCTTTCTTCTACTTCTGTTACTCCCATAATATGTATATTGGTGTGCTTGTTTATTTCCCAGAGCTTTCTTAGGCTATTTTCACTTTTATTTATTTATTTTTCCCTATCTCTTCTCTAACCTGACTCATTGCAAATGTCTTGTCTTCAAGTTCACTGATTCTTTCTCCTGCCAGCTCCAATCTGCTCTTAAAACCCTCCTGGGTATTTTGCCGTTAAGTTACTTTAGTCTTCAACTCCAGCAGCTTTGTTCGGTTCCTTTCTAAAATTTCTCTTTACTTAGACTCTTATATTGTTGACTTATTGTTTTCCTGATATCATGTATTTCTTTCTCTATACATTCCTTCATCTACTTAAGCATTCTTAAGATCATTTTTCTAAACACATTGTTTTGTATGTCCACCTACTCATCATCTTTTGTGTTTTCTATATTTTTGTTTTAATCCTTTGGTTGGACCATCATTTTCTGCTTATTTGTTTGTCTTGGATTCTTTTTTATCACTGTGCACTTTAATAATTTAAAATGTTATATCTGGGACTTACATCCTGGGATGTCTGTATCCAGGATTTGTAACCATCTGGTGATAAGAAAAAAATTTTCTTCAACTTCAGCCCTCCTATTAGGAAGGTCTGTTCACGGTGAATGCACTGTGCAGGGATTACCCTCTTTCTGGGCCTTGTCTAGTCCTGGGCCTCTCATTATTTGTTTGATTGCTTTGATTTGTTTTGAATTCCCTGTTTATGGGAATTTAATTATCCTTTTAGATTTTTATGGGATAAACCTCCCTCTTACAAGTGTATAATCCAGCAGGCTTTTGTCCCAGACTGTCCACCTCTCTTTTTTAAATTCTTTTAATTGTCTCATGCTGCTTTTGCCTAGACATCAAATTCTGGAAGGAGGATCACCTTTGAAAGGGCACTCCCAAGTTGGTCTTTCTCAGCCAAACTGGGCAAGGAACCATGGAGGGGGTAGGACCTAGTCCAAATTGTCTTTGGAATGGGTTAAGAAGGGCATGAGCAACTCTTTGAAAGGGTTCTAAAGCTTAGATTTCTTGGCCTGCCAAGCAAATGCAAGTCTTCACCTAAATTTCTCCCACAGGCCAGAGGAAGCCATATTTCTTTAAATTGCCAATGCCTCCACCTCTGTCTGGTGAGGGTTGAAACAATGGCTGCCACCACATTTGACTGGGATGAGTTGATAGAAAAGCTGCCATCATGACCTAGACCCATCAATCCAAAGTCATTAGTCAAAAGCTGTAATAAATTATCAGCTATGTTCTTGGGGAAGAGACTTGTTGCATTCCTTTCTGGCATGAACAGTTAGCCAGGGACCTGACCCCACTGTGACTTGATGCAAGAGTGGGGAATGGTTATGCCAATAACCACCATGCAGAAAGACCAATTGCAATCATTTGCCATAATTCATCAGTCTCTTCTTCGCACTCTTCCCTCGATGCTGTACAGTGTTCTTTTGGCCTGTGGACTTTCAAAATAGTTGTTTCCTATAGTTCCTGCCTATTTAATAGTTGTTTTGGTGGAAGGACTGAGACCTGGAGCTCCCAAATGTGTCATTTTTCCCGAGAAGTTTCCATAACTCATTGAATTTTTTATATATTGAACTAACCTTTCATTACTAGGAAAAATCCTACTAGTCATTGTATGTAATCCGTTTTATATGATGCTATTTTAAATTTGGTTTGTATGGTGAAGATTCTTGCATCTATAATAATAAGAGGTATTGTTTGATAGTTTTCTCTTCTTTTGATATCTTTCTTTGGTTTTGGTATCAGGGTAAGACTGTCCTCATTTAATGAATTGGACAGTGCTTTCCCTCTCCTAAATTTTGGAGGAGTTTGTGAAAGATTGGCGTTCATTATTATTTAAACTTTTCCTGTAAATATGCAATGGATTATTTCAATCCTAAACTTTTGTTTGTGGCAATTAATTTGATTACTAACTTAATCTCTTGTTATAATCCTTTTCAGATATATCTTTCTTCTTTATCTGTTATTAGATGAGTGTTAGGTTTAAAGAAAAATCATGCAGAAAATACAGTTACAATATACCAGTCCGATTATTAACACTTTTCGTTAATATGGTACATTTATTTCGTTAATATGGTACAATTGATGAATCAGTATTATAATTTTCCTATAATCTCTATTTCACCCTTACTGTTAACTGTGTTTTTCAATCCTATATTTTTAATTGATTCTAAGAACATATCTATAATTACAAATCTTCCTTTTAACCATATTCAAATATATAATTCATATTGTTATAATCCTCAGAATATTGTACTTTCATTGCCACAATCCATTACCAAGTGTTTCCCATTACCACGAATAGAAATCCAGTACAATTTAAGCATTAACTATACATTCCCTATCTCAATCCCAGCCCCCAATAACATCATTCTTAAACTGTCAATATGACCTTTTGTGACTGGCTTATTTCATTCAATATCATGTCTTCAATGTTCATCCATGTGGTCACATGTATCAGAACTTTATTCCTCTTTACAGCAGAATAGTATTACATTGTATGTATATACCACATTTTGTTTCTCTGTTCATCAATGAATGAAAACTTGGGTTGCCTCAAATCTTTAGTAATTGTGCATAATACCTCTGTATATACCAGTGTGGAATTATCTGTTCGATTCTGTGCTTTTGATTCTCTTGGGTATATTTTCAGAGGTGGTATCACTTGCATATGGATCTGCCAACCTGTCTTCCATTGGAGCTGTACCATGTTTCATTCCCACCATCACTGAACAAGTGTTACCTTTTCTTCTCCACATCCTATCCAACACTTATTATTTTTCCATATTTCAAAATAACAGCCATTCTAGTTTTCACAAAATGGTATTTCCCTGGATTTTGATTTTCAATTCCCTAGTGGCTAATGATGTTCAGCATCCTTACATGTACTTATTGGCCATTTATATATATTTTCTGGAGAAATGTCTATGCAAGTCTTCTGTCCATTTTTTAATTGGGTCATTTGTCATTTTATTGTGACTAGTAGGATTTCTTCATGTATTTTGAATATTAAATCTTTTTTAGGTACGTAATTTCCAAATACTTTCTCCTATTTGTAGGTTGTGTTTTACCTTCATGACCATGTCCTTTGATGCATAAACATTTTTTATTTTGATGAGGTCCCCTTTATCTACTCTTTTCTTATGTTGTTCATGCTTTAGGTGTAAAATCAAAGAAACCATTGCCTAATATAAAGTCCTAAAGATGCTTCCCTAAGTTTTCTTCTAAGTTCCAGTTCTTATATTTAAGTCTTTCTCTTTCTGCCAGCACCATGCTGTTTTGATCACTGTGCCTTTGTAATAAGTGTTAAAATTGAGGAGTGTGAGTCCTCCAACTTTGTTCTCTTTTCAAGATGACTTTGTCTACCCAGTATTTCTTGTACTTTCATATAAATTTGATTATATGCTTTTCCACTTCTGCAAAGAAGGCTGTTGTAATTTTGATTGGGATTGCATTGATTCTATAAATTTCTCTGGGTAGAATTGTCATTTTACAATCCATGAATATGGAATGTCCTTCAATTAGGTTATGTCTCCTTTGATTTCTTTTTACAGTATTTTGTAGTTTTCCTTTATGAGCTCCTTACATCCTTTTCTGAATTTATTCTTAGATATTTGATTCTTTTAGTTGTCATTGTAAATGTAATTTTTTCTTCATTTCCTCTACAGGTTGTTCCTTGCTAATGTAAAGAAACACTACTAATTTTGCCATGCTGATGTTTTCTCCACCTCTTTGCTAAATTTATTAGCTCTAGGATTTTTTATTGTGGATTTTTCAGAATTTTCTATACACAGTATCCTGTCATCTGTTAACCAGGAAAGTTTTACTTCTTCCTTTCCAATTTGGATGCATTTGTTGTTGTTGTTGTTGTTGCCTAATTGCTCTGGCTAGAAATTCCAGTACAGTGTAGAATATTATAATAATTTGGATCTTCTCTCAACTTGTCTTTGCCAGGCTAGGCAAAGATTTGTCAATTGTGTTGATTTTTGCACAAAGCTAACACATGATTTTGTTGACTTTGTTTGTATTTCTCTATTCTTTATTTTATTATTACCACTTTGGTCTTTATGAGTATGTTTTCTTCTGCTTGTTTGGGTTAGTTTGTTCATGTTTTCTAATTATTTTTTTCTTCTTATTAGATGTCCTCACATTATTATAAATGTTTAAACACCCTTGCATTTTTGATAAAGCTTGCTTGGCCATGGTATTTGAAGCTTTTTATATATTGCTGGATTTATTTCCTAACATTTTGCTAATTTTTTGGATCTATAGACTTTCATTTTCTTATAATATCAGGCTTTCCTTTTAGAATTGGCCCCACAAAATGATCTAGACATTTTTCTCAATTATTTTAATTTCTGTTAGAGTTTGTGTATAATGATTCATTTTCCCTTTTATTTTTTAATAGCTTTTACCAGTGAAACAATTGGAGCCTGGAGTTCAATTTTTGGAAAGATTTTATGGTAAATTTGATCTTTCTAATAAAACTCAGACTATTCAGATTTTCTGAATCCAATTAGGTCAACTTTGAAAAGATATATTTTTCAAAAAACATGTACATGTTTATTTTTTATCTTTTGAAATAACTTCAAACTTACAGCAATTTTGCAAAAATAATTTAAAAAATAATGCATAGATTGTATTATAACCCCTCACCTAGATAACCCAAAATACTAACTTTTGGCATGTTATGGTATTGTATGATTGTTACTTTCTATCTATCAATCTACCTATCTATCATCTAGCTATCATCTATCTATTACCTACTTTCATTCTAAACATTTGAGAGTATGTTGTACATTGTATGCAAGCTACAAATTTGTTGGAATAAATTACTCATAGTTTTCCAATATTAGCATTCTAATATCTTTATAATCTGTGATGATAAATCCTCTCCAGGGTTCATATTTGTCATTTTTATTCTTTCCTTTTTCTTGATTAATCATGTCAGGGATTAATGAATTTTTGATACAGATTTTAGCAAGCAAATTTTAGCCTTGTAAATTTTACATATTATCTTTTCATTTTCTAATTAGTTTATGGTTGTTTACTTATTGTTTTATCATATGTGAATATGTCCCTGACAATTCAATTAGTTTAATATACTCCATGTTGTTGTTTTCCAATCCATAGTAAAAATATTCTAAAATATTTTTAAGAAATATTTATTCAGATTATTCTATGTTTGGAGAACTGTAATTAAATTTGGGATAAGGCAATGAAAATGAAGGCAATGACTAAAGAAATAGTACCAGTTCTTACACTCTAGAGTATAGTAATGCATAAAGAATATCATTATAGAACTACATAAGAAATTAACTAAAATAACAAAATAACCAATGTTTAGAGATTTAAATTGTTCTGCATCTTTCTCATGAAAAATATTGTATAATTAATAAAGATATTCTCAATAATTTATAAACTGTGTAAATAATAAAATATTAAGTGAAAGGTATATATTTCATGTAACCATATTTTTAATGACTATTGAAAACATTAATGGCAGTGTGCCAAAAAATTAATAAGACTTGATTTAGGGAAGTAGGATTATAATACTTCAGTGATTCTTTTTTTACAAAGAGCAAATAAAAGCTCAAATTAGTATCTATTTTCAATTAACTATATATTAAATATAGTTAAGATTTGACTGTCTCCTGGTCAAATTATGAAATAAATTATGTGGTCCAAGGGAATTCTGCAAGAATATAACCCTGAGAAAACTGCGGCTACTCCTCTGGTCTAACCACTCCTCTTGGCTTTTGAGAATAAACAATATCTCTCAGGATTTGCCAGAGGCTGATGAAACTTATCATCAGGGGAAATTGTTAGAAAACACAAATCTCTCATTGCTGAACCAGCAATGAGCAACTTTCCCTGAACTAATCCTTTCCACTGCAGCTTCTTCTGGATAATGAGTAAGTGTATAGATTAAGGCCTATGTACCAAGGACAAGTTAAGGTGGCCTGATATTTCTTGATGTAATACACATGTATTACCAATGAGAGTAGAGTACATATTTAAAAAAATTCCAAGCCATATAAGTAAACAATATCAACATATTTTTGAGACACAGGGTGTGACTTTGAAATTCTAGGCACTAGAAACCAAGAACAGTGATGATTAATTGATAATTCTGCCATGGAGTATTCAGAGGTGAAGAACAGTTAACAGCATGCTATGTTGAAGTGGAATAGCCAGCCAACATTTAACTAGAAGAAGGGAAGGATGAAGAAAGATAGAAATTTTGTGCCTTTACATATACAGAGCTATAATACAAAAGGGGAGAGATGTTATGAGAATTATTTGGCCGATTATAAAGTAGGTATTTCTGAGAATGAAAATCATTAATAATTTTAAAAATAGCCATGGTAAGTTCATCAAAAAAAAAGAGTCAGTTGACAAGAACCCACACTAAAGAATTTTGTCAAAGGAAGTAGTTTTGTTTGAAAAACATCCAAATCATTCCAACTTCAAAATTTGTGAATAGAAATTATTCTCTGTGGGATCCAGAGATGAACACAGATTAATATTTGGAGGTAATGATTTGTGGAGAAATGTTTAGGAATGCTTAGAAAACAGTATTTAAATTTTACATTTAGGCTTCATTTAGATTATGGCTAGGCATCTCCTACATAATTTATCTACTTTCACTTTTAAAATAAATAATCATTGATTAATACTCTTTTCAGGCCTAAAACTAAACTATAAGTTCTTGGTTTTATATAGTTAGTAGAAAATGTCAAGTGTCCTGAGCAATAATTGCTTTATATGGCAATGAAAATTTGGTTTGGCATCTTCTCCTTCTGTCTCTGCTGCATGCTAAGTCACTTACATCTGAATGTATCTATGTTTTTTTCATGGAATCCGCTGGACATTTCCAGATTTCCACTCCCTCATATTTTTGTTTCAGCAGCCCAAGAATATGTAGAATTTGAACTTCTACCTCTCTATATAAGTAAGTAACCACAGTATATAATGATTATATTTCCTAGAGTTGCCTCTTGAATGGAAACCTAGGATCTAAAGTTATTCATGTAACCCTAACTCTAATCCTTACATCTTCCTCATTGGTCCATTGTCAAAAGAACTCAAGCCCTCTCTTCCCCTATAACAGGTGTATTTGAATCCCTTTAATTTTATTGAATAACATTGTCAATCTGTCATTAAAATCCGTATGCATGGGAAAAAAGCCTAGACTGAGGACTTACAGATGAAAATTTACCTGAAGAATCTATTGCAGATGCTTACTAATCATTCTACTTAGTAACACACCTTAATTATGCAACTGAAATCACCTGTCTGGATGAGAGATTGTCCTGCATGAATCACATGTTTAAAAATTACTTGATCAGAAGGAAGTGTAGGGTGAGAAGATGTGGTTTTAGTGGTGGAGTCATAGCCTTCAAAACAAGCCTTCTACCAATTAATATTTTATTAGGGGAGTATTAATATACAATGTAGATATATCCATTTCTGATGGTCTCAAGTGCATAGAGTCTAGAGAAAAGAGAGAAATGGGAAGAGTGGTAGGGCTGAGGACACTGGGGACTCTGGTTTTCTCTGTCTGCAATATCACTTTGAATTTTTTTTTTTTAATTTCTTGAAAAAGGTGAGAAGACAAAAGAAAAGATGGAATGATGGAAAGGATATTATGCTGATCCCTTTGGCCTTAGCACAGTGATTGTGTTCAAATATCCAGCCTTCATATAACGGACATGATTGCGGGTGGCTGGATAATTTAGCCAAAGTGCAAGTGGTGAACAATTTCCTGGATTTCTATATTAAAGGTGTCTCATTTGTTTAAAACTGAGGAAGAAGTTGATGGAGTTGATTCTCTTCATTCTGTTATTCAAGAACTTTTTCAATGTATGTGGACAGGACATGTAAAAGCACAGAAAGTCAAAGATTAACAAACTTTGCCCCCTTACAAACACGAAGTGCACTGTTATGCCTATTACTAATGGAACACTATTTATGCCTTCTGTCTTGTCATTGATGGGCATCCCTGGTTTAGAACCTGTACAGTGTTGGATTGGGATTCTATTCTGTGCTATGTACATCACTGCTTTGATTGGAAATTCTCTACTTTTGATCATCATCAAATCTGAACACAGCCTCCATGGGCCCATGTACATCTTCCTGGCTATGCTTGGAGCCACAGACATTGCACTTAGCACCAGCATTGTACCAAAGATGCTTGGAATTTTTTGGTTCCACTTGCCAGAGATTTATTTTGATGCTTGCCTCTTTCAAATGTGGCTTATCCACACATTCCAGGGTATTGAATCCTGTTGGCCATGGCTCTGGACCGCTATGTTGCCATCTGTTACCAGCTGCAGCATGCTACCATATTCACTCGCCAACTAGTCACTCATATTGGATTTGGCCTAACATTGCGTCCGGCCATTCTGGTAATCCCATGCCTATTGCTCATAAAGTGCCGCCTGAAACTTTACCGAACCAAATTAATATCACACACTTACTGTGAACACATGGCCCTTGTGAAGCTTGCCACTGAAGATGTTTACATCAATAAAGTCTATGGGCTCCTTGGAGCTTTCTTTGTTGGTGGGTTTGACTTCATGGTCATGGCTCTCCCCTACATCTAAATATTTATCACTGTCTTCCACCTGCCCCAGAAAGAGTTTCGTCTTAAGGCATTTAATACATGTATTCCCCATGTATGTGTCTTCCTTCAATTTTATCTCCTGGCTTTTTTCTCCTTTTTTACTCACAGAAGTGGATCTTGTATACCATCATATATACATATCACCTTGTCCAATCTTTATCTGCTGGCCCCACCTTTCCTTAACTCCCTTATCTACGGAATGAAGACAAAGCAGATTCGATATCAGGCAGTAAAAATATTCTGTTCCAAAGACCAGATATGACTTTTCATTAAAATATTTCCCTATATGATTTTAAACTTGGTTCCATGTATTCTGTATCTCCTGGCAGTGGCTTTGGTTGTCATTATACTTTATAAATAAATTAATAAATACATAGAAGAGGTGTTAAAGAATTCCTGAGGCTATTGACCTGCAATCAGAAGGCAGTAAGAAGAATTTCACAGAAAGAGGAGATTAGATTAGATCTTGAAAATGTAAATCCCTGCCTCCCCCACCAGTTTTTATAAAGCATTGTTAAATTTATTCTGCATTAAAGTTCTTGTATACTAATGTTAATATGTTTTAAAGAAACTTCATTTTGAAAACTCATTTTAACTGAAGGCAAGTAGAACAGTGGTTATCAACATTTGGCAGAAAAGGTTTTAATTTTGGTAGGAAAAATCATTGACAATGTTGGTTTACATGTATGTGCTCTAGAATCACAGAATTAGCTCAAAACTTTAGTTTGCCATTTTCTAACTGTGTGAGGTGTCACAAGTTCAAGAACGAATGTGTGAAATAGAGAAAAATGACATATGTCTCCCTGAGAAGTAGAGATGTGATTTTATAGTGTAACAATATAAAGTTAAGTAAACCCCTTCGAAAGGGTCTTGGTAGCTGGTAAGGAATCAATACAGATAATAACATTGCCCTTATCACTATCTTTATGTTTATCTTTATCTTTAGTCACCATCATTCCTGTTTCATATGAAGAAAAAATAATATCTGTATTTTTGCATTGTTTATTAAATTAAATTAAATTAAATTAAATTAAACTTTTCTCATGGCAAAGTCTGTGATCACTTTCTGTAAAATCCCAATGTTCCATCCAAAGCAATGTGAATTCTGTAGTTGTTGAGTGCAGTGCTAATTACAGCTGTATCAATTTTCTTCCCCATATATTTGCATGCATATAGTCAAGTTTATTAATTATTCCCATTATGATTGTGGATTTTTCTATATTGCCCTTTAGTTCAATATATTTTCTCTTTATGTATTTTTAAGAAATTTTATTGAATGTATACAATTTAAAATGAATACATCTTCATGTTTGATTGACCTTTTTTATCATTGTGAACTATTTCTCTTCATCTCTAGGAATGTACCTTGTCTGAGAATTTCAATTTTGTTATTTTCTACTAACCTATCTTCTAGGTCACTGTGGGGAGCCATCCGCTGTGAGACCTATCTATAGCCTCCCACAACATGGCGGATCTCACTACATGGTGGAGTTCACAAATCTGCCCTGTCATTTCCTTATTCTTCTCCTCCCTGCTTCTTTGTTCTCCCTCTCCCGCCACTACTCAGGTGATCAAAGCAATACGCATGTGCAAGGCGTGAAACTCCACAGACCCGGTGCGAGCTGTCGGCCAATCCCCCCCTTGGACGTCTGCCACCCACAAGACCAGCTTATCACCTATGTACACGTTCCCTTCCCTCACTATATATCCCCGTGTTTTACCCCCAATAAACGAGGCTTGATCAGAATCCTGTCTTGCCTCCATTCTTCTCGTCCCCTACCCCCACTCCTTCCCACAGGTCCTAGAACTTGCCCCCGCTGGTTCGGAGCAAGTGACGCCCCATGTGGGGCTGGGACGTGGGACAGGAGCAAGTCGGCACTGCAGAAAAAGCCAGCGCTGGTGATTTGAGACTACACTGAAGACCTGGGAATTCTTGGGCTGAAGACCTGAGCGACCGCCTAGGGCAGAGGCCCTGCGCGACTGACTTGGGCAGAAGACCTGAGCTTCAGCTTGGGCACGTGTGATAGAGATGCTTGGGAGACCGCCTATCTTTCAAGGCCTTGGTAAGTGTCGATTTTACCATGGGGCAGGGCTCCTCTAGTAATAGTTCCCTTTTCCTATCCAGCCTGCAGGACGTGCTTGAGACGAGAGGAGTAAAGGTTAATGCTAAAGAACTCTCTAAATTCTTTGCCTTCCTAAAAGAAGTTTGTCCCTGGTTTCCACAGGAAGGGAGTATTTACAACTCATAAAGGAGCTAGAGCAGCTAAAAGAATTAAAACACCACAAATGCAGAAAGGCAATTAACCACAATCCTTTTATCGACTTCCCGCCCACCTGCACCTGCCTAGAAAGGCCACCCAGGTGTGCATCCCCTGCGGTGGAAAAAAAAAAAACCCTTTTTTGCATATCCGGCCACCGAAAGGCAAACCGAGGGCCAAAACTATGAGGCAGATAATGAGGCAGATGGTGAGGTGAAGGTACTTCGTGTGCATTCCACTTTCTCCTTTAGATCTTTAAAAGAGCTTAAAACTGCCACCTCCACCTATGCGCCCACTGCTCCGTAACAGGCTTGGGAGATTATGAAAGCACTGTGCAACAAGCAAGATACGACCCCAGACTTTTCTCCCAAATTCAAACCACGGCCCTTAGAGCCTGGAAAAGGCTGCCTACAAAAGAACACCCTGCCTCCTATTAAGCAGTGGCCAGAGTAACCCTTTTCAAATTTTGTAGGCAGATTGTGCACGGCTGCAGAAAGACTTTTTGGCGATACCAACACAGAAACAGACTATGTAAAGCAAATTGCCTTTGATAATGCAAATGCGGCTTGTCAGGCCGTGGTGAGACCTTATAAAATAAAGGAGGACTTCTCTGGTTACATCAGGCTTTGTCCTAAAATTAGCCCCGCCTACCAACAAGGTCTTGCTACGGCCAGCACTGGGCTAGTGAAGGCTTATATAGTTAATCCACTGGAAAGAGAGAGAAACGTGGCAACATTTGTGTTTTGTTTTGTTTCCATTCTAGTTCTGATTGGGCTTGCTTGACCAAGGTAATAAAATTAGTACCAAGTTTCTATCAAAGTCTAAGGAGAATTTTCAATTTTAAATCAATAGTTTTCTCCAGAACTTCAAGTCTCAATTTAGTCTTACAGTAATAAACCAAAAATGTGTGTTAATGGTCTGTCTAAACTGCAAAATAAAAACTTAACTACATTTATGCTGCTCAAGTTATTTTAACTGATTGCTGACAACTAATAATGTTTCCAAGCACAAGCTTGCGTTTTACAGGTGACATGAATTCCAGAAGAAATCGTAAGAGGTACAATCTAAGATGTGTTATATAACAAAGGATTTAAAAGCAGCTATACCAAGAAAGTAAAGAATTATGAGTCGATTGTAAATACATTGTATATTTCTGTTAATGTGTTGTAATTGTTTTGTGTTTGTCTGTCTGTTCATTCAATGTCAGTGTATATTGTGATACCTCCGGATGGTAAATATAAATTAGTAGAAATTTTTAAAAGAGCTCTATTCAAATGGCCAAAAATTAAATAAGCGCTTTTATTAATACTTAAGTTTATTATATTAATACATAAGTTTAAATGTTAATAAGATATCTACAATAATAAAAATTGCAAGTCTTGATTAGCAAAATTACTATGCCTTTTCATAAAAAATGGTTCTTGCCTAGATTGAAATGAATAACTTATTTTTCTTCACAGGATAATATGAAGAATGTAAAACTTAAATGAATATTAAAAAGGTTAAAAGTTTGTGAAAATGCTAACTGAAATTTAATAAGTTTTGCAAAAAGGCATATTTTGTCCTAAAGTCCTAAAGGATGGCTAATTTTTCATAAACTCTTGGAACTTAATTTGCATGTGGCAAATCATAGAAGGTATTATAATAACTTTAAGTAAGGGAATGTGTTCTGTAAAGGTAAAATTTGTCTTAAAATGATATAAATATAGTCTATATGGTTATAAATAATTATAAAAGGTCTTAAGAAGCATGGTTTACATTAAAGTGTTTAAGTGGCTAATTCCATAAGGTCATTAATAAACAAACCTGAATTAATAATAATAATAATAATAAAAGGTAATTTTATAACAAATTTATTTGGCAGCCAGCCTCCCCTGCCAACTTGCTTCCAAAAAAACTGTTTCTAATATTGCATGCTACTAAGTATTTAAAGTAAAGAAAAGTTCATTCTTTTAACAAGCTTGTTTAGTGTTCATGGTATTATGTTATAAAAGGTTTGCTTGATAACTTTGTATGTAGGCCATATGGAATGTGTTTTTATTATTAAGGAAACAGAAGATAATTTTGTCCTGAGATAAAATGATTGATTATTGGAAAGAGTAGAGTGTGGGACAAAACCTCAGTGAATACTAAAAGTGCAAAAGGTTCGTGGAAAAGGAATTTTTAAAGTTAAAGTTAAATAAAATTTAATGGGTCTATCTATAAAATTTTAAAGGCTTTAGTATCAAGTAGTATGCTGATGCAAAGTTAAAAATTTTTATTCTTTCTCAAGGCCTCTCATCATTAATCAGTTTTGGTAAAAGTTCTTAACCTCAATAATCAGTATACAAAGAAAGTCTGTTTTATCAAAATAGCTTCTTGTGTTCATCATTTAACAGTAACCTTTTATTCCAAACTAATTATAAGAGATTTGTTCTTTTACCTTGAAAGAAAAATTAAAGTGATGGTTGAGTTCATTTAATATGTTATAAGTTAAATGAAAGGTGTTTAAAAGTGTTACAAAATTAACAAGTTTTTCTTTCCTTTAACCCTCTGTTAATTAAAGTTGTATGAGTAAAAGGTTTCTATAAATGCTTAAGAGTGTATAAAGTTACCAATATTTCAGCATAATATTTAAGAAAAGTACACTGTGGTTATTTATAGTTTTAATTATAATAAAAGAGTATATGTCACAGAAACAACCTCTTATCATAGATTAAACTAACAACACTAGTATGCAGCAATCCCAAACACTACTAGTTTGTTGCAAAAAGTTAATGTCCAGCTGTATTGCTACCACTTTGTTTTAAAACTTGCTAGGACTTTCTTTAGTGTCTTCTTACACAAATCAAGCCAGCTGCATTCCTCTATCTATATATATAAAAAAAAAAAACAACACGTAAAAATGAATTCTTGCCATGCTTTTCAGGACTATGTGCATAGCCCAACCATCTTGTACAGTATTTACTGATAGTAATAGTAATAAAAAAGCAGCATATGTTACTTTTAAAAAAGAACAGACTTGGCAAACTCCATTCACGTCTGCTCAGCATACTGAACTTGTTGCCATCATTAAGGTATTAACAATATTTAAGGAACCTTTGAATATTGTCTCTGATTCTGAATATGTATGCCTTACTGTTAAGCATATTGAAACAGCTCATATCTTTGCTACTGATGAGTTATCTCAACTTTTGGCTAACTTGCAACGTCTCATCAGGTTAAAACAGCATCCTATTTACATTACTCATATATGCTCTCATACCTCTTTGCCTGGTCCTATGACAGCAAATAATGCTCGAGCTGATTTATTAGTAAGGTGTTTACAAAATGCTCATGATTACCATGCTTTAACTCACATTAATGTTAAAAGCCTGCAAAATAAATATCAAAAGTTAACAAGACTACAGGCACAAGAAATTATTCGCACTTGTCCTACTTGTGGACCACTAACAGTGGTGCCTTTTCAGGCTGGAACTAATCCCAGAGGCCTGACTCCTAATCAATTATGACAGATGGATGTTACTCACATACCATCCTTTGGTAAATTACAATATGTTCATGTTTGTATTGACACTTATTCTCATTTTTTGTGGGCTACTGCTCAAAGTGGGGAATGGTTTCATCATGTTCACTCACACCTCTGGTCTGCTTTTGCTGTAAGGAGATTCCCTCTGAAAATTAAAACTGATAATGGACCTTCTTACATTAGTAAATCCTTTGAATCTTTGTTTAAAATATGGTATTGAACATGTTACCAGCATTCCTTATAATCCTACAGGTCAAGCCATAGTTGAATGCAGCCATCATACCCTAAAAACTATGATTTTAAAACAAAAAGGGGGAGATGATGGTATTATAACACCAAAAGATTAATTAGCAAAAGCTTTATTTACTTTACATTTTCTTAGTGTTTATAATTCATTAACACCTGTGGAATGTCACTTTGGAAAATGTCAAACATCTACAGTGAATGCAGAAAATGAAGATCAACCAATATTGTAGAAGGATATTTTAAGCAATGAATGGAAAAAAAGGCAGGATTAAAGTAAGGGGGTGAGGCTATGCTCTTATCATTTCAGAAAATGGAGAACAAATTTAGTTATCTGTGAAAAGGATTAAACCCCAGAATGAAGAGATGGAGTCTTCTACAACTTCTGATGATGGTGATCATAAGTAATAAGGAAGCTGCCAGTAATTACACTTATTAGGCCCATATACCTAACCCCCCATTACTTAGAGTGTTAACCTGGAAAAATCCATTCTTTCATATATATCTGAATAAAACCCATATATTCCCTATACCAATTGATAATCGATTGCCAATTAAACCCTATAAAGAAAAAGAATCAATAATCTCATATTACCATTTGATTATCAACCCTTATGCATTAGTAACCATCCTTCCTGTATGTAGGTTAAAAATCAGGCCATAATTATCTTTAAAAATAATAATATTCAGTTTATTGTGACTTTATTTCCCTGTTCCAATTTATTCATGACCAAAAATCCTACTATGATTGTCTGCAAAAAGACAGTAGGGATAAAGAAGGATGGCAAGAGTGCCGTATAGAAAGAGGATCTGTCATTTTTTAATGATTCCTATGGAATAGTGTGGGAAAGTGCCCCTATGGGGAGTCCCATTGAATATAATGACAGATTTATTTGGCATGGTCTAAATAGTAAAGGACAACAAAAAATAATTTTTACTAAAAACTATATTTGGAAGCAGAAAGGGAAATGGATCCCTTCTCCATGGTGTAATATTACATCTATACATAAACAAAAGAATTTGTGGAGAGTTTTTCTAGGAATAGTTCCTACTATAGAATGGATTGGGAATAATAGTAAGAATGGTCAATATCTGCATTTAAATCAAATTCATCATCTTCAGGCATGTGTAAGAGATCCTTATGTGTTTGTGGTTGGAAAATTAACTATAACCCAAAATGCTCTATTCTATAAAAATGAGGCCTTGCATCCTAGTAGCCATTACCCCACAACTAACATACTATGGAGAAGGCAAACTAAAAAAATTTTACTATCCCCATCTGTGTAAAAGAGAGCCGCCTTCCTCCCTATATTGGTAAAAAAAAATTAGCCTCACAGGTTCAGTTGCTGCAGCTGCCACAGCAGGTGGTGCTCTTGGTCATGGCCTCATCAGCTTGCAATACTTTAAACAACAATGACAAATTAGCCTAGAATCCAGTGCACAGTTTCTTGACTCTCTGCAGCGGCAACTAACATCCGTCACCCAAGTAGTCCTTCCAAACCACAGGGCCCTTAACTTACTCACAGCTGAAAATAGGGGGAACCTGCCTTTTCCTCCAGGAGGAATGCTGCTAGTATATAAATGAATCTGGTATTGTTGAGCAAAAATGTTAAGTTGCGAGAATTGCGGGAAGGGATACTGCCCTCCCAATCAACCTCCTCCCTATTGGCCTGGCTCACCTCCCCTCTTGTAACATGGCTGGGTCCCCTCCTCAGCCCCTTAATCGCTCTCCTTTTAATCTGTGCATTTGCGCCTTGCCTCCTTAAATTTCTCCAAGAAAGGATGAAGCAAATCTCGGCCCATGTGATATATCTTGCCACTGTTCGTCAGTACCAACCTATCCGGACCGAAGAATGAACAACCAACCTTTGAAAATGCAAATTTCATATGTTGTTTCATTTGCTATCCTGTACCCTAATAGCATTTCTTTGCCTGTTTTCCCCTTACAGTCACCACCTCCCTTATCATGGCTTAACCTTCTCTGTTTAATCTATATCACTGAACGGCTTCGGCAAAGATCCAGTGGCTCAAACGAGCAATGGACACCCTGGCCTGACAAGACTGGGGCAGGTGTGGCCACATCCACCAATCTCAGTACATCATGCTTGTCATACATGGTCTATGAGGGCTCCCCGTTATAGCTTGCTGTAATTGCAAGCCATCTGTCACCGAGGTGCTGGACTGGTTAGCCAATGATGGGCAACTGGGCTGACCCATCAGTCAACCTAAGACAGGGACATGGCCTTTTGCTGCCACGATTCCCAATGACGGGTAAGACTGATCGCATACCGGGTAAGATGAATTGCTTACCAGGTGCAGCCCTGACCTGAGATAGGCACAGCCCCCCTTTCAGCACGGGAGCACCTTGCAGCCGCATGCCACTACTGAAAATAAGCCCTGCTCCAATGTGAGTCGCCGCTGGCTGTTCCTTTCTTCAATTCATAACTCATTAAACAGAAAAGGGGGGCCTGTGGGGAGCCATCCGCTGTGAGACCCATCTACAGCCTCCCACAACATGGTGGATCTCACAACATGGCAGAGTTCACAAATCTGCCCTGTCATTTCCTTATTCTTCTCCTCCCTGCTTCTTTGTTCTCCCTCTCCCGCCACTACTCAGGTGATCAAAGCATGAAACTCCGCAGACCCGGTGGAAGCTGTCGGCCAATCCCCTCCTTGGACGTCTGCCACCCACAAGACCAGCCTATCACCTATGTATGTCCTGGCCCGCGGGACAGCAACAGAGACCCGAAACCTGCCAAGAAAGAATGGTGGGACAAGAGACACAAAGAATGACAGCAAGACAGGGTTCTGATCAAAGTGCAACTTTATTAAAGGGGGCAAAGTACATATACCCTCGGGTGGGGGAGGAGCGGGGAGTGAGGTAGTAGAGGCTAAGGATTGGTTGTTGCTGTCTCCGGGGTGGGACGCCGGGGTGGAAGGCAGACCTTAGTTTCGGGCCTTGCGCCTGCGCACTATCTTATCAGCCTGGGCAGTGGCGGGAAGACAGAGAACAAAGAACTGAGGAGGAAGAAGAATGAGGAAGTAACAGGGCAGATTTGAGTTCTGCCATGATGTGGGACCCGCCATGTTTTGGTGAACTAATTATAGCTTACTCAAATAGGAAAGTTGGCTCCGCTCTGGCGGCCGTGCTGCTGGCTCTGCTAAATTCGGTGTGTGCTCATTTTTACTGCCCCCAACATCTCCTCCCTTTTTCTTTTATTAGCACAGTATTTCTCGTACGGCTAGCTGAGGGAAGTAGAGGCCTCACTTCCCTGATGTGGATGGCTCTGATTTTTCGGGAAGGGGTGTTATTGAGTATGCAGTAAAGGCAGATGGAATGAGGGGGGGCTGTGCCTGATTTGGGTCGGAACCGCACCCGGTGAGCCGTTTCAGCTCACTCACACACGTGACCAGTCTTACCTGTCATGGGGAGGCATGGCAGCAAAAGGCCATGTCCCTGTCTTAGGTTGACTGTTAGGCCGGTTCAGTTGCCCATCATTGGCTAGCCAGTCCAGCTCCCTAAGCATTCAGAATGCTATCGACGCATCCCGCCTGTCTATGCAGGCCGAATGTGGTTGAAGCACCCTGCCTAGTGGCCTTAGCAAACAGAGCATACCCCTGTAACAATGAGGCATACTTCTCAGAGATCAGTTAGGTTGTGCTTACCTCTAACTGTCTCCTGCAGTGCTGTGCCTGGCACTCAGCAGCTTATTGGTGGGGAGGATTCATCCAGGAAGGGAGACAGTCTGCATGGTCCATGGACACACCTTGATCAGCGAGGTGGAGCCAATGGTAATGTACCTGGATAGGCTTACCAAGAGTGGAGTCAATTTGGTCCTTAACTAACTGAATAATTCTTTTTACGGCCCAAGGTCCAAAAGACAATATGAGGAGTATAGTTATTAGTGGGCCCAATATGGGAAGAATATAAGGGAGGATTCCATTAAACCCCCAGGAGAAATTTCCTTGGGTTTCTCTTTCTCTTTTACGTTTTGCTAGCCCCTCCCTCACTTGGGTCATGTTATCTCTAATGAGGCTGGAATGATTAACATAAAAACAACACTCTTCCCCTAAGGCTGCGCAGAGCCCTCCCTCTTTAAGGAAGAGGAGGTCTAAACCTCTGCGATTTTGGAGCACTACTTCGGACAGAGAGTTTAGGGATTTTTCTAAGTGGGAAATGGAGCTTTCCAGACGAGTTATGTCTTCGTCAATGGCTCTCCGGATAGAGGAGAGGGAAGTTTGTTGTGAGGTAAGGGCTGCAATCCCTGTCCTGGCTCCAGCAAGACCTAAAAGGGAAGCAATTGTAATAGCAGTGATAATTTCTCTTTTCTGTACATAGACTGGCGAGAAATAGTGTTGCCAGGAATCAAAGAATTGGTTATCATTATGAAAGTAAATGTGGGGAAGTATAATGGTAAGTACGCAAGTTTCTTTGGTATGATTAAGAGTTTGGATACTGAGGCATGGGGTGAGGCCGGTAGAGGAACACAGCCATTTTGTGTTATTATGGGGTACTAGGAACTGGGCAGTTGCTTCAGGGGTAGCGGTGAAATTGCAAAGAGTTTTCATGGAAGAAACGATAGTACCCCCGATCTTAGTGACGCAAAACCCGCTCTGAGAGACTGACTGAATTGTCAGCCTTATTCTCGTTTGTTTCCAGCTACAGAAGGCAGGATTGCTACTTGTGGAGGTTTGGTAAGAGGCATTGGTGGCTATAGCCTCATAGTATGGTGCCGCGGAGGAGAAGCACAACCAACAATTTTTTTGTGAGATTGGGGTTGGAAGAGTTTAGAGTTTAGAGAGAGGAATGTGGCATTAAGGAGGGCAATGAGCGGGTTATGCAGACTCAGCGAAGGTACGTCAGAGGAGACATTAGAGGAGATGCTAGAACGAGAAATGTTAGGGTGAGTATAATGAGACAATGGGTTGAGAACTGAATTAGGGCCGACTGGAATGGGGGATGGTGAGGAGATGGCTGGGTTTTTTCTTATAAGGAAGAAGGCACCAGCATCATGCCCATTCATGAAGAGCCGTATTCCCCATGTGCGGCCAGCAAGCCATTGTACGTCACTGGGATTTTTTACTTGTAGGGTGAGGTTGGTTTGCCGCGGGGAGAGTTGACGACTGAGTAACTTAAGGTTGGGGTCATAATTCGGGGCTCCCTGCCATCCGACTGCCATAGATTCGCACCCCCAGGAGGGGCAATAATAGTGTGCAGGGTCATGGCAGGAACGGGAGGAGGAGCCTGCTGAAGAAGGACAGATATAATAGCCTGAAATTGGAGGTCCCCCGGGGCCTGGGACAGCACCTCCCCCGCCGCCATAGCAGCCCTGTCCCTGGCATCCCGGGTAACAATCGGGACTTTGGCCTGTAAGGCGGCAAAGGTGAATAGAGAAGATAGGGGAGGTGGAGGTGACCTTGTATTGAAGTAATTTCTCCTGTTGCCAAAGGCTCAATGTCCAAATAAAAGGTTGGTGGTCAGGGTTGGTGAATGTAATAGGGAGACAGAGGAGGAAAAGAGAGATAGTTTTAAACAGTGAAAGGCTCACGGAACCCATTATGGGAGGAAGACAACAAGGGAGATGAAGATGGAGACAACAAGCAGAAAGGCGACAGCAAGGAGAATTCGTTGGCTGAGGTTCCAGTCCTTCGGGGTGGTAGAGGCTAGGCAGATGGCAGAAAACACTGTTAAAAAGACAAAGGTTATGAGAAAGAAATAGAACAGAAATGGTTGCGAAGGGAGTGAGAGAAGCATTTGCGCTTTGATTGGAGATCACCTGGTCGTTGATTGAGGCGGGAGGCTTCTCCAAGGTGGGTTTGTGAGGACCGGATCAGGCACGTCTGGTTGAGGCAGCGTGTTCTCTTATTACAGGCTGTTGCAATGACAGGGGCTTCTTGCGATTCTTAAGCGACCTGTAAAAGAAAAGAGAAAGTTTTTTCTCAGGGGGAAATTATCTCCCTGGAAGAATTAGTTTGTGGTTGGGAAGACGGGGGGTTGACTTGTTTTATTAGTCTTTCTGGTAGCCAGCGAGGGCCGTTCCCTTTTTGATCGTATATGCAGGCGGAGCCTCATCCCCAAATGATCACGGGGTCGGGCCGTTCCACTGTGATGTTAAAGAGTCACACCACATGACTGTGGCCTGCTGCGTTTGAGAAGCAGGGTGCCAATGTCTATCGGTGGCAGATTGCCCATTTATATCCAAAGTAAGGAAATTGAGAACAAAGAGAGCGTGGTGCAGGAGGTCTCGGGGCCACTGTTTGGAGAGGCTGAGCGAGCTCTCAGCCAGGCGGCTTAGAGCGTTCTTTAAGGTGCGATGGGCACGCTCTATAATACCTTGGCCCTGGGGGTTATATGGTATGCCTGTAATATGATTAATCTGTAGCTGTTGGCAGAAGGTTTGAAAGTTCTTTCCGGTATATCCCGGTCCATTGTCTGTTTTAATAACTTTGGGTTGCCCTAAAATGGAGAAACAGTGTAGTAAATGGGATATAACATGTTTTGAGGCTTCCCCGGATTGCAAGCTAGCCAGGATGAAGCCGCTGTAAGTGTCTATACAGACATGGATGTACTTTAGTTGCCCAAAACTAGTGAGGTGAGTAACATCCATTTGCCAGACTTTGTTTGGGATAAGTCCCCTGGGGTTAACTCCTAAGTGGGGGACTGGTAACTGGGTTACACAATTTTTACAGGTTTTAACAGTTTCCCTAGCTTGTTCCCTAGTGATATTGAACTTTTGACGGAGTGTGTTTGCATTTAGGTGGTGTTGAGCGTGGGCTTGTGTGGCCAAGGTTAAAGGAGTAGAGAGGGCAATGCATGTTAGCCGGGTGGCAGCGTCTGCCAATGCATTTCCTTTGGCTAAAGGTCCCGGGAGGTTCTGGTGGGTGTGAAGATGTCCTATGAAAAATGGGTGTTGTCTTGCAAAAATGGCTTTCTGAATTTCAGAGAATAGTGGTACTGCATTGCTTGATGGCTTAATAAAGGGGGTTGTTTCTAACAAAGGCAGTGAGTGAGCTATGTATGCGCTGTCAGTGTACAAGTTAAATGACTGACTTGGGAGGTGAGAAAAGACCTGCAAAACTGCATAGAGTTCAACAAGTTGAGCTGAGGTGTAAGGGGAGGGCACAGAGAAAACCTGGTCTTGGATAACGTAGGCGGCGGTTCCGTTTGCTGAGCCGTCAGTGAAAACCAGGAGAGCTGGGTTAATGGGTTTTTGTTTTGTGATTTTTGGAAAGGTGAACGGGTGAGTTTTTGCAAACTGAATTAATGGATTAGCTGGGTAATGATTGTCAATGTTGCCTACAAAGGAGGAGCATGCTATGGCCCACTCATCGTCAGTTTGAAAAAGCCAATTGACCTGCTCTTGTGTGTATGGGACGATAAGGGAATCCGGGTCTTTGCCAAAGAGTTGGCAGCTGGTTTGTCTGGCCTTGGTTATGAGCGTAGCAATAAGAGAAAGATATGGCGAGAGCACCCGGGGAGGGGTAGCTGAAAGATGAATCCAAAGCAATGGGCGACCCTGCTTGTCTTGCTGGTCATGAGGGGACTGCCAAAAAACGCCTGTTGGTGTGTGAGTTGTAGCCAGCACTATAAATGTTAAAGGATGGCGATAGTCTATTTGATAGCAAGTTTGCGTTTGGATGGCCTGATTTATGACCTCGAGCGCTTGTGCCGCCTCTATGGTTAAACTCCTACGAGAGGAGGGGTTGGTGTCTCCCTTTAAAATTTCATTGAGCGGAAGGAGCACTTCGGTAGGTACTCTGAGATAGGGGCGAAGCCACTGAATGTCCCCCAGGAGCTTTTGGAAATCGTGCAGCGTTAGCAAATGGGAGGTTTGTAACTTAATGTGAGGGATTAGGACCTGCTGATCCCAGAGTTCGAACCCAAGGTATGAAAAGGGATTAGAAGTTTGTACTTTATTAGGGGCTATTGAGAGACCTCTTGCTGTTAGGTGTTTGAGAAGGCTTTGGTAGCAGGAATGAAATTCAGTAGGGCATGACCCTGCCAGCAGGATATCATCCATATAATGGAGAATATAGATTTGTGGCCAGGCCTGCCTAACCGGTTAATGGTTGTGGCAACATATTTCTGGCACAAGGTGGGGCTGTTTGCCATTCCTTGCGGTAAGACTTTCCACTGAAATCTAGGCATAGGGCCCTGAAAGTTAATTTGGGGGACACTGAAGGCAAAATGCTGTCTATCCTCAGGATGAAGAGGTATTGAGAAAAAACAATCCTTCAAGTCTATAACGATTTTATGAAAGCTTGAAGGGATTGCGACTGGTGAAGGAAGGCCAGGCTGCAAAGCCCCCATAGGGATCATTGCTTTGTTAACGGCCCGTAAATCTTGTAATAGTCTCCATTTACCAGATTTCTTTTTTATGACAAAAATAGGGGTGTTCCAGAGAGACTATGTGGGCTCAATATGTCCCGCAGCAAGTTGTTCCTGTACTAACTCTATAGCGGCCAAGGTTTTCTCTAAGGTTAGTGGCCATTGATCAACCCACACTGGCTGTGTATTTTTCCAAGAAAATTTTTCAGCATGGGGTACAGGAATGTCAACGGCCATTATGTTAAATCCTGCGGGAACCCAAGTCCCGCTTTACTTGCATTAGGTTTTACTGAGATAGGCTGTTTAATGCCTTGACTGTCTTTGCCTAAGCCCTTGCCAGGCAGAAAGTCCATGTTAAGCATTTGGGCAGCGACGGTGTTATTAGGGCTGCACATAAAGACTTTCATTTGAGAGAGGATATCTCTGCCCCATAAGTTAATGAGAAGATTGGGCAGTACGAAAGGAGTAACTGTGCCCTTATTGCCTTTGCTATCCTCCCAGTTCAGGGTTTGTGAGCTTTGGAGGGGGTTGGTGCTTTCCCCTATCCATTGTAAATGAGTGGCTGCTACAGTAAGGGGCCAAGATTTAGGCCAGTGATTAGAGGAAATAATGGTAGCATCGGCTCCTGTGTCTAATATTCCCTCAAAAGATTTGCCATTCAGTTTTAGTTTTAAAGTGGGTCGGTTATGAGTTATGGCTTGGACCCAGAAAGTATCAGAGGAGCTGGGACTTTCGTTGGTGCGCTGCAACTTTTTGAAATTGGAATTAGCCTGATGTAAGGAGAGGATGACAAGCTGTACTATACGAGTGCCAGTGGGTACTGGGACTATGTTATACGAGGTGGCTGCAATTATTTTTATTTCGCCTATGAAATCATTATTTAATACTCCTGGGAGGACTTGAACTCATTTTAAGGAGGTACTGGCTCTCCCCAATATAAGGCCGAATGTATTGGGGGGCAATGGCCCGTACACTCCTGTTGGAATAAGGACAGGGCTGGAGTCCAGGGTTAATACTGATTCGGAGGCGGCACAGAGGTCCAATCCTGCACTCCCTGCTGTTGCTCTCCATAGATCTGCGATGTAGCAGCGTGGTGAATGGTTGGGAGGGCTGGTGCCGTGGGTTGAACAAACCGTGTAGCCCCGGGGTTTGTTCGGGGTGAGGCCTGGGGCTGGCCCCGCTGGGAGTTTCCCTGCCACCGGGGTTTGAGTGGTAGGTTATTAATATCTGTATGAGAGCGGCACTCTGAAGCCCAGTGATACCCCTTTTTGCACCTTGGGCAAACAGTGGAGGGGCATGGCCTAGCACCAGGGATAACGGGCTGAAGCATTGCAGGAGCCTTCATAGGGCAATCCTTTGCAAAGTGCCCAGGTTGCTCACAATTAAAGCAAGAAGATGAGTTGGCTAAAGTTTTCTTTAGGTCTTTTTTAAAACTTTGAAGTGCTGCACCAATGGCCATGCCCATGGTTTTGGCAGGCGTAACATTTGCACATAGGTGCACCCAATTAGAAAGATCAGTGTTACGAAACGGGCGGATGGCCTGTTGGCAAGGCTCATTTGCATTTTCAAAAGCAAGTTGCTTAATAAAATCACACCCGGTTTCCGTGTCACCAAACAGATGTTCGGCTGTGGCTTGCAGCCGACTAAGGAAGTCAGCAAATGGTTCTTCTGGCCCCTGAGTTAATTTTGCCAGAGAAGAAGTTGGGTGATTTTTTATTGGCAATTTTTTCCAGGCCTTAAGGGCCGCCCTCTGAATTTGAGAAATGAGCCCTGCGCTGAACCGGGCCTGGGCTGCACTGGACTGGGCGGAGCCTTGGCCCATGAATTTTCTTACTGTCCAGCCTTTTGTTTCTTCCCTTTTCTCATAGTGTATAGCATATTCTCTGGCCGCTTCCTCATAATGTGAGCGCCAAGTAATGAAATCTCCCCTGGAGAGCACAGCTTTAGCTAGCTGGAACCAATCGTTAGGTGTTAATTCCTTATCGCCCAGTGCCTCTATTAGGGCAAGGGTGAATGGAGCAGTGGGCCCATATGAATGAACTGCCTTTTTAAATTTTTCAATGGATTTGAAACTTAAAGGAAGATATACGTCGGGGGAGGTGCTGCGCCGCCGTGCATGGGTTCTTGCCCTGAGTGGGGTGGGTTCTGGTCTGGTAGACCGGGGTTCAAGTTCATTTTCCCCGGGCTCTGGCCTGCTAGATGGACCGGGCTCTGGCCTGCTAGATGGACTGGGCTCTGGCTCACGGGTTTGCTTCTTCCTAGTGTGGGTTTGAGGTTCATCCTCCCTGGACTCATCAGTACTATTGTCAGAGAGGGCTAGGTTTCTGTCAGGAATGGGAGGGCGGAGTTTAGCAGAAGTGGACCGCCCACTCCGGAGAATGGGGAAGGCGAGCAAAGGGTCCTTGCTTTTGGTATCGGGAAGTGAGATGCTTATAAGAGTTTGAGTGAGCTCCCGAATACTGCGAATTTCAGCGCTAAGCTCGCTAATCTCAGAAGGACCTGAAAGAGTGGGAGGTTGCTGAAGGTTTGCAAGGGAAGGCATTAAAGCCAAAGGATATAAAAACGGAGGATTTAGATTGGAAGAGGTTCCATATGGGGGGGGTTTAAAGGGCGGGAATGAGAGCGGCTCAAGGTTACATTCCATGTTCTTATCAGGGGTCTTTGGATTGTCCTCACCATTTCCATCCTCGGGAGAGGGGGCGGAAGGTGTGGCAGGGTGAAGGGGCTCAGTATCTGCATAGCCGAGGGAGATTAGGCTAAGGGGTGAACCTGGATGTGAGGGGTGGGGCTGTGAGTGCAATTCAGACCTTTTATCACAACCCGAAGGGGGCCAAGAGCTCAACTTTAAGGCAGTTTCCCCTTCTGAGACTAGATTCTTTATATCAGGGGGTTGGGGTGTAATTCCAAGTATACCCTGTATTAGTTGCCAGTAATTGAATGCAGTGACGGGGACTCTCTGAGGTCCAAAGGTTTTGTAATAATCAGTTAAACAATTGTCTACTCTGTTCCAACATTTTTCATCTATTGTGCCCTCCTCGGGAAACCATGGACAGGTTTTGATAACAAACTTAAAGAACTCAGTTAAACTTTTCTTTTTAACCTTAACTCCTCGTGTCTTGAGTGCCTCCTTTACTTGGCAAAGAAATAATGAGTGTGAGGATTCTGCTTGTCCCATGATTACAAAGAAGTGAAGCGAAATAGAGTATTTCGCTTACCCGCTTGGCCACCACCAATGATTGAAGGATTTACGGGTTGGTGCAAAGCTGTTCCCTTTCCGCCGCTGGGAGCATTTCGTCGGCTGATGTGCTGGGAGTACTCCCTTCCTGGGTGAAGCGATGTTCTTTTCTCAATTACAGGGAACTGTCGGGCCCCACACTGGGCGCCAAACTGTCCCGGCCCGCGGGACAGCAACAGAGACCCAAAACCTGCCGAGAAAGAATGGTGGGACAAGAGACACAAAGAATGACAGCAAGACAGGGTTCTGATCAAACTGCAACTTTATTAAAGGGGGCAAAGTACATATACCCTCGGGTGGGGGAGGAGCAGGGAGTGAGGTAGTAGAGGCTAAGGATTGGTTGTTGCTGTCACCGGGGTGGGAGGCAGACCTTAGTTTCACGCCTTGCGCCTGCGCACTATCTTATCAGCCTGGGCAGTGGCGGGAAGACAGAGAACAAAGAACTGAGGGGGAAGAAGAATGAGGAAGTAACAGGGCAGATTTGAGTTCTGCCATGATGTGGGACCCGCCATGTTTTGGTGAACTAATTATAGCTTACTCAAATAGGAAAGTTGGCTCCGCTCCGGTGGCCGTGCTGCTGGCTCTGCTAAATTCGGTGTGTGCTCATTTTTACTGCCCCCAACATATGTACATGTTCCCTTCCCTCACTATATATCCCCATGTTTTACCCCCAATAAACGAGGCTTGATCAGAATCCTGTCTTGCCTCCATTCTTCTAGTCCCCTATCCCATTCCTTTCCACAGGTCCTAGAACTCGCCCCCGCCAGTTCGGAGCAGGTCACAATTTTTGCCTTTGCACTATAATTCTGGTTTTCTGAATTATTATGTTTGTCTTGAATTTTATGGTTTTAGAATATCTTTTTGATATTCTTTCTTTCTCACTTTCTCTTCCTCTCTGCTCCTTTTATTTTTGGTAAATTCCAATTTTCAGGTGCAATTCCTCATAGCTTCATTTTTATCCATCTATTTCTCTATTTTTTGACACATTAACATCATCATTTGGAAATCCTTGACAACTAATTCTAATATACAAAGTAATAGTGGGTTTGTTTCTATTAACTTTTTTTTAAAGATTTATTTTACTTTTTATCCCCCCCCAACCCTGCTTGTGTTCGCTTTCTGCTCTCTGTGTCCATTTACTGCACATTCTTCTGTATCTGTTCATCTTCTCTTCTCATCTTCTCTTCTCAAGTCACTGGGAAATGATCCAGGGCCCTTCTGACATGGGAGAGAGGCACCAAATCACTTGATCCACCTCAGTTTCCTGCTCTGTTGTGTCTCTCTGTGTCTCCTTTTTGCTGCTTTATCCTGTTGCATCATCTCTCCATGCAGTCCAGCTCTCTGCTCCGGCCAGCTCACTTTAACCAGGACTCCCTGGGAACTGAACCTGGGACCTCCTATATGGTAGATGGGAGATCAATCACTTGACTACATCTGCTTCCTTCTATTAATTCTTAAATTCTTTCCTTGGTTTTGAATTGATTTTTCAGATATTATGATTTTGTGAAAGGCATATGATATTGTTTCTTCCAGTGACAGTTTACCCTTTCCTCTCTGATAAACCTGTACAAGGTCTTTTCAGTTTAACCTAATCCAGGATTTGGCTGGGTTGGAGTTTATTTTACCATTTATATGGAAGTGGGTGGAATTGTATCTAGGTTTGAGTTTCCAAACTTTCTGCTGAAAACTGATTATGCCCAGAAAGCTTCAGTTGTCTGTGTATTAATGCTTGTGTGCCCAGGAAGGCAAGACTGCCCAAAACTCCCTTAATTTTTCAAATATCTTCTGCTTTGGTTTTTGGCCTTCTGTTACATGTAGTTGCAGAATTCAGAAAATGTTTTGAGGATAAACCAGAAATGTGTCAGGCTGAGATTTCTAATACTCCTGTCTCACACTTGAGTTGCTTACTTTATTTTTCTTATGCCTTGCCAAAACCTCTGTCATTCTTATGACCCTCAACAATAGTGCTCTGCAGAGAATTCTAAATTATCAGTCTCTTGTCCTATACCTAGAAATGAGAAAAGGTCATCAGATAAATGTGGCTAAGAAAATCAGCTTTCTCTGTCTTCTGATCTCTTCTAAAATTTTAATGCTCCAGAAGGTCTCCAAAGACTTCAAATTTATTTTTAAATTTTAATCTAGCTTTTCTACTTGTTCAGCATGGAAACTTTGTCCCTAGCTAATCCCTTCTAACTTTCTTGAGTTTATTTTCATTTGCATTAGATACAAGGATATTTTTATTAACCTTATTTTAAAAATTATTAATGTATTTGTCCTATGCTTAGAAAATGAGGCCAATCACAAAGTTTATACAGGGACTTTTAAATGTTGGAAAGTATTTCTAATGTCTATAAATATGAAAAAACAATTAACAAGTTAACCAAAAATATTCTATATACTGTAAAAAATCCAAATAATTTCCCCCTTTGAATAATACATTTGTATGTAAATTGATAGGAGTTTTATAGTAAAAACTCAAAGCAAAGTGTTTCTTTCTCTCTCTTCCAATTTTTTCATCAGAGTTAACCAATTTTAAGTGATATGATATTCATACATTTTTATATATCTGAATGTATGTAGAGATAATTTAAATAAAATTTAATCATACCATGAACATTTTTTGCAGCAGTATTTCACCTGATGTTATAATATTTGCAACATTATAAATTGAAACTTTTGGGACCTCATTTTTTAAAAAATTCTATTATATTGTACATAAGAGAAATACCATGACTAATTTGATCATTTTCCTTTTTTTTTATTTGCTCCCTCCCCCTTTGGGGTCTTTTGCATGCTGTCTGCTCTCTGTGTTCATTCAGTGTGTGTGTTTCTGTGTCTGTATTTATTTCCCCTCCCCCCTTGTGGCTTGCTTGCTGTCTGCTCTCTGTGTGCATTCACTGTGTGTGCTTCTGTGCTATTGCTTGTCTCCCTTTTTGTTGCGTCACCTTGCTGAGTCGGCTCTCTGTGGTGCTTGTGGGCCTGACAGCACTCTGCTGTATCTGCAGGGCTGGGTGGCTCTTCACAGCGTGCAGGTGAGCCTGCCTTCACAAGGAGGCCCTGGGACACAAACCCAGGGCCTCCCATATGGTAGACAGGAGCCCAACTGATTGAGCCACAGATGCTTCCCATCATTTTCCTTTTAATATAAGTTTCACACATATTAATGATGCAATAAACATTTGCGTATATACACAGTTGTACAGGCATTTTTCCTTACTATATTAATAGAAATAGAATTTGGGGATAAATGTTTGTTTTGTAAATTTTATAGATAGCATCATTTCATCTAAGACAAACTTCCATAAACAAAATTTTCTATTCTGCATTGCCAAATGTAAGAAAAGTAACAATTTTGATAGTCAGAAGTTATGCCTCATCTTCACAAAACCAATGAATTTTCACACTAATTTTTAATTCATGTAAGATTTTGCTTTTGTTCAACAACTGAAAAATATGAATTATTTATCTCTAAATAGAGCTTGTATTAAGCAACTTATTGTTTTTTCATGATGTACTGGTTTTTGTTTTTGCTTTTTTCATTTAATATGTTACCATAAATACATATGTTAATTTCTGACCTTATTTTCTGGCCTTTCTTCTCCTTGGCTTCACTCATTTAATTATTGCAGGTTCATGGAATATATTGATAGTTTAAAGCACATGTAGTCCATATATGTTGGCATTTGCTATTGCAGGTGATAATTCTGAGACCAAACTTAATTGACTATTAGTTCATTTTTCATTAATATTCCCTGAAGACAAATTAACTACGGCAATTAATATCAATTAGTACCAACTGAGATATTTCTTTAGTACATGTGAGGTTTATAGTTAACTTTATATTATACTAAAATGCTCATTTTAATTCATATTAGGCCCTTTGGGGAACATTTCAATGAAGAAACTTATCTTAAGGCAAACTTAATCTACCTTTTACAACATTTCTCTGGAGCTGTATCCCACCCCTGTGAATCAATTCTGTTTTAGCCAGCTCAAATGTATACAGCACAATGTAAAAGAAAACACTGATTAAGAATAAAATACAGATGTACGTTTATGCTGTCATCATCTTCTAAATACTCATAATTCAGATAGTTCTCTTCACCTCCCTGAGTCTTTAATTTCTTCCCTTGAAATAGAAATTACTTTCTTTCTGCATCCCTTCCACAAAAAAGCATCATATATAGCGTGTAGTCAGATGTTCTGAAAAGAGGTAAACTGTGTGAAAAGGCTTTTTTACCTATAAATTATGACTTGAGATTTCTCCCACCTAAAACTATTTTTAAATTGATATAGTTTCAATTTATCTTAGAGCCCAGAATAATAAACAAAGAAATCCATAAAGTCAAACTCGTTTTTACATGTTTACTTCTCTGCTTTAAACTTCTGTTTGATTGAATTCTCTATTGAAATTGTTAAGATAACACAGAATTTCTTTGCATTTTGCCTTAAGTGTTATAATGAATTCATGGCTTCTACCCTCCTGGGTCCCACATTAAACCTCTATGGTAGTTTGAAGCTGTATATAACCCAAGAAATCATGTTCTTAACTCAAATCCATTCTTTTGGGTGTGAATCCATTTTAAGTAGGACCTTTTGATAAGGTTTCCTTACTGAATGTATGGCCCAGCACAATCAGGGCCTGTTACTGGAGTCCTTTATAAGCAGAAGGAAATTTAGGCAGAGTGAAAACAAAAAAGACACAGGAGGCAAGAAGGTGAACATCAATAGAACCCAGAAGAGAGGGCAGAGGACAGGAGATGCCCACATGTACCTTACCATGTAGCAAGTTAAGGACCAAAGATCACAAGCACCCAGCCTCAGAACCCCACAGTGGTTGGGAAGAAAGCCTCATCTTGATGACACCTCAATTAGGATATTTTCCCAGTTTCAAACCATGAGTGAATAAATTCCCATTGTTTAATCCAACCCATTTTATAGTATTTATTGAGCTCAGCCTAGGAAATTAAAACAACCTCTATACTAAACTAGAAAAAGTGCATTTCATTTACAAAAATCAATACTTTCTGTATTTCTGATTAAAAGCAAAAGTATTATTACTATTCACATTATAAATCAGAAGTTTTTTAAATTTCTGCCATAAAAACACATTTTTATGGAACAGAAAAAGATACAAATATTTAAGGGTATACACTTTTTTTAAAAGATGAAAGAGGTAAAGTCCAATTTTCAGAACTAAAGTCATGGAAATCACTTGATCATTAACTACTAGTGATTCCCATGTTTTTATTAACAACACTCTTAGCCCAAGACTTTCCTACTTTAAACCCTTTTTGGAAAATCTCAACGCTTTTTGGTATTTTTTTTCTTGTCACCTATATAAAAATGTCTCCCAAATCTCATTCTTCTGAGGTTCAAATGGACATACATTGAATGTAATGTATAAGTTTGTCTATTAGAATGTCAAATTTATCTTACTCATTATTGAAGTCAGCTTCCTACAACCACTGGTCGAGTCGAAACAAAATTGCAAAATAGACAGTCTCTAAATCCTGGTTCTTAAACAAAAACTTTGAAAAGCAAACAGCAACTATGAGAGCCAACTTTGTCAAAATTGTGGCAAGTGCTCAAAGATTTGCAGCAACCAAGCATATGCTGAATCAAGAAAAAGTAAATTTAAATGTGGCTCAGAGCAATTATGAAGTGAATTCTAAAGCAGAGTGGTAAATGGCCTGGATAAAAATTGAAGGAATATGCCATCAAAAAGCCAATTTGCCAAGACTGGGAGAGGTGTTTTATTTTTGTTGTTGTTGCTTGTTCATATCTCTTGAGATCAAGAAAATCTCTGTCAAAGCATTGGCTGAACACAAGCTAAAGGGTTAAAGACTTCACTGACAATATAAAACAATTAAAGCAGCCTTCACAAAATAGTTTGGAGAAGTCAGTAAACAAATAGACAACTGCAGTCTTGAACAATTAAAAACAACCAACTGTGAAGAAGGAAGAAATCTGACTTACAGATGTACCACACTAGAATATTAAAATGTTCAGTTTTCAACAAAAACTCTGAAAGCATATGAAAAAATGGGAAAATATGGCCTATTTAAAGGGAAAAAAAATAGTTGAGAGAAACTGTCCCTGAGGATGTCCAGCCATTGGACTTACATGAAAAAGATTTTAAATTAACTGTCTTAAATATACTCAAAGAGTAAGCAAACAATACAAAACAGAAAAAAACAAACAAACAGGGGCAGAGAACTAAAGCAAAGAAGATAATGTATGAACAAAATGACAATCTCAATACAGAGAAAGAAATTATAAAAGGGAATTTTGGTGCTGAAAAGTAAATTAACTGAAATGGACATTATCCAGGGTGGTTTAGCAGAAGATTTGAGCAGGCAGAAGAAAGAATCAGTGGAACTGAAGATATGACAATTATTGAGTCTTAGGAATAGAAAGGAAAATAAAAGAAGGGTGAACAGAAGCTTAAAGGACTTGTGAACAGACCATTATGAACATTATGAGAGTCCCAGAAGAAGAGTAAAAATGGCAGGTATATGAGGAAATAATTGAAATGTCCCCAAATTTGAGGAAAAATATGATCCAAGAAATTCAACAAATGGAAAGAAAGATAATCCCAAAACATCCATACCAAGTTACATCAAAGTCATGTTGTTGAAAGCCAGGGGAAAAGAGAATCTTGAAAGCAGAAAAGAGAAAGAATCCTCAAGAAAATAAACAACCAATTTCTCATCAGAAACTGTGTTGGTCAGGAGGCAGTAGAATAACATTTTTTAATTTCTGAAAGAAAAATACTATCAACCCAGAATTCTATATCTGCCAAATTATCCTTCAAACATGAAGAAGAAATTAAGACATTCCCAGATACACAAACACTGGAGGAGGTCATTACCTGTATATCTAACCTATGGGAAATGCTACAGGGAGTCTTTCAGGTTGAAATGAAAGGACACTAAGCATTAATTCAAAACTGGAACAGTACTTTGGATAGACTTGTGCTTTATTACTATGCATCAATAAAATTGATTAGTTAAAAAAACTGAATTAGTAAATAAAGATCTCCAGTAAATATAAATGCATAGGCAGAATAAAAATCAGTATTATTATATTTTTTCTTTGTAACTCCACTCTATATTTTCTACCTGATTCAAAAGAAAAATGCATAAAAATAATTATAAATCTATATTATTGGATATACAATGCATAAAAATGTACTTTGTGAAAATAAAAACATAAAGGGGCAGAACTGTACAGAAGCAGTGATTTTACATATATTTAAAGCTAATTTGTTATCAAATTAAACTATATTATTACAAATGTAAGGTGTTAATTCTAATCCCCAGGGTCACCACTAAGAAAATACCTTAACAAATGCACAATAAGAAAAAAAGAAGGAAATCAAGGTGGAACAGTAAAAATTGAAAGCAATTAAAACCCAAAATAATGCGTTAATGTAGGAAATGTGGGACAAAAAGAATCCACAGAAAACAAACAATAAAATGTAGAAGAGGTCCATTTTTATCAATAATTATTTGGGTTTACACTCACCAATTAAACTCACCAATAAAAAGGCAGCAATGGACAGACAGGAAAAACAAAAAACAAAAATCCCTATTTTCTACTATACCATATACTCATTTCAGTTTCAAAGATAAAAACAGATTGAAAGTGCTGGGATATATAAATATATTCCATGCAATGCATATAGTAACCAAAAGCAAAGTGGGGTCAATATGCTAATATCAGACAAAGTAGACTAGTAAAAAAATCCATAAAAAGATTCAAAGAAAGACACTATATATTAATAAAAGGATCAAGCCATGAAGACATATAACAATTATGCACCCCAAATATGCACCTCAAAATACACACCCCAAAATATTCAAAGGAAATTTTTTCAGAATTGAAAGCAAAAATACACCCTTCTACAATAACAGCTGGAGACTTCAATACCCCTCATTCAATAAAAAATAGAACAAGATTGAAGATCAAATAGTAAATGGATAATGTAAATAACACTGTAAACCAACTATAAACCAACTAGAACTAACAGCACAGTAACAGTAGAATACATTCTTCTCAAGTGCTCATGGAACGGTCTCCAGGGTAAACCATATTTTAGGCCATAAAATTAGTTTCAATACTTTTAAAAGACTGAAATCAAGAAGTTATAAAAAATTCTTCTTTGGTCAGAATGGATTAAATCTAGAAATCAATTAGACAAGGAAAATTGAAAAATAAAGACATAAAAATAAAAAATATCCTTAATATATTTATAAGTATGTGGAAATTTAAAAATTTGCTCTTAATCAATGGATAAAAAAGTCAAAAGAGGAGTTAGAACATACTTAGAGAAGAATGAAAATGAAAACTTATATACCAAAATTTATGGGATAAAATTAAGGCAGTCCTCAGCTGGATATGTATAAAATATATACCTACATTACAGATGCAGGACATTATATATCCTTTCATAACCCACTGAATGGACTGGGGGAGTAAACTATATGTAAACTATAATGTAAACAATAATCCATGAGTTGTTACAGTACCCCCAAATGTATTCATCAAATGCAATGAATGTGCCACACTGATGAAAGGGGTTGTTGATGTGGGAGGAGTGGGAGTGAGAGTGGGGATTGGGTATATGGGAACCTCATATTTTTTAATATAATGTTATGTGTGATCTATGTGTCTTTAAAAAAGAGGCAACAAAATGTGTAAAAAAATTAAAAAGTACAGTCTCAAATAACCTAAATGTATAGTCTAATGGAGTATAAGTATATAAATAAGTTAATACTATGTCTGTTGAATTTAAAATGATAAAATGCTGTTTTTTCCCAATGAAATTTTTATAAACCTTTTTTAAAAATAACAGTTTTGACAAAATTTAAAATGGCCCATATCTGTCATTTCAAAATCATCCAGAGCAATTTTAATGGTCCAAAAATGCCCTATGTTCCATCTTCTGTTTCCCTTCAGAACCTATGATAAACACTATTTTCAATTTCTAATTTTTAAAGAATTAATTTCATAGTTATGTGCAATAATATTGAGGGACTGACATATTGGTGGATTCTTTCTTAAGGATATATCAAGGATAACCAGGAAACTGATAAATGGAAAACAGGAATTAAACCACTTGAGCTAATCCATTCCCTGGTCTGATTTCTTTTATTAGGCACCATCTATATTCTCAAGAGATTCTTGTTCCTATTATTAAAACCATAGCAGAACTCCCCAGGATAGGAGTTTAGTATTTTATTGTTTATTGTGTAGGTATACACCTAATGAGATAATACAATATGACAAGATGAACATTTTCATATTCTATAGAGGTATGCCCCAGATGTGCCCTACCCTGCATATCCCTTCACCCCTAATGCCCTGCATCAGGAACCCTCCTTTGCCATATTTGCCAAAAGAACATTCCCACCATTGTAGTTTTAACCACATACCCACAAATTCCCAGAGTTTACCTATTCCTTTCTCCAGCTATCCCCCTAGTTCCATGGAAAGTCAACCCAACCCCCTCACTCTACACTCATCACATTCCTGTACCATCAAACCCAATCATATCACTGCACCATTATCATGCCTATCCACTGCCCAACCACAACCTCCTACCTTATCATAAATTTTGCCCCTATTGAACATTATTAATTCGCCACCCTCTATTCCCGCTCTGTTTTCCTCATAGCCTATTTTCCAGACTCAAACCTGTAAAACTGTATGGTACAAAATGTAAGCCATAATATAAACCATTGATTATGGTTAGTAGCAATGCTTCAACATTTGTACATCACTTTTTAAAAATGTACCATATACATGTGTATTAGTCAGCCAAGGGGTGCTGATGCAAAGTACCAGAAATCTGTTGGCTTTTATAAAGGATATTTATTTGGGGTAGAAACTTACAATTACATGACCCTAAAGAGCCCAAGTCAAGGTTACTTCCTTACCAAACTCTGTTGTCAAGTGTTGAAGCAAGATGGCAGGCAATGTCTATGTGGGTTCAGACATTCTCTTTCCTCTTAAGGCTCCATGGGTCCAGCTTTGTCCAATCTTAGCTGCAGGCTGGTATAGGGATCACCTCTCTTCCTAGGGATCATTTCTTTCTGGGCTCAGGTGCTCTGGTCTCTTCACAATGTCAGTTGTAAACTGTAAGGAGAATGGCTCATCTCCCTTCCTGGGACTGCAGGATCAAAGGGGACAACTTCTCTCAACTACCATGTCTTTGGGGCTCTCTCTATTCCCTTGTGTGTCTCTTTTCCTTCTAGATTGAGGATATATTTATATAACCCACAAAGTGGGCAGAGACTTAAACTGAGTTCACCTATTGACATGAGTGAATCAAAGCCCTAATCTTGATTTAAGGAAGTAAATGAAAAGCCTTTAAATTTAAATCAATCAAAGGTATCAGGCCCAGAGGCACAGATCAGTTTACAAACATAATCTATAATTATTTTGGAATTCATAAACAATATCAAAATGCCACAACATGTAAAATATTATTAATAGAGGAGGGGAGTTGGTATATGGGAACCCCCTATATTTCCTAAATGACTTTTTTGTAACCTAAATCTTCTTTGGAGATAAAGTGACAAAAATAAGACACTGGAGAATGCATAGAAGAAACTGTCACTGTACATAAAAGATAACAGATCTTATTGTCATAAATGACACGAAGAAAAAAATTTTAAATTTTATTATTTTATAATTTTGTATATTATTTGGTACTTTTTATTGTTACTACTTTATATTATTTTTTTAAATATTTATTTATTATTATTATTTTTTAATTACATTAAAAAATATATATGAGGTCCCATTCAACCCCACCGCCCCCGCCCCCCACTCCCCCCACAGCAACACTCTCTCCCATCATCGTGATACATCCATTGCACCTGGTAAGTTCATCTCTGAGCATCACTGCACCCCATAGTCAATGGTTCACATCATAGCCCAGACTCTCTCACGTTCCATCCAGTGGGCCCTGGGGGGATCTACAGTGTCCCGTAATTGTCCGTGAAGCACTATCCAGGACAACTCCACGTCCTGAAAACGCCTCCACATCTCATCTCTTCCTCCCGTTCCCCACACCCAGCAGCCCCCATGGCTACCGTTCCCACACCCATTCCACATTTTCTCTGTGGACATTGGATTGGTTGTGTCCATTGCACACCTATGTCAAGTGAGGGCTTAGATTCCACATGGGTACTGGATGCACTCTTCCCGCTTCTAGTTGTAGACACTCTAGGCTCCATGTTGTGGTGGTTGACCTTCTTCAACTACATGTTAGCTGAGTGGAGTAAATCCAATAAGTCAAAGTGTAGGAGCTGAAGTCTGTTGAGGCTCTGGGCCTGGGTGTCATATTATCAGTCCAGAGATTCAAATCCCCTACATATATCTTAAACTCAGCACCAACTACAATTCCAGTAAAGTAGCATGCAAGTCTTGTGAAAAGAGATCCCCTCTGAGCCCATTTCCATCACACAGAAACACCAGCTCCAAAGAAGGGCCATCTGTCATGGCAGTGAACCCCTTCTGCCATGACCATAGAACCCATGGGTCTCTTTATCCCTCAAAAGAACCAATACACGGGGTTGTATCTACCTTATCTGTCTCTTAGACTCTGTTCAGTTGTACATAGGGGTATTCCTTCTGACAACCTCCAGACTCTTTTTTAGAGACTCACAGCCTTATAATCTCATTTCTCCTTTCCATTTCCCCCTTACATTAGGTCAAACCGCTCCCCGAAGTCATGTTATTATATGTAGACAGGTATATTCTGCTGTTCCGCATTGAATCTTTAATTCAAGGTCATTTTCTAGTTGCTTCTTCAGCTGGTATGTGGTAGTGATCCCTCGGTGCCAGGGAGGCTCATCCCCGGGTGTCGTGTCCCACGCTGGGGGGAATGCATCACATCTACACGCTGAGTTTGGCTGTGAGAGTGGCCACATTTGAGTAACATGAAGGCTGTCAGGAGGAAACCCCCAGGCACAATGCTACTCTAGGCCTTGTTCTTATTGCAGGTGCATAGGCTCAAAAGTGTAGCCATTAGTATCAAGAGCCCACTGTTGGGCCCTCCTTCCTTCCTGGTTCTTGCCGTTGCACCTGGAGGATTGCCGCTGCTCTCCCAGGGCCCACAACAGTGACCCCCCGGCCAGGAGCCCAGTACCCCCCCAGCTGTTGTTTTTAATTTTTTCCACTATGAGTATATATAGACATTACCATATACCCCGGGCATATGCCCTGTATAACTCCCTGTCAACCATATATATCCTGTCAATAACATCCCGTATCAGTATTCCTCCGCTGCCATTGTTGAACCACTCTGTGATCCAAAACTTCCCGTAAAGTGAATCCCAACATAATGTCAGCTTCAGAAGAGTCTTAGATCACCAAAATTCATATATACAATATACAGTATTTCCCCAGATCCACCATAAAACCTTTTCCCTTCCACAGCAATAATCTTTTAACTTATTCATATCATATTTCCTGAAACTGATGTACAGATTCCGAAACTATAGTTTTCAAACAAGGTAACATTTGTGCTTACTATGTGGTCCATACTTTAGGTTGTACAGTTTTCTAAATTTTTTAGTTATCCTATGTTTTGTCTTATGGTTTTCATTATTAGTCTGTCGTCCCCTATATGTTTTTGGTGTAATATTAGCTGTTTTATATTCATCCTCGTGTACTCTCACATAACTCCTCTTTTGCCCCCTTATTTACCTTTGTTCTATCCATTGCACGTCCATTTTCCCCTCCCCTTAGGGCCCACAACGCCTGCCAATCTAATGCCCTGGGAGCCGTCCTTTCTCACGAGAGATACAGTTCTCTCTATTCGACGGCATTAGTCTTCCCCAGGATATGGGTCCACCCCACCCAATGGTAGAACCCACCTTGGCAAAATGAGCCTTCAGCTATTCTCTCCGGAGTCCGTCCCGCATCAGACCATAACCCCTGAGCGTCCTAACCAGGTGACCCTCCTACTTATACTTTGATACGTTTTACTCAGCATTTAGTTCTCAATGAACTTCTGGCACTCTCCCATGTTTGTATGTTGCCCCTCCCTCCCACCTATTTCTTGGACCATATTACCCCTCTTCCCATCCCCAGCCCCCCTCAAACCCAGAAAACCCCACCTGAAGGTAACCCCTTGCCCCCATTTTGTCCCTTCTTTGTGCTCATACTTACCCCCAGCTCATCACAGATTCCACCCCTACAGACATTAACTCACATCCTTCCTCCACCCCCCGATTTCCAGTAAGCCACTTTTCCAGACTCTAGCTCTCTGAGGCAGTTAACTTATTTCATATCATTGAGGTCATATAGTATTTGTCCTTCAATGCCTGGGTTGCTTCACTTAACATAAGATTCTCAAAGTTCATCCATGTTATTACGTGCGATTGTAGTGTATTGGTTCTTACAGCTGAGTAGTATTCCATTGTGTGTATATACCACATTTTATTGATCCACTCATCTGTTGATGGACTTTTGGATTGATTCCAACTTTTGGCGATGGTGAACAATGCTGCTATGAACATTGGTGTACATATATCGGTTTGTGTCCTTGTTTTCAGATCTGATGGGTATATCCCCAGCAGTGGTATTGCTGGGTCATATGGCAAATCTATGGATAATTTTTTGAGAAACTGCCAAACTGTCCTCCAGAATGGTTGGATCCTTCTGCATTCCCACCAGCAATGGATGAGTGTTCCCCTTTCTTCACATCCTCTCCAGCATTTGTATTCTACTGTTTTTTTCATGGCTGCCAATCTTATGGGAGTAAGATGGTATCTCATTGTAGTTTTGATTTGCATTTCCCTGATAGCTAGGGATTTGGAGCATTTTTTCATGTGCTTTTTAGCCATTTGTATTTCTTCTTTGGAGAAGTGTCTGTTTAAATCTTTTTCCCATTTTTTAAATGGGTTGTTTATCTTTTTGTTTTCAAGATATATGAGTTCTTTATATATGCAAGTTATAAGTCTCTTATCAGATATATGGTTGCCAAATATTTTCTCCCATTGTGTGGGTTCCCTTTTTACTTTCTTGACAACTCCTTTGAGGTGCAGAAGGCTTTAATTTTGAGGTAGTCCCATTTATCTATTTGTTCTTTTGCTGCTCGTGCTTTTGGTGTGATATTCATGAAGCCATTTCCTATTACAAGGTCCTGTAGATGTTTCCCTACACTGCTTTCTAAGGTCTTTATGGTCTTGGCTCTTATATTTAGGTCTTTGATCCATCTTGAGTTGATCTTTGTATAAGGTGTGAGATGGTAATCCTGTTTCATTCTTCTACATATGGCTATCCAGTTCTCCAGGCACCATTTGTTGAATAGGCCATTCTCTCCCAGTTGAGAGGGTTTCGTGGCTTTATCGAATATTATATGGCTATATACATGAGGTTCTATATCTGAACTTTCAATTTGATTCCATTGGTCTGTTTGTCTCTCCTTATGCCAGTACCATGCTGTTTTCACTACTGTAGCTTTGTAGTATGTTTTGAAGTCAGGAAGTGTGATTCCTCCTATTTTGTTTTTCTTTTTCAATATATCTTTGGCTATTCGGGGCCTCTTTTTATTCCAAATAAATTTCATAGTTAGTTTTTCTAGTTCCTTAAAGAAGGCTGTGTTGATTTTTATTGGGATTGCATTGAATGTGTAGATCAGTTTTGGTAGGATAGACATCTTAATAATATTCAGTCTTCCTATCCATGAACAGGGAATATTCTTCCATTTATTTAGGTCTTCTTTGATTTCCTTGAACAATCTTGTAGAGTTCTCGATGTATAAGTTTTTTACCTCTTTAGTTAAATTTATTCCTAAGTATTTGATTTTTTTATTTACTATTGTGAATGGTATTTGTTTCTTGATTTCCTCCTGATCTTGCTCATTATTGGTGTATAGAAATGCTACTGATTTTTGCGCATTGATCTTATAACCTGCGACTTTGCTAAACTCATTTATGAGTTCTAGGAGCTTTGTTGAAGATCTCTCAGGGTTTTCTATATATAGGATCATGTCATCTGCAAATAATGAAATTTTGACTTCTTCCCTTCCAATTTGAATGCCTTTTATATCTGGTTCTTGTCTCAGTGCTCGAGCCAGTACTTCCAAGACAATGTTAAATAGGAGCGGAGACAATGGGCATCCTTGTCTTGTTCCTGATTTTAGAGGGAAGGATTTCAGGATTTCGCCATTGTAAACAATGTTGGCTTTAGGTTTTTCATATATACTCTTTATCATGTTCAAAAAGTTTCCTTGTATTCCGATCTTTTGGAGTGTTTTTATCAGGAAGGGGTGCTGTATTTTGTCAAATGCCTTTTCTGCATCTATAGATATAATCATGTGGTTTTTTTCTCTCAATCTGTTTATATGGTGTATTACATTGATTGATTTTCTTATGTTGAACCATCCTTGCATACCTGGGATAAATCCCACTTGGTCATGGTGTATAATTCGTTTAATGTGTTGTTGAATACGATTAGCAAGTATTTTGTTAAGTATTTTTGCATCTAGGTTCATTAGAGAAATTGGTCTGTAATTTTCCTTTCTTGTGGTGTCTTTGTTTGGCTTTGGTACTAGGGTAATGTTGGCATCATAGAAGGAATTAGGCAGTGTTCCTTCTGTTTCGATTTTTTGGAATAGTTTCAACAGGATTGGTGTTAGTTCTTTCCGGAATGTTTTGTAGAATTCACCTGTGAAGCCGTCTGGCCCTGGGCTCTTCTTAGTTGGGAGATTTTTAATGACTGATTCTATCTCGTTGCTTGTGATTGGTTTGTTAAGATCATCAATTTCTTCTTTTGTCAGTATGGGCTGCTTATGTATTTCTAGGAATTTGTCCATTTCCTCTAAATTGTCATTTTTGTTGGAATATAGTTTTTCAAAGTATCCTCTTATGATAGTCTTTATTTCTGTGGGGTCAGTGGTGATATCACCTTTCTCATTTCTTATTTTGTGTATTTGCATCTTTTCTCTTTTTTTCTTTGTTAGTCTCGCTAAAGGTTTGTCAATTTTGTTGATCTTCTCAAAAAACCAGCTCTTGGTCTTGTTTATTTTTTCAAGTGCTTTCTTATTTTCTATTTCATTTAGTTCTGCTCTTATCTTTGTTATTTCCTTCCTTCTTCTTCCTGTTGGGTTACTTTGTTGTTGTTTTTCTAATTCCTTCAAATGTGCAGTTAATTCTTCAATTTCTGCTCTTTCTTCTTTTTTGATATATGAATTTATGGCTATAAATTTCCCTCTCAGTACTGCTTTTGCTGCATCCCATAAATTTTGGTATGTTGTGTTATCATTATCATTTGTTTCAAAGTAGTCATTGATTTCTTTTGAGATTTCCTCTTTGACCCACTGTTTTTCTAAGAGTGTGCTGTTTAATTTCCAAATTGTCGTGTGAAGTCTGGGTCTCTGTCCCTTGCAAATTTCCAGCTTGACTCCACTGTGGTCAGAGATATTGTTTTGTATGATTTCGATCTTTCTGAATTCATTAAGCCTTTCTTTGTGGCCTAGCATATGGTCAATCTTGGAGAATGTTCCATGTGCACTTGAGAAAAATGTATATCCTGCTGTTTGGGTGTAATGATCTATATATGTCTATTAGATCCAGCTCTTCTAATATACTGTTCAAATGTTTTGTTTCTTTAGTGATTCTCTTTTGAGATGTTCTGTCCAGAGTTGATAGTGGTGTATTAAAATCCCCCACTATAATTGTAGATGCATCTATTCTTTCACTTAGTTTTTCCAGCGTTTGCCTCACATATTTAGAGGCGCCCTTGTTAGGACCATAAATATTTATGATTGTTCGATCTTCTTGACAAATTGTCCCTTTCATTAAAATATAGTATCCTTCTTTGTCTCTCACAATTGTTTCACATTTAAAGTCTATTTTGTCGGATATTAATATAGCTACTCCTGCCTTTTTTTGGTTGTTGTTTGCTTGTATGATTGTTTTCCAGCCATTCACTTTCAACCTCCATGACTCTCTGGGTCTAAGATGTGTCTCTTGTAGGCAGCATATAGATGGGTCGTATTTCCTTATCCAGTGTCCCAGTCTGAATCTTTTGATAGGTGAGTTTAATCCGTTGACATTCAGTGTTATTACGTTTAGAGAGTTATTTATGGTAGCCATATTTTGGTTGGATTTGTGTTTGTTATATTTTGTTTGTATTATTTTATTTTCCCCTTCTATTTTTGTCTTTCTTGTTGCTTTTACACTCTCCTCCATCTCTGACTGTCCTGTTTTTTCCTTTCTTCCTGCAGAATTCCCTTAAGAATTTCTTGAAGGGGAGGTTTCTTGTTGATATACTCTTTCAGTTTCTGTTTATCTGTGAATATTTTGAACTCTCCATCATTTTTGAATGCTAGTTTAGCTGGATAGAGTATTCTTGGTTGAAGATTTTTTTCCTTTAGTACCTTGACTATATCATACCACTGCCTTCTTGCCTCCATCGTTTCAGATGAGAAATCAGCACTTAATCTTATGGAGTTTCCCTTGTATGTGATGGTTTTCTTTTCTCTTGCTGCTTTTAGAATTTTTTCTTTGTCTTGAGCATTGGATAATTTGACAAGTATATGTCTTGGGGTGGGCCTGTTGGGATTTATGACCAGTGGAGTGCGCTGTGCTTCTTGGATATGTACATCTGTCTCTTTCAGTAGATTTGGGAAGTTTTCATTCATTATTTCCTGCAACACTCCTTCTGACCCCTTTCCCTTCTCTTCTCCTTCTGGAATGCCTATAATACGTATGTTTGAGCGTTTTGCGTTATCATTCAGGTCCCTAAATCCTATCTGGATTTTTTCTACCTTTTTATTGACCACTTCTACTATCTGTTTGATTTCCAATGCACTGTCTTCCACATCACTAATTCTCTGCTCTGCCTCTTCTAGTCTGCTGATATTTGCTGCAAGTGTATTTTTGATTTCTTGAATTGTGGTGTTCATTTCCATCATATCTGTTATTTTTTTGCGCATGTCTGCAATTTCCCCTCCAAGTGTTGTCTTCACGCTGTTAACCTCTTTCATTACTTCATCAAATTTGTTGGTGATAAATGTTCTGAGATCTTTCATTGCTTGTGCGAAGTCCTGCCCCCCTTCCTGATTTTCAGTTTGTTGATTGGGTTCAGCCATGTTTTCCTGATTACTGGTTTGGTTTGTAGATTTTTTTTGCTGTCTTGTCAACATTTTTTCTTGACGGGTTTAATCAGTTCCTTAGCTTCTTTGTCTAATCTTGGAGATTAATTAGCTGTTGTTTTTGCGTAAGTGTTATATCTTCTCTTTGTCACTTTGTTCTTCTTATTCCAATTTCTTATTGCTAGTTAAGCTCACTTTAAAGGAAAGTATTAGTGCTGGGGAAAGTCAATTGTGTAAGGAAGGAAAAAGTGTGAAGTAGTATTGGTGATATATGTTTACAAAGCAACAATATGAGTTCTGGGAGGATGGAGGTTAGATCATGTAAATTGTGTAGAGTTATAGTAGTAGGAAATTACCTATAATGAGGTAGACGACTGAATATGGGAGGAATGTGGTACGTACTAAGAGGCTATTGTTTTCGTGAGAGAGGGAAAGAGAAAAGAAAGGTAATAGTTTCAGGGACGAATACCAGATGGAAAACTAAACAAAGGTATTAGAAATTAAGAGTTAGACACTTTGTGGATCAAAGAAAGGGAGATGGAATATAGGAGAGATAGCAGATGGTGGAGGATATCAAGTTGTAGGGGAAAGGGGATAGTGTAGATAGTCTAAATCTATTCACAGAGAAATGAGGCAGTGGAGGGTGAGGAAACCCAGCAAATGTGAGGTATTTCCTGTAGGACCTATTGTATTGTTAAGGTAAAATAGTATAAGAAGAATATTGGGGACAAGAAAGAGAGGATTGAAGAAAAAAAAAAAAGAACAACAAGAACAACAACAACAAGAACAACAACAACAACAACAAAAAAAACCCAAAGAACAGAAACCCCGCCGCCAGGCTCGGCTGGGCTCAGCTGGGCTCCGGTCCCCCGCCCGCCGCCCGCTGCGGCTCGGCTGGGCTCGGCTGGGCTCAGGTCCCCCGCCTGCCGCCTGCCGTGGCTTGGCTGGGCTCGGCTTTCCCGCCCGCCACCCGGCGCGGTGCAGCGCGGCGCGGCCGGGCTCGGCCGAGCTCAGCTGGGCTCGGTCCCCCCGCCCGCCGCGGCTCAGCAGGGCTTGGCCGGACTGGGCTTCCCCGCCCACCGCCTGCCACGGCGGCGCAGCGTGGCTCGGCTCTCCTGCCCGTCACCCGCCGCGGTGCTAGCTGCCTCGGCTCCGCCTACCCAAGGAGGGAGTCCTCCACACGTAGCTGGGATCTCCGTGTATATTTCACAGATGGATCCTCTCTGTTACCTTCCCTCCAAATCGATGTCCAGACACCTCCGGACCAGGAAAAATCCCGAAACAGCCGGTCCCAAAGAGTCTCCGACGCCTCCCAGCCGATTCCCCCCAGGAGCTAGTAACCGGGAAGTTCACTCAGCCGCCATCTTGCCTCCCCCTCCTGAAAAGTCCCAAATTATATCTTATAGACCAGTCCTTTCCATTACCTTCCCACCAAATCGATGTCCAGACACTTCCTGCCCTGAAAAAATCCTGAAAAAGCCTGGTCCAGGAGAACCTCCAGCGGTGCCCAGCTGCCTCTTCCCAGGAGAGACAGCAAGGCAAGCTCACTCAGCCACCATCTTGCCGGAAGTCCTCTCCCTTATGTCTATATTATTTTTTTATCCCCCCCTTGCAGCTTTTTGCTGGCTGTCTGCTTTCTGTGTCCATTCACTGTGTGTTCTTCAGTGTCTGTATTTATATATATATTTTTAAAGATTTATTTATTTCTCTCCCCTCCGCCCCCAGTTGTCTGTCCTCTGTGTCTATTTGATGTGTGTTTTTCTTTGTCCACTTCTGTTGTTGTCAGCAACACAGGAATCTATATTTCTTTTTTTGTTGTGTCATCTTGTGTCAGCTCTCCATGTGTACGGTGCCATTCTTGGGCAGGCTGAACTTTCTTTTGCTCTAGGCGGCTCTCCTTAGGGGCACACTCCTTGTGCGTGGGGCTCCCCTGCATGGGGACACCCCTGTGTGGCAAGGCACTCATTTTGTTTATCAGCACTGCATGTGGGTCAGCTCCACACTGGTCAAGGAGGCCCAGGGTTTGAACCACTGACCTCCCGTGTGGTAGACAGACACCCTAACCACTGGGCCAAGTCTGCTTCCCTATTTATATTTATTTATTTATTTTTCCCTCACCTTGTGGCTTGCTTGCTGTCTGCTCTCTGTGTCCATTTGCTATGCATTCTTCTGCATTTTTGCTTGTCTCCCTTTTTGTTGTGTCACCTTGCTGATTCAGCTCTCTGTGGCACTTGCAGGCTGGCAGCACTCTGTGACACTTGTGGGCCAGTGGCACTCCACAGTGCCTTAGCCAGAGGCTTTCCACAGTGTACAGGCAAGCCTGCCTTCACAAGGAGGCCCTGGGATGTGAAGATCCCTGGTAGATGGGAGCCCAACTGATTGAGCCACAGCTACTTCCCCTATTTTGTTTTTATTTGTTCTTTTGGCCTTGTTTTTGGGGAGATATTCATTCAGAAAGGATCACACCTGTGGCAGGGAAGGATCATTGGTTTGGGGTGTTATTGATGGGAGTATGTGTGGGAAGAGTGCACCTGCAATATGTCTCTAATTCCTATGAATATGTTCAAGTGGTCATGGAGCATAGTCTCGGTGATCGGAGATGCAACAATAACTGAAAGAATATTGGATTCCCATCCTGGGATGTTCTGCTACAATCTTTAAAGAAGTGGCAAAAATCCACAGAGAATGGTCAGTGTCTAACAATGGAGGCCAGACTGTTATGCCAGGCTGTTGAAATTCATGGTTATACTTATGAGCCTTTTCTTATGAAATTGAAACTTAGCCTAGTGTTATATATTGCCTAAGAGTTACCTCTAGAAAGCTTCCTTGTTGCTCACATGTGGCCTCTTAATAAGCCAAATTCAGCATAAAAACATATTACTTTCCCCCAGCATGGGGCATTACTCCCAGGAATGAGTCTCCCCTGCACCAAGGGATTATTACCGAGTGCCAATGAGAAATGCATTTGGAAAAAAAACGTTGAACAAAAGGGAAAAATATTAAATACAAAGGAGTTTATATGGCTAAGAGATTTCAAAGTGAGTCAGGAGTCATTCCAGAGGTTATGCTTATGTAAGGTTAAGAAGGATCTCATTGACTGCCAGGGTAGACAGTGTCTCAAACAATGGGGCTCCAGAAAGCTCCAGAGATAGCTACACTATAGACAGGGCAGGTAATCTCAGGAATTCAGCACCATGTCAGTAGGCTTTACCTTGGAATATATGCTCCTCAATGTACCAGCGTTTCCCTAAATATGGCTCTTCTACCCTTTTTATTTGAATCTGTAATTAGCACAACACTTTTTAAATATATGTCCCAGAGACTTGACTCTTTGATCTGTTCATATGCTGGTTGAGTCCTAAATCTCAGCAGAGTTGCAACACCTATTCTCTATTTCATTGGGCATGCCAAGTACAACTAACAAAAGGATGATGATGGAAAATGCCCAGTCCCCCAAAAGAAGAGCATATCTACAACTACAAATAATACATTTGCATCCCTCTTCTTCATATGATCTAAGCCCCCTCTCAATCATAAAAAGACCGGGCATCAGCATCCCCAAATCCTCAAGATTGAGAAATGAAGAAATATAATGGAGGAATGAAACTTTTAATTTATTATTATTCTAGCAATGGAAGGACTTTATGTCATTGATATGAGATAGTAGACACCAGAAGTTCTGAGAAGAGGAAGAGGGAAGAAAATGTGTGGCATGAGTACTTTTTGGGGACATCAGAATTGTCCTGTATGATATTGCAATGATGGATACAAGCCATTATATATGTTGTCAAAACCTATAAAGTTGTGCAGGACAAAATGTGTACTATAATAGAAATTATAGTCCACCATTAGTAGCAGTGTTTCAATATGTGTTCATTAACTGCAACAAATGTATCACACTAATGAAAATGTTGTTAATGTGGGAAAATGTGGGAGGATAGGAGCAGGGTACATGGGAATTCCCTATATTTTTGGTTAAAGTTTATGTAATATAAAGCTTCTTTAAAAATAAGAATCAAAAAATAAAATAATTTAAAAAGAGCCAAACAGGAAAAAAAAAACACAAAACTGTTTTGCCTGAAATGAAATAACTAGTGTTTCACAGAACAGAAATGGGATGCAAACCAAGGTTCAAATGTATATAAAAAGAAGTGGAAAGTTTGTGAAAGCTTGTTTAAGGGAGTGTATTATATCTTGTAGGAATTCTGTAAAAGCATTTTCTAAACTGAGAGATTTCAATGTAAGTAGCTTATTCATGGAAGCCATTATTAAGTAAAAGCCTATATGTTTTTTGTTTTGGTTTTTAAAGATTTATTTTTATTTATTTCTCTCCCATTCGGCCCCCCTCCACCCCAGTTGTCTGTTCTCTGTGTCTATTTGCTGTGTATTCTTTGTCTGTTTCTGTTGTTGTCAGTAGTACAGGAATCTGTGTTTCTTTTTGTTGCATCATCTTGCTCTGTCAGCTCCCCGTGTGTGCGGTGCCATTCCTGGGCAGCCTGCACTTTCTTTCACGCTGGGTGGCTCTCCTTATGGGGTGCACTTCTTGCGCATGGGGTGCACTTCTTGCGCGTGGGGTCCCCTACGCAGGGGATACCCCTGCGTGGCACGTCACTCCTTGCGTGCATCAGCACTGCACATGGGCCAGCTGCACACGGGTCAGGGAGGCCTGGGGTTTGAACCATGGACCTCCCATGTGGTAGATGGATGTCCTAACCACTGGGCCAAGTCCGCCACCCTATATGTTGATATTGATAACAAAAGCAACTACACAGCAGAAAAATCTATTGGACACCACCATGATCTGTTATGATCTATGCTAAGATTTGTTTACTTAGTGGTGTACTGATGGAAACTAAAATTTGACTTTCCCTCTCTGTTAGAGTAATACAATTTTCTTAAATTACTGATCTGTTTTGAATTGTAGGCTATAACAGTACTTTTGTGATAATCAATTTAAATATTAAGAACAAAGAATCTGTGCCTTAATAGAATGATTTTATCATTTCCTTAATGTTTTTTTAAAAATGTAGAGTCACTGTTATTTTGGAAGTTAAGTCATTTTCAAATTATTCTACTAACTTGTCACTGTTAAATAGTTAAATAAATAGAGACTGCTTAAATATAATGTTCAGATCTGATGACTTAATATTCCAATAAAACAGTTTAGAATACCTTTAATTTGTTTTATCACCTTGTAAAGTTTGAGGAACTTAAATATGTATGTTTATGAAAATTAAGTTATCAATATTTATATTTTAATTCACAATGGAAAAATTTATTCCAAAACTGAAAAATATAACACTTGTGTAAACCGTGGAAAAGTTTAATGGGATGTTATTTTGACAATGTTTCAAATTTCCATTACAGTTTTTTCTAATCAGAGATTGTATGTGTGTGCACCCTCAATTAAAAAAAAATATTAAAATATATCACTCATACATGAACATACACAAACAATAAGTGCACAGTAATAGTGTGAAGTTACAAAACAAACATACATAACATCATAGAGGACTCTCATACATTACCTTACTACCAATTCCTTGCATTGCTGTTAAACATTTTTAACTAATCATTAAAGTACATCCTCTAAGTATTACTACTAACCAAAGTATTTTCCCCCAATACACCCTATTATTATTATATCACTTATATGAGAACATACATTAAAAAATGAGTATACAGTGAAAACTGTGTACTTACAAAGTAAACATGCATAACATCATACAGGGGTCCCCCATATGAACCCTCCACCAACACCTTCCATTGTTGTGAGAAATTAGCTACAAATTATGAAAGAATGTTTTCAAAATCTTACTACTAATTATAGTCCTTATCTTACATTTGGTGTATTTTCCTCCAAACCCACTGTATTATTATTTAAATATATATATAGAAAGAAAGATTCCTGACTTTTAGCTCCTTAGGCATTTTTTTTCTTTTTTCCATTTTTTTATCTTTTTTTTTAAAGATACATAGATCACACAAAATGTTACATTAAAAAATAAATATTTATTTCTGAGAGCATTTGTAAACACACAAAACAATCATACACATGTTCAAAATTCCTGAACAACACCCCTCTATCAACACACCACACTGTGGTGGAGCATTTGTTGCAGATTATGAGATAATATCATCTGATTATTATCAGGTCGATAGCATAAATTTGGCATACATTTTCCATACTCCCCCATTATCAACAGCTACATCTTTGGCATAGATGCAAGAATATTACATTTTTACTGTTAACCACAGTCCATAGTTCACTCCAGTTGTATTTTTCCCATGCTTCTCCACATTCCCGCCACCCTGCAATAGTGACGTACATTTGCTCTAGCTCACAAATAACTGTCTTGCATCTGTACCATCAATCACAATTCTCATCCACCTCTGGGTTTACTGTGCTATTCGGTCCCTAGTTTATTCTCTAGCATTCTGTCAATTGACATTTACATATCTAGACTGCCATTTCAGCCACATCCCTATTTATAAACCAGCTGTTACTAATTATAATGTGTTACCATAAACTCTGTACATTTCCACAGTTTTACAGTAAAGCTAATTAAAATTTCTACATACATTAAACATCAGTAGTCCATGTAAGTCCTCTTCTTTCTTATCTCCTTTAAGAATCCACCACCAACCACCAAGACTTGATGATATTTTCCTTCATTTTCTTCTAGAAGCTTTATGGTTCTTATTTTTATATTTAGGTTTTTAATTCATTTTGAGTTAACCTTTATATAAGGTATGAGATAGGGGTCCTCTTTCCTTCTTATGGCTATGCATATCCAGTTTTCTCAGCATCATTTGTTGAATGCACTGTTTTGCACTAACTGGGTGAGTTTGACAGGCTAGTCAAAAATCACTTGACCAGACATGCGAGGATCTGTTTCTGAACCATCAATTTAGTTCTATTGCTCTATGTGTGTGTCTTTTATCACCAAAGCTAATATGATTCGAAGTCCAGAAATGAGAGTCCTTCAACTTTGTGTTTACTTTTTAAGAAGTTTCAGGGTATTCAGGACCCCTTACCTTCCAAATAAATTTAATAATCCTGTTTTTCATTTATTCAAAAATTCCCATGTAATTTTTATCAGGATTGCTTTGAATCTGTATATCAGTTGAGTAGAACTGACGTAATAGTGATATTTAGTCTTCCAGTTGGTGAACATGGGATGTTCTTCTAATTATTTAGGCCTTTTAAAATTTCTTTTAACAATGAATTTTAGATTTCTGAATACAAGTGCTTTATGTCATTGGTGAAGTTGATTCCTGGATATTTGTGTTTTATCTGTCATATTTAATTTTAGCACTCTTCTGATATTTTTAGTTATTTTTATTGATATAATCTTCATTTCTAGACTATTCCAGGCCGCTCTTTCCTGTCTTTTCTTTTCAGTCCCAAGCACACCCTTTAGTATTTCCTAAAAATCAAGTCTCTTGATTAGAAATTTCTCAGTTCCTGAAAAGCCAGTCTCTTGAATACAAACTCTCTCAGTTTCTGTTTATCTGTATATATACTAAACTCACCCTCATTTTTGAAAGACAATCTTGCTGAATATAAGATTCTTGGCTGGAAGTTTTTCTCTTGCAGTACCTTAAATATATTATACCATTTTGTTTTCTTGCCTCCATGGTTTCTGGTGAGAAATCAGCATTTACTTATTAGGTATCCTTTATATGGTATGCATTGCTCTTTTCTTGTTGCTCTCAGAATTCTCTCTTTGGCAATTGATATTCTGATTAATATGTGTTTTGGAGTTGGTCTATTCAGATTTTTTTGTATGGGAGTATGTTGTACTTCTTGGACACAGATATTGATGTCCTTCAATAGTGCTGGGAGATTTTCTATCATTTCTTCAAATATCTTTCTGCCCTTTTTTCCTTCTCTTTTCCTCATGGGACACACATGATTCATATGTTTGTACCATCTCTTGCTACCATTTAGTTCCTTGAGTCCTTGTTCAATTATTTTCCATTCTTTTCTTCATCTGTTCTTTTGCATGTTCACTTTCAGGGACCATTTCTTCAAGCTCACCCGTCCTTTCTTCAGCATTCTCAAAGCTGTTATTATATGATTCCAGTGTATTTATTTCATTTATTGTACCTTTCATTCCCTATTTTTCTAAGTATGCTTTCAAATTCTTCTTTGTGCTCATTCAATGTCTTCTTAAAATCTTAATCTCTGTAGCCATCTCATTGAATTTATTAAGGAGATTTGTTTTCAACTACTTCTTTTTATGTGGAATCTTATCTTGTTCCTTTAACTGGGCCACAGCTTCCTGTTTCTTGGTGTGGATTGTAATTTTTTGGTTGGTGAATTGGCATCTAGCTTACTAGAATATTTATTTTGAGTGCAGTTTTTCTCTTTAGTTTAGGGCTTCCTGCCCTTTCTCCCTTGCTTGTTGTGTAGTAGGAGCCATGGATGTAGTTGGTTCTATAAGCTGTGGAGGTTCAAGCTGCCCTCATAGCCTCAGGGACCAATGGAGCTTTTCCAGAGTTTCTCATTTGCCAGGGGATAGAGTCACAACTGGGTGGAATAATCCAAGTCATGCAGGCCTAGACTTTTGTTACCCAGAGAAGCTAATGAAGCTTCATGCTCTTTTCTCCATTGCCTAGGGTGGAGATGGAACTGCAGGTGCAGGCAGCAGTCTATGCATTGCAGGTCCAAGGTGACCACAGTTTCCCTGGTAGACTTCAGAGTATTCAGTCTGTGTCAGTCAAATATACCTGCAGTTATCTGGATAGGCTGGTGCAGGGCATGCTAGCTTCCTCCCCACTAGAGGTAGGGCTGAAGCCTAGTCTATGGTTAAAGGTCAATGTGGGTGAAAGAAGCTGGCTTCTACCATAGCTGATTGTCAGTCAGCCAGCTTCCCCTCATGCTGGGGGTGGAGTGAAAATAGCAGCTACCAGCCTATATCAGACTTGGACAGATTCAAACTTTAACTATTTTTTGGATTATATTTTAGCCAGCCAAGTTTACTATTCAGTAGCTGAATTTGGTGGCCAACAGTCTCTTCTTCCCTTGTCTTTGGGAAATGGAGTTTCCAACTCCAGCCTCAGAATATCTCCCTAGGTAGCTTGTGCCTCCAGTGGAGGATGGGCACTGGCCTCCAGGGCATGGAGGGCTCTCCTTATGAATCTTCTCTGCAGATGGGCAGTCTCCTGCTTCCATTCTTTCAAGGATGTTGCAGGATTCTCTTCTTGTCTCCTGGAGCCCCCACGCAGGTTTTTTAGATAACTCTGGGTGATTACTAACTGCCTTGTAGCAGAAACTGACTCTAAAAGCTTCTTATGCTATTGCCATCTTGCTGGTTGTTCTGATCAGAGTTTTAATAAAAGTTTTTGCCTTCTGTTTTCAAAAAACAAACTGGTTTGTCATGAAATTCTGTGCATAATTACAGTATTTATTTCCTAAAACTATTGCAAATAAAATGTGTAGACTTATGTTTATGCTAATGGAAATCACTTATTCTTAGGTTTAGGATATTAATGTTCTAATAAGCATGTAATTATATTCAGAAGGTGATAACAATAGTCATAGGAAGATAATATTTATTCCATTGGTAATCTTAGTTTCCTGTAAAATTTACTAGAAGCATGGATTTCTTCCTGAAGCAATTAAGTTTCTTTGTGGTAAATAGTATCTTTCTAAAACACGAAGGCAAAATTAAATGTGAAATGTAATTACATATTTGGGGATTGTATAAAATGTTTAAAGACTTCTAAAATTGTCACTATTATACCTTATACTGATCTACATGATGATATTTTTGGTTATAAATCTAGTTATTATTAGAAAAATATGATTTAATGAAAACAACCAAATTCTCTTCACAGTTGCACTGTTTTTTATTTTTCTGATTCTTCTGTAAAAGAGCATGCAGTCACCCTATCTTCAACAAAATGGGACATTAAAGGAAAAGCAAGGCAAGAGTCTTGCCTGTTGATTAGCAATCTTGTTAAAAGTATAAATATATAGTGTAACAAAACTCTTACTATGGTCTGTCGTTAGTGATTCTCTATAAACAGCTTTATTTAAAATGCTCATAAGGAAATTAGGGCCTAGATTGTCACCTCTTATAGCAGTCATATTCATGCCTGGACTCTGATCTCTAATTGTTATTTCTAAGTCCTAAAATGCTTTGCTCTTTCTGTATAACCTAACAGCACCCTAGAATTTTTAAGGGCCTGTATGACACCTGGAACTCAGACCTAAAGTTAATCAGCTTTAAAAGGTGCTGAAAAAGTAGCATGAATTCTAAAACCCACTCTAATTTAAGAAACTAAAAGAATCAGACTTAAATTAAAAGGTAAATGGGGCTAATCTAAAGACTGATGTTTCTGGATTTTCTCTAGGTTTTTGGTTTAGTCACAAGAAATGAATTTCAATAGCAAACCAGGTTAGTTAGGCCAGTAATTTATTAAGGAAAGGAGGAAAGAGAAATGGGAGAAAATGACATATCATGGGTCCCAGGTAGAGAGGAAAGGGGTTAAAAAAAGATAAAGGGGGTCTTCTTTACAGACTATAATTCCTCTTACAGAATACAGAAATGCCCAGGTTTTCCTTGTGAGTTGTTCTAGGCAGGGGGGAAGAAGATAAGAAGAGAGGGGAAGAAAGCAAGAGCAGGGTTGTTTTGGCCTTGGCACTTGCTTTTTGAACCATGAATTACTCTACCCCATTACTCTGCTAATGACAGTGGAAGAGTCCCAGCTGTTTGTTCTTTTGATTGATTACCCACCCATCAATCCCCTGGGAGGGCCCAATGATAAGGCCCCTTGAGAACATCTGGGGCTTCTCCTGGCTTCTGGAAGAAATCTCGTTCTTTTTTTTTTTTTAAGATTTATTTATTTATTTATTTATTTATTTATTTATTTATTTATTTCTCTCCCCTTCCCCTTCTCCCCCGGTTGTCTGTTCTCTGTGTCTATTCGCTGTGTGTTCTTCTTTGTCTGCTTCTGTTGTTGTCAGCGGCAAGGGAATCTGTGTTTCTTTTTGTTGCGTCATCTTGTTGTGTCAGCTCTCCGTGTGTGTGGCACCACTCTTGGGCAGGCTGAACTTTCTTTCATGCTGGGCGGCTCTCCTTATGGGGCAAACTCCTTGCGCGTAGGGCTCTCCTACATAGGGACACCCCTGCGTGACACGGCACTCCTTGTGTGCATCAGCACTGTGCATGGGCCAGCTGCACATGGGTCAAGGAGGCCTGGGGTTTGAACCACAGATCTCCCATGTAGTAGACAGATGCCCTAACCACTGGGCCAATTCCGCTTCCCAGAAATCTCATTGTGAATGAAATTTCTCCCAGGAGTCTCCAGGAGCCATCTTAGGCATACCAATGGTCACATGTTTAATGGTGTGGTTTTTCTGCCAGGTTCCAGATTCATCTATTGATTCCCTATTGAGCCTGCATCACTAAGGAGAATCAGGATACAAGGAAAAAGGTATTTTAAAATTTTAAATATTATGGGTACCAGAAAGAAATTTCTTTTGTTAGCAAATTCTTTAAATTTCTGTGGAGCACTATCTAATTTAACCTGACTAGTCAGCTGATTTAAATGCCATATCTATTATGAAACCTAAAAGAATGAATGAGACTGTGGTATTCTGTACAAAGGTGTTGTAATACCCTGATCCATTTCAAAGTGTTTTGGGCAAAAGGTAGAAAAGTATTTGCAAAATTCCTTAAAGGACTGAGGAAAACATAGAAATAATAAACCTCTTTATCTGGGAAATTCCTACCATTCTCTCAAACAATGGGAGCACCCAATTTATTGCTTTGCAAGGTAAATCTTTGAAAAAGAAACATGCTAGTAAGTGAGCCCTGGATCTCGAAGCTTCCACTCATGAAATTCTCGAAGCTTCCACTCATGAAATTTATTTCTGCAATGACAAAGCTAAACTTAACTATAATTCATGCCTAAAAGTCATCTCTAGAGAACTTCTTTATTTGTCAAAGGTGGCCCGCCTCTTGAAACCAAACTCTCAGTACTTCTTGAAATAAAGTTTTTTTTCCCTGGCAACATGGGACTTAACTGCCTGGAAATACAGGACTTGACAACTCAGGATAGACCTCCTAACAACGTGGGATTAGAACAAAGGGAAAAGAGAAACAGGACAGAAGAAGTTTAATGGCTAAGAGATTACAAATAGAGTTGAGAGGTTACTCTGGAAGTTGCTTTTATGCAGGCTTCAGCCAGTTAATGGGGAAAAAAAATCCATAGCAGGCAAAGCCTAGAATAATACTCTGAGCTAAATCTAAGAAAAGCTATAAAATCATTTCCCCAATGTACCATGGTTATTGAAATCTATAGTTCTCAATTTATATATTGGTACTGGATTTTGTTTAGGATCTTGAGTATGCTTCAGAAAAGAATTTCAAGAGCACATTGACCCACAGGTTCTATGGTCATGGCAGAAGGAGTTCAGTGCCATGTCAGTTGGCCTTACCTTGGAGTTTGTGTTTCTGTGTGATGGATCTGGACTCAGCTGTGATGTTTGTTCACAAGCCTCTCCTGTTACTTTTACTGGATCTGTAGTTGGCACTGGGGTTTAGTGTATACCCAGGGGACCTGAATCTCTGGACTGACCATGTGATAGCCACGCCCTGAGCCTCAACAGACTTGCAACTCCTACACTCTGGTTTATTAGACTTACCCCACTCAGCTAACATGGAGGAGAAGGTCAACCACCACACCAGGGAGCCAAGAGTGCCTACAACTGAAAACAGGAGAATTGCATCCAACATCCATGTGGAAGCTAAGTTCCCTTTTGCTATAGATGTGGAGTGGACACAACCATTCCAGGGTCCACAGGATGGAGGGATAGAGTATGGATTAGAGTGGACTTACTTATAATATATTCATGAACTATTGTGATTAGTAATCGAAGAAAATGTGGCCTTGGTGTGGAGAAAGTGGCCATGGTGGCTGCTGGTGGTAGGGAGTGGGAGGAAGAGATGTGATGTGGGGGCATTTTTGGGACTTGGAATTGTCCTGGGTGGTGCTGCAGGGAAAGTTACCAGACATTGTATGTCCTCCCATGGCCCACTGGGTGGACTGTGGGAGAGTGTGGGCTATGGTGTGGACTATTGACCATGAGGTGCAGCAGTGCTCAGAGATGTATTCACCAAGTACAATGAATGTCTCTTGATGATGGAGGAGGTTGTGGTTATGGGGGGATGAGTGGGGTGAGGGGAGTGGGGGGTATATGGGGACCTCATATTTTTTGAATGTAACATTAAAAAAATAAAGACAAAAATAAAAAAAAAAATTTAAAAAAAGAGCACATTGGGTGATTTAGGCCAGTAATTTATTCAGGCAAGAAAGGATAAGAAATGGGAGAAAATAACAGATCAGGTGTCCCAGGTAGAGAGGAAGGGGCTGAAAGTGATAAAGTGGGCTGATTTACAGACTACAATTCCCCATTATAAATTATAAATCTCCAAGTTTTACTTGCATGGCTACATGGCAGAGTGGTGTGCAGAGGGCAGGAACAGGGGTACACAGATGAGAGAACACATGCAAGAGAGAGTTTAGGCCTGGTGCCAGCTTTTTGAACTGTTGACTCTCCCGATCCTTTGCTAATGGCAGAGGAGGACTTCCAGCTACTTACCATTTTGATTGCCTATTTCTCCCATAAATCTCCCAGGAGGGCCCACTGATAAAGTTCTTGGGGAATATCCAGGGCTTCTCCTGGCTTCTGGAGGAAGTCTTCTTTTGAGTGGTGGAATCTTGGGGAGGGTCTTCCAGCAGCCATCTTGGAGTTATTGATGTCCACGTGGACTTCTTGCCAGTTTTCAGATCCATCTATTGATTCTCTATCTTAATAGCCTGCTTCAATATTATATTTATTTTTCAAAAAGCCCCATGCCAGACAAGCCATATAACCCAGAGTTCAAAATGACAACCAGCTTCCTCTCTCCTCCATAACATCAATGCCCCTTCTCAGTTTGCAGAAACCAGAGAGATCCCATGTCCAGATTATCCCCAAGATCAGCAACTTTACAAAATAGATGGGAAAGAGCTGTAACCGAGGATTAATAATTAACAAATAATTATGATTACTAAATCATTATATAGATGACTTTATATTATACAATAGCAAAAGGTTAATTCCTGAAATACTGAAGCTGGCTAGAGTGGTCCCAACCCTGTTTATGGTTACCTAGACTTAACCTCACCCTTGTGTATGCGAACTCTTTTGATGATAATTTTAGATTGAATTTACCATTGTGTATACTTACTACTGGTATGGGAACCACTCCCCATGACTGTTTAATATCCATATGAAAGACCTTGTAACAGACCTTTGTTCCTTATATTCCTATCCCCAAATCTTGTGACTGACCCTGGTTTGATACCCCACCCTTATCCTTTCAGGTCAACCCCTTAATGTTTATTAATGAAGGAACTTATGATCAACTCCACCCCAATCATTCATTTGTACCCTAATGTTACAAAATTTTAGATTTTCTGCAGATCAGAGAGGGGGTTTTGGATCTGAGGGCCACATTTGTAGAAAAAGGGCGCTCACAGGGACATGGAGGGACATGCAGGCAGAATGTTTATTGGAAAGCTCTAGTCTGAAGAATAGATTTCAGACTTACCTTGGAAGGTGGTGGATATTGCTTTATATAGTTAATCAATAGGCAGGGAAACTGAGTACAGCCTGCGGCCAAATGGCTAGGGGTAGTAGGCTGGGAGGAAGGGTATTCTTGGAATGCAGGAGGGGTTGATGGTGCCTAGGCCCAGAGGGGGTGAAGACCCTTATCTGCTCCTCCCTGTTCATTCTTGGGAGGGAATGGGCTTCCTACTAGCCCATAGGCTATGGAGGTTATGGCTGAAGGCTGCCTTTCTTCGATTTTATATCATGGGGTATTGAGTCGTGGTCTTATGACCTATTAATTTTTGAAACCTTATAAGGGGGAAACTTTAATATTCCTAACTCCTTGATTACATCTATATGTGATGAAGGACCTGAGTAATGGGAGTGCTGAGCAGAAAGGGCAGGTGAGCTGGCTCAGGACTTTGACTCAATCTGGCTACTTCCTGCAGTCAGGGGGAAGAGTGGGATTTCTTTCCATTCTGCCTCGTGGAGTTTGGTTTCTGGTCCAGCAGAGGTAGGTATTGTAGTTCTCACAGCAAAATGACACTATTCACATAATCCTGAGTTGTTGACTATAATTTGGCCTATAAATTGGATGAGAAGTTGTAAGAAACAAGGAACAAAAAGGAGAAGCAGCAATACTATCCTATGCCAACCATTTTTAGGATTGGATTACAATGGGTGTGATATGCAACTTCTGGGTCCCCTAAGAACAGTCTCTTTTTCCATCTACTCCATTGCTGAGGCTGAAGTGAGGTTTCAAGAAAAGAATGGAGATTGGGTATTTGTTCAGAAGAGGCCATAACTTGGGGTTTTAAAAAGGTAGCATTAGGAATAATAGATACTATGGTAAAATTCCCCTTGATATGGTAGGGAGTGTTAGTTATGCAGTATTATCACACAGAAAATAGAAACCTGTACCCACAAGAATTAGTGCCACTGAGGGACCTGAAGAAATAAAATAAGAATGCAGGTGGTTGGGAATGTTGAATATTTGGGTTCTGCCATATACTGCATTAACATGTAAAGGAGAGTAATGGGGCTTGAAAGCATCATATGTTACTTTAGTCTGACAGAGGAGATTTCAGAAAAGAAAAGAAATTCTTGGTTCTTTTTCTAAGTTTTAACCTGGTTAAATTGTGTAATTGTCATGATTGTGATCTTATTCCAAATAATTCGGTTTTTCTATAGGCCAAAATAGGGTTGAATTAAGATGTTTGTTTGGCACTTTCAAATCTGCCTACCAGTATGGTGTAGTAGTGTTAAAGAGTAGAGTATGATTACGAGATGTAATAGGTATATATTCTAAATTAGTTGCATGAGGTCATGTGGATATGTATTTAAAACATAAAAAAGGTCTGTCCTTTAGGACTGTGACCATACAAATAGAACTTAAATTTTCCCCCTAATGAGAGATGCTTAAGGCTTGACAGAGAAGAAGTATATCTTCATATTCTGGTAAACTTGGGAGGTTGGTTCTGTAACCCACTGGCCTCTAAAGCCAGTCTATTTTGGGCAGACATGCAGGAGAGTTTCTGGGCTTAGAGGAAATGTGAGTAAGGATATAGCTTTACCGTGGGTATGCTCAAGGCATATCCAGCAAGTTGAATGGCTAATTGTAGTTGCTATAGTTTGGATAATGTCTGTAAGGGGATGAAAGGGGTTTTTTGAGGGGTTAATACAAAGAGAAGTACAGAGTAAAATATAGGAATTAGAAACTATTTTAATCAGTAAAGAAAAGGAAGAGGGTGGTAAAGGAGAAGAGGATTTCTTTGGGGTGAAAATCAGAAAAATTTCCTTCTAACTACAGATCCTTGAATGATGTCAAGGTATTGCTTGAATAAAAGTGTAGAGGGAATGACAAAGTCAGTTAATTGTGAGGACAAAATGATCGCTGCCAGATTTAAGTGTTATTGTGACTGAATAGGAGGAAGGAGAAGGGAGAGAGATTAAAGGGGAACAGGGTCAGCAGTACTTGGAACATTGTCATCTTGGTTTTTTTGTGAGTTTCAAGCATAGGTCTCTGAGAGTTCACAGGTGTGTATAACTTGAGCTTCAGAATCTCATAATTTGCTGTCTACAGAAGGCGGTGGAACAGGCTTTAATCCGGAAAAGTATATTCCTGACAGAGAGTTTAAAAGTTTTGCTGCAGTGGAGGTGGTTAGAAAGACAAGAAAAGAAGCGGTCCAATTTGGGATTTAAAGGCTTGGGGTGTAAGGCTTTTAGGTATACCCAGTCACCTGGATGAATAGGCAGTAAGGGGGCAGAATGTTTGGGTGCAGGAAGAGTAGAGTCAAGTAGGTGATGCAGGAATGAATGCATTTGTGTTAGGCCCACTGTCTTGCTTTTGAAATCTGATGGCTGGGAGGGTGTTTGTAGGAGTAAAAGGGCATCCGTACATGATTTAAAAGGGGCTTAAGAAGTGTGGTTTTTGAGGAAGATTCAAATTTTTCATGAGAGCTAAGGGCTGAAGACCAGTCCATGGTGTCTATTAGTTTGGTTAATTGTTATTTTAGGATTCTGTTTATATGCTCAACTTTTCAAGCAGACTAAGATCTGTAAGGAACATGTAACTTCCAGGCAATTCCTAAGGCAATACAAACCTCCTTTGTGATCTTAGAGGTGAAGTTGTCCCATTATCTGACTGCAGAGAAGAGGGAAGACCAAATCTGGGAATTATTTTTGTTAAAATGATGGTAATTACAACATTAGCCTGTACAGAGGTGACTAGAAATGCTCAACCAATCCAGAAAAGTAATTTACAAAGATACTAGGAACTAAAGGAAAAATGGGTTTTGTGACTCCATTAATAGTTCTAAGATCTTGTACAAAGCAATAGCTCCAATTTCCTTTTTTTTACTGCCAGGATGGGGTGTTAAAGGGTAATTGGTTGGATACTAAAGACCAGTGGCACAGAGTTTATCAATAGTGGGTATAAGGCCTTGTCAAGCACTGAGGGACAGGGGATACTGAGGAATATTTGTGAAGGAGGAGGTGTTTCTTAAGATAATTCTAACAGGGGGATGGTGAGTTGCAATCAAAGGAGAATTAGTGTCCCAGACCTGGGGGTTTACTTCTGCCTGCATTAGAGAAGGATGTCAGGAATGTTAAAGGGATTTGGGGAGGGGGAAGGGAGGGAAGCTAGGAGGAGAGGGAAGTTTGTTTGAGAGGAAGGGAGAGTAAATGAAATGGAAGAATGGAATTTGGATAATATGTCATGGCCTGAGAATGTGAAGGGACAAGTAGGAATTAAAAGGAATTGAGTGAAAGTGAAATCTGTTGAGCATATGAGTGGTTTGATAATTAAAGGGGAAGAAGGAATGCTGTCAACCCACACAATACAGATTGAGGAAGTGGATAAAGGTTCTGAATGTTCTAAGAGGACTGAATAAGTAGACCCCATGTCAATTAAGAAGGATATTGGCTTACTTCCACCCTTGGTGATAACACTTGGTTTGGACTTACCGATGGATATGTGGGGTCATCCCAAATCCTGGACCCATCAGTTGTCTTTCATCAGTCCAAGAAGGTCTAGAAAGCAAGATCCTGGCCCCAGGTTTGTGGGGGGCACTGGAGGAACTTTCCTGGAAACAGGGTTTTCGGGACAGTCAGAATTCCAATAATCTTTGTGGTGACACATCGGGCATTGCCCTGGTGGGGGTCTGGGATCAGGGCAAGAGTGTGCCCAATGCCTGTCCTTTCCATACTTGAAACAGGGTCCCAGTGGTGGCCCAAGGGAAAAAGAAGAATTAGGATTCCAAGAATCGAACCTGAGGGCAGCAGCTAGGAGGGAGGCTTTAGCCTGATCCCATTTATGTTTTTCAAATTTGGCTTCCTCCTCTCCATGTTAAAGACCTTGAATGCCACTTTAACCATGTCTTTCCAAGGGATTTGAGGGTTATCCTCTAACTTTTCTAACTTCTTTCTAATGTTTGGATAGGATTGCATGATAAAGAGGGTATGCACATATAATTGAACAGAGTCTGACTGAGAATCTAAACTAGTGTATTTAAGGAGAGATTTGGTCAATCTATTCTTGGAGGCATTTGGGTTTTCATCAGGTTTTTGTTAAATTTCTTTATTTTTATCATAATTAACTGCTTTGAGTGCAGCCTTTTTCATGCCTTTTATTATGCAGGTTAAAAGTGGGCTATGCTGCGAAAATCCTGGGAACCTGGCTGGTAATCCCAAGAAGGAATAGTGGTTGGAACTGCATTGGGTCCTGCTGGAAGTCTCTTAGGATCTTGGGTATGCATAGAGTCTATGAAAGTAGTAATAGCAGCTCAGATACAGCTTTTTTTCCTTTGGGGTAGTTGAGGAAATAACAATAACATATGTATCTTGATAGGTGAGGTTATAGGAGTGGGTGAGGTGTTGGAATTCCTTACTGTATATGGCAGGGTTTTCAGAGAATGATCCTAGTAGGTTTTCTATCTGACTTAAATTTAAGAGTGAAAAAGGGATGTGTACCGTTAACTATTCCTTCAGTCCCTGCTACTTCCCTAGAGGAGTAAGGGGGACGCTAACGTCTGTGTAGAATTCAGAGGTAGGGAATTGGGATCAGTTACAGAGGTGGAGGACAGCAACAAGGGATGGTGGACTAGTCCGCGAGAGGGGGTGTGAGGAGGGAAGAAAGTTGCAGTGGAAGGGGATGATGGTGATGAGGGAGAGGAAGGGGAGTTAGAGGACCAGTAGAGTGGGGTTTGAGGTGACATCAGAGGTATATATGGAGGAAGTGTAGAAGGAGCCTGATGAGATGGATCAAAGTTGAGGTTTTTTGGGAATTTGGGCATCAAAGGGAAGAAGGAGAAAGCTTTTGAGGAGGTTTTGGTATAAAAGAAGAATTTGCTAAGAACAGAATTGAGAGGGATGTACGGTTATGAATATAGAACTTGGAAATAGAAATAGAAAGTGCCATTTTCCAGCTATTGACTTTGTCTGATTTGTATTGGGACACACAGAGATTGAATAGAAAATGAGGTTTTTTTTTAGGTCTGATGTCTCCTTCTAGGTTTAGAGTTTTAAGGCTATGAAAGAGACAACCGAGAGGCATGGTTTTTTGTGGGGGGCGTCTGAAATTGAATTCCCCATTTTAGGTCATGTAGACTAAGGATCTCTAGAAAAGAAAGAACAGGGGAGATTCTGAGTGGGACAGGCATCCCTGAATCAGTTAGAAATTGCCCAAAGAAACAGGAAACTGCACTTGGGACTAGACATCTCCAGAGCCAAGAGGTCTCTTCCCATGAGGACATAGGCATCTACCTGCTGTAGCCCTTAGGGATGGTGAGAATTACTGTCCTAGTGCTAGGATTTTCAGTGAGTTGTCCTGAACAATCAAAAAAGAAAGAGAGAGCAGGTTCCTCTGGCAGAGAAATCCTTGACTCACCCAGATATGAGTCAGTGTCTGGTGTTGGATGGGGTCTCGGCAGTGGCAGGGCAGAGATTCCCCATCAAGCAATCAGTCTCAATGCATCCCCAGTCCAGAGTTCTGGCACCAAATGTTGGAGAAAAACGGTGCTCACTGGGACATGGAGACTGATGATTGCAGGCAGGAAGTTTATTGTGAAGCTCTCCTAATGGAGAGTGTCTGAAGAATAGATTTCAGCTAACACCTGGAGGGTGGTGGAATCAATTTATGCAGTCTGTCAATAGGTGGGTAATCTGAGTATAGCCTGGGACCAAATGGCTCGGGGGTAGTAGGCTAGGAGGAAGGGTATTTTTGGAATGCAGGAGGGGTTGATGGTACCAGGGGACAGAGGGAGTGAAGACAATTATTTGCTCTACTTTGTTCTTTCTTGGTAGGGGATGGGCTGCCTTCTAGCCTTCAGGCTATGGAAGTTATGGCTGGAGACTGCATTTCTTAGATTTATGTCAGAGGGAATTGAGTCACAGTCTTACCACCTTTTAATCATTGCAAACCTTGTTGGGGGAACCTCTAACAGCCAATGTGCTCCATTATTTTTACAACAAATAAAGCTCTTTCTCTCTTTGAAACTTTGGTGTCTCAGGAATTGGCTTTAAAGATGCATCTTAAGAAAAGAACCTGCTTTTTTTTTAGTATCAAATATTCAAAAAATCAATTGTTTCTATACACTGGCAATGAATAATTGGAAGAGAAATTAAGAAAATGCCATTTACAATAGCATCCAAAGATAAAAGACCCAAGAATAAATTTAACAAATGAGGAGAAAGACTTGTTTATTGAAAACTACAAAACATTGTTGAAATAAATTCAACAAGATTTAAATAAATGAAAAGTCACCACATTATCATGAATTAGAAGATTTAATATTGTTAAGATGTCAGTACCACCCAAATTGATCTACAGATTTAATGCAATCCCTCTCAAATTTTGATGGCCTTCTTTGGAGCAATGGAAAATTCAATCTTCATATTCAAATGAATATGCATGGGGCCCAGAACAAGGTGTCCTTCAACAGGTGAACAGATAAACAAAAGGTACTTCCATACAATGGAAATGAAATAAAAGAAATGCTCTAACAAGGCATGAGAAGACCTGGAGAAACCTTAACCGCACATTGTTATGTGCTATGATATTATGCATTTGTCAAAACCCACGGAAATGTACAATACAAAGAAAAAAGCCTAATATAAATTATGTACTTTATACTGATATTTTATAAATATTGATACATCAATTGCAACAAATGTACCACATGTTAATAGTGGGGAAAGTGTGGTGGGTGGGGAGAGATGGGATATATGGGGGCACTGTTATTTCTCAGCAATTAAATAAAAAGGCACATTAAGGTGCCTCCTCACACCCACTTGAAAGGCTATAATAATAAAAAAGAAAGTGTGTGTAGGGGGTACATAACAAATGTTGGCCTGGACATGGAAAAATGAGCACTCTTGTACATTGTTGATAGGAATGTAAAATGATTCTTGTATTTTCATAGTAGCACTATCCACAGTAACCAAGTTTTAATAGCCTAAATTTTCATCAATGATTCATTGTTATGCAAATCATAGTATATACATAGAATGGAATCTTTTTAAGTCATCAAGGGAAATTAATTGCTAACATATGTTATAAGATGGATGAACCTCTGAAATATGATAAATGAAATGTCAGGCAGAAAATGCCACATATTGCATGATTCCACTTATTTGAAATTTCTTAAGTAGTTAAATCCATGGAGAAAGAATGTAGGTTAGTGGTTGTCAGAGGATGGGGGATAGGGGGATGGGGAAAAACTGCTTAATGTGTAGAAGATTGCACTTTGGAATGATAAAAGAATTTTGGAACTAGATAGAGGAGGTGGTTGTACAATATTATGAATGTACCTACTGTCCCTGAATTGTTCAGTTTAAAATGGTTACTTTTATGTTATGCAAAATTCACCTCAACAAATCATTTAAAATAATTTAAGAGCATTTCTGCTTATTTGAAACTGTGATACCACTTGTATTTTTTTAAATTCAGGACATCATATATGGGAAGCCAGTGCTCAACCAATGAGCTACTCCCACTCCCGATACCACTAGTATTTTTAATTCTGTTTGGAATATCTTAAAGTACACATAAATGAATAGAAAAGATTAGTAGCATCCACAGGCACATCACCCACCTTATTTTTAACTCTATCTTATAGTTATAATTGGTATACTCTCTCTCTTTTTTCTCTACCTCTCACAAACACATGAACACACACATGTGCATATACACACAAAAAACCACACAAACGGACATATTGCAGACAGTCCCTAGTTTAGTAAAGAAGGGGTTCTATTCAGAGACTATTCTTAAGATTTACACTAAGATGGGAAATTTGAGTAGGCAGATCACATGCATCCTGAGAGTGTCATATTAAAATAATAATTTCTTCCAGTTGCTGTAGCTTTGTATTTGCATGAAAAGGGGGAGCATTGAGAACCGGGGGATTACTTATCATATTTCTGTTTAGCAGAGCATTCTCCATCATACAAATGTATTGTATAATACCAGAAACAACTGAGTAGAGCTTAAATATTAAAGCATTGTCCTGAAACTTTGTAACAGAGGGTTAAGAATTAACAAATAATTATGATTACTAAATCAATGTATAGATGCCCTTTTACTTCCTGTAAATTATAAAATAGCCAAAGTGTGATATCTTAAAATTACTGAAACTGGCTAGACTGACTTCAAACTTTGTATGTGGTGATTTCCAACTAAAACCCTGCCATTGCAAAGATTATTCCAAGTGGATCTCACCTTTGATATGAATATTTCTATCGCAAAGGTGACCACTCCACCTCCCGGTTTGTCATCGACATGAGAAAAAAACTTAACTTATGCAAAATTTAAAGTTTCTGGGGCCCACTTTATTTTTGCAAATAATGGCACTTCAGAATCTAAATTATATTACGTATAATAAACATTTTATTAAAAGCAAAATCCAAGGTATACAATAGGGTTACTTTCTATTATTATCAATAATCAATGTCATCATCAATTACAGAGCTTCCTTTCCATTCTTATTTCCCTAATTCCTCAATGAACCTGACCTGTCCAAACAAGAGGAGGAGTGCCTTGAGTGCAGCAACTCAGCAAACAGAACAGATTAATTAATAATTAGTAATTCCAATTTCTAAGTGGGATCTTCAGAAAATGTGCTACAAGGAGAGAGAGAGGACTGATGGGGAAGATGGGAATTTCAGAATAAAGAATTAAAATTTAGTAAGCTGAAAATAAAAAGGAATAAATCAGATGAAAGCAGAGCTGCTTAAGCAGATTAGCTGTGGGGACTGGTGTGGGGGATGAGTGTTGGCCTTTTGGAAAGGCAATAGTCACAACGCTAACTCACTCTGAGTTGTATGTGCGAAATACATATAAACAAGCATGCCATCAGAAATATTTTGAGGTTACGATCACTAAAAGACAAACTAAAATGAAAGACACTAAATATTAACTTATAAAACTGATTTCTTTATAAAAATATTTGCATCATTTAGAATATTGTTGATGAGACTTCGTATACTTGAAAGTAAATGTGTGAAAACTCTGCTTCTTCCCTCCTAAGTAAGTGAACCGCAGTTAAGGCTCTACTGATAGCTCTACTGTCCCACTGATGGCTACTACATAGCAATGGTTAAGTAGTGATGTACAAAAATAAATCTTGTGACTGATACTATGGTTTGTAAATTTATTTTCCAAATGGGGGAATGGCAATACTTTTAGAAAAAGGAAGAACTAAAGAAATTTGCACTTGGACTTGATCACTGAGTTGAATTACTTAATTTTATATTAGAGGTTGATGAAACTTAGAAAGAAAATATATTTTAAGGCTTAAAGTTTTCAAAATACAATTTATCCCCAGTTTATATTATATTATATTGCTGTACCTCAGCATTCTCTCTTGTAACAAAGGGATTGAAAAAGCTGTGGGTCAGGAATTGGCCTTAAAGACACATTGGTAGAAAAGAACCTGTTTTTGTTTGCTATCAAGACCTGCTGATTGGCATTAATATAAAAACAAACATGCTGTCAGAAATATTTTGGGATACACACACTAAAAGACAAACCAAACTGAAAAAAACTAAATATTAATTTATAAAACTTCTTTACTAATAAAAATATTTGCATAATTTAGTGTGCTCATTGGCACACTATTAAATGTAATTCATTTTAGTTATTATTAGCCTCAATTTTTAAACAAGAACACAAAATCAGTAACAACTTCCTCTCCCTATTCCACTGGCTTTGGACAACTAAATTAGGAAATGGCTATAAATGTGCGTTTAACCTGTTGTGGTTCAAGTGAGCCCTTGGCTGACAGGTACCTGAGAGTAAATCAACTAATATCAGGATTTGTCAAAGAGAGAATTTACTCAGCAAAGGCTACTGAGCAACAGGAGGGTAGTCCTCAAATCTGTCATTCCATATTGGAAGTTTTTAGAGTTATTATGGGATTAATTAAAAAGGAAGGTGGAGTTGTCACACCTGAGGGGAAAATAGTGTGATAGTGGGGAACATGGCAGAGGGGCACCACACTGACTCACATTTTGTACGACTAGAAAGTGATTTTTGAGTCTGATGAGTGGGTGGTCTGAGATGAGGAGGGTGCTGATAATTCAATCTGTAGTGTGCGCAGATTGATTACATGCTTAGGTCACTAGAAGTTTAAGGTTTAGGCTATCATGCATGTCAGGCAGGCTTAATCTGCTAAGAACTGGCTTGATCAGTTCTGGGCTGACTCATGTTACTTCATTAATAAACATTGAGGGCTACATTCAGGAGTTATCAGACTTCAAGGCTGCAAAACAAGATAATGGAATATAGGAAAGCTATTTACAAGTTGTTGCTTTAGTCTTCAATTACAGAGTTATAAAACATAGCATCAGCCTCAAAGGAACAAGGCATCTGGGATATAGTTTGATGAACTACGACAAAGTTTAATATACATAAAAGTTTTATTGCAATGTATCAGAGGGTTATTAAGAGCTTAAAAGGAAACTTATGGGCTAAAACATATTTGTTAATTTATGCTTGGCTACAAATCTGTAAAGTATTGCATAACAATTAATTATGACTTCTAGGAAATATTTATGTATTATACATTCCTCCTGGAACTACTACCTCCTATCCCCTGACATATATTAACCTCTAGTATTCAGTTATTTTTCAGAGTGAACCACCTCTGGATCCTGCTACGGATCTGATGGGTCTTGACGCTATAGATTATTGGGTTCATCAAAGGGGGGAAAAGGATGTAGACGTTGCCCATGAGGACATGTACCACAGGAGAGAGGTGTTTCCCAAAACGGTGCACCATTGTCAGACCGATGATTGGGATGTAGAAGACCAAGACTGCACAGATGTGGGAGACACAGGTCTGCAAGGATTTGAGCCGCTCCTCCTGAGATGCAATAGCCAAGACTGAGTATAGGATCATGACATAGGAGATGAGGATGAGTACTGAATCCAAAAGCAGGGTGCAGATCACCAGGGCTAAGGCGTAGAAGCTGTTGAATCGGATGTCAGAGCAGGCCAGCCGGAGGAGGTCCTGGTGCAGGCAGAAAGAGTGCGAGAGGATGTGGGGGTGGCAGTAATGGAAGAACTTTAGGCGGACAGTGGGAGCAATAATGAACAGGAAACTCCTCCCTAAAATAGCCACACCAATTTTGATGATTCTGGTATTGGTGAGGATGGATGTGTATCTCAGAGGATTGCATATTGCCGTAAAGCGATCAAAGGCCATGGCAAGGAGGACTCCAGACTCCATGCATGACAGACCATGAACAAAGAAGGTTTGGGTAATGCAGGCATCCAGACCAATCTCCTGACTGAGCCCCCATAGGATCCCCAACACCGTGTGAACTGTGGACAGCCCCATGCACAGGTCAGTGAGGGCCAGCATGGCCAGGAAGTAGAACATGGGCTTATGCAGGCTGGACTCAGTCCGGATCACATGGAGGACCAGGCAGTTCCCTGACAGCACCACAGCATAGATACAGGAGAAAGGGATGGAGAGCCAAGGATATTGTTGTTCCAGGCCAGGGAAACCCATGAGAAAGAAGGTAGAGTGATTGATTTTGGAATCAAGCAGAAGAGACATCAATCTATAAAGACAGAACCCTCTCAAGGAAAATGTATGCATGTGTTGATTAAGTCTCATGTATCTTCTTCAGCCTTTGTGAAAAGTTTCAAGTAATACAGCAGCAGCTCCAAAAACCATTAGATAGGAGACCAGAGCTTATCTTTTTTCAGAAGCTTTGTTTTGTCTAAAGCAGATGCTAAGTTACTTCATGCCTTCATACGACACCCCCTTGTTACTAGACTTGTAGCCCATCACAAAAATCAGTGTCCATATCATAAACACTACTATCACTTTCTCTTTTTACTGTTTTGCTTTATGGGTATCAGAGAGGAGTGTTGTTTTTGTTTTTGTTTTTGGATTGTGGAGGTGTAATAATCAAATTTGAGTATGCAGAGAAAAAATAATGCATTAGGACTGTTCGTATCTAAAGCCTGAAGAGATAATATACTTGCATGGGGTTTAAGATTAATCTCTGGTTATTTCATCAGATACTGGTAAATCCTTTGTAGGAGCCATTTCTCACCCATGCTGACCATTCTGGCATCTATGTTTCAGGGACTTAAGAAAGAACAATATACTCAAATGTGGCCAGTCTCGAAGCCAAACTCAGCATGTAGATGCAATGCCTTCCCCCCAGCGCAGGACATGACACCCGGGGATGAGCCTCCCTGGCAACGAGGGACCACTATCAACTACCAACTGATGATGCAACTGGAAAATGACCTTATACGGAAGGTTCAATGCGGATCAGCAGAATATCCATGTCTACATAAAATACCATGACTTTAAAATGCTGTTTGACCTAAAGTAAGGGGGAAATGGAAAGGAGAAATGAGTTTATATGGCTACGAGTTTCTAAAAAAGAGTCTGGAGGCTGGCAGAAGGTTTGCCCTCATGCACAACTGAGCAGAGTCAGAGAGACGGATAAAGCAGATACAACCCCCAGATGTTGGTTCCTTTGGGGGCTAAAGAGACCCATGGGAGTTATGGTCATGGCCGATGGGGTTAACTGCCAGGGCAGATGGCCCCTCTTTGGAAATGGTGTTTATGTGTGATGAATCTGGACTCAGATGGGATCTCCCTTCATAAGACTTTCATGCTAATGTGCTGGAGGTGCAGTTAATGTTGGGGTTTGGGATATATTTAGGGGATTTGAATCTCTGGACTGACAATGTGATAGCCAGATCCTGAGCCTCAGCAGACTCCAGCACCTACAATCTGATTTATTGGACTTACCACACTCAGCTAAGATGGAGTTGAAGGACAACCACCACACCATGGAGCCTAGAGTGATTACAACTGAAAATGGGAGGATTGCATCCAGCATCCAGGTGGAATCTGAGCCTCCTCTTGACATAGAGGTGCAATGGACACAACCAATCCAATGTCCACATAGAAGAGGTGGCATTGGATTGGGAAAAGTGGACATGGTGGACAAAGGGTGTGGGGAAAGGCAGGAGGAGATGGGAGGTGGAGGCGTCTTCGGGACGTGGAGCTGCCCTGGATGGTGCTTCAGAGGTAATCACCGGACATTGTAAATCCTCACAGGGCCCACTTGATGGAATGGAGGAGAGTATGGGCCATGATGTGAGCCAGTGTATATGAGGTGCAGAGGTGCCCAAAGATGTACTTACCAAATCCAATGGATGTGTCATGATGATGGGAACGAGTGTTGTTGGGGGGGGAGAGGGGGGGTGGGGGGGGGTTGAATGGGACCTCGCATATATATTTTTAATGTAATATTATTACAAAGTCAATAAAAAATAAAAAAATTAAAAAAAAAAAAAAAGAAAGAACAATATCACTCACAGCAGAGATGAACTTGTTTTTCTTTAAAATGGATCCTCCTCTTCTTTCTTTTCACACGGTTGCCTTAAGTCTCTAAGAACTGTAAAATATATGCAAGTGCGAGAGAAAGTGTAGCCACTGGAATAAATTCTGCAAACTTGGAGATGCAAAAAGTGAGTGATGCAACATCTAGGGCTATTGCCACTTAGGGAGAATGATGGGATGCCCATGGGAAGTATGTGCAGAAATGACTTTTTACATCACCAGGTTCTGGAAATTTTTACAGGTAAAAATTTTTAGAAATGGTTCCTTCACCAAAGGATATGTGAAAAAGGAATATTGGACAGAAAAAAACAGAAACCCCTAGCATTTTTCTTCCTCCTTAGTTGATTTTTACTTTGTCTTTAAAGGGCTGTGAATATATTCTTTACAAAGGAATTTTTTCTTATTATTTTTTTGTAGTAGCTTGTATACATCTCAAAATTTCCAATTATAATCACTTTTAGGTGTATAGTTCAGTAATATTAATTATAGTGTTTAATGTTATAGCTCATTTTCCTTCATTTCAGGTACTGGTTGCCCCACTTTTTTTTCAATCCTATAGTATAAATACTGAAAGTAATTCATGCACTGACAAAAATAAAATATTATTTACAAGTCATATAGTTTTTTTCAATGTGCTCACTTTTTTATTTTATTTTTTAAAAATACATAGCTCTTGCAAAATATTACATTAAAAAGATAAGAGGTTCCTATATAATCCATTCCCCACACCTCCTACTCCTCCCACATCGACAACTTCTTTCATTAGTGTAGTATATTCATTGCATTTGATGAGTACATTTTGGAGCATTGCTACACATCATAGATTATAGTTTATGATGTAGTTTTCACTCTCTTGCAGTTCATTCAGAGGGTTATTGCAGGATATATAATATCCTGCATCTGTCCCTGCAATATCATTGAGGATAACTCCAAGTCCTGAAAATGCCCTGATATCACACCTCTTCTTCCCCTTCCCTGCCCTCAGCAACTCCCGGGCCACTGTTTCCATACCAATGATGTAATTTCTTCTATTGCTAGAGTCCCAATAATACTATAGTAGAATTCCAGTAAGTCCACTCTAATCCATATTTTATTCTTCCATCCTAAGGAAGCAGGGATGGCGATGTCCACTCCAAATCTAATTTGAGAGGGGGCTTAGATCCCACATGGCTGCTTACAGCTGTAGACTCTCTCAGTTCCCTAGTGCGGTGGTTGACCATCCTCACCTCCCTTTTAGCTGACCTACCTGGGTAAGTCCAACAAACCTGAGAATAAGTGTCACAACTCTTCTAAGGCTCAGGGCCCAGCTGGCACACGGACAGTCCAGAGATTCAAGTCTCCTGAGCATACACCAACCCCAGTGCCAACCACAGTTTCAACAAAAGTGACAGAAGTGGCATGCATAGAAAGACCACATCTGAGTTCAACTCCATCACACTCAGGAACACAAAGTAAGGCCACTGGCAAGGCACTGAACTCCAGAGCCATCTATCATTACCGTAGGACCTGGGTGTCTCCATAGACCTCAGGAGAACCCTTACCTGAGGTTGTCCCTTCTTTGGCTGTCTCTGAGGGCCTGCTAAGATGTGCCTAAATGTGACACTTCTGATGACTTCCAAACTCATTTTGAAGTCTCTTAGTCATATAAACTCATAGTTTTGCACAAGTTTTATAATCCTTATATGTTGCTAGAAAGCTGGGCCTCTATTTTCTATAGCAATCTTAACACAGAATATTTTTCACAGTTACTCTATGGTAAAAATTCAGGGTATTCTTTGATTTAATTTTTAGAATTGTAGTATTTTTGTTTAATTTAATTGCTAGAATTCTTTTAGGATCATATCTTATATTTTGACAGGCAGAGAGCATAGAGATAAAAAATGTGCTATAAACTTAGACTTTCTGGACTGGGAACCCTTTTCCAATGCTTGCGAATACTATATCCTTTGTATCCTTTGACAAGGTGCTTACCTTCCATTTTTCTCTGTTTTCTCATCTAAAAAAGGGAATAGTAAAAAGTATTTTATTCATAAGATTTCCTGACAAATAATTGTTTAAGTAAACATTTATAACAGTGAAAGATACCATATAAACACTCAAAAAAGGAGACATTTTATTTCTAAGATAGGAAACTCAGGTCTAGAGCTGCATTATTTAACACAATAAACATGAACCAAAGATGAGCACATAAAATATGTTGAGAATAAAATTCAGATGTTAAAATATACACTGGATCAAAGACTTAGGATGAAAATACATATTTGAAATATATCTTTAATAATTTTTATATTGAGTACATTATTATATTGATGTAATGATTTAGATAAATTGAATTAAATAAAATAAGCAATTAAATTAATTTATCCATGTAATTTTACTTTTTTAGTGTACTTAATGAGTACTTAGAATTACATTAGTGGTTTGCATTATACTTCTATTGAATAACACCGGTTTAGAGATAAATGTTTAATTTTCCCTTTTATAGAATACAAAGTGAGAAGGATTTTGATAGCCACCCCATGACATTTTCCCATCCCTCTTTCACCCCCAACTCTTCTGTTTCCTAGCAATTGTGAAATAATGTGTATATGTAAGAAAAAAGGAGAGACCCATGAAAACAAAGCTAAGAAAACTTCAAACACTCATGATGTAATTTTAATTTTTTCCCCAAAATGCTAAATGTTTTTGAATCAGAACCAAGTACTCTCTATATTTGGTGTGAAAGCAACTCTAAGAGAGGAAACCTACAATTGCTGACAGCTAGCTGCTCATAACAGTGAATTCACTGAAGTGATAGCAGAAAAACTTAGATGTTGCTGCTCTTCTTGCTTATCATTGCTTAATGGGTGCTTGTTGAGAAACGGGGGTATGGTAGTCTCTTGAACACACTAATGTTCCCACAGAAAACAAACAGGAAAAAAATAGAATATTTTTAAAATATCATTTTAAAGACTTAAGAGTACCATTGAAACCTTAAAGCCCCGTTCCATCAAAGCAACAAAGAAAGGTGAGACTTTACTGTTTATAGTGACGGGTCTTACAATCAGTGGAAAATAGTAATTTGGTAATAGTACCAAATAGGGGCAGGAAGGAGTATGCCAGAAACTGGAGATTTTCTGGGGCAACTCTCCAAATGTGCATGCCCTGTGGTAAAAGTTAACGGGAAAGTATACCAACCCAATGTTGGAAGGATTGGTATTAATTTAGGACTGTAAATAATCTGCAGTCACTCACCCAGTCCCTACTATCCCCAGAAAGAAAGAGAAATCTTGCTAAAGGGTAGGGAAATTTTGAATGGGTGTTTGAAGAAAAAAATAAAATAATAATTAGATACCAGTTGTGAAAACAAGGCAGTAGTTTTTTTTTTTCATCTTTGTAAATTGACATTTAACTTTAGAATAAATTTACAGAAAAATTACAAAAATAATACAGAGAATTCCCACACAAGCCACACACAATTCCCCCTATTATTAACATCTTATTGTATATTTCTCACAATTATGGACCCATATTGATACATTATTATCAGCTAAAGTCCATATTTTATTCATATTTCCTTAGTTTTTATATAATGTCCTTTTTCTGTTCTATGATCCCATCAAGGTCACAACCTTGCACATCATTTCTCTTTAGCTCCTCTTGACTCCAACAGTTCTCAGACTTTGCTCCTTTTTAATGACCTTGGCTGTTTTAAGGAATAGTGAAAAGTATTTTGTAGAATGCCCCTCAGTTTGGGTTTGTGTGGTGTTTTCCTCATTGTTAGACTGGGGCTGTGGGTTTTTGAGATGAAGACCCAGTGCATCCTCAGCAGATCATATCAACAGTATATACTGTGAGCATTACTTATTGCTGTTGATGTTAATCTTGATCAACTAGCAGCAATAGTGTATGTCAAGTTGCACCACTGTGAAGTTGTATTTTTTTATTCTCCTTTCCATACTGTATTCTCTGAAAGAAACTATGAGCAGCCTACAATTAAGTGTGGGCAGTTCTGTTCTTTCTTCAAGGTACATCTACTCAAATAATTTGGAATTCTCTAAGGAAATCTGTCTCTTCTCCCCCATTTATTTATATATTCTATAATTTATTTATATCAACATGGGCACATGATAATTTTTCATTTCATCCTATACTACATTAAAAAATTTATTTCTTAAGTTGTTCCCTCTTTGGCCACTGGAAGCTATTTAGGCACATCCTGTTTCACTTTGACATACCCCATTATTGAGGGGTTTGTTTCCTTGCTCGGTTTAGTACTTCTTTCTTTAGGAACTACAAGGTGCTCCAGTCTCATCTTGAATAGTCCTTGCTCTAGTCCTAGAATGCCAGGCCTAACATCTGACCTTTCTCCAAAGTGCTCTGGTTCATTTTATTGGTGAATGCTTTTAGAAACCAAGGTCTGAGTGCTAGGTGTGCTCACTGGTATGGGGATGTTTTTGCTTGGGGCCCTGTCAGCTGTCTTTTGTGACATTTCTCATCCATATTCTACAATCACCCAATACATCATTCCTATTATTGCTTTAAAGTGTTATCTTTTACATCAGCTAATAAAAAATAATTATTTCATTTTACCTCATTCATTCTGTCTCTGAAGCACTTCCTTTCTTTATGTAGATCAAAGTGTTTGACAAATGTATTTTTCCCTGGCTAAATAACTTTTAATGTTTTCTGCACAACTGGTCTTTTAATAAGAAATTCTTCAGTTTTTGTTTGTCTAATAAAGCCTTTATTTCTCTTTCACTTTTGAAGGATCATGTTGCTGACTGTAGAAAATTTGGATTGGTGAATTGTTTTCTCACAGTTCGTTAAATGTTTCACTCCATGCTTCTAGATTTTATGGATTCTTATTTTTTGTTAGAAACGTAAAATATTTTATTTAAGCCTCATTACTCCAACATTGATGCTCTAACCTTCATTCAGAAGATGAAGTTTTCTGAGCTATATCTTTTTCTTTCTCCCTGAATTTTTTTTCTTCTTTATTTTCTTTTAAATGTTACATTTTTAAAAATGAGGTCCCCATATACCCCTCACCCCCTCACCCCACTCCTCCCACATCAACAACCTCTTCCATCTTCGTGGCACATTCACTGCACCTGGTGAATGCATTTTGGAGCACTGCTGCACCACATGGACAGTGATCTACATTGTAGTCTACACTCTCCCCCAGTCCACCCAGTGGGTCATGGCAAGACATTCAATGTCCAGCATCTGTCCCTGCAGCACCACCCAAGACAACTCCAAGTCCTGAAAATGCCCCACATCATATCTCTTCTTCCCTCACCCTACCCTCAGCAGCTATTGTGGCCACTTTCTCCAAATCAATGCTACAATTTCTTCCCTTACTAGTCATAATAGTTGCCCAGCAGAACACCACTAAGTACACTCTAATCCATATTCTATTCCCCCATCCTGTGTACCCTGGGATGGTTATGTCCAGTCCCCCTCGACATCAAGAGGGGGCATAGATTCTACATGGATGATGGATGCAATTCTCTTGCTTGCAGTTGTAGCCACTCTTGGCTCCCTGGTGTGGTGATTGACCTTCTTCACCCCACCTCTAGCTGGCCTTGTGACAGCCAGTCCCTGGGCCTCAGCAGACTTGCAACTCCTAGATTTTATGGATTCTGATGTGAAATACTCTGTAATTCTTAACCTTTGTCCTCCATAGGTAATGTTTTCTTTTTTCCTCACTTCTTTTAAGATTTTTCTCTTTGTATTTGGTTTTCTGAAGTTTGAATATTAAATAAATCTTTTATTATTTATTTGCTTGGTATCTCTGACTTTCCTGAATGGCTATCATTACTTTTGTAAAGATTCGGTCATTATTATTTCAAATATTTCTTCTACGCCTTCCTTTCTTTCTTTTCTTTCTAGTGCTTTTGATAGTGCATCATAGTTCTAGCATGCTCTCCCCTTTTAATTTTATTCTTTTTACTCTCTGCTTTCAGATTGGGGAGTTTTAATTGAGGTAAATTCTTTCCTTGGCTGTGTCAAGACTACTAGAAACCACATTTTAAAGATATCTTTAAAAATTTCTCTTACAATGCTTTGAGTATCTAGATTTCATTTTAATGCTTACCATTTTAATGCTTACATATAGTTTACATCTCCATGGTTATAGCATCCATTTGTTATTGTGTATTTTATACTTTTCCATTATACCCCCTTACCACATTAATCATAGTTATTTTAAATTCCCTATCTGATAATTCCACACCTGTGTCACACCTGAATCTGGTGATGATGATTGATTTATCGAACTGGAATTTAATTGCCTATTGACATGCTCTATAATTTGTTGGTTAATAAGCAGCCTTATATCAGGTAATAAGAATTAAAATAAATAAATGTGTACTGTGAGGGTTTAAGTTAATATTATTAAGAGGTTGGCTGCATTTAATGTTCAATGTACCTATAGATATCAGAGTCTTAAATTCTTATAATGTACTGTTTTTTCTCTATTGGTCTTTGTTCTTCCTCAAGTATGCCTCCTAAAGAGAATTTGTGCTTTATAACTCTTCCAGATATGATACACTGTTAATATGCTGGAACTCTGATGTTGAGCTAGAAAGGTATGGCAGAAGGGAAGATTTTTATAATTCCAGTTATATTTCAGTCTTACCTTTGTCTTGGGGCTGTTATCTTTTCACGTGTTTTTGTAATCAGATCAGCTTTCCCCTCAGTACCCTATTCTCTTTGAATCTTTCCCAATCCATGTCCTTGAATCCCTGAAGCTTGCTGATTTTTTTTTTTTTTTTTTTTTTTTTTTTTTGTGGTTGTTGCTTTCTCCTTAGTTGAGACAGGATGGGTGAAGATGGCTGGAGTAGGAGAAATTCCACAATACCCTTCTCCTACCAGGGATAAGGCTCTGGCAAAGTTGTTTTGTTTTTGTTTTTGTTTTTACCTGGTAGAGTATTCCTTTATAATGAAAGTGGTTCTGGACAATGATTACTCTACCTTTCCCCTTCCAGAGCCATGAGTGGAACGTTCTTGGATAGTTACCATGAGAATTTGTTTGGTTTCCTGGAAATAATGCCACAAAGTCTGAGCCTCCCAGGAGTCTCTATTTTTCATCCTCCAGTAATTTATCAAAATTACCATTTAAAAACCTGTTCATGGCTCGATAACCTTCTGCTCCGGGCAAACATATATCAGCTTTCTGTCTCTGGATGTACCTGTCTCTCGTGATTCTTGGAGTTATGGTTTTTCACTGCAACCTCATTTCACTGATAAGTCCAAGGAAAGTCAATGATTATCAGTTTGCCCAACTTTTTCTTATTGTAATCATAGGATTGATGACTTTCATGTCTTTACAAGTTGTTGTTGGAACTGGAACTTATTAGTTGTGGATTCCTACATATTTATATATTTGTACATAATAACCAACTATTTTTCATCTTATTGTTTATCTGTTAGTCTTGGAGACAAAATGTGTTAATAGTGGCTAACCTGATACCTCAATATTTAAGTTATTGAATATCAGGGAGTAGATGCAATATTCTGGTAGAGGGATGAATAAAGGAACTTGAGTCATTGTTTTCCCCATTTAATCAGAGGATAGTTCTTTTTGTTGTACCAGGGATCAATGGACATTTCCATGAAATCTATATAATGTAGTTGAGAATTTCATTCAGAAATTTAACATGGTAAAATGTGTATGTGGATTGAGTTGAATAGCTTTTTAAATTACAATTTAGGCATTATTAAGCATTTTACTCTAAAAGAATTTTAGACTAATGAAAAAGTTCCAAAGATGGTGCAGTGTTCCTTAATGCTTTTCACTCAGCTTCCTCAAATGTTAAAATATTATATTATTATGGTACATTTGTCACAATTAACTTTAGTATCATAAGTTTAATGAACTTACACACTTTACTTGGATTTCCCTATTTTTTTTTCCCACTAATTCCCTTTCTCTGAGTGAAGATCCAACCAAATATTACATTGGTTTCCTTCATCTTCTGAAATATGTAGTGTAATATTTTTCTTTCTTCATCTTTCTTACCTTGTTACTTTTGAACTTTACTGTTTGGCTGATTTGTTGAATGCCCTCAATCTGGGTTTTTCTGATTTTCTTTTTTTTTTTTCATGTTTAGACTAAGGTTATATATTTAGAGGAAAATTGCCTTTCTTAAAGGGAAACTTGATATCAACATGACTAACTCCGGTAATGGTAACATTGATCATTTGGTAAAGGTGCTATCTGAGGAGAATGCAGGCCTAGCACAGTTAGCAAATAGACTATATAAGACCCCTTAATCTGTCAGATGGACAAAAGTATGCACTAACTTGTATAGACGTAGATACTGCTTCAGGCATTCCGTAGTCTTTTGTGTGTCAATGAGTGAATCAAGGATCAACAACAAGAGGACTTGAAATAATTTCCATTATTTATGGGTACCCATGACACATTTACAATGACCAAATCACCTATATTATGGGTCACCAAGTCCAGGACTGGGCACAAGAAAGAAAGACTGCATGGTATTTTCATCCACCATATAATCCCCAGGCTGCTGGCAAGACAGAAAGAAAGAATGGAATTTTAAAAACAGTAGCCACAACAGTTATCTGCAAATCACTCATTGCATGGGTGGGCACCTGGTTTATAGGAAGTAATTAGACTAATAAATATTGTACTGGCAACTGGACAAACCTCAGCATATGATTGCTTCAGGTTCCTGATACCACCCTATTAGAAATAAAAATAGAAGTAACATTGGAAAAAGGTATTTCTCAGATTATAACAGAAGAGGGTTTTGTATTCAGATCGCCACAGGTCATGCCCAAAGGCACCCACCAAGTTTAGTGGAGTTTATGCTGGAAATCACCACACAAGTGGACTGGTAGTTTTATTCCTTGGGGATAGGGAAAGGGATTAGCAATAATTCTGACTCTTACTATATATGCACCCCTGTTGCTGTAGTTCACAGGCTCCATCCTCTATAGAAGCTGGAGCAGAAGTTGCTTGATGACACAATGCACAGGATCTTTATATAATATCCTACTCTGTCATAAAACTTTTGGGGGCTTAAGTTTGGTACAACTCCCTGGGAAAGAAACTAATATTGGGAAATCTTTTGTCAGGAGATGGGACAGTAACTTACATATTGCCAAATGGTCATGACTTCTCCATGGTAGTTCCTACTAAACATCCTGTATTCTGTCCCTTGGTTAATGTTTCTAATCTCTACAGGAGAAGGAAATGAATTCCTGAAATGCGCAACTGACATAGACGCAACACATAACCAGATTGATTGCTGGGTGTGTAAACAGTTGCCAACTTGACCAGGGATGGGATGCTTTGGACAATATTGCCTTTTAACCTAACAGAGTGGAGCATGGGGATCTGCTTTACTAACTTTCCTCTTGACATTAGCAAAGGTGTTTATTTGTGCCTTATATTACTGCTATGGATTCTGCTGCCAAATGCGCCCCTCCACTGCCACTCAGGGATAGTTATGGAAGAAGGGCTTGGAAAATGTAAAGGAGGGTTCTCTGAGGGATGAAAGGTGAGGCCATAAACCAGAGAAGCAATACATTCCTTGAAGGCAGCCCTTACTGCAAGTGTATCTCAAAGTGCACATGCACATTCCTAAGTGTGATAGCTATCTGTAATAGGACCTCCCCTGCTACAAATCAGTAACTTCAAACAGTTTATTTCCAAACAATTTTTTTTCCAAACAAAATTATATTCGGCATCTTTGATGGTGTAGACATATTTGGGGATTGATGTAAGTTTAGAGAAAATCAAGCAGAAAAATCAATTATCCTTATGTCCTCTATTGTTGGAAGAATATCCTTTCTGGTAAGTGGAATAAGGCATGAAAAAATCTGCTGAAAATTCTCTGTAGAAAGTGGATACTTCACTTCATTATACAATTCTTTATTCTGTAGTGATTCTTTAAGCACATCCCTATATCCAGTAACCATATGCCTATCATGATAGAATGACAGAATGATATCATGACAGAATGTGTTTGAGGCTCAGGGAAGGGAAACATCATTTTCAAATTAATGTTGGAAAAATGAAAGATTTACTTCATCTCAATGTGAGAGTATTAAATGTGAGCTGAGGAAATGCCAGTAAAGATGAAAACATAAAAGCATGGGCACTGGAGTCATATTGCCTGGATTCAAACCTGCCATTTAATAGCTGCATGACTTTGACAAGCTATTTAATCCCTCACACTCAATGTGTACATCTGTAAAATATAGTATCTAAAGGCTTACTATTAGTGGAGATTAAATTAATATTTTTAAATGCCTAGAGCAGTGCCTGGCACATCAAATAAACTGTGTGAGTTTTTAATAAATAAAACAAATGCACTGTCCCTGGATGATTCCAGATTCCAGTCAGGTAATAATTACTTTCCCCATAATTTAAAAAATATGAACAGCATGTCCCAGAGGACTTGGGGTTAACTTGTGTTCATTAGTCTCCTTAATGCTGAAATAAATCACAGTTCTGTAGTTCTCTCTCAGAGCAAGTACAGGAGAAGATAAAACATTCTCCCTGGAAGCAAAGAGGCAAATTCATCTTTGGGATTTTACTATTGATGTGAGAGTTGAATGGGAATTGTCAAATTGAAGAAAAAGGCCAAATCACATGTTGAATAAAAAGATCCTCTGAGGATGAAGAGTAATTATTTTTCACAAAGGTACTGCAAGATTAATACATATTTTGGGAATTAAATTCTATCAGAATATCTAGTTGCTTGAGAAAAGACAAGTTTTAGATTCCCCCCGTCCCCCGCCACCTTTTTTTTTTCCCTGCAGACTCAGAGTTTTCCCAGGTAGAAAATAATTGAGTTTCTTAGTGTGCAGATACATGGATAGTGGATGTGAATAACCAGGATTGGGGGATTGTAATCCCAAAGAACTATGACAATCCTCCTCTGCTCAAATCTTGACTGTGTGGGAAAACAATTTGTAAGAAAATTATCTACTAAACAGATATAATTTCTAAGTCAAAGTAAAAAGACCTCAAAATATTCATGCTGGCCTCTCCTGTTCATGACATCAAATGCTCAGTTTTTGTCCTAACAGACTTCTTGGCCAGGAATTCAATATGCTGGACTCTCCATCCCTTTCTCCTTTATCTAAGCTAGAGTACTGTTAGGGAACTGTCTTGTCTTCCATGCAATCCAGACTGAGCCGAGCCTGCAGAAGCCCATGTTCTACTTCAGAGTCTGGAATCCTTCTTGCCATGGCTTTTGATAGGTGGACAGAAATCTGCAATCCTCTGAGATATACATCTATACTAACCAATGCTAGGATCATCAAAATTTGGCTGGGAATGTTAGGAAGGAGCTTTATATTCATCATTGCTCCCATAATCTGCATAAATTTCTTCTATTACTGGCATCCCCACATCCTCTGGCCTTCTGCCTGCACCAGGACTTCCTCTGGCAGGCCTGCTCTGACATCCGATTGAACAGCTTCTATGCCTTAGTCCTGGTGATCTGAACCCTGCTTTTGGATTCAGCACTCATCCTCATCTATATCTTGATCCTGCACTCAGTCTTGGCTATTGCATCTCAGAAGGAGCAGTTCAAATCCTTGCAGACCTGTGTCTCCCACATCTGTGCAGTTGGTTTTCTACATCCCAATCATCGGTCTGACCATGGTGCACCATTTTGGGAAACACCTCTCTCCTGTGGTACATGTCCTCATGGGCAACTTCTACATCATTTTCCCACCCCTGAGGATCCCAATAATCTATACTGTCAAGAACCATCAGATCCGTAGCAGGATTCAAAGGTGGCTCTCCATGAAAAGGTAATGAAATATTTTAGATAGTAAGTGGGATAAGTGGTTTTAATGATGAAAACTGCAAGCAGGACTGGGAAAAGGGTACATTTAATGAAGGAATTTGAAAATAAGGCAATTGAACATGAATATATAAGTATCAAGAGTGGTAACAAAACATAAGCTTTTTAAATCAACAATAATGTTGAAGGTTCTGATAGTAGAGTCACTCACTACATGTTTCTATAATTTCTGCCTATGAAAAATAATATTTATAATTGTTCAGAAAATGTTTGCATTGCAATATATATATCTACAAGGAAGTCATCCAAAAACTCAGTTTATCTGATGTTGCCTTGATCTACATAAACATAAAATACTTTTGATGGTAAGTAGGGAAGTTGGTTTAGTTGGAGAAAACTGTGAGCAGCATCCCACCCTTTCCCTTCCCTTCCCTTCCCACCTCATTAATCCCTCAACAGACAACTCTGATTTGACTCTCAGAAGGACAGTTATAATAACTTTTACGTGCATAAAAGTGGCCACCAACCTCACTTACTTAATGTCAATTTTAGATACATTGATGTTCTTCTGCTATTCAAAGTGTATACTCCAATCATTTACTTTATGTGATCTTCTGTTATCTTTTCTTGATTTGGTTTATATCAGCTAGGCAAGACTTTTTGAAGGGGCCTTTCATAACTGTCAGGAAAATATGTATTACTTAATAATTAATGTGAGGTGAGCTGGCTAGGAATTAGGGAATATAGCAAATAATAAAGCCTAGTCTCTACTGTAAAACTTGTGAACCTGTGATTCATGAAGAACTTCAAAGGGAGAATGAATTGTTTTCCTTTCCTTTTTTTATTTCTATACACATACACATCATCTTCATCACCTTTATCATGAATTAGAGGTCAAATGCAAACATATATGTTTCAATATACAGGTAATCTTGAGGACTTCTTGGAACTGTTCCCATGAATTTTTTAGAACAAACTTGGTACATGTATTATCTCCTTAAAGGATTTCCCAGAAATATTAATACTCACAGTCATTTCTCCTCTTCCAGATGGGAGATTCTGAATTATTAATCCCATAACTCAATTTTTATACCAAGTGTTCTTCAAAAAACAGCACTGGTTTGAGCTATGTGAAGTGGATTAATTTATATGGGTATATAGGAAACAAGCTGACCAGATGCTAACATAAGCATGTGCAATGGGATAGTTTTTGAATTACAATCTTAATCAGAATCTTTGTAAGATAGTGATAGATAAAGACCTGGCAAAGAACTGTACACAGGCCAAGTGTTGACATGTGATAAGATTTCTTAGGAATCCTTACTTAGGTTTTGGAATTTCAAGACTTGAAGAAATTATAAGTTGTGTGGTGTAGTAGTCAATAAAAATAACTTCCAGTCTTCAAGAGTAGATTGGCACTGAGGCCATGGCATCATGTTGGCCCTTTTACATTTTCATATTAAAATGCACTTAAAAGAATACAAAAAGAGTTCGCAATGATTTTGAAAATCTGGATAATAGTAGTGGATTGCTATCTGAAAGTCACTACAAGTTACATTGTAAATGGAGCTGGGAGAAAATATACAAGTGATAACATATGTCTCTCTATTCTGTAAACTGGATAGAATCACAAACTGGAATCTAACTATGGAAACATTTTTCCCATCCCAAGTCATAACCAGAGTGCTGGAGTTCAAGACAACAATTATTGTTTTACTAAAATAAATTGATTTTCAATAGATAGTTCTCTTTTTTTAAGATTTATTTTATTTATTTTTCTCACCTTCTCTCCCATTGCCTGCTCTCTGTGTCAATTCACTCTGTTCTTATGTGTCTGCTTGTATTATCAGTCGGCACCAGGAAATTGCATCTTTTTTGTTGTGTCATCTTGCTGCATCAGCTCTCTGTGTGTGCGGCACCACTCCTGGGTGGGCTGTGCTTTTTTCAAGTGGGACAGTTCTACCTTGCAGGGCACACTCCTTGTGGGGGGCACACCTATGCAGGGGTACCCCTGTGTGGCACAGCACTCCTTGCTCATGGCAGCACTGCACATGGGCCAGCTCACCACATGGGTCAGGAGGCCCTGGGTATTGAACACTGGATCCTCCATATGGTAGGCAGACTCTCTTTCAGTTCAGCCACGTTCGCTTCTCAGTAGATAGTTCTTATAATTCCTATTAAGGGAGGTAAAAAAGTCATCTGCCAATTACTACACAATAATTTAATAATGGTTTTCAATTATTAGTTCATGAAATATGAACATAATTGAAATATTCATATGTGGTAGAAGATTATTTAAAAAGTACTATAAATGTGTAAAACCCAAGATTTTTAAAGAATTATTTGTTAAAATTATAAATATTCAGCAAATAACCCATTCTAAAAGTCTTTCCTTTATTTTCAAAATACTCCTAAAATAAAATAGAAAATAAATCCTATTCACAATGCGACAACTATAACAAAATAACTAAACAAATAGAATTAAAAGCATTTAAACATAAGTATATCAATACTCTACTAGTATGGTGTAAAAACACACACTTGAAGAAACAGAACATATTTCCCACCATATTTAAGAATATCTTCCTCCTAAAACAAATCTATATGTTGATTGTGATTGTGATTTCCTTAAGAAAGAAAAAAGTCAAAGGAAGAGGAATATACAAAAAAAAATCCAACTAATGCTTTTTACTACCTCTAATAGTAATAAAATATATTATAAAACAATATTATTTTATAAAGTGAAATATATGAAGAAAAAATTCACAGAATACTCAATGTAACAGAATATTGAATACAGGAATAATACAGATATTAAGAAGTAATTGGTGAATAGATTTAATGAAGACCTAGTGACATTTTATATCACTTGGGAAAATATGGATTATTTAATAGCTACATGGGGAAATATAAAGCTGGATAAATACCTTATTTCTTAATTCAATACAGATATTCCAAAATAATTTATATCTAGATCAACAGCATGTACATAAAAGTGAATTTGTAAAATTATGGAAAAGCTGTCCTTTGAAAAAAGGGGAGGGTTTGAACAAGATACGCTTTCTAAATAAGGTCAGGAAACTAGATTTCATAAAGCAAGGATCAATAGATTGACTATATACACACACAGATGTATCACACACATATTCACACACATAAAAATAAGATGAAGACTTAAAATATTAAAATCTTTGCAGTTCAAGATAGAGACAAATATTAACTTATTAAGCAAAGCATTCTTACAAATCAATATGGTAAGAGACAAATAAGCCACTATTAAAAAGAAACAATTTAAATTGGCTGTGCTTAGAAAAGAAATCTAAATGACCAATGTACTTTAAAAGAAGTTCCAAACTATTTGAAAATTAAATGATTACAAAATTAAATAATATTAGTGGCAAATAAAATTTCATAATTTGTATCTAATTGAGAAAATAAAATACACTTTTTACCATCCAGTGTTGCTGAGTTTGTATGCTTTTATTTTGGATGTAAATTAGCAAGGACTTTTTGGAAGTAAATATGTCAGTGTTATCCAAATATTATATCATCACAATATGTTTTTAGTCTCTTATATAAGAATTATTTATGTATGTTTACAAATTATGAGATTTCATCAGATTATTACCACTAACTAAGGTATATATAGCATACATTTGGTATATTTTTTTCTATTCCCCCTGATTATTAACACAGTACATCTTGGGCAAGAATATTACAGTTTGCTATTGAATATATTCTACAGGTACATTACTTGTATTTTTCCCATGCTTCTCCACATTTTTCCCATCTTGCCATGTTCTGGTTCATAGAAGGACATTCTTGCATTTTACTACTAACAATTCTCATTCACCTTTATATTGTCTTTATATCAGTGATACAAGTTCTTCCATTACTAGAATAATCATAAATAAACTTAAGTCCATAGTTGTATTCATGCCTTATGCTTGTTCATTCCTCAGTCTTGAGGAGTTGGGGAAGGTGATGACCATTCTGTTTCTGGTTGAGAAGGGGCTTAGATTCTTAGGGGCAGATGGATGGAACTGCATTGCTCACAATAGCAGATGCTGTCTGTTTTTGGGTGGGTGTTTTCCATCACAATCCTTTTATTAGTTGACCTAAGCAAGTCCAATGAACTTGGAAGTAGGTGCTGCAAATCTGCTGTGAAAATAAGGCACAACCCTCACATGAACAGATTGAGATTTAAGTCTCTGGGACATATATTTAACAAGTGCAGAGTTAACTACAGCATCAAATAAAAGGGGTAAAGAGTCATGTGTAGAGAAATTATAAATGAGTCTAACTCTGTTACATTGGGTAGTATAATTCCAAAGTAAGGCCAAATGACAGGGTACTAAATTCCTGAGATTGTCTGACCGTCCTATATAGTCTAGCTGTCTGGAGACCTCAGGAGCCCTGCTGTTTGAGGCACTGTTTATAGAGGCAGTTAATGAGGTCCTGCTTTGATGTGCATACGCATAACCTCTGGAATAACCTCTCAACTCAATTTGAAATCTTTTAACCAGAAAACTCACTTGTATTTAATATTTCTCCCTTTTAGTCAAGGTCTTTTTCCAAATGCATTGTTAGTTGGTATTTGGTAATAATCCCTCAGTGCCATGAAGACTCATTCTTAGGAGTCATGTCCCATGCCAGGGGGAAGCTAAGTATGATAATATGCTGATTTTGGCTTAGAGAGAGGCCACATTTGAGCAACAAAGAGGCTTCAGGAGGTAACTCTTGGGCAATATATAATTCTAGGCTAAGTTTCAATTTCACATGAACATGGTTCGTAAGTACAACATCAATATCAAGAGACAAGAATAATGGTCTGTCTTCTTTCGCTCGTCACTCCATGTACTCATGGGATTCTTGCCACTCTATTAGAAATTGTGGCAGTACTTCTCAGGATGGGAATTCAATGTACTTTTGGTTATTGTGTGGGTCTCCACCCACTGAGACTATGTCCCATGAACATTTGAACATATTCATATGGCATAGAGGCATGCCCCAGGTGCACCCTGCCCCACACATACCCCATCAAAGACACCCTGCACCAGTGACCCTTGCATGCCACAGTTGTGACGTGTAAGCAATCCAAAACCTCTTGAAAAACACAGTAAAAAAAGAGAAATAAAATAAAAATAATAAATAACAAATAAAATACAAACAGAAAAACAGAAAAAACAAAATACGTTTTCATTGTCTTTCATCAACATAAGATCTGTTATTCTTTATGTGCAGTGACAATTTCTTTTGTAAGTTCCCCCAGTCTCTTACTTTTTTTTTTTTTTTGCTTTATCTTCAAAGAAGCTTTAGGTTACAGAAAAGTCACCTAGAAAATATAAGATTCCCCTATACCCAAAATCCTCCCCCCTCTCCCAATCTCTCCTACTAATAACATTTTACATATGAATGATACAGTTGTTAAAATTGATGTACAAATATAGAATCATTTCTTCTAATCATGGTCAGTGGTTTGTATTATGGTTTATATTATGTACTGTACACTTTTATCGGTTTTGACCAAATTTAAAATGACTTATATCCATCATTGCAAGATCATGCAGAACAATTACAAAACCTACGTAACTGCCCTATGTTCCATCTATTCTATTCTTTCCTCCTGCTCCCCTCAGAACTTATGGTAATCACTAAGTTTCAATTTTTGAAGAATTAAGTTTCACAGTTGCATTCAGTAATACTGAGAGCTTGACAACATATTGGTCTGTTTTCTATTAGCAGGCATTGCTTATGTTTTCAAGAGATTCTTGCTCTCTAATTGAGAACATAGCAGGACTCCCCAGGATAAGAATTTAATATATTCTTGTTTATTGCGTGGGTTTCCCCTCACTGAGATAATACACTATGACAAATGAACACTGGTATTTTCAATAGAAGTGCAAAATAGACTTTAAACACAAAACTATAGTAAGAGACAAAGAAGGACACTATATATAAGGAAAAGTGATACTTTATCAAGAAGAAAGAACAATCATAAACATTTATGCACCTAATCATGATACCCCAAAATAGATGAGGCAAAGATTGGAAAAACTAAGTGGAGTAATGGAGGCCTTTACAATTATAGTGGGGGACTTTATTACACTATTACACCATTAGAGAGATCATTTTGACAGCGTCAATAAAGAAACAGAGACACTGAATACTATGTTAGAGGATCTAGACCTAATAGACATATACAGAATATTACAGTCAAACAAAGCAAGATATGAAAATGTTAATCCAAATTTTCTTCTCCTAAGTAATATCTATGTGAGCTAAGCAGAGCAAGCTGGTTATGGTGAAGATTTCTGTCAAGAGAAATAATATCTGTGTGGTTCAAAAACATAATCTGGATTAATTACATGGTGATTTATGTGAAACGAAACTCAGATTTAATGATAATCAAGGGACAATTTCTTTCAAAGTGATTCTTGCTGTAAAACATTTGATTCCTTTCAATTTCTAACACAACTATAAAATATATTTTCTGAAATTAATGCCATGGGCATAAAATTAGGCTATTAAAATTATTTTTCAATGAAATAAGTAACAGGCTCCAGAGATTTTTATCTTTCACTCCAGAGAACATGTGCATTCTTCCCAGGAGTGATAAGAACCAGCATAGCACAAGGGTTAAAAATGCTGCCCATTAGCTATAGAATGTTTGGGATTTAAAATCTGTAACAACCACTTGATAGTTCCATGTTTTAGGCATGATTTTAAACTTCTCCTGCATTACTTTTCTTATCTATAAAATTTGCTTATCAGTAGGGCTTAATTTGTGAGGCTATTGTAAGGATTAAATGAATTAGTACATGCAAGATTTCTAGAATATCTTCTAGAGTGTAGTACACTCTGTAAGAGTTGTTTATATGTGTTATTATTAATTCTTGAAGATGATAGTGTTATCAGTTTTTCATACATAGTCCTCTTATGGATTGAATTGTGTCCCCCAATGAGAAATGGCGCAGTCTTAAACTCCAGAACATCAGAGCATGACCTAATTTGTAAATAAGGTCATTGCAGATCGAATTAGTTATGTTAAAATTAGTCAGAATGGAATAGAATGGGCCCTTAAGCTAACATGACTAGTATTCTTATAAAATGGGGAGAAGAAACACAGACAGACTCAAGTGAGAAGTCCATGTGAAGGAAGCCTACACAAAATAATGGGCTAAAATAGAAATATCAACAATATTTTAATACCATGATCAATTGAAATTTATCCCAGCAATGTAAGGGATGGTTTAATATTGGAAACTCAATCAAAATAATATATTAGATTAATAGAATAAAAGATAAAAATATATTATCATCTCAACAGACAGAAAAGGAACAATTAAAAAACCCAAACTTTTGGTTTAAAAAAATCAGAAAAAGGGCACTTCCTCTTTATAAAGGGATTCTACAAACAAACCTTAGATAATGTCTTATGGCATGGTTAAATATTGAATACTCTTTTCCTAAGACCAAAAAGAAGGCATAGATGTATGGTCTTACCTGTCCTATTCACCACTGTATTGGAAGGTCTGGTAATGGCATTTAAGAAAGAAAAAGAAATAATAAACCCCTAGATTGAAATGGTTGAAATAAAACTTTCTGTGGTTCTAGATAATATAAGCATTTATTTATTATAGATAAAACACAAAAGAAACTGCTAAAAAATTTATTAGTACTAAAGCATGACTTCATCAAGGTTTCAGGACACATAATGAATATAAAATATTTATATTTCTCTCTACAAACATTGAACAATACATGAATGGAATTAAGATAATTTTATTCCAATAGCATTAAATTAATATAAGATCTAGGAAGAAACTTAAGGAAAGAATCGCAAGGCTTTCATAAAAAATTCTTCAAACCTTTGTTGAAAGATATTAAGAAGAGCTACATAAAAAAGGAAAGACATCCCATTTCCTCAGATTGAAAGCTAAATAGTGTAAATATGGCAATATTACCCAAATTAATCTAGATGGTAATGCAATCTCTTTTGAAATCTAAACTGGATTATTTGTAGACATAGATACAATAGTCTTAAAAAAAAATGCTTTGAACCCAGTATTGCTAAAATGATCTCAAAAAGGAAAAAAATTGGTGGACTCATGCTTCCTGATTTCAAACCTTCTGCAAAACAATTGTAATTGAGATATGCTCGTAGTGTCATCAGGATAGACATACGCTAGTGGCATCAGGCATATGAATTGATAACTGATAAGAAACTTTTATCCAGAACATATAAAGCTGATTTACAACTCAAATCAAAAGACTAAATTAAAAATAGTCAAATGATTCGAATAGATTATTGTCTAAAGAAAATGTACAAGTGTCCAATAAGCACATGTAATGATGCTCAAGATCATTAGTTAGTGAAATGAAAATTAAACCAAATCAAGATACTATTTCACATTCAAGACTGACTATAATTAATAAATAAAGATAACCCATATTAGCTAGTTGGAGAGAAATTGTAAAACTAATGCTTTGCTAGAGAAAAAAGTAAAAATATGCGGTCACTTTTCAAGACAATTTGGCATATCCAAAAGTTAAATGTAGAGTTACCTAATTATATAACAATTTTATTCTGATCTACTAAGACGAATAAAAACATTTCCACAAGACATGTATGGTATGGTTCATAGTGGCATTATTCATAATAGCCAAAAAGTAGAAATAGGATAAATGTGTATCAACAAATGAATGAATAAGTATTTATTGAATATTAGCCAAATTCAATCAATAAATCAATAATAGAGAATTGAATGTAAATATATATGATACAATGTGGATGAACCTTAAGCAGATAATGATAACTGAAAGATGCCAATGGTAAAAGACCTATCTTAGTTTTCCACTTATTTGTAATATATAGAATACACAAATCTCTAGAGACAGTGAGCAGATTACTATTTGTTCAGAACTGGGGAAGAAATAGTGATCTCTATGGGAAGGTTTGTTTTTGGGGAGATGATAATGTTCTACATTTAGATTGTGGTGATGGTGATAAAACTGTGAAATAATTAAAAATTCTATTTGCACACTTTTGAGAGGTGACTTTATGTTACATGAATTGCATTTCAATATAGCTGTTCTTTAAAAAATGAACTTGTAAAATAAGAGTTGTCAAATATATAAAAGCTGATATCTTCCTTAAACAGGAAAACTGCAAATAAGAGCTACTGCATGAAGATTTTCAGGCTGTTAGAATATTATCAAATGCAAACTGAAATCTACATAAAGAAATGTAACCTAATATATTTCTATTTCTTTCAATTTACTTAAAATTTATTGAATTTTAAACAAAATAATGTCAGTTTAACCTAAGATTTATAAAATATTTAAAGTGAAATACATGTCAGTAATAACACAAATTCTAGTAGGTAGTAAATGAAAACATACTCGTATAGTGTTATATTATAGTGGAAGGGTTATATTAATAATTCCTACAATTACAGTGCTTATTTAGAGTATACTGAGAGTTGTAATATACAATATTTTTACTGATTTAAAAAAAATGACCTAAAACATAAATAAAAAGGTACAGTTCAAAATCAACAGAGGAGATACACATAGTTTTTAAAGAATACTTGGATAACCCAAGAATATAGGAAATATAAAAGAGGTCCCCATGGTAAAATTGAAGTAATTGGAGGAATAAAATAAGTAATGTAATATAACATTATAGCTACAAGCATAATATAACTATATATGAAACTACAGTAATATGAATAAATAGTTGAATAAATAAGGAATGGGAGAGAAGAGACAATTTTCCTTTGTGATGAATTCCAAATAATTTATACAATTACATCTTCCTCCAGGAGGTGGAGTTTAATTCCTCCCTCCCTTGGTTGTGGTCTTGAATTAATGATTGCTTCCCTTAGACAGAGAGGAAAAGAGAATACAAAGAGAGAGAGAGAGTAACTTTAAAGTGGAATGTGATAGGAAATATTACATTTGCTAGGTGTCTACAATTAACATCATACAAAGGTTAACAGCCTGTACCTTTGATAATCTTTCTTCATTTCTTTAAATCTTTACTACACTTTAACTTTCTAGCTTTTTTCTCATGTAATATGTGGTTTAAGTGTCATCTCATTGTTTTATGTATTGTTTTACTTTGTTTGTACTTCCAACCTTACTAAAGGTTTTGAATATCCATTTGTATGCTGGAGAGTGCTTTGTAATTTTCTTTTTTCCTGTGAATTGGTAGTCAGTTTCGCTGATTTGCAGAAATTCTTAGATATTCTTATCTCAACCTCACTTGCTACAGGCATTGCAAATATCTCCTACCAATTGATCATCTATCCATTACTTTTGTTTACGGTGTTTTTAGTTCTAAAGAGATCCTTAAATTTTACTAAATGCCATCAAAATTTGCAGTCTAGTTGGTACTTCGGGAAATTTTGTTTTCCTTCTCCACTTTACGATTATCCTCCCTCTACTAACTTCATTGCTTTAACTTTGACTTTTTGGTCTTTCATTAGTTTGCAGTCCACCAGTCTATATGATACTATGTATGGAGCATTATATAGGTTCTTTGCATCTATTATTTTTTTAAAATTAAAGCTCTTTCTCTCTTTTGTTCACATTGGATATTTACTATTGATCTATTTTTCAGGAAACTGTCTTTTTCCTCTATTTCAGGGGTTCTTAGCCTTTGCCAGTGTGGTGGAAAACCAGGGTCCTCTTACTAAGTATACACTACACTGTGTATTATTTAATAAATATATCACACACTCACCAACACATCCCCCCAAGAATGCTTTTTTGAATTTCAATTCAAGCTCACAGACCCCTTGTTAGGAACTGCTGTACTCTAGTATTTTTATTTCTACCAGTGGATTTTTCTGTCTTGCTTAATATTGTATTTTTCTTAATATTTCCATTTAATTCTGTACAATATTTTCTATTTCTGTCTTAAGGCTCTTAATTTTTCCATTTGTTAAAATAGTGTTTGTGAATGATGATTGAATGGTTTTATAATAGTTGCTTTGAAGTCTTTCTTAGATAATACCAACCTCTGTTCTTGGTTTTGGCATCTGTTCATTGCTTTTTCCAGTTGGATGAAGAAATTGTGGTTTTTCATATTCAAAGTAATTTTGGATTGAATTCTGGACAATTGCTAATATACATTTTTAATTTTATAATTGTTTCATATTTACAGAAACCTTTCAAACATAGTCCAGAATTCTCATATAAACCTCTTCAAATTTTCCCTATTAGTATCATTTTATGTTATCATGATGCTTTTGTCAAACCTAAGAAATTGACATTTGGATAATGCCATTTACTAATAGTAACAGTAATAGTTTCATCCCCCTTAGAGCCCTTCATACTCATGACTGTGCTTATGAGCCTGTGCACCTGATAAGAACTAGGCCTAGAGCTGCAGGGTGCCTAAGAGTTACCTCCTGCGAGCCTCCATGTCGCTCAAATGTGGCCACTCTCTAAGCCAAACTCAACATGTAAATGCATTACCTTCCCCCCAGTGTGGGACATGACTCCCAGAGGTGAGCATCCCTGGTGCCGAGGGATCACTACCAAACACCAGCTGGTGATGTAACTAGAAAAAGACCTTAAATAAAAGGATCAACTCAGACCAGCAGAATATCTCAGCCTACATGTAATATCAGGTGTTAAAAACTGCTTTTTGACCTTGAATAAAAGGGGGAAATGGAAAGGACAAATGAATTTATGTGACTATGAGTCTTCAAAAAAGAGTCGGGAAATCATCAGAGGGGTCATGCTTATGCATACATCAGCAGGGCCCCTGTCTTATTTTTAAACCATTCCCTCATATACAGATTGTCCTCGATGCTGCAGTGTCAAATGAACATTTGGATTATATTTTATTCACGTCTTACAATGTATCATGGAATATGGGATAGTATTCAATATAAAGCAGGTAAAAGTAAAATGGGAAAAGGTATGTAAATATATAAATTATACTGTACATTTATGAGACTTTTATAAAAATATAATGGGTATTTTGGACTCAAATCATAATATTTCGGGAAGGGCTACAGAAGTATCTGTGACAACACAGTTATATAATTCATGCTAGAAATAATTTTGAAAGAATATAGTCTAAGAAAGATGAGGTGAATGAAAGAATGGAAGACAGTCAGTAACTATGACTGGACTAATCATCTTTGGAGGATCAGATGCTTGAGCAGCAAAATAAAAATCTGTGAAATTCTTAACTGTCTGTAATATGTACAGAGGCATCTAGCTTCCCTCAGAACTTACTGAAAATTATGGTTTCCATTCCTATCTTAAGTGCTCACAGGCTGATTAAGAAGACTGTTATGAAATAAAGAGACAGAAAACGTAAGGTAAGAGATGTGATCGAAATTTAGACTTAAAGGTTGCTTGGTGTACTAGAGATAAAAAGATTCAGGCAGCATGAATAATGTCAAAGTGTTTAATTAAACATTTAATGCTGTCCCAGGTGTAGGCAAAAAAGCCCATTGTGGCAGAAGGAATATGGTGTTTATATGGGTCAGAAGCAGATGGAATGATAGTGCCAACAGAAATTTTGAGAGGTCCAGGCAGGTATACTAACTGCTTTGATAAACTTTCTGCTGAAGAAAACATGAAGAAAGATCTTATTAAAAAAAAAAAAAAAGATTTCTCCATTATTTCACCCAAAATAAGCTTGGGAGGAGAGAGAGTAGACTTTCTGGGGGAGTGGGGTGGGAGTACAAGCAGACCAGACACTGGGGGTTGCTCTTGCAATTTTGGCTATATTTCAAATACCGGTGTCCTGGCAAGAAGTAGCCTGTTGAAGAGGAAGTCACTTTATTTCTTTTTTAGTATACATTAGAAATGTTTTCACCTTGTAAATAAGTTTATTGAAAATTAAAACAGTAAATTTTAGATATTAATGTGTATTTACCAAGAGCAATTATGCTTGTTTGTAATCCTCAGTAGTGTTTCCTAGCTAAAGTTTTTGTACATATTTCTAGGTATGTTACTTTGCTCTTTACCCTGCCAGATTTTTGCCTATAAATAGCCATGTCATTTCCAGCTTCGTGTATGTTTGTTTCTCCCAGAACCAGGTATAGAATGTAACTGGGCTAAACAGGTTTCCAAATAGAAAAGGAATTATTCAAGGATTTTGTAAAATGCAAAAGTTTAATAAATACTTGGAATCCTTTTTTACGTTGAACATTTAATATTTGAAGATTCTGTCCTAAGTTCCTATGTCTGTCTGGGGTTATAGGCTGCATCTTTTATATAGCAATTTCCAAAACCTCTAATTTCTGTGTTCTGGCTGAAGTTAAGTTCTGAACTTTCACTTTTATGATATGTTTCATGATGATTCATATGGCACCTCTCAATTCCTTACAAGAAAACGCCTCAGCTGTTCACTTCACAGGCTGAGGTTAGCATAAGTTTAGTGAGAGCATGCACATATCATAGTCACAAGGTATTTTCTCACACAGATATTATGGAAATCCAGACAATGAGGCATTAAAATTAGAAATATTTATCAATATTTTTTAAGCTTTTACATTAGTGAATATTCAGAAACAAAAATCTAGATGCTGGGAACAGTTAGGTATTAAAAAGCTTGCTATGAATAATGGGGTGCATATTCTAGAATTATGATACTAGTTGGAATATGGGTCATAGAAAGAAAGATCCAGTTTCCTCTGAGACCAAGAGGGATGGGTTGGAGTTGTTTTGCTCTTCACTGATATTTGGCTGGATGGAAGAACACAACCAAAGACAGGGATGTACAGGTAGTACTCAAGAATTTGCTGAAAATAGACTGGGTTTACTTCATCTCATTAACGTATTACGTGCTTATTTTCAGAAATTTTAAATCACATCAAAGTATGAAAAAATAAAATCTTAATTTTTTTTTTCTGTTTTCAGCAGTTCTTTTCACTGTTTCCTATATGGCTGTACAACTTGTCCAGCTACATATTTCCCTAGGGAGTTAGTCTGAAATCGGGGCATATTTGCCCCTGATTGATGATGAGGCATTTATCGTCTTAAATGTGCACATGGTTTGATTTTGTGTTGCAGCTCTTAGGAGACCTTATTCTGAATTCCTGATTATCCATTTGTACCATCTGTGGATAATAGTATTGTTAAATTAGTAATTACATTTGAAGTATCTTGTAATTATTGTTTGAGTGTGTGTTTATGTGTGTGTCTTCATATTTGATCTCAATTTTCTTGAGAAAACAGACCTTGCTTTTTTTCTGATAGTTTACATCACAGAAACCAACACTGACTTAGGCACAAAGATGTGACTATTTTATTATTCATGAGCTCCCTTAGTTAGAAAAAATGGCAGAGAATAATAGAATAAGATTAAGAAATAAGAAAACATCTGAAATATACTACTCATCTTATTTGCAGATGAAGATGCTGGAGCTCAGAATGATGAAGTGACTTATCCAATAAATTACGGATATCTAGGTGAAGGACTAGCTCTTTAAAAAGGCTATTACATTATGCATCTGAGATTTCCACATGCAGGATGGTGGAAGATGCACTCTGTCATTCTTTCTGTCCACCGATTTGTCTGGCAACTTCCCAACTGATCATGCAGCCTCTCCAATTATAACATGGCAGACAATGCTACCCATCACTACATCTCATCTTTCTTCCTGGTTGGTGTTCCTGGTTTGCAAGATTTTCACTGCTGGATTGGCATTCCTGTCTGCCTCCTCTTTGCCCTCACCCTGCTGGGGAACAGTGTAATCATTATTACTGTCCGGCTAGAGCCAAGCCTCCACCAACCTATGTACTTCTTCCTTTGCATGCTGGCAATGAACGACATGGCTCTTTCATCTTCCACAGCTCCCCAAATGCTTGGGATCTTCTGGTTCGATGCTCACAGGTTTGACTTTAATATCTGCCTCGTACAAATGTATTTTATCCACACATTTTGCATTATCGAGTCAGCCCTTCTAGTTGCCATGGCCTTTGACCGCTATGTGGCTATTTGTATCCCACTACGTTATACAACCATCCTCACAACACCCGTGGTCCTCAGGATGGGTCTAGCTGGTATGACTCGAGCTATCCTTATGGTTTTACCCTGCCCTCTTCTCATTAAGAGGCTACCATATTATACGAAATATATCATCAACCACGCCTATTGTGAGCACATGGCTGTGGTAAAACTGGCCAGTGCAAACACACTTATTAACAGAGCATATGGCATCTCTGTGGCCCTTTCAGTGATGGTTTTGGACCTAGGACTCATAGCCACATCATATATCAAAATTCTCCAGGCAGTGTTTCGGCTCTCATCTCAGAATGCCCGCTCTAAAGCACTGGGCACCTGTGCTGCCCATGTCTGCACTATACTTGTTTCCTACACACCTGCACTATTTAGTTTCTTAACACACCGCGTTGGCAAGAAGGTACCCCCAAGTGTGCACATAATCTTTGCAAGTCTGTATCTTCTCGTGCCCCCCACAGTCAATCCCTTTGTGTATGGTGTCAAGACCAAGCAGATCCGCGACCAAGTTGTGGGTCTCTTCTTCCCAAGCAGAAAGGTTTCTCAAAACTAATATATTTAAATACCACCCTGTATTGGATGAGCTAGGTTTATGCAGTCATAGTACATTAATGAATAGTTGTAACCTTGTTCTCAAAATGTTACTGCTCAATTTAGTTATGACTTGCTGCAGGAATAGGTGATATTCTGCATTTATTTGTCCCCCACCTCCCATAAAATTTTCATGTTTTCAGTTTTTATTTTAGAAGTAAAACAATGCCTCACTTTTTATTTATTTAAACTTTCAATTGATATTTTTAATTATTTGCTACTGGCATCATTTTGTCATACCATCTATTTATGATTATTTTATGCCCACATGACTAAGCCCACTGTTTTAAGAATTTAGAAAATCTCAATAATTTGGTAAATGCAATTTTTGAAAATATCTTCTTGTCCAATTCAAACTGTCAAAAAATATAGATTGAATGCTCCCTTGAGTAAAATAACATTATTTTAAAGTTTTTTTTTCACTTACTATAAAAATAACAATAATAGTATAACACTCAAATAATGAGTACTGTAAGCCTTACCATTTTCTAAGCCTTTTAAATGTATTCACTCATGTAATCCACAAAGTTACCCTGTGAAATATATTTTAGCATGTTCTCATTGTACCAATTAAGAAATGGGGCACAGACAGGTTCTATGCATTATAAAAGGCAACAAAACCAAGGACTGTGGCTTTAAAATGTGTGCTCTTAATTATTATGCAATAATATCCACCATGATGGCGTCTTCACCATATTATACATTTATGAATATGGAAGTTTATTCCACTATTTTATATTTTCTTTCCTTTACATCTACTCTTCTAGATATTGCTGTGTATTATTTGAGCCTCCCTCAAAGTTTTTGTGTCCAGTAAATTCTATTACCATCATTTGATAAACATCAAAAAAGAACTACTATTTTATTGGAGACATACCCCATCAATGCAGTCTGTTAACATTATGATGATGCTTTCCAGGCTTGAGAAAAAACTGAGGAGTCTGAAAATCTTACTCACATGAAGTTCTCTTTTCTTCTATCCTCAGTCAATATCATTTTTATTTTTGTCACTTCCGTGAAGTATTGAAATCAAAAACACACCTTTATATTCAGCTGAACAATTCATTACTTATTCAATTCAGAACTTTATTTTATTACATATGGTGTACAGAAAGTACCTTCAGATCTTCAGAGCATCTATAAATGCTCTGTCCAAAATGCCGTTTCGCTTTTAGACCATTTTCATGGGATAAGGGTCCTTGAAGTTGGAAATTAATGATTTTTGGTCAAGATTATATATTTTTTCAAGTGCATCATGAACATTTGTCTGTTCTTAAAATGAATAAGTTGTTCATCCTTTGGTATTAGTGTATTTCTGCAATAGTCATATACTTAATTATTTATTATATTTATTATATTAACTTTCTTGCATGAATTAGAAACTACTGGTGTCTTAAACTGCCCTGCTCTGCATCATATGTTAAAACAAATTCTTCAGGGAGAAGGAAAATGATATAGATAGAAACACTTTTACATAAATAGAGAGCATCAGAAAAGAATAAATGAAGGGAAAACAAATTATTTTTTATTTACTTAATAAACGTTTGTTTAAAGTAACAGAAGTAACAATATCTTGGATAATTTCATCATATGGATACACGAAATAAATAGCAACAATCTTATTAGGGATGGAAGGGATTGCGAATACTCTGTTACAAGCACTATCTGAGAAGTTCTATCATGTTATTTGGAAGGGGGTGTGGATTAGTTTTAAATGTATATTGACAATTCTAGGGCAACCAAAAAATTATAAGATGAAGTATAATTGAAATGTTACTATATGAAATTAAATTGAATCATATCAATTGCTCAATTAAAACCAGTGAAGGCAGAAAATGATGGGAAGGAAACAAAACAAAACAAAACAAAAAGGCAAGGAACAAGAGTGACAATAGAAAACAGTTAAAAATATAGTAGATATAAATCTAATTATAGCAATACTCACTTTCCCTGTGAATGGTTTAAATAGACCAATCAAAAGACAGGGATTTTCAGAGTGTGAAAATAAACGAACAAGACAGGACTTGACTATACATTGTCTACAAGAAAATTGCTTTAGATATAAATACACAGGCACCCTGTCTATGGGCCTTATTTTGGAAAAAATATGCTCCCCAATATAACAGAGCTAGACTCATTTATAATTTCCCTACAGATGGCTCTTCTACTTCTTTTATTTGAACCTAATATTAGCACTATATTTCTTAAATACATGTGCCAGAGACTTAAATCTTTGGTCTATTCATATGCTGGTTGAGTCCTGGATCTCAGCAGAATTGCAACTCTTACTCTTCAGTTCATTGGACTCACCCAAGACAACTGAAAAAAGGATGATGATGGGCAATGCACATCCCCCAAAACAGAGAGGGTGTGCAACTGCAAGCAAGACTGTTCTGTCCATCTACCCCATGAGATCAAAGTGCCCTCTCTATTGGAGGTGGGGTGGACATCACCACCCCAAAATCTTCAAGGTTATGGAATGAACAAACATAAGTGGGGAATGCACATATGAGCTAAAGTAGACATTATTATTCTAGTAATGGAAGAACTTGTAACATTGATTTAATGATAATGGGCACCAGAGTTTTTGAGGGGAAGAAAAGGGAAGAACAGTTTTAACATGGGGGCATTTTTTGGACATTGGATTTGTCCTGCATGACTTTGCAGTGATGGATATGGGCCATTATGCATTTTGTCAAAACCCATAAAATTATGTGGAGCAAAGTATAAACTAAAATGTAAATATAGTCCATGGTTGTAGCAATGCATCAATATGTGTTCATCAACTACAACAAATGTACGACACTAATGAAAGATGTTTTTAAGGTGGAAAAGTGTGGAAGGGGGAGGGGTATGTTGAAATCTACTACATTTTTGATGTAATATTTATGTAATCTAAATCTTCTTTAAAAAAATAAAGGAATGGAAAAATATATACTATGCTAACACAAATCAAAAGAATGCTGGAGTAGCTGTATTTTAGAGCAAGAAAAAATATCGGGGACAAAGAGGGTAATTAAATAATAATGATGAAGTCAATTATCTAAATTACAAAATGTGTGAGTCTAAAAACAGAGCATCAAAATTTGAGGGAAATACTGAAAGAAATACAAGAAGAAACAGGCATATTCACTATTATAGTCGGAGACATCTGCACACCTCTATTAGTAACTGACAGATCACACAGACAGAAAAATCAATAAGGATATACTTCACCTGAATAGCACCATTAATCAACTTGATCTAATTGATATTTATAAACTATTCCATCCAACAACATAATAATAAATATTTTTCTCAAGTTCACATGAAATAATCACCAAGATGGATTATTTCTGTATACACCAAGATGGATACATTCTAGACCAAAGAAAAACCTTAACACATTCTCCAAATGAAAAATAATACAAAGAATGTTTTCAGACATAAATGGAATTAAAAGAAATATCAAGAACAGAAATAGAACTGTAAAATCTATAAATATTTGAAGATTAAACAGTATACTTCTGAATAACACATTATTTTTCAAAGAAGTATCTGGAGAAAACACATTTTTCAAGTATTTTGGTCTAATGAAAAACAAAATTTTCAAGTATTTTGATCTAATGAAAATGAAAATATAACTTATGAAAATTTGTGGAATACATGGAAAGCAGTCTTAAAGGTAAAATTATAGCATTGCACCCATATGTTAGAAGAGAAGAAAGAGCTAAAAATCAATGATATAAGCTTCCATTTTAGGACACTAGAGAAATATGAGCAAGCATAAGAAAATACATAATAAAAATTAAAACAGATACATTGAATTTAAAAGTAGAAAAATAATAGAGAAAATCAAAGACTACAAATCTATTTCCCTTAAAAGATAAATAAAATTGATAAAATTTTATCCAAGCTGACCAAGAAAAAATTACTAATATCAAAATTGATGCAGTATCATCACTACTGATCTCATGGACATTAAGAGGAAATTAAAAGGATACTATAACAACTCTACTTAGATGAAGTGGACAAATACCTTGAAAGAAACAAACTGCCAAAACTCACACAAAGAGAAAGAGATATTCTGAATTGGTATGCATCTTTTAACAAATTTGAATCAATAATCAATAACCTTTCATAAAAGAAAGGATCAGTCTCTTTTTTCACTGGTGAATTATCCAAAACACTTGTGGAAGAAATAATACAAATTTTCTACCATCTTTTCCAGAACATAGAAGCAGAGGGAACCCTTCATAACTCATTCTCTGAGATTAGTGATACCCTAATAACAAAATCAGATGAATATACTACACAAAAGGGAAACTAGACAGATATATCTCAATACAATAAATGTAAAAATCCACAAAAAATATTTAACAAATCATACCCAACAATGTTTATAGCAGTTTAATAGAGATATTTATGAATTCCAAAAATCGATATTGGATTATGTTTTTAAACTGGTCTGTACCTGGGCATAATTAAATTATGATTAGGACTTTGATTGGCCATGTTAGTAGGGTAGGGACTCACAGATAAAAGACATGGTGAAGGATAGAGTTGGAGGTTTTTGATGTTGGGTCTTTAATGCTGGAGTCTTGAGCTAGAGCCCTGGGAAGTAAACACACAAAGGAGCTTGATTTTGAGGAAAGAGAAGCAAGCCCTGGGAAGAGAGGAACCCTGAGCCTGGAACACAGCAAAACCTAGGAAGAGAGGAACCCAAGAAGCCTGAATTCTTGTCAGATGCTGGCAGCCGCCTTGCCTCAACATGTGGCAAGAGACTTTGGTGAGGGAAGTAACTTATGCCTATGGCCTGTTAACTGTAAACTTCTAACCCAAATAAATAACTTTATAAAAGCCAGCAGATTTCTGGTATTTTGAATCAGCACCCCTTTGGCTGACTAATAGAATGTTAAAAAGAATTATATGTCACAGTCAATGGAGGTGATACAGAGAAACTTCTACAACTTGATAAAGAATATCTGTGAAAATAAAAACAAAAACTACATTTAACATCATATTAATACTTAGTGATGAGAAACTGATGCTTTCCTCCTAAGATTGGGAAAAGGCAGGAATTCCCCCTCTCACTGAACTTATTCAACATCACTTAGAAGTCCCACTTAGTAGAATAACACAAGAAAAGGAAAATACACAGACCTGAAAGGAAGAAATAAAACTTTGTTCATAGATAAATAGGTAAAACCCAGGGGATTTTTATGTTACTGAAATTATTCTGTATGAAACTGTCATAGTAGATATTTGACATTTTGCATTTGTAAAAACTGAATGAGCATTACAGAACAATAAGTGAAACTTAATGTATACAAATTAAAAAATCTTTTAGAAGGTTAGAGGATTCAAAGAAGAAATAAACACTCTGGATATTTAGAGGTAAGCAATGGAAGGAGGCAATAAATGCCATATAGTAATGGATAAGAGTTGGAAACATCTGATATTGTTATTAAGGTATCACTAACCTCAGAGAATGAGTTATAAAGTCTTCCCTCTGCTTCTATGTTCTGGAAAAGATGGTAGCAAATTTTTATTATTTCTTCCACAAGTGTTTTGGATAATTCACCAGTGAAAAAAGAGACTGATCTTTTCTTTTATGAAAGGTTATTAATTATTGATTCAAATTTGTTAAAAGATGCATACCAATTCAGAATATCTCTTTCTCTTTGTGTGAGTTCTGGCAGTTTGTTTCTTTCAATGTCTGATTAGCTTAATTCAGATACAGTTACACAAATAAATATTTATAGATGTGTGTATATATATACATGGATTAGGAGGCATACATATGCTTTCTTGCTTCCTCAGCTGCAGGAAGCTTAAATAAACTACATCCAATAAGAATAATCACGCTAAAGGCCTGGATCTTAGTTTCTAACACCATTCACCCAAACCAAGTCTTCTTTTACAAATGGCTAATTCTAGGACTAGGGCAGGAAAGATACAAGAAGAACGTGAAGCATCTCAGTACCGTAAAGTAGGATGTGTTCAAACACAAATACAAATACATGTGCAGACATGCATACTCATAGATATAAATAATGAAGTATGTCAAAGGGAAACAGGAATAACTGAGAGTGCTCCCAACGGCCAAACTGGAATACTCTTAATAATGAAATAAAGTAGTTTTGGATTATAAGCCAAAGTATAAAGTAAATACCCATGTATCCATACTAATATAAATGAATTATTGAAGAAATAATTAAATGGGGATGATAATCTCCCATGTAGATGAAGTACAAATAATTTATTTAGATACTCTGCCCTCTTAGAGGAGGAACATAAATCCCAACTTCTTAAGTATTGTCTGTATATAGTGATTTCCTTTCAAAGACTACAATATGGAATTAGGGATTTAAAAAAAAATTGCAATGAGAAACTTGACATACTCTCCCCCAGACAGGGATCAAGTTCAAAATCGGAGTGATAAATGAAGTCGATAGTCCGTACCTATGATATGATGTGAAAAAAATGGTACTTTACTGCTGTGATTTTCCTCCCCAAATCCCATAACCCTAATCTCATCATGAAAAAGAACATTAGACAAATTCCAATAGAAGGGCATCTTACAAAATACCTGAGCTGTACTCCTTAAAAATGTCAAGGTCATCAGAAGCAAAGAAAGGCTCAAAAACTATCAACGATAAGAAACTAAGGAGACAGGAAACTAAACACAATGTGTTATCCTAGGAGTTATCTAAAAACATAAACAGTACATTAGGTAAAAGCTAAGAAAATCTGAGTAAAATAAAGATTTTAATTATTAAGTGTCAATATTAGTTCATTAACTGTTACAAATATAACTATTTGTGTAGGTTGAATCATGAACCCCAGAATAATATATCCTTAATCTTAATCCACTCCTCTGGATGTGAACCCACTGAAAATAGGACCTTTTGAAGGTGTTTTTTTAATTAACTTGTGACCCACTTATACAGGATGGCTCTTAATCTCACTACTAGAGGCTTTATAGAGAAGGGAGAAATCCACAGGGAGAAATCCACAGGGAGGTGTAGAAGCAGTAAATCTATGCAATCCGTCAGAAAGAAAGGAGAGGACACCACCGTTTGATCAGCAAGCCAAGGAACCCAAAGATTTCCAGTCACCCAGAATGCTCCAACCCCTAGGAGGAAGCAGGCCTTTAACCTTTAAAACCATGAACCAATCACTTCTTGTTGCTAAACCAAACCATTTTGGTTTTTTTTTGGTTTTGGTTTTTTTTTGGTTTTTGTTTTTTTGTTTTTTTTTTAAAGATTTATTTATTTTATTTATTTCTCTCCCCTACCCACCCAACCCAGTTGTCTGTTCTCTGTGTCTATTTGCTGCATGTTCTTCTTTGTCTGCTTCTGTTGTCAGCAGCATGGGAATCTGTGTTTCTTTTTGTTGCGTCATCTTGTTGTGTCAGCTCTCTGTGTGTGCAGCACCATTCCTGGGCAGGCTGCACTAGCATGGGAATCTGTGTTTCTTTTTGTTGCGTCATCTTGTTGTGTCAGCTCTCTGTGTGTGCGGCACCATTCCTGGGCAGGCTGCACTTTCTTTTGCACTGGGCGGCTCCCCTACAGGGCATACTCCTTGCGTGTGGGGCTCCTCTATGCGGGTGACACCCCTGTGTGGCACGGCACTTCTTGCGCGCATCAGCACTGTGCATGGGCCAGCTCCACACGGGTTAAGGAGGCACGGGGTTTGAACCGCGGACCTCCCATGTGGTAGACAGATGCCCTAACCACTGGGCCAAGTCCACTTCCAACCAAACCATTTTGTGATAATTGTCACAGCAGCTGGGAAAATAAGACACCAGACTAGTGTTGGATTTTACTATAGAAAAACTGGATGTGGGTTATAAGGGTGATCTTTTTACTATTTTTAAAAAATTTGTAAATCTAAGTATGTTCTAAAAGATAAAGGGCATGAAAAACATTTTAATGCATTATTAAACATCTCAAACTTCTTAGTGCTCAGATCATTGTAAGATAGAAGAAAATGTAAGATCTAAAGGGTGATGATAATAATAGGGGTGATGATGATAATCATTATTACAATCATAATTTAGAGCCAAAAAAAGAGTTGGTTCACTATCATTGGAATTACTAACCTTTAGACTGAACTTTTTCTATATTAAAGAATCCCTATTTTTAATATTTTAATCAGAGGCTATACACATAAACGTATGTGTGATTTTAAGGAATTAAATACTTTGAAAGCTAAATGGTCTATGTACAAATATTCACAATTTGTGCCACTTATATCATCTATTGAATAAATGTGATTAGCTCATTATATTCCAAATATTCTCTACCATAAAATTGAAATTGTTAATTAGGAATCAGAGCCTTACTTTATTACATGCAAACATTTAAGTGTCAGTACACAAGGAAATTGAGAAAGTACAGATTCTCACAATGAACAGTATGTTTCTCAAAGTGATTTTTTGTTATCTGAGAAGAAGTAAGTTGAAAGGAAATTAAGAAGTGTCCTTTAAGAGTAGAAGCTTGGACACTTGATCTTGAATCTCTTTGGTCTTCACCCCATAAACAAGAGGTTTGAGCAAAGGTGGAAGAAGCAGGTAAATGATGGACAGAAGAACATGGATGTAGGATGGGATCTGGAATCCAAGCCTGTGTGTGAAGAAGAAGAAAGCCAGGAGATAAACCTCGAGGAAGACACAAATGTGGGCAATAAATGTGTTAAAGGCCTTGAGCCTGGCTTCCTTTTGAGGCAGGTTGAAGACAGTTATAAATATTCAGGTATAAGAAAGTGTGATGGAGATGATATCGAATCCAAGTATACTGAAAGCCATAAACAGTCCATAGATCTTGATTCGAACATCCTCTGCTGCCAACTTCATGGCAGCCATGGGCTCACAGTATGAATGGGAGACCACAGTGGTCCAGTAAAATTTGAGCCGGCATTTGATAAGAATGATACATGGAGTGACAAGAAGGGCAAATCTGAGTGTCACCCCAAACCCAATCTGAGTAAGAAGTTGGTGTGTAAAAATAGTTTGATGTCTCAGGGGATCACAGATTTCCACATAGTGGTCCAGGGCCATGGCCAGCAGAATACCTGACTCAATACACTGAAAGGTGTGGATGAACCACATCTGCAAGAGACAGGCTTCAAAATAGATCTCTGCTAGATGGAACCAGAAGATGCCTAGCATTTTAGGTAGGATACATGTGCTGAGAGCAATGTCTGTTGCTCCAAGCATTGCCTAGAGGAGATATGTAGGCACATGGAGGCTGCACTCAGATTTGATGATGACCAGGAACAAGGAATTCCCAATCAGAACAAAGATGTACACAGTACAGAAAGGAATCCCAATTCGGAACTGCACAGACTCCAAACCAGGGATTCCAAGCAGGGTCAGCGAGGAGGGACGAAGATTTTGCCATTGAGCTTGAACATGTTGACACAGAGCTGCTGATTAAGGCTAGCAGAATTTTTCAGTTTATTCTCTTCTATTTCCTGTTTTCACCTGGATTTATAAAATCAGAGTTTGAATGTGGCTTCAAAACGCATGTTGGCAAACATGATTACTTACTGGTCGGGCAATTAAAGTAAGTTCTGGAATATAGGTATGGGCTCCCAGAAAGGATCTTCTCTGCACGACTCCTCTCCTCCCTTTACCCTAGCAAACATACACACACATGCACATGCGCGCACACACACATGCTCATCTACTCTTGGGCAATCCCAGACTCACTACTGAGAGAAGACACAGTCACTTCTAGTTCATATCAGTACATGTGGTTTGTATATAATCATTTGAAACATCTGTTTGGTTTCTAAGTTAACAGGATTTGGGGAGTTAAGTAATGTACCCTGCGGCGGCTTGCTCGGTCGGTAGAGGTGGGGTCTGGCTGTGGATGAGGGGTCGGTCCAGCTTAGGATGAGGGGTCGGTCCCACTTGGGACGAGGGGTCAGTCCCACTTGGGACGAGAGGTCGGTCCGGCAGCAGACGAGGGGTCGGTCTCACAAGGGTTGCGCGGTTTGGCTGACGGGGTCGCCCGGCAAAGCCGGCAATGAAGGGGTTGCCCCGAGAAGCAGGCGACGAACTGGGGACAAGGGAGGCCAGGCCCTTGTCGGGGGCTCTCAGGACTGGAGGGCGCAGGGCAGAAGAACTACCGTGGAGACAAGGTAAACACGCAAGTCCACTTTATTGAGGGAGAGGCAACAGTTTTATAGGGGCTGGGGAAGGCTGATTGGTGGAAGCCACGCCCTGTTCTGATTGGTTGCCGGAGAAAGGTCAGTGGGCGGTACTGGACGGGGGAGGGGTGGTGATTAGGGATTGGCTGTTGCTGTTGCTGGGGGAAGTGGCAGGGTTTAGTGATTGGTGGCTGCTGTTGCTGGGGTAGAGGGCAGACTGGAGTTTCCCGCCCACGCCTGGCTGTTGCTGCTGTCGGGGGGAGGGAAAAGGGCAGACTGGATTTTTCCACTCACGCATGGCTGTTGCTGCTGTCGGGGGAGGGGAAAAGGGCAGACTGGAATTTTCCGCCCTGCGCCTGCGCAAGGAGAAAGAAGAAGAAGGGTGCCGCCCCACAGGCATTGTGTGGCGCCATCCGGGAGGAGGGGCGGCCGCGGAAGCATGGCTGCCGAGAAGGGGAGACCCGAGGGCACTCTGTGCCCATGCCGAGCTCCCTTCAGGGGTGGCGGTGAGTCTGACCAGCCACCCTATTATGGGGGCAGCGGCTTGGCCTGCCGCGGCTGCTCCCCCGCCAGGCCAGCAAACCACACTTCAGCCCGAGGGGTGACCACATTTCCCCCTTCTTTTCAAATAAGGGCCAGGATGGCAGCAGCAACAAGTAGCCGAGGCCCAAGAGGCAGTAAGCAATGAGGGAAGCGGGGCTGAAGAGGGAGGTGAGTATGATGGGGATATAAATGTACAATTTAGGGGGTGGTATCTTGCCGTTGCAAGCAAGGGTGGCCAATGTCCAATTCTTGTTGATCTCGGTGGCTATAAGACCCATCTGCTGTTAAAAGTCCAGGGTGACCGCGCGTTACAGGTAGTTGATCTCTTCTTGGCAGCGAAGAGCGGCAGAGGCAGACTGTGTGATGGTGTGGAGGATCGCAGCTGTGAGGACAAGTCGCGTCAGGGCACCAGCAGCGGTGGTGGCGGCAGCGTCGGGAGTGGTGGAGACGTAGGCGAGGACAACAGGAAGGCCAAAGTCTCCACCGGCGCGAGAGAGGCCGATGTTAACAGGGCGGGCCGACATGAGGCGGCCCAATCTGCAATGCAATGGGGGTTCAAGCAAAAAAGGAGGGGGGCAGGGGACGATAAAGGACACTTTGGATGGCTGAGAAGAGGAGTGAGGTCGAGACAGGAGGAAGCTCCGCAGAAGTATGGGGAGGCAAGAGTAGAAATGTTATTGGATGCTAGAAAGCAGGCCGCAGGCCGGGTAAAGCGGGTTGCGGGCCGCTTAGCGGGGCTGGAGCTGCTTGAGAGCGATGGCAGGCATGGGGGGCCGCGGTTACAGAAGACTTGGGGCTGTTTCAAAGAGATCTTACACCAGTGAGTGTCTAGGAGACCAGCGAGGGCCCGAACTTGTGGGGCTTGCTTAGCAGATAGGATGTTACCCATTGCTAATGGCCTTTTGGAGCCGATAAGAAAAGGGGCCCTTACCTTGAGTGCGCGGCGATGGGAGCCGAGGTGCGCGGTGAGACGAGGGGTCGGAGCCGGTGGGGCTGCGATGGTGGTCGCAGGCCAAGAGAAGGCCCCGACGAGGGGAGGGCGGAACGACGAGCAGTGGAGCAAGGCAAAGGGGAGCAAGCACAGAGGGGAGGAGGCAGAGGTGAAGGCAGGGGTGGAGGTGCTCAGGCACGCGCTCCTGAGAGTTTTATTGGTGCCTCTTAATCATAGCAGGTCGGTATTAGCCCCCGACATGGAAGGAGAAAGCCATCCAGCGATTCTCCCAGACCGCCGTGGATCGTATGAGGTCACCAAGGTTCAGGAGCAGCAATGCAGAGTGAAAAGATAGGGGTGAGAAGAGAGGAGGGCATAGGGCTGTGGTAGGGTTACTTCAGACGTGCAAGCACGCGCTCCCGAGAAATCCAAGGCTCCTCTTAATCATAGCAGGTCGGTATAAGCCCCCGACATGGAAGGAGAAAGCCATCCAGCGATTCTCCCAGACCGCTGTGGATCGTATGAGGTAGCCAAGGCTCAGGTAGCAGCAATGTTGCACAAGAGAAGTCCCAAGGTGAGAAGAGAGGAGGGGGGGGCCGCCAGGTTATGGAGTGAGGCTGTGGTGGAGTTGCCTTGCCCCACGTTGGGCGCCAGCTGCGGCGGCTTGCTCGGTCGGTAGAGGTGGTGTCTGGCTGCGGACGAGGGGTCGGTCCAGCTTTGGACGAGGGGTCGGTCCCACTTGGGACGAGGGGTCGGTCCGGCAGCAGACGAGGGGTCGGTCTCACAGGGGTTGCGCAGTTTGGCTGACGGGGTCGCCTGGCAAAGCCGGCAACGAAGGGCTCGCCCAGAGAAGCAGGCGACGAACTGGGGACAAGGGAGGCCAGGCCCTTGTCGGGGGCTCTCAGGACTGGAGGGCGCAGGGCAGAAGAACTACCGTGGAGACAAGGTAAACACGCAAGTCCACTTTATTGAGGGAGAGGCAACAGTTTTATAGGGGCTGGGGAAGGCTGATTGGTGGAAGCCACGCCCTGTTCTGATTGGTTGCCGGAGAAAGGTCAGTGGGCGGTACTGGACGGGGGAGGGGTGGTGATTAGGGATTGGCTGTTGCTGTTGCTGGGGGAAGTGGCAGGGTTTAGTGATTGGTGGCTGCTGTTGCTGGGGTAGAGGGCAGACTGGAGTTTCCCGCCCACGCCTGGCTGTTGCTGCTGTCGGGGGGAGGGAAAAGGGCAGACTGGATTTTTCCACTCACGCATGGCTGTTGCTGCTGTCGGGGGAGGGGAAAAGGGCAGACTGGAATTTTCCGCCCTGCGCCTGCGCAAGGAGAAAGAAGAAGAAGGGTGCCGCCCCACAGGCATTGTGTGGCGCCATCCGGGAGGAGGGGCGGCCGCGGAAGCATGGCTGCCGAGAAGGGGAGACCCGAGGGCACTCTGTGCCCATGCCGAGCTCCCTTCAGGGGTGGCGGTGAGTCTGACCAGCCACCCTATTATGGGGGCAGCGGCTTGGCCTGCCGCGGCTGCTCCCCCGCCAGGCCAGCAAACCACACTTCAGCCCGAGGGGTGACCGCAGTACCCCAAATATCTATTTTCCAGTGTTTTTAGCCATGAAGCATTTATTCATTTAGTCAGTCAGCTAGGTAGATGGAAAGAAAGAATACTCCCTATTTCAGGAGCTTTTTAAGTCAATGAGAAAATAAGAAGTTATACAATAGGGTCTTTAACCTCAAGAAAGCCAAGGATTTATTTGAGGCAGAGTCACAGTATAAGCCTAAAAATGTACATATGTGGCATGCAGAAGAGCTTGTAACAGAATATATTAAACAGGACTTTACCTCATAGTTGGATTCTAATGAAATTTTGTCCAGAAATCTGGATAAAACAAAATATTTTAGAGATAATAAATAAATAAAATCAGAAGGCCAAAGGTTGAGCAAGGCAAATTTAGATATGAGGAAAACTTGATACTTGAATCATATCATCTTATAAAAACTTGAACCTGCAAATTTTTTAGTTAATGGAATAATGGCTAAGAATTAAAACTTGCTATGCAATGAATTTCTCCTGAAGAAATTTCCATTAACAAAAGCTCATCAATAAATAATTAAAAAAAAATGTGTACACGAAGTAGCTAATCTTAGTTAATTTAGTTAAATAAATCAAATAATAAAATGAGAAACAAAAATACCTCCAAGGTATGATACAATATTGAAAAGGACACTGTATTTTTTAATGGGATTCTGTTTATAATATGATTTCTTGACAAAAATCACCCTGATTTCATATATTCTTCTTAAGATGGTTATTATTCTTCATTTAAATGGGGTGTGTAAAGTGTCTTGAATTCCAGATCCTCATTTAACCCAGCTTGGCAGACAATAAAGGATAAAGTTTGGCTGTACAAGGTAATGGGTAAATATGTTCAATAAAATGATGCAAATTTAAAGTTTTTGAGGTTGACCCCTTAATGACAGTGTGATATTTTCACAAAATGCTAATCCATATCTTTCCCATTTTATCTCCCCTTCTCCTTTCTTTTTCTATATAAACCACCCTTAGAAATATTACAAGCTTAGGCTCTGGTTTGGTGTCATTTATTCTGTTAATGGATGTGTTAGTATTTGCGCCAATTTATACATTTTCTTGCAATTCCCTTTTATGATATATTATAATCCCCTGGAAATTTACTTTTCTGTCTTACATTGAAATTTACCACACTATTAATATAGAATTCAGTTAAGTTCTCCATCCTTTCATTGACTATAATATGTATACTGTGAGAGGGCTGGGTTAACAAAAATTAAGATGCAAAAATTGAGGCTGTTCTCTTTTGACTCCTTTATTTTGCAGCTCCATTTTAACCCCAGAACTTTGGCCTTATGATTTTACCACACCATGTGTGGATAAATCATGTATATGCTACATATATATCATTAAACTAATAATAATTCTGTTGCTCTATACATACATGTTGGACACTAGCTTTTATTTTTTTATTTATAATGATCAATCTTGATAAAATTAGACAATTTCTATTTCTTTGGGTCTTCACTTTGCTCAAGGTAATTCTTCTCCAAGAAGTTCCATGCCAGATATAGCTATATGAGGCACTCACAAATTGCCCCCTATTTAATTTCAGTATAAACTGAATACTATATCTGAAGACATACTTCTTTGAAAGAACATGAAATTATGTGTATGCAAAAGTTAGATGATCTCCTCCTAGATCATCTTTGTGTTGAAGGATCAATTAAATGAAAATATTAATTCTTTAATGCCCTAACATTTGCTTAGGATGCTTAATAGAGAATCCAAGACTGAGAAACTATGTACTCATTGATACATAGAGTTAACATTAGCTTCTCTGTCAGATAGTCTCTAAATCTCCATGGACCCAAAAGATATGCTGACTCACTGGGCTGATCTAATCATTCTCTTCCTCTTCTCTAGTTATTTCTCTGATTCACTCATTCTGCCCTAATCATACCTACTCCATTGATGGAGGGGGAGAGGGGGAGGGGGAGAGGGAGAGAAGGAGGGCTGAGAGAGAGAGAGACTCCTAAAACCTTAGGCACTTCAGGGGAGTAAATCCAAAATTTTTGGTACTGTATGCAGTATCAACAGAACACTGTCAGTGAGGTAGGAGCTTTTCTGTAGGTCCTCCATCATATCCATATACAACAACAAGAAAAGAAACAGACAAACTCAAATTTTCTCTACCTTCAAGATGTTTTCCTTTTGGTTGGAGAAGGATGAAACAGCTACAAGGAAGTTGGCATACGTCAACTGTATAGTTGTACAGAAGTCTGCTTATAAGTAAACAATTTCAAACAAATGGGGTCAAATATAGCCAACCAACCTTGTTTTAGCATATCCCTGCCTCACCCTTACACAATTTCCATGGAAACCATAATAAAGATGCTTATTCAGTTCCCTGTGCATACTCTGCCTCATGACTGCCCCTTGATCTTTCCTCATGTCTCAAAGATGGCATGCTGCATTTTCCCCATGGAACTGTGAGTATAATAAATCTTTAAAACTCTTCTGGTCTCTCTCTTTAGAACTGCACATGGTTTTACCAATATAGTTGGTGCAGTAAGCATAGTAGACTAGTCTCAGACAGGAGAGAGGTGTCATTAGGTGTCTCTTGGCTTCTTAATTGGATTTGCCAGATGTCAGAAGAGGACTGGGAATGTATAGCTGACTTCTGGAATGAAATGCTTGCTCTTTATCTGCTATGTGCTTCAAGTTTTGCCATTACCTTCCATCCTAAATTATGAAACTCAAAATCAAGAGTACTACAAGTTTCCACTGCTTGCACACGAGTTGGAGGCCTCACCTAGCCCTGGTACCTTAGCATCCGAGAGTGAGAACCTCAACCAATAAGCTCATGAATGTCTTCCCCAAAGGGAACAGAGCTATACTTCCTCCTGTACCATGGCACGGGCCTGATCAACAGCAACAGCAAGTGGCTGGATACTTCTGAGTCATAATTTTGTGAGGCTCAGGTGGCACGTGGTTTGATATGGAGCACCTCCTTCACTGGGATGACTCTCTTTTAAAAGCAGTATGGCTAGGGCCAATGGCCTCTGCAATTTTGTGTGTGTGTGGGGATATGGTTTTTATTTTTTTCTGCTTTATTTTCTTTAAATGTTACATTCAGAAAATATGAGGTCCCCATATACCCCCCCCACCCCTCTCACCCCACCCCTTCCAACAACCTCTTCCATTGTTGTGGCACATTCACTGCATCTGGAGAATACATTCTGGAGCACCACTGCTCCACAAAGACAGTGGTCCACATTGTAGTGCACACTCCTTGTGTCTATTGCACATCATCCCTCAGCCTGATGTACTATCAAGGTATACATCTTTGGAGACTACCGGCATAAAACTCCTAAGGACATTTCGATATCACCTGATAATATAAATCTCTCAGTCTTTCAATTGGGCTCTTAATGATCTGGCCTAGTGACATGCAAAGGATCACTTAGGCCAAAACAAAAGCCACCTGGATGCTGATCCCAACCCTCTCCAAGGTAGACTGGGACCCTAGAAAGAAGAGCTGCTAACACTCCCTGGCATTTATCTGGTGAATACATAAAGGGTAGAGACAGTGGGGGATAAGCAGGAGAACAAAACCAAAACTAGCAATTTTACTCATATAGAGATACAGTCCATTTTAAGGGATTTTGCACAGAGATAATGAGAAGGGGGCAGATTGGATTCTTTAAGATAGGGTCAGAGTTATAGGGGTCAGTGGAAGAGATGCACCAGTTACGTGGTAAAACATGAAATAAAAATAAAATATATTATAATACACTGAGGAATCTATAAAATTTACATGCTCAATTTTTACATAAAATTGATATATTCACTGTTCAAAATGGCTGCTCTTACAAGAAAAAAGGGAAGATTAAAGGGAATGTTAAAATAAAAATTGAAGAGAGTTGAAAGTCTTTTATAAATAAGTTTACTGAATCATTTCTCTTATTACATGGGATATTAGCTGCTTGGAAAAAGTTTTACCCCATGGTGGTAGTTATAAGTGCCAAAGCAGACAACGTGTAAAAGACCCTTGATGAAGCTTGGCCTCTCCTCCATAAAATTGGCAAGTTTCCTTGGGTCTATCAGTTTGCTGAACACCCTAACTCTAAGCATCCCAAGGTTATTACCAACTCAGAAGCCACACCTTTTGACTCAGAATCTAATGATTTATTTTTGTAAGAGCACCATTGTGTGGAAGTGAACCCTATGATTAGTAGGACCCTATAGTAAGAGAAGTCGTGGATGGAGTTGATTTGGTATCACAACACAAAGGCAAAAGCAAAAGTCCTTGTTTATCAATAACCTCCAAAAGATAGACAAAGGATGAGGCTCCAGGGTCTCTATCCTCAAATGGCAGTCAAGAGACCTTGGGTTACCTAATGAGTTAAACACTAGACAGTGCAATTGGAAATTAAAACTCAAGGAGGTGTTATATGTTTTGTAAGCAAAACCTATGCAGGGGTCTCCCAGTGGGGGAACACCTACTCCTAATACGGCACTTACTTCCAATATGTAGGCATCTCCCCTACCATCTGAAGTGTTGAATGAGATCCCTTATTCTGATCCCTACCTAGGGATTTAATGGTTCCCCAGTGTATGTCCCAATTGACTATATATGACCTTGTTGGGGCACTGGGGCCCGTGTATTAATCAACTCAATCACTGTTAATTCCAGTCAAGCCTTCCCTATTTAAAATGGAGTTCTTTTTTTTTAATTTTTTTATTTTTTATTGACTTTGTAATAATATTACATTAAAAATATATATGTGAGGTCCCATTCAACCCCACCCCCCCACCCCCCCTCTCCCCCCCGCCAATAACACTCGTTCCCATCGTCATGACACATCCATTGGATTTGGTAAGTACATCTTTGGGCACCTCTGCACCTCATATACATTGGTTCACATCATGGCCCATACTCTCCTCTATTCCATCATGTAGGCCCTGTGAGGATTTACAATGTCCGGTGATTACCTCTGAAGCACCATCCAGGGCAGCTCCATGTCCTGAAGACGCCTCCACCTCTCATCTCTTCCTGCCTTTCCCCATACCCTTTGTCCATTATGTCCACTTTTCCCAATCCAATGCCACCTCTTCTATGTGGACACTGGATTGGTTGTGTCCATTGCACCTTTATGTCAAGAGGAGGCTCAGATTCCACCTGGATGCTGGATGCAATCCTCCCATTTTCAGTTGTAATCACTCTAGGCTCCATGGTGTGGTGGTTGTCCTTCTTCACCTCCATCTTAGCTGAGTGTGGTAAGTCCAATAAATCAGATTGTAGGTGCTGGAGTCTGTTGAGGCTCAGGATCTGGCTATCACATTGTCAGTCCAGAGATTCAAATCCCCTAAATATATCTTAAACCCCAACATTAACTGCACCTCCAGCACATTAGCATGAAAGTCTTATGAAGGGAGATCCCATCTGAGTCCAGATTCATCACACATAAACACCATTTCCAAAGAGGGGCCATCTGCCCTGGTAGTTAACCCCATCGGCCATGACCATAACTCCCATGGGTCTCTTTAGCAAAATGGAGTTCTTTTTAACCTACAAGGTATTTTCAGACAAACCATTAATGGGTGTGGGAGGCCCATTTACTACCATTGGCACAATTAAATTAGCATTGCTGTCATTCGTGGAGCCCCCTTTTCCTAGGAATAGATGCCATTGCTAGTAATGTGCTTAAGTGGAACAAGATCATATCTTAGGTAGAGCTAGTGGGAGGTACAAAATAAGAGCCTTTTTGAGTTACAACTGGTATAAAGATCGTTAACTCGCTGCAATATCATATAAGAAAAGGTCTGAGGTACTGCAGCCCATAATAAAGATTTATTAACTGAATGTGTTATCAAATTATTTCTTCTATCAACTAACTTTTTATGGCAGTTTTAAAGGCAGACAAAAATATGGGGACATTCAGTTAATTGCTGTAACTTGAATAACGTTCTTTCACCCCTAAAGGATCCCATTGCCTAACATTATTGAGATTATTGGCCGTGGATACAAGTGTCTGTGGACTGACCACACATACACAAAGAAACTGAACAAAAGGCCTCGGTCTGGAAAGGAGACAGAAATTTCAAGAGAGATACATCATCTAAAGATGGGTAGGAGACAGGACTGGCTCAAGTGAACTGAATCCAGACATATTTATATTTATTCACATAGTTTAAAAACACCTTGACTATTGTTTCAATCCTCATCATGATTGGTGTAAGCTGAGAAGAGCTGACCCCAGATACTATGGGTTATCATGTGCATTTAGTTCTTTGAATGTGATGAAGTGAATGAAGCAGAGAAAGGATGGGCACCCAGAGGACTTAGTGGTGTTTTTCTGTGGTTAATATAGCTAATAATTTTATTCGGTTACCATTTCTAAATCTTCCCAACTACAATTTGATTTCACTTTTGAGGGCACTCAATATACATTTACCTGGCTCTTCATGGCATAGCTCAGTGGTTCAAGAATGACCCACAATCACTGCCATCAAGATTTAACGTCACTCTCCTTCAAAGACTAGATTTTGGCATTATGTTGATATTTTAAGGCCTTACTCAAGAAAAGGTAGGTCAAGATTTGTAGTCCTTGACCTACCTAGAATATCTTGAAAGTTCTGTGAAGTTTATGGGTGTGACGTGGTCATCAGAGGGTAAAACAATTCAGGAGGCCACTAAACAACTTTTACTATTACAGCCCCCTCAAACTTTAAAAGCAAGCTCATTATCTTATCTTTTAGAGACAACAGAATCCCAATTTGTCTATTTTACTCCAACCACTTTATCACCATACTCACAAATTCTGCAGTGAAAGGTTTCTTAGCAGGGAGTACTACAATTTTTTAACAGGCCATGAACAGGCCTTCACTCTGGTGCCATCTGGGTCTTTTGGTTGAGGCCCTGTCCACCATGGACTATACCTCTTGGACTCTATGGGTCCCCATGGGGGCTATGGATTAAGTGGCTACCACAAGCCAGCTTGAGATATTCTCCCATAAAGAGACAAATGCTTGCTGCATACTGGGCCCTATTGGAGTGTCAGCCGAAGGACACAAATTCCTATCATGCCATGGGTCCGAGAACCCCAGATTAGGCATCTTTGCCTGGACTGAAGACTTTCTGGACAAATGGAAATGGTATGTTCAGGATAGGACTAAATATGACACTGGGAGTTTTTCCAAATTCAAGGAGAATGTGCCTTCTACCATACTCAGCTCCCTTCCCAAAGACACCACAGAGTTTGCTCCCTTAGCAAATTGAAGAGTCCCTTGAAAGGAACTGTTTTACCTGGAAAGGGAACTGGTCTAGTCCACTGATTGGAGCACCACCATTAAATGGAAATGAGTGTCCCAGTGGGTAGTGGCATTCCATACCTCGTTGGGTACATCTTTAGTTTGAGATGGATCCCAGGGTTAGGCACAGTGGCTGGATTAGAAGCAGTCCACTTGGTCCTCAAAGATGTGCTTAAAAGACTCTAATTCAGGTTTGTGTTTTTACTAACTTACGGGTGGTAGCTAATAGGCTAGATATTTGGTCAAGACTATTAATGAAGGACAAATTTTATAACAAGTTAAGCTACTCTGGGACATCCACATTTGGTAGGCTTCACAGATTTTATATTTCTTATTTGTATTAGTGAGGGTTCTCTAGAGAAACAGAATCAATAAGAGATATGTGTCAGTAGTATGCAATTCTGTAAGAGTCTGTCATGCAGCTCTGGGGATGCACAAGTCCAGGTCCACAGACAGACCAGAACCAGGGGCTGCAATGAAAGTCCAATGAAAGTTCTTGACAAGTTCTGGGAGATGTTGACTGTCCAAAGACAAGCTGAGAAATTACCTCTCAACGCTGGAATCACTTCCCTTTTTTAGGGATTTAATTGATTGGGTTTAGTGTCACACATTGCTAATGGCAATATCCCTGATGTAACTTTAACCAGCTATCTATGATTTATCACTGTAGTAAAGCCAATGGTGACTAAAGTTCATAAATGCCCTTGTAGTACAGTTAGTCCAGTGCTTGCTTGGCCAAGCAGCTGGGCACAATTACCTGGCCAAGTTGACACAATAGCCTAACCATCACAAGATTCGAGTTACGCACATTTCTGTATACACCCCCACTCAGGAGGTCTGCATTAATACTATCACTGGTCATTTTCCAGGATACAAGTTAAAGACCCGATAGACCCGAATCTTAATGACAATATAAGAAGCCTGGTCCTACAAACTCTCCAAATAAACCTTTACAAGTTGCTTTCTGACCATCTTAAACTTCAGAACCCTGGGGTGTACTGGCCCTAACAGATTGTGCCTGGCAGTGGGATCTGCCCCTAGGGTCCTCATTGACTGAAAGAACAGTCGATAATTGTTTCCTATGTAACAAACCCAAACTCTGGGTATTTACTAGATGGGGCTCAACTTCCCATGTCCATTTACCTTATTCTAGATGACAGGTTGATTATAGGGTCCCATACCTCCCTCCTATGGTGCCATTGGATATGTTCTTATCATGGCAGATACCCATAAAAATTAATGATAGCATATCTGACCAAGCATGCTAATGGGGACCCCACTATTCATGACTTTACTAAGCCATTTTGGTTCCCTTGGTATTTCTGTTATAACTGACTCTAACCAAGGTTCCCACTTTGCCTCTCAAACTATTCAAGCCTATACATTAAAGAAAGAACTACATTGGAATTGCCACCTGCCCTACCATCCCCATGCAGCAGGTTTGATTGAGAGACATGATGGCCTTCTCAAAGAATTACTTTTCAAATTCCAAATAGGCAAATGTTTCCCAAAATGGATCTTCTTTCTCCAGATATTATTTTGTTAAATTCTAGACAATTGGGCCTTAAGACCTCCCACAAAAATGTCCTTAATCACCCACATCTCCCTTTCTTGTGGTCAAGGAAATACTTAAAGGCTTTCATGTCCATGATAATTCCAATTCCAATTTAAACACCTCCACTCCCTCTCATTTCTTCTTCCAATTTTTGTTCATTTTGCCCTCCCATAGAGTCTGGTGACTTAATCTCTCTCTTTTTCTTGATCTGCATATGACCATACCATACTAATGGTGAGAGTGAAACACTAGTGAAGAGGAGTATATACAATGAAAGACAGGTTCCAAATCCACATCTCTGAATATTCTAAACACTATTATTTGCAATCAGTTGGCTACATTATTAGACCATAGTCACTAATTTCCCTGGAGTTGTCTTCATCAAACTGCTCTTTAGATTTAAACCTTCTATTTAAGATTTAAAAAAGAATTTTCATTTTTAAAGCCATGAAATATTTAAAGCAAAACTTATTTTAAGACATAGGTCTAAAAAACACTTTATATGCACATTTCCTATATATGCACATTTACCTATGGGTAATAATTTTAAGATGTTAGATTCAGGGAAACACAAAATTAACAATAAAACCATGAATATAAATTGAAAAAATAGTCTCCTTTGCAAAACTAATTGTGTCTCCTTCCATTATATTTTAAAAGTTGTTTCTTTAAATTTATTTTACTTTCATATCAGATGGAAGGATAAACCAAATAACTATTCTAACCACTAATCATTCCATATTCACTTCATCCTTTGTTTGACAATTCTTATTTCCCTAATGAGTTTTAAATATATGTTAACCTTATATAGGTATATTTGTTTTATGCTGTGTGAAATATGTTGTGGAAAATGTAATTATAAATGCATTTCTGCATGATAAAATCTCAATCCACATAGTGGATCACAAAGTAAAGGTCATTAGAACATCAAGGGTGATGATAATGATGGTGATACACATGAACTGAAATGATAGTGAAAATTATTTTGATTCATATACATCAGAATTATAATACATTAGATTGAGTTTCTTATGTAGAAACAAGAGTACCAATGATATTTTTAAGAGAACCTAAAATGTAAACATTCAATCGTGCTTCTAACAAACTTACTTCAATGAAAAGTGATTGAACTACAAACAAATCTCATGATTTCTGACTATTTTGTCATCTATTAACAAATTTGATTAGCTTTCTATAGTCAAAACAATTCTCTATCCATAAAAATTAAAATTGTTTAAGAAAAAATCAATGCCTTACTGTTTTAAATGCAAATCTACAGCTTCAGATTTTAGTACAATATTAGAAAGCACATATTCTAAGGGGAAAAAAGGTGTTTCTCATAGTTAGTTTTGTTATGTGAGAAGAAATAAGTTGAAAGGAAATTAAGAAGGGTTTTTTTAGTGGAAAACCTTGGACACTCGATCTCTAATCTGTTTGGTCTTTACCCCATAAACAAGAGGATTGAGAAAAGGTGGGAGAAGCAGATAAAGGATTGACAAAAGAATATGGATGTAGGATGGGATCTGGAATCCAAACCTGTGTGTAAAGAAGGAGAAGAAAGCCAGGAGATAAAACTCAAGGAAGACACAAATGTGGGCAATACATGTGTTAAAGGCCTTGAGCCTTGCTTCCTTTTGAGGCAGATTGAAGACAGCTATAAATATTTGGATATAAGAAAGTATGATGAAGATGATGTCGAATCCAAGTATACTGAAAGCCACAAATAATCCAAAGATCTTATTTATCCGAACATCATCGGCTGCCAACTTCACGACAGCCATGTGCTCACAGTATGAATGGAAGACCACAGTGGTCCAGTAAAATTTGACCCGGCATTTGATGAGGATGATACATGGAGTGGCAAGAAGGGCAGCTCTGAGTGTCACCCCAACCCCAATCTGAGTAAGAAGTTGGTGTGTAAAAATGGTTGCATGTCTCAGGGGATCACAGATTGCCACATAGCGGTCCAGGGCCATGGCCAGCAGAATACCTGACTCAATACCCTGAAAGGTGTGGATGAACCACATCTGCAAGAGACAGGCTTCAAAATAGATCTCTGCTAGATGGAACCAGAAGATGCCTAGCATTTTAGGTACGATGCATGTGCTGAGAGCAATGTCTGTTGCTCCAAGCATTGCCAGGAAGAGATACATCGGCTCATGGAGGCTGCGCTCAGATTTGATGATGACCAGGAGCAAGGAATTCCCAAATAGAGCAAAGATGTACACAGTACAGAAAGGAATCCCAATCCAGAACTGCACAGACTCCAAGCCAGGGATTCCAATCAGGGTCAGCAAGGAGGGCATGAAGACTGTGCCATTGAGCTTGAACATGCTGGTTTACAGTTAATTTTTAAAGCTGTCAGTATATATTAGGCCTCTTTCTTCTGTTTGCTGATCTTACCTAGATTTAGAAAATCAGAGGTTGATTGCGGTTTCAAAGGACATTTGTCCAGCATAACTTTTATTGGGGGGACAATTAAATGTATAAAAGTTTTAATATAGGAACTCCCAAAATATTTTGGTTTCTTTGTCTCCTTCTCCCTGTCTCCATGCCCACACTCTTAAGACACACAAAGGCAAACACTTAACACACATGTCAACACACATGCACACCCTCACTATGGAGGAAAGAAACTCATACTTAGTGAGAAAGTATGTTTAGTGGGTCATCACTTAAAAACCTATCTCAATGAGTATCATCTTGTTTTCTAAGTTAATAGAATTTGGAGATGTAGCTGATGTTCTACATAAATTTCTTCTTTGTGTGCTTGCTCTAAAACATGCATTCATTCATTAAGGCAGAAAGGTAGAAGGAAAAAAAAAATTACAAAAGGAACACATTATTTCGGGAACTATTCCAGGTACTGGGAAATAAGTTGTAAAGAAGGGCCTCAATGAGTCAAATGCTTTAACTGTGCACATTATAAAGCTCATTTCTAAAAGATATGCATGTGGGGCAGACAAATGAGGTTGTAAGAGAATATTTAAAGCAGGCCTTTATGTTTGAGTTTAAATCTAAGGAAATCCTTTAATTAAATTGTGGGGACCCAAGGCCCCCTCTAAGTCCTCAGCAGGTAGATGCCTAAGTGACCTAGGCTTAAGTTAAAGTTTAGTAATGCTGGGAGGTGGGGGAGAGAATGTCTTAAAACAAATCTCCTCTAAGCAGTAAAACTTCCTTCCTGAGATACATCACCAGACAGCCTGTTTGTGCAACTCATGTAACTTTCGCAGAAATTCTGGATGTCTTTGTCCTGAAACCTCTTATAATCCCCCTCCTTTTCCCACTTCTTTGCAGAGTGCTAACTTCATTCATACTTTGACCCACCACTGTCAAAGATTCTCTCCTGTCAGCAAGTCCCAATAAAGCTTATGACTGACTAAATGCCAGGTGTGTCCTTTTTGTTTCTCAGCCTCATCATCCTGTGCCCTTCAGAAGTTGGGCTGTAACATAAAACTTCACATTAGCTATACATTTCTCTGTCAGACTAAAACATGGACATGGATATCACCTTGAAATATTCTGCATCTCATACTATCATATACAAGTTACTTATCATAAACGTGTGACCTGACAAATCTCTCATTCTGATATCTAGAATATTGTCTTTTAATGTACCTGACATATTTTTTTTCCAATGCCATTGCACATTCTTCCTGATTTACACCCTGCTCTCATTTTACATCCATTAGCTACTCTATTGCCACTTGATACAATATCTCTGCTTCTTTAACTATGTTTCCTTTCCTAAAATACTGATCTTTTGAGAATATATTCAACATTTCAAACAGGGATAGTCAACTCTGAAAAAGGGTGCCACTAACATTTATGGTATTCTGAATCTCCCTAATATCCAGCCATTTTTATTAAAAACTTCATCTCATTCTTCTAACTCTCTATAATTATACCCTCTCTCAGACATAAAATAATAATTATAACTTTAGAATCTCTCAACTCCTTTCCTCCCCACACCCCGCCCCCCAACCCCCTATTACCAGAAACAAATGACTCTCTTCTCCTTTTACTCGTTAATTTTTCCTAGTTATATTCTGATTTTTTGTTTGTTTATTGACTTTTGCTCACACTCATGTATTTTAAGGATATATAGTATAATTATTGCTTACCTACTGACAAATATTTTTACATATTTTATGTGCATTTTGTTTTACCAAAAGTTGTGCTCTCCTCCTGATAACATTCTCTATCACCTCTTTTATTTATGGTTATAATTCTGACATGAGTCACTTAAATTAGCCAAATTTATGATTTTTCAAATTGAAACAGTAAGCATTTTGCCTCCACTTTACTGGGAAAAAATCAAGCTCTATTAACCAAACAAAATAAACCTTTAAGGGTTCTTCTTAATTGATATCCTTACATTGTTGGACATTATTTTCTCTTTAAATTAATGCTTTGTTTTTGTTACCACATTCTGTTCTAGTAGTCTTCCTGTCTCAAAATGGCCTTTCTTGCTTTATCTGACTCCTTTTACCTTTTTGACATCATAAAGTCCATTGACAACTATGTTCATCTCTGTGTTTCTCTTTCTGCTCATTTATTATGTTCTCTAGTAATATTGGCCAGTCCTATAGTTTCACTAACCGCTAATTATAGATAAATGAATATTGCCTCTCCATTAATACACCCTGATCACAGGACAAATATAGCAAGGTGTTAAAGAGTTATACCTTGATGGGAAACAAAAATGGGTTGTCTTTCTACTTCTAATGATAGATGGTGGAAAACCTCATTTTTGACTGACTATGCCAGTTTGGGAAAATCCCTCATCTTCAGGGAAAAGGAGTATAAAAATTGATTTGGGCCTGAGATTCAAGTATCCCTTTCCATTCATGCAGTCACTGTATCACAGTAGGTTTGGTACTATTACACAGAGATCCTTTATCATGTATAATTACATATGAAAAACATGAAAAAGAAAACAAAACAAAAACACCTCAATTGCTCTTTAAAAAGTGGATAATGTGCCATTCTCTAAAATGCAGTCATATATTCATAGAAACAAATTTAGTATGTGTTATTAACATTATTGCTATTTTTACCTTTTACTTAAGCAGCTTTATGACTTACCACTTACAAGGAAATGTAACTTAGAGTTCTGCAAATTCTATTAGAATTTTCTACCTTTTCTTTTATACTTTTCTCTGCTTATAATATTGTTTCTTTTAGATACTTTTCATGCTCCCATATCTTTACCATCATTCAACTCTCAGCTCAAACACTGCTTATTCTATGAAGCATCTCCTATTAGCATTAGGCATAATTCAAAATTCCTCCTTTCTGCCATAAGTGTAAGACAATGACTGCTTATTAAATGTATGCTAGTGGCAACTAATTATTTAATCTGCATTTTATTATTCTACAACAAAAATGTTCATTCAAATACAATTTTTCTGTTGCCAGGTATATATCTGCACAAAGAAGGAAAATAAGTATTAGGAAAAATAAAGAAGTAGTCTAGGAAAAATTCTAATAATCTTAATATCTTGAAGTATAAACGTCCTGTTTTTCATTGCAGCATTGCTTTCATACACTCACCTGAGTTAGAATACATACATATTTTTGTAAAAGATCTGATGAGATTCTCCAAGGGTGAGAGAAGAAAAATGGTGAAAAATGCTCACAAAACCAGAAAGAAATCAGTACTACTTGTTCACACTCCTATGTCCTACATCAAATCCTGATACCTGAAGTATTGTTTTCCCTTTAAGAAACTTCTCAAAATGGCTCTTTTTGCAAAATTAGAATGGGTAATTTTATACACTCCCCTTAGATACTTTCTAAACATTTATCTATCTTGATCTTAAAGGCATCTTAAATCTTCAACCCTTTTATGTGCATACACTGACATATTAGTATAACAATACATACAGTTATAAAGAAAGCCTTTCCAGTGAGACAAATATAGGACAAACATAGAACCTGCAGTTGGTCAAGACTATGATGCAATTCTCATGAGAAATGGAAGAGTGATGAATCATCTTTTCTGTAGTCCAAACACTTTAATCTCTCTCCTACCACCTTAAAAATTTTGATATGGGGATGAATATATAAAAATAAATCTAAGGCCCCTTGGGCTCCATTTGAAATCTCTTTGACTCTTATTCCTCCGCTCAGTTTCAGCAGAAGAAATACTGACCTTGGGCTACCCTTTAGGCTTGAGTTAATAACAAATGGGCTAAGAGATGCCATTATAAACTAAAGAAAATATATTTTTGAATTTGAAGTTAATGAATGAAGAGGAGTTCAACTCCACTTCCAAAATATTCAGAGATTCGTAATTCAATTTCATGATTCTGAGAGAGGGAAGTGGAAACAGAATATCCTTCCCAACAAGACCTGATCTAAAACCCTTCATCTATCTCCTTGAACCCATGGAATTTTACACATATGTCTTTTAGTTACAGAAATCAATCTGGTGGTGGTCAATTTTGAGCAACTGATATTAGACAAGTCCCAATATCTAGAACTGACTACTCAGTCTTCCATATGAACTGGCTGAAACATTTTTATTGTGGTTATAACACAAAATATATGTGGATGGAATTCAACTATCTGGAAACTTCTTACCTTTCACTTTTATCATTTAACACTCTAAATTTCTAAAAAGGTGATCTAATGAATATAATGAATCATTGAAAAAAATATATAACCCTTTTGGATTTCATTTTACCTTCAAAAATATTATACTCATTTGTCAATTTTTCACGTAAGTCTAGCCAAAATTTGTTTTTGCAATATTTTCGTATTTCTAGATATGACCTTTCTTGCATAAACTACATCAAAAAGTCAGTGCCTAAAATTTTCTGTCTCCACTTCTTTATAGTGCAGTAAGAAATTAAAGACACTCTGAAAGAAGGTACTGGATCCTGCCAGGGTTTTTTGACTGATTTCCTAATCAAAGTAATATCCCTGAGGTAAATGCAGCTGCAAAAGCAAAACAAATTAATTTAGTGCTATATTTAATGTTTTCTAAAATCAATTTTTATAATGCAGGTACATATATAGGATTTTTATAATGCAATTGCATTTATTTATTTCTACATATATCACAGTTTATATACTATTTACTATATGGTCTTATAAAATACAAGAATAATACATACATATATGTGTGTGTGTGTGTGTCACTGATGAGCTTAGATTTCATCTGGAAGAAACAAATGTGTCGGTAGCATGCATATAATAAAGAGGAACTTAAAGCCTTAAATTGCTAGTGTACTGTGGGATTCTAGGAATATATTTGATCTGTTAAACGAAAAACATTCTTTGTTTTTTCTCGTAGTCAATATGCAGTATCAAAGTACTATGTCTTTGCTTAAAATGTTTATCTAACTGAAACAAATTTTCACTTTTCCATGGGTAAAAATCATTCCCCTTAGACTTAACATTGTAACATTGTCTATAAAATGTTTTTACTTACTTTCCCATTGCCACCTTAGTAAACTACCAATAAATAAAAGTATGAAAATTATAATTTATAATATTTCCTGTTAACATCATCCAATTTACAGTTTGTCAGTATGGCCATAAATCCACCAAGCCACGACTTGAGCAACAACCAATGATTCTATAATATATACCTCTCTGAAAGAATGCCATGTACATACCACCCAGGACATTTGGGAAACTGGAAGTTTAGGCAGTGTTTTGAGTTGATCATTATATCTGGGAATGTTTTTGCATAAATCAAAAACATTATAAAAAAGAAAAATCTATAATAATATTTAGATGAGATAGCATTTAAAGTTGTGGAATAAAACTAGGCATTATAAATCAGAATTAGTATAATCCAGAATTTTTGAAATCATGTTATCTTAAGGCTCCCACCAAGGAAGAGGAAAACTCATTTGAAGAGGTACAAGTTTCTGGGTTGGCAAGATTAGCTCTATAGGGTTTGTTTTATCATTTGAAGATAGTGTGAGAGTTGGAGAACCAGGACCGTTAAGAGATTACAGCAAATTCTGGAAATAGAGCACACTGTCAGTGAGAGGGTCCTTTTCAATGAGAATTCCATTATTGGGTTCTAAAGCATTGTGAAAACAGATGCTTCAGATCTTGTCTTCTTCTTCTTCTTCTTCTTCTTCTTCTTCTTCTTCTTCTTCTTCTTCTTCTTCTTCTTCTTCTTCTTTTCTTTTAATGCTACATTAAAAAAATATGAGATCCCTATATACCCCCCACCCCACCCATCCCACCCCTCCCACATCAACAACCTTTTCCATCATCACAGCACATCCACTGCACCTGGTGAATACATACTGGAGCACCACTGCACCAAATGTACAGTGGTCCACATTGTAGTCCACACTCTCCCCCCAATGGGCCACGGCAGGACACACAATGGCTGGCATCTGTCCCTTCAGTACCACCCAGGACAACTCCAAATCCTGAAAATGCCCCACACCATATCTCTTTTTCGATCTCCCTACCATCAGCAGCCATTGTGGCCACCCTCTCCACATCACTACTACAATTTCTTCCCTTATTAATCACAATAGTTCCCCAGCAGAACATCAGTAAGTTCACTGCAATCCTTATTCTATTCCTCCAGCCTGTGAACCCTGGGATGGTTATGTCCAGTCCCCCTTGACATCAAGTGGGGGCTTAGATTCCACATGGATGATGGATGCAGTTCTCCTGCTCGCAGCTGTAGGCACTCTTGGTTTCCTGGTGTGGTGGTTGATGCTTTTCATCTCCTTGTCAGCTGGCCAATGTAAGTCCAACAAACCAGAGGGTAAGAGCCACAAGTCTGCTAAGGCCCAGGGCCTGGCCATCACATGGACAGTCTGGAGATTCAGGTCTCCCTGAGTATACACCAACCCAAATGTCAACCAAAGGTCTGGTAAAAGTAACAGAAGAGGCATGTGTATAAAGGTTATATCTGAGTCCAACTCCATCACACTCAGGAACACAAACTCCAAAGTAGGGCCAACTGACATGGCCCTGAACTCCAGAGCCATCTGCCATGGCCACAGAACCTGTGGGTCTCTGCAGCCCTCAGGAGAACCAGCATCTGGGTTTCCATCTACCTTGGCTGTCTCTGGTACGCTGCTGAAGTGTGCATAAGTGCAACCCTTCTGATGACCACCCAACTCTTTTTTGGAGACTCATAGCCATAGAAACTCACTTGTCTTTTCCATTTCTCCCTTTTATCCAAAGTCAAAAAGCAGTTTTTAACACCTGATATTACATGGAGGCTGAGATATTCTGCTGGTCTGAGTTGACCCTTTTATTCAAGGTTGTTTTCTAGTTATATCACCAGTTGGTGCTTGGTAGTAATCCCTCAGCACCAGGAAGGCTCATCCCCGGGAGTCATGTCCCATGCTGGGGGGAAGGCAATGCATCTACATGCTGAGTTTGGCTTAGACAGTGGCCACATTTGAGCAACATGGAGGCTCTCAGGAAATAACTCTTTACCTCAAAGTGGTTTCCATCTAGTTGGAGGCCAATGATACAGACACAAAGAAAGTGCACAATACTAAGGCCTTAAATTCAGGGGGGGAGGGGGGAAATCAGCTGATAAACTCAAGATCACTGAAATGGAAACTGAAACATCTGTTGACCCATAGAATTGAGGTTGTAGACCAAATCCTTTCTGCTACTTGATTGTATTTAGAGTTTCTTATTCTGTATTAACCAGTGTCAGCACTATTCCAGGCATTGGAAATATGAAGATGAATTAGATAAGTTCCTTTTCTTAGATCCCTATTTGTAGCTTCCAACAGGATATCTGTAATAGGAAGTCCTATTTTCCTAATAAAATATTTTCTAAGTGGATGTTCTTGCACTTATTTCTCCACCCAGACAATTCCTGAAAACTCCTTAGCTTAGTGAGTAATATACCGACTCACTGAAACCAATAAGAGAGTCATTTCAAGTCATAGAGTATTTACTAAGAAACATATGTATGCTAAAATATACAAGAAATTAAGGGATAAATTATTAGTTACTAAACATCCAGTATAAGTCCCCAATACTACTGAAGGAAACAAGCCAAATGTCTATAAACTAATGAACAGATAAATAAAATGTGGCATATCCATGTGCTGCAGTTTGATACGGTTATGAATTCCAAAAATAGATGTTGGATTATGTTTGTAATCTGATCTGTCCCCACCTAGGGGTGGGCACTCACCAATAAAAGGCATGACAAAAGACAGAATTAGGGGTTTTTGATGTTGGAGTTTGATGCTGAAGCTTTAAGCAGGAGCCCTGAAAAGTAAGCTCACTGAGGAAAAAGAGGCAAGCCCCAGTAAGTCTGAACTCTTGCAGACATAGGCATCCATCTTGCTCCAACACGTTAAAATAGACTTTGGAGAGGGAAGTAGCTTATACTTTATGGCCTGGTATCTGTAAGCTCCTACCCCAAATAAATACCTTTTATAAAAACCAGTCAATTTCTGGTATTTTGCATCAGCACCCCTTTGGCTGACTAATACACCATGCAAGGACGTACTATTCAGCAATAAAAAGGAATGAAATATAGATACATCTACAAAAGGGATGAGCATCAAAAACATTATGGTCAACTAAAGAAGTGAGACACAAAGGAACACAATCTTATAATTCTACTTGTATAATATATTCAGATTGGAAAATATATGAAGACAGAAAATAGTTGATTGGGATGGGAATAGAGAGTTATTACAAATGAGTTTCTTTTTTGGGTGATGGAAATGTTTTAAAATTAAATTATTGTGATGTTTTCAAAACTGTGAAAATATACATAAAATATGTGACTATTTTGTTATCTTAATTATACCTCAGTAAATTTCAAGGATAGAAGGAAAAAAGCAAGGTAATTCTATCATGAGCTGTTTTGCTACATCTCAAGCCTTTACAAAGGTTTATTATAGAAGTGAGATAAAGTTCCTGATTGTAGATTCCTGTGTGAGAAAATTACCTATGCTAAGGAAATGCTTTTTAAAATATTTATTGATAATTGCTCTCAAACTTCACAGAAAAGAAAATGGGTATAAAAGAAGTATAAAATGTGATATGGGACATGGAAATTCCTTGTTTTTTGTGGTTTTTTTTTGAACTTTTTCTGAAAGTAAAGAAGTTTACAATTATTTTAAAATAAAAATTTTAAATAGTCAATCGAAATAGAAGGAGATAAATCACATTGTAAATATCAGTGTTCGTTTTCCTCATTGTTATCTATTATGGCTCATGAATTCACTTTTCCCACTGTCTCTTAATCAAAGTGCAGAATCCTTATTTCATCTACTGAATGGACTTTTACTAAGTCACCAATGGGGAAAAAAGAATAGAGTGAAGGGAAGGCTCAGCATAAGAGTTTCATATGATACTAACTTCTCTTCTAAGAATGAGGAAAGTTCAATTTTCTACTATTATATATTCTGATAAAAAATCATTATTTCAATAATCTAACCAAAAGGCATATATCCAAAATTTTGAGAAGAAGTGTGTCTAGGCATGCAGATGGAATGAAAGAATTAAGAATTGAGACTCAGTATGATATGAATTTAATGTTTCATAAACATTTCAAGAAAATTTAAAGACTCTTATTGCCATGTATATAATATCTATGACTGTAATCTTTAAATCAATCATTACAATTTCATTGCCCTATTAATTGAATTTGACAATGTATTAGACTTCATTTTTGAAGAAGTTTTGAATCACAGGGGGGTTCAACTATGGCAGGGGAGGAACACTGATGTGGACTGTCATTGATGGGGGATGCATGGGTGGGCAGGAGTTCTCCAGAGCATGCATATAGTTTATAAAGATATGTTCGGATGTTCATTGGGTATTGAAGCAGGCAGAGTATCACATGACAACTAAGGGAGTGCTGAGTTCCCATTGCAGGAAACTCTGTTGCAATCTCCAATCCCCCAAGTACAAGGGAAAAGACCAGAGAAAGATGGTCCAGTGATGGGTCCTTGATACTGATGACTATGCTTATGAGCCTGTGTGCTTTAAATTTCAACTTGTGCTAGAGCTGCAGGGTGCCTAAGAGTTAGCTCCTGAGAACCTCCATGTTGCTTAAATGTGGCTACTCTCTAAGCCAAACTCAGCATGTAGATGCATTATCTTCCCCCCAGCTTGGAACATGACTCTTAGGGATGAACCTCCCTGGTGCCGAGGGATTACTGTTGAGCACCAGCTGGTAATGCAGCTAGAAAAAGACCTTGAATAAAATGGGGAAAAGGTAAAGACAAATGAGTTTATATGGCTAAGAAACTTCAAAATGAGTCGGGAGGTCATCAGAGGGGCCGTGCTTATGCACATCTCAGCAGGATCTCAGAGATAGCCAAAATAGGTACAACCCCAAATAGTGATGCTCCTGAGGGCTATGGAGATACCCAGGCCCTATGGTTATGACAGATGGTTCTGAAGTTCATTGCCTTGAAAGGGTCCTACTTTGGAGTTTGTGCTCCTGAGTGGGATGGAGTTGGAGTCATGCATGACCTCTCTACTCATGCCTCTTCTGTCACTTTTACTGAACCTGTAGTTGGCACTGGGGTTGGTGAATGCACAGGAGACTTGAATCTCTGAGCTGTCTATGTGCCATCTGGACCCTGAGCCTCAGCAGATTTATAATTCTTACTCTCCGGTTTGTTGGACTTACCCATGTCAGCTAACATGGAGGTGAGGATGGTCAACCACCACACAAGGGAACCAAGATAGTCTATAGCTGCAAGCAGAAGAATTTCATCCATCAGCCATGTGGGATCTAAGCCCCTCTCGATTTGAAGTGAAGTGAATATTGCCATCCTAGGGTCCTTAGGATGGAAGAAAAAATATGGATTAGAGTAGACTTACTGGTATTCTACTATAGAATTATTGGGACTCTAGCAATAGAAGAAATTATATCATTGATGTGGAGACAGTGGCCTTGGGAGTTCCTGAAGGCAGGGAGAAGGAAAAAGAGATATGATATTGGGATGTTTTCAGCATGTGGAGTTGTTCTGAATGATATTGCAGGGTTAGATGCAGGACATTATATACCTTCCATAACTCACTGAATGGACTGAGTGTAAGATACAGCATAAACTATAATCCATGCTATGCAGCAATGCTTCAAAATGTACACAAAATGAGAGAGTATAATATACAGCATAAACTATAATCCATGCTATGTAGCAATGCTCCAAAATGTACACATCAAATGCAATAAATGTACCACACTAATGAAGGAAGTTGTCGATGTGGAAGGAGTGGGGAATGTGGGGAGTGGGGTATATGGGAACCTCTTATATATTTTTTTGTAACATTTTGTATGATTTATGTATCTTAAAAAATAAAAAATTGTAATAAAAAAATTTCAGAAACCATTTGGGGAACATACATGAGCAAAATTTAGTTCAATTACTTCTCTTGCATTAGCAGGCCAAAATAATTATAATCTGGTCTGGATAAAAGTACAAAAAGTTACAGAAAGTATTATTTAAATTTTAAATTGCTGAAATTTATTATTTTGATTTTAAAGTATTCTTAATGGTGACTTTCAAGGGTTTCATTAAATTTCAGGAAAAAAAGACTTCGTCATCCTACTTCAAATTTACTGGGTATTTATATGTAGATGATTGCTTTCACCAGGTGTGGAAAAATAATGTATGTCCTTATATATGCCCATAAGGGCATGAAACAAATGTGTGAAATGCTTTCCAAAGCATTGTATCATAGTAAGACTAATTATGGGAAAACAGAAAATCAAACCTGCACAAATGTGGGAAACAGATCTGCAAAGACTTGAGGTTCTCCTCCCAAGACTCAATTCCAGCACTGTACACAGGAAGAAAATATAGGAAATGAGAATAAGGACAACATTCAACAACAAGGTACAAATCACCAGAGCCAGGGTATTGAAAGCTGTTGAATCAAATGCCAGAGCAGAACAGCTAGAATAGGTCCTGGTGCAAGGAGAAAGAGTGGGAAAGGAGGTGAGGGTGACAATAATGAATAAACGTCCAATGAATGATGACAAGAAGAATGGACACGACACTTTTTGTCAGAATGGTCATCATGAAATGAATGATTCTACTATTAGTAAAGACAGATGTATATCTCATAGGACTGCAAATTGGTGTGAAGTGATCAAGGGCCATGGCAGGTAGGATTCCAGACCCAAAGCAAGAGCAACCATGAATAAAATAAATCTGGGTTCCAGACCAATTTCCTGACTGAACCCTAGCACCATGTGCACTGATGACAACCCCATTCACAGGTCTGCAAGAGCTAGCAAAGCTAGAAAGTAGAACATGCAGGCTTGATTCAGTGAGGATAATAGGAAGCTCTATGCAGTTTCTCAAGAACACAAAGGCATATATTGAGGACAAGGTACTTGATAACCAGGGATACTACTGTTCCAAAGCCAGGGAACTCCATGAGGATAAATGTTGAGGAATTGATAATGGAAGCAGAAGAAGCAGACATGAATATTTGAAGGTAATTTTCCAGATGAGATAAATATTATTTAAAGTTTTGCTTAAACCTTCTATTACCTTTCAGTTAAGCGAATATAACAGCACAGTAAAGCTAACTCCCTGCAGAATTCCAGGGAAGCTGCAGTATGACATGACTTTACAGGGCCTTGGTATTAGGTCTCAGAAGTTATGGAAGCAAATCAGTGCCCTGACCATTTTTAGGTTAATTAGATCATTAATTGCATCCACTGTTAGTCTCTCTGAGCCACTTGTCTACCCATACCAGGTAACTGGAACTAAAGTTATTGAGAGCATAAGACAGCTTCTGAGTTAGACTCTGAACCCTTTCTGCTTTACCAGGCCTTGAAGCACATGCAGTCAAGTGCTCTGTTTTAATAGAATTAGTAAGAAGGGTTCTGTGAGTCAGGTCAAACCTGGCTCTGGCAGACTCCCAATTCCTGTTGGCAGATGCTGCAGGTAAGGTTCCTGATGGGCCTCTTCCAGGTTAGAAGTTCCCTGGGATTGTAAAGAATGGAAAAATGGCAACATTTATCCTCCAGTCAATAGCCTTTTTCCAATTTTAGAGGCATAAAGGTTCACTGTGTTGATTAAAAATTTAAAACTTGCTCAGAAAGAAAAGGTGAAATATAAATACCCAACAGGAAGAGATAGTTTCAGAATTCTGAAGAATTTTCCTGTTTAAGTCTCCTTTTATTCCAATACCAGGGAAACTGTTTAAATAAGGTTATTTGTTACTTCTCCTTAAACTTCACTTTGATTTTTCACTCAAACCCTCGGTAAACTTTCTCCCTTTTTCCTACCCCAGAAAATTAGTCTCCTTATGACAGGCAAAATATAAAAATAAATATATATAAAAAGGTTTTGTAATGGCATAAAAAGTGAAATCCATTATATTGTTAGAACATTGAATTCTATATTTTAATCAATTTTTCACAGTTAATTATGTACTTTTCTGTGAACTGCTTATAATATTTGTTCTCATCTTCATATGTATACAATCATTGAACAGTGCTATACAGAAATTGTTAGGTAATGACTATTTTATTCAAATCCCAATTTCTCTTTCCTCTGACACATTTTCAACAAATCTTTTCTTACAGAAAAGTTTTAAGTATTGCACAAATAACTTTTATCTTACATCGTTTGCCCATGTCATACCCTATCATTGACCCCAATTTCTTTAGTGTGTATTTCCTACAAACAAGGACTTTCCACTACATAAATACAATATAACCATCCATCAGAAGAGTAATACTGACACACTACTACCATCTAATTTTCAGACCACACAACTCTCTATAGTTGTGTTATAAATGCAATATATAGCATAAGAATCCATTTCAGAAATGTGCATTTTGTATTCCTGTCTTTTAGTTTCCTTCCCTTTGGAAGTTACTCAGACTTTTCTTGTCTTATATGACTGAGTGTTTTTGAAAATTACAGGCCAGGTAATTTGTAGAATATCCATCAGTTTGGGTTTGTTTGATGTTTTCTCATGATTAGATGCCAATTATGCAGGAATGGATATGAGGCTCTGTTCATCTCATGCACCCATTCAGGTTGTGCATGATTTGAATTTTTCCTCTCCTATTGACATTTACTGTGATTATTTGATTAAGTTGGTGTCTGCCAAGAGTCTTCACTATAAAGTCACTCCTTTTTCTTTTGAATTTAATGAGTATTTTGATAGAAACTGAAACTATGTAAATAGCCTATATTTACTGTTTCCTACTTCATGCAATAGGTAAGAGTTACCAGTAGTTTTTTAATGTTCGATTTGTTCTAGATTGGGCCTGTGGGAAATCAGTAAAAGATGAAAATGTCTTAAAAATAAAGGGCTTTTTCTTTCTTTGCACTTCTTTGTTCACTCTCCTGAGCATTTCCATGTTTTTCAGTAAAACATAACATGCAATGCTCATTTTGTACTTTCCTTGGCCTAGCCCTGATATCTTCTTTTTTGTCAAAGGAGCTGTGGCCCTTATTATTGTATCATTGATGTGGAGACAGTGGGCAAGGTAGTTGCTGAGGGCAGGGAGAGGGAACAAGAGATGTGATGTGGGGGTATTTCTGGGACTTGGAGTTTTCTTAAATGACATTGCAGGGACAGATATAGGAATTATATATCCTACTATAACCCACTGAAAGTACTGAAGGAGAGCGTAAACTAGAATGTAAACTCTAATCCATGTGGTGCAGCAATGCTCCAAAATGTATTCACCAAACGTAATGAATGTGCCACAATGATGAAAGAGCTTGTTGATGTGGGAGGAGTAGGGGGTGGGGGTTGGGGCATATGGGACCCTATTATATGTATCTTAAAAAAAAGACAATTAAACATTAATTAAAAAAATAAACCAAACAAAACAGATTATTATTTCAGAAGCTAAGATTTGTATGTTACATTGATCATTTCTACCATGGAATTACTATTCCCAGCAGTCTCAGTGGACATAACTAGGATATTATATATATATATTTATTTCTCTACATTCATAGTTTGAAAACCAATTGTACACACTGATAATTTCAATTCCATTAAAAAAGCAAACACACAGGTTTAATTCTAGTGTCTGCCTTTTGGTGAGATCAGAAACTTCTGTCTCCAATTGTAAGAAACCCCCCTCCCATTAATTTTAATATATTTATTTATATGATCAATATCTCTTAATATAACCACTCTTTTGTTCCACACTGAACACTCCTCCATGCAGAGGCCCTCCTCACTCAATAGGGCTTCGACAATGAGCACAGAGCTACCCTACCCATCAGTCGCTCCTCACTCCACTTGGGTACCTGCATTCTCCAGATTAAAATCTCTCTTCGCCTTCCTCAGGCTCTGACCCCTCACAATGACACAGCGCATATGTGAAATGCTTGCTCATCATGCGTGGGCTCCCACTAACCAGGCCAAGACACTCCCCACGTTGATAACTTCCTAAACGCGACACCTCAGCTCCCATTGCTGGGGATGCCCTGTTCATGCTACCTGAACTCAGCTCTCCCTCTGCTCTCACAAACACCCCACATTCTGTTCAAATCCTTATAACTCACCCTTGCTTCCACTTCATATGAACACCACTCTCAAGTAATTCAGATCATCTTACTAATTTTCTGGTCCATTTTTTATCCCTTTCTCCAACACACTCAAGCTCACACACATACACTGGAAAACACACCATAAGATTATAAAAGTATACCTCAGAGATATTGCAGATTTGCTTCCAGAGCACTGCAATAAAGCGAATATCACAATAAAGCAAGTCACACCATTTTTTTGGTTTTCCCAATGCATAAAGAAGTTATGTTTACACTCTACTGTACTATATTAAGTATGCAATAGCATTTTCTCTTAAGAAAACAACATACATGCCTTAAGTAAAATGTGACAGAGCCATGAAGTAAGCACATGCTTTGAAAAATATGGTGCCTGTAGACGGCTCTAGGAGGATGTCACAAACCTTCAGTTTGTAAAAGACAGCCAAGAAAAAAAAACAACAAACAAACCAACAAAAATCTGTGCCCTACTTCCCCTTTGAACTCTTTTGATACATTTTGAAATTGGAAATCTACACCAAAGCAGATGACCCAGATAGCCAATCAAGCCCCTGTTTTATTATATTAGACCCAATACAAAATCAAGCCCACCTGGCTTAAGCCTGTCCCCAAAAGATGGACATACCCTTGTCCAATCAGTGGAATTCAAACTAGCTTCTTTTTTTACATCTATAAAAAGTTTGCTTTCCTAGAGACCAGAAGTTACTTCTACTGTTGCAAGTGATCTGGCTTCCTTTGCTTGGTATCCTGAATAAAATGCTATAGTCTACAGACTCCACTCTGAATGTCCTTCAAAAGCATGAAGGCCCCAGTGAGATATGGAAGGTGTACTAAGGGGCGGTGGGATCTGGCAACTGGGCAAGTGAGGTGCCTGCAAAAGCACCCTTTTTGTCTGCTGCCCCAATTGTGGAGAATCCGCATCCTCCAGGTAACCTCTTCCTGTATTTCAATTTACATCAAATTCAATTGCCTTTTCTCCATGACTGTTATGTCCCTTTGGTTTGCCTTTGCTTTTCAGTTCTGTATCAGACCTTCATTTGGTTTCACTTCAATTCTACCTCCAGTTCTCTATTTTTTTCTCTTTCGCAGACACATGGTGTTTGGGAATCCACAAGGCCCGCTAAATGACTCCCAATCTGGACAATATGGTGAGCACCTTGTCCGTCCTTGCTCTCAGGTGTAATGAGCCTCTTTCTCCACCCATAATGCTCCCTGCATTCAGGTCCAGACACTTCCACTCCCGGGGGGATACTGCTAAGGTCAGAGCAGTCTCAGAGTGGCTGGGGTGGGGTTGGGGATACAAGATTGGGAGTTGAAGGCTGCTAGAGGACAATCTGCCTCCACAACAGCTTCACTTAAAGGTTCATTAGATAAAGAAAAGGCCAAAAACAGAACATAGGTGAACGAATGCAAAACCAAACCTATAAGGAATATCTCCAGCTTCCTGTAACCAGCTCTTCCCCCAAACTTTCCTAATGGTTTCTCTTGACCACCTGAGAAAAGAGGACCTAGTACAGGCTCCTTAAAAGATTAAGCCTGGCACTCCACTAGGGCAGAATTTAAACCTAGGACTAGAACCAGTTAAGAGCTATAAGTAAAGATTTCCCCAAATAAGACCAGCTGTTAGAGAAAAATTCAGAACTGTTTTGGGTACAAATGGTATAGGATTTTCTGACCTATATTGGCTTGTACACATGTTAGTCAGAACTTCAGACGCTAAATCTTAGATGGCAAAGACTGGATGAACTGGACCAGAAAAGAAAGTTATGACATGCAAGATCCCACATTCCACAATCAATCTGAGAGTCAGATAGACCTGAGAAATACCCAATCTCTATCCCCAATAATATCCTTCTTTCACCTACCAATACCTTTGATCTCCTCTTGCTGTATTTTGTCCTATGTACTCCTACCGTGAACAAAATTCTTTCATGTTTCTGGCACACCATATAAGAAATGAAACTAATCTGAGTAACTATTGGGTCTGTGTACATGTCCAATTAGTCCCAAAACACAGATTGCTGTAATAAGCATTCCCTTTCACTTGTAGACTTGCCCCTGACATAAAACTTGAGATTTACCCAATTGGATAGATGTCCTTTCAAGAATGACTCTAGGCTGCACCTTAAAAATTCCCAAGGCTGGGATTACAGTGTGTTCTCTCTAGTGTTTTTACTGGAAACAAGACAGACAAAAATGCACCCCCCCCCCGATAAGGCATATATTCCCATATTCTGTATTCCATTTATTTTATGAGTCAGGAGCACACTGTAGGGGTCAGATCCCCGTTTCAAAACAGCATTCTCCAAGCACCCCAAAGTTTTAATAACACAAGAATTAATTTCACTCAAGGCACACATTTCTGGTGGGCTGAAAGGCAAAGGAAGCTGTTACTTAAATAGGACTAAGATATCAGATAACAATGAAGCTGACGATGTTTATAATTCTCCTTTTGGAGTTTACAACAAATTAGTGCTGCATAAGAGCATGCCATATCCAACTCTGTCAGATTTATTAACTCCCCTTTCTCAGGGTTATTCAGGCACTTAGGTGTACATTGAGGATAATAAATTTTGTATAATTAAACTTTTTCTTATATTTTTAATTATTACATTCTTTCTTTAAAAAAATCACTCACTTCTAGGATTAGTTTCCAATTACTCAAATCTACAAACAATTTTGGTAGTCTTCTTTAAACCGCCATTTGTATTCTGAAATCACCAAATTATTCCTACAAGACTTAATAATTCATGGTCTTTCTTAACCAAAGGAACTTATGTCATATTATTTTTATCTACATAACAAGGGAGAGGTGCTGAAAGTGTTGGGCAGTGCTCATAGATCCCTGGCACTCTTATCTTTGCCACTATCTGGGTGTTATGAAAGTTATTGCATGCTTAATAAACTAATTCTATTCTGCTGTTACACAACTAAGAAGATCATTGATAAAATAGATAATATCAATTAACGGTTTAATAATTTCCCATTTTAATGCATGTCATTTATGTTACCCATGCATGAAAAATATGAGATAAAAAAAATATTGAGGTTCAGAAAATCCAGAAATCTCATACAGCAGAAATGAGACACAAAATAGAGAAGAAAAATAAAGAAAAGTGTGGTTTAAATAGTTTGGAGAGAAACTAAATAATGTAGCTCTGATTAAACTTAGTTCATTAAGTTCATTAAGTTTTCTTTTGGTTAAATTTTATGTTCTGCAAAGCTAGATTACTTTAACTATTCACATTTCCTTTGCGAACTTAGGAGCCTTTGGGAGCAGTATCATGAAAAATTACAGTACCCAAGAGGAAAATTACCCATCTGTTATGTATTTTCCTGAAGGTACTGCCAGCCATGGTAGTGGTAGACACCTGCAATCCTACATTATCTTCCTTCGGGAATAAACAAAGACTCTCAAAATTTCATCCCCAAATCCAATTTCTCTTTCTGTAAAAAACTCCTTAATTTTCTGACATCTCTAGTCACTACCGCTGAAAAATCATGTCTGGATAAGGGATATTTTCTTTGTGTGTGTTCAAGAATAAAGAATCAGATTTCTATTTTGCTGAGTTTATAACATATAAGGAAATTGTATTATATTTTATTTCTTCTCAAAAGCAGGTAAACATTACTAGAAATTTGGAGACTGTAAACCCATCTCATTTACATCTCTTGAAATATTTTCAGTCCTCTTCTAATGTCTACCACCTCAGTCTCCAATGTCAATATTTCCATCTTTGTTCTCACTGGTTTTCCTGGCCTAGAAGTTGACTATCTGGCTCTACATCCCTTTCTCCTCCATCTATGCCATGGTATTTCTAGGAAATCACATGGTCTTCCATGTGACCTGGACTGAGCCAAGCCTACACCAGCCCATGTTCTACTTTGTGGCCATGCTGGCACTCATCAACATGTGCATGGGGCTATCAAGCGAGCACACAGTGCTGGAGATCCTGTGAGGAATAATTCAAGAGATCAGCCTGGATTCCTGCTTTGCCAAGTCCTACTTTATCCATGGTCCATACTTCATGAAGTCCTCTGTCCTTCTTGCAATGGCCTTTGACCACTACATTGCCATTTGTAATCCACTGTGCTACTCTTCCATCCAAATATTTTCATGACAAAATCATGAAAATTTGGATGACCATCCTAGGTAGGAGTTCTGTACTTATTCCTTCAGTTATCCACTTGAAGTTCCTAAGTTATTGCTGTCCCCATATCCTGTCTCACTGTTTCTGCCTGCACTAAGACTTAATTCGAATGTCTTGTTCCCACATTCTCTTCAACAGCATCTATGATCTGGCCTTCGTGGTTAGCAACTGGTTATTGAATGCAGTACTTGGACTTACCTCCTTTATCATGATATTGCATACAGATTTAGCCGTTGCATCCCAGGAGGAGAGGATCAAGTCCTTGCAGACCTGTGTATCTCACATCTGGGCTGTTTTGGTTTTCTATACCTAATCATTGGTCTGACTATGGTGCATCATTTGAGAAACACCTCTCGCCTTTAGTTCATGTCCTCATGGGCAATGTCTATATCCTTTTCTACCCTCAATGAATCCCATTATTTACAGTATCAAGATTCAGCAGAAACAAAGGAGAATCCAGAGATTGTGCTTCTTGAATGTAGCCTCAGTACCTTGAGACCAAATGAGACTTAATTTAAAGTCACCAAATTTAGTTCAAAAGGGTAAGAGTCACTATATTATTAAAAATATATTTAATAATTTCTGTTTGTATAACATTGTACATTTTATACATGCTTTCCTTTCCATTTTTCAACAACCTTTATAAATGAATTAAATTGACATAAATAATATTGCAATCAATTTTATAAATTATAAAAATGTAAATGCAATGTGCTGAATGTCAAAATAATGTTTGAGATAAATTAGCTTAAATTCTATATGTCTTACTCTGGCCAGTTCAGTAGGATAATTTGGGAGCAAGCCATTATGGAAAAGGTATATTTTGCTGATTACAGTTCTAAGTAATTTTTAAAACATCAACCATTATCTTAGTCCATTTTCACTACTCTAGGCAATGTTCTTGTTTATTGTTTAAACATGTCCTTCTTTACCTAGTTTAGCCACATGGCCATTTAGTGGCTTAAACACCATAGGGAGGCTGGACTGTACATGTATAGTTTGATGAGTTTTGGAAAGCAATTACAGTCGTGGAACCACCACCACCGCAATCAAGATACAGCATTTTACGTCATCTTGAAAAGTTTCCTTATATTCCTTTGTGATCAGTCACCTCCCACAACCCTAAATCTTTGGCAAGTACGAATGTAATTTCTGTCTTATAATTTTGTTTTTTAGAGAAAGTCATATACACTAAATCATTAGCAATGTAGTCTTTTATATCTGGATTATGTCACTTAACAATAATGCAATTGAGATTTGTTCTTGTTGCATGTATCCATAGTTCATTTATTTTTATGGCTCAGTCCTAGTGTACCATATCACACAAAAAATTGTTTAATATTCATCAGCGGATTGGAACTTTGATTTTTTGTTTTGGTTATGAATAAACCTGTTATAAACTTTCACACCATATGAGTACAAAAATATTGCATCAGAATTGTTACTTTTACTTTTATTATTTTATTTCAACACTATTAACACAATCACTGCAGTAATAATAATACTTTGTTTATATGTATCAGGTGCCTGTTATTTCAGGCACCATGGACACACTATGTAAGGATTCTCTCTATTAATCATCAGAGCAAATATATGAGATAAATCCTAATTTTTCCATTTTGCATAAGAGGAAATTGAGGTAAAGGGATTTAAATTACTAAAAAATAAGGGGTTGAGCATTTTGACTTTGCATTTAGCATTTCTTACCACTGCTACTACTGTTTATACATCACATTTATTTCCCTTTGGCTCTGTGTTTTTGTTTTGCTTTTGCTTTGTTTTTGTTTCTCAAAGGATAAGGGTTTTAAATTGTACATGGATGTGATTGTGTGTTTTCAAATGAGTTATTAATGATAACAATTATTGAATTGTCCATTCTTTCTTTAGACAATAATATGATTATGATCTATTAATTTCCTATGTAATAGGTTTTGCACTTTATATTCTAAAACAAGGATGTGTGCTCATGTGCTCCAAGAGACCACGTTCATTCTAAAGATTGTATATGTCTGAAACACCAACCTAAAGTTCAATTAGTGTGTTTGAGTTTAAAAAATATCTTTTCTGACCAGGGGAGTTGATTTTCCCTGCTGCAGTGTTTCATTCCTCCATAGGTCTCTGCCCACCCACACTTTTATTCACACTCCTACCCAATTTGGTTTTCTTCTACATTAAAGGGGAAGCCAACATGGCCCTGAGGAATAGGGTGAAAGAATTTTTTAAGCAATTCTCAATTAGTATTGGTCTAATTGCTATAAAACTTGGCTGACCCAGAACCAGCAAGATAATGGTGGAGTAAGGAGCTCCTAAAGTCAGCTCCTGCTACAGGGCAGTTAGCAAATACCCAGAGCAATTCTCAATTATTATTGGTCTAATAGCTGTAAAACTTGGCTGACCCAGAAACTCTGGCAGGGAAGAGGCTGAGGAGCCCTGCACTAGCCTATACAGGTAACCTGTAGGTAACTTTGTCTGGCAAAGACTGAAAATCAGAAGTCACCAGGGCAACTGCAATTGTCTTGGACCTGCACTGCATAGATCGCTGCCCACACTTACAGCTCTATCCCCGCCCCAGGCAGGGAAGAAAGGGATGTGAAGCTTCATCAGTCTCTCTGGCAACTACAGTCTAGGCCTGCCCTTGGATTATTCCCCACAGCTGTTACTCTGTTCCTACCCCTGGCAAAGGAGAAAGTTGCAAGAAGCTTCATTTGTCCCTGGCACAATGAGGGCAACTTGAGGCTCCACAGCTTACAGTCACAACTACATGCTTGGCTCCTACTGCACAACCAGCAAGGGAGAAAGGATAGGAAGACTTTTTTTAAAAAAGATTTATTTATTTCTCTCCCCTTCCCCCCCCCACCCTCACCCCGTTTGTCTGTTCTCTGTGTCTATTTGCTGCGTCTTCTTTGTCCATTGTTGTCAGCTGCATGGGAATCTGCATTTCTTTTCGTTGCCTCATCTTGTTGTATCAGCTCTCCAGGTGTGTGGCACCATTCCTGGGCAGGCTGCACTTTCTTTTGCGCTGGGCGGCTCTCCTCATGGGGCGCACTCCTTGAGCGTGGATCTCCCCTACGCGGGAGACACCCCTTTATGGCATGGCACTCCTTGCGCACATCAGCACTGCACAAGGGCCAGCTCCTCACAGGTCAAGGAGGCCCAGGGGTTTGAACCGCAGACCTCCCATGTGGTAGACAGACGCCCTAACCACTGGGCCAAGTAAGGCACCAGGATAGGCAGCCTTAAACTAAAGAGAAAAACTTTACCCAGAAAAAATACTCTAGTAAGTCAGATGCAAAGATACCAACAAAATATTACAATCCACACCAAGAAACAGGAAGCTAAGACTAAGTGAAAGGAACAAGATAAGCCTCCGGGTGATATAAAGGATTTGAGACAACTAATCATAGATGTTCAAACAAATCTCTTTAATAAATTCAATAAGATGGCTAAAGAGATTAGGGATATTAAGAAGACATTGGATGAGTACAAAAAAGAATTTGAAAGCATACATAGAAAAATAGCAGATCTTGTGGGAATGAAAGATATAATAAATGAAAATTTTAAAAAAACATTGGAATCTTATAGTAGCAGATTTGAGGAGGCAGAAGAAAGAATTGGTGAACTTGAAGAAATGGCCTCTGAAAATGAACATACAAAAGAACAGAAGAAAACAATAGAAAAAAAGAACAAGGTCTTTGGGAACTAATGACAGCAAGAGGCATGCGAACATACATGTCATGGGTGTCCTAGAAGGAGGAGAGAAGGGAAAAGGGGTGGAAGGAATATTTGAAGATATACTGTTAGAAAATTTCTAAACCCTATTGCAGGATATAGATATCACTGTCCAAGAAGCACAATGTACCCACATCTGAAAAAATCCAAACAGACCAACTCTGAGACACATAATCATCAGATTGTCAAATGCCAAAGACAAAGAGAGAATTCTGAGCAGCAAGAAGAAAGCAATGCATAACATATAAGAGCTATCCAATAAGATTAAGAGCTGATTTGTCACCAGAAACCATGGAGGCCAGAATACAGTGGTCTGATATATTTAAGATACTACAAGAGAAAAACTTCCAGCCAAGAAACTATATCCAGCAAGACTGTCTTTCAAAAATCAGGGTGAAATTAGAATATTCACAGATAAACAGAAACTGAGAGAATTTCTAAGTAAGTGAACAGATTTTCAGGAAATACTAAAAGGAAATACTAAAAGGCTAGAGCTTGAAAAGAAAAGACAGGAAAGAGGCGCCTGGAAAAGAGTCTAGAAATGAAGATTATTTCAATAAAAGTAACTAAAAGTGTCAAAAGCCTGGTGAAAATAAAATATGACAGATAAACTCAAATAGTAAGGGATAAACCTAACCAACGATGTATGGCACTTGTATTCAGAAAACTGCAATGCAATCCTAAAAGAAATTTAAAAAGTCCTAAATAACAGGACAAACATTCCATGCTAATGCATTGGAAGACTAAATGTTATTAAGATGTCAATTCTACTCAAATTGATATACAGATTTAATGCAATCCCAATAAAAATTCCACCAGCATTAAAGAAAAAAATTGAAAACATGATCATTAAATTTATTTGGAAGCGTAAGGAGTCCTGAATAGCCAGAAACATCATAAAAAGGAAAAGTGAACCCTCATCTCCAGACTTTAAATCATAATACCTACCTATAGTGGTAAAAACAGCATGTACTGGCCTAAAGTCAGACACAATAGACTCTTGGAACCCAATTTATGGTTCAGAAACAGACACTTACAGGTATGGTTAAGTGATTTTTGACTGGCTTGTCAAACTCACACAGCTTAGGCAAAACAATCATTTCAGCAAATGGTGCTGAAAGAATTGGATGTCCATAGCTGAAAGAAGGAAAGAGGACCCCTATCTCACACCTTATACAAAAATTAACTCAAAATGATCAAAAACCTAAAAATAAAAGCAAGAACCATAAAGTTTTTAGAAGAAATTATTGGAAAATGTCTTCAAGACCTGGTGGCCTGTGGTGGATTCTTAAAGGAGATAAGAGGAGGACTGAGTGGACTATTGATGTTTAATGTATGTTGAAGTTTTAATTAGCTTTACTGTAAAAGTGTGAAAATGTATAGAGTGGATGGTAACACACAATGTGTAGCAGCTAGTTTATAAATGGGGATGTAACTGAAAATGGATGTCTAGGTATGTAAATGCCAATTGACAGAATGCTAGAGAATAATCTAGGAATTGAATAGCACAGTAAACCAAGAGATGGATGAGAATTGCGGTTGATGGTACAGACACAAGAGTGTCCTTTGTTAGCTAGAGCAAATGTACATCACTACTCCGGGGTGTTGGGAATGTGGAAAAACGTGGGAAAAATACCGCTGGAGTGACCTATGACCTGTGGTTAGTAATAATAATATAATCATCTTACATCTATGCAAAAGATGTACTATGTTCATACTGAGGCAGGATGGAAAATGTGAGCCAAATGTACACTATGGACATGGTAACAATCAGATGATATTATTTTATCTGTAGCAAATGTTGATGGAGGGCGTTGTTTGGGAATTCTGCATATGTGCATGATTGCTTTATAAGTTTACAATTTCCGTCATAAAAAATTTATTTAAAAAATAATAATAGGGTGGGTTGGAGGAAAAACACAACAAATGTAAGATAAGGACTATCATTAGTAGTAAGATTTTGACAATGTCTTTTCATAATTTGTGACAAATGTCTCATACCAATGCAAAATGTTGGTGGAGGGTTGATGTATGGGACCCCCTGTATGATGTCATGCAGGTTTGCTTTGTAAGTTCACAGCTTTTACTATACACTTAATTGTTTATGTATGTTCATATATAAATAACATAAAGATAATAATAATAGGATTGGTTTGGGGAAAATACTTTGTTTAGTAGTAATATTTTGACAATACTCTTTAATCATTAGTTAAAAAGGTTTAATAGCAATGCAAGTTATTGGTGGTAGGGTGAGTTATGAGAATCCTGAATGTTGTTATGTATGTTTTGTTTTGTAAGTTCACAACTATTATGAAACACTTATTGTTTATGCATGTTTATGTATGCATGATATTCTTCAATAAATTAAAAGAAATATTGGCTGACCCTTTTCAAAGGATGTCTCATCTTGTCTCCTTTCTCTGTTTGGGACTCTGTCCTTTCCTCAACATCAGCTGAATTTTGACTGTTTTCTCTTGGAATCAAATAGCGACCCATGCATAATGTGGCTCTTACTGGACAAGTCCAGAGACTTGACTTGTTTTCTTTCACTCTCCTGATGTCAGCATTTTTTTCCTGTGGCCTTTGATTAGAGTCATTTGCTCCTAATAGTGGCATCTCCTTGACAGTTTAACTATCCAGCATTCCTCATAATTTTGTGTCCTTGCAGAATCCCTGTATCATTTACTAATTTGTGGAAGAGAAGAAAACCACAGGATACTCTTTCAAGTTCTCCTCTAACCGAACACAGACATTTCTACTCTAATGCTCTGCCTCATGATGACATAAGACATCTTACAAAGCAATCTCCATCACTGTCCAAGTTGGAAATAGGGTACTAATCTCCATTTGCTTAGCTTCCTCTTCAAAATACTTAGGTTTCTATCCTCTTGTACCCTGACTCTTTGAAAGTGGCCCTGAAATTTTGCAGGAGAAACTGATTCCTTGAGGAGCATATCTTCCCGTTCTCTTTTCCCTCTGTCTGTCCCTGTTGGAAGTTTCATGCTCCTGTTTTGCATCTGGAAGGGATTTCCTCTTTACCCAACCACCTTCCTTCCTATCTTGTTTTTTTTTTTTTTACACCTTTTAAAATTAAAGTTAACAGATCACAAAGAATGTTAGTTTAAAAAACATAAAAAGAAACATAAAACACAAGAAGTTCCCATATACCCCACTCCCCACCCCATCATTTTTTTAATTGTATTTTTTTGAAGATATAAGCATCACACACAAAAAATGTTACATTAAAAAATAAGAGGTTCCCATACCCCTCATCCTCCCACCCCATTCCCCCCACCCCAACAACCTCCTCCATCATTGTGGCACATTCATCACATTTGGTGAACACATTTGGGAACACCGCTGCACCACATAGATAATAGTTTACCCTGTAGTTCACATTCTCCTCCAGTACATTCAGTAGGCTATGGCAGGATACATAAAGTCCAGTATCTGACCCTGCAATATCATTTAGGACAACTCAAAGCCCCAAAAATGCCCCCACATCACATCTCTTCTTCCCTCTCCCTGCCCTCAGCAACTACCGTGGTCACTTTTTCTACCTCAGTGCTACAATTTCTTCTTTTACTAGTCATAGTAGTTTTATAGTAGAATCAGTAAGTCCACTCTAAACCATGGTTTATTCCTTCATTCTGTGGACTCTGGGATGGTGATGTCCACTCCATCTCTAGATCAAGAGGGGGCTTAGATTCCACAAGGATGATGGGTGAAATTCTTTTGCTTGCAGTTGTTGACATCTTGATTCCCTGGCATGGTGGTTGACCATCTTCACCTCCCTGTTAGCTGACCTGCATAAGTCCAATGAACCAGAGAGTAGGAGTCGCAACTCAGCTGAGGCTCAGGACCCAGCTGGCACATGGGCAGTCCAGAAATTCAAGTCCTCTGAGTATGCACCATCTCTAACACCAACCACAGGTTCAGTAAAAGTGACAGAAGAGGCATGCATAGGAAGGCCACATCTGAGTCCAGCTCCATCACACTCAGAATCACAAATTTCAAAGTAGGTCCCTCTGATATGGCAAAGAACTCCAAATCCATCTGCCATGACCATATACCCTGTGGATCTCCATAGATTCAGGAGAACAAGCACCTAGGATTGTATCTACTTTGGCTGTCTCTGGGGTCCTGCTGAGTTGTGCGTAAGCATGACCCCTCTGATGACCTCCTAACTCTTTTTGGAAGACTCTCAGCCATATAAACTCATTTGTCTTTGCCATTTCCTCCTTTTATTCAAGGTCAAAAAGCAGTTTTTAACACTTGATCCAATATGTAGGCTGAGATATTCTGCTGGTCTGAGTTGACCCTTTTATTCAAGGTCTCTTTCTAATTGCATCACCAGTTAGTGATTGGTAGTAATCCCTCAGCCCTAGGGAGGCTCATCCCCAAGAGTCATGCCCCACGCTGGGGAGAAGGCAATGCATTTACATGCTGAGTTAAGCTTAGAGATTGGCCACATTTCAGCATCATGGAGGCCTTCAGGAGTTAACTCTTAGGCACCCTGCAGCTCTAGGTTTAGTTCATATTTCAGGCACACAGGCTCATAAGCATAGTCATCAATATCAAGGGCTCATTATTTATTAGACCCATCCTTCCTTGTTGGTCTTTGCTGTTGCACTTGGGGGATTATTGTTGTTCCATTGGGGAATGTGACAGAGCTCCCCTGGGCAGGAACACCCTCAGTTGATGTTTGTAATTGTAACTACTATAAAAATACCCAACATATATCAGAACATTTTTATGCCCCCTATATACATACCCTGGAGAACTCTCCCCCACTCATGTGCCTCCCATCAATAACACCCCACACCAGTGTTCCTTACCTGCCATAGTTGAACCTCTCTGTAGTCCAAAACTTCTTCAGCAATGAAGCCTAATATATTGCCAAATTCAATTAATAGGAAATTGAAATATACTGATGAGTTTAGAGTTTAGAAATAAAATACATAATAATTTAGAAATACAAAATGAAGTAAAAATAAATTGCTGCATTAATAAAATGAAAAATATTATAAAGCTTTGTTCCAAACATTTTGCCTTTCATCACTGTAATAGGTGTTGCCATGTATGTACAGTGGCAAGATACTTTTTTTCATTTCTTCCTCAGTGTCTACATCCTTTTTTATTTCTAATTTTTAATTTTGTCTTCAAAAAAGATTTAGATCACAATAATTCACATACACAATATAGGGAACTCCCATATATCCAACATCAAACCTTTTTCCCCTTTCACCAGCAATGATCTTTTTACATGTTCATATTATATTTCCTGCAGCTGATGTACAGATTTTGAAACATAGCTATCAGACATGGTTCCATTTTGGTTTACATTATGGTTTATATTTTAGACTGCACAAATTTCTAAGTTTTCAGCTTCCTTATGTTTTACATTTATAGTTTACATTTTAGCTTATAGACTTTTATACACTTTTGGTGTAAGTTAATATGCCCTATATCCATCATAGCATGATCTAGTGGAGCACTTCCATTGCCCCACATTTGCCCTGCTTCCATCTATTCTACACCTCTTTCTGCCTCTCGTCAGGGCCCACAATGACAATCAATCTTCACTGCTTGAGGGACCAGATTTACAGATAGTGCAATGATGCTGAAGGTTTGACATACTAGACTGTCCTGCCCCAGTGGGAGGCACTGATTCTCTCGAGAGACACAATTCCCTCTATTTGGGAACATCAGGTTTCCCCAGGATGGGAGTACACCTTCACACTCATTGTATAGGTCTCCACCCAATGATATAACACATGATGACAAAATGAACACTCATACACTCCCTAGAAGCTTGCCCCTGTACCAGAACCCTCCCCCCACTTTAAGGGCCTTGAACATGTAATCCTCCCTTATTATATTTTCTAAAGAATTTTCTCAACATTACAGCTTCAAACATATACCTGACATTCTCCCATATTCAATTGTTCCCCCACCCCTCTCCCCAATTCCTTGGGTCATCTGACCCATCCTCCCAATCCTAGTCCCCATCAAGCCCACAAAGCCCCACCCAAAGGTATCCCTATGCCCCCATCTTATCCCTTCTACTATCATCTGGCAGAAGCACTTAAAAGCAGTAGAACTCTAGTGAAAGAAAAGAAAACTCAAGAATATTCAAAAGGCAAAATACCTTGGTAGTTCAAAAAAAGTCCCCCAATTAATTGTATGTACTATTTCCTTATGTAATAATGAATCTGTGGTAATTCCTAACCTTTATAAAATCTTTATAATCCAGCATGGTAGTATGTCGTAATTTAATGAACTCTTTTCTTGTGGTAAAACAGCCCAATTTTAGCAGCTTCTATTTATATAAAATAATGCTAATGTGACACCTTTTGCACAAATTAAGCTTTATTCCACTATACCACATTTAAATAACTCCCAACCCTGTGTGCAAATATACAAAATAAATTATATTACTATTATCAAAGAAAAAATTGCATTGGACAATGTTAAACATGCAAGGATAACTTTATTCAGGGACTGTTATAGCAGAAAAGGAGTAAAAGAACTCAGCTGCCTGGAAACAGAGGACAGCCAGCTTCTTAACTGCTGGAAGTGGTTTGGAGGAAAAACACCAGGAGATAGCAAGGGGGAGCTGGTGGTTAGGAGCTCTTCATTCTTAATGTTTTCCTTTGTGGTAGTTAGGCTGTGTGGACACAGTAGACTGGGAGAGAAGAAGGAAGAGAAAATAAACTACTGGTTTAGGTCCTCTCAGATGCCTGGTAGCCTGGGTGAGAGGAATAGGACAGGGGAACGTCAGGGTCAACTTTGGTATTTAAAATAGTTACAATCTGAGGTGTTTGTTTGTTTGTTTCTTTATCCCTTTGCAGTCCCAGTTGTTTTTCTCTGCAGTTCCACAACTAGTTTCAAGGTAGTCAGGACAGGGGAAGAAAACAGTGTTCATCATGATCCTTATAGATAATTACTAACATTTATTGTGCAGTTTACTATGTTCCAGGCACTATTTTTAAAAATAGCTATATAAATAGCATAATTTTCTTAAGATTTTATAATTAAAGATAGTGGAGCAGCTATTTGATTCCTGGTGATTTGACTCCATAGATAGTCCACATAGTCATGAGTTTATACTGTATCCTTATTCCAAAAATGTGTATTTCTTGATTAATTATAAGAAATTGTAAGAAAATTATTTCATTCAATTCAATCATTTAAGTTCCACATTTTTCCATCCTTATATTATAATCCTGTACTTTTTCTACACTATTCTGCCTTATAATGTCCAGTCACAATTATAATTTTTTAACTTTATTCTTGTATTGACAGTTCTTTTTCTGGAATAATTTACCCAATTTATTCCTAACATATCTGATGCATATTTTAAACATATTAAATGGTCATCCTCCAGTCTTTTGCCAGTACCACCTCTGTTTTCTATTTTGTGCCATTCTATAATCTGGGGAAGATGCTAAGTCCATGGAAAAGGCCTGGTCAGATCTTAAACCCAGAAACTGGAAACAAGCAGCCCCAGATGCTTATCAGAAGAACAGTTCTCAGTGGCAGGGTCCCTATTCCCCCATGGTGGTTTGAAGCTATAAGTATCTAAAATAAAAACATGTGCTTAAATTTAATTCAGTCCTATGGGTGTGGATCCATTGTAAGTAGGGCCTTTTGATGAGGCTACTTCAGCTAAGATGTGTCCCGCTTCAATCAGGATGAATTTTAATACCATTACTTGAATCCTATATTAGCAGAATGAAATTCAGAGAGAGAGAGAGAGAGAGAGAGAGAGAGAGAGAGAGAGAGAGAGAGAGAGAGAAGCCACAGGAAGCAAGAAGCTAAATGGAACCCAGAAGAGAATGAAGAAACCAAGAGATGCCACCATATGCCAGAAAAATCAAGGACCACTGCTGTCTGTCCCAGAATGCCACAGTTCTCAGGGAGAAAGCGTCACCTTAATGAAGTCTTCATTAGGACATTTTTGTGGCCTCAAAACAATGAGCAAATAAATTCCCATTGTTAAGTCAAACCCATGTCATTGTATTGTTTTAGCAGCCTGGATTACTAAAACACCCATCCACACCACCTCCACCAGGTGGATGAAAACCATACTCAAAACAATATAAATTGGTCTCGTCTCCAGCACAAATTGGGGCATTCAGAGCTGTCATCTACTGACCCTACATTGGAGCAATTTTTGTCACCCCAGGTGACCAACTGTGATGGGAACTCTTCTCCTGCCCAATACAAAAAAAAATAGGCTCTTTGTGCTGAGTAAGTGACAAAGATTATTTGCTCTTTCTGTAATCTCTATTCCGTGCAAGTGATAAAGGGATCATACGCTGGAAGTTTCTGTTATGCCCTCAACATGTGCTTCCATGCTGTACCAGTATAGTGATTCATACCACAGATACCCATGTGGTAGTGGATGTAAGGGTGGGAGCTTGTCATGGGGAGTTGGATTCTAAATATGGTCTTAATGGAGGGGAGTTTTAGTGCAGAGAACCAGAATCTGAGCAGAGTGAAGAGGGCAAGAGGGTGTTCTTGAAGTGAGTTATCAGAAACAGTGAGGAGGGAAGGGTGTTCTGTCATGTGGCATGGCCACATTACAGGCAGTGCAATAACCTAAGCATGGTGAAGAGTCACCCACAGGTGGGGCATCCTTATGCAGATATCAGACTCCAACTTGAGTAAGGAGGGAATCTGTACCAGGAAGAGTGTATTGGCAATGAAAGATTGCTTACATGCAGGAAGATTGAACAGATAAGGAAATTTATCAAAGCTAATTAGTGCTAGTTATTTCACTGATGAGCAAATTAAAATATCAAAGGGTTTGATTTGGAATGAGGAGGTGACATACGTCTGCACTCATGATTTTCAATACACAAATTTACCTCATTCTGATTATTTGTATATCTCTATCTATCTGTCTATCTATCATGTCATTTGTCCTCTAATACCTCTCTATGTATATATATATATTGCCTGGCTCTGTCCACTGAGATACCCAGGGAACAGTGATATTACCATAATAATGAGCCTAACTACTAACCAGATTGGTTTTTTACATGCTCTTCTCTTCTAAATATAACCAGAGCTTTTGAGGAAAAGGGTGTCATTTAAAACATTTAAAGAGGCCACACCAACTCAAACAGACTAAAATAAATGGTGCTATATGTCCCCAAAAATCTAGTGTTACATTGCTGTAAAACAATGTAAAAATGAACATTCATAGCAATGAAAGAGGTAATTTCCAATCCTTATCTTCTTAAAAAAAAATGTAGAGAATTACATTTCAAAATGATTTACTTCAAAATAATCCAAACCAAGTTTGATATTTAAAAGTTGAGTTCACTCATGATAAATAATCATTTCTAAATAATAGCTCATCAAATGATTGTGGTGTACAGTAGAGATTCAACTGGTTTAATGCATGAATGTATGATTAATTATAAGTGCTCTGGAGTTTCAAGGAAGGCAATTTTGCATGGCCTTGATTTCAAGTAATTTGTTTTTGTGGTATATCATGAGTAGCATGTTGAGGCTTTCTCATGGGAATATTTTTATAACTGACTTCAGGCCATTTCCTCTAAAAGACTTTACTTGTCACAATAAATAACTCTAGATGTCATCTCTCTAAGAGGTTTGTAGTATCTCAGAAGAAAGTATCCATTCTCTGCTATGCCAAGGAGGTTGAGACTGATGGAGAAGAACTGTGCTGCTAAACTCACTTGTTAATCTTCACAGGGAAGTGCTGGTTCCAAGGTGAGGAGATAGCACATACAAAAAATTGTTGAATTTGCTTTCATTAAAAGAATACAGATGGGACACCATCTTTTGGGATTGCATAGCTGAAGGTTTCCTTAGGCATGAAAAATGAAACTTCACGGAAATTCAGTGTTCTTAAATATGGAAGAGAAAAGAGCAATACAGAAGTCTATTTGAAGGACCAAGTAAAGGATTATAGGAATTTAAGCTTAACTGATGGAGATTCATAGTTTGTGAGAGATTAAGGTACTGTTTTGGACTCTGAGGGCAGAAAGACAGGAGAAGTCATGTGTTAATAATAATAATAATAAAATAGTGATGTCCCCAGGAGATTTAAAGGCGACATAAGATTTTCGAGAGGTTCGATATTGACCATAGTTAACTGGAGAAGTTAAACACCTTTTGAATCTCTAGGAATAGCCTGTGGAGCACCTGTTTTGGTCAGATGAGTAATCCAACAGACAGATAAATATAAGTGCCAAACAAGGATAATTGGAAATCAAGCAGTCTGAGAGATAGGTATTCTCTACCTGATGGAGCACCTCTTCTCTTCTTTCAAGTTTAGTGAGCTTCACCGGGGAAGATGACCCTCAAATCTTTTCTTGCATGGAAGTTTAAATGGAGCCTGAATCACTGCTACACCGCAGTAGGAACTAGTGAACTAGTAATTTATTTGTTTTAATAAAATTTACTGTGTGCATTCTATGTCCTAACAGTGTCAGACTATCCTTACTGAGAGATATGAAAGATGCACTCTAAATCTTAAAGTCATTTAAAATGAATTTAGGTAAGGAAAACTCATTTAGATAACAATTGGAAGGTAATAGAAACTATGTGTGCTAATTGCCAAATATAGGGGAAATAAAAACAACCATCATACATTTTGTAGGGGTTTAAAGTGATAGGATTTCTTGTCATGGGAAGTTATAGGAGTTTGGGGAAACTTTTTATAAAATTCTGGATATAAGCTCATTTTTAGACAGTGGATTTAATGACCCTAAGTTGAGATAAGTCATGATCACTTGGCAATTTGCCTAGAAGTTATATAAATATTTGAGATGGTAATGAGTATGTCATATATGTTCATATAAGGAACCAGTTTGACCAAAGTGGAGAAAGTCTAGATAAAAATCTTAATTGAAACCAAAGGCTTTCTCACTGGATAGGTTCAAGAAGATAGGTACGAGGGGTATTAAGAAATGAAATACTCAACAGTCTGGACTATGTAGTTAATTGGGTTTTGCAGTGGTGGTCATAGTGTTGTTGATGGTATTGATACAGGTGATATTGACAGTGATTTAATAAGTGGTAAAAGAGAAGGATAAAATGAAGATAAAGGAAAGGAGAATGAATTCTATGATATTTTGTAAGGTAGCTGAAGCAAAGGGAGGAAAGGTAGTTATATATGTATAAGTGAACCTATAGAATGCACTTGTGCATATTTAAATGAGGTATGTGGAGTGTTGTTTAGGTCAGAATATTATGTTTATGAGAGAGAGTTTTGTCTTTGTGTGATGTCAAAAATGGAAATGATTTGAGTGCCTGTGACAGTAGGTATTCTACACGGAGGGATTGGTTTCCCCAGCTCATTATGCAATACACTTGTTTTTTTTCAATACCAGTAACCTTGTTATTCCATACATACAGCTGAAAAATTTGTATAAAGGTAATATTTCATTACTATTCTAACCCCCTAGAAAGGCTTTTTGTGACTCAGTCTCTCAAGTAAGAGCACAAGATTTGTAGAGAAAAACTTATCAGTCATCCCATGAAAAATATAGCAGGATATAGTAGGTACTTGGTGTCAATAATATGTGTATAAAAAACTGAACAGGCATAGATCTACACATCATTGGATGGATGGAAATACATAGATTGTAATTTAGCTGAGATTTGGTGTTCACTGATAATTATATCTATAAAAATATAGTAATTTTATACATTTACATGAATATAATTTAAAAATAGTACAGAATTTCTAATTTTGGCTGAGACCAAAAAACAGTAATCTGTTTCTCCCATCTTTCCAGTCTCTAGCTCTGCTCCTCAGAAATCACTAATTTCTATCTGAAATTTTTCTTCTAGCCCAGTTATTACATCTTTACTCTCTACCCATCCCTATCAAAATGTAGTTACATTACTATTTTTTATTTCTGCATGATTAAGTTCTTAATTTAAAGAAAATATTTAAATATAAATGTATTCAACCCGTCCTAGATTATAGTTCTTCCTACAGCTACTTAGAAGATAAGGGTATATAAGTTAATACCTTGTCTTCTAACTATGCTGTTATAAGATGTTTACTGAAGAACAGGCTGCTTATGATTTTATATGTTTTATTGATATTTTGAAAAATAAATTTCAAAATTTGTTTAAAAATTTTCAACTGGTGTTTGAAACTGTTCTAACACCATTTAAAAAATAATGGCCATATCTATTTTGATGATTGTCACTTGCTAATACTTTGATGAATATTTTATTTTGAAAGGTCAATATATTTAAAAAAGAAGCAGCAAACAACCTAGGAATTAGTTTTAAGAATGAATGGTATCTCATGTAAATTATTTTAAAAACTTGGAGTTTAAATGGGTTATGCAATATACTGTATTTCTGCAGGTAGAAGAAATACCTTGTAAAAAGTGCATGTGTTATCAGATACATGGATATTTATAGGTATGACTTTGATGGGGGGAAAAGTGCAGGAATTTCTTTTTGAGTTTTTGCAAAGGTGACTGAAAATAAAAGTGATGCCAAAATAATTTCATAAACTAAATTACCAAAGAATAGGAAACAGTCTGAGAATAAAATTTCTCTTGATAATTTATGAGTGGATAAAGATGGATGATTTCCAGTCGGTGGCTGATGGCTACAAAATAGTCAAGTCCTAGTAAGTAGGATTCTTGAGCCCTTGGAGGAAAAGGTGTGAATAAAGAAGAGACATTTGTGGACTCCTTCCATTAGGAATAAAAATCTGTACAAATTTTAAAATATGCATGGTGGAGGTGGGGCAAGATGGCATTGAAGTAAATGCACCCACATCATCTCTCCTTACAAAAAGATGGCTGAGTGGAGACGAAATCCTGCTTGAGTGAGCTGTTTAGGGAACCCACAAAACAGGAGACTTCTGGACATGGATGGGCAGAGAGTGTGAAAAAGAGTTTGTTCAAGGTAAAATCGCAGGTTTCTGGTGCTAGTGGCTAGAGCTGTGGGAAGGCTAAGCCCCTCCCTTAGGGTTCCCGAACCACATTCCCCAAACATGGTGTTTCCAGAACCCTGAATCCCAGCTTTCCCTACCCCTCTGGTCTTGGACAAACTCCTGAGAGAGGGAGGATTATGATAAAGTGTGCAGGGGGCTCTGATGAGTGTGTATTCAATTGTCTAAACCCCCCTGTTTGAGCTTTGAGGAGCATAACAGCGGACTTGAGGAGAAACTAGGAAGGGGTGAGAGGTGAATCTGCTGAGGCTGCCTGATTTACCTAAGCGTCCTGCGAATGGAAAAATTGCTATGGGAAAAGTCGGAGTCAGGCAATTAACTAGCCCAGTGTAACACACTTAAGGGCAGGGGATAGTAGGAAGCTCTTCCTAGGCTTCTAAGAACATATTTAGAGTTCCTGGGAAGGTGTGGGTGCTCTCTCTCAAAGAGACTGAGAGTCATTATTTTCTGATTTGGCTCACCAGAGTCCCATTTGAATCTCAAAGGGGAGGTCTTACACATGTTTCCTGCTTCCATGGGAGATAGGGAAGTGAGGAAGGGAGAAAGGGGGATGGACAGATTTCTAATCAATTTATTCAATTGTAAAGAGTTGATTCTGCCTGGGAAATGGGACTCTTTTTGAGGAACAGATCGACCCAGAAGAAGGGTTTCACTCAGTGGAGGAATTTCAGCCTTGACTGTGCAATGTCTCTGGTTCAGCTCCAATTAGAGTAGTGACCCACTGGAATATTAAACATCTAGCTGATATGTTGAGGCAGGGTAAACATAGACATTATCCTTATATTTGCTTCCCTTGGGTCTCTTATTTTTCCAAAAAAAAAAAAAAATACATTTGTTACATAATTTGACTTAGTTTACTCAGTAAAACCCACTTCAAAATCTGCAGTGAGAAAACTACAGGGTAATTGATTGATAAATACCAGCAGCCTGACAAGCTCTACAAGGGGGTAAGATGGAAGTCTGGTTTTTCTTAATGTTTGGTTAACTACTTGCTTGACGGCTTGTCTGTTTTTTGGGGTCTCGTTTTATTGTTTTTTGGGTGTTTTTTTATTTTTTATTTTTTGCCTTTCCTTCCTCTTTATTTTCCAACCGTTTTTTTCCTTTATTTTCTTTCTTTCTATTAGGGGCTGCTGGCTTGTTTCTTGTTTGCCGTATCTCCTCATCCACAATTTCCTCTTTTCTGTGTGTACTGATTTTGGCTACCAACATGCTCTCCTTTCCTTCTTACATCTTTCTATCTTCCATTTTCTGTTGTTGTTTTTATATTCCACCTCTCTTTTGTTTAGCCCCCAATTTTTCTGGCTTTTTATTTCTAACACTTTTATTCTGTTTTCTGTGTTTTATTAACTCTTTAGATTATTGTCCTTTCTTTTCTCTCTCTCTCTCTGTCCTGGTCATGCTGGCCTTTTAATTCATAGTATATTCTTTTCCATATACAGTTTCCCATTTCCTTGTAGGTACTCCATTTCTTTATTCTTATAGCTCTACATTGCTTACATGAGTTTAATATTCATTCTTCTAGGTCTTATAGGATTCTTCTGCTAACATTTACTATCAATACTACTATTACACTTTTTCTTTTCTTACCTCTTTTTTTTTCCCTGGCCCTTATCTTTTTCTTCAAGGGAATTTAGACAAGAACAAGGAAATAGAATAAGAACAAAGTGTCAAAGAAAAACCTTAATACACACATACAAAATAGCACCTAAATAAAACCTGAGACTAGACAAAGAAACTAAACACCTGAACAAACCCATCAAGATAAAATGATGACCAGATAGCAACAAAAAATTACAAACCATACCAATAGTCAGGGAGACATGGCCCAAAGCAAAAAACAAACTAAAAATCAGGAAGAAGAGCAGAACAGTGAACAATTAATCAAAGCTCTCCAAACAAATATCATGGATCAACTTAATGAAGTAAAGGAAAAGATTAAAGATTTTAAGAAAACACATGAAGAGCATACTGAAGAAACTGTAAGCATACACAAAAAGATAGTGGATATGATGGTGATGAATTGTATAATCCAAGAAATCAAAAATACATTCTCAGCAATAACAGGAGATTTGAAGAGGCAGAGGAAAGAATTAGTGCTATGGAAGATAGCATACCTGAAATCAAACAGACAGTAGAATTGCTAGATTAAAAAGATAGAAAAAATCCAGCAGGGTTTTAAGGACTGGAATGATGACTCAAAATGTACAAACATATGCATTATAGGCATCCCAGAAAGAGATGAGAAGGGAAATGGGACAGAAGGAGTGTTAGAGGAAATAATGACTAAAAAATTCCCGAACCTATTGAGGGAGAAGGATGTACATATCTAGTAAATGCAATACACCCCAAACCGTATAAATACCAACAGCACTACCCCAAGACATATACTTGTCAAATTACCCAATTCTTAAGACAAAGAGAAAATACTGAAGTCAGCAAGAGAAAACAGAGCCATTGCATACAGGGGAAGCTCAATAAGTGCTGATTTCTCATCTGAAACCATAGAGGCAAGAAGGCACTGAGTGGTATGACATAGTCAAGGTACTAAAAGAAAAATTTCCATCCAAGAATACTCTGTCCAGCAAAGCTCACATTCAGAAATAATGGAGAGTTCAAAATATTCAGAGATAAACAGAAACTAAGAGAGTATGCCAATAAGATATCTACTCTTCAAGAAATACTAAAGGGAGTTCTGCAGGTTGAAAGAGAAAAACAGGAGAAACAGAGTTGGAGGAAAGTGTAAAAACAACTAAAAAGACAAAGAAAATATAAAAAAATATGACATACACAAATCTAAAGAAAATATGGCTAATGCTAGTAATTCCTTGAGAGTAATAACACTGATTATTAGTGGATTAAACTCACCTGTCAAGAGATAAAGATTGGCAGAATGGATCCGGAAATATGATGCATCTATACACTGTCTAAAAGAAACCCACGTTAGACACAGGGATTCAAGGAGGTTGAAGGAGAATGGCTGGAGCACAATCTTACTAGCAAACAGGGAAAAAAGGGCCATCGTAGCTATACTAATATCGGGCTTAATAGACTTTAAATTCAAAACTATTGTGAGAGACAAAGATGGACACTATATAAAAGGGAGTTATATTTCAAGAAAAAAGAACAATTGAAAAACATTTATGCATGTAACCAAGGAGCTTCAATATATGTGAGACAAACATTAGAAAAACAAAGTGCAGGAATTGATGCCTCTAAAATTATAGTGGAGGACATTAATACACTATTATCACCATTAAACAGAACATCTCAACAGAGAATTAATAAAGAAACAAAGAACTTGAATAATATATTGAAGGATCTGGACCTAATAGACATATACAGAACACTACACTCCAGTACAGCAGGATATACATTCTTCTCAAGTGTACATGGATCATTCTCCAAGATAGACCACATGCTAGGCCACAGAGAAAGTCTCAATGAATTTAAAAAGATTGAAATAATATAAAATGATTTCTCATATGACAATGGAATAAAGCTAGAAATCTGCAAGGGACAGAGAACTAGAATATGCACAAATATATTGATGTTAAGCAGCACTCTCTTAGACAAACAGTGTGTCAAGGAAGAAATCTCAAAAGAAATCATTAATAGCCTTGAAACAATTGAAAATGATAATACAACATACCAAAACTTACAGTATGCAGCAAAATCTGTACCGAGAGGGAAATTCACAGCCATAAATTCACATTCAAAAAAGAAGAAAGAGCTAAATTAGTAAAAAAAAAAAAAAAAAAAACAAAAAACTAATCCCAAAAGAAGAAAGAAAGAAAGAACAAAAATCAGAGCAGAATTAAATGAAATAGAAAATAAGAAAGCACTAGAAAAAATAAGACACAACTGGTTCTTCAAGAAGAAAATACAATTGGCAAACCCTTAGTTAGACTGACAAAGAAAAATAGAGAGAAGATGCAAATGCACAAAATACGATGAGAAGGAGGATAACATCATTAACCTCACAGAAATAAAGTGTATCATAAGAGAATATTTTGAAAACCTGTATGCCAATAAGAAGGAAAATTTAGAGGAAATGGAAAAATTCCTAGAAAGACTTAAGCGCCTTACATCAACAAAAGAAGAAATGATCTCAACAAACCAATCACAACTAAAGAGATAAAACCAGTCATTAAAACTCTTCAAACTAAGAAGAGCCACAGGCCAAATGGTTTCACAGGTGAATTATACCAAACATTCTGGCAAGAAGTAACATCAATATTGCTTAAAATCTTCCAAAAAAAAAAATTGAAATAGAAGGAAGATTGCTAACATTCTATGATGCCAACATTACCCTAATACCAAAGACAAAGGAGACACCACAAGAAAGGAAAATTACAGACCAATCTCTATAATGAACCTAGATGCTAATTCTTCAACAAAATACTTGCTAATCAAATTCAACAACACATTAAATGAATTACACACCATGACCAAGTGGGTTTCATCCACAGTATGCAAGGATGGTTCAATATAAGGAAATCAATCGATGTAATACACCACATAAATAGATCAAAAGGAAAAAAACACAAGGTCTTATCTATAAACATAGAAAAAAACATTTGACAAAACACAAAATCCTGATAAAAAACACTGCAAATATAGGAATAGAAAAATTTTCTGAACATGATAAAGGGTATATATGAAAAAAACCCCACAGCTAACATCATATATGATGGTAAAATCATAATAACTTTCCCCCTAAGATCAGGAAAAAGACAAGGATGTTCACTATGCATGTTGTGTTGGAATTACTTGCTTGAGCCTTGAGGCAAGAAACAGATATAAAAGTCATCCAAATTAGAAAAGAAGAAGTCAAAATTTCAATATATGCACACTTCATGATCCTATACTTAGTAAGCTCTCAGAAACCTACAACAAAGCTTCCAGAAAGTACAAATTAATTAAATAAAGTCGCAGGTTATAAGATCAGTGCACAAAAATAAGTAGCATTTCTGTACACCAATAATGAGTAATCTGAGGAGGAAATCAAGAAAAAATGATCATTTACAATAGTAAATTTAAAAAAATCAAATACCTAGGAATAAATTTAACTAAAGATGTAAATGTCTTATACAGAAAACTACACAACACTGTTAAAGGAAATTTAAAAAAGACTTATGTATTCATTCCTTTGAGGGCTAAAGAGACCCATGGGTTCTATGGTCATGGCAAATGGGGTTTACTGCCATATCAGATGGCCCTTCTTTGGAGCTGGTGTTTCTGCGTGATGGAGCTGGACTCAGATGGGATCTCTTTGCACAAGACTTTCATGCTACTTTACTGGAATTGTAGTTGGTGTTGGGGTTTAAGATATATTTAGGGGATTTGAATCTCTCGACTGACAATATGATAGCCAGGCCCTGAGCCCCAACAGACTTCAGCTCCTACAATCTGATTTATTGGACTCACCTCACTCAGCTAAGATGGAGTTGAAGAAGGACAACCACCACACCATGGAGTCTAGAGGGCCTACAACTGAAAGCAAGAGGATTGCATCCAGTATCCATGTGGAATCTGAGCCTCCTCTTGACATAGAGGTGCAACGGACACAACCAAACCAAGATCCACAGAGAAAAGGTGGCATTGGAGTGGGAAAAGTGGACATGGTGGCTGATGGGTATGGGGAATGGCAGGAAGAGATGAGAGGTGGAGGCGCCTTTGGGACTTAGAGTTGCCCTGGATGGTGCTTCAGGGGCAATCACCGGACATTGTAAATCCTCCCAGGGCCCACTGGATGGAATGTGGGAGAGTATGGGCCATGATGTGGACCATTGACCATGGAGTGCAGAGATGCCCAGAGATGTACTTACCAGGGGCAATGGATGTGTCATGATGATGGGAGTGAGGGTTGCTGGGGGGGGGGGGAGTGGTGGGGTGGGGGTGGTAGGGTTGAATGGGACCTCATTTTTTTTAATGTAATATTTTTACAAAATCAATAAAAAAAAAGAAAGACTATAAGCATCATTAAGATGTATATCATACTCAAACTCATCTACAGATTTAATGCAATCCAAATAAAAATCAACAGCATTTTTAATAACTGGAAAAAGTATGAAATTTATTTAGAAGGGAAAGAGGCCCTGAATAGCCAAAGATATATTGAAAAACAAAAGCATACTACAAAGCTATAGAGGTCAAAATGGCATGTCATTGGCACAAGGATAGACATACTAACCAACAGAACTAAATTGGGAGTTCAGATATAAATCCTCACCTATACATTCATCTGATATTTGACAAGGTCACCAAGCCCTCCTAACTGGGAGAGAATGGCCTCTTCAGCAAATGATGCTTGAATAACTGGATATCCATATGCAAAAGAATGAGAGAAGAATACCATCTCACACTTTATACAAAAATCATTTCCAGATGGATCAAAGATTTAAATGTAAGGGCCAAGACCATAAAGACCTTGGAAGACAATGCAGGGAAGCATCTACTGGACCTTGTAATAGAAAATTGCTTCATGAACTTCACACCCAAAGCATGCACAATGAAAGGAAAAATAGATAAATGGAACCTTTTCAAAATTAAAGCCTTTTTACCTCAAATGAGTTTATCCAAAAAAAAAAAAAAAAAGTGAAAAACAGCCTACCCAGTGGGAGAAAATCGTTGCTAACCATATATCTGAGAGGAGACTAATATCCAGCATATATAAAGAAATCCTATACCTCAAAAATAGAAAAACAATCCATTTAAAATTGGGTAAGATATTTGAACAGACGTTTCTCTAAAGAAGAAATACAAATGGCTAAAGAGCACATTAAAAAATGCTCAAAATCCCTAGATATTAGGGAAATGCAAATCAAAACCACAATGAAATGCCATCTTAGACTGGTGCTTATTAAACAAATGCCTACAAGCGTTGGAGAGGATGTGGAGGAATGGGACTCCTCATCCACTTCTGGTGAGGATGTAGAAGGATCCAGCCATTGTGGAGAACAGTTTGTCAGTTCCTCAAAGAACTAACTATAAATTTGTTATATCACCCAGCAATTCCACAGCTAGGTATATACACAAAGGAACTGAAAAAAAGGATGTGACTCAACATATGCACACCAATGTTCATAGCAGCATTATTCACTATTGCAAAAAGTTGGAATCAACCCAAATGCCTACCAACAGATGAATGGGTAAACAAAATGTGGTATATACATACAGTGTGATACTCTGCAGCTTTAAGAATGAACACAGTCCTAACACATTGGATAACATGGATGAATCTTGAGAACCTTATGTTGAGTGAAGCAAGCCAGGCATTGAAAGAAAAATACTAACTGAATTCTCTGATATGAATTAAGCTATCAAACTGAATCAGAGAATTAGAATATTGAAGATAGGTTTACAGGAAATGGGGGTGGGTGGGAAGGTTGTGAGCCAATGGCCACATGGGCAAAATCTATGATAAAGTGGAGGTAAGTAGCTGTGCAGTGAAGGGATAAGACGGAGACATAGGGATACTATTGGGTGGGGCTTTGCAGGCTTGAGGGTGGTAGGCTGAGAGGACGGGTCAGTTGGTCCATGGAACTGGGGGGGAGAGTTGGGAGAGCAGGTGAACATGGAAGATTATCGAGTACATGGTTGAAATTATAATGTTGAGAAACTGTTTAGAAAATGTAAGAAGGAAGGATTACTGGTTTAAAGTGTTTGATGGGAAACATCTGGCACAAGGCGCACCTGGGACAGGCTTCAAGTGAGGGTATGAGTGCTCCTCTTGTCATAGTGTGTTATATCATTGGGTGGAGTCCCAAACAATGAGCAAGAAGTGTTGTACCTCCATCATGGGCAGTCCTGAGGTTCTCAAACAGAGGGGATGGTGTCTCTCAAGAGCATGGGTGGCTCCCAATGAGGAAGACAGACTAGTGTGTCAAGCCCTCAGCATTGTTGCAAGTATCTATGAATCTTGTTCTTCAAGCAGTGAAGCTTTGTTGTCATTGTGAGGCCCTAAGTGAGTGAGAGAAAGGGGGCAATGAAATTGTTATGCATGATGGTGCAAAGATGGATACAGGCCATGTTAAATTTCACCAAAAATCTGTAAAATTATGCAGTCTAAAATGTAAACAATAATCTAAATCATAATGGAACCACAGTTAGTAGTTATATTTCAATATCTGTACATCAGTTGTAGCAAATATAACATTCATATGTAAAAAATCATTGCTGGGGAAGGGGTAAAAGGGTTTGATGTTAGGTATATGGGAGTCCCCTATATTCTATATGTGACTCTACTGTGACTGAAAACTTCTCTGAAGACATAATTTAAAAAATGGATGTAGACACTGAGGAAGAAATGGAAGAGATTGCCTTGTCACTGTATATACAGGGCAACACATATTACAGTAATGAAAGGCAGAATGTCAAAAAACGTTTCTATATTTTTCATTTCTTTAACACCCCAATTTATTTTTTACTTTTTTTTCCTAAATTATTATGTATTTTATTTCTACTCTTTAAACCTATCATTACTATTTCATTTCCTATTAATTGAATTTGACAATACATTAGGCTCCATTTTTTAAGAAGTTTTGGATCCCAGAGGGGTTTAGCTATGGCAGGGGAGGAGCATTGTTGTGGCGTGTCACTGATAGGGAATGCATGAGTGGGAGAGAGTTCAGATGTTTCAACCTACAACTGAGGGAGTGCTGAGATCCCATCATGGAGAGCTCTGTTGCGTTCACAATGATATAGCAACAATTCTCAAGTGCAAGGGAAAGATCAGTGAAGAAGGATGGTCCAAAGATGGGACATTGATATTCATGGCTATGCTTATGAGCCTGTGTGACTGAAATTTCATCTAGGCCTAGCTGCAGGATGCCTTAGAGTTACCTCCTGAGAACCTCCATGTTGACCAAATGTGGCCACTCTTTAAATCATACTCAGGACTTAAATGCATTACCAAGCATTGGCTGGTACCAAGCTTAAATGCATTACCAAGCATTTTTTAAAAAATGGGAATGGTAAAGACAAATGAGTTTATATGGCTAAGAGACCTCAAAATGAGTTGGGAGGTCATCAGAGGTGCCTTGCCTATGCACTTTTCAGCAGGAACTCAGATAGCCAAAGGAGATACAACCCCAGGTAGTGGTGTTCCTTAGGGCTATGGAGACATCCAGATGCTATGGTCATGATAGATTGCTGTGGAGTTCAGTGCCTTGACAGTGTGTCCTATCTTGGAATGTGTGCTCTTGAGTGTGTTAGAGTTGAACTCATATGTGACTTCTCTACACATGTCTCTTCTGTCACTTCTACTGAACCTGTTTTTGGTGCTGGGGTTAGCATATGCCCAGGAGACTTGACTCTCTGGACTGTCCATGTGCCATCTGGGCCCTGAGCCTCAGCAGAGTGACAACACCTACTCTCCAGTTCTTTGGACTTATCCAGGTCAGTTAACAAGGTGTGAGGATGGTCAACCACCTCACCAATGAATCAAGAGAGCCTGCAACATGGATTCTGGGTGTTGTGTGTCCTGTCGTAGCCCACTGGGTGGACTGGGGGAGAGTGTGGACTACAATGTGGGCCACTGTCCATGTACTGCACCGGTTCTCCAGAATGTATTCGCTGGGTACAGTGGATGTGCCTCAATGATGGAAGAGTTTATTGATGTGGGAGGGGTGGCATAGGTGGGAGGGGTGTCATGGGTGGGGTGTGGGGAATATGGGGACCTCATATTTTTTAATGTAACATTTAAAAGAAAATAAAGAAAAAAAAGAGTCTGCAATAGCAGAATAATCCAATCCATCAGTCATGTGGGATCTAAGTCCCCTCTCAATTTAGAGTTAGTCAACCACCACAGCAGAGAACCAAGAGAGTCCACTGTTGCATGCATCAGCCATGTGGGATCTAAGCTCCCTTTCAATTGAGAGGTGGAGTGGACATTGCCATCCCAGGGTCCTCAGGATGGAGGAATAAAATATGGATTAGAGTTGACTTACTGGTATTCGACAATAGAATTATTATGACTCTAGCAATGATGTGGAGACAGTGGCCATAGGAGTTGCTGCCGGCAGGGAGAGGGACAAAGACCTTTGATACAGGGGCATTTTCAGGATTTGGAGTTGTCCTGAATGATACTGCAGGGACAGATGCAGGACATTATATATCCTGCCATAATCCACTGAAAGACAGGGAGAGAGTGCAAACTACAATAGAAACTATAATCCATGCTGTGTAGCAGTGCTCCAAAATATAGTCATCAAATCAAATGAATGTACCACTCTAATGAAAGAAGTTGTTGATGTGGGAAGAGTGGGGAATATGAGGAATGGGGTATATGGGAACCCCTTATATTTTTTAATGTAACATTTTGTGTGATCTGTATATGTTTAAAAAAAGACAATAATATTAAAAACTTAAAAAAATAAGGATGATGATAATTCAAACATAAGAGAATGGAAAAAGACAGGCCATGTTCACACTAATCATAAGAAAGAAAATTACACTACACTGATGAAAGAAATTAAAGAAGATCTGGGTAAATGAAGAGGTATTCTTTGTTCATGTTGGATAATAGATATTGTTTATATGTCATAATTTTCTATAAATTGATCTATAAATTAGCTACAATCCCAATCAAACACTTAACTAGTTTGTAGTTATTTACAAACTTATTCTACAATTTATCTGTTAATTAAAAAGATAAAAAAGGTAAAGAAAATACTGAAGAAGAAAGAGGAGGCAAGAAGGAGGAGGAAAAGTGATAGAATGAAATATTAAAACTCAGTAATAAGAAAACAAACAAGCCAATTATAAATGAGTAAAATTTCTGAAAAGATGCCCCACCAGACACAATGTACAGATGGGAAATAACATGAAAAGTTGTTCATTTGTCATTAGACAAATGCAATTAATAAAAATAATGAGATATCTTTTAACACACCATTTTAGAATGGCTAAAGTTAAAAAAAATCTGACAATACCAAATGTTGGTGGTGGTTCTGGGTAAAAGGAAATCCCATTCATTGCTGGTAGGAATACAAAATAGTACACCCACTTTGAAACACAGTTTGACTTTTTCACAAAAATAACATAGTTTTACCATAAAATCCATCATACATAGTTTTACCATGCAATCCACATTCTTACTCCTATGTATTTACCCAAATGATTTGAAAATGTATATTGACACAAAAACCCATATGTAAATATTTATGGCAGCTTTATTCATAATTGTCAAAAACTGGGGTGGGGGGAGGTAGCATATCTTTCAGTAGGGGAACTGATAATCACCCTGCCATAAATCCAAACAATGGAATCCTACTAAGAAAAAAAAAAAAAAGAACTATCAAGCCATACAAAGACATAGATAGATCTCAAATGCATATTTCTAAGTGAAAAAACAATGATTAGAAAAGGCTATATACTATATTAACTTATTTAATATGACATTCATATGATATATGTATAGATAAAAGATACAGTGGCAGGGAGTTAGGGTCTGGGAAGGCTGAATAAGTGCAGCATACAGATTTTGTCTAAGTCAGTAAAACAGTTCTGTCTGATATTGTAAAGATGGATATGTAACGCTATGAATTTGTTAAAAGTCATAGAATTTTATATCAGAAAGAGTGATTCTTAATAAATGCAAATTTTAAAAAAATCATTTAAGAGGTAGTGGGATCCTAGGATGGAATACAGACTCAGGCAAAATAATCTATCTTTCAGACAAATGTGTAAATCCATCTTGTTGAAGAAGGCAGAGAGAAATTTGCTGAATGATGTAATTTTGGAAATAAGTGAAGTCTGTAAGACCAAAGACAGAAGAACCTACACAGAAGTCCTGTACTCTTTTTTCCTATAATTTATGGGTTAATAATTTTGAAACCAAACCTCAATTGGGCAATTATGTAAATGGATGGTGAGGGAAGGGAGCCAGGTTTCTCACAATTAGGATGTAAGTTTATAGGCAAACAAAGTAATGGATTAGTTTTGCAGGCATCAGTATAAATTCATATTTAGCTTACTAGGGATGCAGAAGGATACACATAGAACTATTTGTGGAAATGTCCATATAGGCTGATAATTATACATATATATGCCATTGCTCTGTCAGCTGACAGGGCATACATGCAACAAAAACTCCATTCCAATGAGCACACGTAGCACCCAGACCTCGGTTTCTAAAATCATTCTGTGATAAAATGAAACAGAAGAGCTCTTTGGAGAAATGTCAGATGCTAGGCCTGGCATTCTAGGACTAGAACAAGGAATATTCAAGGTAAGTCTGGAGCACCGGATAGTTTTCTAAAGAAAAAAGTGCTAAAACAAGCAAAGAAACAAACACCTCAATAATGGGGTTTGTCAAAATGAAAAAGGAACTGCCTGAATAGCACCCAATGGCCAGAGTGGGAACAATTTAAGAAATATTTATTTTAAATGTGGTATTGGCTTATAGCCCAATGTATAAAATAAATAATCATGAGCCCATGTTGATATAAACATGCTATTGAATATATAAATAACTGGGGGACAAGAGACAGATTTCCTTAGAGAATTCCAAATTATTTGAGTAGATACACTTTCGAGGAAGAGCAGAACTGCCCACTTTTTAAGTGTAGGCTGCTCATAGTTTCTTTCAGAGAATACAGTATGGAAAGGGGAATAAAAAGGTACAACTTCACATGGTGAAACTTGACATACACTAAATCTGCTAGTTGATCAAGATTAACATCAACAGCAATAAGTCATGCTCACAGTATACACTGTTGATATGATATGATAAGAATGGCACTTTACTTCTGGGTCTTCATTGTAAAAACCCATAGCCCCAGTCTAACCATGAGGAAAACACATGACAAACCCAAATTGTGGGGCATTCTACAAAATACTTTACCACTATTCTTTAAAATTCTCAAGGTCATCAAAAAGAGGTAAAGTCAAATGCAATGGATGTGTCATGCTGATGGGAATGAGTGTTGCTGGGGGGGGAATGGAGGGGTGGGGATGGTGGGGTTGAAGGGGTCCTCATATATTTTTTTTGTAATGTAATATTTTTACAAAATCAATTAAAAAAATTTTTTAAAAAAAGGGGTAAAGTATGAGAAACTGTTGAAGCTAAGAGGAACCTAAAGAGAAATGATGTGTAAGGTGGTGTCCTTGATGGGATCCTGAAACAGAAAAGGACATTATGTAAAAACTAAGGAAATATGAATAAAATATGGTCTGTAGTTGATTAAAATGGATCAATATGGATTCGTTAATTGTGAGAAACATACTATATTAATGTAAGATGTTAATAATAGAAATTGTGTGTGGCTTATGTGACAATTCTCTGTATTGTTTTTGCAATTTTTCTGTAATTTTATTCTAAAATTAAATGTTAATTTAAAAGATAAAAAAAAAAACTTGCTGCCTTGTTTTTGCAACTGGTATCTAATTAATATTTTAATTTTTTCTTCAAATATCCTTTCAAAACTTCCCTTCCATTTAGCAAAGGTTCTTGTTCTTTCTGGGATTAGTAGGGCCTGGAGAAGGGACTGAAGATTATTTACAGAACTGAGCCAGTACTAATCCTACCAACATTGGGTTATAGTTTCCCAGGAAATTTTACTACAGGGCATGCACATTTAGAGAGTTGCCCTGGAAGATCTCCAGGTTTCAGGCATACACTTTCTTGCCCCTATTTGGTAATAGCTAATAGTATCACTATTTTCCACTGATAGTAAGACCTATCACTACAATCAGTACAGTCATACATTTCTTCTTCTTTTTTATTCTACATTGTTACATTTCCCTTTTTTTCTCTTTATTTTTTTTTAAATGTTACATTAAAAAAAATATGAGTTCCCCACATAACCTCCACCCCCTCACCCCACTCCTCCCATATCAACAACCTTTTTCATAATCATGGGACATTTATTGCATTTGGTAAATACATCTCTGAGCACTGCTGCACCACATGGATAATGGTTTACATTATAGTTTACACTTCCCCCCAGTCCACCCAGTGGGCCATGCAGGACATACAATGTCCAACAACTGTCCCTGCAGTACCACCCAGGACTTTGTCTAATGTTTTGATGGAATGAGGCTTAAAGGTGTCAGTGGTGCTCTTAAGTCTTTAAAATGATAATGAAAAATATCCTATTTGTTTTCTATTAATTTTTAGTGGGAACATTAGTTTGTTCAAGAGATTATACCATACCCCCTTTCTCAACCAACCATCCCATTTAGCAATGATAAGCTACAAGAGCAGAAACATCTGTTTTTTTCTGTTACTTCAGTGAATTTGCTGTGTGAGCAGCAAGCTCTCATCAATAATAAACTTCTCTATTAGAGTTACTTTCACATCACATATAAAGAGTACTTGGTTCTGATTCCAAAACATTTAAGCTTTTAGGAAAAAAACTTAAAATTCTGTGTTGTGTTTGAAGTTGTCTTGACATTGTTTTCATGGGCTTCTCTTTTTCTCTCACATTTATACATTATTTTATGATTGCTAGGGAATGGAAAAGTTGGTGGAAAGAGGGAGGAAAAAAATCATGTGATGGCCATCAAAATCCTCACTTTATATTCTATGAAAAGGAAAATTTCCCTTGTTCTGCATTTTTTTAACTTCATCCAGTCAATGTCTTGGTTTTATTTGTGAGATCTGTTCCAGTGTCCTGCTCTATTTATTAAGTGGGAATATTAAGACAAGTCCCTAGATTGACAAGACAAACCAGCAAATCTAGTCACAGTAAATTTAAGTTCAATTCTGGCAATTGCCCCTGTGGTTTTTAATCCTAGCTACTGCCAATTAAAAAAAAATACTAGGTATAAGTTGACACAGTATTTCTAAAATTTATAATAAGACATGCAAGTTTTTGTGTCCTTAATTTTGGAAAAAAAACCAGATCTCTCCATGGTGCTCCTAAACTATAGTCTCTCAAGACTTGGTGATAACCAGGTTAGAAGACACAAATATTCCCGATTATCTAACCCTTGAGACTTTCTAAGATTGAGGAATTATGCAATGAGGCATTAAAGACTCACAAAATTATCTGGTACCATATAAATATCATTATAACTAGTAAAAAGGGTACACTTGTAGCTGTGTGGTCTTGGGAATGTTTCCAAATATCCCTAAACCAGTACTATTCAATGGAAGTATAATACAAGCCACTAATATAATTTTATTTTATTTTTTTTCATTTTTTTATTTTTTATTTTTTTATTGACTTTGTAATAATATTACATTAAATATATATATATATGAGGTCCTACTGAACCCTACCACCCCCACTCCACCTCCCCCCCCGCCCCAGCAACACTCCCTCCCATCATCATGACACATCCATTGCATTTGGCAAGTACACCCCCGCACCCCATGGTCAACGGTCCACACCATGGCCCACACTCTCCCCCATTTCATCCAGTGGGCCCTGTGAGGATTTACAATGTCCAGTGATTGCCCCTGAAGCACCATCCAGGGCAGCTCCATGTCCCAAAGATGCCTCCACCTCTCATCTCTTCCTGCCTTTCCCCATACCCATCAGCCATCATGTCCACTTTTCTCAACCCAATGCCACCTTTTCTATGTGGACATTGGATTGGTTGTGTCCATTGCACCTCTATGTCAAGTGGATGCAATCCTTCCACTTTCAGTTGTAATCACTCTAGGCTCCATGGTGTGGTGGTTGTCCTTCTTCAACTCCATCTTAGCTGAGTGTGGTGAGCCCAATAAGTCAGATTGTAGTGCTGGAGTCTGTTGAGGCTCAGGACCTGGCTATCACATTGTCAGTCCAGAGATTCAAATCCCCTAAATATATCTTAAACCCCGACACTAACTGCACCTCCAGCACATTAGCATGAAAGTCTTATGAAGAGAGATCCCATCTGAGTCCAGATTCATCACACATAAACACCAGTTCCAAAGAGGGGCCATCTGACCTGGTAGTTAACCCCATCGGCCATGACCATAACTCCCATTGGTCTCTTTAGCCCTTGAAGGAACCGATATCTGGGGTTGTATCTGCTTTATCTGTCTCTCAGACTCTGCTCAGTTGTGCATAAGGGTAATCCTTCTGACAGCCTCCAGACTCTTTTTTAGAAACTCGTAGCCATATAAACTCATTTCTCCTTTCCATTTCCCCCTTACATTAGGTCAAACAGCATTTTAAAGTCATGTTATTTTATGTAGACAGGGATATTCCGCTGATCCGCTTTGAACCTTCCGTATGAGGTCATTTTCCAGTTGCATCATCAGTTGGTAGTTGATAGTGGTCCCTCAGTGCAAGAGGTTCATCCCCGGGTGTCATGTCCCACGCTGGGGGGAAGGCATTGAATTTACATGCTGAGTTTGTCTTCGAGACTGGCCACATTTGAGTAACATGAAGGCTGACAGGAGGAAATTCCCAGGCACAATGCTGCTCTAGGCCTTGTTCTTGTTTTAGGCTTATCAGCTCACAAGCATAGTCATTAGCGTTAGGGGCTCACTGTTGAACCCTCACTCCCTCCTGGTCCCCGCCGCTGCACCTGGGAGACTGCCGCTGCTCCCCTAGGGACCATGACAGAGCACCACTGGCCAGGAACCCAGTACCCCCCCTGCTGTGGTTTTTAATTGTTGCCACTATGAGTATATCCAAACATTGCCATGCACCCTGGACATATGTTCTGTACAGCTCCCTGTCAGCCATATATCCCCTGTCAATGGTATCCCATACCAGTATTCCTCCATTGCCTTTTTTGAACCACTCTGTGATTCAGAACTCCCTGAAATTTGAAGCCCAATATAATGTCAGGGCCCCTTACTAGGAAATGGCATATAGCGATGGGTTTAAAGGTTATATAAAGAATACGTGTTGACTTGGAAAAAATTCTACATCCTATCTTTCCCCCCTCCCCCCTAATTATTGAGCTTCTCTTCACAGGACCCCTAGACCACAGCAATGCATATATATAGTATACAGCACTCCCATACATCCACCACAAAACCTTTCCCTTCCACAGCAATACTCTTACACCCTATTCACATCATATTTACTTAACGTAATATACAGAGTCTGAGACAATAGCTTTCAAACAAGGTGACATTTGTGCTTACATTGTGGTGCATACTTTAGAATACACAGTTTTTTACATTCTTAGTTATCCTATGTTTTACATTATGGTTTACATTATCAGTCTGTCATCCCCTATATGTTATGCTGTAATATTACATGTTTTATATCCATCCTTGTGTACTCTCACGAAACTCCTCTCTTACCCCCCATTTACCTGGGTTACACACATTTAACGTCCATTTTCCCTTCCACCTTGGTGCCCACAGGGACAGCCAACCTCCGTTTCCCGAGGAGCCACTTCCAGATATAGATGGAATAGTGTTCAGGGTCTAACTTGCTCAACTGCCCCAATGCCCTGGGAGCCACCCTTTCTTTCAAGGAATACAGTTCCCTCTATTTGATGGCATTAGTCCTCCCCAGGATATGGGTCCATCCCCACTCTCACTACTTGGGTTTCTACCCCATGGTGTCACCCACTCTGGCAGAATGAGCATTTAGACATTCCCCAGGAGCCCGTCCTGCATCAGACCCTCCCCTCCAAGCGTTCTAAGCAGGTAACCCTCTGTATTATATTTTGTTATGATTTTCTCGGCATTTTACTCTCCACCAACACCTGACCCTCTCCTGTGTTCGTATGCTACCCCTCACTCCCCCCACTTTTGGGCAATGTTACCCATCCGCCCATCCCCAGCCTCCCTCACACCCGCAAAGCCCCCACCAAAGGCAACCCCTGCCCCCCTTTTATCTCTTCTTTGTGTTCATACTTACCACCATCTCGTCTTAAATTCCACCCCTGCAGACATCGGCTCACATCCTTCCTCCACCTTCCGATTTCCTGTAAGCCTATCGTTCAGTCTCTTGCTATCTAGGGCAGCTTGGTTATTTCAAATCATTGAGGTCATGTAGTATTTGTCCTTTAATATCTGGGTTGCTTCACTCAACATAAGGTTCTCAAGATTCATCCATGTTATCACATGTGTTTGTAGTGTGTTTGTTCTTACAGCCGAGTACTATTCCATTGTGTGTATATACCACATTTTATTGATCCACTCATCTGTTGATGGGCATTTGGGTTGATTCCAACTTTTGGCGATAGTGAACAATGCTGCTATAAACATTGGTGTACATATATCGGTTTGCGTCCTTGTTTTCAGTTCTGCTGGGTATATACCCAGCAGTGGTATTGCTGGGTCATATGGCAAATCTATGGCTAGTTTTTTGAGAAACCGCCATACTGTCCTCCAGAATGGTTGGATCCTTCTGCATTCCCACCAGCAGTGGATGAGTGTTCCCCTTTCTTCACATCCTCTCCAGCACTTGTATTCTTCTGTTTTTTTCATAGCTGCCAATCTTATGGGTGTAAGATGGTATCTCATTGTGGTTTTGATTTGCATTTCCCTGGTAGCTAGAGATTTGGAACATTTTTTCATGTGCTTTTTTGCCATTTGTATTTCTTCTTTGGAGAAGTGTCTGTTTAAGTCTTTTTCCCATTTTTTAAATGGGTTGTTTATCTTTTTATTTTCAAGATATAGGAGTTCTTTATATATGCAAGTTATAAGTTTCTTATCAGATATATGGTTGCCAAATATTTTCTCCCACTGTGTGGGCTCCTTTTTACTTTCTTAACAAACTCCTTTGAGGTGCAAAAGGCTTTAATTTTGAGGAAGTCCCATTTATCTATTAGTTCTTTTGCTGCTCGTGCTTTTGGTGAGATATTCATAAATCCATTACCTATTACAAGGTCCTGTAGATGTTTCCCTACACTGCTTTCTAAGGTTTTTATGGTCTTGGCTCTTATATTTAGGTCTTTGATCCATCTTGAGTTGATCTTTGTATAAGGTGTGAGATGGTAATCCTCTTTCATTCTTCTACATATGGCTATCCAGTTCTCCAGACACCATTTGTTGAATAGGCCACTCTCTCCCAGTTGAGAGGTTTTGGTGGCTTTATCGAATATTATGTGGCTATATATGTGAGGTTCTATATCAGAACTTTTAATTCGATTCCATTGGTCTATGTGTCTCTCCTTATGCCAATACCATGCTGTTTTCACCACCGTAGCTTTGTAGTATGTTTTGAAGTCAGGTAGTGTGATTCCTCCAATTTCGTTTTTCTTTTTCAGTATGTCTTTGGCTATTCGGGGTCTCTTTCCTTTCCAAATAAATTTCATAGTTAGTTTTTCTAGTTCCTTAAAGAAGGCTGTGTTGATTTTTATTGGGATTGCATTGAATGTGTAGATCAGTTTCGGTAGGATAGACATCTTAATAATGTTCAGTCTTCCTATCCATGAACAAGGAATAGTCTTCCATTTATTTAGGTCTTCTTTGATTTCCTTGAACAATCTTGTATAGTTCTCGGTGTATAAGTTCTTTACTTCTTTAGTTAAATTTATTCCTAAGTATTTGATTTTTTTATTTACTATTGTGAATGGTATTTGTTTCTTGAATTCCTCCTGATCTTGCTCATTATTGGTGTACAGAAATGCTACTGATTTTTGCGCATTGATCTTATAACCTGCAACTTTACTAAACTCATTTATGAGTTCTAGAATCTTTGTTGTAGATCTCTCAGTGTTTTCTATGTATAGGATCATGTCATCTGCAAATAATGACATTTTGACTTCTTCCTTTCCAATTTGAATGCCTTTTATTTCTGGCTCTTGCCTCAGTGCTCGAGCAAGTACTTCTAAGACAATGTTAAATAGGAGTGGAGACAGTGGGCATCCTTGTCTTGTTCCTGAGTTTAGAGGGAAGGAGTCTAGAATTTCTCCATTGTACACAATATTGGCTTTAGGTTTTTCATATATACTCTTTATCATGTTCAAAAAATTTCCTTGTATTCCAATCTTTTGGAGTGTTTTTATCAAGAAAGGGTGCTGTATTTTGTCAAATGCTTTTTCTGCATCAATAGATATAATCATGTGATTTTTTTCCTTCAATCTGTTTATATGGTGTATTACGTTGATTGATTTTCTTATGTTGAACCATCCTTGCATACCTGGGATGAATCCCACTTGGTCATGGTGTATAATTCGTTTAATGTGTTGTTGAATACGATTAGCAAGTGTTTTGTTAAGTATTTTTGCATCTAGGTTCATTAGAGAAATTGGTCTGTAATTTTCCTTTCCTGTGATGTCTTTGTTGGGCTTTGGTACTAGGGTAATGTTGGCATCATAGAAGGAGTTGGGTAATGTTCTTTTTGTTTCGATTTTTTGGAATAGTTTCAGCAGGATTGGTGTCAGTTCTTTCCGGAATGTTTTGTAGAATTCACCTGTGAAGCCATCTGGCCCTGGGCTCTTCTTAGTTGGGAGATTTTTAATAACTGATTCTATCTCTCTGCTTGTGATTGGTTTGTTAAGATCATCAATTTCTTCTTTTGTCAATATGGGCTGCTTATGTGTCTCTAGGAATTTGTCCATTTCCTCTAGATTGTCATTTTTGTTGGAATATAGTTTTTCAAAATATCCTCTTATGATAGTCTTTATTTCTGTGGGGTCAGTGGTGATATCGCCTTTCTCATTTCTTATTTTGTGTATTTGCATCTTCTCTCTTTTTTTCTTTGTTAGTGTCGCTAAAGGTTTGTCAATTTTGTTAATCTTCTCAAAAAACCAGCTCTTGGTCTTGTTTATCTGTTCAAGTGCCTTCTTATTTTCTATTTCATTTAGTCCTGCTCTTATCTTTGTTATTTCCTTCCTTCTTCTTCCTGTTGGGTTACTTTGTTGTTGTTTTTCTAATTCCTTCAAATGTGCAGTTAGTTCTTCAATTTTTGCTCGTTCTTCTTTTTTGATATATGACTTTATGGCTATAAACTTCCCTCTCAGTACTGCTTTTGCTGCATCCCATAAATTTTGGTATGTTGTGTTATCATTATCATTTGTTTCAAGGTAGTCATTGATTTCTTTTGAGATTTCCTCTTTGACCCACTGTTTTTCTAAGAGTGTGCTGTTTAATTTCCAAATCGTGGTGTGAAATCTGGGCTTCTGTCCCTTGCAAATCTCCAGCTTGACTCCACTGTGGTCAGAGATAATGTTTTGTATGATTTCAATCTTTCTGAATTCGTTCAGCCTTTCTTTGTGGCACAGCATATAATCTATCTTGGAGATTGATCCATGTGCGCTTGAGAAAAATGTATATCCTGCTGTTTTTGGGTGTAGCGATCTATATATGTCTATTAGATCCAGCTCCTCTAATATACTGTTCAGATGTTTTGTTTCTTTGGTGATTCTCTTTTGAGATGTTCTGTCCAGAGTTGATAGTGGTGTATTAAAATCCCCCACTATAATTGTAGATGTATCTATTCTTTCACTTAGTTTTTCCAGCGTTTGCCTGACATATTTAGAGGCACCCTTGTTACGGGCATAAATATTTATGATTGTTCGATCTTCTTGACAGATTTTCCCTTTCACTAAAATGTAGTATCCTTCTTTGTCTCTCACAATTGTTTCACATTTAAAGTCTATTTTGTCTGATATTAATATAGTTACTCCTGCCTTTTTTTGGTTATTGTTAGCTTGTATGATTGTTTTCCAGCCATTCACTTTCAATCTCCATGCGTCTGTGGGTCTAAGATGTGTCTCTTGTAGACAGCATACGGATGGGTCATATTTCCTTATCCAATGTCCCAGTCTGAATCTTTTGATAGGTGAGATTAATCCGTTGACATTCAGTGTTATTACTATCAAGGAATTATTTGTGTTAGCCATATTTTGATTGGATTTGTGTTTGTCATATTTTGTTTGTATATATATATTTTTGTTGTTGTTGGTCTTATACTCTCCTCTAACTCTGCCTTTCCTGTTTTTTCCTTTCTTCCTGCAGAACTCCCTTTAGAATTTCTTGAAGGGGAGGTTTCTTGTTGGTATACTCTTTCAGTTTCTGTTTGTCTGCGAATATTTTGAACTCTCCATCATGTTTGAATGCTAGTTTAGCTGGATAGAGTATTCTTGGTTGGAAATTTTTTTCCTTTAGTACCTTGACTATATCATACCACTGCCTTCTTGCCTCCATGGTTTCAGATGAGAAATCAGCACTTAATCTAATTGAGCTTCCCTTGTATGTGATGGTTTTCTTTTCTCTTGCTGCTTTTAGGATTTTCTCTTTGTCTTGAGCATTGGATAATTTGACAAGTATATGTCTTAGGGTGGGCCTGTTGGGGTTTATGACTAGTGGAGTACGCTGTGCTTCTTGAATATGTACATCTGTCTCTTTCAGTAGATTTGGGAAGTTTTCAGCCATTATTTCCTGCAACACTCCTTCTGACCCCTTTCCCTTCTCTTCACCTTCTGGAATGCCTACAATACGTATGTTTGAGCGTTTTGCATTGCCATTCAGGTCCCTAAGTCCTACTTGGATTTTTTCTATCTTCTTATTGACCCTTTCTACTATCTGTTTGATTTCTGATGTACTGTCTTCCACATCACTAATTCTCTGCTCTGTCTCTTCTAGTCTGCTGATATTTGCTGCAAGTGTATTTTTGATTTCTTGAACTGTGGTGTTCATTCCCATCATATCTGTTATGTTTTTGCGTATGTCTGCAATTTCCCCTCCAAGTGATGTCTTCATGTTGTTAACCTCTTTCATTACTTCGTCAAATTTGTTGGTGATAAATGTTCTGAGATCTTTCATTGCTTGTGCCAAGTTTTGCTCCCCTTCGTGATTATTGGTTTGTTGATTGGATTCAGCCATGTTTTCCTGATTACTGGTTTGGTTTGTAGATTTTTGTTGCTTTCTGGTCATCTCTTTATCTTGACAGATTTAATCAGTTCCTTAGCTTCTTTGTCTGCTCTTGGAGGTTAATTAGCTGTTATTTTTGCATAGGTGTTATAGCTTTTCTTTGTCACTTTTTTCTCTTTATTCTAGTTTCTTGTTGTTGGTTAAGTTCACTTTAAAGGAAAGTATTGGTGTTGCAGGATGGCAATTGTGTAAGCAAGGGAAAAGTGTAAAGTAGTATTGGTGATATATGTTAACAAAGCAAGAATATGAGATCTGGGAGGATGGAGGTTAGATTCATGTAAATTGTGTAGAGTTATAGCAGTAGTTAGAGTACCTATTATGAGGTAGATGATTGAATATGGGAGGAATATGGTATGAGCAAAAAAGCTATTGATTTCATGAGAGAGGGAAAGAGAAAAAAAAAGGTAATAGTTTCAAGAGTGGATAACAGACAGAAAACAAAACATAGGTATTAGAAATTAAGACTTAGACCCTTCATGGATCGAAGAAAGGGAGGTGGGAGGTGGAATATAGGAGAGCCAGTAGATGGTGGCGGATATCAAGATGTAGGGGAAAGAGGATAGTGTAGGTAGCCTAAATCAGTTCACACAGAAATGAGGCAGTTCAGGATGAGAAAACCCAGCGAATGTGAGGTGTTTCCTGCCGCACCTATTGTATAATTGAGTTAAAATAAACTAAGTAGAATATGAGGGACAAGAGGGAGAGAGACAACAGAAAAAAAGAAAGAAAAAAAAAAGAAAGTGGGGGGAAGGGACGAGAGGAAGAAAGTAAAAGGAGATGGGCAAAGGGTGGGGAACAGGTAGGGGAAAGAAAAAAAAAAAACAGATATGCACGACCCAGAATTAAAACACCCACTACACAGCACCTACCATGAAAAAAAGCCTTAAATAACTGAGTAAAAGAAAGACTTTGGGGGATACGCTGTGAGAGAAGACTAGGGGATAATGTGGTGATAGCAATCAGGAAATTGAAAAAAGTAAAGAATAATTCAAAATGAAAATAAAAACAAAACAAAATGAAACAATAAAGAAAGAACGCCAACGTTGAAGGCTAGGGCATTTAAGGACCTCAGATGGACCTCTGATGGATTCAGGGATGGAAAGTCTGAGATATTGAGGTCTCAAGAGATGGGAGTCTCTGTGGTGTGGGCCACCAGATTTTAGGGAATTCAGACCTGGCAACCTCCAATCTGATCTACAGGAAGCCTGGGAGCCCCGCAGTGTAACACAGCCCTCAGGGATCCCCACAGCTGGGTGCCAGCCTTAAGGGGGAAGTCAGATCCGCAAACTCTATATTATGACTGAACCCTGCAATTCATTTACTTAGCTGGGCTCATTAGTAGATCTCACTTCAACTTTTGGACAGCTCCCATCCTGTGATTCCAAACCACTGCCACTAGAGGGCGCCTCTACACCGCAGCCACTTTGCTAGTACAGATCTGAAGCCCGGCCTGTGACGCCAAAAACAGATTCGAAAACCAGATTTCCCAAGCTTCGCAAAATATTCCCTAATCGGCTTCCAGACGTGTCCCCCTCCCTTGCCGCAGCCTAAAACAACTTTCTGATTATGTCTCTTTATTGCCTACAGCCTATTTGGGTCGGAGACCGGCTGCCAGGCTTTTGGGGGCGGGGCTTCAGGCGGAAGCTCTATTGTTTATGTTCGCAATCACAAGTTTCTCCCGCTTCACAACAAAACACCGTCTATCTTCCCAAATCGCTCTGCAAAGGCGACCCGTCGCATCAACCCGTCCACAGCTCACCCAGAACTCGCGAACATTCTCCTTAACAGCTCAGAGCCGTCTAAAAGCGGTGCCGCCGGGCTGGACCGCGGTTTCCCCCACCCCCAATAGGGAGGAGCCTGTGGGCGGGTCTCACCTGCGGGCAATAGAACCCAAATTATATCTACTAGACCAATCCTCTCCGTTACCTTTCCACCCAATCGATGTCCAGGCACTTCTGCCCTGCAAAAATCCCAAAAAAGCCCGGCCTTGGAGAGCCTGTAGCCGCACCCAACTGTCTCCTCCCAGGACCTACCACAAAGGCAAGTTCACTCAGCGACCATCTTGCCTCCTCCCAATATAATTTTAAATACTAAGTACATTAAAAAATTAAAAATATACCAGTGGAATTATTTTCATTATATATTTTATTTAATCCAATTTATTTAAATTATTTTCATGTCAACATGTACCCAATATAAAAACTATTAAAGATATAGTTCAAATTTTTAATTTCATTCTAAGTCTTTGATCCAGTATATGTTTTATGCTTACATCTGAATTTTGTACTTAACAAATTTTAAGTACTCATTCGCCATCTTTGGTTCATGTTTACTGCATTAAATAGTGCAGCTCTAGACCTGAGTTTTCTATCTTGGAAAAAAAAAACTAGCTTCCTTGAGTGTTTGTATTGTATCTTTCACTATTATAAATGTTTTATTCATATAATTATTTGTCAGGAAATCTTATTAATGAAATATTGTTTTTTATTATCCCTATTTTTAGGTGAGAAAACTGAAACAAATGGAAGTTAAGTACCTTGTCCAAGGGTACAGTACTCATAAGCATTTGAAAAGGCTTCACAGTCCAGAAAGTCTAAGTTTACAGCACGTTATCTCTATACTCTCCGCCTATCAAAATATAAGATATGATCCTAAAAGAATTCTAACAAATAATTAGAGAAAACAAATACTTCAATTCTGAAAATTAAAACAAAGAATGCCAGAATTTTTACCACAGAGTAATTGTGAAAAATATTCTCACTGATATGATTGTTAGAGAAAATAGAGGCCCAGATTTCTAGCAACATATAAGGATTATAAAACTATAAAACTGTGACTTGTAAACAATATTCTATTTTTGTCAGTGCATGAATTATTTTGAATATTTATGCCATGGGGTTGTAAAATAGGAGGGACAACCAGTACTGAAATAAAGGGAAATGAAGTATTACATTAAAAATCTATAATTAATATTAATAAATGGTACACCTAAAAGTGATTAAAATCGGAAGTTGTCAGATGTATACAAGCTACTACAATTAAAAAAATAAATTAACTTGCTTTCTAAAGAATATATTTACAGCCCTTCAAAGAAAAAGTGAAAGTCACCTGGGTAAGAAGTAAAATACAAAAGGTTTCTGGCTTTTTCTGTCCAGTGCTCTTTTTCCACATATCCCTTGGTGAAAGAACCATTTCTAAAAACTTAAACCTGTAAAAATATCCAAAGCCAGGTGGAATAAAAAGTCAGCTCTTCACATATTTCCCAAGGGCATCGCCTCATTCTCCCTAAGTTTTAATGACCCTAGATGTTGCATCACTCACTTTTTCATCTCCAAGGATGCAGAATTTACTCCAGTAGCTACACTTCCTCTTGGACCTACATATAGCTTACATTTCTTAGAGACTTAATGTGACCGTGCGAAAAGAAAGAACAGGATCCATTTTAAAGACTAACAACTTCATCTCTGCTGTGAGTGATATTGTTCTTTATTAAGTCACTGAAACATAGATGCGAGAATGGCAGTATGGATAAGAAATGGCTCCTACAAAGGATTGACCAGTATCTGACAAAATAACCAGAGATTAATTTTATGCCCCATAGAATTATTTTATTTCTGCAGGCGTTTGATTAGAAAAGCCCTGATGCATTTTTTTTTCTTGGCATGCCAAGGCCGATTATTACACCTCCACAATCCAAAAAACAACTCCTCTCTGATACCCATAAAGCAAAACAGTAAAAAAGAGAAAGTGATAGTGGCAATTTCAATATGGGCACTGATTTTTGTGATGGGCTAGATGTCTAATAACTAGGGGTGTCATATGAAGGCATAAGTAATTTAGTATCCCTTTAAGAGAAAATAAAGCTTCTGAAAAAATATAAGCTCTGGTCTCATATTTAATGGATTTTGGAGTTGCTGCTTGTTACTTACAACTTTTCACAAAGGCTGAAGGAGATGCATGAGTCTTCACCAGCTTGTACATGCATTTTCATTGAGAAGTTTCTGTCTTTATGGATTGATGTCTCTTCTGCTTGATTCCAAAATCAATCACTCTACCTTCTTTCTCACGGGTTTCCCTGGCCTGGAACAGCAATATCCTTGGCTCTCCATCCCTTTCTCCTGTATCTATGCTATGGTGCTGTCAGGGAACTGCCTGGTCCTCCATGTGATCTGGACTGAGCCCAGCCAGCATAAGCCCATGTTCTACTTCCTGGCCATGCTGGCCCTCACTGACCTGTGCATGGGGCTGTCCACAGTTCACATGGTGCTGGCGATACTGTGGGGACTCAGCCAGGAGATTGGTCTGGATGCCTGCATAACCCAAACTGCCTTTGTTCATGGTCTGTCAGGGATTGAGTCTGGAGTCCTCCTCACCATGGTCTTTGATCGATTTACTGCAATCTGCAATCCTCTGAGATACACATCCATCCTCACCAATACCAGAATCATCAAAATTTGGCTGGGAATATTAGGAAGGAGCTTTATAGTCATTATTCCTCCCATAATCCACTTAAAGTTCTTCTACTACCATCCCCACATCCTCTCGCACTCTTTCTGCCTGCACCAGGACCTCCTCCGGCTGGCCTGCTCTGACATCCGATTTAACAGCTTCTACGCCTTAGCCCTGGTGATCTGCATCCTGCTTTTGGATTCAGTGCTCATCCTCATCTCCTATATCTTGATCCTGCACTGAGTCTTGGCTACTGAATCTCAGGAGGAGCGACTCAAATCCTTGCAGAGCTATGTCTCCCACATCTGTACAGTCTTCATCCTCTACATCCCAATCATTAGTCTGACTATGGTGCACCGTTTTGGGAAACACCTCTCTCCTGTAGTACATGTCCTCATGGGCAACATCTACACCTTTCCCCCGCTTTGATGAACACAATAATCTATAGTGTCAAGACCCATCAGATCCATAGCAGGATCCAGAGGTGGTTCACTCTGAAAAATAATTGAATACTAGAGGTTAATATATGTTAGGGGTTAGGAGGTAGTAGTTCTAGGAGGAATGTATAATACATAAATGTTTCCTGGAAGTCATAATTAATTGTTCTGCAATACTTTACAGGTTTGTAGCCAACCATAAATTAACAAATACGTTTTAGCCCATAAGTTTTATTTTAAGCACTTAATACCCTCTGATACATTGCAATAAAGCTTTGGTGTATATTAAACTTTTAGGATAGCCAGAAACAATTCTTTGTAACTGTTGTAGTTCACCAAACTGTATCCCAGATGCCTTGTTCCTTTGAGGATGATGCTATGTTTTATAACTCTGTAACTGAAGACTAAGGCAACAAGTTTCAAATAGCTTTCTTATATTCCCTTATCTTGTTTTGCAGGCTTGAAGTCTGATAACTCCTGAATGTAGCCCTCAGTGTTTATTAATGAAGTAACATGAGTCAGCCCAGAACTGATCAATCCAGTTCTTAACAGCTTAAGCCTGCCTGACATGCACCATAGCCTAAACCTTAAACTTTAAGTGACCTAAACATGTAGTCAATCTGCACACACTCAAGAATAAATTATCACCACCCTCCTCCTCTCAGACCACCCACTCATCAGACTCAAAAATCACTTTTATATTTGTGCAACACGTGAGTCAGTGTGGTGTCCATCTGCCATGTTCACCACTATTGCAATATTACCTTCCCCTCAGTCATCACAACCCCATCACCCTTTTTAAAACAATCTCATAATAACCCTAATAACTTACAACATGGACTGATGGACTTGAAGATTACCCTCCTGTCTTCTCAGTGGCCTTTGCTGAGTAAATTCTCTTTTCCAAATCCTGACTTGAATGAATTGACTCCCTTGGACCTGTTGGGCAAGGACTCAATTGAACACAGCAGGTTAAATGCACATTTATAGTAATTTCCTTATTTAGTTGTTCAAAACCAATGGAATAGGCAGAGAAAGTGTTGCTGATCTTACGTTCCTATTTTAAAATCGAAGGACAATATTAGCTAAAGTGAATTACATTTAATAGTATGCCAGTGAGCACACTAAATGATGCAAATATTTTTATTAATAAACCAGTTTTATAAATTAATATTTAGGTTCTTTCATATTAGTTTGTCTTTTAGTGAGTGTATACTCAAAATTTTCTGACAGCATGTTTGTTTATATTTATTTTTGCTCAAAAGACTCAAAGTGAGTTAGGGTTTGTGATTCTTATCTTTCCAAAGACCACCACTCATCCCCCATACCAATCCCCACAGCTTCATCTGCCTAAACAGCTATACTTTTGTCTGATTTATTCCTTTTTTTTTTCAGCTTCTTAAATTTTAATTCTTTATTATTCAATTCCCATCTTTCCCACCAGTCCTATCTCTCTACCTGTTACCTATTTCCTGAAGTTCCCACTTGGAAATTGGGATTCCTAGTTACCAATTAACCTGTTCTAGTTGCAGTATTGCTGCACACAAGGCACTCCTTTTGTTTGGCTTGGTCAAGTTCATTGGGGAATTAGAGAAATAAGAGTGGGAAGGAAGCTCTGCAGTCAATAATGATATTGATACATTGAGTTTTGCTTTTAACAAAATGTTTTTTATATATAATATAATTTAGATTCTGAAGTCCTATTTTATGTAAAAATAGAGCCCCAGAAACTTTATTTTATGTAAGTTAACTTTCTTCTCCAAATGTATGTTTAAGAAAAGAGGAAGTCTCCCTATAATCAAGTCTTAATGAAGACTCATATTTTGACGAGTCCCTGCAATTGCTTAACTATAAAAACTGACTGGAAAACACATTAAACTGAAAAGAGACCAAGTCTGTTTTTGCAAACAATTGACTATTTAAATAAAACTGATTCTTGAAATGTCAGTGTAAAAATTTCTGTGCTTCTGTATTAGCATTTTACTTTAATTTGTAACTAAATTGATGACATAATTAGACACTAGTGATTTCTTACTGTAACATATATATAACCTAGTATTATAAGAGAAAATTCAATTTCCTAAAATTTTAACAATTATAATAACTAGGAAATCTAGAATCTGTCCTGCTTTACCTGGGTCATTACAAATGATCACAATTACAAATTACCAAACTCTTATCAGTAAGATAGTGTGTCCAACTGAAGGAAACCCTGCAGGGCTCCCCTGTGTTCTTGCCAGGGGAAGATGAATTGGAGTCCACCTGGGATGGTTGTGAGAGAAAGCAAGTTTATTAGTGCTCAATGAAGGACAGGAGACAGGGGTGTCTCAAATCCGCCTTCTCCATCTTCAGAAATTCTGGTATTTTTTAACATCAGGGAGTTAATGAATAATTGGGGTGGAGTTTGCTCAGATTCTTTCCTTAATAAACATTAAGGGACTGACCAGAATGAGAATGGGTAGCAAACTGTGGTGAGTAATGATGTTACAACCATTATCAGAGATTAAAGCATCTGGGAGAGGCAATACTGAAAAAAAAAAAGGTCAACTACAAAGTTTCCCATGTGGATGTCAAACAAAAGAAGGTGGAATGGTCATCCTTGCAATAGAAATATTAATAAGCAAAGACAAGATCCACTTGGAATAATCATTGCAATGGCAGGTTTTATTCGGAAATCACCACATGCAAAGCTTGAAGTCAGTCTAGCCAGTTTCAGTAAGTTTCAGATATCAACTTTGGCTATTTTATAATTTACTGGAAGTAAAAAGGCATCTATATATTGATTTAATAATCATGATTATTTGTTAAATCTTAAACTTTGGTTACAAAATTTCAGGACAATGTCTTAATATTTAAGCTCTAGTGGGGTTTTCTAGTGTTATGTAATAAATTTGTATGATGGAGAGTGTTCTGCTAAACAGAAATATGATAAGGAATCCCCCTGGTTCTCCATGCTCCCCCTTCTCAAGCAAAGAAAATGCTACAGCAACTGGAAGAAATTACCCTTAAAATAACACTATCAGGATATGTGTGATTTGTCTACTCAAATTTCACTTCTTAATGTGTACCTTAAGAATTGTCTTTGCATAGATCTTCTTTATTAAACAAGGGACTGTGCAATATATGCTTTTATGTGTTTATGTGTGTGTGTATGTGTGGGTGTATTTATGTGTGTGTGAGAGGAAAGAAAAAAGAGGGAGAGTATAGTGATTCTAACTATAAGATAGAGTTGAAAATAAGTGGGTCATGTGCCTTAGGTGCTACTAATCTTTTCTATTCATTTATGTGTATTTTAAGATATTCCAAATACAATTAAAAATACTAATGGTATTGGGAGTGGGAGTAGCTCAGTGGTTGAGCACCTGCTTCCCATATATGATGTCCTGGATTGAAAAAAAAAATACAAGTGGTATCACAGTTTCAAATAAACAGAAACATTCTTTTAAATTATTTTAAATGGTTTATTGAGGTGAGTTTTGCCTAACACAAATGTAACCATTTAAAGTGAACAATTCAGGGACTTTTATTATATCCAGAATATTACGTAACCACCACCTTTATTTAGATCCAAAATTCTTCTATCACTCCAAAGTGCAATTTTTTACACATTAAGAAGTTTCTCCCCATTCCCCTGTCCCCTTATCCTCTGACAACCACCAATCTACCTTCTGTTTCCATGGATTTACCTACTTAAGGAATTCCATATGAAAGGAATCATGCAATATTTGGCATTTTGTGTGTGACATTTCATATATCAAATTTTGGAAGTTCACCCATCTTGTAACATGTGTTAGCAGTTTTTTTCCTTTGATGAATGAAAAAGAATCCATTCTATGTATATAGTACAATTTGTGTATCAGTTCATCACTGTGAAACTTTGGGCTTCGAAACTTGGTTACTGTGAATAGTGCTGCTATGTAAATACAAGAATCATTTTACATTCCTACCAGCAATGTATAAGAGTGCTCATTTTTCAATGTCCAGGCCAACATTTGTTATGTACTCCCTACAAACACTTTCTTTTTTTATTTTTAGAGCCTTCCTAGTTGGTGTGAGGTGGCACCTTAATGTGACTTTTTATTTAATTGCTGAGAAATGGCAGTGCTACCATATATCCCATGTCTTACCACCCACCACATTTTCCCCACTAATAACGTGGTATATTTGTTGCAATTAATGAATTGATATTTCTACATTATTATTATAAAGTACATAATTTACATTAGGGTTTATTCTTTGTGTTCTACTGTTCAGTGGGTTTTGACAAATGCAAAATATCTGGCTTCTTCCACTTAACAATGTGCAGTTAAGGTTCCTCCATGTCTTATCTCACAGCTTGTTAGACCATTTCTTTATATCACTGAATTATATTCCACTTCCATTGTATGGAAGTACCATTTATTTATCTGTTCACCTGTTGAATGACACCTTGTTCTGGGACCATTGCAGATCCATCTGAATTTGAAGATGGAGTTTTCCATTGCTTCAAAGAAGTCCATTGGAATTTGAGAAGGATTTTGCATTAAATCTGTACATCATTTTGGGTAGTACTGACATTTTAACAATATTAAATTTTCCAATCCATAATAATGTGGTGACTTTCCGTTTGTTTATGTCTTCTTTAATTTATTTCAGCAGGATTTTGTATTTTCCATTAAAAACTCTTTCACCTCATTGGCTAAACTTATTCTTAGGTCTTTTATCTTTGGATGCTACTGAAGTGGTAGTAGGATAGGGAATTGATAGATGGATCTGGAGCCTGACAAGAAGTCCACATGGTCATCAATAACCCCAAGATGGCTTCTGGAAGACTCTAGCAAGATAGCTAATTCAGAACAAGATTTCCTCAGGAAGCCAGGTGAAGCCCTGAATATACTCCAGGGTCCTTATTATTAGGCCCTCCTGGGGGATTGATGGGTGGGTAATCAATCAAAACAGCAAACAGCTGGGACTCCTCCACTGCCATTAGCAAAGTGGTGGAATAGTTAATGGATTAAAAAGCAAGCACAAAGCCTGCGCTTGTGCTCTTTTGCCTTTGACCCCTGTTCTTGCCTTCTGTGTCCTGCTCTCACTGTGTTCCCTCACATGCATCAATATGCAAGTAAAACCTGGGCATTTATAATCCATAATGGGAAATTGTAGTCTGTAAATCAGCCTGCTTTATCACTCTCTGGCCCCTTCCTCTCTACCTGCGACCCATGATCTGTTACTTTCCCATTTCTCTTCCCTCCCTACCTTAATAAATTACTGACCTAACCAACCTGACCGTCACTTGAAATTATTTTCTGCAGCATAGTCAATATCTAGACAAAATCTGATTATAATATTATAAATGGAATTTCTTAATTTATTTTTCAATTATGAATAGCCAATATACAGAAACAACTAGTTTTTGAGGTATTTGATATAAAGAAAATATGGGTTATTTTCTCCTGATGCGTCTTTAAAGCCAATTCCTGGAACACCAGGGTTTCAAAGAGAGAAAGAGTTTTATTGATTGCACAAGCAATGGAGCACAGTGGCTTTCTGGCTAAAAACCGCCTCTCTGATCTGCAGAAATACTAATGTTTTATAACATTAGTGTACTAATGAATAAGTGGGCTGAAACTGAACACAGATTTCTTCATTAATAAACTTTAAGGGGCTAAACAGAATGGATAGGAGTGGGGTATCAAACCAGGGTCAGTCACAAGGACTGAGGAAAGGTGTATGTAGAGCAAAGATCAGTTACAAGGTCTTTCATTTCGATATTAAATAGAGGTGGGGATTGGTTACCATCCCATTAGGAAGTATACACAAAGGTGAGCTCAATCTAAAATTACCATCAAAATAGTTAGTAAGGGTGAGGTTAAGTCTAGGTAACCATAAACAGGATTGGGACCAATCTAGCCAGCTTCAGTATTTCAGAAATTAACCTTTGCTATTTTATATTATAAAGACATCTATATAATGATTTAGCAATCATAATTGTTTAATTCTTTTTTTAAATTTTTTTTTTTTAAGGTACATGGATCACAAACAATGTTACATTAAAATATATAAGAGGTTCCCATATACCCCACGTCCCATCCCCCCACTCCTCCGACATCAAAAACTTCTTTCAGCATTGTGGCACATTCATTGCATTTGGTGCATACATTTAGGAGCATTGCTGAACTGCATGGATTATAGTTTACATTCTAGCTTACACTCTCCTTCAGTACTTTCAGTGGAGTATGGCAGGATATATAATGTCCAGCTTCTATTCCTGCAATATCATTTAGAACAACTCCAAGTCCCAAAAGTACCCCCACAGCACATCTCTTCTTCCCTCTCCCTCCCTTCATTACTAGTCACAATAGTTCTATAGTAGAATACCAGTAAATCCACTCTAATCCATATTTTATTCCTCCATCCTGTAGACCCTCTATATCATTCCACCTCTATATCAAGAGGGGGCTTAGATCCCACATGGTTGATGGATATGATTCTCCTGCTTGGAGTTGTAGGCACTCTTTGTTCCCTGGTGTGGTCACTGATCATCTTCAACTCCCTGTTAGCTGACCTGGGAAAGTCCAACGAACCAGAGAGTAGGCATTGCAACTCTGCTGAGGCTCAGGGCCCAGGGGGCTCATGGCCAGTCCAGACATTCAAGACTCTTGAGTATACACCAACCCCAGTGCCAACCACAGGTGCAGTAAAAGTGATAGAAGAGGCATGTGTAGAAAGGTCACATGTGAGTACAACTCGATCACACTCAAGAACACAAATTCCAAAATAGGGCCCACTGACAAGGCATTGTACTCCAGAGCCATCTTTCATGACTGCAGAACCTGTGACTCCATAGCCCTCAGGAGCACCTGTCCTTGGGTTGCATCTACTTTGGCTGTCTCTGGGATCCTACTGAGGCATGCAGCTCCTCCCCCTCTATTTTGTAAAATTGCTGATCTTGGTGATCATCTGGACATGGGATCTCTCCAGCTTCTTCATGCTGAGAAGGGGTATTGACATTGTGGAAGAGAGAGGAAGCTGGTTGTCATTTGACCTCTGGGTTTCATGGCTTGTCTGGCAAGGGAAAAATTCAGAGACTTTTTAGAAAATAAACTTAATATATAAATTGAGAATTATAGATTTAAATAACCATGTTACATTGGGAAAATGATTTAATAGCTTTTCAAAGATGCAGCTCAGAGTATTGTTTTAAGGCTTGCGTGCTGTGGCTTTTTTTTGTTTTTTTTTTTTCACTAAATGGCTGAAGTCTGCCTAAGATTAACCTCCAGAATAACTTCTCAACTGTAATTTGTAATCTCTCAGCCATTAAACCTCTTCTGTACTATTTCTTTTTCCCCTTTGGTCTAATTCCACATTGTTGGGAGGCCCATCCCTGGAAATTGTCAAGTCCTGCATTTCCAGGAAAAATATCTCAAAGTTAAGTCCCATGTTGCTTTGGAAAAATCTTTATCACTACAAGTCCTGTCCATAATAAGAGTTTGGCTTGGAGAGGCAGGTCACATTTGAGAAATAAAGAGGTTCTCTAGAGATGATTCTTAAGCATGAATTATATTTCGGTTTAGTATTATCATTACAGAAATGTTTCATGAGCTCAAGGTTTGAGATCCAGGGCTCACTTACTGGCATGTTTCTTTTTAAAAGAGTTACCTTGCAAAGTGCTACTGTTTCAATAAATTGGGAGCTCCTATAGTTTGAGAGAGTGGTAGGAATTTTCCCCATGAAGAAGTATATTATTTCTATGTTTTCTCCGGTCCCTTAGGGGATTTTGCAAATACTTTTCTACTTTATGCCCAAAACACGTGGAAGTGTGTCAGGGTATTACAACACCTTTGTATAGAATATCACAATCTCATACACTCTTTTAGGTTCCATGATAGATATGTCATTTAAATAAGCTGACTAGTCAGGTTAAATTAGATAGTGCTCCACAGAAATTTCAAGAATTTTCTTGACAAAATAGATTTCTTCTTTCTGGTCCCCATAGTACTTAAAAATTTAAAATACCTGTTTCCTTGTATCCTGATTCTCCTTAGTGATGCAGGTTAGATAGGGAATCAATAGGAAGATCTGGAACCTGGCAGAAAAACCACCACCATTAAACACATGTCCATCGGTACCCCCAAGAAGGCTCCTGGAGAGTCATGGGAGAAATCTCATTCAAAATGAGATTTCCTCTGGAATTCAGGAGAAGCCCCATACATTCTCCAGGGGCCTTATCATTAGGACCTCCTGGGCAATTGACAGGTAGAGTAATCAATAAAAATAGGAAAGGGCTGGGACTCCTCTCCTGTCATTAGCAAAGGGATGGAGTAATTAGTGGTTCAAAAAGCAAGTGCAATGGCCAAACTGGCCCTCCCCTTGCATTCACCCCCTGTTTTTGCCTTCTTTCCCTCTGCCTGGAGCAACTCACAAGTAAAACCTGGGCATTTGTAATCTGTAACGGGGAATTGTAGTCTGTAAATTACCCCTCCCCCCCTTTATTTCTTTTCAACCCATTCCCTCTCTACCTGAGACCCATGATATATCATTTTCTCCCATTTCTCTTCCCTCCCTTCCTTAATAAATTACTGGCCTAACTCACCTGGCTTGCTCTTGAAATTCATTTCTTGTGGCTTAGACAAAAACCTAGAGAAAATACAGAAACATCAGTCTTTAGATTAGCCCCATTTACCTTTTAATTTAAGTCTGTTTCTTTCAGTTTCTTTAATTGGGGTAGTCTTTTAGAATTCATGCTATTTTTTTAACACCTTTTAGAGAGGGTTAACTTTAGCCCTGAGTTCCAGGCAATGTACAGGCTGTTAAAAATTCTAGAGTCCTGTTAGGTTATACTCAAAAAGCAAAGCATTTTAGGACTTCGAAATAATAGTTAGAGATTAGATCTCAGGCATGAATATGCCTGCTACAAGAGCTGACAGCCTGGGCCCTGAAGTCCTTATGAGGCTTTTAAATAAAGCTGTTTATAAAGAATCATTATCTACAGACCATAGTAAGAGTTTTGTTTCACTTTTCTTTTATATTTTTACCAAGATGGTTAATCAGCAGGCAATAATCTTGTCTTGCTTTTCCTTTAAAGTTCTTTATACTTGAAGATGGGGTGACTGAATGCTCTGTTAAGAGAAGAATCAGAGCAAAACAGTACAACTGTGAAGAGATTTTGGTTGTTTTCATAACATCACATTTTTCAAAGAATATGTAAAATTATAACCAACAATATCATCATATAGATCAGTATTAGGATAGACTAGACATTGAGAACTTTAGAAGTCTTTAAGAATTTTATAAAATCCCCAAATATATAAGTAGATTACACATTTAATTTCTCCTTCATGCTTTGGAAAGATATTGTTTACCACAAAGAAACTTTATCAGTACTGAAAGAAAAACATGATTCTAGTAAATTTTACAGGAACCTAGGATTACCAATGGAATCAAGATTATCTTCCTATGACTATTGTTATCAATATCTGAATATAATTACATGCTTATTGGAGCATTAATATTCTAACCCTAAGAATATAGTACTTTCAACAATGAGGGTGATTACTTAAAATGTCAGAGTGTAAATGTAATATGGATCTTTGCAATTATTAAGTCATTTCCCTTAGCAGTAAACATAAGTCTACACATTTGCAATAGTCTTAGGAAATAAATACTGTGATTATGCACAGTATTTTATGACAAACCAGTTTTTTTTTTCAAACAGAAAGTAAACACCTTTATAAAAACTCTGATCAGAACAAAATATGACTAAAATCTAAGACATTGTCAAAATAATATCCCATTTAAATTTTTTCACAGCTTACACAAGTGTTATATTTTTCAGTTTTAGAATATATTTTTCCATTACAAATTAAAATAAAAATAGATAATATCAATTTTCATAAAATTTTTACAAGACATTTTTTACAAGACAATAGACACAAATTAAACATATTCTAAAATGTTTTATTAGAATATTAGAAGTCGTCAAGACTGAACATTATAGTTAAAGAGGCCTCTATTTAACCATTTAACAGTGAAAAGTTAGTAGAATAGTTTGAAAATGACTTAACTTCCAAAATAGGAGTGGCTCTACATTTTAAAAAAAAATATTAAGGACATGATAAACTCATTCTGTTAAGGTGCAGATTCTTTGTTCTTAATATTTATATTGATTATCACATAAGTAATTTTATATCCTACAACTCAGATCAGTCATTTAAGTAAATTGTGTTACTTTAAAAGAGAGAAATGTAAAATTTTAGTTTGCATCGGTAGACCACTCAGTAAACAAATCTTAGCATAGATAATAAAAGATTGTGGTGGTGTCCAACAGGCTTTCTGCTGTATAGTTACTCTTGCTATCAATATCATCTTATAGGTTTTTACTTAATTATGGCTTCTGAGAATCAGCTACTGATATTGAAATCTCTCAGTTTAGAAAATGCTTTTACAGACTCCCTATAACTTAAAAGTTCCTATAATCTTATATAACCATTTATAATCATATAAATTATTTACTTTACCTTAAGACAATTTTCACATTTAAATAGGCTTATCGAATTAACTTCCACTAACCCTCCTACAAATTTCCATATCCATTCAAGTCTTGTGATGCATATTTTCACCCTGATTTTATGAAACACAGCTATCCTAATGTAAGACAAAATACACTCCATTAAACAAACTTTCACAAACTTTCTACTTCTTTTTATATGCATTTGAATCTTGGATTACATCCCATATTTTGTTCTGTGAAAAGCTCATTATTTCACTTTAGGCAAAAGAGCTTTTTACCTGTTTAGCTCTTTTTAATTAATTATTTTTTTTAAGAAGCTTAAAATTATATAAATGTTAAACTAAAAATATAGAGGATTCCCATATACCCCCCTCCTACCTTCCCACATTTTCCCAAATTAACATCTTCTTTCTTTAGTGTGATATATTTGTTGCAATTAATGAACACATGTATTGAAGCGCTGCTACTAAGCATGGACTATAATTTACATTATAGTACATGATTTGCCCTGCACATTTTTATAAGTTTTGACAAAATGTATAATGGCATGTACCCATCATTGCAATGTCATGCAGGACAATTCCAATATCCCAAAAATGCCCCCATGACCCACCTATTCTCTCTTCCTCCTCTCAGAACTTCTGGTGACCACTATCTTTATATCAATGATATCAAGTCCTTCCACTGCTATAATAATAATAAGTTGGTAGTTGCATTCCCCCCTTATATTGTTCATTCCTCAATCTTGAGGATTTGGGTATGGTGATACCCAATCTTTTATGATTGAGAGGGGGCTTAGATGCAATGGGGATGATGGATACAACTGTATTGCTTGCAATTGTAGATATGCTCTACTTTTGGGGGGATGGACAGTTTCCATCATCATCCATTTGCTAGTTGTCCTGGGACAGTCCAGTGAACTGGAGAGTAGGTGTTGCAACTCTCCTGAGATTTCGGGCTCAACCAACATATGAACAGACTGAAGAGTTAAGTCTCTGGGACTTATATTTAAAAAGTGTTGTGCTAATTATAGGTTCAAATAAAAGGGCAAAAGAGCTATATTTAAGGACACTCTGTTACATTGGGGAGCATATATTCCAAGGTGAGGCTAACTGACAGGGTGCAGAATTTCTGAGATTGTCTGCCCTGCCTATAGTGTAGATGTTTATAGAGCTCTCAGGAACCCCATTGCTTGAGACACTGTCTACTGTGACAGTCAATAAGACCCTCCTTAAACTTGCATAAGCTTAACTCTTGAATCATCTCCTGACTCACTTTGAAATTTCTTAGGCATATAAACTCACTTGTATTTAATATTTTTCCCTTTTAATCAAGGTTTTTTTTCCAAATACATCACTATTTGGCACAGGGTAATAATCCCTTGGTGCCAGGGAGGCTCATCCCTGGGAGTTGTGTCCCATGCTGGGAGAAATAGTATGTTTATATGCTGAGCTTGACTTAGGAAGAGACCACATATGAGCAATAAGGGAGCTCTCAGGAGGTAACTCTTAAGCAATGTATAATACTAGGCTAAGTTTCAGTTTTACAAGATAAGGCTCTTAAGAACAACCATCAATATCAATGGCCTGCCCCAGGTGCAAACTTTCCATACATACTTCCATCAATAACAGCCCACACCAGGATCCTCCCCTGACACAGTTGTGACTCTTCTGCAATCCAAAATGTCCCCAAACACAAGGCCAAAGAAAGACAAAAATAAAATAATAAAAATAAAAAATAATAAAATTAAGATTTTATTGTGTCATTCATCACCATAAGTTTTGTTCTCTTTTATGTACAATGACAGTTTCTTCTGTATGTTCTCCCAGTGTCTTATTTTTGTCACTTTATCTCTTAAGTAGTTTTAGGTTACAAAAAAGTCACATAGAAAATATTGGGGCATCAACCCCCTTCCCACTCTCCCCTATTAATATCATTTTACATGTTGTGGTGTTTTGCTATTGTTTATGATTTCCAAAAAGAGATATTATGTTTGTAAGCTTGTGTGTTCCCCTGGACATGATATACTTTGATTGATCTAAATTCAAAGGCTTTACATTTACTTGATTAAATCAGGATTAGGGTTTTGATTCAACCATGTCCTTAGGGCAACTCAGTTGAGTCCCCACCCCCTCTGTGGGCTATATTAACAGATAATAAATCAAGGAGGAAAAGAGACACATAAAGGAATAGAGAGAGCCCCACAGATGTTGAAGAGGAGAGAAATTGTCAGCTTTGATCCTTGACCCTGAGAAGAGAGATGAGCCATTCTCCTGAAGAGACCAGAGTAGCTGAGCCCAGAAAGAAATGAGCTCCAGGAAGAAAGATTATGCCAGCCTACAGCTATGATTGGAAGAGCTAAATCCATGGAGCCTTAAGAGGAAAGAGGAAGGCTGAACCTTTGCAAACATTGCCCATCGTCTTGCTTTAACCCATCGCAACAGAGTTTGGGAAGGAAATAACCTTGAGTTGAACTCTTTAGGGCCTTGTAACTGTAAGCTTCTACCCCAAATAAATACCCTTTATAAAAGCTAACAGCTTTCTGGTACTTTGCATCAGCACCCCCTTAGGTGACTAATACACATATGTATCCTATATTTGTTGCAATTGATGTTGATTTGTTACAAATGCTGAAGCATTGCTACTAACCATGGTCAATGGTTTGCATTATGATTTACACTTTGTACCATACAGTTTTATAGATTTGAGTCTGGAAGATAGGTTATGTGGCAAACAGAAATGGAATAGATATTGGTGAACTAATGCTCAATATGGGCAAAGTTTATTAGAAGATGGGAGGTGGTGGTTGGGCAGTGGGTGGGGGTGATAGTGGTGCAGGGATGTGACTGAGTTCGATGTTATAGGAATGTGAGATGGAGTAGGGTGAGGGTGCTGTGTTCACTTTCCATTGGAACTTGATAGGTGGCTGGATAAGGAACAGATAAATTCTGGGGATTTGCAGGTCTATGGTTAAAACTACAATGGTGGAAATGTTCTTTTGGCAAATATGGCAAAAGAGGGTTACTGGGGCAGGGCATCAGGGGTGGTGGAATATGCAGGACTAGGTGCTCCTGGGGCATACCTTATAGAATATGAAAGTGTTCATCCTATCACATTGTATTGTCTCATTAGGTGTAGACCTACACAATAAACAAGAAAAACATCCTGGGAAGTTCTGCTTTGTTTTCAATAGGATAGGCAAGAATCTCTTGAGAGCATAGGTGGTACCTAATAAAAGAAAACAGACTGGAGAATGAATTAGCTCAAGTGGTTTATTTCCCATTTCCCATGTATGATTTCCCTGGTTCAATCACTGATACATCCTTAGAAAAAGAAAAACAAAAACCACCAATATGTCAGTCCCTCAATATTATTGGATTATTAACTATGAAATTATTCTTTAAAACTGTAAATTGAAACTAGTAGTTACCATAGGTTCTGAAGGGAAAAGGAAGGAAGAATTGAAAGATGGAACACAGGACATTTTTAGAGCATTGGAATTACTCTGCATGATTTTGCAATGATGGATATGGGCCATTTTAAGTTTTTTCAAAAATTTTATTTTTAAAATATTTTGTAATAATTTCATTAGTAAAAAACATTTTATAATCTGAAAGATTCAACAGACATAATGTTAACTGATTAATGTACTTATAGTCCATTAGACTATAAAGTTAAGTTATTTGAGACTTTACTTCTTTTTTGATGTGTTTATTTCTATACATTTCCCTCTGAGCACTCCCTTCATATTATCCCATGAATTTTTGTATGTTGATTTCATTTTCATTCTTCTCTGAGTATTTTCTAACTTCTCTTTTGACAATTTTGCCCAATTGACTGTTTAAGAGTAAATTGTTTAATTTCCACATACTTACGAATTTTTGTTTCCCTTGTCTAATTGTTTTCTAGATTTATTCCACTCTGACCAAAGAAGAATTTTGTTTTCACTTTTTGGTTTGTCTTTAAAAATATATTGAAACTACTTCTCTGGCCTAAAATTTGATTTACCCTGGAGAATGTTCCATGAGCACTTGAGAAGAATGTATTCTGCTGTTATTTAATGGAACATTATTGAATTGTCTGTTAGTTCTAGTTGGTTTATTGTTGATTAATCGTGTTATTTACATCCTCTATTTTCTTACTGATCTTCAATCTAGTTGTTTATGTATTATTGAATGTGGAGTATTGAAGTCTCCAGCTGTTATTGTTGAAAGGTGTACTTTTTCTTTCAAATCTGATAAAGTTTGCTTTACATATTTTGGGGATGTTATTAGGTGCATAACTATTACATGCCTTCATGGAATGATCCTTTTATTAACACATTATGTCTTTCTTTGTATCTTTTAATAGTGATTTTTTACTTGAAGTCTATTTTGCCTGATATTATCGTATTGACTGTACCTTGATTTGTTTACTATTGGCATGTAATGTATTTACACATTCCAGCACTTTCAATCTATTTTTATCTTTGAAAGTGAAATGAGTAGATGCTATAGTAGTATACATGGTTTTTTTTTGTGTTTTTTCCAATCACCGCCTTTTGATTGGTGAGTTTAATCAATTTACACTACAAGTGATTATTGATAAGGAAAGATCTCTTCTCCCATTCTGCTGTTTGTTTTCTGTGGATACTTTTGTTCCTCAATTCCTCCTTACTGCCTTATATCGGGTTTTAGTTGCTTTGAATTTTTGCTCTTCCACTTTGATTTCCTTCTGTTTTCTTATTGTGTAATTTTTAAGATATTTTCTTAGTGGTGGTCATGAGGATTAGAATTAATATCTTGCATTTGCAATAATATAATTTCATTTGATAACAACTTAGCTTTAAACATATGTAAAATCAATTCTGAAATTCACAAATACATTTTACACATTGTATAACAAATAGCATAGATTTATAATTATTTTTAGGCATTTTTCTTTTAAATCAAGTAGGACATATAAGATGGAATTAAAAGAAAAAAAGTAATAATACTGATTTTTATATTGCCTATGTAGTTACATTTATTTACTGGAAACCTTTATTTACTAATTCAGTTTGTTTTTAACATATCAATTTTATTGATACATAGTAATAAAGCATAACTCTATCAAAGTAATCATTCAGTTTTCAATTAATGTTTAGGGTCCTAGGGTTTTTAGGGTTTAAAGGAGGAAAGCCTTGGGCTAAGAACAATGTTAATAAAAACAGTGGAAATCACTAGTAGTCAATGATCAAGTGATTTCCATGACTATATTCTGAAAATAGGACTCTCTTTCATCTTTTAAAAAATATATGCCCTTAAATATTTGTAACTTTTTATGTTCCATAAAAATGTATTTTGCAAAGTGGATGTGGCTTAAGTGATAGGGCCTCTGCCTACCATATGGGAGGAACCTGGTTTGATCCCTGGGGCCTCCTGGTGAAAAAGAAGAATAGAAAGCATGCCTGCATGGTGAGCTAGCGCTTGCATGGTGAACTGAGTGTCTGCATCGTGAACTGAGGCCCTGCATGAGTGCCAACGTGGTAAGTCAGTACCCTCATGACAAGTCAGTGCCCATGTGGTGAGCCAAGTGCCTGCACAGCAAGTCAAGTGCCCGTACAGTGAGCCAGTATCCATGCAAGTGAGTCATGCAGCAAGATGATGATGCAACAAGAGAGACTACAGGGAGAGTCAAGAAGAAGTGCAATAGAGGCCAGAAACTGAGGTTGCCCAATTGACAGGGAGCCTCTCTCCACATCGGAGGTCCCCAAGATTGAATCCTGGTGAATCGTAGTGCAGAAAGACAAGAAGAAAAAAAGAAAAAACAGAAATAGATACAGAAGATCACACAGTGAATGGACACAGACATTAAAAAGAGCAGGGTAGGAGAAGGGGAGGGGAAGAAAATAAATAAATAAATTCATTAAAAAATAAAATTTAAAAAATGTGTTTTATGGTGAGAATTTAAGAAACTTCTTAGTTATACTGTGAACAGTAACCATATTTACAAGATTGGTTTTGCTTTTAATCACATAATCTTTTATATATCAGTAAAATTGTGATCTTTTTCATTAATTTTCAAATCATGAATCTTTAGATAGTACACATTTTTGTGTTAAGTTGAAATTCTGAAATTAGGTAACTCACAAATAGTCAAATACTATTACTAAATACAAATACAATTGTGAGAGAGTTAAAATTTGAAATGAGATTTTTAACTCCAAGGACTACTTCCATAACCACCCATCTATGAATTAATACAGAAACAACCTAAAAGTTACCCAAAGGTAAAGAAACATTTAGAAGTTAAAATATTATCATAAGATTTTTAATAGAAATTCTATAAAGCAATGAACATAGTAGTTAATGCAGAAATTTGAGTGGAAGTTGAGGACACAATTGAGGAAATTTTCCCTAATAAGTCAGAGATCATGATTGAAATAGTTAAAGAAAAATAACAGATATTAAAGAAAGAAAATAGATATATGCCATATAAAAATCAGTGTGTCTAAAAACAAATATACAAGGGTGAACAAAAGATGCATGTAAACTTAAAACTGAAAAAAATTCCTGAGAATATGATAAGAATCAATATATGAAAGACTAATTTGGATAGCAGAAAAGAGATATAATATATAACAGCCTTCAAACATATCTTAGTAAAGTTACTGCATTACAAAATACAGCAATATAATTTAATAATATATCTTGAAGTTTACTCCTCTTATTACTCTTCCTCATACAAATGAGGTGATCTCATTACATTGACCAGTAAATGTAGTGGAAGAGATCAGAGGATGTGTACGGATTTGACTTCCATTCATGGTGATGAAGCAGCCAACATATGGTGGCCAAAAGGGATTCCTAACTCCATAATGCAGGCTTAAAGTGAGAGGCATGAGCATGCTTAACTCCAGTCACTGGAGAGAATGACACAGCGTGCTCATCCCAAGAGAGCTATCTCTACATAAAGTGTTCTTCCTGAAGGATCTGGGCAAGAAGACCAGTCTGACCCAGCAAGACAGGCAGAATGCTGTATCTGACAAGGAAGCCCATGTCATAACTTTTCTTCCTGTGGATCTTCCCCACAGAAAGGCTCAGAGAGTTGGGGAAGCCCAACACAGTGGACACTAAGGAGAGTTTCTGGAAAGAACATCAGGTAGTATCACTTACAGATACATTTTGACTGAAAGTGCCTGTATTCCTTTATTGCAGGTGCCACCCTAGCTGGGGAGTACCACACATTGTTAAGGGTGCAACTTCTGTGCAGATATGAGCCTGAAGGAGTGACAAGAATCCAGAACCATGGAATGTGCCAGGGAGAGAAAGTGGTGGTCAATAGAGTGACCTCTATGGAATAGTTTCTGTAGTTGCTTAGCTGTAAGGCATTGGGGTTGTCCATCAAACTCTGAACTCCAAACCCCAATAGGAGGACCTATTCCACCTGTATCAAAATCTGCATTTGAGGCTCAGATTCTGAAAATTTGAACATATTTTTCAAAGACAGAATGAATAAAAATGCAAATTATTTTGAGTTAAAGAGTCCGATTTTGTTCTGATTTAATTCTAACCAACATATTCCCCGTTACATGTTCTTATAGATTCATATATTTATTCCAGGCTTAAAGCCTTTAAGAAATTGCTGTCTATGAAGGATTTATGAATTTTATGAGTCCTGAAAATGTTGCCCTTTTTCCCCAACTCAATGTTCAATGTATTCTTCGAATATTATGAGATGCTTTAAAATGCAGGCATCTATTCTAATACAAATTTGGACATCCACATTATTTTTAGAACTGAATGGTGGTGAGTCAGATCCCTTTGTCCCTTCTTGGAAAAGAATTTTATATCTGTATTATTATTACGGAGTATACTCAATTTAGAGATCCACGAGTCATACCCATGGACAATAAAAATGACAAATTATTCTAGTTAGCATTTAAAAACCAAGTATATAACTCATATTGTTAGGCACATCACTTGAAATATCTTTGAAAGGCCTATTCATATCCTTCCAGTCTTACCTTCTTCTGGCACTCAGATCAATTCTGGACCTCATTAATTCTGCCTCATGCAACATATGATCTCACTGCCAGTTCTTCTCCTTTCTGGAATTGAAGGGTAGCCATAAAACTTTTTCATTTAAAAATATTGATGGCTGAACACTACAGGAAATCTAAAAGGAAGAAAGAAAACAAAACACATTAAACTTATTATGTTATAAAAAATTATTTCCAAAATTCCCATGGGTCTACAGGCTTTAAATAACTTATGATGAATACAACACATTTGCTTTTAACCTTAAAAGTTCTGTTTTGATATATGCCTACATAAAATCACTATTGCCAAAAGGTTAAGAGACTTGGAACTAGAGAGACAGACCCATGTCCAAATTCCAGCCTTACAAGTTGTATTTATGAGTTACCTTAAACAAGTTCTTCAGAAACATTAAATTTGACTTCCTTGTGTATAGAAATGGTATGCCATAGCATCTATATCATAAGATTGTTATGATATTTGAATGAGGCTCTTTATATGAAATATTAACCGCAGTCCTTAGCAATAATTATTTTCTTTATTAGACTCCTTTTTTTGGGGAAAGAAAAGTTAAATCAAGCAGAAAACCAAAAGTTTTCGGATCTCAAGTGGAAAAAAATGGATCCTGGAGTCAACTCAAATTGGGACATTCCAGTTGATTAGCTCTTTGAATTCCTAAAATTAGTTTTGGATTTTAATATTACAGTTATATGGAATTTGTTTGGATACATTGAGTAATATATTTGAAAATGTTTGCTAGGCCATAATGATACTCTAGTATTTTCAAAATACTTGATAATTATAACAAAAGCTTGAAAAAATGGTAGGACACATGCTAGGATATTGCCATGATGTTCTGTCTAGCTGTGTACTATTATTCATTTCATCATTATTTAGAAAATTTCAATTATAAATGAATTTATTGCAAATGGTCATGAAGAATGTACCATAGTTATCATTTCACTGAAAAGCTGATGAGTGTCTATAACAAGGAAATATTAGGAAAGGAATCTAAATCTCATTTAAAATAGAAGTCATTTCAGAATATTTTATCTTCATAAAAGCTGTTTATTTTATCTTTTGCTCTCTGAATGTGATTGTGAAATATTGTAGTGAGATTTTAAAATATTTTACTTTTTGTAATAATAGAGAAAAAATATCATTGTATTCAAATTAAATATGCTGTTCCTGTAATATGTCCAGGAATTGAATATTTTATTAAATCAAATGAAACTATAACTTTTAACTAAAATTAGATATGACATTTATTTTGACTAGTTTTATTTTTATACCTTTTTTGTAATGGAGAATTTCAAACATACACACATATAGAAAAAGTATGAAAGTAGCACCAAAATGCATCCATCACTAAATTTCTACAACTATATTCTGCCATTCTCACTAAGCTCAAGTTTAACTTTTTAGGTAAAATTTATATGTAAATAAATGCACAAATCTTAATTGTACATTTTGAACAAATATATAACCAATATATCGTACACAGGTATCAAGATGTAGAACTTTTCTATCTCTACAAGAAGTCCTTTTGTGCTCCTTCCACTCAAGCCCTGCTCCCATTATATCCTTAGGCAACCAATGACTTGATACTTTCAGCAAAGATATTTTGCATTTTCTACAGCTTCATATGAATGAAAGTATATGGTATGTAGTTTTCTGTAACTAGAATCAATTGTTAAATCAGCATAATGATTTTGAAATTCATCTATGTTGTTCCATGTGTCTTTAGTTGATCCATCTTCATTGCTAAATATAAGTTCATTGTGTAAATAATCCAAAATATGTTTTTCTTTTCATTTGTGGATAGACATTTAGGTGGTTCCACTTTGAGGCCTTTGTAAAGCAAGCTGCTATGAACACTTTTTGAATTCTTTGTTTGAATATGTATTTTAATTTGTATCTGGTAAACACTGAGAAGTTGAATTTTTATGCACAACAGTTGTGGTGTGTGATTAAATCTATAATAAACTACCAATTTTCCCAAGGTTGTACTATTTTCAATGCACAATGTCAATGTGAAAAATCCAGTTGCTCCACATCCTTACCAGAATTTGATTTTGTCACTTTTAAAATTTTAGCCATTTTAGCAAATGATTAAAGATATTTCATTGCAGTTTTAGTCTACATTCCCTGATGGCAAATTACTGATAATTTATATGCAAATTTGTATATTTTTATTTGAAAGGTATCCATTTAAGTCAATTTCTTTCTTTTGTGATAGGCTTGCTTCTCTTTTTTTTTAATGGTAAGTATTTTTTAGCTGATCCTTTGTCAGAAATAAGGACTATGAATACTTTCTCCCAGTTTGTGGCTTCCAAATTAATTTTATGGTAATATATTTAAATATAATTTTCTTGAATGGATTAATTATATGGCTATTGCATTTTAGCAAATAAATTATTTACTCCAGGTTTGCAAGTTACACTGAACCATAGCAATTAAAATCCAGCCCCACTTTGGTTTCTGCAAAAAATAGGGTCTTTATTGGGGCAGTCTTTCCTCCATAACCTAACACTAAAATAGTTTTTTTTTTTAATGACCATTTTATTGTATTTTTTGAAGATATATAGATCACAAAAATGTTACACTAAAAACTATAAGAGGTTCCCACATACCCCACACCCCAACCCCCCCACTCCTCACACATCAACAACCTCCTTCAGCATTGCAGCACATCCAGTGCATTTGATGAATATATCTTGGAGCATTTTTGGGACTTGGAGTTGTCCTAAAGATATTGCAGGGATCAAATGCTGGACATTATATATTCTGCCATAACCCACTGAATATACTTGCGGAGAGTATAAACTGCAATATGATCTATAATCCATGTGGTGAAGCAGTACTATAAAATAGTTTTAATTGCTTAGTTGATAAACAAAAGTGCCCAGTTTGCTGTGAAGTGAAATGAAGCCTAAAACTGTAACTGCGAGTTAAGAATTGACAAATAATTATGATTGCAAAATCATTATATAGATGCCTTTATATTATTAATGTAAAAAATACCAAAAGATTAATATCTGAAATTGCTGAAACTGACTGGATTTAGCCTAGACCTGCTATTGTAGTGGTTATTTTAAACAAGTCTCACCCCTGTTTATGGTTATTCTAAACTTAGCCTCTCCCTTATGTATGTTTACTATTGTGGTGATAATTCTAGCCTGCAGGTACCTTTGTTTATGGTTATGTCAGAACTAGGATCACTCTTGTGTATACTTGGCAATATTATGGTAACCACTCCACCCTCCTGTTTTATATCCATATGGTAAACCTTGTGACTAATATCTACTCTGTACTTTCCTGTCTAAAACCTTGACCTCTGATAATGATTGCAACTTTGTAACTAACCCTGGTTTGGTACCCACCTCATCAAGCCCTTGAAATGTTTATTAATGAAGGAACCTGTATCCAATTGTGCCCCAATTATTCAATTAGGACCCCAATGGCATAAAATATTAGAATTTCTGCAAGGAGAGAGGCTGATTTGAGATGGTACATCCCCTGTATCCCGCTGGCAAATAAACCCTATTTTCCTTCCTAGTGTAGTTCAGTATGTATGTCTGTTCTGTCATGCTGAGTGAACTTATCGAGCTGAGGACAACCCCGACTTATTCAACTCCTTTTTGTTTTACACTGAAGTCTTTACGATGTAAGCATTTTTATCTATGTGTAGTAGAAATATTTACGTTTATATGCTATGTAGTTGCCATAAAGGTTAGTTCTTTTCATAAGTATATTTTCTTCTACTGGCATCACTGCTTTGCCTTAGTCTTAACAGTAGGAGAAGTTTAAACATATTACCTTTCAGTATCATGTTAGCTGTTATGATTTTTATAAATGGCCTTCATCAAACTAAACAATTTTCCTTTTTCCCTAATTTTGCTGAGATATTTTAAAAAATATCATAAATGGGTGCTGAATTTAATTAAACGATTTTCCTGTCTATTAAGTATTACTAATTTCCTATCTATTAAGATAATAATAAACATTTTGCCTTATTTATATATTGAATTAATAACATTGTTTTTTGAGTGGTATAGTAGAAAAATACTAAGAATAATTAGTAAGAGCATTAAAACACTGGTACATCGCACACAGAGATCAATGCAATTTTATAAAGAAGAACCAAAAGAACAGTAATGCCTACAAAGAGGGAGCTGTGAAAGGTAGGTGAAACTCATAGGTGGATATTTTCTGACCATCATTCCAAAGTTTCAACCCATGTCAATTCCTCACCCTCATTTCATAACTTTATGAGAAGTTTTATTTTAAGACTCTACACAGTTAAGGAAACAGAATGGTACTTATAAAAGTTCATATTAATGCAAGAGTTCGCAGTTGATATGGCGTAGAGAAATAAGTACTTTTACAATAAATGAGATAATGAATCTCTACATCACATTACCAGAATGGACTGGTTCTGTCCTCCATAATCTGCATGGTACTGTCAAGGAGGACAAAGCCTGATTTGAATATCACTGATATTTAATATTTTTGCAATTCCCATTATGTTCAAGACACTTTCCATGGTATGCTATTATATATTGTGATATCAAACCACTGTATATTTCCTTATGTTTTCCCAGAAATATTGAAGAAAACAGTGGAGTGTCCTCTTAAGTCCTCAGTAAGATGTCCTCTGCCAATGACATGGCCACATACCCTGCTGACTTCCTGCTGCTAGGGGTCCCAGGTTTGGAAGCTTTCCACATCTGGATTGCCTTTCCTTTCTTTGTTGTTTATCTGATAGCACTTACAGGGAATGTCACTATCCTGACTGTGATCAAGACTGAGCAGAGACTTCATCAACCCATGTTCTACTTTCTGGCTCTTTTCTCCTTTATAGATCTAGGCCTCTCCACTTCTACCATTCCCAAAATGCTGCCATATTCTGGTTCAAACTAAGGGAGATTAGCTTTGAAGGCTGCCTCACCCAAATGTTCTTCATCCACATTTACATGGGTATGGAATCTGAGGTACTCTTGGCCATGGCAATTGATCACTTTGTTGCCATATGCTACCCTTTGAGATATAACAACATTCTCACCAAAAAAGTGGTTGCTAGCATGGTCTCCACTGTAGTGGGGAAGCCAATTCTCTTTGTCATCCCCTTCTGCCCTCTTATCAAGCTGTTGCCCTTTTGTGGCCATTACATTATCTCTCACACCTACTGTGAACACATGGGAATTGCCCGTCTTGCCTGTGCTAGCATAAGGGTTAACATTATTTATGGCTTATTTACCATTGCTGCTCTGTTCTTTGACTTGATCCTCATTGCCCTCTCATATGTTCAGATCCTTCGAGCTGTCTTCCACCTTCCTTCCAGAGATGCCAGGCTCAAGGCACTTAGCACCTGTGGTTCACATGTCTGTGTCATCTCGGCCTTTTTCACACCAGCATTTTTCTCCTTTATGACTCACCGTTTTGGTAGAAATATCCCTCGCTACATTCACATCCTCTTCGCCAATCTGTATGTGGTTGTTCCTCCTTGTTTAAATCCAGTAATTTATGGTGTCAGAACCAAGCAGATTAGGGACCAGGTTGTGAGAATATTTGTAAAGAAAGAGTGACTCAATTATAATCAAAATGTATAAATTCTCTGAGTCTCTACCTCAGCATGTACATTTCTCAGGGTGCCCAGAATTGAGACCAGGTAATGTCACTCCATCATTATTTTATTCATTTTGAGGAATTTCCAGACTCAAACTCAGCATTTTTTCTGGGTAATTTCTACTTTCACTCACAAGAGTCTTTTTTTTTTTTTTTTTTTTGCATTAAGGATGAGATAAAATTGTGAGCTTAGTAAAAATTATAATGAAGCTGATACTAAAAAGATTCACAATTTTAATAGAGAGGCAGACTATTGTAGCATACAGTTCTCCAGGCAGACTTTGATGGATAAATCAATATTTTTAAATTCTTCACTTTAAATAACTATTGGTCTGCTTATATTACTTCCATTCATACTACAGTCCTTACTTCCTTCACAATTATTGGCATCTACATGTTTTTGTTCCGCAATGCTTTCTCCGCAAGAATCAAACTCATTCTATATTGCTAGCTTTTCAGTGATACTAAAACCAAAGGATGACATTATATGAATAAGAAATTTAGATATCTAATTCCTTTCTGAACCTAATTAAATATATAAATAAACATATATATAGAGAGAATACATGCAAATTGAATTCAGTGAAATGTAAAATGATCCCATAAATGCAAGGGTGATTTCTTCATTCAAATATCAATCGATAATTTCAAACAAAACTAAAATTATATTATAATTTAATATTTGCAAAAAAGAGGCATTTGATAAAATCCAACATCATTTCCTGATAAAAATCTCAGAAAACTATAAATCTTCCATTTCTCAATTTGAAAAGGGGCAGCTATTAAAATAAGATGATTTATATCTTGCTTATTGATGAAACAGTATTTCCTTTCTGGAAAAATTCAAAGCAAGTATCTTCTCTTATCATATCTATCCAGCTTTATACTGGTTTTTCAAGCCTATGCATTAAGGCAAGTTAAAACAAATCAAAACTATTGATATTGAAAAAAAGTGTAACTTTTAATGTGGATACCATGATTTTCTTTTTGAAATTCTTATGAATTCTATATAAAGGAAACTAGAAATAATATCTGAGTTTTAGAAGCTTACAGCACACAAGGTCAATATACAAATATCAATCATACTTCTTATGCTATCAATGTTCTTTTAGAAAATGAAATAAAAATATTTGCAATAATTTCAAAATGTAAAGTATTTAAGGATACATTTTACAAAAGATAAACAAAACCTACATAAGGTAAACTAAACATTAGTTTTGAGAGAAAATAAGAAGACATTTGTAAGTGGAGAAATATATAATGGTGATGTCTAAAGTCCCTATATTGTGAATATTTCAATTTACAACAAATTGGTGTATTGATTTATTCAAATACTGCCATAATTTCCACCAGGAGTTCATTATAGAAATTGGCAAGCTGTACTTACACAGTATGAACTGTGACATTAGTTAGTACTTGCTATACTATAGTCTCTGTAAAAGAGAAGCAGCCACCTGTGTCCATCAATACAAGATCAGGCATAATCCTTCCTTTGACCCTCAATTCCCCTTCTTCCGTTTACTCTACTTCTCCCTCCCCATATCCTCAGGGCCCTGGGCAACCACGAGGCTTCACTCCTTGAAGAACAAGATTCATAGTTACTTGCAATAACACAGAGGGCTTGGCACACTGATCTGTCCTCCTCTAATAGGAATCACCCATGCTCTCGAGTGTCACCTATCCTTCTGTTGGAGAATATATCAGGCCTCCCCAAGATGGGAGTCCAACTACTCTGGCTCATTATGTGTGTTTCCACCCACTGATACAACATGCTATCACAAAATGATCACTGGCACAGTCTCTAGAAGACTGCCCCAGGTGGGCCTATCCCATTTGTCCCCCCATCCAAAACCCTAAACCAGTAACCCTTCCTTGTCATACTGTCAAAAGAGCTTTCCCAACATTGCAGTTTCAACCACTTACCTACCAATCCCCAGTGTGGGATTGCTGCTCCTTTCGCCAACCCTACCCCAATTCCATGAAGCGTCCAACCCACCCTACCCACCCTACCTCCCTGACAAAGTTGCTCCACCCAACACAATAGTATCACTACATCCCTGTCATATCCCTTCACTGCACAACTACTTACTTCCACCCATATGGGTGTTGGTTCACAACCTTCTTCTCCCTTTCTATTTCCTGTAAACCTATCTTCCGGACTCTCATCCTCTGAGTCTGTTGATTTGCTCAATTCATATCAGTAAGGTCATGTAATATTTGTCCTTCAATGCCTGCTTGGTTCATTCAACATGAGATCCACAAGATTCCCCCATGTTATTCCATGTGCTAGTACTGTATTCATTCTCACATCTGAATAATATTCCATTGTATGTACATACTGCATTTTGTTTATCCATTCATATGTTGATGGGCATTTGGGTTGATTCCAACTTTTGGCAAAAGTGAATAATGCCACTATGATCATTGGTGTGCATATATCTGTTCATGTCCTTGCTTTCAATTATTCTGGGTATATACCCAGTAGTGGAATTGCAGGATCATATGGCAGATCTATAGTTAGTTTTTTGAGGAACTGTCAAACTGTCATCCAAAATGTTTGGACCATTCTACATTCTCAACAGCAATGATGAGGGTTCCCTTTCCTTCACATCCCCGCCAACACTTGTAGTCCTCTGATTTGTTAATGGTTGACAGACTAATGGGTGTAAGATGATATCTTATTATAGTTCTGACTTGTTTTTCCCTAATAGCTAGTGATGTTGACTTTCTTTTCATGTGCTATGATGGATACAGGCCATGTTGAATTTCATCAAAAATTGATAAAATAATTTTATTTGTCTAGAATGTAGACCATAATGTAAACCATTGACCATGGACAGTGGCTATGTTTCAATGTTTGTACATCAGTGTAACAAATGTACTATCCACATATAAAAAAGGTTATTGATACAGAAAGGGAGAAAAGGGGGAGGATGTGAGGTATTTGGGACTCCCCTGTATTCTGTATGTGAGTTATTATGACCTAAAACTTCTTTCAAGACTAAATGCAAAACAGTAAGACATTGGGGAAAAAATGTAAGGAAATGTCACTGTACATACAGGACAACAGATATTACAGAGATGAAAAGCAAAATGTCAAAAAAATTAAAATATTTTTCATTATTTTTTAATATTCTAATTTTTAAATCTTATTTTACTTATAGTTTTACTAAACTATTATGTATTTTATTTTTTATGTTTAAACCTACCATTATTATTTTATTTTATTTTTAATTGTATTTGGCAATGTTCTTGGCTTCATTTGTGAAGAGGTTTTGGACTATGGTAAAGTTACAGCTGTGGCAGGGTAGGATCACTGGTGTGGAGTGTTTGTGTTAGAAGATACACAGGAAGTTCACCTGGGCATACATATAGGATACGTAAATGTGTTCAGATGTTCATAGGGCATTGCCAGAGTGAGTGGAGATTCACACAATAAAAGAAAAATGAAAAAGAATACACATAGAAAAAGGTGCTTTATAGATATTGATACCAGGGTCATGCTTTCCATAACAACCACCTTGTAGTTTCAGAAAGCCCTAGTTGTAATCATAATGTGATCACTTTGAATTGTATGCATTATTATATCAAGGAATTAGATACCTTGCAGGAATGCTTGTCTTCTATGTCACAATTGCTGTGAAACTGAAGTGCACATAGAAAAAACCTTTTACTGTATTAAACTTTAGAGCACCTGTGAAAATAATCCAATTTTATTTATGCATAGTATAATATTTCTCCAGTTATCATCCAACATTTCCCAAAGACAATGTGTATTAGTCAGTCATGGGGTGCTGATGCAAAATACCAGAAATTGGTTGGTTTTTATAAAGGGCATTTATTTAGGGTAGGAGCTTACTGATACCAGGCAATAAAGCATAAGTTACTTCCCTCACCAAAGTCTATTTGGAGCAAGATGCCTGCTGATGTCTGTGAGAGTTCAGGTTCCTGGGTTCCTATGTTCCTTGGGCTTGCTTATCTCTGGGTTCAAGATTCCTTCCTTCCTGGTGCTGGCTTCTCTGCATGCTGACTTTCCAGGGCTCCAGATTAAGGCTTCAGCATCATGCTCCAACATCAAAACTCCATCATCAGAAAACACGCAACTCTGTCCTTTTCCATGTCTTTTATCTGTGAATCTCCACCCACCAAGAGGCAGGAACTCAATGCCCTAATGACATGGCCCAAATAAAGCCCTAATCATAACTCAATCAGGCCCAAGTACAGATCAGATTACAAACATAATCCAATATCTATTTTTGGAATTCATATCCATATCAAAGTGCTATACAGCACCCTCTGAATTCTGAAAAGAAATTACAATATTTAAAAAAAACCATAAATCAGTAACAATGCAAGTACTAAATAATTTCACATTTAATTTAAAGAAATACAGGCTGTCTTGGGGTAAAGTTCTGTCTGCTATAGACCTATGAAACTTACAAAATAATTCATCTGCTTCCAATACACAAAAGAACAGACGAAGGATAAACATTCTCATTACAATAAGGAGAAATTGGGAGGGAAACATGAATCACAGTTTCTCTACAGTTCAGTAGATCTGCAGGGATCCTCTGTTCGATTGCAAATCTGAGAGCCATTCTTAAGAAGATTTCTTCTCCTTGAGGCCATATGGGGACCCATCCTTACCAAAGTCTTGCCCAATGGCCATCTTCTTGATTCCACCCTCATCAAGCATCTGGGTGTTGACCAAGCTCCAGATCTCTCCCTCCAAGAGTATTGGGGTGATTGCCACACCTCACCCAAACTTTGGGTTAGAGACTTAACCCCCCTAGTACAGTGATGTGAAGAAACATTCCCCCTAACCTTTGGCATACAGGCTCAACCCTCTCAGAGCAATGAGTTGGCCAGCTGGCCTTCCCTAACCTTTGGGGGACAGGTCAACCCTGCTCAGATGGGTGGGGTGTTGACCTTAACCACCCTAATCCTTGGGGAATGTACTCCACCCTCTCTGTACCCTGGGGAAGCAAAACTCTCCCAGAATATCAGACAGGAACACACATCCTTTTCAACTGTTGGGGAAAACTCACACTCTCTGTACACATGGGTGGGGTTCCTCTCTTGACCCAAGGTGAAGTCCTAATTACATATCTCGGCTTCCATGGTTTTTCTCATAAAGCTGTTTTTCCATCAATCTCTCCTTTACATGTCCTTTTCATTCCAGGCTGACAGTGGTTTTGGTCATACAGCTCTCTTAAAACCTTGTTGGTTTCTCATGCGGGAAGCAGGGGTCCAAGCCATCAGACAGAAAGACTTTCCATAACTGCATCTTCCATCCTGATTTACAAGTTCTAAGTTTAGTTAAGTCTTCCAATGAGGCACTTTCATCTGGAAGCCTAATTTCCACAGGCTTGGAATTTTCAGAATCAGTTTCTGTTTTCTTTGTGCCGAACAATTGAGTTCTCATTTTATCTTGCTCATTTAGCATTTTCCTGTAAGCTACAAGGAGAAGCCAAGCTGCATTCTCGGAGTTTATTTTGGAAATTTCCTCAGTTAAATGCCCAGGTTCACCATTTTCAAATTCTGCCTTCCATAAAATACCAGGAGTTAATCTTGTTAAATCCTCTGCAACTTTAAAACATGACCTTTCCTCCAGTTTCCAATAATAGTTTCATCACTTACTTCTAAGGCATCATAAAAAGTCTCTTTGGCATCCCTATTGCTATCAGCATTCTCTTCAAAGCACTATAGGTCTTTTCTTCTAAGCATCTCACAATTACTCCAAAAAATACCCCTTACGCATTTATAAAACTGTTTCAGTGTTTCAGGAATTACAAAAGCAATTCCCCACTCCTCAGTACCAAATTCTGTATTAATCAGCCAAAGGGGTGCTGATGCAAAATACCAGAAATTGGTTGTTGTTTTTTAAGGGTATTTATTTGGGGTAGGAGCTTTCAGATACCAGGCCATAAAGCATAAATTACTTCCCTCACCAAATTCTATTTGGAGCAAGATGGCTGCTGACATCAGCAAGGGTTCCTATGATCCTGGAGCTTGTATCTCTGGGTTCAAGGTTCCTTCCTTCCTGGTGCTGGCTTCAGTTTCCTCTGTATGCTGACTTCCTGGGGCTCCAACTTAAGTCTTCAGTATCAAACTCCCAACATCAAATATCCATCATCAGAAAACCCACAACTCTGTCCTTTTCCATGTCTTTTATCTGTGAATCCCCGCCCACCAAATAGTGGGGACTCAATGCCCTAAAGACATGACCCAATTAAAGCCCTAATCATAACTCGATCAGGCCCAAGTACAGATCAGATTTTTGGAATTTATAACCATATCAAACTGCTATACAAGGCTTTCATCCTCATTAGGTGTTGGCCTCAGCCTAACCATCTGGGATTGTTCTATTAAACTGCTACCCAAATTTTAATCCAGTTACCTCCAGTTTCTAGAATATATTCTTTACTACTGTTACTGAAACTAATTTGTATTTCATATAGGTGTTTTTCCAACAGCAATTAAGTTTTTTTTTCATGAGGCAAAAACTATAAAGAAAAAATAATTGTCAAACTGATTGTGAAATTTATTGGAAATATACTTTAACTAGCATAGCCAAAACCACCTTGAAAAATGTAAGAAATTTGGATGTCTTACATTAATCAATACAATGTAATGTTTGTATAAAGATATACAAGTTGAACAATAGACCAAGATAGGAAGTTTACAAGTAGAGACCCACACACATATTTGGTCAACTTCAACCACATGGCTATGTTAATTCAATATAGAATGGATAGTTCTGTAATAATCACATAACCATACAAAAAATGAACCTGAATCTATACTTTATACCTTATAAAATATCAAGCAAAAATGAATCAGCAACCTAAGTGCAAAACCCAAAACTTTCAATCTTCTAGGAGAAAATGTAATAGGAGATCTTTATGACTTTGTGTTTGGCAAAATTTTCTGCAATAAGATACCAGTAGCCTGATTTATTTTAAAATTTAATGAACTGAATTTCTTAAAAAATATATGGATTTCTACTCTTTATATGCACCATTAAAGGAATGAGAAATACAGGTCACTCTCTGTGAGATAATATTTATAAATTAAATATCTGACAATGGACATGAATCCATAACATATAAAGTTGCCATAAATTGAAATTAAAAGAAAATCACCAACCCAATTAAATGGTCAAAGGATATATACAGATTGTAAATGAGCACATGAAAACATGTGCAAATGTCATTAATAATTAGGTCATTCCAATTAAATACTCATTGAGATACAATTTCACACTATTATGATGCCCAGAGTTTAAAAGACTGACCATAACATGTCCTGGTAAGTATGTGAAGGAACTTGTAACATCATATACTGAAGTTGGAAATGTAAATGGTATAATCACTTTGGAAAAAAAACCTTGACAATATTTTAAATGTAATTTTACATCTGCCTTATGGTAAAGCTGTTTTTCACTCCTATACATTTATTACCATGAGGAATTTCAAAGGCTATTTTCATGCTAAATCTTATACATAAAAGTTTATAGCTAATTTATTTTTAATATTCAAAAACTGGAACCAATGCAAAGATCTAGCAACATATGAGTTGATAAACTACAAAACATCCACATAATATATTTACAAATAAACAGTAGTGAATTAATGATAGAAAAATAAGATGAATGAATCTCAAAATAATTATACTTAGAGCCAGGAACATACGACATTGTATGATTCCATCTAAGAAAATCCTCAAAAATTCAATCAAATCTAGTCACTAAAGCAGACCAGTTTTTCCTTGGGAAAGGAGGGTAGCTTTTAAGGATAGTCTTTCCTTTCCTTTAGAGATGGACTTTGAAGGCACATTAAGAAGCTCTGGAAATGGTGTTTATGTGTGATGAATCTGGACTTAGATGGGATCTCCCTTCATAAGACTTTCATGCTAATGTGCTGGAGGTGCAGTTAACGTTGGGATTTAAGATATATTTAGGGGATTTGAATCTCTGGACTGACAATGTGATAGCCAGGTCCTGAGCCTCAACAGACTCCAGCACCTACAATCTGATTTATTGGACTTACCACACTCAGCTAAGATGGAGTTGAAGAAGGACAATCACCACACCATGGAGCCTAGAGTGATTACAACTGAAAATGGGAGGATTGCATCCAGCATCCATGTGGAATTTGAGCCTCCTATTGACATAGAGGTGCAATGGACACAACCAATCCAATGTCCACATAGAAGAGGTGGTATTGGATTGAGAAAAGTGGACATGGTGCACGATGGGTATGGGGAAAGGCAGGAAGAGATGAGAGGTGGAGGTGTCTTTGGGACATGGAGCTGCCCTGGATGGTGCTTCAGAGGCAATCACCGGACATTGTAAACCCTCACAGGGCCCACTGGATGGAATGGAGGAGAGTATGGGCCATGATGTGGACCATTGACTATGAGGTGCAGAGGTGCCCAAAGATGTACTTACCAAATCCAATGGATGTGTCATGATGATGGGAACGAGTGTTGTTGGGGGGGGAGAGGGGGGGGTGGGGGAGCGGGGTTGAATGGGACCTCACATATATATTTTTGATGTAATATTATTACAAAGTCAATAAAAAAAATGGGGGAAAAAAAAAAAAGAAGCTCTGGAGGGTAACGGACACCTTTATTATCTTAATTATGTCAATGGTATCAAAAAGTGAATACATATGGCCAAAATGTATTGTTAGATCCTTCAAATCCATGCTGTCTACTTATGTCAAATAAACTTCATTAAAGCTATAGAGAATATATATTTAAATTCTCAAGGACTTCTATTCTTAATCAGAGTATAAACTAAAGATATTATAATTATCTGTATGGGCCTCTATGAACCAGGTCCCTAAAACAGCCATGAGTTTTTCTCCTACTATTTTTTCCTTTGCATATTTTCCTAAAATCATAGAGTGAAGCACAGGGTTGTGAGGTACCCATCTGGCACCTTACAACAGCAAACTCAAGAGATTTCTTTTGTTGTTTGTTTCAGGGTTTTCTAGCTGTTATTTTTAATTTTATATCATTTTTAAAAATTATTTTATTATTAATTTTTTCTTTATTTTATTCACTAAAGCCAGGTACCTTATCTGTGCAGGGTTGGTGGCAGGGTGATTGATTGTTGAACACTGGCAGCCTGAGATGGTTCCTCAGGACCCAAGAGAGAAACCTGTTTTGCTTGGGTAGTTTTTTTTCCTTTGTTGCCTTTTCTCTTTGTTTCCTTTTTTCCTTATTTTTTTCCTTTCTGTTCTTTATTTCATTTCTTTCTTTCATTTTTCCCTCTTCCATTTCTTTTCTTTCATGCCACCTTTTCATTTTCTTTTCCCCTTTTTTTCTTTCCTTTTTCATCTTTTTTGTCTTTTATTTTATTCTATTTTTTCCTTTTTTTCTATTCTTTTGTTTCATTTTTATTTCTGCCTTTTTAACTCTTATTCACTTTGTACTTTTAATGATTTTTTTGGCTCATATTATTTGTTTACTTTCCTGGATCTTCTATTGTTTCCTTATTTTCTTTTTTTGCTACTGTCATTTATTTTCTCTTTTTATAGCTTTCTTTTTCTATGGTCTTGGTATTATTGCAGGAAACACAGACAACAACCATATAGAATAAGAGGAAACTTACCATACACAAACATACCCACAAAAAAATAAAAATAGAACCCTATCATAGAGAGAAAAGCTAATCATCTGAATAAGTCCATCAAGATAAACAGCTACCTAGACACCAACAAAACATTAAAAGCTATACTAAGAAACAGGAAGACATGGCCCAGTCTAATAAACCATCTGAAAAATAGGAGGTGGTGGAGTATTTAGAATGACTAATCAAAGGTGTCCAAACAAATATCAAGAGTCAATTTAATGATTGAAGGAAAAGATAAAGAATATTAAGAAGACTCAGGGGGAACATACTGAAGAAATCATAAACATATACAAAAAGATAACAGATAGGATGGTAGTGAATGGCACAATGAAAGAAATAAAAAAAATTCCAAAAGCTCATAACAGCAGATTTGAACAAGTAGAAGAAAGAATTAGTGATGTCAAAGATACTATATTTGAAATCAGACAAATACAGAACAGAGAGATAATAAGATGAGAAAACCAACAAGGACTCAGGGAATTGAATCACAACACAAAATACATAAATATATGCATTATAGGTATCTCTGAGGGAGAAGAGAAGGGAAAGGGGGCAGAGCATATGTTGGAGGAAATTATAGCTGAAAATTTCCCAACTCTTGAGGAACTGGATACACATGTCCAGGAAGCACAATGCACACCAAACATTATAAATTCTAACAGCCCTACCCTGAGACATGCTTATGAAATTGTCAAATCCTTAAGACAAAGAGAGAATACTGAAAGTAGTAAAAGAAAAGAGATCCATCAAATACAAGGGATGCTAGATAAGACTGAGTACTGATTTTTCATCTGAAATCATGGAGACAAGAAGGCAGTGGTATGACATAGTTAAGGTGCTAAAAGAAAAGAAAACTGTAAGCCAAGAATTCAGTATTCCGAAAAGCAGGCATTCAAAAATGAGTGAGAGTTTAAAATACTCTCAGATGAACAGAAATTATGCAACTTTATTAACAAGAAACTTGCCCTTCAAGAAATACTAAAGGGAGTTTTGCAGGTTGAGAGGAAAAAACAGCAGAGAGAAGGTCAGATTAGAGTATAGAAAGGAAGATTATTGGTAAGAATAACTAAAAAGTTAAAAAGAGAAATAAAAACAAAATATGATATATATAAACCTAAAGAACATATGGCTAATGTAAGTAATGTCTTGACTGTAGTAACACTGAATGTTAATAGATTAAACTCTCTAGTTAAGAGAAAGATTGGAAGAATGGATAAGGAAATATGACCCATCTATACACTATCTACAAGAAACTCACCTTAAACACAGGGACAAAAGGAGGTTGCAAGTAAATGACTGGAAAATGATTTTATTTGGGGACATTTTGGGAACATTGGAATTGTCCTGCATGACTTTGCAATGATCAATAAAGGCTGTTATACATTTTGCCAAAACCTATAAAATTGTGCAGTGTAAACTACATTATACACTATAGTCCGTGGTTAGCAGCAATGCTTCAAAATGTGTTCATCACTTGTAACAATTGTCCCACATTAATGAAAGATGTTGTAAGTGTGGGAAAATCTGGGAGAGGGAGAGTGTGGGGTGTATGGAAATACCCTGTATTTTTGATATAACATTTATGTAATCTAAAGTTTCTTTAAAAATAAAAAAAATTAAAGATTTCATTTTCCTTTTAACATATAATACCCTATTGTTAAGGCACAATTTTTTAAAAATATAAACATAAATTTGTAGCTAATTAATTTTATTTTATACAACCATCATGAGATAGTCTTTCTCTATCTTTATCCTGAAAGTGATGAAATATGTCTTCGAATTCAACCAACATCTAAAAGGCAAAAATCATTGTTCTTATCCAGAATCAATACAGCACATATCAAGAATTGGAAACGATATGAAAATCTCCAAAACTTATGTCATTGGGATTCCAGAAGGAGAAGACTGCAGATATCACAGAAGAAACTGTAAAGACCAGAAGAAAATAGAACAATATATTTAAAGTGCTGAAAAAAATGTTAACCCAATATTCTCTATCCAGAGTAAATATGCATCAGGAAAGAAAGTAAAATAAAGATGTTATCAGATGAGGAAAATCTAAGAGAAGCTATCACCAGCAGACCTGCAAAAAGGAAATTTTTAAGTTCTAATTGAAAAGAGCTTACTCCAGTGGAAAATTTGAAGGTCAGTGCTACAGATTAAGCAAGTATAAATGTAAACATGTGGTTAAAAATAGACTAATTTTTCCTCATAAGTGAGTAGTATTGTCTGGTGGGGTTTCCATGTATGAAGATGTATTATATATGACAAGAGAGGATAAAGTGCACTATAATTGTTAGATTTTTATATTTCATTTGAAATGGCAAGATAGTAACTCCATGTAGATTTGGAAAGATTAGGCAGGTATTTTGTAATATCTAGAGCAGTGATTGTTGGTCAGGGTGATTTTTCTCTAGAGTGGACATTTGCATTTCTACCTTCATCTAGCAGGGAGAGAAAAGAGATATTGCTAAACATCCTAAAATTCATAAGACAACAAAGTCTTCGTGTCCAAAAATAACAATAGTAAATTTAAGGTTGTTCTTGTGTAGTCCTTAAAAAAAATTATAACTAAATAAAGCCAAAACCAATAGATTAATTAAAACTATTCAATTCCAAATGTAGGCAGTAAGGGATACACAAAGTAGAAACAAACAATAAAAAAATACAGATGGGATTTATGGAAAACAAATCTTAATAAATTTGGCCTAAATCCAAACATATCATTAATTACATTGAATGAAAAAGATATGAACATACCAGTGAAAGACAGAGACAACGAAATCAATAAAAAAGCAAGATCCCATTATTTGTAGTTCATAAAATCCACTTTAACTATAAATAGGTCACAATTTAAAAGATGGTATATTTACCATTGAAACCCTTTAAAGAAAACTAGAATGGCTATATTCCTATAAGACAGAGTAGAAATCAGAACAATGAATATTTCCAAAGTAAAGAGGGATAATTTATCATGATAACAGAGGAAGTTCACCAAGAATACAGATATGAATGCATATGCACTTAACAACTAATAAGCTTCATGATATATGAATAAAACTGACAGAATATTAAATGACAAATAGCCAAATCCACAATTATATTTTAAGAGTTTAAGATTTCTCTCCTAGTACACAATAAAACAAGTAGAGTGAAAGTCAGTAATCAAAATGTGTGCAATGAAGCTAAAATATTTATTAGAAAAGTCAAGTGAATGCCATAAAAAGTATAAATTACTTCATTTAATATCTTTCTTTCTTTTTTTTTTTTTAAAGATTTACTTATTTATTTAATTTCCCCCCCTCCCCTGGTTGTCTGTTCTCTGTGTCCATTTGCTGCGTCTTGTTTCTTTGTCCGCTTCTGTTGTCGTCAGCAGCACAGGAAGTGTGGGCGGTGCCATTCCTGGGCAGGCTGCTCTTTCTTTTCACGCTGGGCGGCTTTCCTCACGGGCGCACTCCTTGCGCGTGGGACTCCCCCAAGCGGGGGACACCCTTGCGTGGCACGGCACTCCTTGCACACATCAGCACTGCACATGGCCAGCTCCACACGGGTCAAGGAGGCCCGGGGTTTGAACCGCGGACCTCCCATATGGTAGACGGACGCCCTAACCACTGGGCCAAAGTCCGTTTCCCAATATCTTTCTTATTTGGTTTAAATTCCACCATGGGAAATAATGCTGCCTGTTTTGTTCACTGCTATATCTTTTATGCTCAGATAAGTACATGGCACATAATATCTGCTCACTAAATATTTATTGAATTAATACATAAATTCATGAATTAATGACATCATTTGTTAATTCGCTTATTCATACTCATGAAAAATATTTTCTGATATTTTGAAATTTTCCACAAGTTGGAAAGATACCCAATGTTTATACCAGCGGTATAAATAACTCACTTTAACTCCCATATTCTTTCTCCATGGAGTCTCCACGCTGTAACCTCCTTATCAGTTATAAAGTAAAAGCCACATGGATTACCACACATTTTTCATTTTGGAAACTTCCCATCACCCCTTCCCTTGTGGTTATGGGGATGGTACAAATCCATCATAGAATTACTCTGATTATTGTCAGGATTATCTACTTCAAAATTAATGCATAAAATAGCCACAGTCAGAAGGATATTTTTATTTGGTTAATCTTATAAGATAAAATAAGAAATATGTTTTGTAAAGGCATTAAATAACTACAGGCACAGGGAAGTAATGAAACAAATAACCTAATCTTAAATGCTTAAATGTGCTAGAAATAGTATAAAACACTTCGTAATCATTAATTTATGTTGTATGCCTTATAATATCAATTTAAGAAAGTGTATATAAATTTCACTTATAGAGATGGTAAGTAGAAGAAATGAGATTTTATTTCCATGTGTGGATGATTTCATAATCCAAGAAATTTCTATTGTAGCATCCTAGGAAAGTGAGAATAAGGAAGACAGTGTTCAAAACTTTCAGCTGACTTTAGTCATGAATAATTGAATAACACATTCTCGGATTTGTTTGGTCCTTACACCATAGATAACAGGGTTCAGCATAGCGGGTACCAATAAGCACATGTTGGCAAGCAGGATGTGGGTGTGACGTGGAATATGCCTACTAAAACGGTGAGTGAGGAAAGAAAAAAGTGCAGGGATGTAGAAGGTGAGGATGACACAAACATGAGATCCCCAAGTGCTGAGGGTCTTCAGCCTGGCATCTTTAGAAGGGAGACTAAATACAGTGTGGAGTATCTGTACATAGGACAGAAAGATACATGTTACATCAGTTCCAATAATCAAAGAGTTCCCAATGAGGGCAAAACTATACACTGAGCAAAAAGGGATGGCTATCCAAATATGTAAGTCCTCTAGATCAGGAATGCCATTCAGAAGGAAGGTGCTGGGATTGACCAATGAAGTGGCATTCAAGTCAAGTGTGGGGATACTCACTATATGCAGAGATTCTTGTTCACTTTCTCCTCATTTGTTCTTGGAATATTTTGGAATAAAGTCAAATGTGCCCACACTCTGATAAATCTGCAATAGAATTAGTGTAAAAACAAACAAGAATTTATCCATTTTTATGTCCTCCATAAGCTTCTTGGAAATTAGAACTATTCCATCCCTCAGTGCTAGCTATTAATCTAATTAAGGACTGGTTGGTGAGTAGAATATCTTCTGTGCTGAAAACCCTGCCTTAGGTTTATAAACTCTAGAGTATTTTGACTGATACTACTTGTTTTCATCATACCCTTGATAACCAGGATGAGTAAAGTTCCTGATAAGTAGAAGAGGTTAATCATATCCTAACAAAGCAATGGTGGTGGTGAGGGAGGAGTCTACATTATTCTCCCTGAAAGTTAACCCTCCAAATTATTTTGAAGACTTATTATATGTCATAAACACTCAATAGATAAACTTTGAAGTAACATGAAGGAATAAGTTTTTCAGATTTCTATAATTTTTAAATTATAGTACCTTAGAATTTTGCCTCCATGACAAATTTTTGAGTATTGAAAAAATAAAACAAAACAACAACAGCAACAACAAAAACAAACCCAGAACCTAACCACCTTAAAAACTGTGGCTGACCATGGAAACCTTGACTTATCTTCAGAAGGACCAGATTTTCTGCTTCTGTTGCCTATTCTCAGTCTATTTCAAACATAGCTGAATATCGTACATTCACAGTAATTCTCAGTATTTATCCCTTATCTTAAGGAAACTCTTCCTTACCTCAGATGCTTTAGTCCTCTCATCATTGCCTTTCTCTCTCTTTAGGCTTGAGCAGATACAAATGAACTAACTGTTCTTTCTTCCAGATTAAGTATGTTGTGTTGAATCAATGCCATAAAATCCAGATTTGAATCATTCTCTGCATGGCAGGCCCATAGAAAGTTTTATAGCCCCACCTGGACAATCCCAGGGACCCAAACTCTACTAGAGTTATTCCTTCACCTTCTGGAAATTGTGGGTGATGCCTGAGAGAATAAGAATTTTCCATATCACATGCTGTCTGGTAGTATTGAAATTCAGTTTGAGAGACTGTGAAGAGCTTTATCAAAGAAATAGTTTATTTCCCCAAGTTTCATGCCTCTGATGACCACATTAATTCAGTTCAAATCAAGGGTGCAGTTAAGTAGGGGACTTAGATGAGCAAACACATCAATGAAGCAGAAAACTGGATCCCTGCTCTACTGTCAGACTTAACATGCAATCACATTGTTACCCACATGCAAACATACATATATCACATGATGAATCAATATGCAAAATAAATACAGATTAGACATAGCCATAGAGATAGAGACAGATATAAATATAAATATAAACATCTAAAAACAACTAAATAATTTAATACACACAAGGGCAAAATACACATATTAATATATAAGTTTGTATTATCTATATTAACATGTATATATAACATAAAAGAATATATAAACATAAATACACATAGTCTTGTATACATATGTACATATATGCATTCTTTCTTATATGCACACAATCATGTATTATATATTTGTATTAAGTATACACATACATGCATATTCATATATATTTCTACCTTCATAAGAAGCATGATGATATTATATATTTCCCATACAATATAGATATATACATGTCTGTCTGGAATGTAATAACATTATATTCGATAAACATTAATTAAGTTATGTTTTAATAATTATTAAGCATTGAAAAAGACTAATAATTATGTGAAAATACATAGAAAATTGATCCAAAAGCCTAAAGAAAAATAAATGAAAATTACTTAAGATGGGAATGAGCTTAGCTGCTTCAAGGGATAGAAAGAAGGACTGTCTAGCTAGTGTCTTTTAAATAAATAATAATAGAGAAATGATTTTAATCATAAATTTATCCAGAGGTCTTCAAAAAAGAGTTTGGGATTTTGCTTATATTTTAAATAAATGGGAAAACAAATTACAATTTTAATGAGAAGATGGAGGTGATTTGAATGGTACTTTAGACTTATAATAAGGTGGAGAGAGGTGATTTCACATTGTTACATAATTTTGATTGAAACATCAAAGCTGAGCACAATATTTGATAAATAACCACACACTCCAAAAAGAAAAAAATATGCATAAAACCCCATCTGTTACAAATGGGTCATGAAGGTATCAGATGATATTGGCACATTCATCCTTCAAGGTAGGTATGCACAGCCTTAGGTGGACTGAAGCTGATGGGGATGTTACTTTCAGGTCAAGAAGAACTGGATCTAATCCTATACTTCCTGATTAGATTGGTCATATGATTTATTATTCAAAAAAGGACAAATCTGAGAGTAAAGAGGATGTTTTTATTATGCTGAGAAAATGGTACTCAAGATCCACCAAGAGAAGCTGATGAAAGCTAAGAGTTTGATCATGTGTATGTTTATTTCAACTATTGATAGAAACTGTTAAAAATCTAGAGCAATTTCTATTTCAGGTGCCCTAAAACCATGACATGCAGCCTAAATGCAACTGTCCAGAATAATAAAGGAGAAGGAAGATCAGATGAAGTCTCTCAGCAAGTACAGATCCAGGAAAAGTGTCCTTAATTTTGGCAAATTTTCTTCATAATTTATATTTTAATGAACATCAAAGAAGAGCTTAGAAAATCCAAGTTAATTATGAATTTATAAATTATTATAAAATGCATATTTTTACATTTCTATTATAGCAATAAATTTTCTACATTATAGTTCACAAAAATTCCAAAATTTAAATATATCTCCATGAAAATTGTGCTTGAAAATTGTATATAAACATTTAAAACATTAAATCTGATGTAGAACAAGTTACATTTATGGAAATAGTCATAAATTTCTCATTATTTCTATTTTATGTGGAAGTTTATATATATTCAGTATGGAACATCTTCTATGATATTTTCATTGTATTTTCATCATCATAATTTTATATAAGAAATAGAATATTCAATTAACTTTTAACTATTCTATATGTATCTCCAAATTTTTCTAGTGTACCATACAGATTTATTTGTGCATGAATAAGCACATGGCATGAACAAGCCACCATGTTACATATTAATTTATGTAACAATAATAATAATATTAATGATAATAATGAAATAATAGATGAAATGTTTGGGGCCATTATTATAGACTTATAAAGTGATACTAGATTTGCTTAGAGTGTATCATTTTATTCTCACAACTTTGTGAGCTAGGTACTATTATGATCCCTTCTTTACAGATGAAGATAGATAACAGGTAATTTGACCAATGTTACACAGGTAGAAAAAGTTGGATACTGTGGGAAGCTGTCTCTGGCACTAGTATTGTATCGACCATCTTGTTACCAAACGCCATCTTAGATACTAACCCAGTTAGTTAGGTTTTATTCCCCCATCCTCACTGAAGTAAGTTAAGTTTCTATTTCTCTTTACGCCACTCCCCCTGGCTCCGATTGGGCACTCCCTAAAGCACGCGAAAGTTTTTCCACGGTCGTTGCCAAACAACCATCTGTGCATGCGTGTGGTGGGAAAACCGAAAATCGAGTTACTTAATCATTTACCAACACATGTGCTGTCGTCAGTATGTACTACCTTCTTCCTTCCTAGTTATAAATACCCCTAGCCTACCCCTAATAAATGAGACTTGATCAGAATCCTGTCTTGTCTCCATTCTTTCTCGTCCCCTGCCCCTACCTCCGCTTCTTCCCACAGGTCCCTGGACTCGCCCCCGCAGGTTTCGGACAGGATACAAGGCCTGAACAAAGATCTGCTGTATCGAAAATGATTGCACTTAATTTTATGCTACATTCTTCAACAATAAATTCCTATTACCCTCATCTATCCAGACTATGGAATACAAGTCTCATATTATATTGAGAAAAATCCTTGAAAAGAATTTACAGAATTAGAAGAAATGTTCTTTGGATTTATTAGTATCTTCTCCATGGAAAAAATTGAAAATGTTCTTTCCCAATGAAAATTATTCAGGAAGCTGTGTTTAAGAAATACTCATAAAGATTTAGTGTGCTTACATCTTATGGGGCAGACGGAAGGAAATGTTTTCTTGCCGTTATAGATACTCTTTCTTATTTTGGGATGGGAGTTGTCAATCATCATCATTCTGTTAGTTGTCCTGGGAGTATTTGATGAACTAGAGAAGAGGTGTGGGCTGCAAATCTGCTGAGATTACAAAGTGTAAACGATAGTGTTAAGCAATAGACCTTGGTTAGGAGGAATGCGCCACTATTTCTTCACAAATTGAAAAAAGGTACCACACTAATGTAAGAAGTTATTATGGGAAAATGTGGGAGGGAGAGGGAAGTATATGGGAATTCCCTACGCTTTTGTTGTAACTTTTCTGTAATCTGAGATGGAAGAGGAAATGAGCTCTGGGGGCATTTTTGGGACTTGGAATTGTCCTAAATGATATTGCAGTGAGAGACGTTGAACATTATATGTCACGCTATAACCCACTGAATGCACTGGGGGAGAGTGTAAACTACAATCCATGCAGTGTAGCAGTGCTCCAAAATGTATTCACTAAATGCAAAGAATGTGCCACAATGATGAAAGAAGTTGTTGATGTGGGAGGAGTGGGGGTGTGAGGTGTGGGTATAAGGGAAACTCTTATATTTTTTAATGTAACTTTTTTTGTGATCTATGTATCTTGAAAAAAAAGGCAATTTGATGATAAAAAAACAAAAAACACATTTCAATAAATTAATGAAATCTAAAATAAATAAATAAAAATAAATAAAGTTTCTTTAAATACAAAGTTTATTATATGCAAAAAAGAAAAAGGGTAATTAATTACAATAGTCAAATAATAAAAAAAGATTTAGTGTGACTGGGAAATTGTAAAAGAGGTTCTTTCCCAGTTGGAGATTTGCTGAGTCGCAGATAGAAAAATCCCACAATTGTCTCTGTGACCAGGGACATCTCACTTCACAATTCGTAAGATAATAATTATTTGAAAATGAGCAATTTCAGGTATATTAAAGAGCACTAAATCAATAATATTTCACTTCTTATTTTTCAGTCTTCCTATTAATCCAATCATGAAGAAAATAATAATAGACTGAACAGAAGAAAGGTGTGAAAGACAGGAGAAATAAAGGAAAAAAGAAATGATGCACTCCCTCCCATAAATCTGACCACTGAATTTTAGGAAAGGTACCACTATTAATTTATTTTGGACTAAAATTGTAATATTGAAAAATATTTATGTTAGTAATTTCCCCAGAGAATTTATAACCATAAGCTCATTTTCATTGAATAGTTATATTTTAAATGTATAAAAATAATGCAGAAATTTCTAGTTTCTTGGGGTTTATTAAGGCCAACTGACCAATCACCTTCTAATGTATGTATAACCACTTTACAGCAAGTAGGTGGCAACATAGTCTACTCACGATTGATGGATGAGTTCAGCCAAATATTAACCACAAGAAAAATTATTAAGCATATTAAAAGTTCATATGAATAAGAATCTATAGAAACAAAAGATAGCAATTATAATTTGCCAAATATTTCTGATATTGCAATCTTCAGAAACAATACATAATAGCTGTGTTTGGAAGATTAATAAAAATAAAATAATAACTCAGAAGACTCAGCCTGTAACCAGAAGCTATACAAATGCACCACAAATGTAAAAATGGATAAAATAACAATAGTGACATCGTTTTTAGAAATTAAAATATTAATATGGTAATTAAAATTCTAATAGATGGGATAAACAATTTATCAGAAAATGAGAATTATGGGTTGAAAAACAGAAATAAAGTAATTCTGACATTGCAGTAGAGAAAAATGAGAAGATCATTAATATGGGATAAAATAAAATGCATTATACCTAAATAAGAACTTGCAACAAATACCCAATAGAGTTCCAGAATTGATAGAGAAGATATTAAAAGCAAAGAATGAAAAAATACATTGCCAAAATAAGAATATAAATGATTATTGAAAACAGACTTCTTAATGTTTACAACATGATCCAGAAGAGAACAAAATGGTATCATCACAGGCGATAGCATATACTCACTCAGAAATGGGTGCAAAACCAATTGTCATTGATAGACAGAAATCCTAAACAAAACAAAACATTGTCAAATAAATCTAATTATAAATAATATATGAGACATTAAATCCAATTTTGCTTTATTCCACAGATGCAAATTTGGTTTAACACAGATATTCGGTGAATATGATAGAAAGGAGAAAAAAAGAACATATAACCACCTGAATATATGCAGAAAAAATTTAATAAAATCTAGTAGACATTCATGATTAAAGATTTTATAAAAATTAGTCTAAGTTGAAGATAAGGTATACAGTGTGATTTCCTTAATCCAAGAAAGCACATTCAAAACATAAATATATAAACGTCAAGCAACTATCACACAGAATGGCAAAATATTAACAACTTTACTCCAAGATTCCTAGAGGACATGCAATAAGAAATAATAGAACCATTAAAAAGCAGCAATATTTAGAAATTACAATGTCAGTGCAGGGATTTCAAAGTAGACCAATTTAAAAATAGAATCAAAAGAAATCTACATAAGATTTATAAAAATGCATGTACAGGATGTACAGAATGGAGTTTTGAACAAAGGGTAGCATGTTTTTAGATATGATGTTTATGCTAAGCCTATATCACACCTTCTCTCCAAAACAGTCAATTTCATACTGAATGTAAAACTAATTTTAAAATACCGATTTTTGATAGATGCTGGATTGTGTCCATGCCATATTGTGTCCACTTCTTTTACAATGTTGCATTATGTTCATTTGGATAAACTGTGATTTGACAAATGATTTAAATAAAATATTTGCTTCAAAAATATATATAGACTTTAGAAGAAAGAAATAGAAAAATATGTTCACTTAAAATAGGCTATGATTTCTTAAGAAAAATATGTTCACTTAAAATAGGCTATGATTTCTTAAGCAGGACCCGAAAAGATTTAAAGGGAAAAATATAATTTGGACAATGTTAAATATAAGAATTTCTGCTCATAAATATCACTAGTATTAGGGTGAAAGAAAACCATGGAGTAAAATAATCCATTCTTAATAATATAATCAGATCAGATTAGATGGACAATATATAAAGTGCTCCTACAACCAATAAGAAGAAGCTGTAACTAACTCCTATTAGAAACACTGATATATTTGGAATTACTTCTATCATATTATTCTGTTTTGGGTTATTCCACCTATTTATATTCTATGTCTTTGACAATTATTTTCTCTTATTTTGGATAATTTTTGTTCCTTTAATTCCATCTTCATATGGAAGATTAAATGTCTAGGAGTGATGTATATCCATGTGATATATATATCACAATATAAATGTACATATGCATCATCTGTCAACTTTTTAAAGTACAGATCTATAATTCAGTGGTACTTGGGTGAGGCCTGTGATTCCACATACCTTGTAAGGTCTGAAGTCATGCTGATGTTGCTAGTTCATAGAACACACTTTGTATAATAAGTATTCAGTATTTTTAAAACGTGAGTAGCAAAATCTTCACTCATCATGAGATAGTAAAATATACAAGATATGAAATTAAATATAGACAAATTGATACATGCAAAAAAATAAAGAGCCCTTAATATGTCCCAGGGTACATGGGAGTTTTATATGCATCAAATGTTTTTTTTTAATTCAATATAGAATAAAGCTTATTTAATTCATGTTGTCTAAGAATTGGTTATTGATCTAGAACAAAATGAATTATAGCCCCATGCATATGAAACATAAGAGCCAGATTGAATATAATAAAAAATTTTAAAATATAAAAAGCAACAAATATTTCAGTATACATAATATTCTATATTGCTGAATATGAAATATATAGAATGATTTCTTATATTTTTTTTTCTATCTACTTAGGTAATTAACTAGCTAATTATCAATCAACTAAAATAGAGACATAGAAAGACTCAGAGGAAGATATAGAATGAGTTGGCTATAAATAATTTACCAAAAATTTACAGCAAAAGATAAGATAAATAAAAAATAAGATTTAAAGAATAGACATCTTGAAGAGGAAATGGTAGCTGAAGACATATAAACTACAATACTCGAATAATATTGATGCATTGAACAGAAAACAATTCAAACAAACAGAAAAAATTGTGCAAGCATATCTACAAACAATACAATAAAAAGCAATCCTGAATGGCCTGTAAATACAAATATTTGCACATGGGAGTACTTTTAAGGAAAATGCAAATGAAAATTTAATATCATATTTTACATGTTATAGAGGAAAATTCTTGAGAAACATCATAAATATTGTTGTTTAGGATGCAGTGTATTCTTTCACATTGTTTGTGGAGATGTATTCTTATTTAATATTCTCAACTGCTTTGACAGTACTTTTTTTAAAAGCATCAAAATACACATGCCATTCAACTGAGTGATCCAGCAATTCAGAATTCCCCCATGACAGTAGAAGGGGAAAATATGTAAGATTAGTTAGTGTATCAATATTTAATAGCATAAATAAAAACGTAAATTGAATGCTTATAAACAGAGAATTTAGTTGATTAAGTTACAATATGTACATGTCATGTAATTCAAGTTACAATATGTACATGTCATGTAACACTTATTATCCATTGTTATCCATTGTCATAAAGTAAAATTTTGGTACATGCATCCTATCCCATTTTAAATATATATTCCATTTCATTAACTTTTAAAACTAGCTACTCAGTCTTGATTCTAATATTGTATGTCAATTATAAAATGTTAGTAAAATGAAAGGTATAAAAGGATACCTAAGTGTCTCACACTGATTAGCTGTAGAGAGGCTTTTGTAAATATGTACAGAAAGGAGAAAGAAAATAAAACCCATATAAATATCTAGTGTAAAAATCCATAAATATAGAACTTCACATTCATGGGAAATTTTATCATTCATGTATGCCTGTAAGTTTGATGTGTAAATAATTTTATGACAGTAAGACTAACAAAATATCCATTGTTTCTTGTCAGAGTAATATTTTTCCTTTTTCCTTTTATCGTTTCTACATTGCTTAATTTTTCACTAAATAAGGAAATACAACAACATACAATAAAAAATTTATAGTCCTAGTCATTGTGAAGAAAATAAAAAGCCAGTGTGAAAATAGATGTAACATGTCCCTTTAAATTAAGACCCTAGATTTAAATGATTACATTGAAAGATATTCATACAGAATGGAAAATTTGTATGCAGATATTCAGGTAACTCCCACTATATTTTTTCTGTTTCTTTGATTTTGTTTTATAATTATTCTCCACACTAAAAATTTATAAGGGATAAATTATCCCTTGAAGCAAAATATTTACTAAGTTCTACAATAACATATACTAACATAAAACCTCCATATTAGTTATACAAAATCACTTCTTTTAAAAATAAAAACAATATGATAAACTAAGCCACAGTAATGGCCCCAGTTTCTTGATAATGGAACAATAATCCTTATTATATGTATATGCTTTACCTCTGATTATTCCCCTAAATAGAGTCCCTTGATTACTAACTGCTAGAAAAAGGAGAACAAATGCTGCATCTCTATTGAAATGCCTATGCCTGTGCCAAGAAATGATGAAATGAATGAACTTTTATTCAGCAAATATTTAATGAGTGGCTGATTGTCTGGAACCAAAATTTAGTTGTTGGGTAAACAAAAATTAAGAAACTAGCCTGTACTTAAAAACAGTAATGTCTCTTACAAATATTTCCTATTTCTTATTTAATAAACCTATTCTATTCCATATATTTATCAAACTTTTTGAGTAAATATAAGCCCAACGCTTACCTGGAAAATCTGTCTTCTTAGATAATGTTGAGTTATTTGTCTTTCAACGAAGGCATGGTTTCATGGAATAATCTATCTTCCTGGAGGGGCTGTATAATTTTAATTACAGACTCAAATATGTTTATTTTTGAAAGATTTTATGAAATCTTTCCCAGATATTTTTGGTTTTGGCACAATAGAAGATAGTGTTCAACATGGGAGGGATAAGAAAATATTTATTGGCAATAAAGATGGATGTGTGGAGCAATGCTATGGCCAAATTTCTGCGTAATAAAGGAGAAAAAGGCAGGTGTATAGAACACTAAAATGGCCCAAAGAGAGAAGCGGATTTGGCTCAACTGATAGAGCATCATCCATTTCCCATATAGGAGGTCCAGGGTCATAACCCAGGGCCTCTTAACTAATATGGTGAGCTGGCTTATGTGCAGTGCTAATGTGTGCAAGGAGTGGCATGCCACACAGAGTTGTTCTCGGTGTAGGGGAGTCCCACGTACAAGGAGTCCACCCTGCAAGGAGAGCAGCCTCACATGAAAAAAAGCATGGCCTGCCCAGGAGTTGTGGTGCATACACAGAGAGAGTTGACACAGCAAGATGATACAACAAAAAGAGACACAGATTCCCATTGCCACTGACAAGAATGAAAGCGAACACAGAAGAACACACAGTAAATGGACACAGGGAGCAGACAATGGGGAATGGAGAAGGGGAGAGGAAGAAATTTTTTTAAGATGGCCCAAATGTAGTAACCACACATGCTCAAAGTCTTAACTCAAGCAGTCTTTGATGAGAGAAGAAATACAACATGAAGAATGAAAACATAAGAGCAAATGATCAATATCAAGTCTGGCCCACCAGTAAGGAAGTCCAGAATTAAGCCATACTATCTGTGGATTCTAGTATTGGCACAGGCCAGTTTGATCAAGGCCATAAATTCATAGTAGGTGTGAGCAATTGCATTCGTTTTGCAGTAGGGAAGGCTCAACAGTAAAAAGGATGAGGAGTCAGCAGAATAACTCCACCTAGCGCAATGGCCAAGCTCAAAGCCATGATCCCTCCATGTGTCAAGATGGTAGAGTGCTGCAGAGGGTTGCAGCTGGTCACATATGGTCAAAGGCCATGACCAGCAGGAATCCAGACTCCATGGTGGACAGAGAATGGATGAAGAATATCTGAATGAGGCAAGCTTTAAAGATGATTTCTCTGCAATTGAACCAGAAGAGGCTGAGGATTTGGGGAAGGGTGGTAGTTCTAAGCATCAGATCATTCAGAGAGAACATGGTGAGAAAGAGATACATGGGTTGATGCAGATGAGTCTGTCTTAATGATGAAAATAAGAGCACAATTCCCCATCAGAGCAAGAAGGTAGAAAAAACATAAGGGTATGGATATCAGGATGTGCACATCTTCCAGCCCTGGAATTCCAAGGAGGAGGAAGTTTGTTGGGTGGAAGTTAGTTCTGTTTTGGGCTAGGGTTTCAGTCACTAAACCAACTCTATTCTGAGTATTGTCAAAGACATTTTCAATAGGTAAATCATAAGTATACTCTTCTTTTGCACCTAGAATGTTTGGTGGCAATCTAATGGCATATTGGTGGTAAGAAACTTGGTTGAAGATTAAGACATGGATGGGAAGAAGGGGCATAATTGGCCAGTAATAGTTTCTACAGAATCAAAAGTCAAAATAGGAAAGAGATGCCAGACTACTTTCAGAGAAAGAAAGAGCTGTACCTAAATTGAGATTTATTGCTCCATATCTTCCAGTATATAAACAATGGTGTTGATAATATAACTTCTACTTATATTTTCATTAAATGAATAGAGTCAGAAAATTTATTCCTCTGGTTCTGTCAGAAAATCATGTTTTCCACTATGTAACTAATTTTGTTCTCTTCATTCAAAAATTGTACATTTACATGTAAAACCAGTATAAAAGACAAATTAATATTCTAGATTAAACAAACTTATACCTGGTATAAGTCCATTTATAAGAATATGATCAGATTTGTAAACAAACACAAATCTTGGACCACTAATGAAGGGCTTGAGTTTTCGTTTTAGTCTCACTATACTGCAATCAATTTACAAAGCACACAGCAACAAACCATCTATCTCTCTGAAACAAGCCATCTAGGAAGAATTTGTACCATTGATGTGAAGAGAGCGGCCACTGTAGCTGCTGAGGGTAGGAAGAGGGAAGAAGAGATATGATGTAGGAGAATTTTCAGAACTTGGAATTGTCCTGAGTGGTACTTCAGGGACAGATGCTGGACATTGTATGTCCTGCCATGGCCCACAGGGTGGACTGGGGCAGAGTGTAAACTACAATGTAAACCATTACTCATGTGCTGCAGCAATACTCCAAAATGTACTCACCAAATGCAATGAATGTCCCACGATGACGAAAGAGGTTGTTGATGTGGGAGGAGTGGGTGAGGGGGGTGGGAGGTATAAGGGGACCTCATATTTTTTGAATGTAACATTTAAAAAAATAGAGAGAGCAAAAAAATAAGCCATCTAAAGGAGTGACCAGATGTGTACTATTCTAGAGTCGAAATAATTTCCTTTGTTATTTTTCTTAGTCTTAAATGTATTTAAATCCTCAAAAATATTATCGAACTGCTATGCACCAGTAAGACCTGAAAAATTCTCATCATATAAAATACTTCTATTAGTGTTGATAAAGAGCTTCCATTTTGAATTTGCCAAGTGTGCTGCCTTTGTTTTAGCTCCCACACTCTATTTTGGGGACTATGTAGACTGCTCTACAATGTAGAAATTGAATTGTTCAAGGCTAGCACAATAGAAAACCTCCCTGATCATGCATCTTCCCCATGACTGGAGACAATTCGTTTTATAACCATGATGCCCAGGTTGCTAAGAAAATTTAATTCCTCTCCTGCTTAACTCTCAGTAGCAATGCCTTTGTCTCACATAGTCTTCCTACCTCTTCACCTGGCCGATCTCTTTTGCTTGGGTGTTACTCATATCTCTGAATGTTATAAGGCAAACTAGTTCCCTTCTACTTCTTGTCCTAATGCCAAAAACACTGTCAGGAGGGTTCTGCAAAACTAATCTTTCATGAGAATGGCTGTAAATAATCATGCATGGCAGTTTCTCTCACTGTTCCTCAAGAGCATTCTCAATGACATTGCACGTTACAACATTGGAGGATTTTGTGGTCACTAGAGCTCAAGCTACATGGATCAACAGTTAAATAATCTATGGGAATTAGGGTAACAATTATAACCATTTCATTGTACTTGTTTGGGAATAAGCACATACTGATTAGACAGGAAATTATGAGGCTGCACAGCCCAAGGCCTATTAATATTTCCATGTTCAATTTTTTAAAATATTATGAGTCAATGGGGTTTTGAGCATTTTCAATAAAATATCAACAAACCAGTATCTGTAACAAAATTAAATGAAATACTAGTTAAATTTAATATTTCACCAAATATTCTATAAAATATATCAGCTTACCTAATGCTATTTATCTTAAAAAGAAGTATGATAGACCAAGAGGGTGGTGAAAGACATTCTAGGTTGACTTTCCCCAACAGAAACTTTGAACAACTAGTAAAACTGGGAAAGTCTTCTCCCTCAAGATTCTGCAAAGTGATTTAAGGATTGCAGTACCCGGGCAATTGCCATATCAATAAAATGCCTCTTTAAAATACAGAGAAAGAACTAAAGGCTCTCAGGGAAACAATGAATGAACAATATGAGAATATCAAAAACAGAGATTGGATCACCCATCCTGTATTGAATCTCTGATACCATTTACTGAACAAATCATTTGTCATATAATATTCTTATAGAATCTTTGAGATATTTCTATTTTATACATCAGGAAACTGAACATTCAGACTATTAAGTAACCTGCTCATAATCAGGTACATAGTTCTTAGGGGAGAACAGATATGTTTAAAATAAATATTCACTCATTACTAGGCTGCAGACTATCACAAATTAAAGAAAAATATCAATTGAAGTGATTATTTTCTATACCACCTTTTTCCCCAAATCAAAGATTTTTACTTTCATAATGACGTTGCTACTTTTCTCTGTGAATTAGCCACCTTTTTTTCTAATGTGTAAGGTCAGGTAAAGAAGAAAACAGGTAAGTTAGAACACTAATTCATGAAAATCCTATTAGAAAAAAAGGCATATTAATAACACACACAATTTCCAGCCTGTCCTAACATATCTGTTAATTTCTGTTCCTTAAATTTTAGCCTCTAGACAGGGAGACCAAAGAAATCTGAATTTTCTTTAGTAAAATGGCGTTTCTTTCTCATGTGGACAAAGGGGATCAAGGATTTTGATGTGAAAAATACTCCCCTATGCTTATGATAGCATCTCTGAGGACCCTCTAATTAACACAATGCAGTGAATTAAAGTGCAAGATGGAGGAGAAAAACCCATTTCGTATGCTCACTCTTAGCCACTGTAATCCTCAATTTCCTCAACTCTGAAATTGAGAAGATCATAGCACCAGTCTCATAGTGATGTTGCCAATATTAAATATAAAATTTTAATGGATGAGTGTGATTTGTTTTCTGGGGAATACCAGCAAATTCTCCTGAATGTTTCCCAAACTCAAGAGTTAGAGTCAGACATATTTAAACAGCATAGAGAGAATTCAGCATCTTAAGAAGGAAAGATGTACTGATAGTTCCCTTCTGATACATTATGTTCTAACTATTGCAGGGTGGTGGGAATGAGAAGAATGGAAAAAATATAATTGGTGTGACCTATGGACTGTGGTTAACAGCAATACTGTGATATTCTTGCATCAATGCGAAAGATGTACTCTGTTGATAATAGGACGGTATGGAAAAAGTGTGCTAAATGTACACTGTGGACCATGGTAGGTGGTAATAGCCTGATAATATTATCTTACAATCTGTAACAAATATTCCACCACAGTGTGGTGTATTAATGAAGAGGTTTTTTATGGGAATTTTACACATGTGCAAGATTGTTTTGTAAGAAGTTCACAACTTCTGCAATAGAAATATATTTTAAAAACAATAGGGTGTGCTGGGAGAAGAATACATCAAATATAAGATGTGGAATATGGTTAGTAATGTATTTTTACCCTGCTCTTGCATAGTTTATAACAAATTTCATTTCACAACAATGCAAGGTGTTGGAGGTAGGGAGATGTATGGGACCTCTATAAGATGTTATACATGTTAATTTTGTAAGTTCACAACGTTTACTAAGCACTTATTGCTTATGTATGTTCATGTATGAATGATATACCTCAATAAAAATAAATTTAGAAAAGATTAAAAAGTATAGAATCTCAAGTTAATTGGAAATAAAGTAATAAGCTGCTCTTTTATCCTAAAGTATTAAAATGCTCTTCCCTTATTTCTAAATAGCACTGATGAGGACCACCAAAGAACCCTGGCTTTCAAATTAGAAATTGTCCGTTAATATTCCTCCTTTAGTAGAACAAATGCGAATACATCCCCCATAAAAGAGAACTTAATTCAGTCAAAAAAGAAATAATCATCAGCCATCATAAAGTGTGATTATATAGCTGATCATTTTATGTTTAGGTATTAAAACCCATATTTTATATATAGTACCATTATCATGAGAATTAGGACCTGTATTTATTTATTTTTTATTTTTTTATTTTTATTGATTGAATTTTTTAAAATTATTATTATTATCCCCCCCTTGTGACTTTTAGCGTGCTCTCTGCTCCTGTGTCCATTCGTTGTGCGTTCTTCTGTGTCTGTAACTATTTTTTTTAATTTTCCCCTCACCACTTGCAGCTTGCTTGCTGTCTGCTCTCTGTGTCCATTAGCTGTGTGCTTTTCTGTGTTTTTTGCTTGTCTCCCTTTTTTGTTGTGTCACCTTGCCGAGTTGGCTTTCCATGGTGTCTGCCAGCCAGGTGGCACTCCGCGGCATGTTGGAGAGTCTGCCTTCACAAGGAATCCCTGGAATGCGAACCCAGGGCCTCCTACATGGTAGACAGGAGCCCAAACCATTGAGCCACAGTCACTTCCCTGTATTTATTTTTACTATGAATGATTTCTTCTATAATTGGTATTTATACATAAAAACACCAAGATTTTAGAACCCAACTGGCACTGTAACTAAATCTTCAATATGCCCCTCCATGTTTCTATCAAGGTGATTGTTCCAGGGTTTTGAAGTATGTGATAAGACAAGGGAATTCCTTGGGTGTGACACTATTGCATCATTTCATTCACTGTTGAAAGTTCTTTCTAGTCAGAATCAATATTGCCTAATTGTGAATGAGAGATTATGTAATCTGACAATGGAGATTTTGGTAGAATCATTCTGAGAAGAAAAGCCAAATCCACATCCAGTGCATCATATTCTAGGCTGGCTCGTTTGCTTTGTGAAGATGTACTATAATGTGTTCAGGTTTGGCTTCTGCTGTTAGTTTCTGCAGTAGCGTTACCTACATCAGACTTGGTGAGTGAAGGTCAGTGTTGTTGAGGCAATACATAACCTCCATCCTTTTCCCATGGACCCATTAAGCAGTGATTGGAGGGGGGGGGGGGGCAGATTTGACCAATAAACACAATAGGGCTCATCATTTGCCCCTGGAATTATTATCCTTACATGAACATTTACATGGGGCACAATTGTTCTAACATTGTATCTATTTTGTAAGTGCCATCCCAGGTCTCATCCTGATGACAAACACCCTCATAACCAATTTTTTTTTTGTCTTGGCTGATTTTCAGGACTTCTTAAGTGTAGGCCTTTGTCAGATATACGCATTACAAATAAATTTTCCCAGCTTGTGGATTGTCCTTTTTATATTATCAATGACTTTTATAAGACAGATAGAACTTTGTTTTAACAAAGCTGGGTATATCAAACCTCCCCTTAATTTTTTGGTGTTTGTTTTAAATTCTGTTTACAAAGTTTTCTTTTTCCTGAAGTGATGTCATGAAGATATTCTGCAGTAATAACTCACAAAAATTTGGTATGTTTGCATATCATATTTGAATTGGGAATACACTTGAAATCCACCTTTCTTTGGTTCAAGGTATATTGCAATGGATTTAGAATTATTGCTATTATTATGATTAATATGTTTATCATTAACTGTTATTTTAAAATTCTTGCTTTTGTTTTTCTTACAAGTTATAATTGAGTATGTCCTAAAATATTAGTTTCTACTCTTACTTTTAAAAATAATTACTTTTACTTTCTTTGTTTTAATTTACCTTTCTCCATAAATGCATGATTCAAAAGAATAAGTCATTAATTTTTAGTCTCATCTTTTCTAATATATATATTTTAAGCTAACCCTATTGTTAACACTATTATTTTTGTTTTGTTTCACAAAATCTATATATAATTTAGTAAACTTTAGTTCAAATAATTTGATCCATAAATGATTTCTTCTTTGATACATGGCTTATATAAAAGGATATTCCCAATTTACAAATACATTGATATCTTTTTATTGATCATATCTAGGTTAATTTTGGTTTGGTCATGAATAAACTCTTCATAATTTCAATCCCTAAAATTTGTTTAGATTTCCCTTGAGGCCTAGATATTATATGAGAATTTTTATAAATATTCTATGTGTTCTATTGAAGAATGAGTATTATAAGCATAGTGGGATGTTTTATATTCATTCCTTAGTCCATTCTTATGTTGATATTTAATCTTCTCTCTATTAAGTTAATGTATTTATTTACTTATTCAAGATCTCTGTGGTTCATTTTAATTTATATTAAATTATATGTATATGTTTAAATCTCCACATTATTGCTTTATTTGTTCATTATTTTTTCCTGCATTTCAGATTTTCCATCTAGGATTAGTACATTTCCCTCTGTATTAAATTCCTTAGAATTTCATTTAGGGAAGGACTGAAGATGGCAGAATGAATTAGGTGTTCTGTTTTCTTATGAAAATATTTTTAGTTTGATCTACTCCTTGGGTTCTATTTTCTCTGGGTATAAAATTCTATCATGACAGCTATTTTCACTAGTACATGTCTGTCAACTTTGTTTTTTTTAAGTTAACACTTCCATATTTATATCAACTATAATAGAAATATATTTACAGAAAATAGATTATTCTAACACTTATCTTAAAATCAAACAAATAAGACAATTTCCAGTATTATTTCAAATTCATTACTGTGAGAATTTTGTTTCTTTACTTTTTTTTAAAAAGATTTATTTATTTCTCTCCTTATCACCCCCGCCCCAGTTGTCTTTTCTCTGTGTCCATTTGCTGCATGTTCTTCTTTCTGTCTGCTTCTGTTGTTGTCGGCAGCACTGGGAATCTGTGTCTCTTTTTGTTGTGTCATTTTGTTGTGTCAGCTCTCCATGTGTGTGGTGCCATTCCTGGGCAGACAGCTATTTCTTTTGCACTGGGCGGCTCTCCTTACGGGGCACACTCCTTGCGAGTGGGGCTCACCTACACGGGGGACACCTCTGTGTGGCAGGGCACTCCTTGTGCTCATCAGCACTGCGCATGGGCCAGCTCCACACGGGTCAAGGAGGCCCTGGGTTTGAACCACAGACCTCTCATGTGGTAGGTGGATGCCCTAATGGCTGGGCCAAGTCTGCTTCCCCATTAGTTACATTTTATACACACACAAAAAATGCTACAAAGGGGAAAATAGTGAGAAAGAGGGATTACAAAGGGATACCAGGAGACTTTGGGGTGATTGATAACATTTACTACCTTGATTTTGGTTTATGTGTGTATATGTAAGTCAAAACTTACCAAATTATATAATTTAAATATGTATTTTAAATGCATGGTATATTGTAAGTCAATGTATACCTAAATGAAGTGGTTTAAAAAAATAAACAAAAAAGGAGCTGCAGAAATACGGAGTGTGAAGCAGCCAAAAATTTTTTAGACCTCCAAGCCCAGAGGTCTATTCTGAGTTCCGCAGTTCCACACGGATTCCTGTACTGTGGTCCCCCTTTCAAACAATATGGTACAAACTCTATACCAGCTGCCCGTAATTTAGACAGCAATTTAAAATTATGCTCACTTAACTTTAAGAGTTCTCAAACTGCTAAACGTATCCCACATCACAATGCTTGAAAGTACAACAAATGTTAGTTAAACATTGGTAAATGGGAACTAAAGCAGAAAGAAGCATCTGAATATGAGGAATATGACAGAAAAGAATCTTTCTGGAAGTAATTTAGAAAAGTTTAAATGTAAACCCATAGGAAGAAACCACTTTTCCAAGTCCCTTTTAGTTTGCTTTCAACAACAGTTTGCATGTTATAGATTTCATTAATCTATTAACCAAAAGTTCAATCTAAGAGTTGCAAAGACATTCAAATCAGTATTACTGACATAGCTTAATCAATGAGTGCTTTAGGTTCGCTTATGGCTAATTCTACCTTTAGCTTTAGATGATGAGACTGAATTGTGACATATAATAAAAACTCTATTTAAAAAGATTTTCTACCAAGATGCATTTAATATTTTCTGCTAACACTAATTCATCCTCAAAAATTTGTGGGGGAGAGTGTACCATTGTTTTAATTTTCTCACCACTACTAGTCTCAGTGGGAACAAAAAAATTCTGATTTCTAGTGAAAGCTGGGTAATTAGAAACAGTGAAAACTTTGAAGCATTCTAAGAAAACGCATACACACAAAAACCTTTATGATCAGAACACCTGACATAAAAAAATCTATAACATTTTTGCTCTTAGATTATATTCCGTAATTTACAATCAGAATATATATATTTAAACATGAGAAAGCAAATGGGGAAAAACAAAGCTAGAAAAATAAAAATACAAATACACAGGGCCAAGAAATATTTGTCTAGTGAGCCGAAATCAAATGATGCTAAAAGCAAAGTGCAAATCAAAATGTAGTGGATGTTTATTAAATATGCTTGTGAAGCCATTAATAATGAACAGGTTGTTTTCCAGAGCTTTCTTTTTCAAAATTAGTAATCACAATCTTTAATGAAGAAAGTAGATTCTGTTATTGAGTAAAGTACCTTGGGTTTAAAGACCAATACCTTGAGCATCACAAAGAAAGACAATATTCTCAAAACTCAGCTTATTTCCATTTTGTAGATGGATCCAGGCAATGTGATTAGTTTTTCTCCACGTGCAATTTATCAAAATAAGTTTGCCCACAGTATCTTTTCCATCCACTCTGAAAATCCTGGTCTGACAACATACCCAAATAAAGCATTTAAATTTGTAAGAAAGTGTGGCAAGTCCTTCCTGCAACATTACTGTAGTACAAAGGGCAAAAGAGCAATTTATGTTTTAATGGGTAACTAGTACCACAGCTGAGATTGGGAAATTAATATTTTAGTGCACTGTGCTTCAGTTTTAACCAACATGCTATATATTCTTTTGTGGGGGGGAAGGAGGGTGCACAAAGTGGATTTAAGGATTTCCATCGTATGAAAAAAAATATAATTCTGCAAGCAAAACAGTGTAAACTGCCTTTTTTCTTAAGACCTTGCCATTTTAAGATGAAGGTTTGCAAACATAACACAATTTTTTATTATTAAATGAGAAAATCTCATTTGTTACATTGTCACATTGCTAGTCAGAGGAATGTTGCAATGATGAAGAAAGTCAATGTTGGATTAACCCAAGTTCTCATTTCTACAACATTCATTTAAAAAGAAGTAATGTTCAATGCAGCCCAACACAACATTCATGGTTTTCTTCATATTGAAGTCTCCCCCCCGAAATCATCTTCTAGTGGGGCATTTTACTACATAAATTACAGTGCTCCATTTTTACAGTTCACCCCGAAACTTAAGAGAGATGAGAGATGTGTTACACCAAAATTTCTCATGCTTTTAGGAAATCCTTTACACATCGTCACCATCTGATGTGTCATTGTTACTTGTGTCTGTTTCTTCATTCTCAATAGTGGATATGAAAGTGTTGTTTTCCAGGGTCCAAACTTGAAGTCACAGATCAGGCCATTTTTCAAAATACCATTCTTACTTAGACCATTCTTCTGTAACTGTGTGCTTATAACTTGAAATTCTCTCATTTAATCCTCAGCTAATGGAGCACATATTTCATTTTCAATATTTTCCTGCCTGCCTCTCTCCTTTAACAACTTGTGTTCTGCCTCAGTTGAACTTGAAAGACCATGAGTTTGTGAAAAGTGAAAGACCGAATGATCTGTTGAGAAATCACCCAAGCATTGTGGAATGTCATTTTCATCAAAGTTTCAGTTTATATCCCTCTCTTGATTTGTACTATTGCTGTTTTGTATATTAAATGAGTCATCATCCTTCTCTGAGGCAGTGTAGCTTTCATCTTCATGTTCCTCTTCTACCCTGTCCCTTTTCAATGTTTTCAAAAATACACTCTTCCATCAGTGCACATTTGTGTATGTTTGGTTAGATAAGGCTGTTGATTTTGTCAACAAGTGAAGAATTTGAGCAGTTACATTCTTTCACTGAATTTGTTGATGAACTAACAATTTTGACAGTTGATTTGGAAGCATTAAATTGCCAGTCATCCATATGTAAATTTATGTTAGAATTCACAATGAGTTGGGTTTGTGATTACAATTTCTAAAGAAAAGTTATTTTTTCAATCTTTTACTCAGTGCAAAGGCACAATTCATTGCTAAACCCTGAGCTGGGGGGTAGGAAGCCTTACCTATTATCTGCATGACATGATGATCTAATAAAAGGTTCTCCTATTTTGATAGGCCTTGCAAAAGTAATTTTAAGTTAACCAAGTTTGTCAAATAACTTCCTGAGTACTTATTTTCACTTACATTTTGATATGTGATTTGTTTCTTCTTTTCTTATTATTTTTTGGGGATGTGGTTGATATCTCTACCCAGCATTTGAAAATGTTTCATAGGTATTTTAGTCTATAATATAGTTGGAGTTATAATATGTAAAAAATGATTGCATAAAAGCAAAACTTTACAACGTTAAAAATATATAATACATGCAGTTTAAATTTCATGATAAAATGAAGAAATAGACTTCAGTAGACCATAGGTTCAATTCCTTAATACACAGAAATCACAAAAATTTAATAAGAAAATGAATAACATGAGAAAAAAAATAGGAAAATGTAAGAAATTGAAAATAATTGCTATTAATTTATATATCAGGTTGCCAACAATTAATAAGAGTGATAATATACATTGTTGGCAGGCAAGTCTTACATTTGCCTTTTGTGGGACTACAATTGCTATAATAATTTGCAGGTAGTTTTGCAAAGTATTTCAGTATTTAAATTATCCCTACCCTTTGTCTCAGGAATGCCTTTTTCTAGGAATTTAATCTGAATTCTAGAAATATAGAAACCAGACACATGTAATACAATATTTCTGTAGCATTATTGGTAAGAAAATTTGAAAACTATTTACATTTAAAATAATACGTTAATTCTTAAATAAATTCCAATATATTCTTTTTAATATAGTAATTCTGAGAAATGAGATAGATCTGCATAAACCAATATGAAAAACTCAAAATATATCATTATATTAAAAATACACTGCTGAACTGAGAAAGAAGTCTCATCTAATCTGTGTTATCAAAAACATATTAAATTCTCTGAAAATTACAAAAGAAATGGTAGAAATTCAAGTTAGTTGTAAAACCCAGATTATGAGAATCCACTGATGATGCTTGTTTTTGGAGATTGCCAGGTGGTAGAGTAGGAGAAAATTTAATTTTAACTTTAAATCTATTGTAAAACTTGTACATTAGTTTCCCACACATGTCTACCACTGTTATTTAAGGAAATGCAAAATATATTTTATTTCCAGTATTTCTGACTGCAAATATTATTCTCTACTCTCATTTCATTGACCATTAACTGATTAATAACTTGAGAACAAATGTTGCATCTTTGGAGAGTGAGTCTTTGGTGAAAAATTTTTACAAGGATTAATATATCCACTCTTGAACTTATGCTTTTGGGAGTCACAATCTGCAAAGGCAACAAAAGATGGTTATGGTTATCTCTCAATAGAAATTTAGTTATTGTTTAATAAGTTCCAAAGGCAATACCAAATACTAGGTTGAGAAAGATGAATACTAATACCTAAATTTTTCTCTAATTTTTTTTCTAATTCTTATGTATCTTCTGCACTTGCAACTGCTTATAGGAGTCAGTGTACTGTACTTTGCTAGACTATTTCAATCTGAAATTTAACTGAAAAGTTTTCCACTTTAAGGTAATGCTGACTTACTTTAAATTTCGTGTCCTTTAATAAAACCCTTATCTTTGTTGATGAACTGAGGAAACACAAATTCCACCAAACCTGAACATGTTTGATTGTTAAGAATTTAAAGAATCCCCCCCCTGATCCTCCTGGATTTAACACCATAAATAATGGGATTCATCATGGGTGGAATAAGAAGATTTATATTGACCACAAAAATGTGGATATGTGGAGCAATGTGTTGGCCAAACCTGTGAGTGAAAAAGGAAAAAAAAGGCTAGTGTATAAAGCACCAAGATGACCCACCCATGGGAGACACAGGTACTTAGGGTCTTAAGGCAGGCAGCCTTGGATTGGAGATTGAAGACAGCGAGAAGGATAAGAACATAGGAGCAGATAACCAATATGAAGTCCGGGCCCCCTGTCAGGAAGGCAACATACATATTTAACCTCTCTTATGTTTTCACAATTGTAGAGCTTATAGATATGATATCAAGGAGACATTGAGTTAACTGGCTGACAGAGCAGAATGAAGAAAGTTGTGAACAAAGCTGGTGCTGTATTAGAATGTAACACATGGAGTTAAAAAAGGCAAAGTCTTTATCTTCCTAAAGTCAACTAAATTACAGGGCAAGAAATCACCATTTTTACAAAGTACAGTCAAGTTAAATCGTTAAGTTTTTTTTGGGGGGGGGGTTAATCTTAATGTTTTTTTAAAGACTTATTTTATTTATTTATTTCTCTCCATCGCCTTGTTGGTTTTTACTTGCTGTGTCTGTTCATCTTCCTTGTTTTTTTATGAGGCATGAAGAGCTGACCTTGGGACCTCTGATGTGGGAGGAAGGTGCTTAATCATTTGAGCCATCTCTGCTGCCTGCTTTGTTGTAAATCTCATGTTTTTCCTCCCCTCCTTTCTCATTTGAATCAGCTCGCCACACATGCCCATCATGTCAGCTTGCTGTCTTCTTTCGGAAGCGCCAAGATTCTCTGCTCTTTGTGTCGTTGTGTCTCTCATTATGTGTTTTATCTTGTGTCTTTTGTTGTGTCAGTCTGCTGCACCTGCCCATCATGCTAGCTTGCTGTCTTCTTTTGGAAGCACCAGGATCTGAACCCGCAACCTTCCATGTGGTAGGTGGGAGCCCAGTCACCTGAGCTACATCCACTTCTGTGCTCATTTATAATGGCTAATCAGAATCTTCCAAAAAGACCATAATATAGTTCTCAATTTCACAATAAATTGGCATTAATTTTTGCTTCTCACAAACTTTTATATATAACTCAGGGTTCACAATATCAGGTTATCTTTGTAAAGGAAGGGTACTTTTGAATATGTGTAGAATCTGGAAAGGCATCCTAACAAAACTAAATTTGAAATTAATGAATAATTTTGGTTTAAATTTCAGTCTATGATGAGATAAGGCGATATTAAGTATTCAAATAATGTGGGTAATACTGATTTTAACCTTTGCAGGCTGATACTTGATCCTGGATTTTGTTCACACTGTAATAGTTATGAACAATATGTAAATCTTAGCTTGAACATTTAGTTGGTATCCTTCTACACTTACTTCTGTAAAATCAAGAGGTTGAACAATCTTTCAGGCAACCACAAGGAATGGGTCTTCATTACTGAACATTTGACCTAGAGTCTCCATCGATCTCACCTCAACCACAGTACTGCTCCCTGCAACCTGGTTTTCCTACCTTTGCAGATGGATTGTTTTCCTGTCCATCTTGAGGCTCAGCTGAATGTTGGCTATAATTACAGCAGGTCCTTTGCATTTCTTATCCTGGCAGATGGGAAGCCTGCAAGGAAATTCTTGAGTATATCTCTCTTGAAGATGCTGTCTGTTTATAGCACACTAATTTCTATCAGTTCCTTCAGGTGCACCTTGGTCTCTTGAATGAATTCAGTCTTTCCATCACTTGTGCCTCCTGAGTTTTATGCTTAGAAACCAAGGGAAGATGGTCTCTGGCCTCCAGGCATCTTGTGATATTGATTAATGACATTTCTTGGGCTTAAACACTTGCAGGTACCATGGAATAAATGGTTCCTTATAACAGATATGATAAAAGGTGGCAATAAAGGAGGACATTGTGGAAGGATGAAACTACAAATTAATTGGGGTGGACACATTAATATTGCCAAATGCACTCATATATTCTTAAATAACTTATCCTGAACCGTACTTAGATCCAAAAATTGCTACAGCTCAAGGCCATTCCTAGTCAGGTTCCTATTCCTGAACTCCAATGAGACCTTGTTTAATCAAGTAGGAAGTGTATATTAATCTCATCTATAAGTGTATCATTACTTGTGTTTTAGTTGTGAAGTTATGTCAAGCTTAGATCTGTTCCCCTTCAGGCATATCCTCTACAGTCTCCTCTTCAATGCACTGCAGGAGGGATGGACTTTGCAGACTATGTTTCCCAGGATCACAGATCATCTGATTTCAATTTGGGTTTGGTTAATGGAAGACTCTAGCAGAAGAATATTAGGGAAGAGGAAGAAAAAGCTAGTGTCTCTTCTCTCTCTCCTCTCCAGCTATAGATTCTCTATGGCTCCAGATTCTGCCAAAGCTGACTTGCATGGTCCAAACTACCACTGGGTGACTCATACCCCTGATATCTGACAAAACTACTAATAACTCTGTGTTTCGCAGGCCTAAAGTTGGCATGACTTCATGTTGTTTCTAATCTCTGGATGGCTTCACTGTCAAATCTCTTAGTAATTCTGTAACTTGTATAAATAATTAATTGCATTAAAGACCCCATGTACTAAATATTAAAGTATAAGGCTTTCAGCTTCCTAGTTAGATTATTTTTTTTTTAAGATTTATTTATTTATTTCTCTCCTCTTCCCCCCACCCCACTTGTCTGTCCTCTGTGTCTGTGTCTATTTGCTGTGTCTTCTTTGTCTGCTTCTGTTGTCAGCCGCACAGAATCTGTGTTTCGTTTTGCTGTGTCATCTTATTGTATCATTTCTCTGTGTAGGTGGCACCATTCTTAGGCAGGCCTCACTTTCTTTGGGGTTGGGCGGCTCTCCTTATGGGTCACACCCCTTGTGCGGCTCCCCTACACAGGGACACCCCTGTGTGGCAGGGCAGTCCTTGCATGTATCAGCACTGCACGTGGGCCAACTCTACAGGGGTTGAGGAGGCCCGGGGTTTGAACTGCGGACCTCCCATGTGGTAGACAGGCTCCCTAACCACTGGGCCAAGTCTGCCGCCTCTGGTTAGATTCTTAATTACCTAGTTGTCTTTCATAATAATATAGGGCTATTACCTTTTCTAATTTTTTTCATTTGAAAGTATTACAGTGTATTTTCCTTTTAGTTATCTCATTTTCAATGTTAGAAAGGGAGAAATTAGTCATCAGCAAATGCCCTTTAGTGTCACATTCCATTCCAATGTTAAAATACTCAAGGTCATATTGATAATCTATTCTAATTCATTAACATAGAAAATAAATAAATAGATACCTATTACTTCATGTTATTTTATTAACATATAAATATATGTCAACCAAGAGGATAACCTATTCTACCTCACAGAGATAGGAGAGTAATTCTTTCACTTGATACTGAACTATACCCTAAAAATGAATAAGAATAGAAAGGGTATGAGAGTGGTGTACGGAAGTAAAAAGTATTTCAGATAGAAAGGATAGCATGTATGCCAGTATTTGATTGACAGCACATATTATATCATCCAGTGTCTTTATTTTTAAAAAATTTTTATTGTTTTTTTGAAGATACATAGATCACAAAAAATGTCACATTAAAAAATATGAGTTCCCATATACCCCACACCCGCCTACACTCCTCCCACATCAACAACTTCTTTCATTATTGTGGCACATTTATTACATTAGTGAATACATTTTGGAGCACTGCTGTACCATATGGATAATAGTTTACATTGTAGTTTACACTTTCCCTTAGTACTTTCAGTGGGTTATGGCAGGATATATAATGTCCAGCATCTGTCCCTCCAATATCATTTAGGACAGCCCCAAGGCCCAAAAATGCCCCCACATCACATCTCTTCTTTCCTCTTCCTGCCCTCAGCAACTACAATGGCCACTTCCTTCACATCTATGCTACAGTTTCTTCCATTACTAGTTACAATAATTCTATTGTAGAATACCAGTAAGTTCACTCTAATCCATATTTTTTCCTTCCTCCTGTGGGCCCTGGGATGGTGATGTCCATTCCACCTCTGTGTCAAGAGTGGGTTTTGATCCCATGTAGTTGATGGATGTGATTCTCCTGCTTGGAGTTGTAGGCAATCTCGGTTCCCTGGTGTGGTGGTTGACCATCTTCACTTCCCTGTTAGCTGACCTGGGTAAGTCCAATGAACTGGAGAGTAGGAGTTGCAAGTCTGCTGAGACTCAGGGCTCAGCTGACACATGGCCAGTCCAGAAATTGAAATCTTCTGGGTATCCACCAACCCCAGCGCCAACCACAGGTTCAGTAAAAGTGACAGAAGAGGCATGTGTAATAAGGTCACATCTGAGCCCAACTCCATCACACTCAGGAGAACAAATTACAAAGTAGGGCCATCTGCCATGATCATAGAACCTGTGTTTCTCCATAACTCTCAGGTACACCAGTACCTGGTATTGCATCTACTTTGGCTGACTCTGGGATCCTTTAGAGGCAGGCATAAGTGTGACCCCTCTGATGACCTCCTGACTCTTTTTTGAAGACTTTTAGCCATATATACTCATTTGACTTTACCATTTCCATGTTTTATTCAAGGTTTTTTTCTAGTTGAATCACCAGTTAGTGCTTGGCAATAATCCTTCAGCACCAGAAAGGCTCATCCCCAGGAGTTATGTCCCACTCTGGGGGGAAGGTAATAAATTTACATGCTGAGTTTGGCTTAGAGAATGGCAACATTTGCGCAACATGGAGACTCTCAGGAGGTAACTCTTAGGCATCCTGCAGCTCTAGGTCTAGTTGAAATTTCAGGCCCACAAGCTCATAAACACAGTCATCAGTTTCAAGGGTTCATCAGTGGACCATCCTTCTTCACTGGTCTTTGTCCTTGCATTTAGGGGATTGTTGCTCTTCCATTGAGGAATGTGACAGAGCTCCCCTGGCTAGGAACTCAGCACTCCCTCAGTTGTTGTTTGTAATTGTAAATACTATGAAAATACCAATGAATATCCAAACATTTTTATATACTCTATATACATGCCCTTGAGAACTCCCTCCCAACCATGTGTTACCCATCACTAATACCCTACACCAGCATTCCTCCCCTGCCATAGTTGAATCCCTTTGTGGTCCAAAACTTCTTAAAAAAAATGAAGCCTATTTTATTGCGAAAATCAATTAATAGGAAAATGAAATAGTAACGATAGGTTTAAAGATTAGGAATAGAATACATGCTAACTTAGAAAACTAAAATAAAGTAAAAATAAACTGGGGTATTAAAAATGAAAAATATCATAAAACTTTGTTTTTGATATTTTGTCTTAAATGGTAGCCCACAACATTCTAATTTAAGCATATTTCCTTAGTTCTCATGATCAATCAAAGGAGCTGAGAGACCCTGCATATTTAGAAAAGGCTACCAATGTTTACAGAAAGGAGATACATCTGGTATTAAAACACTAAAGTAAATTAATTAAGTTATCTTCATGCAGATTCCTTCCAAGAAAGAGTGGAGATCGATCAAGTGAAAATTGAAGGATAAATTTGAAGGGTTATACAATTTTGTTCAAGTCAATACAATGCAATTTGAAATGAATATATTAAGCATATATTGTAAATGCCTGGATTATATCACTTGAAGAAATGAAAGGAGATGCCTCCATTCTTATCACTGTCCTATTGCATGCCAATAGCAGTAGCCTGTCTTCCAAAGGCCTTTAATTTTGTTATTATGCACCATGATTAAACAGAATACTCCATTAAAAAAAAAAAAGCTTGTCCTGAGGAATATATATATATATACATACACATCTATCTATATATATATATATACACACACACATCAAAAACATAAAATATTTACGGGGTTTAAATTTAGAATATAAGATTCAATGGGTATTGTGGGAAACTGGCCTACCTATTTGTTGCTTCCTGCTATTGTAAAAGATGTTGCAAGTTGCTTCCTGTAGCAAACAACACCTTGTTAGCTTTCAAATAAATACAATGTGGAAACTAGGGTTGAGATTCTCAGTTCTAGAACCTGTTGAGTCCCCTGGTCCCATCTTTACCTCCTCTCTTTTGTCTCTCTCTGTGTCTTTTATTTCATAAAGTTCTGTGTCACCTTCCCTTCGAGGCAACTGATAGTTGACTTAATGCAGCAAATGGGCATATCTTAAAGCATTGTTAAAGAAGTAAAGGATGGAGATCATAGAAAATCATAGTTCTGAGGGAAGAATAAAAACCATGTTCTTTGAGTGTTGTTGCTTTGCCAATGCTCAGGGCTTTTTACATAGATTATTTAATTCTCAGACAACCATGTGAGATAGACAATATTATTATGCATTTTTATAAATCAAGAATCAAATAGTCATAAGACTATCCAGGAGAAGATTCCTGGATTTGAGCCCAGAAATTCTAACTCCAAGTTTGGAATTTTAACCATAAACTATGGAAATACCCAGAAAAATGTTATGGAGTCTAAATTAATATAAAATGTAAGATGTTTTTAGTTTGAGAAATCAGGAAAAGACTTGTCCTACCAAAGGAAACAAAATATAAGCCTTCCAGCTTAAAAAAAAATTTTTTTAAAACCCTGTCTGTTGGCGAAAATAAAAACAATTGAAGACAAAAAAGGCAGGATAAAAAATAAAAACAGATGGTAAGGGAATGAGAAAGAGAAAACAGAAAAGAGAAGGAAGAAAGATTAACTTAGAGTTAAGATAGACTAGCATTTTTTGGAGGAAGATCAAATAGGTATAAACTAAACAAAGTGTTTAATTTTTAATCTTAACTTTGTGTAAATTGGTAAGCAGAAATTGTGAATAAGTTCATGAAAAAAGCACCAACTTCTCCCATTGCATAAAGCATGCACTCCTCCACCCATATACTTGCCAGAGAGAAAAGGGAGGAAACTTCCTGGGAGTGATGTAACTGTCCTATATTGTAATTAGGATGGGGGTTACATAGACCATGTATTGTCCAAATTTACCAAACTGTACGTGTAAGATGTCTTCATTGCACTGCATTTAATTTGTACTGCAATAAAAATGCATATACATATTTACATACACTCATATGTGAAATAGCCTAAAATGCTAAAATACAGCTTTAGTCATCAATGGATAACCAAATGAACAATGGGAATTTATTGTCTTACAATTTTGAGGCTAGGAGAAGTTCATACCCCCGGTGACAGTAATGCAATATTATCTCCCAAAGTCTGTCACATTCTCATTCTTCCTTGTGGGAATCCTTGGGGTTCCCTGGCTTGCATCTCTACCTAACATGCATGGTGATTATCTTCTCCTTTCTCTTTTGGTTAGTGTTGACTTCCAGCTCTGTTGATTTTGGCTTCCTATTCCTCTCCATGGCTTTCTCTATGTAAGCCTGAGTTTATTCTACTTATAAAGGATTCCAGTTACCCAGATTGAGGCTCAATCTCATTCTGTTGGGCCAGACCTTAACTAATATAACAGTTCAAGGATTCTATTTACAATGTGCACACATTCCCACAGGAATATGGATCAAGATAAAAAAAAATGGCTAAATGTGGGTACATAATTCAGTCGACCAACACAGAATCAGAGCTTTCTGTGATTTCAGAAAAGGTGATATTATTAATTTGTATAACAGTGCCTTGGAAGTCATAGCTGAATCATTACTACTATAGAAACACATATTTAGTTCCTTTGAAAGTAAGTTAAAATAGGTTCTTAAGGTGGAATGCTTTTTCCAATCTGGCCCTGGGTGGTTTTGCCTGACCAAAAACAAGCACATTATATATAATATACACCTTATATATATATTTTTGTCTACAGTCTACACACACACATAGAAATATATTCTAATATACATTTATAAATTAATAAATAAATTAGCTATATTTTCACCATTACTACTGCATTCTGCTTTTACTCTTTGCTCATACGGTGGGAAAATTTCTGAAGTAAAATTTCCCATAGTTTGAGGACCTCAGTTCACAATCAAATGGACAGCTATGTGGGAAAGGAACCTAATTCAGATTTGAGAAGGCTGATTACAAGACATGATTGACCAGGAAGAGAAAATTCTGACTTTTAAGCAGAGCCTGAGAGTCACCATGGTCTCAATCCCAATTGCAAAATATTTGAAATGAGTCACTTAAATAAGATGTTTGGGATATAGTAGCAAAAGTTTCAGCACTTTTTGGTTTACTTTTATTCTTCTTTTCACTCTTCAGTTGTTTCCTGTGTGTGCACTTATAATTGACAACCCTCCCTTTCTTTCTGCCTAATTATGTGTTGAAGTTACCTGAATGCATACCTTATCTGAGACATTTCTTCTATAGGGCATATAAAATTTACTCGAATGCATGAACTTCATATCTACCATGTGCCAATAAATCTCATTAATATATTCCTTGTGAAACCCCCTGATCCTGAGTTCCTTATGTCAAGAGATTCATGAGAACTGTGCCTAATTCTCTAAAACAAAACAGCACCCCTCCTTATAGTTGAAAGATAAACTTCATAATTGGTGACTAAAAAGATGCTAGTCTTTGTGTGTTGAAATATGCATGTGAGTTTCATGGCAAATAAGCAAGGCTAGGAAAAATTTTCCAAGCACAGATGTCAAAGACCCCTTTGGCAGGTGAATTCCATGAAAAGAAGCACCCTATGGATCTTAGATAATATTCCAAAACAAACGTGACAAGTGGATAACTGTGGTAGCTATTAATAATTGAGGAAAATGAACTAAAGATGGAATCCAGTTTTTGATATCAGGGCAATAAATAAGGGGCAAACTGGACTTTGTTGTTAGTAAGAGATCTGTGGTAATCTGTCTTGATACTGAATTCCATGTCACCTGGTCAATAGGGGAGACTCAATATATTTGGTAGCCTGGAAGTTTGATAAATTGGATGATTAGTTATGAAACTCTAAATTCATGCCCTCAATTTTGGCAGTCAGTAGAATCTGAAATATGACATATACCCCACATCTATTAAAATTACTCTAGATACTTGAGCAGTTCTATGACCAAAATGGGAGCCCTTCACATTAATTATGTTTTTGTTTTACTTTCTTTATATATAGATACATTTTACATGGATTTTACATGGATAAACAATAAGTTTAAAGTTTGATTTCATTTGAGAATAGCTTGATATTTATCACCTGTTTTGTAAAATTACTATCACATATATGGATCAAGATTACTTCAAACTGCCTAGTCCAATTACCAAGCATTAGGTTCTCCAGATAATTATTTTTTCTGGTTGTTAGCCTTTTCCTCTGTCTCTTTCTATCCACTCCCTATTTGTAATTATCTTCCAAAGAGAACAAGAAAGACATTAATATTCTCTTCTCTAATATTCACTAAAAGAAAAAAAAAGCTGAAGCTACATGTTAATTTGTAATTCTGTAATCTATAGATAATGGTAGATAAATTTTCAAGTGGTAATGAAATTCAGCTTGGGGAAGTGAGAAATGATATTTCATATAATGTATTTCCATTTCAATTTAAACCACTTGTTCTATTTAACAAACTAACCTCAGGCATTTTCGAGAATTATAGTCCTAAGAGCATGTTCCTGAATTTTCTTAGTCCTTTCTCCATACACAATAGGATTAAGGAAAGGAGGCACCAAAAATTACATATTTGTGATAAAAATATGGATATTTGGAGGCACATTTTTCCCAACAGTGTGAGTGAAAATGAAAAAGCCAGCAGTAGAATAGAAGACAAGAACGACATGGACATGGAAGGCACATGTGCCCAAAGCCTTAAAGTTAGCTCCTTGGGATGGCAGATGGAATACAGAGTGGAGAATGAAGGTATAGGATATAGCAGTGAAAATGGCATCACATGAGCCAAGGATGGAAGCAACACTGAGGCTGTAATGTTTGGTGGCCCCAGTGACTGTACAAGCCAGCTTTACCATAGCCATGAACTCACAGTAACTGTGGCTAATTATTCATGTTCTACAGTAAGGAAGCTGTTTGAGCAGGACGGGATGTGAAGAAAAGGAGGCCACACCTTGAACCACCACAATTATACCCATTATGGCAATGTGAGTGTGGGTGAGAATGGTGGCATGGTGCAGGGGATGACATATGGCCATGGCCAAGAAGAAGGCTGATTCCATGGCAGTAAAGCTGTGGATGAAGAACATTTGGGCCAGGCAAGCATCAAAGGCAATGTCATGGGCTCCAAGCCACAACAGACAGAGCATGCGGGGCAGGGTAGAAGTGGAGAGGACCAGGTCAGTGACTGACAGCATGCACAGAAAGAGGAACATGGGCTCGTGGAGGCTTTGCTCTGCCCGCACCACAGATGGGATGGTCACGTTCCCCACCACAGCCACCACATACCTGGAACAGAAGGGAATCCCAATTCAATCCAGCCATGCAGGTGCTCCAGGCCTGGAGTGCCCATCAGAGAGAAGGTGACAGGAGAGGGTCGAGAAGCATTCAGATGTGGCATGATTCTTATTTCCTTTCTTTGTATTGGTAATTCTAAAGGTACTGTTGCTAGGTCAAAGTGACCAAATCAGGTGCAGATAAACATGGAGATCTTCTTCAGGAGGCTTCTTTAATTTTCTGTTGTTAAAAGCAATTCAAATTCATAATTAGTTTTTTAAATTTTCTATGACCAAGTTGACAAAATCAATAGCAACAACAAATTATACTTACTATATAAATCACCTTTTCCATCCATTGCCAAAAAACAGTCCCATTATTGTCCTACTTGTACATGACTCAAAAAATGTTTATTGAGCAATTACTTTGAAACAAACCATATTTTATGAAATTGGGACAAAGAAAAGGACAGATCAGATATTCTTCTCAGGAAGTCATACTTTACAAGGAAAATTAAAGCATGGTAAACTTAATGTGACTGTAATAGGTATGTATGGACTTTCTATCATTTGATGAGACTGTCATATTCCAGGTGATAATGGATAGATGGGAGTTCAAATGTTCAGAATCTGGAGGACACTTTCCTGGGAAGGAAGATACCAAGAAGCACTACTATAAGCAGGAACAACTAGGAATAGATATAAAGAGTAGTATTTTTGAGGTTAGTAATCAAGAGAGAAAGTGGCAGGCTAGGCTCTGAATTTCAATACACATATCTATTAGTGGATGTTGAACTTGTGGTAAAAGAAAGATGATGTTAGATAAAGACCATTCTGATAGCTACCATTTGGGTGAAGCATACAAGAAAAAGAAAGAAAACAACATGCAGTCAATGATAATGTGGAGAATTTACAATAACTTATAGATGAAAATATGGCAATTCATTGGATTGTTATCTACAAAAGATTTAAGACCCCATGTAATTGACATGGAATTAGGTGTACAGTGAACATTGAAAGTGTGGGTTGTTGACTAAAAATAGGCTGGGACTTAAGGAGAATGTCCTTTATATTGCTCAAGGTAAATGACACAAAAAAATCATTCCTCTGAACACAGAAGTATCCTCCAAAGTACCAGGGATTTGAATTTCGCTAAATGGGTTACTTTCACATCCATGATACTCAGATATAATGGGGGAATGAAACCAGACTTTTGGAGTGCTTCCCATTTAAGATCTCAGTTACTATTTCTACAAATGAGTCAGTTTTCAGTTACTGAAAAGGATCTTCCAGAAACTCTGTGAGACTGACACGAAGTTAAAAGGATCCTTGTTTTAGGTAGAATATGTCACAACCCACAATTGATATGACTTAGGAACTAGAAATAAATGGTTTCTGTCTCATGGTACAAAAGGGATGAAGTTAAAATTCAGACAAGCATGACTCAGGCATTACATATGAAATTTGGACAGCTAGTGAATTTGCTCTTATGCATACATTAAAACTGATTTGTTGGAATGTTTCTGCAAATGAACATGATGTTGAAGTTCTTACAGAGGCTTCTGAAATGGTAAAAATCTATTATCTGCCTTCCATTTCTCATTTGTAATTTCGATATGTCACTAATCTGACAAATAGAGTATTATGGTACTACCTTTCCCCCATTCTTTCTTTCCTTCATAGACGCATTAAATAGATACATAATATGTATTTTTAATATATATATGTCATTATGGATAATACATTCCTTAACCTTAACCCCATTCACTGCCTTTTTATTCTCAATATTTTAGACACTTAGGTCATTTAACTATATAAATGAACATTATCATTCTCTTTTTATTCATCCAGTATCCTATATTATGACACTTCAGAGCAGTGCATTTACTGGGTTGGTAAATTGACCTAGTGATGTCCTAAATATTGGAGTATTCACCAAAGCAAATTCCTTTAGACTTAATCTCATAGTTCCAAAAGTGCATAGAGGCTTCGTAAAGAGAATCCCTACATAAAGCAGATGACTGAAGAGACAGAGGATTGGACGATTTAAGAAAAGATGACTGTTAAATCACTACAAATTCTTTGGTTGTAGAGAAAACCTTGAGTACTAGTTTTCTGTTTTCTCCCATATTCCATCAAGACTGTGACCTTGGGAAATGTTACCGTCTGTTTTGAAGAGAATCAGTTTTACTTTTGTTTAAAACAAATCCTTATATTTATAACATGCACTCATAAGAATTCTCAGAGTGGTATCTCTGAATGTGCTTGCCAGAATCCTGTAAATATAGACATAATTTCCAAATATCATTAACTGTGGCGTTTTCTAGGCCTTTATGTTTATTATACCCTGAGGTTTGCCTCACGGAAAGCCCATTGAACAATGCACATATGCCTTTATCATGATGTAATTTATAAAACACATGCTACACAATTAATTTATATGGGAAGAAATTATCATAGTGGCAGGGAACAAGTTTCATAGAAATAAAATAGGTGACCAAACTAGGTTTAGTGAGTGAAAGTTTCTTAGAGTATATGGCTCTTAGACTACAATCTCAATATTATATGATATTAGACTATATACCCAGAGGAAAAGAGCTCAAACAAGGTTCCGTCAGGACAAGTAATCATGACATAATAGAATAAATCTAGTGTAACTGGAATTCAAAGAGTGCAAAAGGGATTCATGCGAAATGAGATTCTAAGCATAAACAAGAGTCCACACACATGCACAAACAATCACATAACTCACAATAATTTTATAGTCCAGGAATTTTTTAAAGCCTGCTTTGCATTAGGTGCTAAATAAATATATGCTGGATACATAAATACAATGCAGAACATTTCAAGAACACCTTGCATATATGCACAAATGCTGGTTTCTAAAACAGAGCTTCGTAGAAGTACACATTATGTACTCATTCTGATGTCATAACCTGGAAATGCCAACCTGCAATTGAGTCCGGAGATTAGGAGGTATCCACATTTTTGTTCCTTTGATACATTAATAGAATGTAAAATATCATCCAAAAGAAAGATAACACTCACTTTATGATATCCTTAAAAAATGCCTTGGCCTCTTAAACGTTTCATTACTTCATTCACGGAGAATGAGAAATACTGATCCCCTTCTCTCAAAAGCTTTTAACTCCTCCCTTGAATTTAGGACATTGGGAAAATAGTAAGATGTCTTTGAGGAGCCAAAAGTCTCATGTCCTTTAAAGTTTACTCAGATCACTCAGGCTCACCTCTTTTTCCCCCTATCTCTCTATTTTCAAAAACCCTAATAAACTTATGCAAGAAAATAACTCTGATCCAAGAAACAACCTGAATATGTAACTTTTGTATGTAGGAACTTCTTCATGGTAATCTCAGAGGATAAGCAGGAATAACATCTGATTCAAACAGGTCCCTAAAGGATCATTGATAAAATGGGGAGTGTTTTACATACTTGCTGATGACTCATAGTCTACATAATTTGAGGACTAGTAATTTTTCTGTGTGTTTTCTTACATATATAGTTGAGTGGTAGCCAATCATCATTAGTCTGAGAACATTCAATTTTGAACTACTTAACAAGGAGAGTGAAAGACACGTAACTCATTCTTTTTTCTTCAATAATCAAGTTAATTCCAACCAGCTGTGGATGCAGGGAAAGAGGGGCACAGATGAATCAAATATAGCTGTGACAAGGGAATACTGGATACATGACGGTTTGCTTGCTAATTTAATAAATGTTTGCTGAATATCTGCTCTGTTCTTAGTTCAAATGTGAATATGGCAAACAAGATTCCTAAAATATTATTTTAAAAATCTTTATTGAGGCAATGTTTATACCATTAATTCACCTGCTTTAAATGGACAATTTGATGGTTTTTACTATATTTACAATGTTTAACAAACATTATTGAAATTAAAATTCAGAACATTTTTATCACCATGAAAAGAAACCTCTCACTTTAGTAATCATTGTCTATTTTCTACAATTATCACCATTCTAAACATGCCATGTCATACACCATCAGATTGGAGTTTTCTTTGTTTGGTCACGAAATTCACATGTGGATTGAATTTTCAACCGTTATTTCCTTAACTTCTACTTACCTCATTTTAAACATGTATTTTTATTTTAAAAGAAGCTTTAGATTACGTAAATGTTACATAAAAAATATGGGGGGGGGGAGTGGATGTGGCTCATCCCATTGGGCTCTTGTCTACCTTATGGGAGGCCCTGGGTTCACATTCCTTGTCCTCCTTGTGAAGGCAAGTTGGCCACACCCGCAGAGAGCTGATGGCCTGTACCTGCAGAGAGCTGGTGCAGCAAGATGATGCAACAAAGGGAGATAAGCAGACACAGAAGAACGCTCAGCCAATGGACACAGAGAGCAGACAGCAAGAAAGTGGCAAGGGGGGAGATAAATAAATGAAATAAATCTTTGAAAAAGCAAACAAACATAGGGGATTCCCATATACTCTACCTGTCCCCTCCCACACTTTCCCTCATTAACAACATCTTTCATTATTGTGGTACCTTTGTTACAATTGATGAATACATATTGAAGCATTGCTACTAATCAAGGAATACAGTTTATATTATACTTTATACTTTGCACAGCACAATTTTGAAAAAATGTGTAATGGCCTGTATCCATCATTGCAATATAATGCAGGTCAATTCCAATATCCCCCAAATACCACATATTACATCTATTTTCTCTCCCTTCTCTCAGAACCTCTGGTAGCCACTGCTTTTTATATCAATGCTACAAGTTCTTCCCTTGCTAGAATAATAAGTCTATATTAAAATAATAAGTCTATATTAGAATAATAATGTCTACTTTAGTCCATTGATTTTCCCCAATCTTGAGGGTTTGGGGATAGTGATGCCCAAGCTGCTTCTAACTGAGAGGGGGCTTAGATCCCATAGGGCAGATGGATGCAGCTATCTTGCCTGCAGTTGCAGGCACACTCAGGTCCTTGACATGGGTGTTGTTCATTCTCTTCTCCTTGTAAGTTCTCCTGGGTGAGTCCAAAGAACTGGAGAGTAGGTATCGCAACTCTGCTGAGATTCAGGACACGACCGTCAGATGAACAGACAAAAATATAAGTCTCTTGGACATACATTTAACAGGTATAATGCTAATTATAGTTTAAACTAAAAGGAGCAGAAGAGCCTTGTGTAGGAAAATTGTAAATGGGTCCAACTCTATTACATTGGGATGCATATAATCCAAAGTAAAGACCACTGACAGGGTGCTGAATTCTTTATTTTTTATAAAAGAAGAAGTTACCCCCTCGCATTTATATAAATCCTTTTGCAAAATGTAATATCTTTTTAAACAATTGTATCCATAACAAGTGTATTCCACATCAGATCCTTCCAGATTTTTATTCCTTCTTTTGTTTGCTTTTTGGCTTGTCATTAAAATGCAATTTCGTCAAGATTCCATCTAGACCTCTTAAAAAAAGACCCAAACTTTATTTCAAATTCAAACAAATAAAATAACAGATAAAGGTAGCTCAACAAGTTACGGAAACATTACTCTAAAACTTCTTTCCAGGCATTGTTATCTAATTCCAACTATTAACTCAATTGTTCTTCTAGTGTTCAGAAAAATACACAAATGAACACATTAGTTAAATGATATGCTTAATCACATTTCTATCTCATAAAACCAAACCCATATTCTCTTTTTTTGCTTATAACATTAATATAGTACCTTCTTTGTTTTTGCTACAAAACATTACAATCTTGTTGCCAATTATAATCTATGAATTACATTAGTTATATTTTTCCCATGTATCATAGCATTCTTCACACCTTGTAGAATATTACGGTATTTATATTGTTAACCACAATCCTTATCTAGCACCAAAATTATTGTTATGTATTCCTTATTTTATCCTTCAACTGTCCTCCAACTAATATTAATCTCTCTAGACTATTCATTTGAACCACAATCACATCCATAAATCAGCAGTGTTTGTTACATTCATTATAATTTGTGACCTCCCAAGTCCATCAGTTACTACGTATTTACAATTGATCTGTTTAAAATCATGTCTCTATTCTCATCCCTATTACTGCCTCCTGCAAACCTACACTTCATTGTCCAACTCCGAAAGTCCACTCACGATATTTAGTTCATATTGGAGCAACCATATAATATTCATCCTTTTGTGTCTGGCTTATTTCACTCAACATAATATCTTCAAGATTCCATCTAGCCATCTTTAAATACTTTCTGGTAGATTGTACTCATTTTTACTCTTTAAATATAAGCTGTACCTTGATAGCACTTAGGACTTCTTTAACTCCAGCCCTATCACAACATTTGTCCTTATAATTATCTTTTATAGTTCCAATCACTTACAGAATGAAGTCCAAAGCACTTTCATAAGGTGTGTGGACCCTGATTAATCAGGTCCCTTCTTGCCACTTCAGATTTATCTCACCATTAACTCTAAAAGTAGTTGCCTCAATCATATTGAACTTTTTTTAGTTCATTTCTAACCAATCTTATATAGTCTCTTCCTTTACTTGAAATACAGCATCTCCTTTTATTCTTCACCTGATTGCCTCCTATTCAGTTTTATTGTTTTTCCAAAGACTTCTCTCCCAAAGTCAATCAGTAAAATCTCTCCTCATTATATAACCCCCCATATCACCTTTTTTTAAAAATTCTGTCCCTCCCCCCCTTGCAGCTTGCTTGCTGTCTGCTCTGTGTCCATTTGCTGTGCGTTCCTCTGTATTTATTTTAATGTATGGCCCCCCCTTGCAACTTGCTTGTTGTCTTCTCTCTGTGTCCATTCACTGCATCTTCTGTGATTTTACTTATCTCCCTTTTTTGTTGTGTTACCTTACTGTGTCAGTTCTCCACGGCACTTGCAGCAGGCGGCACTCCATGGTACTTGCAGGCTGGGAGGCACTCCGCAGCATGCAGGCGAGCCTGCCTTCACACGGAGGCCCTGGGACAAGAACCCAGGGCCTCCTATATGGTAGATGGAAGCCCAACTGATTGAGCTACAGTCACTTCACCCATATCACCTTTTAATTTCCCTGCATAGGTCTTATTAAATATTTATATTTGTATATTTTAAAAGGAAATCACCAAGAATTATTCACACTATCACATTGACTGTTGAATCATAAATGTCTAATATGATGCCTGGCATATGGAAAGTACTCAACAAACATTTAATAAATAAATAAAATCTATTAATTAATGAATATAAACATACTGAAGTTTAAAGGAAAATATCTAATTTATCCTGGTTTTTATAAATTTTTCTACTAAATTTGGATTTGATTTTCTCCCAACAACTTGCTTCATCATATGTAAAATCCAGAATTTTTTAAGATGGAGCAAGGCCTTTGCAGTATTTCCTTTTGACATAACAGTCAAGATTTTTCACTCAAGTCAGTGGATTTTTCATAAATAGAGGGTGTTAAGCATAAGTCAATGAAGCTTTAGAGTGAATAATTATTTTATTTTCATTGAGATACTACTCAAAAACTCCATAAAATTCCCTTGTAAAGTAAAGTCAGTGCTTTGTAGGAAATTTTCAGACCTGTGTATCAATTAATGCTATCTCATTCCAGAATATTTTTTAAAACCTAAAATTAACCCTATACCTATTAGTAGACACTACCCATTCCCACTTCTCCAACCACTGAAAACTATTTATCTTCTTTCTGTCTTTATGTGTCTAGCTTCTTTCATACAGCATAATGTTTTCAAGGTTCATCCATATAGCATGCACACTACTTCATTTCTTTTTATGACTAAATAATGTTTCATTGTGTGGATTTAACATGCAATTTATCCATTCATTAATTAATGGACAATTAATTTTATTTCAATTTTTGCATTATGTATTATGATATTTTGAATTTTTATGTACAATTTTCATATGGACTTATTTTCCATTCTCTTTGAACATACCTAGGAGTGGAATTGTTGAATCATGTGGGATCTCTGTATTTAATGTTCTGGAAACTAACAAACCCCTTTCCAGAGCTGTTGCCTCAATTCACATTCCAACCAATAATATACAAGTGTTTCAGTCCATCTTTCTAATTATAATAATCCAATATTTTATTTGCATTATCTGTCCTTTTATTGTTCAGTTTTAAGAGTTCTTTTTCTTCTAGACACTAGACCCTTCTCACATTCAGAATTTGCAAATATTTCCCTCCATTCTCTGAGCCGTATTTTCACTTTCCTGATAGTATCCTTTAAAACACAAATGTTCTAATTTTGATGCATTCAAATTTATCCATTTTGGTAGGTATTGTTTCTGCATTTGGTGTCATATTTAATAAATAATTGCCTAAACCAAGGTCAAGACAATTTATATCTGTTTTCTTCTCATAGATTTATATACTTAGCCCTTTCATTTAGGTATTAATCAATTTTGAGTTGATTTCCATATATTTTATGGTGTACAGGTCCAACTCATTCTTTTGTGGCTATCCACTACTTCTGGCACCTTTTGTTGAAAAGACTGCTTTTCTCCCATTGAAATATCTTGGCATCCTTGTTGAAAATCAATTGAGCACAGATGTAGGACTTATTTTGAGACTCTCAGTTACATTACTTTATCTATATGTCTATCCTTATGTCACAACCAGAATCATGATTACTGTAGACCTCATTGTTAAGTTTTGCCATCAGGAAGTATGAGTCTTTCTACTTTTCTTTTATCAAAATTGTTTTAGTTCCTCTGGTTCTTCTTTTTCAAACTCGTTTTGGTTTTTCATCTGCATTTTGAAATATCTTTAGGGTGAGGTTGTCATTTTATGTAAAAAGGCAGCTGGGATTTTGATAGAGCTTGCAATGAATTGATAGATAAATTTTGGGAAGATTGCCATCCTAATAACATGAAGTCTTCTAATCCATTGATTAGGAATATATTTCCATTAGGTTGAAAACAAAAGGTCTGGACATAAGAAACACTGCTATTACTATTATTGGTCTTAAAATGGGTAAGAGCCAAGACACATTGACTCCCACAACATTTGTATAGATGGGTTAATCGAATGCAGCCACGTGGCCTGATTTTACAAGTTTTGCGTGTTTAACTCAATCTGGCTGAAAAATTTACCCAAGTGAAACAGGAAGAGTTTGCTACAATGCCTATTCCTTGTTCTGCTAAAAGATAGTCTGACTAGCCAGTTGTCCATGACATTATTTGCCAAAGTGTTGATAGAGACTTGAATGGTCACAAGTACAGTACCAGTGGAGTTCCTCAACTGTTGCAGTTAAATTGTATAAAGTGCTTCATGGTAAGCAAAGCCCCCAAGGAGCTAATAGTATTATAGCTAATCATAATCTAGCTACAGTTAGGCCTAGTACCTCTTCATGCTAGAAAGAGTTAGTAGGTTGGAATATTGAAATATCCAACTTCAAATACCTTAGAGTACACTTTTATCCAATGGTATTTACACATTGCAACATTCTAATCTGGGGGTAAAAGATATCATCTCCAAAATCTTTAAAAGTTAAATGGTTCATGGGGCTTCCACAGATATTCAATGCTTGAGGCCATGGAGGCAGTTGTTTTCTATCACCAAAATGAGGTTACATTTAGTTACTTTATGACTGGCAAATTTCCACCATGGTGTTAAAAATCCTAGAATAGAAAACCTACTTGGAAAAATTAAGCTTAATGCACACTTTTGTCAGGGCTTGGGAGACTAGGAGAGGAGTAGTAAGAGTTAAAACCTAAACAACTCTAGTGGCAATGTCTATGTTATATTCTGAACGAGGCTATTTCCAGGAAATAAAAACATTTGACAATTAACTTATATTGAGGTCATCAGACCCAGACCACAGAAGCTGTTTTATTCTGTCTTATCTCTACACTTTTATCAGAGTTCTGTTATTCAACAAGTGGCTGATCTGTATAGACAATCATAATGATACTTGTTGCATTTTATTTTTAATGGGATTGAACCAATAGGGACCACCAGCATGATACTGAAGGATGGTAGTGATCAAGGGCAGGAGTTTTATTTTCCCAAATCATTGTCTGCAGGGTCATTATGAGCTGTCTGCACCCCTCCAGAGAAGAGCTCAGCTTCTATCAGGTAACCTTGCCTGATAGTTTCCTAGGCTGCTCAAAGCATATAGTATGAAAAGCATTGGCTTAAACAATGGGGATTTTTTAGGTTACAGTTTGAGGCTGTGAGAATGTCCAAATCAAGGCAACATGAAGGTGATGTTTTCTTCCCAAAGACCAACATGCAGAGATCCTTGGTTCTTGTGCCATATGACCAGGACCAGGGCTGCATCTGCTGGTTTCTCCCTTCTCTTCTGTATTTTGTTGATTTCAGCTTCTGTGAGTCTCTCTCTCTCTCTCTCTCTCTCTTTATCCCTCTTCATTCCATTTTTAAAAGACTCCAGTAATAGGATTAAGACCCATCCTGTATGAGTTGGGTCATACTTAAAAGAAGTATCCACATCAAATGGTCATATGTAGAATGGGTTTACATCAAAAGGAATGGATTAGATTTAAGAACTTGTTTTTCTGGGGTACATACAATTTCAAACCAACACACCCACACAGCAGTTTCCAGCCTGTGAAGTTGCAGTAATGACTCTTCTCAGACTCCTATAAGCCTACAGATGCTACTGAAATCCAGACATTTTTAAGTCTGGATTTACCATTTCTCCAGATATTTTTAATCATCCCATCAATTCTGTTCTTCTCAAATTTTCCTAAAATAGTAAGTGAGCTACTTCTATCCAGAATCTTTAATTTCCTATAAATACAAAGGAGCAAAACTATGAAAAATCACGAGGTTGACCTTTGTATTTACTTTTAAAAATCCTGGTACATCTAGTATTGCTAATTTGCTCCTCATGAAATGGGTATTAAATAATGCCATTTCTTGATAAATAATAATTACTTATAGCCTGTATAACTATGGTATACAACCTATAAATTTCAGATATAATTTAGCTCTGGACTGCTTCTTTAGACAGATCTTGATGTTGAGTTTTCTAAGAAAAAATGTCCAGGAAAATTGCCTATAAAGCCTGAAGGTAAATATAATCCTTTAAGCTCTATATTATCTTGAATCCTCTTGTCTATTTGAGAGGTATAAAAGTAAACGCCTAGATTTTCCAATCCATTTATAAGAATGGCTTAAGTTGTTTGGGGCTATTTTAGGTGATTCTGTCGCTGCCTATGATCTTTCTGCTTTGCTTATTTGAAGACAGTGCCCACACTTGCCTATGACTTTACATCTTCTTTATATCTTAGCATATTCTCTAGCCATTGGAATCTTGGCCATACAGCAAAAGCTGGATTGTCAGAGCTCACCATCTCATGAATGGCCTTCAAGATAAGGAATTTAAGTTGAAGATAGATATACAGCTTCCTCAGCACTCAGTACGGAACGGCTGAGATATATTTTACCCTTCCTCAGAGCCCCTTGGGGGTGTTAGGGCCTCAGCGGTTCACAGTGATGACCAGCTTATTAGTGCACCCTTTATTGGCTTTCCTCCATTTCCTTATTCTCATGCTTCTTCACAATGATTCCTTAATCAGCTCTCAAATGTCCCGGTCTGCGGGATGATCAATGGAGATTCCAGGACCTGTGAGGATAGAATGGTATGGGACAAGAGAGACACAAAAAATGACAGCAAAACAGTATTCTGATCAAGCTGCAAAATTTTATTGAGGGGACTGAGCGTATATACTCTAGGGAGGAGGGGAGGTGGCGGGTAAGGATAGGTGGCGGTCTGGGATTGGCAGCTGCTATTGCTAGGGTGGAAGGCAGACATCCAAGGAGGGGATTGGCTGAAAGCTTTCGTCTGGTATGCAGAGTTTCGCGCCTTGTGCCTGCGCATTGCTGTATTTGCCTGGGCAGTGGCGGGAAACGGAGAACAAAGGAGCAGGGAGGAAGAAGAACAAGGAAATGACAGAGTAGATTTGTGAATTCTGCCATGTTGTGAAGGGCTGAGAATAGGCTTCACAGCAGGTGGCTTCCTACACTCAAATAGACTCTTTTTATCCAAATCCTTATCTCAGAGTCTGCATTGGGACTGAGCACATGGGAAGGGAGCTCTATTTTCAAGATAAATTGCAGCTTTACTAATATTTCATAATGTCTCGATAATAAAAGAAACCTGGCATCTGACCTAGATGATTATGAATGATGATCCCACAGTTTTGATGAAATTTTGAAAGTCTTAGAACCCTAATAATTGACAAATATAATCTCTTACAAAAGTCATTATGTACTTTACAACACAGATCTTAGGTTCTTCTGTATCTTTTGGGTATTTCATCCCACCATTCCTGAACTGATAAACTGATTTAGGATTAGCCATGGGTTCTGGAATGCAGTCTTGTCATCTTCACCGTCAGTAGTGTCTGTGTCAAAAACCTCAAGTCCTTGGCCCACAATTCAGGACCCACTATCACAGGGAAGCTCCTTTATCCTGTCAGAGCCCCTATCCAAACCACAGATCAGACAAAGTCATCAAGTATCACACCATGAAGCACCTTGGTGTGCTGTTAAGGCACAGTTGAGCATGATGGTTTCTTGTTGACTTTCAGCTTCCTGCCTCATGTACAGGGAGTCTTTGTATAAAGTAACATCACCCCAGGCAAGTAATAGCTGTGGCCAAAGCAATGCATACAGCTTCATCTGGGGTCACAGAATTGTGGAGAACATAGATTAAATATGTGACAAATAAGTAAAAAGAGAAAACTTTCACTGGTTCATGGGAAAATAAAAGGACTATTCTGATACATTCTATTGGTACAAGTAAATATATTAATTATCTCTTGCTTAAATGATTGTAACCACTTGTAACTCTACTTCCATCTTATTATTTTCTCTTCAAGTTCAAACTTGAGTTTTCAACTGCAATTCTGACTAGTGTTATCCCCTGTAAACAATCTTACAGAATTTGTCCCTTTTATAAAATTATTGTTCATTTTTCTTAGTAACACGTGCATGAGTTTTCACACTGACACCATCCTGCTGCTCTTGTATCTCCCACAATATTCCATAGCATACTTTGAATAGTTTGAAATGTAAATGTATTTAAATGGGTATAGCTCTCCACACCTATGTTTTATGATTCCCTTCATCTCTCTGGTAAAACTCTCCCTATAGTTTTCACTCCTTTAACTCCAATGTACATTCTAAGACTCAATTTAAATGACACTGAAAAATAAACAAAACTAATATGTGAAGATTAAATGAAGAAATAATTTGTCAGGGTATAAAGGGAGTTGGAGAATGATCAGACTGGGTCATGAGGTAATTTTTTGGGATGTGGTAATTTAAAACATGTATATATTAATTTGTATGATGTTTACATGGAAGTACTTAAGTGCCAAATCTCATCAAACTTGATAATTAAGGCTCACTATTCTTTTGAGGGACATTTAATTTGGTTCCAGTTTCTGGCTAGTTTGAATAAAAGCTGCTATAAAAACTAATACACAAGTCTTATTGTGAATTTACATGCTTGTTTCTCTTGATAAAATGACAAGCAGTAAAATTGCTGGGTTATGATGTAGATGTGTATTTCTTTGCAAGAAATTTTTGATTATAAGGTAAGAAGATGAAACTATACCATTATGGGATGTGAAAAAGGAAAAAAATCAGTATAAACTATTATTTCAAGAACTTAGCTATAATGTACAGTGTGAAAAATCTCTGGAAAATTTCTGGGTCAATGTGAGGTTGTATTCCTTTAATGAGAATTTAAAACTCATAATAAGCTTACAGAAGAAAGGTGAGAACAGAAGGATAGATACAGGAGAAATAATAGAAAATTGGGGGAACTTAACATTGAGGGGATTGATAAAGATAGACAAAATTGAATGAATTAATGAATTCAGAATTAGGAAGAAAGCAAAATAAAAAAAGAGAAAAAGGTAAAATAAAAGAGAAGAGAAAAGAAAGAGGAATACAATAAATAACAATGAGTGAGAAGAGAAAAGTAGGCAAGATAATGAGGTGGGGAGAAGAGAGAGGTGCTAGATCTTACAATAAATTCCTGAGGAAACTTAGAGGAAAAAAATAAAAGGGAAAAAGTGAATATGACCAATCAAAGTTCATGAAAATACTTTCTTTTCCCCCTTGACAAATCAGGTTGATTCTACATGTGTTCTGAGGCTGGACAAATGATTCTAAGACTAGACAGTTACAGGTCACTTAATAACAAAAACAAGTCACAGACATACCAATGACGGACTTGCACAATGATGGAGGGTGGGTGTCATGAAGTTGGGCCACACTCAAAGAAAAATGTCTACAAGAAATAACTCCCATATTTTAGTCATTACGATCTAAAATCTAGTTACCCAGGAGTCTGCTGGAGGATGGCAGTTTGCCAGTTTCATATTACCATCAGTAAATAATGGGTTTTCTTGTGCAAATGAGTGAATTACAAAACTTTGGAGTCAGAAGAATACCTATATTTGAAATATTGCCAGATTTCTGAAGAATAACCTACTGCAGAAAATAGTCTACAAAATTTATCATCTGGAGATTTTTTATAGATCCATGGAATAGTTTACATGCAGTATCAGTGAAGTTAGTGGCAACTGCTATTATGAGAAAGAGGACAAAATGATGAATTATCTCATTTATTACTGAAAAGAGGAAGCTTGGAGTAACTTGAAAAAAAAACATTATTTGAATATCATTTGAAACTGAAATTTAACTATAAAATACTGGGCACCAAGAGAATTATTCATGTAGTAGTAATAATAGAAGTAGTAGCAGCACCAGAGAAATATAACTATTATATTTATCAGCAGAATATTGCCTGCTATTCTATTTCACCTACAGGCATTGCTGGAGGACAAAGTATGAAAAAGATAATTACCCTTCATTTCTCACATATTCTTAACCTTTCTAATATGCTCTGACACAACAGAAAAAGACACAGAGTTTCAATGCTGCTGACAAGAATGCAAGCGGACACAGAAGAACACACAGAGAATGGACAGAGAGAGTAGACAACGAGGGGGTGGGCAGTAAGGGGAGAGAAATAAATATTAAAAATCTTAAAAATAAATAGATAAAAGTGTGAAAATAATATGCTCACAATCAACTTGTCATGAATATTATCCAAGACCAGATAGCTCCCTGTCCACAGTCCTGGAATACTCCCTCCTTCTAGTAACCATAGCATTTTCTGACATATTGTCCAGGCTGAGACCAACATGCTCCTGGGAAGAAAGCCTGGGGATAAGAAGGGAAAAGATGCTGTAAGAGCTTCAGAAGGATGACAGTGTTCTGGGATCAGCTCAGACTCTCAGAAAGGCCCAGGAATTCTTCCATTAATAACTTTACTTGAAATTTGGTGGAAACAAGTTGTTGCAACCAGCCCATTCATATGCCAGGTCAGCCCTCATCTCTACCCAGGTAAGTTACCCTGTCCACAATTTGGGGACTGTGAATCGATAAGGTACTGCAATAACAGTTTATTTTAGAAGGAAGTGAATAGTATAGAACTGTTAAATCTTGATTTAGTCAATAACTCCTCTGTCAGTCTTCATGACATTTCTATTTTCATTTTTAGAATTTTTCACAAAAAAGCAAGTGTTGTAGATAAATATAACTTAGATGAAGAATTTCATTGGACTCATCTACTTGTATGTCTTGCTTCCTAAGTAATTAATGACATAAGCTGAGTGTTTCCACGCATCAGTAGTTCAGCCATCCGCATCCACATGAAATTTAATACTTCTTAATTTACTAAAAATGAGAAAGGATTAGTTTGACACAATCTGGGGTCTGTGATTTAGGTGAAGTGTTTATGTTTGACACAATCTGGGGTCTGTGATTTAGGTGAAGTGTTTATGTATGGGGCAGATGTTTCATGTGGAAAGTAAGGGCAAGTTTAGAGCATAATACGCCTGGAAAACCTTTAATTCTGGTCCTTTTACCCCAAAGTTCATTTCTCTCTGTATCAGTGCATAGGGTGTCCACACGACATTTTGCCCCTTTTGACTCTGTTTCAGATTCACTTTTACTTTCTCTTCCACTCAGTATCAAGGAATGAGACCACCTCTTACCTGATAGCTGTTAAATTATTTTAATATGCTAAGAGTTATCAAGCTCATACTCTTTATGCCTCACATAGAAACTGGATTAAAGTAATTTGGATGCATTTTGTTCTCCCTGTTCTATTCTTACTTACTCACAAAGCCTCAGGAAGAGTAGTTATTACAAAAAACTATATTTTTTGTCATGTGTCCTTTTTAACTGCAAGTAAGTCTGCAAGCTACTCAGGATATCACATTCTTATATCTAGTGTGAACATTTGATCCTTGATTGGGGAAATGGGCAATCTTATACACAAAAATCTTGAAGAAAGCACTTTGGCTCTGGAATTTTCATCTTCTTATGCTGTTTTCTTCATTTCTGTCATCTAAAAGTTTTCTTTTCTCTGTATTTTCTATCTCCTCAGTATCCCACAGCAGAGTAAGGAGATCCTAAAGTCAGCTCCTGCTACAGGGCAGTTACTAAACACCCAGAGGTATCTGGAACTTGCTGAAGCTCCTATTTGGGAGCTCCAGGAGACCATAAGAGCATCCTGAAACATCCTGGAGGGAATGGAAGGAGGAGTCTGCCCATCTGCAGAGAAGATTTGTAAGTAGAGTGCTCCACACTATGGAGGCTAGTGTCCATCCTCTGCTGGAGGCAAAAGCCACCTTGGGAGCTTTTCTTTGACTGGAATTGAAAGCTCTCCTTCCAGAGAAAGGGGGATGAGGAGATAGTTGGGCACCAACTCCAGCTACTGATGAGTAAATTTGGCAGACTAAAGTATAATCCTAAGAATAGCTAAAGTTTGAAACTGTCCAAGTTAGAAAGAGGCTAATACCTGCCATCTTAACTCCTCACCTGACATGAAGGGAAACAGGGTGAACTGAAAATCACAGTGATGGTAGAGTTTGGCTTCTTTTAATCCAGATCAGATGGCAACTCTAGCTTAGATCCCAGCCCCACCTACAGCAGAGATGAAGCTGGGGGCACCTACTCCAGCCTCTCTGGGAAGTTACTGGCCAAGCTGCAAAGGTCAGAGGTTATCTACTTTGGCAGTGCAAGCCACCCCAGGAGCTATTCTGTGGTTGGAATTTGAAGTTTCAATTCCCCAAAACAGGGGAGGAAGGCCACCTATTTCAGCTACTGATTAGTAAACTTGATTGGCTAAAGTAGAACCATAAGAACAGCAAAATATGAACCTGTCCAGATCAGAAAGAGGCCAGTGGCTGCCATTTTGATGGCCACAGCATGAGGGAAAGCCAGGCTAACTGAAAATGACAGTGATGATAGGAACAAGATTTTTTCACCCAAATAGGCCTGCAATCCTAGCCAAGCCTTCAGCTCCAACTCTGGCAGGGAAGAGGCTGGCAGGCCCTGCACCAGGCTATCCAGGTAACTGCAGGTACATTTGGCTGGCACAGACTGAATAATTAGAAGTCTACTGGACAACTGTGATCATCTTAGACCCACACTGTACGGATTGATGCCCACATTTACAGCTTCATCCCCACCCAGGCAAGGGAGAAAAGGGTGTGAAGCTTCATCTATCTCTCTGGGCTGTTGCGGTGCTGTCCAGCGGCTCTGCTCCTGAAGAGGTAAGGACAAACAGAGCAAGACAACACACAGTAACCACTCTGGAGACACAGGCTGGTAGCGCAGGTCTGATTTATTGAGGAAGTGTAGTAGCTTTTATAGACCATGAGGCAACATGCAAGCAGCTTATTGGCTATGCTAATTTAGCAAGGCTGATTGGTTCATGCACTCTAGTTGCTGAGGGGAAAGCCGATTTCTGAGGGACATGCCTCAGGGCCATCTTTTGGGTGGAACCCCATAGGCCTTATAGTTAGAGAGGTTTTCCTACATCTAACAAGGCATTGGCGGCTTGCCCACACTGGGCAACTACAATATGGGCATACAGGACTTGGATTATTCCTCACAGCTGTTATTCTGTCTCTACCCCTGGCAAAGGAGAAAGTTTGGAGAATTTATATCAGTCCTTGGGGTAATGAGAGTAGCTTGAGTCCCCACAGCTTATAGCACCAAATGCATCCTTCATTCCTTCCGCACAATCAACAAGGGAGAAATGGCAAGAAGATCCAAACTAAAGAGAAAAACTGCACCCAGAATAAATACTTAAGTAAGCCAGATGCTGAGACATGAACCAAAAATTACAACCCGCACCAAGGAAAAGGAAGATATGAACCAGTTAAGGGAATAAGATAAGCCTTGAGGTGACGTAAAAGAGTTGAGACAACTAATCATAGCTGTTCAAACAAATCTCCTTAATAAATTCAATGAGATGCCTAAAGAGATCAAAGATATTAAGAAGATACTGGATGAACACAGAGAAGATATTGAGAGCATACATAGGAAAATGTCAGATTTTATGGGAATGAAAGGTGCAATAAATTAAATTAAAAAACATTGAAATCATATAATAGCAGATGTGAAAAGACAGAAGAAAGAATTGGTGAGCTAGAAGAAATGACCTCTCACAATGAACATACAAAAGAACAGATGAAGAAAAGAATGGAAACAATTGAACAAGGTCTGAGGGAACTAAATGACAGCAAAATACATGCAAACATACATGTCATGAGTGTCCCAAATGGAGAAGATAAGGGAAAAGGGGCAAAAAGAATTTCTGAAGAAATAATGGTAGAAAATTTTCTCAACTCTATTGAAGGATATAGATATCTCTGTCCAAGAAGTACAACATACTCCTATCTGAAAAAATCTGAATAGACCAATTCTGAGACATATACAAATCAGAATGTCAAATGCCAAAGACAAAGAGAAAGTTCTGAGAACACCAAGAGAAAAGCAATGCATAACATGTAAGGGATACCCAATAAGATTAAGTGCTGATCTCTCACCAGAAACCATAAAGGCAAATAATGGTATGATATATTTAAGATACTACAAGAGAAAAACTTCCAGTCAAGGGTCTTATATCCAGCAAAATTGTCTTTGAAAAAAGAGGGCAAGCTTAGAATATTCACAGATAAACAGAGACTGAGAGAATTTCTAATAAGAGACCAGCTTTTCAGGAAATTTTAAAGATTGTGCTTGAATCTGAAAAGAAAAGACAGGAGAGAGAGGCCGAGAAGAGAGTATAGAAATGAAGATTATAACAATACAAATAACTGTAAAATTTTGATATGGTTATGAATTCCAAAAATAGATATTGGATTATGTTTATAATCTGGTCTGTACCTGGGCATGATTGAGTTATGATTAGGGTTTGATTGGGTCACATCATTAGAATGTTGAGGTCCCATCCCTTGGTGGGTGGGAACTCACAGATAAAAGCCATGGCAAAGAAATGAGTTGAGTGTTTCTGATGTTGGGATTTTTGATGTTGGAGTTTGATGCTGAAGCTTTAAACTGGAGCCCCAGGAAGTAGGCTCACAGAGGAAAGCGAAGCCAGCCCCAGGAAGAGAGGAACCCTGAGCCCAGGAAGATGCAAGTGCTGGGACAAAAGGAACCTTGAACTCAGAAAGAAGTAAGACCCTGGAAGGGAGGAACACAGGAAGTTAACTCTCAAAGCTGTCACCAGCCATCTTGCTCCAAATAGTGAAAATAGATTTTGGTGAGGGAAGTAACTTATGCTTTATGGCCTGGTACAAGTAAGCTCCTACACAAAATAAATACCCTTTACAAAAACCAACCGATTTCTGGTATTTTCCATCAGCACCCCTTTGGCTGACTAATACAGCAACTAAGAGTGTCAAGAGTGGTGAAAATAAAATATGACAGATAAATTCTATTTGTCAGGAATAAATTTAACCAATGATGTAAAGCGCTTGTATTCAGAAAACTGCAACTCAATGTTAAAAGAAATTTTAAAAAGTCCTAAGGAACTGGGAGAAAATTCCATTCTCATGAATTGGAAAAAGAATAATAAACAGACAAAAAAAAATTACATCAGAGGCATATAAGAGCAGCTTTAAATAGCTTGGAGACAGAATTAGTGACTTCAAAGACAGAACATCTGATCTGGAAAAGACAGGAGAACAGAAAAACAAGAAAATGGAATAAATGGAACAGGGTATCAGGGAATTGAATCACAATGTGAAATCCAAAAACATACACATTATTGGTGTCACTGAAGGAGATGAGAACGTATTTACTTTTAATTTCCTCACATGCAATTCCTTGGTCTGCCAGAAGATGGCAATCTTCAGCAGCCCTCTGAGTTCAAAACTTACTCAGAGTGTAATTGTTGCACTCGTACTGCAATAATGTGACTGAGGATCCTGCCTAGAGGCTCTTCAGAGCCTCTTAATTTAAATTTTCTCAGAGGTTGCTCTCCAAACTTTGCTGGCAGCCCCCTTCCTTATCATGAGTGGAAAACAATTCCACTCCCCTCTGCATCCCTAACAACCAGTCCCAGTCAGTAGGGAGGGTGATTGAGAGTGGCAGATGTCTTTATTCCCATTCCAGGTCCCAAGGCAAAGAATGGGATGGTGCCGCCTGGCCTGGCAGTGCTAGTGGAACTCAGTCTTAGACTATGTCTAGTTTTCTTCTGTTTCCTAGAAAGGTAGACCTGAGCTGATGCCTCTGTTTGTAACAACCAGTCCATGACCAGAGTATTCAAAATTGCCTGCTCATAGGGTGGGAGAAGGGCACCAGTGACTGCAGATGCAACTTCTACTCATGCTTCTTCTGTTGATATTTTTCCTTTGATCCATTCTCTTCTGAGGGGTGTCCAGACTTCCCCTGGTGTCCTGAACCCTAAAACATTTTTCCAGGCTGTTTCTGCCTCTTCCCTAACTATTTTTCTGGGATGCAATAAAGTCTAAAGTCTTTCTAATCCACCATATTCCTGGTAGATCTCTACTTTTCATCAGTTACTTCAGAGCACTGGGGGCAACCCTCATCAGAAAAATCAGCCATGGAGTCTTAAAGATAGCACATTTTCCAAAACTATATGACATGAAGAGTGGCATTAACTGATAAAATGCTGAATCAAAGAAAAGCATCTTGAAAAGCCATAGAAGAAGCTCCTGGCACCCTTGCTGGACCCATCTTCATGCCTCCACAATGTGGGGTTGAGCCAACTTGTATCTCCATTGTTCCAGAGGGAGCAGAGTGGACCCTGTATGTATACTTGGGGCAGGTATGTCAGTACTCATCTATTGGGTAGAAGTCTAAATGACTGAGTTGGAGAATTTGTCTTGGACTTGCTCTCCCAAAATTTATTGTAAGGATGAAGAAGCAGTTTTCTCATAGCTGGAACAGTATAAGAAACAAATTGAAGGGGCCCAAGCCAAGGGACTACCTGCATCAAGTCATCCAAGAGAACTCCAAGGAGTGGGTGGAGATCTAATTTTAAAGAGAGTAGAGTGAGTGTTGCTACAAATCCTGTAATCTGTAAATGGGGAATTCCTGAGGCATCTAGCAAGCACAGACCAGGAAAAGAAAAAGGCACCAGGGCTTAGGCTCCACCCAAGTTCAGATAAGACAGAAAATATCTTGCACATTCCATTCAACTTGGGCTAATATTCTTATTTGAAGGCAAAGCTCTGAAGGACACCACCAGCCAAAGCAGAGCTAATTTGCAAAGACTGCAAAGGGGATTTTTGTATTGTTTGTTTGATTAGTCCTTGACATTCTAGAAAATGTCTGTTATGGGAGATCCAAGGTGGCAGTGTAGGGAATGTTAGGCTGCACTCCTCCAGAAATTGCGGGGAGGTAGGTGTGCTTGCCTGGCATAAGGGAAGCAAAGGCACTGTGAGAGTGATCAGAAAGTTTGGCTGGAGAAAGGGGGCCCAGTCAGCCCCAGGCGAGGAGGATACCATGGATGTTAGGGTGCAGTCACCCCTCGGGATGAAGTGTGGTTTGCTGGCCCGGCGGGGGAGCGGCCGCAGTAGACCTAATTCCGCTGCCCACATAATAAGGTGGTTGGTCAGGCCCACCACCACCCCTGAAGGAAGCTCGGCATGGGCGCAGAGTGCCCTCGGGTCTCCCCTTCTCGGCAGCCATGCTTCCGCAGATGCCCCTCCTCCCGGGTGGCACCACACGATGCCTGTGGGGCGGCACCCTTCTTCTTCCTTCTCCCTGCGCAGGCGCAGGGCAGAAAATTCCAGTCTGCCCTTTTCCCCTCCCCCGACAGCAGCAACAGCCAGGCGTGGGCGGAAAAATCCAGTCTGCCCTTTTCCCTACCCCCGACAGCAGCAACAGCCAGGCGTGGGCGGGAAACTCAAGTCTGTCCTCCACCCCAGCAACAGTAGCCACCAATCCCTAAACCCTGCCCCTTCCCCCAGCAACAGTGACAGCCAATCCCTAACCACCACCCCTCCCCCGTCCAGTACCGCCCACTGACCTTTCGCCGGCAACCAATCAGAACAGGGCGTGGCTTCGACCAATCAGCCTTCCCCAGCCCCTATAAAACTGTTGCCTCTCCCTCAATAAAGTGGACTTGCGTGTTTACCTTGTCTCCGCGGTAGTTCTTCTGCCATGCGCCCTCCAGTCCTGAGAGCCCCCGACAAGGGCCTGGCCTCCCTTGTCCCCAGTTCGTCGCCTGCTTCTCCGGGCGACCCCTTCGTCGCCGGCTTCGCCGGGCGACCCCTTCGTCGCCGGCTTCGCCGGGCGACCCCGTCAGCCGAACCGCACAACCCCTGTGAGACCGATCCCTCGTCTGCTGCCGGACCGACCCCTCGTCCCAAGTGGGACCGACCCCTCGTCCAGAGCTGGACCGACCCCTCGTCCGCAGCCAGACCCCACCTCTACCGACCGAGCAAGCCGCTGCATTAGGGCAGGCAACAAGGTACCCAGCCAACACAGAGAGAGGGAACCCAGGGGGTTGATCTGGCTGGCAGACCAGTGCCCAGCTGGCTCTAAGAGTGAGGAGAGGTATCAGGCAACAAGATATGTGTGCTGGTGCCAAGTAACTCTGGAGGGGAGGAGAGGTGTGGGGCAATCAACCTGCCAGATCAACTCCCCTCCTTCACTTCTTCCTGGAAACCACTTAGGTGCCTGCTGCAGCTCTCCTCTTTCCTAGAACCATCTGAGCGCAGGTGCACCTATCCTATCTCTTCCATACCCTACTCCCCTCTTCCCTTGTGCTGTTTGGTGTCAGCCCCCACCCCTGATTTTTGCTTAAATAACTTCCTCTCCTGTGGTCTAGTTAGAGATATTGAGTGTGCATACCTACAAATCTTCCAAAATGAATGCTGGTGAAGAAACAGATAAGCTCAGCAGCCATCTCCCAGCCCCTGACTATCTCCCTCCTTTTACTTCTTTCTTCATTACATGCAGATGTTTCAATGTTCCATTCCACAAGTGGGAGGAGATGATAGATTTAAAGGAACTGCCTGACTGTACCTTGAATCCAAAATCTGGAATGAGCAGCCCCAGCTGCTTGCCAAGGCAAGAATTCTGCACAAATATTACTTAATATAAGCTTTTTCTCAGTGGCAGGGCCCTATCCACTTGGGTGTATAAATACTCTACCCCTGGGCTATTGAGGCAGCTCTTCTTTCCAACTTGAAGTGGGGCAAGGAGTGCCATCCATCCACACTGGTCCGAGCAGTTGGCATCCCCAGGGGATCCTGCCACAGTGTGATCTCTTCCCCCTGCTCTTTTGGATCCTCTATGCTATGTAGGTAATAATGTAGCCATTTCCTGAAAGTCTTTGTTATGCCTGAGCCTGTGTTCACAGGACACACTGTATAGCAACTAGCACCACAATAATATTAACTACAATCCATACATTAATTTAATTGTATTCTTCCCATGCATCACCATATTATTACCACCTTGTAATAGTCACATCTAGTTCATAGACGAGCATTCCTTTATTTGCTATGTTAACCACAATCCTCAACCACCTCTGGGTTCATATGTTATTTAGTCCATAAATTATCCACTAGCTTTCTTTGAATTGACATTTACAATCCTAGATTACCCTTTTCAGTCACAATCCCAGTTAGAAAATAGCTAATAGTTATACGCATTTATAATGTGTTACCATCAATTATATCCATTTCCACATTTTTACAGTCAAGCTATTTAAAAATTCTATATACATTAAGCATCAAAGCCATTTCTCAACCCTCCTCCTATCTCCTAATAACTTATACTCTAGGTTTTACCTCTATGTGTTTATTCTTCATATTAGTGAGACCATACGTATTAGCTATCACAGGGGTGCTGATGCAAAATACAAGAAAACTGTTGGCTTTTAAAAAAGGGTATTTATTTAGGGTGGAAGCTTACAGTTACTAGGCCATAAAGTATGTAACTTCCCTCACCAAAGTCTGTTGCCATTTGTTGGAGCAAGATGGCTGTTGATGTCTGCAAGGGTTCAAGCTTCCTCTTCCTCTTAAGGCTCCATGGTCCCAATTTCTTCCATTATTGGCCATAGGCTGGCATAACTCTCCTCTCTCCCCTGGGTCTCATTCCTCTCCAGGTTCACTGCTCTTCTCTCTCTACAAGGCCTGCTGCAGACTAGTAGGCTAATGGCTCATCTTTCTTCCCTGGATCTATCCCTTGTCTAATGGAGCCTTCTCTGTGTGTTTACTTCCCAGGGCTCTAACATCAAAGCTCCAGCATTAAAACTCTAAATTTCTCCTTTGCTATGTTTTTTACTCTGTGAGTCCCCACCCACCAAGAGGTAAGGGACTCAAGTACTATTGATGTGAACCAGTCAAAGCCTTAATCATAATTTAATCAAATAAAAGTGAAACCTCTGAATCCAGTACAATCTAAGGGTATCACTAGCTCAGAGGAACAGACCAGTTTACATACATAATCAGTATTTCTTTTTGGAATTTATCAATAATATCAAAAAGTCACTCCATATAATATTTGTCCTGCTGTGTCTGGGCTATTATACTCAGCAAAATATCTTCAAGTTTCATTCATGTTATTATATATATCCAAATTTCATTTCTTCTTACAGCAGCTTAGTATTCCAACATATGTATAGTACCTATATACCACATTGTGTTTATCCTTTCATTGGTTGATGGACACTAGGGTTGTTTCTATGTTTTGGTAACTGTGATTAATACCACAATGAACATCATTGTGCAGATGTCTGTACCTGTTAGTATTTCAGTTGTTCTGGGTATGTGTCTACTAGAGGGATTACTAGATCATAAGGGAATTCTATATTTAAGTTTTTGAGGAAGCACAGAGACTGCTTGATTCCACGTTCCTATCAACACTGAAGCAGTTTTTCTATTTCTCCACATCATTTCCAGCACTTGTTTATTTTTAACATAATATCCATTTTATGAAGTATGAGATGATATCACATAGTTGTTATGATTTGCATTTCCCTAATAACTAGTGATATTAAATATTTTTTTTTATGTGCCTTTTCACCAATCTATTTCCTCTTGGGAGGAATCTCTATTTGAGTCTTTTGTCCATTTTTAAATTGGATCATTTGCTCCTTTATTTTTGAGTTGTATGATCTCTTTATATAGCACGGAAATCAACTACTTATTGGTATGTGGTTTATACATATTTTCTCCCATTGAGTGGGTTCCCCTTTTACCTTCTTCACAAAGTCCTTTGAATTGCAAAAGTGTTTAAGTTTATGGAGGTCCCATTTATCTGTTGTTGTTTTTTCTTTCATTGCTTGTGCTTTTGGTGTAAATTTTAAGAAAACACCACCTACCACCAGGTACTGAATATGTTTCCCTAGAATTTCTTGTAGGAGTTTTATGGTTCTTGCTTTTATATTTTGGTCTTTGACCTAATCTACTAATTTTTGTTGAAGTGGAAGTAAGCATCCTCTTTCTTTCTTTTAACTATGAATATCCAATTCTCCCAAGACCATTTGTTGAATAGGCATTCAGCCACAGCTGGGTGGGTTTGATAGCCTTGTCAAAAATCAATTATCCATAGATGTGACTGTCTGTTTCTGAATAATCAGTTAGGTCCCAATGGTTTATATACCTATCTTTATGCCAGTATCATGCAGTTTTTCCACTGTAATTAGGCAATATGATTTAAGCTCTGGAAGTGAGAATCCTCTAACTTTGTTATTCCTTTTAAAATGTTTCTAGCTATTAGGGACCACTTTATCCTTCCAAATAATTTTCATAATTTGGTGGTCCATGTTTGCAAAAACGGTTGTTGGCATTTTTATCAGGATTCCCTTTAATTTGTATATCAATTTCGGTAGAATTGGCATCTTAATGATATTTAGTCTTCCCATCCATGAACATGGAATATTCTTCCATTTATTTAGGTCTTCATTGATTTCTTTTAACAATGCATTGTATTTTTTAAATACAAGTGCTTTACATTCTTGGTTAAATTTACTCCTGAATATTTTATTTTTTTTGCCACTATTGCAAATGGAATTTTTCCCTAACTTCTTCCTCAGATTGTGCATTCTATTGTATAGAAATCCCTTATTTTTGCATATTAAACTTATATTCTGCCACTCTGCTGAATTCCTGTTACTTTTAGTAGTTTGTTGTAGATTTTTGGGATTTTCTGTGTAGGATCATATCATCTGTGAGTAGGAAATGTTTTTTCTCTTCCTTTCCAATTTGGAAGCAACTTATTTCTTTTTCTTTCCTGATTGTTCTAACTAGAACCCCTTGCACTATATAGACAACAGTTTTGACAGTTGGCATCGTTTACTTGATCCTGATATCAATGGGAAACTTTCAGTCTTTCATCATTGGGTACAACGTAAGCTGTGGGTTTTTCATATAAGGCCTTTATCATGTTGAGAAAGTTTCCTTCTATTCCCAACTTTTGTAGTATTTTTATCAAGAAAGGATGCTGGATTTTGTCAAATGCCTTTTCTGCATCAATCAAGATAATCATGAGGGTTTCTTCTTTGATTTATTAAAGTGGTGTATAACACTGATTGATTTTCTTGTGTTGAACAACCCTTGTATACCTGGAATAAAACCCAGCTGATCATGATGAATAAATTTTTTTATTGACTTTGTAATAATATTACATTAAAAATATATATGTGAGGTCCCATTCAACCCCACTGCCCCCCTCCCCCCCCAACAACACTCGTTCCCATCAGATGAATAAATTTTTAATGCATTGTTGGATTTGGTGAGTGAGCATTTTGTGGAGGATTTTGGCATTCACATTCATTAGGAAAATGGATCTGTGATTTTCTTTTTTAAAATATATTTTTTATTTATTTTAAAAAGATACATAGAACACACAAAATATTACATTGAAAATATAAGAGATTCCCACAAGCCCCATTTCCCACACCCCTACACTTTTTCCACATCAACAACTTCTTTCATTAGTGTGGCACATTCATTGTATTTGATGAATACATTTTAGAGCATTGCTACACAGCATGGATTATAGCATACATTGTAGTTTACATTTTCTCCCAGTCCATTCAGTGGGTTATGGCAGGATATATAATGTCCTTCATCTGTCCCTACAATATCATTGAGGACATTTCCAAGTCCTGAAAATGCCTCTATATTATACCTCTTTTTCCCTCTCCCTGACTTCAGTTACTCGAGTGGCCACTGTCCACATCAATGATATAGTTTCTTCATTGCTTTGAGCCACAATAATTCTATAGTAGAATATCAGTAAGTCCACTCTAGTCCATATTTTATTCCTCTATCCTGAGAATGGGATGGCAATGTCCATTCCATCTGTATACCCTCTCAGCTCCTTGGTATGGTAGTTGTCCAACATCACCTCCATGTTAGTTGTCCTCTGTGAAACCAATGAACTGGAGAGTAGGTATTGCAACTTCATTGAGATTCAAGGCCCAGCTAGCTTATGGATAGCCCAAACATTTCAGTCTCTTGGATGTACCCCTAACAACTCTAGTAGTAATTATAGGTCCAAATAGAAGGAAAGAAGAGCCATGTGTAGGGAAACCACGACTGAGTCCAACTCTGACACACTGGGGAACATAGATTCCAAAGTAGTGCCCCTAGGTAAGGCACAAAACTCTGAGCTATCTGTGTTGAATATAGTGTCTCAAAGTCTCCAGCACTTGGAGGAGCCCAGCTATTTATGGTAGTCTCTACTTTGGCAGTCAATGAGAAACTACTGAGAAGTGCATAAGAGTAACCTTTGGAATGGCCTCCTTACTCACTTTGAAGTCTCTTAGTGATATAAATGCATTTCTATTTACTTTTCCCCCAACTTTAGACAATAGAGAATAATGCCACTATGAAGATTGGTGTGCATACATTTGTTTGTGTCCTTGCTTTCAGAATTTCTGGGTAAATACCCAGCAGTGGAATTGCTTGATCCTGTGGCAGTTTTATAGTTAGTTTTTTGAGGAACCACCATACTGTCTGTATCAGTTTGATATGGTTATGAATTCTAAAATAAATATTGGGTTATATTTGTAATCTGATCTGTACCTGGGCCTGATTGAGTTATGATTAGGGCTTTAATTGAACCAGATCCTTAGGGCTTTACACTAAGGGGTGGGGACTCATGGATAAAAGGCATGGCAAAGAACAGAGTTGAGGGTTTCTGATGTCGGAGTTTTGATATTGGAGTTTGATGCCGAAGCCTTAAGCTGGAGCCCTGGGAAGTTAGATCACAGAGGAAAGAGAAGGAGTCCCAGGAGGAAAGGAACCTTGAACCCAGAGAAAAGCAAGTCCCAGGAATGTAGAATCCCAGAAAATCTGAATCCTCACAGATGTCAGCAGCCATCTTGCTCCAAATAGTCTTTGGTGAGGAAAGTAACTGAGGCTTTATAGCTTCGTATCTGTAAGTTCCTACCCCAAATAAATACCCTTTATAACTTCCAGCAGATTTCTGGTGTTTTGCATCTGCACCCTTTGGCTGACTAATACTCTGTCCTCCACAATGGCTGCACCATTCTACATTCCCACCAGCAGTAGATGAGGTTTCCCTTTCCTCCACATCCTTTCCAACACTTTTAGTCCTCTGTTTTTCAATAGCCGCCAGTCTAATGGTTGTAAGATGATATGTCAATGTAACTTTGATTTCCACTTCCCTAATAGCTGGTGATGTTGAGCATCTTTTCAGGTGTATTTTAGCCATTTGCATTTCTTCTTTGTAGTAGTGTCTGTTCAAATCATTTGTTCATTTCATAAATGGGTTGTTTTTCTTTTTATTTTCAAGGTGTAGGATTTCTTTATATATGCTGGACATTAGGTACCTATCAGATACTTGCTTACCAAATATTTTCACCCATTGACTAAGTTAAGTTCCCTTTTCACTTTCTTGACAAACTCCTTTGAAGTACAAAAGCTTTTAATTTTGAGGATGTCCCATTTATCTATTTTTCTGTCATTGTTGCCCATGCTTTGGGTGTAAAGTTCATGAAACCATTTCCTATTACAAGATCCTGTAGATGCTTCTCTGTATTATCTTCCAAGCTCTTTATGATCTTGGCTAGTATATTTATATCTCTGATCCATCTTGAGTTAATTTTTGTATACGTTCTAAGATGATGTTCCACTCTCATTCTTTTACATATGGATATCCAGTTCTCTAAGCATCATTTGTTGAAGAGGCCATTCTCTCCCAGTTATATGGGCTTGATGGCCTTGTTGAATATCAGTTCACTATATATGTGAGGATATAATCAGAACTCTCAGTTCAGTTCAGTTGGTCAATATGTCTATCATTGTGTCAATAGCATGCCATTTTGAACACTGTGGGTTTGTAGTATGTTTTAAAATCAGGTAATGTGATTCCTTCAATTTCATTTTTCTTTTTCAATATGTCTTTGGTTATTTAGGGCCTCTTGCCCTTCAAATCAATTTTGTAGTTAGTTTTTTCAATTCAAAAAATACTGTGGTAATTTTTATTGGGATTGCATTAAATCTGTAGATCAGTTTGGGTAGTAGACATCTTAATGATGTTTAGTCTTCCTATCCATGAACAGGAATATTTTTCCATTTATTTTAGTCTTTTTTTATTTCTTTAATAATGTTGTATAGTTTTCTGTAATAATGCAGTGGCCCAGAAAGGGGAAGTGAGCTTTGTCTCCCTCCTGTTCTGTCAAGGATTGGGAAGGGGCCACAGACATGTCCAATAATCTAGTTCGGGCAGGCCAAAAATACCTTCAGTTGCCCAGAGAGGATAAGAGAGCACTGTCCCTTTTGCCCAATCAGGGGTGGGAATGGATCAACATAATGCTCAATATTGTAGGCCAAAAAAATAAAAAATAATGTAGGCCAAAAGCACCATTAATTGAACCACAAGGTTGCTGCAAGTTCCGTCAGCATCCTCTCTATTGGAGATGGGGCTGGAACCTAAGGTAGAGCTGCAATCTAACCTGGGTGGAAAGAAGACAATCCCTACTATCACTGTGATTGTCAATCAACCACACTTTCTCTCATGCCAGGGACATGGTTAAAATGGAGGCGACCAACTTCTTTCTGAGTTGGACAGGTTCCAACTTTAATTATTCTTAGGATTGGATGTTAGCAAGCTAGATTTACTAATCAATAGCTGAAATTGGAGCCCCACCATCTCTTTCTCGCTCTTTAATTTTTAATTCTTTTTTAAACAAATCCATTTTATTGATACATATCAATAAAACATACAATTCACCCAAAGTGTGCAATCAATAGTATTTGGTATAATCACAGAGTTGTGCATGTATCACATCAATCATTATTAAAGCATTTTCATCATTTCAATAATAATAATAAACAAAAAAAAAAACAGAAAAGAAAATTCCTTAGCTCTCAATCTCTCTCTGTTTCCCCTGCTGGACAAGGCTGCTATTTCTGGCTACTATTGGACAATTATTTGTTTGCTTATTAAGCAATTTCATTGAGATATATTTGCATACAATATGATCTACCCAAAATATATAATCAATGGCTTTTAGTGTAATCACAATGTTGTCCATTCATTATCTCAAAAATTTTAGAACAATTTCTTTACTCTAAAAAGAATGACTCCATGTCTCTTATCATTCTTTCCAGCTCTACATATCTACTAATCTAATTTCATCTTTGTAAATTTATTTATATTTACATTTTATATAAATGGAATCATACAATATGTAGTACTCTGGTCTCATCTCCTTCAGAATTAGTAGAACATTTTATTTTTTTGTTTGTTTTTTTGTTATTTTTGTATGATATTAATCATTTATGGTATTAACTTACATTTGTTCAACTTCAAAGTAAAATAGTCTTATATAATCCTCTCCCTTTTTGAGAAGTGGATTTTTCAACTCCAGTCAGGGGACATCTCCCAAGAAAGGGGAAGTCCACAGCCTCCACAGCTTGGAGTGGTCTACTCATGAATCTTCACTGTTGTTGGGCAGCCTCTTCCTTTCATTCTTTGAAGGATTTTGCAAGATGCTCTTCTGGTCTCCTGAGAGCCCAAACTGGTGATTTAAATACCTCTGGCCAATTTCTAACTGCACTGTAGGAACACCTTTCTTTGCTACCATCTTCCAGATAAAGGACCTTTTGTGCAGGTGCATAGATGTTACCTTGATGTTTATTTTGCTTCCACTGATATGACTCCTACAACCCCAGGAACATCACACAGAATAATCTGCCAAAATCATTATTGCAGTCAGCCTTGAAATTTCACATTTTACAGAAGCATCCAGTCTTCAAGTGAGCCTCCAGACATTCTTAGGTGGTTCTTCAAGAATTTGAGATCTAGTGGGATAAGTTCCAAAACAGCAGCTCCAGACCTTGAACCATTTACAAATATGTAGTACCATGTACTAAATGCTCACCTTCAACTCTGTTAGCAATTGAATCATGTCCCCCACAATACATATTCACAAAGCCTGCTTTGAAACGTGGTTTTGGTCTGACTAAAATACCAGAAAGTGGAGTTTGAAAAAAAACACCTTGGTGGAAAGGTGCACTGATGAACACCATTTGCTGTCAAACCTGGAAATTGCATGGAATAAAAACCACTCTAAAGGCCCTCTTTACCCAAACTCCTGGTGAAAAAATGTCTGTGCCCATTAGTGAATCCCATAGATGATTTTGATAAATTAAGCTGGGCAATTTTGAATACTTAGAATAGGTTCAAGCAAATATCAAAGAAGAGCAACAACAACAAAAAAATAGACACTTGTGAGAAATTGGTCATCAAAGTAGATTCATAAAGTATTTAGATGCCTGGTCATCACCAAAAATATTGTAAGGCTTACTGGAAAACAGGAGAGATGTCTCAGACTAAGGACCAAAACAATTATCCTGAAGAGATATAGGAATAAATACAATTAATCAATGATAATCACACAATTCTCCTAAATCAATTCAAAGAAATGAAAGAAAATGAGACTAAAGAGATAAAGAATATAAAGAAGACACTGGGTGAACACAAAAAATAATTTGAAAGCCTATGCGGAAAAGTTACAACTTTTGGGAATGAAAGACACAATGGATGACATTAAAAATACATTAGAGTCACATAAGAGCATCTATTGCATAGAGGAAAAGTGATTTGAATCTCCTGAGCACAGAACTAGTGATTTTCAAGACAGAGCATCAGAACTAGAAAAGAGAGGAGAACAGAAAGAGAAAGGAAAAGAAAAATGGAACAGAGAATCTGGGAATTGACTGACAATGTGATATGCACAAGCGCATGCATTATCAGTGTCCCAAAGTAAGAAGAGAATGGAAAAGAGGCAGAAAGAATATTTGAGGAAATAACACCTGAAAATTTTCCAAACTTTGTTTAAAACATAAATATTGTCATCAAAGAATGACTATGTACCCCAAACAGAAAAAATCAAAATAGACTTACCCAGTATTCAGAATGACAAATAATAGAGATAAAGAGAGGATCTTGAAAGCAGCAAGAGAAAAACTAAGCATCACATACAAGGGAAATTCCATAAGATTTAGTGCAAACCTCTCATCACAAACTATGAAGAGATGAAGAAAGTGATATGATGTATTTAAGGTAGTGAAAAACAAAAACTGCCAGCCAACAATTCTTTATTAGCAGAAATGACCTTCAAAAATCAGGGTGCTTTCAAAGTCTTTAGTGATAAACAAAAGCTGATAAACTATGTCACCAAAAGACAAGAATTACAAGAGATACTAAAGGGAGTGCTAAAGTCTGAAAGGTGAAAACAAGGATGAGAAACTGGGGAAGAATGAAGAAATGGAGATTCTTAAGAAGGGCAAATTAGAGGGTAAAAAGACAGACAATAGTATGATATGACAACAGCAAAAAACTCAGGGTCAAAATGGATGAAGAAAGTAATGACTTTATGGTAATAATGAATGTTAATGACTTGAACTACCCAATCAAAAGAAAAAGACTGAGAGAATGGATAGAAAAATATGAGCCATCTATAAGTTGTCTACAAGAAACTCATCTTAGACATAAAGACACAAAGAGGTTAAAAGAAAAAGGTTGGAAAAAGATATTCCATGCAAATAATAGCCTAAAATGAGCTGGAGTAGCAATATTAATATTGGACAAAATAAATTTTAAATGCAAAACTGTTATAAGGTATGAAGAAGGTCATTATGTAGTAATAAAATGGGCAATGCAGCAAGAAGAATTAACTATATTAATTTTTATGCACCTAACTTATGTAGTCCAAGATACTTGAGGCACACACTTGAAAAGCTGAAGGGAGAAATAAATTTCTCTTTGATAATATTTGGAGACTTCAATATACCACTCTCAGTATTGGATAGAACATCTGGACAGAGATAAATAAAGAAACAGAGAGTTTGAATAAAATGATAAGTGAACTAGACCTAACAGACATCTATAGAGCATTGCACCCAAAACAGCAGGCTATAAAATCTTTACAAGTGCTAATGGATTATTCTCCAAGATAGACCATATGTTAGGTCACAAAATAAGACTCAATAAATTAAAAAATCAATAGAATCAGCAAAACTAAAAGTTGATTCTTTGAGAAGATCAATAAAGTCAACAAACTCTTAGCTAGATTGACAAAGAAAAAAAGATGAAAATAAATAAAATCTGAAACAAGAGGGAGTACATTACCACTGAGCCCTGAGAAATAAGAGAAATCAGAAGAGGATATTATGAACAACTGCATGCCATAAAACTAGAAAACATAGATGTAATTTATAGGGCAAATTCCTAGAAATATATGAACCCCCTAAATTGACCATAGAAGAAATAGGAAACCCCGACAAACCAATCACAAGTGAAGAAATTTAAACAGTCATCAATTCAGGACCAGATTGCTTCACAGATGAATTTTACCAATTATTCAAGATGATCTAACACCAATCTTGTACAAGCTCTTCCAAAAAATTGAACATAAAACAATGCTCCCAAACTTGTTCTATGAAGCCAACATGACCATAATACAGAAACCAGATAAAGATGTTATCGATAAGGTTTACGGGTGGGAGGCTCTTTGTCTCTTCAGAGATAACCTTAACCTAAGCTGTCTGTCCTGACTTGTAGGTGTGGGATGGTGAGAGGCTGCAACCCTGCCCTTGGTAACCATGGCAACGACTCCAGTCCCAGGAAACAGTTTATCAATGCAAACCAAATGTGCTAAAAGCTTATCTAGAACATATAAGGTCCATGCTAAAAGCTTACCTAGGATGTGGACAATATATGCTAATTCAAGCCTATTGAGCACTGAAACAAAGAACAATTTGACCCTTCCTCTCTATAAAAGGAACTCAAAATTCTTGTTCAGGGCTCAGGTTTGAAACAGAAAGCTCCCAAGTCTGGCCGCCCATCAATAAATCATTTTTCCTTCTCAAAATCATTCCTGAGTCCTGGCCTTTCTATACACAAATAATTGAGGCTCTCTCAACTGCTACAACACTATGATAAAGAATATCCTTAATTAATATAGATGCAAAAATCCTCAACAAAATAATTACAAACCGAAACCAAAAGCACATTACAAGAATTTTACAACACAGTTATGTGCGTTTTATCCCAGGTTTGTAAGGGTGATTCAACAGAAGAAAATCAAGTGGGTAATAAACCACATTGATAAACTGAAGAAGAAAAAAATCACATGAGCCTCTCAATTGTTGCCAAAAAGGCATTTGACAAAACACAGCAACCTTTCTTGATAAAAACACCCCAAAAGATAGGAACGGAAGGATGCTTTCTCAATATGGTAAAGTGTATATGTGAAAACCCTGCAGCTAGCATTGTATTCAAGAGTGAAAGACTGAAAGCTTTCTGGCTGAGATCAGGAACAAGACAAAAATAAAATGCCCATTGTCACTACTGTTAATCAATATTGTGCTAGAAGTTCTGGCTAGGGCAATTAGTTTAGGCAAAGAAAGAAAATTCACCAAAATAGGAAATGAAGAATTAAAGCATTCACTAAAAGTTAATGATATTATCCTATGTCTAGAAAATCCTGAAAAATCCACAACAAAGCTATTAGTACTAACCGACAAGTCTGGCAAAGTGGTGGGATACAAGATTAATACGCAAAACTCAATAGCCTTTCTATACACTATTGATGAGAAATTGAGGAAGAAATCAGGAAAAAAATCCATTTATATTAGTGAGTAAAAGAATCAAATATTTAAGAATAAACTTAACCAAGGACATCAAGGATTTATATTCAGAAAACTAGAATAAATTGCATTAATGCCCAAAATGTACTGTGTTAATAATGGGGGATATAGAAAAAATATGCCAAATGTATGCTATGGACAATAGTTAGTAGTAATGGTCTGATGATGTTATTTCATAATCTGTAACAAATGTTCCACAAGGCTGTGGTGTGTTGGTGAAGTGTTGTATCAGAATTCTACACCTGTGCATGATTGTTTTGTAAAGTCATAACTTTTGCAATAAAATAACAAAATATATACATAAAATTATATTATTTAGGACGACTAAGTATTTTTAAGGTGTCAATTCTACCCAAACTGATTTACAGATTCAATGCAATCCCAATAAAAACCCTAACAAGGTTGTTTTTCAGTAATGGAAAAGTCAATTTTCAAATTTATTTGGAAGGCTAAGGGGCCTTGAATAACTAAAAATATACTTAAAAAGAAGAATGAATTTGGAGGACTCCCACTTCCTGATTTCAAAGCATATCACTTAGCTACAGTTATAAAAACAGCATGGTACTGACATTAAGACAGCCGTATTAATAAATGGAACTGAATTGAGAACTCAAAAAAAGGCCTTCACAATGATGTTTGCCAAGGCTCTTAAGCCCTCCCATCTGGGCCAGAACAGTCTATTAACAAATGATACTGTGAAAACCTGATAGCATATTCAAAAGAATGAAAGAGGTTCCCTACTTTACACCTCTTACAAAAAATTAACTCAATATATCAAGGACCTAAATATAATAGCGACAACCATAAACTCCTAGAAGAAAATGTAGGAAAACATCTTCAAGACCTTGTAGGGGTAGTTTCTTAAAACTGTTAAAAAGAAATCTTCTTCTGGAAGAAAACAAGGCTCACCCGATTGTGGAGAAGAAAAGAATTTATTCTCAATCTTGCAAGAAGGAGTGCACAACCAGAAAACGTGGCTGGTGCCCTGAACAAAGAAAAATAACACAATTTATACCCCTAAGCCTAGCACGCAAGCCCTTCCTCTCTTTCTCCATAGATTGGATACTTCAGAAGTTACCACCTATCCAAGAAGATCTAACTTACCCACGCAAAAGTTTGTGATTAACCGCTTCCCCCATCACATTCCAACCATTTTAGTTTTTACTTGCTCCCCTTTGCCAAATAAGAAATGGAATTTAATGCTGAATTGGTATTGACTTAGCTCTTTCTTGGGCATCTTTTTTACTGCCTATAGGACTGGCTTAAGCTGGTTTCCTTTGTTCCTGCTTAACACCGGAGTGGGACACTGAGGCAGTAGGCTGACAGGTTACATTAATCAATATTTTCTCCCTTTATGTGAAAACTAAACTAATCTTCATTTCTTATAAAATTTACACCCAAAGCACAAGCAATAACCAAAAAATAGATAAATGGGAGCTCTTTAAACACTTCACACTTCAACATACAATGTCAAAAGGATGAAGAGGAAGCCAAATCAATGGAAGAAAATAATTGACAATCATATATCCAATAGTGTTTAATGCCCATGATATTAAAGGAGATCATACGATTCAGCAATAAAAACACAAACTACCTTATTAAAAAAATGGCAGAGTCCTGAAAAGACATCTGTTCAAAGAAGAAGTACAAAGGGTGAAGACAATTAGGGAAACCCAAATCGAAATTACAATGAGATATCATTTCACACCTATTAGACTGGCGGTTATTAAAAAGTCAGAAAATTTTAAGTATTGTAGAGGCTATGGAGAGAGGAACACTTATTCACTGTTATTTGGAACACAAAATGGTACAGCCATTGTGGAGGACTGTTTGGCAATGCCTAAGGAAGTTGAATATAGACTTGTCATGTGACCCAGCGATAATAGGTTATATACCCAGAAGAAACCAGAGAAGTGACAAGAAAAGTCATCTGCACACTGTTGTTCATAGTCGTGTTATTCCCATTGCAAAGGCTGAAAACAACCCAGGTGTCCATCAAGTGATGAAAGGATACACACAAATTGTGGTGTTTACACACAATGGAATATTATGAAGCGGTAAGAAAGAATGAGTCATGAAGCATATGACAACATGAATGAACCTGGAGAACATTGTTGAAGGAAGCAATCCAGTCACAAGAGGACAAATACTGTATGATTGCACTACTCTGAACTAAATATATTATGTAAACTCATGTAATTAGTACTTAGAATATAGGTCACCACAAAATAGAATAAGGGTATAGAAAGGAAAGCTGATGGTTAATCTGTGCAGAACTGGTTAAAAGGTTTTTTGTAAGTCTTTGAAAATAAATAGAAATGGTGAAAATACATCATAATGTTTGTAACTAGCAGTGATATTATGTGAGTTTGACAGTGGTTTGAAAGGTTAAGTCTAAGAACATTTATGTTACTAGAAAGAAAGCCAAAAAATATAACATGAAACTGAATAAATTGGTGAAACCGCATGTGAAATATGAATGTGTGTGGTATTACATATATAAGACTGCTTTTATAAAATATAAATACAAGTAAACTAGAGAGATGGAAAAGAATAAGAGCTATGTACAACAGGGGCAACAAATTGAAAGGAAATGAAGTTTTTTTTATTTGTCCATTTGGTTTTTGCTTTTTATTATCATTATTGGAATAATGAATATGCTTTAAAAGTGATTGACATGATGAGTGCACAATTATATGATTTTACTAAATACCATTGATTGTATACTTTGAATGGGTTTATGCTTTATTAATATGTATCAATAAAATTGATTTGTTAAAAATACTAACTATGCTTCTCTATCCTAAATACATTTATGTTTGTATCTCATGCATAAATTTATATTAATATTGCCATTGTGCTCTTAAAAATTTTAAAAAGGATTGACAATTATTGTTGGAGAAAATACGGTGCTTACTGGTACATGGAGACTGATTGAGTATAAGCAAAGCATTTATTGAGAAGTTCTCCCAATGGAGTGGGTCTAACTTCAGCCCACACCTGAAAAGGGGGATCTTGAATTTATACAGTACATTCTTAGGCGGGGGAATGGTGTTAGTGGGAGGGGGTTGAGGGTCCAAATGAGGTGCAGGGACCAATAGGAAGCTTTGGCGGTGAGAAAATTTTCCTGATAATAATTAGGGATTTATGTTCTCTTGGAGTGCTACAAGAGCAAATGTTTCTTTTGATCTGTAGGGCTTTAAAGGATTTCTTCATTTTCTCCAATATGTAAATATGAAGTTTTCCCTTTCCCTCTGATAATGCAGGTAGAATTAGTAAAGATCTCTCTTTCCCTCTGATAAGCAGATGGTGAAGATCTCTATCTCCCTTTACTCCTGCCTCCACAGGCTGTTCTTTTGTTTAACCTGTGGGAAAGTGTCTGTGCTGTCAGACATGGGAGAAGGGGTTTACCTTTTTCCCAATGCATATCAGGGGAAACTGAGGTATGGCTTGTTAATTATTGCAAACTTCTAACAATTATAAAAATGTAAAGCCTAGAATGGAATCATATTGACAATCATCAGGATGTGACAAAGTTTCTACACAGTGCATTTGGAAATAATATTCTTTCTTTTCAATAAATGGTGGTGAGTCATTTGCATATTCATATGTAGTGCAATAAATTCTCACCCCTTTTTAAAGTATAAAAAATAAGTAAATCTCTGATTTATTTTAGATCAGGAGTTCTTAAACTTTTTGTTCCATGGACCCCTTTGCCAATCAGGTGAAAACCATGGACCCCTTACTAAGTCCACACTCTTCTGTGTATTATCTAATAAACATATCACACCCTCACTAACATTTCCCACAATAATAACTGTCGGAGTCGCGGACCCAAAGGGTATCGATAATGAAAGATAAAGAGAGATTGGGATCAGCGGATCTGAGAGCATTGAAGCCTCAAGATCATCAGACAAGTTTATTAATATCAGGGGCTTCTTTATATACCCCAAGCAATCGTGAGAACCAGCAACTATTCTAGCTAACTATTCCCATTACCTCATTCCTGAAAACACAGTGCACAGTGGATAAGATATTAACTTAAGTTCAAGATGTTCTATTATGTTATAGAAACAAATATACTCATAAATCTTGTTGCCCAGGTTACTCATACTATCAAGTCTGGGTTCTGCCGGAATGTTATGTTTCCCTGAGAGATTAGCCATTTGCACGTATATCTCTAGGGACAGCATGACCCAGTGGTCAGAAAGTAACTTGCTACTATGGAAACAACATGCCTTTGTTTCCCACAAGTAATTTTTTAAAATTTAAATTTAAGCTCATGGATCCTTTGTTAAGAAACTCTGTTTTAGTTATATATATTTGAAAGGTAAAACAATAAAGGTTTAAAAAAAGGGTAGTTTATCTTTGTAAACCAGGGATAAGCATACATTTCTTAAACAGGATAGAAAAATCTAATTAAAATATTAATCAAATAGAATAATTAAAATTAAGAATTTCTATCTAAAAACACTATTAGAGGAAAAGGCAAAACAGGGATATGGTAAACAAATTGAATTGCATTAAAGCTAGTTATCAACACCCTCTCAATTTAGAGGTGGATTGGACATCACCATCCCAGAGTCCACAGGATGGAGGAATAAAATATGGATTAGAGTGGACTTACTGGTATTCTACCATAGAACTATTGTGAGTCTAGCAATGGAAGAATTTGTATCATTGATGTGGAGACAGTGGCCACAGGAGTTCCTGAGGGCAGGGAGAGAGAAGAGTTGTGAAGTGGGGGCATTTTTGCAACTTGGAATTGTCCTGAATGATATTGTAGGGATAGATGCTGGACATTCTATATCCTACCCTAAACCACTGAATGGACTGGAGGAGAGTGTAAACTAGACAGCAAACTATAATCCCTGCAGTGTAGCAGAGCTCCAAAATATATTCACCAAATGCAATGAATGTGCCACAATGATGAAAGAGGTTTTTGATGTGGGAGGTATGGTGGGGTAGGTGGGATGTGATTATAATGGAATCTTTTATATTTTTAATGTAAACTTTTGTGATCTATATATCTTTTAAAAAAAGACAAAAATTTAAAAATTTTTAAAAAGCTACTTATCAATTTGGAGAGAATTAAAGATCATAATTACACTGCCTTAAGCTCATAGAGTATACCTCTCCATTTATTTAAATCTTTGTTAATCTCTTTCATCAGTATTTTGTAGATTTGAAGAGAATGATTCTACACATGTTTTGTAGATTTAAGCTATTGTAAGTGGCACTTTAAAAAATCAGTCTCCAGTATCATTGCTGGTGTCTGGAAATGTGATTGATTTTTGGTAATTTGATCTTTTATCCTGTGATATTACAAAACTCACTAATTCTTGGAGCTTTATTATAGATGCATCACAACTTTCTATGTAGATAATAAAGGTCTGGTCTGGATTTTTTGTTTGCTTTGTTTTTTTAGGTATCTATAAGTAATTTATCTCCCAGCTCATCTCGTGTTGAGCAAATATCTCAACACATTTTTAATTTTAACTCTTTCAGAAAATTGGTGTTCCTATTCATGTCTTTCCATCTATCCATTAAGCCTTTAAAACTGGATATAATTATTTCTTAGTTTGAGACAAAATTAACTTAAATAAGTGAAATTTATTGATTTCAACTAGGTCTGCACATGATTGGGAAGTCACTTTTCTATTGTGAATACATATGCTTTGTTCCTGCTAACATGGATGTACAATCTTCCCAGATTGGATGGAGGAAAATAATACAACTCTAGAAAAGTCATCTTTCTGTGGAACTTTTAATCAATTCTTCCTTCAGGAAGTTTCCTCATTTCTCTTTTTTTTTACCCTCTGTTTCTTCAAAAAGGCAGTAGTGTTTTGGTCTTCACGGAGATTCTCCAGGGCTCTGGTTAGCATTATCTAACATACATTAGATATGTACTCTCCCCCATACTTTGTGCCAAGTCCTCCATATATAACCTTAATTTAGTACTCCTGGTAACACAATGAGGTAAGTGATATTATGGTTCCTGATTTTAGTTGAGTGAGTTTAAGGAGTCTGGGCAAGATTCCATATGAGGTAAATAGCAGAGTGAGTATTAGATTATATATTATATCTGTAAATCAATATCCCATTATTTTACCTACTATACTACATAGATGAAGTTTGGGTGGGTGTGAAGAAGTGGGACAATATATTCAAAGGGGTCAGAAGTTTTTTACTGCCAAATGGTAACCATGGGAAATAAAACGAAACAAAGCACCTAGAAGATGTTGATCTCCATTATAAACAGTAAAATGCCCACAGCCAACCCTGACCTTTGGCACTTGAAGCATTAATATAATTGAAATTATTTAAGCAAGCTACAGGGATTATAAAACAGGCCAGGTTTTTCATCTTCCTCCACACTGTCCTAATTTACAATCCCTTTTTATTCAATTGAACGTTTTTCTCAACTTTCTGTCTTCTGTAAGATCTGTGAGTACTTATATCACCTGTCATCCCATTGTGCCTTGATATCCTCTATGAAAGCTCATGAACCAGAATTAATTCCATGAGTCAAGCACACTCAGCCACTATTGATAAAAGAGTTGCTACACCACATCATCTTCAAAAACCTGGATAATTGACCTACATGTACGTAACTCAACCAATAATCATTGAAAGAGAAATTCCCTCACTCTTTTGTATTTATTTCTTTTGTTCATGAACCCAGAAAGAATGGGACTGGAAGAGATTGTTATTATCTGAAGATTCTGAGCTTTGAGATAATTAAGCAGCACTAAGGGACTGAGGATCTCTACCAAGCCCTCCATTATCTCAGGAAAATATCACCTACTCTGAAATGGGCCAGAAGTTTGGAGGTGTATATGGACAGAGCAGTTAACATTACCATCTGAGAAGACTAAGAAAACCAGGATGTTCACTGCTCTTAAAATCATAATTTCCATTTCTTTGATGTCTAATGATAAACACTGAACCATCTTCCACTTCCATAAGGCACATCTTGACTTTGTAAAAATACAATAGCTCTAAACTGATATTGATATAAAATGATACCCAAAGGTTCATGTTCACATGGTCACATTTACAATCATGTTGTTTATGCTCTGATAGGAATGATGATAGGGGTGCCCATCTCCCTTCCCATCCATCTTCTTTCACTGACTATTTACCAGAATCTGTGGTGAGGAATGAATTCACCAATTTCCATGGGCATCACTAATATGTCTTATATGAATCCCAGAACAGTAATCCTGATTGGGATCCCTGGACTACAGCATGTGCAGTTCTGGATTGGGTTTCCCTTTTTTGCTGTGTGTCTGGTAGCTCTGCTGGGGAACATATTCTTGCTAATCATCATCCCTACAGAACGCAGACTGCACCAACCCATGTACATCTTCCTGGCAGTACTTACAGCTACTGATCTGGGGCTTTGTGTAGCCATTGCTCCCAAGATGTTGGCCATTTTCTGGTTTGGCTCTTGCTCCATTGCTTTTGATGCCTGCCTTGCCCAGCTGTTCTTCATCCACACCTTGCAGGGCATGGAATCTGGCATCCTGTTGGCCATGGCGTTTGATCGATATGTTGTCATCTGTAATCCTCTGAGGCATAAATCCATCCTTACCCCTTTTGTTCTAGTGTGGATGGTGCTTGTGGTGGCAATAAGGGCAACAGTGCTTGTTGGCATTTCACCCATTCTACTCAAACGCCTGCAATTTTTCCGTTCTGTGGTTATTGTCCATTCTTACTGTGAGCACATGGATATTATAAAAATTATTCAAATCAAATATGAGATTTTGAATGCTGTATTTGACTTTAGAAGATGAAATTTTATTTACCATAATTTAATTCAAGTTTTTAAAACTAACAATGGGCAGAACTTATGGCAATGTGTACAGCTATGTGAAATTAAACATCAGAACAATTTTTTCTTCAGTGAGATTTTATTTTTAGCCAATTTTCTATAACAAACCTATAATAGCAATAAAAGTTGAATGTGTATTCATGAGAGAAGAAAATTCCCTGAATCCCAAAGCCAAAGGCTTTTGAATACAAAGAAATTCTTGTTGCCAAAGATCGATATCTGTGTGGTATTGGTTGGATACAGTCTTCTAATACAATTGAAACTTTCCACTTTGTTCTCCTGGTCTTAAGGAGGACACATTTGAGCAAGAGTGTGAGAATCTGACCTCTGTGATCAACCAGTTCACAAAAGTCAGGCTCATCTCTGCTTTAATCAGTGATAAATATAAACAATTAATTGCTGAGTGGAGGATTGTGAATTCATGCCCCAGTCATGTGCCACTTGACATCATTTAAATTGCACATATATAGTACTTTTATTATATATGCAGACATTTCACATTTACAGACCTTCCTTTGATTGGTCCAACTTGTGATGTCCTTGGAAGGAGTCCTTTCTCCGTGAATAAAAATGTTGCAATTCACTATGACCTTATTTGCAAACCCCCAAAGGTCATTGAGAGCTATATCGAAAATTTTTGAGGTCTAATCCATTTAACTTAGGTAAGTGCTCTAATGAAGGCCATGCAACAGTCTCTTATTTGAAGAACTAAATAGGACTTCCCAGCTACTAAAGAAAAGCCAAGGCATTGAATTGTAGCTATATCCCCTCAGTCTCCTTTCCATGACAGATTTTCCTTTCCAGGGCCTCTATGACTTAAGAGATTATACACCATCACATGCACAACATGGTGATAACTGATAGGTCTTTCCACTTCCTACAGTGGTTTGGCTTCTTACCCTTGCTGGTTATTGCACAATTTCTTAAAATTGGGAAAGAACAAAGATTACTTTTGGTGGTCTTAATCCATGAACAGGTGATAGGTATATAGTGATAGCTTATCGTGGTTTCTCTCAAAAACAAAGCAATGATTTTACTGTATGTGGATTATTTGGGATTTGATCCTAGAAGAAATATGTGAGGAAATGAACAATAAAATGATGAAGGGAAGAAAGCTAATACAGTGCACATTACTGAGAAACTTACTACTGTGGGGTACTACAGCTATCTCCTGCTGAGGATCCTGGAAAATCTGTGAGAAACAGAGTTCCAAATTGTCCAAATGAGGGGCTAGAAATCTGGAATTTTTATCTAAAAATCCCCAGCCCTTATTTTTTAATGTGTTTTATGGTATCTCCTGGAATAAGAAGTTCCCAACACTTCTTACTTGTTCTGCCAATGTATTGAGGATTCCTCAAACCAGAGAATGCCCTCAGACAAAGATATATAAACAGTCACCAACTAAAGGCAACCTCTGAAACAGGTTGAGGGGATATGGACAAAATTTAGACCTGCAGCTTGAAAAGAAAGAAAAGTTTTATTGGAGAAACATGTAAAAATTGAATAGTCAAGAATGGGCACATTTTTCCAAGTTCTTTCAAGATCTTTTAGAGAGATAGACAGGGTCTAGACCACTGCAGACCACATAATGAGGTACGTTCCAGGTATATAACACCCATTCCCTATGAAAGTAGCTTTGTCGTAGCATGCAGATATTAGTACTTAACTTAGCAGTCTAAGTTCTATGGCAAGCATACTGAACGTGAGTGTCAGGAGTGTAAAAAAGCATGCAATGAATGTGCCACGATGATGAAAGAGGTTATTGATGTGGTGGTAGAGGGGTGAGGGGACTAAGGGGTAAATGGGGGCCTCTCATTTCTTGAATGAAACATTTTTTAAAAATGAAGGAAAAAAAAGCAATGCTAAACACCAGCTTTCTATATGTATAGACCTTGCAGGTCTCTTGGTTCTATGGAAAGTTGAGTTTGGTTATAGCCCTTTCTACTGGGAGGTAGACTGAATCCTTGGTCTCCGAGGTACACAAGATAGGTCTTAGAGATACACAAATAGGTACACTTTTTTTTTTTTTTTGCACAACACAGCCTGTTTTCACTAAAATCACTGAGATGACTTGGACCAAATTCTTATTCTAGCCTAAAAGAATTTTTCAAATTAGGTAATTCTATATATGTTTGTGGGATTAGAATTCCATCCAGAGTCTTTTTTAGAAAAAGGTGCACAAAGGATAGACCAAAGGAGACACATTTTCAAATAATATAAAATATTGTCCTCAAATGAAAGGATGGAACATATTACTGGGAAACAAAAACAATTAGGACATTCTCAATTCTCTTGTCACTACCTGATCATTTAGATCAATACAAGATAATGATATCCATTCAAGAATTTACGCCATTGTCTGTGTATTGATTTCATTTTAAATTACAATCTACCATGCAGTATGCAAGGTCTGAAAGACTAAAACAAATTTCCTGCAGTCCCTGAACTTAAGAAATTCTGTCTAGGGAAACAATTTTGTGATGAGATTAAGATCATAAATATGTTCAGAGTGATCTAGTTTTGAATTCCAACAATATGTCTATTAGCTGTGTTCTGTAAGCAGATAACTTCAAATATTTCAATTTCTTGAACCTAGTTTTCCTCATATTTAAAATGGTGAGAAAAGCATAAATCCTGAAAGACTTGCACAGACATAATATTTTAAATGTATTTTAAGCATGCATTAAAACAAAATGTTTAAAGGGTATTATCATTAGGAAATTTATTAGTAATAATAATGAGAACAGGCATAAAAACGCAAGATATAAAATTCAGTAGGGGTAATCATCATGATAGCTACTTGAAAAAAAGGAAGAGGTCAGCATCAGCTGCATATTTGTGGTGGCTTCTACTGTTAAACCCTGTAGTGTGTTAAAGATCGACTCTCCTTTTATAGCCCACTTGATTAAAAGCCTCTCCTTGAAATAATAATGCTACTTAAAATAGTTAATAAATATAAAACAAATTATAAAACAAAGTGTTCAAAGAATACCATTGTTTCTAGTTTAAATAAATTTTAATAAAAAAAAAACTGAAGTTAAAATTTTAGAGAATTCAAACAAATGCCCTTGTCTTTGTAAAGATATGTTAAAGTTTCACAAACCAATTCCAAGGTAAGATCAATCAAAGAGAAGGTCCATGTGTGTAATCTGGCTCAAAATGTGGCTTAAATACCTAAAAGAGCATTAATTTAGTTCTGTATTGTTAATTACATTTTTTTTTTAGTTGAATGGGTTAAATGTATAAGACTGTGCATTGTTTTCTAGCATGGTGTTGTCATGTTAGCAGCTATTTGAAAAGAGACTTATCTATTCAACACATATTTATTAAAGTCATATGCTGTGGAAATACTAGAAACTGAAAATAAAAGACAAAATTTAATTTTAGTGTAGAAAAAGATCCTACAGGGAGGCGAATATAATATTGTATGATATGTGTTTTGATTGAGGAAGAAATGCTTGACAAGAAGATGACTGAAAAGTAACCTCATGTAAAGTGGAGGAATAGGAGAGGGATGAGCTCAGGGAAGATTTACAGAGGAAGTATTGTATAAAATGAGTTCTAAATGTTGAATAAGAGCCTGTGAGGGGATCATTTTATGATAGGTCATTAGTTTACTTCATCAAATTTGTGCCTCTGAAAACTGATGCATGGATATTGCAAGGAGGATAATGATCTGATGTACTTGCAGATTTGTATCAGATACAGTATACACATAAGTTCTTGTGAATGTATACATAGCTCTTATGAAGTGTATGAATGTGCATAAATGTATGATAGCATGTGTGAGAGAGAGGGAAAGAATGAAACATAGATGTTTATAGATAAATAAAATGATTAAAATGTGCTGATGAAAGAATATTTTTATATATTTCTGTGTATATATATAATCTGTATGTATTTGTGTTAGCGGTAAATCAGGAGATATCTATAGTATGGGCAGTAAAGAATGGCACAATGGGTATGATTAACATACAGAACCCTTGTTTTATTCATTAGTGTTTTATAACATTTTTTAAAGACATGGGTTTTTAGCCTGCTTATGAGCAGTGCAAAATCCAATTTCTGTGCAGGGAATTTGTCCTTAAGGAAATGGCAGTATAAGAACAATGACAAGGTATATAAACAAATAAGAATGTACAGCACAAATGACAGATGAATGAATCTCAGAGAAAATGTTTTGGGGGTGAAGCGATGGAGTGAATGACATTGTTAGAGACAGACATTAAGAAGGAAATATGGAGAGAGTTTCCCATGAGATGGGAAAGAATTTAACTGAAAGACTGAGGGATAAAACATTCAAACTAGCAGGAAGAAGAGTTAAAATAGAAAGGGATTTTAGTTTCTTTATGAACAAAGTAGTCGGTTTGCCTAGAGTGATGTCATGGAATAATTTGAATGCCATTCATGGAATTAAAACTTTACTTTCAGAAACAAACTACTGAAAATTTTAAGAGGCTCTGGTTCCCAGAATGCCCCATGTTACACATATTCTTCCCTCTCCTTTCCTTCAGAACTTCTGGCGGCCACTGCCTTTATATCAATGTTATAAGTTTCTCTACTGCTAGGATAATAATGACTACTTTAGTCTATAGTTACATCCCCCCCTCCCCACCCCCCAATTTATGCATGTTTATTCCATTCCTCAATCTTAAGGATTTTAGTGTGGTGGCATCCACTCTGTTTCTGGTCTTAGATTCCATGAGGTAGATGGATGGAACTTCAGATAAACATGTGAGAAGGATTCTGAGTTTGAGGGCTACATAACAATTACATCTGATGGTTAAATCATGGCCCTGTTACATTTCATCCTTACAAAAGTTTTTCTATTGTCCTACTTATTCCTTTTCCCAGACTGGCAGACATTATCAATACCTCCAATCTAACATGATTTCCCCCTCCAGTTTCTCAGGTGTCCTGTTCCCTTAGGCACCAACCTCATTCTCCAAGACAGTGGAGAATCCGTAGCACCCGCTCCTGCAATTGTTGGTCCAGACCCCATAAATTAAGGGATTGACCATGGGAGGCACCAGGAAGTAGAGGTTGTCAATAATAATCTGTACATGGGGAGCCATATGGTAGCCTAAACTAATCTTTGCCTCATGCCTCCCAAGTTGATATCCAAAAAAACCAGTACAAAGTATAAGCCATATGAGAGAATGATAAAAAACAGATCAAATCCCACAGATGCTACAATAACCATGAGGCCATACACAATATGGTTAGAGATGTCTCCACAGGCTATCTTTACCACAGCCATGTAGGCACAGTAGGAGTAAGAAATGATCTGGGTCTTTTTGCCAGGATGGGTGCTGGGGTCAGCACTGCAACTGCTCTTGCTAGGACTGCCAGTGCCATCTTCACAAGCATGTTGTTAGCAAGGGTGGTTGTAGAGCTCAGAGGTTTCCAGATGGTCACAAATCTGTCAAAAACCATGGCCAGGAGGATTCCAACTCCATAACATAAAAGAAAGAGGTGAGAAACATTTGCATTAGACAGACATTGAAGCTGATTTCCTTGGCATCCATCCAGAAGATGTCCAGCATGCAAGAAACAATGACACTGACCACAGACAGGTCAACAACTGACAGCCTGGCCAGGAAGAGGAAAATGGGCTCATGAAGACTCTTCTCCATCCTGATGATACATATGATAGTGACATTTCCAATGACTGTCATCACAAACACCAAGAAAAAAGGCACTGAGAACCAGCAATGGGAAGACTTCATGCCACGAATTCTAGCCAAGACAAATATCAGGAGCTCTGGGGTGGAGCTGTTGCAAGAGGACATGCCCTAACATGACTTTCTTGAGATCTGACTCCTAGAGAGAAAGAAACATAGTACATTTGGGTACTACTGCATATTTGCACCTACAAATTACTGGGCATTATATAATTTATGATGATAATTATGATTATATTATTCAAACTAATGATCAAGAGAATTGGTATATGAACTAATGATTAAAAGACTGCTTCAGCTACTTAGGATGGGGAGTGAGTGGTCAAAGCCTACTTCCTCTTCAAGATGCAGAAGCAGTCTCAGTAATGAATTCTCAGTAAAGACGTTTCAACTCCATGTTTAGATCATTTTGTGGTGACAATATTGTTTAATATTCATTTGCATTCTCGTGCAGCTCTTCTACTAGATTGTCAGAAATGACAGGGAATCCAACATTCTAGCATCATAGGGGAGGGCATGGACAAGCCAGGAATCATGGTTTTCCCTCAGTATAAGGAAACTGAATTTAATCATCCCAGGGTGCTCATTTTCTAGGATTGATCTTGGTGTTATGGATCCTTTCTTTGAGTGTTTAGCTACATATTATCAAAAGGACCTAGATAATCATCTGTTCCTATGCCTGGAATATATAAGGGTATTCTGAAGTAATACCATATTTTGGATGGCACAATTGAAATCCAGAAACACCTCAAAAGAATAGTTTAGCATTATAAGTTACAAATTATTCAATTAAGCCTGATTTGGGAATAGCAAAATTATATTTGCATTAATGGTATTTAGCCTACATGGGTATTTATGCTAATTTATTTTTTAGTATATAGTTTGAGGCTGATGTTAATATAATTTTCTATACAAAAATATTTATTAAGTAATTTAACAGATGTATTTTGAGTAGAAATGCATGGTAGAATTTCCAGATTATTTGATGAGTCATGGATTATAGAGTATTTCTTATTAATTTACTAACAGTAGGAAACAAACTTAAAATGAAAGAAAAAATATGGTTATAGAAATATTCCTAATTTTACACATAATATATTAAGGTTGTTAAAATTTAGATTTCAGGTTTTGTAAGAAAGAGTCAATTATATAATATCTAAGAAAGCCACCACACAAACAAAAAAGAGTTTTCTATACAGGATGAAATAAAGGGATGGAAAAATATACCACAAAGTTGTTCTAAAAATAAAAATATAGAAATAATTAACATTCTGTCATGTTTTTGCTTCAATCATTGGTGAATTTTTATTATTTTTCTATATATTTATATCTGTAGTTATTTAATTCCACGCCCCTTCTAGCATGTTCGCAATTTATTTTTAATTCAAATGCATTATTTTTAAGTGTCTTCTAAGAAATCAAGTGCTTTTTTCAGCTCTTAATCCCAATTTCAGAAAAATTTAAGGTTGTATTCCACAAAATGTGAAAAAGAGCATTTGTTCATTAATATTCTATAAATGTTATGTGCATTAAAAAAGATTTATCTGTTAAAATAATACTTTAGTATTTATACATCATGAATTGAACTATTCTAATCTCAGCATTTCATATATCAACTGTAGTTGGTGTAAGGCACACCACAAATAATCAATGTGTCTCCTGGTGTGGTGACCAAAACAAGAGCTTTGACGTAATACAGGACCGAGATTATTATACATGGCTTGATGGAGACATTTAGGACTGTAAGTTTAAATTTTCTCATAATACAAAATGGAAGAAGGTATACTTGGCAAGATTTATAGTAATGAATGAATCTGTAATAAATTCAAACATTTTCTAATGTATATGATGTTACTAGAATGATTCTTTTAATCTACTGATGTCTAAAATGCAAGTTTTCATATTATTTCTATGAATATCAAAGTTTAAACACAATGTTCTTTTGTTTTATTTCTTTCTTGTTTGAATAATGAATAATCTCAAATTCATACCATAAGAAAGAATGTATTTTTTATTTTCAAATATTTTTAATATTCATTATGTGTTAAATAAAAATAAAATATTTATTTAGTGTCACCAGAAATAGCAATATGGATCAACAGAAAATGCTAACAGAAAAGTAAAGGTACATTTTAATTCAATATATAAAAAGACTCTTTCGCTGCCCCTACATGGAAAAGACAGTTTGCTGAAAAACAAAGCTCACTATCAGTGGGTTTTCTAGGTAGAAACTGAATGATCCTCCACCAGGAATATTGTAGATGCAAATCTCCGATGTTGGTCGTGGCATTAGAAGGATATTAGAGAAAATTTAAGCAACATGGTAGGGTTTTACCTGAGCTATCAGGAACAATTGCCCACAACAAATGTATCAACATTAACTGTAAGAAAGCCACCACACATTCAGGCATTAAATGCAAACCATTATTTACCCCTTTCTAAAGAATGTCATTAGCTGTTCTGAAGTTTGAAGATCACACTGCAGCCTCAGTAAGTGTCAGTGATTGTGGAATTTATATGAGACATTTAGAGAATGTCTTTTTCCTGCAAGACATTCTGCATCTCTGTATTTTCTAGTCTCTTGCTTCTTTCTTTACCCCCAGGTCCTGGCAGTACCTGCAGATGATTGTTTGTTCTGTCACATAGGGGCTGGGACCAGCAAAACATCCATTCACATAAGGTATGGGGGAGATTGTTGATGTGTAGTGTTGTTGGAAAACAGTAAGGACATGGTTTGAAGTTGAAATGTTTCCATAATGCAGACAAAAAGTGTGGGCTTAGGAACACCATGCCTTGACTAGATAGAACACCATTTGATCAGCATGAAAAAATGTTTGTGTGTGCAGGCATTTGTACTTTGCATGACCTGTACTTTATTATTATAAATGTTGCACCTGTCCATTATTATAGTAAATAACAAACAGCTGCTTGTTAGTTCCTAAATAAATACAATGTGGAGACTAGGATTGAGGCTCTCAATTTCAGAAGCTGTGAGTCCCCTGGTCCCATCTTTATTTCCTCTCTTGTGTCTTTCTTCTGTCCTTTTATTTCTTCAGTTCTGAGTTGCCTTTCCTTCATGCAAACCTATTGCTGAGCTGGTCTCAGCAGTGTAGAATAAGATGGAGTGTCTGCTCAGACCCAGGCAGATTTATTATGCTTAATCACTGTTCCTACAGGTTTCTTTATTAGACAAAGTGCTTTTCTATTCTTGGATATTCTGGAGATAATCCCAGAGCCTATCATTGAGGGTAGCACATGTGGTTGATAGCAAATGTTTAGGATGACCATAAAAATAACTCTTCTTATTTTCACCTAGTATTGAAAATTTATGTCCACATAAACACCTGTATATGAATGTTGATAGCAATTTTATTCATAATTTCCAAAAGTTGAAAGTACCTTAGATATCCTTCAATAGGTGAATGAATGGATAAACTGTAGTATATTTACCCATTGGAATATTATTCAGTGAAAAAAAAGAAATTTCAAGCCACAAAAAGACACAAAGGAACTTACTCAGATGCATATTGCTAAGTAAAAGAAGCTATTCTGAAAAGATTAAGTTACATAATTCCAAATATATAACCCTATTGTTAAAGCAAAACTATGGAGAAAGTAAAAAATCAATGATTGCCAGGGATTCCAGGGTGGAGTGGAATGAACAGGCAGAGCACAGGGCATTTTTAAGGCAGTGAAACCCTTTTGCATGATACCATAATAGTGGATACCTAACATTATACATTTGTCAAAACCCATACAACTGTACAGTAATCCTAATGTAATCTCTGGGCTTTAGCCAATAACACTGTATTAATATTGGTTGATCAGTTGTTGCATATGTACCACAGTAACACAAGATGTTACTTGAGGAAACTGCATGTGGGGATAGATGGGAAGGGCACTCTGCTCAATTTTTCCATAAAATTCTACACAATTTTTCTTTAAACCTAAAATGGCTCTAAAATAGTAAGTCTATTAAATTAAAAAATGTAGGGATAAGTTGATCATCATTTATAGAGGAAATACATTTATAATAAATACACAATAAACTAAAAATCATTAACAGTTTGTTGTAGGAGGCAGAAGGGCATGGCGTAAGTGCTCTAGGGAGAGGAGTTGGAACTGGGAATCATTTACAAGAGAAATGAAAAAGGCTGGGGCAGCAGAGGGTTATACCTGAGGGAAAACAGTGGGTACTGAGAAGGGAGGGCAAGGTCTGAAAATATTAAGGAGATAGTTTGGAGAAATATTGACTTGAACCAATCCTTAAGGGGAAGCCTTTTGTCAGGATCATGAGATGTAGGGTTTTAACCTGGACATATGGCTGCAGATTCATTTCTGAGTATTTGTGCCTGCAGTTATAATTTTATACAGGTTGTTGTAGCTTGCCTCATAATCTAAATTTTAAATAATTTTATATCCAGGTCTAGGGACTTGAAGCCTCCATAAGAAAAACATTAACTGAAATTAGGATTATTGATTTTCTAGATAGAATTAAGATCTACAAAATGTTGCCCAAACTGCATGTACTAAATGAAATTTTAACTGATGAAATAAGGGTACCTTGTTAAAAAAAATATATAAGAAAACAAATATAAGGTAGGGTTTGAGAATAAATTATGAGCAAGAGAGGAGTTCTAGAAAGAAACAAAATTAAGTCAAACAAAAATCTTTACTTCATAATGCTAGGTAGATACAAGAGACCCTGAGCTACAAAAAGATATTTTGCAGAAGTCAGAATACCTGAAGAGGGGAGGAGTTGATGAGAACTATTTTACTAGAGAAAGAGGTAGAATGTAAACATTCTGAGACTGGCTGAGGCTGTTTGTTCACTATGATTTCCCCAGTGCCTGGCAAATTGTTAGCCCTCAAATATGTTGAATGATTGAATACACACACGCCCACACCCACACACACACACCCTCATGCGCATACCAATTCTTAATCAACTCTAAACCCCGGGTCTAAAATAACATTTCTAAGGAAGCATGATAGCCATGCAGCTGTGAACTTGTTAGAGTCTGCATTTAGCCATGACCCACACCATGAAGAATTTTCAGGGAACTCCAATCATTCTGCTTCTTTCACTTTTGAGTTGCTGCCATCCTGGATCAAGTTATATTTTCCTAGAAAATGCCCGCTAAAACATCTGCTGCATTGAAACCTTCCATTTTTTGCCTTGGCCCAATTTTCCTCATTGCAGTCACAATGATCTTTTTAAAACCCAAAACTGTGCTTGAAACATGCAATGTCTTCCTCTTGGTTTAGGATAAGACCAAGAACATTTAAAATCACAGAACGCCTCTGCTTTCCTACTTTTCCTCCCTCATCTCTAGCTATTCTCCACTTCACTTTCTGTGTCCCAGGTATAAAGTCCTCTTCCATCAATTTTTAAAATTTATTATGCCCTGTCTTGTCTTAAAGTTCACATATTTTCACACATCCTGTTTTCCCTCCCTATAATACTCTCGCACATCCATTTCTTGGTCCCACTTTCTTTACTTTGCTAGTTAACTGCCATTTGTCACTTAAATAAATATCATTTTCAAGAAAGCTTTCCATGATTCCCCCAAACTAGATCAAAATGCCATGTTAAGAGCCCTTATAGAAGGAAGGCTGTGTTTCTCGTTGATAAGCACCTAATATTGAGCATAATTAGATATGAGTGTAATTATGCATTTGAGCATTTCTTGGTTGAGTTGTGGCACCTCCACCAGGTTGCAGGCACTCTGGGCTGTGGACTCTGTCTCTTTTGCTTACCTCTCCTCAGTGTCTTGTACAACTGGACACATTGTAGCCATCCTTTTAATATCTGTTGTATGAATATATGAATAAGCTGCATACTGTCTGTCTGTTGGCTATAATCCAGTGCAGGGCTTCTGAAGATTTAGTTGTTACTGTTGTTGAGCATTTCCAATTTGAGATCCATTGGTAGGTAAACTTTAAGTGGTAATGCCTTGTTTCACGTTTCCTGACCGAACACAAACACCTGTCAGGAAATACATTATAATTAAACTTTATGCTTCATGACTGCCCTAAATAAGGAGCTAAAAACACAAAACTTCAGAGGCCAAAATCAGCATTTCTCCCTCAGGGACTATCTATACATTTGTTCATGTCTCAAAGTTCTATATTTCCCTAGCTAATTGTTTTCTCTTTATTTGGGAGAGGACTACCCCTAATGTCATTGTATTTTTTTTTTCCTTCATCTTAACCAAACTCAATTTTTAAATGTTCTTTATATTTTCAAATCAGAAAATTTAATTATACCCCTCCCCTGAATAGTAGTCCAAAACTGTTTGAAGAGTGAACCTAATCATGTTATGGCTTCATGATTTCCTTCAGAAAGCATTCATTACACACATATATGCATGAAACACTGTGCTAAGGATAAAAGTAATTAAAGATTAGTTCTTAACATGGTGCTTGTTTGAATTGGTTGCACTGTTTACAACTTCATCAATACGCTACACTGAGCAAGTAATTTAACGTCTTTGCACCCAAGTTCCTCACCTATAAAATCAGGCTAACACCTACTTTAGTGTTTACTCTGATAATTATATAATTATTCAAATTATACAATTTAATAATATCATGTATGTATATATGATACATTTCACAGTTTGACATATAAAATGTACAAATTACACTTTTATGATAATCTATAACACTAACTAATGTTTATTGAATGTTTACTATTTGATGGGCACCATTCTAAGTGAATTATATGCTTTCATTCATTTTTCTTTATAATATTGAGGAATATGGAATTCCATCATTCCCATTTTATTAATGGTGACAAGACCAGAAAGTTTTAATAACTTGCCCAAGTTCACTCAGATAGATAGTTCAGATGTGAGTTCTAAACCCATGTATTCTTGATTGTAGAGCCATTGTATTTAATTTCTAAATAGACTAAATATTTAATTGAAAAAGGGAAATATTAAGAGTTAGCTATAATATACCACTACTTTTCTAAAGATAATGCTATGTAGTGTTTTTCATAGTATACATTGAGGAAATAAACACATTTCTCTTAAAAGAGTTTAAATGTGACTGTGTCTTGAATGATAATAACTTTCTTTCCCATTAAGGAAGAGGATGGGCCAGAATGGAGCATTCTGATCTAAAACATAAAGAGGTGTAGAGGCTGGTTGTCTTCATGAAGGTGTGAATCCCAATAGATCGTAATAATGGAGCAAGATATGTGTAAGAGTGATAAGAAAAAGAGCAGAAAATTTAGCTTGACTTACAACCCTACAGGATTTATTTTTCTGACACAATCAATATTATTATTATTTAGGAAGATTACTGTGATCTCAATGAGGAAGATTCACTGGTTAGAGTAATGAAAAGTTGATGCCTGAAATCTTCAGTGGAAAATGCTCAAGTAGTCTTAGAAGATAATAAAAGTGTGAACCTGGGTGCAGAGGAGAAGCCCAGATGTTTAATTTAATGAAGCTCCTAGAATTAATGGAAGGCAAATAGTGAGAAAGGGCATTAGACATAAATATCACTTCACAAATGATGACTAAAAAGAGAACATCACTTCAGCAAACTTCAGAATGTTTTTATTGAGTTCTCCTGTAGAATTTACATCTTGTCAAGTCAAGAAGTAAATGAAGGGTCACCTTTTTGAAGGAAAGAAACATTTAGGGTTTTTTTACCCCTGGTTAAAAGTGTTTATCTTTATAAAATACTTCATTCTCAATATGCCCAGTAGCATCATCAATACATAATTTAAGTTGAATTATTTTTAATAATCAGTGTCCACCTTTAACCAGGGCATTTAATAACCAAGACTCAGCATATGTGAATCAATCTCAATTTGCCTGGCTAAGCTTTGTTCAAATTCCCAGGTTGTAGCTTTTAACATATTTACTTTTTTGACCTTTTTATTTTTTTTGAGATATTCTAAGAAAGATTTTTAAAGGCCTTGTAGTATTATTTGACAACAAATCAATAGCAGGGACATGTTCCTCTTGTGGAGAGAAAGTATTCTGTGCATGATACAACATTAAGGAATTGCTAAATTGCAACGTTGGAATTTAAAATAGAATTTCTTCTCTAATTCTGTTTGACAACTCATCATGAATGTTAGTTCTTGTCACTATAACATGCACTTATTTGATATGGTCAGAGGACATCAACCCTATTTTATTGCCTGTTCTGTAGAATGGTGAACAATGATTGTTAATATTTCATTTAATCAACCATAATCTGACAGTCTTTTGTGTAATTTTTAAAGTCAAATTTCTCAAGACAGATGTTAAGCAAAAGCTTTTTTTAAAAAAAGTAGGACTTTGTGTTTAACTTGGTAAATTTTATTATTTTAGATAATAGTTTAACACTATCCTCCTATGTTTCTATTTTCATTATCATTATTAAGCATTGATCACTGCTAATTTTTAACACTAATTTAGTCAGTAATATCTGAGTTTTTGTAGCTATGTATTCTATATCTACATCTAAGCAATCAAAAATGATTTTGATAAAATCTTAGACCAATCATAGAATTCTTTATGTCACCCCCAGAAATGATGTTTTCCCCTTAATCAACATATCCACACGTTGTCCAATAATTAATTATGGATTTTTAGAAACTACTATTAATATTACAAATAAAGAATACTGTACTGCACAGCAATTTGTAAAATGGTCCTCTTGAGTGTTTCATTAATTGGAATAGCATTCATGTCATCCTGTGTTCTGTGAGGAATTTGAAATCATGTAAGAGTTTTAAGATTTTGGCTAAAATACTCTATTTCAAAATGTTCACAGTGTATCTTGGGCTTTATTAGAGGACTATTTTCAGAATATTTTCAAGTATTATGACATTTGACTAAGATGAAATAAAGTTAAAAAAAGTAAAAATCCATAAATTTCTTACCTATCGCCAGCAATTTTTTCACTTCTGTTTTTCTTATTCTTTGTGATTATTTCTGATCCTCCATAGTCTCTTTCTATATCCTGATTTTAAGTGTCATTATCTCCCTAATAAGTATTAACATTATATATATTGATTATTTCTATATCCCCAGTTTCCTATTCTATAAAGTGGGGTAACACAAGATTGCTGGGAAAATTAAATTAACATGTTAATAACTTAGAGCAATATCATACACAGAGAAAGACCTCAAGAAATCAAGTGTCAAGCATTGGAATTTGGTCATTCACTCACAGGCAATATATATGTAATAAAGTTTTTAGAAAAAGCATGACATAGTCATATATGCATTATCAATAACAAGACCATTCTTTCCATCCTTTTCACCAGCAACTTTCCCTGGTCTTGCACCAAACTTCTAATCATTTTTCAAATATGCCATGTGTTAGAGGTTTGCAATAATTAACAAGCTGTAGTTCACTTTCCCCTGATATGCACTGGGGAAAAGCTAACCCCATTCCCCATAAATGGACATGTCCAAGGGCACGGTACTGCCCCACAGGTTAAACAAAGAAACCACATAGAAATGGGAGGAAAGGGAAATGGAAATCTTCCCTACTTGCATATCAGAGGGAGATAAAATCCCTACAGATCAAAGAAACATCTGCTCTTGCAGCATTCCAAGAAACCATATCTCCCTAACCCACTATCTTCTAGTCACTATCAGGGAAAGTTTTTAACTCTAGGGCTTCCTATTGGTTCCTGCCCCTCATTCAGACCCTCAGCCCCTCCCACCAACTGTCATTTCCCCACCTAGGAAAGTTCTATATAAATTCAAATCCCCCTTCCAGGAGTGGGCTGAAGTCTCTCTTCAGACTCCCACCAGCAGCTGAAGTCTGTTCTGGCCCCCTCGGTTGGGAGAGCTTCCCCATAAATTCTTTCTTTGCCTGTGGTCAAACAGTCTGTGTGTCCCAGTGAATGCCGTTTTTCTCCAACACCATGCATCTGTGTAAAATCATGCATTTTTCACATACATTTCTCTCTTGCTATGCCCCCTCCTTTACTTTTCTTCTTTTCCCTTTGCAAATCACTGCTCATCTTTCAGTATCTAGGTCAAAAGCCATCTTTTCTATGAATTTCTATTGGATTTCCTCAGATTGGAAGATTATTTTCTGTGCTCTCTGCCTCTTTACATTTCCTTTTGACAGACATTTTCAAATGGTGAGATATTAGATTTATTATTATAATTGCTTATTAACATCATCACCATCACTATTATTTGGTCTTCTTTCTCCCTCATAAACTTATATTCTTTTCAGTGTATAAGCTGTGTCATAGCTAAATATTACTGTGACCCAGCCCAAATTCTAGCATCAAATGATCTTTCTAAATAGGATAAGGAAAGTGGCTGCTCAGTCTGTCCAACTTACAAGCCATGCAGTAACTGGAGGTATATGCTATTTCCCAAAATCTATATAAATGCAATGCTATTTCTAATATATATTTAGGTTTAGTCAAGATGACTTTATGTCAATATTAAGGACAGAGAAATTCCCTGCCTCCTCTACTGACATGAAAGGTCTTTTTTTCCCTTTGTTTCATCTCAGGCTTGTAAGACAGGACTCCAGGTGCGGGCAGGCAAAGAAGCTCATTGAATGTAGATCTGAGGCCAAAGATTGAATGATCTGAGGGTTTGAAGATCTCCATTATCCAAATCTGCATTTCCAGAGATGCGTGAAACTAATCACATTTCTCTATGCTGGTTATCTGTATTCACAAATGGCTTCAGATGTTGTAGAATTTGAGAGAGGTTCAATTATTTGTGTATAGAGAGGCCAGGACTCAGGAATGATTTTGAGAAGGAAAAATGGTTTATTGACAGCTGGCAGGACTCAGGAGCTTTCTGTTTCAATCCCGAGCCTGGAACAAGATTTTCAAGTTCCTTTTATACAGTGTGGGGAGTCAAAATGGTGCTTTTATCAAAGAAAACTACTTTCTTTGTTAGTTAAGTCTTTGCCTGAGTACCAGGTAGGTTTTGAATTAACATATGGCCCACACCTCAGGTGAGCTTGAATTAGCATATATATCTTCCACATCTTAGGTAAGCTTTTAGCATGGACCTCAAGCATTCTAGATAAGCTTTTAGCATATTTGGTTTGCATTTCACCTGAATACTTAAAGTTTATAGACTTCGCATTGTTTAACTGTTTCCTGGGACTGGAGTCCTTGCCCTGGTCACCAAGGGCACGACTGCAGCCTTTTATCATCCCACACCCACAAGTCACAGATAGTTTAGGTTATCTCTGAAGAGACAAAGAGTCTCCCACCCATAGCCCACATCACAGAGGCAACTAGACTTTTATACAACTGAAGTTTGTGCATGTGAACTTTTAAGTTGTAGTATAATATGTATGTAGATTTTAGCACAGAGGGACTTTTAAATTTTTTCTACTATGTAAAGATCCCCTCAAGCATAGCACAATATTCAGATAAATGCATTCAAATATGTACAAATGAATACACTTAAATAAATTTTTACTTGAAAGCACAGGAAAAACTCAGTCAAGCCTATTAAAAATGCAGCCTGAATTTTCCTTCCAAAGTATCAATTTTTCTAGACCTCAGAGATCAAATTTTGAAGTGGTTTTGTGGAAGTTGAGAAGTTCAATTATTTGCATATAGTAAGGCCAGGACTCAGAAATAATTTTTAGGAAGGAAAAATGATTTATTTACAATGGGCTGGTGATGTGGGCTATGGGTGGAAGGCTCTTTGTCTCTTCAGAGATAACTAAGTTGTTTGACTTGTGGGTGTGGAACGGTAAGAGGCTGCAGTCCTGCCCTTAGGGACAGTGGAAGTGGCTCCAGTCCCAGGAAATGTTTAACAATGCAAGGGCTATAAACTTTAAGTATTTAGGGGAAATGCAAAAGGTAAATATGCTAAAAGCTTATCTAGAATGTCTGGAGTCCATGCTAAAAGCTTACCTAAGATGTGGAAGAGATATATGCTAATTGAAGCCTATTGAGAACTGAAACAAAGGGACCATTTGGCCTTTCCTCTCTGTATAAAAGATGTTTAAAAATCTTGTTCGGGGCTCAAGATTCAAACAGAAAGCTCCCGAGTCCGGCCGGCCATCAATAATCCATTTTTCCTTCTCAAAATCATTCCTGAGTCCTGGCCTCTCTATATTCAAATAATTGAACTTCTCTTAAATTCCACAACATTTTTGGGAACCCAGATGGGACAACAAATGAAGGCCAGAGATGGTAGCATTTTGCTGCCCCTTCCAAATCCCCGAAGAAGCCGGGAGGACTCGGGTGAAGCCCAAATCTGGGCGCCCCTAGATTAAATTTAATCCAAAAAAGATGTGGGCTCCACCAGAATCTTCCCAACAAAAATTGAGGGCAATGGAAAGTCTGAAGAGAAGGATTCTGGGAACAAAAAAGAACTCCGAACATGGAAGAAGGTAAGACTCCCCAGGTGAGCACAGTCTGGAAGGCCCTAGTTTTAATTGCTAGGAAGGGGAGGCTGATCACCTCCTGAGAGAACCCTAGAAGCCCCAGAAGGCTGGGGGGAAGCCGTTCTCTCTAGGCTTGGGAAAAAGAGGAAAACCGGGGAAAAGCCCTGGTGTTTTGGGTTTGTCTAACTGCATGTTAGAATCTGGTACTGGTCTTATATCCACTAAAGGAGTGGAGTCTCGATTTTAATAAGAAGGGCTATTTATAGGTTCAAGTCCTAATGTCCTGGAAATTGGTCTAGATTAAGGAAAACAAAACTTGGTTACAGGAAAATGGATCGGCTTTTCTGGTGAAGCTTGGTCTGGGTGTAAAGTTTAAACAGTGGAAAAGTCTAGCTGAAATCTTTTGTTATGGTGCTAATTTGTAAATGAATTCGCTTTATACCAAATGTTAAGTGCTCTGAGGTTTGTGATGGCTGTGGGGGCAGCCATAGTGAAAATAAATATATAAACTTGTGGGTCAGATTAGTGACCTTTGTGCTTCTGTCTGTGTCAGCTCAAGGCTAGTGTTGGAGTTGTGTCCTTATGTAAAGTGGAATTACAGCTCAGCTGGAGCCCTCCCTTGCCATTGGCAAGGGAGTGAAATGATTCTGGGGCAAAAGCTGAGGAGTCTGGATGTTTGCGGAGTCTAGATGTTTGTGCATGCTCTGCTGTCTTGTCTCTGGTCTGGCCCTTTGCTGGGGCTTGGAGGCCATCTGTGTCCGCGCCACACACCCAAGTTTGTTGGGGATGTCCCAGTCAGGGTAGCTGGGTCCCTGGGAGAGTTGCCAAATTTGAGTAGGTTCTGTCTGCCCATTTTGGCTGAAAGCTGGAAAGGGGGGAGCGGCTTACCCCTTTCCAGTGAGTCCACCCTTCTATTCATAAGCTGCATTCCTGTTTGTTGTGCGCCTGACTGCCTGGAAGGGGGGGGAAGTGAAGAGGGTGAAAAGCAGAATCAGAATAAATGCAGTAAAGTTCCCTCCTTAGGGTGTCAAAGCCAAAATACCTTTGCATTCTGCCCAGGTTCTTAGAAGGTATTGTAGTAACTTTAAGTAAGAGAATGTGTTCTGTAAAAGTAAAATTTGTCTTAAGGGTATAAATAATTATACAAGTTTTACAAAGCATTGTTTAAATTAAGGTATTTAAATGGCTAATTGCAGAAAGTCATTATTTAACAAAAACTAAATTAATAATAATAATAATAAAAGGCAATTTTATAACAAACTTATTCGGCAGCCAGTCTCCCCTGCCAACTTGCTTCCAAAAAAACTGTTTCTGGTATTACATGCTACTAAGTATTTAAAGTGAAAAAAAGCTCATTATTTTAACAAACTTGTTTAGTATGAATGGCAATTACATGTTGTAAGAAGTTTGCCTGGTAACTTAGTATGTGGGATATATGGAGTGTGTTTTTATTGTTAAAGAAACAGAAGATGATTTTGTCCTAAGATAAAATGATTGATTATTAGAAAGAGTAGAGTGTGAGACAGAACCTGAATGAATACTGAAAGTGTAGAAGGTTTGTGGAAGGAAAATTTTTATGATTAAATTGAGTAAGATCAATATACAAAGAAAATCTTTTATCAATGGCTTCTTGTGCTTTAACCTCATCATTTCCTCAATGTTTGAAGAAGAGTCTTACCTCTTTTAAAAGCACATTTTATGTTCTAGAAATCAAATCCTGAAAAGTAGCTTTTTATTTCAAACTAACTGCAAGAGATTTATTCTTTTACTTTAAAGGAAAAATTAAAGTAATGGTTAAGTTCATTTAATATGTTATAAGTTGAATGAAAGGTATTTAAAGGTGTTATAAAATTAATAAGTTTTAAAAAAAATAGTAAAAACTGTAACTAAGAGTTAAAATTATTTATAAATGCATTTATATTATAAAACAGTGGAAAGACAATAACTGAGATTATAGCTGGGTGAATTTAGCCTGAAACTATTATTTAAGTGTAAATTCTACACTAACCTTTCCTTTGTTTATGGTTACTTCAAGCCTAACCTCACCCTTTGCCTTTGCCTATAGTTATTTCATAATTGAGAAGAGCTGGGACATCACTGTCTCCTCTCCTGGTATTAGTAACCCTTTCTCTCATGAATTCAAGGGTAAACTAAATAAATTGCTGCCTAATAGAATAAGGTTAAATAACCACTAGAGTTTTATTATCTCCAAAATCAAAAAGGGGGGAGCAGGTAAAAACTAAAATAGTTAAAATGTGATAAAAGAAGCAGTTAAATCAAACTTTTGCATGGGAAAGTTAAATCTCAGATAAGCTGTAACTTCTAAAGTATCCAATCTATGGAAAAACAGAGGAAGAGCTTGCATGCTAGGCTTAGGGGTATAAATTGTGTCATTTTTCTTTGTTCAGAGCACCAGCCATATCTGGCTCTGCGCCCCTTCTTGCAAGATTGAGAATAAATTATTTTCTTCTCCACAATCTGGTGAGCCTTATTTTCTTCCAGAAGATTTCTTTCCAACAAAATAAAGGTAATTAGTGGCTCTATTAACAAATTTCAGTAAGTAAAAAAAAGTCCATAAAAACTATAGAAAGATCTTTCCTGGGTTATGATTTAAAAAAAAAAAATTAAGTAATTGTGTAATGTGTTTTAAAACCGGGTAGTCAGTATGCATGTGTTTTAAAACCTAGTAGTCTTGCTTTTAAATTAATAATTTTCATAACTTAAAGAAAAGAAGTTTTTAGCTTCCTGTAAGAGAAAGAAAACATTCCTTGCATAAACTATTATGGTTTCAATTTTATTTAACTTAAGTTTAATCTCCCATAGTTAATTTATAAACTAAATTAACATTATATGTACAAAATCTTTAACAGTAATGAAAATTGTAAGTTCACATTGGTGAAATTAGGCTAAAAGAAAAAGATTGTGAATATGCTCTCTTAAATAAAGAGTAAATTTCTTTCATTAGTAATTGTAATTTAGTAAGTTTATTTAAACATGAGGTAGCTAGTCAATGTAGTTATAGTCAATTATAAAGAGTTTGTAAAACATCTTCCAAACTAAAAATGTTTAAATAGTTCTAGTTGTAGAAGTCATTGTTAACTAAAGAAACTTAAATTGGTATTAGTAGCAAAAATAACTTCATGATAATAAACCTGTCTGAAGGCCACTGCAAAATACACATTTAAGTAAATAGTAATAAAAAGTTGTCTTGATTCTATTAGAAATATTCTGTTTTCATTCTAACAATGAAAAATATTTTTTCCTTTATTACTAAAGTAAAGTACCTACTGTTATCTTCAGAGTAAGATTGTGTAAGTAAACAGTCATTTGATATATGTGTTGCGTTAAGTTGTTTAAAATATATATAAAAACAAAGAATAAACTTTAACATTGTCAAACTCTTGTGCATTCAAACCAGGCCTTGAATACATTACAGGTGGCCTCTCCATGTGAGTTATTAGCTAAGCTGGTCACTGACCCGTCAATTAAAATATGTGCTATATCAGTCTCTGGTTCTGCTCCTGAAGTCGATAAAAACTATATTGCAGTTTCAAGCTCCTGCAGCAACCAATAATGACTCAGTACAGCCAAGTGTACAATGAATATCGCCTCCAGACTGGCACTGTTCCATAGTGCCAGAGAGCACTATGCACCAGGCTAGTGGAATACTAGAAATCTCTCTAAAATGAAAGATGCTGCAACTTGCTCACTGCGTTAAAGAACATGCTAAGTAAAGCCATGATACCAAGATACTGTAGTAAAACTTAAACACAATTGGCATTATGGCCTGCTCTCATAGAGAGATAACATGTAAAGTATTACAAACCTGAAACTCAAAACTAATAATTGCAACTCTGAATCCTTATGCATTAAGTAATACATTAGTTAATATTAAGTGCTGCACTTTTATCCTGTACTAAATATATGCCTAATAATTATAATGTTATCTTTTCTATTTTGGATCAAGTGCAAAAGTATATTAGACATGTTAAATTCCTGGTAAAATCATTTTCTAAACAGTTAATAGCATGTCTATAGAATAAGGTGGCAATCTCAGCCAGTCTCAGTCAACTTCTATATTCTAGTGTACTCTGCTGTGTAGCAAAAGTGAAGCTTGCTTGCTGATGGTGAGTCACCACCTATTGAACAAGTCAAAATTGCTAAAAATTGTACAATGAAAACCAAAGTGTAAAAATCTTTATTCTGTAGTTCTAATCATACCACAAGTGAAAACTAAAAGTATTTCCAAATTAATGTTCTAATCCTAAGTAAAGCCAGTTGCCCAAGGAGTGCCAGTTCACCAGGAGCATCTGACAGAGCGAATGAGTGTCAATCATTGAACAGCTTGGAATGTGTCTTCAGACAAAGCTAAGTGTCTGTTGCAATTTCTCTCTAAAGATGGATAACTTAAAAAAGAATATATGCTGTTCCCACCAGCTTTTAAGGAATGCCATCTTTATAGGCACCTAACCTTGTCTACCTCTGTAATCCAATGTGTCCTCTTTTAAAATCGGGTATTCCAAATTTTTAATTAAGTTTGTTTCTTTCAGAGTGAACATCTTATTAACCATATGAAAACTTCATCCAACTTCGTACAGAATGCCAGATCCATCTTCCTCCAGTTAAAATAAATTAAAGAGTTTTACACCTTATTAAGCAATGACTACAGCCCATGGCCAGCAAGAAGCAGTTACAGAAAAGAGATCATCTCCCTTCAGCACCTCTTGTAAATTAAAGGTATAAACTCTTTAAGAATAAAATAAAAGTAATAAATGGATCTGGAACCTGACTGAAAATCCACGTGAGTGCCAGTGGCAGCAGAATAACTGCAGGAGGCCCCTGCCCAAGATTCTGCTGTCCAGAATGAAAAGTTCTAAACTTCTAAAAACAGTCCTGGATGCTGTACTAAAGACTGATAAATAATCAATCAAGACGACAAACAGCCATCCACCTCATAGCTCCAACAATAATTATGCCAAAGCTTAGCAAGATAAACTTTGGCAAAAGGGGGGGAATGATGTGGGCTATGGGTGGAAGGCTCTTTGTCTCTTCAGAGATAACTAAGTTGTTTGACTTGTGGGTGTGGAACGGTTAGAGGCTGCAGTCCTGCCCTTAGGGACAGTGGAAGTGGCTCCAGTCCCAGGAAATGTTTAACAATGCAAGGGCTATAAACTTTAAGTATTTAGGGGAAATGCAAAAAGTAAATATGCTAAAAGCTTATCTAGAATGTCTGGAGTCCATGCTAAAAGCTTACCTAAGATGTGGAAGAGATATATGCTAATTGAAGCCTATTGAGAACTGAAACAAAGGGACCATTTGGCCTTTCCTCTCTGTATAAAAGACGTTTAAAAATCTTGTTCGGGGCTCAAGATTCAAACAGAAAGCTCCCGATTCCGGCTGGCCATCAATAAACCATTTTTCCTTCTCAAAATCATTCCTGAGTCCTGGCCTCTCTATACTCAAATAATTGAACTTCTCTTAAATTCCACAACACTGGGATCAGAACTTTTCATTTCAAAATCTGAGCCCCAAACAGGATTTTTGAGTTCCTTTTATACTAAGGAAGGGCCAAATGGTATTTTGTTTTAGTGCTTAATAGGCTTGAATTAGCATATATCTTCCATATCCTGGTAAGCTTTTAGCATGGACTTCATACATTCTAGATGAGCTTTTAGCACATTTGTTTCACATTTTCCCTGATTATTTAAAGTTTATAGAGTTTGCACTGCTAAATTGCCTCTCAAGACAGGAGTTGTTGCCATCATTATCAAGGGCCACACCCACAAGTCAGGACACATACAGCTTAAGTTATCTACAAAAGAGATGAATAGCCTCCCATCTATAGCCCACATCAGTGGTAGACAAGAAGATGTATAAACTTTTTTTAGAATCTGCCTTCAGAAGAAATCTTTATCTCCCATGAAGTGTCAATCCGGAAGTCTTATTTGCACAGATTAAATAGTCAAAAGATTAACCATGTCAAATAATAATGCAGCTAAAAGAACGCTAGGGTCTGGGGTAATCTGGAAAAGAAAGGAAGCAGAGAGAAAAGGAAGACTGTGGTATGTATTTGCCCAAATCTTCACCACAATACAGAGATAATTTTTTTTTAACTTCTAAATATTTTTCCCGCCACAAGATTTGCTATGACTGATCATCCTCTAACCCTTAGTGTAAGTATTGTAGAAGTCAAGAAACGTTCAATTATTTGTGTTTAGAAAGGCAAGGACTCAGGATTGATTTTGAGAAGGAAAAAATGATTTATTGAGGCTGACCAAACTCTGGAGCTTTCTGTTTCAAACATGAGCCTCAAACAGATTTTGAAGTTCCTTTTACACAGGGTGGGAAGTCAAATGGTACTTTTATGAAAGAAAATTGAATTGCTTTGTTAGTTAAGTGTTTGCCTGAGTACGAAATAGGTTTTGAATGAACATATCACCCACATTTCAGGTGAGCCTGAATTAGCATCTTGCCCACATTCCATCTGGATGCAACCTTGAATACACATTTAGTCTTACATCCTGTCTGAACATTCAAAGTTCATATCACTTAACTGGATTTCTAGAGACTAGGCATACTTGGATACAGAATTAGATGATTTTGAATTTATGCACAAGCTGTATTATATTTCCCATTTTAGGCCAAGTCCAAGTCCCCTTAGGCTTCGGCATCACCACCACCAGAGTGTCCCTGGACTGACTGGTATGTATATAGAGTTTGCATTGCTAAATTGCCTCCAGGGACTGGAGTCATTGCCATGGTCACCAAGGGTAGGACTGCAGCCTCTCACTGTTCCACACCCACAAGTCAGGACACATACAGCTTAGGTTATCTATGAAGAGACAAACAGCCTCCCACCCATAGCCCACATCTTTTCCCTCCCTTATGCTGAAGCTTAACTTGCTAAGCTTTGGCATAATTATTGCTGGAGTTATGAGGTGGGTGCCTGTTTGTTGTTTTGATTGATTACTACTAGAGGTTTGCAATAATTAACAAGCTGTACCTCAGTTTCCCCTGATATGCATTAGGGAAAAAGGTAAACCCCCTCCCCCATGTGGCACTTTCCCATGGATTAAACAAAGGAACTCATAGAGACAAGAGTAAACAGAGATAGAGATCTTCACCATCTGCATATCACAGGGAGATGGAAATCTTTACTTCCTCTACCTGCATATCAGAGGGAGATGGAGACAGAAACCTTCACTATTTACAAACCCTTTAAAACCTTACAGATCAAAAGAAACATTTGTTCCTGCAGCATTCCAAGAAGCCATAGACTCCCTCAACCCCCTCCCATTACCTCACTCAGATCCTCAACCCCCCTCCCCTATCATTTCCCTACCTAGGAAAGGTCTGTAAAAGTCCAAGTCCCACCCTTCCAGGAGTGGGCTGAAGTCTCCCATCAGACCCCCACCATGCTGGTGAGGGGACTGAAGTCTGTTCTTCAGACCCCCTCCATTGGGAGAGCTTCTCAGTAAATAAATTTTTTGCGTATGGTCAATCAGTCTCTGTGTCCCAGTAAGAGCCATTTTTTCTCCAACAATTACCTTACTTATCAATTTTCAGTGAGGACCTAAAGGCAAAGTTCCTGTTTTTAGAAGTTTTTGTTCTGGACAGTAGAATCCTGGGGGCAGGCCCCCCACTGCAGTCATCCTGGGGCCACCAGTGTTCAAGTGGATTTCCAGTCAGGCTCCAGATCCAACTATTAATTTTATTTTACCCTTAAAGAGTTTACACCTTTAATCTTAAAGGGGTGCTGAAGGGAGATGATCTCTTTTCTGTAACTGCTTCCTGCTGGCCATGGGCTGTAGTCATTGTCTAACAAGGTGTGAAACTCTTATTTTATTTTAACTAGAGGAAGATGGATCTGGCCTTCTGTACAAAACTGGATGAAGTTTCCCTATAGTTAATAAGATGTTCATTATGAAAGAAACAAACAATTAAAATTTTGGAATACCCATTTTTAAAAGAGGGCATTGGATTACAGAGGTAGACAAGGTTAGGTGCCTATAAAGAGGGCACCCCTTTTTAAAAGCTGGTGGGATATATATATATATATATATATATATATATATATATATATTTAAGTTATTTATTTTGAGAGAGAAATTGCAACAGATACTTAACTTTGTTTTGAAAATGCATTTCAGGCTGTTTAATGATTGGCACTCATGTGCTCTCTCAGAAGCTCCTGGTGAACTGGCACCTTTTGGGCTTTGGTTTAATTCAGGATTAGTGCACCAAATTGGAAATTTTCTTAGTTTTTACCTGTGGGAGTGATCAGAACTACAGAATAAAGTTTTTTACATTTTGGTTTTAATTGTACAATTTCTGGTAATTTTGACTGCTCAATAGGTGACCCATTATTAGCAAGCAAGCCTCATTTTTGCTACACAGTAGAGTACAGTAGAATAGTAAGTTGGCTGAGACTGGCTAAGACCACCACCTTATTTTATAGACATGTTTAATAATTATTTAGAAATTGAAGTTACCAGGAATTTAACATGTCTAATATACTTTAATACCTGATCCAGAATAGGAAAGATAACATTATGATTATTAGGCATACATTTAGTACAGGATAAAAGTACAGCACTTAATAATAATTAATGTATTACTTAATGCATAAGGATTCAGAGTTGCAATTAATAGTTTTAAGTTTCAGGTTTGTAATACCTTACATGTTATCTCTCCATGGGAGCAGGCCATAATGCCAATTGTGTTTAAGTTTTACTTACAGTATCCTGGTAATCATGGCTCCGCTTAGCCTGTTCTTCACACAGTAAGTTGCAGCATCGTTGATCCTAGAGAGAGCTTTTAGTATTTTACCAGCCTGGTGCATAGTGCTCTCTCGCACTATGGAAGAATGCCAGTCTGGGGATGATATCCATTGTTTCCTTTGCTGTATGGAGTCATTATTGGCTGCTGCAGGAGCTTGAAACAGCAATGTAGTCTCCATTGGCTTCAGGAGCATAACCAGAGGCTGATATAGCAAATATTTCTAAATGAGGGGTCAGTGACCAGCCTAGCCAATAACTCACATGGAGAAGCAAACTGTAATGTATTGAAGGCCTGGTTTGAATGCACAAAAGAGTTTGACAATGTTAAAGTTTATTCCTTGTTTTTATATATTTTTAACATTTTAATGCAACATATCATATATCAAATGATTTTGTTTACTTATACAATTTTACCATGAAGATAATAGTAGGTATTTTACTTTAGTAATAGAGGAAAAACTATTTTCATTGTTAAAATGAAAATGGAAGATTCTGATAGAATCAAGATAACTTTTTATTATGATTTACTTAAATATGCACCTTGCAGTGGCCTTCAGACAGGTTTTATTATCACAAAGTTATTCTTTGCCACCAATACCAATCCAGGCTTTTAGTTAACAATGATTTCTAGAACTAGAACCATTAAACGTTTTCAGTTTGGGAGATGTTTTAAAAACTCTTTATAATTGACCACAACCACACAGACTAGTTACCTTACATTTAAATGAACTTCTTAAATTACAATTACCAACCAAAGAAGTTTACTTTATTTATTTTAGAGAGCATATCTACAATTTTTTCTTAGCTTAATTTCATTAACATTAACTTACAATTTTCATTACTCCAAAGATTTTGTACATATGAAGTTAATTTATTTAATGGGTAATTTATAAACTAAGGGAGCTAACACCCAACCTAAATAAAATTCAAACTGTTATAGTTGATGCAAGAAATTTTCTCCTTCTTTTTTTAATGGGAAGCTAAAATCTCTTTTTTTAAGTTCTGAAACTGTGAATAATTTTTAAAAGCTTACGGACTACCAGGTTCTAAAACACATTACAATCACATAATTTGTTTAATTATAATCCTGGAAAGATCTTTCCATAGCTTTTATGGACCTTCCTTTACTTTCTGAAATTTGGCAATAGAACCACTAACCAACCTTATTTTAAGACTGTTAAAAGGTTTAAACTGGAAAATTACAGGGCAAATTTATTCTTAATTCCCCAGCCTAGTAGATAGGTTTAATCTGCCATACCTAGTCCCACTCTCAAAACTCTTGCAAAGAGGAGGCCCTATCCCAATAGTTTCTATAATCAGATCTCTATATGACTCTTCCATCTTGCTTAGTTTAATTTGGGCTCCAGGAATATTTATTCCCTCATATAACTGCATATTTAATTTTTAGCAATTTGAATAGAGCTCTTTTAAGAATTTTCATTTGTTAATTTGATATTATTATCCTGATGTATGAAGATATACACTGAGCAAATAGGCAGACACAAATAGAGTTAGATACAGAAACACAACTCACTGATGTTACTTATAATTTGCATTATTTTATATACCATTAGACACAGAAACACAACTCATTGATGTTACTTATAATTTGCATTACTTTATACACTGTTTAGGTTCTAGATATATATATTACTTATATAACTGCATATTTAACCAACAAGGAGCAAATAGGCAGACATGAATAGTTTGACACAGAAACATAACTTAATTACTTAAAACTTTCATTTTTTACAAAAACAAGTGTGACTGCAAAATAATTGAAGATATCTAAAGGTTTTTTTCCACTTAATTTGCCCTATAACTATGCAGTTTTACAAAAGAATTTTGTTTCTTAATTAATGGCTTGTAACCTAATTGTTCCCAATGCTTTAACGCAATTTTCTTTTGTTTCAGAACTGTATATTTTGTCTTGAATTTAGCAGAATTTTGGATGAGCAACAAGATTAAATTTATGTATATTTAATTAGGCTATTGAAGCCTCAGGGAGACTGATTTCTCTCATGAATTGCCACTCTTAGGAACCCTGACAGTCAAGGCAGGAGACTTCCTGCCTTGGAGATAATAAAACTCCAGTGGTTGTTCAACCCCAATAGTTAAAAATTTCACCAGGCAGCAATCCAGTTCACACTTGAAATCATGAGAGAAAGCAGGACCACCAATACAAGTATGAAAGAAGACAAAGTTGTCCCATGTCCACTTTTCTCTGGACCATGGGGGCAGAAGCTGTTATGAAATAACCATAAGCAAAGGCAAGGGGTGAGGCCAGGCTTGAAGTGACCATAAACGAAGGCAAGGTTAGCCCAGAATTCACACTACAACAATAGGTTCAGGCCAAACTCACCCAGTCACAATTTCAGTCATTATCCTGCTGTCCTATAACATAAATGCATCTATACAGGATCTTCAAATCCCAGTCACAGTTTTAACCTTAAGGTGAATTGGACACCTTCATTAACTAAGTTACAAGAATTTTATTAGTAACAATTCTGTGAAGTTCTGCCTTCTCCTAGCAATGGAACAAATTCTCATTTGCAAGTTATGCATTTAATTCACCAGCAAGAGAGTACTGGCATTTAAGATTCATTTTCAAACTACCTTTTACCATGAATTCCTAGGCGCCAGCAACTGACAAAAGCCAAACACAGATTCCCAAGTGGAGGTTCACCCCCCTTTTTGTTTGTAGTTTCACAATCCTGAAGTTCCCAGCCAGACCATTAAAAGGCTATCAAGTGATTAGAGGTCCATTGTTTTCAAGTGATAGCCTCCTTATTTTAGACAAGTTTATAGCTTTAAAACATTTCAAAACATTTTTACATAGTCTCACAGAACCTGGGCAGAATGAAAGTTTATTTAGCCTTCAACACTGCAGGGAGGGAACTTTATTGAAGTTATTTTGATCCTGCTCTGTGCCCCCTTCACCTCCCCACTCCCAGGCAGTTGGGAGCACAGCCCTCAAATAGGAATGTGGCTTATGAATAGAAGGTGTGGACTCATGGAAAGGGGCAAGCTGCTCCCCCTTTTCCAGCTTTCTGCCAAAATAGGCCAAAAGAACCTACTCAAATTTGGCACCCCTCTCAGGGACCCAGCCACACTGACTGGGGCAGCCCCAACAAACCCAAGTGCACTGCATGGACACAGACAGCCCCCAAGCCCTGGCAAAGGGGCAGTCCAGAGACTAGACAGCAGAGCATCTGCAGTTTTGTCCCATAATCAATTCACCCTCTTGCCAAGGGAGGATTCCAGCTCAATGAAATTCCACCACTTTACATAACCACACAACTCCAACACTAGCATTGAGCTGACACAGACAGAAATGCAAAGGTCATAAATCTGACCCACAAGTTCTCTATATATCATTTTCAGCATGGCTGCCCCGCAGCCATCACAAACTTTAGAAAGAGAGAACACTTAACATTGACATTTGATATAAAGAGAATTCATTTACAATTCTGCACTATAGCAAAGGATTCCAGCTAGAACTCTTCCATTGTTTAACTTTACACCCAGACCAAGGTTCACGGGAAAAGCTGATACATTTTCCTGCAACCAAGTTTTCCAAAACCCAGACAAAATTTCCAGGACTCGAACCTATAAACATCCTTTCCCATCATAATCAAGTCTCCACTCTCTCAACAGAGATAAGACCAGTTCTAGATTCTAACATGCAGTTAGAAAAACCCAAAACACCACCTTTTCCCCTTTTTTCTCCTTTTTCCAGACCTAGAGAGAATGGCTTCCCCCCCCAAATTTCTGGAGGGCTCTCTCTCTTGGGAGGTGATCAGCCTCCCACCCTTGCAATTAAAGCTAGGGTTCTCCTGACTGTGCTCCCTGGGGTATCTTAACTTCTCCAATGTTCAGAGTTCATTTTCATTCCTAGAATTTTCCTTCAGACCTTCCTTTGCCCTCAATTTTTATTGGGAAGACTCTGGTGGAACCCATATCTTTTCTGGATTAAATTTAATCCAGGGGTGCCCTTATGATTGGGGTTCACCCAAGTCCTCCCAGCTTCTTCAGGGATCTGGAAGGGGTAGCAAAATGCTACCATCTCTGGCCTTCAGTCCTGGACAAGCCCCCACTGGTGTTGTAGAAGCTGAGAGAAGTTCAATTATTTGCATATAAAAAGGCCAGGGCTCAGGAATGATTTTGAGAAGGAAAAAATAATTTATTGATGGCCGGCCAGACTTGGGAGATTTCTGTATCAAACCCAAGCCTCAAACAAGATTTTAAAGTTCCTTTTATACAGGGAGGGGAGTGAAATGGTGCTTTTGTAAAAGAAAATGACTTCCTTTGCCTGAGTACGAGATAGGTTTTGAATTAACATATCACCCACATTTCGGGTGAACTTGAATTAGCAATTTGCCCACATTCCATTGTTGTAGAATTTAAGAGAAGTTCAATTATTTGAGTATAGAGAGGCCAGTACTCAGGAATGATTTTGAGAAGGAAAAATGGTTTATTGATGGCCAGCCAGACTCGGGAATTTCTGTTTGAATCCCGAGCCCCAAACAAGATTTTCAAATGTCTTTTATACAGAGAGGAAAGGCCAAATGGTCCCTTTGTTTCAGTTCTCAATAGGCTTCATTTAGCATATATCTCTTCCACATCTTAGGTAAGCTTTTAGCATGGACTCCAGATATTCTAGATAAGCTTTTAGCATATTTACTTTTTGCATTTCCCCTAAATACTTAAAGTTTATAGCCCTTGCATTGTTAAAAATTTCCTGGGACTGGAGCCGCTGCCACTGTCCCTAAGGGCAGGACTGCAGCCTCTTACTGTTCCACACCCACAAGTCAAACAACTTAGTTATCTCTGAAGAGACAAAGAGCCTTCCACCCATAGCCCACATCATTCCCCCCCTTTTGCCAAAGTTTAACTTGCTAAGCTTTGCATAATTATTGTTGGAGCTATGAGGTGGATGGCTGTTTGTTGTCTTGATTGATTATTTATCAATCTTTAGTACAGCATCCAGGACTGTTTTTAGAAGTTTAGAACTTTTCATTCTGGACAGCAGAATCTTGGGCAGGGGCCTCCTGAAGTTACTCTGCTGCTACTGGCATTCACGTAGATTTCCAGTCAGGTTCCAGATCCATCTATTACTTTTATTTTACTCTTAAAGAGTTTACATCTTTAATTTAAAAGGGATGCTGAAGGGAGATGATCTCTTTTCTGTAACTGCTTCCTGCTGGCCATTGGCTATAGTCATTGCCTAATAAGGTGTAAAACTCTTAATTTATTCTAACTGGAGGAAGATGGATCTGCATTCTGTATGAAGTTGGATGAAGTTTTCATATGGTTAATAAGATGTTCACTCTGAAAGAAACAAACTTAATTAAAAATTTGGAATACCCGTTTTTAAAAGAGGACACATTGGATTACAGAGGTAGACAAGGTTAGATGCCTATAAAGATGGCACTCCTTAAAAGCTGGTGGGAACAGCATATATATTCTTTTTTAAGTTATCCATCTTTAGAGAGAAATTGCAACAGACACTTAGCTTTGTCTGAAGACACATTCCAAGCTGTTCAATGATTGACACTCATTCGCTCTGTCAGATGCTCCTGGTGAACTGGCACTCCTTGGGCAACTGGCTTCACTCAGGATTAGAACACTAATTTGGAAATACTCTTAGTTTTCACCTGTGGGAGAGATCAGAACTACAGAATAAAGATTTTTACACCTTGGTTTTCATTGTACAATTTCTAGCAATTTTGACTTGTTCAATAGGTGACTCACCATCAGCAAGCAAGCCTCACTTTTGCTACACAGCAGAGTACAGCAGAATATAGAAGTTGACTGAGACTGGCTGAGACTGCCACCTTATTCTATAGACATGTTACTAACTGTTTAGAAAATGATTTTACCAGGAATTTAACATGTCTAATATACTTCTGCACTTGATCCAAAATAGAAAAGATAACATTACAATTATTAGGCATATATTTAGTACAGGATAAAAGTGCAGCACTTAATATTAACTAATGTATTACTTAATGCATAAGGATTCAGAATTGCAATTATTAGTTTTGAGTTTCAGGTTTGTAATACTTTACATGTTATCTCTCCATGAGAGCAGGCCATAATGCCAATTGTGTTTAAGTTTCACTTACAGTATCCTGGTATCATGGCTCCACTTAGCATGTTCTTCAATGCAGTGAGCAAGTTGCAGCATCCTTCATCTTAGAGAGACTTTCCAGTATTCTACTAGCCTGGTGCATTGTGCTCTCTGGCACTATGGAACAGTGCCAGTCTGGAGGCGATATCCATTGTACACTTGGCTGTACCGAGTCATTATTGGCTGCTGCAGGAGCTTGAAATTGCAACATAGTTTCCTTCAACTTCAGGAGCAGAACCAGAGGCTGATATAGCAAATATTTTTAATTGAGGGGTCAGTGACCAGCCTAGCCAATAACTCACATGGAGAGGCCACCTGTAATGTATTCAAGGCCTGGTTTGAATGCACAAGAGTTTGACAATGTTAAAGTTTATTCCTTGTTTTTATATATATTTTAAACAACTTAATGCAACACATATATCAAATGACTGTTTACTTACACAATTTTACTATGAAGATAACAGTAGGTACTTTAGTAAGAGGAAAAATATTATTTTTCATTGTTAGAATGAAAACAGATTATTTCCAATAGAATCAAGACAACTTTTTATTACCATTTACTTAAATGTGTATTTTGCAGTGGCCTTCAGACAGGTTTATTATCATGAAGTTATTTCTGCTACCAATACCAATCTAAGTTTTTTAGTTAACAATGACTTCTACAACTAGAACTATTTAAACATTTTCAGTTTGGAAGATGTTTTACAAACTCTTTATAATTGACTATAACCACATTGACTAGCCACCTCATGTTTAAATAAACTTACTAAATTACAATTACCAATGAAAGAAATTAACTCTTTATTTAAGAGAGCATATCTACAATCTTTTTCCTTTAGCATAATTTCACTAATGTGAACTTACAATATTCATTACTGTAAAGATTTCGTACATAATGTTAATTTAGTTTATAAACTAACTATGGGAGATTACACTCAAGTTAAATAAAATTGAAACCATAATAGTTTATGCAAGGAATGTTCTCTTTTTCACTTACAAGAAGCTAAAAATTTCTTTTCTTTAAATTATGAAAATTATTAATTTAAAAGCATACTGACTACCAGGTTTTAAACGCATTACATAATTACTTAATTTTTAAAAAATCATAACCCAGGAAAGATCTTTCCATAGTTTTTTATGGACTTTCCTTTACTTACTGAAATTTGTTAATAGAGCCACTAATTACCTTTATTTTGTTGGAAAGAAATCTTCTGGAAGAAAATAAGGCTCACCAGATTGTGGAGAAGAAAATAATTTATTCTCAATCTTGCAAGAAGGGGTGCAGAGCCAGATATGGCTGGTGCCACGAACAAAGAAAAATGACACAATTTATACCCCTAAGCCTAGCATGCAAGCTCTTCCTCTGTTTTTCCATAGACTGGATACTTCAGAAGTTACAGCTTATCTGAGATTTAACTTTCCCATGCAAAAGTTTGATTTAACTGCTTCTTCTATCACATTCCAACCATTTTAGTTTTTACCTGCTCGCCTTTGTCAAATAAGGAATAGAATTAAGTGCTGAAATGGCACCAACTTAGTTAGCTCCTTCTTGGGCATCCTTCCACTGCCCATAGGACTGGCCTAAACTGGTCTCCTCCACTGCTGTCCAACCCGGGAGTGGGAGACTGAGGCAGCAGGCCACCAGGTCACATCAACATTTTTCTTATGTGAAAATTAACCTAATCTTTGTTTTTTCTTTTCTTTTTTTTTTTTTTTTTTTTGCATTTTATGGCTGACAAAGGTTTAAACTGGGAAATTACTAGGCAAACTGATTCTTAATTCCCTAGCCTAGTAGATAGGTTTAATCTGCCACACCTAGTCTTGCCTTAAAAACTCTTGCAAAGAGGAGGCCCTTTCCCAATTGTTTCTATAATCAGATTTCTATGACTTTTTCATCCTGCTTAGTTTAATTTGGGCTTTAAGAATGTTTATAAATATAACTGCATATTTAACCTCAACAATTTGAGCAAATAGGCAGATATAAATAGTTTGAGACAAAAACATAACTTTAATTACTTTAAACTTCTAATCTTTACAAAACAAGTGTTACTGCAAACATTTCAAAGACTCTTGAAACTCTTCTTAATTTGCACTATGACCATGCAGTTTACCACAAGAATTTTCCTTCTTACTTAATGGACTGTAATAACCAAAATATTCTCAATGCCTTAGCACCATTTTGTTTTAGAACTTTATATTTTACTTTGAAATTAGCAGAATTTTGGATAAGCAACAAGATTAATTTTATATATATTTACTGAGGCTATTTGAAGCCTCAGGGAGACAGACTGCTTTCTCTCATGAATTGCCACTCTTAGGAACACTAACCGTCAAGGTAGGAGACTTCTCCCCCTCCACCCCCCTTTTTGATTTTGGAGATAATAAATCTCCAGTGGTCATTTAACCTTATTCCATCAGGCAGCCATTTATTTAGGTTACACTTGAATTCATGAGAGAAAGGGTTACTAATACCAGGAGAGGAGACAGTGATGTCCCAGCTCTTCTCAATTATGAAATAACCATAGGTAAAGGCAAAGGGTGAGGTTAGGCTTGAAGTAACCATAAACAAAGGAAAGGTTAGTTTAGAATTTACACTTTAATAATAGTTTCAGGCTAAATTCACCCTGCTATAATTTCAGTTATTGTCTTTCCACTGTTTTATAATATAAATGCATTTATAAATGATTTTAACACTTAGTTACAGTTTTTATTATTTTTTTTAAAAAACCTATTAATTTTATAACACCTTTAAATACCTTTCATTTGACTTATAACATATTAAATGAACTTAACCATTACTTTAATTTTTCCTTTAAAGTAAAAGAAAAAATCTCTTGCAGTTAGTTTGAAATAAAAAGCTATTTTTCAGGATTTGATTTCTAGAACATAAATGTTCTTTTAAAAGAGGTGACGGGGGAGGAGACAAGATGGTCACTGAGTGAACTTGCCTTTGTGGTCTGTCCCGGGAAGAGATGGCTGGGTGCGGTGGCAGGTTCTCCAAGGCCAGGCTTTTTCAGGATTTTTGCAGGACAGAAGTGCCGGGACATCGATTGGGTGGAAAGGTAACAGAGAGGATTGGTCTAGTAGATATAATTTGGGTTCTATTGCCTGCAGGTGAGACCCGCACACAGGCTCCTCCCTGTTGGGGGTGGGGGGAACCGCGGTCCTGTCCTGGGGTTCCGCTTTTGGATGGCTCTGAAGGGCTAAGGAGTTCACGAGCTCTGGGCTAGCTGTTGACAGGTTGATGTGACAGATCGCCTTTGTGGATCGATTTGGGAAGATAGACGGTGTTTTGTTGTGAAGCGGGAGAAACTTTTGAGTGCGAATATAAACAATAGCGCTTCTGCCTGAAGCCCCGCCCCCAAAAGCCCGGCAACCATTCTCCAACCCAAATAGGCTGTAGGCAATAAAGAGAAGTAATTGGAAAATTGTTCTAGGCTGCGGCAAGGGGGGGGGGGGACACGTCTGGAAGCCGATTAGGGAATATTCTGCGAAGCTTGAGAATTCCGGTATTGGAATCTGTTTTCAGCGTCACAGGCCGGGCTTCGGATCTGTACTAGTAAAGTGGCTGCGGTGTAGAGGCGCCCTCTAGTGGCAGTGGTTTGGAATCACAGGACGGGAGCTGTCCAAAAGCTGAAGTGAAAGATAACGTACTAATGAGCCCAGCAAAGTAAGTGAATTGCAGGGTTCAGTCACAATATAGAGTTTGCAGATCTGACTTCCCCCATAGGGTTGGCACCCAGCTGTGGGGATCCCTGAGGGCTGTGTTACACCGCGGGGCTCCCAGGCTTCCTGTTGACCAGATTGGAGGCTGCCAGGTCTGAATTCCCTAAATTCTGGTGGCCCACACTACAGAGACTCACACCTCTTGAGTCCTCAATATCTCAGACTTTCCATCCCTGAATCCATCACGCACTGAGGTCCATCTGAGGTCCTTAAATGCCCTAGCCTTCAACGTTGGCGTTTTTTCTCTATCATTTCATTTTGTTTTGTTTTTATTTTCATTTTCACTTATTCTTTACTTTTTTCAATTTCCTGATTGCTAACACCGCATTATCCCCTAGTCTTCTCTCACAGCGTATCCCCCAAAGTCTTTTTTTACTCAGTTATTTAAGGTTTTTTTTTTTTTTTTTTTGTGGTAGGTGCTGTGTAGTGGCTGTTTTAATTCTGGTTTGTGTATATCTGTTTTGTTTTTTTTTTCTTTCCCCTACCTGTTCCCCACCCCTTGCCCACCCTCTTTTCCTTTCTTCCTCTCGTCCCTTCCTCCCCCCCTTTTTTTTCCCTTTTTTTTTCTGTTGTCTCTCTCCCTCTTGTCCCTCATATTCTACTTAGTTTATTTTAACTCAATTATACAATAGGTGCAGCAGGAAACACCTTTCATTCGCTGGGTTTTCTCATCCTTCACTGCCTCATTTCTGTGTGAACTGATTTAGTCTACCTACACTATCCTCTTTCGCCTACATCTTGATATCCGCCACCATCTACTGGCTCTCCTATATTCCACCTCCCACCTCCCTTTCTTTGATCCACAAAGGGTCTAAGTCTTAATTTCTAATACCTATGTTTTGTTTTCTGTCTGTTATCCACTCTTGAAACTATTACCTTTCTCTTCTCTTTCCCTCTCTCACGAAATCAATAGCTTTTTAGCTCATACCATATTCCTCCCATATTCAATCATCTACCTCATAATAGGTACTCTACCTACTGTTATAACTCTACACAATTTACATGAATCTAACCTCCATCCTCCCAGATCTCATATTCTTGCTTTGTTAACATATATCACCAATACTACTTTACACTTTTCCCTTGCTTACACAATTGCCTTTCCCCAACACTAATACTTTCCTTTAAAGTGAACTTAACCAACAACAAGAAACTAGAATAAGAAGAAAAAAGGGACAAAGAGAAGATATAACACCTATGCAAAAATAACAGCTAATTAACCTCCAAGAGCAGAAAAAGAAGCTAAGGAACTGATTAAATCCATCAAGATAAAGAGATGACCAGAAAGCAACAAAAATCTACAAACCAAACCAGTAATCAGGAAAACATGGCTGAATCCAATCAACAAACCAATAATCATGAAGGGGAGCAAAACTTGGCACAAGCAATGAAAGATCTCAGAACATTTATCACCGACAAATATGACGAAGTAATGAAAGAGGTTAACAACATGAAGACATCACTTGGAGGGGAAATTGCAGACATACGCAAAAACATAACAGATATGATGGGAATGAACACCACAGTTCAAGAAATCAAAAATACACTTGCAGCAAATATCAGCAGACTAGAAGAGACAGAGCAGAGAATTAGTGATGTGGAAGACAGTACATCAGAAATCAAACAGAGAGTAGAAGGGGTCAATAAGAAGATAGAAAAAATCCAGTTAGGATTTAGGGACCTGAATGACAATGCAAAACACTCAAACATACGTATTATAGGCATTCCAGAAGGTGAAGAGAAGGGAAAGGGGTCAGAAGGAGTGTTGCAGGAAATAATGGCTGAAAACTTCCCAAATCTACTGAAAGAGACAGATGTACATATCCAAGAAGCACAGTGCACTCCACTAGTCATAAACCCCAACAGGCCCACCCCAAGACATATACTTGTCAAATTATCCAATGCTCAAGACAAAGAGAAAATCCTAAAAGCAGCAAGAGAAAAGAAAACCATCACATACAAGGGAAGCTCAATTAGATTAAGTGCTGATTTCTCTTCTGAAACCATGGCTGCAAGAAGGCAGTGTTATGATATAGTCAAGGTACTAAAGGAAAAAAAAATTCAACCAAGAATACTCTATCCAGATAAACTAGCATTCAAGCATGATGGAGAGTTCAAAATATTCACAGACAAACAGAAACTGAAAGAGTATACCAACAAGAAACCTCCCCTTCAAGAAAGTCTAAAGGGAGTTCTGCAGGAAGAAAGGAAAAAACAGGAAAGGCAAAGTTGGAGGAGAGTATAAGACCAACAACAACAACAAAAAAGACAAAAAAAAATATACAAACAAAATATGACAAACACAAATCCAATCAAAATATGGCTAACACAAATAATTCCTTGATAGTAATAACACTGAATGTCAATGGATTAAACTCACCTATCAAACGATTCAGACTGGGACATTGGATAAGGAAATATGACCCATCCATATGCTGTCTACAAGAGACACATCTTAGACCCAGAGAGGCATGGAGACTGAAAGTGAATGGCTGGAAAACAATCATACAAGCTAACAATAACCAAAAAAAGGCAGGAGTAGCTATATTAATATCAGACAAAATAGACTTTAAATGTGAAACAATTGTGAGAGACAAAGAAGGATACTACATTTTAGGGAAAGGGAAAATCTGTCAAGAAGATCGAACAATCATAAATATCTATGCCCCTAACAAGGGTGCCTCTAAATACATCAGGCAAACGCTGGAAAAACTAAGTGAAAGAATAGATACATCTACAATTATAGTGGGGGATTTTAATACACCACTATCAACTCTGGACAGAACATCTCAAAAGAGAATCACCAAAGAAACAAAACATCTGAATAGTATATTAGAGGAGCTCGATCTAATAGACATATATAGATCGCTACACCCAAACACAGCAGGATATACATTTTTCTCAAGTGCACCTGGATCATTCTCCAAGATAGATCATATGCTAGGCCACAAAGAAAGGCTGAACGAATTCAGAAAGATTGAAATCATACAAAACATTATCTCTGACCACAGTGGAGTCAAGCTGGAGATTTGCAAGGGACAAAAGCCCAGATTTCACACCACGATTTGGAAATTAAACAGCACACTCTTAGAAAAACAGTGGGTCAAAGAGGAAATCTCAGAAGAAATCAATGACTACCTTGAAACAAATGATAATGATAACACAACATACCAAAATTTATGGGATGCAGCAAAAGCAGTACTGAGAGGGAAGTTTATAGCCATAAAGTCATATATCAAAAAAGAAGAACGAACAAAAATTGAAGAACTAACTGCACATTTGAAGGAATTAGAAAAACAACAACAAAGTAACCCAACAGGAAGAAGAAGGAAGGAAATAACAAAGATAAGAGCAGAACTAAATGAAATAGAAAATAAGAAAGCACTTGAACAGATAAACAAGACCAAGAGCTGGTTTTTTGAGAAGATTAACAAAATTGACAAACTTTTAGCGACACTAACAAAGAAAAAAAGAGAGAAGATGTAAATACACAAAATAAGAAATGAGAAAGGCAATATCACCACTGACCCCACAGAAATAAAGACTATCATAAGAGGATATTTTGAAAAACTATATTCCAACAAAAATGACAATCTAGAGGAAATGGACAAATTCCTAGAAACACATAAGCAGCCCATATTGACAAAAGAAGAAATTGATGATCTTAACAAACCAATCACAAGCAGAGAGATAGAATCAGTTATTAAAAATCTCCCAACTAAGAAGAGCCCAGGGCCAGATGGCTTCACAGGTGAATTCTACAAAACCTTCCGGAAAGAACTGACACCAATCCTGCTGAAACTATTCCAAAAAATCGAAACAGAAAGAACATTACCCAACTCCTTCTATGATGCCAACATTATCCTAGTACCAAAGCCAAACAAAGACATCACAAGAAAGGAAAATTACAGACCAATTTCTCTAATGAAACTAGACACAAAAATACTTAAGAAAATACTTGCTAATCGTATTCAACAACACATTAAATGTATTATACACCACTATCAAGTGGGATTCATCTCAGGTATGCAAGGATGGTTCAACATAAGAAAATCAATCAACGTAATACACCATATAAACAGATTGAAGGAAAAAAATCACATGATTATATCTATTGATGCAGAAAAAGCATTTGACAAAATACAGCACACTTTCTTGATAAAAACACTCCAAAAGATTGGAATACAAGGAAATTTTTTGAACATGATAAAGAGTATATATGAAAAACTTAAAGCCAATATTGTTTACAATGGAGAAATCCTAGGCTCCTTCCCTCTAAACTCAGGAACAAGACAAGGATGCCCAGTGACTCCGCTCCTATTTAAAATTGTCTTAGAAGTACTTGCTCGAGCACTGAGGCAAGAACCAGAAATAAAAGGCATTCAAATTGGAAAGGAAGAAGCCAAAATTTCATTATTTGCAGATGACATGATCCTATACATAGAAAACCCTGAGAGATCTACAACGAAGATTCTAGAACTCATAAATGAGTTTAGTAAAGTCACAGGTTATAAGATCAGTGCACAAAAATCAGTAGCATTTCTGTACACCAATAATGAGCAAGATCAGGAGGAAATCAAGAAACAAATACCATTCACAATAGTAAATAAAAAAATCAAATACTTAGGAATAAATTTAACTAAAGAGGTAAAAAACTTATACACCGAGAACTATACAAGATTGTTCAAGGAAATCAAAGAAGACCTGAATAAAGGGAAGACTATTCCTTGTTCATGGATAGGAAGACTGAACATTATTAAGATGTCTATCCTACCAAAATTGATCTACACATTCAATGCAATCCCAATAAAAATCAACACAGTCTTCTTTAAGGAACTAGAAAAACTAACTATGAAATTTATTTGGAAAGGAAAGAGACCCCGAATAGCCAAAGACATACTGAAAAAGAAAAACGAAATTGGAGGAATCACACTACCTGACTTCAAAACATACTACAAAGCTACGGTGGTGAAAACAGCATGGTATTGGCATAAGGAGAGACACATAGACCAATGGAGTCGAATTGAAAGCTCCGATATAGAACCTCACATATACAGCCACATAATATTCGATAAAGCCACCAAACCTTCTCAACTGGGAGAGAGTGGCCTATTCAACAAATGGTGTCTGGAGAACTGGATATCCATATGTAGAAGAATGAAAGAGGATTACCATCTCACACCTTATACAAAGATCAACTCAAGATGGATCAAAGACCTAAATATAAGAGCCAAGACCATAAAAACCTTAGAAAGCAGTGTAGGAAACATCTACAGGACCTTGTAATAGGAAATGGATTTATGAATATCTCACCAAAAGCACAAGCAGCAAAAGAACTAATAGATAAATGGGACTTCCTCAAAATTAAAGCCTTCTGCACCTCAAAGGAGTTTGTCAAGAAAGTAAAAAGGGAGCCCACACAGTGGGAGAAAATATTTGGCAATCATATATCTGATAAGAAACTTATAACTTGCATATATAAAGAACTCCTATATCTTGAAAATAAAAAGATAAACAACCCATTTTAAAAATGGGAAAAAGTCTTAAACAGACACTTCTCCGAAGAAGAAATACAAATGGCAAGAAAGCACATGAAAAAATGTTCCAAATCTCTAGCTATCAGGGAAATGCAAATCAAAAGCACAATGAGATACCATCTTACACCCATAAGATTGGCAGCTATGAAAAAAACAGAAGAATGCAAGTGCTGGAGAGGATGTGAAGGAAGGGGAACACTCATCCACTGCTGGTGGGAATGCAGAAGGATCCAACCATTCTGGAGGACAGTATGGCGGTTTCTCAAAAAACTAGCCATAGATTTGCCATATGACCCAGCAATACCACTGCTGGGTATATACCCAGCAGAACTGAAAACAAGGACACAAACCGATATATGTACACCAATGTTCATAGCAGCATTGTTCACTATTGCCAAAAGTTGGAATCAACCCAAATGCCCATCAACAGATGAGTGGATCAATAAAATGTGGTATATACACACAATGGAATACTACTCGGCTGTAAGAACAAACACACTACAAACACATGTGATAACATGGATGAATCTTGAGAACCTTATGTTGAGTGAAGCAACCCAGACATTGAAGGACAAATACTACATGACCTCAATGATATGAAATAAACAAGCTGCCCTAGATAGCAAGAGACTGAACGATAGGCTTACAGGAAATCGGAGGGTGGAGGAAGGATGTGAGCCGATGTCTGCAGGGGTGGAATTTAAGACGAGATGGTGGTAAGTATGAACACAAAGAAGAGATAAAATGGGGGCAAGGGGTTGCCTTTGGTTGGGGCTTTGCGGGTTTGAGGGTGGCTGGGGAGGGACAGATGGGTAACATTGCCCAAAAGTGGGGGGAGGGAGGGGTAGCATACGAACACAGGAGAGGGTCAGGTGTTGGTGGAGAGTAAAATACCGAGAAAATCATATCAAAATATAATAAAGAGGGTTACCTGTTTAGAATGCTCGGAGGGGAGGGTCTGATGCAGGACGGGCTCCTGGGGAATGTCTAAATGCTCATTCTGCCAGAGTGGGTGACACCATGGGGTAGAAACCCAAGTAGTGAGAGTGGGGGTGGACCCACATCCTGGGGAGGACTAATGCCATCAAATAGAGGGAACTGTATCCCTCGAGAGAAAGGGTGGCTCCCAGGGCATTGGGGCAGTTGAGTAAGTTAGGCCCTGAACACTATTCCATCTATCTCTGGAAGTGGCTCCTCAGGAAACAGAGGTTGGCTGTCACTGTGGGCACCAAGCTGGAAGGGAAAATGGACGTTAAATGTGTGGAACCAAGGTAAATGGGGGGTAAGAGAGGAGTTTCTTGAGAGTACACAAGGATGGATATAAAACATGTAATATTACAGCATAACATATAGGAGATGACAGACTGATAATGTAAACCATAATGTAAAACATAGGATAACTAAGAATGTAAAAAACTGTGTATCCTAAAGTATGCACCATAATGTAAGCACAGATGTCACCTTGTTAGAAAGCTAGTGTCTCAGACTCTGTACATCACGTTAAGTAAATATGATGTGAATAAGGTGTAAGAGTATCGCTGTGGAAGGGAAAAGGTTTTGTGGTGGATGTATGGGAGTGCTGTATATTATATATATGCATTGCTGTGGTCTAGGGTTCCTGTGAAGAGAAGCTGAATAATCAGGGGAAAAAAAAAAAAAGAAAAAGATAGGAAGTAGAATTTTTTCCAAGTCAACACGTGTTCTTTATCTAACCTTTAAACCCATCGCTATATGCCATTCCCTAGTAAGGGACCCTGACATTATATTGGGTTTCAAATTTCGGGGAGTTCTGGATCACAGAGTGTTTCAACAATGGCAATGGAGGGATACTGGTATGGGATGCCATTGACAGATGATATATGGCTGACAGGGAGCTGTACAGAACATATGTCCAGGGTGCATGGTAATGTTTGGATATACTCATAGTGGCAACAATTAAAAACCACAGCAGGGGGGGTACTGGGTTCCTGGCCAGTGGTGCTCTGTCGTGGTCCCTAGGGGAGCAGCGACAGTCTCCCAGGTGCAGTGGCGGGGACCGGGAGGGAGTGAGGGTTCAACAGTGAGCCCCTGATGCTAATGACTATGCTTGTGAGCTGATAAGCCTAAAATAAGAACAAGGCCTAGAGCAACATTGTGCCTGGGAATTTCCTCCTGTCAGCCTTCATGTTACTCAAATGTGGCCAGTCTCGAAGCCAAACTCAGCATGTAAATGCAATGCCTTCCCCCCAGCGTGGGACATGACACCCAGGGATGAGCCTCCCTGGCACCGAGGGACCACTATCAACTACCAACTGATGATGCAACTGGAAAATGACCTTATACGGAAGGTTCAATGCGGATCAGCAGAATATCCCTGTCTACATAAAATAACATGACTTTAAAATGCTGTTTGACCTAAAGTAAGGGGGAAATGGAAAGGAGAAATGAGTTTATATGGCTACGAGTTTCTAAAAAAGAGTCTGGAGGCTGGCAGAAGGATTGCCCTTATGCACAACTGAGCAGAGTCAGAGAGACAGATAAAGCAGATACAACCCCCATATATTGGTTCCTTTGAGGGCTAAAGAGACCCATGGGAGTTATGGTCATGGCCGATGGGGTTAACTACCAGGTCAGATGGCCCCTCTTTGGAAATGGTGTTTATGTGTGATGAATCTGGACTCAGATGGGATCTCCCTTCATAAGACTTTCATGCTAATGTGCTGGAGGTGCAGTTAATGTTGGGGTTTAAGATATATTTAGGGGATTTGAATCTCTGGACCGACAATGTGATAACCAGGTCCTGAGCCTCAACAGACTCCAGCACCTACAATCTGATTCATTGGACTTACCACACTCAGCTAAGATGGAGTTGAAGAAGGACAACCACCACACCATGGAGCCTAGAGTGATTACAACTGAAAGTGGGAGGATTGCATCCAGCATCCATGTGGAATCTGAGCCTCCTCTTGACATAGAGGTGCAATGGACACAACCAATCCAATGTCCACATAGAAGAGGTGGCATTGGATTGGGAAAAGTGGACATGGTGGCTGATGGGTATGGGGAAAGGCAGGAAGAGATGAGAGGTGGAGGCATCTTTGGGACATGGAGCTGCCCTGGATGGTGCTTCAGAGGCAATCACCGGACATTGTAAATCCTCACAGGGCCCACTGGATGGAATGGGGGAGAGTATGGGCCATGATGTGGACCATTGACTATGAGGTGCAGAGGTGCCCAAAGATGTACTTACCAAATCCAATGGATGTGTCATGATGATGGGAACGAGTGTTGCTGGGGGGGGGGGGGTGAGAGGTGGAGTGGGTGGGTGGGGTTGAATGGGACCTCACATATATATTTTTAATGTAATATTACAAAGTCAATAAAAAAAAAAAGAAAAAAAAAGAGTGGTCACGACAAATGCCAAGAGTTGAACCACCAGAGACTTCTTTGTTATTTAGGCAAAGAGCAGAGGATTTGCTCCTGCTCAAACATTTAAGCAAAAGAAAGAAATCTCACCAGCAGAGACTTGAGAAACTAGTGGAAGTAGTATGTGTTTAGTATTTAATATAATTTCCATTTCAAAATAAAAATAATTTTATTGGAAAAAAAAAGAGGTAAGACTCTTCTTTAAACACTGAGGAAATGATGAGGTTAAAGCACAAGAAGCTATTGATAGAATATTTTCTTTGTATATTGATCTTATTCAATTTTAATCATAGAAATTTTCCTTCCACAAACCTTCTACACTTTCAGTATTCATTCAGGTTCTGTCCCACACTCTACTCTTTCTAATAATCAATCATTTTATCTTAGGACAAAATCATCTTCTATTTCCTTAACAATAAAAACACACTCCATACATCCCACATACTAAGTTACCAGGCAAACTTCTTACAACATATAATTGCCATTAATACTAAACAAGTTTGTTAAAATAATGAACTTTTCTTCACTTTAAATACTAGTAGCATGTAATACCAGAAACAGTTTTTTTTTTTTTGGAAGCAAGTTGGCAGGGGAGATTGGCTGCCAAAAAGTTTGTTATAAAATTTCCTTTTATTATTATTATTATCAATTCAGTTTTGTTAAATAATGACTTTCTGCAATTAGCCACTTAAATACCTTAATTTAAACAATGCTTTGTAAAACTTTTATAATTATTTATACCCTTAAGACAAATTTTACCTTCACAGAACACATTCTCTTACTTAAGGTTACTACAATACCTTCTAAGAACCTGAGCAGAATGCAAACGTATTTTGGCTTTGACACCCTAAGGAGGGAACTTTACTGCATTTATTCTGATTCTGCTTTTCACCCCCTTCACTTCCCCCCCTTCCAGGCAGTCGGGTGCACAACAAACAGGAATGCGGCTTATGAATAGAAGGGTGGACTCACTGGAAAGGGGCAAGCCGCTCCCCGCTTTCCAGCTTTCAGCCAAAATGGGCAGACAGAACCTACTCAAATTTGGCAACTCTCCCAGGAACCCAGCCACCCTGACTGGGACATTCCCAACAAACTTGGGTGCTTGGCGCGGACACAGATGGCCTCCAAGCCCCGGCAAAGGGCCAGACCAGAGACAAGACAGCAGAGCATGCCCAAACATCTAGACTCCGCAAACATCCAGACTCTTCAGCTTTTGCCCCAGAATCATTTCACCCCCTTGCCAATGGCAAGGGAGGGCTCCAGCTGAGCTGTAATTCTACTTTACATAAGGACACAACTCCAACACTAGCATTGAGCTGACACAGACAGAAGCACAAAGGTCACTAATCTGACCCACAAGTTTATATATTTATTTTCACCATGGCTGCCCCCACAGCCATCACAAACCTCAGAACACTTAACATTTGGTATAAAGCAAATTCATTCACAAATTAGCACCATAACAAAAGATTTCAGCTAGACTTTTCCACTGTTTAAACTTTACACCCAGACCAAGTTCCACCAGAAAAGTCGATCCATTTTCCTGTAACCAAGTTTTGTTTCCCTTAATATAGACCAATTTCCAGGACATTAGGACTTGAACCTATAAATAGCCCTTCCTATTAAAATCAAGACTCCACTCCTTTAGTGGATATAAGACCAGTACCAGATTCTAACATGCAGTTAGACAAACCCAAAACACCAGGGCTTTTCCCTGGTTTTCCTCCTTTTCCCAAGCCTAGAGAGAATGGCTTCCCCCCAACCTTCTGGGGCTACTAGGGTTCTCTTGGGAGGTGATCAGCCTCCCCTTCCTAGCAATTAAAGCTAGGGCCTTCCAGACTGTGCTCACCTGGGGAGTCTTACCTTCTTCCAAGTTCGGAGTTCTTTTTCATTCCCAGAATCTTTCTCTTCAGACCTTCCATTGCCCTCGATTTTTGTCGGGAAGATTCTGGTGGAGCCCACATCTTTTCTGGATTAAATTTAATCCAGGGGCACCCAGATTTGGGGTTCAGCTGAGTCCTCCCGGCTTCCTCAGGGATTTGCAAGGGGCAGCAAAATGCTACCGTCTCTGGCCTTCCTTTGTTGTCCCGGCGGAGTCGCCAAAAATGTTGTAGAATTTAAGAGAAGTTCAATTATTTGAGTATAGAGAGGCCAGGACTCAGGAATGATTTTGAGAAGGAAAAATGGTTTATTGACGGCCGGCCGGACTCGGGAACTTCTGTTTGAATCCCGAGCCCCGAAGAAGATTTTCAAACATCTTTTATACAGAGAGGAAAGGCCAAATGGTCCTTTTGTTTCAGTTCTCAATAGGCTTCAATTAGCATATATCTCTTCCACATCTTAGGCAAGCTTTTAGCATGGACTCCAGATATTCTAGATAAGCTTTTAGCATATTTACTTTTTGCATTTCCCATAAATACTTAAAGTTTATAGCCCTTGCATTGTTAAACTGTTTCCTGGGGCTGGAGCCGCTTCCACTGTCCCTTAGGGCAGGACTGCAGGCTCTTACCGTTCCACACCCACAAGTCAAACAACTTAGTTATCTCTGAAGAGACAAAGAGCCTTCCACTCATAGCCCACATCACTAAAGCATTGAGAACATTTTGGTTACAATCCATTAAGAGAGAAAATTCTTGTGTAAAACTGCATAGTTATAGTGTAAAACTGCACAGTCATAGTGCAAATTAAGAGTTTCAAGAGTCTTTGAAATGTTTTGCAGTCACACTTTTTTTGTAAGAATTAGAAGTTCAAAGTAACTAAAATTATGTTGGTTGTGTCAAACTATTCATGTCTGCCTATTTGCTCAAATTGTTGAGGTAAAATATGCAGTTATAAGTAATATATATTTCAGGACTCCAAATTAAGCTAAACAATATATAAAATAATGCAAATTATAAATAATATCAATGAGTTTTGTTTCTGTGTCTAACTCTTTGTGTCTGCCCATTTGCTCAGTGTATGTCTTCATACATCAGGATAATAATATCAAATTAACAAATGAAAATTCTTAGAAGAGCTCTATTCAAATTGTTAATTAAATATGCAGTTATATATGTAAATAAATATTCTTAAAGCCCAAATTAAACTAAGCAGGATGAAAAAGTCATAGAAATCTGATTATAGAAACAATTGGGAAAGGGCCTCCTCTTTGCAAGAGCTTTAAAGGCAAGACTAGGTGTAGCAGATTAAACCTATCTACTAGGCTAGGGAATTAAGAATCAGTTTGCCTGGTAATTTCCCAGTTTAAACCATTTGTCAGCCATAAAATGCAAAAAACACAAAGATTAGGTTAATTTTCACATAAGAAAAATGTTGATGTAACCCGGCGGCCTGCTGCCTCAGTCTCCCACTCCCGGGTTGGACAGCAGTGAAGGAGACCAGTTTAGGCCAGTCCTATGGGCAGTGGAAGGATGCCAAAGAAGGAGCTAAGTTGGTGCCATTTCAGCACTAAATTCTATTCCTTATTTGACAAAGGGGGGAGCAGGTAAAAACTAAAATGGTTGGAATGTGATAGAGGAAGCAGTTAAATCAAACTTTTGCATGGGAAAGTTAAATCTCAGATAAGCTGTAACTTCTGAAGTATCCAATCTATGGAAAAACAGAGGAAGAGCTTGCATGCTAGGCTTAGGGGTATAAATTGTGTCATTTTTTTGTTCGTGGCACCAGCCATATCTGGCTTTGCACCCCTTCTTGAAAGATTGAGAATAAATTATTTTCTTCTCCACAATCTGGTGAGCCTTAATTTCTTCCAGAAGTTTTCTTTCCAACTAAATAAAGGTAATTAGTGGCTCTATTAACAAATTTCAGTAAGTAAAGGAAAGTCCATAAAAACTATGGAGAGATCTTTCCTGGGTTATGATTTAAAAATATTAAGTAATTGTGTAATGTGTTTTAAAACCTGGTAGTCAGTATGCATGTGTTTTAAAACCTGGTAGTCAGTATGCATGTGTTTTAAAACCTGGTAGTCAGTATGCTTTTAAATTAATAATTTTCATAACTTAAAGAAGTTTTTAGCTTCCTGTAAGGGAAAAAGAGGACATTCCTTGCATAAACTATTATGGTTTCAATTTTATTTAACTTGAGTGTAATCTCCCATAGTTAATTTATAAACTAAATTAACATTGTATGTACAAAATCTTTACAGTAATGAAAATTGTAAGTTCACATTGGTGAAATTAGGCTAAAGGAAAAAGATTGTAGATATGCTCTCTTAAATAAAGTGTAAATTTCTTTAATTGGTAATTGTAATTTAGTAAGTTTATTTAAACATGAGGTGGCTAGTCAATGTGGTTATAGTCAATTATAAAGAGTTTGTAAAACATTTTCCAAAATGAAAATGTTTAAATAGTTCTAGTTGTAGAAGTCATTGTTAACTAAAAAACTTAGATTGGTATTGGTAGCAGAAATAACTTCATGATAATAAACCTGTCTGAAGGCCACTGCAAAGTACACATTTAAGTAAATGGCAATAAAAAGTTGTCTTGATTCTATTGGAAATATTCTGTTTTCATTCTAACAATGAAAAATAATATTTTTCCTCTATTAATAAAGTACCTACTGTTATCTTCATAATAAAATTGTGTAAGTAAACAGTCATTTAATATATGATGTGTTGCATTAAATTGTTTAAAATATATATATATATATATATATATATATATATAAACAAGGAATAAACGTTAACATTATCAAACTCTTGTGCATTTGAACCAGGCCTTGTATACATTACAGGTGGCCTCTCCATGTGAGTTATTGGCTAGGCTGGTCACTGACCCCTCAATTAAAAATATTTGCTATATCAGCCTCTGGTTCTGCTCCTGAAGTTGATGGAAACTACGTTGCAGTTTCAAGCTCCTGCAGCAGCCAATGATGACTCGGTACAGCCAAGTGTACAATGGATATCACCTCCAGACTGGCACTGTTCCATAGTGCCAGAGAGCACTATGCACCAGGCTAGTAGAATACTGGAAAATCTCTCTAAGATCAAGGATGCTGCGACTTGCTCACTGCATTGAAGAACATGCTAAGTGCAGCCATGATACCAGGATACTGTAAGTGAAACCTAAACACAATTGGCATTACGGCCTGCTCTCATGGAGAGATAACATGTAAAGTATTACAAACCTGAAACTCAAAACTAATAATTGCAACTCCGAATCCTTATGCATTAAGTAATACATTAGTTAATATTAAGTGCTGTACTTTTATCCTGTACTAAATATATGCCTATTAATTATAACGTTATCTTTTCTATTTTGGATCAAGTGCAGAAGTATATTAGACATGTTAAATTCCTGGTAAAATAATTTTCTAAACAGTTAATAAACATGTCTATAGAATAAGGTGGCAGTCTCAGCCAGTCTCAGTCAACTTCCATATTCTGCTGTACTCTGCTGTGTAGCAAAAGTGAGGCTTGCTTGCTGATGGTGAGTCACCTATTGAACAAGTCAAAATTGCTAAAAATTGTACAATGAAAACCAAGGTGTAAAAATCTTTATTCTGTAGTTCTGATCACTCCCACAGGTGAAAACTAAGAGTATTTCCAAGTTAGTGTTCTAATCCTGAGTGAAGCCAGTTGCCCAAGGAGTGCCAGTTCACCAGGAGCATCTGACAGAGTGAATGAGTGTCAATCATTGAACAGCTTGGAATGTGTCTTCAGACAAAGCTAAGTGTCTGTTGCAATTTCTCTCTAAAGATGGATAACTTAAAAAAGAATATATATGCTGTTCCCACCAGCTTTTAAGGAGTGCCATCTTTATAGGCACCTAACCTTGTCTACCTCTGTAATCCAATGTGTCCTCTTTTAAAAATGGGTATTCCAAATTTTTAATTAAGTTTGTTTCTTTCAGAGTGAACATCTTATTAACCATATGAAAACTTCATCCAACTTCGTACAGAATGCCAGATCCATCTTCCTCCAGTTAGAATAAATTAAAGAGTTTTACACCTTATTAGGCAATGACTACAGCCCATGGCCAGCAGGAAGCAGTTACAGAAAAGAGATCATCTCCCTTCAGCACCCCTTTTAAATTAAAGGTGTAAACTCTTTAAGAGTAAAATAAAAGTAATAGATGGATCTGGAACCTGACTGGAAATCCACGTGAGTGCCAGTGGCAGGAGAATAACTGCAGGAGGCCCCTGCCCAAGATTCTGCTGTCCAGAATGAAAAGTTCTAAACTTCTAAAAACAGTCCTGGATGCTGTACTAAAGACTGATAATCAATCAAGACAACAAACAGCCATCCACCTCATAGCTCCAACAATAATTATGCCAACGCTTAGCAAGTTAAACTTTGGCAAAAGGGGGGAATGATGTGGGCTATGGGTGGAAGGCTCTTTGTCTCTTCAGAGATAACTAAGGTGTTTGACTTGTGGGTGTGGAATGGTAAGAGGCTGCAGTCCTGCCCTTAGGGACAGTGGCAGCAGCTCCAGTCCCAGGAAACATTTTAACAATGCAAGGGCTATAAACTTTAAGTATTTAGGGGAAATGCAAAAACCAAATATGCTAAAGGCTTATCTAGAATGTCTGGAGTCCATGCTAAAGCTTACCTAAGATGTGGAAGATATATATGCTAATTGAAGCCTATTGAACTGAAACAAAGAGACCATTTGGCCTTTCCTCGCGGTATAAAAGACATTTGAAAATCTTGTTCAGGGCTCGGGATTCAAACTGAAAGCTCCCGATTCCAGCCGGCCGTAAATAAACCATTTTTCCTTCTCAAAATCATTCCTGAGTCCTGGCCTCTCTATACACAAATAATTGAGCCTCTCTCAAATTCTACAACAGTAGCTTATTACAGTTTTGAATTGCATTTCCCCAGTGTCTACTGATGACAAGCATTTTTCATGTACTTGTTTGTCTTTTGTATATGTTCTTTATGAACAAATTTTTTTCTTTTGATGAAGGCTTGTATATTACTAGCTTTTCAAAACTATTCTTTTACTTTCAACATTTCTATATGCATTTTATGACTACTCAGAATGGTACATGGTTACTATCTCAACCAGATCCTTTTGCATAGATGTCTACATTCAAAGCTATGACTCATTAGTTTGGATTTCTTTCTAGCATTTATTTTGTATTTTGAGTTCTATGGTTATCTTCCTCTTTCTCTGAGCATTTTCTAGATGAGTATTTTATCTTTTAAGTTTCCTTTTTAAAGAAGAAATTAAAGAATTGATTAATTCTATTGTCTGATATTTATTAGTGGGTTCTCTAAAAATTAAACATATTAAAGCCCAGTCACAGAAATTGAATTAAGACTTCAGAAGCCATTCATGAAAAAATAGAATTCATTTGTACAAGTTAGTAAAGTTGAAGCTTCCTGGCTTTTGTTTAGGATAACTCTTTAAATGGTTTTACAAAGAAGGGTTTTAAACTAGCATGAATTCCAGAGTTGAGGCAAAAAATCTTCATGAAAAAGATAAGTTTCATATGTTTCCTCAAAAGTTGAAGATGGCATTGGAATTTAGTGAAAAGAAATTGAGATGAGAAATATGTTTAAGGACAGTAGAGCCCCAAACATGTGAGCAAAGTTTGGGTAGAGATTACATGTTACAGAAAGATGGATAATATTTATTTTAAAAAATTATTTTTGATGATTAGCATTCTTATTCAAAGCCAAAACTACCTTCCATGTCTGTAAGTGTGTAGTAAAAAATATATTAAATGTGGACACTAATTGCTGCACTGATAAACCTGTAGTCTATAGAAATGTAAGAAAGATCAAAAGCGAGAGTTTGGATCCAGATGCACAATGACTTCAAGGATAATGTGAGCTGTAGTTGCTATAATCTTCAGAAATCTTGAAACGGCCCAGAAGCTTTTTGGAGATTTGTGGCCTGGGGCTTGAATCATTTTTTGATATTATGCAGGTAGATACTACAATGAGTTTTGAGGGTACTGGGATATGAAACAGATACATCTTAACTCAATATTCCCTAGGCTCCTGATTCTTCTGATTATTCCTCAAACACAAATTTATAAAAAGATACTTTTATCTACTAAGAATTATATCCTGTGTGGTTTATTAATTTACTCAAATGCATCATTTAAATATAAATTAATTTCCATATCTTATGAAATATGCTTTCAGTACATTGTCTTATGAAAATTTTGCTCATCTGGTTATTAATATTATGCAAGAGAGAGAGATAAAAATGAGAAATAGAATGATAGACAAAGGGGGCTATAGGCAATAGAAATAGAGTGAGAATAACCAAAATGCTCTTATTGCAAGTACAGCTTCAGCATAGAATAAAGTTTTATAACTGTCAGACTAGAAGGTTGATGTATACATAAATTTCATTCTGGACATATTAGCATTGATCTGTGCAAAGCACCTTTATTTATTTGTTTGTTTATTTATATTGCCCCAATCCCTTCTCTTTCTTTGTAGGTAGAGAAATGATATTAGGTTGTCTGAGTCATTACCAGTTTATGCATTTTGTCCCCTTTCACTCTCAAAAGAATGTACTGGTTCTGAAAAGAAATTATTTAGAACCCTACAGCTAAGGCAACAATTGCAATATGTGTCATATTTTAATGGTTGCTTTTATGTGTTTTTGCCAAATGATTATTGTTGCTTTTTATAGCCTTATTTCAACAGAAAAACGGCATTGTGTTCCATATTTTATATCAGCACTCTGTTTTAAGATATATCTATGATACTATGTATCTATATGTTTTATTGCTTAAATTCTTGTTATTTAAAAAGGAGCAGCCCTTATTCCTGACTAAGAATTACAAATTTTGGCACTTGGGAAATTTATTTCAGACTTAGCTACCTTTTTTTAAAATGAAAAAAATAAATAAAACAAAACAAAACAAAACAAAACAACACATAGGATTGGGATTGCAATTATATTAACTATGGTTTACATTGCACAATTGCTTTGTGACTACCAGGCCTTGTGATGAATGAATCCTGGGGTCTCTACTCCACCATTTTCCCTGAAGTCTGACCTCCCTCTGCCTTTGTAAATGAGGCTCATAGTTTTCTATTAAAGTGCATTGATATTTCCTGCTGGTTATTACACAGGCTAAGCACAGTTGGAAGTCAAGTAGTAAAATGAAACAGGCTTGTGTCTTGAGAAACTCCTTGAAAACTGTGATCAGACATTCTTTGATTTTCAAGTAAATTACCATTCCTTAAAATTCTCTTGGAGCTTTCATTAAAGGTCCATTTATCTATCTTATGTCTTTGCTATTTTATATTATTTTTTATTTCTCTTTTCACCCTTTTAATTTTTATTTTGGTTTTCTATATTCATGATTAATATTTCTGTTTTCTTTTTGTTGTTATTTTTCTTCCTTTGTTTTTCTTTTCCATTTCTTTTTTCTCCTCTACCTTTCCTTGTTTTGTGGATCTAATATTTTTTTCTGTTGAACATGCATAAATATAATGATGTAGAATAAGGGGAATCAAGTGATAAAGAGGATTCCTAAAACAAAATGACAACAACAAAAAAGAAAACACTAGGCGAAAAAGAGATACTAAATAACTGAATAAGGCCACCAATATGAACAGATACTTAGACATCAGTAAATATTACAAGCTATCATAAGACACAGGATGTCTAGACCCACTCTAAAAAAAACAAGCAGGAGGAGATGCACAATATGGAATAAATTATCAAGGATGTCCAAAAAAATATCCTTTAAAAAATAAATAAATAAAGGATATCAAGAATACCCTGGAAGAACATAAAAAAGAAATTGTAGAGATACATAGAGGTAACAAATATTACCTTGATGAAAGGCAAAATATAAGAAATTAAAAATATACTAGAAGCATATAACAGTAGATTGCAAAAGGCAGAGGAAAGAATTGATGTTAAAAGACAGGCCATCAGTTATCACACAGGTACTTGAACAGAAAGGCAAAAATAGGAAAAAATTCAATAGGGCCTCAGGGAATTGAATGACAATACAAAATGTACAACTATATCCTTTATGGGCATCACAGAGGGAGCGGAGAAGGGAAAGGAGGCATAGGAGTATTTAAGGAAATAATTGTTGAAAATTTCCCAAATCTAATGAGGTATTTGGATATATATATCCATCAATGGCAGCATAATCCAAACACAATAAATTCTAGCACACTTACCTGGAGACATATACTTCTCATAATGTACAAAGCACAAGACAAAGACAGAATCCTGAAAGCAACAAGAGAAAAGATATCCATCATTTTTAAGGGGAAGTGTGATAAAATTAATGTTGATTTCTAATTTGAAACCATGGAGGTGAGAAGGCAGATGTATGAAATAATACATATGATAAAATTAAACACACACACACAAGGAACTTCCAGTCAAAAATCCTGCATCCAGCAAAACTGGCATTCATAACTGAGGGGGAGATCACCATTATCACAATTAGAACATTGAATTGGAGGTTCATTAAAGAGACAGAGAATTTGAATAATATGTTAGAGGAACTAGATCTAATTGACTTACACTGAACATTACACCCAAATACAGCAAGATATACATTCTTCTCAAGTGCATGGATCATTCACCAGGATAGACCACATGCTAAGTGATATAACAATTCTCAGTGAATTTAGAAAGATTAAAATTATACAAAATAGTTTCTTTGACCACAATGGAATGAAACTGGAAATTAATGAGGGGCAGAGAACTAGAATAGGTGCAAAGAAAGGAAAGTTAAAAAAACAACAACACACTTTTAGACAATCAGTGGGCCAAAAATTGCAAAAGAAATCAGTAAATGACTTGAAATGAATGAAAATGAAAACAAAATATAGCAAAACCTATGGGATGCAGCAAAAGCAGTGCTAAGAGTTAGATTTATGGCCATAAATACTTACATTAAAAAAGAAGAAAGTGCTAAAATGAAAGATTAACTGTATACCTAGAGGAAATTGAAAAGGGACAACAAACTAATTCCAAAGCAAGCAGACAGAAGGAAATAAAGGATTAGTGCAGCAATAAATGAAATTCAAAATTTTAAAAAGAACACTAGAAAAATTAACAATATCAAAATCTGGTTCCTTGAGAAGATTGAGAAAATTGACATTATTAGTGAGGCTAACAAAGAAAAAAGGAGAGAAGAATCAAATATATAAAATCAGAAGTGAGAGAGAAAATATCAACACTAACCAAACAGAAATAGAGTATAATAAGTGCTTACGTTGAAAAATTGTATGCCAGCAAGACATACAATTTAGATGAAATGGACAAATTTCTAGAAACACACAAGCAATCTACATTGACAGAAAAAAAATAGAAGCATTCAATATACCAGTAACAACTAGTGAGACTGAACTAGTCATCAAACTTCCCAACCAATAAAAGCCCAGGCCTGAGAACTTCACAGGTGATTTATACCAATCATTCCAGAAAGAACTAATACCAGTCCTGCCCAAACTCTTCCAAAAAGTTGAAGAGGAGGGAACACTACCTAACTCATTCTATGATGCCAACATGAAGCTAATACCAAAGACATATGCAGATGCTACAAGAAAGGAAAACTACAGAACAATCTCTCTAATGAACGTAGACATTTAAAAAAAAACTGCAGCTAACACCATACTCAATGGTGAAAGAATAAAGGCTTTCCCTTTAAGATCAGAAGCAAGACCAGTATGCTCACTGTCACCACTCTTATTTAACATTGTATTAGAAGTACTTGCCTGACCACTCAGGCAGGAAAAATAAATAAAAGGAATGTAAATTGGAAAGGAAGAAGTAAAACTTCCACTCTTTGCAGGTGACTTAGTCCTATATATAGAAATCCCAAAATATCTGCAACAAATCACCTAAAGCAGATAAAGGAATACAATAAAGTGGCAGGATTTAAGATCAACACTTAAATATCAGTAGCATTTCTATATGCTAAAAATGAACAATATGAGGAGGAATACAAGGAAAAAAAGTCATTTACTATAGCACTTAAAAGAATCAAATATCTAGATATAAACTTACCTATGGATGGGTATCTCTTATACATAGAAAACTACACAAGATTGCTAAAGGATATCAAAGCAGATGCAAATATATGAAAGAATATTCCATGTTCATTGATTAGAAAACTAAATATTATTAAAATGTCTGTCCTACACAAATTGATTTACTGATCCAATGCAATTCCATTAAATGTTCCAACATTTTTTACTAAACTGCAAAAGCCTATTGTCAAATTTGCTTGGAAGGATAAGAAACCCTGAATAGCAAAAAGATCTTGAAAAAGAAAAACAAAATTGGAGGAATCACACTACCTAACTTTAAAGCATATTGCAAAGATACAGAGGTCAAAACTGCATGGTATTGGCACAAAGATGGACATGCTGACTAATGGAACAGAATTGAGAGTTCAGATATAGACACACACATATTTGGCCAACTAATATTTGACAAGATCATCAAGCCCACTCAATATTAGTCTCTTCAACACATGGTGCTGTGAGAAGTGGATATACAAACAAAAAAAAAGAAAAAAAGAATGAAAGAGGATCACCATCTTTAATACAAAATTTAATACAAATTTAATGCAAAAATTACCTCAAGATGCGCCGAAGACTTAAGTAAAAGAGCCAAGACATTAAAGCTCCTAGAAGAAAATGTAGAGAAGTATCTAGGGTATTTGGTACTAAGAAATGGTTTCATAAACTTTACACCCAACACATGGACATTAAAAAAAAAAAAAGATAATGTGACCTCCACAGAATTAAAAAAATAAAAATGTGCTTCAAGGGAATTTGTCAAGAAAGTGAAAAGGCAACTTATCAAATAGGGGACAATATCTGGGAAACACATACCTGTAAGGGCCTGCTATCATACATATATAAAGAAATCTCACATCTCAAAAACAAAAAGACAAACAATCCATTTAAAAATGGTCAAGACATTTGAATAGATATTTTTCCAAAGAGGAAATACTAATAGTTATGCGCACATGAAAAGATGCTTACTAGCTATTAGGGAAATGCAAGTCAAAACTGAAATAAGATATCATTTTATACCTATTAGACTGGCTGCTATTCAGAAAACAAAAAACTACAAGTGTTGGAGAGGATATGGATGAATAGGGACACTCATCTACTGCTGGTGGGAATGTAGAATGGTGCAGTGACTGTGATGGTTTGACAGTCCCTCAGGAAGCAAAGTATAGAATTGTCATATGATCAATGATCTGGCAATACCACTACTAGGAATATAACCAGAAGAACTGAAAGGAAAGATGTGAATAAATGTACACTAATGTTTATCGTGGTATTATTCACAATTGCCAAAAGGTGGAAGCAACCCAGGTGTAAATCAAAAGGACGAATGAATTTAAAAATTTTCGTATATTCATATGATGGAATATTACTGAAATGTAAGAATAAATTTTGAAACATTCAACAACATGAATGAATCTTGAAGACCTAATCTTGAGGGAAGTAATCCAGTCAGTAAGAACAAATATTGCATCTTCTCACTGAAATGAGCTAAGGATGTTGATCAGACTCACCAAGGTAGAGTCTGGAAGATAGGTTACCATGAGATAGAAAGGGAGTAGAGAGTGGTGAGATGAATTTCAGTCTGGGCCAAATCTGTGATAAGGTGGATGAGGGAGGTTTGACAGTGGACAGGGGTAAAGGCAGTGGTGCAGTGATGTGAATGGGGTCATCGATGATGGAGTCTGAGTGTGAGTGGGTTTGGGGGTGGGTTGGGCTATCCATAGAGCTGTGCAGAGGGCTGGATGAAGGAACAGGGGAACTCTGGGGAGGTAGAGGACTGTCATTAAGAATACAATTGTGGTAGTGTTCCTTTGGCCACAATGGCATGGGAGAGTCACTGATGAAGGATGGTAGTGAGGTGGCAATGTATGGGAAGGGTGCATCTGGGGCTCACCTCTATGCAACATAAATGTGTTCATGTGGTCATTGTATTATATCAGTGGATGGAGACCCACAAAATAACAACAAAAGAGTAAATTTCCACCTGAGAATTCCTACTACATTCTCTAATAGAGTGACAAGACTTTTTAGAGTACATAGGCAGTGCCTAATAAAAGAAAACAGAGTAATACACCAAGTTCTCAAAATTAATGAATGTTATATGGTAAAATTGAAACTTAGCCTAATAATATCTATTTCCTAATAATATCTTTTGCCTGGAAGTCAATTCTTGAAAACCTCCTTGCAACTCAACTGTGCCCTCTCTCTAAGCCAAACTCAGCATGGGGCATAACTAGAAGGGATAAGGCTCCTTGGCATTAAGGGATTACTAACAGGTTCCAACCAGTGATGCATTTGGAAAAAGACCTTGACCAAAAAAAGGGAAATTAAATACAAAATAGTTATTATGGCTAAGAGATTTCAAAATGAGTCAGGATTGTATTCTATAAGTTATACTTATTCATGTCTCAAGTGGATCTGTCTAACTGCCACAGTAAACAGTGCCTCAAGCAGGGAGGGTCCTAAAGTCTCTAGGGACACCCGAACACTGTAGGCAAGGCACATAGCCCCAGGAAATCAGGGGCCTTTCCTTGCAGTGTATGGTAAACTATTTCCCCCAGTGTAACAGAGTTAGACTCATTTACAATTTCTCTCCACATGATTCTTCTACCCCTTTTATTTGAACCTATAATTAGCACTATACCAGTTAAACATTTCTCAGAGACTTAAATCTTCAGTCTCTTCAAATTCCTGTTGACCACTGAATCTCAGCAAAGTTTTGAACAGTACCTACTCTCCAGTTATTTGGACTCACCCAGGACAATGAAGAAAATGATGATGTGTAAACAACCCCCATCACAAAAAGCAAAGAGTAATACAACTACAAGCAAAACACTTCCTTCCATCTGCACCATAGGATCTAAGCACCCTTTCGATCTAAAGCATAGAGGGCATCACCATGCCAATATCTCCGCGACTGAGGAATGAACAAATATAAGGGAGGATGCAACTGCAGACCACAGTAGACATTATTATTGTAGCAATGGAAGAACATATAACATTGATATAAAGATAGTGATTACCAAAGGTTATAAAGGTAATGGGAAGGGAAGAATAGTGGAACATAGGGCATTTTTAGAGCATTGGAATTGTTCTCTGTGATATTGCAGTGATGGATATGGTGCATTATAAACTTCAATTTCTCAGTACCTGTAAAAATTTACAGTGCAAAGTTTAAGCCATAAAGTAAAAAAAAAGATCATGTCTAATAGCAATGTTTCAGTACCTTTTCATCAATTGTAACAAATATAGCATACTAATGTAAAGTGTTATTAATAGGGGAAATATGAGGGGGGCAGTGGGTAGGGTACATGGTAATCCCCTATATTTTCAAAATAAGCTTTTTGTAATCTAAAACTTTTAAAAAAATTGTTAAAAAAGGAAAACATATTACCAATATGAAGTCAGTATTGATATGAAACTTGATCAGCTGTTTGCAGTAGTGTTTGTCCTGTATTTCCATTGAGAAAATTATCCTCTAGCCACTTTTCATAAAACAGTTCTTATAAGGAAGACAGTGCAAAATTCACATTTAAGGAGGGGTCTTATCCTACAACTCACTGAGCCTAAATATCAACTGAAATTATTTTGAATTATTCTCAATGGGAGATATGTCTCTTTTCTTTCTTTCTTTCTTACTTTCTTTTTTCATAAATTCATGCTATAATCCAAGATTAATCCATTTTTTTCATGCTAAAATTGTTCTAAGTTTACCCATTGATATCTTTTTTGGTGGGCCTTTAGAAACCAAGATCTGGAGTCCAGGTGTGATAATTGCTACTGAAGTACATTAAAGGTTATTCCATTACTTTTTTAGGCTGGTGTACCATCTGGGTCATGTGATACATGATGAGACTAGTGGACATTATGGCCATGAGCCCATTGCCTCACATGACTTGTTTTAAGTTGTTTCCTTGGTCTCATGTGCCACTTTGCCAAATTTGTTTTGAGAGATCAAAACCTTTATAAACCAAACAATTTTTCTGACTGAGGTCCTCATAGTAGTAAACAGGGTACAGTGTAATTAATTTGCCACCAAGGGACTAATATCGGTCTCTACAATGGATGGAATCATATCAGCTCTATTGCTGGAAGCAATAAGTAGCATATACTTGTTTTGCACAGTAGCACCTGATCAAAACTTCCTCGTATGCCCCCATGTTGGCTACTTGATCTTTTTTTTTTTTTTAGGATTTATTTATTTTTTATTTATTTCTCTCCGCCCCACCCCGGCCGTCTGCTCTTTTTGTCCACCCGCTGCCTCTTCTTCTCTGTCCGCCTCTGCTGCCCACTGCGGCAGGGGAATCCGCCCCTCCCTCTGCCGCGTCATCCTGCAGCTTCAGCTCCCGGTGTGAGTCGCGCCACTCCTAGACAGGCTGCACCGTCGTCGCCCCCCGCCCCACGCGCACCAGCACGGCGCGCAGGGGCCAGCTCCACACGGATCAAGGAGGCCGGGCCTGAACCACGGACCTCCCACGGGGCAGAAGGTGGCCCCAACCACTGGGCCAAGTCTGCTTCCCTGTTTGATCTTTATTCAGCACTGGGAATGATCAATGATGAGGATGGCTTCCATCAACTGGTGAAACCATTTTGCCTATTCTCTTTTGTGCATCTTTCATGTCAAATGCTCTGTGGTGGAATTAACCTTAAATACATACACTTTTTACTTTGTGTACACTCATTTGTATCCGGTTACAAGTCTTTCCCCCAGGTCTGCTCCTCCTGATAGTCCATCATTTCTCTATCCAGTCTGCTGAATAACCAACCATTCATGACTGCCCAGGAGTAGATATGTATATAAACTTTCCTTATGCCACTCCTTTATCAACACCAAATGGATAATGAGGTACACCCCTTAAAGCTATGACTATTGGGTGCATTTCTCTTCACAATAATCTATCAGAGACAACCATGACTAATAATTCAGTGAAGGGACAGTCCATTTATTAGTTGCAGTGATATACCCAGCTTACCTGATAATGAATCAAAATGACCTTATTTTCCTTTTCATTCAGCTGGGACATAGGTGTGGATAGAGGAAAAGGTGATAATACATGAGTTATGAATGTCATGGAAGCAAAGACACTGCCTTACAGAGTTTACACATACCTGCGCCTGATCCAAGATATACAGTTTCCTTAGAATGAATTGTGCTGTTCCCACTTGAATTTATTTCTTTGCTGATCAGACAGGAGTCAGGTAAACAATGGGAAGTTCTGACCACATACTCCCTTTTTGTGGATGATCAAGTGCTCTGTACATCAGTATGTACCAGTATCAGATAAAATTAAAAAAAAAAAAAAAAACAGTTTTACCTTGTTTGTGTCAAATGGCATATAAATCTAGATGCTTATATTATGATTCTCTTAGTGGAGTTTGTCATAAATTACACTGGTATCTTTTCTCACTACTACTATTTCAAAAATAAAGGAACTGCCAGCTCATATAACCCAAAATGTTGCACTGTGTGCACCTCAGCAAAGACCTACTTCATAGCCCTTTTCTGTTGTGGACCTATCTCAGCCTTGTATTATTTTCTGTTACCCAGTAAATGGTTTGGAGACTTTACCTCAATGTAGAAGATGTTGACTCTAGTATTTAAAGAGGTATACCAAGAATTGTCAATTTTTAAATTCATTTTCAAATGAATATTGTCATTATTGTTTTATTATGTTTTGTGTTTTAAGCTGTATTTTCAAAATTTTCAGGTGTGCAAACTGAGATTTTTCCATTCCTAGTCTCAAGATCCAACTCCTTCTCAAACATGGCCATGAACTTATCATAGGAAACTTTGTAAATTTGAGAATTTCACCTTTTGTGAAGCTCCACAACACCAATACTTTCTCTTGTATTAAAGTATGTTAGATGAGAGACTCTTTCCTTTTGCCAAATGCATCCTCTGACTTTCCAAGTTTACCTTAACTCAGTGGTTAATCATTGTTGAATGTCACTGTCTTCCTTCAGTGCATCAGTTTTCCTCAGCAAAGCCATACAATCCTATGGTTCTAATAATTACACTTAATATATTTTTGGTTTGAGCAGCCTTCAGCAAATATGTCTGTTACCACTTCCTCCATAGTTACTGACCTATTGCTTTTCTTTCTGTCTTCAAATAATATGAACTCTTTTCTACCTCCAGCCCTTTTCCCATATTCATTCTTTAATATGGATTGTCTTTCCCCCAGCATTTCAAAATTCATACACATTATATTTCGGATATCTTCTAAGAGAATAAGGTAATTATATCTACTGTAGCACCCACATTGCATCCTGTTTTCTCAGACCACAATCTCTTTTTTATATATTGCCTTCAAAATGTGAAATTATTTATTTGCTCTAAATATGTACCTTTTAATGCAGCTTCCCAGATCCCTCCCCCAATAGTACACATTATATGAAGGATGGGACCTATCTTCTTCATTCATCCTTGTCTGTGTTCACTGTGTTCTCAGACTCTATAATACTGCTTTGGCAATAATCATCTTCCAAGGTATATTCACTGGATAAATCTTCAGTTAAGCAGCTGACCAAACAATTGGGCAATTGGTAGCCTAGGTCCCTGAGCTACTCCCTTATATGTATTGCTAGTGATTTAGAATAATTAAAAATCCTTCAATAGTACCTAAAATGACCAAATCTGCTCCTGGGAGACATGGAAATGAGCAAAAATAATATTATTTATCTGAAAGAAATATGAAAATGATTCTGAGAACTCATCTATCCACTTTTCTAATTTCCTTTTTTCTGAATCCATATTCTTTTTCCTGTCTTCACTGGATAACCATAATTTATCATCAAAATTAGTGAAAATAGGCCACTGCATGATTAGGTTATTTTTAGTATTCCCCTCTGGATTCCGATTTAAACATTGGTTCTAAAGGTTTTCAAGCTCCGTAGAAATCCATACCACTGACACTTAATTACCTGTAGGAAATAGAATGTGTAAAAATTAATATTTGAAACAACTACTATCAATATTCTCATTTTACTGTTTAGGAAACTGAGGCAGAGAAAGTTTAAACAATGATAAAGTCCACACAGCTTCCAGGCAATGATGTGGAAATCAAACCTGAGCAGTGTGGCTTGAAAGCTAATCACTTCCACCACTATCTTTTATTTATTTTCAAATTTAGAATTTCAGACATGTTTGCAAGTGTATTCACTCTTATACAGTACAAGGCCAAAAATAAGACAAATAAGTTTAAACAATCAGAAATATGAACATGATGTTAATACTCTGTGGGAGGAAATACATGAATAAAAATGATCATATGCTAGTGAAGATACTCATTAGGCAAATCAGAAAAAAATTAAGCAGGTCAACCATCTCCTAAGTAAGTCATCTGAGGAGAAGAGAATTGAATCAATGCTAATTAATTCTTACTGTATTACAAATAATAGTTGTAGGGATCCATGCTTCTAGAGAAAGGGTTCATGTCATTTTCCTATAAATGAATGAAACTTCTTAAGGAAAGAATTAGTTGTTTTAGGATTTTGGAGAAAAAATAACTTGGAGGAACCAAAAAATGCTGAGGAGTTTGGGCATGGAAGTAGTATAGATGATCAGATCAGTCAAAGTTTGGATACAAAGAAAAAATAGCATGTACTTGTGCACATTGTTATGTGACCGCTTATTCAGATTGGAATCTGCTCTAATATTAAAGAGAATAGAGGGTTTCCCAGGAGAGCATTCAGGTCAAAGAGAAAGAAGGGCACTAATATCCAGGTAAGGATGGCCTCCATCCTTAAACGTCATGGAGAAGGAAGGTACTGTGATTGAACCTGGTATTATTAAACAATTACATGAGGAAAACTACTTGTTATTTTCACCTGCAGTTTGGGGGAGATTCTTTCATATTTTTCTGTTCATTCATTTACCAATTTACAATTTATTCAAAGTACTGGACAATGTTTTCTATCCCAAGAAAAACCTGGTCAAGAGATAATCCCTAACTTCAGGTAAGAAAAATCGAATGAGGGAGAAATTGGTGCAAACCAATGATTAAATTCCCATGTGATTCTTGCAGTGATAGGTATATGAAAAAGCAATTTTAATTACTCAATAGATAAGAGATCTCTTTTACTTGTGATTATATGAAAGATGCATAATCTTGTTTCTGAAGGATTCTGCAATATTATAATAAATATAAACGTACAAGTTGAAACATTTACAAACAGAAGACATTGGTGTCTACACTAAAAACATGAAAGGCTAGAATAATTTGAGGGATAGACTTGTTTAAGACTGCTTCTTTGTATCATAAAATACCTAAGAGAGGCCATCAAAAAACACTGTTAAGGTGGCAGACTTGGCCCAGTGGTTAGGGTATCCGTCTACCACATGGGAGGCTGGAGGTTCAAAGCCCGGGCCTCCTTGACCCATGTGGAGATGGCCCATGTGCAGTGCTGATGTGCGCAAGGAGTGCCCTGCCAAGCAGGGGTGTCCCCTGTGTAGGGGAGCCCCACGCGCAAGGAGTGCTCTCCGTAAGGAGAGCTGCCCAGCGCGAAAGAAAGTGCAGCCTGCCCAGGAATGGTGCTGCACACACGGAGAGCTGACACAACAAGATGACCCAATAAAAAGAAACACAGATTCCCGTGCTGCTGGAAGCAACAGAAACGGACAAAGAAGACGCAGCAAATAGACACAGAGAACAGACAACCAGGGTGGGGGGCAGGGGAAGGGTAGAGGAATAAATAAATAAATCTTTAAAAAATAAATAAATAAATATAACTTGCACCATTAAAAAAAACACTGTTAACAGACAAAAGAATGTTATAGATACCATCATTGTTCAAAAAAAGGCAGTCATACAAACTTCTGTAGTGAAACTTCTGAAACAACGGAAAACCATTTGTTAACAGAAATTGGAATTGCACATTAAAGGAAATAGAAACTTAAATATTGTTTATTTTAAATAATCATTTTTGGAAAATTATTTTATCATAAATGATATTATTTTTCTTATTTTTAAAAATAATGATTTAGTGGCTTACCATAAATTCTGATATGTTGTTTTCATTTTGTTTGCTTGAAAATAATTTCTAATGTTCCCTTAGATTTCTGATTTGATTGGTGTGCTATTTAGAAGCATGTTATTTAGTTAAAAAATATTTTTGCAATTTTCTAATATAATTATAATTGGATATGAATTTTCATAACAGTTTTGTAACATAGACAATATCATTGTGATATAGAATTCATTTGCCCAGAACTATTTGTAATACATATTAAATTAACCCCATTATAGAATGAAGGAAACTGAAGATTATTTCCTAAATTTTACCTGAGTAGACACTATGTTAGGTCTAATTAGCAAGCCTTGAGAAATATTATTAATTGTGCATATTCTAGACTTAACTTTCAAAGTATTTAGAAACTTCTGATTCAACACTACCTTCTCAAACTCGTAAAATTAGGAGGCACCATTTAATACCAGGTAAATATTTTCTAGTCAGGCATTACACATCCTGTCTCTATCATCTCATGCAACGTCCAAACTGCTCCCCTCTTCTCCATCCTTTCTAAGAAGATGACACTGCAATGTTCTAGAGTTTACAGGAGACATTTCAGAATTTAGCAACATAAAAACAAAATTTCTAGCATTCTCAGAAATCCAAACTTCAACTCTCAGGACATTTTACAAATAAGATATTTAAGAACAATAATGGTGATGTATTTTAAAAAAATGCAAAAACCAAGGCTTATCTAAAATGTCTAGAGTCCTTGCTAAAAGCTTACCTAAGATGTGAAAGAGATATATGCTAATTGAAGCCTATTAAGAACTGAAACAAAGGGACCATTTGGCCTTTCCTCTCTGTATAAAAGACGTTTGAAAATCTTGTTCCGGGCTCGAGATTCAAACAGAAAGCTGCCGAGTCCGGCCGGCCGTCAATAAACCATTTTTCCTTCTCAAAATCATTCCTGAGTCCTAGCCTCTCTATACTCAAATAATTGAACTTCTCTTAAATTCCACAACATTAATGGCAACCACGAAGGGATAATAAATAAAGGCCAGAGACGGTAGCATTTTGCTGCCCCTTCCAAATCCCCGAAGAAGCCGGGAGGACTCGAGTGAACCCCAAATCTGGGCGCCCCTGGATTAAATTTAATCTAGAAAAGATGTGGGCTCCACCAGAATCTTCCCGACAAAATCAAGGGGCAATAGAAGGTCTGAAGAGAAAGATTCTGGGAAAGAAAAAGAGCTCCGAACAAGGAAAAAGGTAAGACTCCCCGGGTGAGCAGAGTCTAGAAGGCCCTAGCTTTAATTGCTAAGAAGGGGAAGCTGATCACCTCCCGAGAGAACCCTAGTAGCCCCAGAAGGCTGGGGGGAAGCCGTTCTCTCTAGGCTTGAGAAAAGGAGGAAAACCGGGGAAAAGCCCTGGTGTTTTGAGTTTGTCTAACTGCATGTTAGAATCTAGTACTGGTCTTATATCCACTAAAAGAGTAGAGTCTCGATTTTAATAGAAAGAGTATTTATAAGTTCGAGTCCTAATATCCTAGAAATTGGTCTAGATTAAAGAAAACAAAACTTGGTTACAAGAAAATAGATCAGATTTTCTGGTGGAGCTTGGTCTGAGTGTAAAGTTTAAACAGTAGAAAAGTCTAGCTGAAATCTTTTGTTATAGTGCTAATTTGTGAATGAATTTGCTTTATACCAAATGTTAAGTGTTCTGAAGTTTGTGATGGCTGTAGGGGCAGCCGTGGTGAAAATAAATATATAAACTTGTGAGTCAGATTAGTGACCTTTGTGCTTCTGTCTGTGTCAGCTCAATGTTAGTGTTAGAGTTGTGTCCTTACATGAAGTAGAATTACAGCTGAGCTGGAGCCCTCCCTTGCCATTGGCAAGGGAGTGAAATGATTCTGGGGCAAAAGCTGAGGAGTCTAGATGTTTGTGCATGTTCTAGTGTCTTGTCTCTGGTCTGGCCCTTTGCCGGGGCTTAGAGGCCATCTGTGTCCGCGCCAAGCACCCAAGTCTGTTGAAAATGTCCCAGTCAGGGCGGCTGGGTTCCTGAGAGAGTTGCCAAATTTGAGTAGGTTCTGTCTGCCCATTTTAGCTAAAAGCTAGAAAGGGGGGAGCGGCTTGCCCCTTTCCTTCTATTCATAAGCCGCATTCCTGTTTGTTGTGCACCCGACTGCCTGGAAGGGGGGGAAGTGAAAGAGGTGAAAAGCAGAATCAGAATAAATGCAGTAAAGTTCCCTCCTTAGGGTGTCAAAGCCAAAATACGTTTGCATTCTGCTCAAGTTCTTAGAAGGTATTGTAGTAACCTTAAGTAAGAGAATGTTCTGTGAAAGTAAAATTTGTGTTAAAGGTATAAATATAAAAGTTTTACAAAGCATTGTTTAAAGTATTTAAGTGGCTAATTGCAGAAAGTCATTATTTAACAAAACTGAATTGATAATAATAATAATAAAAGGCAATTTTATAACAAACTTATTCGGCAGCCAATCTCCCCTGCCAACTTGCTTCCAAAAAAACTGTTTCTAGTATTACATGCTACTAAGTATTTAAAGTGAAGAAAAGTTCATTATTTTAACAAACTTGGTTAGTATTAATAGCAATTATATGTTGCAAGACGTTTGCCTGGTAACTTAGTATGTGAGATATATGAAGTGTGTTTTTATTGTTAAAGCAACAGAAGATGATTTTGTCCTAAGATAAAATGATTGATTATTAGAAAGAGTAGAGTGTAAGACAAAACCTGAATAAATACTGAAAGTGTAGAAAGTTTGTAAAAAAGAAATTTTTATAATTAAATTGAGTAAGATCAATATACAAAGAAAATATTTTATCAATAGCTTCTTGTGCTTTAACCTCATCATATCCTCAATGTTTGAAGAAGAGTTCTTTTAAAAGAACATTTTATGTTCTAGAAATCAAATCCTGAAAAGTAGCCTTTTATTTCAAACTAACTGCAAGAGATTTATTCTTTCACTTTAAAAGAAAAATTAAAGTAATGGTTAAGTTCATTTAATATGTTATAAGTTGAATGAAAAGTATTTAAAAGTGTTATAAAATTAATAAGTTTTAAAAAATTAATAAAAACTGTAACTAAGAGTTAAAATCATTTATAAATGCATTTATATTGTAAAACAGTGGAAAGACAATAACTGAGATTATAGCTGGGTAAATTTAGCCTGAAACTATTATTTAAGTGTAAATTCTACACTAACCTTTCCTTTGTTTATGGTTGCTTCAGGCCTAACCTCGCCCTTTGCCTTTGCCTGTGGTTATTTCATAATTGAGAAAAGCTGGGACATCACTGTCTCCTCTTCTAGTATTAGTAACCCTTTCTCTCATGAATTCAAGTGTAAACTAAATAAATTGCTGCCTGATAGAATAAGGTTAAATGACCACTAGAGTTTTATTATCTCCAAAACCAAAAGGGGGGTAGAGAGGGAGAAGTCTCCTGCCTTGACGGTCAGTGTTCCTAAGAGTGGCAATTCATGAGAGAAAGCAGTCTGTCTCCCTGAGGCTTCAAATAGCCTCAGTAAATATATATAAAACTAATCTTGTTGCTTATCCAAAATTCTGCTAATTTCAAGGTAAAATATAAAGTTCTAAAACAATGGTGCTAAGGCATTGAGAACATTTTGGTTATTACAATCCATTAAGTAAGAAAGAAAATTCTTGTGGTAAACTGCATAGTCATAGTGCAAATTAAAAAGAGTTTCAAAAGTCTTTGAAAAGTTTAAAGTAACTAAAGTCATGTTGTTGTGTCAAACTATTCATGTCTGCCTATTTGCTCAAATTGTTAAAAAATATGCAGTTATATTTATAAATATTCTTAAAGCCCAAATTGAACTAAGCAAGATGAAAAAGTCATAGAAATCTGATTATAGAAACAATTGAGAAAAAGCCTCCTCTTTGCAAGAGCTTTTAAGGCAAGACTAGGTGTGGCAGATTAAACCTATCTACTAGGCTAAAGAATTAAGAATCAGTTTGCCTGGTAATTTCCCAGTTTAAACCTTTGTCAGCCATAAATTAGAAAAAAAAAAAAAAAAAACAAAGATTAAGTTAATTTTCACAGAAAAAAAATATTGATGTAACCCGGCGGCCTGCTGCCTCAGTCTCCCACTCCCGAGTTAGACAGCAGTAGAAGAGACCAGTTTAAGCCAGTCCTATGAGCAGTAGAAAGATGCCCAAGAAAGAGCTAACTAAGTCGGTGCCATTTCAGCACTAAATTCTATTCCTTATTTAACAAAAGGGAAAAGCAGGTAAAAACTAAAATGGTTGAAATGTGATAAAAGAAGCAGTTAAATCAAACTTTTGTGTGGGAAAGTTAAATCTCAAATAAGCTGTAACTTCTAAAGTATCCAATCTATAGAAAAACAGGAAGAGCTTGCATGCTAGGCTTAGAAGTATAAATTGTGTCATTTTTCTTTGTTCGGGGCACCAGCCATATCTGGCTCTGCGCCCCTTCTTGCAAGATTGAAAATAAAGTATTTTCTTCTCCACAATCTGGTGAGCCTTATTTTCTTCCAAAAAATTTCTTTCCAACAAAATAAAGTAATTAGTGGCTCTATTAACAAATTTCAGTAAGTAAAAGAAAGTCCATAAAAACTATAGAAAAATCTTTCCTAGGTTATGATTTTTAAAAAATTAAGTAATTGTGTAATGTGTTTTGAAACCTAAAAGTCAGTATGCATGTGTTTTAAAACCTGGTAGTCAGTTATGCTTTTAAATTAATGATTTTCATAACTTAAAGAAAAGAAGTTTTTAGCTTCCTGTAAGAGAAAAAAAGAACATTCCTTGCATAAACTATCATAGTTTCAATTTTATTTAACTTGAGTGTAATCTCCCATAGTTAATTTATAAACTAAATTAACATATGTACAAAATCTTTACAGTAATAAAAATTGTAAGTGAAAATTGTAAGTTCACATTAGTGAAATTAAGCT